>NW_028232904.1:20000000-30000000 GCF_057557595.1 Rhyacophila brunnea | reverse complement strand
AATTTCTAGGCGTTGCCATGGTAACAAATTTCAAATAAACAAACTTCACATAGAACATACTTCGAAATATTTTATGGCGTTGCTATGGTAATAAACAAAAATTTCTAGGCGTTGCCATGGTAACAAATTTCAAATAAACAAACGTCACATACATACTTCGAAATATTTTATGGCGTTGCTATGGTTATAAACAAAAATTTCAAAGCGTTGCCATGGTAACAAATTTCAAATAAACACACGTCACATACATACTTCGAAATATTTTATGGCGTTGCTATGGTAATAAACAAAAATTTCGAGGCGTTGCCATGGTTACAAATTTCAAATAAACAAACGTCACATAGAACATACTTCGAAATATTTTAAGGCGTTGCTATGGTAATAAACAAAAATTTCTAGGCGTTGCCATGGTAACAAATTTCAAATAAACAAACGTCACATACATACTTCGAAATATTTTATGGCGTTGCTATGGTAATAAACAAAAATTTCTAGGCGTTGCCATGGTAAAAAATTTCAAATTAACAAACGTCACATACATACTCTAAAATATTTTATGGCGTTGCTATGGTAATAAACAAAAATTTTAAGGCGTTGCAATGGTAACAAATTTCAAATAAACAAACTTTACATAGAACATACTTTGAAATATTTTATGGCGTTGCTATGGTAATAAACAAAAATTTCTGGGCGTTGCCATAGTAACAAATTTCAAAACAAACAAATGTCACATACATACTTCGAAATATTTTATGGCGTTGCTATGGTAATAAACAAAAATTTCTAGGCGTTGCCATGGTAACAAATTTCAAATTCACAAACGTCACATACATACTTCGAAATATTTAATGGCGTTGCTATGGTTATAAACAAAAATTTCGAGGCGTTGCCATGGTAACAAATTTCAAATAAACAAACGTCACATAGAACATACTTCGAAATATTTTATGGTGTTGGGTAATAAACAAAAATTTCTAGGCGTTGCCATTGTTACAAATTTCAAATTAACAAACGTTACATAGAACATACTTTGAATTATTTTATGGCGTTGCTATGGTAATAAACGAAAATTTCTAGGCGTTGCCATGGTAACAAATTTCAAATAAACAAACTTCACATAGAACATACTTCGAAATATTTTATGGCGTTGCTATGGTAATAAACAAATATTTCTAGGCGTTGCCATTGTTACAAATTATAAATAAACAAACGTCACAAACGTAACAAAGAACAAAATTCGAAATTTTTTATGGCGTTGCTATGGTAATAAACAAAAATTTCTAGGCGTTGCCATGGTTACAAATTTCAAACAAACAAACGTCACATAGAACAAACTTCGAAATATTTTATGGCGTTGCTATGGTAATAAACAAAAATTTCTAGGCGTTGCCATGGTTACAAATTTCAAACAAACAAACGTCACATAGAACAAACTTCGAAATATTTTATGGCGTTGCTATGGTAATAAACAAAAATTTCTAGGCGTTGCCATGGTAACAAATTTCAAATAAACACACGTCAAATACATACTTTGAAATATTTTATGGCGTTGCTATGGTAATAAACAAAAATTTCTAGGCGTTGCCATGGTAACAAATTTCAAATAAACAAACTTCACATAGAACATACTTCGAAATATTTTATGGCGTTGCTATGGTAATAAAAAAAAATTTCTAGGCGTTGCCATGGTAACAAATTTTAAATAAACAAACGTCACATACATACTTCAAAATATTTTTGGCGTTGTTATTGTAATAAACAAAAATTTCTAGGCGTTTAAATGGTAACAAAATTCAAATAAACAAACGTCACATAGAACATAATTTAAAATATTTTATGGCGTTGCTATGGTAATAAACAAAAATTTCTAGGCGTTGCCATTGTGACAAATTTCAAATAAACAAACGTCACATAGAACAAAATCGAAATATTTTATGGCGTTGCTATGGTAATAAACAAAAATTTCTAGGCGTTGCCATGGTAACAAATTTCAAATAAACAAACGTCACAAAGAACAAAATTCGAAATATTATATGGCGTTGCTATGGTAATAAACAAAAATTTCTAGGCGTTGCCATTGTTACAAATTTCAAATAAACAAGCGTCACATAAAACAAAATTCGAAATATTTTATGGCGTTGCTATGGTAATAAACAAATATTTCTAGGCGTTGCCATTGTTACAAATTTCAAATAAACAAACGTCACAAAGAACAAAATTCGAAATATTTTATGGCGTTGCTATGGTAATAAACAAATATTTCTAGGCGTTACCATTGTTACAAATTTTAAATAAACAAACGTCACATAGAACAAAATTCGAAATATTTTATGGCGTTGCTATGGTAATAAACAAATATTTCTAGGCGTTACCATTGTTACAAATTTTAAATAAACAAACGTCACAAAGAACAAAATTCGAAATATTATATGGCGTTGCTATGGTAATAAACAAAAATTTCTAGGCGTTGCCATGGTAACAAATTTCAAATAAACAAACGTCACATAGAACAAAATCGAAATATTTTATGGCGTTGCTATGGTTTAAATAAAAATGTCTAGGCGTTGCCATGGTAACAAATTTCAAATAAACACACGTCAAATACATACTTCGAAATATGTTAAGGCGTTGCTATGGTAATAAACAAAAATTTCTAGGCGTTGCCATGGTAACAAATTTCAAATAAACAAACTTCACATAGAACATACTTTGAAATATTTTATGGCGTTGCTATGGTAATAAACAAAAATTTCTAGGCGTTGCCATGGTAACAAATTTAAAAATTAACAAACGTCACATACATACTTCGAAATATTTTATGGCGTTGCTATGGTTTTAAATAAAAATTTCTTGGCGTTGCCATGGTAACAAATTTCAAATAAACACACGTCAAATACATACTAAGAAATATTTTATGGCGTTGCTATGGTAATAAACAAAAATTTCTAGGCGTTGCCATGGTAAAAAAATTCAAATAAACAAACTTCACATAGAACATACTTCGAAATATTTAATGGCGTTGCTATGGTAATAAACAAAAATTTCTGGGCGTTGCCATTGTAACAAATTTCAAATAAACAAACGTCGAATAGAACATTCTTCGAAATATTTTATGGCGTTGCTATGGTAATAAACAAAAATTTCTAGGCGTTGCCATGGTAACAAATTTTAAATAAACAAACGTCACATACATACTTCAAAATATTTTTGGCGTTGTTATTGTAATAAACAAAAATTTCTAGGCGTTTAAATGGTAACAAAATTCAAATAAACAAACGTCACATAGAACATAATTTAAAATATTTTATGGCGTTGCTATGGTAATAAACAAAAATTTCTAGGCGTTGCCATTGTGACAAATTTCAAATAAACAAACGTCACATAGAACAAAATCGAAATATTTTATGGCGTTGCTATGGTTTTAAATAAAAATTTCTAGGCGTTGCCATGGTAACAGATTTTAAATAAACACACGTCAAATACATACTTCGAAATATTTTATGGCGTTGCTATGGTAATAAACAAAAATTTCGAGGCGTTGCCATGGTAACAAATTTCAAATAAACAAACGTCACATAGAACAAAATTCGAAATATTTTATGGCGTTGCTATGGTAATAAACAAATATTTCTAGGCGTTACCATTGTTACAAATTTTAAATAAACAAACGTCACATAGAACAAAATTCGAAATATTTTATGGCGTTGCTATGGTAATAAACAAATATTTCTAGGCGTTACCATTGTTACAAATTTCAAATAAACAAACGTCACAAAGAACAAAATTCAAAATATTATATGGCGTTGCTATGGTAATAAACAAAAATTTCTGGGCGTTGCCATTGTAACAAATTTCAAATAAACAAACGTCGAATAGAACATTCTTCGAAATATTTTATGGCGTTGCTATGGTAATAAACAAAAATTTCTAGGCGTTGCCATGGTAACAAATTTCAAATAAACACACGACAAATACAAACTTCGAAATATTTTAAGGCGTTGCTATGGTAATAAACAAAAATTTCTAGGCGTTGCCATGGTAACAAATTTCAAATAAACAAACGTCACATAGAACAAAATCGAAATATTTTATGGCGTTGCTATGGTAATAAACAAATATTTCTAGGCGTTGCCATTGTTACAAATTTCAAATAAACAAACGTCACAAAGAACAAAATTCGAAATATTTTATGGCGTTGCTATGGTAATAAACAAAAATTTCTAGGCGTTGCCATGGTAACAAATTTCAAATAAACAAACGTCACATAGAACAAAATCGAAATATTTTATGGCGTTGCTATGGTTTAAATAAAAATTTCTAGGCGTTGCCATGGTAACAAATTTCAAATAAACACACGTCAAATACATACTTTGAAATATGTTAAGGCGTTGCTATGGTAATAAACAAAAATTTCTAGGCGTTGCCATGGTAACAAATTTCAAATAAACAAACTTCACATAGAACATACTTTGAAATATTTTATGGCGTTGCTATGGTAATAAAAAAATATTTATAGGCGTTGCCATGGTAACAAATTTCAAATTAACAAACGTCACATACATACTTCGAAATATTTTATGGCGTTGCTATGGTTTTAAATAAAAATTTCTTGGCGTTGCCATGGTAACAAATTTCAAATAAACACACGTCAAATACATACTAAGAAATATTTTATGGCGTTGCTATGGTAATAAACAAAACTTTCTAGGCGTTGCCATGGTAACAAATTTCAAATAAACAAACGTCACATACATACTTCGAAATATTTTATGGCGTTATTATAGTAATAAACAAAAATTTTTAGGCGTTGCCATGGTAACAAATTTCAAATAAACACACGTCACGTACATGCTTCGAAATATTTTATGGCGTTGCTATGGTCATAAATAAAAATTTCTAGGCGTTGCAATGGTAACAAATTTAAAAAAAACACACGTCACATACATACTTCGAAATATTTTATGGCGTTGCTATGGTAATAAACAAAGATGTCTAGGCGTTGCCATTGTAACAAATTTCAAATAAACAAACGTCACATACATACTTCGAAATATTTTATGGCGTTGCTATGGTAATAAACAAAAATTTCTAGGCGTTGCCATGGTAACAAATTTCAAATAAACACACGTCACATACATACTTCGAAATATTTTATGGCGTTGCTATGGTAATAAACAAAGATGTCTAGGCGTTGCCATAGTAACAAGTTTCAAATAAACAAACGTCACATACATACTTTTAAATATTTTATGGCGTTGCTATGGTAATAAACAAAAAATTCTAGGCGTTGCCATGGTTACAAATTTCAAATTTAAAAACGTCACATACATACTTCGAAATATTTTATGGCGTTGCTATGGTAATAAACAAAAATTTCTAGGCACTGCCATGGTTACAAATTTCAAATAAACAAACGTCACATAGAACATACTTCGAAATATTTTATGGCGTTGCTATGGTAATAAACAAAAATTTCTAGGCGTTGCCATGGTAACAAATTTCAAATAAACAAACGTCACATAGAACTGACTTCGAAATATTTTATGGCGTTGCTATGGTAATAAACAAAAATTTCGAGGCGTTGCCATGGTAACAAATTTTAAATAAACAAACGTCACATAGAACATACTTTGAAATATTTTATGGCGTTGCTATGGTAATAAACAAAAATTTCTAGGCGTTGCCATGGTAACAAATTTCAAATAAACACACGTCACATACATACTTCGAAATATTTTATGGCGTTGCTATGGTAATAAACAAAAGTTTCTAGGCTTTGACATGGTAACAGATTTCAAATTACCAAACGTCACATACATACATCGAAATATTTTATGGCATTGCTATGGTAATAAATAAAAATTTCTAGGCGTTGTAATGGTAACAAATTTCAAATAAACAAACGTCACATACATACTTCGAAATATTTTATGGCGTTGCTATGGTTATAAACAAAAATTTCTACGCGTTGCCATGGTAACAAATTTCAATTTAACAAACGTCACATACATACTTCGAAAAATTTTATGGCGTTGCTATGGTAATAAATAAAAATTTCTAGGCGTTGCCATTGTAACAAATTTAAATTAACAAACGTCACATAGATCATACTTCGAAATATTTTATGGCGTTGCTATGGTTATAAACAAAGATGTCTAGGCGTTGCCATGGTAACAATTTTCAAATAAACAAACGTCACATACATACTTCGAAATATTTTATGGCGTTGCTATGGTAATAAAAAAAATTCTAGGCGTTGCCATGGTAACAACTTTCAAAGAAACAAACGTCACGAACATACTTCGAAATATTTGATGGCGTTGCTATGTTAATAAACAAAATTTTCTAGGCGTTGCCATGGTTACAAATTTCAAATAAACAAACGTCACATACATACTGCGAAATATTTTATTGCGTTGCTATGGTAATAAACAAAAATTTCTAGGCGTTGCCATTGTAACAAATTTTAAATAAACAAACGTCACATAGAACATTCTTCGAAATATTTTATGGCGTTGCTATGGTAATAAACAATAATTTCTAGGCATTGCCATGGTAACAAATTTTAAATTAACAAACGTCACATAGAACATACTTCGAAATATTTTATGGCGTTGCTATCGTATTAAACAAAAATTTCTAGGCGTTGCCATGGTAACAAATTTCAAATTAACAAACGTCACATACAAACTTCGAAATATTTTATGGCGTTGCTATGGTAATAAAAAAAAAATTCTAGGCGTTGCTATGGTAACAAATTTTAAATTAACAAACGTCACATACATACTTCGAAATATTTTATGGCGTTGCTATGGTAATAAATAAAAATTTTTAGGCGTTGCCATGGTAACAAATTTCAATTTAACACACGTCACATACATACTTCGAAATATTTTATGGCGTTGCTATGGTTATAAACAAAGATGTCTAGGCATTGCCATGGTAACAAATTTCAAATAAACAAACGTCACATACATACTTCGAAATATTTTATGGCGTTGCTATGGTAATAAACAAAAAATTCTAGGCGTTGCCATGGTAACAAATTCCAAATAAACAAACGTCACATACATACTTTGAAATATTTTATGGCGTTGCTATGGTAATAAACAAAAATTTCTAGACGTTGCCATGTTAACAAATTTCAAATTAACAAACGTCACATTTACATTCTTCTAAATATTTTATGGCGTTGCTATGGTAATAAACAAAAAATTCTAGGCGTTGCCATTGTAGCAAACTTCAAATAAACAAACATCACATACATACTTCGAAATATTTTAAGGCGTTGCTATGATAATAAACAAAAATTCTAGGCATTGACATGATAACAAATTTCAAATAAACAAACGTCAAATACATATCTCGAAATATTTTATGGCGTTGCTATAGTAATAAACAAAAAATTCTAGGCGTTGCCAAGGTAACAAATTTCAAATAAACAAACGTCACATACATACTTCGAAATATTTTATGGCGTTGCTATGGTAAAAAATAAAAATTTCTAGGCGTTGCCATGGTAACAAATTTCAAATATACACACGTCACATACATACTTCGAAATATTTTATGGCGTTGCTATGGTAATAAACAAAAAATTCTAGGCATTGCCATGGTAACAAATTTCAAATAAACAAACGTCACATAGAACATACTTCGTTATATTTTATGGCGTTGCTAAGGTAATAAACAAAAATTTTTAGGCGTTGCTATTGTTACAAATTTCAAATTAACAAACGTCACATACATACTTCAAAATATTTAATGGCGTTGCTATGGTAATAAACAAAAATTTCTAGGCGTTGCCATGGTAACAAATTTCAAATAAACAAACGTCACATAGAACATACTTCGAAATATTTTATGGCGTTGTTATGGTAATAAACAAAAAATTCTAGGCGTTGCCATGGTAACTAATTTCAAATAAACAAACGTCACATTCATACTTCGAAATATTTTATGGCGTTGCTATGGTAATAAACAAAAATTTCTAGGCGTTGCCATGGTAACAAATTTCAAATTAACAAACGTCACATACATACTTTGAAATATTTTATGGCGTTGCTATGGTTTTAAATAAAATTTTCTAGGCGTCACCATGGTAACAAATTTCAAATAAACACACGTTACATACATACTTCGAAATATTTTGTAGCGTTGCTATGGTAATAAACAAAAATTTCTAGGCGTTGCCATGGTAACAAATTTCAAATTAACAAACGTCACATACATACTTCGAAATATTTTATGGCGTTCCTTTGGTAATAAACAAAAATTTCGAGGCGATGCCATGGTAACAAATTTCAAATAAACAAACGTCACATACATACTTCGAAATATTTTATGGCGTTGCTATGGTAATAAACAAAAATTTCTAGGCGTTGCTATTGTAATAAACAAAAATTCCTAGGCGTTGCTATGGTAACAAATTTCAAATAAACAAACGTCACATAGAACATACCTCAAAATATTTTATGGCGTTGCTATGGTAATAAACAAAAATTTTTAGGCGTTTCCATGGTAACAGCTTTCAAATTAACAAACTTCACATACATACTTTGAAATATTTTATGGCGTTGCTATGGTTATAAACAAAAAATTCTAGGCGTTGCCATGGTAACAAATTTCAAATAAACAAACGTCACATTCATACTTCGAAATAGTTTATGGCTTTGCTATGGTAATAAACAAAAATTTCGAGGCGTTGCCATGGTATCAAATTTCAAATTAACAAACGTCACATACATACTTTGAAATATTTTATGGCGTTGCTATGGTTTTAAATAAAATTTTTTAGGCGTTGCCATGGTAACAAATTTCAAATAAACACACGTCACATTTACATTCTTCGAAATATTTTATGGCGTTGCTATGGTAATAAACAATAATTTCTAGGCATTGCCATGGTAACAAATTTTAAATTAACAAACGTCACATAGAACATACTTCGAAATATTTTATGGCGTTGCTATCGTATTAAACAAAAATTTCTAGGCGTTGCCATGGTTACAAATTTCAAATTTAAAAACGTCACATACATACTTCGAAATATTTTATGGCGTTGCTATGGTAATAAACAAAAATTTCTAGGCACTGCCATGGTTACAAATTTCAAATAAACAAACGTCACATAGAACAAAATCGAAATATTTTATGGCGTTGCTATGGTAATAAACAAAAATTTCTAGGCGTTGCCATGGTAACAAATTTCAAATTAACAAACGTCACATTTACATTCTTCGAAATATTTTATGGCGTTGCTATGGTAATAAACAATAATTTCTAGGCATTGCCATGGTAACAAATTTTAAATTAACAAACGTCACATAGAACATACTTCGAAATATTTTATGGCGTTGCTATCGTATTAAACAAAAATTTCTAGGCGTTGCCATGGTTACAAATTTCAAATTTAAAAACGTCACATACATACTTCGAAATATTTTATGGCGTTGCTATGGTAATAAACAAAAATTTCTAGGCACTGCCATGGTTACAAATTTCAAATAAACAAACGTCACATAGAACAAAATCGAAATATTTTATGGCGTTGCTATGGTAATAAACAAAAATTTCTAGGCGTTGCCATGGTAACAAATTTCAAATAAACAAACGTCACATAGAACAAAATTCGAAATATTTTATGGCGTTGCTATGGTAATAAACAAATATTTCTAGGCGTTGCCATTGTTACAAATTTCAAATAAATAAACGTCACATAGAACAAAATTCGAAATAATTTATGGCGTTGCTATGGTAATAAACAAAAATTTCTAGGCGTTGCCATGGTAAAAAATTTCAAATAAACAAACGTCACATACATACTTCGAAATATTTTATGGCGTTGCTATGGTAATAAAAAAAATTTCTAGGCGTTGCCATGGTAAAAAATTTCAAATAAACAAACGTCACATACATACTTCGAAATATTTTATGGCTTTGCTATGGTAATAAACAAAAATTTCTAGGCGTTGCCATGGTAAAAAATTTCAAATTAACAAACGTCACATACATACTTTAAAATATTTTATGGCGTTGCTATGGTAATAAACAAAAATTTTAAGGCGTTGCCATGGTAACAAATTTCAAATAAACAAACTTTACATAGAACATACTTTGAAATATTTATGGCGTTGCTATGGTAATAAACAAAAATTTCTGGGCGTTGCCATAGTAACAAATTTCAAAACAAACAAATGTCACATACATACTTCGAAATATTTTATGGCGTTGCTATGGTAATAAACAAAAATTTCTAGGCGTTGCCATGGTAACAAATTTCAAATTCACAAACGTCACATACATACTTCGAAATATTTTATGGCGTTGCTATGGTAATAAACAAAAATTTCGAGGCGTTGCCATGGTAACAAATTTCAAATAAACAAACGTCACATAGAACATACTTCGAAATATTTTATGGCGTTGGGTAATAAACAAAAATTTCTAGGCGTTGCCATTGTTACAAATTTAAAATTAACAAACGTCACATAGAACATACTTTGAAATATTTTATGGCGTTGCTATGGTAATAAACGAAAATTTCTAGGCATTGCCATGGTAACAAATTTCAAATAAACAAACTTCACATAGAACATACTTCGAAATATTTTATGGCGTTGCTATGGTAATAAACAAAAATTTCTAGGCGTTGCCATGGTAACAAATTTCAAATAAACAAACGTCACATAGAATAAAATTCGAAATATTTTATGGCGTTGCTATGGTAATAAATAAATATTTCTAGGCGTTGCCATTGTTACAAATTATAAATAAACAAACGTCACAAACAAAACAAAGAACAAAATTCGAAATTTTTTATGGCGTTGCTATGGTAATAAACAAAAATTTCTAGGCGTTGCCATGGTTACAAATTTCAAATAAACAAACGTCACATAGAACATACTTCGAAATATTTTATGGCGTTGCTATGGTAATAAACAAAAATTTCTAGGCGTTGCCATTGTTACAAATTTCAAATAAACAAACGTGACATAGAACAAAATCGAAATATTTTATGGCGTTGCTATGGTAATAAACAAAAATTTCGAGGCGTTGCCATGGTAACAAATTTCAAATAAACACACGTCAAGTACATACTTCGAAATATTTTATGGCGTTGCTATGGTAATAAACAAAAATTTCTAGGCGTTGCCATGATAAAAAAATTCAAATAAACAAACTTCACATAGAACATACTTCGAAATATTTTATGGCGTTGCTATGGTAATAAACAAAAATTTCTGGGCGTTGCCTTGGTAACAAATTTCAAATAAACAAACGTCGAATAGAACATTCTTCGAAATATTTTATGGCGTTGCTATGGTAATAAACAAAAATTTCTAGGCGTTGCCATGGTAACAAATTTCAAATAGACAAACGTCACATACATACTTCGAAATAATTTATGGCGTTGCTATGGTAATAAACAAAAATTTCTAGGCGTTGCCATGGTAACAAATTTCAAATAAACACACGTCACATACATACTTCGAAATATTTTATGGCGTTGCTATGGTTTTAAATAAAAATTTCTAGGCGTTGCCATGGTAACAAATTTCAAATAAACACACGTCAAATACATACTTCGAAATATTTTAAGGCGTTGCTATGGTAATAAACAAAAATTTCTAGGCGTTGCCATGGTAACAAATTTCAAATAAACAAACTTCACATAGAACATACTTCGAAATATTTTATGGCGTTGCTATGGTAATAAACAAAAATTTCTAGGCGTTGCCATGGTAACAAATTTCAAATAAACAAACGTCACATACATACTTCGAAATATTT
Source organism: Rhyacophila brunnea (assembly GCF_057557595.1). NCBI lineage: Eukaryota > Metazoa > Arthropoda > Insecta > Trichoptera > Rhyacophilidae > Rhyacophila > Rhyacophila brunnea. The sequence goes on along the minus strand of NW_028232904.1, from coordinate 29,988,207 downwards.
TATGGCGTTGCTATGGTTATAAACAAAAATTTCAAAGCGTTGCCATGGTAACAAATTTCAAATAAACACACGTCACATACATACTTCGAAATATTTTATGGCGTTGCTATGGTAATAAACAAAAATTTCGAGGCGTTGCCATGGTTACAAATTTCAAATAAACAAACGTCACATAGAACATACTTCGAAATATTTTAAGGCGTTGCTATGGTAATAAACAAAAATTTCTAGGCGTTGCCATGGTAACAAATTTCAAATAAACAAACGTCACATACATACTTCGAAATATTTTATGGCGTTGCTATGGTAATAAACAAAAATTTCTAGGCGTTGCCATGGTAAAAAATTTCAAATTAACAAACGTCACATACATACTCTAAAATATTTTATGGCGTTGCTATGGTAATAAACAAAAATTTTAAGGCGTTGCAATGGTAACAAATTTCAAATAAACAAACTTTACATAGAACATACTTTGAAATATTTTATGGCGTTGCTATGGTAATAAACAAAAATTTCTGGGCGTTGCCATAGTAACAAATTTCAAAACAAACAAATGTCACATACATACTTCGAAATATTTTATGGCGTTGCTATGGTAATAAACAAAAATTTCTAGGCGTTGCCATGGTAACAAATTTCAAATTCACAAACGTCACATACATACTTCGAAATATTTAATGGCGTTGCTATGGTTATAAACAAAAATTTCGAGGCGTTGCCATGGTAACAAATTTCAAATAAACAAACGTCACATAGAACATACTTCGAAATATTTTATGGTGTTGGGTAATAAACAAAAATTTCTAGGCGTTGCCATTGTTACAAATTTCAAATTAACAAACGTTACATAGAACATACTTTGAATTATTTTATGGCGTTGCTATGGTAATAAACGAAAATTTCTAGGCGTTGCCATGGTAACAAATTTCAAATAAACAAACTTCACATAGAACATACTTCGAAATATTTTATGGCGTTGCTATGGTAATAAACAAATATTTCTAGGCGTTGCCATTGTTACAAATTATAAATAAACAAACGTCACAAACGTAACAAAGAACAAAATTCGAAATTTTTTATGGCGTTGCTATGGTAATAAACAAAAATTTCTAGGCGTTGCCATGGTTACAAATTTCAAACAAACAAACGTCACATAGAACAAACTTCGAAATATTTTATGGCGTTGCTATGGTAATAAACAAAAATTTCTAGGCGTTGCCATGGTTACAAATTTCAAACAAACAAACGTCACATAGAACAAACTTCGAAATATTTTATGGCGTTGCTATGGTAATAAACAAAAATTTCTAGGCGTTGCCATGGTAACAAATTTCAAATAAACACACGTCAAATACATACTTTGAAATATTTTATGGCGTTGCTATGGTAATAAACAAAAATTTCTAGGCGTTGCCATGGTAACAAATTTCAAATAAACAAACTTCACATAGAACATACTTCGAAATATTTTATGGCGTTGCTATGGTAATAAAAAAAAATTTCTAGGCGTTGCCATGGTAACAAATTTTAAATAAACAAACGTCACATACATACTTCAAAATATTTTTGGCGTTGTTATTGTAATAAACAAAAATTTCTAGGCGTTTAAATGGTAACAAAATTCAAATAAACAAACGTCACATAGAACATAATTTAAAATATTTTATGGCGTTGCTATGGTAATAAACAAAAATTTCTAGGCGTTGCCATTGTGACAAATTTCAAATAAACAAACGTCACATAGAACAAAATCGAAATATTTTATGGCGTTGCTATGGTAATAAACAAAAATTTCTAGGCGTTGCCATGGTAACAAATTTCAAATAAACAAACGTCACAAAGAACAAAATTCGAAATATTATATGGCGTTGCTATGGTAATAAACAAAAATTTCTAGGCGTTGCCATTGTTACAAATTTCAAATAAACAAGCGTCACATAAAACAAAATTCGAAATATTTTATGGCGTTGCTATGGTAATAAACAAATATTTCTAGGCGTTGCCATTGTTACAAATTTCAAATAAACAAACGTCACAAAGAACAAAATTCGAAATATTTTATGGCGTTGCTATGGTAATAAACAAATATTTCTAGGCGTTACCATTGTTACAAATTTTAAATAAACAAACGTCACATAGAACAAAATTCGAAATATTTTATGGCGTTGCTATGGTAATAAACAAATATTTCTAGGCGTTACCATTGTTACAAATTTTAAATAAACAAACGTCACAAAGAACAAAATTCGAAATATTATATGGCGTTGCTATGGTAATAAACAAAAATTTCTAGGCGTTGCCATGGTAACAAATTTCAAATAAACAAACGTCACATAGAACAAAATCGAAATATTTTATGGCGTTGCTATGGTTTAAATAAAAATGTCTAGGCGTTGCCATGGTAACAAATTTCAAATAAACACACGTCAAATACATACTTCGAAATATGTTAAGGCGTTGCTATGGTAATAAACAAAAATTTCTAGGCGTTGCCATGGTAACAAATTTCAAATAAACAAACTTCACATAGAACATACTTTGAAATATTTTATGGCGTTGCTATGGTAATAAACAAAAATTTCTAGGCGTTGCCATGGTAACAAATTTCAAATTAACAAACGTCACATACATACTTCGAAATATTTTATGGCGTTGCTATGGTTTTAAATAAAAATTTCTTGGCGTTGCCATGGTAACAAATTTCAAATAAACACACGTCAAATACATACTAAGAAATATTTTATGGCGTTGCTATGGTAATAAACAAAAATTTCTAGGCGTTGCCATGGTAAAAAAATTCAAATAAACAAACTTCACATAGAACATACTTCGAAATATTTAATGGCGTTGCTATGGTAATAAACAAAAATTTCTGGGCGTTGCCATTGTAACAAATTTCAAATAAACAAACGTCGAATAGAACATTCTTCGAAATATTTTATGGCGTTGCTATGGTAATAAACAAAAATTTCTAGGCGTTGCCATGGTAACAAATTTTAAATAAACAAACGTCACATACATACTTCAAAATATTTTTGGCGTTGTTATTGTAATAAACAAAAATTTCTAGGCGTTTAAATGGTAACAAAATTCAAATAAACAAACGTCACATAGAACATAATTTAAAATATTTTATGGCGTTGCTATGGTAATAAACAAAAATTTCTAGGCGTTGCCATTGTGACAAATTTCAAATAAACAAACGTCACATAGAACAAAATCGAAATATTTTATGGCGTTGCTATGGTTTTAAATAAAAATTTCTAGGCGTTGCCATGGTAACAGATTTTAAATAAACACACGTCAAATACATACTTCGAAATATTTTATGGCGTTGCTATGGTAATAAACAAAAATTTCGAGGCGTTGCCATGGTAACAAATTTCAAATAAACAAACGTCACATAGAACAAAATTCGAAATATTTTATGGCGTTGCTATGGTAATAAACAAATATTTCTAGGCGTTACCATTGTTACAAATTTTAAATAAACAAACGTCACATAGAACAAAATTCGAAATATTTTATGGCGTTGCTATGGTAATAAACAAATATTTCTAGGCGTTACCATTGTTACAAATTTCAAATAAACAAACGTCACAAAGAACAAAATTCAAAATATTATATGGCGTTGCTATGGTAATAAACAAAAATTTCTGGGCGTTGCCATTGTAACAAATTTCAAATAAACAAACGTCGAATAGAACATTCTTCGAAATATTTTATGGCGTTGCTATGGTAATAAACAAAAATTTCTAGGCGTTGCCATGGTAACAAATTTCAAATAAACACACGACAAATACAAACTTCGAAATATTTTAAGGCGTTGCTATGGTAATAAACAAAAATTTCTAGGCGTTGCCATGGTAACAAATTTCAAATAAACAAACGTCACATAGAACAAAATCGAAATATTTTATGGCGTTGCTATGGTAATAAACAAATATTTCTAGGCGTTGCCATTGTTACAAATTTCAAATAAACAAACGTCACAAAGAACAAAATTCGAAATATTTTATGGCGTTGCTATGGTAATAAACAAAAATTTCTAGGCGTTGCCATGGTAACAAATTTCAAATAAACAAACGTCACATAGAACAAAATCGAAATATTTTATGGCGTTGCTATGGTTTAAATAAAAATTTCTAGGCGTTGCCATGGTAACAAATTTCAAATAAACACACGTCAAATACATACTTTGAAATATGTTAAGGCGTTGCTATGGTAATAAACAAAAATTTCTAGGCGTTGCCATGGTAACAAATTTCAAATAAACAAACTTCACATAGAACATACTTTGAAATATTTTATGGCGTTGCTATGGTAATAAAAAAATATTTATAGGCGTTGCCATGGTAACAAATTTCAAATTAACAAACGTCACATACATACTTCGAAATATTTTATGGCGTTGCTATGGTTTTAAATAAAAATTTCTTGGCGTTGCCATGGTAACAAATTTCAAATAAACACACGTCAAATACATACTAAGAAATATTTTATGGCGTTGCTATGGTAATAAACAAAAATTTCTAGGCGTTGCCATGGTAAAAAAATTCAAATAAACAAACTTCACATAGAACATACTTCGAAATATTTAATGGCGTTGCTATGGTAATAAACAAAAATTTCTGGGCGTTGCCATTGTAACAAATTTCAAATAAACAAACGTCGAATAGAACATTCTTCGAAATATTTTATGGCGTTGCTATGGTAATAAACAAAAATTTCTAGGCGTTGCCATGGTAACAAATTTTAAATAAACAAACGTCACATACATACTTCAAAATATTTTTGGCGTTGTTATTGTAATAAACAAAAATTTCTAGGCGTTTAAATGGTAACAAAATTCAAATAAACAAACGTCACATAGAACATAATTTAAAATATTTTATGGCGTTGCTATGGTAATAAACAAAAATTTCTAGGCGTTGCCATTGTGACAAATTTCAAATAAACAAACGTCACATAGAACAAAATCGAAATATTTTATGGCGTTGCTATGGTTTTAAATAAAAATTTCTAGGCGTTGCCATGGTAACAGATTTTAAATAAACACACGTCAAATACATACTTCGAAATATTTTATGGCGTTGCTATGGTAATAAACAAAAATTTCGAGGCGTTGCCATGGTAACAAATTTCAAATAAACAAACGTCACATAGAACAAAATTCGAAATATTTTATGGCGTTGCTATGGTAATAAACAAATATTTCTAGGCGTTACCATTGTTACAAATTTTAAATAAACAAACGTCACATAGAACAAAATTCGAAATATTTTATGGCGTTGCTATGGTAATAAACAAATATTTCTAGGCGTTACCATTGTTACAAATTTCAAATAAACAAACGTCACAAAGAACAAAATTCGAAATATTATATGGCGTTGCTATGGTAATAAACAAAAATTTCTAGGCGTTGCCATGGTAACAAATTTCAAATAAACAAACGTCACATAGAACAAAATCGAAATATTTTATGGCGTTGCTATGGTAATAAACAAAAATTTCTAGGCGTTGCCATGGTAACAAATTTCAAATTAACACACGACAAATACAAACTTCGAAATATTTTAAGGCGTTGCTATGGTAATAAACAAAAATTTCTAGGCGTTGCCATGGTAACAAATTTCAAATAAACAAACGTCACATAGAACAAAATCGAAATATTTTATGGCGTTGCTATGGTAATAAACAAATATTTCTAGGCGTTGCCATTGTTACAAATTTCAAATAAACAAACGTCACAAAGAACAAAATTCGAAATATTTTATGGCGTTGCTATGGTAATAAACAAAAATTTCTAGGCGTTGCCATGGTAACAAATTTCAAATAAACAAACGTCACATAGAACAAAATCGAAATATTTTATGGCGTTGCTATGGTTTAAATAAAAATTTCTAGGCGTTGCCATGGTAACAAATTTCAAATAAACACACGTCAAATACATACTTCGAAATATGTTAAGGCGTTGCTATGGTAATAAACAAAAATTTCTAGGCGTTGCCATGGTAACAAATTTCACATAAACAAACTTCACATAGAACATACTTTGAAATATTTTATGGCGTTGCTATGGTAATAAACAAAAATTTCTAGGCGTTGCCATGGTAACAAATTTCAAATTAACAAACGTCACATACATACTTCGAAATATTTTATGGCGTTGCTATGGTTTTAAATAAAAATTTCTTGGCGTTGCCATGGTAACAAATTTCAAATAAACACACGTCAAATACATACTTAGAAATATTTTATGGCGTTGCTATGGTAATAAACAAAAATTTCTAGGCGTTGCCATGGTAACAAATTTCAAATAAACAAACGTCACATAGAACATACTTCGAAATATTTTATGGCGTTTCTTTGGTAATAAACAAAAATTTCTAGGCGTTGCCATGGTAACGAATTTCAAATTAACAAACGTCACATACATACTTCGAAATATTTTATGGCGTTGCTATGGTAATAAACAAAAATTTCTAGGCGTTGCCATGGTAACAAATTTCAAATAAACAAACGTCACATAGAACAAAATTCGAAATATTTTATGGTGTTGCTATGGTAATAAAAAAAAATTTCTAGGCGTTGCCATGGTAACAAATTTTAAATAAACAAACGTCACATACATACTTCAAAATATTTTTGGCGTTGTTATTGTATAAACAAAAATTTCTAGGCGTTTAAATGGTAACAAAATTCAAATAAACAAACGTCACATAGAACATAATTTAAAATATTTTATGGCGTTGCTATGGTAATAAACAAAAATTTCTAGGCGTTGCCATTGTGACAAATTTCAAATAAACAAACGTCACATAGAACAAAATCGAAATATTTTATGGCGTTGCTATGGTAATAAACAAAAATTTCTAGGCGTTGCCATGGTAACAAATTTCAAATAAACAAACGTCACATAGAACAAAATCGAAATATTTTATGGCGTTGCTATGGTAATAAACAAAAATTTCTAGGCGTTGCCATGGTAACAAATTTCAAATAAACACACGACAAATACAAACTTCGAAATATTTTAAGGCGTTGCTATGGTAATAAACAAAAATTTCTAGGCGTTGCCATGGTAACAAATTTCAAATAAACAAACGTCACATAGAACAAAATCGAAATATTTTATGGCGTTGCTATGGTAATAAACAAATATTTCTAGGCGTTGCCATTGTTACAAATTTCAAATAAACAAACGTCACAAAGAACAAAATTCGAAATATTTTATGGCGTTGCTATGGTAATAAACAAAAATTTCTAGGCGTTGCCATGGTAACAAATTTCAAATAAACAAACGTCACATAGAACAAAATCGAACTATTTTATGGCGTTGCTATGGTTTAAATAAAAATTTCTAGGCGTTGCCATGGTAACAAATTTCAAATAAACACACGTCAAATACATACTTCGAAATATGTTAAGGCGTTGCTATGGTAATAAACAAAAATTTCTAGGCGTTGCCATGGTAACAAATTTCAAATAAACAAACTTCACATAGAACATACTTTGAAATATTTAATGGCGTTGCTATGGTAATAAACAAAAATTTCTAGGCGTTGCCATGGTAACAAATTTCAAATTAACAAACGTCGAATAGAACATTCTTTGAAATATTTTATGGCGTTGCTATGGTAATAAACAAAAATTTCTAGGCGTTGCCATGGTAACAAATTTCAAATAAACAAACGTCACATACATACTTCGAAATATTTTATGGCGTTGCTATGGTAATAAACAAATATTTCTAGGCGTTACCATTGTTTCAAATTTCAAATAAACAAACGTCACAAAGAACAAAATTCGAAATATTATATGGCGTTGCTATGGTAATAAACAAAAATTTTTAGGCGTTGCCATAGTAACAAATTTCAAATAAACAAACGTCACATAGAACAAAATCGAAATATTTTATGGCGTTGCTATGGTAATAAACAAAAATTTCTAGGCGTTGCCATGGTAACAAATTTCAAATAAACACACGTCAAATACAAACTTCAAAATATTTTAAGGCGTTACTATGGTAATAAACAAAAATTTCTAGGCGTTGCCATGGTAACAAATTTCAAATAAACAAACTTCACATAGAACAAAATTCGAAATATTTTATGGCGTTGCTATGGTAATAAACAAATATTTCTAGGCGTTGCCATGGTAACAATTTTCAAATTAACAAACGTAACATACATACTTCGAAATATTTTATGGCGTTGCTATGGTAATAAACAAAAATTTCTAGGCGTTGCTATGTTCACAAATTTTAAATAAACATACGTCACATACATACTTTGTAATATTTTATGGCGTTGCTATGGTAATAAACAAAAATTTCGAGGCGTTGCCATTGTAACAAATTTCAAATAAACAAACGTCACAAAGAACAAAATTCGAAATATTATATGGCGTTGCTATGGTAATAAACAAAAATTTCTGGGCGTTGCCATTGTAACAAATTTCAAATAAACAAACGTCGAATAGAACATTCTTCGAAATATTTTATGGCGTTGCTATGGTAATAAACAAAAATTTCTAGGCGTTGCCATGGTAACAAATTTCAAATAAACACACGACAAATACAAACTTCGAAATATTTTAAGGCGTTGCTATGGTAATAAACAAAAATTTCTAGGCGTTGCCATGGTAACAAATTTCAAATAAACAAACGTCACATAGAACAAAATCGAAATATTTTATGGCGTTGCTATGGTAATAAACAAATATTTCTAGGCGTTGCCATTGTTACAAATTTCAAATAAACAAACGTCACAAAGAACAAAATTCGAAATATTTTATGGCGTTGCTATGGTAATAAACAAAAATTTCTAGGCGTTGCCATGGTAACAAATTTCAAATAAACAAACGTCACATAGAACAAAATCGAAATATTTTATGGCGTTGCTATGGTTTAAATAAAAATTTCTAGGCGTTGCCATGGTAACAAATTTCAAATAAACAAACTTCACATAGAACATACTTTGAAATATTTTATGGCGTTGCTATGGTAATAAACAAAAATTTCTAGGCGTTGCCATGGTAACAAATTTCAAATTAACAAACGTCACATACATACTTCGAAATATTTTATGGCGTTGCTATGGTTTTAAATAAAAATTTCTTGGCGTTGCCATGGTAACAAATTTCAAATAAACACACGTCAAATACATACTAAGAAATATTTTATGGCGTTGCTATGGTAATAAACAAAAATTTCTAGGCGTTGCCATGGTAAAAAAATTCAAATAAACAAACTTCACATAGAACATACTTCGAAATATTTAATGGCGTTGCTATGGTAATAAACAAAAATTTCTGGGCGTTGCCATTGTAACAAATTTCAAATAAACAAACGTCGAATAGAACATTCTTCGAAATATTTTATGGCGTTGCTATGGTAATAAACAAAAATTTCTAGGCGTTGCCATGGTAACAAATTTCAAATTAACACACGACAAATACAAACTTCGAAATATTTTAAGGCGTTGCTATGGTAATAAACAAAAATTTCTAGGCGTTGCCATGGTAACAAATTTCAAATAAACAAACGTCACATAGAACAAAATCGAAATATTTTATGGCGTTGCTATGGTAATAAACAAATATTTCTAGGCGTTGCCATTGTTACAAATTTCAAATAAACAAACGTCACAAAGAACAAAATTCGAAATATTTTATGGCGTTGCTATGGTAATAAACAAAAATTTCTAGGCGTTGCCATGGTAACAAATTTCAAATAAACAAACGTCACATAGAACAAAATCGAAATATTTTATGGCGTTGCTATGGTTTAAATAAAAATTTCTAGGCGTTGCCATGGTAACAAATTTCAAATAAACACACGTCAAATACATACTTCGAAATATGTTAAGGCGTTGCTATGGTAATAAACAAAAATTTCTAGGCGTTGCCATGGTAACAAATTTCAAATAAACAAACTTCACATAGAACATACTTTGAAATATTTTATGGCGTTGCTATGGTAATAAACAAAAATTTCTAGGCGTTGCCATGGTAACAAATTTCAAATTAACAAACGTCACATACATACTTCGAAATATTTTATGGCGTTGCTATGGTTTTAAATAAAAATTTCTTGACGTTGCCATGGTAACAAATTTCAAATAAACACACGTCAAATACATACTTAGAAATATTTTATGGCGTTGCTATGGTAATAAACAAAAATTTCTAGGCGTTGCCATGGTAACAAATTTCAAATAAACAAACGTCACATAGAACATACTTCGAAATATTTTATGGCGTTTCTTTGGTAATAAACAAAAATTTCTAGGCGTTGCCATGGTAACGAATTTCAAATTAACAAACGTCACATACATACTTCGAAATATTTTATGGCGTTGCTATGGTAATAAACAAAAATTTCTAGGCGTTGCCATGGTAACAAATTTCAAATAAACAAACGTCACATAGAACAAAATTCGAAATATTTTATGGTGTTGCTATGGTAATAAAAAAAAATTTCTAGGCGTTGCCATGGTAACAAATTTTAAATAAACAAACGTCACATACATACTTCAAAATATTTTTGGCGTTGTTATTGTAATAAACAAAAATTTCTAGGCGTTGCCATGGTAACAAATTTCAAATAAACAAACGTCACATAGAACAAAATCGAACTATTTTATGGCGTTGCTATGGTTTAAATAAAAATTTCTAGGCGTTGCCATGGTAACAAATTTCAAATAAACACACGTCAAATACATACTTCGAAATATGTTAAGGCGTTGCTATGGTAATAAACAAAAATTTCTAGGCGTTGCCATGGTAACAAATTTCAAATAAACAAACTTCACATAGAACATACTTTGAAATATTTAATGGCGTTGCTATGGTAATAAACAAAAATTTCTAGGCGTTGCCATGGTAACAAATTTCAAATAAACAAACGTCACATAGAACATAATTTAAAATATTTTATGGCGTTGCTATGGTAATAAACAAAAATTTCTAGGCGTTGCCATTGTGACAAATTTCAAATAAACAAACGTCACATAGAACAAAATCGAAATATTTTATGGCGTTGCTATGGTAATAAACAAAAATTTCTAGGCGTTGCCATGGTAACAAATTTCAAATAAACAAACGTCACATAGAACAAAATCGAAATATTTTATGGCGTTGCTATGGTAATAAACAAAAATTTCTAGGCGTTGCCATGGTAACAAATTTCAAATAAACACACGACAAATACAAACTTCGAAATATTTTAAGGCGTTGCTATGGTAATAAACAAAAATTTCTAGGCGTTGCCATGGTAACAAATTTCAAATAAACAAACGTCACATAGAACAAAATCGAAATATTTTATGGCGTTGCTATGGTAATAAACAAATATTTCTAGGCGTTGCCATTGTTACAAATTTCAAATAAACAAACGTCACAAAGAACAAAATTCGAAATATTTTATGGCGTTGCTATGGTAATAAACAAAAATTTCTAGGCGTTGCCATGGTAACAAATTTCAAATAAACAAACGTCACATAGAACAAAATCGAACTATTTTATGGCGTTGCTATGGTTTAAATAAAAATTTCTAGGCGTTGCCATGGTAACAAATTTCAAATAAACACACGTCAAATACATACTTCGAAATATGTTAAGGCGTTGCTATGGTAATAAACAAAAATTTCTAGGCGTTGCCATGGTAACAAATTTCAAATAAACAAACTTCACATAGAACATACTTTGAAATATTTAATGGCGTTGCTATGGTAATAAACAAAAATTTCTAGGCGTTGCCATGGTAACAAATTTCAAATTAACAAACGTCGAATAGAACATTCTTTGAAATATTTTATGGCGTTGCTATGGTAATAAACAAAAGATTCTAGGCGTTGCCATGGTAACAAATTTCAAATAAACAAACGTCACATACATACTTCGAAATATTTTATGGCGTTGCTATGGTAATAAACAAATATTTCTAGGCGTTACCATTGTTTCAAATTTCAAATAAACAAACGTCACAAAGAACAAAATTCGAAATATTATATGGCGTTGCTATGGTAATAAACAAAAATTTCTAGGCGTTGCCATAGTAACAAATTTCAAATAAACAAACGTCACATAGAACAAAATCGAAATATTTTATGGCGTTGCTATGGTAATAAACAAAAATTTCTAGGCGTTGCCATGGTAACAAATTTCAAATAAACACACGTCAAATACAAACTTCAAAATATTTTAAGGCGTTACTATGGTAATAAACAAAAATTTCTAGGCGTTGCCATGGTAACAAATTTCTAATAAACAAACTTCACATAGAACATACTTCGAAATATTTTATGGCGTTGCTATGGTAATAAACAAAAATTTCTAGGCGTTGCCATGGTAACAAATTTCAAATAAACAAACGTCACATAGAACAAAATCGAAATATTTTATGGCGTTGCTATGGTAATAAACAAATATTTCTAGGCGTTGCCATTGTTACAAATTTCAAATAAACAAACGTCACAAAGAACAAAATTCGAAATATTTTATGGCGTTGCTATGGTAATAAACAAAAATTTCTGGGCGTTGCCATAGTAACAAATTTCAAAACAAACAAATGTCACATACATACTTCGAAATATTTTATGGCGTTGCTATGGTAATAAACAAAAATTTCTAGGCGTTGCCATGGTAACAAATTTTAAATTCACAAACGTAACATACATACTTCGAAATATTTAATGGCGTTGCTATGGTAATAAACAAAAATTTCGAGGCGTTGCCATGGTAACAAATTTCAAATAAACAAACGTCACATAGAACATACTTCGAAATATTTTATGGCGTTGGGTAATAAACAAAAATTTCTAGGCGTTGCCATTGTTACAAATTTCAAATTAACAAACGTCACATAGAACATACTTTGAATTATTTTATGGCGTTGCTATGGTAATAAACGAAAATTTCTAGGCGTTGCCATGGTAACAAATTTCAAATAAACAAACTTCACATAGAACATACTTCGAAATATTTAATGGCGTTGCTATGGTAATAAACAAAAATTTCTAGGCGTTGCCATGGTAACAAATTTCAAATTAACAAACGTCGAATAGAACATTCTTCGAAATATTTTATGGCGTTGCTATGGTAATAAACAAAAATTTCTAGGCTTGCCATGGTAACAAATTTCAAATAAACAAACGTCACATACATACTTCGAAATATTTTATGGCGTTGCTATGGTAATAAACAAATATTTCTAGGCGTTACCATTGTTTCAAATTTCAAATAAACAAACGTCACAAAGAACAAAATTCGAAATATTATATGGCGTTGCTATGGTAATAAACAAAAATTTCTAGGCGTTGCCATAGTAACAAATTTCAAATAAACAAACGTCACATAGAACAAAATCGAAATATTTTATGGCGTTGCTATGGTAATAAACAAAAATTTCTAGGCGTTGCCATGGTAACAAATTTCAAATAAACACACGTCAAATACAAACTTCGAAATATTTTAAGGCGTTACTATGGTAATAAACAAAAATTTCTAGGCGTTGCCATGGTAACAAATATCAAATAAACAAACTTCACATAGAACATACTTCAAAATATTTTATGGCGTTGCTATGGTAATAAACAAAAATTTCTAGGCGTTGCCATGGTAACAAATTTCTAATAAACAAACTTCACATAGAACATACTTCGAAATATTTTATGGCGTTGCTATGGTAATAAACAAAAATTTCTAGGCGTTGCCATGGTAACAAATTTGAAATAAACAAACGTCACATAGAACAAAATCGAAATATTTTATGGCGTTGCTATGGTAATAAACAAATATTTCTAGGCGTTGCCATTGTTACAAATTTCGAATAAACAAACGTCACAAAGAACAAAATTCGAAATATTTTATGGCGTTGCTATGGTAATAAACAAAAATTTCTGGGCGTTGCCATAGTAACAAATTTCAAAACAAACAAATGTCACATACATACTTCGAAATATTTTATGGCGTTGCTATGGTAATAAACAAAAATTTCTAGGCGTTGCCATGGTAACAAATTTCAAATTCACAAACGTAACATACATACTTCGAAATATTTAATGGCGTTGCTATGGTAATAAACAAAAATTTCGAGGCGTTGCCATGGTAACAAATTTCAAATTAACAAACGTCACATAGAACATACTTCGAAATATTTTATGGCGTTGGGTAATAAACAAAAATTTCTAGGCGTTGCCATTGTTACAAATTTCAAATTAACAAACGTCACATAGAACATACTTTGAATTATTTTATGGCGTTGCTATGGTAATAAACGAAAATTTCTAGGCGTTGCCATGGTAACAAATTTCAAATAAACAAACTTCACATAGAACATACTTCGAAATATTTTATGGCGTTGCTATGGTAATAAACAAAAATTTCGAGGCGTTGCCATGGTAACAAATTTCAAATAAACAAACGTCACATAGAATAAAATTCGAAATATTTTATGGCGTTGCTATGGTAATAAACAAATATTTCTAGGCGTTGCCATTGTTACAAATTATAAATAAACAAACGTCACAAACGTAACAAAGAACAAAATTCGAAATTTTTTATGGCGTTGCTATGGTAATAAACAAAAATTTCTAGGCGTTGCCATGGTTACAAATTTCAAATAAACAAACGTCACATAGAACATACTTCGAAATATTTTATGGCGTTGCTATGGTAATAAACAAAAATTTCTAGGCGTTGCCATGGTAACAAATTTAAAATAACACACGTCAAATACATACTTTGAAATATTTTATGGCGTTGCTATGGTAATAAACAAAAATTTCTTGGCGTTGCCATGGTAACAAATTTCAAATTAACAAACGTCACATACATACTTCGAAACATTTTATGGCGTTGCTATGGTAATAAACAAAAATTTCTAGGCGTTGCCTTGGTAACAAATTTCAAATTAACAAACGTCACATAGAACATACTTCGAAATATTTTATGGCATTGCTATGGTAATAAACAAAAATTTCTAGGCGTTGCCATGTTAACAAATTTCAAATTAACAAACGTCACATACATACTTCGAAATATTTTATGGCGTTGCTATGGTAATAAACAAAAATTTCTGGGCGTTGCCATGGTAACAAATTTAAAATAAACAAACGTCACATACATACTTCGAAATATTTTATGGCGTTGCTATGGTTATAAACAAAAATTTCTAGGCGTTGCCATGGTAACAAATTTCAAACAAACACACGTCACATACATACTTCGAAATATTTTATGGCGTTGCTATGGTAATAAACAAAAATTTCGAGGCGTTGCCATGGTAACAAATTTCAAATAAACAAACTATACATAGAACATACTTTGAAATATTTTATGGCGTT
This sequence comes from Rhyacophila brunnea, assembly GCF_057557595.1. Classification (NCBI taxonomy): domain Eukaryota; kingdom Metazoa; phylum Arthropoda; class Insecta; order Trichoptera; family Rhyacophilidae; genus Rhyacophila; species Rhyacophila brunnea. The sequence goes on along the minus strand of NW_028232904.1, from coordinate 29,972,854 downwards.
GCTATGGTAATAAACAAAAATTTCTAGGCGTTGCCATAGTAACAAATTTCAAATAAACAAACGTCACATACATACTTCGAAATATTTTATGGCGTTGCTATGGTTATAAACAAAACTTTCTAGGCGTTGCCATGGTAACAAATTTCAAATAAACACACGTCACTTACATACTTCGAAATATTTTATGGCGTTGCTATGGTAATAAACAAAAATTTCGAGGCGTTGCAATGGTAACAAATTTCAAATAAACAAACGTCACATAGAACATACTTTGAAATATTTTATGGCGTTGCTATGGTAATAAACAAAAATTTCTAGGCGTTGCCATGGTAACAAATTTCAAATAAACACACGTCACATACATACTTCGAAATATTTTATGGCGTTGCTATGGTAATAAACAAAAATTTCTAGGCTTTGACATGGTAACAGATTTCAAATTACCAAACGTCACATACATACATCGAAATATTTTATGGCGTTGCTATGGTAATAAATGAAAATTTATAGGCGTTGCCATGGTAACAAATTTCAAATAAACAAACGTCAAATACATACTTCGAAATATTTTAAGGCGTTGCTTTGGTAATAAACAAAAATTTCTAGGCGTTGCCATGGTAACAAATTTCAAATAAACAAACTTCACATAGAACATACTTTGAAATATTTTATGGCATTGCTACGGTAATAAACAAAAATTTTTAGGCGTTGCCTCGGTAACAAATTTTAAATAAACAAACGTCACATAGAACAAAATTCGAAATATTTTATGGCGTTTCTATGGTAATAAACAAATATTTCTAGGCGTTGCCATTGTAACAAATTTCAAATAAACAAACGTCACAAAGAACAAAATTCGAAATATTTTATGGCGTTGCTATGGTAATAAACAAAAATTTCTAGGCGTTGCCATTGTAACAAATTTCAAATAAACAAACTTCACATCGAACATACTTCGAAATATTTTATGGCGTTGCTATGGTAATAAACAAAAATTTCTGGGCGTTGCCATGGTAACAAATTTCAAATAAACAAACGTCGAATAGAACATTCTTCGAAATATTTTATGGCGTTGCTATGGTAATAAACAAAAAATTCTAGGCGTTGCCATGGTAACAAATTTTAAATTAACAAACGTCACATAGATACTTCGAAATATTTTATGGCGTTGCTATGGTAATTAACAAAAATTTCTGGGCGTTGCCATGGTAACAAATTTCAAAACAAACAAATGTCACATACATACTTCGAAATATTTTATGGCGTTGCTATGGTAATAAACAAAAATTTCTAGGCGTTGCCATGGTCACAAATTTCAAATAAACAAACGTCATATACATACTTCGAAATATTTTATGGCGTTGCTATGGTAATAAACAAAAATTTCTAGGCGTTGCCATGGTAACAAATTTCAAATAAACAAACGTCACATAGAACATACTTCGAAATATTTTATGGCGTTGCTATGGTAATAAACAAAAATTTCTAGGCGTTGACATGGTAACAAATTTCAAATTAACAAACGTCACATACATACTTCGAAATATCTTATGCCGTTGTAATGTTAATAAACAAAAATTTCTAGGCGTTGCCATGATAACAAATTCAAATTAACAAACGTCACATAGATACTTCGAAATATTTTATGGCGTTGCTATGGTAATAAACAAAAATTTCTGGGCGTTGCCATGATAACAAATTCAAATTAACAAACGTCACATACATATTTCTAACTATTTTATGGCGTTGCTATGGTTATAAACAAAAATTTCTAGGCGTTGCCATAGTAACAAATTTCAAATAAACACGTCACATACATACTTCGATATATTTTATGGCGTTGCTTTGGTAATAAACAAAAATTTCTGGGCGTTGCCATGGTAACAAATTTCAAATAAACAAACGTCGAATAGAACATTCTTCGAAATATTTTATGGCGTTGCTATGGTAATAAACAAAAATTTCTAGGCGTTGCCATGGTAACAAATTTCAAATAAACAAACTTCACATAGAACATACTTCGAAATATTTTATGGCGTTGTTATGGTAATAAACAAATATTTCTAGGCGTTGCCATGGTAACAAATTTAAAATAAATAAATGTCACATACATACTTCGAAATATTTTATGGCGTTGCTATGGTTATAAACAAAAATTTCTAGGCGTTGCCATAGTAACAAATTTCAAATAAACACGTCACATACATACTTCGATATATTTTATGGCGTTGCTTTGGTAATAAACAAAAATTTCTGGGCGTTGCCATGGTAACAAATTTCAAATAAACAAACGTCGAATAGAACATTCTTCGAAATATTTTATGGCGTTGCTATGGTAATAAACAAAAATTTCTAGGCGTTGCCATGGTAACAAATTTCAAATAAACAAACTTCACATAGAACATACTTCGAAATATTTTATGGCGTTGTTATGGTAATAAACAAATATTTCTAGGCGTTTACATGGTAACAAATTTCAAATAAACAAACGTCACATACATACTTCGAAATATTTTATGGCGTCTTTTGGTAATAAACAAAAATTTTGAGGCGTTGCCATGGTAACAAATTTCAAATAAACAAACGTCACATAGAACAAAATTCGAAATATTTTATGGCGTTGCTATGGTAATAAACAAATATTTCTAGGCGTTGCCATTGTTACAAATTTCAAATAAACAAACGTCACAAAGAAGAAAATTCGAAATATTTTATGGCGTTGCTATGGTAATAAACAAAAATTTCTTGGCGTTGCCATGGTAACAAATTTCAAATAAACAAACAAACATAGAACATACTTCGAAATATTTAATGGTGTTGCTATGGTAATAAACAAAATTTTCTAGGCGTTGCCATGGTAACAAATTTCAAATTAACAAACGTCACATACATACTTCGAAATATTTTATGGCGTTGCTATGGTAATTAACAAAAATTTCTAGGCGTTGCTATGTTCACAAATTTTAAATAAACATACGTCACATACATACTTTGTAATATTTTATGGCGTTGCTATGGTAATAAACAAAAATTTCGAGGCGTTGCCATTGTAACAAATTTCAAATAAACAAACGTCAAATAGAACAAAATTCGAAATATTTTATGGCGTTGCTATGGTAATAAACAAATATTTCTAGACGTTGCCATTGTTACAAATTTCAAATAAACAAACGTCACAAAGAACAAAATTCGAAACATTTTATGGCGTTGCTATGGTAATAAACAAAAACTTCTAGGCGTTGCCATGGTAACAAATTTCAAATAAACAAACGTCACATAGAACATACTTCGAAATATTTTATGGCGTTGCTATGGTAATAAATTAAAATTTCCAGGCATTGCCATGAATACAAATTTCAAATAAACAAACGTTACATATAACATACTTCGAAATATTTTATGGCGTTGCTATGGTAATAAACAAAAATTTCTAGGCGTTGCAATGGTAACAAATTTCAAATAAACAAACGTCACATTGAACAAACTTCGAAATATTTTATGGCGTTGCTATGGTAATAAACAAAAATTTCTAGGCGTTGCCATGGTAACAAATTTCAAATTAACAAACGTCACATACATACTTCGAAATATTTTATGGCGTTGCTATGGTAATAAACAAAAATTTCTAGGCGTTGCCATGGTTACAAAATTCAAATAAACAAACGTCACATACATACTTCGAAATATTTTATGGCGTTGCTATGGTAATAAACAAAAATTTCTAGGCGTTACCATGGTTACAAAATTCAAATAAACAAAAGTCACATACATACTTCGAAATATTTTATGGCGTTGCTATGGTAATAAACAAAATTTTCTAGGCGTTGCCATGGTAACAAATTTCAAATTAACAAACGTCGCATACATACTCCGAAATATTTTATGGCATTGCTATGGTAATAAACAAAAATTTCTAGGCGTTGCCATGTTAAAAAATTTCAAATTAAAAAACGTCACATAGAACATACTTCGAAATATTTTATGGCGTTGCTATGGTAATAAACAAAAATTTCTAGGCGTTGACATGGTAACAGATTTCAAATTAACAAACTTCACATACATACATCGAAATATTTTATGGCGTTGCTATGGTAATAAATAAAAATTTCTAGGCGTTGCCATGGTAACAAATTTCAAATAAACACACGTCACATACATACTTCGAAATATTTTATGGCGTTGCTATGGTAATAAACAAAAATTTCTAGGCGTTGCCATGGTAACAAATTTCAAAATAACAAACGTCACATACATACTTCGAAATATTTTATGGCGTTGCTATGGTAATAAACAAAAATTTCTAGGCGTTGCCATAGTAACAAATTTCAAATAAACAAACGTCACATAGAACTAACTTCGAAATATTTTATGGCGTTGCTATGGTAATAAACAAAAATTTATAGGCGTTGCCATGGTAACAAATTTCAAATAAACAAACGTCACATACATACTTCGAAATATTTTATGGCGTCTTTTGGTAATAAACAAAAATTTTGAGGCGTTGCCATGGTAACAAATTTCAAATGAACAAACGTCACATAGAACAAAATTCGAAATATTTTATGGCGTTGCTATGGTAATAAACAAAAATTTCTTGGCGTTGCCATGGTAACAAATTTCAAATAAACAAACGTCACATAGAACATACTTCGAAATATTTAATGGTGTTGCTATGGTAATAAACAAAATTTTCTAGGCGTTGCCATGGTAACAAATTTCAAATTAACAAACGTCACATACATACTTCGAAATATTTTATGGCGTTGCTATGGTAATAAACAAAAATTTCTAGGCGTTGCTATGTTCACAAATTTTAAATAAACATACGTCACATACATACTTTGTAATATTTTATGGCGTTGCTATGGTAATAAACAAAAATTTCGAGGCGTTGCCATTGTAACAAATTTCAAATAAACAAACGTCAAATAGAACAAAATTCGAAATATTTTATGGCGTTGCTATGGTAATAAACAAATATTTCTAGACGTTGCCATTGTTACAAATTTCAAATAAACAAACGTCACAAAGAACAAAATTCGAAATATTTTATGGCGTTGCTATGGTAATAAACAAAAATTTCTTGGCGTTGCCATGGTAACAAATTTCAAATAAACAAACGTCACATAGAACATACTTCGAAATATTTAATGGTGTTGCTATGGTAATAAACAAAATTTTCTAGGCGTTGCCATGGTAACAAATTTCAAATTAACAAACGTCACATACATACTTCGAAATATTTTATGGCGTTGCTATGGTAATAAACAAAAATTTCTAGGCGTTGCTATGTTCACAAATTTTAAATAAACATACGTCACATACATACTTTGTAATATTTTATGGCGTTGCTATGGTAATAAACAAAAATTTCGAGGCGTTGCCATTGTAACAAATTTCAAATAAACAAACGTCAAATAGAACAAAATTCGAAATATTTTATGGCGTTGCTATGGTAATAAACAAATATTTCTAGACGTTGCCATTGTTACAAATTTCAAATAAACAAACGTCACAAAGAACAAAATTCGAAATATTTTATGGCGTTGCTATGGTAATAAACAAATATTTCTAGACGTTGCCATTGTTACAAATTTCAAATAAACAAACGTCACAAAGAACAAAATTCGAAACATTTTATGGCGTTGCTATGGTAATAAACAAAAACTTCTAGGCGTTGCCATGGTAACAAATTTCAAATAAACAAACGTCACATAGAACATACTTCGAAATATTTTATGGCGTTGCTATGGTAATAAATAAAAATTTCCAGGCATTGCCATGAATACAAATTTCAAATAAACAAACGTTACATATAACATACTTCGAAATATTTTATGGCGTTGCTATGGTAATAAACAAAAATTTCTAGGCGTTGCAATGGTAACAAATTTCAAATAAACAAACGTCACATTGAACAAACTTCGAAATATTTTATGGCGTTGCTATGGTAATAAACAAAAATTTCTAGGCGTTGCCATGGTAACAAATTTCAAATTAACAAACGTCACATACATACTTCGAAATATTTTATGGCGTTGCTATGGTAATAAACAAAAATTTCTAGGCGTTGCCATGGTTACAAAATTCAAATAAACAAACGTCACATACATACTTCGAAATATTTTATGGCGTTGCTATGGTAATAAACAAAAATTTCTAGGCGTTACCATGGTTACAAAATTCAAATAAACAAAAGTCACATACATACTTCGAAATATTTTATGGCGTTGCTATGGTAATAAACAAAATTTTCTAGGCGTTGCCATGGTAACAAATTTCAAATTAACAAACGTCGCATACATACTCCGAAATATTTTATGGCGTTGCTATGGTAATAAACAAAAATTTCTAGGCGTTGCCATGTTAAAAAATTTCAAATTAAAAAACGTCACATAGAACATACTTCGAAATATTTTATGGCGTTGCTATGGTAATAAACAAAAATTTCTAGGCGTTGACATGGTAACAGATTTCAAATTAACAAACTTCACATACATACATCGAAATATTTTATGGCGTTGCTATGGTAATAAATAAAAATTTCTAGGCGTTGCCATGGTAACAAATTTCAAATAAACACACGTCACATACATACTTCGAAATATTTTATGGCGTTGCTATGGTAATAAACAAAAATTTCTAGGCGTTGCCATGGTAACAAATTTCAAAATAACAAACGTCACATACATACTTCGAAATATTTTATGGCGTTGCTATGGTAATAAACAAAAATTTCTAGGCGTTGCCATAGTAACAAATTTCAAATAAACAAACGTCACATAGAACTAACTTCGAAATATTTTATGGCGTTGCTATGGTAATAAACAAAAATTTATAGGCGTTGCCATGGTAACAAATTTCAAATAAACAAACGTCACATACATACTTCGAAATATTTTATGGCGTCTTTTGGTAATAAACAAAAATTTTGAGGCGTTGCCATGGTAACAAATTTCAAATGAACAAACGTCACATAGAACAAAATTCGAAATATTTTATGGCGTTGCTATGGTAATAAACAAAAATTTCTTGGCGTTGCCATGGTAACAAATTTCAAATAAACAAACGTCACATAGAACATACTTCGAAATATTTAATGGTGTTGCTATGGTAATAAACAAAATTTTCTAGGCGTTGCCATGGTAACAAATTTCAAATTAACAAACGTCACATACATACTTCGAAATATTTTATGGCGTTGCTATGGTAATAAACAAAAATTTCTAGGCGTTGCTATGTTCACAAATTTTAAATAAACATACGTCACATACATACTTTGTAATATTTTATGGCGTTGCTATGGTAATAAACAAAAATTTCGAGGCGTTGCCATTGTAACAAATTTCAAATAAACAAACGTCAAATAGAACAAAATTCGAAATATTTTATGGCGTTGCTATGGTAATAAACAAATATTTCTAGACGTTGCCATTGTTACAAATTTCAAATAAACAAACGTCACAAAGAACAAAATTCGAAACATTTTATGGCGTTGCTATGGTAATAAACAAAAACTTCTAGGCGTTGCCATGGTAACAAATTTCAAATAAACAAACGTCACATAGAACATACTTCGAAATATTTTATGGCGTTGCTATGGTAATAAATAAAAATTTCCAGGCATTGCCATGAATACAAATTTCAAATAAACAAACGTTACATATAACATACTTCGAAATATTTTATGGCGTTGCTATGGTAATAAACAAAAATTTCTAGGCGTTGCTATGTTCACAAATTTTAAATAAACATACGTCACATACATACTTTGTAATATTTTATGGCGTTGCTATGGTAATAAACAAAAATTTCGAGGCGTTGCCATTGTAACAAATTTCAAATAAACAAACGTCAAATAGAACAAAATTCGAAATATTTTATGGCGTTGCTATGGTAATAAACAAATATTTCTAGACGTTGCCATTGTTACAAATTTCAAATAAACAAACGTCACAAAGAACAAAATTCGAAATATTTTATGGCGTTGCTATGGTAATAAACAAAAATTTCTTGGCGTTGCCATGGTAACAAATTTCAAATAAACAAACGTCACATAGAACATACTTCGAAATATTTAATGGTGTTGCTATGGTAATAAACAAAATTTTCTAGGCGTTGCCATGGTAACAAATTTCAAATTAACAAACGTCACATACATACTTCGAAATATTTTATGGCGTTGCTATGGTAATAAACAAAAATTTCTAGGCGTTGCTATGTTCACAAATTTTAAATAAACATACGTCACATACATACTTTGTAATATTTTATGGCGTTGCTATGGTAATAAACAAAAATTTCGAGGCGTTGCCATTGTAACAAATTTCAAATAAACAAACGTCAAATAGAACAAAATTCGAAATATTTTATGGCGTTGCTATGGTAATAAACAAATATTTCTAGACGTTGCCATTGTTACAAATTTCAAATAAACAAACGTCACAAAGAACAAAATTCGAAACATTTTATGGCGTTGCTATGGTAATAAACAAAAACTTCTAGGCGTTGCCATGGTAACAAATTTCAAATAAACAAACGTCACATAGAACATACTTCGAAATATTTTATGGCGTTGCTATGGTAATAAATAAAAATTTCCAGGCATTGCCATGAATACAAATTTCAAATAAACACACGTCACATACATACTTCGAAATATTTTATGGCGTTGCTATGGTAATAAACAAAAATTTCTAGGCGTTGCTATGTTCACAAATTTTAAATAAACATACGTCACATACATACTTTGTAATATTTTATGGCGTTGCTATGGTAATAAACAAAAATTTCGAGGCGTTGCCATTGTAACAAATTTCAAATAAACAAACGTCAAATAGAACAAAATTCGAAATATTTTATGGCGTATCTATGGTAATAAACAAATATTTCTAGACGTTGCCATTGTTACAAATTTCAAATAAACAAACGTCACAAAGAACAAAATTCGAAATATTTTATGGCGTTGCTATGGTAATAAACAAAAATTTCTTGGCGTTGCCATGGTAACAAATTTCAAATAAACAAACGTCACATAGAACATACTTCGAAATATTTAATGGTGTTGCTATGGTAATAAACAAAATTTTCTAGGCGTTGCCATGGTAACAAATTTCAAATTAACAAACGTCACATACATACTACGAAATATTTTATGGCGTTGCTATGGTTGTAAATAAAAATTTCTAGGCGTTGCCATGGTAACAAATTTCAAATAAACACTCGTCAAATACATACTTAGAAATATTTTATGGCGTTGCTATGGTAATAAACAAAAATTTCTAGGCGTTGCCATTGTTACAAATTTCAAATTAACAAACGTCACATAGAACATTCTTCGAAAAATTTTATGACGTTGCTATGGTAATAAACAAAAATTTCTAGGCGTTACCATGGTAACAAATTTTAAATAAACAAACTTCACATACATACTTCGAAATATTTTATGGCGTCTTTTGGTAATAAACAAATATTTCTAGGCGTTGCCATTGTTACAAATTTCAAATGAACAAACGTCACAAAGAACAAAATTCGAAATATTTTATGGCGTTGCTATGGTAATAAACAAAAATTTTTAGGCGTTGCTATGTTTACAAATTTTAAATAAACAAACGTCACATACATACTTTGTAATATTTTATGGCGTTGCTATGGTAATAAACAAAAATTTTGAGGCGTTGCCATTGTAACAAATTTCAAATAAACAAACGTCAAATAGAACAAAATTCGAAATATTTTATGGCGTTGCTATGGTAATAAACAAATATTTCTAGACGTTGCCATTGTTACAAATTTCAAATAAACAAACGTCACAAAGAACAAAATTCGAAACATTTTATGGCGTTGCTATAGTAATAAACAAAAATTTCTAGGCGTTGCCATGGTAACAAATTTCAAATAAACAAACGTCACAAAGAACATACTTCGAAATATTTTTTGGCGTTGCTATAGTAATAAACAAAAATTTCTAGGCGTTGCTATTGTTACAAATTTCAAATAAACAAACGTCACAAAGAACGAAATTTGAAATATTTTATGGCGTTGCTATGGTAATAAAAAAAAAATTCTAGGCATTGCCATGGTAACAAATTTCAAAATAACAAACGTTACATAGAACATACTTCGAAATATTTAATGGCGTTGCTATGGTAATAAACAAAAATTTCTAGGCGTTGCCCTGGTAACAAATTTCAAATTAACAAACGTCACATACATACTTCGAAATATTTTATGGCGTTGCTATGGTAATAAACAAAAATTTCTAGGCGTTGCTATGTTCACAAATTTTAAATAAACAAACTTCACATACATACTTTGTAATATTTTATGGCGTTGCTACGGTAATAAACAAAAATTTCGAGGCGTTGCCATTGTAACAAATTTCAAATAAACAAACGTCAAATAGAACAAAATTCGAAATATTTTATGGCGTTGCTATGGTAATAAACAAATATTTCTAGACGTTGCCATTGTTACAAATTTCAAATAAACAAACGTCACAAAGAACAAAATTCGAAACATTTTATGGCGTTGCTATGGTAATAAACAAAAATTTCTAGGCGTTGCCATGGTACCAAATTTCAAATTAACAAACGTCACATACATACTTCGAAATATTTTATGGCGTTGCTATGGTAATAAACAAAAATTTCTAGGCGTTGCCATGGTTACAAAATTCAAATAAACAAACGTCACATACATACTTCGAAATATTTTATGGCGTTGCTATGGTAATAAACAAAAATTTCTAGGCGTTACCATGGTTACAAAATTCAAATAAACAAAAGTCACATACATACTTCGAAATATTTTATGGCGTTGCTATGGTAATAAACAAAATTTTCTAGGCGTTGCCATGGTAACAAATTTCAAATTAACAAACGTCGCATACATACTCCGAAATATTTTATGGCGTTGCTATGGTAATAAACAAAAATTTCTAGGCGTTGCCATGTTAAAAAATTTCAAATTAACAAACGTCACATAGAACATACTTCGAAATATTTTATGGCGTTGCTATGGTAATAAACAAAAATTTCTAGGCGTTGACATGGTAACAGATTTCAAATTAACAAACTTCACATACATACATCGAAATATTTTATGGCGTTGCTATGGTAATAAATAAAAATTTCTAGGCGTTGCCATGGTAACAAATTTCAAATAAACACACGTCACATACATACTTCGAAATATTTTATGGCGTTGCTATGGTAATAAACAAAAATTTCTAGGCGTTGCCATGGTAACAAATTTCAAAATAACAAACGTCACATACATACTTCGAAATATTTTATGGCGTTGCTATGGTAATAAACAAAAATTTCTAGGCGTTGCCATAGTAACAAATTTCAAATAAACAAACGTCACATAGAACTAACTTCGAAATATTTTATGGCGTTGCTATGGTAATAAACAAAAATTTATAGGCGTTGCCATGGTAACAAATTTCAAAATAACAAACGTCACATACATACTACGAAATATTTTATGGCTATGTTATGTATGGCTACATTGCTATGTTCACAAATTTTAAATAAACAAACTTCACATACATACTTTGTAATATTTTATGGCGTTGCTACGGTAATAAACAAAAATTTCGAGGCGTTGCCATTGTAACAAATTTCAAATAAACAAACGTCAAATAGAACAAAATTCGAAATATTTTATGGCGTTGCTATGGTAATAAACAAATATTTCTAGACGTTGCCATTGTTACAAATTTCAAATAAACAAACGTCACAAAGAACAAAATTCGAAACATTTTATGGCGTTGCTATGGTAATAAACAAAAATTTCTAGGCGTTGCCATGGTAACAAATTTCAAATAAACAAACGTCACATAGAACATACTTCGAAATATTTTATGGCGTTGCTATAGTAATAAACAAAAATTTCTAGGCGTTGCCATGGTAACAAATTTCAAATAAACAAACGTCACAAACATACTTCGAAATATTTTATGGCGTTGCTATGGTAATAAACAAAAATTTCTGGGCATTGCCATGAATACAAATTTCAAATAAACAAACGTCGAATAGAACATTCTTCGAAATATTTTATGGCGTTGCTATGGTAATAAACAAAAATTTCGAGGCGTTGCCATTGTAACAAATTTCAAATAAACAAACGTCAAATAGAACAAAATTCGAAATATTTTATGGCGTTGCTATGGTAATAAACAAAATTTTCTAGGCGTTGCCATGGTAACAAATTTCAAATTAACAAACGTCACATACATACTTCGAAATATATTATGGCGTTGCTATGGTAATAAACAAAAATTTCTAGGCGTTGCCATGGTAACAAATTTCAAATAAACAAACTTCACATAGAACATACTTCGAAATATTTTATGGCGTTGCTATGGTAATAAACAAAAATTTCTAGGCGTTGCCATGGTAACAAATTTCAAATAAACAAACGTCACAAAGAACAAAATTCGAAATATTTTATGGCGTTGCTATGGTAATAAACAAAAATTTCTAGGCGTTGCCATGGTAACAAATTTCAAATAAACAAACGTCACATACATACTTCGAAATATTTTATGGCGTTGCTATGGTTTTAAATAAAAATTTCTAGGCGTTGCCATGGTAACAAATTTCAAATTAACAAACGTCACATACATACTTCGAAATATTTTATGGCGTTGCTATGGTTTTAAATAAAAATTTCTAGGCGTTGCCATGCTAACAAATTTCAAATAAACACACGTCAAATACATACTTCGAAATATTTTATGGCGTTGCTATGGTAATAAACAAAAATTTCTAGGCGTTGCCATGGTAACAAATTTCAAATAAACAAACGTCACTAAGAACAAAATTCGAAATATTTTATGGCGTTGCTATGGTAATAAACAAAAATTTCTAGGCGTTGCCATGGTAACAAATTTCAAATAAACAAACGTCACATACATACTTCGAAATATTTTATGGCGTTGCTATGGTTTTAAATAAAAATTTCTAGGCGTTGCCATGGTAACAAATTTCAAATTAACAAACGTCACATACATACTTCGAAATATTTTATGGCGTTGCTATGGTTTTAAATAAAAATTTCTTGGCGTTGCCATGGTAACAAATTTCAAATAAACACACGTCAAATACATACTTAGAAATATTTTATGGCGTTGCTATGGTAATAAACAAAAATTTCTAGGCGTTGCCATGGTAAAAAAATTCAAATAAACAAACTTCACATAGAACATACTTCGAAATATTTAATGGCGTTGCTATGGTAATAAACAAAAATTTCTGGGCGTTGCCATTGTAACAAATTTCAAATAAACAAACGTCACATAGAACAAAATTCGAAATATTTTATGGCGTTGCTATGGTAATAAACAAATATTTCTAGGCGTTACCATTGTTACAAATTTCAAATAAACAAACGTCACAAAGAACAAAATTCGAAATATTATATGGCGTTGCTATGGTAATAAACAAAAATTTCTAGGCGTTGCCATGGTAACAAATTTCAAATAAACAAACGTCACATAGAACATACTTCGAAATATTTTATGGCGTTGGGTAATAAACAAAAATTTCTAGGCGTTGCCATTGTTACAAATTTCAAATTAACAAACGTCACATAGAACATACTTTGAATTATTTTATGGCGTTGCTATGGTAATAAACGAAAATTTCTAGGCGTTGCCATGGTAACAAATTTCAAATAAACAAACTTCACATAAAACATACTTCGAAATATTTTATGGCGTTGCTATGGTAATAAACAAAAATTTCGAGGCGTTGCCATGGTAACAAATTTCAAATAAACAAACGTCACATAGAATAAAATTCGAAATATTTTATGGCGTTGCTATGGTAATAAACAAATATTTCTAGGCGTTGCCATTGTTAGAAATTATAAATAAACAAACGTCACAAACGTAACAAAGAACAAAATTCGAAATTTTTTATGGCGTTGCTATGGTAATAAACAAAAATTTCTAGTCGTTGCCATGGTTACAAATTTCAAATAAACAAACGTCACATAGAACATACTTCGAAATATTTTATGGCGTTGCTATGGTAATAAACAAAAATTTCTAGGCGTTGCCATGGTAACAAATTTCAAATAAACACACGTCAAATACATACTTTGAAATATTTTATGGCGTTGCTATGGAAATAAACAAAAAATTCTAGGCGTTGCCATGGTAACAAATTTCAAATAAACAAACGTCACATACATACTTCGAAATATTTTATGGCGTTGCTATGGTAATAAACAAAAATTTCGAGGCGTTGCCATGGTAACAAATTTCAAATAAACAAACTATACATAGAACATACTTTGAAATATTTTATGGCGTTGCTATGGTAATAAACAAAAATTTCTAGGCGTTGCCATAGTAACAAATTTCAAATAAACAAACGTCACATACATACTTCGAAATATTTTATGGCGTTGCTATGGTTATAAACAAAACTTTCTAGGCGTTGCCATGGTAACAAATTTCAAATAAACACACGTCACATACATACTTCGAAATATTTTATGGCGTTGCTATGGTAATAAACAAAAATTTCGAGGCGTTGCCATGGTAACAAATTTCAAATAAACAAACGTCACATAGAACATACTTTGAAATATTTTATGGCGTGCTATGGTAATAAACAAAAATTTCTAGGCGTTGCCATGGTAACAAATTTCAAATAAACACACGTCACATACATACTTCGAAATATTTTATGGCGTTGCTATGGTAATAAACAAAAATTTCTAGGCTTTGACATGGTAACAGATTTCAAATTACCAAACGTCACATACATACATCGAAATATTTTATGGCGTTGCTATGGTAATAAATGAAAATTTATAGGCGTTGCCATGGTAACAAATTTCAAATAAACAAACGTCAAATACATACTTCGAAATATTTTAAGGCGTTGCTTTGGTAATAAACAAAAATTTCTAGGCGTTGCCATGGTAACAAATTTCAAATAAACAAACTTCACATAGAACATACTTTGAAATATTTTATGGCATTGCTATGGTAATAAACAAAAATTTTTAGGCGTTGCCTCGGTAACAAATTTTAAATAAACAAACGTCACATAGAACAAAATTCGAAATATTTTATGGCGTTTCTATGGTAATAAACAAATATTTCTAGGCGTTGCCATTGTAACAAATTTCAAATAAACAAACGTCACAAAGAACAAAATTCGAAATATTTTATGGCGTTGCTATGGTAATAAACAAAAATTTCTAGGCGTTGCCATTGTAACAAATTTCAAATAAACAAACTTCACATCGAACATACTTCGAAATATTTTATGGCGTTGCTATGGTAATAAACAAAAATTTCTGGGCGTTGCCATGGTAACAAATTTCAAATAAACAAACGTCGAATAGAACATTCTTCGAAATATTTTATGGCGTTGCTATGGTAATAAACAAAAAATTCTAGGCGTTGCCATGGTAACAAATTTCAAATAAACAAACGTCACATACATACTTCGAAATATTTTATGGCGTTGCTATGGTTATAAACAAAAATTTCTAGGCGTTGCCATGGTAACAAATTTCAAACTAACACACGTCACATACATACTTCGAAATATTTTAAGGCGTTGCTTTGGTAATAAACAAAAATTTCTAGGCGTTGCCATGGTAACAAATTTCAAATAAACAAACTTCACATAGAACATACTTTGAAATATTTTATGGCGTTGCTATGGTAATAAACAAAAATTTCTGGGCGTTGCCATGGTAACAAATTTCAAATTAACAAACGTCACATACATACTTCGAAATATTTTATGGCGTTGCTATGGAAATAAACAAAAATTTCTAGGCGTTGCCAGGGTAACAAATTTCAAATTAACAAACGTCACATAGAACATACTTTGAAATATTTTATGGCGTTGCTATGGTAATAAACAAAAATTTTTAGGCGTTGCTATGGTAACAAATTTCAAATAAACAAACGTCACATACATACTTCGAAATATTTTATGGCGTTGCTATGGTAATAAACAAAAATTTCTAGGCGTTGCCATGGTAACAAAATTCAAATTAACAAACGTCACATACATACTTTGAAATATTTTATGGCGTTGCTATGGTTTTAAATAAAAATTTCTAGGCGTTGACATGGTAACAAATTTCAAATAAACACACGTCAAATACATACTTCGAAATATTTTATGGCGTTGCTATGGTAATAAACAAAAATTTCTAGGCGTTGCCATGGTAACAAATTTCAAATAAACAAACTTCACATAGAACATACTTCGAAATATTTTATGGCGTTGCTATGGTAATAAACAAAAATTTCTGGGCGTTGCCATGGTAACAAATTTCAAATTAACAAACGTCACATACATACTTCGAAATATTTTATGGCGTTGCTATGGAAATAAACAAAAATTTCTAGGCGTTGCCAGGGTAACAAATTTCAAATTAACAAACGTCACATAGAACATACTTTGAAATATTTTATGGCGTTGCTATGGTAATAAACAAAAATTTTTAGGCGTTGCTATGGTAACAAATTTCAAATAAACAAACGTCACATACATACTTCGAAATATTTTATGGCGTTGCTATGGTAATAAACAAAAATTTCGAGGCGTTGCCAGGGTAACAAATTTCAAATAAACAAACGTCAAATAGAACAAAATCCGAAATATTTTATGGCGTTGCTATGGTAATAAACAAATTATTCTAGACGTTGTTATTGTTACAAATTTCAAATAAACAAACGTCACAAAGAACAAAATTCGAAATATTTTATAGCGTTGCTATGGTAATAAACAAAAATTTCTAGGCGTTGCCATGTTTACAATGTTTAAATTAACAAACGTCACATACATACTACGGAAATTTTATGGCGTTGCTATGGTAATTAACAAAAATTTCTAGGCGTTGCCATGGTTACAAATTTCAAATTAACAAACGTCACATAGAACATAGTTCGAAATATTTTATGGCGTTGCTATGGTAACAAACAAAAATTTCTAGGCGTTGCCATGGTAACAAATTTCAAATTAACAAACATTACATACATACTTCGAAATATTTAATGGCGTTGCTATGGTAACAAACAAAAATTTCTAGGCGTTGCCATGGTAACAAATTTCAAATAAACAAACATCACATACATAGTTTGAAATATTTTATGGCGTTGCTATGGTAATAAACAAAAATTTCTAAGCGTTGCCCTTGTAACAAATTTCAAATTAACAAACATCACATACATAGTTTGAAATATTTTATGGCGTTGCTATGCTAATAAACAAAAATTTCTAGGCATTGCCATGAATACAAATTTCAAATAAACAAACGTTACATAGAACATACTTCGAAATATTTTATGGCGTTGCTATGGTAATAAACAAAAATTTCTAGGCGTTGCCATGGTAACAAATTTCAAATAAACAAACGTCACATAGAACAAAATTCGAAATATTTTATGGCGTTGCTATGGTAATAAACAAATATTTCTAGGCGTTGCCATTGTTACAAATTTCAAATAAACAAACGTCACAAAGAACAAAATTCGAAATATTTTATGGCGTTGCTATGGTAATAAACAAAAATTTCTAGGCGTTGCCATTGTAACAAATTTCAAATAAACAAACGTCACATAGAACATACTTCGAAATATTTTATGGCGTTGCTATGGTAATAAACAAAAATTTCTAGGCGTTGCCATGGTAACAAATTTCAAATTAACAAACGTCACATACATACTTTGAAATATTTTATGGCGTTGCTATGGTTTTAAATAAAAATTTCTAGGCGTTGCCATGGTAACAAATTTCAAATAAACAAACTTCACATAGAAAATACTTCGAAATATTTTATGGCGTTGCTATGGTAATAAACAAAAATTTTTAGGCGTTGCCATGGTAACAAATTTCAAATAAACAAACGTCACATAGAACAAAATTCGAAATATTTTATGGCGTTGCTATGGTAATAAACAAATATTTCTAGGCGTTGCCATTGTAAAATTTCAAATAAACAAACGTCACATACATACTTCGAAATATTTTATGGCGTTGCTATGGTAATAAACAAAAATTTCTAGGCGTTGCCATGGTAACAAATTTCAAATAAACAAACGTCACATAGAACATACTTCGATATATTTTATGGCGTTGCTATGGTAATAAACAAAAATTTCTAGGCGTTGCCATGGTAACAAATTTCAAATTAACAAACGTCACATACATACTTTGAAATATCTTATGGCGTTGTAATGTTAATAAACAAAAATTTCTAGGCGTTGCCATGGTAACAAATTCAATTTAACAAACGTCACATAGATACTTCGAAATATTTTATGGCGTTGCTATGGTAATAAACAAAAATTTCTGGGCGTTGCCATGGTAACAAATTTCAAATAAACAAACGTCGAATAGAACATTCTTCGAAATATTTTATGGCGTTTCTATGGTAATAAACAAAAATTTCTAGGCGTTGCCATGGTAACAAATTTCAAATAAACAAACGTCACAAACATATATCTAACTATTTTATGGCGTTGCTATGGTTATAAACAAAAATTTCTAGGCGTTGCCATAGTAACAAATTTCAAATAAACACGTCACATACATACTTGGATATATTTTATGGCGTTGCTATGGTAATAAACAAAAATTTCTGGGCGTTGCCATGGTAACAAATTTCAAATAAACAAACGTCGAATAGAACATTCTTCGAAATATTTTATGGCGTTGCTATGGTAATAAACAAAAATTTCTAGGCGTTGCCATGGTAACAAATTTCAAATAAACAAACTTCACATAGAACATACTTCGAAATATTTTATGGCGTTGCTATGGTAATAAACAAAAATTTCTAGGCGTTGCCATGGTAACAAATTTCAAATAAACAAACGTCACATAGAACAAAATTCGAAATATTTTATGGCGTTGCTATGGTAATAAACAAATATTTCTAGGCGTTGCCATTGTAAAATTTCAAATAAACAAACGTCACATACATACTTAAATATTTTATGGCGTTGCTATGGTAATAAACAAAAATTTCTAGGCGTTGCCATGGTAACAAATTTCAAATAAACAAACGTCACATAGAACATACTTCGAAATATTTTATGGCGTTGCTATGGTAATAAACAAAAATTTCTAGGCGTTGCCATGGTAACAAATTTCAAATTAACAAACGTCACATACATACTTCGAAATATCTTATGGCGTTGTAATGTTAATAAACAAAAATTTCATGCGTTGCCATGGTAACAAATTCAATTTAACAAACGTCACATAGATACTTCGAAATATTTTATGGCGTTGCTATGGTAATAAACAAAAATTTCTAGGCGTTGCCATGTTAACAAATTTCAAATAAAAAAACGTCACATACATATATCTAACTATTTTATGGCGTTGCTATGGTTATAAACAAAAATTTCTAGGCGTTGCCATAGTAACAAATTTCAAATAAACACGTCACATACATACTTGGATATATTTTATGGCGTTGCTATGGTAATAAACAAAAATTTCTGGGCGTTGCCATGGTAACAAATTTCAAATAAACAAACGTCGAATAGAACATTCTTCGAAATATTTTATGGCGTTACTATGGTAATAAACAAAAATTTCTAGGCGTTGCCATGGTAACAAATTTCAAATAAACAAACTTCACATAGAACATACTTCGAAATATTTTATGGCGTTGTTATGGTAATAAACAAATATTTCTAGGCGTTGCCATAGTAACAAATTTAAAATAAACAAATGTCACATACATACTTCGAAATATTTTATGGCGTTGCTATGGTTATAAACAAAAATTTCTAGGCGTTTAGATGGTAACAAATTTCAAATAAACAAACGTCACATACATACTTCGAAATATTTTATGGCGTCTTTTGGTAATAAACAAAAATTTTGAGGCGTTGCCATGGTAACAAATTTCAAATGAACAAACGTCACATAGAACAAAATTCGAAATATTTTATGGCGTTGCTATGGTAATAAACAAATATTTTTAGGCGTTGCCATTGTTACAAATTTCAAATAAACAAACGTCACAAAGAACAAAATTCGAAATATTTTATGGCGTTGCTATGGTAATAAACAAAAATTTCTTGGCGTTGCCATGGTAACAAATTTCAAATAAACAAACGTCACATAGAACATACTTCGAAATATTTAATGGTGTTGCTATGGTAATAAACAAAAATTTCTAGGCGTTGCCATGGTATCAAATTTCAAATTAACAAACGTCACATACATACTTCGAAATATTTTATGGCGTTGCTATGGTAATAAACAAAAATTTCTAGGCGTTGCTATAGTAACAAATTTTAAATAATCAAACGTCACATACATACTTTGTAATATTTTATGGCGTTGCTATGGTAATAAACAAAAATTTCGAGGCGTTGCCATTGTAACAAATTTCAAATAAACAAACGTCAAATAGAACAAAATTCGAAATATTTTATGGCGTTGCTATGGTAATAAACAAATATTTCTAGACTTTGCCATTGTTACAAATCTCAAATAAACAAACGTCACAAAGAACAAAATTCGAAACATTTTATGGCGTTGCTATGGTAATAAACAAAAATTTCTAGGCGTTGCCATGGTAACAAATTTCAAATAAACAAACGTCACATAGAACATACTTCGAAATATTTTATGGCGTTGCTATAGTAATAAACAAAAATTTCTAGGCGTTGCCATTGTTACAAATTTCAAATAAACAAACGTCACAAAGAACAAAATTTGAAATATTTTATGGCGTTGCTATGGTAATAAACAAAAATTTCTAGGCATTGCCATGAATACAAATTTCAAATAAACAAACGTTACATAGAACATACTTCGAAATATTTTATGGCGTTGCTATGGTAATAAACAAAAATTTCTAGGCGTTGCAATGGTAACAAATTTCAAATAAACAAACGTCACATTGAACAAACTTCGAAATATTTTATGGCGTTGCTATGGTAATAAACAAAAATTTCTAGGCGTTGCCATGGTAACAAATTTCAAATTAACAAACGTCACATACATACTTCGAAATATTTTATGGCGTTGCTATGGTAATAAACAAAAATTTCTAGGCGTTGCAATGGTTACAAAATTCAAATAAACAAACGTCACATACAAACTTCGAAATATTTTATGGCGTTGCTATGGTAATAAACAAAAATTTCTAGGCGTTGCCATGGTTACAAAATTCAAATAAACAAAAGTCACATACATACTTCGAAATATTTTATGGCGTTGCTATGGTAATAAACAAAATTTTCTAGGCGTTGCCATGGTAACAAATTTCAAATTAACAAACGTCGCATACATACTCCGAAATATTTTATGGCGTTGCTATGGTAATAAACAAAAATTTCTAGGCGTTGCCATGTTAAAAAATTTCAAATTAACAAACCTCACATAGAACATACTTCGAAATATTTTATGGCGTTGCTATGGTAATAAACAAAAATTTCTAGGCGTTGACATGGTAACAGATTTCAAATTAACAAACTTCACATACATACATCGAAATATGTTATGGCGTTGCTATGCTAATAAATAAAAATTTCTAGGTGTTGCCATGGTAACAAATTTCAAATAAACACACGTCAAATACATACTTCGAAATATTTTATGGCGTTGCTATGGTAATAAACAAAAATTTCTAGGCGTTGCCATGGTAAAAAATTTCAAAATAACAAACGTCACATACATACTTCGAAATATTTTATGTCGTTGCTATGGTAATAAACAAAAATTTCTAGGCGTTGCCATGGTAACAAATTTCAAATAAACAAACGTCTCATAGAACTAACTTCGAAATATTTTATGGCGTTGCTATGGTAATAAACAAAAATTTCTAGGCGTAGCCATGGTAACAAATTTCAAATTAACAAATGTCACATAAATACTTCGAAATATTTTATGGCGTTGCTATGGTTGTAAATAAAAATTTCTAGGCGTTGCCATGGTAACAAATTTCAAATAAACACTCGTCAAATACATACTTAGAAATATTTTATGGCGTTGCATTGGTAATAAACAAAAATTTCTAGGCGTTGCCATTGTAACAAATTTCAAATTAACAAACGTTACATAGAACATTCTTCGAAATATTTTATGACGTTGCTATGGTATTAAACAAAAATTTCTAGGCGTTACCATGGTAACAAATTTTAAATAAACAAACTTCACATACATACTTCGAAATATTTTATGGCGTCTTTTGGTAATAAACAAAAATTTTGAGGCGTTGCCATGGTAACAAATTTCAAATGAACAAACGTCACAAAGAACAAAATTCGAAACATTTTATGGCGTTGCTATGGTAATAAACAAAAATTTCTAGGCGTTGCCATGGTAACAAATTTCAAATAAACAAACGTCACATAGAACATACTTCGAAATATTTTATGGCGTTGCTATAGTAATAAACAAAAATTTCTAGGCGTTGCCATGGTAACAAATTTCAAATAAACAAACGTCACATACATACTTCGAATTATTTTATGGCGTTGCTATGGTAATAAACAAAAAATTCTAGGCGTTGACATGGTAACAGATTTCAAATTAACAAACGTCACATACATACTTCGAAATATCTTATGGCGTTGTAATGTTAATAAACAAAAATTTCTAGGCGTTGCCATGGTAACAAATTCAAATTAACAAACGTCACATAGATACTTCGAAATATTTAATGGCGTTGCTATGGTAATAAACAAAAATTTCTGGGCGTTGCCATGGTAACAAATTTCAAATAAACAAACGTCGAATAGAACATTCTTCGAAATATTTTATGGCGTTTATGTTTATGGCGTGATGGCGAAATTTTTATTTACAACCATAGCAACGCCATAAAATATTTCAAAGTATGTATGTGACGTTTGTTAATTTAAAATTTTTTACCATGGCAACGCCTAGAAATTTTTGTTTATTACCATAGCAACGCCATAAAATATTTCGAAGTATGTTCTATGTGACGTTTGTTTATTTAAAATTTGTTACCATAGCAACGCCTAGAAATTTTTGTTTATTACCATAGCAACGCCATAAAATATTTCGAAGTATGTATGTGACGTTTGTTTATTTGAAATTTGTGACCATGGCAACGCCTAGAAATTTTTGTTTATTACCATAGCAACGCCATAAAATATTTCGAAGTATGTATGTGATATTTGTTTGTTTTGAAATTTGTTACTATGGCAACGCCTAGAAATTTTTGTTTATTACCATAGCAACACCATTAAATATTTCGAAGTATGTTCTATGTGACGTTTGTTTATTTGAAATTTGTTACCATGGCAACGCCAAGAAATTTTTGTTTATTTCCATAGCAACGCCATAAAATATTTCGAAGTATGTATGTGACGTTTGTTAATTTGAAATTTGTTACCATGGCAACGCCTAGAAATTTTTGTTTATTACCATAGCAACGCCATAAAATATTTCGAAGTATGTTCTATGTGAAGTTTGTTAATTTGAAATTTGTTACCATGGCAACGCCTAGAAATTTTTGTTTATTACCATAGCAACGCCATAAAATATTTCGAAGTATGTTCTATGTGACGTTTGTTTATTTGAAATTTGTTACCATGGCAACGCCTAGAAATTTTTGTTTATTACCATAGCAACGCCATAAAATATTTCGAAGTATGTTCTATGTGAAGTTTGTTTATTTAAAATTTGTTACCATGGCAACGCCTAGAAATTTTTGTTTATTACCATACTAACGCCATAAAATATTTCGAAGTATGTTCTATGTGACGTTTGTTTATTTAAAATTTGTTACCATAGCAACGCCTAGAAATTTTTGTTAATTACCATAGCAACGCCATAAAATATTTCGAAGTATGTATGTGACGTTTGTTTATTTGAAATTTGTTACCATGGCAACGCCTAGAAATTTTTGTTTATTACCATAGCAACGCCATAAAATATTTCGAAGTATGTATGTGACATTTGTTTGTTTTGAAATTTGTTACTATGGCAACGCCTAGAAATTTTTGTTTATTACCATAGCAACGCCATAAAATATTTCAAAGTATGTTCTATGTAAAGTTTGTTTATTTGAAATTTCTTACCATGGCAACGCCTTAAAATTTTTGTTTATTACCATAGCAACGCCATAAAATATTTTAAAGTATGTATGTGACGTTTGTTAATTTGAAATTTTTTACCATGGCAACGCTCAGAAATTTTTGTCTATTACCATAGCAACGCCTAGAAATTTTTGTTTATTACCATAGCAACGCCATAAAATATTTCAAAGTATGTATGTGACGTGTATTTATTTGAAATTTGTTACCATGGAAACGCCTAGAAATTTTTAACTGAAAGGATAGCAACGCCATAAAATATTTCAAAGTATGTATGTGACGTTTGTTAATTTTAAATTTGTTACCATGGCAACGCCTAGTAATTTTTGTTTATTACCATAGCAACGCCATAAAATATTTCGAAGTATGTATGTGACGTTTGTTAATTTGAAATTTGTTACCATGGCAACGCCTAGAAATTTTTGTTTATTACCAAAGCAACGCCATAAAATATTTCGAAGTATGTTCTATGTGAAGTTTGTTTATTTAAAATTTGTTACCATGGCAACGCCTAGAAATTTTTGTTTATTACCATAGCAACGCCATAAAATATTTCGAAGTATGTATGTGACGTTTGTTAATTTGAAATCTGTTACCATGTCAACGCCTAGAAATTTTTGTTTATTACCATAGCAACGCCATAAAATATTTCGAAGTATGTTCTATGTGACGTTTGTTTATTTAAAATTTGTAACCATGGCAAGGCCTAGAAATTTTTGTTTATTACCATAGCAACGCCATAAAATATTTCGAAGGATGTTCTATGTGACGTTTGTTTATTTGAAATTTGTTACCATGGCAACGCCTAGAAATTTTTGTTTATTACCATAGCAACGCCATAAAATATTTCGAAGTATGTTCTATGTGAAGTTTAATTATTTATAATTTGTTACCATGGCAACGCCTAGAATTTTTTGTTTATTACCATAGCAACGCCATAAAATATTTCGAAGTATGTATGTGACGTTTGTTAATTTGAAATTTGTTACCATGTTAACGTCTAGAAATATTTGTTTATTACCATAGCAACGCCATAAAATATTTCGAAGTATGTTCTATGTGAAGTTTGTTTATTTGAAATTTGTTACCATGGCAACGCCTAGAAATTTTTGTTTATTACCATAGCAACACCATTAAATATTTCGAAGTATGTTCTATGTGACGTTTGTTTTTTTGAAATTTGTTATAATGGCAACGCCAAGAAATTTGTGTTTATTACCATAGCAACGCTATTAAATATTTCGAAGTATGTATGTGACGTGTGTTTATTTGAAATTTGTAACAATGGCAACGCCTAGAAATATTTGTTTATTACCATAGCAACGCCATAAAATATTTCGAATTTTGTTCTATGTGACGTTTGTTCATTTGAAATTTGTTACCATGGCAACGCCCAGAAATTTTTGTTTATTACCATAGCACCGCCATAAAATATTTCGAAGTATGTATGTGACGTTTGTTAATTTGAAATCTGTTACCATGTCAACGCCTAGAAATTTTTGTTTATTACCATAGCAACGCCATAAAATATTTCGAAGTATGTTCTATGTGACGTTTGTTTATTTAAAATTTGTAACCATGGCAACGCCTAGAAATATTTGTTTATTACCATAGCAACGCCATAAAATATTTCGAAGTATGTTCTATGTGACGTTTGTTTTTTTGAATTTGTTACCATGGCAACGCCTAGAAATTTTTGTTTATTACCATAGCAACGCCATAAAATATTTCGAAGTATGTTCTATGTGAAGTTTGTTTATTTGAAATTTGTTACCATGGCAACACCTAGAAATTCTTGTTTATTACCATAGCAACGCCATAAAATATTTTGAAGTATGTATTTGACGTGTGTTTATTTGAAATTTGTTACCATGGCAACGCCAAGAAATTTTTATTTACAACCATAGCAACGTCATAAAATATTTCGAAGTATGTATGTGACGTTTGTTAATTTGAAATTTGTTACCATGGCTACGCCTAGAAATTTTTGTTTATTACCATAGCAACGCCATAAAATATTTCGAAGTTAGTTCTATGTGACGTTTGTTTATTTGAAATTTGTTACCATGGCAACGCCTAGAAATTTTTGTTTATTACCATAGCAACGCTATAAAATATTTCGAAGTATGTTCTATGTGAAGTTTGTTAATTTGAAATTTGTTACCATGGCAACGCCTAGAAATTTTTGTTTATTACCATAGCAACGCCATAAAATATTTCGAAGTATGTATTTAACATGTGTTTATTTAAAATTTGTTACCATGGCAACGCCAAGAAATTTTTATTTACAACCATAGCAACGCCATAAAATATTTCGAAGTATGTATGTGACGTTTGTTTATTTGAAATTTGTTACCATAGCAACGCCTAAAAATTTTTGTTTATTACCATAGCAACGCCATAAAATATTTCGAATTTTTTCTATTTGACGTTTTTTTATTTGAAATTTGTTACCATGGCAACGCCTAGAAATTTTTGTTTATTACCATAGCAACGCCATAAAATATTTCGAAGTATGTATGTGACGTTTGTTAATTTGAAATTTGTTACCATGGCAACGCCTAGAAATTTTTGTTTATTACCATAGCAACGCCATAAAATATTTCGAAGTATGTTCTATGTGACGTTTGTTAATTTGAAATTTGTTACCATGGCAACGCCTAGAAATTTTTGTCTATTTCCATAGCAACGCCATAAAATATTTCGAAGTTTGTATGTGACGTTTGTTAATTTGAAATTTGTTACCATGGCAACGCCCAGAAATTTTTGTTTATTACCATAGCAACGCCATAAAATATTTCGAAGTATGTTCTATGTGAAGTTTGTTTATTTGAAATTTGTTACCATGGCAACGCCTAGAAATTTTTGTTTATTACCATAGCAACGCCATAAAATATTTCGAAGTATGTATTTGACGTGTGTTTATTTGAAATTTGTTACCATGGCAACGCCAAGAAATTTTTATTTACAACCATAGCAACGCCATAAAATATTTCGAAGTATGTATGTGACGTTTGTTAATTTGGAATTTGTTACCATGGCAACGCCTAGATATTTTTGTTTATTACCATAGCAATGCCATAAAATATTTCAAAGTATGTTCTATGTAAAGTTTGTTCATTTGAAATTTCTTACCATAGCAACGCCATAAAATATTTTAAAGTATGTATGTGACGTTTGTTAATTTGAAATTTTTTACCATGGCAACGCTCAGAAATTTTTGTCTATTACCATAGCAACGCCTAAAAATTTTTGTTTATTACCATAGCAACGCCATAAAATATTTCGAAGTATGTATGTGACGTTTGTTAATTTAAAATCTGTTACCATGTCAACGCCTAGAAATTTTTGTTTATTACCATAGCAACGCCATAAAATATTTCGAAGTATGTTCTATGTGACGTTTGTTTATTTAAAATTTGTAACCATGGCAACGCCTAGAATTTTTTTATTATTTCCATAGCAACGCCATAAAATATTTCGAAGTATGTTCTATGTGACGTTTGTTTATTTGAATTTGTTACCATGGCAACGCCTAGAAATTTTTGTTTATTACCATAGCAACGCCATAAAATATTTCGAAGTATGTATGTGACGTTTGTTAATTTGAAATTTGTTACCATGGCAACGCCTAGAAATATTTGTTTATTACCATAGCAACGCCATAAAATATTTCGAAGTTTGTTCAATGTGACGTTTGTTTATTTGATATTTGTTACCATTGCAACGCCTAGAAATTTTTGTTTATTACCATAGCAACGCCATAAAATATTTCGAAGTATAGTCTATGTAACGTTTGTTTATTTGAAATTTGTATTCATGGCAATGCCTAGAAATTTTTGTTTATTACCATAGCAACGCCATAAAATATTTCAAATTTTGTTTTTTGTGACGTTTGTTTATTTGAAATTTGTAACAATGGCAACGCCTAGAAATTTTTGTTTATTACTATAGCAACGCCATAAAATATTTCGAAGTATGTTCTATGTGACGTTTGTTTATTTGAAATTTGTTACCATGGCAACGCCTAGAAATTTTTGTTTATTACCATAGCAACGCCATAGAATGTTTCGAATTTTGTTCTTTGTGACGTTTGTTTATTTGAAATTTGTAACAATGGCAACGTCTAGAAATATTTGTTTATTACCATAGCAACGCCATAAAATATTTCGAATTTTGTTCTATTTGACGTTTGTTTATTTGAAATTTGTTACAATGGCAACGCCTCGAAATTTTTGTTTATTACCATAGCAACGCCATAAAATATTACAAAGTATGTATGTGACGTTTGTTTATTTAAAATTTGTTACCATAGCAACGCCTAGAAATTTTTGTTTATTACCATAGCAACGCCATAAAATATTTCGAAGTATGTATGTGACGTTTGTTAATTTAAAATTTGTTACCATGGCAACGCCTAGAAATTTTTGTTTATTACCATAGCAACACCATTAAATATTTCGAAGTATTTTCTATGTGAAGTTTGTTTATTTGAAATTTGTTACCATGGCAACGCCTAGAAATTTTTGTTTATTACCATAGCAACGCCATTAAATATTTCAAATTTTGTTCTTTGTGACGTTTGTTAATTTGAAATTTGTAACAATAGCAACGCCTAGAAATTTTTGTTTATTACTATAGCAACGCCATAAAATATTCCAAAGTATGTTCTATGTGACGTTTGTTCATTTGAAATTTGTTACCATGGCAACGCCTAGAAATTTTTGTTTATTACCATAGCAACGCCATAAAATATATCGAAGTATGTATGTGTATGTGTTTATTTGAAATTTGTTACTATGGCAACGCCTAGAAATTTTTGTTTATAACTATAGCAACGCCATAAAATAGTTAGATATATGTATGTGACGTTTGTTTATTTGAAATTTGTTACCATGGCAACGCCTAGAAATTTTTGTTTATTACCATAGCAACGCCATAAAATATTTCCAAGAATATTCTATTCGAAGTTTGTTTATTTGAAATTTGTTACCATGGCAACGCCCAGAAATTTTTGTTTATTACCATAGCAACGCCATAAAATATTTCGAAGTATCTATGTGACGTTTGTTAATTTGAATTTGTTACCATGGCAACGCCTAGAAATTTTTGTTTATTAACATTACAACGCCATAAGATATTTCGAAGTATGTATGTGACGTTTGTTAATTTGAAATTTGTTACCATGGCAACGACGAGAAATTTTTGTTTATTACCATAGCAACGCCATAAAATATTTCGAAGTATGTTCTATGTGACGTTTGTTTATTTGAAATTTGTTTCCATGGCAACGCCTAGAAATTTTTGTTTATTACCATAGCAACGCCATAAAATATTTCGAAGTATGTTCTATGTAACGTTTGTTAATTTGAAATTTGTTACCATGGCAATGCCTAGAATTTTTTGTTTATTAACATTACAACGCCATAAGATATTTCGAAGTATGTATGTGACGTTTGTTAATTTGAAATTTATTACCATGGCAACGCCTAGAAATTTTTGTTTATTACCATAGCAACGCCATAAAATATTTCGAAGTATGTTCTATGTGACGTTTGTTTATTTGAAATTGTTTACCATGGCAGAGCCTAGAAATTTTTGTTTATTACCATAGCAACGCCATAAAATATTTCGAATTTTGTTCTTTGTGACGTTTGTTTATTTGAAATTTGTAATTATGGCAACGCCTAGAAATATTTGTTTATTACCATAGCAACGCCATAAAATATTTCGAATTTTGTTCTATGTGACGTTTGTTTATTTGAAATTTGTTACCATGGCAACGCCTAGAAATTTTTGTTTATTACCATAGCAACGCCATAAAATATTTCGAAGTATGTATTTGACGTGTGTTTATTTGAAATTTGTCACCATGGCAACGCCTAGAAATTTTTATTTAAAACCATAGCAACGCCATAAAATATTTCGAAGTATGTATGTGACGTTTTTTAATTTGAAATTTGTTACCATGGCAACGCCTAGAAATTTTTGTTTATTACCATAGCAACGCCATAAAATATTTCGAAGTATGTTTTTTGTGACGTTTGTTTATTTAAAATTTGTTACCATGGCAACGCCTAGAAATTTTTGTTCATTACCATAGCATTGCCATAAAATATTTCGAAGTATGTTCTATGTGACGTTTGTTTATTTGAAATTTGTAACAATGGCAACGCCTAGAAATTTTTGTTTATAACCATAGCAACGCCATAAAATATTTCGAAGTATGTTCTATGTGACGTTTGTTTATTTGAAATTTGTAACCATGGCAACGCCTCAAAAGTTTTGTTTATTACCATAGCAACGCCATTAAATATTTCGAAGTATGTATGTGACGTTTGTTAATTTGAAATTTGTTACCATGGCAACGCCTAGAAATTTTTGTTTATTACCATAGCAACGCCATAAAATATTTCGAAGTTTGTTCTATGTGACGTTTGTTTATTTGAAATTTGTTACCATGGCAACGCCTAGAAATTTTTGTTTATTACCATAGCAACGCCATAAAATATTTCGAAGTATGTATGTGACGTTTGTTATTTTGAAATTTGTTACCATGGCAACGCCTAGAAATTTTTGTTTATTACCATAGCAACGCCATAAAATATTTCGAAGTATGTATGTGACGTGTGTTTATTTGAAATTTGTTACCATGGCAACGCCTAGAAATTTTTTTTTTAACATTACAACGCCATAAGATATTTCGAAGTATGTATGTGACGTTTGTTAATTTGAAATTTATTACCATGGCATCGCCTAGAAATTTTTGTTTATTACCATAGCAACGCCATAAAATATTTCGAAGTATGTTCTATGTGACATTTGTTTATTGGAAATTGTTTACCATGGCAAAGCCTAGAAATTTTTGTTTATTACCATAGCAACGCAATAAAATATTTCGAATTTTGTTCTTTGTGACGTTTGTTTATTTGAAATTTGTAACAATGGCAACGCCTAGAAATATTTGTTTATTACTATAGCATCGCCATAAAATATTTCAAAGTATGTTCTATGTGACGTTTGTTCATTTGAAATTTGTTACCATGGCAACGCCTAGAAATTTTTGTTTATTACCATAGCAACGCCATTAAATATTTCGAAGTATGTTTTTTGTGACGTTAGTTTATTTAAAATTTGTTACCATGGCAACGCCTAGAAATTTTTGTTCATTACCATAGCATTGCCATAAAATATTTCGAAGTATGTTCTATGTGACGTTTGTTTATTTGAAATTTGTAACAATGGCAACGCCTAGAAATATTTGTTTATTACCATAGCAACGCCATAAAATATTTCGAATTTTGTTCTATGTGACGTTTGTTTATTTGAAATTGTTTACCATGGCAACGCCTAGAAATTTTTGTTTATTACCATAGCAACGCCATAAAATATTTCGAATTTTGTTCGTTGTGACGTTTGTTTATTTGAAATTTGTAACAATGGCAACGCCTAGAAATATTTGTTTATTACTATAGCATCGCCATAAAATATTTCAAAGTATGTTCTATGTGACGTTTGTTCATTTGAAATTTGTTACCATGGCAACGCCTAGAAATTTTTGTTTATTACCATAGCAACGCCATAAAATATTTCGAATTTTGTTCTTTGTGACGTTTGTTTATTTGAAATTTGTAACAATAACAACGTCTAGAAATATTTGTTAATTACCATAGCAACGCCATAAAATATTTCGAATTTTGTTCTATTTGACGTTTGTTTATTTGAAATTTGTTACCCTGGCAACGCCTCGAAATTTTTGTTTATTACCATAGCAACGCCATAAAATATTTCGAAGTATGTATGTGACGTTTGTTTATTTAAAATTTGTTACCATAGCAACGCCTAGAAATTTTTGTTTATTACCATAGCAACGCCATAAAATATTTCGAAGAATGTTCTATGTGACGTTTGTTTATTTGAAATTTGTTACCATGGCAACGCCTAGAAAATTTTGTTTATTACCATAGCAACACCATTAAATATTTCGAAGTAGGTTCTATGTGACGTTTGTTTTTTTGAAATTTGTTACCATGGCAACGCCAAGAAATTTTTGTTTATTACCATAGCAACGCCATAAAATATTTCGAATTTTGTTCTTTGTGACGTTTGTTTATTTGAAATTTGTAACAATGGCAACGCCTAGAAATATTTGTTTATTACCATAGCAACGCCATAAAATATTTCGAATTTTGTTCTATGTGACGTTTGTTCATTTGAAATTTGTTACAATGGCAACGCCTAGAAATTTTTGTTTATTATCATAGCAACGCCATAAAATATTTCGAAGTTAGTTCTATGTGACGTTTGTTTATTTGAAATTTGTTACCATGGCAACGCCTAGAAATTTTTGTTTATTACCATAGCAACGCCATAAAATATTTCGAAGTATGTTCTATGTGAAGTTTGTTTATTTGAAATTTGTTACCATGGCAACACCTAGAAATTTTTGTTTATTACCATAGCGACGCCATAAAATATTTTGAAGTATGTATTTGACGTGTGTTTATTTGAAATTTGTTACCATGGCAACGCCAAGAAATTTTTATTTACAACCATAGCAACGTCATAAAATATTTCGAAGTATGTATGTGACGTTTGTTAATTTGAAATTTGTTACCATGGCTACGCCTAGAAATTTTTGTTTATTACCATAGCAACGCCATAAAATATTTCGAAGTTAGTTCTATGTGACGTTTGTTTATTTGAAATTTGTTACCATGGCAACGCCTAGAAATTTTTGTTTATTACCATAGCAACGCTATAAAATATTTCGAAGTATGTTCTATGTGAAGTTTGTTAATTTGAAATTTGTTACCATGGCAACGCCTAGAAATTTTTGTTTATTACCATAGCAACGCCATAAAATATTTCGAAGTATGTATTAAACATGTGTTTATTTAAAATTTGTTACCATGGCAACGCCAAGAAATTTTTATTTACAACCATAGCAACGCCATAAAATATTTCGAAGTATGTATGTGACGTTTGTTTATTTGAAATTTGTTACCATAGCAACGCCTAAAAATTTTTGTTTATTACCATAGCAACGCCATAAAATATTTCGAATTTTTTCTATTTGACGTTTTTTTATTTGAAATTTGTTACCATGGCAACGCCTAGAAATTTTTGTTTATTACCATAGCAACGCCATAAAATATTTCGAAGTATGTATGTGACGTTTGTTAATTTGAAATTTGTTACCATGGCAACGCCTAGAAATTTTTGTTTATTACCATAGCAACGCCATAAAATATTTCGAAGTATGTTCTATGTGACGTTTGTTAATTTGAAATTTTTTACCATGGCAACGCCTAGAAATTTTTGTCTATTTCCATAGCAACGCCATAAAATATTTCGAAGTTTGTATGTGACGTTTCTTAATTTGAAATTTGTTACCATGGCAACGCCCAGAAATTTTTGTTTATTACCATAGCAACGCCATAAAATATTTCGAAGTATGTTCTATGTGAAGTATGTTTATTTGAAATTTGTTACCATGGCAACGCCTAGAAATTTTTGTTTATTACCATAGCAACGCTATAAAATATTTCGAAGTATGTTCTATGTGAAGTTTGTTTATTTGAAATTTGTTACCATGGCAACGCCTAGAAATTTTTGTTTATTACCATAGCAACGCCATAAAATATTTCGAAGTATGTATTTGACGTGTGTTTATTTGAAATTTGTTACCATGGCAACGCCAAGAAATTTTTATTTACAACCATAGCAACGCCATAAAATATTTCGAAGTATGTATGTGACGTTTGTTAATTTGGAATTTGTTACCATGGCAACGCCTAGATATTTTTGTTTATTACCATAGCAATGCCATAAAATATTTCAAAGTATGTTCTATGTAAAGTTTGTTCATTTGAAATTTCTTACCATGGCAACGCCTTAAAATTTTTGTTTATTACCATAGCAACGCCATAAAATATTTTAAAGTATGTATGTGACGTTTGTTAATTTGAAATTTTTTACCATGGCAACGCTCAGAAATTTTTGTCTATTACCATAGCAACGCCTAAAAATTTTTGTTTATTACCATAGCAACGCCATAAAATATTTCGAAGTATGTATGTGACGTTTGTTAATTTAAAATCTGTTACCATGTCAACGCCTAGAAATTTTTGTTTATTACCATAGCAACGCCATAAAATATTTCGAAGTATGTTCTATGTGACGTTTGTTTATTTAAAATTTGTAACCATGGCAACGCCTAGAATTTTTTTATTATTTCCATAGCAACGCCATAAAATATTTCGAAGTATGTTCTATGTGACGTTTGTTTATTTGAATTTGTTACCATGGCAACGCCTAGAAATTTTTGTTTATTACCATAGCAACGCCATAAAATATTTCGAAGTATGTATGTGACGTTTGTTAATTTGAAATTTGTTACCATGGCAACGCCTAGAAATATTTGTTTATTACCATAGCAACGCCATAAAATATTTCGAAGTTTGTTCAATGTGACGTTTGTTTATTTGATATTTGTTACCATTGCAACGCCTAGAAATTTTTGTTTATTACCATAGCAACGCCATAAAATATTTCGAAGTATAGTCTATGTAACGTTTGTTTATTTGAAATTTGTATTCATGGCAATGCCTAGAAATTTTTGTTTATTACCATAGCAACGCCATAAAATATTTCAAATTTTGTTTTTTGTGACGTTTGTTTATTTGAAATTTGTAACAATGGCAACGCCTAGAAATTTTTGTTTATTACTATAGCAACGCCATAAAATATTTCGAAGTATGTTCTATGTGACGTTTGTTTATTTGAAATTTGTTACCATGGCAACGCCTAGAAATTTTTGTTTATTACCATAGCAACGCCATAGAATGTTTCGAATTTTGTTCTTTGTGACGTTTGTTTATTTGAAATTTGTAACAATGGCAACGTCTAGAAATATTTGTTTATTACCATAGCAACGCCATAAAATATTTCGAATTTTGTTCTATTTGACGTTTGTTTATTTGAAATTTGTTACAATGGCAACGCCTCGAAATTTTTGTTTATTACCATAGCAACGCCATAAAATATTACAAAGTATGTATGTGACGTTTGTTTATTTAAAATTTGTTACCATAGCAACGCCTAGAAATTTTTGTTTATTACCATAGCAACGCCATAAAATATTTCGAAGTATGTATGTGACGTTTGTTAATTTAAAATTTGTTACCATGGCAACGCCTAGAAATTTTTGTTTATTACCATAGCAACACCATTAAATATTTCGAAGTATTTTCTATGTGAAGTTTGTTTATTTGAAATTTGTTACCATGGCAACGCCTAGAAATTTTTGTTTATTACCATAGCAACGCCATTAAATATTTCAAATTTTGTTCTTTGTGACGTTTGTTAATTTGAAATTTGTAACAATAGCAACGCCTAGAAATTTTTGTTTATTACTATAGCAACGCCATAAAATATTCCAAAGTATGTTCTATGTGACGTTTGTTCATTTGAAATTTGTTACCATGGCAACGCCTAGAAATTTTTGTTTATTACCATAGCAACGCCATAAAATATTTCGAATTTTGTTCTTTGTGACGTTTGTTTATTTGAAATTTGTTACCATGGCAACGCCTAGAAATTTTTGTTTATTACCATAGCAACGCCATAGAATGTTTCGAATTTTGTTCTTTGTGACGTTTGTTTATTTGAAATTTGTAACAATGGCAACGTCTAGAAATATTTGTTTATTACCATAGCAACGCCATAAAATATTTCGAATTTTGTTCTATTTGACGTTTGTTTATTTGAAATTTGTTACAATGGCAACGCCTCGAAATTTTTGTTTATTACCATAGCAACGCCATAAAATATTACAAAGTATGTATGTGACGTTTGTTTATTTAAAATTTGTTACCATAGCAACGCCTAGAAATTTTTGTTTATTACCATAGCAACGCCATAAAATATTTCGAAGTATGTATGTGACGTTTGTTAATTTAAAATTTGTTACCATGGCAACGCCTAGAAATTTTTGTTTATTACCATAGCAACACCATTAAATATTTCGAAGTATTTTCTATGTGAAGTTTGTTTATTTGAAATTTGTTACCATGGCAACGCCTAGAAATTTTTGTTTATTACCATAGCAACGCCATTAAATATTTCAAATTTTGTTCTTTGTGACGTTTGTTAATTTGAAATTTGTAACAATAGCAACGCCTAGAAATTTTTGTTTATTACTATAGCAACGCCATAAAATATTCCAAAGTATGTTCTATGTGACGTTTGTTCATTTAAAATTTGTTACCATGGCAACGCCTAGAAATTTTTGTTTATTACCATAGCAACGCCATTATATATATCGAAGTATGTATGTGTATGTGTTTATTTGAAATTTGTTACTATGGCAACGCCTAGAAATTTTTGTTTATAACCATAGCAACGCCATAAAATAGTTAGATATATGTATGTGACGTTTGTTTATTTGAAATTTGTTACCATGGCAACGCCTAGAAATTTTTGTTTATTACCATAGCAACGCCATAAAATATTTCCAAGAATATTCTATTCGAAGTTTGTTTATTTGAAATTTGTTACCATGGCAACGCCCAGAAATTTTTGTTTATTACCATAGCAACGCCATAAAATATTTCGAAGTATCTATGTGACGTTTGTTAATTTGAATTTGTTACCATGGCAACGCCTAGAAATTTTTGTTTATTAACATTACAACGCCATAAGATATTTCGAAGTATGTATGTGACGTTTGTTAATTTGAAATTTGTTACCATGGCAACGACGAGAAATTTTTGTTTATTACCATAGCAACGCCATAAAATATTTCGAAGTATGTTCTATGTGACGTTTGTTTATTTGAAATTTGTTTCCATGGCAACGCCTAGAAATTTTTGTTTATTACCATAGCAACGCTATAAAATATTTCGAAGTATGTTCTATGTAACGTTTGTTAATTTGAAATTTGTTACCATGGCAATGCCTAGAATTTTTTGTTTATTAACATTACAACGCCATAAGATATTTCGAAGTATGTATGTGACGTTTGTTAATTTAAAATTTATTACCATGGCAACGCCTAGAAATTTTTGTTTATTACCATAGCAACGCCATAAAATATTTCGAAGTATGTTCTATGTGACGTTTGTTTATTTGAAATTGTTTACCATGGCAGAGCCTAGAAATTTTTGTTTATTACCATAGCAACGCCATAAAATATTTCGAATTTTGTTCTTTGTGACGTTTGTTTATTTGAAATTTGTAATTATGGCAACGCCTAGAAATATTTGTTTATTACCATAGCAACGCCATAAAATATTTCGAATTTTGTTCTATGTGACGTTTGTTTATTTGAAATTTGTTACCATGGCAACGCCTAGAAATTTTTGTTTATTACCATAGCAACGCCATAAAATATTTCGAAGTATGTATTTGACGTGTGTTTATTTGAAATTTGTCACCATGGCAACGCCTAGAAATTTTTATTTAAAACCATAGCAACGCCATAAAATATTTCGAAGTATGTATGTGACGTTTTTTAATTTGAAATTTGTTAACATGGCAACGCCTAGAAATTTTTGTTTATTACCATAGCAACGCCATAAAATATTTCGAAGTATGTTTTTTGTGACGTTTGTTTATTTAAAATTTGTTACCATGGCAACGCCTAGAAATTTTTGTTCATTACCATAGCATTGCCATAAAATATTTCGAAGTATGTTCTATGTGACGTTTGTTTATTTGAAATTTGTAACAATGGCAACGCCTAGAAATTTTTGTTTATAACCATAGCAACGCCATAAAATATTTCGAAGTATGTTCTATGTGACGTTTGTTTATTTGAAATTTGTAACCATGGCAACGCCTCAAAAGTTTTGTTTATTACCATAGCAACGCCATTAAATATTTCGAAGTATGTATGTGACGTTTGTTAATTTGAAATTTGTTACCATGGCAACGCCTAGAAATTTTTGTTTATTACCATAGCAACGCCATAAAATATTTCGAAGTTTGTTCTATGTGACGTTTGTTTATTTGAAATTTGTTACCATGGCAACGCCTAGAAATTTTTGTTTATTACCATAGCAACGCCATAAAATATTTCGAAGTATGTATGTGACGTTTGTTATTTTGAAATTTGTTACCATGGCAACGCCTAGAAATTTTTGTTTATTACCATAGCAACGCCATAAAATATTTCGAAGTATGTATGTGACGTGTGTTTATTTGAAATTTGTTACCATGGCAACGCCTAGAAATTTTTGTTTATTAACATTACAACGCCATAAGATATTTCGAAGTATGTATGTGACGTTTGTTAATTTGAAATTTATTACCATGGCAACGCCTAGAAATTTTTGTTTATTACCATAGCAACGCCATAAAATATTTCGAAGTATGTTCTATGTGACGTTTGTTTATTGGAAATTGTTTACCATGGCAAAGCCTAGAAATTTTTGTTTATTACCATAGCAACGCAATAAAATATTTCGAATTTTGTTCATTGTGACGTTTGTTTATTTGAAATTTGTAACAATGGCAACGCCTAGAAATATTTGTTTATTACTATAGCATCGCCATAAAATATTTCAAAGTATGTTCTATGTGACGTTTGTTCATTTGAAATTTGTTACCATGGCAACGCCTAGAAATTTTTGTTTATTACCATAGCAACGCCATTAAATATTTCGAAGTATGTTTTTTGTGACGTTAGTTTATTTAAAATTTGTTACCATGGCAACGCCTAGAAATTTTTGTTCATTACCATAGCATTGCCATAAAATATTTCGAAGTATGTTCTATGTGACGTTTGTTTATTTGAAATTTGTAACAATGGCAACGCCTAGAAATATTTGTTTATTACCATAGCAACGCCATAAAATATTTCGAATTTTGTTCTATGTGACGTTTGTTTATTTGAAATTGTTTACCATGGCAACGCCTAGAAATTTTTGTTTATTACCATAGCAACGCCATAAAATATTTCGAATTTTGTTCGTTGTGACGTTTGTTTATTTGAAATTTGTAACAATGGCAACGCCTAGAAATATTTGTTTATTACTATAGCATCGCCATAAAATATTTCAAAGTATGTTCTATGTGACGTTTGTTCATTTGAAATTTGTTACCATGGCAACGCCTAGAAATTTTTGTTTATTACCATAGCAACGCCATAAAATATTTCGAATTTTGTTCTTTGTGACGTTTGTTTATTTGAAATTTGTAACAATAACAACGTCTAGAAATATTTGTTTATTACCATAGCAACGCCATAAAATATTTCGAATTTTGTTCTATTTGACGTTTGTTTATTTGAAATTTGTTACCCTGGCAACGCCTCGAAATTTTTGTTTATTACCATAGCAACGCCATAAAATATTTCGAAGTATGTATGTGACGTTTGTTTATTTAAAATTTGTTACCATAGCAACGCCTAGAAATTTTTGTTTATTACCATAGCAACGCCATAAAATATTTCGAAGAATGTTCTATGTGACGTTTGTTTATTTGAAATTTGTTACCATGGCAACGCCTAGAAAATTTTGTTTATTACCATAGCAACACCATTAAATATTTCGAAGTAGGTTCTATGTGACGTTTGTTTTTTTGAAATTTGTTACCATGGCAACGCCAAGAAATTTTTGTTTATTACCATAGCAACGCCATAAAATATTTCGAATTTTGTTCTTTGTGACGTTTGTTTATTTGAAATTTGTAACAATGGCAACGCCTAGAAATATTTGTTTATTACCATAGCAACGCCATAAAATATTTCGAATTTTGTTCTATGTGACGTTTGTTCATTTGAAATTTGTTACAATGGCAACGCCTAGAAATTTTTGTTTATTATCATAGCAACGCCATAAAATATTTCGAAGTTAGTTCTATGTGACGTTTGTTTATTTGAAATTTGTTACCATGGCAACGCCTAGAAATTTTTGTTTATTACCATAGCAACGCCATAAAATATTTCGAAGTATGTATGTGACGTTTGTTATTTGAAATTTGTTACCATGGCAACGCCTAGAAATTTTTGTTTATTACCATAGCAACGCCATAAAATATTTCGAAGTATGTTCTATGTGAAGTTTGTTTATTTGAAATTTGTTACCATGGCAACGCCTAGAAATTTTTGTTTATTACCGTAGCAACGCCATAAAATATTTCAAAGTATGTATTTGACGTGTGTTTATTTGAAATTTGTTACCATGGCAACGCCTAGAAATTTTTATTTAAAACCATAGCAACGCCATAAAATATTTCAAAGTATGTATGTGACGTTTGTTAATTTGAAATTTGTTACCATGGCAACGCCTAGAAATTTTTGTTTATTACCATAGCAACGCCATAAAATATTTCGAAGTATGTTCTATGTGACGTTTGTTTATTTGAAATTTGTTACCATGGCAACGCCTAAAAATTTTTATTTATTACCATAGCAACGCCATAAAATATTTCGAAGTATGTTCTTTGTGAAGTTTGTTTATTTGAAATTTGTTACCATGGCAACGCCTAGAAATTTTTGTTTATTACCATAGCAACGCCATAAAATATTTCGAAGTATGTATTTGACGTGTGTTTATTTAAAATTTGTTACCATGGCAACGCCAAGAAATTTTTATTTACAACCATAGCAACGCCATAAAATATTTCGAAGTATGTATGTGACGTTTGTTAATTTGGAATTTGTTACCATGGCAACGCCTAGATATTTTTGTTTATAACCATAGCAACGCCATAAAATATTTCAAAGTATGTTCTACGTAAAGTTTGTTTATTTGAAATTTCTTACCATGGCAACGCCTTAAAATTTTTGTTTATTACCATAGCAACGCCATAAAATATTTTAATGTATGTATGTGACGTTTGTTAATTTGAAATTTTTTACCATGGCAACGCTCAGAAATTTTTGTCTATTATCATAGCAACGCCTAGAAATTTTTGTTTATTACCATAGCAACGCCATAAAATATTTCGAAGTATGTATGTGACGTTTGTTAATTTGAAATCTGTTACCATGTCAACGCCTAGAATTTTTTGTTTATTACCATAGCAACGCCATAAAATATTTCGAAGTATGTTCTTTGTGACGTTTGTTTATTTAAAATTTGTTACCATGGCAACGCCTAGAAATTTTTGTTTATTACCATAGCAACGCCATAAAATATTTCGAAGTATGTATGTGACGTTTGTTTATTTAAAATTTGTTACCATGGCAACGCGTAGAAATTTTTGTTTATTACCATAGCAACGCCATTAAATATTTCGAAGTATGTATGTGACGTTTGTTAATTTGAAATATGTTACCATCGCAACGCCTAGAAATTATTGTTTATTACCATAGCAACGCCATAAAATATTTCGAAGAATGTTCTATGTGACGTTTGTTTATTTGAAATTTGTTACAATGGCAACGCCTAGAAATTTTTGTTTATTACCATAGCAGCGCCATAAATTATTTCGCAGTATGTATGTGACGTTTCTTTATTTGAAATTTGTAACCATGGCAACGCCTAGAAATTTTTGTTTATTACCATAGCAACGCCATAAATATTTCGAAGTATGTATGTGACGTTTGTTTATTTGAAATTTGTTACCATGGCAACGCCTAGAATTTTTTGTTTATTACCATAGCAACGCCATAAAATATTTCAAAGTATGTATGTGACGTTTGTTTATTTTAAATTTGTTACCATGGCAACGCCTAGAAATTTTTGTTTATTACCATAGCAACGTCATAAAATATTTCGAAGAATGTTCTATGTGACGTTTGTTAATTTTAAATTTGTTACAATGGCAACGCCTAGAAATTTTTGTTTATTACCATAGCAACGCCATAAAATATTTCTAAGTATGTATTTGACGAGTGTTTATTTGAAATTTGTTACCATGGCAACGCCTAGAAATTTTTATTTACAACCATAGCAACGCCATAAAATATTTCGAAGTATGTATGTGACGTTTGTTAATTTGAAATTCGTTACCATGGCAACGCCTAGAAATTTTTGTTTATTACCATAGCAACGCCATAAAATATTTCGATGTATGTATGTGAAGTTTGTTAATTTGAAATCTGTTACCATGTCAACGCCTAGAAATTTTTGTTTATTACCATAGCAACGCCATAAAATATTTCGAAGTATGTTCTATGTGACGTTTGTTAATTTGAAATTTTTTAACATGGCAACGCCTAGAAAATTTTGTTTATTACCATAGCAACGCCTAGTAATTTTTGTTTATTACCATAGCAACGCCATAAAATATTTCGGAGTATGTATGCGACGTTTGTTAATTTGAAATTTGTTACCATGGCAACGCCTAGAAAATTTTGTTTATTACCATAGCAACGCCATAAAATATTTCGAAGTTTGTTCAATGTGACATTTGTTTATTTGAAATTTGTTACCATTGCAATGCCTAGAAATTTTTGTTTATTACCATAGCAACGCCATAAAATATTTCAAATTTTGTTCTTTGTGACGTTTGTTTATTTGAAATTTGTAACAATGGCAACGCCTAGAAATTTTTGTTTATTACTATAGCAACGCCATAAAATATTTCAAAGTATGTATGTGACGTTTGTTTATTTAAAATTTGTTACCATGGCAACGCGTAGAAATTTTTGTTTATTACCATAGCAACGCCATTAAATATTTCGAAGTATGTATGTGACGTTTGTTAATTTGACATATGTTACCATCGCAACGCCTAGAAATTATTGTTTATTACCATAGCAACGCCATAAAATATTTCGAAGAATGTTCTATGTGACGTTTGTTTATTTGAAATTTGTTACAATGGCAACGCCTAGAAATTTTTGTTTATTACCATAGCAGCGCCATAAATTATTTCGCAGTATGTATGTGACGTTTCTTTATTTGAAATTTGTAACCATGGCAACGCCTAGAAATTTTTGTTTATTACCATAGCAACGCCATAAATATTTCGAAGTATGTATGTGACGTTTGTTTATTTGAAATTTGTTACCATGGCAACGCCTAGAATTTTTTGTTTATTACCATAGCAACGCTATAAAATATTTCAAAGTAAGTATGTGACGTTTGTTTATTTG
Source organism: Rhyacophila brunnea (assembly GCF_057557595.1). Taxonomy (NCBI): domain Eukaryota; kingdom Metazoa; phylum Arthropoda; class Insecta; order Trichoptera; family Rhyacophilidae; genus Rhyacophila; species Rhyacophila brunnea. The sequence continues at coordinate 29,929,724 of NW_028232904.1, read as the reverse complement.
AAATTTGTTACCATGGCAACGCCTAGGAATTTTTGTTTATTACCATAGCAACGCCATAAAATATTTCGAAGTATGTTCTATGTGACGTTTGTTAATTTGAAATTTTTTAACATGGCAACGCCTAGAAAATTTTGTTTATTACCATAGCAACGCCTAGTAATTTTTGTTTATTACCATAGCAACGCCATAAAATATTTCGGAGTATGTATGCGACAATTGTTAATTTGAAATTTGTTACCATGGCAACGCCTAGAAAATTTTGTTTATTACCATAGCAACGCCATAAAATATTTCGAAGTTTGTTCAATGTGACATTTGTTTATTTGAAATTTGTTACCATTGCAATGCCTAGAAATTTTTGTTTATTACCATAGCAACGCCATAACATATTTCAAATTTTGTTCTTTGTGACGTTTGTTTATTTGAAATTTGTAACAATGGCAACGCCTAGAAATTTTTGTTTATTATTATAGCAACGCCATAAAATATTTCGAAGTATGTTCTATGTGACGTTTGTTAACTTGAAATTTGTTACCATGGCAACGCCTAGAAATTTTTGTTTATTACCATAGCAACGCCATAAAATGTTTCGAATTTTGTTCTATGTGTTGTTTGTTAATTTGAAATTTTTTAACATGGCAACGCCTAGAAATTTTTGTTTATTACCATAGCAACGCCATAAAATATTTCGGAGTATGTATGCGACGTTTGTTTATTTGAAATTTGTTACCATGGCAACGCCTAGAAAATTTTGTTTATTACCATAGCAACGCCATAAAATATTTCGAAGTATGTATGTGACTTTTGTTTATTTGAATTTTGTAACCATGGCAACGCCTAGAAATTTTTGTTTATTACCAAAGCAACGCGATAAAATATTTCGAAGTATGTATGTGACGTTTGTTAATTTGAAATTTGTTACCATGGCAACGCCTAGAAATTTTTGTTTATTACCATAGCAACGCCATAAAATATTTCGAAGTATGTATGTGACGTTTGTTAATTTGAAATTTGTTACCATGGCAACGCCTAGAAATTTTTGTTTATTACCATAGCAACGCCATAAAATATTTCGAAGTTTGTTCAATGTGACGTTTGTTTATTTGAAATTTGTTACCATTGCAACGCCTAGAAATTTTTGTTTATTACCATAGCAACGCCATAAAATATTTCGAAGTATGTTCTATGTAACGTTTGTTTATTTGAAATTTGTATTTATGGCAATGCCTAGAAATTTTTGTTTATTACCATAGCAACGCCATAAAATATTTCAAATTTTGTTCTTTGTGGCGTTTGTTTATTTAAAATTTGTAACAATGGCAACGCCTAGAAATTTTTGTTTATTACTATAGCAACGCCATAAAATTTTTCGAAGTATGTTTTATGTGACGTTTGTTTATTTGAAATTTGTTACCATGGCAACGCCTAGAAATTTTTCTTTATTACCATAGCAACGCCATAAAATGTTTCGAATTTTGTTCTTTGTGACGTTTGTCTATTTGAAATTTGTAACAATGGCAACGTCTAGAAATATTTGTTTATTACCATAGCAACGCCATAAAATATTTCGAATTTTGTTCTATGTGACGTTTGTTCATTTGAAATTTGTTACAATGGCAACGCCTAGAAATTTTTGTTTATTACCATAGCAACGCCATAAAATATTTCTAAGTATGTATTTGACGAGTGTTTATTTGAAATTTGTTACCATGGCAACGCCTAGAAAATTTTGTTTATTACCATAGCAACACCATTAAATATTTCGAAGTAGGTTCTATGTGACGTTTGTTTTTTTGAAATTTGTTACCATGGCAACGCCAAGAAATTTTTGTTTATTACCATAGCAACGCCATAAAATATTTCGAATTTTGTTCTTTGTGACGTTTGTTTATTTGAAATTTGTAACAATGGCAACGCCTAGAAATATTTGTTTATTACCATAGCAACGCCATAAAATATTTCGAATTTTGTTCTATGTGACGTTTGTTCATTTGAAATTTGTTACAATGGCAACGCCTAGAAATTTTTGTTTATTACCATAGCAACGCCATAAAATATTTCGAAGTTAGTTCTATGTGACGTTTGTTTATTTGAAATTTGTTACCATGGCAACGCCTAGAAATTTTTGTTTATTACCATAGCAACGCCATAAAATATTTCGAAGTATGTATGTGACGTTTGTTATTTTGAAATTTGTTACCATGGCAACGCCTAGAAATTTTTGTTTATTACCATAGCAACGCCATAAAATATTTCGAAGTATGTTCTATGTGAAGTTTGTTTATTTGAAATTTGTTACCATGGCAACGCCTAGAAATTTTTGTTTATTACCATAGCAATGCCATAAAATATTTCGAATTTTGTTCTATGTGACGTTTGTTTATTTGAAATTTGTTACCATGGCAACGCCTAGAAATTTTTCTTTATTACCATAGCAACGCCATAAAATATTTCAAGGTATGTATGTGACGTTTGTTTATTTAAAATTTGTTACCATGGCAACGCGTAGAAATTTTTGTTTATTACCATAGCAACGCCATTAAATATTTCGAAGTATGTATGTGACGTTTGTTTATTTGAAATATGTTACCATCGCAACGCCTAGAAATTATTGTTTATTACCATAGCAACGCCATAAAATATTTCGAAGAATGTTCTATGTGACGTTTGTTTATTTGAAATTTGTTACAATGGCAACGCCTAGAAATTTTTGTTTATTACCATAGCAGCGCCATAAATTATTTCGCAGTATGTATGTGACGTTTCTTTATTTGAAATTTGTAACCATGGCAACGCCTAGAAATTTTTGTTTATTACCATAGCAACGCCATAAATATTTCGAAGTATGTATGTGACGTTTGTTTATTTGAAATTTGTTACCATGGCAACGCCTAGAATTTTTTGTTTATTACCATAGCAACGCAATAAAATATTTCAAAGTATGTATGTGACGTTTGTTTATTTTAAATTTGTTACCATGGCAACGCCTAGAAATTTTTGTTTATTACCATAGCAACGTCATAAAATATTTCGAAGAATGTTCTATGTGACGTTTGTTAATTTTAAATTTGTTACAATGGCAACGCCTAGAAATTTTTGTTTATTACCATAGCAACGCCATAAAATATTTCTAAGTATGTATTTGACGAGTGTTTATTTGAAATTTGTTACCATGGCAACGCCTAGAAATTTTTATTTACAACCATAGCAACGCCATAAAATATTTCGAAGTATGTATGTGACATTTGTTAATTTGAAATTCGTTACCATGGCAACGCCTAGAAATTTTTGTTTATTACCATAGCAACGCCATAAAATATTTCGATGTATGTATGTGAAGTTTGTTAATTTGAAATCTGTTACCATGTCAACGCCTAGAAATTTTTGTTTATTAACATAGCAACGCCATAAAATATTTCGAAGTATTTTCTATGTGACGTTTGTTAATTTGAAATTTTTTAACATGGCAACGCCTAGAAAATTTTGTTTATTACCATAGCAACGCCTAGTAATTTTTGTTTATTACCATAGCAACGCCATAAAATATTTCGGAGTATGTATGCGACGTTTGTTAATTTGAAATTATTTACCATGGCAACGCCTAGAAAATTTTGTTTATTACCATAGCAACGCCATAAAATATTTCGAAGTTTGTTCAATGTGACATTTGTTTATTTGAAATTTGTTACCATTGCAATGCCTAGAAATTTTTGTTTATTACCATAGCAACGCCATAAAATATTTCAAATTTTGTTCTTTGTGACGTTTGTTTATTTGAAATTTGTAACAATGGCAACGCCTAGAAATTTTTGTTTATTACTATAGCAACGCCATAAAATATTTCAAAGTATGTATGTGACGTTTGTTTATTTAAAATTTGTTACCATGGCAACGCGTAGAAATTTTTGTTTATTACCATAGCAACGCCATTAAATATTTCGAAGTATGTATGTGACGTTTGTTAATTTAAAATATGTTACCATCGCAACGCCTAGAAATTATTGTTTATTACCATAGCAACGCCATAAAATATTTCGAAGAATGTTCTATGTGACGTTTGTTTATTTGAAATTTGTTACAATGGCAACGCCTAGAAATTTTTGTTTATTACCATAGCAGCGCCATAAATTATTTCGCAGTATGTATGTGACGTTTCTTTATTTGAAATTTGTAACCATGGCAACGCCTAGAAATTTTTGTTTATTACCATAGCAACGCCATAAATATTTCGAAGTATGTATGTGACGTTTGTTTATTTGAAATTTGTTACCATGGCAACGCCTAGAATTTTTTGTTTATTACCATAGCAACGCTGTAAAATATTTCAAAGTAAGTATGTGACGTTTGTTTATTTGAAATTTGTTACCATGGCAACGCCTAGGAATTTTTGTTTATTACCATAGCAACGCCATAAAATATTTCGAAGTATGTTCTATGTGACGTTTGTTAATTTGAAATTTTTTAACATGGCAACGCCTAGAAAATTTTGTTTATTACCATAGCAACGCCTAGTAATTTTTGTTTATTACCATAGCAACGCCATAAAATATTTCGGAGTATGTATGCGACAATTGTTAATTTGAAATTTGTTACCATGGCAACGCCTAGAAAATTTTGTTTATTACCATAGCAACGCCATAAAATATTTCGAAGTTTGTTCAATGTGACATTTGTTTATTTGAAATTTGTTACCATTGCAATGCCTAGAAATTTTTGTTTATTACCATAGCAACGCCATAACATATTTCAAATTTTGTGTTTTGTGACGTTTGTTTATTTGAAATTTGTAACAATGGCAACGCCTAGAAATTTTTGTTTATTATTATAGCAACGCCATAAAATATTTCGAAGTATGTTCTATGTGACGTTTGTTTACTTGAAATTTGTTACCATGGCAACGCCTAGAAATTTTTGTTTATCACCATAGCAACGCCATAAAATGTTTCGAATTTTGTTCTATGTGTTGTTTGTTAATTTGAAATTTTTTAACATGGCAACGCCTAGAAATTTTTGTTTATTACCATAGCAACGCCATAAAATATTTCGGAGTATGTATGCGACGTTTGTTTATTTGAAATTTGTTACCATGGCAACGCCTAGAAAATTTTGTTTATTACCATAGCAACGCCATAAAATATTTCGAAGTATGTATGTGACTTTTGTTTATTTGAATTTTGTAACCATGGCAACGCCTAGAAATTTTTGTTTATTACCATAGCAACGCCATAAAATATTTCGAAGTATGTTTTTTGTGACGTTTGTTTATTTAAAATTTGTTACCATGGGAACGCCTAGAAATTTTTGTTCATTACCATAGCATTGCCATAAAATATTTCGAAGTATGTTCTATGTGACGTTTGTTTATTTGAAATTTGTAACAATGGCAACGCCTAGAAATTTTTGTTTATAACCATAGCAACGCCATAAAATATTTCGAAGTATGTTCTATGTGACGTTTGTTTATTTGAAATTTGTAACCATGGCAACGCCTCAAAATTTTTGTTTATTACCATAGCAACGCCATTAAATATTTCGAAGTATGTATGTGACGTTTGTTAATTTAAAATTTGTTACCATGGCAACGCCTAGAAATTTTTGTTTATTACCATAGCAATGCCATAAAATATTTCAAAGTATATTCTATGTAAAGTTTGTTTATTTGAAATTTGTTACCATGGCAACGCCTAGAAATTTTTGTTAATTACCATAGCAACGCCATAAAATATTTTAAAGTATATATGTGACGTTTGTTAATTTGAAATTTGTTACCATGGCAACGCCTAGAAATTTTTGTTTATTACCAAAGCAACGCCATAAAATATTTCGAAGTATGTTCTATGTGAAGTTTGTTTATTTAAAATTTGTTACCATGGCAACGCCTAGAAATTTTTGTTTATTACCATAGCAACGCCATAAAATATTTCGAAGTATGTATGTGACGTTTGTTAATTTGAAATCTGTTACCATGTCAACGCCTAGAAATTTTTGTTTATTACCATAGCAACGCCATAAAATATTTCGAAGTATGTTCTATGTGACGTTTGTTTATTTAAAATTTGTAACCATGGCAAGGCCTAGAAATTTTTGTTTATTACCATAGCAACGCCATAAAATATTTCGAAGGATGTTCTATGTGACGTTTGTTTATTTGAAATTTGTTACCATGGCAACGCCTAGAAATTTTTGTTTATTACCATAGCAACGCCATAAAATATTTCGAAGTATGTTCTATGTGAAGTTTAATTATTTATAATTTGTTACCATGGCAACGCCTAGAATTTTTTGTTTATTACCATAGCAACGCCATAAAATATTTCGAAGTATGTATGTGACGTTTGTTAATTTGAAATTTGTTACCATGTTAACGTCTAGAAATATTTGTTTATTACCATAGCAACGCCATAAAATATTTCGAAGTATGTTCTATGTGAAGTTTGTTTATTTGAAATTTGTTACCATGGCAACGCCTAGAAATTTTTGTTTATTACCATAGCAACACCATTAAATATTTCGAAGTATGTTCTATGTGACGTTTGTTTTTTTGAAATTTGTTATAATGGCAACGCCAAGAAATTTGTGTTTATTACCATAGCAACGCTATTAAATATTTCGAAGTATGTATGTGACGTGTGTTTATTTGAAATTTGTAACAATGGCAACGCCTAGAAATATTTGTTTATTACCATAGCAACGCCATAAAATATTTCGAATTTTGTTCTATGTGACGTTTGTTCATTTGAAATTTGTTACCATGGCAACGCCCAGAAATTTTTGTTTATTACCATAGCACCGCCATAAAATATTTCGAAGTATGTATGTGACGTTTGTTAATTTGAAATCTGTTACCATGTCAACGCCTAGAAATTTTTGTTTATTACCATAGCAACGCCATAAAATATTTCGAAGTATGTTCTATGTGACGTTTGTTTATTTAAAATTTGTAACCATGGCAACGCCTAGAAATATTTGTTTATTACCATAGCAACGCCATAAAATATTTCGAAGTATGTTCTATGTGACGTTTGTTTTTTTGAATTTGTTACCATGGCAACGCCTAGAAATTTTTGTTTATTACCATAGCAACGCCATAAAATATTTCGAAGTATGTTCTATGTGAAGTTTGTTTATTTGAAATTTGTTACCATGGCAACACCTAGAAATTCTTGTTTATTACCATAGCAACGCCATAAAATATTTTGAAGTATGTATTTGACGTGTGTTTATTTGAAATTTGTTACCATGGCAACGCCAAGAAATTTTTATTTACAACCATAGCAACGTCATAAAATATTTCGAAGTATGTATGTGACGTTTGTTAATTTGAAATTTGTTACCATGGCTACGCCTAGAAATTTTTGTTTATTACCATAGCAACGCCATAAAATATTTCGAAGTTAGTTCTATGTGACGTTTGTTTATTTGAAATTTGTTACCATGGCAACGCCTAGAAATTTTTGTTTATTACCATAGCAACGCTATAAAATATTTCGAAGTATGTTCTATGTGAAGTTTGTTAATTTGAAATTTGTTACCATGGCAACGCCTAGAAATTTTTGTTTATTACCATAGCAACGCCATAAAATATTTCGAAGTATGTATTTAACATGTGTTTATTTAAAATTTGTTACCATGGCAACGCCAAGAAATTTTTATTTACAACCATAGCAACGCCATAAAATATTTCGAAGTATGTATGTGACGTTTGTTTATTTGAAATTTGTTACCATAGCAACGCCTAAAAATTTTTGTTTATTACCATAGCAACGCCATAAAATATTTCGAATTTTTTCTATTTGACGTTTTTTTATTTGAAATTTGTTACCATGGCAACGCCTAGAAATTTTTGTTTATTACCATAGCAACGCCATAAAATATTTCGAAGTATGTATGTGACGTTTGTTAATTTGAAATTTGTTACCATGGCAACGCCTAGAAATTTTTGTTTATTACCATAGCAACGCCATAAAATATTTCGAAGTATGTTCTATGTGACGTTTGTTAATTTGAAATTTGTTACCATGGCAACGCCTAGAAATTTTTGTCTATTTCCATAGCAACGCCATAAAATATTTCGAAGTTTGTATGTGACGTTTGTTAATTTGAAATTTGTTACCATGGCAACGCCCAGAAATTTTTGTTTATTACCATAGCAACGCCATAAAATATTTCGAAGTATGTTCTATGTGAAGTTTGTTTATTTGAAATTTGTTACCATGGCAACGCCTAGAAATTTTTGTTTATTACCATAGCAACGCCATAAAATATTTCGAAGTATGTATTTGACGTGTGTTTATTTGAAATTTGTTACCATGGCAACGCCAAGAAATTTTTATTTACAACCATAGCAACGCCATAAAATATTTCGAAGTATGTATGTGACGTTTGTTAATTTGGAATTTGTTACCATGGCAACGCCTAGATATTTTTGTTTATTACCATAGCAATGCCATAAAATATTTCAAAGTATGTTCTATGTAAAGTTTGTTCATTTGAAATTTCTTACCATAGCAACGCCATAAAATATTTTAAAGTATGTATGTGACGTTTGTTAATTTGAAATTTTTTACCATGGCAACGCTCAGAAATTTTTGTCTATTACCATAGCAACGCCTAAAAATTTTTGTTTATTACCATAGCAACGCCATAAAATATTTCGAAGTATGTATGTGACGTTTGTTAATTTAAAATCTGTTACCATGTCAACGCCTAGAAATTTTTGTTTATTACCATAGCAACGCCATAAAATATTTCGAAGTATGTTCTATGTGACGTTTGTTTATTTAAAATTTGTAACCATGGCAACGCCTAGAATTTTTTTATTATTTCCATAGCAACGCCATAAAATATTTCGAAGTATGTTCTATGTGACGTTTGTTTATTTGAATTTGTTACCATGGCAACGCCTAGAAATTTTTGTTTATTACCATAGCAACGCCATAAAATATTTCGAAGTATGTATGTGACGTTTGTTAATTTGAAATTTGTTACCATGGCAACGCCTAGAAATATTTGTTTATTACCATAGCAACGCCATAAAATATTTCGAAGTTTGTTCAATGTGACGTTTGTTTATTTGATATTTGTTACCATTGCAACGCCTAGAAATTTTTGTTTATTACCATAGCAACGCCATAAAATATTTCGAAGTATAGTCTATGTAACGTTTGTTTATTTGAAATTTGTATTCATGGCAATGCCTAGAAATTTTTGTTTATTACCATAGCAACGCCATAAAATATTTCAAATTTTGTTTTTTGTGACGTTTGTTTATTTGAAATTTGTAACAATGGCAACGCCTAGAAATTTTTGTTTATTACTATAGCAACGCCATAAAATATTTCGAAGTATGTTCTATGTGACGTTTGTTTATTTGAAATTTGTTACCATGGCAACGCCTAGAAATTTTTGTTTATTACCATAGCAACGCCATAGAATGTTTCGAATTTTGTTCTTTGTGACGTTTGTTTATTTGAAATTTGTAACAATGGCAACGTCTAGAAATATTTGTTTATTACCATAGCAACGCCATAAAATATTTCGAATTTTGTTCTATTTGACGTTTGTTTATTTGAAATTTGTTACAATGGCAACGCCTCGAAATTTTTGTTTATTACCATAGCAACGCCATAAAATATTACAAAGTATGTATGTGACGTTTGTTTATTTAAAATTTGTTACCATAGCAACGCCTAGAAATTTTTGTTTATTACCATAGCAACGCCATAAAATATTTCGAAGTATGTATGTGACGTTTGTTAATTTAAAATTTGTTACCATGGCAACGCCTAGAAATTTTTGTTTATTACCATAGCAACACCATTAAATATTTCGAAGTATTTTCTATGTGAAGTTTGTTTATTTGAAATTTGTTACCATGGCAACGCCTAGAAATTTTTGTTTATTACCATAGCAACGCCATTAAATATTTCAAATTTTGTTCTTTGTGACGTTTGTTAATTTGAAATTTGTAACAATAGCAACGCCTAGAAATTTTTGTTTATTACTATAGCAACGCCATAAAATATTCCAAAGTATGTTCTATGTGACGTTTGTTCATTTGAAATTTGTTACCATGGCAACGCCTAGAAATTTTTGTTTATTACCATAGCAACGCCATAAAATATATCGAAGTATGTATGTGTATGTGTTTATTTGAAATTTGTTACTATGGCAACGCCTAGAAATTTTTGTTTATAACTATAGCAACGCCATAAAATAGTTAGATATATGTATGTGACGTTTGTTTATTTGAAATTTGTTACCATGGCAACGCCTAGAAATTTTTGTTTATTACCATAGCAACGCCATAAAATATTTCCAAGAATATTCTATTCGAAGTTTGTTTATTTGAAATTTGTTACCATGGCAACGCCCAGAAATTTTTGTTTATTACCATAGCAACGCCATAAAATATTTCGAAGTATCTATGTGACGTTTGTTAATTTGAATTTGTTACCATGGCAACGCCTAGAAATTTTTGTTTATTAACATTACAACGCCATAAGATATTTCGAAGTATGTATGTGACGTTTGTTAATTTGAAATTTGTTACCATGGCAACGACGAGAAATTTTTGTTTATTACCATAGCAACGCCATAAAATATTTCGAAGTATGTTCTATGTGACGTTTGTTTATTTGAAATTTGTTTCCATGGCAACGCCTAGAAATTTTTGTTTATTACCATAGCAACGCCATAAAATATTTCGAAGTATGTTCTATGTAACGTTTGTTAATTTGAAATTTGTTACCATGGCAATGCCTAGAATTTTTTGTTTATTAACATTACAACGCCATAAGATATTTCGAAGTATGTATGTGACGTTTGTTAATTTGAAATTTATTACCATGGCAACGCCTAGAAATTTTTGTTTATTACCATAGCAACGCCATAAAATATTTCGAAGTATGTTCTATGTGACGTTTGTTTATTTGAAATTGTTTACCATGGCAGAGCCTAGAAATTTTTGTTTATTACCATAGCAACGCCATAAAATATTTCGAATTTTGTTCTTTGTGACGTTTGTTTATTTGAAATTTGTAATTATGGCAACGCCTAGAAATATTTGTTTATTACCATAGCAACGCCATAAAATATTTCGAATTTTGTTCTATGTGACGTTTGTTTATTTGAAATTTGTTACCATGGCAACGCCTAGAAATTTTTGTTTATTACCATAGCAACGCCATAAAATATTTCGAAGTATGTATTTGACGTGTGTTTATTTGAAATTTGTCACCATGGCAACGCCTAGAAATTTTTATTTAAAACCATAGCAACGCCATAAAATATTTCGAAGTATGTATGTGACGTTTTTTAATTTGAAATTTGTTACCATGGCAACGCCTAGAAATTTTTGTTTATTACCATAGCAACGCCATAAAATATTTCGAAGTATGTTTTTTGTGACGTTTGTTTATTTAAAATTTGTTACCATGGCAACGCCTAGAAATTTTTGTTCATTACCATAGCATTGCCATAAAATATTTCGAAGTATGTTCTATGTGACGTTTGTTTATTTGAAATTTGTAACAATGGCAACGCCTAGAAATTTTTGTTTATAACCATAGCAACGCCATAAAATATTTCGAAGTATGTTCTATGTGACGTTTGTTTATTTGAAATTTGTAACCATGGCAACGCCTCAAAAGTTTTGTTTATTACCATAGCAACGCCATTAAATATTTCGAAGTATGTATGTGACGTTTGTTAATTTGAAATTTGTTACCATGGCAACGCCTAGAAATTTTTGTTTATTACCATAGCAACGCCATAAAATATTTCGAAGTTTGTTCTATGTGACGTTTGTTTATTTGAAATTTGTTACCATGGCAACGCCTAGAAATTTTTGTTTATTACCATAGCAACGCCATAAAATATTTCGAAGTATGTATGTGACGTTTGTTATTTTGAAATTTGTTACCATGGCAACGCCTAGAAATTTTTGTTTATTACCATAGCAACGCCATAAAATATTTCGAAGTATGTATGTGACGTGTGTTTATTTGAAATTTGTTACCATGGCAACGCCTAGAAATTTTTGTTTATTAACATTACAACGCCATAAGATATTTCGAAGTATGTATGTGACGTTTGTTAATTTGAAATTTATTACCATGGCATCGCCTAGAAATTTTTGTTTATTACCATAGCAACGCCATAAAATATTTCGAAGTATGTTCTATGTGACATTTGTTTATTGGAAATTGTTTACCATGGCAAAGCCTAGAAATTTTTGTTTATTACCATAGCAACGCAATAAAATATTTCGAATTTTGTTCTTTGTGACGTTTGTTTATTTGAAATTTGTAACAATGGCAACGCCTAGAAATATTTGTTTATTACTATAGCATCGCCATAAAATATTTCAAAGTATGTTCTATGTGACGTTTGTTCATTTGAAATTTGTTACCATGGCAACGCCTAGAAATTTTTGTTTATTACCATAGCAACGCCATTAAATATTTCGAAGTATGTTTTTTGTGACGTTAGTTTATTTAAAATTTGTTACCATGGCAACGCCTAGAAATTTTTGTTCATTACCATAGCATTGCCATAAAATATTTCGAAGTATGTTCTATGTGACGTTTGTTTATTTGAAATTTGTAACAATGGCAACGCCTAGAAATATTTGTTTATTACCATAGCAACGCCATAAAATATTTCGAATTTTGTTCTATGTGACGTTTGTTTATTTGAAATTGTTTACCATGGCAACGCCTAGAAATTTTTGTTTATTACCATAGCAACGCCATAAAATATTTCGAATTTTGTTCGTTGTGACGTTTGTTTATTTGAAATTTGTAACAATGGCAACGCCTAGAAATATTTGTTTATTACTATAGCATCGCCATAAAATATTTCAAAGTATGTTCTATGTGACGTTTGTTCATTTGAAATTTGTTACCATGGCAACGCCTAGAAATTTTTGTTTATTACCATAGCAACGCCATAAAATATTTCGAATTTTGTTCTTTGTGACGTTTGTTTATTTGAAATTTGTAACAATAACAACGTCTAGAAATATTTGTTAATTACCATAGCAACGCCATAAAATATTTCGAATTTTGTTCTATTTGACGTTTGTTTATTTGAAATTTGTTACCCTGGCAACGCCTCGAAATTTTTGTTTATTACCATAGCAACGCCATAAAATATTTCGAAGTATGTATGTGACGTTTGTTTATTTAAAATTTGTTACCATAGCAACGCCTAGAAATTTTTGTTTATTACCATAGCAACGCCATAAAATATTTCGAAGAATGTTCTATGTGACGTTTGTTTATTTGAAATTTGTTACCATGGCAACGCCTAGAAAATTTTGTTTATTACCATAGCAACACCATTAAATATTTCGAAGTAGGTTCTATGTGACGTTTGTTTTTTTGAAATTTGTTACCATGGCAACGCCAAGAAATTTTTGTTTATTACCATAGCAACGCCATAAAATATTTCGAATTTTGTTCTTTGTGACGTTTGTTTATTTGAAATTTGTAACAATGGCAACGCCTAGAAATATTTGTTTATTACCATAGCAACGCCATAAAATATTTCGAATTTTGTTCTATGTGACGTTTGTTCATTTGAAATTTGTTACAATGGCAACGCCTAGAAATTTTTGTTTATTATCATAGCAACGCCATAAAATATTTCGAAGTTAGTTCTATGTGACGTTTGTTTATTTGAAATTTGTTACCATGGCAACGCCTAGAAATTTTTGTTTATTACCATAGCAACGCCATAAAATATTTCGAAGTATGTTCTATGTGAAGTTTGTTTATTTGAAATTTGTTACCATGGCAACACCTAGAAATTTTTGTTTATTACCATAGCGACGCCATAAAATATTTTGAAGTATGTATTTGACGTGTGTTTATTTGAAATTTGTTACCATGGCAACGCCAAGAAATTTTTATTTACAACCATAGCAACGTCATAAAATATTTCGAAGTATGTATGTGACGTTTGTTAATTTGAAATTTGTTACCATGGCTACGCCTAGAAATTTTTGTTTATTACCATAGCAACGCCATAAAATATTTCGAAGTTAGTTCTATGTGACGTTTGTTTATTTGAAATTTGTTACCATGGCAACGCCTAGAAATTTTTGTTTATTACCATAGCAACGCTATAAAATATTTCGAAGTATGTTCTATGTGAAGTTTGTTAATTTGAAATTTGTTACCATGGCAACGCCTAGAAATTTTTGTTTATTACCATAGCAACGCCATAAAATATTTCGAAGTATGTATTAAACATGTGTTTATTTAAAATTTGTTACCATGGCAACGCCAAGAAATTTTTATTTACAACCATAGCAACGCCATAAATTATTTCGAAGTATGTATGTGACGTTTGTTTATTTGAAATTTGTTACCATAGCAACGCCTAAAAATTTTTGTTTATTACCATAGCAACGCCATAAAATATTTCGAATTTTTTCTATTTGACGTTTTTTTATTTGAAATTTGTTACCATGGCAACGCCTAGAAATTTTTGTTTATTACCATAGCAACGCCATAAAATATTTCGAAGTATGTATGTGACGTTTGTTAATTTGAAATTTGTTACCATGGCAACGCCTAGAAATTTTTGTTTATTACCATAGCAACGCCATAAAATATTTCGAAGTATGTTCTATGTGACGTTTGTTAATTTGAAATTTTTTACCATGGCAACGCCTAGAAATTTTTGTCTATTTCCATAGCAACGCCATAAAATATTTCGAAGTTTGTATGTGACGTTTCTTAATTTGAAATTTGTTACCATGGCAACGCCCAGAAATTTTTGTTTATTACCATAGCAACGCCATAAAATATTTCGAAGTATGTTCTATGTGAAGTATGTTTATTTGAAATTTGTTACCATGGCAACGCCTAGAAATTTTTGTTTATTACCATAGCAACGCTATAAAATATTTCGAAGTATGTTCTATGTGAAGTTTGTTTATTTGAAATTTGTTACCATGGCAACGCCTAGAAATTTTTGTTTATTACCATAGCAACGCCATAAAATATTTCGAAGTATGTATTTGACGTGTGTTTATTTGAAATTTGTTACCATGGCAACGCCAAGAAATTTTTATTTACAACCATAGCAACGCCATAAAATATTTCGAAGTATGTATGTGACGTTTGTTAATTTGGAATTTGTTACCATGGCAACGCCTAGATATTTTTGTTTATTACCATAGCAATGCCATAAAATATTTCAAAGTATGTTCTATGTAAAGTTTGTTCATTTGAAATTTCTTACCATGGCAACGCCTTAAAATTTTTGTTTATTACCATAGCAACGCCATAAAATATTTTAAAGTATGTATGTGACGTTTGTTAATTTGAAATTTTTTACCATGGCAACGCTCAGAAATTTTTGTCTATTACCATAGCAACGCCTAAAAATTTTTGTTTATTACCATAGCAACGCCATAAAATATTTCGAAGTATGTATGTGACGTTTGTTAATTTAAAATCTGTTACCATGTCAACGCCTAGAAATTTTTGTTTATTACCATAGCAACGCCATAAAATATTTCGAAGTATGTTCTATGTGACGTTTGTTTATTTAAAATTTGTAACCATGGCAACGCCTAGAATTTTTTTATTATTTCCATAGCAACGCCATAAAATATTTCGAAGTATGTTCTATGTGACGTTTGTTTATTTGAATTTGTTACCATGGCAACGCCTAGAAATTTTTGTTTATTACCATAGCAACGCCATAAAATATTTCGAAGTATGTATGTGACGTTTGTTAATTTGAAATTTGTTACCATGGCAACGCCTAGAAATATTTGTTTATTACCATAGCAACGCCATAAAATATTTCGAAGTTTGTTCAATGTGACGTTTGTTTATTTGATATTTGTTACCATTGCAACGCCTAGAAATTTTTGTTTATTACCATAGCAACGCCATAAAATATTTCGAAGTATAGTCTATGTAACGTTTGTTTATTTGAAATTTGTATTCATGGCAATGCCTAGAAATTTTTGTTTATTACCATAGCAACGCCATAAAATATTTCAAATTTTGTTTTTTGTGACGTTTGTTTATTTGAAATTTGTAACAATGGCAACGCCTAGAAATTTTTGTTTATTACTATAGCAACGCCATAAAATATTTCGAAGTATGTTCTATGTGACGTTTGTTTATTTGAAATTTGTTACCATGGCAACGCCTAGAAATTTTTGTTTATTACCATAGCAACGCCATAGAATGTTTCGAATTTTGTTCTTTGTGACGTTTGTTTATTTGAAATTTGTAACAATGGCAACGTCTAGAAATATTTGTTTATTACCATAGCAACGCCATAAAATATTTCGAATTTTGTTCTATTTGACGTTTGTTTATTTGAAATTTGTTACAATGGCAACGCCTCGAAATTTTTGTTTATTACCATAGCAACGCCATAAAATATTACAAAGTATGTATGTGACGTTTGTTTATTTAAAATTTGTTACCATAGCAACGCCTAGAAATTTTTGTTTATTACCATAGCAACGCCATAAAATATTTCGAAGTATGTATGTGACGTTTGTTAATTTAAAATTTGTTACCATGGCAACGCCTAGAAATTTTTGTTTATTACCATAGCAACACCATTAAATATTTCGAAGTATTTTCTATGTGAAGTTTGTTTATTTGAAATTTGTTACCATGGCAACGCCTAGAAATTTTTGTTTATTACCATAGCAACGCCATTAAATATTTCAAATTTTGTTCTTTGTGACGTTTGTTAATTTGAAATTTGTAACAATAGCAACGCCTAGAAATTTTTGTTTATTACTATAGCAACGCCATAAAATATTCCAAAGTATGTTCTATGTGACGTTTGTTCATTTGAAATTTGTTACCATGGCAACGCCTAGAAATTTTTGTTTATTACCATAGCAACGCCATAAAATATTTCGAATTTTGTTCTTTGTGACGTTTGTTTATTTGAAATTTGTTACCATGGCAACGCCTAGAAATTTTTGTTTATTACCATAGCAACGCCATAGAATGTTTCGAATTTTGTTCTTTGTGACGTTTGTTTATTTGAAATTTGTAACAATGGCAACGTCTAGAAATATTTGTTTATTACCATAGCAACGCCATAAAATATTTCGAATTTTGTTCTATTTGACGTTTGTTTATTTGAAATTTGTTACAATGGCAACGCCTCGAAATTTTTGTTTATTACCATAGCAACGCCATAAAATATTACAAAGTATGTATGTGACGTTTGTTTATTTAAAATTTGTTACCATAGCAACGCCTAGAAATTTTTGTTTATTACCATAGCAACGCCATAAAATATTTCGAAGTATGTATGTGACGTTTGTTAATTTAAAATTTGTTACCATGGCAACGCCTAGAAATTTTTGTTTATTACCATAGCAACACCATTAAATATTTCGAAGTATTTTCTATGTGAAGTTTGTTTATTTGAAATTTGTTACCATGGCAACGCCTAGAAATTTTTGTTTATTACCATAGCAACGCCATTAAATATTTCAAATTTTGTTCTTTGTGACGTTTGTTAATTTGAAATTTGTAACAATAGCAACGCCTAGAAATTTTTGTTTATTACTATAGCAACGCCATAAAATATTCCAAAGTATGTTCTATGTGACGTTTGTTCATTTAAAATTTGTTACCATGGCAACGCCTAGAAATTTTTGTTTATTACCATAGCAACGCCATTATATATATCGAAGTATGTATGTGTATGTGTTTATTTGAAATTTGTTACTATGGCAACGCCTAGAAATTTTTGTTTATAACCATAGCAACGCCATAAAATAGTTAGATATATGTATGTGACGTTTGTTTATTTGAAATTTGTTACCATGGCAACGCCTAGAAATTTTTGTTTATTACCATAGCAACGCCATAAAATATTTCCAAGAATATTCTATTCGAAGTTTGTTTATTTGAAATTTGTTACCATGGCAACGCCCAGAAATTTTTGTTTATTACCATAGCAACGCCATAAAATATTTCGAAGTATCTATGTGACGTTTGTTAATTTGAATTTGTTACCATGGCAACGCCTAGAAATTTTTGTTTATTAACATTACAACGCCATAAGATATTTCGAAGTATGTATGTGACGTTTGTTAATTTGAAATTTGTTACCATGGCAACGACGAGAAATTTTTGTTTATTACCATAGCAACGCCATAAAATATTTCGAAGTATGTTCTATGTGACGTTTGTTTATTTGAAATTTGTTTCCATGGCAACGCCTAGAAATTTTTGTTTATTACCATAGCAACGCTATAAAATATTTCGAAGTATGTTCTATGTAACGTTTGTTAATTTGAAATTTGTTACCATGGCAATGCCTAGAATTTTTTGTTTATTAACATTACAACGCCATAAGATATTTCGAAGTATGTATGTGACGTTTGTTAATTTAAAATTTATTACCATGGCAACGCCTAGAAATTTTTGTTTATTACCATAGCAACGCCATAAAATATTTCGAAGTATGTTCTATGTGACGTTTGTTTATTTGAAATTGTTTACCATGGCAGAGCCTAGAAATTTTTGTTTATTACCATAGCAACGCCATAAAATATTTCGAATTTTGTTCTTTGTGACGTTTGTTTATTTGAAATTTGTAATTATGGCAACGCCTAGAAATATTTGTTTATTACCATAGCAACGCCATAAAATATTTCGAATTTTGTTCTATGTGACGTTTGTTTATTTGAAATTTGTTACCATGGCAACGCCTAGAAATTTTTGTTTATTACCATAGCAACGCCATAAAATATTTCGAAGTATGTATTTGACGTGTGTTTATTTGAAATTTGTCACCATGGCAACGCCTAGAAATTTTTATTTAAAACCATAGCAACGCCATAAAATATTTCGAAGTATGTATGTGACGTTTTTTAATTTGAAATTTGTTAACATGGCAACGCCTAGAAATTTTTGTTTATTACCATAGCAACGCCATAAAATATTTCGAAGTATGTTTTTTGTGACGTTTGTTTATTTAAAATTTGTTACCATGGCAACGCCTAGAAATTTTTGTTCATTACCATAGCATTGCCATAAAATATTTCGAAGTATGTTCTATGTGACGTTTGTTTATTTGAAATTTGTAACAATGGCAACGCCTAGAAATTTTTGTTTATAACCATAGCAACGCCATAAAATATTTCGAAGTATGTTCTATGTGACGTTTGTTTATTTGAAATTTGTAACCATGGCAACGCCTCAAAAGTTTTGTTTATTACCATAGCAACGCCATTAAATATTTCGAAGTATGTATGTGACGTTTGTTAATTTGAAATTTGTTACCATGGCAACGCCTAGAAATTTTTGTTTATTACCATAGCAACGCCATAAAATATTTCGAAGTTTGTTCTATGTGACGTTTGTTTATTTGAAATTTGTTACCATGGCAACGCCTAGAAATTTTTGTTTATTACCATAGCAACGCCATAAAATATTTCGAAGTATGTATGTGACGTTTGTTATTTTGAAATTTGTTACCATGGCAACGCCTAGAAATTTTTGTTTATTACCATAGCAACGCCATAAAATATTTCGAAGTATGTATGTGACGTGTGTTTATTTGAAATTTGTTACCATGGCAACGCCTAGAAATTTTTGTTTATTAACATTACAACGCCATAAGATATTTCGAAGTATGTATGTGACGTTTGTTAATTTGAAATTTATTACCATGGCAACGCCTAGAAATTTTTGTTTATTACCATAGCAACGCCATAAAATATTTCGAAGTATGTTCTATGTGACGTTTGTTTATTGGAAATTGTTTACCATGGCAAAGCCTAGAAATTTTTGTTTATTACCATAGCAACGCAATAAAATATTTCGAATTTTGTTCATTGTGACGTTTGTTTATTTGAAATTTGTAACAATGGCAACGCCTAGAAATATTTGTTTATTACTATAGCATCGCCATAAAATATTTCAAAGTATGTTCTATGTGACGTTTGTTCATTTGAAATTTGTTACCATGGCAACGCCTAGAAATTTTTGTTTATTACCATAGCAACGCCATTAAATATTTCGAAGTATGTTTTTTGTGACGTTAGTTTATTTAAAATTTGTTACCATGGCAACGCCTAGAAATTTTTGTTCATTACCATAGCATTGCCATAAAATATTTCGAAGTATGTTCTATGTGACGTTTGTTTATTTGAAATTTGTAACAATGGCAACGCCTAGAAATATTTGTTTATTACCATAGCAACGCCATAAAATATTTCGAATTTTGTTCTATGTGACGTTTGTTTATTTGAAATTGTTTACCATGGCAACGCCTAGAAATTTTTGTTTATTACCATAGCAACGCCATAAAATATTTCGAATTTTGTTCGTTGTGACGTTTGTTTATTTGAAATTTGTAACAATGGCAACGCCTAGAAATATTTGTTTATTACTATAGCATCGCCATAAAATATTTCAAAGTATGTTCTATGTGACGTTTGTTCATTTGAAATTTGTTACCATGGCAACGCCTAGAAATTTTTGTTTATTACCATAGCAACGCCATAAAATATTTCGAATTTTGTTCTTTGTGACGTTTGTTTATTTGAAATTTGTAACAATAACAACGTCTAGAAATATTTGTTTATTACCATAGCAACGCCATAAAATATTTCGAATTTTGTTCTATTTGACGTTTGTTTATTTGAAATTTGTTACCCTGGCAACGCCTCGAAATTTTTGTTTATTACCATAGCAACGCCATAAAATATTTCGAAGTATGTATGTGACGTTTGTTTATTTAAAATTTGTTACCATAGCAACGCCTAGAAATTTTTGTTTATTACCATAGCAACGCCATAAAATATTTCGAAGAATGTTCTATGTGACGTTTGTTTATTTGAAATTTGTTACCATGGCAACGCCTAGAAAATTTTGTTTATTACCATAGCAACACCATTAAATATTTCGAAGTAGGTTCTATGTGACGTTTGTTTTTTTGAAATTTGTTACCATGGCAACGCCAAGAAATTTTTGTTTATTACCATAGCAACGCCATAAAATATTTCGAATTTTGTTCTTTGTGACGTTTGTTTATTTGAAATTTGTAACAATGGCAACGCCTAGAAATATTTGTTTATTACCATAGCAACGCCATAAAATATTTCGAATTTTGTTCTATGTGACGTTTGTTCATTTGAAATTTGTTACAATGGCAACGCCTAGAAATTTTTGTTTATTATCATAGCAACGCCATAAAATATTTCGAAGTTAGTTCTATGTGACGTTTGTTTATTTGAAATTTGTTACCATGGCAACGCCTAGAAATTTTTGTTTATTACCATAGCAACGCCATAAAATATTTCGAAGTATGTATGTGACGTTTGTTATTTGAAATTTGTTACCATGGCAACGCCTAGAAATTTTTGTTTATTACCATAGCAACGCCATAAAATATTTCGAAGTATGTTCTATGTGAAGTTTGTTTATTTGAAATTTGTTACCATGGCAACGCCTAGAAATTTTTGTTTATTACCGTAGCAACGCCATAAAATATTTCAAAGTATGTATTTGACGTGTGTTTATTTGAAATTTGTTACCATGGCAACGCCTAGAAATTTTTATTTAAAACCATAGCAACGCCATAAAATATTTCAAAGTATGTATGTGACGTTTGTTAATTTGAAATTTGTTACCATGGCAACGCCTAGAAATTTTTGTTTATTACCATAGCAACGCCATAAAATATTTCGAAGTATGTTCTATGTGACGTTTGTTTATTTGAAATTTGTTACCATGGCAACGCCTAAAAATTTTTATTTATTACCATAGCAACGCCATAAAATATTTCGAAGTATGTTCTTTGTGAAGTTTGTTTATTTGAAATTTGTTACCATGGCAACGCCTAGAAATTTTTGTTTATTACCATAGCAACGCCATAAAATATTTCGAAGTATGTATTTGACGTGTGTTTATTTAAAATTTGTTACCATGGCAACGCCAAGAAATTTTTATTTACAACCATAGCAACGCCATAAAATATTTCGAAGTATGTATGTGACGTTTGTTAATTTGGAATTTGTTACCATGGCAACGCCTAGATATTTTTGTTTATAACCATAGCAACGCCATAAAATATTTCAAAGTATGTTCTACGTAAAGTTTGTTTATTTGAAATTTCTTACCATGGCAACGCCTTAAAATTTTTGTTTATTACCATAGCAACGCCATAAAATATTTTAATGTATGTATGTGACGTTTGTTAATTTGAAATTTTTTACCATGGCAACGCTCAGAAATTTTTGTCTATTATCATAGCAACGCCTAGAAATTTTTGTTTATTACCATAGCAACGCCATAAAATATTTCGAAGTATGTATGTGACGTTTGTTAATTTGAAATCTGTTACCATGTCAACGCCTAGAATTTTTTGTTTATTACCATAGCAACGCCATAAAATATTTCGAAGTATGTTCTTTGTGACGTTTGTTTATTTAAAATTTGTTACCATGGCAACGCCTAGAAATTTTTGTTTATTACCATAGCAACGCCATAAAATATTTCGAAGTATGTATGTGACGTTTGTTTATTTAAAATTTGTTACCATGGCAACGCGTAGAAATTTTTGTTTATTACCATAGCAACGCCATTAAATATTTCGAAGTATGTATGTGACGTTTGTTAATTTGAAATATGTTACCATCGCAACGCCTAGAAATTATTGTTTATTACCATAGCAACGCCATAAAATATTTCGAAGAATGTTCTATGTGACGTTTGTTTATTTGAAATTTGTTACAATGGCAACGCCTAGAAATTTTTGTTTATTACCATAGCAGCGCCATAAATTATTTCGCAGTATGTATGTGACGTTTCTTTATTTGAAATTTGTAACCATGGCAACGCCTAGAAATTTTTGTTTATTACCATAGCAACGCCATAAATATTTCGAAGTATGTATGTGACGTTTGTTTATTTGAAATTTGTTACCATGGCAACGCCTAGAATTTTTTGTTTATTACCATAGCAACGCCATAAAATATTTCAAAGTATGTATGTGACGTTTGTTTATTTTAAATTTGTTACCATGGCAACGCCTAGAAATTTTTGTTTATTACCATAGCAACGTCATAAAATATTTCGAAGAATGTTCTATGTGACGTTTGTTAATTTTAAATTTGTTACAATGGCAACGCCTAGAAATTTTTGTTTATTACCATAGCAACGCCATAAAATATTTCTAAGTATGTATTTGACGAGTGTTTATTTGAAATTTGTTACCATGGCAACGCCTAGAAATTTTTATTTACAACCATAGCAACGCCATAAAATATTTCGAAGTATGTATGTGACGTTTGTTAATTTGAAATTCGTTACCATGGCAACGCCTAGAAATTTTTGTTTATTACCATAGCAACGCCATAAAATATTTCGATGTATGTATGTGAAGTTTGTTAATTTGAAATCTGTTACCATGTCAACGCCTAGAAATTTTTGTTTATTACCATAGCAACGCCATAAAATATTTCGAAGTATGTTCTATGTGACGTTTGTTAATTTGAAATTTTTTAACATGGCAACGCCTAGAAAATTTTGTTTATTACCATAGCAACGCCTAGTAATTTTTGTTTATTACCATAGCAACGCCATAAAATATTTCGGAGTATGTATGCGACGTTTGTTAATTTGAAATTTGTTACCATGGCAACGCCTAGAAAATTTTGTTTATTACCATAGCAACGCCATAAAATATTTCGAAGTTTGTTCAATGTGACATTTGTTTATTTGAAATTTGTTACCATTGCAATGCCTAGAAATTTTTGTTTATTACCATAGCAACGCCATAAAATATTTCAAATTTTGTTCTTTGTGACGTTTGTTTATTTGAAATTTGTAACAATGGCAACGCCTAGAAATTTTTGTTTATTACTATAGCAACGCCATAAAATATTTCAAAGTATGTATGTGACGTTTGTTTATTTAAAATTTGTTACCATGGCAACGCGTAGAAATTTTTGTTTATTACCATAGCAACGCCATTAAATATTTCGAAGTATGTATGTGACGTTTGTTAATTTGACATATGTTACCATCGCAACGCCTAGAAATTATTGTTTATTACCATAGCAACGCCATAAAATATTTCGAAGAATGTTCTATGTGACGTTTGTTTATTTGAAATTTGTTACAATGGCAACGCCTAGAAATTTTTGTTTATTACCATAGCAGCGCCATAAATTATTTCGCAGTATGTATGTGACGTTTCTTTATTTGAAATTTGTAACCATGGCAACGCCTAGAAATTTTTGTTTATTACCATAGCAACGCCATAAATATTTCGAAGTATGTATGTGACGTTTGTTTATTTGAAATTTGTTACCATGGCAACGCCTAGAATTTTTTGTTTATTACCATAGCAACGCTATAAAATATTTCAAAGTAAGTATGTGACGTTTGTTTATTTGAAATTTGTTACCATGGCAACGCCTAGGAATTTTTGTTTATTACCATAGCAACGCCATAAAATATTTCGAAGTATGTTCTATGTGACGTTTGTTAATTTGAAATTTTTTAACATGGCAACGCCTAGAAAATTTTGTTTATTACCATAGCAACGCCTAGTAATTTTTGTTTATTACCATAGCAACGCCATAAAATATTTCGGAGTATGTATGCGACAATTGTTAATTTGAAATTTGTTACCATGGCAACGCCTAGAAAATTTTGTTTATTACCATAGCAACGCCATAAAATATTTCGAAGTTTGTTCAATGTGACATTTGTTTATTTGAAATTTGTTACCATTGCAATGCCTAGAAATTTTTGTTTATTACCATAGCAACGCCATAACATATTTCAAATTTTGTTCTTTGTGACGTTTGTTTATTTGAAATTTGTAACAATGGCAACGCCTAGAAATTTTTGTTTATTATTATAGCAACGCCATAAAATATTTCGAAGTATGTTCTATGTGACGTTTGTTAACTTGAAATTTGTTACCATGGCAACGCCTAGAAATTTTTGTTTATTACCATAGCAACGCCATAAAATGTTTCGAATTTTGTTCTATGTGTTGTTTGTTAATTTGAAATTTTTTAACATGGCAACGCCTAGAAATTTTTGTTTATTACCATAGCAACGCCATAAAATATTTCGGAGTATGTATGCGACGTTTGTTTATTTGAAATTTGTTACCATGGCAACGCCTAGAAAATTTTGTTTATTACCATAGCAACGCCATAAAATATTTCGAAGTATGTATGTGACTTTTGTTTATTTGAATTTTGTAACCATGGCAACGCCTAGAAATTTTTGTTTATTACCAAAGCAACGCCATAAAATATTTCGAAGTATGTATGTGACGTTTGTTAATTTGAAATTTGTTACCATGGCAACGCCTAGAAATTTTTGTTTATTACCATAGCAACGCCATAAAATATTTCGAAGTATGTATGTGACGTTTGTTAATTTGAAATTTGTTACCATGGCAACGCCTAGAAATTTTTGTTTATTACCATAGCAACGCCATAAAATATTTCGAAGTTTGTTCAATGTGACGTTTGTTTATTTGAAATTTGTTACCATTGCAACGCCTAGAAATTTTTGTTTATTACCATAGCAACGCCATAAAATATTTCGAAGTATGTTCTATGTAACGTTTGTTTATTTGAAATTTGTATTTATGGCAATGCCTAGAAATTTTTGTTTATTACCATAGCAACGCCATAAAATATTTCAAATTTTGTTCTTTGTGGCGTTTGTTTATTTAAAATTTGTAACAATGGCAACGCCTAGAAATTTTTGTTTATTACTATAGCAACGCCATAAAATTTTTCGAAGTATGTTTTATGTGACGTTTGTTTATTTGAAATTTGTTACCATGGCAACGCCTAGAAATTTTTCTTTATTACCATAGCAACGCCATAAAATGTTTCGAATTTTGTTCTTTGTGACGTTTGTCTATTTGAAATTTGTAACAATGGCAACGTCTAGAAATATTTGTTTATTACCATAGCAACGCCATAAAATATTTCGAATTTTGTTCTATGTGACGTTTGTTCATTTGAAATTTGTTACAATGGCAACGCCTAGAAATTTTTGTTTATTACCATAGCAACGCCATAAAATATTTCTAAGTATGTATTTGACGAGTGTTTATTTGAAATTTGTTACCATGGCAACGCCTAGAAAATTTTGTTTATTACCATAGCAACACCATTAAATATTTCGAAGTAGGTTCTATGTGACGTTTGTTTTTTTGAAATTTGTTACCATGGCAACGCCAAGAAATTTTTGTTTATTACCATAGCAACGCCATAAAATATTTCGAATTTTGTTCTTTGTGACGTTTGTTTATTTGAAATTTGTAACAATGGCAACGCCTAGAAATATTTGTTTATTACCATAGCAACGCCATAAAATATTTCGAATTTTGTTCTATGTGACGTTTGTTCATTTGAAATTTGTTACAATGGCAACGCCTAGAAATTTTTGTTTATTACCATAGCAACGCCATAAAATATTTCGAAGTTAGTTCTATGTGACGTTTGTTTATTTGAAATTTGTTACCATGGCAACGCCTAGAAATTTTTGTTTATTACCATAGCAACGCCATAAAATATTTCGAAGTATGTATGTGACGTTTGTTATTTTGAAATTTGTTACCATGGCAACGCCTAGAAATTTTTGTTTATTACCATAGCAACGCCATAAAATATTTCGAAGTATGTTCTATGTGAAGTTTGTTTATTTGAAATTTGTTACCATGGCAACGCCTAGAAATTTTTGTTTATTACCATAGCAATGCCATAAAATATTTCGAATTTTGTTCTATGTGACGTTTGTTTATTTGAAATTTGTTACCATGGCAACGCCTAGAAATTTTTCTTTATTACCATAGCAACGCCATAAAATATTTCAAGGTATGTATGTGACGTTTGTTTATTTAAAATTTGTTACCATGGCAACGCGTAGAAATTTTTGTTTATTACCATAGCAACGCCATTAAATATTTCGAAGTATGTATGTGACGTTTGTTTATTTGAAATATGTTACCATCGCAACGCCTAGAAATTATTGTTTATTACCATAGCAACGCCATAAAATATTTCGAAGAATGTTCTATGTGACGTTTGTTTATTTGAAATTTGTTACAATGGCAACGCCTAGAAATTTTTGTTTATTACCATAGCAGCGCCATAAATTATTTCGCAGTATGTATGTGACGTTTCTTTATTTGAAATTTGTAACCATGGCAACGCCTAGAAATTTTTGTTTATTACCATAGCAACGCCATAAATATTTCGAAGTATGTATGTGACGTTTGTTTATTTGAAATTTGTTACCATGGCAACGCCTAGAATTTTTTGTTTATTACCATAGCAACGCAATAAAATATTTCAAAGTATGTATGTGACGTTTGTTTATTTTAAATTTGTTACCATGGCAACGCCTAGAAATTTTTGTTTATTACCATAGCAACGTCATAAAATATTTCGAAGAATGTTCTATGTGACGTTTGTTAATTTTAAATTTGTTACAATGGCAACGCCTAGAAATTTTTGTTTATTACCATAGCAACGCCATAAAATATTTCTAAGTATGTATTTGACGAGTGTTTATTTGAAATTTGTTACCATGGCAACGCCTAGAAATTTTTATTTACAACCATAGCAACGCCATAAAATATTTCGAAGTATGTATGTGACATTTGTTAATTTGAAATTCGTTACCATGGCAACGCCTAGAAATTTTTGTTTATTACCATAGCAACGCCATAAAATATTTCGATGTATGTATGTGAAGTTTGTTAATTTGAAATCTGTTACCATGTCAACGCCTAGAAATTTTTGTTTATTAACATAGCAACGCCATAAAATATTTCGAAGTATTTTCTATGTGACGTTTGTTAATTTGAAATTTTTTAACATGGCAACGCCTAGAAAATTTTGTTTATTACCATAGCAACGCCTAGTAATTTTTGTTTATTACCATAGCAACGCCATAAAATATTTCGGAGTATGTATGCGACGTTTGTTAATTTGAAATTATTTACCATGGCAACGCCTAGAAAATTTTGTTTATTACCATAGCAACGCCATAAAATATTTCGAAGTTTGTTCAATGTGACATTTGTTTATTTGAAATTTGTTACCATTGCAATGCCTAGAAATTTTTGTTTATTACCATAGCAACGCCATAAAATATTTCAAATTTTGTTCTTTGTGACGTTTGTTTATTTGAAATTTGTAACAATGGCAACGCCTAGAAATTTTTGTTTATTACTATAGCAACGCCATAAAATATTTCAAAGTATGTATGTGACGTTTGTTTATTTAAAATTTGTTACCATGGCAACGCGTAGAAATTTTTGTTTATTACCATAGCAACGCCATTAAATATTTCGAAGTATGTATGTGACGTTTGTTAATTTAAAATATGTTACCATCGCAACGCCTAGAAATTATTGTTTATTACCATAGCAACGCCATAAAATATTTCGAAGAATGTTCTATGTGACGTTTGTTTATTTGAAATTTGTTACAATGGCAACGCCTAGAAATTTTTGTTTATTACCATAGCAGCGCCATAAATTATTTCGCAGTATGTATGTGACGTTTCTTTATTTGAAATTTGTAACCATGGCAACGCCTAGAAATTTTTGTTTATTACCATAGCAACGCCATAAATATTTCGAAGTATGTATGTGACGTTTGTTTATTTGAAATTTGTTACCATGGCAACGCCTAGAATTTTTTGTTTATTACCATAGCAACGCTGTAAAATATTTCAAAGTAAGTATGTGACGTTTGTTTATTTGAAATTTGTTACCATGGCAACGCCTAGGAATTTTTGTTTATTACCATAGCAACGCCATAAAATATTTCGAAGTATGTTCTATGTGACGTTTGTTAATTTGAAATTTTTTAACATGGCAACGCCTAGAAAATTTTGTTTATTACCATAGCAACGCCTAGTAATTTTTGTTTATTACCATAGCAACGCCATAAAATATTTCGGAGT
This sequence comes from Rhyacophila brunnea, assembly GCF_057557595.1. Classification (NCBI taxonomy): domain Eukaryota; kingdom Metazoa; phylum Arthropoda; class Insecta; order Trichoptera; family Rhyacophilidae; genus Rhyacophila; species Rhyacophila brunnea. Next base: position 29,900,745 of record NW_028232904.1, on the reverse strand, counting down.
ATGTATGCGACAATTGTTAATTTGAAATTTGTTACCATGGCAACGCCTAGAAAATTTTGTTTATTACCATAGCAACGCCATAAAATATTTCGAAGTTTGTTCAATGTGACATTTGTTTATTTGAAATTTGTTACCATTGCAATGCCTAGAAATTTTTGTTTATTACCATAGCAACGCCATAACATATTTCAAATTTTGTGTTTTGTGACGTTTGTTTATTTGAAATTTGTAACAATGGCAACGCCTAGAAATTTTTGTTTATTATTATAGCAACGCCATAAAATATTTCGAAGTATGTTCTATGTGACGTTTGTTTACTTGAAATTTGTTACCATGGCAACGCCTAGAAATTTTTGTTTATCACCATAGCAACGCCATAAAATGTTTCGAATTTTGTTCTATGTGTTGTTTGTTAATTTGAAATTTTTTAACATGGCAACGCCTAGAAATTTTTGTTTATTACCATAGCAACGCCATAAAATATTTCGGAGTATGTATGCGACGTTTGTTTATTTGAAATTTGTTACCATGGCAACGCCTAGAAAATTTTGTTTATTACCATAGCAACGCCATAAAATATTTCGAAGTATGTATGTGACTTTTGTTTATTTGAATTTTGTAACCATGGCAACGCCTAGAAATTTTTGTTTATTACCATAGCAACGCCATAAAATATTTCGAAGTATGTTTTTTGTGACGTTTGTTTATTTAAAATTTGTTACCATGGGAACGCCTAGAAATTTTTGTTCATTACCATAGCATTGCCATAAAATATTTCGAAGTATGTTCTATGTGACGTTTGTTTATTTGAAATTTGTAACAATGGCAACGCCTAGAAATTTTTGTTTATAACCATAGCAACGCCATAAAATATTTCGAAGTATGTTCTATGTGACGTTTGTTTATTTGAAATTTGTAACCATGGCAACGCCTCAAAATTTTTGTTTATTACCATAGCAACGCCATTAAATATTTCGAAGTATGTATGTGACGTTTGTTAATTTAAAATTTGTTACCATGGCAACGCCTAGAAATTTTTGTTTATTACCATAGCAATGCCATAAAATATTTCAAAGTATATTCTATGTAAAGTTTGTTTATTTGAAATTTGTTACCATGGCAACGCCTAGAAATTTTTGTTAATTACCATAGCAACGCCATAAAATATTTTAAAGTATATATGTGACGTTTGTTAATTTGAAATTTTTTACCATGGCAACGCCTAGAAATTTTTGTTTATTACCATAGCAACGCCATAAAATATTTCGAAGTATGTTCTATGTGAAGTTTGTTTATTTGAAATTTGTTACCATGGCAACGCCTAGAAATTTTTATTTAAAACCATAGCAACGCCATAAAATATTTCGAAGTATGTATTTGACATTTGTTTGTTTTGAAATTTGTTACTATGGCAACGCCTAGAAATTTTTGTTTATTACCATAGCAACGCCATAAAATATTTCAAAGTATGTTCTATGTAAAGTTTGTTTATTTGAAATTTGTTACCAAGGCAACGCCTTAAAATTTTTGTTTATTACCATAGCAACGCCATAAAATATTTTAAAGTATGTATGTGACGTTTGTTAATTTGAAATTTTTTACCATGGCAACGCCTAGAAATTTTTGTTTATTACCATAGCAACGCCATAAAATATTTCGAAGTATGTTCTATGTGAAGTTTGTTTATTTGAAATTTGTTACCATGGCAACGCCTAGAAATTTTTGTTTATTACCATAGCAACGCCATAAAATATTTCGAAGTATGTTCTATGTGAAGTTTGTTTATTTGAAATTTGTTACCATGGCAACGCCTAGAAATTTTTGTTTATTTCCATAGCAACGCCATAAAATATTTCGAAGTATGTATGTGACGTTTGTTAATTTGAAATTTGTTACCATGGCAACGCCCAGAAATTTTTGTTTATTACCATAGCAACGCCATAAAATATTTCGAAGTATGTTCTATGTGAAGTTTGTTTATTTGAAATTTGTTACCATGGCAACGCCTAGAAATTTTTGTTTATTACCATAGCAACGCCATAAAATATTTCGAAGTATGTATTTGACGCGTGTTTATTTGAAATTTGTTACCATGGCAACGCCTAGAAAATTTTATTTAAAACCATAGCAACGCCATAAAATATTTCGAAGTATGTATGTGACGTTTGTTAATTTGAAATTTGTTACCATGGCAACGCCTAGAAATTTTTGTTTATTACCATAGCAACGCCATAAAATATTTCGAAGTATGTTCTATGTGACGTTTGTTTATTTGAAATTTGTTACCATGGCAACGCCTAGAAATTTTTGTCTATTACCATAGCAACGCCATAAAATATTTTGAAGTATGTTCTATGTGAAGTTTGTTTATTTGAAATTTGTTACCATGGCAACGCCTAGAAATTTTTGTTTATTACCATAGCAACGCCATAAAATATTTCGAAGTTTGTATTTGACGTGTGTTTATTTGAAATTTGTTACCATGGCAACGCCAAGAAATTTTTATTTACAACCATAGCAACGCCATAAAATATTTCGAAGTATGTATGTGACGTTTGTTAATTTGAAATTTGTTACCATGGCAACGCCTAGAAATTTTTGTTTATTACCATAGCAACGCCATTAAATATTTCGAAGTATGTTCTATGTGACGTTTGTTTATTTAAAATTTGTTACCATAGCAACGCCTAGAAATTTTTGTTTATTACCATAGCAACGCCATAAAATATTTCGAAGTATGTATGTGACGTTTGTTTATTTGAAATTTGTTACCATGGCAACGCCTAGAAATTTTTGTTTATTACCAAAGCAACGCCATAAAATATTTCGAAGTATGTTCTATGTGAAGTTTGTTTATTTAAAATTTGTTACCATGGCAACGCCTAGAAATTTTTGTTTATTACCATAGCAACGCCATAAAATATTTCGAAGTATGTATGTGACGTTTGTTAATTTGAAATCTGTTACCATGTCAACGCCTAGAAATTTTTGTTTATTACCATAGCAACGCCATAAAATATTTCGAAGTATGTTCTATGTGACGTTTGTTTATTTAAAATTTGTAACCATGGCAACGCCTAGAAATTTTTGTTTATTACCATAGCAACTCCATAAAATATTTCGATGTATGTTCTATGTGACGTTTGTTTATTTGAAATTTGTTACCATGGCAACGCCTAGAAATTTTTGTTTATTACCATAGCAACGCCATAAAATATTTCGAAGTATGTTCTATGTGAAGTTTCTTTATTTGAAATTTGTTACCATGGCAACGCCTAGAATTTTTTGTTTATTACCATAGCAACGCCATAAAATATTTCGAAGTATGTTCTATGTGACTTTTGTTTATTTAAAATTTGTTACCATGGCAACGACTAGAAATTTTTGTTTATTACCATAGCAACGCCATAAAATATATCGAAGTATGTTCTATGTAACGTTTGTTAATTTGAAATTTGTTACCATGGCAATGCCTAGAATTTTTTGTTTATTACCATAGCAACGCCAGTAAATATTTCAAATTTTGTTCTTTGTGACGTTTGTTTATTTGAAATTTGTAACAATGGCAACGCCTAGAAATTTTTGTTTATTACTATAGAAACGCCATAAAATATTTCAAAGTATGTTCTATGTGACGTTTGTTCATTTGAAATTTGTTACCATGGCAACGCCTAGAAATTTTTGTTTATTACCATAGCAACGCCATAAAATATTTCGAAGTATGTATGTGACGTTTGTTTATTTGAAATTTGTTACCATAGCAACGCCTAAAAATTTTTGTTTATTACCATAGCAACGCCATAAAATATTTCGAAGTATGTTCTATGTGACGTTTGTTAATTTGAAATTTGTTACCATGGCAACGCCCAGAAATTTTTGTTTATTACCATAGCAACGCCATAAAATATTTCGAAGTATGTTCTATGTAACGTTTGTTAATTTGAAATTTGTTACCATGGCAATGCCTAGAATTTTTTGTTTATTACCATAGCAACGCCATTAAATATTTCAAATTTTGTTCTTTGTGACGTTTGTTTATTTGAAATTTGTAACAATGGCAACGCCTAGAAATTTTTGTTTATTACTATAGCAACGCCATAAAATATTTCAAAGTATGTTCTATGTGACGTTTGTTCATTTGAAATTTGTTACCATGGCAACGCCTAGAAATTTTTGTTTAATACCATAGCAACGCTATAAAATATTTCGAATTTTGTTCTTTGTGACGTTTGTTTATTTGAAATTTGTAACAATAACAACGTCTAGAATAATTTGTTTATTACCATAGCAACGCCATAAAATATTTCGGATTTTGTTCTATTTGACGTTTGTTTATTTGAAATTTGTTACCCTGGCAACGCCTCGAAATTTTTGTTTATTACCATAGCAACGCCATAAAATATTTCGAAGTATGTATGTGAAGTTTGTTTATTTGAAATTTGTTACCATGGCAACGCCTAGAAATTTTTGTTTATTACCATAGCAACGCCATAAAATATTTCGAAGTATGTATTTGACGTGTGTTTATTTGAAATTTGTTACCATGGCAACGCCTAGAAATTTTTATTTAAAACCATAGCAACGCCATAAAATATTTCGAAGTATGTATGTGACGTTTGTTAATTTGAAATTTGTTACCATGGCAACGCCTAGAAATTTTTGTTTATTACCATAGCAACTCCATAAAATATTTCGAAGTATGTTCTATGTGACGTTTGTTTATTTGAAATTTGTTACCATGGCAACGCCTAGAAATTTTTGTTTATTACCATAGCAACGCCATAAAATATTTCGAAGTATGTTCTATGTGAAGTTTGTTAATTTGAAATTTTTTAACATGGCAACGCCTAGAAATTTTTCTTTATTACCATAGCAACGCCTAGAAATTTTTGTTTATTACCATAGCAATGCCATAAAATATTTCGGAGTATGTATGCGACGTTTGTTAATTTGAAATTTGTTACCATGGAAATAAACACACGTCAAATACATACTTTGAAATATTTTATGGCGTTGCTATGGTAATAAACAAAAATTTCTAGGCGTTGCCATAGTAACAAATTTCAAAACAAACAAATGTCACATACATACTTCGAAATATTTTATGGCGTTGCTATGGTAATAAAAGAAAATTACTAGGCGTTGCCATGGTCACAAATTTCAAATAAACAAACGTCACATAGAACATACTTCGAAATATTTTATGGCGTTGCTATGGTAATACACAAAAATTTCTAGGCGTTGCCATGGTCACAAATTTTAAATTAACAAACGTCACATACATACTTCGAAATATTTTATGGCGTTGCTATGGTTGTAAATAAAAATTTCTTGGCGTTGCCATGGTAACAAATTTTAAATAAACACACGTCAAATACATACTTCGAAATATTTTATGGCGTTGCTATGGTAATAAACAAAAATTTCTAGGCGTTGCCATGGTAACAAATTTCAAATAAACAAACTTCACATAGAACATACTTCGAAATATTTTATGGCGTTGCTATGGTAATAAACAAAAATTTCTAGGCGTTGCCATGGTAACAAATTTCAAATAAACAAACTTCACATAGAACATACTTCGAAATATTTTATGGCGTTGCTATGGTAATAAACAAAAATTTCTAGGCGTTGCCATGGTAACAAATTTCAAATAAACAAACGTCACATAGAACATACTTCGAAATATTTTATGGCGTTGCTATGGTAATAAACAAAAATTTCTAGGCGTTGCCATGGTAACAAATTTCAAATTAACAAACGTCACATACATACTTCGAAATATTTTATGGCGTTGCTATGGTTTTAAATAAAAATTTCTAGGCGTTGCCATGGTAACAAATTTCAAATAAACACACGTCAAATACATACTTCGAAATATTTTATGGCGTTGCTATGGTAATAAACAAAAATTTCTAGGCGTTGCCATGGTAACAAATTTCAAATAAACAAACTTCACATAGAACATACTTCGAAATATTTTATGGCGTTGCTATGGTAATAAACAAAAATTTCTGGGCGTTGCCATGGTAACAAATTTCAAATTAACAAACGTCACATACATACTTCGAAATATTTTATGGCGTTGCTATGGAAATAAACAAAAATTTCTAGGCGTTGCCATGGTAACAAATTTCAAATTAACAAACGTCACATAGAACATACTTCGAAATATTTTATGGCGTTGCTATGGTAATAAACAAAAATTTCTAGGCGTTGCCATGGTAACAAATTTCAAATTAACAAACGTCACATACATACTTCGAAATATTTTATGGCGTTGCTATGCTTGTAAATAAAAATTTCTTGGCGTTGCCATGGTAACAAATTTCAAATAAACACACGTCAAATACATACTTCGAAATATTTTATGGCGTTGCTATGGTAATAAACAAAAATTTCTAGGCGTTGCCATGGTAACAAATTTCAAATAAACAAACGTCACATAGAACATACTTCGAAATATTTTATGGCGTTGCTATGGTAATAAACAAAAATTTCTAGGCGTTGCCATGGTTACAAATTTTAAATAAACAAACGTCACATAGAACATTCTTCGAAATATTTTATGGCGTTGCTATGGTAATTAACAAAAATTTCAAGGCGTTGCTATGGTAACAAATTTTAAATAAACAAACGTCACATACATACTTTGTAATATTTTATGGCGTTGCTATGGTAATAAACAAATATTTCTAGGCGTTGCCATTGTTACAAATTTCAAATAAACAAACGTCACAAAGAACAAAATTCGAAATATTTTATGGCGTTGCTATGGTAATAAACAAAAATTTCTTGGCGTTGCCATGGTAACAAATTTCAAATAAACAAACGTCACATAGAACATACTTCGAAATATTTATTGGTGTTGCTATGGTAATAAACAAAATTTTCTAGGCGTTGCCATGGTAACAAATTTCAAATAAACAAACGTCACATAGAACATTCTTCGAAATATTTTATGGCGTTGCTATGGTAATAAACAAAAATTTCTAGGCGTTGCCATGGTAACAAATTTCAAATAAACAAACGTCACATACATACTTCGAAATATTTTATGGCGTCTTTTGGTAATTAACAAAAATTTTGAGGCGTTGCCATGGTAACAAATTTCAAATGAACAAACGTCACATAGAACAAAATTCGAAATATTTAATGGCGTTGCTATGGTAATAAACAAATATTTCTAGGCGTTGCCGTTGTTACAAATTTCAAATAAACAAACGTCACAAAGAACAAAATTCGAAATATTTTATGGCGTTGCTATGGTAATAAACAAAAATTTCTTGGCGTTGCCATGGTAACAAATTTCAAATAAACAAACGTCACATAGAACATACTTCGAAATATTTAATGGTGTTGCTATGGTAATAAACAAAAATTTCTAGGCGTTGCCATGGTAACAAATTTCAAATAAACAAACGTCTCATACATACTTCGAAATATTTTATGGCGTTGCTATGGTAATAAACAAAAATTTCTAGGCGTTGCTATGGTAACAAATTTTAAATAAACAAACGTCACATACATACTTTGTAATATTTTATGGCGTTGCTATGGTAATAAACAAAAATTTCGAGGCGTTGCCATGGTAACAAATTTCAAATAAACAAACGTCACATAGAACATACTTCGAAATATTTTATGGCGTTGCTATGGTAATAAACAAAAATTTCTAGGCGTTGCAATGGTAACAAATTTCAAATTAACAAACGTCACATACATAATTCGAAATATCTTATGGCGTTGTAATGTTAATAAACAAAAATTTCTAGGCGTTGCCATGGTAACAAATTCAAATTAACAAACGTTACATACATACTTCGAAATATCTTATGGCGTTGTAATGTTAATAAACAAAAATTTCTAGGCGTTGCCATGGTAACAAATTCAAATTAACAAACGTCACATAGATACTTCGAAATATTTTATGGCGTTGCTATGGTAATAAACAAAAATTTCTAGGCGTTGCCTCGGTAACAAATTTCAAATAAACAAACGTCACAAAGAACATACTTCGAAATATTTTATGTCATTGCTATGGTAATAAACAAAAATTTCTAGGCGTTGCCATGGTAACAAATTTCAAATTAACAAACGTCACATACATACTTCGAAATATTTTATGGCGTTGCTATGATAATAAACAAAAATTTCTAGGCGTTGCCAAGGTAACAAATTTTAAATTAACAAACGTCACATACATATTTCGAAATATTTTATGGCGTTGCTATGGTAATAAACAAAAATTTCTAGGCGTTGCCATGGTTACAAATTATAAATAAACAAAAGTCATATAGAACATACTTCGAAATATTTAAAGGCGTTGCTATGGTAATAAACAAAAATTTCTAGGCGTTGCCATGTTAACAATGTTCAAATTAACAAACGTCACATACATACTTCGGAAATTTTATGGCGTTGCTATGGTAATTAAAAAAAATTTCTAGGCGTTGCCATGGTTACAAATTTCAAATTAACAAACGTCACATAGAACATAGTTCGAAATATTTTATGGCGTTGCTATGGTAACAAACAAAAATTTCTAGGCGTTGCCATGGTAACAAATTTCAAATTAACAAACATCACATACATACTTCGAAATATTTAATGGCGTTGCTATGGTAATAAACAAAAATTTCTAGGCGTTGCCCTTGTAACAAATTTCAAATTAACAAACGTCACAAAGAACAAACTTTGAAATATTTCTTGGCTTTGCTATGGTAATAAACAAAAAGTTCAAGGCGTTGCCATGGTAACAAATTTCAAATAAACAAACGTCACATACATACTTCGAAATATTTAATGGCGTTGCTATGGTTATAAACAAAAATTTCTAGGCGTTGCCATGGTAACAAATTTCAAATAAACAAACGTCACATACAAACTTCGAAATATTTTATGGCGTTGCTATGGTAATTAACAAAAATTTCTAGGCGTTGCCATGGTTACAAATTTCAAATAAACAAACGTCACATAGAACATACTTCGAAATATTTTATGGCGTTGCTATGGTAATAAACAAAAATTTCTAGGCGTTGCCATGGTAACAAATTTCAAATAAACAAACGTCACATAGAACGAACTTCGAAATATTTTATGGCGTTGCTATGGTAATAAACAAAATTTTCTAGGCGTTGCCATGGTAACAAATTTTAAATTAACAAACGTCACATACATATTTCGAAATATTTTATGGCGTTGCTATGGTAATAAACAAAAATTTCTAGGCGTTGCCATGGTTACAAATTATAAATACTCAAAAGTCATATAGAACATACTTCTAAATATTTAAAGGCGTTGCTATGGTAATAAACAAAAATTTCTAGGCGTTGCCATGGTAACAAATTTCAAATTAACAAACATCACATACATACTTCGAAATATTTAATGGCGTTGCTATGGTAACAAACAAAAATTTCTAGGCGTTGCCATGGTAACAAATTTCAAATTAACAAACATCACATACATAGTTTGAATCATTTTATGGCGTTGCTATGGTAATAAACAAAAATTTCTAAGCGTTGCCCTTGTAACAAATTTCAAATTAACAAACGTTACAAAGAACAAACTTCGAAATATTTCTTGGCTTTGCTATGGTTATAAACAAAATGTTCAAGGCGTTGCCATGGTAACAAATTCCAAATAAACAAACGTCACATACAAAATTCGAAATATTTAATGGCGTTGCTATGGTTATATACAAAAATTTCTAGGCGTTGCCATGGTAACAAATTTCAAATAAACAAACGTCACATACATACTTCGAAATATTTTATGGCGTTGCTATGGTAAAAAACAAAAATTTCTACGCGTTGCCATGGTTACAAATTTCAAATAAACAAACGTCACATAGAACATACTTCGAAATATTTTATGGCGTTGCTATGGTAATAAACAAAAATTTCTAGGCAATGCTATGGTATCATATTTCAAATAAACAAACCTCACATACATACTTTGAAATATTTTATGGCGTTGCTATGGTTTTAAATAAAAATTTCTAGGCGTTGCCAAGGTAACAAATTTGAAATTAACACACGTCACATACATACTTCGAAATATTTTATGGCGTTCCTTTGGTAATAAACAAAAATTTCGAGGCGTTGCCATGGTAACAAATTTCAAATTAACAAACGTCACATACATACTTCGAAATATTTAATCGCGTTGCTATGATAATAAACAAAAATTTCTAGGCGTTGCCAAGGTAACAAATTTCAAATTAACAAACGTCACATACATACTTCGAAATATTTAATGGCGTTGCTATGGTAATAAACAAAAATTTCTAGGCTTTGCCATGGTAACAAATTTTAAATAAACAAACGTCACACAGAACATACTTCGAAATATTTTATGGCGTTGCTATGGTAATAAACAAAAAATTCTAGGCGTTGCCATGGTAACAAATTTCAAATTAACAAACGTCACATACATACTTCGAAATATTTAATGGCGTTGCTATGGTAATAAACAAAATTTTCTAGGCGTTGCCATGGTAACAAATTTTAAATTAACAAACGTCACATACGTATTTCGAAATATTTTATGGCGTTGCTATGGTAATAAACAAAAATTTATAGGCGTTGCCATGGTAACAAATTATAAATAAACAAAAGTCATATAGAACATACTTCGAAATATTTAAAGGCGTTGCTATGGTAATAAACAAAAATTTCTAGGCGTTGCCATGTTAACAATGTTCAAATTAACAAACGTCACATTCATACTTCGGAAATTTTATGGCGTTGCTATGGTAATTAAAAAAAAATTCTAGGCGTTGCCATGGTTATAAATTTCAAATTAACAAACGTCACATAGAACATAGTTCGAAATATTTTATGGCGTTGCTATGGTAACAAACAAAAATTTCTAGGCGTTACCATGGTAACAAATTTCAAATTAACAAACATCCCATACATAGTTTGAAATATTTTATGGCGTTGCTATGGTAATAAACAAAAATTTCTAAGCGTTGCCCTTGTAACAAATTTCAAATTAACAAACGTCACAAAGAACAAACTTCGAAATATTTCTTGGCTTTGCTATGGTTATAAACAAAAAGTTCAAGGCATTGCCATGGTAACAAATTCCAAATAAACAAACGTCACATACAAAATTCGAAATATTTAATGGCGTTGCTATGGTTATATACAAAAATTTCTAAGCGTTGCCATGGTAACAAATTTCAAATAAACAAACGTCACATAGAACATTCTTTGAAATATTTTATGGCGTTGCTATGGTAATAAACAAAAATTTCTAGGCGTTGCTATGGTTACAAATTTCAAATAAAAAAACGTCACATAGATCATACTTCGAAATATTTAATGGCGTTGCTCTGGTAATAAATAAAAATTTCTAGGCGTTGCCATGGTAACAAATTTCAAAGAAACACACATCACATACATACTTCGAAATATTTTATGGCGTTTCTATGGTAATAAATAAAAATTTCTAGTCGTTGCCATGGTAACAAATTTCAAATTAACAAACGTCACATACAAACTTCGAAATATTTTATGGCGTTGCTATGTTCTATGTGACGTTTGTTTATTTGAAATTTGTTACCATGGCAACGCCTAGAAATTATTGTTTATTACCATAGCAACGCCATTAAATATTTCGAAGAATGTTCTATGTGACGTTTGTTTATTTGAAATTTGTTACAATGGCAACGCCTAGAAATTTTTGTTTATTACCATAGCAACGCCATAAAATATTTCGAAGTATGTATGTGACGTTTGTTTATTTGAAATCTGTTACCATGTCAAAGCCTAGAAATTTTTATTTATTACCATAGCAACGCCATAAAATATTTCGATGTATGTATGTGACGTTTGGTAATTTGAAATCTGTTACCATGTCAAAGCCTAGAAATTTTTGTTTATTACCATAGCAACGCCATAAAATATTTCGAAGTATGTATGTGACGTGTGTTTATTTGAAATTTGTGACCATGGCAACGCCTAGAAATTTTTGTTTATTACCATAGCAACGCCATAAAATATTTCAAAGTATGTTCTATGTGACGTTTGTTTATTTGAAATTTGTTACCATGGCAACGCCTCGAAATTTTTGTTTATTACCATAGCAACGCCATAAAATATTTCGAAGTATGTTCTATGTGACGTTTGTTTATTTGAAATTTGTTACCATGGCAACGCCATAAAATATTTTGAAGTATGTTCTATGTGACGTTTGTTTATTTGAAATTTGTAACCATGGCAACGCCTAGAAATTTTTGTTTATTACCATAGCAACGCCATAAAATATTTCGAAGTATGTATGTGACGTTTGTAAATTTGAAATTTGTAACCATGGCAACGCCTTGAATTTTTTGTTTATTACCATAGCAACGCCATAAAATATTTTAAAGTATGTATGTGACGTTTGTTTATTTGAAACTTGTTACTATGGCAACGCCTAGACATTTTTGTTTATTACCATAGCAACGCCATAAAATATTTCGAAGTATGTATGTGACGTGTGTTAATTTGAAATTTGTTACCATGGCAACGCCTATAAATTTTTGTTTATTACCATAGCAACGCCATAAAATATTTCAAAGTATGTTCTATGTGACGTTTGTTTATTTGAAAATTGTTACCATGGCAATGCCTAGAAGTTTTTGTTTATTACCATAGCAACGCCATAAAATATTTCGAAGTATGTATGTGACGTTTGTTTATTTGAATTTTGTAACCATGGCAACGCCTAGAAATTTTTGTATATTACCATAGCAACGCCATAAAATATTTCGAAGTATGTATGTGACGTTTGTTTATTTGAAATTTGTTACCATGGCAACGCCTAGACATCTTTATTTATAACCATAGCATTGCCATAAAATATTTCAAAGTATGTATGTGACGTGTGTTTATTTGAAATTTGTAACCATGGCGACGCCTAGAAATTTTTGTTTATTACTATAGCAACGCCATAAAATATTTCGAAGTTTGTATGTGACGTTTGTTTATTTGAAATTTGTTACCATGGCAACGCCTAGAAATTTTTGTTTATAACCATAGCAACGCCATTAAATATTTCGAAGTATGTATGTGACGTTTGTTTATTTGAAATTTGTTACCATGGCAACGCCTTGAACTTTTTGTTTATTACCATAGCAAAGCCAAGAAATATTTCTAAGTTTGTTCTTTGTGACGTTTGAATATTTGAAATTTGTTACCATGGCAACGCCTAGAAATTTTTGTTTATTACCATAGCAACGCCATTAAATATTTCGAAGTATGTATGTGATGTTTGTTTATTTGAAATTTTTTACCATGGCAACGCCTAGAAATTTTTGTTTGTTACCATAGCAACGCCATAAAATATTTCGAACTATGTTCTATGTGACGTTTGTTAATTTGAAATTTGTAACCATGGCAACGCCTAGAAATTTTTGTTAATTACCCAACGCCATAAAATTTCCGAAGTATGTATGTGACGTTTGTAAATTTGAACATTGTTAACATGGCAACGCCTAGAAATTTTTGTTTATTACCATAGTAACGCCTTTAAATATTTCGAAGTATGTTCTATATGACTTTTGTTTATTTATAATTTGTAACCATGGCAACGCCTAGAAATTTTTGTTTATTACCATAGCAACGCCATAAAATATTTCGAAATATGTATGTGACGTTTGTTAATTTAAAATTTGTTACCATGGCAACGCCTAGAAAATTTTGTTTATTACCATAGCAACGCTATTAAATATTTCGAATTATGTATGTGAAGTTTGTTTATTTGAAATGGTTATAAACAATAATTTCTAGGCGTTGCGATGGTATCAAATTTCAAATAAACAAACCTTACATACATACTTCGAAATATTTTATGGCGTTGCTATGGTAATAAACAAAAATTTCTAGGCGTTGCTATGGTAACAAATTTCAAATTAACAAACGTCACATACATACTTCGAAATATTTTATGGCGTTGCTATGGTAATAAATAAAAATTTCTAGGCGTTGCCATGGTAACAAATTTCAAATAAACACACGTCACATACATACTTTGAAATATTTTATGGCAATGCTATGGTTATAAATAAAGATGTCTAGGCGTTGCCATGGTAACAAATTTCAAATAAACAAACGTCACATACATACTTCGAAATATTTTATGGCGTTGCTATGGTAATAAACAAAAATTTCTAGGCGTTGCTATGGTATCAAATTTCAAATAAACAAACCTTACATACATACTTCGAAATATTTTATGGCGTTGCTATGGTAATAAACAAAAATTTCTAGGCGTTGCTATGGTATCAAATTTCAAATAAACAAACCTTACATACATACTTCGAAATATTTTATGGCGTTGCTATGGTAATAAACAAAAATTTCTAGGCGTTGCTATGGTAACAAATTTCAAATTAACAAACGTCACATACATACTTCGAAATATTTTATGGCGTTGCTATGGTAATAAATAAAAATTTCTAGGCGTTGCCATGGTAACAAATTTCAAATAAACACACGTCACATACATACTTTGAAATATTTTATGGCAATGCTATGGTTATAAATAAAGATGTCTAGGCGTTGCCATGGTAACAAATTTCAAATAAACAAACGTCACATACATACTTCGAAATATTTTATGGCGTTGCTATGGTAATAAACAAAAAATTCGAGGCGTTGCCATGGTAACAAATTTCAAATAAACAAACGTCACATACATACTTCGAAATATTTTATGGCGTTGCTATGGTAATAAACAAAAATTTCTAGGCGTTGCCATGGTATCAAATTTCAAATTAACAAACGTCACATAGAACATACTTCGAAATATTTTATGGCGTTGCTATGGTGATAAGCAAAATTCAAGGCGTTGACATGGTAACAGATTCAAATTAACAAACGTCACGTACATACTTAGAAATATTTTATGGCGTTGCTATGGTAATAAACAAAAATTTCTAGGCGCTGCCATAGTAACAAATTTCAAATAAACAAACGTCACATAGAACATTCTTCGAAATATTTTATGGCGTTGCTATGGTAATAAACAAAAATTTCTAGGCGTTGCCATGGTAACAAATTTCAAATAAACAAACGTCACATAGAACATTCTTCGAAATATTTTATGTCATTGCTATGGTAATAAACAAAAATTTCTAGGCATTGCCATGGTAACAAATTTCAAATTAACAAACGTCACATACATACTTCGAAATATTTTATGGCGTTGCTATGGTAATAAACAAAAAATTCTAGGCGTTGCTATGGTAACAAATTTTAAATAAACAAACGTCACATACATACTTTGTATTATTTTATGGCGTTGCTATGGTAATAAACAAAAATTTCGAGGCGTTGCCATTGTAACAAATTTCAAATAAACAAACGTCAAATAGAACAAAATTCGAAATATTTTATGGCGTTGCTATGATAATAACAAAAATATTTCTAGACGTTGCCATTGTTACTAATTTCAAATAAACAAACGTCACAAAGAACAAAATTCGAAACATTTTATGGCGTTGCTATGGTAATAAACAAAAATTTCTAGGCGTTGCCATGGTAACAAATTTCAAATAAACAAACGTCACCTAGAACATACTTCGAAATATTTTATGGCGTTGCTATAGTGATAAACAAAAATTTCTAGGCGTTGCCATTGTTACAAATTTCAAATAAACAAACGTCACAAAGAACAAAATTTGAAATATTTTATGGCGTTGCTATGGTAATAAACAAAAATTTCTAGGCATTGCAATGGTAACAAATTTCAAATAAACAAACGTCACATTTAACAAACTTCGAAATATTTTATGGCGTTGCTATGGTAATAAACAAAAATTTCTAGGCGTTGCCATGGTAACAAATTTCAAATTAACAAACGTCACATAGAACATACTTCGAAATATTTTATGGCGTTGCTATGGTAATAAACAAAAATTTCTAGGCGTTACCATGGTAACAAAATTCAAATAAACAAACGTCACATACATACTTCGAAATATTTTATGGCGTTGCTATGGTAATATACAAAAATTTCTAGGCGTTGCCATGGTTACAAAATTCAAATAAACAAACGTCACATACATACTTCGAAATATTTTATGGCGTTGCTATGGTAATAAACAAAATTTTCTAGGCGTTGCCATGGTAACAAATTTCAAATTAACAAACGTCGCATACATACTCCGAAATAATTTATGGCGTTGCTATGGTAATAAACAAAAATTACTAGGCGTTGCCATGTTAAAAAATTTCAAATTAACAAACGTCACATAGAACATACTTTGAAATATTTTATGGCGTTGCTATGGTAATAAACAAAAATTTCTAGGCGATGACATGGTAACAGATTTCAAATTAACAAACTTCACATACATACATCGAAATATTTTATAGCGTTGCTATGGTAATAAACAAAAATTTCTAGGCGTTGCCATGGACACGAATTTTAAATTAACAAACGTCACATACATACTTCGAAATATTTTATAGCGTTGCTATGGTTGTAAATAAAAATTTCTAGGCGTTGCCATGGTAACAAATTTCAAATAAACACTCGTCAAATACATACTTAGAAATATTTTATGGCGTTGCTATAATAATAAACAAAAATTTCTAGGCGTTGCCATTGTAACAAATTTCAAATTAACAAACGTCAAATAGAACATTCTTCGAAATATTTAATGACGTTGCTATGGTAATAAACAAAAATTTCTAGGCGTTGCCATGGAAACAAATTTTAAATAAACAAACTTCACATACATACTTCGAAATATTTTATGGCGTTGCTATGGTAATAAACAAAAAATTCTAGGCGTTGCTATGGTAACAAATTTCAAATAAACAAACGTCACATACATACTTCGAAATATTTTATGGCGTTGCTATGGTAATTAACAAAAATTCCTAGGCGTTGCCATGGTAACAAATTTCAAATAAACATACGTCACATACATACTCCGAAATATTTTATGGCGTTGCTATGGTAATAAACAAAAATTTCTAGGCGTTGCCATGTTAAAAAATTTAAATTAACAAACGTCACATAGAACATACTTCGAAATATTTTATGGCGTTGCTATGGTAATAAACAAAAATTTCTAGGCGTTGACATGGTAACAGATTTCAAATTAACAAACATCACATACATACTTCGAAATATTTTATGGCGTTGCTATGGTAATAAACAAAAATTTCTAGGCGTTACCATGGTAACGAATTTCAAATAAACACACGTCACAAACATACTTCGAAATATTTTATGGCGTTGCTATGGTAATAAACAAAAATTTCTAGGCGTTGCCATGTTAACAATGTTCAAATTAACAAACGTCACATACATACTTTGGAAATTTTATGGCGTTGCTATGGTAATTAAAAAAAATTTCTAGGCGTTGCCATGGTTACAAATTTCAAATTAACAAACGTCACATAGAACATAGTTCGAAATATTTTATGGCGTTGCTATGGTAACAAACAAAAATTTCTAGGCGTTGCCATGGTAACAAATTTCAAATTAACAAACATCACATACATACTTCGAAATATTTAATGGCGTTGCTATGGTAATAAACAAAAATTTCTAGGCGTTGCCCTTGTAACAAATTTCAAATTAACAAACGTCACAAAGAACAAACATTGCAATATTTCTTGGCTTTGCTATGGTAATAAACAAAAAGTTCAAGGCGTTGCCATGGTAACAAATTTCAAATAAACAAACGTCACCCACATACTTCGAAATATTTAATGGCGTTGCTATGGTAATAAACAAAATTTTCTAGGCGTTGCCATGGTAACAAATTATAAATAAACAAAAGTCATATAGAACATACTTTGAAATATTTAAAGGCGTTGCTATGGTAATAAACAAAAATTTCTAGGCGTTGCCATGTTAACAATGTTCAAATTAACAAACGTCACATACATACTTCGGAAATGTTATGGCGTTGCTATGGTAATTAACAAAAATTTCTAGGCGTTGCCATGGTTACAAATTTCAAATTAACAAACGTCACATAGAACATAGTTCGAAATATTTTATGGCGTTGCTATGGTAACAAACAAAAATTTCTAGGCGTTGCCATGGTAACAAATTTTAAATTAACAAACATCACATACATACTTCGAAATATTTAATGGCGTTGCTATGGTAAAAAACAAAAATTTCTAGGCATTGCCATGGTAACAAATTTCAAATTAACAAACATCACATACATAGTTTGAAATATTTTATGGCGTTGCTATGGTAATAAACAAAAATTTCTAAGCGTTGCCCTTGTAACAAATTTCAAATTAACAAACTTCACAAAGAACAAACTTCGAAATATTTCTTGGCTTTGCTATGGTTATAAACAAAAAGTTCAAGGCGTTGCCATGGTAACAAATTCCAAATAAACAAACGTCACATACAAAAATCGAAATATCTAATGGCGTTGCTATGGTTATAAACAAAAATTTCTAGGCGTTGCCATGGTAACAAATTTCAAATAAACAAAAGTCACATACATACTTCGAAATATTTTATGGCGTTGCTATGGTAATAAACAAAAATTTCTAGGCGTTGCCATGGTAACAAATTTCAAATAAACAAACGTCACATAGAACATTCTTCGAAATATTTTATGTCATTGCTATGGTAATAAACAAAAATTTCTAGGCGTTGCCATGGTAACAAATTTCAAATTAACAAACGTGACATACATACTTCGAAATATTTTATGGCGTTCCTTTGGTAATAAACAAAAATTTCGAGGCGTTGCCATGGTAACAAATTTCAAATTAACAAACGTCACATACATACTTTGAAATATTTTATGGCGTTGCTATGGTTTTAAATAAAAATTTCTAGGCGTTGCCAAGGTAACAAATTTGAAATTAACACACGTCACATACATACTTTGAAATATTTTATGGCGTTGCTATGGTTTTAAATAAAAATTTCTAGGCGTTGCCAAGGTAACAAATTTCAAATAAACACACGTCACATACATACTTTGAAATATTTTATGGCGTTGCTATGGTTATAAACAAAGATGTCTAGGCGTTGCCATGGTAACAAATTTCAAATAAATAAACGTCACATACATACTTCGAAATATTTTATGGCGTTGCTATGGTAATAAACAAAAAATTCTAGGCGTTGCCATGGTAACAAATTTCAAATAAACAAACGTCACATACATACTTCGAAATATTTTATGGCGTTGCTATGGTAATAAACAAAAATTTCTAGGCGTTGCCATGGTAACAAATTTCAAAAAAACAAACGTCACATAGAACATACTTCGAAATATTTTATGGCGTTGCTATGGTAATAAACAAAAATTTCTAGGCGCTGCCATGGTAACAAATTTTAAATAAACAAACGTCACATAGAACATTCTTCGAAATATTTTATGGCGTTGCTATGGTAATAAACAAAAATTTCTAGGCGTTGCCATGGTAACAAATTTCAAATAAACAAACGTCACATAGAACATACTTCGAAATATTTTATGATTTGCTATGGTAATAAACAAAAATTTCTAGGCGTTGCCATGGTAACAAATTTCAAATTAACAAACGTCACATACATACTTCGAAATATTTTATGGCGTTGCTTTGGTTTTAAATAAAAATTTCTAGGCGTTGCCATGGTAACAAATTTCAAATAAACACACGTCAAATACATACTTCAAAATATTTTATGGCGTTGCTATGGTAATAAACAAAAATTTCTAGGCGTTGCCATGGTTACAAATTTCAAATAAACAAACTTCACATAGAACATACTTCGAAATATTTTATGGCGTTGCTATGGTAATAAACAAAAATTTCTGGGCGTTGCCATGGTAACAAATTTCAAATTAACAAACGTCACATACATACTTCGAAATATTTTATGGCGTTGCTATGGAAATAGACAAAAATTTCTAGGCGTTGCCATGGTAACAAATTTCAAATTAACAAACGTCACATAGAACATACTTCAAAATATTTTATGGCGTTGCTATGGTAATAAACAAAAATTTTTAGGCGTTGCTATGGTAACAAATTTCAAATAAACAAACGTCACATACATACTTCGAAATATTTTATGGCGTTGCTATGGTAATAAACAAAAATTTCAAGGCGTTGCCAGGGTAACAAATTTCAAATCAACAAACGTCAAAAAGAACAAAATCCGAAATATTTTATGGCGTTGCTATGGTAATAAACAAATATTTCTAGACGTTGTTATTGTTACAAATTTCAAATAAACAAACGTCACAAAGAACAAAATTCGAAATATTTTATAGCGTTGCTATGGTAATAAACAAAAATTTCTAGGCGTTGCCATGGTAACAAATTTCAAATGAACAAACGTCACATAGAACATACTTTGAAATATTTTATGGCGTTGCTAAATTAATAAACAAAAATTTCTAGGCGTTGCCATTGTTACAAATTTCAAATAAACAAACGTCACAAAGAACAAAATTTGGAATATTTAATGGCGTTGCTATGGTAATAAACAAAAAATTCTAGGCATTGCCATGGTAACAAATTTCAAATTAACAAACGTTACATAGAACATACTTCGAAATATTTTATGGCGTTGCTATGGTAATAAACAAAAATTTCTAGGCGTTGCCATGGTCACAAATTTTAAATAAACAAACGTCACATAGAACATACTTCGAAATATTTTATGGCGTTGCTATGGTAATAAACAAAAATTTCTAGGCGTTGCCATGGTAACAAATTTCAAATAAACAAACGTCACATAGAACAAAATTTGAAATATTTTATGGCGTTGCTATGGTAATAAACAAAAATTTCTAGGCGTTGCCATGGTAACAAATTTCAAATAAACAAACGTCACATAGAACATACTTCGAAATATTTTATGGCGTTGCTATGGTAATAAACAAAAATTTCTAGGCGTTGCCATGGTAACAAATTTCAAATTAACAAACGTCACATACATACTTTGAAATATTTTATGGCGTTGCTATGGTTTTAAATAAAAATTTCTAGGCGTTGCCATGGTAACAAATTTCAAATAAACACACGTCAAATACATACTTTGAAATATTTTATGGCGTTGCTATGGTAATAAACAAAAATTTCTAGGCGTTGCCATGGTAACAAATTTCAAATAAACAAACTTCACATAGAACATACTTCGAAATATTTTATGGCGTTGCTATGGTAATAAACAAAAATTTCTAGGCGTTGCCATGGTAACAAATTTCAAAATAACAAACATCACATACATACTTCGAAATATTTTATGGCGTTGCTATGGTAATAAACAAAAATTTCTAGGCGTTGCCATGGTAACAAATTTCAAATAAACAAACGTCACATAGAACTAACTTCGAAATATTTTATGGCGTTGCTATGGTAATAAACAAAAATTTCTAGGCGTTGCCATGGTAACAAATTTCAAATTAACAAACGTCACATACATACTTCGAAATATTTTATGGCGTTGCTATGGTTGTAAATAAAAATTTCTAGGCGTTGCCATGGTAACAAATTTCAAATAAACACTCGTCAAATACATACTTAGAAATATTTTATGGCGTTGCTATGGTAATAAACAAAAATTTCTAGGCGTTGCCATTGTAACAAATTTCAAATTAACAAACGTCACATAAAACATTCTTCGAAATATTTTATGACGTTGCTATGGTAATAAACAAAAATTTCTAGGCGTTACCATGGTAACAAATTTCAAATAAACAAACGTCACATAGAACATACTTCGAAATATTTAATGGTGTTGCTATGGTAATAAACAAAATTTTCTAGGCGTTGCCATGGTAACAAATTTCAAATAAACAAACGTCACATAGAACAAACTTCGAAATATTTTATGGCGTTGCTATGGTAATAAACAAATATTTCTAGGCGTTGCCATGGTAACAAATTTAAAATAAACAAATGTCACATACATACTTCGAAATATTTTATGGCGTTGCTATGGTTATAAACAAAAATTTCTAGGCGTTGCCATGGTAACAAATTTCAAATAAACAAACGTCACATACATACTTCGAAATATTTTATGGCGTCTTTTGGTAATTAACAAAAATTTTGAGGCGTTGCCATGGTAACAAATTTCAAATGAACAAACGTCACATAGAACAAAATTCGAAATATTAAATGGCGTTGCTATGGTAATAAACAAATATTTCTAGGCGTTGCCATTGTTACAAATTTCAAATAAACAAACGTCACAAAGAACAAAATTCGAAATATTTTATGGCGTTGCTATGGTAATAAACAAAAATTTCTTGGCGTTGCCATGGTAACAAATTTCAAATAAACAAACGTCACATAGAACATACTTCGAAATATTAAATGGTGTTGCTATGGTAATAAACAAAAATTTCAAGGCGTTGCCATGGTAACAAATTTCAAATAAACAAACGTCACATACATACTTTGAAATATTTTATGGCGTTGCTATAGTAATAAACAAAAATTTCTAGGCGTTGCCATTGTTACAAATTTCAAATAAACAAACGTCACAAAAAACAAAATTTGAAATATTTAATGGCGTTGCTATGGTAATAAACAAAAAATTATAGGCGTTGCCATGGTAACAAATTTTAAATAAACAAACGTCACATAGAACATACTTCGAAATTTTTTATGGCGTTGCTATGGTAATAAACAAAAATTTCTAGGCGTTGCCATGGTAACAAATTGCAAATAAACAAACGTCACATAGAACAAAATTCGAAATATTTTATGGCGTTGCTATGGTAATAAACAAATATTTCTAGGCGTTGCCATGGTAACAAATTTAAAATAAACAAATGTCACATACATACTTCGAAATATTTTATGGCGTTGCTATGGTTATAAACAAAAATTTCTAGGCGTTGCCATGGTAACAAATTTCAAATAAACAAACGTCACATACATACTTTGTAATATTTTATGGCGTTGCTATGGTAATAAACAAAAATTTCTAGGCGTTGCCATGGTAACAAATTTCAAATAAACAAACGTCACATACATATATCTAACTATTTTATGGCGTTGCTATGGTTATAAACAAAAATTTCTAGGCGTTGCCATAGTAACAAATTTCAAATAAACACGTCACATACATACTTCGATATATTTTATGGCGTTGCTATGGTAATAAACAAAAATTTCTGGGCGTTGCCATGGTAACAAATTTCAAATAAACAAACGTCGAATAGAACATTCTTCGAAATATTTTATGGCGTTGCTATGGTATTAAACAAAAATTTCTAGGCGTGCCATGGTAACAAATTTAAAATAAACAAATGTCACATACATACTTTGAAATATTTTATGGCGTTGCTATAGTAATAAACAAAAATTTCTAGGCGTTGCCATTGTTACAAATTTCAAATAAACAAACGTCACAAAGAACAAAATTTGAAATATTTAATGGCGTTGCTATGGTAATAAACAAAAAATTCTAGGCGTTGCCATGGTAACAAATTTTAAATAAACAAACGTCACATAGAACATACTTCGAAATATTTTATGGCGTTGCTATGGTAATAAACAAAAATTTCTAGGCGTTGCCATGGTAACAAATTTCAAATTAACAAACGTCACATACATACTTTGAAATATTTTATGGCGTTGCTATGGTTTTAAATAAAAATTTCTAGGCGTTGCCATGGTAACAAATTTCAAATAAACACACGTCAAATACATACTTTGAAATATTTTATGGCGTTGCTATGGTAATAAACAAAAATTTCTAGGCGTTGCCATGGTAACAAATTTCAAATAAACAAACTTCACATAGAACATACTTCGAAATATTTTATGGCGTTGCTATGGTAATAAACAAAAATTTCTAGGCGTTGCCATGGTAACAAATTTCAAATAAACAAACGTCACATAGAACAAAATTCGAAATATTTTATGGCGTTGCTATGGCAATAAACAAATATTTCTAGGCGTTGCCATTGTTACAAATTTCAAATAAACAAACGTCACATACATACTTCGAAATATCTTATGGCGTTGTAATGTTAATAAACAAAAATTTCTAGGCGTTGCCATGGTAACAAATTCAAATTAACAAACGTCACATAGATACTTCGAAATATTTTATGGCGTTGCTATGGTTATAAACAAAAATTTCTAGGCGTTGCCATGGTAACAAATTTCAAATAAACAAACGTCACATACATACTTCGAAATATTTTATGGCGTCTTTTGGTAATTAACAAAAATTTTGAGGCGTTGCCATGGTAACAAATTTCAAATGAACAAACGTCACATAGAACAAAATTTGAAATATTAAATGGCGTTGCTATGGTAATAAACAAATATTTCTAGGCGTTGCCATTGTTACAAATTTCAAATAAACAAACGTCACAAAGAACAAAATTCGAAATATTTTATGGCGTTGCTATGGTAATAAACAAAAATTTCTAGGCGTTGCCATGGTTACAAATTTCAAATTAACAAACGTCACATACATACTTCGAAATATTTTATGGCGTTGCTATGGTAATAAACAAAAATTTCTAGGCGTTGCTATGGTAACAAATTTTAAATAAACAAACGTCACATACATACTTTGTAATATTTTATGGCGTTGCTATGGTAATAAACAAAAATTTCGAGGCGTTGCCATTGTAACAAATTTCAAATAATCAAACGTCAAATAGAACAAAATTCGAAATATTTTATGGCGTTGCTATGGTAATAAACAAATATTTCTAGACGTTGCCATGGTTACAAATTTCAAATTAACAAACGTCACATACATACTTCGAAATATTTTATGGCGTTGCTATGGTAATAAACAAAAAATTCTAGGCGTTGCGATGGTAACAAATTTCAAATAAACAAACTTCAGATAGAACATACTTCGAAATATTTTATGGCGTTGCTATGGTAATAAACAAAAATTTCTAGGCGTTGCCATGGTAACAAATTTCAAATAAACAAACGTCACATAGAACAAAATTCGAAATATCTTATGGCATTGCTATGGTAATAAACAAATATTTCTAGGCGTTGCCATGGTAACAAATTTCAAATAAACAAACGTCACAAAGAACAAAATTTGAAATATTTAATGGCGTTGCTATGGTAATAAACAAAAAATTCTAGGCATTGCCATGGTAACAAATTTTAAATAAACAAACGTCACATAGAACATACTTCGAAATATTTTATGGCGTTGCTATGGTTTTAAACAAAAATTTCTAGGCGTTGCCATGGTAACAAATTTTAAATAAACAAACGTCACATAGAACATACTTCGAAATATTTTATGGCGTTGCTATGGTAATAAACAAAAATTTCTAGGCGTTGCCATGGTAACAAATTTCAAATAAACAAACGTCACATAGAACAAAATTCGAAATATTTTATGGCGTTGCTATGGTAATAAACAAATATTTCTAGGCGTTGCCATGGTAACAAATTTCAAATAAACAAACGTCACATAGAACATACTTCGAAATATTTTATGGCGTTGCTATGGTAATAAACAAAAATTTCTAGGCGTTGCCATGGTAACAAATTTCAAATTAACAAACGTCACATACATACTTTGAAATATTTTATGGCGTTGCTATGGTTTTAAATAAAAATTTCTAGGCGTTGCCATGGTAACAAATTTCAAATAAACACACGTCAAATACATACTTTGAAATATTTTATGGCGTTGCTATGGTAATAAACAAAAATTTCTAGGCATTGCCATGGTAACAAATTTCAAATAAACAAACTTCACATAGAACATACTTCGAAATATTTTATGGCGTTGCTATGGTAATAAACAAAAATTTCTAGGCGTTGCCATGGTAACAAATTTCAAATAAACAAACGTCACATAGAACAAAATTCGAAATATTTTATGGCGTTGCTATGGTAATAAACAAATATTTCTAGGCGTTGCTATTGTTACAAATTTCAAATAAACAAACGTCACATACATACTTCGAAATATTTTATGGCGTTGCTATGGTAATAAACAAAAATTTCTAGGCGTTGCCATGGTAACAAATTTCAAATAAACAAACGTCACATAGAACATACTTCGAAATATTTTATGGCGTTGCTATGGTAATAAACAAAAATTTCTAGGCGTTGCCATGGTAACAAATTTCAAATTAACAAACGTCACATACATACTTCGAAATATCTTATGGCGTTGTAATGTTAATAAACAAAAATTTCTAGGCGTTGCCATGGTAACAAATTCAAATTAACAAACGTCACATAGATACTTTGAAATATTTAATGGCGTTGCTATGGTAATAAACAAAAATTTCTGGGCGTTGCCATGGTAACAAATTTCAAATAAACAAACGTCGAATAGAACATTCTTCGAAATATTTTATGGTGTTGCTATGGTAATAAACAAAAATTTCTAGGCGTTGCCATGGTAACAAATTTCAAATAAACAAACGTCACATACATATATCTAACTATTTTATGGCGTTGCTATGGTTATAAACAAAAATTTCTAGGCGTTGCCATAGTAACAAATTTCAAATAAACACGTCACATACATACTTCGATATATTTTATGGCGTTGCTATGGTAATAAACAAAAATTTCTGGGCGTTGCCATGGTAACAAATTTCAAATAAACAAACGTCGAATAGAACATTCTTCGAAATATTTTATGGCGTTGCTATGGTAATAAACAAAAATTTCTAGGCGTGCCATGGTAACAAATTTCAAATAAACAAACGTCACATAGAACATACTTCGAAATATTTTATGGCGTTGCTATGGTAATAAACAAAAATTTCTAGGCGTTGCCATGGTAACAAATTTCAAATTAACAAACGTCACATACATACTTTGAAATATTTTATGGCGTTGCTATGGTTTTAAATAAAAATTTCTAGGCGTTGCCATGGTAACAAATTTCAAATAAACACACGTCAAATACATACTTTGAAATATTTTATGGCGTTGCTATGGTAATAAACAAAAATTTCTAGGCGTTGCCATGGTAACAAATTTCAAATAAACAAACTTCACATAGAACATACTTCGAAATATTTTATGGCGTTGCTATGGTAATAAACAAAAATTTCTAGGCGTTGCCATGGTAACAAATTTCAAATAAACAAACGTCACATAGAACAAAATTCGAAATATTTTATGGCGTTGCTATGGTAATAAACAAATATTTCTAGGCGTTGCCATTGTTACAAATTTCAAATAAACAAACGTCACATACATACTTCGAAATATTTTATGGCGTTGCTATGGTAATAAACAAAAATTTCTAGGCGTTGCCATGGTAACAAATTTCAAATAAACAAACGTCACATAGAACATACTTCGAAATATTTTATGGCGTTGCTATGGTAATAAACAAAAATTTCTAGGCGTTGCCATGGTAACAAATTTCAAATTAACAAACGTCACATACATACTTCGAAATATTTTATGGCGGTGCTATGGTAATAAACAAAAATTTCTAGGCGTTGCCATGGTAACAAATTTCAAATAAACAAACTTCACATAGAACATACTTCGAAATATTTTATGGCGTTGCTATGGTAATAAACAAAAATTTCTGGGCGTTGCCATGGTAACAAATTTCAAATTAACAAACGTCACATACATACTTCGAAATATTTTATGGCGTTGCTATGGAAATAAACAAAAATTTCTAGGCGTTGCCATGGTAATAAATTTCAAATTAACAAACGTCACATAGAACATACTTCGAAATATTTTATGGCGTTGCTATGGTAATAATCAAAAAATTTTAGGCGTTGCTATGGTAAGAAATTTTAAATAAACAAACGTCACATACATACTTCGAAATATTTTATGGCGTTGCTATGGTAATAAACAAAAATTTCGAGGCGTTGCCAGGGTAACAAATTTCAAATAAACAAACGTCAAATAGAACAAAATTCGAAATATTTTATGGCGTTGCTATGGTAATAAACAAATATTTCTAGACGTTGTTATTGTTACAAATTTCAAATAAACAAACGTCACAAAGAACAAAATTCGAAATATTTTATGGCGTTGCTATGGTAATAAACAAAAATTTCTTGGCGTTGCCATGGTAACAAATTTCAAATAAACAAACGTCACATAGAACATACTTCGAAATATTTAATGGTGTTGCTATGGTAATAAACAAAAATTTTTAGGCGTTGCCATAGTAACAAATTTCAAAACAAACAAATGTCACATACATACTTCGAAATATTTTATGGCGTTGCTATGGTAATAAACAAAAATTTCTAGGCGTTGCCATGGTCACAAATTGCAAATAAACAAACGTCACATACATACTTCGAAATATTTTATGGCGTTGCTATGGTAATAAACAAAAATTTCTAGGCGTTGCTATGGTAACAAATTTTAAATAAACAAACGTCACATAGAACATACTTCGAAATATTTTATGGCGTTGCTATGGTAATAAACAAAAATTTCTAGGCGTTGCCATGGTAACAAATTTCAAATTAACAAACGTCACATACATACTTCGAAATATTTTATGACGTTGCTGTGGTTGTAAATAAAAATTTCTTGGCGTTGCCATGGTAACAAATTTCAAATAAACACACGTCAAATACATACTTCGAAATATTTTATGGCGTTGCTATGGTAATAAACAAAAATTTCTAGGAGTTGCCATGGTAACAAATTTCAAATATACAAACTTCACATAAAACATACTTCGAAATATTTTATGGCGTTGCTATGGTAATAAACAAAAATTTCTAGGCGTTGCCATAGTAACAAATTTCAAATTAACAAACGTCACATACATACTTCGAAATATTTTATGGCGTTGCTATGGTTGTAAATAAAAATTTCTAGGCGTTGCCATGGTAACAAATTTCAAATTAACAAACGTCACATACATACTTCGAAATATTTTATGGCGTTGCTATGGTAATAAACAAAAATTTCTAGGAGTTGCCATGGTAACAAATTTCAAATAAACAAACTTCACATAGAACATACTTCGAAATATTTTATGGCGTTGCTATGGTAATAAACAAAAATTTCTAGGCGTTGCCATGGTAACAAATTCAAATAAACAAACGTCACATAGAACATACTTCGAAATATTTTATGGCGTTGCTATGGTAATAAACAAAAATTTCTAGGCGTTGCCATGGTTACAAATTTTAAATAAACAAACGTCACATAGAACATACTTCGAAATATTTTATGGCGTTGCTATGGTAATAAACAAAAATTTCTAGGCGTTGACATGGTAACAGATTTCAAATTAACAAACGTCACATACATACTTCGAAATATTTTATGGCGTTGCTATGGTAATAAACAAAAATTTCTAGGCGTTGCCATGGTTACAAATTTTAAATAAACAAACTTCACATAGAACATACTTCGAAATATTTTATGGCGTTGCTTTGGTAATAAACAAAAATTTTTAGGCGTTGCCATGGTAATAAATTTCAAATTAACAAACGTCACATACATACTTTGAAATATTTTATGGCGTTGCTATCCTTTCAGTTAAAAATTTCTAGGCGTTTCCATGGTAACAAATTTCAAATAAATACACGTCACATACATACTTTGAAATATTTTATGGCGTTGCTATGGTAATAAACAAAAATTTCTAGGCGGTGCTATGGTAATAGACAAAAATTTCTGAGCGTTGCCATGGTAAAAAATTTCAAATTAACAAACGTCACATACATACTTTAAAATATTTTATGGCGTTGCTATGGTTGTAAATAAAAATTTCTTGGCGTTGCCATGGTAACAAATTTCAAATTAACAAACGTCACATACATACTTCGAAATATTTTATGGCGTTGCTATGGTTTTAAATAAAAATTTCTAGGCGTTGCCATGGTAACAAATTTCAAATAAACAAACGTCACATAGAACAAAATTCGAAATATTTTATGGCGTTGCTATGGTAATAAACAAATATTTCTAGGCGTTGCCATTGTTACAAATTTCAAATAAACAAACGTCACAAAGAACAAAATTCGAAATATTTTATGGCGTTGCTATGGTAATAAACAAATATTTCTAGGCGTTGCCATTGTTACAAATTTCAAATAAACAAACGTCACATACATACTTCGAAATATTTTATGGCGTTGCTATGGTAATAAACAAAAATTTCTAGGCGTTGCCATGGTAACAAATTTCAAATAAACAAACTTCACATAGAAAATACTTCGAAATATTTTATGGCGTTGCTATGGTAATAAACAAAAATTTCTAGGCGTTGCCATGGTAACAAATTTCAAATAAACAAACGTCACATAGAACAAAATTCGAAATATTTTATGGCGTTGCTATGGTAATAAACAAATATTTCTAGGCGTTGCCATTGTTACAAATTTCAAATAAACAAACGTCACATACATACTTCGAAATATTTTATGGCGTTGCTATGGTAATAAACAAAAATTTCTAGGCGTTGCCATGGTAACAAATTTCAAATAAACAAACTTCACATAGAACATACTTCGAAATATTTTATGACGTTGCTATGGTAATAAACAAAAATTTCTAGGCGTTACCATGGTAACAAATTTTAAATAAACAAACTTCACATACATACTTCGAAATATTTTATGGCGTCTTTTGGTAATAAACAAAAATTTTGAGGCGTTGCCATGGTAACAAATTTCAAATGAACAAACGTCACAAAGAACAAAATTCGAAACATTTTATGGCGTTGCTATGGTAATAAACAAAAATTTCTAGGCGTTGCCATGGTAACAAATTTCAAATAAACAAACGTCACATAGAACATACTTCGAAATATTTTATGGCGTTGCTATAGTAATAAACAAAAATTTCTAGGCGTTGCCATGGTAACAAATTTCAAATAAACAAACGTCACATACATACTTCGAATTATTTTATGGCGTTGCTATGGTAATAAACAAAAATTTCTAGGCGTTGACATGGTAACAGATTTCAAATTAACAAACGTCACATACATACTTCGAAATATCTTATGGCGTTGTAATGTTAATAAACAAAAATTTCTAGGCGTTGCCATGGTAACAAATTCAAATTAACAAACGTCACATAGATACTTCGAAATATTTTATGGCGTTGCTATGGTAATAAACAAAAATTTCTGGGCGTTGCCATAGTAACAAATTTCAAATAAACAAACGTCGAATAGAACATTCTTCGAAATATTTTATGGCGTTTATGTTTATGGCGTTATGGCGAAATTTTTATTTACAACCATAGCAACGCCATAAAATATTTCGAAGTATGTATGTGACGTTTGTTAATTTGAAATTTGTTACCATGGCAACGCCTAGAAATTTTTGTTTATTACCATAGCATCGCCATAAAATATTTCAAAGTATGTTCTATGTGACGTTTGTTTATTTAAAATTTGTTACCAAAGCAACGCCTAGAAATTTTTGTTTATTACCATAGCAACGCCATAAAATATTTCGAAGTATGTATGTGACGTTTGTTTATTTGAAATTTGTGACCATGGCAACGCCTAGAAATTTTTGTTTATTACCATAGCAACGCCATAAAATATTTCGAAGTATGTATGTGACATTTGTTTGTTTTGAAATTTGTTACTATGGCAACGCCTAGAAATTTTTGTTTATAACCATAGCAACACCATTAAATATTTCGAAGTATGTTCTATGTGACGTTTGTTTATTTAAAATTTGTTACCATAGCAACGCCTAAAAATTTTTGTTTATTACCATAGCAACGCCATAAAATATTTCGAAGTATGTTCTATGTGACGTTTGTTAATTTGAAATTTATTACCATGGCAACGCCTAGAAATTTTTGTTTATTTCCATAGCAACGCCATAAAATATTTCGAAGTATGTATGTGACGTTTGTTAATTTGAAATTTGTTACCATGGCAACGCCTAGAAATTTTTGTTTATTACCATAGCAACGACATAAAATATTTCGAAGTATGTATGTGAAGTTTATTTATTTGAAATTTGTTACCATGGCAACGCCTAGTAATTTTTGTTTATTACCCTAGCAACGCCATAAAATATTTCGAAGTATGTATGTGACGTTTGTTAATTTGAAATTTGTTACCATGGCAACGCCTAGAAATTTTTGTTTATTACCATAGCAATGCCATAAAATATTTCGAAGTATGTTCTATGTGACGTTTGTTAATTTGAAATTTGTTACCATGGCAACGCCTAGAAATTTTTGTTTATTACCATAGCAACGACATAAAATATTTCGAAGTATGTATGTGAAGTTTGTTTATTTGAAATTTGTTACCATGGCAACGCCTAGTAATTTTTGTTTATTACCCTAGCAACGCCATAAAATATTTCGAAGTATGTATGTGACGTTTGTTAATTTGAAATTTGTTACCATGGCAACGCCTAGAAATTTTTGTTTATTACCATAGCAATGCCATAAAATATTTCGAAGTATGTTCTATGTGACGTTTGTTAATTTGAAATTTGTTACCATGGCAACGCCCAGAAATTTTTGTTTATTAACATAGCATCGCCATAAAATATTTTAAGTATGTATGTGACTTTTTTTAATTTGAATTTGTTACCATGGCAACACCTAGAAAATTTTGTTTATTACAATAACAACGCCATAAAATATTTCGAAGTATGTATGTGACGTTTGTTAATTTGAAATTCGTTACCATGGCAACGCCTAGAAATTTTTGTTTATTACCAAAGCAACGCCATAAAATATTTCGAAGTATGTTCTATGTGACGTTTGTTTATTTGAAATTTGTTACCATGGCAACGCCTAGAAATTTTTGTTTTTTACCATAGCAACGCCATAAAATATTTCGAATTTTGTTCTATGTGACGTTTGTTTATTTGAAATTTGTTACCATGGCAACGCCTAGAAATTTTTGTTTATTACCATAGCAACGCCATAAAATATTTCGAAGTATGTTCTATGTGAAGTTTGTTTATTTGAAATTTGTTACCATGGCAACGCCTAGAAATTTTTGTTTATTACCATAGCAACGCCATAAAATATTTCAAAGTATGTATTTGACGTGTGTTTATTTGAAATTTGTAACCATGGCAACGCCTAGAAATTTTTATTTAAAACCATAGCAACGCCATAAAATATTTCAAAGTATGTATGTGACGTTTGTTAATTTGAAATTTGTTACCATGGCAACGCCTAGAAATTTTTGTTTATTACCATAGCAACGCCATAAAATATTTCGAAGTATGTTCTATGTGACGTTTGTTTATTTGAAATTTGTTACCATGGCAACGCCTAGAAATTTTTGTTTATTACCATAGAAACGCCATAAAATATTTCGAATTTCGTTCTTTTTGACGTTAGTTTATTTGAAATTTGTAACAATGGCAACGCCTAGAAATATTTGTTTATTACCATAGCAACGCCATAAAATATTTCGAATTTTGTTCTATGTGACGTTTGTTTATTTGAAATTTGTTACCATGGCAACGCCTAGAATTTTTTGTTTATTACCATAGCAACGCCATAAAATATTTCGAAGTATGTTCTATGTGACGTTTGTTTATTTAAAATTTGTTACCATGGCAACGCCTAGAAATTTTTGTTTATTACCATAGCAACGCCATAAAATATTTCGAAGTATGTTCTATGTAACGTTTGTTAATTTGAAATTTGTTACCCTGGCAACGCCTCAAAATTTTTTTTTATTACCATAGCAACGCCATAAAATATTTCGAAGTATGTATGTGACGTTTGTTTATTTGAAATTTGTTACCATAGCAACGCCTAAAAATTTTTGTTTATTACCATAGCAACGCCATAAAATATTTCGAAGTATGTTTTATGTGACGTTTGTTAATTTGAAATTTGTTACCATGGCAACGCCTAGCAATTTTTGTTTATTTCCATAGCAACGCCATAAAATATTTCGAAGTATGTATGTGAAGTTTGTTTATTTGAAATTTGTTACCATGGCAACGCCTAGAAATTTTTGTTTATTACCATAGCAACGCCATAAAATATTTCGAAGTATGTATTTGACGTGTGTTTATTTGAAATTTGTTACCATGGCAAAGCCTAGAAATTTTTATTTAAAACCATAGCAACGCCATAAAATATTTCGAAGTATGTATGTGACGTTTGTTAATTTGAAATTTGTCACCATGGCAACGACTAGAAATTTTTGTTTATTACCATAGCAACGCCATAAAATATTTCAAAGTATGTATTTGACGTGTGTTTATTTGAAATTTGTTACCATGGCAACGCCTAGAAATTTTTATTTAAAACCATAGCAACGCCATAAAATATTTCAAAGTATGTATGTGACGTTTGTTAATTTGAAATTTGTTACCATGGCAACGCCTAGAAATTTTTGTTTATTACCATAGCAACGCCATAAAATATTTCGAAGTATGTTCTATGTGACGTTTGTTTATTTGAAATTTGTTACCATGGCAACGCCTAGAAATTTTTGTTTATTACCATAGAAACGCCATAAAATATTTCGAATTTTGTTCTTTTTGACGTTAGTTTATTTGAAATTTGTAACAATGGCAACGCCTAGAAATATTTGTTTATTACCATAGCAACGCCATAAAATATTTCGAATTTTGTTCTATGTGACGTTTGTTTATTTGAAATTTGTTACCATGGCAACGCCTAGAATTTTTTGTTTATTACCATAGCAACGCCATAAAATATTTCGAAGTATGTTCTATGTGACGTTTGTTTATTTAAAATTTGTTACCATGGCAACGCCTAGAAATTTTTGTTTATTACCATAGCAACGCCATAAAATATTTCGAAGTATGTTCTATGTAACGTTTGTTAATTTGAAATTTGTTACCCTGGCAACGCCTCAAAATTTTTTTTTATTACCATAGCAACGCCATAAAATATTTCGAAGTATGTATGTGACGTTTGTTTATTTGAAATTTGTTACCATAGCAACGCCTAAAAATTTTTGTTTATTAACATAGCAACGCCATAAAATATTTCGAAGTATGTATTTGACTTGTGTTTATTTGAAATTTGTTACCATGGCAACGCCAAGAAATTTTTATTTACAACCATAGCAACGCCATAAAATATTTCGAAGTATGTATGTGACGTTTGTTAATTTGAAATTTGTTACCATGGCAACGCCTAGAAATTTTTGTTTATTACCATAGCAACGCCATAAAATATTTCGAAGTATGTTCTATGTGACGTTTGTTTATTTAAAATTTGTTACCATAGCAACGCCTAGAAATTTTTTTATTACCATAGCAACGCCATAAAATATTTCAAAGTATGTATGTGACGTTTGTTTATTTGAAATTTGTGACCATGGCAACGCCTAAAAATTTTTGTTTATTACCATAGCAACGCCATAAAATATTTCAAAGTATGTATGTGACGTTTATTAATTTAAAATTTGTTACCATGGCAACGCCTAGTAATTTTTGTTTATTACCCTAGCAACGCCATAAAATATTTCGAAGTATGTATGTGACGTTTGTTAATTTGAAATTTGTTACCATGGCAACGCCTAGAAATTTTTATTTAAAACCATAGCAACGCCATAAAATATTTCGAAGTATGTATGTGAAGTTTGTTAATTTGAAATCTGTTACCATGTCAACGCCTAGAAATTTTTGTTTATTACCATAGCAACGCCACAAAATATTTCGAAGTATGTTCTATGTGACGTTTGTTAATTTGAAATTTTTTAACATGGCAACGCCTAGAAATTTTTGTTTATTACCATAGCAACGCCATTAAATATTTCGAAGTATGTATGTGACGTGTGTTTATTTGAAATTTGTAACAATGGCAACGCCTAGAAATATTTGTTTATTACCATAGCAACGCTATAAAATATTTCGAATTTTGTTCTATGTGACTTTTGTTCATTTGAAATTTGTTACCATGGCAACGCCTCAAAATTTTTGTTTATTACCAAAAGACGCCATAAAATATTTCAAAGTATGTTCTATGTGACGTTTGTTCATTTGAAATTTGTTACCATAGCAACGCCTAAAAATTTTTGTTTATTACCATAGCAACGCCATAAAATATTTCGAAGTATGTTCTATGTGAAGTTTGTTTATTTGAAATTTGTTACCATGGCAACGCCTAGAAATTTTTGTTTATTACCATAGCAACGCCATAAACTATTTCGAAGTATGTTCTATGTGAAGTTTGTTTATTTGAAATTTGTTACCATGGCAACGCCTAGAAATTTTTGTTTATTACCATAGCAACGCCATAAAATATTTCGAAGTATGTATGTGACGTTTGTTATTTTGAAATTTGTTACCATAACAACGCCTAGAAATTTTTGTTTTTTACCATAGCAACGCCATAAAATATTTCAAAGTATGTATGTGACGTGTGTTTATTTAAAATTTGTTACCATGGCAACGCCTAGAAATTTTTATTTATGACCATAGCAACGCCATAAAATATTTCGATGTATGTATGTGAAGTTTGTTAATTTGAAATCTGTTACCATGTCAACGCCTAGAAATTTTTGTTTATTACCATAGCAACGCCATAAAATATTTCGAAGTATGTTTGTGACGTTTGTTAATTTGAAATTTTTTACGATGGCAACGCCTAAAAATTTTTGTTTAATACCATAGCAACGCCATAAAATATTACAAATTTTGTATGTGACGTGTATTTATTTGAAATTTGTTACCATGGAAACGCCTAGAAATTTTTATTTGAAAAGATAGCAACGCCATAAAATATTTCAAAGTATGTATTTGACGTTTGTTAATTTTTAATTTGTTACCATGGCAACGCCTAGTAATTTTTGTTTATTACCATAGCAACGCCATAAAATATTTCGAAGTATGTATATGACGTTTGTTAATTTGAAATTTGTTACCATAACAACGCCTAGAAATTTTTGTTTTTTACCATAGCAACGCCATAAAATATTTCGAAGTATGTATGTGACGTGTGTTTATTTGAAATTTGTTACCATGGCAACGCCTCGAAATTTTTATTTATTACCATAGCAACGCCATAAAATATTTCGATGTATGTATGTAAAGTTTGTTAATTTGAAATCTGTTACCATGTCAACGCCTAGAAATTTTTGTTTATTACCATAGCAACGCCATAAAATATTTCGAAGTATGTATGTGACGTGTGTTTATTTGAAATTTGTTACCATGGCAACGCCTAGAAATTTTTATTTACAACCATAGCAACGCCATAAAATATTTCGAAGTATGTATGTGACGTTTGTTAATTTGAAATTTGTTACCATGGCAACGCCTAGAAATTTTTGTTTATTACCATAGCAAAGCACTAAAATATTTCGAAGTTAGTTCTATGTGACGTTTGTTTATTTGAAATTTGTTACCATGGCAACGCCTAGAAATTTTTGTTTATTACCATAGCAACGCCATAAAATATTTCGAAGTATGTATGTGACGTTTGTTATTTTGAAATTTGTTACCATAACAACGCCTAGAAATTTTTGTTTTTTACCATAGCAACGCCATAAAATATTTCAAAGTATGTATGTGACGTGTGTTTATTTGAAATTTGTTACCATGGCAACGCCTAGAAATTTTTATTTATGACCATAGCAACGCCATAAAATATTTCGATGTATGTATGTGAAGTTTGTTAATTTGAAATCTGTTACCATGTCAACGCCTAGAAATTTTTGTCTATTACCATAGCAACGCCTAGAAATTTTTGTTTATTACCATAGCAACGCCATAAAATATTTCGAAGTATGTTTGTGACGTTTGTTTATTTGAAATTTTTTACGATGGCAACGCCTAGAAATTTTTGTTTATTACCATAGCTACGCCATAAAATATTACAAAGTATGTATGTGACGTGTATTTATTTGAAATTTGTTACCATGGAAACGCCTAGAAATTTTTATTTGAAAGGATAGCAACGCCATAAAATATTTCAAAGTATGTATTTGACGTTTGTTCATTTTAAATTTGTTACCATGGCAACGCCTAGTAATTTTTGTTTATTACCATAGCAACGCCATAAAATATTTCGAAGTATGTATATGACGTTTGTTAATTTGAAATTTGTTACCATAACAACGCCTAGAAATTTTTGTTTTTTACCATAGCAACGCCATAAAATATTTCGAAGTATGTATGTGACGTGTGTTTATTTGAAATTTGTTACCATGGCAACGCCTCGAAATTTTTATTTATTACCATAGCAACGCCATAAAATATTTCGATGTATGTATGTAAAGTTTGTTAATTTGAAATCTGTTACCATGTCAACGCCTAGAAATTTTTGTTTATTACCATAGCAACGCCATAAAATATTTCGAAGTATGTATGTGACGTGTGTTTATTTGAAATTTGTTACCATGGCAACGCCTAGAAATTTTTATTTACAACCATAGCAACGCCATAAAATATTTCGAAGTATGTATGTGACGTTTGTTAATTTGAAATTTGTTACCATGGCAACGCCTAGAAATTTTTGTTTATTACCATAGCAAAGCACTAAAATATTTCGAAGTTAGTTCTATGTGACGTTTGTTTATTTGAAATTTGTTACCATGGCAACGCCTAGAAATTTTTGTTTATTACCATAGCAACGCCATAAAATATTTCGAAGTATGTATGTGACGTTTGTTATTTTGAAATTTGTTACCATAACAACGCCTAGAAATTTTTGTTTTTTACCATAGCAACGCCATAAAATATTTCAAAGTATGTATGTGACGTGTGTTTATTTGAAATTTGTTACCATGGCAACGCCTAGAAATTTTTATTTATGACCATAGCAACGCCATAAAATATTTCGATGTATGTATGTGAAGTTTGTTAATTTGAAATCTGTTACCATGTCAACGCCTAGAAATTTTTGTTTATTACCATAGCAACGCCATAAAATATTTCGAAGTAGGTATGTGACGTTTGTTATTTTGAAATTTGTTACCATAACAACGCCTAGAAATTTTTGTTTTTTACCATAGCAACGCCATAAAATATTTCAAAGTAAGTATGTGACGTGTGTTTATTTGAAATTTGTAACCATGGAAACGCCTAGAAATTTTTATTTATGACCATAGCAACGCCATAAAATATTTCGATGTATGTATGTGAAGTTTGTTAATTTGAAATCTGTTACCATGTCAACGCCTAGAAATTTTTGTTTATTACCATAGCAACGCCATAAAATATTTCGATGTATGTATGTGAAGTTTGTTAATTTGAAATCTGTTACCATGTCAACGCCTAGAAATTTTTGTTTATTACCATAGCAACGCCATTAAATATTTCGAAGTATGTTCTATGTGACTTTTGTTTATTTAAAATTTGTTACCATGGCAACGCCTAGAAATTTTTGTTTATTACCATAGCAACGCCATAAAATATTTCGAAGTATGTTCTATGTGACGTTTGTTTATTTAAAATTTGTTACCATGGCAACGCCTAGAAATTTTTGTTTATTACCATAGCAACGCCATAAAATATTTCAAAGTATGTTCTATGTAACGTTTGTTAATTTGAAATTTGTTACCATGGAAATGCCTAGAATTTTTTGTTTATTACCATAGCAACGCCATTTAATATTTCAAATTTTGTTCTTTGTGACGTTTGTTTATTTGAAATTTGTAACAATGGCAACGCCTAGAAATTTTTGTTTATTACTATAGCAACGCCATAAAATATTTCAAAGTATGTTCTATGTGACGTTTGTTAATTTAAAATTTGTTACCATTGCAACGCCTAGTAATTTTTGTTTATTACCATAGCAACGCCATAAAATATTTTGAAGTATGTATGTGACGTTTGTTAATTTGAAATTTGTTACCATGGCAACGCCTAGACATCTTTGTTTATAACCATAGCAACGCCATAAAATATTTCAAAGTATGTATGTGACGTTTGTTAATTTGAAATTTGTTACCATAGCAACGCCTAGAAATTTTTATTTAAAACCATAGCAACGCCATAAAATATTTCAAAGTATGTATGTGACGTGTGTTAATTTCAAATTTGTTACCTTGGCAACGCCTAGAAATTTTTATTTAAAACCATAGCAACGCCATAAAATATTTCAAAGTATGTTCTATGGGACGTTTGTTTATTTGAAATTTGATACCATAGCAACGCCTAGAAATTTTTGTTTATTACCATAGCAACGCCATAAAATATTTCGAAGTATGTTCATTGTGAAGTTTGTTTATTTGAAATTTGTAACCATGGCAACGCGTAGAAATTTTTGTTTTTTTACCATAGCAACGCCATAAAATATTTCGAAGTATGTATGTGACGTTTGTTTATTCGAAATTTGTTACCATGGCAACGCCAAGAAATTTTTATTTACAAGCATAGCAACGCCATAAAATATTTCGAAGTATGTATGTGACGTTTGTTAATTTGAAATTTGTTACCATGGCAACGCCTAGAAATTTTTGTTTATTACCATAGCAACGCCATAAAATATTTCGAAGTATGTCCTATGTGACGTTTGTTTATTCAAAATTTGTTACCATAGCAACGCCTAGAAATTTTTGTTTATTACCATAGCAACGCCATAAAATATTTCGGAGTATGTATGTGACGTTTGTTTATTTGAAATTTGTTACCATGGCAACGCCTAGAAATTTTTGTTTATTACCATAGCAACGCCATAAAATATTTCGAAGTATGTATGTGACATTTGTTTGTTTTGAAATTTGTTACTATGGCAACGTCTAGAAATTTTTGTTTATTACCATAGCAACGCCATAAAATATTTCAAAGTATGTTCTATGTAAAGTTTGTTTATTTGAAATTTCTTACCATGGCAACGCCTTAAAATTTTTGTTTATGACCATAGCAACGCCATAAAATATTTTAAAGTATGTATGTGACGTTTGTTAATTTGAAATTTTTTACCATGGCAACGCTCAGAAATTTTTGTCTTTTACCATAGCAACGCCTAGAAATTTTTGTTTATTACCATAACAACGCCATAAAATATTTCAAAGTATGTATGTGACGTGTTTTTATTTGAAATTTGTTACCATGGAAACGCCTAGAAATTTTTAACTGAAAGGATAGCAACGCCATAAAATTATTCAAAGTATGTATGTGACGTTTGTTAATTTTAAATTTGTTACCATGGCAACGCCTAGTAATTTTTGTTTATTACCATAGCAACGCCATAAAATATTTCGAAGTATGTATGTGACGTTTGTTAATTTGAAATTTGTTACCATGGCAACGCCTAGAAATTTTTGTTTATTACCAAAGCAACGCCATAAAATATTTCGAAGTATGTTCTATGTGAAGTTTGTTTATTTAAAATTTGTTACCATGGCAACGCCTAGAAATTTTTGTTTATTACCATAGCAACGCCATAAAATATTTCGAAGTATGTATGTGACGTTTGTTAATTTGAAATCTGTTACCATGTCAACGCCTAGAAATTTTTGTTTATTACCATAGCAACGCCATAAAATATTTCGAAGTATGTTCTATGTGACGTTTGTTTATTTAAAATTTGTAACCATGGCAACGCCTAGAAATTTTTGTTTATTACCATAGCAACGCCATAAAATATTTCGAAGTATGTTCTATGTGACGTTTGTTTATTTGAAATTTGTTACCATGGCAACGCCTAGAAATTTTTGTTTATAACCATAGCAACGCCATAAAATATTTCGAAGTATGTTCTATGTAAAGTTTGTTTATTTGAAATTTGTTACCATGGCAACGCCTAGAATTTTTTGTTTATTACCATAGCAACGCCATAAAATGTTTCGAATTTTGTTCTTTGTGACGTTTGTTTATTTGAAATTAGTAACAATGGCAACGTCTAGAAATATTTGTTTATTATCATAGCAACGCCATAAAATATTTCGAATTTTGTTCTATTTGACGTTTGTTTATTTGAAATTTGTTACAATGGCAACGCCTCGAAATTTTTGTTTATTACCATAGCAACGCCATAAAATATTACAAAGTATGTATGTGACGTTTGTTTATTTAAAATTTGTTACCATAGCAACGCCTAGAATTTTTTGTTTATTACCATAGCAACGCCATAAAATATTTCGAAGTATGTATGTGACGTTTGTTAATTTGAAATTTGTTACCATGGCAATGCCTAGAAATTTTTGTTTATTACCATAGCAATGACATAAAATATTTCGAAGTATTTTCTATGTGACGTTTGTTTATTTGAAATTTGTTACAATGGCAACGCCTCGAAATTTTTGTTTATTACCATAGCAACGCCATAAAATATTACAAAGTATGTATGTGACGTTTGTTTATTTGAAATTTGTTACCATGGCAACGCCTCGAAATTTTTGTTTATTACCATAGCAACGCCATAAAATATTTCGAAGTATGTTCTATGTGAAGTTTGTTTATTTGAAATTTGTTACCATGGCAACGCCTAGAAATTTTTGTTTATTACCATAGCAACGCCATAAAATATTTCGAAGTATGTATTTGACGTGTGTTTATTTGAAATTTGTAACCATGGCAACGCCTAGAAATTTTTATATAAAACCATTGCAACGCCATAAAATATTTCGAAGTATGTATGTGACGTTTGTTAATTTGAAATTTGTTACCATGGCAACGCCTAGAAATTTTTGTTTATTACCATAGCAACACCATAAAATATTTCGAAGTATGTTCTATGTGACGTTTGTTTATTTAAAATTTGTTACCATGGCAACGCCTAGAAATTTTTGTTTATTACCATAGCAACGCCATAAAATATTTCGAATTTTGTTCTATGTGACGTTTGTTTATTTTAAATTTGTTACCGAGGCAAGGCCTAAAAATTTTTGTTTATTACCATAGCAACGCCATAAAATATTTCGAAGTATGTTCTATGTGAAGTTTGTTTATTTGAAATTTGTTACCATGGCAACGCCTAGAAATTTTTGTTTATTACCATAGCAACGCCTTCAAATATTTCGAAGTATGTATTTGACGTGTGTTTATTTGAAATTTGTTACCATGGCAACGCCTAGAAATTTTTATTTAAAACCATAGCAACGCCATAAAATATTTCGAAGTATGTATGTGACGTTTGTTAATTTGAAATTTGTAACCATGGCAACGCCTAGAAATTTTTGTTTTTTACCATAGCAACGCCATAAAATATTTCGATTTTGTTCTATGTGACGTTTGTTTATTTGAAATTTGTTACCATGGCAAAGCCTAGAAATTTTTGTTTATTACCATAGCAACGCCATAAAATATTTCGAAGTATGTTCTATGTGAAGTTTGTTTATTTGAAATTTGTTACCATGGCAACGCCTAGAAATTTTTGTTTATTACCATAGCAACGCCATAAAATATTTCGAAGTATGTATTTGACGTGTGTTTATTTGAAATTTGTTACCATGGCAACGCCAAGAAATTTTTATTTACAACCATAGCAACGCCATAAAATATTTCGAAGTATGTATGTGACGTTTGTTAATTTGAAATTTGTTACCATGGCAACGCCTAGAAATTTTTGTTTATTACCATAGCAACGACATAAAATATTTCGAAGTATGTATGTGAAGTTTATTTATTTGAAATTTGTTACCATGGCAACGCCTAGTAATTTTTGTTTATTACCCTAGCAACGCCATAAAATATTTCGAAGTATGTATGTGACGTTTGTTAATTTGAAATTTGTTACCATGGCAACGCCTAGAAATTTTTGTTTATTACCATAGCAATGCCATAAAATATTTCGAAGTATGTTCTATGTGACGTTTGTTAATTTGAAATTTGTTACCATGGCAACGCCTAGAAATTTTTGTTTATTACCATAGCAACGACATAAAATATTTCGAAGTATGTATGTGAAGTTTGTTTATTTGAAATTTGTTACCATGGCA
The DNA here is from genome assembly GCF_057557595.1 of Rhyacophila brunnea. Classification (NCBI taxonomy): domain Eukaryota; kingdom Metazoa; phylum Arthropoda; class Insecta; order Trichoptera; family Rhyacophilidae; genus Rhyacophila; species Rhyacophila brunnea. Next base: position 29,857,023 of record NW_028232904.1, on the reverse strand, counting down.
ACGCCTAGTAATTTTTGTTTATTACCCTAGCAACGCCATAAAATATTTCGAAGTATGTATGTGACGTTTGTTAATTTGAAATTTGTTACCATGGCAACGCCTAGAAATTTTTGTTTATTACCATAGCAATGCCATAAAATATTTCGAAGTATGTTCTATGTGACGTTTGTTAATTTGAAATTTGTTACCATGGCAACGCCCAGAAATTTTTGTTTATTACCATAGCAATGCCATAAAATATTTCGAAGTATGTTCTATGTGACGTTTGTTAATTTGAAATTTGTTACCATGGCAACGCCTAGAAATTTTTGTTTATTACCATAGCAACGACATAAAATATTTCGAAGTATGTATGTGAAGTTTGTTTATTTGAAATTTGTTACCATGGCAACGCCTAGAAATTTTTGTTTATTACCCTAGCAACGCCATAAAATATTTCGAAGTATGTATGTGACGTTTGTTAATTTGAAATTTGTTACCATGGCAACGCCTAGAAATTTTTGTTTATTACCATAGCAATGCCATAAAATATTTCGAAGTATGTTCTATGTGACGTTTGTTTATTTAAAATTTGTTACCATGGCAACGCCTAGAAATTTTTGTTTATTACCATAGCAACGCCATAAAATATTTCGAATTTTGTTCTATGTGACGTTTGTTTATTTTAAATTTGTTACCGAGGCAAGGCCTAAAAATTTTTGTTTATTACCATAGCAACGCCATAAAATATTTCGAAGTATGTTCTATGTGAAGTTTGTTTATTTGAAATTTGTTACCATGGCAACGCCTAGAAATTTTTGTTTATTACCATAGCAACGCCTTAAAATATTTCGAAGTATGTATTTGACGTGTGTTTATTTGAAATTTGTTACCATGGCAACGCCTAGAAATTTTTATTTAAAACCATAGCAACGCCATAAAATATTTCGAAGTATGTATGTGACGTTTGTTAATTTGAAATTTGTAACCATGGCAACGCCTAGAAATTTTTGTTTTTTACCATAGCAACGCCATAAAATATTTCGATTTTGTTCTATGTGACGTTTGTTTATTTGAAATTTGTTACCATGGCAAAGCCTAGAAATTTTTGTTTATTACCATAGCAACGCCATAAAATATTTCGAAGTATGTTCTATGTGAAGTTTGTTTATTTGAAATTTGTTACCATGGCAACGCCTAGAAATTTTTGTTTATTACCATAGCAACGCCATAAAATATTTCGAAGTATGTATTTGACGTGTGTTTATTTGAAATTTGTTACCATGGCAACGCCAAGAAATTTTTATTTACAACCATAGCAACGCCATAAAATATTTCGAAGTATGTATGTGACGTTTGTTAATTTGAAATTTGTTACCATGGCAACGCCTAGAAATTTTTGTTTATTACCATAGCAACGACATAAAATATTTCGAAGTATGTATGTGAAGTTTATTTATTTGAAATTTGTTACCATGGCAACGCCTAGTAATTTTTGTTTATTACCCTAGCAACGCCATAAAATATTTCGAAGTATGTATGTGACGTTTGTTAATTTGAAATTTGTTACCATGGCAACGCCTAGAAATTTTTGTTTATTACCATAGCAATGCCATAAAATATTTCGAAGTATGTTCTATGTGACGTTTGTTAATTTGAAATTTGTTACCATGGCAACGCCTAGAAATTTTTGTTTATTACCATAGCAACGACATAAAATATTTCGAAGTATGTATGTGAAGTTTGTTTATTTGAAATTTGTTACCATGGCAACGCCTAGTAATTTTTGTTTATTACCCTAGCAACGCCATAAAATATTTCGAAGTATGTATGTGACGTTTGTTAATTTGAAATTTGTTACCATGGCAACGCCTAGAAATTTTTGTTTATTACCATAGCAATGCCATAAAATATTTCGAAGTATGTTCTATGTGACGTTTGTTAATTTGAAATTTGTTACCATGGCAACGCCCAGAAATTTTTGTTTATTAACATAGCATCGCCATAAAATATTTCAAGTATGTATGTGACTTTTTTTAATTTGAATTTGTTACCATGGCAACACCTAGAAAATTTTGTTTATTACAATAACAACGCCATAAAATATTTCGAAGTATGTATGTGACGTTTGTTAATTTGAAATTCGTTACCATGGCAACGCCTAGAAATTTTTGTTTATTACCAAAGCAACGCCATAAAATATTTCGAAGTATGTTCTATGTGACGTTTGTTTATTTGAAATTTGTTACCATGGCAACGCCTAGAAATTTTTGTTTATTACCATAGCAACGCCATAAAATATTTCGAATTTTGTTCTATGTGACGTTTGTTTATTTGAAATTTGTTACCATGGCAACGCCTAGAAATTTTTGTTTATTACCATAGCAACGCCATAAAATATTTCGAAGTATGTTCTATGTGAAGTTTGTTTATTTGAAATTTGTTACCATGGCAACGCCTAGAAATTTTTGTTTATTACCATAGCAACGCCATAAAATATTTCAAAGTATGTATTTGACGTGTGTTTATTTGAAATTTGTAACCATGGCAACGCCTAGAAATTTTTATTTAAAACCATAGCAACGCCATAAAATATTTCAAAGTATGTATGTGACGTTTGTTAATTTGAAATTTGTTACCATGGCAACGCCTAGAAATTTTTGTTTATTACCATAGCAACGCCATAAAATATTTCGAAGTATGTTCTATGTGACGTTTGTTTATTTGAAATTTGTTACCATGGCAACGCCTAGAAATTTTTGTTTATTACCATAGAAACGCCATAAAATATTTCGAATTTTGTTCTTTTTGACGTTAGTTTATTTGAAATTTGTAACAATGGCAACGCCTAGAAATATTTGTTTATTACCATAGCAACGCCATAAAATATTTCGAATTTTGTTCTATGTGACGTTTGTTTATTTGAAATTTGTTACCATGGCAACGCCTAGAATTTTTTGTTTATTACCATAGCAACGCCATAAAATATTTCGAAGTATGTTCTATGTGACGTTTGTTTATTTAAAATTTGTTACCATGGCAACGCCTAGAAATTTTTGTTTATTACCATAGCAACGCCATAAAATATTTCGAAGTATGTTCTATGTAACGTTTGTTAATTTGAAATTTGTTACCCTGGCAACGCCTCAAAATTTTTTTTTATTACCATAGCAACGCCATAAAATATTTCGAAGTATGTATGTGACGTTTGTTTATTTGAAATTTGTTACCATAGCAACGCCTAAAAATTTTTGTTTATTACCATAGCAACGCCATAAAATATTTCGAAGTATGTTTTATGTGACGTTTGTTAATTTGAAATTTGTTACCATGACAACGCCTAGCAATTTTTGTTTATTTCCATAGCAACGCCATAAAATATTTCGAAGTATGTATGTGAAGTTTGTTTATTTGAAATTTGTTACCATGGCAACGCCTAGAAATTTTTGTTTATTACCATAGCAACGCCATAAAATATTTCGAAGTATGTATTTGACGTGTGTTTATTTGAAATTTGTTACCATGGCAAAGCCTAGAAATTTTTATTTAAAACCATAGCAACGCCATAAAATATTTCGAAGTATGTATGTGACGTTTGTTAATTTGAAATTTGTCACCATGGCAACGACTAGAAATTTTTGTTTATTACCATAGCAACGCCATAAAATATTTCAAAGTATGTATTTGACGTGTGTTTATTTGAAATTTGTTACCATGGCAACGCCTAGAAATTTTTATTTAAAACCATAGCAACGCCATAAAATATTTCAAAGTATGTATGTGACGTTTGTTAATTTGAAATTTGTTACCATGGCAACGCCTAGAAATTTTTGTTTATTACCATAGCAACGCCATAAAATATTTCGAAGTATGTTCTATGTGACGTTTGTTTATTTGAAATTTGTTACCATGGCAACGCCTAGAAATTTTTGTTTATTACCATAGAAACGCCATAAAATATTTCGAATTTTGTTCTTTTTGACGTTAGTTTATTTGAAATTTGTAACAATGGCAACGCCTAGAAATATTTGTTTATTACCATAGCAACGCCATAAAATATTTCGAATTTTGTTCTATGTGACGTTTGTTTATTTGAAATTTGTTACCATGGCAACGCCTAGAATTTTTTCTTTATTACCATAGCAACGCCATAAAATATTTCGAAGTATGTTCTATGTGACGTTTGTTTATTTAAAATTTGTTACCATGGCAACGCCTAGAAATTTTTGTTTATTACCATAGCAACGCCATAAAATATTTCGAAGTATGTTCTATGTAACGTTTGTTAATTTGAAATTTGTTACCCTGGCAACGCCTCAAAATTTTTTTTTATTACCATAGCAACGCCATAAAATATTTCGAAGTATGTATGTGACGTTTGTTTATTTGAAATTTGTTACCATAGCAACGCCTAAAAATTTTTGTTTATTACCATAGCAACGCCATAAAATATTTCGAAGTATGTTTTATGTGACGTTTGTTAATTTGAAATTTGTTACCATGGCAACGCCTAGCAATTTTTGTTTATTTCCATAGCAACGCCATAAAATATTTCGAAGTATGTATGTGAAGTTTGTTTATTTGAAATTTGTTACCATGGCAACGCCTAGAAATTTTTGTTTATTACCATAGCAACGCCATAAAATATTTCGAAGTATGTATTTGACGTGTGTTTATTTGAAATTTGTTACCATGGCAAAGCCTAGAAATTTTTATTTAAAACCATAGCAACGCCATAAAATATTTCGAAGTATGTATGTGACGTTTGTTAATTTGAAATTTGTCACCATGGCAACGACTAGAAATTTTTGTTTATTACCATAGCAACGCCATAAAATATTTCAAAGTATGTATTTGACGTGTGTTTATTTGAAATTTGTTACCATGGCAACGCCTAGAAATTTTTATTTAAAACCATAGCAACGCCATAAAATATTTCAAAGTATGTATGTGACGTTTGTTAATTTGAAATTTGTTACCATGGCAACGCCTAGAAATTTTTGTTTATTACCATAGCAAAGCACTAAAATATTTCGAAGTTAGTTCTATGTGACGTTTGTTTATTTGAAATTTGTTACCATGGCAACGCCTAGAAATTTTTGTTTATTACCATAGCAACGCCATAAAATATTTCGAAGTATGTATGTGACGTTTGTTATTTTGAAATTTGTTACCATAACAAGGCCTAGAAATTTTTGTTTTTTACCATAGCAACGCCATAAAATATTTCAAAGTATGTATGTGACGTGTGTTTATTTGAAATTTGTTACCATGGCAACGCCTAGAAATTTTTATTTATGACCATAGCAACGCCATAAAATATTTCGATGTATGTATGTGAAGTTTGTTAATTTGAAATCTGTTACCATGTCAACGCCTAGAAATTTTTGTCTATTACCATAGCAACGCCTAGAAATTTTTGTTTATTACCATAGCAACGCCATAAAATATTTCGAAGTATGTTTGTGACGTTTGTTTATTTGAAATTTTTTACGATGGCAACGCCTAGAAATTTTTGTTTATTACCATAGCAACGCCATAAAATATTACAAAGTATGTATGTGACGTGTATTTATTTGAAATTTGTTACCATGGAAACGCCTAGAAATTTTTATTTGAAAGGATAGCAACGCCATAAAATATTTCAAAGTATGTATTTGACGTTTGTTCATTTTAAATTTGTTACCATGGCAACGCCTAGTAATTTTTGTTTATTACCATAGCAACGCCATAAAATATTTCGAAGTATGTATATGACGTTTGTTAATTTGAAATTTGTTACCATAACAACGCCTAGAAATTTTTGTTTTTTACCATAGCAACGCCATAAAATATTTCGAAGTATGTATGTGACGTGTGTTTATTTGAAATTTGTTACCATGGCAACGCCTCGAAATTTTTATTTATTACCATAGCAACGCCATAAAATATTTCGATGTATGTATGTAAAGTTTGTTAATTTGAAATCTGTTACCATGTCAACGCCTAGAAATTTTTGTTTATTACCATAGCAACGCCATAAAATATTTCGAAGTATGTATGTGACGTGTGTTTATTTGAAATTTGTTACCATGGCAACGCCTAAAAATTTTTATTTACAACCATAGCAACGCCATAAAATATTTCGAAGTATGTATGTGACGTTTGTTAATTTGAAATTTGTTACCATGGCAACGCCTAGAAATTTTTGTTTATTACCATAGCAAAGCACTAAAATATTTCGAAGTTAGTTCAATGTGACGTTTGTTTATTTGAAATTTGTTACCATGGCAACGCCTAGAAATTTTTGTTTATTACCATAGCAACGCCATAAAATATTTCGAAGTATGTATGTGACGTTTGTTATTTTGAAATTTGTTACCATAACAACGCCTAGAAATTTTTGTTTTTTACCATAGCAACGCCATAAAATATTTCAAAGTATGTATGTGACGTGTGTTTATTTGAAATTTGTTACCATGGCAACGCCTAGAAATTTTTATTTATGACCATAGCAACGCCATAAAATATTTCGATGTATGTATGTGAAGTTTGTTAATTTGAAATCTGTTACCATGTCAACGCCTAGAAATTTTTGTTTATTACCATAGCAACGCCATAAAATATTTCGAAGTAGGTATGTGACGTTTGTTATTTTGAAATTTGTTACCATAACAACGCCTAGAAATTTTTGTTTTTTACCATAGCAACGCCATAAAATATTTCAAAGTAAGTATGTGACGTGTGTTTATTTGAAATTTGTAACCATGGAAACGCCTAGAAATTTTTATTTATGACCATAGCAACGCCATAAAATATTTCGATGTATGTATGTGAAGTTTGTTAATTTGAAATCTGTTACCATGTCAACGCCTAGAAATTTTTGTTTATTACCATAGCAACGCCATAAAATATTTCGATGTATGTATGTGAAGTTTGTTAATTTGAAATCTGTTACCATGTCAACGCCTAGAAATTTTTGTTTATTACCATAGCAACGCCATTAAATATTTCGAAGTATGTTCTATGTGACTTTTGTTTATTTAAAATTTGTTACCATGGCAACGCCTAGAAATTTTTGTTTATTACCATAGCAACGCCATAAAATATTTCGAAGTATGTTCTATGTGACGTTTGTTTATTTAAAATTTGTTACCATGGCAACGCCTAGAAATTTTTGTTTATTACCATAGCAACGCCATAAAATATTTCAAAGTATGTTCTATGTAACGTTTGTTAATTTGAAATTTGTTACCATGGAAATGCCTAGAATTTTTTGTTTATTACCATAGCAACGCCATTAAATATTTCAAATTTTGTTCTTTGTGACGTTTGTTTATTTGAAATTTGTAACAATGGCAACGCCTAGAAATTTTTGTTTATTACTATAGCAACGCCATAAAATATTTCAAAGTATGTTCTATGTGACGTTTGTTAATTTAAAATTTGTTACCATTGCAACGCCTAGTAATTTTTGTTTATTACCATAGCAACGCCATAAAATATTTTGAAGTATGTATGTGACGTTTGTTAATTTGAAATTTGTTACCATGGCAACGCCTAGACATCTTTGTTTATAACCATAGCAACGCCATAAAATATTTCAAAGTATGTATGTGACGTTTGTTAATTTGAAATTTGTTACCATAGCAACGCCTAGAAATTTTTATTTAAAACCATAGCAACGCCATAAAATATTTCAAAGTATGTATGTGACGTGTGTTAATTTCAAATTTGTTACCTTGGCAACGCCTAGAAATTTTTATTTAAAACCATAGCAACGCCATAAAATATTTCAAAGTATGTTCTATGGGACGTTTGTTTATTTGAAATTTGATACCATAGCAACGCCTAGAAATTTTTGTTTATTACCATAGCAACGCCATAAAATATTTCGAAGTATGTTCATTGTGAAGTTTGTTTATTTGAAATTTGTAACCATGGCAACGCGTAGAAATTTTTGTTTTTTTACCATAGCAACGCCATAAAATATTTCGAAGTATGTATGTGACGTTTGTTTATTCGAAATTTGTTACCATGGCAACGCCAAGAAATTTTTATTTACAAGCATAGCAACGCCATAAAATATTTCGAAGTATGTATGTGACGTTTGTTAATTTGAAATTTGTTACCATGGCAACGCCTAGAAATTTTTGTTTATTACCATAGCAACGCCATAAAATATTTCGAAGTATGTCCTATGTGACGTTTGTTTATTCAAAATTTGTTACCATAGCAACGCCTAGAAATTTTTGTTTATTACCATAGCAACGCCATAAAATATTTCGGAGTATGTATGTGACGTTTGTTTATTTGAAATTTGTTACCATGGCAACGCCTAGAAATTTTTGTTTATTACCATAGCAACGCCATAAAATATTTCGAAGTATGTATGTGACATTTGTTTGTTTTGAAATTTGTTACTATGGCAACGTCTAGAAATTTTTGTTTATTACCATAGCAACGCCATAAAATATTTCAAAGTATGTTCTATGTAAAGTTTGTTTATTTGAAATTTCTTACCATGGCAACGCCTTAAAATTTTTGTTTATGACCATAGCAACGCCATAAAATATTTTAAAGTATGTATGTGACGTTTGTTAATTTGAAATTTTTTACCATGGCAACGCTCAGAAATTTTTGTCTTTTACCATAGCAACGCCTAGAAATTTTTGTTTATTACCATAACAACGCCATAAAATATTTCAAAGTATGTATGTGACGTGTTTTTATTTGAAATTTGTTACCATGGAAACGCCTAGAAATTTTTAACTGAAAGGATAGCAACGCCATAAAATTATTCAAAGTATGTATGTGACGTTTGTTAATTTTAAATTTGTTACCATGGCAACGCCTAGTAATTTTTGTTTATTACCATAGCAACGCCATAAAATATTTCGAAGTATGTATGTGACGTTTGTTAATTTGAAATTTGTTACCATGGCAACGCCTAGAAATTTTTGTTTATTACCAAAGCAACGCCATAAAATATTTCGAAGTATGTTCTATGTGAAGTTTGTTTATTTAAAATTTGTTACCATGGCAACGCCTAGAAATTTTTGTTTATTACCATAGCAACGCCATAAAATATTTCGAAGTATGTATGTGACGTTTGTTAATTTGAAATCTGTTACCATGTCAACGCCTAGAAATTTTTGTTTATTACCATAGCAACGCCATAAAATATTTCGAAGTATGTTCTATGTGACGTTTGTTTATTTAAAATTTGTAACCATGGCAACGCCTAGAAATTTTTGTTTATTACCATAGCAACGCCATAAAATATTTCGAAGTATGTTCTATGTGACGTTTGTTTATTTGAAATTTGTTACCATGGCAACGCCTAGAAATTTTTGTTTATAACCATAGCAACGCCATAAAATATTTCGAAGTATGTTCTATGTAAAGTTTGTTTATTTGAAATTTGTTACCATGGCAACGCCTAGAATTTTTTGTTTATTACCATAGCAACGCCATAAAATGTTTCGAATTTTGTTCTTTGTGACGTTTGTTTATTTGAAATTAGTAACAATGGCAACGTCTAGAAATATTTGTTTATTATCATAGCAACGCCATAAAATATTTCGAATTTTGTTCTATTTGACGTTTGTTTATTTGAAATTTGTTACAATGGCAACGCCTCGAAATTTTTGTTTATTACCATAGCAACGCCATAAAATATTACAAAGTATGTATGTGACGTTTGTTTATTTAAAATTTGTTACCATAGCAACGCCTAGAATTTTTTGTTTATTACCATAGCAACGCCATAAAATATTTCGAAGTATGTATGTGACGTTTGTTAATTTGAAATTTGTTACCATGGCAATGCCTAGAAATTTTTGTTTATTACCATAGCAATGACATAAAATATTTCGAAGTATTTTCTATGTGACGTTTGTTTATTTGAAATTTGTTACCATGGCAACGCCTAGAAATTTTTGTTTATTACCATAGCAACGCCATAAAATATTTCGAAGTATGTATGTGATGTTTGTTAATTTGAAATCTGTTACCATGTCAACGCCTAGAAATTTTTGTTTATTACCATAGCAACGCCATAAAATATTTCGAAGTATGTTCTATGTGACGTTTGTTAATTTAAATTTTTTAACATGGCAACGCCTAGAAATTTTTGTTTATTACCATAGCAACGCCATAAAATATTTCGGAGTATGTATGTGACGTATGTTTATTTGAAATTTGTTACCATGGCAACGCCTAGGAATTTTTGTTAATAACCATAGCAACGCCATAAAATATTTCGAAGTATGTATGTGACGTTTGTTTATTTGAAATTTGTTACCATAGCAACGCCTAGAATTTTTTGTTTATTACCATAGCAACGCCATAAAATATTTCGAAGTATGTATGTGACGTTTGTTAATTTGAAATTTGTTACCATGGCAATGCCTAGAAATTTTTGTTTATTACCATAGCAATGACATAAAATATTTCGAAGTATTTTCTATGTGACGTTTGTTTATTTGAAATTTGTTACCATGGCAACGCCTAGAAATTTTTGTTTATTACCATAGCAACGCCATAAAGTATTTCGAAGAATGTTCTATGTGACGTTTGTTTATTTAAAATTTGTTACCATGGTAACGCCTAGAAATTTTTGTTTATTACCATAGCAACGCCAAAAAATATTTCGAAGTATGTTCTATGTGAAGTTTGTTTATTTGAAATTTGTTACCATGGCAACGCCTAGAAATTTTTGTTAATTACCATAGCAACGCCATAAAATATTTCGAAGTTTGTATGTGACGTTTGTTTTTTTGAAATTTGTTACCATGGCAACGCCTAGAAATTTTTGTTTATAACCATAGCAACGCCATTAAATATTTCGAAGTATGTATGTGACGTTTGTTTATTTGAAATTTGTTACCATGGCAACGCCTTGAACTTTTTGTATACTACCATAGAAAAGCCAAGAAATATTTCAAAGTTTGTTCTTTGTGACGTTTGTTAATTTGAAATTTGTAACAAGGGCAACGCCTAGAAATTTTTGTTTATTACCATAGCAACGCCATTAAATATTTCGAAGTATGTATGTGATGTTTGTTAATTTGAAATTTGTTACCATGGCAACGCCTAGAAATTTTTGTTTGTTACCATAGCAACGCCATAAAATATTTCGAACTATGTTCTATGTGACGTTTGTTAATTTGAAATTTGTAACCATGGCAACACCTAGAATTTTTTTTTAATTACCATAGCAACGCCATAAAATCTCCGAAGTATGTATGTGACGTTTGTTAATTTGAACATTGTTAACATGGCAACGCCTAGAAAATTTTGTTTATTACCATAGCAACGCCATTAAATATTTCGAAGTATGTATGTGACGTTTGTTTATTTGAAATTTGTTACCATGGCAACGCCTAGAATTTTTTGTTTATTACCATAGCAACGCCATAAAATATTTCGAAGTATGTTCTGTGTTACGTTTGTTTATTTAAAATTTGTTACCATGGCAACGCCTAGAAATTTTTGTTTATTACCATAGCAACGCCATTAAATATTTCGAAGTATGTATGTGACGTTTGTTAATTTGAAATTTGTTACCTTGGCAACGCCTAGAAATTTTTGTTTATTATCATAGCAACGCCATAAAATATTTCGAAGTATGTATGTGACGTTTGTTAATTTGAATTTGTTACCATGGCAACGCCTAGAAATTTTTGTTTATTACCATAGCAACGCCATAAAATAATTCGAAGTATGTTCTATGTGAAGTTTGTTTATTTGAAATTTGTTACCATGGCAACGCCTAGAAATTTTTGTTTATTACCATAGCAATGACATAAAATATTTCGAAGTATGTTCTTTGTGACGTTTGTTTATTTGAAATTTGTTACCATGGCAACGCCTAGAAATTTTTGTTTATTACCATAGCAACGCCATAAAATATTTCGAAGTATCTATGTGACGTTTGTTAATTTGAATTTGTTACCATGGCAACGCCTAGAAATTTTTGTTTATTAACATTACAACGCCATAAGATATTTCGAAGTATGTATGTGACGTTTGTTAATTTGAATTTGTTACCATGGCAACGCCTAGAAATTTTTGTTTATTAACATTACAACGCCATAAGATATTTCGAATTATGTATGTGACGTTTGTTAATTTGAAATTTGTTACCATTGCAACGCCTAGAAATTTTTGTTTATTACCATAGCAACGCCATAAAATATTTCGAAGTATGTTCTTTGTGACGTTTGTTTATTTGAAATTTGTTACCATGGCAACGCCTAGAAATTTTTATTTAAAACCATAGCAACGCCATAAAATATTTCGAAGTATGTATGTGACGTTTGTTAATTTGAAATTTGTTACCATGGCAACGCCTAGAAATTTTTGTTTATGACCATAGCAACGCCATAAAATATTTCGAAGTATGTTTTTTGTGACGTTTGTTTATTTAAAATTTGTTACCATGGCAACGCCTAGAAATTTTTGTTCATTACCATAGCAACGCCATAAAATATTTCGTAGTATGTTCTATGTGACGTTTGTTTATTTGAAATTTGTAACAATGGCAACGCCTAGAAATTTTTGTTTATAACCATAGCAACGCCATAAAATATTTCGAAGTATGTTCTATGTGATGTTTGTTTATTTGAAATTTGTAACCATGGCAACGCCTCGAAATTTTTGTTTATTACCATAGTAACGCCATTAAATATTTCGAAGTATGTATGTGACGTTTGTTAATTTGAAATTTGTTACCATGGCAACGCCTAAAAATTTTTGTTTATTACCATAGCAACGCCATAAAATATTTTAAAGTATATTCTATGTAAAGTTTGTTTATTTGAAATTTGTTACCATGGCAACGCCTAGAAATTTTTGTTTATTACCATAGCAACGCCATTAAATATTTTAAAGTATATATGTGACGTTTGTTAATTTGAAATTTTTTACCATGGCAACGCCTAGAAATTTTTGTTTATTACCATAGCAACGCCATAAAATATTTCGAAGTATGTTCTATGTGAAGTTTGTTTATTTGAAATTTGTTACCATGGCAACGCCTAGAAATTTTTATTTAAAACCATAGCAACGCCATAAAATATTTCGAAGTATGTATTTGACGTGTGTTTATTTGAAATTTGTTACCATGGCAACGCCTAGAAATTTTTATTTAAAACCATAGCAACGCCATAAAATATTTCGAAGTATGTATGTGACGTTTGTTAATTTGAAATTTGTTACCATGGCAACGCCTAGAAATTTTTTTTTATTACCATAGCAACGCCATAAAATATTTCGAAGTATGTTTTTTGTGACGTTTATTTATTTAAAATTTGTTAGCATAGCAACGCCATAAAATATTTCGAAGTATGTTCTATGTGACGTTTGTTTATTTGAAATTTGTTACCATGGAAATAAACACACGTCAAATACATACTTTGAAATATTTTATGGCGTTGCTATGGTAATAAACAAAAATTTCTAGGCGTTGCCATGGTAACAAATTTCAAATAAACAAACTTCACATAGAACATACTTCGAAATATTTTATGGCGTTGCTATGGTAATAAACAAAAATTTTTAGGCGTTGCCATGGTAACAAATTTCAAATAAACAAACTTCACATAGAACAAAATTCGAAATATTTTATGGCGTTGCTATGGTAATAAACAAAAATTTCTAGGCGTTGCCATGGTAACAAATTTCAAATAAACAAACGTCACATAGAACATACTTCGAAATATTTTATGGCGTTGCTATGGTAATAAACAAAAATTTCTAGGCGTTGCCATGGTAACAAATTTCAAATTAACAAACGTCACATACATACTTCGGAATATTTTATGGCGTTGCTATGGTTTTAAATAAAAATTTCTAGGCGTTGCCATGGTAACAAATTTCAAATAAACACACGTCAAATACATACTTCGAAATATTTTATGGCGTTGCTATGGTAATAAACAAAAATTTCTAGGCGTTGCCATGGTAACAAATTTCAAATAAACAAACTTCACATAGAACATACTTCGAAATATTTTATGGCGTTGCTATGGTAATAAACAAAAATTTCTGGGCGTTGCCATGGTAACAAATTTCAAATTAACAAACGTCACATACATACTTCGAAATATTTTATGGCGTTGCTATGGAAATAAACAAAAATTTCTAGGCGTTGCCATGGTTACAAATTTCAAATAAACAAACGTCACATAGAACATACTTCGAAATATTTTATGGCGTTGCTATGGTAATAAACAAAAATTTTTAGGCGTTGCTATGGTAACAAATTTCAAATGAACAAACGTCACATAGAACATACTTTGAAATATTTTATGGCGTCTTTTGGTAATAAACAAAAATTTTGAGGCGTTGCCATGGTAACAAATTTCAAATGAACAAAAGTCACATAGAACAAAATTCGAAATATTTTATAGCGTTGCTATGGTAATAAACAAATATTTCTAGGCGTTGCCATTGTTACAAATTTCAAATAAACACACGTCACATACATACTTCGAAATATTTAATGGCGTTGCTATGGTAATAAACAAAAATTTCTAGGCGTTGCCATGTTAAAAAATTTCAAATTAACAAACGTCACATAGAACATACTTCGAAATATTTTGTGGCGTTGCTATGGTAATAAACAAAAATTTCTAGGCGTTGACATGGTAACAGATTTCAAATTAACAAACTTCACATACATACATCGAAATATTTTATGGCGTTGCTATGGTAATAAACAAAAATTTGTAGGCGTTGCCATGGTAACAAATTTCAAATAAACAAACTTCACATAGAACATACTTCGAAATATTTTATGGCGTTGCTATGGTAATAAACAAAAATTTCTAGGCGTTGCCATGGTAACAAATTTCAAATAAACAAACGTCACATAGAACATACTTCGAAATATTTTATGGAGTTGCTATGGTAATAAACAAAAATTTCTAGGCGTTGCCATGGTAACAAATTTCAAATTAACAAACGTCACATACATACTTCGAAATATTTTATGGCGTTGCTATGGTTTTAAATAAAAATTTCTAGGCGTTGCCATGGTAACAAATTTCAAATAAACACACGTCAAATACATACTTCGAAATATTTTATGGCGTTGCTATGGTAATAAACAAAAATTTCTAGGCGTTGCCATGGTAACAAATTTCAAATAAACAAACTTCACATACATACTTCGAAATATTTTATGGCGTTGCTATGGTAATAAACAAAAATTTCGAGGCGTTGCCAGGGTAACAAATTTCAAATAAACAAACGTCAAATAGAACAAAATCCGAAATATTTTATGGCGTTGCTATGGTAATAAACAAATTATTCTAGACGTTGTTATTGTTACAAATTTCAAATAAACAAACGTCACAAAGAACAAAATTCGAAATATTTTATAGCGTTGCTATGGTATTAAACAAAAATTTCTAGGCGTTGCCATGGTAACAAATTTCAAATGAACAAACGTCACATAGAACATACTTTGAAATATTTTATGGCGTTGCTATAGTAATAAACAAAAATTTCTAGGCGTTGCCATTGTTACAAATTTCAAATAAACAAACGTCACAAAGAACAAAATTTGAAATATTTAATGGCGTTGCTATGGTAATAAACAAAAAATTCTAGGCATTGCCATGGTAACAAATTTCAAATTAACAAACGTTACATAGAACATACTTCGAAATATTTTATGGTGTTGCTATGGTAATAAACAAAAATTTCTAGGCGTTGCCATGGTAACAAATTTCAAATAAACAAACGTCACATAGAACATACTTCGAAATATTTTATGGAGTTGCTATGGTAATAAACAAAAATTTCTAGGCGTTGCCATGGTAACAAAATTCAAATAAACAAACTTCACATAGAACATACTTCGAAATATTTTATGGCGTTGCTATGGTAATAAACAAAAATTTCTAGGCGTTGCCATAGTAACAAATTT
The DNA here is from genome assembly GCF_057557595.1 of Rhyacophila brunnea. NCBI lineage: Eukaryota > Metazoa > Arthropoda > Insecta > Trichoptera > Rhyacophilidae > Rhyacophila > Rhyacophila brunnea. Next base: position 29,841,125 of record NW_028232904.1, on the reverse strand, counting down.
CAAAACAAACAAATGTCACATACATACTTCGAAATATTTTATGGCGTTGCTATGGTAATAAACAAAAATTTCTAGGCGTTGCCATGGTCACAAATTTCAAATAAACAAACGTCACATACATACTTCGAAATATTTTATGGCGTTGCTATGGTAATAAACAAAAATTTCTAGGCGTTGCTATGGTAACAAATTTTAAATAAACAAACGTCACATAGAACATACTTCGAAATATTTTATGGCGTTGCTATGGTAATAAACAAAAATTTCTAGGCGTTGACATGGTAACAGATTTCAAATTACCAAACGTCACATATATACTTCGAAATATTTTATGGCGTTGCTATGGTTGTAAATAAAAATTTCTTGGCGTTGCCATGGTAACAAATTTCAAATAAACACACGTCAAATACAAACTTCGAAATATTTTATGGCGTTGCTATGGTAATAAACAAAAATTTCTAGGCGTTGCCATGGTAACAAATTTCAAATTAACAAACGTCACATACATACTTCGAAATATTTTATGGCGTTGCTATGGTTGTAAATAAAAATTTCTAGGCGTTGCTATGGTAACAAATTTCAAATTAACAAACGTCACATACATACTTCGAAATATTTTATGGCGTTGCTATGGTAATAAACAAAAATTTCTAGGAGTTGCCATGGTAACAAATTTCAAATAAACAAACTTCACATAGAACATACTTCGAAATATTTTATGGCGTTGCTATGGTAATAAACAAAAATTTCTAGGCGTTGCCATGGTAACAAATTCAAATAAACAAACTTCACATAGAACATACTTCGAAATATTTTATGGCGTTGCTATGGTAATAAACAAAAATTTCTAGGCGTTGCCATGGTTAATAATTTTAAATAAACAAACGTCACATAGAACATACTTCGAAATATTTTATGGCGTTGCTATGGTAATAAACAAAAATTTCTAGGCGTTGACATGGTAACAGATTTCAAATTGACAAACGTCACATACATACTTCGAAATATTTTATGTCGTTGCTATGGTAATAAACAAAAATTTCTAGGCGTTGCCATGGTTACAAATTTTAAATAAACAAACTTCACATAGAACATACTTCGAAATATTTTATGGCGTTGCTTTGGTAATAAACAAAAATTTTTAGGCGTTGCCATGGTAATAAATTTCAAATTAACAAACGTCACATACATACTTTGAAATATTTTATGGCGTTGCTATCCTTTCAGTTAAAAATTTCTAGGCGTTTCCATGGTAACAAATTTCAAAAAAATACACGTCACATACATACTTTGAAATATTTTATGGCGTTGCTATGGTAATAAACAAAAATTTCTAGGCGTTGCTATGGTAATAGACAAAAATTTCTGAGCGTTGCCATGGTAAAAAATTTCAAATTAACAAACGTCACATACATACTTTAAAATATTTTATGGCGTTGCTATGGTAATAAACAAAAATTTTAAGGCGTTGCCATGGTAAGAAATTTCAAATAAACAAACTTTACATAGAACATACTTTGAAATATTTTATGGCGTTGCTATGGTAATAAACAAAAATTTCTAGGCGTTGCCATAGTAACAAATTTCAAAACAAACAAATGTCACATAGAACATACTTCGAAATATTTTATGACGTTGCTATGGTAATAAACAAAAATTTCTAGGCGTTGCCATGGTAACGAATTTCAAATTAACAAACGTCACATAGAACATACTTCGAAATATTTTATGGCGTTGCTATGGTAATAAACAAAAATTTCGAGGCGTTGCCATGGTAACAAATTTCAAATAAACAAACGTCACATAGAACAAAATTCGAAATATTTTATGGCGTTGCTATGGTAATAAACAAAAATTTCTAGGCGTTGCCATGGTAACAAATTTCAAATAAACAAACGTCACATAGAACATACTTCGAAATATTTTATGGCGTTGCTATGGTAATAAACAAAAATTTCGAGGCGTTGCCATGGTAACAAATTTTAAATAAACAAACGTCACATAGAACATACTTTGAAATATTTTATGGCGTTGCTATGGTAATAAACAAAAATTTCTAGGCGTTGCCATGGTAACAAATTTCAAATAAACACACGTCACATACATACTTCGAAATATTTTATGGCGTTGCTATGGTAATAAAAAAAAATTCTAGGCGTTGCCATGGTAACAACTTTCAAAGAAACAAACGTCACGAACATACTTCGAAATATTTGATGGCGTTGCTATGTTAATAAACAAAATTTTCTAGGCGTTGCCATGGTTACAAATTTCAAATAAAGAAACGTCACATACATACTGCGAAATATTTTATTGCGTTGCTATGGTAATAAACAAAAATTTCTAGGCGTTGCCATTGTAACAAATTTTTAATAAACAAACGTCACATAGAACATTCTTCGAAATATTTTATGGCGTTGCTATGGTAATAAACAATAATTTCTAGGCATTGCCATGGTAACAAATTTTAAATTAACAAACGTCACATAGAACATACTTCGAAATATTTTATGGCGTTGCTATCGTATTAAACAAAAATTTCTAGGCGTTGCCATGGTAACAAATTTCAAATTAACAAACGTCACATACAAACTTCGAAATATTTTATGGCGTTGCTATGGTAATAAAAAAAAAATTCTAGGCGTTGCTATGGTAACAAATTTTAAATTAACAAACGTCACATACATACTTCGAAATATTTTATGGCGTTGCTATGTTAATAAATAAAAAATTTTAGGCGTTGCCATGGTAACAAATTTCAAATTAACACACGTCACATACATACTTCGAAATATTTTATGGCGTTGCTATGGTTATAAACAAAGATGTCTAGGCATTGCCATGGTAACAAATTTCAAATAAACAAACGTCACATACATACTGCGAAATATTTTATGGCGTTGCTATGGTAATAAACAAAAAATTCTAGGCGTTGCCATGGTAACAAATTCCAAATAAACAAACGTCACATACATACTTTGAAATATTTTATGGCGTTGCTATGGTAATAAACAAAAATTTCTAGACGTTGCCATGTTAACAAATTTCAAATTAACAAACGTCACATTTACATTCTTCTAAATATTTTATGGCGTTGCTATGGTAATAAACAAAAAATTCTAGGCGTTGCCATGGTAGCAAACTTCAAATAAACAAACATCACATACATACTTCGAAATATTTTAAGGCGTTGCTATGATAATAAACAAAAATTCTAGGCATTGACATGATAACAAATTTCAAATAAACAAACGTCAAATACATATCTCGAAATATTTTATGGCGTTGCTATAGTAATAAACAAAAAATTCTAGGCGTTGCCAAGGTAACAAATTTCAAATAAACAAACGTCACATACATACTTCGAAATATTTTATGGCGTTGCTATGGTAAAAAATAAAAATTTCTAGGCGTTGCCATGGTAACAAATTTCAAATATACACACGTCACATACATACTTCGAAATATTTTATGGCGTTGCTATGGTAATAAACAAAAAATTCTAGGCATTGCCATGGTAACAAATTTCAAATAAACAAACGTCACATAGAACATACTTCGTAATATTTTATGGCGTTGCTAAGGTAATAAACAAAAATTTTTAGGCGTTGCTATTGTTACAAATTTCAAATTAACAAACGTCACATACATACTTCAAAATATTTAATGGCGTTGCTATGGTAATAAACAAAAATTTCTAGGCGTTGCCATGGTAACAAATTTCAAATAAACAAACGTCACATAGAACATACTTCGAAATATTTTATGGCGTTGTTATGGTAATAAACAAAAAATTCTAGGCGTTGCCATGGTAACTAATTTTAAATAAACAAACGTCACATTCATACTTCGAAATATTTTATGGCGTTGCTATGGTAATAAACAAAAATTTCTAGGCGTTGCCATGGTAACAAATTTCAAATTAACAAACGTCACATACATACTTCGAAATATTTTATGACGTTCCTATGGTAATAAACAAAAATTTCTAGGCGTTGCCATGGTAACAAATTTCAAATAAACAAACGTCACATAGAACATACTTCGAAATATTTTATGTCATTGCTATGGTAATAAACAAAAATTTCTAGGCGTTGCCATGGTAACAAATTTCAAATTAAAAAAAGTCACATACATACTTCGAAATATTTTATGGCGTTCCTTTGGTAATAAACAAAAATTTCGAGGCGTTGCCATGGTAACAAATTTCAAATTAACAAACGTCACATACATACTTTGAAATATTTTATGGCGTTGCTATGGTTTTAAATAAAATTTTCTAGGCGTCACCATGGTAACAAATTTCAAATAAACACACGTTACATACATACTTCGAAATATTTTGTAGCGTTGCTATGGTAATAAACAAAAATTTCTAGGCGTTGCCATGGTAACAAATTTCAAATTAACAAACGTCACATACATACTTCGAAATATTTTATGGCGTTCCTTTGGTAATAAACAAAAATTTCGAGGCGTTGCCATGGTAACAAATTTCAAATAAACAAACGTCACATACATACTTCGAAATATTTTATGGCGTTGCTATGGTAATAAACAAAAATTTCTAGGCGTTGCTATTGTAATAAACAAAAATTCCTAGGCGTTGCTATGGTAACAAATTTCAAATAAACAAACGTCACATACATACTTCGAAATATTTTATGGCGTTGCTATGGTAATAAAAAAAATTTCTAGGCGTTGCCATGGTAAAAAATTTCAAATAAACAAACGTCACATACATACTTCGAAATATTTTATGGCTTTGCTATGGTAATAAACAAAAATTTCTAGGCGTTGCCATGGTAAAAAATTTCAAATTAACAAACGTCACATACATACTTTAAAATATTTTATGGCGTTGCTATGGTAATAAACAAAAATTTTAAGGCGTTGCCATGGTAACAAATTTCAAATAAACAAACTTTACATAGAACATACTTTGAAATATTTATGGCGTTGCTATGGTAATAAACAAAAATTTCTGGGCGTTGCCATAGTAACAAATTTCAAAACAAACAAATGTCACATACATACTTCGAAATATTTTATGGCGTTGCTATGGTAATAAACAAAAATTTCTAGGCGTTGCCATGGTAACAAATTTCAAATTCACAAACGTCACATACATACTTCGAAATATTTTATGGCGTTGCTATGGTAATAAACAAAAATTTCGAGGCGTTGCCATGGTAACAAATTTCAAATAAACAAACGTCACATAGAACATACTTCGAAATATTTTATGGCGTTGCTATGGTAATAAACAAAAATTTTTAGGCGTTTCCATGGTAACAGCTTTCAAATTAACAAACTTCACATACATACTTTGAAATATTTTATGGCGTTGCTATGGTAATAAACAAAAAATTCTAGGCGTTGCCATGGTAACAAATTTCAAATTAACAAACTTCACATACATACTTTGAAATATTTTATGGCGTTGCTATGGTAATAAATAAAAATTTCTAGGCGTTGCCATGGTAACAAATTTCAAATTAACAAACGTCACATAGACCATACTTCGAAATATATTATGTCGTTGCTATGGTAAAAAACAAAAATTTCTAGGGGTTGCTATGGTAATAAATAAAAATTTCTAGGCGTTGCCATGGTAACAAATTTCAAATTAACAAACGTCACATAGACCATACTTCGAAATATATTATGTCGTTGCTATGGTAAAAAACAAAAATTTCTAGGGGTTGCTATGGTAATAAACAAAAATTTCAAGGCGTTGCCATGGTAACAAATTTCAAATAAACAAACGTCACATACATACTTCGAAGTATTTTATGGCGTTGCTATGGTAATAAACAAAAATTTCTAGGCATGTCCATGTTAACAATATTCAAATTAACAAACGTCACATACATACTTCGGAAATTTTATGGCGTTGCTATGGTAATTAACAAAAATTTCTAGGCGTTGCCATGGTAACAAATTTCAAATTGACAAACGTCACATACATACTTCGAAATATTTTATGGCGTTGCTATGGTAATAAACAAAAATTTCTAGGCGTTGCCATGGTAGCAAACTTTAAATGAACAAACGTCACATACATACTTCGAAATATTTTATGGCTTTGCTATGGTAATAAACAAAAAATTCTAGGCGTTGCCATGGTAACAAATTTCAAATTAACAAACGTCACATACATACTTCGAAATATTTTATGGCGTTGCTATGGTAATTAATAAAAATTTCTAGGCGTTGCAACGGTAACAAATTTTAAATAAACAAACGTCACATCATACTTCGAAATATTTTATGGCGTTGCTATGGTAATAAACAAAAATTTCTAGGCGTTGCCATGGTAACAATTTTCAAATTAACAAACGTCACATACATACTTCGAAATATTTAATGGCGTTGCTATGGTAATAAACAAAAATTTCGAGGCGTTGACATGGTAACAAATTTCAAATAAACAAACGTCACAAAGAACAAAATTCGAAATATTATATGGCGTTGCTATGGTAATAAACAAAAAATTCTAGGCATTGCCAAGGTTACAAATTTCAAATAAACAAACGTGACATAGAACAAAATCGAAATATTTTATGGCGTTGCTATGGTAATAAACAAAAATTTCGAGGCGTTGCCATGGTAACAAATTTCAAATAAACACACGTCAAATACATACTTCGAAATATTTTATGGCGTTGCTATGGTAATAAACAAAAATTTCTAGGCGTTGCCATGATAAAAAAATTCAAATAAACAAACTTCACATAGAACATACTTCGAAATATTTTATGGCGTTGCTATGGTAATAAACAAAAATTTCTGGGCGTTGCCTTGGTAACAAATTTCAAATAAACAAACGTCGAATAGAACATTCTTCGAAATATTTTATGGCGTTGCTATGGTAATAAACAAAAATTTCTAGGCGTTGCCATGGTAACAAATTTCAAATAGACAAACGTCACATACATACTTCGAAATAATTTATGGCGTTGCTATGGTAATAAACAAAAATTTCTAGGCGTTGCCATGGTAACAAATTTCAAATAAACACACGTCACATACATACTTCGAAATATTTTATGGCGTTGCTATGGTTTTAAATAAAAATTTCTAGGCGTTGCCATGGTAACAAATTTCAAATAAACACACGTCAAATACATACTTCGAAATATTTAAAGGCGTTGCTATGGTAATAAACAAAAATTTCTAGGCGTTGCCATGGTAACAAATTTCAAATAAACAAACTTCACATAGAACATACTTCGAAATATTTTATGGCGTTGCTATGGTAATAAACAAAAATTTCTAGGCGTTGCCATGGTAACAAATTTCAAATAAACAAACGTCACATACATACTTCGAAATATTTTATGGCGTTGCTATGGTTATAAACAAAAATTTCTAGGCGTTGCCATGGTAACAAATTTCAAATAAACACACGTCACATACATACTTCGAAATATTTTATGGCGTTGCTATGGTAATAAACAAAAATTTCGAGGCGTTGCCATGGTTACAAATTTCAAATAAACAAACGTCACATAGAACATACTTCGAAATATTTTAGGGCGTTGCTATGGTAATAAACAAAAATTTCTAGGCGTTGCCATGGTAACAAATTTCAAATAAACAAACGTCACATACATACTTCGAAAAATTTTATGGCGTTGCTATGGTTATAAACAAAAATTTCTAGGCGTTGCCATGGTAACAAATTTCAAATAAACACACGTCACATACATACTTCGAAATATTTTATGGCGTTGCTATGGTAATAAACAAAAATTTCGAGGCGTTGCCATGGTAACAAATTTCAAATAAACGAACGTCACATAGAACAAAATTCGAAATATTTTATGGCGTTGCTATGGTAATAAACAAATATTTCTAGGCGTTGCCATTGTTACAAATTTCAAATAAACAAACGTCACAAAGAACAAAATTCGAAATATTTTATGGCGTTGCTATGGTAATAAACAAAAATTTCTAGGCGTTGCCATGGTAACAAATTTCAAATAAACAAACGTCACATAGAACAAAATCGAAATATTTTATGGCGTTGCTATGGTTTAAATAAAAATTTCTAGGCGTTGCCATGGTAACAAATTTCAAATAAACACACGTCAAATAAACACACGTCAAATACATACTTCGAAATATGTTAAGGCGTTGCTATGGTAATAAACAAAAATTTCTAGGCGTAGCCATGGTAACAAATTTCAAATAAACAAACTTCACATAGAACATACTTTGAAATATTTTATGGCGTTGCTATGGTAATAAACAAAAATTTCTAGGCGTTGCCATGGTAACAAACTTCAAATTAACAAACGTCACATACATATTTCGAAATATTTTATGGCGTTGCTATGGTTTTAAATAAAAATAATTTGGCGTTGCCATGGTAACAAATTTCAAATAAACACACGTCAAATACATACTTAGAAATATTTTATGGCGTTGCTATGGTAATAAACAAAAATTTCTAGGCGTTGCCATGGTAAAAAATTCAAATAAACAAACTTCACATCGAACATACTTCGAAATATTTAATGGCGTTGCTATGGTAATAAACAAAAATTTCTGGGCGTTGCCATTGTAACAAATTTCAAATAAACAAACGTCGAATAGAACATTCTTCGAAATATTTTATGGCGTTGCTATGGTAATAAACAAAAATTTCTAGGCGTTGCCATGGTAACAAATTTCAAATAAACAAACGTCACATACATACTTCGAAATATTTTATGGCGTTGCTATGGTTATAAACAAAAATTTCTAGGCGTTGCCATGGTAACAAATTTTAAATAAACACACGTCACATACATAATTCGAAATATTTTATGGCGTTGCTATGGTAATAAACAAAAATTTCGAGGCGTTGCCATGGTAACAAATTTCAAATAAACAAACGTCACATAGAACAAAATTCGAAATATTTTATGGCGTTGCTATGGTAATAAACAAATATTTCTAGGCGTTGCCATGGTAACAAATTTCAAATAAACAAACGTCACATAGAACAAAATCGAAATATTTTATGGCGTTACTATGGTAATAAACAAAAATTTCTAGGCGTTGCCATGGTAACAAATTTCAAATAAACACACGTCAAATACAAACTTCGAAATATTTTAGGGCGTTGCTATGGTAATAAACAAAAATTTCTAGGCGTTGCCATGGTAACAAATTTCAAATAAACAAACTTCACATAGAACATACTTCGAAATATTTTATGGCGTTGCTATGGTAATAAACAAAAATTTCTAGGCGTTGCCATGGTAACAAATTTCAAATAAACAAACGTCACATAGAACAAAATCGAAATATTTTATGGCGTTGCTATGGTAATAAACAAATATTTCTAGGCGTTGCCATTGTTACAAATTTCAAATAAACAAACGTCACATAGAACATACTTCGAAATATTTTATGGCGTTGCTATGGTAATTAACAAAAATTTCTAGGCGTTGCCATGGTAACAAATTTCAAATAAACAAACGTCACATAGAACATACTTCGAAATATTTTATGGCGTTGCTATGGTAATAAACAAAAATTTCTAGGCGTTGCCATGGTAAAAAATTTCAAATAAACAAACGTCACATACATACTTCGAAATATTTTATGGCGTTGCTATGGTAATAAACAAAAATTTCTAGGCGTTGCCATGGTAAAAAATTTCAAATAACAAACGTCACATACATACTCTAAAATATTTTATGGCGTTGCTATGGTAATAAACAAAAATTTTAAGGCGTTGCCATGGTAACAAATTTCAAATAAACAAACTTTACATAGAACATACTTTGAAATATTTTATGGCGTTGCTATGGTAATAAACAAAAATTTCTGGGCGTTGCCATAGTAACAAATTTCAAAACAAACAAATGTCACATACATACTTCGAAATATTTTATGGCGTTGCTATAGTAATAAACAAAAATTTCTAGGCGTTGCCATGGTAACAAATTTCAAATTCACAAACGTCACATACATACTTCGAAATATTTAATGGCGTTGCTATGGTAATAAACAAAAATTTCGAGGCGTTGCCATGGTAACAAATTTCAAATAAACAAACGTCACATAGAACATACTTCGAAATATTTTATGGTGTTGGGTAATAAACAAAAATTTCTAGGCGTTGCCATTGTTACAAATTTCAAATTAACAAACGTCACATAGAACATACTTTGAATTATTTTATGGCGTTGCTATGGTAATAAACGAAAATTTCTAGGCGTTGCCATGGTAACAAATTTCAAATAAACAAACTTCACATAGAACATACTTCGAAATATTTTATGGCGTTGCTATGGTAATAAACAAAAATTTCTAGGCGTTGCTATGGTAACAAATTTCAAAAAACAAACGTCACATAGAATAAAATTCAAAATATTTTATGGCGTTGCTATGGTAATAAACAAATATTTCTAGGCGTTGCCATTGTTACAAATTATAAATAAACAAACGTCACAAACGTAACAAAGAACAAAATTCGAAATTTTTTATGGCGTTGCTATGGTAATAAACAAAAATTTCTAGGCGTTGCCATGGTTACAAATTTCAAACAAACAAACGTCACATAGAACAAACTTCGAAATATTTTATGGCGTTGCTATGGTAATAAACAAAAATTTCTAGGCGTTGCCATGGTAACAAATTTCAAATAAACAAACTTCACATAGAACATACTTCGAAATATTTTATGGCGTTGCTATGGTAATAAACAAAAATTTCTGGGCGTTGCCATGGTAACAAATTTCAAATAAACAAACGTCGAATAGATCATTCTTCGAAATATTTTATGGCGTTGCTTAGGTAATAAACAAAAATTTCTAGGCGTTGCCATGGTAACAAATTTCAAATAAACAAACGTCACATACATACTTCGAAATATTTTATGGCGTTGCTATGGTTATAAACAAAAATTTCTAGTTGTTGCCATGGTAACAAATTTCAAATAAACACACGTCACATACATACTTCGAAATATTTTATGGCGTTGCTATGGTAATAAACAAAAATTTCGAGGCGTTGCCATGGTAACAAATTTCAAATAAACAAACGTCACAAAGAACAAAATTCGAAATATTATATGGCGTTGCTATGGTAATAAACAAAAATTTCTAGGCGTTGCCATTGTTACAAATTTCAAATAAACAAGCGTCACATAGAACAAAATTCGAAATATTTTATGGCGTTGCTATGGTAATAAACAAATATTTCTAGGCGTTGCCATTGTTACAAATTTCAAATAAACAAACGTCACAAAGAACAAAATTCGAAATATTTTATGGCGTTGCTATGGTAATAAACAAATATTTCTAGGCGTTACCATTGTTACAAATTTTAAATAAACAAACGTCACATAGAACAAAATTCGAAATATTTTATGGCGTTGCTATGGTAATAAACAAATATTTCTAGGCGTTACCATTGTTACAAATTTTAAATAAACAAACGTCACAAAGAACAAAATTCGAAATATTATATGGCGTTGCTATGGTAATAAACAAAAATTTCTAGGCGTTGCCATGGTAACAAATTTCAAATAAACAAACGTCACATAGAACAAAATCGAAATATTTTATGGCGTTGCTATGGTAATAAACAAAAATTTCTAGGCGTTGCCATGGTAACAAATTTCAAATAAACACACGACAAATACAAACTTCGAAATATTTTAAGGCGTTGCTATGGTAATAAACAAAAATTTCTAGGCGTTGCCATGGTAACAAATTTCAAATAAACAAACGTCACATAGAACAAAATCGAAATATTTTATGGCGTTGCTATGGTAATAAACAAATATTTCTAGGCGTTGCCATTGTTACAAATTTCAAATAAACAAACGTCACAAAGAACAAAATTCGAAATATTTTATGGCGTTGCTATGGTAATAAACAAAAATTTCTAGGCGTTGCCATGGTAACAAATTTCAAATAAACAAACGTCACATAGAACAAAATCGAAATATTTTATGGCGTTGCTATGGTTTCAATAAAAATGTCTAGGCGTTGCCATGGTAACAAATTTCAAATAAACACACGTCAAATACATACTTCGAAATATGTTAAGGCGTTGCTATGGTAATAAACAAAAATTTCTAGGCGTTGCCATGGTAACAAATTTCAAATAAACAAACTTCACATAGAACATACTTTGAAATATTTTATGGCGTTGCTATGGTAATAAACAAAAATTTCTAGGCGTTGCCATGGTAACAAATTTCAAATTAACAAACGTCACATACATACTTCGAAATATTTTATGGCGTTGCTATGGTTTTAAATAAAAATTTCTTGGCGTTGCCATGGTAACAAATTTCAAATAAACACACGTCAAATACATACTAAGAAATATTTTATGGCGTTGCTATGGTAATAAACAAAAATTTCTAGGCGTTGCCATGGTAAAAAAATTCAAATTAACAAACTTCACATAGAACATACTTCGAAATATTTAATGGCGTTGCTATGGTAATAAACAAAAATTTCTGGGCGTTGCCATTGTAACAAATTTCAAATAAACAAACGTCGAATAGAACATTCTTCGAAATATTTTATGGCGTTGCTATGGTAATAAACAAAAATTTCTAGGCGTTGCCATGGTAACAAATTTTAAATAAACAAACGTCACATACATACTTCAAAATATTTTTGGCGTTGTTATTGTAATAAACAAAAATTTCTAGGCGTTTAAATGGTAACAAAATTCAAATAAACAAACGTCACATAGAACATAATTTAAAATATTTTATGGCGTTGCTATGGTAATAAACAAAAATTTCTAGGCGTTGCCATTGTGACAAATTTCAAATAAACAAACGTCACATAGAACAAAATCGAAATATTTTATGGCGTTGCTATGGTTTTAAATAAAAATTTATAGGCGTTGCCATGGTAACAGATTTTAAATAAACACACGTCAAATACATACTTCGAAATATTTTATGGCGTTGCTATGGTAATAAACAAAAATTTCGAGGCGTTGCCATGGTAACAAATTTCAAATAAACAAACGTCACATAGAACAAAATTCGAAATATTTTATGGCGTTGCTATGGTAATAAACAAATATTTCTAGGCGTTACCATTGTTACAAATTTTAAATAAACAAACGTCACATAGAACAAAATTCGAAATATTTTATGGCGTTGCTATGGTAATAAACAAATATTTCTAGGCGTTACCATTGTTACAAATTTCAAATAAACAAACGTCACAAAGAACAAAATTCGAAATATTATATGGCGTTGCTATGGTAATAAACAAAAATTTCTGGGCGTTGCCATTGTAACAAATTTCAAATAAACAAACGTCGAATAGAACATTCTTCGAAATATTTTATGGCGTTGCTATGGTAATAAACAAAAATTTCTAGGCGTTGCCATGGTAACAAATTTCAAATAAACACACGACAAATACAAACTTCGAAATATTTTAAGGCGTTGCTATGGTAATAAACAAAAATTTCTAGGCGTTGCCATGGTAACAAATTTCAAATAAACAAACGTCACATAGAACAAAATCGAAATATTTTATGGCGTTGCTATGGTAATAAACAAATATTTCTAGGCGTTGCCATTGTTACAAATTTCAAATAAACAAACGTCACAAAGAACAAAATTCGAAATATTTTATGGCGTTGCTATGGTAATAAACAAAAATTTCTAGGCGTTGCCATGGTAACAAATTTCAAATAAACAAACGTCACATAGAACAAAATCGAAATATTTTATGGCGTTGCTATGGTTTAAATAAAAATTTCTAGGCGTTGCCATGGTAACAAATTTCAAATAAACACACGTCAAATACATACTTCGAAATATGTTAAGGCGTTGCTATGGTAATAAACAAAAATTTCTAGGCGTTGCCATGGTAACAAATTTCAAATAAACAAACTTCACATAGAACATACTTTGAAATATTTTATGGCGTTGCTATGGTAATAAACAAAAATTTCTAGGCGTTGCCATGGTAACAAATTTCAAATTAACAAACGTCACATACATACTTCGAAATATTTTATGGCGTTGCTATGGTTTTAAATAAAAATTTCTTGGCGTTGCCATGGTAACAAATTTCAAATAAACACACGTCAAATACATACTAAGAAATATTTTATGGCGTTGCTATGGTAATAAACAAAAATTTCTAGGCGTTGCCATGGTAAAAAAATTCAAATAAACAAACTTCACATAGAACATACTTCGAAATATTTAATGGCGTTGCTATGGTAATAAACAAAAATTTCTGGGCGTTGCCATTGTAACAAATTTCAAATAAACAAACGTCGAATAGAACATTCTTCGAAATATTTTATGGCGTTGCTATGGTAATAAACAAAAATTTCTAGGCGTTGCCATGGTAACAAATTTTAAATAAACAAACGTCACATACATACTTCAAAATATTTTTGGCGTTGTTATTGTAATAAACAAAAATTTCTAGGCGTTTAAATGGTAACAAAATTCAAATAAACAAACGTCACATAGAACATAATTTAAAATATTTTATGGCGTTGCTATGGTAATAAACAAAAATTTCTGGGCGTTGCCATAGTAACAAATTTCAAAACAAACAAATGTCACATACATACTTCGAAATATTTTATGGCGTTGCTATGGTAATAAACAAAAATTTCTAGGCGTTGCCATGGTAACAAATTTCAAATTCACAAACGTAACATACATACTTCGAAATATTTAATGGCGTTGCTATGGTAATAAACAAAAATTTCGAGGCGTTGCCATGGTAACAAATTTCAAATAAACAAACGTCACATAGAACATACTTCGAAATATTTTATGGCGTTGGGTAATAAACAAAAATTTCTAGGCGTTGCCATTGTTACAAATTTCAAATTAACAAACGTCACATAGAACATACTTTGAATTATTTTATGGCGTTGCTATGGTAATAAACGAAAATTTCTAGGCGTTGCCATGGTAACAAATTTCAAATAAACAAACTTCACATAGAACATACTTCGAAATATTTAATGGCGTTGCTATGGTAATAAACAAAAATTTCTAGGCGTTGCCATGGTAACAAATTTCAAATTAACAAACGTCGAATAGAACATTCTTCGAAATATTTTATGGCGTTGCTATGGTAATAAACAAAAATTTCTAGGCGTTGCCATGGTAACAAATTTCAAATAAACAAACGTCACATACATACTTCGAAATATTTTATGGCGTTGCTATGGTAATAAACAAATATTTCTAGGCGTTACCATTGTTTCAAATTTCAAATAAACAAACGTCACAAAGAACAAAATTCGAAATATTATATGGCGTTGCTATGGTAATAAACAAATATTTCTAGGCGTTGCCATAGTAACAAATTTCAAATAAACAAACGTCACATAGAACAAAATCGAAATATTTTATGGCGTTGCTATGGTAATAAACAAAAATTTCTAGGCGTTGCCATGGTAACAAATTTCAAATAAACACACGTCAAATACAAACTTCGAAATATTTTAAGGCGTTACTATGGTAATAAACAAAAATTTC
Source organism: Rhyacophila brunnea (assembly GCF_057557595.1). Classification (NCBI taxonomy): domain Eukaryota; kingdom Metazoa; phylum Arthropoda; class Insecta; order Trichoptera; family Rhyacophilidae; genus Rhyacophila; species Rhyacophila brunnea. The sequence goes on along the minus strand of NW_028232904.1, from coordinate 29,825,623 downwards.
TAGGCGTTGCCATGGTAACAAATTTCAAATAAACAAACTTCACATAGAACATACTTCGAAATATTTTATGGCGTTGCTATGGTAATAAACAAAAATTTCTAGGCGTTGCCATGGTAACAAATTTCTAATAAACAAACTTCACATAGAACATACTTCGAAATATTTTATGGCGTTGCTATGGTAATAAACAAAAATTTCTAGGCGTTGCCATGGTAACAAATTTCAAATAAACAAACGTCACATAGAACAAAATCGAAATATTTTATGGCGTTGCTATGGTAATAAACAAATATTTCTAGGCGTTGCCATTGTTACAAATTTCAAATAAACAAACGTCACAAAGAACAAAATTCGAAATATTTTATGGCGTTGCTATGGTAATAAACAAAAATTTCTGGGCGTTGCCATAGTAACAAATTTCAAAACAAACAAATGTCACATACATACTTCGAAATATTTTATGGCGTTGCTATGGTAATAAACAAAAATTTCTAGGCGTTGCCATGGTAACAAATTTCAAATTCACAAACGTAACATACATACTTCGAAATATTTAATGGCGTTGCTATGGTAATAAACAAAAATTTCGAGGCGTTGCCATGGTAACAAATTTCAAATAAACAAACGTCACATAGAACATACTTCGAAATATTTTATGGCGTTGGGTAATAAACAAAAATTTCTAGGCGTTGCCATTGTTACAAATTTCAAATTAACAAACGTCACATAGAACATACTTTGAATTATTTTATGGCGTTGCTATGGTAATAAACGAAAATTTCTAGGCGTTGCCATGGTAACAAATTTCAAATATACAAACTTCACATAGAACATACTTCGAAATATTTTATGGCGTTGCTATGGTAATAAACAAAAATTTCGAGGCGTTGCCATGGTAACAAATTTCAAATAAACAAACGTCACATAGAATAAAATTCGAAATATTTTATGGCGTTGCTATGGTAATAAACAAATATTTCTAGGCGTTGCCATTGTTACAAATTATAAATAAACAAACGTCACAAACGTAACAAAGAACAAAATTCGAAATTTTTTATGGCGTTGCTATGGTAATAAACAAAAATTTCTAGGCGTTGCCATGGTTACAAATTTCAAATAAACAAACGTCACATAGAACATACTTCGAAATATTTTATGGCGTTGCTATGGTAATAAACAAAAATTTCTAGGCGTTGCCATGGTAACAAATTTAAAATAACACACGTCAAATACATACTTTGAAATATTTTATGGCGTTGCTATGGTAATAAACAAAAATTTCTAGGCGTTGCCATGGTAACAAATTTCAAATTAACAAACGTCACATACATACTTCGAAACATTTTATGGCGTTGCTATGGTTATAAACAAAAATTTCTAGGCGTTGCCATGGTAACAAATTTCAAACAAACACACGTCACATACATACTTCGAAATATTTTATGGCGTTGCTATGGTAATAAACAAAAATTTCGAGGCGTTGCCATGGTAACAAATTTCAAATAAACAAACTATACATAGAACATACTTTGAAATATTTTATGGCGTTGCTATGGTAATAAACAAAACTTTCTAGGCGTTGCCATGGTAACAAATTTCAAATAAACACACGTCACATACATACTTCGAAATATTTTATGGCGTTGCTATGGTAATAAACAAAAATTTCGAGGCGTTGCAATGGTAACAAATTTCAAATAAACAAACGTCACATAGAACATACTTTGAAATATTTTATGGCGTTGCTATGGTAATAAACAAAAATTTCTAGGCGTTGCCATGGTAACAAATTTCAAATAAACACACGTCACATACATACTTCGAAATATTTTATGGCGTTGCTATGGTAATAAACAAAAATTTCTAGGCTTTGACATGGTAACAGATTTCAAATTACCAAACGTCACATACATACATCGAAATATTTTATGGCGTTGCTATGGTAATAAATGAAAATTTATAGGCGTTGCCATGGTAACAAATTTCAAATAAACAAACGTCAAATACATACTTCGAAATATTTTAAGGCGTTGCTTTGGTAATAAACAAAAATTTCTAGGCGTTGCCACGGTAACAAATTTCAAATAAACAAACTTCACATAGAACATACTTTGAAATATTTTATGGCATTGCTACGGTAATAAACAAAAATTTTTAGGCGTTGCCTCGGTAACAAATTTTAAATAAACAAACGTCACATAGAACAAAATTCGAAATATTTTATGGCGTTTCTATGGTAATAAACAAATATTTCTAGGCGTTGCCATTGTAACAAATTTCAAATAAACAAACGTCACAAAGAACAAAATTCGAAATATTTTATGGCGTTGCTATGGTAATAAACAAAAATTTCTAGGCGTTGCCATTGTAACAAATTTCAAATAAACAAACTTCACATCGAACATACTTCGAAATATTTTATGGCGTTGCTATGGTAATAAACAAAAATTTCTGGGCGTTGCCATGGTAACAAATTTCAAATAAACAAACGTCGAATAGAACATTCTTCGAAATATTTTATGGCGTTGCTTCGGTAATAAACAAAAAATTCTAGGCGTTGCCATGGTAACAAATTTTAAATTAACAAACGTCACATAGATACTTCGAAATATTTTATGGCGTTGCTATGGTAATAAACAAAAATTTCTGGGCGTTGCCATGGTAACAAATTTCAAAACAAACAAATGTCACATACATACTTCGAAATATTTTATGGCGTTGCTATGGTATTAAACAAAAATTTCTAGGCGTTGCCATGGTCACAAATTTCAAATAAACAAACGTCATATACATACTTCGAAATATTTTATGGCGTTGCTATGGTAATAAACAAAAATTTCTAGGCGTTGCCATGGTAACAAATTTCAAATAAACAAACGTCACATAGAACATACTTAGAAATATTTTATGGCGTTGCTATGGTAATAAACAAAAATTTCTAGGCGTTGCCATGGTAACAAATTTCAAATTAACAAACGTCACATACATACTTCGAAATATCTTATGCCGTTGTAATGTTAATAAACAAAAATTTCTAGGCGTTGCCATGATAACAAATTCAAATTAACAAACGTCACATAGATACTTCGAAATATTTTATGGCGTTGCTATGGTAATAAACAAAAATTTCTGGGCGTTGCCATGATAACAAATTCAAATTAACAAACGTCACAAACATATTTCTAACTATTTTATGGCGTTGCTATGGTTATAAACAAAAATTTCTAGGCGTTGCCATAGTAACAAATTTCAAATAAACACGTCACATACATACTTCGATATATTTTATGGCGTTGCTTTGGTAATAAACAAAAATTTCTGGGCGTTGCCATGGTAACAAATTTCAAATAAACAAACGTCGAATAGAACATTCTTCGAAATATTTTATGGCGTTGCTATGGTAATAAACAAAAATTTCTAGGCGTTGCCATGGTAACAAATTTCAAATAAACAAACTTCACATAGAACATACTTTGAAATATTTTATGGCGTTGTTATGGTAATAAACAAATATTTCTAGGCGTTGCCATGGTAACAAATTTAAAATAAATAAATGTCACATACATACTTCGAAATATTTTATGGCGTTGCTATGGTTATAAACAAAAATTTCTAGGCGTTGCCATAGTAACAAATTTCAAATAAACACGTCACATACATACTTCGATATATTTTATGGCGTTGCTTTGGTAATAAACAAAAATTTCTGGGCATTGCCATGGTAACAAATTTCAAAAAAACAAACGTCGAATAGAACATTCTTCGAAATATTTTATGGCGTTGCTATGGTAATAAACAAAAATTTCGAGGCGTTGCCATTGTAACAAATTTCAAATAAACAAACGTCAAATAGAACAAAATTCGAAATATTTTATGGCGTTGCTATGGTAATAAACAAAATTTTCTAGGCGTTGCCATGGTAACAAATTTCAAATTAACAAACGTCACATACATACTTCGAAATATATTATGGCGTTGCTATGGTAATAAACAAAAATTTCTAGGCGTAGCCATGGTAACAAATTTCAAATTAACAAATGTCACATAAATACTTCGAAATATTTTATGGCGTTGCTATGGTTGTAAATAAAAATTTCTAGGCGTTGCCATGGTAACAAATTTCAAATAAACACTCGTCAAATACATACTTAGAAATATTTTATGGCGTTGCTATGGTAATAAACAAAAATTTCTAGGCGTTGCCATTGTAACAAATTTCAAATTAACAAACGTTACATAGAACATTCTTCGAAATATTTTATGACGTTGCTATGGTATTAAACAAAAATTTCTAGGCGTTACCATGGTAACAAATTTTAAATAAACAAACTTCACATACATACTTCGAAATATTTTATGGCGTCTTTTGGTAATAAACAAAAATTTTGAGGCGTTGCCATGGTAACAAATTTCAAATGAACAAACGTCACAAAGAACAAAATTCGAAACATTTTATGGCGTAGCTATGGTAATAAACAAAAATTTCTAGGCGTTGCCATGGTAACAAATTTCAAATAAACAAACGTCACATAGAACATACTTCGAAATATTTTATGGCGTTGCTATAGTAATAAACAAAAATTTCTAGGCGTTGCCATGGTAACAAATTTCAAATAAACAAACGTCACATACATACTTCGAATTATTTTATGGCGTTGCTATGGTAATAAACAAAAATTTCTAGGCGTTGACATGGTAACAGATTTCAAATTAACAAACGTCACATACATACTTCGAAATATCTTATGGCGTTGTAATGTTAATAAACAAAAATTTCTAGGCGTTGCCATGGTAACAAATTCAAATTAACAAACGTCACATAGATACTTCGAAATATTTAATGGCGTTGCTATGGTAATAAACAAAAATTTCTGGGCGTTGCCATGGTAACAAATTTCAAATAAACAAACGTCGAATAGAACATTCTTCGAAATATTTTATGGCGTTTATGTTTATGGCGTGATGGCGAAATTTTTATTTACAACCATAGCAACGCCATAAAATATTTCGAAGTATGTATGTGACGTTTGTTAATTTAAAATTTGTTACCATGGCAACGCCTAGAAATTTTTGTTTATTACCATAGCAACGCCATAAAATATTTCGAAGTATGTTCTATGTGACGTTTGTTTATTTAAAATTTGTTACCATAGCAACGCCTAGAAATTTTTGTTTATTACCATAGCAACGCCATAAAATATTTCGAAGTATGTATGTGACGTTTGTTTATTTGAAATTTGTGACCATGGCAACGCCTAGAAATTTTTGTTTATTACCATAGCAACGCCATAAAATATTTCGAAGTATGTATGTGATATTTGTTTGTTTTGAAATTTGTTACTATGGCAACGCCTAGAAATTTTTGTTTATTACCATAGCAACACCATTAAATATTTCGAAGTATGTTCTATGTGACGTTTGTTTATTTGAAATTTGTTACCATGGCAACGCCAAGAAATTTTTGTTTATTACCATAGCAACGCCATAAAATATTTCGAATTTTGTTCTTTGTGACGTTTGTTTATTTGAAATTTGTAACAATAACAACGTCTAGAAATATTTGTTTATTACCATAGCAACGCCATAAAATATTTCGAATTTTGTTCTATTTGACGTTTGTTTATTTGAAATTTGTTACCCTGGCAACGCCTCGAAATTTTTGTTTATTACCATAGCAACGCCATAAAATATTTCGAAGTATGTATGTGACGTTTGTTTATTTAAAATTTGTTACCATAGCAACGCCTAAAAATTTTTGTTTATTACCATAGCAACGCCATAAAATATTTCGAAGTATGTTCTATGTGACGTTTGTTAATTTAAAATATATTACCATGGCAACGCCTAGAAATTTTTGTTTATTTCCATAGCAACGCCATAAAATATTTCGAAGTATGTATGTGACGTTTGTTAATTTGAAATTTGTTACCATGGCAACGCCCAGAAATTTTTGTTTATTACCATAGCAACGCCATAAAATATTTCGAAGTATGTTCTATGTGAAGTTTGTTTATTTGAAATTTGTTACCATGGCAACCCCTAGAAATTTTTGTTTATTACCATAGCAACGCCATAAAATATTTCGAAGTATGTATTTGACGTGTGTTTATTTGAAATTTGTTACCATGGCAACGCCTAGAAATTTTTATTTAAAACCATAGCAACGCCATAAAATATTTCGAAGTATGTATGTGACGTTTGTTAATTTGAAATTTGTTACCATGGCAACGCCTAGAAATTTTTGTTTATTACCATAGCAACGCCATAAAATATTTCGAAGTATGTTCTATGTGACGTTTGTTTATTTGAAATTTGTTACCATGGCAACGCCTAGAAATTTTTGTTTATTACCATAGCAACGCCATAAAATATTTCGAAGTATGTTCTATGTGAAGTTTGTTTATTTAAAATTTGTTACCATGGCAACGCCTAGAAATTTTTGTTTATTACCATACTAACGCCATAAAATATTTCGAAGTATGTTCTATGTGACGTTTGTTTATTTAAAATTTGTTACCATAGCAACGCCTAGAAATTTTTGTTAATTACCATAGCAACGCCATAAAATATTTCGAAGTATGTATGTGACGTTTGTTTATTTGAAATTTGTTACCATGGCAACGCCTAGAAATTTTTGTTTATTACCATAGCAACGCCATAAAATATTTCGAAGTATGTATGTGACATTTGTTTGTTTTGAAATTTGTTACTATGGCAACGCCTAGAAATTTTTGTTTATTACCATAGCAACGCCATAAAATATTTCAAAGTATGTTCTATGTAAAGTTTGTTTATTTGAAATTTCTTACCATGGCAACGCCTTAAAATTTTTGTTTATTACCATAGCAACGCCATAAAATATTTTAAAGTATGTATGTGACGTTTGTTAATTTGAAATTTTTTACCATGGCAACGCTCAGAAATTTTTGTCTATTACCATAGCAACGCCAAGAAATTTTTGTTTATTACCATAGCAACGCCATAAAATATTTCAAAGTATGTATGTGACGTGTATTTATTTGAAATTTGTTACCATGGAAACGCCTAGAAATTTTTAACTGAAAGGATAGCAACGCCATAAAATATTTCAAAGTATGTATGTGACGTTTGTTAATTTTAAATTTGTTACCATGGCAACGCCTAGTAATTTTTTTTTATTACCATAGCAACGCCATAAAATATTTCGAAGTATGTATGTGACGTTTGTTAATTTGAAATTTGTTACCATGGCAACGCCTAGAAATTTTTGTTTATTACCAAAGCAACGCCATAAAATATTTCGAAGTATGTTCTATGTGAAGTTTGTTTATTTAAAATTTGTTACCATGGCAACGCCTAGAAATTTTTGTTTATTACCATAGCAACGCCATAAAATATTTCGAAGTATGTATGTGACGTTTGTTAATTTGAAATCTGTTACCATGTCAACGCCTAGAAATTTTTGTTTATTACCATAGCAACGCCATAAAATATTTCGAAGTATGTTCTATGTGACGTTTGTTTATTTAAAATTTGTAACCATGGCAAGGCCTAGAAATTTTTGTTTATTACCATAGTAACGCCATAAAATATTTCGAAGGATGTTCTATGTGACGTTTGTTTATTTGAAATTTGTTACCATGGCAACGCCTAGAAATTTTTGTTTATTACCATAGCAACGCCATAAAATATTTCGAAGTATGTTCTATGTGAAGTTTGTTTATTTGAAATTTGTTACCATGGCAACGCCTAGAATTTTTTGTTTATTACCATAGCAACGCCATAAAATATTTCGAAGTATGTATGTGACGTTTGTTTATTTAAAATTTGTTACCATAGCAACGCCTAGAAATTTTTGTTTATTACCATAGCAACGCCATAAAATATTTCGAAGTATGTATGTGACGTTTGTTAATTTGAAATTTGTTACCATGGCAACGCCTAGAAATTTTTGTTTATTACCATAGCAACACCATTAAATATTTCGAAGTATGTTCTATGTGACGTTTGTTTTTTTGAAATTTGTTATAATGGCAACGCCAAGAAATTTGTGTTTATTACCATAGCAACGCTATTAAATATTTCGAAGTATGTATGTGACGTGTGTTTATTTGAAATTTGTAACAATGGCAACGCCTAGAAATATTTGTTTATTACCATAGCAACGCCATAAAATATTTCGAATTTTGTTCTATGTGACGTTTGTTCATTTGAAATTTGTTACCATGGCAACGCCCAGAAATTTTTGTTTATTACCATAGCACCGCCATAAAATATTTCGAAGTATGTATGTGACGTTTGTTAATTTGAAATCTGTTACCATGTCAACGCCTAGAAATTTTTGTTTATTACCATAGCAACGCCATAAAATATTTCGAAGTATGTTCTATGTGACGTTTGTTTATTTAAAATTTGTAACCATGGCAACGCCTAGAAATTTTTGTTTATTACCATAGCAACGCCATAAAATATTTCGAAGTATGTTCTATGTGACGTTTGTTTTTTTGAATTTGTTACCATGGCAACGCCTAGAAATTTTTGTTTATTACCATAGCAACGCCATAAAATATTTCGAAGTATGTTCTATGTGAAGTTTGTTTATTTGAAATTTGTTACCATGGCAACACCTAGAAATTTTTGTTTATTACCATAGCAACGCCATAAAATATTTTGAAGTATGTATTTGACGTGTGTTTATTTGAAATTTGTTACCATGGCAACGCCAAGAAATTTTTATTTACAACCATAGCAACGTCATAAAATATTTCGAAGTATGTATGTGACGTTTGTTAATTTGAAATTTGTTACCATGGCTACGCCTAGAAATTTTTGTTTATTACCATAGCAACGCCATAAAATATTTCAAAGTATGTTTTATGTAAAGTTTGTGTATTTGAAATTTGTTACCATGGCAACGCCTAGAAATTTTTGTTTATTACCATAGCAACGCCATAAAATATTTCGAAGTTAGTTCTATGTGACGTTTGTTTATTTGAAATTTGTTACCATGGCAACGCCTAGAAATTTTTGTTTATTACCATAGCAACGCTATAAAATATTTCGAAGTATGTTCTATGTGAAGTTTGTTAATTTGAAATTTGTTACCATGGCAACGCCTAGAAATTTTTGTTTATTACCATAGCAACGCCATAAAATATTTCGAAGTATGTATTTAACATGTGTTTATTTAAAATTTGTTACCATGGCAACGCCAAGAAATTTTTATTTACAACCATAGCAACGCCATAAAATATTTCGAAGTATGTATGTGACGTTTGTTTATTTGAAATTTGTTACCATAGCAACGCCTAAAAATTTTTGTTTATTACCATAGCAACGCCATAAAATATTTCGAATTTTTTCTATTTGACGTTTGTTTATTTGAAATTTGTTACCATGGAAACGCCTAGAATTTTTTGTTTATTACGATAGCAACGCCATAAAATATTTCGAAGTATGTATGTGACGTTTGTTAATTTGAAATTTGTTACCATGGCAACGCCTAGAAATTTTTGTTTATTACCATAGCACCGCCATAAAATATTTCGAAGTATGTTCTATGTGACGTTTGTTAATTTGAAATTTGTTACCATGGCAACGCCTAGAAATTTTTGTCTATTTCCATAGCAACGCCATAAAATATTTCGAAGTTTGTATGTGACGTTTGTTAATTTGAAATTTGTTACCATGGCAACGCCCAGAAATTTTTGTTTATTACCATAGCAACGCCATAAAATATTTCGAAGTATGTTCTATGTGAAGTTTGTTTATTTGAAATTTGTTACCATGGCAACGCCTAGAAATTTTTGTTTATTACCATAGCAACGCCATAAAATATTTCGAAGTATGTTCTATGTGACGTTTGTTTATTTGAAATTTGTTACCATGGCAACGCCTAGAAATTTTTGTTTATTACCATAGCAACGCTATAAAATATTTCGAAGAATGTTCTATGTGAAGTTTGTTTATTTGAAATTTGTTACCATGGCAACGCCTAGAAATTTTTGTTTATTACCATAGCAACGCCATAAAATATTTCGAAGTATGTATTTGACGTGTGTTTATTTGAAATTTGTTACCATGGCAACGCCAAGAAATTTTTATTTACAACCATAGCAACGCCATAAAATATTTCGAAGTATGTATGTGACGTTTGTTAATTTGGAATTTGTTACCATGGCAACGCCTAGATATTTTTGTTTATTACCATAGCAACGCCATAAAATATTACAAAGTATGTATGTGACGTTTGTTTATTTAAAATTTGTTACCATAGCAACGCCTAGAAATTTTTGTTTATTACCATAGCAACGCCATAAAATATTTCGAAGTATGTATGTGACGTTTGTTAATTTAAAATTTGTTACCATGGCAACGCCTAGAAATTTTTGTTTATTACCATAGCAACACCATTAAATATTTCGAAGTATTTTCTATGTGAAGTTTGTTTATTTGAAATTTGTTACCATGGCAACGCCTAGAAATTTTTGTTTATTACCATAGCAACGCCATTAAATATTTCAAATTTTGTTCTTTGTGACGTTTGTTAATTTGAAATTTGTAACAATAGCAACGCCTAGAAATTTTTGTTTATTACTATAGCAACGCCATAAAATATTCCAAAGTATGTTCTATGTGACGTTTGTTCATTTGAAATTTGTTACCATGGCAACGCCTAGAAATTTTTGTTTATTACCATAGCAACGCCATAAAATATTTCGAATTTTGTTCTTTGTGACGTTTGTTATTTTAAATTTGTTACCATGGCAACGCCTAGAAATTTTTGTTTATTACCATAGCAACACCATTAAATATTTCGAAGTATGTTCTATGTGAAGTTTGTTTATTTGAAATTTGTTACCATGGCAACGCCTAGAAATTGTTGTTTATTACCATAGCAACGCCATAAAATATTTCGAAGAATGTTCTATTCGACGTTTGTTTATTTGAAATTTGTTACCATGGCAACGCCCAGAAATTTTTGTTTATTACCATAGCAACGCCATAAAATATATCGAAGTATGTATGTGTATGTGTTTATTTGAAATTTGTTACTATGGCAACGCCTAGAAATTTTTGTTTATAACCATAGCAACGCCATAAAATAGTTAGATATATGTATGTGACGTTTGTTTATTTGAAATTTGTTACCATGGCAACGCCTAGAAATTTTTGTTTATTACCATAGCAACGCCATAAAATATTTCCAAGAATGTTCTATTCGAAGTTTGTTTATTTGAAATTTGTTACCATGGCAACGCCCAGAAATTTTTGTTTATTACCATAGCAACGCCATAAAATATTTCGAAGTATCTATGTGACGTTTGTTTATTTGAAATATGTTACCATGGCAACGCCTAGAAATTTTTGTTTATTACTATAGCAACGCCATAAAATATTTCGAAGTATGTATTTGACGTGTGTTTATTTGAAATTTGTTACCATGGCAACGCCTAGAAATTTTTATTTAAAACCATAGCAACGCCATAAAATATTTCGAAGTATGTATGTGACGTTTGTCAATTTGAAATTTGTTACCATGGCAACGCCTAGAAATTTTGTTTATTACCATAGGAACGCCATAAAATATTTCGAATTTTGTTCTTTGTGACGTTTGTTTATTTGAAATTTGTAACAATTGCAACGCCTAGAAATATTTGTTTATTACCATAGCAACGCCATAAAATATTTCGAATTTTGTTCTATGTGACGTTTGTTTATTTGAAATTTGTTACCATGGCAACGCCTAGAAATTTTTGTTTATTACAATAGCAACGCCATAAAATATTTCGAAGTATGTTCTATGTGACGTTTGTTTATTTAAAATTTGTTACCATGGCAACGCCTAGAAATTTTTGTTTATTACCATAGCAACGCCATTAAATATTTCAAAGTATGTTCTATGTAACGTTTGTTAATTTGAAATTTGTTACCATGGCAATGCCTAGAATTTTTTGTTTATTACCATAGCAACGCCATTAAATATTTCAAATTTTGTTCTTTGTGACGTTTGTTTATTTGAAATTTGTTACCATGGCAACGCCTAGAAATTTTTGTTTATTACTATAGCATCGCCATAAAATATTTCAAAGTATGTTCTATGTGACGTTTGTTCATTTGAAATTTGTTACCATGGCAACGCCTAGAAATTTTTGTTTATTACCATAGCAACGCCATAAAATATTTCGAATTTTGTTCTTTGTGACGTTTGTTTATTTGAAATTTGTATCAATAACAACGTCTAGAAATATTTGTTTATTACCATAGCAACGCCTAGAAATTTTTGTTTATTACCATAGCAACGCCATAAAATATTTCGAAGTATGTATGTGACGTTTGTTAATTTAAAATTTGTTACCATGGCAACGCCTAGAAAATTTTGTTTATTACCATAGCAACACCATTAAATATTTCGAAGTATGTTCTATGTGACGTTTGTTTTTTTGAAATTTGTTACCATGGCAACGCCAAGAAATTTTTGTTTATTACCATAGCAACGCCATTAAATATTTCGAATTTTGTTCTTTGTGACGTTTGTTAATTTGAAATTTGTAACAAAAGCAACGCCTAGAAATTTTTGTTTATTACTATAGCAACGCCATAAAATATTCCAAAGTATGTTCTATGTGACGTTTGTTCATTTGAAATTTGTATCCATGGCAACGCCTAGTAATTTTTGTTTATTACCATAGCAACGCCATAAAATATTTCGAAGTATGTATGTGACGTTTGTTAATTTGAAATTTGTTACCATAGCAACGCCTAGAAATTTTTGTTCATTACCATAGCAACGCCATAAAATATTTCGAAGTATGTTCTATGTGACGTTTGTTTATTTGAAATTTGTAACAATGGCAACGCCTTGAATTATTTGTTTATTACCATAGCAACGCCATAAAATATTTCGAAGTATGTTCTATGTGACGTTTGTTTATTTGAAATTTGTTACCATGGCAACGCCTCGAAATATTTGTTTTTTACCATAGCAACGCCATTAAATATTTCGAAGTATGTATGTGACGTTTGTTTATTTGAAATTTGTTACCATGGCAACGCCTAGAAATTTTTGTTTATTACCATAGCAACGCCATAAAATATATCGAAGTATGTATGTGTATGTGTTTATTTGAAATTTGTTACTATGGCAACGCCTAGAAATTTTTGTTTATAACCATAGCAACGCCATAAAATAGTTAGATATATGTATGTGACGTTTGTTTATTTGAAATTTGTTACCATGGCAACGCCTAGAAATTTTTGTTTATTACCATAGCAACGCCATAAAATATTTCCAAGAATGTTCTATTCGAAAATTGTTTATTTGAAATTTGTTACCATGGCAACGCCCAGAAATTTTTGTTTATTACCATAACAACGCCATAAAATATTTCGAAGTATCTAAGTGACGTTTGTTAATTTGAATTTGTTACCATGGCAACGCCTAGAAATTTTTGTTTATTAACATTACAACGCCATAAGATATTTCGAAGTATGTATGTGACGTTTGTTAATTTGAAATTTGTTACCATGGCAACGACGAGAAATTTTTGTTTATTACCATAGCAACGCCATAAAATATTTCGAAGTATGTTCTATGTGACGTTTGTTTATTTGAAATTTGTTACCATGGCAACGCCTAGAAATTTTTGTTTATTACCATAGCAACGCCATAAAATATTTCGAAGTATGTTCTATGTAACGTTTGTTAATTTGAAATTTGTTACAATGGCAACGCCTAGAAATATTTGTTTATTACCATAGCAACGCCATAAAATATTTCGAATTTTGTTCTTTGTGACGTTTGTTTATTTGAAATTTGTAACAATGGCAACGCCTAGAAATATTTGTTTATTACTATAGCATCGCCATAAAATATTTCAAAGTATGTTCTATGTGACGTTTGTTCATTTGAAATTTGTAACCATGGCAACGCCTAGAAATTTTTGTTTATTACCATAGCAACGCCATTAAATATTTCGAAGTATGTTTTTTGTGACGTTAGTTTATTTAAAATTTGTTACCATGGCAACGCCTAGAAATTTTTGTTCATTACCATAGCATTGCCATAAAATATTTCGAAGTATGTTCTATGTGACGTTTGTTTATTTGAAATTTGTAACAATGGCAACGCCTAGAAATATTTGTTTATTACCATAGCAACGCCATAAAATATTTCGAATTTTGTTCTATGTGACGTTTGTTTATTTGAAATTGTTTACCATGGCAACGCCTAGAAATTTTTGTTTATTACCATAGCAACGCCATAAAATATTTCGAATTTTGTTCGTTGTGACGTTTGTTTATTTGAAATTTGTAACAATGGCAACGCCTAGAAATATTTGTTTATTACTATAGCATCGCCATAAAATATTTCAAAGTATGTTCTATGTGACGTTTGTTCATTTGAAATTTGTTACCATGGCAACGCCTAGAAATTTTTGTTTATTACCATAGCAACGCCATAAAATATTTCGAATTTTGTTCTTTGTGACGTTTGTTTATTTGAAATTTGTAACAATAACAACGTCTAGAAATATTTGTTTATTACCATAGCAACGCCATAAAATATTTCGAGATTTGTTCTATTTGACGTTTGTTTATTTGAAATTTGTTACCCTGGCAACGCCTTGAAATTTTTGTTTATTACCATAGCAACGCCATAAAATATTTCGAAGTATGTATGTGACGTTTGTTTATTTAAAATTTGTTACCATAGCAACGCCTAGAAATTTTTGTTTATTACCATAGCAACGCCATAAAATATTTCGAAGAATGTTCTATGTGACGTTTGTTTATTTGAAATTTGTTACCATGGCAACGCCTAGAAAATTTTGTTTATTACCATAGCAACACCATTAAATATTTCGAAGTAGGTTCTATGTGACGTTTGTTTTTTTGAAATTTGTTACCATGGCAACGCCAAGAAATTTTTGTTTATTACCATAGCAACGCCATAAAATATTTCGAATTTTGTTCTTTGTGACGTTTGTTTATTTGAAATTTGTAACAATGGCAACGCCTAGAAATATTTGTTTATTACCATAGCAACGCCATAAAATATTTCGAATTTTGTTCTATGTGACGTTTGTTCATTTGAAATTTGTTACAATGGCAACGCCTAGAAATTTTTGTTTATTACCATAGCAACGCCATAAAATATTTCTAAGTATGTATTTGACGAGTGTTTATTTGAAATTTGTTACCATGGCAACGCCTAGAAATTTTTATTTACAACCATAGCAACGCCATAAAATATTTCGAAGTATGTATGTGACGTTTGTTAATTTGAAATTTGTTACCATGGCAACGCCTAGAAATTTTTGTTTATTACCATAGCAACGCCATAAAATATTTCGAAGTTAGTTCTATGTGACGTTTGTTTATTTGAAATTTGTTACCATGGCAACGCCTAGAAATTTTTGTTTATTACCATAGCAACGCCATAAAATATTTCGAAGTATGTATGTGACGTTTGTTATTTTGAAATTTGTTACCATGGCAACGCCTAGAAATTTTTGTTTATTACCATAGCAACGCCATAAAATATTTCGAAGTATGTTCTATGTGAAGTTTGTTTATTTGAAATTTGTTCCATGGCAACGCCTAGAAATTTTTGTTTATTACCATAGCAACGCCATAAAATATTTCAAAGTATGTATTTGACGTGTGTTTATTTGAAATTTGTTACCATGGCAACGCCTAGAAATTTTTATTTAAAACCATAGCAACGCCATAAAATATTTCAAAGTATGTATGTGACGTTTGTTAATTTGAAATTTGTTACCATGGCAACGCCTAGAAATTTTTGTTTATTACCATAGCAACGCCATAAAATATTTCGAAGTATGTTCTATGTGACGTTTGTTTATTTGAAATTTGTTACCATGGCAACGCCTAGAAATTTTTATTTATTACCATAGCAACGCCATAAAATATTTCGAAGTATGTTCTTTGTGAAGTTTGTTTATTTGAAATTTGTTACCATGGCAACGCCTAGAAATTTTTGTTTATTACCATAGCAACGCCATAAAATATTTCGAAGTATGTATTTGACGTGTGTTTATTTAAAATTTGTTACCATGGCAACGCCAAGAAATTTTTATTTACAACCATAGCAACGCCATAAAATATTTCGAAGTATGTATGTGACGTTTGTTAATTTGGAATTTGTTACCATGGCAACGCCTAGATATTTTTGTTTATTACCATAGCAACGCCATAAAATATTTCAAAGTATGTTCTACGTAAAGTTTGTTTATTTGAAATTTCTTACCATGGCAACGCCTTAAAATTTTTGTTTATTACCATAGCAACGCCATAAAATATTTTAATGTATGTATGTGACGTTTGTTAATTTGAAATTTTTTACCATGGCAACGCTCAGAAATTTTTGTCTATTATCATAGCAACGCCTAGAAATTTTTGTTTATTACCATAGCAACGCCATAAAATATTTCGAAGTATGTATGTGACGTTTGTTAATTTGAAATCTGTTACCATGTCAACGCCTAGAAATTTTTGTTTATTACCATAGCAACGCCATAAAATATTTCAAAGTATGTTCTATGTGACGTTTGTTTATTTAAAATTTGTTACCATGGCAACGCCTAGAAATTTTTTTTTATTACCATAGCAACGCCATAAAATATTTCGAAGTATGTATGTAAGGTTTGTTTATTTGAAATTTGATACCATAGCAACGCCTAGAAATTTTTGTTTATTACCATAGCAACGCCATAAAATATTTCGAATTTTGTTCTATGTGACGTTTGTTTATTTGAAATTTGTTACCATGGCAACGCCTAGAAATTTTTGTTTATTACCATAGCAACGCCATAAAATATTTCAAGGTATGTATGTGACGTTTGTTTATTTAAAATTTGTTACCATGGCAACGCGTAGAAATTTTTGTTTATTACCATAGCAACGCCATTAAATATTTCGAAGTATGTATGTGACGTTTGTTTATTTGAAATATGTTACCATCGCAACGCCTAGAAATTATTGTTTATTACCATAGCAACGCCATAAAATATTTCGAAGAATGTTCTATGTGACGTTTGTTTATTTGAAATTTGTTACAATGGCAACGCCTAGAAATTTTTGTTTATTACCATAGCAGCGCCATAAATTATTTCGCAGTATGTATGTGACGTTTCTTTATTTGAAATTTGTAACCATGGCAACGCCTAGAAATTTTTGTTTATTACCATAGCAACGCCATAAATATTTCGAAGTATGTATGTGACGTTTGTTTATTTGAAATTTGTTACCATGGCAACGCCTAGAAATTTTTGTTTATTACCATAGCAACGTCATAAAATATTTCGAAGAATGTTCTATGTGACGTTTGTTAATTTTAAATTTGTTACAATGGCAACGCCTAGAAATTTTTGTTTATTACCATAGCAACGCCATAAAATATTTCTAAGTATGTATTTGACGAGTGTTTATTTGAAATTTGTTACCATGGCAACGCCTAGAAATTTTTATTTACAACCATAGCAACGCCATAAAATATTTCGAAGTATGTATGTGACGTTTGTTAATTTGAAATTCGTTACCATGGCAACGCCTAGAAATTTTTGTTTATTACCATAGCAACGCCATGAAATATTTCGATGTATGTATGTGAAGTTTGTTAATTTGAAATCTGTTACCATGTCAACGCCTAGAAATTTTTGTTTATTACCATAGCAACGCCATAAAATATTTCGAAGTATGTTCTATGTGACGTTTGTTAATTTGAAATTTTTTAACATGGCAACGCCTAGAAAATTTTGTTTATTACCATAGCAACGCCTAGTAATTTTTGTTTATTACCATAGCAACGCCATAAAATATTTCGGAGTATGTATGCGACGTTTGTTAATTTGAAATTTGTTACCATGGCAACGCCTAGAAAATTTTGTTTATTACCATAGCAACGCCATAAAATATTTCGAAGTTTGTTCAATGTGACATTTGTTTATTTGAAATTTGTTACCATTGCAATGCCTAGAAATTTTTGTTTATTACCATAGCAACGCCATAAAATATTTCAAATTTTGTTCTTTGTGACGTTTGTTTATTTGAAATTTGTAACAATGGCAACGCCTAGAAATTTTTGTTTATTACTATAGCAACGCCATAAAATATTTCAAAGTATGTATGTGACGTTTGTTTATTTAAAATTTGTTACCATGGCAACGCGTAGAAATTTTTGTTTATTACCATAGCAACGCCATTAAATATTTCGAAGTATGTATTTGACGTTTGTTAATTTGAAATATGTTACCATCGCAACGCCTAGAAATTATTGTTTATTACCATAGCAACGCCATAAAATATTTCGAAGAATGTTCTATGTGACGTTTGTTTATTTGAAATTTGTTACAATGGCAACGCCTAGAAATTTTTGTTTATTACCATAGCAGCGCCATAAATTATTTCGCAGTATGTATGTGACGTTTCTTTATTTGAAATTTGTAACCATGGCAACGCCTAGAAATTTTTGTTTATTACCATAGCAACGCCATAAATATTTCGAAGTATGTATGTGACGTTTGTTTATTTGAAATTTGTTACCATGGCAACGCCTAGAATTTTTTGTTTATTACCATAGCAACGCTATAAAATATTTCAAAGTAAGTATGTGACGTTTGTTTATTTGAAATTTGTTACCATGGCAACGCCTAGGAATTTTTGTTTATTACCATAGCAACGCCATAAAATATTTCGAAGTATGTTCTATGTGACGTTTGTTAATTTGAAATTTTTTAACATGGCAACGCCTAGAAAATTTTGTTTATTACCATAGCAACGCCTAGTAATTTTTGTTTATTACCATAGCAACGCCATAAAATATTTCGGAGTATGTATGCGACAATTGTTAATTTGAAATTTGTTACCATGGCAACGCCTAGAAAATTTTGTTTATTACCATAGCAACGCCATAAAATATTTCGAAGTTTGTTCAATGTGACATTTGTTTATTTGAAATTTGTTACCATTGCAATGCCTAGAAATTTTTGTTTATTACCATAGCAACGCCATAACATATTTCAAATTTTGTTCTTTGTGACGTTTGTTTATTTGAAATTTGTAACAATGGCAACGCCTAGAAATTTTTGTTTATTATTATAGCAACGCCATAAAATATTTCGAAGTATGTTCTATGTGACGTTTGTTTACTTGAAATTTGTTACCATGGCAACGCCTAGAAATTTTTGTTTATTACCATAGCAACGCCATAAAATGTTTCGAATTTTGTTCTATGTGTTGTTTGTTAATTTGAAATTTTTTAACATGGCAACGCCTAGAAATTTTTGTTTATTACCATAGCAACGCCATAAAATATTTCGGAGTATGTATGCGACGTTTGTTTATTTGAAATTTGTTACCATGGCAACGCCTAGAAAATTTTGTTTATTACCATAGCAACGCCATAAAATATTTCGAAGTATGTATGTGACTTTTGTTTATTTGAATTTTGTAACCATGGCAACGCGTAGAAATTTTTGTTTATTACCATAGCAACGCCATTAAATATTTCGAAGTATGTATGTGACGTTTGTTTATTTGAAATATGTTACCATCGCAACGCCAAGAAATTATTGTTTATTACCATAGCAACGCCATAAAATATTTCGAAGAATGTTCTATGTGACGTTTGTTTATTTGAAATTTGTTACAATGGCAACGCCTAGAAATTTTTGTTTATTACCATAGCAGCGCCATAAATTATTTCGCAGTATGTATGTGACGTTTCTTTATTTGAAATTTGTAACCATGGCAACGCCTAGAAATTTTTGTTTATTACCATAGCAACGCCATAAAATGTTTCGAATTTTGTTCTATGTGTTGTTTGTTAATTTGAAATTTTTTAACATGGCAACGCCTAGAAATTTTTGTTTATTACCATAGCAACGCCATAAAATATTTCGGAGTATGTATGTGACGTTTGTTAATTTGAAATTTTTTAACATGGCAACGCCTAGAAAATTTTGTTTATTACCATAGCAACGCCTAGTAATTTTTGTTTATTACCATAGCAACGCCATAAAATATTTCGGAGTATGTATGCGACGTTTGTTAATTTGAAATTTGTTACCATGGCAACGCCTAGAAAATTTTGTTTATTACCATAGCAACGCCATAAAATATTTCGAAGTTTGTTCAATGTGACATTTGTTTATTTGAAATTTGTTACCATTGCAATGCCTAGAAATTTTTGTTTATTACCATAGCAACGCCATAAAATATTTCAAATTTTGTCCTTTGTGACGTTTGTTTATTTGAAATTTGTAACAATGGCAACGCCTAGAAATTTTTGTTTATTACTATAGCAACGCCATAAAATATTTCAAAGTATGTATGTGACGTTTGTTTATTTAAAATTTGTTACCATGGCAACGCGTAGAAATTTTTGTTTATTACCATAGCAACGCCATTAAATATTTCGAAGTATGTATTTGACGTTTGTTAATTTGAAATATGTTACCATCGCAACGCCTAGAAATTATTGTTTATTACCATAGCAACGCCATAAAATATTTCGAAGAATGTTCTATGTGACGTTTGTTTATTTGAAATTTGTTACAATGGCAACGCCTAGAAATTTTTGTTTATTACCATAGCAGCGCCATAAATTATTTCGCAGTATGTATGTGACGTTTCTTTATTTGAAATTTGTAACCATGGCAACGCCTAGAAATTTTTGTTTATTACCATAGCAACGCCATAAATATTTCGAAGTATGTATGTGACGTTTGTTTATTTGAAATTTGTTACCATGGCAACGCCTAGAAATTTTTGTTTATTACCATAGCAACGTCATAAAATATTTCGAAGAATGTTCTATGTGACGTTTGTTAATTTTAAATTTGTTACAATGGCAACGCCTAGAAATTTTTGTTTATTACCATAGCAACGCCATAAAATATTTCTAAGTATGTATTTGACGAGTGTTTATTTGAAATTTGTTACCATGGCAACGCCTAGAAATTTTTATTTACAACCATAGCAACGCCATAAAATATTTCGAAGTATGTATGTGACGTTTGTTAATTTGAAATTCGTTACCATGGCAACGCCTAGAAATTTTTGTTTATTACCATAGCAACGCCATGAAATATTTCGATGTATGTATGTAAAGTTTGTTAATTTGAAATCTGTTACCATGTCAACGCCTAGAAATTTTTGTTTATTACCATAGCAACGCCATAAAATATTTCGAAGTATGTTCTATGTGACGTTTGTTAATTTGAAATTTTTTAACATGGCAACGCCTAGAAAATTTTGTTTATTACCATAGCAACGCCTAGTAATTTTTGTTTATTACCATAGCAACGCCATAAAATATTTCGGAGTATGTATGCGACGTTTGTTAATTTGAAATTTGTTACCATGGCAACGCCTAGAAAATTTTGTTTATTACCATAGCAACGCCATAAAATATTTCGAAGTCTGTTCAATGTGACATTTGTTTATTTGAAATTTGTTACCATTGCAATGCCTAGAAATTTTTGTTTATTACCATAGCAACGCCATAAAATATTTCAAATTTTGTTCTTTGTGACGTTTGTTTATTTGAAATTTGTAACAATGGCAACGCCTAGAAATTTTTGTTTATTACTATAGCAACGCCATAAAATATTTCAAAGTATGTATGTGACGTTTGTTTATTTAAAATTTGTTACCATGGCAACGCGTAGAAATTTTTGTTTATTACCATAGCAACGCCATTAAATATTTCGAAGTATGTATTTGACGTTTGTTAATTTGAAATATGTTACCATCGCAACGCCTAGAAATTATTGTTTATTACCATAGCAACGCCATAAAATATTTCGAAGAATGTTCTATGTGACGTTTGTTTATTTGAAATTTGTTACAATGGCAACGCCTAGAAATTTTTGTTTATTACCATAGCAGCGCCATAAATTATTTCGCAGTATGTATGTGACGTTTCTTTATTTGAAATTTGTAACCATGGCAACGCCTAGAAATTTTTGTTTATTACCATAGCAACGCCATAAATATTTCGAAGTATGTATGTGACGTTTGTTTATTTGAAATTTGTTACCATGGCAACGCCTAGAATTTTTTGTTTATTACCATAGCAACGCTATAAAATATTTCAAAGTAAGTATGTGACGTTTGTTTATTTGAAATTTGTTACCATGGCAACGCCTAGGAATTTTTGTTTATTACCATAGCAACGCCATAAAATATTTCGAAGTATGTTCTATGTGACGTTTGTTAATTTGAAATTTTTTAACATGGCAACGCCTAGAAAATTTTGTTTATTACCATAGCAACGCCTAGTAATTTTTGTTTATTACCATAGCAACGCCATAAAATATTTCGGAGTATGTATGCGACAATTGTTAATTTGAAATTTGTTACCATGGCAACGCCTAGAAAATTTTGTTTATTACCATAGCAACGCCATAAAATATTTCGAAGTTTGTTCAATGTGACATTTGTTTATTTGAAATTTGTTACCATTGCAATGCCTAGAAATTTTTGTTTATTACCATAGCAACGCCATAACATATTTCAAATTTTGTTCTTTGTGACGTTTGTTTATTTGAAATTTGTAACAATGGCAACGCCTAGAAATTTTTGTTTATTATTATAGCAACGCCATAAAATATTTCGAAGTATGTTCTATGTGACGTTTGTTTACTTGAAATTTGTTACCATGGCAACGCCTAGAAATTTTTGTTTATTACCATAGCAACGCCATAAAATGTTTCGAATTTTGTTCTATGTGTTGTTTGTTAATTTGAAATTTTTTAACATGGCAACGCCTAGAAATTTTTGTTTATTACCATAGCAACGCCATAAAATATTTCGGAGTATCTATGCGACGTTTGTTTATTTGAAATTTGTTACCATGGCAACGCCTAGAAAATTTTGTTTATTACCATAGCAACGCCATAAAATATTTCGAAGTATGTATGTGACTTTTGTTTATTTGAATTTTGTAACCATGGCAACGCCTAGAAATTTTTGTTTATTACCATAGCAACGCCATAAAATATTTCGAAGTATGTATGTGACGTTTGTTAATTTGAAATTTGTTACCATGGCAACGCCTAGAAATTTTTGTTTATTACCATAGCAACGCCATAAAATATTTCGAAGTATGTATGTGACGTTTGTTAATTTGAAATTTGTTACCATGGCAACGCCTAGAAATTTTTGTTTATTACCATAGCAACGCCATAAAATATTTCGAAGTTTGTTCAATGTGACGTTTGTTTATTTGAAATTTGTTACCATTGCAACGCCTAGAAATTTTTGTTTATTACCATAGCAACGCCATAAAATATTTCGAAGTATGTTCTATGTAACGTTTGTTTATTTGAAATTTGTATTTATGGCAATGCCTAGAAATTTTTGTTTATTACCATAGCAACGCCATAAAATATTTCAAATTTTGTTCTTTGTGGCGTTTGTTTATTTAAAATTGTAACAATGGCAACGCCTAGAAATTTTTGTTTATTACTATAGCAACGCCATAAAATTTTTCGAAGTATGTTTTATGTGACGTTTGTTTATTTGAAATTTGTAACCATGGCAACGCCTAGAAATTTTTGTTTATTACCATAGCAACGCCATAAAATATTTCGAAGTATGTTCTATGTAACGTTTGTTAATTTGAAATTTGTTACCATGGCAATGCCTAGAATTTTTTGTTTATTACCATAGCAACGCCATTAAATATTTCAAATTTTGTTCTTTGTGACGTTTCTTTATTTGAAATTTGTAACCATGGCAACGCCTAGAAATTTTTGTTTATTACCATAGCAACGCCATAAATATTTCGAAGTATGTATGTGACGTTTGTTTATTTGAATTTTGTTACCATGGCAACGCCTAGAATTTTTTGTTTATTACCATAGCAACGCCATAAAATATTTCAAAGTATGTATGTGACGTTTGTTTATTTTAAATTTGTTACCATGGCAACGCCGAGAAATTTTTGTTTATTACCATAGCAACGTTATAAAATATTTCGAAGAATGTTCTATGTGACGTTTGTTAATTTTAAATTTGTTACAATGGCAACGCCTAGAAATTTTTGTTTATTACCATAGCAACGCCATAAAATATTTCTAAGTATGTATTTGACGAGTGTTTATTTGAAATTTGTTACCATGGCAACGCCTAGAAATTTTTATTTAAAACCATAGCAACGCCATAAAATATTTCGAAGTATGTATGTGACGTTTGTTAATTTTAAATTCGTTACCATGGCAACGCCTAGAAATTTTTGTTTATTACCATAGCAACGCCATAAAATATTTCGATGTATGTATGTGAAGTTTGTTAATTTGAAATCTGTTACCATGTCAACGCCTAGAAATTTTTGTTTATTACCATAGCAACGCCATAAAATATTTCGAAGTATGTTCTATGTGACGTTTGTTCATTTGAAATTTTTTAACATGGCAACGCCTAGAAAATTTTGTTTATTACCATAGCAACGCCTAGTAATTTTTGTTTATTACCATAGCAACGCCATAAAATATTTCGGAGTATGTATGCGACGTTTGTTAATTTGAAATTTGTTACCATGGCAACGCCTAGAAAATTTTGTTTATTACCATAGCAACGCCATAAAATATTTCGAAGTTTGTTCAATGTGACATTTGTTTATTTGAAATTTGTTACCATTGCAATGCCTAGAAATTTTTGTTTATTACCATAGCAACGCCATAAAATATTTCAAATTTTGTTCTTTGTGACGTTTGTTTATTTGAAATTTGTAACAATGGCAACGCCTAGAAATTTTTGTTTATTACTATAGCAACGCCATAAAATATTTCAAAGTATGTATGTGACGTTTGTTTATTTAAAATTTGTTACCATGGCAACGCGTAGAAATTTTTGTTTATTACCATAGCAACGCCATTAAATATTTCGAAGTATGTATGTGACGTTTGTTAATTTGAAATATGTTACCATCGCAACGCCTAGAAATTATTGTTTATTACCATAGCAACGCCATAAAATATTTCGAAGAATGTTCTATGTGACGTTTGTTTATTTGAAATTTGTTACAATGGCAACGCCTAGAAATTTTTGTTTATTACCATAGCAGCGCCATAAATTATTTCGCAGTATGTATGTGACGTTTCTTTATTTGAAATTTGTAACCATGGCAACGCCTAGAAATTTTTGTTTATTACCATAGCAACGCCATAAATATTTCGAAGTATGTATGTGACGTTTGTTTATTTGAAATTTGTTACCATGGCAACGCCTAGAATTTTTTGTTTATTACCATAGCAACGCTATAAAATATTTCAAAGTAAGTATGTGACGTTTGTTTATTTGAAATTTGTTACCATGGCAACGCCTAGGAATTTTTGTTTATTACCATAGCAACGCCATAAAATATTTCGAAGTATGTTCTATGTGACGTTTGTTAATTTGAAATTTTTTAACATGGCAACGCCTAGAAAATTTTGTTTATTACCATAGCAACGCCTAGTAATTTTGGTTTATTACCATAGCAACGCCATAAAATATTTCGGAGTATGTATGCGACAATTGTTAATTTGAAATTTGTGAAAATGGCAACGCCTAGAAAATTTTGTTTATTACCATAGCAACGCCATAAAATATTTCGAAGTTTGTTCAATGTGACATTTGTTTATTTGAAATTTGTTACCATTGCAATGCCTAGAAATTTTTGTTTATTACCATAGCAACGCCATAACATATTTCAAATTTTGTTCTTTGTGACGTTTGTTTATTTGAAATTTGTAACAATGGCAACGCCTAGAAATTTTTGTTTATTATTATAGCAACGCCATAAAATATTTCGAAGTATGTTCTATGTGACGTTTGTTTACTTGAAATTTGTTACCATGGCAACGCCTAGAAATTTTTGTTTATTACCATAGCAACGCCATAAAATGTTTCGAATTTTGTTCTATGTGTTGTTTGTTAATTTGAAATTTTTTAACATGGCAACGCCTAGAAATTTTTGTTTATTACCATAGCAACGCCATAACATATTTCGGAGTATGTATGCGACGTTTGTTTATTTGAAATTTGTTACCATGGCAACGCCTAGAAAATTTTGTTTATTACCATAGCAACGCCATAAAATATTTCGAAGTATGTATGTGACTTTTGTTTATTTGAATTTTGTAACCATGGCAACGCCTAGAAATTTTTGTTTATTACCATAGCAACGCCATAAAATATTTCGAAGTATGTATGTGACGTTTGTTAATTTGAAATTTGTTACCATGGCAACGCCTAGAAATTTTTGTTTATTACCATAGCAACGCCATAAAATATTTCGAAGTATGTATGTGACGTTTGTTAATTTGAAATTTGTTACCATGGCAACGCCTAGAAATTTTTGTTTATTACCATAGCAACGCCATAAAATATTTCGAAGTTTGTTCAATGTGACGTTTGTTTATTTGAAATTTGTTACCATTGCAACGCCTAGAAATTTTTGTTTATTACCATAGCAACGCCATAAAATATTTCGAAGTATGTTCTATGTAACGTTTGTTTATTTGAAATTTGTATTTATGGCAATGCCTAGAAATTTTTGTTTATTACCATAGCAACGCCATAAAATATTTCAAATTTTGTTCTTTGTGGCGTTTGTTTATTTAAAATTGTAACAATGGCAACGCCTAGAAATTTTTGTTTATTACTATAGCAACGCCATAAAATTTTTCGAAGTATGTTTTATGTGACGTTTGTTTATTTGAAATTTGTTACCATGGCAACGCCTAGAAATTTTTGTTTATTACCATAGCAACGCCATAAAATATTTCTAAGTATGTATTTGACGAGTGTTTATTTGAAATTTGTTACCATGGCAACGCCTAGAAATTTTTATTTACAACCATAGCAACGCCATAAAATATTTCGAAGTATGTATGTGACGTTTGTTAATTTGAAATTTGTTACCATGGCAACGCCTAGAAATTTTTGTTTATTACCATAGCAACGCCATAAAATATTTCGAAGTTAGTTCTATGTGACGTTTGTTTATTTGAAATTTGTTACCATGGCAACGCCTAGAAATTTTTGTTTATTACCATAGCAACGCCATTAAATATTTCGAAGTATGTATGTGACGTTTGTTATTTTGAAATTTGTTACCATGGCAACGCCTAGAAATTTTTGTTTATTACCATAGCAACGCCATAAAATATTTCGAAGTATGTATGTAAGGTTTGTTTATTTGAAATTTGATACCATAGCAACGCCTAGAAATTTTTGTTTATTACCATAGCAACGCCATAAAATATTTCGAATTTTGTTCTATGTGACGTTTGTTTATTTGAAATTTGTTACCATGGCAACGCCTAGAAATTTTTGTTTATTACCATAGCAACGCCATAAAATATTTCAAGGTATGTATGTGACGTTTGTTTATTTAAAATTTGTTACCATGGCAACGCGTAGAAATTTTTGTTTATTACCATAGCAACGCCATTAAATATTTCGAAGTATGTATGTGACGTTTGTTTATTTGAAATATGTTACCATCGCAACGCCTAGAAATTATTGTTTATTACCATAGCAACGCCATAAAATATTTCGAAGAATGTTCTATGTGACGTTTGTTTATTTGAAATTTGTTACAATGGCAACGCCTAGAAATTTTTGTTTATTACCATAGCAGCGCCATAAATTATTTCGCAGTATGTATGTGACGTTTCTTTATTTGAAATTTGTAACCATGGCAACGCCTAGAAATTTTTGTTTATTACCATAGCAACGCCATAAATATTTCGAAGTATGTATGTGACGTTTGTTTATTTGAAATTTGTTACCATGGCAACGCCTAGAATTTTTTGTTTATTACCATAGCAACGCCATAAAATATTTCAAAGTATGTATGTGACGTTTGTTTATTTTAAATTTGTTACCATGGCAACGCCGAGAAATTTTTGTTTATTACCATAGCAACGTTATAAAATATTTCGAAGAATGTTCTATGTGACGTTTGTTAATTTTAAATTTGTTACAATGGCAACGCCTAGAAATTTTTGTTTATTACCATAGCAACGCCATAAAATATTTCTAAGTATGTATTTGACGAGTGTTTATTTGAAATTTGTTACCATGGCAACGCCTAGAAATTTTTATTTACAACCATAGCAACGCCATAAAATATTTCGAAGTATGTATGTGACGTTTGTTAATTTTAAATTCGTTACCATGGCAACGCCTAGAAATTTTTGTTTATTACCATAGCAACGCCATAAAATATTTCGATGTATGTATGTGAAGTTTGTTAATTTGAAATCTGTTACCATGTCAACGCCTAGAAATTTTTGTTTATTACCATAGCAACGCCATAAAATATTTCGAAGTATGTTCTATGTGACGTTTGTTAATTTGAAATTTTTTAACATGGCAACGCCTAGAAAATTTTGTTTATTACCATAGCAACGCCTAGTAATTTTTGTTTATTACCATAGCAACGCCATAAAATATTTCGGAGTATGTATGCGACGTTTGTTAATTTGAAATTTGTTACCATGGCAACGCCTAGAAAATTTTGTTTATTACCATAGCAACGCCATAAAATATTTCGAAGTTTGTTCAATGTGACATTTGTTTATTTGAAATTTGTTACCATTGCAATGCCTAGAAATTTTTGTTTATTACCATAGCAACGCCATAAAATATTTCAAATTTTGTTCTTTGTGACGTTTGTTTATTTGAAATTTGTAACAATGGCAACGCCTAGAAATTTTTGTTTATTACTATAGCAACGCCATAAAATATTTCAAAGTATGTATGTGACGTTTGTTTATTTAAAATTTGTTACCATGGCAACGCGTAGAAATTTTTGTTTATTACCATAGCAACGCCATTAAATATTTCGAAGTATGTATGTGACGTTTGTTAATTTGAAATATGTTACCATCGCAACGCCTAGAAATTATTGTTTATTACCATAGCAACGCCATAAAATATTTCGAAGAATGTTCTATGTGACGTTTGTTTATTTGAAATTTGTTACAATGGCAACGCCTAGAAATTTTTGTTTATTACCATAGCAGCGCCATAAATTATTTCGCAGTATGTATGTGACGTTTCTTTATTTGAAATTTGTAACCATGGCAACGCCTAGAAATTTTTGTTTATTACCATAGCAACGCCATAAATATTTCGAAGTATGTATGTGAAGTTTGTTTATTTAAATTTGTTACCATGGCAACGCCTAGAATTTTTTGTTTATTACCATAGCAACGCTATAAAATATTTCAAAGTAAGTATGTGACGTTTGTTTATTTGAAATTTGTAACAATGGCAACGCCTAGAAATTTTTGTTTATTATTATAGCAACGCCATAAAATATTTCGAAGTATGTTCTATGTGACGTTTGTTTACTTGAAATTTGTTACCATGGCAACGCCTAGAAATTTTTGTTTATTACCATAGCAACGCCATAAAATGTTTCGGAGTATGTATGCGACGTTTGTTTATTTGAAATTTGTTACCATGGCAACGCCTAGAAAATTTTGTTTATTACCATAGCAACGCCATAAAATATTTCGAAGTATGTATGTGACTTTTGTTTATTTGAATTTTGTAACCATGGCAACGCCTAGAAATTTTTGTTAATTACCATAGCAACGCCATAAAATATTTCGAAGTATGTATGTGACGTTTGTTAATTTGAAATTTGTTACCATGGCAACGCCTAGAAATTTTTGTTTATTACCATAGCAACGCCATAAAATATTTCGAAGTATGTATGTGACGTTTGTTAATTTGAAATTTGTTACCATGGCAACGCCTAGAAATTTTTGTTTATTACCATAGCAACGCCATAAAATATTTCGAAGTATGTATGTGACATTTGTTTGTTTTGAAATTTGTTACTATGGCAACGCCTAGAAATTTTTGTTTATTACCATAGCAACGCCATAAAATATTTCAAAGTATGTTCTATGTAAAGTTTGTTTATTTGAAATTTCTTACCATGGCAACGCCTTAAAATTTTTGTTTATTACCATAGCAACGCCATAAAATATTTTAAAGTATGTATGTGACGTTTGTTAATTTGAAATTTTTTACCATGGCAACGCTCAGAAATTTTTGTCTATTACCATAGCAACGCCTAGAAATTTTTGTTTATTACCATAGCAACGCCATAAAATATTTCAAAGTATGTATGTGACGTGTATTTATTTGAAATTTGTTACCATGGAAACGCCTAGAAATTTTTAACTGAAAGGATAGCAACGCCATAAAATATTTCAAAGTATGTATGTGACGTTTGTTAATTTTAAATTTGTCACCAAGGCAACGCCTAGTAATTTTTGTTTATTACCATAGCAACGCCATAAAATATTTCGAAGTATGTTCTATGTAACGTTTGTTTATTTGAAATTTGTATTTATGGCAATGCCTAGAAATTTTTGTTTATTACCATAGCAACGCCATAAAATATTTCAAATTTTGTTCTTTGTGGCGTTTGTTTATTTAAAATTTGTAACAATGGCAACGCCTAGAAATTTTTGTTTATTACTATAGCAACGCCATAAAATTTTTCGAAGTATGTTTTATGTGACGTTTGTTTATTTGAAATTTGTTACCATGGCAACGCCTAGAAATTTTTGTTTATTACCATAGCAACGCCATAAAATGTTTCGAATTTTGTTCTTTGTGACGTTTGTCTATTTGAAATTTGTAACAATGGCAACGTCTAGAAATATTTGTTTATTACCATAGCAACGCCATAAAATATTTCGAATTTTGTTCTATTTGACGTTTGTTTATTTGAAATTTGTTACAATGGCAACGCCTTAAAATATTACAAAGTATGTATGTGACGTTTGTTTATTTAAAATTTGTTACCATAGCAACGCCTAGAAATTTTTGTTTATTACCATAGCAACGCCATAAAATATTTCGAAGTATGTTCTATGTGACGTTTGTTAATTTAAAATTTGTTACCATGGCAACGCCTAGAAATTTTTGTTTATTACCATAGCAACACCATTAAATATTTCGAAGTATGTTCTATGTGACGTTTGTTTATTTGAAATTTGTTACCATGGCAACGCCAAGAAATTTTTGTTTATTACCATAGCAACGCCATAAAATATTTCGAAGTATCTATGTGACGTTTGTTAATTTGAATTTGTTACCATGGCAACGCCTAGAAATTTTTGTTTATTAACATTACAACGCCATAAGATATTTCGAAGTATGTATGTGACGTTTGTTAATTTGAATTTGTTACCATGGCAACGCCTAGAAATTTTTGTTTATTAACATTACAACGCCATAAGATATTTCGAAGTATGTATGTGACGTTTGTTAATTTGAAATTTATTACCATGGCAACGCCTAGAAATTTTTGTTTATTACCATAGCAACGCCATAAAATATTTCGAAGTATGTTCTATGTGACGTTTGTTTATTTGAAATTGTTTACCATGGCAACGCCTAGAAATTTTTGTTTATTACCATAGCAACGCCATAAAATATTTCGAATTTTGTTCTTTGTGACGTTTGTTTATTTGAAATTTGTAACAATGGCAACGCCTAGAAATATTTGTTTATTACCATAGCAACGCCATAAAATATTTCGAATTTTGTTCTATGTGACGTTTGTTTATTTGAAATTTGTTACCATGGCAACGCCTAGAAATTTTTGTTTATTACCATAGCAACGCCATAAAATATTTCGAAGTATGTATTTGACGTGTGTTTATTTGAAATTTGTTACCATGGCAACGCCTAGAAATTTTTGTTTATTACCATAGCAACGCCATAAAATATTTCGAAGTATGTTTTTTGTGACGTTTGTTTATTTAAAATTTGTAACCATGGCAACGCCTAGAAATTTTTGTTTATTACCATAGCAACGCCATAAAATATTTCGAAGTATGTTTTTTGTGACGTTTGTTTATTTAAAATTTGTAACCATGGCAACGCCTAGAAATTTTTGTTCATTACCATAGCATTGCCATAAAATATTTCGAAGTATGTTCTATGTGACGTTTGTTTATTTGAAATTTGTAACAATGGCAACGCCTAGAAATTTTTGTTTATAACCATAGCAACGCCATAAAATATTTCGAAGTATGTTCTATGTGACGTTTGTTTATTTGAAATTTGTAACCATGGCAACGCCTCAAAATTTTTGTTTATTACCATAGCAACGCCATTAAATATTTCGAAGTATGTATGTGACGTTTGTTAATTTGAAATTTGTTACCATGGCAACGCCTAGAAATTTTTGTTTATTACCATAGCAACGCCATAAAATATTTCGAAGTTTGTTCTATGTGACGTTTGTTTATTTGAAATTTGTTACCATGGCAACGCCTAGAAATTTTTGTTTATTACCATAGCAACGCCATAAATCATTTCTAAGTATGTATGTGACGTTTGTTATTTTGAAATTTGTTACCATGGCAACGCCTAGAAATTTTTGTTTATTACCATAGCAACGCCATAAAATATTTCGAAGTATGTATGTGACGTGTGTTTATTTGAAATTTGTTACCATGGCAACGCCTAGAAATTTTTGTTTATTAACATTACAACGCCATAAGATATTTCGAAGTATGTATGTGACGTTTGTTAATTTGAAATTTATTACCATGGCAACGCCTAGAAATTTTTGTTTATTACCATAGCAACGCCATAAAATATTTCGAAGTATGTTCTATGTGACGTTTGTTTATTTGCAATTGTTTACCATGGCAACGCCTAAAAATTTTTGTTAATTACCATAGCAACGCCATAAAATATTTCGAATTTTGTTCTTTGTGATGTTTGTTTATTTGAAATTTGTAACAATGGCAACGCCTAGAAATATTTGTTTATTACCATAGCAACGCCATAAAATATTTCGATGTATGTATGTGAAGTTTGTTAATTTGAAATCTGTTACCATGTCAACGCCTAGAAATTTTTGTTTATTACCATAGCAACGCCATAAAATATTTCGAAGTATGTTCTATGTGTTGTTTGTTAATTTGAAATTTTTTAACATGGCAACGCCTAGAAATTTTTGTTTATTACCATAGCAACGCCATAAAATATTTCGGAGTATGTATGCGACGTTTGTTTATTTGAAATTTGTTACCATGGCAACGCCTAGAAAATTTTGTTTATTACCATAGCAACGCCATAATATATTTCGAAGTTTGTTCAATGTGACGTTTGTTTATTTGAAATTTGTTACCATTGCAACGCCTAGAAATTTTTGTTTATTACCATAGCAACGCCATAAAATATTTCGAAGTATGTTCTATGTAACGTTTGTTTATTTGCAATTTGTATTTATGGCAATGCCTAGAAATTTTTGTTTATTACCATAGCAACGCCATAAAATATTTCAAATTTTGTTCTTTGTGACGTTTGTTTATTTAAAATTTGTAACAATGGCAACGCCTAGAAATTTTTGTTTATTACTATAGCAACGCCATAAAATTTTTCGAAGTATGTTTTATGTGACGTTTGTTTATTTGAAATTTCTTACCATGGCAACGCCTAGAAATTTTTGTTTATTACCATAGCAACGCCATAAAATGTTTCGAATTTTGTTCTTTGTGACGTTTGTCTATTTGAAATTTGTAACAATGGCAACGTCTAGAAATATTTGTTTATTACCATAGCAACGCCATAAAATATTTCAAATTTTGTTCTATTTGACGTTTGTTTATTTGAAATTTGTTACAATGGCAACGCCTCGAAATTTTTGTTTATTACCATAGCAACGCCATTAAATATTTCAAAGTATGTTCTATGTGACGTTTGTTTATTTGAAATTTGTAACAATGGCAACGCCTTGAATTTTTTGTTTATTACCATAGCAACGCCATAAAATATTTCGAAGTATGTTCTATGTGACGTTTGTTTATTTAAAATTTGTTACCATGGCAACGCCTCGAAATTTTTGTTTATTACCATAGCAACGCCATTAAATATTTCGAAGTATGTATGTGACGTTTGTTTATTTGAAATTTGTTACAATGGCAACGCCTAGAAATATTTGTTTATTACCATAGCAACGCCATAAAATATTTCGAATTTTGTTCTATGTGACGTTTGTTCATTTGAATTTTGTTACCATGGCAACGCCTAGAAATTTTTGTTTATTACCATAGCAACGCCATAAAATATTTCGAAGTATGTTCTATGTGACGTTTGTTTATTTGAAATTTGTAACAATGGCAACGCCTTGAATTTTTTGTTTATTACCATAGCAACGCCATAAAATATTTCGAAGTATGTTCTATGTGACGTTTGTTTATTTAAAATTTGTTACCATGGCAACGCCTCGAAATTTTTGTTTATTACCATAGCAACGCCATTAAATATTTCGAAGTATGTATGTGACGTTTGTTTATTTGAAATTTGTAACAATGGCAACGCCTAGAAATATTTGTTTATTACCATAGCAACGCCATAAAATATTTCGAATTTTGTTCTATGTGACGTTTGTTCATTTGAAATTTGTTACCATGGCAACGCCTAGAAATTTTTGTTTATTACCATAGCAACGCCATAAAATATTTCGAAGAATGTTCTATTCGACGTTTGTTGATTTGAAATTTGTTACCATGGCAACGCCAAGAAATTTTTGTTTATTACCATAGCAACGCCATAAAATATTTCGAATTTTGTTCTTTGTGACGTTTGTTTATTTGAATTTGTAACAATGGCAACGCCTAGAAATATTTGTTTATTACCATAGCAACGCCATAAAATATTTCGAAGTTAGTTCTATGTGACGTTTGTTTATTTGAAATTTGTTACCATGGCAACGCCTAGAAATTTTTGTTTATAACCATAGCAACGCCATAAAATATTTCGAAGTATGTATGTGACGTTTGTTATTTTGAAATTTGTTACCATGGCAACGCCTAGAAATTTTTGTTTATTACCATAGCAACGCCATAAAATATTTCGAAGTATCTATGTGACGTGTGTTTATTTGAAATTTGTTACCATGGCAACGCCTAGAAATTTTTGTTTATTAACATTACAACGCCATAAGATATTTCGAAGTATGTATGTGACGTTTGTTAATTTGAAATTTATTACCATGGCAACGCCTAGAAATTTTTGTTTATTACCATAGCAACGCCATCAAATATTTCGAATTTTGTTCTTTGTGACGTTTGTTTATTTGAAATTTGTAACAATGGCAACGCCTAGAAATATTTGTTTATTACCATAGCAACGCCATAAAATATTTCGATGTATGTATGTGAAGTTTGTTAATTTGAAATCTGTTACCATGTCAACGCCTAGAAATTTTTGTTTATTACCATAGCAACGCCATAAAATATTTCGAAGTATGTTCTATGTGTTGTTTGTTAATTTGAAATTTTTTAACATGGCAACGCCTAGAAATTTTTGTTTATTACCATAGCAACGCCATAAAATATTTCGGAGTATGTATGCGACAATTGTTAATTTGAAATTTGTTACCATGGCAACGCCTAGAAAATTTTGTTTATTACCATAGCAACGCCATAAAATATTTCGAAGTTTGTTCAATGTGACATTTGTTTATTTGAATTTTGTTACCATTGCAATGCCTAGAAATTTTTGTTTATTACCATAGCAACGCCATAACATATTTCAAATTTTGTTCTTTGTGACGTTTGTTTATTTGAAATTTGTAACAATGGCAACGCCTAGAAATTTTTGTTTATCATTATAGCAACGCCATAAAATATTTCGAAGTATGTTCTATGTGACGTTTGTTTACTTGAAATTTGTTACCATGGCAACGCCTAGAAATTTTTGTTTATTACCATAGCAACGCCATAAAATGTTTCGAATTTTGTTCTATGTGTTGTTTGTTAATTTGAAATTTTTTAACATGGCAACGCCTAGAAATTTTTGTTTATTACCATAGCAACGCCATAAAATATTTCGGAGTATGTATGCGACGTTTGTTTATTTGAAATTTGTTACCATGGCAACGCCTAGAAATTTTTGTTTATTACCATAGCAACGCCATAAAATATTTCGAAGTATGTTCTATGTGACGTTTGTTTATTTAAAATTTGTAACCATGGCAACGCCTAGAAATTTTTGTTTATTACCATAGCAACGCCATAAAATATTTCGATGTATGTTCTATGTGACGTTTGTTTATTTGAAATTTGTAACCATGGCAACGCCTAGAAATTTTTGTTTATTACCATAGCAACGCCATAAAATATTTCGAAGTATGTTCTATGTGAAGTTTGTTTATTTGAAATTTGTTACCATGGCAACGCCTAGAATTTTTTGTTTATTACCATAGCAACGCCATAAAATATTTCGAAGTATGTTCTATGTGACGTTTGTTTATTTAAAATTTGTTACCATGGCAACGCCTAGAAATTTTTGTTTATTACCATAGCAACGCCATAAAATATATCGAAGTATGTTCTATGTAACGTTTGTTAATTTGAAATTTGTTACCATGGCAATGCCTAGAATTTTTTGTTTATTACCATAGCAACGCCAGTAAATATTTCAAATTTTGTTCTTTGTGACGTTTGTTTATTTGAAATTTGTAACAATGGCAACGCCTAGAAATTTTTGTTTATTACTATAGAAACGCCATAAAATATTTCAAAGTATGTTCTATGTGACGTTTGTTCATTTGAAATTTGTTACCATGGCAACGCCTAGAAATTTTTGTTTATTACCATAGCAACGCCATAAAATATTTCGAAGTATGTATGTGACGTTTGTTTATTTGAAATTTGTTACCATAGCAACGCCTAAAAATTTTTGTTTATTACCATAGCAACGCCATAAAATATTTCGAAGTATGTTCTATGTGACGTTTGTTAATTTGAAATTTGTTACCATGGCAACGCCCAGAAATTTTTGTTTATTACCATAGCAACGCCATAAAATATTTCGAAGTATGTTCTATGTAACGTTTGTTAATTTGAAATTTGTTACCATGGCAATGCCTAGAATTTTTTGTTTATTACCATAGCAACGCCATTAAATATTTCAAATTTTGTTCTTTGTGACGTTTGTTTATTTGAAATTTGTAACAATGGCAACGCCTAGAAATTTTTGTTTATTACTATAGCAACGCCATAAAATATTTCAAAGTATGTTCTATGTGACGTTTGTTCATTTGAAATTTGTTACCATGGCAACGCCTAGAAATTTTTGTTTAATACCATAGCAACGCTATAAAATATTTCGAATTTTGTTCTTTGTGACGTTTGTTTATTTGAAATTTGTAACAATAACAACGTCTAGAATAATTTGTTTATTACCATAGCAACGCCATAAAATATTTCGGATTTTGTTCTATTTGACGTTTGTTTATTTGAAATTTGTTACCCTGGCAACGCCTCGAAATTTTTGTTTATTACCATAGCAACGCCATAAAATATTTCGAAGTATGTATGTGAAGTTTGTTTATTTGAAATTTGTTACCATGGCAACGCCTAGAAATTTTTGTTTATTACCATAGCAACGCCATAAAATATTTCGAAGTATGTATTTGACGTGTGTTTATTTGAAATTTGTTACCATGGCAACGCCTAGAAATTTTTATTTAAAACCATAGCAACGCCATAAAATATTTCGAAGTATGTATGTGACGTTTGTTAATTTGAAATTTGTTACCATGGCAACG
This sequence comes from Rhyacophila brunnea, assembly GCF_057557595.1. Classification (NCBI taxonomy): domain Eukaryota; kingdom Metazoa; phylum Arthropoda; class Insecta; order Trichoptera; family Rhyacophilidae; genus Rhyacophila; species Rhyacophila brunnea. The sequence goes on along the minus strand of NW_028232904.1, from coordinate 29,788,020 downwards.
CCTAGAAATTTTTGTTTATTACCATAGCAACGCCATAAAATATTTCGAAGTATGTTCTATATGACGTTTGTTTATTTGAAATTTGTTACCATGGCAACGCCTAGAAATATTTGTTAATTACCATAGCAACGCCATAAAATATTTCGAATTTTGTTCTATGTGACGTTTGTTTATTTGAAATTTGTTACCATGGCAACGCCTAGAAATTTTTGTTTATTACCATAGCAACGCCATAAAATATTTCGAAGTATGTTCTATGTAACGTTTGTTAATTTGAAATTTGTTACCATGGCAATGCCTAGAATTTTTTGTTTATTACCATAGCAACGCCATTAAATATTTCAAATTTTGTTCTTTGTGACGTTTGTTTATTTGAAATTTGTAACAATGGCAAATTCGAAATATTTTATGGCGTTGCTATGGTGATAAACAAAAATTTCTTGGCGTTGCCATGGTAACAAATTTCAAATAAACAAACGTCACATAGAACATACTTCGAAATATTTTATGGCGTTGCTATGGTAATAAACAAAAATTTCTAGGCGTTGCCATGGTTACAAATTTTAAATAAACAAACGTCACATAGAACATACTTCGAAATATTTTATGGCGTTGCTATGGTAATAAACAAAAATTTCTAGTTATTGACATGGTAACAGATTTCAAATTAACAAACGTCACATACATACTTCGAAATATTTTATGGCGTTGCTATGGTAATAAACAAAAATTTCTAGGCGTTGCCATGGTAACAAATTTTAAATAAACAAACTTCACATAGAACATACTTCGAAATATTTTATGGCGTTGCTTTGGTAATAAACAAAAATTTCTAGGCGTTGCCATGGTAACAAATTTAAAATTAACAAACGTCAAATACATACTTTGAAATATTTTATGGCGGTGCTATCCTTTCAAATAAAAATTTCTAGGCGTTGCTATGGTAACAAATGTCAAATAAACACGTCACATACATACTTCGATATATTTTATGGCGTTGCTATGGTAATAAACAAAAATTTCTGGGCGTTGCCATGGTAACAAATTTCAAATAAACAAACGTCGAATAGAACATTCTTCGAAATATTTTATGGCGTTGCTATGGAAATAAACAAAAATTTCTAGGCGTTGCCATGGTAACAAATTTCAAATTAACAAACGTCACATAGAACATACTTCGAAATATTTTATGGCGTTGCTATGGTAATAAACAAAAATTTTTAGGCGTTGCTATGGTAACAAATTTCAAATAAACAAACGTCACATACATACTTCGAAATATTTTATGGCGTTGCTATGGTAATAAACAAAAATTTTGAGGCGTTGCCAGGGTAACAAATTTCAAATAAACAAACGTGAAATAGAACAAAATTCGAAATATTTTATGGCGTTCCTATGGTAATAAACATATATTTCTAGACATTGTTATATTTACAAATTTCAAATAAACAAACGTCACAAAGAACAAAATTCGAAATATTTTATGGCGTTGCTATGGTAATAAACAAAAATTTCTAGGCGTTGCCATGGTAACAAGATTCAAATGAACAAACGTCACATAGAACATACTTTGGAATATTTTATGGCGTTCCTATAGTAATAAACAAAAATTTCTAGGCGTTGCCATTGTTACAAATTTCAAATAAACAAACGTCACAAAGAACAAAATTTGAAATATTTAATGGCGTTGCTATGGTAATAAACAAAAAATTCTAGGCATTGCCATGGTAACAAATTTCAAATTAACAAACGTTACATAGAACATACTTCGAAATATTTTATGGCGTTGCTATGGTAATAAACAAAAATTTCTAGGCGTTGCCATGGTAACAAATTTCAAATAAACAAACGTCACATAGAACAAAATTCGAAATATTTTATGGCGTTGCTATGGTAATTAACAAATATTTCTAGGCGTTGCCATGGTAACAAATTTCAAATAAACAAACGTCATATAGAACATACTTCGAAATATTTTATGGCGTTGCTATGGTAATAAACAAAAATTTCTAGGCGTTGCCATGGTAACAAATTTCAAATTAACAAACGTCACATACATACTTTGAAATATTTTATGGCGTTGCTATGGTTTTAAATAAAAATTTCTAGGCGTTGCCATGGTAACAAATTTCAAATAAACACACGTAAAATACATACTTTGAAATATTTTATGGCGTTGCTATGGTAATAAACAAAAATTTCTGGGCGTTGCTATGGTAACAAATTTCAAATTAACAAACGTCACATACATACTTCGAAATATTTTATGGCGTTGCTATGGAAATAAACAAAAATTTCTAGGCGTTGCCATTGTAACAAATTTCAAATTAACAAACGTCACATAGAACATACTTCGAAATATTTTATGGCGTTGCTATGGTAATAAACAAAAATTTTTAGGCGTTGCTATGGTAACAAATTTCAAATAAACAAACTTCACATACATACTTCGAAATATTCTATGGCGTTGCTATGGTAATAAACAAAAATTTCGAGGCGTTGCCAGGGTAACAAATTTCAAATAAACAAACGTCAAATAGAACAAAATCCGAAATATTTTATGGCGTTGCTATGGTAATAAACAAATTATTCTAGACGTTGTTATTGTTACAAATTTCAAATAAACAAACGTCACAAAGAACAAAATTCGAAATATTTTATAGCGTTGCTATGGTAATAAACAAAAATTTCTAAGCGTTGCCATGGTAACAAATTTCAAATGAACAAACGTCACATAGAACATACTTTGAAATATTTAATGGCGTTGCTATAGTAATAAACAAAAATTTCTAGGCGTTGCCATTGTTACAAATTTCAAATAAACAAACGTCACAAACAACAAAATTTGAAATATTTAATGGCGTTGCTATGGTAATAAACAAAAAATTCTAGGCATTGCCATGGTAACAAATTTCAAAATAACAAACGTTACATAGAACATACTTCGAAATATTTTATGGCGTTGCTATGGTAATAAACAAAAATTTCGAGGCGTTGCCATTGTAACAAATTTTAAATAAACAAACGTCAAATAGAACAAAATTCGAAATATTTTATGGCGTTGCTATGGTAATAAACAAATATTTCTAGACGTTGCCATGGTAACAAATTTCAAATTAACAAACGTCACATACATACTTCGAAATATTTTATGGCGTTGCTATGGTAATAAACAAAAAATTCTAGGCGTTGCCATGGTAACAAATTTCAAATAAACAAATTTCACATAGAACATACTTCGAAATATTTTATGGCGTTGCTATGGTAATAAGCAAAAATTTCTAGGCGTTGCCATGGTAACAAATTTCAAATTAACAAACGTCACATAGAACATACTTCGAAATATTTTATGGCGTTGCTATGGTAATAAACAAAAATTTCTAGGCGTTGACATGGTAACAGATTTCAAATTAACAAACGTCACATACATACTTCGAAATATTTTATGGCGTTGCTATGGTAATAAACAAAAATTTCTAGGCGTTGCCACGGTAACAAATTTTAAATAAACAAACTTCACATAGAACATACTTCGAAATATTTTATGGCGTTGCTTTGGTAATAAACAAAAATTTCTAGGCGTTGCCATGGTAACAAATTTCAAATTAAGAAACGTCACATACATACTTCGAAATATTTTATGGCGTTGCTATGGTAATAAACAAAAATTTCTAGGCGTTGCCATGGTAACAAATTTCAAATAAACAAACTTCACATAGAACATACTTCGAAATATTTTATGGCGTTGCTATGGTAATAAACAAAAATGTCTAGGCGTTGCCATGGTAACAAATTTCAAATAAACAAACGTCACATAGAACATACTTCGAAATATTTTATGGCGTTGCTATGGTAATAAACAAAATTTTCTAGGCGTTGCCATGGTAACAAATTTCAAATTAACAAACGTCACATACATACTTCGAAATATTTTATGGCGTTGCTATGGTTTTAAATAAAAATTTCTAGGCGTTGCCATGGTAACAAATTTCAAATAAACACACGTCAAATACATACTTCGAAATATTTTATGGCGTTGCTATGGTAATAAACAAAAATTTCTAGGCGTTGCCATAGTAACAAATTTCAAATAAACACGTCACATACATACTTCGATATATTTTATGACGTTGCTATGGTAATAAACAAAAATTTCTGGGCGTTGCCATGGTAACAAATTTCAAATAAACAAACGTCGAATAGAACATTCTTCGAAATATTTTATGGCGTTGCTATGGTAATAAACAAAAATTTCTAGGCGTTGCCATGGTAACAAATTTTAAATAAACAAACTTCACATAGAACATACTTCGAACTATTTTATGGCGTTGCTATGGTAATAAATAAAAATTTCTGGGCGTTGCCATGGTAACAAATTTCAAATTAACAAACGTCACATACATACTTCGAAATATTTTATGGCGTTGCTATGGTAATAAACAAAAATTTCTAGGCGTTGCCATGGTAACAAATTTCAAATAAACAAACTTCACATAGAACATACTTCGAAATATTTTATGGCGTTGCTATGGTAATAAACAAAAATTTCTAGGCGTTGCCATGGTAACAAATTTCAAATAAACAAACGTCACATAGAACATACTTCGAAATATTTTATGGCGTTGCTATGGTAATAAACAAAAATTTCTAGGCGTTGCCATGGTAACAAATTTCAAATTAACAAACGTCACATACATACTTCGAAATATTTTATGGCGTTGCTATGGTTTTAAATAAAAATTTCTAGGCGTTGCCATGGTAACAAATTTCAAATAAACAAACGTCACATAGAACATACTTCGAAATATTTTATGGCGTTGCTATGGTAATAAACAAAAATTTCTAGGCGTTGTCATGGTAACAAATTTCAAATTAACAAACGTCACATACATACTTCGAAATATTTTATGGCGTTGCTATGGTTTTAAATAAAAATTTCTAGGCGTTGCCATGGTAACAAATTTCAAATAAACACACGTCAAATACATACTTCGAAATATTTTATGGCGTTGCTATGGTAATAAACAAAAATTTCTAGGCGTTGCCATGGTAACAAATTTCAAATTAACAAACGTCACATACATACTTCGAAATATTTCATGGCGTTGCTATGGTTTTAAACAAAAATTTCTAGGCGTTGCCATGGTAACAAATTTCAAATTAACAAACGTCACATACATACTTCGAAATATTTTATAGCGTTGCTATGGTTTTAAATAAAAATTTCTAGGCGTTGCCATGGTAACAAATTTCAAATAAACACACGTCAAATACATACTTCGAAATATTTTATGGCGTTGCTATGGTAATAAACAAAAATTTCTAGGCGTTGCCATGGTAACAAATTTAAAATTAACAAACGTCAAATACATACTTTGAAATATTTTATGGCGTTGCTATCCTTTCAAATAAAAATTTCTAGGCGTTTCCATGGTAACAAATTTCAAATAAATACACGTCACATACATACTTTGATATATTTTATGGCGTTGCTATGGTAATAAACAAAAATTTCTAGGCGTTGCCATGGTAACAAATTTAAAATTAACAAACGTCAAATACATACTTTGAAATATTTTATGGCGTTGCTATCCTTTCAAATAAAAATTTCTAGGCGTTGCTATGGTAACAAATTTCAAATAAACACGTCACATACATACTTCGATATATTTTATGGCGTTGCTATGGTAATAAACAAAAATTTCTGGGCGTTGCCATGGTAACAAATTTCAAATAAACAAACGTCGAATAGAACATTCTTCGAAATATTTTATGGCGTTGCTATGGAAATAAACAAAAATTTCTAGGCGTTGCCATGGTAACAAATTTCAAATTAACAAACGTCACATAAAACATACTTCGAAATATTTTATGGCGTTGCTATGGTAATAAACAAAAATTTTTAGGCGTTGCTATGGTAACAAATTTCAAATAAACAAACGTCACATACATACTTCGAAATATTTTATGGCGTTGCTATGGTAATAAACAAAAATTTTGAGGCGTTGCCAGGGTAACAAATTTCAAATAAACAAACGTGAAATAGAACAAAATTCGAAATATTTTATGGCGTTGCTATGGTAATAAACATATATTTCTTGACATTGTTATATTTACAAATTTCAAATAAACAAACGTCACAAAGAACAAAATTCGAAATATTTTATGGCGTTGCTATGGTAATAAACAAAAATTTCTAGGCGTTGCCATGGTAACAAATTTTAAATGAACAAACGTCACATAGAACATACTTTGGAATATTTTATGGCGTTCCTATAGTAATAAACAAAAATTTCTAGGCGTTGCCATTGTTACAAATTTCAAATAAACAAACGTCACAAAGAACAAAATTTGAAATATTAAATGGCGTTGCTATGGTAATAAACAAAAAATTCTAGGCATTGCCATGGTAACAAATTTCAAATTAACAAACGTTACATAGAACATACTTCGAAATATTTTATAGCGTTGCTATGGTAATAAACAAAAATTTCTAGGCGTTGCCATGGTAACAAATTTCAAATAAACAAACGTAACATAGAACAAAATTCGAAATATTTTATGGCGTTGCTATGGTAATTAACAAATATTTCTAGGCGTTGCCATGGTAACAAATTTCAAATAAACAAACGTCACATAGAACATACTTCGAAATATTTTATGGCGTTGCTATGGTAATAAACAAAAATTTCTAGGAGTTGCCATGGTAACAAATTTCAAATTAACAAACGTCACATACATACTTTGAAATATTTTATGGCGTTGCTATGGTTTTAAATAAAAATTTTTAGGCGTTGCCATGGTAACAAATTTCAAATAAACACACGTAAAATACATACTTTGAAATATTTTATGGCGTTGCTATGGTAATAAACAAAAATTTCTAGGCGTTGCCATGGTAACGAATTTCAAATAAACAAACTTCACATAGAACATACTTCGAAATATTTTATGGCGTTGCTATGGTAATAAACAAAAATTTCTAGGCGTTGCCATGGTAACAAATTTCAAATAAACAAACGTCACATAGAACATACTTCGAAATATTTTATGGCGTTGCTATATTAATAAACAAAAATTTCTAGGCGTTGCTATGGTAACAAATTTTAAATAAACAAACGTCACATACATACTTTGTAATATTTTATGGCGTTGCTATGGTAATAAACAAATATTTCTAGGCGTTGCCATTGTTACAAATTTCAAATAAACAAACGTCACAAAGAACAAAATTCGAAATATTTTATGGCGTTGCTATGGTAATAAACAAAAATTTCTTGGCGTTGCCATGGTAACAAATTTCAAATAAACAAACGTCACATAGAACATACTTCGAAATATTTAATGGTGTTGCTATGGTAATAAACAAAATTTTCTAGGCGTTGCCATGGTAACAAATTTCAAATAAACAAACGTCACATAGAACATTCTTCGAAATATTTTATGGCGTTGCTATGGTAATAAACAAAAATTTCTAGGTGTTGCTATGGTAACAAATTTTAAATAAACAAACGTCACATACATACTTTGTAATATTTTATGGCGTTGCTATGGTAATAAACAAAAATTTCGAGGCGTTGCCATTGTAACAAATTTCAAATAAACAAACGTCAAATAGAACAAAATTCGAAATATTTTATGGCGTTGCTATGGTAATAAACAAATATTTCTAGACGTTGCCATTGTTACAAATTTAAATAAACAAACGGCACAAAGAACAAAAATTGAAACATTTTATGGCGTTGCTATGGTAATAAACAAAAATTTCTAGGCGTTGCCATGGTAACAAATTTCAAATAAACAAACGTCACATAGAACATACTTCGAAATATTTTATGGCGTTGCTATGGTAATAAACAAAAATTTCTAGGCGTTGCCATGGTTACAAATTTTAAATAAACAAACGTCACATAGAACATACTTCGAAATATTTTATGGCGTTGCTATGGTAATAAACAAAAATTTCTAGGCATTGACATGGTAACAGATTTCAAATTAACAAACGTCACATACATACTTCGAAATATTTTATGGCGTTGCTATGGTAATAAACAAAAATTTCTTGGCGTTGCCATGGTAACAAATTTCAAATAAACAAACGTCACATAGAACATACTTCGAAATATTTAATGGTGTTGCTATGGTAATAAACAAAAATTTCTAGGCGTTGCCATGGTAACAAATTTCAAATAAACAAACGTCTCATACATACTTCGAAATATTTTATGGCGTTGCTATGGTAATAAACAAAAATTTCTAGGCGTTGCTATGGTAACAAATTTTAAATAAACAAACGTCACATACATACTTTGTAATATTTTATGGCGTTGCTATGGTAATAAACAAAAATTTCGAGGCGTTGCCATGGTAACAAATTTCAAATAAACAAACGTCACATAGAACATACTTCGAAATATTTTATGGCGTTGCTATGGTAATAAACAAAAATTTCTAGGCGTTGCAATGGTAACAAATTTCAAATTAACAAACGTCACATACATAATTCGAAATATCTTATGGCGTTGTAATGTTAATAAACAAAAATTTCTAGGCGTTGCCATGGTAACAAATTCAAATTAACAAACGTCACATACATACTTCGAAATATCTTATGGCGTTGTAATGTTAATAAACAAAAATTTCTAGGCGTTGCCATGGTAACAAATTCAAATTAACAAACGTCACATAGATACTTCGAAATATTTTATGGCGTTGCTATGGTAATAAACAAAAATTTCTAGGCGTTGCCATGGTAACAAATTTCAAATAAACAAACGTCACAAAGAACATACTTCGAAATATTTTATGTCATTGCTATGGTAATAAACAAAAATTTCTAGGCGTTGCCATGGTAACAAATTTCAAATTAACAAACGTCACATACATACTTCGAAATATTTTATGGCGTTGCTATGATAATAAACAAAAATTTCTAGGCGTTGCCAAGGTAACAAATTTTAAATTAACAAACGTCACATACATATTTCGAAATATTTTATGGCGTTGCTATGGTAATAAACAAAAATTTCTAGGCGTTGCCATGGTTACAAATTATAAATAAACAAAAGTCATATAGAACATACTTCGAAATATTTAAAGGCGTTGCTATGGTAATAAACAAAAATTTCTAGGCGTTGCCATGTTAACAATGTTCAAATTAACAAACGTCACATACATACTTCGGAAATTTTATGGCGTTGCTATGGTAATTAAAAAAAAATTCTAGGCGTTGCCATGGTTACAAATTTCAAATTAACAAACGTCACATAGAACATAGTTCGAAATATTTTATGGCGTTGCTATGGTAACAAACAAAAATTTCTAGGCGTTGCCATGGTAACAAATTTCAAATTAACAAACATCACATACATACTTCGAAATATTTAATGGCGTTGCTATGGTAATAAACAAAAATTTCTTGGCGTTGCCCTTGTAACAAATTTCAAATTAACAAACGTCACAAAGAACAAACTTTGAAATATTTCTTGGCTTTGCTATGGTAATAAACAAAAAGTTCAAGGCGTTGCCATGGTAACAAATTTCAAATAAACAAACGTCACATACATACTTCGAAATATTTAATGGCGTTGCTATGGTTATAAACAAAAATTTCTAGGCGTTGCCATGGTAACAAATTTCAAATAAACAAACGTCACATACAAACTTCGAAATATTTTATGGCGTTGCTATGGTAATTAAAAAAAATTTCTAGGCGTTGCCATGGTTACAAATTTCAAATAAACAAACGTCACATAGAACATACTTCGAAATATTTTATGGCGTTGCTATGGTAATAAACAAAAATTTCTAGGCGTTGCCATGGTAACAAATTTCAAATAAACAAACGTCACATAGAACGAACTTCGAAATATTTTATGGCGTTGCTATGGTAATAAACAAAATTTTCTAGGCGTTGCCATGGTAACAAATTTTAAATTAACAAACGTCACATACATATTTCGAAATATTTTATGGCGTTGCTATGGTAATAAACAAAAATTTCTAGGCGTTGCCATGGTTACAAATTATAAATACTCAAAAGTCATATAGAACATACTTCTAAATATTTAAAGGCGTTGCTATGGTAATAAACAAAAATTTCTAGGCGTTGCCATGGTAACAAATTTCAAATTAACAAACATCACATACATACTTCGAAATATTTAATGGCGTTGCTATGGTAACAAACAAAAATTTCTAGGCGTTGCCATGGTAACAAATTTCAAATTAACAAACATCACATACATAGTTTGAATCATTTTATGGCGTTGCTATGGTAATAAACAAAAATTTCTAAGCGTTGCCCTTGTAACAAATTTCAAATTAACAAACGTTACAAAGAACAAACTTCGAAATATTTCTTGGCTTTGCTATGGTTATAAACAAAAAGTTCAAGGCGTTGCCATGGTAACAAATTCCAAATAAACAAACGTCACATACAAAATTCGAAATATTTAATGGCGTTGCTATGGTTATATACAAAAATTTCTAGGCGTTGCCATGGTAACAAATTTCAAATAAACAAACGTCACATACATACTTCGAAATATTTTATGGCGTTGCTATGGTAAAAAACAAAAATTTCTACGCGTTGCCATGGTTACAAATTTCAAATAAACAAACGTCACCAAGAACATACTTCGAAATATTTTATGGCGTTGCTATGGTAATAAACAAAAATTTCTAGGCAATGCTATGGTATCATATTTCAAATAAACAAACCTCACATACATACTTTGAAATATTTTATGGCGTTGCTATGGTTTTAAATAAAAATTTCTAGGCGTTGCCAAGGTAACAAATTTGAAATTAACACACGTCACATACATACTTCGAAATATTTTATGGCGTTCCTTTGGTAATAAACAAAAATTTCGAGGCGTTGCCATGGTAACAAATTTCAAATTAACAAACGTCACATACATACTTCGAAATATTTAATCGCGTTGCTATGATAATAAACAAAAATTTCTAGGCGTTGCCAAGGTAACAAATTTCAAATTAACAAACGTCACATACATACTTCGAAATATTTAATGGCGTTGCTATGGTAATAAACAAAAATTTCTAGGCTTTGCCATGGTAACAAATTTTAAATAAACAAACGTCACACAGAACATACTTCGAAATATTTTATGGCGTTGCTATGGTAATAAACAAAAAATTCTAGGCGTTGCCATGGTAACAAATTTCAAATTAACAAACGTCACATACATACTTCGAAATATTTAATGGCGTTGCTATGGTAATAAACAAAATTTTCTAGGCGTTGCCATGGTAACAAATTTTAAATTAACAAACGTCACATACGTATTTCGAAATATTTTATGGCGTTGCTATGGTAATAAACAAAAATTTCTAGGCGTTGCCATGGTAACAAATTATAAATAAACAAAAGTCATATAGAACATACTTCGAAATATTTAAAGGCGTTGCTATGGTAATAAACAAAAATTTCTAGGCGTTGCCATGTTAACAATGTTCAAATTAACAAACGTCACATACATACTTCGGAAATTTTATGGCGTTGCTATGGTAATTAAAAAAAAATTCTAGGCGTTGCCATGGTTATAAATTTCAAATTAACAAACGTCACATAGAACATAGTTCGAAATATTTTATGGCGTTGCTATGGTAACAAACAAAAATTTCTAGGCGTTGCCATGGTAACAAATTTCAAATTAACAAACATCACATACATAGTTTGAAATATTTTATGGCGTTGCTATGGTAATAAACAAAAATTTCTAAGCGTTGCCCTTGTAACAAATTTCAAATTAACAAACGTCACAAAGAACAAACATTGAAATATTTCTTGGCTTTGCTATGGTTATAAACAAAAAGTTCAAGGCGTTGCCATGGTAACAAATTCCAAATAAACAAACGTCACATACAAAATTCGAAATATTTAATGGCGTTGCTATGGTTATATACAAAAATTTCTAAGCGTTGCCATGGTAACAAATTTCAAATAAACAAACGTCACATAGAACATTCTTTGAAATATTTTATGGCGTTGCTATGGTAATAAACAAAAATTTCTAGGCGTTGCTATGGTTACAAATTTCAAATAAAAAAACGTCACATAGATCATACTTCGAAATATTTAATGGCGTTGCTCTGGTAATAAATAAAAATTTCTAGGCGTTGCCATGGTAACAAATTTCAAAGAAACACACATCACATACATACTTCGAAATATTTTATGGCGTTTCTATGGTAATAAATAAAAATTTCTAGGCGTTGCCATGGTAACAAATTTCAAATTAACAAACGTCACATACAAACTTCGAAATATTTTATGGCGTTGCTATGGTAATAAACAAAATTTTCTAGTTGTTGCCATGGTAACAAATTTCAAATTAACAAACGTCGCATACATACTCCGAAATATTTTATGGCGTTGCTATGGTAATAAACAAAAATTACTAGGCGTTGCCATTGTAACAAATTTCAAATAAACAAACGTCACATAGAACATTCTTCGAAATATTTCATATAGTATGTATGTGACGTTTGTTTATTTGAAATTTGTTACCATGGCAACGCCTAGACATCTTTATTTATAACCATAGCATTGCCATAAAATATTTCAAAGTATGTATGTGACGTGTGTTTATTTGAAATTTGTTACCATGGCAACGCCTAGAAATTTTTATTTATTACCATAGCAACGCCATAAAATATTTCGAAGTATGTATGTGACGTTTGTTAATTTGAAATTTGTTACCATGGCAACGCCTAGAAATTTTTGTTTATTACCATAGCAACGCCATGAAATATTTCGAAAAATGTATGTGACGTTTGTTTATTTGAAATTAGTTACCATGGCAACGCCTAGAATTTTTTGTTTATTACCATAGCAACGCCATAAAATATTTCGAAGTATGTTCTATTTGACGTTTGTTTATTTGAAATTTGTTACCATAGCAACGCCTAGAATTTTTTGTTTATTACCATAGCAACGCCATAAAATATTTCGAAGACAGTTCTATGTGACGTTTGTTTATTTGAAATTTGTAACTATGGCAGCGCCTAGAAATTTTTGTTTATTACCATAGCAACGCCATAAAATATTTCGAAGTATGTACGTGACGTTTGTTAATTTGAATCTGTTACCATGTCAACGCCTTGAAATTTGTTTATTACCATAGCAACGCCATAAAATATTTCGAAGTATGTTCTATGTGACGTTTGTTTATTTGAAATTTGTTACCATGGCAACGCCTAGAAATTATTGTTTATTACCATAGCAACGCCAATAAATATTTCGAAGAATGTTCTATGTGACGTTTGTTTATTTGAAATTTGTTACAATGGCAACGCCTAGAAATTTTTGTTTATTACCATAGCAACGCCATAAAATATTTCGAAGTATGTATGTGACGTTTGTTTATTTGAAATCTGTTACCATGTCAAAGCCTAGAAATTTTTATTTATTACCATAGCAACGCCATAAAATATTTCGATGTATGTATGTGACGTTTGGTAATTTGAAATCTGTTACCATGTCAAAGCCTAGAAATTTTTGTTTATTACCATAGCAACGCCATAAAATATTTCGAAGTATGTATGTGACGTGTGTTTATTTGAAATTTGTTACCATGGCAACGCCTAGAAATTTTTGTTTATTACCATAGCAACGCCATAAAATATTTCAAAGTATGTTCTATGTGACGTTTGTTTATTTGAAATTTGTTACCATGGCAACGCCTCGAAATTTTTGTTTATTACCATAGCAATGCCATAAAATATTTCCAAGTATGTACTATGTGACGTTTGTTTATTTGAAATTTGTTACCATGGCAACGCCATAAAATATTTTGAAGTATGTTCTATGTGACGTTTGTTTATTTGAAATTTGTAACCATGGCAACGCCTAGAAATTTTTGTTTATTACCATAGCAACGCCATAAAATATTTCGAAGTATGTATGTGACGTTTGTAAATTTGAAATTTGTAACCATGGCAACGCCTTGAATTTTTTGTTTATAACCATAGCAACGCCATAAAATATTTTGAAGTATGTATGTGACGTTTGTTAATTTGAAATCTGTTACCATGTCAACGCCTAGAAATTTTTGTTTATTACCATAGCAACGCCATAAAATATTACAAAGTATGTATGTGACGTTTGTTTATTTAAAATCTGTTACCATGTCAACGCCTAGAAATTTTTGTTTATTACCATAGCAACGCCATAAAATATTACAAAGTATGTATGTGACGTGTGTTTATTTAAAAATTTTTACCATAGCAACGCCTAGAAATTTTTGTTTATTACCATAGCAACGCCATAAAATATTTCGAAGTATGTATGTGTTTTTTGTTGTTTTGAAATTTGTTACCATGGCAACGCCTAGAAATTTTTATTTATTACCATAGCAACGCCATAAAATATTTCGAATTTTGTTCTTTGTGACGTTTGTTCATTTGAAATTTGTTACCATGGCAACGCCTCAAAATTTTTGTTAATTACCAAAAGACGCCATAAAATATTTCGAAGTATGTATGTGACGTTTGTTTATTTGAAATTTGTTACCATGGCAACGCCTAGAAATTTTTGTTTATAACCATAGCAGCGCCATAAACTATTTCGAAGTATGTATGTGACATTTGTTTATTTTAAATTTGTTACCATGGCAACGCCTAGAAATATTTGTTTATTACCATAGCAACGCCATAAAATATTTCGAAGTTTGTTCAATGTGACGTTTGTTTATTTGAAATTTGTTACCATTGCAACGCCTAGAAATTTTTGTATATTACCATAGCGACGCCATAAAATATTTCGAAGTATGTTCTATGTAACGTTTGTTTATTTGAAATTTGTTACCATGGCAACGCCTAGAAATTTTTGTTTATTAACATAGCAACGCCATAAAATATTTCGAAGTTTGTTCAATGTGACGTTTGTTTATTTGAAATTTGTTACCATTGCAACGCCTAGAAATTTTTGTATATTACCATAGCGACGCCATAAAATATTTCGAAGTATGTTCTATGTAACGTTTGTTTATTTGAAATTTGTTACCATGGCAACGCCTAGAAATTTTTGTTTATTAACATAGCAACGCCATAAAATATTTCGAATTTTGTTCTTTGTGACGTTTGTTTATTTGAAATTTGTAACAATGGCAACGCCTAGAAATATTTCTTTATTACCATAGCAACGCCATAAAATATTTCAAATTTTGTTCTATGTGACGTTTGTTTATTTGAAATTTGTTACCATGGCAACGCCTAGAAATTTTTGTTTATTACCATAGCAACGCCATAAAATATTTCGAAGTATGTTCTATGTGACGTTTGTTTATTTAAAATTTGTAACCATGGCAATGCCTAGAAATTTTTGTTTATTACCATAGCAACGCCATAAAATATTTCGAAGTATGTTCTATGTAACGTTTGTTAATTTGAAATTTGTTACCATGGCAATGCCTAGAATTTTTTGTTTATTACCAGAGCAACGCCATTAAATATTTCAAATTTTGTTCTTTGTGACGTTTGTTTATTTGAAATTTGTAACAATGGCTACGCCTAGAAATTTTTGTTTATTACCATAGCAACGCCATAAAATATTTCGAAGTATGTATTTAACGTGTGTTTATTTAAAATTTGTTACCATGGCAACGCCAAGAAATTTTTATTTACAACCATAGCAACGCCATAAAATATTTCGAAGTATGTATGTGACGTTTGTTTATTTGAAATTTGTTACCATGGCAACGCCTAGAAATTTTTGTTTATTACCATAGCAACACTATTAAATAATTCGAAGTATGTTCTATGTGACGTTTGTTTATTTGAAATTTGTTACCATGGCAACGCCTAGAAATTTTTGTTTATTACCATAGCAACACCATTAAATATTTCGAATTTTGTTCTATGTGACGTTTGTTCATTTGAAATTTGTTACCATGGCAACGCCTCAAAATTTTTGTTAATTACCAAAAGACGCCATAAAATATTTCGAAGTATGTATGTGACGTTTGTTTATTTGAAATTTGTTACCATGGCAACGCCTAGAAATTTTTGTTTATAACCATAGCAACGCCATAAACTATTTCGAAGTATGTATGTGACATTTGTTTATTTGAAATTTGTTACCATGGCAACGCCTAGAAATTTTTGTTTATAACCATAGCAACGCCATAAACTATTTCGAAGTATGTATGTGACATTTGTTTATTTTAAATTTGTTACCATGGCAACGCCTAGAAATATTTGTTTATTACCATAGCAACGCCATAAAATATTTCGAAGTTTGTTCAATGTGACGTTTGTTTATTTGAAATTTGTTACCATTGCAACGCCTAGAAATTTTTGTATATTACCATAGCGACGCCATAAAATATTTCGAAGTATGTTCTATGTAACGTTTGTTTATTTGAAATTTGTAACAATGGCAACGTCTAGAAATATTTGTTTATTACCATAGCAACGCCATAAAATATTTCGAATTTTGTTCTATTTGACGTTTGTTTATTTGAAATATGTTACAATGGCAACGCCTCGAAATTTTTGTTTATTACCATAGCAACGCCATAAAATATTACAAAGTATGTATGTGACGTTTGTTTATTTAAAATTTGTTACCATAGCAACGCCTAGAAATTTTTGTTTATTACCATAGCAACGCCATAAAATATTTCGAAGAATGTTCTATGTGACGTTTGTTTATTTGAAATTTGTTACCATGGCAACGCCTAGAAAATTTTGTTTATTACCATAGCAACACCATTAAATATTTCGAAGTATGTTCTATGTGACGTTTGTTTATTTGAAATTTGTTACCATGGCAACGCCAAGAAATTTTTGTTTATTACCATAGCAACGCCATAAAATATTTCGAATTTTGTTCTTTGTGACGTTTGTTTATTTGAAATTTGTAACAATAACAACGTCTAGAAATATTTGTTTATTACCATAGCAACGCCATAAAATATTTCGAATTTTGTTCTATTTGACGTTTGTTTATTTGAAATTTGTTACCCTGGCAACGCCTCGAAATTTTTGTTTATTACCATAGCAACGCCATAAAATATTTCGAAGTATGTATGTGACGTTTGTTTATTTAAAATTTGTTACCATAGCAACGCCTAAAAATTTTTGTTTATTACCATAGCAACGCCATAAAATATTTCGAAGTATGTTCTATGTGACGTTTGTTAATTTGAAATTTATTACCATGGCAACGCCTAGAAATTTTTGTTTATTTCCATAGCAACGCCATAAAATATTTCGAAGTATGTATGTGACGTTTGTTAATTTGAAATTTGTTACCATGGCAACGCCCAGAAATTTTTGTTTATTACCATAGCAACGCCATAGAATATTTCGAAGTATGTTCTATGTGAAGTTTGTTTATTTGAAATTTGTTACCATGGCAACGCCTAGAAATTTTTGTTTATTACCATAGCAACGCCATAAAATATTTAGAAGTATGTATTTGACGTGTGTTTATTTAAAATTTGTTACCATGGCAACGCCTAGAAATTTTTATTTAAAACCATAGCAACGCCATAAAATATTTCGAAGTATGTATGTGACGTTTGTTAATTTGAAATTTGTTACCATGGCAACGCCTAGAAATTTTTGTTTATTACCATAGCAACGCCATAAAATATTTCGAAGTATGTTCTATGTGAAGTTTGTTTATTTAAAATTTGTTACCATGGCAACGCCTAGAAAATTTTTGTTAATTACCATAGCAACGCCATAAAATATTTCGAAGTATGTATGTGACGTTTGTTTATTTGAAATTTGTTACCATGGCAACGCCTAGAAATTTTTGTTTATTACCATAGCAACGCCATAAAATATTTCGAAGTATGTATGTGACATTTGTTTGTTTTGAAATTTGTTACTATGGCAACGCCTAGAAATTTTTGTTTATTACCATAGCAACGCCATAAAATATTTCAAAGTATGTTCTATGTAAAGTTTGTTTATTTGAAATTTCTTACCATGGCAACGCCTTAAAATTTTTGTTTATTACCATAGCAACGCCATAAAATATTTCAAAGTTTGTTCAATGTGACGTTTGTTTATTTGAAATTTGTTACCATTGCAACGCCTAGAAATTTTTGTATATTACCATAGCGACGCCATAAAATATTTCGAAGTATGTTCTATGTAACGTTTGTTTATTTGAAATTTGTTACCATGGCAACGCCTAGAAATTTTTGTTTATTAACATAGCAACGCCATAAAATATTTCGAATTTTGTTCTTTGTGACGTTTGTTTATTTGAAATTTGTAACAATGGCAACGCCTAGAAATATTTCTTTATTACCATAGCAACGCCATAAAATATTTCAAATTTTGTTCTATGTGACGTTTGTTTATTTGAAATTTGTTACCATGGCAACGCCTAGAAATTTTTGTTTATTACCATAGCAACGCCATAAAATATTTCGAAGTATGTTCTATGTGACGTTTGTTTATTTAAAATTTGTAACCATGGCAATGCCTAGAAATTTTTGTTTATTACCATAGCAACGCCATAAAATATTTCGAAGTATGTTCTATGTAACGTTTGTTAATTTGAAATTTGTTACCATGGCAATGCCTAGAATTTTTTGTTTATTACCAGAGCAACGCCATTAAATATTTCAAATTTTGTTCTTTGTGACGTTTGTTTATTTGAAATTTGTAACAATGGCTACGCCTAGAAATTTTTGTTTATTACCATAGCAACGCCATAAAATATTTCGAAGTATGTATTTAACGTGTGTTTATTTAAAATTTGTTAATATGGCAACGCCAAGAAATTTTTATTTACAACCATAGCAACGCCATAAAATATTTCGAAGTATGTATGTGACGTTTGTTTATTTGAAATTTGTTACCATGGCAACGCCTAGAAATTTTTGTTTATTACCATAGCAACACCATTAAATAATTCGAAGTATGTTCTATGTGACGTTTGT
Source organism: Rhyacophila brunnea (assembly GCF_057557595.1). Lineage (NCBI taxonomy): Eukaryota > Metazoa > Arthropoda > Insecta > Trichoptera > Rhyacophilidae > Rhyacophila > Rhyacophila brunnea. The sequence goes on along the minus strand of NW_028232904.1, from coordinate 29,769,085 downwards.
TTATTTGAAATTTGTTACCATGGCAACGCCTAGAAATTTTTGTTTATTACCATAGCAACACCATTAAATATTTCGAATTTTGTTCTATGTGACGTTTGTTCATTTGAAATTTGTTACCATGGCAACGCCTCAAAATTTTTGTTAATTACCAAAAGACGCCATAAAATATTTCGAAGTATGTATGTGACGTTTGTTTATTTAAAATTTGTTACCATGGCAACGCCTAGAAATTTTTGTTTATAACCATAGCAACGCCATAAAATATTTCGAAGTATGTATGTGACATTTGTTTATTTTAAATTTGTAACCATGGCAACGCCTAGAAATATTTGTTTATTACCATAGCAACACCATAAAATATTTCGAAGTTTGTTCAATGTGACGTTTGTTTATTTGAATTTGTTACCATTGCAACGCCTAGAAATTTTTGTATATTACCATAGCAACGCCATAAAATATTTCGAAGTATGTTCTATGTAACGTTTGTTTATTTGAAATTTGTAACAATGGCAACGTCTAGAAATATTTGTTTATTACCATAGCAACGCCATAAAATATTTCGAATTTTGTTCTATTTGACGTTTGTTTATTTGAAATTTGTTACAATGGCAACGCCTCGAAATTTTTGTTTATTACCATAGCAACGCCATAAAATATTACAAAGTATGTATGTGACGTTTGTTTATTTAAAATTTGTTACCATAGCAACGCCTAGAAATTTTTGTTTATTACCATAGCAACGCCATAAAATATTTCGAAGTTAGTTCTATGTGACGTTTGTTTATTTGAAATTTGTTACCATGGCAACGCCTAGAAATTTTTGTTTATTACCATAGCAACGCCATAAAATATTTCGAAGTATGTATGTGACGTTTGTTATTTTGAAATTTGTTACCATAACAACGCCGAGAAATTTTTGTTTTTTACCATAGCAACGCCATAAAATATTTCAAAGTATGTATGTGACGTGTGTTTATTTGAAATTTGTTACCATGGCAACGCCTAGAAATTTTTATTTATGACCATAGCAACGCCATAAAATATTTCGAAGTTAGTTCTATGTGACGTTTGTTAATTTGAAATTTTTTAACATGGCAACGCCTAGAAATTTTTGTTTATTACCATAGCAACGCCATAAAATATTTCGGAGTATGTATGCGACGTTTGTTAATTTAAAATTTGTTACCATGGCAACGCGTAGAAATTTTTGTTTATTACCATAGCAACGCCATAAAATATTTCGATGTATGTATGTGAAGTTTGTTAATTTGAAATTTGTTACCATGTCAACGCCTAGAAATTCTTGTTTATTACCTTAGCAACGCCATAAAATATTTCGACGTATGTATGTGACGTTTGTTATTTTGAAATTTGTTACCATAACAACGCCTAGAAATTTTTGTTTTTTACCATAGCAACGCCATAAAATATTTTTAAGTATGTATTTGACGTGTGTTTATTTGAAATTTGTCACCATGTCAACGCCTAGAAATAATGTTTATTACCATAGCAACGCCAAAAAATATTTCGAAGTATGTTCTATGTGACGTTTGTTTATTTGAAATTTGTTACCATGGCAACGCCAAGAAATTTTTGTTTATTACTATAGCAACGCCATAAAATATTTCGAAGTATGTATGTGACGTTTGTTAATTTGAAATTTGTTACCATTGCAACGCCTAGAAATTTTTGTTTATTACCATAGCAACGCCAAAAAAAATTTCGAAGTATGTTTGTGACGTGTGTTTATTTGAAATTCGTTACCTTGGCAACGCCTAGAAATTTTTTTTTATTACCATAGCAACGCCATAAAATATTTCGAAGTATGTATGTGAAGTTTGTTAATTTGAAATCTGTTACCATGTCAACGCCTAGAAATTTTTGTTTATTACCATAGCAACGCCATAAAATATTTCGAAGTATGTTCTATGTGACGTTTGTTAATTTGAAATTTTTTAACATGGCAACGCCTAGAAATTTTTGTTTATTACCATAGCAACGCCATAAAATATTTCGGAGTATGTATGCGACGTTTGTTAATTTGAAATCTGTTACCATGGCAACGCGTAGAAATTTTTGTTTATTACCATAGCAACGCCATAAAATATTTCGATGTATGTATGTGAAGTTTGTTAATTTGAAATCTGTTACCATGTCAACGCCTAGAAATTCTTGTTTATTACCATAGCAACGCCATAAAATATTTCGACGTATGTATGTGACGTTTGTTATTTTGAAATTTGTTACCATAACAACGCCTAGAAATTTTTGTTTTTTACCATAGCAACGCCATAAAATATTTTTAAGTATGTATTTGACGTGTGTTTATTTGAAATTTGTCACCATGTCAACGCCTAGAAATAATGTTTATTACCATAGCAACGCCAAAAAATATTTCGAAGTATGTTCTATGTGACGTTTGTTTATTTGAAATTTGTTACCATGGCAACGCCAAGAAATTTTTGTTTATTACCATAGCAACGCCATAAAATATTTCGAAGTATGTATGTGACGTTTGTTAATTTGAAATTTGTTACCATGGCAACGCCTAGAAATTTTTGTTTATTACCATAGAAACGCCATAAAATATTTCGAAGTATGTTTGTGACGTGTGTTTATTTGAAATTCGTTACCATGGCAACGCCTAGAAATTTTTTTTTATTACCATAGCAACGCCATAAAATATTTCGAAGTATGTATGTGAAGTTTGTTAATTTGAAATCTGTTACCATGTCAACGCCTTGAAATTTTTGTTTATGACCATAGCAACGCCATAAAATATTTCGAAGTATGTTCTATGTGACGTTTGTTAATTTAATTTTTTTAACATGGCAACGCCTAGAAATTTTTGTTTATTACCATAGCAACGCCATAAAATATTTCAAAGTTTGTTCTATGTGACGTTTGTTTATTTGAAATTTCTTACCATTGCAATGCCTAGAAAATTTTGTTTATTACCATAGCAACGCCATAAAATATTTCAAATTTTGTTCTTTGTGACGTTTGTTTATTTGAAATTTGTAACAATGGCAACGCCTAGAAATTTATTGTTTATTACTATAGCAACGCCATAAAATATTTCGAAGTATGTTCTATGTGACGTTTGTTTATTTGAAATTTCTTACCATTGCAATGCCTAGAAAATTTTGTTTATTACCATAGCAACGCCATAAAATATTTCAAATTTTGTTCTTTGTGACGTTTGTTTATTTGAAATTTGTAACAATGGCAACGCCTAGAAATTTTTGTTTATTACTATAGCAACGCCATAAAATATTTCGAAGTATGTTCTGTGACGTTTGATTATTTGAAATTTGTTACCATGGCAACGCCTAGAAATTTTTGTTTATTACCATAGCAACGCCATAAAATGTTTCGAATTTTGTTCTTTGTGACGTTTGTTTATTTAAAATTTAATACCATGGCAACGCCTAGAAATTTTTGTTTATTACCATAGCAACGCCATAAAATATTTCGAAGTATGTATTTGACGTGTGTTTATTTGAAATTTGTTACCATGGCAACGCCTAGAAATTTTTATTTTAAACCATAGCAACGCCATAAAATATTTCAAAGTATGTATGTGACGTGTGTTTATTTGAAATTTGTTACCAGGGAAACGCCTAGAAATTTTTGTTTATTACCATAGCAACGCCATAAAATATTTCGAAGTATGTTCTATGTGAAGTTTGTTTATTTAAAATTTGTAACCATGGCAACGCCTAGAAATTTTTGTTTATTACCATAGCAACGCCATTAAATATTTCGAAGTATGTTCTATGTAAAGTTTGTTTATTTGAAATTTGTTACCATGGCAACGCCTTAAAATTTTTGTTTATTACCATAGCAACGCCATAAAATATTTTAACGTATGTATGTGACGTTTGTTAATTTGAAATTTTTTACCATGGCAACGCCTAGAAATTTTTGTTTATTACCATAGGAACGCCATAAAATATTTCGAAGTATGTATGTGACGTTTGTTTATTTGAAATTTGTTACCATGGCAACGCCTAGAAATTTTTGTTTATAACCATAGCAACGCCATTAAATATTTCGAAGTATGTATGTGACGTTTGTTTATTTGAAATTTGTTACCATGGCAACGCCTTGAACTTTTTGTATACTACCATAGCAAAGCCAAGAAATATTTCAAAGTTTGTTCTTTGTGACGTTTGTTAATTTGAAATTTGTAACAAGGGCAACGCCTAGAAATTTTTGTTTATTACCATAGCAACGCCATTAAATATTTCGAAGTATGTATGTGATGTTTGTTAATTTGAAATTTGTTACCATGGCAACGCCTAGAAATTTTTGTTTGTTACCATAGCAACGCCATAAAATATTTCGAACTATGTTCTATGTGACGTTTGTTAATTTGAAATTTGTTACCATGGCAACGCCTAGAATTTTTTTTTAATTACCATAGCAACGCCATAAAATTTCCGAAGTATGTATGTGACGTTTGTTAATTTGAACATTGTTAACATGGCAACGCCTAGAAAATTTTGTTTATTACCATAGCAACGCCATTAAATATTTCGAAGTATGTATGTGACGTTTGTTTATTTGAAATTTGTTACCATGGCAACGCCTAGAATTTTTTGTTTATTACCATAGCAACGCCATAAAATATTTCGAAGTATGTTCTGTGTTACGTTTGTTTATTTAAAATTTGTTACCATGGCAACGCCTAGAAATTTTTGTTTATTACCATAGCAACGCCATTAAATATTTCGAAGTATGTATGTGACGTTTGTTAATTTGAAATTTGTTACCTTGGCAACGCCTAGAAATTTTTGTTTATTATCATAGCAACGCCATAAAATATTTCGAAGTATGTATGTGACGTTTGTTAATTTGAATTTGTTACCATGGCAACGCCTAGAAATTTTTGTTTATTACCATAGCAACGCCATAAAATAATTCGAAGTATGTTCTATGTGAAGTTTGTTTATTTGAAATTTGTTACCATGGCAACGCCTAGAAATTTTTGTTTATTACCATAGCAATGACATAAAATATTTCGAAGTATGTTCTTTGTGACGTTTGTTTATTTGAAATTTGTTACCATGGCAACGCCTAGAAATTTTCGTTTATTACCATAGCAACGCCATAAAATATTTCGAAGTATCTATGTGACGTTTGTTAATTTGAATTTGTTACCATGGCAACGCCTAGAAATTTTTGTTTATTAACATAACAACGCCATAAGATATTTCGAAGTATGTATGTGACGTTTGTTAATTTGAATTTGTTACCATGGCAACGCCTAGAAATTTTTGTTTATTAACATTACAACGCCATAAGATATTTCGAATTATGTATGTGACGTTTGTTAATTTGAAATTTGTTACCATTGCAACGCCTAGAAATTTTTGTTTATTACCATAGCAACGCCATAAAATATTTCGAAGTATGTTCTTTGTGACGTTTGTTTATTTGAAATTTGTTACCATGGCAACGCCTAGAAATTTTTATTTAAAACCATAGCATCGCCATAAAATATTTCGAAGTATGTATGTGACGTTTGTTAATTTGAAATTTGTTACCATGGCAACGCCTAGAAATTTTTGTTTATGACCATAGCAACGCCATAAAATATTTCGAAGTATGTTTTTTGTGACGTTTGTTTATTTAAAATTTGTTACCATGGCAACGCCTAGAAATTTTTGTTCATTACCATAGCAACGCCATAAAATATTTCGTAGTATGTTCTATGTGACGTTTGTTTATTTGAAATTTGTAACAATGGCAACGCCTAGAAATTTTTGTTTATAACCATAGCAACGCCATAAAATATTTCGAAGTATGTTCTATGTGATGTTTGTTTATTTGAAATTTGTAACCATGGCAACGCCTCGAAATTTTTGTTTATTACCATAGCAACGCCATTAAATATTTCGAAGTATGTTTTTTGTGACGTTTGTTTATTTAAAATTTGTTACCATGGCAACGCCTAGAAATTTTTGTTCATTACCATAGCAACGCCATAAAATATTTCGTAGTATGTTCTATGTGACGTTTGTTTATTTGAAATTTGTAACAATGGCAACGCCTAGAAATTTTTGTTTATAACCATAGCAACGCCATAAAATATTTCGAAGTATGTTCTATGTGACGTTTGTTAATTTGAAATTTGTTACCATGGCAACGCCTAAAAATTTTTGTTTAATACCATAGCAACGCCATAAAATATTTTAAAGTATATTCTATGTAAAGTTTGTTTATTTGAAATTTGTTACCATGGCAACGCCTAGAAATTTTTGTTTATTACCATAGCAACGCCATTAAATATTTTAAAGTATATATGTGACGTTTGTTAATTTGAAATTTTTTACCATGGCAACGCCTAGAAATTTTTGTTTATTACCATAGCAACGCCATAAAATATTTCGAAGTATGTTCTATGTGAAGTTTGTTTATTTGAAATTTGTTACCATGGCAACGCCTAGAAATTTTTATTTAAAACCATAGCAACGCCATAAAATATTTCGAAGTATGTATTTGACGTGTGTTTATTTGAAATTTGTTACCATGGCAACGCCTAGAAATTTTTATTTAAAACCATAGCAACGCCATAAAATATTTCGAAGTATGTATGTGACGTTTGTTAATTTGAAATTTGTTACCATGGCAACGCCTAGAAATTTTTTTTTATTACCATAGCAACGCCATAAAATATTTCGAAGTATGTTTTTTGTGACGTTTATTTATTTAAAATTTGTTAGCATAGCAACGCCATAAAATATTTCGAAGTATGTTCTATGTGACGTTTGTTTATTTGAAATTTGTAACAATGGCAACGCCTTGAAATTTTTGTTTATTACCATAGCAACGCCATAAAATATTTCGAAGTATGTTCTATGTGACGTTTGTTTATTTGAAATTTGTTACCATGGCAACGCCTCGAAATTTTTGTTTATTACCATAGCAACGCCATTAAATATTTCGAAGTATGTATGTGACGTTTGTTTATTTGAAATTTGTTACCATGGCAACGCCTAGAAATTTTTGTTTATTACCATAGTAACGCCATAAAATATTTCAAAGTATGTTCTTTGTAAAGTTTGTTTATTTGAAATTTGTTACCATGGCAACGCCTTAAAATTTTTGTTTATGACCATAGCAATGCCATAAAATGTTTCGAATTTTGTTCTTTGTGTCGTTTGTTAATTTGAAATTTGTAACAATGGCAACGTCTAGAAATATTTGTTTATTACCATAGCAACGCCATAAAATATTTCGATGTATGTATGTGAAGTTTGTTAATTTGAAATCTGTTACCATGTCAACGCCTAGAAATTCTTGTTTATTACCATAGCAACGCCATAAAATATTTCGACGTATGTATGTGACGTTTGTTATTTTGAAATTTGTTACCATAACAACGCCTAGAAATTTTTGTTTTTTACCATAGCAACGCCATAAAATATTTTTAAGTATGTATTTGACGTGTGTTTATTTGAAATTTGTCACCATGTCAACGCCTAGAAATAATGTTTATTACCATAGCAACGCCAAAAAATATTTCGAAGTATGTTCTATGTGACGTTTGTTTATTTGAAATTTGTTACCATGGCAACGCCAAGAAATTTTTGTTTATTACCATAGCAACGCCATAAAATATTTCGAAGTATGTATGTGACGTTTGTTAATTTGAAATTTGTTACCATGGCAACGCCTAGAAATTTTTGTTTATTACCATAGAAACGCCATAAAATATTTCGAAGTATGTTTGTGACGTGTGTTTATTTGAAATTCGTTACCATGGCAACGCCTAGAAATTTTTTTTTATTACCATAGCAACGCCATAAAATATTTCGAAGTATGTATGTGAAGTTTGTTAATTTGAAATCTGTTACCATGTCAACGCCTTGAAATTTTTGTTTATGACCATAGCAACGCCATAAAATATTTCGAAGTATGTTCTATGTGACGTTTGTTAATTTAATTTTTTTAACATGGCAACGCCTAGAAATTTTTGTTTATTACCATAGCAACGCCATAAAATATTTCAAAGTTTGTTCTATGTGACGTTTGTTTATTTGAAATTTCTTACCATTGCAATGCCTAGAAAATTTTGTTTATTACCATAGCAACGCCATAAAATATTTCAAATTTTGTTCTTTGTGACGTTTGTTTATTTGAAATTTGTAACAATGGCAACGCCTAGAAATTTATTGTTTATTACTATAGCAACGCCATAAAATATTTCGAAGTATGTTCTATGTGACGTTTGTTTATTTGAAATTTCTTACCATTGCAATGCCTAGAAAATTTTGTTTATTACCATAGCAACGCCATAAAATATTTCAAATTTTGTTCTTTGTGACGTTTGTTTATTTGAAATTTGTAACAATGGCAACGCCTAGAAATTTTTGTTTATTACTATAGCAACGCCATAAAATATTTCGAAGTATGTTCTGTGACGTTTGATTATTTGAAATTTGTTACCATGGCAACGCCTAGAAATTTTTGTTTATTACCATAGCAACGCCATAAAATGTTTCGAATTTTGTTCTTTGTGACGTTTGTTTATTTAAAATTTAATACCATGGCAACGCCTAGAAATTTTTGTTTATTACCATAGCAACGCCATAAAATATTTCGAAGTATGTATTTGACGTGTGTTTATTTGAAATTTGTTACCATGGCAACGCCTAGAAATTTTTATTTTAAACCATAGCAACGCCATAAAATATTTCAAAGTATGTATGTGACGTGTGTTTATTTGAAATTTGTTACCAGGGAAACGCCTAGAAATTTTTGTTTATTACCATAGCAACGCCATAAAATATTTCGAAGTATGTTCTATGTGAAGTTTGTTTATTTAAAATTTGTAACCATGGCAACGCCTAGAAATTTTTGTTTATTACCATAGCAACGCCATTAAATATTTCGAAGTATGTTCTATGTAAAGTTTGTTTATTTGAAATTTGTTACCATGGCAACGCCTTAAAATTTTTGTTTATTACCATAGCAACGCCATAAAATATTTTAACGTATGTATGTGACGTTTGTTAATTTGAAATTTTTTACCATGGCAACGCCTAGAAATTTTTGTTTATTACCATAGGAACGCCATAAAATATTTCGAAGTATGTATGTGACGTTTGTTTATTTGAAATTTGTTACCATGGCAACGCCTAGAAATTTTTATTTAAAACCATAGCATCGCCATAAAATATTTCGAAGTATGTATGTGACGTTTGTTAATTTGAAATTTGTTACCATGGCAACGCCTAGAAATTTTTGTTTATGACCATAGCAACGCCATAAAATATTTCGAAGTATGTTTTTTGTGACGTTTGTTTATTTAAAATTTGTTACCATGGCAACGCCTAGAAATTTTTGTTCATTACCATAGCAACGCCATAAAATATTTCGTAGTATGTTCTATGTGACGTTTGTTTATTTGAAATTTGTAACAATGGCAACGCCTAGAAATTTTTGTTTATAACCATAGCAACGCCATAAAATATTTTAAAGTATATTCTATGTAAAGTTTGTTTATTTGAAATTTGTTACCATGGCAACGCCTAGAAATTTTTGTTTATTACCATAGCAACGCCATTAAATATTTTAAAGTATATATGTGACGTTTGTTAATTTGAAATTTTTTACCATGGCAACGCCTAGAAATTTTTGTTTATTACCATAGCAACGCCATAAAATATTTCGAAGTATGTTCTATGTGAAGTTTGTTTATTTGAAATTTGTTACCATGGCAACGCCTAGAAATTTTTATTTAAAACCATAGCAACGCCATAAAATATTTCGAAGTATGTATTTGACGTGTGTTTATTTGAAATTTGTTACCATGGCAACGCCTAGAAATTTTTATTTAAAACCATAGCAACGCCATAAAATATTTCGAAGTATGTATGTGACGTTTGTTAATTTGAAATTTGTTACCATGGCAACGCCTAGAAATTTTTTTTTATTACCATAGCAACGCCATAAAATATTTCGAAGTATGTTTTTTGTGACGTTTATTTATTTAAAATTTGTTAGCATAGCAACGCCATAAAATATTTCGAAGTATGTTCTATGTGACGTTTGTTTATTTGAAATTTGTAACAATGGCAACGCCTTGAAATTTTTGTTTATTACCATAGCAACGCCATAAAATATTTCGAAGTATGTTCTATGTGACGTTTGTTTATTTGAAATTTGTTACCATGGCAACGCCTCGAAATTTTTGTTTATTACCATAGCAACGCCATTAAATATTTCGAAGTATGTATGTGACGTTTGTTTATTTGAAATTTGTTACCATGGCAACGCCTAGAAATTTTTGTTTATTACCATAGTAACGCCATAAAATATTTCAAAGTATGTTCTTTGTAAAGTTTGTTTATTTGAAATTTGTTACCATGGCAACGCCTTAAAATTTTTGTTTATGACCATAGCAATGCCATAAAATGTTTCGAATTTTGTTCTTTGTGTCGTTTGTTAATTTGAAATTTGTAACAATGGCAACGTCTAGAAATATTTGTTTATTACCATAGCAACGCCATAAAATATTTCGAATTTTGTTCTATTTGACGTTTGTTTATTTGAAATTTGTTACAATGGCAACGCCTCGAAATTTTTGTTTATTACCATAGCAACGCCATAAAAATATTACAAAGTATGTATGTGACATGTGTTTCTTTGAAATTTTTTAACATGGCAACGCCTAGAAATTTTTGTTTATTACCATAGCAACGCCTAGTAATTTTTGTTTATTACCATAGCAACGCCATAAAATATTTCAGAGTATGTATGCGACGTTTGTTAATTTGAAATTTGTTACCATGGCAACGCCTAGAAAATTTTGTTTATTACCATAGCAACGCCATAAAATATTTCGAAGTATGTATGTGACGTTTGTTTATTTGAATTTTGTAACCATAGCAACGCCTAGAAATTTTTGTTTATTACCATAGCAACGCCATAAAATATTTCGAAGTATGTATGTGACGTTTGTTTATTTGAATTTTTTTACCATGGCAACGCCTAGAAATTTTTGTTTATTACCATAGCAACGCCATAAAATATTTCGAAGTATGTATGTGACGTTTGTTAATTTGAAATTTGTTACCATGGCAACGCCTAGAAATTTTTGTTTATTACCATAGCAACGCCATAAAATATTTCGAAGTATGTATGTGATGTTTGTTAATTTGAAATCTGTTACCATGTCAACGCCTAGAAATTTTTGTTTATTACCATAGCAACGCCATAAAATATTTCGAAGTATGTTCTATGTGACGTTTGTTAATTTAAATTTTTTAACATGGCAACGCCTAGAAATTTTTGTTTATTACCATAGCAACGCCATAAAATATTTCGGAGTATGTATGTGACGTATGTTTATTTAAAATTTGTTACCATGGCAACGCCTAGGAATTTTTGTTAATTACCATAGCAACGCCATAAAATATTTCGAAGTATGTATGTGACGTTTGTTTATTTGAAATTTGTTACCATAGCAACGCCTAGAATTTTTTGATTATTACCATAGCAACGCCATAAAATATTTCGAAGTATGTATGTGAAGTTTGTTTATTTAAAATTTGTTACCAAGGCAACGCCTAGAAATTTTTGTTTATTACCATAGCAACGTCATTAAATATTTCGAAGAATGTTCTATGTGACGTTTGTTAATTTGAAATTTGTAACAATGGCAACGCCTAGAAATTTTTGTTTATTACCATAGCAACGCCATAAAATATTTCTAAGTATGTATTTGACGAGTGTTTATTTGAAATTTTTGACCATGGCAACGCCTAGAAATTTTTATTTACAACCATAGCAACGCCATAAAATATTTCGAAGTATGTATGTGACGTTTGTTAATTTGAAATTCGTTACCATGGCAACGCCTAGAAATTTTTGTTTATTACCATAGCAACGCCATAAAATATTTCGATGTATGTATGTGAAGTTTGTTAATTTGAAATCTGTTACCATGTCAACGCCTAGAAATTTTTGTTTATTACCATAGCAACGCCATAAAATATTTCAAAGTATGTTCTATGTGACGTTTGTTAATTTGAAATTTTTTAACATGGCAACGCCTAGAAAATTTTGTTTATTACCATAGCAACGCCATTAAATATTTCGAAGTATGTATGTGATGTTTGTTAATTTGAAATTTGTTACCATGGCAACGCCTAGAAATTTTTGTTTGTTACCATAGCAACGCCATAAAATATTTCGAACTATGTTCTATGTGACGTTTGTTAATTTGAAATTTGTAACCATGGCAACGCCTAGAATTTTTTTTTAATTACCATAGCAACGCCATAAAATTTCCGAAGTATGTATGTGACGTTTGTTAATTTGAACATTGTTAACATGGCAACGCCTAGAAATTTTTGTTTATTACCATAGCAACGCCATAAAATATTTCAAAATATGTATGTGACGTTTGTTAATTTAAAATTTGTTACCATGGCAACGCCTAGAAAATTTTGTTTATTACCATAGCAACGCCATTAAATATTTCGAAGTATGTATGTGACGTTTGTTTATTTGAAATTTGTTACCATGGCAACGCCTAGAATTTTTTGTTTATTACCATAGCAACGCCATAAAATATTTCGGAGTATGTTCTGTGTTACGTTTGTTTATTTAAAATTTGTTACCATGGCAACGCCTAGAAATTTTTGTTTATTACCATAGCAACGCCATTAAATATTTCGAAGTATGTATGTGACGTTTGTTAATTTGAAATTTGTTACCTTGGCAACGCCTAGAAATTTTTGTTTATTATCATAGCAACGCCATAAAATATTTCGAAGTATGTATGTGACGTTTGTTAATTTGAAATTTGTTACCATGGCAACGCCTAGAAATTTTTGTTTATTAACATTACAACGCCATAAGATATTTCGAAGTATGTATGTGACGTTTGTTAATTTGAATTTGTTACCATGGCAACGCCTAGAAATTTTTGTTTATTAACATTACAACGCCATAAGATATTTCGAATTATGTATGTGACGTTTGTTAATTTGAAATTTGTTACCATTGCAACGCCTAGAAATTTTTGTTTATTACCATAGCAACGCCATAAAATATTTCGAAGTATGTTCTTTGTGACGTTTGTTTATTTGAAATTTGTTACCATGGCAACGCCTAGAAATTTTTATTTAAAACCATAGCAACGCCATAAAATATTTCGAAGTATGTATGTGACGTTTGTTAATTTGAAATTTGTTACCATGGCAACGCCTAGAAATTTTTGTTTATGACCATAGCAACGCTATAAAATATTTCGAAGTATGTTTTTTGTGACGTTTGTTTATTTAAAATTTGTTACCATGGCAACGCCTAGAAATTTTTGTTCATTACCATAGCAACGCCATAAAATATTTCGAAGTATGTTCTATGTGACGTTTGTTTATTTGAAATTTGTAACAATGGCAACGCCTAGAAATTTTTGTTTATAACCATAGCAACGCCATAAAATATTTCGAAGTATGTTCTATGTGATGTTTGTTTATTTGAAATTTGTAACCATGGCAACGCCTCGAAATTTTTGTTTATTACCATAGCAACGCCATTAAATATTTCGAAGTATGTATGTGACGTTTTTTAATTTGAAATTTGTTACCATGGCAACGCCTAGAAATTTTTGTTTATTACCATAGCAACGCCATAAAATATTTTAAAGTATATTCTATGTAAAGTTTGTTTATTTGAAATTTGTTACCATGGCAACGCCTAGAAATTTTTGTTTATTACCATAGCAACGCCATTAAATATTTTAAAGTATATATGTGACGTTTGTTAATTTGAAATTTTTTACCATGGCAACGCCTAGAAATTTTTGTTTATTACCATAGCAACGCCATAAAATATTTCGAAGTATGTTCTATGTGAAGTTTGTTTATTTGAAATTTGTTACCATGGCAACGCCTAGAAATTTTTATTTAAAACCATAGCAACGCCATAAAATATTTCGAAGTATGTATTTGACGTGTGTTTATTTGAAATTTGTTACCATGGCAACGCCTAGAAATTTTTATTTAAAACCATAGCAACGCCATAAAATATTTCGAAGTATGTATGTGACGTTTGTTAATTTGAAATTTGTTACCATGGCAACGCCTAGAAATTTTTGTTTATTACCATAGCAACGCCATAAAATATTTCGAAGTATGTTTTTTGTGACGTTTATTTATTTAAAATTTGTTACCATAGCAACGCCTAGAAATTTTTGTTCATTACCATAGCAACGCCATAAAATATTTCGAAGTATGTTCTATGTGACGTTTGTTTATTTGAAATTTGTTACCATGGCAACGCCTCGAAATTTTTGTTTATTACCATAGCAACGCCATTAAATATTTCGAAGTATGTATGTGACGTTTGTTTATTTGAAATTTGTTACCATGGCAACGCCTAGAAATTTTTGTTTATTACCATAGTAACGCCATAAAATATTTCAAAGTATGTTCTTTGTAAAGTTTGTTTATTTGAAATTTGTTACCATGGCAACGCCTTAAAATTTTTGTTTATGACCATAGCAATGCCAAAAATTTTTTAAAGTATATATGTGACGTTTGTTAATTTGAAATTTTTTACCATGGCAACGCCTAGAAATTTTTGTTTATTACCATAGCAACGCCATAAAATATTTCAAAGTATGTTCTATGTAAAGTTTGTTTATTTGAAATTTGTTACCAAGGCAACGCCTTAAAATTTTTGTTTATTACCATAGCAACGCCATAAAATATTTTAAAGTATGTATGTGACGTTTGTTAATTTGAAATTTTTTACCATGGCAACGCCTTGAAATTTTTGTTTATTACCATAGCAACGCCATAAAATATTTCGAAGTATGTATGTGACGTTTGTTTATTTGAAATTTTTTACGATGGCAACGCCTAGAAATTTTTGTTTATTACCATAGCAACGCCATAAAATTTTTCTAAGTATGTATTTGACGAGTGTTTATTTGAAATTTGTTACCATGGCAACGCCTAGAAATTTTTGTTTATTACCATAGCAACGCCATAAAATATTTCTAAGTATGTATTTGACGAGTGTTTATTTGAAATTTGTTACCATGGCAACGCCTAGAAAGGCAACGCCTAGAAATTTTTGTTTATTACCATAGCAACGCCATAAAATATTTCGAAGTATGTATGTGACGTTTGTTTATTTGAAATTTGTTACCATGGCAACGCCTAGAAATTTTTGTTTATTACCATAGCAACGCCATAAAATTTTTCTAAGTATGTATTTGACGAGTGTTTATTTGAAATTTGTTACCATGGCAACGCCTAGAAAGGCAACGCCTAGAAATTTTTGTTTATTACCATAGCAACGCCATAAAATATTTCGAAGTTTGTATGTGACATTTGTTTGTTTTGAAATTTGTTACAATGGCAACGCCCAGAAATTTTTGTTTATTACCATAGCAACGCCATAAAATATTTCAAAGTATGTTCTATGTAAAGTTTGTTTATTTGAAATTTGTAACCATGGCAACGCCTTAAAATTTTTTTTTATTACCATAGCAACGCCATAAAATATTTTAAAGTATGTATGTGACGTTTGTTAATTTTAAATTTTTTACCATGGCAACGCCTAGAAATTTTTGTTTATTACCATAGCAACGCCATAAAATATTTCGAAGTATGTATGTGACGTTTGTTTATTTGAATTTTTTTACCATGGCAACGCCTAGAAATTTTTGTTTATTACCATAGCAACGCCATAAAATATTTCGAAGTAAGTATGTGACGTTTGTTAATTTGAAATTTGCTACCATGGCAACGCCTAGAAATTTTTGTTTATTACCATAGCAACGCCATAAAATATTTCTAAGTTTGTTCAATGTGACGTTTGTTTATTTGAAATTTGTTACCATTGTAATGCCTAGAAATTTTTGTTTATTACCATAGCAACGCCATAAAATATTTCAAATTTTGTTCTTTGTGACGTTTGTTTATTTGAAATTTGTAACAATGGCAACGCCTAGAAATTTTTGTTTATTACTAAAGCAACGCCATAAAATATTTCGAAGTATGTTCTATGTGACGTTTGTTTATTTGAAATTATTTACCGTGGCAACGCCTAGAAATTTTTGTTTATTACCATAGCAACGCCATAAAATGTTTCGAATTTTGTTCTTTGTGACGTTTGTTTATTTGAAATTTGTAACAATGGCAACGCCTAGAAATATTTGTTTATTACCATAGCAACGCCATTAAATATTTCGAATTTTGTTCTATGTGACGTTTGTTTATTTGAAATTTGTTACCATGGCAACGCCTAGAAATTTTTGTTTATTACCATAGCAACGCCATAAAATATTTCGAAGTATGTTCTATGTGAAGTTTGTTTATTTGAAATTTGTTACCATGGCAACGCCTAGAAATTTTTGTTTATTACCATAGCAACGCCATAAAATATTTCAAAGTATGTATTTGACGTGTGTTTATTTCCATGGTTACAAATTTCAAATTAACAAACGTCGCATACATACTCCGAAATATTTTATGGCATTGCTATGGTAATAAACAAAAATTTCTAGGCGTTGCTATGGTAATAAAGAAAAATTTCTAGGCGTTGCCATGTTAAAAAATTTCAAATTAACAAACGTCACATAAAACATACTTCGAAATATTTTATGGCGTTGCTATGGTAATAAACAAAAATTTCTAAGCGTTGGCATGGTAACAGTATTCAAATTAACAAACTTCACATACATACATCGAAATATTTTATGGCGTTGCTATGGTAATAAATAAAAATTTCTAGGCGTTGCCATGGTAACAAATTTCAAATAAACACACGTCACATATATACTTCGAAATATTTTATGGCGTTGCTATGGTAAAAAACAAAAATTTCTAGGCGTTGTTATGGTAACAAATTTCAAATTAACAAACGTCATATACATACTTCGAAATATTTTATGGCGTTGCTATGGTAATAAACAAAAATTACTAGGCGTTGCCATGGTAACAAATTTAAAATTAACAAACGTCAAATACATACTTTGAAATATTTTATGGCGTTGCTATCCTTTCAAATAAAAATTTCTAGGCGTTTCCATGGTAACAAATTTCAAATAAATACACGTCACATACATACTTTGTAGAATTTTATGGCGTTGCTATGGTAATAAACAAAAATTTCTAGGCGTTGCCATGGTAACAAATTTCAAATAAACATACGTCAAATACATACTTCGAAATATTTTATGGCGTTGCTATGCTTGTAAATAAAAATTTCTTGGCGTTGCCATGGTAACAGATTTCAAATTAACAAACTTCACATACATACATCGAAATATTTTATGACGTTGCTATGGTAATAAATAAAAATTTCTAGGCGTTGCCATGGTAACAAATTTCAAATAAACACACGTCACATACATACTTCGAAATATTTTATGGCGTTGCTATGGTAAAAAACAAAAATTTCTAGGCGTTGTTATGGTAACAAATTTCAAATTAACAAACGTCATATACATACTTCGAAATATTTTATGGCGTTGCTATGGTAATAAACAAAAATTACTAGGCGTTGCCATGGTAACAAATTTAAAATTAACAAACGTCAAATACATACTTTGAAATATTTTATGGCGTTGCTATCCTTTCAGTTAAAAATTTCTAGGCGTTTCCATGGTAACAAATTTCAAATAAATACACGTCACATACATACTTTGAAATATTTTATGGCGTTGCTATGGTAATAAACAAAAATTTCTAGGCGTTGCTATGGTAATAGACAAAAATTTCTGAGCGTTGCCATGGTAAAAAATTTCAAATTAACAAACGTCACATACATACTTTAAAATATTTTATGGCGTTGCTATGGTAATAAACAAAAATTTTAAGGCGTTGCCACGGTAAGAAATTTCAAATAAACAAACTTTACATAGAACATACTTTGAAATATTTTATGGCGTTGCTATGGTAATAAACAAAAATTTCTAGGCGTTGCCATAGTAACAAATTTCAAAACAAACAAATGTCACATACATACTTCGAAATATTTTATGGCGTTGCTATGGTAATAAACAAAAATTACTAGGCGTTGCCATGGTCACAAATTTCAAATAAACAAACGTCACATACATACTTCGAAATATTTTATGGCGTTGCTATGGTAATAAACAAAAATTTCTAGGCGTTGCCATGGTCACAAATTTTAAATTAACAAACGTCACATACATACTTCGAAATATTTTATGGCGTTGCTATGGTTGTAAATAAAAATTTCTTGGCGTTGCCATGGTAACAAATTTTAAATAAACACACGTCAAATACATACTTCGAAATATTTTATGGCGTTGCTATGGTAATAAACAAAAATTTCTAGGCGTTGCCATGGTAACAAATTTCAAATAAACAAACTTCACATAGAACATACTTCGAAATATTTTATGGCGTTGCTATGGTAATAAACAAAAATTTCTAGGCGTTGACATGGTAACAGATTTCAAATTAACAAATTTCACATACATACTTCGAAATATTTTATGGCGTTGCTATGGTAATAAACAAAAATTTCTAGGCGTTGCCATGGTAACGAATTTCAAATAAACTCACGTCACAAACATACTTCGAAATATTTTATGGCGTTGCTATGGTAATAAACAAAATTTTTAGGCGTTGCCATGGTAACAAATTTCAAATTAACAAACGTCACATACATACTTCGAAATATTTTATGGCGTTGCTATGGTAATAAACAAAAATTTCTAGGCGTTGCCATGGTAACAAATTTCAAATAAACAAACTTCACATAGAATATACTTCGAAATATTTTATGGCATTGTTAAGGTAATAAACAAAAATTTCTAGGCGTTGCCATGGTAACAAATTTCAAATAAACAAACGTCACATACATACTTCGAAATATTTTATGGCGTTGCTATGGTAATAAACAAAAATTTCTAGGCGTTGCTATGGTAACAAATTTCAAATTAACAAACGTCACATACATACTTCGAAATATTTTATGGCGTTGCTATTGTAATAAACAAAAATTTCTAGGCGTTGCTATGGTAACAAATTTTAAATAAACAAACGTCACATACATACTTTGTAATATTTTATGGCGTTGCTATGGTAATAAACAAAAATTTCGAGGCGTTGCCATTGTAACAAATTTCAAATAAACAAACGTCAAATAGAACAAAATTCGAAATATTTTATGGCGTTGCTATGGTAATAAACAAATATTTCTAGACGTTGCCATTGTTTCAAATTTCAAATAAACAAACGTCACAAAGAACAAAATTCGAAACATTTTATGGCGTTGCTATGGTAATAAACAAAAATTTCTAGGCGTTGCCATGGTAACGAATTTCAAATAAACACACGTCACAAACATACTTCGAAATATTTTATGGCGTTGCTATGGTAATAAACAAAAATTTCTAGGCGTTGCCATGGTAACAAATTTCAAATTAACAAACGTCACATACATACTTCGAAATATTTTATGGCGTTGCTATGGTAATAAACAAAAATTTCTAGGCGTTGCCATGGTAACAAAGTTCAAATAAACAAACGTCACATACATACTTCGAAATATTTTATGGCGTTGCTATGGTAATAAACAAAAATTTCTAGGCGTTGCCATGGTTACAAAATTCAAATAAACAAACGTCACATACATACTTCGAAATATTTTATGGCGTTGCTATGGTAATAAACCAAATTTTCTAGGCTTTGCCATGGTAACAAATTTCAAATTAACAAACGTCGCATACATACTCCGAAATATTTTATGGCGGTGCTATGGTAATTAACAAAAATTACTAGGCGTTGCTATGGTAATAAACAAAATTTTCTAGGCGTTGCCATGTTAAAAAATTTCAAATTAACAAACGTCACATAGAACATACTTCGAAATATTTTATGGCGTTGCTATGGTAATAAACAAAAATTTCTAGGCGTTGACATGGTAACAGATTTCAAATTAACAAACTTCACATACATACATC
Source organism: Rhyacophila brunnea (assembly GCF_057557595.1). Classification (NCBI taxonomy): domain Eukaryota; kingdom Metazoa; phylum Arthropoda; class Insecta; order Trichoptera; family Rhyacophilidae; genus Rhyacophila; species Rhyacophila brunnea. The sequence goes on along the minus strand of NW_028232904.1, from coordinate 29,749,113 downwards.
GAAATATTTTATGGCGTTGCTATGGTAATAAACAAAAATTTCTAGGCGTTGCCATGGTAACGAATTTCAAATTAACAAACGTCACATACATACTTCGAAAAATTTTATGGCGTTGCTATGGTTGTAAATAAAAATTTCTAGGCGTTGCTATGGTAACAAATTTCAAATAAACACTCGTCAAATACATACTTAGAAATATTTTATGGCGTTGCTATGGTAATAAACAAAAATTTCTAGGCGTTGCCATTGTAACAAATTTCAAATTAACAAACGTCACATAGAACATTCTTCGAAATATTTTATGACGTTGCTATGGTAATAAACAAAAATTTCTAGGCGTTGCCATGGTAACAAATTTTAAATAAACAAACTTCACATACATACTTCGAAATATTTTATGGCGTTGCTATGGTAATAAACAAAAAATTCTACGCGTTGCTATGGTAACAAATTTCAAATAAACAAACGTCGCATACATACTCCGAAATATATTATGGCGTTGCTATGGTAATAAACAAAAATTACTAGGCGTTGCTATGGTGATAAACAAAATTTTCTAGGCGTTGCCATGTTAAAAAATTTCAAATTAACAAACGTCACATAGAACATACTTTGAAATATTTTATGGCGTTGCTATGGTAATAAACAAAAATTTCTAGGCGTTGACATCGTAACAGATTTCAAATTAACAAACTTCACATACATACATCGAAATATTTTATGGCGTTGCTATGGTAATAATAAAAATTTCTAGGCGTTGCCATGGTAACGAATTTCAAATTAACAAACGTCACATACATACTTCGAAATATTTTATGGCGTTGCTATGGTTGTAAATAAAAATTTCTAGGCGTTGCTATGGTAACAAATTTCAAATAAACACTCGTCAAATACATACTTAGAAATATTTTATGGCGTTGCTATGGTAATAAACAAAAATTTCTAGGCGTTGCCATTGTAACAAATTTCAAATTAACAAACGTCACATAGAACATTCTTCGAAATATTTTATGACGTTGCTATGGTAATAAACAAAAATTTCTAGGCGTTGCCATGGTAACAAATTTTAAATAAACAAACTTCACATAGATACTTCGAAATATTTTATGGCGTTGCTATAGTAATAAACAAAAAATTCTACGCGTTGCTATGGTAACAAATTTCAAATAAACAAACGTCACATACATACTTCGAAATATTTTATGGCGTTGCTATGGTAATTAACAAAAATTCCTAGGCGTTGCCATGGTAACAAATTTCAAATAAACATACGTCACATACATACTCCGAAATATTTTATGGCGTTGCTATGGTAATAAACAAAAATTTCTAGGCGTTGCTATGGTAATAAACAAAAATTTCTAGGCGTTGCCATGTTAAAAAATTTAAATTTACAAACGTCACATAGAACATACTTCGAAATATTTTATGGCGTTGCTATGGTAATAAACAAAAATTTCTAGGCGTTGACATGGTAACAGATTTCAAATTAACAAACTTCACATACATACTTCGAAATATTTTATGGCGTTGCTATGGTAATAAACAAAAATTTCTAGGCGTTGCCATGGTAACGAATTTCAAATAAACACACGTCACAAACATACTTCGAAATATTTTATGGCGTTGCTATGGTAATAAACAAAATTTTTAGGCGTTGCCATGGTAACAAATTTCAAATTACAAACGTCACATACATACTTCGAAATATTTTATGGCGTTGCTATGGTAATAAACAAAAATTTCTAGGCGTTGCCATGGTAACAAATTTCAAATAAACAAACTTCACATAGAATATACTTCGAAATATTTTATGGCATTGTTAAGGTAATAAACAAAAATTTCTAGGCGTTGCCATGGTAACAAATTTCAAATAAACAAACGTCACATACATACTTCGAAAAAATTTATGGCGTTGCTATGGTAATAAACAAAAATTTCTAGGCGTTGCCATGGTAACAAATTTCAAATTTACAAACGTCACATACATACTTCGAAATATTTTATGGCGTTGCTATGGTAATAAACAAAAATTATTAGGCGTTGCCATGGTAACAAATTTTAAATTAACAAACTTCACATACATACTTCGAAATATTTTATGGCGTTGCTATCCTTTTAAATAAAAATTTCTAGGCGTTTCCATGGTAACAAATTTCAAATAAACACACGTAACATACATACTTTGAAATATTTTATGGCGATGCTATGGTAATAAACAAAAATTTCAAGGCGTTGCCATTGTAAAAAAATTCAAATAAACAAACGTCACATACATACTTCGAAATATTTTATGGCGTTCCTATGGTAATAAACAAAAATTTCTAGGCGTTGCCATGGTAAAAAATTTCAAATTAACAAACGTCACATACATACTTTAAAATATTTTATGGCGTTGCTATGGTAATAAACAAAAATTTTAAGGCGTTGCCATGGTAACAAATTTCAAATAAACAAACTTTACATAGAACATACTTCGAAATATTTAATGGCGTTGCTATGGTAATAAACAAAAATTTCTAGGCGTTGCCATTGTAAAAAAAATTCAAATAAACAAACGTCACATACATACTTCGAAATATTTTATGGCGTTGCTATGGTAATAAACAAAAATTTCTAGGCGTTGCTATGGTAACAAATTTTAAATAAACAAACGTCACATACATACTTTGTAATATTTTATGGCGTTGCTATGGTAATAAACAAAAATTTCGAGGCGCTGCCATTGTAACAAATTTCAAATAAACAAACGTCAAATAGAACAAAATTCGAAATATTTTATGGCGTTGCTATGGTAATAAACAAATATTTCTAGACGTTGCCATGGTAACAAATTTCAAATTAATAAACGTCACATACATATTTCGAAATATTTTATGGCGTTGCTATGGTAATAAACAAAAAATTCTAGGCGTTGCCATGGTAACAAATTTCAAATAAACAAACTTCACATAGAACATACTTCGAAATATTTTATGGCGATTCTATGGTAATAAACAAAAATTTCTAGGCGTTGCCATGGTAACAAATTTCAAATAAACAAACGTCACATAGAACATACTTCGAAATATTTTATGGCGTTGCTATAGTAATAAACAAAAATTTCTAGGCGTTGCCATGGTTACAAATTTTAAATTAACAAACGTCACATAGAACATACTTCGAAATATTTTATGGCGTTGCTATGGTAATAAACAAAAATTTCTAGGCGTTGACATGGTAACAGATTTCAAATTAACAAACGTCACATACATACTTCGAAATATTTTATGGCGTTGCTATGGTAATAAACAAAAATTTCTAGGCATTGCCATTAAAACAAATTTTAAATAAACAAACTTCACATAGAACATACTTCGAAATATTTTACCGCGTTGCTTTGGTAATAAACAAAAATTTCTAGGCTTTGCCATGGTAACAAATTTCAAATAAACAAACGTCACATACATACTTCGAAATATTTTATGGCGTTGCTATGGTAATTAACAAAAATTTCTAGGCGTTGCTATGGTTACAAATTTTAAATAAACAAACGTCACATAGAACATACTTCGAAATATTTTATGGCGTTGCTATGGTAATAAACAAAAATTTCTGGGCGTTGCCATGGTAACAAATTTCAAATTAACAAACGTCACATACATACTTCGAAATATTTTATGGCGTTGCTATGGAAATAAACAAAAATTTCTAGGCGTTGCCATGGTAACAAATTTCAAATTAACAAACGTCACATAGAACATACTTCGAAATATTTTATGGCGTTGCTATGGTAATAAACAAAAATTTTTAGGCGTTGCTATGGTAACAAATTTGAAATAAACAAACGTCACATACATACTTCGAAATATTTTATGGCGTTGCTATGGTAATAAACAAAAATTTCGAGGCGTTGCCATGGTAACAAATTTCAAATAAACAAACGTCAAATAGAACAAAATTCGAAATATTTTATGGCGTTGCTATGGTAATAAACAAATATTTCTAGACGTTGTTATTGTTACAAATTTCAAATAAACAAACGTCACAAAGAACAAAATTCGAAATATTTTATGGCGTTGCTATGGTAATAATCAAAAATTTCTTGGCGTTGCCATGGTAACAAATTTTAAATAAACAAACGTCACATAGAACATACTTCGAAATATTTAATGGTGTTGCTATGGTAATAAACAAAAATTTCTAGGCGTTGCCATAGTAACAAATTTCAAAACAAACAAATGTCACATACATACTTCGAAATATTTTATGGCGTTGCTATGGTAATAAACAAAAATTTCTAGGCGTTGCCATGGTCACAAATTTCAAATAAACAAACGTCACATACATACTTCGAAATATTTTATGGCGTTGCTATGGTAATAAACAAAAATTTCTAGGCGTTGCTATGGTAACAAATTTTAAATAAACAAACGTCACATAGAACATACTTCGAAATATTTTATGGCGTTGCTATGGTAATAAACAAAAATTTCTAGGCGTTGACATGGTAACAGATTTTAAATAAACAAACGTCACATACATATTTCGAAATATTTTATGGCGTTGCTATGGTAATAAACAAAAAATTCTAGGCGTTGCCATGGTAACAAATTTCAAATAAACAAACTCCACATAGAACATACTTCGAAATATTTTATGGCGTTGCTATGGTTATAAACAAAAATTTCTAGGCGTTGCCATGGTAACAAATTTCAAATAAACAAACGTCACATAGAACATACTTCGAAATATTTTATGGCGTTGCTATGGTAATTAACAAAAATTTCTAGGCGTTGCCATGGTTACAAATTTCAAATAAACAAACGTCAAATAGAACAAAATTCGAAATATTTTATGGCGTTGCTATGGTAATAAACAAATATTTCTAGACGTTGTTATTGTTACAAATTTCAAATAAACAAACGTCACATAGAACATACTTCGAAATATTTTATGGCGTTGCTATGGTAATAAACAAAAATTTCTAGGCGTTGACATGGTAACAGATTTTAAATAAACAAACGTCACATACATATTTCGAAATATTTTATGGCGTTGCTATGGTAATAAACAAAAAATTCTAGGCGTTGCCATGGTAACAAATTTCAAATTAACAAACGTCACATAGAACATACTTCGAAATATTTTATGGCGTTGCTATGGTAATAAACAAAAATTTTTAGGCGTTGCTATGGTAACAAATTTGAAATAAACAAACGTCACATACATACTTCGAAATATTTTATGGCGTTGCTATGGTAATAAACAAAAATTTCGAGGCGTTGCCATGGTAACAAATTTCAAATAAACAAACGTCAAATAGAACAAAATTCGAAATATTTTATGGCGTTGCTATGGTAATAAACAAATATTTCTAGACGTTGTTATTGTTACAAATTTCAAATAAACAAACGTCACAAAGAACAAAATTCGAAATATTTTATGGCGTTGCTATGGTAATAATCAAAAATTTCTTGGCGTTGCCATGGTAACAAATTTTAAATAAACAAACGTCACATAGAACATACTTCGAAATATTTAATGGTGTTGCTATGGTAATAAACAAAAATTTCTAGGCGTTGCCATAGTAACAAATTTCAAAACAAACAAATGTCACATACATACTTCGAAATATTTTATGGCGTTGCTATGGTAATAAACAAAAATTTCTAGGCGTTGCCATGGTCACAAATTTCAAATAAACAAACGTCACATACATACTTCGAAATATTTTATGGCGTTGCTATGGTAATAAACAAAAATTTCTAGGCGTTGCCATGGTAACAAATTTCAAGGCGTTGCCATGGTAACAAATTTCAAATTAACAAACGTCACATAGAACATACTTCGAAATATTTTATGGCGTTGCTATGGTAATAAACAAAAATTTTTAGGCGTTGCTATGGTAACAAATTTGAAATAAACAAACGTCACATACATACTTCGAAATATTTTATGGCGTTGCTATGGTAATAAACAAAAATTTCGAGGCGTTGCCATGGTAACAAATTTCAAATAAACAAACGTCAAATAGAACAAAATTCGAAATATTTTATGGCGTTGCTATGGTAATAAACAAATATTTCTAGACGTTGTTATTGTTACAAATTTCAAATAAACAAACGTCACAAAGAACAAAATTCGAAATATTTTATGGCGTTGCTATGGTAATAATCAAAAATTTCTTGGCGTTGCCATGGTAACAAATTTTAAATAAACAAACGTCACATAGAACATACTTCGAAATATTTAATGGTGTTGCTATGGTAATAAACAAAAATTTCTAGGCGTTGCCATAGTAACAAATTTCAAAACAAACAAATGTCACATACATACTTCGAAATATTTTATGGCGTTGCTATGGTAATAAACAAAAATTTCTAGGCGTTGCCATGGTCACAAATTTCAAATAAACAAACGTCACATACATACTTCGAAATATTTTATGGCGTTGCTATGGTAATAAACAAAAATTTCTAGGCGTTGCTATGGTAACAAATTTTAAATAAACAAACGTCACATAGAACATACTTCGAAATATTTTATGGCGTTGCTATGGTAATAAACAAAAATTTCTAGGCGTTGACATGGTAACAGATTTTAAATAAACAAACGTCACATACATATTTCGAAATATTTTATGGCGTTGCTATGGTAATAAACAAAAAATTCTAGGCGTTGCCATGGTAACAAATTTCAAATAAACAAACTCCACATAGAACATACTTCGAAATATTTTATGGCGTTGCTATGGTTATAAACAAAAATTTCTAGGCGTTGCCATGGTAACAAATTTCAAATAAACAAACGTCACATAGAACATACTTCGAAATATTTTATGGCGTTGCTATGGTAATTAACAAAAATTTCTAGGCGTTGCCATGGTTACAAATTTTAAATAAACAAACGTCACATAGAACATACTTCGAAATATTTTATGGCGTTGCTATGGTAATAAACAAAAATTTCTAGGCGTTGCCATGGTAACAATTTTCAAATTAACAAACGTCACATACATACTTCGAATTATTTTATGGCGTTTCTATGGTTGTAAATAAAAATTTCTTGGCGTTGCCATGGTAACAAATTTCAAATAAACACACGTCAAATACATACTTCGAAATATTTTATGGCGTTGCTATGGTAATAAACAAAAATTTCTAGGCGTTGCCATGGTAACAAATTTCAAATAAACAAACTTCACATAGAACATACTTCAAAATATTTTATGGCGTTGCTATGGTAATAAACAAAAATTTCTAGGCGTTGCCATGGTAACAAATTTCAAATAAACAAACTTCACATAGAACATACTTCGAAATATTTTATTGTGTTGCTATGGTAATAAACAAAAATTTCTAGGCGTTGCCATGGTAACAAATTTCAAATTAACAAACGTCACATACATACTTCGAAATATTTTATGGCGTTGCTATGGTTTTAAATAAAAATTTCTAGGCGTTGCCATGGTAACAAATTTCAAATAAACACGCGTCAAATACATACTTTGAAATATTTTATGGCGTTGCTATGGTAATAAACAAAAATTTCTAGGCGTTGCCATGGTAACAAATTTCAAATAAACAAACTTCACATAGAACATACTTCGAAATATTGTATGGCGTTGCTATGGTAATAAACAAAAATTTCTGGGCGTTGCCATGGTAACAAATTTCAAATTAACAAACGTCACATACATACTTCGAAATATTTTATGGCGTTGCTATGGAAATAAACAAAAATTTCTAGGCGTTGCCATGGTAACAAATTTCATATTAACAAACGTCACATAGAACATACTTCGAAATATTTTATGGCGTTGCTATGGTAATAAACAAAAATTTTTAGGCGTTGCTATGGTAACAATTTTGAATTAAACAAACGTCACATACATACTTCGAAATATTTTATGGCGTTGCTATGGTAATAAACAAAAATTTCGAGGCGTTGCCATGGTAACAAATTTCAAATAAACAAACGTCAAATAGAACAAAATTCGAAATATTTTATGGCGTTGCTATGGTAATAAACAAATATTTCTAGACGTTGTTATTGTTACAAATTTCAAATAAACAAACGTCACAAAGAACAAAATTCGAAATATTTTATGGCGTTGCTATGGTAATAAACAAAAATTTCTTGGCGTTGCCATGGTAACAAATTTTAAATAAACAAACGTCACATAGAACATACTTCGAAATATTTAATGGTGTTGCTATGGTAATAAACAAAAATTTCTAGGCGTTGCCATAGTAACAAATTTCAAAACAAACAAATGTCACATACATACTTCGAAATATTTTATGGCGTTGCTATGGTAATAAACAAAAATTTCTAGGCGTTGCCATGGTCACAAATTTCAAATAAACAAACGTCACATACATACTTCGAAATATTTTATGGCGTTGCTATGGTAATAAACAAAAATTTCTAGGCGTTGCTATGGTAACAAATTTTAAATAGACAAACGTCACATAGAACATACTTCGAAATATTTTATGGCGTTGCTATGGTAATAAACGAAAATTTCTAGGCGTTGACATGGTAACAGATTTTAAATTAACAAACGTCACATATATACTTCGAAATATTTTATGGCGTTGCTATGGTTGTAAATAAAAATTTCTTGGCGTTGCCATGGTAACAAATTTCAAATAAACACACGTCAAATAAAAACTTCGAAATATTTTATGGCGTTGCTATGGTAATAAACAAAAATTTCTAGGCGTTGCCATGGTAACAAATTTCAAATTAACAAACGTCACATACATACTTCGAAATATTTGATGGCGTTGCTGTGGTGGTAACTAAAAATTTCTAGGCGTTGCCATGGTAACAAATTTCAAATTAACAAACGTCACATACATACTTCGAAATATTTTATGGCGTTGCTATGGTAATAAACAAAAATTTCTAGGATTTGCCATGGTAACAAATTTCAAATAAACAAACTTCACATAGAACATACTTCGAAATATTGTATGGCGTTGCTATGGTAATAAACAAAAATTTCTAGGCGTTGCCTTGGTAACAAATTCAAATAAACAAACGTCACATAGAACATACTTCGAAATATTTTATGGCTTTGCTATGGTAATAAACAAAAATTTCTAGGCGTTGCCATGGTTACAAATTTTAAATAAACAAACGTCACATAGAACATACTTCGAAATATTTTATGGCGTTGCTATGGTAATAAACAAAAATTTCTAGGCGTTGCCATGGTTACAAATTTTAAATAAACAAACTTCACATAGAACATACTTCGAAATATTTTATGGCGTTGCTTTAGTAATAAACAAAAATTTTTAGGCGTTGCCATGGTAATAAATTTCAAATTAACAAACGTCACATACATACTTTGAAATATTTTATGGCGTTGCTATCCTTTCAGTTAAAAATTTCTAGGCGTTTCCATGGTAACAAATTTCAAATAAATACACGTCACATACATACTTTGAAATATTTTATGGCGTTGCTATGGTAATAAACAAAAATTTCTAGGCGTTGCTATGGTAATAGACAAAAATTTCTGAGCGTTGCCATGGTAAAAAATTTCAAATTAACAAACGTCACATACATACTTTAAAATATTTTATGGCGTTGCTATGGTAATAAACAAAAATTTTAAGGCGTTGCCATGGTAACAAATTTCAAATAAACAAACTTTACATAGAACATACTTCGAAATATTTAATGGCGTTGCTATGGTAATAAACAAAAATTTCTAGGCGTTGCCATTGTAAAAAAATTCAAATAAACAAACGTCACATACATACTTCGAAATATTTTATGGCGTTCCTATGGTAATAAACAAAAATTTCTAGGCGTTGCCATGGTAACAAATTTCAAATTAACAAACGTCACATACATACTTCGAAATATTTTATGGCGTTGCTATGCTTGTAAATAAAAATTTCTTGGCGTTGCCACGGTAACAAATTTCAAATAAACACACGTCAAATACATACTTTGAAATATTTTATGGCGTTGCTATGGTAATAAACAAAAATTTCTAGGCGTTGCCATGGTAACAAATTTCAAATAAACAAACTTCACAATGAACATACTTCGAAATATTTTATGGCGTTGCTATGGTAATAAACAAAAATTTCTAGGCGTTGCCATGGTAACAAATTTCAAATAAACAAACGTCACATAGAACATACTTCGAAATATTTTATGGCGTTGCTATGGTAATAAACAAAAATTTCTAGGCGTTGCCATGGTAACAAATTTTAAATTAACAAACGTCACATACATACTTCGAAATATCTTATGGCGTTGTTATGTTAATAAACAAAAATTTCTAGGCGTTGCCATGGTAACAAATTCAAATTAACAAACGTCACATAGATACTTCGAAATATTTTATGGCGTTGCTATGGTAATAAACAAAAATTTCTGGGCGTTGCCATGGTAACAAATTTCAAATAAACAAACGTCGAATAGAACATTCTTCGAAATATTTTATGGTGTTGCTATGGTAATAAACAAAAATTTCTAGGCGTTGCCATGGTAACAAATTTCAAATAAACAAACGTCACATACATATATCTAACTATTTTATGGCGTTGCTATGGTTATAAACAAAAATTTCTAGGCGTTGCCATAGTAACAAATTTCAAATAAACACGTCACATACATACTTCGATATATTTTATGGCGTTGCTATGGTAATAAACAAAAATTTCTGGGCGTTGCCATGGTTACAAATTTCAAATAAACAAACGTCGAATAGAACATTCTTCGAAATATTTTATGGCGTTGCTATGGTAATATACAAAAATTTCTAGGCGTTGCCATGGTAACAAATTTCAAATAAACAAACTTCACATAGTACATACTTCGAAATATTTAATGGCGTTGTTATGGTAATAAACAAATATTTCTAGGCGTGCCATGGTAACAAATTTAAAATAAACAAATGTCACATACATACTTCGAAATATTTTATGGCGTTGCTATGGTTATAAACAAAAATTTCTAGGCGTTTACATGGTAACAAATTTCAAATAAACAAACGTCACATACATACTTCGAAATATTTTATGGCGTCTTTTGGTAATAAACAAAAATTTTGAGGCGTTGCCATGGTAACAAATTTCAAATGAACAAACGTCACATAGAACAAAATTCGAAATATTTTATGGCGTTGCTATGGTAATAAACAAATATTTCTAGGCGTTGCCATTGTTACAAATTTCAAATAAACACACGTCACATACATACTTCGAAATATTTAATGGCGTTGCTATGGTAATAAACAAAAATTTCTTGGCGATGCCATTATAACAAATTTCAAAAAAACAAACGTCACATAGAACAAACTTCGAAATATTTAATGGTGTTGCTATGGTAATAAACAAAAATTTCGAGGCGTTGCCAGGGTAACAAATTTCAAATAAACAAACGTCAAATAGAACAAAATCCGAAATATTTTATGGCGTTGCTATGGTAATAAACAAATTATTCTAGACGTTGTTATTGTTACAAATTTCAAATAAACAAACGTCACAAAGAACAAAATTCGAAATATTTTATAGCGTTGCTATGGTAATAAACAAAAATTTCTAGGCGTTGCCATTGTTACAAATTTCAAATAAACAAACGTCACAAAGAACAAAATTTGAAATATTTAATGGCGTTGCTATGGTAATAAACAAAAAATTCTAGGCATTGCCATGGTAACAAATTTTAAATAAACAAACGTCACATAGAACATACTTCGAAATATTTTATGGCGTTGCTATGGTAATAAACAAAAATTTCTAGGCGTTGCCATGGTAACAAATTTCAAATAAACAAACGTCACATAGAACAAAATTCGAAATATTTTATGGCGTTGCTATGGTAATAAACAAATATTTCTAGGCGTTGCCATGGTAACAAATTTCAAATAAACATACGTCACATAGAACATACTTCGAAATATTTTATAGCGTTGCTATGGTAATAAACAAAAATTTCTAGGCGTTGCCATGGTAACAAATTTCAAATTAACAAACGTCACATACATACTTTGAAATATTTTATGGCGTTGCTATGGTTTTAAATAAAAATTTCTAGGCGTTGCCATGGTAACAAATTTCAAATAAACACACGTCAAATACATACTTTGAAATATTTTATGGCGTTGCTATGGTAATAAACAAAAATTTCTAGGCGTTGCCATGGTAACAAATTTCAAATAAACAAACTTCACATAGAACATACTTCGAAATATTTTATGGCGTTGCTATGGTAATAAACAAAAATTCCTAGGCGTTGCCATGGTAACAAATTTCAAATAAACAAACGTCACATACATACTTCGAAATATTTTATGGCGTTGCTATGGTTTTAAACAAAAAATTCTAGGCGTTGCCATGGTAACAAATTTCAAATAAACAAACGTCACATAGAACATACTTCGAAATATTTAATGGTGTTGCTATGGTAATAAACAAAAATTTCTAGGCGTTGCCATGGTAACAAATTTCAAATAAACAAACGTCTCATACATACTTCGAAATATTTTATGGCGTTGCTATGGTAATAAACAAAAATTTTTAGGCGTTGCTATGTTCACAAATTTTAAATAAACAAACGTCACATACATACTTTGTAATATTTTATGGCGTTGCTATGGTAATAAACAAAAATTTCGAGGCGTTGCCATTGTAACAAATTTCAAATTAACAAACGTCACATACATACTTCGAAATATTTTATGGCGTTGCTATGGTTGTAAATAAAAATTTCTTGGCGTTGCCATGGTAACAAATTTTAAATAAACACAGGTCAAATACATACTTCGAAATATTTTATGGCGTTGCTATGGTAATAAACAAAAATTTCTAGGCGTTGCCATGGTAACAAATTTCAAATAAACAAACTTCACATAGAACATACTTCGAAATATTTTATGGCGTTGCTATGGTAATAAACAAAAATTTCTAGGCGTTGCCATGGTAACAAATTTCAAATAAACAAACTTTACATAGAACATACTTCGAAATATTTTATGGCGTTGCTATGGTAATAAACAAAAATTTCTAGGCGTTGCCATGGTAACAAATTTCAAATAAACAAACTTCACATAGAACATACTTCGAAATATTTTATGGCGTTGCTATGGTAATAAACAAAAATTTCTAGGCGTTGACATGGTAACAGATTTCAAATTAACAAACTTCAAATACATACTTTGAAATATTTTATGGCGTTGCTATGGTAATAAACAAAAATTTCTAGGCGTTGCCATGGTAACAAATTTCAAATAAACACACGTCAAATACATACTTCGAAATATTTTATGGCGTTGCTATGGTAATAAACAAAAATTTCTAGGCGTTGCCATGGTAACAAATTTCAAATTAACAAACGTCACATACATACTTCGAAATATTTTATGGCGTTGCTTTGCTTGTAAATAAAAATTTCTTGGCGTTGCCATGGTAACAAATTTCAAATTAACAAACTTCACATACATACATCGAAATATTTTATGGCGTTGCTATGGTAATAAATAAAAATTTCTAGGCGTTGCCATGGTAACAAATTTCAAATAAACACACGTCACATACATACTTCGAAATATTTTATGGCGTTGCTATGGTAAAAAACAAAAATTTCTAGGCGTTGTTATGGTAACAAATTTCAAATTAACAAACGTCATATACATACTTCGAAATATTTTATGGCGTTGCTATGGTAATAAACAAAAATTACTAGGCGTTGCCATGGTAACAAATTTAAAATTAACAAACTTCAAATACATACTTTGAAATATTTTATGGCGTTGCTATCCTTTCAAATAAAAATTTCTAGGCGTTTCCATGGTAACAAATTTCAAATAAATACACGTCACATACATACTTTGTAATATTTTATGGCGTTGCTATGGTAATAAACAAAAATTTCTAGGCGTTGCCATGGTAACAAATTTCAAATAAACACACGTCAAATACATACTTCGAAATATTTTATGGCGTTGCTATGGTAATAAACAAAAATTTCTAGGCGTTGCCATGGTAACAAATTTCAAATTAACAAACTTCACATACATACATCGAAATATTTTATGGCGTTGCTATGGTAATAAATAAAAATTTCTAGGCGTTGCCATGGTAACAAATTTCAAATAAACACACGTCACATACATACTTCGAAATATTTTATGGCGTTGCTATGGTAAAAAACAAAAATTTCTAGGCGTTGTTATGGTAACAAATTTCAAATTAACAAACGTCATATACATACTTCGAAATATTTTATGGCGTTGCTATGGTAATAAACAAAAATTTCTAGGCGTTGCCATGGTAACAAATTTAAAATTAACAAACTTCAAATACATACTTTGAAATATTTTATGGCGTTGTTATCCTTTCAAATAAAAATTTCTAGGCGTTTCCATGCTAACAAATTTCAAATAAATACACGTCACATACATACTTTGTAATATTTTATGGCGTTGCTATGGTAAAAAACAAAAATTTCTAGGCGTTGCCATGGTAACAAATTTCAAATAAACACACGTCACATACATACTTCGAAATATTTTATGGCGTTGCTATGGTAATAAACAAAAATTACTAGGCGTTGCCATGGTAACAAATTTAAAATTTACAAACTTCAAATACATACTTTGAAATATTTTATGGCGTTGCTATCCTTTCAAATAAAAATTTCTAGGCGTTTCCATGGTAACAAATTTCAAATAAATACATGTCACATACATACTTTGTAATATTTTATGGCGTTGCTATGGTAATAAACAAAAATTTCTAGGCGTTGCAATGGAAACGAATTTCAAATAAACACACGTCACAAACATACTTCGAAATATTTTCTGGCGTTGCTATGGTAATAAACAAAAATTTCTAGGCATTGCCATGGTAACAAATTTCCACTTAACAAACGTCACATACATACTTCGAAATATTTGATGGCGTTGCTATGGTAATAAACAAAAATTTCTAAGCGTTGCCATGGTAACAAATTTCAAATTAACAAACGTCACATACAAACTTTGAAATATTTTATAACGTTGCTATGGTTGTAAATAAAAATTTCTAGGCGTTGCCATGGTAACAAATTTCAAATAAACACACGTCAAATACATACTTTGACATATTTTATGGCGTTGCTATGGTAATAAACAAAAATTTCTAGGCGTTGCCATGGTAACAAATTTCAAATAAACAAACTTCACATAAAACATACTTCGAAATATTTTATGGCGTTGCTATGGTAATAAACAAAAATTTCTAGGCGTTGCCATGGTAACAAATTTCAAATTAACAAACGTCACATACATACTTCGAAATATTTTATGACGTTGCTATGGTAATTAACAAAAATTACTAGGCGTTGCGATGGTTACAAATTTAAAATTAACAAACGTCACATACATACTTTGAAATATTTTAGGCGTTGCTATCCTTTCAAATAAAAATTTCTAGTCGTTTCCATGGTAACAAATTTCAAATAAACACTCGTCACATACATACTTTAAAATATTTTATGGCGTTGCTATGGTAATAAACAAAAATTTCTAGGCGTTGCCATCGTAAAAAATTTCAAATAAACAAACGTCACATACATACTTCGAAATATTTTATGGCGTTGCTATGGTAATAAACAAAAATTTCTAGGCGTTGCCATGGTAAAAAATTTCAAATTAACAAACGTCACATACATACTTTAAAATATTTTATGGCGTTGCTATGGTAATAAACAAAAATTTTAAGGCGTTGCCTTGGTAACAAATTTCAAATAAACAAACTTTACATAGAACATACTTTGAAATATTTTATGGCGTTGCTATGGTAATAAACAAAAATTTCTAGGCATTGCCATAGTAACAAATTTCAAAACAAACAAATGTCACATACATACTTCGAAATATTTTATGGCGTTGCTATGGTAATAAACAAAAATTTCTAGGCGTTGCCATGGTAAAAAATTTCAAATTAACAAACGTCACATATATACTTTAAAATCTGTACCCGAGAAGCATACGGATGCAAGTCCAAAACATGAAATGTTCAGGAGAGCCAAAAAACTATTTTATTTTATGTTAAGCTCTTATAACTTTTAAAAATATTTATACAGATTGTTAAAAAAAAATAAGTTATGAAAATCAATTAATTTTGAATAAGAATTGTGTTTTTTTTTGATTTTTTATATGTAGAAGACATAGAAAAAAAATATTTAAAAATATAGGTATTGACTTCAGTGGACTTGAGTCCTTATGCTTGGAAATGAAATTGAAAATTTGGCTGAATTGACTGGCAGTACATGACTGTTAGTAGTAGTTGTTTAACCATTTTACGATTATTTGGTGCGAAGAATTCTTGGGTGCCGATCCAGATACCAAAAAGATGAATACATTTAGAGGTAGAAAATAAAGGTGCTTAAAAATAAATATTTTTTCGATTACATACTCTACAAAAAAAAAAATATTTCTGCTTATCTGCGTCTGCGTTTGCACAAAGTATTTTATATTATAGACAACATTTCATTTTTTCTTCTACCGGAAAAATGTGCCGGGGCACAGCCAGCTACGTCTCACACTAGTGTGCCGCGTTACAACGGTTGCGGAGCACTGATCTACAGGATCAATGTGTGTATAATACTGTTATGTTAATGAAAAGTTAGAAAGCATTCATTATAGTTTATTAAGAACTCCGATGCAATTATAAAGTTTTTTTTATTAACATTAAGAAATCAAAAAATTACAGTGCTACATAAACAATTATTTAACTTTCAATGTCTTCATCACCCGATTGAGGATACTCCGGCATATTATTTTTGTGAGCTAAGTTTTTGTAAAAAAAAGTGCAGTGGTTCTGGAATCCACTGCAACATTTTTTGCAGATCTGCAAACTAAGCGGTGTTATTCACTTCACATATTATACTTGGAGTAGTCAAAACACCTCTCTTTTTTCTTCTTACGGCAAGTTGTTTGAAACAACTTTGCTGAAAAGTGTTTTTGTATAATAATACTCCCGGCATATTAGCGTCAGCTCGCAGCTAGACCACCGTGGATAATAGGAAATCCTCACCATCAACATTCTTTTTTCGTACGACAAAATGTGATTGGGAACCAGTATAAAGTGATGCCATATTCAGTTATCAGACCAGATAGTTATTTCTTCCACATCATCTCCCATGGCATCATATATCCATTTAAGGATACAAGACGCCACTTAATTTGCCTCCCTGGCACCAACTGTCTCATTCCACATACAGCAATATGCCTTTTCATTTGTGCTGTCAAGAATGGTTTTGTTCAAAACCCACAATTTTTTTTAAATAAAATGATTGGGCATTTGTAAAAAACGGACAGGGAAGACATTTCTGCATATCAACTATTAATATGACTTCAGAAGATGTAGTCTTTGCTCGAAACTTTTTCAAATCGTATCGTAATTTTGCTTCGTTGATATGTTAATTTTTTTCTTCCTCGAGCTTTGGTTTGTCCGTCTCGTTTGCATTTTTTAATTTATGACAAATTGGTCACATACATCACAGGTATCGTTACTTGGTGGTTGAAAACTCAAGTTGAATTTTTCATTAAAATTTTTGCAGTAGAGCCATTCTTTTGCATGATTTTCAAGATGCATTTCTGTGTACAGTTGGTTAAATTCAAATCACGCTTACATTCAAATGAGTGCCCAGATATATTTGGGAAATTATATAATATGACTGACTAAAGATTTGATAATATTATCATCCAGCTTATTTGCTGGGGGATGCCGACCCCTACCATCTGGAGGCAGAACCGAGCCCGCGCACTGAAGGTTTTTATTTATTGCGAGGGTGACTAATTTGTCACTGAGATTAAAAGTGTTGAGAAACATTGTCTTGCATACTCTTTTGATTCATCCCTACAGCCAGAAAATAACACTTTGTGTATTTTCTGATAAACGGCTTTAAATTATTCCTTGGCCGTAATCGTTCAATGATTTCAATATCTATCAATGACACAATAAGTTGACGACGTAAATCCCAACTTTCCGTTTTCCAAAACCTCTCGTGTACATCAATTCTTTGTTGGTTTGTTATCAAATTACAGTCTCTCTGACAACGCTGATTGCATCTACTTTTCAATGCTTTGGCCGGTATCCACTTACTGCTAACAGCAGACTTGTATTGAACTCCTGTAAGGTGTTTGGTTTTTGCCCGCTGTCTTTTCTATTTAGCCTGATTAATCACAAGTTTTCTCCCAACTGATTTCTTTTGAGCTGATGATTCTTCCAAAATTAGATTGTCAGTCTCTTCTTAACGAATGGGGGTGGGGATTTCTTCTAAATGAACCGGGGGAATAATAAAGTGTTTATTGTCCGACTTGGTAGAGCTATTGATGGTCTATTCAGGATCTTTGTCAGAGTCAGAGTCGTATATTGGATCAACTAATGTAAACCTTGCTGAATTTTGATCCGGGGATTTTTTCGACGTTGAAGGCAATTCAATTTCAGTCAGAATATTCTGTAGATAAATAAGAATGTTTTTAGTATTGTATGGATTGAAAATTGTACGTGCTACGGATAAAACAGTATAAAGATCTAAGTACATATGGCAACATCGTTTTTTTCCAAAATTTATAAATGAAAAATGTACTCACCCTGGGACATGCTTTGTACCTATTGCGTTTCCTCTTTGAGAAGAAACAAGAATATAATGATCAATAATGATGCGTAAGTCAAAAGCATAGACAGTTACCATAGAAGCAGACGGATGTACATTGGACTTGAGTCGGAATGCAACTGTTTTACTGATTCATAAGGATGCAAGTCCATGTACACCCTTCTGCTTCTAATGAGTTATGGCTGTTGCATCCGTATACATCATTAAAAATCCTTTATTCTTTAAGATAGGACTTGCATCTCTCTGCCACTGATAAACATGATCATTAACTATAAATTGTCATCATTAACTCAATTCTTCAAATTTTGGACTTGCATCCGAATGCTTCTCGGGTACAGAAATATTTTATGGCATTGCTATGGTAATAAACAAAAATTTTAAGGCGTTGCCATGGTAACAAATTTCAAATAAACAAACTTTACATAGAACATACTTTGAAATATTTTATGGCGTTGCTATGGTAATAAACAAAAATTTCTAGGCGTTGCCATGGTAACAAATTTCAAATAAACAAACGTCACATACATACTTCGAAATATTTAATGGCGTTGCTATGGTAATAAACAAAAATTTCGAGGCGTTGCCATGGTAACAAATTTCAAATAAACAAACGTCACATAGAACATACTTCGAAATATTTTATGGCGTTGCTATGGTAATAAACAAAAAATTCAAGGCGTTGCCATTGTTACAAATTTCAAATAAACAAACGTCACATAGAACATACTTCGAAATATTTTATGGCGTTGCTATGGTAATGAACAAAAATTTCTAGGCGTTGCTATGGTAACAAATTTTAAATAAATAAACAACACAAAAAACATACTTCGCAATATTTTATGGCGTTGCTATGGTAATAAACAAAAATTTCTAGGCGTTGCCATGGTAACAAATTTCAAATTAACAAACGTCACATACATACTTCGAAATATTTTATGGCGTTGCTATGGTTTTAAATAAAAATTTCTAGGCGTTGCCATGGTAACAAATTTCAAAAAAACACACGTCAAATACATACTTCGAAATATTTTATGGCGTTGCTATGGTTTTAAATAAAAATTTCTAGGCGTTGCCATGGTAACAAATTTCAAATAAACAAACTTCACATAGAACATACTTCGAAATATTTTATGGCGTTGCTATGGTAATAAACAAAAATTTCTAGGCGTTGCCATGGTAACAAATTTCAAAAAAACACACGTCAAATACATACTTCGAAATATTTTATGGCGTTGCTATGGTTTTAAATAAAAATTTCTAGGCGTTGCCATGGTAACAAATTTCAAATAAACAAACTTCACATAGAACATACTTCGAAATATTTTATGGCGTTGCTATGGTAATAAACAAAAATTTCTAGGCGTTGCCATGGTAAAAAATTTCAAATTAACAAACGTCACATATATACTTTAAAATATTTTATGGCGTTGCTATGGTAATTAACAAAAATTTCTAGGCGTTGCCATGGTAACAAATTTCAAATAAACAAACTTTACATAGAATATACTTCGAAATATTTTATGGCGTTGCTATGGTTATAAACAAAAATTTTGAGGCGTTGCCATGGTTACAAATTTCAAATAAACAAACGTCACATAGAACATACTTCGAAATATTTTATGGCGTTGCTATGGTTATAAACAAAAATTTCTAGGCGTTGCCATTGTTACAAATTTCAAATAAACAAACGTCACATAGAACATACTTCGAAATATTTTATGGCAATGCTATGGTAATGAACAAAAATTTCTAGGCGTTCCCATGGTAACAAATTTTAAATAAACAAACGTCACAAAAAACATACTTCGAAATATTTTATGGCGTTGCTATGGTAATAAACAAAAATTTCTAGGCGTTGCCATGGTAACAAATTTCAAATAAACAAACGTCACATAGAACAAAATTCGAAATATTTTATGGCGTTGCTATGGTAATAAACAAATATTTCTAGGCGTTGCCATTGTTACAAATTTCAAATAAACAAACGTCACAAAGAACAAAATTCGAAATATTTTATGGCGTTGCTATGGTAATAAACAAAAATTTCTAGGCGTTGCCATGGTAAACAATTTCAAATAAACAAACGTCACATAGAACATACTTCGAAATATTTTATGGCGTTGCTATGGTAATAAACAAAAATTTCTAGGCGTTGCCATGGTAATAAATTTCAAATTAACAAACGTCACATACATACTTCGAAATATCTTATGGCGTTGTAATGTTAATAAACAAAAATTTCTAGGCGTTGCCATGGTAACAAATTCAAATTAACAAACGTCACATACATACTTCGAAATATCTTATGGCGTTGTAATGTTAATAAACAAAAATTTCTAGGCGTTGCCATGGTAACAAATTCAAATTAACAAACGTCACATAGATACTTCGAAATTTTTTATGGCGTTGCTATGGTAATAAACAAAAATTTCTTGGCGTTGCCATGGTAACAAATTTCAAATAAACAAACGTCACATAGAACATACTTCGAAATATTTAATGGTGTTGCTATGGTAATAAACAAAAATTTCTAGGCGTTGCCATGGTAACAAATTTAAAATAACAAACGTCACATAGAACATACTTCGAAATATTTTATGGCGTTGCTATGGTAATAAACAAAAATTTCTAGGCGTTGCTATGGTAACAAATTTTGAATAAACAAACGTCACATACATACTTTGTAATATTTTATGGCGTTGCTATGGTAATAAACAAAAATTTCGAGGCGTTGCCATTGTAACAAATTTCAAATAAACAAACGTCAAATAGAACAAAATTCGAAATATTTTATGGCGTTGCTATGGTAATAAACAAATATTTCTAGACGTTGCCATTGTTACAAATTTCAAATAGACAAACGTCACAAAGAACAAAATTCGAAACATTTTATGGCGTTGCTATGGTAATAAACAAAAATTTCTAGGCGTTGCCATGGTAACAAATTTCAAATAAACAAACGTCACATAAAACATACTTCGAAAAATTTTATGGCGTTGCTATAGTAATAAACAAAAATTTCTAGGCGTTGCCATTGTTACAAATTTTAAATAAACAAACGTCACAAAGAACAAAATTTGAAATATTTTATGGCGTTGCTATGGTAATAAACAAAAATTTCTAGGCATTGCCATAAATACAAATTTCAAATAAACAAACGTTACATAGAACATACTTCGAAATATTTTATGGCGTTGCTATGGTAATAAACAAAAATTTCTAGGCGTTGCAATGGTAACAAATTTCAAATAAACAAACGTCACATTGAACAAACTTCGAAATATTTTATGGCGTTGCTATGGTAATAAACAAAATTTTCTAGGCGTTGCCATGGTAACAAATTTCAAATAAACAAACGTCGCATACATACTCCGAAATATTTTATGGCGTTGCTATGGTAATAAACAAAAATTTCTAGGCGTTGCCATGTTAAAAAATTTCAAATTAACAAACAACACATAGAACATACTTCGAAATATTTTATGGCGTTGCTATGGTAATAAACAAAAATTTCTAGGCGTTGACATGGTAACAGATTTCAAATTAACAAACTTCACATACATACATCGAAATATTTTATGGCGTTGCTATGGTAATAAACAAATATTTCTAGGCGTTGCCATTGTTACAAATTTCAAATAAACAAACATCACAAAGAACAAAATTCGAAATATTTTATGGCGTTGCTATGGTAATAAACAAAAATTTCTAGGCGTTGCCATGGTAAACAATTTCAAAAAAACAAACGTCACATAGAACATACTTCGAAATATTTTATGGCGTTGCTATGGTAATAAACAAAAATTTCTAGGCGTTGCCATGGTAATAAATTTCAAATTAACAAACGTCACATACATACTTCGAAATATCTTATGGCGTTGTAATGTTAATAAACAAAAATTTCTAGGCGTTGCCATGGTAACAAATTTCAAATAAACACACGTCACATACATACTTCGAAATATTTTATGGCGTTGCTATGGTAATAAACAAAAATTTCTAGGCGTTGCCATGGTACAAATTTCAAAATAACAAACGTCACATACATACTTCTAAATATTTTATGGCGTTGCTATGGTAATAAACAAAAATTGCTAGGCGTTGCCATGGTAACAAATTTCAAATAAACAAACGTCACATAGAACAAACTTCGAAATATTTTATGGCGTTGCTATGGTAATAAACAAAAATTTCTAGGCGTTGCCATGGTAACAAATTTCAAATTAACAAACGTCACATACATACTTCGAAATATTTAATGGCGTTGCTATGGTAATAAACAAAAATTTTGAGGCGTTGCCATGGTTACAAATTTCAAATAAACAAACGTCACATAGAACATACTTCGAAATATTTTATGGCGTTGCTATGGTTATAAACAAAAATTTCTAGGCGTTGCCATTGTTACAAATTTCAAATAAACAAACGTCACATAGAACATACTTCGAAATATTTTATGGCAATGCTATGGTAATGAACAAAAATTTCTAGGCGTTGCCATGGTAACAAATTTTAAATAAACAAACGTCACAAAAAACATACTTCAAAATATTTTATGGCGTTGCTATGGTAATAAACAAAAATTTCTATGCGTTGCCATGGTAACAAATTTCAAATTAAAAAACGTCACATACATACTTCGAAATATTTTATGGCGTTGCTATGGTTTTAAATAAAAATTTCTAGGCGTTGCCATGGTGACAAATTTCAAATAAACACACGTCAAATACATACTTCGAAATATTTTATGGCGTTGCTATGGTAATAAACAAAAATTTCTAGGCGTTGCCATGGTAACAAATTTCAAATAAACAAACGTCACATAGAACAAAATTCGAAATATTTTATGGCGTTGCTATGGTAATAAACAAGAATTTCTAAGCGTTGCCATTGTTACAAATTTCAAATAAACAAACGTCACAAAGAACAAAATTCGAAATATTTTATGGCGTTGCTATGGTAATAAACAAAAATTTCTAGGCGTTGCCATGGTAAACAATTTCAAATAAACAAACGTCACATAGAACATACTTCGAAATATTTTATGGCGTTGCTATGGTAATAAACAAAAATTTCTAGGCGTTGCCATGGTAATAAATTTCAAATTAACAAACGTCACATACATACTTCGAAATATCTTATGGCGTTGTAATGTTATTAAACAAAAATTTCTAGGCGTTGCCATGGTAACAAATTCAAATTAACAAACGTCACATACATACTTCGAAATATCTTATGGCGTTGTAATGTTAATAAACAAAAATTTCTAGGCGTTGCCATGGTAACAAATTCAAATTAACAAACGTCACATAGATACTTCGAAATATTTTATGGCGTTGCTATGGTAATAAACAAAAATTTCTTGGCGTTGCCATAGTTACAAATTTCAAATAAACAAACGTCACATAGAACATACTTCGAAATATTTAATTGTGTTGCTATGGTAATAAACAAAAATTTCTAGGCGTTGCCATGGTAACAAATTTCAAATTAACAAACGTCACATAGAACATACTTCGAAATATTTTATGGCGTTGCTATGGTAATAAACAAAAATTTCTAGGCGTTGCTATGGTAACAAATTTTAAATAAACAAACGTCACATACATACTTTGTAATATTTTATGGCGTTGCCATTGTAACAAATTTCAAATAAACAAACGTCAAATAGAACAAAATTCGAAATATTTTATGGCGTTGCTATGGTAATAAACAAATATTTCTAGACGTTGCCATTGTTACAAATTTCAAATAGACAAACGTCACAAAGAACAAAATTCGAAACATTTTATGGCGTTGCTATGGTAATAAACAAAAATTTCTAGGCGTTCTATGGTAACAAATTTCAAATAAACAAACGTCACATAAAACATACTTCGAAAAATTTTATGGCGTTGCTATAGTAATAAACAAAAATTTCTAGGCGTTGCCATTGTTACAAATTTTAAATAAACAAACGCCACAAAGAACAAAATTTGAAATATTTTATGGCGTTGCTATGGTAATAAACAAAAATTTCTAGGCATTGCCATAAATACAAATTTCAAATAAACAAACGTTACATAGAACATACTTCGAAATATTTTATGGCGTTGCTATGGTATCAAACAAAAATTTCTAGGCGTTGCAATGGGAACAAATTTCAAATAAACAAACGTCACATTGAACAAACTTCGAAATATTTTATGGCGTTGCTATGGTAATAAACAAAAATTTCTAGGCGTTGCCATGGTAACAAATTTCAAATTAACAAACGTCACATACATACTTCGAAATATTTTATGGCGTTGCTATGGTAATAAACAAAAATTTCTAGGCGTTGCCATGGTAACAAATTTCAAATAAACAACTGTCACATACAAACTTCGAAATATTTTATGGCGTTGCTATGGTAATAAACAAAAATTTCTAGGCGTTGCCATGGTTACAAAATTCAAATAAACAAAAGTCACATACATACTTCGAAATATTTTATGGCGTTGCTATGGTAATAAACAAAATTTTCTAGGCGTTGCCATGGTAACAAATTTCAAATAAACAAACGTCGCATACATACTCCGAAATATTTTATGGCGTTGCTATGGTAATAAACAAAAATTTCTAGGCGTTGCCATGGTAAACAATTTCAAATAAACAAACGTCACATAGAACATACTTCGAAATATTTTATGGCGTTGCTATGGTAATAAACAAAAATTTCTAGGCGTTGCCATGGTAATAAATTTCAAATTAACAAACGTCACATACATACTTCGAAATATCTTATGGCGTTGTAATGTTAATAAACAAAAATTTCTAGGCGTTGCCATGGTAACAAATTTCAAATAAACACACGTCACATAGATACTTCGAAATATTTTATGGCGTTGCTATGGTAATAAACAAAAATTTCTAGGCGTTGCCATGGTAACAAATTTCAAAATAACAAACGTCACATACATACTTCGAAATATTTTATGGCGTTGCTATGGTAATAAACAAAAATTTCTAGGCGTTGCCATGGTAACAAATTTCAAATAAACAAACGTCACATAGAACTAACTTCGAAATATTTTATGGCGTTGCTATGGTAATAAACAAATATTTCTAGGCGTTGCCATTGTTACAAATTCAAATAAACAAACGTCACAAAGAACAAAATTCGAAATATTTTATGGCGTTGCTATGGTAATAAACAAAAATTTCTTGGCGTTGCCATGGTAACAAATTTCAAATCAACAAACGTCGAATAGAACATTCTTCGAAATATTTTATGGCGTTGCTATGGTAATAAACAAAAATTTCTAGGCGTTCCATGGTAACAAATTTCAAATGAACAAACGTCACATAGAACAAAATTCGAAATATTTTATGGCGTTGCTATGGTAATAAACAAATATTTCTAGGCGTTGCCATTGTTACAAATTTCAAATAAACAAACGTCACAAAGAACAAAATTCGAAATATTTTATGGCGTTGCTATGGTAATAAACAAAAATTTCTTGGCGTTGCCATGGTAACAAATTTCAAATAAACAAACGTCACATAGAACATACTTCGAAATATTTAATGGTGTTGCTATGGTAAAAAACAAAAATTTCTAGGCGTTGCCATGGTAACAAATTTCAAATTAACAAACGTCACATACATACTTCGATATATTTTATAGCGTTGCTATGGTAATAAACAAAAATTTCTGGGCGTTGCCATGGTAACAAATTTCAAATCAACAAACGTCGAATAGAACATTCTTCGAAATATTTTATGGCGTTGCTATGGTAATAAACAAAAATTTCTAGGCGTTGCCATGGTAACAAATTTCAAATGAACAAACGTCACATAGAACAAAATTCGAAATATTTTATGGCGTTGCTATGGTAATAAACAAATATTTCTAGGCGTTGCCATTGTTACAAATTTCAAATAAACAAACGTCACAAAGAACAAAATTCGAAATATTTTATGGCGTTGCTATGGTAATAAACAAAAATTTCTTGGCGTTGCCATGGTAACAAATTTCAAATAAACAAACGTCACATAGAACATACTTCGAAATATTTAATGGTGTTGCTATGGTAAAAAACAAAAATTTCTAGGCGTTGCCATGGTAACAAATTTCAAATTAACAAACGTCACATACATACTTCGAAATATTTTATGGCGTTGCTATGGTAATAAACAAAAATTTCTAGGCGTTGCTATGGTAACAAATTTTAAATAAACAAACGTCACATACATACTTTGTAATATTTTATGGCGTTGCTATGGTAATAATTAAAAATTTCGAGGCGTTGCCATTGTAACAAATTTCAAATAAACAAACGTCAAATAGAACAAAATTCGAAATATTTTATGGCGTTGCTATGGTAATAAACAAATATTTCTAGACGTTGCCATTGTTACAAATTTCAAATAAACAAACGTCACATAGAACAAAATTCGAAACATTTTATGGCGTTGCTATGGTAATAAACAAAATTTTCTAGGCGTTGCCATGGTAACAAATTTCAAGTAAACAAACGTCACATAGAACATACTTCGAAATATTTTATGGCGTTGCTATAATAATAAACAAAAATTTCTAGGCGTTGCCATTGTTACAAATTTCAAATAAACAAACGTCACAAAGAACAAAATTTGAAATATTTTATGGCGTTGCTATGGTAATAAACAGAAATTTCTAGGCATTGCAATGGTAACAAATTTCAAATAAACAAATGTCACATTGAACAAACTTCGAAATATTTTATGGCGTTGCTATGGTAATAAACAAAATTTTCTAGGCGTTGCCATGGTAACAAATTTCAAATTAACAATTGTCGCATACATACTCCGAAATATTTTATGGCGTTGCTATGGTAATAAACAAAAATTACTAGGCGTTGCTATGGTAATAAACAAAATTTTCTAGGCGTTGCCATGTTAAAAAATTTCAAATTAACAAACGTCACATAGAACATACTTCGAAATATTTTATGGCGTTGCTATGGTAATAAACAAAAATTCCTAGGCGTTGCCATGGTAACAAATTTCAAATAAACAAACGTCACATACTTACTTTGAAATATTTTATGGCGTTGCTATGGTAATAAACAAAAAATTCTAGGCGTTGCCATGGTAACAAATTTCAAATAAACAAACGTCACATACATACTTCGAAATATTTATGGCGTTGCTATGGTAATAAACAAAAATTTCTAGGCGTTGCCATGGTTACAAATTTCAAATAAAGAAACGTCACATACATACTGCGAAATAATTTATGGCGCTGCTATGGTAATAAACAAAAATTTCTAGGCGTTGCCATTGTAACAAATTTCAAATAAACAAACGTCACATAGAACATTCTTCGAAATATTTTATGGCGTTGCTATGGTAATAAACAATAATTTCTAGGCGTTGCGATGGTAACATATTTCAAATTAACAAACGTCACATACATACTTCGAAATATTTAATGGCGTTGCTATGGTAATAAACAAAAATTTCTACGCGTTGCCATGGTAACAAATTTTAAATAAACAAACGTCACATACATACTTTGAAATATTTTATGGCGTTGCTATAGTAATAAACAAAAATTTCTAGGCGTTGCCATTGTTACAAATTTCAAATAAACAAACGTCACAAAGAACAAAATTTGAAATATTTTATGGCGTTGCTATGGTAATAAACAAAAATTTCTAGGCATTGCAATGGAAACAAATTTCAAATAAACAAATGTCACATTGAACAAACTTCGAAATATTTTATGGCGTTGCTATGGTAATAAACAAAATTTTCTAGGCGTTGCCATGGTAACAAATTTCAAAATAAAAAACGTCGCATACATACTCCGAAATATTTTATGGCGTTGCTATGGTAATAAACAAAAATTACTAGGCGTTGCTATGGTAATAAACAAAATTTTCTAGGCGTTGCCATGTTAAAAAATTTCAAATTAACAAACGTCACATAGAACATACTTCGAAATATTTTATGGC
Source organism: Rhyacophila brunnea (assembly GCF_057557595.1). Taxonomy (NCBI): domain Eukaryota; kingdom Metazoa; phylum Arthropoda; class Insecta; order Trichoptera; family Rhyacophilidae; genus Rhyacophila; species Rhyacophila brunnea. The sequence continues at coordinate 29,720,533 of NW_028232904.1, read as the reverse complement.
GTTGCTATGGTAATAAACAAAAATTTCTAGGCGTTGACATGGTAACAGATTTCAAATTAACAAACTTCACATACATACATCGAAATATTTTATGGCGTTGCTATGGTAATAAACAAAAATTTCTAGGCGGTGCCATGGTAACGAATTTCAAATTAACAAACGTCACATACATACTTCGAAATATTTTATGGCGTTGCTATGGTAATAAACAAAAATTTCTAGGCGTTGCCATTGTAACAAATTTAAAATTAACAAACGTCACATAGAACATTCTTCGAAATATTTTATGACGTTGCTATGGTAATAAACAAAAATTTCTAGGCGTTGCCATGGTAACAAATTTAAAATAAACAAACGTCACATACATACTTCGAAATATTTTATGGCGTTGCTATGGTAATAAACAAAAATTCCTAGGCGTTGCCATGGTAACAAATTTCAAATAAACAAACGTCACATACTTACTTTGAAATATTTTATGGCGTTGCTATGGTAATAAACAAAAAATTCTAGGCGTTGCCATGGTAACAAATTTCAAATAAACAAACGTCACATACATACTTCGAAATATTTATGGCGTTGCTATGGTAATAAACAAAAATTTCTAGGCGTTGCCATGGTTACAAATTTCAAATAAAGAAACGTCACATACATACTGCGAAATAATTTATGGCGCTGCTATGGTAATAAACAAAAATTTCTAGGCGTTGCCATTGTAACAAATTTCAAATAAACAAACGTCACATAGAACATTCTTCGAAATATTTTATGGCGTTGCTATGGTAATAAACAATAATTTCTAGGCGTTGCGATGGTAACATATTTCAAATAAACAAACGTCACATACATACTTCGAAATATTTAATGGCGTTGCTATGGTAATAAACAAAAATTTCTACGCGTTGCCATGGTAACAAATTTTAAATAAACAAACGTCACATACATACCTTGAAATATTTTATGGCGTTGCTATGGTAATAAACAAAAATTTCTAGGCGTTGCCATGGTAACAAATTTCAAATAAACAAACGTCACATAGAACAAAATTCGAAATATTTTATGGCGTTGCTATGGTAATAAACAAAAATTTCTAGGCGTTGCTATGGTATCAAATTTCAAATAAACAAACCTTACATACATACTTCGAAATATTTTATGGCGTTGCTATGGTAATAAACAAAAATTTCTAGGCGTTGCCATGGTAACAAATTTTAAATAAACAAACGTCACATAGAACATACTTCGAAATATTTTATGGCGTTGCTATGGTAATAAACAAAAATTTCTAGGCGTTGACATGGTAACAGATTTCAAATTAACAAACGTCACATACATACTTCGAAATATTTTATGGCGTTGCTATGGTAATAAACAAAAATTTCTAGGCGTTGCTATGATAATAGACAAAAATTTCTGAGCGTTGCCATGGTAAAAAATTTCAAATTAACAAACGTCACATACATACATTAAAATATTTTATGGCGTTGCTATGGTAATAAACAAATATTTTAAGGCGTTGCCATGGTAAGAAATTTCAAATAAACAAACTTTACGTAGAACATACTTTGAAATATTTTATGGCGTTGCTATGGTAATAAACAAAAATATCTAGGCGTTGCCATGGTAACAAATTCCAAATTAACAAACGTCACATACATACTTCGAAATATTTTATGGCGTTGCTATGGTTGTAAATAAAAATTTCTTGGCGTTGCCATGGTAACAAATTTTAAATAAACACACGTCAAATACATACTTCGAAATATTTTATGGCGTTGCTATGGTAATAAACAAAAATTTCTAGGCGTTGCCATGGTAACAAATTTCAAATAAACAAACTTCACAAAGAACATACTTCGAAATATTTTATGGCGTTGCTATGGTAATAAATAAAAATTTCTAGGCGTTGCCATGGTAACAAATTTCAAATAAACAAACGTCACATAGAACATACTTCGAAATATTTTATGGCGTTGCTATGGTAATTAACAAAAATTTCTAGGCGTTGCCATGGTAACAAATTTCAAATTAACAAACGTCACATACATACTTTGAAATATTTTATGGCGTTGCTATGGTTTTAAATAAAAATTTCTAGGCGTTGCCATGGTAACAAATTTCAAATAAACACACGTCAAATACATACTTTGAAATATTTTATGGCGTTGCTATGGTAATAAACAAAAATTTCTAGGCGTTGCCATGGTAACAAATTTCAAATAAACAAACTTCACATAGAACATACTTCGAAATATTTTATGGCGTTGCTATGGTAATAAACAAAAATTTCTAGGCGTTGCCATGGTAACAAATTTCAAAATAACAAACGTCACATACATACTTCGAAATATTTTATGGCGTTGCTATGGTAATAAACAAAAATTTCTAGGCGTTGCCATGGTAACAAATTTCAAATAAACAAACGTCACATAGAACTAACTTCGAAATATTTTATGGCGTTGCTATGGTAATAAACAAAAATTTCTAGGCGTTGCCATGGTAACAAATTTCAAATTAACAAACGTCACATACATACTTCGAAATATTTTATGGCGTTGCTATGGTAATAAACAAAAATTTCGAGGCGTTGCCAGGGTAACAAATTTCAAATAAACAAACGTCAAATAGAACAAAATTCGAAATATTTTATGGCGTTGCTATGGTAATAAACAAATATTTCTAGACGTTGTTATTGTTACAAATTTCAAATAAACAAACGTCACAAAGAACAAAATTCGAAATATTTTATGGCGTTGCTATGGTAATAAACAAATATTTCTAGGCGTTGCCATTGTTACAAATTTCAAATAAACAAACGTCACAAAGAACAAAATTCGAAATATTTTATGGCGTTGCTATGGTAATAAACAAAAATTTCTAGGCGTTGCCATGGTAAACAATTTCAAATAAACAAACGTCACATAGAACAAAATTCGAAATATTTTATGGCGTTGCTATGGTAATAAACAAATATTTCTAGGCGTTGCCATTGTTACAAATTTCAAATAAACAAACGTCACATAGAACATACTTCGAAATATTTTATGGCAATGCTATGGTAATGAACAAAAATTTCTAGGCGTTGCCATGGTAACAAATTTTAAATAAACTAACGTCACAAAAAACATACTTCGAAATATTTTATGGCGTTGCTATGGTAATAAACAAAAATTTCTAGGCGTTGCCATGGTAACAAATTTCAAATGAACAAACGTCACATAGAACATACTTTGAAATATTTTATGGCGATGCTATAGTAATAAACAAATATTTCTAGGCGTTGCCATTGTTACAAATTTCAAATAAACAAACGTCACAAAGAACAAAATTCGAAATATTTTATGGCGTTGCTATGGTAATAAACAAAAATTTCTAGGCGTTGCCATGGTAAACAATTTCCAATAAACAAACGTCACATAGAACATACTTCGAAATATTTTATGGCGTTGCTATGGTAATAAACAAAAATTTCTAGGCGTTGCCATGGTAATAAATTTCAAATTAACAAACGTCACATACATACTTCGAAATATCTTATGGCGTTGTAATGTTAATAAACAAAAATTTCTAGGCGTTGCCATGGTAACAAATTTCAAATAAACACACGTCACATACATACTTCGAAATATTTTATGGCGTTGCTATGGTAATAAACAAAAATTTCTAGGCGTTGCCATGGTAACAAATTTTCTAAATAACAAACGTCACATACATTCTTCGAAATATTTTATGGCGTTGCTATGGTAATAAACAAAAATTTTGAGGCGTTGCCATGGTTACAAATTTCAAATAAACAAACGTCACATAGAACATACTTCGAAATATTTTATGGCGTTGCTATGGTTATAAACAAAAATTTCTAGGCGTTGCCATTGTTACAAATTTCAAATAAACAAACGTCACATAGAACATACTTCGAAATATTTTATGGCAATGCTATGGTAATGAACAAAAATTTCTAGGCGTTGCCATGGTAACAAATTTTAAATAAACAAACGTCACAAAAAACATACTTCGAAATATTTTATGGCGTTGCTATGGTAATAAACAAAAATTTCTAGGCGTTGCCATGGTAACAAATTTCAAATTAAAAAACGTCACATACATACTTTGAAATATTTTATGGCGTTGCTATGGTTTTAAATAAAAATTTCTAGGCGTTGCCATGGTGACAAATTTCAAATAAACACACGTCAAATACATACTTCGAAATATTTTATGGCGTTGCTATGGTAATAAACAAAAATTTCTAGGCGTTGCCATGGTAACAAATTTCAAATAAACAAACGTCACATAGAACAAAATTCGAAATATTTTATGGCGTTGCTATGGTAATAAACAAATATTTCTAGGCGTTGCCATTGTTACAAATTTCAAATAAACAAACGTCACAAAGAACAAAATTCGAAATATTTTATGGCGTTGCTATGGTAATAAACAAAAATTTCTAGGCGTTGCCATGGTAAACAATTTCAAATAAACAAACGTCACATAGAACATACTTCGAAATATTTTATGGCGTTGCTATGGTAATAAACAAAAATTTCTAGGCGTTGCCATGGTAATAAATTTCAAATTAACAAACGTCACATACATACTTCAAAATATCTTATGGCGTTGTAATGTTAATAAACAAAAATTTCTAGGCTTTGCCATGGTAACAAATTCAAATTAACAAACGTCACATACATACTTCGAAATATCTTATGGCGTTGTAATGTTAATAAACAAAAATTTCTAGGCGTTGCCATGGTAACAAATTCAAATTAACAAACGTCACATAGATACTTCGAAATATTTTATGGCGTTGCTATGGTAATAAACAAAAATTTCTTGGCGTTGCCATGGTAACAAATTTTAAATAAACAAACGTCACATAGAACATACTTCGAAATATTTAATGGTGTTGCTATGGTAATAAACAAAAATTTCTAGGCGTTGCCATGGTAACAAATTTCAAATTAACAAACGTCACATAGAACATACTTCGAAATATTTTATGGCGTTGCTATGGTAATAAACAAAAATTTCTAGGCGTTGCTATGGTAACAAATTTTAAATAAACAAACGTCACATATATACTTTGTAATATTTTATGGCGTTGCCATTGTAACAAATTTCAAATAAACAAACGTCAAATAGAACAAAATTCGAAATATTTTATGGCGTTGCTATGGTAATAAACAAATATTTCTAGACGTTGCCATTGTTACAAATTTCAAATAGACAAACGTCACAAAGAACAAAATTCGAAACATTTTATGGCGTTGCTATGGTAATAAACAAAAATTTCTATGCGTTGCCATGGTAACAAATTTCAAATAAACAAACGTCACATAAAACATACTTCGAAAAATTTTATGGCGTTGCTATAGTAATAAACAAAAATTTCTAGGCGTTGCCATTGTTGAAAATTTTAAATAAACAAACGCCACAAAGAACAAAATTTGAAATATTTTATGGCGTTGCTATGGTAATAAACAAAAATTTCTAGGCATTGCCATAAATACAAATTTCAAATAAACAAACGTTACATAGAACATACTTCGAAATATTTTATGGCGTTGCTATGGTAATAAACAAAAATTTCTAGGCGTTGCAATGGTAACAAATTTCAAATAAACAAACGTCACATTGAACAAACTTCGAAATATTTTATGGCGTTGCTATGGTAATAAACAAAAATTTCTAGGCGTTGCAATGGTAACAAATTTCAAATTAACAAACGTCACATACATACTTCGAAATATTTTATGGCGTTGCTATGGTAATAAACAAAAATTTCTAGGCGTTGCCATGGTAACAAATTTCAAATTAACAACTGTCACATACATACTTCGAAATATTTTATGGCGTTGCTATGGTAATAAACAAAAATTTCTAGGCGTTGCCATGGTTACAAAATTCAAATAAACAAAAGTCACATACATACTTCGAAATATTTTATGGCGTTGCTATGGTAATAAACAAAATTTTCTAGGCGTTGCCATGGTAACAAATTTCAAATAAACAAACGTCGCATACATACTCCGAAATATTTTATGGCGTTGCTATGGTAATAAACAAAAATTTCTAGGCGTTGCCATGTTAAAAAATTTCAAATTAACAAACAACACATAGAACATACTTCGAAATATTTTATGGCGTTGCTATGGTAATAAACAAAAATTTCTAGGCGTTGACATGGTAACAGATTTCAAATTAACAAACTTCACATACATACATCGAAATATTTTATGGCGTTGCTATGGTAATAAACAAATATTTCTAGGCGTTGCCATTGTTACAAATTTCAAATAAACAAACGTCACAAAGAACAAAATTCGAAATATTTTATGGCGTTGCTATGGTAATAAACAAAAATTTCTAGGCGTTGCCATGGTAAACAATTTCAAATAAACAAACGTCACATAGAACATACTTCGAAATATTTTATGGCGTTGCTATGGTAATAAACAAAAATTTCTAGGCGTTGCCATGGTAATAAATTTCAAATTAACAAACGTCACATACATACTTCGAAATATCTTATGGCGTTGTAATGTTAATAAACAAAAATTTCTAGGCGTTGCCATGGTAACAAATTTCAAATATACACACGTCACATACATACTTCGAAATATTTTATGGCGTTGCTATGGTAATAAACAAAAATTTCTAGGCGTTGCCATGGTAACAAATTTCAAAATAACAAACGTCACATACATACTTCGAAATATTTTATGGCGATGCTATGGTAATAAACAAAAATTTCTAGGCGTTGCCATGGTAACAAATTTCAAATAAACAAACGTCACATAGAACTAACTTCGAAATATTTTATGGCGTTGCTATGGTAATAAACAAAAATTTCTAGGCGTTGCCATGGTAACAAATTTCAAATTAACAAACGTCACATACATACTTCGAAATATTTTATGGCGTTGCCATGGTAACAAATTTCAAATAAACACTCGTCAAATACATACTTAGAAATATTTTATGGCGTTGCTATGGTAATAAACAAAAATTTCTAGGCGTTGCCATTGTAACAAATTTCAAATTAACAAACGTCACATAGAACATTCTTCGAAATATTTTATGACGTTGCTATGGTAATAAACAAAAATTTCTAGGCGTTACCATGGTAACAAATTTTCAATAAACAAACTTCACATACATACTTCGAAATATTTTATGGCGTCTTTTGGTAATAAACAAAAATTTTGAGGCGTTGCCATGGTAACAAATTTCAAATGAACAAACGTCACATAGAACAAAATTCGAAATATTTTATGGCGTTGCTATGGTAATAAACAAATATTTCTAGGCGTTGCCATTGTTACAAATTCAAATAAACAAACGTCACAAAGAACAAAATTCGAAATATTTTATGGCGTTGCTATGGTAATAAACAAAAATTTCTTGGCGTTGCCATGGTAACAAATTTCAAATAAACAAACGTCACATAGAACATACTTCGAAATATTTTATGGCGTTGCTATGGTAATAAACAAAAATTTCTAGGCGTTGCCATGGTAACAAAGTTCAAATTAACAAACGTCACATACATACTTCGAAATATCTTATGGCGTTGTAATGTTAATAAACAAAAATTTCTAGGCGTTGCCATGGTAACAAATTCAAATTAACAAACGTCACATAGATACTTCGAAATATTTTATGGCGTTGCTATGGTAATAAACAAAAATTTCTAGGCGTTGCCATGGTAACAAATTTCAAGTAAACAAAAGTCACATAGAACATACTTCGAAATATTTTATGGCGTTGCTATAGTAATAAACAAAAATTTCTAGGCGTTGCCATTGTTACAAATTTCAAATAAACAAACGTCACAAAGAACAAAATTTGAAATATTTTATGGCGTTGCTATGGTAATAAACAAAAATTTCTAGGCATTGCAATGGTAACAAATTTCAAATAAACAAATGTCACATTGAACAAACTTCGAAATATTTTATGGCGTTGCTATGGTAATAAACAAAATTTTCTAGGCGTTGCCATTATAACAAATTTCAAATTAACAATTGTCGCATACATACTCCGAAATATTTTATGGCGTTGCTATGGTAATAAACAAAAATTACTAGGCGTTGCTATGGTAATAAACAAAATTTTCTAGGCGTTGCCATGTTAAAAAATTTCAAATTAACAAACGTCACATAGAACATACTTCGAAATATTTTATGGCGTTGCTATGGTAATAAACAAAAATTCCTAGGCGTTGCCATGGTAACAAATTTCAAATAAACAAACGTCACATACTTACTTTGAAATATTTTATGGCGTTGCTATGGTAATAAACAAAAAATTCTAGGCGTTGCCATGGTAACAAATTTCAAATAAACAAACGTCACATACATACTTCGAAATATTTATGGCGTTGCTATGGTAATAAACAAAAATTTCTAGGCGTTGCCATGGTTACAAATTTCAAATAAAGAAACGTCACATACATACTGCGAAATAATTTATGGCGCTGCTATGGTAATAAACAAAAATTTCTAGGCGTTGCCATTGTAACAAATTTCAAATAAACAAACGTCACATAGAACATTCTTCGAAATATTTTATGGCGTTGCTATGGTAATAAACAATAATTTCTAGGCGTTGCGATGGTAACATATTTCAAATAAACAAACGTCACATACATACTTCGAAATATTTAATGGCGTTGCTATGGTAATAAACAAAAATTTCTACGCGTTGCCATTGTAACAAATTTTAAATTAACAAACGTCACATACTTACTTCGAAATATTTTATGGCGTTGCTATAGTAATAAACAAAAATTTCTAGGCGTTGCCATTGTTACAAATTTCAAATAAACAAACGTCACAAAGAACAAAATTTGAAATATTTTATGGCGTTGCTATGGTAATAAACAAAAATTTCTAGGCATTGCAATGGTAACAAATTTCAAATAAACAAATGTCACATTGAACAAACTTCGAAATCTTTTATGGCGTTGCTATGGTAATAAACAAAATTTTCTAGGCGTTGCCATGGTAACAAATTTCAAATTAACAAACGTCGCATACATACTCCGAAATATTTTATGGCGTTGCTATGGTAATAAACAAAAATTACTAGGCGTTGCTATGGTAATAAACAAAATTTTCTAGGCGTTGCCATGTTAAAAAATTTCAAATTAACAAACGTCACATAGAACATACTTCGAAATATTTAATGGCGTTGCTATGGTAATAAACAAAAATTTCTAGGCGTTGACATGGTAATAGATTTCAAATTAACAAACTTCACATACATACATCGAAATATTTTATGGCGTTGCTATGGTAATAAACAAAAATTTCTAGGCGTTGCCATGGTAACGAATTTCAAATTAACAAACGTCACATACATACTTCGAAATATTTTATGGCGTTGCTATGGTTGTAAATAAAAATTTCTAGGCGTTGCCATGGTAACAAATTTCAAATAAACACTCGTCAAATACATACTTAGAAATATTTTATGGCGTTGCTATGGTAATAAACAAAAATTTCTAGGCGTTGCCATTGTAACAAATTTAAAATTAACAAACGTCACATAGAACATTCTTCGAAATATTTTATGACGTTGCTATGGTAATAAACAAAAATTTCTAGGCGTTGCCATGGTAACAAATTTAAAATAAACAAACGTCACATACATACTTCGAAATATTTTATGGCGTTGCTATGGTAATAAACAAAAATTCCTAGGCGTTGCCATGGTAACAAATTTCAAATAAACAAACGTCACATACTTACTTTGAAATATTTTATGGCGTTGCTATGGTAATAAACAAAAATTTCTAGGCGTTGCCATTGTAACAAATTTCAAATAAACAAACGTCACATAGAACATTCTTCGAAATATTTTATGGCGTTGCTATGGTAATAAACAATAATTTCTAGGCGTTGCGATGGTAACATATTTCAAATAAACAAACGTCACATACATACTTTGAAATATTTTATGGCGTTGCTATGGTAATAAACAAAAATTTCTAGGCGTTGCCATGGTAACAAATTTCAAATAAACAAACGTCACATAGAACAAAATTCGAAATATTTTATGGCGTTGCTATGGTAATAAACAAAAATTTCTAGGCGTTGCTATGGTATCAAATTTCAAATAAACAAACCTTACATACATACTTCGAAATATTTTATGGCGTTGCTATGGTAATAAACAAAAATTTCTAGGCGTTGCTATGGTAATAGACAAAAATTTCTGAGCGTTGCCATGGTAAAAAATTTTAAATTAACAAACGTCACATACATACATTAAATTATTTTATGGCGTTGCTATGGTAATAAACAAAAATTTTAAGGCGTTGCCATGGTAAGAAATTTCAAATAAACAAACTTTACATAGAACATACTTTGAAATATTTTATGGCGTTGCTATGGTAATAAACAAAAATATCTAGGCGTTGCCATGGTAACAAATTCCAAATTAACAAACGTCACATACATACTTCGAAATATTTTATGGCGTTGCTATAGTTGTAAATAAAAATTTTGTTGGCGTTGCCATGGTAACAAATTTTAAATAAACACACGTCAAATACATACTTCGAAATATTTTATGGCGTTGCTATGGTAATAAACAAAAATTTCTAGGCGTTGCCATGGTAATAAATTTCAAATTAACAAACGTCACATACATACTTCGAAATATCTTATGGCGTTGTAATGTTAATAAACAAAAATTTCTAGGCGTTGCCATGGTAACAAATTTCAAATAAACACACGTCACATACATACTTCGAAATATTTTATGGCGTTGCTATGGTAATAAACAAAAATTTCTAGGCGTTGCCATGGTAACAAATTTCAAAATAACAAACGTCACATACATACTTCTAAATATTTTATGGCGTTGCTATGGTAATAAACAAAAATTGCTAGGCGTTGCCATGGTAACAAATTTCAAATAAACAAACGTCACATAGAACAAACTTCGAAATATTTTATGGCGTTGCTATGGTAATAAACAAAAATTTCTAGGCGTTGCCATGGTAACAAATTTCAAATTAACAAACGTCAAATACATACTTCGAAATATTTAATGGCGTTGCTATGGTAATAAACAAAAATTTTGAGGCGTTGCCATGGTTACAAATTTCAAATAAACAAACGTCACATAGAACATACTTCGAAATATTTTATGGCGTTGCTATGGTTATAAACAAAAATTTCTAGGCGTTGCCATTGTTACAAATTTCAAATAAACAAACGTCACATAGAACATACTTCGAAATATTTTATGGCAATGCTATGGTAATGAACAAAAATTTCTAGGCGTTGCCATGGTAACAAATTTTAAATAAACAAACTTCACAAAAAACATACTTCAAAATATTTTATGGCGTTGCTATGGTAATAAACAAAAATTTCTATGCGTTGCCATGGTAACAAATTTCAAATTAAAAAACGTCACATACATACTTCGAAATATTTTATGGCGTTGCTATGGTTTTAAATAAAAATTTCTAGGCGTTGCCATGGTGACAAATTTCAAATAAACACACGTCAAATACATACTTCGAAATATTTTATGGCGTTGCTATGGTAATAAACAAAAATTTCTAGGCGTTGCCATGGTAACAAATTTCAAATAAACAAACGTCACATAGAACAAAATTCGAAATATTTTATGGCGTTGCTATGGTAATAAACAAGAATTTCTAAGCGTTGCCATTGTTACAAATTTCAAATAAACAAACGTCACAAAGAACAAAATTCGAAATATTTTATGGCGTTGCTATGGTAATAAACAAAAATTTCTAGGCGTTGCCATGGTAAACAATTTCAAATAAACAAACGTCACATAGAACATACTTCGAAATATTTTATGGCGTTGCTATGGTAATAAACAAAAATTTCTAGGCGTTGCCATGGTAATAAATTTCAAATTAACAAACGTCACATACATACTTCGAAATATCTTATGGCGTTGTAATGTTATTAAACAAAAATTTCTAGGCGTTGCCATGGTAACAAATTCAAATTAACAAACGTCACATACATACTTCGAAATATCTTATGGCGTTGTAATGTTAATAAACAAAAATTTCTAGGCGTTGCCATGGTAACAAATTCAAATTAACAAACGTCACATAGATACTTCGAAATATTTTATGGCGTTGCTATGGTAATAAACAAAAATTTCTTGGCGTTGCCATAGTTACAAATTTCAAATAAACAAACGTCACATAGAACATACTTCGAAATATTTAATTGTGTTGCTATGGTAATAAACAAAAATTTCTAGGCGTTGCCATGGTAACAAATTTCAAATTAACAAACGTCACATAGAACATACTTCGAAATATTTTATGGCGTTGCTATGGTAATAAACAAAAATTTCTAGGCGTTGCTATGGTAACAAATTTTAAATAAACAAACGTCACATACATACTTTGTAATATTTTATGGCGTTGCCATTGTAACAAATTTCAAATAAACAAACGTCAAATAGAACAAAATTCGAAATATTTTATGGCGTTGCTATGGTAATAAACAAATATTTCTAGACGTTGCCATTGTTACAAATTTCAAATAGACAAACGTCACAAAGAACAAAATTCGAAACATTTTATGGCGTTGCTATGGTAATAAACAAAAATTTCTAGGCGTTCTATGGTAACAAATTTCAAATAAACAAACGTCACATAAAACATACTTCGAAAAATTTTATGGCGTTGCTATAGTAATAAACAAAAATTTCTAGGCGTTGCCATTGTTACAAATTTTAAATAAAAAAACGCCACAAAGAACAAAATTTGAAATATTTTATGGCGTTGCTATGGTAATAAACAAAAATTTCTAGGCATTGCCATAAATACAAATTTCAAATAAACAAACGTTACATAGAACATACTTCGAAATATTTTATGGCGTTGCTATGGTATCAAACAAAAATTTCTAGGCGTTGCAATGGTAACAAATTTCAAATAAACAAACGTCACATTGAACAAACTTCGAAATATTTTATGGCGTTGCTATGGTAATAAACAAAAATTTCTAGGCGTTGCCATGGTAACAAATTTCAAATTAACAAACGTCACATACATACTTCGAAATATTTTATGGCGTTGCTATGGTAATAAACAAAAATTTCTAGGCGTTGCCATGGTAACAAATTTCAAATAAACAACTGTCACATACAAACTTCGAAATATTTTATGGCGTTGCTATGGTAATAAACAAAAATTTCTAGGCGTTGCCATGGTTACAAAATTCAAATAAACAAAAGTCACATACATACTTCGAAATATTTTATGGCGTTGCTATGGTAATAAACAAAATTTTCTAGGCGTTGCCATGGTAACAAATTTCAAATAAACAAACGTCGCATACATACTCCGAAATATTTTATGGCGTTGCTATGGTAATAAACAAAAATTTCTAGGCGTTGCCATGGTAAACAATTTCAAATAAACAAACGTCACATAGAACATACTTCGAAATATTTTATGGCGTTGCTATGGTAATAAACAAAAATTTCTAGGCGTTGCCATGGTAATAAATTTCAAATTAACAAACGTCACATACATACTTCGAAATATCTTATGGCGTTGTAATGTTAATAAACAAAAATTTCTAGGCGTTGCCATGGTAACAAATTTCAAATAAACACACGTCACATAGATACTTCGAAATATTTTATGGCGTTGCTATGGTAATAAACAAAAATTTCTAGGCGTTGCCATGGTAACAAATTTCAAAATAACAAACGTCACATACATACTTCGAAATATTTTATGGCGTTGCTATGGTAATAAACAAAAATTTCTAGGCGTTGCCATGGTAACAAATTTCAAATAAACAAACGTCACATAGAACTAACTTCGAAATATTTTATGGCGTTGCTATGGTAATAAACAAATATTTCTAGGCGTTGCCATTGTTACAAATTCAAATAAACAAACGTCACAAAGAACAAAATTCGAAATATTTTATGGCGTTGCTATGGTAATAAACAAAAATTTCTTGGCGTTGCCATGGTAACAAATTTCAAATCAACAAACGTCGAATAGAACATTCTTCGAAATATTTTATGGCGTTGCTATGGTAATAAACAAAAATTTCTAGGCGTTGCCATGGTAACAAATTTCAAATGAACAAACGTCACATAGAACAAAATTCGAAATATTTTATGGCGTTGCTATGGTAATAAACAAATATTTCTAGGCGTTGCCATTGTTACAAATTTCAAATAAACAAACGTCTTAAAGAACAAAATTCGAAATATTTTATGGCGTTGCTATGGTAATAAACAAAAATTTCTTGGCGTTGCCATGGTAACAAATTTCAAATAAACAAACGTCACATAGAACATACTTCGAAATATTTAATGGTGTTGCTATGGTAAAAAACAAAAATTTCTAGGCGTTGCCATGGTAACAAATTTCAAATTAACAAACGTCACATACATACTTCGATATATTTTATAGCGTTGCTATGGTAATAAACAAAAATTTCTGGGCGTTGCCATGGTAACAAATTTCAAATCAACAAACGTCGAATAGAACATTCTTCGAAATATTTTATGGCGTTGCTATGGTAATAAACAAAAATTTCTAGGCGTTGCCATGGTAACAAATTTCAAATGAACAAACGTCACATAGAACAAAATTCGAAATATTTTATGGCGTTGCTATGGTAATAAACAAATATTTCTAGGCGTTGCCATTGTTACAAATTTCAAATAAACAAACGTCACAAAGAACAAAATTCGAAATATTTTATGGCGTTGCTATGGTAATAAACAAAAATTTCTTGGCGTTGCCATGGTAACAAATTTCAAATAAACAAACGTCACATAGAACATACTTCGAAATATTTAATGGTGTTGCTATGGTAAAAAACAAAAATTTCTAGGCGTTGCCATGGTAACAAATTTCAAATTAACAAACGTCACATACATACTTCGAAATATTTTATGGCGTTGCTATGGTAATAAACAAAAATTTCTAGGCGTTGCTATGGTAACAAATTTTAAATAAACAAACGTCACATACATACTTTGTAATATTTTATGGCGTTGCTATGGTAATAATTAAAAATTTCGAGGCGTTGCCATTGTAACAAATTTCAAATAAACAAACGTCAAATAGAACAAAATTCGAAATATTTTATGGCGTTGCTATGGTAATAAACAAATATTTCTAGACGTTGCCATTGTTACAAATTTCAAATAAACAAACGTCACATAGAACAAAATTCGAAACATTTTATGGCGTTGCTATGGTAATAAACAAAATTTTCTAGGCGTTGCCATGGTAACAAATTTCAAGTAAACAAACGTCACATAGAACATACTTCGAAATATTTTATGGCGTTGCTATAATAATAAACAAAAATTTCTAGGCGTTGCCATTGTTACAAATTTCAAATAAACAAACGTCACAAAGAACAAAATTTGAAATATTTTATGGCGTTGCTATGGTAATAAACAGAAATTTCTAGGCATTGCAATGGTAACAAATTTCAAATAAACAAATGTCACATTGAACAAACTTCGAAATATTTTATGGCGTTGCTATGGTAATAAACAAAATTTTCTAGGCGTTGCCATGGTAACAAATTTCAAATTAACAATTGTCGCATACATACTCCGAAATATTTTATGGCGTTGCTATGGTAATAAACAAAAATTACTAGGCGTTGCTATGGTAATAAACAAAATTTTCTAGGCGTTGCCATGTTAAAAAATTTCAAATTAACAAACGTCACATAGAACATACTTCGAAATATTTTATGGCGTTGCTATGGTAATAAACAAAAATTCCTAGGCGTTGCCATGGTAACAAATTTCAAATAAACAAACGTCACATACTTACTTTGAAATATTTTATGGCGTTGCTATGGTAATAAACAAAAAATTCTAGGCGTTGCCATGGTAACAAATTTCAAATAAACAAACGTCACATACATACTTCGAAATATTTATGGCGTTGCTATGGTAATAAACAAAAATTTCTAGGCGTTGCCATGGTTACAAATTTCAAATAAAGAAACGTCACATACATACTGCGAAATAATTTATGGCGCTGCTATGGTAATAAACAAAAATTTCTAGGCGTTGCCATTGTAACAAATTTCAAATAAACAAACGTCACATAGAACATTCTTCGAAATATTTTATGGCGTTGCTATGGTAATAAACAATAATTTCTAGGCGTTGCGATGGTAACATATTTCAAATTAACAAACGTCACATACATACTTCGAAATATTTAATGGCGTTGCTATGGTAATAAACAAAAATTTCTACGCGTTGCCATGGTAACAAATTTTAAATAAACAAACGTCACATACATACTTTGAAATATTTTATGGCGTTGCTATAGTAATAAACAAAAATTTCTAGGCGTTGCCATTGTTACAAATTTCAAATAAACAAACGTCACAAAGAACAAAATTTGAAATATTTTATGGCGTTGCTATGGTAATAAACAAAAATTTCTAGGCATTGCAATGGAAACAAATTTCAAATAAACAAATGTCACATTGAACAAACTTCGAAATATTTTATGGCGTTGCTATGGTAATAAACAAAATTTTCTAGGCGTTGCCATGGTAACAAATTTCAAAATAAAAAACGTCGCATACATACTCCGAAATATTTTATGGCGTTGCTATGGTAATAAACAAAAATTACTAGGCGTTGCTATGGTAATAAACAAAATTTTCTAGGCGTTGCCATGTTAAAAAATTTCAAATTAACAAACGTCACATAGAACATACTTCGAAATATTTTATGGCGTTGCTATGGTAATAAACAAAAATTTCTAGGCGTTGACATGGTAACAGATTTCAAATTAACAAACTTCACATACATACATCGAAATATTTTATGGCGTTGCTATGGTAATAAACAAAAATTTCTAGGCGGTGCCATGGTAACGAATTTCAAATTAACAAACGTCACATACATACTTCGAAATATTTTATGGCGTTGCTATGGTAATAAACAAAAATTTCTAGGCGTTGCCATTGTAACAAATTTAAAATTAACAAACGTCACATAGAACATTCTTCGAAATATTTTATGACGTTGCTATGGTAATAAACAAAAATTTCTAAGCGTTGCCATGGTAACAAATTTAAAATAAACAAACGTCACATACATACTTCGAAATATTTTATGGCGTTGCTATGGTAATAAACAAAAATTCCTAGGCGTTGCCATGGTAACAAATTTCAAATAAACAAACGTCACATACTTACTTTGAAATATTTTATGGCGTTGCTATGGTAATAAACAAAAAATTTTAGGCGTTGCCATGGTAACAAATTTCAAATAAACAAACGTCACATACATACTTCGAAATATTTATGGCGTTGCTATGGTAATAAACAAAAATTTCTAGGCGTTGCCATGGTTACAAATTTCAAATAAAGAAACGTCACATACATACTGCGAAATAATTTATGGCGCTGCTATGGTAATAAACAAAAATTTCTAGGCGTTGCCATTGTAACAAATTTCAAATAAACAAACGTCACATAGAACATTCTTCGAAATATTTTATGGCGTTGCTATGGTAATAAACAATAATTTCTAGGCGTTGCGATGGTAACATATTTCAAATAAACAAACGTCACATACATACTTCGAAATATTTAATGGCGTTGCTATGGTAATAAACAAAAATTTCTACGCGTTGCCATGGTAACAAATTTTAAATAAACAAACGTCACATACATACCTTGAAATATTTTATGGCGTTGCTATGGTAATAAACAAAAATTTCTAGGCGTTGCCATGGTAACAAATTTCAAATAAACAAACGTCACATAGAACAAAATTCGAAATATTTTATGGCGTTGCTATGGTAATAAACAAAAATTTCTAGGCGTTGCTATGGTATCAAATTTCAAATAAACAAACCTTACATACATACTTCGAAATATTTTATGGCGTTGCTATGGTAATAAACAAAAATTTCTAGGCGTTGCCATGGTAACAAATTTTAAATAAACAAACGTCACATAGAACATACTTCGAAATATTTTATGGCGTTGCTATGGTAATAAACAAAAATTTCTAGGCGTTGACATGGTAACAGATTTCAAATTAACAAACGTCACATACATACTTCGAAATATTTTATGGCGTTGCTATGGTAATAAACAAAAATTTCTAGGCGTTGCTATGATAATAGACAAAAATTTCTGAGCGTTGCCATGGTAAAAAATTTCAAATTAACAAACGTCACATACATACATTAAAATATTTTATGGCGTTGCTATGGTAATAAACAAATATTTTAAGGCGTTGCCATGGTAAGAAATTTCAAATAAACAAACTTTACGTAGAACATACTTTGAAATATTTTATGGCGTTGCTATGGTAATAAACAAAAATATCTAGGCGTTGCCATGGTAACAAATTCCAAATTAACAAACGTCACATACATACTTCGAAATATTTTATGGCGTTGCTATGGTTGTAAATAAAAATTTCTTGGCGTTGCCATGGTAACAAATTTTAAATAAACACACGTCAAATACATACTTCGAAATATTTTATGGCGTTGCTATGGTAATAAACAAAAATTTCTAGGCGTTGCCATGGTAACAAATTTCAAATAAACAAACTTCACAAAGAACATACTTCGAAATATTTTATGGCGTTGCTATGGTAATAAATAAAAATTTCTAGGCGTTGCCATGGTAACAAATTTCAAATAAACAAACGTCACATAGAACATACTTCGAAATATTTTATGGCGTTGCTATGGTAATTAACAAAAATTTCTAGGCGTTGCCATGGTAACAAATTTCAAATTAACAAACGTCACATACATACTTTGAAATATTTTATGGCGTTGCTATGGTTTTAAATAAAAATTTCTAGGCGTTGCCATGAAAACAAATTTCAAATAAACACACGTCAAATACATACTTTGAAATATTTTATGGCGTTGCTATGGTAATAAACAAAAATTTCTAGGCGTTGCCATGGTAACAAATTTCAAATAAACAAACTTCACATAGAACATACTTCGAAATATTTTATGGCGTTGCTATGGTAATAAACAAAAATTTCTAGGCGTTGCCATGGTAACAAATTTCAAAATAACAAACGTCACATACATACTTCGAAATATTTTATGGCGTTGCTATGGTAATAAACAAAAATTTCTAGGCGTTGCCATGGTAACAAATTTCAAATAAACAAACGTCACATAGAACTAACTTCGAAATATTTTATGGCGTTGCTATGGTAATAAACAAAAATTTCTAGGCGTTGCCATGGTAACAAATTTCAAATTAACAAACGTCACATACATACTTCGAAATATTTTATGGCGTTGCTATGGTAATAAACAAAAATTTCGAGGCGTTGCCAGGGTAACAAATTTCAAATAAACAAACGTCAAATAGAACAAAATTCGAAATATTTTATGGCGTTGCTATGGTAATAAACAAATATTTCTAGACGTTGTTATTGTTACAAATTTCAAATAAACAAACGTCACAAAGAACAAAATTCGAAATATTTTATGGCGTTGCTATGGTAATAAACAAATATTTCTAGGCGTTGCCATTGTTACAAATTTCAAATAAACAAACGTCACAAAGAACAAAATTCGAAATATTTTATGGCGTTGCTATGGTAATAAACAAAAATTTCTAGGCGTTGCCATGGTAAACAATTTCAAATAAACAAACGTCACATAGAACAAAATTCGAAATATTTTATGGCGTTGCTATGGTAATAAACAAATATTTCTAGGCGTTGCCATTGTTACAAATTTCAAATAAACAAACGTCACATAGAACATACTTCGAAATATTTTATGGCAATGCTATGGTAATGAACAAAAATTTCTAGGCGTTGCCATGGTAACAAATTTTAAATAAACTAACGTCACAAAAAACATACTTCGAAATATTTTATGGCGTTGCTATGGTAATAAACAAAAATTTCTAGGCGTTGCCATGGTAACAAATTTCAAATGAACAAACGTCACATAGAACATACTTTGAAATATTTTATGGCGATGCTATAGTAATAAACAAATATTTCTAGGCGTTGCCATTGTTACAAATTTCAAATAAACAAACGTCACAAAGAACAAAATTCGAAATATTTTATGGCGTTGCTATGGTAATAAACAAAAATTTCTAGGCGTTGCCATGGTAAACAATTTCCAATAAACAAACGTCACATAGAACATACTTCGAAATATTTTATGGCGTTGCTATGGTAATAAACAAAAATTTCTAGGCGTTGCCATGGTAATAAATTTCAAATTAACAAACGTCACATACATACTTCGAAATATCTTATGGCGTTGTAATGTTAATAAACAAAAATTATAGGCGTTGCCATGGTAACAAATTTCAAATAAACACACGTCACATACATACTTCGAAATATTTTATGGCGTTGCTATGGTAATAAACAAAAATTTCTAGGCGTTGCCATGGTAACAAATTTTCTAAATAACAAACGTCACATACATTCTTCGAAATATTTTATGGCGTTGCTATGGTAATAAACAAAAATTTCTAGGCGTTGCCATGGTAACAAATTTCAAATAAACAAACGTCACATAGAACAAACTTCGAAATATTTTATGGCGTTGCTATGGTAATAAACAAAAATTTCTAGGCGTTGCCATGGTAACAAATTTCAAATTAACAAACGTCACATACATACTTCGAAGTATTTAATGGCGTTGCTATGGTAATAAACAAAAATTTTGAGGCGTTGCCATGGTTACAAATTTCAAATAAACAAACGTCACATAGAACATACTTCGAAATATTTTATGGCGTTGCTATGGTTATAAACAAAAATTTCTAGGCGTTGCCATTGTTACAAATTTCAAATAAACAAACGTCACATAGAACATACTTCGAAATATTTTATGGCAATGCTATGGTAATGAACAAAAATTTCTAGGCGTTGCCATGGTAACAAATTTTAAATAAACAAACGTCACAAAAAACATACTTCGAAATATTTTATGGCGTTGCTATGGTAATAAACAAAAATTTCTAGGCGTTGCCATGGTAACAAATTTCAAATTAAAAAACGTCACATACATACTTCGAAATATTTTATGGCGTTGCTATGGTTTTAAATAAAAATTTCTAGGCGTTGCCATGGTGACAAATTTCAAATAAACACACGTCAAATACATACTTCGAAATATTTTATGGCGTTGCTATGGTAATAAACAAAAATTTCTAGGCGTTGCCATGGTAACAAATTTCAAATAAACAAACGTCACATAGAACAAAATTCGAAATATTTTATGGCGTTGCTATGGTAATAAACAAATATTTCTAGGCGTTGCCATTGTTACAAATTTCAAATAAACAAACGTCACAAAGAACAAAATTCGAAATATTTTATGGCGTTGCTATGGTAATAAACAAAAATTTCTAGGCGTTGCCATGGTAAACAATTTCAAATAAACAAACGTCACATAGAACATACTTCGAAATATTTTATGGCGTTGCTATGGTAATAAACAAAAATTTCTAGGCGTTGCCATGGTAATAAATTTCAAATTAACAAACGTCACATACATACTTCAAAATATCTTATGGCGTTGTAATGTTAATAAACAAAAATTTCTAGGCTTTGCCATGGTAACAAATTCAAATTAACAAACGTCACATACATACTTCGAAATATCTTATGGCGTTGTAATGTTAATAAACAAAAATTTCTAGGCGTTGCCATGGTAACAAATTCAAATAAACAAACGTCACATAGATACTTCGAAATATTTTATTGCGTTGCTATGGTAATAAACAAAAATTTCTTGGCGTTGCCATGGTAACAAATTTTAAATAAACAAACGTCACATAGAACATACTTCGAAATATTTAATGGTGTTGCTATGGTAATAAACAAAAATTTCTAGGCGTTGCCATGGTAACAAATTTCAAATTAACAAACGTCACATAGAACATACTTCGAAATATTTTATGGCGTTGCTATGGTAATAAACAAAAATTTCTAGGCGTTGCTATGGTAACAAATTTTAAATAAACAAACGTCACATACATACTTTGTAATATTTTATGGCGTTGCCATTGTAACAAATTTCAAATAAACAAACGTCAAATAGAACAAAATTCGAAATATTTTATGGCGTTGCTATGGTAATAAACAAATATTTCTAGACGTTGCCATTGTTACAAATTTCAAATAGACAAACGTCACAAAGAACAAAATTCGAAACATTTTATGGCGTTGCTATGGTAATAAACAAAAATTTCTATGCGTTGCCATGGTAACAAATTTCAAATAAACAAACGTCACATAAAACATACTTCGAAAAATTTTATGGCGTTGCTATAGTAATAAACAAAAATTTCTAGGCGTTGCCATTGTTACAAATTTTAAATAAACAAACGCCACAAAGAACAAAATTTGAAATATTTTATGGCGTTGCTATGGTAATAAACAAAAATTTCTAGGCATTGCCATAAATACAAATTTCAAATAAACAAACGTTACATAGAACATACTTCGAAATATTTTATGGCGTTGCTATGGTAATAAACAAAAATTTCTAGGCGTTGCAATGGTAACAAATTTCAAATAAACAAACGTCACATTGAACAAACTTCGAAATATTTTATGGCGTTGCTATGTTAATAAACAAAAATTTCTAGGCGTTGCAATGGTAACAAATTTCAAATTAACAAACGTCACATACATACTTCGAAATATTTTATGGCGTTGCTATGGTAATAAACAAAAATTTCTAGGCGTTGCCATGGTAACAAATTTCAAATTAACAACTGTCACATACATACTTCGAAATATTTTATGGCGTTGCTATGGTAATAAACAAAAATTTCTAGGCGTTGCCATGGTTACAAAATTCAAATAAACAAAAGTCACATACATACTTCGAAATATTTTATGGCGTTGCTATGGTAATAAACAAAATTTTCTAGGCGTTGCCATGGTAACAAATTTCAAATAAACAAACGTCGCATACATACTCCGAAATATTTTATGGCGTTGCTATGGTAATAAACAAAAATTTCTAGGCGTTGCCATGTTAAAAAATTTTAAATTAACAAACAACACATAGAACATACTTCGAAATATTTTATGGCGTTGCTATGGTAATAAACAAAAATTTCTAGGCGTTGACATGGTAACAGATTTCAAATTAACAAACTTCACATACATACATAGAAATATTTTATGGCGTTGCTATGGTAATAAACAAATATTTCTAGGCGTTGCCATTGTTACAAATTTCAAATAAACAAACGTCACAAAGAACAAAATTCGAAATATTTTATGGCGTTGCTATGGTAATAAACAAAAATTTCTAGGCGTTGCCATGGTAAACAATTTCAAATAAACAAACGTCACATAGAACATACTTCGAAATATTTTATGGCGTTGCTATGGTAATAAACAAAAATTTCTAGGCGTTGCCATGGTAATAAATTTCAAATTAACAAACGTCACATACATACTTCGAAATATCTTATGGCGTTGTAATGTTAATAAACAAAAATTTCTAGGCGTTGCCATGGTAACAAATTTCAAATATACACACGTCACATACATACTTCGAAATATTTTATGGCGTTGCTATGGTAATAAACAAAAATTTCTAGGCGTTGCCATGGTAACAAATTTTAAAATAACAAACGTCACATACATACTTCGAAATATTTTATGGCGATGCTATGGTAATAAACAAAAATTTCTAGGCGTTGCCATGGTAACAAATTTCAAATAAACAAACGTCACATAGAACTAACTTCGAAATATTTTATGGCGTTGCTATGGTAATAAACAAAAATTTCTAGGCGTTGCCATGGTAACAAATTTCAAATTAACAAACGTCACATACATACTTCGAAATATTTTATGGCGTTGCCATGGTAACAAATTTCAAATAAACACTCGTCAAATACATACTTAGAAATATTTTATGGCGTTGCTATGGTAATAAACAAAAATTTCTAGGCGTTGCCATTGTAACAAATTTCAAATTAACAAACGTCACATAGAACATTCTTCGAAATATTTTATGACGTTGCTATGGTAATAAACAAAAATTTCTAGGCGTTACCATGGTAACAAATTTTCAATAAACAAACTTCACATACATACTTCGAAATATTTTATGGCGTCTTTTGGTAATAAACAAAAATTTTGAGGCGTTGCCATGGTAACAAATTTCAAATGAACAAACGTCACATAGAACAAAATTCGAAATATTTTATGGCGTTGCTATGGTAATAAACAAATATTTCTAGGCGTTGCCATTGTTACAAATTCAAATAAACAAACGTCACAAAGAACAAAATTCGAAATATTTTATGGCGTTGCTATGGTAATAAACAAAAATTTCTTGGCGTTGCCATGGTAACAAATTTCAAATAAACAAACGTCACATAGAACATACTTCGAAATATTTTATGGCGTTGCTATGGTAATAAACAAAAATTTCTAGGCGTTGCCATGGTAACAAAGTTCAAATTAACAAACGTCACATACATACTTCGAAATATCTTATGGCGTTGTAATGTTAATAAACAAAAATTTCTAGGCGTTGCCATGGTAACAAATTCAAATTAACAAACGTCACATAGATACTTCGAAATATTTTATGGCGTTGCTATGGTAATAAACAAAAATTTCTAGGCGTTGCCATGGTAACAAATTTCAAGTAAACAAAAGTCACATAGAACATACTTCGAAATATTTTATGGCGTTGCTATAGTAATAAACAAAAATTTCTAGGCGTTGCCATTGTTACAAATTTCAAATAAACAAACGTCACAAAGAACAAAATTTGAAATATTTTATGGCGTTGCTATGGTAATAAACAAAAATTTCTAGGCATTGCAATGGTAACAAATTTCAAATAAACAAATGTCACATTGAACAAACTTCGAAATATTTTATGGCGTTGCTATGGTAATAAACAAAATTTTCTAGGCGTTGCCATTATAACAAATTTCAAATTAACAATTGTCGCATACATACTCCGAAATATTTTATGGCGTTGCTATGGTAATAAACAAAAATTACTAGGCGTTGCTATGGTAATAAACAAAATTTTCTAGGCGTTGCCATGTTAAAAAATTTCAAATTAACAAACGTCACATAGAACATACTTCGAAATATTTTATGGCGTTGCTATGGTAATAAACAAAAATTCCTAGGCGTTGCCATGGTAACAAATTTCAAATAAACAAACGTCACATACTTACTTTGAAATATTTTATGGCGTTGCTATGGTAATAAACAAAAAATTCTAGGCGTTGCCATGGTAACAAATTTCAAATAAACAAACGTCACATACATACTTCGAAATATTTATGGCGTTGCTATGGTAATAAACAAAAATTTCTAGGCGTTGCCATGGTTACAAATTTCAAATAAAGAAACGTCACATACATACTGCGAAATAATTTATGGCGCTGCTATGGTAATAAACAAAAATTTCTAGGCGTTGCCATTGTAACAAATTTCAAATAAACAAACGTCACATAGAACATTCTTCGAAATATTTTATGGCGTTGCTATGGTAATAAACAATAATTTCTAGGCGTTGCGATGGTAACATATTTCAAATAAACAAACGTCACATACATACTTCGAAATATTTAATGGCGTTGCTATGGTAATAAACAAAAATTTCTACGCGTTGCCATTGTAACAAATTTTAAATTAACAAACGTCACATACTTACTTCGAAATATTTTATGGCGTTGCTATAGTAATAAACAAAAATTTCTAGGCGTTGCCATTGTTACAAATTTCAAATAAACAAACGTCACAAAGAACAAAATTTGAAATATTTTATGGCGTTGCTATGGTAATAAACAAAAATTTCTAGGCATTGCAATGGTAACAAATTTCAAATAAACAAATGTCACATTGAACAAACTTCGAAATCTTTTATGGCGTTGCTATGGTAATAAACAAAATTTTCTAGGCGTTGCCATGGTAACAAATTTCAAATTAACAAACGTCGCATACATACTCCGAAATATTTTATGGCGTTGCTATGGTAATAAACAAAAATTACTAGGCGTTGCTATGGTAATAAACAAAATTTTCTAGGCGTTGCCATGTTAAAAAATTTCAAATTAACAAACGTCACATAGAACATACTTCGAAATATTTAATGGCGTTGCTATGGTAATAAACAAAAATTTCTAGGCGTTGACATGGTAATAGATTTCAAATTAACAAACTTCACATACATACATCGAAATATTTTATGGCGTTGCTATGGTAATAAACAAAAATTTCTAGGCGTTGCCATGGTAACGAATTTCAAATTAACAAACGTCACATACATACTTCGAAATATTTTATGGCGTTGCTATGGTTGTAAATAAAAATTTCTAGGCGTTGCCATGGTAACAAATTTCAAATAAACACTCGTCAAATACATACTTAGAAATATTTTATGGCGTTGCTATGGTAATAAACAAAAATTTCTAGGCGTTGCCATTGTAACAAATTTAAAATTAACAAACGTCACATAGAACATTCTTCGAAATATTTTATGACGTTGCTATGGTAATAAACAAAAATTTCTAGGCGTTGCCATGGTAACAAATTTAAAATAAACAAACGTCACATACATACTTCGAAATATTTTATGGCGTTGCTATGGTAATAAACAAAAATTCCTAGGCGTTGCCATGGTAACAAATTTCAAATAAACAAACGTCACATACTTACTTTGAAATATTTTATGGCGTTGCTATGGTAATAAACAAAAATTTCTAGGCGTTGCCATTGTAACAAATTTCAAATAAACAAACGTCACATAGAACATTCTTCGAAATATTTTATGGCGTTGCTATGGTAATAAACAATAATTTCTAGGCGTTGCGATGGTAACATATTTCAAATAAACAAACGTCACATACATACTTTGAAATATTTTATGGCGTTGCTATGGTAATAAACAAAAATTTCTAGGCGTTGCCATGGTAACAAATTTCAAATAAACAAACGTCACATAGAACAAAATTCGAAATATTTTATGGCGTTGCTATGGTAATAAACAAAAATTTCTAGGCGTTGCTATGGTATCAAATTTCAAATAAACAAACCTTACATACATACTTCGAAATATTTTATGGCGTTGCTATGGTAATAAACAAAAATTTCTAGGCGTTGCTATGGAAATAGACAAAAATTTCTGAGCGTTGCCATGGTAAAAAATTTTAAATTAACAAACGTCACATACATACATTAAATTATTTTATGGCGTTGCTATGGTAATAAACGAAAATTTTAAGGCGTTGCCATGGTAAGAAATTTCAAATAAACAAACTTTACATAGAACATACTTTGAAATATTTTATGGCGTTGCTATGGTAATAAACAAAAATATCTAGGCGTTGCCATGGTAACAAATTCCAAATTAACAAACGTCACATACATACTTCGAAATATTTTATGGCGTTGCTATAGTTGTAAATAAAAATTTTGTTGGCGTTGCCATGGTAACAAATTTTAAATAAACACACGTCAAATACATACTTCGAAATATTTTATGGCGTTGCTATGGTAATAAACAAAAATTTCTAGGCGTTGCCATGGTAACAAATTTCAAATAAACAAACTTCACATAGAACATACTTCGAAATATTTTATGGCGTTGCTATGGTAATAAATAAAAATTTCTAGGCGTTGCCATGGTAACAAATTTCAAATAAACAAATGTCACATAGAACATACTTCGAAATATTTTATGGCGTTGCTATGGTAATAAACAAAAATTTCTAGGCGTTGCCATGGTAACAAATTTCAAATTAACAAACGTCACATACAAACTTTGAAATATTTTATGGCGTTGCTATGGTTTTAAATAAAAATTTCTAGGCGTTGCCATGGTAACAAATTTCAAATAAACACACGTCAAATACATACTTTGAAATATTTTATGGCGTTGCTATGGTAATAAACAAAAATTTCTAGGCGTTGCCATGGTAACAAATTTCAAATAAACAAACTTCACATAGAACATACTTCGAAATATTTTATGGCGTTGCTATGGTAATAAACAAAAATTTCTAGGCGTTGCCATGGTAAAAAATTTCAAAATAACAAACGTCACATACATACTTCGAAATATTTTATGGCGTTGCTATGGTAATAAACAAAAATTTCTAGGCGTTGCCATGGTAACAAATTTCAAATAAACAAACGTCACATAGAACTAACTTCGAAATATTTTATGGCGTTGCTATGGTAATAAACAAAAATTTCTAGGCGTTGCCATGGTAACAAATTTCAAATTAACAAACGTCACATACATACTTCGAAATATTTTATGGCGTTGCTATGGTTGTAAATAAAAATTTCTAGGCGTTGCCATGGTAACAAATTTCAAATAAACACTCGTCAAATACATACTTAGAAATATTTTATGGCGTTGCTATGGTAATAAACAAAAATTTCTAGGCGTTGCCATTGTAACAAATTTCAAATGAACAAACGTCACATAGAACAAAATTCGAAATATTTTATGGCGTTGCTATGGTAATAAACAAATATTTCTAGGCGTTGCCATTGTTACAAATTTCAAATAAACAAACGTCACAAAGAACAAAATTCGAAATATTTTATGGCGTTGCTATGGTAATAAACAAAAATTTCTTGGCGTTGCCATGGTAACAAATTTCAAAAAAACAAACGTCACATAGAACATACTTCGAAATATTTAATGGTGTTGCTATGGTAATAAACAAAATTTTCTAGGCGTTGCCATGGTAACAAATTTCAAATAAACAAACGTCACATAGAACATTCTTCGAAATATTTTATGGCGTTGCTATGGTAATAAACAAAAATTTCTAGGCGTTGCTATGGTAACAAATTTTAAATAAACAAACGTCACATACATACTTCGAAATATTTTATGGCGTTGCTATGGTAATAAACAAATATTTCTAGACGTTGTTATTGTTACAAATTTCAAATAAACAAACGTCACAAAGAACAAAATTCGAAATATTTTATGGCGTTGCTATGGTAATAAACAAAAATTTCTAGGCGTTGCCATGGTAACAAATTTCAAATGAACAAACGTCACATAGAACATACTTTGAAATATTTTATGGCGATGCTATAGTAATAAACAAAAATTTCTAGGCGTTGCCATGGTAACAAATTTCAAATAAACAAACGTCACAAAGAACAAAATTTGAAATATTTAATGGCGTTGCTATGGTAATAAACAAAAAATTCTAGGCATTGCCATGGTAACAAATTTCAAATTAACAAACGTTACATAGAACATACTTTGAAATATTTTATGGCGTTGCTATGGTAATAAACAAAAATTTCTAGGCGTTGCCATGGTAACAAATTTTAAATAAACAAACGTCACATAGAACATACTTCGAAATATTTTATGGCGTTGCTATTGTAATAAACAAAAATTTCTAGGCGTTGCCATGGTAACAAATTTCAAATAAACAAACGTCACATAGAACAAAATTCGAAATATTTTATGGCGTTGCTATGGTAATAAACAAATATTTCTAGGCGTTGCAATTGTTACAAATTTCAAATAAACAAACGTCACAAAGAACAAAATTCGAAATATTTTATGGCGTTGCTATGGTAATAAACAAAATTTCTAGGCGTTGCCATGGTAACAAATTTCAAATTAACAAACGTCACATACATACTTCGAAATATTTTATGGCGTTGCTATGGTTTTAAATAAAAATTTCTAGGCGTTGCCATGGTAACAAATTTCAAATAAACACACGTCAAATACATACTTCGAAATATTTTATGGCGTTGCTATAGTAATAAACAAAATTTTCTAGGCGTTGCCATGGTAACAAATTTCAAATAAACAAACTTCACATAGAACATACTTCGAAATATTTTATGGCGTTGCTATGGTAATAAACAAAAATTTCTGGGCGTTGCCATGGTAACAAATTTCAAATTAACAAACGTCACATACATACTTCGAAATATTTTATGGCGTTGCTATGGAAATAAACAAAAATTTCTAGGCGTTGCCATGGTTACAAATTCCAAATTAACAAACGTCACATAGAACATACTTCGAAATATTTTATGGCGTTGCTATGGTAATAAACAAAAATTTTTAGGCGTTGCTATGGTATCAAATTTCAAATAATCAAACGTCACATACATACTTCGAAATATTTTATGGCGTTGCCATGGTAACAAATTTCAAATGAACAAACGTCACATAGAACATACTTTGAAATATTTTATGGCGATGCTATAGTAATAAACAAAAATTTCTAGGCGTTGCCATGGTAACAAATTTCAAATAAACAAACGTCACAAAGAACAAAATTTGAAATATTTAATGGCGTTGCTATGGTAATAAACAAAAAATTCTAGGCATTGCCATGGTAACAAATTTCAAATTAACAAACGTTACATAGAACATACTTTGAAATATTTTATGGCGTTGCTATGGTAATAAACAAAAATTTCTAGGCGTTGCCATGGTAACAAATTTTAAATAAACAAACGTCACATAGAACATACTTCGAAATATTTTATGGCGTTGCTATTGTAATAAACAAAAATTTCTAGGCGTTGCCATGGTAACAAATTTCAAATAAACAAACGTCACATAGAACAAAATTCGAAATATTTTATGGCGTTGCTATGGTAATAAACAAATATTTCTAGGCGTTGCAATTGTTACAAATTTCAAATAAACAAACGTCACAAAGAACAAAATTCGAAATATTTTATGGCGTTGCTATGGTAATAAACAAAATTTCTAGGCGTTGCCATGGTAACAAATTTCAAATTAACAAACGTCACATACATACTTCCAAATATTTTATGGCGTTGCTATGGTTTTAAATAAAAATTTCTAGGCGTTGCCATGGTAACAAATTTCAAATAAACACACGTCAAATACATACTTCGAAATATTTTATGGCGTTGCTATAGTAATAAACAAAATTTTCTAGGCGTTGCCATGGTAACAAATTTCAAATTAACAAACTTTACATAGAACATACTTCGAAATATTTTATGGCGTTGCTATGGTAATAAACAAAAATTTCTGGGCGTTGCCATGGTAACAAATTTCAAAAAAACACACGTCACATAGATATATCTAACTATTTTATGGCGTTGCTATGGTTATAAACAAAAATTTCTAGGCGTTGCCATAGTAACAAATTTCAAATAAACACATACACATACATACTTCGATATATTTTATGGCGTTGCTATGGTAATAAACAAAAATTTTTGGGCGTTGCCATGGTAACAAATTTCAAATAAACAAACGTCGAATAGAACATTCTTCGAAATATTTTATGGCGTTGCTATGGTAATAAACAAAAATTTCTAGGCGTTGCCATGGTAACAAATTTCAAATAAACAAACTTCACATAGAACATACTTCGAAATATTTAATGGTGTTGCTATGGTAATAAACAAAAATTTCTAGGCGTTGCCATGGTAACAAATTTTAAATTAACAAACGTCACATACATACTTCGAAATATTTTATGGCGTTGCTATGGTAATAAACAAAAATTTCTAGGCGTTGCTATGGTAACAAATTTTAAATAAACAAACGTCACATACATACTTTGTAATATTTTATGGCGTTGCTATGGTAATAAACAAAAATTTCGAGGCGTTGCCATTGTAACAAATTTCAAATAAACAAACGTCACAAAGAACAAAATTTGAAATATTTAATGGCGTTGCTATGGTAATAAACAAAAAATTCTAGGCATTGCCATGGTAACAAATTTCAAATTAACAAACGTTACATAGAATATACTTCGAAATATTTTATGGCGTTGCTATGGTAATAAACAAAAATTTCTAGGCGTTGCCATGGTAACAAATTTCAAATAAACAAACGTCACATAGAACATACTTCGAAATATTTTATGGCGTTGCTATGGTAATAAACAAAAATTTCTCGTCGTTGCCATGGTAACAAATTTCAAATAAACAAACGTCACATACATACTTCGAAATATTTAATGGCGTTGCTATGGTAATAAACAAAAATTTCGAGGCGTTGCCATGGTAACAAATTTCAAATAAACAAACGTCACATAGAACATACTTCGAAATATTTTATGGCGTTGCTATGGTAATAAACAAAAAATTCAAGGCGTTGCCATTGTTACAAATTTCAAATAAACAAACGTCACATAGAACATACTTCGAAATATTTTATGGCGTTGCTATGGTAATGAACAAAAATTTCTAGGCGTTGCTATAGTAACAAATTTTAAATAAATAAACTACACAAAAAACATACTTCGCAATATTTTATGGCGTTGCTATGGTAATAAACAAAAATTTCTAGGCGTTGCCATGGTAACAAATTTCAAATAAACAAACGTCACATACATACTTCGAAATATTTTATGGCGTTGCTATGGTTTTAAATAAAAATTTCTAGGCGTTGCCATGGTAACAAATTTCAAAAAAACACACGTCAAATACATACTTCGAAATATTTTATGGCGTTGCTATGGTTTTAAATAAAAATTTCTAGGCGTTGCCATGGTAACAAATTTCAAATAAACAAACTTCACATAGAACATACTTCGAAATATTTTATGGCGTTGCTATGGTAATAAACAAAAATTTCTAGGCGTTGCCATGGTAACAAATTTCAAAAAAACACACGTCAAATACATACTTCGAAATATTTTATGGCGTTGCTATGGTTTTAAATAAAAATTTCTAGGCGTTGCCATGGTTACAAATTTCAAATAAACAAACTTCACATAGAACATACTTCGAAATATTTTATGGCGTTGCTATGGTAATAAACAAAAATTTCTAGGCGTTGCCATGGTAAAAAATTTCAAATTAACAAACGTCACATATATACTTTAAAATATTTTATGGCGTTGCTATGGTAATAAACAAAAATTTCTAGGCGTTGCCATGGTAACAAATTTCAAATAAACAAACGTCACATACATATATCTAACTATTTTATGGCGTTGCTATGGTTATAAACAAAAATTTCTAGGCGTTGCCATAGTAACAAATTTCAAATAAACACATACACATACATACTTCGATATATTTTATGGCGTTGCTATGGTAATAAACAAAAATTTCTGGGCGTTGCCATGGTAACAAATTTCAAATAAACAAACGTCGAATAGAACATTCTTCGAAATATTTTATGGCGTTGCTATGGTAATAAACAACAATTTCTAGGCGTTGCCATGGTAACAAATTTCAAATAAACAAACTTCACATAGAACATACTTCGAAATATTTAATGGTGTTGCTATGGTAATAAACAAAAATTTCTAGGCGTTGCCATGGTAACAAATTTTAAATTAACAAACGTCACAAAGAACAAAATTCGAAATATTTTATGGCGTTGCTATGGTAATAAACAAAAATTTCTAGGCGTTGCCATGGTAACAAATTTCAAATGAACAAACGTCACATAGAACATACTTTGGAATATTTTATGGCGTTGCTATAGTAATAAACAAAAATTTCTAGGCGTTGCTATTGTTACAAATTTCAAATTAACAAACGTCACAAAGAACAAAATTTGAAATATTTAATGGCGTTGCTATGGTAATAAACAAAAATTTCTAGGCGTTGCCATGGTAACAAATTTCAAATAAACAAACTTCACATACATACTTCGAAATATTTTATGGCGTTGCTATGGTAATAAACAAAAATTTCTAGGCGTTGCCATGGTAACAGATTTTAAATTAACAAACGTCACATACATACTTCGAAATATTTTATGGCGTTGCTATGGTAATAAACAAAAATTTTTAGGCGTTGCTATGGTAATAGACAAAAATTTCTCTTCGTTGCCATGGTAAAAAATTTCAAATTAACAAACGTCACATACATACTTTAAAATATTTTATGGCGTTGCTATGTTAATAAACAAAAATTTTAAGGCGTTGCCATGGTTAGAAATTTCAAATGAACAAACTTTACATAGAACATACTTTGAAATATTTTATGGCATTGCTATGGTAATAAACAAAAATATCTAGGCGTTGCCATGGTATCAAATTCCAAATTAACAAACGTCACATACATACTTCGAAATATTTTATGGCGTTGCTATGGTTGTAAATAAAAATTTCTTGGCGTTGCCATGGTAACAAATTTCAAATAAACACACGTCAAATACATACTTCGAAATATTTTATGGCGTTGCTATGGTAATAAACAAAAATTTCTAGGCGTTGCCATGGTAACAAATTTCAAATAAACAAACTTCACATAGATTATACTTCGAAATATTTTATAGCGTTGCTATGGTAATAAACAAAAATTTCTAGGCGTTGCCATGGTAACAAATTTCAAATGAACAAACGTCACATAGAACATACTTTGAAATATTTATGGCGTTGCTATAGTAATAAACAAAAATTTCTAGGCGTTGACATGGTAACAGATTTCAAATTAACAAACGTCACATACATACTTCGAAATATTTTATGGCGTTGCTATGGTAATAAACAAAAATTTCTAGGCGTTGCTATGGTAATAGACAAAAATTTCTGAGCGT
This sequence comes from Rhyacophila brunnea, assembly GCF_057557595.1. NCBI lineage: Eukaryota > Metazoa > Arthropoda > Insecta > Trichoptera > Rhyacophilidae > Rhyacophila > Rhyacophila brunnea. Next base: position 29,685,987 of record NW_028232904.1, on the reverse strand, counting down.
TGCCATGGTAAAAAATTTCAAATTAACAAACGTCACATACATACTTTAAAATATTTTATGGCGTTGCTATGGTAATAAACAAAAATTTTAAGGCGTTGCCATGGTAAGAAATTTCAAATAAACAAACTTTACATAGAACATACTTCGAAATATTTTATGGCGTTGCTATGGTAATAAACAAAAATTTCTAGGCGTTGCCATGGTAACAAATTTCAAATAAACAAACTTCACATAGAACATACTTCGAAATATTTTATGGCGTTGCTATGGTAATAAACAAAAATTTCTAGGCGTTGCCATGGTAACAAATTTCAAATAAACAAACGTCACATAGAACATACTTCGAAATATTTTATGGCGTTGCTATGGTAATAAACAAAAATTTCTAGGCGTTGCCATGGTAACAAATTTCAAATAAACGTCACATAGAACATACTTCGAAATATTTTATGGCGTTGCTATGGTAATAAACAAAAATTTCTAGGCGTTGCCATGGTAACAAATTTCAAATTAACAAACGTCACATACATACTTCGAAATATTTTATGGCGTTGCTATGGTAATAAACAAAAATTTCTAGGCGTTGCCATGGTAACAAATTTCAAATAAACAAACGTCAAATAGAAAAAATTCGAAATATTTTATGGCGTTGCTATGGTAATAAACAAAAATTTTTAGGCGTTGCTATGGTAACAAATTTCAAATAAACAAACGTCACATACATACTTCGAAATATTTTATGGCGTTGCTATGGTTGTAAATAAAAATTTCTTGGCGTTGCCATGGTAACAAATTTTAAATAAACACACGTTAAATACATACTTCGAAATATTTTATGGCGTTGCTATGGTAATACACAAAAATTTCTAGGCGTTGCCATGGTAACAAATTTCAAATTTAAAACTTCACATAGAACATACTTCGAAATATTTTATAGCGTTGCTATGGTAATAAACAAAAATTTCTAGGCGTTGCCATGGTAACAAATTTCAAATAAACAAACGTCAAATAGAACATACTTCGAAATATTTTATGGCGTTGCTATGGTAATAAACAAAAATTTCTAGGCGTTGCCATGGTAACAAATTTCAAATAAACAAACTTCACATAGAACATACTTCGAAATATTTTATGGCGTTGCTATGGTAATAAACAAAAATTTCTGGGCGTTGCCATGGTAACAAATTTCAAATTAACAAACGTCACAAAACTTCGAAATATTTTATGGCGTTGCTATGGAAATAGACAAAAATTTCTAGGCGTTGCCATGGTAACAAATTTCAAATTAACAAACGTCACATAGAACATACTTCGAAATATTTTATGGCGTTGCTATGGTAATAAACAAAAATTTCTAGGCGTTGCCATGGTAACAAATTTCAAATTAACAAACGTCACATACATACTTCGAAATATTTTATGGCGTTGCTATGGTAATAAACAAAAATTTCTAGGCGTTGCCATGGTAACAAATTTCAAATAAACAAACGTCAAATAGAAAAAATTCGAAATATTTTATGGCGTTGCTATGGTAATAAACAAAAATTTTTAGGCGTTGCTATGGTAACAAATTTCAAATAAACAAACGTCACATACATACTTCGAAATATTTTATGGCGTTGCTATGGTTGTAAATAAAAATTTCTTGGCGTTGCCATGGTAACAAATTTTAAATAAACACACGTTAAATACATACTTCGAAATATTTTATGGCGTTGCTATGGTAATAAACAAAAATTTCTAGGCGTTGCCATGGTAACAAATTTCAAATTAACAAACTTCACATAGAACATACTTCGAAATATTTTATAGCGTTGCTATGGTAATAAACAAAAATTTCTAGGCGTTGCCATGGTAACAAATTTCAAATAAACAAACGTCACATAGAACATACTTCGAAATATTTTATGGCGTTGCTATGGTAATAAACAAAAATTTCTAGGCGTTGCCATGGTAACAAATTTCAAATTAACAAACGTCACATACATACTTCGAAATATTTTATGGCGTTGCTATGGTTTTAAATAAAAATTTCTAGGCGTTGCCATGGTAACAAATTTCAAATAAACACACGTCAAATACATACTTCGAAATATTTTATGGCGTTGCTATGGTAATAAACAAAAATTTCTAGGCGTTGCCATGGTAACAAATTTCAAATAAACAAACTTCACATAGAACATACTTCGAAATATTTTATGGCGTTGCTATGGTAATAAACAAAAATTTCTGGGCGTTGCCATGGTAACAAATTTCAAATTAACAAACGTCACATACATACTTCGAAATATTTTATGGCGGTGCTATGGAAATAGACAAAAATTTCTAGGCGTTGCCATGGTTACAAATTTCAAATTAACAAACGTCACATAGAACATACTTCGAAATATTTTATGGCGTTGCTATGGTAATAAACAAAAATTTTTAGGCGTTGCTATGGTAACAAATTTCAAATAAACAAACGTCACATACATACTTCGAAATATTTAATGGCGTTGCTATGGTAATAAACAAAAATTTCGAGGCGTTGCCAGGGTAACAAATTTCAATTCAACAAACGTCAAATAGAACAAAATCCGAAATATTTTATGGCGTTGCTATGGTAATAAACAAATATTTCTAGACGTTGTTATTGTTACAAATTTCAAATAAACAAACGTCACAAAGAACAAAATTCGAAATATTTTATAGCGTTGCTATGGTAATAAACAAAAATTTCTAGGCGTTGCCATGGTAACAAATTTCAAATGAACAAACGTCACATAGAACATACTTTGAAATATTTATGGCGTTGCTATAGTAATAAACAAAAATTTCTAGGCGTTGACATGGTAACAGATTTCAAATTAACAAACGTCACATACATACTTCGAAATATTTTATGGCGTTGCTATGGTAATAAACAAAAATTTCTAGGCGTTGCTATGGTAATAGACAAAAATTTCTGAGCGTTGCCATGGTAAAAAATTTCAAATTAACAAACGTCACATACATACTTTAAAATATTTTATGGCGTTGCTATGGTAATAAACAAAAATTTTAAGGCGTTGCCATGGTAAGAAATTTCAAATAAACAAACTTTACATAGAACATACTTCGAAATATTTTATGGCGTTGCTATGGTAATAAACAAAAATTTCTAGGCGTTGCCATGGTAACAAATTTCAAATAAACAAACTTCACATAGAACATACTTCGAAATATTTTATGGCGTTGCTATGGTAATAAACAAAAATTTCTAGGCGTTGCCATGGTAACAAATTTCAAATAAACAAACGTCACATAGAACATACTTCGAAATATTTTATGGCGTTGCTATGGTAATAAACAAAAATTTCTAGGCGTTGCCATGGTAACAAATTTCAAATAAACAAACGTCACATAGAACATACTTCGAAATATTTTATGGCGTTGCTATGGTAATAAACAAAAATTTCTAGGCGTTGCCATGGTAACAAATTTCAAATAAACAAACGTCACATAGAACATACTTCGAAATATTTTATGGCGTTGCTATGGTAATAAACAAAAATTTCTAGGCGTTGCCATGGTAACAAATTTCAAAAAAACAAACGTCAAATAGAAAAAATTCGAAATATTTTATGGCGTTGCTATGGTAATAAACAAAAATTTTTAGGCGTTGCTATGGTAACAAATTTCAAATAAACAAACGTCACATACATACTTCGAAATATTTTATGGCGTTGCTATGGTTGTAAATAAAAATTTCTTGGCGTTGCCATGGTAACAAATTTTAAATTAACACACGTTAAATACATACTTCGAAATATTTTATGGCGTTGCTATGGTAATACACAAAAATTTCTAGGCGTTGCCATGGTAACAAATTTCAAATTAACAAACTTCACATAGAACATACTTCGAAATATTTTATGGCGTTGCTATGGTAATAAACAAAAATTTCTGGGCGTTGCCATGGTAACAAATTTCAAATTAACAAACGTCACATACATACTTCGAAATATTTTATGGCGTTGCTATGGAAATAGACAAAAATTTCTAGGCGTTGCCATGGTAACAAATTTCAAATTAACAAACGTCACATAGAACATACTTCGAAATATTTTATGGCGTTGCTATGGTAATAAACAAAAATTTTTAGGCGTTGCTATGGTAACAAATTTCAAATAAACAAACGTCACATACATACTTCGAAATATTTTATGGCGTTGCTTTGGTAATAAACAAAAATTTTGAGGCGTTGCCAGGGTAACAAATTTCAAATCAACAAACGTCAAATAGAACAAAATCCGAAATATTTTATGGCGTTGCTATGGTAATAAACAAATATTTCTAGACGTTGTTATTGTTACAAATTTCAAATAAACAAACGTCACAAAGAACAAAATTCGAAATATTTTATAGCGTTGCTATGGTAATAAACAAAAATTTCTAGGCGTTGCCATGGTAACAAATTTCAAATGAACAAACGTCACATAGAACATACTTTGAAATATTTATGGCGTTGCTATAGTAATAAACAAAAATTTCTAGGCGTTGACATGGTAACAGATTTCAAATTAACAAACGTCACATACATACTTCGAAATATTTTATGGCGTTGCTATGGTAATAAACAAAAATTTCTAGGCGTTGCTATGGTAATAGACAAAAATTTCTGAGCGTTGCCATGGTAAAAAATTTCAAATTAACAAACGTCACATACATACTTTAAAATATTTTATGGCGTTGCTATGGTAATAAACAAAAATTTTAAGGCGTTGCCATGGTAAGAAATTTCAAATAAACAAACTTTACATAGAACATACTTCGAAATATTTTATGGCGTTGCTATGGTAATAAACAAAAATTTCTAGGCGTTGCCATGGTAACAAATTTCAAATAAACAAACTTCACATAGAACATACTTCGAAATATTTTATGGCGTTGCTATGGTAATAAACAAAAATTTCTAGGCGTTGCCATGGTAACAAATTTCAAATAAACAAACGCCACATAGAACATACTTCGAAATATTTTATGGCGTTGCTATGGTAATAAACAAAAATTTCTAGGCGTTGCCATGGTAACAAATTTCAAATAAACGTCACATAGAACATACTTCGAAATATTTTATGGCGTTGCTATGGTAATAAACAAAAATTTCTAGGCGTTGCCATGGTAACAAATTTCAAATTAACAAACGTCACATACATACTTCGAAATATTTTATGGCGTTGCTATGGTAATAAACAAAAATTTCTAGGCGTTGCCATGGTAACAAATTTCAAATAAACAAACGTCAAATAGAAAAAATTCGAAATATTTTATGGCGTTGCTATGGTAATAAACAAAAATTTTTAGGCGTTGCTATGGTAACAAATTTCAAATAAACAAACGTCACATACATACTTCGAAATATTTTATGGCGTTGCTATGGTTGTAAATAAAAATTTCTTGGCGTTGCCATGGTAACAAATTTTAAATAAACACACGTTAAATACATACTTCGAAATATTTTATGGCGTTGCTATGGTAATACACAAAAATTTCTAGGCGTTGCCATGGTAACAAATTTCAAATTAACAAACTTCACATAGAACATACTTCGAAATATTTTATGGCGTTGCTATGGTAATAAACAAAAATTTCTAGGCGTTGCCATGGTAACAAATTTCAAATAAACAAACGTCAAATAGAACATACTTCGAAAATTTTATGGCGTTGCTATGGTAATAAACAAAAATTTCTAGGCGTTGCCATGGTAACAAATTTCAAATAAACAAACTTCACATAGAACATACTTCGAAATATTTTATGGCGTTGCTATGGTAATAAACAAAAATTTCTGGGCGTTGCCATGGTAACAAATTTCAAATTAACAAACGTCACATACAAACTTCGAAATATTTTATGGCGTTGCTATGGAAATAGACAAAAATTTCTAGGCGTTGCCATGGTAACAAATTTCAAATTAACAAACGTCACATAGAACATACTTCGAAATATTTTATGGCGTTGCTATGGTAATAAACAAAAATTTCTAGGCGTTGCCATGGTAACAAATTTCAAATAAACAAACGTCAAATAGAAAAAATTCGAAATATTTTATGGCGTTGCTATGGTAATAAACAAAAATTTTTAGGCGTTGCTATGGTAACAAATTTCAAATAAAGAAACGTCACATACATACTTCGAAATATTTTATGGCGTTGCTATGGTTGTAAATAAAAATTTCTTGGCGTTGCCATGGTAACAAATTTTAAATAAACACACGTTAAATACATACTTCGAAATATTTTATGGCGTTGCTATGGTAATAAACAAAAATTTCTAGGCGTTGCCATGGTAACAAATTTCAAATTAACAAACTTCACATAGAACATACTTCGAAATATTTTATAGCGTTGCTATGGTAATCAACAAAAATTTCTAGGCGTTGCCATGGTAACAAATTTCAAATAAACAAACGTCACATAGAACATACTTCGAAATATTTTATGGCGTTGCTATGGTAATAAACAAAAATTTCTAGGCGTTGCCATGGTAACAAATTTCAAATTAACAAACGTCACATACATACTTCGAAATATTTTATGGCGTTGCTATGGTTTTAAATAAAAATTTCTAGGCGTTGCCATGGTAACAAATATCAAATAAACACACGTCAAATACATACTTCGAAATTCTTTATGGCGTTGCTATGGTAATAAACAAAAATTTCTAGGCGTTGCCATGGTAACAAATTTCAAATAAACAAACTTCACATAGAACATACTTCGAAATATTTTATGGCGTTGCTATGGTAATAAACAAAAATTTCTGGGCGTTGCCATGGTAACAAATTTCAAATTAACAAACGTCACATACATACTTCGAAATATTTTATGGCGGTGCTATGGAAATAGACAAAAATTTCTAGGCGTTGCCATGGTAACAAATTTCAAATTAACAAACGTCACATAGAACATACTTCGAAATATTTTATGGCGTTGCTATGGTAATAAACAAAAATTTTTAGGCGTTGCTATGGTAACAAATTTCAAATAAACAAACGTCACATACATACTTCGAAATATTTTATGGCGTTGCTATGGTAATAAACAAAAATTTCGAGGCGTTGCCAGGGTAACAAATTTCAAATCAACAAACGTCAAATAGAACAAAATCCGAAATATTTTATGGCGTTGCTATGGTAATAAACAAATATTTCTAGACGTTGTTATTGTTACAAATTTCAAATAAACAAACGTCACAAAGAACAAAATTCGAAATATTTTATAGCGTTGCTATGGTAATAAATAAAAATTTCTAGGCGTTGCCATGGTAACAAATTTCAAATGAACAAACGTCACATAGAACATACTTTGAAATATTTATGGCGTTGCTATAGTAATAAACAAAAATTTCTAGGCGTTGACATGGTAACAGATTTCAAATTAACAAACGTCACATACATACTTCGAAATATTTTATGGCGTTGCTATGGTAATAAACAAAAATTTCTAGGCGTTGCTATGGTAATAGACAAAAATTTCTGAGCGTTGCCATGGTAAAAAATTTCAAATTAACAAACGTCACATACATACTTTAAAATATTTTATGGCGTTGCTATGGTAATAAACAAAAATTTTAAGGCGTTGCCATGGTAAGAAATTTCAAATAAACAAACTTTACATAGAACATACTTCGAAATATTTTATGGCGTTGCTATGGTAATAAACAAAAATTTCTAGGCGTTGCCATGGTAACAAATTTCAAATAAACAAACTTCACATAGAACATACTTCGAAATATTTTATGGCGTTGCTATGGTAATAAACAAAAATTTCTAGGCGTTGCCATGGTAACAATTTTCAAATAAACAAACGTCACATAGAACATACTTCGAAATATTTTATGGCGTTGCTATGGTAATAAACAAAAATTTCTAGGCGTTGCCATGGTAACAAATTTCAAATAAACAAACGTCACATAGAACATACTTCGAAATATTTTATGGCGTTGCTATGGTAATAAACAAAAATTTCTAGGCGTTGCCATGGTAACAAATTTCAAATAAACAAACGTCAAATAGAAAAAATTCGAAATATTTTATGGCGTTGCTATGGTAATAAACAAAAATTTTTAGGCGTTGCTATGGTAACAAATTTCAAATAAACAAACGTCACATACATACTTCGAAATATTTTATGGCGTTGCTATGGTTGTAAATAAAAATTTCTTGGCGTTGCCATGGTAACAAATTTTAAATAAACACACGTTAAATACATACTTCGAAATATTTTATGGCGTTGCTATGGTAATACACAAAAATTTCTAGGCGTTGCCATGGTAACAAATTTCAAATTAACAAACTTCACATAGAACATACTTCGAAATATTTTATAGCGTTGCTATGGTAATAAACAAAAATTTCTAGGCGTTGCCATGGTAACAAATTTCAAATAAACAAACGTCACATAGAACATACTTCGAAATATTTTATGGCGTTGCTATGGTAATAAACAAAAATTTCTAGGCGTTGCCATGGTAACAAATTTCAAATAAACAAACTTCACATAGAACATACTTCGAAATATTTTATGGCGTTGCTATGGTAATAAACAAAAATTTCTGGGCGTTGCCATGGTAACAAATTTCAAATTAACAAACGTCACATACAAACTTCGAAATATTTTATGGCGTTGCTATGGAAATAGACAAAAATTTCTAGGCGTTGCCATGGTAACAAATTTCAAATTAACAAACGTCACATAGAACATACTTCGAAATATTTTATGGCGTTGCTATGGTAATAAACAAAAATTTTTAGGCGTTGCTATGGTAACAAATTTCAAATAAACAAACGTCACATACATACTTCGAAATATTTTATGGCGTTGCTATGGTAATAAACAAAAATTTCGAGGCGTTGCCAGGGTAACAAATTTCAAATCAACAAACGTCAAATAGAACAAAATCCGAAATATTTTATGGCGTTGCTATGGTAATAAACAAATATTTCTAGACGTTGTTATTGTTACAAATTTCAAATAAACAAACGTCACAAAGAACAAAATTCGAAATATTTTATAGCGTTGCTATGGTAATAAACAAAAATTTCTAGGCGTTGCCATGGTAACAAATTTCAAATGAACAAACGTCACATAGAACATACTTTGAAATATTTTATGGCGTTGCTATAGTAATAAACAAAAATTTCTAGGCGTTGCCATTGTTACAAATTTCAAATAAACAAACGTCACAAAGAACAACATTTGAAATATTTAATGGCGTTGCTATGGTAATAAACAAAAAATTCTAGGCATTGCCATGGTAACAAATTTCAAATTAACAAACGTTACATAGAACATACTTCGAAATATTTTATGGCGTTGCTATGGTAATAAACAAAAATTTCTAGGCGTTGCCATGGTAACAAATTTTAAATAAACAAACGTCACATAGAACATACTTCGAAATATTTTATGGCGTTGCTATGGTAATAAACAAAAATTTCTAGGCGTTGCCATGGTAACAAATTCAAATAAACAAACGTCACATAGAACATACTTCGAAATATTTTATGGCGTTGCTATGGAAATAAACAAAAATTTCTAGGCGTTGCCATGGTTACAAATTTTAAATAAACAAACGTCACATAGAACATACTTCGAAATATTTTATGGCGTTGCTATGGTAATAAACAAAAATTTCTAGGCGTTGCCATGGTAACAAATTTCAAATTAACAAACGTCACATACATACTTCGAAATATTTTATGGCGTTGCTATGGTAATAAACAAAAATTTCTAGGCGTTGCTATGGAAATAGACAAAAATTTCTGAGCGTTGCCATGGTAAAAAATTTTAAATTAACAAACGTCACATACATACATTAAATTATTTTATGGCGTTGCTATGGTAATAAACGAAAATTTTAAGGCGTTGCCATGGTAAGAAATTTCAAATAAACAAACTTTACATAGAACATACTTTGAAATATTTTATGGCGTTGCTATGGTAATAAACAAAAATATCTAGGCGTTGCCATGGTAACAAATTCCAAATTAACAAACGTCACATACATACTTCGAAATATTTTATGGCGTTGCTATAGTTGTAAATAAAAATTTTGTTGGCGTTGCCATGGTAACAAATTTTAAATAAACACACGTCAAATACATACTTCGAAATATTTTATGGCGTTGCTATGGTAATAAACAAAAATTTCTAGGCGTTGCCATGGTAACAAATTTCAAATAAACAAACTTCACATAGAACATACTTCGAAATATTTTATGGCGTTGCTATGGTAATAAATAAAAATTTCTAGGCGTTGCCATGGTAACAAATTTCAAATAAACAAATGTCACATAGAACATACTTCGAAATATTTTATGGCGTTGCTATGGTAATAAACAAAAATTTCTAGGCGTTGCCATGGTAACAAATTTCAAATTAACAAACGTCACATACAAACTTTGAAATATTTTATGGCGTTGCTATGGTTTTAAATAAAAATTTCTAGGCGTTGCCATGGTAACAAATTTCAAATAAACACACGTCAAATACATACTTTGAAATATTTTATGGCGTTGCTATGGTAATAAACAAAAATTTCTAGGCGTTGCCATGGTAACAAATTTCAAATAAACAAACTTCACATAGAACATACTTCGAAATATTTTATGGCGTTGCTATGGTAATAAACAAAAATTTCTAGGCGTTGCCATGGTAAAAAATTTCAAAATAACAAACGTCACATACATACTTCGAAATATTTTATGGCGTTGCTATGGTAATAAACAAAAATTTCTAGGCGTTGCCATGGTAACAAATTTCAAATAAACAAACGTCACATAGAACTAACTTCGAAATATTTTATGGCGTTGCTATGGTAATAAACAAAAATTTCTAGGCGTTGCCATGGTAACAAATTTCAAATTAACAAACGTCACATACATACTTCGAAATATTTTATGGCGTTGCTATGGTTGTAAATAAAAATTTCTAGGCGTTGCCATGGTAACAAATTTCAAATAAACACTCGTCAAATACATACTTAGAAATATTTTATGGCGTTGCTATGGTAATAAACAAAAATTTCTAGGCGTTGCCATTGTAACAAATTTCAAATGAACAAACGTCACATAGAACAAAATTCGAAATATTTTATGGCGTTGCTATGGTAATAAACAAATATTTCTAGGCGTTGCCATTGTTACAAATTTCAAATAAACAAACGTCACAAAGAACAAAATTCGAAATATTTTATGGCGTTGCTATGGTAATAAACAAAAATTTCTTGGCGTTGCCATGGTAACAAATTTCAAATAAACAAACGTCACATAGAACATACTTCGAAATATTTAATGGTGTTGCTATGGTAATAAACAAAATTTTCTAGGCGTTGCCATGGTAACAAATTTCAAATAAACAAACGTCACATAGAACATTCTTCGAAATATTTAATGGTGTTGCTATGGTAATAAACAAAAATTTCTAGGCGTTGCTATGGTCACAAATTTTAAATAAACAAACGTCACATACATACTTTGTATTATTTTATGGCGATGCTATGGTAATAAACAAAAATTTCGAGGCGTTGCCATTGTAACAAATTTCAAATAAACAAACGTCAAATAGAACAAAATTCGAAATATTTTATGGCGTTGCTATGGTAATAAACAAATATTTCTAGACGTTGCCATTGTTACAAATTTCAAATAAACAAACGTTACATAGAACATACTTCGTAATATTTTATGGCGTTGCTATGGTAATATACAAAAATTTCTAGGCGTTGCAATGGTAACAAATTTCAAATAAACAAACGTCACATTGAACAAACTTCGAAATATTTTATGGCGTTGCTATGGTAATAAACAAATATTTCTAGGCGTTGCCATGTTAACAAATTTAAAATAAACAAATGTCACATACATACTTCGAAATATTTTATGGCGTTGCTATGGTTATAAACAAAAATTTCTAGGCGTTGCCATGGTAACAAATTTCAAATAAACAAACGTCACATACATACTTCGAAATATTTTATGGCGTCTTTTGGTAATTAACAAAAATTTTGAGGCGTTGCCATGGTAACAAATTTCAAATGAACAAACGTCACATAGAACAAAATTCGAAATATTAAATGGCGTTGCTATGGTAATAAACAAATATTTCTAGACGTTGTTATTGTTACAAATTTCAAATAAACAAACGTCACAAAGAACAAAATTTGAAATATTTTATGGCGTTGCTATGGTAATAAACAAAAATTTCTTGGCGTTGCCATGGTAACAAATTTCAAATAAACAAACGTCACATAGAACATACTTCGAAATATTTAATGGTGTTGCTATGGTAATAAACAAAAATTTCTAGGCGTTGCCATAGTAACAAATTTCAAAACAAACAAATGTCACATACATACTTCGAAATATTTTATGGCGTTGCTATGGTAATAAACAAAAATTTCTAGGCGTTGCCATGGTCACAAATTTCAAATAAACAAACGTCACATACATACTTCGAAATATTTTATGGCGTTGCTATGGTAATAAACAAAAATTTCTAGGCGTTGCCATGGTAACAAATTTTAAATAAACAAACGTCACATAGAACATACTTCGAAATATTTTATGGCGTTGCTATGGTAATAAACAAAAATTTCTAAGCGTTGCCATGGTAACAAATTTCAAATTAACAAACGTCACATACATACTTCGAAATATTTTATGGCGTTGCTATGCTTGTAAATAAAAATTTCTTGGCGTTGCCATGGTAACAAATTTCAAATAAACAAACGTTACATAGAACATACTTCGTTATATTTTATGGCGTTGCTATGGTAATATACAAAAATTTCTAGGCGTTGCAATGGTAACAAATTTCAAATAAACAAACGTCACATTGAACAAACTTCGAAATATTTTATGGCGTTGCTATGGTAATAAACAAATATTTCTAGGCGTTGCCATGTTAACAAATTTAAAATAAACAAATGTCACATACATACTTCGAAATATTTTATGGCGTTGCTATGGTAATAAACAAAAATTTCTAGGCGTTGCCATGGTAACAAATTTCAAATAAACAAACGTCACATAGAACTAACTTCGAAATATTTTATGGCGTTGCTATGGTAATAAACAAAAATTTCTAGGCGTTGCCATGGTAACAAATTTCAAATTAACAAACGTCACATACATACTTCGAAATATTTTATGGCGTTGCTATGGTTGTAAATAAAAATTTCTAGGCGTTGCCATGGTAACAAATTTCAAATAAACACTCGTCAAATACATACTTAGAAATATTTTATGGCGTTGCTATGGTAATAAACAAAAATTTCTAGGCGTTGCCATTGTTACAAATTTCAAATTAACAAACGTCACATAGAACATTCTTCGAAATATTTTATGACGTTGCTATGGTAATAAACAAAAATTTCTAGGCGTTACCATGGTAACAAATTTCAAATAAACAAACGTCACATAGAACATACTTCGAAATATTTAATGGTGTTGCTATGGTAATAAACAAAATTTTCTAGGCGTTGCCATGGTAACAAATTTCTAATAAACAAACGTCACATAGATTATTCTTCGAAATATTTTATGGCGTTGCTATGGTAATAAACAAAAATTTCTAGGCGTTGCTATGGTAACAAATTTTAAATAAATAAACGTCACATACATACTTCGAAATATATTATGGCGTCTTTTGGTAATAAACAAAAATTTTGAGGCGTTGCCATGGTAACAAATTTCAAATGAACAAACGCTACATAGAGCAAAATTCGAAATATTTTATGGCGTTGCTATGGTAATAAACAAATATTTCTAGGCGTTGCCATTGTTACAAATTTCAAATAAACAAATGTCACAAAGAACAAAATTCGAAATATTTTATGGCGTTGCTATGGTAATAAACAAAAATTTCTTGGCGTTGCCATGGTAACAAATTTCAAATAAACAAACGTCACATAGAACATACTTCGAAATATTTAATGGTGTTGCTATGGTAATAAACAAAATTTTCTAGGCGTTGCCATGGTAACAAATTTCAAATAAACAAACGTCACATAGAACATTCTTCGAAATATTTTATGGCGTTGCTATGGTAATAAACAAAAATTTCTAGGCGTTGCTATGGTAACAAATTTTAAATAAACAAACGTCACATACATACTTTGTAATATTTTATGGCGATGCTATGGTAATAAACAAAAATTTCGAGGCGTTGCCATTGTAACAAATTTCAAATAAACAAACGTCAAATAGAACAAAATTCGAAATATTTTATGGCGTTGCTATGGTAATAAACAAATATTTCTAGACGTTGCCATTGTTACAAATTTCAAATAAACAAACGTTACATAGAACATACTTCGTAATATTTTATGGCGTTGCTATGGTAATATACAAAAATTTCTAGGCGTTGCAATGGTAACAAATTTCAAATAAACAAACGTCACATTGAACAAACTTCGAAATATTTTATGGCGTTGCTATGGTAATAAACAAATATTTCTAGGCGTTGCCATGTTAACAAATTTAAAATAAACAAATGTCACATACATACTTCGAAATATTTTATGGCGTTGCTATGGTTATAAACAAAAATTTTTAGGCGTTGCCATGGTAACAAATTTCAAATAAACAAACGTCACATACATACTTCGAAATATTTTATGGCGTCTTTTGGTAATTAACAAAAATTTTGAGGCGTTGCCATGGTAACAAATTTCAAATGAACAAACGTCACATAGAACAAAATTCGAAATATTAAATGGCGTTGCTATGGTAATAAACAAATATTTCTAGACGTTGTTATTGTTACAAATTTCAAATAAACAAACGTCACAAAGAACAAAATTTGAAATATTTTATGGCGTTGCTATGGTAATAAACAAAAATTTCTTGGCGTTGCCATGGTAACAAATTTCAAATAAACAAACGTCACATAGAACATACTTCGAAATATTTAATGGTGTTGCTATGGTAATAAACAAAAATTTCTAGGCGTTGCCATAGTAACAAATTTCAAAACAAACAAATGTCACATACATACTTCGAAATATTTTATGGCGTTGCTATGGTAATAAACAAAAATTTCTAGGCGTTGCCATGGTCACAAATTTCAAATAAACAAACGTCACATACATACTTCGAAATATTTTATGGCGTTGCTTTGGTAATAAACAAAAATTTCTAGGCGTTGCTATGGTAACAAATTTGAAATAAACAAACGTCACATAGAACATACTTCGAAATATTTTATGGCGTTGCTATGGTAATAAACAAAAATTTCTAGGCGTTGCCATGGTAACAAATTTCAAATTAACAAACGTCACATACATACTTCGAAATATTTTATGACGTTGCTATGGTTGTAAATAAAAATTTCTTGGCGTTGCCATGGTAACAAATTTCAAATAAACACACGTCAAATACATACTTCGAAATATTTTATGGCGTTGCTATGGTAATAAACAAAAATTTCTAGGAGTTGCCATGGTAACAAATTTCAAATACACAAACTTCACATAAAACATACTTTGAAATATTTTATGGCGTTGCTATGGTAATAAACAAAAATTTCTAGGCGTAGCCATGGTAACAAATTTCAAATTAACAAACGTCACATACATACTTCGAAATATTTTATGACGTTGCTATGGTTGTAAATAAAAATTTCTTGGCGTTGCCATGGTAACAAATTTCAAATAAACACACGTCAAATACATACTTCAAAATATTTTATGGCGTTGCTATGGTAATAAACAAAAATTTCTAGGTGTTGCCATGGTAACAAATTTCAAATAAACAAACTTCACATAGAACATACTTCGAAATATTTTATGGCGTTTCTATGGTAATAAACAAAAATTTCTAGGCGTTGCCATGGTAACAAATTCAAAAAAACAAACGTCACATAGAACATACTTCGAAATATTTTATGGCGTTGCTATGGTAATAAACAAAAATTTCTAGGCGTTGCCATGGTTACAAATTTTAAATAAACAAACGTCACATAGAACATACTTCGAAATATTTTATGGCGTTGCTATGGTAATAAACAAAAATTTCTAGGCGTTGACATGGTAACAGATTTCAAATTAACAAACGTCACATACATACTTCGAAATATTTTATGGCGGTGCTATGGTAATAAACAAAAATTTCTGGGCGTTGCCATGGTAACAAATTTCAAATGAACAAACGTCACATAGAACAAAATTCGAAATATTTTATGGCGTTGCTATGGTAATAAACAAATATTTCTAGGCGTTGCCATTGTTACAAATTTCAAATAAACACACGTCACATACATACTTCGAAATATTTAATGGCGTTGCTATGGTAATAAACACAAATTTCTTGGCGTTGCCATTATAACAAATTTCAAAAAAACAAACGTCACATAGAACATACTTCGAAATATTTAATGGTGTTGCTATGGTAATAAACAAAAATTTCTAGGCGTTGCCATGGTAACAAATTTCAAATTAACAAACGTCACATACATACTTCGAAATATTTTATGGCGTTGCTATGGTAATAAACAAAAATTTCTAGGCGTTGCTATGGTAACAAATTTTAAATAAACAAACGTCACATACATACTTTGTAATATTTTATGGCGTTGCTATGGTAATAAACAAAAATTTCTAGACGTTAACATGGTAGCAAATTTCAAATTAACAAACGTCACATACATACTTCGAAATATTTTATGGCGTTGCTATGGTAATAAACAAAAAATTCTAGGCGTTGCCATGGTAACAAATTTCAAATAAACAAACTTCACATAGAACATACTTCGAAATATTTTATGGCGTTGCTATGGTAATAAACAAAAATTTCTAGGCGTTGCCATGGTAACAAATTTCAAATAAACAAACGTCACATAGAACATCCTTCGAAATATTTTATGGCGTTGCTATGGTAATAAACAAAAATTTCTAGGCCTTGCCATGGTTACAAATTTTAAATAAACAAACGTCACATAGAACATACTTCGAAATATTTTATGGCGTTGCTATGGTAATAAACAAAAATTTCTAAGCGTTGACATGGTAACAGATTTCAAATTAACAAACGTCACATACATACTTCGAAATATTTTATGGCGTTGCTATGGTAATAAACAAAAATTTCTAGGCGTTGCCATGGTAACAAATTTTAAATAAACAAACTTCACATAGAACATACTTCGAAATATTTTATGGCGTTGCTTTGGTAATAAACAAAAATTTCTAGGCGTTGCCATGGTAACAAATTTCAAATTAACAAACGTCACATACATACTTCGAAATATTTTATGGCGTTGCTATGGTAATAAACAAAAATTACTAGGCGTTGCCATGGTAACAAATTTAAAATTAACAAACGTCACATACATACTTTGAAATATTTTATGGCGTTGCTATCCTTTCAGTTAAAAATTTCTAGGCGTTTCCATGGTAACAAATTTCAAATAAATACACGTCACATACATACTTTGAAATATTTTATGGCGTTGCTATGGTAATCAACAAAAATTTCTAGGCGTTGCTATGGTAATAGACAAAAATTTCTGAGCGTTGCCATGGTAAAAAATTTCAAATTAACAAACGTCACATACATACTTTAAAATATTTTATGGCGTTGCTATGGTAATAAACAAAAATTTTAAGGCGTTGCCATGGTAAGAAATTTCAAATAAACAAACTTTACATAGAACATACTTTGAAATATTTTATGGCGTTGCTATGGTAATAAACAAAAATTTCTAGGCGTTGCCATAGTAACAAATTTCAAAACAAACAAATGTCACATACATACTTCGAAATATTTTATGGCGTTGCTATGGTAATAAACAAAAATTTCTAGGCGTTGCCATGGTAACAAATTTCAAATAAACAAACGTCACATACATACTTCGAAATATTTTATGGCGTTGCTATGGTAATTAACAAAAATTTCTAGGCGTTGCTATGGTAACAAATTTTAAATAAACAAACGTCACATAGAACATACTTCGAAATATTTTATGGCGTTAGTATGGTAATAAACAAAAATTTCTAGGCGTTGCCATGGTAACAAATTTTAAATAAACAAACTTCACATAGAACATACTTCGAAATATTTTATGGCGTTGCTATGGTAATAAACAAAAATTTCTAGGCGTTGCCATGGTAACAAATTTCAAATAAACAAACGTCACATAGAACATACTTCGAAATATTTTATGGCGTTGCTATGGTAATAAACAAAAATTTCTAGGCGTTGCCATGGTAACAAATTTCAAATTAACAAACGTCACATACATACTTCGAAATATTTTATGGCGTTGCTATGGTTTTAAATAAAAATTTCTAGGCGTTGCCATGGTAACAAATTTCAAATAAACACACGTCAAATACATACTTCGAAATATTTTATGGCGTTGCTATGGTAATAAACAAAAATTTCTAGGCGTTGCCATGGTAACAAATTTCAAATAAACAAACTTCACATAGAACGTACTTCGAAATATTTTATGGCGTTGCTATGGTAATAAACAAAAGTTTCTGGGCGTTGCCATGGTAACAAATTTCAAATTAACAAACGTCACATACATACTTCGAAATATTTTATGGCGTTGCTATGGAAATAAACAAAAATTTCTATGCGTTGCCATGGTAATAAATTTCAAATAAACAAACGTCACATAGAACATACTTAGAAATATTTTATGGCGTTGCTATGGTAATAAACAAAAATTTTTAGGCGTTGCTATGGTAACAAATTTTAAATAAACAAACGTCACATACATACTTCGAAATATTTTATGGCGTTGCTATGGTAATAAACAAAAATTTCGAGGCGTTGCCAGGGTAACAAATTTCAAATAAACAAACGTCAAATAGAACAAAATTCGAAATATTTTATGGCGTTGCTATGGTAATAAACAAATATTTCTAGACGTTGTTATTGTTACAAATTTCAAATAAACAAACGTCACAAAGAACAAAATTCGAAATATTTTATGGCGTTGCTATGGTAATAAACAAAAATTTCTTGGCGTTGCCATGGTAACAAATTTCAAATAAACAAACGTCACATAGAACATACTTCGAAATATTTAATGGTGTTGCTATGGTAATAAACAAAAATTTCTAGGCGTTGCCATAGTAACAAATTTCAAAACAAACAAATATCACATACATACTTCGAAATATTTTATGGCGTTGCTATGGTAATAAACAAAAATTTCTAGGCGTTGCCATGGTCACAAATTTCAAATAAACAAACGTCACATACATACTTCGAAATATTTTATGGCGTTGCTATGGTAATAAACAAAAATTTCTAGGCGTTGCTATGGTAACAAATTTTAAATAAACAAACGTCACATAGAACATACTTCGAAATATTTTATGGCGTTGCTATGGTAATAAACAAAAATTTCTAGGCGTTGCCATGGTAACAAATTTTAAATTAACAAACGTCACATACATACTTCGAAATATTTTATGGCGTTGCTATGGTTGTAAATAAAAATTTCGCCATCACGCCATAAACATAAACGCCATAAAATATTTCGAAGAATGTTCTATTCGACGTTTGTTTATTTGAAATTTGTTACCATGGCAACGCCCAGAAATTTTTGTTTATTACCATAGCAACGCCATTAAATATTTCGAAGTATCTTTGTGACGTTTGTTAATTTGAATTTGTTACCATGGCAACGCCTAGAAATTTTTGTTTATTAACATTACAACGCCATAAGATATTTCGAAGTATGTATGTGACGTTTGTTAATTTGAAATCTGTTACCATGTCAACGCCTAGAAATTTTTGTTTATTACCATAGCAACGCCATAAAATAATTCGAAGTATGTATGTGACGTTTGTTTATTTGAAATTTGTTACCATGGCAACGCCTAGAAATTTTTGTTTATTACTATAGCAACGCCATAAAATATTTCGAAGTATGTTCTATGTGACGTTTGTTTATTTGAAATTTGTTACCATGGCAACGCCTAGAAATTTTTGTTTATTACCATAGCAACGCCATAAAATGTTTCGAATTTTGTTCTTTGTGACGTTTGTTCATTTGAAATTTGTTACCATGGCAACGCCTCAAAATTTTTGTTTATTACCAAAAGACGCCATAAAATATTTCGAAGTATGTATGTGAAGTTTGTGTATTTAAAATTTGTTACCATGGTAACGCCTAGAAATTTTTGTTTAATACCATAGCAACGTCATAAAATATTTCGAAGAATGTTCTATGTAACGTTTGTTAATTTGAAATTTGTTACAATGGCAACGCCTAGAAATTTTTGTTTATTACCATAGCAACGCTATTAAATATTTCGAAGTATGTATGTGAAGTTTGTTTATTTGAAATTTGTTACCATGGCAACGCCTAGAAATTTTTGTTTATTACCATAGCAACGCCATTAAATATTTCGAAGTATGAATGTGACGTTTGTTAATTTAAAATTTGTTACCATGGCAACGCCTAGAAAATTTTGTTTATTACCATAGCAACGCTATTAAATATTTCGAAGTATGTATGTGAAGTTTGTTTATTTGAAATTTGTTACCATGGCAACGCCTAGAAATTTTTGTTTATTACCATAGCAACGCCATTAAATATTTCGAAGTATGAATGTGACGTTTGTTAATTTGAAATTTGTTACCATGGCAACGCCTAGAAATTTTTGTTTATTACAATAGCAACGCCATTAAATATTTCGAAGTTTGTATGTGACGTTTGTTAATTTGAAATTTGTTACCATGGCAACGCCTAGAAATTTTTATTTATTACCATAGAAACGCCATAAAATATTTCGAAGTATGTATGTGATGTGTGTTTCTTTGAAATTTGTTACCATGGCAACGCCTAGAAATTTTTATTAATTACCAGAGCAACGCCATTAAATATTTCGAAGTATGATCTATGTGACGTTTTTTTATTTGAAATTTGTAACCATAGCAACGCCTAGAAATTTTTGTTTATTACCATAACAACGCCATAAAATATTTCGAAGAATGTTCTATGTGACGTTTGTTTATTTGAAATTTGTTACCATGGCAACGCCTAGAAATTTTTGTTTATTACCATAGGAACGCCACAAATTATTTCGAAGTATGTATGTGACGTGTGTTTATTTGAAATTTGTTACCATGGCAACGCCTCGAAATTTTTGTTTATTACCAAAGGAACGCCATTAAATATTTCGAAGTATGTATGTGACGTTTGTTAATTTGAAATTTGTTACCATGGCAACGCCTAGAAATTTTTGTTTATTACCATAGCAATGACATAAAATATTTCGAAGTTTGTTCTATGTGACGTTTGTTTATTTGAAATTTGTTACCATGGCAACGCCTAGAAATTTTTGTTTATTACCATAGCAACGCCATAAAATATTTCGAAGAATGTTCTATGTGACGTTTGTTTATTTAAAATTTGTTACCATGGCAGCGCCTAGAAATTTTTGTTTATTACCATAGCAACGCCATAAAATATTTCGAAGTATGTACGTGACGTTTGTTAATTTGAATCTGTTACCATGTCAACGCCTTGAAATTTGCTTATTACCATAGCAACGCCATAAAATATTTCGAAGTATGTTCTATGTGACGTTTGTTAATTTAAAATTTGATACCATGGCAACGCCTAGAAATTTTTGTTTATTACCATAGCAACGCCATAAAATATTTCGAAGTATGTATGTGACGTTTGTTTATTTGAAATTTGTTACCATGGCAACGCCTAGAATTTTTTGTTTATTACCATAGCAACGCCATAAAATATTTCGAAGTATGTATGTGACGTTTGTTTATTTGAAATTTGTTACCATGGCAACGCCTAGACATCTTTATTTATAACCATAGCATTGCCATAAAATATTTCAAAGTATGTATGTGACGTGTGTTTATTTGACATTTGTTACCATGGCAACGCCTAGAAATTTTTATTTATTACCATAGCAACGCCATAAAATATTTCGAAGTATGTATGTGACGTTTGTTAATTTGAAATTTGTTACCATAGCAAGGCCTAGAAATTTTTGTTTATTACCATAGCAACGTCATAAAATATTTCGAAGTATGTATGTAAGGTTTGTTTATTTGAAATTTGATACCATAGCAACGCCTAGAAATTTTTGTTTATTACCATAGCAACGCCATAAAATATTTCGAAGTATGTTCTATGTGACGTTTGTTTATTTGAAATTTGTTACCATGGCAACGCCTAGAAATTTTTGTTTATTACCATAGCAACGCCATAAAATATTTCAAAGTATGTATGTGACGTTTGTTTATTTAAAATTTGTTACCATGGCAACGCGTAGAAATTTTTGTTTATTACCATAGCAACGCCATTAAATATTTCGAAGTATGTATGTGACGTTTGTTTATTTGAAATATGTTACCATCGCAACGCCTAGAAATTATTGTTTATTACCATAGCAACGCCATAAAATATTTCGAAGAATGTTCTATGTGACGTTTGTTTATTTAAGATTTGTTACAATGGCAACGCCTAGAAATTTTTGTTTATTACCATAGCAGCGCCATAAAATATTTCGCAGTATGTATGTGACGTTTCTTTATTTGAAATTTGTAACCATGGCAACGCCTAGAAATTTTTGTTTATTACCATAGCAACGCCATAAATATTTCGAAGTGTGTATGTGACGTTTGTTTATTTGAAATTTGTTACCATGGCAACGCCTTGAATTTTTTGTTTATAACCATAGCAACGCCATAAAATATTTCGAAGTATGTTCTATGTGACGTTTGTTTATTTGAAATTTGTTACCATGGCAACGCCTAGAAATTATTGTTTATTACTATAGCAACGCGATTAAATATTTCGAAGTATGTATGTGACGTTTGTTAATTTGAAATTTGTTACCATGGCAACGCCTAGAAATTTTTGTTTATTACAATAGCAACGCGATTAAATATTTCGAAGTTTGTATGTGACGTTTGTTAATTTGAAATTTGTTACCATGGCAACGCCTAGAAATTTTTATTTATTACCATAGAAACGCCATAAAATATTTCGAAGTATGTATGTGACGTGTGTTTCTTTGAAATTTGTTACCATGGCAACGCCTAGAAATTTTTAATAATTACCAGAGCAACGCCATTAAATATTTCGAAGAATGTTCTATGTGACGTTTGTTTATTTGAAATTTGTTACCATGGCAACGCCTAGAAATTTTTGTTTATTACCATAGGAACGCCACAAATTATTTCGAAGTATGTATGTGACGTGTGTTTATTTGAAATTGGTTACCTTGGCAACGCCTAGAAATTTTTATTTAAAACCATAGCAACGCCATAAATTATTTCAAAGTATGTATGTGACGTGTGTTTATTTGAAATTTGTTACCTTGGCAACGCCTAGAAATTTTTATTTAAAACCATAGCAACGCCATAAAATATTTCAAAGTATGTATGTGACGTTTGTTAATTTGAAATTTGTTACCATGGCAACGCCTCGAAATTTTTGTTTATTACCAAAGGAACGCCATAAAATATTTCGAAGTATGTATGTGACGTTTGTTAATTTGAAATTTGTTACCATGGCAACGCCTAGAAATTTTTGTTTATTACCATAGCAATGACATAAAATATTTCGAAGTATGTTCTATGTGACGTTTGTTTATTTGAAATTTGTTACCATGGCAACGCCTAGAAATTTTTGTATATAACCATAGCAACCCCATAAATATTTCGAATTTTGTATGTGACGTTTGTTTATTTGGAATTTGTTACCATGGCAACGCCTTGAACTTTTTGTTTATAACCATAGCAAAGCCAAGAAATATTTCGAAGTTTGTTCTTTGTGACGTTTGTTAATTTGAAATTTGTTACAAGGGCAACGCTTAGAAATTTTCTGTTTATTACCATAGCAACGCCATAAAATATTTCAAACTATGTATGTGATGTTTGTTAATTTGAAATTTGTTACCATGGCAACGCCTAGAAATTTTTGTTTGTTACCATAGCAACGCCATTAAATATTTCGAAGTATGTATGTGATGTTTGTTAATTTGAAATTTGTTACCATGGCAACGCCTAGAAATTTTTGTTTGTTACCATAGCAACGCCATAAATATTTCGAACTATGTTCTATGTGACGTTTGTTAATTTGAAATTTGTAACCATGGCAACGCCTAGAAATTTTTGTTAATTACCATAGCAACGCCATAAAATTTCCGAAGTATGTATGTGACGTTTGTTAATTTAAACATTGTTAACATGGCAACGCCTAGAAATTTTTGTTTATTACCATAGCAACGCCTTTAAATATTTCAAAGTATGTTCTATATGACTTTTGTTTATTTATAATTTGTTACCATGGCAACGCCTAGAAATTTTTGTTTATTACCATAGCAACGCCATAAAATATTTCGAAATATGTATGTGACGTTTGTTAATTTAAAATTTGTTACCATGGCAACGCCTAGAAAATTTTGTTTATTACCATAGCAACGCCATAAAATATTTCGAAGTTCGTTCTATGTGACGTTTGTTTATTTGAAATTTGTTACCATGGCAACGCCTAGAAATTTTTGTTTATTACCATAGCAACGCCATAAAATATTTCGAAGTATGTTCTATGTGACGTTTGTTTATTTGAAATTTGTAACCATGGCAACGCCTAGAAATTTTTGTTTGTTACCATAGCAACGCCATAAAATAATTCGAACTATGTTCTATGTGACGTTTGTTAATTTGAAATTTGTAACCATGGCAACGCCTAGAAATTTTTTTTAATTACCATAGCAACGCCATAAAATTTCCGAAGTATGTATGTGACGTTTGTTAATTTGAACATTGTTAACATGGCAACGCCTAGAAATTTTTGTTTATTACCATAGCAACGCCATAAAATATTTCGAAGTATGTTTGTGACGTTTGTTTATTTGAAATTCGTTACCATGGCAACGCCTAGAAATTTTTGTTTATTACCATAGCAACGCCATAAAATATTTCGAAGTATGTATGTGATGTTTGTTAATTTGAAATCTGTTACCATGTCAACGCCTAGAAATTTTTGTTTATTACCATAGCAACGCCATAAAATATTTCGAAGTATGTTCTATGTGACGTTTGTTAATTTAAATTTTTTAACATGGCAACGCCTAGAAATTTTTGTTTATTACCATAGCAACGCCATAAAATATTTCGGAGTATGTATGTGACGTATGTTTATTTGAAATTTGTTACCATGGCAACGCCTAGGAATTTTTGTTAATTACCATAGCAACGCCATAAAATATTTCGAAGTATGTATGTGACGTTTGTTTATTTGAAATTTGTTACCATAGCAACGCCTAGAATTTTTTGTTTATTACCATAGCAACGCCATAAAATATTTCGAAGTATGTATGTGAAGTTTGTTTATTTAAATTTTGTTACCATGGCAACGCCTAGAAATTTTTGTTTATTACCATAGCAACGTCATTAAATATTTCGAAGAATGTTCTATGTGACGTTTGTTAATTTGAAATTTGTTACAATGGCAACGCCTAGAAATTTTTGTTTATTACCATAGCAACGCCATAAAATATTTCTAAGTATGTATTTGACGAGTGTTTATTTGAAATTTGTTACCATGTCAACGCCTAGTAATTTTTGTTTATTACCATAGCAACACCATAAAATATTTCAAAGTATGTTCTATGTGACGTTTGTTAATTTGAAATTTTTTAACATGGCAACGCCTAGAAATTTTTTTTTATTACCATAGCAACGCCTAGTAATATTTGTTTATTACCATAGCAACGCCATAAAATATTTCGGAGTATGTATGCGACGTTTGTTAATTTGAAATTTGTTACCATGGCAACGCCTAGAAAATTTTGTTTATTACCATAGCAACGCCATAAAATATTTCGAAGTATGTATGTGACGTTTGTTTATTTGAATTTTGTCACCATGGCAACGCCTAGAAATTTTTGTATATTACCATAGCAACGCCATAAAATATTTCGAAGTATGTATGTGACGTTTGTTAATTTGAAATTTGTTACCATGGCAACGCCTAGAATATTTTGTTTATTTCCATAGCAACGCCATAAAATATTTCGAAGTTTGTTAAATGTGACGTTTGTTTATTTGAAATTTGTTACCATTGCAATGCCTAGAAATTTTTGTTTATTACCATAGCAAGGCCATAAAATATTTCAAATTTTGTTCTTTGTGACGTTTGTTTATTTGAAATTTGTAACAATGGCAACGCCTAGAAATTTTTGTTTATTACTATAGCAACGCCATAAAATATTTCGAAGTATGTTCTAGGTGACGTTTGTTTATTTGAAATTTGTTACCATGGCAACGCCTAGAAATTTTTGTTTATGACCATAGCAACGCCATAAAATGTTTCGAATTTTGTTCTTTGTGACGTTTGTTTATTTGAAATTAGTAACAATGGCAACGTCTAGAAATATTTGTTTATTATCATAGCAACGCCATA
The DNA here is from genome assembly GCF_057557595.1 of Rhyacophila brunnea. Lineage (NCBI taxonomy): Eukaryota > Metazoa > Arthropoda > Insecta > Trichoptera > Rhyacophilidae > Rhyacophila > Rhyacophila brunnea. Next base: position 29,659,555 of record NW_028232904.1, on the reverse strand, counting down.
AAATATTTCGAATTTTGTTCTATTTGACGTTTGTTTATTTGAAATTTGTTACAATGGCAACGCCTCGAAATTTTTGTTTATTACCATAGCAACGCCATAAAATATTACAAAGTATGTATGTGACGTTTGTTTATTTAAAATTTGTTACCATAGCAACGCCTAGAATTTTTTGTTTATTACCATAGCAACGCCATAAAATATTTCGAAGTATGTATGTGACGTTTGTTAATTTGAAATTTGTTACCATGGCAATGCCTAGAAATTTTTGTTTATTACCATAGCAATGACATAAAATATTTCGAAGAATGTTCTATGTGACGTTTGTTTATTTGAAATTTGTTACCATGGCAACGCCTAGAAATTTTTGTTTATTACCATAGCAACGCCATAAAATATTTCGAAGAATGTTCTATGTGACGTTTGTTTATTTGAAATTTGTTACTATGGCAGCGCCTAGAAATTTTTGTTTATTACCATAGCAACGCCATAAAATATTTCTAAGTATGTACGTGACGTTTGTTAATTTGAATCTGTTACCATGTCAACGCCTTGAAATTTGCTTATTACCATAGCAACGCCATAAAATATTTTGAAGTATGTTCTATGTGACGTTTGTTAATTTGAAATTTGATACCATGGCAACGCCTAGAAATTTTTGTTTATTACCATAGCAACGCCATAAAATATTTCGAAGTATGTATGTGACGTTTGTTTATTTGAAATTTGTTACCATGGCAACGCCTAGAATTTTTTGTTTATTACCATAGCAACGCCATAAAATATTTCGAAGTATGTATGTGACGTTTGTTTATTTGAAATTTGTTACCATGGCAACGCCTAGACATCTTTATTTATAACCATAGCATTGCCATAAAATATTTCAAAGTATGTATGTGACGTGTGTTTATTTGACATTTGTTACCATGGCAACGCCTAGAAATTTTTATTTATTACCATAGCAACGCCATAAAATATTTCGAAGTATGTATGTGACGTTTGTTAATTTGAAATTTGTTACCATAGCAAGGCCTAGAAATTTTTGTTTATTACCATAGCAACGTCATAAAATATTTCGAAGTATGTATGTAAGGTTTGTTTATTTGAAATTTGATACCATAGCAACGCCTAGAAATTTTTGTTTATTACCATAGCAACGCCATAAAATATTTCGAAGTATGTTCTATGTGACGTTTGTTTATTTGAAATTTGTTACCATGGCAACGCCTAGAAATTTTTGTTTATTACCATAGCAACGCCATAAAATATTTCAAAGTATGTATGTGACGTTTGTTTATTTAAAATTTGTTACCATGGCAACGCGTAGAAATTTTTGTTTATTACCATAGCAACGCCATTAAATATTTCGAAGTATGTATGTGACGTTTGTTTATTTGAAATATGTTACCATCGCAACGCCTAGAAATTATTGTTTATTACCATAGCAACGCCATAAAATATTTCGAAGAATGTTCTATGTGACGTTTGTTTATTTGAAATTTGTTACAATGGCAACGCCTAGAAATTTTTGTTTATTACCATAGCAGCGCCATAAAATATTTCGCAGTATGTATGTGACGTTTCTTTATTCGAAATTTGTAACCATGGCAACGCCTAGAAATTTTTGTTTATTACCATAGCAACGCCATTAATATTTCGAAGTGTGTATGTGACGTTTGTTTATTTGAAATTTGTTACCATGGCAACGCCTTGAATTTTTTGTTTATAACCATAGCAACGCCATAAAATATTTCAAAGTATGTTCTATGTGACGTTTGTTTATTTGAAATTTGTTACCATGGCAACGCCTAGAAATTATTGTTTATTACCATAGCAACGCCATAAAATATTTCGAAGAATGTTCTATGTGACGTTTGTTTATTTGAAATTTGTTACAATGGCAACGCCTAGAAATTTTTGTTTATTACCATAGCAACGCCATAAAATATTTCGAAGTATGTATGTGACGTTTGTTTATTTGAAATCTGTTACCATGTCAAAGCCTAGAAATTTTTATTTATTACCATAGCAACGCCATAAAATATTTTGATGTATGTATGTGACGTTTGGTAATTTGAAATCTGTTACCATGTCAAAGCCTAGAATTTTTTGTTTATTACCATAGCAACGCCATAAAATATTTCGAAGTATGTATGTGACGTGTGTTTATTTGAAATTTGTTACCATGGCAACGCCTCGAAATTTTTGTTTATTACCATAGCAACGCCATAAAATATTTCGAAGTATGTTCTATGTGACGTTTGTTTATTTGAACATTGTTACCATGGCAACGCCTAGAAATTTTTGTTTATTACCATAGCAACGCCATAAAATATTTCGAAGTATGTTCTATGTGACGTTTGTTTATTTGAAATTTGTAACCATGGCAACGCCTAGAAATTTTTGTTTATTACCATAGCAACGCCATAAAATATTTCGAAGTATGTATGTGACGTTTGTAAATTTGAAATTTGTAACCATGGCAACGCCTAGAATTTTTTGTTTATTACCATAGCAACGCCATAAAATATTTTAAAGTATGTATGTGACGTTTGTTTATTTAAAACTTGTTACTATGGCAACGCCTAGACATCTTTGTTTATTACCATAGCAACGCCATAAAATATTTCGAAGTATGTATGTGACGTGTGTTAATTTGAAATTTGTTACCATGGCAACGCCTATAAATTTTTGTTTATTACCATAGCAACGCCATAAAATATTTCGAAGTATGTTCTATGTGACGTTTGTTTATTTGAAAATTGTTACCATGGCAACGCCTAGAAGTTTTTGTTTATAACCATAGCAACGCTATAAAATATTTCGAAGTATGATCTATGTGACGTTTGTTAATTTGAAATTTTTACCATGGCAACGCCTAGAAATTTTTGTTTATTACCATAGCAACGCCATAAAATATTTCGAAGAATGTTCTATTCGACGTTTGTTTATTTGAAATTTGTTACCATGGCAACGCCCAAAAATTTTTGTTTATTACCATAGCAACGCCATAAAATATTTCGAAGTATCTATGTGACGTTTGTTAATTTGAATTTGTTACCATGGCAACGCCTAGAAATTTTTGTTTATTAACATTACAACGCCATAAGATATTTTGAAGTATGTATGTGACGTTTGTTAATTTGAACTTTGTTACCATGGCAACGCCTAGAAATTTTTGTTTATTATCATAGCAACGCCATAAAATATTTTGAAGTATGTTCTATGTGACGTTTGTTTATTTGAAATTTGTTACCATGGCAACGCCTAGAAATTTTTGTTTATTACCATAGCAACGCCATAAAATATTTCGAAGTATGTATGTGACGTTTGTTTATTTGAAATTTGTAACAATGGCAACGCCTAGAAATATTTGTTTATTACCATAGCAACGCCATAAAATATTTCGAATTTTGTTCTATGTGACGTTTGTTTATTTGAAATTTGTTACCATGGCAACGCCTAAAAATTTATGTTTATTACCATAGCAACGCCATAAAATATTTCGAAAAATGTTTTATGTGAAGTTTGTTTATTTGAAATTTGTTACCATGGCAACGCCTAGAATTTTTTGTTTATTACCATAGCAACGCCATAAAATATTTCAAAGTATGTATTTGACGTGTGTTTATTTGAAATTTGTTACCATGGCAACGCCTAGAAATTTTTATTTAAAACCATAGCAACGCCATAAAATATTTCAAAGTATGTATGTGACGTTTGTTAATTTGAAATTTGTTACCATGGCAACGCCTAGAAATTTTTGTTTATTACCATAGCAACGCTATAAAATATTTCGAAGTATGTTCTATGTGACGTTTGTTTATTTGAAATTTGTTACCATGGCAACGCCTAGAAATTTTTGTTTATTACCATGGCAACGCCATAAAATATTTCGAATTTTGTTCTTTGTGACGTTTGTTTATTTGAAATTTGTAACAATGGCAACGAATAGAAATATTTGTATATTACCATAGCAACGCCATAAAATATTTCGAATTTTGTTCTTTTTGACGTTTGTTTATTTGAAATTTGTTACCATGGCAACGCCTAGAAATTTTTGTTTATTACCATAGCAACGCCATAAAATATTTCGAAGTATGTTCTATGTGACGTTTGTTTATTTAAAAATTGTTACCATGGCAACGCCTAGAAATTTTTGTTTATTACCATAGCAACGCCATAATATATTTCGAAGTATGTTCTATGTAACGTTTGTTAATTTGAAATTTGTTACCATGGCAATGCCTAGAATTTTTTGTTTATTACCATAGCAACGCCATTAAATATTTCAAATTTTGTTCTTTGTGACGTTTGTTTATTTGAAATTTGTAACAATGGCAACGCCTAGAAATTTTTGTTTATTACTATAGCAACGCCATAAAATATTTCAAAGTATGTTATATGTGACGTTTGTTCATTTGAAATTTGTTACCATGGCAATGCCTAGAAATTTTTGTTTATTACCATAGCAACGCCATAAAATTTTTCGAATTTTGTTCTTTGTGACGTTTGTTTATTTGAAATGTGTAACAATAACAACGTCTAGAAATATTTGTTTATTACCATAGCAACGCCATGAAATATTTCGAAGTATGTATGTGACGTTTGTTAATTTGAAATTTGTTACGATGGCAACGCCTAGAATTTTTTGTTTATTACCATAGCAACGCCATAAAATATTTCGAAGTATGTTCTATGTGACGTTTGTTTATTTGAAATTTGTTACCATGGCAACGCCAATAAATTTTTGTTTATTACCATAGCAACGCCATAAAATATTTCGAATTTTGTTCTTTGTGACGTTTGTTTATTTGAATTTGTAACAATGGCAACGCCTAGAAATATTTGTTTATTACCATAGCAACGCCATTAAATATTTCGAATTTTGTTCTATGTGACGTTTGTTCATTTGAAATTTGTTACCATGGCAACGCCTCAAAATTTTTGTTAATTACCAAAAGACGCCATAAAATATTTCGAAGTATGTATGTGACATTTGTTTATTTTAAATTTGTTACCATGGCAACGCCTAGAACTATTTGTTTATTACCATAGCAACGCCATAAAATATTTCGAAGTTTGTTCAATGTGACGTTTGTTTATTTGAAATTTGTTACCATTGCAACGCCTAGAAATTTTTGTTTATTACCATAGCAACGCCATAAAATATTTCGAAGTATGTTCTACGTAACGTTTGTTTATTTGAAATTTGTATTCATGGCAATGCCTAGAAATTTTAGTTTATTACCATAGCAACGCCATAAAATATTTCGAAGTATGTATGTGACGTTTGTTTATTTGAAATTTGTTACCATGGCAACGCCTAGAAATTTTTGTTTATTACTATAGCAACGCCATAAAATATTTCGAAGTATGTTCTATGTGACGTTTGTTTATTTGAAATTTGTTACCATGGCAACGCCTAGAAATTTTTGTTTATTACCATAGCAACGCCATAAAATGTTTCGAATTTTGTTCTTTGTGACGTTTGTTTATTTGAAATTTTCAACAATGGCAACGTCTAGAAATATTTGTTTATTACCATAGCAACGCCATAAAATATTTCTAATTTTGTTCTATTTGACGTTTGTTTATTTGAAATTTGTTACAATGGCAACGCCTCGAAATTTTCTTTTATTACCATAGCAACGCCATAAAATATTACAAAGTATGTATGTGACGTTTGTTTATTTAAAATTTGTTACCATAGCAACGCCTAGAAATTTTTGTTTATTACCATAGCAACGCCATAAAATATTTCGAAGTATGTTCTATTTGACGTGTGTTTATTTGAAATTTGTTACCATGGCAACGCCAAGAAATTTTTGTTTATTACCATAGCAACGCCATAAAATATTTCGAATTTTGTTCTTTGTGACGTTTGTTTATTTGAAATTTGTAACAATGGCAACGCCTAGAAATATTTGTTTATTACCATAGCAACGCCATAAAATATTTCGAATTTTGTTCTATGTGACGTTTGTTCATTTGAAATTTGTTACCATGGCAACGCCTCAAAATTTTTGTTTATAACCAAAAGACGCCATAAAATATTTCGAAGTATGTATGTGAAGTTTGTTTATTGAAAATTTGTTACCATGGTAACGCCTAGAAATTTTTGTTTATTACCATAGCAACGTCATAAAATATTTCGAAGAATATTCTATGTGACGTTTGTTAATTTGAAATTTGTTACAATGGCAACGCCTAGAAATTTTTGTTTATTACCATAGCAACGCCATAAAATATTTCTAAGTATGTATTTGACGAGTGTTTATTTGAAATTTGTTACCATGGCAACGCCATAAAATATTTCGAAGTATGTATGTGACGTTTGTTAATTTGAAATTTGTTACCATGGCAACGCCTAGAAATTTTTGTTTATTACCATAGCAACGCCATAAAATATTTTGAAGTTAGTTCTATGTGACGTTTGTTTATTTGAAATTTGTTACCATGGCAACGCCTAGAAATTTTTGTTTATTACCATAGCAACGCCATAAAATATTTCGAAGTATGTATGTGACGTTTGTTATTTTGAAATTTGTTACCATGGCAACGCCCAGAAATTTTTGTTTATTACCATAGCAACGCCATAAAATATTTCGAAGTATGTATGTGACGTGTGTTTATTTGAAATTTGTTACCATGGCAACGCCTAGAAATTTTTGTTTATTAACATTACAACGCCATAAGATATTTCAAAATATGTATTTGACGTTTGTTAATTTGTAATTTATTACCATGGCAACGCCTAGAAATTTTTGTTTATTACCATAGCAACGCCATAAAATATTTCGAAGTATGTTCTATGTGACGTTTGTTTATTTTAAATTGTTTACCATGGCAACGCCTAGAAATTTTTGTTTATTACCATAGCAACGCCATAAAATATTTCGAATTTTGTTCTTTGTGACGTTTGTTTATTTGAAATTTGTAACAATGGCAACGCCTAGAAATATTTGTTTATTACCATAGCAACGCCATAAAATATTTCGATGTATGTATGTGAAGTTTGTTAATTTGAAATCTGTTACCATGTCAACGCCTAGAAATTTTTGTTTATTACCATAGCAACGCCATAAAATATTTCGAAGTATGTTCTATGTGTTGTTTGTTAATTTGAAATTTTTTAACATGGCAACGCCTAGAAATTTTTGTTTATTACCATAGCAACGCCATAAAATATTTCGGAGTATGTATGCGACGTTTGTTTATTTGAAATTTGTTACCATTGCAACGCCTAGAAAATTTTGTTTATTACCATAGCAATGCCATAAAATATTTCGAAGTATGTATGTGACGTTTGTTAATTTGAAATTTGTTACCATGGCAACGCCTAAAAATTTTTGTTTATTACCATAGCAACGCCATAAAATATTTCGAAGTATGTTCTATGTGACGTTTGTTAATTTGAAATTTGTTACCATGGCAACGCCTAGAAATTTTTGTTTATTACCATAGCAACACCATTAAATATTTCGAAGTATGTTCTATGTGACGTTTGTTTATTTGAAATTTGTTACCATGGCAACGCCAAGAAATTTTTGTTTATTACCATAGCAACGCCATAAAATATTTCGAAGTATCTATGTGACGTTTGTTAATTTGAATTTGTTACCATGGCAACGCCTAGAAATTTTTGTTTATTAACATTACAACGCCATAAGATATTTCGAAGTATGTATGTGACGTTTGTTAATTTGAAATTTATTACCATGGCAACGCCTAGAAATTTTTGTTTATTACCATAGCAACGCCATAAAATATTTCGAAGTATGTTCTATGTGACGTTTGTTTATTTGAAATTGTTTACCATGGCAACGCCTAGAAATTTTTGTTTATTACCATAGCAACGCCATAAAATATTTCGAATTTTGTTCTTCGTGACGTTTGTTTATTTGAAATTTGTAACAATGGCAACGCCTAGAAATATTTGTTTATTACCATAGCAACGCCATAAAATATTTCGAATTTTGTTCTATGTGACGTTTGTTTATTTGAAATTTGTTACCATGGCAACGCCTAGAAATTTTTGTTTATTACCATAGCAACGCCATAAAATATTTCGAAGTATGTATTTGACGTGTGTTTTTTTGAAATTTGTCACCATGGCAACGCCTAGAAATTTTTATTTAAAACCATAGCAACGCCATAAAATATTTCGAAGTATGTATGTGACGTTTGTTAATTTGAAGTTTGTTACCATGGCAACGCCTAGAAATTTTTGTTTATTACCATAGCAACGCCATAAAATATTTCGAAGTATGTTTTTTGTGACGTTTGTTTATTTAAAATTTGTTACCATGGCAACGCCTAGAAATTTTTGTTCATTACCATAGCATTGCCATAAAATATTTCGAAGTATGTTCTATGTGACGTTTGTTTATTTGAAATTTGTAACAATGGCAACGCCTAGAAATTTTTGTTTATAACCATAGCAACGCCATAAAATATTTCGAAGTATGTTCTATGTGATGTTTGTTTATTTGAAATTTGTAACCATGGCAACGCCTCAAAATTTTTGTTTATTACCATAGCAACGCCATTAAATATTTCGAAGTATGTATGTGACGTTTGTTAATTTAAAATTTGTTACCATGGCAACGCCTAGAAATTTTTGTTTATTACCATATTAACGCCATAAAATATTTCAAAGTATGTTCTATGTAAAGTTTGTTTATTTGAAATTTGTTACCATGGCAACGCCTTAAAATTTTTGTTTATTACCATAGCAATGCCATAAAATATTTCTGTACCCGAGAAGCATTCGGATGCAAGTCCAAAATTTGAAGAATTGAGTTAATGATGACAATTTATAGTTAATGATCATGTTTATCAGTGGCAGAGAGATGCAAGTCCTATCTTAAAGAATAAAGGATTTTTAATGATGTATACGGATGCAACAGCCATAACTCATTAGAAGCAGAAGGGTGTACATGGACTTGCATCCTTATGAATCAGTAAAATCAGTTGCATTCCGACTCAAGTCCAATGTACATCCGTCTGCTTCTATGGTAACTGTCTATGCTTTTGACTTACGCATCATTATTGATCATTATATTCTTGTTTCTTCTCAAAGAGGAAACGCAATAGGTACAAAGCATGTCCCAGGGTGAGTACATTTTTCATTTATAAATTTTGGAAAAAAACGATGTTGCCATATGTACTTAGATCTTTATACTGTTTTATCCGTAGCACGTACAATTTTCAATCCATACAATACTAAAAACATTCTTATTTATCTACAGAATATTCTGACTGAAATTGAATTGCCTTCAACGTCGAAAAAATCCCCGGATCAAAATTCAGCAAGGTTTACATTAGTTGATCCAATATACGACTCTGACTCTGACAAAGATCCTGAATAGACCATCAATAGCTCTACCAAGTCGGACAATAAACACTTTATTATTCCCCCGGTTCATTTAGAAGAAATCCCCACCCCCATTCGTTAAGAAGAGACTGACAATCTAATTTTGGAAGAATCATCAGCTCAAAAGAAATCAGTTGGGAGAAAACTTGTGATTAATCAGGCTAAATAGAAAAGACAGCGGGCAAAAACCAAACACCTTACAGGAGTTCAATACAAGTCTGCTGTTAGCAGTAAGTGGATACCGGCCAAAGCATTGAAAAGTAGATGCAATCAGCGTTGTCAGAGAGACTGTAATTTGATAACAAACCAACAAAGAATTGATGTACACGAGAGGTTTTGGAAAACGGAAAGTTGGGATTTACGTCGTCAACTTATTGTGTCATTGATAGATATTGAAATCATTGAACGATTACGGCCAAGGAATAATTTAAAGCCGTTTATCAGAAAATACACAAAGTGTTATTTTCTGGCTGTAGGGATGAATCAAAAGAGTATGCAAGACAATGTTTCTCAACACTTTTAATCTCAGTGACAAATTAGTCACCCTCGCAATAAATAAAAACCTTCAGTGCGCGGGCTCGGTTCTGCCTCCAGATGGTAGGGGTCGGCATCCCCCAGCAAATAAGCTGGATGATAATATTATCAAATCTTTAGTCAGTCATATTATATAATTTCCCAAATATATCTGGGCACTCATTTGAATGTAAGCGTGATTTGAATTTAACCAACTGTACACAGAAATGCATCTTGAAAATCATGCAAAAGAATGGCTCTACTGCAAAAATTTTAATGAAAAATTCAACTTGAGTTTTCAACCACCAAGTAACGATACCTGTGATGTATGTGACCAATTTGTCATAAATTAAAAAATGCAAACGAGACGGACAAACCAAAGCTCGAGGAAGAAAAAAATTAACATATCAACGAAGCAAAATTACGATACGATTTGAAAAAGTTTCGAGCAAAGACTACATCTTCTGAAGTCATATTAATAGTTGATATGCAGAAATGTCTTCCCTGTCCGTTTTTTACAAATGCCCAATCATTTTATTTAAAAAAAATTGTGGGTTTTGAACAAAACCATTCTTGACAGCACAAATGAAAAGGCATATTGCTGTATGTGGAATGAGACAGTTGGTGCCAGGGAGGCAAATTAAGTGGCGTCTTGTATCCTTAAATGGATATATGATGCCATGGGAGATGATGTGGAAGAAATAACTATCTGGTCTGATAACTGAATATGGCATCACTTTATACTGGTTCCCAATCACATTTTGTCGTACGAAAAAAGAATGTTGATGGTGAGGATTTCCTATTATCCACGGTGGTCTAGCTGCGAGCTGACGCTAATATGCCGGGAGTATTATTATACAAAAACACTTTTCAGCAAAGTTGTTTCAAACAACTTGCCGTAAGAAGAAAAAAGAGAGGTGTTTTGACTACTCCAAGTGTAATATGTGAAGTGAATAACACCGCTTAGTTTGCAGATCTGCAAAAAATGTTGCAGTGGATTCCAGAACCACTGCACTTTTTTTTACAAAAACTTAGCTCACAAAAATAATATGCCGGAGTATCCTCAATCGGGTGATGAAGACATTGAAAGTTAAATAATTGTTTATGTAGCACTGTAATTTTTTGATTTCTTAATGTTAATAAAAAAAACTTTATAATTGCATCGGAGTTCTTAATAAACTATAATGAATGCTTTCTAACTTTTCATTAACATAACAGTATTATACACACATTGATCCTGTAGATCAGTGCTCCGCAACCGTTGTAACGCGGCACACTAGTGTGAGACGTAGCTGGCTGTGCCCCGGCACATTTTTCCGGTAGAAGAAAAAATGAAATGTTGTCTATAATATAAAATACTTTGTGCAAACGCAGACGCAGATAAGCAGAAATATTTTTTTTTTTGTAGAGTATGTAATCGAAAAAATATTTATTTTTAAGCACCTTTATTTTCTACCTCTAAATGTATTCATCTTTTTGGTATCTGGATCGGCACCCAAGAATTCTTCGCACCAAATAATCGTAAAATGGTTAAACAACTACTACTAACAGTCATGTACTGCCAGTCAATTCAGCCAAATTTTCAATTTCATTTCCAAGCATAAGGACTCAAGTCCACTGAAGTCAATACCTATATTTTTAAATATTTTTTTTCTATGTCTTCTACATATAAAAAATCAAAAAAAAACACAATTCTTATTCAAAATTAATTGATTTTCATAACTTATTTTTTTTTAACAATCTGTATAAATATTTTTAAAAGTTATAAGAGCTTAACATAAAATAAAATAGTTTTTTGGCTCTCCTGAACATTTCATGTTTTGGACTTGCATCCGTATGCTTCTCGGGTACAGATTTTAAAGTATATATGTGACGTTTGTTAATTTGAAATTTTTTACCATGGCAACGCCTAGAAATTTTTGTTTATTACCATAGCAACGCCATAAAATATTTCGAAGTATGTATGTGACATTTGTTTGTTTTGAAATTTGTTACTATGGCAATGCCTAGAAATTTTTGTTTATTACCATAGCAACGCCATAAAATATTTCAAAGTATGTTCTATGTAAAGTTTGTTTATTTGAAATTTGTTACCAAGGCAACGCCTTAAAATTTTTGTTTATTACCATAGCAACGCCATAAAATATTTTAAAGTATGTATGTGACGTTTGTTAATTTGAAATTTTTTACCATGGCAACGCCTAGAAACTTTTGTTTATTACCATAGCAACGCCATAAAATATTTCGAAGTATGTATGTGACGTTTGTTTATTTGAAATTTTTTACGATGGCAACGCCTAGAAATTTTTGTTTATTACCATAGCAACGCCATAAAATATTTTAAAGTATGTATGTGACGAGTGTTTATTTGAAATTTGTTACCATGGAAACGACTAGAAATTTTTATTTGAAAGGATAGCAACGCCTAAAATATTTCAAAGTATGTATGTGACGTTTGTTAATTTTAAATTTGTAACCATCGCAACGCCTAGTAATTTTTGTTAATTACCAAAGCAACGTCATAAAATATTTCGAAGTATGTATGTGACGTTTGTTAATTTGAAATTTGTTACCATGGCAACGCCTAGAAATTTTTGTTTATTACCATAGCAACGCCATAAAATATTTCGAAGTATGTTTTATGTGAAGTTTGTTTATTTGAAATTTGTTACCATGGCAACGCCTAGAAATTTTTGTTTATTACCATAGCAACGCCATAAAATATGTCAAAGTATGTATTTGACGTGTGTTTATTTGAAATTTGTTACCATGGCAACGCCTAGAAATTTTTATTTACAACCATAGCAACGTTATAAAATATTTCAAAGTTTGTATGTGACGTTTGTTAATTTGAAATTTGTTACCATGGCAACGCTTAGAAATTTTTGTTTATTACCATAGCAACGCCATCAAATATTTCGAAGTATGTATGTGACGTTTGTTAAGTGGAAATTTGTTACCATGGCAATGCCTAGAAATTTTTGTTTATTACCATAGCAACGCCAGAAAATATTTCGAAGTATGTTTGTGACGTGTGTTTATTTGAAATTCGTTTCCATTGCAACGCCTAGAAATTTTTGTTTATTACCATAGCAACGCCATAAAATATTACAAAGTATGTATGTGACATGTATTTATTTGAAATTTGTTACCATGGAAACGCCTAGAAATTTTTATTTGAAAGGATAGCAACGCCATAAAATATTTCAAAGTATGTATTTGAAGTTTGTAAATTTTAAATTTGTTACCATGGCAACGCCTAGTAATTTTTGTTTATTACCATAGCAACGCCATAAAATATTTCGAAGTATGTATATGACGTTTGTTAATTTGAAATTTGTTACCATAACAACGCCTAGAAATTTTTGTTTTTTACCATAGCAACGCCATAAAATATTTCGAAGTATGTATGTGACGTGTGTTTATTTGAAATTTGTTACCATGGCAACGCCTAGAAATTTTTGTTTTTTACCATAGCAACGCCATAAAATATTACAAAGTATGTATGTGACGTGTATTTATTTGAAATTTGTTAGCATGGAAACGCCTAGAAATTTTTATTTGAAAGGATAACAACGCCATAAAATATTTCAAAGTATGTATTTGAAGTTTGTTAATTTTAAATTTGTTACCATGGCAACGCCTAGAAATTTTTGTTTATTACCATAGCAACGCCATAAAATATTTCGAAGTATGTATATGACGTTTGTTAATTTGAAATTTGTTACCATAACAACGCCTAGAAATTTTTGTTTTTTACCATAGCAACGCCATAAAATATTTCGAAGTATGTATGTGACGTGTGTTTATTTGAAATTTGTTACCATGGCAACGCCTAGAAATTTTTATTTATTACCATAGCAACGCCATAAAATATTTCGATGTATGTATGTGAAGTTTGTTAATTTGAAATTTGTTACCATGGCAACGCCTAGAAATTTTTGTTTATTACCATAGCAACGCCATAAAATATTTCGAAGTATGTATTTGACGTGTGTTTATTTGAAATTTGTTACCATGGCAACGCCTAGAAATTTTTGTTTATTACCATAGCAACGCCATAAAATATTACAAAGTATGTATGTGACGTGTATTTATTTGAAATTTGTTACCATGGAAACGCCTAGAAATTTTTATTTGAAAGGATAGCAACGCCATAAAATATTTCAAAGTATGTATTTGAAGTTTGTTAATTTTAAATTTGTTACCATGGCAACGCCTAGTAATTTTTGTTTATTACCATAGCAACGCCATAAAATATTTCGAAGTATGTATATGACGTTTGTTAATTTGAAATTTGTTACCATAACAACGCCTAGAAATTTTTGTTTTTTACCATAGCAACGCCATAAAATATTTCGAAGTATGTATGTGACGTGTGTTTATTTGAAATTTGTTACCATGGCAACGCCTAGAAATTTTTATTTATTACCATAGCAACGCCATAAAATATTTCGATGTATGTATGTGAAGTTTGTTAATTTGAAATTTGTTACCATGGCAACGCCAAGAAATTTTTATTTACAAGCAAAGCAACGCCATAAAATATTTCGAAGTATGTATGTGACGTTTGTTAATTTGAAATTTGTTACCATGGCAACGCCTAGAAATTTTTGTTTATTACCATAGCAACGCCATAAAATATTTCGAAGTATGTATTTGACGTGTGTTTATTTGAAATTTGTTACCATGGCAACGCCTAGAAATTTTTGTTTATTACCATAGCAACGCCATAAAATATTTCAAAGTATGTATTTGAAGTTTGTTAATTTGAAATCTGTTACCATGTCAACGCCTAGAAATTTTTGTTTATTACCATAGCAACGCCATAAAATATTTCGAAGTATGTTCTATGTGAAGTTTGTTTATTTGAAATTTGTTACCATGGCAACGCCTAGAAATTTTTGTTTATTACCATAGCAACGCCATAAAATATTTCAAAGTATGTATTTGACGTGTGTTTATTTGAAATTTGTTACCATGGCAACGCCTAGAAATTTTTATTTACAACCATAGCAACGTTATAAAATATTTCAAAGTTTGTATGTGACGTTTGTTAATTTGAAATTTGTTACCATGGCACGCCTAGAAATATTTGTTTATTACCATAACAACGCCATTAAATATTTCGAAGTATGTTCTATGTGAAGTTTGTTTATTTGAAATTTGTTACCATGGCAACGCCTAGAAATTTTTGTTTATTACCATAGCAACGCCATAAAATATTTCGAAGAATGTTCTATTCGACGTTTGTTTATTTGAAATTTGTTACCATGGCAACGCCCAGAAATTTTTGTTTATTACCATAGCAACGCCATAAAATATATCGAAGTATGTATGTGACGTGTTTATTTGAAATTTGTTACTATGGCAACGCCTAGAAATTTTTGTTTATAACCATAGCAACGCCATAAAATAGTTAGATATATGTATGTGACGTTTGTTTATTTGAAATTTGTTACCATGGCAACGCCTAGAAATTTTTGTTTATTACCATAGCAACACCATAAAATATTTCGAAGAATGTTCTATTCGACGTTTGTTTATTTGAAATTTGTTACCATGGCAACGCCCAGAAATTTTTGTTTATTACCATAGCAACGCCATAAAATATTTCGAAGTATCTATGTGACGTTTGTTAATTTGAATTTGTTACCATGGCAACGCCTAGAAATTTTTGTTTATTAACATAACAACGCCATAAGATATTTCGAAGTATGTATGTGACGTTTGTTAATTTAAAATTTGTTACCATGGCAACGCCTAGAAATTTTTGTTTATTACCATAGCAACGCCATAAAATATTTCGAAGTATGTTCTATGTGACGTTTGTTTATTTGAAATTTGTTACCATGGCAACGCCTAGAAATTTTTGTTTATTACCATAGCAACGCCATAAAATATTTCGAAGTATGTATGTGACGTTTGTTTATTTGAAATTTGTAACAATGGCAACGCCTAGAAATATTTGTTAATTACCATAGCAACGCCATAAAATATTACGAATTTTGTTCTATGTGACGTTTGTTCATTTGAAATTTGTTACCATGGCAACGCCTAGAAATTTTTGTTTATTACCATAGCAACGCTATAAAATATTTCGAATTTTGTTCTTTGTGACGTTTGTTTATTTGAAATTTGTAACAATAACAACGTCTAGAATAATTTGTTTATTACCATAGCAACGCCATAAAATATTTCGGATTTTGTTCTATTTGACGTTTGTTTATTTGAAATTTGTTACCCTGGCAACGCCTCGAAATTTTTGTTTATTACCATAGCAACGCCATAAAATATTTCGAAGTATGTATGTGACGTTTGTTTATTTGAAATTAGTTACCATAGCAACGCCTAAAAATTTTTGTTTATTACCATAGCAACGCCATAAAATATTTCAAAGTATGTTCTATGTGACGTTTGTTAATTTGAAATTTGTTACCCTGGCAACGCCTAGAAATTTTTGTTTATTTCCATAGCAACGCCATAAAATATTTCGAAGTATGTATGTGACGTTTGTTAATTTGAAATTTGTTACCATGGCAACGCCCAGAAATTTTTGTTTATTACCATAGCAACGCCATAAAATATTTCGAAGTATGTTCTATGTGAAGTTTGTTTATTTGAAATTTGTTACCATGGCAACGCCTAGAAATTTTTGTTTATTACCATAGCAACGCCATAAAATATTTCGAAGTATGTATTTGACGTGTGTTTATTTGAAATTTGTTACCATGTCAACGCCTAGAAATTTTTATTTAAAACCATAGCAACGCCATAAAATATTTCAAAGTATGTATGTGACGTTTGTTAATTTGAATTTTGTTACCATGGCAACGCCTAGAAATTTTTGTTTATTACCATAGCAACGCCATAAAATATTTCTAAGTATGTTCTATGTGACGTTTGTTTATTTGAAATTTGTTACCATGGCAACGCCTAGAAATTTTTGTTTATTACCATAGCAACGCCATAAAATATTTCGAAGTATGTTCATTGTGAAGTTTGTTTATTTGAAATTTGTTACCATGGCAACGCCTAGAAATTTTTGTTTATTACCATAGCAACGCCATAAAATATTTCGAAGTATGTATTTGACGTGTGTTTATTTGAAATTTGTTACCATGGCAACGCCAAGAAATTTTTATTTACAAGCATAGCAACGCCATAAAAAATTTCGAAGTATGTATGTGACGTTTGTTAATTTGAAATTTGTTTCCATGGCAACGCCTAGAAATTTTTGTTTATTACCATAGCAACGCCATAAAATATTTCGAAGTATGTTCTATGTGACGTTTGTTTATTTAAAATTTGTTACCATAGCAACGCCTAGAAATTTTTGTTTATTACCATAGCAACGCCATAAATTATTTCGAAGTATGTATGTGACGTGTGTTTATTTGAAATTTGTTACCATGGCAACGCCAAGAAATTTTTATTTACAAGCATAGCAACGCCATAAAATATTTCGAAGTATGTATGTGACGTTTGTTAATTTGAAATTTGTTACCATGGCAACGCCTAGAAATTTTTGTTTATTACCATAGCAACGCCATAAAATATTTCGAAGTATGTTCATTGTGAAGTTTGTTTATTTGAAATTTGTTACCATGGCAACGCCTAGAAATTTTTGTTTATTACCATAGCAACGCCATAAAATTTTTCGAAGTATGTATTTGACGTGTGTTTATTTGAAATTTGTTACCATGGCAACGCCAAGAAATTTTTATTTACAAGCATAGCAACGCCATAAAATATTTAGAAGTATGTATGTGACGTTTGTTAATTTGAAATTTGTTTCCATGGCAACGCCTAGAAATTTTTGTTTATTACCATAGCAACACCATTAAATATTTCGAAGTTTGTTCTATGTGACGTTTGTTTTTTTGAAATTTGTTATAATGGCATCGCCAAGAAATTTTTGTTTATTACCATAGCAACGCCATTAAATATTTCGAAGTATGTATGTGACGTGTGTTTATTTGAAATTTGTAACAATGGCAACGCCTAGAAATATTTGTTTATTACCATAGCAACGCCATAAAATATTTCGAATTTTGTTCTATGTGACGTTTGTTCATTTGAAATTTGTTACCATGGCAACGCCTCAAAATTTTTGTTTATTACCAAAAGACGCCATAAAATATTTCGAAGTTTGTATGTGACGTTTGTTTATTTGAAATTTGTTACCATGTAAACGCCTAGAAATTTTTGTTTATAACCATAGCAACGCCATAAAATATTTCGAAGTATGTATGTGACATTTGTTTATTTTAAATTTGTTACCATGGCACGCCTAGAAATATTTGTTTATTACCATAACAACGCCATTAAATATTTCGAAGTATGTTCTATGTGAAGTTTGTTTATTTGAAATTTGTTACCATGGCAACGCCTAGAAATTTTTGTTTATTACCATAGCAACGCCATAAAATATTTCGAAGAATGTTCTATTCGACGTTTGTTTATTTGAAATTTGTTACCATGGCAACGCCCAGAAATTTTTGTTTATTACCATAGCAACGCCATAAAATATATCGAAGTATGTATGTGACGTGTTTATTTGAAATTTGTTACTATGGCAACGCCTAGAAATTTTTGTTTATAACCATAGCAACGCCATAAAATAGTTAGATATATGTATGTGACGTTTGTTTATTTGAAATTTGTTACCATGGCAACGCCTAGAAATTTTTGTTTATTACCATAGCAACACCATAAAATATTTCGAAGAATGTTCTATTCGACGTTTGTTTATTTGAAATTTGTTACCATGGCAACGCCCAGAAATTTTTGTTTATTACCATAGCAACGCCATAAAATATTTCGAAGTATCTATGTGACGTTTGTTAATTTGAATTTGTTACCATGGCAACGCCTAGAAATTTTTGTTTATTAACATAACAACGCCATAAGATATTTCGAAGTATGTATGTGACGTTTGTTAATTTAAAATTTGTTACCATGGCAACGCCTAGAAATTTTTGTTTATTACCATAGCAACGCCATAAAATATTTCGAAGTATGTTCTATGTGACGTTTGTTTATTTGAAATTTGTTACCATGGCAACGCCTAGAAATTTTTGTTTATTACCATAGCAACGCCATAAAATATTTCGAAGTATGTATGTGACGTTTGTTTATTTGAAATTTGTAACAATGGCAACGCCTAGAAATATTTGTTTATTACCATAGCAACGCAATAAAATATTACGAATTTTGTTCTATGTGACGTTTGTTCATTTGAAATTTGTTACCATGGCAACGCCTAGAAATTTTTGTTTATTACCATAGCAACGCTATAAAATATTTCGAATTTTGTTCTTTGTAACGTTTGTTTATTTGAAATTTGTAACAATAACAACGTCTAGAATAATTTGTTTATTACCATAGCAACGCCATAAAATATTTCGGATTTTGTTCTATTTGACGTTTGTTTATTTGAAATTTGTTACCCTGGCAACGCCTCGAAATTTTTGTTTATTACCATAGCAACGCCATAAAATATTTCAAAGTATGTTCTATGTGACGTTTGTTAATTTGAAATTTGTTACCCTGGCAACGCCTAGAAATTTTTGTTTATTTCCATAGCAACGCCATAAAATATTTCGAAGTATGTATGTGACGTTTGTTAATTTGAAATTTGTTACCATGGCAACGCCCAGAAATTTTTGTTTATTACCATAGCAACGCCATAAAATATTTCGAAGTATGTTCTATGTGAAGTTTGTTTATTTGAAATTTGTTACCATGGCAACGCATGGAAATTTTTGTTTATTACCATAGCAACGCCATAAAATATTTCGTAGTATGTATTTGACGTGTTTTTATTTGAAATTTGTTACCATGTCAACGCCTAGAAATTTTTATTTAAAACCATAGCAACGCCATAAAATATTTCAAAGTATGTATGTGACCTTTGTTAATTTGAATTTTGTTACCATGGCAACGCCTAGAAATTTTTGTTTATTACCATAGCAACGCCATAAAATATTTCGAAGTATGTTCTATGTGACGTTTGTTTATTTGAAATTTGTTACCATGGCAACGCCTAGAAATTTTTGTTTATTACCATAGCAACGCCATAAAATATTTCGAAGTATGTATTTGACGTGTGTTTATTTGAAATTTGTTACCATGGCAACGCCAAGAAATTTTTATTTACAAGCATAGCAACGCCATAAAATATTTCGAAGTATGTATGTGACGTTTGTTAATTTGAAATTTGTTACCATGGCAACGCCTAGAAATTTTTGTTTATTACCATAGCAACGCCATAAAATATTTCGAAGTATGTTCTATGTGACGTTTGTTTATTTAAAATTTGTTACCATAGCAACGCCTAGAAATTTTTGTTTATTACCATAGCAACGCCATAAAATATTTCGAAGTATGTATGTGACGTTTGTTAATTTGAAATTTGTTACAATGGCAACGCCTCGAAATTTTTGTTTATTACCATAGCAACGCCATAAAATATTACAAAGTATGTATGTGACGTTTGTTTATTTAAAATTTGTGAACATAGCAACGCCTAAAAATTTTTGTTTATTACCATAGCAACGCCATAAAATATTTCGAAGTATGTATGAGACGTTTGTTTATTTGAAATTTGTTACCATGGCAACGCCTAGAAATTTTTGTTTATTACCATAGCAACACCATTAAATATTTCGAAGTATGTTCTATGTGTCGTTTGTTTATTTGAAATTTGTTACCATGGCAACGCCTAGAATTTTTTGTTTAAAACCATAGCAACGCCATAAAATATTTCGAAGTATGTATGTGACGTTTGTTTATTTGAAATTTGTTACCATGGCAACGCCTAGGAATTTTTGTTTATTACCATAGCAACGCCATAAAATATTTCGAAGTATGTATATGACGTTTGTTTATTTGAAATTTGTTGCCATGGCAACGCCTAGAATTTTTTGTTTATTACCATAGCAACGTGATAAAATATTTCGAAGTAAGTATGTGACGTTTGTTTATTAAAAATTTGTTACCATGGCAACGCCTAGAAATTTTTGTTTATTACCATAGCAACGCCATAAAATATTTTAAAGTATGTTCTATGTAAAGTTTGTTTATTTGAAATTTCTTACCATGGCAACGCCTTAAAATTTTTGTTTATTACCATAGCAACGCCATAAAATATTTTAAAGTATGTATGTGACGTTTGTTAATTTGAAATTTTTTACCATGGCAACGCTCAGAAATTTTTGTCTATTACCATAGCAACGCCTAGAAATTTTTGTTTATTACCATAGCAACGCCATAAAATATTTCGAAGTATGTATTTGACGTTTGTTAATTTGAAATTTGTTACCATAACAACGCCTAGAAATTTTTGTTTTTTACCATAGCAACGCCATAAAATATTTCAAAGTATGTATGTGACGTGTGTTTATTTGAAATTTGTTACCATGGCAACGCCTAGAAATTTTTATTTATGACCATAGCAACGCCATAAAATATTTCGATGTATGTATGTGAAGTTTGTTAATTTGAAATCTGTTACCATGTCAACGCCTAGAAATTTTTGTTTATTACCATAGCAACGCCATAAAATATTTCAAACTATGTATGTGATGTTTGTTAATTTGAAATTTGTTACCATGGCAACGCCTAGAAATTTTTGTTTGTTACCATAGCAACGCCATTAAATATTTCGAAGTATGTATGTGATGTTTGTTAATTTGAAATTTGTTACCATGGCAACGCCTAGAAATTTTTGTTTGTTACCATAGCAACGCCATAAAATATTTCGAACTATGTTCTATGTGACGTTTGTTAATTTGAAATTTGTAACCATGGCAACGCCATAAAATTTCCGAAGTATGTATGTGACGTTTGTTAATTTGAACATTGTTAACATGGCAACGCCTAGAAATTTTTGTTTATTAACATTACAACGCCATAAGATAATTCGAAGTATGTATGTGACGTTTGTTAATTTGAAATTTGTTACCATGGCAACGCCTAGAAATTTTTGTTTATTACCATAGCAACGCCATAAAATATTTCGAAGTATGTTCTATGTGACGTTTGTTTATTTGAAATTTGTTACCATGGCAACGCCTAGAAATTTTTGTTTATTACCATAGCAACGCCATAAAATATTTCGAAGTATGTATGTGACGTTTGTTTATTTGAAATTTGTAACAATGGCAACGCCTAGAAATATTTGTTTATTACCATAGCAACGCCATAAAATATTTCGAATTTTGTTCTATATGACGTTTGTTTATATGAAATTTTTTACCGTGGCAACGCCTAGAAATTTTTGTTTATTACCATAGCAACGCCATAAAATATTTCGAAGTATGTTCTATGCTAAGTTTGTTTATTTGAAATTTGTTACCATGGCAACGCCTAGAAATTTTTGTTTATTACCATAGCAACGCCATAAAATATTTCAAAGTATGTATTTGACGTGTGTTTATTTGAAATTTGTTACCATGGCAACGCCTAGAAATTTTTATTTAAAACCATAGCAACGCCATAAAATATTTCAAAGTATGTATGTGACGTTTGTTAATTTGAAATTTGTTACCATGGCAACGCCTAGAAATTTTTGTTTATTACCATAGCAACGCCATAAAATATTTCGAAGTATGTTCTATGTGACGTTTGTTTATTTGAAATTTGTTACCATGGCAACGCCTAGAAATTTTTGTTTATTACCATAGCAACGCCATAAAATATTTCGAAGTATGTATGTGACGTTTGTTTATTTGAAATTTGTAACAATGGCAACGCCTAGAAATATTTGTTTATTACCATAGCAACGCCATAAAATATTACGAATTTTGTTCTATGTGACGTTTGTTCATTTGAAATTTGTTACCATGGCAACGCCTAGAAATTTTTGTTTATTACCATAGCAACGCTATAAAATATTTCGAATTTTGTTTTTTGTGACGTTTTTTTATTTGAAATTTGTAACAATAACAACGTCTAGAATAATTTGTTTATTACCATAGCAACGCCATAAAATATTTCGGATTTTGTTCTATTTGACGTTTGTTTATTTGAAATTTGTTACCCTGGCAACGCCTCGAAATTTTTGTTTATTACCATAGCAACGCCATAAAATATTTCGAAGTATGTATGTGACGTTTGTTTATTTGAAATTTGTTACCATAGCAACGCCTAAAAATTTTTGTTTATTACCATAGCAACGCCATAAAATATTTCGAAGTATGTTCTATGTGACGTTTGTTAATTTGAAATTTGTTACCCTGGCAACGCCTAGAAATTTTTGTTTATTTCCATAGCAACGCCATAAAATATTTCGAAGTATGTATGTGACGTTTGTTAATTTGAAATTTGTTACCATGGCAACGCCCAGAAATTTTTGTTTATTACCATAGCAACGCCATAAAATATTTCGAAGTATGTTCTATGTGAAGTTTGTTTATTTGAAATTTGTTACCATGGCAACGCCTAGAAATTTTTGTTTATTACCATAGCAACGCCATAAAATATTTCGAAGTATGTATTTGACGTGTGTTTATTTGAAATTTGTTACCATGGCAACGCCTAGAAATTTTTGTTTATTACCATAGCAACGCCATAAAATATTTCGAAGTATGTTCTATGTGACGTTTGTTTATTTGAAATTTGTTACCATGGCAACGCCTAGAAATTTTTGTTTATTACCATAGCAACGCCATAAAATATTTCGAAGTATGTTCATTGTGAAGTTTGTTTATTTGAAATTTGTTACCATGGCAACGCCTAGAAATTTTTGTTTATTACCATAGCAACGCCATAAAATATTTCGAAGTATGTATTTGACGTGTGTTTATTTGAAATTTGTTACCATGGCAACGCCAAGAAATTTTTATTTACAAGCATAGCAACGCCATAAAATATTTCGAAGTATGTATGTGACGTTTGTTAATTTGAAATTTGTTTCCATGGCAACGCCTAGAAATTTTTGTTTATTACCATAGCAACGCCATAAAATATTTCGAAGTATGTTCTATGTGACGTTTGTTTATTTAAAATTTGTTACCATAGCAACGCCTAGAAATTTTTGTTTATTACCATAGCAACGCCATAAAATATTTCGAAGTATGTATGTGACATTTGTTTGTTTTGAAATTTGTTACTATGGCAACGTCTAGAAATTTTTGTTTATTACCATAGCAACGCCATAAAATATTTCAAAGTATGTTCTATGTAAAGTTTGTTTATTTGAAATTTCTTACCATGGCAACGCCTTAAAATTTTTGTTTATTACCATAGCAACGCCATAAAATATTTCAAAGTATGTATGTGACGTTTGTTAATTTGAAATTTGTTACCATGGCAACGCCTAGAAATTTTTGTTTATTACCAAAGCAACGCCATAAAATATTTCGAAGTATGTTCTATGTGAAGTTTGTTTATTTAAAATTTGTTACCATGGCAACGCCTAGAAATTTTTGTTTATTACCATAGCAACGCCATAAAATATTTCGAAGTATGTATGTGACGTTTGTTAATTTGAAATCTGTTACCATGTCAACGCCTAGAAATTTTTGTTTATTACCATAGCAACGCCCTAAAATATTTCGAAGTATGTTCTATGTGACGTTTGTTTATTTAAAATTTGTAACCATGGCAACGCCTAGAAATTTTTGTTTATTACCATAGCAACGCCATAAAATATTTCGAAGTATGTTCTATGTGACGTTTGTTTATTTGAAATTTGTTACCATGGCAACGCCTAGACATTTTTGTTTATTACCATAGCAACGCCATAAAATATTTCGAAGTATGTTCTATGTGAAGTTTGTTTATTTGAAATTTGTTACCATGGCAACGCCTAGAATTTTTTGTTTATTACCATAGCAACGCCATAAAATATTTCGAAGTATGTATGTGACGTGTGTTTATTTGAAATTTGTTACCATGGCAACGCCTAGAAATTTTTATTTATTACCATAGCAACGCCATAAAATATTTCGATGTATGTATGTGAAGTTTGTTAATTTGAAATCTGTTACCATGTCAACGCCTAGAAATTTTTGTTTATTACCATAGCAACGCCATAAAATATTTCGAAGAATGTTCTATGTGACGTTTGTTAATTTGAAATTTTTTAACATGGCAACGCCTAGAAATTTTTGTTTATTACCATAGCAACGCCATAAAATATTTCGGAGTATGTATGCGACGTTTGTTTATTTGAAATTTGTTACCATGGCAACGCCTAGAAAATTTTGTTTATTACCATAGCAACGCCATAAAATATTTCGAAGTATGTATGTGACTTTTGTTTATTTGAATTTTGTAACCATGGTAACGCCTAGAAATTTTTGTTTATTACCATAGCAACGCCATAAAATATTTCGAAGTATGTATGTGACGTTTGTTTATTTGAATTTTGTAACCATGGCAACGCCTAGAAATTTTTGTTTATTACCATAGCAACGCCATAAAATATTTCGAAGTTTGTATGTGACGTTTGTTAATTTGAAATTTGTTACCATGGCAACGCCTAGAAATTTTTGTTTATTACCATAGCAACGCCATAAAATATTTCGAAGTTTGTTCAATGTGACGTTTGTTTATTTGAAATTTGTTACCATTGCAACGCCTAGAAATTTTTATTTATTACCATAGCAACGCCATAAAATATTTCGAAGTATGTTATATGTAACGTTTGTTTATTTGAAATTTGTATTCATGGCAATGCCTAGAAATTTTTGTTTATTACCATAGCAACGCCATAAAATATTTCAAATTTTGTTCTTTGTGACGTTTGTTTATTTGAAATTTGTAACAATGGCAACGCCTAGAAATTTTTGTTTATTACTATAGCAACGCCATAAAATATTTCGAAGTATGTTCTATGTGACGTTTGTTTATTTGAAATTTGTTACCATGGCAACGCCTAGAAATTTTTGTTTATTATCATAGCAACGTTATAAAATGTTTCGAATTTTGTTCTTTGTGACGTTTGTTTATTTGAAATTTGTAACAATGGCAACGTCTAGAAATATTTGTTTATTACCATAGCAACGCCATAAAATATTTCGAATTTTGTTCTATTTGACGTTTGTTTATTTGAAATTTGTTACAATGGCAACGCCTCGAAATTTTTGTTTATTACCATAGCAACGCCATAAAATATTACAAAGTATGTATGTGACATTTGTTTATTTAAAATTTGTGAACATAGCAACGCCTAGAAATTTTTGTTTATTACCATAGCAACGCCATAAAATATTTCGAAGTATGTATGTGACGTTTGTTAATTTGAAATTTGTTACCATGGCAACGCCTAGAAAATTTTGTTTATTACCATAGCAACACCATTAAATATTTCGAAGTATGTTCTATGTGACGTTTGTTTATTTGAAATTTGTTACCATGGCAACGCCAAGAAATTTTTGTTTATTACCATAGCAACGCCATAAAATATTTCGAATTTTGTTCTTTGTGACGTTTGTTTATTTGAAATTTGTAACAATGGCAACGCCTAGAAATATTTGTTTATTACCATATTAACGCCATAAAATATTTCGAATTTTGTTCTATGTGACGTTTGTTCATTTGAAATTTGTTACCATGGCAACGCCTCAAAATTTTTCTTTATTACCAAAAGACGCCATAAAATATTTCGAAGTATGTATGTGACGTTTGTTTATTTGAAATTTGTTACCATGTAAACGCCTAGAAATTTTTGTTTATAACCATAGCAACGCCATAAAATATTTCGAAGTATGTATGTGACATTTGTTTATTTTAAATTTGTTACCATGGCAACGCCTAGAAATATTTGTTTATTACCATAGCAACGCCATAAAATATTTCGAAGTATGTTCTATGTGAAGTTTGTTTATTTGAAATTTGTTACCATGGCAACGCCTAGAAATTTTTGTTTATTACCATAGCAACGCCATAAAATATTTCGAAGAATGTTCTATTCGACGTTTGTTTATTTGAAATTTGTTACCATGGCAACGCCCAGAAATTTTTGTTTATTACCAAAGCAACGCCATAAAATATATCGAAGTATGTATGTGACGTGTTTATTTGAAATTTGTTACTATGGCAACGCCTAGAAATTTTTGTTTATAACCATAGCAACGCCATAAAATAGTTAGAAATATGTATGTGACGTTTGTTTATTTGAAATTTGTTACCATGGCAACGCCTAGAAATTTTTGTTTATTACCATAGCAACGCCATAAAATATTTCGAAGTATGTATGTGACGTTTGTTAATTTGAAATTTGTTACCATGGCAACGCCATAAAATATTTCGAAGTATGTATGTGACGTTTGTTTATTTGAAATTTGTTACCATGGCAACGCCTAGACATCTTTGTTTATAACCATAGCAACGCCATAAAATATTTTAAAGTATGCATGTGACGTGTGTTTATTTGAAATTTGTTAACATGGCAACGCCTAGAAATTTTTATTTATTACCATAGCAACGCCATAAATTATTTCGAAGTATGTATGTGACGTTTGTTAATTTGAAATTTGTTACCATAGCAACGCCTAGAAATTTTTGTTTATTACCATAGCAACGCCATAAAATATTTCGAAGTATGTATGTAAGGTTTGTTTATTTGAAATTTGATACCATAGCAACGCCTAGAAATTTTTGTTTATTACCATAGCAACGCCATAAAATATTTCGAAGTATGTTCTATGTGACGTTTGTTTATTTAAAATTTGTTACCATGGCAACGCGTAGAAATTTTTGTTTATTACCATAGCAACGCCATAAAATATTTCAAAGTATGTATGTGACGTTTGTTTATTTAAAATTTGTTACCATGGCAACGCGTAGAAATTTTTGTTTATTACCATAGCAACGCCATAAAATATTTCGAAGTATGTATGTGACGTTTGTTTATTTGAAATTTGTTACCATCGCAACGCCTAGAAATTATTGTTTATAACCATAGCAACGCCATAAAATATTTCGAAGAATGTTCTATGTGACGTTTGTTTATTTGAAATTTGTTACAATGGCAACGCCTAGAAATTTTTGTTTATTACCATAGCAGCGCTATAAATTATTTCGCAGTATGTATGTGACGTTTCTTTATTTGAAATTTGTAACCATGGCAACGCCTAGAAATTTTTGTTTATTACCATAGCAACGCCATAAATATTTCGAAGTATGTATGTGACGTTTGTTTATTTGAAATTTGTTACCATGGCAACGCCTAGAATTTTTTGTTTATTACCATAGCAACGCCATAAAATATTTCGAAGTATGTATGTGACGTTTGTTTACTTGAAATTTGCTACCATGGCAACGCCTAGAAATTATTGTTTATTACCATAGCAACGCCATAAAATATTTCGAAGAATGTTCTATGTGACGTTTGTTTATTTGAAATTTGTTACAATGGCAATGCCTAGAAATTTTTGTTTATTACCATAGCAACGCCATAAAATATTTCGAAGTATGTATGTGACGTTTGTTTATTTGAAATTTGTTACCATGGCAACGCCTAGAAATTTTTATTTATTACCATAGCAACGCCATAAAATATTTCGATGTATGTATGTGACGTTTGGTAATTTGAAATCTGTTACCATGTCAAAGCCTAGAAATTTTTGTTTATTACCATAGCAACGCCATTATATATATCGAAGTATGTATGTGACGTGTGTTTATTTGAAATTTGTTACCATGGCAACGCCAAGAAATTTTTTTTTATTACCATAGCAACGTCATAAAATATTTCGAATTTTGTTCTATGTGACGTTTGTTTATTTAAAATTTGTTACCATGGCAACGCGTAGAAATTTTTGTTTATTACCATAGCAACGCCATAAAATATTTCAAAGTATGTATGTGACGTTTGTTTATTTAAAATTTGTTACCATGGCAACGCGTAGAAATTTTTGTTTATTACCATAGCAACGCCATAAAATATTTCGAAGTATGTATGTGACGTTTGTTTATTTGAAATTTGTTACCATCGCAACGCCTAGAAATTATTGTTTATTACCATAGCAACGCCATAAAATATTTCGAAGAATGTTCTATGTGACGTTTGTTTATTTGAAATTTGTTACAATGGCAACGCCTAGAAATTTTTGTTTATTACCATAGCAGCGCTATAAATTATTTCGCAGTATGTATGTGACGTTTCTTTATTTGAAATTTGTAACCATGGCAACGCCTAGAAATTTTTGTTTATTACCATAGCAACGCCATAAATATTTCGAAGTATGTATGTGACGTTTGTTTATTTGAAATTTGTTACCATGGCAACGCCTAGAATTTTTTGTTTATTACCAAAGCAACGCCATAAAATATTTCGAAGTATGTATGTGACGTTTGTTTACTTGAAATTTGCTACCATGGCAACGCCTAGAAATTATTGTTTATTACCATAGCAACGCCATAAAATATTTCGAAGAATGTTCTATGTGACGTTTGTTTATTTGAAATTTGTTACAATGGCAATGCCTAGAAATTTTTGTTTATTACCATAGCAACGCCATAAAATATTTCGAAGTATGTATGTGACGTTTGTTTATTTGAAATTTGTTACCATGGCAACGCCTAGAAATTTTTATTTATTACCATAGCAACGCCATAAAATATTTCGATGTATGTATGTGACGTTTGGTAATTTGAAATCTGTTACCATGTCAAAGCCTAGAAATTTTTGTTTATTACCATAGCAACGCCATTATATATATCGAAGTATGTATGTGACGTGTGTTTATTTGAAATTTGTTACCATGGCAACGCCAAGAAATTTTTTTTTATTACCATAGCAACGTCATAAAATATTTCGAATTTTGTTCTTTGTGACGTTTGTTCATTTGAAATTTGTAACAATGGCAACGCCTAGAAATATTTGTTTATTACCAAAAGACGCCATAAAATATTTCGAAGTATGTATGTGAAGTTTGTTTATTTAAAATTTGTTACCATGGTAACGCCTAGAAATTTTTGTTTATTACCATAGCAACGTCATAAAATTTTTAGAAGAATGTTCTATGTGACGTTTGTTAATTTGAAATTTGTTACAATGGCAACGCCTAGAAATTTTTGTTTATTACCATAGCAACGCCATAAAATATTTCTAAGTATGTATTTGACGAGTGTTTATTTGAAATTTGTTACCATGGCAACGCCTAGAAATTTTTATTTACAACCATAGCAACGCCATAAAATATTTCGAAGTGTGTATGTGACGTTTGTTATTTTGAAATTTGTTACCATGGCAACGCCTAGAAATTTTTGTTTATTACCATAGCAACGCCATAAAATATTTCGAAGTTAGTTCTATGTGACGTTTGTTTATTTGAAATTTGTTACCATGGCAACGCCTAGAAATTTTTGTTTATTACCATAGCAACGCCATAAAATATTTCGAAGTATGTATGTGACGTTTGTTATTTTGAAATTTGTTACCATGGCAACGCCTAGAAATTTTTGTTTATTACCATAGCAACGCCATAAAATATTTCGAAGTATGTATGTGACGTGTGTTTATTTGAAATTTGTTACCATGGCAACGCCTAGAAATTTTTATTTATTACCATAGCAACGCCATAAAATATTTCGATGTATGTATGTGAAGTTTGTTAATTTGAAATCTGTTACCATGTCAACGCCTAGAAATTTTTGTTTATTACCATAGCAACGCCATAAAATATTTCGAAGTATGTTCTATGTGACGTTTGTTAATTTGAAATTTTTTAACATGGCAACGCCTAGAAATTTTTGTTTATTACCATAGCAACGCCATAAAATATTTCGGAGTATGTATGCGACGTTTGTTAATTTTAAATTTGTTACCATGGCAACGCCTAGAGAATTTTGTTTATTACCATAGCAACGCCATAAAATATTTCGAAGTATGTATGTGACTTTTGTTTATTTGAATTTTGTAACCATGGTAACGCCTAGAAATTTTTGTTTATTACCATAGCAACGCCATAAAATATTTCGAAGTATGTATGTGACGTTTGTTTATTTGAATTTTGTAACCATGGCAACGCCTAGAAATTTTTGTTTATTACCATAGCAACGCCATAAAATATTTCGAAGTATGTATGTGACGTTTGTTAATTTGAAATTTGTTACCATGGCAACGCCTAGAAATTTTTGTTTATTACCATAGCAACGCCATAAAATATTTCGAAGTTTGTTCAATGTGACGTTTGTTTATTTGAAATTTGTTACCATTACAACGCCTAGAAATTTTTGTTTATTACCATAGCAACGCCATAAAATATTTCGAAGTATGTTATATGTAACGTTTGTTTATTTGAAATTTGTATTCATGGCAATGCCTAGAAATTTTTGTTTATTACCATAGCAACGCCATAAAATATTTCAAATTTTGTTCTTTGTGACGTTTGTTTATTTGAAATTTGTAACAATGGCAACGCCTAGAAATTTTTGTTTATTACTATAGCAACGCCATAAAATATTTCGAAGTATGTTCTATGTGACGTTTGTTTATTTGAAATTTGTTACCATGGCAACGCCTAGAAATTTTTGTTTATTATCATAGCAACGCCATAAAATGTTTCGAATTTTGTTCTTTGTGACGTTTGTTTATTTGAAATTTGTAACAATGGCAACGTCTAGAAATATTTGTTTATTACCATAGCAACGCCATAAAATATTTCGAATTTTGTTCTATTTGACGTTTGTTTATTTGAAATTTGTTACAATGGCAACGCCTCGAAATTTTTGTTTATTACCATAGCAACGCCATAAAATATTACAAAGTATGTATGTGACATTTGTTTATTTAAAATTTGTGAACATAGCAACGCCTAGAAATTTTTGTTTATTACCATAGCAACGCCATAAAATATTTCGAAGTATGTATGTGACGTTTGTTAATTTGAAATTTGTTACCATGGCAACGCCTAGAAAATTTTGTTTATTACCATAGCAACACCGTTCTATGTGACGTTTGTTTATTTGAAATTTGTTACCATGGCAACGCCAAGAAATTTTTGTTTATTACCATAGCAACGCCATAAAATATTTCGAATTTTGTTCTTTGTGACGTTTGTTTATTTGAAATTTGTAACAATGGCAACGCCTAGAAATATTTGTTTATTACCATATTAACGCCATAAAATATTTCGAATTTTGTTCTATGTGACGTTTGTTCATTTGAAATTTGTTACCATGGCAACGCCTCAAAATTTTTGTTTATTACCAAAAGACGCCATAAAATATTTCGAAGTATGTATGTGACGTTTGTTTATTTGAAATTTGTTACCATGTAAACGCCTAGAAATTTTTGTTTATAACCATAGCAACGCCATAAAATATTTCGAAGTATGTATGTGACATTTGTTTATTTTAAATTTGTTACCATGGCAACGCCTAGAAATATTTGTTTATTACCATAGCAACGCCATAAAATATTTCGAAGTATGTTCTATGTGAAGTTTGTTTATTTGAAATTTGTTACCATGGCAACGCCTAGAAATTTTTGTTTATTACCATAGCAACGCCATAAAATATTTCGAAGAATGTTCTATTCGACGTTTGTTTATTTGAAATTTGTTACCATGGCAACGCCCAGAAATTTTTGTTTATTACCAAAGCAACGCCATAAAATATATCGAAGTATGTATGTGACGTGTTTATTTGAAATTTGTTACTATGGCAACGCCTAGAAATTTTTGTTTATAACCATAGCAACGCCATAAAATAGTTAGAAATATGTATGTGACGTTTGTTTATTTGAAATTTGTTACCATGGCAACGCCTAGAAATTTTTGTTTATTACCATAGCAACGCCATAAAATATTTCGAATTTTGTATGTGACGTTTTTTAATTTGAAATTTGTTACCATGGCAACGCCTAGAATTTTTTGTTTATTACCATAGCAACGCCATAAAATATTTTTAGGTATGTATGTGACGTTTGTTAATTTGAAATTTTTTACCATAGCAACGCCTAGAAATTTTTGTTTATTACCATAGCAACGCCATAAAATATTTCGAAGTTTGTATGTGACATTTGTTTATTTGAAATTTGTTACCAAGGCAACGCCTAGAAATTTTTGTTTATTACCATAGCAACGCCATAAAATATTTCGAAGTATGTATTTGACGTTTGTTAATTTGAAATTTGTTACCATGGCAACGCCTAGAATTTTTTGTTTATTATTATAGCAACGCCATTAAATATTTCGAAGTATGTTCTGTGTGACGTTTGTTTATTTAAAATTTATTACCCTGGCAACGCCTAGAAATTTTTGTTTATTACCATAGCAACGCCATAAAATATTTCGAAGTATGTATTTGACGTTTGTTAATTTGAAATTTGTTACCATGGCAACGCCTAGAATTTTTTGTTTATTATTATAGCAACGCCATTAAATATTTCGAAGTATGTTCTGTGTGACGTTTGTTTATTTAAAATTTATTACCCTGGCAACACCTAGAAATTTTTGTTTATTACCATAGCAACGCCATTAAATATTTCGAAGTATGTATGTGACGTTTGTTTATTTGAAATTTGTTACCATGGCAACGCCTAGAAATTTTTGTTTATTACTATAGCAACGCTATTAAATATTTCGAAGTATGTATGTGACGTTTGTTAATTTGAAATTTGTTACCATGGCAACGCCTAGAAATTGTTGTTTATTACCATAGAAAGCCATAAAATATTTCGAAGAATGTTCTATGTGACTTTTGCTTATTTGAAATTTGTTACGATGGCAACGCCTAGAAATTTTTGTTTATTACCAAAGCAACGCCATAAAATATTTCGAAATATGTATGTGACGTTTGTTAATTTGAAATTTTTACCATAGCAACGCCTAGAAATTTTTGTTTATTACCAAAGCAACGCCATAAAATATTTCGAAGTATGTTCTATGTGACGTTTGTTTATTTGAAATTTGTTACAATGGCAACGCGTAGAAATTTTTGTTTATTACCATAGCAACGCCATAAAATATTTCGGAGTATGTATGCGACGTTTGTTAATTTGAAATTTGTTAACATGGAAACGCCTAGAAATTTTTGTTTATTACCATAGCAACGCCATAAATGATTTCGAAGTATGTATGTGACTTTTGTTAATTTGAATCTGTTAACATGTCAACGCCTTGAATTTTGTTTATAACCATAGCAACGCCATAAAATATTTCGAAGTATGTTCTATGTGACGTTTGTTAATTTGAAATTTGATACCATGGCAACGCCTAGAAATTTTTGTTTATTACCATAGCAACGCCATAAAATATTTCGAAGTATGTATGTGACGTTTGTTAATTTGAAATTTGTTACCATGGCAACGCCATAAAATATTTCAAAGTATGTATGTGACGTTTGTTTATTTGAAATTTGTTACCATGGCAACGCCTAGACATCTTTGTTTATAACCATAGCAACGCCATAAAATATTTTAAAGTATGCATGTGACGTGTGTTTATTTGAAATTTGTTAACATGGCAACGCCTAGAAATTTTTATTTATTACCATAGCAACGCCATAAATTATTTCGAAGTATGTATGTGACGTTTGTTAATTTGAAATTTGTTACCATAGCAACGCCTAGAAATTTTTGTTTATTACCATAGCAACGCCATAAAATATTTCGAAGTATGTATGTAAGGTTTGTTTATTTGAAATTTGATACCATAGCAACGCCTAGAAATTTTTGTTTATTACCATAGCAACGCCATAAAATATTTCGAAGTATGTTCTATGTGACGTTTGTTTATTTAAAATTTGTTACCATGGCAACGCGTAGAAATTTTTGTTTATTACCATAGCAACGCCATAAAATATTTCAAAGTATGTATGTGACGTTTGTTTATTCAAAATTTGTTACCATGGCAACGCGTAGAAATATTTGTTTATTACCATAGCAACGCCATAAAATATTTCGAAGTATGTATGTGACGTTTGTTTATTTGAAATTTGTTACCATCGCAACGCCTAGAAATTATTGTTTATTACCATAGCAACGCCATAAAATATTTCGAAGAATGTTCTATGTGACGTTTGTTTATTTGAAATTTGTTACAATGGCAACGCCTAGAAATTTTTGTTTATTACCATAGCAGCGCTATAAATTATTTCGCAGTATGTATGTGACGTTTCTTTATTTGAAATTTGTAACCATGGCAACGCCTAGAAATTTTTGTTTATTACCATAGCAACGCCATAAATATTTCGAAGTATGTATGTGACGTTTGTTTATTTGAAATTTGTTACCATGGCAACGCCTAGAATTTTTTGTTTATTACCATAGCAACGCCATAAAATATTTCGAAGTATGTATGTGACGTTTGTTTACTTGAAATTTGCTACCATGGCAACGCCTAGAAATTATTGTTTATTACCATAGCAACGCCATAAAATATTTCGAAGAATGTTCTATGTGACGTTTGTTTATTTGAAATTTGTTACAATGGCAATGCCTAGAAATTTTTGTTTATTACCATAGCAACGCCATAAAATATTTCGAAGTATGTATGTAACGTTTGTTTATTTGAAATTTGTTACCATGGCAACGCCTAGAAATTTTTATTTATTACCATAGCAACGCCATAAAATATTTCGATGTATGTATGTGACGTTTGGTAATTTGAAATCTGTTACCATGTCAAAGCCTAGAAATTTTTGTTTATTACCATAGCAACGCCATAAAATATTTCGAAGTATGTATGTGACGTGTGTTTATTTGAAATTTGTTACCATGGCAACGCCTAGAAATTTTTGTTTATTACCATAGCAACGCCATAAAATATTTCAAAGTATGTTCTATGTGACGTTTGTTTATTTGAAATTTGTTACCATGGCAACGCCTCGAAATTTTTGTTTATTACCATAGCAACGCCATAAAATATTTCGAAGTATGTTCTATGTGACGTTTGTTTATTTAAAATTTGTTACCATGGCAACGCCTAGAAATTTTTGTTTATTACCATAGCAACGCCATAAAATATTTCGAAGTATGTTCTATGTGACGTTTGTTTATTTAAAATTTGTAACCATGGCAACGCCTAGAAATTTTTGTTTATTACCATAGCAACGCTATAAAAAATTTCGAATTTTGTTCTTTGTTACGTTTGTGACGTTTGTTTATTTATAATTTGTAACAATGGCAACGCCTAGAAATATTTGTTTATTACCATAGCAACGCCATAAAATATTTCGAATTTTATTCTATGTGACGTTTGTTTATTTGAAATTTGTTACCATTACCAAAAGACGCCATAAAATATTTCGAAGTATGTATGTGAAGTTTGTTTATTTAAAATTTGTTACCATGGTAACGCCTAGAAATTTTTGTTTATTACCATAGCAACGTCATTAAATATTTCGAAGAATGTTCTATGTGACGTTTGTTAATTTGAAATTTGTTACAATGGCAACGCCTAGAAATTTTTGTTTATTACCATAGCAACGCCATAAAATATTTCTAAGTATGTATTTGACGAGTGTTTATTTAAAATTTGTTACCATGGCAACGCCTAGAAATTTTTGTTTAAAACCATAGCAACGCCATAAAATATTTCAAAATATGTATGTGACGTTTGTTAATTTGAAATTTGTTACCATGGCAACGCCTAGAAATTTTTGTTTATTACCATAGCAACGCCATAAAATATTTCAAAGTATGTATTTGACGTGTGTTTATTTGAAATTTGTTACCATGGCAACGCCTAGAAATTTTTATTTAAAACCATAGCAACGCCATAAAATATTTCAAAATATGTATGTGACGTTTGTTAATTTGAAATTTGTTACCATGGCAACGCCTAGAAATTTTTGTTTATTACCATAGCAACGCCATAAAATATTTCGAAGTATGTTCTATGTGACGTTTGTTTATTTGAAATTTGTTACCATGGCAATGCCTAGAAATTTTTGATTATTACCATAGCAACGCCATAAAATATTTCGAATTTTGTTCTTTGTGACGTTTGTTTATTTGAAATTTGTGACAATGGCAACGCCTAGAAATATTTGTTTATTACCATAGCAACGCCATAAAATATTTTAAAGTATGCATGTGACGTGTGTTTATTTGAAATTTGTTAACATGGCAACGCCTAGAAATTTTTATTTATTACCATAGCAACGCCATAAATTATTTCGAAGTATGTATGTGACGTTTGTTATTTTGAAATTTGTTACCATAGCAACGCCTAGAAATTTTTGTTTATTACCATAGCAACGCCATAAAATATTTCGAAGTATGTTCTATGTGACGTTTGTTTATTTGAAATTTGTTACCATGGCAATGCCTAGAAATTTTTGATTATTACCATAGCAACGCCATAAAATATTTCGAATTTTGTTCTTTGTGACGTTTGTTTATTTGAAATTTGTGACAATGGCAACGCCTAGAAATATTTGTTTATTACCATAGCAACGCCATAAAATATTTTAAAGTATGCATGTGACGTGTGTTTATTTGAAATTTGTTAACATGGCAACGCCTAGAAATTTTTATTTATTACCATAGCAACGCCATAAATTATTTCGAAGTATGTATGTGACGTTTGTTATTTTGAAATTTGTTACCATGGCAACGCCTAGAAATTTTTGTTTATTACCATAGCAACGCCATAAAATATTTCGATGTATGTATGTGAAGTTTGTTAATTTGAAATCTGTTACCATGTCAACGCCTAGAAAATTTTGTTTATTACCATAGCAACGCCATAAAATATTTCGAAGTATGTTCTATGTGACGTTTGTTAATTTGAAATTTTTTAACATGGCAACGCCTAGAAATTTTTGTTTATTACCATAGCAACGCCATAAAATATTTCGGAGTATGTATGCGACGTTTGTTAATTTGAAATTTGTTACCATGGCAACGCCTAGAGAATTTTGTTTATTACCATGGCAACGCCATAAAATATTTCGAAGTATGTATGTGACTTTTGTTTATTTGAATTTTTTAACCATGGTAACGCCTAGAAATTTTTGTTTATTACCATAGCAACGCCATAAAATATTTCGAAGTATGTATGTGACGTTTGTTTATTTGAATTTTGTAACCATGGCAACGCCTAGAAATTTTTGTTTATTACCATAGCAACGCCATAAAATATTTCGAAGTATGTATGTGACGTTTGTTAATTTGAAATTTGTTACCATGGCAACGCCTAGAAATTTTTGTTTATTACCATAGCAACGCCATAAAATATTTCGAAGTTTGTTCAATGTGACGTTTGTTTATTTGAAATTTGTTACCATTACAACGCCTAGAAATTTTTGTTTATTACCATAGCAACGCCATAAAATATTTCGAAGTATGTTATATGTAACGTTTGTTTATTTGAAATTTGTATTCATGGCAATGCCTAGAAATTTTTGTTTATTACCATAGCAACGCCATAAAATATTTCAAATTTTGTTCTTTGTGACGTTTGTTTATTTGAAATTTGTAACAATGGCAACGCCTAGAAATTTTTGTTTATTACTATAGCAACGCCATAAAATATTTCGAAGTATGTTCTATGTGACGTTTGTTTATTTGAAATTTGTTACCATGGCAACGCCTAGAAATTTTTGTTTATTATCATAGCAACGCCATAAAATGTTTCGAATTTTGTTCTTTGTGACGTTTGTTTATTTGAAATTTGTAACAATGGCAACGTCTAGAAATATTTGTTTATTACCATAGCAACGCCATAAAATATTTCGAATTTTGTTCTATTTGACGTTTGTTTATTTGAAATTTGTTACAATGGCAACGCCTCGAAATTTTTGTTTATTACCATAGCAACGCCATAAAATATTACAAAGTATGTATGTGACATTTGTTCAATTAAAATTTGTGAACATAGCAACGCCTAGAAATTTTTGTTTATTACCATAGCAACGCCATAAAATATTTCGAAGTATGTATGTGACGTTTGTTAATTTAAATTTGTTACCATGGCAACGCCTAGAAAATTTTGTTTATTACCATAGCAACACCGTTCTATGTGACGTTTGTTTATTTAAAATTTGTTACCATGGCAACGCCAAGAAATTTTTGTTTATTACCATAGCAACGCCATAAAATATTTCGAATTTTGTTCTTTGTGACGTTTGTTTATTTGAAATTTGTAACAATGGCAACGCCTAGAAATATTTGTTTATTACCATATTAACGCCATAAAATATTTCGAATTTTGTTCTATGTGACGTTTGTTCATTTGAAATTTGTTACCATGGCAACGCCTCAAAATTTTTGTTTATTACCAAAAGACGCCATAAAATATTTCGAAGTATGTATGTGACGTTTGTTTATTTGAAATTTGTTACCATGTAAACGCCTAGAAATTTTTGTTTATAACCATAGCAACGCCATAAAATATTTCGAAGTATGTATGTGACATTTGTTTATTTTAAATTTGTTACCATGGCAACGCCTAGAAATATTTGTTTATTACCATAGCAACGCCATAAAATATTTCGAAGTATGTTCTATGTGAAGTTTGTTTATTTGAAATTTGTTACCATGGCAACGCCTAGAAATTTTTGTTTATTACCATAGCAACGCCATAAAATATTTCGAAGAATGTTCTATTCGACGTTTGTTTATTTGAAATTTGTTACCATGGCAACGCCCAGAAATTTTTGTTTATTACCAAAGCAACGCCATAAAATATATCGAAGTATGTATGTGACGTGTTTATTTGAAATATGTTACTATGGCAACGCCTAGAAATTTTTGTTTATAACCATAGCAACGCCATAAAATAGTTAGAAATATGTATGTGACGTTTGTTTATTTGAAATTTGTTACCATGGCAACGCCTAGAAATTTTTGTTTATTACCATAGCAACGCCATAAAATATTTCGAATTTTGTATGTGACGTTTTTTAATTTGAAATTTGTTACCATGGCAACGCCTAGAATTTTTTGTTTATTACCATAGCAACGCCATAAAATATTTTTAGGTATGTATGTGACGTTTGTTAATTTGAAATTTGTTACCATGGCAACGCCTAGAAATTTTTGTTTATTACCATAGCAACGCCATAAAATATTTCGAAGTATGTATTTGACGTTTGTTAATTTGAAATTTGTTACCATGGCAACGCCTAGAATTTTTTGTTTATTATTATAGCAACGCCATTAAATATTTCGAAGTATGTTCTGTGTGACGTTTGTTTATTTAAAATTTATTACCCTGGCAACGCCTAGAAATTTTTGTTTATTACCATAGCAACGCCATAAAATATTTCGAAGTATGTATTTGACGTTTGTTAATTTGAAATTTGTTACCATGGCAACGCCTAGAATTTTTTGTTTATTATTATAGCAACGCCATTAAATATTTCGAAGTATGTTCTGTGTGACGTTTGTTTATTTAAAATTTATTACCCTGGCAACACCTAGAAATTTTTGTTTATTACCATAGCAACGCCATTAAATATTTCGAAGTATGTATGTGACGTTTGTTTATTTGAAATTTGTTACCATGGCAACGCCTAGAAATTTTTGTTTATTACCATAGCAACGCTATTAAATATTTCGAAGTATGTATGTGACGTTTGTTAATTTGAAATTTGTTACCATGGCAACGCCTAGAAATTGTTGTTTATTACCATAGAAAGCCATAAAATATTTCGAAGAATGTTCTATGTGACTTTTGCTTATTTGAAATTTGTTACGATGGCAACGCCTAGAAATTTTTGTTTATTACCAAAGCAACGCCATAAAATATTTCGAAGTATGTATGTGACGTTTGTTAATTTGAAATTTTTACCATAGCAACGCCTAGAAATTTTTGTTTATTACCAAAGCAACGCCATAAAATATTTCAAAGTATGTTCTATGTGACGTTTGTTTATTTGAAATTTGTTACAATGGCAACGCGTAGAAATTTTTGTTTATTACCATAGCAACGCCATAAAATATTTCGGAGTATGTATGCGACGTTTGTTAATTTGAAATTTGTTAACATGGAAACGCCTAGAAATTTTTGTTTATTACCATAGCAACGCCATAAATGATTTCGAAGTATGTATGTGACTTTTGTTAATTTGAATCTGTTACCATGTCAACGCCTTGAATTTTGTTTATAACCATAGCAACGCCATAAAATATTTCGAAGTATGTTCTATGTGACGTTTGTTTATTTGAAATTTGATACCATGGCAACGCCTAGAAATTTTTGTTTATTACCATAGCAACGCCATAAAATATTTCATAGTATGTATGTGACGTTTGTTAATTTGAAATTTGTTACCATGGCAACGCCATAAAATATTTCGAAGTATGTATGTGACGTTTGTTTATTTGAAATTTGTTACAATGGCAACGCCTAGACATCTTTGTTTATAACCATAGCAACGCCATAAAATATTTTAAAGTATGCATGTGACGTGTGTTTATTTGAAATTTGTTACCATAGCAACGCCTAGAAATTTTTGTTTATTACCATAGCAACGCCATAAAATATTTCGAAGTATGTATGTAAGGTTTGTTTATTTGAAATTTGATACCATAGCAACGCCTAGAAATTTTTGTTTATTACCATAGCAACGCCATAAAATATTTCGAAGTATGTTCTATGTGACGTTTGTTTATTTAAAATTTGTTACCATGGCAACGCGTAGAAATTTTTGTTTATTACCATAGCAACGCCATAAAATATTTCAAAGTATGTATGTGACGTTTGTTTATTCAAAATTTGTTACCATGGCAACGCGTAGAAATTTTTGTTTATTACCATAGCAACGCCATAAAATATTTCGAAGTATGTATGTGACGTTTGTTTATTTGAAATTTGTTACCATCGCAACGCCTAGAAATTATTGTTTATTACCATAGCAACGCCATAAAATATTTCGAAGAATGTTCTATGTGACGTTTGTTTATTTGAAATTTGTTACAATGGCAATGCCTAGAAATTTTTGTTTATTACCA
Source organism: Rhyacophila brunnea (assembly GCF_057557595.1). Classification (NCBI taxonomy): domain Eukaryota; kingdom Metazoa; phylum Arthropoda; class Insecta; order Trichoptera; family Rhyacophilidae; genus Rhyacophila; species Rhyacophila brunnea. The sequence goes on along the minus strand of NW_028232904.1, from coordinate 29,617,802 downwards.
TAGCAACGCCATAAAATATTTCGAAGTATGTATGTGACGTTTGTTTATTTGTAATTTGTTACCATGGCAACGCCTAGAAATTTTTATTTATTACCATAGCAACGCCATAAAATATTTCGATGTATGTATGTGACGTTTGGTAATTTGAAATCTGTTACCATGTCAAAGCCTAGAAATTTTTGTTTATTACCATAGCAACGCCATAAAATATTTCGAAGTATGTATGTGACGTGTGTTTATTTGAAATTTGTTACCATGGCAACGCCTAGAATTTTTTGTTTATTACCATAGCAACGCCATAAAATATTTCAAAGTATGTTCTATGTGACGTTTGTTTATTTGAAATTTGTTACCATGGCAACGCCTCGAAATTTTTGTTTATTACCATAGCAACGCCATAAAATATTTCGAAGTATGTTCTATGTGACGTTTGTTTATTTAAAATTTGTTACCATGGCAACGCCTAGAAATTTTTGTTTATTACCATAGCAACGCCATAAAATATTTCGAAGTATGTTCTATGTGACGTTTGTTTATTTAAAATTTGTAACCATGGCAACGCCTAGAAATTTTTGTTTATTACCATAGCAACGCTATAAAAAATTTCGAAGTATGTTCTATGTGACGTTTGTTTATTTAAAATTTGAGACCATGGCAACGCCTAGAAATTTTTGTTTATTACCATAGCAACGCTATAAAAAATTTCGAATTTTGTTCTTTGTTACGTTTGTGACGTTTGTTTATTTATAATTTGTAACAATGGCAACGCGTAGAAATTTTTGTTTATTACCATAGCAACGCCATAAAATATTTCGAAGTATGTATGTGACGTTTGTTTATTTGAAATTTGTTACCATCGCAACGCCTAGAAATTATTGTTTATTACCATAGCAACGCCATAAAATATTTCGAAGAATGTTCTATGTGACGTTTGTTTATTTGAAATTTGTTACAATGGCAACGCCTAGAAATTTTTGTTTATTACCATAGCAGCGCTATAAATTATTTCGCAGTATGTATGTGACGTTTCTTTATTTGAAATTTGTAACCATGGCAACGCCTAGAAATTTTTGTTTATTACCATAGCAACGCCATAAATATTTCGAAGTATGTATGTGACGTTTGTTTATTTGAAATTTGTTACCATGGCAACGCCTAGAATTTTTTGATTATTACCATAGCAACGCCATAAAATATTTCGAAGTATGTATGTGACGTTTGTTTACTTGAAATTTGCTACCATGGCAACGCCTAGAAATTATTGTTTATTACCATAGCAACGCCATAAAATATTTCGAAGAATGTTCTATGTGACGTTTGTTTATTTGAAATTTGTTACAATGGCAATGCCTAGAAATTTTTGTTTATTACCATAGCAACGCCATAAAATATTTCGAAGTATGTATGTGAAGTTTGTTAATTTGAAATCTGTTACCATGGCAACGCCTAGAAATTTTTGTTTATTACCATAGCAACGCCATAAAATATTTCGAAGTATGTATGTGACATTTGTTTGTTTGAAAAATTTGTTACTATGGCAACGCCTAGAAATTTTTGTTCATTACCATAGCAACGCCATAAAATATTTCAAAGTATGTTCTATGTGACGTTTGTTTATTTACAATTTGTTACCATGGCAACGCCTAGAAATTTTTGTTTATTACGATAGCAACGCCATAAAATATTTCGAAGTATGTTCTATGTGACGTTTGTTTATTTGAAATTTGTTACCATGGCAACGCCTAGAAATTTTTGTTTATTACCATAGCAACGCCATAAAATATTTCGATGTATGTATGTGAAGTTTGTTAATTTGAAATCTGTTACCATGTCAACGCCTAGAAATTTTTGTTTATTACCATAGCAACGCCATAAAATATTTCGAAGTATGTATGTGACGTGTGTTTATTTGAAATTTGTTACCATGGCAACGCCTAGAAATTTTTATTTACAACCATAGCAACGCCATAAAATATTTCGAAGTATGTATGTGACGTTTGTTAATTTGAAATTTGTTACCATGGCAACGCCTCGAAATTTTTGTTTATTACCATAGCAAAGCACTAAAATATTTCGAAGTTAGTTCTATGTGACGTTTGTTTATTTGAAATTTGTTACCATGGCAACGCCTAGAAATTTTTGTTTATTACCATAGCAACGCCATAAAATATTTCGAAGTATGTATGTGACGTTTGTTCTTTTGAAATTTGTTACCATAACAACGCCTAGAAATTTTTGTTTTTTACCATAGCAACGCCATAAAATATTTCAAAGTATGTATGTGACGTGTGTTTATTTGAAATTTGTTACCATGGCAACGCCTAGAAATTTTTATTTATTACCATAGCAACGCCATAAAATATTTCGATGTATGTATGTGAAGTTTGTTAAATTGAAATCTGTTACCATGGCAACGCCCAGAAATTTTTGTTTATTACCATAGCAACGCCATAAAATCATTCGAAGTATGTTCTATGTGAAGTTTGTTTATTTGAAATTTGTTACCATGGCAACGCCTAGAAATTTTTGTTTATTACCATAGCAACGCCATAAAATATTTCGAAGTATGTATTTGACGTGTGTTTATTTGAAATTTGTTACCATGGCAACGCCTAGAAATTTTTATTTAAAACCATAGCAACGCCATAAAATATTTCGAAGTATGTTCTATGTGACGTTTGTTTATTTGAAATTTGTTACCATGGCAACGCCATAAAATATTTCGAAGTATGTATTTGACGTGTGTTTATTTGAAATTTGTTACCATGGCAACGCCAAGAAATTTTTATTTACAACCATAGCAACGCCATAAAATATTTCGAAGTATATATGTGACGTTTGTTAATTTGAAATTTGTTACCATGGCAACGCCTAGAAATTTTTGTTTATTACCATAGCAACGCCATAAAATATTTCGAAGTATGTATGTGACATTTGTTTGTTTGAAAAATTTGTTACTATGGCAACGCCTAGAAATTTTTGTTCATTACCATAGCAACGCCATAAAATATTTCAAAGTATGTTCTATGTAAAGTTTGTTTATTTGAAATTTCTTAACATGGCAACGCCTAGAAATTTTTGTTTATAACCATAGCAACGCCATAAAATATTACGAAGTATGTTCTATGTGACGTTTGTTTATTTGAAATTTGTAACCATGGCAACGCCTAGAAATTTTTTTTTATTACCATAGCAACGCCATAAAATATTTCGAAGTATGTTCTATGTGACGTTTGTTTATTTGAAATTTGTTACCATGGCAACGCCTCGAAATTTTTGTTTATTACCATAGCAACGCCATTAAATATTTCGAAGTATGTATGTGACGTTTGTAAATTTGAAATTTGTAACCATGGCAACGCCTAGAATTTTTTGTTTATTACAATAGCAACGCCATAAAATATTTCGAAGTATGTATGTGACGTTTGTTTATTTGAAATTTGTAACCATGGCAACGCCTAGAAATTTTTGTTTATTACCATAGCAACGCCATAAAATATTTCGATGTATGTATGTGAAGTTTGTTAATTTGAAATCTGTTACCATGTCAACGCCTAGAAATTTTTGTTTATTACCATAGCAACGCCATAAAATATTTCGAAGTATGTTCTATGTGACGTTTGTTTATTTACAATTTGTTACCATGGCAACGCCTAGAAATTTTTGTTTATTACCATAGCAACGCCATAAAATATTTCGAAGTATGTATGTGACGTTTGTTTATTTGAAATTTGTTACCATGGCAACTTTCAGAAATTTTTGTTTATTACCATAGCAACGCCATAAAATATTTCGATGTATGTATGTGAAGTTTGTTAATTTGAAATCTGTTACCATGACAACGCCTAGAAATTTTTGTTTATTACCATAGCAACGCCATAAAATATTTCGAAGTATGTTCTATGTGAAGTTTGTTTATTTGAAATTTGTTACCATGGCAACGCCTAGAAATTTTTGTTAATTACCATAGCAACGCCATAAAATATTTCGAAGTATGTTCAATGTGACGTTTGTTTATTTGAAATTTGTAACAATGGCAACGCCTAGAAATATTTATTTAAAACCATAGCAACGCCATAAAATATTTCGAATTTTGTTCTATGTGACGTTTGTTTATTTGAAATTTGTTACCATGGCAACGCCTAAAAATTTTTGTTTATTACAATAGCAACGCCATAAAATATTTCGAAGTATGTTCTATGTGAAGTTTGTTTATTTGAAATTTGTTACCAAGGCAACGCCTAGAAATTTTTGTTTATTACCATAGCAACACCATAAAATATTTCGAAGTATGTTCTATGTGACGTTTGTTTATTTAAAATTTGTTACCATGGCAACGCCTAGAAATTTTTGTTTATTACCATAGCAACGCCATAAAATATTTCGAAGTATGTTCTATGTGACGTTTGTTTTTTTGAAATTTGTTACCATGGCAACGCCTAGAAATTTTTGTTTATTACCATAGCAACGCCATTAAATATTTCGAAGTATGTATGTGACGTTTGTTTATTTGAAATTTGTTACCATGGCAACGCCTAGAAATTTTTGTTTATTACCATAGCAACGCCATAAAATATTTTGAAGTATGTATGTGACATTTGTTTGTTTTGAAATTTGTTACTATGGCAACGCCTAGAAATTTTAGTTTATTACCATAGCAACGCCATAAAATATTTCAAAGTATGTTCTATGTATAGTTTGTTTATTTGAAATTTGTTACCATAGCAACGCCTTAAAATTTTTGTTTATTACCATAGCAACGTTATAAAATATTTTAAAGTTTGTATGTGACGTTTTTTAATTTGAAAATTTTTACCATGGCAACGCCTATAATTTTTCGTTTATTAACATTACAACGCCATAAGATATTTCAAAGTATGTATGTGACGTTTGTTAATTTGAAATTTGTTACCATGGCAACGCCTAGAAATTTTTGTTAATTACCATAGCAACGCCATAAAATATTTCGAAGTATGTTCAATGTGACGTTTGTTTATTTGAAATTTGTAACAATGGCAACGCCTAGAAATATTTATTTAAAACCATAGCAACGCCATAAAATATTTCGAATTTTGTTCTATGTGACGTTTGTTTATTTGAAATTTGTTACCATGGCAACGCCTAAAAATTTTTGTTTATTACAATAGCAACGCCATAAAATATTTCGAAGTATGTTCTATGTGAAGTTTGTTTATTTGAAATTTGTTACCAAGGCAACGCCTAGAAATTTTTGTTTATTACCATAGCAACACCATAAAATATTTCGAAGTATGTTCTATGTGACGTTTGTTTATTTAAAATTTGTTACCATGGCAACGCCTAGAAATTTTTGTTTATTACCATAGCAACGCCATAAAATATTTCGAAGTATGTTCTATGTGACGTTTGTTTTTTTGAAATTTGTTACCATGGCAACGCCTAGAAATTTTTGTTTATTACCATAGCAACGCCATTAAATATTTCGAAGTATGTATGTGACGTTTGTTTATTTGAAATTTGTTACCATGGCAACGCCTAGAAATTTTTGTTTATTACCATAGCAACGCCATAAAATATTTTGAAGTATGTTTGTGACATTTGTTTGTTTTGAAATTTGTTACTATGGCAACGCCTAGAAATTTTTGTTTATTACCATAGCAACGCCATAAAATATTTCAAAGTATGTTCTATGTATAGTTTGTTTATTTGAAATTTGTTACCATAGCAACGCCTTAAAATTTTTGTTTATTACCATAGCAACGTTATAAAATATTTTAAAGTTTGTATGTGACGTTTTTTAATTTGAAAATTTTTACCATGGCAACGCCTATAATTTTTCGTTTATTAACATTACAACGCCATAAGATATTTCAAAGTATGTATGTGACGTTTGTTAATTTGAAATTTGTTACCATGGCAACGCCTAGAAATTTTTGTTAATTACCATAGCAACGCCATAAAATATTTCGAAGTATGTTCAATGTGACGTTTGTTTATTTGAAATTTGTAACAATGGCAACGCCTAGAAATATTTATTTAAAACCATAGCAACGCCATAAAATATTTCGAATTTTGTTCTATGTGACGTTTGTTTATTTGAAATTTGTTACCATGGCAACGCCTAAAAATTTTTGTTTATTACAATAGCAACGCCATAAAATATTTCGAAGTATGTTCTATGTGAAGTTTGTTTATTTGAAATTTGTTACCAAGGCAACGCCTAGAAATTTTTGTTTATTACCATAGCAACGCCTTTAAATATTTCGAAGTATGTATTTGACGTGTGTTTATTTGAAATTTGTTACCATGGCAACGCCTAGAAATTTTTATTTAAAACCATAGCAACGCCATAAAATATTTCGATTTTGTTCTATGTGACGTTTGTTTATTTGAAATTTGTTACCATGGCAACGCCTAGAAATTTTTGTTTATTACCATAGCAACGCCATAAAATATTTCGAATTTTGTTCTTTGTGACGTTTGTTTATTTGAAATTTGTAACAATGGCAACGCCTAGAAATATTTGTTTATTACCATAGCAACGCCATAAAATATTTCGAATTTTGTTCTCTGTGACGTTTGTTTATTTAAAATTTGTTACCATGGCAACGCCTCGAAATTTTTGTTTATTACCATAGCAACGCCATAAAATATTTCGAAGTATGTATGTGACGTGTGTTTATTTGAAATTTGTTACCATGGCAACGCCTAGAAATTTTTGTTTATAACCATAGCAACGCCATAAAATATTTCGAAGTATGTATGTGACGTTTGTTTATTTGAAATTTGTTACCATGGCAACGCCTAGAAATTTTTGTTTATTACCATAGCAACGCCATAAAATATTTCGAAGTATGTATTTGACGTGTGTTTATTTGAAATTTGTTACCATGGCAACGCCTAGAAATTTTAATTTGAAACCATAGCAACGCCATAAAATATTTCGAAGTATGTATGTGACGTTTGTTAATTTGAAATTTGTTACCATGGCAACGCCTAGAAATTTTTGTTTATTACCATAGCAACGCCATTAAATATTTCGAAGTATGTTCTATGTGACGTTTGTTGATTTGAAATTTGTTACCATGGCAACGCCTAGAATTTTTTGTTTAAAACCATAGCAACGCCATAAAATATTTCGAAGTATGTATGTGACGTTTGTTTATTTGAAATTTGTGACCATGGCAACGCCTAGGAATTTTTGTTTATTACCATAGCAACGCCATAAAATATTTCGAAGTATGTTCTATGTGACGTTTTTTGATTTGAAATTTGTTTCCATGGCAACGCCTAGAATTTTTTGTTTAAAACCATAGCAACGCCATAAAATATTTCGAAGTATGTATGTGACGTTTGTTTATTTGAAATTTGTTACCATGGCAACGCCTAGAAATTTTTGTTTATTACCATAGCAACGCCATAAAATATTTCTAAGTATGTATTTGACGAGTGTTTATTTGAAATTTGTTACCATGGCAACGCCTAGAAATTTTTATTTACAACCATAGCAACGCCATAAAATATTTCGAAGTATGTATGTGACGTTTGTTAATTTAAATTTTGTTACCTTGGCAACGCCTAGAAATTTTTGTTTATTACCATAGCAACGCCATAAAATATTTCGAAGTATGTATGTGACGTGTATTTATTTGAAATTTGTTACCATGGCAACGCCTAGAAATTTTTATTTATTACCATAGCAACGCCATAAAATATTTCGATGTATGTATGTGAAGTTTGTTTATTTGAAATCTGTTACCATGTCAACGCTTAGAAATTTTTGTTTATTACCATAGCAACGCCATAAAATATTTCGAAGTATGTTTTATGTGACGTTTGTTAATTTGAAATTTTTTAACATGGCAACGCCTAGAAATTTTTCTTTATTACCATAGCAACGCCTAGAAATTTTTGTTTATTACCATAGCAATGCCATAAAATATTTCGGAGTATGTATGCGACGTTTGTTAATTTGAAATTTGTTACCATGGCAACGCCTAGAAAATTTTGTTTATTACCATAGCAACGCCATAAAATATTTCGAAGTATGTATGTGACGTTTGTTTATTTGAAATTTGTAACCATGGCAACGCCTAGAAATTTTTGTTTATTACCATAGCAACGCCATAAAATATTTCGATGTATGTATGTGAAGTTTGTTAATTTGAAATCTGTTACCATGACAACGCTTAGAAATTTTTGTTTATTACCATAGCAACGCCATAAAATATTTCGAAGTATGTATCTGACGTGTGTTATTGTGAAATTTGTTACCATGGCAACGCCTAGAAATTTTTGTTTATTACCATAGCAACGCCATAAAATATTTCGATGTTTGTATGTGAAGTTTGTTAATTTAAAATCTGTTACCATGTCAACGCCTAGAAATTTTTGTTTATTACCATAGCAACGCCATAAAATATTTCGAAGTATGTTCTATGTGACGTTTGTTTATTTACAATTTGTTACCATGGCAACGCCTAGAAATTTTTGTTTATTACCATAGCAACGCCATAAAATATTTCGAAGTATGTTCTATGTGACGTTTGTTTATTTGAAATTTGTTACCATGGCAACGCCTAGAAATTTTTGTTTATTACCATAGCAACGCCATAAAATATTTCGATGTATGTATGTGAAGTTTGTTAATTTGAAATTTGTTACCATGTCAACGCCTAGAAATTTTTGTTTATTACCATAGCAACGCCATAAAATATTTCGAAGTATGTATGTGACGTGTGTTTATTTGAAATTTGTTACCATGGCAACGCCTAGAAATTTTTATTTACAACCATAGCAACGCCATAAAATATTTCAAGGAAGTATGTATGTGACGTTTGTTAATTTGAAATTTGTTACCATGGCAACGCCTAGAAATTTTTGTTTATTACCATAGCAAAGCACTAAAATATTTCGAAGTTAGTTCTATGTGACGTTTGTTTATTTGAAATTTGTTACCATGGCAACGCCTAGAAATTTTTGTTTATTACCATAGCAACGCCATAAAATATTTCGAAGTATGTATGTGACGTTTGTTATTTTGAAATTTGTTACCATAACAACGCCTAGAAATTTTTGTTTTTTACCATAGCAACGCCATAAAATATTTCAAAGTATGTATGTGACGTGTGTTTATTTGAAATTTGTTACCATGGCAACGCCTAGAAATTTTTATTTATTACCATAGCAACGCCATAAAATATTTCGATGTATGTATGTGAAGTTTGTTAATTTGAAATCTGTTACCATGGCAACGCCCAGAAATTTTTGTTTATTACCATAGCAACGCCATAAAATCATTCGAAGTATGTTCTATGTGAAGTTTGTTTATTTGAAATTTGTTACCATGGCAACGCCTAGAAATTTTTGTTTATTACCATAGCAACGCCATAAAATATTTCGAAGTATGTATTTGACGTGTGTTTATTTGAAATTTGTTACCATGGCAACGCCTAGAAATTTTTATTTAAAACCATAGCAACGCCATAAAATATTTCGAAGTATGTTCTATGTGACGTTTGTTTATTTGAAATTTGTTACCATGGCAACGCCATAAAATATTTCGAAGTATGTATTTGACGTGTGTTTATTTGAAATTTGTTACCATGGCAACGCCAAGAAATTTTTATTTACAACCATAGCAACGCCATAAAATATTTCGAAGTATGTATGTGACGTTTGTTAATTTGAAATTTGTTACCATGGCAACGCCTAGAAATTTTTGTTTATTACCATAGCAACGCCATAAAATATTTCGAAGTATGTATGTGACATTTGTTTGTTTGAAAAATTTGTTACTATGGCAACGCCTAGAAATTTTTGTTCATTACCATAGCAACGCCATAAAATATTTCAAAAAATGTTCTATGTAAAGTTTGTTTATTTGAAATTTCTTACCATGGCAACGCCTAGAAATTTTTGTTTATAACCATAGCAACGCCATAAAATATTACGAAGTATGTTCTATGTGACGTTTGTTTATTTGAAATTTGTAACCATGGCAACGCCTAGAAATTTTTGTATATTACCATAGCAACGCCATAAAATATTTCGAAGTATGTTCTATGTGACGTTTGTTTATTTGAAATTTGTTACCATGGCAACGCCTCGAAATTTTTGTTTATTACCATAGCAACGCCATTAAATATTTCGAAGTATGTATGTGACGTTTGTAAATTTGAAATTTGTAACCATAACAACGCCTAGAATTTTTTGTTTATTACCATAGCAACGCCATAAAATATTTAAAAGTATGTATGTGACATTTGTTCGTTTTGAAATTTGTTACTATGGCAACGCCTAGATATTTTTGTTCATTACCATGGCAACGCCATAAAATATTTCAAAGGTTGTTCTATGTAAAGTTTGTTTATTTGAAATTCCTTACCATGGCAACGCTTTAAAATTTTTGTTTATTACCATAGCAACGCCATAAAATATTTTAAAGTATGTATGTGACGTTTGTTAATTTGAAATTTTTTACCATGGCAACGCTCAGATATTTTTGTCTATTACCATAGCAACGCCTAGAAATTTTTGTTTATTACCATAGCAACGCCATAAAATATTTCAAAGTATGTATGTGACGTGTTTTTATTTGAAATTTGTTACCATGAAAACGCCTAGAAATTTTTGTTTATTACCATAGCAACGCCATAAAATATTTCGAACTATGTATGTGACGTTTGTTTATTTGAAATTTGTAACCATGGCAACGCCTAGAAATTTTTGTTTATTACCATAGCAACGCCATAAAATATTTCGATGTATGTATGTGAAGTTTGTTAATTTGAAATCTGTTACCATGTCAACGCCTAGAAATTTTTGTTTATTACCATAGCAACGCCATAAAATATTTCGAAGTATGTATGTGACGTGTGGTATTGTGAAATTTGTTACCATGGCAACGCCTAGAATTTTTTGTTTATTACCATAGCAACGCCATAAAATATTTCGATGTTTGTATGTGAAGTTTGTTAATTTGAAATCTGTTACCATGTCAACGCCTAGAAATTTTTGTTTATTACCATAGCAACGCCATAAAATATTTCGAAGTATGTTCTATGTGACGTTTGTTTATTTACAATTTGTTACCATGGCAACGCCTCGAAATTTTTGTTTATTACCATAGCAACGCCATAAAATATTTCGAAGTATGTATGTGACGTTTGTTTATTTGAAATTTGTTACCATGGCAACTTTCAGAAATTTTTGTTTATTACCATAGCAACGCCATAAAATATTTCGAAGTATGTTCTATGTGACGTTTGTTTATTTGAAATTTGTTACCATGGCAACGCCTAGAATTTTTTGTTTAAAACCATAGCAACGCCATAAAATATTTCGAAGTATGTTCTATGTGACGTTTGTTTATTTGAAATTTGTAACCATGGCAACGCCTAGAAATTTTTGATTATTACCATAGCAACGCCATAAAATATTTCGAAGTATGTATGTGACGTTTGTTAATTTGAAATTTGTTACCATGGCAACGCCTAGAAATTTTTGTTAATTACCATCGGAACGCCATAAAATATTTCGAAGTATGTATGTGACGTTTGTTAATTTGAAATTTGTTACCATGGCAACGCCTAGAAAATTTTGTTTATTACCATAGCAACGCACTAAAATATTTCGAAGTTTGTTCTATGTGACGTTTGTTAATTTGAAATTTGTTACCATGGCAACGCTTAGATATTTTTGTTTATTACCATAGCAACGCCATAAAATATTTAGAAGTATGTATGTGACGTTTGTTATTTTGAAATTTGTTACCATGGCAACGCCTAGAAATTTTTGTTTATTACCATAGCAACGCCATAAAATATTTCGAAGTATGTATGTGACGTGTGTTTATTTGAAATTTGTTACCATGGCAACGCCTTTAATTTTTATTTATTACCATAGCAACGCCATAAAATATTTCGATGTATGTATGTGAAGTTTGTTAATTTGAAATCTGTTACCATGTCAACGCCTAGAAATTTTTGTTTAAAACCATAGCAACGCCATAAAATATTTCGAAGTATGTATGTGACGTGTGTTATTTTGAAATTTGTTACCATGGCAACGCCTAGAAATTTTTGTTTATTACCATAGCAACGCCATAAAATATTTCGAAGTATGTATGTGACGTGTGTTTATTTGAAATTTGTTACCATGGCAACGCCTAGAAATTTTTATTAATTACCATAGCAACGCCATAAAATATTTCGATGTATGTATGTGAAGTTTGTTAATTTGAAATCTGTTATCATGTCAACGCCTAGAAATTTTTGTTTATTACCATAGCAACGCCATAAAATATTTCGAAGTATGTTCTATGTAAAGTTTGTTTATTTGAAATTTGTTACCATGGCAACGCCTAGAAATTTTTGTTTATTACCATAGCAACGCCATAAAATATTTCGATGTATGTATTTGACGTGTGTTTATTTGAAATTTGTTACCATGGCAACGCCTAGAAATTTTTATATAAAACCATTGCAACGCCATAAAATATTTCGAAGTATGTATGTGACGTTTGTTAATTTGAAATTTGTTACTATGGCAACGCCTAGAAATTTTTGTTTATTACCATAGCAACACCATAAAATATTTCGAAGTATGTTCTATGTGACGTTTGTTTATTTAAAATTTGTTACCATGGCAACGCCTAGAAATTTTTGTTTATTACCATAGCAACGCCATAAAATATTTCGAAGTATGTTCTATGTGACGTTTGTTTTTTTGAAATTTGTTACCATGGCAACGCCTAGAAATTTTTGTTTATTACCATAGCAACGCCATTAAATATTTCGAAGTATGTATGTGACGTTTGTTTATTTGAAATTTGTTACCATGGCAACGCCTAGAAATTTTTGTTTATTACCATAGCAACGCCATAAAATATTTTGAAGTATGTATGTGACATTTGTTTGTTTTGAAATTTGTTACTATGGTAACGCCTAGAAATTTTTGTTTATTACCATAGCAACGCCATAAAATATTTCAAAGTATGTTCTATGTATAGTTTGTTTATTTGAAATTTGTTACCATAGCAACGCCTTAAAATTTTTGTTTATTACCATAGCAACGTTATAAAATATTTTAAAGTTTGTATGTGACGTTTTTTAATTTGAAAATTTTTACCATGGCAACGCCTATAATTTTTCGTTTATTAACATTACAACGCCATAAGATATTTCAAAGTATGTATGTGACGTTTGTTAATTTGAAATTTGTTACCATGGCAACGCCTAGAAATTTTTGTTATTTACCATAGCAACGCCATAAAATATTTCGAAGTATGTTCTATGTGACGTTTGTTTATTTGAAATTTGTTCCCATGGCAACGCCTAGAAATTTTTGTTTATTACCATAGCAACGCCATAAAATATTTCGAATTTTGTTCTTTGTGACGTTTGTTTATTTGAAATTTGTAACAATGGCAACGCCTAGAAATATTTATTTAAAACCATAGCAACGCCATAAAATATTTCGAATTTTGTTCTATGTGACGTTTGTTTATTTGAAATTTGTTACCATGGCAACGCCTAAAAATTTTTGTTTATTACAATAGCAACGCCATAAAATATTTCGAAGTATGTTCTATGTGAAGTTTGTTTATTTGAAATTTGTTACCAAGGCAACGCCTAGAAATTTTTGTTTATTACCATAGCAACGCCTTTAAATATTTCGAAGTATGTATTTGACGTGTGTTTATTTGAAATTTGTTACCATGGCAACGCCTAGAAATTTTTATTTAAAACCATAGCAACGCCATAAAATATTTCGATTTTGTTCTATGTGACGTTTGTTTATTTGAAATTTGTTACCATGGCAACGCCTAGAAATTTTTGTTTATTACCATAGCAACGCCATAAAATATTTCGAATTTTGTTCTTTGTGACGTTTGTTTATTTGAAATTTGTAACAATGGCAACGCCTAGAAATATTTGTTTATTACCATAGCAACGCCATAAAATATTTCGAATTTTGTTCTCTGTGACGTTTGTTTATTTAAAATTTGTTACCATGGCAACGCCTCGAAATTTTTGTTTATTACCATAGCAACGCCATAAAATATTTCGAAGTATGTATGTGACGTGTGTTTATTTGAAATTTGTTACCATGGCAACGCCTAGAAATTTTTGTTTATAACCATAGCAACGCCATAAAATATTTCGAAGTATGTATGTGACGTTTGTTTATTTGAAATTTGTTACCATGGCAACGCCTAGAAATTTTTGTTTATTACCATAGCAACGCCATAAAATATTTCGAAGTATGTATTTGACGTGTGTTTATTTGAAATTTGTTACCATGGCAACGCCTAGAAATTTTAATTTGAAACCATAGCAACGCCATAAAATATTTCGAAGTATGTATGTGACGTTTGTTAATTTGAAATTTGTTACCATGGCAACGCCTAGAAATTTTTGTTTATTACCATAGCAACGCCATAAAATATTTCGAAGTTAGTTCTATGTGACGTTTGTTTATTTGAAATTTGTTGCCATGGCAACGCCTAGAAATTTTTGTTTATGACCATAGCAACGCCATTAAATATTTCGAAGTATGTTCTATGTAAAGTTTGTTTATTTGAAATTTGTTACCATGGCAACGCCATAAAATATTTCGACGTATGTATTTGACGTGTGTTTATTTGAAATTTGTTACCATGGCAACGCCAAGAAATTTTTATTTACAACCATAGCAACGCCATAAAATATTTCGAAGTATGTATGTGACGTTTGTTAATTTGAAATTTGTTACCATGGCAACGCCTAGAAATTTTTGTTTATTACCATAGCAACGCCATAAAATATTTCGAAGTATGTATGTGACATTTGTTTGTTTGAAAAATTTTTTACTATGGCAACGCCTAGAAATTTTTGTTCATTACCATAGCAACGCCATAAAATATTTCAAAGTATGTTCTATGTAAAGTTTGTTTATTTGAAATTTCTTACCATGGCAACGCCTAGAAATTTTTGTTTATTACCATAGCAACGCCATAAAATATTACGAAGTATGTTCTATGTGACGTTTGTTTATTTGAAATTTGTAACAATGGCAAAGCCTAGAAATTTTTGTTTATTACCATAGCAACGCCATAAAATATTTCGAAGTATGTTCTATGTGACAATTGTTTATTTAAAATTTGTTACCATGGCAACGCCTAGAAATTTTTGTTTATTACCATAGCAACGCCATAAAATATTTCGAAGTATGTTCTATGTGACGTTTGTTTATTTAAAATTTGTAACCATGGCAACGCCTAGAAATTTTTGTTTATTACCATAGCAACGCCATAAAATATTTCTAAGTATGTATTTGACGAGTGTTTATTTGAAATTTGTTTCCATGGCAACGCCTAGAAATTTATATTTACAACCATAGCAACGCCATAAAATATTTCGTAGTATGTATGTGACGTTTGTTAATTTAAATTTTGTTACCTTGGCAACGCCTAGAAATTTTTGTTTATTACCATAGCAACGCCATAAAATATTTCGAAGTATGTATGTGACGTTTGTTTATTTGAAATTTGTTACCATGGCAACGCCTAGGAATTTTTGTTTATTACCATAGCAACGCCATAAAATATTTCGAAGTATGTTCTATGTGACGTTTTTTGATTTGAAATTTGTTTCCATGGCAACGCCTAGAATTTTTTGTTTAAAACCATAGCAACGCCATAAAATATTTCGAAGTATGTATGTGACGTTTGTTTATTTGAAATTTGTTACCATGGCAACGCCTAGAAATTTTTGTTTATTACCATAGCAACGCCATAAAATATTTCTAAGTATGTATTTGACGAGTGTTTATTTGAAATTTGTTACCATGGCAACGCCTAGAAATTTTTATTTACAACCATAGCAACGCCATAAAATATTTCGAAGTATGTATGTGACGTTTGTTAATTTAAATTTTGTTACCTTGGCAACGCCTAGAAATTTTTGTTTATTACCATAGCAACGCCATAAAATATTTCGAAGTATGTATGTGACGTGTATTTATTTGAAATTTGTTACCATGGCAACGCCTAGAAATTTTTATTTATTACCATAGCAACGCCATAAAATATTTCGATGTATGTATGTGAAGTTTGTTTATTTGAAATCTGTTACCATGTCAACGCTTAGAAATTTTTGTTTATTACCATAGCAACGCCATAAAATTTTTCGAAGTATGTTTTATGTGACGTTTGTTAATTTGAAATTTTTTAACATGGCAACGCCTAGAAATTTTTCTTTATTACCATAGCAACGCCTAGAAATTTTTGTTTATTACCATAGCAATGCCATAAAATATTTCGGAGTATGTATGCGACGTTTGTTAATTTGAAATTTGTTACCATGGCAACGCCTAGAAAATTTTGTTTATTACCATAGCAACGCCATAAAATATTTCGAAGTATGTATGTGACGTTTGTTTATTTGAAATTTGTAACCATGGCAACGCCTAGAAATTTTTGTTTATTACCATAGCAACGCCATAAAATATTTCGATGTATGTATGTGAAGTTTGTTAATTTGAAATCTGTTACCATGTCAACGCCTAGAAATTTTTGTTTATTACCATAGCAACGCCATAAAATATTTCGAAGTATGTATGTGACGTGTGTTATTGTGAAATTTGTTACCATGGCAACGCCTAAAAATTTTTGTTTATTACCATAGCAACGCCATAAAATATTTCGATGTTTGTATGTGAAGTTTGTTAATTTGAAATCTGTTACCATGTCAACGCCTAGAAATTTTTGTTTATTACCATAGCAACGCCATAAAATATTTCGAAGTATGTTCTATGTGACGTTTGTTTATTTACAATTTGTTCCATGGCAACGCCTAGAAATTTTTGTTTATTACCATAGCAACGCCATAAAATATTTCGAAGTATGTTCTATGTGACGTTTGTTTATTTGAAATTTGTTACCATGGCAACGCCTAGAAATTTTTGTTTATTACCATAGCAACGCCATAAAATATTTCGATGTATGTATGTGAAGTTTGTTAATTTGAAATCTGTTACCATGTCAACGCCTAGAAATTTTTGTTTATTACCATAGCAACGCCATAAAATATTTCGAAGTATGTATGTGACGTGTGTTTATTTGAAATTTGTTACCATGGCAACGCCTAGAAATTTTTATTTACAACCATAGCAACGCCATAAAATATTTCGAAGTATGTATGTGACGTTTGTTAATTTGAAATTTGTTACCATGGCAACGCCTAGAAATTTTTGTTTATTACCATAGCAAAGCACTAAAATATTTCGAAGTTAGTTCTATGTGACGTTTGTTTATTTGAAATTTGTTACCATGGCAACGCCTAGAAATTTTTGTTTATTACCATAGCAACGCCATAAAATATTTCGAAGTATGTATGTGACGTTTGTTATTTTGAAATTTGTTACCATAACAACGCCTAGAAATTTTTGTTTTTTACCATAGCAACGCCATAAAATATTTCAAAGTATGTATGTGACGTGTGTTTATTTGAAATTTGTTACCATGGCAACGCCTAGAAATTTTTATTTATTACCATAGCAACGCCATAAAATATTTCGATGTATGTATGTGAAGTTTGTTAATTTGAAATCTGTTACCATGGCAACGTCCAGAAATTTTTGTTTATTACCATAGCAACGCCATAAAATCATTCGAAGTATGTTCTATGTGAAGTTTGTTTATTTGAAATTTGTTACCATGGCAACGCCTAGAAATTTTTGTTTATTACCATAGCAACGCCATAAAATATTTCGAAGTATGTATTTGACGTGTGTTTATTTGAAATTTGTTACCATGGCAACGCCTAGAAATTTTTATTTAAAACCATAGCAACGCCATAAAATATTTCGAAGTATGTTCTATGTGACGTTTGTTTATTTGAAATTTGTTACCATGGCAACGCCATAAAATATTTCGAAGTATGTATTTGACGTGTGTTTATTTGAAATTTGTTACCATGGCAACGCCAAGAAATTTTTATTTACAACCATAGCAACGCCATAAAATATTTCGAAGTATGTATGTGACGTTTGTTAATTTGAAATTTGTTACCATGGCAACGCCTAGAAATTTTTGTTTATTACCATAGCAACGCCATAAAATATTTCGAAGTATGTATGTGACATTTGTTTGTTTGAAAAATTTGTTACTATGGCAACGCCTAGAAATTTTTGTTCATTACCATAGCAACGCCATAAAATATTTCAAAGTATGTTCTATGTAAAGTTTGTTTATTTGAAATTTCTTACCATGGCAACGCCTAGAAATTATTGTTTATAACCATAGCAACGCCATAAAATATTACGAAGTATGTTCTATGTGACGTTTGTTTTTTTGAAATTTGTAACCATGGCAACGCCTAGAAATTTTTGTTTATTACCATAGCAACGCCATTAAATATTTCGAAGTATGTATGTGACGTTTGTAAATTTGAAATTTGTAACCATGGCAACGCCTAGAATTTTTTGTTTATTACCATAGCAACGCCATAAAATATTTAAAAGTATGTATGTGACATTTGTTCGTTTTGAAATTTGTTACTATGGCAACGCCTAGAAATTTTTGTTCATTACCATGGCAACGCCATAAAATATTTCAAAGTATGTTCTATGTAAAGTTTGTTTATTTGAAATTCCTTACCATGGCAACGCCTTAAAATTTTTGTTTATTACCATAGCAACGCCATAAAATATTTTAAAGTATGTATGTGACGTTTGTTAATTTGAAATTTTTTACCATGGCAACGCTCAGATATTTTTGTCTATTACCATAGCAACGCCTAGAAATTTTTGTTTATTACCATAGCAACGCCATAAAATATTTCAAAGTATGTATGTGACGTGTTTTTATTTGAAATTTGTTACCATGAAAACGCCTAGAAATTTTTGTTTATTACCATAGCAACGCCATAAAATATTTCGAACTATGTATGTGACGTTTGTTTATTTGAAATTTGTAACCATGGCAACGCCTAGAAATTTTTGTTTATTACCATAGCAACGCCATAAAATATTTCGATGTATGTATGTGAAGTTTGTTAATTTGAAATCTGTTACCATGTCAACGCCTAGAAATTTTTGTTTATTACCATAGCAACGCCATAAAATATTTCGAAGTATGTATGTGACGTGTGGTATTGTGAAATTTGTTACCATGGCAACGCCTAGAATTTTTTGTTTATTACCATAGCAACGCCATAAAATATTTCGATGTTTGTATGTGAAGTTTGTTAATTTGAAATCTGTTACCATGTCAACGCCTAGAAATTTTTGTTTATTACCATAGCAACGCCATAAAATATTTCGAAGTATGTTCTATGTGACGTTTGTTTATTTACAATTTGTTACCATGGCAACGCCTAGAAATTTTTGTTTATTACCATAGCAACGCCATAAAATATTTCGAAGTATGTATGTGACGTTTGTTTATTTGAAATTTGTTACCATGGCAACTTTCAGAAATTTTTGTTTATTACCATAGCAACGCCATAAAATATTTCGAAGTATGTTCTATGTGACGTTTGTTTATTTGAAATTTGTTACCATTGCAACGCCTAGAATTTTTTGTTTAAAACCATAGCAACGCCATAAAATATTTTGAAGTATGTTCTATGTGACGTTTGTTTATTTGAAATTTGTAACCATGGCAACGCCTAGAAATTTTTGATTATTACCATAGCAACGCCATAAAATATTTCGAAGTATGTATGTGACGTTTGTTAATTTGAAATTTGTTACCATGGCAACGCCTAGAAATTTTTGTTTATTACCATCGGAACGCCATAAAATATTTCGAAGTATGTATGTGACGTTTGTTAATTTGAAATTTGTTACCATGGCAACGCCTAGAAAATTTTGTTTATTACCATAGCAACGCACTAAAATATTTCGAAGTGTGTTCTATGTGACGTTTGTTAATTTGAAATTTGTTACCATGGCAACGCTTAGATATTTTTGTTTATTACCATAGCAACGCCATAAAATATTTAGAAGTATGTATGTGACGTTTGTTATTTTGAAATTTGTTACCATGGCAACGCCTAGAAATTTTTGTTTATTACCATAGCAACGCCATAAAATATTTCGAAGTATGTATGTGACGTGTGTTTATTTGAAATTTGTTACCATGGCAACGCCTTTAATTTTTATTTATTACCATAGCAACGCCATAAAATATTTCGATGTATGTATGTGAAGTTTGTTAATTTGAAATCTGTTACCATGTCAACGCCTAGAAATTTTTGTTTATTACCATAGCAACGCCATAAAATATTTCGAAGTATGTATGTGACGTGTGTTATTTTGAAATTTGTTACCATGGCAACGCCTAGAAATTTTTGTTTATTACCATAGCAACGCCATAAAATATTTCGAAGTATGTATGTGACGTGTGTTTATTTGAAATTTGTTACCATGGCAACGCCTAGAAATTTTTATTAATTACCATAGCAACGCCATAAAATATTTCGATGTATGTATGTGAAGTTTGTTAATTTGAAATCTGTTACCATGTCAACGCCTAGAAATTTTTGTTTATTACCATAGCAACGCCATAAAATATTTCGAAGTATGTTCTATGTATAGTTTGTTTATTTGAAATTTGTTACCATAGCAACGCCTTAAAATTTTTGTTTATTACCATAGCAACGTTATAAAATATTTTAAAGTTTGTATGTGACGTTTTTTAATTTGAAAATTTTTACCATGGCAACGCCTATAATTTTTCGTTTATTAACATTACAACGCCATAAGATATTTCAAAGTATGTATGTGACGTTTGTTAATTTGAAATTTGTTACCATGGCAACGCCTAGAAATTTTTGTTAATTACCATAGCAACGCCATAAAATATTTCGAAGTATGTTCTATGTGACGTTTGTTTATTTGAAATTTGTTCCCATGGCAACGCCTAGAAATTTTTGTTTATTACCATAGCAACGCCATAAAATATTTCGAATTTTGTTCTTTGTGACGTTTGTTTATTTGAAATTTGTAACAATGGCAACGCCTAGAAATATTTATTTAAAACCATAGCAACGCCATAAAATATTTCGAATTTTGTTCTATGTGACGTTTGTTTATTTGAAATTTGTTACCATGGCAACGCCTAAAAATTTTTGTTTATTACAATAGCAACGCCATAAAATATTTCGAAGTATGTTCTATGTGAAGTTTGTTTATTTGAAATTTGTTACCAAGGCAACGCCTAGAAATTTTTGTTTATTACCATAGCAACGCCTTTAAATATTTCGAAGTATGTATTTGACGTGTGTTTATTTGAAATTTGTTACCATGGCAACGCCTAGAAATTTTTATTTAAAACCATAGCAACGCCATAAAATATTTCGATTTTGTTCTATGTGACGTTTGTTTATTTGAAATTTGTTACCATGGCAACGCCTAGAAATTTTTGTTTATTACCATAGCAACGCCATAAAATATTTCGAATTTTGTTCTTTGTGACGTTTGTTTATTTGAAATTTGTAACAATGGCAACGCCTAGAAATATTTGTTTATTACCATAGCAACGCCATAAAATATTTCGAATTTTGTTCTCTGTGACGTTTGTTTATTTAAAATTTGTTACCATGGCAACGCCTCAAAATTTTTGTTTATTACCATAGCAACGCCATAAAATATTTCGAAGTATGTATGTGACGTGTGTTTATTTGAAATTTGTTACCATGGCAACGCCTAGAAATTTTTATTTATTACCATAGCAACGCCATAAAATATTTCGATGTATGTATGTGAAGTTTGTTTATTTGAAATCTGTTACCATGTCAACGCTTAGAAATTTTTGTTTATTACCATAGCAACGCCATAAAATTTTTCGAAGTATGTTTTATGTGACGTTTGTTAATTTGAAATTTTTTAACATGGCAACGCCTAGAAATTTTTCTTTATTACCATAGCAACGCCTAGAAATTTTTGTTTATTACCATAGCAATGCCATAAAATATTTCGGAGTATGTATGCGACGTTTGTTAATTTGAAATTTGTTACCATGGCAACGCCTAGAAAATTTTGTTTATTACCATAGCAACGCCATAAAATATTTCGAAGTATGTATGTGACGTTTGTTTATTTGAAATTTGTAACCATGGCAACGCCTAGAAATTTTTGTTTATTACCATAGCAACGCCATAAAATATTTCGATGTATGTATGTGAAGTTTGTTAATTTGAAATCTGTTACCATGTCAACGCCTAGAAATTTTTGTTTATTACCATAGCAACGCCATAAAATATTTCGAAGTATGTATGTGACGTGTGTTATTGTGAAATTTGTTACCATGGCAACGCCTAGAAATTTTTGTTTATTACCATAGCAACGCCATAAAATATTTCGATGTTTGTATGTGAAGTTTGTTAATTTGAAATCTGTTACCATGTCAACGCCTAGAAATTTTTGTTTATTACCATAGCAACGCCATAAAATATTTCGAAGTATGTTCTATGTGACGTTTGTTTATTTACAATTTGTTACCATGGCAACGCCTAGAAATTTTTGTTTATTACCATAGCAACGCCATAAAATATTTCGAAGTATGTTCTATGTGACGTTTGTTTATTTGAAATTTGTTACCATGGCAACGCCTAGAAATTTTTGTTTATTACCATAGCAACGCCATAAAATATTTCGATGTATGTATGTGAAGTTTGTTAATTTGAAATCTGTTACCATGTCAACGCCTAGAAATTTTTGTTTATTACCATAGCAACGCCATAAAATATTTCGAAGTATGTATGTGACGTGTGTTTATTTGAAATTTGTTACCATGGCAACGCCTAGAAATTTTTATTTACAACCATAGCAACGCCATAAAATATTTCGAAGTATGTATGTGACGTTTGTTAATTTGAAATTTGTTACCATGGCAACGCCTAGAAATTTTTGTTTATTACCATAGCAAAGCACTAAAATATTTCGAAGTTAGTTCTATGTGACGTTTGTTTATTTGAAATTTGTTACCATGGCAACGCCTAGAAATTTTTGTTTATTACCATAGCAACGCCATAAAATATTTCGAAGTATGTATGTGACGTTTGTTATTTTGAAATTTGTTACCATAACAACGCCTAGAAATTTTTGTTTTTTACCATAGCAACGCCATAAAATATTTCAAAGTATGTATGTGACGTGTGTTTATTTGAAATTTGTTACCATGGCAACGCCTAGAAATTTTTATTTATTACCATAGCAACGCCATAAAATATTTCGATGTATGTATGTGAAGTTTGTTAATTTGAAATCTGTTACCATGGCAACGTCCAGAAATTTTTGTTTATTACCATAGCAACGCCATAAAATCATTCGAAGTATGTTCTATGTGAAGTTTGTTTATTTGAAATTTGTTACCATGGCAACGCCTAGAAATTTTTGTTTATTACCATAGCAACGCCATAAAATATTTCGAAGTATGTATTTGACGTGTGTTTATTTGAAATTTGTTACCATGGCAACGCCTAGAAATTTTTATTTAAAACCATAGCAACGCCATAAAATATTTCGAAGTATGTTCTATGTGACGTTTGTTTATTTGAAATTTGTTACCATGGCAACGCCATAAAATATTTCGAAGTATGTATTTGACGTGTGTTTATTTGAAATTTGTTACCATGGCAACGCCAAGAAATTTTTATTTACAACCATAGCAACGCCATAAAATATTTCGAAGTATGTATGTGACGTTTGTTAATTTGAAATTTGTTACCATGGCAACGCCTAGAAATTTTTGTTTATTACCATAGCAACGCCATAAAATATTTCGAAGTATGTATGTGACATTTGTTTGTTTGAAAAATTTGTTACTATGGCAACGCCTAGAAATTTTTGTTCATTACCATAGCAACGCCATAAAATATTTCAAAGTATGTTCTATGTAAAGTTTGTTTATTTGAAATTTCTTACCATGGCAACGCCTAGAAATTATTGTTTATAACCATAGCAACGCCATAAAATATTACGAAGTATGTTCTATGTGACGTTTGTTTATTTGAAATTTGTAACCATGGCAACGCCTAGAAATTTTTGTTTATTACCATAGCAACGCCATTAAATATTTCGAAGTATGTATGTGACGTTTGTAAATTTGAAATTTGTAACCATGGCAACGCCTAGAATTTTTTGTTTATTACCATAGCAACGCCATAAAATATTTAAAAGTATGTATGTGACATTTGTTCGTTTTGAAATTTGTTACTATGGCAACGCCTAGAAATTTTTGTTCATTACCATGGCAACGCCATAAAATATTTCAAAGTATGTTCTATGTAAAGTTTGTTTATTTGAAATTCCTTACCATGGCAACGCCTTAAAATTTTTGTTTATTACCATAGCAACGCCATAAAATATTTTAAAGTATGTATGTGACGTTTGTTAATTTGAAATTTTTTACCATGGCAACGCTCAGATATTTTTGTCTATTACCATAGCAACGCCTAGAAATTTTTGTTTATTACCATAGCAACGCCATAAAATATTTCAAAGTATGTATGTGACGTGTTTTTATTTGAAATTTGTTACCATGAAAACGCCTAGAAATTTTTGTTTATTACCATAGCAACGCCATAAAATATTTCGAACTATGTATGTGACGTTTGTTTATTTGAAATTTGTAACCATGGCAACGCCTAGAAATTTTTGTTTATTACCATAGCAACGCCATAAAATATTTCGATGTATGTATGTGAAGTTTGTTAATTTGAAATCTGTTACCATGTCAACGCCTAGAAATTTTTGTTTATTACCATAGCAACGCCATAAAATATTTCGAAGTATGTATGTGACGTGTGGTATTGTGAAATTTGTTACCATGGCAACGCCTAGAATTTTTTGTTTATTACCATAGCAACGCCATAAAATATTTCGATGTTTGTATGTGAAGTTTGTTAATTTGAAATCTGTTACCATGTCAACGCCTAGAAATTTTTGTTTATTACCATAGCAACGCCATAAAATATTTCGAAGTATGTTCTATGTGACGTTTGTTTATTTACAATTTGTTACCATGGCAACGCCTAGAAATTTTTGTTTATTACCATAGCAACGCCATAAAATATTTCGAAGTATGTATGTGACGTTTGTTTATTTGAAATTTGTTACCATGGCAACTTTCAGAAATTTTTGTTTATTACCATAGCAACGCCATAAAATATTTCGAAGTATGTTCTATGTGACGTTTGTTTATTTGAAATTTGTTACCATGGCAACGCCTAGAATTTTTTGTTTAAAACCATAGCAACGCCATAAAATATTTTGAAGTATGTTCTATGTGACGTTTGTTTATTTGAAATTTGTAACCATGGCAACGCCTAGAAATTTTTGATTATTACCATAGCAACGCCATAAAATATTTCGAAGTATGTATGTGACGTTTGTTAATTTGAAATTTGTTACCATGGCAACGCCTAGAAATTTTTGTTTATTACCATCGGAACGCCATAAAATATTTCGAAGTATGTATGTGACGTTTGTTAATTTGAAATTTGTTACCATGGCAACGCCTAGAAAATTTTGTTTATTACCATAGCAACGCACTAAAATATTTCGAAGTGTGTTCTATGTGACGTTTGTTAATTTGAAATTTGTTACCATGGCAACGCTTAGATATTTTTGTTTATTACCATAGCAACGCCATAAAATATTTAGAAGTATGTATGTGACGTTTGTTATTTTGAAATTTGTTACCATGGCAATGCCTAGAAATTTTTGTTTATTACCATAGCAACGCCATAAAATATTTCGAAGTATGTATGTGACGTGTGTTTATTTGAAATTTGTTACCATGGCAACGCCTTTAATTTTTATTTATTACCATAGCAACGCCATAAAATATTTCGATGTATGTATGTGAAGTTTGTTAATTTGAAATCTGTTACCATGTCAACGCCTAGAAATTTTTGTTTATTACCATAGCAACGCCATAAAATATTTCGAAGTATGTATGTGACGTGTGTTATTTTGAAATTTGTTACCATGGCAACGCCTAGAAATTTTTATTAATTACCATAGCAACGCCATAAAATATTTCGATGTATGTATGTGAAGTTTGTTAATTTGAAATCTGTTACCATGTCAACGCCTAGAAATTTTTGTTTATTACCATAGCAACGCCATAAAATATTTCGAAGTATGTTCTGTGTGAAGTTTGTTTATTTGAAATTTGTTACCATGGCAACGCCTAGAAATTTTTGTTTATTACCATAGCAACGCCATAAAATATTTCGATGTATGTATTTGACGTGTGTTTATTTGAAATTTGTTACCATGGCAACGCCTAGAAATTTTTATATAAAACCATTGCAACGCCATAAAATATTTCGAAGTATGTATGTGACGTTTGTTAATTTGAAATTTGTTACTATGGCAACGCCTAGAAATTTTTGTTTATTACCATAGCAACACCATAAAATATTTCGAAGTATGTTCTATGTGACGTTTGTTTATTTAAAATTTGTTACCATGGCAACGCCTAGAAATTTTTGTTTATTACCATAGCAACGCCATAAAATATTTCGAAGTATGTTCTATGTGACGTTTGTTTTTTTGAAATTTGTTACCATGGCAACGCCTAGAAATTTTTGTTTATTACCATAGCAACGCCATTAAATATTTCGAAGTATGTATGTGACGTTTGTTTATTTGAAATTTGTTACCATGGCAACGCCTAGAAATTTTTGTTTATTACCATAGCAACGCCATAAAATATTTTGAAGTATGTATGTGACATTTGTTTGTTTTGAAATTTGTTACTATGGCAACGCCTAGAAAATTTTGTTTATTACCATAGCAACGCCATAAAATATTTCAAAGTATGTTCTATGTATAGTTTGTTTATTTGAAATTTGTTACCATAGCAACGCCTTAAAATTTTTGTTTATTACCATAGCAACGTTATAAAATATTTTAAAATTTGTATGTGACGTTTTTTAATTTGAAAATTTTTACCATGGCAACGCCTATAATTTTTCGTTTATTAACATTACAACGCCATAAGATATTTCAAAGTATGTATGTGACGTTTGTTAATTTGAAATTTGTTACCATGGCAACGCCTAGAAATTTTTGTTAATTACCATAGCAACGCCATAAAATATTTCGAAGTATGTTATATGTGACGTTTGTTTATTTGAAATTTGTTCCCATGGCAACGCCTAGAAATTTTTGTTTATTACCATAGCAACGCCATAAAATATTTCGAATTTTGTTCTTTGTGACGTTTGTTTATTTGAAATTTGTAACAATGGCAACGCCTAGAAATATTTATTTAAAACCATAGCAACGCCATAAAATATTTCGAATTTTGTTCTATGTGACGTTTGTTTATTTGAAATTTGTTACCATGGCAACGCCTAAAAATTTTTGTTTATTACAATAGCAACGCCATAAAATATTTCGAAGTATGTTCTATGTGAAGTTTGTTTATTTGAAATTTGTTACCAAGGCAACGCCTAGAAATTTTTGTTTATTACCATAGCAACGCCTTTAAATATTTCGAAGTATGTATTTGACGTGTGTTTATTTGAAATTTGTTACCATGGCAACGCCTAGAAATTTTTATTTAAAACCATAGCAACGCCATAAAATATTTCGATTTTGTTCTATGTGACGTTTGTTTATTTGAAATTTGTTACCATGGCAACGCCTAGAAATTTTTGTTTATTACCATAGCAACGCCATAAAATATTTCGAATTTTGTTCTTTGTGACGTTTGTTTATTTGAAATTTGTAACAATGGCAACGCCTAGAAATATTTGTTTATTACCATAGCAACGCCATAAAATATTTCGAATTTTGTTCTCTGTGACGTTTGTTTATTTAAAATTTGTTACCATGGCAACGCCTCGAAATTTTTGTTTATTACCATAGCAACGCCATAAAATATTTCGAAGTATGTATGTGACGTGTGTTTATTTAAAATTTGTTACCATGGCAACGCCTAGAAATTTTTGTTTATAACCATAGCAACGCCATAAAATATTTCGAAGTATGTATGTGACGTTTGTTTATTTGAAATTTGTTACCATGGCAACGCCTAGAAATTTTTGTTTATTACCATAGCAACGCCATAAAATATTTCGAAGTATGTATTTGACGTGTGTTTATTTGAAATTTGTTACCATGGCAACGCCTAGAAATTTTAATTTGAAACCATAGCAACGCCATAAAATATTTCGAAGTATGTATGTGACGTTTGTTAATTTGAAATTTGTTACCATGGCAACGCCTAGAAATTTTTGTTTATTACCATAGCAACGCCATAAAATATTTCGAAGTTAGTTCTATGTGACGTTTGTTTATTTGAAATTTGTTGCCATGGCAACGCCTAGAAATTTTTGTTTATGACCATAGCAACGCCATAAAATATTTCGAAGTATGTATGTGACATTTGTTTGTTTGAAAAATTTTTTACTATGGCAACGCCTAGAAATTTTTGTTCATTACCATAGCAACGCCATAAAATATTTCAAAGTATGTTCTATGTAAAGTTTGTTTATTTGAAATTTCTTACCATGGCAACGCCTAGAAATTTTTGTTTATTACCATAGCAACGCCATAAAATATTACGAAGTATGTTCTATGTGACGTTTGTTTATTTGAAATTTGTAACAATGGCAAAGCCTAGAAATTTTTGTTTATTACCATAGCAACGCCATAAAATATTTCGAAGTATGTTCTATGTAAAGTTTGTTTATTTGAAATTTGTTACCATGGCAACGCCATAAAATATTTCGACGTATGTATTTGACGTGTGTTTATTTGAAATTTGTTACCATGGCAACGCCAAGAAATTTTTATTTACAACCATAGCAACGCCATAAAATATTTCGAAGTATGTATGTGACGTTTGTTAATTTGAAATTTGTTACCATGGCAACGCCTAGAAATTTTTGTTTATTACCATAGCAACGCCATAAAATATTTCGAAGTATGTATGTGACATTTGTTTGTTTGAAAAATTTTTTACTATGGCAACGCCTAGAAATTTTTGTTCATTACCATAGCAACGCCATAAAATATTTCAAAGTATGTTCTATGTAAAGTTTGTTTATTTGAAATTTCTTACCATGGCAACGCCTAGAAATTTTTGTTTATTACCATAGCAACGCCATAAAATATTACGAAGTATGTTCTATGTGACGTTTGTTTATTTGAAATTTGTAACAATGGCAAAGCCTAGAAATTTTTGTTTATTACCATAGCAACGCCATAAAATATTTCGAAGTATGTTCTATGTGACAATTGTTTATTTAAAATTTGTTACCATGGCAACGCCTAGAAATTTTTGTTTATTACCATAGCAACGCCATAAAATATTTCGAAGTATGTTCTATGTGACGTTTGTTTATTTAAAATTTGTAACCATGGCAACGCCTAGAAATTTTTGTTTATTACCATAGCAACGCCATAAAATATTTCTAAGTATGTATTTGACGAGTGTTTATTTGAAATTTGTTTCCATGGCAACGCCTAGAAATTTATATTTACAACCATAGCAACGCCATAAAATATTTCGTAGTATGTATGTGACGTTTGTTAATTTAAATTTTGTTACCTTGGCAACGCCTAGAAATTTTTGTTTATTACCATAGCAACGCCATAAAATATTTCGAAGTATGTATGTGACGTTTGTTTATTTGAAATTTGTTACCATGGCAACGCCTAGGAATTTTTGTTTATTACCATAGCAACGCCATAAAATATTTCGAAGTATGTTCTATGTGACGTTTTTTGATTTGAAATTTTTTCCATGGCAACGCCTAGAATTTTTTGTTTAAAACCATAGCAACGCCATAAAATATTTCGAAGTATGTATGTGACGTTTGTTTATTTGAAATTTGTTACCATGGCAACGCCTAGAAATTTTTGTTTATTACCATAGCAACGCCATAAAATATTTCTAAGTATGTATTTGACGAGTGTTTATTTGAAATTTGTTACCATGGCAACGCCTAGAAATTTTTATTTACAACCATAGCAACGCCATAAAATATTTCGAAGTATGTATGTGACGTTTGTTAATTTAAATTTTGTTACCTTGGCAACGCCTAGAAATTTTTGTTTATTACCATAGCAACGCCATAAAATATTTCGAAGTATGTATGTGACGTGTATTTATTTGAAATTTGTTACCATGGCAACGCCTAGAAATTTTTATTTATTACCATAGCAACGCCATAAAATATTTCGATGTATGTATGTGAAGTTTGTTTATTTGAAATCTGTTACCATGTCAACGCTTAGAAATTTTTGTTTATTACCATAGCAACGCCATTAAATTTTTCGAAGTATGTTTTATGTGACGTTTGTTAATTTGAAATTTTTTAACATGGCAACGCCTAGAAATTTTTCTTTATTACCATAGCAACGCCTAGAAATTTTTGTTTATTACCATAGCAATGCCATAAAATATTTCGGAGTATGTATGCGACGTTTGTTAATTTGAAATTTGTTACCATGGCAACGCCTAGAAAATTTTGTTTATTACCATAGCAACGCCTTAAAATATTTCGAAGTATGTATGTGACGTTTGTTTATTTGAAATTTGTAACCATGGCAACGCCTAGAAATTTTTGTTTATTACCATAGCAACGCCATAAAATATTTCGATGTATGTATGTGAAGTTTGTTAATTTGAAATCTGTTACCATGTCAACGCCTAGAAATTTTTGTTTATTACCATAGCAACGCCATAAAATATTTCGAAGTATGTATGTGACGTGTGTTATTGTGAAATTTGTTACCATGGCAACGCCTAGAAATTTTTGTTTATTACCATAGCAACGCCATAAAATATTTCGATGTTTGTATGTGAAGTTTGTTAATTTGAAATCTGTTACCATGTCAACGCCTAGAAATTTTTGTTTATTACCATAGCAACGCCATAAAATATTTCGAAGTATGTTCTATGTGACGTTTGTTTATTTACAATTTGTTACCATGGCAACGCCTAGAAATTTTTGTTTATTACCATAGCAACGCCATAAAATATTTCGAAGTATGTTCTATGTGACGTTTGTTTATTTGAAATTTGTAACCATGGCAACGCCTAGAAATTTTTGTTTATTACCATAGCAACGCCATAAAATATTTCGATGTATGTATGTGAAGTTTGTTAATTTGAAATCTGTTACCATGTCAACGCCTAGAAATTTTTGTTTATTACCATAGCAACGCCATAAAATATTTCGAAGTATGTATGTGACGTGTGTTTATTTGAAATTTGTTACCATGGCAACGCCTAGAAATTTTTATTTACAACCATAGCAACGCCATAAAATATTTCGAAGTATGTATGTGACGTTTGTTAATTTGAAATTTGTTACCATGGCAACGCCTAGAAATTTTTGTTTATTACCATAGCAAAGCACTAAAATATTTCGAAGTTAGTTCTATGTGACGTTTGTTTATTTGAAATTTGTTACCATGGCAACGCCTAGAAATTTTTGTTTATTACCATAGCAACGCCATAAAATATTTCGAAGTATGTATGTGACGTTTGTTATTTTGAAATTTGTTACCATAACAACGCCTAGAAATTTTTGTTTTTTACCATAGCAACGCCATAAAATATTTCAAAGTATGTATGTGACGTGTGTTTATTTGAAATTTGTTACCATGGCAACGCCTAGAAATTTTTATTTATTACCATAGCAACGCCATAAAATATTTCGATGTATGTATGTGAAGTTTGTTAATTTGAAATCTGTTACCATGGCAACGTCCAGAAATTTTTGTTTATTACCATAGCAACGCCATAAAATCATTCGAAGTATGTTCTATGTGAAGTTTGTTTATTTGAAATTTGTTACCATGGCAACGCCTAGAAATTTTTGTTTATTACCATAGCAACGCCATAAAATATTTCGAAGTATGTATTTGACGTGTGTTTATTTGAAATTTGTTACCATGGCAACGCCTAGAAATTTTTATTTAAAACCATAGCAACGCCATAAAATATTTCGAAGTATGTTCTATGTGACGTTTGTTTATTTGAAATTTGTTACCATGGCAACGCCATAAAATATTTCGAAGTATGTATTTGACGTGTGTTTATTTGAAATTTGTTACCATGGCAACGCCAAGAAATTTTTATTTACAACCATAGCAACGCCATAAAATATTTCGAAGTATGTATGTGACGTTTGTTAATTTGAAATTTGTTACCATGGCAACGCCTAGAAATTTTTGTTTATTACCATAGCAACGCCATAAAATATTTCGAAGTATGTATGTGACATTTGTTTGTTTGAAAAATTTGTTACTATGGCAACGCCTAGAAATTTTTGTTCATTACCATAGCAACGCCATAAAATATTTCAAAGTATGTTCTATGTAAAGTTTGTTTATTTGAAATTTCTTACCATGGCAACGCCTAGAAATTATTGTTTATAACCATAGCAACGCCATAAAATATTACGAAGTATGTTCTATGTGACGTTTGTTTATTTGAAATTTGTAACCATGGCAACGCCTAGAAATTTTTGTTTATTACCATAGCAACGCCATTAAATATTTCGAAGTATGTATGTGACGTTTGTAAATTTGAAATTTGTAACCATGGCAACGCCTAGAATTTTTTGTTTATTACCATAGCAACGCCATAAAATATTTAAAAGTATGTATGTGACATTTGTTCGTTTTGAAATTTGTTACTATGGCAACGCCTAGAAATTTTTGTTCATTACCATGGCAACGCCATAAAATATTTCAAAGTATGTTCTATGTAAAGTTTGTTTATTTGAAATTCCTTACCATGGCAACGCCTTAAAATTTTTGTTTATTACCATAGCAACGCCATAAAATATTTTAAAGTATGTATGTGACGTTTGTTAATTTGAAATTTTTTACCATGGCAACGCTCAGATATTTTTGTCTATTACCATAGCAACGCCTAGAAATTTTTGTTTATTACCATAGCAACGCCATAAAATATTTCAAAGTATGTATGTGACGTTTTTTTATTTGAAATTTGTTACCATGAAAACGCCTAGAAATTTTTGTTTATTACCATAGCAACGCCATAAAATATTTCGAACTATGTATGTGACGTTTGTTTATTTGAAATTTGTAACCATGGCAACGCCTAGAAATTTTTGTTTATTACCATAGCAACGCCATAAAATATTTCGATGTATGTATGTGAAGTTTGTTAATTTGAAATCTGTTACCATGTCAACGCCTAGAAATTTTTGTTTATTACCATAGCAACGCCATAAAATATTTCGAAGTATGTATGTGACGTGTGGTATTGTGAAATTTGTTACCATGGCAACGCCTAGAATTTTTTGTTTATTACCATAGCAACGCCATAAAATATTTCGATGTTTGTATGTGAAGTTTGTTAATTTGAAATCTGTTACCATGTCAACGCCTAGAAATTTTTGTTTATTACCATAGCAACGCCATAAAATATTTCGAAGTATGTTCTATGTGACGTTTGTTTATTTACAATTTGTTACCATGGCAACGCCTAGAAATTTTTGTTTATTACCATAGCAACGCCATAAAATATTTCAAAGTATGTATGTGACGTTTGTTTATTTGAAATTTGTTACCATGGCAACTTTCAGAAATTTTTGTTTATTACCATAGCAACGCCATAAAATATTTCGAAGTATGTTCTATGTGACGTTTGTTTATTTGAAATTTGTTACCATGGCAACGCCTAGAATTTTTTGTTTAAAACCATAGCAACGCCATAAAATATTTTGAAGTATGTTCTATGTGACGTTTGTTTATTTGAAATTTGTAACCATGGCAACGCCTAGAAATTTTTGATTATTACCATAGCAACGCCATAAAATATTTCGAAGTATGTATGTGACGTTTGTTAATTTGAAATTTGTTACCATGGCAACGCCTAGAAATTTTTGTTTATTACCATCGGAACGCCATAAAATATTTCGAAGTATGTATGTGACGTTTGTTAATTTGAAATTTGTTACCATGGCAACGCCTAGAAAATTTTGTTTATTACCATAGCAACGCACTAAAATATTTCGAAGTGTGTTCTATGTGACGTTTGTTAATTTGAAATTTGTTACCATGGCAACGCTTAGATATTTTTGTTTATTACCATAGCAACGCCATAAAATATTTAGAAGTATGTATGTGACGTTTGTTATTTTGAAATTTGTTACCATGGCAACGCCTAGAAATTTTTGTTTATTACCATAGCAACGCCATAAAATATTTCGAAGTATGTATGTGACGTGTGTTTATTTGAAATTTGTTACCATGGCAACGCCTTTAATTTTTATTTATTACCATAGCAACGCCATAAAATATTTCGATGTATGTATGTGAAGTTTGTTAATTTGAAATCTGTTACCATGTCAACGCCTAGAAATTTTTGTTTATTACCATAGCAACGCCATAAAATATTTCGAAGTATGTATGTGACGTGTGTTATTTTGAAATTTGTTACCATGGCAACGCCTAGAAATTTTTGTTTATTACCATAGCAACGCCATAAAATATTTCGAAGTATGTATGTGACGTGTGTTTATTTGAAATTTGTTACCATGGCAACGCCTAGAAATTTTTATTAATTACCATAGCAACGCCATAAAATATTTCGATGTATGTATGTGAAGTTTGTTAATTTGAAATCTGTTACCATGTCAACGCCTAGAAATTTTTGTTTATTACCATAGCAACGCCATAAAATATTTCGAAGTATGTTCTATGTGACGTTTGTTAATTTGAAATTGTTTAACATGGCAACGCCTAGAAATTTTTGTTTATAATCATAGCAACGCCTAGAAATTTTTGTTTATTACCATAGCAACGCCATAAAATATTTCGACATATGTATGCGACGTTTGTTAATTTGAAATTTGTTACCATGGCAACGCCTAGAAGTTTTTGTTTATTACGATAGCAACGCCATAAAATATTTCGAAGTATGTTCTATGTGACGTTTGTTAATTTAAAATTTGTTACCAAGGCAATGCCTAAAAATTATTGTTTATTACCATAGCAACGCTATAAAATATTTCGAAGAATGTTCTATGTGACGTTTGTTTATTTAAAATTTGTTACAATGGCAACGCCTAGAAATTTTTGTTTATTACCATAGCAACGCAATAAAATATTTCGCAGTATGTATGTGACGTTTCTTTATTTGAAATTTGTAACCATGGCAACGCCTAGAAAATTTTGTTTATTAACATAGCAACGCCATCAAATATTTCGAAGTATGTTCGTGACGTTTGTTTCTTTGAAATTTGTTACCATGGCAACGCCTAGAATTTTTTGTTTATTACCATAGCAACGCCATAAAATATTTCGAAGTATGTATGTGACGTTTGTTTATTTGAAAATTGTTACCATGGCAACGCCTAGACATCTTTGTTTATAACCATAGCAACGCCATAAAATATTTCGAAGTATGATCTATGTGACGTTTGTTAATTTTAATTTGTTACAATGGCAACGCCTAGAAATTTTTATTTATTACCATAGCAACGCCATAAAATTTTTCGAAGTATGTATGTGACGTTTGTTAAATTGAAATTTGTTACCATGGCAACGCGTAGAAATTTTTGTTTATAACCATAGCAACGCCATAAAATATTTCGAAGTATGTATGTGACGTTTGTTTATTTGAAATTTGTTACCATGGCAAAGCCTAGAAATTATTGCTTATTACCATAGCAACGCCATTAAATATTTCGAAGAATGTTATAGATGACGTTTAATTATTTGAAATTTATTACAATGGCAACGCCTAGAAATTTTTGTTTATTACCAAAGCAACGCCATAAAATATTTCGAAGTATGTATATGACGTGTGTTAATTTGAAATTTGTTACCATGGCAATTCCTAGAAATTTTTAATTATTACCATAGCAACGCCATAAAATATTTCGAAGTATGTTCTATGTGACGTTTGTTTATTTGAAATTTGTTACCTTGGCCATCCCTAGAATTTTTTGTTTATTACCATAGCAACGCCATAAAATATTTCGAAGTTTGTATGTGACGTGTGTTTATTTAAAATTTGTTACCATTGCAACGCCTAGAAATTTTTATTTATTACCATAGCAACGCCATAAAATATTTCGAAGTATGTATGTGACGTTTGTTTATTTGAAATTTGTTACCATGGCAACGCCTACAATTTTTTGTTTATGACCATAGCAACGCCATAAAATATTTCGAAGTATGTATGTGTCGTTTGTTCATTTGAAGTTTGCTACCATGGCAACGCCTAGAATTTTTTGTTTATTACCATAGTAACGCTATAAAATATTTCGAAGTATGTTCTATGTGACGTTTGTTTATTTTTAATTTGTAAACATGGCAACGCCTTGAAATTTTTGTTTATTACCATAGCGACGCCATTAAATATTTTGAAGTATGTATGTGACGTTTGTTAATTTGAAATTTGTTACCATGGCAACGCCTAGAAATTTTTGTTTATTACCATAGCAACGCCATAAAATATTTCGAAGTATGTTCTATGTGACGTTTGTTAATTTGAAATTTATTACCATGGCAACGCCTAGAAATTTTTGTTTATTACCATAGCAACGCCATAAAATATTTCAAAGTATGTATGTGACGTTTGTTTATTTGAAATTTGTTACCATGGCAAAGCCTATAATTTTTTGTTTATTACCATAGCAACGCCATAAAATATTTCTAAGTATGTATGTGACGTTTGTAAATTAAAAATTTGTTACCATGGCAACGCCTAGACATCTTTGTTTATAACCATAGCAACGCCATAAAATATTTCGAAGTATGTATGTGACGTGTGTTTATTTGAAATTTGTTACCATGGCAACGCCTAGAAATTTTTGTTTATTACCATAGCAACGCCATAAAATATTTCAAAGTATGTTCTATGTGACGTTTGTTTATTTGAAATTTGTTACCATGGCAACGCCTCGAAATTTTTGTTTATTACCATAGCAACGCCATAAAATATTTCGAAGTATGTTCTATGTGACGTTTGTTTATTATAAATTTGTTACCATGGCAACGCCTAGAAATTTTTGTTTATTACCATAGCAACGCCATAAAATATTTCGAAGTATGTTCTATGTGACGTTTGTTTATTTTAAATTTGTAACCATGGCAACGCCTAGAAATTTTTGTTTATTACCAAAGCAACGCCATAAAATATTTCGAAGTATGTATGTGACGTTTGTAAATTTGAAATTTGTAACCATGGCAACGCCTAGAATTTTTTATTTATTACCATAGCAACGCCATAAAATATTTAAAAGTATGTATGTGACGTTTGTTTATTTAAACTTGTTACTATGGCAACGCCTAGACATCTTTGTTTATTACCATAGCAACGCCATAAAATATTTCGAAGTATGTATGTGACGTGTGTTTATTTGAAATTTGTTACCATGGCAACGCCTAGAAATTTTTGTTTATTACCATAGCAACGCCATAAAATATTTCGAAGTATGTTATGTGGCGTTTGTTTATTTGTAATTTGTTACCATGGCAACGCCTAGACATCTTTGTTTATTACCATAGCAACGCCATAAAATATTTCGAAGTATGTATGTGACGTGTGTTTTTTTGAAATTTGTTACCATTGCAACGCGTAGAAATTTTTGTTTATTACCATAGCAACGCCATAAAATATTTCGAAGTATGTATGTGACGTTTGTTTATTTGAAATTTGTTACAATGGCAACGCCTAGAAATTATTGTTTATTACCATAGCAACGCCATAAAATATTTCGAAGAATGTTCTATGTGACGTTTGTTTATTTGATATTTGTTACCATGGCAACGACTAGACATCTTTGTTTATAACCATAGCAACGCCATAAAATATTTCGAAGTATGTATGTGACGTGTGTTTATTTGAAATTTGTTACCATGGCAACGCCTAAAAATTTTTATTTATTACCATAGCAACGCCATAAAATATTTCGAAGTATGTATGTGACGTTTGTTAATTTAAAATTTGTTACCATAGCAACGCCTAGAATTTTTTTTTTATTACCATAGCAACGCCATAAAATA
Source organism: Rhyacophila brunnea (assembly GCF_057557595.1). NCBI lineage: Eukaryota > Metazoa > Arthropoda > Insecta > Trichoptera > Rhyacophilidae > Rhyacophila > Rhyacophila brunnea. The sequence goes on along the minus strand of NW_028232904.1, from coordinate 29,579,810 downwards.
TTTCGAAGTTTGTATGTGACGTTTGTTAATTTGAAATTTGTTACCATGGCAACGCCTAGAAGTTTTTGTTTATTACGATAGCAACGCCATAAAATATTTCGAAGTATGTTCTATGTGACGTTTGTTAATTTAAAATTTGTTACCAAGGCAATGCCTAGAAATTATTGTTTATTACCATAGCAACGCTATAAAATATTTCGAAGAATGTTCTATGTGACGTTTGTTTATTTAAAATTTGTTACAATGGCAACGCCTAGAAATTTTTGTTTATTACCATAGCAACGCAATAAAATATTTCGCAGTATGTATGTGACGTTTCTTTATTTGAAATTTGTAACCATGGCAACGCCTAGAAAATTTTGTTTATTAACATAGCAACGCCATCAAATATTTCGAAGTATGTTCGTGACGTTTGTTTCTTTGAAATTTGTTACCATGGCAACGCCTAGAATTTTTTTTTATTACCATAGCAACGCCATAAAATATTTCGAAGTATGTATGTGACGTTTGTTTATTTGAAAATTGTTACCATGGCAACGCCTAGACATCTTTGTTTATAACCATAGCAACGCCATAAAATATTTCGAAGTATGATCTATGTGACGTTTGTTAATTTTAATTTGTTACAATGGCAACGCCTAGAAATTTTTATTTATTACCATAGCAACGCCATAAAATTTTTCGAAGTATGTATGTGACGTTTGTTAAATTGAAATTTGTTACCATGGCAACGCGTAGAAATTTTTGTTTATAACCATAGCAACGCCATATAATATTTCGAAGTATGTATGTGACGTTTGTTTATTTGAAATTTGTTACCATGGCAAAGCCTAGAAATTATTGTTTATTACCATAGCAACGCCATTAAATATTTCGAAGAATGTTATAGATGACGTTTAATTATTTGAAATTTGTTACAATGGCAACGCCTAGAAATTTTTGTTTATTACCAAAGCAACGCCATAAAATATTTCGAAGTATGTATATGACGTGTGTTAATTTGAAATTTGTTACCATGGCAATTCCTAGAAATTTTTAATTATTACCATAGCAACGCCATAAAATATTTCGAAGTATGTTCTATGTGACGTTTGTTTACTTGAAATTTGTTACCTTGGCCATCCCTAGAATTTTTTGTTTATTACCATAGCAACGCCATAAAATATTTCGAAGTTTGTATGTGACGTGTGTTTATTTAAAATTTGTTACCATTGCAACGCCTAGAAATTTTTATTTATTACCATAGCAACGCCATAAAATATTTCGAAGTATGTATGTGACGTTTGTTTATTTGAAATTTGTTACCATGGCAACGCCTACAATTTTTTGTTTATGACCATAGCAACGCCATAAAATATTTCGAAGTTTGTATGTGTCGTTTGTTCATTTGAAGTTTGCTACCATGGCAACGCCTAGAATTTTTTGTTTATTACCATAGCAACGCTATAAAATATTTCGAAGTATGTTCTATGTGACGTTTGTTTATTTTTAATTTGTAAACATGGCAACGCCTTGAAATTTTTGTTTATTACCATAGCAACGCCATTAAATATTTTGAAGTATGTATGTGACGTTTGTTAATTTGAAATTTGTTACCATGGCAACGCCTAGAAATTTTTGTTTATTACCATAGCAACGCCATAAAATATTTCGAAGTATGTTCTATGTGACGTTTGTTAATTTGAAATTTATTACCATGGCAACGCCTAGAAATTTTTGTTTATTACCATAGCAACGCCATAAAATATTTCAAAGTATGTATGTGACGTTTGTTTATTTGAAATTTGTTACCATGGCAAAGCCTATAATTTTTTGTTTATTACCATAGCAACGCCATAAAATATTTCTAAGTATGTATGTGACGTTTGTAAATTAAAAATTTGTTACCATGGCAACGCCTAGACATCTTTGTTTATAACCATAGCAACGCCATAAAATATTTCGAAGTATGTATGTGACGTGTGTTTATTTGAAATTTGTTACCATGGCAACGCCTAGAAATTTTTGTTTATTACCATAGCAACGCCATAAAATATTTCAAAGTATGTTCTATGTGACGTTTGTTTATTTGAAATTTGTTACCATGGCAACGCCTCGAAATTTTTGTTTATTACCATAGCAACGCCATAAAATATTTCGAAGTATGAATGTGACGTTTGTTTATTTGAAATTTGTTACCATGGCAACGCCTAGAAATTTTTGTTTATTACCATAGCAACGCCATTAAATATTTCGAAGTATGTATGTGACGTGTGTTTATTTGAAATTTGTTACCATGGCAATGCCTAGAAATTTTTATTCATTACCATAGCAACGCCATAAAATATTTTGATGTATGTATGTGAAGTTTGTTAATTTGAAATCTGTTACCATGTCAACGCCTAGAAATTTTTGTTTATTACCATAGCAACGCCATAAAATATTTCGAAGTATGTTCTATGTGACGTTTGTTTATTTGAAATTTGTTACCATGGCAACGCCTAGAAATTTTTGTTAATTACCATAGCAACGCCTTAAAATATTTCGAAGTATGTATTTGACGTGTGTTTATTTGAAATTTGTTACAATGGCAACGCCTAGAAATTTTTATTTAAAACCATAGCAACGCCATAAAATATTTCGAAGTATGTATGTGACGTTTGTTAATTTGAAATTTGTTACCATGGCAACGCCTAGAAATTTTTATTTAAAACCATAGCAACGCCATAAAATATTTCGAAGTATGTATGTGACGTTTGTTTATTTGAAATTTGTTACCATGGCAACGCCTAGAAATTTTTGTTTATTACCATAGCAACGCCATAAAATATTTCGAATTTTGTTCTTTGTGACGTTTGTTTATTTAAAATTTGTAACAATGGTAACGCCTAGAAATATTTGTTTATTACCATAGCAACGCCATAAAATATTTCGTATTTTGTTCTATGTGAAGTTTGTTTATTTTAAATTTGTTACCATGGCAACGCCTCAAAATTTTTGTTTATTACCATAGCAACGCCATAAAATATTTCGAAGTATGTATGTGACGTGTGTTTATTTGAAATTTGTTACTATGGCAACGCCTAGAAATTTTTGTTTATAACCATAGCAACGCCATAAAATATTTCAAAGTATGTATGTGACGTTTGCTTATTTAAAATTTGTTACCATGGCAACGCCTAGAAATTTTTATTTAAAACGATAGCAACGCCATTAAATATTTCAAAGTATGTTCTATGTGACGTTTGTTTATTTGAAATTTTTTACCATGGCAACGCCTAGAAATTTTTGTTTATTACCATAGCAACGCCGTAAAATATTTCGAATTTTGTTCTTTGTGACGTTTGTTTATTTGAAATTTGTTACCATGGCAACGCCTAGAAATTTTTGTTTATTACCATAGCAACGCCATAAAATATTTCGAATTTTGTTCTATGTGACGTTTGTTTATTTGAAATTTGTAACTATGGCAACGCCTAGAAATTTTTTTTTACTACCATAGCAACTCCATAAAATATTTCAAAGTATGTTTTATGTGAAGTTTGTTTATTTGAAATTTGTTACCATGGCAACGCCTAGTAATTTTTGTTTATTACCATAGCAACGCCATAAAATATTTCGAAGTATGTATTTGATGTGTGTTTATTTGAAATTTGTTACCGTGGCAACGCCTAGAAATTTTTATTTAAAATCATAGCAACGCCATTAAATATTTCGAAGTATGTATGTGACGTTTGTTAATTTGAAATTTGTTACCATGGCAACGCCTCGAAATTTTTTTTTATTACCATAGCAATGACATAAAATATTTCGAAGTATGTTCTATGTGACGTTTGTTTATTTGAAATTTGTTACCATGGCAACGCCTAGAAATTTTTGTTTATTACCATAGCAACGCCATTAAATATTTCAAAGTATGTATGTGACATGTGTTTCTTTGAAATTTGTTACCAAGGCAACGCCTAGAAATTTTTATTTATTACCATAGCAACGCCATAAAATATTTCGAAGTATGTATTTGATGTGTGTTTATTTGAAATTTGTTACCATGGCAACTTCTAGAAATTTTTATTTAAAATCATAGCAATGCCATAAAATATTTCGAAGTATGTACGTGACGTTTGTTAATTTGAAATTTGTTACCATGGCAACGCCTAGTAATTTTTGTTTATTACCATAGCAACGCCATAAAATATTTCGAAGTATGTATTTGATGTGTGTTTATTTGAAATTTGTTACCATGGCAACGCCTAGAAATTTTTATTTAAAATCATAGCAACGCCATAAAATATTTCGAAGTATGTATGTGACGTTTGTTAATTTGAAATTTGTTACCATGGCAACGCCTCGAAATTTTTTTTTATTACCATAGCAATGACATAAAATATTTCGAAGTTTGTTCTATGTGACGTTTGTTTATTTGAAATTTGTTACCATGGCAACGCCTAGAAATTTTTGTTTATTACCATAGCAACGCCATTAAATATTTCAAAGTATGTATGTGACATGTGTTTCTTTGAAATTTGTTACCAAGGCAACGCCTAGAAATTTTTATTTATTACCAGAGCAACGCCATTAAATATTTCGAATTATGAATGTGACGTTTGTTTATTTGAAATTTGTAACCATGGCAACGCCTAAAAAATTTTGTTTATTACCATAGCAACGCCATAAAATATTTCGAAGTATGTTCTGTGTGAAGTTTGTTTATTTGAAATTTGTTTCTATGGAAACGCCTAGAAATTTTTGTTTATTACCATAGCAACGCCATAAAATATTTCGAAGTATGAATGTGACGTTTGTTTATTTGAATTTTGTTACCATGGCAACGCCTAGAAATTTTTGTTTATTACCATAGCAACGCCATAAAATATTTCGAAGTATGTTCTATGTGACGTTTGTTTATTTGAAATTTGTTACCATGGAAACGCCTCGAAATTTTTGTTTATTACCATAGCAACGCCATAAAATATTTCGAAGTATGAATGTGACGTTTGTTTATTTGAAATTTGTTACCATGGCAACGCCTAGAAATTTTTGTTTATTACCATAGCAACGCCATTAAATATTTCGAAGTATGTATGTGACGTGTGTTTATTTGAAATTTGTTACCATGGCAACGCCTAGAAATTTTTATTCATTACCATAGCAACGCCATAAAATATTTTGATGTATGTATGTGAAGTTTGTTAGTTTGAAATCTGTTACCATGTCAACGCCTAGAAATTTTTGTTTATTACCATAGCAACGCCATAAAATATTTCGAAGTATGTTCTATGTGACGTTTGTTTATTTGAAATTTGTTACCATGGCTACGCCTAGAAATTTTTGTTTATTACCATAGCAACGCCTTAAAATATTTCGAAGTATGTATTTGACGTGTGTTTATTTGAAATTTGTTACCATGGCAACGCCTAGAAATTTTTATTTAAAACCATAGCAACGCCATAAAATATTTCGAAGTATGTATGTGACGTTTGTTAATTTGAAATTTGTTACCATGGCAACGCCTAGAAATTTTTATTTAAAACCATAGCAACGCCATAAAATATTTCGAAGTATGTATGTGACGTTTGTTTATTTGAAATTTGTTACCATGGCAACGCCTAGAAATTTTTGTTTATTACCATAGCAACGCCATAAAATATTTCGAATTTTGTTCTTTGTGACGTTTGTTTATTTGAAATTTGTAACAATGGTAACGCCTAGAAATATTTGTTTATTACCATAGCAACGCCATAAAATATTTCGTATTTTGTTCTATGTGACGTTTGTTTATTTTAAATTTGTTACCATGGCAACGCCTCAAAATTTTTGTTTATTACCATAGCAACGCCATAAAATATTTCGAAGTATGTATGTGACGTGTGTTTATTTGAAATTTGTTACTATGGCAACGCCTAGAAATTTTTGTTTATAACCATAGCAACGCCATAAAATATTTCAAAGTATGTATGTGACGTTTGCTTATTTAAAATTTGTTACCATGGCAACGCCTAGAAATTTTAATTTAAAACCATAGCAACGCCATTAAATATTTCAAAGTATGTTCTATGTGACGTTTGTTTATTTGAAATTTGTTACCATGTCAACGCCTAGAAATTTTTGTTTATTACCATAGCAACGCCATAAAATATTTCGAATTTTGTTCTTTGTGACGTTTGTTTATTTGAAATTTGTTACCATGGCAACGCCTAGAAATTTTTGTTTATTACCATAGCAACGCCATAAAATATTTCGAATTTTGTTCTATGTGACGTTTTTTTTATTTGAAATTTGTAACTATGGCAACGCCTAGAAATTTTTGTTTACTACCATAGCAACGCCATAAAATATTTCAAAGTATGTTCTATGTGAAGTTTGTTTATTTGAAATTTGTTACCATGGCAACGCCTAGAAATTTTTGTTTATTACCATAGCAACGCCATAAAATATTTCGAAGTATGTATTTGATGTGTGTTTATTTGAAATTTGTTACCATGGCAACGCCTAGAAATTTTTATTTAAAATCATAGCAACGCCATAAAATATTTCGAAGTATGTACGTGACGTTTGTTAATTTGAATTTTGTTACCATGGCAACGCCTAGTAATTTTTGTTTATTACCATAGCAACGCCATAAAATATTTCGAAGTATGTATGTGACGTTTGTTAATTTGAAATTCGTTACCATGGCAACGCCTAGAAATTTTTGTTTATTACCATAGCAATGCCATAAAATATTTCGAAGTATGTTTGGCAAAGCCTAGAAATTTTTGTTTATTACCATAGCAACGCCATAAAATATTTCGAAGTATGTATATGACGTTTGTTAATTTGAAATTTGTTACCATGGCAACGCCTAGAAATTTTTGTTAATTACCATAGCAACGCCATAAAATATTTCGAAGTATGTATGTGACATTTGTTTGTTTTGAAATTTGTAACTATGGCAATGCCTAGAAATTTTTGTTTATTACCATAGCAACGCCATAAAATATTTCAAAGTATGTTCTATGTAAAGTTTGTTAATTTGAAATTTGTTACCATGGCAACGCCTAGTAATTTTTGTTTATTACCATAGCAACGCCATAAAATATTTCGAAGTATGAATGTGACGTTTGTTAATTTGAAATTCGTTACCATGGCAACGCCTAGAAATTTTTGTTTATTACCATCGCAATGCCATAAAATATTTCGAAGTATGTTCTATGTGACGTTTGTTAATTTGAAATTTGTTACCATGGCAACGCCTAGAAATTTTTGTTTATTACCATAGCAAAGCCATAAAATATTTAGAAGTATGTATGTGATGTTTGTTAATTTGAAATTAGTTACCATGGCAACGCCTAGAAATTTTTGTTTATTACCATAGCAACGCCATTAAATATTTCGAAGTATGTATGTGACGTGTGTTTATTTGAAATTTGTTACCATGGCAACGCCTAGAAATTTTTATTCATTACCATAGCAACGCCATAAAATATTTTGATGTATGTATGTGAAGTTTGTTAATTTGAAATCTGTTACCATGTCAACGCCTAGAAATTTTTGTTTTTTACCATAGCAACGCCATAAAATATTTAGAAGTTTGTTCTATGTGACGTTTGTTTATTTGAAATTTGTTACCATGGCAACGCCTAGAAATTTTTGTTTATTACCATAGCAACGCCTTAAAATATTTCGAAGTATGTATTTGACGTGTGTTTATTTGAAATTTGTTACCATGGCAACGCCTAGAAATTTTTATTTAAAACCATAGCAACGCCATAAAATATTTCGAAGTATGTATGTGACGTTTGTTAATTTGAAATTTGTTACCATGGCATTGCCTAGAAATTTTTATTTAAAACCATAGCAACGCCATAAAATATTTCGAAGTATGTATGTGACGTTTGTTTATTTGAAATTTGTTACCATGGCAACGCCTAGAAATTTTTGTTTATTACCATAGCAACGCCATAAAATATTTCGAATTTTGTTCTTTGTGACGTTTGTTTATTTGAAATTTGTAACAATGGTAACGCCTAGAAATATTTGTTTATTACCATAGCAACGCCATAAAATATTTCGTATTTTGTTCTATGTGACGTTTGTTTATTTTAAATTTGTTACCATGGCAACGCCTCAAAATTTTTGTTTATTACCATAGCAACGCCATAAAATATTTCGAAGCATGTATGTGACGTGTGTTTATTTGAAATTTGTTACTATGGCAACGCCTAGAAATTTTTGTTTATAACCATAGCAACGCCATAAAATATTTCAAAGTATGTATGTGACGTTTGCTTATTTAAAATTTGTTACCATGGCAACGCCTAGAAATTTTTATTTAAAACCATAGCAACGCCATTAAATATTTCAAAGTATGTTCTATGTGACGTTTGTTTATTTGAAATTTGTTACCATGGCAACGCCTAGAAATTTTTGTTTATTACCATAGCAACGCCATAAAATATTTCGAATTTTGTTCTTTGTGACGTTTGTTTATTTGAAATTTGTTACCATGGCAACGCCTAGAAATTTTTGTTTACCACCATAGCAACGCCATAAAATATTTCAAAGTATGTTCTATGTGAAGTTTGTTTATTTGAAATTTGTTACCATGGCAACGCCTAGAAATTTTTGTTTATTACCATAGCAACGCCATAAAATATTTCGAAGTATGTATTTGATGTGTGTTTATTTGAAATTTGTTACCATGGCAACGCCTAGAAATTTTTATTTAAAATCATAGCAACGCCATAAAATATTTCGAAGTATGTACGTGACGTTTGTTAATTTGAAATTTGTTACCATGGCAACGCCTAGTAATTTTTGTTTATTACCATAGCAACGCCATAAAATATTTCAAAGTATGGTCTATGTGAAGTTTGTTTATTTCAAATTTGTTACCATGGCAACGCCTAGAAATTTTTGTTTATTACCATAGCAGGGCCATTAAATATTTCGAATTATGTACTTGACGTGTGTTTATTTGAAATTTGTTACCATGGCAACGCCTAGAAATTTTTATTTAAAATCATAGCAACGCCATAAAATATTTCGAAGTATGTACGTGACGTTTGTTAATTTGAAATTTGTTACCATGGCAACGCCTAGTAATTTTTGTTTATTACCATAGCAACGCCATAAAATATTTCGAAGTATGTATGTGACGTTTGTTAATTTAAAATTCGTTACCATGGCAACGCCTAGAATTTTTTGTTTATTACCATAGCAACGCCATAAAATATTTCGAAGTATGTATGTGACGTTTGTTAATTAGAATTTTGTTACCATGGCAACGCCTAGAAATTTTTGTTTATTACCATAGCAACGCCATAAAATATTTCGAAGTATGTATGTGACGTGTGTTTATTTGAAATTTGTAACCATGGCAACGCCTTTAATTTTTTATTTAAAACCATAGCAACCCCATTAAATATTTCGAAGTATGTATGTGACGTTTGTTAATTTTAAATTTGTTACCATGGCAACGCCTAGAAATTTTTATTTATTACCATAGCAACGCCATAAAATATTTCGAAGTATGTATGTGAAGTTTGTTAATTTTAAATTTGTTACCATGGCAACGCCTCGAAATTTTTGTTTATTACAATAGCAACGCCATAAAATATTTCGAAGTATGTTCTATGTAAAGTTTGTTTATTTGAAATTTGTTACCATGGCAACGCCTTAAAATTTTTGTTTATTACCAAAGCAACGCCATAAAATATTTTAAGTATGTATGTGACGTTTGTTAATTTGAAATTTTTTACCATGGCAACGCCTAGAAATTTTTGTTTATTACCATAGAGACGCCTAGAAATTTTTGTTTATTACCATAGCAACGCCATTAAATATTTCGAAGTATGTTCTATGTGACGTTTGTTTATTTGAAATTTTTTACCATGGCAACGCCTAGAAATTTTTGTTTATTACCATAGCAACGCCATAAAATATTTCAAAGTATGTATGTGACGTGTGTTTATTTGAAATTTGTTACCATGGAAACGCCTAGAAATTTTTATTTAAAACCATAGCAACGCCATAAAATATTTCGAAGTATGTATGTGACGTTTGTTAATTTGAAATTTGTTACCATGGCAACGCCTAGTAATTTTTGTTAATTACCAAAGCAACGCCATAAAATATTTCGAAGTATGTATGTGACGTTTGTTAATTTGAAATTTGTTACCATGGAAACGCCTAGAAATTTTTGTTTATTACCATAGCAATGCCATAAAATATTTCGAAGTATGTTCTATGTGACGTTTGTTAATTTGAAATTTGTTACCATGGCAACGCCTAGAAACTTTTGTTTATTACCATAGCAACGCCATAAAATATTTCGAATTTTGTTCTTTGTGACGTTTGTTTATTTGAAATTTGTAACAATGGCAACGCCTAGAAATATTTGTTTATTACCATAGCAACGCCATAAAATATTTCGAATTTTGTTCTATGTGACGTTTGTTTATTTGAAATTTGTTACCATGGCAACGCCTCGAAATTTTTGTTTATTACCATAGCAACGCCATTAAATATTTCGAAGTATGTATGTGACGTTTGTTTACTTGAAATTTGTTTGGCAACGCCTAGAAATTTTTGTTTACTACCATAGCAACGCCATAAATGATTTCGAAGTATGTATGTGACTTTTGTTTATTTGAAATTTGTTACCATTGCAACGCCTAGAAATTTTTGTTTATTACCATAGCAACGCCATAAAATATTTCGAAGTATGTATGTGACGTTTGTTTATTTGAAATTTGTTACTATGGCAACGCCTAGACATCTCTGTTTATAACCATAGCAACGCCATAAAATATTTCAAAGTATGTATGTGACGTGTGTTTATTTGAAATTTGTTACCATGGCAACGCCAAAAAAATTTTTGTTTATTACCATAGCAACGCCATAAAATATTTCGAAGTATGTACGTGACGTTTGTTTATTTGAAATTTGTTACCATGGCAACGCTTAGAAATTTTTATTTAAAACCATAGCAACGCCATAAAATATTTCGAAGTATGTATGTGACGTTTGGTAATTTGAAATTTGTAACCATGGCAACGCCCAAATTTTTTTGTTTATTACCATAGCAATGCTATTTATATTTCGAAGTATGTATGTGACCTTTGTTAATTTGAATATTGTTAACATGGCAACGCCTAGAAATTTTTGTTTATTACCATAGCAACGGCATAAAATATTTCGAAGTATGTTTGTGACGTTTGTTTATTTGAAATTTGTTACCATGGCAACGCCTAAAAATTTTTGTTTATTACCATAGCAACGCCATAAAATATTTCGAAGTATGTATGTGACGTTTGTTAATTTGAAATTTGTAACCATGGCAACGCCTAGAAATTTTTGTTTATTACCATAGCAACGCCATAAAATATTTCGAAGTATGTTCTATGTGACGTTTGTTAATTTGAAATTTGTTACCATGGCAACGCCTAGACATCATTGTTTATTACCATAGCAACGCCATAAAATAATTTGAAGTATGTATGTGACGTGTGTTTATTTGAAATTTGTTACCATGGCAACGCCTAGAAATTTTTATTTATTACCATAGCAACGCCATAAAATATTTCGAAGTATGTATGTGACGTTTGTTAATTTGAAATTTGTTACCATAGCAACGCCTAGAAATTTTTGTTTATTACCATAGCAACGCCATAAAATATTTCGAAGTTTGTATGTGACATTTGTTTATTTGAAATTTGTTATCATGGCAACGCCTAGAAATTTTTGTTTATTACCATAGCAACGCCATAATATATTTCGAAGTATGTTCTATGTGACGTTTGTTTATTTGAAATTTGTTAACATGGCAACGCCTAGAAATTTTTGTTTATTACCATAGCAACGCCATAAAATATTTCGAAGTATGTATGTGACGTTTTTTTATTTGAAATTTGTTACCATGGCAACGCCTAGACATCATTGTTTATTACCATAGCAACGCCATAAATTATTTCAAAGTATGTATGTGACGTTTGTTTATTTGAAATTTGTTACCATGGCAACGCCTAGACATCTCTGTTTATAACCATAGCAACGCCATAAAATATTTCAAAGTATGTATGTGACGTGTGTTTATTTGAAATTTGTTACCTTGGCAACGCCTAGAAATTTTTATTTAAAACCATAGCAACGCCATAAAATATTTCAAAGTATGTATGTGACGTTTGTTAATTTGAAATTTGTTACCATGGCAACGCCTCGAAATTTTTGTTTATTACCAAAGGAACGCCATAAAATATTTCGAAGTATGTATGTGACGTTTGTTAATTTAAAATTTGTTACCATGGCAACGCCTAGAAATTTTTGTTTATTACCATAGCAATGACATTAAATATTTCGAAGAATGTTCTATGTGACGTTTGTTTATTTGAAATTTGTTACCATGGCAACGCCTAGAAACTTTTGTTTATTACCATAGCAACGCCATAAAATATTTCGAAGAATGTTCTATGTGACGTTTGTTTATTTGAAATTTGTTACCATGGCAGCGCCTAGAAATTTTTGTTTATTACCATAGCAACGCAATTAAATATTTCGAAGTATGTACGTGACGTTTGTTAATTTGAATCTGTTACCATGTCGACGCCTTGAAATTTGTTTATTACCAAAGCAACGCCATAAAATATTTCGAAGTAAGTTCTATGTGACGTTTGTTAATTTGAAATTTTATACCATGGCAACGCCTAGAAATTTTTGTTTATTACCATAGCAACGCCATAAAATATTTCGAAGTATGTATGTGACGTTTGTTTATTTGAAATTTGTTACCATGGCAACGCCTAGAATTTTTTGTTTATTACCATAGCAACGCCATAAAATATTTCAAAGTATGTATGTGACGTTTGTTAATTTGAAATTTGTTACCATGGCAACGCCTAGAAATTTTTATTTAAAACCATAGCAACGCCATAAAATATTTCGAAGTATGTATGTGACGTTTGGTAATTTGAAATTTGTAACCATGGCAACGCCCAAATTTTTTTGTTTATTACCATAGCAATGCTATTTAATATTTCGAAGTATGTATGTGACCTTTGTTAATTTGAATATTGTTAACATGGCAACGCCTAGAAATTTTTGTTTATTACCATAGCAACGGCATAAAATATTTCAAAGTATGTATGTGACGTTTGTTTATTTGAAATTTGTTACCATGGCAACGCCTAGAAATTTTTGTTTATTACCATAGCAACGCCATAAAATATTTCGAAGTATGTATGTGACGTTTGTTAATTTGAAATTTGTAACCATGGCAACGCCTAGAAATTTTTGTTTATTACCAAAGGAACGCCATAAAATATTTCGAAGTATGTATGTGACGTTTGTTAATTTGAAATTTGTTACCATGGCAACGCCTAGAAATTTTTGTTTATTACCATAGCAATGACATAAAATATTTCGAAGAATGTTCTATGTGACGTTTGTTTATTTGAAATTTGTTACCATGGCAACGCCTAGAAATTTTTGTTTATTACCATAGCAACGCCATAAAATATTTCGAAGAATGTTCTATGTGACGTTTGTTTATTTGAAATTTGTTACCATGGCAGCGCCTAGAAATTTTTGTTTATTACCATAGCAACGCAATTAAATATTTCGAAGTATGTACGTGACGTTTGTTAATTTGAATCTGTTACCATGTCGACGCCTTGAAATTTGTTTATTACCAAAGCAACGTCATAAAATATTTCGAAGTAAGTTCTATGTGACGTTTGTTAATTTGAAATTTGTTACCATGTCAACGCCTAAAAATTTTTGTTTATTACTATAATAACGCCATAAAATATTTCGAAGTATGTATGTGACGTTTGTTTATTTGAAATTTTTTACCATGGCAACGCCTAGAAATTTTTGTTTATTACCATAGCAACGCCATAAAATATTTCGAAGTATGTTCTATGTGACGTTTGTTTTTTTGAAATTTGTTACCATGGCAACGCCTAGAAATTTTTGTTTATTACCATAGCAACGCCATAAAATATTTCGAAGTATGTATGTGACGTTTGTTAATTTGAAATTTGTTACCATGGCAACGCCTTGAATTTTTTGTTTATTACTTTATCAACGCCATAAAATATTTCGAAGTATGTATGTGACGTTTGTTAATTTGAAATTCGTAACCATGGCAACGCCTAGAAATTTTTGTTTATTACCATAGCAACGCCATAAAAAATTTCAAAGTATGTATGTGACGTTTGGTAATTTGAAATTTGTTACCATGGCAACGCCTAGAAATTTTTGTTTATTACCATAGCAACGCCATAAAATATTTCGAAGTATGTATGTGACGTTTGTTAATTTGAAATTTGTTACCATGGCAACGCCTAGAAATTTTTGTTTATTACCATAGCAACGCCATAAAATATTTCGAAGTATGTATGTGACGTTTGTTAATTTGAAATTTGCTACCATGGCAACGCCTAGAAATTTTTGTTTATTACCATAGCAACGCCATAAAATATTTCGAAGTATGTATGTGACGTTTGGTAATTTAAAATTTGTTACCATGGCAACACCTAGAAATTTTTGTTAATTACCATAGCAATGCCATAAAATATTTCGAAGTATGTTCTGTGTGACGTTTGTTTATTTGAAATTTGTTACCATGGCAACGCCTAGAAAATTTTGTTAATTACCATAGCAACGCCATAAAATATTTCGAAGTATGTATGTGACGTTTGTTTATTTGAAATTTGTTACCATGGCAACGCCAAAAAAATTTTTGTTTATTACCATAGCAACGCCATAAAATTTTTCGAAGTATGTACGTGACGTGTGTTTATTTGAAATTTGTTACCATGTCAACGCCTAAAAATTTTTGTTTATTACTATAATAACGCCATAAAATATTTCGAAGTATGTATGTGACGTTTGTTTATTTGAAATTTTTTACCATGGCAACGCCTAGAAATTTTTGTTTATTACCATAGCAACGCCATAAAATATTTCGAAGTATGTTCTATGTGACGTTTGTTTTTTTGAAATTTGTTACCATGGCAACGCCTAGAAATTTTTGTTTATTACCATAGCAACGCCATAAAATATTTCGAAGTATGTATGTGACGTTTGTTAATTTGAAATTTGTTACCATGGCAACGCCTTGAATTTTTTGTTTATTACTTTATCAACGCCATAAAATATTTCGAAGTATGTATGTGACGTTTGTTAATTTGAAATTCGTAACCATGGCAACGCCTAGAAATTTTTGTTTATTACCATAGCAACGCCATAAAAAATTTCAAAGTATGTATGTGACGTTTGGTAATTTGAAATTTGTTACCATGGCAACACCTAGAAATTTTTGTTAATTACCATAGCAACGCCATAAAATATTTCGAAGTATGTTCTGTGTGAAGTTTGTTTATTTGAAATTTGTTACCATGGCAACGCCTAGAAAATTTTGTTTATAACCATAGCAACGCCATTAAATATTTCGAAGTATGTATGTGACGTTTGTTTATTTGAAATTTGTTACCATGGCAACGCCAAAAAAATTTTTGTTTATTACCATAGCAACGCCATAAAATATTTCGAAGTATGTACGTGACGTGTGTTTATTTGAAATTTGTTACCATGGCAACGCCTAAAAATTTTTGTTTATTACTATAATAACGCCATAAAATATTTCGAAGTATGTATGTGACGTTTGTTTATTTGAAATTTTTTACCATGGCAACGCCTAGAAATTTTTGTTTATTACCATAGCAACGCCATAAAATATTTCGAAGTATTTTCTATGTGACGTTTGTTTATTTGAAATTTGTTACCATGGCAACGCCTAGAAATTTTTGTTTATTACCATAGCAACGCCATAAAATATTTCGAAGTTAGTATGTGACGTTTGTTTATTTGAAATTTGTAACCATGGCAACGCGTAGAAATTTTTGTTTATTACCATAGCAACGCCATAAAATATTTCGAAGAATGTTCTATGTGACGTTTGTTTATTTGAAATTTGTGACAATAACAACGCCTAGAATTTTTTGTTTATTACCATAACAACGCCATAAAATATTTCGAAGTATGTATGTGACGTTTGTTAATTTGAAATTTGTTACCATGGCAACGCCTAAAATTTTTTGTTTATTACTATAGCAACGCCATAAAATATTTCGAAGTATGTATGTGACGTTTGTTAATTTAAAATTTGTTACCATAGCAACGCCTAGAAATTTTTGTTTATTACCATAGCAACGCCATAAAATATTTCGAAGTATGTATGTGAGGTTTGTTTATTTGAAATTTGATACCATAGCAACGCCTAGAAATTTTTGTTTATTACCATAGCAACGCCATAAAATATTTCGAAGTATGTTCTATGTGACGTTTGTTTATTTGAAATTTGTTACCAGGGCAACGCGTAGAAATTTTTGTTTATTACCATAGCAACGCCATAAAATATTTCGAAGTATGTATGTGACGTTTGTTTATTTGAAATTTGTTACCATGGCAACGCCTAGAAATTATTGTTCATTACCATAGCAACGCCATAAAATATTTCGAAGAATGTTCTATGTGACGTTTGTTTATTTGAAATTTGTTACAATGGCAACGCCTAGAAATTTTTGTTTATTACCATAGCAGCGCCATAAATTATTTCGCAGTATGTATGTGACGTTTCGTTATTTGAAATTTGTAACCATGGCAACGCCTAGAAATTTTCTTTTATTACCATAGCAATGCCATAAATATTTCGAAGTATGTATGTGACGTTTGTTTATTTGAAATTTGTTACCATGGCAACGCCTAGAATTTTTTGTTTATTACCATAGCAACGCCATAAAATATTTCGAAGTATGTTCTATGTGACGTTTGTTTATTTGAAATTTGTTACCATGGCAACGCCTAGAAATTTTTGTTTATTACCATAGCAGCGCCATAAATTATTTCGCAGTATGTATGTGACGTTTCGTTATTTGAAATTTGTAACCATGGCAACGCCTAGAAATTTTCTTTTATTACCATAGCAATGCCATAAATATTTCGAAGTATGTATGTGACGTTTGTTTATTTAAAATTTGCTACCATGGCAACGCCTTGAATTTTTTGTTTATAACCATAGCAACGCCATAAAATATTTCGAAGTATGTTCTATGTGACGTTTGTTTATTTGAAATTTGTTACCATGGCAACGCCTAGAAATTATTGTTTATTACCATAGCAACGCCATAAAATATTTTGAAGAATGTTCTATGTGACGTTTGTTTATTTGAAATTTGTTACAATGGCAACGCCTAGAAATTTTTGTTTATTACCATAGCAACGCCATAAAATATTTCGAAGTATGTATGTGACGTTTGTTTATTTGAAATTTGTTACCATGGCAACGCCTAGAAATTTTTATTTATTACCATAGCAACGCCATAAAATATTTCGATGTATGTATGTGACGTTTGGTAATTTGAAATCTGTAACCATGTCAAAGCCTAGAAACTTTTGTTTATTACCATAGCAACGCCATAAAATATTTCGAAGTATGTATGAGACGTGTGTTTTTTTATTTGAAATTTGTTACCATGGCAACGCCTAGAAATTTTTATTTATTACCATAGCAACGCCATAAAATATTTCGATGTATGTATGTGACGTTTGGTAATTTGAAATCTGTAACCATGTCAAAGCCTAGAAATTTTTGCTTATTACCATAGCAACGCCATAAAATATTTCAAAGTATGTTCTATGTGACGTTTGTTTATTTGAAATTTGTTACCATGGCAACGCCTAGAAATTTTTGTTTATTACCATAGCAACGCCATAAAATATTTCGAAGTATGTTCTATGTGACGTTTGTTTATTTTAAATTTGTAACCATGGCAACGCCTAGAAATTTTTGTTTATTACCATAGCAACGCCATAAAATATTTCGAAGTATGTATGTGACGTTTGTTTATTTGAAATTTGTTACCATGGCAACGCCTAGACATCTTTGTTTATTACCATAGCAACGCCATAAAATATTTCGAAGTATGTATGTGACGTGTGTTTTTTTGAAATTTGTTACCATTGCAACGCGTAGAAATTTTTGTTTATTACCATAGCAACGCCATAAAATATTTCGAAGTATGTATGTGACGTTTGTTTATTTGAAATTTGTTACCATGGCAACGCCTAGAAATTTTTGTTTATTACCATAGCAACGCCATAAAATATTTCGAAGTATGTATGTGACGTTTGTTTATTTGAAATTTGTTACCATGGCAACGCCTATAAATTATTGTTTATTACCATAGCAACGCCATAAAATATTTCGAAGAATGTTCTATGTGACGTTTGTTTATTTGAAATTTGTAACCATGGCAACGCGTAGAAATTTTTGTTTATTACCATAGCAACGCCATAAAATATTTCGAAGTATGTATGTGACGTTTGTTTATTTGAAATTTGTTACCATGGCAACGCCTAGAAATTATTGTTTATTACCATAGCAACGCCATAAAATATTTCGAAGAATGTTCTATGTGACGTTTGTTTATTTGAAATTTGTGACAATAACAACGCCTAGAATTTTTTGTTTATTACCATAACAACGCCATAAAATATTTCGAAGTATGTATGTGACGTTTGTTAATTTGAAATTTGTTACCATGGCAACGCCTAAAATTTTTTGTTTATTACTATAGCAACGCCATAAAATATTTCGAAGTATGTATGTGACGTTTGTTAATTTAAAATTTGTTACCATAGCAACGCCTAGAAATTTTTGTTTATTACCATAGCAACGCCATAAAATATTTCGAAGTATGTATGTGAGGTTTGTTTATTTGAAATTTGATACCATAGCAACGCCTAGAAATTTTTGTTTATAACCATAGCAACGCCATAAAATATTTCGAAGTATGTTCTATGTGACGTTTGTTTATTTGAAATTTGTTACCAGGGCAACGCGTAGAAATTTTTGTTTATTACCATAGCAACGCCATAAAATATTTCGAAGTATGTATGTGACGTTTGTTTATTTGAAATTTGTTACCATGGCAACGCCTAGAAATTATTGTTCATTACCATAGCAACGCCATAAAATATTTCGAAGAATGTTCTATGTGACATTTGTTTATTTGAAATTTGTTACAATGGCAACGCCTAGAAATTTTTGTTTATTACCATAGCAGCGCCATAAATTATTTCGCAGTATGTATGTGACGTTTCGTTATTTGAAATTTGTAACCATGGCAACGCCTAGAAATTTTCTTTTATTACCATAGCAATGCCATAAATATTTCGAAGTATGTATGTGACGTTTGTTTATTTGAAATTTGTTACCATGGCAACGCCTAGAATTTTTTGTTTATTACCATAGCAACGCCATAAAATATTTCGAAGTATGTATGTGAGGTTGTTTATTTAAAATTTGCTACCATGGCAACGCCTTGAATTTTTTGTTTATAACCATAGCAACGCCATAAAATATTTCGAAGTATGTTCTATGTGACGTTTGTTTATTTGAAATTTGTTACCATGGCAACGCCTAGAAATTATTGTTTATTACCATAGCAACGCCATAAAATATTTCGAAGAATGTTCTATGTGACGTTTGTTTATTTGAAATTTGTTACAATGGCAACGCCTAGAAATTTTTGTTTATTACCATAGCAACGCCATAAAATATTTCGAAGTATGTATGTGACGTTTGTTTATTTGAAATTTGTTACCATGGCAACGCCTAGAAATTTTTATTTATTACCATAGCAACGCCATAAAATATTTCGATGTATGTATGTGACGTTTGGTAATTTGAAATCTGTTACCATGTCAAAGCCTAGAAACTTTTGTTTATTACCATAGCAACGCCATAAAATATTTCGAAGTATGTATGAGACGTGTGTTTATTTGAAATTTGTTACCATCGCATCGCCTAGAAATTTTTGTTTATTACCATAGCAACGCCATAAAATATTTCAAAGTATGTTCTATGTGACGTTTGTTTATTTGAAATTTGTTACCATGGCAACGCCTCGAAATTTTTGTTTATTACCATAGCAACGCCATAAAATATTGCGAAGTATGTTCTATGTGACGTTTGTTTATTTGAAATTTGTTACCATGGCAACGCCTAGAAATTTTTGTTTATTACCATAGCAACGCCATAAAATATTTCGAAGTATGTTCTATGTGACGTTTGTTTATTTTAAATTTGAAACCATGGCAACGCCTAGAAATTATTGTTTATTACCATAGCAACGCCATAAAATATTTCGAAGTATGTATGTGACGTTTGTTTATTTGAAATTTGTTACCATGGCAACGCCTAGACATCTTTGTTTATTACCATAGCAACGCCATAAAATATTTCGAAGTATGTATGTGACGTGTGTTTTTTTGAAATTTGTTACCATTGCAACGCGTAGAAATTTTTGTTTATTACCATAGCAACGCCATAAAATATTTCGAAGTATGTATGTGACGTTTGTTTATTTGAAATTTGTTACCATGGCAACGCCTTGAAATTTTTGTTTATTACCATAGCAACGCCATAAAATATTTCGAAGTATGTATGTGACGTGTGTTTATTTGAAATTTGTATCCATGGCAATGCCTTGAAATTTTTGTTTATTACCATAGCAACGCCATAAAATATTTCAAAGTATGTTCTATGTGACGTTTGTTTATTTGAAATTTGTTACCATGGCAACGCCTCGAAATTTTTGTTTATTACCATAGCAACGCCATAAAATATTTCGAAGTATGTTCTATGTGACGTTTGTTTATTTGAAATTTGTTACCATGGCAACGCCTAGAAATTTTTGTTTATTACCATAGCAACGCCATAAAATATTTCGAAGTATGTTCTATGTGACGTTTGTTTATTTGAAATTTGTAACCATGGCAACGCCTAGAAATTTTTGTTTATTACCATAGCAACGCCATAAAATATTTCGAAGTATGTATGTGACGTTTGTAAATTTGAAATTTGTAACCATGGCAACGCCTAGAATTTTTTGTTTATTACCATAGCAACGCCATAAAATATTTAAAAGTATGTATGTGACGTTTGTTTATTTGAAACTTGTTACTATGGCAACGCCTAGACATCTTTGTTTATTACCATAGCAACGCCATAAAATATTTCGAAGTATGTTCTATGTGACGTTTGTTTATTTGAAATTTGTAACCATGGCAACGCCTAGAAATTTTTGTTTATTACCATAGCAACGCCATAAAATATTTCGAAGTATGTATGTGACGTTTGTAAATTTGAAATTTGTAACCATGGCAACGCCTAGAATTTTTTGTTTATTACCATAGCAACGCCATAAAATATTTAAAAGTATGTATGTGACGTGTGTTTATTTGAAATTTGTTACCATGGCAACGCCTAGACATCTTTGTTTATTACCATAGCAACGCCATAAAATATTGCGAAGTATGTTCTATGTGACGTTTGTTTATTTGAAATTTGTTACCATGGCAACGCCTAGAAATTTTTGTTTATTACCATAGCAACGCCATAAAATATTTCGAAGTATGTTCTATGTGACGTTTGTTTATTTTAAATTTGTAACCATGGCAACGCCTAGAAATTTTTGTTTATTACCATAGCAACGCCATAAAATATTTAAAAGTATGTATGTGACGTTTGTTTATTTGAAACTTGTTACTATGGCAACGCCTAGAAATTTTTGTTTATTACCATAGCAACGCCATAAAATATTTCGAAGTATGTATGTGACGTGTGTTTATTTGAAATTTGTTACCATGGCAACGCCTAGACATCTTTGTTTATTACCATAGCAACGCCATAAAATATTTCGAAGTATGAATGTGACGTGTGTTTTTTTGAAATTTGTTACCATTGCAACGCGTAGAAATTTTTGTTTAATACCATAGCAACGCCATAAAATATTTCGAAGTATGTATGTGACGTTTGTTTATTTGAAATTTGTTACAATGGCAACGCCTAGAAATTATTGTTTATTACCATAGCAACGCCATAAAATATTTCGAAGAATGTTCTATGTGACGTTTGTTTATTTGAAATTTGTTACAATGGCAACGCCTAGAAATAATTGTTTATTACCAGAGCAACGCCATTAAATATTTCGAAAAATGTTCTATGTGACGTTTGTTTATTTGAAATTTGTTACCATGGCAACGCCTAGAAATTTTTGTTTATTACCATAGCAACGCCATAAAATATTTCGAAGTATGTTCTATGTGACGTTTGTTTATTTGAAATTTGTAACCATGGCAACGCCTAGAAATTTTTGTTTATTACCATAGCAACGCCATAAAATATTTCGAAGTATGTATGTGACGTTTGTAAATTTAAAATTTGTAACCATGGCAACGCCTAGAATTTTTTGTTTATTACCATAGCAACGCCATAAAATATTTAAAAGTATGTATGTGACGTTTGTTTATTTGAAACTTGTTACTATGGCAACGCCTAGACATCTTTGTTTATTACCATAGCAACGCCATAAAATATTTCGAAGTATGTATGTGACGTGTGTTTATTTGAAATTTGTTACCATGGCAACGCCTAGAAATTTTTGTTTATTACCATAGCAACGCCATAAAATATTTCGAAGTATGTATGTGACGTTTGTTTATTTGAAATTTGTTACCATGGCAACGCCTAGACATCTTTGTTTATTACCATAGCAACGCCATAAAATATTCCAAAGTATGTATGTGACGTGTGTTTATTTGAAATTTGTTACCATGGCAACGCCTAGACATCTTTGTTTATTACCATAGCAACGCCATAAAATATTTCGAAGTATGAATGTGACGTGTGTTTTTTTGAAATTTGTTACCATTGCAACGCGTAGAAATTTTTGTTTAATACCATAGCAACGCCATAAAATATTTCGAAGTATGTATGTGACGTTTGTTTATTTGAAATTTGTTACCATGGCAACGCCTAGAAATTATTGTTTATTACCATAGCAACGCCATAAAATATTTCGAAGAATGTTCTATGTGACGTTTGTTTATTTGAAATTTGTTACAATGGCAACGCCTAGAAATTATTGTTTATTACCATAGCAACGCCATTAAATATTTCGAAGAATGTTCTATGTGACGTTTGTTTATTTGAAATTTGTTACCATGGCAACGCCTAGAAATTTTTGTTTATTACCATAGCAACGCCATAAAATATTTCGAAGTATGTTCTATGTGACGTTTGTTTATTTGAAATTTGTAACCATGGCAACGCCTAGAAATTTTTGTTTATTACCATAGCAACGCCATAAAAAATTTCGAAGTATGTATGTGACGTTTGTAAATTTGAAATTTGTAACCATGGCAACGCCTAGAATTTTTTGTTTATTACCATAGCAACGCCATAAAATATTTAAAAGTATGTATGTGACGTTTGTTTATTTGAAACTTGTTACTATGGCAACGCCTAGACATCTTTGTTTATTACCATAGCAACGCCATAAAATATTTCGAAGTATGTATGTGACGTGTGTTTATTTGAAATTTGTTACCATGGCAACGCCTAGAAATTTTTGTTTATTACCATAGCAACGCCATAAAATATTTCGAAGTATGTATGTGACGTTTGTTTATTTGAAATTTGTTACCATGGCAACGCCTAGACATCTTTGTTTATTACCATAGCAACGCCATAAAATATTCCGAAGTATGTATGTGACGTGTGTTTTTTTGAAATTTGTTACCATTGCAACGCGTAGAAATTTTTGTTTATTACCATAGCAACGCCATAAAATATTTCGAAGTATGTATGTGATTTTTGTTTATTTGAAATTTGTTACCATGGCAACGCCTAGAAATTTTTGTTTATTACCATAGCAACGCCATAAAATATTTCGAAGTATGTATGTGACGTTTGTTTATTTGAAATTTGTTACCATGGCAACGCCAAGAAATTATTGTTTATTACCATAGCATCGCCATAAAATATTTCGAAGAATGTTCTATGTGACGTTTGTTTATTTGAAATTTTTTACCATGGCAACGCGTAGAAATTTTTGTTTATTACCATAGCAACGCCATAAAATATTTCGAAGTATGTATGTGACGTTTGTTTATTTGAAATTTGTTACCATGGCAACGCCTAGAAATTATTGTTTATTACCATAGCAACGCCATAAAATATTTCGAAGAATGTTCTATGTGACGTTTGTTTATTTGAAATTTGTTACAATGGCAACGCCTAGAAATTTTTGTTTATTACCATAGCAGCGCCATAAATTATTTCGCAGTATGTATGTGACGTTTCTTTATTTGAAATTTGTAACCATGGCAACGCCTAGAAATTTTTGTTTATTACCATTGCAACGCCATAAAATATTGCGAAGTATGTTCTATGTGACGTTTGTTTATTTGAAATTTGTTACCATGGCAACGCCTAGAAATTTTTGTTTATTACCATAGCAACGCCATAAAATATTTCGAAGTATGTTCTATGTGACGTTTGTTTATTTTAAATTTGTAACCATGGCAACGCCTAGAAATTTTTGTTTATTACCATAGCAACGCCATAAAATATTTCGGAGTATGTATGCGACGTTTGTTAATTTGAAATTTGTTAACATGGAAACGCCTAGAAATTTTTGTTTACTACCATAGCAACGCCATAAATGATTTCGAAGTATGTATGTGACTTTTGTTTATTTGAAATTTGTTACCATGGCAACGCCTAGAAATTTTTGTTTATTACCATAGCAACGCCATAAAATATTTCGAAGTATGTATGTGACGTTTGTTTATTTGAAATTTGTTACCATGGCAACGCCTAGACATCTCTGTTTATAACCATAGCAACGCCATAAAATATTTCAAAGTATGTATGTGACGTGTGTTTATTTGAAATTTGTTACCTTGGCAACGTCTAGAAATTTTTATTTAAAACCATAGCAACGCCATAAAATATTTCGAAGTATGTATGTGACGTTTGTTAATTTGAAATTTGTTACCATGGCAACGCCTAGAAATTTTTGTTTTTTACCATAGCAATGACATAAAATATTTCGAAGAATGTTCTATGTGACGTTTGTTTATTTGAAATTTGTTACCATGGCAACGCCTAGAAATTTTTGTTTATTACCATAGCAACGCCATAAAATATTTCGAAGAATGTTCTATGTGACGTTTGTTTATTTGAAATTTGTTACCATGGCAGCGCCTAGAAATTTTTGTTTATTACCATAGCAACGCAATTAAATATTTCAAAGTATGTACGTGACGTTTGTTAATTTGAATCTGTTACCATGTCGACGCCTTGAAATTTGTTTATTACCAAAGCAACGCCATAAAATATTTCGAAGTAAGTTCTATGTGACGTTTGTTAATTTGAAATTTTATACCATGGCAACGCCTAGAAATTTTTGTTTATTACCATAGCAACGCCATAAAATATTTCGAAGTATGTATGTGACGTTTGTTTATTTGAAATTTGTTACCATGGCAACGCCTAGAATTTTTTGTTTATTACCATAGCAACGCCATAAAATATTTCGAAGTAAGTATGTGACGTTTGTTTATTTGAAATTTGTTACCATGGCAACGCCAAAAAAATTTTTGTTTATGACCATAGCAACGCCATAAAATATTTCGAAGTATGTACGTGACGTGTGTTTATTTGAAATTTGTTACCATGGCAACGCCTAAAAATTTTTGTTTATTACTATAATAACGCCATAAAATATTTCAAAGTATGTATGTGACGTTTGTTTATTTGAAATTTTTTACCATGGCAACGCCTAGAAATTTTTGTTTATTACCATAGCCACGCCATAAAATATTTCGAAGTTAGTATGTGACGTATGTTTATTTGAAATTTGTAACCATGGCAACGCGTAGAAATTTTTGTTTATTACCATAGCAACGCCATAAAATATTTCGAAGAATGTTCTAGGTGACGTTTGTTTATTTGAAATTTGTGACAATAACAACGCCTAGAATTTTTTGTTTATTACCATAGCAACGCCATAAAATATTTTGAAGTATGTATGTGACGTTGGTTAATTTGAAATTTGTTACCAAAGCAATGCCTAGAATTTTTTGTTTATTACTATAGCAACGCCATAAAATATTTCGAAGTATGTATGTGACGTTTGTTAATTTGAAATTTGTAAAAATGGCAACGCCTAGAAATTTTTGTTTATTACCATAGCAACGCCATAAAAAATTTCAAAGTATGTATGTGACGTTTGGTAATTTAAAATTTGTTACCATGGCAAAACCTAGAAATTTTTGTTAATTACCATAGCAATGCCATAAAATATTTCGAAGTATGTTCTGTGTGACGTTTGTTTATTTGAAATTTGTTACCATGGCAACGCCTAGAAAATTTTGTTTATTACCATAGCAACGCCATAAAATATTTCGAAGTATGTATGTGACGTTTGTTTATTTGAAATTTGTTACCATGGCAACGCCAAAAAAATTTTTGTTTATTACCATAGCAACGCCATAAAATATTTCGAAGTATGTACGTGACGTGTGTTTATTTGAAATTTGTTACCATGGCAACGCCTAAAAATTTTTGTTTATTACTATAATAACGCCATAAAATATTTTGAAGTATGTATGTGACGTTTGTTTATTTGAAATTTTTTACCATGGCAACGCCTAGAAAATTTTGTTTATTACCATAGCAACGCCATAAAATATTTCGAAGTATGTTCTATGTGACGTTTGTTTTTTTGAAATTTGTTACCATGGCAACGCCTAGAAATTTTTGTTTATTACCATAGCAACGCCATAAAATATTTCGAAGTATGTATGTGACGTTTGTTATTTTAAATTTGTTACCATGGCAACGCCTTGAATTTTTTGTTTATTACTATATCAATGCTATAAAATATTTCGAAGTATGTATGTGACGTTTGTTAATTTGAAATTTGTAACCATGGCAACGCCTAGAAATTTTTGTTTATTACCATAGCAACGCCATAAAAAATTTCAAAGTATGTATGTGACGTTTGGTAATTTGAAATTTGTTACCATGGCAACACCTAGAAATTTTTGTTAATTACCATAGCAACGCCATAAAATATTTCGAAGTATGTTCTGTGTGACGTTTGTTTATTTGAAATTTGTTACCATGGCAACGCCTAGAAAATTTTGTTTATAACCATAGCAACGCCATTAAATATTTCGAAGTATGTATGTGACGTTTGTTTATTTGAAATTTGTTACCATGGCAACGCCAAAAAAATTTTTGTTTATTACCATAGCAACGCCATAAAATATTTCGAAGTATGTACGTGACGTGTGTTTATTTGAAATTTGTTACCATGGCAACGCCTAAAAATTTTTGTTTATTACTATAATAACGCCATAAAATATTTCGAAGTATGTATGTGACGTTTGTTTATTTGAAATTTTTTACCATGGCAACGCCTAGAAATTTTTGTTTATTACCATAGCAACGCCATAAAATATTTCGAAGTATTTTCTATGTGACGTTTGTTTATTTGAAATTTGTTACCATGGCAACGCCTAGAAATTTTTGTTTATTACCATAGCAACGCCATAAAATATTTCGAAGTTAGTATGTGACGTTTGTTTATTTGAAATTTGTAACCATGGCAACGCGTAGAAATTTTTGTTTATTACCATAGCAACGCCATAAAATATTTCGAAGAATGTTCTATGTGACGTTTGTTTATTTGAAATTTGTGACAATAACAACGCCTAGAATTTTTTGTTTATTACCATAACAACGCCATAAAATATTTCGAAGTATGTATGTGACGTTTGTTAATTTGAAATTTGTTACCATGGCAACGCCTAAAATTTTTTGTTTATTACTATAGCAACGCCATAAAATATTTCGAAGTATGTATGTGACGTTTGTTAATTTGAAATTTGCACCCATGGCAACGCCTAGAAATTTTTGTTTATTACCATAGCAACGCCATAAAAAATTTTGAAGTATGTATGTGACGTTTGTTAATTTAAAATTTGTTACCATAGCAACGCCTAGAAATTTTTGTTTATTACCATAGCAACGCCATAAAATATTTCGAAGTATGTATGTGAGGTTTGTTTATTTGAAATTTGATACCATAGCAACGCCTAGAATTTTTTGTTTATTACCATAGCAACGCCATAAAATATTTCGAAGTATGTATGTGACGTTTGTTTATTTAAAATTTGCTACCATGGCAACGCCTTGAATTTTTTGTTTATAACCATAGCAACGCCATAAAATATTTCGAAGTATGTTCTATGTGACGTTTGTTTATTTGAAATTTGTTACCATGGCAACGCCTAGAAATTATTGTTTATTACCATAGCAACGCCATAAAATATTTCGAAGAATGTTCTATGTGACGTTTGTTTATTTGAAATTTGTTACAATGGCAACGCCTAGAAATTTTTGTTTATTACCATAGCAACGCCATAAAATATTTCGCAGTATGTATGTGACGTTTCGTTATTCGAAATTTGTAACCATGGCAACGCCTAGAAATTTTCTTTTATTACCATAGCAATGCCATAAATATTTCGAAGTATGTATGTGACGTTTGTTTATTTGAAATTTGTTACCATGGCAACGCCTAGAATTTTTTGTTTATTACCATAGCAACGCCATAAAATATTTCGAAGTATGTTCTATGTGACGTTTGTTTATTTGAAATTTGTTACAATGGCAACGCCTAGAAATTTTTGTTTATTACCATAGCAGCGCCATAAATTATTTCGCAGTATGTATGTGACGTTTCGTTATTTGAAATTTGTAACCATGGCAACGCCTAGAAATTTTCTTTTATTACCATAGCAATGCCATAAATATTTCGAAGTATGTATGTGACCTTTGTTTATTTGAAATTTGTTACCATGGCAACGCCTAGAATTTTTTGTTTATTACCATAGCAACGCCATAAAATATTTCGAAGTATGTATGTGACGTTTGTTTATTTAAAATTTGCTACCATGGCAACGCCTTGAATTTTTTGTTTATAACCATAGCAACGCCATAAAATATTTCGAAGTATGTTCTATGTGACGTTTGTTTATTTGAAATTTGTTACCATGGCAACGCCTAGAAATTATTGTTTATTACCATAGCAACGCCATAAAATATTTCGAAGAATGTTCTATGTGACGTTTGTTTATTTGAAATTTGTTACAATGGCAACGCCTAGAAATTTTTGTTTATTACCATAGCAACGCCATAAAATATTTCGAAGTATGTATGTGACGTTTGTTTATTTGAAATTTGTTACCATGGCAATGCCTAGAAATTTATATTTATTACCATAGCAACGCCATAAAATATTTCGATGTATGTATGTGACGTTTGGTAATTTGAAATCTGTTACCATGTCAAAGCCTAGAAACTTTTGTTTATTACCATAGCAACGCCATAAAATATTTCGAAGTATGAATGTGACGTTTGTTTATTTGAAATTTGTTACAATGGCAACGCCTAGAAATTATTGTTTATTACCATAGCAACGCCATTAAATATTTCGAAGAATGTTCTATGTGACGTTTGTTTATTTGAAATTTGTTACCATGGCAACGCCTAGAAATTTTTGTTTATTACCATAGCAACGCCATAAAATATTTCGAAGTATGTTCTATGTGACGTTTGTTTATTTGAAATTTGTAACCATGGCAACGCCTAGAAATTTTTGTTTATTACCATAGCAACGCCATAAAATATTTCGAAGTATGTATGTGACGTTTGTAAATTTGAAATTTGTAACCATGGCAACGCCTAGAATTTTTTGTTTATTACCATAGCAACGCCATAAAATATTTAAAAGTATATATGTGACGTTTGTTTATTTGAAACTTGTTACTATGGCAACGCCTAGACATCTTTGTTTATTACCATAGCAACGCCATAAAATATTTCGAAGTATGTATGTGACGTGCGTTTATTTGAAATTTGTTACCATGGCAACGCCTAGAAATTTTTGTTTATTACCATAGCAACGCCATAAAATATTTCGAAGTATGTATGTGACGTTTGTTTATTTGAAATTTGTTACCATGGCAACGCCTAGACATCTTTGTTTATTACCATAGCAACGCCATAAAATATTCCGAAGTATGTATGTGACGTGTGTTTTTTTGAAATTTGTTACCATTGCAACGCGTAGAAATTTTTGTTTATTACCATAGCAACGCCATAAAATATTTCGAAGTATGTATGTGACGTTTGTTTACTTGAAATTTGTTACCATGGCAACGCCTAGAAATTTTTGTTTATTACCATAGCAACGCCATAAAATATTTCGAAGTATGTATGTGACGTTTGTTTATTTGAAATTTGTTACCATGGCAACGCCAAGAAATTATTGTTTATTACCATAGCAACGCCATAAAATATTTCGAAGAATGTTCTATGTGACGTTTGTTTATTTGAAATTTGTTACCATGGCAACGCCTAGAAATTATTGTTTATTACCATAGCAACGCCATAAAATATTTCGAAGAATGTTCTATGTGACGTTTGTTTATTTGAAATTTGTTACAATGGCAACGCCTAGAAATTTTTGTTTATTACCATAGCAGCGCCATAAATTATTTCGCAGTATGTATGTGACGTTTCTTTATTTGAAATTTGTAACCATGGCAACGCCTAGAAATTTTTGTTTATTACCATAGCAACGCCATAAAATATTTCGAAGTATGTTCTATGTGACTTTTGTTTATTTGAAATTTGTTACCATGGCAACGCCTAGAATTTTTTGTTAATTCCCATAGCAACGCCATAAAATATTTCGAAGTATGTATGTGACGTTTGTTAATTTGAAATTTGTTACCATGGCAACGCCTAGAAATTTTTGTTTATTACCATAGCAACGCCATAAAATATTTCGAAGTATGTTCTATGTGACGTTTGTTTATTTGAAATTTGTTACCATGGCAGCGCCCAGAAATTTATGTTTATTACCATAGCAACGCCATAAAATATTTTGAAGTATGTATGTGACGTTTGTTAATTTAAAATTTGTTACCATAGCAACGCCTAGAAATTTTTGTTTATTACCATAGCAACGCCATAAATTATTTCGAAGAATGTATGTTACGTTTGTTTATTTGAAATTTGTTACCATGGCAACGCCTAGAAATTTTTGTTTATTACCATAGCAACGCCATTAAATATTTCGAAGTACTTATGTGACGTTTGTTAATTTGAAATTTGTTACCATGGCAACGCCGAGAATTTTTTGTTTATTACCAGAGCAACGCCATAAAATATTTCGAAGTATGTATGTTACGTTTGTTAATTTAAAATTTGTTACCATGGCAACGCCTAGAAATTTTTGTTTATTACCAGAGCAACGCCATAAAATATTTCGAAGAATGTATGTTACGTTTGTTTATTTGAAATTTGTTACCATGGCAACGCCTAGAAATTTTTGTTTTTTACCATAGCAACGCCATTAAATATTTCGAAGTACTTATGTGACGTTTGTTAATTTGAAATTTGTTACCATGGCAACGCCTAGAATTTTTTGTTTATTACCAGAGCAACGCCATAAAATATTTCGAAGTATGTATGTTACGTTTGTTAATTTAAAATTTGTTACCATGGCAACGCCTAGAAATTTTTGTTTATTACCATAGCAACGCCATAAAATATTTCGAAGTATGTATGTGACGTTTGTTTATTTGAAATTTGTTACCATGGCAGCGCCTAGAAATTTTTGTTTATTACCATAGCAACGCCATAAAATATTTCGAAGTATGTTCTATGTGACGTTTTTTTATTTGAAATTTGTTACCATGGCAACGCCTAGAAATTTTTGTTTATTACCATAGCAACGCCATAAAATATTTCGAAGTATGTATGTGACATTTATTAATTTGAAATTTGTTACCATGACAACGCCTAGAAATTTTTGTTAATTACCATAGCAACGCCATAAAATATTTCGAAGTATGTATGTGACGTTTGTTAATTTGAAATTTGTTACCATGGAAACGCCTAGAAATTTTTGTTTATTACCATAGCAACGCCATTAAATATTTCGAAGTATATTTGTGACGTTTGTTAATTTGAAATTTGTTACCATGAAAACGCCTAGAAATTTTTGTTTATTACCATAGCAGCGTCATTAAATATTTCAAAGAATGTTCTATGTGACGTTTTTTTATTTGAAATTTGTTACCATTGATTTGATTAAGTTATGTTCGATTTGGTCATTTTAGGTTTGAGTTAACCACGTTATCGTCGACTTTGTCTGCTCGTTGCGCTCGCTCAGATGCAAACGCCCGTTTTCGGACACGCCACCTTCTCTCTACGTTCATTCGTTTAGTATCGCAGTAATAGTGCGCGCGGATAAGGTTGGAGGTAAAATGCAACCTTTTATATACATTTCCGAAACGAAAACATGCTTATTTTGTTGGTTTAATTGTTTAGCACGATCTCGTCTGATCGGGTCGCGTTCCATTTCACTAGGCTAGATTTGATTTCTTTTGAATTTTTTCGATTAGGTTATGTACTTTTTGGATGTGTTAGGTTTGATTCTGTTATTATAGGTTTTATTTGATTAGGTTATGTTCGATTTGGTTATTTTAGGTTTGAGTTAACTACGTTATCGTCGACTTTGTCTGCTCGTTGCGCTCGCTCAGATGCAAACGCCCGTTTTCGGACACGCCACCTTCTCTCTACGTTCATTCGTTTAGTATCGCAATAATAGTGCGCGCGCACAAAGCTGGAGGTAAAATACAACCTTTTTCATACATTTTTGAAACGAAAACATGTTCATCTTCGTCTGTTTAATTGTTTGGCACGATCTCGTCTGATCGGGTCGCGTTCCATTTCACTAGGCTAGATTTGATTTCTTTTGTATTTTTTTGATTAGATTATGTTTTTTTTGGACAAGTTAGGTTTGATTCTCTTAGTATAGGTTTCATTAGATTAGGTTATGTTCGATTTGGTCATTTTAAGTTTGAGTTAACCACGTTATCGTCGACTTTGTCTGCTCGTTGCGCTCGCTCAGATGCAAACGCCCGTTTTCGGACACGCCACCTTCTCTCTACGTTCATTCGTTTAGTATCGCAGTAATAGTGCGCGCGCACAGGGCTGGAGGTGAAATACAACCTTTTTATACGTTTTTGAAACGAAAACATGTTTATCTTCGTTGGTTTAATTGTTTGGCACGATCTCGTCTGATCGGGTCGCGTTCCATTTCACTAGGCTAGATTTGATTTTTTTTTGAATTTTTTCGATTAGGTTATGTACTTTTTGGACGGGTTAGGTGCGATTCTGTTAGTATAGGTTTCATTTGATTTGTTTATGTTCGATTTGGTCATTTAAGATTTGAGTTAACTACGTTATCGTCGACTTTGTCTGCTCATTGCGCTCGCTCAGATGCAAACGCCCGTTTTCGGACACGCCACCTTCTCTCTACGTTCATTCGTTTACTATCTCAGTAATAGTAAGCGCGCACAGGGCTGGAGGTGGAATACAACCTTTTTTATACATTTTTGAAACAAAAAAATGTTTATCTTCGTTGGTTTAATTGTTTGGCACGATCTCGTCAGATCGGGTCGCGTTCCATTTCACTAGGCTAGATTTGATTTCTTTTGAATTTTTTCGATTAGGTTATAAACTTTTTGGACAAGTTAGGTTTGATTCTGTTAGTAAAGGTTTTATTTGATTAGGTTATGTTCGATTTAATCTATTTAGGTTTGATTTAACCACGTTATCGTCGACTTTGTCTGCTCGTTTCGCTCGCTCAGATGCAAACGCCCGTTTTCGGACACGCCACCTTCTCTCTACGTTCATTCGTTTAGTATCGCAGTATTAGTACGCGCGCACAAAACTGGAGGTGAAATACAACCTTTTTCATACATTTCCGAAACGAAAACAGCATTATCTTCGTTGGTTTAATTGTTTAGCACGGTCTCGTCTGATCGTGTCGCGTTCCATTTCACTAGGCTTGATTTGATTTCGTTTGAATTTTTTCGATTAGGTTATGTACTTTTTGGACGGGTTAGGTTTGATTCTGTTATTAAAGGTCTCATTTGATTAGGTTATGTTCAATTTAGTCATTTTAAGTTTGAGTTAACCACGTTATCGTCGACTTTGTCTGCTCGTTGCGCTCGCTCAGATGCAAACGCCCGTTTTCGAACACGCCACCTTCTCCCTACGTTCATTCGTTTAGTATCGCAGTAATAGTGCGCGCGCACAGGGCTGAAGGTGGAATACAACCTTTTTTATACATTTTTGAAACGAAAACATGTTTATCTTTGTTGGTTTAATTGTTTGGCACGATCTCGTCTGATCGGGTCGCGTTCCATTTCACTAGGCTAGATTTGATTTCTTTTGAATTTTTTCGATTAGGTTATGTACTTTTTGGACGAGTTAGGTTCGATTCTGTTAGTATAGGTTTCATTTGATTAGGTTAGGTTAGGTTAGGTCATTTTAGGTTTGAGTTAACCACGTTATCGTCGACTTTGTCTGCTCGTTGCGCTCGCTCAGATGCAAACGCCCGTTTTCGGACACGCCACCTTCTCTCTACGTTCATTCGTTTAGTATCGCAGTAATAGTGCGCGCGCACAAGGCTGGAGGTGGAATACAACCTTTTTTATACATTTCCGAAACGGAAACATGATTATCTTTGTTGGTTTAATTGTTTAGCACGGTCTCGTCTGATCGGGTCGCGTTCCATTTCACTATAGTGCAGGATCCCATAGACTTCTCGTATACATAATATGCGGAACGCATTCTGACAATTGGAATAGGTTTTAGGGGTCCCCAATATATATAATGTTGATGTTGCCAGGCGATATTAGTGGTCAATTTTTTTTTATTGAGGTTTTAATTTTTTTTCTTATAACCCACCAAAAATTGTTCTGAATTCTTCAATAAAACCAAGACCCAATCAAGGATTGATTAAGGGAAAATCCAATAATTGTACCATGCCATCGGCATGGTCGTAGAACGGTTCGTCCCGTTTGAAAAAATAAAAATAGCGGGTAGTGCAATGTGATCAAAATTATCGATTCTTAGGATCCTCCTTGGCTTAAATTATTTTATTTAGTAGCATTTTTGTATAAATCACCCAGATTGGTTTCTTTACTATATCTATGCATATGACATTAGTTTTAGTATTATGGTTAACCCAGAAACAGTGTAGGTTGCATATATAGGTAGGTGAATAAATTAAATAACGATAACCACTAACCACACTAAGTACCTACACATTTTTATTAAAAAAAAAGAAACAACAAGTCAAGTGTTCAAACTGCTTTAAGTAAAGTATCATGATCACAGTTTTTACAAACACTACTTACACATTTGCACAATGATATACATGTCAAAGCCAATTTCTTATAACTACATGATAATGTACGGCAGTTAGAATTACATATGCATGGTTTAACTAAATAATTTGGTAGAGGTTCATTCGTCATTTGTCTTGGATACAAATTATCCAAGGAGGATCCTAAGAATCGATAATTTTGATCACATTGCACTACCCGCTATTTTTATTTTTTCAAACGGGACGAACCGTTCTACGACCATGCAGATGGCATGGTACAATTATTGGATTTTCCCTTAATCAATCCCTGATTGGGTCTTGGTTTTTTTGAAGAATTCAGAACAATTTTTGGTGGCTTATAAGAAAAAAAATTAAAACCTCAATAAAAAAAATTGACCACTAATATCGCCTGGCAACATCAACATTATATATATTGGTGACCCCTAAAACTCATTCCAATTGTCAGAATGCGTTCCGCATATTATGTATACGAGAAGTCTATGGGATCCTGCACTACTAGGCTAGATTTGATTTCTTTTGAATTTTTTCGATTAGGTTATGTACTTTTTGGACGGGTTAGGTTTGATTCTGTTAGTAAAGGTTTCATTTGATTAGGTTATGTTCGATTTGATCATTTTAGGTTTGAGTTAACCACGTTATCGTCGACTTTGTCTGCTCGTTGCGCTCGCTCAGATGCAAACGCCCGTTTTCGGACACGCCACCTTCTCTCTACGTTCATTCGTTTAGTATCGCAATAATAGTGCGCGCACACAGGGTTGGGAGTGGAATACAACCTTTTTTATACATTTCCGAAACGGAAACATGATTATCTTCGTTGGTTTAATTGTTTGGCACGGTCTCGTCTGATCGGGTCGCGTTCCATTTCACTAGGCTAGATTTGATTTCTTTTGAATTTTTTCGATTAGGTTATGTACTTTTTGGACGGGTTAGGTTTGATTCTGTTAGTATAGGTTTCATTTGATATATTTATGTTAGATTTGGTCATTTTAAGTTTGAGTTAACCACGTTATCGTCGACTTTGTCTGCTCGTTGCGCTCGCTCAGATGCAAACGCCCGTTTTCGGACTTGCCACCTTCTCTCTACGTTCATTCGTTTAGTATCGCAGTAATAGTGCGCGCGCACAAAGCTTGAGGTGCAATACAACCTTTTTTATACATTTCCGAAACGGAAACACGATTATCCTTGTTGGTTTAATTGTTTGGCACGGTCTCGTCTGATCGGGTCGCGTTCCATTTCACTAGGCTAGATTTGATTTCTTTTGAATTTTTTCGATTAGGTTATGTACTCTTTAGACGGGTTAGGTTCGATTCTGTTAGTATAGACTTCATTTGATTAGGTTATGTTCGATTTGGTCATTTTAGGTTTGAGCTAACCACGTTAACGTCGACTTTGTCTGCTCGTTGCGCTCGCTCAGATGCAAACGCCCGTTTTCGGACACGCCACCTTCTCTCTACGTTCATTCGTTTAGTATCGCAGTAATAGTGCGCGCGCACAGAGTCGAAGGTGGAATACAACCTTTTTTATAAATTTCCGAAACGGAAACATGATTATCTTTGTTGATTTAATTGTTTGGCACGGTCTCGTCTGATCGGGTCGCGTTCCATTTCACTAGGCTAGATTTGATTTCTTTTGAATTTTTTCGGTTAGGTTATGTACTCTTTAGACGGGTTAGGTTTGATTCTGTTAGTATAGGTTTCATTTGATGAGTTTATGTTCGATTTGGTCATTTTAGGTTTGAGCTAACCACGTTAACGTCGACTTTGTCTGCTCGTTGCGCTCGCTCAGATGCAAACGCCCGTTTTCGGACACGCCACCTTCTCTCTACGTTCATTCGTTTAGTATCGCAGTAATAGTGCGCGCGCACAAAGCTGGAGGTGGAATACAACCTTTTTTATACATTTCCGTAACGAAAACATGATTATCTTCGTTGGTTTAATTGTTTGGCACGGTCTCGTCTGATCGGGTCGCGTTCCATTTCACTAGGCTAGATTTGATTTCTTTTGAATTTTTTCGATTAGGTTATGTACTCTTTAGACGGGTTAGGTTTGATTCTGTTAGTATGGGTTTCATTTGATGAGTTTATGTTCGATTTGGTCATTTTAGGTTTGAGCTAACCACGTTAACGTCGACTTTGTCTGCTCGTTGCGCTCGCTCAGATGCAAACGCCCGTTTTCGGACACGCCACCTTCTCTCTACGTTCATTCGTTTAGTATCGCAGTAATAGTGCGCGCGCACAAAGCTGGAGGTGGAATACAACCTTTTTTATACATTTCCGTAACGAAAACATGATTATCTTCGTTGGTTTAATTGTTTGGCACGGTCTCGTCTGATCGGGTCGCGTTCCATTTCACTAGGCTAGATTTGATTTCTTTTGAATTTTTTCGATTAGGTTATGTACTCTTTAGACGGGTTAGGTTTGATTCTGTTAGTATGGGTTTCATTTGATGAGTTTATGTTCGATTTGGTCATTTTAGGTTTGAGCTAACCACGTTAACGTCGACTTTGTCTGCTCGTTGCGCTCGCTCAGATGCAAACGCCCGTTTTCGGACACGCCACCTTCTCTCTACGTTCATTCGTTTAGTATCGCAGTAATAGTGCGCGCGCATAGAGCTTAAGGTGGAAAACAACCTTTTTTATACATTTCCGTAACGAAAA
The DNA here is from genome assembly GCF_057557595.1 of Rhyacophila brunnea. Classification (NCBI taxonomy): domain Eukaryota; kingdom Metazoa; phylum Arthropoda; class Insecta; order Trichoptera; family Rhyacophilidae; genus Rhyacophila; species Rhyacophila brunnea. Next base: position 29,541,996 of record NW_028232904.1, on the reverse strand, counting down.
CATGATTATTTTCGTTGGTTTAATTGTTTGGCACGGTCTCGTCTGATCGGGTCGCGTTCCATTTCACTAGGCTAGATTTGATTTCTTTTGAAATTTTTCGATTAGGTTATGTTTTTTTTTGGACGGGTTAGGTTCGATTCTGTTATTATAGGTTTTAATTTGATTAGGTTATGTTCGATTTGGTCTTTTTAGGTTTGAGTTAACCACGTTATCGTCGACTTTGTCTGCTCGTTGCGCTCGCTCAGATGCAAACGCCCGTTTTCGGACACGCCACCTTCTCTCTACGTTCATTCGTTTAGTATCGCAGTAATAGTGCGCGCGCACAAGGCTGGAGGTGTAATACAACCTTTTTTATACATTTCCGAAACGGAAACATGATTATCTTCGTTGGTTTAATTGTTTGGCACGGTCTCGTCTGATCGGGTCGCGTTCCATTTCACTAGGCTAGATTTGATTTCTTTTGAATTTTTTCGATTAGGTTATGTACTTTTTGAACGGGTTAGGTTTGATTCTGTTAGTATAGGTCTCATTTGATTAAGTTATGTTCGATTTGGTCATTTTAGGTTTGAGTACGGAACGACGAATAACGAATGAAATGACGTCGATGAAGCCGTCATGTGCCATGTGGTTTCATAGCGGTTCGATGTAATAGTATGTGTGCGCTTCATACCATACGCGTCACTTGGTGCGCTTGTGTGAGTGCACTCGGCCGGCGAAACAATAGTCCATGCGCGCGCTCTCATTTGAAAGCATTGCCAATGGGCCACCGGCCGGTTCGAATCGGTGTAAAATTTTGTGTCTGGACACAAATTTTCAATTCGGCCGTTCGCTTGATCGTCCATGCGCGGGGTTGCATTGCAATACGATGGTTACAACTCCTCGATTGTTGACCGTACGATAGTAAATCGTTCATGCGCGGTAGGCCCAATTTTGGTCCCCGTACTATGTACGATGTAGGTGTAATACAACCTTTTTTATACATTTCCGAAACGGAAACATGATTATCTTCGTTGGTTTAATTGTTTGGCACGGTCACGTCTGATCGGGTCGCGTTCCATTTCACTAGGCTAGATTTGATTTCTTTTGATTTTTTTCGATTAGGTTATGTACTTTTTGGTCGGGTTAGTTTCGATTGTGTTAGTATAGGTTTCATTTGATTAGGTTATGTTCGATTTAGTCATTTTAGTTTTGAGTACGGAACGACGAATAACGAATGAAATGACGTCGATGAAGCCGTCATGTGCCATGTGGTTTCATAGCGGTTCGATGTAATAGTATGTGTGCGCTTCATACCATACGCGTCACTTGGTGCGCTTGTGTGAGTGCACTCGGCCGGCGAAACAATAGTCCATGCGCGCGCTCTCATTTGAAAGCATTGCCAATGGGCCACCGGCCGGTTCGAATCGGTGTAAAATTTTGTGTCTGGACACAAATTTTCAATTCGGCCGTTCGCTCGATCGTCCATGCGCGGGGTTGCATTGCAATACGATGGTTACAACTCCTCGATTGTTGACCGTACGATAGTAAATCGTTCATGCGCGGTAGGCCCAATTTTGGTCCCCGTACTATGTACGATATAAAACAGGTATAGTACGCCCAAAATACTATAATTTTGAATATCGTACTATAATTTAATAGAAAAGTACTATAATTTCGAATTTCGCATTTGCCATGTCGCAATCGAGTTGTCTTTGAAAATTTGGAAATCTGCGGCCCGCGGCGAAATTTTCTTCTCCTAAAAAAACGAGCTGACCATGAAAAATCGGGAACCTGCGGCCCGCGGCGAAATATGTTTCCTAAAAAAAACCTATGAAAAATTGCGAACCTGCGGCCCGCGGTGAAATATTTCTCCTAAAAAAAACGAGCCGACTTGTGAAAAATTGTGGCGGTGAAATATTTACAAATTCTACTAAATTTTCCGTTATTTTTTCTGAGAAACAAAAAACCTATACATTTTCAACAGATGATAACGCGTACTATATTTTATCCCCAAATACTATAATTTTGGAGGCTCTGTACTATAATTCCACTTTCAAAATATGGCAACACTGCCTCGCAAATAAAATAGTCTATGCCCGAACGTCATGCGAATATTTTGGTTGTCAAAATAAATATTAAAATTATACTAGGTATAATATTGTAATTACACCAATTTAAGTTGAAGAGATTTCAATTTAATATAATATATTTTCTGACTACTGTTCGGAATAATGAGGGCAACAGAATCGAATGAAAACGTCCTTTTTCAGAACTTTACACGGATGTCAAAGGCGAATTTTGACATGTAGTTGGGAATAGAAAAACAAAATACTCGTTTAAGGGAAGCCATACCACCCGAAGTAAATTTGGCTATCACCCTTCGGTATTTGCCTACTATCGGTGATTCCTTCATGTCGCTTATGTATTTATTTAAATTACCTATCAAAGCAGTTTATTTCGATAGGTAGGTACCTAATGCTTGCAGAGGTGCTAAAAGCAATAGGTAGGTAGGTACCTAATTGAATGTTTGAAAGATGACGTTAAGGTAATTGGTTTATTGATATCTATAAGTATGTACTTACCTACATAATTCCGACCATGTCCGATCCTAATAGGATCATATGGGCCTCCACCGAGTAGAGGTTTGTATTAACATATTTTATTTTTACGAGAAATGGATGTCAGCCACTTGCTCAACCTATTAGGTCTATACCCTGACTCACACACAAATTGAAAAATAATATGTGTATTTGCCAGACCCAGGATTCGAACCTGGGACCCACGGCATGATAGTCCAACACTTGTGGGCCACCGTGGGCGTTATACATATTACGACACATCAATTCTGCAATATGTCATTGAATACTACAACTAGATAATATATACGATACAACACAACAGTGACTCGTATGATAACCACGAGGGTTCATTTTTGCTGTAGCCCCAGCTCCACTCCTTGTTGTTTCCTTAGTCTTGTGGAACTCCTTTGAAAAATACGAACTCAAGCTCTCAATTTTATTTTTAACCCCTATTATCGACATGCCATTTGACTCATATGCAAACCACGAGGGTTCATGCTTGTTGTCAGCCCCAGCGCCACTCTTTGTTTTATGGTACTCCTTGGAAAAGTAGAACCGTAAACATTTTATTTTTACCCCTAAAACTGACATTCCAAACTTTCCTGCCAATAATAATATGTAGGCATCATTGCGCTTCAGTTTGTTCGTATAGTCTTTATGGTTATATCCCATAATGCGCAATGTGCCCTTACTCTCAATAAAATCCATTGTAATCATTTCAGTCGACATTTTGCAAAAAATCGTAGTATTCCAATACTAAAATGCATCCAATATGATCAAATAGACTCAAATAAATATATTTATTGACAACGATAACTGACAGCCAACTGCACGAACGACACGAATCTTATTGAAAAAATACGAAGCTGCTGGGGTGTTGAACAGAAATCCAAGCCGGTCGGATCGCAGTGCGTTAGTACTTTCATCACAAAATGGCGGCCATTTTCAAACCGATTTCAAGGTCGACAACGCATGCCCTGAGGTCAATTCGTGAGACGTATGGAAAAGTCCCGAGTGTAGACCCGGCTTAGATAGACGGAAAGAGCCGTGACCGCGCCCATTTCTACCTCTATGCTCGCTAAATACAGCGACGCGACATCTGTGCGTTTCTCAACGAAATAAAATGACATTTCCTAACTTAACTAACTATTGCATTAATTTGATAATTGAAGCCCCTAAAACGGTTTTTAAGTTAGATATGTATTTAGATGGATATTTTTATTTCCTATATGATGGCCAAAGATTGAGCTTGAAAAAACGCCAAAAACCGTCAATACGTATGATCAAAAATTAGGGTACATTTCAAAACCTGCTAAAACGGTTGGGTGTGCTTTTCAAATAGGTACTCCTAAAATGGAAACTCAAAATACTCTTTAGAATAGTAACGAATTACAAAATAAATACATAAAATTCACAAATTTAATGGAAATGATTTTTTCTCAAAACTACCTAAAATCGTTTTTCTCATAACTACATAAAGTCATTTTAGGGGCTTTTGAAACTAGACGCTTCAATAATTGATTGATGCGATTCAAAATCAACAATTACTGTATCTGAATGAAAGGATATACCTGACGATTGGTAGAGCACAGATGCACAGATGCTATTGTCTCTTCAAAAATATACTACATATTCCTATACAATACATTACCCATCTAATGCTTCAATGTCCCTCGAAGTCATCGACCGTCAGTTTCATACAAACCTGTTATGATTATTAACCTCATGTATAAGGTAGATATCCATTATTTGAACACCGCGTAAAATTTCACTGGGGTTCCGCGGAACATAGTTTGGGAAACCCTGCTGTAGACGAAGGTAAAGAGAACATTTACGGCGACGGTAATACTAGTTTATCCAGGATGTTAGGTGAGTCGTAATAATAAAAATAGAAATATATTTCATTTGGGGTTTCCCCCTTTTATTACAATTTGAATCGTATAACACAGAAAATGTGGTTATATAAAATATGAACAAAACATCATCACACAATAAGTCATTGAGTTTTTCTACAACGGCCACCGTCCTAATGAAAAATGAACAGAGCCTACCGTACCTTCAGAATGCAATTCAGTTATACTCGTATTTCAGTACAAGTGATATTTACATTACTATATTATTATTAGAGATTTCACAGAATTTTCTCAAATATTAAAAACTATCAGTCGGTGGAAATAAACATTATGTAGTAGAAGGGTTATGTTGTGACCTGGGGAGACTGGTATTTACCGGGGCTGGGTTCTCATCCCGTTGGTATCTCTTCATCAGTATAATGAGCACTCTCATTATGTTCACTTGAATATTCAAAAATTGTTATCAATAATGAAGACAAACTTTTCACAATCCTTGTTTAGAATTAATCATAATAATATGTGACCGTTTAGAACAAATAAAAGACGTCGTCTCATATCGACTGCATAATCTGCAAAGCAGCCGACTGCACTTTTGACCAAAAGACATTTTGATATAAAGCATATTTTCAATCCTCACACTCCTAAACGTATAAATAAATGCGTTATCGTTCTTCACACAAAACAGCCAACTGCGGGTGACAAATTTCCAATATCATAAATGGAGCAACTCTGCTCGTTATATAAATTTTCTTTATATATAAAAGGGAAGCTAAAATAGTGTATTAATAATTCACAGTGCAGCTTATTTGTATTTTTGGGATTGTTAAATGATTAAGTTTTATCTCCTTCCTAAATAATTTGCCCAGGGGTCGAAATGGACCGGAACGCACCGGAGCCCCGTTCCGGGTCGTAAAATCGGCAACATTGTCGTTCCTTTCGTTCTTTTTTTTTTTTTATAAAACACATAAAATTAGATAACTATGTTAATATTTTCATAAAATTACCGAGCGCTCCGATTCGTAAAATTCTCCATTTGGAGTGCTGAATTTGCCCAAAAGGAGTTACTAGGCTGGTTTGCAGATTAAGCAGTCACACATAATATGTAGGCAGTTCGGGATTTTGTCAGTTTCTATGCCATCACCATGGAGAAATTCACATATCATCTACCAGATCTAGCGGACGAGCGAGGCAGTTTTGCTTAGCATTTCGTATTTCTGTTTGGTGTAGTCACATTTCGTTAAAATTACTACAGTAAGATTTTTGTGGTAAAACTAATTTAGGCGAGGGTGTAAGAGGTCATCCATAGACTGAAACCGAATGTGATTTTGTACCGTATGCCATACTTAACTTATGATTTCTGTCCATGAAAATATATTTTGATTATTTATATAAGCGTCTGACTGTGTCCGTTTATATACCGTATACATACTCTTTCATGTGCTTACTCAATGAAAAAATATTTCCATTAACAGAAATCATAAGTTTAATATGGTAAAAATAGAGGTGAGTTGGAAATACTGTCACCAGTTTGTGTACTCAAGTCTCGGATGAAACTACCCATACTCAGTGTGTGTGGCTCAATAAACTTGTGATGATATCATTGCGAGTCGCTCGCCAGTTGGTAGACTTTCAACATTATTGACACTAAATGCGTGGGAGCGAGATGCACTTGAATATAGCTATATTTTAATTTATTAGTCTATTGCATTGGAATGTATGAACAATAGGTCATAAATAATTTTGTGTAGCAGCACAGTGGAGAGATGACTCACAGGCTTAGGCTTGTTATGACAGCTCAAAACATGTTTAAAATTAAAAAAAAACACTGATTCATTTTTGTTAACAAGAATATTATAACCTAAAAGAAAAACAACTCGTGAATTTAAAATGTGTTTAAAATTTTATAATAAATGGACATTTCGAAAAGCAGAGCTGTGTATTTTTAGCGATTCTATTGATGCCGATATTTCAAATACTAATATGGAGTTGGTTTTAGTTCCAGTTGAGTATGAGACTTATGTCGCATACGCACGCCAAACGCTCTATATAGTATTCCAAATACTAGTAAGTATTTTAGAACAACTTTTGATAATAAATATTTTTTTATACTGGTAGTAAGTATACTTAGTCTTCAAAATCGACCAGTTTCCCACCTCTAGTACAAAACCACATGCAGTTTTATTCTATGGATGACCTTTAAATTCATTTAATGGAAATCTAATATGACAAAAATGAAACAAATAAGATTGCCAAAGTGAGAACAGCGCATTAGACTCTTTCTGTTACAATTGGCAGTGTCGGTCGAGGGAGCGGCTGACGTCTGCATCGCGCGTTGCGGACCGATGACCTACTTGAGTTGAGCTTCTTAGCGGTTCCTATGAAGTGGAAGCATGTCGCTTTAAGATAATATATCTACTACAAAATCTGGGGTTACGATTGACACAGTAGGTAAGTATCATAAACTAATAATTTCATTTTTAAATTGTTAGCAAACGGTAACTACCCAATAGAATTTAACTTTCAATTGTTCAGTTATTCTTTACATGTATCAGTACATTTACCACTATGACTATAATATTATGATCGTTACACTCTTTATTTTTGCAAAACCATCAACATGTCGCCGTACGATATACCTATCATCAGTTATCTAGAACTTCCCAACTTGTGAGCCTTAGATTACATTAAATCGAGCCCTCTATCTTCAGTTATTTGAATTCTAGTCGTGTTAAGAGTTTTTGTATATTCGAGAAAACGCATTAAAGATGCTTCTACCACTCATAAATCTATAGTATTTTTTTAATATTCTGAATCAGGGTTCTCAACCTTTTTCGTGTCACGGTAAACTATTCAAATTACAAACTTTTCTCAGTAAGTACTAAGGATACTACTACGATACTAAGGGTACTAAGTAAGGATACTTACATAATATTATATTACATACTTTTATCAAAATGTTTATATAATAAGTATAGTTTATTCACTGAAACCGTCGGGTCCTTGCTCTAGGTAAAACACATATTGAAATAAACGACATGCGAATTTCATCCAGCCACAGAAATGAAATCAGACGAGCATATTAACCCATGTTCTAAAAAGTGATATGAATCAATATTTTTCCTTATTGAAAATGAAGATTTCGCTAGAATATAATATGCACAATGCAATCCAATCATTCCAGCCGATCATATTCGATCATAACGATTCAGATAGTTAATAATATATGAGAAAATCCTGTTCTTTGGTCAAGTAATTGGTAACATAGTCAATTGAGGGATTAAAGACCCAACAAAGCACAAGTGACATCCAATTTAAAAATACAGTTCTCACATAAAAACATATGAATTTATCAAACCATCGAACCCGAACCCGGACATATGTGCGGACAGATTCATGAGTTTTACATACTCAATGCGATATAAAAGAAAATAATCAAACTATATTCATTTTGTGTATTGATCATTACAAACACGGATTCGAGTGTCCACTGTATACTTTACTTTATAATATTAAATCCAAATTTACACCTACATATTATTTAAATGAGTTACGCCGGTAGATTTGTCGATTTGTAGAAACCATTTCTGGAAATAAAATACGGAACAATGTACAATGTCTTTCTTCTGTCTGCGTTCAATTTCCCATGGACTCGGTTAGGAGTGAAAAATGATTCATATCTAATTGCGCATATTGTGTAAAATTGGATTGAAACAAAATTCTAATTTCAATTAGAGAACGACGTACGAGTCAGTATCGCATTGCAATAATTGACGCAGACGCATGTCATAAATGTGACGTGTACTATTTTCATAGCAATATATTTAATTTGATTATTTTAACCAGACTCGTATACCTTGTCTGTTGAAAAATGTACGAAGTTATGTCACTGATAATAAAATTAAAAAAAAATATTTTTCTTTATCATTAGCTCTACGGTCCTCTCGTACGGATGTGGAGCTCGGCCCCCACGCCGAGAGGTTTCTCAACATTCTCTTTTCATAAGAAATGATTCTCAGCTGCTGGCTCGATCAGTTAGATCCACGCTCGGGATTCAAACAGATCGAAAAACAACATGCAAATTTGCCAGACCCGTGACTTCATAAGCGGATGATACTCAACCGCTCTTCCGTCGCGGGCACTATTTTATCTCGGCATAGGTGAGTACTAACAATGTGCCCTTTGAAAACAAAAACGCATTCACAAAATTTACAATCATGTATATAATTTTGAAGCGATCGACTCGGTCCACGCACTCGTATCCTTTTACCCCTCGATCGAAATAAAGAATAATTTCACAATCTGTAAAATGCTATTTCTACGACAAACTTATCTTTAATAATTGATTTCTACATTTAAAATAGAAACGATACCAGCTCACAAAGTTTCCATTTTCTATTTAATTTAGTTTTTACAATATCAACGAACCAGCATTGTTAAAAAACAGTATTTTACATTACAAAAAATTAAAGAATCTTCTGTTTGCGAGTCAGTTAACATAATGTCATATATGTTACACCGAATGTGCGAAATTGACTATTACATGAAATGGGCAAAATTTTGACTAATACATGTAATAGTCAAAGCCTGTTGCCTTATTCATGAATTAGGTAAATTTTCTGCTGAGTACATGAATTCGCCAGGGTATGGAATTCTTGAACTGTCAACCTGACAGAAGAAAAAGTAAATTTAATACGGATGGTTTTATTAGTTATAATTGGACATAATGTAATATTATTATTATTAGGTTAGGTTAGGTTAGGTTTTTGTAATTCTGAATTAAATTATTCAACTGAATGTTCATTTTGAGGTTAGCTATCAAGTGTCAACAAACTATCACAAACATTCAATCGACCATTGCACATTACATTCTTCCGTTATCATATTATTATAGTTCAAGATTTTTTTGCGCATAGTAAATGGATATGAACGTCATTGCAGTTATTGATTGATATATTTTTATATTATAATCAATGACATTTGACACATTTGTTTAGTTGCAAAAAATACCACCGGAGCGGAGCGCGAACATCTATTTTGACCATAGATAATATATGTACATTTTGACCAATGCATGAGCATTTTGAAACATTTAGTTTAGTTGCAAAAAATACCACCGTAGCGCTACTATCTAATTTTTCCAATACATGAACTAGGCAGAAAAATTACTGCCGAATTCATGCACTCTCCAGATATTTTATCTAATTCATGAATAAGGCAACGGGCTTGCATTTTTCATGATTTAGGCAAAATTTTGCCCATTTCATGTAATATTCAATTTCGCACATTCGGCGTAACATATACGTAAACGTAACTCTGGAACCTTTCTATTAGCTAGTCTAATTAGCTGCGAACAGACAGCCGTATCGGTGTACTACTGTCTGTACTATATACATACATAGATAATTTATAGAGTGCCATCACCACATCAACATGGACAAGAATTAGCACGGATCACTAACAAATACCGGAGAGCAGTGAGGTTATTGAATTGATTGCCTGTCACATACGTGTTGAAGAAACACCATCACTGTCAGTGTTTGATTCTAATAGCAAATAGCATATTTAGCTGGGAACAAATGGTTATCCGTTAATTGACTGCCATTGTCAGACAACCAAAAATAAATCGGGTATGAAATTTGGTCATCGCTTAAATATCCATGTTACATATTTCAATTAATCTAGTTCACGTCACGTGTCATGATAACAGTCTGTTCCGGTCTCAATGCTACAATAAAATAAATGAAAACATCCAAGTACTGTCCAACAGGATCTTCTTGACTATGTTAAAACTGTGAACAAACAAGCTCCTCCCATTTTTAACCGCACTCCGATTGAAGCGCCTTCCGGTTAGCGACGAGTTGTCCACGTGTTAAAACTGTGAACTAACAAGCTCCTCCAACTTTGAACGGCACTAGCGACTTCCGGTTATTGCCTAGAGCTTCTTGTCGGACAGTACTTATATAATTTAAAAAAAAATAGGAAATACATCGAAATGGTTAATAAACTATTTATTTTATCAACGAATAATTCACAAGATTTGAGAATGTAACATTCCTCATATATTACATACATAATTTGAAAACACCTCAGATATCATGTATACCTACCGCCTACTAGAACTTTTTCTAGGAGGTATCGTAGTGTAGAAGTTTATGCAGGGTTTATTTTAATTTGAAAAACTAACCAACACTATCTGCAATTTGTACTCTTAGTTCAATGAAAACAAATAAGTATGACTGACAAAGTTTAGTGTGCACTATTTATGGCAAATCTTAACAGCCAACCTCCATCCTTCGCCACCGGTAGGTTAGGGGTTATCACATAATATATAGGTGTCAAATTATGTATGGAATGATTAATAATAATTATTTTGATAGAACCGCTGTTCAACCGATTCGAAAGCTGAAAACAGGGTTATTAAGATACAATGATTAAATTAGCTGCGCCTTTCAGATTCCAGATTCATTTGTAGTAACCCACATATTTGATAATATTGGATTTATTTTCCACAGCGGCAATAAAAACACCTCGCATTAGCATTACAAACCTAAAACTAATTCACCTAACATTGTTCAGATGGACGATCATATAAAATCGCAAATGGCAGTAGAACAGTGTCAGATTCTTGCGGCGATGCAGGCGACTCATTCAGGTGTCTGTATCGTTACTTTCAAATGACACTGACACCGTTGCAAAGTGATTTCATCGAGGTCGCACCGCCAGAAGAATCTGTCCTTCCTCTACACAAGTAAATAACCGATGTGAGACATCAACAGTACGCCGCCAATTTCCTATTTACAAGCAATGCTGCCAAGCCGGAGAATATTAATTTTTCTATATTTACATTGGTACGACCGCGTAATGAACACTCGAGTTCGTGAGCAGAGTGAAGAGACGCTTCACGCAGCAGGGACATGCGTTCCGGATGTCGCCGGAAAGTGCAACACTCCTCGAGGGTTCACGCCGCGGCCGGCCCTCCCTCACCGTGCACCGGTGGTACAGCGATCTTCGTGCTGCAGGTCTCGCATGGCAGGAGGCGAGAGCCACAGCGATGGACCGAAGAAAGCGACAGGACCTCATGTTTGCCCTATACCCCGATCCCGGAGCGTGACAGGGTGAAGTGAGCAGAAAGTAATATTTATCAATTCAACCAAATTAAAAGCATTCTGGAATTGCAAAAGTTGGAAAAAATTGCATTATTTATAGATACCTATCCCTCTATTCAATCATTTCGGTCTGCCATACTTTGCACTTCTTTTACCTTTCTATTCCCAGATAACGCAACTGTTTTACCATACAACTTTATAACATATCACGAATTTTTTTTTTACTAATTATATATCATTTACTTTGCAAAACAAATCTTAGTAAAATAATTCATTGATTATTGGATTGTTACTTAAAATCTGAAATGATGAACGATTCATCAAACGGTGACCTGAAAATCGACAACATATGCTGCTATCGCGAAAGTAGTTGCCCCGATCTCATCAGCGAGTATTGACAGCGTTAGTTGTGCACTATATTAACATTATATTAAAGGAAAGTGAGATCGTTAAATGGTAACGAAAAGAAGTCTATTTTCTGACTAATTAATTAAAGAGTAGGTATATAAAAATACACACCACTTAACTAATTGAATTTTAACCATTAAATTTAAGTTAATGAGATAATAGAGGCGTCTCGAGGGAAAACCCCACGCCTATAACTGACGAATGTCATAGCTTTAACTTCCTCCCAAAAAAATTATTGTCAATTGGATCGGGTGATAATTTTGTGCGCCCTAAATAGCATTAAAACTTCCGTAAATAGTATATCCACTATGGCCGCGCGGTTTAAGCGTTGGCCTATTGCGTCGTGGATCCCAGGTTCGAATCCTGGGTCTGACAACTACACATATTGTTTTTCAATTTGTGTATGAGTCAGAGTATCGACCTGATAGGTTGAGCAAGTGGCTGATCCATTTCTCGTAAAAACAAAATCTGTTAATACAAACCTCCACTCTGTGGAGGGGAAACAATTGAAGAAAATATTGCATTAGCAAACAAATTAATGACAGCTTTACTTCACCGCATCCTATAAATTAATATATAGCGTTTGGACTGTAACTAGAGAGTCTTATGAGCTTTTAACATTGCAATACTCCACATCGAAACCGGAACATTTTTAGTACGGTTGAATTGGTAACCGTAGCAAAATTAATATCCTGCAGATTGATGCATTGAAATATGCCGGCTATAAAATGCTGTTTATGACTGACTGCTGATGGTTTACGGCGGTTTATGACAATTCACCATTTTATGATTATTTCTTTAAATACTCCTACTTAATACCTATGTAATGATAATAATTTATTCAATTTAAAATCTTGAAATACTCAACAGATGCGGGCGATAACAGAGTGAAGTTTGCTACTAATTTAAACATTAGTCCCGGTAGTCCTTTTAAAGAGCTTCACATTCATATATTTAGGTTCCGTCTCGTAGAGAAGGCTCTCTTTGTTTTTTTACACAATTAGATTAGTATACGCATTCCTCTAATTTACCAGAAAACATATTATTAAAACAAACAATGAAATGGTATAAAAAACATGGAATCAAAACAGATTGCCGTTTCTGCAGCAATGTCCTGTGAATTGAAAAATCATTTCTTTCCCATTCTAGGACACGTATGTCACTCGGTTTGTTCACGTATTTTGCTTCATTCGATTGGATTAACAAACGGAATGAGACATGTACAACAATCGCAAAATAAATGATTCAGGTTAGGTAACTATACAATTCGTTTTTACAATACACACAACTAATGTTACCATATAGATCAGTGTTTCCCAATTTTTTACATCAGCTGACAGGTGAAAGTAGGAAAAATATTTTACAGACCACTAACGCAGAAAATGGAGGAGAAAATGGACGCCTTATGGTGGAGAGGGTTTAGAAGAAATTCTTGAGACTCCTTTATTTGAGGTTGTACGGATACTATCCGTGGCTTTATCCAACTGACTTTCTCTTAGGCATGCTTACATACTGCAGTTTGCAATTTAGAAGAAATCTTTATTTAGCTATGTATTTTTTTCGACTTATACGAGGTATAAATGAGAACTCTGCCATTCTGGGCAGTGTTGACCTGTGTGTCCCTGATAACTATCTTAGAAATAGAGACCATCAGTTGTTTATTCTCCCAAGGTGCAGAACCAACCTGCCACTGGTAATGCCAATTGGGAGGGCGATAACTATGTTCAACGAAATTGCTTCGGGTGTTGATATATTCCACCTACGTGAGGATGAGTATAGGTGGACGTTATTTTATAAATTTTTAAAATAGGGTCTGCTTAACTCATCCGGTGTATTTCCATGTACCTATATAATTAATATTTTTGTATGTACATATTTCTACTGTTTAATAACATATTATCTATCTCTTTTTTATGTCATGTTGTGAACGTCTTAAACTTATAATTTGTAATGTCCACAATATGTAAAAATAAATAAATTGAAATTGAAAAAAAAAACAAAAAAATTGAAAATTGAAATTGAAAATTATTTACATATACACACTATAACAGTCTGATTGCGAATATAAAAAAATTGACTTGACATAAAATTTTATTGTTAATTGAAATAATCAGAAACCGATCAGTAAACTAAATTGTAAACAGAACCTCTGAAATTGAAGGACGCCACATTTAGTGCAAAATCTGTAGCTGCATTGACATTGGTTTCTCTGTTTTGTATTTAAAAGACTTCTCACACGAAGAGGAACTCAACAATGTAATGGCTTTGTAAATTATAAATATAATATACTCTTCATGCAGTGATATCCGAGACAACTCGATAAGGTTTCCATTTTTTCGAGAATCAAGTGCGCACACTCACAAAATGAAGTCTTTCGTGAAGGGATTATTAGAATTGAGGCTTAAGGAATAGGGCAATTCTCGACGATGATCTTATTTTCGGGATAATAGCGATTGATGTTTTGAAATACCGGTCTTAAATATTGACTCATTATATTTTTAATGGGTTTCCGGTTGACGTCACCGGCAATTAAAAATTCTTGCTAAGATGAAAATTATATATCTTCTTCTCGTACACCATTATCCCGAAGAGACGCATTCTTTTTAAACGCGCCCATCTTATTTCTCAGTATAAAAATATTTGTGAAAAATCCCCAAAGAGAAATATTAAGTCGGCACCCGACGCTTGAAATTTTCAGCAGACATTTTAAAATGAGCGCGTACCGGCGGTCGACTGTAGCACGAACACTGAAATAGACTGTTTTTTTATTAAAGGCGTTAACGTTGATTTAAAAAATATTATAGTTCTGCCAATAGTGTGCAGAGATTCAATGCATCAGATAATATGTAATGTATTACCGATCGAACCGGCGTTAGCCCTCCATTTTAATGAAACAAACTACAGAACTAACTAATATACGTATGATACGTTTCTTAAAATTAAAACAAATAATATCGTATATTCGATCTACAAAGTAATTAATGACAGTAAATGAAAAATTATATGGCACACGTGGCAGACGGCATAATATGAAAATAAACTAGCCGGTTGGGAATCACCAGTTTGGAGGTGTTTTTTAGAAGTCTGCTCCTCTATTGAAACCAAACACGCAGGATTCAAACACAAATATTGATTGAAAAAGCAAATGTGAATTTGACCGCAATGCGGGATACGAACCCCCGACCCGTAAACTACTCTAGCTTTTACCGCACTGAGGGCATGGCATAATCACAAGATGGCAATATTTTTTTAAAACATCACCCCCGCATCGACAACATTCATAAAAAAACTGACCCATTCTATGAGCGAATCGACAGTTGCGATGCGTGATTATTACTATTATATAAATAAACCGAATTTTTACTATACAACTATCTTCTCTTTTCGAAATGGATTTGTTTTTTGTACAATTCATTAAAAATAATCTTACAAAATGAAGAATAGCGATTGCGATGACTTATTGTAATAACATTGAAACAATTATAAAGCGTAACAGTGATAACTATAATAGTAAGTAAATAATAATATAAGTTTAGTATAAATTGACATCAGAATAATTGATTAACAACTGTTACAGATTCACAAACAGATATTCGATGGGCTACATATTCATTTGAAAGCCGACAATATTCGAACACATAAAATTACCATAAGTGTGAATAAATAATCGAGGGGCCGAAAACCAAAAGGAACAACTGACATTTTTAAATGATTAATTTGGTGTTTCAAAACATCACTTACGTTTTTTACAAATATTTCATAATCGAAGGGCAGGCAGAAAGTTTTTCCAAGTATGCCATCTAATACCTTACAAGATTCTCCACAAGATGCGTTTGTGATTTTTGCGGACAATGATCTTCCTTTCCGCCTGCCCTTTAACTATATCATTAATATTTATATCATCATACAATTCTACCGCACGTTTCCGCAATACTCTTACCCCAAAGAATGCTGTGTCTCTTTCTCCACAGTCTGACCGCTTCAGTTTACATCCGACGACTCTCCGTTCTCCTTCCGATATTATTGAATAGAAATTTGACAATCGGGTGTCTTCCATCTATGAGATACTTTATAAACGCATATTTATCCTTTTCAATCGTGCTACAAGAACAATCTACACTTTAGGGTTGACACGAAAAGAGGGGTAAGGCATCACACCGGACTAAGGAAAATCGCTAATTTGACTAATTTTAGTTTTACGTCAATTTACTAATATTGGTGACCGTGTCCCTGTTCCTGTTGTGCTCTCTCCCTCTTAATTATTGACACAAAACTAAAATAGGGAAACGAGAAATCTGTGCATATTGAGATTAATAATTGCTTACGGCAACATCAATTGTGTAAATAAACTCTTAATGGGTTTAAAAAAATTATACATACGTACCTACGTAAAGTTACCGTGAGCTGATGATTCCATCTTACAAGTGAAACGTAAAACTAATTATGTAATAATACTTGAATTTTACGGCAGACAAAACAATATTAATCATGATTACGCATTTAACAAATAAAAAAATATAAATGAACAGAATAATGCAGCAATACCTAATGTTAATACTTTTATCAGTGCGTAACATTTATTATGATAAAAAACTAAATCGTTTTGTGAATAGACTATGTCATTTCCGGAAATAATGGTAGCGCAATTCCAAATGCACTGCGGAATTGCGTCACTATAATTCCACGGACGCAATTGTAACAATAATATTATAAAAAATCACTTGGATCGTAGAAAACCAACTACTTTGAGACAATACAATGTCCTACCGGTGAGGGGACATAATTAATGTTAACATAGCGCAAACTGAACGTTTCTTTTAACATTAACATAGTGTTAAATTAACGTTAAAACATTGTTCAATTTAACATTGAGTTAACTTCACGATGCGAAAGTTCGTAACATTTGTGAGATTAGTCGGGGTCAGTTTGAGAGACATCATCAATAATATAATGGCTAATCATCGAAGATATTTTGAGGCGAGAAGATTCAACTGTTGGAGCCGGCCTGCGTCTGGACATTCGCCGGTTTTTCGGGAGGCGGGGTTTCCGAATGATCACTCGAGGGTCCCGGCTGGGGATCCGCTGGATCTGCGAAAGGGAAAGAAGTCATCAATGGTATATCCTAAATCAATTTTTCTCTTAAGTCTGGCGGATAAAACAATAGTCACTTTTTTATCCAAAATTGCGAGAGATAAAATATTTTCATTGTTTAGTTACAATAATTAATTCAAGTGTGAAACAAAATAATTTAGACTGCAGGATTTCCTTGAAGAATCAGATTTTAATCAGCGGCCAATCAAAGGGCTGTCGCCACTCGCCGGCACGTCATGTAGGCGAGACAGGACGCTTTAAAACACGTCTCGAAATGAAGCACAGTTTCGACTGACTGCGATTGTCATTTAAATAATGACACGTCAAGCAGGTCTTTATTTGAGTATATTATGAAGGCCAAAGGAGATCCACGAACGCACGGTGGTAGTTTACGAGGAGGGGAGTATGCCTTTC
This sequence comes from Rhyacophila brunnea, assembly GCF_057557595.1. Classification (NCBI taxonomy): domain Eukaryota; kingdom Metazoa; phylum Arthropoda; class Insecta; order Trichoptera; family Rhyacophilidae; genus Rhyacophila; species Rhyacophila brunnea. The sequence goes on along the minus strand of NW_028232904.1, from coordinate 29,524,566 downwards.
AATCTGCAATGTAAAATTTAGAAACTAGCAGTTTAAATGTGGCAAAGTATCATTATAAAGATGACTCCCACACCTGGTGGCCTGTGGAAAAACATTCGATGAAATGTGCAAGAAAGTTGAAGGGTCCACATTAAAACTAAACGCAGTTTTGTATTGTTATTTTTGACGAATTGTACTCGTTGAAGACAGATTTATGTGGGAAAAAATAGACTTGATTGAGCCAGATTTAATCTTGTAGTAATGTTTTTTAATCAACAAAATTACATCTAACAGGTCACAGTCGAACCTGCTTCCGAACAAAAGCTTCCAGTTTGGCCTGGTGTATGGCATACATGTCATATAACACCATGACTCCAGACTCGCAATGTGTGTTGAGACAGTTTCAAGCCCCACTTATTTGATTTGAATCAATTCACTGGACACGGACGAAGTCACTAAACGACGCAAAATACTGAACATGATCAATCAGAAATCAAACATGCCAAAACGTTTGTTGATTTTTCATTGAAATAATTCATGGTAAATTTTTATCGAATCTTCGCCACCGATACTGACGGCTATCAAGCGGGAGACTAACCGGAGGTGGCCAACTGCTGCAGTCGCTCGGGCAGGCCGGCCGTGGTGGCGCCGGCGTGCGGGGGGTCAAGGATGTCGGGCATGGCGTTCCGCCGCCCCGTCCGACCCGTCACCAGGAACTCCGCGGGCAGTGTCGGCTCATTCTTCTGCATCACTGCCATCATTTTCAGCGCTGCACCAAACACCAGACACCCGATCAAACAAAATCATGCCATACAATGCTCCACAGATTAACGGGTATATTGTAATTGTATTTTGTTTTTGGGCTGCCACCGAGTATTCATCCATCCATCAACTATTGACGATTCGCAATTATTTGTGCTCGATAAATGTAAAGGAAGCCATCCAAATACACGAGACCCCCGACAATATTAATACGTCCAGTGCTCAAAACACGCCTGGCGTGTGGCCATTAGATACATATATATTCACTGTTGACCAGTTAATTACCACATTTAATTATCATGCTAATTGCTACACGCCAGGAGTGTCTTGAGCACTGACCGAGTTGTGGTAATTAACTGGTCAGCAGTGAACGGGCTCAACAAAATCTAACGAAACATCTGACATCTCCGGTGTCGACTTACATAATCATAATGACTGATGCCATTTTCACTAAGAACAACGTCCACCCTGTCAGCTAACCCTAACTTTTTCATTGATATTTGATTTCATTGATAGATTCAAACCGTATGTGGTTTTGCACCGTGTGACATACTAAACTCATGATTTCTGTTCATGAAAATATATTTTCACCAAGTATATGTATACATACCAGTGGCGAAGGGTGGAGGTAGGCTGTTAAGATCCGCCATAAACAGTGCACATTAAACTTTTTCAGACATACATATTTGTTTTCATTGAAATAAGACTACAATTTACAGATAGTGTTGGTTAGTTTTTAAAATCAAATTAAACCCTGAAAAACCAAGCCTTAATAGATAATAGTCAAAAAATACATGTCTATCCATAAAATATCTAAAATTATGCAATTAAATCATACATAACTTTGAATATTTTATAAATAGAATAATATTTTTTATTTATTATAGTTTGGTTTAGGCAGGGCTTAATGAATTAAAAAAATTAACCAATAATATGTGTAATATGTATTTTTAATCCAACGAAAACAAATAACTATGAATGAAAGAGTGTGCATAATTTTGTCGTATTTCCCAAATTAGACCAAAACGATTATGGTTTCGTTTAGGTAGGGTTTAATTGATTTTGAAAAAACTAACTAACACCATCTGTAAATTGTAGTCTTAGTTCAATAAAAACAAATACATTTGACTAAAAAAGTTTAGTGTGCACTATTTATAGCGAATCTTAACAGCCTACCTCCACCCTTCGCCACTGATACATACTGCATACAAACAAAGTCAGATTCTCGGTGAAAATAAATTTCCATAAACAGATATCATTAAGTATTTTAGTATGGCACACGTTACAAAACAACATTCGGTTTCCGTCTACGGGCAGCCTCTAGTGGTGTGCGCCTGACAGTATACTTTCAGGGCCGGCGTGAAATTGATAATTCATCAAATATATTCCAGAATTGGGCGCCCAGCGTGCTAGGCCCTGTACACATATTACCACATTCTGGAGAAAGAGCTATGTCCAACTACTACTTATTCTGGATCTATTCAATTTCAAAATCTGTCAAATTTTATGATTGTAATAATTTTTTTTACTATATTCGATCCTGAGAAAATCATATATCGTCGGTGTTTTGTAAAAAGGGCGAATCAACCATTTTGGCGAAATCGAGATTTTAATGAAAATACAATATGTACCCCACTAGCTTTGTTGTGTAAAAACGGTGAATTTTTATCTCCACAGGAAAGTACTTAAAAACGATAATCGACTAAAATTAAATTAATTAAAATTATGAAATAAAAAGCAAATGTGACATATTAGGCCTTTTAAAATATTATATAATAATACCTATTATAACGACACTATTCTTTCTAAGCTTTATTATAAACTTGTTAGATATTTATAATCATCTACAGGTTAAAAACAAATACATGTCAAAAGTTAAAAATCCTCCTCCTGTAAAGTAGCATTTTGGTTAATTCGCCCTTTTTAATACACCGACGATATATTATATTATGGGCCTCCACAGGGTGTAGGTTGCATTACTGGATTATTGTTTTCACTAGAAATGAAATTGAAATTTTACCCAACCCAATATTCGAGGCGGGACCCGTGACATTATAGGCTGAAACGCTACCGAGTGGCCATCGTGAGCGTATTAAATAATTAATCAAAATTAGCATTGACTGACGATTTCTTCTCACCGTCTTTAAGTATTAATTCTAATCACAAACAACACAGCGAGAAAAGAAAACAGACATTCTAGAAGCACACAACAGCCGACTTCTGATTTCTGTTAGAGGCGATTACTACTAAACTAGGCTGAAAGAAAAAATGTGCTTACATGTTACAAAATAATGAATATTGGTGGGTAAGTAATTAAAACAACAAAACATGCTACAGTGCAAATTCTTAAATTCTATTGCAATCTCAAACAACTAAAAATGCTGAAAGGTAATGTGTAATAAGCTTCCCTCGGTTACCACCGGGTTGTGTTTAGTAGTGTTTGCTGATTTGAGTATTATTACTGTCGACAGCGCTACTGCTAATCGTGCAATCTATAATATATATCGGTTTAGTTTTTTCAAGGAATCCCGATCCAGACGTCCCCTGATCAATGACAGGCGGAATATTGAGCGTCGACAACCTTACACACGTCGGGGTGCACGACACATGACACGAGAGATGGCAGTTTGCAAAGAGACAATCGAAGAAACATTTAATTCAACGCAGAATGTCTGCAACCGATGGCAGTACTCGATTAAAACTGAATACCGCCTGTTCGAGGTCATTTCACTCATGGCACTACTGGTCTTTGAGACAGAAGATTACGGCGGATACTACTTTACTATAAAAGTATCTGAGGAGATAATAAAGCAGACTATCCAGCTTCTCATCACAAGGGAAAGAAGCAAAGTTGGACCCGGCTCGGCCGCATGCTGCGCATGCCTCGAGAGAATTTCAACCCGGATCGCCTGCTCTTCGAGCCGACTGGATTCCGACGTTCCGAAAGCCTGCTGAATACCATTTGCAGGATGTATACGGCAGAGCGACAGGTTGCCGCATGGCCTGGGAATTCACAAGCGATAAAGATTCTCGGATGCGTCGCGTAGGGTCCATATCGCACCGTGAGTGTAAAACCAAGACATGTGCAAAAGACATATTTTGGAGATATTAGGGTTTGAAGTCTTCATTTTGTTAGGATAAATAGTTTCTAAAAAAGAACCATAATATTTGGTTTATGTCTACATTATATTGCATGTTCTTTTAGTTACTTGACTTTTACATTATCAAGTTCACGACTTTTACAGTTGTTTGGCATTTAATCTCCAAATTGAAAAATTTGCAGATATCTTGGTTTTACACTCACGGTGTGATATGCTCTAACGAGGCGGAAGCCAGAGGAAGTTGGAGTGGACACGAAATAAGAAGAGGCAGGTGAACAATTTGAGATGTCAAGTTTTCGACGTACCCAGTAATTATTTATCTGACCTCCTTCGAGCCATTGACTCGCACCTGATTTCCGAAGCCTCATCTCATTATGTCTATCTGTCTCGTTAAATATCTAGAATCTATCACATTTTCAGGGTTTACTTTGGTTCTGTTTCTGAGATAATGTAGTCACATTGATATCACATGTCGTTTTACATATTATCAAATCATTCGACACATCCATACGATCGCTGAGCTACGAAAGCGATTCACATTCCGGTAGGCTCTCGACAAGCGAAGACGACGAGGCGGTAGTAAGTACTAGTTTCATACATGATATGACATGAACAAGAAAAGTGGAAACGCTCGTGGAAAATGTCTGCAAAATTCAGATTTTCTTGGGCAAACGGAGACTCCCTGCTCTCCCGACACGGCTCCTTGTGATTTTTGGCTGCTCTCTAATCTGAAAAAGACCCGATTTGAGTCACGAGAAGACATGATGAAGAACACGATACCCCAGCCCGTTCCCGAATCATTCCCAGGAGATGTTCTAGAAATGCTTCAAAACGATTCATGTAATCCTGAGCAGAAAATTTTTAAGACAATTGGAGTTTGACCTCCACATGAGTAATTGTATTTTTCCCGGCCTAAAGTTAAATACTTGCCGAACAGACCGCACCGCGTAACTGTTCCCGTTTGTAACATCATTTGTCATTTAATGAGACATCGTCTCAGCTATAAAATAACACCGACTGATACAAATGATGATACAAGCCTATGTATGTATGTAGGCCACATATTATGTGTGTGAAATAAATATAGCTGTTATAATTGAGGACCAAAGTGACAAGATGACAATTTTATGACCCCAGCTGTAGATGTCTGTCAATTATTAATGAGTGTACTTCAATTGAGAGGATCTTTAACATAATAACAATAACAAGCACTTCTCTGGAATTCTTGTCATCACAAGTCACCGTAAAACATGACATCTTCACTTCAATGAAAGTCCTCGGTATGATAACAAATTTATTATCGGTTACATAGTCATCGTGAAACATTATTTGTATTGGTAATGTAATAACCAAAGTAGGTAATATGTGTTATAATTTTATTATGACTCGACTTTGATACTTTGAATGAACAATGTATTAAATTAAATTGTCATTGGCGATTTCTGTTTTGTTATTGTTGATATTTATGCAGTCCAGCTGGCCAACTAGAAATCGAAGCAAATAATTGTGTCAACAATTTTTTTATTCAACGAATAATTCATAAGATTTCAAAATGTAACATTCTTTTATTTAGCATACATAATTACATAATACGCGTCCAGAAGAAATTTCTTTAATGTCTTTACTTTTAGACATATAACTATTGTCCTTTCGATAATGATTATTTTCCAACTGCTTTTCTACAAGGCATGCTTACTTTCCACTCTCTTGAATCTCGTAGGTCTCTTCTACTCTTAAAACACTTGAATTTGAATTTACATGCGCCCGTCAATTACCTACGTGGTCGCAGCCATAATTTATTCTGGATCGGAACCGTTTCCTTGTGTCAAGACTATCAGGCACCATTAACGAGGGGTGCAAGACTAGTCAATGCGCTCCCGTGAGCGCGTGACGTGGATATTTTCGGTGACGTGCTATGTATTTTGTATTCGAAATTTTATTTTTCTGTATAAAATTGTACTTATGTTTTTATTTTTATTTATTATTATTTTATATATTCTCTTCTTCTCTCTTGTGAGTGTAGTATTTGTTATAATGTAAATCTCATGTTATGTACGTCTTGAATTTAGATTTGTTATGTCCACAATGTTTTGTTTTCTTAAATAAATAAATAAATAATTTGAAAACACTTTTGTATTGACTGATTTTTGTTTAATCACTCGCTCAACTTATTAGGACCATACTCTGACTCCGAGCACAAATTGAAAAGCAATGTGTGTTTGCCAGACCCGGGATTCGAACCTGGGACCGCATAAGCCGAGGCTTAAACCGGTCGGCCGGTTTATTATTTATATAAAAATTATTTAAGCCAATTTGAAAATTCAGTCTTATTATGTCTTCATGCCCGGGTTCGGTATTGAAACAATTTTCAGGTTATGGATGTTAACAGCTGTTTTGGGATTCAAATTCAACTTGGGACCGATCTCACGGTAACTATTAACATCATCAAAACACCAAACATTAATTATATTAGCCCAACTGTAATCTGGATATGGAAGACATGTTATTTTGTACATGGAAGGTTTGAATTGTTAAAATAAAGATAGGTAGGTAAGTAATTGACATGTTTCAATACATCCGACAATGTCACATCTAAAAAGGGTTAAACTAATGAAAATATTAATCGGTCAGTGTGAATAAGGACATGCACGACGGCCGGAGTACGGGTGGGATAACAAATTGGTGAAACTACGATGGCAAGGCGGCCATTTTGTTTTTGAATTGATTACCATGCAACAACATCATGCAAACACTTCAAATAAACAATCGATAAATTAGGATCAATTCAATTCGGCCATTTTTAGTGGGAACTTAATTTTTACGAGCCTTTTAATCAGCGAGTGATGACTGATGACGCATGCACATCGTACTTATCGAATAACACAAATAATGTATCGTCAATCTATCTTGTAAACCTCCGTCCGTAAAAGTCCAAAACAACTTTATTTGCAGGAGACGCTAAATATGTAAGCACTGTCCAGTGGCGAAGGGTGGAGATAGGCTGTTAAGATTCGCCATAAATAGTGCACACTAAACTTTGTCAGTCTTATGTATTTGTTCTCATTGAAATAAGGTTACAATTTACGGACGGTGTTGGTTAGTTTTTAAAATTCAATTAAACCCTGCGAAACCAAGCCACAATAGATAATAGTAAAAAAATACTCTTCTATCTATAAAATATCTAAAATTATGCAATTAAATCATAAACTTTTGGATATTTTATAGATGGAATAATATTTTTATCCATTATAGTTTGGTTTAGACGGGGCTTAATGAATTTGAAAAATGAACCAACAATATATTGTGTAATATGTATTCTTAATCCAACGAAAACAAATAAGTATACATAAATGAAAAAGTGTGAACAATTTTGTTGTATCGACCAAAATATACCTGGACCCGTGGTTTGGATTAGGCAGGGTTTAGTTGATTTAAAAAAAATAGCCAACACCATCTCTAAAGTGTAGTCTTAGTTCAATTAAAACAAATACGTATGACTAACAAAGTTTAATGTGCACTATTTATGGCAGATCTAAACAGCCTAACCCCACCCTTCGCTACTGGTACTGTCTAATTTTGGTACTATAATAAATAAAATTTCGAAATTTAAAAAAATTACAAACTCTATATAAAATAATGAATCCTTCGATTTACAAGGATTTTGTGGATTGATATAGGTGCAAAAATCTTACGCAGAGGTAGATAATACTCGATGATACTAGCCTATCGAATAGATATCAATATTTTTCACCAAAATAAGATTTACTAGTTTTACAGGCTAAACTGACGATATAGGGTCCTATGCATAGTCATACTTATGTAAATATTATGAGGGCTCACCTGTTAGGTAGCCGATTTTAAGATGTGTCCAACGAATACATATTGTAAGCATAAATCAAGTAGATATATTTTCTTGTTTCCGACTATCAAAGAAAATTTGTATCGAGTATTGACCATCTACACCAGTGGTTCTTAACCTTTTCGAAGTCACGGTGCACTTTTGAGCATAAGAAAAAATTGCGGTGCACCAAAATCGAACGGTCAGAAAACAAAGAAAAATATGCGGACATAACTTTTATTCTAAATTAAACAGATTAGGTACATAACAGTCGAAGAAAAAAAATATTAAAGAAAAGTTATATACTTACCTACATATTATATGGAAAAACTGTACCTAACTAAAATTACCCTTGACAAAATGGAATTTATTTGATGTGAAAATCAATTAACGTGATACCTGAGCTTGTCGGATGTCTAAAATCGTAAGTCTTCTTCGTTTTTTAATTTTTATATTAGTTATTGTTGAGAAACCGAGCTCACACAAACATGATGTTGAAAACTGTAACAAGATTTTCAGTGCACTCATGTAGAGAGCTGGACAGAAATCCAAAATTCCTCCATAGTTATTTCAGAAATTAAATTTTTAGAGTACGATCCGTCGACAAGGTGACCAATTCTTCTTCTTCTTGCTACGAAAATTCACAACTCGATGTGTCAACCGTAGCAAATGGATTTCGTATCCAGTCATTTATATTTAAGAAAGGAAAGTAATATGCAATCTTTTCTTCCAATACATGCCATTTCGGCAAAATCAAAATCGCATTGGATCATCTTCGGCTTTCATAATTTTGCGGATTTTTCTGCTTTTACATTTATTTCGCGGTGCACTTGCAACAAGCCAGCGGTGCACTGGTTAAGAACCACTGATCTACACAGATAGTATTACAAACCTCTTTATTAAAATTATTGAAATCAGTTTGTCATTTGAATATTTGCAATTTAAGTGTCATTACCAAAATACTAGAGATAGTATCCCTTCCCCAGTGTGTATTTATTCAATTAAACCACTGACAAAGTAACCATTAAATTATTTAGTTTTTAAAATGGCTGCATTTACGATTGCCAAAAGCGTTGTTCGCAAGTTATCTTTCTATTTGCAAAACTGTCAATCATGCATAGGTTTCATAATTATTTAAAAGATATTTATGTTAACGAACACACCTAACTGCGCCATCATGAGACGACAGCAAACAACCATAGAACCCATTGAACTGTACTTCGCTTCACTATAAGTACTATATAGTATAAATTTCTGATTGAGACATTTGTCCGCCCGGTCTCGATGTGATACGATTGTAGCGAACGAAGAAAATGCTCGGATGTAGACAGAGTCGCTCTACTTTACTTTACAGTTAGTGATTGTACCATACCCACATGTAGCTCCGAAAACCCTTCCGAGTATCTTCCTCTCAAGGTCCAGCATTCTGACTCATACATCAATATGGGCCTGAATAGGTTTTTGTATAATTTAATTTCATATTTAGGTCCCGTCTAGTAGAGAAGGTTTTCTTCTATATCTTCAGTGGAAATCTACTCACTCTATCGTGGGATCGGAATTGACAATTAACATTAGTATGTATAATATTTATATAAAAAAATTATTTCCAGGCAGTGTTTAAATTTGTTACGCCGTACTGTAGCCTATCACATGACGGCACGTATTGAAATTAAGTAAATGAGATTAACACGCCAATTAGTGTTTAACGGTAATTACGCTTTGTTTTATGAGACAACATTTTAATAATAGATATGTGGACAACGTGACGTACAACCACTTCTGCCTTTAAGCAGTGACACACAACACTGAATCAAAGCGCTTGATAAAGTCTTCTTTTATTTATTTCTTTATCCGTATCCACTTCTTAGCATACCATCGTGGAGCATGACGGGAAGCGATGCATCAAATAATCTCCGTCTCCTGCCAGTTTTTGTATGTCGTTAAAGGTCGTGCCGACATCTTGTAACTCGTTCCGTTCTCTGGTTTGAAGAAAAGACATCTTCTCAGTGGGTATGCCGGCTATGCTCGAGTCAGGTAGTATTGACTTCAGACAGATGAGAAAAAAACCGAACCATTTGTACACGGGGGTTTTTAGGTGACTACAGATTTTCGTTTCAGCAGTAGCAAGTATAACACTCACGATGCGCAGTTTATCATAACCGACCGTCATTGTCCGGTCTGGGAGGCACAGGCCTCTCATCCGGGGGCTCCGGGTTCAACTTCCCGTGAGGTCACAATACATTTATGTGATTTTCTTAAAGCTCAGGTGTTTGTTCATGTGATTGTGTCACTTCCACTACTGCAATACTGTTTGACTACACTACAGTCATGGGCCGCACGGCTTGTTGTAGTGTTAAAAAGAATAATATTATAATTATTAGTCTTTTTATAAATAAAAAATTTGTGTTTTGAACGGACATAAGTAGCTACCATCGTTGTAATTTGAAATTGATAAATGAGGTAATGAAAATTGTACATTCGAATCCCATTCAGTCCAAAGATTGTCTCTTGAATACCCCCTCGATTGAGATGTCGAATAGGGCAGCGTAATCGCCGTATACCAAATCGCACAGCTCCACCATGGGGGTGACAGATATGCCTCGATCGGCCAGTATTGACTTTCATAGTAGATAATATTCCGGAACTAGCCGGCAACATTCCAGATCGACACAATTCTTAAAGAATTTTCTTTTACCCACAAAACAATGAATCTTAATAGTAGATTTTCGCAGCTAATTTCTTATATTTAGGCCGCAAAACGCTGATTCTAGCTCATTTTAGGAGCCCCCCAAAATGTTGGTATCACAATATTATTCGATACCTCCTCGCAGTGAAACGAAATACAAAGTTCATATCTGCCAACTCGCTCACTCCTATTGCTTACGTCACGCTCTGTTGAAATCAACGGGCTACGTGCTAGCATGGTATAAAATTAAGCAGGGAATAGGTTAATACGGGTAACGTGCAATCAAAAAATAAACCACGTAATAAAAAACTTCCGAGCGAAATATCCCGGCTACAACCGATGCGGATCTTTCAAATCTATTAAAATGGTTAATAATTAACATTACTTCCGGTACATGACACTCTTTACGCCATATGCCTGCCAATCGTTGGATTCTCTAAGAAATTCTTCTACCTCGATGACCTTAAAAGGGTAGTTAACAATATATTATAACCCTCATATTCCAGACTTTGGAGTATAACTAGAGGAAGACTCGTTTACAATATCAATGGCTATTAATTAGTTTCAAAGTCAAAGTGAAAACCTCCATCTTTAGTTTTTAAAATATTTTTCTTGATTCTAATTCTGATTCTATAACTACTTTTCCATGGTCAGCACGTCACCGGAGGTCGATTCATTAGCCGCCATTTTGTACATTTTACAACTAACTTTAAACATGATTTTTTATTAATTTTAATGACGTTGAGGGCATTTTATTTTGCTATTATTTCTAATTGTTTCCTAAATGATTATCTCAAAATGGCAGAATATGGAGGTTGCCAACTTTGAAACTGACGACCTTATATTATATTGTCATTGACCTGTTAAAACCTCGGATGTTACATAATTTAAATTTTACAGAAGAGACAAAAAAGTGTTTCATAAGATAATAAACCATTAGAATTTACATTTTTTTAAAGTCTGAATAAATTTAAGTTTTTAAGGACACAATGTCGATTGATATCAATGATATATTGGATTGTTTACTATTGTTTATGATTGTTCATTTAAATATGAATGATTCGATACTACATGTTGATATATTTATATAATGATTTTTGAATGAGTGTACGCTTTCACCGGCAGTTAATTTAATTATCAGTCTTTTTATCAGCTTCACTTTCGTATTCGTTTACACTCTGTCTTCTAAAGAAGGTTTTCTTCAACCTCTTCGGTTAACCTAGCACCAAATATTACAAATGGACTATTTTTTTAAAGAAAAATATGCAAAATTTACTGTAGAAGTGAAATTGAAAAAGGCGTTAACAGATTTTTGTTTTAATGACAAATGTATGTTAGGCACTCGTTCAACCTATTAGGACTCCAAAAACATATTGAAAAACCATATGTATTTGCCAAGCCCGGGATTCGAACCTGGACCCGCGATATTATAAGCCGAATCGTTAACCACTCGGCCGTTATGGAAAAAAATCTTGCCAGAGATACTCAAGAAAAACCATCTTCTATGGAGATGAAGCCTCTACATTTGAGATCAAAGCTGATAATAATAATGTCGCTGTTAACGATTACATTCGCTACGAGTTGATTCATTTGTGGCAAAATTGATTTATTGAACAGAACCGCACCGCGTGTTAGTGGTGCGATCCTAAAACAAATCTTAATAAGTACGATAATTATTTAAATATAAAATAACAAATAGCCTAAAAAACTGCCAACAGCCGGCCGCCGTTTGCATTTCAGGTAGGTATTTAGTTAAGAAGCGTGCTGTTTTTATTTTAATTTTGAATGAACACGGACAACTCCGCATTTCTACAACTAAAATTTTACATTATCATGTAAATAGGTAGTTCCGGGGTAAAAGTTCTTAAGTCACAGTGGATATATAATAGTGGAGTTTAAAAGTTCATCGATATTTCTGTTATCTATGAGTAAATTGTATGAAATAATAATATTTAAGCATTTAAAATGACAAAATAAATTCCCTTGTGTAAAAATTAGCAAACCAAAAACTAAAATTTCATTGTAGTCAAAACATGACATAATAACTTTTATCCTGGAACAACAGAATCGGTAGTTCCGAGTGTCCCCGAGTGACAGGCATACGGATAGGTGGAAAGAGTACCATATAATTTTTTTAACGAACACCAAAGACTCTCGTGTTAAGATTATTGTTACGGGCGAGGGAACGTTCCGGTTTGCGTTTGGCATGCTCGCCTACCTGATCGTTGTTTGAAGCGTTTGCATGTGTCGGTGGGCTTGTGGATTCGGCCCGTCTTAATATCGGACGTTTTCGAAGACATTTTAAGACCTGCAGGTTTTGGGCCAAGAAGAGATATTTACGCTTTATCAGGGGCAAGTAATAAATAAAAATAAATCATCGCACAATTGAGAAGCTTCGGAGAGCGTTCGAACCGAGAAGGTCTGTTTATAGGTAGAGCGATCGGTTCCGCAGACGATGCCTTTACCAAAAATTATTTATCATCATTATTATCGGAGGCATGAGTTTCAGGTGAGTTAGGAATCTGAGTCTGAATAATCCGTGCACTCTGTAAGAAAATTATTTTTGTCATTGTAATGCCCCGCCTTTCCTCACGCTGCGAATATTAACATTCGGTCGGTGTAACTCCAATACCGGGAAGCGGGAATTTTTTTTTGTAATATAATATGTTTTTGCAATATTTTATTAAATATAACCAGATCCTTCGATTGTTGTATTACAATTTTAGAACAGATATATTATAAGTTTTCTTGTTGTCGGCTTAAATCAATTCCGCACAGAAATCATTAATACCAACCGAGTACCTTTCTTTTACTTTCTGTAAAAAAAAAACATGTATGAACCATAATATAGAAAGACATTCAATAGTCATTCAAAGAATGTCCACCTTTTGAGCCATGGTATTCCATTTGGCACAACTGATTTTATTATTTAAAGAGTTTAACAATTTGAACAATTTAACTAACACTAACAAATTCTCACATAAAATATAATGTGCAGATGTCACTAATTAATCATACATAACAGTGGTGAAGGTTGGAGGTAGGCTGTTAAAACTCAACATAAATAGTACATTGTTCTATAATTTAATAAAATGCAATTTTTTTGTAGTACTTATTCCACTTTTAATCAATAAATTAGGACCGGTTTCGTCTGCCTCAGAGGGATATTTTCAACTGAATGAGAATAAGTACTACAAAAAAAAAATGCATTTTATTAACTTAAACAACAATACAATGCAGTTCCACCATGAATTGACAGTGAACAAAATAAAAGAAAATAAATAGTGCACACTAAACTTTGGCAGTCATATGTAATTGTTTTCATTTAACCAAGATTATGAATTGCAGAAAATGTTAGTTTTTAAAATTGAATTAAACCTTGCGTAAACCACGCCATAATTGATAGTAGTCAAAAAATATTCATCCAGTTTGAGGCAGGGCTTAAATGAATTTAAAAAAACAAACCAAGACCATCTTTAATAATATCTTATTTTCAATTCAACGAAAACCAATAAGCATGACTGAAAAAGTGTGCACTACTTTTGTCGGATCGTCCACATCATACCTAAACTATTATGGTTTGGTTTAGACAGGGTTTAATTGATTTTTTAAAACTAACCGGTGCCATCTGCAATTCGTACTCTTAATACAATGAAAAAAAAAAAGTATAACTGACAAAGTTTAGTGTGCACCATTTATGTCGGATCTTAACAGCTTACCTCTACCCCTCACCGCTTATTTATAGTATATACTAGAATATATTCAGAAATTCTGTGAAGAACTATTTATTATGAAAACTGGTATGATTGACTTTAAATAATGACTGATTGTTACACCAAACTATATGGCTTTTGAATTCAGTTATGGTATTAAAAAATACAATTTCTCCCTAAAATTACTTTATGTAATTAATTTATTTCTTAATTCATAAGACATTTTAACATCTATTACGTAATGGCATCGCCTACCTACCGTGTTGACTACACTGCAGAGTGCAGAGTGGTGATCTCCAATCGAGAAAGACAACATTATTTGTATGTACCTACTTATTTCAATTTGGGTATGGAAATAGAGGTAAAGATAACAGTCTGCAATTCACATTTTTACATGTAGAATTCACAATAAACGTATCATTTATTAACCAGTTTATGTAATGTAAAACGATAAAAAAATATATTTCATTACAAATGATCGACACGATTCAATTAAGTAAATCTGCCGATGACAAAACCGAATGAATCAACGGTGGTCAGCAGAGTTTATCTGTTGACATCTTCTAAACGAGATCTTTAGATGTAACCTACTGTAACCCAGAAACAAATGACAAACTATGCCGCAAAGTCCACTGTAAGAGACGGGCAGTTAGAACGTTGAGGGAACTGAAGAAAGATTGCTGCATTTGCATCTGTCATCATGTTTAGTTTTCATGGAATACGATTGTATAATACTTACCAATTTTTAGAATAAATTAAGAAGTTTCTTCATTAGAAAAATGTGAATTACAGGGCACTTTTCAAGTTTACTTTTAAAGATATGGAGTACTACATATTTACTGAAATAAATATTGACTGTCACCATTATAAACAACGAATTTCGGTACTGCACGTACAAACAGATCTTCGGTTGAAGCTGCTAATTCTGTTTTATGAGAGATACGGTCCGTCGCTTCTCAATTATGTCACTACACTAATTCAAAATAACTTTTGAAAACACCGAATTTAATAATAATTTACCATGCTATATTTTCTGTTCAGTAAAAGTTCAGTTGTGACGTGCATCATAGGGATATTATAATGATAGAAACGGTGTCAAATGAATATCACTCACGACTGTGGTTGGTTTTGATATCACCGGCTGCGTCGATGTCGATGCGGCAAAACGGTCAAAGCTATTCACCTTTTTTCGGGAAAAGCTTTCGACAGAAACACACGACAAATCATCCTGCCTTCAGATTCAGACATTCGTATCGTGTTCGACGTGAATCACATGGCGGGGTCGGCGGATATGCGGACGCCTTGTATTGTAACCGCTGCCAGAATATGTTTTCGATCGGCGTACGCCGTTTCCAATTCTGCGCGTACTATTTAGTTGACTGACTTTTCACAATCTGAATTAAATTTGACTCGCACTGAGTTCTGTCACAAACATCCAATAAAATAGCTTGAAATGTTGCCAAAGCCAGAGTTTGCGGTTGCAGTTGCCAGTCTAAAGAATATTATTGATAATAAAATGTTACTCGATCAGTTGCAGCCTCCTACCTACAGGAGGACCTCGACTTTCGCACATAATTGGTTCCTGAAAAGGTGTGCGAATGTTGAATGATCGAGAGTAGAGGGAAGTAAAAAAAAAAAATTGTGTGTATTTTGAAATATTTATTTATCAAGTAAATATAAGATGTTTAAGAGACATGTTTAAGTGGGGTTTGCAATTATTTTGCAGCATCTTTATCCGCTTTATCATCTCCAGTGAATTTAATATAAACCAACCGTTGCTTGATTGAAAAATCGTGTTAGAATCTTCTTTTGATATAGCCTTCCAATCTTTGTGCAAACTAAGAGCTTCTTTTTGATGTTGGTCGTCGATCCATGATGACATATATTTTTCCATTTCATCCATAACTATGCCGTGTCTTTTGGAAACAACCTTTAAAGATATATCTCCACAATTTTGAACGTATTCCTTAATTTTATTTTTATTTTTCAAAATTGAACATATCATAGACCTGTTAGTATCATACGGACGTCCGATTGAAGCAAAAGATTCGCCGCTATCAGAACGTCTAATAATTTCCATCTTTGCCTCGATTGTGAGAAGTTTGAGTCCTTGATTTCTTTTTGTTCGTATCAACACTGCAGTTTTTCCGTTTCTCACTCATGTTTATAAATTTTTAGGGTGAAATATTTCAAATGAATAAAATTAGCAAAACGCACAACATAATACGCCCGCATGCGCTCCTGCGCAAGACCATAGACTAATATACTTTTCGCAAGACTAAACCTATCCTAGCTAGCTCACAAGCAAAGTGACGGGTGCGAGCAGGATGCAAGTGACGCAAGAAATGCACTTGCTTGTGAGCGAGCGAGAAGGGGATATCTTAACCCCACGGCGCGACGTTTTAAAAAAACGATTTTTTTGAAATGTGCAAAATAGCGAATTGTGCGAAAGTCGAACGTTCGTAAGTCGAGGTCCGCCTGTACTCTATTATTTGGAATAAGATGGAAAATAATCATAGAGATTGGACTTCTGCCACAGAGGTAGCACACAAATGTCAGTGTGTACTCGTTTTGTGAGACAAAGTTTTATTTCTCTGAAATTAGATACACTTTGCTGCAAATGGGCCATACTCGGACATAAAAACGCCCCACTGAGTATTTTTTTTTATCAACACAAGCTTACAACCAATTTATGATAAACGTATTTTCATTATAAAAAGTTCCCGCATTAAAAACTTTATTAGGATTCAGGGTAAGAAAGAATAATGTAAATGGAAGTATTTTATTTTTAATAACACAAAAAACACAATATTTTGAAAAATTAAACATAAATCAGTTAATACCAAATGGTTAAATATTGGAATAAGAAATATTGTCTTATTTTTACATATTGTTCTATGTAAAATAACATAGCATTATTGTTTAGATAAAACGGTTAAATAATAAAAAACACAAATAATTACAGTTAATTACAAACAAAAAAAAAGTTTATTATATTACCTACCTATTTACACATGTGTATTTTGAAAATATTTTATGAAATAAAAATATAACATGGGTTCGTTTTGACATATTGTGTATAAAATTACTTGTTTATATAAACCTATTAGACACAAAATACAGGTAGGTATGTTGAAAATTTGATTATATAGTTAATTATAATATTTTATCTATTTAACATAATATTATTATCAGAGAAGCCCTGCATATAATATGAATCCATACAAAAAAATCGATTATTTAAAACGAAAATGTTTTTATTTGATGTGTTAACCGCACCTGAAGTACATTAATGAAAGGATTTTTACCTACCATTAAAACTCTTATTCTTGTTGACTCTGAAGTCCCTTGAGATGTTGATCGTATTTTTTGCCTCGTGTTCTTCTGTGCTGGCCCCTTTTTACCCCCTTTTCTTCTCGATTATTTATCTCTCTGGTTACTCATCAGGTCCATTTACCTGGATCACCCAATGTTAAAACTCCAACTTTTTTTGGGTGCATTTGTTTGGGCATCGTTAGTGCACGTTTGTGCACGATTTTTTTTCGTTTGTGCACATATAATAACAGAAAAATTCCAATTTCAAATTGGGTGTTCCAGCTAAACGTTTGGTCTCTAATGACTTGATACTTGAACCAATAAATTAGCTTTAAATTTTTTTTGTTAAATGTATCTGATTAGGTATATTTATGTTATCTTTGAACACGATTTTTTAAATTTTTATCTCTTATATTAAGCTAGTAATTTGATTTTGAGCGGACGTCAAGTTTTAAAAACAAACATTTTTTTTCCACATTTTTTAATTATACACCTTTGAGTAATTTAATAACATGATTTTTCATGAAGTTTTTATTGTTTTTTCATTTAAATTACGCGAAAAATTCGCATTTTTCCATTTTCACTTAGTAACCCGTCAAAATATCCCGAACAAAAACAACCGCATCCGTTTGGAACATCCAGTCAAAAGATTCTCCTCAAAATAGCCAAAACGGTGTAAGGCTCACTAAATATGTCGGCTTATACTAGACTACCTCAAAATTGACAATTTGATTACACAAAAGTGTCAAAATTACAAAATCATTCAACTTTCTTAACATTTATCTATTTATTTATGATTTTGAATGGATCAATGTCAGTTCCATAAGGAAAAATGCAGTATATTATATAATTATACTTACCTACTGTTTTTTAAAATGATCTGTAATAAAAATAAATACCGTTAAGTTATTAGAATACAATTAGGTATGCATACTTTTGAAAAATGCAATAGGTATGTTTTTATGCAACGATATTTTATTCAAAAGATAATATTGGAATAACATTTATATTTTTTTTATATATAAAGGGGTTAACTTGCAGGCACTTAACTCTTCCTAATAATATTTGCATCTTCTTTTTCTCTGTTTCTCCAGGTGGTGCAACGTATGCTTGTAATTCTGGTAGGTGTTATGTTAGGAGAGAAGTGTTAGTCACTTCATATTATGCTATTCAGAATCGATATCAAATAAAGTTTTGTAGGTTCTTTAAAAAATTATTGCCTCTGACGGCTTCGACATTTGTTTCACGCAAATGGTTTTCTTTTGAATGTGTGTGTTTATCAGTTCTTAAACAACGTACCTACTTACATATCTGTTAACATTTATATTTAAACTCATCACGAGTATGAGTTTTTAAATGACATATTTGTTTAGGTACTACTTTCAAAATAAAATTCATCACACGCAAATGGTTTTTCTCCTGTTTCGTTTTATGAGCGTTAATTAAGATAATTTTGTGCCGAGCCTCCGTATAAGTAGTCAATTTATTTAAAAGGTTATTCACCATTTTGTATCTTTACATATGTTTGAAGATTACTCCGTCGCGAGCATCCAAATGAACATACATTGCATTTATAAAATTTTCACGAGTATGTTCTATATAATATGTACATATTCGTGTCATGTCTTTTAAGACAACAAAGTCGTACGCATTTATATGAATATACATCGAATTTTAAAGGTTTGTCACCAGAATTTGTCATTTGTTAGTTTTTAAGATGACTAAGTTGCGAGCATCTATATGAACATACATTGCATTTATAAGGTTTTTCACCATCCACCAAAAATAGCCGCGCGGCTTAAGCGTTGGCATATTGCGTCAAGGGTCCCTAGTTCCAATCCTCGGTCCGGCAAGTACGCATATTATTCGCGAAAATCTATATGAACATACATTGCATTTATTAGATTTTTCATCGGAATGTGTCATTTTGAGTCTTTTGAAACTTTTATTTGCGAGCATCTATATGAACATAAATCGCATTCGTTAGTGTGTTCACCAGTATTGTCATTCCACATGTTTTAAGACTACTAGGTTTTTTAAATGACATATTTGATTACATTTCAAAGTCATCACTCATTACACGCAACTGGTTTTTCTCCTGAACGTGTAAGTTTATGAGTCCTTAAACAACGTATTCGATACGATGCTGCCAAAAGTTGGTAAGTTGATAGTTTAGGTATTTTGAGTTTACCACGGATAAGATGTCTATACTTATATACGTTTGCCATATAAAAATATCAAGTTCATCCGATTTTTAAAACATAGTTTCTTTAGCAGCTATTCATTATGTTAAAAATACGTAACTCTTGATCGTTGAATTTACCAACATCAGAAGACTGTAAAGATGTTTACAGTTTTAATTTAGATAAGAATCTAACTAATGAAGCGCAGTGGTAAAATCTTTGTAATACTATAACCTAACAGTTTTATTATTTTTCAATAGTTGAGCTAAAATAATATAGGACTTCCGAAATAAGTTTGTAAATATTATGGTAAAATGGCATAGACATTACATTATTTTCAACAGAAGGTATATGGAAGAATTATCAGAAACATATTCAAATAACATGAACTTATTCAATGAAAGAACTTATGAACTTACACATTCAGGAGAAAAACCATTTGCGTGTGATGAATGTGATTTCCAATATAATCAAATATGTTATTTAAAAATACCCAGTAGTTAAAACATATGGAATAGCAATACTGATAAAAACCTTATAAATGCGATGAAAGTTCATATAGATGCTCGCAAATTAGTTGTCTTCGATTCCCTTCTTGGTTGTATACTCATGGCTGGGGATCTTGACCACTGTTAAATTTTGTTATCCTTTGAGCGACTAAGACTTTCAAGCCTTCTCGATCTTCAGTTTCTCGCAAAGCAGAATAAATGGTGGCCGCAGTAATCGTAAAAAACATGATTTGACAAATTCTTTCGAAGAACCTAAATTTAATCGGTGCACATATAGCTGCTCGCAACATAGTAATTTAAAAAGACAAAAGTGATAATAAATAGTGTTGAAAAACCTTAAAAATGCATTTATTGTTTATAAAGATGCTCGCAACTTCGAAACATTAAAATCTATAAATTGAAACATAACGGGGGACAGCCTCATTAATGCGATTTGTGGACATATAGATGCTCGCGAAGTAATATTTTAGAAGACAAACAAAAGCCATATTCTAATGAAAAACTTTATAAAAGTGATGAATGTTCATATAGATGCTCGCAAATTAGTTGTTTTCTCCTCTCTTCTTGGTTGTATACTCATGGCTGAGGATCTTGACCACTTTTAAATTTTGTCATCCTTTGAGCGACCAACACTTTTAAGCCGTCTCGACCTTCCGCTTCTCGCAGAGCGGAATGAATAATGCCAGCAATACTCGTAAAAAACATGAAATAACACATTGTGACGAAAAACCTAAATGTGATCAGTGGACATATAGATGCTCGCTAGTTTAAAAATAAATTAGATGACAAAAAAATGTGTTCAAAAACCTTATAAATGCAATATATGTTCATAAAGATGCTCGCAACCTAGAAACCTTAAATCTATAAAATAAAACATAACGGGGCACACCCTCATAAATGCGATTTGTGTTTATATAGATGCTCGCGAATTAATGTTGTAAAAGTCTTACAATGTCACATTCTGATTAAAAATTTTAGAAATTCAATGTATGTTCATATAGATTCTCGCGACGTGGTAGTCTTTAAATACCTACATATTATGACACATATTGTTTTCGAACATGTCCATTACTTATAAGATCTTATAATCCCAAATCCCTTATGGGATCATTTATGAGGGTGTGCCCCGTTATGTTTTATTTTATACATTTTAAGGTTTCTTGGTTGCGAGCATCTTTATAACCATATCTTGCATTTATAAGGTTTTTGAACACTTTTTTTGTCATCTTATGTATTTTTAAACTAGCGAGCATCTATATGTACACTGATCACATTTAGGTTCTTCGTCACAATGTGTTATTTCATGTTTTTTACGAGTATTGATGGCACCATTCATTCTGCTCTGCGAGAAACTGAAGATCGAGAAGGCTTGAAAGTCTTAGTCGCTCAAAGGATAACAAAATTTAACAGTGGTCAAGATCCTCAGCCATGAGTATACAACCAAGGAGAGAGGAGAAGACAACTAATTTCCGAGCATCTATATGAACTTTCATCGCATTTATAAAGTTTTTATAAGTATTGCCATTTCATATGTTTTAAGCTCACTAGGTATTTTTAAATTACATATTTCATTATATTGGAAATCACATTCATCACGCGCAAATGGTTTTTCTCCTGAATGTGTAAGTTCATAATTCTTTGATTGAATAAGTTCATGTTATTTGAATATGTTTCTGATAATTCTTCCATATACCTTCTGTTGAAAATAATGTAATTTCTATGCCATTTTACCATAATAATTACAAACTTATTTCGGAAGTCCTATATTATTTACCTCAACTATTGAAAAATAATAAAAATGTTAGATAATAGTATTACAAAGATTTTACCACTGCGTTTCATTAATTAGATTCTTATCTAAATTAAAACTGTAAACATCTTTACAGTCTTCTGATGTTGGTAAATTGAACGATCAAGGGTTACGTATTTTTAACATAATGAATAGCTGCTAAAGAAACTATGTTTTAAAAATCGGATGAACTTGATATTTTTATATGGCAAACGTATATAAGTATAGACATCTTATCCGTGGTAAACTCAAAATACCTAAACTATCAACTTACCAACTTTTGGCAGCATCGTATCGAATTCGTTGTTTAAGAACTCATAAACTTACACATTCAGGAGAAAAACCAGTTGCGTGTAATGAGTGATGACTTTGAAATGTAATCAAATATGTCATTTAAAAAACCTAGTAGTCTTAAAACATGTGGAATGACAATACTGGTGAACACACTAACGAATGCGATTTATGTTCATATAGATGCTCGCAAATTAAAGTTTTAAAAGACACAAAATGACACATTCCGATGAAAAATCTAATAAATGCAATGTATGTTCATATAGATTTTCGCGAATAATATGCGTACTTACCGGACCGAGGATTGGAACTAGGGACACTTGACGCAATATGCCAACGCTTAAGCCGCGCGGCCATTTTTGGTGGATGGTGAAAAACCTTATAAATGCAATGTTTGTTCATATAGATGCTCGCAACTAAGTCATCTTAAAAACTAACAAATGACAAATTCTGGTGAAAAACCTTTAAAATTCGATGTATATTCATATAAATGCGTACGACTTTGTTGTCTTAAAAGACATGAAATGAATATGTACATATTATATAGAACATACTCGTGAAAAATCTTATAAATGCAATGTATGTTCATTTGGATGCTCGCGACGGAGTAATCTTCAAACATATGTAAAGACACAGAATGGTGAATAACCTTTTAAATAATTTGACTACTTATACGGAGGCTCGGAACAAAATTATCTTAACGCTCATAAAACGAAACAGGAGAAAAACCATTTGCGTGTGATGAATTTTATTTTGAAAGTAGTACCTAAAAAAATATGGCATTTAAAAACTCATAATCGTGATGAGTTTAAATATAAATGTAAACATACATGTAAGTAGGTACGTTGTTTAAGAACTAATAAACACACATTCAAAAGAAAACCATTTGCGTGAAACAATTGTCGAAGCCGTCAGAGGCAATAACTCAACTTTTTAAAGAACCTACAAAACTTTATTTGATATCGATTCTGAATAGCATAATATGAAGTGACTAACACTTCTCTCCTAACATAACACCTACCAGAACTACAAGAATACGTTGCACCACCTGGAGAAACAGAGAAAAAGAAGATGCAAATATTATTAGGAAGAGTTAAGTGCCTGCAAATTAACCCCTTTATATAAAAAAATATAAATATCATTCCAATATTATCTTTTGAAGAAAATATCGTTGCATAAAAACATACCTTTTGCATTTTTCAAAAGTATGCATACCTAATTGTATTCTAATAACTTAACGGTATTTATTTTTATTACAGATCATTTTAAAAAACAGTAGGTAAGTATAATTATATAATTTACTCCATTTTTCCTTATGAAACTGACATTGATCCATTCAAAATCATAAAAAAATAGATAAATGTTAAGAAAGTTGAATGATTTTGTAATTTTGACACTTTTGTGTAATCAAATTGTCAATTTTGAAGTAGTCTATTATAAACCGATATATTTAGTGAGCCTTACACCGTTTTGGCTATTTTGAGGAGACTCTTTTGACTGGATGTTCCAAACGGATGCGGTCGTTTTTGTTCAGGACATTTTGACGGGGTACTTAGTGAAAATGGAAAAATGCGAATTTTTCGCGTAATTTAAATGGAAAGACAATAAAAATTTCATGAAAAATCATGTAATTAAATTACTCAAAGGTGTGCATTTAAAAAATGTGGAAAAAAAATGTTTGGTTTTAAAACTTGACGGCCACTCAAAATCTAATTACTAGTTTAATATAAGAGATAAAAATTTTAAAAATCGTGCTAAAAGTTAACATAAATTAACTTAATGGATACACTAAACAAAAAAATTTTAAGGCAATTTTAATGGTTCAAGTATCAAGTCACTAAATTTTAAAAAATAATATCTCTCACGATATAATCGATAAAACAAAAAAAGCACGTGCACAAACGTAAGCCAATAATAGACAAATTGATGACTTAATAAAAAGTAAAAAAAGTTTGTTGGGTGGTTCTACTTAACGTTAATTAAATATTTCATATAGAATAACTCACGCACTATATGAGAAAAAAAATAAAAAAGTATGCAGAATTGCGCACTAGCTATGCAACAAGATATTTCACTACAAAATATTTTTTTAAACCCACCCAGTCAGGTTTTGCATACAAACTTTAAAATTAAATAGCACGCTGAATATAGGTGAAAAAGCAAAACAAAATCGTGCACTAACGTTCACTACCAACGCACAAGTGTTTACAATTTAAATTTAAGGAAAAACACATGTTTAGTGACACAAGTATCCAGCATTTAGCTGGGTCACCCAAATTGAAATGCGAATAACCCCCTTAATGTGCGTGCACAAACGAAAAAAACGCGTGCACAAACGTGCACTAACGATGCACAAACGAATGCACTCGAAAAAAGTTGAAATTTCAACATTGGGTGACCCAACGTTTAGCTGGAACACCCAATTTGAAATTGGAATTTTTCGGTTATTATAGGTGCACAAACGAAAAAAAATCGTGCACAAACGTGCACTAACGATGCACAAACAAATGCACGCAAAAAAAGTTGGAGTTTTAACATTGGGTGTTCCAGGTAAATGGACCTTTACTCATCTTGTTTTCTCTGTCTTCAATCTCTTTGGAAAAAATAATATTACAAAGATTGGCTATGACTCAATAAACACTGCAGACAGTGTTGCCATGTCTACTGAAATTTCAGTAGATCTACTGAAATTTTTTTCAGGAAAAGAAGAAATTATGATATTTGTGATGAATGTGATGTCACTTTTTACATGATTTTTTAAAAGACACTGGTGAGATTATGTCAATATGCACGCTTTCACCAAACACAATCGTTGAATTTCATACATTTTTGTCAATCTACTGATATTTTGAAGAAAAAATCAAAAAACCTACTGAACTTTGAAAATTTTAGTTGGCAACACTGCTGCAGAATAAAAAAAATGGTAATTGTGCCGCAGAGGTGGACACGAGCTTTCATATTTTTTTTTTACGAAAACAGTTTATTCCATGTAGATTGTAGACAATAATTATAATACATACCTTTTTCTGTCGGCGCATCGGCTTTTCGATCCTATAATCGTTAATTGAAAATTTGAAATTTTCATACATTTTGATACACCATTATCACAAACTTAGATTCTATTCTCTTCTTGGTCGTGCACTCGTAGCTGAGGATCGTGACCACATTTAAATTTCGCCATCCTTTGAGCGACCAAGACTTTCCATCCTTCTCGATCTTACGCTTCTCTCAGGGCAGAATGGATGGTGCCCCCAGTCAGCTCTTTCACTTGGTCGCTCCATCGCGCAGACGCTCTTCCTCTGCTTCGCCTTCCCTGGAGGCTACCCAAAACTACCAGTCTCTCCAGGTTGTCCGGTCCGCGCCTGACAATATGTCCAAAAAACTGCAGAATTCTTCTCAGACATATCGTCGGTGAGCCGTTCCTTTATCTTCAGTCTCTGGATGATTGACTGGTTCGTCCTGTGCTCCGTCGAAGAAATGCGAAGCATTCGGCGCCAACACCACATCTCAAAGGCATCAATTGCCTTCCGTTCTCTTGCCTTCAGGGTCCACGACTCGATCCGTATAGAAATATCGAGAACACTAATATTTGCACAAACATCATTTTTGTGGCGATCGAAATTCCCCGATCCTCGACATCGGCATCGACATTGTCGCTGGGGTCTACGTATAGTGATGCCATTTTACGATTCACCTCCTCGCTAAATTGCGATGTCGTAGTATCGTTAAATATAAACGTTCGAGTATTCTCACATTGTTTAGTCTTTTTCAACTTTAGTCTCATATTGGCAACAAGAAGTTGGTGATCGCTACCGCAGTCTGCACCTGGGTAGTGTGACACCCCCGTATGGTCCCCATTTGGGGATGTCTTTGTGTATCTGGCAGCGCTCGGAATGGACAGGAACGCACCGGAGCGCCGTTGTGGTTCGTGGAATTCCAAAATATACCGTTCCGGCTCGTGGATTCATTTAAAATTGCGTTGCGGTTCGTTAGATTGAGATAATTATATATGAATGTATCTTTTAAAGTTTTTCTCAAAATTAAAAATTAACGAAGTTATGTTATGCCGGGCGTGCAAGGGTTAAAAATAAAAATTATGACATCCCTAAATTTCTTTCAACCTTCTTATTTTGTGTCGATATGTCCATGCCTAAATGCATTGTCTAAATAACAAGAAACAACCAGCTGCAAGCGTAAATTACTTTATTACCCAAAAAAATGTGCCTTGCTGACACTATTTGAAAACTCTTAAAAAATAAAGTATACATTGTTTAATAATTTCTAAAGGATGAAACATTTCAAATCTCAATACAATCTTGCCTTTGACTTACGCATTGTTAATTTACTTACCTACTAATTTATTATATTATTTTATTCGGAGTGACAAAAATTATTACTTCGCCATTTATTGTGTTTTCGATGGTTAAATTAGTACAAAAAAGTTTGATAATTTGACTCGTGCAATCCGCTATAATATTCCTATTAGTTGCCTTTTAAAATATTTTGTATTATTTAAGATATAAATACGTTTCTATACAAAATTGTTTATATTATTAGTTTGGTGTTTTTTTGCTACATTCTAGTAAGTTTTGTGTTTTAATTTTAACTGTGTGTTTAACTTGATTTTTTAATAAAAAATTGTTCTAAAAGTTGGTCAAAAATGTCATCAGGCGAAACGTGTTAACCGAAACTATTGAAAAATATTTTGTCGCAGGTAACGTAACGCTGGCCACATACCTACACAATTTGATCATTTAAAAAATGATATTGAGTGGTTATTTATAAAAATAATGAAAGTATAATAAAGTAGTAGGTAATTCGTGTAAATCTGCTAAAACCACATTACATTACATTAGGAATTCACTCCAATAACCATTGAAGTGGCAACAGATGGTATTCATCTCAACAATTAACTTTTGTTAAAAAAAGCTTATGACGTGTCGTAAACCCCTCTTTTTACGATGTTTACATTTGTTTTGTAATTTACATTATTGTTGAATTGCGACTATAGTACAATAAATCTTGTGATATAACTACTACATTCATTCATTTATTTGCCATAGGTCATGATGAGTATACTTTTTTGTAAGTGAGTTTTGTTGCTTCTGGTAAGTTTTGTGTTTTAATTTTAAGTTTGTGTTGAACATATTTTTTAATAACAATTTGTTCTCTTAAAAGTTAGTTAAAATTCTCAGCAGGCGATACGAATACCTTTATATCGTCGGTGTATTGTAAAAATGGCGAATTAACCAAAATACTATTACAGGAGGAGAATTTTTAACCTTTGACATTTATTTATTAATTACCTGTGGATGAATACTTTCCTTATAATAGGCTTTATAATATAATATTTTAAAAAGTCTATTATGTTAAATTCGCTTTTTCTTCGTAACACTAAGTGGATAATCACCCTTACAATTATCGTTTTTAATAAGTACTTTCCTGTGGGATACAAATTCGCCATTTTTACATAATTATATTATTACATATATACCTATATACTATTGTCGCTGGTATCCAAACTGATTTAAGATAATTCTGGCCACACGCACAATTTGATAATTTTGTGGATATTTATAAAAATAATGAAGGCTTAATTACGTAGTAGGTACTTCGTGTAAATCTGCTAAAACATTAGGAATTCTTTCCGGTGGACAATACAGTGGCAACATCTGTTCTGTGATTCAATAATTATTATCATCTCAACAACTTGACTTGTGTTAAAAAAATATTTATGATAAGTCGTAAACCCCAATTTTCACAATGAATAATGAATGATTTTTTCTACAAAAATGTGTTTGGGCCATTGATGGTTTGGGCAGAAAATATTGAATAGCCTTCTGCAAAGTTTATTTATTTGGGACGTTCCTATTGTATTACAATTATTATTACATGCATTGTAGTTTGTGACTTTAAAAATAATAGAAATAATACATAGGTAGTGTGGAGAGAACTTTTACTTAATTTTTGTTTGTAAATTTGTTTAAAAAAAATATAGGAATATCCTTTAATAAAAATGTACGACTATCATAATATCTGTATTGTATGTAGGTACCTATTATCATTTCCATGGCAATAATAATGTGAGTAGGGAAGGACAAACAACATAGATTGAATCGTTTAGAATAAGTAGGTACTAACAAATTAGGTACCTATGTGTCCAGTGCGGACATCTAATTATCTTAGGTGGTGTTAGTCATAGATTATTAAATAAATACGGTGGTAGATGTATATTACAATAATTGTAACCAAAGCATCACCATTGTAACATAACATGCATACAATACAATATTAGTCCTTATAATGTTGAATATAGTAGGTACTAATTAATGACAATTTTATATTATTCTATAAGAATCGCGCTTAGCAACCTGAGTTTCACCTTCCGTCATGTTTTATCTTATATAAATGAAAATGACACACCATTGGTAATTTAATTACAAATAATGCTATGTTTACGTTGTTTGGATGACTTGAAACTTTTATTAGATGTAGGTACGGCCTTATGCCCCTTATAGTGGAGAAGGTTCAAAATAAATCTTTGAGAATCCTTTAAAGCTGTGTGGATAGTGGATACTATCCATGGTTTTATCCGATTGATTTCTCAAGACGTATGCTTACATACTGTATTCTGAAAGTTAAAAAGAGAGCTAGGTATTTAGGCTACGTACTTTTTCCAACTTATATCTACCCAGTACAAATGAGAACTCTGCCATTATTGGTACTTAGTATTGATTTTATTATAAGTATATTATTTTATAACTTTCTTGATAATCTAAGTTGTTTGTTCTGCCAAGGTGCAATAATTGCTAATGATAATTGGGCAGGAAATAACTATGTTCAACCAAATCGCTTCGGATAATCGTATATTCCACCTGCGTGAGAACGAGTTTATGTGAATTTTATAAATTCTTGGTATAGGTAGGCACTTACTGTTTTTTCTAATACTATTTCTTTATTTTTTAAACACTATTTTAATACTATTTCTTGATGTTTGATATTCTGTGCTCGTATTTAAATGGAATTTGTAAAATTTTCTATAAGCACGTAAATATTTTTTTAATTTGAATCTATAAGGTACTTATGTGGATATGTTGTTTGTTATGACTAATTAATTACAAACTTATCTATCCCAAATGAGACAGTAAGTTATAATCAGTGACGAGTGGTGGTAGAGGTATCATGCACTGGTTATAGTGGTAGATAAAGTAAAAATAAAGAATAATACAATTTTTGACGGTATACTTTGTTAAAACAAGATTATTTCGCCTGCGGCGCTGACAATCCTTACCAACCTGCCCAATATAGATCCACGTAAGAAGTTTAAAGTTTATTGTTGCATTTTTATATCAAAAGTACGTACGTACGTAAAGAAAGGATTAGCATAAGTACTTAGTTTCGGAAAATTATACAGCGTTCCTGTTCGTGAAATTTTCCATTTCGAGCACTGGTATCTGGAGACGCCCGAATCGGTATCAAAGCCAACAAATAATAAAGCGCTGATTACGAAAATAAATAATAATAAAAGAGCCCAGCCGGCAATGCCGTAAATTTTGTTAACCGTTGGAGATTTGCAACGTCGCTTTCTTTTCGACGACGGTTTCGTAAAAAAAATCACAAGATAGCGCGCAGATCGCGACAAGCAGCAAAATCGCGAACGCGTACATTTCGCCCTCCGTAGAATTAAATTATAAAAAAATGTAACCATATAGTATAATATAAACTTAAATAAACTCGCCGCTTCCATCACAATTCCGGTGCCTTAATTATCCACCTTCATCCCAAATACAGACGATAAAAAAGAAAACAAAACACAAAGTGACAGTTGAGAAATTTCTCATACCAAAATGGAGGGAAGTGATAGTAGGTTTGTACATTAAAAACTGATGACCGCCATCTTTTATTTATTGTTATGAAATCAATCTGGTTTCTATAGCGATCACCAGGTGAGATCCATGTATATAATCTCCTAGGGTGATGTTGGAACCATGTATTCATGATTGCAAGATCCTGCTCTACGCAGAATTGCAAAAAATCTTCCCCTCTTGCGTTGCAATTGCCATGTCCAAATTTACCGATAAACTCTCTGAGATGACTGCCGTTCATGGTATTACCGACTTTGGCGTTCATATCGCCTTGAACAATGGTGATCTCTCTTTTGGGTATTTCTTGGATTGTGATTCTTAGCTCCTTGAAAAATTCTTCGCTATCCTCGTCTGTTGATGCAGATGTAGGCGCATTATAATGTTCAGCAAACATGGCTGGGCGTTGAGCTTTATTGTTATTATCCTGTCACTGATCGAATTGTATCCAATGACACTATCTCGGAGAGTTCGTGATACAATAAAAGCTACTCCGTTTCGACTTTCATTTTGTCCTGAACAATATACCATGTTGCCAAGTTCAGTCTCGAAGTGTCTGGATCCTTTCCAATGTGTTTCGCTTAAACCCATTATATTTACGTTGTATCTCTGCATCTCTTTTTCGATGATTGCTAGCTTTCCGGGGTGTTGTACAAGTCCCCTTACGTTCCATGTACCTATTTTCTTTGGGATTTTCGTGACCAATTTACCAGTTGAGTATCTGATTTCCCACACGTTGCTTGATAAATCACACCCGTGTGCCCAGTAACCAATTTCACACCACGCGGCCCAGACCCTGTGTGGCGCCGGGTGTCAGCCGGATCACCTGACGTACTGTTACGATTTTGATGTTGCATTTCATGTGGTTTTCGTGGGATTTTAATGTGGTGGTTTCCCGTTGCCTTCCACATCGCAATATTGAAACCGTTCATAATGTTTTCATTATCGCCTTCAAGTGTCTGCTCTAAGGCTGTTCCAATCCCCTTGATCACCACCCTTAGTCAGTACTGAAGAAATTGCTGCCTTCCTCCAGTGGATCCCTCTTAGTCTGGCTCCTCATCATAGACCTGTCTGGCTTGGGAGACCCTTCCGATAGTTAGACTACCGCCAGCATAGCCCTACAAATCCTCGGAACGCGCAAGCCTCCTCACCACGACAAGGTGGAGATCCATTCGAGGAGGAAACTTAGATTATATGAGGTAATATTATTAGGTTGGGGTAGGTTAGATTAGGTTAGGTTATTGACGTTACCCCGGTCCTGGTATAACCACAAGGGCGTTATACCCTCAACCGGCCCTGCCCTTAGACCAGGTTGAGAACCCCTGCTTTAGGCTAGCTCAGCACTAAGTCGGAGGGGGTAGTTAAATATAAGTTCTTATCAACACGTGCGAACACACCACAACAATATTGTTATATTAATGGTTTAAAATCGCCACCCAATAATAGGATGACGTCAGGATCCTTTAGATACTTTATTAATTTCAATCCAGATTCGTTCCGCATCCACGTACATTATACTGAATTATATTCCCGAGAAAAAGATCGCGGATTTATTTCAAATAAAAAAATCTTCAGCAGTATTGTTTTAATTATTTATTAGATTATTTCTCCATAAATAAATTTAATATAATTAATGTTTATTGAATAACTTAACACTATGTTTTATTTCTAAATAATTAACTATATTTATTGTATATCTTATTTTAATTATTTAATTTATTGTACAAAACTATCTATATTTATTTTAGTTTATTAGTACGGCTGCGCACTTATTATACTATCGAGGCACCGACTATAAAGATTGGGAAACCATGTTCCTTTTACGTATATATTCGCGAGTACTTGATACTAAGTACTTAGTGACGTATTCGCTTACGAGCGAATAATCCCCCGTCTTATTTATTAATCGAGTTTCCTGGAAACTTCAGACTAAACACCTGCTCAGCGAATACCAGTACGGTTTCACCTCTCAAAAGAGTACTGAAGACGCGCTTCATGCAGCAAAGTCAGCTCGTAATGGCGGTATCTCTTGATATCAAAGGCGCGTTTGACAACGCATGGTGGCCATATCTTCTTCAACAGTTGAAATCTAAAAATTGTCCCGCTAACATTTTCAGGCTCATCAAAACCTATCTATCTGACCGAGAAGTTTTCGTTGAATATGCTGGAGCATCTGCTACCAAAGAGACATCAAAGGGATGCATACAAGGTTCGTCTTGCAGCCCTGTCCTGTGGAATATAGTTCTCGACGATCTTCTCTCTATGCCGTTTCCTGAAGGTGTACACGCACAGGCCTTTGCTGATGATGTATTGCTGATTGTGGAATCCAAAGAACTCGGTTCTCTAGAAACCATGACTAACAGCGTGTTGGAGAGCGTCGAGGCCTGGGGAAGGAAGGTCAAACTGTCTTTCTCCGCGGAGAAAACGAAGGCCTTATTCTTTACTAGGAGGCGCGTCTCTCCGCCTTCGCTGGTGATGAATGGGCAACCTCTATCTTTTTCTAGGGATTTTAAACTTTTAGGGGTAGTAATCGATGACAAACTAAATTGGTCGAAGCACGCGGATAGCGTCTGCAAAAGAGCAGCGGTGACTTCGCTCAAACTAGCAAGAATGGCCAAACCCACATGGGGTGTATCTTCTGAAGCTCTTAGAATTCCCTACACTTGTGCTATTGAGCCTATGATCACGTATGCGGCCAGCATATGGTATGAAGCTGCCAAACGGAAAAACATAGCAAAAAAACTCAATACGATTCAGCGTGCACTAGCGATACGAATATGCAGAGCTTACCGCACCGCTTTACTAAATTCAACGCAAGCTCTAGCACAGGGGGGGGCAAACTTTTTGGATGGAGGGCCAAATTCAAGAATTAAAAATGAGCGGCGGGCCGCAAGTAAAATACCATTTTTAGATATACACTATTTATTATCACGAAAAATAAACATTACAAAAAAATTAATGAGAAGAATGAAACTGATATACATTTTTTAACATTTTTTTAAATTCAGGTGTTAATTTTGTAGTTGATATTCTCAAAGCTGCTTCTAAATGGGCATCGGAGATATTTGATCGTAAAGAATTTTTATTGAGGTTCATGATCGAAAATGTTTGTTCACATATATAGGTTGATCCAAAAATAACGAACATTTTTCTTTCATAATCTTTAAGTTGGTCGAAATTGTCTGAATTAATGGCATTGTAAAATTTGGAGATTTCTTCACAACGATGCAATTCTCTTAAATCAGTGTCACACTGCAGATCAATAATCTCAAGTTGTAGCTCTGTCGGCACACTATCAATATCTATTGAAATCGATGTTCAACGTAGAAAATAGTGGTTACATAGTGTGAGACGAGACGCAAGGAAGAAGTACTGAGATAATACATTTACGAAACAAGAAATTCTTCAAATTTTAATCTATTGTCAATATTTTTTAAAAAATATATAAAAAAGTTATTCGTAATCAGAAGTACAATTAATGATGGCGGGCCGCAAAAAAATACCCGGCGGGCCACATGCGGCCCGCGGGCCGCAGTTTTCCCCCCCTGCTATAGCAGGACTTATGCCTCTAGATTTACGTTTAAAACAAATCGCTCTCACTTACAGAGCTAAGAAGGGCGAGGAGGGCCTCGCAGGTTTTCTGCCAGACGATAGGCATTACGAAAAACCGGTGGACTACAGAAGGCTGCCACACCCGGCTAGACTATTTTCTGAAGTGGTTTCATCCTGCAACGTTGGAAAGCGACGAATGCAATAACATGCCGATTTTCAGGGATGGGAGCAAAATTGATGGCGCTGCTGGTGCAGGTTTTGTGGCATACATTAATGGCGGTGAGATAGCGGTTCGTAAGTACCTACCGCCTTGCTAGCTATTGCACGGTAATGCAGGCTGAACTCTATGTCATCCAATGCGCTCTGGAGTGGGCAGGCTCAGATCCAATACAACGAAATCTCACCGAAAACCATAGTATTTGTATTTATTCGGACTCCAAAAGCTCAATCCAAGCAATTGGAGATCCCTTGTCTACTAATCCGATTGTCTTTTCTATTCACAGCGAGTCCGCAATACTGAGACGGCGCCACCCCGAGGTGCACTTCAAGTGGATAAGGGGACACACCGGGATAGAAGGAAATGAAAGAGCCGACAAATTGGCTCGGCATGGTGAGCCGCGATAGCTTATGATAAATTTCCTCTAAGCTACCGAAAATTACAATTTCAGATATGGTGAAAAACGAATGGAACTCACGATACATAAACTCATCGACAGGGGAGTTGACCCGAAAGTTTTTACCTTCGATTTCAGCAGCACGAGACGTCAGGATGCATAAGGGGCTGTGTTTTGAGATGACTCAGATTCTTACAGGTCACGGAGTCATGCGAGCATACCTGCACCGGTTTAAAATAACATCTGATGGAAAGTGTCCATGCGACGACGGAAGCGACCAGAACGTCCTACATTTACTCCTAGATTGTCAAATCTTTAGCAAGGAGCGGCACAACCTGAACTTTTTATTACAGATGGCAGATGCGGACATTCGAGACCTTCCGGGGACCATGACAAACGATGCCGGAAGAGATGCACTTTTTAATTTCTGTATTGATGTAATAAAAAGGATAAAAATAATAAATGGTGACATGTAACGATGATTCATGCCTTTCAGATCCAGTGACTGCAACCATATAAGATAGGATGAGTATATGCTCAGAATATCAGTCCTATGCGACATTTCTTTTACCACGGGAAAAAACTCGGCTACAAATCGCAGTCCTCAGTTCCCAATGAATACGACAAAATATTCATCAGAATCAACACCGCCTTACGCTACAAAGAATTTTCCAGGGTTTTTGCAAGGCGGTTTCATAGGCCCTGGCCGAATTCAAATTAGCAATACCCGATGCGGGTAGAAGAATAGTTTTCAATAAGGCATATTCTCTCAGCCGGCACAATTTTCATTTGACTAGCATCAAGTAGAGTAGTTTGCGTGCCAAAGTTTAAGTTTCGCATTTACTATCGAGTATCCATAAAGGCATCTAGAAAAAAGAAAAAAAAATCCCCCGTCGCTGCGTTATATGTACGACGCAGATTGTGATGACGTAGGCCGCTATGACAGACCATACGTATCCTACGGGAAAACTTCCGATCGAGTTTTCAAAAACAACGCGAATATCTGCAAAATCTCCGAGAGGAGCTGCACATGTTAGAGAACTTATCTCTAGAAGCAGGAGCCGACGAATAAATTTGTATAGAAAAACACGGGTTTTTATATCCATCAGACGGGACTGTCCCGAAAAGCTGACGTCAGGGATACGAAAAACCCCCTCCATAATCTTAGGTTTTCATCAATTATCTGAAGAACCGTTAATAATTCTGATTAAGAAATTATGTCAGCTCGTAGGGGTTCTGATACCCGTCATCGTAATATAGATTTTAATAACTTAAAGTTTAGAAAAGGGTGAGAAAAAGCCGTACATGACTTTTCGGGGCGTGTTTACACGCGAAAAGTGGACCAATGAGGTTATTTTTGCTTCCTTCCATCAGACCAGCAGCCAAACCCTCGGACCAATTACGGAAAAGCGGTTTATTTTCCCGCTTTCCCGGAAAATTACGAGTATCTAATTAAGTCAAAAACAAGCGGCCTATAGGTATCTACAGGTAAGACAAGTTTCACAATCATCGCAAAAGCCCTTCAGTGGGTCTATTCTATACTTATCGAACACTAAAGTGATAAATAGTATCAAACTTAGGGTAGGTTTGTATCAAAATATTAGCACTTATTGTAACAATTACACGAAGTTGGTTTTTATTGTTGCAATAAGTGCGATATTTTAACAGCAGCAAGATAGGTGCTGTTAAAATATTGCACTTATTGCAACAATAAAAACCAACTTCGTGTAATTGTTACAATAAGTGCTGATATTTTGATACAAACCTACCCTAAGTTTGATACTATTTATCACTTTATCACTTTAGCGGTCGATAAGTATAGAATAGACCCACTGGTACTTTTAACGTAGATAAATATTTTCTGTTTCAATTATCAGGATTACAATAATGAAAAATGACAGATCGTCGGTTTAAAACGGTGCATCATATTAGCATATACAAATATTTCGCGTCGGAACCGACCGTGCTAGCATGTTATAGTGAGAATGAATCAAAATTCAGAATCGCGTTTTCGTTTTCACTCCTTCAAGGAGGAAGTACGTCTTAAATTTATACAAAATACATTTATGGGGCACTATAAGGTCAAGATATTAGATTTTAATAATATTCCCAGACCCGACAAGTACGGGTTCACAAGGTTCAAAGATCACCTGTTTTTGGGTATCTTTTTACAAATTGAAAATGATCAGATCTAAGAAATAATTTTTATTTGTAAATTAACAGAATAATAGTGCCTCCAAACTTACATTATTAGATTTGCAATTTTTGTAATCTCCTTATCTAGTTTTTACATAAGTACGTACTAAATTCATACGTACTTTATTACGATTAATTATTATACTAATTTATCATTTACATTTGGTGCGTGCAGCCAATACTTACAATATCTAATCATTAGATTTTAATTACGACATTATTTGATATCATATTGTAATTATTCAAGATATTTACGGCGCTCTACGTCAAATACATCGCGAGCGAAATTTCAAATTCTTTCACGTAAGCCAAATTTGATTTTATATCATACAAAAAAGGATTAGTTCTAAATTAAAATTGTTTACAGCATTTAGCTAATGATATCGCATAAGTCGTTTACATGTTATTGTTGATTTTTAACCTTAATTCTAGACCATTTAATTACTCACATTTTTCTTATAAGACCATTTGGTCTGCCTGAAAGAAATCATCCATAGTTCTAGAACTACGGGACTTATCACATGTATCTCGAGGTAGGCCGCGCAATTCAACACGGAATCGACATTTACAATCGGATCGAAATAGTTGTGACGTCACAAAATCGTCGCAAGAAATGCTGGCTGAAGGCACGCATTTCGTGGTTGTGTCATTATGTTAGGTTTGGTTTGGTCTAAAACGAAAGTTGTAAAATCTCATGTCCATCTCTGCGGCACATTTACCAAAAAATTGTATAAGTAATTAGATCGTCCAACCTTTTTGGTTCCTTTAAAATTATTTTAGAAAAATAAAACCAACCTAGGTACCTAATTCTATTTGTTTGTTTGGCTTAAAAACACCCTTGATTTAAGAATATAAATGTAATTTACAATGTTTTTTTGTTTTTACTTACCTGGGGTATTTAAAAAAAATCCTCTTCATTTACATGAGGCTTCTTTCTGCTTAATGTTTTCATTATTTCTCACTTGCAAGGTCTCAAAGTCTTGTAAGAACATCGTTAAAATATCTAACTGCTTTGTATGAAGTTAATTATAAATAATTTTTTTCTTTCTTATTTCTGTGTATAAATTGTAATTTATTATTTTAATAGCAACTTACCTACCTACCTATCTATATAATTTGTATGTTTTCACATATTATTCTTGTGAAACTTAATAAACATAGAGAAATGTATTTTTTTTTCTTGGAATAACAATATTCATTTTGAGAACATAATCTAATTTAAAGATCATTGAAAAGTATACACTGTACTGTCGAATTTACAGTCACATAATATAATATAATATATTCACAAGATTTAAGAATGTAATATTCTTTATTGAACACACATAATTTGATAATACTTATAAAATAAATGATGTATGACCATTCAAGTATAATAAAATTTCGAATGCCAAGTTTGTTTATATATTTTAGCTTGGTTGGTTGAGTTTTTAATAAGATTAACAAAACCATTTAGGAAATTACTCAAGATTTTTATGATAATGGGGGAGGGCTGAATATGAAGTTTCGCTGGTGCAGGATTGCACCGTCCGGTTGAAGAAGGGTTTCTCCGACATCTTTAGACCAAACCTAGAGTTTTCAATGAAACAAGGCTTATTCCGAGGTAAATATATGTATTTATTGTTAATAATAACTAGGTTATAATGATATTCGAAAATTCACACTTATAATTATAATTATAAATGTAAGAGTATATTAATAAAGAATATATTTTAAAAACATATATCTCAAATTGCAGATTTGTGATAGATATATAAATAAATATATATAATTATTATTCTTAAAGTAGTATTTTGGCAATTGAAATCGTTACGACTACAACAAGTGATATTTTTAGTTATTTTGGGGAGACCTTTGGGGGGAAGTTCCTACGCTTAATAAAAATTTTAATATCATATTAAGTATCATTATATTAATACAAGTCTTTGAGAATCAGGTATCTTAAAATAAATCTACAACAAAAATGATAAAGTACTTATTAATCCATAGTAATTCATAATTCATCATTCTAAACTAAATAGTAATACCTCTGCTAAGAAACTTTCTTGGAATCTTTCTAATAATGCAAACGCTATGTTCAATTTGGAACAGTTAGGATATCAATCGCTCGTCAAATTTCAATACACATTTCGATTCTCCCAGACCTAACCCAGGTCAATAATCACCGGCAAAGATGTGGGGTGGAATTGAGACTTTTCCGAGATGTGTATTTTCAATAAAGAATGCTTCCTATACCTACTAAATATTCTATAGTTTTGATTGGAAAAATAATTTTTAATTATTATATCCTGACACCGTCTACGAATCAAATTTAATAAATACCGATACGCACGGTTTAATCGAATATTAAAAACTAACCAATACTATCCGCAATTTGTATTGTTAGTCCGATGAAAACAAATACGTATGACTGACAACGTTTAGTGTGCACTATTTATGTCGGATCTCAACAGCCTACATCCACCCTTCCAGTAATTACTATATTAATTTTTGATTTGCATTATTTGTATTTAAATAATGAGTAATGTTAGAGTGACGGTGACAATGTGAGGTGTCACCGCAGTGGCGATATACGGTAACTCCTTCACAACCATTCGCTAAACCGCATTTGTCAAGTCGAATCTGCCAAGAATTGTAACATTTCATTTCATTCCAGAATGTCAAAACAGATTCAAAGTGACATTTTTACATTGTTTTGTATAATTTGAGCATGGCATAGGTCATAGAGGTATTACTGTATATTATATTAAATTCAGATTCAAATTATTTACTTTGTTATATAATAATAAATTATTATAAAGTAATAAAATTTTGGTAAAAGTGTAGGTACATTCAGATTATTGAGAGGGTAATAGGTATTTATATTGAATCGATGGTGAGTGATCTTATTTAAAATTATTGATACCTCTGAATTTTATAATGGCATTAGTATATTTTTTGAATGAGGCCATCGCCCGCTTAGTCTCAAAGACGGTACGATTCATGAACTAATAGAGGTGCGTGGCGTACTTGTAACAATATAACTGAGGGTTCATAATGACAATTGAAAGTGAAGAGCGTTGATGATACTGATACGTTTTGAGTTCACTTTGGGAACATCATTGTTGTCAAATTTTCTCTAGGAGGTTAATATTATTTAAGGGAATTAAATATGAACAAAGTGTCAGTCTTTATTTTGCATTCTGTGAGGCTGTACAATCAATTGATAGCGAGTGCTAATAATAATTTGATCGCATTATTTATACATTCTGTTATTGTGATGAATAGACATTAACTATGTATGTATTAGGTACCTATTTCATTTTTTGGCGGTTAGGTTAGGTTAGGTATCAATAATTTGTCTATTTTCTTTTAAATACGTGTGAAGTTAAACTGTCATTTACAAGAAAGTTATTGGACCTATTTAGACAGGAAGCATCTAACTCAACTGACACCAAAAATAAAATAAATTCTAGACCTGAGAGGTAAAGTGGCTTAATTAATTAAACTTTTCCATTCGAGACAAGACTTTCTTCAACATTTTTTAACCAAATATGGTTATATTTTGAATGCACCTGTTTATGATGAATCCTTCATTACCGATATTATAATTCTATAATTGGAATTTCATTCATGAAAAACATACCTAAATCAGCCTTGGATTTAGGGCATTTTGTTCGACTAACCCACAATGCTTTTGTTCGAATACTCTTGTAATAATGTAGCTATACTGTAGGGCGAAAATGTGGATTTAGTACGTAGGATGTGAAAATTGTTATCTGTTCTCTCAAGGTGCGGAACTAACCTAACATCGGTGATGCCAATTGGTAGTATTGCTCTACTCTATTCGACCGAATCACTTCGGATGTTCGGATCATGGGTGGGCGTTGTTTTATGAATTCTCAAAGTGGGCTCTACTAATTCCAGCAAACTTGGAATCCGCATTCAGCCGACTCGAACTCGCACGGAGGTCAAGACCGTATTCTGTGACGACCAAATATCGTTTATTCAACGCGTGAGTGCCGCCTGTACGGCTGTGAGACAGGACATCTTACTGAGTTTCAAAGGTTTCAGCTTTTGAATTTTGAGAATCTACGTCTACGCCGAATCTCAGGGCCACATTATTGTTTAGTTTACTTGAGTTCGTGAGCGGATGCGGCAGCCCTTAGCGATTAAAGTGATCGTAAGAGACGCTTCACGTGGCCAGGCACGTGTTCCGGATGCAGCCAGAGAGTGTGACACTCTTTACCCTTGTGACACAACCTCGAGGGTACCGCATACCACATAATATTTAAATACAATTTGAAATTGGACCATCCCATCGTCAAAGTTTGAAATAAACATTAAATTGCACATGTGTTACAGCACAGGTATTGAAATAAATTGCACATTTCGATTCACACATTTCAGAAATGATTATGACGTTAAAAACAATATAACAAATATTAGTTTACACAGGTTACATTTTTTACAATATAAGATCACAATATTAATATAATATTTTCATTTTTAGTCAACACTCCTGCTTTGTTCATAGATCAACCTATGAAGATTGGATTGTTACGTCATTAAATCAATAAGTATCAGATTAAATTATTCTTTCGAATAACAAAATACATAATATCCAGGTATATTGTAATCAGGGCTCGAAATGGACCGGAATGCACCGGAGCGCCGTTACGTTTCGTGAAATCGGTAAATGTCTCGTGGAAAAAATATGTTCATCGTCTGAACTAGATAAGCCTTTTAACACACTTATTTTTATAAAATACACATAAATTTAGATAACTTTCTAAATATCTTCAGAAAATTGTCGAGCGCTCCGGTTCGTGATATTTTCCATTTCGAGCGCTGATTGTAATTGAAACAGAGTTCAGAGTAAATGGTTAGTGGTGACTAAATGCTACTAATCAATTTCACATTGTCAGGTTTTGATTATTATAACATTATATTGTATGACCTGACTTAATATGTAGAATATCTACATCTTTTGTTAGATCTTTACATTATGTGGCCTTACTGATATTTGGAAAAAAATATCTAAATTCACTGCTCCAATGTTACAAGATTGTATGTTACCGGAGACAATTCCCAGTTTACCCAGAGCGCCCCCTGTGGTATGGTCGATCTAAATAGTTTTTTTTATTCATTTAATAGTGCACATTCTATTAAATTATTACTTTTCATTCAATACAAGATTTAAGAATGTTAAATTCTTCTTATTAAAAATACACTATTTTACAATACCTCAAAAAATATATTATACGAGGGTTGTCCGTAAAATAAGGTCTCCAAGGCGCTGGAGTCGCGAAGAATGCTTTAAAGCAAGATCAGGCAACACTAGTGTGTAACTTGGTTCCCCGCCTACAAATCCCCACCACCCCGAGCTGTCTACGACGCTTAGTCTTGGTTTGGTAGCCGTCCATGATGGAGCTTCCACTCGCCGCTACCGCCAGGTGTGTGTTACGTTCTATTATTCGTTTTTTGTGTGCTAAGGACACTACACCTATAGAAATTTATCGACAGTTATGTGAAGTGTATTGACAACAGTGTATAGACATCAAAAACGTGCGAAAATTATGCAGATTTTAAAAATGAACGTACAGACGTCCATGATGAACAGCGTGCCAGACGGCCATCAGTTTCGGACAAAACGAATGCAAAAGTGGAGAGGGTAATGCTTGAAAATTGATGGGTGACGATTCGGCAGCTGTGCAAATTGATCCCTGATGTCAGTAAGACTACTATTGACAAGATTTTGACAGAACATTTGTTTTATTACAAGGTGTGTGCAAGGTGGGTCCTCAAAATCCTCACCGAAGATCACCAACGGCTACAAGTTGAAGCAGCCCGCAAATTCCTTGATTGCTACGCAGAAGAGGGCGAGGAATTCTCGGATTCAATTGTCCCCCCTGCAGCCTGGACCTAGCACCGAGTGATTATCATCTCTTTCCTGCGTTGAAGTCACACCTGGATAAGACAAATTTCAGGACCGACGAGGGGTTGAAAGAAGAGGTTGTATGCTACCTGCACGCCGCGGCAGGAGAGTTCTATGACACGGGTATACGAAAAATGCTACACCGCATGCAAAAATGCATCGATCGCAATGGGGATTATGTAGAAAAATAGTAGAAAGTCCAGGCTTTCCAACAATGTATTCATTGCAAATAAATGTGTTTTTCTTTGTGAAAAAAAATTGGAGACCTTATTTTACGGACGACCCTCGTATATTAGAAATAATTATAGAAAAATAATTAGGCCGAGTGGGATTTGAACCTCACATCTTTGTGACTTCTTTGGGAACAGAGCTATCGGCCTAACTATGATTCGCGTGAATCAAATCTAATATATAAGCACTCTGAGCTATTACAATCTCAGCCGAGGTGGAGTGACCATTTCAGGTACAATACAGGTCACAATACTCAGCCTTGAGGAAACAACCGAGAAGAAGACACATATAACACCGCCGGTGACCTAAATAACATGACAACCTTGTAATATTGAAGCAGAATAGAGTAGGTATACAATAACATAAAGTTGTGTACATTCATAAACTAGTCTCCCTTTTAACAATATTTAGAAAAAAAATATTGAAAACGTTGGAACATAATAAATTTAAAAAATCGTCAGTTTTGAAACTAAATGTTAACATCTACGTTTGGCACAATGAATCACATTGCTCCAATTTTTAGGCCTTCGCTCAGTGTCAATAGGTCTTGCAACAATTAAAAAGGTCAATCACCATATTTTGCAATCCAGATGGACCGGCAAACTATTTCACAACGATCGGTTGTCAGTCAAATGAAAAGTCAATGGACTGAACATATTTTCCGGCTAGTGCACAACCGCCAGACAGATCCGGTCATCGAGCGGCACCCGACAGGCGCTGAAATCTCTTGATCGATAGATTGATTAAGTTTTAGCGGAAGTACATGACACCGATTAATTAGGATTTATGACAAAATATAACCCGAGAAGACGTGGTTTAGTTTTACAACAAAAGTATTCTAGTTAAAAACTCCTAGAACTGACTCTGTTCTATTGACATCATATTAATAAAACAGTTAACTACATTAATTGGCACATGATTACTTGGCAAATCACAAAAAAAAACTAAATTCCACATTAATTTTAATATCCAAACAGTCTTTCAAAATATTTTTATTATTTAAAACAAAAATACAGGATTTTAAATAACATTATAATATAGGTATACGTATTGATTTCAAAGTCATGCTGTTGAAGTTGAAGTTGAAACCCAATCAGTCAATAGCAGACACAATATTCATTGGAAACACATGAAATTCTCCACTTATGAACCAGCTTTTCAATTTTTGAAATCGATTTCAGAAGACTAATATTTATTTATAATATTCAGTAACAGATTAGTATTCCTTCAGTGATACCGTTATTTATTTTAGTTATAAGGTCTGATTTCACAATGCAAACTTGATAGGCATCCCAAGGGGTCATTCATATATGACATTACACCCTAATCGTCGGGAGGGAGTTGAATTAAAGAATGCGATGCAATTTAGACATGGGGGTAAAAGAGTTTGTGACAATAAGGGGATGGAGGCGTGGCGGGAAGAGCGAGAATTGGCGATGGACCGAGGAAAGTGGCATGAACTTGCGCTCGCCTTTTGCCCCAATGCTGGGGCGTGACAGGGTGAAATAAGCCAGGCCGTAAGTGGAGAAGTTAATTAGATGACAATTACGAAAAAAATAAATGTAATTTGTAATTCGTAAATAAACTGAATGTCATTATTGGGGTAAACACAGTATACGATAAATCGATGTGGCACTTTTTTCTGCCACAGGAACTATTAATATTTTTAATTTAATTATTCAAAGATCTTTTTACAAGACGACACATGATTAGTAATTATTGACACATATTATTATTATTTAATCACAAGTTTTGAAATAATTATACATACACTGATTCGAGTATCACTTTAGAAGGATTTACAATAAATTACTATGTAGTATATTTGATTAAACCTATCTAGATCTAGTCGATAATAGTAATTACAATTTACAAAGAATATTTCATTTTTTGTACATATTTACAATGGTAAATAGAACACTTTCAAAATGTGTTATTATATAATTTAAAAAACATTTGAAAACATCCGATCGCTAATTTTATTAATCGCTTCAAAGTTACAATAGAAAGTAATAAAATAAATGGAAAACATTACGCATTAACAGATCAAGTGATTATCTAAAACAATTGAATTACAAATTACAACAGTATAAAAGCCTACAAACTTATCTGAAAAATGGGATAGGGGAGCCACTTGACTGTCAAAAACTACCCAATCAAGACTCGTAACTGGACAAAATCTGACATTCAAATGAAATTTTCAAAATGACGTCTTATGGTAATTTGTAGTTCCATTTTTGGCCATTCTACAGATAAGTTTGTAGGTCAAGGTCTATTACCGAAAGTTAAGGCGATCAC
The DNA here is from genome assembly GCF_057557595.1 of Rhyacophila brunnea. Taxonomy (NCBI): domain Eukaryota; kingdom Metazoa; phylum Arthropoda; class Insecta; order Trichoptera; family Rhyacophilidae; genus Rhyacophila; species Rhyacophila brunnea. The sequence continues at coordinate 29,479,730 of NW_028232904.1, read as the reverse complement.
AGATATGAAAGATTGTCTGTACCTATTAGTGTTTTTTGAAGAATACATTATTCTTTTACAGGCTGTTTCTTTTTTGATTAGTTCGATTTTTTTTTCCTAAATCAAAACAAAGAATCTCCTTTTCACAACGTTTTTATTAGCTCGTATTCTTATTTGTCCGGTGGTTGTTTATTCAGTACAAATCTTGCAATCGATTTTTAACTAACTTCCCGACTAGCTAGACATTTGAAACTTTTAGAATATATTATATCAGAACACGATGCCAATGCATTCTTTTAATACTTTTAGCCATCTTTAAGTAGAATTGAATTCAGTTCCAGTAAATTCTGTTTTGTATGAAAAGTTATTTCGGAAGAAAGCCGTAATCCAATCCACTATTATCGGTTGCTAAGTGGGTGGTCCTAGCAACTAAATTATTAATATATACGTGTGTTACTATGGAAATCAAAATGACATTTCAGTATTCTATATTTGTTTGTTTGTTTGTTTTTTATTTACTTCATATCAAAGTACAAGTTTGAGCATATTGAGCATAATAATTGAACAGTAAATTTAAAAACGTATATAAAAAGTTCTTTTTATCTTGTAATTATTTAAAAGTCGATTTAAAAATTTGAAACACTGTTTGTAAACAATGCGTCTGTGTGAGCATTCTGGTCGCCTCAACTTTCGGTAACAGACCTATAACTTTTCTATTCATTCTTCCTTACTCTAAAAGTTTTGAATTTAGCATTGCAACCATTTATAAGAAAATATGAAATTTGAATTATTTTAGTGTAATAAAAATGTTTGTGACATTGTCGATGTATAAATTGGACAACATTATGCATCACCGGCAAAGGGTGGAGGTAGGCTGTTAAGATCTTATAGAAACACTGCACACTAAACTTTGTCGGTCATACTTATTTGTTTTCCATTGAACCGAGAATACAAATTGCAGACGGTACTGGTTAGTTTTAAAAATCAATTAGACCTCGCCTGAACCAAACCATTATAGCGGAGGTGAGTTGTGGAGATTCGACAAAAATAGTGTAAACTTCGACTTGAACCAGAGCATATGGGTTCCCATAGAATGGAGGTTGATAAAAAAGATTTTTGTTTTTACAAGAAATGGATGTTAGCCACTCACTCAACGATTCGAACCTGAGACAACGACTTTATAAGCCAATGTGTTTTCCCATTGCCATTGAATTCGTTTTAAGTACCGTTTAATTACTACTGCTCTGTTTGACAATGAATCAGATACTTTTATTGGTATTACTTTGAGAAAGTTTAAAATTAAGCCCCATAGAGATTACATTTTAAAGAAAAATCAAAACTTTTAACCTAAAAAATGTCACTTGATCTTTTGAGCAGTAAAGTTGTACACTATTTAATAATTATTGGTATCGAGTTACTCTCTATCGACAATAATATTGTTTATTTTATTTTTTAAACTAAAAATGTCCATGTCTTCCTATAGCTAATATATTAATTAAAATAGAATGGAGGTTGTTTATTTTTTAAGACTATTAATTTAATATTGTTTTATTACTTGTGTATTATTTAATTAGTTAAGTTTGATTATGACAACACTGAGAAAAATATGTATAGATTACGTAGAGTAATATTAATTATTTGAAAGACAGTCAAAAAGAAGTGAGCGGTGACACGCAATCGCAGGTATAACTGTATAATTTGTCACATGTCTGTAAACACTTTCATTTGTCAAGTGAGCAAAATATGTCGACGTACAGGGCGACTTCCGCCAGTGACGTCCCGTGGGGGTAGGGCAAATTGAGCGTCGCTTGGGGGCGGCAGTTACTCTAAGGGCGGCAAATCGAGGAAAATCATTAGGTATATATATAAATAGGTACCTAAACTTAGTAATAACGGAAATATCTTTCCGTTAAAAAATCAGCTCGCTGGTTGGAAACAAAATGTATCTATTAATTAACATAACAGGTTTAACAGGACTGTATTTTTTTTGTTCGGTTCGCAATGTCTAGTTTACTTCAATTGTCCTTGGACGTCACGTCCTTGATGACCAGCAATGACACGTGCAGGTTTGAAAATCATATTTTAATTATAGGTAGGTACATACTTACATAATTAATTTATCCAAATATTTTTGTCGGTCGTCGTAGTAGAAGTAGAAGAGGCATTTAAATTAGATTTAGTGGTATATAAATATATTTTTAGTAATGTATCCATACAAAAAAATTCTTAGATATTGGAGTCATGAAAGGGTGATAAAAAAAACTCTGTAAAATGGGGCGGCATTTTGGCGCTGCTTAGGGGCGGCATTTTGTCTAAGGACGTCACTGACTTCCGTATCAAGTCTTCTGTGTCACTATGGTCGTTTCTGGAACTAAAAGTTTCCCCCGCATTTATTCTCCCCGCTACTACATTCCGAGCGCCCATAATATGGGGCGCGTTCGATATCGTACGGAGTTTTATTAGCATTTCTTTTGATATCTATCTTTTATTGACAGATTTTTGTTTCTACGAGGAATGGATGTCAGCCGCTCGCTCTGCCTATAAGGTCGATGCTCTGACTAAAAACACAAATTGAAAAACAACACGTGTATTGCATTAAAATGCTTAAATCTTTGCGGAAACAAATGAAGAGTATCATTTCGAATGTAGAAGTATCGTGAAGAGGAGAAAAAAAAAAGAAAGCGTTTAATTCATCTCATCTCAAAGGTGGCAGAACACGCGAAGAGGGCGAGATGTAATAGTGTCAGAGCACGCAGCGCTGTGACATATAAGACTTAATATAGAAATCGGTCTATACCTATTACTATTGACAGACAGAAATTATTATAATTACATTTGTCAATAACCAAATTACCAATATCGGTGATTGAGTTGTAACATTATACCTGTGATTGTATGTCAATACATAAGTAAAGATAAAAACTACCGGTAATTATTATAGTATTATTTGAACCATTCTTTAATATTCTCAATTTCAGATCTCTATTGGAATGGGCAGTTACCGTTAGGTGCTTAAACTGAGCACTTGATAAATAAATTTTATTACACATCCTTTTTATATAAATAATATGATTTACGAATTACAAATCAGTTTTTAGTTAAACAGTGATTTAATTTAGTAAGTAGGAGATTATTATTTACAAAAGATATGTTGATTTATTACCGTCGCTGTTTAATGCATGTTTTTTTATGTCAAAGAATAGAATTGTATTGTATTATGTTGTATTTATCAAGTTAACGGGTCAGTGTGTCAGTCCGGCGTCATTAATTAAGTTATTATTCCATTGTTCAATGTCAAAATATAATATTTAAAATTACTGCGGCCGATTGAAATACATGATTTCGTCGGTGTAAGTGCAATCTTTCAAATGAAACATTTACGAAAATGTTCTGAAGAGATAGTCGTCACCCATTTTTAAATGCCTACGCCAAAACTTCCAAGCGACGTTAACTTAAGGCTATACCTCAGCTGAGGCATGATCTAAAAAGATCGTGACTAGGCGATGCGCGGATTGTGCAAATGACGCGAGCCAAACAAAATATAATTTGTCATAAAAATTCAACATGCGTCCTTTTAATGTTATATTTATTATTATATTCGTAATAATAATAGTATATTCATTGACATGTTTTCTTTTTCAAGTACATGCGGAACGTTTTTTAGTCATCTTTACACGATTTAAGAATATATTCCTCCGACGCCATCACAAAACAAATTGACGTGCTAACAGGTCGACTATCGCTCTCAGACTGGCAACGCGGCCGAAATTACGTCCCACATACTGTTCAATATTATTTGCCGTTTCACTTATGCACGCTCTTAATATTTCTCTCCGTGGATTTTAAGCACAGAGATAACAAGACACATTTAAAAAGAAGTCGGCTTTTCGGATATTCGTGTAGGTACCGGGAACGGGAAGATATTTAGAAATGTTTTCACTTTTGAAAGAATTTTCAATCGTAGCCGACATCAACCGGAAAGTCACCGTATTTATAACAAGTCAACATTTAAGGGTGTCGCTATTAGCATGAAAATGAGAATTCACGTAAAGGCAATATTCCTTCATGGAAGACATCATGTCGCGCACACTTGATTCTTCAGAAAATGGAAACTTAGTTGAGTCTCCTGGTGCTATTCCGGTGTCCGGTCATAAAATACACACTTTCTCTCAGTTTAAGATATCATTGGAAGAAGAATACCCATCTCTAAGCTGCAGGGTCATTGAATTATTGTCCGCATTTTCGACTTCCTACCTAATTAGTCGTGTGAGGCGACTTGATCGACCATGTCAGTAATAAAAACGAAACAGAGAGTGAAGTCACAGTGATTGTTATTAACTTTAGACAGATGAGGCAAAAGTTTTTACACAAATTTTTTTAAAAATAAATATTCCTTTCTCAAAATTCCAGAAGTTCTAATATTAACAATTTATTTACTGATTGGTTTCTGATTATTTCAACTAACACTAGAATTTTTTTATGTCATTCACAATCAGACTGTTGTATTATATCTGCTATGGCTATCTTTTAGAGTGTAAGATTTAAAAACTAATGAACAAAATACTATATAAATAATAGTTTTCATTTCTGCGTTAACGGTCCTTGAAATATTTCTTCTATTTTCACTGGCACGGTCTGCAGGTCTAAAAAGCTTGAAAAAAACTTTATACACAATATTATTGTTATTGATTTAAGCCGATAACTATATATTTTTATATATGATAATGACGTATTTTTAAAAAGGCAGATCTTTCTCCGTATTGCACTTACAACGACGATACATATATCTATTTTGCGAAAGATTTTCAATCGATTGAAATATTCGAAATTCGTTTTTCTCAAGACATATCACATACATAATATCATTATCATACATACAACATCTGTGCATTTTCCGTCGAATATTATATTTTGTATTGTTTTCATGTTAATGCAGTAATAAACAAATGAATGATTGCGTCTATCCATTGGTGAGAGCGGAACGGCGAGAGTAGCCCCTTCTCGCTCCCCCGGAAGCCCCGGACGCCTCGCACTCTCTCCGAACGCGAGCGATGATGTCGGCCACCAGCCGCTCCTCCCGTCTTCTCTGTTTCTCCCACTCCACCCCGCCTGCGTCTCCGCCGCTGACTTCAGACCCTCCTGAAAGTACATCTACAATGAGGTTAAACCATCTACTAACACAATTTAAACCTTGGTACAATAATGGCGTAAATAATGTTTGTTTACTAAGTTTCCGATAATGTTGTCAATTAATAAAAAACAAGTTATTAAAAGAAAAGGTCGTGAATTCACAGTTATGGATCTTACATAGTCACATCAATGATACAATGTTACAATATGTCAAAAGACAAGGACAGCAGATCCGGTTTAGCTAAATGACTTCATACATTTTATTCGAGTCGTTTTTTTTAAACGAGTGACTAGATTATAACAGGCCTGACTTTCACGTCCATCGCGGTATGGATTTTGATCGATCACCCCATAGGTCTATAGCAGGGGTCGGCAAACTCTTGAACCAAAAGAGCCAAATATAAGTAGCATAACGGTTAAAAAAAAAATCCAGAGCCATTCGTACATTTTTATAAATATAATTTAATTAAATGAATTAATTACATTTTATAATTGTTTATTTTGTAAGTGAAGAAGATTTCCGGAATAAAACTAACATACTTAAATAAATATGTTTTTTATTGATGAAATTATAAATATAATTTTTACAGAATATGAAATACAAACAATTTTCACACATTCTTTAAAACAAATGTGAACAATGACCTTCCTTGCATTTTTTTTGAGATTTTTTGTATGTTTGGTATGTATGTAACTTGTAGTTTTTATTTCAGACACGACTCCAAATCCTCATCAGTTATTTGGTTTTTTTTAAATATTCTTTATATTGTTCATGTTTGAAAATGATTATTCACATACATATTATTATGTAGACTCGAATATAGTAAAAATAGCAAATAATACAATTTGTTTCAACTGGTCATATGAGTTCGAAAAGTTATTCCATGTATTAAAAAATCACAGTATCTACCTTATGTAGATTTTTTAGAGCGCGCCAATTGTGTTGTAAAATTAAATTGCATTTACTCTCTCCGAATCTTCAATTTCGGTGGCAAGACATACAAACTTGGAGCTCCATAACTCTTTGCTCGTTATATCCAATACAATTTATTGTATTTCAAAAGTGCTCTTGTCAATATCAAATGGAGAAAAATTTAATTTGTCGACTTTTGCAATGGGCTGATTTAAAACAAATGCTAGGGTTTGTTTACCATTTTTAAATTCTTGGAATCTCTGCATAATAATAATATATAGGAGATTCCCTCATATTTTTTAATATATCTGTCCTAAAATAATCAGTGCTAATAAGGGCATTATTATTATCAGAGTTATTAATAGTGTTTTCAAACTATAAAAATCTTAAAATGTTATATTATTTAGGAATGTTTTGCACTGTATGGGTTGTACAGTACTCTCTAAGTAATCTGCCAAAAAAGTGTCCAATTAGTGAAAGCGGCGGATTATAGTGCATACATACAAAATATGGTAAAAATTAAAACAAGTACTTATTTCGTAAAAATATTTTTTTTTCTTGAGAAACTTGTACTAGCAAATTACGGTTTTATTTAAAATCAAAATCAAGTATTTACTTAATATCATACATACTATTTATAAACCAAGTTTATTAATATTAAACAGTAAATCACTTGACACCACCAGTTGTTCAGTGAGGCAGATATTCTTGAATGACTTAGGATTCCTGGCTTTCCCTATGACCAAAAGCTTCAGTTTGTGTGTCCCGGTTGCATTGGAGCACAGCATAATTGTGATGCGCAACCTTGGTCACTTTCCTCCCTGGTACTTTACTTTCTTCGCGATGAACGTACGTTTTACGAAGGAGAAGTTTCCAAAATAAACCTGTCTCATCTGCGTTGTATACTTGTACGCGGCGGACTTCTGAATTTGACAATCGAATACTGGCGAATTATAGAGCTTGATTTTGTGCTTTCAACTAGTAAAAATAACGGTGGATTGTAGTAGTTGTCGGATAATCGAGCGGCGGATTACTGAGTGTACTGTATTTAATCTGTAAACATGATGTATTAGAAAAGATCTCACCTTTAGTTGACCTTATGACTTTCTTGTGCTCAAGTTTGAGAGCTGTGCTGCAAGCCGTGTTGGCAACAATGTTAGGGGTAGCCGTGACAATTGCCCCCGTGTAATTCGTGTTGGGAACTTCGCATCTAGGAATGGCGAGCTCCGCATCGATGGGCTCTTGCTTGATGTCAGGTTCGTCGAGCATGGAACTCACGCTCGGTTCTCCTATGCCGCTCTCGCCTTCCGGATGTCTGCTCGCTAAATGTCCGATGTAACCTGAAAATGTAATCGATACTGACTCAGTCAAATGACAAACATCCTAATAGCAGTATAACAACCTGACTCGATCCTGACTTGTATTTGTCAATGGCGTACACTAGTTTACAAAAGGCGGCCTTCGTAGTCCGGTGCATAAGGCGCTGGCCTTTCATCTGGAGATCCCGAGTTCGATTCTCAGTGAGATCACAATATATAAGTGATTTTCTCAAAGCCTGAGTGTTTGCGATTGTTTCTCTTCACAACTGATTGTCTGTGACATCCCTATGCTAACTTGGAATACCGCCCCTTCCATTTTCAGTTACAAACTTCATGTTAGTTCATTCTGACCGTCTTAAATGAACAAATTCAATAATATTCTAATTTTTTTAAAAATTATAAATTATTTTTAGTTTGAATATTCCTAATGATATTTCGGTCATGGCCATATGAGGCGAGACCTTCTCTCTCATTATATTATGCCGCAAACATACGAAATGCCACATAAATAACTCTCTTCGGAATATCCGGATGAAGAAATGAAGAAGGCTGAAACTCAAACAAGGAATTAGTAAGATGAAGAGCAAAATTTTTAAATGATTACCTTTCCTGCTCTTAAAGAATACGCTGCACTGCTCACACTTATAGAGAGGTGCGGGGCTAGCTGCGGGCGCCACGTGGAATTTATATTTGTGGCGATACCAGTGGGTTCTACTCTGCAAGATCTCTCCGCAGAGCTTGCAGACGACGCTGCCGTCACTCCTGATGAGATACTCCAGCAGCTCCTGCTTGGATCTGGCCGGAGACAGCGCCGTGTCGTCGGTGTCCTCTCCGTCCGTGTGCGTCGGCTCCAGTTTGGGCGAGAACAGAGAAGATGCCTGGTCTTCCGTCAAAAAGTGGACGCCCGAACTGCTGTCTAAGATGAGAGTGGGTCTCACGACATCCCCTTCGGTATATTTTGAGATGCGGTCGGATACGCTGCGGTCTCGGTCCGGTCTCGAGAGGAGTTCCAGCGTTATGACAGGCGTGGCGTTCGGGAGGTCGTCTTCGTGTAGCAGTCTGGATTCTGTAGTATTCATAAAATGCTGAATGGCTGTAAAAGAAAAAAATATATTGATTCAGTAATATTGTGGCGTCAATGGCGATTCAACATTTTCAGTGCGGTTTGATTGATTAGATGAATAAACTAATAAGCAGCTGTGTTAATGCAATGAAACATGGCAACATTGGCAACTATACTTTTCTTCATATTAATGAACCATCCATTCGTAACAAATTCAAGCTTCAGGGCTAGAACCGTCACACAAGACATTGCATCTTCTATCACAGGACAGGAAATCGCAGACCATGTATACATTACCGGGATGGTTTGGAGATGGGGGCCCTCATAGTTTGATACGTTAAACATTGGATTCTCATCCGGGGGCTCCGGCATCAATTCCTGGTGAAGTTATGATACATTTAGGTGATTGTTTCACTTATATTTTACTATACTACTATCATTGGGACTCATAGCCTGTTTTATCTTTAAAAAAAAATATATATATATCCACTCGTTTTGCATGGTTTTGAAATAAACATGGTCCAAAAAACGGACCAATGGAACCTATCTCCCATTTTATACATTAACTTAATTTTTTTTTACATGGTAGTCTCTAGAACGTATCACCCATGCAAAAAGAGAATCGGGTGTACATAAAATATGCAAGTAGATGCATAATGCTCATCAATCCTATGGAGTAGTGCGAATAGTCCAATAATCAAGTATATAAATTGACTATTATTATAATACGAATACACGTATGGTGCCCTTTTGTTATTCCACTTTATATGTTTAATAATAATTCATGTTCATGTTGTACAACGCGTGCGTGTTACCTGTGCTCCTGCATGGCAGAGACAAGGCATCTTACTAAGCTTGAGCTTGACACTTGAGTTTGTGAGCGGATACGGCAGCCCTCGGCGATTGAAGTAATCATGGAGAGACACTTCTCATGGTTGGAACATGTATTCCGAATGCCGCCAGAGAGTGCGACCTACCCTCTACCTATTCAACTGCGTTAGTAAAACATTCATTATCGTCCGTGATCGATCCGCCGCCAGACGAAGGCCTCTCCTGGCTCCGTCCGCTCTTCTCGGTGAACAGTTCTTCGCTGCGACGTACATTCACCGAACTTTATTTCATCTATCCGGTGGGTCTTAGGGCAGCCCTGCGGTTATCGCCGGGAGTTTACCTGCTGCGCGCACAATACGCGTAAAGATAGGTAGGTAGGCATTGTCGTGAAAGCATTAGTTGTTACATATAAAGTACAGTTCTTGAGGACAAACTTCATACAAAAAACTTTGGATTAAACCGAGTGTCCGTTTGCATGTATCAGTAGGTCAGTAGGAGATTCGATAGACTCGAATACGTTACATCCGTATTGACCGTATCAATCCTAATATCTTTGGGTTATTCAAATTTATATTTCCTAAACAGGAAGGCTTTAAATTTTTCCCCTAGTATGGAGTTTTCCTATATAAATATTTGAGTACATGAATTTCTTTTTAAATTTCAGGTTAGCTCAAAAATTCAGTTTATTGAAAAAATAAGAAAACATGGAAAGTGTTAAAATTAATAATCATGTATACGGAGACTGATGTCTCTTTTTTGGCATTTTTTCATTCGCCGGGATCGGCTACCTGCTTTCGAACATTACTCGATTTCATTTGGTTTAATTAAAAATGATACTTTTCCTTCAAAACAATTAGATAACATCTCTATTTTGAAAAAAACCGACAGAGATCCCATATTTTAGAATGACATTAGCGCACCGCCGCGAGGCTATAATATTTTAAGTAGACGCTGGCTCAGCAATCGCCCAACGTGCACATGTCCACCGCCTTCGTGAACACGGGTGTCGAGTATCCGTTTTTGGTATTACTTAAAACTAGAAAAGAGCATCACTCGCTCTACCATAATCAATTTAAAAGATGAATTTCGTGAGAGGCGGCTGCGGCGTCTGTCGGACTTTGATACTGAGCAACTCAATTGGGGTCCCGGGTCTTTCATTCGAACCATCCAACACAAAACAAATCGGTTGCGGTTTTTGCATAATTTCAAGTACAATATGAAAATAGAGGTACATACAACTCATGCGCGTACCAATATTCAACAGTTACCAAACAAATTAAAACTACGTAGCAAACTTCACTTATGACACTTACCCATACGCCTCTCGGATCCGGTTCTGTGGATGCCTATGACATTAGCTTTAGCCGATTAATTCTATACGGCAGCAATAAAAATAACAAAACTTAATGTTGAGAGAAATATTAAAAAAAAACAACAAAAGAAAATCACTTGTAGTACTTTTATTTTTTCAATTAATTTTATCAATACAACACTAGAATATAAATGTTCAGTGTAATGATATGACATGATATAATATATCTATATAAATATATATATTATAATATATTTATATTTTATTAGTCAATACTTTATAATATAGTTATGTTTTGCGTGTGCATTTATTTCAACATATTATTATTAATTAATCATCACGTCATATTAATAATTATTGTGAAAATCATCGCTTTCGACTAAACTCTAAAATATAACATATAATTACTTGTAAGTAATACAATAAAATTTATTTAAACTTTACATGTTATGATTTGAATACATTTATATCCATTTTACGATCATCTCAAATTTTACACGATCGTCTTTAAAACGATTAAATATTTTTGTACCAAACGAATGCCGACGGCAGCGATAAAATTTAAACTTGATTTCGCTTTATCTCCATCGAAACGTGTGAAACTCCTGACTCTGATAGTCTCAACAGTGAAAATTCTACATCATCGATGAGAACGGAAGACTTTGAATAGATTTCTCCAGATCATTCGTTCACACGTGCACGGATTTACCAGCGGCGGTACGTATTGTCGCGACCGTAACAAGAAAATGCAAACGTAAACACGTATTATCGTGCCAATTGCGAGACTGCACGCGTGGATCGAATAAGTTTAACGGCCTCTGAATTATCACGCAGCAGTTGCAAATTGCGCAACGGAACGATAGCAGCAAACCTTCCGGAAAAAAAACAAACCGCACCACGCAGAGCATTTTATAAATAACACCAAAAATGACAACACGTGTTCGCTTCAAGAATGAGATCGGCGAGGCGGTCAGCGCTTCTGTGAGTGAACAGTATTGTCGCGATAGTTAAATTTTCCACGCTATCGTTGCCAGTAAATCCGTGCACATGTAACGGGCGCTATTATACCGGAGTTATTAGATAACGAGTCAGGACGAGTATACTAATATTATAGGAGGTACAAAAGTTAACTGAAGAAAAAAGCAAACAAGTGTCGAAATGAATATTAATATTTTATAATATAATGAAATACTGTACATAAAAAAGGACAAGTGAAAGATACACTATCGAGACGATTCAATGCATACACAATTGTCCTGAAGAATCATGAAAATGAATATACTTCTTTGAAACAACATATTTTCTCGGAGCACGCACGCCTGCTGCTAAAAAAGAAAAGATCAAATTGATCGACATGTTGACTTATTATCTGAGTTTATTTTTTGGTCAAAATAACAGAAACAAAACCCTGACATAAGGTTTGCCATTTAAAAAAATGTCCAATTCCTCTTTAGCAGTAAGCGAGGTGTGTAAAAAACTAAAGCTGTTTTGTTTTATTCTATTCAACAATCAATTATAATAATAATATAAACGTTACTCCTGAATATTTGCATTTTGAAAGAAGTTCAGAAAGGCCTATATTATTTTTTTATAAAATCTGTATGCCGCAAATAGGACATTATAATTTTTTTTTTATCGATTGCACATTTTGTTAATAAAATTAAAATAAAAAAACAAATAGAATATAAACAGTATAAAAAATTAAAAACACACAGTTTTAACAAGAGACATCGATGGAAATATTATTTTTCTTTTTAAATATTACCGAAAAAATGGAAAATTAAATTTTCCCCGGCTATAAAATCGATTTACAAAAAATAATAAACATAATTCAGCAGTGATAATATTTCATCTCAAACCATTAAAAAAATTTACATGTTTTTCAATTTTCTTTCTTTCCTTTCTTTTTGAAGAATTTTTCAAGACAAGAGAACAATATCAATTGTAAAAAAAAATATTAATCAACAATTTTTAATTTTGTTCACATTGAAAATAATATTATGTTAACACCGAAAACTGAAGAGGAAAAACATACATCATACATAGGAATACAATGACGATATTCAGTTAATAGGAATGTCGTTGAAACAATACGTATACGTCTGTACGTATCCGTAAAAGAAACAGTCGGTATGTTTTCCTGAAGAATAATCTTCGAAGCAAATCTCTCAAAATATTATATTTTATATGTATTTTACTACTGTAGCTACTTTACATAATATGAAATATTATTACAAATATGATATTCCTCTGTAGATGTAAATTTAATATTAATTACTGTTTTTTAACCCGTTAAATATTAATTACGACTAATTTATATATTATTATTATAATATAATTACTAACTGAATCGTTCGGAAGAATTTGCAAGTTACAATTTATAAAAAAAATATTCAATTCATATCGAAGGCTCGTTCGCGCGGGCTCGGTCTCGATCGTCGGCACTCGCCTCTTGCGCTGATACAGATATTGCGTAAACAGACCGGACACTGATGCTTATTACCGATTTGGCCTGTTCCACGTGGCGGTAGCGGCGAGTGCCGATGCTTAGCGATAACCTCGCGTAAACAATCCTAGCTCGTCAGATACTAAGTTTGACGAACAATATGAAATTCAAATAATTTTAAATGTAAATTATAACTTGCAAAAATCCTGAAACAGAAAGCTAACGCCGTATTAATTTGACATTTATAATTGACGTATCGAAGGGATTGCGAAGACACTTATTTATTATAATATATCGGTAAATACTGCGATCCAAAATGTGAGGTATGATAAACGAAAAAACATGTCAACGATAATATAAAAATGTTGCGTCATGTCAGATCGCAATATTTAAACGTAATTTACGCACAAATTTGAAAGCATAGATTTTTTGATTATTTACACATGCACACATTTACGAGTGCGTATTTGGATTTCATTTCTTGTGAGATAATTATTTGTCTTCAATAGACGCATAATAGATTCAAGACGGATCCGATTGAAGATATGAATCGCCCGGATTATTAAATGACGCATTATGAATTGTCTGAAAGTAATTTTTTTTATGAATCGCTTTCAAATCTGCGCTAATTCATAGACTAAAGCCAAACTACTATTTGTGCAAAAAACACATACTGACCAGTAAACAATATAAAGCGGAGTGCTACATTTCATATTTCTAAAAATAAACATAAATAATTATTAAAAAAAGTTGTGCATACATATATCGTATTAAAATAAAAAGCGATTGCAAAAAAACAGTCAACATCCAATAAAAACTCTGAATGTACCTTTATAATATAAGATATGGGCAACTAAGATCATTAATGAAATCATATAAAAGATCGAATGAAAGTATAAAAAGTGTTATATTATGTAAAACAGAAATGTGAAAAAATGTTTGGGCTGCATAATTACGTATAAGAAAGAAAATAATTATTAACGGAATAAAATAAAACTTAAATGACTCTATACATATATATTTATATATTTTTTAAATAACTCTTTAAAAGAGCAGAAATTTAACCTAATAAAGTACGGACATCTGCTGACTTTTGCAAAGTTACGAAAATTAAATTTAATAATATATAAATATATTATAAGTAACACAATGTAATAAAAAAAATGTAACTAAGTTAATAATAAAAAATAACTATGCGTCGCGTCGTCACTCCTGTTTTCTCACAATTCGAAATGAATTCGAGAGGAAAATAAAAAGAAAAAACAAGACTACCGCGCAACCATGTTGCGTCAGGGGTCCATTTTTGATATCACAAAAAACAAACATTAAAAATAAAATGTAATCTAAAACGGGAGCGGGATCGGGATCATATCAATGCCCAAAATGAAAAGAAGATGAAAATATATATAATACAATAATAATAATAAACAATAATCAAGATCACCGAGTAATTGAAAAGAAGTAATTTTAAAATTGTTTTTGCCTCGATCTTCTCTGACGGTCAAATGCATCATGACAATTTAATAACGACATCATTAACGGCGGTAACCGCCGATCCTTCTATGGAAAAGACAAAAACAACATTTGAAATTGACCAGTCTCGTATCGATCAGCAAGCGATCGAGGCGAACAATCTTAAAATTCATTCATCGAATCGGGCAGTCACCGAAAAAAATTACCGAATGCGATCGGACGTGCTGTGATCAGTGAGAATATATTATGAATTAAAAACTCATTATTTTTTATTTAATTTCTAGCAGAATTCATCGATGCATAATGCTATCTAATTTGTTATTACAAATCATTATGGGCGCATGCTAATACTATGTTCGAAACAATTGCGACAATAGTGCATTCTCTATAATTACAAAAATATTAATTACTGTGCATATATGTTAATTTAAAGAAATTGCAAAAATCCAGTAGCAAAAAACAGCAGGAAGACAGACAGACAGATTTCCATTGAAACGTCTATAATAATTTTAATACGTGAACCGTCACAACAATTATATATTTATAAAAACTGTTCAAAGTCTTTTTTATAAGGCATCGTTTTTGTTTTCAATCGAAACGACATTACAAACACGTGTGCAAACCTATTAATTAACAATAATTATACAAAAACTGTACTATTCTCCTCTCACCTTTTCATATAAATGTACTATAATTATCAAGGAATAATTTAAAAATTGAACACTCAATTATAATTTGAAATATACTATGTATGTACGAGGGTGGGTCAATAATTCCTTAGAAAAAAGCATTAAAACAGTTTTTATTTTTGTATTTTTTTTTTATTTCTCAACATAATCTCCTTGGAGCTCAATACACTTGGTTAGACGTTTCTCAATTTTTTTAAACCGTCAGAAAAATAAGTTTTCGGAAGTTCCTCAAAATAAGCATTTATCCGATCGATGACTTCTTCATTTGAAAAAAAACGTTGTCCACTTAGCCATTTTTTTAAGTTTGGGAAAAGGAAAAAGTCACTGGGGGCTAAATCTGGCGAATACGGTGGGTGGTCGACCAATTCGAACTTCAATTCTTCAATTTTAGCCATTGATCGTAAACATGTGTGAACACGGGCATTGTCCTGATGAAAGAGGATTTTTTGCTGTTTAAATGAGGCCGTTTTTCTTCAATTTTGTTTTTTAGCTGGTCCAATAAAGATGCGTAATAATCCCCTGTTATTGTTTTTCCTTTTTCCAAATAGTCAACGAAAATAATTTCACGTGCATCCCAAAATACAGTAGCCATAACCTTACCAGCTGATTTTACGGTTTTCGCCTTCTTTGGACATGGTTTGCCTTCGCAATCCACTGCTTTGACTGTTCTTTCGTCTCGGGAGTATAGTGGTGTATCCATGTTTCATCTACAGTCACAAAGCGACGAAAAAATTCATCCGGATTGCGTTGCATGAGCGACAACAGGGCTTTAGAGGCCACCACCCTATTGCGTTTATTGTCGTCTGTGAGCAAACGCGGCACCCATCTTGCAGAAATATTTTTCATGCCCAATTTGTCATGTAAAATAAAAATGACGCTACCTTTTGAGATCCCTGTAACCTCAATTATCTCACTCAACTTTAATCTTCGGTCACTTAACACCATATCGTGGATTTTATTGATCATTTCTGGTGTAGTCACCTCTACAGGACGTCCTGAGCGTGGTTCATCCTTTGTTGATGTACGACCACGTTTAAATTCATTTAACCAGTTATAAATAGTTGCAAGTGAAGGAGCAGATATGCCGTGAACTAAATCCAACTCATTTTTTATTTCGTTTGCTGTTAACCCTTTTATATTAAAATGTTTAATAACAGCTCTAAACTCAATTTTCTCCATTTTCCATTTTTCCATTTTCCACAAGCAAATTTTTTTTTTAAATGTACGAGAAACACACAACAAC
The DNA here is from genome assembly GCF_057557595.1 of Rhyacophila brunnea. Lineage (NCBI taxonomy): Eukaryota > Metazoa > Arthropoda > Insecta > Trichoptera > Rhyacophilidae > Rhyacophila > Rhyacophila brunnea. The sequence continues at coordinate 29,463,332 of NW_028232904.1, read as the reverse complement.
CCGACCAATCTGATTGAAACTTCGCAGCATACTGAATCGGTAGTGCCGCTGCATGAAAACAAACCGCTTACAGTACTAGTCGCGCCACCTGTCGGCTTTTCTAAGGACTTATTGACCCACCCTCGTATCTTGTATTGGAAACTGGCTGACTAATTCAAATTACTCAATCGTGAACTCTGAGGTAATTAATGGACAACATGCAAAGTGTTTCTTTCAATAGCATGTTAAATCGTAATATTCCCCTCTCCGTAGTGCCATATACTATGCCGACGGTCAGTCCCAGATTATAATATCGCTTCAGTCAAACCGACAAACGAGCCGCCGTACGCGATTATTTAAATCGAACACTGCGGGAATTAATTTTGTACGGCAAAGCGTCTCTGTGACGTATACGCTTTGCAACCGTTAGTCGCTATAGCGCGCCGCGTTGACGAACATTGACTTTACTAATACTAATTTAAATGACAGAGTCGAAAGATTAATATTTCATTCTAATGTAGCTTCTTCATGCATATGTAGATTTATTCTGTCAAAATGAACTGTAATATCTCAAATTACATATTTTTTAATATGACACTCCGGGATGATATTATTACGAATGTAAAGTAAGCAGAATATCTATTTGGAGCACAAAAGCCTATAATAATATTATGTACATTTTAGCTTCATGCGATTTTAAAATAGTAAGTAAATTGACGTATGTATTTCCATAACTTTATTATTCAAGGCAAAATAGTGTATCGATTATCATTTCTGTACATTAAAATGAATATAATATTATTTATCGGTTTTGTAATCCAAACGGACGATATGCATTATGTATATGAAGTAGTTACATACATCGGTATACTGATACCCGGATAGATTGTGCGTCAATTTAATAGATAGCTAATAATATTTATATATATATTTTATTTATAATAGTAGGTAAATAAAAAAAGGATAGTTTAACCCTTCGAATGTAATAATATAAAGAAAGAAACCTTCCATCCTTATGTTTATCCTTATAATCAGGATAAAGGTTCCCGTACGAGTGTACAAGATAAATCTTTGCATTAAATGCGCGACGTTAAGAGTAAAGTTTAAGTATAAAGTAAATATATGAACAAGATAACTGAACAATATGCTATAAAGGAGAACAAACATTAATCTAAAAACGCCCATATATATGTTATCGTTATATTAACCAATAGTGTTATTAATTTTTATATAATAGCTATAATTATTATTACTACAATCGTATAGATAAATTTTTATAATGTTTTTAACTTGTACTCTATTTATCTTATATGTTAATGTGTTTTAATGATTTTAAATATTTATAAATTCTTAACTGTTAAACATCATTAGACTTATCTAGATATTGAAAAAAAAAACTTAAAAATTACTACTGGTATCATTCTATCGACGCGCCGATCGAATCGAACCGTCTCCACATCGAGACGGACGATCTGAACTTTTTTAACGAACGAGGTGAATTTACAAAACTAGAATGGACTTTGGGGCATAGTTGTTTCGATGCGCGTACAATAAAATTACAATCGAGACGGCAGTCTGTTTCGTTCGGGACTTTCATGTTTCGCGAGTTCGCCAGTATTTTGGTTATCACCGCGAAGATATCACAATTTTTTTGACAAATCAGCAAAACCGACGAGATTTAAATCCCGCTTCACCGCAAGCGAAACCGACAGGTACCGATATCGTCAACATACTGAATGCAAGAATACATGTCATTTTCAGTCGTCACCACTGGAAGCGTCCATTTTACTGTAGTCAATTATAGGGTAGGTAACAAAATATGCTTATTTTATTTACATGCATATTATGCATACGTACATGCATATTACGTACATATTATGCGAATGCCGACAATAATTTAACTGGCATAATAAAAATGACGTTATCTTGAATATACAAAATAAATAAAATAATGGCGAAGACGCAAACTGAAATATGACTGACTGATGAAAAAATTATACCGAAGGTGTATTCGCTACATCTCGCTACTGACAGTGATGCGCAGACATTCAGCGGCAAAGGATAGCGGTAGGCTGCGGAGATCTTACATAAATAATGCACACTAAACTTTGTCAGTCATACTTATTTATTTTTATTGAACTAAGAATACAAATTGCAGACGGTACCAATCGGTTAGTTTTGAAAATTCAATCAACTGTAGACATTTTATCGATAGAAGAATATTTTTTACGTAATATTTAGTATGGTTCGGTTTGGTTATAATACCATGTGCAATTTGTATTCTCAGTTCGATGAATATAAATAAGTATAACTGACAAAGTTTAGTGTGCACTATTTATGTCGGATCAGTCTACCTCCGCCCATCGCCGCCATCTGTCGGATATGCCAAATCGATATTGTGATGTCTTTCTGATTTGATCAATTTTAATAATATTATCATAACACAAGCAGATCGACCGGTATACGCCGGCTACTCTGTCGGTACGCTAAAATTAATACGGTTCAAAATTCATTTTTCATAGGTACATTTAACAACTATAGCCACGATTGAATGATAATAATTCCTAATTACTTAACTGTGAACATTTTAACACTCAATATAATAAATCCCTCGACACGATCTAATACAAAATGAATGTGTGAACATTTTGTGGATTGTATTCTATCGTGTGAGACTGGCCCGCATCATTTGTGGTAAAATTAATACTTGCCGAAACCTCAGGAATGAACCATATATAATATATTACATAATATGTAGAATATAGATCGGCTCCAGACGATGCGTTCTTCTATACAAACATTCACATAACAATCTAAAGAGGTGTTACAAAGATTCGCATAGCATTGCATTTGTGACAAAGAATGCATCGTAAGAAGCCAGTATCATATTCAACTTCAATCAACAACAACTCAGCTTACCGATGTCATCATAAGTGCAAAATGTATGTATTTTTACTGTTTTATTTGCCATTTTGGTTATGTCAGTTACAATCCAGAATGTGTGAAATAAACTATATTTAAATGCTAATTGATTTAAGTTTAAGTCATTATTGCGTCAGGGTTTCGCCTTTTGGCATCTTCAGGCACTATGCGCACTCACCAATGGCAAATACACACTGACAACGAATACAAATAATTCTTGTGTATAGCAGTTTAATACAATAAATTAGGTACCTAGTATAAAGTGTTTGTAAAAACCCATAATGACTCGAAGGGAACAGTACAATACTTAAATCAATTAGAATTCAAATTCCATCAAGTACCCTCAGTCGGTAGAATTAATTTCCTAAATTATATTTATTTGGTTCTCGAGTGTAGACAGTTTGAAAATGATATGAATGGCTATTGACCAATCATCGCAAAAGCTCTGTCAATAACACAATTATTATGACATCGGTATCGGAGCCGTCAGAATAACAATGTTTAATATTATGAAGACACGTAAGGTTTAATCAGTCGTATCCTCAGTAGACATAAATCACGTAGAAGTATTACCGGTAGTTTTGTTTTGTCAGTGCCTTTTTTAAAATTCAGATTAATATTGTTAACATGTTCAGTTACAAATATTAAATTAGTTATTAGAGTGCTGTAATATGAATTTGCGAAATAGGTCAGGTCTCATGTTTGTCAAGAACATGACGCCTGTGTAATTTAAAATAGAAAATGATACTGAATGGAAATATTTATGTTTGGTTCGAACCGATGAAGCCTCACGCGCCAGTGGCCCTCGTCAGAGGTTCCGCAACGATACAGACGGACGTCAAACCCCGGCCCGATCCGGAGACGACTCCGGCCCTCCCGACTCCATTTTGAGTCCGACGGGAGAGTCCATTCTGATGCCGGGAGGCACCGGGGATTCCCCGCCTCCCATTAAGAAATACCCAGGCGGAAAAACGCAATCTTTAGGCATGTAGCACTCGTGCGTCGTCTTCATGTGATTCTTCATCTTGTCGGGGCGGGAGAACTCCTTACAGCACACGGGACACGGGAACACTTTTCTCTGTTTACCCTCGTGATACAGGAAGGCGTGCCTCTGAAAGGAGTACTTGTTCTTGAATGTCTTCTGTATGTTCTCTTTAGCGCATTCCGTGCACTGGTAGATGCCCTCGTTGACAGAGGCGTATCGGAATAGATTGAGGCCACGCACGGACATTTCGGTGAGCTGTTCCGCGGGGTCGTTCGACGCGGAGTTGGCCCTCCGTCGCACCCTGCGTCTGGCGGGCTGGCGCGGTGAGCCCTGCTGACTGAGCGGAAGGCTGTTATTGTTCAAGACGTCGGTTTGAAAGTTAGGCGAGGTTTCGAGGGCGTTCAGGTTGGACGTGGTGGCGGTCTGGGTCAGCGGGTTTATTCGAATCTTTCCTTGGAGCAGGTCGGCGGTCAGGGCCGACTGGAGTTTCCCTTCGACGGCCGGTTCCGATTTCGGTATCAGCAATCCGGGCGGCGTTTTTCCTGAAAATGTTCAATAGAAATTTAAAAAACAACGAATTTATGAATACTTATATTAACACAAAAGCACAAAAATATTCCAAACCTTTAGAGTCCAAATTACATAATACAATATCTAAATGACGAGGTGTTCAGATGGCATTTAAATATTGTATGCTGTAAAATTAAATAGCGCTCAAAAGATTTGACAATAAAGCTGACAAAATTTTATCCAAACATCTAAAAAATAAAACTTTACAATATAACTTAAGAAACAACAATTTTGCTTTAAATTATAATAAAGCAACTAATCTGCAACAATCTACATTCTACGGTTATTACTACATCAAAATATGGTACTTTTAGCAAAATTAAAATTGATCTTTGTAAAATATCTCGGCATGATATAGAACTTAGGGGGAACTCTCTAAGAGCGCGATGCGTAGAATGCAACGGCGAAGGTTAGAGGTAGGCTGTTAAGATCCGATATAAACTTAGTCAGTCATACTTGTTCGTTTTCATTGAACTAATAATACAAATTGCAGGTGGTGTTTGTTAGTTTTTAAAATTCAATTAAAGCCTGCGTAAATCAAGCCATGATAAATAATAGTCAAAAAATATTCGACATCAAATCATATATAATTTTAAAGATTTTATAGATACAAGAATAATTTATAATCTATTATCCACTATTATTTGTTTGGCTTAAGGTGACGCATCAGTGAAACGCCAAATAATTTTCAACTGTACGCGCGACGAAATTTTGTACTCGCTTCGCATTCATTGAGAGAACGTGGAGTCAGACATACGTCACTTTGCTGCGTGATGGCGACGGGCCAATTAATTCTAAAATCGTGTAAAGATGACTAAAAACGTTACCCATTTACTTTAAAAAGAAAACATGTTAATGAATATATTATTATTGTTACTAATAGAATAATAAACAGAACATAAAATGGACGTATGTTGGATTTATTTGAGAAATAATATTTCGTTTGACAGGCGTCTTTTGCACCCGCGACCCGCAATCCGCACATCGCCTAGCAACGATCTTTTTAGACCGTGCCTCAACTAATGCATGGCCTTAATGAATTATAAATAACTAACCAACAGCCCCTGTAATATTTATTGATAATTCAAAAAAAAGTGTGCACAATTGTTATCAGATTTCCTATGGTTTGGTTTTGGTTTATTCAGGGTTTGATTAATTTTTAAAAACTATCCGCAATTTGTATTATTAGTTCAATGAAAACAAATAAGTACGACTGACAAAGTTCAGTGTGCACTGTTTGTCTCATTTTAACAGCTTACCTCCACCCTGCGCCGCTGATAGAATGTCAGCATTATGTAAAACTGACTAATTACAATCCCTATGCGTAGACATTTGCTATATTTTATCAAAACTATCAATAAGATGGCAACATCACTTTCCATTATCAATATTTTTTAATTGCCAAAAACTTCACTATATAAATTAATAAAAACTTTCAATAATTCAACAACTTTACCGATAATTGTTAATTGCACATTGTGAATATAGTATTATTTAAATTTATTATTGTAATGGCAACACGCTCTCATTAAAATTACTCTCTATCAATTAATCTACAAGGTTTGTGTATGCGTAGATAATCGGTTCTTGATTCATCTGAAACTATCTTTTGTTTGATTTTTCTTTACAAAATATAATTATTTAATGGGAGTTGATGACTTTTGCCAGCAGGGGTGCGGGCGCGGGCGCCGTGTTTATCGTTATGCATTATTTCTTATTTATCCGAACATCATCGGCTGACTAATGCAAAAGCCCACTTATTTCAATAAATATTACTTAATATTTTTGTGTTAAGCACATGTCATGTGTGTTGGTCACATTTATTCATCTTTCTTTTTTTTTTTTTTCGACCATGTCCGATCCTGATAGGATCATATGGGCCACTACAGAGTGGAGGTTTGTATTGACAGATTTTTGTTTTTTACGAGAAATGGATGTCAGCCACTTGCTCAACCTATTAGGTCCATACCCTGACACACAAATTGAAAAACAATATGTGTACTTGCCAGACCCAGGATTCGAACCTGGGACCCACGGCTTTATAGTCCAACGCTTATGCCGCGCGGCCATCTAGTTATGACAATAAAATTTATTATTTCCCTACATTGAATTGTAAAACATATAAATCAAAGTTTAAAAAATCAGTGCAGGCTGAAAACTGTGGTGGGACGTGTTATCAAATTTGTAAACCTTATAATCTTAGAATTGAACATTCAACAATTGCAGCCCAAATTATCGAAGATTTAAGTGAGTGCTTTACAAATAAATTTGTCTGATTCAGTTTTCTTAGTTTTTTTTTCTTACTTTATGCAGGGTCCTCCTTGTGTCCATAGCATGAATAAATAATTATAGTATAAATTAAATAGATGGAACATTAAAACAACTAGTAATAGGTAAAAATAAATTTGCAATCTGTTCGAAAATCGGATATTGGATTCTGTAAATGTTTAGATTCGAGGAGTTGAGAGTACAGCGGAAGCAACACTTTGACGGTCATATTTGATTATAGATCAAGTGTCACATTGAGATAACCAGATTGACTATGGGAATTTTCAGTTCTAGTTTTGCCTCCGACCTCCAAGGAAGAGCTTCTCAATTCGGTAATTATGAGAAAATTTCTCCGCTCTCAAAAGGTTTGCAGCGTTTTACAGCAAGCGAGAAGGTCTTTTCTCATCGACGATCGACTGTAATATATTATATCTGAATAGGAATCATGCGTGCGAGGTCTCGGGAAGTCGCTCCCGGGAGTTTGGAGGGTGCCCGACGTTCATTGTGGACGGAAAAAGTGTAAGTGTGTTTTCTACAAGCAAAAATATCTTTTAACTTTCTGTGAACAAGACTGTTTTCTTATATGAGGCAATACCATCATATAATAAAATGTTAGGTTAAGTTAGATAAAATAATGAGCTGTGGAGGAATGTCTGCTAAAAAATTTTTCAGCCAGCGCAAATATTCAAACAGACATAACTATTGATCTATGTACGTTGAAGAGTTCTCGAATGGCAAAATGTATTTATTCATCTCAGTTTGATCGATTGAAAACATAGCGGCGACCGTTCAATTCGAAGGTCTGTCATGACTGCTGTGTGCGTATTTCCGTTGCGCTCTCGTTCCGTCAATTTATCAATTCATAAAGAATGCGGGAAGAAACGAGAAAAATAAAAAATAAATAAGTATAAGGGTTTTCTTGAAAATATATTCTTTATTTCATATTTACCATAAATTTATTTTTAAATAATATAATATGAAGAAAACAAAATCATAACAAGAGTAGATTTCTAACAATAAACAAACAATACATAATAATTTAAAAAATAAAAAAAAAACAATGTGGAAAATGGTTAATATTATATTGCTTTAAAAGACCACTTATATTTGAGAACATTTTTCATGAAGAAATATGCTCAATTTCAAAATCTTAGGCTAAGGCCACACGGCCGTTTTTGACACATTACCTCGGGCATATTTTCACGCAGCGGGAAATACTGAAACACCCCTTGTCGCACATGCGTGATTTCACACTCGAGTTCCGCATGAAATCACGCCGTGCAACGTCACACTGTTCGCTCCTATAGCCTCCGCCATGAGACGATTATCATTGATACACTATCCAAATGACAAATGAAAAGAGCGGAGAGTGGAATAAATACAGTGCTGCGTGATTTCCCGCCCGTGTGACCATCTAGACCGGCGTGATGATCGGCCAATAGATAGACCGCAGCGGGAGACCTCGAAAACGCGTTTCACTGTCCCGTCTTCGGCAGGATTTCACGCCGTATCTGGCCGGTCACGCTCGAGTTGCTGCGGTCCATATTTTTGTATGCGGAATTGTGGTATTCGAACATGAAAAAACGCCCGTGCAACCTTAAAGTGCGGCCACACCGAAAACAAGTCGCGCGACAACTCGTTAAATTTTACGATAAGCATGATAATTATCGTAAAATTTCTTAAGCAATTATGATAATTATCGTAAAATTTAACGAGTTGTCGCGCGACTTGTTGCCGGTGTGGACCAGGCATTAGGCTATGGGCTTCAACTTTCACTAACATTATTTGCTATCATTCATGTTTTATGCAGGTGTATCAGTACCTTGCTGAAGATTGTAAATAATTATTTTGTTACATAAAATTTATTGTAAAACAATATCTTTTGACCATTCACGAGATTAAAATTATAAAGGTGCAAACAAGGAGGAAAAAAATGAAGTCCCAAATTAATAAATAACCTTTTTCTTTTAAATAATAATAAGGATCGGTAGGTAAAATGAAGGATTACTTAAATGTTAACAAGTCTTACTGAATAACAATAAAATCGACACCAGTACATACAATAATATAGCAATAGCAGTGGCGACAAAAATAAATAGTTACCATAATTAATTTATAAACTATTATTTATTATTATTAAATAATTAATCAAATCAGGATTTCGAAATATCGTAGTATTTCAAAAAAAAAAAATAAGATAAAAGTTAAGTTCTAAATATTGCTGTAACGAGGGAACACATTAAGTAACTAACTGTAATAGGAATCGAATGATACGTTCCCGAAGGAATCAGGCAAGCTTTACGAAGGAACATTACAAAATTAACATGTTCCGTAAAAAAATATCTGTTGTAGTTTTCAAAATAACAGCCAGAATAAGAAAGTGTCGCCAATTAAAACATCCCTCATTCGAAGAATGTCGCTATAAATAAAATTATAATCTGAGGAAATTATGAAAAATAGCTACCTAGGAGGCGTTTATTTATAAATTAAAAAAAACAGCATTTTCAGACTTCGATAATTACTAAATTATTAACATAAATAAATATTATTAAATTTGCGGGAGCCCGGAATCTCAAAATTTTATTTTCAGCCGTCTGCGGAAGAATATAGACAGAGATGTCTCTCTACGGAAGTCATCTCTTAAACTGACGGCGTTTCCCAAACTTTCTAGACCGCACGACGCTCGAAAAAAACCTTTCAAACGCGCGCATCGAACGATGATACAGAAGAAAATATAAACGAGAGGAATTCTATTAAAATGGTGATTATTTTTAATTTATTTATGAAATACGCAGGCTACCCATTGACTGAAATTTGAGAAACGCCGTCGTAAATGAGTATCGTTTACGTATTGAAACAAATGTTTAAATAAATGTAACTCTTCAATTCAAAAGAAAACAATTTCGTTTGCATCTGTTTAATTAATCGAAATAGGGATGGTTTTTTTAAAACGGAATCTATAAAAGTAGAAGGTAATTAAGTATTGCCACAGAGTAGAAGACTTCAGATGGATACGGATTCATCATTCATCATTTAAGATTTGTACCAAAGTAGAATAAACACCGCCAATCCTTTTGTAGACTTAAAACAATAATATTGTATAATAAATAAAACCTAAATATTGTAAGACTAAAACAAAATAAATTTTTGTATACATTTTAAGCTACACAAGTAATAATATTAACTAAATCCAATAAGAATTGTCGTTACACCTAGTAGCATAAATTACAGTTCCATAAAAAATAGCCTCAGAAGCGGAGTAGAATGTATAATAAAATAACAATTATCCTTGCTAAATATGCCAGAATCAGTCAGGTATAGGTATGTGTCACGCCGACGCCATGATATTAATTCAATCAAATTTTGGTAATTTCTTACATTCATCGATTCGGGGATCGGAGACGAGTACTCTACCGACTGTCAACCGGATGCCTGGTGATCCACTGCAGACGTACATCTGCGAGCGGAGCAGTGCAATGAGACAAATGTTTATATTTTATACTGTCGTAACGTATACGGTATTCTACGGTGGAAGAACATTTTAGATATCCTGGGTCACTTTTGTAAAGTAGTCGTTTTGAGTTAGCAGGGATGTTTTAGTAATGAAATTACGATAAAACAAAACTACCGAACTACTGTTGCACTCGAATATAGGAAAGAGGCCATTAATTTAGCAAGGATAGAAAGATTAAGATCTATAACAAACTACGCATGTAGAAACTAAAAATAATATAACAAAACAAAAATAATGCGGATGAGACGAGACGAGATGAGCATTCATCGATTCGGCTACAGACATCTAATACACTAATACAACAAAAAAAAATCGAATTTATGATGTTTAAAAGTATCTAAACAGAGGGGCAAAAAATAATAGCGAATTTAGCACAAAACGAAATCAAATAATAAATAGTTTTAAAAATGTATGTGGCATGCACAAAAATGAGCCAAACAAAGATATGCAATAATTGTACAATATATATTAATTTGAAGTAATTTGATATTGTAAACATACCTTTATAATATTATGTAGTTTCTTCTCATGCGTTATAAACGTTTGTATTAATTTTCCTCGCATTGTTAAATCATCCACATTTTATTATAATGTAAAATAGAAATATTCTGTCAAACCAGAAAGTAATAACATAAAACTGACGTCAAATAAGACGTTATCGATATATTAAATAAAGACGCCGGGCGCTCGTTTAGAAACTTCAAGCGTTTCATCAGTTACGCGAGTTTGAATAATTTGAATATGGATATATTTATTTTAAAATAGTGTAATCAAATTCATTAACTTCCATGAAACGTTGACGTTTCTAACTGAGTAAGTCCATCGCCGCAGACGACTTTCATGATATGCAGTACGTAATCCGTTCACATTTGCCGTGAGTGGATTATAAAAACATAATTATACATAAGTACCTTTGTATTTATTTGGCAAACCTTAAGAAAACTAACAGTTCGAATTGGGTTATGGAAAAATAGTTATCATATAATTTGGCAAACAATATTATCGACGAGAGGTATTATATTTCACACATTGCGATCGGTAAATATCCTCGGCAAGACGTTCATTATTGAGTAATTAATTACTATTGTTATTTTTTACCATTTTCTTCGGGAGCGATTCCATTTATATTTCTAAAGCTCCGAGAGCAAAATCTGTCACCTTTTAAATTCTTTCGAAAGAGACGTACAAACTAAACTTTATTTTTAAAATGTTAGGAAAATAAAGAGATCAGAATAATCAGTACTAATGGAAAAACACTAAAAAGAGAATCCATCTATAGATTTTGAACAGTTCCTTTAGGCAAGAATTTGAAAGTCAATTATTCTCCACATCATAAGCGTCTCTATGGCATAAGTATCCATTATCCATATCCAAAGTATATTTTTAGAAGTAACTAAATTAACAAGTACCTAAATATAACGGTGACAGAATGAGCGAAATCAAAGGTGTCCTTGACGCCTTTTCATATTTTTCAAATGTTTTGTATGTGTTAGTATTCTCTTTAAAGTAATAAATACGGACAAAGACCCCCCAGTCGAGGGGGGGTCTCAATAAATAGCATTATAAATTCAACAACGATTTGTATGAACGATCCGACAGGGGGGGACACCCCGTCTGCTTTGGTCTGGGAATAATCAACAAGGTTATAAATAATATTAAACCAAAAATAAAAACAAAATATTGAAAACAATCATTAAAGGGCGTTTGAAAACAATAAAAAAAATTATTATAAAATCTAGAATTAAAAATCGAAAATCAAAGCAAAATAAACTAAAACAAAGATAATAAGTAATAATTAATTAACGAGACGTTTATAACTTTGTAAAATAAAACTCTATTATTTGAGTCTCCAATCACCTATTAATAAACAATATTACATAATATGTAAATCAAGGGCTTGACAATAAATTTGTTTAAAATATTTTTAGTACATCATCCGGGACTCCGTTTCCGAGGGGAGACAATCGTGGAAGATACCGGAAAGAAAATACAATTGAATCATTACGACGGATGCGATTGCGGGAAATTAGTCGTACGATTCGGTTTATCGCATTCAGATTGACGATAATTTTAAACAAAATTATGAATCGTAATCGATTTTGATTTGGTAAATTAAAAATTGATCGCGTATACAATTTAGTCGGGTCTCGACTCGAAAACGGATGCCATTTTATTAATAACATAACTATCTCTATCCAACAAATAGGTACACAAAGTATGTTAAACATGATCACGACAGTCGAAAACAAAACTGTCACCTACCATTATATAAATAATAATATTTAAGAAGTCAAACATTTCCATAGTAAATATAATATATTCAATAATAAAAGATAATAATATTATAATATATATATTATACTGTCATTAAACTAGAGTGTGAGTGTAGATAGGGCACATTGTATACTAATAATAATTAGACTCGCTCGCGGAAAGGGGAGTACCCCGTCCGCGAGTGAGAGTCGTACAATATATTACTGAGTAAAAAAATGGGGCATCTAACTTGTGTCCGAAATTTCACCCGTCACTTCCCTCCCCGCCTCTCTCGCTCGGCCGAAACGCGTTTGATTCTACAGTCTTTTTGATTCAGATTAAAATCTTTATTTTTTTTAAAATATCACCATAATTCCCCAATCTTAATAATATAATTTTATAAGCATTTCCGATGATTTTTTTTTTCGTCTAAGGCAATGAAGAATTTTTCACAAGTCTTCTTTATACATAATCTCCTTCCGTTAACTCTCGAGTCGCTTTTCAATAATGATCGGGTCATGAGTCGATAGATTTCTTTTAAAGCAAATACAAATAATTAAGTACCCCTCACCCGTCCCCTGTCAGAGTTACAGTGATTACGTCAAAAAAAAATACTCGACACATTTACGACGGTTACGCCCGAGTACAAAATCCCACATTTAAATGAGTCATTCTGTATTAATATGTTATAGTATTATTAGGGTACTAAATATTTATACAAAATATGATATTTCTACATTGATATACTGAAATTTTATAGTCTCGCGAAAGCTTCACAGAGCGGCGTAACGTTTGCACGGCTGAAATGATAATTTAATATTCGTGTAATCGGGGCGCTGAAGACTGAACCGATCGGTTTACTAATTCGAGTCGACGTTAAATATGCGATTGTAAATTCCAGAATGATTTTTATTCATTAACATTTTAGCATTCGGAGGACAAATCTTATATTACACGATTACCGTAAAAATGGTAATGTCACCCGTCCTCGTTTAATCGTCGGCACCTCAATTCGTCACGACGATGAATAGAATATAATAAGAAAATTAAAACGAACGTTAAATGTTGTCTTTTTACGTATTTGGGCCGTAACTGTGCATCTTTGCTTTTCTTCCTCAACGTATCAGCTTCAATGCGGATGCCGTTTTCGAGGACGGAGAAGAACGAACACCGATAACTGTGAAAGTCTCTAGTGATATATTAACTGTCTATTTTATTATACAGGTTTAAATGAGAAAGAAAAATATGAAATATTTGGTTGTCATTACAATATTTTGGTCCCTATGGCCGTACGCTATCATTATAAATTATCTACGAAAGCTTTTTTGAAATGTCTGAAGTGTCAGCCGTCCAACGAGAGAGAAAAACGAATGAATCGCTGATTCATTCGTCGGTTGGAATATTTCCGATCTCAATGAGCCGTTATCAAAATTGAAAAGCATTTTGGAAGCAATGAACATTTTTTTCACACAATTTAAGTATCGAAGAATCGTATATAAACCGTAAATCTTCGCCGCAAGAAAATAAAAACATCACGAACGAACGAAAAATATATTTTATCCGCAGCGGAAATATTCGGCGTAAGTTCGCATCGTATCCTACGATTCATTTTTTTATACTTAAAAAAATATTTATAATATTATAAAGTAATATAAATAAGTCAACAAGGAGTATATAATTTACCCTATTTATAATTTTTTTAAACGGGGGTTTTACAATAATTTTAATAATAATAATTCAATATGCTTTACATTAATAAATTAATTAAATATATTCAACAATATTACTATATATTATATTATATAATAGCGCCACATTAAAAAAACACAACGGTTGTAGTAACACAGAAAGATTTCCTTTTGTCTATATTATTAAATAAATAATATATTAAATTACATATTTAAATGAATAAACGTAAAATCGAGTGCGTCACCGCTCCCGTGACATATATAAATCATAGGAACAAATCGGCCGCAATATTATATTATATCGGCGACATTATATTTTCAACAAAATATATATAAGTTCCTCGGCGCAGACAAAAAAATGCAAGTTCACAGTCCCGCGGGTCATTGAATATTTATTTGATAATTATTGAATTACGATAAGTTAAATAAACGGCCTCTGTCATAACTTTCAGCGCTCGTGACGGCTTCGCTTCCTCCGAAAGATATATAGATTCTGTATACCGATGAAAGAACACATCATCAAGAGTCGGCGTCAGAATAGTGGCTGTTCCCTCGACCCAAAAAGATATATCAATTTAAACCGGACCCGACCCGATGCGAGAGCGCCGAGACCGCTTACATGAAAAGGGAGACCCCAAAATTCAATATATGTTCGTAATTATATTGGAGGTAAAAAGTTAGACCGGTTACAAGATATCATATCTACATTTAATCATGAAAATTTGACATGCGTAAATGTCGGCAATGATTTGCTAAACTGTGAACTTGCCAATATAATATATTAGTCATCGCTGTACTTAAATTAAGTCTCTAATAAAAGGTACAATACGCAGCTGCGATCGAAAATTGTCTACTCCAGAAGAAACTGCTTCGAGATAATTTCAAATGTCCAAAAGAACTTCCGTTCTCCAAAAACCGGCCACGTCTAGACGTGTTGATGTACAGTCACGTGACTATGACTATGATACCCCGCTAGCTAGTTACCGAGGCGATAAAATAAAAAGAAAAATTTCATAAAGTCGCGTCGACCAAAGCTGATGACTAAATAATGTTTATCGCCAGTTGAGAGTATCAAAATATGATCCGTTTCAAATTTGGTCGTGTAAGCTCAGAATTAAACTGATAACGTCGTTAATATGGAAGGTCTTCTTCATGCGTCTATTATCATTTTACAATATGAAGCAAAAAAATATCCAACAAAATAAATTGCAATCGGGATTTAAAACAACGTTCGTAATTCATATATTATTTTTAAAATTGTAAACCACCTATATTTCTCAAGTTGTATTGATTCTGTCATTCTTTCATAATAATTAATATATGCATGAAATAATAGAAATTGAGTTAACAATTGTGAATTATTTACAATTAGCGTATTATGAATTACGAATTATGAACAATGGAGCACTCATGT
The DNA here is from genome assembly GCF_057557595.1 of Rhyacophila brunnea. NCBI lineage: Eukaryota > Metazoa > Arthropoda > Insecta > Trichoptera > Rhyacophilidae > Rhyacophila > Rhyacophila brunnea. The sequence continues at coordinate 29,447,739 of NW_028232904.1, read as the reverse complement.
GTATGTGTATAGCGTATGTAATAAAATGAAAAAATTTATGATCATTTGAAATATCTATTAGCAGATTTATCTCGAGAGCATTAGAAGCCGTTGAAAATGAGAAAAAATCATAATATTATATATACATTTTTGTTTTAAATCGTAAATATATTATAAGTACATCTACGTGGAGGCATCTCATGATTTCAGATTTAAGTAAAAGCCCTCGGGGCGAGTCTTGTTTCACAAGCTTTCCTTTTTAAATATACATTACGATAATATTTAAATATATTTTTATAATGCATCATTAATAATTTCAAAATATCCTAAAGATTTAATTTTTTTTAATTTTCCAACAATCTTCGTAATACACAGTTGTCGAATGTTTTGTTTTGTATATTGTTGTCGATAAGGCCATGAAATTTTGCAGTACCTAACTAATTTTAAATTTTAATAATCATCAGTATATATATATTTATAATAACTATACTTAAGATTACAATACATATATATATTTAATATTTCATTCTCTAATTGTTATTATTTTAGTTGCATTAATTACCCTGGCTAAACTAGATAAAAATAAGGGCCGTCGCCGTCGCCGCCTCTCGCTACCGTTTAACGTGAAAAGTTCTCTCTTTCAGTGTAATCAAATATTATTAAAACTTTTTTTCTGCTATGTCAGTAATTGACATCTAGGAGCGATATATTTTATCTACTTGAAAATTACCATAGACTAGCGGAACGGGCGTTCTCATTCGCGGATAATAAATATCTCAACTGTCTAATCGGAGAAAATATCTAATTTAGAATATCTTTATTTTATTTTAATAATTAAATAAACCATATTTGGAGCACATTAAATCGGACAATAATAGGATTCATATTAGAACATTCCGGCAGCGGACCGCGGACGGCCAAAAGTGAGATGATCGGAGTGCGCCATAGGAGATTAAGGGATGCTCAACGAAAGTGTCCGAGCTGGAAGTTTTCAGAGGCCGAGACGTGTCAAAGGTTGTAATGCCATAAATGACAATACAAAAACTGGCGACAATTGTTCCACCATAATAAATGAAGGCGGTACAAATGAGACACGAAATCTGTCAATTTACAAACAAAATTAATTTTGTTAACGGGGTAATAAAAATAACATCAGGTTAGTCATGTCTGTCAAACTGAAAATAGTCAATCCAGAAACCAAACTACCCAATTTAAAATCTAAATGTTAAAGCCGGTGACGCTGATAACTCTAGATTTAATTTAGACTAAAATATCGGTTATTGTTATGCCTGGTCCACACCGGCAACAAGTCGCGCGACAACTCGTTAAATTTTACGATAATTATCATGCTTATCGTAAAATTTAACGAGTTGTCGCGCGACTTGTTTTCGGTGTGGACCCGGCATTAGATTCAAATGAGATTCTTGCGATTGCAACCTACCGTACTGTCCAATTTAATATGCCCTCTTCTGAGGAAAGTCTCGTAAAAAAAAATTGAATTCGTAATAATATATTAAGCTCCTCATAGAACGTGTCGACACTAATGATTTATAATAATAATTGTGAACCCGACTCGTCTTCCTTTGAAAGTTTATCAGCTAATATATTTTTAAGTAAGGCATCTAATTCCTCATAAGATGCTATATATTTTATAATTCAAATTTACAATAATTATCTATCACAAATCGTTTCCAATGCAGACTGCGTTTTTAATAAATATTTAAATATTTTTTTAAATAAAACTCTTTCTCCCTCTTTCGCCGACGACATGTTTCATTTCAATATATTATATTTAAAAAATACTCTCGGCGATTGAAAGACCAAACGGACAAATCGCTATAACAATATAACGTTACGCTATTGTAAATATAAGTGTTGCCAACGTAAGAATATTATTACGTGAAAGTTACGTGCCAAATCTAGAGCTAAATTACCATTATTAAAAATATTACTGTCAAACTACATTTTCAAATAGCCAGTGGAAGCAAGCGCTAATTTTTTTTCTGAAATTTACATATTTTTCAAAATGAATTTTAACCAATCGACTGCTATATAATATATAATTTTCGCAATTTCAAGAACAATCTCTTTCAACAGAAATCTGCGTTACAATAATATGGATCGTAATCTAATACATCCGTTTCAAGGAATTACTATCTTCCTAATGCATACTTATTCACTCAGTAAAGTAAAATAATAATTTTATTTCTCAGACATCTTTGAGGCGAGCCACGTTTGAAATGAGAACTACGGTCTCAGCAGTCGATCGATCAAAGATAAAACCGCATCTGAAAGGTCTTCAATCGCCGACAGCAAACGCCCGCCGAGATAATTTGAATATCAATATCCGATGGGAAACGACAGCCTATTCTTGATTCTTGTGTATGATCTTGAGGTGCGCCACCATATTGTCCTTCCTGGTGAACTCTTTGAAGCATATTGGGCACGGGAACACCTTGACGTCCTTCTTATGCGAGGTGACATAATGGCGGCAGAAATTACTGATGTGCGTGTAAACGCGGGAGCACACCTTGCACCTGAAGATGTTCTCGCCTTCCTTGATGCAGAAATCCCTGACGGATTCGTTAGATTCATCCATGACCTGCTGAGCCGTCTTCATGTTCTGCGAAGAGTACCAGTTGTTGGCTCCCAATTCCGGATCGTGCAGGCCTCTCTGTTCCAGTTCCGAAGTGAACAACTGCGAAGCCAGCGTCGGCATCAAGTTGACGACTTCCGGAGGGAACTTGTCGTAGTTGTTAAGCGAGCTGTTGACGGGCGGGAGTCCGGACAGCTGATTGAACAGGTCCCGCGCCCGTATCTTGGCCGAGTGCGTCAGGAATTTCTTGTTCTTTGGTTTGAGGTTTTTGCTAATTCTAATTCGGTGGCCGGCGAGGGAGTCTCTCTCGTCGGAGTCGCGCCCGCCGAGCGTGGGGCTGTGCATGAGCACCTCAGGCGTGTACTTATACTCCAGCGGGTCGTTGTAGGAGTCCAGGAGGGGGCCGGACTCGTCGGGCGGGTCGAGTTTCGCCGAGCCGTTCTCGTTCAACCCGTTCTGACTGTTGGCATGCGGGTTTGCGGGGGATTTCTCCTCCGCTTCTGCAAACAGATACGTAACACTTATGGAACGGACATAATGGAACATAAATTAAATATGACAATATTTCACGCATGCTTTGTCTGATGAAAAGTGTTTGAGAAATGAAAAATTAAGCATCATTTTTATTCTGTTCATTTACATTATGTACAAACTGTAATACAGCTCGTCTTCAATTTATTATCAAAGGATATTCTCTCTTTACAACAATGTCATATTAACCTAGCGAATCGCCCAAGTTCACTATATCAGATTGACATATTTTAGTTTCATTAATATTGCAGTGTGTCATTGTCATTATGAGTCAATGTCTATAACTTTTTGGGAAAAATAATAATTGACGGACACAACACAATGTAATGTATCACTTTCGCCCTCCAGAGATTTAAGTGGAAGAAAATATTGGATAGCTGTAAGAGAGAAGGTCTATAATTACTTATAGCGTGCGATCGGAAGAGCGCTTAGATCTTTTCATTCGTCAGACATTTTCCACCGACCTTAACGCTAATAAGAACCGAAACAAAGGGAAAAGCTATAGGGAATAAGCCTCGGTGTTTCCGCAAGCGTCGAAAACGCGGACACGTGGACGCTCGGGTATCGACTGAAGCGCGTATTTTTCCATAGCCATTCGTAAATGTAATCGTAAAGAAATTCAGATATATCTGTCGTTATCGTTTCAAAAAGCGTACTAGTGTGAACCCTCTGGCCATTCCCGGTAAGCTCTTCCCTTTGTTAAATAACGATCGTCGGTTCCGACGTTTCGCTTTTACGCCATTTTTAATTACTTCATTTTATATATCATTAAATAAAACAAAATTCTTCAATCCGACGAGAGCTCGTCCCGACTTACCCGCATAGCGTTCGACGCGATCTGGCTGCGTCAAAAACAGACACTGTCTCACTTTTGCGTGTACCTTTCGAACTTCCGAACGATCTGTCCCTTTCCGCGTCTTACGGGCGGGGGCGGACTCATTTTTAACAACACGCAACGCACAAAATCCCTTCATCGGTGTGCGCCCCTTTAACGCTTATATCCCTTTAGCTTTTCCCTTTTTTTTGATTCTCTACACCTACACTGGACACTCTCGAAAGGATCCCGAGAAAGGAAATGAGAAAAATCAAAGCAGGATTTCGATTCGCAGCGGATCATCTCAACGACGATTCGAGGACGAGACGGTACCCGGATTTATTTACAACACGTCGGATGTGTGGAGGGATCCCTTCTCGAGTGCAAACTAAACAATGAAACACCCTCTACTGTTCAAAAGTAATGGGATGTATTTTGCGATAGTATAGCTCTGTAATAAGAAAATGCTCGCTATATAGATATAGCAATAATACAATTCCGAATATGAACATAAATTACTGCACAATCACGTTTTTCATTTAATGACATTGTTATATTTTGATTTATTTACAATATTTCAAATCTGAAAAATAACAGTTGCATATCATTTTACAGGAACACAATTTAAATGTTGAATAGTCATTTTGTTGATAACATAATTTGATGAATGCAAGTGGAGGAAGTGTGCACAATATTACTTCCCATGACATAGGTACATATGATTATACACAGCTGCATGTCGATGAAGGAAAATAATTCAGAATTTTACCCTCCAAATCGGTTTGTACATAAATAATGGGAAATCTCAATTATTATGGTGATGTCAAGGTGTATGTATAAGCGAGGGTGGTCAATGAAGGATCATATTATGGACCTCCTCCACAGAATGGAGGTCTTATTAACACATTTTTTTTACAAGAAATGGACGCTAACCACTTACTACACCTATTAGGACAATTGAAAAACAATGTGTACTTGCCAGACTCAGGATTCGAACCTGAGCCGCTCAGCCATCGTGGGGCAATGGAATTTAGACATTCACAATAGGTATACTAAGCGGCACCCGGTGAACAACTAAGACACAATTCTCAAATTGTTTTTTTTGGAATCGTGCCATTATTGAATCGGGCAGATGTCAAATGAAAACAAGACATTAGAAATGGGGTATTAGTGGCATAACTATCCCCAGTTTAAAATTTCAGGGTTCAAAGTCATCACTTATTAAGCTTTTGTTACTTTACTTGAAAATAAAAAGAATATTATCCGTTCTACCATTAATACCCTTGAGAATATTAATTAGTTTGCAAATTGTAATGCAAATAAACGATGACATACCTGCGTGGTCGTGCTGCATAGGCTGGGGAGGGGACGGAGAGGGGGGCTGGGGCTCGTCCCCCTCGTCGATGAGGAGCGCCTCGTCATCTCCGGAAACGGGCTCGTCGGTCCCGAAGCTATCGGCGCCGACGGAAACTTCGAGTCTCTCTGGTTCGCCACGGAGCACCGTCTGCGTGTCCATCTCATCGCCCCCGCTCAACTTTCTGGGCCTTCCTCGCTTCCGTTTGGGTTGCATGGAGCCCCCCAGCAGCGGCTGCAGGAGCCCCACCCCCTGGTGGGCGGAGGCGGGCGACGGAGCGACTCCGTTGCCCCTGTTCAGCCGGTGCAGCTGCGGAGGCGGTCCCAGCGTGGCCGGAGCGTCCCCCTTTTCGTCGTTCACTTCGGTCAACCCCTTGATCCGCAGACTCTCGGCTACTCTGAGAAAAGCGGTGAGCCTGTCTTGATCGACGCTCACCTCTCCCCTGTACATGAAGTCCAGTAGACTTTTCATATCGGAGTAGGGCACGTCTTTGAGAATGACTATCGGATGTTTCTCCTGGTGATTGACGAAGAGCGCTTGGAAGTACGGACTGCACGCCGACAGCACCATTTTGTGCGCTTTGAGTAATTGTCCCTCGACGGCCAGAGTCACGTCCGTGAAGGTCTCCGCGTGGAGGAGCTGATCGAACACCGACAGCAGGTTGCTCTGGTGGTTGTTCCACCGGAGGCAGAAGCGCTGCGACGCCATCTTCAATGGAGGATCGATCCCCCCCGTCCCATCAATTCTACGAACCCCCTCTCTTATCGGGTAGTGTAAAAATATAGATCTCTCTTTGTATAATTAGCGGGTATAAATATAATGTTCTCTGCTCGTTTTAGTAAAGGTCCCGGAAAAATCATCTACCGTTCATATGATTCGTTTCCTATTTTTGTTGCGACCGTTTCTTTCTTATTGTTAATGTATATATTATTTAGTTTTTGGCGTTGCTGCTATGTAGTCCCAGTAGAAATATCACTTGCCAACCCTGGAAAGATGGAAAAAAAACAACATTAGATAAAACACAACTATCCCACAACCGAATATGAAACATAATGTACCCTGAAATACGTACAGGTCATCCGGACAGTTCTAATTTTAAAAACATCAAGTTATTGACAGATGAATAAAACAAATGAAAACATGAAAATACCATTTGCTGTCATTCGCATTACGCTTTATTGTGGTAATGTTCCTCAAAGTAATCAATAATAAATAGGTTTTAGATGACATTCTGACCACTCTGGATGACTACACCGATCATTAGTTGTGCAAATAATATGTTTTCCATATGCAAGATACTTTCCTTGGCAGTGGTAAAAAAAATTATAATCGGATTAAATAAAATGTAATAAATAGGTAGTCGTCCTATTTACATTTGGGATTTTTATTTCGCTCACAAAATTAAGGCTCGGTTCAAATACAGAAGATTTCCCCACGGAGTCTTTTTGTTCTAGCTTTTGGATTCCGCGCAGGATCCATTTTTTTGCGGTTGACTAGCGGATATATAGAAGCTAGTACAAATTGATTCTGCCGTGTCTGAACCGAGCCTAACGTATCATCGTAGTGAATTCGTAGCGTGAAGATTGCCTGCCTCAAGCCAGTTTCAAAATAGCCGTTTTTCGTGATGAAAGTGTTAGCACACATAGCTCCATCACCGATGGACTTTCAACATCACGTCAGTGTTGCTAACCGAATGATAAGAAAAATAAGCCAAAAATACTATAATTTTGAAGGATTCAAAACGAGAAATGTTCTGTGTACTATAGTTTTCTCAAAATACTACAATTTGTACATCTTTGTAATAAATCAGCATTATAAAAATGACAACACTCCTTCCAGTGAAAGATTATTTGACATACGAGTGCAGACAGTTGCGCTTTCAAGCATGCGGAAAAGTACTCACGTGTTAAAACCAGAATTAAAAATTTGAAATGAAGATGAAGTGATCAAAATGTAGACATAGCTAATAGGGGGAAGGGATTGTAGGCAATCTTTTTTTGTTATTTTTCAATACCATACATGTCGCACACGAGGGATGAAGATATCTGATGAATCGAGAGTAAACGTTCCCTATTTAGATACAACCAATTTTGAGATTGAAGAGTCACTTGTTTACCTTGGATCCCTTGCACAAATAATATAAACGATGAAATATTGCCAGATCAATCTCGCCAACAATTAATGCTATTTTGGTCTCCAAAAGCTTCAGAAGAACAAGGAACACGAAAACAAAAACAACTCTATAAAACTCTCCAGTGATCAGTTTTAAATACATGGATCAGAATACCAGGCACTCAGCAAACAGGAATAGAGAAAGGTTAAAGAGTTACTAAAGAAAAGGAGGTTACGGTACAATGAGGAGCTGTATACATAAAATACAGAGACTTCGCAGGATCGGTTGTGTGCATAGAATACTGGACGAATTCTGAGCACATCCCCTGGGGGTAAGAGATAGGTGGATAGCGCAACGGGAGATTTAAGAATGTGTCAGTGCCGAATCGTCCAGGACGGAAAAAGTTTTTGTAGGATACCATGACCCGCAGAGGGTTTCAGTGTCATAAATAATATATCTCAGTCCGAGATGCATAGAGCGTCGACTTATGTTAAATCGAAGCAAAGTCAATACAAATGCATAGACCAAAAATTAAAACTAGTGACATCACATCGCGTTCCGCCTAATTATTAATTTAAAATGTTTTTAAACGTCATATAATGGTGAAAGTATGCAAATGGCACAATATAAATTGAATAATTATAAATTAATAATTAGCTATATACCTACATTTTAAATAACTTAATCGTGACCCATTGTGGATACAGTATAACTAGTAAGATATACTAGATTCATATTTTTATTTTATTTATATGGCAATAATTTCACATGTTGAGATGTGTGTTTATGAAATTAAATCTTAACGTCGTTGATATTACAATGAGATGTATTTCATATGTACCAATAGTAGTTTTTATTTGCGTATTCAATTGATATTACAAATATTTCAAAGCTGGGAAGGATTTTTGGGTGTTCTTTGCATAAATGCTCGCAAGTTGTGAATGACAGATGTCACGATATGCATTTTTTTCCACGCACCACGTATGTTTACATCAATACACTATTCATTGAACAGCCGATACACGACTAAATGAATTAATGCAATAAAAATAGTTATGGTTAATGTAAATACAAGCTTGTTTACATTTTCACAACTCAATTCTTATAGGCCGATGCGGTCTCCAAATCAATCCAAAATCCATCCTGCGATTTACATGTCTGCACTAAAGTTATTAAATATAAGTAAGTAGGTATATGTACATTCCCATATTTCAAAAATACAGAATTCACTACTACAGTATATGAAATAAGCCAATAACAAATTATTCGGGAACCCACCCGGAAGGGAAACAAAAACTCGGTCGACCTCATACAAGACGAAGAGATAGTGTCGAGCCGGATTAAAAGACCTCGGACGTCCTAACCTGGAGGGAAGCAGAAGACCATCCCCGAGCGACTGTCTGAAGTAACCAAAGAATTTGATGAAAAAACTGAAGTACAATCTCATTGGAGCTGGCAACATTCACAAATAACTAACTGAACCTACTTACATTCTGTTTGTAAGTAAAATTTCTTGTTGTAAAGAGAAATTTTAACGACTGGTGCAAAGAAATTATTACAGCTCAGTCAGCCAACAATGCATTTTTTTTTTGGTTTGAAAATCAGAATACAGATTTCTTAGCATTACAATAATGAGTGATTGAATCATTCTTTTTAATCTGAGTGAGTATTTGAGTGGAAATAAATTGTACAGGAAAGTCATTTAAAAGATGATGTAGGTATCTTGTAATTTTTAGCTAGACTTGTATAAAAATCATTTAATTACTAATGTTTGCAATTACTACCATAAATAATTCATATTCATTAATTTGTCCGTATTTAAATTAGCTCCAGCGCGAGTAAACTAACAACATAATATGTATAATTTAAATGGAGACGAGTCCTTTCTATGAGTTTATTTATACCGTGGTTAACCTTTCCCTTACCATGGTAAAAAAATTACGCCCGATCCCATGCCGTCCACTCAGTGTCCCGATGGAAATTTGGCATTTTAAGGCATTTTAAAAGCTAATTGATTGCTTCAAAAGGTAAAGTATGTTTTTAAATACTATTTAGTCATCGTTTAACATGTTATTCTGTGTATATCACATGCAATTATCTTATAATCGTGTATAATAATCGAACATCGATAAATGTACGTCATAACCAAACCACGGCATGTCTCGATCTGTTTTAAATGGAACAACCAACACACGCTGTCATTTCACGGAGAGTGGGGGTGGCTAATTCATCCGAAGCGAACGAGGGATGTTTTTAGGTAGCATAACATCTGCATGGACTTGCGTTATCACGTTTACCACATAAAATAATAGTTATAATTTTGCAATATCGATTCCCTGTATACATAATTTTAAAAATTGTGATCTTATTGTATCATGTTATTAGGTTTTATTAAAAATCGGATTTTAAAACACATTAAAAATATACTAACATAAGAATAATTAAACAACAAAAATACTCCGATCGTATAGTTTCCACTAAATATATTTTAATATTATGTTTATTATGTTGAAATAATACACATTAAAAAAATTAAATCACTACGTTACTTGAACCTATATGCACGTATTAAGTCTATACCTCTTAGACTATAGATATATCACACCTACTTTTAGATAATTTCATAACAAGAGGTTTTATAGTCAATAATAAAATACATAAACATATATTTAATGTAATATTGTATCCCCAGAAAAATCTACTTTTATACATATGTATAATATGATAGGTACCGCAATTTAATACTTATATATTATAAACTTCTATTAAATTTTCATTATCCGAAATATTATTGTCGTTCACTTCAAACTCAATATCAGAGTCATCACAAAACTCCTCTGCAGCCACCCTGATTTCTTCCTCTGTTAAATATCTTCTCGGCATGATTAAATATTTTCAAAAATATTTGTCAATTTGATAATCGACGTGTAGATGATGGGAGTACGCACAAATCTAACCGTTCGACTGCCTGCTGTGCACCCAAATAATAGTATGTTTTTTTTAGGTCGCTCGAAGTTTTCAAATACACATGGCCCACAAACCGATGTAATTCTTACATACCTGGCAATAAGGGTTTGTATTCAAAATCCGGGTAAATTTATTTTAATTACGGGCGCAATAAAACTGAGCCTTTCCGGTCAGTATTTTGAAATAAACGGCATATAAAGCGAAGTTGACTTGCTAAAATGAACACTTATAACATTCCATTAAGGGTTGCTTTGGCGTTTATCGTCAGATGCATTTGAAACATTTATAATTCAAGGTTCGATATATTGTAAGAGGCTACGGCTGAATGCATCCTTCACAGAATTATGTTGAACAAAGACATAAATTTCTATCTCTGACTAACAAATGACATTTTAAAATAGTGTCTCATGTTTACATTACTATTATGCGCGTTTCTCTAACATATATCTTTCTAGATAGCCCTGTCACTGTCTTATCAAAATATTGATTAGACTTTCGAAAAATGATTAATTTTACACATAAGACATTCAATTCAACTACCGACATATTTTTCTTTTTATGCCTAAATATTTTATCTACAAATAGCTAAAAGTAGACGTTTATATACATAATAATAAGTGGGGTATCTATGATTTAAGGTCATTTCTAAACTCCGAGACCATCGTGGCAACGGGAGTGTTAATTACTACGGCACATGTTTCCAGCGTCCTGGAAGGCTACTAAATACCATCTATAGTGTATACAGCGGAGCTATGGGATGCTGGTTTGACCTGGAACGATGCAGGAAGACTGGCGAGCGACAGGGATTCTTGGAGGCGGCTCGTAGTGTCTATATGCTCCAACTGAGGGGCGGATAAGGCCGAAGAAGAATTAATCATTTTGCATGTAAAATGTTTGAAATAACAAGGAGTGGAACATTTTGTTTAATCTCCATCTTCAAAATCTTCAACGTCTTCTTTGGCAACAATCACTGTGAATAATCCCCATGGGTGTGACCACTAAGATTCTCTGCAGTCAGAAAGTTACTCATCTGTTACATAGTAATCGTGACATTTAAATATACAAAGTAATAAACAAAATAGCCAAAGTAGGTAATACGTATGATGCATGTATTACACCTGCTAATTTCTGCTTTGCTATTGCTGAAAATCAGCATATACAATAGCACACCTTGCTGTCGCAGGAATGTTGATGCTTCGAGGCTGACCGTGTTCTACCGTAGGCCGTTATTAAATTTTTAATGAAAATCACTTTAAAAAATTCTAAATTTCTTAGTGGACTGCGAACGGCATAGCAAGTGTTTGCAAGAGATACAAAGAGAACATTTACGCATTCACACAATATGTGGACAATAAACTGATTTTTTTCAATGTCAATTATTGGTAACGAAAGTCACATTTCAAATTGGCTTAGGATAGGTGAAGTGGAACCTGTTTACGCTCGGTACATATTGTCATCATTCATTCAACCGACTAAATAAATGTAAAGTGAGGGCCCGAATTGATCCGTAAACGTCTCGATTAGTAAGATACCTCGCTGCCGGTTGCGCTATATCAGCCATCAGGTGAGTGACAATTTTTTATATCTATATATAATAGCCAAACGGTAGCGTTTCGGCCTATAATGTCCCGGGTTCAAATCCCAGGTCTGGCAAAAAATTCTCATGACGTTTTTCAATGTGTATTTGGGTATTTGGACAGAGTATTATGGACCTAATAGGTTGAGTAAGTGGCTAACATCTATTTCTCGTAAAAAAACAAAAATCTGTTAATACAACCTACACTCGCTAGAGGCCCGTATGATCTTATTAGGATCATAGGTCATGGAAAAGAAGACAACTATTATTGGAGGTGCAAACCTATTTATTATTAATTTTTAAAAGTACTAACTTGCGTTAGTATTATTAATTGATATATTATTTGTTTGAAAATTTATTACCTAGGTGGCAGTATGCGTTCCAATTTTTATTAGAATTACTATGGTTAGTTCAAATACTCTACGTGTCTGAGATTGGATATACATTGTGACGAAGAAATACATTGCCTCAGCCCTCGTAGTCGAATGCATAAGGCGCTGGCCTTTCACACGGGGGCTCCGGGTGCGATCCCGGTAAAGTCACAACATATTTATGTGATTTTCTCAATGTCTGTGCGTTTTGTGATTGTTTCTCTTCTATTACTAACTATTCTACTCTCATTGGGCCTCATGGCATGTTGTAGTTTTAAAAAGAATATGATAATTGAACAACAGATTGTCTGCAACGTCCCTGTGCAAACTTGGAATACCGTCCCTTCCATTTTCAGTTACAAACTTTATGTTAGTTCATTCCGACCGTTTTAAACGAACAAATTCAACAATAATCTACCTAATTTTGCCATATATGTCATTTACTGATGTTTAGATCAGAAAAAACCTGACCTGAAAAAATACCGCAAGCGAAAAAATATCTCATTTTCACAAAACACTTAAAAGTTGTATTATTCTCATTTGTTTATTCGCCTGCCTATCCTTACGGTTATTCTAATCCTAAACAGCTATAAGTCTAGTACCTATTTGAAATAAATCAAAACGTGTTAAAACGATTAGCAATTACTTTTTACTTGACAAAATAAAATTTTGTAATGCCAGAGTGAATAAATTTGTTAGTTATTGTTCAGCACACCCCTTCAGGCTGGTAAATAATAATTACTCATTTGAAAAGAAATCCCCTGAGTGCTAAGATGTGAGAAAGCCATTAAAATTCCTGACAGTGTGTGATTTCTCTTTTGCTATAATGCTGAGAGTGTGCTGTCTGTTAGAAGATATTAACAATAAAATATTATGAAACAAGAAAATCAATAACATACTAACATTTGTGTTAAAATCTATTAAATCCTACAATGCTATCTTGGAACAGATGAAAAGTGCAAACATTAAACAAAGCTTTTTGCATACAATTTATCGATATACTGGATAGACGGATAGAGAATAGAAGCGTAGTATGAAACTACACTTAAGTACTTAGAAAAATATTATTATTTTTTATTATATGAATAAAAGAGAATATTTAATAAAATAACATCTTTCATTCAATCTAGATAGGTGCGGGTAGGAACAACCTTTGAAATTGAATTCTTAAAATGAAAAAATTGCACTTACCAAATGTATGTAAAAGGTACCTACCTATTTAATTTATAAACATAAATAAAATAACAGCATAATCAGAAGAATAAATAAAAAAGTAGGTACATGGAAGAACTGATAAAACAACTGTCCACATAAATTCACCTGACGCAAATGGAATATATCAATATTTGGACCGATTTAGTTAAACACAGTTATTGCCCTTCCAATTATTAGCATAATCGATGGCAGGTTAGTTCTACACATGAGTACCTACAATGCGTTTTGGAATCGCTGTAGAATATTTTAATATGAAAAAAATCATTTTACTAACTAAATTCTGGTATTTCAATCTCTTTGGTAACCGTATTTATAGACGTTTCAATTTGTTACTTGGAATGTCTCCCAAAATAATAATTGTTCACCTGGCACTAATGATAAATAAACAATAAAAAAGATGAATGGACGTACGGAGCATGTAATGGTTGTTAGCCGTTCACTCGACTCGACCCGTCCTGTAGACAAACATATTTTTGAATAATAAAAATTATGGGTTATAAAAACAGCAGCGTAGATCAGAGGTTAGGATCCTTTTCGTGTTAGAAGTCCACATTGAGATGGCTATAAGCCGGGGAACAAAAAATACAATGGAGTCATGTCAAAGAATATGTTAATTTGTTGTTTTAATAACTATGTTCTTGTGTTATATGAACTGATCGTCATAAAGGAATAAACCGTACCCGGGTTCAAACCTTGGTCCAAGGTGGGTACCTAAAGTTCTTTGAAAATTGAATTCATTCAAAGGGTCGCAAGTTTCCCTGGGTTAGACAATGTCAAAATCTATTATTTTAACTATATTAGATTTTTAAAGTAGTGACATATATTATATAATAATTATAATATATTCAATTTGACCGTTTTATGGTTTTGCTCATAATGTATGCAAGTGCTCGAAAGAAAATATTTAAAATTTCTAGCTTAATCTTAATAAGTTGATGGATATCGATCGGGCCAACCTTCTCTACCAGCAGCTAGTATACTCCAAAATCAAGAAACAGAGGACGAGTTTGTATACCTACCTGGGATCGACGATTAGTGGAAAAGGTGAATGTGAAGCAGAGATACGGCGCAGGCGAAGAAAAATATGATGACACGTCTTACATAAATGGAAGGATCAAGGAATTTCAATTGCCACGAATATAATGCTTACGCATTCATTACATAGTATTCTACATATTTTTGTATAGTTGTTGTTTGTATGGAGTCATGGACCCCGAGTGCCAGGGGGCGGAAGGCAATTGATGCCTTCGAAATGTAGTGTTGGCACCGAATGATTCGTATTTCTTGGACAAAACACTGGACAAACCAGTCAAGTATCTACAGACTGCAGATAAAGGACCGGCACTGGACAATATGTTTGAGATATTGTATTCTGCAGTGTTTTGGACATATTGTTCGGCGCGGATCGGATAACCTGGTGCTTTTGGGTACCTAGCCTTTGGGGAAGACGACGCAGAGGATCGAGAGGGGTGAAAAATCTCGGTCACTCAAAAGATAACAGAATTTCAAGGCAGTCACCATCCTCACCCACGAGGGAACGACCAAAATGATTGAAGATCTTCACAAACATTTCTATAAAAATATACCTAAGTATGTAAATGATTTTGAAAAAAAAAATTACTTAAATAAGTACATGAATGAAAATATACCTAGATATCAAAGCAAAAATTTACAAAACAGAAGTTGCGTAAAAATAAATATGTAAGTAGGTACCTATGTACCTATTCCGTTTCCTAAAAAAAATCCATTCCTAACTCTGCAGTAAATAAAAACAAAAAAATATTTTTAATAAAAAATACCTAGTCTAACTAATTTGTTTGTTTTTTCATAAAAAAAAACAACAATGATCAAAATAATGTAACATTGGTGTGTTGTAAATATACCTAGTTTTAATCTATTATTTATAATTTACACAACATTTTGACCACGATATATATATTGCAGAATATTAACTAGCCTAGCAGAGCAGCCGGCTGCTTCTGGGAGGCATAAATATATACATAATACTAATTTAATCTAATAGTATTGTTAATGATTTTATAACACAAATCAGAATCAGATTTAAACTTGTCAAAAGTGACACTAGTGACAGGCTGGCAAGTGGCAGTCCAGTGCTGCCACCTTAGAAAAGAGAAATTTATTCCAGGCAAAAAGGAAAACAAAATTACCGACTCAATTTATTTGGTAGGTAGCTAGAAAAAGAAGAAACCGCATAACGACATTATTAATCATTTACTACCGACTACTTCTCAAAAACTAGGTATTCCAGCTACGCTATTATCTGACTTTAATTACCCATTTTACTACCTACGTCATGAAAGTTAATTAGCAATGAGGATAATTTCCCTTCAGGGTTTAAAAATTAATGCATATTTCCAAATTAGAAACTAAACTTGCCTAATTATCGTAGGTACACATCGTTGAAACATCGTAATTAATATTATTTGGATATAATAAGCGAAGATTATTTAGGTAAATGAATTTTAAGTAAATTTTCCTAATGACTAAGGAATATTTGGAATGTTTTTAAAACTTTACAAATAAATTATTCATTCCAAAGAGGTTTCATAATATTTGTGAAACCTGGTGTTCGGTAACTAGATTATCACAATATTATGTAGATTTGGTGTAAATTATCTTTCAAATCGAATTAGGAAGGTACGTAAATATATATTTTTAAATAATATATCAATAAACAAGTGTAGCGTTCCTAAACAGTAACTGATGAAACTGTTTGCAAAATTTCAAATTTAAAAAAAAAACACTAAAACTGTACATAATCTCATAATAATGCCAGTTGTTTGGCTCTCAACCGGTCAATTATTGATATGCCTACCAAGGAAGTGATTATTTGCCCGCGGCCGCATAAAATGCATCATTTCGAAAACCAGATCTGCATCGCATAGCTAAAATCGCCATGTTACTAATTTACCCGTGTCACATAATTTGGCCTAGCAATAGACAAAATGCAGCGACTGGCGCTATTGCAGCAGGCGACCGTTTATTGAAGAATATTATTTATTATATTATCAAGGTTAAAAATCGAGGGCGTACACAGGTGGGAAGTGTACGGTGTACACTGTACACCGATTCAAACAGAGATAGGTATATACCTACTTGTCTTACTGTGAGTACAACAAAACCACTGCATGCTAACATAGCTGTTTTTATAATATTTCATTCCTCGGGTTTGCGGTACCGTTATGTGAAAGAATAAACTCCCTCAACGGAACACGTAGCGTACGTATATTTTAGTCTATGATTTCGTTCGCGTTCTAAATTCAAAAACTAGAAATGACATTAGGTAGGTACCCACTGAAAACTATTCAAAACTTACAGAGGTTGTTCTGTTATCATTCCGTTTATACTGTTTGATTATTTTCTAATCGGATTCCGATAAGATTCATTCGTGAAATGAAATAGCGCGGGCGTACAATTGGGTTGTGGCGAATTGAATTTTGAATTATTTTGTAAATTCGCGCCGATTGTGATTCCTACAGGTGTCAGGAGCGCTATCTGCGTCGGCACTTCGGACATTATTATTACGCATCGAACGACGAGTGCGTTACGTCACCGCCAGCAAGGCGAATCGCGACACATAATAATAACACATTACCAGTTGGGCAGAGAATATCCGCAAAAGCACACACCAAACAGAACACCGCAGGACTGTGAGACGCGGCGGAGACGAGATCGAAACTATCAGGATACCAGTGTTGACTACCCTTTTGAGGGAAATGTGTCTACCGCCATGTTTGCTACGTCAATGAGAACGTGCACACACCCCGCCTACCCGATTGGACTGCCGTACCACACGACGTAGTCCGCCACCCTACCGCCGCCGCGAGGTCAAAATGGACTAATATCACACACAAAAACACACCGTCATCGCCGAAATGGCGGCCTGCCTCCGCGGCGCAGGGTGACAACGGTAAATTATTGATTTATTGAAATCTATTGATTTTTAATCCAGGGGAGAGTGCGACGACCCTGCATAATATTTTCGGACCGCCGATTCGAACACACTTTTGACGCACTGTCACCGATTTTCGGTCACTTAAAACTACACCACCGGATTCGAGGGGGGATGAAGCGGGATTGTGAGGTTACCTCTTCATTTTTCCGGTCGTTTCGAAGCAGAGGGTGAATTTTTCTCCGGACGCGACGCGATCAGCACGGTTTTTCGAGCGCCATGTCAGCATAAATTTTTCATCTCTCTCTCCCGCTGCGCTAGGGTTAATCGCCCTTCGGGCGGCGCGAGGTTTCCCGAACGCGGCCGAACCCCACCGAGCGCGACCGAGCGAGGGCCGCCGCGAACGTGACCGAAACGAGGCGCGGAAAAATCTAGGAGGGGCGGCTGGCGCGCACGGACATTTTATTTCACGATTCATCTATTCCCCACAATACAGTTTATTCGAAACGATTATAATTGTACTGTTTTCATTCGAAACGATCGATTGCGGCACTCGAATCACTGCGTCACCGAAGAAAGCACTCGCGGAAAATCAGTCGGTATTCGGGCGAAATTTTCACAACCCGCGAGCGCGCGACGCGTGCGCATTCGAAATTCAAAACTTATAAAGAAAAAATAAATAAAACTTAAAACGGAGACTTCTTTTTGTAAATCATGCGACGGGTCGGGAGCGACCGCTGACTGTTCGGTAAAAATGGCTTCACTCGCCGGCGGGAGGAGAGGCAATGAGGACGGACCCTCTCTCGGTGGGCCGCAGCCCGCGCCCCGCGCTCCTCGCACCCCACGCCCCGCACCCCCCGGCGCTCCTCCGAGAGGGTTAGAAAGTTTTAAAAGTAGATTTCTAGAAAACCACGCAATAAACTCGTCCTGCGCATCGGAACGTGCTGACCTCGACTCTGTCTCTACGCTCGGATAGAATTAATAGATGTGCCATGTTTTCATTTTATTTCCCGCCCGCCACCATATTTTTATACATTTCAAATAATAGACGGTCTTCCTTATTCAAAAAACAATACGTCACCAAAGACATGATGATCGAGTATTCCGAATCCCGAATCGAGTGAAGTACCCATCGCATCGTCTGTAACAACCCTTACAAGAAATGTAAACAATAAGTACACAATTCAACATAAACAATGTTCTTATCATTATTGCTACACTAGACACTGCATAATTTTATAATTTCTAAGTAATACCTGCGCTGCATTCATACGTGCAAGATAAAAATATTCGATAACAGGAAGATAGGTAGGTTACCTATTATGCAAAGTGCAACTAGGTATAATAATTAATAGCTCCATAAATCACAGTCAAAACGCAGAACTATTCCTTTATTATCTAGATTGCTTACGACCATCACGATTTTCCCTCGCATTGTCTAATAATTTGAATCACTTCGGCAAAAGTATCCCTTGAGAATGAACTCTGCAATAAGCTCGACACATTTGCACGCGGTGTTTGACCAATTACCAGAGTATTTCTGATTGTTACCATCACACCATATCGAGCATGCGAGAGAATAGCTGCCAATAAATCCCAGTAAAAAGATGTGACGCGACAGCTCTACTTTATTATGTTTCTGTCATATGCAGATGATAATAATATGTACCTACAATTTTATTTTTATGACCATCGTTGAATGAAACTAATCAAAATTTATAAGAAAGTAGATACTTAGGTACCTAGACTTCACAACGGAATCTCCGGAATCCGAACAATCTTAACTGTTTCCGGTTCAGAGTTCTCAAAATTATGAATATAGGTATGCTTCCGATTCTAAAATCGGATTCGGTTCCGGTTCCTTCTGGTTCCATTGTAAATCTTGAACCAATTTGCTAATCTAACAACTAACACCAAAGGCTTGGTCTATAGCGGGTGGTATGTGTATTTCTATCGTATTAATCTGTTCCGTGGCTCATCCAGAAATCGAACGAAATCCCGGGAATATTTATTATACTTTATATGAATAAAATATGAATTTTAGATTATTTTTAGGAAAATACTTTTTTTTTTCGTCTAATACTCTAATATGTAGATACCTACACCCTACACCTACCTATTTATTTTACAGTGACATCCCGTGGGGGTAGGCAGATTGAGCGTCGTTTGAGGGCGGCAAATCGAGGAGAATCATTAGGTATACCTATACCCAAACTTAGTAATAACGGAAATATCTTTCCATTAAAAAAATCAGCTCACTGATAGATATTAATTAGATAAGTACTATACCTACAATTTTCAACAGGGCATTATTTTTTTGTCGGGTTCGCGATGTCTAGTTTACTTCCATTGTCCTTGGACGTCACGTTCTTCACAGTCACTCGCGAGTTATGGAAGTTGTCAGGTGTATTTTTAAATGTACCTATCTGAAACCGTATACTCGCATACGTATACTATTGAAGCAGAGATGGTAGGTATTTAAGTTAGATTTATTAGTAGGTATAAGTAGATACCTATATCTTGTTAGTACTGTATCCATACAACACAATTCTTAGATATTAGAGTCATGAAAGGATGATAAAAAGTACTGTATAAAAAAATGTGGCGGCATTGCCTAGGGGCGGCATTTTGTCTAGGAACGTCACTGTTTATTTATGCCCCATTACAACGTTTCCAAGTGGGGCAAGTCCTGAACAAAATCTATTTCCACGTTTCAACGCGGAAATCTTAAAACAGTGGTATTTTAGTCCATATTATGTACATACCTATTACCAAACCTATAATAGGTATATTATAATATTTTACCTACACAATAAATCATAATGTGTTATTCTGTCTTTCAGACAATCGGTCCGTAGTTTAGATTCGATGCAACTTCACTCGATCAGTATACGTAATAAATCTCAGTGGCGAAGGGCGGAAGTAGACTGGTAAGATTTGACATAGATAGTGCACACTAAACTTTGTCAATCCGACTTATTTGTTTTCAAATAAGTAAGAATACAATTTGCAGATAGTACTGTTTAGGTTTTAAAATTCAATTAAACCCTGCTTAAACCAAACCATAATAGTATAGGTTATGGGCGATCCGACAAAAATAGTGCACACTTTTTTAGTAATTTTCGTTGAATTAAGAATACATATTACAAATGTTGCTTAGTTTTTTTTAAATTCATTAAGCTCTGCCTATTCCAAACTATAATTATTGATAAAAAAAATATTCGTCTATCTATAAAATATCTAAAATTATGAATGGTTTAATGGCAAAATTTTAGATATTTTAATGATAAACGAATGTTTTTTTTAAACTTTTATCTACTATGACTTGGATTAGGCAGGGCTTAATTAATTTTTCAAAAATAACAAACACTATCTATACATTGTAGTCGTAGACTTAGTTCAATGCAATCAAATACGTATAACTAACAAAGTTAAGTGTGCACTATTTATGTCGGATACAGCCTACCTCCACTCTTCGCCACTGATATCTATTACCTTTTAGTTTATAGTTTATTTATATTTTTTATACCATACAAAGTTTAGTTGCAAACCCAAGCTTGAATTTGGTATCTAAATAAGGCTATGTACCCACTGGTTATAGAGAAAGATAAAATTGAATTCATTCATTCACTCATATAGCGGGAGACAGAGCCGATTCGTACCTCTTTGGTGTCCCGGGCAAACCATATTAATTTGGCGTCTTTCCACGACCGTCCGCTCACAGTGGAGGGAGGGCTTTTTCTCTGTTAGAAATATTTTATTTATTTTATTCTTAAACAAAAAATACAAATTTGCTCAAAATCAAATTTGAGTCAACTGTATTAAATAATTATAAAATAAAAAGAACTTTTTATATACCACGTTTTTAAATTTTCATATAAACTTGACAATTCTATGTATTAATAATTTAGGACAAATAAGGCAATTGTCAACAAATCATTTTTTTGCTATTTTGCAACAAACAAACACATACCTATAAGAGTACTGAAATGTCATTTTGATTTCCATAGTAACGCACGTATATATTAATAATTTAGTTGATATGACCACCCCCTTAGCAACCAATAATAGTGGATTGGATTAATGATTTCTTCCGAAATAACTTTTCATACAAAACAGAATTAACTCAAAATGAATTCAATTCTACTTAAAGATGGCTAAAAGTATTAAAAGAATGCATTGGCATCGTGTTCTGATATATTCTAAAAGTTTAAAATGTCTAGCTAGTCGGGAAGTTAGTTAAAAATCGATTGCAAGATTTCTACTGGATAAACAACCACCGGACAAACAAGAATACGAGCTAAGAAAAACATGTTAAAATAGAGTGCTGGGCTCATTTGAGCGGAGCGTGCTGCGCGGTTTCTTCGGACCCATCATTGACACACAGTTGGATGGAACTGAAATACAATAACCAAGGAACTGAAATACTTTAGGGTAAGGAGTAACAGGCAACCGATATCGAGTGCGGAAGAAACAGGATACACTGAAACACGTGTCAAGAATACGTTATACGTCGAATACTGACAACTGCTCTCAGTTTATGCATTGACGCTCATTCACACACACTATTGAAAGTCCATAATGCGTGGTTCATTTTCTTAGGACACACGCGTGATACCTAGTACTTTTTTTCAAATTAACACAATTTCGAGTCACGTGACCTTATGTATCTTAGTTTTTAGTGGTTTCGAAGGGAACTATAAATTACAGGTAATTGACAATTAATCTTTTTTGTCTGTTTTTATTATTGGATATTTTTATGGTTCTAGGCAGAGGCGCGTTTTTTGACGCATATGACGCAATATAATCGTCAGAAAATTTTAAAAGGGGCCACGAAACGGTTCAAACCAGTTACACAATTATTAAATTATGCCAAAATGTTGAAAAGATGCGTTGTACAAACTGCGTATAAAATAATAGTCAAAGCATAACAAAATCCCTGCAACGTGTACACAAAAATAAACCAATAAGTAATAGGTAGGTACATATTAAGTATTACATTTTGTTACCCTGTCACTAGGGAAGAGTTACATTCGTATTTTTACTAGGTACCAACCAACATACGTTGTTAGAATTTATGTATGGTTTTTATTTAATTTTATCATAGGGGACCTCAAAATCAATCGGTGCCTCGGGCAATTAGATTGAGCTTCTTTACGAGCTGCTGTTTGTTGGCGAATTTAAAAGCGGGCGATTCAGCTACTGCGATTTGATGATTACACACAAAACTTTCCATTCGCTGAGAAGCCACAAGCCAACGACTATTTTGACAGAACGTAGTTCGTTTTTTTACCGCGAGGTTGCTCCTGCGCAGACGCAGTAGGCCCACACGCCGGCGTGTAGCGTGTAAAGTTGACCGGCTTTCAACTTTTCTCGGTAGAGTGTTTACAATTTGCTTGTTAGCTTGTTCGATGATTATACTGGGTGACTTTACAGGCAGATTGTAAATTCGCCAACAAACAGCTCGTAAAGAAGCTCAATGTAATTGACGCATAAGCTCGCCACTGGTTATAGCGTATGAATTCACGTGACATGATAATAATGTGCTTCTGCCTCAAAGGCAGTGGTGAAATGTGATATTGGTGAAAAACTGCAGCCATCTAGATTCTAGAACAAGGTGTCTACAGAAAATTATGGAATTAGATGAATATATTTTATTTATGTACTTATTATAAAAGAGTATTATGTCATTCATTACAGCAGACCTGTACACAATACAGTAAGTACACAATGTTATTATTTATAAACCGAAGGTATGAAATTATAAAAAGGCTTAATTACATACTAATACCAACCAATATAAAACATGAAAAAAGTGGGTATAGTAAGTTCTCGTGTAAATATCAAAATAAAATAATAAAAAAACAATTATAAATTTAATCTTTAGCACGTCCACAAACATACTGTTAAACATAAATCAGCCTTTATTGTGTCATCAAATAGGTTAATCGCACGACGCACATGATCATGAAACATCACATCCACGTGCGTTGGGATATTATCATGAATACACAAGAGTTACGAAAGCGGAAACATGAAAATGAATACTTGCCTGTACCTATAGACAGATTGTAAATGAACCCACGAATGGCCACGAAGAAGTAAATCACTCTTCGGGTGGACAGGGATAGCATTGGTAGCATACCCAGAAGAAAACGAGTCGGAAAATTCTTCTGATGTTGTAGGTATCATGCACCTATTCTATTCTCTTTTTTATCTCCCGTAGTGCACGGAATCAGCGCGGAGAGGCTTTCATCCAGTTGTCGAATGATCCATTGTTTTTTAAACCTGTTGTTATTTTATATTTTAGTGCAGCGATACTCAGCGGGCCACATGCGGCCCTTTAAGCTTTTATGTGCGGCCCGAAACACATTTATTATCAGGAATTTCGTATATCTTGAGATTCGTTTCGACTATTTCGACACCCGAAGAGGATTGTCATTATGGTCCACATCAGGTCTGGTATAAGAGTGTTGCTATTGCACTCGATTAATTTAAAAAACACGCATAATTTTTAAAATCTCAAAAATGTTTTGTAAAAAAAGGGGGGTTTCATGATTTTTTTCATCACACCAGTTATCACACCAGTCATCACACCAGTCATCACACCGGCCCGCGTTATTTTACAAATATATGTATTTGGCCCGAAGAAAAAAAAGGTTGAGTATCATTGTTTTAGTGTTTAATTGTATTGTGCATAGGTACTTCGCTTCTGTTTAGTAATAATAATAATGATATTTTATAATCTGGCCCCGTAATTACGCGTCTCTCTCTTTCTCTCTCCCTCTCTCTCTCACACACTCTCAGATAAGCTGTCGAAAATAATAATATTATTTTGATTATGGTAGACGATAAGTACTCATTATATTTTTATTAAATGGAGTACATAACTGTACACAATAAAATTAAAGAATAATTAACGCCCATCCATGAAACAGTAGGTAGGTTAGTCACAATACAATTAAATGACAATATACCTATATTGTATAATACTGGCTACCAGATCGGTGGTAGGTAGGTAAGTAAGTATATATTATATACCTACCTACACAGAACGTGATTGTTCCCTGATTATGTGATTACTGATTGATTAGTGATTGATTATTTACCATTGCCATATAGATATCAGTGGCTGTCAAAATGTGCGCCGTAGACAGTTTAAAAATTGGATAATAATTCTAGACAATCGATCTTACTTGAATGCGCTGATGCAGGATCACAGCGATAGATACCATTGTTACTCCCTATGCTGTGAAGGATACTTCAACCAAAAATAAAACGAAGCCTGAACATGTTAATGCCTAGAAGTGGAGGTAGGCTGTGAAGATCCGACATAAACACACAAACTTTGTCAGACATACGTTTAATTCATTGAAGTTAATGGCCCCACCAAACTACACTCGCCCCGCACCACATCCGGTCTTAATCGGGCGTATCACGGAACCTAACGATTGGTGTGAAGCATCATTTTTATTTTTATGACTGGGAATGTCTCAGGAACAGTTACACAAGACTAAGGTCGCCGTGCACTCAAATGTGCTTTGACTGAATTTACATGACTTTAAGTTAAGGTACCCATGGGAGAGATGACCACGTAGAGGCAATATTAAAAATTGTAGTAAATAACAAATTAAATCTAATACAAAACTGCCGAACATTCTAAGTGAAGAGATCTTCACATTGGCAGTATGAATTTTCTAAATGCAATAAAATTGGCCTTTGTGGCGACTAGGTCTGATGGTCCCAACAGCTGGTTGAACCGACTTGAGCAGCTCTTCCCTTTCCGTACACATTCTAGGACATTCCCAGAGGATGTGGTTTGCATCCTGTATTTCTACGCCACATGGACATGTTGAACGGGTGACAAAACCAAGCTCAAAGAGCCTGAATGCGAAACCACCATGTCCAGTCAAGAATTGACTGGTGTAATTGTCTGGAGTCATCTCATCTCCATGTTCAATGAAAACAAATAAATTATGACTAGGAAAGTTTAGTCAGTTTAGTGTAAAGTAGTAAGTGCGCTAATTATGTCGAATGTCCACAGCTTATCTCTATCCTTCGCCACTGCCATTTTGAGGGAGTATAAGAATAGTTATATTGTTATAAGAACAACCCAAAAGTTCCGTTTTGTACTGACAGAACGTCTTCGCTCGAGGAATCTTTTCTGGATGGCAGGAGAGGAGAACGAGGAGGATACCTACAGGCTACATAGTTTGTGGGAAAACAAGTCAACTTCGGTTTAGAATGCCGCGGAAAATTCTTGATGCTTAAAGAGTCCGTCAACCGAAAAAAATGACAACCCGTGGATTAAACCGTTGGATTTTCTTTCATTTAATATAATATTGTATTCGGCGTTTGGCTTCACGAAAAGTAAATAAAAATCCATTTGAAATTCAAATTATAAATACCTGCATCCTAAATGAAGTCCATCTCCAATCAAATAAATTTAGTTTGTAATGTCATTTACTTATTCCCGATAAAACAAAATTAGTTTGAGTAGGTGTTCGGTATCTCTGCAAACACTAGCAGTATTAAATATATTCTATTTGGTTTATTATTATTTGTCAGTCAATTCTATATTACATAAGTGGGTATATTATCGAAACAGACTCCATCTTATTAATAAGTAGGTACATAACATTTATTTGCCATGTCAATAAAAAATGTACGAATGGTGGGAATACTGTAACCACTATAATTATAACCACTGATAAAATAATCGTTAATTTATTTACAGTAAGTTTATACTTAAACGGGCCCCCAGACTAGAATCTTTGGCATCGCCTATCGCTAAGGTTAATAACACAATCACTGCTGACCTGTTAATTAATATTTAATTACCAGATCTAAATAGCATGTTAATTATATCTAATGGCCAACTAGTGCAAACGCGCCAGTCGCGGTGATGATCGCAATATCACACTCTACATCTACAAGCATTTTCCAAATGGTGTTCTATGTAAAATTATATAAGTATCCATTTTTGAAAACATTTATTTGAATTATGGAGTTGTCGACGCATAACCACATATTTTAAAACGTTAATATCAGCTATGAAGTAGAATAGCACCGCAGGCGACTTTTTTACTATTAGAGAAAAAAAATATGCGCGATTATCTCACGTATCTGGTCGACCCATCATGCCGGTCCGCTCCTAAGCCCAGGATCCCAGGCCAGAGCCCTATCAGCCCCCATTGTGGGGACCATGATGTAGGTAGATATTAATTTATAATAATTATTGAATTTATACTAGTATTGTGATGTTTTCATAATAAAATTGTAACACTGTAAGTAGGTAAGTATGGCAATTAAAAAAATATTGTATACCTACTCCATTACACTCCAGTACCTACTGCACATTTTTCGTATCTGTCATTTTGATATAAATATGCATTGCTTTCTTCGTTATTTCGCTTTAACGCATCGTCGACATTCTGTGCATCAGGGTCTTAAAAACTCTGTTCTGTTCTGATGAAGGGTGCACTTCCTGCGCTTTAAGAAAATCCGTCACCGGCAGTAATGCATTATACCGGCCCGTTGAAATCCTACCCCCATAGATTTAATATGGAAAACCGCAAATAATATAAATTCTACGTGCAGTAAAGACAATATTATTATGAGCTGTACGCGAGTGTTGATTTTTGACCTCTATGTAGGCCATCTTGGTATGTGGCCGTATTATATTATTACATTATCATTTTTTTTCTTCCTAAAAAAGATAGCGATGCCTCAAAACCATTGAACGACTTTTCTGTATTATTCTGCAAAGTTGGACTCTTGAGCCACCTGTGTAAACACAAAAATAAATAAAAATCATTCTAAACTTGTAGGTAGAATGATATTCACTTATTCTCAGGGTTGTCAGGCGCGCTCTTTTAATACAAACACATTTCTAGGTATTGAATGCATGTCTATAAAACATAATGAAACAATATATCAGGGGTAGTCAACCTTTGTATACCTACCGCCCACTTTTGTATCTCTGTTAGTAGTAAAAAATTCCTAACCAGCCACCGGTTCCACAGTAATGGTGATTTATAAACTAGAGAAGTAACTTAATTTATAAAATTTATGAAGCAGAGTTACAGTAAGTTAAAGCATATAATAATAATTAATTACCAAATACTTTATAGCAGACTTTCGCTAAGTTTGGCAGAATAAATCTTTATAAAACAACTTACTATATTAGTTAAATCTATCTTTTTATTTATACGTTGCATACATAGAACCATGAAGTCTGATGATATTAAATTTAATTAATTAAATTATTAATAAGATCCCTGAGGCTGATGCTGCGAAACTAAATACTGGATATCTTTTTTATGAAAACATAATGAAAATGTTTTTAAAACCCCTACCACCCACCATTAAAGCTGTAACGCCCACTAGTGGACGGTAAGGACCAGGTTTACCACCCCTGCTGAATATATTGTTTTTAATTTCTATCAAGTATTTGAGTAAAAGGATAATACAATGAAAACGCGGAGCCCTTGTGCAGTAGAATCCAATGCCGACTAATATTCAGGCCATCATGATACTAGTTATCGCTTATACTTCGAATGCAATATGAACACTGAAAAATGTTTTGGGGCTCCATTGTCCATTTCGAATAAACATCCATAATTTATTATCGTTTTTTAAAGCGGCGGGGTTAACAAAATTTAATAGGAGTCACTGATTTCCAGATTTACCCCGCCTACTTTATAGATTCTCGTCGCTTCACCCGTATACCCCCGCAGTTTTCCGAATACATTCCCTATACCTAGACAATGATAAACACTGAATTAAAACCCTAATGCCATTTTTATGTGCAATTGATGAGATTTCGCCCACTTTGGAAGCACTGTTTTAGGTGATAAAATTAGTTGGTAAACAATCTTCAAAGTGGTTGGATATAGGTAAGATATTTGAAATCACATATTATTTTGTAGTTATGTATTTTGATTGAATTACGTTTTTAAATTCAACGGCCACCCCCACAATTTTATTAAGTATTTATTTATCACGTGCGGTGATTTTCACTTTTAGAGATTCTGTTTACATTTAATACTTACCTACCTACTATTTCATTATCACCATCAACCATCACCACCAATTCACTGCTAGATGAAGGCCTCCCCTACCTTCATTCACTCTTCCCGGTCCTTAGTTTTTGCTGCCACGTACCTACATCCACCGAACTTTATTAATTAGTACATACAGCGGTTTAGGACGTCCCTGTGGACGTTTAGTGCCCCTTGGGTACTATAGTACGTCGGCATTTGTCCAGCGGTTGTCCACTCGCCGAGTGACATTCTAGCCCATTTTTCATACGTATGCTTAGCGACCTCTATCACATCGCGTACCCTTGTCTGCTTCATTACTCATTGGTTTATTTTGTGATTTTTCCGTGTTATGCCCAACATGCACATTTCGGTTAAACACTTTACTATTTACATTTTACCTAAGTAGATACTACATAATATTATCTAGTTAGGACTCTGTAACAAATTTAGCTTTCGTTATTAGGTACCTAGTATTTATAGTGTGATGGCCGCATGGCTTAAGCGCCGGTCTATAGTGTCGAGGGTCCCAGGTTTGAATCCTGGGTCTGGAAAGTACACATATTGTTTTTCAATTTGTGAATGAGTCAGAGTATGGACCTAATAGGTTGAGCAAGTGGCTGACATCCATTTCTCGTAAAAATAAATCTGTTAATACAAACCTCCACTCCGTGGAGGCCCATATGGTCGTATTAGGATCGGACATGGTCGAAAGAAAGAAGAAAAATTTATAGTGTGTGGTTATTATGTAGTAGCTCAACGATTTTCTAAAAAATATTGACATTATACTTGTGTGATAAGTATTATACTACTATTAGAGGAAGACGTAGGTATAGTTAAATAAATGTTATAATAGAATTGCACAATAAGTTATTACAATATAGTACTTAATCGTCTGGGAGTGCTCTGCATAATATCCAGCATATATGGACCGCACCCCACTGCTACTTACCTATGTTCGATTCGCTGCTTTCTAGAGGTGAGTTGGGAATACTGTCACCAGTTTGTGTACTCAAGTTTCGGATGAAACTACCCATACTAAGTATTTGTAGCCCAATAAACTTATTCCAAAAAACTTGTGATGATATCATCGCGTGTCGCTGTTCTGTGCACTTGCCAGTTGGTAGACTTTCAACACTATTGACATTAAATGCGCACGAACGAAATAGCACTTGAATATAGGTACTTATATTTTAATTTATTAGTCTATTGCGTTCGAATGTATGAATAATAATAGGTCATAAATTTTGTGTCGCAGCACAGTGGTGAGATGACGCACAGACTTAGGCTTGTTATATACCGCTCAAAACTTTTTTAAAATTTAATAAAAAATCACTGTTATTCATTTTTGTTAACAATAATATTGTAACATAACAGAAAAACATCTCATACATTTAAAATTTTATAATAAATGGGACTTTTCGACAAGCGGAGCTCAGCGTATTTTTAGCGATTATATTGAAGCCGATACACAGTCTGAGTTTTCTGAGCCGATACGTATTTTAAAATACTAATAATATGGAGTTGGTTTTAGTTTCAGTTGAGTATGAAGCTTTTGTCGCATACGCACGCCAAACGATCTATATAGTATATCCAAATACTTACTAGTAATTTTGGAACAAGTTTATATACTAAGTATTTTTTTATACTAGTAGTAAGTATTTCCCATCTCTACTGCTTTCAATATTTTAACCGTAGGTATATTAGCGAGCTCCTGATTATCCCATGTTATGTTAGAGGTAAATAAAGCTATGCTATCTAAATAATAATAATATGTAAGTTAACATCTTTAATCCGATAAATGATAACATTTTGAACTTACCCTTCCTCATGTTATATAGGCATTACAATATACAATAATGTGATGGGATAACACTGATAACGTTGCAATTTTATGTGATAAACATTATATTATTATTAGGTAAACATATAATATCTTGATAAAGTCCACATAATTTTATCTAAGTACTGCTCAAAGGAGTCGTTCATATTTTTATAAATTTATTATCTCGAGTCTCACGCAATTTGCTGATAACACGTGTTACAGTGTAGGCTTAACATTAGTAGTGAAACTGTACATCTATGAAATTATCATAATAATATAATTGTATTCTCTTTTTATGAGTCTACTATTAATGGAGCTCTACTAAGTGAACGCCTTAATTTAATTAATAAGTCAAATTGTTATTTTTTTTTAAATAATAGGAGAATTTCATAATTGATTAAATTTTATCATAACTATCGACGATATTTATTATTATTCTGTTGTTTTTCGAAATATCTGTCTTATTATGAGTTTGATTTCATTATCATTTAAAATTTAAACCGCATCCTGGCCCGACTATCAATATTGTTATAAAAATAACCTACCTAGAATAAAAGTATTATCATTAATCAGGTGCAGTGTTGCCAATTGCTATTCATAAATATATGCTACCTAGCTGATTTTTTTCAAAATTTCCAAAAAAATAAAATGTTATACCTACGTAGGTACCGACAACCATGGCCCCCACAAAGGGGGGGCTGACAGGGCTCTAGCCTAGGGACCCGGCGTGGCGGGTCGACCAGGTAAATGAGATAAACACACATCTTAAATTTGCTCTAATAGTAAAAAAGTTGCCACTTTAAAATATATGGTTATGAAATGCAATTTTTGGTTGTTATGTGTTGATAGTCGATAACTTCATAATTCAATGTGTTAAAATACACTGATTTTTATTTGGAAAACGCCTCTGTAGAATGTCAGATCGCCTTTAACCTTAGCGATAGGTAGGGAGGCCCGCCGAAAATCCTGGCCTGGCGGCCCATTTCAGAATGTGGGGGCCATGCCTACAACTAAACATTTTATGTAGGTAACATTATTATTTTATTTGTAAGATTTACGCCCACGGTGGCCGCGCGGCTTAAGCGTTGGTCTATAACGCCGTGGGTCCCAGGTTCGAATCCTGGGTCTGGAAAGTACACATATTGTTTTTCAATTTGTGTGCGAGTCGGGTATGGACCTAATAGGTTGAGCAAGTGGCTGACATCCATTTCTCGTAAAAAAACAAAATCTGTTAATACAAACCTCTACTCTGTGGCGGCCCATATGATCCTATTAGGATCGGACATGGTTTGAAAAAAAAATTAAGGTACAAAAGACCAACTTCAAGCCGATTTCAAGCAAATCTACTGTAAAATTGTAGGTAAGGTACCTAGATATTTTACCTATGAGAAGTTTGAAGCCAAGTTAAGTTTATGACGTGTCGATTAACGGCATACCTATGCAGGTAGGTACGCCAAATGCGAATCATAGCTAGGGTTATAGTACGGTTTAACCAAGCTGTTTTAATTAATTTAATTAATTATAATAATAACTAAAATTAGTAATTAAGCCCTTGCCCGGAATAATGCTGTATCCATGGTGTATCCAACAAACAAATCAATGCTGAGTTATTGATGGAATAATGTTGGATAGGTAGGTATGTTATTATTAGGGGCCGGATTTATATGCTAGTGAATGTTCTGTTAGGGTGTATGCACAGATACGAGAGTTGCACAGGAATCCGTTTTGTAAGACGCAGTATCCAAAAATAAAATTTTATTGTGCATATGAATACATATTTGAGACGTTAGAGCAGCGATACTCAACCTGCGGCCCTTTAAGCTTGTATGTGCGGCCCGAAACACATTTATTATCAGGAATTTCGTATATCTTGAGATTCGTTTCGACTTTGACGCACAGATAGTGACACCCGAAGAGGATTGTCATTATGGTCCACATCAGATCTGGTATAAGAATGTTGCTGTTTTTAAACACGCATATTTTTTAAAATCTCAAAAATGTTTTCTAATAAAGGGGGGGTTCATGTTTTTTTTCGTCACACCAGTAGTGATGCGGCCCGCGTTACTACGAAGAAAAAAAAGGTTGAGTATCATTGCGTTAGGGCATATTTGAGACATTAGTGCATATTTCACAAATAAATTCGTATTTTAGGGCTTTTGCATTTATAATTTTATTTTTTTTAAATTATTTTATCGAAATATAACTAAATTAGGTAGGTAAATAGTTTAGATGCACTTGCATTTTTTTAATGGCATGCCAGAAAGTCAACTCGGGCACCTTTATTAAATTTAAACGTTGCCCAATCACTTCTGTGGACGTTGAGAGATTGTTTACCGCATACCTATAAACAAAATACTTTCAGATTTGCGGAAAAATTAAATGTCTAAGCACACGGGAAAAAGATATTTTAACCTATTTTTCCAGACAAAAACACATCAAATAATATTTAGGAATACCTAGTTAAGTGTGTCGTTTTTGTTTTTTTAAGTGGTGTTTAGTTTACATTACATTTCTTATTCAATTATTTTTAATTAAACAAACTTTTTGAAAATCGTAATTGATTAACTTTGTATTGATTATTTGTGTTTTTTTGTTATTGTATTATATTGATTAAGATTATTAATTTGTTATTCGATTTTATATCAGTAATATTGGGTGAAGTGAGTATTTACAATTTTTTTCATAAACAATGTCAAATTTTAACTGCCTATTTCTTCGGTTTCAGTGCATACGTGCATGCATAATATAATCATGTTTTTTGTTGCATATAAATCAGTTATTATGCATCGTTTACGCTTAATGTAAGTAGGTAGGTACCTACTATGGCAGGGTTGGCGAACCTTTGTACGTACGCGTGCCAAATTTTTCTAAATATGATTTGTTGGCTGTCTGATGTGCCGTGCAGTTTTTCATGGAGAAAAATAGCTTTTATTAAATTTAAAGAACAATTTTCTCCCATTTGTATTGATTGAGTCCTAATCTAACTAAACGAAAAAATAAACCACACTTTTATTGTTCGGGTGTAAAATTATTAATTTTTCAAGACAAACTCATTTTGCCATTTTTATTCAGCAATATCTTTTATTTCGTCTTCTCATTTTATGACTGATGGTCCTGGCCTGGTGATTTATTTTATTTAATTAAATATTAACTGTGACGATTTTCATTAAATTAATGCATAATAATTTTTATCTAAAAAGGTACTTAGGTAGGTACTACCATATCATGGTTACAAAAAATCTATGCAGTGTATGGCACCCTAGAATAAAATCATTATCCAAAGTAATCGAAAGTAAGAAGTAGGTACTTTAATTAGCGGACAGCGACTCTCGCTGATCTCATTGACAAAAGCCTACAGGACGACATCATCAGACGCGCTTCCTGTTTTGGCAGGGGTGCTGCTCCTCGACCTGCATGTCCAAGTACGAGGATGGATCACCCTTCTCTTGAGAGGGATCTACACCACCATTGAGGGCGTCCATCTGACGCCTCCGCCGACATCTGAAGATGTACCGTACCTTACAAGCATACTGTCAGCACGTTAGTCTCCATACAGTGTTTCCCAAACTTTCGACAACTGTGTACCCGTGTGTGTGTGTGTAAAAGTTATATTATAAATAACATTCATTATAATCAATGAGAAGGATGAAATTGATTATGTTGAGACGACAGATCATGGCCCCCACAAGGGGGGGGGGGGCTGACAGGGCCCTAGCCTGGGGGCCCGGCGAGGCGAGTCGATCCGATAAGTTAGCTAAACACACATCACAACTTTGTTTCACTAATAAAAAAGTCGCCTGCGGCGCTATTTTCCTGCAATAATGTTATTATTAAAAATTATGTGGTTGTACGATACAATTTTTAATTGTTTATCCAATACTCAACATCTCCATAATTCAAATGGATGTATTAATTAAACTATACAACAAAACACTAAATATACACCGTATTTTACCGCGTACACCGTTTGGAAAACGGTATTGTAGAGCATCACAATCCCTTTATCCTTAGCGATGGGTAGGGGGCCCGCTTCAAGATGTGGGGGCCATGCGACAGATCATCGTAATTTGGTTCTCTGGTTATTAATTTTCATCTGAGATGCAGTTCCACATCCAAAAACCATGGATGGATAATCCACAATCTTGTCAATATTGTTAGGTAACAGAGAGTTTACACAGCCAAAGCTCATGTTGAAATCTCATGTTTCTTAGTTGGATTCTTTCGTACGGCATCGTCAAATCATAACGCCACCATCTTTTAAAATGCGTGGGCAACGTAAAATTCAAATTGCATAACAAAACAACTAAAATGTGGTTATGTTTATGTGTTTGTATGTTTCACGTACAATAGACAAGCCGTGAATGTTGCTAAGCCATGTAGTTTATGGTATTAAAGGGATTTGATTTATTTTGTAAATGGGCTATAGGTAGGTAGATATACATTAACATTGTGGACATAACAAATCTATATTCAAGATGTACACAACATGAGATTCACAATATTACCCTCACAGGAGAGAAGAAATTAATATAGAAAATAAAAATCACAATAATAATAACAAAAAAAAAATCAAAACATACCTAAGTACAATTTAATACAGAAAAATAAAAAATTTTAAACAAAAAACATAAGTACTTAGGTACAATAATTGTATACAGAAAAATAAAGCTTCAAAAACAAAATGCAAAGTACATCATTGAAAATGTCTATGACCTAATAGGTTGAGCAAGTGGATGACATCCATTACTCGTAAAAATAAAATCTGTTAATACAAAACCTCTACTCTGTGGAGACCCATATGACCTTATTAGGATCGGACATGGTCAAAAAAAGAGCCACTGGACTGGACTGTAGCACCAAACCAAGATTGGTTTTATGTTTGAATGTGTAGAACTGAAAAGATGCGAGGATGAATGTTGACTCTGGGACATTATTAAATTTATGATAGGACACCGATATGTACCTAATGTCAAATTTAATTGAAACAACAGTCACTCCTCTCAAGAACTTTGAAAGTACCTATGTATGTATCATAAAAAAAACGCCCGTGCCCACAAAATGACCTAATTATTGTTCCAAAAAAAATGCTTCATCAAATTTGGTCTCAATGCTATACTGCCATATTATGTTTCCGGTACAACAGTTCACAGTGATAATATAATCAGCGCTCGAAATGGAAAAGTTTGCGAACCGGAGCGCTCGACAGTTTTCTTAAGATATTTACATAATTATCAAATTTTATGCGTACTTTATAAAAATAAGTGTATTAGATTTTCTAATATATGGCCTATCTAGCTCAGACGGTCAAATTATTTTTTCCACGAGACGGAGCGACAATTTTACCGATTTCACGAACAGGAACGCCGCTCCGGTGCGCTCCGGTCCATTTCGAGCCCTGAATATAATAATATGTATACGTAGGTATACGGCGGACTGCATACGTAGTCTGTATTCTAACTAGCGTACACGTCACACGGAAAGCATTGTGCCATCGCGTTCAACTGTTGCAAGATTTCAATGGATGGGAACGAGATGGATGCTGAGGCGGGGGGGGAAACCGGCACGTCAGCTTATAGAAGACAGACTTCTAGGTACAATTTTCCGGAGACGAGTTCACAACTAGGTAGGTACTTGAAGTAAGAGATGCCTGTTGGTTATCCTGCCACACGTCCACAAACCTACTCGGTCTTAAAACCAGATTTAAAAAGTCGGAGTGAACTGGAAGATGAAACGAATGTAGTCAGGAGGAGTAGCATAAAATTCACTCCTCACAGTGAAGCAAGATTTTAGACAAATCTGATTTATGCCATCCGAGTCTGAGGAATTGGAATAAATAATACGAAACTGCCTACAATTCCAGGCTTTAACGAATATTCGTCACCGCGTTAGGCAGGATTTCTATGGATAATGTTTGCTCAGTAGTTTGAAAAAAAACCACAGGACAAAGTTCGAACCTTGTTTGCGTAATCTTGCGCCTTCACGCGCTGTTTTTATGATACAACTCACGAGGGATGACTGATATATTTTGACCGCGCACACAACCATTAACCGCAGCCATCAGCAGGCCAGTTTTTTAATCAACGCCAAGCTATAGGTACAAGCACCTTATTTCGATTTTGTATAAGAAATTTTATTTCGGCATCGATTTATACAATTCCGTCTAAAATAAGGGGCGGCATTATTATACAGGGCGGCGAATGATGGAACAAATCAGAGAGTATGGAAGAATATAGGATAAACTTACACACGTGCCAAAAATACACCTTTCCTTCGTTCTGACTACTGCTCTCAGTTTATGCACTGACGCTCATTCAATATTGTTGTATTTGAAGGTTGCGACACAGGTGTTTCATTTTCATGGACACTCACACATAAAAAGCCCTGTTTCAAAATGTAGTGTATTGGGGTATATCTAACGTGACCATATATCTTTTTCATCAAAGTGGACATCTACTAATTTTAGGAAATAGAATGTGTATTCAAGAAAACGCATACATCTTCATAATTTTTATTTATTAATGAAAAGAACAGGAATTAACACGTGAAAATAAATTATTTGTGTGGTCTTATATTTTTCTGAAGAACAAAGTACTTCATGTTATTTGGTTTTGATTTCAAACTTGGCAGAACTTCTAGAGAACTAGAACGGTAATTAACATTGTTATTTTTCGCGCCTTTTTTAAATTGTTGCCGTGGGTTGCTCTCTTCTGATAACGGGATATGTTACATAAAAACTGAATGGTACCGTTCAAAACAGTACGTATGGTCAAGTTAGGTATATCTTATCTGAATTATATTTATTAATCTGTTCTGTGGAACGAACACACACAATTGAGAGCTCAGAGCAGTGGCGGTTTTTTGTGAAGCAAACGATACGCTGTCACTTCATTTGAAAATATCGACAATCTAAACCCGTCGGCCCCACAGACCTCAACGTACCTAAAAACATCTCTGAGGTATTAGCCATTAGATACCTAATAAATTTACAGACTATTCGAAACTAACAATGAAAGGGGACGGCATTCTAAGTCTGCTTAAGAGCGTACATAAGTGAAACAGCAAATAATTTTCAACACTATGTGGAACGAAATTTCGCCCGCGTTGCCATTCGGAGTGGGATAGTCGACCTGTTCGCACGTCAATTTCTTTTGTGATGGAGTCGGATGAATATATTCTGAAATCGTGTAAAGATGAATAAAAAACGTTCCACATGTACTTGAAAAAGAAAACATGTCAATGGATATACTATTATTATTATTGGTACTGTTCGGTTAAAGCGGATACAGCGGAAAACGCATTTTGAAAATAGCCGATAAACTGGATTATTTGTTAGGTTAACCTAACCAAACCTAACCTAACCTAACCTAACCTAACCTAACCTAACCCAACCTAACATAACCTAAACTAACCCAAACTAACAAATAATCCAGTTTATCGGCTATTTTCAAAATGCGTTTTCCGCTGTATCCGCTTTAACCGAACAGTACCTTATTATTTTGAATATAATAATAAACATAACA
The DNA here is from genome assembly GCF_057557595.1 of Rhyacophila brunnea. Lineage (NCBI taxonomy): Eukaryota > Metazoa > Arthropoda > Insecta > Trichoptera > Rhyacophilidae > Rhyacophila > Rhyacophila brunnea. The sequence goes on along the minus strand of NW_028232904.1, from coordinate 29,409,923 downwards.
TAAAAATGACGTATGTTGAATTTTTATGACAAATTATATTTCATTCGGCTCGCGTCATTTGCACCCGCGACCCGCAATCCGCGCATCGCCTAGTCACGATCTTTTTAGACCATGCCTCAGCTGATATAGGTATAGCCTTAAAGGCAGCGCTTTGCCTAGGGACGTCACTCATCCTATGTGAAAAGAGTTATACGTAAACAATGCCATACGACATTGCAAATTTTTCAATGACGCGATATGACAACATTGCTTGTAATATTATATTATTTTCATAGATACTTACCATAATAATAAGATTGCTGGATATTAAACGTTCAAATTGATATTTCTAAACCCAAGAAACACTAAATTTATGGGAACTGGCTTACCTACGTGTGGAACAAGCTAAGATCTCGAAAGTGGAAAATATGGGATAAATAAACAAACACCTGTTAAACAATATCTATGTCAGGGTTAGCGAACCTTTTTACGTACCTACGCGTGCCAAAATTTCCCAAATAATATTTTACAACTATCTGACGTGCCAAGGAGTTAAGGGGGAAAATAGTTTTTAAAATTCATATTTAATAATTACAAGATAAAAAGAACGTTTTATATCCTACAACGTTTTTAAATTTTCTGTTGAATCATATAAACTTGACTTGACTAGCTTAAACGATCAAAAAAAATGTAGGTACTTAATAGAAATAATACTGAAATATCATTTTGACATTTCATATTGATTTCCATGGTAACGCACGTATATAATTATTAATAGTATAGTTGCTAGGACTCCAGACCTCTAGCAACCAATAATAGTGGATTGGATTACGGATTTCTTCCGAAATAACTTTTCATACAAAACAGAATTAACTGAAAATGAATTCAATTCTACTTAAAGATGGCTAAAAGTATTAAAAGAATGCATTGGCATCGTGTTCTGATATATTCTAAAAGTTTCAAATGTCTAGTCTAGTTAGTCGGGAAGTTAGTTAAAAATAGATTGCAAGATTTGTACCGGATAAACAACTTCCAGGATAAATAAGAATACGACCTAATAAAAACGTTGTAATAAAAATGGTGCTGTTCTAATACCACTTACAGAACATAGCACACATATAGCTTTATCACATTTTCAATTCCGCCATACATTTCGGTCCACCAATTTTGAAATTGTTTACTAGAATAATTACTACTTACTATACTACTAGTTTCAGTTTTTGTGTCTTATTTGGTGCAGTCATTTTGTGTAGGGAGAAATTAAATTCCTTGTTAATGTATTGATTAGTTTGGTTATTTACGCACAAATTGACACTAGAATTGCTCGGATCAGATGAGGCATTCTCTCGTTACAGTGGTCTCAAGCATTGTCAATCGATCAAAATTAGAGTAATAAAAGTCTAAGGACCGATCAATGCAATTAAATATTTAAATTAAATGTAATGCTTATTCTTGAAGAGTATTGGCCTGCTATTTTTTATACAATGCCCATCTGTCATTATTATTATTATAGGTATTTTTTCTCTTCAAACGCGTGCCATGCAAAATCATTTCGCGTACCACTGACCTATGTTATTTTCAATATTGACGTCTGTAATAATATAATATGCATTAAGGCTATTATACCTCAGTTGAGGCATGGTCTAAATCGTGGCTATTCGGTGCGCGGATTGTGCAAGTGGCGCGTGTCAAACAAAATATAATTTGTCATATAAATCCAACATGCGTCCATTTAAATGATCTGTTTATTGTTCTATTAGTAACAATAATAATATATTCATTGACATGTTTTCTTTTTCAAGTAAATGGGTAACGTTTTTTTAGTCATCTTTACACGATTTAAGAATGAATACCCCCGTCGCCATTACGAAACAAATTGACGTGTCAACAGCTCGACGCTCGCTCTCCGATTGCCAGCGAGTCAAAAATTTCGTCGCACTTATAGTTGAAAATTATTTGCTGTTTCACTGAAGTACCGTCTTAAAGTTTGTCAAGCTAATGTGACATGCTTTCAATATTTGGGGACAGTCGTCAAGCCTTTTATATTTGTGTTTTTATGGTTTGACCGTCATGGAGTACTCTGCTTCAAAACCTTGGTCCATGGCGATGACTTTTACATTGTGTCGGTAGGTACTATTTTATTAATCTGTTATATGACTAAACCAATACGCCCACCCCAAAACGTTAGAAGTAGAATGACGTCTTTTTTGTGAAAACCTTTTCTTATAAAATCACCAAATAACTAGGTACTTCCGCGCCGTGAGTCCGGACAAACATCAACGTTAGCTCTCGTCTCCAATCTAATGTGGATCTCGCCCGCCTCTTACAAAGAGGTTTCGTAAGGTTTTTTTTACAAGTAAATGATGGTGCTTGTCACCAATCCGCCAGATCCTTACCTACTCTGGGTCCAAACACACACCGAAAAACAACATAAGTAGGTAAGTACCTATTATGAATTTTCTAGACCCGGGATTCGAACCCGAGCCCCACCGCGGAAATAAACAAGCGAATACGTTACCACTCGGCCAACGTGTGTATGTATTTACTTATTTAGTTAGACTTCACCAGGGAACTCAGAAATAATTAAATTTATATCTGTTCTGTGGACTTCACTCATACGGGATGACTTCACTTATGCGTCAATGACATTGAGCTACTTTACGAGCTGCTTGTTGGCGAATTTACAATCTGCCTGTAAAGTCGCCCAGTGTCATCATCGAACAAGCTAACAAGCAGATTGTAAACAATCTACCGAGAAAAGTTGAAAGCCGGTCAACTTTACCCTACCCTCCCGGTAAAAAACGAACTATGTTCTGTCAAAATAGTCGCTAGCTTGTTGGCTTCTCAGCGAATGGAAAGTTTTGTGTGTCATCATCACAATTGCAGTAGCTGAATAGCCTGCTTTTAAATTCGCCAACAAACAGCTCGTAAAGTAGCTCAATGTAATTGACGCTTAGTGGCAACTAGCAACTAAGTCAGGCGGCCCTTTTGTTTTATTGTTTACTATCAAGATGTTTTGATCGACTGGTTAGGCAAATCTGATGATGATTGTGAATAAAATAATAATACAGGACTGGTGCTCTTTCGCCTGTCCGCCGGGATTTCGTTGTCTTCCGGTGCAGATCCGCCCCACCACTTCCGCGCATGCGTCGTCTCTCCGCGGCCTAACTGTAAAACGGCCCCGACTTAACCAGTAACCAACCATCACGGGCGCGAGGATACAATAATGACGCTCATCTCTTCTCCACTCTTCGCGTCGCCTTCGCGGTTTCGTAACATTACCGAGATTGCGCAAACTAAGTCATAAGGCCAGGGCTGGTGAAGCGGTCGCACTTAGGAACCGTGTTTTCCTTTTTAAAACGTGGCTCTAAAATATTTCAACATTTCGTAATTAACAATTTTATATTTTGTTCAACATAAATATTTTATAGAAACAATGTACCTACATAGTAAAGTTTATCTCCCACATTAAAAAATAAAAATCGGTGCGTGTACCTACTTATGTACGCGCGTTAGAAGTTATACTTCTTTGGCGTAACAAAACAAAAACAAAATTTGTAATAACCTAGATTCTTCGACTAGCTCTTAATTATCTTGTTCAATTACACACTCAAGAAAAGGGGCCGCTTATTGGAGCACCATTGGTTTATTTCTATAATACACGTTTCGTTGTGTTTATTTTTAAAGTAACAACTGTCACTGACGTTTAATCGTTTGTTTACGCAAGGAATCGCAAATGGCCGACAATAATAAATTCGTTGCCTAGGAACGGAACAATTCTACTATTAAACTTGCGCTTGTATACAGCTGATTGATTCGCAGCTAACTTCATACTGTCGCGCACTTTCGTAAAGGTGTGCGCGCGCAGCTCTCAATTTCACTCTCTACCAAACGCCCCAAAAGAAGTATAACTTCAAAAATGCTGGCATGAGAGATGAACATACTAAATTTAATTTTGTAAATACATAATCGCGAAATGTTTGCTAATCGAAATCTATAGCTATGTCTGCATTTGATCAGTGATCAATTCAACTTTTAATTCTGATTTAACACCGAGTAGTTTTGCGCGGAAAGCGTGAAAATTTTAAAACTACAAGTGTAGACAGTTGACGCGATGTGTAACACGCTTTCCACTTAAACTAAAGCATGCGCAAAACTACTTGGTGTTAAGACCGGAATAATTAAAAAGTTGAAGTGAACTGGAAGACGAAGTGATCAAATTAACGTAGACATTGCTATACTAAATTTAAAAAATATATGGACGTAGACATTTGCGACCCGTGATTGTTGACACCTTGACGAGAAGCGAAGGACGGGCATGCCGCATGCGTAGTACATATTGAAACGTGGCAAACGCATCTACGCACCCACCTGTAGATAGTAGGTGGCAAGATCGTAGATATTATGTAGGTACATAAGATATTATATAATATGGCTATTGCTTATTAGTCAGGGGCCAATTTATCCGTCGGTGTTCACAGAAGTATTACAAATTCAAACATGCTCAGCGTATTATGTCAAAATGGAGTTTTATGGTATTTTCAGAGCATAATCCTGGACATTCCTATGTAGATACTTATTTAGTTTAGTTAGTCATACGTATTTGTTTTTATTGAACTAAGACTATAATTTACAGATGGTGTTGGTTAGTTTTTAAAAATCAATTAAACCCTGCCTAAACCAAACCATAATAGTTTTGGAATATTTTGGGCGATATGACTAAATTGTGCACACTTGTTCATTCATACTTATTTGTTTTCGTTGGATTAGAAATACATATTAGTCATATTACACATGTGTTGGTATCTACCTTGTAGATAATCTATTTATATAATTTTGAAGCCTTATTATCCTTTACATTTATTTTAAACATTTGATGACTGCATAAAGTATTTTTATTACATAAAATAGTATTCTTTTAAACCTCACCTAACCTAACCTAACCTAACCTAACCTAACCTCACCTAACCTATCTAAAAAATGTTAACACCACTTCACATGGTCGCACTGAAATATGACTAGGTACCTACCTAAATTCTAAAACATTAGAGCGAGAGGTTTAAAAAAATACTATTTTATGTAATAGAAATACTTTATGCAGTCATCAAATGTTTAAAATAAATATAAAGGATAATAACTAATAAGGCTTCAAAATTATACAAATAGATTATCTACAACGTTTAAGGAATGTCCAGGGTTATGCTCTGAAAATACCATAAAAGCTCCACTTTGACCTACGCTGAGCATGTGGGTCATTAATACCTATAATGCAAAATAGCGAAATGCTAGAAAACATTTAAAACTAAACCTCCATTATCGAACTTTGTATCACATATTATAATGGGTTACATGTAAATTGTACGTAAAACATTTCACCGTGACACAGTTCGCCGTGAGCTTTCTTATCGGAAAGAGATGACCGTATGTAGGTAAGTATACTATACGGTTTCCAATTTTATTAGATTCAATATGAACATTAATCCAATTTTCATAGCTGATTTAGGCAAAATTCATGAACTGAAGAATGAAAACCTAACCTAACCTGACAAATAATCCATTATATCAGCTGTTTTCAAAATTTGTTTGCTGCTGGCTTCCTGGAAAGTGTATGCCGACAAGAAACGTGTTTTATTTAGACATGAATTTTATGGCGGATCTTAACAGCCTACCTCCACCCTTCACTAGTGTCATGAGGTCCTTACGAAGAATAAGAAGAATGACTACCTACCTAGTTAATTTAAGTAGGTACCTATAGGTATCATCATCATCAGCCGGGGTCAATCCACTGCTGGATGAAAGCCATCCCAAGCTTCTTCCAACTCTCTCGGTCCTGTGTCATTCGCTGCCACGTATTTCCGCCGAACTTTCCCAGTTCGTCAATCCAGCGGCTTTTAGGGCGACCATGTGGCCGTTTCGTGCCCCTTGGGTACCGCTGGATGACGGCATTTGTCCAGCGGCCGTCCTTTCGGCGAGCAATGTGCCCCGCCCATCTCCATTTCAACTGTTTGGCAACATATTCTATTACATCGCGTACTCCTGTCTGCTTCCTAACCCATTCGTTTCTCTTACGGTCCTTTCGCGTACCTACATAATTTGTATTTTTTGTTCATGAGAGGGGTGCGGACCCGATTCCACCACCCCACCCCACCCCATTGTGTGCGCGCCTGAGTATCTCAGTCTTGCGGCTCTGACATTTGAATCTGAATTGACTCTGAATCTGTGAATTTCGTCAGTGATTTTTTATTGTCGTCCCGTCCATTAATTTTTCTTCTTTATACATCCGGACCGCAGTTTATTATAACCGTTATCTGTTATCCATTTTGAATCGAAACCTGCCGTTAGAAATGCATTTCAACATCTCCGAATATCTTTTACGGTAATTTATAATCAATTTTTAGCTTGCGAGCTTTTTTCCCGTAGCCAATGGTCGTGATATGGTGTGCCTCTGAAGCGAGTATCGCCAACCATTTTGAAGGATACACGAAACACAAAAAAATATAAGTTTTCGAAACACTAATAATTCACTAATTATTTTCAATGTTATCATAACAAACGTTTTATGAATAAAAAAAATCGGTGTGTGTACCAAAACAAAAACAAAACCTGTGATAATCTAGATTCTTCGACTAGCTCTTAATTACCTTGTTAAATCACACACTAGAAAACACAAAAAGGGCCGCTTATTGGAGCGCCGTTGGTTTATTTCTATACTTACACTTTAACTTATACCTACCTAGCTACTTTTATATGTAATTCGGGTTTCTCCACATCAATCATTTGTAAATTGCCACTTGTATGGTTATAATCGACGGTTGTCTGATTTCATTTATAAATCAATAACGCAATGATTTATAAAACAATTCGGGAATCAATAATATTTTAGTGTGTACTGAACATGGCCCCCACAAGGACAGGGCTGCTCTAGCCTGGGGGGACGGGCTCATGGAGGGACCGACATGGCGAATTAACCAAATAAGTGAGATCACACATGACAATTTTTCTCTAATAGTAAAAAAAGCGCTATTTTCCTTTATTAATGTTTATATTTTAAAATATGTGGTTGTGCGATGTAATTTTGAATTGTGTCATTACTTGATAACTCCATTATTCTAGTGGATTTAAGTATTGAAAATACCCTTAATTTTACCATCAACACCATTTGGAAAACGCTACTGTAGAGCACCACACTGCCTTTAACCTTAGCGATAGGTAGGGGGCAGACAAAGATCCTAGCCTTGGGGCCCACTTCAGGATGTGGGGGCCATGGTACCGAATCACCCCCCATCCATCGACAACTCCCGTAAATTTACGAATTTAGCATTATCAACTAACAGCCGAGTCTTGGTAGGTACTGAGATTTACCGGTCTACTCGCGAGCCAACGGTTGGCAATCGTGCCACAAAGCGTTCATGTGTAAACCAAAAGTACCTAACCACCAAACTAATAATGAATAACGATTTATGTTCCAGACTTAAGCGTCACCTACTGATTTTAGAAACCTCATTTCTGTTTATAGCATTTAAGTCATGCAGTTTTATGGTTTTTGCCAAATAAAGGGCTTTGTTATTCCAGTGTTTCAAAAGATTGTGAAAAAGGACAACTTGAAACATTATTGTCCTGAAACTCCACAGCTCGCAATAACTCGTAGATAAATTATGTGAACACTTTTAGTTATGAGTTATGACTGCAGGCCAGGCATTAATCGAGCACAAGACAGTGCAGAGTGTCTTGGTACCTATGGGTAGGCTTACCATAATTATTTACTTATTTATTTATTTGAAAAAGACACGTTGAGTACATAACAAATTATTAATCAGGACGTTCACAACATGACATTTAGAATAAAAATTACAAGTACCTAATCAGTTAGAGAAAAAACAAGGTAGAGAAAAAAAAACAAAGCAAAAATAGTTGTATACAAAAGAAATGAAATTAAAAAAAAAACAACAATAATTCAAAAAAAAAATACCTACAAACTAAACAATAAAATAGAATTTAAAAAACAGAATAGGTATATTAAATCTCTAGGGAGTGCATTGACCAGCCACACAGCCCTCGCTATTGGTGCCTGGTGAGCCTGACATGAGGAAACAGCTTTCACCCAAAATAGGTCATGGTTGCGACAACGCATGCCATTGACGGGTGCGTAAAAATTCAAATTTTCTAGAATATCGGGATTGAAAACGATACCACGTGAGAGCAGGGAAAAATGCTTTAAGAGCAGAAGTGACCTACGAACTTCAAGAGAATGAAAGGCGAGCATGCCTTATGTAGCATGCTTTATGCAATTATGAAACTCTAAACCGGGACAGGAACGAGATATACCTATATCTATTATTAAAAGTATGTTCAAAAGAAGAATGCAGAAGGTCTGATGAAGCAGAAATTTTAATTATTTTATTTATTTATTGTACCAGTCGTAGGTACTACCTACTGGGTGGAATGAACTTTTTTCGCACCCTCCCCGCCGTCTCATCACATATATTACGCTACTACGGTCAATCATGATAATTATTTTTTATTGACAATCATTCATACGTGGAACAGCCGGGACAAAATGCCAAATCTTCCGGGACGCTGGGACCAATGTGTGAAACGGGGAAATCCCGGTCAAACCGGGACGTATGGTAAGTCTACCTATGGGGAATGTATCTGCGGTATTCCGCGGTTGAAGCAACGAGAAGCCATTCTAGGCGGGGTAAATGTGGATGTCCGTGGCACTTACTAGATTTTGATAACCTCCGCCTTAAATATCAATAAAAAATATGGTATTTTTTTTCAAAATGGACCAACCCCTCCAACAATTTCCAGCCGTGCCAAGGTTGATTGCCGCCCGGGGCTAAACCCAAAATTGCCGCCTCTTTTCAAATGAAAATATTATACTTAGGTACCTACCTACCTACTTACCACAAACTAAAATTATTCGATCCCAAAATGTATTATGGAAGTAAGTACAAACCATAGACTATAATTATATACATAGTACAAACAAATTAGTTAGGTAGGTGCTTACTTATGTTATCATTTTTTATTAGATACTTAAGTAGATAAGTACTTACAATATTTTGTAACGCGAGCAAAGATTACGACGCAGGCTACTTTTTTACTATCCGTTAAACCAATAATTCATTACTTACCTACACTTACCTTAGGTATAGCTTAATTACTATGTTCATTTTCTGGCTAAGTATAGATATTACCTAAAAGTACCTACCTACTTACTTGTACAAATATATGTTTGCAGAAACATTTTATGCCTATTGTCATAGGACACTGAATCGTTCTATTGAGAATTTGAGAGAATGCTTTTTGGTACCTACTTAGGTATATTTATTAAATTTCAATTTATTTTTTTAACATATTGTGGGCACTACAAATTATACGTTTCAGACGTTCACAACATGACATGAAACATTATTATAAAGAAAAAAGTAATAAAACGAAAATATAAAAAGAGAACATAATAAACATACAAAAGCCGTGAAAATACAATTATTATACATCTATAGAAGTTCAAAGAAGTACGCCGAGTTTGCTAAGGATACCTACCCTATTTTAAGAATTTATAAAATAGCGTCTATCTAAACTCACCTTACGCTAGTGGAATATATCAACACCCGAAGCAATTTGGTTAAACGTAGTTATCGCCCTCCCAATTGGCATTACCAGTGGCAGGTTGGTTCTGCAGCTTAGGAGAATAAGCAACTGATCAATCATAGATTGGACATATTGAACTCACAAATAAGATTATTATTTGTTTATTTATTATTTAAATATATTTCACGTTAATTTTGCGTCCTTGGTAAGTATGCATTATTCTTCGCTAGTATGCTACACACGTAGGCACTTCATATATGTTTAACATTAAAATTTACATTTGTAGGTACCTATGTCATGGCCCACACAAGGGGGGGGCTGACAGGCCTCTAGCCTAGGGGCCCGGGCTCAGGAGGGGCCCGGCGAGGCGAGTCGACCAGATAAGTGAGATAAACACATATCACAAATTTGCTTTAATGGTAAAAAAATCGCCTGCGGTGCTATTTCCCAACGATAGTGTTACTATTTCAAATTATGTGGTTGTACGATAAAATTTTTAATTGTGTAGATATCGATACTTGACAACTCCATTATTCAAATGGATGTATTGAAATATAAAAAAAAAACACTACATATACATATTAATTTTACCATGTACACCACATGGAAAACGCTACTGTAGAACATCACACTGAATTTATCCTTAGCGATAGGTAAGTGGGCCCGCCAAAGATCCTAGCCTGGGGGGCCGGTTCAGGATGTGGGGGCCATGACCTATGTAGTAGGTAGTATTTAAGTAGGTAAGTATATTATATTTATAAAAATAAATATAAGGCAAGTATTATAAAATGTATTTTCTATATTTCCGCTCCATGAATCTTGCCGCCCGGGTGCTGCGCATCCCCAATACCCTCGCTTGGCGCGTCACTGTATAAATATGCATATGTAACGTGGTTCAAGTTGAAAGTAGATATTGTACAGTCAAAGTATTATAGTTTTATGAACATTAATGTATTATTATCAATGAAGCAATACGCATACGGCATGAGGCATGACAGTGCCCAAGTACATAACATTAGGAATTGTTTGTAAGTAAGTATATTTTTTGTGTCAGTTTGTAATGCAACATGTGGCAAACGTAGTAAACACAAAGCCACTAGTAAAATAAATGTGCCTAGGTATTACTATTAATTTTATTTTATATGAATAGTAGGAAGGTACCAATTTTGATCTACAAATATACTGTTATACAGGACCGTATTTTTGGGCTTTAGGATACCTACCGTGATTTTAAGAGGTCATTTCAATGGCTATGGCTATTATTTAATATTAATTTATGGCTATTGGCTACAAGAGCACATAACTAACCAATACGTCATTCAAATAGATACTCGAAATAAAGAAGCCTCATTCTGCATTTTTTAAAACATAATAATTGCTTATCTTGGACTGTACTCGCGAGGAGGTACTGTTGGTTTTGGGTGGAGGGGAAACAGACGATAGCATCAACGCTCCAAAGTGATAAAATGAAGAGACTGATGCCTTTCGCTCATGGCGAAGGCGAAACTAAAATCCGACGAACTGGTTGCTGATGGAACTCATAAATTGGAAAATGACTGATGCTTCGCACACGGCGCAAAACCCACTTGCAATAATAATCTCATAACCTCAAACTGTCAAACCCGTTGTCTTTCCCACTTCATTCTAAGCCTTTTCCGTAATATATTTACGGGAATATTCTGGCAGCCTGTAATTATAGAGGCAGGAGTATTTCTCAACTTCTGCCACAGATTTAAAATTAAAAATCAGTTCGCCCATCTTTAACTTTTGACGTCTTGACAATGCTCTTCAGTACAGTTCAGTGCTACCAATTTTGGTAAGAAAATATGATTTTTCATCGAATCTACTGATATTGGCACCACTGTTCTATGGGAGACTGGAAACTGAGAGACTGGGAGACGATCATGCCGCGTCTCTTTCAGTTTTGTAGCGAACGTTTTGAAACTGAGAGAATACAATCTTGCTGTAAGCGAGCCGCCATTGAAATACATTAACTAGATCAGGGTTTCTCAAACTATGTTCCGCGGAACTGGAGATCCGCCGAACCTGAATAGGTGTTCCGCGACCATTTGGAAAGGTTTTATATACTGCAACACATTTAAAGATCTTCTACTAAGTAGAAGTAAAATAAGTAAAACTAAAATAATTAAAGAATCGACTTTATAGTGAAAGGCGAGTGATGATCAATCTCCACTGATGTTTATGATGTTAAGTATCTAGATAGGTCATGGCTCCCACAAGGGGGGGGGGGGGTGACTGGCCTCTAGCCTGGGGCCTGGGCTTACGGGGGGGGCGGCGTGAGAGATCGACCAGCCAAGTGAGATAAACACACATCACAAACATGCACTAATAGTAAAAAAAAGTCGCCTGCGGCGCTGTTTCACTTCAAGCGTGCTAACATTTAATAATATGTGGTTTTGCCATACTAACAATTTTTTATTATTATCGATATAATTGTGCATATCAACATAAAAGTGGGTGTATTAAAAATACAAAAAAACACTAAAATTACCCTTAATTTTACCTCGAACACCATTTGGAATAAGCAACTGTAAAACGTCACATTGCCTTTAACCTTAGCGATAAGTAGGGGGCCCGCCAAAGATCCTAGCCTGGGGGGCCGCTTCGGGATGTGGGGGCCATGATCTAGGTATAGACGGAGGACCATCTTTTTTCACACCGTGCGCATGAAAAAGATGGGGTAAGTATATTGTTTTTAACTGACCGGCTGACAAGTCTTGTCAGTTTAACGACAGTTGCCAAAATTGGCAGAACGGTTAGCTGCGCTAATAAATAACCTACAAAATAAACCAAGTGTTATACCTTTAACCTTGTAACCTATTAAAAATAGAATCGATCGAATCCTATAGCTTTCGATTTTGTATGATTTGCTAGAATCGATCTTTTTGACATACTCGAACATCCCTAAAATATGGTAAGTAGGTACCTAGGAGTAGAGACAAAATTAAGTATAGTCTCGAGTATTTTCGAATTATTCTGTAAGTAAAGTAGGTATGTCACACAGAACAGTGAGTTCCCTGGTATGTCATATGATATATTGTATTGTAATATTATGACGTATGAGTGTGTGCAACTATTTTCCTATGCGCTTGCATGACAATGGGTCGCATAGCCTGGATACAGGACCGAATGCAGACCTCGGCCAAAAGGGCAAGATTTAATTACCAACATTATTAGCCCTAATTCTAACCACCTCTACACATTTATTAATGGTAATTTTGCCTACCCTTTCCCAGACTACATAGTTAGTTTTTGAAGGAGGCCAAGACCCACCAAGGTTTGTAGTACCTACCATAAATGATGATGACATAACAATCTATACATATTCAGACATGTAACTAACTACTGCTCGTGCCCGGAAATTTGTCTGCATGCAGTTGGCCATATCAAAGTTCAACGTGAGATGGTGTATAAAAAATATATGGACATATAGTATTGAGATCAAATGCATGTAAGTATAAATAAAACACTTACAAAATAAAAGAAATGAAAATATAATTAATATAAAATTCTACAGGTTTTTTAAAAAGGTTTTTAAAACTAATATTTTTTATAGTCTTGATAATGGTGTTACAACCGAAATAGCTATCGACAAACCTTTTTAAAAAACCTGTAGAATTTAATATTAATTATATTTTCATTTCTTTTAAAATGGAATTCTACCAAGTACCTAAATGCTCACTCAATTAATACATACAAAATACGTGGGTAATAAAAACCACCGGAATACCTAGGTGCAAGGGATAATAATGAATAATACAAAATACGGAAGAAAATAATATGTACCTAGGTACCTAATTGGAAATACAATCATATCTCATATATACCTACCATTTATATAAATTTCTGGTAGGCGCTGAGTATCAAGCCGTACCTATCAAATTTAATATCTGATAATAATAATGACGGTGTTATTATCATTATCGAATATTATATGATATTGATAGGTAACATGGTGACAATCAATATCAAATTATCTCTGTCACTGAATTTAATAAACTTGGAACATTAGGTAGATGGTACTGTCTGCCGACCCAGTCTTGTGGCGATTACGCCGATTGGATCCATTCGGTAAGTATAAGATTGTGTATTTATCAGTGGCGAAGACTCCATACTAGGCGATTATTTAAAGCCTACCTTCTTAAGAAAAATATTTTTTAATTGAATATTGACATTTATTTATTTATGAAGTATTAGTAGTAGGAATAGTAGGAATGTATTACAGTATTACACAGTTTACAAAACAATCTGTAAAGGTATTAAAAAATATACCATAGCGCGCCATCTATCTTGACGTACTTAAATAAATTTTCGATTATGTGTGAAATAATTCTGATTTTTTTTCGTGTTGACTTTACGTCTCGTAACCTCAGCAAGTCTGTTGATTTGTATGCAATAAGGTAAGCTCCTATCGCAGAGCCTAAAACATTCGGGCATAGTATTGTTGTCACGCTGCGGACTTTAATAATTAGATAATTTAAAAAAATAATTTCAACGGCGCTTAATCGAATATTAATAACTAAATAAGTAAGTATAGATTGTTTTTAAAAATAAAAATAAATTTTATCTAATGATTTTTGATGGGTATAAATGTTTTGAAAAATACGTAATTTAAACACATCGCTCATTTTTAAGTCGTCAGTGAGTTTTTGAAGTTTCATTGAATTAGTGTGTCGTTGTCAGTTTTATTAGTGTGTACCTATTCATTAGTAGTAAACATCGTACTATCTTCTTATTTCTCGTAAGTATACCTGACAAGTTTTTCTTTTTATCAGATCTCCACAGCCTACCTCTTTCCAAAAGTCACCCTTCGCCACTGGTATTTATAGTATTTTTATAGTAATGTCGTTTTGAGTGGATAAGGAAGCAGACAAGGGTTTTCGATGTGATAGAGTTCGTTGAAAGCCTCAAATAATAGAGATGGGCTGGACACATAGCTCGAAGAAGGGACAATCGTTGGACAAATTTAGTCATCCAGTGGTATCCAAGAGGTACAAAACGTGCACAAGGTAGATCTAGAAGCCGCTGGATCGATGAAATGATAAAGTTCTGCGGAAGTATGTGGCAACGCAACGCACAGGACCGAGAGAAGTGGAATCAGCTTGGATAGGCCTTCATCCAGCAGTGGATAGATTCAGACTGATGATGATGATAGTCGTTTTAACACTACAACAGGGCATGAGGTCCAATGACCGTGGTATAATAAAACAGCAGTGTGTTTAGTACTTAATAGGAAAGAAACAATCACAAATGCCCAGGCTTTGAGAAAATCATATACCTATGTTCTTGAATGTATTGTGACTAGGGAATCCAATCCCGAGCCAAAATTCTGATCCCGGGATTTCGGGATTACAATTTGACAATCCCGGGATCCCGGGACTGGTCCCGGGATTGGCATTTTTTCCATTGTTTATATAAAAATTTTATATTTACAAATAACATTGATAAAATTGGTCAAAAATAAATCTAGTATAATGTATACTATTTAAGACATTTATTGTTAATATTGCATTCGTTCAATCTTGGAAATACACAAGTTTAACGGAGTAAATAATATTGTAATATAAATAATAATGTGAATGTAATAGGAGATTGCTGTTTCTGATAGTAAAGACTTAATGAATGGATTAGCGAGATTTAAAATAGTATAGCAAATAATCATGGCGTACTTATGGCCTTTCCGCTTCATAAATCTAATAAGTCAGCCAAATCTGAAACTGCCGTAAAACGTATGATATCATGGTGGAATAACTTTGTTAATAGTGCGAAGCATTGTTTTTTTCCAATCTTTCAATTTTTAATAATTTATGTGAAAAAATAAAATGAATCGGCAACCTACTTACTCATGGGTATAAATCAAACTTCATTCAAACACAGTTTATTTCTAATGTAGTTATTTTTTATTAAAAGTATTTTTTCTGTTATATTTTCGCTTTTATTTTATTTTCCATAAAAATTGATAAAAAAAATCAATCCCGAAATCCCGGGATTATGTTTATCAATCTCGGGATTCATAGGTATCGAAAATAGCTCGGGATCCCTGATTGTGACCTCATCGAGTCGAATTCGAGGCCCCAGGATGAAAGGTCAGCGCCTTACGCACTGGACTACGAATGTATGTATATAGATAGATATATATTGTGTAATAATAAATATAGCCTATTTGCATACTATAAGTTATAAGTATATTAGGTAGGTACCCATATAATTTATTCTGTATTTTTTAATTAATAAATAAGGTATTTGCAGTTTGATTTCTAGTATAATAATACAAAACTCCTAAATTCTGTCCTGGCGGACCCTTGCGTCCTCTTTAGGAGGGCTTGAGAGATCTGTCGACTCTCTGTTGGCTCTGCCCGAATGCCGTGGGAAGGAACCTCCACTCTACCATTCGGTCTATCTCTAGCACTGGCACTCTAACCTCGCCTCTCTAGCCGTTTGCACAAGACTCGAGCTATTTCCCTCTTCAATATAATATCATCCCTCTCGAGTCCTGGTGGTATCCTAATGAATTATTTTCTATACATGAGATCAACAGTATTGTATACTTACTTAGGTATATATTATTATATGTTTACTTAACCATATTGTGTAGTATGAAAAATGCCTACCCGATTAATTTTGTAAACCAAAACAATATTACCAGAAAGGACACTTTAATTGAATTTTCGATTTTTAATTTTAATTTTACGTCATAGCTAGAAATATATTAGTTCGTTGAAAGCCAGTCGTATTGCCCCCACATCCTGAAGCGGGGCCCTAAGCCTGGATGTTTGGCGGGCCCCCTACCTATAACTAAGGTTCCTCCAATGGTATTCCGTGACGTGAAGATTTTTTTTTGTATGTTTAAATAAATATATTTGATTTATTTATGAAACATTGATCGCGACCCATTTTATGTCAGCCAAGTAACATGCGCCATTCGCCATATTGGATAAATAGTAATTTTTATGAGTCAGAAAACACACTAAGATATTAAACAAAACTATTAAAATGTTAATAATATTTTTGAGTAGGTAAAACTTTTTATTTACTATTAGAGCAAATTTTTGGTGTGTGTGTGTTACCTTACTTAATTGGTTAATCCGCCACCTGGCCCCCCTAAGGACCCCCCTGGATCCCCAGGTTAGAGCCCTGTTGCCCCCCCCTGGAGGAAGCTATGGGCTGTGTTATAGACATCCTACAATAGTATTTATAATAATATCTTCTATTATCATCGTAAGAAATTTTCAATTGCCGTAGCATTTCTCGTCTATACGCCACCACTTTTGTTGATTTTTCAAAAGCTTTACTTCGATTTATACCCCGTTTACACGTGCAATTATTTACTGTTGACAATAAGTATTATCGCGGCCATTACAAGAAAATGTATGGGTAAACATGTATTATGCAAACTTGCAAACTTACATGCATGAATCAAAAAAAATTCGAAGCTTCTGAATTTTCATGCGACAGTAGGGATTTTTTCGATCTGTGCCTGCGGAGTAGAACGATAGAAACCTGCCGGCAAAAAAAACGATCTATACTCATTTTGAGGTTAACTGATTTTCACTACCTGCCAAATAGTACCATAAAATGACAACATCGCGTCTCGCTTACTGTTGAAGAATGAGATTCGAGAGACAGTCAGCACTTTTACGTGTACACAGTTATTGTCACGATAGTTGCTGCCAGTAAATCCACGCACGTGTACAGGCGCTATTATACACGTCTTTACTTTTCTTGGCGACGCCATATTTTTTCTCAGATCGGTGTCTTAAAAATTGTGTTTTTTCTAATACTTAATAATTTTAAAGTCTACAAAGGAAAAAAATAATTTGTATTGGTACCTAAGTACCTACATTTGGATTAATTGTATATTTTTATGTTAAATACGACGATATCCAGTAGTAAAATATGAATATAATTATGTACCTACCTATTACCATTTTTTTGTACCTATACAATATACCGTTATTAAGAAAATAATTCATTTCATTATCTATTTTTTTCCATAGCATGTAAACACAAACAAAAACGTTTATCGATTGTTATAGAATTCGAATTTGGAATTGCATTGGAACATTGATTTGTTTTTTTTTCATATCTAGCTGTCATTTCAACAAATTTAATGTTGAATCGATGTAACATTGTATATTTTATGTTTGTAAAATAATCTGAAAGGTATATTACAGTTTAATGGAAAAAGCGGATGTGAAACAGAAATAAGAAGGCGCACATAGATTGCGAAGAATGCGATGACACAACGTTTTACCACTATATATTGTAAGGATCGGAAAATAATTTCATTTGTCACAAAAACTATGCTTGTGCAAACATTAGTGTTGTCCATTTGTTTATAATGTCGAGTCATGAACCCTGATGACAAGGGAGCGGAAGGCAATTGATGCCTTCGAAATATCGGCGAACGCCGTATTTCTTGGACAGAGCACAGAACAAACCAGTTAATCACCAAGAGACTACAGATAAAGGAACGGGTCTCGACGATATGTTTGAAACGTATTTCTCAGTTTTTTTGGACTTATTATTCAGCGTAGACCGGATAACCTGGAGAGACTGGTGGTTTTGGGTAACCTTTAAGGAAGGCCAAGCAGAGGAAATATCGTCGGCGCGCTGGAGCGACCGAGTGAAGGGGCTGACAGAGGACAGCCATCACTCTGCCCTGAGAGAAGCAGAAGATCTAGTGTGTGGAAAGTTTTGGTCGCTCAAAAGATGACGGAATTACAAGGAGGTCAAGATTCACAGCCGTGAGGGAACGACCAAGAAGAAGAGATAGTATAATGTGAATTATAGTTCGATAACGAAACGACAGCATCGTTGGATTCATTGAAAACTGCTCTAAAAACTTCGTATACCTACCTATTTGTATTTTTTTTCTTTCATTCGCATTCGTTTATAATGTGCCGCCCCTATGCAACGCATAGTTTGCCTACCCACACGTACGTCACTGCTCACAGGTCACATAATATTTTAGCACAGGTTTGGCGAACCTTTTTAGGTACACGTGCCAAAATCTCCCAAACATTATTTTTCGACTGCTTGACGTCGTGCCGAATAGTTTTCATGGTGGAAAAAAATATTTTTTAAGAATTCTATTAAAAATCATGATGTTCTAGATACCACTCAAAAAACGTAGTGCCTACACAATATTATGTAGCTTTATCACTTTCGATTACAGCATACATTTCGGTCCACTAATTTTGAAACTGTCTCCCATTATTGTTGTATTACTTATTTTGGTACTTTACGCACAAATTGACACCAGAATTGGTCCGATTAGATGAGGAATTCTCTTGCTACAGTTGTATCAAACATTGTAAATCGATCAAGTACATTTTTTTGATCGTTTAAGCTAGCAAGTCAAGTTTATATGATTCAACAGAAAATTTAAAAACGTTGTAGATATATAAAAAGTTCTTTTTATCTTGTAATTATTTTCTCTTCAAAGGCGTGCCACGTAAAATCATCTCGCGTGCCATACGTTCGCCACCAATGTATAGCGCGCTTAAAAATCGGCTTCGGCTGGCGATTCTGATAGTAAATAATCAAAAATATTGGTAGCGTTCATCGCGTCATATCATCCCTACTCTAAATAGAGCTATGTTAGGAGAATGACGCTTAGGAGTGTAGACTGTGTAGAGTGATACAAAATATTGCGTGCGGCGGAAGTGTTGATGAGGTACCCTAGAGGTGGATCCATCTCATTATTTCCTATTTCCAAAAAAATAATGGTAACCATCACGGTCAAATCTGACGTGACATCTGCGACTGGCACATTTGACACATTTAACTAGGACATAGGTGTCCTATATTATGTCGACTCCGCTGGGCCACAGTGAAGAGAAATGTCTCGCCCAATGCATAAATACAATCGATCCAGTTTTACGAACATTTCTTTTTTGAATCTACTGTAATCCAAATGAATAGTATTTTTAACTCAGCAGAGTGTTGGGCGGACCTCGGAGCAGTGGAGCAATGGAAGCAATGGAGCAGGAGCACCGAAAATGTGTAGTGCTCCACTGCTCCAGATGTTTTTTTTTATTATTAAATTTTCGCCCTACAATAAAATTAATTATTAAGTAAGAAGAGGCAGATAATTAAAGACATTTTGCTGTTGACAATTTTGTTACTTAATACTTATCATTAACCTTATTTTAAAACTACTTATTTAAAAAAAAAAATGTAACATATAGGTACCTACATATTATAATACTAACCTGTTAAAACTTTTTAGCAGGAGCGGAGTAGATCCTTGAGCGGAGCTGGAGTAAGTATTAGGTCCCGGAGCGGAGCTGGAGGCTGGAGTAAGTATTAGGTCCTGGAGCGGAACTGGAGTAAGTATTAGGTCCCGGAGCGGAGCTGGAGGCTGGAGTAAGTATTCGGTCCTGGAGCGGAACTGGAGTAAGTATTAGGTCCCGGAGCGGAGCTGCAGCGGAGCAACTCAAAAAAGGGTCCACTCCAACCCTCCGTTTTTAAGTCTTCCTTCAAAACAAATTTAATCAATACGTCCAAAAAACCGCATAGAAAAAGCCCAATTCATTTATTTCTTCTTCACTTCTAAAATCATTCGAAAAAATTAAGTTTTTCAAAATAAACAAAACAGAAAAAAAATATTTATTTATCCCCGGGTGAAAGACAATTCAAGAGATTCACACCATAGCATGAAAAACAAAGAAACAATATAAAAAAGGGCGAGTCAGCTAGTGCGATTGTGATGATGACACACAAAACTTTCCACTCGCTCAGAAGCCAACAAGCTAGCGAGTTGAAACCGTCATTTTAGGTACTATTTTGACAAGACGTGTTGAGTAGTTCGTTTTTTTTTTACCGGGAGGTCGTTACTATCGCTCTACTGCGCAGACGCAGTAGGCCCACACGCCAGCGTATAGCGTGTAAAGTTGACCGGCTTTCAACTTTTCTCTGTAGATTGTTGATTGTTTACAATCTGCGTGGTAGCTTGTTTGATGATGACACTGGGCGAGTTTACAAGCAGATTGTAAATTCGCCAACAAGCAGCTTGTAAAGTAGCTTAATGACATCGAGGCTTAAGAGCAGTTATTAGTAGTAAACAAGTAAGCTAGTAATTACCTATACCTACTATTTTAAGAAACTATACTTAAACTATAAAGCAACCTAGACTCATTCTCACGTAGGTGGACAGGTGGACTATAAATATCACTATCCCAAGCGATTTTGCTTGAACACAGTTATTGCCCGCCCAATTGCCATTACCAGGCCCGCACACAAGGGAGGGTTTTCGGTTCCGAACCGCACCCCTGGAAGAAAGAGAAATACAAATTATTTACAAAGGTGATTCGAATATTAGTAATTATTACAATAAGTGCTAATACTTCGATACAAACCTACCCTAGATGGCTGCCGTAGCGGCCGAAAGCAGTCTTGTGTATAGAATAGATGCGCATGTGTTGCTAAGAGATAGCAAATAGGTATCTACGTTGCAAAAGACAGATATTGCAAATACTGTTATATAATATCTTCATATATTATAGTGGATTTCATGGATTTGAAATTGTTACTACGTCACTAAACGCGCCACTGCTAATATTGTAAAACTGTATCTACTATTCACAGCATCCGCATAAAATCCTTGCGGTATGTCCGAAGAAGCGACCACAGCAAATATCTGCACGGCCATCGAATGCCTGCGGCAGATTATGAAATATTTTTTAGCGTCCCTCTTTTTCTTGTTATTTAATTTTTGTGTCCGGTCGAGCGAATCCGTAACGCCACTGCTCACCGCAATATAAAAATATTCAATAGTTTTTGCCAATACCCAGATTAAAATGTCGTAAATTATAGAATCATTCATTCTTTCATTTCATTGATATACAATTATTTTCGACGTATTGATATCACAAGTACTTAATTATCTTTCAAAAGGTTCACAACGTATACCAACCTATGTTGTGATACTTGTTACCAATGTTCCCTGTAAGGTGTGCACGCGCACACCTACCAAAATGTGCCCGCACACATGTTTTCATCCCCGCACAGTCCTCACACAAAAATATTGTAAAAGAAAGTTTCCTTTCCCAGATTTTAGTTTTGATACTAGTTTATTTACTTCAAAAATTATCGTTGTTAGTATTATTATGAAGTATATAAAATCACTTAAATTAATAAATACCTTTAAAATATAACTTTTAATTAAAAATTGTATGTGTGTGTTTTGGGGGGGGGGGTGTAAATTTACCGCACCGGGTGACAGCCCGCCACTGAAGGGTGACAACAACCCTAGTTACGCCACTGTTAAGGTGCGTTGATGATCCGCACACACAATAATAAAATTAGAGGGAACGTTGACTTGTAACTCCCTCTTTAATTAGTTTATTCAGCGTCATTTGAACACTGCATAATGTTTTTGAATTCAGTTCCCACCTCCCTGTCGAGTCAATAAGTTGCGTTCTTAACTAAATACTTTCCTCTGCACACGCGTTGTGTAATTAAACATATATTACTTATACTTATCTTGTAATTTCTACTGTATCAATAAATCGGTTCACCAAAACAGTATTCATCATGATGCAATTTTCACTCCCAAAAAAACATTCCACCCTCCTGCGATTCCTCCCCGTATTCTCCCGGAGCCAAAATGCCGTTTGTTTGTAGGTATTTAGTACCCTTTTAAAACTGGCATGGTGCCCTTCGCGGCATAAGGTTGCAGACCTCGATATTAGATAGTACTTAAAATATTATAGTCAATCGGTTTTTGCAAGTTTTCATTTACCGGGTCCACCAAACAGCAGCCGCCCCGCACCACACCGGTTTTAATCAGGCATATCATAGGACCCTACCGGTTTGATGTGAATCATCATTTATTTATGACCGGGAGTGTCTCAGGAGAATGCACTAAAATGTGCTTTGACTGAATTTACATGACTTTAGATAAAAAAAGTACTAATGTGAGCAAATACAAAAAAAACTGGACTGTCCGATGAGCCCAATAGCTGGTTTAACGGACTTGAGCAGTTCTTTCCTTTCCGTACACATTTTTGGACATTCCCAGAGAATGTGGTTTGCGTCCTCCATTTCTCGCCACAAATTTTTTTTGCTGCTCTCTTCCTGTAAAGTGTAAACGGACAAGAACCGTGTTTTATTTAGACATGAATTTTATGTCAGTACTATACGACCCAAAGAGGTTGGACGGTCTTTAATATACGGCCATAAATATGTTCGTGTAATACGGCGAACTGCATATGTACAAGTTTCCGGACACGGCAATCGAGAGATCTCGCACTACCTAGAAAAAATCCAAAATATTTACCCTACAAAAAAGTGATAATATTAATTATATTAAGTCCCTATAACAAATTGGCAAGAGGTATGTTTATCTTGAATATATTTTGCCAGTGGTAGGTACACTGGTATAAGATAATAAGAAGTAATATATTTTTTCATCTACTACCGCAGAGATAAAAAATAGGTGGTGAAACGCGACCCGATTACAAGCGACAAATTGCATATTTTTCGCCAACTACCACAAAGCAGTGGTCTCCGAAATGGTTAAGCGCACCTCCACCTCCAAGACACAGTTTGCGCCTGAATAGACAACCAGCTAGTAGGTAGTTTAATTTAAAGTAAAAATATGTGTAAATAAAAGCAGTCTTCAGCGGGGTGGGGGGGGGGGGGGATGATGTTCAATTGCTTTATGTTAATAATAATAAATGTTATTTAATTAATTAGGTAGAACTGCACTTTCTTATGGCACTACATGGAATCTTCTTCATAAAGATTTGCGTTTGAATGCGGACAAAATACAGTTGAGTCATGGTCTAAAAAGATCGTGGCTAGGCGATGCGCGGATTGCGGGTGCAAATGACGCATGCCGACCGAAATATAATTTGTCAAAATAAATCCAACATGCGTCAATTTAATGTTCTGTTTATTGTTCTATTAGTAACAATAATAATATATTCATTGACATGTTTTCTTTTTAAAGTAAATGGGTAACGTTTTTAGTCATCTTATTAGAATTAATACCCCCGTCGCCATCACGAAACAAATTGACGTATTCACACCTCGACGTTCGGTCTCCGAGTGCCAGCGAGTCCAAAATTTCGTCGCGCCTATACCTAGTTGACAATTATTTTCCGTTTCACTGAAGTATCGCCTTAACAATTTGGAACTTGAACAGACCCATCATCTTTAGCGATTAAGCTCATTTTTCGTTAAAACGCTTCATAGATAAGCACAATTGTCGCAGTTGGAGTAATGAATACCCAATTGATATTCTTAAACCACGCGTATATCTACAAAAATGAACAGTTTGGTGTGATTTATCGTCTGGAGGTGTAATTGAACCGTATTTTTTGAAAACTAAAATGGCAATACAGTATCTGTCAATGGAGAACGCTACAAAAACATGATTCGGTCCTTGGTGAGGTTCGATACTGTGAATCAAAGTGTGGATAAAAATCAAGAACAATCAATTTATTACACGTCGTTATCGAGACCTTGGATTTTCTTGTCGCACTTCATGGAATATTCTTCATATAGATTTGCATTTGTAACCTAAATTTTGCTGATTGGGCTTTCGAGCAACTTGAAACAGATCCATTATTTTATGAATCATCTTCAACGATGACGCAAATTTTTGGTTAAATGGCTTCGTAGATAAGCGCAAATTGTCGCTGTGTAATGAAAACCCACATGCTATTCGTAAAACACCCTTCTCTTCTTGGTCGTGCACTCATGGCTGAGGATCGTGACCACATTTAAATTTCGCCATCCTTTGAGCGACCAAGACTTTCCATCCTTCTCGATCTTCCGCTTCTCTCAGGGCAGAATGGATGGTGCCCCCAGT
Organism: Rhyacophila brunnea; assembly: GCF_057557595.1. NCBI lineage: Eukaryota > Metazoa > Arthropoda > Insecta > Trichoptera > Rhyacophilidae > Rhyacophila > Rhyacophila brunnea. The sequence continues at coordinate 29,385,502 of NW_028232904.1, read as the reverse complement.
CAGCTCTTTCACTTGGTCGCTCCATCGCGCAGACGCTCTTCCTCTGCTTCGCCTTCCCTGGAGGCTACCCAAAACTACCAGTCTCTCCAGGTTGTCCGGTCCGCGCCTGACAATATGTCCAAAAAACTGCAGAATTCTTGTCAGACATATCGTCGAGAGCCGTTCCTTTATATTCAGTCCCTGGATGATTGACTGGTTCGTCCTGTGCTCCGTCCAAGAAATGCGAAGCATTCGGCGCCAAAACCACATCTCAAAGGCATCAATTGCCTTCCGTTCTCTTGCCTTCAGGGTCCACGACTCGACTCCGTATAGGAATATCGAGAACACTAATGTTTGCACAAGCATCATTTTTGTGGCAATCGAAAGGCAAAACACCCTTATATCCACAAAAATTAACAGTTTGGTGTGGTTATGAAATTGGACCGTATTTTTGAAAAACGAAAATGTCAATGCAGTGAGTCAATGCAGAATGCTACAGAAACATGATTACTGTTTTTTTCTGGCATAAATTAGTTCTGTTATGTGTGGTTCCAACAAGATGGTGCAACAAGCCATACAGCTCGTGATACAATCAAAATATTGAGAGAAAAGTTCAGTATAATATATATTATAATATATCTTATTTGATAACCCTCTACAATGAATGATAACCTAATATGATATTTTGTTGACGTTATTATTTTTGGAAAGACTGGTGGTTTTGGGTAGCCTCCAGGGAAGGCGAAGCAGCGGGAGTGTGTCTGCGCGCTGGAGCGACCAAGAAAAGGAAAGAATGAAAGAGCTGATTGGGGGGGGGGCACCATTCATTTTGCCCTGAGAGAAGCGGAAGATAAGGATGGCAAAATTAAAAAGTAGTCATGATCCTCAGCCACGAGTGTACGACCAAGAAGAAGAGATTTTTGTATTGGGAGGTTTTTAAATCGAAATATTCCGCTCACGAAAGCCTATTATAGATGGAAATTGTTTTTTTAGGGTTTATATTTAGTTCACTCAGTGGACTCCTTTGTAGTTAGGCATATAAAGGTAACTATCTTAATTCTCCCATCCCCTTTGAATGTGACAATAATCCTAAGTAATGCACGGCCTGCCAACTCGCACGGGTTGTCGCTACCAGTTGTCTAGTAATTAAAAAAATGTATAAAAAGTCTTACCGATACAATATTATAAAATTACTTGAGGTTTTATAAATACATTACTATGGTAAGTTGGCAACCCACATTGTATTAAATGATTTGCAAATTTGTGATTAATAGTGTCTTAATATAACTAGCAGAGCCAGCTGTCTCGCTAGGTCTTGCAGAGGGGCTACAATTGACAGGTTAAATGGTCACAATGTTTTTGTAGGTTGTCAGTTTTTATTATCGAATGTTCTGATCGTAGTGCTCCCAATTCCTAGCACATTTTGAGCCAAAAACTAATACAGTACTCTCTCAGTAATCCGTCACTCTTTTATCCGACAACTAATATAATCCTTCGTTTTTTTACTAGTTAAAATCACAAAATCAAGCTTCATAATTCGTCGGTATTCGTATGTAAAATTCAGTAGTCCGCCGCGTGCCTATATCAGCTGTCCGCTGTCGTATTTAACGTAGGTGAGGCATGGAACAACCTATCGGGACGAGCAATAATTTAATCGTGAAAAAAGCTGTGGCCCTCCATGAATCAACATGATGAAAACTGGGAACCAGAAGACTTATTTCCATTAGAAGAATTGATTCAGAGGGCGACTGAAAACCCAGAGCTAAAGCGAAATGTTTTAGAAGAATGGATAGCAGAAAGTTCTGAGGAGTATGCGCTGCTTTCGACTGAAGTCGAGCTTATAAATACATCAAGAGGCTTGAATTATGAGGATGAAGACAATAATTGTGAACCGACTGCAGCTCATACAGTCAAATCAGAAGATGCACTAGCTGGGACTGACGCGTTGCCATTAATTAATGGGCAGAAGAGGAAATAATGCAACCGCAACACATTCATCATGTTGCGAAAATCACGAGATGACACAATCTTCCAACAATATTCAGAAAAAAACAAACAACACTGAACAACTAGTGATTTACTGTTTAATATGTATGTAGTCAATAAACTTAGTTCATAAATAATTTTTTAGGTATAATTTAATACATAATCAATCATAAAAAACCCGCAAGTTGCTAGGTAGTACAAATTTCTCAATAAAACTATTTTTACGAAATATCTTCCTTAATTTTTACAATATTTTGTATGTATGCACTATAATCCGCCGTTTTCACTAATTGGACACTTATCTGGTTTTTGGGGTGGCGGATTACTGAAAGATTAATACTGTAGTGTCAAAATCTGATAGAACGTATCAGAACCACGTTAAGGTCACCTCACACGTATCACACCACACCAAATTGCGCCACAATACCAATCTCACGCGTGAAATAGCCATAACGTGTAATAAGATTTACGCAATTTTAGGCACGTAGGTATCTTTTATTTTATTATATTTTAGTGGTTTGTAAGCGGGCTATAAATGACAGGTAATTGTCCATGAGCTCACGTGACATGATGGAAATATTTTGTTTCTACCATTAATCTGAAAAAGGAGATGTACAAAATTTAAATTTGTTATTTTTTAAATGCACCGAATAATAATAATATCTCACGCCATGAGGCGTAAGATAGTCTGTCAGTGGTGACTGGTGGCAGAACACTTGCGACTAGAGTGACGCCAAGGGGTTAATTACAATAAATCATAAAAGATTGCCACAGAAAATCATGCGGCTCTCTCTCTATAAAGTATAAACATATATTTTATCGCCTGAATAAGGCTCGTTCACACTCGATAATAATATTATTATTGCGCATACATCCATGATTATGTAGTTTTAAACTACATAGCCAAACTCAGGGAGTTTGTCAGGGATGTGTTTTATCTCCCCAGTTATTCAATATATATGGAGAGCATATAATGCGAAGAGCCCTAGATCATTGGCAAGGCGGAATAACAATTGGTGGCCAGAAAATAAATAACTTAAGATTCGCAGATGATACCACACTAATCGCTGCTGATGAAAGATAACTCACAGAGCTTCGACACCGGGTAGAGAAAGAGAGTCGCAAATACGGCCTCCTTATTAATAGGAATAAGACCAAGTTAATGGTTGTTGATCGGGCCAACCTTCTACCAACACCAACTACACTCCAAAACCTCAAAACAGTCGACGAGTTTGTATATCTTGCATCGACCATCAGTGGAAAGGGCGGATGCGAAGCGGAAATAAGAAGACGCACACAGATTGCAAAAAATGCGATGACACGCCTTACCACTATATGGAAGGATCGGGGAATTTCAATTGCCACAAAAATGATGCTTGTACAAACATTAGTGTTCTCGATATTTCTATACGGAGTCGAGTCGTGGACCCTGAAGGCAAGAGAACGGAAGGCAATTGATGCCTTTGAGATGTGGTGTTGGCGCCGAATGCTTCGCATTTCTTGGACACAGCACAGGACGAACCAGTCAATCATCCAGAGACTGAAGATAAAGGAACGGCTCTCGACGATATGTCTGAGAAGAATTCTGCAGTTTTTTGGACATATTGTCAGGCGCGGACCGGACAACCTGGAGAGACTGGTAGTTTTCGGTAGCCTCCAGGGAAGGCGAAGCAGAGGAAGAGCGTCTGCGCGATGGAGCGACCAAGTGAAAGAGCTGACTGGGGGCACCATCCATTCTGCCCTGAGAGAAGCGTAAGATCGAGAAGGATGGAAAGTCTTGGTCGCTCAAAGGATGGCGAAATTTAAATGTGGTCAAGATCCTCAGCCATGAGTGCACGACTAAGAAGAAGAACCAAACTCATGGGTCGCGTCTCCCTGGGGGGTCGTAGAAGTTCTGCAGGGGGCTGTGAATTTTATCAGACGAACTACATATATTTAGATATTAAGGATCAAAAGTACAAATTGAATAAGAACGCCATTTATTAAATCCTTAAAATATGATCATAGTACGTGGGCAGTTCAAGAAGAATTGATCAATATCAGCGCATTTATTCTTTACACAAGACTATTATCGGCCGCTATCGGCGGTTTACGAGAGTAGTTTATCATTTATTTTTATTTGTGTATATGAGTCAGAGTATGGACCTAATAGGTAGAGCAAGTGGCTGAAATCCATTTCTCGTAAAAACAAAATCTGTTAATACAAACCTCCACTCTGTGGAGGCCCATATATGATCCTATTAGGATCGGACATGGTCGAAAGAAAGAAGACGAAAAGCATTCTGTTGCATACCTACTGTCATCATTCCTTCGCATAGTTTCGCCATTCCGTCGCCATGTCATTGACTAGCAGTGACTCCCTAGACAAAATGCCGCCCCTAGACAGCGCCAAAATGCCGCCCCATTTTTTATACAGTATTTTTTATCATCCTTTCATGACTCCAATATCTAAGAAATGTGATATATGGATACATTACTAACAAAATATATAAACGCATCCCCTGCAACTTAAGTTTTGACGGCCAACACGTCTGGTTAATAAGTCCGACTGTAATTTAGTATTCGAAAATCTGCACGCGTGGTTTCTGATCACCAATGACGTCGAAGGGCAACGGAAGTAAACTAAACATCACAACCCCGACAAAAAAATTACAGTCCTCTTAAATCTTTTATGTTGATTAATACACTTTGTTTCCAACCAGTAAGCTGATTTTTTTAATGGAAAGATATTTTAGTTATTACTAAGTTTAGGTAGCTATTTCTATATATACCAAATAATTCTCCTCGATTTGCCGCCCTTCGAGTAACTGCCGCCCCCAAGCGACGCTCAATCTGCCTACCCCACGGGTCATCACTTTTGACTAGAAGGCATGCAGGTGAATGCCGTCATAAAAATGGAGTGTTACTGCCTTTAATATAATCATAATCTATAATCTATCCAGGAAATATTAGATGATTGATATAAATATTTCTTAGTAAAAATATAAACATACCTACTTATCAAATCGCGGCATGTTATCAACTCTCTCCCAATTAATACACGATGACAGAAAAGGGTCATTCGTTGTCATCAATTCTAAATATTAATATTTTATTATAGTGCCACCTAATTAATGTGGACGTTCACTTTGGTGATTTTTTCTAACCCCAAACGGACGGCTAGCATCTTCTCTGTGTGACATTTCGCCCGACGTCGTTGGTTTCGATGCTTATGGGTTCGTCGACCTAGGAAGTGCTCGCTGTCTTGGCGCAAGGAGAATTTTAGATAAAGGAATTTGAAACAAAGTAACCAGGGCGGTGTACTGTTTCAACCTCTCACACGCGCGTGCGCAGGGCCGCACCCAGGCATGGCGGCGGATCACGGTGCACTGTTCGCGGTTCTACCTTCCTCACCAATAGTGTCATCTTTACATAATATACGGCCCATATTAATATACGCATACCTTTTCCAACATATTCAGCCTCCCCACATCATCAAGGCTATACCTCAGTTGAGGCATGGTCTAAAAAGATCGTGGCTAGGCGATGCGCGGTTGTGCAAATGACGAGTGCCGAACGAAATATAATTTGTCATATAAATCTAACATGGGTCCATTTAATGTTCTGTTTATTTTTCTATTAGTAACAATAATAATATATTTATTGAAATGTTTTCTTTTTCAACTAAATGGGTAACCTTTTTTAGTCATCTTTACACGATTTAATAATTAATACCCCCGTCGCCATCACGAAACAAATTGACGTGTTCAAAGCTCGACGTTTGCTCTTCGATTGCCAGCGAGTCCAAAATTTCGTCGTACCTATAGTTGAAAATTATTTGCCGTTTCACTGAAGTACCATCTTAAAATTAAAAAAAAAATAGCAATATCTCCTGTAAACTGTCTAGGAATGGCTTCACCACTAAAGGCCTATTACACCACCGGACTCGCAGACCCAACCGGACTCGAAGATCGTCGTGAGCAATCGTCGAGTCTAAATAAAAATTACACGGAACGATTCAGCTACCAATTCAATCGTGTTGTCGCTTGATTTGATTGTTTCATTATTATTATTATGTATACGCTTAGTTTCTAGTGTGAATAATTATAAATTAAACAACAAATGAAGTTCAGATAAGTAACAAGTTGCTGATTGTATTTACTAGGGCAGATATTATTTTTGTTTTTTTATTATTAGTGTCTGTTAAAATCAGAGGTTGAGTTTGAGTTGCTCCGCTCTCTCTTTTGAGTTTTTACGCTTACTCTTTTGAGTTGCTCCGCTCCAGTGTCTGCCCACTCCGGGTTAAAAGTTTTAATAGGTATTTATGTATATACTTAAATGTAAAAACAATAAAAATAAGCAGTTTTGAATTAAGGTTTATTATTCACCATTTTCATTAGGTATTGATTAAGTATAATATTTTCATTGGATTTTAGGACGAAAATTTAATAATAATAAAAAAATATCCGGAGCGGTGGACCACTACAAATATTTGGTGCTCCGGGTAAAATCGCATTGCTCCACTGCTCCGTCTCCTGCTCCGAGCTCAGGCTCAGGCAGCCTTCATTATGTCAAATGCAAGATAGGCAGACACGCTCGCGCGGCCACTCTTGGAAGCTTGATTTAAGGTTAATCAGAAGCGATCGTGGCAGACGGTCGGCCGGACTGTTGGCCAGATGATCAGCTACTTAAATGTAATTTGAGCTTGAGCCGATGCCAAAAATGATAACGTTGAGTCTAGTGACGTCCCTAGACAAAGTGCCATCCTTGAACAGACTTAGAAGACCGTCCTCTTTTATTTTTATAGTGGAACAAATTATCCATGAAATTGCGCAGATTGCGATTTCTTATACTGCGCATGAATTACATTGGGTAAATTTCATGATTGTTACCGGTATTATTTCCAACCGCTCTTACAATCTTACATAAAGCCTATTGCATTGTTTTCTCTCGCTCGACGTCGCTCCAACTACATCATATCGCACCCGGGGAATAATAGTGGCACAACTCGATTTTTTTTGCAGGAGAGCAGTTTGAATGTTTTAGTTTGGTGTGTTAAATCAGTTTTTTTTTAAATTTACTTTATAGTAGCGTGAAGTTTTCACACTTGAGTCATCTCATTTTGAATGTTATCCCCAATAATAATGGTTCAATGATCATTGTGCCACTATTTCTCCTTGAATTCAAGTAAAATGTTATAATATGATAATGACAAAAATGCTTTTAAGGCCACCATTATATTTATGCCGCTATTTGTGCGGATAGAAATGATATCGTGGAACATTTCTGCATACTTAACTAAAAAATGACAAATTTGGACTTGTGCCACTATTATTCTCCGGTTGCGATATATTCTATCAAAACTACCGAACTTGATGATGATGTGGTATGTTTATAGTTTTAAATTGTCTACAAATCAGTTATTCATACTTCACATACATCAACATTACATCATACTTAGTTCGCTATTAAATTATTTATTTTCAACTATCTTAAACAGACATACAAAATCTTAAATTTTCATACCTACATTTCATTTATCGAGAAGTAGAGCATATCCACGAAACGGTCTCTCAAACAGTGATGGTTTTAGGTACGTGGTGGTCTGAAGCACTGAGGTTTGTAGCCCCCTGTGACTTATTTACACTAAGATGCCAATACGAGCTATAAATAGCAGTAGGTATATATTTTTATGACTACGGTCTTCATGATACCCCGTCGCAGGACGGATGTGATGTTTCACGATGCTGTGTATCGTGCGATTAACTTATTTGATTGCACCATAAAGTTGATTTATATTTTTATATATCATTTTTCTTTAATATTTACATAAGCACAAACTTTCTTTTCTACTTTCTTGTTATATTGGTTGTTATTTGTAATTAAGTCATTTTTATAATTTGTATTTATTATGTACTAGCTGAAGTACCCGGCTTCGCACAGGGTCGCTTCGTGGTTATATTTATCTCAGATATTTAAAAAATAATAAGAGGTAATTATTTTTTTAATATTAAAATATCTGTGTTATACAATATGGCAATATGAAAATACTTCTAATAGTAGTAAAGGTCAAACAAAAGACCACTAAATTAAAATCGAATCCAAAATATGCAAACGTTATTAATGTTATTAATATGTAGTAAAAAAAATCAAAATTGCATGGATCAAACAAACAATAAACGTTGTATTTTATATAATACTAACTTAGAAACCTTCGCAGGTGTGCGCACAACAACTGACAAAAGTTTCGGATGAATGTTATAGGAACGCATACGAATAGAAGAAGAAGATGATTTTCTAATTCAGAAATCAAATTTTCATTGCGAATAGAAGAAAATAAAATAGAAGAAGAAGTAGATGGTTATTCTAATTCAGAAAGAAGAAGATAGAATGATGATGAAGAAGAAGAAGAAGGAGATGGTTGTACTTATTCAGAAACCTTTGCGGGTTTTGGCACAATTATTCACGAAAGTTTTATTGCAATCGGATGAATGGAATAGAAACGCATACGAATAGAAGAATATAAAATAAAAGAAGAAGATGGTTGTACTAATTCAGAAACCTTTGCGGGTGTTACCACAACAACTGAAGAAGGTTTCATCGCAATCGGATGAATAGTGTAGGAACCATACGAATAAAAGAAGATATAATGAAGAAGAAGAAGATGGTTGTACTAATTCAGAAACCTTCGCAGGTGTTGGCACAACCACTAACGAAAGATTCATCGCAATCGGATGAATGGTATAGGGACCATACAAATAAAAGAAGATATAATGATAAAGAAGACGAAGACGAAGAAGAAGAAGAAGATGGTTGTACTTATTCAGAAACCTTTGCGGGTGTTACCACAACAACTGACGAAGGTTTCATCGCAATCGGATGAATGGTACAGGAACCATACGAATAAAAGAAGATATAATGAAGAAGAAGTAGAAGAAGATGGTTTTTCTAATTTAGAAACCTTCGCAGGTGTTGGCACAACCACTAACGAAAGATTCATCGCAATCGGATGAATGGTATAGGGACCATACAAATAAAAGAAGATATAATGATAAAGAAGACGAAGAAGAAGAAGAAGATGGTTGTACTTATTCAGAAACCTTTGCGGGTGTTACCACAACAACTGACGAAGGTTTCATCGCAATCGGATGAATGGTACAGGAACCATACGAATAAAAGAAGATATAATGAAGAAGAAGTAGAAGAAGATGGTTTTTCTAATTTAGAAACCTTCGCAGGTGTTGGCACAACCACTAACGAAAGTTTCATCGCAATCGGATGAATGGTATAGGGACCATACAAATAAAAGAAGATAGAATGATGAAGAAGTAGAAGATAGTTATACTTATTCAGAAACCTTTGCGGGTGTTACCACAACAACTGACGAAGGTTTCATCGCAATCGGATGAATGGTACAGGAACCATACGAATAAAAGAAGATATAATGAAGAAGAAGTAGAAGAATATGGTTTTTATAATTTAGAAACCTTTGCGGGTGTGGGTACAATAACTGACGAAAGTTTCGTCGCAATCGGATGAATGGTATAGGAACCATACGAATAAAAGAAACTACAATGATGATTAAGAAGACGATGATTATTTTTCTAATTCAGAAACCTTTGCGGGTGTGCATAAAACCACTTACTAAAATTTCATCGTAATCGCATGAATGGTATAGGAACGCATACGGGACAGACAGAAAGACAGACAGACATTCATTTTTATATATAAGATATAGCCTATACTCTTCACGGAAGTGCAAGCAATAAGTTAACAAAGTTATATCGCAATCGGATGAACGGTATGGCAGTGCATTCAATACGAACAAACAAACAAATATTAATTTTATATATTAGATTATGGCGCATTGGCCAATCGCTGTAATGCTATAATGTGTACTCTTTTTCTAAATAAATAAATAAATGTGTTTGGTTGGCAAGTTGACTTTTAAATAATTTTTAATATTCATATTTTTATGTATTGCATTGCAACATTAATTAATTGTCGAAAATCCCGTACGGTTTGTATAGTGGAACAAACCTATAAATAATAATAATTGTATAATTTCTTTGCGGAAACGTGAATAATTCGGCCTGTACCTAGGTAAGTACTAGGTTTGTGTCGTTATTGGTTCAAGGACGTGGTTTTACGTTACTTTAGTTATGTGGGTGCGGTGCGGGGAGCCCTACACACATACAATAACATTGATTGCATAATCGCAAAGAGTGGCATGCATGCATACCTACCATCAGAATCCATACAATCTGTACAATAATGTCCCACTCCTATATGTATGCCGATTGTTCACCGGTGAACAATTCAATCGATTCGCACCGTCGTTTGATAAGAACTAGGGTTTGCAATCCTGAGCAGATTTCGATAAGTATTCAGTCAATCTCGAGATCCTGGATTGCTAAAAAAACAATTTACGTATATACGATACGAACTATGTTTTTCTTCATTTTGTATGTAGGTATTCTCTTATACAATGTGGTATTCTGTGGTTCGGCGGAGGATAGGTATTGCAGATAAAATTATACGGTAGTAGGTAGTTGTTCATGATTAGACACCGGATATCTGGAGTCCTTTTTTTTTTGGGACGGACTCGAATATTACAACATTTTTTAATTAAAAAATGCGTTAATAATTTATGGAACCTATGTTTTTCAGAAAAATAAGTTGTACGATGTAGTAGGTACAATGAAATATGAAATAAATGATATTGATAATATGTGCAAGAGACTTTATCGATACTTAATTATATAGAAACGCTGCTATTAGTAGGTAGATATACTATACTATTTAGAGAAATTAATGAAGCGCTTACGTATAGAGTGGAAAAATTAGTTGTTAATAGTAATATCTATAATATTTAATAATATTCCACTTTTTATATACATACCTATTATTGTAATCAAAGTTTAAAATTTCTACTAAACTACTTTTATTTTCACTATCAAATAACAAATCACACTTGCTCCCATAATGAGAAGGACCTGACAGCTAGTGTATTATTAAAATCGTACCAAATCTGAATGATTTCGTATATTATGTTGATACTACGAAAATATATAATATGAAAACATATTATTATATTATATGGATTTATGGATGGGTAAAATGGGGAATATCGGACCTATGTGGTTAATGAAACCCTTTAGAAAAAGTTTCGTACGAAAGATACTTCAAATCGTACTTTTGTGTTTCAAGCAAGTGGTTGGACATATTGAGATATTCAATTTTAATATATAGGTATGGTGTTGTAATGTTTTTTTTGACATTTTATAGGCCATTTTCAAAAACTTTATATTCATCATGCAAAATATGTAAGTACATGCGTTTTCTGTTAATTGCTACTCCCTAATACTATAAATTATATATCATAGTATTATTTCAATGAAATATATAAACCCGATATAATTATTTATTTCGGAAGTTATCAAAATGATACAATCATAATTAGTCGACATTGATACATTGTGTATATATAGTACCTAATACCATTGATAATAAATTATTTTATCAAGAAAATATTAGATATAAATAGGTATAACACAGTTGCAGTGCCTACCATTTGCCTTAACAAGTTGACCTTGGTTCTAATAGTTCATTGATTTATCCAATCTGGGAGTTCACACATGAAACTATAATTTGATGTTATAGTAATATGGTAGAAAAAACAAAAAAAACTTAACCTGCGCGTTTGTTAACTGATCTACGTATTTTCTTAAAATCCGAGATCACTTCAGTTTTAACGATTATGGATTATAGCTTAAAATTGTTTATTTGTTTTTATTTAGTGAGTAGGTATATTTTGTGATATTTCACATTAGCTGGTTCCATTGTTTACGGGAAATGACGATTTAACGGGCTTACCTATTGAATGTATTAATAGTATGTAATATATTCATTACGGGTTTTTCACAAACACTTCAGATAATCAAAATTTGTTTTTTACTTGATCCTTTACTAATAGGTAAGAAGGTTTTAACAATCTTTTATTATGTCAATGTGCATTTACGATCGGTGAGTGCGCATAGTGCACGAAGAAGCCAGAAGGCCATAAGCCAGAAGGCATAAGCCGGGTCGTAAATAATGACTAATAGAATACCTAGTACAAAACATAAATCAATTAGAATTTATTGATTAATATTTTTGCCACTCGTACCCGTTAGATATAGGGACCATTATACCACTTTCCTCTAGAAGGTGTATAAGGTACTTTTAAACACTTTGTACATTTTGCATTTTTGTTTATTGTTATTAAATCTTAGTTGATATTATTCTTTTGACTTATTAACTTAAAAATAACAACAATGGATGAAATATAATATTCCTAAATATTATAATATGTCACATATATAATATTGTGTAAGTATATAATATATAATTATCAAGCCTCGATAGCGAAGGCTGCGTGACTAGCAAATGCACTTACGACCTATGTAAACCTGCCGCTTTGTAATTTTATTCTTGTAAATCCACGGTATTATAGATGGTTGCACTATTATATCTAAAATGTAAACATAAATTTATATGCAATATTGGTATATACTACAGCTGATGATGATACATACTATCGTATGGAAAATAATTCATTTTTAAGTTGTGGGTTTCTTGTACGTATCATGCGACAAAAGCAATAAAATCGTCTTCAAGTTTTTGTCATTGGTCGGGAACCTTTTTTGATACATACACCTACGGCAGGTGAATTTTAAACACAGCAAATTTTTCACAGTTTTGAAGTTACGCTATTTCTTAATGTATATAAACCAGTCATTTAATAAATAAGGACAAATATCACCAACAAGTTAGTTCAAGTAAACAATCGACTCCCACGTCCTCTATACTTAATTGACTTTTTATGCAATAATATGTACCTACCTATATTTTGTACTGTTATTCAATTGAAAATGTCCATTAGGATAAAATCGGTTGAATATCAACATTATGGAATAAATGCGGAAAAAGTACGAAAGTACATATTATAAAGTGTTTTAATGAAATATGTATCTAGGTACCAGTCGTTTTATGTGATGAATAGTTCTTTACACTTTATAATATGTAAGTATTTAAATCAAATACATAATATAATCATATATCAGATAATTTCTTTTTAATAACAACATTTAAATATAATGCTAATTATGTCGAATGGCCACCTAATCGGCGCGCCTTTAGCGTACAATGTATTAAATGGGACGGCGGGACTTTTTTTAATGTTACACACCTACAAACTTACCTGTAGAATGGCCAAAAATGGAACTACGAATTACCATAGGACGCCATTTTGAAAATTTCATTCGAATGTCAGATTTTGTCCAGTTACTAGTCTTGATTGGGTAGTTTTCGACAATGGCTCCATTTTTTTTGTAGTACTTATTCCACTTTTAATCAATAAATTAGGACCGCTTTCATCCGCCTCAGAGGGACATTTTCAACTGAATCTTCCCTTGTTCGGTTGAAAATGTCCCTCTGATGCGAACGAAACCGGTCCTAATTTATTGATTAAAAGTGGAATAAGTACTACAAAAAAATGCGTTTTTTTAATTAAACAACAATAAATATTAACGTAATACAATCACTAAGTGAAAATCTGAAGTATTACATGGGACGGCGGGACTTTTTTTTAACGTTACACACCTACAAACTTACCTGTAGAATGGCCAAAAATGGAACTACGAACTACCATAGGACGCCATTTTGAAAATTTCATTCGAATGTCAGATTTTGTCCAGTTACGAGTCTTGATTGGGTAGTTTTCGACAATGGCTCCATTTTTTTTGTAGTACTTATTCCACTTTTAATCTATAAATTAGGACCGGTTTCGTCCGCCTCAGAGGGACATTTTCAACTGAATCTTCCCTTGTTCAGTTGAAAATGTCCCTCTGATGCGAACGAAACTGGTCCTAATTTATTGATTAAAAGTGGAATAAGTACTACAAAAAAATGCGTTTTATTAAATTAAACAACAATAAATATTAACGTAATACAATGACTAAGTGAAAATCTGAAGCAATATTATATTGCAAAACCTTTAGAAGAATGCAATTACGGCTTACGCAATACATAATATTATAATAGTAGGTTCAAACGAATATTTTCAGGGATGTCTCGCATCTTCAGATGTACGCCACTGGTATTTTGAAGATGAAATTTCTTACGATCGATTTGATGAAATTCTTCAATGTCAATAGTTTATAATCAAATAGACCAGTTTGGGCAGAGCATCCTCAAAATACTTAAATATCTAAAGAAATAAACAAATAGGTATGTGACTTTTTTATCGATATGTAGGTACGGTATTGTTGCTTGTAATACTAATAGGTATCAATATGATACATTTAGAACATAAAACGGGTCAGCGGACAAAATCTTCCAATATTTGTATTTATATTAGTGGTAGGTACGCAAAAGCTATTCGATATTTAATTATGAAAAAACATATTCTACACGCATTTTATAAAAATGGTTTACCATTACTTACCTGCAATAAAACAAACCATCAATTTTGTAATGCGATCTTTTTAATTGCATTTTGCGAATTGCTGCCAGAAAAAACAACTGACAAATTGTAGAAATCCATACTAAGAATCATTTGGGCAAAAGTCTCCTTAGGATATTGGATTCGTCCACCATTTTAATGTGTTTTTTTATGGGTTGACGGTTAAAAACTTGAAAGATCCGGCCTTTATTCATGATGATGGAGGAGGCGAGATTTTATTTACTGTTCCAAATAACTACAATGGTACAATCGATGCAATATAATAAATATAACGGTAGTTTGGTGCGATGTGTCTTTGACGGAAACTTGTAATCGAGTGAGATGTCCAATGGATTCTGACCCGGTATTTATACATATTTATATTTACACCATGAAATAATAATTTGAAATTATGATGAAATAAGTAACATGTTATGAAATTGCAGATCCGCTATCTCATAACATTACGAAACCATATTATATATAGGTACCTACTGACTGATTGTACGTGAAAAATGAATATTTAATAAATAATATGATAATTGAGATCTCGAAATCCAATGACAGCCACATATTCTTACAACAGTGACGAAGGGTGGAGGTAGGCAGTGGAGATTCGACATAAATTGTGCACACTAAACTTTATCAGTCATACTTAGGTAGGTACTGTTTTCATTGAACTAAGAATACAAATTGCAGATTGTATTGTATAGCTTTATTTAAATTCAATTAGTAATCGCGGCGATAAGGGCCTGCGGTCAACCGTTAGCATGCTAATAAATAATTGTCCCGGCAAACTCAAATGACCGGTAAAACCGGTAGAGCGCCACTGAACTAATAAAACGTCCCCTGAAATGTCTAAATTTATGCTTTCGTACGTTGTTATTAGGTATTGTTTCGTAAATTTCGTAAATAATCGTTTTCTAAATAAATCCATTTGAATTATTGAGCTGTTGATACTGGGCATCATATTATGAAGTACTGATCGCGACCCCTTTTGTGGTAGCCAAGTAACATGCGACACATCGCCATATTGGATAAAATAGTAATTTTCGTTAATCTGAAAATACACTAAAAATAAAATTGTACACGTGAATAAAATTGTCATCTCATTAAGTATATCAATTATGATATCACACAACAGAAAGTATGACAGATTACTTTAGTGTGTACCTACTATTTATGTCGGATTTCCATTGCATACCTCCACTTTTCGCCACTGACCTACAATGTTACAACCAGCACTCGAAATATAACATTTTACGAACCGGAGGGCTCGATAATTTTCCGAAAATGTTAAAGCCTGCTTGTTTTTTTGTCATCCTTGGACGGACAAAATAATGAAATAACAGTCTTTAAACTAATTCTGACACGCACATCTCATTAAGTTACAACACAACACATAAAAGACAAAATGGACGAAAATTTTCGTTGTGAAAGAAATAAACATACATACATTATTATATAATATGTATTTTCCGACGTTCTTTATTCAAAGTATACTTACTGGCTTTTCACTTTCTTGTAGCTCGTATGTCACTGTTGCTCAGCATTTTTGTCTGTTCTCACAAGGAATGGTTTCCTATTTTGGAAATTTTGAATTTATATGCAACCGTCAATTATCTCCATGACCTCTTCTTGGTAAAAATGTTCATACTACCTACTTCCTTCGTTTGCCACCCCTTTGAAGGTGCCGCCCTTAAGCAATGTATAATAAGCCTATTTACACCCCATGGTTCACAGGATGTCACCACTTACGAAAAGAACACGTTCAACGTTTTTTACGTGCAGTACCTGCAACAAAATCGTTATAAATTTGGCTGGCGTGTAAAGAAAAGACGTCACATTTATCTGAGCGACACCCAGTTGTATATTTGACCCACATATGACCCATATCGTCCCACCCCATTCTGTGTGTCTGTCGCTACTCTAAACAGGGATGTTGAAAAAATAATGCTAAGCTCAAACCAGTTTCTGAGATTCTTGATCCAGGACGATCATCTTCTGCTACGGTATGGCTTACTGTGGTTTTAAAAATGCTAGATTTCCTAAAAGAGAAAACTCCACAGACATCGCCATTCGCCATATTGATAAAATGATAACACATCATTCAAATCCTTCAAAGATCGTCGGTGAAATTGAAAACATGTCATATTTTTTCTCAGATTTTCCCAAAAAAATACCGGTTTTTCTTATGTAGGAGTAGGCAACCACTTACTTTAAAAAAATACTTTTTACGTTTTCTGGTAGCATTTTATAAATATTTATTTATTTATTTATATAAAAAAAGACATATTGAGCACATAACAAATTATTAATTCAAGACGTAATATAATTAAGGGTACCTATTCACTATTCAGTGTATTATTAACTATTTTACAACGTTTTTATTAGCTCGTATTCTTGTTTGTCCGGTGGTTGTTTGTCCAGTACAGATTTTAACTAACTTCCCGACTAGCTAGACATTTGAAACTTCTAGAATATATCAGAACACGATGCCAATGCATTCTTTTAATACTTTTAGCCATCTTTAAGCAGAATTGAATTCATTTTCAGTTAATTCTGTTTTGCATGGAAAGTTATTTCAGAAAAATCCATAAAAAGTAAAAGACTATTATTGGTTGCGAAGGGGGTGGTCCTAGCAACTAAATTATTAATATATACCTACGTGCGTTACTATGGAAATCAAAATGACATTTCAGTATTCTATATTAATTGTTTGTTTGTTCGTTTTTTATTTACTTCATATCAAGTACAAGTTTGAGCATACTGAGCATAAAGTTCTTTTTATCTTGTAATTATTTTTATATTATTAATACATCTATAACTTTAATCATGGAGTTGTCGAGGTATCGACAAACAATAATCAAAAATTACAACGCACAATCATATAATTTTTAATTTGAACAGTCGTGTAGTAAAATACGCAGACGACTTTTTCTAGTATTAAAGCAAATTTATGATGTGTGTTTATCTCACTTATCTGGTCACTCACTGGGCCTCTACAGAGCCCGGGCCCCCAAGCTAGAGCCTTGTTAGTCCTCCCTTGTGGGGGCAATGCCAGCCGCACAGCCCTCGCTATAGGTGCCTGGTGAGCCTGACATGAGAAACCAGCTTTCACCCAAAATGTAATTGATGGGTGCATAAAAAATCAAAATTTTCAGAATATCGGGATTGGAAACTATACCACGTGAGAGTAGGGATAAATGCTTTAAGATCATAAGTGACCTACGAGCTTGAAAGGTTTAGAGTTTAGAGCTAGGTCTATATTTAAAAAATCGGTGTGTGTACTTATGTACGCGCGTTAGAAGTTATACTTCTTTGGCGTAACAAAACAAAAACAAAACTTGTGATAAACTAGATTCTTTGACTAGCTCTTAATTATCTTGTTAAATTACACACTCAAGAAAAAGGACCACTTATTGGAACGCCGTTGGTTTATTTCTATACACTTTAACTTATATTACTAACTGACGTTTAATCGTTTGTTTACATAAGGAATTGCAAATGGCCCACAATAATAAATTCGCTGCCTAGGCAACGGAACAATTCTAAACTATAATATTATACCTACTGTATAATCGTCACGATTGCAGTATCATACTATGGCGTAAAGGTAGAGTGTTCGACTGATAACCGAACAATCTGTGGTTCGAATCCAATCGAGTGCGTTTTTTTCGTATGAAAAATAAATTATGTGTTACATGTCACACGCCAAAAATACACTCTGATCTGATTTCCCAAACGCGCGAAAAGAAGTATAACTGCAAAAACGCTAGATTTATGATTTAACGTCTCATGTCAGACACGGGTTTTGCAAGCTACGTACGTGATTAGTAAAAAATGCTAAATCTGGGCAGAAAATCTCTAAGATGCTTATATTTTTTTTTTCCATGTCCGATTATTAATGTAACGGTAATTTTTGCAAGTTTTGGCGTGTAATCAATTCATACATATTATATTATTAGGTACATAAAATAAGACACCCCCCACTATCGGTCCAGCTTAACTGAGTCAATCGCTTCCTGTACTTATGCTCTATGGTCCCGTTGTCAATCTCGAAGTCTTAATCGGGATTTGAACCGCAAAAGATCATTGACACCTTCACTCGGACGCCACACAACTGCGAATTGTACCAGAGGTTAAGTTTATTATCTATGAAAAAATAAACGCCATCCAATTTTTAATAGCACCATTTAACGGAAATGTAATATTATACGTAGGGCCCGGATTTATATGCTAGTCGCTAGTGCATGTTTTGTTAGAGTGTATGCACAGCTATGGGAGTTGCACAGAAATCCGTTTCGAAAGACGCAGAATCCAAAAATAAAATTATATTGTGCATATAAATGCATATTTAAGACGTTAGAGCATATTTGAGACATTAGTGCATATTTCATTAAGGCTATACCTACCTCAGTTGAGGCACGGTCTAAAAAGATCGCGGCTAGGCGATGCGCGGATTGCGGGTCGCGGGTGCAAATGACGCATGTCAAAGGAAATATAATTTGTCATATAAATCCAACATGTGTCCATTTAATGTTCTGTTTATTGTTCTATAAGCAACGAGGCTATATTCATGGGCATCGCTGGCTATGCCTCCAGCGTGTGGCACACCAAAGCCTCGCTGACAATTGTGAAGAGGGCTCTGCTTAGCGGACAGAGGGCTGCTCTGATTGGCCTTACTAAGGCCTATAGGACCACATCTTCGGATGCCCTGGTGGTCCTTGCGGGGGTCTTTCCCCTCGACTTGCACGTTCAAATTAGAGGTCGATCACTCTCCTTATGAGGAGGATCAATACAGCTCTCGCCGGTGTCCCTCTGACACCGCCATCGAGAGTGGAGGGCGTGAGCTACAGAAAGACTGTATCTGAGCTGGTCTACAAGACCGCATATGCGGCATGGCAGGCGAGATGGGTGGCCTCCTCTAAGGGCCGCCAGACTTTTCTATACTTTCCAGATGTCTCGGTGAGACACATGACGAGGATACTGGTGCCGACCCACTGGACTAGTCAATTCATGACTGGCCATGGAAACTTTGCGGCCAAACTGCAGGGGTTTGGTTTGGCAGGACATGGGTCGGGTTGCTCATGTGGGATTGTGGGACTGTCCACTTATGGGCCCCGAACGAGCGGAGTTGTTTGCCCGGGTCCGACCCCATTCGGGCCCAATAGGACACGCGGACATGGTGGCAACCGAGGCCAATTTGGCGGCCTTTACTAAATTCGCCAGAGCGTACGGGGGGCGGGACACTCTCGACTCCCCTTGCGACTCTTCAAATTAAAGTCACTGATAGTTGCCATATAAATTAACATCATGCATTCGCACTTCGGTGCAAGGTTGCATCACCAGTCCCGTGCGGCTCTGCTTGGGACAAAATGAGGGCTTAAATTCTTTGATCTGGCACACGTAAGGGTTATGTTAGCCGGCCGCGTATGACGTGGCTGCATATACATAACGGGAGCGGAGGTGGGAATTTACACACCATGTTCTATAAGCAACAATAATAGTATATTCATTGACATGTTTTCTTTTAAAGTAAATGGGTAACGTTTTTAGTCATCTTTACACGATTTAAGAATTAATACGCCCGTCACCATCACGAAACAAATTGACGTGTTTCCAGCTCAACGTTCTTTCTCCGAATGGCAGCGAGTCAAAAATTTCGTCGCGCCTATAGTTGAAAATTATTTGCCGTTTCACTGATGTATCACCTTAATGAATGCATATTTTAGGGCTTTTGCATTTATAATTTTATCGAAACATAACTAAATCAGTTAGATGCACTTGCATTTTAATGGCATCCCCGAGCATTTCATTAATTTATCAGAAAAAGTGAAGTCAACTCAGTCACCTTTATTTAAATTTCGCACTATCACCTCTGTGGACGTTGAGAGATCATTTTCCGCATATAAACAAAATACTGACAGATATGCGGAAAATTTAATGTATTATATTGCTTAAGATTATTATTTTATTATTCGATTTTTATCGGTAATATTGGGTGTAGTGGGTATTTTAAATATTTTTCCATAAAAATGTCCATTTTAACTGCATATTTTGGTTTTAGTGCATATTTCAACGATTTTAAGTGCATATGTGCATGCATATAATCATGTTTTTTGTTGCATATAAATCCGCTCCCTAATTATATGTATTTGCCAGACTAGCAGGGATACCTACATATTATCAAGGACAAACAGATCGACCGACACTGCCAATATAACTTAGATCTCATTTACTATGCATTAGATTAGGTAAATTAATATGTAATATTATGTATCTTCTTACTACCATACGGCCTACCTATTGTAGGTACCTTACCTACGAGTACCTATGTAAGCATCTCCAAGATAAATCCAGTTGGATAAAGCAACTGATATTATCTTAACATACCTATTCTTATTTGTCAAAAATGAATGCGTAGGTCAATTTGTTCTTCTTCTTCTTCGACCACGAGGACAATACACGGCTCCTTCAAGAATCCCTGTCGCTCATTAGTTTTTTGCATCATTCCAGTTTTCCAGGTTATGCCACCATCCCACAGTTCCAACGTATACACTCTGTAGATAATATTTAGCGGGGTTCCAGGATACTGGAATACTTGAACAGGAAAGCCCGATTGAAGTTCTCTTTAGCAGTCCGCAACACGATACCGAGCCAGGTCCAACATCGCCTCATCACTCTAGTGCAGGGTTTCTCAAACTTTTTCTGCAATGGAACACTTCGCAAACTCGGAAATTTTAACGGAACACCTAGTTTATTCTGTAGGTTATTTATTAGCGCAGCTAACCGTTCTGCCAATTTGGCAACTGTCGTTAAACTGACAAGACTTGTCAGCCGGTCAGTTAAAAACAATATACCCCATCTTTTTCATGCACATGGTGTGTGAAAAGATGGTCCTCCGTCTGTACCTAGATCATGGCCCCTACATCCCGAAGCGGGCCCCCTACTTATCGCTAAGGTTAAAGGCAATGTGACGATCTACAGTTGCATATTCCAAATGGTGTTCGATGTAAAATTAAGGGAATTTTTAGCGATTTTTTGTATTTTTAATACACCCACTTTTATGTTGATATGCACAATATTATGGACATGTCAAATATCTACAATAATCCAAATTTGTAAGTATGGCATAACCACATATTATTAAATGTTAGTATGATTGAAGTGAAACAACATTTTTTACTATTAGTGCATGTTTGTGATGTGTGTTTATCTCACTTGGCTGGTCGATCTCTCACGCCGGGCTCCCCGTAAGCCCAGCCCCCCAGGCTAGAGGCCTGTCAGCCTTGTGGGAGCCATGACCTATCTAGTTACTTGACGTCATAAACATCAGTGGAGATTGATCATCACTCGCCTTTCAATATGAAGTATATTCTTTAATTATTTTAGTTATACTTATTTTACTTCTACTTAGTAGAAGATCTTTAATTGTGTTGCAGTGTATAAAACCTTTCCAAATGGTCGCGGAACACCTATTCAGGTTCGGCGGAACCCTGGTGTTCCGCGTAACGTAGTTTGGGAAACCCTGCTCTAGTGTGATGAGAGTCTGCTCAGTACTCTCTCTTATTTCGTCGATACTCCTAAAGTAATACCAGCGCACACTCAGTATCCATTGCAAACATCTGTTCTTGAAGCTCAGTATACGGTTACTCGAGCCTTCGTAAGGTGCCATGATTCTCTACCGTAAAACCGGTCAGAATGCAAGCGCCGAATAGGTTAACCGAGTACAATCGTGAGTCCTAGACACTCCGCATTAGGGATTGCAATACCGCTGTTTGAAAACCGGTATTCCAGTATTTATCAATACCGAAATACCGGTTTTAAAATTCCAAAATACCGGAATTTTCGGTATTAGGAAAGCACGCTAATTTTCGTTTTTAAAAATGAATTATAAGTTATGTGCTGCTAATATGCAAATGCAACAGATGTGAAATAATGAAAAAACAAAATCTATCAAGTATAACATTAATTATATAATTGCCGCGATGAATTATCTTAATATAATTTCGAAATAGTAAACAAATGACAAATGTTCAATTATACTATTATTATTGATGACTGTACAAGCGTTGAATTTAAGAAGCCTTTCCTTCAGCCGCCCTTATTTGCACTTGATGATGAACTAGCCTTTTTGAGGGCTTTAATTAAAATCATCAATATATTCAAATTATTTGTAAAAATCACCAGTTCTACAATATTATGAACAATAGATATTCTTAAATGTCAACATAATAACTGTAGGTATGGTTTTTGCTATAAAATAATGTTATAACGACATTTTAATGATATAAGTAGTATGTACTTCTGTTTTTTTTAGATGTTTGAGCGAATACCGGTATTCAATAAGAAATACAGAAAAACCGGTATTTACATTTTCATTCGGTATTGCAATCCCTACTCCGCATATTGTTGAATGTTGCTCCAGCCATTCCCATTCGGATAGCGAGCTCCGTGATGTGTACCCCCAGATATTTGAAGCTGTCAACACTTTCGATGTAGTAGGTACCTCAAAAACAAAAGCTAATACGAAACTGCCGAACAATCTCAGTAAATAGATTCCATAAATTCAAATCCACGGCGGGAGAAAAAAGCAGTTTTTTTTTTTTTTAATATTTAGTACTTACATATTATAATCTTTCTCCGAGTGGCATCACTGCTTTGTACTTATACAATATAATGTATTATCTCTATCGCTCAATAATTAGTTCAATTAGTAATATCATACAATATCCACAGACATTGAAAATAACATGTTAAGTTTCTTATTAAACTTTATTAAAAAATGTGAATTTCATAATAATTTCCGAACAGGAGCTCTATTTTTAAATATTCCACGAGACGGAGCGGGTGTGTCGATGATATCACGAACCGGATGTGCGCTCCGGTTCATTTTGAGCCCTGCGTGGCGTGCAACCTGTGCATGTCGTCAGCTGAATTGCAGAACTATTCTAACTTACATTTGATTTTTTTTAGGAGAGAGTTTTTTGAAACAACTTACTGAAATTATTTATAATTTCTATGGATAAATGTATGCATCATATTTTAGTTGGATTATTGGTGAAAAAAAATGGTGCATACACTTGTATACTTACTTAAATAATAAATAACTGAAATAGGCTGTTTTAAAAAGCTCGTCTGCAAAATATTTCAAATGTGAGTTCGAATAGTAGTTCCACATTCAGCTGACGATGTGCAAGAGGCTGCTGTGTGCGATCAGCCTAAATCCGTTCTTGTGTAGTCCATCGGTCAATTATTTTATTATTACACTCGGGTAGTGAATGTTCGGCGGCCAAAAAAGTCTTTCCGCTAGTTTGAATTTTTTTGAGGAAAATACCGACTCGCAACTCGAAAGTGGCCGCGGCAAAAATATTTTTTATCAAGTGGATACCTACTTAGGTACTTACTTATATATTATTATGTTTTTGTATACCCTATCCGGAGGCTTTGTTACGGTCGAATTTCAACGAATAACGAGTAACGACACTTATGTACCTACCGTATCCAACAGTGGCGAAGACTGCCCGTTGGAGAGAGGTTGAGAGACAGATAATTGGAAAAAATCATCCTTGGACAGTCATATTGATTGTATTGCATGAGGGTTGTCTATGACTTATTACACAACACAGTATAAAACATTATTTCAAAAGTATAATACCTATATCCATGGACCCCACATTCTAAAGCGGGCCCCCTACCTATCGCTAAGGGTAAAGGCAGTGTGACGCACTGCAGTAGCGTTTTCCAAGTGGCGTACGCGGTAAAATTAAAGTGTATTTTTAGCGATTTTTTGTAGTTTTAATATTATGTACCTACATCCATTTGAATTATGGAGTTGTCGAGTATCGGCACACAGTTAAAAATTGCATCGTAAAACAAAATCTTTTAAATCATTAATATTATTGAAGTAACATAGCATTTTTTATTATTAGAGCAAATTTGTGATCTGTGTTTATCTCACTTATCTGGTCGACTCGACGGGCCCTTCCTGAGCCCGGGCCCCCGGGATAGAGCCCTGTCAGCCCCCCCCCCCCCTTTGTGGGGGCCATGCCTATATTTAATAAGCATGGAAAGCCCTAAGCAGACTGAGAACCATTGTAGGGCGCACTCGAGACAACATGGTGAAGTTGGGGTTCTCCGATGACCAAACCTGCGAGTGCGGTGAAATGCAAAGCATGGAGCACCTTTTTTCATGCAAGGCTTGCCCAGTAAGCTGCAATTTCGACGAGATCCTACAAGCCGAGGAAAATGGGGTTGCCTTCGCCAACTTCTGGAGCGACACATTGTAGCTATTGAAGACCCGACACGACGAAGAAGACTATTTCTTATTCAACGAATAATTCATAAGAAATAAGAATGTAACATTCTTTATTGAATATACATAATTTGAAAACACCTCAGAGAGATAATAAAGATATTACTAGAAAAAATCTTTCTGACAAAAATACGACACCCAGGAGGATTTGAACCTGGTTATATTATATTTCTCAGATATGCTTTAAAACTATGTGTGTTCAATAAAAGAATATTACATTCTTAATAAGTGCAAGTATGTTATAACAAAAAAATCGTAGTGATTCTGACACCGGTTAGTAATTAAGGTAATTCAATAATATGATTTAAAATACTAAAACCGGTTGCCATAAGTAACACAATTATGAAAACCATTAGTTAACTTTGTTGCAATAAGATAGGACACGTATAGCTTAGTGGTTAAGGCTGAGCTGATAAAAGAAGTAAAAATAGGAATCGATAATGTTTCCCCTTCAAAATCACAATAAAATTATATTATACCTACTTATTACAACTGGGCGTAGGTACACGCTTTTTACATTACGATCAAAATGCATCCCGCGATTGATGCATTGTGTATGCCAGTGGTTTCCAAACTTTATGTTACTAGGCCTCCCTTTTGAAACAATTTAATCTTGGCGCCTCCCCCCTTCTTTATTTCATTAAATACATTTTTACACAAAGTGCTTTTTTTCTACTAAACGGGCTCGATATATTGATTTCATTGCATTTAATACAGAAAATTCCGTTTCGCATAAATATGATGTTACGAATGGTAGCAGTACCTACTTGCATTGCTTTTCTTGACAAAGTATTATATTATTCTTCAGTCCAATTCAACCAAATTTGAACAACGGTTTTTGTACACTAAGTACAAATAATTATAAAATAAAATTCTACATGTGAATTATCATCAATCACAAACACCATACAATCATATGAAATTGTATCACACAGACACATTATAAAATTCTAGTATCCTATAACCGAAACAGCGGCGCAGGCGACTTTTTTTTTACTAAAAGAACATTTTTTGTGTGTTTTCATCTCACTTAACTGGTCGATCGGCAACGCTGGGCCCCCAGGCTGGAGCCCTGTCAGCCCCCCTCTTGTGGGGGCCATGCACAATAGTGTAGAAAAATGAGGTACCTATGATAAAATTAGTCTCCTTATCTTCATACAGGTTTGTAAACAAACTAACTTTTATAGGACTGTCTTTTTATATAGTTTATAACTAGCTGCCGTTTTATAAACTATGCATTTGTAAACTGCAATCCTGTGGATACATTAATTGTGTTAAACTTTTCGCGCCTCCCTTTGTAACACTCCGCGCCTCAGTTTGGAAATCGCTGTGTATGCGGTGTTTAGTATAAAATAAAACTCTCTTCCTTATTGCGTTTCAAGGAATTTTGTGAAGAGATAGATAGGTACATATACTTACCTGCTTTCAGTCCTTTTATGAGATAGAAATGATAGGAAAGATTTCCAAGTGTTGATAGTAAGTACCCTAGTCATCAGTCATGCATTTAACATACCTAAAACTATTTCGTGTAACAATTGGTTCGGATGGCGCCATTGTTAAGATCATACAATGTCAACTGAACGCCCGCAATCCATTCATTTGAGGTCAAAATATGACAAATGATTGGTACCCAGGTCCACCCCGAGGAACGCGGCCGACCCTGTGCAAAAAGCCTCCCCATCCTTAAGAAAAATAATTACAAGATAAAAATAACTTTTTATATACAACGTTTTTAAATTTTCTGTTGAATTAAAATGCTCAAACTTGTACTTGATATAAAGTAAATAAAAAACAAACAAATATAGAATACTGAAATGTCATTTTGATTTCCATAGTAACGCACGTATATATTAATAATTTAGTTGCTAGGACCACCCAATCAGCAACCAATAATAGTCTTTTACTTTTTACGGATTTTTCTGAAATAACTTTCCATACATAACAGAATTAACTGAAAATGAATTCAATTCTACTTAAAGATAGCTAAAAGTATTAAAAGAATGCATTGGCATCGTGTTCTGATATATTCTAAAAGTTTCAAATGTCTAGCTAGTCGGGAAGTTAGTTAAAGATTTTTACTGGATAAAAAACCACCGGACAAATAAGAATACGAGCTAATAAAAACGTTGTAAAAATGTGTGTGTGGTGAGCACTACCGGAAATGATAATTTTTATTTTTTTTTAATAAAAATTTGATCGAGTTTCCATTTGAGACAACACAAACAATATAAACCCCTCCAAACCAACCCGCCTAGCACCACACTCGGTCTTAATCGAGCGTATCACGAGGCCCTTCGTTTGGATGCGAAGCATCAGCAGTTTTTTACGCCTGGGAATGTCTCAGGAGCAGATGCCCAAGACTGAGATCGCCACGCTCTCAAGTGAGATTTGACTGAGTTTACTGAAAGACATAATTTAATAAAAAGTGCCATGGGAGAGAAAGGCACGGAGACTTAACAGAAATAAATGAATTTAATGATAGATATATAAGATACAGAAAAAATCGATACAATTTTTTTTAATGCAATATAATTGGCCTTTGTGGCGACGAGGTCGGACGGCCCGATGGGCCCAACAGCTGGTTGGACCGACTTAAGCTTCTCTTCCCTCTCGGACATCCATTCTCTAACTCATTCATTAAGCCTTTACTATCAGAAACAACAATTTCATATTAAATTCACATTATTATTTATATTAAAATATTATTTACTCCATTAAACTTATGTATTTCCAAGATTGAACGTATACAATATTAACAATAAATGTCTTAAATAGTATAAATTATACTAGATTTATTTTTGACCGATTTTATCAATGTTATTTGTAAATATAAAAATTTTATATTAACAATGGAAAAAATGCCAATCCCGGTATTGTCAAATTATAATCCCGAAATCCCGGGATCAGAATTTTGGCTCTGGATTGGATTCCCTAATCGGCAGGTAACTTGTGTTATGAAAAAATTCTGAATCAATTCTGATGTGCTTTGTGTCAGTCATATCCAAATGTTACCATGCCTTCCTTTCGTGTTTTACTACCATTTGCTTCTACATATTATTATTAATATAATATATTATATTATCTCTGCGAGAGTGGATTTGGAATTGGATTGGAGAGTGGATGGAATGGAAAACCAAAAACAGATTAAATGTTTAGAATGACATGAGATTAACATTAACGAAAACTCAATCGCGAAGTTTAAAACTGGTTAACGAGTTAAAATGTTTACCATCACATTAAATACATTATGTATATGTTAAATTTATTTATTTATTATTTATTACATTATGTTAAGTTAAAATGATGTTAAATACAATTATATTGAATAGTAAATTATATTATACTGAAAAATCTATTTTAAATGCGTTTTCATTACTATATTAAAAATGCTTTTAACAATTTATCTGGGCCGCCATTCGATGAAACGGGGCCACGAGTCGAAAAAGGTTGGGAATGAATGCTCCAGTTTCTTAATTGTTGTCTTATCGTGCAGTCTAGCCATCTCAGTTTCGGCCTTTCTTGGTCTTCTCGTGTCCTTGGGGGTCGGGCAATCTAGCACACTCCCTGCGTTTTCATATGCAACGTAATCCCTTCGCCCCAACAAAGTGTGTACAACTCCTCATTATAACTTGTCCTCCAAATTCCATCTTCTTGAATCACCCTAAAAATTATTTTCAATACTCTCCTCTACAAGAAATCCATATTTATTTTATCCTGTCCTGTTTAATACTGAGCGAGTGTTTTATATAAGGTTGTTTTGGTTTACTTTTCTAGATGCACCTCACCTATTCCTATGCCACCTATATCACCTACACGGATATTGTGATAAAATGGACCTAGTGTTTTCGCCACTTGGAATCCCCTGGTTATAATGTGAGAGAAACGGTACACACGACCGCATCCGTGGCAAGCCAGTACAAAAAACTCCAATCACACAGCGTCGACACTCGACAGTCATCTCTGCCAACTGTGCCTGCTGACTGCTGCTTTACCATCGGATCGCATGCTAGCTGCCTAGCTGCTGGATTAGTCGCTGGTGCCGATACTCCACTGGCAGAGACCAGTGGCATGTAGATATTACCCAAATCTATTGAAGAAGCATTTTACACTATACACTAGACAGGGGTTCCACTTTTATTTTGTAAAATTCTACCAAAAATCGTTACGTACCTAGGTAAGCTGCCACCCTTAAGGCTATACCTCAGCTGAGGCATAGTCTAAAAAGATCGTGACTAGGCGATGCGCGGATTGCGGGTCGCGGGTGCAAATGACGCAAGCCGAACGAAATATAATTTGTCATAAAAGTTCAACATGCGTCCTTTTTATATTAAGTTTATTATTATATTCGTAATAAAATAGTATATTCATTGACATGTTTTCTTTTTCAAGTACATGCGGAACGATTTTTAGTCATCTTTAAACGATTTAAGAATATTTTCATCCGACTCCATCACAAAAGAAATTGACGTGCGAACAGGTCGACTATCCCTCTCCAAATGGCAACGTGCCGCAACATTTCGTTCCTCAAAGTGTTGAAAATTATTTGCCGTTTAACTTATGTACGCTCTTAACCAGTGACATCCCGTGTGGGTAGGCAGATCATGCGTTACATAGGGGCAGCACATTATAAAGATTTCCATGAAGCAAGCGATGCTGTCGCTTCATTATAAAGTACCTATCGACATTTTCGTTTAAAAAATAATCGAAGCACAAAAATTCCTGACAACATAACTAAGTATTATTATATTTTAAAACGCGTCTTAATATATATTGTAATGGTGGTTTATCGCACAGACAACATTTTCAAAAGGGTGCCTCCAAATTTATCAGCGCTACAGACCTCCGCGTACCCAAAACCACCACTGTTTGAAAGTAGGTTTCGTTGAAATGCTTTAATAATTGTCAGTTGATTGTGTGTATGTCAATTTAAAGATCTTTGGTGTACCTATTTGTCTGTCGAATAATTAAATATAAGTAGGTACCGAACTAATGTGCAGGTATACAATTTGAAACTCAAAATGAAATGGTATGGCCGGGACGACATTTTAAAAGTTCGTAAGGGTGGTAGGTACCCTCGGTAGCCTAGTTTGTAGAACGGCTATCACTGGAGCCGTTGGGAGGGTGTCGAGTTCGTGGTTGAGAAGAAAATAAATGCACGTTTTTTTTATTCAGAACGATGACTCAATGAGTTGGGAAAATCGTGAAAAGGCTGGAATTATATACCTTCACCGCTGTGGATGTGCTGCTCTTGGATTATTTATTATTTTCTTGCCGTTTCTTAGAATACGGCACCCCTCAGCAGTGTATGATCTGCCTACCCTCAGCGGACATCACTGAGCAAGACCATCAGACCAACAGGTAAGGCTGTAAAACATGGAGCCTGATAGAGAAACATTTCTTATTTCACATACTTACATAATTTTGAAAACACTTCTGAGAATAAATCATAACCAATAGAAAAAATATTTTTGAAAAATATAAGAGGAATCGTACCCGCATCGCTCGGGTATCACGCCCACGCACATAGACCACTATGCTAAAGGAGTCATACTTAATTGCGACAAATTTTAACTAATGGCTTTTAATACTCACTGAAGCGCTTTCCAAATTGAGCTACTATTCTGATTTCGATTAATAAAGTTAATTAACAGCTGAAATATGCCTTAGAATCTGAAGGTTATAAACCGCAATTGAATTTGTGATAGCTGATGACAGTTCAAACAAGTAATTTTCTCCTAACAACATGTTAGGAACGGGATGAGAACTAATTGTAGACTTCGTAGACGGTTGTATCCGGAAATACCTGCATCTCGAAGAAGACCGGATGCTCTTCCTGCATCCTTCATTCTATTTCCTCGCAGGTGTCAGGCGGATGGTAGATATCATTCCGATGGAATGATAGATTTTATATGAGTACATAAATGGCTTTTCTATGCGCTGACGACTATCAGAAAATCATTTCTGCTAGCTAATTAATCAATACGTAGTACAAAACACTTAGAGCTTCGCTTTAAAAATGAAATCAAAGAAGGAAATAATACAGTCAACAATAACAATATAACTCCAAGTTTCCTTTCCATAAAATAATATAAGATTACGATCGAGACTTTACAGCCTCAGAGCAGTGATTACCAACCTTTTTTGATTGGCGGAACCCTTGAAACATTTTCTAAGCTCTGAAGGAGGCCCTATCTGGGTGATAGGTATATATTATAAGGTGCTGTCAATGAGAAAAGTAGGTAAATTATAATAATTACAAGATAAAAAGAACTTTTTATACACAACGTTTTTAAATTTTCTGTTGAATCATATAAACTTGACTTGCTACACATCAGATACACCAATAATTTTATTTTAATATCTTATATTATTTGAATTATGTGTTTTGCTCATTGATGTAATATATCAATGGTTTTGCTCTATTAATAAAAAACTGTTTTAGCAATTTTATGATAATTCTCGTGGACCACTGGTATGGCTCGCCGAATCCTGTTTGTGAATTACTGTTTTTATTGGACATTTATTTTATATTTTATGAAACACTCGAGATTGCCAATGCTCAATGCATTTTTTATGTGAATGTCTCACAATAATCATAAAAAGTATGGGAAATGCTGGTCTAGGTCTAGTCCGGATAACTCAACGACGGACAACTGGGCGCCAGACATATGAATGAAATGCGCGAATTATCTATGTGGCGACCAGTTAGAGTAAAGTTTGTACGTAAATCTAATATTATATAGTGTCTACATGGGAGTAGTTAAAGCCAGATATCATCATCATCAGTCTGAATCTATCCACTGCTGGATGAAGGCCTCTTCAAGCTGCTTCCACTTCTCTCGGTCCTGTGCATTGCATTGCCACGTACTTACGCAGAACTTTATCATCTCATCGATCCAGCGGCCTCTAGGTCTACCTTGTGGACGTTTTGTACTTCTTGGATACCACTGGATGACTAGATTTGTCAAACGATTGTCTCTTCTTCGAGCTATGTGTCCAGCCCATCTCCATTTAAGTATTTTAATAAACTTTACTACATCGTAAACCATTGTCTGCTTCCTTATCCACTCATTCCTCTTTTTGTCCTTTCGCGTTATCCCCAGCATACACCTCTCCATACCACTCCGATCTCTCTTTTACTTAGGGTCCATGTTTCACACGCATATGTGATCACGGGAAGGTCGGCTGGTTGAACAGTTTGCGCTTTAGGCAGAGTGGAAGGTCACTTTTGAAGACATTATTCAGGCGGCCAAAAGCACTCCAGCCTAGCTTTACTCTGCGCACAATTTCATCAAATATACATCCATCTATAGACACTTGTTGTCCCAGATCGATGTAGCTTTTCACCTATTCGAGCTGAGTGCCATTGATGAGGATCTCTTTTTGACCCGCAAAGCCTTTACGTGCCTTTCGTCTTTGTTACATTTATTTTCAAACCTACTTTGTTGCTTAGTTCAGCGAGTTTCTGCATTCTGCTTTGGAGTCTTGCGAGAAAAGGCAGATATATATTGACGAATTAATTGATTGACATCATGTAAAACCGGAGATAAGGGATGTGAATTCGAATGAATGTAAAAACAGAGTGAAGAAAAATAATGCTACAACATAACTTGAAATCGAACTTGAAAACACTCGCTGCGACTTTCTTTTTTTTTGACATTCCCACAGTGACAACAACTGACATCTGACACATCGTTTTGAGAGAAGTATACGATATAAGTTTCAGAATATCTAAACACCGCATTTATTTATTCCTAATGTTGCCCTGAATTAAGTGTAGAGACTTTAAGCGAGAAGTATACAAAAATTTATGTTATACCATGCAGATGTAAATAGTAAGTGAAATTTTATGTCCGATACATGACATAAGTATCACGATATAAGTGTCAGAAGAAATAAACTTGGCATAACATACTGGTGTCATTGATGTTGGAAGCGAGAGACAGCAGTGCTATAACTGGTGGAGAGGGTTCAGAAGAAATTCTTGAGACTCCTTTACTTGAGGTTGTATGGATACTATCTCCGTGGCTTTATCCAACTGACTTTCTCTTAGGCATGCTTACATACTGCAGTTTGCAATTTAGAAGAAATCTTTATTTAGCTACGGACTTTTTTCCAACTTATACGAGGTATAAATGAGAACGCTGCAATTCTGGGCAGTGTTGACCTGTGTGTCCCTGATAACTATCTTAGAAATAGAGAGCATCAGTTGTTTATTCTCCCAAGGTGCAGAACCAACCTGCCACTGGTAATGCCAATTGGGAGGGAGATAACTATGTTCAACGAAATTGGTTCGGGTGTTGATATATTCCATCTACGTGAGGATGAGTATAGGTGGACGTTGTTTTATAAATTCTTAAAATAGGGTCTGCTTAACTCATCCGGTGTACTTCCTTGTACCTATCTAATTTATATGTTTTTGTATGTAAGTACACATTTCTACTGTTTAATAATTTACTATATAATATGTCTATTCTGATCTATCTCTTTTTTATGTAATACTGTTTTATATTTCTTTGTTTCTAAATGTCATGTTGTGAACGTCTTAAACTTATAATTTGTAATGTCCACAATATGTAAAAATAAATAAATTGAATTGAATTGATTAGTACGTACCTAATTATGCAAATGTTCATTATGCATTACACTCTACTTTATAGCGATGTATCAAAATACTTACCAAATGATAAAAATCAGAAACAAATTGAAACGATTTCCTGTGTATTTAAAAATATATATATTTTACAGTGTCTGTATAATTATATTTATTATAAGTACTTCCATATCACATTAAATAGATACCAAATATAGCATATTCATATTGCATTTCATAATCAATAAAACGTAACAACTCATTTTATTAACTTCTCCTTTATTTCTTATGAACCGTATTGTATAAAATTGTGCAGTATTTATTATTTCTTCCAACGATTTTTCAGTAGGTAAATCATATCGACTGTGTTTAGGAGAAAGGGCGTAACCCTCAATTTCGAAAAGTGCTTTTTATTAGATATTAACAATGTTTATTCTATACACAAGACTGCATTCGGTCCGCTACGGCAGCTAAATAGGGTAGGAAAGTGTCGAATTATTAACACTTATTGTAACAATTACAATAATTTAGTTATAATTGTTACAATAAATACTATGTTTCAACAGCACCTCTTTTGGCTGTGATAAATTTTAGACCGAGATAGATAGTTTTGACAGGTCAGACGGCTAACTAATTGTAATTGTTACAATAAGTGTTAATAATTCGATATTTTCCTACCCTATTAAGCTGCCGTAGCGGACCGAAAGCAACCTTGTGTATAGAATAGACCCGCAGATCCTATAAACATAATATGTACCTACCATGTAGGTACAGCATTTGCGTGATGTTTGATTGTTTTGACAGAAAACATGACATACGTACTCGGAGCGGCGCAGAGCGAGAGAAAGCGATGTAACATGCTTAACGCATTCGCTGCTGAGTAGATAATGAGTTTTTAATTAGCACCTTTAAAATGCACGTTAATTACATCGATCGGCCGCCTTGTCATTACGCGCATATGCGTCTTCAGCGTCCAAAGTATTAATGTGAACGTTAGACGAAAGTAGCAACCTTAACAATATTCAAATTCTGCCTGCCTAATTGCTGCGCAATAGGAAAAATCGCATCCACGCATGTTCAAAGTTATATTGTTCTACTAAATACTGCCCAATAGAAATATTATGCCTTAAGTCCATATTAGTTCGTGAGGAGTTAAATAACACTATGTACTTATTTGTAAAAGAAATGCTCGTACTCTCATGCATCTCAAATTTTGAACTTCGATTTTCTCAAAACATACTAAACAGGACATAGAATATCTTTGCACTAAACCTATACCACATGACGCCTTCAAGAACCCTTGTCTATCGCCAGTCTTCTTGCATCTTCCCGGGAAACGCCAGCAAAAGTTATAATGGTTCAGCTTAATAGGTACACGTTCTGTTATGCCGAATTATTATCAAAATTGAGGTTTTAATTGAGCTTTAATTAAGTTTTAATTTAAAGAAAAAAGCATTTACCTTTTGATTTACCTTCATTTTTATTGATTTTTCTGTAATAAATTCTTTAATTACTTACTGTGAACCGGGGTGAGATTAGACCAACACTATTCTGCAAAAAAATGTGGCTACCTAATTGATGTTTCTTTTACCTAAAATTTTGTCATTAGTCATCCCAGTGGTTTCAAAACTTTATGTTACTACACCTCTCTTTTAAAAAAATCTAATCTTGGCGCCTCCTCCTCCTTTATTTCATCAATCCTTTTTAAATAGTCAACAATGTAGGTACTTAGTAATACAAAAATGAAAAAAAATATATCAAAATAAACAAGTTTTTAATACTTAAGTATATTAAATTCGTTTTTTAATTAATTTGTTTTTGATGCGACGAATATGCTTGTTTATTAGCACAATCAATTTATTTTAATAGCAGTCAACCAAATTCATCATCGTTCATTGACAAATGGATTCTATCATGGGCTCCACATCCTGAAGCGGGCCCCCGCCCCAGGCCAGGATCTTTCAACCAGATATTTAAAATATTTAATAGTTCTGTAATAAAGCAGCGACTTTTTTACCATTAATAAAATAATGTGAAAAGTGCATTAGTAAACTAACCAAGAACTCATGAAATAGATTTTTGTTTGCTTCAATATATCTGTCGTAGAAATCATTTAAAAGTGGAGACATGGTAAACTTATTTTTTTTGTAATTTTGATTTCCAAAACTCCATTTTTTATGAATGCCTTCACTTTGTCTTTTTAAATCAGTGAATGCATTAGTGGTCCTTGCATTGATTTATTCACTCAGTTTTCAGTTTCAACCAAATAGACAAGTTTAATAACAAAACTATCGTTCCTGAACAAATTTTCCTCAAATTTCAACATTATGACTTGACCCTTTTATTTCATTTTTTCACGAGATAGCCAGCGCGCTTCACAATAGTATAGAAGTGAGGTATTATAAAATTAGTAATTTTCAGACAGGTTTGCAAACCTTTTATAGGACTGTTTTTGTATAGTTTATAACTAGCGGCCGTTTTATAAACTATGCATTTAACTTGTGGCTACATTAATTGTGTTAAAGTTTTCACGCCTCCCTTTGCAACACTCCGCGCCTGCAGTTTGGAAATCGCTGACCTATACCAATTTAATGTTTCATTAAGAGGGGACATGTTCAGCGTAGGTCAAAATGGAGCTTTTATTCTATTTTAAAAGCATGATCCTGGACATTCCTTAAACGTTGTAGATAATCTATTTATATAATTTTAAAGCCTTATTATCCTTTATATTTATTTTAAACATTTGATGGCATAAAGTATTTTTATTAGATAAAATAGTATTCTTTTAAACCTCTCGCTCTAATGTTTTAGAATATAGTCATATTTCAGTACATAAATGTGCAGTGGTGTTAAGATTTTTTACATTTATTAATTTTTAAACGCATTTATAAAACCATCAATATAATTTATGTCGATATTATTATAGTGAAATATTTACGATAAAAAAATTATATTGATAATCTCTGTGATCCCAAATTTGACAAGAATTAGGCATTTTATTATTTAAAAAATGGGCAAGATTTAACACATTTGAAGATAATTCTAAAGATACTAATTATAAGCTATGTCTTTTACCATTCAAGTGTGATAAATATCCTACGAATAATGATTTCTTTATAATAATTATTGACCTAAGAATAAGGTAGTGTTTTTTTGAAATACGCCATTTCTTTTGGCATTCCCCAGTGGTTAAGCTACAACATACGACCGTAGCCATAAATTGACAAACTAAAACTGAAGTAGGGAGTAAGATCATGATAACGCGCGTGTTTTAACATGTACCAATTTAAAAAAAAAGATTTTTTTTTCGGTTAGGTATATGCTTTGAAATGGAATTTGGATGGAAATTTTGTTGGAATCCTGTATCTGGCAAATTCACATACCTACTTATTGTTTTTCAATGTGTATTTGGAGTCAGAGTATGAACCCAATAGGTCTAGCAAATGGTCAACATCCATTTCTTATAAAAACAAAAATCAGTTAATGCAACCTCCACCCCAGGATCGAATATGGTTGGGTTTCGGGAATTTCCGAGATTTTAAATCCCGAATCTCGAGAATTCAAATTTTTACCATTTCGGAAAATCCCGGATCTCGAGAATCTTTTCTCGGGATTCGGGATTTATTTATTATCAAATATTAACTGAAAAAACGATTTTCTATATGAAAAAAACTGGATAGGAAAAGACTGGTCGGGGCATTTAATACAATTAAGCCAACGTCGACTCAAAATGAGCGCAATTTTTGCAACATCAGGGAATTTTGTGTCTCAAAAGCGTGCGCGATTATCAGACGCAGCGATTGACAGTCTGTGCTTTTTGAAATCATATTTTAATAAGTAATGTTTTGAATTATTTTGGTACTGTTCGGTTATACCGGAGCCAGCGGAAAACGCATTTTGAAAATAGTCGATAAACTGGATTATTTGTTAGTTTGGGTTAGTTTAGGTTCGGTTAGGTTGGGTTAGGTTAGGTTAGGTTAGGTTAGGTTAGGTTTGGTTAGGTTAACCTAACAAATAATCCAGTTTATCGGCTATTTTCAAAATTCGTTTTCCGCTGGCTCCGGTATAACCGAACAGTACCATTATTTTTGTTTTCCTACTTCTATTTTGTTTTTCTTCTTACATAAATAAAAAAAAATATAATTTTTTGGAATTTGTCTGTTTTTACACTGATTTTAGGATTTTTACAGGTCTCGAATCTCGAGAATTCAGAATTTCATCATTTCGGGAAATCTCGAGATTGAGATTTTCTCGGGAAATACCCAACTCTAAATATGGTGATATAATACATTTGAGGAGTTTTTAAAAGATTTCATGTTATACAGAAACAAATTTATGGTGAAACGGTTGCGTCAGTTAATATCCTAGCTGTTGCTGTTGCCATCCACTCGTAATAATTTCAACATACACGTGGATCTTATGTCGTCATAGTGACTTCCCACGAAAGGCCTTTACCCCTCATACAGAGACGCTAAACCTTTTCACACATGATAATATATTAGCATTAATAAGGACCTCTTGGTGTCAGACGAGCACATATAATTCAATTTAGTTCAATTCAATTCAATTTATTTATTTTTGAAATTTTGTGGACATTACAAATTATAAGGTTAAGACGTTCACAACATGACATTTAGGAACAAAGAAATATAAAACAGTATTACATAAAAAAGAGATAGATCAGTATAGAGATAGATAGTATGTTATTAAACAGTAGAAATATGTACATACAAAAAATATTAATTAGATAGGTTCAAGGAAGTACACCTATTTTAAGAATTTATAAAACAACGTCCACCTATACTCATCCTCACGTATGTGGAATATATCAACACCTGAAGCAATTTCGTTGAACATAAATATCGCCCTCCCAATTGGCATTAGTGGCAGGTTGGTTCTGCACCTTGGGAGAATAAACAACTGATGTTCTCTATTTCTAAGATAGTATGAGTATAGTATGTATATAATGGTATGAAGGGATTTCAAAAAATTATCTTTAATAGGTATTTAATAATTATTGATTTTTACGGCGACAAAAAGAGGGTGGGGTTAAGAAAATCTAGTTGGTTATCTACTTTTCCGAGTACATTCCAGTGGCGAAGGGTGGAGGTAGGCTGTTAAGATCCGACATAAATAGTACACATTAAACTTTGTCAGACATTTATATTTGCTTTTATTTAAAAATACAATGTATTACACATGTTGTTGGTTAGTTTTTTTTAAATTCATTAACCAAACCATAGTAGATAAAAATATTATTCTATCTATAAAATATCCAAAATTATATATAGTTTAATGGCTTAATTTTAGATATTTTATAGATAGACGATTATTCATTAGCTATTATCTATTATGGCTTGGTTTTTCCAGTGTTTAATTGAATTAAAAAAAAACTAACCAACCATCTGTAAATTGTAGACTTAATTCAAAATAAATAGGTATGACTGACAAAGTTTACTGTGCATTATTTTTGTCGGATCTTAACAGCCTACCTCCACCCTTCGCCACTGGTAAATTCCCCATACTATCTATCCCCCCTACATGAGAATATTTTAGCGAACATTATTGATGACCCAGATAGTTGCACCAATTCATGAGTGCTTCGGGACTTCCTTTGACACAGTGCTTGTGAGCCGTAGAATGCCGAGAGAAGTAAGGTCATCCCGTTGAGATGGCTATTCGACAGAAAGAAAGGGAAAAAGTTATATTTCATTCGTGTAAAATAAATAATGTAATTCATTTCGTTCCTAGTGGGGCTCCGGATATGAAAATCCTCTCCTTGCTTACGCGCCTGCTTGGTGATAATTAGAGGTGAATTGGAAATACTGTCACCAGTTTGTGTACTCAAGTTTCGGATTAAACTACCCATACTAAGTATTTGTGGCCAAATAAACTTATTCCAAAAAACTTGTGATGATATCATCGCGATTCGCTGTTCTGTGCACTATATGTGAGTTGGAAATACTGTCACCAGTTTGTGTACTCAAGTTTCGGATGAAACTACCCATACTAAGTATTTGTGGCCCAATAAACTTACTCCAAAAAACTTGTGATGATATCATCGCGATTCGCTGTTCTGTGCACTATAGGTGAGTTGGAAATACTGTCACCAGTTTGTGTACTCAAGTTTCGGATGAAACTACCCATACTAAGTATTTGTGGTCCAATAAACTTATTCAAAAAAACTTGTGATGATATCATCGCGAGCCGCTGTTCTGTGCACTCGCCAGTTGGTAGACTTTCAACACTATTGACATTAAATGCGCACGAACGAAATAGCACTTGAATATAGGTATATTTTAATTTATTAGTCTATTGCGTTCGAATGTATGAATAATAATAGGTCATAAATTTTGTGTCGCAGCACAGTGGTGAGATGACGCACAGGCTTAGGCTTGTTATATACCGCTGAAAACAAGTTTAGAATTTTAAAAAATCACTGTTATTCATTTTTGTAAATAATATTGTAACCTAACAGAAAAACAACTCTAAAATTTAAAATTTTATAATAAATGGGACTTTTCGAAAAGCGGAGCTTAGCGTATTTTTAGCGATCATATTGAAGCCGATACACAGTCTGAGTTCCCTGAGCCGATACGTATTTTAAAATACTAATAATATGGAGTTGGTTTTAGTTTCCGTTGAGTATGAAACTTTTGTCGCATACGCACGCCAAACGATCTATATAGTATTCCAAATACTAGTGAGTATTTTGGAACAAGTTTATATACTAAGTATTTTTTTATACTGGTGGTAAGTAGGTATACTTAGTCTTCAAAATCGACCAGCTTTCCCATATCTAGTGATAATACACTATATTATGCACACCTGAAGTTTAAAATAATCCACGGCCATAGGCAACACCATCTCTTGCTACCTTCTATTCGGTAGGCACACTTCCCTATCCTGGGCCAGTCGTATCAGGTTTCCAACGTATTAGACAAGCGCGAAATATATTATGGTGCATGTCACGGACTATCACGTGGCGTCACAGTAAGCTACCGCTACGGGAAAAAAGTGTGTAATGTCGTTTTTCTTGGTGTAGGAATGTTCTTGGTATAGGAACGCATACGAATAGAAGAAGAAGATGATTTTCTTATTCAAAAACCTTCGCGGGCGTGCGCACAACAACTGGTCAAAATTTCATTGCAATCGAGTGAATAGTATAAGAATGCATACGAATAGAAGAAGATAGAATAGAAGAAAAAGAAGAAGAAAATAGTTGTATCAATTCAGAAACCTTTGCGGGCGTGAGCACAACACTTGATCAAAAATTCATTGCAATCGGATGAATGGTATAGGAACGCATACGAATAGAAGAAGAAGTAGAATATGGTTGTACTAATTCAGAAACCTTCGCGGGTGTTGGCACAATTACTGACGAAAATTTTATTTCAATCGGATGAATGGAATAGGAACCATACGAATAAAAGAAGATATAATGAATTAGAAGAAGAAGGAGAAGAAGAAGATGGTTGTACTAATTCAGAAACGTTTGCGGATGTTGGCACAACCACTGACAAAAGTTTCATCGCAATCGGATGAATGGTATAGGGACCAACAACTGACGAAAGTTTCATCGCAATCGGATGAATGGTGTAGGAACCATACGAATAAAAGAAGATATAATGAAGAAGAAGAAGAAGAAGAAGATGGTTGTACTAATTCAGAAACCTTTGCGGATGTTGGCACAACCACTGACGAAGGTTTCATCGCAATCGGATGAATGGTGTAGGAACCATACGAATAAAAGAAGATATAATGAAGAAGAAGAAGAAGAAGAAGAAGAAGAAGATGGTTGTACTAATTCAGAAACCTTTGCGGATGTTGGCACAACAACTGACGAAAGTTTCATCGCGATCGGATGAATGGTATAGGGACCAACAACTGACGAAGGTTTCATCGCAATCGGATGAATGGTGTAGGAACCATACGAATAAAAGAAGATATAATGATGAAGAAGAAGAAGAAGATGGTTTTTCTAATTTCGAAACCTTTGCTGGTGTGCGTACAATAACTGACTAAAGTTTTGTGGCAATCGGATGAATGGTATAGGAACCATACGAATAAAAGAAAATAGAATGATGAAGAAGAAGAAAATGATGATTTTTCTAATTCAGAAACCTTCGCAGGTGTGCATACAACTACTTACCGAAATTTCATAGCAATCGGATGAATGGTATAGGAACGCATACGGGACAGGCAGACAGACATTCATTTTTATATATAAGATAATATAGCCTATACTCTTTGCGAAAGTGCAAACAATAAGTTGACAAAGTTTTATCGCAATCGGATGAACGGTATGACAGCGCATAAAATACGAACAAACAAACAAACAAATATTGATTTTTATATATTAGAAGATATATTATTTGATATATTCCACTTGCGTGAGGGTGAGTTTAGGTGGACGCTATTTTATATATTCTTAAACTAGGGTCTCCTTAGGAAACTCGGTGTACTTCTTTGAACTTCTATAGATGTATATATTTAATTGTATTTTCACTGCTTTTGTATGTTTATATTATGTTGTCTTTTTATTTTTAATTGTTATCCCTTTTAATTACTTTCTCTTTCTTTTTTATAATAATGTTTCATGTCATGTAATGCCCACAATATGTTAAAATATAAATAAATTGAAATCGAAAAAAATGCGATGCTTAGATGACGTGACTATTGAAGAGATTGGAATCTCGGATAGGAGGACGATTTTAGAGAATAGTCCGGATTGGGGCAGACGACTTGAGGAGCATAGAGCCCACCCCAGCACCATCATGTATGTTGACTATCATGTATTTATACAGATATAAAATGACCCCATAGTCTTATTTCTCACTCTTCGAAATGAACCCTGTAAGTCTAAGAAGTAGAAACAAATTTATTTGTAAATAATACGAGGGAATTCCCGCAAACCCCAGATTGAAATCACTGCACTGCGCACGCGCACCAGGATTCAATACCCCCGGCATTGAGTGGAGGGATTTTTCACTCCGCTCAAAACTCTATGCGTCCGCGCGGCAGAGAGATAATAAAAAGTCAGAGGGACAATGATGATGTCGAAAGGGGTACGGGAGGGCTGCGGGGAGCAAGTGGGGCGGGGGTGGACGCGGAGCAACGAACTCGCGCCTTGTGCCACTTTACGGCCGGAGAGATGGGCACAATCTCGACGCGATTCTCGATATTCAAGGTTTCGTTACCAACCGAATACAATATTATGTTTTTTTCAATTGCATGTAGTACGTCGTATTTGGTTATTACGAGGAAGATGGGACCGACCAGCGCCATCTTTAGATTAATAAAGTCTGAACATATCTTTTTGCACAATCAACGAGTGGTCCACTGTTCAGCTGTCAAAATCAGATCCCAGATTGCTTAATATATTGATTCGCCCTTTCTCGTTTCAAATTGAATTATGAATAATTCTCAAATCAAATATATTAACTATCAGTATTATTTATAAATTAATATACATTCCTGTTATTCATCAGCTGTCAAAGTCAGACTAGTCCTTCACACAAAAACCGGTGGTAATATCGATTTCCAAAAAATTACATATTTTATATGTATAGCATTGATCTATGCATTACATTTGTTGTAGAAGGTGTGTTAATGCTGGTGTATTATTTATCATGTAACTCATCTATCCAAATCAAACCATTCCCTGTGTGAACACGACAGACGCGTCAGTATGAGCACTCTGTCTATAGAACAATGACAGGTCATCCATATACAACAACGGGATGGGCGGAAAAAGTAGGACCAGTCGTTGTGAATGTATCGGCTTTCTACTTGAGTCGGAAATGGACCGACTGAATTTGCTCGTTATAATCATTACTCGTTTTACGTTATAATATAACATTTTTCGCTCCACGCTCTATTTAAGCATAGAACATAAAAAATCTGAAAACCATCATAAAAATCCCCGAAACAAGCATTTATAAACTAAAAACGAATTTGTTTATTGTAATGAAGTGTTGAGCCGCCGGCGCTAGTAGGTACTTACGACTTCACAAAGCTTGGATTTCTTACATGCAATTTCAACCATATGCGTGGATACTTTTTCAATGTTGTCGGCGAAATTATCAATTAGGTGCTTAGACACTTAACTAGTGTCATAAACGTAATCCGATCCCAGCGGCATCGGTCTAGTTAACTGCCCGGTCGGAATTTATTGCTTACGGCCGAAAATGTTATTTTTAAACGATCGACACATTAACAGTTTTGCTCGGTATACCCGAGAAGTAGCTCGTTATAAAAGTAAATAAATGTTTGGAGAAAATCATAAATAAAATGTCAACGAATGCTTCCTCATTACGTCCGAGATCTCGCTATTTCCGTGATAGTAATAACCAATTTGGACTGTAATTTAATATTTACTGCAGGCGCATACACAAAGGGAGGTTTAAGGGTTCGGACCCCCCCCCCAGAAACGGAAAAAATACAAATTATTTAGGTAGGTAAATGGAATATTAATTTGTCAGTACTTCATGACTGAGCATCGTGAACTGGATGATGTGGCATGCATGGCCC
Source organism: Rhyacophila brunnea (assembly GCF_057557595.1). Lineage (NCBI taxonomy): Eukaryota > Metazoa > Arthropoda > Insecta > Trichoptera > Rhyacophilidae > Rhyacophila > Rhyacophila brunnea. Next base: position 29,341,630 of record NW_028232904.1, on the reverse strand, counting down.
CCACAAAGGGGGGCTGACAGGACCCTAGCCTGGGGGCTCAGGGTCATTGGGGCCCGGCATGGCGAGTCGGCTAAATAAGTGAGATAAACATACATCACAAATTTGCTCTAATAGTAAAAAAGGTCGAATAGTTATATATTAAATTATGTGATTGTGCGATGTAATTTTTAATTGTGTCATTACTTGATAACTCCATTATTCAAGTTGATGTAAGTATTAAAAATACACTAAATACCCTTCATTTTACCTTCAACGCCTTTTGGAAAACACTACTGTAGAGCGTCACACTGCCTTTAACCTTGGCGATAGGTAAGGTAGCCCGCTTCAGGGTGTGGGGGCCATGGTGGCATCTCTAAAAGACAAGACAGCACGGACGACACAGACGGACACTAACGATCCTAATAATTGTTACCGTCAAGCCGGGCGCATTCGATAATTCAATATTGTGAATGCGACAGGTCATAATAAAACGTAAGTTACTTTGGTTATAGGTACCTGCATCCCAGGTGTTTATCGCTAGATTTAAAGTGCGGAGTGTCCGGATATGGGGAATGTATCTGAAAAATTTTGATATTCCATGATTGAAGCGACGAAAAGGCAGCGCTCGTACGAACCGGAGCGCTCAATATTTTTTTGAAAAATGATATTAACATAGTTATCAAATTTTATGTGTATCTTATAAAAACCAGTCTATTATATTTTTTTGTTATATGGTCTATCAACCTTAGATGGCCAAATTATTTTTTTCCACGAGACGGAGCAATAATTTTGCCAATTTCACCAACCGGAACGGTGCTCCCGTGCGCTCTGGTCCATTTCGAACCCTGCGAGAAGCTATAAGTAGTAGGCGGAGTAAATGTGGAATCAGTGGCACAAAAAAACCATTTTTAATGATTCCATTAAAAATATATTATGATATTCAATTAATTACTTACTTAAATACAACTCAATGTATCTATATCAAATCGTAACATTAAATTCATTTATAAATTTTGCTAGTGTGCTCTATCCATGGCCCCCACATACTGAAGCGGGCCACCAGTTTAGGATGTTTGGCGGGCCTCCCCTACCTATCGCTAAGGATAAAGGCAATATGATGCTCGACAGTAGCGTTTTCCAAATGGTGTACGCGGTAAAATTAATGTGTATAGTTAGTGTTTTTTGTATATTTTAATACATCCATTTGAATTGTAGAGTTATCGAGTATCGATACACAATTAGAAATTATATCGTACAAGCACATAATTTTAAATAATAACATTATTGAAGGAAAATAGACGCAGGCGACATTTTTTTACTATTAGACAAAAATTTGTGATGTGTGTTTATCTCACTTATTTGGTGGACTCGCCACGCCGAGCCCCACCTGAGTCCGGACCCCCAGGCTAGAGTCCTGTTAGCCCCCCACTTGTGTGGGCCATGCTACTAGGTATACGGTGTCCAATTTTATTAGATTCTGATAGCTGATTTAGGCAAAATTCATGAATTGAAGAATGAAAACTTAACCTCACCTCCTAACCTAAGAAATAGTCAGCCCCTTCCAAGGCTCTATCAATTCCTAGATGTCTACCGATTTAAGAGGATTTACATTATAATTCAGGATGGTGTATTATTAATAGGTGAAATATGTCAATTTTTTTATATATTTTAATGACAATACAATAAATTGTTTCAACCTTTTTTTTCGTTGACTTCTATCTTATTTCCTGGCTGGTACGCAGGCGGCTCTACCTTAAGGGTTCGTAGGGACCATCCCCACTTCGTTATCATGTCAACAATACACGTCCGTTATTTTTATCATTGTCATAATATACCTACTTTTTTACGCTGACCCGGGTCACTTAGTCTCATCCCGTCACCACAGTACAAATCTAGTTCTACAAAGGATGTGAATGGATTAGCGTTAGTGTACTCATACTGGGGAGCGAATCAAATGACCCCTATATGAAACTGATAATGATAAGTCTATAATAATCATTATTATTAATTAAGTACGCTTTTTAGGTGTGCTTAAGTAACGACGGAGATAATCATATTATTTATTCTGAAAAATTACTCATTTTCTCCTAAAATCATATTATTATAAGTAGCTTGGTACTTAATTATTGTATAATATATGAAAGTAGGTAGGTATGTAGATTTAATAATTAATGACTAAACCTCACCACCTAGAAAGTCGTCGAGCCGCCACTGCCCCTGCTCAATACTGAGCACAGAGCGATAATGGCATTAATATCGATTCAAGGACCATCTCTAGCCGAAGTAAAATCCTATGGAGTTGGTAACCAAAGGCCATAGATAGATAGATAGACGCGGAAACAATGAATCGAAATGGCCTCATCCCGACGTGACACGTGTTTGGCCGAAAACGTTTTTGTCAGGTTGTCCGTTGCATTCAAATCCTGCTGACGGACAAACTAAATTCAATGCAACATATTACTTTCATAATGAATGCAGTTTTTTGTTCACCTGTTCATCGTCGCTCATGGGTCGATTGTTTGGGCCCCGCATCATTTGAAATAATTTAACTGGTTACATGTAAATTGTACGTAAAACATTTCACCGTGACACAGTTCGCCGTGGCTTTCTTATCGGAAAGAGATGACCGTTTACTATAAGTACTCCAATTTTATTATTGTTGTTTAATTTAATAAAACGCATTTTTTTGTAGTAAGTACTTATTCCACTTTTAATCAATAAATTAGGACCGGTTTCGTCCACCTCAGAGGGACATTTTCAACTGAGGCTTTCCTCCGAGGCGAACGAAACCGGTCCTATTTTTTTGAATAAAAGCGGAATAAGTAGGTACTATAAAAATTGTGTTTTATTAAATTAAAAAAACAATACAATGCAGTTCCACCATGAATTGACAGTTAACAAAATAAAAGAAATCCAATTTTATTAGATTCAATATGAACATTAATTCAATTCTCAAAGCTGATTTTGGCAAAATTCACGATTTCAAGAATGAAAACCTAACCTAACCTAACAAACAATCCAGTATATCGGCTATTTTCAAAATTTTGTTTGCTGCTGGCTTCCTGAAAAGACGTGTAAACTGACAAGAACCGTGTTTTATATATTTAGTCATAAATGTTATGTCATTACTATACGACCCAAAGAGGTTGAACGGTCTTTAATATACGGCCATATATTTCCGATACAACATTTCACGGTGAAGGGTGTTACGGACACGAAGTAAACTAGCCAGTGGCGAGGGGTGGAGGTAGGCTTTTAAGATCCGACATAAATTGTGTGTATAATAATTGTATTTGATTTAATGGCATAATTTTATATATTCTATAGATAGACGAATATTTTTTGATCATTATTTTTTAAGTAGGTATGGCTTGATTTACGAAGGGTTTAATTGAGTTTTAAAAACTAACCAACACTATCTGCAATTTGTAGTCATAGTTCAATGAAAAAAAAATACGTACCTATGACTGACAAAGTTTAGTGTGCTCTATTTATGTCGGATCTTAACAGCCTACCTCCAACCTTCGCCACTGGTAACTACTACCCGGTGACGTTTCGTGGGGGTAGGCAGGCCATGCGTCAAGGACGGCGAATGAAGGAACGAATACAAAATAATACAACTTTTGATAGCAGTGACGGTTTTCTACGAAGCAGAAGATGCGATCGCCTCATTAGAAAATATTGATATCTCAGTTTATAATATAATCGAAGTATAAAGAATACTGACAATAAGTATAGCAAGTATTGTATTGCAATACCCACTGCAATTTAATGTCTGTTTATCACAGTGGTGCCACCAAATCTGTCAGTGCCACAAACATACACGTACCTAAAACCAATGCCCCCCACATCCTGAAGCGGGGCCCCCAGGCTAGGATCTTTGGCGGGCCCCCCTTCCTATCGCTAAGGATAAAGGCAGTGTGACGTTCTATAGTAGCGTTTTCTAAATGGTGTACGCAGTAAAATTAATGTGTATATTTAGTGATTTTTTGTATATTTTAATATCTACGACCATTTAAATTATGGAGTTGTCGAGTATTCATTGATACACAATTAAAAATTGTATCGTACAACCACATAATTTTAAATAAAAATATTATTGAAGGAGAATAGACTTTTTTTAACTATTAAAGCAAATTTTTGATGTGTGTTTATCTCACTTATCTGATCGACTCGCCTCGCCGGGCCCCTCCTGAGCCCGGGCCCCCAGACAAGAGCCGTGTCAGCCCCCCCCCTTGTGGGGGCTATGCTAAAACCTCTACATACTGTTTGAGAATAGGTTTCGTGGAAGAAGACAAGAGTACGTTATGCGATAGAGATAAAATGGCAATGGACTGGACATGTTGCTCGATGAGTGGACAACCGCTGGACAAATGTCATGGCACTAAACGCCCAGGTAGGCCCTAAACCTCGCTTGATAGACGGTCTCATAAAGTTCGGTGCCAGATACCGTGAATAGTGGATGGAGCTAGGGGACCCCTTCATCAAACCGTGGAACGACCCCGATTGATGATGTTGATGAATGCCCAAATAAGTTCCCTCAACCCCTTGTCTATCCGAAACGAAACGTAGGACACCTACATATTGTTAAACTTACATTTCGTCACCTCAATACTACAACTAGATAACTCTGATTTGCTCATTGTTGGAAAATATCATTTAAACTTTACTTGATTAACATAAATCTAGGTTCATGGTCCCACAAAGGGGGGACCGACAGGGCTCTAGCCTAAGGGCCCGGGCTCAGGAGGGGCCAGGCGTGGTGGGTCAACCAGATAAGTGAGATAAACACACAAATTGACCCTAATAGTAAAAAAGTCGTCTGCGGCGCTAATTTACTTTAAATATTAATGTTGATTGTGCTTTTAAAGCATGTAGTTATGCGATGCAATGTTTCATGTGTGTCGATTCAATAATTCAAATGGATGTATTAAAAAATATTAAAAATCGCTAAAAAATATACTAAATACTTTTTATTTTACCTCGAACACCATTTGGACAAAGTTTCTGTAGAGCGCCATAATGCTTTTAAACTTAGTGATAGGTAGGGGGGTCTACCAAAGATCCTGGCCTGGGGGCCCGCTTCAAAGTGTGGGGGCCATGTCTAGGCTATAATTATTATTTAAAATAAAAATGGAAACTTGTGCTTGTCTAATTGGGAACAATTAATTAATGTTCAATTGTATGAAAAAATATTGTAGATACCTACCTATATTATTTTATTTATTTAATGCATTTATGGTTTTAAAGTTTTAAACACAAAATTAATGCAGTTCCCATTAACTTCTGACTCACCTAGTTTTATTATTTTATTGAGAAGAAAATGTAGAATCCTATTCGATAACTATCTCAAAAACAGTGAAAATCAAGTTATCTAGTTGTAGTACCTATTGACCCATGAATGATGGTGGGGAGTGGAGAATTAGGTACAACACGGAACTATACCGCTTATACCAAGATTCAAAACTCTCCACCTTCATAAAACTCCAGAGGCTAAACTGGGCAGGCCATGTCCAGCGCATGCATGAGTCACGGATACCGAAGAAGATCCTCGAAGGAAACCCAGGGGGGGAAAGGCAGTGGGAAAGGCCACGCACACGATGGGTGATAACATTACAAAAGATGCCAACCAGCTGCTAAAAATCAGCAACTGGAAAAGACGTGCGGAGGACCGTTCCGGCTGGAGGACGGCGGTGGAGGAGGCCAGGGCTCGACTTGAGCTGTGACGCCATCGAAGAAGAAGAAGTATTGAGGTAACGATTTGTTAAATGAAACACTTTTATACAGACATGTTAGTGTAGCGACTTGCTCTGGTGTGGAATGGAGCTGATCATGGAAGAAAGACGATTATGCATTTCTACCGATGTACTCCATAACTTTGTATTTAAAATAATACCAACTTACTTTAGTATCTATACACATTCATTAGGTCATTTTAATTTCACAAATACCTTCACTTAGCAAATGAAAATGTAAGAATTTGCATACTTACTTACGATAATCTGGCCTAGAGACTCGGGTAGACTACCCAATAATTATTGAATGGGTGGGTAATTATTCGGCATAAGTACACGTTTCAATAATCGATATGGCAATGTGTTTTGTTCTGTTGGTAACACGAACATAAATGCACTCAGCGTGTCAGCATGTTTACATTGAAATATTCATTAAAATCATGCAATTTGTAATGATATGCACTTGAATTATGTTCGCCGACTTGCAGCGAAGGGTAGATATGCAGTCATTCATATAACTATCTAATATGCAGTAGAGAGAGCGGCGAAAGAAAAAGGTTTGCTCGTTTGATGGACAGTAGCGGCTAAGTCCCGTTTCACAGACTGCGAATGTTTTCGCGCGATTCAAAGACGCGCGATCATTTTTCCGCTGACGTGTAGGTATAGGAAAAAAACGAAACCTCTCTTCCGTTGATTCTTCATTAAATATTCGTAATTAGAGTTGAGATATTTCCCGAGAAAATCTCAATCTCGAGATTCGGGATTTCCCGAAATGATGAAGTATTGAATTCTCGAGATTCGGGATTTCCAGAAAACAATTCTCGAGATTTCCCAAGATATCGGGAAATTTAAAAAAAAACCTGTAAAAATCCTAAAACCAGTGTATAAACTGTCAAATTCCAAAAAAAATGACTTTTTTTATTTATCTAAGAAGTCAAACAAAATAAAAGTAGGAAAACAAAAATAATTCAGAACATTACTTACTAAAATAGGATTTCAAAAAACACAGACTGTCAATCGCATACGCTTTTGAGACACAAAATTCTCCGATGTTGCAAAAATTGTGCTCATTTTGAGTCGACGTTGGCTTAATTGTGTTATGCCCCGATTAGTCTTTGAACGTTTTGTATTTTATGTCAACTTTTTTCATAAAGAAAATCGTTTTTTCAATTAATATTTAAAAAAAAGATTCTCGAGATTTCGGGATTTCCCGAAATGTTAAAAATTTTAATTCTCGAGATTCTGGATGGGAAATCTCGAAAATTTCTCGAGAATTCCCGAAACCCAACTCTACTTGTAATACTGTTTTACTTGTTTCAAAATCATATCGAAGCGTTTGATGTGTAGAAATGGTACCTCTGGTATGGCGCCTTTTTTGTCCTTATGTATGACAATTATTTATTATTATTTTTATTATTTATTAAACCCTTGTATATTATAATATTATAGATATACTATGGTAGGTACCAGTGGCGAAGGGTGGAGGTAGGCTGTTAAGATTCGCTATAAATAGTGCACACTAAACTTTTTTAGCCATAAGTATTTGTTTTTATTGAACTAAGACTACAATTTACAGATGGTGTTAGTTAGTTTTTAAAAATCAATTAAACCCGGCCTAAACGAAACCATAATAGTTTTGGTCTAATTTGGGCAATACGACAAAATTGTGCACACTTTTTCATTCATAGTTATTTGTTTTCATTGGATTAAAAATACATATTAAACATATTGTTGGTTATTTTTTTTAATTCATTAAGCCCTGCCTAAACCAAACTATAATTAATAAAAAATATTATTATATTTATAAAATATTCAAAGTTATGTATGATTTAATTGCATAATTTAAGATATTTTATAGATAGAGATGTATTTTTTGACTATTATCTATTATGGCTTGGATTCTCAGGGTTTAATTGAATTTTAAAAACTAACCAACACTATCTGTAAATGGTAGTCTTATTTCAATGAAAACAAATATGTATGTCTGAAAAAGTTTAATGTGCACTGTTTATGGCGGATCTTAACAGCCTACCTCCACCCTTCGCCACTGGTAGGTACATGGTATTATAGATATACTATGGTAGGTACATGGTATTATGTTTATGCATTTATATTTCTATAGCAATTTACTAGTGTATTGACTTTATTAAGGATTATTGATACTTTCTAATGAAACGACAACATCGTCTGCGTCGTGGAAAACCGTCACTGCTCTCAAAACTTGTTATATTTTTTGTATTCATTCCTTCATTCGCCGACTTTTATAATGTGCCACCCCTAAACAACACATGTCCTGTCTACGCCTACGGGATGTCACTGACTATTACGAATTACGATAATATTCTAAAATACATTCCAGGGTAGCAAGCTCAACGAACATACATATTATTTTTCATGGATAATTTCTGCGCACTGGAAGAAATCTTATTTAGCCATGTTCTATGTTAAATTTTTCCAATTATCTTGTTTGGAGGTTGTGTCAGCCATGATAACTTAGCAACTCTAAATAATAGCTAAGACGGTACTTCAGTGAAACAGCAAATAATTTTCAACTATAGGTGCGACGAAATTTTGGACTCGCTGGCAATTGGAGAGCGAACGTCGAGCTGTGAGTATGTCAATTTGTTTTGTGATGGCGACGGGGTATTAATTATTAAATCGTATAAAGATGACTAAAAAACGTTAACCATTTACTTGAAAAAGAAAACATGTCAATGAATATATTATTATTGTTACTAATAGAACAATAAACAGAACATTAAATGGACGCATGTTGGATTTATATGACAAATTATATTTCGTTCGGCACGCGTCATTTGCACAATCCGCGCATCGCCTAGTCACGATCTTTTTAGACCATGCCTCAACTGAGGTATAGCCTTAATACCTTCATGGTATGTACCCACTCAACTAACAAAAGACAACAATACTTTCCATTTATTTATTCTGCTTTGTGGCGATTCTTAATGGACATAGATAGGTAGATATAACATAATTATACGTTTGCGATGTCATTGAAATGTAGGTACAAATTGCATTAAATATGAGTCCATTTTTATCAGTTTATCACAATCTATTATTACAAGTAATTATTACAACGATACTTGTACCTATTCCAGAGGACAGCTATCATTATCGGTACAATATCTACAGGTGAGTTATATAGAGATAACTATTTAAAGTAAATATCTGGTTGAAACGGCCAGCTCTGAACCACCGATCTTTTGTTTCACTGCTCAACGCGCTGCCAAATGCACCATTGATGACGTGGCAAATGTGAAAAATTTAAGAAAAAAAAACACTTAGTACACATAGCTAGGTACCTACATGGAAGTAGGGAAGGGTGGAGTTAGGCTGTTAAGATCCGCCATAAATAATGCGAATTAAACTTTGTTAGTCATACGTTTTTGTTTTTATTGAACTAACACTACAGTAATTTACAAATGGTGTTGGTTCGTTTAAAAAACTAATTAAACCCTGACTAAACCAAACCATAATAGTTTTGGTATAATACTTTGGGCGATACGACAAAGTTATACCTACACACTTTTTTATTCATACCTATTTGTTTTCGTTGGATGAAGGATACCTACATATTACACAATGTTGCTTCATTTTTTTTAATTCATTCCCTACCTAAACCAAACTACAATACTTAGATAAAAAATATTATGCTATGTATAAAATATCCAAAGTTATGTACTTATTATTAAATTGTATAATTTTAGATATTTTATGGATAGACGAGTATTTTTTGACTATTTACTATATTATGACTTGGTTTCGCAGGGTTTAATTGAATTTTAAAAACTAACCAACACCATTTGTAAATTGTAGTCTTATTTCAATGAAAACAAATACGTATGACTGACAAAGCTTAGTGTGCACTATTTATGGCGGGTTTTAATAGACTACCTCCACTCTTCGCCACTGCTACATGAAAAGGTGGATAAAGAGAAAAGAACGAAGGGGGTTGCTTTGATTTGTAATCGGCCGACCGATAGAAATTTAAACAATAATAATAACACATCATACTTAGGTGCTAACTGCCAAGCTCAGGGTAGTGTTGCGCCTTGGGAGGATAAGATCTCTTGATTTCTATAGTAGTTATAAGATACACACACACTTCTTCTTCTTCTTCTATGTCCGCCCCATAGACGGAGCATATGGACACCCAGAATCCTCCTCCAAGGCCTCCAAGAATCCCTGTCCCTCGCCAGTATTCTTGCTTCGTTCACACAATATGTCAATACAATCAGGAATGGCAGAGTTCACATTTACACCATAATAAATAAAGTAAATAAATTGTGAATTACAAAATACTGCAGGAAAATATCTGCCAAATTGTTAACTTAAAAACCGTGTATTTATTGGCGAACAATGAACAACGAATATTAAAACAAAACATTTTATATTTCAAATCTATAGCAAAAAAAATCATTAAAAATAATGGCTTAAATATTGCACATATTCTAATAGGTTGTACATTGTAATCGCCAATTAGAATTTAAATAATCCAACTAGGTGAAACGTATCGAATGATTCGATCCACAGAACAGATTAATCAATCAATAAAATTTATTTTACATATAATGAACATAACAAATTATAAATTCAAAACGTTCACGCCATCACATAAAATAAGTGTTGACAATTTTTAAAAATAAAAATACAGAGAAATGTGAGTTAATAATACAATAAGTAATAAAATAAGGAATAAAATAAAATAATAAAAATAAAAGTAGATGGAAGCACACAGAGTGAACTTTGATAGATCCTATCTTAAAAACTCATAAAACAACGTACACCTAAATTCACACTCACGTAAGTGGAATATATCAATATCCGAAGCGATTTCATTAAACATGGTTATTGCCCTCCCCATTGGCATTAGTAATGGCAGGTTCGTTCTGCACCTTGGGAAAACAAACAACGGGTGCCCTCGATTCCTAAGGTAATTATCAGAGATACACAAGCCAACACCATCAAGAATGGCAGAGTTCACATTTACGCCGCGTATAAGTCTGAAAAAATATGTAGCTAAATAAAGATCTCTTCTAAATTTAAGCTACAGTATGTGAGCATACCTAAGAGAAAATCAGTCGGGTAGAGCCACGGATAATATCCATACAGCCGAAAGTAAAGGATTAGTAAATGAGGATTAATAAATAATATACCCGAATAGCGAATACCTACACTACATTTTGACGCAGGGGTTTGAATGTGTTGTATGAGTGTCCTACGAAAATGAACCACACATTATAGGCGTGCAATAGTGTGTGTTGCAACCTTCAAATACACCAATATTTTTTTATGAACGTCAGTACATAAACCGAGAGCATATTATTTAATGAATAAAGGAATGACGTATTCTTGACACGTGTTTAAGTTTATCCCATATTCTTCCATTCTCTAGTTCGGTTACCTGTTACTCCACACCTGTTAGGGGAATGGGACGACTGGCCTCCGGACAATTGGACGCCGCACTGTCACTAGACACGTGTAGACGAGGTATTTTAATCAGTTTCTATCTACTACTTAGTAGTTTGAATTCATTTTACTCTTAACATAATGTATTTTTTATCGCGGATTGAGAATTACCATGCCTAAGGCTTTATATAAAATAAAAAAACGCTTTTTTCGTTGGAACTTAAACATAAAATGCACGATTAAATCATTGTTTAGTCTGCATATTTACATTCTCACCAACTATTAAATCATAATATAATCATTGAAAAATAAATAATAATATTGAATATTTTTTTAAAGTACCTATAAGTAGGTACCTAACGTCTATTTATTTTCGAATTGCGTGGCTGGCGTCCAGTTGTCCTGTGCCAAATCGTCCTAGACCCCCCGTTAGGTATTTCAGTTACCATTGATTATGTGTTCCTTGTTCGATACTGTCATAAAAATATCGATTATTAATAGAGTCAAATCAAGAACAATTAATAAGTTTGCAACCCCTGCCCTAGTTAACCCTCGAATAGTGAAAAAGTCGTTATGAATGCAACGACTTCGTGACGTACATCCATTTCTACAGTGTAATGCGGGAGTCATATGCTACGCCTGGATAAAATAATGTGTGTCACTATTATTTATTGTACCTACCTCTCACAACCGTCGCTCATAAAAGTAAAAAAAATAATATTAAAAGGATATTATCTACAAAATATGTGAGTTACCCGGCGTCAAGTCAAGGCTGTTCAGAAATAGAGTGGAGTGGATTAGCACCTTCGCTGGGGCCTTTTTGGGAGAACGACGTAACCTCTGTCGTATTTTTTTTTGTTTTGAGAAGGGGTGTGGGTGTTCGACTGGACCGAGTTTACTTTGAGAAACAATACAGTCATGCACAGTGGCGCACGCACTCAAAACTAGCAATTTAGGGATCATATTGCTAAGTTCCCTCTTATTTTTCTATTGTGTGTGCAGATTCATTCGTTGTCAATGCTTTTTTGCTACATCTAACGAGTAGAAAAATTCTTCGGTTATATTTTACCTACCAGTGGCGAAGGGTGGAGGTAGGCTGTCAAGATCCGCCATAAAAAGTGTACACTAAACTTTGTCAGTCATACGTATTTATTAGCATTAAAATAATACTGCAATTGTAGAGATGGTGTTGGTTGGTTTTTCAACTTCATTTAAACCTGCGAAAACCATGCTATATTAGATAATAGTAAAAAAAATACTCGTCTATCTATAAAATATCTAAAATTATACAATTAAATCTTACATAACTTTGGATATTTTATAGATATAATAATATTTTTAATCTATTATAGTTTGGTTTAGGCAGGGCTTAATGACCTATTCTTAATCTAACGAAAACAAATAAGTAGGTATAAATGAAAAAGTGTGCACAACTTTGTCACATCGCCCAAAGTATACCAAAACTATCATGGTTTCGTTTAGGCAGGGTTTAATTGATTTTTTAAAACTAACCAACACCATCTGTAAATTGTAGCCTTAGTTCAATAAAAACAAATACGTATGACTAACAAAGTTTAATGTGTACTATTTATGGAGATACCTCCACTATTCTCTACTGGTACCTACACATAACCATTGAGAAGGGTCTTGAACGCCGTACTATGTGAAAATGGTATGTGATATGGAAGGTACAGCTATGAACTCATCTAATCTCGTCCGAATGTAGCATATTATGTAAATTTGTTGTCTTTGTCATTTACAAAATACATGTAACCTAATGTACCTCAGCACACTGTTCGAATGCGACATGCTAATGTCAAAAAGCAGCTGGTGTCGCAAGCAACAAATTTCATTCGACATGGGGCGCAGTATAATTTCAAAATTTCGCACTGGTATAATACCTATATCAAAGGTGGCTTTTTCATTCGTATCAACCTGCCGCTTGCGGCTTGACGTCACTGTCCCGTCAAGATCTCACCTATGCACACGGATGAGAGTTGCAACATTGTGCTCAGTTTTGATTTATGACTGTATCCCAGACGAGACGATTTTCAATGTGCAATAGGACTTTTACAGTTGAGTATGAGGCATCCCCTTTATTAAAATCCTAACGTAAAAACGTATTTTTCACAATCTGGGGTGCCCAAATTTTAACACTCACTAGGGGGATAAACTTTGCAAGAATGTCTCCATAACTATCATAATATATGACCCCTTTTATACCAAAATTTAATCGGTGAATGTACGTACATAATATATTGTAATAGAGACATGGCCCCCACAAGGGGGGACTGACAGGGCTCTAGCCTGGGGGCCCGGGCTTAGGAGGGGCCCGGCGAAGCGAGTCGACCTGATAAGTGAGATAAACACACATTACAAATTTGCTTTAATAGTCACAAAAAGTCGCCTGCGGCGCTATTTTCCACCATTAATATTTTTATTTTAAATTATGTGGTTGTACGATACAAATTTTAATTTTGTATCACTCGATAACTACATAACTCAAATTGATATATTAAAATATACAAAAAACACTATTAATTTTACCGCGTACACCATTTGGAAAACGCTACTGTAAAGCATCACAATGCCTTTATCCTAAGCGATAGGGGCCCAATTCAGGATGTGGGGGCCATGATAATGGAGAGGTCTTCACAGTCAAGAAGTGGCTCAGAGCTTCACATATCTTAAATTGCCTCTGCTCTTAAGCAGTGATTCTGAACTCTAAAAATATATTGTAAAATTTCGGGGAACCCTCACCTAGCCAATGTAGTTGACTATCAAAAATGATAACCATTTTTCACTTTAGGTCTGTAACACACCTACAATAAATTCGTAATTTCCATATTATATTCACCGATATATAATATGTATTTGTTTATATATTATAGTGAAGTTTACAAATTACAAATTCAAGACGTTTACAACATGACGTGGAAAAACAGTACAAAAGGTGATAATTCACGTAATCATAAAAACGGTGGCAATTGTATCATACACGAGATCGGGACAACTCTGCTGGCCATACCATGTATCAAGAATGGAAGATACTCAACCACCCAACGGGATATTCTCCAATGACCATATTTTACATCGCATACAAAACTGACAGGTCTTGCAGCGCGCAAGGCAATTGTCAGATTGAAAATTTAAAAAAAAATGTTATCCTCACATACCTACGCAGATAACCGAAAACTGTCAGTTTTATTATGTCGCTAATACAGTCGAAGGAAGAGATGTAAAATATATTTTATTAATTGTGGCCTACACTATTCTACGCCACTGCAATATAATCCAGGGAGTGACCGAGTACGCTGACAATTAAAACGGATTGGGTCATAAATAGACATTAGAGGGACATTAATAATTGAATTGAGAAAACTACAATAAAAGAGTTGTAGGTACAAGGTACAAGGACATTTTGTAACATTTAAAGTCGTTTGAAATGTAGGCTATTGCAGGGTTAGATCTCTCTTTTATGGTGATTGCAGGCACGTGTGATACTTTCACTATACTTAATGGAATCATCGCAATCAACAAACTAACAACCCCATTAGAGAGCCCTCCGCCACCAAATATAATGATTTCTAAAATTAGCAGAACTTTAAATTCTACCCTCTCCCCTCTAATCTTACAATCTTAATCTTAATCTTACAATTAGTTTACCTACGCAAGGTTTAATTGAATTTTAAAAACTAACCAACATCATCTGCAATAGGTATTAGAATCTACTTTTAGTTCAATGAAAATAAATAAGTAGGTACCTATCATGGCCCCCACATCCTGAAGCGGGCCCCCGGGCCACGATGTTTGGCGGCCCCCCAACCTATCGCTAATGTTAAGGGCAGTGTGGTGTTCTACAGTAGTGTTTCCCAAATGACATACCCGCGGAACTCCAGGGTTCCGTATAAAATAAAGGGTATAATGTATATTTTTAGCGATTTTTGGTATTTTTAAATAAATCCGCTTGAATTGTCGGCACTCAGCGTCATATTTTGAAGCTCTGATCGCCACCCCCTTTTGTGATAGCTAAGTAACATGTATATTTAGTACATATGATGTGAACCTTCGCCATGATGGATAAATAGTCATTTTTATTAGTCAGGAACACACACTAAAAGTATCTAATTATAAAATAAAATTCTATCCGTCTAATAGCGCCGCAGGTGAATTTTTTTACTATTAGAGCAAATTTGTGGTGTGTGTATATCTCGCTTAACTGGTTGACCTGCCACGCCGGGCCCCTCCAAAGCCTGGCCCCCAGGCTAGAGCCCTGTCAGCCCCCCCCCCCTTGTGAGGGCCATGGTACCTATCACCGACAAAATTTAATGTCCAATATTTGTCGGATCTCAACAGCTTACCCCCACCCTTCGAAACTGGTAGATACATAGTTTGATACAGAATCCCTCTAAGAAAGAGTCACCGCACGCCGCTGATCAGACCCTTTTCCCCCATTAGGGCCTGACGTCATATGAACGGGTCCTTACGGCATGTTAGAAACGGGGTAAATAAATGCATAGGTAATATCGCCGTCCAATTGTGAGTTAGCAATGCACTTTGGTAACCGACTGCAACTGTACATAGAACACTATCATTTGTGTACAACCTGTCGTGGAATCATTCCATCCATTCGTATTGCAGATAATCCGCAGATCGGAATGAGTAAAAGTATAGGGTGATTATGATGTATTTTTAAAATTTAATTCTTCCATATTGACACCGACTACTTGTGACTTTTTCTTTTCATTTTTTTCTAGATGCATTTATGGATACCTCGCATTTACTATCGAGGTTTCTGTAAGAACGTTAGCACGCAAACTACTCTAGGTACTTGGTGCTAGTTACTTATCAAGAAGTTGCGTAAATGGTCTGAGCTTTGAAAATGTCCTGCTTTCGGCCGTAGTATAATGAATATTCGCAATGAGCCCTGTCGTACATTAAAAATCGTCTCGTCTGGGATTACAGTCATCAACGAAAACTGGGCGCAATGTTTTTTTTCCGTGCGCCCAGGCGAAGCCATTCCCGGACAGTGATGTCACGCGGTTGCCCAAAATGATTGACAAAGTGCGAAATTTTGGCATTCTACCTGCAACACGTCATGTCGGGTGAAATTTGTTGTTTGCGACACCAGCTGTTTTTTATTTCAAACTAAAATTTTGCATTCGAGTTGTGCGTGGAGTTCCTACATTAAAGTAGGTATATAACAGTCTGATTGCGAATTCAAAAATATAACACAATAACAAAAATATAAATACTTACCTACTGTTGTAATTTAAATAATCAGAAAGAAATTGTTAATCTTGGTATTTCTGGACATTTTAGTTATTTAAAAAAAAAAACATTGCAAGATCTGCTGCTCCATATTTAATAGATAAGCATGGCTTCAGTGTTGTTTCGGAGAAGCGAAACGTTGCATTTACATCGACAGTCCTACAAACTTATCTGAAAAACGGCCAAAAATGGAACTACGAACTACCATATGGACGCCATTTTGAAAACGTCATTCGAATGTCAGATTCTCTTCAGTTGCGAATCTTGATTGAGTAGTTTACGACAGTGGCTCCCCCATCCATTCTTTAGATAACTTTGTAGGTCTGTACTTGGTTAGGTACTCTGCTTCGTTTTTATTACTGACATGGCCGAAAAAGTCTTCTTACATAAATAGGTAGTCAAAAGTGTGAACAATAATTAACTGTATTTGTAACTGAAAATGTTTGTGTATTTTATGTCAGAATATCAGAGTAGCATCAAACGACGACTGGGTTAGCTTTCCTTATATTTACTCGACTATCAATTATTGTACATATGATCATTTTAACATGGAACATGTTTTACTCATGATCATGGCCCCCACACCCTGAAGCGGGCCCCCAAGTCAGGATCATTGGCGCCCCCCCTACCCATCGCTAAGGTTAAAGGCAGACTGATGCTCTACAATGGCGTTTTCCAAATGGTTTTAGAGGTCAAATAAAATTCAGTGCAGATTTTTTAACACACAACAACCAAAAATTGTGTCGCACAGCCATATCTTTTATAAAAAAATAAAGCGCGCAGGTGACTTTTTTACTACTTAATAGAGCAAATTTAAGATGTGTGTTTATCTCATTTATCTGGTCGACCGCCACGCCGGGCCCCTAGGCTAGAGCCCTGTCAGCTCCCCTTGTGGGGGCCATGCTCATGATCTCCGACGCAAAAGCGTTACGGAAAATAGACGTAGAATAACTATAGACGCGCAGCCCGCCCGATTACTTACGTGCGCCGATTATTTTTATTTCAAATTCAGTAGTAAGTATATTAGTCTATGTTCAGTAGCCTACATTCTGTGCGACGTATTGTTCGTCTGTTATTATTACTTCTTTAGTTTTATTATTGTAATTACATAATTTTCAGAAAAGTAAAATTGTTTGTATCCTTTGGATTCGGTTACTTTGACAAATAAATTTTCTTTCGATTTTGGACAACCAGCATTCAGAGAATCAGTAGGCAAAGTATATTCCATGTTTAATAATTTTAGCCGTCAGGGTTTAAGTAATTTGTTTTTTTAATGAGTACCTACTTGCTTGTATTTTGGACGTGACGTACATTTTTAAATGGCGGACAACTATTTGCGGACCAGCGGTTGGGAATCACCGGCCAAGAAGATTTTCACGAACGGCTCCAGTTAATTTCGAGGCCTGGTCATTGGAGACGTGTCAAAGATGGAGTCTGCAGTGGAATCATTAGACTTTCCATATTCTTAAAAAGTTGAATGTGTTGAATCTTCTGGCAATGTCGTGAGTCGTGTCTTGTCCTGTCTTCTTTAAAATTTAACTAGGTATGATATTTTACCACGTTTTTCTTAGCTCGTATTCTTGTTTGTCCGGTGGTTGTTTATCCAGTACAAATCTTGCAATCGATTTTTAACTAACTTCCCGACTAGCTAGACATTTGAAACTTTTAGAATATATCAGAACACGATGCCAATGCATTCTTTTAATACTTTTAGCCATCTTTAAGTAGAATTGAATTAATTTTCAGTTAAATCTGTTTTGTATGAAAAGTTATTTCGGAAGAAATCCGTAATCCAATCCACTATTATTGGTTGCTAAGGGGGTGGTCCTAGCAACTAAATTATTAATATATACGTGCGTTACTATGGAAATCAAAATGACATTTCAGTATTCTATATATTTTGTTTTTTTGTTGCAAAATAGCAAAAAAAAATATTTGTTGACAATTGCCTTATTTGTCCTAAATTATTAATAAGTACATAGAATTGCCAAGTGTATATGATTCAACAGAAAATTTAAAAACGTGGTAGGTAAGTAGGTATATAAAAAGTCCTTTTTATCTTGTAATTATTTGTGATATTCTTAAACACACTGTGCCTACTTAGGACTGTGTACTATTTTGTACGAGTAGGTATGTTTAATGTAGGCGTCGTTGTTCTAATGTTCATTTAAATGAGAGGGTAAAATGAAGTCCTGCATGATTCCGTCCTCCTCTGTTGCAACGTTGTATTTTATGGAGTCAGTTATTCCCTCTCTCCGTTCCTCTCTAAATGCATGTCATTCGAATCAAATTGTGTATAGTATTTTCCAGATGTTGGCAACCGATAATACATAATACCTATTATGTATAAAAATGTGGAAACTTATGATCAATGCCGAATCCTATACCTACTTAAGTAATTAATAATTGTGTGATTGAATTAATAATTGTAATAGATTTCGGAGCTTGCAGGATCTCTTCACTTTACAAGAGAAGAAACGACATAGGTCCTGGCTCGGCCACATCCCTGGATGAACGGTAATAGCTGCTTACCCTACAAATGACAAAAATAATTGTCCAATGCTAGAACTTTGTCCAGGAAAACTAAACTCATTGAACTTCGGGAAGAATCCATCGACCATGACCAACTTTGAGGTGTTTAAAAAGTTTGCTGTGTCGTATGGAGGACGGAATAATTCCGAGCCCTCCTATCACTTTCAACTCCTGACTCCTCTTTTTCGGTAGAGTTCCAGTACACGGGTACAGAGGACACTTCATGGTACTGAAGATAAATAACAGCAGAGCAAGTCAAAATTCTTTTTTTTATTTTCTAAACTCTTTAAGCACCAAGCTGCACGGTTGCTACATCAGTCCCGTGCAGTTTCATTTCGGGACAAGGAAGTGTGGCACTAAAATCTTTTCATTCTGCAACATTTATAGCGTCATGGAAGGCGGCCGTGTATAAATCGTGGCTGCATAATATACACGACGGGTAGAGATGGAGTAACTGAAAACTTTGATGATGATTTTACTGATCGAACAAATAGGCCGTTAGCCACATCGAAATTACTATACGTCATAATCTATAAAAAGCCTGCAACAGCAAAAAGCCATACCACGAGCGACCATAATAGTGATTAGATAATATATTACTAATTATAATAGTCGTAGTTGATAACCTATCTTTAAGTAACCTAGTAAGAGTAGTGAGGGTGGAGGTAGGCTGTTAAGATCCGCCATAAATAGGGCACATTAAACTTTGTTAGTCATACGTATTTATTTTTATTGAACTAAGACTACAATTTACAGTTGGTGTTGGCTAGTTTTTAAAAATGAATTAAACCCTGCATAAACCAAATCATAAACTTACAACAAAATTGTGCACACCTTTTCATTCATAGGTACTTATTTGTTTTCAAATAGATAGGTACATATTACATATTTATTGTTGTTTCATTTTTTTTTAATTCATTAAGCTCTTCCTTACCAAACTATAATAATTAGATAAAAAATATTATTCTATCTATAAAATATTCAAAGTTATATATAATTTAATAAAATTGCATAATTTTAGATATTTTATAGATAAACGAGTATTTTTTTACTATTATCTAATTCTACGGTACGGCTTGGTTTTCGCAGGGTTTAATAATTTCATTTTAAGAACTAACCAACACCATCTGTAAATCGTTTTTGTTCTGGCAGAACACACTAACTGGAGAATACTAGTTTTGAGTAATTTGACTTTGGAATTGTTAAAATGTTTGAAATGGTCTATCATGTGAGTTTATTAAGTAATTGTGAAAAGAATGACTTCAAAATAAAGACTGTTTATTTATTAAGAAGGTTTCCAGACGGTAAATTTTGAAATAAGGAACATTTTGGTATACCTAACTATCTCGATATATTGTAATTTTTTCGAATTAGTGTCTTCTGCCAGAACCGTGACGAAATTATACTTAGTCTTATTTCCATGAAAATAAATACTACGTGGGTAGCCTTCGCCACTGCCTAGTAATAGTAATAACCTGGCAATTATTTATCTAAGAAATACAATAGTTATATTTCGGTATGATTGGTATTTAATATAAACAGTGGAGTAGGTATTTCGTATTTCACAAGTTAGGCGTATCATATTGTAACTATTAGTAAATAGGTAGGAACATGGCACGGTTCAGAGAAATCATTGCATCGTTTTAAAGAACGGTATATAATAACAACTTCCTAATAATAACACTGTCGAACCGTCATTAATAATGATATTAAAATTGACACAAAAAGTACTTACAATTTTTTTATTTCACTGCGATTGCCAGCTCATGCAACAGTGTAAAACAAACGTCACTCTTTCCGTATCTCGCTCCAACTCATATTCTAATCGCATAAGTCTGTCTCATTCTGGCAAAGAGGGTATTTTCCTCTCAATGTTCCGTCTCTCGAGCCGCCCTCTGTGTAAAACGTGTCGGAGAGGGACAGGGGATTCACAGTTCAAATGAATGGTTTTTGACACTATTCCATGCAATCAGTAATGTCCTCTTTGAATTGTCAGATGTCCGTAACCATCGGTGATCGGATGTATTGATTTTATCGATAATAATATGATAGAAAGTGAAATTAACTCAAGGCACGACGTCAACAATGCAGATTTAACGGCATTTTACAGACATATTATTTATATTGTTAAATAAGTTTGACTTGAAATCCTGAAAGCCAAAAGCCCGAAGGCTGTAATGCCGATTTTTTTTAAGTATATACTTATTCAAGGTAACATGCATTCAAATTCAAATTCAAATTCATTACCAAATTGCGTAGACAACGAATTCCCTTTCACAGAATTCTTTCTAATTATTAGAAATTAAAATTATCTGGTTTGTAAGAGCATACTTCTCTGAAACGGCAAATATTTTTCAGCGATAGGTGGGACGTAATTTCGCATGCGTTGTCAGTCGGAGAGCGATAGGCGACATGTGAGCACGTCAATTTGTTTTGTGATGGCATCGGAGGAATTAATTCTTAAATCGTGTAAAGATGACTAAAAAACGTTACGTAGTTACTCGAAAACAAAACATGTCAATGAATATATTATTATTACCTATTACTTAAATAACAATAAACATAACATTAAATGGATGCATGTTGAATTTTTATGACAAATTATTTTTTGTTAGTCACGCGTTGTTTGCACAATCTGCGCGTCGCGTAGTCACGATCGTTTTAGAGTTTAGACCATGCCTCAGCTGAAGTAGGTATAGCCTTAATGAATTCTACAGGATTATCAACCATTGTATAATATAATTCCTATAACTGATATAGGACATTCACGTATTTATGTTTAGTTACAATGTAAAAATGTTAGCACCCACGTTGACTTAGTGCGTAGAGCGGCCGTCTTTATAATATAAATGCAAAGCCTTGGCGGCATTTTGGCGCAACCTAGGGGCGGCATTTTGTCTAGGGACGTCACTGTGTTTACGAAATAATGAAAATTGTATTGGTAAACTTAAATATCTGTGAGAATGATCATTTACTAATGACCTTATATTCTTCAGATGGCGTTCGTAATAATTAAAGTATCTACATGTCTCTGAATGACCAGCGTTTTAACTGTTTCCATGATACCTCATAATTTCAATATAAACACATATTTTTGTCTGTTTGCTCCGTTATAGCTCAAACCAATTATTATGTTGACCAAAATTGATGAAACTAGTACCTACATCTTATAGATTACATTATTGGCACCTATTTAGTAAGGCTTGAAGATAAGTCAATAACTCAAAAAGCTCTGAAGGTAGGTACAACGCAAACATAGACCCTCCAAAAAACCCACCCCGCACCACACTCGATCTTAATCGAGCGTATGACGAGACCCTACGTTTGGTGTAAAGCATTATGTCTCATGAATAGATACCCAAGACTGACGTCACCACGCACTCAAGTGTGCTTTGACTGACTTTACAGAGAGTTTCTAATGAAAAGTGCCCCTGGGAGAGAGTAGCACGGTGAACAAAAAAATAAAAGATTATAATTAATAAATAATATAATTATACTTAGTAAGTATAAAATAAAACAAAGTCGAAGCTACAATATATTGAAAATAACGCACTTGGAACAATTCATCACAAGCTGGTAGAGTGGTCATAAATCAGCGGTGGATTGGTGAGACGGTGTGAATAAAGGGGCACCCGCCTAGAACCAACCGTTGTCTATCTCATTGATTTGAATAAAATCAAAATGAATTAGTCTATTTCTTCATTCTGTATAATTATTATGTAGCTACTAATGTTATGTTTTATTCCGTATTTCACGCGGACGAAATCGTGGCTGTCACTAGTAGTTAGAACCTACCTACATATTATATTATTATTATTCAACAAAGGCTGCCGATTTCTGATGCTAGCCGAGAACCGATAGCAAAGTTTTTTCCCTCTGAGATTAAAACTGGTTTTGGGCCAGAAAAAATATTGCATTCATTTAAAAAAATATATAAGTGTCTATTTATTTTCTAATATCGAAATGTATTATAGGTATTTAATTATTATACCTACCTATGTGTTTCGAATCGATATAGGTTTTTACATCGCAGGAATGTCAATTTTCATGCCGGCAAACAAGGAAGGGTTTTAGGATGATTTGGCTGTCAAACAGCCTATGAACGGGTTTGCTCCACTTTTCTCGGTATTATACGACATGCAAGACCAATGGATACTATATAGAAGACCCATGGAACTAATAAATTGCTGCAACTATCTGGATTATTTAATATTCGGATAGAAGAGCGGATGACAGAAACGGAAACTATCGATCCTAATAATTATAACCATTCGATAACCAATAACACTCTTAGACCCTGTAGACCATGTCACCGTGTGTATCGCTAGACTCCAAATGGAGCGTCTGGGTATGGTGAGTATATGTGAAAAATTGCGGTATGCCACGGTTGAAGCGACGAGAATCGGTAGGCAGAGTAAATGTGGAAATCAGTGGCACCTGTCAGATTTCCTTAAGAGCGTACTTCAGTGAAACGGCAAATAATTTTCAACAGTAGGTGCGACGAAAATTCGCACTAGTCGCCAATCGGAGACCGATAGTCGAAGTGTGCGCACGTCGATTTGTTTTGTCATGGCGTCCGATGAATATATTCTTAAATCGTGTGAAGATGAATAAAAAACTTTACGTAAGTATGTACTTGAAAAAAAAACATGTCAATGAATATACTATTATTATTAGTATTATAACATCAAATGGACGAATGTATAATTTTTGTGACGAATTATATTTCGTTCGACACACGTCATTTGCACAATCCGCGCATCGCCTAGCCACGGTGCCTAAACTGAAGCCTACACCTTGCCTAAACTGAAGTATAGCCTTAACCCGCCCTCCCGCGGTCTTAAAAATCAATAAAAAATATTATGGATATTTTTTTCAAAATGGATCCCCCAAACCATTTTTCTATGTGCGCGCCTGTCTATTTTTAAACCAAACACAACGAAAACAGGCCAGTAGGTAGGTACAATAAACTGTGTGTTTTATTGTTTTTTGTCAGCGGCACATTTTAAGGGCCGGCAAATTAACGAATAAATGTGAATATTGCATCTTTTGAAAACAGGTTTCGCAGAATATAATTATTTTGTTTTGAACCGCAGTGCGCGGTGTAATTATGAAATTCTAAATTTCTAATGCAGAGTTCAGACCAATTCGGTGGACATTGAACATTGTAAGTATACAAAAGTATTGTATCTTGCTACGGACAGGCTAGCCGCTGATGAATGAATTGCTGTGGCGAAGGGTGCCTGTTGAAGGTAGATAGCATAGAAGTATTAAATAAAAAGAGGGATAAGTAATCGGTTTTCTCATACAACTGAATGAAGCAGGCCAACAATAACCGACAACTTACGAGAAATAGCTACGCGATAAAAAATATGCAGGGCATCACGGAAAATTTACTTTGGTCATTATAACGTACCCGTATAATATAATGTTAACGTGGAAATTTTGCCGCAATTTGATTACCAGCCTGCCTCACCATACTTTTTCACCATACTTGCCTGCTTCACCGTACTTTCAATTATAACCTGCCGCTCCTAGGTAGGTAGGCTGTAATCGGTACCGAACTGAAAAAAGCCATATTTACAGGACTGAATTTGAATTTTGTTGATCTTCAATATTTTACTGAATGAGTGAAAAACCTTCACTGCTATATTATTGTAATTAGGTATATCGAGGCCATATCGCTGCAAGTGTAAAATAGTTTCATACAAAACTGAAGCAATGAAATTTTCTTTTATAGCTCATTTAAAAAATTGCCCTTTTGGTCATTCCCTCTGGGGAGTCGATTTTTTTCGACATTTTGCGGTAATTACAAGGTTCTCCTAACGTTTTTATTAATAATTTATTTATTTAGAAAATATGAGTATTAGGCATTACAGTGATTGAAGTAAACTAGTCGGAAAATTCTTTTTATTATCATTATCATAAGGAAAGAATCCATATGTCCTTAAGGGGGGACATGCTCAGCGTACGTCAAAATGGAGCTTTTATGCTATTTTCAAAGCATGATCTTGGACATTCCTTAAACGTTGTAGATAATCTATTTACATAATTTTGAAGCCTTATTATCCTTTATATTTATTTTAAACATTTGATGACTGCATAAAGTATTTTTATTCCATAAAATAGTATTCTTTTAAACCTCTCGCTCAAATATTTTGGAATATAGTCATATTTCAGTACGTCCATGTGAAGTGGTGTTAAGATTTTTTATATTTATTAATTTTTAAAAGCATTTATAAAACTATTAGTAAAATTTATGTCGACATAGGGAAATATTTAAAATTATATTGATAATCTCTGTGATCCCAAATTTGACAAGAATTAGGCATTTTATTATTCAAAAAATGACCAAGGTTTACACATTTAAAGATACTTTTAAAGATACTGATTATAAGCTATGTCTTTGACCATTCAAATGTGATAAACATTCTACGAATAATGTTTGCTTTATAATAATTATTGGCCTAAGAATAAGGTAGTATTTTTTTGAAATACGCCATTTCTATTGGCATTTCCCAGTGGCAAAGCTACAACATACGGCCGTAGCCATAAATTGACAAACGATAAATGAAGTAGGGAGTAAGATCATAGTAACGCGCGTGTTTTCAAAATTATGTAAGTATTTTCAATTATTAGTCTTTTTAAAATACAATATACCTATAGGTACTGCTTTGACTAATTTGGCACTCTCTGTTCGCGATCCCAAAACAGTTTAGTAAGTAATATATAAGTAGATAATTGAATTTTTGTCTATCGCGACGTGTTGTTTACGTAAATTAATGTAAGGCCCTACACATTTAACAGCTAATGCTAAATAAAGTTTTAAAAAAATACAGCAATATTAAATAATAATCGATTGAAAACGAAAACCAAATATTTATTTAACTAGTGGAGCGAACGAGAGATTTCTCTTTTGGTAGGAAGTTTCTTTTTTATTTGCTGTGAAACAAATGACAAGAGTGGCAGATCAAAGTGGTGTAGGAACATACTTGTGCGGAAAACAACCAAGCCACACAATATACAATTAATTATACCGTCACATACTTCGCCACAAAGTGTTGAAGAATACCTTTTTATATGCCAATAGGTACATAAAGCTTCCACAATTCATTACAAATCAGTTGAGTTCATACATAATTTGGATTAAAAATTTGTCGTAATACCTAAATAATGACTCTTTTACATTAGTAGTAGACTCATGGCCCCCATATTTTGAAGCGGGCCCCCAGGCTAGGATCTTTGGCGGGCCCCCCTACCTATCGCTAAGGATAAAGGCACTGTGTTGCTCTACAGTAGCGTTTTCCAAAGGGTGTACGCGGTAAATATTTAGTGTTTTAGTTAGTAGTAGGTAATACGTTCATTTTAATTGTGGAGTTGTCGAGTATCGATACACTAATAAAAATTGAATCGTACAAGCACATAATTTTAAATAAGAACATTATTGAAGGAAAATAGCGCCACAGGCGACTTTTTTTTTACTATGAGAGCAAATTTGTGATGTGTATTTATCTCACTTATCTGGTCGAGTCACCACGCCGGGCCCCTCCTGAGTCCGGGCCCCCAGGCTAGAGCCCTGTCAGCCCCCCCTTTGTGGGGGCCATGCATGGCTCCCACATCCTGAATCGGGCCCCCTGGCCAGGATCTTCAGCAGGGCCCCTATTTATCACCAAGATTAAAGGCAATATGTATACGTATAGTAACGTTTTACAAAATGGTGTTCGATGTTAAAATTAAGGGCATTGAGTGTATCGACACAATACACAATAATCTCAAAAATTGCACCACACAATTATTACAAATTTGAAAACCTTAACATTCCTGAAGTAAATAGCGCCGCAGGCTACTTTTTTACAAGTATAACAAATTTGTGATGTGTATTTACTTATCTCATTTATTCAAATTCAAATTTTATTTATTTTTTTACATATAGTGAACAATACAAATTACTAATTTAAGACGTTCACAACATGACATTTAGAAACAAAGAAATAATATTAAAATAGTAATACATAAAAAAAGAGATAGATCAGTATTAAGTTATTAAACAGTAGAAAAGTGTTAATACAAAAATATATAAATTAGATAGGTAGGTTCCTAGCTACAATGAAGTACCTACACCGGATGAGTTGAGCAGACCCTATTTTAATAATTTATAAAACAACGTCCACCTATACTCATCCTCACGTACGTGGAATATACCAACACCCGAAGGGCAACGAATTTGCATTACCAGTGGCGGGTTGGTTCTCTAACTTGGGAGAATAAACAACTGACGATGCTCTATATTTCTAAGATAGTTATCACGGACATACAGCTCAACACTGCCCAGAATGGCAGGTTCTTATTTATACCTCGTACCTATAAGTCGAAAAAAATACGTAGCTAAATAAAGATCTTTTCTAAGCTGCAGACTGCAGTATGTAACAATACCTAAGAGAAAATCAGTTGGATAAAGCCACATACAGTATCCATACAACCTCAAGTAAAGGAGTCTCAAGAATTTCTTCTGAACCCTCTCGACCATAAGGCCATACTTCAACTGATGCGGTGCCCAAACAATAGACCCACTCTCAAGCCTGCTTAAAGCTTTATGTGGTCGATCCGCCACGCGGGGCCAACTGAACCCGGGCCCCCAGGCTAGAGCCCAATCAGCCTCCCTTGTGGGGGCGGGGGCCATGCCTATGAGAATTAATATACCTATAATACTTTTGTTCACTTTGAAGAATGATAATAGGAATGGGGGCTTCTGCCACCTCTAATAATATATAGTAGATCACAGCCTACATGAAGTTGGACATGCCTGTTATAAACTATTACTAGGAAGACATTTTGATATCTATTCAAAACAAAAATGCATCTCGTCCCCTGTCTAAATATCGTAAAAACCACTTTGGTTCGTAATGAGATATTTACGAAATGATTTCTAAACCAGTTTTGGCGTAGGTACCTACGTACGAATATACAAATACCAAAAACCTACTTAGTGCCAAGATATAAGTAACATCCCTAGGCAATAATGATTGAATAAATTACCAGTCGATACAAGGCTGCGGGAAAATCTTGAATTTGTACAAAACCTGTTTTTACCCTGGCCAACACGTTATCGTAACATTATGAATTTCCAACGTTACGTAAATTCTTTGTTCTTGTATAAGCAAATAATTTTATTACGGCCATGCTTTGTCAACCATTCGCATTGACCAGTGGCGAAGACTCCATGCAAGGCTATTATTTAAAACCTAGCAGTGACGTCCATAGACAAATTGCCGCCCATAGGCAGCGCCAAAATACCGCCCCATTTTTTTTATACAGTATTTTTTATCATCCTTTCATGACTCCAATATCTAACTGTCGTATGCATGAGATTCCCAAAAACCTTATAGGCTATATACTGCACGTTTGTATGCATGAATACAAACGTAATTAGCTGTTAAGTGACGTCACGAATGTGAGATCTCATTTGTCCTGGTGTTCGTATTATAAAATTTCATTCCCCGATAAATAATTCAAAATTTTGAAATTGTAAATGTGTCTGAAAGTGTGCGAACGGTACCATATAAATTTAATAATTATACATGAATAATTATTATGAACTTTAAATAATTTATCAGCTATTTTATCACATGTATTTTAAAATTATTCTACTGTACGAAAGGTTGTATTGCCAGTAAACTTTTCCATTTGGTGGCAGCACTGAATACATTTGGTGGCAATACTGAATATTATTATGACTAACTTCACTTCAATGGGACAAATGACAGAAAATGCAAATGATTTAGATCTCTGTATAATATTATCATTTATACCAATCACCGTATGACACTATTGATGTTTCCAGTGTATTTTAGAGTTGTGCCTTGTTTATTACAGTTATCTTACAATAATTAACTAGGTAGGTAGGTACCTATTTTGAAGAACGCAGAATGCTTCCACTTGTATATTTTAATGCCAGATACAGCAGTAGGTACATATTTTTGCGGTGGTTTAGCGGAGATATTTTATCGTAATCTTACGTAAGTCCATCTTATGTCTCCATGAGAAATATTGCAAGCGAAATAGGAACGAGGCATTTTATCAGTTACCTACTATCTAGATTATAGACTAGGGATCAAAATTATACGTATTTTGTAAACAGCACGACTAGGAACTGTTTTTAGAGTTCGCAAATGTTTTACAGAATCTACAAAACGAACAAGGGCCTCAACCAAACGTTTGTTGCAATGATTGCAAAATTAAAATGACATTTGAAAGTGACAGCTGAGGTAGCCATTTTGAATGGCGCGTGACGTCAGATCGCTTACGTCACCAACAGTCTTATAAGCTATTCGATGGAAAATCGGTTAAATAGCTTATAAAGAATTTGGGAATCTCATACATACGGCCCTAAGAATGGATACATTACTAACAAATTATATACAACTAAAACTAATTTAAATGCCATCTCTACAGTATTGTGAATCCACGGTTTCGGGTACATTTAAAAATACACCAGACAACTTTCAAAACTCGTGAGTGACCGGCAAAAATATTTTGATAAATTGATTAGGTAAGTAGGTATGTACCTACCCATAATTCAAATATAATTCGCAAATCTGCGCGTGTCATTGCTGGTCATCAAGGACGTGACGTCCAAGGACAACGGAAGTAAACTAGACATCGCGAAGCCGACAAAAAATACAGTCCTGTTAAAACTTCTATGTTCATTAATACATTTTATTTCCAAGCAGTGAGCTGATTTTTTTAATGGAAAGATATTTCCGTTACTACTAAGTTTGGGCACCTACCTATTTCTATATACCTAAACCTAATGATTCTCCTCGATTTGCCACTCTTCGAGTAACTGCCGCCCCCAAGCGACGCTCAATCTGCCTACCCCCACGGGACGTCACTGAAACCTAGATTCTTAATATATTTTTAATTGCCTATATTAATCAGTGGCGAAGAGTGGAGGTAGACTGTTAAGATCCGACATAAATAGTGCACACTAAACTTTGTCAGTTATACGTATTTGTTTTCATTGAACTAATACTAAAATTTACAGATGGTGGTGGTTAGTTTTTAAAATTCAATTAAACTCTGCGAAAACCATGCCATAATAGCTAATAGTCAAAAAATAGTCGTCTACCTATAAAATATCAATTATGCAATTAAATCACACATAACTTAGGATATTTTATAGATAGAATAATATTTTTTATCTATTATAATTTGGTTAAGCAGGGCTTTATGAATTTTAAAAAACTAACCAACAACTTGTGTATTGAGTACTTAATTCTTAATTCAACGAAAACAAATAAGTACGAATGAAAAAGTGTCCACAATTTTGTCAGATCGCCGCCCAAATCATACCAAAACTATTGTAGTTTGGTTTAAGAAGGGTTTAATTGATTTTTTTTTAAATTAACCTACACCATCTCTAAATAATTGTAGTCTTAGAGCGGAATGCAGAAACATTTGTCATAACTAAAATTTCCTTAGCAGAAAACACTATGCAGAAACATTGTCCTTAGTTAAGATCATTTCTATTGAAAATAATACCATATTTAAAAATTCTCTTTCCTATAGTTTAGGTAAATTATTTTATAATTGTTAAACGATGACAAAAATATGACAATTGCATTTTATAAATGCAATAACTATACATACATATTAACATTTAATTATTATACTCTTATGTTTCCGTTATAAGTCATTATACGTGATTCCACAGGCACCGCAAGATTTTTTTTGACATGGTAACACTAGCGTCAAGTGTCATTCTTCACCTGGCATTTGTATTTCTGAGGGCTGGCGTATAAAAGTAAAATAATATTCTGCAAGTACATGCCAAACGAATTAACACTATCAATATCCATATTGAGATACATTGTTAAATGAATTTGAGTGTATGGACTGTTTTATAGACATGCGAATTTATTTTGTCAGCAGCTGTCAGTGGTAAATGGTAATACAGAAGGGGGCGTGTTCATAACAAAAGTAGTCTATGGTTAAGGATTCCTTAACTCTATACTGAGGATTGTCTATAGTTAAGTCATGCTTTTCGGCGACTTATCCTTAGGATCGAAATCTTAGATTGTGCATTCCGCTCTTAGTTCAATAAAAATAAATACGACAATATTTAATGTGCACTATTTATGTCGGATCAACAGCCTACCTTCACCCTTCGCCACTGACAAACAATATAATATAAGGAAAAGTAAAACGCTTTGTAAATACGATATTGTGTCTGGCGGCTCTCGTGGTGCAGTGCGAGGCGAGTCCGAGAGTTCTGGGTTCGACCCGGTGAGGACAAAATATTTATATGGTTTTCTCAAAGCCTGTGTGTTTGTGATTCTTAAAAATTACCAACAATCACCTAGTACGAAAAAGCAAGGATATGGTTATTAATAATTCTAAAAAAAATACGATATTGTTTTGAAATACCCATCATTAAACGATAGATAGATACATTCTGTATTCTATATTGTAAGGTAGGTAGTCATTGTTGTAGGTAATAAATTTCCTCAAAGTTCAAAGTTCAGGTGCAATGAAAAGGCATTTTTTAAATACGTTATAAGTTTATAACTTATACCACGTGATATTCTCGCCGATTGATTGTGCGACCTTCTGCATGATTTTTAAGGTCATGGCCTGTGGCGTACAGACCTACAAACTTAACTGAAGAATTGATGGGGGAACCACAGTCGAAAACTACCCAATCAAGACTCGCAACTGGACAGAATCAGACATTCGAATGACGTTTTCAATATGGCGTCCACATAGCAGTTCGCAGTTCTATTTTGACCGTTCTTAGATAAGTTTGTAGGACTCTACTTGTGTTTATTAATTCCCGGTCTGAAACTAGTGTCTTTTTTAGGTAGTTTTTTTTAAGCATTTGATTTTTAAGCATGTATCAGATAGTGGCGACGGGTGGAAGCAGGCTGTGGAGATCCGACATGAATAGTGTACACAAAACTCAAAAGTCATTGAACTTAGGATGCAAATTGCAAATGGCGTTGGTTAGTTTTTAAAATTCAATTAAACCCTGCGTAAACAAAGACGTCGCCACTATCTTATGGTTACATGTAAATTGTACGTGAAACATTTCACCGTAGCACAGTTCGCCGTAAGATTTCTTATCGGAAAGAGATAACCCTATATTTGTTTGTTGCTGGCTTCCTGTAAGGTGTAAACCGACAAGAACCGTGTTTTATTTAGACATGGATTTTATGTCAGTATTATACGACCCAAAGAGGTTGGACGGCCATAATATAATATTTCCGATACAATATTTCACGGTCAAGTATATGGCGAACTACATACGTACAAGTTTCCGGACACGCTTTCTTATAGGTACATTCAAAGGTTTAAAATAACTCCAGACACTAGTTTCAGACCAGGTGTGGCACGGGGTGGGATTGATGGAGGATTTAGTAACTATGTAGCCCAAGGCCTCCACATCCGGAAGCGGGCCCCCAGGCCAGGATATTTGGATGGCCCTTCTACCTATCGCTAAGGCTAAAGGCAGTGTGACGCACTGAAGTAGCGTTTTCCAAATGGTGTACGTGGTAAAATTAATTTAGTGATTTTCTGTATTTTTAATATGTACCTACATCCATTAAAATATAGTTAAAAATTGCATCGTACAACCAAATATTTTTAATTATTAATATCAATGTAGTAAAATAGCTCTGCAGGCGACTTTTTTTACTATTGGAGCAAATTTGTGATCTATGTTTATCTCACTTATCTGGTCGACTCATCACGCCGGGCCCCAGGCTAGAGCCCTGTCAGCCCCCCCTTGTGGGGGCCATGATGTAGCCCCTGTTTGAGAGGCTGTTAAAGAATGTACGTCTCTGATAAAAGGGCAAACTGATCGCTGGCTATAAAAATTTCCACGCACGATTGTCAGTAACCGAGCAGCGTAGTGCGAACCTAACAAGAAGAATTGAATCTATTCTCAAAATGATGGCCATATTACACAGCAAGACGAGATTCTAATAGTTACTTTCTCAATGGCGTAAATGCAAGATCACAGTAAGTATTATAAATACCCTCTCTGGACCTGTAAGTAAGACTGCTCTTTCAAATCAATTACAATTGTTATCCAGCATATCGATTGTGAGATTTTGTCTGGAAAGCTCTCGGTTGAGTTGTCCAATATATCAGCACTCCAGATGAATGCTATGTCTCGGGCAGTTGGTATTGACTATCGTCTTTAATTCTAAGATAATGGAGCAAGGACGCAACCTTGTCTGACTCCGGTCGTTACCAGGAAACTACTCTCTGACAATTTCACCAATTCTAATACAGTATTCACTATTCCCACGCAGGGATTTGATTATTATCGTGTAAAAAACAAAATAATTCTTAAGGCCCCACATGCTCAGCGTAGGTCAAAATGGAGCTTTTATGGTATTTTCAGAGCATAACCCTGGACATTCCTTGAACGTAGATAATATATTTATATAATTTTGAAGCCTTATTATCCTTTATATTTATTTTAAACATTTGATGACTATATAAAGTATTTTTATTACATAAAATAGTATTCTTTTAAACCTCTCGATATAATGATTTAGAATATAGTAATATTTAAGTACATCCATGTGCAGTGGTGTGAAGATTTTTTATATTTATTAATTTTTAAACGCATTTACAAAACCATTAGTAAAATTATTGTTAACATTAATATCGTGACATATTTACGATAAAAAATTATATCTTATAATCTTTGTGATCCCAAATTTAACAAGAATTAGGCATTTTATTATTCAAAAAATGGGCAAGATTAACACATTTGAAGGTAATTCTAAAGATACTGATTATAAGCAATGTCTTTGACCATTCAAATGTGATAAACAGCCTACGAATAATGATTGCTTTATAATAATTATGGACCTAAGAATAAGGTAGTATTTTTTTTGAAAGACGCCATTTCTATTGGCATTTCCCAGAGGTTAAGCTACAGCATACGGCCGTAGCCATAAATTGAGAAACGATAAATAAAGTGGGCAGTAAGATCATGTTAACGTGCGTGTTTGAACATGTACCGTTTTTTAAAAAATATTTTTTTTTGTGGATGCACTCACGTCTAATCACCTATATTTATATGGTTTGATACGTATTGTTTTACGATTCTACACATATTAGTACAGTTATACTCAATGCTACAATCTTGTAGTCCGATTTAATCGTGTGGGGTCTTCCGGCGTAGTGTGGCAACCAGGAAAGCGCCGTTAGATTTTTGGGCTTACCTTTATCGCTGCACGTGAAAGCCATGCGCTGATTTAGTAGCGTGGAAGTGGGCATTGCTGCGGGCCAAAATCCACGGCAACAAAATGACTGAGAGGTACCTACATACTATTGGCTTAGTATGCAACTTGACTTGGAGGCTGTATACATATCTTTTTAGAGATCGGCCCTTCGGCAGGAGTTACCAACGTGGAAAATTAAAAACGTAAAATAACTTAGTTCGAGAATGTATTTTGGGAGAATTATGAGGGCGATATAGGTGCCTTCAATATAATCTATATCCAATCGGCGGCTTTTGTAGTTCAATGCGTAATGCTCGGACTGCCTATAATTCAGTGTTCCGGACACGATTCCTGATCATCGGACCTTATTTTTTCAAAAGTGAGGCCGGAGCTCGCGTTACGGTCAACGGAGATCATTACCGGACCATTATCAGTGTTTTTTTAAAAACAATATGGATAAAATTGATCCGCACGAGATGTGGTTTCAACCATCGACTTATTGAAATCAAAATTTAGCATCAATTTCGAGAAATTGATCTGCCAATTGGCCTCTAAAGTCTTACGTTTTGACACCTCTGTCGTTCCTCTATCCTCTGTCACCATTATTTCCTATGGGTATGTGAAGTCACTGGTTTATGCTGATAAACCAGCATTAATAATTGACGCCATGGAGAATGCGCTTCGTCAAGAATGGGGAAGCCAGGCGGGAACCGCGCTAATTATCATAGTCGATTTTGGAAAAATTCATGAATTCAAGAATGAAAACCTAACCTAACCTAACTTAACTAAACCCAGTGGTCGGCAAACTGCGGTTCGCGAGCCACATACGGCTCTTTGGCCCCTTGACTACGGCTCTGCCATAAATACCCTCTGCCCTATTTGACATGGTTACAAAGAAGAAGCAAAGAAAAACGGAAGACGAAAACCGTGAATTTAAAGTTGAATGGACCGAGACTTTTGCGTTTATTCAAAACTTAAATGACCTACCGACCTGTATTATTTGTCGTGAAAATTGGCGCATTCAAATTTAGAGACACTTTACAACACGCATCATTTCGCACTAAATATCCTGTCGGCGATGCAAGGAAGAAAGCAGTTGAGGAACTTTAGAAGATTCAAAAAAAAATCAAGTTCTGTACTTAAGAGGACGCTCTACAGAATCGGCCTTGAGAATTGAAAATATGATTTTTTTACATGTGGTCCATAATAACTGGTCTACTAGTTAATATAAAAAGGTTGCCGCCAATGTTTGTCTCAATAAACTCCCTACAAGTGAAGCTTGTGAAGTGAAGCTATGGGGTGACCAAAAAATAGTACTTTCTAATAACATTTAATGTTACTAAATTCAATATGTTTATCAGTTCTTTGGTGGGAAGTATTGCAACTGATATGATGGATATGATAACTTTTTTGATTATGTGTTGGCCACGATATAAACTTAATAATATATTAATAACTTTTTAACCTGAAATTGTCCGAGAACTAAACATACGAAGGATGTTGACATACATATCAACCTACATTTTTATTTCATGTTCTATCCAAAAAACATTACTAATGAATAGTGCTTATTTGTAATGTTTAGGACCTACATATTAAAAATAATAGGTATTGTTTAATTCTAATGCATATTTTTTAAAACGTAGAATTTACTGTCTGCCTATAAAAAGAAAGTGACTTTTTATTGCCTGCGCAACTTCACTTTTATACTAGTGAAACAAGTGGTAGGTAAAGCCAATGGGCGAAATTATATATTATATTAAGAGTGCCTAAAAATAATTATTAACATACAGTCACTAGACACATTATTTTTTTATTAATCCATCGGACTGGCGGGCATATAAAAAATGACTATAAAAAATGACCGTCTCTAGAAAAAGTGTCTGACAGGGCTGCCGACGCAATTAATTATATTGTACTTTTTAAATTTAATTTATAATATATTTTATTTAAGTTTTGTGCATCTAATGCCGGGTCCACACTGGCGCAAAACAATGTCGCGCGACAACCTCGATAAATTTTACGATAATTATCATAATGGCTTAAAAATTTTTACGATAATTATCATACTTATCGTAAAATTTAACGAGGTTGCCGGCAACATGTTGCCAATTTGGACCCGGCATAATATCCACTGTGGTTCACGTAGTGGCATGTACCTGTTTTTCTGGGGTCAACTAATTCAAAAAGTAAACACCCATAATAGAATTTTTCCAGTTTTGGTTGCATTATATTCCAACTCATTTCCGATATTATTAATGGAATTTTCTCGGTGTACATAGTAAACAAACCTACGAATAAAAAAAGACAGTAAGGAACACAGTGATTCATCGCAGTAAAAACTGGCAACCAAAATGGATTATATAATATATTCCATCGTATTATTTTCTCGAAATCATAAAGATACTATAATAGTATTTGAGTATCAACCTATGTTCAATTTGAATTGGGTTATAATAATAATATACCCGTAGATATATCAATAGTATGTTTGCCACGATATCCACCCAAGTTATCAGTATGTACTTGCACAGGTTTGATTAAAAACTATGATGAAATTAACATTTTACAAATATTATATTATTTTGACAGCCCTGTTTTCTGATCAGCGGACACGTGCAGGTGGTGTTTATCAAATAATAATGTAAGATTGTCCACAATAATAATAATGTAGAAGGTCGACAATAGTAATAATACTAATAATAATGTTTTTTTTTAAATAAAATCTCCGATGATTAGTGATTTTTGCCAAAAGATCGATTTAAATTAACGTGCGTACGACGCCGAGGTCGATTTCATACTAAATTATATTTGAATACCAAGCTCTTCAGCCGCCCCTTAATTACTGAATACAATCTTCCAATAATGTTAATATAGCAAGTTTTTTGGTCCTAGATCCTAGAGGAGATCCTAGAGAGGAAATCAAGAGTAAATTGAGAAGTCGTCTTATTGATGAGAATCTGGACTTGTGCTTAGAATTAAAAACAACAACATACAAACCTGACTTACACAAACTTTCCAAGGAGATGCAAGACCATTATTCACATTGAGTGTTTGTCAGTCATTGTCATGATTAAATTTTATGGATACCTCATAATCCACTTGTACCTCATATTCAATAATGTTAATGCCATGTACCTTTCGATTATAAAATGATTAAACGTATTTTTTTTGTTATGTTTTACAATTTTAAGTTCAATCGCATTTTGATAATCTGCTTCACTCTACTTCACTTAATTTATGTAGAGAAGGCTTTGTTCAATGTCTTTCGGGCTACCATATTTCTATTTAATGAACCACATAATTTGCTGGACGAAATAGGACCGCTGTCTCGCATTGAGAACCCCATCAAACGTGCGTGTGTGTGGGTTACCCTTTGCGATGTCGCAATCTTACCATAGGTATAAAATACCGTTAATAATGTGGATGTTCTAAGTAAACCTCTTTCGAAGGAAATAAATCTCACAAGTTATTTTGTATTATGGCAACGAAGCCTGCGATAATTTTATGAACCCGCATGTTTTACGTTTTTACGGCCGTTTTGAGAAACATTAGATTTTTTTGCCTCCTGAGGCTGCGTTATTTTGTCGAATGAGGTTGATGATAGTATTATCATTTTAATACGTTCGTATGATTACTGTCGAAGTTGGATATAACTGTCATTTGTATATTATTTATTATACGAGAGAAACAAAGTACAGGATACAAACATAACGTAGTTCATTTTTTCCTCTAGCAACAAAGACGTGTATTTTCTATGTTAGAAAAAACTCTTTAAAACTCCAAGTATGTAACTTTTCTGCATTCATTTATAGATTTTTATTTAACTACAAACATACATAATATTATCTGTTTTCAAATCTGGCCAAAAGCACAGCGATTGGTCAATGCGCCGTAATACATAATACAACATATAAAAATGATTTAAATACTAATAACAACCAATATAACAAGAAAGTAGAAGAGAAAGTATGTTTTTATATAAATAATAAAAAATAAATAAATTTAACACTAACATTTAGTGCTAACACCGCGACTGGCGCGTTCCGAGTACTTGGCCATTAGATATAATTAACGTGATATTTAAATGTGGTACTTAATGAAAAGGTAATTAAAAGGTTAGCAGTGATTGTGTACATCCACAAATATTATATAGTTTAAAGAAACCACACTTTATGGTGCCACCAAATAGGTTAATCGCACGATATACCTACAGCATCATGAAACATCACATCCATCCTGCGACGGGGTATCATGAAGACCGTATAGTTACGAATGATATTGATGGGAACATGAAAATTAATATTTACTAATACCAATAGAAAGTAAGCGAGGCCACGAATAGAGTTGGGTATTTCCCGGGAAATCTCAATCTCGAGATTCGGGATTTCCCGAAATGATGAAATTTTGAATTCTCGAGATTCGGGATTTCCAGAAAAGAATTCTCGAGAAATCGGGAAATCTCAAAAAAACCTGTAAAAATCCTAAAATCAGTGTAAAAACAGACAAATTCCAAAAAATATATATTTACGAGTATGTAAGAAGACAAACAAAATAGAAGTAGGAAACAATTACTACTTATTAAAATAGAATTTCAAAAAACACAAACGTCAATCGCTTGAGACACAAAATTCCCTGATGTTGCAAAAATTGCGCTAATTTTGAGTCGAGGTTGGCTTAATTGTGTTGAATGCCCCGATCAGTCCTGGAATTTTGTGATTTCTGTCCACTTTTTCCATATAGAAAATCGTTTTTTCAATTAATATTTGATAATAAGGAAATCCCAAATCCCGAGAAAAGATTCTCGAGATCTGGGATTTCCCGAAATGTTAAAAATTTCAATTCTCAGGATTCGGGATGGAAAATCACGAAAATATCTCGAGAATTCCCGAAACCCAACTCTAGCCACGAAAAAGTAATATGCCCTATTCAGAAGATTATAATATTACATATTATAAGATTATCTAGAATCTAGATAATCTTATAAGAATAGGTATGTGATGACTTCAAAATATACTTATATAGGTAATTATACCGATGCCTTGATTGCGACTAACTGTCATTCAGGTCCTCTCTCTCAAATTCTGTTATAGAACTTGCCGATTTTCTCTTTCGTCCATGGTGAAAACCAATTCATGCGGAAGCGGACTGTCCGTCTAATGACTCTGGATACGAAGTTAAACACATGGCTGAAAATTTGGAAGCTTCCACCAAAGGCAGGCACACATGTTTTTTTACCAAATATCATGACAAATCGACATAACCGCCATGTTTTCGGATTATTACACCAGTCAACTTATGACTGGGCATGGTGGCTTCGCTGGCAGGCTCTATAAATTTTTTTCTTGTTACCCATTCAACATGTCCATGTGACGGAAAAATATAGGATGCAAACCATACCTATATGCTGAGAATATCCTAAAATTTCCCAAACTATGTACCGAAAGGGAGAACTAATCAAGTAGGTTCGGTTCAACCAGCTGTTTAGCCCATCGGACCATCTGGCCTGATCGCCACAAAGACCAATTTTGTTGCATTTAGAAAATTTGCGGCGTCATACTGCCAAAGTGAAGATCTCTTTATTTAGATTTACCAATAGTTTGTTTAATAAGATTTTGTTAATTATTACATATTTGTCTCTACGTGCTCCTATCACATGGTCACTCTTAACTTAAAGTCATACAAATTCAGTCATAGCAAACTTGAATGCATTGCGACCTTAGTCTTGAGTAACTACTCCTGTATGACCTTCATAAATGTGGCCGTCAGTTCGTTTAGCAGAGTTCCAAGCCTAGGTGTGCATAGGCTTACAAGTTCGGGGGGTAGTAGACGGGACTTACAATATCGCAATAGACAGGGCTAGAAATTAACCGGAGAGGACCGGAACGCAACTCCTGCTCGTGAAATTTTTGAGAATATCACTCCATCTCGTGAAAAAATTGATAAATGCTTTCCAAATTTTTTTTAAGAACGTAATTTATTTTATATGTTTTTGCTTTTATTTTAATACGAAATTTATCAGACGCAATAATAATGTATATGACATGGTATTATCGTAAACCACCTTTTTTGTAAGATATAATAAGCTTTTATGTTATCTCGTTAAAATATTTGTTTAATGGTTTCAATTTATATTAAGTTTCGGCGAAGCTAAAGCATTCATTGCCTTCCTTAGTATTAATAATTAATACCATACATGAATAGACGTTGATATTAGTAAAGTTGTTTTAACTAATAACACGTCTACTAAGTTTTGTATTATTCTATATGATTTGGGTTTAATATCACGAGTTTCACTTTCTATCTGACACATGGCCCCCACAAGGGGGGGGGGGGCTGACAGAGCTCTAGCCTGGGGGCCCGGGGTCTGGGGGGGGCAGCGTGGTGGGATGACCTGATAATTGAGATAAACACACATCCCAAATTTTCCCTAATGCGCAAAAAGTCGCCACGGCGCTATTTTATTTGTGAAGTTTTAGCATTTTAAAATGCCTAGTTGTGTGATGCGATTTTTGATTATTGTGTGTCGATATTCGACAACTCCATGATTCAAATGGATTTGTTCAACAATACAAAAAAATCGTTAAACATACACGGAATACCTTTAATTTTACCTGAAGCAACATTTAGAAAACGATTCTGTAAAAAATCCCGCTGCCTTTAAACCCTAGCGATAGGTAGGGGGACCCGCCAAAGATACCGGTCTGGGGGCCCGCTTCAAGATGTGGGGGTCATGATCTGACATAAATTATTCGGTGTTAGTGGATTGTATGTTATTACTTAATTAACTAAACGGTCTTAAATGATACATAGCATTGTCAGTCCGTGCGAGTAGGCACACATGCGGCATACACTGCATATGGGTGGCATATAAAATAAGAAAAGATATTAATAAAATAAATACAGTAGGTACATACCTACATGATACGTAGGTACTTATATTATTTCGTAGATACACAATATTTTCGCCTGCGGCGTGTCAGTAACATTGTCTACCCAATTCTTCAGCAAATATTATGACGGTGACTCCATATTTACCAATTTTGAGATAATCGCATAAAAACGTCAAGCATATTTATTTTAGGACTGTAAACAGACATTAAAATAAAAAAAATCAAGTTTAATTTTAGTCGTAAAACATTGAAATAAATGATGGTTGATGAACATAAACAAGTTTGCAATCGACCTCATGTTTAATTCAAATTAACTAAAAAACGGAGCTGAATGTAATATTGTTGAATATAGGTAAGTACATACTACATACATTAATATATTTAACAAAAATGGATGTTGCCGACTTTGAAATTAATAGCCTCATAAACGAGTTAGAAGTTTAAAGACTCTTATTTCATTTTGTCCGTCCAATATAGGTAACAAAAATACACTACATTTTAATTGATATTTTCGGAAAATTATTGAGCGTTCCGATTCGTAAAATTCTCTATTCCGGGCGCTGTAAAATTGGTTATATTAGTTTGTATTAATTATTAAATGTAGATACTAAAGGATTATTCAGGTTGCATTATTTGTTAAAAATAAAAGGCACATAAATAATAAGCAAAGTACGTATTTCCTAACGGTGGTTTGCAACGAGCGGCTGGATTTGAATACACTTTACTTTG
Source organism: Rhyacophila brunnea (assembly GCF_057557595.1). Taxonomy (NCBI): domain Eukaryota; kingdom Metazoa; phylum Arthropoda; class Insecta; order Trichoptera; family Rhyacophilidae; genus Rhyacophila; species Rhyacophila brunnea. Next base: position 29,299,822 of record NW_028232904.1, on the reverse strand, counting down.
CCAGCGCAACGGTGACTGAACCGGTAAAGTCTGTTCCGGCAAACACCTTGCTGAGAACCAGTCGACACCAACCATTCCATCAATTAAGACGCAACACCAAATGCATTTTATATTATAAATCACGTACAGTACGAAATAATAGGTATATTATAAACCACGAAAGACCAACAGGATAATTTAACAATAATATTAGTAATAAATATTATATTAATATCAGCATGGCCCCCACATCCTGACACGGGGCCCTAGGCCAGGACCTTTGCTCCCCCCACCAATTCCTAACGGTAGTGTGATGTTCTACTGTAGCGTTTCCCAACTGGTAACCCGCGGAACCCTAGGGACTATAATCTAATATATAAAAATTAATATTTGTGTGTTTGTTTGTTCGTATTGAATGCGCAGCCACACCGTTCATCCGATTGCAATAAAACTTTGTAAACTTATTGCTTGCACTTGCGGGAAGAGTATAGGCTATACTAATATATAAAAATGAATGTCTGTCTGTCTGTATGTCTGTCTGTCTGTGTGTCTGTCCCGTATGCGTTCCTATACCATTCATCCGATTGCGATGAAATTTTGGTAAGTGGTTATATGCACACCCATGAAGGTTTCTGAATTAAAAAAATCATCATCATCTTCTTCTTCTTCATTCAATTTTCTTTTATTCGTATGGTTCCTATACCATTCATCCGATTGCAATAAAATTTTGGTAAATGGTTGTATGCACACCCATTAAGGTTTCTGAATTAGAAAAATTATCATCTTCTTCTTCTTCTTCATTCTATCTTCTTTTATTCGTATGGTTCCTATACCATTCATCCGATTGCGATGAAACCTTCGTCAGTTGTTGTGTTAACACCCGCAAAGGTTTCTGAAATAGTACAACCATCTTCTTCTTCTTCTTTTTCTTCATTCTATCTTCTTTTATTCGTATGGTCCCTATACCATTCATCCGATTGCAATGAAACTTCGTCAGTTGTTGTGGTAACACCCGCAATGGTTTTTGAATTAGTACAACCATCTTCTTCTTCTTCTTCTATTCGTATGCGTTCTAATTCCATTCATCCGATTGCAATAAAATTTTCGTCAGTAATTGTGCCAACACCCGCGAGGTTTCTGAATTTTACAACCATCTTCTTCTTCTTCTTCATTCTATCTTCTTTTATTCGTATGGTCCTTATACCATTCATCCAATTGCAATGAAATTTTCGTCAGTAATTGTGCCAACACCCGCGAAGGTTTCTGAATTAGTACAACCATCTTCTTCTTCTATTATATCTTCTTCTATTCGTATGCGTTCCTATACCATTCATCCGATTGCAATGAAATTTTGATCAAGTGTTGTGCTCACGCCGCAAAGGTTTCTGAATTGATACAACTATTTTCTTTTTCTTCTATTCTATCTTCTTCTATTTGTATGCGTTCTTATACCATTCATCCGATTGCGATGAAATCTTGAACAATTGTTGTGAGCACGCCCGCGAAAGGTTCTGAATTAGTACAACCATCTTCTTCTTCTTCTATTCGTATGCGTTCCTATACCATTCATCCGATTGCAATGAAAATTTGATCAAGTGTTGTGTTTACGCCCGCAATCTGAATTGATACAACCATTTTCTTTTTCTTCTATTCTATCTTCTTCTATTCGTATGCGTTCTTATACCATTCATCCAACTGCGATGAAATTTTGACCAGTTGTTGTGCGCAAGCCCGCGAAGGTTTCTGAATTAGTACAACCATCTTCTTCTTCTATTCTATCTTCTTCTATTCGTATGCGTTCCTATACCATTCATCCGATTGCAATGAAATTTTGATCAAGTGTTGTGCTCACGCCGCAAAGGTTTCTGAATTGATACAACTATTTTCTTTTTCTTCTATTCTATCTTCTTCTATTTGTATGCGTTCTTATACCATTCATCCGATTGCGATGAAATCTTGAACAATTGTTGTGAGCACGCCCGCGAAAGGTTCTGAATTAGTACAACCATCTTCTTCTTCTTCTATTCATATGCGTTCCTATACCATTCATCCGATTGCAATGAAAATTTGATCAAGTGTTGTGTTTACGCCCGCAATCTGAATTGATACAACCATTTTCTTTTTCTTCTATTCTATCTTCTTCTATTCGTATGCGTTCTTATACCATTCATCCAACTGCGATGAAATTTTGACCAGTTGTTGTGCGCAAGCCCGCAAAGGTTTCTGAATTAGTACAACCATCTTCTTCTTCTATTCTATCTTCTTCTATTCGTATGCGTTCCTATACCATTCATCCGATTGCAATGAAATTTTGATCAAGTGTTGTGCTCACGCCGCAAAGGTTTCTGAATTGATACAACTATTTTCTTTTTCTTCTATTCTATCTTCTTCTATTTGTATGCGTTCTTATACCATTCATCCGATTGCGATGAAATCTTGAAAAATTGTTGTGAGCACGCCCGCGAAAGGTTCTGAATTAGTACAACCATCTTCTTCTTCTTCTATTCGTATGCGTTCCTATACCATTCATCCGATTGCAATGAAATTTTGATCAAGTGTTGTGCTCACGCCGCAAAGGTTTCTGAATTGATACAACTATTTTCTTTTTCTTCTATTCTATCTTCTTCTATTTGTATGCGTTCTTATACCATTCATCCGATTGCGATGAAATCTTGAAAAATTGTTGTGAGCACGCCCGCGAAAGGTTCTGAATTAGTACAACCATCTTCTTCTTCTTCTATTCGTATGCGTTCCTATACCATTCATCCGATTGCAATGAAAATTTGATCAAGTGTTGTGTTTACGCCCGCAATCTAAATTGATACAACCATTTTCTTTTTCTTCTATTCTATCTTCTTCTATTCTATGCGTACTTATACCATTCATCCAACTGCGATGAAATTTTGACCAGTTGTTGTGCGCAAGCCCGCGAAGGTTTCTGAATTAGTACAACCATCTTCTTCTTCTTCTATTCGTATGCGTTCCTATACCATTCATCCGATTGCAATGAAACTTTGGTGAGTTGTCGTGCGCACGCCTGCAAAGGTTTCTGAATTAGTACAACCATCATCTTCTTCTTCTATTCGAATGCGTACTTACACCATTCATCCGATTGCAATGAAACTTTGGTGAGTTGTCGTGCGCATGCCCACGAAGATTTCTGAATTAGAAAATCATCTTCTACTTCTATTCGTATGCGTTCCTATACCATTCATCCGATTGCAATGACATTTCTATCAAGTGTTGTGCCCTTGGCCGCAAAGGTTTCTGAATTAGTACGATCATCTTTTTCTTCTTCTATTTGTATGCGTTCTTATGCCATTCATCCGATTGTGATGAAATTTTGACCAGTTGTTGTGCGCACGCCCGCAAAGGTTTTTGAATTAGTACAACCATCTTCTTCTTCTTCTATTCGTATGTGTTCCTATTCCATTAATTCGACTGCAATGAAACTTTGGTGAGTTGTCATGTGCATGCCCACGAAGATTTCTGAATTAGAAAATCATCTTCTTCTACTATTCGTATGCGTTCCTATACCAATCATCCGATTGCGATGAAACTTTTGTCAGTTGGTGTGCGCACACCTGCAAAGGTTTCTAAATTATTATTATATAAAATACAAAGTGTGTTGTTTGTTTGTTCCATCCAATTTTGATTTTTTTTTTACTACATATTAATAACATTAATAACGTTTTAATATTTTGGATTCGATTTTAATTTAGTGTTCTTATGTTTGACCTTTACTCCTATTAGAATTATTTTCATATTGCCATATTGTATTACACAGATATTTTAATATTAAAAAAATAATTACCTCTTATTATTTTTCAAATATCTAAGATAAATATAACCACGAAGCGACCCTGTGCGAAGCCGGGTACTTCAGCTAGTATATCTAATAAAAAACATTTACTATTTGTGGAATAAATTAGTATTGTATTGTATGTTTCATAATATAATAGCAGAAAACGATTTCCGTATAATGATAATAAATAATGAATCTGATATAATAATTATCAATTATATAATAATCATCAGCCGGGGTCAATCCACTGCTGGATGAAGGCCTCCCCAAGCTTCTTCCAACTCTCTCGGTCCTGTGTCATTCGCTGCCACGTATTTCCGCCGAACTTTATCAGTTCGTCGATCCAGCGGCTTTAAGGGTGACCATGTGGCCGTTTCGTGCCCCTTGGGTACCACTGGATGACGGCATTTGTCCAGCGGCCGTCCTTTCGGCGACCAATGTGCCCCGCCCATCTCCATTTCAGCTGTTTGGCAACGTCTATTACATCGCGTACTTCTGTCTGCTTCCTAACCCATTCGTTTCTCTTACGGTCCTTTCGCGTGATGCCCAACATACACCTCTCCATGCCTCGCTGTGCGACTCTTAGCCTTTGGACATCTCTCGTGTTGAGGGTCCACGTCTCGCACCCATACGTGAGCACGGGTAGCACATGTTGGTTGAACACCCTACGCTTAACACATAATGGTAGGTCACTCTTGAAGATACTATTCAGACGTCCGAAAGCACTCCATCCCAGCTTTGTTTTTCGAGCAATTTCATCGTGCATGCTTCCGCCTATGGGCACCTGCTATCTGAAATAGACGTAGCTGCTGACTTGCTCGAGCTGGGTGCCATTAATACAGATAATCGGAGGGTCCGAAAAACAGTTCCTCATCACTTTTGTCTTTGTAATCACTTTAATTATCAATTAATTAAGAAAAACACCTTATAATTAATCATTGTTATACCACAAAAAATATATTTGGAAACGCTGCTCTACATGATTTATTATTGTTATTACATTATTATTGGGTATAATAGCCCTGATGATCAGAATTCAACTAAAGCAATATACCAAACGTCACGTTGTTCATTTAAGGATTTTGAGGTTTTAATGGAAATTAATTTTAATTCACATAACGAAACGATCAATAAACCATTTTTTTTGCTCTCTATTCTTCGGACCTTTAAACCGTTTCAATTACCCAACGTTTTGAAAGTATTTTATTTTTCATATACTTATTCGATTAAGTTCGCTTCTGTCATGTGGAATCCACCGTACGTTATGTATAATATGTATAAACTGTGTATAAGGAGTAGTAAATAGATTTATGAAGTACATCCTTTTATTAACAATATTAACCGAAAGAACTTGCAGGAAGTGGAAGGAGATTCTCTTGGCAACGCCACCTCCGTTTGTGGGACAATGTTCAAGGCTTTGGGGATCTGATGACTGGCATAGTATAGAGTGGTGTACTGCATTTGGTCGCCATTTTTAAATTTCGTGTCCGGAAACTTGTACGTATGCAGTTTACAGTATCATACTTCACCGTGAAATGTTGTATCGAAAATTGTATTTTAAATACCGTCCAACCTCTTTGGGTCGTATAGTACTGACATAAAATCCATGTCTAAATAAAACATGGTTTCTGTCGGTTTACACTTTACAGGAAGCCAGCAGCAAACAAATTTTGATAATAGCCAATATGTATACTGGATTATTTGTTAGGTTAGGTTAGCTTAGGTTTTCATTCTTGAATTCATGAATTTTGCCAAAATCAGCTATGAAAATTGAATTAATGTTCATATTGAATCTTATAAAATTGGAGACCATATAGTATATAGTCATCTCTATCTGATAAGAAAGCTCACGACGAACTGTGTCACGGTGAGATAGATGTTTTAAGTACAATTTACATGTAACCATTAAGAGCATACATATGTGAAACGGCAAATAATTTTCAACAGTAGGTGGAACGAAATTTCGCAGTCGTCGCCAATCGGAGACTGGCAGTCGAGGTGTGAGCACGTCAATTCGTCTTGTGATGGCGTCGGATGAATATATTTTTAAGATGACTAAAAAACCTTCCGCATGTACGTAAAACATGTCAATGAATATACTATTATTATTACGAATATAATAATAAACATAACATTAAAAGGACGCATTTTTAAGACAAATACTATTTCGTTCGGCTCGTGTCATTTGCACAATCCGCGCATCGCCTAGTCACGATCTTTTTAGACCATGCCTCGGCTGAAGTATAGCCTTAAATTTACAGGACTATTCCCTCAAATTTATTCCGTGAGCCGAAATTGTAACAAAAATACGCTGTGATTTAATGACTAGGTGCCAATGGTTCTGAACAACTGCACCAAACCATTGATCCGTGCAAGTTAGTTACACACAAAAAATATGCGTAGAAAAGTTAACTCCAGGTTACATCGCGGACATTGTGTTAAATTTGATATAACTACCTAACCAAACATTGTATTACTTATTTTTGTACGCATTTCTCAGCGTAGGTTGTTCATTGTACAGGTCTCATTTTTATTGCCCTTACAAATGAGATTTTTTATTCATCAGAATATTGCATGTTTCTTGTTTTATATGATTTTTTTCCTCTTCTTGTGTGGCTGGCGCTAGAGCCCAAAGGGGACCTTGGCCGCCTCAAAGTGCAATTCAATTCTGTTTTTCTTTTCTAGTTGTCACCACAAACTAGAATTTCTCTGTGGAAAATAAAGCCAAAATATAATTCGCTTCGAGAATGTATTACGAGATAACAGTGGCGAAGGGTGGAGGTAGGCTATTAAGATCCGACATAAATAGTCCACAATAAACTTTGTCAGTCATTCGTGTTTGTTTTAAATAAACTAAGTCTACAACAATAATTTACAGATGGTGCTGGTTAGTTTTTAAAAATAAATTTAACCCTTCACCAATCCATAATAGTTTTGGTATATTTTGGGCGATACGACAAAATTGTGTACACTTTTTCATTCATACTTATTTCAGGGCTCGCAATGGACCGGAGCGCACCGGAGCGCCGTTGCTGTTCGTGAAATCGGTAAAATTATCGCTTCGTCTCGTGGAAAAAATAATTTGACCGTCCGAGCTAGATAAGCCATATAACAGAAAAACGAACACATTTATTTTTTTGAAATACTCATAAAATTTGATAAATTTAAACTAAATATCTTCAGAAAACTGTCGAACGCTCCGGTTCGTAAACTTTTCCATTTCGAGCACTGACTTATTTGTTTTCGTTGGATTAAGAATACATAAATTACACATATTGTTGGTTAATTTTTTTAAATTCATTAAGCCCAGCCTAAATCAAACTATAATATTATAATAGATAGAAAAATATTATTCTCAATTGCATAATTTTAGATATTTTATAGATAGACGAGTATTTTTTGACGATTATCTATTATGGCTTGGTTTCGCAGGGTTTAATTGAATTTTAAAATCTAGCCAACAGCATCTGTAAATTATTGTAGTCTTATTTCACTGAAAACAAATACGTATGACTGATAAAGTACAGCAGTAGAAACAGCCTACCTCCACTCTTCGCCACTGGTTCACGTATACGGTACACACCTCTCTGCAATATAGTTAGGTACTCATTCGCTACTAATAATAAAAGCCCATATTTAATTAATTTGAATTATAGCTAGGAAAATCATTTCTTGCATATAGTGCTAAAACGGGATTGCACCAGCCCCTGGAAGCGATTCATTTCCCGAACATTTTCAAATATCAAGTCAAGCTAGAATCTAGCTTTGGCCACAATCAGTCGGTGACTTCCGTAAAAATACACAATAAATAAGCTCCAATTGTAAATATCAATTTTGGTTTATGCATGTACCTAGTATACGGTCATTTCTTTCCGATAAGAAAGCCACGGCGAACTGTGCTACGGTGAAATGTAATACGTACCATTTACGTGTAACCATTATTTATTGGTAAATGAAACATATGTTAACATTGATATTTGGATATTGACAAAGTGTTGAATGGAGTTTATTAAAATTATTAGGTTATTTTTAGCATTCATCACACATTATAATATAGAGTAGTAGGTACCAGTGGCGAAGGGTGACTTTTGGAAAGAGGTAGGCTGTGGAGATCTGATAAAAAAGCACACTTGTGAGGTATACTTACGAGAATAGTACGATATTTACTACTAATGAATAGGTACACACTAATAAATGACTACGACACACTAATTCAATGAAACTTCAAAAACTCATTGACGACATAAAAATGAGCGATGTGTTTAAATTACGTATTTTTCAAAACGTGTATACCCATCAAAAATCATTAGATAACATTTATTTTTATTTATAAAAACAATCTATACTTACTTATTTATTAATTTTCGGTTAAACGCCGTTGAAATTATTTTATAAATTATCTAATTATTAATGATTTTCTACAAAGTGCGCAGTCGTGACAACATTATTATACGCGAATGTTTTAGGCTCTGCGATAGGAGCTTACCTTATTTCGTACAAATCAGCAAACGTGCTGCGGTTACGAGACGTAAAGTCCATACAAAAAAAATTCAGAATTATTTCACACATAATCGGAGATTTATTTACGTCGAGACGTCGCGGCGTTTATTATTTATTTACGGCGCGCTGTGGTATATTTTTTAATACCTTTGCAGTTGATTTGTAAACTGTGTAATACTGTAATACATTCGTACATATACGACATCTCTCGTTGGCAAAATAAATTATTTTATAACATAAAATTATGAAGTGATTAAGTATATAAATATATCAATATGCAATTAAAAAATATTTTTCTTACGAAGGTAAGCTTTAAATAATCGCCTAGTATGGAGTCTTCGCCACTGCCTCCTTGTGGGGACCATGCCAAGGCCTCAACTCTCCGTGACATTTCCTGGTTTAGCGTCCATTATAAATGCATAACACAGTCCAATTATTCGTGCCATGATGATATTGTAATAATAGAACCAAATGTTTAATTAAGTAGTCGTTTGATATTAGTGATACAAGCACGGGGAGAGCCGTCCTGGGGGCAAAGCCCGAGCGTTACCGACATTATCCGGAAATAGCGCAATCATTTGAATATATTTACATGCGCCCCTCGACCGCGATAGGGGCTTTGAGGGCACGCATCTCGAACGCGGGCTCGCTCCTTAATAGACAAATGAAGTTTGGAACCACCTCAGTAACATTATAATAAGTTTATGATTAATGGCGCTACAATCCAGTGTGAACCCCAGCCATCTTCATCCATCGTATCCGGGTTTCGGGTCCGGACCCCCCCAGGAACGGAAAAATACTAACTATCTATTTATAAATACCTATATGCGTACGTATTATATTGTTTTAGCTTGTGCAGAAATTAGTGTTCTCGATATTTCTATACGGAGTCGAGTCGTGGACCTTGAAGGCAAGCGAACGGAAGGCAATTAATGCCTTTTAGATGTGGTGTTGGCGACGAATGCTTCGTATTTCTTGGACGGAGCACAGGATGAACCATTCAATCATCCAGAGACTGAAGATAAAGGAGCGACTCTCGACAGTATGTCTGAGAAGAATTCTGCAGTTTTTTGGACATATTATCAGGCGCGGACCGGATAACCTGGAGAGACTGGTAGTTTTGGGTAGCCTCCAGGGAAGGCGAAGCAGAAGAAGAGCGTCTGCGCGCTGGAATTACCAAGTGAAAGAGCTGGCTGGGGGCATCATCCATTCTGCCCTGAGAGAAGCGGAAGATCGAGAAGGATGGAAAGTCTTGGTCGCTCAAAGGATGGCGAAATTCAAATGTGGTTACGATCCTCAGCCATGAGTGCACGACCAAGAAGAAGATTATATTGTAATATTTCGATACGCACATGCGCAAACGACACAAACGAACACTACCTAAGGATTCTAATCATGGCCCCCATATCTTGAAGTGGGCCCCAGGCTAGGAACTTTGGCGCCCCCCCCTACCTTTGGCTAAGGATAAAGGCAATCTAGCGCTCCACAGTAGCGTTTTCCAAATGGTGTACGCGGTAGAATTAATGTTTATATTTTTAGTGTTTTTTTTTTTTTAAATATTTTAATACATCCATTTGAATTATGGAGTTGTCGAGTATCGATACACAAATAAAAATTGTATCGTATAAACACATAATTTTAAATAATAACATTAGTGAAGGAAATTTTTTTTACTATTAGAGAGAATTTATGGTGTGTATTTTATATCACTCATCTGGTCGACTCGCCACACCGGGCCCTTCCTGAGCCCGGCCTCCCAGGCTAGAGTCCTGTCAGCCCCCCCTTTGTGGAGGCCATGATTCTAATAATTATTATGATCATTAAGTCACGTCACGTCCCTAGACAAAATGGCGCCCCATTTTTTATACACTATTTTTATCCTCCTTTCATGACTCCAATATCTAAGCTCTAATATCTGATCTCTTTAATGGAAATATATATTCGTTATTACAAGTTTAGGTAGCTATTTATATATACCAAATGATTCTCCTCGATGCCTACCCCCACAGGACGTCACTGAGTCAGTCGATAACCACCTGTGCATGGGACAGCTCGCCATAACTCGTAGGTAAACACCCTTAGTTATATTTGCAGGCCAGGTGATTATCGCGAAGTGTCTGCATTTGAGAATGTATCTGGAACAATCTTATCGATGTAGCTCCGTCTTATAAGTATATAATATCTAACGTGTACCTATGTAGGTATGTAAAGTATGTTTATTCTAAAGAGCGTACTTCAGTGAAACGTAAGTGCGACGAAATTTGGTACTCGTCGCCAATCAGAGACCGACAGGGAGGTGTGCGCACGTCGATTTGTTTTGTCATGGCGTCGGATGAATATATTCTTAAATCGTGTAAAGATGACTAAAAAACTATATGTATGTACTTGAAAAAGAAAACATGTCAATGAATATACTATTATTATTAGTAATATAACATCAAATGGATGCATGTTGAATTTTTATGACAAATTATATTTCGTTCGGCACGCGTCATTTGCACAATCCGCGCATCGCCTAGCCACGATCTAATTAGACCATGCCTCAACTGAAGTATAGCCTTAACATTTACAATGATCCTGTGTATCTACGTCAGTGCATTAAATTTTCCTGTATCTTAAACAGAGAAAAATGCTATCACTTCGGGGCAAGATGTGAGCAATTTTGAAATCAAGTAGAAATTACACATCATGTTGGCAATTATTTTCTCTATTTTTTCACCATATTCCCCAATTGGCATCGCCGATGGTAGGTCAGTTATGCGGTATTCCGCGGATGAAACGACGAAGCTGGGTATCGTAACGTAACCCAGATGTTTTGAGTGTTGAACAGCCTTTCTTAACCGGTTGACCTCACTCCTCTCGGCATTCTACGACACGCAAGGCCTGTGGCCACTGGAAAACCAGTGGCACTCACGAATAGAGTTGGGTATTTCCTGAGAAAATCTCAATCTCGAGATTCGGGATTTCCAGAAAAGAATTCTCGAGATATCGAGAAATTTAAAAAAAAATGTAAAAATCCTAAAATCATTGTAAAACAGACAAATTCCAAAAAAATATGTTTTTTTATTAATGTAAGAAGACAAACATAATAGAAGTAGGGAAACAAAAATAATTGATAACATTACTTATTAAAACAGAATTTCAAAAAACACAGACTGTCAATCGCTGCGTCTGACAATCGCGTACGCTTTTGAGACACAAAATTCCCTGATGTTGTAAAAATTGCGCTTATTTTGAGTCGACGTTGCCTTAATTGTGTTAAATGCCCCGATCAGTCTGAACGTTTTGTGTTTTATGTCCACTTTTTTCATAATAGAAAATCGTTTTTCAATTAATATTTGATAATAAACAAAATCCCGAATCCCGAGAAAAGATTCTCGAGATCCAGGATTTCCCGAAATGATAAAAACTTCAATTCTCGAGAATTCCCGAAACGGCGAAACCCAACTCTACTCATGAATATTGGGTGCACCAAATATTCCTGGAACGTCAGTTGGACACTCCGAGATTCTGGAAGTCCAGTTACCGTAGTTGTTACTTGTTTGTGGTCATCGTCCTTCAAGATTTGTCGACGCTGATACATTTTTCATCCTTTAGGTAGGTATATGTGTTTAGCCCAGTGCAGTCTTTATACATTTTACGATATCCAGCTCCTCACAGATATTATAGAATTCATGATGAAACCGGCGCTTCCATATTTCACTTTCATAGATTGGCCAAAATATGTTTCTAAACACGATCAGTGGAGCACAAGGTCCATGTCATCAAACGTAACTTTTGAAGGAAAAATATAACCCACAACCGTAGGAATTAACATTAATTTGTTATTTACCGCAAACATATTTTATTAAATATACCTATATAATTAGCTGGCCATTTCACACTCGATTTAACAGCCGCGCAAAATTTATTTTATAAATAGAAGGGTGCGTACGAAAATAAAAGTTGAAGCAAATATTCCCCCCCATCCAGAATCGTTCGCTTAATCGTTCTAAATTTAAAAACAGTCAAATCCGAATGGGGTTTGCCGCGCCGCGCACTGTCCGGCCATGTTGCAATTCAGCGTTCTAATTCTGAATCACAGGTGCTTTGAAGATAAACGAAAAAAAATGTGAAATCAATCAAAATAAAAAAATATAACAAAACACTAGATATTTCGCGAAATTAAAATTTATTTGTAAACAGTCGCAGTATAATATCCACCGCCTGCGAAGGGTGGAGGTAGGCTGTTAAGATCCGACATAAATAGCGCACATTAACTTTCACACTTAACGCACATTAATTAAACACTGTTTAAACCAATCCATAGTTAGATAATAGTCAAAAAACAGTTGTCTATCTATAAAATACATACCCCCACATCTTGAAGCGGCCCCCCAGGCTAGAATCTTCGGCGGCCCCCCTACCTATCGCTAAGGTTAAAGTCAATGTAGCGCTCGTCTAGCGTACGACAGTCTACATTTGTGTAATACAATTAGTGTTCATGGTAAAATTTAGGGTATTTTATTGCGATTTTTTAGGTAATTCACCCACTTGAATTGCGGAGCTGTCGAATATCGATAAACAAACAATCGAAAATTCGCACAAGTACATTCTTTGAAATGTTAGTATGCTTAAAGTGAAATAGCGCCGCAGGCCACATTTTTTACTATTAGTGCAATTTTGTGATGTGTGTTTATCTCACTTGGCTGGTCGATTCGCCACGCCGGGCCCCCCTTAAGCCCGGGCCCCCAGGCTAGAACCCTGTCAGCCCCCCCCCCCCTTGTGACGGCCATGATGTGGACACATGTAACGCACCACCATGATACAAAATAGTAGATAATTAAACACGCTTAGTGTATATTGATTTTTAACGAACAGGTGAATTTTCAGAAAGTAAATATAATCTGTTTATTTGTTTTCTGTTACTAGGGTTACCGTTTAACTTAAGCTAATAGTGTGTTAGTTGTTCATTTTTTTATTATTATTAAATTTCTTAAGTGGACCATATAGACGCTATACAGCGCCTTGTCAATCATAAATCGATAATTGCCTTTTCTCAGGTCATGCCCAACATCACGTACCTACTTGATTTCATATGCAAAAGTTTTTAAACACTTACCCATATGCATTACCTAATCCTCTTAGTCTAAAGATGTTGAAGAAAATGGAACTTAAAAATACGAAAATGAAGCTGAAAAAAAAACTGCTGGTTAGTGGTAGTTAATGGTTAAATTAATTGAGAAATACGTTGGAGAAAATTCTATCGCACAAAGATGGAGCCAAAACATACCTATAACAGTGATGGTAAAAAATGAGCACTAATTACCACGTTTTTCTTAGCTCGTATTCTTGTTTGTCCGGTGGTTGTTTATCCAGTACAAATCTTGCAATCGATTTTTAACTAACTTCCCGACTAACTAGACTAGACATTTGAAACTTTTAGAATATATCAGAACACGATGCCAATGCATTCTTTTAATACTTTTAGCCATCTTTAAGTAGAATTGAATTCATTTTCAGTTAATTCTGTTTTGTATGAAAAGTTATTTCGGACGAAATCCGTAATCCAATCCACTATTATTGATTTCTAAGGGGGTGGTCCTAGCAACTAAATTATTAATATATACGTGCGTTACTATGGAAATCAAAATGTCAATTGAGTATTCTATATTTGTTTGTTTGTTGCAAAATAGCAAAAAAATGATTTGTTGACAATTGCCTTATTTGACCTAAATTATTAATACATAGAATTGTCAAGTTTATATGATTCAACAGAAAATTTAAAAACGTGGTATATAAATAGTTCTTTTTATCTTGTAATTATTTTTATTTAAGTCCTGCAGGCGTAACACTTTACTGACACATGTGATATATCGTATTCAGGCAGTTAATTATTATCCTGGAAAGTTTACTGCATGACGTGATATTTTTTACCACGGCCGTCGACGACTGCGTTAACCGCGTGCTGTCAATAATTGTCGTTGAGTAACACAGCTAACACGTTTTACTAGTTTACAATGGGATGCATTTAGAATCAAGTAAGACGTGTTAAAATGTGCTAATAATGATTGTTGTAGATAACTGCCTTGTTTATGGAAATGCTCTGAGTGCTATCCGTGATATTTTGGAGCAATGATTTGAGTTAGTTTGTCTTCATCATACTTTTAATACTAAACTCAGTCATTACGACCAGCTCCTTTAAATAGTTAATCACAGGTAAATTAATGGTTTTGGTAGGTCATTCCCTACTTGAAAATGTACTAATATCACATTTGTGTGTGGTTCCCGGATTTTGAATTTATAATAAACAATCTTCAAGTACTTGAACAGACATCATATTTCAATGGATTCTCATCAATAATTAACTGGTCAAACTATATTCTGATTGCATTTATTAGCACAAAAATATCGTATTTTGAATAATTGTTTTTATTATTTGTATTTTATAACACATCAATATTACTGTATGTATATACATAATGCTCTTCGTAATAATTTATGATTTTCCCTTAATTATCATTTGGCACGCCGCCCCCTGGCCACCTTCAGCAGTACAACTAATCCTCTCCCCCCACCTCCACCTGATGTGGTTGTTCAAAAAAGTTGTTGTAAATTGTCGAACTGATCATTTTCAAGCTGACAGAAAATATATTATACAAAATGGTAATCTAATATATAAAAATCAATATTTGTTTGTTTGTTTGTTCGTATTTTATGCGCTGCGATACCGTTCATCCGATTGCGATAAAACTTTGTCAACTTATTGCTTGCATTTGCGCGAAGAGTATAGGCTACCTATATCTTATATTTAAAAATAAATGTTTGTCTGTCTATTTGTCTGTCTGTCTGTCTGCCCGTATGCGTTCCTATACCATTCATCCGATTGCGATGAAATTTTGGTAAGTGGTTGTATGCACACCCGCGAAAGTTTCTGAATTAGAAAAATCATCATCTGCTTCTTCTTCTTCATTCTATTTTCTTTTATTCGTATGGTTCTTATACCATTCATCCGATTGCGATGAAACCTTCGTCAGTTGTCGTGGTTACACCCGCAAAGGTTTCTGAATTAGTACAACCATCTTCTTCTTCTATTCCATATTCTTCTAGTCGTATGCGTTCCTATTCCATTCATCCGATTGCAATAAATTTTTCGCCAGTAATTGTGCCAACACCCGCGAAGGTTTCTGAATTAGTACAACCATCTTCTTTTTCTATTATATCTTCTTCTATTCGTATGCGTTCCTATACCATTCATCCGATTGCAATGAAGTTTTGAACAAGTGTTGTGCTCACGCCCGCGAAGGTTTCTGAATTAGTACAACCATCTTATTCTTTTTCTATTCGTATGCGTTCCTATACCATTAATCCGATTGCGATGAAACTTTGGTGAGTTGTCGTGCGCATGCCCACGAAGATTTCTGAATTAGAAAATCATCTTCTTCTTCTATTCGTATGCGTTCCTATACCATTCATCTGATTGCGATGAATTTTTTGTCAGTTGTTGTGTGCACACCTGCGAAGGTTTCTAAATTAGTATTATATAAAATACAAAGTTTGATGTTTGTTTGTTCCATCCAATTTTGATGTTTTTACTACATATTAATAACATTAATAACGTTTTCATATTTTGGATTCGATTTTAATTTAGTGTTCTTTTGTTTGACCTTTACTCCTATTAGAATTATTTTCATATTACCATATTGTATTACACAGATATTTTAATATTAAAAAAATAATTAACCCTTATTATTTTTTAAATATCTAAGATAAATAAAACCACGAAGCGACCCTGTGCGAAGCCGGGTACTTCACCTAGTATAATATATTATATTAAATTCTACACCATGGTTTCCCAAACTATGGGTCGCGACCCACCAGTGGGTCGCGAGCAAATATTGAGTGGGCCCTCGCCACTGTATTACATGAATTATAAAAAATAATAATAAAAAAATAATACTTTTATTATTGAAAACCAAGTGCAGCCTAAGATGAACGTACTGTCTGAAATTTCCAGTCATTTATCACTGTTAATAAATAGCTTTGACGACTATTTTGGGGAAGAGATGAAAAAGCTTGATTCGTTGCGTTGGATTTGTAACCCATTTCAAGACGACTTACCAACTAGTATGTCAACAAAAGCAAGTGAAGAACTCATTGATTTATCAGAAGATACGTCACTGAAAAATAGTTTCAATCGTAAACAGTTAACGAAATTCTGGCTCTCAGTTGCTGATAATTATCCTTGCTTGTTCGATGAAGCTATGAAAGTCCTCTTCCTCTTTACTACCTCATATCTATGTGAGGTCGGATTTTCGGCTATGGTTAACATTAAAACTAAATACCGAAATAAATTGGATATATCAAACTCACTGCGATTAAAAGTAACTAAAGTTGAAGTTGATGCTAAAACTGTAATGAAGAAAAATAAGAAACAAATACCTACATCCTTTCCCATTGAAATAACTTTGTAAAAAAACCTTGCAGGTGTAGGTATAAGTAATATTTTTTTTTATTTAAGTTGTGTTTTTCATTCATATTGGTAACACTTATAAAAAATATTTTTTTTATTTCAATTATAACAAATAAGACAGCATTACATAGTTCCACGACTCGCCACTAGGGAATCTGAGCATTATCAATATTTATGCCCTCTTTTCTCTAAGACAGCTAAGAAGTGGGTCCCAAGATTCGAAATTTTTGTTAGATGGGTTGGAGCCCAGTCAACTTTGGGAACCACTGTTCTACACCATTATCGAGGCTTCCGAGTAAGTATGGATTATTGTTGATTAGTCTCAAGGTGTGAGGGAGAGGGAGAGATCATGCTCTCTCATTCTGTGAATTTTATACTTACCCGTAGACACGTCATTTATTTTTGTAGTCTTAATTGAGTAGTGTGACAACTGAAATAACTATCGATTAAAAAATATACTGTAGAATTTAATACAATCTATATTATCAGTTTGTAAAATGGAATTCTACTAAGTAAAATGCTGACACAATTAATAAATATATTAAACACCTACTTGTTTTCTTTTATGTCTATAATCATGAGATACACATACATCACAAATTCTCTCGAATAGTAAAAAAGTCGCCTGTGGGGCTATTTTTCTTCTATAATGTTATTTAAAATAATGCGGTTGTACCTACGATACAATTTTTAATTGTGTATCGATACTCGAAGGATGTATTAAATTAAAGTATACAAAAAAACACTACAATATACACATTAATTTTACCGCGTACACCATTTGGAAAACACTACTGTCGAGTGTCACACTGCCTTTATCGTTAGCGATAGGTAGGGGAGCCGCCAAAGATCCTAGCCTGTGGGCCCGCTTCAGGATATGGGGGCCATGGTGAAGGCATCTAGATATACATACAGGAAATAAGGCTAAATACAGACAAACTTGACAGAAAATCCTAATGCAATAAACACTGCAGAAGTTCTATTATTATGCAGTATTTAAAGTTAGTTGACCGTGCTTTTATGGGGAAGCATAAATTAAATCTTGATACGGGGGTTGAATCTTTTGCATATTAATGCCCCCGTTTTGTACATGCATTATCATGATTTCCTGTTGCATTTCCGTTCGATTCCCGGGTGGTTATTTAAAATACACTTTATCTTTATATTAGCATAGTAAGGGGCGGACACAGGGAGAAATGCTGATAGGCTGACGAATTCCAAATACATTTTTTTTTATCTTATCAGCTATTCTAAATAGTTAACACGATCCGTTATTTTTACATCGTTTTTATTAGCTCGTATTCTTGTTTGTCCGGTGGTTGTGTGTCCAGTACAAATCTTTCAATCGATTTTTAACTGACTTCCCGACTAGCTAGACATTTAAAACTTTTAGAATATATCAGAACGCGATGCCAATGCATTCTTTTAATACCTTTAGCCATCTTTCAGCAGAATTGAATTAATTTTCAGTTGATTCTGTTTTGTATGAAAAGTTATTTCGGAAGAAATCCGTAATCCAATCCACTATTATTGGTTGCTAAGGGGGTGGTTCTAGCAACTTAAGTATTAATATATACGTGCGTTACTATGGAAATCAAAATGAAATGTCAAATTGACATTTTAGTATTCTATATTTGTTTGTTTGTTTGCTTTTTATTTACTTCATATCAAGTACAAGTTTGAGCATATTGAGCATAATAATACAACAGAAAATTTAAAAACGTTGTACGTAAAAAGTTCTTTTTATCTTGTAATTATTATTGTTGAGGCATTTCAAAAGTGTATTGCGTCATATGGAGGACGGGATAATTCCGATCCCTCCTCAGATTCATCACTTTCATCTCCTGACTCCTCTGTTTCGGCAGAGTTTCAGTACACGAGTACAAAATGACACCCCGTGTCACTAAAGATAAATGACGGAAGAGGAAGTCAAGATTATTTTTATTTGTTTGAGCACCAAGGTGCACGGTTGCTACATCAGTCCCGTGCAGCTTTGTTTCAAGAAAAGGAAGTGTGGCACTAAAACTTTTTAATTCTGACACGTTTATAGCGTCATGGAAGGCGGCCGTGCATAAATCGTGGCTACATAATATACATGGTGGGTGGGATACCAAAGATAAGTGCATGATACTCAGTGACGACCCGTGGGGGTAGTCAGATTAAGCGTCGCTTGGGGGCGGCAGTTACTCGAAGGGCGGCAAATCGATGAGAATCTATATCTAATCTATATCTAATCAATGAGAAGAATATATATATAAATAGCTACCTAAACGTAGTAATACCAGAAATATCTTTCCATTAAAAAATCAGTTCACTGGTTGGAAACAAAATGTGTTCATTAACTAACATACAAGGTTTAATAGGTCTATATTTTTTGTTGGGTTCGCGATGTCTAGTTTACTTACGTTGTCATTGGAGGTCACGTCCTTGATGACCAGCAATGACACGTGCAGATTTTTGAATTATATGTAGGTACATACTTGCCTAATTTCAAATTTATCCAAATATTTTTGCCAGTCGCTCGCGAGTTTAGGAAGTTGCCAGGCGTATTTTTAAATGTATCTGAAAACGTGGAAATATTTATATTGAAGCAGAGATAGCATTTAAATTAGATTTAGTAGTACTTATATTTTTTTTCGGTAATGTAGCTATACCACACATTTCTTAGATTTCTTGTCAGAAGGATAATGAAAAATATTGTATTGAAAAAATGGGGCGGCATTTTGTCTAGGGACGTCACTGCATGATACCAAAAATGGTCTTCGTCGGGAACCCAGGAGGAAGAAGGCCAGTCGGAAAAGATGAGTGACGTGTAGCGTTTTACAACTAATAATAAAATTATTATGTTAACCGTCTCGCGTGATGTTTCTGTGAGAAAAATGGGGAAACGCGAAAGCTAGCGGTCGAATTAAAAATATTATTTGAAACACGTTGTTGGAATTTCCACCTGTAGTCCCTTTTTCGGAACGCATAGAAAATTATATGCACTGATTTTATAAATTCACCCCTCGCACATTGCGGAACGCATCGGTCTGATGACGACACACCTTCAATAATGTTACGTATCACGTGACCATTATTCCAAGGACGTGCTGCGGAAGGGTCAAATAAAGACGGTAAAGTATATTAATGGGTATATTGCTCATGACGGCCATATCCGCCACTTAGTTGGAGCTTATGGACACCGCGCGGAGCCTCCAAGAATACCTGTCACTCGCCAGTCTTCTTGCTTCATTCCAGGTCCAACCAGCATCCCGTAGCAGTGACGTCCCTAGGCAAGATGCCGCCCTAGGCAGCGCCAAAATGTCGCTCCATTTTCTTATACAGTATTTTTTATCATCCTTTCATAGCTCCAATATCTAAGAAAGGTGTTGTATGGTTACATTAGGTACGAACAAAATATATACTTACCACTAAAACATACAAAATAAAATTTATAAATATTTTTTGCCCAAAAGTGGGTTTTTTCGTTGGTAACACAGTGGCTTCTTATCTCGAATCCGACAAAAAAGTAAAGTCCTGTTAAACCTTGTATGTTAATTAATACATTTTGTTTCCAACCGGTGAGCTGATTTCGTTATTAGGTACTAAGTTTTGGTAGCAATTTCTATGATTCTCCTCTATTTGCCGCCCTTCGAGTAACTACCGCCCCCAAGCGACGCTCAATCTGCCTACCCCCACGGGACGTCACTGCCCGTAGCTCTGCCGTATACACTCTATAGATAGTATTTAGCGGCCTTCCAGGAGGCCGGAATCCGGTTGGCTTGAAGAACAGGCAAGCCAGGTAGAGGTTCTCTTCTGGCATCCGCATCAGTGACGTCCCGTGGGGGTAGGCAGATTGAGCGTCGCTTGGGGCGGCAGTTACTCGAAGGGCGGAAAATTGAGAACAATCATTAGATAATATAAAAATATAGAAATAGCCACTTAAACTTAGTAATAACGGAAATAACTTTCCACAAAAATTCAGCAGATTTGATTGATATAGTTACTGACTTTGCAATAAAAAAGGCCAGGAATTTATTTTTATTATAATAGTTGAGTCTTGATACTATTAGTTAATATTGAATTTATGATTAAAAATAGATGTACATAACATAAAAATACTAAGGAACATTGTTTTGCTTACGTAATTCTTCTTCTTCTTTCACCCTGTCACGTCCCAACATTGGGGCATAGGGCAAGCACAAGTTGGCGCACTTCCCTCGGTCCATCGCCAACTCCTGTGCCTCCCGCCATGTCAAACCTGCAGCACGTAGGTCGCTTTTGTACCATCGCTGCAGGGTGAGGGCGGGCCGGCCACGGCGACGGAACCCTTGAGGCTGTGCCACAACGGTACGAAGTGCCGCACTCTTTGGCGGCATCCGGAATACATGTCCCAGCCACGTGAATCGTCTCTTCGTGATAACTTCAATCACAACAGCCTTCGGTGATTGAAGCTTACGTAATAGCGGAGTAAAAATAATGTGAAAATAATAAATCAGTGTATTTCTAAATGGTACAAACCAAATGTGTCAGAAGCATCAACCAAATAGGACTTCATTCCTATTCCAGTGATTTGGGTATATATCTAACTTAGGTATATTATATGTATTCGCTTTTTATATCTAAATCTAATTTTGTTTGTTTTAGTGGTACTTATATATATTTTGTTAGCAATGTATCTATATAACACATTTCTTAGATATTGTAGTCATGAAACGATGATAAAAAATACTGTATAAAAATGGGGTGGCATTTTGTCTAGGGACGTCACTGATCCGCATCACGTGGCCGAGCCAGGTCCAACGCCGCCTCTTCACTATCAGCGTAATGAGAGGCCAATGATAGCCAGTCGGCCAATAATGTCATGGGTTCTGGGATCAAATCCCGGGTCCGGCGACAAAAGAATCACACGTTGTATTACAATGTGTGTTTGAACCCAAAATATGGACTTATTAGGTTGACCAAGTGGTTAACATTCATTTCTCTGTGGAGACCTATCTGATCTTCTTAGGATTGGATTAGTATTAAATTTATTTTTGCAGGGAATACAAAATTAATGAAACCAAAGGACACAAAGCGCGTCGACTGTCCTCAAATATTGAATACACGTTATACTTTAATGCGTACTATGAAACAGATGTAACTATTGAAAATAACATATTAATATTCTTTAACACGTGTTTAAGTTTATTCCATATTTTTCCGCACTCAGATTCGTACCATGTTATACCATACCCGGTAGGGTGAGATAGTTACCATTTATTTTGTATTCAATGGTATGTTGCTATTTTTCAATACAATATTATCTTACTTTGACAGATTCAAAAGACTTATATACAGTAAACGGTTATCGGCGACTATCTCTAATCAATACGGCGAAAATTTAGGTTGGTAGACATGACGGTCGAATTCGGATATGTTCGTGCTGCCGAACCCAAGCGGATAATACCGAATACAAGCGAATAAAGCCAAACCAGCGCCATCTAGTTGGTAATGAGCCGAACACAAGAATTTTGTATTGACACGTAAACATGGCCTCCAATTATTGTATTAGTAATGTCATTGCGATTGCAGCAAAACAGTCGGATCTTGCATCTCAATTCTCAATGTAAAATTGACGTACTCTGTCTCGTTCTGAAATTTAGCACGGCCAAGAGAGGTGCTGTTAAAAGATATCACCTTTTGACAGTTCAGACGGTTAACTCTTTTACATAATTAACCGCCATAATACGTAAAGTGATAAATGTGATATATTTATCACAATTAGCTCTTTTTATATTAAGTGATATGTTAGAATAAGTCTGTAGACAGAATAACAATGTCTTGATTCAAGAATCTCGGAGACTGATTTGAGCTCAACATTCCTTCCTCGTTTAGGAAAAAGACAGCCAAAATCAGGTAACGGATATGGTACAGAATAAAGATCTATCTATGAATGATTCCCCCAGTTAGTAAAACATAAGTCACGCCACTGAACACAGCGATGCATATTCAAGCCGGAAGCGAGCGATGATTATGGATACCTATTATGGGAACGGACTGCTTTAGTTTTTGGTTCCCAAGGGGTGAAGGATTTATTCCACTCGACGGGCGGAAAAGAATATAATTTGTAATACTAAATTGGTTGTATTTTAATTTTTAACCCTGTCAGATAAGTATGTAGGTATATGACGATAAAGAAACATAGTTTGTGATACTTTGTGACTTAAAGTGGTTAAAGATAACCGAAGAGGTTAACCGATATACGCGCAGTGCCTCGAGAAAGCTAGACACAAATTATATGGAATTTTGCGTATATAATAATATACACCATCATCAATATAAATCTTGAATGAAAACTGCTTTAGATTAAGGCTATATTTCAGCTGGGGCACGGTCTAAAACGATCGTGACTACGCGACGCGAAGATTGTGCAAACGACGCGTGCAGAACAAAACATAATTTGTCATAAAAATTCAACTTGCATCCATTTAATGTTATGTTTATTGTTCTATTAGTAATAATAATAATATATTCATTGACATGTTTTCTTTTTCAAGTAAATGGGTAACGTTTTTTAGTCATCTTTACACGATTTAAGAATTAATTCCCCGACGCCATCACAAAACAAATTGACGTGCTCACAGCTCGACTTTCGCTCTCCGATTGGCAGCCAGTCCGAAATTTCGGGAATGGGACGACTGGACTCCGGACAATTGGACGCCGCACTGTCGTAGACACGTATACAGAGCGTAGACGAGGTATTTTAATCAGTTTATATCAATTACTTAGTAGTTTTAATTCATTTTACTCTTAATATAATGTATTCTTTATTGCGGATTGAGAATTACCATGCCTAAGGCCCGTTTCAGACGGGACACCGGTGTCGCGCTCGTATATAATAAGGAGGCCTTTGTATTCGAATAAAAGGGCCTTTGTATTATGTTTATGAACGCCCCGAGCTAATGATTCAAAGCGTGTCCGGTACAATTTTCCGTCAGCCGCTACATTCTCAAGCCGCCGATACACATGTTTTTATGACCGCAGCCAGTTTTATGTTCTAATTTATATCGCAAAATTATGCGTTGGCTCATTAGCTATGGGCGTTCATAAACATAATACAAAGGCCCCTTTATTCGAATACAAAGGCATCCTTATTATATACGAGCGCGACACTGGTGTCCCCTCTGAAACGGGGGTAAGGCTTTATATAAAATAAAAAAACTCTTTTTTCGTTGGAACTTAAACATATGCATGATTAAATCATTATTTACGTCTCGACATATTTACATTCTCACCAACTATCAAATCATAATATAATCATTTAAATATAAATAATATTATTAAATAGTCTTTTAAAAGTACCTATAAGTACCTACCTAACGTCTATTTATTCCGTGGCGTCCAGTTGTCCCGGTGCCAAATCGTCCTAGACCCGAAATTTCGTCGCACCTATAGTTGAAAATTATTTGCCATTTCACTGAAGTATGCTCCTAAATCAAATGGTAGGTTTGAGTCTCTTATTTGTTTTTTTAAACATATAGTGAAAATTACATATTATTAATTCAAGACGTACACAACATGACATTTAGAAGCAAATAAATATTAATAAAACAGTATTATATAAAAAAAGAAATAGATAGAAAGTGTAAATACTAAAAAATATAAATTAGATACAAGGAAGTAGGTATACCGAATGAGCTAAGCAGACCTTTAAAAATTTATAAAACAATGTTCACCTACACTCATCTCACGCAGGTGGAATATGTCAATATACGAAGTGATTTGGTTGAACAGAGTTATTGCCCTCCCAATTGGCATTACTAATGACTGGTTAGTTCTGCACCTTGGGAGAACAAACAACGGATGCCCTCGCTTCCTAAGATAATTATGAGAGACACACAAGCCAATACCATCAAGAATGGCAGAGTTGCCATTTACGCCGCGTATAAGTCGGAAAAATATGTAGCCAAATAAAGATCCCTTCTAAACTTTAAGCTGTATGTAAGCATACCTAAGAGAAAGTCAGTTGGATAGAGCCACGGATAATATCCACACAGCCGAAAGATAAGGAGTCTCACAATTTTCTTCTGGACCCTCTCCACGATAAGGCCGTACTTCAACTGATGCGGAGCTCAAACAATAGACCCACTCTCAAATCTGCTTCTAAATAAGGAGTTATAGAGAATTTTTAATACTGTAAAATCAGGCGCGAACAAAGAAAAATGGTTTGGGCAAGGAGGGTTCATTTAAATAGAATATATCCATAATAATTAATTATTGATTTATAAGGCGGCGGGTGAACAAAATCTAGCACCTACCACTCTTATAACTTTACTACTTTTTTATGATTTTACCGAGGCTTTGACTGAAACTCGCTGTCATATCGCGTCTTCTCATCTAGAAGAGGATCCGCCGATCAGGCCCTCACTCCAATTCAGTTAAAGAACTTTACAAGTCTGCCAAACTCTTCCGTCCTACCCACCGCCAGGGCACTCGCATTCTCAAAGATATCCGCAATTCGCAGCTGTACTCTGTGTGATTCGTATTTAGGGCATTGTACTGCTGTATGTAGAATGCCCTCCAAAACATCACATTCATCGCAGAGCTGCGAATCGTTTCCTCCCATGAGGACATCAAATCTTTTACCCATTATGTGTCCTGCTGATGTCTCTTCAAAGGAGACTGTACAAACCAGGGCACCTACTTATAGCTTCTCGTCGTTTCAACCGCGGACCTCCGCACTTTTCCGAGTACATTCTCCATACCCAGACACTTTGAGTCTATCCATAAATAACTAGCCTACATGTTACCTAAGGGTGCCCACCTACACGTTATTGCGAGCTGTATTATCTATTAGGAATTAATTATAAGGTCGTAATTATTAGGATTGGTAATTATTGGCTGCACCAATTCATGAATGCCACTGGTCTCCCTGTGGAAACAGACCTTGCGTATCGTAGGATGGAATCGTTTTCTAATAATAGTGTCCCACACAGACATCTACAATTCCTCGATTCGACCAAACATTAGATAGTTCACAATTACAATATTTGTTCAGCATAAAAGTTTAATAACTAATATAAAGTGGTCAACTATAGACGCAATAATCAGTGCCTACCCATCACGCAATCACAATCGCCCCCAAGCCAGGGCCCCCAGGCTAGAAGCATGTCAGTCCACCTCCCCTCCTCGTGGGGGGCCATGAGTATTGATCTCCACAGAATGGAGATTGTATTAGCAATTAGCAGATTATTGTTTTTACGAAGTCATTGGATGTTAGCCACTTGTTCAACGTATATTTTAGTGCCATATGCAGGGTCCAGACACACATTAAAAAACATCATATGAATTTTCCAGACCCAAGGCTCGAACCCAAAGTATTAAGATAAGTTGAGACTCACAAACCCACTAGTTAGTACAGGCGTAAAATCTACTTCCAACAGCACCCAACATTTGCCATGCTATCACTTTGTAATGCTATGATTTCTACCCTTATTTTTGTAAAACAATTGTACCAGTTATTTCAAGTACCTAATGATAGTGTCTGAATAAATGCTTCCCTTTATAAGGGTGAGGGAGCACCCCTATACAAAAACAAATCAGAATTAATGAGGGGTGATTCCTTGACTCACCCCTGATATTAAAAAAAAAAATGGAATTAAGTGGTTATAATTTCATGTCTTCGCTGTCATATCATAAGAACTTTTTTGTTATTCATTCATTCCTTATTAAAAATCATTCCACCCCTTCATAGTTCATAAAAACTGACCTAGCATCAAGATTCAAGACTCAAGACTCAATACTTATACTAAATGTTTTCAACCCAAGTGAAGTCGTTGCTCATTGATTATATAAGGGCGATTACGATTTTAGAATAAGTTAAATAAAGATTAAACAATAATTGATTATAAAACTTTAAACCATAGTTTTCCAATATTGTTGGCCTGTAAAAACTGTAAAAGCTGGGGATGAGGTTATAGCCGTTAGTATGCCTTTGTCAGGATGTTGAATTAGGACTGATTCCAAGAATCATATACCGTCAAGCGTAGAACGGTGTTTATTGAAGAAAAAGATAATCACATCGTGATACAGTTTCCAGTTGAATTGCACTCGATTAGGTATTGCAGGGTCCAGAGGAATATCATAATGGTCCTCGTAGTCCAGTGCGTAGGCGCTGGCCTTTCATCCTGTGGCTCTGGGTCCGATTCCCCGTGAGGTCACGATTTATATATGTGATTTTTTCAAAGTTTTCACTTATATTACTAATTATTCCCCAACTGTTTCACAACGCTACTGTAATTGGGCCTCATGGCTTTGTGTAGTGTTAAAAATAATATATTATTATATTAGATATTATGTACTATGCGTGGCCCCCAGGTCACGTTGTTGGCGGCCCCCCAACCTATTGCTAAGGTTAATGGCAGTAAAAATGTTCTACAGCAGTGTTTCTGAAATGGTATTCCCGGAACTTCAAGGTTCCGTGTGAAATAAAGGGTTTTACCTGTATTTTTAGCGATGTTTGGTATTTTTAAATAAATCAGCTTGTCGGCACTCGGAAGCACTGATCGCGACCCCATTAAGGGGACAAAAGTAATTGTAAAATAAAATTCTAGTCGTCAAATGCAGGCGACTTTTTTTTACTATTAGAGAAAATTTGTGGTGTGTGTTTATCTCACTTAACTAGTCGACCTGCCACGCCGGGCCCCTTCTAAGCCCAGACTCCAAGGCTAGAGCCCTGTCAGCCCGGTGCGGGCATGCATGGAGCACCTATTTTCATGCAAGGCTTGCCCAGTAAGCTGCAATTTTGACGAGATCCTACAAGCCGAGGAAAATGGTGTTGTCTTCGCTAACTTCTGGAGCGACACATTGTAGCTATTGAAGACCCGACATGACGAAGAAGATGACGTAATGGGCTGGATCCACGTACCTATATAGTGTGTAAAGCGTTCTCCCATCCCGTTCGTCGATAGACTTCCCTTTGGATTTATTTCTTTGTTTATTTATACAAAAATAAAACATAATAGTACAGAAAATACATCAGAAGACATAGAAAAATGTTAGGCGAAGTGGTAGTTGAACATCACATATTATTTTTATTGTCCGGGTAATCACCCGGTAATCGATTTATCTTCTGAGCTACTGGACCTGACTGCATTTATTTGGCCGTCAAGTGCGAAGATTTACGAATGGCCTAATTCATATTCTTACATCAACAAAGAAAGCTACTTACATTCGAACTTGGTTATTACGATCAAGGAATTAGCGAGATCTCGGATGTAGTGAGGAAAAATTCGTTGACATTTTAGTTTATGATTTTCTCCATACATTTATTCACTTTTAAAAGAGATACTTCTCCGGTATACCGAGCAAAACTGTTAATGTGTCGATCGTTTAAAAACAACATTTTCGATCCTAAGCAATAAAATCCGACCGGGAAGTTAACTAGACCGATGCCGCCGGGATTGGATTACGTTTATGACACTAGTTAAGTGTCTAAGTACCTAATTGATAATTTCGCCGACAACATTGAAAAAGTATCCACGCATATGGTTGAAATTGCATGTAAGAAATCCAAGCTTTGTGAAGTCAGTAGGTACCTCAGCGGCTCAGCACTTCATTACAATAAATAATTAATTTTGTTGTTTATGAATGCCATGCTTCTTTCGGGCGCTCTATCTGCAAAATACGCAGAGCGAAGAAGCACAGAAACGATATAGCGAGACGTGCAAAAATGTCCGAAAGCATCTGAGAAAGTGCAAACGAAGCTTCATCAAAAGTAATTTTGAGCAGATGGAAGAAGAAGCAAAACGAAATAAAACTCGATCATTCTTCTCGAAAGTGAGCTTTGAAAAAAGAGGCTTTCAACCTAGCACGCTACAAATCAAAGATCAACAGGGTCAGATAGTGGCAAACAAAGAGCAAGTGCTAAACATATGGAAGTCCCATTTTGAAAACTTACTTCAACGCTCTGTACCAGATGAACCTTTGGAATCGCCAGAAATCGCGACAGCAGAACCTCTTATACCGCCACCAAATAAGGCAGAGTTGATGGGAGCACTGAGTTATTTAAAGAATAACAAATCGGCAGGAAACGATAATATTCCATCGGAGCTTCTCAAGCATGGAGGAGAAACCTTTCTTAGTGCCATTCTTGAGCTACTGCAACAAATATGGGAGGAAGAAAAGATCCCTGAAGAATGGAAAGAATCACTGGTCTGTCCTATCTTCAAGAAAGGGGACAAACTCAACTGTGCAAACTACCGTGGCATCTCTCTTCTTCCTACTGCATACAAAGTTCTGTCGAACATTATTCTCGAAAGAATTCTACCATATGCCGAAAACATTCTTGGTGACTACCAATGCGGCTTTAGACGAAACCGCAGTACTACTGATCAAATCTTTACACTGCGCCAAATCTTTGAAAAGAAATGGGAATACGCCCAAGATGTACACTGTCTCTTTGTAGATTTTAAAACCGCATATGACTCTATTGATAGAGAAGCTCTCTGGAATATATTGAAAGAATTCGAAATACCGTCAAAACTTATAAATATAATAAAAATATGCATGGACGGATCCAGAAGTAGAATTCATATGCAAGGTAGTATATCAGAATCTTTTGAGGTGACAGCAGGACTAAAACAAGGCGACTCCTTATCACCCATGCTGTTCAACTTAGCTTTAGAGAAAGCCGTTAGAGAAGCTCTGAAAGCAGAAGGTGGAGTTACCCTGAATGGGTCCCATAAAATATTGGGCTACGCAGATGATTTGGTGGTGCTCGGAGAATCTGAAGAAGAAGTCAGAGATATTTTCACTCCTCTGGAGGACACAGCGAAAAGGTTGAACCTACGAGTAAATGTGGGAAAGACCAAGTATTTGAAAATGACAAGAGGCATTGAGCCCACTGGAAACATTGGAATAAGAAACTCCTCGTTCGAGAGAACCTCTCTCTTCAAGTACTTGGGCTCCAACATTACCTCTAAAAATGAAATGTCCCTAGAGCTCTCTGACCGACTGAGAAGTGGAAATGCAGCGTACTTCGCGCTGAGTCGTCTGTTCAGGTCCAAAATGCTGTCCATCAAAACGAAATTCCGGGTGTATAACGTGGTCATCAAACCAATCGTCATGTATGGATGTGAAACGTGGGGTTTAACAGAAAAACAAGAAAAGGCGCTCCAAGTGTTTGAAAACAGAATCCTCCGGAGAATACTTGGACCCGTCAATGAGAACCACCGGTGGCGCATCCGCACAAACGCTGAGCTCTTCGACCGATACCAACCTAGAATCACTAATATTCTGAGGTCAAGAAGGCTCAGATGGGCGGGCCACGTTGTACGATCTGAAAGATCTAGAACTCTCTATAGGATTTACAAAGGCACACCAGCTGGCACTCGACCTCTTGGCCGCCCTCGACGGAGATGGGCGGACAACATTCAAAGGGATGCGGAAAGGCTGGAGATAGTCAACTGGGAAGAGAGAGCGCTGGACAGAGATGCCTGGAGAAACGTTGTGCAGTCGGCCATGGACCTGAACGGCCCCTAGCGCCAGTTTAATAATAATAATGCTTCTTTCGGGGATTTTTATGATGGTTTTCATTTTTTTATGTTATATGCTTAAATAGAACGTGGCGCGAAAAATGTTATATAATGATATAACGAGTAATGCTTTTAACGAACAAATTCAGTCGGTCCCATCTTCCTCGTAATATGATTTATTCTGGATTGGAACCGTTTCCTCGTGTCAAGCCTATCAGGCACCATTAGCGAGGGGTGCAAGATTAGTAAATGCGATCCCTAAAGACATAGACATTTTCAATGATGTACTTTGCATTTTGTTTTTGAAACTGTATTTTTCTGTATAAAATTCTAGGGTTTTCGTTCTCAAAAATTATATTTTTCTGTATTAAATTGTACTTAAGTGTGTTTTGATTATTTTTTTTTTGTTATTATCATTGTTATTATATATTATATATTTCTTTTTCTATATTCTCTTCTCTCTTGTGAGGGTAATGTTTGACTTATAATGTAAATCTCATGTTGTGTACGTCTTGAATTTAGATTTGTTATGTCCACAATGTTTTGTATTCTTAAATAAATAAATAACCAAGTTCGATTGTATTTGATTTAATTAAATAAAAGCCCTATCATAAATTTCTCTAATCAATTCAACAGGTTTAGTTAGTCATATATATTTTTTTGAATAATTTGTTATTAAAAAATCATGACCGGAAATGCATTTTCCCACCCTATCGAATATCAAATCGAATGACAATAAAACAATTATCAGGTACTTACTAGTTACCTAATAAAAAAAATAAGTTTCATGCCCCAACACTCACGGAGAGTGCTTTTCGACCAGACAGACACCCCTTAAAATTTAATGACCCGGCCAGTCGTGAGGTACTTGTACCTCGGTGGTACGAAAGGCAACAGTGGTCGAACCATTTAGAACCTACCTCTTCCCTTTGTACTCCTTTTACCCGCGTCCAGTGGCGTCCTTTCGAAGATCTAGTTATCTGTTCTTAGATTGAACATACTCAGATGTCTACAATAATCTGAATGACTGTGAATCTATCCACTGCTGGATGAAGGCCTCTCCAAGCTGATTCCACTTATCTCGGTCCTACTTCCATCATACTGGTTCATACTTCCATAGAACTTTATCATTTCATCGATCCAACGACCCCTAGGTCTACCTTGCGGACGTTTGGCCCCACCAAACCACATCCGGTCTTAGTCGGGTTTAATTCAATTCAATTTAAATTTATTTATTTTTACATATTGTGGACATTACAAATTATAAGTTTAAGACGTTCACAACATGACATGAAACATTATTATAAAGAATAAAGAAAAATAAAAGTAATAAAAGGGATACAAATATAAAAAGAAAACATAATATCACATAGTGTATCACGGTGTATCACGGAACCCTACGTTTGGGTGTGAAGCATAATTTTTTTTATGACTGGGAATGTCTCAGGAGCAGTTACCCAAGATTGAAGGCGCCGTGCACTCATATGTGCTTTGACTGAATTTACGTGACTTTAATTTAAGAGTAGGTACCTATGGGAAAGATGACCACGAAGTGGCAATATTAAAAATTGTAGTAAGTAACAAAAGTTAATACAAAACTGCCGAACATTCTAAGTGAAGAGATCTTCACGTTGGCAGTATGATGCCACAGATTATCTAAATGCAACAAAATTGGTCTTTGTGGCGACTAGGTTGGACGGTCCGATGGGCCCAACAGCTGGTTGAACCGACTTGAGTAACTCTTCCCTTTCCGTACACATTTTTGGATAATCCCAGAGGATGTGGTTTACATCCTGTATTTCTCAGGCACATGGACATGTTGGATGGGTAATACCAAGCTCAAAGAGTCTGCCAGCGTAACCACCATGTCCAGTCAAGAATTGACTGGTGTAATGATCTGGAGTCAAATCGGTTCTCTCCATTCGTCATTTGATATTTGGAAAAAACATATTATATGTTTTGGTGAGGCATCCCATTTTTTTTGCCAGGTCTTTAACGCCGCACCCTGCGTCATTAGATGGATAGTTCGCTTCCTCATGAATAGTTAGTACCCGAATACTAGAATAGAATACCCTATGAGTGAATATATGTCATACTATGGTTTTATCTGGGAACATTTCCCTAAATCCACATTATATAATATGTATAGCAGTGGCGAAGTTATCCCGAGTTTCACGATGTTAAGGGATTATTTTTTACAGCCTAAGAAATCATAGGTAAAAAATATCTACAATAAACTGAGATAATAATATATGAATCCCGGTTTCGCCCTCGGCATCTTCAGACATTTTATACATTCACCTGTGATAAAATAGAACTGAGTGCGTATTAAAAAATCGTGGAAATATACTAGTTTTCCCGTTTTATGCTGATACCAACGAAGCATCTTTGCTCAAGGAATCCGTACAGGAGACTACTTCAGGATGCCTGGCGACGTGACTGCCCATCATCGGACGCGTGAAACTCCCGTCTAATTTTGGATCCGCTGGACGAGCTTCCTGGCTTTAGGCCTCCACGCAAATATGGAGTTTGTCTAAACCGAATCCGGTGTGGGCATCCCAGGTGTGCTTATATGATGCATAAGTGGGGCTTAAAAGATTCCCCACTTTGCAAGTGATGTGAGATTGTCTTCTCCGGAGGAGTTTCAGCCATATACCATGCCACACCGGAATCTATTGCGCGGATTGATGTCTTGCCGGTTCCACTGTGAGTAGGGAATCCAATCCCGAGCCAAAATCTTGATCCCGGGATTCCGGTACTGGTCCCGGGATTGGCTTTTATTTCAATAGTTAATATAAAATATTTATATACACAAATAACGATGATAAAATCGGTCAAAAATAAATCTTGTATAATTTATACTATTTAAGACATTTATTGTTAATATTGTGTAAGTTCAATCTATGTGTACCTACTTGCCAGACCCAGGATTCGAACCTCCGGCCAACCCACGGCGTTTTAGTCCAAGTGACTGACATCCATTTTTCGTAAAAACAAAATCTGTCAATACAAACCTCTACTCTTTGGAGGCCCATATGATCCTATTAGGATCGGACATGGTCGAAAAAAAAAGAAGTTCAATCTTGGAAATACGTAGGTTTAATGGAGTAAATAATATTGTTATATAAATAATAATGTGGAAGTAAAACAGTTTTATTTATTTATGAAAAGATAATATAATAAGATTATTTCTAATGTATTTTATATGTTATTAAAAGTATTGTTTCCGTTATATTTTCGTTTTTATTTTATTTTCCATAAAAATTGATAAAAAAATCAATCCCGAAAGTTTCGGGATTATGTTTACCAATCCCGGGATTCATAGGTATCGAAATAGTTCGGGATGCCGGGATTGGAATACCTAACTGTGACCTATTAGGTATATTACTAGTTCTGTGATTGTGATTTTGTTTTCTAATGACTTTTTATTTTTGAACAAAACATTTTACTTTTTATTACGATCGCCATATGAATCCTAATATTATATGAATTGAATGGGCATTGGACAGTTTTAGTGTTAACCGTTGATTTTGTTTAAAATACTTTTATTGTTTATACCTATAGTGAATAATAGTTCTGAAACTGCTCTAAATTAAAATTAATTCAGATTCTTTGGCTTAGGGTAGTTTGACTTTATAGACCGTTTTGAACTGTCATCGTTTTCCCGCTGAGGTAAATGAATAATAATTAATGAACATTCTTCATATGTTGGCTCATTTTAAATATATATAATTTCCCTGTGTTCCATAATTGCCCTCCCCTTCGTGACGCCGCTGGTATCGCGTACCCCTCCACTGCGTTGTTTCCACCCCAGTACCTCCCGTATACCGGTCCCTCCGTAGACTCCCTCTGCTTAATTTTTTGTGCTCTCTCGGGGTGGATAAACTCTTGACCTCCCTCCGTATTGCTCACTGGGTGCGTGGATGTGTGCGTTGGTTTAATATTGGTGTGGGGCATTATCTTTATTCTTCGTTTGGTGGAATGCAACAGGTTAGCAACTGGTGGTGGGTGGGTTTTTAAACTGTGTGACAGGTCGTCACCCCTGTTCTAAATAATAAGTATTAAAGGTTTTAAAACAAAGTCATTTTTCAAAATGATAATATTGTTAAACTCTACATGTTGTAACACCATTAACAAGACTATACGCGTAATTATAAAACTCGTAGAATGAGAATTGGAAGTACATGTAGACTCAATTTTTAAGTCATTTACGTTAATAGTTTCGGGCTATACAAATTCGGAAAACCTGTTGCCAATCTCAGACAATTGTAAGTATATTATAACAAGAGGGTATAGGTATAATATATAAATGTATTTTGTCAATCTTCAATTTTAGTTGTAGTTGACCGTTCCGAAGATGGGTTTATAGCGCGAAACAGCTGTCAACGTACCTATATGACTCAGTTTAAGTAGAATTAACAAAATAACTTTGTTAAAAAACCATTAAGTATATTGGTGTATATCTATACTACGTCAACGCCTGTTTAATTAATAAGTTTTAATGCGAAGTGAAGAATGCAACATTCTTTATTAAAAATTCATGCCTTGACTCGACCTCAGAAACATTCTTAAATATTGTGTGTTTATTTTTATTCAACATTGGACACACAAGAATGTTGGATTCTTTATTATTGAAAATACATCATTTTGAATTCGAGTGGGACTCCAACCCACATCTTTCACTTTCCGGGTGAGTGCTCTACTTCATAAATTATCGATTCGTTTATGGTTCGTGCGAATTATTTGTAATTACTATGTTTTATCTGAGGTAGGTACTTCAATGTACCTTTTGCGTGTTACATAGTTTAATTAATACAATTTACTGATAACGGATTTTTAATATTATGAACAACAAGTTGAGTAGATAAACAACAAAATTATGATCATTCACTGTAGTGCTTGAGTGTCTAAACGGATGTATTGAACATGTCAATAGAATAAGTATTCGAAAGAGAATTATTAATCCTTGAAATGATATACCTACTTGACAGTAGTCGATTAAAGCCAAATGACGCCTATTTCATAGTGGTTTTCACATGCTGCAACTAAGGGGCGGACACAGTCAAAGCAGAGAGTTGGAGCGGATCCTTTTTTGAGTTGCTCCGCTCCAGGACCCAATACTTGCTCCAGCTCCGCTCCAGGAAATTTTTCAATAAGTATATGTAGGTAAATGTTAAAAATTTAAAAGAATAAATAGTTTTGAAATGAGGTTTATTATTCGTCCTTTTCATTATTAATACTATTCAACAAAATGACCGACAGCAAATCGTCTTCTGTCAAAAAGTGACTTTATTTATCACTCGGCAGTGTTGCCGTATTTCAAATAATTCCAGTGTTGCAGAGTAAATATAATATTTTCACTGGATTTTAGGACCAGAATTTAATAATAAAAAATCATCCGGAAGAGTGGAGCACTACAAATTTTCGCTGCTCCGGGTAAAACCCCATTGCTACACTGCTCCACGCTCCAACGATCTGAGTTAAAGAGAAGAAAAAGATTGACATATTTCAATCGTTTGCATATGAAATGTATGTAATATCAACGGTAAGTAGATTAAATTTAAATAATTACAAGATAAAAAGAACTTTTTATATACCACGTTTTTAAATTTTCTGGTGAATCATATAAACTTGACAATTCTATGTACCTACCTATTAATAATTTAGGACAAATAAGGCAAATGTCAACAAATCATTTTTTTGCTATTTTGCAACAAACAAACAAATATAGAATACTGAAATGTCATTTTGATTTCCATAGTAACGCACGTATATATTAATAATTTAGTTGCTAGGACCACCTCCTTAGCAACCAATAATAATGGATTGGATTACGGTTTTCTTCCAAAATAACTTTTCATACAAAACAGAATTAACTGACAATTAATTCAATTCTACTTAAAGATGACTAAAAGTATTAAAAGAAGTGTTCTGATAGGTATATTCTAAAAGTTTCAATGTCTAGCTAGTCGGGAAGTTAGTTAAAAATCGATTGCGAGATTTGTACTGGATAAACAACCAACGGACAAACAAGAATACGAGCTAAGAAAAAACGTGGTAAAAAGAGAAGAAATCGGTGTTTGAACACATGTTTACGACAATTGGGAGAGAACACAGAAGTATCTGTTTGAGAACAAGTGAAAGAAAAAGGGTGGAGGTACGAGGGACAAAGAACACCTACCCTCCGCGTCTCGTTACCACCCCAACGCGCCGTGCGTGACAGCCTTGGCTCTTGATTCTAACTAACTGATAATGTTACTCGACAATATACTCGTAGAATAGGTACCAGCGAAGAAGCAACAAAGAAATCAAACTGATTGGATTTTCACTGATTTTAATCGATTCACGTATTTTTAACACATTAATATGCAGCAAAATTACTAATTGTTGTCCACCATGTTAGCTGGTAGCAGGTGCGGACGACTTATAATTCAAATTTTGGGATATCCTGACTCCGGTTTGATTTAAAATACAACAGTCGATTGCAAAAAACTTATGCAATTTAGAAAGCGCTTCAGAGAGTATTATAAAAACACTAGTTAACGTCGTCGCAATTAGATATGACACGTATAGCTTAGTGGTCAGGGCGCATGAGTGCTTATATATTTCTCAGGAGTGTTTTCAAATCATAAAAATAATTTTTAATGATAATGGCAATGAATACATATTAGCAGTTTATTTTTTGTGTAAGTATATGTTTGAATGTTTTTGTATAATATGCTTTCGGGTAGCAGTAGCGAAGAGTGATTGTAGGCTGTTAAGATCCGCCATAAATAGGGCACGTTAAACGTTGTTGGTCATACTTACATATTTGTTTTTATTGAACTAAGACTACTATTTTTACAGATGGTGGTTAGTTTTTAAAAATCAATTTAACCATGCCTAAATCAAACTATAATAGACAAAAAATATTAATATATCTTTTGACTAGGTATCCAAAGTTGTGTATGATTTAATTGCAATGTCCGGTACAAATCTTGCAATCGATTTTTAACTAACTTTCCGACTAGATAGAGATTTGAAACTTTTAGAATATATCAGAACACGATGCCAATGCATTTTTTTAATACCTTTAGCCATCTTTAAGTAGAATTGAATTAATTTTTAGTTAATTCTGTTTTGTATGAAAAGTTATTACGATACCATTATTGGTT
This sequence comes from Rhyacophila brunnea, assembly GCF_057557595.1. Classification (NCBI taxonomy): domain Eukaryota; kingdom Metazoa; phylum Arthropoda; class Insecta; order Trichoptera; family Rhyacophilidae; genus Rhyacophila; species Rhyacophila brunnea. The sequence continues at coordinate 29,262,433 of NW_028232904.1, read as the reverse complement.
GCGAGGGGGTCTAGCAACTAAATTATTAAATAATATATACGTGCGTTACTATGGAAATCAATATGAAATGACATTTCATTATTTGTATAAAGTGCAATTTTTTTGATCGTTTAAGCTAGTCAAGTCAAGTTTATATAATCATAGAAAATTTAAAAACGTTGTAAGTAAGTATATAAAAAGTTCTTTTATCTTGTAATTATTTTATAAACAGATGAGTTTTTTTTGACTAATATGGCTTGGTTTTCGCAAGGTTTAATTGAATTTTAAAAACTAACCAAAACTACCTGTAAATTGTAGTCTTACTTCAATGAAAACCAATACATATGGCTGACAAAGTTTAGTGTGCACAATTATGTAGAATCTTAACAGCCTACCTGTACCCCTCGCCACAGTCGGGTAGGTACCTAATATTAAGATTTTAGTACAATTTCATAAGGGTTTCAAAGCCCCATTTAAGATCTTCTAATGAATCGATTGTGTAATCAGCGTCAATTACAGCACCTGTTAGCACTTCCCCATCTTTTTGATTTGGTCATATTGTTATTAATATTGCCACCTGATGATCATGATGGGTTAATCTGTAACGCAGAGCGTGTGAACTCATCGCTGGAGATTTTACTATATTTGCTTTATCAAAAAAATACATTGGTAAACAAACATCGAAACCCTATTTAAAATGTAACACACAAACACGACCCGGATGAGTGATAACGCGTAGAGGAGATAGGGATAGGCGGCCGCAACAAACGAGGGGGTGGCATGGGGGTTCGTTGAACCCTAAACCCGGTCCTCGAACCCGGCACCCCCTCCGCCGTTTATTCTCGGCATGCGACCGAAACGAAGCACCCGTATAGAATGCAATTAAGTCACATAATTTACTGGGTGCATTGTGGGAAGCGCAATGGAAATGCTTCATACTCTGGACATGAAAGTGCATTTGTGATGGGAAACATTGAAACAGAGATTTTGAAGAAAACCCTTTTACCATAATTGAGGCTACTATATGCAAACGGGACTCATTCCCAAAAACATAATTTGCAGTAAAAGGCAATAAACCTTAGACTATAGATACATCTAGACGCCACCCGTTGCATTGCTAAATGAAGCCGCGTGCCTTGCGTTTGGTTTGTGGGCGAGCGAACGCATTCGTCTACAAATGTTCGAGACCATAGACCATTTCGCTAGTGCTCGCCCAAAGTGCTCGCACTAGACGCTCAGAATTAAAATATAATTTTCTATTTTTTTACGTTATATAGTATTTGTAAGCGGTCAAAATGCAACCATTAGATAAAGATATCTATAAGTTAAGTTATTTTAAAGAAACACTAGGTCACTGATATTCAAATATATAATAATATACAAATAAATTATCACGAACATGTATCAACTTACCTATGAAACGTAATACCATCTTCTTGCTTATCAGTACGGCTACCACATTTTAAGACAACACACAGAACCATCTCTTCTGCTTAATTAACTAAAGATATTTACCACTGACTTTATGTTTAACACAAAAAATACCAATTTTAGCAACACGAGCTCGCAGGTTATCGATGCTATGTGAAGCGTTTCGCCCCGACTTGCCGGCGATACTTTTGGAAACTAGCTCACAAATATGTAGACCTTTTATCTTCCTCTAGCGCGTGTCGCAGAGATTGCAAGGGTGCCGAATACTTTCTCACTCGCACTCATGCATCGGTTTTGTTCAGGCCTTGCAATAAACTGTTTCACTTACTAATACTTAAATACTAAGACTAATTTGTTTGATTTCTTAGTTCATTTATACATTTATAGTGTAGAACATTTAAGGGGGAGGCTTCTACCTACCAGATGCACCTAGTGGAAAAATACAAAGCTTGCAATTTGAGACATTTTTTGATAATTTACAATTATTTCAACTGTAGTAATTAATACATTAATATGTAAATATCTGAAAACATTAAAAAGAAAAATATTTTTTATTTTACGTCAAAGATAAACTTACAATTATTGTAAACAAATTGAATTTGTTACATATTTACGTACACAGTTACGTTATTATTACATTATATTTATTTTTATGGCCATATTTATTATTAAAATTTTGTTTTTAAGTTTTCAATTTTTACTCATACAGAGTTTTGACTAACTCATAGTTTTAATATTTATTTAAAAAAACATCGATTTTTATAAAAATATAAATGTGTATATCTTGAAATCCTTTTTATTTAAGACCTTGCCGCAGCTACTCGCTCACATAACTGTAAAAGCATAGCATACCGCATCCTTGACCAGATAGAGGCCAAGAAAAATAGAGGGGGAGACATATGACTTCAATGGATCCCATCGAACATGCGTATTGAGGGCAATGAAAGGCCGGATGATCTGGCAAAGGAAGCTGTCAGTGGATACCAGAAAACCTGAACTGGAATGAGGCCATAAAGAAAATGTGACAAAGCATGTGGATAGATTTTCACCACAGGGCATCCATATAAAAGGGGAAATGGTGTAAGTCCATTCTAGAGGTGGGAAAACTGGTCGATTTTGAAGACTAAGTATACATACTTACTACCAGTATAAAAAAAATACTTAGTATCGAAACTTGTTCCAAAATACTTACTATTATTTGGAATACTAGATATAAAGAGCGTTTGGCGTGCGTATGCGACAAAAGTTTCATACTCAACTGGAACTAAAACCAACTCCATATTAGTATTTGAAATACGTATCGGCTCAGGGAACTCAGACTGTATATCGGCTTCAATAAAATCGCTAGAAATACGCTAAGCTTCCCTTTTCGAAAAGTCCCATTTATTATAAAATTTTAAATTTATGAGTTGTTTTTCTGTTAGGTTACAATATTCTTGTTATCAAAAATGAATAAGTGATTTTTTTTTAAATTTTAGCATGTTTTGAGCGGTCATATAACAAGCCTAAGCCTGTGCGTCATCTCACCACTGTGCTGCGACTCAAAATTGACGACCTATTATTCATACATTCGAACGCAATAGACTAATAAATTAAAATATACCTATATTCAAGTGATATCTCGTTCGCGCGCATTTAATGTGAATAGTGTTGAAAGTCTACCAACTGGCGAGTGCACAGAACAGCGACTCGCGATGATATTATCATCACAAGTTTTTTGGAATAAGTTTATTGGGCCACACGCCCACACATACTGAGTATGGGTAGTTTCATCCGAAACTTGAGTACACGAACTGGTGACAGTATTTCCAACTCACGTTTGTTGCCCTGGTTTGTAGAGTTTCCTTTGAAGAGAAATGAATTTAAGCTGATACTGAGGCTAAGAACAGGATACGCAATGGGTAAAAGATTTGATGTCCTCATGGGAAGAAGCGATTCGCAGCTCTGCGATGAATTTGATGTTTCGAGGACATTCTACATAATAGCAGTCATTGCCCTAAATATAAACGACACAGAGTACAGCTGCGAATTGCGGATATCTTTGAGAATGTCGACGAATTGAAAGGTGAGACGGAAGGGCTTGGCAAAGTTGTAAAGTTCTTTAACAGAATTTGAGTGAGGGCCTGATCGGCGGATCCTCTTCTAGATGAGAAGAGGCGATGTGACAGCAAGTCGCAGTCAAAGCCTCGGAAAAATCACAAAAAAATACCTATCTCTTTTTTGATAACCCTTCAGTACGGCGGCAACCCTGCATAGCGTAGCATCATCCTATTGTCACTTCTGTGGGGTAACGTCTCTGCAGGAATGTGACACTCACTGCGGTTCGGCACACTCATAAAGCAAGGAAGGAAGTCATAACATTTATATTACATTGCAATATACTAATATAGGTAAAAGGATTTATAGCTATTGATTTTATTAAGATTATATTGGCAAATGCTTAAGAGCGTACATACGTGAAACGGCAAATAATTTTCAACTGTATGTGGAACGAAATTTTGGGCGCGTTGCCAGTCGGAGAGCGATAGTCGACTTGTTCGCACGTCAATTTGTTTTGTGATGGCGTCGGAGGAATACATTCTTAAATCGTGTAAAGATGACTAAAAAACGTTCCGCATGTACTTGAAAAAGAAAACATGCCAATGAATATACTATTATTATTACGAATATAATAATAAACATAACATTAAAATGACGCATGTTGAATTTTTATGACAAATTATATTTTGTTCGGCTCGCGCAGTGACATTAATATGGACGAAGCATCTGGAAAAAAATGACACTCACTTTTTTGTCCGGTCTGCTGAATGGCATAATCTGTTCTAACGCCATTACAATAAAGGTGATATTGCTATAAATTCCCGATGCTTTTAGTCGGGTCTGCCGCATGGTTCGGTTCGAACGGGTTCGCTCAAATGTACATTGATACAAGAAACTCTGTTCTAACGCCATTACAATAAATGTGATATTGCTATTCCCGATGTGTGATATCGCATAATGGATATTGCGTGACGTCTACCTATGCACGTGCGAATGTTGCTATGGGCGAATTTACTTGCTGTACTGAGTGCGTCGTCCATTAATAATGTCATTGGGCTCGCGTCATTTGCACAATCCGCGCATTGCCTGATGAAGCAATGAAGCCTTAACTATATCAGACTATTTTCTATGCATCTGGCATTCAGCGTTGCCAACTTAGCGTCTTTCTTGACTTGCGTCTCTTAAATTTGAAACTGACGTAGGGCGTTAAGTCTAGCGTTTTTCAAAATCTCAAACAGTTTAAAACTTCTCATAATAAAGGTGAAATATTACATCAGATTTTCTTGAAAATCAACATCGTGGATCTTACTAGGAAAAATAGCAGGTGGCAATGTCACTTGTCAACATTATTATCGATGCAGTCAATGCGCAGACAGATATAAAGTATGTGAATATAGGTGCATCTTATAATAATTAATACCTACACTAAATAATGTTGTCTACAAAATGACAATAAAATTTTTTACATGCATTAATTTTAAATTGTATTAGGTATCTGTTATATTATTTATTAGTGAAGTTGTAACATACTAAATTGTTTTTCGATCTCTGATATTGTGGCACTTTTTTTTAAATGCCAGTTTCTGGGCACATTTGAAAAAATCTAGCATTTTATTCTGCCATCTAGTTGATTTTCTTGTGACAAAGGGAAACTGTGAATTTCCTCCCTTTAAACTGAGACGGAGTTCCCCCTCACCGTCGTGCAGTAGGTTCTTTGGATATCAGATGAATTCCTAATGGTGACCATGTCCGCCCATCTCCTCTTCTTCTTCAACGTAATGAGAGGCTACTTGGTTAGCTATCTTATCTTCTCGTTAGTCTTAAAGTCATATCACCGCACCAGTATTCGTCGCAAACATCTGTTCTTGAAGTTCAGTTTGTGGTTACTCTGAGCCTTCGTAAGATGCCATGACTTGCTACTGAAAACCAGCACCGTTAGAACGCTAGCGTTACCTATCGTGGAAATCTGGTTCACGACAGCTGGTGCTAAATTGCACAAAACGTTGGTTTTATTTGGTTATTTTTTCGTTGGTACCATCTTATTCCAAAGTAAATGTATTTTTTTTAGCAAATGCGATAGGTGCCACCGAGGAACACAAAAATAAGGATTAGGCTGTAACAGGGTTAAAATCTCGAGAGTTAAGAAATATGGAATATGGGTGTTAAAGAATATTATGTTAATTTCAATCTGTATCAAAAAATGCATTAAAGTTTGTCATGGAAACGACACGCGTATTTAATATTGTACGCATAATTTTGCGGACACTCAGCGCGCTTTGTGATTTTTTTGTACGTTTATAGCCTGACCGTCATAGTGTAATAAACCGAAACCAGTTTATAAAAATCTTGGTTAATGGCGACAAGCACACTTAAGTGCGCGGCGACCATAGTCTTCGGTATCTGCTCCTGCAGGTCTATTTTAACATATCACTTAACTCCAAAATCAATAAAAAGTGATAAATATGATATGTCGTATTCACGCAGTCAATTATCCTGAGATTTTAACGCGGTCGCTCATTACCACGTTAACAACGAGCTGTCAAATGTCGTTGAGTAACACAGTTAACACGTCTTACTTCTTACTTGATTCCAAACGTATCTCATTAGAATTAAGTAAGACGTGTTAATTCTGCTAACAATTATTGTAGTTAACCGCCAGTGTTTATTTGCCTTTTGGCGAGTGTACACAGTGCCTGAAGATGCTGAAAGGCGAAACCCTGGTCTCAAAAAACGACTCAAATGGAATAGTACAAATCTTAAATATTCTGTTTATAGTATCGTCTTGTTTATGGAATTTTAAATAGTTAACACGTTTCCCTTATTATTCCTTATATCCCATGCTGAGACATTCCCAGGCGTAAAAAACTGCAGATGCTTCATTCTTGAATATGGGTCGATTATCTGGTGTCCTTATGAGGTTTCCTATAAGCTTATTTTAGAACGCGTCCAGAAGAAATTTCTTCGATGTCTTTATTTTAAAACATTTAACTATTTTCCTTTCGATAATTCGTCAGATGATTATTTTCCGACTGCCTTTCTACAAGGCATGCTTACTTTTCACTCTCTTGAATCTCGTCGGTCTCTTCTGCTGTTGAAACACTTTTGCCTGTTATCGCGAGGGATGGTTTCCAATCCCGGTGTCCTAATGAATTTGAATTTCCATGCGCCTGTCAATTACCTACGTGGTCGCAGTCATGATTTATTCTGGATTGGAACCGTTTCCTCGCGTCAAGCCTATCAGGCACCATTAGCGAGGGGTGCAAGACTAGTAAATGCGCTCCCTAAAGACATAGACATTTTCAATGATGTACTTTGCATTTTATTTTTGAAACTGTATTCTACCGTTCTCAAAACCGTAACCGTAACCGTTCTCAAAAATTATATTTTTCTGTATTAAATTATACTTAAGTATGTTTTGATTATTTTTTTTTTTTGTTATTATTATTGTTATTATATATATATTTCTTTTTCTATATTCTCTTCTCTCTTGTGAGGGTAATGTTTGACTTATAATGTAAATCTCATGTTGTGTACGTCTTGAATTTAGATTCGTTATGTCCACAATGTTTTGTATTCTTAAATAAATAAATAAATAAATAAAAGTAGAGCCTCGTGATACGCTCGATTAAGACCGAGTGTTGGTTTGGAGATGTCATTGTTTGTGCTGTCTTCCACATTTCTATCTCATTAATCTGTTCTGTGATCTGACCCTTGGTTTGGTACATTCTGCATATTATGCTGCCAAGCCAAGGCTTCCAAGAAGGTGTACCCAATGTCGTTCATAAAATAGGTAACTACGAGTACTATGTGGATTACCCAGAAGACATTTTTCTTCTCCTTTTTTGGTATTCGTGTACATATTTTAGAGTGCCATCCAGCTACTACTTGGACTCTGCGAGGGGCCAAAAAGCAAACGGTTAAAATTCCTCCAAATTACACGGCCGTGCGGCTCTCGTTTCATTCCGTTCGGTCCATTACAAATATTGCGTAAACTCTGAATGCCTATCTTTTTGAACCTTTGAGTCTAGCGGCGGCGATATTGTATGGCGAGATTAGTTCGCGCATTTGTATAATTTTTATTTAAATTTCTTGATTAACTCAGTGTGTTCAGAGTCATATGACACCTGTCTAAAACATTGCAGCGCTCAATAGGAACGCGCCCATCGGGGGTGTTAGGGGTGTGAAGCATAGAAAATACATTTTATCAACCCAGGACTAGAAATGGACCGGAACTAGGGATCCCGAGCTATTTTCGATACCTATAAATCCCAGGATTGATAAACATAATCCCGGGATTTCGGGATTGATTTTTTTATCAATTTTTATGGAAAATCAAATAAAAGCAAAAATAAAACAGAAAAAATACTTTTAATAAGAAATAACTACATTAGAAATAAACTGAGTTTGAATGAAGTTTGATTTATACCCATGTGTAGGTTGCCGATTCATTTTATTTTTTCACATGAATTATTAAAAATGAGAAAGATTGGAAAAAAACAATGCTTCGCATTTTTAACAAAGTAATTCTACCATGATATACGTTTTACGGCAGTTTCATATTTGGCTGACTAATTAGATTTATGATGCGGAAAGGCCATAAGTACGCCATGATTATTTTCTTTACTATTTTAAATCTCGCTAATCCATTCATTATGTATTTACTATCAGAAGCAGCAATCTCATATTAAATTCACATTATTATTTATATTACAATATTATTTACTCCATTAAACTTGTGTATTTCCAAGATTGAACTATACAATATTAACAATAAATGTCTTAAATAGTATAAATTATACTAGATTTATTTTTGACCAATTTTATCAATGTTATTTGTAAATATAAAAATTTTATATTAACAATGGAAAAAAATGCCGGGATTGTCAAATTGTAATCCCGAAATCCCGGGATCAGAATTTTGGCTCGGGATTGGATTCCCTAACCGGAACGCACCGGAGCGCAGGTTCATGAAATCCCCGAGAGTATCGCTCCATCTCGTGGAAAAATTAATTTGACCGTCTGACCTAGGTATCCCACATGTAATATATACCTACACAATTAGGTAAATATATTAATAATTTCGGAAAATCATCGGGCGCTCCGGTTCGTAAAGTGTAAAATTCAATGTAAATTTCATGTAAATTTCGGCGGTAAATTTCATGTAAAAACCATCTGCAAATTGTATTCTTAGTTCAATGACAACAAAACATATGGTTGACAACATGTAGGTACGTACATTATTTTTGTCGGATCTCTACTGCCTAGCAATATTCTAAACTACCAATTCATATATCTATAAAACATCTAAAATTATCCTATTAAATCATATCTGTCATAATTTTAGATATTTTTAGGCAGTTGTTTCTTACATTTTATAAACCATCTGTATTTCTACTTACAATCTATAACTAGACTTGCTTATTCATAACTTTGCACTCCGAATCTAGGGTGAAAATGATGTAATATATTCTAAAAATATTGTTTTTACATATAGTATCTATTTATATTCTTATTCCTGCACATATTGTTACAAATGAATGTCGTTTGATCTAATTGTATGCGAGGTGATCAGCCTATCAGGTAAAGAGGCGTATCAGTATAGTAAAAAGTGCAAAGTTATAAAACGTATACTCTACTATCCAATGAAAAAAAACGTGTACATTATTTTTGTTGGATCTCCACAGCCTTCTACTATCAAATCAAATGCAATCAAATCAAATTTATTTATTTTACATATAATGAACATAACAAATTACAAATTCAAAGCGTTCACGACCTGACATAAAATAAGTGTTAATAATTTTTTAGATAAAAATACAGAGAGATGTTACTTAATAATAAATAAAATAAGAAACAAAATAAGAAAAGAAATAAAATAAAATAAAGCAACAAAAATAAAAGTAGATGAAGCACACACGGTGAACTATTGATAGACCCTATCTTAAAAACTTATAAAACAACGTCCACCTAAATTCACCTCACGTAAGTGGAATATATCAATATTCGAAGCTATTTCATTAAACATGGTATTTGCCCTCCCAATTGGCATCAATAATGGCAGGTTAGTTCTGCACCTTGGGAGAACAAACAACGGATGCCCTCGTTTCCTAAGGTAATTATCAGAGACACACAAGCCAACACCACCAAGAATGGCAGAGTTTACATTTACGCCGCGTATAAGTCTGAAAAAATATGTAGCTAAACAAAGATCCCTTCTAAATTTTAAGCTACAGTATGTAAGCATACCTAAGAGAAAGTCAGTCGGATAGAGCCACGGATAATATCCATACAGCCGAAAGTAAAGTATGGTTTGGTTCAGGCAGGGCTTAACTCAATTTTAAAAATTAACCAATACTTACCATCTGCAATAATTTGTATTCTTAGTTCAATGAAAACAAATAAGTATGACTGAGAAAGTTTAGTGTGCACGTCTATGCCGAATCTTCATAGCCTATCTATACCCTTCGCAACTGCTCCACTATGACTCATGTTTTCGCGGTTCACACCATAAAGATCCAAGATTTAAAATGGCATAAAAATGTGCTTATGTAATACGCCCATTGTCCATTCCCGCGCTATAACAGCCCGGAGTTTTGAAATAAGAAGTTTAGTGGTACATAGTACGTTTTATTAGTTTTTTGGTTAGCAACACAGTTACGTGAGGACAGTGGCGCTCGTGCGAGGGATTATGAAATTTACAATCGTCAGGATAATATGGTAGGTACCTAATATAATTATGGGACAACTTATGTAGATACTGTAACCCTGTGCCGTGTATATCAATTTTAAACTGACGACAAAATAAATAAAGATTTGGATTTTTCTTTGTGAGAGGAATGAGTGAAATCACAATATGATCACAATGTTTTTTAAACACAATAGAATCTCGCCAAATCATGTTTATTTACATGAATATCGTCTCTGTTCTGGCAGAACACACTAACTGGAGAATACTAGTTTTGAGTAATTTGACTTTGAAGTTGTTAAAATGGTCTATCGTGTGAGTTTATTAAGTAATCGTAAAAAAGATGACTTTAAATAAAGACGGTATTTATTAAGAAGGTTTCCAGACGGTAAAGTTTGAAATAAGGAACATTTAGGAACATATTGATGTCATTTTTTCGAATTAGTATCTTCTGCCAGAACAGTGACGATATTTTTGCAGTATCTACCTAACCAGGAATACAACAGAAATTAAACTACATTACAGACTGGGGCTTCGGGGTTTTAACTTAATAGTTCACTTCTCTCGTACAACAAAAAGGAATGGTGGCTACATTTAAATTTTTAACAAGACACTTTGACGAGACCAGTTACAAAAGACGATGCGGAGAGGACTGAATCTACGATACCTGCGAAAATTGTTGAACCTCCTTCACCTGGACCGTCAAATTACGGTATTTTGACAGCCTGTGAGAATGAAGACAAAAAATAAACATGGCCTTGTTTTCGATCAATTTAAATCTCAATCACCACAATGCACGTCTGCCGATGCATTATTATGAAGATGGCAGTGTCTAATTACTACGAGAATAGCGGATAGGGCTCGATTCGCTTTGAGACTATCTCTCCTAAAAGTTGCATTCTGGTTAGTGAATTTTATTATTAATGACATATCATAAACCTATTAATACTATCGACGGAAGGTACCTACTTGATGGAATAAGAATTAAAATTCTAATGGATTTAAGTTTTGTACTATTCAATTTGAGACGTTTTTGTATCATGTAAGAATATTATTGAATATTAATTGATATTATAGATATTAGCGATAGATATAGCGCAAAGTGTTCAACCCGTGTGTGCTTCCCGTGGTCACATATGCGTGTGAAACATAGACCCTAAGTAAAAGAGAGATCCAGAAACTTAGAGTAGCACAACGTCGTATAGAGAGGTGCATGCTGGGCATAACGCGAAAGGACAAAAAGAAGAATGAGTGGATAAGGAAGCAGACAAGGGTTTGCGATGTAATAGCGTTTATTAAAAGCCTTAAATGGAGATGGGCTGGACACATAGCTCGAAGAAGAGACAATCGTTGGACAAATCTAGTCATCCAGTGGTATCCAAGAAGTACAAAACGTCCGCAAGGTAGATCTAGAGGCCGCTGGATCGATGAAAAAGTTCTGCACAAGTACGTGGCAACGCAATGCACAGGACCGAGAGAAGTGAAAGCAGCTTGAAGAGGCCTTCATCCAGCAGTGGATAGAATCAGGCTGATGATGATGATGATCATAGATATTATATCTCATTAGTTGACTCCATTAATTCCCAATGCATTACCATTGTTCCCAGAATAGACGATTTTACACCTCTTGAGTGTAGTATTTTTATTGTTTATAATTACTAAATCATCTATTATTAGGTTTTGACGATTTATTATGCGCTTATCGAGTGTATTTTTTTTATTATTATTGATAAGGTAGGGGGTTTTTAACAAACACTTCAACTACCTATTCATAATTTGTTTGTTATAAGACTTATAAGTATATATTTTTATTGTGATCCTTGACTTAATAGTTAGGTGATAAAGTTTTTATCTAGTTTATTGTATTGATTTGTTATATAAAATTAGAGTTAATAGTATTCGTTGTCAGTGTGTATTTCCCCTTTGGTGAGTGTACACAGTACCTGAAGATGCCGAAAGGAGAAACCCGGGTCACAAAAAACGACTGAAATGGAATAGTACAAAACTTAAATCCGTTAGAATCTCATAAACCCTTATCTATACAAGGAATAATGAACTTTTGTGTTATTTTGCCTCAATTTAAATATGTATTCAAAGTAGATTGTTTATGAGCTCCAACGCAATCTTCGTAAGATGGCATAACTCGATAGTATTACTGTAGATCCAACGGAAGCAACTGTATAATTTATTCATAAGGTCGTTTGATCTAATATTGAGTATAACCATATTTTTAATATACGTAGAAAAGGCCAGTTCACCAGCAAGCAAGGTGACGGTAAGTACGTTCATTATATTATATTCATCCGATTCCCAAGGAGTGACGCACGCCACTGCAAGGATGTACAGTTTCGCAGTGAGTGGTGAGAGTGTAGTAGATGAGGGACGAAGGAAAGAAATAGTCGCGCTTCCTCGACTCAGAAAAGAAGCCCGCTGCTATTCCAGAGCCGTACGCCAATGCAATCCAACTAAACAGAAAATGCAAATAAAAAAACGATGGATTTTATGATTGTAAAGATATTGAGAATGCGCTTCGCAGAGGTGCACAATGCACATTTGACGATGACATAATATGACTACCATCAAGGCCATGGCCCCCACAAGAGGCGGGGGCTGACAAGGACTCTAGCCTAGGGGCCCGGTGAGGCGGGTCGACCACATAATAGAGATAAACACACATCTTAAATATGCTCCAATAGTAAATAAAGTCGCCTGCGGCTCTATGTTACTTCGGGATTATTACCATTTTAACATGTATATGGTTGTGCGATGAAATTTTTGGTTATTGTGTGTTGACACTCGACAACTCCATAATTCGATGTGTTAAAAATCGCTAAAAATACACTGAATTTTGAACTGAACACCATTTAGGAAACGCCACTGTAGAGCGTCAAACTGCCTTTAACCTTAGTGATAGGTAGGGGGATCCGCCAAAGATCCTGGTCTGGGTGCCCGCTTCAGGATGAGGGGGCTATAATTAAGGCACACAATAGTCAGACCGTGACACGAAACTGTAACCTTTTAGATAGGTAGGGGGACCCGTCAAAGATCCTGGCCTGGGGGCCCGCTTCAGCATGAGGGGGCTATGATCAAGGCACACAATAGTCAGACCCTGACACGAAACTGTAACCTTTGATGGTAGTGCTAGTTATTAAGTTAATTAAGTACCTATAATCAAAGCGCTAAAATTCCACAAGGGTTTAGAATCCTAACCGTTGACGAAGTCCAGAGCATATTTCGATTTAAAACGCGGTAACTTTTAGCATGTCATTGGCGCGGCGCGGTTGTCCTTAAAAAATGTAGGTACAGAGCTACAAACTTATCTAAAGAATGGATGGGGGAACCACTGTTGAAAACTACCCAATAAAGACTTGCAACTGGACAGAATCTGACATTCGAAAGACGTTTTGAAAATGGCGTCCATATGGTAGTTCGTAGTTCCATTTTTGACCGTTATTTAGATAACTTTGTAGGACTGCACCGAGCACAATGATTTCAGCGTGATCTATTCTTGGAACTAGATTAAATTTCCTGTCAAACTATTTCGTAGTATTTATGTATAGAAACACTTCACTTGTTTCTTTTCTAAGTAAATTGAAACGTGTGGAATTTCGCCCACTCTCTGGGAGGACTATACTGTTTTTCTTGCCCAATTCCTGGTTCGGTCCTCTCCGCCACGCGCAAGTGAGGCCACGAGGGTTCATGCGTTTTTATTTCGTAACTTTATTTCACCTCGTATCAAATTTGATCCACCTCCGCTATTTGGAATTCAAAAGGCAGTATCTTCTAGGCTAGGCATTTCCTGTGATTGCCTTCTACTTGCATTATTATTACCCCACCATTTATCACTCACTCGTATGCTAAAAAGGGGTAGGTACAAGCAAGGAGTAATGATCATGTATAGAAAAGTTCCTTCTTGTCAAAAGAGACAGTCAACACTATTACGTGTAAACGGTTATTGTCACGATAGTTTAAATACGCACTATTGCTGCCAGTAAATCCATGCACGTAGACAGGCGCTGTCATTCACTCGCAAGTATTTATTTTTCAAAAAGATTTTTCTTGATTAAGTATATATTTCTAACTGTTTTCAAATTATGTACTTACGAGTGTATTCAATAAAATGTTACTTTCTTAAATCTTGTGAATTATCAGCTGTTGAATAAAAAAAGTTTATTTTTACAAGTTTTTTTTGCAACGTTTTTATAAGGTCGTATTCTTGTTTGTCCGGTGGTTGTTTATCCAGCACAAATCTTGCAATCGATTTTTAACTAACTTCCCGACTAGCTAGACATTTGAAACTTTTAGAATATAACAGAACACGATGCCAATGCATTCTTTTAATACTTTTAGCCATCTTTAAGTAGAATTGAATTCATTTTCAGTTAATTCTGTTTTGTATGAAAAGTTATTTCGACACCATTATTGGTTGCTAGGGGTCTGGAGTCCTAGCAACTAAATTATTAATATATAAGTGCGTTACTATGGAAATCAATATGAATATCAAAATGACATTTTAGTATTATTTCTATCAAATACAAATTTTTTTGATCGTTTAAGCTAGTCAAGTCAAGTTTATATGATTCAACAGAAAATTTAAAAACGTTGTATATAAAAAGTTCCTTTTATCTTGTAATTATATATATTTACTTTTCTCATTGACAGCTTCATATAATATATGTCATCCAGGGCCTCCTTCAGAGCTTAGAAAATGTTTCAAGGGTTACTCCAATAAAAAAAAGGTTGGTAATTACTGCTCTGAGGCTATAAAGTCTCGATCGTAAGCTTATATTATTTTATGAAAAGGAAACATGGAGTTATATTGTTATCGTTGACTGTATTATTTCCTTCTTTGATTTAATTTTTAAAACGAAGCTTTAAGTGTTTTGTACTACGTATTAATAATTAGCTAGATTATTTTCTAGCTAATGTTTATTCAGTATTTCTATCATGTTAAAACACGCGCGTTAACATCATTTTACTCCCTACTTCAATTATAGTTTTTCAATTTATGGCTACGGCCGTATGTTGTAGCTTAACCACTGGGGAATGCCAAAAGAAATGGCGTATTTCAAAAAAACACTACCTTATTCTTAGGTCAATAATTATTATAAAGCAATCATTATTCGTAGGATGTTTATCACACTTGAATGGTCAAAGACATAGTTTATAAGGAATATCTTTAGAATTATCTTCAAATGTGTTAATCTTGCCCATTTTTTGAATAATAAAATGCCTAATTCTTGTCAAATTTGGGATCACAGAGATTATCAATATAATTTTTTATCGTAAATATTTCACTATAATAATGTTGATATAAATTATACTGATAGTTTTATAAATGCGTTAAAAATTAATAAATGTAAAAAATCTTAACACCACTGCACATTTATGTACTGAAATATGACTATATTCTAAAACATTAGAGCGAGAGGTTTAAAAGAATACTATTTTATGTAATAAAAATAATTTATGCAGTCATCAAATGTTTAAAATAAATATAAAGGATAATAAAATTAGGCTTCAAAATTATATAAATAGATTATCTACAACGTTTAAGGTATGTCCAGGATCATGCTTTGAAAATAGAACAAAAGCTCCATTTTGACCTACGCTGAGCATGTCCCCCCCCAAGTCAAGTTTATATGATTCAACAGAAAATTTAAAAACGTTGTAAGTATATAAAAAGTTCTTTTTATCGTGTAATTATATTATTATAATAATAATATGGTATACCTACTTACAGCAAGTGGCAAATATTTTACAACACAGGTGTTTTTTTTAAATCGTGGTTTTCGTGCTTTATTTCGAATCATCATTTAAATTTGTTAATCTTGTTAAGACATTTCTCCGAGATTTCGTAGTAAACTATTCGCTGAAGGTTGATTAATATGACGACATATTGTATTTAGGAGAGCTACGTTTGTATTACCCATGTTGCATAATATGCCAGGATACGAGGCGATACTCCGTTACACTGTAGACGCAGTAGATCGTAATGACGTGGGTAGTATTGCGACACGGTGCAGTGGCCGAGGGGCGTCTGGCACAGGTGGGCGGCGAATGGACGATCCTAGGAAGAGCTAGCAATGAAACTGCAGGGTTACCAAACATATGCAATTTTTCGTTAATTTATTTTTTCTCTTTTTGTTGACGGTAGAATAGAATGAATTCCTAAGATTTATCACAAGTTTGTGTGGTTTCGATCTCTTAAGATTGACATATTTTATCAATCAGTGTAATATTTCAAACAAATGAATTCTACTCTACCATAATTGGACATAGTTATGCAGAAAGTAGCCAGTCCACAAAAAATAAAAAATAAATGAGATATGATATAGATCAGATGCGAGAAGGTTTCCTCTACGTCCTGCTGAAAATAGCCAGGCCGCAAAAAAATATTCTT
The DNA here is from genome assembly GCF_057557595.1 of Rhyacophila brunnea. NCBI lineage: Eukaryota > Metazoa > Arthropoda > Insecta > Trichoptera > Rhyacophilidae > Rhyacophila > Rhyacophila brunnea. Next base: position 29,245,895 of record NW_028232904.1, on the reverse strand, counting down.
GATATAAAATACTATTTACAATTTGACATTATACATTTTTAATAATCACGTTGTTGCTAAAGAGATGTTTACATTTTTTTTTTATAATTTTGTACCTTTTACTTTATTCTTCATCCGTTAATATTGGAGACCATCTTTAACCATTTTGAATCAAGCTATTAATAGCGTACATAAGTGAAACGGCAAATAATTTTCAACTGTATGTGGAACGAAATTTCAGCCGCGTTGCCATTTGGAGAGCGATAGTCGACCCGTTTGCACGTTAATTTGTTTTGTGATGGCGTCGGAGGAATATATTCTTAAATCGTGTAAAGATGACTAAAAAACGTTCCGCATGTACTTGAAAAAGAAAACATGTCAATCAATATATTATTAATATTACGAATATAATAATAAACATAACATAAAAAGGACGCATGTTGAATTTTTATGACAAATTATATTTTGTTCGGCTCGCGTCATTTGCACAATCCGCGCATCGCCTAGTCACGATCTTTTTAGACCATGCCTCAGCTGAGGTATAGCCTTAACAATATGTCGGTACATGATAATATGTAGTTTGAATTTTAGAGGACGTCAGGATCTGACAATTTTAAGTTTTAATGTACTGTATAAGTATTAACTCCCTTGTATTTTGAATTAGGCACCTACCAAAGTTATTTTTTGTTCAATGAACAATGCACAAGGTTTAAGAATGTGGTATTCGTTATTGAATACATAGTATGGTACACTTCAGAAACATATATATTATTTATACCGAACAGGACTTCCCATGCTTTACTTTAATTAAGTAACATATTCTATGTATTCTGCAAGACTAATTAGGTGTAGGTACATTACTAGACTATTTTCTCTACTCTCACTAGAACCGAGATAGAGTTTAGACTTTATAACTAAACGACTCACAATGTGTTTCTATTTTGTATTACACCACTTCATCGTGATTCTGCAGAGTTCGTAGTGTCTCGAATAGGTAGCCCAACACGCCTAACAATGAAATTGTATAATAATATAATATTTCAAATTAAATTGAATTCGACGAAATGTTTTGCCAACCCTGTCAGTTGATCTAACTGCATTTTTTAATCCATCATGTACTTGGATGGGTCTGCCATAGATAGCTGATGTTACCCATTGCGTAGTAACATTTTAGAAACTGTGTGATGTGTGTCTCCTGTCAGGGCCGCAGTCGGGGTTTATCGACCCATTTCTGACAAACAACATTATATCGAATGGATAATAGGTACCTAGTATTATTGTGAACATTTTATATATTTGGATCCAAATAACTACAGTTACGACTGAGTATAGTAAGGTGTAAGTTATTTGAACCAAATTGCGCACTTTGTAATCTCATGCGTAAAGCACTGGCCTCTCATCCGGGGAGGGGACTCCTGATTCTATCTTTTCTCAAAGCCTGGGAGTATCTGTGATTGTTTCACAGCTGCTACTAATATACTACTAGGTACAGTAAACTTCAAATTTATTTATTATTAATTACAAATTACAAGCTTTACAAATTATAAATTAAAGACGTTCACAACATGACATGACTATCACGACTACTGCACTGCTGCCATTAGGCCCCAATCCGCCTAGTATTAAAAACAAAAATAAACTTAACTTACTTAGGTACTTAATAATTAACTTTAAACAAATGATGTTTCAACTAATCATTTTAGATGTACAAAATCTAAACTAAACGCGCTTTTTTACTGGGCCAACTAACTTATATATTATATTGTAATTATTTATTTCTTGATTTCAAGCGTAGTGTTTGAAAAAATTTGCATACAAAAATTACAATACATATATATTGATACTTTGTTTAACTTGTGAATCATTTTTATGATAAAGAAAATATTGCGACCATACTTACCAGACCAATTAATTTCTTTTTTCTTTCGACCATGTCCGATCCTAATAGGATCATAATATGGGCCTCCACAGAGTGGAGGTTTGTATTGACAGGTTTTATTTTTACGAGAAATGGATGCCAGCCACTTGCTCAACCTATTAGGTCCGTACTCTGACTCATACACAAATTTAAAAATAATATGTGTACTTGCCAGACCCAGGATTCGAACCTGGGACCCTCGTCACTAGATACCGGCAATATTTGAGGATATGCAAGGGCTTTACATTTCTTACGATTGTTGACCTAGCTGTCAATACGTCATAAACCGTAACTTCGTTTAATGTCTTAAAGCTCAATGCAGAACCATTTGGATTATCTTGGCAATAAACACTATCCAAAGTTGCTAATTTAGCTCGACTTAAGTTAGGCGTCTCTTGACCATATTTTAAATGGTTTCTTTATAGGTCACTGCTTTTTCCGTAGATTTACTACCTGCCATATGATGTAGTATTATGTGTGGGTACTGTAGGTATTAGTGGCGAAGGGTGGAGGTAGGCTGTTAAGATCCGACATAAATAGTGCACACTAAACTTTATCATTCAAACGTAGATATGACTACAATGTGTATATAGTGTTTGTAAGTTTTTAAAATTCAATTAAACCCTGCCTAATCCAAGCCATGGTAGATAATAGTCAAACATATTCGTTTATCTATAAATAAAATTATTAATTATACCATTAAACCATACTTACAAAATTTTAGATATTTTAGAGGTAGAAGAATATTGTTTATCGATTACGATTTGGTATAGACCTAACATAACCAACACCATCTGTAATAATATGTATTATTAATTATTCAATGAAATCGAACAACAAAATTATGACTGATAAAGTGTGCACTATTTTGTGAGATCACCCATAGCATACCTAAACTAATATGGTTTAGTTTAGGCAGGGTTTAATTGAATTTTAAAAATTAACCAACACCGTCTGAAAATTGTATTATTAGTTCAAAGAAAACAAATAACAATGACTGATAAAGTTTAGTATGAACTATTTATGTCGAATCTTAACAGCCTATCTACACCCTTCGCCACTGGCCTTTTAAAGATAGCCTCGTATCTCAGGCACTTAAACGGCTAAGCATGGTGCTAGTCTATGGCGACTGGCTTTCACATATCTATCTTATTAATTTGCTCTGTGATCACCGTCATGCATCGGGCTCTTTGGACACGAGGTTAAATATTACCTGGTTACAGCCCTGTCTACAATTTCTCACCGCGATGAAAATTTCGTAATACTTCACAGCCATTCCATTTGCGAAGAGTTAGATAAATAAAGTACCCTGTCAAGAGAGACCACATTTTGGATACCACGCTTTCGAGGAGCAGGCTATGCTTTGTTCGTGGCGACTATGTACCGTAAGTTTGGGGACCTATGTGTGTACCGTCACGGTCATGATTATATTGATTCAATTTATTGTCGCGACTGATATAACTATATACCAATGTTCATTTTTGTATTTTTATTGTTTTTCCCACAGTGGGTGCCTTATCTATCAACCAGTGGCGAAGGGTGGAAGTAGGCTGTTAAGATCTGACATAAATAGTGCACACTAAACTACTTTGTCAGTCACACGTATTTGTTTTCATTGAAATAAGACTAAAATTTATTGATGGTGTTGGTAAGTTTTTAAAATTCAATTAAACCATAATAGATAAATAGTCAAAAAATACTCGTACATCTATATAATATCTAAAATTATATTGCGATTAAATCATATAGATATAACTTTCGAAATTTTACAAATATAATAAAATTTGTTATCTATTATAGTTTAGTTTAGGTAGGGCTTAATTTATTTATTTATTTAAATTGTGGACATAACAAATCTAAATTCAAGATGTACACAACATGAGAACAATCATAACAAAATATTACACTCACAAAAGAGAAGAAGAGAATATAGAAAATAATAATAATACCTAATAACAAAAAAAAAACAAAACATACTTGATTTAACATGCAAAGTAGGTACATCATTGAAAATGTCAATGTCTTTGAGGAGCGCATTTACTAATCTTGTACCGATTGCTAATGGTGCCTGATAGGCTTGACACGAGGAAATGGTTCCGATATCCAGAATAAATCATGGCTGCGACCACGTAGGTAATTGACAGGCGCATGTAAATTCAAATTTATCAGGATACCAATACATTAGGGCATTAATGAATTTTAAAAAAAAACGAGCCAACAATATGTGTAATATTATGAATTCTAAATCCAACGAAAACAATCAATAAGTATGAATGAAAAAGTGTACACAATTTTGTTGTATCTGCCAATATACACCAAAACTTAAGTTTGGTTAGAACGGTTTGGTATGCAGGGTTTAATTGATTTTTAAAAACTAACCAATGCCATCTGTAAATTGTAGTTCAATAAAAACATATATCATATGACTAACGAAATTTAATGAGCACTATTTATAGCGGATCTTAAAAGCCTACCTCCACACCCTTCGCTACTGCTATAGAGACCGTGCGAAACAATAAACTTGCTGAAGTTTGAATTAAAACGATCCAAGTGTACAGGGAGTAGGGATTCCAATCCCGGGATCCCGAGCCATTTTCGATACCCGTGAATCCCGGGATTGATAAACATAATCGCGAAACTTTCGGGATTGATTTTCTTATCAATTTTTATGGAAAATAAAATAAAAACGAAAATACCAGAGAATAACAAATAACTACATTAGAAATAAACTGAGTTTGAATGAAGTTTGATTTATACCCATGTGTAAGTTGCCGATTCATTTTATCATATAAATTAATAAAAATGAGAAAGATTGGAAAAAACAATGCTTAAAAACAAAGTAATTCCACCATGATCTCGTACGTTTTACGGCAGTTTCATATTTGGCTGACTAATTAGATTTATGAAGCGGAAAGGCCATAAGTACACCATGATTTGCTTTACTATTTTAAATCACGATAACACATTCATTAAGTCTTTACTATCAGAAACAGCAATCTCATATTAAATTCACATTATTATTTACAGTAACGTCCCTAGACAAAATTCCGCCCCTAGGCAGCGCTAAAATGCCGCCCCATTTTTTATACAGTATTTTTATCATCCATTCATGACTCCAATATCTAAGAAATGTGTTGTATGGATACATTACTAACAAAAATTTATTTATAAATATTTTTTTAAAGTGGGGATACAGCGGCTTCTTGCAAGTCATTTTTGCAATTCATTAATTTGCTCTATTATGATGAATTAAGGGAATTAAGATTCGTGTCGCTTTTCTTCACAAAACTTGGCAACATTTGTAATGATATATTATTTAGTCTGAGATCGTTTAAAAAAAAAGTTTAGTAATTATTAAATCGATGATCGATATAATGACGGCGCGATTCTTCGATACAGACTAAAATCGTGGACCAGGAGCGGTAGGTTGGACGCTCTGTAAGAGAGGGGTGCATCTTTAGTTTCGACGGCCAACGCAACTTCCATGCGCACTGGTTAATTAATCAAACTGTACTTATTCGCAAATCTGCACTGTCGTTTCTGGTCACTAAGGATGTCGAAAGGCAACGGAAGTAAACTAGACATCGCGAACCCGACAAAAAATTATAGCCCTAATAAATCCAACCAGTGAGCTTAATTTTTTAATGGAAAGATATTTTCGTTATTCCTACTAAGTTTAGGTAGCTATTTCTACAAATTCCAAATGATACTCCTCGATTTTCCGCCCTTCGAGTGACTGCCGCCCCCAATCGACGCTCAATCTACCAACCCCCACGAGACGTCACTGATTATTTATATTACAATATTATTTACTCCATTAAACTTATGTATTTTCAAGATTGAACGTACACAATATTAACAATAAAAATGTTTTTGAACGATTTTATCAATGTTATTTGTAAATATAAAAAAATTATATTAACTATGGAAAAAATGCCAATCCCAGTCCCTGGATCCCGGGATTGCCAAATTGTAATGCCGAAATCCCGGGATTTTGGCTCGTGATTGGATTCCCTAACAGGGAGGTAGCTACGTTGACCGAATCGAGTACTTCAAAGAAACCCCTCCCTCTAATACCCCCCCCCCCACTTTCTCTCAAATATTTTCGCCGTATCACAGTTCACCGTGAGCGTCATGTCGGAAAGAGAGGACCGTAAAGCATTGAGATTAAAAAAATGTTCGTGAAGCATTGCATACAGTAATATTCATATTTTATTAGAATCAGTAATTTCAATTTCAATTTATTTTTAACATATTGTAGACATTACAAATTATAAGTTGACAACATGACATGAAACATTATTACAAAGACAAAAGTAATAAAAACGATAAAAATGAAAATATAAAGAGAGAACATAATATAAACATACAGAAGCGATGAAAATACAATTATACATCTATAGAAGTTCAAATAAGTACACCGAGTTTGCTAAGGAGACCCTATTTTAAGAATGTATAAAATAGCGTCCACCTAAACTCACCTCACGCAAGTGGGATATATCAACACCCGATGGAATTTGGTTGGACATAGTTATCGCCATCCCAATTGGCATTACCAGTGGCAGGTTGGTTCTGCACCTTGGGAGAATAAACAACTGATGCTCTCTATTTATACAAGTAGGTATGATGCACATCATCAATCATAGATTGGACATCTTGAACTCCGTGCGTCCTTGGTAAGTATGCTCTCTATTTTCTAAGATAGTTATCAGGGACACAGAGGTCAACGCTGATGTTATCAATCCAGACTACCTATTGCACCGTTTTCTCTCATTCTGCGTCGTTCCAACTACGTCATATTTTCTATCAAAACTATCGAATTTCACGCATATGTAGTATGTTTATAACAGCTCTGGTTTAAACGCGGACGTTAGTTATGACGCTACGTGAAATATTCACCCTTGAATGAGCGCTGTAGAAAGTTTGAGAAACGCTTTGATACGAAATAATTCAATTCAATTCAATTCATTTATTTTTTTAACATATTGTGGACATTACAAATTATAAGTTTAAGACGTTCACAACATGACATTTAGGAACAAAGATATATAAATATAACAGTATTACATAAAAAAAGAGATATATCAGTAGATGAATTAGATAGGTACAAGAAAGTACACCGGATGAGTTAAGCAGACCCTATTTTAAGAGTTTATAAAACAACATCCACCTAAACTCATTCTCACGTAGGTGGAATATATCAACACCCGAAGCAATTTCGTTGAAAATAGTTATCACTCTCCCAATTGGCATTACCAGTGGCAGGTTGGTTCTGCACCTTGGGAGAATAAACAACTGATGGTATCTATTTCTAAGATAGTTATCAGGGACACACAGGTCAACACTGCCCAGAATGGCAGAGTTCTCATTTATACCTTGTATAAGTCGAAAAAAATACGTAGCTAAATAAAGATTTCTTCTAAATTGCAGACTGCAGTATGTAATAGTGTTCTCACTTACATACGAATATTGTTACTTATAACAATACTATAAATAATAATATTTTTAAATACACGCGTTCCTAAGGAATTTTATTGATTTTTAACAGCTAAGCTCTCGAGATTTTGTCGGGCAATAAAAAATAAATTACCGTGATATTACCATTTCTCTGCAGCACGAAAAATAAAATAAGATTTAAAAAAATAAACCACGGATAAACCGAAATTGTACTGAGACAGTCTGTAATGAAATAACTGTTCACGACAAAAGAAGCCCCTTTCTCTCGTACCTACATTCATTTTTCGAAATTCCTTCTTAGTTTTTTTTTTCTATTTTGTGTTCGGCGATCGAGAGCGTTTCAATGTGGCTGACAATGCATTTTTCATTAAATTGTAATCGTGGGATGTAAGGTACCTAGTCCCCGGAGTGAATTTATTTTATAAGGATTTTATGTACGTCACGCGACATCTCCAAGACACCCTGTGGCTAGTCAATCTTTCCAGGTTTTCCCGTTACGTCTAATAAATCTTAGGCCATCCGCTCACGTGAATACTCAAAAAAGACGAGACTGAAACACCAGTATCTCTCGCTGACGGCAAGACTGGAATCTCTCAGTTTCAAAACGTCCGCGACCGAAATCGAAGAGACGCGATGTCATGCTTGTCTCCCAGTCTATCAGTTTCCAGTAGAGATGGGAAAACTGGTCGATTATGAAGACTAAGTATACTTACTACCAGTATAAAAAAATACTTAGTATATAAACTTACCAAAATACTATATAGATCGTTTGGCGTGCGTTTGAGGCAAAAGTTTCAAACTCAACTGAAACTAAAACCAACTCCATATTATTAGTATTTTAAAATACGTATCGGCTCAGGGAACTCAGAGTGTGTATCGGCTTCAATATAATCGCTAAAAATACGCTGAGCTCCGCTTGTCGAAAAGTCCCATTTATTATAAGATTTTAAATTTATGAGTTGTTTTTCTGTTAGGTTACAATATTATTGTTAACAGAAATGAATAACAGTGGTTTTTTTTTTAATTTTAAACATGTTTTGAGCGGTATATAAACAAGCCTAAGCCTGTGCGTCATCTCACCACTGTGCTGCGACACAAAAATTATGACCTATTATTATTCATACATTCGAACGCAATAGACTAATAAATTAAAATATATCTATATTCAAGTGTTATTTCGTTCATGTCAATAGTGTTGAAAGTCTACCAACTGGCGAGTGCACAGAACAGCGACTCGCGATGATATCATCACAAGTTTTTTGGAAGAAGTTTATTGGGTCACAAATACTTAGTATGGGTAGTTTCATCCGAAACTTGAGTACACAAACTGGTGACAGTATTTCCAACTCACCTCTAGTTTCCAGTCACCCATAAAACAGTGGTAGGTACCAATATCAGTACATTCGATGAAAAATCATACTGTCTTACCAAAATTGGTAGCACTGAACTAAACTAAACAAGCAATAACAAGTCAAGACGTCAAAAGTTAAAGATGGACGAACCGATTTTTAATTTAAAATATGTGGCAGATGTTGAGAAATACTCCTGCCTACTTATATAATTACAGGCTGCCAGAATATTCCCGTAAAGATATTGCTGAAAAAACTTAGAATGAAGTAGGAAAGACAATGGGTTTGACAGTTTGAGGTTATGAGATTATTAGGTTTCAGTAGCGCCGTGTGCGAGGCATCAGTCACTGGCCAGTTTATGAGTTTCATCACCAACCAGTTCGTCAGATTTTAGTTTCTGCGTGAGCGGATAGCCTTATGGCTGGCATTTGGGGTTACTGGAATCCAGTTGTCTTGAAGTAAGAGCAATCTGGGTTGAGCCTCTCTTGAGGTATTCAACGTCACATCCTCACTTCATATGACATGACGATAGTTGCATGGTCCGCTAGTTATCTCCTCGTTTCGGATTTATTCTCTACTCCCCACTACATACATTCACGCACACCTTTTCGGATGCATAACGAGAAGTACGCATGGCCCCCACAAGGCTAGGATCTTTGTCGCCCTTCTATCTATCGCAAAGGTTAAAGGAAGTGTGACGATCTACAGTAGGGTTTTCTAAATGGCGTTCACGGTAAAATGAATGGTATTTAGTCGACTTGTCACGTCGCCCCCCCCCCCCTTTATGGGGGCCATGGAAGTGCCTATCAAAGGTATGCTGGACTATCCCAGGAAGTGCTTCAAAATACCCTAACAGCTGTGAATGACTACATGAGTATGTAGTTACAATATATCTTTTGAAGCCAATATCTACGCAAAAAACGCAAACTCCCACTCCATGCTTACATAACATCTGCGCTCGAGGAATCCTTTCTGGATCTGCTTCAGACTTATAGCTGGTTGGAGGATGCCCGGCGATGTGACTGGCTACTATCGGGCGAGAGGAACTCCAGTCTAATTATGGATTCGCTGGACGAGTTTCAACCGAATTGGTGTGGACATTCTAGGTACATACGTGGGGTTTGAAAGAGTCCCCATTTCGTGGTGAAATTCAGATCGCGGAGCACATGGTGTAGTCATGTTACATATTATATACCTTCTCCAGAGGAGTTTCAGCCATTCACCAGGGCACGCCGGAAGCTGTGACCTGTTGGATGATTGACAATGGCCATACTTAATAATATTAGGTATGATTGCCTATACTAATATTATACCTTAGCCAATTTTCTGTGAAATAAGTTAATTAGATACCAGCTATGTATCTAAGTATTATTAAACTACAGGTACACAGGTAGAATTGCTACCTATTTCATAACTTTGCACTCCCGGCTCTAGGATGAAAATGATGTAAGTAATAGGTAAATCCTAAAAATATTTTTTTACGTGTATTATCTATTTATTTTCTTATTACTACGTATATATGAATACAAGTGAATATCATTTGATCTGATTTTATGCGAGGTAATCAGACAGAGGCGAATTAGTGTAGTAAAAAGTTAAAAAAAGGGCAAAGTTATAAAACGTATAGGTACTCAACCTTTGTCGATTTATATAGTTACAACGTTTTTCTTAGCTCTTATTCTTGTTTGTCCGGTGGTTGTTTGTCCAGTACAAATCTTGCAATCGATTTTTAACTAACTTCCCGACTAGCTAGACATTTGAAACTTTTAGAATAAGATATCAGAACACGATGCCAATTCTGCCAAGTAGAATTGAATTCATTTTCAGTTAATTCTGTTTTGTATGGAAAGTTATTTCGGAAAAATCCGTAAAAAGTAAAAGACTATTATTGGTTGCTAAGGGGGTGGTCCTAGCAACTAAATTATTAATATATACGTGCGTTACTATGGAAATCAAAATGACATTTCAGTATTCTATATTTGTTTGTTAGTTTGTTTTTTATTTACTTCATATCAATTACAAGTTTGAGCATATTGAGCATAATAATTCAACATAGAATTTAAAAACGTTGTAAGTATATAAAAAGTTGTTTTTATCTTGTAATTATTTTATCCTTATCTGCCTATCATCGCCCCCACAAGGGGGGGGGGCTGACTGGGCTCTAGCCTGGGGGCCCGGTCTCATGGAGGGCCCGGCGTGGCGAGTCGACCAGATAAGTAAGATAAACACACATCACAAATTTGCTCTTAACAATAAAAAAATGTCGCCTTCAATAATGTTAATATTTCAAAGTACCTATGTAGTAATGTGATGCAATTTTTAATTGTGTGTCGGTACTCGATAACTCCATAATTCAAGTGGATTTTACTATTTAATTAATTAATTATTTTAATTTTACTTTAAACACCATTATTTGGAAAGCGCTACTATAAGGCGTCATACTGCCTTTAACCTTAGCGATAGGTAGGGGTCCGACAAATATCCTAGCCTTGGGGCCCGCTTCGTTATGTGGGGGCCATGCTGCATATACATATTATGTATATTGCGAAAGCTGCTGTCCAGTTGGTATAAATATACTTACCTACTATAATATTTCCAGTTAGGTAAAATGTCTATTCAGCGCAAAAGGGTTCGCTTAAAATATTCATGGATACAAAACAAGCTAGTAATTAAAAACTATTTATAACTAGTCATCTATTTATTCGTAGCGGAACTAATCTCTCTTCGACAGAGCGGGAGAAATTGCCTCGTCCTCCGCTTCATTCTAGTTCTGTTCTAGTTCTAGTGTGCCGCGTCTAAAGTCTAGATGTTAAAAAGACGATCGCGTTTTCTTCCTTTCTTTCTGTTGGAGTGCCCACTGCCCAAGGATGCGTGATTTGTAAAATTAGAAAGCGGCGCATGTCAGGGTTGTTAACCCTGCCGCCATTCGCCGCTGGAAATGGGGTCACGTGGCGAATGGCTCCGTGTAAAATGTTGGATGGTGTTGGTGGGCAGGGTTGGCAACTCGTTTATACGGGTCTTCCTTTTGAAACTGTTTTTACACGCGGCAAATAAATGTGTAACGAAAAACTGTAACAGCTGATTTACTGACGCTAAGGCTATTATACTTCAGTTGAGGCATGGTCTAAAAAGATCGTGACTAGGCGATGCGCGGATTGTGCAAATGACGCGAGCCGAACGAAATATCATAAAGATTCATAAAAATTCAACACGCGTCCATTTAATGTTATTTTATTGTTATATTAGTAATAATAATAGTATATTCATTGACATGTTTTCTTTTTCAAGTAAATGGGTAACGTTTTTTAGTAATCTTTACAAGATTTAAGAACTAATTCCCCCGTCGCCATCACAAAACAAATTGATGTGTTCACTGCTCTACTTTCGCTCTCCGAATGCCAGTCAGTCCAAAATTTCGTCGCACCTATAGTTGAAAATTATTTGCCGTTTCACTGAAGTACCGCCTTAACCTTGTTGCGAATTGAAAATAATTGGTACAAGTCGGTTATGTGGAGGCCAGATGGGAACCGCGCTAATTGTCATAGCCGATTTTGGCAAAATTCATGAATTTAAGAATGAAAACCTCACCTAACTTAACCTAAACCAACACAACCTAACAAATAATCCAGCATATCGGCTATTTTCAAAATGTCTTTGCCGCTGGCTTCCCCATAACCGGCTTGTACCAAATAATTTCGTCTGAGATACTGTCATAAATGAAAATCGAACGCAATGTTGTAACTGTCTTCCGTGTGTATAGGCGAGGCCATACCGGGACAGTGACGTCACGCGGCAGGATGAAACGAATGAAAAAGCCACTTCTGCACATGTGCCAGACATTTTGGATTTATGTAGCATTCGAGCAGTATGTGTAGGTACATTAGATTAGATGTGTTTTGTGAATACCAACAAAATCACATCGACTTATTCGACGTGTTGCAGTCGAGACGAGTTTAGATTATGGCACAGCTAAGCCGGCTGTCATATGTCTCGTCTTCAACGTGTCGAATACGTCGAGGTGACGTCATCGTTATTCACAAAACACACATTACTAAATAGAGCTCCGCAGATTGGTCGAAGGCGACTTTTTAGTTTGAAAAAAAAACATCTACTGTTACAATCGCAAGTCGAAAACGCCAGGACGCATACACACACATACGAATTGGTCATTCCTATACCGGCTCTCACTAGAAATCACGCATACTCCAGTGCACGACAACCAAAGTCTTGGGAAGTTGCTCCTGGAACACTTTCAGCACAAATTTGAAGATCGCATAACGTTCGTTACCCCACGGTATACGCCTGCATAGCGGGTATTGGAGGGAAAAACAAGTATCCAAGTTAAAGATAACGGCGGCATAATTTTCTTTATTCAAGTAACTCGTCAAATGTAGTCGACCTACTCCATTAAAATGATTTTGCACTATTGGATACATTATTATGTACAATATTGAAGCATATATTGTTGTAGGTACTATTCCGAGTATCCGACCCAAAAGGATACAGCCATAATTGGCAACCCTGCCGCTAGAGAGCTAGATCTGTTCATAGTACGTACCAGTTGTTGCTAGCTGCTTCTTCAATCAGGAAGTAGAAAATATTGTACGTACGTTTTTTTTACCGCGTTTTGTCCCGGTTGGAGCTGCCTCTCTCAGTATGTTCATAATGCCGCTGGTTTTTTTTATTGTCGTCGCACCGACCATAGACCATAAAGTAAAAAGTTTTTTATTGTCATCCAATAGAGTTGACAACCTATTGTCTTTGTGTGTTTATAATACTAAAAATCCCGCCAAAATCATTCAAATATTATAATAAGTAAAATAATAAGTCTTCGGGTCCGGACAAGAATATTAGCGGAAAACGACCACTAGGAGCATCTAGCGATAGAATACGAACGATGGAATTCAATACAGTTTTACATTAAAATAATATGACCAAAAAGAAAAACAAAATCAAAGAAAATCTTTATCATATAAAATACAAAGAATTTAGACTGTACCTATATAGAAGGAGTTTTATTCGTTATTTCTGTTATGACATTTAAAATTATTTAGCAAGCTCGTAAATCATGGTTAAGTTGGTAAACTTCAGAAATATGAAATATGATTTGAGTGCAGTTATAAACGGTTTTACACAAATTTTATAGGACTTTTCAGTCAAATATTAATACTAGATGGATTGTCTTTTTACACGCCCTGAAAATTGGCAAATAAAATTTATTGACATTATTTTTAGTTTTATGATATTTAATGTCATAGTAGAAGTGTGAAGTTCTCTTCAAATGAGCTTGCAATGCGACATCACTTGTAGGTAATTTCATATCTGGACAAGTGGTCAATTTTTGCTTCAATTTCATACATTTACGCTATATCTTTTCAACTTCATTGAATTTCACAAAAAATTAACCGATTTACCTGCAACATTTTTAAATAATCAATAATCACAAATCTTAACAATTTAATTGATATACTCACTTATAAAAATAACCACAATAGAATAAGCTAGTTACGCAGTGACGTCCCGTGGGGGTAAGCAGATTGAGCGTCGCTTGGGGGCGGCATTTACTTGAAGGGCGGCAAATCGATGAGAATCATTTGGTACATAATATAGAAATAGTTACCTAAACTTAGTAATAACGAAAATATCTTTCCATTAAAAAAATCAGCTCACTGGTTGGAAATAAAATGTAATAACATAAAAGGTTTAACAGGGCTGTAATTTTTTTGTTGAGTTCGCAATGTCTAGTTTACTTCCGTTGCCCTTCGACGTCCATGGTGACCAGAAACGACACGTGCACGTATGATACATAATACTGTAAGAAAAATAATTATAAGATAAAAAGAACTTCTTATATATGTACAACGTTTTTAAATTCTGTTGAACCATATAAACTTGACTTGACTAGCTTAGACGATCAAAAAAAAAATGTACTTGACATGTCATATTGATTTCCATAGTAACGCACGTATATATTAATAATTTAGTTGCTAGGACCTTAGACCCCTAGCACCCAATAATGGTGTCGAAATAACTTTTCATACAAAACAGAATTAACTGAAAATGAATTCAATTCTACTTAAAGATGGCTAAAGGTATTAAGAAAATGTATTGACTAAAAAACTTTACGTATGTACTTAATAAACATGACAATCTGGTATAAGAGTTGCTATTGCACACGATTAATTAAAAAAACACGCATAATTTTTAAAATCTCAAAAATGTTTTGTAAAAAAGGGGGGTTTCATGTTTTTTTTCGTCACACCAGTAGTGACGCGGCCCACGTTACTTTACAAATATATGTATTTGGCCCGAAGAAAAAAAAGGTTGAGTATCATTGATTTAGACCATGCCTCAACTGAAGTATGGCCTTAAGTAGGTACCGAAATCTTAGGTCCAAGATTACTGAACAGTATTCCCTGTCCAAGATACGCAGCGCTTCAAAAAAAAAGTGGTGCAATAATGCAGGTTTTAAGGGGGGACATGCTCGTCGAAGGTCAAAATTGAGTTTTTATTGTATTTTCAAACCATGATCCTGGACACTCCTTAAACGTTGTAGATGATCTATTTATATAATTTTGAAGCCTTATTATCCTTTATAGTTATTTTAAATATTTGATGACTGCATAAAGTATTTTTATTACATAAAATAGTATTCTTTTAAACCTCTCGCTCAAATGTTTTAGAATATAGTCATATTTCGGTACATAACTGTGCAGTGGTGTTAAGATTTTTTACATTTATTAATTTTTAAACGCATTTATAAAACCATTAGCATAATTTATTACCAGATAATTTTTGTAAAATATTCACGATAAAAAATTATATTGATAATCTCTGTGATCCCAAATTTTACAAGAATTAGGCATTTTATTATTCAAAAATCGGCAAGATTAACACATTTCAAGATGATTCTAAAGATATTTATTATAAGCTATGTCTTAGACCATTCAAGTGTGATAAACATCTTATGAATAATGATTGCTTTATAATAATTATTGACCTAAGAATAAGGTAGTGTTTTTTTGAAATACGCCATTTCTTTTGTCATTCCCCAGTGGTTAAGCTACAACATACGGCCGTAGCCATAAATTGACAAACTATAATTGAAATAGGGAGTAAAATGATGTTAACGCGCGTGTTTGAACATGTACCGTTTAAAAAAAAATAAAAAAAAAATCAGTTAGGTACATGTTCAAACACGCGCGTTAACATAATTTTACTCCCTACTTTAATTATAGTTTGTCATTTTATGGCTACGGCCGTATGTTGTAGCTTAACCACTAGGGAATGACAAAAGAAATGGCGTATTTCAAAAAAACACTACCTTATTCTTAGGTCAATAATTATTATAAAGCAATCATTATTCATAAGATTTTTATCACACTTGAATGGTCAAAGACATAGCTTATAATAAGTATCTTTAGAATTATCTTCAAACGTGTTAATCTTGCCGATTTTTTGAATAATAAAATGCCTAATTCTTGTCAAATTTGGGATCACAGAGATTATCAAAATAATTTTTTATCGTGAATATTTTACAAAAATTATCTGGCAATAAATTATACTTATGGTTTTATAAATGCGTTTAAAAATTAATAAATGTAAAAAATCTTAACACCACTGCACAGTTATGTACCAAAATATGACTATATTCTAAAACATTAGAGCGAGAGGTTTAAAAGAATACTATTTTATGTAACAAAAATACTTCATGCAGTCATCAAATGTTTAAAATAACTATAAAGGATAATAAGGCTTCAAAATTATATAAATAGATTATCTACAACGTTTAAGGAGTGTCCAGGATCATGGTTTGAAAATACAATAAAAACTCAATTTCGACCTTCGACGAGCATGTCCCCCCTTAATTAATTGCAAGTGGATCTAATTGTAATCTAACAAGAACCACAAGTTTCCACCAATTTGGTGCAAATTAACCCCTTAGAAGCTTAGATTAAAATTAAATATTCTCTACGTATTGACTAAAACACTGCTGTAAGACATCTCTAGTAAAACTACAGTTTTTAGCACTGCACTTAGCCTAACGCAATCAATTATTATTATTTCAGACTTTTTTGAATATTAGGTACTTAGATGATTCTAACTGGAATATTTTAATTTTCGAAAAACCGCGCGAATACATTGCGACATATTATATTTTAATTAAAACATTGAATATGAATAAGGTACCTGACAATAGCTATTGACACTGGTACTAATTACCTAATTACCTCTTTGCATTTTTTTTATATCACTAAGTAGTTAGCAGTGCCGAATTTACTTTTGAAGGGGCCCTGGGCTAATACGTTTTGGGAACGCCGAATACCCAACTAATTCCGGTTGAATAATAATTTTAAATGCAACATGTGAATTTTATCGGTCTTATCACAGATAATGGTACAATTGATACATGCCGCTAAGCGTTGCAAAAATAATAAAAAAATGATATAGGTACATATAACGTAGTTATTTGATTAACTCGCGGATTTTATATTTATTGTAATTTTTTAATCGGTGTGATTTATTTGGGGATATTGGGGAATGCAGGTTGAATAAATAGTTTAGTAAAATTACTTTCCTACTTTTGTCAAATTGGCGCGAGGGAGGCAACTTTAGTGCTTCTTCCGCATAAAGACTTTTCACGCATTTTTTCAGACTCCGAGGCCCCTACCAATTCAGGGATCTGGGCTATAAGTCCCTTTGGCCTTATGGTAAATTCGACCCTGGTAGATAGTTAGGTTGTTAGGTTATAAAAAATATTATGCGAATACTACTCTACCTATTTCGGCGTTTGATAGTTTGAGTGAAAGACATATTAATTATTATGAGTACAAAAATAAATGTATTAAAAAATAAAACTAGATGCTCCGAAATGGCTGCAACCAATCTGCAACCGAGCAATTCCAACGTAGTACCCCTAGATTAGGGCTATTACCCCAACAAGCCACTGGTAGGTAGCGTTATAAATTATAATATTGACATAACTGTAAATAATATTTGTTTAATTACCTAGTATTTTTCAACAATAATATTACTTATTAAAATGTTAGTAGTTACTTACTTACACTGCTTCCTAGCTAGAGGAATATAGATTGTGCGTAGAATTATTACAACTACTGCCATCTCTTGGTAAAAAATGTGGTCATTTTTGACAGCTGACTTTTTCCTGTCATAACAGAGAAAGTATTCTATCGTAAAAACGTTTAAATTCGTTTTACACACCTCCAGGGTATTATTTATTTATCCTACTTATAATAAATATATTTAAATCAAGCACCAATGCATATTTTTTAAAAATCATGCTATCATTACTACATTCGTGTATAAGTACATCGCTAGATGAACACGTCGCAGTGCATGCGTAGCCTGCGCATTGCCTGCGTCAAACTGGATTCAAAATGGCCGTTTTTCCTGATGGGAGTGTATGCACGTAGCTCTTCTAGAACGTAGAACTTCTTTTCAACATCACGTCAGAGCTGCCATACGAATGATTCAGCGAAAAATCTATAATATTATATTATACTACCTATAATTTTACGCCAAATAAGTCAAAAATACTATAATTTTGACGGATTTAAAACAAGAAATGTCCTGTGTACTATAGCTTTAAAAAAAATAGGTAAGTACTATAATTTTTAGAAATTCACCATTATAAAAATATGACAATGCTGTTTCCTGTAAAAATTGAAAATTATTTGACGTACAAAGTGTAGACAGATGACGTGATGCGTAACAGGCTTTCAACCCAAAGCATATGCAAAACTATTCGATGTTAATACTTGGTTTTATGTTTTATTTCCCCCAATGTGTCTGAAATATTGAAAAATTCAATTACATTCATTAATTAGGAATTAGAGAGAATTGTAAAAATGATAGTTAATTTCGTTGCAATTAGATAGGACGCACATAGTTTAGTTGGTAGAACACAGTAAGCTGAGTCATATTTTTATTTAGTTGTTATCTAAGGTGTTTTCGGATTATGAATGTTCAATAAAGAATTGTACATTCTGAATAACTCGTTGAATAAAAAAAATAGTTTATAAATAATTATTATTAAAATGAAAATTCGATTTATTGTATTAAATTGATGGCAATCATTAAATTAATATCAAAGTTCAGTCGAATGAGTGCTATTATAGACACATCTGCAGTGCCGAAGACCAAGGTTACATACCGTGATTATTGGCCGATCTTTTATTTTAGCCAATTAGGAGTGGGCACACGGTATTTATTGCCATTTTGTGTTTTAGCTCGAATGTTACAGTCACTTGTTGTTGACATTTTTCGTTCTTATTAAATACATCATTTTTATTAAGTTTTTTGTTGTTTCATGCTGTTTTTTGTTTGCTTACATCTGTTCAAATAATGTCTCAGCAAAGAAACATAAAAGTGGGGTTTCAGTGTAATTGTATCTTTTTCTTCTCTATAGGTGACACGAGAGAAAGAAATAGTTATTTCATAATAATTACAGCTTTAAGTTGTCAATATTCGTGTCATTAAATCAAAATATAATTATACACACAATTTATGTCGGATCTTAACAGCCTACCTCCACCCCTCGCCCAGTGACGTCCCTAGACAAAATGCCGCCCCTAGGCAGCGTCAAAATGCCGCCCCATTTTTTTATCATCCTTTCATTACTCCAATATCTAAGAAATGTGTTGTATGAAGCATGGCCCCCTCATCCTGAAGCGGGCCCCATGTTAGGATCTTTGCCCCCCCCCCTACCTATCGCTTAGGATAAAAGCAGTGTGACGCTCTACAGTAATGTTTTCCAAATGGTGTACGCGTTAAAATTGATGTGTATATTTATTGTTTTTTTGTATATTTTAATACATACACTTCAATTGTGGAGTTTTTGAGTATCGCTACACAATTATAAATTGTATTGTGTAACCACATAATTTTAAATAATATCATTATTGAAGGAAAATAGCACCGCAGGCGAATTTTTTGCTATTAGAGCAAATTTGTGATAAGTGTTTATCTCACTTATCGAGCCCGAGCCCCAGGTTAGAGCCCTGTCAGCCCCCCCCTTTTGGGGGCCATGGTTTGGATACATATATATACACCTACCACTAAGCTGAAACATACAAAATTAAATTTAGATATCAATAAATAAATAAGCGAATAAATATAATATTAGTTAGACACTTACCCAAATCACCAGAGTCTGAGATGCCATTTGGTTGATATGTCTGACACATTTCGTTTGTATCATTTAGTAATACCTACGCAGATGTATTATTTTCACACCATTTTTTCTATGCTATTATTGTACCCTACAACATGTAAACAAAATAATTTTCCTCATTATTTTTTTAATATAAACCTAAATTTAATCATAAATACACTATTAATTAATAGTCTCAACATTCAACCGTTGATAATTGAAATAAACTACAAATCCACACTATTATCAGCAAAAATATGTTTACAAAAAAAACGAATTAAAAGAAGGTATTGCACAGTATTGTATTCACAGCACGATAAATATGATATAATCTAGGTAGATACCTACTAGTGTACATTTTTATTACAATTAGCTGGTACTTAACGTAAATACCTATTATATGCACGAATACTAATTGATTATGTCAAATGTCAATAAGGATTAATAATCATTATGAATAGGTATCTATTTGCAATAGGTACATCCGGCAACTTTTAAATCTCGCGAATGACTGGCAAAAATATTTGGATAAATTAAAAAATACGGTATGTACCTACCTATAAATCTCTACCATAAATTCTCCTTGTTTCGTTACCAACGTTGATATCATATATAATATTATTTTCTTTTAATAACTATGGCGCGACATAATTATTGGCTTTTGCGCAGTATACCTACCACTGTTATGAAAGGAACTCTTTAATCTGATTAAATGACATTATATTATTATGACTGATTTATTATTCGTTTGTGATGTTTTACATTTATAAAAATATTCATAATGTGTATAGGCGCCAAGTTTATTAGCATTTGTATACGAAACCGAGCAGTCAAAAATAAAATAAAAAAATCTCTAGCGAAGCGTGGTGACATCATACTAAAATCGCTGCGAGTACCGACTGGATAATAATAAAAAAAAGCATCCGGAACAAACATCTTCAAAGCTCTGGTTATAATATAACTAAGTTTAGGTAGCTATTACTATATAATACCAAATGATTCTCCTCGATTTGCCGCCCTTCGAGTATCTGCCGCCCCCAAGCGACGCTCAATCTGCCTACCCCCACGGGACGTCACTGCCCTCGCCACTGGCTAGTTTACTTCGTGTCCGGAAACTAGTACGTATGCAGTTCGCCGTATCACACTGCACCGTGAAATGTTGTATCGGAAATATATGGCCGTAAAGACCGTTCAACCTCTTTGGGTCGCATAGTACTGACATAAAATTCAATTTTAAATAAAACACAGTTCTTGTCGGCTTATAGGAAGCCAGCGGCAATCAAATTTTGAAAATAGCCGATATAGGTACCGGTTTATTTTTTAGGTTAGGTTAGGTTAAGGTAGGTTAGGTGAGGTTAGGTTAGGTTTTCATTCCCGAATTCATGAATTTTGCAAAAATCGGCTATGAAAATTGAATTAACTCATACAGCGCTGACAACATGGCTGCCGTGTCGGCATTAGATGGCCATTAGATACTATTAGCATGATAATTAAATAGTAATTAACTGGTCCACAGTGAATGTGTTGATGTTCATATTGAATCAAATAAAATTGGAGACCGCATGATATACAGTCATCTCTTTCCGATAGAAAGCTCACGGCAAAATGTTAAACGTACAATTTACACGTAACCGTCAAAATTGGATACAAAGCTGTAACGATAGTTCAATATTTATTTATAAACAAATTATAATCCATGATATTTAAATTCAAAATCCATCATACCTACTTGTAGTCTATTCTAATAATTATTGTAATCCTTTAGTATGTATAGTAAGTTAAAATAAAAAGAAATACTTTTTAAATAGTTTTTATTTATACAAAATATAATTTAAAAGGTATGCTATAATAGAGTCGCGAAGGGTGGAGGTAGGCTGTGGAGATCCTACATAAAAACTGCATATTAAACTTTGTCAGTAGGTACTTACTTTATACTAATTATTTATTTTCATTGAACTAACAACACAAATTGCAGATGGTATTAGTTAGTTTTTTAAAAATTCAATTAAACCCTGTCTAAAGCAAACCATAATATATAGTACAACCATAACTTTCTATATACCACGTTTTTAAATTTTCTGTTGAATCATATAAACTTGACAATTCTATGTATTAATAATTTAGGACAAATAAGGCAATTGTCAACAAATCATTTTTTTACTATTTTGTGACAAACAGACAAAAAAACAAAAATATAGAATATTGAAATGTCATTTTGATTTCCATAGTAACGCACGTATATATTAATAATTTAGTTGCTAGGACCACCCCCTTAGCAACCAATAATAGTGGTTGGATTACGGATTTCTTCCGAAATAACTTTTCATACAAAACAGAATTAACTGAAAATGAATTCAATTCTACTTAAAGATGGCTAAAAGTATTAAAAGAATGCATTGGCATCGTGTTCTGATATATTCTAAAAGTTTCAAATTTCTAGCTAGTCGGATTTAGATAGATTTGTACTGGATAAACAACCACCGGACAAACAAGAATACAAGCTAAGAAAAACGTGGTAAAATATTCTTATATCTATAAAATATCTAAAATTATGTTTATATTCTTAGTTCAATGAAAACAAATAAGTATGACTGATAAAGTTTAGTGTGCACTATTTATGTCAGATCTCCACAGCCTGCGTCCACCCTTCACCACTGCTATAATTTTATTATAATTAATTATATACATTAGATACGTTTGGTAACTTTTATATCCTTAAAAGTTTTTGTACAAAAGAATGACATCCATCAAATCTCTTATTAATGAAACCTGAGGACATCGCTGGCCATGTCCACCGCGCGATCTGCCACATCCAAAATGATTTCAGGAATTGAACGACTTCTGCCGGAATCCAGTAAACCTGAAACAAAAGAAATCCCAAAAGAAATAGTCAAAAGCCTGTGGCTGGCAAAGCCCTCACGTCCATTCTGATGATGATTTATGAAGAAACAGAAGCCATCGTCCTCAGAGGACCCGATTACTTCTCTGAATGACTGCTCACTGACTGCATAGAAGATAACCGCTTAAAATAATTTGTCATGGTTAGGTTAGGTTAGATTGATGGACATGCTGTTGTCATGTTGCCTTCTGTGGGCTTACACCTAGGGTTTTATTTTGTTTTAAGCCTAGCCCAGATCAAAGTACATTTGTACGTAAAGAAATGAACGTTGTATAAAAACTGTTTATAAACATTTCAAATAAGAAAATTTAAAATGTTTTGATAATTTGTTCATGTTTTTTTGTATTCAGCCAAAGATGAAACCATGTGGAAAAACAGTGTGGTTATAGCATATCATCTCTTGATAATGGCCTCTGCAACGAGCCCGAAACGTCGAGGAAAGAAGGAAGAAGGACACACGGTGGAAACCCAAAAATCTACTATGATGAAAAACAACCGTGAAAGCCTCAAACATTATACAGTGTGGTTATGTTAAAAGCTAACTTTCATCGGAAGTAGTGATACACGACCTCGTAGAATATTGTTTCGATTAAACTTAAATTAAACTATCGTAATAGATTTTTCGGTTCTTTCATCGGCGTTTCGGGCTCATTGCAGAAGCAATTCTCAAGAGATAGTCGCAACAAGCCAATGAAATGCCAAAGAAAGATGGATGAAGTACATGCGGTGACAACCCAAAAATCTATTACAATCACAGACAACCGTAAATGTCTCAAAGTGCCGTAACGACATATAATTTAACGGTATTATTGGCAGGACATAGGTGTATTAAGTTTCCAAAAAATTTTAACGGTGGATTGGATATTTGTGTTGGGACAGATGTTTACAGAACATTTGTATAATTTTCTGGACTAGGCGTTAGAATAGCTGCTCGTTCTAAAGAATATTGACCGAACTCAGAGAAGCCGTGACTTTAGAGATGGCCACTCCACTAGTATGTCACCGTGGGTGCAGTATAATAATCTTCTTTTTCTTTCGACCGTGTCCGATCCTAATAGGATCATATGGGCCTCCACAGAGTAGTGGTTTGTATTGACAGATTTTGTTTTGTTACGAGAAATGGATGTCAGCCACTTGCTCAACCTATTAGGTCCATACCCTGACACCCACAAATTGATAAAAACAATATGTGTTCTTGCTAGACCCAGGATTCGAACCTGGGACCCACGGCGTTATAGTCCAACGCTTAAGCCGCGCGGCCACCGTGGGCATTATAATCTTAATCATAATATCATAATAATCTTACCTGATATAATTCCTAATGGCTGATGATGTGTGGGTTCAGTGTGTCTTTGGCATCTGATCTCGGTTCCGTCTGCGCAGCAAAACTCTTTACCAGCAGAGATGCCGGTGTTGTGCCACGTTCCATCGCAGTTCTTGGTGTAGAGGAACGCCTTCTCTCGGTTACAGTCTCTTTCGATGGAAGCGCAGATCAGAGGACCAGCATTGGGGATATTGTGAATAATCTGGAAGTAATATAGTTTATTATTAATATTAATCAACCTGGCAATTTTAATCACACATTAATCTCACTTATTATTCAAAAAATGATTAGTTCTAATATGCTATATTTAGTTAACAATTCAATTATATTAAAAATGTTCAGGAATTGCTTAACGTGTTGTCATATTATAAGAAGATTAATAGGCTGCCTCTTTATTAGTATATACCAGCGATTACCAAACTGGGAGGCACGGAGTGTTGCAAAGGGAGGTGCGAAAAGTTTAACACAAATGTAGCCACAAGTTTGCAGTTTACAAATGCATAGTTAATAAAGAGCCTGGGGCCTGGGCATAACACACATCACAAATTTACTCTAATAGTTAAAAAAAAAACTCCTGCAGCGCTACTTTCTTTCCTATTAAACATTTTAAATATGTAGTTGTGCGTTGCAATTTGATGTGATACCTTTCTGATGATTGCTATAGATACTTAAATGATAACTCCCGTGTATGATTTAGGAAACACTACTTTAGAGCACCACACTGCCCTTAACCTCAGCGATAGGTAGGTGGGCCGGCCAAAGATCCTGGACTAGTGGTCCGCTTCGATGAACGATGATGAATTTGGATTAACTATTATTGAAAAGGAAGAAATTGATAGAATTATCATGTGATAATTCATTGAAACAAAAACCCTAGTTCAATTTTGGTTGAATTGAAGTGAAGAATAATATAATACTAACTTAGTCAAGAAAAGTAATGTAAGTTGTAAGTAATGTACATACTGCTACTGTTGCGAAACGGGAATTTCTGCATTAGCTGCAATGAAATCCAAATATCGATCCCGTTTAGCAGAAAAAGAGCACTTTGTGCTAATAAACAAGCATATCCATCGCATGAAAAACAAATTAATTTAAAAATGAATAAATAATAAAAATAATTTTTTTTTCATTTTTGTATTAGTACATTTTTGGCTATTTAAAATGGTATTATTTGATGAAATAAAGGGGAGGAGGCGCAAAGATGAGATTTTTTTAAAAGGGTGGCGTAGTAACATAAAGTTTGGAAACCACTGGTATATACTCTGTATTTACCATATCCAAGCATTTATTGGTGCATATTTTGTTTCCTTGCAGTCCGCACGGGTACATTGAGATATCCATCTCTTTGACGAAGGCTGGGTTTCCTTTCGGCGGAGTCCGTTCATTCTTTATCTGGCCCTCCAAGAATATAGCGCAGGTGCATGGATTCTGTCAAAAGAAAAACAATTTGAATACTACAAAAAACAAGATGGAGGAAGGGTGGATAGAACTGTGATGACATTGACTTGATGACCATCTTCATACATGGGTTTGAAGTGCGCCCACAGGAAGCAGACGTGTGTGACCACTTAACAAAAATACAATGTGTTCCAATACTGTAGAGTGCACAGGTGACAGTGAGACGGATAAGTCGTTCATTTACACACCCACGCATCTATTCTATACACAAGACTGCTGTCAGCTACTACGGCAGCTATCTAGGGTAGGTTTGTATCAAAGTATTAGCATTTATTGTAACAATTACAATAAGTTAGCCGTCCAAACACTCAAAACTGTCTAACTCGGTCTAAAATTTAGCATAGCCAAGAGAGGTGCTGTTAAAACATAGCACTTATTGTAACAATTACAACTAATTTTTTAATAACTAAACTTTTGTTATCAGTCAAATCAAACTGAATTCTTCACCATTAGTTTCCAAATAGAAATGTAAAAAAAATATGCTGTCAATCTACTTTCTGAGTCCATCTAATTGAGCAGCCTCAGATGACTGGGCCATTGGTGTTGTCAATATGGAGGGTAATAACTCTGTTCAACCAAATCACTTCAGATACCACATATTCCAGCTACGTGAGAATGAGTTTAGATGGGCGTTGTTTTATAAATTCTTAGAATAGGGTCAATTTGGCTCATTCGGCGTACTTTATAATTTATACTCTTTCTATTTCTTGTAATGTTGTGACCATATTGAATTTGTAATTTGTTAGATTTACTTTATGTAAATAAATAAAAAAAACTTTAATTTGAAAAAAAAATGGGAGATAAGAGGCTTCTGACAGACCTGGATAGAGGTAGATCAGGGGTTCCCAACCCCGTGCCCGCGGGCACCATGGCGCCCGCGGAACGATTCGTATGTGCCCGCCACTATTCGACAGAGACAGAATTTTCACGATATATTTTCAAGGTATTTTTAAACGATAAAAAGGAAAATTATGATGAACTAGCTGACTCTCGCTGGCTGATTGATTTGGGATTTCTCACAGACAGACAGACAGTCATTTAAAGCTAAATTGGATTTGTTGATTGATTCACGTCTGCAGATCAATTCTCTCGTGCATTTCCCACATATGAATAAAATGCTAGGTAACAATGAATTAAACGGGTCATTATTTATTAAGCATCTTCAAGTGTTAAAAAACAATTTGAAGAGAGATTTTTGCAGTTTACAGATATCGAGCCAATTGTTTCCTTCTGTATCAATCCTTTTACTTGCCAAATAAATGTAATGGAAATGGCCGCATGTATTGCAGATTTTGTTCAAGGTAAGACAGAAGAACTAGAGTTAGAAATTTTGGAGCTTAAGAATGATATTTTGCTTAAATCCTTAATATCAGAGGACTTTTGGAATACAGTGGACAGAGAAAAGTTCCCATTTTTGAAAAAAGCGGCATATAAAATTGAATCATTTTTCGGTTCGACATATTTATGCGAATCATTGTTTTCAAACATAAACTTAATAAAATCAAGATATATATCTCGACTCACCGATGAGCATCTTTATGATTGTTTGCTAACAGGATTATCGTCATAATCTCCTAATTATGAGGCACTGGCCAATGATATGCAATGCCAAAGATCACATTGACATATTGATATTCTATTTTTTTATAAAATGTTTTCTTTGTATTTGTGTTTTTTGTTTACTTTGTTTACGTTTTGTAAATACATTTCTCTGTGTGTATGCAATTTGAATAATAATTTTATTATTTTGAAACATTTTTGTTTATTATTTATAAATAAATTATGAATATAAGAAAATAAATTATGGGAAAATGAGAAGTTGTGCAAGGAGTTTGTCGATTAAAAATAGGTGGTGCCCGCCACCCTACCGATATATTAGAATGTGCTCTAGAGTACAAAAAGGTTGGGAACCCCTGAGGTAGATGATAGAGGAGCATTGTAGAGCCAGGAAGAAGAAGAGACAAAGGACTTTGAATGGAGAAAGAAAATGATGTTCTTACCTTCATTGTTTGAAGATCCTTAAATCTATTCTTCACCGTATTGCTGCCTTTGAAAATAGATTTTTTGACAATATTTCCAAAGTCTTCCAAAGACGCCAGACTTATAGAAAGTCCAAATAATATAATAACGCACTGAATAAAAATGCGACGCATTTTAAAACTAGTTACGTATCACTGTCACTTTAAATATTATCAATAAATTGAAATAAACAACAAGTAGATATTTAAATGTCGCTTTTTAAAATTGTTATTAAAAAGTTGGCAATATTTCTTTGACTTTGCTATGTTTACAACTGTAGGTCTTAACTAGAAAGAAATAGCAAAATTGATTAAGAATATCTTTTATAGTAAGTAATTTGCTGATGCAAATTAATTGTCTGATATTTGGTTACGTAAATAAAACTATGAAACAAGTAATTTATTATCTAGCTAAATTGCTGAATGAGTATTTATTTTTCTGTGAAATATTTACAGCAACATAAAAACTCATGTAATTTCTCATTATACCATTCGGCAAAACGTTATACGTGATTGTTTGTAAAATACAATTAATGAATCATTAAAATGCGAATCTGGCCAAATTTACGACGACACTATCCCTGCATTTTGTATGAGGTCGCCCAGGTCTTTTGCCTTCTGCCATGACAGTTTGATGTGAGGGTCCATCCAAGATTAGAGGTTACCAACTTTGAAAATAACAGCCATATATAATTGTATTCTGACAGTTAAATACCGTTCACAGTGTATACATAGTAAGTGAATAGAGAATCATATTGTTTTCTTTTATGATGTGAACTGTCAATTCATGGTGGAAATGCATTACGTTATTAATTTAAATAAAACGCAATTTTCAACTAGTTGACAATGTCTCTCTGGTCCAGTTTAATATTTAATAAAAGTAGATCTTAGAGTCCGTTTTCTATAAGCTGGCGTACACGTCATCACGGTTCATTTATAAACTAATGGAACTAAATTCCCCCCGCTTCAGCATCTTAATTCTTAACACTCTATTACATCCGTCCCCCGTCAACTCCATTGTCAATGCGACGCTAGCGACGTGATGACATGTACGGCAGGTTATAGAAATCGGAGTCTAGTACAATTTTTTTTTTAATTAAAATTGTCTTATCTTTATTTGCAATACATATAACCATAATAAAATTGGACATAACTGCATTTCTTTGTATAATTTTTAGTGGTAATTGGTTTTCCTAAATCATTAATTTTTTAAAACATTTTTTTCATAATATGATCGTAGCAGGTTTTGATAGTTATAGATCGTTAATTATTCATATTGTTTTAACACAGAATATTTATTACAACGTTTTTATTAGGTCGTATTCTTATTTGTCCGGTGGTTGTTTATCCGGTACAAATCTTGCAATCGATTTTTAACTAACTTCATGACTAGCTAGACATTTGAAACTTTTAGAATATTATCAGAATACGATGCCAATGCATTCTTTCAATACTTTTAGCCATCTTTAAGTACAATTATTGAATTCATTTTCAGTTAATTCTGTTTTGTATGAAAAGTTATTTCGGAAGAAATCCGTAATCCAATCCACTATATTATTGGTTGCTAGGGGTCTGGGGTCCTAGCAATTAAATTATTAATATATACGTGCGTTACTATGGAAATCAATATGAATGTCAAAATGACATTTTAGTATTATTTCTATCAAGTACAAATTTTTTTGATTGTTTAAGCTAGTCAAGTCAAGTTTATATGATTCAACAGAAAATTTAAAAACGTTGTATATAAATAGTTCCTTTTATCTTGTAATTATATATATTTTTCCTTGATTTTTACCATATGATGTGGAGTGCATATGGGAGCCTGAATAGTATCTTCGAAAGTGACCTCCCTTTGATATCTTAAGCGTAAAGTGTTCACCAATGCTCACGTATGCGTGCGAAATATGTACACTTGATATAAGAGAAATCCTAAAATTATCAATAGTGCAACGTGGCTTTACTTGCATAATGCGGAAATGTCACAAAAGAAACCAATGGATAAGGAAGCAGACAAGATTACGTGATGTGATAGAGGTAAGAAATGGTAATGGGCTGGAATGTGGCCCAACGCGTGAAGAGATACTGAATGTCGACAGGGACGTCGTTAAATTCGCTGGATAGATAAACTCATAAAGTTCGGTAGGTGTACGTGGCAGCGAAGAACTAAGGATCGAAAAGGTGGATTGAGCTAGAGGAGACTTTCATCCAGCAGTGGATCGAACTAATGCTAATGATGAGGCAGTATTATTGGTTGCTAGGGGTCTGGGGTCCTAGCAATTAAATTATTAATATATACGTGCGTTACTATGGAAATCAATATGAATGTCAAAATGACAGTTTAGTATTATTTCTATCAAGTACAAATTTTTTTGATTGTTTAAGCTAGTCAAGTCAAGTTCATATGATTCAACAGAAAATTTAAAAACGTTGTATATAAAAAGTTCCTTTTATCTTGTAATTATATATATTTTTCTTTGATTTTTACCATATGATGTGGAGTGCATATGGGAGCCTGAATAGTATCTTCGAAAGTGACCTCCCTTTGTTATCTTAAGCGTAAAGTGTTCACCAATGCTCACGTATGCGTGCGAAATATGTACACTTGACATAAGAGAAATCCTAAAATTATCAATAGTGCAACGCGGCTTTACTTGCATAATGCGGAAATATCACAAAAGAAACCAGTGGATAAGGAAGCAGACAAGATTACGTGATGTGATAGAGGTAAGAAATGGTAATGGGCTGGAATGTGGCCCAACGCGTGAAGAGATACTGAATGTCGACAGGGACGTCGTTAAACTCGCTGGATAGATAAACTCATAAAGTTCGGTAGGTGTACGTGGCAGCGAAGAACTAAGGATCGAAAAGGTGGATTGAGCTAGAGGAGACTTTCATCCAGCAGTGGATCGAACTAATGCTAATGATGATACTTGGAAAAAGACACATATCTAGTGTTGTAGTGCAAAATAAAATAGTATTGGGTCGCTATTTTATAAATTTTAATTCCTGATATTTTCAAAAGCATATTTTTTAATAAAGTGACAGGATTTCATCGTATTAAAACAGGCAATATTTACATCATGGCCCCCACATCTTGAAGCGGGTCCTCAGGCCAGGATCTTTGGCGGGCAACTTTTCCCATCTATAGGGTTAAA
The DNA here is from genome assembly GCF_057557595.1 of Rhyacophila brunnea. NCBI lineage: Eukaryota > Metazoa > Arthropoda > Insecta > Trichoptera > Rhyacophilidae > Rhyacophila > Rhyacophila brunnea. The sequence continues at coordinate 29,215,165 of NW_028232904.1, read as the reverse complement.
GGCAGTGGGACTTTTTACAGAATCATTTTCTAAATGTTTCAGGTAAAATTAAGGGTACCTATTCGTTGTATTTTATTACAACGTTTTCTAAGCTTGTATTCTTATTTGTTCGGTGGTGGTTTGTCCGGTACAAATCTTGCAATCGATTTTTAACTAACTTCCCGACTAGCTAGACATTTGAAACTTTTAGAATATATCAGAACACGATGCCAATGCATTTTTTAAATACTTTTAGCCATCTTTAAGTAGAATTGATTTCATTTTCAGTTAATTCTGTTTTGTATGAAAAGTTGTTTCGGAAGAAATCCGTAAAATGTAAAACTATTATTAGTTGCTAAGTGGGTCCTAGCAACTAAATTATTAATATTAATATATACGTGCGATACTATGGAAATCAATATGACATTTCAGTATTATTTTTATAAAGTACAATTTTTTTTGATCTTTTAAGCTAGTCAAGTCAAGTTTATAATATGATTCAACAGAAAATTTAAAACCGTTGTAAGTATATAAAAAGTTCTTTTTATCTTGTAATTATTAATCGATTTTTTCGTATTCTTGAATAAATCCATTTGAATTATGGAGCTGTAAAATATTGACACACAGTAATCAAAAATTGCATCACACAACTAGACATTTGAAAATGTTAAGACTACAAATAAAATAGCGCCACAGGCGACTTTTATCCCATTGGGGCAAATTTGTGATGTGTTTATCTCACTTATCAGGTTGACCCGCCACGCCGGGTCCCCAGGGTAGAGCCCTGTCAGCCCCCCTTCTTGTGGGGGCCATGACTTACATTTTCCACAATCACTTCAGAATTGAACAGACTAATATTTGTGACTCATATTTTATTCTCCATTTACTGGTTCTCTATTACTTCCTATGTTAAAAATAACAATTAAAATTGACAAATTGACTGGAGAAATGGCGGAGTGTGTTGCGTCTTGAAGAAAATGTGCTCCGACCCACTACACAAAATGGAGATTTACTCACCAAAAATAATAACAATAAATAAATAATAACACGTTGGTTAGTTCCTTTTAGCACAAGTCAGTTTTATTTTTATAGCTTCACTTGAAATATTACAATAATAGCGGCTACTTAAAAAAACTAAATTCGAATTTAAATTTTACAAAAATATCACATCAAAACGAATCCAATGATTCAAATTACGAATTAAACACTCAAATAAATATTCATCGCTTACACAAATCATCGAAATAAATACTTATTAAAACTAAAAATCTTACTACTTTAACCTTCCCTTTACAATGCTAATAAATTCTGTCCATTCCGGTCATGTCACCTTGGGTTATCATACGAGATTAACAATTGTACAGTACGTAAAAGGGAAATGCCTATTTTGGCAACATAGATAAGTCTAATAATTTCATCATCATTAATTTGCCATTTATTTGATCTATAAAATGGTCAACAGGCATCAGAACATAATTATAATCGTGAGTATTTCTATACATTCTTACAACCAACAAGTCATAATATTTGATCGCACCGCTTGCTTTCATATCTCTCTCACAATTGAGTATATCTTTCTTTGTCGTATGCACTTTTAGATCTATCTCTTTTGTTCATAATGCAATACTGTCTGTTTGCAATGCGCATTGGTTAGCGAATCATGGCACCTTACGAAGGCTCAGAGCAACCGTATACTGAGTTTCGAAAAACAGATGTTTGCGACGGATACTGGGTGTGCCTTATGGCTTATGGGTATGACTTCAGGAGCAACGAGGAGATAAGAGAACGCACCAAGAAGCCTCTCGTCATGCTGAGAGTGGAGAGGCGACGTTGGACTTGGTTTGGCCACATGCTGCGGATGGCAGAAGAGAATTTCAACATGGCTTGCCTGTTCTTCAAGCCAACCGGATTCCGGCGTCCTGGAAGGCCGCTAAATACTATCTATAGTGTATACGGTGGAGCTACGGGATGCTAGTTTGACATGGAACAATGCAAGAAGTCTGGTGGGCGACAGGGATTGTTGGAGGCATCTCGTAGTGTCCATATGCTCCAGCTAAGCGGCGGGTATGGCCGAAAAAGAAGAAAAAAATGAAATCTAACGGATATCTATCAGTTGTATATAATAACTGGATAATGTTATCGAATTTGAAAAAAATAACATTTTAATTAGATGTAATGTAATTCTTGGAATAGCGGTAATATGAATGATAATGAGTTACGTATTAATTGAAATATTTGCAGTTTAATAGGGATGGTAACCTAAGGTAACATTACAGTAACGGGAGTGTTAGCAAAACAAAATTCATCTTTCATCTACAAGTTTGTCTATGACAATAATATTATTTTTGAGACAAAAATAAGGATTTTATGATTCAAGGCAGTGGCCACATTTAATATACATTAATGGACTATTTATATTATTATTTATATATCATATCATAAGGAAATAATTTTTATAAATTAGGATAGATTTGTATTATTTTCAGATGTCGGTTTTGGCAAGAAAATATTTGCAAAACGATTAATTAGTAATGTCATTTCGAAATATTTCATTCAAAGGTATATATTACTACTATAGAGCGCCAATTATAACTTGACGTGAGGCGGTTTGAAGAACTAATGGCTCCCAATACACCGACAATACTCACATCACTAGAGTCAAGGCATGCCTCAAGTTTTAACTGTCGGTCTATATCGGTGACGTCATAATATATGGATGACCTCTTTAAATAGACAGTTTGTAAGTATAACTCATTATTAGTATAAACCAAAGATGTTGAAGAAAACCCTCTTCTATGCAGACTAAATACATGACAGAAACGGTGAAAAATAGTTTACTGATTAAATTTTGCAGCAGGTCATTTCACATTACAGATTCATTTGTAGCATAGTTCACATTTGTACTTGGAGATTTATATGCAAAGGTTGCACTGATATAAAAACGCCTTGTGTTGGTTACATACCGTTACTTATTATTATTAAGATTTAAAAAAATCACGTAAAATCACAAATAACAGTACATAAGTAGCAAATACCTATTCCAGACCACGATACATCTGTGCACTACTAACTGTATAAATGAACATTGTATAAAAACTATTCATATACATTTTTATAGATATATTTGAAATGTTTTTATACAAATGTCTATGTTTTATTGTAATCTGCAGCGGATGGAAAACATATGCAAATGTACCAACAGACTAGCAAGTGAGGCCATATTTGACGGAAATTTTTTATAGTTTCGTCAGAAGTTGTAACACGTGGTATTGTGTAATGTTGTTTTGAATAAAGCGTGCAAATTTATACAAAGTGTACAGTCCAAATTATATTCAATTCGATAGCAATAATTATTTGCAGGTGTAGATATGTATCGATTTTCAAAATATTCGAATAAATAACTGTGGACATACATTTGTTTAGTGGCAAAAGTTTACAAACTATTTTATAACCTGTATGTAGACATACGATGCATCTTGGTCTGGACATTTGGTCGAAAAGCAACATGGCAAAACGTATTGAATATAGATTTTATAAAAATACATTTCTTGAGTTTTACAATAAAATAACTCAAGAGTTACGTAGAGAGATAGTAGTGTTTAATAGTGGCAAAGTGTGAAGCTAGGCTGTTAAGATCCAACATAAATAGTCCTCCACACTAAACTTTGTCAGTCAAACGTATTTGTTTTTATTGAACTAAGAATATAAATTATAGACAACGATGATCGGTTTTGAAAAATCAATTAAACCCTGACTAACCGAACCATAATAGTTTTGGTATACTATGGGTGATCCGACAAAAATAGTGCACACTTTTTCAGTCATACTTATTTGTTTTCATTGAATTAAGAATACATATTACAGACGGTGTTGGTTAGTTTTTTCTTTCTTTCATTCTTGCCACCCGATATAAATGTACCGAATTTGACACGTATTTTTGGTATATAGAACTCCACGATACTTTATAATGTTTTATTTTATTTTTCTCATTACTTTTGAATAATATATATTTACCGATTAATAAACTTTTCTAGCTATTTTTCGATAACAACTTTACCTAGAGACATCACCTTAAATTCATTAAGCCCTGTCTAACCAAACCATAATAGATAAAAAATAATCTTCTTAAAATATCCAAAATAATATAAATAAGATTTAAAGGCATAATTTTAGATATTTTATAGACGGATGAATATTTTTTTGACTATTATCTAGCATGGCTTGGTTTACGCAGGGTTTAATTGAATTTTAACTGACCGCCACTATCTGCAATTTGTAGTCTTAGTTCAATGAAAACAAATATGTTTGACTGAAGAAAGATTAGTGTGCACTATTTATGTCGGATCTTAACAACTTACTTCCACCCTTAGCCACTGGTATTTCAAATTAAAAATGATATTAAATATATTTAAATATATATATTGAATTTAAATTAGAGGTGCTATAAATATTAAGACAAAGCTAAAACTTTTGACAATTAATTCCTAGCAACAATATGAGGAATGTGTAATTTTGTGAGCATTTTTCATTTTTAAAATAATTTTGAAACGTTAAAAAAATCTAGATGGGGTATTACAGATAACAAACATTATGAAAATCTAAACGTTTTATAATAGTTAAATAGAATATTATGTATAATATAGTAATTTATTTTATTATAAAAAGAGTGGACGTCCGAAAAGTTAAAATTTTGTTTCTTATACACTATTAATAATAAATTACAAATGGAAACTAGATTATCTTCAGCGTCTATCAATTCTATACAAAAAGTGAAATAAAAATATTACACAGTTTTCATAAAAACATGCGTAGATTACAAATATTTTGGGATGTGTCCGGGCTAGAACACTCAAGTGCGCCCGTGCTACAATTTTTTGTATACAATAAAGTTCGATTGTTCAACAAGAAAGAGCAGAGGGAGGAGTCGAGCGAGCCACACAAAGGGGGATACATTTCCAGACCCCATATTTATATGAATGGAAAATTACTTCTTCTACGTCAGGATTTCATGACTGAGGATTGTAACCGTGATAATTTTTATCAACGCGTCAGTCCCATCTTCTTAGCATTCTATGAAACGTAAGGCCTGCCATGGCACTCATGAATCGATAGCCTAAATAACAAAACGGCGTGAATGACACAAACGGACAATAACAAACCTAATAATTATGACTGTCAAGTCATGCGTATTTGATTACCACTTGTGAATGCGATAACTCGCAATAACTTGCAGGTGAGCACGTTTAGTTATAACTGCTGACCAGCAGGCTAGACTTAAAGTGTGGAGTGTCTGGTATAGGGAATGACGAAAAACTATAAGTAGTAGGAGCGGCAAATATAGGTCCGTCCCCTTCTACTGCCTTAAAATTCAATAAAAAATTAAAATGGATATTTTTTTTTGAAGTGGAACCCCCAAACCATTTTTCTGTGTGCGAACGTTAACGCTTTCCATGAATGCTATGCTGAAATCTCAAAGTCCAGGGAGAGCTTTCATATGAAGACGACAGAAGTGGACTCGCGTCCAGAAGATATAGTCACTATATATTGGATGTGAAAATGGGATTTCGATTCAATTTGAAAATCCAGAATGTAGCTCGGTTTTTTGTTATGTTTTAATTTCGGGATTGATTCTTTTACGGATACGATATTTTTTGCAAACATAAAAGGTTAGTTTGTATAAAGCAGTCATTTTAAAAATCGTGGTATTCGCAAAAATGAAAAAAAGTAACACAACATTTTTGCTCTTAAGCTGAGCGTAACGGTTTAGGTTATCTTGACAGATTATTATTACAAGTAATAAATATTAGCAATTTGCTTAATTGATTGGGTCCTCACTCTGGATCAAACATACACTGCAAAAGCTGAATTTTATTAACACGCGATCCCACCCTTTAGAGGCCGCCTCTCTGCCTCTATCCTGCAGAGAATACTATGAATTTTGACAAATATCATTAAATTCATTACCACAAACAAAATCTGACAACTGACTGCCATTCAGGCTCAAAAGAAAAAAAAATTAACATAAATTCTTTGGCACTACTCACTGAAGCTAAATTAATTTAAAAAGTGACCTAAGGTAAGTAAAGTAGTCATATATATATATATATTATACTATATAGCTTTAAGAATATAAAAACTACTGTAATTATTACATATATTATTATTTATTTATTATATATATATATATTATTATGTGTGTAACAGGCATACAGTGGATTCGTACAAGAAGAATGATTCGAGCTGGCTTTTTCAATTCCTGCATCGTTAATAAAATGTAAATGGCTGACATCAAAAAGTGAATCGTAATGGTAGATTGCAACCCGAGGCCAACTATATATATTCAGGTCACGGCACAAAACTGTGAATTTCGATCGTAGTGCTAAAGTTATTAATTATACTTCTTAATGTAATACGGTAAACTGTTGGGTAGAGAATAATGATTATTTCATATTTCAAAAAAATGTTAATAAGCAGTAGGTACGTTAATTAATATGAAAAAAAAACATTGAAAATCGGTTACATGTAAATTGTACGTAAAACATTTAACCGTGGCACAGTTCGCTGTGAGCTTTCTCATCGGAAAGAGATGACCGTATACTACACGGTTTCCGATTTAATTAGATTCGATATGAACATTAATTCAATTTTTATAGCTGATTTTGGCAAAATTCATGAATTCAAGAATAAAAACATAACCTAACGTAACAAATAATCCAGTATATCGGTTATTTTCAAAATTTGTTTGCTGCTGGCGTCCTGTAAACCGACAAGAACTGTGTTTTATTAAGACATGAATTTTATGTCAGTACTAAACGACCCAAAGAGGTTGGACAGTCTTTAATATCAAAAATCTTTATATTATACTGTGAATGTGTGCATTCGATAATAAACAATAAATAGCACTACTATCGGAAATCGTAATTTAGTGGCAAGGCCTAACTGTAGACGGCCTCGGTTGCAACTAATAAGGAGGGAAGGCTATATATGCCAAAATGTCTAGTTTCGATCCAAAACATGTGAATTTTCCAGACGGATGATTCAAAACCGACGATACACGGCTTCACAAATGAACACTATCACTCGTCCATCATGGGCGTTAATTGCTGTTAGGTATATATTTAAAACCAATAATTTTAGTTAAACATCATACAATTTTGTTGTGCTCTGAGATAATAGGTCCATTAATTATGAATGCACTATATTCATGAATCAGTTTTTCTCTTCATATAATGTAAGCCCAATTTTAAAAATCCATTTTTGGAATACTATTTATCATAATATCCACTTTCTGTTTTATGTAGTCAACCGTTTGGACTTCTGACTTTTGGCTTTCACTGTATGCCTATTAAATATTTCTATAGAATACATTCGATATAATCCATCTGTAGCATTTTGGCAAGGCTTTTCTATACAATACAATAATATACTTTGTACCAACATTTTTGCACTATTTCAAATATGACAAAAATACATACATAATATGGAATACGAAACTGTACTCAAACAGTTTTGAGACTGTTTGAAGTATTCTTTCACTGAAGTTTCATATAATTGATCCGCATTATGCATATTATATTATGTTTATACTATACAATATATGCCAGGCGCGTAATTATCAGCAAAAGAGTTTGGTATCGAATCGTCTCTTGGCCACTTACAAAAGACGCATTCTCAAATTCTACTGTCACACAGTAGGAAGAAATCGGAGCAGCCGAGAGAGGATAGTAAATATTGGTGGCACCAAAAGAAGAAGGCTGCGAGGGTGTGCGTCTTTCAGATGGAACAATACCATCAAGAATGTGACTGAATTAACAATATCGGAGCAGGATTGCATCTAGATCAGTGGCGAAGGATGGAGGTAGGCTGTAGAAATCCGACAAATAGTTCACACTGAACTTTGTCAGTCATACTTATTTGTTTTGCCGATTGTATTGGTTAGTTTTTAAAATTCAATTAAACCCTGCACAAAGCAAACCACAATTACATAAAAAATTATGCTATTAAATCATTCATAATTTTAGATATTTTATAGATAAATAAATTTGTCTAATATTTTTGAATTTTAAAAACCATCTGAAATTTGTATTCTTAGTTCTATGAAAATAAATAAATATGACTGACAAAGTGTGCATAATTTTTATCGGATCTCCACAGCCAACTTCTACTATAATGATTTGGTCTAGGCACTGTTTAATTGAAGTAAAAAAAAACTAATCAATACAATTTGCAATGTGTATTCTTAGCTCAATGAAAGCGAATAAGTATTATAACTGACAAAGTTTAGTGTGCACTATTTATGTGGAATCTCCACAGCCCACCTCCACCCTTTCAATTTCATTGATCACCATCCTCAATAATGTGGCAAACGATATGAAAAGTTAAAAACAAAATGAAGGTTTCTTAACAAAATAATAAAAACAGTCACTTGACTTATAAATGTATAATGCGGTCCAATTGATGTCGTTTAGAATCAACGGAGTTAACAAATCAATGTTGTTTGATGATATCTTGATAAAAAAACGTTCATAAATCAGACTAGATTTAATAAATGCTGCCACGGGAGCTGTAAAAATTACTAATAAATCTGTCGTAATTGGTCAATTTATGACAAATGCAAAATTGGTAAATCCGCGATAGGCGAGTTAAGATAAAAAATACTTTCGCAGTGTCTTCTCTCAGTTTAAACGCAGAAATTAATTACTCTTCTAGAGAAAAAATATCAATTTTGCACTTAAAATAAATTGACAAAAAGAACAGAATTTTTTTGATGCTTTAAAATGAGGGTCCGTTATTTGAGCAAACGGAAGTCTACTTATAAATATTAGATAATTTAAATACACAATATGGAATATTATAATAAATATATACATCTATCAAATAATAATCATGACGCGATTCCAAATACAGAATTTTGTAATCAGTTTATAATACAGTCGAACTTGGTTATTACGAGGAAGATGGGACCGACTGAATTTGCTCATTATAAGCATTACTCGTTATATCGTTATATAACATTTTTCCCGCCACGTTCTATTTATGCATAGAACATAAAAAATCTGAAAACCATCGTAAAAATCCCCGAAACAAGCATGGCATTCATAAATTACAAAAAAAGATGTTTATTGTAATGAAGTGCAGTAGGTACCTACTGACTTCACAAAGCTTGGATTTTTTACATGCACTTTCAACCATATGCGTAGATACTTTTTCAATGTTGTCGGCGAAAACACCAATTAGGTACATAGACACTTAACTAGTGTCATAAACATAATCCGATCCCGTTGGCATCGGTCTAGTTAACTGCCCGGTTGGATTTTATTGCTTAGGGTCGAAAATGTTGTTTTTAAACGATCGACACATTAACAGTTTTGCTCGGTATATCCGAGAAATAGCTCGTTATAAAAGTAAATAAATGTATGGAGAAAATCATAAAAATGTCAACGAATGTTTCCTTATTACATCCGAGATCTCGCTATTTTCGTGATCGTAATAACCAAGTTCGACTTTATATTAGACGAAATCAATCGTCGCAGATGTGATTTTACCAGGAATGAATCATGTTCTTGAACCGAAGCCAAGCTGGTGGTTTAGATGCCTCACAAAAGTGGAGTCGTCAGACTTTCACACTTTAGAATTTAGATCATAGATGGATCACTGTACTTTAGGGTTTGAGTCTAGAACCTTCCGTGTACTACACGACGGCTGACCCAAAACATTAACAAATTACTGTAATATTCCTGCAAAATTAATTATTTGGAATTTAGTCACTTATATAAATATTGCCTGATGTGTTATGTTATATTATAATTTAGATTACCTATGTATATATACTATGCAAAACTGCTAACTCCGTGTTCTGGGTTAATGGACTGTAATCATTTTACAATCATATTAAGGTAAAAAATAAAATCTAATAAACCAGCATTTCCCAAATGGAGTTCAGCGGAACCTTGGGGATTTCGTACGTTAAAATTAAGAAACAATTATTATTAACCAAAGGTGATTATTATTGTTTAAATTAATTAAGGGTTCTGTATGAGGAGTGCTTGTTTTTGTAAGATATGATTTAAAGTTGTATGTGAAGATAAGGGTGATCAGCACTCGACCCTGTATATGTATTTAGATTCAGAAGTCCAGTAATATCACAATGTAAAGTCCTCATTAGAATGTTTGAACAGCTGCTAAGTTCGTTGGCATATTTTCCATATCTTACCGATATATTCACAAAATTAAATGAAATCATGTTTACTTATTAAAAGAACGAAAAAAACATTTTTTAAAGTGAGTAATGTAATTTTGGATTTCAGAAAAAAATTTGAAGAATGCAGTGAGAGAAAAAAAACTTTTGTGTGCTATGCTAAAATAAACTGGGAAACACCGTGTGAAGATTAAATTAAATTGTAACACTAAATTACGGTTTTGTAAAAAGTTTTGTACATAATACGGACATGGCAGGTTTGCACGGTAAGCCGATGATATTTGACATTGTCAACGCATTTAAATTATACATGTTAATAACAAATAAATAGGGTAACAATAAAAATAGGAATCCCTACATAGATAAGTAATACAATTAGCGAACAAGCAATACAAAACGAATTCTCTCAGAGAATACTGCGATGAGCAAACAGACGGAAGAATTAATAATCGAGACGTGTTCAGGTGTCAATCAGACTGATTATATTTGATTGTAAACCTACAAGTGGACAATACAGCCTATCATCATATTGATAGTGAAGAAGCGACACGCGTACCCGTACTGCGGATGGCTTAAGAAAGTTTTAACTTTCGCTACCTGTTTTTAAGCAACTTGAAATCCAGCAATGTGGAAGGCTGCTAAATTCCATACACAGGGAACATCTGATGACATAATTTGGGATGATGTAAAAAAACTGGCGAGCGACTGGGATTCGCAGTCGATGTGAGGTGTCTATATACTCCACTCGAGGAGCGGGCATGGACTGAGAAGTTGATGTACATTCCTAGAAACCGTTTCATCATTGATTATCCCGCCCCGATGATTTAATTAAACAGACTATGCTGCAAAGCAAAAATATGTCTTGGATTATTTACAGCAACCAAGTGAAACACGCAAAATGGTGTTACACTGCGGAATACACCCTACGTTGCGGGTACCTCTATGATTCGAAAGGAAGAGGTTATTGTATAAGTAATCGAGTTTGCATTATACTCATAACTAATTAACAAAAAATCGTAATTAAAAATTAACAATAATCGAATACACAACATAACTGTCCTGAAATAAAAACCATAACACTACATAATATAAAATTAACGGGGACTAATCACTAATCGGTTACGTAATTAAATATTTCGATTCTTTCTAGCACAGCTCGGCAGATTAGCGGTCGATTCACACATCTCAGTCTCAGTTCAGTGACTGCAGTGCAGTCCTGCCATATTTCAGTTTTTAAGTCGACTTTATTTATCACGGATATTACTCGACATGCGCTTGACAGTGTTCAAATGGAACATGGTAACCTAAGAAAAGCCAAAAGAACTATGAGAATGTTGGCTTATCTATAATTGTATACTGAACACCATTGTATATTATAATATGTAATGAAGTACATTCTATATTGTACTGTCACTGAACTGATTGTCACTGATCAATTGTTCACAGATGAGACATGGCATTATAATAAATTATTAAAAGCAAAAATATCGTGTCACAATGATACGCGCAAGTGTCTTGCGTGAAAATTTTGTAAAGCATACAACAAGCGGATGAATTGCGTTTCGACCCGTGTCATTTACGCGCAATACGGAGATGTATAAACCGACCGCAATAATAAATAAATACATAGAACCAGAGACTCAATCGTTTTTGGCCAACATTAATTTTGCCTCGCCCTCGAAAACAATCTTTTTTTCCTCTTCTACTTCACAGTAAAACTTCACTCTGATGATCTTTCTGACGTCGACTAACTCCACACTGATGGTGAGCTTCTCCCCGACGAAACACTTGTTGGGGAACTTCATGGTCTGAGAGACCACGACTGTCCCGGGCCCCGGAAGATGCGTTCCGATCAGACCGGCGACTAGACCGTTCAACAGCGCCCCGTGAACTATCGGTCTCTTGCTCGTCCCATTCGCCGTCTTGTGCAGGGAATTGTGATCGTTTGTGAGGTTAGAAAACGCATCCAGGTCTTTCTGCGTGAGGGTCTTCTGTATCCGTATCTTGTCGCCCGCCCGAAAAGGCGCATTCATGAACGACGTCGTGTGTATTTTGCAAATCTTCTGATAGTTCTTATTACTCACTACAAAATACGGGAATCTGTTCGATAACATGTTGACTCGAGCTCAATTATGGCACGCGAAATAAATGCAATAGCGAAATATTATATAACGGATCGAATTACGCTGAGTAATCCAGATTTGTAGTTTATTAAAGAATATTTAAATGCGTGACAGTGATATCGTTTCGAATATCATAAAGAATGTTCAAAAACGGTGTGCTGAAAATGTTTATACAATCGACATGTCTCAATATAATATCACGTAAAATTTACACTTAAAAATACGAAAATTTGACAGTAGTATTTCAGATAAATACGCAGAATTTTCAACTAGCTTCTACTATGTCACAGATTTTGTTTTAGCGAGTCTTTAAAAAATATATTTCAAAGATTACCCATTCACACATTGAAATATTGCTCGGTTTCAATAATTAATACACAAAGTAATTACTAATTCACAGATATCATTCACAAATTCATAATGAAAAATATTTTCGCTATCTCAAACACTCTGCAAAACTTCAGATAGATTTTGGTTCAATTCGCCTTTTGTCAGAGTCTTCGAGGAATATCGTCGTGAGATTGCTGATCCGCGGATTCGAAGAGCACTTTAGAGATTCCATCAGCTTGAACAGTCGGCTGTCGGCGGAAGGGGGATTCACATGGTACTCGGACAGGTAAATGAGGCTGGTGGTGGCGTTCAGAACGGTTTCTTCGTGGTCTGAGGAAGCCAGCGTGACCAGCGATTCAATGCCATTGCACTTAACGATGTATTTGGCGTTTTTCGGATCTGAAAAATAAGTATTACACTTGAGTAAGTCTCCAACGTCAACCGCACACACGTCTCCAAAATTTTTTGAGTGTATATTGTTGTGTATCAAATGAAAAACAATTTTTTGTGCCGGGAGTGTCCTTAGAAAGAACATAGATTTTCAAAACAAATTAGAATGAAATCCGACTTGACAACCAATTAAATGAGTTACACAAATTGATTTAAAATTTTATTCATTACTGAATAATGCAGCGATCATATTAAACTAAATACATGCCTGTCTATGTCACACCACGAGAAGGTGCACCAACCCTAGATATCGGTGCATACAAGCATACGGTTGACAGTTTCATATGCCTTGGTTCTCTTGTAACTCGACATAATGATATTACAGAAGAAATCAATAAGAGAATCATGTCTGCGAATAAATGCTACTTTGGCCTGTTAAGACATTTTAAGTCCCGCATACTATCTCGCCGAACTAAAAGCACTCTTTACAAGACACTTGTAAAGCCAGTGCTCACCTACGCATCGGAAACCTGGACATTAACTCTGCGAAATGAACGACCCCTGAAAATTTTTGAAAGAAAAATTCTACGCCGAACATATGGACTGATCAGGGACGGCAGCGATTGGAGGGGAAGATATAATGCTGAGCTCTACGGGCTGTACGAAGATTGCAGTGCAGTTCAATCAATCAAGATTGGGAGACTGCGATGGCTAGGGCATGTGCACCATATGAATGACAATGAACCGGCAAAGAGAGTGATGTCCAGCAATCCAATAGGGTGTAGAAGAGGCAGGCCAAAGATTCGCTGGTTGGATGGAGTTGCCAGTGACTGCCGTATTCTGGGGGTACTGAATTGGAAAACGGCCACACTGGATAGGGACAGGTGGAGGGAGCTGTTGGAGGAGGCCAAGACCCACACCGGGTTGTCGCGCCCCTGATGATGATGATGCAGCGATCATAAAGTAAACAGAGAAATGCCAATCGGAGACTGAAAGCCGAGGTGTGAGCACGTCAATTTGTTTTGTGATGGCGTCGGAGGAATATATTCTTAAATCGTGTAAATATGACTAAAAAACGTTCCGCATGTACTTGAAAAAGAAAATATGTCAATGAATCATCTCCTATATATTATTATCCTAAGAGATTTTGGAAAATACGTCAACTTTTTTATTTAAATACCACTTTGTTGATTATTAAAGGAATTCACTTCAATTTTTGGAGTCCCGAATCTACTTCCATTTGAATCGGGCACAATCTGATAAAACTCGACACAATCACAGATACTATCGTTTTTAAATCGCGTTTTACATCCGTCACCATACATTTTCGCATCTTGCCTTTCGTCTACCGCAAATCGATTATAATGTCGCTTAATTCTTTCTATATAATCAATATTGCAAAATATCTAAATTAATATTCCACAAAATTATTCAAATCTGTAAGTAGCACATTGGCGTACGAACAAGAAATAAATACATATTTCCTCACTAATTACTACGAAAATATAATTTAAAACCACGTCACTGCTATTTATCTGTCAAACTGAAATAATAGATGATTGATTTTCAATTGTTTTCTTTTGTGATATAAACAAGTTCATTTGACGTGTCAAAATTCAAATTTAGAATTTGCAGAAATAATCGAAAAATGTGACATTTCTATTAGCATATTAAATAATCAATTTCAATCAAGACATTTATTGTTAAGGTGACGCATCAGTGAAACGCCAAATAATTTTCAACTGTACGGGCGACGAAATTTTGGACTCGCTGCCATTCACTGAGAGAATGTTGACCCAGGAACACGTCACTTTGCTGCGTGATGGCGACGGGTCAATTAATTCTAAAATCGTGTAAAGATGACTAAAAACGTTACCCATTTACTTTAAAAAGAAAACATGTCAATGAATATATTATTATTGTTACTAATAGAACAATAAACAGAACATAAAATGGACGTATGTTGGATTTATATGACAATTAATATTTCGTTTGACAGGCGTCATTTTCACCCGCCACCCGCAATCCGCGCATCGCCTAGCGACGATCTTTTTAGACCGTGCCTCAACTAATGCATGGCCTTAATGTTTACGTTAATTGCATAATAAATATAATATTTTAATTTCTCTATAAACGAGCATAAAAAAACAATAGTCAATCACTTTCAGAAATACGTTTCCTATAGATATATTTTTGCCCATATTTAATCCGAAAATTCCTGGCTGTCACAAATCACACAACAATGTATTAATAGGTACGTCATTGCCTTGCCTCTTCACAATATTCGATGAGTTTATTTAAATTTAATAATAAGGCCACATTTCAACGATTATCATCATGATCAAAGATTAAAACTACATATAAAACTACGTTGATTAATCAAATTATCCTAAAAAAATATTGACGGAGCATCATTTACGCATGCATTTTTATTTATTTTGAACCATAGACAAAGTACTTTTATTTAAGCTGTCATATTCATAGACAACGTAGGTAGGTAAATTAAAAATGACGTTTACTATACGTAATAAATACACAAGGTTTTTACAATTTTATTAATAGATAGTATTTATATAATGTTGAATTAAACGTTTTATTACACAATATAAGAAAAATTCATGCTTTATAGACAACTAAAAAAGTCAATTATGATCATTTCATCCCATAATCGCACTATGAAGTACCTACGTCATATTATTATCCACTATTTGCATCCATGTGGTTACTATATAGAAGAATCAATGTGTGTCACTATGCTTATTAGGATTCCATGCTGGGTGAAGGTTATTCCAATAATCCTCTTGGTCATATGAATTGCTATATCTATCAAAATTGATGTACCTACCCATTTATATCCTCATTATCACCATGAACCAGGATCAATCCACTACTCGATATAGCCGTCTCAGAACTAATTCCATTCCTCTTATATACATTGCTGCATTTATCAAACATTTTTAAATAATAATAATATATTCATTTCGTCGTTATCATAATTACACCGGATCAATACACTGCTCGATGAAGGCCTCTCTAAGCTGAGTCCACTATTTTTTGTTCTATGAATTGAACTGAACCGAATTTGTGAAATTGCGTATTACATGAAATCGGCAAAATTTTGTCAAATTCATGAAAAATGCAAGCCCGTTGCCTTATTCATGAATTAGGCAAATTATCTGCCAAGTACGTGAATTCGGCAGGGTATAGAATTCTTAAACTGTCAACATGACAGTAGAAAAAGTAAATTTAATACGGATGGTTTTATTAGTTATAATTGGACATAATATTATAATATTATTATTAGGTTCGGTTAGGTTTTGTAATTCTGAATTCAACTGAATATCCATTTTAAGGTTACCTAACACCTGTCAACAAACTATCAAATTTAATCATACTATCACAAACAAACAATCGACTATTGCCTGATACCAAAGCTCAAATCAAATCGCGAAAATAACTTTTAATAAAATTCTCCCGTTATCATATTATAGTTCTAGATTTTTTTGGGCATAGTAATTGGAAATGAACGTCATTGTAGTTATTAATAGGCATATTTTTATATAATCAATAACATTTGACATCTGGTTAGTTTGACTATTTGCAAAAAACTCCACCGGAGCCCCACTATCTATATTGACCAATGCATGAGCATTTGACAAATTTGATTTACTTGGAAAAAACACCACCGGAGCGGAGCGCCAATATCTAATTTGCCCTATGCATGAACTAGGCAGAAAAAATACTGCCAAATTCACGCACTCGACAGATGTTTTGCCTATTTCATGAATAAGGCAATGGGTTTGCATTTTTATGAAATAGGCAAAATTTAGCCGATTTCATGTAGGTAATACGCAATTTCACACGTAGGCGTAACATATACATACATATATCTACCTAAATATTTATAATGCCATTATCATAATCAGTTTCGATCAATACATATATAGACGAAGTTCTTTCTAACCCAATTACTTCCTCTCAGATCTACGAGTTCCTTCTTTTATCAACATTTGTTTCGATATGAACGTCCCGCACCGGGAAACATTATATAAAATGTTAATTCAAAATTTGTTTTTTTAAATATTATTCTATAGCTGCAAGCATTTTTTTAGACAATTAAACAAAATAATTTAATAGTTATATGGCTAATCTTTATCTATTACCTCAAGGGGATACGCGTGAGATTAATATAAACGTTATATTATTGAATCGCAATCAAATTACCTGCTATTCTGCTAGGTCTAGCAGCCTGGGATGGTGAATCCAGAATAGACTCTGCATATGACGCCAAATTTATATCGAAAGTAACGACTTGAAAATTGTAAAAGTGAAAAATCAGCGAAATGTCAAACGGCGCCGTCTCTGCATACCTCACAATTTTATTAAAATTCAATACCATACATTAGGACGCTAAGCTGTCTGCAAGACCTAGCGAGACAGACTGGCGAGAGCCAGCTGGCTCAGCTAGTATACTATTATTATTACGAATCTATATATATAAAACAAAGTCGGGTTAGTTACACCATTTATAACTCGAGAACGGCTGGACCGATTTTTATGATCTTTGATTTGTTAGATTTGTCTCCACCCCGAATAGCAGAATAACTATTAAAATATCGGATACATCACGGAAAAATACATTATGAAGACAATTCATTTTTTATACATTTTGATATTTTGAAAAATGACCTCGCGCATTCTAAAATAAAAGAAAATCACAAAAAATTAAAATCCATATACAACGATACATGACAGAAAGAATAAACAAGAAACAAATGAAAGGCGTTGTGTGCATTATCTATCCTTTGACAGTTGATTCAGTTCAGCCTCAGATAATCCCGAAAGACTTTGTTGTATACTCCGGTGAATTTTGGAGGAAGTTGTCCTGCCTGAATCTTTTTTACTTCTTCGACAGCGTCCGAAAATAAAGCCAAGGATAAAATTACATGATCTCATTGCTGGTATTGCTCATTATTTACCTACCAATTTCAAAATCCATCCTTCGAACTTCATTCGACAATCGATCTACGTAAATAATCGAGCCGATTACCAGCTAGGTGCGCAAATAGCTATTTCGATCGTGATTTTTAAACGGTAAGTTGCCTTCGAAGATGTTCACTTTGTGAGGTTATCAAATTTGTGATTGTGTGTGCATCGATAACTGCTTCATTATGTAATTTTGAATTATGTGATTAATTTTTCAGTGTTTATCATTTGATGATTCGTCAAAATGCTGACAACTATTTGCTGCGATTTCGTCGATTGCTTAAAATCGAGACGGATCGCCTCACTTTCATTCGGTTGAACCAAGCCAAACTGCGATCGGAGGAGTATATTCATTTACGCGATGCAATCAGCACCGTAGGAGATGCAGCTAATGTTGGTCGATTGACTTTTCTATCGCCGATGTACATTGGCAGCCCACGTCATATGCATGAATATGCGCAAGATGCAATGAAATATGTTCGTCATTACGGTCGTCTAGATCTATTCATCACCTTTACATGAAATCCGAAATGAATAGAAATTGTTAAACTGCTACCCCCGGACAAACATCAAGTGATCGGCACGTGTCTTCAAACAAAAAATCCTGTCGCTGATGAACTACATTGTTAAGCATCGCGTCTTTGGGAAACTCAATGCTAGATGTATTCGATTGAATGACAAAAACGAAGCTTGCCGCATGCACACATTCTTATTTGGTTAGTCAAAAGAATTCGACCAGACCAAAAAGATGACATCATATGTGCCGAGATTCCTGATTTCGAAACCGATCCAGACCTGCATGATGTTGTAATTACTTACATGATTCATAGACAGTGTGGCGCCATCAACCCCCCCCAATCAGCGTGCATGGTCAACGGCAAGTGTTCCAAGCGTTATCCATGAAGTTTAACGGCGGAGACTATCACTGCCAATGATGGTTATCCACTGTATCGGTGTCGATCACCCAATGATAACGGTAGAACTATCACAACGAAAATGAAGTGAAACGATATCGTGGTCGACAACACTTGGATTGTTCCGTATTCGCCACTTTTTTCCAAAACATTCAAGGCGCATTGCAACGTGGAGTTTTGCAATTCAGTGAAATCCATCAAATACATCTGCAAATATGTCAGCAAAGGCAGCGATATTGTAGTTTTTGGCGTTCAAACTCCCAATACCAACGATGAAATCACGCACTATCAAGTTGGTCGATATGTGAGCTGCAATGAAACAATTTGGCGTATTCTCTCATTCCCCATTCATGAACGTCATCCCACTGCTGTACATTTGGCGGTGCATCTGGAGAATGGTCAACAAGTTTATTTTAACGCATCGAATGTTGCTCAACGTGCTGAAATATCTCCAGCGCCAACGTTTGCACGAACGTTGTTCTACTCTAAGATGCCACGTTATTACACTTGGAACGCTTCATCGAAGAAATTTCAGCGTCGGAAGCAAGGCGATGCGGTTCCTGATCATCCGGATGTGCATTCTACTGATGCTCTTGGTCGCATTTACACAGTTCATCCGAAGAATGGCGAATGATTCTACTTGCGGTTGTTGTTGGTAAATGTTCGCGGGCCGACATCATTTGAATCACTTCGAACTGTCAATGGTGTAGTGTGCCCAACATTTCGTGCTGCATGTCAAAAGCTCAATTTGCTTGAAAATGATACTCATTGGGACATAAAAATCACTAAAGCATTTGTTTCTGCATCTCCAAGTCACATTATTTGCTATCATTATTTCGACATGCTTCCCATCGAATCCACCTGAACTGTAGAAAAACTACAAGGATGACATGTCAGAAGACATTTTACATCGAATTCGTGTCATTTTAGGGAATCCTGATCTCGAGGTGAATAAGGAGATACATAACCAGGTTTTCCTTTTGATCGAAGACATGTGTTACCTCATGTGCGGCAGTTTATTAGTCAAGTTAGGAATGCCAATGCCACATCGTGGAGTGAATTACGCTTTCAATCTAGAATCAGAACATGAACGTGAAAATGATCGAGATGCATTGAGCTAATTAGTTCGAACGAATGTACTAATGTTGAACCCCCAACAGAAGGTAGTGCACGATACGTTAATGAAGGCAATTGATGATGGAAATGGTGGCTTATTTTTCCACGATGCGCCCAGTGGAACTGGAAAGACATTCCTCATGTCATTGATTTTGGCCACTGTTCGTGCGAGATCCGAAATTGCTGTAGCAGTTGCTTCTTCCGGGATAGCGGCCACGTTGCTAAAAAGATGCCGAACGGCTCATTCAGCGTTGAAATTGCCGTTAAACCTTCAAACGACTGAAAAACCGATATGCAATATTGCGAAACATTCAGCAATGGCCACAGTTTTGGTAGCAAGTAAAATCATCACCTGGGATGAATTTAGAATGGCGCACAAACGCGCATTGAGAGAGATGTTTTGGAGGTGCAATGATTCTACTATCTGGCGATTTCTGCCAAACACTACCAGTCATTCCAAGATCGACCGTTGCCGATGAAATAAATGCTTGCCTCAAATCATTGACTCTGTGGCGCTATGTGAAGAACCTTCAGCTGACGAAAAACATGCGAGTTACATTGCTAAACGATCCGTCTGCCAAAGATTTCTCTAAGCAATTTCTGACTATCGGTAACGGCCGTGTTCCTGTCGACGAATCAAACGGATTGATTTCGTTTCCGCTGAATTTTTGCAATTTCGTGTCAACAATTGGTTGAGTGAACGAGCAATTCTTGCGGCAAAGAACAAAGATGTGGATCACTTAAACTTCACAATTCAAAATCAAATCGTTGGTCTACTGCATTCCTTCAAATCTATCGACTGTGTAAGTGCTCGGCCGTAGTAATTTGGCGGGCGTGTTGCGGCGGCGTCTTGCGAAACTCAAACGTATAGCCATGTGTATTATGCTCGAAAAAAGACACTGTCTAAGAACATTTTACACACGGTTATACGTTTGAGTTTCGCAAGATGCCGGCGCGCCACCCCCGCGCGACCACTACGTTCTTGCACTAACAAACGAAGGCGAAGCAACCAACTAGCCAACTGAATTTTTAAACCCATTGGATCTTCCTGGCTTGCCACCGCACAATTTACAACTGCAGGTTGGCTCGGTAGTCATCATTCTTTAAAATCTGAACCAACCAAAACTATGTAATCCATTTTATTTTGGTTTGATTTTTGCACATTTATTGAACTTAATTCATTTTAAATATTCATTTTAATTTAATAAAAAAATGAATTTAATTCAGCTAATAAGTTAACACAAGATGATTGATTCTGAGGCGGTACGAAGTTTGCCGGGTCAGCTAGTATAATAATAAACATAACATTAAAAGGACGCATGTTGAATTTTTATGACAAATTATATTTCGTTTGGCTCGTGTCATTTGCACAATCCGGCGCATCGCCTAGTCACGATCTTTTTAGACCATGCCTCAGCCGAAGTATAGCCTTAAAGGGGGACACCGCAACATGTACCGTTTAAAATTTTTTTTTTTTCGGTTAGGTACATGTTCAAACACGCGTGTTAACATGATCTTACTCTCTACTTCAGTTTTAGTTTGTCAATTTATGGCTATGGCCGTATTTTGTCGCTTAACCACTGGGGAATGCCAAAAGAAATGGCGTATTTAAAAAAAACACTACCTTATTCTTAGGTCAATAATTATTATAAAGCAATCATTCTTCGTAGGATGTTTATCACACTTGAATGGTCAAGGACATAGCTTATAATTAGTATCTTTAGAATTATCTTCAAATGTGTTAATCTTGCCCATTTTTTGAATAAGAAAATGCCTAATTCTTGTCAAATTTGGGATCACAGAGATTATCAACATAATTCTTTATCGTAAATATTTCACTATAATAATGTCGACATAAATTATACTAATGGTATTATAAATGCGTTTAAAAATTAATAAACGTAAAAAATCTTAACACCACTGCACATGCATGTACTAAAATAAGACTATATTCTAAAACATTAGAGCGAGAGGTTTAAAAGAATACTATTTTATGTAATAAAAATACTTTATGCAGTCATCAAATGTTTAAAATAAATATAAAGAATATATAAATAGAAGAAACAAAAATATATAAATAGATTATCTACAACGTTTAAGGAATGTCCAGGATCATGCTTTGAAAATACAATAAAAGCTCCATTTTGACCTACGCTGAGCATGTCCGCCCTTAACTGGTGATATTTTTTGATAGGTAACTAATAACCAAAAAAAAAAAAAAACACCCACACCCACGGTGGCTGCGCGGCTTAAGCGTTGGACTATAACGCCGTGGGTCCTAGGTTCGAATCCTGGGTCTGGCAAGTACACATATTGTTTTTCAATTTGTGTCTGTCAGGGTATGGACCAAATAGGTTGAGCAAGTGGCTGACATTCATTTCTCGTAAAAAAACAAAATCTGATAATACAAACCTCTACTCTGTGGAGGCCCATATGATCCTATTAGGATCGGACATGATCGACAGAAAGAAAAAAGAACTAATAACAGAACTGTGAAATTCGTACCAAGAGTTGGATACTCTTGTATTATTATGATCAGCACATTGAATTGAGGCCTGGCATTATTATTCTTTTCAGTCTGCAGCATCCTAGCCAGAAAAACACTGTATGAAATAATCTTAAATTTGAAAAATATTATGATATTACCCAAGGACAGGTTGCAGATCCCGCTGCAGGCGAAATGGGCAAGGGTCTGGTCGGTAGACGACAGCTGATTCAGGAGCACGTCGATTGCACCGACTTGCCGTATAAACTCGTAGTTCACTGGATCATAGGAGAAATTTGCCAAGTTTGCGAGAATTTGGTACTTGGAGTCTGAAAATAAATGAAGAACTATATACAGGTGGCCCTCGACTTTCGAACGTTCCACATTTGCACAATTCACTATTTCGTACATTTCTTAAAATTTAGATTTTTGTTGATAATGCAAAAACCATGCAGTCGTTCTTCTCTCCTCCGCTTCTCGTCACCTTCTCAAATATGTAAAAGGGTGGTACATATTCAACTATCTCTGGATAAGTATAAAATAAAACACCTGATTGCTAATACGCTACGTCAACTTTATTATACCTACCTACTTATTAATAAATAAATATTTTAAAGTACACTTTCTGATGTTTTTTTACATTCCTCTACTTTTGAACATTCAACATTCGAACACAGTTTCAGGAACCAATTACGTGCAAAAGTCGAGGGCCGCCTGTAATGTAATATTTTATTGTTAAGTTGGTGATCTTACAATATGACTGACCCAGAATAAGATGTACTGCAATTTGGTTGTCAACCTTCGATAGAAGATGCCTCTGAAAGAATGAGTTGATGCGTATTGCACTGTTTACGTGATTGCTAATCTAAATAATAATACTTGCAATATCTTCCCATTTATTTAAATAATAATGTTTGGAATCGATTGATTGAATGTATCTAAAATTATGTTGAAATGTTTGGAGTTTTTGACAGATGTGGGTAGAGTGAAGCAGTGACGTCCCGTGAGGGTAGGCAGATTTAGTGTCGCTTGGGGCGGCAGTTACTTGAAGGGCGGCAAACCGAGGAAAATCATTTAGATTTAGTATAATATAGAAATAACTACCTAAACTGAGTACTTAATAACGAAAATATCGTTCCTTTCAAAAATTCAGCTCACTGATTGGAAACAAAATGTATTAATTAGCTTAAAAGGTTTAACAGGACTTTAATTTTTGTCAGTTTCGCGATGTCTAGTTTACTTTCGTTGCCCTTCGACGTCCTTGGTGACCAGAAACGACACGAGCACGGATATTAAAAAAATATTGTATAAAAAAATGGGGCATTATGGCGCTGCCCAGGAGCGGCATTTTGTCTAGGGACGTCACTGGAGTGAAGTTTAGTACAAATGAATCTGCAATGAAAAATTACTAGAATTTTAAATCATCTTATTAAAAAAACAAAAGAAAACCTTTTTAAAATCTTACTGTCTGTTAATACTCAGTGGGAAATTATAATGTATTTATTAATAATTTTACTATTCAGTGTTAACGTATTGATTCTTGATAACCGATGAATGATATCAAGATATGGAAAAGGTTCACCAGAAAATATTATTACGATTTGAAATTACACTACTGACACAGTGGGATTTACAAAATGACGTAAAACTATGATTAGTCATATTTTCGCGTCCCTTTAATGAGATTATGACAAGAGAGGAGTTGTATTAGATAATGGCTACATTTAATTTATTTTAACCTATTCAACGACATTATAAATAATGTTTTATCGAAACAAGAAAATATTCAGTGACGAAAATGGGGTCGTTAAATCGAGAACCAGACACAACGGCTATTCGGTCACATTTTGTTAACAACGTACGTATTTTAATGAACGAACGTAGCGTAATACAATAACGGCGATGAAAATATGTCAAATTATAATGAAATTCGATAAATAACCGACCGTGTGAGGCGAGAGAAAAATTCTAACCTTCACGACACAGGATAATAAAAATATATCTGTACACGAACCTAGAGATTTTGTCTGGACGAATTCGTCGACCAGCTGGCTGAGGAATTGTTTTCTGTCGACGTCCGTTTCGGGGGTTCTCTTGGATAGCTGCTCTCTCGTGCTGAACATTGAAATTGACACCCCCTAAAAAGTAAACAATAAAATAATACGCAGACGTCAAATCACTCCGCCATATTTCCGTAAACACCTACAAATAATTGTTGCCAGTATTCTTATATTATATAATCAGAAATAATAATAAAAGTTTGAAAAGATGAACACCGGTGAATAAAATAGTGAAGTTAAAAAATGTATTATAATATATAGTATTTTTTTTGTATATTAACAGTTTACCTATGATATAAAGAAAATAATATGAGGTACTTCCCTTGATGATATACCTACCTACTATCGAGTCAGCCTTGGAATGCTATGTAAAAAGAGCCCTACAAAATATAGATTTTTGGACAAAAGTCGAATTAAGATTTTTTATTTAAGAATATTATACGACTAGGTATATAGTTTATTTTAAACTTTATTAAATTTATAAATCTAAATAATTTAATATTAAATTCATGTAAAATGAATGTAGGCAACATTAGCAAATTGCATTCCGTCATTTTGACTAGTTGTCATTTTATCAAGTAGACGATGGGTAAGGTTAAGTCGGAAATCTTCCACAAATGAGATAATATCCCAAAATATTCCTACAATTAGGTACAATAAACTCCTTATCAACTTCGAAGGATATTATAAACTTATTAAAATGGACCCTCCGAACCCGCCAACTGATCCTGTAAGTGTGTCAAATGACCGACATTAGTAATTTATGTTTGATTTTCTAATAAAATATATTGTTTACTTTAATGTCAAATTTTGTCAAGAAATCAACTCTGTGCAGTTAACGTGCCCATATTTAAAAAAATCAACTAAAACAAGTTTGGAATGTGGCTTTTGCATGTTAATAACAAAAAATAAAGTATGTATTATATTGTTATTGTCGGTTTTTTCCATTTGTTATTTGTGCATTCTTTTAATTCCGCAGGCAGGGGCGGATACTCCGAAAAAGAGTCCGTTCGACGACCTGTCCAGAGACGAATTAATAAAAAAATGCAAAGGATTGCTGGTAATTGCGCAAAAATCGAAAAAGGCCAAAGCAGGTGAGCAAATTATTAGTTCTGATCACGGAGTATCATGCTGTTTTATTTTATTACAGTAAGTCCTCGACTTACGTGTTGATTCGTTCCGAAGATTTTCGTGTAAGTCGAAAAATCGCGTAAGTCGAATAAATCAATTTTTAAAATAATATTTATTTATTTATTTATTTAAGAATACAAAACATTGTGGACATAACAAAACTGAATTCAGAACTAAATTCAAGACGTACACAACATGAGATTTACATTATAAGTCAAACATTACCCTCACAGGAGAGAAGAGAATATAGAAAAAGAAATATATATAATAACAAAAAAAAAATAATCAAAACATACTTAAGTACAATTTAATTCAGAAAAATATAATTTTTGAGAACGAAAAACATACAATTTTATACAGAAAAATACAGTTTCAAAAACAAAATGCAAAGTACATCATTGAAAATGTCTATGTCTTTAGGGAGCGCATTTACTAGTCTTGCACCCCTCGCTAATGGTGCCTGATAGGCTTGACACGAGGAAACGGTTCCAATCCAGAATAAATCATGGCTGCGACCACGTAGGTAATTGACAGGCGCATGGAAATTCAAATTCATTAGGACACCAGGATTGGAAACCATCCCTCGCGATAACAGGCAAAAGTGTTTCAAGAGCAGAAGAGACCGACGAGATTCAAGAGAGTGAAAAGTAAGCATGCCTTGTAGAAAGGCAGTCGGAAAATAATCATCTGACGAATTATCGAAAGGAAAATAGTTAAATGTTTTAAAATAAAGACATATAACGCGTTAGTTTCAAAGGATAAGTGAAAATAAAATGGACCTACATACAGTCACACTCGGTTATTATGATCACGGATATAGCGAGATCTCGGATGTAACGAGGAAACATTCGTTGACATTTTAGTTAATGATTTTCTCCATACGTTTATTCACTTTTATAACGAGCTACTTATCGGTTATACCAAGCTAAAATGTGGTCAAAAATTTTCTTAAAACTGTTAATGTGTCGTTCATTTAAAAACATTTCGACCCTAATCAATAAAATCCGACCGGACAGGATGCCGCCGGAATCGGATTATTTTTATGACAGTAGTTAAGTGTCTAAGTACCTACCTAATTGGTGTTTTCGCCGACAATATTGTAAAAGTATACATGCATATGGTTGAAATTGCATGTAAAAAAATCCAAGGTTTGTGAAGCCATTAGGTACCTACTGATACACCCCTGTTCCAGGCGGGCTTCTCCCGGTGTAAAATAATCATTTAGTAGTCATAAGTCGAAACGTAACCCTGACCTCTAGAAATGGCTTTATAAAACATCTAATCTGATTCCTTGCTCAACTACGTAAGTATTTTTTTTATTCATAGGTAAAGGCCTTCGTCCGGTGTGTGAAAATCACATACTGGGCGGAGGTGTAATTAAGATAAATTTAATTTGATTTAAAAAGTATAAATGATGATAGATGAAAGAGATAATTTTAAGACTAAATATAAGTATTTAAATCTAATAAATTTTGCCGCACATTGCGCAACGTTAAAATCTCCGCGCGCCTGCGAGGTGGGCCTCGTGATTTGTCAAATCAAAAGGATCATGCGATCATTTGGCCAATCACGAGTCCTTTTTACTGGTCATCGTGGGTACGAGAAATTTGAAATGAATAAAAAAAGTCATTAAGCGTCCCTTTTCCAACATGTACGGACCTGCGAAACTTATTGTAAAAACAAAATATATAAACCTGTAAAGAAAATTTAAAATATAAGATAATACCAAGTTACGCACGAGACAGACGTGTTTTCATTTAATTTCTCCTCAATTTAAAATATCTTTTTTTGTGAATCCGGGGTTTGATGGACACCTGAGCTAGCCGCTGGAACCCTGGATATCTCACTACCAACGTTCATTACAATAAACAACTTCTTTTGTAGTTTATGAATGCCATGCTTGTTTCGCGGAAAAATTCTAATTGTGTATTTTTGTTTGAATTGCGACTTTCTGTGTTATGTGACCGCTCATTTAAAAATACCTATTATCTCATATAACAAGTAACGCTTATAACGAGCAAATTCAGTCGGTCCCATCTTCCTCGTAATGACCAAGTTCGACTGTATATAATCAATGTATGTCTACATAACTGTTTGTTTTCCTAAAATAAAATAAATGTCACTATTAATTTCATATCACACATTTTCAAGTATTTGATTGTATTTATATTCATGCAGACTTGAAAACTCTATGCTTGCCTTAAGATTTTTGAAATGAAATTGTATTGTGCGATTTAGGTGCGTGCTAGGGTTGCACTGAGATAAAACACCTTACATTAGCATTTAACTACTACTTGCAGCAGTAGTAGTAAAATAATAAATCATCTGTTTATTATCATCATTAGAATATTAAGATGAACAATCCCAAAAAATTTTAAATTTACCAATTCCCAAAATATTAATTTTTCTATGGCTACCAATTGCATCACACTAAAAACATTATGGAACCATCCCTCTTGGTATGGTCCAAACTCTTCTTTGTTTTCATGGAGAGCATCTTCTCTGCATAAGGAATGACGGAGTCAATTGGTTCAGAAAGCCGTGAAATATCCTGGGTGTCGCGTCTTTGATGATATTGTTAATTTTTATATTTGGTTGCCATTGCAGACACGTTGGCAGAAATCGAAACGCTGAAAGAAAAATGTGACCGATTAGAAACGCAGAAACATTCCGACAAGGATGGCTTGAAGACCATGCAGGAGTTCGTCGATACGCTAACGGAACAGAAACTAACGTTTGCTACCGAAATCGACACATTGAAAAAACAGGTCGGCTTACATAAGACTGCGCTAGAGCAAAAACAAAACGAACTCGAGAGGATTGTATCAGACAGCGAGACACAAATACAACAATTGAAAGGTTAGTAATGATTTTTTTTACATGTGTTTTTACATATTTTGATGGTAGAGTGAATCCGACCGATGTGTATTGATAATCTGTCACAATCAATTTGAACATCGATAAACAATGATCGCTCACTGTTGGCCTCGTACCATCAACCTTTCAGCTGACAATAGCGCGTGCTACCAATTACACCATTGAGGACATCGCAAATATGAACACTACTGTCATTGGAAAAAATAATTTTTATTTAAAAAAAAAATGCATTTGTCTAGCAAGTTGTTCACTTGCCGAGCTACATGCCCGGCCTGTTGCCATTTTATTAGTTTGGTGATGTATGTTACATCTTGTACTCTGATCTGTCCTGCCTCCTTGTCCATTGTTTTCTTTGGTTTGGTAGTTCCAACATATGCATCTGAAACATGCACCATTGATGTTAAAGAAATCTAAAATTTACAATTGTTGCATTGTTGTTGCATGTTGGGCATAAGACGACCACAAAAGAATACAAGTAATCACACTTAATAGTTTGTATTTTGCTTCTATAGGTTCCTTAAGTTCTGCCGAGGCCAAACTATCCACCCTGGACACGGAGAACACTTCCCTCACTCGTCTTAACGGCCGGATGGAAAAGGAAAATGAAGATTTGATCAAGCAGCTCGATGAATTGGAGAAGCAGATCAGTGTCCTGAACCAACTGGGATTAGAGCAGAGGAATCAGCTGTTGGAGTTAGAGAAGAATTCAGGTATGTCTACAAGAAATCCTGTCATAATTATTGCTTCTTCACAAGTTACCTGTTAGTAATTGATTTTATGGATTTACGATATCTTGGATATGCATTGTGGAGTGCTAAAGCATAGCAAATCTTGACTCAATTGTGACGACTTAACCCTGTAAAGCTGGACGTTTGGTGGTAAATGTAATTAAACCAAATGTGTACCTATAGTATGAGAGAACCCTTATCTATTATGATAAGATTTGAAAAACTATAGTGAACAACAGACTTACCCATCACATTGTCGTTTATTTTTTTAGGCCTGGCGTAAGCCAGGTACCATCTTTGCATGGTTTAGTAGCCATGAACGTTGCATGTGCTCGAGTGGTTGCCTCTTTCAAAATAATGCATCCAATGATGAGGCTTCTACCTATTATGGATTTTTCTTAGTGTTGTCATTTGCCATGCCTCTTTTAGAACTTATAATGTATCCTTCTATACATCTTCTCTCAACGATTTATCGTGATAGCTTTTCCACAATTCTTTATTTTACAATTTTATCAGGACACTTTTCATCCATAGTTTCCTTCATAATAATGTTTTTTCAATTGTATTTTACATCAACACATGAATAGCGAGAATAGACATTCGGCCACGTGTATTCGATAACCATTTGTGGATGCGACAGGTCACAATAACTCGCAGGTCCCAGGTGTTAAAACTATGAACTGACAATCCCCTCCAGTACAGCTAATCGCACTTCTATTTTCAAATGAGGAACGTCCCCAAATTTATCATTTTATTTTATGCTCCCGTGATTTACGGATCTATGAATGTACGTAATTTGAAGCTTTTTATAATAAAATTTTATCTAAAACGATGAGGAGTGATGTTAAAATTATTATTAGTAAACTTTCAGTTTATTGTGAAAAAGAAAAGGAGTCGCATCTCAAAAGAGAGCCTTCTTGAAGAAAAAGAGAAACTTCCTGTTATCGCCGATTTCTTGTCGTCCAACTATAGTCTAGGCAAGGTGAAGTTATAAGTGGCAGACGGGGTAAATGTGGAAAACAGTGTTACCTGTTAGATTTTGTTAGCCCCACCCCCTCTCGCCGCTTAAAAATGAAAAATAAATTATTATGGATTTATTCTTTCGAAATTTACATTTTTCTGTGTTACTGCCTTGTCTTGTTGAACTATTTTAATATTGTAATTTAAGTGGTTATTCTCAATTATTTTTAGGCACAAATTCTACACAGCAAAGTGCTTCGCAATCCCTAATGGACGTGGAGAAACTGTCTCGAGAAATCGAGAAGTATAAAACTACATTAGAAACGATCGTTGAAGAGAAAGAAAGTATTTCTGTTGATTTCGAAACGTTCAAGAGAAATCTTCAAACGAGTAGCGAGGGATCGACCGACAAACAGAACGAAATCGAAGAAATGAAAGGCCAGCTCGAGTCGACGTCCAATGCCCTCAAAGAAGCGGAGAAGAATTTAAATGACAGAGAATTAAAACTGTCTGAAACCAGTAAACAATACGAGATGGAAAAATTGAAAAAGGAAAAAGTCAACGCTAAATTAAAGATATATAAAGAAAAGCTTATCAAGTGCTCTTCAAGTATAACGCAATTGAAGAATTCCAAGTTCATCCTGTTGAAAACGGTCAGTGAGTATTCGGAGAGCGTGCCGAAATGGCAGAGAGACATAATGAACGCTTCCAAGTTGCTCAGTGAACAGCTGCTCTGTCTCGAAGCGGAGAATAAGACGTTGAAGGAGAGGGCGTCACAGATCCAGGATTGCGGCGAAGGCGAGAGGGAGAGGAAAGCGGCCGAGGATAAGAGCCTGGAGATCAACATGCTGAAAAATGAGAAGGATTTGATCAACTCGCAGCTGATGAGCGCCAACGAACGCTATGATAAAACGGACAAAGAAAAAGAATACTACAGGTGAATATATATTGGTCATTTCTTATTCTCCGGAACTCGGCAAAATCAAAGTGATCTTTAATCTATCGACTGCTATCTGGAACGATTCCGTAGAGCTGTACTCGTACGACCAATCACAGAATTTTCAATCTCTAAGTTCTGAACTGTTACAAACTGTTGAAAGTTACTGAACCCTGAGAACCCGTAATTATTTTTAAGCTGAAAACATTTAAAAATGTCACGAGATCCGGAATTTTCATTGTTTTATAATATCGTATTATTTTTTTTCTATGGAAACATTCAAAATACATCAATCTTATTACTGGTATAGATTGGTGGCGAAGGGAGGAGGCAGGCTGTGGACATCCGACATGCACAAACTAGGTCAATTGAACGAAGAATACAAATTGTAGATGGTATTGGTTAGTTTTTAAAATTCAATTAAATCCTGTCTAAAGCAAACCATAATGGATTTTAGATGCAAAATATTCTTCTGTCTATAAAATAACATAATATGCCATTAACGCATATTTAATTTTATAGATAAAACAATGTTTTTTATCTATTATGATTTGAATTTGGCAGGGCTTCATGGATTTTGAAAATAACTAACTAGCACCATCGTATATAATATGTATTCTTAATTCAACGAAAACAAATAAGTACACTGATAGAGTGTGTGCACTATTTATGTCAAATCTTCACATTCGCCACTGGTATATAGATGTGCTTTTATCTAGGTGGGTTATTATATCTGTTTCAGACACGAGTTAAAGCACGCAAAAGCCGAGAAAGACGTTTTGGTTAACAATATCATGTCATTGGAAAGCGAGAAACTTATTCTGATCAATGAGAAAAAATCTGCCAGAGACACTATTCAGAAGATGGAGGGAGAGAAGAATAATTTAGAAGAGGCGATTTGCGGTTTCAATGAAGCGATAGCCAAATATGTAACGGAGATCAAGAATCTTAAGGAAACTGTCAGCGTTTTGGAGGAGGAAAAAGAGAATTTAGTTAAAGAATTGCAAGCTATTTCCGCAGATAGATCTATGGGGGAACAGGTGCTCATCAAGTCGCTCGGTGAAGAGATCGGTTGCCTTAAGTCTTCATTGGTTTCCGTCGAAGAAGAGAATAAATTACTCGCCGAAGCAAATGACAATTTGAAGAAAGACGTTGAGAATTTGACAGAGTCTCTCGATCAGCCCAATCCTCAGATGTATTCGCTGATGGAACACAACAATGTACTGCAAACAGATATATCAAAAATGCAAACTAAGATGTCAGCGTACAAAACCGAGAACAGTACCCTACGATCCGATATAGAAGAATGCCGGCAGAGACTGGCGGAGGTTAAAGGCATCCAGCAGGAGTGCGAGGAAGTGAAAGCCAAGTTAGCCATGTACAAAACGGAGAATGCCGAATTGTTAACGGAGATGAAGGAAATTAATCACGTGTTGAAAGAGCGGGGCGAGACTATTTCGAAGCAGGATAAGAAGGTGTCGGAGGCGATGTGGAAAGTTCAATCGCTCGAAGAGGAACTGAAGAAGATCAAGGAAGAAAAAGAATCAATGGTGCAGGAGATTAAGACTATGACGGACAGGCTCAATGAGAAAGAGAGTCGGCTCAAGTTGGTGGCTTCGCAAAGCTCCGGCGAGAGCGAATGGAAGATTGAGAGGGAAAATTTGGAGGCTCTGCTTAAGGAGAGAGACGGAATCATTGTTTCTCTCAACGAAGATGTCGACAAATACAAACAGAATCAAGGAAACTATTCGTATGGTATGTGTTTAATTTTTCAATGTTGATTTTATCTCTTCGTATTGTCTCTGACCGATCAAGTGACTTCCGTTGTATCTGGAGGCGTATGCTGCATTCTTAAAAAACTCATTCGTGAGTAGTAGGATACACAATTATTAAGACACTAGGGCAGTTAAGTACAGATATATTTAAATTTGTAGGGATGTTCTTACTATCTCACATTCAACCACAAGTGTGGATAAGAAATTTCGGTCAACATTAATTAGCTCACTCTATTTGCCGAATTTTTCCCGATGTTGCTCAACAATGTTTGTTTATAACCATACTATAGTGCGCAACCTTTTGACGTCACTGGGCCGCCCTGAGTGAAAAGAAGTTCTCTTGGGTTGCACATACATATACATACCTTTTATTAGCTCTTCCAGCCAAATTTTTTAGTTCCGTCTAGAATCCAAGTCTAGCTACGCTTGTTGATCTTTTCTTGATTGTAGTTTTATGTTTTTGATAGTGCACAACGGCGGCGAGGGGTGGAGGTAGGCTGTTCTAATATATGTAATAATGGTAATTGAAGATTCAACATAAATAGTGCACACTAAACTTTGTCAGTCATACGTATTTGTTTTCATTAAACCAAGATGATTACAGATTGCAGAAAGCGTTGTTAGTTTTTAGCAGAATATCTCGGTCCTTTCCCGTTTAAGAATGTTAACATTTCATCGCTATAGGGTTGGTTTGTCGAATATCCGTATTTGTCGAAATCGACCTTATAATGCAGAATGTTTTTTTGTGTCTAAATGGACCAGAACCATCCTTTTCTTTAAATTACTTTGTAATGGTAATGAATACATTATTCGTATGCTGTAAAAGTAACAATTTAAATATCTCCATGTATTTAAATATAGGATTATGAAATATGTTTTTCGTCTCCTGAACATTTGGTCTATTCGACAAACCAATCCTACAGCGACGATTTATCACCTGTGACACCTTGCGGTTTAACACCCATACCTCCGTGCCATAGAAAATGCTTGCAAGGACATAACAGTGAATCATATACACTCTCAAGACCAGGTTGATGTCTCAATTGCTAAGGACATGTCTCATTTTGAGAAAGGCACTCGTCGCTATCGACAAATAACCACAGTTCATTCTTAAATCTGTAAACTCTATATAACCTGTGTTTTAATATGCTTCCAGATGCTCCGAGTGAAAATATGTCAATGTCCACCGTATCCCGTATGGAAGAATCCTCCAGGTTGAAGGATGTGGATGAATCATTTGAAGAAAGGTAAAGACAGTTTATATTCTGTACATCACTTTTTAATTAAAATTACTATCAAAATTATTATTAAAATTAAAACGCGGGTAACGATGTACTGGTGAGAACGGTGTGATTAAGAGATTAATTATATTAATGAATTGAGAGACTTGATTCGAGTGGAATGACATTGACTACCTATGCGAGTGAAGGTCTCGTGACGGACTCAATGAGTTGAGTGAGGATTCCTGCATTGTCCTACCAATTTATACAAATGCAGTACATATTATATTATAAGAGATATTGTAGCAATTACCAATTATGACAGACCCTACTGATCTAAATGAATATTATCGCTTTATTGTTTTGTTTTGACAACAAAACATACATATTAAAGTGTGTCACTCATTTAATGCTGAGTGGTATGATTGCTACAGACCTAATTTGACAAAGGCATACCCAGAATCCACTGTAAGCATATTATGGTTACTGAATTTCTTTTGAAAATTACCAAGACTGACTGCCGTACCCAGTAAAAAATTATCAAGTGCTTGAGTAAATACATAAAACATTATTTTTAAGTTAGTGTCCTGTATTCAGATTAGATAAACGCAACACTGATTGTAGTTTTATTACAAAAATATATTAAAATATGATAGTAAACATTTTTAATTGCCCCCTTTTTACTGCATTATTATACTATGTATGCTTATATCTCTTTTTCAATGTTTTGTTCTCATTTACTGTAAAAATATTATTATATGTAATCTGTTCTGCCATAAAATTTACATTGTAATTATCTAGGCTTATGGTATATGCCATATCCGCTATGTATGTTGTGATAAATACTTTTTATGAAAATATATATTTTTTACTGTTTTAAGCGTGGGTAACTGATAAATCCTGCGTAAGAAACAAAGTAAGATACGATATACAGGCTAGTCCAGGGGTCGGCAAACTTTTGGCCAAAGGAGCCAAATATGAGTGGCACAACGGTATTTTTAAAAATCGAGAGCCATACGTATATTTTTATAAATATGATTTATTTAAATGAAATAATTACATTTTATAAGTGTTTATTTATTAAGCGAAGAAGATTTCCCGAACAAAACTAACGTAAATGTATGCTTTTATTGTTGAAATTATAAATATATTTTTTACAGAATATGAATTACATACAATTTCCACGCATTCCTTAAAACTAATGTTTCGAAACTAAACCTTCCTTGCATTTCTTTGGAGAGTTGCTGTATTTTTGGTATGTAATTTGTAGTTTTTAATTTCAGGCGCGACTCCAAATTCTCATCGGTTATTTGGCTTCTCTAAATGCTCTTTATATTGTTCATGTTTGAAAATGATTGCTCACACACAATATGAGTTAGGAAAGCTATACCATCGATTAAAAATTTTAGTATATACCTTATGTCGATATTTTAGAGCGCTCCACTTGTGTTGTGAAATTAAATTGCATTTTTCTCTCTCCAAATCCTCAATTTTGGTGGCAAGACTTACAAATTTGGAGCTCCATAACTGTTTGCTTGTTAAATCCACCAATAAAATTGTATTTTAAAAGTGCTCGTGTCCAAAACAACAACAATCACACTTTTTTGCATCAACCATCACGGAGTAAAAATTAGTCTCGCGATAATGTCATTATAAATAATACAATAAGTGTACAAATCCATGATAAAAAATAAAAATTGGGAATTTGGCAAAGAGCCACACGCCAATACCCAAAGAGCCGCATGTGGCTCACGAGCTGTGGTTTGCTGACCCCTGGGCTAGTCCATCGTCAGTAAGTTAGATATTCATGACAGATTCAGTTCGCTCTTGCTGGTTTACCTTTATTGACGATTGTAAGAAGCAATATTTGAATGGGAAAGAATGGACCTTCAGATAATAATATATTAAACTGTCATAAAATGAAGAGTTACAGCTGTTCATGGCGGGGGATATGCTCTGTACATGGACAATTACAAACTACATTGAATAATTTACTGAATATAATTGATTATAATGTGTTTTGATAAAAAATTGAAGATGCAATGCATGTATTATTAATTTCAAAAAGTTATGACAGCAGACATCTGATGTACTAAAGATGGCTTTATTCTGAATTTTAACACGACGACGTTTACAACAATACTCTTTTGTGTAGTCATTATTAATTTCTAAGATGAGAAAAGATAAGGTATCATAATGATATATACGCTTTCCTTACAAAGACTACAGATTATCTAGACTAAGCTCGCAAAGATACCACAAATTCTTCATTTTTGACCTTCACACAGCAGAAGCCCTTAATGTATGCCATATAAATGAGAATTAACTATATTCTGTGTCAGTGTGCAATTACCATTGGTGGTGGTGAGTTTGTAAGGCGAAAGGTGGAGGTAGGCTGTTTAGTTCCGACATAAATAGTGCACATTAAACTTTGTCAGACATATTTATTTGTTTTCATTGAACCAAGAATACATATTGCAGACGGTGCTGGTTAGTTTTTAAGATTCGATCAAACCCTGCCTAAACCAAACCATAATAGTTTAGGTATGCTATGGGTGATCTGTCAAAAATAGTACACACTTTTTCAATCATTGTTTCGTTTCGTTTAATTTTAAAAACTTACCAACCACTATCTCCAATTTGTATTCTTAGTTCAATGGAAACAAATCACGTATGACCGACAGAGTGTAGTGTTTATGTCGGATCTTAACAGCCTACCTCCACCCTTTAACCCTCCACCCTTTGCCACTGGTGCATAGTGCCTGAAGATGCTGAAAGGAGAAACCTGGTCACAAAAACCGACTCAAATGGAGTAGTACAAAACTTAGATCAATTAGAATATACATTCAAATTACTGAAATGACTAAAATTAATTGGGAAACACTGCTCTACATGACAGCTGTCAAATCAATATATAAATTTAACAGATTTAAAACAGTAATGAATTCAAAACAATATGCATAACCTCATATATTTGTTTCAGATATGCCAAACTGCGAATGCTAGCATTGAAACTGAAAAAGAAAGTAGGTCAATTGACGATCCAATTAAAGGCTGCAGAAGACGAGAATTCGAAAATACTTCAAGAGAAAACCGACATGGCCGTCAAATTGGACACGGCTGGCAGTGCAGTCAAGAATGTACTCTCAATTCAAACGGAATACGACAAAATGGCCGACAAACTCGATCAGAAAGAGGCTGAATTTAAAAGCAGTGACAAAGCGTGCAAAGAACTTCAAAACGAGGTGAACAAATTGACCGCAGATCTCGAGGAAGTCAATGGTAAGGTGGCTAAAGGTCAGAAAGACTTGGAATTTTCGAAGAAGGAAAAGGAGGCCGTCGAGATGGTGGTGAAGGAGCTTCAGAAGCAGTTGAATTCGTCGCAGAAAGGAGCATCCTCTTCTAAGAATAGTGATGTCGAGATCACCAAGTTAAAAGGTATAAAAAGGGAAATCTACCTTCATTTTTAAGTTTGGAAGTCAATTTTTATTCGTTATTGTCAACTAAATCTATCTTTAATAATAATGAAATTGAAGTGTCTGTAGTTTTGAAATATTTGCCTTCTGACTATATCCATGATACCTAAGCATATAATAGTTTTTTTTTTTTTTTTTTTAAATTGGTTGTCTGTCAGTTTCATTATAACTCAAAAATTACTGGACCAACATTGATGAAACTTATAGACTACATTGTCCATACCGATTAAGCATGGTTCATCTCGATATCTGAAATGGTTCCAAAGATAAGTTAAAACTTCTCGAAAATAACACACAATGTAAAGTGGTCGGAAAGCAGTGGTGTAGCGAAGAGGTGAGGTGCAGGCACATTATAATATTGTTTAATTTTCAGCCGAATTAGCCGCCAAAGAATCCCAACTGGCGCTGGAAGTGAGCAGTCACCAGACCAGCAAGGATGCCCTGGAGAAGGCGCGGAGGGACGTCAAGAAGAAGAGTGTCCTCAGCAAAGAGATGGAGGACTACGAGAGGTCCATGGAGGACCTCACCAACAAAATGGAGGACAATAAAAAGAAGATTGTGCAGGTTCGTTAATGTTAAACAAAGAAGAATTATGACCATAATACTTCATAATATTATATAGGGTTTTTCATTCGTTCATTAAATCCAAAGTCTCCCAGATGTATGGCTTGGAATGGCTATAGAATCGTTTGTTTGTCGGATCGATTCCTTCCAATTGAGGTTAAAAGAAATCCCAGATCACCGAACGGCAGTAGCGAAGGGTGGAGGTAGGTTGTTAAGATCCGCCATAAATAGTGAAAATTAAATGTCAGTCAAACGTACATATTTGTTTTTATTGAACTAAGACTTCAATTTACAGATGTTGATTAATTTTAAAAATCAATTAAACCCAACCTCAACCAAACCGTTTTTTGTATCACACAAAGTATAGCAAAACTATTATCGTTCAGTTTAGGCACTGTTTAATTGATTTCTAAAAACTTATCAACACCATCTGTAAATTGTAGGCTTAATTCAATATACGTATGACTAATAAAGTTTAATGTGCACTATTTATGGCGGATCTTAACAGCCTACCTCCACCCTTCGCTGCTGCTATATACTTAGAAAAATATTTTTGGTCAACTTTAGGTGTCCTAATGTCGTACTGCCACTGGAACCTATCACTCGCAATATTAATAATTCTTCTTTCATGTTATAGATGGAGTCTACCATTGATACCCAAGACGCTACTATTAACTCGCTAAAAACCCAAATAAAAATGTTAGAAGAGCAATTACAAACGGAAGAAAGAATTTCAAAGGAGTCCCGTGACCTATTAAACCACGCCACGGATTCGTTGAAGGAAAACGAGGTTGTGCTAATGTCGAAGACTGAAGTCATTGCGAGCCTCGAAAGGGCGCTAGAAGAGGCTAAACTAGTCAGCGAAGACTTGAACCTTCAGCTGGCGTCGGCGTTGACCGATAAGGAGAAGTCTACCATCTCCATCGGGCAGGAGAGGTCAGAGATGATCGCCAAGGTTAAGAAGGCGGAAAATCGCTACGGTGACATCGAAGAGAGGCTACGTATTAAG
The DNA here is from genome assembly GCF_057557595.1 of Rhyacophila brunnea. Classification (NCBI taxonomy): domain Eukaryota; kingdom Metazoa; phylum Arthropoda; class Insecta; order Trichoptera; family Rhyacophilidae; genus Rhyacophila; species Rhyacophila brunnea. The sequence continues at coordinate 29,175,907 of NW_028232904.1, read as the reverse complement.
ACTGTCGAGCTGGATAGTATCAAAGCAGAGTTTAATGGATATAAGGTAAATAGTATGTTGAATATTGTCTAATGATTAATAACTTCTTGAATAATTCATAAGAGTTGAAGACCTAAAGCTAAAGAAGTTGAAGATAACCATCTCCATGATGTCTAAATATATGGAAGTGAACAGCGAGTAAAAGTAAATTACTATGTTCGATGGTTGTTGGCCATTTTTCCAACCCAGTAGATCCGTGCACTGGATCAAATACACATTGAAAAACGTCATGAATTTTTTCAACCAGCGGTGGGGACCAACGGCGTTGTGTTTATAGAAAGACAGCAGCTCTACACACTGGGCCAACGTGGGTGCATAATAGTATAATGTAGCTATAATTGCTGTGAAAGGACAAACTGTTTAAATTAAAATTTATTAATAAACCATTTCTTTTATTCAACGAATATTTCACAAGGTTTGAGAATGTAACATTCTATATATTGAATTAAAAATTTGTAGTAATTGTCAGTTATTTAGGCACTAAACAATTTGATTGAACACAGCTATCACCCTCCCAATTAGTATTACCAATGGCAGGTTAGTTCTGCACCTTAGTAGGACAAACAACTGATGCTTCCGATTTCTAAGATAGTTAGTTATCAGGGATATAATATAGATTTGCAGTTTCCATTTTACGCTGCGAATAAGTCTAAATTTTAGATTACAATATGTACGCAAACCCTAATTGAAAGTCAGCTGGATAGAAACACAGATAGTACCCATACAGCCTCAGGTATAGGAGCCTCATATGTAGATAGGCAGCCAAACACACCGAACCATTATTATTTAGAATATTTAGATGAACCACCATAAAAAAAATTGTATGTCATAATATGTATAATAATAACGAAACGTCAAGCCCGGCCAATTTACTTTCACAATTTGAATTGAATTCAATGGTATCTGTTGCAGCCAATGAGTTTTGAAATTTTCCCCTGCACATTGACGTTACCTTAGCGATATGAATGAATGGCTGTAGATCACTCTATACTAATCAGTCAACATCTCATTGGCTACATACCACCTATTACTAATATGCCGTCTGATAAACAGCTCCAATTGCCCTATTCCAATTACAAAAGTTATGTATGCGTCACGTCAAACCTATGCGAATTTACATAAAAGCCTATCAGTTGACACAATTAACGGATGATAACATTTTACAAAGTTTTCACTACAAACCTCGTCTAATAATTCTTCATATATTATGGAGTAAATACTATGATTTTTTTTGGACGTTTCATTTAGTCAGTGAGTTGAGTGCATGGAGGGGCCACAGGTTGTGAAATCACTGTTCTTTGTTAATTGTTGTGATTGATAGCATCGTTTAATGCAAACTATGAACAGGTAGGAGTCGGTTTTGACCGAGTGCAGTAATGAGATATTGATTCATTTGTATATCTATCTTCTTTCAGGTGAGGGCACAGTCTGTCCTGCGCCAGAACCAGACTAAGGATCTCAGCTTGGAAGAAAACCTGAAGGAAGAGATGGCAGCTCTTCAAGCAGAGGTTGAATCGCTCAAAGGGGAATTGGAAACTACTGTGTAAGTAATAATAGTCATAACTTTGGTCTGCAGGTAAAAGGATATGAAGAAAACCATCTCTAGCAGACGTAGTGTAAATATTACTGAACCCTATGACTAAGGATTGTCACTTAGATGATTTGGCCGTCTGACAGCCTTCTCCATGGCTTGGTTCTATCCTTCTCGGCATTCAGTGGCACGCAGGGCGTTGTCAATGTGAAACCTGTGATTTAATTGATTTAGTCTGTTCATTTGGACAGAGCTTTTCCTCGCCCTCTCCATTCTTCGATCTGGAATTGCCATCTTTGCGGCGGGCTATATAACCAAAAAATTGAAGAGCCCTGCAAAGGAAAACCGAAGAGAGTTTGTCTCGAATCTAAGAAAATAGGGAAAAGCTAAGCTAGTTTGAGATTCACTTTATATACGAGGGTGGGTCAATAAGTCCTTAGAAAAGCCGACAGGTGGCGCGACTAGTACTGTAAGCGGTTTGTTTTCATGCAGCGGCACTACCGATTCAGTATGCTGCGAAGTTTCAATCAGATTGGTCGGGTTGTTGTGTGTTTCTCGTACATTTAAAAAAAAAATTTGCTTGTGGAAAATGGAAAAATGGAAAATGTAGAAAATTGAGTTTAGAGCTGTTATTAAACATTTTAATATAAAAGGGTTAACAGCAAAGGAAATAAAAAATGAGTTGGATTTAGTTCACGGCACATCTGCTCCTTCACTTGCAACTATTTATAACTGGTTAAATGAATTTAAACGTGGTCGTACATCAACAAAGGATGAACCACGCTCAGGACGTCCTGTAGAGGTGACTACACCAGAAATGATCAATAAAATCCACGATATGGTGTTAAGTGACCGAAGATTAAAGTTGAGTGAGATAATTGAGGTTACAGGGATCTCAAAAGGTAGCGTCATTTCTATTTTACATGACAAATTGGGCATGAAAAAAATTTCTGCAAGATGGGTGCCGCGTTTGCTCACAGTCGACAATAAACGCAATAGGGTGGTGGCCTCTAAAGCCCTGTTGTCGCTCATGCAACGCAATCCGGATGAATTTTTTCGTCGCTTTGTGACTGTAGATGAAACATGGATACACCACTATACTCCCGAGACGAAAGAACAGTCAAAGCAGTGGATTGCGAAAGGCGAACCATGTCCAAAGAAGGCGAAAACCGTAAAATCAGCTGGTAAGGTTATGGCTACTGTATTTTGGGATGCACGTGGAATTATTTTCGTTGACTATTTGGAAAAAGGAAAAACAATAACAGGGGATTATTATGCATCTTTATTGGACCAGCTAAAAAACAAAATTGAAGAAAAACGGCCTCATTTAAACAGGAAAAAAATCCTCTTTCATTAGGACAATGCCCGTGTTCACACATGTTTACGATCAATGGCTAAAATTGAAGAATTGAAGTTCGAATTGGTCGACCACCCACCGTATTCGCCAGATTTAGCCCCCAGTGACTTTTTCCTTTTCCCAAACTTAAAAAAATGGCTAAGTGGACAACGTTTTTTTTCAAATGAAGAAGTCATCGATCGGACAAATGCTTATTTTGAGGACCTTCCGAAAACTTATTTTTCTGACGGTTTAAAAAAAATTGAGAAACGTCTAACCAAGTGTATTGAGCTCCAAGGAGATTATGTTGAGAAATAAAAAAAAAATACAAAAATAAAAACTGTTTTAATGCTTTTTTCTAAGGAATTATTGACCCACCCTCGTATTATAACCAGTGTCTCTGTACGTCTTTGTTAGGTGCCGTGGCTTGCTACTGCAAAACAGTACTGTCAGGATGCAAACGCCAAACAGGTGTCGTACCGCCTTGAATTTCAGACATTACGCATCGAGTTGAATGATGCTTCAGCCCAGTGTTTCCCAAAGTGTGGTACGCGTACCCCCTGGGGTAAGGGAAGAGTTTGGTGGACATCAATACAACATCCATGCTAGAAGGTTTATCGCATGCGGAAGAAGAGCAATTATTGTTGGAATTAGCTTCAGACGGATTCTTGAAAAGTAAATATAAGGAGTGTACTTTAACATGTGCATCCAGTTTTATCAGAGAAAGTCCTGAAATACATCTTGCCTTTTCCAACTTCATATCTATGTGAAGTTGATTTTTCAGCATTTGTAGACATTAAGTAAAAAAAAGGAACATGCTTTTGGATGTGGAACCGCATCTCAAATTAATATTAACAACCAGGGAACCAAATTATGATCACATTGACAATTTCACAACATCAACAATTTCATCCTTCTCATTGATTATAATGAATGTTATTTATAATATAACTTTTATTTATGTTATTTATATTTTATTATGAATGAATTTTATTTTTCGTTCATTATTATTTTCTTTATGTAGGTACTAAAAAGGAAAAAAGAAATATATTTTGATTGTTATTAAAGTATATTATCGTCACCTTACTATTGACACCTCGTAAGTTTGTTTGAGGAGAATGTTGAGGGTAAGGAAAAAACGTGATACAAACAATGTTTTAAACACCGAATACGAAACCATACGAAAGGGAATGGTTAAAGTTTGGCCATTCCCTTTCGTATGCCGAGCTCCCTTTACAAAGAACCATTTCCCGTACAGCTGTTTAAAGCTGTCAACACTCAATGTTTTTTCCATCGTTAATCAAGGGAAATCTGGATTGGGACAGGGATTATTGTACAAGACAGTGGCTACTCCAGGCCACACAGATTCATTATGGGAGTGACAGCTATGCCTAGACAGCTATCGGGCAATGTTGAATTATGGAGAGAAACGAAGCAAGAATATAACTTTGCCTGACTGGTTGTTACCCTGAACCATTTAGTGACAGTATTATCAATTATGATACAGCATTCGTTATTCTCATGCAGAAATTTAATTGTGGCGACGATAAGAGATCCCGTTTGCTCTCAGTGTTATCCTACAAAAGGAAGAACTTCAGATAATCGACAAAACAGCAGGACAATGGACTGAAGAAGGCATTGAAAGAGTTGGATTTGGTCCGCATGCAATCATCAGTGCTCCACAACCTTCGAACTGACTTAGTCTAGGTAGGATTTAATATATGTACAAGAAAAGAAGGTTTATTTTTATTATTGTTTAATTTAATAGTTTTGTACTGGTTGTAGGTTATGTTATGTAGCGGTTAGTTGGTATCAATAATAGTGTGTTTCTTTCGATACTCAGGTCAGAGTTAGAGACTGCGCAGACTGACAGATCGAGGTTAGGTGGACGGTGTAACGAGTTGCAGAACACGGTGACGTCTCTGCAGAATGAGCGGGACTTGATGGCGGAGAAATACGAGGCTGCTTTGAAGAAGGAAGCTCAAGAACAGAAGAATATTAAACTGCAGGTGTGCAAACCAATTTTTTTCCGATTCATGTTTCTGAGATATTTCAAAATTACATGTTTTTAATAAAAATAATGCTACATTCTTGAACCTTGTGTATGTTAAGAAAAAAAAATATTTTATCCAAATTCTTCATTCTTCAGATGTCCACCCTGACGCAGTGCTACAAGAAACAAATAGCTGATTTAGAAGAGAGGACATCGGAGGAGTCGTCAAAGCTACGCAAAGAACTGGACTTTTCAAGGGCCAGCCTTGCCAGATCGCACTCCAAAGATGCACTGCTCACTTCAGACAGGAAGACGCCGCTAAAGTTTGTCGCTATAACCACTGTACAGGACGCGCCACAGCTGGAGAGACTACCCGATGTGACCGATTCTGTTGGAGAGATCAATGTGTCCTTGCTGGAGAGGGAAGAAGGAGAGGTAAGTTATGACTGGTTTTATGTTTGAGTTTAAGCCAGCTCTCACATCAAAACTAGTCTCGCCTACAACATGTCGAATACGTCGATGTGACGTCATCGTAATTGTTCGAATGCAATGATGCAATGAATCGCAATATTTGTTTGAAAAAAAAATCTGCTGTTGCAATCGACAAGTTGCATGCTTCTCGGGCTCCGAGTCGAAGAGTTGAAGTCACATACGCCAAACACCTACGAATTGGTCATTTGGACTGTCGCTAGGTAGATGTGCGCGGTCTTCACAAGCAACACTGGATCGCTGTTCTCGGAAGGTTTGATTTATGGCTGTGCAGCACACGAGGCGTGTTTAAATATTGTGAGAGTCGACTAAGGGCTTTATGCTTAGTCATAATTATTCAAATAAGTAGGCTTATGCACTATGTAGCAGATTTTCACGTAAGGCATAACGAGTGACTCCTCTAGTGGCAAAATTGATACACAAGTGTATATAGACATAGTATTAAATGTCGATTACTCAATTCGGACAAGTCAAAATTGTATCGAGGTCCTGATTATCTGCATAAACACCAACCAGCGAAAGACTGTTGGAATTAATTATTTGCATGTTTTTAATATACGTACGTACTGAATGCAGAGAGTAGGTTGCCATTTCAATAATAAATAAAAACAATGCTAGGGATACTGTATCCGCAGAGCGTGCATTTATTCAAATAAACCACTGATATAGCAATGATTTGTTTACTTAAAGTTTATATTAAATATTAATTTATAGCTATTCAATGTATATTGTCCAGTTTTCATACATTTATCATTGCATTACCTACTTGATAACAAGTTATGATATTAAATTTATGATGTGAATTTTTCCTGAATCATCATCATCATCATCAGCCTGAATCTATCCACTGCTGGATGAAGGCCTCTTCAAGTTGCTTCCACTTCTCTCGGTCCTGTGCATTGCGTTGCCACGTATTTCCGCAGAACTTATCATTTCATCGATCCAGCGGCCTCTAGGTCTACCTTGTGGACGTTTTGTACTTCTTGGATACCACTGGATGACTAGATTTGTCCAACGATTGTCTCTTCTTCGAGCTATGTGTCCAGCCCATGTGTGAAACATGGACCCTAAGTAAAAGAGAGATCCAAAAACTCAGAGTAGCACAACGTGGTATGGAGAGGTGCATGCTGGGCATAACGCGAAAGGACAAAAAGAGGAATGAGTGGATAAGGAAGCAGACAAGGGTTTGCGATGTAATAGAGTTTATTAAAAGCCTTTTCCTGAATACATACAACTGAAGTAAATCGATAGCTTAAAGGCGAGAGCACTCACCCATAAAGCAAAAGATGTAAGTTCCAATCCCACTCGGTCTAACATGTAGGTATGTTTTTGAGGTTTTTAAAAATTATGTTTTTTCCAAAATATATATAATGTCCTCTTATGATGCTATGAGTTAATGGTTTGATTCCCGCGTCTGGAAATTTGCATGTTATTTTTCAATATATGTTTGGACCAAGAGCATGAATCTAATGGATTGAGTAAATTGCTGACATCCATTTTTTGTAAAAATTATCTGCAATAACCAGCATTCCTAAATCCTAATGGTTAAGGAGAAGCAGGCAACCGATCTCGAGTAAGAATCTCGGGATAAATTCAAACACGTATCCAGAATACGTCATACGTCGAATACTGACAACTGCTCTCGGTTTATGCATTGACGCTCATTTAATATTGGTGTATTACACACACTATTGCACATGCATAATGCGCGTTTCATTTTTATAGGACACTCACATATTCAAAACCCTGCATCAAAATGTAGTGTATTGTATATTGCCTATCAGAATTCTATTTATTATCTGTTCTGTGGCAATAACGATACATGATATATCACGATAAAAAAAACTTGCAGAAAGACGCATTATTTCTATTTAGGTTCTTCATTTTCAACCTATTAGGTCACCATTAATCCTTAAATTTAATGTCCTTAAAGTGCTTTAATCCTACTCTGAACAATATGTGTCTATTTCCAGGGTTCTGAAAGCACTCCATCACCTTCACCGACGAGTCTCACCCGAGCAGGCGGCGCAGGCAGTTCGAGAAGCGCTCGCGGAAGACGAGAGCCCGTTCCTCTGGCGCAACTCCTCGAGGGCGGAGTCCAGGATGACCCGCCTGCCTCTTACCAGGATGGAGATGTTGAAGATCGACTTGCCGCAGCACTTAGGCAGATCGACACTCAGGACAGACGGTAAAAAGAATAATGATACATAGTTTGGTGGCATAGCTTGGAAAATCCAAAGAAATGGTGCACTTTTGTATAATATTCTAAGTGCTCAGCCGTAGTGGCTTGGCGGGCGCTGCGGCGTCTTGCGAAACTCAAACGTATAACTGTGTGTGAAATGTTCGTAGACAGTGTCTTTTTTGGGGCATAATACACACCAGTGGCGAAGGGTGGAGGTAGGCTGTTAAGATTCGTCATAAACAGTGCACATTAAACTTTTTCAGACATTCATATTTGTTTTCATTGAAATAAGACTACAATTTACAGATAGTATTGGTTAGTTTTTAAAATTTAATTAAACCCTGAGAAACCAAGTCATAATAGATAATAGTCAAAAAATACATGTCTATCTATAAAATATTTAAAATTATGCAATTAAATCATACATAACTCTGAATATTTTAAAAATAGAATAATATTTTTTATTTATTATAGTTTGGTTTAGGCAGGGCTTAATGAATTAAAAGAATTAACCAACAATATGTGTAATATGTATTTTTAATCCAACGAAAACAAATAACTATGAATGAAAAAATGTGCACAATTTTGTTGTATTGGCCAAATTAGACCAAAACTATTATGGTTTCGTTTAGGTAGGGTTTAATAGATTTTTAAAAACTAACTAACACCATCTGTAAATTCTAGTCTTAGTTCAATAAAAACAAATACATATGACTAAAAAAGTTTAGTGTGCACTATTTATAGCGAATCTTAATAGCCTACCTCCACCCTTCGCCACTGATACACACAGTTATACGTTTGAGTTTCGCCAGACGCCGCCGCGCCAAACCACTACGGCCGAGCACTAAAGGTCATTTTTCATATATTGAACCGCTTCAAAATTAACCCAGTTCATCTATTCTATACACAATGGCGAGTGGTCAACCACTGGACAAATGCCGTCATACAGTGGTACCGAAGGGGCACTAAACGCCCACAGGGATGCCCTAAAACTCGTTGGATAGACGAACTCATAAAGTGGAGGGAGTTAGGGGAGGCCTTTGTCCAGCAGTGGATCGACCCCGGCTGATGATGATGATAATGATGACTATAGTAGATGAAGTGATAATGATGATTATCATTTATACAATATTATATTATGTTATAGTTAGGGTTTCATACTTTTTAAAACTGCGTTATCAAAGGATATAAGTGAGTGATATTTATTAAAAAAGCATTGAAGCGTTAAATGTATAGGAGACTAAAATTGCTGTAGATGGTGTGAATAAAATAATGTAATTTTTTTCATTTATAGGTTGGCACACATGACTGAACTGGTCGCCGAAGCTGAAAGAGAGGTTGCTAGGAGATCGCAACTGGGTGAAGCCCTCAAAGAGGAAGTGAGACGATGCCAGAGGGCGCTGGACAGAGGGATGCATCATCACAACCAGGAGTATCTCAAGAATGTGATTGTCAAGGTAATTTTTACTTTTTTTAAGTTGTATTATGAATCCTGTTGGAATCATTTAATAAAGGATCTTAATGATTTTTTTTTAATATATTCCTTTTGGTAACATTGATTTAAAAACAAAGCCTGCTTGTATCTCCGCACATACTACGGTTGAATTAAATATATTTTTTGTAAACGTCACCGGTAAATATGGATTTGACCGACTACATTCATTTAAAAACTGCGAGCATGTGTTGCTGAAATGTATTGTTTTTGTGTTCAATATAAAGTTAGTGGTAATTATTTTTAGTTATTTTAGTACAATATATGGTTAACTAGAGTCTGTATTCTGCGTACACCCACGGTGGCCGCGCGGCTTAAGCGTTGGACTATAACGCCGTGAGTCTCAGGTACGAATCCTGGGGCTGGCAAGTACACATATTGTTTTTCAATTTGTGTGTGTCAGGGTATGGACCTAATAGGTTGAGCAAGTGGCTGACATCCATTTCTCTTAAAAACAAAAATCTGTTAGTACAAACCTCTACTCTGTGGAGGCCCATTTATGATCCTATTAGGATCGGACATGGTCGAAAGAAAGTATTCTATAAACTGACGTACATGTCACACGGAAAGCATTGTGCCATCGCGTTCAACTGTTGCAAGTTTTCAATGGGAGGGAACGAGATGGATGCTGAAGCGGGGGGGAGGGGAACCGGCACGCCAGTTTATAGAAGACAGACTCTATGTTGTGTTTAAATTTGGTAGCTGTACTGAGAAGCAATACAATGGTAAAACGTTTCATAGTAATGTTGATAATAATAAAATCAAAGTTCTACTGTGCGTTACACGCAAGAAACACGGCTTTATTTTGCTGAAAAAAAGATGCTCTCTATATATCATTACTGTGAGCTTAAAAATAACAATGAATATTAATTGCCTTATGTATAGGTAAATAAATGCCAAATATTTTACTACAGTCTTTATATCTTATTTTTTTAATTAATAGTTTTTGACATTGGGAGCGGGAGACGAGAGAAGTCGACTAGTACCAGTTCTGCACACAATTCTCACCCTAAGTCCTGAAGAAACACAGCAGCTCAATGCAGTAGCCAAAGGTAGGATTTTTTGTAAATCATCATTATTATAAATTAATATGAAAATGAACGTAGAAAGACTACTTTATTGTATGAAACTGTTATCGACTTGAAATATCCCTTTCCAGTATCTTCCTCTCAATGATGTCGAGTATCCTCATCTAATATGCCCAGCCAGTGGCGAAGGATGGAGGTAGACTGTGGTATTACATAAAAAATATTCTATCTATTATGGTTTGGTTAGGCAGGGTTTAATTGAATTTTAAAAACTAACCAATACCATCTTCAATTTGTATTCTTAGTTCAATGAAAACAAATAAGTATAACTGACAAAGTTTAGTGTGCACTATTTATGTCAAATCTCCACAGCCTATTTCCACCCTTCGCCACTGGCCCCAGAACACTGGTTCATTGATCAATATGGCTGGATTGATATAGAGGAGTATTTATGTAGATGTGTTTGTATAAACTGAACTAATATTTATTGCCAGTGTGATATAGCATGGAAAGATCTTCATCCAGCAGCGGATCAACCCCAACTGACATTGATAATCTATAATTATATATCTGTGGGTGAAAGGAAGTATAGTAGAAGATGATAAGTCTTAAAAATCAAAAAATGAGTTAAAGATGGCAAATGGATTAGTCAAATCAACACCTCTGAATCACTAAATTCCATACAGAAACATTGAAATTCCCATAAAAAATGGTCTAAAAATTAATCTTGTTTTGGCTTTTCTAAAAATTAGCGATTTAAGACTAAAGACCGGTTCAGATTAGTCGAGTGGGCGAATGATTTAGTTACCACTAAATGATTTAGTAACTGAAAAGTGTCTGAATACAGTACATTAGTAAGTGACATGTCAAAATGAACAGAGCACAACGTAACAAAGCAAAAATAAATATTTTTTTTTTATTCAACGAATAATTCACAAGATTTAAGATTGTACGAGTATGTTTAAAAAATAAATAAGTTAATAACTTCATTTATAATGGCTACATTAGAAGGATTGAAGGAAGAAATTCTACAATTATTGAATTTAAAGAAAACGTATTCAGACTTGTCTTGTGGCTTGTTTGGTATTTAGTGAGAGGTGTTGGGGGCTGCTACTCGACCGAAAAAATTGAACAAAATGGATTGACTCGAAAATAATTTTACTAAATTATGTAGTCGACTAAATTTGTCTGTTCATACATGTTTAGTTACTAAATTACTCGACTAATCCGAACCGGCCTTTAACGCCTTCTTCCTTTCGCACACAGATATATGACCATTTTGTACAGAATCATTCTTGAATGTTATTTTTCTTTTTAGGTATGGATCCGAATGCAAACCGCGGCTGGGGAAGCTACTTGCCATGGCCGGGAAATCGCTAAATCGAATTACTCTTCTTCAAATATAGCTTTATTACAAATGTATTGTTACATTTCGGTGATTTATATTATTGCGTGATGCACACGAGTGATGTTTTTATGTAATATTAACAAAGATCACCAACTGCCATTGAATGGGCCGGGGGAGCCCTTAATTATATTGTAAAGATTATGCCAATGTTATTGTTCTATACCGCGCTTGATTTCAAAATCTGCTAAAACAATCTAAATCGTCGGCTTAATGTACGAGGTCTTTCCAAAAAGTATTCGACCCCTTGCTAGAAAAATATAGTTAGCCACGTGGGGGTCTAAAACCCTAAACTCCTAAATAGTTTCCTTACGTCTTCTAGCAGTTGGTAGCAAATCAAATTACACTCTTTTCAGTGATATTTTTAGCTTGGTGAAACAGCCAAAAATCACAATTAGATACGTCGGGGGGAGGGTAGGTAATTTAATCGGATGAACCACGTAACTGATAAATGAGCTGGTGTTTGTCATTATACAAATTGATGGAGAACCTCCTGGTAGTACTCTTTGATATCGTCACCCCAATACTCCAACTAGATAACTTGATTTTCACTGTTTTTGAGATAGTTATTAAATATGATTCTACATTTCCTTCTCTACAAAATGATAAAACTAGGTAAGTCAGAAGTTAATGGGAACTGTATTAATTTTGTGTTTGAAAATATTAGATAATTTTAAATCCATAAATGCATTAAATAAATAAAATAATATATCTACAATATTTTTAAATACAATTGAACATTATTTCATTGTTCCCGATTAGACAAGCACAATTTTCCATTTTTATTTTAAATAATAATTATAGCCTGGATTTATGTTAATCAAGTAAATTATATTTTTCGAACAATGACCAAATCAGAGTTATCCAGTTGTACTATTGAGGTGACGATATTTTGGCATTGTGGTATGTGTTCATAATGCATCACCTCACAGTAGTGGAAGAAAACGGTCAACATCACCGTAGCATTGCAGTGGACCTGCGTGATTTTATTTGGCTTGGGAAAACCACACCTCGATTTCCGAGTTGTACCCATAAGTTTCTGAATCTACTTTAAATATTTTTCAGTAAAATGGTTCTTTCCAATATTCGATAGGGTGTAATTTTAGTAGCAATTGAAATCCAAAACGATTGTTTTAGATGATTTTGAAATAAAGTCTGTTCTTCGAAGAAACGATTTCTTTGGATATTTGGTCATTATTTGGATATTAAAGTCATATTCGGGCCTGTATTATTTATAGGTCTAAATTTTTATAAACTATTATCACAATATCTAGCTTGATTTTGCAATATTGCTTGGCAATTCAACTTAAGGCAATTGATGCATGTTGCCAGTGTGAAAATGTGTATTCATAAACAAATACGTCCAATCATAACATTGCAATAAATATAATATACAAATAGTAACGTTTTTTATGTTTAATGATCAGGACCGGTTTCCCTGAACAAAGACTTGACAAAGAAATATTGCCCGGTGACGATCAAGAATGGTACTTTTATTTCTTTTTACAATAATATATTCTTGGACAATGCATTCCCTTTACTGGAAAACTGGGATAATTTGGTACAGTGTTCATTATTTTGCTTACTCTTAGGCGCAAGCCTACAAGAAATGGAGGGGCGACGACAAGCATGTTAATTTTTCGAATGAGATGACCACTTTACCAAAATGCATTGTGGTAGAGGTATGGCGATGTAGAAGGGGTGCGCGAGTCGCTCAGTTTATGCCGCTAGAGGCTTGGTTAATTTACATATTTTGGCATACATAATTCAAAAACACTTCTGAGAAATGTTACATATAAAGGTGCTTTTAAACGATCAGTTTTGCCATGCAATCAGTCTCCGTTTCCGTCGAGCTCTCTGTTAAACTGATCTGTAAATGCAAAACTGACTGAAACCAAAACGGAGACGAGACAGGATGAATTTTCTATCAGTTATCGCATCCGTTTTTAGAGTTGCCAGTTAAATTGACGTGTTAATTAGTATGTTGCCATATTTTTAATAATACTTTTCTAATTTGGATTGAAATATTAAAATGTCTTTAAATATAGTACTGCATCACACCAACCAATATGTTTAGAAAGTAATTATAAAAATAATATTCATTTTTAGAGGATAAAAAATACGTAAATATACACTGCCGATTCCAAACTGACCTGGAAACTGAAATCTCGACTGACAACAAAACTGACGTTTAAAAGGACCTTAAGTAATCATTAGAAAAAATCTTTTTGAAAAAAATTAACACCCTGCAGGATTCGTGCCCACTAAGCTATACGTGTCTTACCTAATTGCGACGAAGAAGTATTTTCAAATTATCTACTTATTTTGGTACTGTTCGGTTATCAGTAATACAGCAGAAAACACATTTTGAAAATAGCCGATAAACTGGATTATTTGTTAGGTTAACCTAACCAAACCAAACCTAACCTAACCTAACCCAACCCAACCTAACCTAACCTAACCTAACCTAAACTAACCCAAACTAACAAATAATCCAGTATATCGGGTATTTTCAAAATGTGTTTTCCGCTGTATTCCTGATAACCGAACAGTACTCTTATTTTCAATAAAATAATGTCACATTCTTTCATTAATCATTAATCTTTTGAATTATTGTTGAATAAAAAAATGAAATTGAAATAAAAAATGTTTATTAAGTATATTATTATATAAAATTTTTGTCAATCGATTCTTCATGGTACGTAATTGATTTTATTTCATGAGTAAATGAAAGGCAGATATTTCACTATTATTTGGCTACTAATTGGGCATGCAGGAGTGTCTGCTTTATGTGTGTGCTGAGCAATTCCGATCAACTCTGACAAATTTCACACCTCGCCATGCCATGCCTTCACCTGTGGGCTTCAAGATTAGAGATCAACACGGCTCTTGATCATTAAATACATAATACAATAAATTGAATTCAAATTCATGAATATAATGATTTTAAGTTAAAGAAATTGTTCATTGTAATGACATAAATAATAATATAAATGACACAAGAAATGAAGGAGTCGGCAACCTTTTTAGACTTATCTCTCTTTTTAATCTCCATGCTAAATTTGATGTTTGTGGCTGTTTATCCTTAGCAAAAATAGCCAAAATATGCAGACATTCATCAATAAGTCGAGAAAATAAGTAATCGTTCTCTCTAAAACTCATGGCAGAAAATGCTTGTTAACAAATGTTGTAATTAACAATTTTCTTTTCTGTATTTGATGAAAATCTATAAATCTTATTGAAAATTCAGGTTGAAAATCATCAATCGTGCAAACAAAAGTCTATTTTTGTATAAGTATTGTAAATTATTCAAAATATGCAAAAGATTCACGTTTCGGGAGCTCCCGAGCCGCCGGTTGCCGACCGCTGATTTAAAATATCCAAACTATAAAGATCTATTATGATATGTGTAATACAAAATTATAATGTTATTTTAAATATTATTTTATACTAAATGCCTTCATTGTCATTGTATAATTTTTTATGAAATATGTATGTAATCGTAGTTAATTAATAATTTGTCAACGTAAGTATATATTACAATTGCCTCCTCTTTAGGAATATATTATATTGTTTTTTACGCGTGTGTAAATTTATATATTTTTTTATATGGAACCGTATTTTCTATTGCTTTGTATGTCTCGTAATTCACTGATTATAAAGTTGTATACTTTAACATGCAAATTAAATTTTAATTATGTAACATATCGAGTTGACCTTTGAAAGGCAAAACCGCACAAGTGTTTTCTTTTGTTTGCTCTTATGGGACGACCGTCAGGCTTTGAGAAAATGTATGGTGACCTCACCGCTAATTGAATCCGGGGCCCCCATATGAGATGCCAATGCCATACGCTCTGGATTATGACGGTCGTAGAATGATAACAGTCAATAAGACGTAACATATTTGTATTTATTCCGGAATTTCATTCATGTGGCAACCGAATGTCTATCGCCCATGGCGAACCACACGTCACAGCAACTTATTTTCCTCTGTATACCGCGTGTATACTTTTCACTTTTATGGTGGAGTGTGTGTTGCGCGGTATACAGCAGTGGCAAAGGGTGGAGGTAGGCTGTTAAGATCCGCCATAAATAATACACACTAAACGTTGTCAGTCAAACGCATTTGTTTTCATTGAACTAAGACTAGAATGTGCTAGTTTTTAATATTCAATGAAAAAAAACCCTGCGTAAAACAAGCCATAATAAATAATAGTCAAAAAATATTTGTTTATCTATAAAATATCTAAAATTATGTATAATTTAATGGATTTTTTTTTTATCTATTATGGTTTGGTTAGGCAGGGCCTAATGAATTTAAAAAAACCAACCAACACCATCTGCAATTTGTACTCTTAGTTCGATGAGAACAAATAATTATGACTGACAAAGTTTAGTGTGCTATTATATATGATCTTAACAGTCTACCTCCACTCTTCACCACTGCTATATATTATTATAGACATGCCCATATACATAGTGAAAATATATTATCCATGTACAGAAATCCACTGGTATACAGATGGGGTTGAATTGGCGTTGCTGCAACGTGTGGGACAGGCTTACCATTATTAGCATATTGCAAAATTGTCTTCTATTCACGTCTTAATCAATGACATGATTTATTTTGCTTTACTGAAGCGTTATCAATAGTAACTTGTGTGGTTTTGCATTGAAATTGTCTATGGTTCGCCGCTATATAGTGAACGATACAGTGTAATTGTTATTTTGTACACCTTTTACATTTCAGTAGAGGCATGAAACAAAATCTGATAACTTAACGCCACGTCTTACATAGGCGCAGTCGATGCTAACGCGATCGCTACGCGGTTTGAAGCGATATAAAGCAAAGCGATGCGAAGCGGCTACGTTGTCCTATGTGACCAGTCACCAGTCGGCATCGCACATTCATCATGAACGTCCGTTCAAGGGCTTTTTATTTGAAAACTCATATTTTAAATACAAAATTTTACTGAAATCTGTCTCAAAGAAGTGGAACTAATATTATATATTTAAAAAGACACGTTTATGGAGAATTTCATCATTTATATGAAGATATACAATGAGTATTCGCTCGCCGGGTATTATCTACACGTAGGCCACTCCACGTGCACTCCATGCTTTTGATATTTCCATGCTGCGCCGTGTCGCATCGCATTCGTATCGACTTCGCCCACGTAAGACACATGCGCTATTATTTGGTGCAAAAATGTGATCTATCATTGTGACCGTGCATGAGTGCATTGAAGATTGTCTAGGATAATTAAATTTGGTGGCGCCCTCAGTTGGATTGGTTGATTTAAAACCGACTAGGGTACAACTGTATAATGGATAATGCTATATATGTAGTCTACAACCTGGCATTCCGACATAATTTTATCATGTATAACTGTTTAGTATAATATATACTTACAATTAACTAGTGTCCAATGGTACAACTATTTAAGGCACTGTCTAGTATACAACTGTTATATTGTATTCATGGCCCCAACCAGGCCTCCAGGCCTGGAACTTTAGCCGGCCCTCTTTCCTATCGCTATGGTTAAGATCTGTGTATTGCTATATATTATACAGAGGTGTTTTCCATCACATTTTGAATATTTTTAGCAATTTCCAATGTTTTTAAAATAAATTCGCTCATGTAAATGTTGTGTGTATTTTGCATCATATATTACAAACCTTTCTCGTGTCGCTAACCCTTTTTGTATTGAATTATTGAGTTATCGGCATCATAAGAAGTACGGATCGCAGTGGGCTCATTTTGTAGGGAGCCAAGTAACATGCGACCCTGCACCATATTGGATAAATAGACAATTTCAGAGTCAGGAAACATTAAAAATAATTATAAAATAAAATTTGACATGTGAATTATCATTTAATTATACCATCCATAATGTCAAGTCAAATTGAATCGCACAACCACATGTTTTAAATGTTTTTTTTACTATTAGAGAAAATTTGAGGTGTGCGTTTATCTCACTTAGCCGGTTGACCTGCCACAGTGGGCCCTACCTAAGTTCAGGCTCCCACACTAGTGCCCTGTCAGTCCCCCGTGTGGGACCATAATTGTACTAGTATTGTAAACCTCATAAATCGAAAACATTTTTTTGTTTTGGAGACACTAAAAACTGTCTAATTTTCGTTTTAAATAGAAAATTGAATTTCAAAAAATGATAAAAACAAACTCCTATATACAAGATTAAGAGGATAAGATTTATACATTTTTTCGTTGTAGTTACCTTATGGACACGATTTAGTCGGTTTGTGTGGATTAATTTTGAACGATTAGCATGTTATTGTCACCAGAATCGTATACCCCGTTTACATATGCATGGATTTATTGTTCTCAGTAAGTATTATCGTGGCCATAACAAGAAAATGTATGGGTAAACATGTGTTATCTTGCAGTTACAAGCTTGCATGTATGAATAAAAAAAATTTGGAAGCTTCTGAATTTTCATGCGACAAAAAAACTGCTGGCAAAAAAACGAACTATACTCATTTTGAGGTTAATCGATTTTCGCTACCTGTCAAATAGTACCATAAATTGAGAACATCGCGTCTTGCTCACTCTTAAAGAATGAATTGGAGAGACAGTCAGAACTTTTACGTGTAAACAGTTATTGTCGCGGTAATTTAAAATACGCACTATTGCTGCCAGTAAATCCATGCACGTGTACAGGCGCTATAACACAGAGATTAATACAAGCGTATTTCATTAAAAATACATATTTTTGACTTGAATGGGGTTTATCAGTTTAGCTGAACTTACCTACTCGTCTATAACTATCTTGTATAAACTATTTACTATACAACTAACTAGTGTACCGCTGTAGTTGTATATTATTATCTAGTGTGCGGAGGAGTTACTGAAATTTTTCCACGGCACCTGAATCCGAAGGTGATTTGTTTTCTTCAGTGAAAATATTGAAATATTCTGCGGCGCACAGTTCAGTAACCCCTGTTATAATCTATGACTGTTAAACACCCTACAGACGTTCCGATCTGCTTATCCCTTTTAAGTCTATCGTCAGCCTGACAAAATCCGGTGTTGCCTCTAAACGTTCTGATATTTATAGTTTATTCCTATTTCTTCAACAGAACGTCATATATTTCTACATTTTATCGAAAAACTAAAAATTGACATTAGCTCTTAATGTAAGTTTTTCTGTAAAAAAATGGCCAATGCCACGAAAAGATGTATATATATGAACTGACGTTTAAACCTGACAGACGATGCTTGTAAAATGCAAATTACACGAGTAGATTTACGCTGACCATCGACTTGTGGGCAGAATAGAGTATATCATATTTTCTGGTCCGATCCATGTCATCACTGTCACACTCTGTCAATGCTGTCAGTAGCGGTGGCGAAGGTTGGAGATAGGCTGTTAAGATCCGACATAAATAGTCCACAATAAACTTTGTCAGTCATGCGTATTTGTTTTCATTGAACTAAGTCTACAATTTACGGATGGTGTCAGTTAGTTTTTAAAAATAAATACCCTGCCTAAACCAAACCATAATAGTCTTGGTATATTTTGGGCGATACGAAAAAATTGTGCACAGTTTTTCATTCATGCTTATTTGTAGAAATACATATCGCGCCCGGGGAATAATAGTGGCACAAGTCCAAATTTGTCATTTTTTTGTTAAGTATGCAAGTATGTATGTATGAATGTTCCAAGATATCATTTCTATCCGCACAAATAGCGGCATAATTCTTAAAAATATAATGGTGGCCTTAAAAGCATTTTTGTCATTGTCATATTGTAACATTTTACTTGAATTCAAGCAGAAATAGTGGCACAATGATCATTCTGCCATTGTTATTGCGGATAACATTCAAAAGTAGATGATTCAAGTGTGGCAACTTCATGCAATTACAAAGTTAATTAAAAAAAAAAAACTGATTTAACAAACCAAAATAAAATATTTAAACTGCAAAAACAAATTTTTCGAGTTGTGCCACTATTATTCCCCGGGTGCGAATTATTATTACACATGTTTGTTATTTTTTTTAAATTCATTAAGCTCTGGCATGATTTAATGGCATAATTTTAAATATTTTATAGATAAAATGAGTTTTTTTTACTATTACTAACCTTTTACTAACCTACAATATCTGTAAATTGAAGTCTTAATTCAATGAAAACATATACGTATAACTGACAAAGTTTAGTGTGCACTATTTATGAGGGATCTTAACAGCCTACCTCCACCCTTCGCCACTGAGGTAAGTATTATATAGAAATGTACATGCCAAGCTCAGGCTACTCAAGCTCCGGTTTGTACAATCTTCCATTTCAAACGTTTTCAAAAATTGTAGCTATTTAAGTTTGACGATCGGCATGAGTTGTATCTCTTCGTGTAATTAGAGCAATGTCTCGTTGACCCAACGTCGCCATATATCGGTTGATATCTGTCACACGTCCCGATACAAACAAAATCGGCCAAAACGGCCAACGCAGTCGGAACGTCTGGAGTGCGTATTATTTAAAGTAAGTGTACCCAACATTATTCTAGTTACATTCTAATGAATTGAGTACGAGCGCGATGCAGAACCATCTGGAATATCTAGGTAATAAGCACTATCCATAGTTGCTAATTAGGTGTGTCTTGACTGGATTTTAAATGGTTTCATTATTATGTGCGGATACTGTAGGACATTTTTATACCTACTGCCCACTTTTGTATCTCTGTTAGTAGTAAAATTTTCTAACGGCCCACCGGTTCCACAGTAATAGTGATTTATAAAGTTGGGAAGTAACTTTACTTTATAAAATTTATAAAGCAGAGTTACAGCAAGTTAAAGCATATAATAATAATTAGTTACCAAATACTTTATGTCAGACTTTCGCTAAGTTTGGCAGAATAAATCTTTATAAAACAACTTTCTGTAGTTAAATCTATCTTTTTATTTATACTTAGCATACATAGTATTATATCGTCTCTGTTCTGGCAGAACACACTAACTGGTTACACTATACAACAATACTAGTTTTGAGTAATTTGACTTTGAAGTTATTAAAATGTTTGAAATAATGGTCTATCACGTGAGTTTATTAAGTAATCGTAAAAAGGATGACTTTAAAATAAAGACTGTTTATTTATTAAGAAGGTTTCCAGACGGTAAAGTTTGAAATAAGGAACATTTTGGTACTATCTCAATATGTAATTTTTTCGAATTAGTGTCTTCTGCCAGAACAGTGACGATATATTTAAGCATAATATATATAAGCATATTACATTTAATTAAATTATTAGTGAGATCCCTGAGGCTGATGCTGCAAAACTAAATACTGGATAACTGGCTCAATTTTTGTGAGGAACAAACGAAGGTCTCCTCTTTCGGAAATATTCAAACGGTTTCTTTCTTTGGTTATAATATGATTAACAGCACTAAAGCCTGATTCCACAAGATATTATTTTTAAAACCCCCACCATGAAAGTTGGAACACCCACTAGTGGGCGGTAGGAACCAGGTTGACTACCTCTGCAGTGTAGGCGATGCAATCTAAGTTACCGATATTGGCCTCTTAAAGGTAGACGTATATCTTAGGGACATGCACCAACGGTTCTGCATCGCGCTCTAAGTAAAAACGAAGACTGGCTGAACTGTATTGGCATATTCGTATACCATTGGACTGTGTAATTCCATGTTGAAATGGCATTTGAAGAGCTGTGATATGAATTTTATAATAAAACTGATGATGATGAATAATAAAAATATTATTAATGTAATTGTTGCATATTATACTTAATACAGGAATGTACTATTTTGTCGTATTATTTTTTTTTAAATTATGGCTAAGAGATGGTGTATGTTTACGTTAAGGTGTGTGGTCTAGTGGCTATTATTAGTTTAAATTAGTTAATTATTACCTATTTTTATTTATGCATAAATATTATAGTGCTTTTGCAATCAATATTGTATTTGCTACTTCAAAGAATTAATTAAAAAATGAGATTACGTAAAGGAACATGTTGTGTTAATTTTATTTAAAAAAAATATTGTTCACCTATCTTCAGTAGCGAAGGTTGGAGGTAGGCTGTTAAAATCCGCCATAAATAGTGCACATTAAACTTTGTTAGTCATACATATTCGATTTTATTAAACTAAGATTACAATTTACAGATGGTATTCGTTAGTTTTTAAAAATCAATTAAACCCTGCCAAACCAAACCATAATCGTTTTGGTATATTTTGGCCGATATAATAAAATTGTGCACACTTTTTCATTGATACTTATTTGTTTTCATTGGATTAAGAATACATATTACACATAATTAATTTTTTTTATATTCATTAAGTCCTGCCTTACCAAACTATAATTATAATAGATACAAAATATTATTCTATCTATAAAATATCCAAAGTTATGTATAATTTAATTGTATAATTTTAGATATTTTATAGATAGACGAGTATTTTTTGACTAATATTTATTATGGCTTGGTTTCGCAGGGTTTAATTGAATTTTAAAAACTAACCCATTTGTAAATAATTGTAGTCTTATTTCAATGAAAACAAATACGTGTGACTGACAAAGTTAAGTGTGCACTATTTATGGCAGATCTTAATAGCCTACCTCTACCCTTCGCCACTGCCTACCTTATACCCAACTAGCAATAGTCGCGGCACGAAACTGTGAATTTAGATCGTAGTGCTAATTATTGCTTATTCTTTGAATGTAATTTTTTTGTAGAAAATGAAAATGAAATTAACACATTAATAATATGAACGGAACATGCAATCGAAGATCTTCATTTACTACGAACAACATAAACCAACGAAGCCCTATGTTTGATGTGAAGCATCAGAAGTTGTTTACACCTGGAAATGTCTCAGGATCAGATGCCCAAGTCTGAGGTCACCACGCACTTAAGTGTACTTTCACTGAGTTAACTGACATATAATTTAATTAAGAATTTAAGAACACCCATGTGAGGGAGGAGAAGGGAGAATTAACAAAAATAAATGATTCCAATTTTATTAATTTACATATTATATACCTAGTATGTAAAAGCAATACGGACATATTAAACTATGTAAAGAGATCTTTTTTATTAGAGAAATTTCTAGATATTTCTTTTACTGAGGGTCCCCATGTTTGGTTATTCAGTTACCTCATTAACAGTCTACGAACTGCATAGGGGCGACACTATCTAACGGTAACAACGTCTATACTCAGGCCACGGTATTAAATGGCAAGTTCCGATGGTAGTGCTAGTTATTACTTAATTTCGAATCCAATGCGGTAACCTGTTCGCAGTCCGACCAACATGTACAACAATACTCAAGTCGGTCCAACTAACTGTTGGGCCCGGTTACATGTAAATTGTACGTAAAACATTTCACCGTGGCACAGTTTGCCGTGAGCTTTCTTATCGGAAAGAGATAACCGTATACTATACCGTCTCCAGTTTTATTAGATTCAATATGAACATTAATTCAATTTTAATAGCTGATTTTGGCAAAATTTGTTTCCTGCTGGCTTCCTATAAAGTGTAAACCGACGAGAACCGTGTTTAATTTAGACATGAATTTTATGTCAGTAATATACGACTCAAAGAGGTTGGACTGTCTTTAATATACCGCCATATATTTCCGATACACATTTCACGTGTGATACGGCGAACTGCATACGTACAAGTTTCCGGACACGCAGAAGTAGAGTTTCGTTGAACGTGCAACAATAAAAAGTGAAAGAAAATGGCTAAATTATGGGAAACGAATCTTCTTATGATAAAAAGTAATGTTTTATCGTAAAAATCGCCTGCGGCGCAATTTTTCTTGGTGTTTGTTATCTTTAAAAAATGTGTTTATGTAATACATACTAAATATAACGTTGGCAAGTATTGTTTATTGATTGCTTAGTATTTCATCTAGTTAATTATTATATTTACTTAATGTTGAAAATTCACTCTTCCTTTATAATCAAGTAAGTAGGTGGGTATACGAAGAGTTCTTTGATGTTTATACTAACAAAAAATCGAGTTTATTTTAATTCTGTTAACCTGTTAATTTGTTTACCTGTTAATTATTACTAACCGAAGATGTAGTCTATAGTAAGTGTGCATAGGAACATACAAGTTTTGTATTACGTAAGAGGCGCATTTTTCGTTACAATACCTTGTTACTGTCGAACAAGAACTTTTTGTCTATGTGTTAAAACTGTGAACTAACAATCCCCTTCAGTGCAGCTAATCGCACTTCCGTTTTTAAATGAGGAACGCGCCCAAATTTATCATTTCATTTTACGCTCCCAATCTATAAATTTGCTTAATTTGAAGCTTTTTAAAATAAAAATATGTCTAAAACGATCAGGAGCGATGTTAGAATTATTATCAATAAACTTTTGGTTTATTGCGAAGAATAAAAGGAGTAGTATCTAAAAGCAGAGCCGATACATTATATTTAAACACGCCTCTAGCACGCGTTGCCGCCATGACAGGTACCTACGCCACTAGAAGTCTTCTACATGCGACTACAGCGACTTCCAGCTATCGCCGATTTCTTGTCGGACAATACGTCCCTACATCCAGTTGTACCCAAGAGGACCAAGAGCAGTGACGTCCCTAAAAAAATCCGCCTTCAAATGCCATCCTATTTCATTTTTAGTTCCAAATATTGTAAGCAAACTCGTTGGTACACACCTGCGTATTTTATAATTTTTTTCAACTGACAAAAATCTACGTGGACTGGAGGTCTAAGGCGCTGACATGTTTGGAGGCCTCCTTGCGAATATGTTGTCTGTGTGATAAGCCCATTGATATACTACTAGATGAGCAGTTCCCATACAAGTGTCATTTTAAAAATGTACCACAAAAGATATAACGAATATCGTCTTATAATATTTCCTTGTAGGTATAATGCGTTAAGACCGTTAACATGGATTCCCGAATTTCACCCGTATTGCCCTGGCTGTAAAACTAAATTTGCGTTCTTGGAATAGTGAACCTAAGGGTGGCTGCAACGCAAAACAGACAGAGCAAGTCGTCATGCGCTGACTATTAGTTAGAGTAAGATGCAAGCTAGACCGGGCTTACTCAGTAAGTTTTAACAAAGGCGGACTCGCTGAAAATCGGGCGTCATTTTAAGAAGCATATGATTCATCCAGTAGTATATCAATGGATAAGCCGCAATTGAGTATTACAACAAGAATAATAGTTATGTCATGTATGTACCAGGATCACAGAACAGATAATAACTAGAATTCCTATAGGCAATATTCAATACACTACCTTTGGATGCAGGGATTGAAATTTGTGAGTGTCCAACTAAAATGAAACACGCATTATGCACGTGCAATAGTGTGTGTAATACACCAATATTAAATGAGCGTCAATCAGCGCTCGAAATGGAAAATTTCACGAACCGGAGCGCTCGATAATTTTACGAAAATATTAACACAGTAATCTAAGTGTGTAGTTTATAAAAATAAGAGTATTCTATTTTTATTATATGGCATATCTAGCTCAGACGGTCAATTTAATATTTCCACGAGACAAAGTGATAATATTTAGGATTATATGAACCGGAACGGCGCTCCGGTCCATTTCGAGGCCTGGCGTCAATGCATAAACCGAGAGCAGTTGTCAGTATTCGACGTATGACGTATTTTTGCAGTTACGTCCCTAGATGAAATGCCGCCTGTAAGCAGCGCCAAAATGCCGCCTCATTTTTTCATACATTATTTTTATCATCCTTTCGTGACTTCAATATCTAAGAAATGTGTTGTATGGATACATTACTAACAGAACTGAACTAAAACATAATTTGCAAAACGTTAATGTAGTGTTTCACACTGCTTTTAATCTTAGCGGTAGGTAGGGGGGTCCCCAAATATCCTAGCCCGAAGGCCCGTTTCAGGATGTGGGGACCATGGTGTAGGTACACCGAGTGCAATAGACAAAAGACCGATAAACGAGAAATTAGGCTGTGAAGTAGAAAAAGACTAATTTACAATCTCCTCCTTGCCCCCCCCCAATATTAAATCCTGGGTGCGCCACTGTCAACGAAGAACTCGTCATTTGATCAAATATTACACGAACTCATGTTTTACGTACTGCGGCGTACGAATAAGTGTCCTGCGGTGAACTGTTTACGTACAAATTTCCGGATACGCATCCAGAGGCGGACATATCGGTAAGGTTAAGGGCAATGTAATGTTCTACAGTAGTTTTCTCTAAATGGTATTCAGCGGAATCCCAGGGTTCCGTAAAGGAAAATAAAGGACATTCCATATATTTTTAGCGATGTTTTGTATTGTTTAATAAATCCAATGGAATTAGTGAGTTGTCGGCACCCGGCAATCATTATGAAGCACTGATCTCGACCTCCTTTTGTGGTAGCCAAGTAACATAGTAAAATTGTCGTGTATGTTTATCGCACGTAACTGCCTGACCCGCCACGCTGCCCCCCCCTCTAAACCCAGCCTTCATGCTAGAGGCCTGTCAGTTCCCCCTTTGTGGGTGCCATGCCTAACATAGTCCCCCCGTGGTTGATGCAACTGATCGAAATGAATGTTATTTTTTCTATAATATGCATTTGATCCATTGCAAGTGCCAAATGGGTTGTATGAATGGCTGACAACTATGCCCTATGGAAAAGAGTGTGTTAATATAACCTCAAATCTGTGGTGACCCATATACTCAGCTTAGGGGTGAACACGGTAATTTGATCATCAGCCGGGGTCGATTCGATGCTGGATAAAGGCCTACCCTAATTACTTCCACTCTTCATGGTACCTATTTTTTTTGCTGCCACGTACATTCAACGAAATTTATGAGTTTGTGTTTTTGTGGTCGTTTGGTGCCCTTTGGTTAGAATGGTGTCAGATTCATGTAGCAGTGCAGGCGACTCATTTAGGTGTTGGTTCGTTAATTTCAAATGACACTAACTCCGTTACAAAGTGATTTCGTCGTAGCCGCAATACCAGAAGAATTTGCCCATCCTCTACCAACAATGGGTTCACGTCAGTGGTGAAGGGTGGAGGTAGGCTGTTAAGATCCGCCATAAATAGTACACATAAAACTTTGTTAGTCACACGTATATTTGTTTTTATTGAACTAAGACTGCAATTTATAGATGGTGGTGGTTAGTTTTAGTTAGTTTGAAAATCAATTAAACCCTGCCTCGTGGAACCCACATCCTGAAGCGGGCCCCCAGGCTAGGATCTTTGGCGGGCCCCTCTACCTTTCGCTAAGGGTACAGGCAGTGCGACGCTCTACAGTAGCATTTTCCAAATGGTGTACGCGGTAAAATTAATGTGTATATTTTGTGTTTTTTTTTATTTCAATACATCCATTTGAATTATGGAGTTGTCAAATTAAAAATTATATCGTACAACCACATAATTTTAAATAAAAATATTATTGAAGGGAAATTGCGCCGCAGGCAACTTTTTTTAAACTAATCAAGCTAATTTGTGATATGTGTTTATCTCACTTATCTGGTCGACTCGCCTGGCCTAAGCCCTCTTGAGCTCGGGCCCCCTGGCTAGAGCCCTGTCAGCCCACTCTTGTGGGGGCCATGCCCTGCCTACCCAAAACCATAATAGTTTTGGTATATTTTGAGCGATACGAGAAAATAGTGCACACTATTTCATTCTTAGACTATAGATACATCATTTCATTCATACTTATTTGTTTTCAGATACATCATTTCATTCATACTTATTTGTTTTCGTTGGATTAAGAATACATATTATTGGTTAATTTTTAAAATTAATTAAGCCCTGCCTAAACCAAGCTATAATAGATAAAAAATATTATTCTATCTATAAAATATCCAAAGCTATGTATGATTTAATTGCATATTTTTAGATATTTTATAGATAGACGAGTGTTGTTTGCCTATTATATAATATTATGGCATGGTTTTCAAAGGGTTTAATTGAATATTAAAAACTAACCAACACCATCTGTAAATTGTAGTCTTATTTCAATGAAAACAAATATACATATGACTAACAAAGTTTAATGTGCACTATTTATATCGGGTCTTAAGAGCCTACCTCCACTCTTCGCCACCGGTTCACGTAGACGGTACATATTTCTCTGCAATATATGTAGGTACTCATTCGTTACTAATAATAAAAGCCCCTATTTAATTAATTTGAATTATTTCTAGGAAAATCATTTCATGCATATAGTGCTAAAACGGGACTTCACCAGCCCCTGGAAGCGATTCATTTCCCGAACATTTTCAAATATCAAGTCAAGCTAGAATCTAGCTTTGGCCACAATCAGTCGGTGACTTCCGTAAAAATACACAATAAATACGCCCCAATTGTAAATATCAATTTAGGTTTATAACTGTGAATTAAAATCGTCATTTTAGTATTTGTGAAGTTATATTTTACGATTTTATTGATCGCCATTCCCGGGTTAAGAGCTAGCTTGACGCGCATGCCCGGAAAACTCAAAGATTTCGTCGGCCGTCGGGGGTAAGCGAAACTTCTGTCATATTTTATCTCAGAAATAAGCTTTTGGCCATAAATATCATCAAAATTAACATCGCTAGAAACATCTCGAATGCATGAGCTATTCATTTTTTAAGTTTGCATTATTTTTTCCGCTGTTTTAGTGCACATTTCGTCATCTTTTACTTGCCGGCAGAATCGTTGCGATGAATTACGCAATTTGCCGGCTAACGCAGGCCCACGTTTCGAAATTAAACCGTTAAAAGTTACCCATAAAACTCAGACATTAAATTAACTCAATATTTAACTGTACTTTCTGATAATTTTAATCTAACTGTCTGTGACCTGTCTAGAAAAAAAACCATGCCGCCATTATCACCCTAAACACGATGTTTTATTTCCTTCAACATAATTATTACATTGTTTTTCCTCAATTAATTAATCAACAATCACATTTAAAGTATTTAATATAGACACACAGAATACTTATTAATTATTTGTGATTATTTTTCTTATCATAAATTACGTACAATTTAAATAAAATAAAATTTTCCCAAACGATCTTTTTAACTTTTCATATTATATTCTGTAGGTAGTAATTTCAAGGTCACGTTGTCGTATTTAAACCTTTTATTATTACAAAATCTAATCTAATGTAAGTTATACCTACTGTTTTTTATTTGAATTAGGTAAAGTGGTTTATTGTTGTTTTGTTTCTTGTTAAGTTAATAGTGTGTTAGAATCATTACAATCGACGCTGTGGAAATGCATCCAATTGCATCCCAAGATGGTCGCCGGCTTCGGGAGATGGATGTATTCGCGATGCAAGTCGCCGAGAAGATTGCACTATTATTAGAATGGCGACAGATGCATATTTGTGTAATGACGTCTCGTTGTTTTATTTTTTCCGACATTGTCGCTTTGAAATTGTCGTGTACGGTTCCCATTTTTAGCCGGCAATCCGCGGCTCATGCCAACTTCGCAAAAGAAAACGTAGTTTGAATTTCATAAAAAAAAACTCATAGATAGTAAAATGTAAACAAAATTCTTGGATGCATTTGCTAGAGAAGAGACTCGAAATCAATTAATAATATATCTGAAGCAGAAATCGATTAAAAAACAGTTATTAAAAAATGCTTTTAGATTCCACACTAAATAGTTTTTTTCCAGACTAATGATTGAATACAGATTCCGGGTTCAAATCCCAGCCCGAACAATAATCATATTCCACTTTTGGTACCGTCTTCTAGTTGCATTTGCTAAAAAAGAGAAATTTTCTGTGTACTATAGTTTTTTTTAAATACTATAATTTTCACATCTCAGTATTAAAATCAACATTATAAAAATATGACTGCTTCCCGTGAATTTAAAACTATTTGATGCACAAGTGTAGACAGCAGTGGCGAAGGGTGGAGGTAGGCTGTTAAGATACGCCATAAATAGTGCATATTAAACTTTGTTAGTCGTACGTATTTGTTTTTATTGAACTAAGACTACAATTTACAGGTTGGTTTTTAAAAATCAATTAAACCCTGCTCACCAAACCATAATAGTTTTGGTATAATATTTTGGGCGATACGACAAAATTGTGCACACTTTTTCATTCATACATATTTGTTTTCGTTGGATTAAGATTACATATTACACATATTGTTGGTTTTTTTAAATTCATTAACTCCTGCCTTAATCACACTATAATAGATAAAACATATTATCATATCTATAAAATATTCAAAGTTATGCATGATTTAATTGCATAATTTTAGATATTTTATAGGTAGACAAGTGTTTTTCGACTATTATCTATTATGTAATACGTGTGACTGACAAAGTTTAGTGTGCACTATTTATGGCGGTTCTTAACAGCCTACCTCTACCCTTCTCCACTGCCTACTTTATACCCAACTAGCAATAGTCGCGGCACGAAACTGTGAATTTAGATCGTAGTGCTAATTATTGCTTATTCTTTGAATGTAATTTTTTACTAAAACAAATACGTATAACTGACAAAGTTTAATATGCAATATTTATATCGGATCTTAACAGCCTACCTCCACCCTTCGCCACTGGCATCTGCATATATTGGCTGGGCCAATCTTAATATATTCAGCGCTCGAAATGAACCGGAGATCACCTCATGAGATTTCCGCTCCGTCTCGTCGAGAAATTAAACAGCGTGTTCCGGTGCATGAATTAATAAAAAGTAAAAAAAATAATTTACTTTATATAGGTATACATTTTTTAAAGTGTATAAGAAATTTGTCAGAAAATATGTTGAGAACAGAAAACCATCACTTCTGTTCCACACAAAGCATAGGTACTGATATTTATCTACCCCCAGAATGTAGGAAGTATCTCAACAGATGTTTTTACAAAAATTGGTTGTTAACCATTCGGTTATCCCTTATTTAGATGGTGGGAGGACAATATTACAAACAATCAGTCTAGATACGTCATTGTAATATTCCTTAGTTAAATGTTGGTATCACTTGTAAATGTCTCGTTTATCGGACGAAACCGCTACGGATAGTTATTAAATTATTACAGTATAGGGAGCATGGGCCCCACATCCTGAAGCGGGCCCCTAGGCTAGGATCTTTGGCAGCCCCCCCTACCTATCGCTAAGGATAAAGGCAGTGTGACGCTCTACAATAGTGTTTTCCAAATGGTGTACGAGGTAAAATTAATGTGTATATTTAGTGTTTTTTTATATTTTAATATTTAATACATCCATTTGAATTATGGAGTTGTCGAGTATCGATACACAATTAAAAATGATATCGTGCAACTCCATAATTTTAAACAATAACATTATCGAAGGAAAATAGCGCAGCAGGCGGTTTTTTTGCTATTAAATCAAATTTGTGATGTGTGTTTATCTCACTTATCTGGTCGACTCGCCACGCCGGGCCCCCAGGCTTGAGCCCTGACACCCCCCTTATGGGGGCCATGATAGGGAGATAGTATAATGAAAATTCTTTCTTTTTTTCGTTCGACCATGTCCTATCCTAATAGGATTATATGGGCCTCCACAGAGTAGAGGTTTGTATTGACAGATTTTGTTTTTTACGAGAAATATATGTCAGCCACTTGCTCAACCTATTAGGTCCATACCCTGACACCCACAAATTGAAAAAAACAATATGTGTACTTGCCAGACCCAGGATTCGAACCTGGGACCCACGGCGTTATAGTCCAACGCTTAAGCCGCGCGGCCACCGTGGGCATAATGAAAATAATTATCGAATATTTCAATACTTACTAAAACAAAAAAGTATTATTTTTTTACTAGATATAGATTTCATTAAAACTTGCGTGATAGACTATGTGTATAATATTAATTCCAAATAAATAATAATTCAATTATTGCGACGTCGCTTTTCGTACCAGCCGGTTGATAGACACCCGACGTTTACGACATAAAGTTGAACCTAACGTTTACCCAAATAGATACATAATACAATACCGATTGGGGTGAGAAAATCGCTATTTTCCCAACATCGACAATAATATAGAGTAGGCACATCTCTACTCAGTACTCACCACTAGGGAATCCAATCCCGAGCCAAAATTTTGATCCCGGGATTTCGGGACCTCGTTACCTTACTTTGAAAAGGTTCTAATTGCACTTGACCATGTTTTGAGCTATGAGCGTTTGAAATTTGGAATGGTCATATTTTGAATATAATAATTACAAGATAAAAATAACTTTTTATATACGTTTTTAAATTTTCTGTCGAATCATATAAACTTGACTGACTAGCTTAAACAATTACATTATTAATGGACAACGCACTCAATACAGTAGCTAGCAAGTAATTCGCGCATAGCGACATTCGCACATATATAGGTAGACGTCACGCAATTTCCATTATGCGATATCACGCATCGGGAATTTATAGTAATATCACCTTTATTGTAATGGGGTTAGAACAGTGTTTCTAGTATCAATGTTCATTTGAGTGAACTCGTTCGAACCAAAACATTCGGCAGACCCGACAAAAAGCATCGGGAATTTATAGAAATATCACCTTTATTGTAATGGCGTTAGAACAGATTATGCCATTCGGCAGACCCGACAAAAAAGTGAGTGTCATTTTTTTTCCAGATGCTTCGTCTATATTAATGTCATTGATCTTAAACGATCAAAAACAAATTTGTACTTGATAGAAATAATACTGAAATGTCATAGTAACGCACGTATATATTAATAATTTAGTTGCTAGGACCCCAGACCCCTAGCAATCAATAATAGTGGATTGGATTACGGATTTCTTCCGAAATAACTTTTCATACAAAACAGAATTAACTGAAAATGAATTCAATTCTGCTTAAAGATGGCTAAAAGTATTAAAAAAATTCATTGGCATCGTGTTCTGATATATTCTAAAAGTTTAAAATGTCTAGCTAGTCGGGAATCGATTGCAAGATTTGTACCGGATAAACAACCATCGGACAAATAAGAATACGACATAATAAAAACGTTGTAAAAATACATGTAGATGGAACTCCGGCAGCCAATTCCCATATTTGAATGGATGACTCTGAAATGAACGTACCGATATGATAGAATATGGCTAATGGAACCTTTTCACACCAAAAAGTCATTTTAGGCCAAAATATCAGTTAGAACCTTTTCAAAGTAAGGTAACGATCTGTCCGAGGTTTTTTAAGCCTTTCAATGTATCAGGTAGTGACGACGGATGGAAGCAGGCTGTGGAGATCCGACATAAATAGTGTACACTAAACTTTGTCAGACATACTTATTTGTTATCATTGAACTCAGAATACAAATTGCAAATGGCGTTGGTTAGTTTTTAAAATTCAATTTAACCCTGCGTAAACAACGCCTTCGCCACTAAGGAATCCAATCCCAAGCCAAAATTTTGATCCCGGGATTGGCATTTTTTTCGATAGTTAATATACATTTTAATACATAAAAATAGCATTGATAAAATTGGTAAAAGATGTCTAGTCTAATATATACTTACTATTTAAGATAATTATTGTTAAGAGCGTACATAAGTGAAACGGCAAATAATTTTCAACACTGTGTGGAACGAAATTTTGGCCGCGTTGCCATTCGGAGAGGAATAGTCGACCTGTTCGCACGTCAATTTCTTTTGTGATGGGAGTCGTGTAAAGATGACTAAAAAACGTTCCACATGTACTTGAAAAAGAAAACATGTCAATGAATATACTATTATTATTACGAATATAATAATAAACATAACATAAAAAGGACGCATATTGAACTTTTATGACAAATTATATTTCGTTCGGCTTGCGTCATTTGCACCCGCGACCCGCAATCCGCGCATCGCCTAGTCACGATCTTTTTAGACCATGCCTCAGCTGAGGTATAGCCTTAATATTGTATACTTTTAATATTGGAAATACATAGATTAAATGGAGTAAATAATATTGTAATATAAATATAAATGTGAAAGTAATCAGTTTTATTTATTTATTCAGGAAAAGATAACAAATACAAGTCAATGAAAATAAAATAAAAATAGCATATTGTGTTAACAATAAATACAATAAGTAGGTACATAATAAAATTCACAAACATTCCGAGATTCTAACAAATTGCTATTCATTCATAGATATTGTGTTAATTATTAATTAATAATTAAATTCAATGAGAAAATTAAAACATACATTCATAAAATTTGGCGTAGAAACAAGTGCCTGCCTGCACGTCCGTGGCACTGGCGGTTAGACGCCGTTCGCGTGCCAGAACGTCAGTAGCGTCTAGCTGGTTAAATGAACGGATTTATTATTTTTCTGATATTTTTACGATTGCGTATGACAACAAAAACTGGTTATTTTTATTATCCGTGAGCATCCTGTGATTCTCCCTGTGACAAGTGCAGGTACATACACTTCACTAACATAATTTTGTACACATACTAATTGATTGTGATTGATAAAAAAATCTATCCCGAAAGTTTCGGTTTTATGTTTACTAATCCCGGGATTCGTAGGTATCGAAAATTGTCCGGAATCCCGGGATTGGAATCCTTAATCCTGATGTCGAATATTTCATGATGCAATAATAATAATTATAAATTATAGTGGACTTGTCTCTGTTTATTTTTTTTACGTTTATCTACTGAACAGTAGCTTACACAATAATGGGGAAATATAACAAAAAAGCGAGTGGTATTGTATCTCGTTTTGCTTCTGACTGATGAGTTAACTTATTCACTGCTGACTAGTTAATTACCACAACTCGGTCAGTGCTAAAGACACGCCTGGCGTGTAGCAATTAGCATGTTAATTAAATGTGCCATGTATCTAATGGCCACCAGTAGCGAAGGGTGGAGGTAGGCTGTTAAGATCCGCCATAAATAGTGCATATTAAACTTTGTTAGTCATACGTATATTCAGTCACTACGAATTGCAGATAGTGTTGGTTAGTTTTTCAAATTCAATTAAACCCTTGCATAAACAGAGCCATAATAGGTAATAGTCAAAAAATACTCAAATATCTATAAAATATCTATAATTATGCAATTAAATCATACATAACTTTGGATATTTTATGGATAGAAGAATATTTTTTATCTATTATAGTTTGGTTTAGGCAGAGCTTAATGCATTTAAAAAAATAACCAACAATATGTGTAATATGTATTCTTAATTCAACGAAAACAAATAAGAATGAATGAAAAAATGTGCAAAATTTTATCGTATCGCTCAAAATATATCATAACGATTATGGTTTGGTTTTCGCAGGGTTTAATTGAATTTTAAAATCTAACCAACACCATTCGTAAATTGTAGTCTTATTTTAATGAAAACAAATACGTATGACTGACAAAGATTAATGTGCACTATTTATGGCTGACCTTAATAGCCTACCTCCACCCTTCGCCACTGATGACCACACACCAGGCGTGTTCTTAGCACGTAATGTGAAGTATAATAATATAATATAAGAAATTGCTAAGTGTAAAAGTGCAATAAACCACTTAATAAAACATTGGGTGGAATTACAATTGCATTCATGATATAAATTTATTGAAAGATCATTCGAAGAAGAAAGTGCCAATAGTTCAACTATATACTACGTAGGTATTTGTAAACATCAGTATCTTTACCATATCTTACCTTTACACATGTTTTAAGGTTTTCATGTATGTACATATTTAGATACTTAAGTATTTTTGTTATAACATATTAATATTTTAAAGATATTTTATATCTATATGACGTATTAGTCAGTGGAAATGGGACGATTTGGCACCGCGAACTGGCCTCCGGTAATTGGCCGCCGGTACAATCGGACGCCGGCCCAATTAGACGCCGACCTAATTCGACGCCGACCCAATTGGCCTCCGGGAGGATTGGACGCCGCACAGTTGAATTAAATGCGCAAAGGAATAGACGTACGTTACGATTTGTTGGAGTAAATAAGCAAGTCAGTTTAATATGCTTCTATCTTCTCAGTAGTTGTACCTTATACATTTCGAGCTTGACACATTTTTAATATAGATTGAGAATAATTATTATGCCTTATGATGTTTATTTAAAGAAAATAATTCTTCCCTCGCTAAAACTTAAAGATGTGCATAATCAATTAATTTATTGTCTGTACATGGGTACTTATTTATATTTACAACAAAAATTAAAAATAATGTTAGATGTTAGAATGAAAATAACATTATATTTCAGCGTTTTATCGACTTAATATTATAATAAAGCGTAAACATGTATATTATTATGCATAAATCCGTATTTTAAGATAGTACGAAATTACAAGCAAAATATTAAGTAAGTTATCTGCTAAGTATAAATTTTTCAGTAGTTTGATTGATAAACTACTTAGGTACTGGGTGCCGGACGAAATCCCGAAAAATGAAAAAATACAAACATCAATAATTGCGCAATTTTTGCAAGAGAGACAAAAACCCATTTTTTGTGGAAATATAAAAAAATGTAAAATACAAACATCAATAATTGCGCAATCGTGAATTGCGCATTTTTTTTAACAGAGACAAATCCCATTTTTTGCGGAAAATGGATTTTCCGATTGCACAATTTTTTTTTCAGGAGAGACCATTTTGTAGAACGAATGGATTTTGTGCCTCTTGCAAAAATTGCGCAATTCGCGATTGCACAATTATTGATGTTTGTATTTTACATTTTTTATATTTCCACAAAATATGGGTTTTTGTGTCTCTTGCAAAAATTGCGCAATTATTGATGTTTGTATTTTTTTTTCGGGATTTCGGCCTTCGGGATTCCGGCCATTTGGGATTTCAGCATTCGGGATTTCGGTATTCGGGATTTCGGCTTTCGGGATTTCGGTTTTCGGGATTTCGGCCATTCGGGATTTCAGCATTCGGGATTTAGTCTTTCGGGATTTCGTCCGGCACCCAGTACCTAAGTAGTTTATCAATCAAACTACTGAAACATTTATACTTTTTTTTAATATTTGTTGTAAATATAAATAAGTACCCATGTATAGACAATAAATTAATTGATTATGCACATCTTTAAGTTTTAGCGAGGGAAGAATTATTTTCTTCTAATAAACATCATAAGGCATAATAATTATTCTCAATCTATATTAAAAATGTGTCAAGCGCGAAATGTATAAGGTACAACTACTGAGAAGATAGAAGCATATTAACTGACTTGCTTATTTACTCCAACAAATCGTTACGTACGTCTATTCCTTTGCGCATTTAATTCAACTGTGAGGCGTCCAATCCTCCCGGAGGCCAATTGGGTCGGCGTCGAATTGGGTCGGCGTCGAATTGGGCCGGCGTCCGATTGTACCGGCGGCCAATTACCGGAGGCCAATCGCCGGAGGCCAGTTCGCGGTGCCAAATCGTCCTAGACCCTTAGTCAGTAGTGAGCATCCGGCGATTCCCCTGTGACATGTGCAGGTACATACACTTCACTAACATAATTTTCTACACATACTAAAAAATCAATCCCGAAGGTTTCGGGATTATGTTAACTAATCCCGTTATTCATAGGTATCGAAAATAAAATTGTCCGGGATTGGTTTCCCTACTCACCACCACATGCGAAATAAATAATTTTATTCGGTTATGTCTCACAACGCATTACGCGAAACGGAGAAAACGTAATGGCCGCCATATTTCGTTCAATAATGTTTGCTTTTACCTTATTAATCAACGTCAGAAGAAATTGGCTCGTTTCAAATAATAATTGAGATGGATGCCAGCAAAATTCCGCTCGGAAAATTATTAATAATACGACATTTGGGCTTAAAACCAATGCGGTCATGGAAAAACGTTTTTGAAAGATGTAGGGGGAAGATTTAATTTATAATATGATTTCCGCGTCCGGTTATAAAACCGCGGGTTCCGATTTCAAATTATTATTTTTTCGAATGTGTGTATTGAATCCTTATTCTAACTAGTTAACACGTTTCCGCTATTTTTCTTGATCTGAAATAACACGAATATCACTCGGGGCAATTCCGTATACAAGGCAGTTATCAGTCAGCGATCAAAATGGTAAATTTTACGAGCCAAAGCACTAGATAATTTTCCGAAAATATTACCATAATATTATTTATTCAATTTGATGTATTTTTTCCCGACCATGTCCGATCCTAATAAGATCATATCGTCATTGTTCTGGCAGAAGACACTAATTCGAAAAAATGACATATTGAGATAGTTATACCAAAATGTTCATTATTTCAAACTTTACCATCTGGAAACCTTCTTAATAAATAAACAGTCTTTATTTTAAAGTCATCTTTTTTACGATTACTTAATAAACTCACATGATAAACCATTTCAAACATTTTAACAACTTCAAAGTCAAATTACTCAAAACTAGTATTCTCCAGTTAGTGTGTTCTGCCCAATGACATTAATGTTCTGCCAGAACAGAGACGATATTATGGGCCTCCAAAGAGTGGAGGTTTGTATTAACAAATTTTGTTTTTTTACGAGAAATGAATGTAAGCTAGTTGCTCAACCTGTTAGGTCCATACTCTGACTCGTACACAAATTGAAAAACAATATGTGTACTTCCCAGATCCAGGATTCGAACCACGACGCTATAGGCCGAAGCTTAAGTCACACGGCCACTGTGGGCGTAATTTGATGTATAGTTTGTAAAAAAATGTGTGTTAGATTTTTTATTGCATATCCCACCTAGCTCAGACGATTAAATTAATTTTTGAGGTGCGCTTTAGTCCATTTCGAGCCCTCGGTTAGCTACAATACTTGGTAGGTACACAGTGATAAACGGGCTAAGACACACGGCAATACAGATCGAGCTTGTCGTGCAAATGCTACCTGGAGGTTTGTGTTGACAGATTTTTGTTTTTACGAGAAATAGATGTTAGCCACTTGGCCAACCTATTAGGTCCACACTCTGGGTTACATGTAAGTTGTACGTATGCAGTTCATCGTGTGACACTTATTCGTGCGCAGCAGTACGTGAAACATGTTTTCGTATAACATTTTATCAAATGACGAGTTCTTCGTTGAACATTTCCCCGTGGACAAAATGCGGCGATAGTTTGCAAACAGTACTTGGTAGGTACACAGTGATAAACGGGCTTAGACACACGGCAATACAGATCGAGCTTGTCGCGCAAATGCTACGTGGAGGTTTGTGTTGACAGATTTTTGTTTTTGCGAGAAATAGATGTTACTGTTCGGTACTGTTCCAATTAGATTAACCCTAACTTAACCTAACCTAGTAAAGACATCTCATAAAATTCGCCACATGTTGTAGCATACGTACAAATATACTCCACGGTGAAATGTTCAACGAAGAACTCGTCATTTGATTATATGTTACACGAACTCATGTTTCACGTACTGCGGCGCACGAATCAGTGTCCTGCGGTAAACTGTTTACGTACAAATTTCCAGATACGCACACTCTGACTCCAAAGATACATTTAAAAATAATATGTGTATTTGCCAGACCCAGGATTAGAACCTGGGACCCACAACATTATAAGTTAACACGTTAGCCGCTCGGCCATCGTGGGGCCGTTACAACACTTCGGCACTATCATTTAGTTAAAATCCATCTAAAATTTGTAAGTGACCACAACGAACATAAAAATGGAAGCCATTGCGTGAAAAAGAACATCGAAGTAACAACTGAGCAATATTAATATTAGTGGAGTTCACCAACTTAATAATGCTTTATTCGTTAGCTAAATAATTTCAAATGTCATAACATAAATAACGTATAAAGCTCTGCTTTTAATATTACAATTTCATAAAGCTTTCTTGTTACAGTCAAACCTTTTGGGATTTACTTTATATTCTGTCACACTGTCACAAATTAAATACATGCCTCCGAGACTGCGATATAATGAAATTAACAAGCAATTTGTTATATCAATACTTGACGAAAGCTCAGGCCTTATTGTAAATACATACATATTGATTCAAGCTTTCAGTAGGTAGGTACGAGCTTTTCGTTGTAAGGATATTTTTATATTACTATTTAATAAACCGTAGGTAGACATAGCAGTTAAAAATATAAAAGCGAAATTAGTTGCACGCGGCTTTCAATCACAAAAAGATTTCATGATAAATTAACTTTTCTTCTGCTTTGTTTTCATTTTACAACATTTTTCTTAGCTCGTATTCTTATTTGTCCGGTGGTTCTTTGCCCGGTACAAATCTTGCAATCGATTTTTAACTAGCTTCCCGACTAGCTAGACATTTGAAACTTTTAGAATATATCAGAACACGATGCCAATGCATTTTTAATACTTTTAGCCATCTTTAAGTAGAATTGGATTCATTTTCAGTTAATTCTGTTTTGTATGAAAAGTTATTTCGACACCATTATTGGTTGCTAGGGATCTGGGGTCCTAGCAACTAAATTATTAATACATACGTGCTTTACTATGGAAATCATTATGACATGTCAAAATGACATTTCTGTATTATTTCTATCAAGTACAATTTTTTTTGATCGTTTAAGCTAGTCAAGTCAAGTTTATATGATTCAACAGAAAATTTAAAAACGTTGTATTTAAAAAGTTCTTTTTATCTTGTAATTATTTCATATTAAGGCCTAATTAGACCTGCACACTCGCAGACCCAATCGGATTCATCGATCGTAGAGTTTAAATATATACAATTACAGGGAACTCAGAAATAATGGGAACTGAAATACCTAACGGGTAAGGAGAAGCAGGCAACCGATCTCGAGTAAGGAAGAGTACGAGATAAATTTAAACACGTGTCAAGAATACGTCATACGTCAAATACTGACAACTGCTCTCGGCTTATGCATTGCCGCTCATTTAATATTGGTGTATTACACACACTATTGCACGTCTATAATGTGTAGGACACTCACACATTCAAAATTTACTTTATTGGTATATAGCCTATCGGATTTCTATTTATTATCTGTTCGGTGTATTGGTATATGATCAATTACCTACACGGAACGATTCAGCTACCAACTCTTTTTCGACTTATACGAGGTATAAATGAGAACTCTGCCATTCTGTCCAGTGTTGACGTGTGTGTCCCTGATAACTATCTTAGAAATAGAGAGCATCAGTAATTGTTTATTCTCCCAAAGTGCAGAACCAACCTGCCAATGGTAATACCAATTGGGAGGGCGACAACTATGTTCAAACAAATTGCTTTGGGTGTTGATATGCTCCACTTGCGTGAGAAAGATTTTAGTTGGACGCTGTTTTATAAATTCTTAAAATATGGTCTCCTTAGCAAACTCGGTGTAGGTACTCGTACTTCTTTGAACTTCTATAGATGTATAATTGTATTTTCACTACTTTTATTTGTATGTTTATATTATGTTCTCTTTTTATATTTTCATTTTTATCGCTTTTATTACTTTTTGTTCCCCTCTTTATAATAATGTTTCATGTCATGTTGTGAACGTCTTATACTTACAATTTGTAATGTCCACAATATGTTAAAACAATAAATTGAATTTAAACATTGAATTGAATAGTCAGAGTTATGTGCCAAAATTATGACACTCAATCTACTTTTTTGTTACAGGAATTAATATCCAAATCTAATCGAATAAAAGAGTGTCTACTGAATAAAGTCTTCGTTGAATCAAAGAAGCGACCGACAAGAAAATACCAGCATCAATTAATTAGACCAGCGGCGGTACACGGTTCCTATCCGCGATGGGCAAAGAGAAGATTCACATCAACATCGTGGTGATCGGGCACGTGGACTCGGGGAAGTCCACGACCACCGGCCACCTCATCTACAAGTGCGGCGGCATTGACAAGCGGACCATCGAAAAGTTCGAGAAGGAGGCCCAGGAGATGGGCAAGGGTTCCTTCAAGTATGCTTGGGTGAGTTTCATCGTTCTTATAACGACGGGTGGGTAGGCTGTGGAACTCCGACATAAATAGTGCACACTAAACTTTGTCAGCCATACCTACTTATTTGTTGTCATTGAACTAAGAATACAAATAATTGCAGATGGTGATAGTTAATTAAAAAAAAAAAATCATAAACCAAATAATAGATATTAGATAAAAAAAATCCATCTATTATGGTATGGTTTCGCAGGGTTTAATTGAGTTTTAAAAACTAACCAACACCATTTGTATTTTTAGTTAAATGAAAACAAATAAGTATCACTTTAATCTGCATATTTTTGTCGGATTTCCACAGCGTATCTCAATCTTTCGCCAACAATATTATATTAATTTAGACTGCTTTGGATCTATCCAACTATAACATGTCTTCCAAGTTTATATAATAATATTTTTAAAATATCAAATAATGTAACCTAATATACTTATAATATATCATCATCATCATCAGCCGGGGTCAATCCACTGCTGGATGAAGGCCTCCCCAAGCGTCTTCCAACTCTCTCGGTCCTGTGTCTTTCGCTGCCACGTATTTCCGTCGAACTTTACCAGTTTGTGAATCCAGCGGCTTTTAGGGCGACCCTGTGGCCGTTTCGTGCCCCTTGGGTACCATTGGATGACGACATTTGTCCAGCGGTCGTCCTTTCGGCGAGCAATGTGCCCCGCCCATCTCCATTTCAGCTGTTTGGCAACGTCTATTACATCGCGTTCTCCTGTCTGCTTCCTAACCCATTCGTTTCTCTTACGGTCCTTTCGCGTGATGCCCAACATACACCTCTCCATGCCTCGCTGTGCGACTCTTAGCCTTTGGATAATATATAAAATATAATATATAAAATAATGTCACCTAAGATTATATTTGTTAAATTATAGAAATATATAATCCATATATTATATTTATAACTATAACTTGAGGCGTGACCTTGGCGTTAGTGTCGTAATATCAGTTTTTAGTTATTCAAACCCCGTACCTCAAATTATAGTTGTCGGTCTCTATTTATGGTAAGTAGCACTCTGTAAATGATCTACCATTCTACCACGATTTGATATTCCTAGATAGGATCTCGAAACCCGTAATTTAAAGAAAGAGGAAAATAATACAAAATAATCTAGGTATGTACTATACGTATTTATATCTAATTAACTATTTTGTTTATTCAACGAATAATTCACAAGATTTAAGAATGTAACATTCTAATTATTGAACATACATAATTTTGAAAACACTTCTGAGAAAATATATTATAATTTATAACCAATAGAAAAAATCTTTTTGAAAAGGCCCACGCACATATGCGTGGGCGCGAAACCCGAGAGATGCAGGTTCGATCTTGCGGGGTGTCTTACTTTTTTTAAAAAGATTTTTTTCTATTGGTTACCTATAATATATTTTCAAAATTATGACGTATGTTCTTATTAATATCGATGTATGAAAAATAGTGGAGAGTCCAAAAGACATTTTTGAGACTCCTTTACTTTCGGCTGTATGGATATTATCCGTGGCTCTATCCGACTGACTTTCTCTTAGGTATGCTTACATACTGTAGCTTAAAATTTAGAAGGGATGTTTATTTAGCTATATATTTTTTCAGACTTATACGCGGCGTAAATGTGAACTCTGCCATTCTTGGTGGTGTTGGCTTGTGTGTCTCTGATAATTACCTTAAGAATCGAGGGCATCCGTTGTTTGTTCTCCCAAGGTGCAGAACTAACTTGCCATTAGCGACGCCAATTGGGAGGGCAATAACCATGTTTAATGAAATCGCTTCGGATATTGATATATTCCACTTACCTGAGGGTGAATTTAGGTGGACGTTGTTTTATAAGTTTTTAAGATAGGGTCTATCGATAGTTCACCCTGTCTGCTTCCATCTACTTTTATTTTTGTTGATTTTTTTTTCTTTTCTTATTTTGTTTCTTATTTTATTACTTATTGTAATATTAAGTCACATCTCTCTGTATTTTTATTTTAAAAATTGTTAACACTTATTTTATGCCATGTCGTGAACGCTTTGAATTTGTAATTTGTTATGTTCATTATATGTAAAATAAATAAATTTGATTTGAAAAGATGTTGAAGAAAACCTTCTTATATAGAGATGGAACCTAAACAATTATTATGAAAGCAGCACTCGAAATGGAAATTTTTCGAACCGATGTGCAACTGTAGTTTAAAAGCAAATAGGTAGTTGAAAGTAAAAATCACAGCTGATATTCTCTGTGTTGGCAGGTATTGGACAAATTGAAGGCAGAACGCGAACGGGGCATCACTATTGACATCGCCCTGTGGAAGTTCGAGACTGCCAAGTACTACGTGACCATCATCGATGCTCCAGGACATAGGGATTTCATCAAGAACATGATTACAGGCACCTCGCAGGTCAGTAAAACAAGGATATGATTACAGTGACGTCCCGTGGGGGTAGGCAGATTGAGCGTCGCTTGGGGGCGGCAGTTACTCGAAGAGCGGCAAATCGAGGAGAATCATTTGGTATATATTGTAGAAATAGCTACCTAAACTGAGTACTTAATAACGAAAATATCTTTCCTATAAAAAAATCAGCTCACTGGTTGGAAACAAAATATATTAATTAACATAAAAAGTTTAACAGGGCTGTAATTTTTTGTCGGGTTCGCGATGTCTAGTTTACTCCCGTTGCCTTTGACGTTCTTGGTGACCAGAAATGACACAAGCACGGGTGATAAAAAATATTGTAAAAAAATGGGGCGGCATTATGGAATTGCCCAGGGGCGGCATTTTATCTAGGGACGTTACTGTATGATTATAATTATTGGCTTTCTCAAAAATATTTGCCACTCACTTTCAGACAATATTATTTATTTTCATCATCCCTGAAAATTTAGTCAACTAGAATGTATCATTGATTAAACATACTGGTGAAAACATTCAAATAAGATTATGTACATTATTACAATAAGCCACTAAGCCCAATGCCAGTAGTTGTAGTGCAGTGAAAAAGTGTTGTAATTAGTAATAGAAGAGAATCACGTGAATATATTGTAACCTCACCGAAATCGAACCTGATGAAAGGCCAGCGCCCTACTGGACCAATGAGCCCGCCTTGTTTGTTTATATTCTTTTACATGTTTCATGACTTAAAAACACATAAAATGATTGATATAGATCAGTGGTCTTCAAACTTTGTCGACTCACGGAACCCTTAGAATTATAAGTTTTTTTCGGGGAACCCATCTCATCCTTAGAAAAATATATCTTAAAATAATTAGGTACATTTTTTACACAATTTGTCGAAGTCTAGGTATATTCGTCGATTTTTTTTGACTCGCGGAACCTCCAGAGTGGTGCAGTGGAACCTCGGGGTTCCGCGGAGCATAGTTTGAAGAACACTGATATAGATGAATATGTTGAAATATTGATTTGTATTATTTTCCCCTTTTTGAGTAGCCCAGCGCTCACTTGTCTTTCAATCTCCTATTACTTTCCAACGCACGCAATGAGTATCCCATCTTGTAAATCCATCCAAGGCGCTATTTCTCGTAAAAAAATGGAGAAATCTTAATAGATTGTAGAATCAATTTAAAAATTGTATGCATCGAGGTGTCAGTGAATTTGTTCAACAAGTTCCACTTTAAAAACTATAAGAATGTGTCGTTCACTATTCCAGGCGGACTGCGCTGTTCTGATAGTGGCTGCAGGAACCGGAGAGT
Source organism: Rhyacophila brunnea (assembly GCF_057557595.1). Classification (NCBI taxonomy): domain Eukaryota; kingdom Metazoa; phylum Arthropoda; class Insecta; order Trichoptera; family Rhyacophilidae; genus Rhyacophila; species Rhyacophila brunnea. Next base: position 29,130,941 of record NW_028232904.1, on the reverse strand, counting down.
TCGAGGCTGGCATCAGCAAGAACGGACAGACGCGAGAGCATGCCCTGCTGGCCTTCACGCTGGGAGTCAAGCAGCTGGTGGTGGGGGTCAACAAGATGGATTCGACCGAGCCCCCTTACCACGAGGCTCGCTACGAGGAGATCAAGAAGGAGGTGTCGTCTTACATCAAGAAAATTGGTACATTCTACAATATTTCAATATATACAACCAACAATATTAATAGCTTGGAAAATAGATAACTTTCTCTCACAAAGCATAGTCACAGAGTTGAGGTTGTATCAATAGATATTTGTTTTTTTTCTGACAGATGGATGCTAGTCACTTGCTCAATCCATTAGGTCCAAAGACAGATTGAAAAACAACATGCAAATTTTGTCAAACCCGGGATTCGAGCCCGTTATAAGATTATAACTAATAACAGGGTTGGCAAACCTTTTTACGTACGCGTGCCAAAAATTCCTGAATATTATTTTTCAACTGTCCGACGTGCCGAGTAGTTATAGGGAAAAAATATTTTTTAAAAATTCTATTAAAAAAATGATGTTCTAGATACCACTCACAGAACATAGAAGACCAGAAGTACCAGAATTACTATTATTAACTTCACCGAGTTTTTGTTTCTTATCTGGTGCAGTCATTTTTTGTGGGTAGAAATGAAAATTTTTATTAATATATTAATTAGTTTGGTTATTTACGCACAAATTGACATGAGAATTGCTCCGATCAGATTGGGCATTCTCTCGCCACAGTGGTCTCAAGTATTGTAAATCAATCAAAATTAGAGGTTTGCGGCACGGCATTCCCCGCCACCTGATGAGGTTAGTGCGATAATATTATATATAACGCATAAAGTCTAAGGACCGACCTAAATTTAAAATTTAAATTACTCTTGAAGAACATTTGCTGTTATTTTTTATACAACGCAATCAGTCATTTATTATTATTATAGGTTTTTTTGGTACAACTCGTTTATGTGGAATACAGCGCCAAACACATTTTGAAAATTGCCGATATACTGGATTATTTGTTAGGTTAACCTAACCAAACCTAACCTAACCTAAACTAACCCAAACTAACAAATAATCCAGTATATCGGGTATTTTCAAAATGTGTTTGCCGCTGTATTCCACATAACCGACTTGTACAGTTTTTTTCTCTTCAAATGCATGCCATGCAAAATCATCTCGCGTGCCACTGGTGGTATGCGTGCCATAGGTTTGCCACCACTGACTTCAAACTTCATCACATAATAATTCTTGTTGCCGCACTTTTGGGACACTAAAAATAACATTCTAAATAAATAACTTTTTTTTGCTGAAATGTCTCTGGGAGATTTATATGTCTTTTCTCCGTCATATCATCTAGAAAGAATTACATTTTTTATCTAATTTCTCTAGTTTCGATCTTCATGAGGCGTCTGATTATAAATTAATATTGTGACTGCTTTCAGGTTACAATCCTGCGTCTGTTGCGTTTGTGCCCATCTCCGGCTGGCACGGAGACAACATGCTGGAGCCTTCCGACAAGATGCCCTGGTTCAAGGGGTGGACCATCGAACGCAAAGAGGGAAAGGTTGACGGAAAGTGTCTCATTGAGGTGAGGATACCTTATTGTCTTTAAATCAAACATGTTGAAGAAAATTTTCTTTTTGTAGACGGAACTGCAAATAATATAAGCAATAACTACTACTACGGTAACCAGGAAACTTAGAAATAATGAAAACTGAAATACCTCACGGGTAAGGAGAAGCAGGTAACCGATCTCGAGTAAGGAAGAATACGGGATAAATTTAAACACGTGTCAAGAATATGTCATAAGTCGAATACTGACAACTGCTCTCGGTTTATGCATTGATGATCATTTAATATTGGTGTATTACACACACTATTGCACGTCTATATGGCGTATTTCATTTTCGTAGGACGCTCACACATTCAAAACCCTGCATCAAAATGTAGTGTATTGAATATAGCCTATCGGAATTATATTTATTATCTGTTCTGTGACAGTAATCCTGATACTTACTTGAATTTGATATAATGTTTGGTGAGCTATTATTTAGACGAACAATCACATAAAATTTCAAAAATCATTGCATAACTAAGTAAGCAATGCGGAAGCAGCAACACTAGATTCATTTTCCAGTGCTACACTGAGATAAAAAATATTTCGTATGTATTTGCGTGTTTAAAAGAACAATACTGCTAAATTTCAAATACCGTATTTAGGTATTTACCTGAATAAATAATTTTAGCAAATTAATCATCAAAAGAGGCTACCATTTTCTTTTTTATTTGCATACAATAATTATACTGGCAACGTAGAGAATATTTCTATAGTTAACAATTCAAACATTCTAAAATTGTTCTGGAATCGCTAGCAAATGTAGTAAAATCTGAGGTCTACTTAATTCTTTTGAGTAAATCTGTAATGCAATTTTATAAAAATATACACAGCAGATTATAATAGTACATATAGAAGCATAATATTATATATATATATATTTAACGCCTCTGAGAAAATATAATGTAACAATTAGAAAAAATCCAAAAGACACCCAGCGGGATTTGAACCTTTGACCCTTGGGATTCGTGCCCATGTGCACTGATCGCTAAGCTACGTGTGTCCTATATAATTGTGACAAAATTAACTAGTGGTTCTTACAATTCTTACTATTCAGTTCAAGCGCTTTCTAAATTGCATTATTGTTTTGGCAATCGGCTTTTGTATTTTAAATCAATATATTTTTATAAATTATGTAGGCTTGATGTTAGGATCTCTCTAAATTTTTGTTATAACATATTCATTCATTCGTGACATATATATATATATATATTCATTAAATAAAAAAAATGTTTATTTTGATTATATACTTGGGCTTCTTTGTTGCCTTGTTGAAAGTTTACTAGAAAGTTTGATATTCTATACGATTGGGCAAATCATAAAATAATAAAAATTTACAATGCGCAATAATATGTTGACAAAAGATCTCTTTCGCAGGCTTTAGATGCCATCCAGCCGCCGTCTCGGCCAACGGAGAAACCTCTCCGGCTCCCACTGCAGGACGTCTACAAAATTGGAGGAATCGGAACAGTACCGGTCGGCCGCGTTGAGACTGGTGTACTCAAACCAGGTACAGTATACATCATACAAATTGGATTTGAAGTATTCTAATGATCTTTTTTATAGAGTCAATTTACACCCACGGATATACTCAAAAACACATGATTGGTTGGTTATTGAAGTCATAAACTTCATTAGTAACTGATGTTTCGCACACACTGCTAATTTTTATCGATTGACATCATAAACTGTCAAACAGGATCATTCTGTGTGACTATTAGTAAAATATACAGGCAATACAGACCTTAGGCGTCCTAAAGGGTAGGGAAGTGGCTTTGCATATACCTGAAGGAAGCCAAGACTTAAATCGTGTCCGGAAACTTGTACGCATGCAGTTCGCCGTATCACACTTCACCGTAAAATGTTGTATCGGAAATATATGGCCGTATATTAAAACCATCTCTCCAACCAAATTCCAACCTCTTTAGGTCGTATAGTACTGACATAAAATTCATGACTAAATAAAACACGGTTCTTGTCGGTATACACTTATCAGGAAGCCAGCAGCAAACACATTTTGAAAATAGCCCATATTGGAATTATTTGTTAGTTTAGGTTAGGTTAGGTTTTCATTCTAGGAGTCATGAATTTTGCCAAAATCAGCTATGAAAATTGAATTAATGTTCATATTGAATCTAATAAAGTTGGAGACTGTATAGTATTCGGTCATCTGCTTTCCGATAGAAAAATCACGGCGAACTGTGCCACGGTGAAATGTTTTATGTACAATTTTCATTTAACTGACTTACATAAGGTTGTAGCGCCAAAGAAGACGTATTTCTCAACTCTGCCACAAATTCTATATTTAAATTATTTAAACATTCACTCATTTTCAAGTTTGTTTGACTATTTGAGTGGCTTTCTCTTCTATTGTTCATTAACTGAAACAGTGTTGCCACGGAAACGCTATTTTAGTTTGAAAAGCCTCAATGACATTGAGCTACTTTACAAGCTGCTTGTTAGCGAATTTAAAAGCGGGCGAGTCAGCTAGTGCGATTGTGATGATGACACACAAAACTTTCCACTCGCTCAGAAGCCAACAAGCTAGAGAGTTGAAACCGTCATTTTTGGTACTATTTTGACAGGACGTATTGAGTAGTTAATTTTTTTACTGGGAGGTCGCTACTATCCAGGGCTCGAAATGGAACAGAACGCACCGGAGGGCCGTTCCGGCTTGTGAAATTTGTAAAATTATCGCTCCGTCTCGTGGAAAAAATATGTTGACCACCTGAGCTAGATAGGGCATAGAATAGAAAATCTGACACACTTATTTTTATTTTACGATTTGATGACTATGTAAATATCTTCAGAAAATTTGTCGAGCGCTCCGGTTCGTAAACTTTTCCATTTCGAGCGCTGCTACTGTCGCTCTACTGCGCAGACGCAGTAGTCCCACACGCCAGCGTGTAGCGTGTAAAGTTGACCGGCTTTCAACTTTTCTCGGTAGATTGTTTACAATCTGCTTGTTAGCTTGTTCGATGATGATACTGGGCGACTTTACAAGCAGATTGTAAATTTACCAACAAGCAGCTTGTAAAGTAGCTCAATGTCATTGAGGCTTAACTAGTAGGCTTGCAACTAGCATGTTGCGTCTCTAGTGAAAAATCACGGACACGTTGCAAACTATTTATAAATTAGTCACAACCTTAATTGGACACATTAGCGATGCTATGCAGCTTAATGGTAAGGGATTTCACCCCTTAAATATTAACATGGCGGTGTCTGGCAGGCTGCGAATTAAACCTTATGTAAACATATCTTTTTTAGAAATATATTAATAGTAAAGCATAAAGACTTCAGTATTTTGGTTAAGTATTTCACCATGATTCCAAGAGATGGCAGTGTGTGTACAATATATTAAATTATTTAAAACAATCGACTGGGGTTTGTATAGAAAGTGTAAAGTACAGCGTGTATAATACACACTCATTTTCTATGGGCTGCGTGGATTTGTAGATTTCAGTCCTTTTTTTTGAGGGTCTTCGTGGGTGAAAGGTCTTATTTGTAAAATTGTAGGTAGGTATCTAAATTGTTTTCACACTCTAAAATGATGGAAGTTTCATTGAGGATATTTGTACTCACAATTCCCTTCTTGATCATAAATTTAATGTACTGCTACGAACCCCTGTTTTAGATAGGTAGTTGATATTCAATACTATTTCTAAAATTTTTATGGTACATCTTTTTAGTTTTATTCTTTGTACTCTGTCAACACCAGTGACGTCCCTAGACAAAATACCGCCCCTGGGCAGTGCCATAATGCCGCCCCTTTTTTGTTTATAAAATTTTTTATTATCCGTGTTCGCGTCGTTTCTGGTCACCAAGGACGTCGAAGGGCAACGGAAGTAAACTAGACATTGTGAACCCGACTAAAAAAATACAGTCCTGTTAAACCTTTTATGTTAATTAATGCATTTTGTTTCCAACCAGTGAGCTGATTTATTTAAAGGAAAGATTAGCTATTTTTATATATTCCAAATGATTCTCCTCGATTTGCCGCCCTTGGTATATATTCCAGAATCAATTATAGGTATATTTTTGTAAATCTTTATGCATCAATCAGAAATATTGATTTACATGTTAAACATTTCAGGTATGCTGGTGGTGTTTGCTCCTGCAGCGCTGACGACTGAAGTCAAATCCGTTGAGATGCATCACGAGGCACTACAAGAGGCTGTGCCCGGAGACAATGTCGGCTTCAATGTTAAGGTACCAGCAAGTCGTAACAGCATGACCACATCATGATTTGAACCGAAGACGATGAAGAAAACCTCCTCTATTAGACTGAGCCTAAATATATGAAAATGAAGATGAAAAAAAGACTCATGGACTAACGATTAAATTAACTGCAAGTCTTTTTGAATTGCAGATTCATTTCTATACGCAAGAATCTATTATCACATAAATTTTAACACAGTTTTAGATTCACTCAAACAGTCAATTTCATTGTTAAAATTCATAGCTACGTGAGCATTGAGTGATTTACGTGGTTGGCCGGCCAACTCAAAATAAGTAATTCACCTTGTCAATAATTAGTTGTGTGTACTCTTCTTGACCAGATTCACTCTACTAAGTAAGAGGCCATCCATGGACTGAAACCGTATGCGGTTTAGATCCGTGTGCCATACTAAACTTATGATTTTTGTTCATGAAAATATATTTTCACTAAATTTGTAAGTGTAAGTGTATGGTATACACGGATACGATCAGATGCTCATAATATACTTTGTGGAAAAATATTTCCATGAACAGAAACGATAAGCTTAGTATGGCACACGGTTTCAGTCCATGGATGGCCTATAAAAAGGTTCATTTCAATAATACCTAAATAATATTTATGCAAGATTTTCAAATTCTGGTTAATTGATTTCAGAATGTATCAGTGAAAGAGTTGCGAAGAGGCTTTGTGGCTGGAGATTCCAAGAACGCCCCTCCGAAGGGCGCTTCTGATTTCACTGCACAGGTAACAATAACATTCCAATACAATACAAAACCAAATTAACGAAATCAATATTAAACGAGTTTAAAATTTTTTTCACTACATCGTCGATGGAGATGTATATTATGTACATTAGGTCAAAAATCGTACAGAGTCCACTCTCAGTTTTGACTTATCTGTATCATAGTGATAAAATCTCATTGTCTGCAAACTGCTTATCATTGAATGAATACCAGCATATATCAATAGGCTTACGGATTATTAAAAACCATGTCCGTGTCCTATACGAATTTAGCTAAAACTATATCATAATAATATAATATAGTAAATCAGTATTCACGAAGAAATATACAAATCGTTTGAGCAGTTCTATTTGAAAAAGTATTGCTGAGTATAATGATTAAATTAGGTGCAAGTCATTTCGCATTGCAGGTTTATCATCTTTATTGTCTGGGGTTTGTTTGTCAGAGCCGCACCGAGATAAAAACATATTTTATACAATGAAATATTAGTATGTAATTATGGTTTCCCAAAGTGGGCGCTGGAGGGATATTGAGGGTGTTGCCTGCGTACGAGAAAGTGGGCAATAAGAAAACATTGAGAATTAGACTATGCAAGAATTGTCATGGAAACATTCTTATTAATAATATTTTAAGGAAGTATTATAAAACTGTAGAAATCAATCAACTTCAATATGTGTAATGGCTGTTTATTTTTATTTTATGGAGGCAGTACATCGACATGGGTGTGGCTTAAGCATCGGCCTATAACAGGTTCGAATCCTGGCTCTGGCAGTACACATATTGCTTATCAATTTGTGTATGTGTCAGGATATGGACCTAATAGGTTGAGCAAGTGGCTAACATTCATTTCTCGTAAAAACTAAATCTGTTAATACAATCCTGGAGACCCATGTGATCTTAAGGTTCGGACATGAAAAAAAATCTACTTTTCTAATTCAATCTGTTTCGAAACTGTAAATTATAATTTGCAGGTAATTGTGCTGAATCATCCGGGGCAGATCTCAAACGGATACACTCCGGTGTTGGATTGCCACACGGCACATATCGCTTGCAAATTCGCCGAGATCAAAGAGAAATGTGATCGCCGTACGGGTAAGTACTGTAATTTTAAGACTTAGGGAAACTTGCAAACAGATGATATTGGATATATTGAGAATTCAATGCAGGGTTTCGGTGTAGTTCAAAACGGAATATCCCACATAAACAACGGAATTCACATTACGTATTAAACATTACGAATGCAATTATAAACATATTAATGAAATCCGTCAATACGGTGTATATGGGGGTATTACACCTCCGAATGGTCCCCATTTGGAGATGTCTCGTCTGGGGGTCTAAAGAGGCCTGAACCATTTTCAAACCGACGTATAGTAATGGTTGATTACAAAAAAAAAAAAAAAATACTTGGCAAGGTTCATCATACATAACTTTGAATATTTTACAATATTTGTTATCTATTATTATAGTTTGGTTTAGGCAGGGCTTAGTGAATGAACCAACAATATGTGTAATATGTATTCTCAATCCAACGAAAACAAATAAGTATGAATGAAAAAGTGCACACAATTTTTTCGTATCGCCCAAAATATACCACAACTATTATGGTTTGGTTTAGGCAGGGTTTAACTGATTTTTATAAACTTACCAACCCCATCTGTAAATAGTGGTCTTAGTTTAATAAAAACAAATACGTATGACTCACAAAGTTTAGTGTGCATTATTTATGGCGGATCTTAACAACCTACCTCCACCCTTTGCTACTGGTAGACAGTTGACACAGTACGTAACAGGCTTTCCACCTAAAACATGTGCGAAACTATTTGGTGTTGAATCGTGCCCAAAAATGAGAATTGTGACAACTCAAGGGAACGATTCAATAGTTATTTTTCACATTCAGGGTCGATCATATTATGGCAATGTAATAAGTTCTTTATATCATATTATATAATTGTCTGGATGTGAGGACTTAGAGAGTTTCTTTAATACTTTTAAGATTTCTTTTATGTTTTACATTTTTTATAGTCCATAAAATAAAAAGAAAATTATATTTTTATTGGCAGGTAAAACGACAGAGGAGAATCCGAAGGCGATAAAGTCCGGCGATGCGGCTATCGTGTGCCTGGTGCCCACCAAGCCGCTGTGCGTGGAGTCCTTCCAGGAGTTCCCGCCCCTCGGCCGCTTCGCCGTCAGAGACATGCGACAAACCGTCGCTGTGGGGGTCATTAAGGTGACAAAATAAATTAGATATTATCGTCACTGTTCTGGCAGAAGACACTAATTCAAAAAAATTACATATTGAGTTAGTTATACCAAAATGTTCCTTATTTCAAACTTTACCGTCTCGAAACCTTCTTAATAAATAAACAGTCTTTATTTTAAAGTCATCCTTTTTACGATTACTTAATAAACTCACATGATAGACCATTTCAAACATTTTAACAACTTCAAAGTCAAATTACACAAAACTAGTATTCTCCAGTTAGTGTGTTCTGCCAGAACACAGACGTTATCTATTATATAATATTTCCGGTTAAGTATCTAATATTTTTTTTTGCACAAATGGTCACCCGCAAGAGCAACCGTCTGAAAAGCCATAGGTTGCTGCTTCGAACCTGCGGCTAGGCATAAAAAATGCATGTTGTTTTTTTTACAACACTACTAAGAACACAATGGGTTGGGCGAATGGCTAACACAACCATTTCTCGTTAAAAATCTGCTAATATAACCTCTATTCTCTGGAGGTCCATATGGTGCTAACAATCAAGCACGGTTGTTTACATATTTTTTAATTATTTGTATAAGTATAAATTTTATACGTGGTGTAAATGATAATTCTGCTATCTGACTAGTGTTTCTTCTTCCTAAGTGTAGAAATCCATATCAGGCCAATTCTGTCAGTCAGAAAAGCTATAGTTATAAAAATTTTCCACTTGAGTGAGAATGAGTTTAGAAAGTTGTCGTTTTATGAATGCTTCGAAAAGGTTCTGTTTATTATATTCTTGCTAGTAGTGGTGAGGGGTGGAAGTAGGCTGGTAAGATCTGACATAAATAGTGCATACAAAATTTTATCAGCCTCGGTAAAATCACAAAATAAAAAAAAAAAAATTTGTCAGTCATACTTGTTTTTCCCTCCACCACCCGCCACGTCTCCACACCCGTTATGCAGGCGTATACCGTGGCGTAACGAACGATAGGCGCTGTTCAAATTTGTGCCGAAAGTGTCCCAGGAGCAACTTCCCAAGACCTTGGTTGGCGTGCACTAGAGTGTGTGTGATCCCTACTTCCATATAATGTATTACGGTCAATTCTCGATGAGAAAAGACCTTCTCGCTCGCCGTATAATGCCGCAAACTTTGTAAAGCTGAGAAATTTTCCCTCGTAGATACCAAGTCGCAATGGCCGACCGGTCAGTCAGATGTCAGTCATACTTATTTGTTTTCATTGAACTAACTATACAAATTGCAGATAGTGTTGATTAGTTATTGCATGCTATGGGCGATCTGGCAAAATAGTGCACACTTTTTCAGTCGTATTTATTTATTTTCGTTTACAGATAGATGAAAATTTTTTGGACTATTATCTATTATGGTTTAGTTTACGGAAGGTTTAATTGAATTTTAAAAACTAACCACTATCTGCAATTTTGTGGTCTTAGTTCAATGAAAGCAAATACGTATGACTGACAAAGTTTATTGTGCACTATTTATGTTGAGTCTTAACAGCCTGCCTCCAACCTTCGCCACTGCTTGGTAAAATGTAGTCATTCCTATATATATTGCCCTTGAATCCATAATATCGTCACTGTTCTGGCAGAAGACACTAATTCGAAAAAATGACATATTGAGTTAGTTATACCAAAATGTTCCTTATTTCAAACGTTACTGTCTGGAAACCTTCTTAATAAATAAACAGTCTTTATTTTAAAGTCATCATTTTTACGATTACTTAATAAACTCACATGATAGACCATTTCAAACATTTTAACAACTTCAAAGTCAAATTACTCAAAACTAGTATTTTCCAGTTAGTGTGTTCTGCCAGAACAGAGACGATATATGGTGTTCACTATAATTTATTATTTTGTATATTTCATTTCATGTTGTGAACGTCTCAAACATGTAATTTATAATAGCCACTCAAAGAGAGATCAAACAGTGAAACGTGTCGTATTTTATTGTTGCAGAGTGTGAACTTTAAAGACGTATCGACAGGCAAAGTGACAAAGGCCGCGGAGAAGGCCCAAAAGAAGAAATAACTAGGGGGCTCCACTCTACACTCACGGCGCACGGCCGCACCCCAACACTCACTCTCGCCCCCGGACGCGTCCTCCGTCCCGCACCCGCATCTCTCCGGCGCCACCGCCGAGTGGCTGTCCTTCCCGCTCCATGCCGCCAGGCATAAGAACGTTGTCATGTTGCGAATAACGGTGAACGGCAATGTCGTACAAGTGTGCGTGCGTGCGTGCGCCCATCATTCAATCGTAGTCTACCCCTCCCGGCTCCTTCCCCTCAGTCAATCCCGCTCACCCTCGCCCTTCTTCCACCGCAAAGAGTTCCGCAGGAAAGGGACCGTCGCATTCCATCGACTGAAACGTAACAACGTCGGCGACGCGTATTCTCACTCAGAATCCGGTGTATATTTTGTCTTGCTGAGTTATTATTATTATTATTGTATCATCCGGCGAACGGCAGCCGAGTTAATCCATCTTGACCGCGTAAAGAAAGATCTCCAACTGGACCGTCTGAAGTCGTGTTCCGGCTGCTGGAAGGTGGCCCTCTGGCTCGCTCCGAAGGGCGACGCGGTGTCGTTCGGCGCGTGCAATCTAGATAGAGTAAACGAATCCGTCAAGACGTCCGCCGCCACATGACACACTCTCGGCGCAGGGGTCGGAACGGGGCCTCCGGCATCGGCCGCCTTTAGGAATTGTCGGTTAATATTCGGAAAGATTTATAGCAGACTCGAATGCTGTTCACCGTTTGCTTTATAATTATTCCTACGACTGACCTATGCGCCTCCGTCGCCATTCTTCTGAGACGTCAACGTTGCAGAGTAAATTTTAAAAATAATGCTTAATCAAAATTCTGTAATTCATGGACGAAAATGGCTGTCGAGGCGCACAGAGTGCAGTAAAATTTTACTATTATTATTATTATTATTATTACATTGTAAAATTAAATTATTTATTTCTATCCTAATTTTTCATAATTCGAAATTTATTTCAAGGGATTATTTATTAAAAATGATATTTATTGTTATGGATGATTTAAGTCAATTTGGCACAAATTATGAATTACAGTTTATTCGATTGCAAATTATGAATTAATATTGTATAGTTTGGTTTCTGAATACTGAATGATTTCATGTCTTGATACTTAATAATATGATAATATGTATGATAATCCATAATCCATAGTCTGAACTGTTTTTATAATAGAAATAATAAAAATCCCTTTTTACACAATATCAAATCGACTGAAAAAAAAAAAAACTCATTGTTTGCAGTACTTATAATAAATTTTTGTTGTTAAAGATTAAAACATGAAGTGCAGTTGTGGCATTTATAATTTTAATCTACATTATAAAAAAAAGATTGACGGAGCAAGAAAACACAACGGGACAATGGACATTAATGACTGAATAAATAAATAATATTGAATAGGTGACAGACAATGTTACTTTGTAAAACAAAACAAATGACACCTCTGTCATATGTGTGTTTCAAATATTAGGTGAATAAACTTCAGAAACAGTGTCTGGTATGCTTGCTTTCTGATTGGTCCACCGCGGGTACAAATTCGCCCAAATTCTCAAACTCCAGGTGCCCTATGTTATAACTTGTGACATGAAGTCATGAAGACATGACGTAATTGTGACGTAGCTCAATACACACATCGAGGCGAGCCGCCCAATGCCGACGGCTCACCATAGATATTATTATGCTGAAACACCTATTTGTGTATGGGGACAATTAATAATGCCAGTATTAGAGTAGCGTTAATTTCTCGAATGCTATTGACTCGCTGCGGTAGTACGTCACAATGATGTCATATGACGTCATGTCGCCCGGGCGACTTCAACTCGCAAGTTACAACATAAGGCCCCAGATCTGTGAAGGAGGTCCAAGAATGAATTTGCTCCAATATTGAGTGGAAACAGTAAATTTTACCTACCTAATGTAAATACTATAAACATACCATGTAAGCGTGAAGTTTGATATTTTTGATAGAAAATATGACACAATTAGAGCGATACCGAGCGAGAGAAAATGATACAATAGGCTTCATATAAGAGCAGTCAGAAATAATAACGCTAACAATAATTAGAATTGCAATCTGCGCAATTTCAAGGCTAAGTTGTTATTTCCTTATAGCTGAGTATTGTAACCACCCTGAAATGCGGTCATGTTTAACGTGTCCATGTCTCTCCACCACTCATGGTCCTCTGCTTCTAGACTACCATCAGCAAATTCCTTAATTTTGTCGCTCCAAGGCGATGGCGCTCTTCTTCTGTTTCACTATCCCAGGAAGCTACCCAAAACTACCAGTTTCCCCAAGTAATCCGCTAAAATGTATAAAAAAATTGAGATGCGTTCTTTTATCTGCCTCGTGCAAGAAATACTAAGAATTCAGCACCAATACCACGTTTTGAAGACGTCAATTGCCTTTGGCTCCCTTGCTCGTGTCCATAATTTGACAAGCACGCAAAAATGTGTAAAACACTAATGTTTGCTCGAGCATCAATTTCGTAGCAATTCAAATACCTTGATACTCCGACTTAGTGGTAAGATTGGTCAATCAGATATACAAACTCGCCCACTGTTTCTAGTAAATCTTGGAGTGTACTTATTATGAATAGGAACCTGATCGACAACCATTAACTTAGGTCTTATTCCTATTAATAAGGTGTTTGCATTTGACATTACTTCTACGCGGTGCAGCCGGTCTGTGAACTACTTTTCATCAGCAGCGATTTGTGTACCATCATCTGTGGATCTACATGGGATTTAAATAAACAAATAAACAGAGTCGCAGTCAGTTGTTCCGTTGTGCTCTACCCCATCAATCAAGGACATGTTAAAACCTATTTCTTTTTATAATACATACATAGAACAGTGTGAATTTGTTTTTGTTGTGTCTTAGTGTTTACGTTTATCGACTTTATGTATTTATATAATATTACGAATCCTGTTGTTTTAAACTGTTTTTTAATTATCGACTTTCGGAATGTGTCAATATCTTTATAGGCTTAAAAAAATGATATTTCTACTGTTGTCTCGACCCTATGAGTATACAGATATATAAAACAAAACAAGTTAATCCTACTCTCTGCCCTATATATAATAAACGACATATAATACAAAATCTATTATTTGTCATTAACAATGGAACTGTAACCCAGTGTGGGTATTTCTCAAAGATGTTGTCCACTGATTAAGTTAGCTACAAGTGACTTTGCAATGCAGGTTCAATAGCAGAGAATTTCACACTACTGCTATGACATATTATATTTGTCAATTTGCAGGGTATATAAAAAGACAATCTGTCACGATAAGTAGATAAACAGCCAATAATACTACACTTCGGCAATATTATTTAGTTTACATTAAAACCGTTTTTAACTGCAGTCGAGTAAGTAATCACAATGCACATAAAAAAAATGGCAGGCATGTGTCATAAAATCAGAATGCCAATTGAGCAATGTTTATATTTGTGGATTTTAACAACTTAACCATGCTTCATGCGTTTGCTAAATAATTAAAAATTTTGTAACATAAATAACGTATGTCTCCTTCTATTTATAGTCCAAATTCTTTGGTATCACTTGTTCCGGGGAAACATCTTTGGTCTGCCGTAAACTTCATACTAAATATATCTTCTTCTTCTTCGGCCATATCCGCCTCTTAGTTGGAGCATATAGACACCACGAGGCGCCTCCAAGAATCCCTGTCGCTTGCCAGTCTTCTTGCATCGTTCCAGGTCAAACTAGCATCCTGTAGCTCCGCCGTATACACTTTATAGCTAGTATTTAGCGGCCTTCCATGACACCGAAATCCGGTTGACTTGAAGAACAGGCAAGCCAGGTTGAAATTCTTTTCTGGCATCCGCACCACGTGGCTGAGCCAGGTCCAACGTCGCATCTTCATTCTCATTGTGATGAGAGGCTGCTTTGTGTGTTCTCTTATCTCCTCGTTGCTCCTAAAGTCATACCACCGCACACCCAGTATCCGTCGCAAACATCTGTTTTCGAAGCTCAGTATACGGTTGCTCTGAGCCTTCATAAGGTGCCATGATTCGCTACCATAAAGCAACACCATCAGAATACAAGTGTCGAATAGGCGGCATTTGGTTTTGACCGAGTACAATCGTGAGTCCCAGACACTCCGCATTAATATTAATTAATATAATTATTAGTCTGTGATCTGTCTCCATCGTTATAATGGAAATTATCCGGAGTCATCCAAGACTTTAATCTGCTACTTTCCTTGCATGATAGATTGCTAGTGTGAAGCACTACCAACATAACCTAAGTACTCAACTAATAATATACATTAAAAACAGTTTTGTAATCTGTTGTTGGATATAAAAAAGTTGAGTTATCTGTTGCGAATGGAAATTGTTAAAAAAACAAAAGTGTACTAATCGTAATATAGCTGCAGAAAGATAAGGAATTATTACAGCGCTTATCTACAGGTAATAAAATAATTAACTGCTGGATTATTCAATGCTGAAAACACCTGATAATAGTCTTTATGTACTGCGCACTTTGATTGCTTAATATAACCGAAAGCAGTGGTGTGAATACATGTTATCATCAACCAGGATCTATTCAAAATTTCATTGATTCAGCTACTTTTAGGACCATCTCTATCTTCTGGATAAGACCATTTTACGAAATTTACCGTGCAATTATAAATGCATTTTATATAATATAAAAAAATTTCATGTTTTACATGGCACAACAACTGAAAATGGGTCTTTGTCTCCTCGGCTCATTCCAGTTTTATATACCCAAGGTCTTTTATCCAATATTATCTAATGTGACAGGAATGTATACTATCACCTCAGCTCTTTACCCTGGAGACGAAAGCTATTTTTAAAGAAGCCTTAAGCTGCATTTAGACCAAGCGAGGGAATATTTGTTCTTCTCCCACTCCAGCGAAATTATTATGCTCGCTCAACAAAAAGCATTTATGTCAAGAGAATTTTGCTGGAGTGGGAAGTGAATCGGCAGGTTGGAAACCTATTAGCAATATACAGTATGCTGATAGTTTAAAGGATTTATATTAACTAGTAGAAAGTGTTAATGAGGTTAGCAATTCTAATGGTTTAAAAATGAACGTCAAGATAACAAAATTATTAACTGAATCAAAAATAGTGACACCAACACAAGTTTTGTTATTAACAGCGAAACGATTGATCATGTGACACACTATAAATATTACGGGACGTCTCAGGAAATAAAAACCAGAATTTAGAAACAAAATGAGACACCTCCTTAGCATTCGAGACCTTAACTTAGATCTGAGACTGCGTATGGTTCGCTGTTATATTCTCCGAATCATTTTCTGTAGTATGGAAGAATGGACGCTAAACCAGGAGATGTTATGGAAAATTGAGGCTTTCGAGATGTGTCAAGTGACAAATATTGATGTGCTCAATCAAATGGGAAAGGACGGAGAGGCTCTGTGTAGTATCAAAACCAGAAAACTACAGTACCTCGGCCACATTACGAGTGGACAAAAGTACAGCGTTCCTCAACTTGTCATCCAAGAAAAGATCAATGGTAAATGTAGCAGAGGCTGCAATATCAGTCACATTTTATATTCTGAATTGTTAATAAAATTATTGCCAATTACATTTTTGGGTGTGTCCCCGTATATTGGCTGAAATAGAGAAGCTGTTCGAATCTGTCTAACTTTCAGTTGGGCCGATCGGCTATTGCAACTTGTTGCAATCTGTCCAGTACAGCCAATGACATTATTAATGTACGACGCACTCAATACAGTAGCTAGGAAGTAAATTCGCGTATTCGCATGTATAGGTAGACGTCACGCAATTTCCATTATGCGATATCACGCATCGGGAATTTATAGCAATATGACCTTTATTGTAATGGCGTTAGAGCAGTGTTTCTAATGTCAATGTTCATTTG
The DNA here is from genome assembly GCF_057557595.1 of Rhyacophila brunnea. Taxonomy (NCBI): domain Eukaryota; kingdom Metazoa; phylum Arthropoda; class Insecta; order Trichoptera; family Rhyacophilidae; genus Rhyacophila; species Rhyacophila brunnea. The sequence continues at coordinate 29,114,201 of NW_028232904.1, read as the reverse complement.
AGCGAACCCGTTCGAACCGAACCATTTGGCAGACCCAACAAAAAGCACCAAGAATTTATAGCAATATCACCTTTATTGTAATGGCATTAGAACAGATTATGCCATTCGGCAGACCCGACAATAAAGTGAGTGTCATTTTCTTTTCCAGATGATTCGTCCATATTAATGTCATTGAGTACAGCTATGAATGCGTTACATTGCACTGTACACAATACTGAATAGGTTATATAATGAAACTGTCGATCTACCTTTATTTAAGCCTATAAATGTATCCACGTTCCGAGTCATGTTACTATATTTAAGTTTATTGAATATCTATATAAGAATAATAAACGTTTTGTTATTTATTATTATAAATTGTTTGGAGTGACAAGGAGGTGAAGCCGTCGGCATGTCATGTCATCCACGTCCGGCGGCAATAGCTACCATTCGGGGCCGTTCAATTACGTATTGGATTACGTCATCGTCGCATCCCTTTCTTGCATCCGCACAAACGGCTGTTGCATATCATTCGAATCAGATTTTAACATTACCATGACCTCTGCATCACTACAATCAACGTTAAAACCGCCAAGACTTGTGATATATTAACGTACATCTCAGTATCATATCAGTTCAGCTTGAAATTCTGCTTCGTTATAATGTACATTACTATTTTCATTCCTATTTGGAGCGTATTTGTTATATTTGGACCTATGTTACGAGGAGTCGGTTCTGCCAGACACCGAATTTGAGCTTCTGCCACTACTCCGCCTAAGAAATGAACCTAAAACTAAATTCAATTCAATTCAATTTATTTATTTTTACATATTGTGGACATTACAAATTATAAGTTTAAGACATTCACAACATGACATAAAAAAAAAAGAGATAGATAGTATGTTATTAAACAGTAGAAATATGTACATACAAAAATATTAATTATATAGGTACATGGAAATACACCGGATGAGTTAAGCAGACCCTATTTTAAAAATTTATAAAATAACGTCCACCTATACTCATCCTCACGTAGGTGGAATATATCAACACGCGAAGCAATTTCGTTGAACATAGTTATCGCCCTCCCAATTGGCATTACCAGTGGCAGGTTGGTTCTGCATCTTGGGAGAATAAACAACTGATGTTCTCTATTTCTAAGATAGTTATCAGGGACACACAGGTCAACACTGCCCAGAATGGCAGAGTTCTCGTTTATACCTCGTATAAGTCGAAAAAAATACGTAGCTAAATAAAGATTTCTTCTAAATTGCAAACTGCAGTATGTAAGCATGCCTGTGCCCATGAGAAAGTCAGTTGGATAAAGCCACGGATAGTATCCGTACAACCTCAAATAAAGGAGTCTCAAGAATTTCTTCTGAACCCTCTCCACCATAAGGCCATACTTCAACTGATGCGGTGCCCAAACAATAGACCCACTCTCAAGTCTGCTTCGAACTAAAGAATTAAATAAAAGTTTTAATACCGTAACATCCGAAAAGACCCGGGAAGTACGCATGACGAAGCCCAACATTTTAAGCGCCTTATTACAAATGGTAACTATATGGCTAATAAATGTCAGTTTACTCTCAAACGTAATGCCAAGATCCCTTACAGATGATATTCGTGACAGAACTCTGCCATGCATCGAGTATTGGAAAAACAACACTTTTGAGGCTCTGGTAAACGACAAATCACTGCATTTTATCATCGTTCACTTTCAACCAATGCATCGAGTCTATGAACTATCAATTAATAGCAGTGGCGTAGATTTGGAGATTCGACATAAATAGTACACACTAACCAAACTTTGTCAGTCATATTAATTATTTGTTTTCATTGAACTAAGAATACAATTAATTATAGATGGTATTAGTTAGTTTTTAAAATTGAATGAAATCCTGCCTAAACCAAACCGTAATATAGATATTAGATAAAAAAAGTTCTTCTATCTATTATCGTTTGGTTTAGGCAGGGTTTAATCGCATTTGAAAAACCATCTGCAATTTGTATTCTTAGTTAAATGAATACAAAAAAAGTATGGCTGATAGTTTAGTGTGCACTATTTATGTCGGATCTCAACAGTCTACCTCCACCCGTCGCCACTGATTAGTAGCAAGTGCAAACAATAATTTATTACTGTTTGTACTATTAGATCCAGCAGTTCATGAATCGTACCACAACGAGATTAGCTGTGACTGGAATTTCTCAACTCAATGACGATAGGTATATAATATTTACAAAACTTATATATCTCTTTATAGTGAAACGGTATTTCAAGCTTACTAGTTTTGGTCATAGACACTACCATCGGTAACGCAGTCACCTTGCTGACATCCTCGATGTCAGTGTTTAAACAATATTCAACTCATTTGCAATGCACAATATTTTGTATAATATAATTTATTCTAAAAGTAAAATATTGTAAAATGATAGTGTGAATAATGAACTGATACTGAGGTGCGTAAATATAATGTTATGTGTAAACCAGTGTTCTTCAACCGGTGGTCCGCGGACCAGCGCCGGTCCACTAGAATTTATTACTTTCACCATGCTATCAACCGATTATATCGCTACACGATTTGGGTAATTCGCACTAGATGAAATGCTGGGAGAATTTTTGAATGCTGCTGATATTAACCAGAAAGTCATATTCAACATCATAAGTCAACATTTAAAAGCGCTAGCTGAAAACTTTAATAAACATTTCTCTGAAAATTAAGATGTAAAGGTAGACCTCTAACTTCTGGATTAATAATCCCTTTTTGGAAGATCATGCGCACTTAATCCTCGTGAGAAAGAAAAGCTGATCAAGCTATCTTCTGGTGTCACTCTGGTGTCCAGACATAAAATGCAATCATTGTCTCAATTTTGGATATCCCTTGATAAAGAATATCCATCTCTGAGTTATAAAGATCAGATGGTAATTTTTTCGAATTCCTATTAATGTGAAAAGAATTTTTCATCTATGTCAGTAATAAAAACCAAACAGGGAAATCGAATGGATGTTAATGCAGCGCTTCGTCTCAGAAACAATGCTGTTGTAATTTTAAAACATGAGATATAATAAATCAAATTCTATCTATAATGGCTATTATTTCTGGCTAATACCAGTACGCGAAATATTTATCCTATGTTCATCGGGCCGCGGGTGCTAAAAAGTGAAGAACACTGGTGTAAATGACACGTTGTCAAGAAAACTCATTGGACAATTGAGGTGCTGAAGATTAACGATTTTGCAATGGTAACCAAGTTGCGTAAATCGACTTGAAAGTTAAATTATGCCATATTATTACCGTTGCAAGACAATGACATATTTCTTCAAGGTTACTAAGTCAGACTAAACATTCATATATGGTTGCTATGAAAATATTATGCAGTATATTCTAATGTTGGGAATAAAATGCATATATCTTTGCACAAAGCAGTTATATATTGTTTGAATCTTGTGAAAACTAATTTACTATTTAATTATATATCTCGTTTAATCCTCGGCATCTCAATTGGAATACTTCTATACAAGATGTCCGCCTACGCCATCACAAAAATGGTTACATGTAAATTGTACGTAGAACATTTCACCGTGGCACAGTTCGCTGTGAGCTTTCTTATCATTAGATTCAATATGAGCATTAATTCAATTTTCATTCAATTCATGAATTCAAGAATGAAAACCTAACCTAACCTAACAAATAATCCATTATATCGGATATTTTCAAAATTTGTTTGCTGCTGGCTTCCTGTAAAGTGTAAACCGACAAGAACCGTGTTTTATTCAGACATGAATTTTATGTCAGTACTATACGACCCAAAGAGGTTGGACGGTCTTTAATATACGGCCATTTATTTCCGATACAATATTTCACGGTTAAGTGTGTTATGGCGAACTGCATACGTACAAGTTTCCGGACACGCACAAAACTATTGAAGCATGTATTTTACAATGTTTTCTCATTGGCTATTATATCAAATGAAGACGGTGACGTCTTTTCTGTTTTAATACATATTGCCTCATCATGCGATAAATCACTGGTCATAAGAAAACTGAATCATAATACTGACCTATGCTGCGTTATACGTTTTACTCTGTCGTCGTGGTACACGAGCGGTACAGCTGGAATTCGCCAGATGTTGCCGCTAGTCATAATATATTGTTACGATAGAAACAGTTTGATTTTCACGACTGATCGTTTTAGTTGCATTTTCAATCATTAAACGCTTATCTAGTTATCATAAAAATTGCGCAAATTCATTATAAAAAAATAATTTAAAATTAACTTTATCGTTTTGGAAGAACTGTGGAGTGTTAACTCTTTGGAGACCACATTTTGTGTGAAATTTGGTGCAGAACAAAATACAGTCAAACTTGGTTATTACGAGGAAGATGGGACCGACAGAATTTGCTCATTATAAGCATTACTTGTTATATAACATTTTTCGCACCACGTTATATTTAAGCATAGAACATAAAAAATCTGAAAACCATCGTAAAAATCCCCGAAACAAGCATGACATTCGTAAACTACAAAAGAAATTGTTTATTGTAATGAAGTGCTTAGCTGCCGGCGCTGGTAGGTACGTACTGAGTTCACGAAGCTTGGATTTTTTACGCGCAATTTCAACCATATGCGTGGATACTTTTTCAATGTTGTCGGCGAAAACACCAATTAGGTACTTAGACACTTAACTAGAGTCATAAACGTAATCCGATCCCGGCGGCATCCTGCCCGGTCGGGTTTAATTGCTTAGGGTCGAAAATGTTGTTTTTAAACGATCGACACATTAACAGTTTTGTTCGGTATAATTGACAAGTAGCTCGTTATAAAAGTGAATAAATGTATGAAGAAAATCATAAACGAAAATGTCAACGAATGTTTCTTCATTACATCCGAGATCTCGCTATTTCCGTGATCGTAATAACCAAGTTCGACTGTAGTTACAACTCAATGAAAACAACCTAAAAACTAATAATCATCAATAGATGTGGCATACTAAATATTGTTAAAATACGTTTTTAATATTGAAGGTATGTCATCGATAAAAATATCAAAATACTGGATATTTAAACGGATCGTTCACGTTAGTGTAATGTTTACGCAGTTGTACGCACATCATTATAATTTTTTTGCAGATCAATATTAATTCAACAATGTTACATCTGTTGATTATATGCATGTTTCTTGAAATAATGTGTTGTATTATTACAAATTATTAACTTTGACGAGCTGCTTTCATCAATTTCAAAAGGCTTGATATCTCACCCCGCTTCTTGAAGCGTCTAGACGGAATACAACACCGATGTTCCCAAAGTGTTAAGCCGTCACTATTTTTGATCTCGTGCTTTTTGCCATCATTTTCTTTCAGTTGTCATCACTGGAAGCAGTCATTATAAACCGGCAAAGTAATATTTTACTTTGAGATCTTGTAGTTCATGAATCGTTCTGCCGTGAGGTTTGGACTCAGTTTAATATTCATACTTCCTAATTGAGGATGTTGAAGAAAATTTTCTTAAAACTTCTCAAAGTGAAAAAGTGATCTATTCCAACTATGTAACACCATAACACCTTCTCGTTATTCTTCTGGTTCTGAGATAACATCATTAGAACATGATGGTTATCGAAAATAACTGGCGTCTGGTAAAACTACCAATGTATACAATATGTTGTATTCTTCGTGCTAAGTCACGCCTGCAAATTTGTTAAAAATATTATAAGTTGGCGAGAGGGGGGGAGGTTAACTAAATCTAGCAGATACCATTGACTTCTGCAATTACCCGACCAACTAAAATCTTCTCACTGCTTCAACCGTGGACGCCCGCACTTTACCGGGTACATTATCCATACCCAGACACTCCGATTTTTGAGTCTAGCGATGAACACCTGACTTGCAGGTATAATCAAGGGTGCTCACCTATTAGTTATTGCGATCTGTCACATCCAAAAGTGGTTATAAATATGCTTGGACTAATATAAATATTAATATCATTAGAGTCCGTTTATGTCGTCCACGATGTCTTGACTCTTGTCAAAATATTAAAGCAAACATTGGACATCTCAGATGGTTTCACCAATTTATTATTTCCACTGACATAGGCCTTGCATGTCTTGAAGAAGGGTCCGGACCCAGAAACCTTCCCTTGTGTGTACTCCTATACTGTTACTTAATATTTTACCCTGTCACGTCCCAGCTTTGGGGTATAGGGTAAGCACAAATTTGCGCCAGTTCCCTCGGGCCATTCCGACTCTCGTACTTTCCGGTATGCCAGACCTGCGGCGCGAAGATCGCATGAAGCGTCTTTTCATGATTACTTCAATCTGCCTGAACGATACTGACGAGTGATTATGTTGGAATAGATCTACTGATCCACTAGTCTTCACACAAACTATAAGGCCGAGGCCACACAGGTAAGTGCCTCGCTTGGTGCTTAGTGCTACGCTACGAGCTAGGTGACATATCCTAGCGAATGGACACACACTATACTATCGCAATGGCCACACTGCACGCTTCGCGCCTCACTACATGATTATTAGTCACCTGGTGAGTCTACCGGCGAATAGATGTGTTGGTTAATTTTATTGTGTCGCTTAGTGATTTTGCAAGATGGAGGAAGTTTTAATAGGAGCAGTTTATAAAAGAGAGCGTTTGTGGAACCCATCTAACAAATTATAACACAATTATAAAATATACGCAATGTCTCTTTTAATTTGCCCAACAATAAGTCAAATGTTTCCTGGTTCATCCTCAAATAACTAAAAAACTTTTCATCGTATTTCCCAAATTTTTTGTAGAGAAGTTGAAACTCTCCAAGAGTATTTCTACATGAATTGACGTTATGCACCCAACAAGTTTGAATTTAAGACTTTCAAAATTTTAAACTTAAATTCTCTGTGAGAAGTAGCTTTCTGGTTAGTTTTGAGAGTGAGATCATTGTTGACTTGAGCGCTCCCAAATTTCAACTGAATTTGACCTAAGCACGTAGCGTGCAATGTGGCAGTAGTGTTTTTAGTAGACAAGCCTAGCACCTAGCTTAGCACTAAGCGAAGCACTTCGGTGTGGCCGAAGCCTAACCTTATGAAAGATTATATCTGGAGGATGAAAATTTTCTTCAACATCTATGTGCCTGATCGTTGTAGAGAAGTGAAATTCAAAGCCCATTGAAATTTTTTTTTTTTGTTTTTAATAAAAATCGTCTGTGGACACTCTAGTATCTCCCCATTTCATATTTATTATACTCTAGAGATAGAAATCTTTCCAAGAAGTTTGTAAGTGCTACATTATTTACTATGAAACATTTTAATAAAAAGTAATGAAGTGTCAGATAGGTATGTAAAAATGTAATGAGGAAAATCAATAGAATATCGTCTATCGATGTGTAGTTTAAAAGAATATGTCAAAGGACGTCAAGTGTTTTATGTCCTATAATCCCCCATCCAATACATGATAACGTCATCATTATATTATTGTATACCTTAAATGTGGAATACCTATATACTCGTTAGTCTTAACATATTCATGTACTTAAGGACACAGGCATCAATGGTGTCCGAGGCTATTATTATCAATAAAGAAGCTACTCGCCGACGGTTTTGTTCATTATTTTTCCATGCTGTAAATAACTGTTTCCATTCCGAGAATCCCTGCCACTCACCTGTCATCTTACATCTTTCCAAAGTTATGCCAGTATCCCGTAGCTTCGTTATCTTCAAAATGTTGATAAGACCAATAGTAACGTAAGAGTCAAAGAGTATTAAGTTGTGATCAAATTGCAATGCATATCACATCACTGTCACGCTGTCACGGCGACAAATTTAGTCTACGTTTTCGTCATTTTGCAGAATATTTTGAACGATCACGACCTCTCTAAATTCAATTATAGAGAATGCCAACTATAATGTATTAGTAATTTGAATTATTATTAATTATTCATGCTAATTTCATATAATTTTAACAGTTTCTACGTGTGCGTACATTAAAATTACTTGCAATATTATATCCATAGATAATATTTTGAACAGAACCCAACCTGCAGACCATAGATAATAGACAATAATCTTATAGAAAATACATAGTGCCAACCACTAAAAACAAAAAACGTGATTTTGACATGATTCGTGAAAGTGTAGACATCTAGAAAATCATAAAAACGTCATGCAGGTGTCGATGCAGTGCGGTTCAACGTGAGGTGACCTCATTGTTGTTTTGGTGACTTCGACAGATTTCGCCAACTGACAATGTTCGTTTAAAGGTACAATTGGTCTGATACCATTTTAAACACCAAGAAAAATGACATTACACACCTTTTTCCCGTAGCTGCAGCTTACTGTGACGTCACGTGATAGTCCGCGACATGCACCATAATATATTTCGCGCTTAAGACTCTAATTAAGAAGCCATCCGTGAGCCATACTTAATATAATTATGATATCTGTTCATGGAAATATATTTTGATTAAGTATATAAACGTCTGACCATATACTGTGGCGAAGGGTGGAGACTTGACATAAATAGTGCACACTAAACTTTTTCAGGCATACTTATTTGTTTTCATTGAACTAAGAATACAAATTGCAGATGGTGTTGGTTAGTTTTTAAAATTCAATTAAACCTTGCCTAAACCAAACAATAGATAATAAAAAATTATGCTATTAAATATAATAATTGTAAATAATTTTTATTTATTATGGTTTGTAATTAACTATTTCTTTTCTTCAAACGAATAATTCATAAGATTTAAGAATATATCATTCTGATTATTGAACATATATAATTTTGAAAAACACTTTCTGAGAGAGTATATTATAACCAATAGAAAAAATCTTTTTTGAAAAAAGTAAGCCACCCCGGCCGGGAATCGAACCCTGCATCTCCACGGGTAAACGCCCCAATCGTCGCATTTATCCAATATGCTACGGTGTGATATACTAATAGCGACAAATTTTAACTATTGGTCACTTTAATACCTACTCATCAGCGCTCTTCGAAATCAAGCTACTTTGGCAATCGATTTTTGTATATTAAATCAAAGTAGGTAACTATTTACTATTACTTTAGATTACTAACTGACGTCGTGGAATTTCTCCAATATTTTTTAGCTTGATTTCGAAGAGCGCTGATGAGTAGGTATTAAAGTAGGTATTAAAGTTAAAATTTGTCGCTATTAGTATGTCACACCGTAGCATATTGGATAAATGCGACGATTGGGGCGTTAACCTGTGGAGATGCAGGGTTCGACTCCTGGCTGGGTGGCTTACTTTTTTCAAAAAAGATTTTTTCTATTGGTTATAATATACTCTCTCAGAAAGTGTTTTTCTAAATTATATAATATTATGGTTTGGTCTAGGCAGGGTTTAATTGAACTTTTTATTATGTTTACCATGTCACAGTATAAAAACATGTGATTTATATTTATGGATGCACTCTTAGATGCATTCTGCAGACATCTCTGATCATCGTTTGGAGTAATCTTTAGAAAAGGCAAAGTGGCAGCAGACCATCGACACACTGGAGTGACAGAGCTTATCAAACACAGCCTTAAAACAAGCAGATGACCGCGAGAGGCAGAGTCTTGCTTGTTTAAAATATGACTTTATTTCAGAATGATTACGATCGTCAGACATGAGGGAACAATCGAGAAGACAGTAGCCTTCCATCTTCAAGTAGGCTCTGATTTACTATCCGGTATCAAAACTGGCAGTGATCACAGTCTCCAATTGTTGTTCTTAAACTTGGATAAATGTATTCTATTTGGCTGAGGACACTGAGGCTGTAAAAGGTTTGGAATCACTGTTGAAACTATTAGTACATTTCCCGACCATGTCCGATCCTAATAGGATCATATGGGCCTCCACAGAGTAGAGGTTTGTATTAACAGATTTTGTTTTTTACGAGAAATGGATGTCAGCCACTTGCTCAACCTATTAGGTCCATACCCTGACAGACACAAATTGAAAAACAATATGTGTACTTGTTACACCCAGGATTCGAACCTGGGACCCACGGCGTGATAGTCCAATGCTTAAGCCGCGCGGCCACCGTGGGTGTAGTATTATTAGTACATACTATTATCTTATTATAAGTGCGGGTGCCTTAGAAATATTGAGAACCGCTGATTTACGGCTACTTAACGGCAAGTTAATATCGTACTCAGACCTGTAAATATTTACATAATTAGAAAATACCGCTGCGATTATAATTATTATTCTGATCATGTAATAGTATGGTCAAAAATAGATTTCATTTATTCTAATACAATGTAGTGAGAATTTTATGTTAACTTTGTACCTGTATATAAGAATGTACAGGGAACTCAGAAATAATGGGAACTGAAATACCTAATAATATTCATACATACACAAACTATATTACATTATTGTCGAATAATGATTGCCTTATAAAAAGGTTTATAAACAGAATTTTACGAGTAATAAATGTTAACTATTTACTCACAAATCTCACCATAGTATATTATGCTCTATAGTTGATACCAGGGAACTCAGAAATAATGAGAACTGAAATACCTAACGGGTAAGGAGTAGCAGGTAACCGATCTTGAGTAAGGAAGAATCCGGGATAAACTTACACGTCATGTGTCAAGAATAAGTCATAGGTACATCAAATACTGATAACTGCTCTAGAACATTCATTTAATATTGGTGTGTTACATCCACTAGTGCACAATACGTGTTTCATTTTCGTAGGACACACATTCAAAACCCTGCATCAAAATGTAGCATATTGAATATCGTCACTGTTCTGGCAGAAGAGACTAATTCGAAAAAATGACATATTGAGTTAGTTATACCAAAATGTTCCTTATTTCAAACTTTACCGTCTGGAAACCTTAGTAATAAACAATAAACAGTCTTTATTTTAAAGTCATCCTTTTTACGATTACTTAATAAACTCACATGATAGACCATTTCAAACATTTTAACAACTTCAAATTATTCAAAACTAGTATTCTCCAGTTAGTGTGTTCTGCCAGAACAGAGACGATATAGCGTATCGGAATTCTATTTATTATCTGTTCACACGTGTGTTTGTAGCTTCCTACCCAATACATATGTAGCGGCAGAATAATAACTATCAAATTCATCCATTGTTTAAGATATCAAGTTACTCTACAATTATACATTCCCACCGAATTTATTTTCTAGTAAACAACTGATCAAGTTCGGTCAGCGAATTCAGAGACGGTGTAGTATTACATATCACAATACATTATACCATACGGTGTTTTGCCGAATAAACACTTTTCATATATTATATTTTTGTACAACTGTGATATCGCCTAAACCATGGCATCCTCAAAGGATCCAAGGCCATGAGGCCTGAATCATCATTGGGCTGATTCATGCAAACATGAACAGATCGACTGCGAGGCAAATTTCTAGCCCGTAAGCTTAGATGTATGAAAATTTATAGTCACCCTTTTGCAAGTTCTACAAAATTTAATGAAATCATTCTAGCCCTTAATGTATGTAAAATCCTGCATTTTCTTTATACCTACATTAATTCTAGAAGCAAGCAAAGTAAAACCTAGCGTCATTATAAATTTTATACTTATTCAATTTTAAACATACAAGCAAGCTGTAATTTAGTGCAGTAATGTTAATCCCAGCAAATGCAGTCCCTTTCAAAGCATGTACCTGGAAAAGGTCTGGTTGAATATTTCTGTGGTTAGCAAAAATTCTCAGAAATATGACACCCAATGTACCTACCAGCCAGGTACATAGGGTGTAAAGGCTGTCCTTTTGTCATTTTTCAGTGACAGAATTTGTAGATAATATTTTTAATTCTTGCCTGAGTTAACCTACTCCAAAATCGCCAAAATGGTTGATTCATTCGGTTTTTGGTCTCTGCGGACGTCGGCTGTGGCGCCGCGCTCCCGGCGTCACCGCCATTTTAAATTTATTTATTTTTTTAAAAAATATTTTTGAATATTTCCTACGCTGTAGTACTTTGTACCTAACTGTATTCCGAACAATAAAACGCCGTTTTCGCCAATATTTCCGCGTTGTCAATCAACATAAGCATGTCCCCGAAAGAAGCCAGCAGACGATATCACTATGACACATCATCATCACGGGGGTCCAGCGGTCTTACCTACCCCCCCCCCCCCCCTTTCGGAGGTGACAACTGTAATAACAAATAATATTTAATTTCGCTATTCAATTTAAAACGCTGATTTTATATTTAGTTTAATATGATTATGTAACAGAATTTAATGTTAATGTACTAACTTTTATTGAATAAATAACGAAGAACAATTTATCTCAATGTCACGCGAATCAGAGTACTTAGCTAGTAACTATCATGTATAATATACTATTGTACCGATACGCTGCTAATAAATCTCACCCCGCTACATCGTAGACTTCGTCATTATCATCATCCTCTACCTACACATCGAACACCACACACACGAGTGACCCCCAACAGTGGCGACCAACCGCCAACACATACAATGTTGCTAACTAAATAATATGCCACATACGGTAAAATTTAAACTACATTGGCAGCTTCTCAAGCCAACCGTCTGCCACGATCGCCCCCGATCGTGAAAAGTTACTTTTGAGTCGTTCCCTGGAGTCGTGAGCGAATTGGAACAATTCCTATTTTTTGGGCACGATCGCGTCGAAGATTACCGAGAATGTACAAAAATATCCAAATTTACCTTGAGCTTCCAAGAGTGGCCGCGTGAGCATGTCCTGTCTTGTGTTTGACATAACAACACAAATTTGATGTTTACATAATGAATGAAGGTTGCCTGACTTTATTCATTATTTTAACAAACAATAATGATTCAAAACAAAAATAATACCCTAGTAAATAAAATCAGTAATTTGACTTATCTAAATTTCATTTGTTGTTTTACTTATAATTGTTCAAATCTTCACGTTTGCTGGTGTAATTAGGCATTAAAAATGTAAGCTAAATTTTGTCAATATTAAAAAAAATTCTCGGAACTAGCACGTCATATTGTTGTGTTTCTTAAGATTAAATATGAATAATGAATATTATTTATTGTTTCGAAAGTACAATGCATACAATACGAGGGGATTTCTATAAGCTCGTGGAATGGTGGTGGTTGCGCCGATTGTGAGCGATTGTCATCCTTATTTCCCCACCCACCTCCTAATTCCTTGGTATTGTCACAATATCAAGCATGTGCAAAGTTACAGTGATAATTCAACCGTAAATGCAAGAGACATTGAGTTACATCTACATAGCGGACATGAGCGGGCTTCTGGGGCCTTATGTTGTAACTTGTGAGTTGAAGTTACCCGGCGACATGACGTCATATGACATCATTGTGACGTACTACCGGAGTGAGTCAATAGTCTTCGAGAAATTAATGCTACTCTAATACTGGCGTTATTCATTGTCCCCATACACAAATAGGTGTTTCAGCATAATAATATCTATGGTGAGCCGTGTGCATTGGGCGGCTCGCCTCGATGCGTGTATTGAGCATACGTCACAATTACGTCATGTCGTTGGGTGACTTCATGTCACAAGTTACAACATAGGGCTGCTGATAGCTTACTGTCGCTAGTAATTCAATTGAAAATACAGACATATTCAGGAGTAACTTCCAGTGATTCAAGAGTGATTCAAAGATAACTTAAAACATATCTGTAAGACATTCGTACATACAAATCAATCATCATTTATCATATATCATTATCATCCATAAACTGTGTACCAAGTGCCGCAAACAGGGTGACCCAAAATAACAATACCGCGCGAGTGAGAGTTGAAACCAGACCACGGAGCCATCATAAAGGTCAGTGTCTGGCATTCTGTTTAATCGCCCCCACCCCTAGATCCGGACTCCTCATCATCCTTCACCAATAATACAGTCCACTTGCGAAATGCTCAATCAGTGGTGAACCCCATTACTTGGGTTAAAATTATTTTTTTATTGATAAGGTAATCCTTTTTAGGTATACTTGTGCAATTTCAAATTGATTGTTCCATTAAATTGCTTCCAATATTCAAAAGAACAAATGAAAGTCTATGATAATTATAAAAAATGTCAAATATTGAGCTCCATGCAGTAATTAAATTTATCACAAAACAGGGAAAAGGTGTGGAAACCATCCAAAATGAAATGAAATTGGTTTATAGCACTTTTTTTGTGGTAAAACCATGATTTATAAATGGTCACGTTTATTTAAACAAGGTAGAGACTCATTAGTGGAAGGCCAAGTGACGTCACTACATATGAAATGGTAATAAAAATCAAGAATGCCCTTGTGGAAAATGGTCGGCTAAAACTAATCGAAATTGCAGAAAGGTTCAATCTATCCAAAACAACAATTTCCAGAATTATACACGAAAATCTTGGGATGTCAAAGGTAAACGCAAGATGGTTGCCATGAATGCTTATGCAACACCAAAAAAGTTACCACGTGGAATGTTCTAAGCAGTTTTTAATGCTGTCTGGTGTCAATCAAGAGGAACTTCAAAATTTCAACAAAATTGTTACGGAAGATGAAACGCGGGTTCATCATTATGACCCTGAGTCAAAACAGGAGTCCATGTAGTGACATAAAAATGGTAGTTCAGCCCACAAGATGTATACTGTAGTACCATCAGCTGGGAAGGTGATGGTAATTTTGTTTTGGGATTCACAAGGAATCCTGTTAATAGGTTAGAAACCAAAAGGCATCACAGGTCAGTATTATGCTAATATTCTATCTATTAAAGTAAAAAGAAGGGGCAAATTAAGGCGTTTTCTTAATCATGACAACGCATCTGTTAATAAGACTCAAATTGCAATGGCAGCTATGAAAAAATGCGACTTCCAGGAATTGCCTCATTCACCTTACAGTCATCATCTAGCACAGAGGGGGGCAAACTTTTTGGATGGAGGGCCAAATTCAAGAATTCAAAATGAGCGGCGGGCCGCAAGTAAAATACCATTTTTAGATATATACACTATTTATTATCACGAAAAATAAAAATTACAAAAAAATTAATGAGAAGAACTAAACTGTCTAAATTCAGGTGTTAATTTTGTAGTTGATATTCTCAAAACTGTTTGTAAATGGGCATCGGAGATATTTGATCGTACAGAATTTTTATTGAGGTTCATGATCGAAAATGTTTGTTCACATATATAGGTTGATCCAAAAATAACGAACATTTTTCTTTCATAATCTTTAAGTTGGTCGAATTTGTCTGAATTAAGGGCATTGTAAAATTTGGAGATTTCTTCACGACGATGCAATTCTCTTAAATAAGTATCACACTGCTGATCCGTAATCTCAATTTCTCTCATCAATCTGTCGGTACACTATCAATATCTATTCAAAATGGGTCGCGTACTATTGCTAAACTTGTCTCAATTTTTTGGAAGTCACCACATTATGTGAAAAATCGTCATTCAGAGCTTTAATAATTTTACCATATTCTTCAAATTTATATTCTGGTATATTCAGCAACTTCAAAGTTGGAAAGTGGTCCACATTGTTATTCAATATTTTTCGAAGGAATAGCTTGAGTTTTAATTGAAATCCATTCAAACTTTTTACCATATCATGGGCATATATTTTTTTCCTTGCAACGCGGAGTTAAAAGTATTTAAATGTGTCACGATAACGTAGAAAAGTGGTTACATAGTGTGAGACGAGACGCAAGGAAGACTTACTGAGATAATACATATACGAAACAACAAATTCTTCAAATTTTAATCTATTGTCAATATTTCTAAAAAAATATATAAAAAAGTTATTCGTAATCAGAAGTACAATTAATGATGGCGGGCCGCAAAAAAATACCCGGCAGGCCACATGATGCCCCCCCCTGATCTAGCACCTAGTGATTATTACCTGTTTCCAAATTTGAAGAGATACTTACGTGGAAAACATTTTGATAATGCAGCCGTAAACGAGCATTTTGAAGGCAAATTGGAAGATTAGAAATATTAATCGATAGATCTAAGAAGTGTATTCATGTCTGAGGTCTCTGAAGTCTGAGGAGATTATATTTAAAAATAAAAATATAAAACATATGTACAGTAAGCGCTCGGTAATACGGCGTTCACCAATCCAGCACGTCCAATAGTCTGGCATTTTGCAACTCAGCTCTCATGCTCTTCTATAATCCGGCAAGTTTCACATTAAACTGCCGGATTAGAGAGCGGAGAGCCGTTCGCTCGGTAGTGTGGTGCCCGACCTTGACAGATTATTTATTATTTCTTATAGAAATCCAATACTCCAGCATTTCCGACAATCCGGCATAGGTGAAAAAATATGGGTGCCGGATTACCAAGTGCCTACTGTACTATATTCTTTTCCTTCTGTCTGCTGGAGCGACCGAGTGAAGGAGCTGACTGGGGGCACTATTCATTCTGCCCCGAAAGAAGTGGAAGATCGAGAGTGATGGAAGGTCATGGTCGCTCAAAGGATGGCAAAATTCAAAGGTGGCCAAGATCCTCGGCTACGAGGTTACGACCAAGTAGAGATGATATAAGGGGGCCTTTATAAAAAGATTTCAACAGATTTAAATATCTGGCCTCCAGATATCAAATAGGTATAATAAAATAGGACACCTCTATTATTAGGTACACATTTTTTGGCGTGGGTCCAATTGTCTGAAAGATTGTGTATAATATGCTATTGGCCATAATCAGAAACCGTAGCACTGTTATCAAATTCGTGCCTAATAAATGATACATTAAAAAAAACCATTGAAATAGAAGGGGAAGACAGAATAAAACAGGCAGGTAAGTAAATTAGGAGTAGGTACAATCATATCTTGTATATTTATGTATCTCGTAATAATGTTTGCGTTATTATCAGATATTTGAGACCAATCAACATCAAATTTATGTTATTATTGAATCAATCAAATAAAATTGAAAGATTACTGTCTGCAATGCTCCACGAACAATGTGTAATTTTTTGATCTTAATGCTATATGGCTATCTCTTTCCAGTGCGATAGCTTACGGCGAAATGTAATAATATGTACAATTATTTACATGTAACCGTGGGTTCAGGCTAGTATAAATACTTATTTTTCTCACCGCAGAAGACCCGGCGTGGAAATTGTGTTTTCTGTCGTATTGAATTCATTGTGATTATAATTTTTTTAAATACAATAGTGAGTAAGTGATGGATGAATCTAATCTAATATCCACTCATAAACAATTTTATGCAAATCCAAAAGCATAGATTGATTACCTAGTAATAGTTTTTTTCACTTTGCCATTTATTAGCACGGTCGTAAGATGGTTTATCCCTTTCTGTGGGTCTATTCTATACTTATTGAACACTAAATTAATAAATAGTATCAAACTTAGGGTAGGTTTGTATCAAAATATTAGCACTTATTGTAACAATTACACGAAGCTGGTTTTTATTGTTGCAATAAGTGCGATATTTTAACAGCAGCAAGATATGTGCTGTTAAAATATCGCACTTATTGCAACAATAAAAACCAGCTTCGTGTAATTGTTACAATAAGTGCTAATATTTTGATACAAACCTACCCTAAGTTTGATACTATTTATTAATTTAGTGTTCAATAAGTATAGAATAGACCCACTGATAAGTAAAGAAACATTGTCGATAACACATGTTTCTATTGTCGATTCCTGGATTTGGTTTTGATTCTCTGGTAAACTATTAAATAGGTAATTCAAATTTCTATTGAGACACTCCATCTGTTTATTTAATAATCTGAGATTTTGCAGGTATGATTATTATTCTATTGGAAAGATTGTTTGACATGTCTATTAAGAGGCTAATAATAAAAAGTATCTAGTTAATAATATTCAATAATTATTAATAGGTATGTACCTATACGATTTTTTATTTTTTATAATAGTTGGTATTGTAATAAAAATAAAATAAAACTTTTTCGCAGTGCTCCACATTAAATGTCACCCTCCACTCCAGACAGTGGCAACCCTAAAGAGATTCAAAGGGTCGCTCTGTCTCGTTCGCGCAATCAAATTGCTATATGTAAAGAAGGAGACGGCTATATTCAGTGCTGTCAAAATAATATGGCTTCTAATTATTCGGTAAGTATAAATATTCAAAAATAGGAAGTATCATAATAAAAGTATTTTATAAATTTTTGGGAATAATTTAAAATCAGTAGGAAGTAAAAAATGCTCAATGGTAAGTATTCAAATAATTTATGAGAAAGTATTTAAATAAGCACAGGGAATTATTAAAATGTTTAATGTTAAGTATACATATTTGTGTGTCAGAATAGATTAAAATTTGGGTAGAAATAATTTAATTGGCCGTTTTTTTAATTTAATAAGATAGTATTCTTCTCTGTCATTCCAACCAGGGTTATACCATAGAGTATAGACTAATATTCGAGTTGATGCTGTATCATAGACTAAAACCATAATCGTCTACGATTATGTAGTACCTTGACAGATGACAATTGACTTCTCAGCACTAAAAATCTAGAATAGTATTTTTTCTTTAAGTATATTATAATGAATGTATCTAAAGAAGTGGCTCCGCAATGCAATATGGATCTTCTGAGCAGGTTTCTTAAAAAAATCGTTCTAGCCATCAGCTGTAACTGTTGGTTCTATGTTCTGGGTACAACAAAATTAGTTTGTAATCAATTATTAATGTTTATTAGAAACTGTTTTCAGTAGGTATCTACACTGGGTTAAAGACTATTGAAAATACATGCTTCATTATAGAATTATGTTGTATGCCTAGTAAGTGTGTATTATATTATATTTTTCAACATTTAAAAAAAAATTAGAAAACAGGTAGGTAGGTACACCAGATGTGTTTATTATAGGCTTATTTTTGACATAAGAGTAAAGAATACGGCAGACTTCAGTTGTTTACGAAAAAAAAATACACGGCAACTTGAAGGGACACTTGTCTTGTAAACATGTCAACGGTGAACGGTGTGACCAGGTTATTGTAAATTTTATAAAAATATATCAATATTTCCCCACAGCAAAAAATGCCTAGCCATTGTCGATCAATGAACATTCCTTGTATTTTGTAAATAAAATTATTTAGTATAATTTATCGATTTCCATAATTTTGATGGAATAGGTAATAGGTATGTCTCCATTGTCTCGACAATAAATAGGTTCGTTACCTAAAAGATTTTTAGTAATAAAATTATTGTATAATCGACATACAAACCCGAAAGTGGTTATATTTTTTTTTGAATTAATACCAATATCACATTAACTCATTCGATTATCGATTTAGTTTGATCAATCATATTAAGTACTTACCTATTTTAATCTTATTCAAAAGGTATGAAAAATTTGGTTGAATGAATAATATTTCACCGTATAACATTTTAATCAAATTTAACCTTAAAGTGAGGTATTTTTTTCTATATCACTTTCTTTAAAAATATTTAAGTAAGTATATTGATATAGGTTGAAATAGTCCATTAACTATCAATTAACTTTAAGCTACTACCTACCTACTTAGTTATTTTGCACGTAATTTCAACTGAAGACAAATTATTCATAATAGAATTAGTTTATAAAACAGGTTATTTCAATTAGATAATAATAGTTTAATAGGTATATTTTTAATTTTCATAATATTTATAAACCGTCAAACATCACTAAATTATTATATTTTGGATTTAAAGTTATCAGAATTGAGGTTATCTTCTGTCCTCTATGTGTGATGCGCTCATATAATTATAGCTCTTTTTGCAGCACTTCGATTACTTCTTAGTTGGTGTTCTTTTAATAATCAAAATAATGGTTATTTGTTCCGAATATTCATGAATTTTGCGTGCGAGCATAGACAAACATCCTTTACGTGCAAGGATGGTAACCCTAAATTGCTATGCGTCCCATATAAAATTGTTTACTTGTCAAATTATCATAATTATAATGAATATATGTTTTATCTACTGACACGCGTAATTTAAATAATGATTATTTAGTTTTACAACCGATATTTTAATATTATTACTTGCTTAAACATTATTTTACCCTTCACATTAAAACTGGCGTCCTTATTCTGACACTTCGAAATAAATACTTACCAATGATTAAAAATTCTGACACTTGAAATTTAAAAACTTTTCAAAATTGTCTATTAATACTTACTTCAAAAATACACGCCAAATAATATTACTGCGAAATCAGCGAAGGGCTCGGTTCCCAGCTGTCAAAAATTTATTGAACCGGTCTGTCAAAAGTGTCAAAATCGCGTACGCGTGCGGTGGATTCGTGTATATTGCGGTTTAAGGGACACAAAAGTGCGTATTGTGCCATCATCGAACCGGCCCGCGGGCCCCGCGCGGCTGCCGTAAGACAACAGATAACAGAACATGGTGACGTGTGCGCGCGTAGTGAAAGTTAAACCAGTTCTATCGCGGCGTTCCGAGCCATGTCAGCTTGACAGCCTCAGTCGATCGAGGAACGTAAGCGGGCAGGGTTGTGCGCGCCATTTCGCGTAATCTTTATACCGAAACAACAAAAAAAACAAAAGTAAACATGTGTGGAATTTTCGCGTACATTAATCACCTGACGCCAAAGTCTCGACGGGAGATTCTCGAATTTCTCGTGAAGGGCCTGAAGAGGCTCGAGTACCGCGGCTACGACTCCGCCGGCGTGGCGCTGGACACCTACGACTCCAAAAACATCACCATCGTCAAGAAGAGCGGCAAAGTCCAGGCCCTGGAAGACGAGATCACCGACATGGCCGAGGAGCTGCACCTCGATGACGTCTGCGAGAGCCACTGCGGCATCGCGCACACCCGCTGGGCGACTCACGGGGAACCGAGCTCCGTGAACTCTCACCCGCAGCGGTCCGACGAAGAGAGCTCGTTCGTCGTCATCCACAATGGAATCATCACCAATTACCGCGAGCTGAAACTCTTCCTGGAGAAGAAGGGGCACGTATTCGAATCGCAGACTGACACGGAGATCATCGCGAAGCTGATTCACCATATGTATCTTCAGCATCCGAATTACACATTCCAAGAGCTGGTCGAGCAGGTCATCCAGCAACTCGAGGGCGCGTTCGCTCTGTGCTTTAAGTCTCGACACTTTCCAGACGAGTGTGTGGCGGCCCGGCGGGGCTCTCCGCTTCTGATCGGCATCAAGACTCTTCGCCGACTGTCCTCCGATCACGTCCCGATTCTCTACACCAACAACAAAGCAGCGAGGACTCTCCTGCCTCCGCTGCCGCGCTCGATGAGCCATTCCGAATTCCAACCGGAGGAGAATAGAGAAGTGGAATATTTCTTCGCTTCCGACGCGTCGGCCGTAATCGAGCACACCAATAAAGTATTGTACTTCGAAGACGACGATGTCGCTGCCATTAAAGACGGTATCCTGAGTATTCACCGACTGTCGTCCAGCTCGGACGACCCGCACGCCCGCGAGATCACGACAATCAAAATGGAAATCCAACAAATCATGAAAGGCAACTACAAATACTTCATGCAGAAGGAGATCTTCGAGCAGCCCGACTCTGTATTCAATACGATGAGGGGTCGATTGAATTTCCAGAGCCAGACTGTCACATTGGGAGGAATCAAAGACTACATTCCGGAAATTAAGCGCTGCAGGAGACTCATGCTGATCGGGTGCGGGACGAGCTATCACAGCGCCGTGGCCACGAGACAGCTCCTGGAGGAGCTCACCGAACTGCCCGTGATGGTGGAGCTCGCTTCAGATTTCCTGGACAGGAACACTCCCGTCTTCCGGGACGACGTCTGCTTCTTTATCTCGCAATCGGGAGAGACTGCCGACACTCTTATGGCGCTCAGATACTGCAAGCAGCATGGCGCTCTGATCATCGGAGTGACGAACACAGTGGGGAGTTCCATTTGCCGGGGGTCACACTGCGGCATCCACATCAATGCGGGACCGGAGATCGGTGTCGCCTCGACGAAGGCGTACACTTCGCAGTTCATTTCGCTCGTCATGTTCGCTCTGGTCATGAGCGAAGATCGCATATCTCTGCAGCAGCGTCGCGCCGACATCATCAAGGCCCTGCACGAGCTTCCGGCTCAGATCAAGCAGGTCTTGGCGCTCGACGAGAAAGTTCTGGCCCTCGCCCGAGATCTCTACCAGCATAAATCATTATTGATCATGGGACGCGGTTATAATTTTGCAACTTGTCTCGAGGGAGCCTTGAAAGTCAAGGAGTTGACGTATATGCACAGCGAAGGAATAATGGCCGGAGAGTTAAAGCACGGGCCTCTGGCGCTCATCGATGACTCGATGCCGGTAGTCATGATCATCGTGAGAGATCCGGTCTACGTCAAGTGCATGAACGCCTTACAGCAGGTGACGGCGCGTCAAGGAAAGCCTATTTTAATATGCGAAGAGGGGGATACCGAGACCGCTGCGTTCTCTTCGAAACTGCTGGGGATTCCTCGCACCGTCGACTGCCTGCAAGGAATCCTCACAGTCATTCCGATGCAGATGCTGTCGTATCACTTGGCCGTTCTCCGCGGATGCAACGTTGACTGTCCTAGAAATCTCGCAAAGTCCGTCACGGTAGAATGAGCGGACGCTTTAACACTTAGCATTCTGTTATGATCTTTTGGCAGTTTTGGCGCGGACTCGCCTTTCGAATTCACCCTGCCAATATCAATATCTAACGGTTGGAAGGGAACAAATTATAACTGGGAAGGAATAACAGACAATATATTGTTATATTTAATATCTTTCTAATGCTTTTATGTTTAGCGTTTTTGAATGTCTCTCTTTATGTTTTGATCGACGAAGGTAGCTACTTGGTTGCTTTGCGACTTGCATTATTTTCCGACTGATACGGTCGATTCTTTTGTTCCTGGAAACCAGATTTTTTGGATATCTTCTCATTATTAGAGTAAAGCGATCCCTCGGTACCGGCAAATTGACTTGTTAGCCGTGTAAGTGAGGTGACGATACGTTTGTGGTCGTGTTTACATTAATGTATCGTTTTGTTTATATTACCATGGCCACATGTATATTAAAAGAAAACAAATAGTCTTTATTTGGCGATATGGAGATAGGAAACATCTGATTTTTATATACTGAATAAAACTTACAATATATTCAAAATAATCTGCTTATTTATTTATGTTTTTAATTACTTTTTAACATTTCGTAACACAATTAATTTAAAATGACATTTACTTTCTCACTTCATTAAGGCTATACCTCAGCTGAGGCATGGTCTAAAAAGATCGTGACTAGTTGATGTGTGGATTGTGCAAATGACGCGTGCCAAACGAAATATAATTTGTAATAAAAATCCAACATGCGTCCATTTAATGTTATGTTTATCGTTATATTACTTATAATAATAGTATATTCATTGACATGTTTTCTTTTTTAAGTACATACGTAAAGTTTTTTAGTCATCTTTACACGATTTAAAAATATTTTCATCCGACGCCATGACAAAACAAATCGACGTGCAGACACCTCGACTGTCGGTCTCCGAATGGCAATGCAATTGTTTGCCGTTTCACTTATGTACGCTCTTAATAGGCTTGCATAATATTATGTTACTGAAATGTGGTTGTACAGTTGTACACTCTGCTTTCATACAAATTGAATAAAAATACTTAGTGAGATTTCTAAACTATCAATTATGTAGTAAAATCGCTTTAATGGTGTTAACTGTCAATTCTCAGTGGATAGACATTAATATAGTACCTACTTGCAAAATATGTTATAAACACAATCATCATCATCAGCCGGGTTGATCCACTGGATGAAGGCCTCTCCTAGCTCTCTCTACGGTTCCTAGTTCTTCTACAAGGTTTAGTGTGCACTATCTATGACAGATCACCACATTCTATCTATACTAAAACTATCCAATTCCACCTGCAATAATTTGCATTCTTTGTTCAATGAAAACAAATAAGTATGACTCTCCGTAGCCTACCTCCACCCTCTGCCACTGATATGCATACTAGTAACTAAGAGCGGAATGCACAATCTAAGATTTTGTTCCTAAGGATAAGTCGCCGAAAAGCATGACTTAACTATAGACAATCCTGAGTATAGAGTTAAGGAATCCTTAACCATAGACTACTTTTGTTATGAACACGCCCCCTTCTGTATTACCATTTACCACTGACAGCTGCTGTCAAAATAAATTCGCATGTCTCTAACACAGTCCATACACTCAAATTCATTTAACAATGTATCTCAATATGGATATTGATAGTGTTAATTCGTTTGGCATGTACTTGCAGAATATTATTTTATTTTTATACGCCAGCCCGCAGAAATACAAAATACCAGATGAAGAATGACAATTGATGCTAGTGTTACCATGTTAAAAAAAATCTTGTGGTGCCTGTGGAATCACGTATAATGACTTATAACGGAAACATAAGAGTATTATAATTAAATATTAATATGTATTTATAGTTATTGCATTTATAAAATGCAGTTGTCATATTTTTGTCATCGTTTAACAATTATAAAATAATTTACCTAACGAGAATTTTTAAATATGGTATTATTTTCAATAAAAATGATCTTAACTAAGGACAGTGTTTCTGCATAGTGTTTTCTGCTAAGGAAATTTTAGTTATGACAAATGTTTCTGCATTCCGCTCTAAGTACTTACTTAAATAAGTCAGCTTAATCACCAGTTAAGCCGTTTGTTGGATAACTTAGAATTAACTAACTAAGGTTGGTGGTGGTGCTAGCTTGTTTTTTAATGCTTTAATTAGTATATTTAAGTGTTTTGTTCACAGAACAGATTAATAAATAGAATTCCGATAGGCTATATACCAGTACAGTAAATTTTGATGCAGGGTTTTGAATGTGTGAGTGTCCTTCGAAAATGAACCACGCCACCAATATTAAATGAGCATCAATCCATAAACCGAGGGCAGTTGTCAGTATTCGACGTATGACGTATTCTTGACACGTGTTTAAATTTTTCCCGTATTCTTCCTTACTCGAGATCGGTTGCCTATTTCTCCTTACCCGTTAGGTATTTCAGTTCCCATTATTTCTGAGTTCATGATTTTAAACATACCGATGAGAGTATAGACAGTTTTTATAAAACTTCTTAGTTATTCTCTTAGCTCACTCGTTCCGTCACCCTGATCTAAATCATCATCATCCTGAATCTATCCACTGCTGGTTGAAGGACTCTCCAAGCTGATTCCACTTCTCTCGGTCCTGTGCGTAGCGTTGCCACATAATTCCGCAGAACTTTATCATTTCATCGACCCAGCGGCCTCTATGCCTTCCTTGCTGACGTTTTGTACCTCTTGGATGCCACTGGATGATTTAAATAAATACATATAAATATTTATTGCCTTAAAACAAATCAATCACTTGATTCAATGTATTTCAATGTATTAAACCTCGAAGGACATCGATATTAATAAAATATCCATACTTGTCATTTGCACCTAATTATATATATGAAGATATCTTTAAGTTTTAGTGATATTGAATCCGTGAAACTGTTCTTGTACTTGTAACTGTACTTTCGAAGCGTAGTGGCTTGAAAGGTTTTTGTTTATCTACCCTTAGGTGGAGAACCTCTGAACTCGAAAGTGCTTCGTTTAATGGAAAATTTATTAAGGAAAACACTGCATTTAAAATCCTGCTATCTGTCAGTTTTTATCTTTGTTTAATTATTGACTTATCTTCGCTAACCTCAGAAGTATCATTTTAATCATACTATCATAATATTATGTGTAACTCGTTAAGTGCAATAGTTTTACATTGTGCTTAACGACCCACGTGCGCCACGTAGGTCAAAATGGAAATTTTATGGTATTTTCAGAGCATAATCCTGGACATTCCTTAAACGTTGTAGATAATCTATTTATATAATTTTGAAGCCTTATTATCCTTTATATTTATTTTAAACATTTGATGACTGCATAAAGTATTTTTATTACATAAATAGTATTCTTTTAAACCTCTCGCTCTAATGTTTTAGAATATAGTAATATTTCAGTACATAAATGTGCAGTGGTGTTAAGATTTTTTACATTTATTAATTTTCAAACGCATTTATAAAACCATTAGTAAAATTAATGTTTACATTATATAGTGAAATATTTACGATAAAAAATTATATTTTATAATCTCTGATCCCAAATTTGACAAGAATTAGGCATTTTATTATTCAAAAAATGGGCACGATTAACACATTTGAAGATAATTCTAAAGATACTGATTATAAGCTATGTCTTTGACCATTCAAATGTGATAAACATCCTACGAATAATGAATGTTTTATAATAATTATTGACGTAAGAATAAGGTAGTATTTTTTTGAAATACGCCATTTCTATTCGCATTTACCAGTGGTTAAGCTACAACATATCGTCGGTCCCAATTAAAAAAGTCGGATCTGCAAAATGCTATTTTTCAGTACGAGCAATCAAAGATGTTTCATCAAATATCCTTTGTGACCTATTGCTTGCCATAATGAATAAAAATACGGGTTATAGAAACTTTTCTAAACGTTTATAAAAACATCCATCTGTCCGTTGAACTTAGCACCAACTGTGAGATCCGACGCATTTTGCTCACCCACACCCACCCAACAATGTCGGTTGGTAAGAACCGACATTGTTATCGGACACTCTCGGTAGATCCGTCATTTTTAACTTGAATATCTCGAAATTTTCCAAACAAACAAAAAAAACTGTGATTGTGGTATAAATGTTTAAAGTGTTTAAATAACTTTTACGTAATAATCCGAAAATGACAAAAATTCAGATCCGACTTTTTTAATTGGGACCGACGATATGGCGTATGGTACATGTAATAAAATGCACTATTTACGTTGAATCTTAACAGCCTATCTCCACCTCTCGCCTCTGACCAGTGACGGAATACCTTGCGATTATGTAGCGATTACCTTACAAAATACCAGTGGCGAAGACTTATTTATTTATAATTATGTAATATTTAAGGTCCACTTTGACTTACAAAGAAATGGACCCACAAAAATAACGTTATTTAATTATTGACGCACTGTGACATCTATGTATTTCCACTGAACCAATGAATTATTTCAGCCTATTCAGCAAAATAAAAATATATAGAAGCATGCGGTGACATCATACTGGCCATATAGAATCATGCGTTTATCCATTGAAAAAGATGAACTGCTCGTATTAACTTACTGTAGCCCCAAAACAACAAACTGTATGTTTGAAATGAAATATAATTTGGAAATAAGAATCTACCGCCAACAGTTTCATCTTTATGCTAATATCATCAGACTGCTGTGGCAGGTGCTTAGTTTGGTTTGAATATGTTTATCTCACATACTTTTTACAGTTGGCCGTATATGAACCCATGGCTCGCGCGATAGAACCCACAATGGGGAAAATAAAGAGATATCTAAAATGTATCTAGGTAATTGAAGTTGCTTGGATGCGGACTTATTAGGTTCCAGCAATTAAACGTGAAACGTGAAAAGGTTCCACATCCCTGGTATAGTTGTTATGTTAATCATTAAATCAAATAATGAAGGTTTGAGACAACAACAGGATCAAGTACTTACATTTTATTTATTTAGACAATTAATGAAATATGTACTGATCCAACTGTAAGTTCGTTTAGAAACTTATTTATTTATCATACATACGATTATAGTGATTACACAAATACATATCGTCAGCTATACTTGTAAATTGACTTCCAACGTGAAAATATTCATTTTATAAATTACCTATAATAATTATTGTATGACAACATCTTTTTGGCTACGTGTTAATACTGTGAACTAACATGCTCCGCCCATTTTTACCCGGAATCCCATTATAAACTAAGAAGCTCCTCCCATTTAGTAGACAGCAGCGCCTAGAAGCTTAGCCAAGAAGATGTTGTCGTACAATACCGATTAAATTTTGGGAAAAAGGTTATCTTCCAAAAAAATAATACCTAATAAGCAGAGCGTTAGAGCGGAGCTCGGAGCAGGAGCACTGGAGCAATGGGATTTTACCCGGAGCAGGAGCGGAGCCGGAGCACCGAAAATTTGTAGTGCTTTACTGCTCCGGATGGTTTTTTTTATTAATAAATTTTCATCCTAAAACTCCTAAAATCCAATGAAAATGGTATATTTTGACATTTTGCGACACTGGAATTATTTAAAATATGGCAACACTGCCGAGTGATAAATAACCTCACTTTTTTGACAGAAGAGGCAAATAATGAGAGACAATTTGCTGTCGAAAATTTTGTTTAATAGAATTAATAATAAAATTGACGGTTACTTTATTGCTTTGTTACTTACATATTTTTTAACATTTGTATACATATTATAATACTTATTTAAACTTTTTACCTAGAGCGGGGCCGGAGCAAGTATTAGGTCCTGGGTCACTCAAAAAAGGGTCGCTCCAACGCTCTGCTAAATAAGTGCCTACTAAAATTTTAAAAGTTCACCAAGCCAACTTGACACTATCCCTCTATCTTGTACGAGTTCGACCAGGTCTTTATCCAGGACTCCTCAAGCATACATCCAGGTCTGTATAAAAACCACTTTGGATGCATAAGGTCTGTAAATAATTAACATAATGTAACACTATTTGGCGGCCCTCAAGTCCAGTGTGTATAGCGCTGGCCTTTCACCCGGGGGCCCTGAGTTCGATCTCAGTGAGGTCACAATATATTTATGTGATTTTCTCGGTGTTTGTGATTGTTTCACTTCTATTACTAATTACACTAACTACTGTCATTGCGCCTCATGGGCTGTTGTAGTATTAAAAATAAGAAAGAAAGAAAAAAACATTAATCTGTAATTTAAAAATTACGTTTAATAAATTATCAAACTGAAACTTTTTAAATGTTTAAAATATTAGGTAGGTACACAGAACAGATAATTAACAGAATTCCGACAGGCAATATTCAATACACTACATTTTGAATGTGTGTGTCCTACGAAAATGAAACACGGATAATGCACGTACAATAGTGTGTGTAATACACCAATTTTAAATGAGCGTCAATCAATGACATATTAAATGGACAACTCACTTCATATCGGCACGCACGAGAAATTGTACATCAAAGTCATTCACAGATGTATAGCTAGACGTCACGTGACAGACGTATCCATTTCCATTATGCGATACAAGCTTCGAGAATTTATAGTATTAAACCTTTATTGTAATGGCGTATTAGTGTTATTGCGTTAGAAACAGATTCTCGGTTACTTACGACTTCTCGGAGATTAGACGCAAGTGAGCCCAGCGCATACAGGCGTCTGTCCAATGGTTTCTGTCATTCAATTGCATTGAATAAACATTCATCAATATCTTAAAATGGCATTTTATCAATAATAAATAATACTAACACATGAAAAGTGATATCCCATCTTTCTTGGTGTGTTTAGTAGATTTTTTTACAATTTTTAACTAGGCACATTGGCATTTTGTAACACAATAATAACGGCGGAGTCGAAACCTGACAGTCAGAAATTTTGTATGGGCAGACCCAGCGGTGTCGCCAGACCGCTTGCAAGCAGAATGTTCATTTGAGCGTAGGATACCGATATTAAAATATGAATTTCGCCATCCGGCAGACCCGACACAAAGTGAGTGTCATTTTATTTTCCAGATGCTTCGTCCATATTAATGTCATTGGCGTCAATGCATAAACCGAGAGCAGTAAGTTGTCAGTATTCGACGTATGGCGTATTCTTGACACGTGTTTAAGTTTATCCTGAAGTATTCCTCAGTCGAGATCGGTTACCTGCTACTTATTACCCGTTAGGTATTTCAGTTCCCATTATTTCTGAGTTCCCTTGGTAGGTAGTTGATCCTTTTATGCTCTTAATCGTTCAATAAATAATTGTTTACACAATATGATGAAATATAACAATCAAACAAACAATAAATTATTAATTTATGTTAGGTTAAATTATTGTTATTTATTGTGAAATTGTTTGCCATATTGTGGTACAAACAATAAATTAATAATAAATTAATTTTTCTAGTTTGCAATAGACAAAACAGTTTTCACCAGAACAGGTTAGATAACTTGACAATAATAGATAATTGCAACCGTAGCAAAAGCTTGCATCATTTTTTCACAGATACTGATTATTAAAATGAGACATGCAATTTAATATTATCATATTAGATTGTTTACACACTCTATACCTAATAATAGTGTATGTTGATTTTAAGTAATTCCACAGTGAAATAGGTACTGAATCAGCTGGTATTCTCGGTAGCAATTAATAGATGAGTTAATTTTTTAAATACTTATATAATAATTAATAATTGTAGGGACCTACTTGATAAATAATAAAAATATAATATGTTGATTAGATATTTTAATCATCTTGAAAATTCAAAGTATTTCATGGCATTCGTCGTAATAGCTAGTTGATCGAATGACATGATAAAAAAACATGTCAAAAATAATGAATGACGACTCCTGTTTGTAAAACTGTCAAAATTAAAATTAGGTAATAAAAAAAAACAACATTATCGACAGGTCTTTGAACAGTGACGTCACGAGGAAGGTCACGCTTTGTATTGGAGCGCACATTATAAAGGGCGGCTAATGAAGGAAAGGATACAAAATAATAATAATATGACAACTTTTGAGAGTACGTTAATAGTTATGTTGTCAGAATTTCGACTTATTGCTTCGAATACTTTTTTTAAACAAATATGTCGACATTTTCTTATATGAAATGACAGTATCGTCGACTTCGTGGAAAACATACGATGCACATTACAAATTATAAATTTAAAACGTTCAAAACATGACATTTAAAAACAAAGATATACTATTAACCGGTTAAGTGCCCAAAGCGTCTTTGGACGCCCTAATTACATCAATTCTTATGTTAATTACTATCAATTAACTAATTGCGGCATAGAAAGGATTAAACAGTCTAAAGAAGAAATAAACATATGCATTATCACAAAAACAGTATGAAAAGTAAAGTAAAGTAAAAGGTACAAAAAATAAATTATAAAGCATGGAAGCACACCGAATGAGCTAAGTGGACCCTATTTTAAGAATTTAACAATGCCCACCTATACCTACTCATCTTCACGTAAGTGGAATATATCAACATACGAAACGATTTGGTTGAACAGAGTTATTGCCCTCCCAATTGACATCACCAATGGCAGGTTAGTTCTGCTTCTTGGGAGAACAAACAACTGATGCTCCCGATGTCTAAGACAATTATCAGGGACAAACAAGTCAATACCAGCAAGAATGGCAGAGTTTACACCACGTATAAGTCGAAAAAAATACGTGGCCAAATATTGATATCTTCTATGTAAGCATACCTAAGAGAATAATGTATTACAGGGATGGCGAACCTTTTTACGTACACGTGCCAAAATTTCCCAAATATTATTTTTTTTCTGCCTGACGTGCCGAGCAGTTTTTCGAGTAGTTCGAGCAGGACAAAAATGAAAGAATAGTTATAAGAATTCTATTAAAAAACGTTCAAAAATTATAAGCAATTGAGTTATTGAGTATTATTACTATAATATCTACTTAGTTTGGTTGTAAACGCACATATTGACGCCAAAATTTATCGGATCCGATGAGCCACCCCTCGCTAGAGTGGTTCAAGTATTGTAGAATGATTGTAAATCTATCAAAATCAGAGGTTCGCGCCTGATGAGGTCAGTGCTATTATATTATTATGTGTGACGCATAGAACCTAAGGACATGTCTATGCAATTTAAATTAATTATAATGCTTATTCTTCAAGAGTATCAGCTGTCAGTTTTTTTTATACAATGCTATCTATCATTTATGCATGAAAATCGTCGTTTCCGTTTGCGCATCGATTGATACATATTGTTGGTAAACATATTATTAAAAACCGAAGAAAATACGCATTTTTAATATTATATAATATATATTTAGGTAGGTACGTACTTGTTTCTATTTTTTTCTCTTCAACACAAAACATTCGCGTGCCATGCAAAATCGTCTCGCGTGCCATAGGTTCGCCATCCCTGATATATTATATTGTAGTGAAGGCTTATTACCATGGCCCCCACATCCTGAAGCGTGCCCCCAGGCTAGGATCTTTGAAGGCCCCCCTACCTATCGCTAAAGATAAAGGCAGTGTGACGCTCTACAGTAGCGTTTTCCAAATGGTGTATGCGGTAAAATTAATGTGTACCCATAGTTAGTGTTTTTTGTATATTTGAATTCATCTATTTGAATTATGGATACACAATCAAACATTGTATCGTACAACTTACTAATAATACTAATATTGAAAATAAATAGCCCCGCAGGCGACTTTTTTTTACTATTCGAGAGAATTTTTGATGTGTGTTTAAATTACTTATCTGGTCGATTCGCCACGCCGGGCCCTTTCTGAGCCCGGGCCCCCAGCCTAGAGCCCTGTCAGCCCCCCGTTTGTGGGGGCCATGCTTATTACACTTGCAAATTTTTCACAAGTGTGCCTCCACACCTGTCGGCGCCACAGACCTCTGATTAAATAAAACCACCACTATTAAATTTGAAAGTGGGTTTTATAGAAATACTCTAAGGTCAATTCTTGGTTTGAAAATTTTTAGTTTATTTTTCTGTGTAAGATAACCTAATATAAATAATAAAATACGTAAGCAGGAACTTATTTGCAGACAATTTTAAACTAAAAATGAAAGGGGGTGGTATTCTAAGTTTGTTTAAGGGAGGCACTTTGCCCAGGGACGTCACTGGCTTTGAATGACGCATCATTGTGGCGATTGCATGCTAATTTAAGAAAACACAATATGTACCTAATTAATTATTACACACATACTAGCCGAACAAAATTACGGACAGGTACACTAGCGTATTAAAAAAACTGTTACATATCTACTCACTACATCCGTTAGACAAGACCATTGAAGTTAATGGTTCCACCTAACCACACTGCCCGGACCAGAACCTGTCCTAATCACGGGACTGTACTTTTGGATATGAAACATCAGCATTTTTTTTACAACTGGGAATGTCTCAGGAGTAGTTAGTTATTCAAGACTGAGATCACCACTCATTCAAGTGTGATTTGACTGACTTTATATGACTAAGAGTGTACATGGGAGAGAGGAGAATGTAAAGTTAAATTGAGTAACAAAAGTTTATACCTACAAAACTGTATAATCGACACAAACATAGACCCCTCCAAACCAAACCGCCTCGCACCACAGTCGGTCTTAATCGAGAGTATCGAGGCTCCACGTTTGGTGTAACCTAAACTAACTTAACAAACAATCCAGTATATCGGCTAAAGTGTAAACCGACAAGAACCGTGTTCTAGAAAAGAAAATAAAAGAACAAGAGACATGAATTTTATGTCGGTACATCATGGCCCCCACATCCTGAAACGGGCCCCCACGCTAGGATTTTTGGCGGGCCCCCCTACCTATCGTTAAAGATAAAGTCAGTGTGATGCTCTACAGTAGCGTTTTCCAAATGGTGTACACGGTAAAATTAATGTGTATATTTTAATGCATCCATTTGAATCATGGAGTTGTCGAGTATCGATACATAATAAAAAAAAATGTATCATACAACCACAATCTTAAATAATAACAGTATTCAAGAAAAATAGCACAGCAGGCTACTTTTTTTAACCATTAGAAAGATTTTGTGATGTGTGTTTATATCACTTATTTGGTCGACTCGCCATGCCGGGCCCTTCCTGAGCTCGGGCCCCCAGGCTAGAGCCCTGTCAGCTCCCCCTTTGTGGGGGCCATGCGGTACATACTACACTACCCAAAGAGGTTGGACGGTCTTTAATATACGGCCATATATTTCCGATACCATATTTCACGGTGAAGTGTGATACGGAACTGCATACGTACAAGTTTCCGGACACGAAATCTATACACTGGTCGAAATTCAACTGAAATGAAAATAAGAATTACCCATCTATATTTTGTTTTATAATGTATACGATACGCAAGTACCTACTTATCGATTAATTTGATAACCAATACCATATGGATACACACACCTATCAAATTATAGACCACTTAATATTTTCACCTGTCAAAGAAAAATAATAAATCATATCAAATTATAGCTAATTTCAAAGCCACCTTCTTAATACTGTGTCGTTTTATTGATTTATTTTTCAAAACACTACAGGTCTATCAAACTCTACATCTAGTGTATTTTTAATTTAATATACGGTTAGTTCGATAATTTTAATTATATATCTAAACACTTATTTAATATGACAGCTTTTGGCTAAGGCATAATACGTTTCTCCAATAATCTAATTTATTCGGATAAAGGCATCATGAAATGTCTGGAAGTAGGGACGCGACAAATTTATTTATTTATTTAAGAAAACAAAACATTGTGGACATAACCAGCGCTCGAAATGGACCGGAACGCACTGGAGCGCAGCTCCTGTTCGTGAATTCCTTGAGATTATCGCTCCGTCTCGTGGAAAAATGAAAAATTGCATTAGGATTCGTGAATATTAATCATTTATACATTTAAATATAATTTTTAAAGTGTACACGGCACTGAAAACTTAACTGAATTCTCATCTATCTTGCCTACAACATTATGCCCAAATCTTGCATGCCACAAAACTGTCCCAGCAAACCGTCTAATCTTGGCAGGTATATAACAAAAAATCGACTAAGTACATACACTCTTTTTATATCATCATCATCATCAGCCTGAATCTATCCAAAGCAGAATGCAGGGACTCGCTGAAGTAAGCAACAAAGTAGGTTTGAAAATAAATGTAACAAAGACGAAAGTCATGTTCAACTGCTTTGCAGGCCAAAAAGAGATCTTCATCAATGGCACTCAGCTCGAACAGGTGAAAAGCTACATCTATCTGGGACAACAAGTATCTATAGATGGATGTATATTTGATGAAATTGTTCGCAGAGTAAAGCTACCCTTGAAGACTTATTCAGGCAACTTGACTGGAATGACAAAGGGATCCCCATAAATGGAGAATACCTGAATCATCTGCGCTTTGCCGATGACATAGTAATTTTCTCGCAAGACTCAGAAGACCTCTTTTTATATAATCTTACATAAATATTTTAATATTTTCGGAAAATTATCGAGCGCTCCGGTTCGTAAAATTGCTCATTGCGAACGCTGGACATAACAAATCAAAATTCAGGACGTTCACAACATGAGATTTACATTATAACAAATATTACTCTCACAAGAGTGAAGAAGGAGAATAATAATAATAAAAAAAACATTAACAATTTTATACAATAAAATAAAGAGTCAAAAACGAAATGCAAAGTAGGTATATCATTGAAAATGTATATGTCTTTAGGAAGGGCATTTACTAATCTTACACCCCTCGCTTGACTGGAGGAGATCCAGTATAGGTCATGGCTGCGACCACGTACGTAATTGACAGATGCATATAAATTTAAATTCTTTAGGACGCCAGGATTAGAAACCATCCCTCGTGATAGCAGATACAAATGTTTCAAGAGCAGGAGTGACCGACGAGATTCAAGAAAAGTGAGCATGCATTGTAGAAAGGCAGTCGGAAAGTAACTAGTTATTGCGAGCATCCTACACAAGTAGTTATTATTATTAGGATTATTAGTGGCCGTTTGTGTCATCCACGCTGGCACTCCCTTGTCGGAATATTAAAACAAACATTGGATGCATCTGATGGTTTCACCAATTCATCAGTTCCTCTGACACAGACCTTGCAAGCCAAGAGGAGAGCAGTCAACCCGTTGAGAAGGTTATTCGATAGTCAAGATCGTCAGTCAAAAGGGGAGAATAATCTATTCACCAAAATAATTAGTATTTTTTGGTCCTGGGGGTGGGTACGGACCAAAACCTCCCCCTAGTGTGCGTGTCTGTGATGCAGACTATCTTCTACAACATTCTGATTAGATAACCATCATCGAATATAATATCGGAGACCCTGCCTACGTTAAACCATAATCGATAAAAACATATTATTCTATGTATCTATAAAATATCTAAAATTATATATTATGATTTAATGGCATAGTGTGCACAATTTTGTCGTATCGCCCAAAATATACCAAAACTATTATGGTTTACTTTAGGCAGGGTTTAATTGAATATTAAAAACTAACCAATACCATCTGCGATGTTGTATTCTTAGTTTAAAGAAAACAAATAAGTATGACTGACAAAGTTTAGTATGCACTATTTATCTCGGATCTCCACAGCCTACCTCCACACTACGCTACTGACACGTATATTAAAAGCCACTGACATATATTGTCTCAATGCTGATGGACTCGCACATAACAAAGGGGGTGGTAGGGTGTTTACATATGACAGTCGCTAGGTACTCATGACTAGGGATTCCAATCCCGGGATCCCGAGCTATTTTCGATACCTATGAATCCCGGGATTGATAAACATAATCCCGGGATTTCGGGATTGATTTTTTTATCAATTTTTATGGAAAATAAAATAAAAGCAAAAATAAAACAGAAAAAATACTTTTAATAAGAAATAACTACATTAGAAATAAACTGAGTTTGAATGGAGTTTGATTTATACCCATGTGTAGGTTGCCGATTCATTTTATTTTTTCACATGAATTATTAAAAATGAGAAAGATTGGAAAAAAACAATGCTTCGCATTTTTAACAAAGTAATTCTACCATGATATACGTTTTACGGCAGTTTCATATTTGGCTGACTAATTAGATTTATGATGCGGAAAGGCCATAAGTACGCCATGATTATTTTCTTTACTATTTTAAATCTCGCTAATCCATTCATTATGTATTTACTATCAGAAGCAGCAATCTCATATTAAATTCACATTATTATTTATATTACAATATTATTTACTCCATTAAACTTGTGTATTTCCAAGATTGAACTATACAATATTAACAATAAATATCTTAAATAGTATAAATTATACTACATTTATTTTTGACCGATTTTATTAATGTTATTTGTAAATCTAAAAATTTTATATTAACAATGGAAAAAAATGCCAATCCCGGGACCAGGTCAAATTGTAATCCCGAAATCCCGGGATCAGAATTTTGGCTCGGGATTGGATTCCCTACTCATGACGTATTCGTTTGGTTTATGTCAAAATAATACACATGGTATTACCAATTTCTCAATTTCTCAATTTTCTTGTTTTCATTACATTAAGTATGTCCATATTATGTAATTTTAATGGCATTCGATGTACATTCGATTAATAATGTAATATTTACAGTTTTGTAATATTTTCAATAACAATTCAGACAAGTATAACTACCTATATAATACAATTAATGTCTAATATTATAGGAACAGGTTGTAATTCTGTGGCAATTCTGCAAAGATATTGCCTATTATATAATTATGTAAGAATATGGGTAAATTTTGCACTAATTTCATTATATTATGCATTTGTTCAAAAAATAATAATAAAACATTTCAGATTGTTTTAAAGTTAAAGAATTTTGTCGGGGTCACCAACTGGTACTAAGAGGGAAAACATTGAGCTAATAACAGATTTAGTTTTACAACAGTTTTACCTGTTGTCTTATACCAGCGATGGCGAACCGTTTTATGCGTACGTGCCAAAAAAATCAATATTTGCAATTCTGGCTGGAGGAGGTACCATTATTTTTCATTCTGAACAGATGACAGAAAGAAATAATTACAAGATAAAAAGAACTTTTTATATACCACGTTTTTAAATTTTCTGTTGAATCATATAAACTTGACAATTCTATATATTAATAATTGCAATTGCAAATAAGGCAATTGTCAACAAATCATTTTTTTGCTATTTTGCAACAAACAAACAAATATAGAATACTGAAATGTCATTTTGATTTCCATAGTAACATACGTATATATTAATAATTTAGTTGCTAGAACCACCCCCTTAGCAACCAATAATAGTGGATTGGATTACGGATTTCTTCCGAAATAACTTTTCATACAAAACAGAATTAACTGAAAATGAATTCAATTTTACTTAAAGATGGCTAAAAGTATTAAAAGAATGCATTGGCATCGTGTTTTGATATGTTCTAAAAGTTTCAAATGTCTAGCTAGTCGGGAAGTTAGTTAAAAATCGATTGCAAGATTTGTACTGAATAAACACCGGACAAACAAGAATACGAGCTAAGAAAAACATGGTAAAATAGATCAACTTGGTATTATCAAATAAAATAACCTCACGACATACAGCATCACAAACTAGTAAATGAATACTGCGATGTGGTATTAGAGACTGACTAGTTTATCGTGAGGCTCCGCTGCAAAGCTGTTAAAACTCAGTTATGAGCAATCCGTCGTCACATTGATCAAAATCCAAAGCATCTTTTTGTGGATCCTTCCTGGATTGGAGAAAAAGCATTGCTCCAGATAAAAGGCGAATAGAAGAATGCTGGCAAGTATCGGGCTTAAAGAACTTATTCCCAATTGCAGGTCCATTAGACCAGATTCTTGGTTTTAGGCTTTCACGTAAATATATTGAAGGTATGCCAAATCCTATGTGGGTATTACAGATGCATATTATGCATAAGTGGGGCTTGAAAGAATCTTCACTTCTCGTGGTGAGACTCAGACTACGGAGTACATACCCTGAGGAGTTTCAGCCATACACCAATCCGAACCAGAGGCTTTCCCGTGGATTGATGCCTTGATGGTTTCACTATGACTTTTACCTACCTGACTAATTCTGTGATTCTGTGATTTTTTTGTAATTTTGTTTGCTGGTGTATATTTTCATTTTGAGTATTGCTTTGATTATATTATATAATTGTTTTGTCTATCTATCTGTCGGTCTGTAACTCATGAGAGAAAAAATATGTAAATCTATAGGAGAGAGAGCAAGACAGAGGTGAGACGTATTAAAGGGGTAAGATGAGAGAAAACATACACGTAAATGCAAATTTTAATTTTGAAAAATAAACTGACACGCAAACAAAGGAATCATTTATTTTAATTCAGAACTAAGCCATACCCAAGAATGTTGACAGGTGGCACTATTACTTGCTAATTTTTAGACCTGGTATAACCTGGAATTCAGTCCCACGATGGCCGCTCGGCTTAAGCGTCGGCCTATAGCTTCATGTGTCCCAGGTTCGAATCCTGGGTCTGGCAAGTACGCGTATTATTTTTCAATTTGTGTATGAGTAATGGACCTAATAGGTTGAGTAAGTGGCTGACATTTCTCGTAAAAAAATCTGTCAATAGAAACGTCCACTCTGTGGAGGCCCATATGATCCTATTAGGATCGGATATGGTTAGAAAGAAAATAAAAGATTTTTTTTCTAGTATATTATATTATAATAGGTATACTATACCTATAGTTACTGGACCTTCAGTCTAATAAAATGAGGCTTGCCGAATTATTCACTATATTCTATCCGTGGCTTTATCCAACTGGCTTTCTCTTAGGTATGCTTACATATTATTATTAAACTGGCGCTAGGGGCCGTTCAGGTCCATGGCCGACAGCACAACGTTTTTCCAGGCATCTCTGTCCAGCGCTCTCTCTTCCCAGTTGACTATCCCCAGCTTACATACTGTGATTAAAATGCTAGAACATATCAATATTTGGCCTCGTATTTTTTTGATGTAAATGAGAGCTCTGCCATTCTTAGTGGTATTGACTTGTGTGTCCCTGATAACTATCTTAGAAATCGGTAGCATCAGTTGTTTGTTCTCCCGAGGAGCAGGACTAACCTGGCATTGGTGATGCCAATTGGGAGGGCAATAACTCCGTTCAACCAAATGCTTCGGATGTTGATATATTCCACATACGTGAGGATGAGTATAGGTGGACGGGTCTAGGACGATTTGGCACCGCGAACTGGCCTCCGCCGATTGGCCTCCGGTAATTAGCCGCCGGTACAATCGGACGCCGGCCCAATTGGACGCCGACCCAATTCGACGCCGACCCAACTGGCCTCCGGGAGATTGGACGCCGCACAGTTGAATTAAATGCGCAAAGGAATAGACGTACGTTACGATTTGTTGGAGTAAATAAGCAAGTCAGTTTAATATGCTTCTATCTTCTCAGTAGGTGTACCTTATACATTTCGCGCTTGACACATTTTTAATATAGATTGAGAAAAATTATTATGCCTTATGATGTTTATTAAAAGAAAATAATTCTTCCCTCGCTAAAACTTAAAGATGTGCATAATCAATTAATTTATTGTCTATACATGGGTACTTATTTATATTTACAACAAATATTAAAAATAATGTTAGATGTTAGAATGAAAATTACATTATATTTCAGCGTTTTATCGACTTAATATTATAATAAAGCTTAAACATGTATATTATTATGCATAAATGCGTCTTTAAGATAGTATGAAATTACAAACAAAATATTAAGTAAGTTATCTGCTAAGTATAAATGTTTTAGTAGTTTGATTGATAAACTACTTAGGTACTGGGTGCCGGACGAAATCTCGAAGGCCGAAATCCCGAAAGCCTAAATCCTGAAAGCCGAAATCCCGAATATCGAAATCCCGAATGGCCGGAATCCCGAAGGCCGAAATCCCGTAAAATAAAAAAAATACAAATATCAATAATTGCGCAATTTTTGCAAGAGACACAAAAACCCATTTTTGTGGAAATATAAAAAAAATGTAAAATACAGACATCAATAATTGCGCAATTTTTGCAAGAGACACAAAAACCCATTTTTGTGGAAATATAAAAAAAATGTAAAATACAGACATCAATAGTTGCGCAATCGTGAATTGCGCAATTTTTCTAAGATGCACAAAATCCATTCGTTCTACAAAATGGTCTCTCTTGAAAAAAATTGCGCAATCAGAAAAACCCATTTTCCGAAAAAATGGGATTTGTCTCTCTTACAAAAATTGCGCTCACGATTGCGCAATTATTGATGTTTATATTTTACATTTTTTATATTTCCACAAAAAATGGGTTTTTGTCTCTCTTGCAAAAATTGCGCAATTATTGATGTTTGTATTTTTTCATTTTTCGGGATTTCGGCCATTCGGGATTTCAGCATTCGGGATTTCGGCCTTCGGGATTTCGTCCGGCACCCAGTACCTAAGTAGTTTATCAATCAAACTACTGAAACATTTATACTTAGCAGATAACTTACTTAATATTTTGTTTGTAATTTCATACTATCTTAAAATACGCATTTATGCATAATAATATACATATTTAAGCTTTATTATAATATTATGTCGATAAAACGCTGAAATATAATGTAATTTTCATTCTAACATCTAACATTATTTTAAATATTTGTTGTAAATATAAATAAGTACCCATGTATAGACAATAAATTAATTGATTATGCACATCTTTAAGTTTTAGCGAGGGAAGAATTATTTTCTTTTAATAAACATCATAAGGCATAATAATTTTTCTCAATCTATATTAAAAATGTGTCAAGCGCGAAATGTATAAGGTACACCTACTGAGAAGATAGAAGCATATTAAACTGACTTGCTTATTTACTCCAACAAATCGTAACGTA
This sequence comes from Rhyacophila brunnea, assembly GCF_057557595.1. Lineage (NCBI taxonomy): Eukaryota > Metazoa > Arthropoda > Insecta > Trichoptera > Rhyacophilidae > Rhyacophila > Rhyacophila brunnea. The sequence goes on along the minus strand of NW_028232904.1, from coordinate 29,072,830 downwards.
CGTCTATTCCTTTGCGCATTTAATTCAACTGTGCGGCGTCCAATCTCCCGGAGGCCAGTTGGGTCGGCGTCGAATTGGGTCGGCGTCCAATTGGGCCGGCGTCCGATTGTACCGGCGGCCAATTACCGGAGGCCAATCGGCGGAGGCCAGTTCGCGGTGCCAAATCGTCCCATTCCCTAGGTGGACGTTGTTTTATAAACTCATAAAATAGGGTCCACTTAGCTCATTCGGTGTGGTTCCATGCTTGAATTTTTATAATTTTTGTACCTTTTACTCAGTGGCGCACCCAAGATTTAATATGGGGGGGGGGGCAAGGAGGAGAATGTAAATTAGTCCCATAGGCTCTTTTTCTTCTTCATATAATTATTTTTACATATTTTCACAATACACGGCGGTATATTTTATATTTTTTTATTAAATTACAGGCATAACGGCGGTAACCGTTGAGCGTGTCATCGGCGACTGGCGGATTGGAAGTGACTAACAGCGACCATGCTGGACATGTGCGCCTAGTATGCTAAAACATTACTCAAATATTATCGGCTGTGCTACCCGCTTAGTCTAGAGAGCTACAACATACAACATTTATGCCGAATTCCACTAAAAAAAAATGTTCTTTTGACTTACACTACCACCAACTAGTGGGTGTATTCGTACTTTCCGCCGAATGTTTATCGTCGATTTTTGGTTTTTAATATTGAGGTTAGTTATGAATCACTGATATTAAAGGATTCAACTTCAAAGAGTGAGTTATATCTTTGAGAATCGCTGTTCCATAATGCAAATTCGTAAGAATGTTTAAGAAACTGTAACCAAATGCAAATAATCTGATAATAAATCGATTCCAAGTAAGTCGTGAGCACGTGAGATGAATGAAAGTTTAAAAAACAATGAACTTATTTTTTAAACACTTTATTCCGCTGCTTTACCAAAAGTAAATAGCTAGGTCGAGGTTAGGTATAAATAACTATTTAACAGAGGTCGAAATGGAGCTGAAACTGAACAACTCACTAATTTTGGAACCGGAACAATCCGATCTTGGGATTACGGAAATTCAAGTGTTTCCCAATTTATATTTATGTAGGCTAGGCGCAACCACGTGTTATTCTATAATTTATCTGTATATTACGCTAGGTCAGCGATGACAAATACGTGGTACGCGTGCCCAAATTGGCACGCTAAAAGTTTTCGACGGCACGCCAAAAAAAAAATTCCTTTTATTTTTTAATATTCAAAATGTTTATAGCGAAATCATGTTGATGTATGTGTATATTGTGGCAACACTAGACAGTTGATGTTCTATATTGAATCATGTGCATTCAAAGACTAGAAATAAGTTGACAAAGGAAGATTCAGCAGCATGTATTAATTTACAAACAACTACATAAGTATCAGCCTGATATAAAAAAATTCTCGCAAATAACAATAAAAAACCACAAACAAAAATTAGCGCGTTATTAAATTAAATTATAAAAATTAAATGTTTGCACGAATTTAAAAAAATAATCGGCTTATTTTGGCATGCTGATCAGATCCTATTCGACATCCCTGTTCTAGGCGCATATATCAGGGATGGTTGGCGGTTCAGGTAGGGACTGCAATATATAAATACATATTTCATGCGACGAATGACTAGTAGGCCATCCATGGACTGAAACCGTATGCGGTTTCGAACCGTGTGCCATACTAAGCTTATCGTTTCTGTTCATGGAAATATATTTTCATAAAGTATATTATAAACATCTGATCGTATCCGTTTATACCATACACTTACAAATTTATTGAAAATATATTTTCATGAACACAAATCATAAGTTTAGTATGGCACACGGATCTAAACCGCATACGGATTCAGTCCATGGATGGCCTCTCAGGCTGATAACGTCAAAAGCACAGAACAGATAATAAATAGAATACCAATAGGCTATATTCAATAAGCAGGCTTTTGAATGTGTGAGTGTCCTACGAAAATGAAGCACGCATTATGCACGTGCAATAGTGTGTGTAATACACCAACATTAAAGGAGCGTAAATGCATAAACCGAGAGCAGTTTTAAGTATTCGACGTTAAACGTATTCTAGACACGTGGGTAAGTTTAACCCGGATTCATCCTTACTCGAGTCGGTTACCTGCTATCGCCTTACCCGTTGTGTATTTTAGTTATCATTATTTCTGAGTTCCCTGGTCAAAAGGGACGCAGATAGGCTGAGTGTGACCGACTGGAGAGAGAGAGCTAGGGATAGAGATCGAGAGGAGAGACGGTTGTGTACCGCCAGTTTAAGTAAGTAAGTATTGTGCAAAACATTATTTTGTTTTGATATGATTTAGTTTGATAGTAGAAACACACTGTAGCTATGATTCAGAAATTATGTTAAATAAATTAATACGATGGGTTTTCACCACGTATTCTCCATCCTTCTTTCCTCGACATTTCTCAAGAGATATGTATTGATAAAGTGTACTGTAGGTGTATGTATGCGAACGCCGCTCTAAGTACTTAAGTCAAAAGGGATCCGTTTAGTTAAGAGCAAACATTGCTCAGAGTAAAATAGTATGATAGTGTGCCGTGTCAGTTGTGACGAACAGAGATATTTGATCGATTATTAAATTTCGCCGGACGTTTTGAACCGTAGCTCAATATTTTAATGTTTTCTTGGATTTTGATGGGCACCTTTAACAATCGTGAGAATTATCCTTTATTCCAACCAAGTATTTTGGTCACCGTGCTCTTTTAAGAATAGCCTCTGCAACGAGCCCGTAACGTCGAGGAAAGGAGTAAGAACACGCGGTGAAAACCCAACAATTTACTAATAATTAAGAATGTAATAAATATGCTTTTATTGAACATACATATTTTGAAAATAATACCACACCCAGTAGGATTAGAACCTGCGCCCCTCGGGAATCGCGCCCACTCAATGACATTAATATGGACGAAGCACCTGGAAAAAAAATGACACTCACTTTTTTGTCAGGCCTGCCGAATGGTTCGGTTCGAACGGGTTCGGTCAAATGAACATTGACACTAGAAACACTGTTCTAACGCCATTACAATAAAATTGATATTGCTATAAATTCCCGATGCGTGATATCGCATAATGGAAATTGCGTGACGTCTACCTATACATGTGCGAATGTCGCTATGCGCGAATTTACTTGCTAGCTACTGTATCGAGTGCGTTGTCCATTAATAATGTCATTGCGCCCACTATGCTATATGTATCTTATCTAATTGCAACAAATTTTAACTATTGGCTTTTACAATACTCTCTGAAGCTCTTTCTAAATTGGATAAAAATCTAATTAAAACATATAATATCTAAAATTAAATTAAATCTAGATTAAAAGTATTAAATTACCTGTGCGTCAGCATTTCCCCAATTTCTTGTTATAAGTTATAACGTACCTGCACTTGCTAATAATTTAATAAACTATTTTTTTTCGACGAATAAGATTTAAGAATGTAAAGAATATCGAATATACTTTTATGAAGATATTTCTAGTGTTTATATATTTCTCAAAGCTCAAGCTATATTTTTATTGTAGCTATTGGATACTGCCAGTTTTGTTTCTACATTCTTCAATAATCATTAATGTAATATTCGGTAGAAACGTAGAATTTTAATTTTATTGATAAAAAATACTACATTACTCGAAATAGTTTTTTTTATTATCTAACATCCGCCAGTTGTTAGTACCACAGACATCAATGATAAATTAATGTACAAACACCGTAATAAATAAAATATAATATACTAATCGAAGTAAGTACCTACAGACGTAATTATTATCATTTTATCTAAAAGTTGCTAAAAATGCTATTGCTTGTTACTATTTAGTACAATGAAATATAATCATAACAACATTCATAACAACGATGTAACGATGTGTAGTTATGTTGGTACATATCTACAATAAATTTAACCGGTTACTCTAGGGCTATCACAACTTATTAGTTAGGTACGGTTTATTTTCACAATAAAACCTTGGAAATACTTTTCATGGTCATTCCCTTATGGCTGAGGATCATGATCACCTTAAAATTCTGTCATCTTTTAAGGCTATACTTCAGCTGGGGAACGGTCTAAAACGATCATGACTACGCGACGCGAAGATTGCCGCGTGCAGAACGAAACATAATTTGTCATAAAAATTCAACATGCGTCCATTTAAGGCTATACCTCAGCTAAAAGTAGGTCTGGTCAGCATGGTCTAAAAAGATCGTGACTAGGCGATGCGCGGATTGCGGGTCGCGGGTGTAAATGACGCAAGCCGCACGAAATATAATTTGCCATAAAAGTTCAACATGCGTCCTTTTTATTTCATGTTTATTATTACATCCGTGATAATAATAGTATATTCATTGGAAACCTCGATAGTAAATGCGAGGTATCCATAAAGGCATCTAGAAAAAAAATATATATTCATTGACATGTTTTCTTTTTTAAGTACATACGTAAAGTTTTTTAGTCATCTTTACACGATTTAAGAATATTTTCATCCGACGCCATGACAAAACGAATCGACGTGCAGACACCTCCACTATCGCTCTCCGAATGGCAACGCGGCCGTAATTTCGTTCCACATACAGTTGAAATTATTTGCCGTTTCACTTATGTACGCTCTTAATGTTATGTTTATTGTTCTATTAGTAATAATAATAATATATTCATTGACATGTACATTTCTTTTTCAAGTAAATGGGTAACGTTTTTTAGTCATCTTTACACGATTTAAAAATTAATTCCCCCGACGCTATCACAAAACAAATTGACATGTTCACAGCTCCACTTTCGCTCTCCGATTGGCAGCGGGTCCAAAATTTCGTCGCACCTATTATAGTTGAAAATTATTTGCCGTTTCACTGAAGTATGCTCTTAAGCGACCAACATTTTCCACCATGACCCCCATACGAGGGAGGGGGGCAGACAGGGCTTTTGCCTAGGGGCCCGGGCTCATGGGGGCCCGGCGTGGCAGGTCGACCAGATTTTTCGCTCCACTAGTAAAAAAAGAATTCTGCAGTTTTTTGGACATATTGTCAGGCGCGGACCGGACAACCTGGAGAGACTGGTAGTTTTGGGTAGCCTCCAGGGAAGGCAAAGCAGAGGAAAAGCGTCAGCGCGATGGAGCGACCAAGTGAAAGAGTTGATTGGGGGCACCATCCATTCTGCCCTGAGAGAAGCGGAAGGTCGTGAAGAATGGAAAGTCTTGGTCGCTCAAAGGATGGCGAAATTTAAATATGGTCACGAGCTCACTCAGCCATGAGTGCACGACCAAGAAGAGAAGAGAGAGTAAAAAAAGTTGCCTGCGCCGCTATTTTACTCGGAGAGTATTAACATTTAAAAATATTATGTGATAGTGGAATGCAATTTTTGATTATTATGTGTCAATACTAGACAATTCCATAATTCAAGTGGATGTATTAAAAAATACAAAAAATGGCTAAAATGACACTGAATCCTTTTAGTTTCCATTTTCCTCGAACACCATTTGAAAAACGCTACTTTAGAGCATCACAATGTCTTTAACCTTGGCGATAGGTAGGGGGCGCCAAAGATCCTGGCCTGGGAGCCCGCTTCAGCATTTGGGGGCCATGTTTTCCACCCCTCTCGATCCTATGCTTCTTTCGGGGCAGAGTGAAGGCTGCCACAGTTAGATTCTCAGTGATGTCCCTAGATAAAATGCCGCCCCTAGGCAGCGCCAAAATGCCGCCCCATTTTTATACAGTATTTTTATCATCCTTTCATGAGTCCAATATCTAAAGTTCTAAGAAATGTGTTGTATGGATACATTACTAACAAAATATCAGACTGTAATTATTCGCAAATCTGCACGTGTCGTTTCTGGTCACCAAGGACGTCGAAGGGCAACGGAAGTAAACTAGATATTGCGAACTCGACAAAATCAGTGAGCTGATTTTTTTTTTAATGGAAAGGTGTTTTCGTTATTACTAAGTTTAGGTAGCTATTTCTATATATTCCAAATGATTCTCCTCGATTTGCCGCCCTTCGAGTAACTGTCGCCCCCAAGCGACGCTCAATCTGCCTACACCTACCACCATTCTGATTATCTGGTCCACGCTGAATAATCTGTCCAAATAACTGCAGAATGCGTCTCAAACGTTCCTTTATCTGTAGTCTCTGGATGATTGACTGGTTCGTCATGTGCTCTGTCTAAGAAAACCTCATAGTAATGATATATAGAGAGCGCTTATTTTTCGGCAAAATGGAGCCGTGTTTCTTGCGTATAACGCACAGTAGAACCAAAATTTTATTATTATCAACTTAACTATGAAACGTAATAGCATCGTGTTGCTTCGCAGTACGGCTACCAAATTTAAACACAACGTAGTTAACCATATGCTCTACTAAATTGACTAGAAATAATTATAAGATAAAAAAAACTTTTTATATATATATATAATATATATATAAAAAACGTTATAACGTTTTTAAATTTTCTGTTGAATCATAAATATAAACTTGACTTGACTAGCTTAAACGATCAAAAAATTGAAAAAGGACCACCCCCTTAGCAACCGATACTAGTCTTTTACTTTTTACGGATTTTTCTGAAATAACTTTCCATACAAAATGAAATTAACTGAAAATGAATTCAATTATGTTTAAAGATGGCTAAAAGTATTAAAAGAATGCATTGGCAATTCGTGCAATTGGCAAAATTGTGTTCTGATATATTCTAAAAGTTTCAAATGTCTAGCTAGTCGGGAAGTTAGTTAAAAATCGATTGCAAGATTTGTACCGGATAAACAACCACCGGGTAAATAAGAATATAACCTAATAAAAACGTTGTGATAATTATCACTAACTCTATATTTAACACAAAAACAATAAATTTCAGTAATAGGTACGTGCTCGCAGTTTTTAAATGAATGTAATCAGTCAAGTTCATATATCGATGATTTCAATAAATATTTAATTCAGCCGTAGAAATACTATCTTACTCTAACACATATAGTGGAGATATAAGCGTGCCGAATGCTTTCTCACTCGCACTTATGGTTCGTTTTTCTTCAGGCCTTGGGTTATCCGGTCCACGCTGAACAATCTGTCCAAATAACTGCAGAACGCGTCGCAAACGTATTGTCGAGAGGTGTAGTCTCTAGATAATGGTTTCCCAAACTATGGGTCGCGACCCACCAGTGGGTCGCGAGCGAATATTGAGTGGGCCCTCGCCACCGTATACATGAAAAAAAATAGGAAGTGATAAATTTGATATTTCATTCAGCTATTTAAAATTCCTAAAAATTGAAATAAACTAAACCATCTAGTATGTCAACAAAAGCAAGTGAAGAACTCATTGATTTATAAGAAGATACGTCGCTGAAAAATAATTTCAATCGTAAACAGTTAACGAAATTCTGGCTCTCAGTTGCTGATAATTTTATTATCCTTGCCTGTTCGATGAAGCTATGAAAGTCATCCTCCTCTTTACTACCTCATATCTATGTGAGGGCGGATTTTCGGCTATGGTTAACATTAAAACTAAATACCGAAATAAATTGGATATATCAAACTCACTGCGATTAAAAGTAACTAAAGTTGAAGTTGATGCTAAAACTGTAATGAAGAAAAATAAGAAACAAATACATCCTTCCCATTGAAATAACTTTCTTGCAGGTGTAGGTATTTAAGTAATATTTTTTTTTTATTTAAGTTGTGTTTCTTATTTCAACAGTCTTTCATTCATATTGGTAACGCTTATAAATTTTTATTTTTTTATTTCAATTAGAACAAATAAGACAGCATTAAGTAGTTCCACGACTCGCCATTAGGGAATCTGAGCATTACCAATATTTATGCCCTCTTTTCTCTAAGACAGCTAAGGGGTGGGTCCCAAGATTGGAAATTTTTGTTAGATGGGTCGGAGCCCAGTCAACTTTGGGAACCACTGCAGTGAGTCTAGATGGTTGACTGGTTCGCTAAGTGTGTGTCTAAGACTGAGTGCTCTGCCACGTGCTCTGCCACGTGCTCTGTCTACAGCCACACTACATTTCGAAGGCATCAACTGCCTTCCGCTCCTTTGGAAATAAACCAAGTAGTGCTATATTAATTCTCTCTATCTTCTTCTTTAGGTATCATCTTCCAATGACGTCCCTAGGCAAAGTGCCTCCCTTGAGTAGACCTAGAAAACCACCCCCTTTCATTTTAGTTTCAAATTGTCTGCAAATTCGTTAGGTACGTATATATATTTACCTGAGATATAAACTACTTAGCATTACGGTGAATCAGTGGCGAACGGTGACTTTTTTTTGGAAAGAGGTCGGCTGTTGAGATTAGAGAAAAAGAGCAGACTTGTCAGGTATATTTACGGGAAATAAGAAGATAATACGATATTACTACTAGATAGGTACACACTAATGACAATGACATACTAAATCGATGAAATTTCAATAGCTCACTGACGATATAAAATTAAGCAATGAGCTAAAATTTATAAAATTATTTAAGTATCTTATTAATTATTTTGAACAAAGCTGCAGTCATAGACAGTAATATTATGCGAACATGTTTTAGGCTTCGTCTTTCGAGCCTGCCGTATTCCATACATTCCGGTAAACATGGTTGAGATCACGTGACCTGACTGTCATACAAAACAAATCTGAATCCCTAACAAAATAATCGCATAAATACAATAGTTGAAGACGGGTGGCACTGTCGCATATTTTTTACAACGTTTTTCTTAGCTCGTATTCTTATTTGTCCGGTGGTTCTTTGTCCGGTACAAATCTTGCAATAGATTTTTAACTAACTTTCCGACTAGCTTGACATTTGAAACATTTAGAATATATCAGAACACGATGCCAATGCATTTTTAAAATACTTTTAGCCATCTTTAAGCATAATTGAATTCATTTTCAGTTAATTCTGTTTTGTATGTAAAGTTATTTCGACACAATTACTGGTTGCTAGAAGGGTCTGGGGTCCTAGCAACTAAATTATTAATATATACGTGCGTTACTATTGAAATCAATATGAATGTCAAAATGAAATTTCAGTATTATTTCTATCAAGTACAAATTTTTTTGATCGTTCAAGCTAGTCAAGTTAAGTTTATATGATTCAACAGAGCATTTAAAAACGTTGTATATAAAAAGTTCTTTTTATTTTGTCATAATTATTACCTTTGATACGAATTCTAAATTCAATACTTAAAGATTATGACGACAGATGGGTCTGTTTATTTTTTTAAAACTTTATAATGTCTTTAGTCTATTTTTTTAGAATGTAGTCTATAAATAATCGCTTAGTATGGAGCCTTCGCCATTGCGGTAACCCTGATTTAGATAAAATCGTCGTGCAAATTAATGTTATGAACTTATGATTCAATTCTCTGTAAAAAGATATAACCTTTGATAGTCGAGAATGCTGCAAGTTATTCGAGACAGCGACGAGTCGATAACCTTTTGCTAAAGGTAAACAGAAATCAGCAACGTCTGTGTAAAAATATTTATGCTGTATGTACAGGGCGTTTAAAAACTACTTCGTCAAATAATAATTAAAAGTCAATAATTATTAAATGTTTGACAAAGATTACTACCTATATTATCGTGTCGATAATAATATTATGTTCACTGCCTTTTATGTAAGACTGTGAATATTCTCATTAGAGTTATGAACTGATATGAACTACTACGGCTATCTAGCGGCAGAATGCAAAGGTTGTCATTTGAATACAATTTAAAAGGGAATGGGACAACTGGACTCCGCACAATTGGACGCCGCACTGTCGTAGACACGTATACAGAACGTAGATGAGGTATTTTAATCAGTTTTTTCTACTACTTAGTAGTTCTAATTCATTTTACTCTTAACATAATGTATTCTTTATTGCGGATTGAGAATTACCATACCTAAGGCTTTATATAAAATAAAAAACTCTTTTTTCGTTGGAACCTTAACATATGCACAGTTAAATCATTATTTACGTCTGCATAATTATTATATTCTCACCAACTATTAAATCATAATAAATAATAATATATATAATATTATTAAATATATTTTTTTAAAGTACTTACCTATAAGTACCTAAAGTCTATTTATATTCGAATTCCGTGGCGTCCAGTTGTCCCGGTGCCAAATCGTCCTAGACATATTTAAAATGTTTTAATCAGAGCTGGAAATGTAAGCAGAGCCCAACCCTGGATCCCTGAAAATCCCTTAATTATGTTGGAACCGGAACCCTTGATTCCAAAAACATTGTGAACCCGGAATCGGAATTTAAAAAATGTATTCGAAGGTACTATTGATTGTTAAGTATATTGTTGTTGATTATCCTGATAATCTTACATATTATTAGCAGAGCTCGGAGCAGAGCACGGAGCAGTGGAGGAATGGGGTTTTACCCGGAGCACCCAAAATTTGTAGTGCTCCACTGCTCCTGAGGTTTTTTTTTATTATTAAAAATATTCGTCCCAAAATCCAATGAAAATATTATTATATTTGAGACTTGGCAATACTGGAATCATTTGAAATACGGTAACACTGTCGAGTGATAAATAACCTCACATTTTTTTGACAAAATAGGCAGATAATTTTAAAAGACGATTTGCTGTCGGGGAATTTTGTTTAATAGAATAATTAATAATGAGAAAGACGAATAATAAACCGTATTTAAAAACTACTTATTTTAAACAAATTTTAACATTAGTATAAGTACGTATAATATATATTAAAACTTTTTACCCGGAGCGGAGCAGACCCTGAACAGAGGCTTCCATTCAATATCAATCCGGGATAGTTGGCAACCCTAGTCTACTTGTATATTATGTTGTTTGAAATGTGGCATCTTTTAAAGCCTGTTTGATCACCGGTTGGACTGATTGACCATCGCGACTTGGCATATCTTTAAGAACAATCGAGCGTAGTTATACACAAAGCAGCCAAGCCACAATTTTGAAAAAAATGAGTTATTGTGATTTCCATAATCTCACACGTTTGTTTTACGTCCTGCACAAATCAGCCAAGCTGCTGTCAGACAAAAATCTCACATAAATGCGTTTTAAAGCTTTTGCAAATCGCAGAATATGGCATTTTCGATTTGCATAAAGCAACCAAGTTGCTGTCATACAAAAATGTCATATAAATGCGTTCTAAAAATATGCCATATTCGTTCTGCAAAAAGCAGCCACATGATAATATTATGTACTTACCTAATTATTAAAATCCAGACTGTAAGGTGTGTTTTTCTACGTTCAATTAATAAACATTATTTTCTCAATTAGGTACATTATACTTTTTCATTGTATTATATATAATATAATATACAGAATTTTCATATAAAAATTAGTGCCAGGCAGCTAAATATTAATGTATAATTTACAAGTTTTTCAAATTATTTTCAAAACTTAGAAATTCCCATAATACTTGAATAACTTAGAAGGTTTTTTAAGAAAATAGATGCAAAAATAACGATTTTTCTTACAAAAATAAGAATTGGCTGCATTCAAGAATGAACATTCTAAAAAACCCGTTTTGCACCACAAAACCCGCACGAAATAGCCTAGACTGCTAAAACACCAAAATTTCATAGATTTTATGCTTTTATCTCTTTATAAGTTGCACAAAACCGTATATACCTATATTTATAATATCTATCATTCAAAAGGTATAAACAGTATACAGAGGCTTTGTGGATTTAAAGAAACACTTTACATAAAAGTGCTTCTATCTCTGTTTGAGGTTTGTGTGGCTTGGCTGCTTTGCGTATAACTACGCTCAATTTATCAACTGTCAAAAAGTCAGGCAATCAGAGATATCTTTTTTCACTAATGTATGACTATATTTACGTATATTTTTTCACTCTAATTATTTGACGGATAGACATTGTATTAGAAAAAAACAAACATTTCGTTTCAAACCCGTTTTATTTATTGGACTTGTTTCCAAAGTTATAATAATATTATACATATATAAGCAAAAGCCATGGTAAAGTTTCATAAGCCGTTTTGCAGGCTTCCTATTAGCAGGGGGTGACCGACAAGGCGACACGATCTCACCTAAATCATTCACCGCTACTCTGGAAAACCTATTCAGGCCACTTGATTAAGAGAACAGTGGAATTTTCATTAAAGTCACCTCCACCTTAAAAGCAATCCGCCCATCCATAAACTAAAATCCGGCGAACGGTTGGTGATGGAACTCATAAACTGGCCAGTGACTGATGCTTCGCACACGGCGCTACTAAAACCTAATAATCTCATAACCTCAAACTGTTAAATCCATTGTCTTTCTTACTTCATTCTAAGCTTTTTCCGTAATATATTTAAAGGAATATTCTGACAGCATGTAATTATACAGGCAGGAGTATTTCTCAACATCTGCCACATATTTGAAATTAAAAATCGGTTCGCCCATTTTCAACTTTTGACGTCTTGACTTGTTATTGCTTGTTTTATTCAGTTCAGTGCTACCAATTTTGGTAAGAAAATATGATTTTTCATCGAATATACATACTGATATTGGTAATTTCTCCGTGACGCAGTTCGCCGTGAGCTTTATATCGGAAAGAGATGACCGTATACTTTACGGTCTTCAATTTTATTAGATTCAATACGAATATTTCAATTTCATAGCTGATTTTGGCAAAATTCATGAATTCAAGAATAAAAATCTAACCTAACGTAACCCAACCTAACAAATAATCTAGTATATTAGCTATTTTCTAAATTTGTTGGACCCACGGCTTTGTAGTCCAACGCTTATGCCGCGCGGCCACCGTGGGTGGGCGTTACCCTGCCTTTAATTTTAGTGATAGGTAGGGGGCCTACGAAAGATCCTGGCTTGGGGACCCGCTTCAGGGTGTGGGGGCCATGCATATTCCAGTGCACGTCGAGTTAGTTCTCATAGGTTTTCCTGATGAGCCTTGAAGGATTACTAACGTTCGTTGCGTCATTGTTTATAGCTGGTGCATAACGGGTATTGAGACATGACAAAGGTCCACTCCTGGCTAGGGAATCAGAAAATTCTGATCCCGGGATTTCAGGATTACAATTTGACAATCCCGGGATCCCGGGAATGGTTCCGGGATTGGCATTTTCCATTGTTAATATAAAAAAATATATTTACAAATAACATTGATAAAATCGGTCAAAAATAAATTTAGTATAATTTATAATATTCAATACATTTATTGTTAATATTGTATACGTTCAATTTTGGAAATACATGTTTAATGGAGTAAATAATATTGTAATATAAATAATAATGTGAATTTAATATGAGATTGCTGTTTCTGATAGTAAAGACTTAATGAATGGGTTAGCGAGATTTAAAATTTAAAAAGCAAATCATGGTGTACTTATGGCCTTTCCGCTTCATAAATCTAATTAGTCAGCCAAAAATGAAACTGCCGTAAAACGTATGAGATCATGGTGGAATTACTTTTTTAATAGTGCTAAGCATTGTTTTTTCCAATCTTTCTCATTTTTATTAATTTATGTGAAAAAATAAAATGAATCGGCAACTTACACATGGGTATAAATCAAACTTCATTCAAACTCAGTTTATTTCTAATGTAGTTATTTGTTATTATAAGTATTTTTTCTGTTGTATTTTCGTTTTTATTTTATTTTTCATAAAAATTGATAAAAAAATCAATCCCGAATGTTTCGGGATTATGTTTATCAATCCTGGGATTCATAGGTATCGAAAATAGCTCGGGATCCCGGGATTGGAATCCCTACTCCTGGCTGTCCGGAAAAGTTTGAATATCGCTGACGTATTATATTACTGTAATAGTCTTAAGTTCGCATTATTGACAGCTGACCCATTTCATGCGTAAAAAACCAAATGTAAATAAAATTCGAATGCCATTTTTTTTGCTCACTGACATTTCAAAACGAGCGATTAATCTTTCTCCTCGTGCAATCAATCTCGAGTTGATTGCGAAATGTTACATCAATGGTCGTTAATATTTTCGTAAATTTTGAGTAAAATTCAATGATAATTAATACATTTAAAAATACGCAAAAAAACATCGATTGTGCCTAGTGCAGGGGTTCACTAACTTTTTCGTCAAAGGGACTATTTTGAAATCAAAAATATTTGGCGGGCCACCCTTTCTTTTGTAAATATTTTCTGTTTTTTTAAAAAACATACGGCAAAACAATTAAAAAATATTTAAATATGTCAAATTGCTTTGAGTGTTGATATATTCCACTTGCGTGAGGTGAGTTTAGGGGGACGCTATTTTATAAATTCTTAAAATAGGGTCTCCTTAGCAAACTCGGTGTACTTCTTTGAACTTATATAATATACTTATGCATAATTGTATTTTCACTGTTTTTGTATGTTTATATTATGTTCTCTTTTTATATTTTAATTTTTATCCCTTTTATTACTTTGTTTTTCTTTCTTCTTTATAATAATGTTTTATGTCATGTTGTGAATGCCTTAAACTTATAATTTGTAATGTCCACAATATGTAAAAATAAATGGTACTGTTCGGTTATACGGAATACAGCGGAAAACGCATTTTGAAAATACCCGATATACTGGATTATTTGTTAGTTTGGGTTAGTTTAGGTTAGGTTAGGTTGGGTTAGGTTAGGTTAGGTTTGGTTAGGTTAACCTTTAACCTAACAAACAATCCAGTTTATCGGCTATTTTCAAAATGTGCTTTCCGCTGTATTCCGTATAACCGAACAGTGCCCTATAAAATAATATTAAAATTTTTACACCATGTGATTTATGCAATAAAATTGATTGTTTTTGAAACTAAATCATGCAATCTAGGCTCAAAGTTTGTAGTGTGAATACGCAAAACAGATGCGATTTGTAGTTGTCTGTTAATTATTTTGATCTTAAGTTTGATTTATTTGATTTACTAACGCATGTTGAATTTTTATGACAAATTATATTTCGTTCGGCACGCGTCATTTGCACAATCCGCGGATAGCCTAGCCACATCTTTTTAGACCATGCCTCAGCTGAAGTATAGCCTTAATGAATCTAAGATTTACATACTTAATTTTAATTAAAGAATTTAATGTATAATACTTCCGAATATTATGTACTTATATTTATTCTTAAAAACACCCCCACCGTGCACATTGTAGTTCCGCCACTGCCTGTCTTATTAATTATTATACTTATGCAAATGAATATTGCGGGGCCAAGAGAGATGTAATTTGTACGATTTTTTTTATAATTTTCACTTCTCTTGGCTAGTTCTCGTATATTTAATGTCAAGCACTTGGAGTGTAATAGGTAAAAAAAAGTTTTGAAACAATTTTCTCAAACTGATTACTTATGTTTTCTTGCAAAACTTTGTACCGATATTATGCAAATAAGATTTTTTTGCATGTGGGTTCGAACCAGGGAACTCAGAAATAATGGGAACTGAAATACATAACGGGTAAGGCGATAGCAGGTAACCGACTCGAGTAAGGTAGAATCCGGGTTAAACTTACACACGTGTCAAGAATACATTTTACGTCGAATACTGAAAACTGCTCTCGGCTTATGCATTTACGCTCATTTAATGTTGGTGTATTGCACACACTATTGCACGTGCATAATGCGTGCTTCATTTTCGCAGGACACTCACACATTCAAAAGTCTGCTTCAATATGCGGCGTATTGAATATAGCCTATCGGTATTCTTTTTTTTTTTGACCATGTCCGATCCTAATAGGATCATATGGGCCTCCACAGAGTAGAGGGTTGTATTAACAGATTTTGTTTTTTACGAGAAATGGATGTCAGCCACTTGCTCAACCTATTAGGACCATACCCTGACACACACAAATTGAAAAACAATATGTGTACTTGTCAGACTCAGGATTCGAACCTGAGACCCACGGCGTGATAGTCCGGCGCTTAAGCCACGCGGCATTATCTGTTCTGTGGTTCGAACATACATTTTTGGCTTCCCTGGCGTGTGCTCTAACCCATGGCCTCCACAAAGGGGGGATGACATGGCTCTAGTCTGGTGGCCCGGCGTGGCAGATCAACCAGCCAAGTGAGATAAACACACATCACAACATTGCACTAATAGTAAAAATATGTCACCTGCGGCGCTATTTCACTTCGAACATACTAACATTTAAAAATATGTGCAACGATACAATTTTTGATTATCGATGGTCGATATTCGACAACTTCACAATTCAAGCGAAATTCAATACGAAAAATCTTAAAACTTTACCTCAAACACTATTTGGAATACACAACTGTATATCGTCACACTGCCTCTAATCTTAGCGATAGGTAGGGGGGCCCGCCGAAGATTCTAGCTTGGGGGTCCGCTTCAAGATGTGGGGGCTACGCTCTAACCATTAAACGACCGAGAATAGTATACTTAATATACTTACATAATTTGAAAACATGCCATGCATATACACACTAGAAAGACTAGAAAATAATACGACACCCGACGGGACTTGCACCTGTATCTGCTGGATTAGCGCCAGTATGCTTTACCAATTAAACTACGGGCGCCTTAGATAGTTACGACGATTTTAACTAGTAGTTGTTACATGAAATGCTTATCGAATTGCGTTGCGATTTTGATTATTAGAAAGTGTTAAAGTGTAAAAACGGTACGGGGAGGTCCATTTAAAAAAAATATCCATAATAATAATTTAGTTATGATTTTTAAGACAACAGGAGGGGGTGGTTAACAAAATCTAGTGTGTGCCTCTACTGACTTTCATGTTTACTCCACCTACTACGCACTTTTCCGTTTACATTCCCCGTACCCAGACACTGCGCATTTTGAATCGAGTTATGAACACATGGCCTCCAGCTATAACTGCGGGTGCTCATTTACGAATCATTACGACCTGTCACATCCACGAGTGATTATCGAATGCGCGTGGCTTAATGGTTATAATTATTGGGATGGTTAATGTCCATTTGAGTTATCCACTCTGCCTTGTCTTTCATACATGCTACGTCAGAATATTAAAGCAAACATTAGATGCCTCAGATGGTTGCACCAACTATTCATGATAAATCATCCGGGTCATAATCTTCAATCATGTGGTCCTGGCGAAGTAGAAGTGATATTCTATTCACCTTGTTCACCCCCCCCCCCCCCACCCCCTTGTGTGCGCACCTCTCGTGAACGCTCTGAAGTAGAGCGTTGGAGCAGACCCTTTTTTGAGTTGCTCCGCTCCGGGACCTAATACTTGCTCCGGCTCCACTCCAGGGTCTGCTCCGCTCCGGATAAAAAGTTTTAATAAGTATTCTCTTCTTGGTCGTGCACTCATGAGGATCGCGACCACATTTAAATCCACCATCCTTTGAGCGACCAAGACTTTCCATCCTTCTCGATCTTCCGCTTCTCTCAGGGCAGAATGGATGGTGCCCCCAGTCAGCTCTTTCACTTGGTCGCTCCATCGCGCAGACGCTCTTCCTCTGCCTCGCCTTCCCTGGAGACTACCCAAAACTACCAGTCTCTCCAGGTTGTCCGGTCCGCGTCTGACAATATGTCCAAAAAACTGCAGAATTCTTCTCAGACATATCGTCGAGAGCCGTTCCTTTATCTTCAGTCTCTGGATGATTGACTGGTTCGTCCTGTGCTGTGTCCAAGAAATGCGAAGCATTCGGCGCCAACACCACATCTCAAAGGCATCAATTGCCTTCCGTTCTCTTGCCTTCAGGGTCCACGACTCGACTCCGTATAGAAATATCGAGAACACTAATGTTTGCACAAGCATCATTTTTGTGGCAATCGAAATTCCCCGATCCTTCCATATAGTGGTAAGGCGTGTCATAGCAATTTTTGCAATCTGTGTGCGCCTTCTTATTTCCGCTTCGCATCCGCCCTTTCCACTGATGGTCGATCCAAGATATACAAACTCGTCGACTGTTTCGAGGTTTTGGAGTGTACTTGGTGTTGGTAGAAGGTTGGCCCGATCAACAACCATTAACTTGGTCTTATTCCTATTAATAAGGAGGCCGTATTTGCGACTCTCTTCATCTACCCGGTGTAGCAGCTCTGTGAGTTCTCTTTCGTCAGCAGCGATTACGATACGTGTATACAAATGTTAAAAAAATAAGTAGTTTTAAAATAATCGTCATTTTCATTATTAATTCTATGAAACAAACCGACAGCAAATCATCTCTCTTTATTTGCCTCGGCTTGCCGTATTTCAAACAATTCCAGTGTTACAAGTGTCAAAATATACTATTTTCATTGGAGTACAGGACGAAAATTTAATAATAAAAAAAAACATCCGGAGCAGTGGAGCAATATACATTTTCGGTGCTCCAGGTGAAATCCCATTGCTCCAGTGCTCCGTGCTCCTGCTCCGAGCCCTGCTCCAACTTTCTGCTCTAAAGATATACGCAAATCCTTCAACATTCTTCGAGAATGCGTTCGACGAGAATTTTTGTTATTCGCGACTCGAATGTACTAATCAGTGAAACGAGACTTGAGATGTAATTAAAGACTTAATATTATGTTCAAATTTAAGTGACTCGTTTCCCATCACTAGCTGTAGCTTAAATGCTGTACCTCAGAGGCAGACTGATGCAAATGCCAAATACCCAATTGTTCAGGAAAGCCAAAAAACAAACAAAAACAATTTTTATTTGAAATGAATACTCATAACTTCCAAGAAAATATACATAGAATGATCATTATTTTTGTATTCTAATTCAATTAAAGTACTTCTGGAATATGTAAGAAAGGAAGAAATATAATACAATTTTATGTCTAAAAAAATAAAATAAAAAACGTAGTATGGATTTGCATCCTTCTGCCTATAAAGATATTTTGTTAATGTGGACTTGTTTCTTATTTACCTAGCCAAAATAAAACAATTTATAAGTTAAAAAAACTTATAAGTATAAATATAACAAAGCAAAACACATTTTTTTTTAAAAATTTTATTATGTCATCATCATCAGTCTATTCACTGCTGGATGAAGGCCTCGCTAATCTCAAAGCTGATTGTACTTCTCTCGGTCCTGTGCATTGCGTTGCCATGTACTTCCGCAGAACTTTATCATTTCATCGATCCAGCGGCCTCTGAGTCTACCTTGCGGACGTTTTGTACTTCTTGAATATTACTGGATGACTAGATTTGTCCAACGATTGTTTCTTCTTCGAGCTATGTGTCTAGCCCATCTCCATTTAAAGCTTTTAATAAACTCTGTTACATCGCAAACCCTTGTCTTCTTCCTCATCCACTCATTCCTCTTTTTGTCCTTTCGCGTTATGCCCAGGATGCACCTCTCCATACCACATTGTGCTACTCTAAGTTTTTGGATCTCTCTTTTACTTAAGGTCCATGTTTCACACGCATATGTGATCACGGGAAGCACACACTGGTTGAAAACTTTGCGCTTTAGGCGCAGTGAAAGGTCACTTTTGAAGACATTATTCAGGCAGCCAAAAGCATTCCAGCCTAGCTTTACTCTGCGAACAATTATATACATACATCTATAGACACTTGTTGTGCCAGATAGATGTAGTTTTTCACCTGTTAGAGCTGAATTACATTGATGAGGATCTCTTTTTGGCCCGCAAAGCAATTGAACATCACTTTCTTCTTTGATACATTTATTTTCAAGCCTAATTTGTTGCTTACTTCAGCGAGTTCCTGCATTCTGCTTTGGAGATCTTCTGAGTCTTGCAAACTACTATGTATTGTCATCGGCAAACCGCAGATGACTCACGTATTCTCCATTTATGGGGACCCTTGTCATTCCAGTCAAGTTGCCTGAATAAGTCTTCAAGGGTAGCTGTAAATAGTTTAGGTGAGATCGTATCACCTTGTCGGACTCCTTTGCTGATAGGATGGTTTATGGAGATGTTGTTGCGCTACTATATATATTATTGAAAATATTTATATATCACCCAGGGACTCCTTGATTTCTGAGTGCATCGAGTATTGAAAATTTCTTTATGGAATCGAACGCTTTCTCATAGTCTATAAAACTTATGGATAGCGCAGCTTGTATTCCTGTTACCACTCTGATTTCTCTAACTTGGATATGGTCCATAGTTCTATCTTCTTCTAAAGCCGGCTTCTTCTCCCGGCTGGTTCTCGTTTAGTACATAATATTGCAGATTATTGGATTTACATCTTTCTGCTTCTAAGGTAGGTATGGCATTTGCATCTTTATGCTATTCTTTATATCTTTTTTATTATAGCAACTAGGACTTTCATCTCTATGCCTCTAATAAATAAAGCCTTTAGCATAACGATTCTTAAAAAAACTCATTTTCCCCAAAAACGGAGTTGCATCCGTCTGCCTCTGAGGTACAGAATGGAATACAAGTGGCAGTCGTGGCATACCAGTAACTATTTTTTCATTTATGCGTGAAAAACGATTCACCCGTATCAGTGCTTTATATAAAAAGCAATGGGCACTTCATTACTATCATTACATTGGATCGCATTTCATGAATTCCTGTGTATAATAATTATGTTGTGATTTGAGTGATTTGTTCTGACAAGTAATTTGTATTTAAAGCCGCGTTGACACGGTCCAAGTACGATCCAAGTGACAGCTCCATACTATTTATTCCTATCCAAGTTAACTTGGATGAGTAGGACGCGGTCCAAGTAGCTTGGATAGGAATAATTAGTATGAAGATGTCACATACGAGTGGACTTGGATGGCACTCGTATGTGTTTATCACCCTCCAACATCTGAGAAAGGTGTTATATTGATACATTATTAACAAAATATATCACTAAACCTAATTTAAATGCCATCTCTACTCTAATAGACAATATTGAGAGCCAAAGGATTCAGATACATTTAAAAATACTACACCTGACAACTTGCATGTGGCATTGCTGTTCACCAAAGACGTGTCGTCCAAGGACAACGGAAGTAAGCTAGACATCACGAGCCCGACAAAAAAAAATACCGTCCTGTTAAACCTATTATGTTAATTAATATATTTTATTTGCAACCAATGAGCTGAATTTTAGCTAAGCTTAGGTACCTACCTATTTCTATATCATCATCATCATCATCAGCCTGAATCTATCCACTGCTGGATGAAGGCCTCTTCAAGTTGCTTCCACTTCTCTCGGTCCTGTGCATTGCGTTGCCACGTACTTCCGCAGAACTTTATCATTTCATCGATCCAGCGGCCTCTAGGTCTACCTTGTGGACGTTTTGTACTTCTTGGATACCACTGGATGACTAGATTTGTCCAACGATTGTCTCTTCTTTGAGCTTTGTGTCCAGCCCATCTCCATTTAAGGCTTTTAATAAACTCTATTACATCGCAAACCCTTGTCTGCTTCCTTATCCACTCATTCCTCTTTTTGTCCTTTCGCGTTATGCCCAGCATGCACCTCTCCATACCACGTTGTGCTACTCTAAGTTTCTGGATCTCTCTTTTACTTAGGGTCCATGTTTCACACGCATATGTCATCACGGGAAGCACACACTGGTTGAACACTTTGCGCTTTAGGCACAGTGGAAGGTCACTTTTGAAGACATTATTCAGGCGGCCAAAAGCACTCCAGCCTAGCTTTACTCTGCGAACAATCTCTGCGGAAGACGGTTTAACGATAGATATCCTCAAAAAAGCAGGAACGGATGCAAATGAAGTACTTGCACAATTGTTCACAGCCTGCATATGCAAAGAGGATGTCCCAGAGGTATGGAAAAATGCCAGCATTGTCATTCTTCACAAAAAAGGTGACAGAGAAGACCTAGCAAATTATCGTCCAATAAGTCTACTCCCTATTCTCTACAAGACGTTCACAAAAATTCTCTCAAACCGTCTGCAAAATGTACTAGACGAGAACCAACCGAGAGAACAAGCCAGATTTAGAGGAGGATACAGCACTATGGACCATATCCAAGTCGTCAGAGAAATCATAGAGCGGTACCAGGAATACAAACTGCCACTATGCATGGGTTTTATAGACTATGAGAAGGCGTTTGATTCGATAAAGAAATGTTCAATACTCGACGCACTCAGAAAACAAGGAATCCCTGGACGCTATATAAATATTTTCAATAATATATACAGTAGCGCAACAGCATCTGTAAATCTCCATAAACCATCGCGCAGACTTCCTATCAGCAAAGGAGTCCGACAAGGTGATACAATCTCACCTAAACTATTTACAGCTACCCTTGAAGACTTATTCAGGCAACTTGACTGGAATGACAAAGGGATCCCCATAAATGGAGAATACCTGAGTCATCTGCGCTTTGCCGATGACATAGTAATTTTCTCGCAAGAATCAGAAGACCTCCAAAGCAGAATGCAGGAACTCGCTGAAGTAAGCAACAAAGTAGGTTTGAAAATAAATGTAACAAAGACGAAAGTCATGTTCAACTGCTTTGCAGGCCAAAAAGAGATCCTCATCAATGGCACTCAGCTCGAACAGGTGAAAAGCTACATCTATCTGGGACAACAAGTATCTATAGATGGATGTATTTCTATATATACCTAATGATTCTCCTCAATTTGCTGCCTTTTGAGTAACTGCCGCCCCCAAGCGACGCTCATTCTGCCTACCCCCACGGGACGTCACTGACTATTTGGCAAACCATCGTGGAAAGATACCCAGTTGTACAGCGTATACAAATTGATAACATTTATTACAACGATAATGAATCTATTCGAGTTAGGTTGCGGGCATTACATAAAACCTAAAGAGCTTACTATTCGTATATCAATTGTTAAATTCGAGTCAAATGGTAATGTATGCAATGTTAAGAATCCTACTCGTCAAAAACGTAAATGCACTGCTGAAAATATCGATGTTGTGAATCCAAGTGTGGATGAAATACGCGCCGTTTTTGAGAACTTTGACCATCTTATAGCACTACATGCGGGTTTATTCTATACAAAAGGCGACTATCGACCGCTAACTTGCTAACGTGTTAGTATTTATTAAATACATTTTATATTGAAATATTATAATTGTAATTGTATTGTGATCAGTCGAAACTGTCTCTCTCTCGCTCTCTCTCTATCGCTCATGCTCTAAATTTTAGCACAGGCAAGGGGCATGCCGTTAAAATATAGCATTTATTGCAACAATTAATACCAGCTAATTGTAATTGTTACAATACGTGTTAATAATTTGATACAAACATACTCTAGTTAGCGGTTTTAGCGGACGAACGCAGCCTTTTGTATAGAATAGACCCGATGGATTATTATTCATACATATTTGCATTTGAAGGCGTATAAAATACAGTCAACACAAGAACTTAAACCGAACGAATGCGTCGAAATTTTGATGATTAGGCTTCAGTTAGAGCGATTTGAAACAGACCCATTATTGAGATGATGAAAAAATCATCTTTAGAGATGAAGCTGATTTTTCGTTAAATGGAGTACAATCACCGCATTTGGAGCAATGGAAACCCACGTGCTATTCTTGAAACACTTTTACATCCACAAAAATTAGATTAGATAATTTAGATCTGGACGATATGTGGTTCCAACAAGATGGTGCAACATGCCATACAGATCGCGATACTCTAACTCAGGGGTAGTCAAGCTTTATATACTTACCGCCCACTTCTGGATCTCTGTTAGTAGTAAAATTTTCTAACCGCCCACCGGTTCCACATTAATGGTGGTTTATAAAGTAGGGAAGTAACTTTACTTTATAAAATTTATAAAGCGGAGTTACAGCGAGGCAGGTTTAAGCATTTAATAATAATTACTAATTACCAAATACTTTATGTCAGACTTTCGCTAAGTTTGGCAGAAAAAATCTTTATAAAACAACTTACTGTATTTAAATCTATCTTTTTATTTATACTTTGCATACATAGAAGCATGAAGTCTGATGAAATTACATTTGATTAATTAAATTATTTATGATATCCATGAGGTTGATGCCGCGAAACTAAATACTGGATACCTATCTGGCAAAATTTTTGTGAGTAACAAGCGAAGGTCTCCTCTTTTGGAAATATTCAGGCGGTTTCTTTCCTAATATGATCAACAGCACTAAAGCCTGATTCCACAAGATATGAGATAGGAAAAGGTAAGCCAAATATACATAGGTATAATATAAATAGGTATATATTATTATCTAGTTATTTATAATCTTATAAATTAGGTATTTCAAAATACTATTTGGTAAATTGAAAAATTTCATCCAAGAAAATGAAAAACTAATGATCGTTTCGATGTAGATTTTTTAAAATTCATTTCAATACATAGTAAAAGCCAAAAATACATAGTATTTATTTTATATGAAGCCAAAATGTGGTTTTTTCTTTATAAATTGCATTTAGCTTTTGTAATTATTGTAGTTCAATCTATTTTTTTGACCAGACTTCATCTTAGCTATCATGCTTACTTATTTATGATTCAGGTCTATGGCCAACTGCACAACCGTCCTCCAGGTTCTCTATCTTGAGCTCTCTCTCTCCAATCGGTCACACCCAGGGACTCCTTCATAAACTTCAGTGACTTCCCTAGACAAAATGCCGCCCCATATTTTTTATCATCCTTTCATGACTCCAATATCTAAGAAATGTGTTGTGTCAATACATTACTAACAAAATATATACCTACCACTAAAAATACAAAATTAAATTAAGATGTAAAAAGCGAATAAATATAATATCGGTAATTAAGTTAGACTCCCAAATCACCAGAGTCTGAGGCCTTATTTGGTTGATATTTCTGACACATTTTGTTTGCACCATTTATCAATACACAGAGTTATTATTATCATACCATTTTTACAACGTTTTTCTTAGCTCGTATTCTTATTCGTCCGGTGGTTCTTTGTCCGGTACAAATCTTGCAATCGATTTTTAACTAACTTCCCGACTAGCTGGACATTTGAAACTTTTAGAATATACCAGAACACGATGCCAATGCATTTTTTAAATACTTTTAGCCATCTTTAAGTAGAATTGAATTCATTTTCAGTTAATTCTGTTTTGTATGAAAAGTTATTTCGACACCATTATCGGTTGCTAGGGGTCTGGGGTTACTATGGAAATCAATATGACATGACAAGTACAAATTTTTTTTGATCGTTTAAGCTAGTCAAATCAAGTTTATATGGTTCAACTGAATGACGTGACGAAGAAAAACGTTGTATATAAAAAGTTCTTTTTATCTTGTAATTATTACTATGCTATTATTGTACAACGTAAATAAAATAATTTTAGCTATTTCCATATAAGTATCATATTTCTATATATTCCAAATGATTCTCCTCGATTTGCCGCCCTTTGAGTAACTGCCGCCCCCGAGCGACGCTCAATCTGCCTACCCCCACGGGACGTTACTGATAAACTTTATGGAAAACTCTAAATTCATCGCATCTAACAACGTGACCAGCCTGCCTGAGTTTTCTCGTCAGACATTGACTATATTGGGCTTTTAAATTGTTCGCAGAGCTCAGCATTTGTACGGACATAAATTGTCCCACCTTTGGTTTTCTTTGACCGGTCCAAGTATACTTCGGAGAATTTCGTTTTCGAATACCTGGATAGCAGCGCTTGAAATGGAAAAAAAATACGAACCGGAGCGCTCGACAGTTTTCTGAAGATTTTTACATAGTAAAGTTATCAAAGTTTATGTGTTTTTTTCATAAAAATAAGTACTTATGTCAGATTTTCTATTATATGGCTTATCCAGCTCAGACGGTCAAATTATTTATTCCACGAGACGGAGCGATAATTTTACCGATTTCACGAACAGGAACGGCGCTCCGGTGCGTTCCGGTCCATTTCGAGCCCTGCTGGATAGCCATCTCACGTTTCTCCGTTAGGCTCCAGGTTTTACACCAATACTGAGCGATTGGTTAGCTATCATGCAGATATCATACAATTATTTTTACTGATGAAATTAGTGAAATTAGCAACAATTATTGCAATATTTGTGTGAAAACAATTAGCTGCCTATCCATACAAAATATTATTTACGACAGAAAAGCCAGATAGGTTAATTGAAGCTAATTTACTCAACTTGGTTACCTGTACACATGGTTACATGTAAATTGTACGTAAAACATTTCACTGTGGCACGGTTCGCTGTGAGCTTTCTTATCGGAAAGAGATGCAATTTTAATTTTAACAATTTTATCAGATTCAATATGAACATTAATTCAATAATTGAATTAATTGAAAATTATTTTCATAGCTGATTTTGGCAAAATTCGTGAATTCAATAATGAAAACCTAACCTAACCTAACAAATAATCCAGTACATCGGCTATTTTCAAAATTTGTTTGCCGCTGATTTCCTGTAAAGTGTAAACCGACAAGAACCGTGTTTTATTTAAACATGGATTTTATGTCAGTATTATACGACCCAAAGAGGTTGGACGGTCTTTAATACAGGTACGGCCATATATTTCCGATACAACATTTCACGGTAAAGTGTGATACGGCGAACTGCATACGTACAAGTTTCCGGGCACCATTATTGAAGGTCAATGAGATGTGTGTGCACTTTATAGATTTTATTATATACCGCTAATAACTCATTTAAGATATATAAATGGGACACGTCCAGTTTTGATTGTTAACTAAATTATTTAGTGTATATAGGTAACTATTTTGTATTACGTAAGTGGCGCATTTTTTATTCGCTCGGGCGTTACAACACCTCACTACGCCTCTGGTACTCACTACTGTAGAAGAAAAGTATTCAGTATTATATATTCGGTTATTAATATGGGTAACGGGCGATCTGAAAGTTCCATTTTTAAATTTCACGTTATTTATTGTTACGATGTTAATAATTGTTGTTTACTTTCGCGCCCGCATGGCGCTGCACACGTACGTACCACTTTTCAAGCGATTTCGTAACACAAGACAACGAGACAGCCGAGCAAAGTGGACTTAGAAAGTAGTCCAATGACTTGCGACTTGCTGGTTCAACCCACATACTTACTGTCCGTGATAGACTGTTCTGTTCCTATTTCAAATATTATTATAATATTCTAATTTGGAATAACAACAAAATGGCGGCCGCTTTCAACCGGTGTTGCTCTCATCTTTACATATACCGGTAGAAATAACATCTGACGACAATAATTACTACCTTTGGGACACCGGAAGTAACCAAGTTGTCCTCTGTCTATTCGTCGATTGCCCAATTTGTAATAAGGGGTACTTAATACAACTTGAATTTACACATCCGTAGGAGGGAAGGTGGGCTGTTAATATTCGACATAAATAGGGCACACTAAACTTTGTCAGTCATACTGATTTGTTTTCATTGAACTAAGAAAATAATACAATTTGCGAATGTTGCTGGTTAGTTTTTAAAATTTCAATTAAACCCAGCCTAAACCAAAAGATAATATATAATTAACTATTTCTTTTATTCAACGAATAATTCACAAGATTTAAGAATATATCATTCTGATTATTGAACATATATTATTGAAAAAAACACTTTCTGATACAGTATATAATAACCAATAGAAAAAATCCTTTTTGAAAAAAGTAAGTCACCCCGACGGGGAATCGAACCCCGTATCTCCCGAGTATGCGCCTCATCCGTCGCATTACCATTATGCTACGGCGTGACATACTAATAGCGAACAAATTTTAACTATTGGTCAATTACTATACCTACCCATCAGCGTTCCTTCCAAATCAGCTACTTTGGCAATCGATTTTTGTTTCTTAAATCAAAGTAGGTATATATTACTATTACTTTTGAATTACTATTACTTATCAATAATATATGTTCAATAATCAGAATGATATATTCTTAAATCTTGTGAATTATTCGTTGAATAAAAGAAATAGTTAATTATAAATTATTAGCAAGTGCAAGTAGCTACATCTATAAAAATATTGGAGAAATTCCACGACGTCGGTTAGTAATCAAAAGTAATAGTAATATATACCTACTTTGATTTAAGAAACAAAAATCGATTGCCAAAGTAGCTGATTTGGAAGAAACGCTGATGGGTAGGTATAGTAATTGACCAATAGTTAAAATTTGTTCGCTATTAGTATGTCACGCCGTAGCATAATGGTAATGCGACGGATGAGGCGCATACTCGGGAGATACGGGGTTCGATTCCCCGTCGGGGTGACTTACTTTTTTCAAAAAGGATTTTTTCTATTGGTTATTATATACTGTATCAGAAAGTGTTTTTTTCAATAATATATGTTCAAAAGATAATAGTTTAGGTATGCTATGGTAACAGTGCCACGCGGCTTAAGCGTTGGCCTATATCATTGTGGGTCCCAGGTTCGAATCCTGGTTCTGGCAAGTACACATATTTTGTTTTTTAATTTGTGTATGAGTCACAGTATGGACCTAACAGGTTGAGCAAGTGGCTGATCTCGAAAAAACAAAAAATCTGTTCAAAAAACAAACCTCCACTCAGTGGAGGCTAGAGTTGGGTTTCGGGAATTTCCCGACGGGAATTCTCGAGAAATTTTCGAGATTTTCCATCCCGAATCTCGAGAATTGACATTTTCAACATTTCGGGAAACCCCGGATCTCGAGAATCTTTTCTCGGGATTCGGAATTTCTTCATTATCAAATATTAATTGAAAAAACGATTTTCTATATGAAAAAAGTGGACAGAAAACACAAAACGTTCAAAGACTGATCGGGGCATTTAACAAAATTTAGCCTACATCGACTCAAAATGAGCGCAATTTTTGCAACATCAGGGAATTTTGTGTCTCAAAAGCGTACGCGATTGTTAGACGCAGCGTTACAGTCTGTGTTTTTTGAAATTCCATTTTAATGAGTAATGTTTTGAATTATTTTTGTTTTCCTATTTCTATTTTTTCTGTCTTCTTACATAAATAAAAAAAATCATATTTTTTTGGAATTTGTCTGTTTTTACACTGATTTTAGGATTTTTACAGGTTTTTTTAAATTTTATAGTAATCCCGAATCTCGAGATTGAGATTTTCTCGGGAAATACCCAACTCTAGTGGAGGCCCATATGATCTTATTAGGATCGGACATGGTCGGAAAAAAATGAGCGATCCGACAAAAATAGTGCAGACTTTTCAGACATACTTATTTGTTTTCGTTGAAATAAGAATACATTATTATATAGTTGGTGTTGGTTATTTTTTTAAATTCATTAAAACCTTGCTTAAACCAAACCATAAACGATAAAAAAAATATTCTTCTATCTATAAAATATCTATAATTATGTATGGTTAGTGATACAATTTTATACTTATATTTTTTTATTATTATCTAGGTTTGGGCTAAGCAGGGAAAATACATACATACAAATACGTTTGACTGACAAAGCTTAGTGTGCGCCATTTATGTCAGTTTCAGCCTACCTCCACCCTTCACCACACATCCATATATTGTACAATATACACAACAGTTAGAAGTCGGCTTGAGAGTGTGTTGATTGTTAAGGTGACGCATCAGTGAAACGCCAAATAATTTTCAACTGTACGCGCGACGAAATGTTGAACTCGCTGCCATTCAGTGAGAGAATGTTGAGCCAGAAACACACTTTGCTGCGTGATGGCGACGGGTCAATTAATTCTAAAATCGTGTAAAGATGACTAAAAACGTTACCCATTTACTTTTAAAAGAAAACATGTCAATGAATATATTATTATTGTTACTAATAGAACATACGTTAAAGTGCCCACCACCACCCGTCATATATGCACAACCGTGGATATGCACGGCCGCTTTCTATGACGCTTTAAACGTGTCTGAAAGAAGTGATTTTAAGTGCTCATTCCGTCCCGAGACGGAGCCGCACGGGACTGATGCTGCAACCATGCACCGTAGTGCTGAAAGAAGAAATTTAAGAAAGAAAATGTTTGTTTTTGGACTGGCTCTGCTGTCCGCTGACGTTAAGCGCTTTGTGTACCCGCATACTGAGTGTCACGAATTGAAATGGATGAGTCTACAGAAGAGTCGGGACTATCCCGCTCCCCATACGACGCTGCAAATTTCTCAAATGCCGCAAAGTTGGCCTCGGTTGCTACCAGATCTCCATGACCAATTGGGCCCGTGTGAGGACGGACCCTGGCAAACAGCTCCGCTCGTTCGAATTCCATAAGCGGGCAATCCCAGAGGATGTGTTCAACATCTTGGTGGTCATGCCCGCAGGTACAACCCGGCCCATCTACTATCAAGCCAAACTCGTGGAGTCTGGCGGCGAAGTTGCCATGGCCGGTGAGGAACTGGCTAATCCAGTGCGAAGGTTGGAGTCTTCTAGTTTGGTGCCTGCAGAATACGTCTGGAAAAAAACGGTAAGTGTGCCGCCCCTTGGGGGAGGCGGTCCACCTCGCCTGCCATGCCGCAAATGCGGTCTTGTACACAATGTCACTTACAGTCTTCCTGTAAGGAACGTCCTCGGATCTCTGCGGTGGTGTCAGATGGACACCGGCGAGTATTGTGCTGATCCCCCTCAAGAGGAGGGTGATCGATCCTCTGACTTGGACGTGCAGATCGAGGGGTAGCACCCCCGCGAGTACGGCAAGCGCGTCAGTAGAAGTTGTGCGGTAGGCTTTGGTAAGCGAGATCAGCGCAAGTCGCTGCCCGCTTAATAGTGCGCGTCTCACGAGAGTTAAGGAGTTTACTCGAGAATGCCAAATGCTGGAGGCGTAACCGGCAATTCCCATGAAAATTGCGCCGTATGCAACCTTAAGGGCTCTAGGCTTAAGTCCCCAATTGCTGCCCGCCATTCGGGCCATTCTCTGATAGGCCGAATTGGCCTTAGAGACGGCCGTCTTGGCGTGGTGAACGAAAGACAGCTTGTCATCAAGAATTACTCCCAGATACGTAACCCTTTCGGAAAAACGCACTGAGGTCTGGCCAAAACGAACCGTGGGCGGCCGTCGAGTTATGTTGACCCGAGAACTACCCCTGAGGAGGACAGCTTCCGTTTTGCTCGGGGCAAAGGTCAGCTTGTTCAGCAACCCCCAATTAAGGATTCTGCCCAAGGCGACCGTGGCTGCACGCTCAAGTGCCGGTCGGCTGGTCGCCCCAACAAGCAGGAGCAAGTCGTCGGCGTACGCAACGAGCGTGCAGCCCGGAGGCAGTGGCAGGGACAGAACGTCGTCAAACAGAATGTTCCACAGAAGGGGTCCCAGGACGGAGCCCTGGGGACACCCCATGGTGGTCCTCCTGTGAATCAGGCTGGGGCCGGAGTCGTAGGTTATCTCCCTATTGCTGAAGTAGCTTTGAACTAAGGCAAAGAGGTCCCCGGGGATCTGTTTCAGCCTAAGCTTTGCCAGAACCAAGGGCCACCACGCAGTATCAAACGCGCCCGCTATGTCGAGAAAAATCCCGGTAACGAGGTCCTTGCCAGAGCTCTCCACAGAATCGATCACAAAGCGAATCGCATCCTCGGTGGACTTTCCGGGTCTAAACCCAAATTGTCTTTGCGAGATTGGACAGTTTTCCGACAGGTGGGACTCAATCCTGCTGTTTATCAATCTTTCCAATATCTTCCCGAAGACGGAAAAGAGCGTAATC
Source organism: Rhyacophila brunnea (assembly GCF_057557595.1). NCBI lineage: Eukaryota > Metazoa > Arthropoda > Insecta > Trichoptera > Rhyacophilidae > Rhyacophila > Rhyacophila brunnea. The sequence goes on along the minus strand of NW_028232904.1, from coordinate 29,041,440 downwards.
GGTCTATACGCTTTCGGGTCACAAGGAAGGCGACTGCCGGCTTTGGGGATCACCGTGAGATGACCCTTTTTCCAGCAGTCGGGGAATATGCCACTACTCATGCATTCTTTGTAGAGTTGCGTGATCTCGTGTGAGGCAAGAGACCACGCCCTTCTCGCTAGCGCGTTATCTATGCAGTCAAGCCCCGGGGCTTTGCCAATCGGGAGGCTGGCAAACAGGATCCCTAGCTCGGACATGGTAGTGGCTGCGGATCGCGGAGTGTTTAAGGGGAGCAGCGCATAGACGCGAAGCTGCTGAAATCGGTCGTTGTCAATGTCGAGCGACTCGTTGTCCTGCGGGATAAGAGCATCCAACAGGACTGTGGCGGACTCTTCAGAGCTATTGGTGAACGATCCGTCGGGGCGCCGTACCGCCGACATGACTTTTCCGGGCCGTGAGCCCAGCTTCATCACGCGGAAGGGGGGGCCCCACGGATCATTGCCACCCATTTCAGTGACGAACTCTCTCCAGTGCACCTTCTTAGCCTTACTGATTGCCTTTTTGAACTTGAGTCTAGTGGTCCTGTAGGTGACCGCAAGCGGATGGTCCGCGTGCAGCGGCCCCTCCAGCGATCTTCGCGCTGCTTGTAAGGCCCTTCTGGCCCTCCTCATCGTGTCTCTCAGTCTTGTCAGTCTCGGCTTCCACCAGGGTGCGAGGTTCGGCGGTCTCGGGGTCGTCCTTCCGATAGTGCCCTCCGCTTTTTCAATAATGAGATTCGTGAGGTCCTCAGCCGCAGCGTGCATGTCCTTTGGCGGAGGGCGCGAGGCCATCCTGTCCAGACCCTCAGCAAACTCGCGGTCAAAACGTACCCAGTCGGTTCCCTTGGTCCTGAAACGCCTCGGCAGTGACTCGCTCACAAGTGGAGCGAGAGACGCGTGGCCCCTCTCGGTCCTGTAGGCGAACGTGATCAGACGGTGGTCGCTTGCTGACGCTTCCAAATGGACAGTCCAGTTCACGACGCGTCCGGCAGAACCATTGGATATCAAAGTGACATCAATGTGAGATTCCCCATTGTTGGTAGAGAATGTGGCTGGACCATTAGAGTTATTCAGCACCGTCAGGTCGTGAGTTGCCACGAGTTCCTCGAGGGGCGCCGGATTGTCCCGGCCAGACCGCGGCCCCCGGGGGGCCCACAGCCATGATTGAACGTTGACGTCCGCTCCCACTATAATCTGTTTGCCGCGGCATGCAACCAGAATTTTATCGAGCTACTCGACGCATTTCAGGATGTTTACGCTGAATTTAAAGTAAGAAGAGACCACCACAATGGAGTTCCCCGATCGGTCGGAGACCTCCGCTACGGCAAAGAGTTCGCTCGACAAGTGGGCAAGGTGTAGCACCACTAGGGTAGGATTCGCAACGAAGATGCAGGCCATGGACCCCAGGCCGTGGTGCATTACCCGACCCCCACTGAAACCCAGGTTGGGGCCGTAGGAGTAAGGCTCCTGCACCAGGACCAAATCGATGTCCATTTCCCGAACCGTCTTGATCAGCTCCGCCGTTATAGCCTTCCCTTTGCCCGCATTTAATAGAACAATAAACAGAACATAAAATGGACGTATGTTGGATTTATATGACAAATAATATTTCGTTTGACAGGCGTCATTTGCACCCGCGACCCGCAATCCGCGCATCGCTTAGCAACGATCTTTTTAGACCGTGCCTCAACTAATGCATGGCATTAAGGCCCCACACCTGTTGAAGTATGATTTTATGGTAGAGCGAGCTCAAAAGAAAATTTTGAGACTCCTTTACTTGAGGCTATAATATACTAGATACTATCCGTGGCTTTATCCAACTGGATGTACTTACATCATCATCATCATCTTCTTACCTTAGTCCCTACTTCAGTTTTAGTTTGTCAATTTATAGCTACGGCCGTATGTTGTAGCTTAACCACTGGGGAATGCCAAAAGAAATTGCGTATTTCATAAAAACACAACCTTATTCTTAGGTCAATAATTATTATAAAGCAATCATTATTCGTAAAATGTTTATCACACTTGAATGGTCAAAGACATAGCTTATAATAATTATCTTTAGAATTATCTTCAAATGTGTTAATCTTGCCCATTTTTTGAATAATAAAATGCCTAATTCTTGTCAACTTTGGGATCACAGAGATTATCAATATAATTTTTTATCGTAAATATTTCGCTATAATAATGTCAACATAAATTATACTAATGGTTTTATAAATGCGTTTAAAAATTAATATAATATGTAAAAAATATTAACACCACTGCACATGCATGTACTGAAATATGACTATATTCTGAGACATTAGAGCGAGAGGCTTAAAAGAATACTATTTTATGTAATAAAAATACTTTATGCAGTCATCAAATGTTTAAAATAAATATAAAGGATAATAAGGCTTCAAAATTATATAAATAGATTATCTATAACGTTTAAGGAATGTCCAGGATCATGCTTTGAAAATGCAATAAAAGCTCCGTTTTGACCTACGCTGAGCACGTCCCCCCTTAAGTAATATGTTTTTCAAATCTAGTGGATTCATACATACAGACCAGGATACGGATATAAAAATCATATCTTAATCATGCAGTCTCACATGGACAACAGTTTAGTCATTATGTGACGTTTCTTCCATGGAAACACTTCATACAAAGAAGCTATGAATCGCAGTTTGAAGAAAACCAGAATCACTACCGCTACAAATAATTTTCCAGGATTTTTGCTAGGTTATCTGATAGGTTCATATTTTTTTTTTTAACTAGCATCATTTTTTTATTAGAGTTGTTTATGTGCCAAAGTAATATCCATAGAGGCATTTTTAAGAAAACCGGTATAGCTTTTAAATTTATTTAAATCTACAGCTAAAGTTCAACGATTTCAAAAGAGTTACTGATCCAACACCCACACGCCTCAGCTCCAAGGATATAAGTTGTCACAGTTCAAACACCTATGCTTGCATCTCACGACTCTTGGATTGTCAGGTGTATTTCATCGTTGATATAATAATATGTTCACCTTTTTCATACTATGAAGTGATAGAGTAATTAATATACATCAAATAAATTGTGGGTGTACCTACCTTACTATTACGAGATCAGGCCAGCACTAAGTACGGTTTCAGAAATGAACATCAACCGAGCGGCCAGAATCGGGAGCGGCAAAATGCTATCAAATTGCGACGGAGTGAACTAATTTACTTTCTTTTATTGTATCAATAATTCATGGTGGAACTGCATTGTATTATTAATGAATTTAATAAAATGCAAACATTTAAGTACTTATTCCGCTTTTAATAAATACATCTGGACCGATTTTGTCCGCCTCAGAGGGACATTTTTAACTGAATAATATTTATAAAACAGGCATTTACCAAAACAAATTCAAAAGGCGACTCAAATAATCTACCAATAGATATATTGCATTATAAATTGCATAAATAATGTTCAGTTGATGTTGAAACCGGTCCAGATTTATTTATTTAAAGTGGAATAAGTACTTACTAAAAATTTTGCGTTTTATTAAATAAATCAATAATATAATGTTTTTACAATAAAAAAATTGAGGAAATTTAAAAATACATTTTTTCATTCCTTTTGTGTTTCGTTTATATTTTTTACCTCGTATTCTTGTTTGTCCAGTATAATTTTTTTCTTGTTTGTCCAATACAAATCTTGCATTGGATCTTGCAATTCAACTTCATGATGTAACCGAATATTACACCAAAACGATGTCATTGCGTAACGAATACTATTTGATTATAATATGATTTCGGGCGAAACAAATATATGCGATATATTTGTAGATATTAATTACTTAATTCAGTAAGTATTTCTACAATTAACTCAAATTCATTTATCACACATATAAGCAGGGGCGGCTCTAGGATTTTTACAACGTTTTTATTAGCTCGTATTCTTGTTTGTCCAGTACAAATCTTGCAATCGATTTTTAGCTAACTTCCCGACTAGCTAGACATTTGAAACTTTTAGAATATATCAAAACACGATGACAATGCGTTCTTTTAATACTTTTAACAATCTTTAAGCAGAATTGAATTCATTTTCAGTTAATTCTGTTTTGTATGGAAAGTTATTTCGGAAAAATTCGTAAAAAGTAAAACACTATTAAATTGGTTAAATTATACATGCGTTACTATGGAAATCAATATGAAATGTCAAAATGACATTTCAGTATTCTATATTTATTCAGTATTTCTATCAAGTACAAAAAAAAGTATTTACTAATACATAGAATTGTCAAGTTGTTTTGTATGAAAAGTTATTTCGACACCATCATTGGTTGCTAGGGGTCTGGGGTCCTAGCAACTAAATTATTAATATATACGTGCGTTACTATGGAAATCAATGACAAGTCAAAATGAAATTTCAGTATTATTTAAATCAAGTACAAATTTTTTTGAACGTTTAAGCTAGTCAAGTCAAGTTTATATGATTTAACAGAAAATTTAAAAACGTGGTATATAAAAAGTTCTTTTTATCTTGTAATTATTTATTATATACCTACCTAGTTGTCGCTTGTGATGATGAAAGCCTTAATCTAGGGATTCTTGGCCCTTGCTCGCTAGCACAGTCTGTTGTTGTTAATGTAATTTAAACATTACTACTCATTTTGGGATGCAGGTCTTTCGTTTAAGGCATCAAACATTGAAATAGGTTCAGTGGTTTTTGATCATTTTAAGTGCAATATGGAATTACAATATTCATTTATGGCAATACAACCCTTGGTGGACCTTGGCCTCCTTCAAAAACTTCCTCCATCCTGGACGATCCAGCGCTGACACTCTCCGGAATTATAATGTATAGTCTCAAATCCAGTGGCAAAGGGTGGAGATAGGCTGTTAAGATCCGCCATAAATAGTGCACATTAAACTTTGTCAGTCATATGTATTTGATTTCATTGAAATAAGACTACAATTTACAGATGGCGTTGGTTAGTTTTTTTTCAAATTCAATTAAACGCTGCGAAAACCGAGCCATATTAGATAATAGTAAAAAATACTCGTCTATCTATAAAATATCCAAAATTATGCAATTAAATCATAAATAACTTTGAATATTTTATAGAAAGAATAATATTTTTAATCTATTATAATGAGCCAAATAACATGTATTCTTAATCCAACAAAAACAAATAAGTATGAATAAAAAAGTGTGCATAATTTTGTCGTATCGCCCAAAGTATACCAAAACTATTATGGTTTGGTGTAGGCAGGGTTTAATTAAAAACTAACCAACACCATATTCTGTAAATAATATATTGTAGTCTTGGTTCGATAAAAACAAATACGTATGACTAACAAAGTTTAATGTGCACTATTTGTGGTGGATCTTAACAGCCTACCTCCACCCTTCGCTACTGCTCAAATCGACATGAGCAGTTTTAAATGTGCATCATACACAAACAGATCATCCTCTAGTATGATGATGCCATCTGAGAAAAGCGAGAATTTGTTCTTTAAATGTTACAAGATTACACTTTTCTCTTGTAACTATTTGTTTAATACATTAACTTTTTCAAATATGATAGACAAAATATGTTACACTTAGCATCAACTATCTCTTTTCCAAAGTGTTTGCCATTCACGCGTAGGTAATGCAACACTGTTCCGAAGTGCAACAATACCACGAAAATACATTAATAATTATTAGCATTTGTTTAAGAACGAACATCGTGTGTAATGGTAAGCAGGACCGGATTTATCATAGGTCCCGGGGTCCGATAAATAAATTTTGAAAACATTTATTAAAATAGCCTTGATGCAAACGAGGCAGCTGACTCAGTGGGCCCTTGTGAATGAATTTTCAGGGTCTGAAAGATCGACAAAATCAGCTAACTACGATAGCTACTAACTGTCAATAAAGAAAACTACATTGAAATCAAATTGTAAAAATATATACCCGAAGTAATGTTTATTATGTACAATTTTGTATATTATAATAGCTCTCATAATATTCAGATGGACAATAATAAACATTTTGTAAAATGTCGGTTTAATAATTTTTTTTGGGCATTAGCCCAAGGCCATTTCAAGCATAAGTCCAACTCTGCTAATAGGCACTCAAAATCTTTGTCGTTTTTTCAAATTGATGTCGAAAAAGACAATTTTTAAGTGGACTTCATTTGATAAAATTTACAAATTTTATCAAGTATAATATTAAGAGTGATACCTATAAAATCTTGATGCATTTATGAGCTATGACCTAAGAGTAATAATATAATTAAAGAGAGTGGCCATTGTTCGGCAAAATGAAACCGTGTTTCTTGCGTGTAATGCACTGTAGAACCTCAATTTTATTATTAGGTACAAACTTAACTATGAAACGTCATACCATCATGTTGCTTCTCGTACGGCTATCAAATTTAAACACAACGTAGTTAACCATATTTTGACTAAATTAACTAAACATAATAACCGCTAACTTTATATTATTTAACACTAAAACAATAAATTTCATCAACATCTGCTTGCAGTTTTTAAATGAATGTAGTCATTCAAATCAATATTTACCGGCGACGTGTACAAAAAATATTTAATTCAGCCATAGAAATTCTATCTAACTCTAACGCATGGAGACAATAATAAGCGTGCCGAATGCTTTCTCACTCGCATAAGTCACTCACTTTGTTCAGTTTTTGGCTATGACAAATCAGACATATTTTTTATGTAAGTATCTTTTATCGAATTTACTATTATATAAACATATTTTTATGAATTAACACTTAATAATAATAATAAACTTATTAAATTTGAATCGTTTTCACTGGTCTAATCTTATTGTTCTGTCTGTGGTTACCCTAGAATTTGCTGTGCCTTCACAAAGGTTGATTTTCGGCTTGTAGCCACCGGTTTAGAAATACCGTCATCATGGCACCCACAAGGGGAGGGTTGACAGGCCTCTGGCCTGGGGTCCCGGGCTTAAGGGTACCCGGCGTGGCAGAACGACCAGCCAAGTGAGATAAACACACCACAAAATTTCACTAATAGTAAAGAAATGTCGTCTTCAAGCATACTAACATTTAATAATATGTGAGCAACAACATAAAAGTGAGTGGATTAAAAATACCAAAAAATCCTTAAATATACCCTTAATTTTACCTCGAGCACCATTTGGAATATATGCAACTGTAGATCGACACACTGCCTTTAATCTTAGCGATATGTAGGGGGGCCGCCAAAGATCTTAGCCTAGCGGGCAGCTTCGGGATATGGGGACCATGGCCGTCATATTGTGGTGGGTATATTAAAATAAACACAATTTTAGCGTAAAATAAAAAAAAGTATAATATTATCACTATGTAGGTATCACATAATATGACATAATGACTATTATAGTAATAATTTTATTAATTTTATATAAACAAAAAAACACTGAAATATATGATATTATAATACCTATGGTATTTGGTCAATACAGTGAAAAACTACAATGGTAAATTATATACACGACTAACCATAATAATGGACTATTATTTCAATACTTTGAATTTACAAAATGGAATAGCAATGGTTATTTTAACGTGAAACCGTCTGCTTATACCAATTTATGATAATTCGATTTTAATTTGACCAAATACCGTAGATATATGTTTATTAAAATCAAGGAAAGAAAATAGAATAGATATTATGGTGAAATATCAAGAGAAATAGTGATATGCACATCATAGAAATATTGTTTAGTTAAAAAAGAGATTTTATAATTATAATTGTTTCACTATAATATATAATACTATAAAATAAACATTTATTACAACGTTTTTCTTAGCTCGTATTCTTTTTTGTCCGGTACAAATCTTGCAATCGATTTTTACCTAACATCCCGACTAGCTAGACATTTGAAACTTTTAGAATATATCAGAACTCGATGCCAATGCATTTTTTTTTAAATACTTTTAGCCATTTTTAGGTAGAATTGAATTCATTTTCAGTTAATTCTGTTTTGTATGAAAAGTTATTTCGACACCATTATTGGTTGCTAGGCTCTGAGGTCCTAGCAATTAAATTACTATGGAAATCAAAATGACATATCAATATGACGTTTCGTTAGAGAAGGGTTTACAGTATATGGAAACAAAAAAGCTTGAGTACATAATGTTAAAATTAAATTCATTCTCTATCGTATATCGCATAAAAATGGCGCGAAATCTAAAAAGCATTTTAAAAAATAAAAATTCTCACGATCATTGAATCAACTAGGTAACTCGTTAAACTATGCTAAAATATCACAATACGTACTTTATTATCAAAATATTCACAAATCTAAAATCGATGTTTGCAAAATAGATAAATAAACAGGAAAATTGTTATTGATATCATTTCGATTATAGTGCAGGCATTCTGACAATGTGTTATATTATCTGTATTTTCTTTTATCTAAATTGATTATTTGCTTGGATAAGTTGACAATCAATTTCGCACATAATTTATGTTGCAATTAGTTGTATGTGTTCAAAAAATCATGTTACGGCTAAAAGTGCAGAAGAAATCGAAAAATAAGTTCTAAAATGAAATAATTACTTACACAAAACAAACTTAAATCTTCATATTATAAAACATGACTTAAGTTAAGTCGTATTGTCAGAATAACTTCAAATATAAAAGCTAAATTGTATTATTTTTTCTTCTTTTGACCATGTCCGATCCTGATACGATCATAAATGGGCCCCCACAGAGTGGAGGTTTTTATTAAGAGATTTTGTTTTTACGAGAAATGGATGTCAGCCACTTGCTCAACCTATAGGTACATACTCTGACTCATACACAAATTGAAAAACAATATGTGTACGTACCAGACCCAGGATTCGAACCTGGGACCCACGACGCTACAGGCCGACGCTTAAGCCACGCGGCCATCGTGGTACTGTTAAATTTTATTACGTTGCCTTTAAAAATAAATTGGGGATCCATTTAACCAGAAATCATAAATTAAAATATGCAAACTATTGTCAAAAACGTTGAGTTAAGTATTTATGTATCTTTTGTTATTAAAGTACTCAATTATGCTATATTGAAATGTAAAATTTGTTCACGTATTGATCATTAAAATAAGGCAATTTCGTAAGATTACAATTACCCAAGTATTTAAAAGAAAATAGTACGCAAAAATGGCTTATTTATTACATTTTAGCGACGGCGTATAACTAGGCTATCGTTGGTCACAATATGCTTAATCCCAAAGGATAATATTATTTAGTAATATAAAATTTTAACAATCAAAGTGAATTTATAGTTTTTAATCATGATGTATAAATATATTATAAACAATTTGGAAGACAAGGTTTTTGAATTAATTACAATTAACCTTTAGCAGTCTCAAAATTTTTATCTAAAGTTTTTTTTTGTTATTAATAATTATAACAGAAAAGTTAAAATATATTTTCGAAATATTGGTTGCATAACATAATTTTATTATGACACATAGAAAACAATACAAAAATGATTTTACATATTTAAAATTTTATGTAAATATTCAAAAACTTACAATTAAGTTGTGTGTATATTATTTACATAATATTTAAAAGATGACACATCTTTACACCTTTGTATATTAGTTATCTCACTTTTTGAAAATCGTCAATAATTGACATTTGAATATGTCACATAATGTCGTCACCCAATTAAAATAATAATACGAATTTAATTAAACATGTCAAAGAAACCTTTTTTTATAGAGATGGAGCCTAAATATATGAACGTGAAACAAAAAAGGACACCCAGTCTACGTATTTTCATACAAACTATAAAGAGCGAGAGAGACGCCTAGAGTCATTACTCACATTTTGCAATTATGTCATTTAAGTGATTCTAAAGGCATTAATCTATATAAAGAAAAAAAGGGTATCAAGAGTCATTTTAAACCTTGTGAAAATCGTTGACAAAGTTGACTGTCGATGTCATAACTCACATTTTTCAATGAATAATGTGAGTTCTGTCACCGAGGCCTTTCTAACCAATCAGGGAGTTCTATTTCACATAGTGTGCTGTGTGTCTGCAGCCTTAGGAATATTATATATATTTAAAAAATAATGTAAATCGACTCACTCACTCATTAATACTCAAGGGAGTTCAATACTTTTCTTCTAATTACAAAAAAACTGGTGGTTTTATAATATAATATGTGAGTTATGACTCTAGGCAACTTACTTTTTGTTTGTTGCATAGAAAGTAGGTAGTATAAACCGAAACTTTGCGATTTTTATAGGAAAACTACAGAAAGCTACATCCGGTAGAAGAATTGTTTATTCAACATCTTTGAATTCAACTCAAGGGGTCTTATAAACATTTTAAAATTACAATACTTGGCAGTGATTCCGCGACGTTTTTAATGTTTGCATTAGTATCCGTAGAAAGAATAATATTTTGTTCGTTGGTGCGCTGAAACGCGCAATACTATTGTTCATTATAGCCGATTTTGGTACTCGTATATTCATCTAAATATTTAAAATAGTTATTTATTATGTCGGTGTTGTGTAGGCATACCATCTATTGACGCATTATATCCATATCAGGCTACGTTTGTATTAAAATGTGAATGTTTTGGTTACGGTACAAGTCGATCATGTTTCGTTTTCAAAATGGTAAATGTATTTAAACAAAATTTAATATTTAACGGAATTGTGTTGACGCGCTTTGCGATTTTTGACAGATGACGACTGTGTGAAGTTGGCTATAAACATAAAAAAATTGTTTTTCTAACCTCTCTTTCAAATTAATTTTAATTTTTGTGATTGTTCATGAACCATTTTAAGTAAAGATAATTTATTGTATTATAAAAAAACATGTTTTACGTTTGTGACACTTTTTAACATTTTTAATCACATTGCTGCCATGAAAATAAATTGTACTGCACAAGAGTTCGATGCTTGGTACAAATGAGTTTGCATTGCGAAATTAATGGCAGTTAATTTAATCGATAACTTTAGTTACATGTTTTAGCTTCACTTTCATATATTTAGGCTACGTTTCTGTAGGTATATAATAATATATTAAGTATAAGGTTTTATTCAAAGCCTTTAAGTAATTTAATTTCCTATCGCAGTAAAAAAAAAGAACACAGGAGTAATTTTGTTTAAAAGATTATCTGATATGAAATCTAATAAAAACAATTCAATATCTTTATAGACCTTGAGACACCAATTTAGCATTATTATTTTATTATTAAATTATTCTTATGTATATGTTTTATTATCATACTTCAATATTACTATCTTTAAATAATAATCTATGGAATTCCAGATGGATTAATAGAAAACATCCACGTAGGTATAAATACATAATATTATATAAGATGTTTTGGTCAGCATTCAAAAATTATTCAATATTTGCAAAAATTTAGTTTTGAGATAATTGTTTAAATCAGGCGTGTCAAACTTGCGGCTTGATGTAAAATAGTATAGTCCTGTTTCCCAGTTTGGTGCAGAAACCTATAATAATAATAACCCACTAACAAAACCACCTCACACCACACCTGGTCTTGATCGGGCGTATTAAGAGTTTAATTGAGAAGTTTTATGACTGAGGATATCTCAGGATTAGTGTGTTTTGACTTAGATTATTGGATTTAAAAAATTCAAGTGCCCATGGGAGATATAAGAGAAACACAACACTAATTATGGTGGATTAACAGAATATTCGTGTTTGTATTTCGATGATTCAAGCAATAATATTCTTAGATAATAATAAAAATAACAGTAAAAACTGTGGCACTAACTTGATAATCCATTATTTTTTTAAAAGAATATAAGTGATATACTCTGAGATTAGATATAAATTATATATTGTAGCTTAGCAACGTCTTTTGTGTTAAATATAAAACCCGATCAATTAAATCTGCATAGCTACACACTTAAATGTCATGGCTTTATAAATGTTAAAAAAATCTTTGATACTTTTCCTGTTCAAAATGAAAACCAAAGCACCATTCTCAATGTCAGCACAAAGTGGTTTTTATTAAAAAGGTGTTTTCATTATCTGCCTGTCAAAACAGCTGTATCAAGGACCTTGATACGTGATTGAGGGGTTAACAGTATACAATGGATAAGTCCACGCAGCTTTTGCTGTGTTCGATACTAAACTTATGATTTCTGTTCATGGAAATATATATCTATAAAATAGTCATCTGAACGTATCCGAAAACATATACGCTTATATATACTCTGTTAAAATAAATTTTCATGAATAGAGATCATAGGTTTGGATACGGTTCAAAATCACATGCGATTTCAGTTCATGAATGGTCTCTTTAGAAGCTTTTGCAAAAGATCATTGTGTTACCTACTGTTTCTAATGAACAGATTTGATAAGTTTAATATAGCGCACAATTCAAAATAGTCTATGGATAGCTTACAATCAGTGTTGCTAACCGTTATTCACAAAAATATGCCAGATAGGATGAGGAAATAAGCCAGATGGCAGAAAAAATGCTAGAGTTTCTCCAACATGTTGATTTTTATGCAAATCTGGTATAATATTCTGGCTTTATTGTGAGAAGTTTAAAACTGATTGAGGTATCAAAAACAGTAGATTTAATGCCATACGCCAGATGCAATATTTGCAAGCTAGATGCCTATTCAAAAATGCTAGATCTGGCAAGAAAAATCTTAAGTTGGCAACGGAGCTTATAATTATTAGTGAAAAATTACTTTGTCATCGGTTGTTACGAATGTGTTTAGGTTTGGAGCTATCCATCGATAGACGTAAATAATACATGGTTTTATATTGTGTGACATAATTACTAAACTTATGAATTCTGTTCATGAATTTTCATTTAGTATATACGTCTGACCATATCCGTTTATACATATACCGAAAAAAAATACAATGTAGGCATTACTATTATGATTTTTCTACATGGAATATAATATATTATGTATATATGAAAGTCGCATTTATTTGAACATAAAACTAATAAATCATACTTGCAACCGGTTATAACCGTGTTGACATTTTTTTTCAACTAATTATTCCATTCTAGATGACTAAACCATGTTTACTACGAATTTAAATTTTGGACTTATCTGTCGTGTGAACCGTGCATAAATACACGTAGTGTATAATATAATATATACGATGTTATATTGTGTCATTCCCAGTTACAAAAAGTGAAGAAAACATACTTATTAATATTGTGATTTTAATCGCTCAAATTAAAAAACCAAGGTAATGGATTTTGAAAACAAGCATTCAAATGTCAATCACTTTTAAGTAAATCTTAAAATAACATACATACAATGTACACTTTATCATTCAATTTCACCACTTTTTGCCCTCCTCAGTACAAACGGAGTATTTAAATTATTATCGAATAACACATCTACTCTTTTTCTATTCAGTATGAATAATAATTCTATTAATAGAAAACTTAATAACAATAAAAATAAAACTGTGCAATAGGTGAATCTAAAGATATCTGGTCCAATAAAGAAAATATGGATTTATATAGTTTATGGTTATTTTTCCATGGTCTGCTTGTTACGCGCTAAATTCAAATGTATATATTCTATAAAACAAAAAAGCAGCATAATAATAATAAATGACATTGACTCAGACGCGGGATTTGAATTCGATATCTTTGTTTTAAACAGAACCATCTTTATATTTCGATCAAGTAAATCACTATTTTAAAGATTCTTGAGTATATTAGTTAATAATTATTATCAAATGCAATCTGAACGGTTGATACCGGTTCTGAATGTATTTAAATTTTGATTTTTGGGAGATAATGTATGTTTTATTTTGTATTTCCGTATTTTGTATCATACATATTGAATATTAAAGTAAATTTAAACAATATGTCGAATATAAGGAATTTCAAAAAAGTAAAATATTGAATAATACGTTATTTAATCCAATTAAGTTTCAACGTAACTTTGGAATTAATAAACTAATACGAATTGATAATTCAACAAAATTTAATGCAATAAGAATAATATTTAACTGAAAAAGAGTACTTGTACCTTTTGTGATCTATGAATCGATTTTTTTTTCACTTTATCTGACATTTATAATAATATGCAGATATATATTATACTCCATCTGTACTTAAAAGAACAGCATAGTAATTGTCCAAAAATATAATAATAAAAAAATAAACTCTCACGAACTTTATACAATAAAACACTATTTTACACATCTCACTAGGTACTGCACATATCATTCTACTGTGACAGATTTGGCGAGGTTTCGCGGGCAATCTACGTTACATCCTCGAAGAACAGCCAAATGGTAGGACAACAGCTGCATCGGGATGACCGTGAGGATTCCCTGCAGACAGTCCACGGTCTGGGGGATTCCTAAGACCTTCGAGGAGAAAGCTGCCGTTTCTGTGTCACCTTCTTCGCAAATTAAAATTGGCTTTCCTTGACGTGCTGTCACTTGTTGAAGAGCATTCATGCACTTGACGTAGACTGGATCTCTCATGATGATCATAACGACTGGCATTGAATCGTCAATGAGTGCCAAAGGTCCATGCTTGAGCTCTCCAGCCATAATTCCTTCACTGTGCATGTACGTTAACTCCTTCACTTTCAAAGCACCTTCTAGGCAAGTCGCGAAGTTGTATCCGCGTCCCATGATAAGCAGGGATTTGTTTTGGTAAAGATCCTGAGCCAGAGCCAACACTTCTTTGTTCAGAGCCAAGACCTGTTTGATTTGTTCGGGGAGCTTTTGAAGTCCTGAAATAATATCAGCGCGGCGTTTTTGTTGCGAGATACGATCTTCACTCATCACCAAGGCAAACATGACTAGGGAAATGAATTGGGAGGTGTACGCCTTCGTGGAGGCAACACCGATTTCTGGACCTGCGTTGATGTGAATGCCGCAGTGGGATCCTCGGCAAATTGAGCTTCCTACTGTATTAGTTACACCAATGATCAAAGCGCCATGATGCTTGCAGTATTTCATCGCCATTAAAGTATCTGCAGTCTCTCCAGACTGAGAGATGAACAAGCAGACGTCGTCTCTGAATACTGGTGTCTTTCTATCCAAGAAATCTGACGCGAGTTCTACCATGACAGGTAATTCAGTGAGTTCTTCCAAAAGTTGTCTTGTTGCAACAGCACTGTGATAACTCGTTCCGCATCCGATCAAAATTAGTCTCCTGCAGCGCTTGATTTCTGGAACATAATCCTTAATTCCTCCCAAAGTGACGGTCTGATTCTGGAAGTTCAATCTCCCTCTCATTGTGTTGACAACAGAGTCAGGCTGTTCGAAGATTTCCTTCTGCATGAAGTAGTCATAGTTTCCTTTCATGATTTGCTGGATCTCCATCTTAATTGTGGTGATTTCTCGGGCGTGAGGGTCGTCGGAGTTGGCTGACAGACGGTGGATGCTCAGAATACCATCCTTAATAGCGGCGACATCTTCGTCTTCAAAGTACAGTACTTTATCGGTATGTTCAATGACGGCTGATGCATCGGAAGCGAAGAAGTATTCGGCTTCTTTGCTTTCTTCAGGTTTGAATTCGGAGTGAGAGATTGATAGTGAAGGCAAAAGAGTACGGGCAGCTTTATTGTTGGCGTACATAATTGGAACATGATCTGAAGATAGTCTGCTGGCTGTTTTGATGCCAACGAGCAGTGGAGAGCCTCTACGGGTGGCAACACACTCGTTTGGGAAATAACGAGACTTGAAACACAAAGCAAAAGCACCTTCCAATTGCTGAATGACTCCTTCTACCAATTCTTGGAAAGTATACGTCGGATGCTGTGTGTATAGATGCAAAATCAATTTAGCAATAATTTCAGTATCGGTTTGCGACTCGAAAACATGTCCTTTGTTCTCCAGGAAGAGCTTCAACTCCTGGTAGTTTGTAATGATTCCATTATGCACAACAACAAAAGCACTTCCATCGTCGGATCTTTGCGGATGAGAATTGATGGAGCTGGGTTCTCCGTGGGTCGCCCAACGGGTGTGCGCAATTCCGCAATGACTATCGCACATGTCATCCATTTTAAGTTCCTTGGCCATCGAAGTGATTTCATCTTCAAGCGCCTGAACTTTTCCACTCTTCTTGATGATCGTCGTGGTCTTGGAGCCTGGAGTATCGAGCGCGAGGCCCGCAGAATCGTAGCCGCGGTACTCGAGCCTCTTGAGTCCTTTCACCAGAAACTCGAGGATCTGGTTACGCGACTTCGGCGTCATGTGATTAATATACGCGAAAATTCCACACATCTTGCGAGATTTTTTTTTATCAGCACGAGTTCTAAGACACGACTAGACTCCGTGAGGCTTCGCGAACGACTGAATCTGAAAATGAATACCCTATATACAACACTGCCGCGTATTGAATGGTATAATAATGAGTTATCATAGATTTTATCGATGGCTGCAAAGTCGATTGCTTTCACTTCTAGCTGCATTAATACGTCATTGTACATATTACCGTATCTATACAATTTTTTTAAACGATATAAATTACCATTCTACTTCTTTCCTTCCTGAAAAACTGACCTTCGGCGGAGTTTGCTAATTTTAAACATAATATTATGCACTATTCATGTATGTCTAAAAGTAGAGAGACTGCGTTTCTAACGCAGAGATTCTCAAACGAAATGAAAAAGCAATAATTTTTTTTTATCAACCTTTTCAATTTTATATTTTTTACTATGGAAAGATAAGATATTTAATGAAATAACAACGCGCGGCTTAAGCGTTGGACTATCACGCTGTGGGTCTCAGGTTCGAATCCTGGGTCTGGCAAGTATACACAAATACACATATTGTTTTTCAATTTGTCTGTGAGTCAGATTATGGATCTAATAGGTTGAGCAAGTGGCTGACATCCATTTCTCGTAAAAAACAAAATCTGTTAATACAAACCTCCACTCTGTGGAGGCCCATATGATCCTATTAGGATCGGTCATTGTCGGAAAAAATACTAATAATTGAGGTACCTACTGAGGATTAAACAAGTACAAATGGCTTTTCAGATATTTAATAAACCATTTCTTTTATTCAGCGAATAATTCACAAGATTTTGAGAATGTAACATTCTATATATTGATACCCACTAGAAAAAAATATATTTGAAAAGAAAGTGTGTATATATCTGAGGTGTTTTTAAGTTATGTATGTTCAATATATTATGGAATGTTACATTCTCAGAATCTTGTGAATTATTAATTGAATAACAGAAATGGTTTATTAAATATTTTAAATGTCATTTGTACTTGTTTAATCCTCAGTAGGTACCTCAATTATTAGTATTTTTTCCGACCATGTTCGATACTAATAGGATAATATGGGCCTCCACAGAGTAGAGCTTTGTATTATCAGATTTTGTTTTATATTCCTTGATTTAATACACAGAAACCGATAGTCAATAATAACCCAATTTGATAAGCATTTCATGTAGGACCTACTAGTTTAAATTGTCGCAATTAAATAGGAGGCTCGTAGCGTAATTAGTTAATACACAGTGGCGACATTTCGTTAACACACATAAAATTTGTACTGGACAAACAAGAATACGAGCTAATAAAAAAGTGGTAAAATACATACGAAAATGTTTACATACCGTGGGTCACTAAATCCTTAAAAAGATTGAGAAGGCCTAATTTTTTTTTATGAAAATGTTTGACAAGCACTGGTTTATCACAATTTATAAACTGCAATATTGTTGTGTCATTGAAAATAAAATTTAACAATATATTGTATCTTAATCTTGATTTAAGTTATTCTGAAATCGAATAAGTACCTGTTAAAAAAATATTTTCTGATGTTTAGTTTCGTTATACTTATTAATAATATTACTGTTTTTATCCCCCCCCCCCCGCTAACGAGATTGACCTAATTGCGAATTACGATGGTAGTGCTAGCCATGATTATCTTCGAATGAAATACGGTAACTTGTTCGCAATAAATGGAGATTTTCGATTGCATATTTCGTTATTTATCTACGATTTATTTCACTATGCAATACTCGTCGTTTTCTACAAACAATTTATCATATTACATTCAAGTCTGAGAAATAACCAGCACTATCATCGACGTTTACAGCTTTGTGTTATAGCCTGACTATAGTGGGCCTTTAGGAGACCACAACAAATGAAAGTAAATATTATGTTGAAGAGTGATTTTATAGGGCATATACGGTTATGGTTAATTATTGGTTATAGATAGGGATTGCAATACCGGTATTTCAAAACCCGTATTACTGTATTTATCAATACCGAAATACCGGTTTTTAAAATCCAAAATACCGTAATTTTCGGTATTAAGAAGGCACACTAGTTTACGTTTTTGAAAATGAATTATAAGTTATGTGCTGCTAAAATGCAAATATATTGAGTGAATCCAACAGAGGTGAAATAATAAAACGAATTTCATCAAATATATTTTACAAATTATCTAATATAAAATTATTTCGAAATAGAAAACATCCGTGACAAAAATGTTCAATAAAATTATTCTATATTTATTGATGACTGTACAAGCGTTGAATTTAAGAAGCTTTTCCTGCAGCCGGACTTATTTGCACTTGACGAACATTTGAGGGCTTTAGTTAAAATTATCAATATTAAAAATATTTGTAAAAAATCACTAGCTCTACAATTATGATCAATACATATTTTTAAATGTCAACATAATAAATGTAGGTATGTAAGTTTTTGCTATAAAATAATATTATTAAAAGATTATAATAGCTTTATTTATTGATAAGCACTTACTTCTGTTTTTTTAATGTTTAAGAAATACCGGTATTTATACCGGCATTCATTAAGAAATACTGAAAAACCGGTATTGACATTTTCATTCGGTATTGCAATCCTTAGTTATAGTGTCAGTGGTGATGATAGGAAGTATATTATACTTTCCATTTTATCAAGATATTGAAGTAATACTGCCAATAATGTTGCCTTGAATTGGAAGTAATATAACCATTTCAAACCTTTAAATAGTCAGTTGGCATTACGATTAGAACTCATAATTCCACGTCGTGGACTAGCTATAAAAATATACTATAGGTATAGATCACAGGTTCTCAAACTTATTTCGACCACCGCCCACTTTGAGATTAAAAAAAAACTAGTGCCCCCCATATTTTTTAACTTAGCTTTTTACATTAGGTACCATCTGTTGCGTATCTTAAAAACAGTTATTGCAAATACAATTTTTAAACATGCATTATTATATGGATAGAATAGATAGAGCGTGACCCATATCCTCTAGTTTTACGACTCTAGTTTTTCATCTATACGAGTCTCCAAGTATTCAAGTCTAAAATCGCATCTCAAGAATTTTGGATAGGGATGGGATCACCGCGATCGACCGAAAATTTTTGTATGAAAAAAAATATCGGAAATCACAGACAATTTTGTTTAGTTAACTTAACCATGGACTACGTACATGAAATATAAAGCTGCATCCACATTATTACAAGCGTAAGCGATTCTAATTTTACCGTCTATACTGGACTCCAAGCATTCGAGTAGTAAATCGCATCTCAAGTGGTGTCGTGTCTAGATTCCGTCGGATTTTTATAGATAGAATTTGTCTGCCATCGCCCTTCTAGATTTCCTTAACGCCCCCTAATTTTCTTTGAGTCTTCTACTGCCCCCCTGAAAGCCTCCAGCGCCCACAAGGGGGCGCTATCGTCCACTTTGAGAAAGACTGGTATAGACTATAGAGGAGGTTGCGTGAGCCATTTTGAAAGATACGATCATCGTTTAGAGTTTATAATCTTGAATCTTGAAGAAAAGTAATTCAAATGTATCAGTCATCTACCGAGCGCCAAAAATTCCGATCACTATCGGTAAATTTGATATTGATCAAACACTTATTATTGATAACATTGAATATTAGTTGGGTGTAATATTAAGAGATTTGATAAAAATCTAAGCTTCCTGGCAATGTTACTTTTTGAAATGAAACCATTTTACAACGTTTTTATTAGCTCGTATTCTTGTTTGTCCGGTGGTTGTTTGTCCAGTACAAACCTTGCAATCAATTTTTAACTAACTTCTCGACTAGCTAGACATTTAAATTTTTTAGAATATGTCAGAACACGATGCTAATGCATTCTTTTAATACTTTTAGTCATCTTTAAGCAGAATTGAATTCATTTTCACTTAATTCTGTTTTGTATGGAAAGTTATTTCAGAAAAATCCGTAAAAAGTAAAATACTATTATTGGTTGCTAAGGGGGTGGTCCTAGCAACCAAATTATTAATATATATATATATATGCGTTACTATGGAAATCAAAAGTATTCTATATTTGTTTGTTTTTTATTTACTTCATATCAAGTACAAGTTGCAAATTGACACACATTGCACAAGAGCATATTGAGCATAATAATTCAACAGAACATTAAAAACGTTGTATATAAAAAAATCTTTTTATCTTGTAATTATATTTGCACTGTTATTTGAGTGAATCTGGCTGATGTGTAAGAGTCAGAGTCGATTAAAAAAATGAAAAACAAATAACACACATGATCGATATAAAACCTTCAACACAAATCGAGCGAGTTTTGGCCATATAGATGTGATAAATTGCAGATACCACTTAGCCGGCTCTCACATCAAAACTCGTCTCGACTTAAAACGTGTAGAATACGTCGATGTAACGTCTCATTATTCAACACAAACAAAAAAATACACATTGCCAAATGGCAGCGATGTCCCGTGGGGGTAGGCAGATTGAGCGTCGCTTGGGGGCGGCAGTTACTCGAAGGGCGGCAAATCGAGGAATCATTTGGAATATATAGAAATAGCTACATAAACTTAGTAATAATGAAAATATCTTTCCATTAAAAAAATCAGCTCACTGGTTTTATCGGGTTCACGATATCTAGTTTACTTCCGTTGCCCTTCAACATCCTTGGTGACCAGAAACCAGAGACCACACTTGCAGATTTGCAATTAGTCTGGTATGTTGTTGGTAATGTATCCATACAACACATTTCTTAGATATCGGATTTATGAAAGGATGATAAAAATAATGTATAAAACAATTAAGCGATATTTTGGCGCTGTCTAGAGGCGGCATTTTATCTAGAGACGTCACTGCCAAATGGAGCTCCACAGATTGGTCGAATGCGACTGTTTCGTTTGAAAAAACATCTGGCTGTTGCAATCGACAACTTGCATCCTTCTCGGTCGAAGTCGAAGAGTCGAAGTCACATACAAATACCTACGAATTGATCATTCCTATACCGGCTCGCCGATTACCGCATTCGAATATCTATACGTTTCGACGGGCGACTGTCGCTAGGCAGATGTGCGCGGTATTTACAAGCAACACTGGATCTCAGTTCTCGGAAGTTTTGTTCGGACGAGACGAGTTTTGATGATATGAGAGCCGACTATTAATACTTGTCAAAGTGGACATGGTGTATTTAATACTGCATTACTTTGATTTCGAGTCAGCCGGTCAACCACGGTAAATTGCTCCACACTTATACAGTTTTGCAAAGTGTCAAATACAATTTTTTCATTGGATTTAATGACGAAAATTTAATAATAAAAAAAAACATCCGTAGCAGTGATTCGGTAGTCCGGGTAAAACCTCATTGCTCCACTGCTCCGTGCTCCTGCTCCGAGCTCCGCTCCAACACTTCGGTTATATCGATTAGCTGAATTTGGACCTTAGGTGGGTCGCACATAATAAATATATACTTACTCAAGGTGTCATCCATGGCCCCCACATCCTGAAACAGGTTCCCGGGCCAGGATCTTTGGAGGGCTCCCCTATTGATAGCTAATGTTAAAGCTATTATGACGCTCTACAGTAGCATTTTCCAAATGATTTTCGAGGTAAAATTAACAGTTTTTAGTGTAGGTACTTATTTTTAACATTTTTTATTATTATTAAATACATACACTTGAGTTATGTAGTTATCGAGTGTCGACACATAATTACTGTTAGGCTAAAGCTACATAGGAAGGTGCCTTGCTTGGTGGCTACGTGCTAGGTGACATATACTAGCGAATGGACGCACACTATACTATCGCAATGGCCACACCGCACGCTTCGCGCCTAGTTACGTGTTAGTCACCTAGTGAGTCTCCCGGCGAACAAACGTGTTGGTTATTTTTATTGTGTCACCTAGTGATTTTGCAAGATAGATGATGTTTCTTCAGTATGACAAACGTGAAACACCGTATATTTCGAGGTTATGAATAATGACGCACCCAACAAGTTCGAATTTGAGACTTTCGAAATTTTAAACTTAAATTCTCTGTGAGTAGTAGCTTTCTGGTTAGTTTTGAGAGTGACATATCGTTGTTGACTTGAGCGCTCCCAAATGTCAAATGAATTTGTACCTAAGCACGTAGCGTGCAATGTGGCAGTAGTGTTTTTAATAGACAAGCATAGCACCTAGCTCAGCACTAGCGAAGCACCTATCTATGTGGCCGAAGCCTTAAAGACGCCTGCCACGCCGGGCCGCCTCTGAGTCTGGGCCCCCAGGCTAGAGCCGGTGACGTCCCGTGGGGGTAGGCAGATCGAAGAGAATCATTTGGTATATATAAACATATGTACGAGTACCTAAGCTTAGTAATAACTGAAATATCTTTCCACCAGCTCACTGGTTGGAAACAAAATGTATTAATTAACATAAAAGGTTTAACAGGCCTGTAATTTTAATGACGGTTTCGCGATGTCTAGTTTACTACCATTGTCCTTGTGCGAATTATATTTGAACTGTAGGTAGATACATTACTTACCTAATTAATTTATCCAATTATTTTTGCCAGTCACTCGCGAGTTTTGAAAGTTGTCAGGTGTATTTTTAAATGTATCTAAAACCGTGGACTCGCAATATTGTAAATTAGATTTAGTGGTATATGTTTTGTTAGTAATGTATCCATTCAACAATTTTCTTAGATATTTGAGTCATGAAAGGATGATAAAAAATACTGTATAAAAAAATAGGGCGGCATTTTGCCGCTGCCTACGGGCGGAATTTTGTCTAGGGACGTCACTGGCTAGAGCCCTGTCAGCCCCCCCTTTGTGGGGGTCTTGGTGTCATCATTACTGTGTAAAAAGGCATCCTTCGCGATGTTTCTACGGACTTCAACATGTTCAGTCTTGTCCACTGATAATAATATATCACTGTTAGTCATTCATTCATAAAAACATATAACACAAAAAGAAATGTCGAGAGAATCGTTCAAAAACAATGCATTTATTCCATGAAATTATTTTGTAATCAATATTTTAAATCAGATAATGATTTCAGTAGGTGCAGTAATATCCATAATGTCTACCAGGGGTAGCTAACGTTTTTGTTAATGTGATTGATTTTTTGAATAAAAAATACTCACAAACAGTGTTACCGACTGCTATTGACAAACATAATATGTCAGATAGGGTAAGAAAATAAGCTTATTCGCTTCCTGATTTCCAAGTTGTTCTATTTCACATTTTTAAACAAAATTACTTTTTAATTCCACTTTGTTATATTTCCAGAACTCTGTTTAACCCATTAGTCAGAATATAAAAAATATGAACGCATTTGTCGATAATGTCGAAAATAAGTTATTCTTTTATATGCAGAACACAGTTTTTAATATTATATAGGTTGTGCAATTATTTCAATGTGAACTATCAAATTGCTCTCCTGAGAATTTTAAAGAAAGTGACATAGAACAACCTGGAAATCAGGCAGCGAATTGGCAGAAAAAAACTATAGAGTTTCTTATAATCTATCTTATAATAAGATGGCAGTTTTTTGCAGTTAAGCCATAGCTCTAGGCAATCGTTGGAGGGCACAGAACAGATAATAAATAGAATTCCTATAGGCAATATTCAATACATTACGTTTTGATGCAGGGTTTTGAATGTGTGAGTGTCGTAAGAAAACGAAACACGCATCATGCACATGCAATAGTGTGTGTAATAGATACACCAATATTAAATGATATGCATAAACCGAGAGCAGTTATCAATATTCGACGTATGAAGTATTCTTAACACGTGTTTTAGTTTATGCCGGATTATTCCTTATTCGTCAATTACATTGAGTTACTTTACGAGCTGCTTGTTGGCGAATTTACAATCTGCCTGTAAAGTCGCCCAGTGTCATTATTGAACAAGCTAACAAGCAGATTGTAAACAATCTACTGAGAAAAGTTGAAAGCCGGTCAACTTTACACGCTACACGCCGGCGTGTGGGCATACTGCGTCTGCGTTAAAAAACGAACTACGTTCTGTCAAAATAGTCGCTGGCTTGTGGCTTCTCAGCAAATGGAAAGTTTTGTGTGTCATCATCACAATCGCAGTAGCTGAATCGCCCGCTTTGAAATTCGACAACAAACAGCTCGTAAAGTAGCTCAATATAATTGACGCTTTACTCGAGATCGATTACCTGCTACTCCTCACCCGTTAAGTATTTCAGTTCCCATTATGAGTTTCCTGTTGGAGGGCGATCAGATGTTACTGCATACCTGTACTTGTCAAGGGAGTCAAGGTCTGGATATTAAAGGAATGGAAAACAAGACGGCTGGAGGCTTTTGAGTTGTGGTTTCATCGTTGTACCATGAAGATATCCTTGACTAGCCGAGTTAATAAGACAAAAGAACTTCAAATTCATTTTTTTTACACACTTACAACTTTAAATTTTATAAATTTAAGACGTTCACAGGATAACATTTAAAAAACAAAGAATTAAAACAGTATAAAGAGTGAATAGGCACATAAATTATAAAGTATATATACGGAAGAACACCGAATGAGCTAAGTGGACTCTATTTTAAGATTATTTAAAACAACGCCCACCTAAACCTACTCATTCTCACGTAGGTGGAATATATCAACATCCAAAGCGATTTGGTTGAACAGAGTTATTGCTTTCCTAATTGGCATCACTAATGGCAGGTTAGTTCTGCACCTTGGAAGAACAAACAACTGATGCTCCCGATTTCTAAGATATGTAGTTATCAATGACACACAGGTCAATACTACCCATATAGATAGCTCTATCAAGCATAGAAAAGTTCCATACCTTTGCAATATTTACCGCAATGATAACTATGATGTACTCCAACTTATAATGTAGGGGAAGGTAGAGGACAGCAGAAGCGTAAGTAGACGGAGATTTTCTTGGTTACGTAACCACTCTAAATGGTTCGTTGTCAAAGGCATTGGGGATCTGATATGACTGGCTTAGGATAGAGAGGTGTACCCACTGAAAGGTTACCAACTTGCGATAGAAGACGGCACCAAGCTGTGAATGCGCCCCAGTATACAGTATTTTACAGTATTTTTTATGATCCGTGCACGTGTCGTTTCTGGTCACCATGAACGTCAAATGGCAACGGAGATAAACTAGACATCGCGAACCCGACAACAGTCCTGGTAAACCTTTTATGTTAATTAATACATTTTGTTTCCAGTCAGCTATTACTAAATTTAGGTAGCTATTTCTATATTATATACCAAATGATGCCGCCCCCAAGCGACGCTCAATCGGCTTACCCCCACAGAACGTCGCTGGCACCAAGAGAAGAAGAAGATGTTTTTCGTATGGAGTAGGGATGATGATTTTGACCAATACATAATAATTAGTACGTCTTGTTTGACTAGAAATTTTTTCTTTCGTAAAGGTACCAAAATAAGTAAAGTACAAACTGACGTATCGATTATTAAGAATTTTTGTAGTTACTTCGAACAATATGGATTATCAAAAATACTCATTAAATATGAATTGTTAATTCGTCGGATTATATTTGCAACCTTTGTATTATAAAAATATACCTATCATGGTATCATGATTCATGAGACATTTTTTCAGTATGATAATAATTATTGATAATAAACAAGCTCTTAGTGTTTTGTTCATCGTGTGATAAGGGAGATAAAACATCATATCTTGTTATGGGAATTATAGTTAAGTGATAAGTGATAATACTGATAAAGAAATTCGTTATAGATTAGCTACATATTAAAATAAATAAAAAAATATGTGTATAATTGAATCAGATTGTATGTACATAATTTATTGTATCGATTATTTTAGCATATTATATAAATACATCAAAATAACATTATGCATCGTCAAATTGTCGGGTGAACAAACCGTTGGGCGAAGGTTTTCCTTGTCGGCCTATAGCGTCGTGGGTCCCAGGTTCAAATCCTGGGTCTGGCAAGTACACATCTTGTTTTTCAATTTGTGTATGAGTCAGAGTATGGATCTAATAGGTTGAGCAAGTGGCTGACATCCATTTCTCGTAAAAACAAAATCTGTTAAGGGCAGACGTGCTCAGCGTGGGTCAAAATGGAGCTTTTGTTCTATTTTCAAAGCATGATCCTGGACATTCCTTAAACGTTGTAGATAATTTATTTATATAATTTTGAAGCCTTATTATCCGTTATATTTATTTTAAACATTTTATGACTGCACAAAGTATTTTTATTACATAAAATAGTATTCTTTTAAACCTCTCGCTCTAATGTTTAAGAATATAGTCATATTTCAATACATGCATGTGCAGTGGTGTTAAGATTTTTTACATTTAATAATTTTTAAACGCATTTATAAAACCATTAGTATAATTTATGTCGACAATATTATAGTGAAATATGTACGATAAAAAATTATATTGATAATCTCTGTGATCCCAAATTTGACAAGAATTAGGCATTTTATTATTCAAAAAATGGGCAAGATTAACACATTTGCAGATAATTCTAAAGATACTCATTATAAGCTATGTCTTTGACCATTCAAGTGTGATAAACATCCTATGAATAATGATTGCTTTATAATAATTATTGACCTAAGAATAAGGTAGTGTTTTTTTTGAAATACGCCATTTCTTTTGGCATTTACTAGTGGTTAAACTACAACATACGGGCGTAGCCATAAATTGACAAACTATAATTAAAGTAGGGGGTAAAATGATGTTAAAGCGCGTGTTTGAACATGTACCGTTTAAAAAAAAAGATTTTTTTTCGGTTAGGTACATGTTCAAACACGCGCGTTAACATGATCTTACTCCCTACTTCAATTTTAGTATCGTATTCTTCAATTTTAGTATCATTTTTCAATTTGTGTATGAGCCAGATTATGGACCTAATAGGTTGAGCAAGTGGCTGACATCCATTTCTCGTAAAAACAAAATCTGTTAATACAAACCTTCACCTTGTGGATGCCCATAATATGATCTTATTAGGATCGGACATGGACACAAAATTCAATTTCTCTAAGCTGTAATGTCGCTGTCCAAAATATCCGATTATCAAAATTATAAAATGGTTTTATTTATTTATGACTTAGAAACACTTTGGGCCCACGTTGGTCGCCAGTTATAGTATGTTTTAGTTATAAAATATAAACATTTCCGGTTTTAGTATTTATTCTGAGTTCACAGAGATTAATCAACAATAACAGAGAATACTTCGAACGGACACGAAAATGAATTAACAAGATAAAATGATGAACCAAATAACCAGATGAACTTGCCAAAGGATTTGTCAAGTCACAAGGCAAGTCATGAAATTATATGCAGTCCGTTGCACCGTGTCAATATTTACTGACAACCAACAGGAAATTATTTTTCAAGTACACCAGAGTTGGTGAACCTTTTTACGTGTGCGTGCCAAAATTTCCCAATTATTATTTTTTGACTGACTGATGTGCAAAACAGTTTTTCATGGAGAAGAAAATAATTGTACTTACTCTTGAGATTATATCGTTCATCGTGTTTATAGCTGAAGGCATATCTTTCATTCTTTGTATATTCTTTTCCTTGTTTTCAAAAATTTTCAAGAGATTCTGGAAGCATTTTAATCACGCTTTACTGAACGGTTTTTCATTTTTAGTTTGAGACAAAATAACAAGCAACTATTATAATATTTGAATGACTGCTGGTAATTTTTTTAGGTGTGTTAATTGAATATTTTACAACGTTTTTCTTAGGTCGTATTCTTATTTGTCCGGTGGTTGTTTGTCCGGTACAAATCTTGCTATCGATTTTTAACTAACTTCCCGACTAGCTAGACATTTGAAACTTTTAGAATATATCAGAACACGATGCCAATGCATTTTTTTAAATACTTTTAGCCATTTTTAGGTAGAATTAAATTCATTTTCAGTTAATTCTGTTTTGTATGAAAAGTGCTTTAGCCATATTTAAGTAGAATTGAATTCATTTTTAGTTAATTCCGTTTTGTATGAAAAGTTATTTCGATACCATTATTGGCTGCTAGGGGGTCCTAGCAACTAAATTATTAAATAATATATACGTGCATTACTATGGAAATCAATATCAAATGATATTTCACTATTCAGAATTTCTATCAAGTACAATTTTTTTTGATCGTTTAAGCTAGTCAAGTCAAGTTTATATGATTCAACAGAAAATTTAAAAACGTTCTATATAAAAAGTTCTTTTTTTCTTGTAATTATTTCTTTTAATTGTTCGATCAATAATTTTTTTTGTTTGTCCTTGAATTTCTCATGAAGTGATTTTTATGGTTTTTCACATAATACCGTTATACTGACGAGGTTCTGCATACTTACAACTGTCCCAGAATACAAAATACATACTGCTTTATTGCCTTGATTAATCATGCCATACTCCTAAGTTCACCAACATTGAAAGATTTTATTAATTTTTGCTTTTTTATTTCCACTAGCCATGTTAAATAGGATTTATTAAATAAATTAAAATGCATGCGCTTGTCTTCACTGACACTTGCTACGGCTAACATCAGCTGTATATAATTATAATGATTATTGTAACCAGGGTTTTTTTTTAAAACAAAGGTGCCAGAACTCACTTCTTGCCAAACTTCTTACCTAACAAAGAAAATTATATTCAAATATCATTTAAGGCAACATTTCCTATGCCACGAAGCGCATAGAAAATAATCAAACAAACATACAAATAAACAACTAAAGTTGTAATAAATAACATTGTAAAAACATCATATATTTGAATAAAAGTCGCGCTACATGACCCGCCTATTTCCATTTAAGTCTTTGAGCATGGATTAGAGCGTCTGTGGTCATGTAGCGCGACTACAAGATGAGAGATGGACAAAAATAATTACTTCATGGAACGGCCCAAAAGGGAAACGCTATAGAGGAAGACCCCATGCGAGATGGCAAGACGACATCATAAAGACAGCGGGCCCAAATTGGCTACAAATAGCCTCTTTAGAGGAGGCCTTCACCCGAAGAGGGGTTCTTACAAACCAAACAAACTAATTACATATCACTGCTTAATTTGTAAACATTATCTAATAGTATTATATACAAAATAAAAAATCTTAATATATGTATATTGTGACGTTGCAGACGTCACCAACGGGCTAATTAACAATCATAATTAGTGGAGAGGTTTTTCTCTCGCGGGCAACACTAAAATCCTGCGGTTGGCACTTCAAGCTTCCGGGTTGGATAAGTGGTGGGGGGATCGATGTCAGGCGATCGAATTTTGTTTGGATCTCCTTTTTTTTCTGGTTGACCCTTGGGAACGAGAGGACGTTGGGAGGAGCGATTCCCGCTTGGCAATTGCCAAGCGGCTGTAAATACATTTCAATTTCATTTTTTTAGTATTAATTAATTTTAAGTTTTTGTTTTAATTATAACCTCACTCACATGTGGATATTTTGGTTTAAGTTTAAGTTAGTTGCTGAGAACTTATTGTGTTAATATTTTAGTTTGCAGACGCTGATATTCTGTCTTTTGTATAACGTAAATATTTATGTATTTTAACATCGTCGTTTATGAACGGTGGTGATTTTTCTATGGCGTCATGTCGCCATTTTTGTACCATTGACTTTCAATTACATTTTCTTTAAATACAGTGAGGTTAAAATTATCACGGTGTTTCATTTAATTTAATTGTATCCCATAATATTATGTTCTTTTATGTTCTTTTCTTTCATAGAAAAGGCTTTGGCGTCCAATAGAGTCAAGTTTTCAGTGCTCGCAATTGACTCCTGCAGCGGTATGGTAAACATTATCCATCGAATACCAATTGATTTCGATGGTCCTTTCCGTAACAGGATTGGAATTCATCAGAGAGATAGTGTGGAAACCCAGTACCCTGAGCTAGCGGTGCCTGTTATCCACATAGCTTGGATAACAGTGTTAAATGGTGGTCGGATGTTATTTTTCATTTAACAATGTATTACACAAAAATATAAAAATAATAATAATAATTAATATTATATAAACCAGAAAATAAATAGATAATACAATCATAGATAGATATATATATTCATTAGATATAGTCAATTAACTGTCATTTACTTTTGTTTGTAAGAAATAAAAAGGCTTTTTTATTTTATTTATTTTATTTTTGAATAAAAGTATATAGTGATTTCCGTGGTCCCCACATCCTGAAGCGAGCCCCCAGTCCAGGATCTTTGGCGGCCTCCCTACATATCACGAAGGTTAAATGCAGTGTGACGCTCTATAGTAGCGTTTTTTAAATGGTATTCGAGGTAAATTTATTAACGCATTCGCTGCTGACTATATAATGAGATTTTAATTGCCCCCTTTAAAATGCACGTTAATTACATCGATCGGCCGCCTGGTCATTACGCGCCGTGTGCGTCTTCCGCGTCCATAGTATTAAGGGTGTTCAGGGTATCAACAAACATTAACAAAAAAATGCAATTAGACAACCACATAATTTAAAATGTTAATACGTCCGAAAGAAATTAGCACTCCCTTAGTGATTTTTTTTACAATTGGAGCATATTTGTGATATGCGTTTATCTCACTTATCTGGTCAATTAATTCCCCAGGCTAGAGTCCTGTCAGTCCCCCTTTTGTGGGGACCATGGTGATTTCCAAAGTTCAGTCCAATTTTCGTCTTGATTCCTTTTCTTAGTGTTGAAAAGAGAACTTATGGCCGAATGTCTTCCACTGAGTAATCACCGATCAACGTATTTTGAAGGACAAAGGTGGTCCGGTTTGATGACCAAAAGTGCCGAAACTATTTTGATCTTCAACGAAGCTCTTATTGGGATAATAGTTCACTTCACATTCACTTGAATAAATGGTGATAGAATTCAATGCATATTATGTCAAACGTGATAGTTTTTCAGATACCTTTGTCGTTTCATATGAGATGATTTAGGAAAATTAACTTTTACTAGGTATGTACGCGCGAACATTGTTTCTTCTAATTGCTTTTGAAACGTTAAAAATACCATGAAAAAAGGTGCCGGAACGCCGTTCCACCGCGTTACATTACAAAAAAGTCCTGATTGTAACCAATAACAGACATAACCTCAAATGATAACAAAATTTGTTGACAAAACTGCCATTGACATTTAATGTTAAAAGCAGTGTTTCCAGCTTAAAAATACATAGTTACACGGAAAGATGAATTAATATAAATGAAGAGTCCGGAAATACTAAGTATAAAAATTGAATTTGTAATTCGTTCAAGTGTCAACTAAATTTTCGTACGTGCCATCTCTGGCACGCGTAACATAGATTCACCAACCCTGCTCAAGAGTGATATACATTTATGCCTAATTAATATGCTGTGAAAGTCATCTACACATATTATCATTATGCTAATTTTTTTATGAGCAGATTTAGGAGAACCAAGATTATTGACATATTATACACTTCTTGCATTAAGCTCTAGATATATATATATAATATGTATTGTATAGGTAAAATAATAAACTATATCGATATAATAACAACAAGTACTTAATATAGGAAGAGATAATATATCATATATTCAAACTTGGTGACCTTGAAAGTTTCAGGATATAATTTGGAAGCAAAACCAGTTCGATACTTAATAATAATAAATAAGTATATACCTATGGTAGATTATTTATTATGATTTGCTGAGACATCAAGTCAACGGTGAACGGCAAAATTCATTAAAGGCCGTTGTCATTAATGCCAGCTACATTCTAATAATATATTAACTGAGTTCAAATAAGTTGCGTATAAATAGATTTGCGGAATAGAGATGGGTCCATCGATTATATTATAAGATAAAAGAGCATCCTTATTTTTTTGACTTGTTTTTCATGGGTCATTATTATAGGAAATGGGACAACTGGACTCCGGACAATTGGACGCCGAACTGTCGTAGACACGTATACAGAACGTAGACGAGGTATTTTAATCAGTTTTTATATACTACTTGGTAGTTTAATTTCATTTTACTCTTAACATAATGTATTCTTTATTGCGGATTGAGAATTACCATGCCTAAGGCTTTATAGGTATAGAATAAAAAACTCTTTTTTCGTTGGAACTTAAACATATGCACGATTAAATCATTATTTACGTCTGCATATTTACATTCTCACCAACTATTATATCATAATATAATCATTTAAATAAAAATAATAATATTAAATATATTTTTTTAAAGTACCTATAAGTATCTAACGTCTATTTATTTTCGAATTCCGTGGCGTCCGGTTATCCTGGCGCCAAATCGTCCTAGACCCTTATTATAGCTTTTGACTTTGAAAATAATAATGAACTTTTAATCAACATGATCGAGTCTAAGGTTGTTATTTTTGGAGATTTGTTAAAAAAACGATGGCAAGAAACGATATTTTAGATAACAATATTGTGTATTAATAGATAGGTACATTGAATAAAATAATAGGTTAATTAAAAATTATTTGTAAGTGTAAGTACCTACATTAAAACTAACTTTTAGAGAGATCCGATACTGTTTAGTAATTAACCTAACATAATGTTTATAATTTTAATAAACCATTTCTTTTATTTAACGAATAATTCACAAGATTTTGAGAATGTAACATTCCATATATTGAACATACATAGGTACAGCGCCACTGTGCATTAACCAATTATGGTACTAGCCTCCTATCTAATTGTGACAATTTAAACTAGTAGGTCCTACATGAAATGCTTATCAAATTGCGTTATTGTTAATATTTTTTTTGTGATTTTACCGAGGCTTTGCTGCGACTCGCTGTCATATCGCTACTTCTTTTCTAGAAGGGGATCCGTCGATCAGGTCCTCACTCCTGTTATGTTAAAAAACTTTACAATTTTGCCTAGCTCTTTTGTCTTACCCACCGCCAGGACACCTTTCAATTCGTCGACATTCTCATAGATATCCGCAATTCGCAGCTGTACTCTGTGAAGTTCATATTGAGGGCATTGTAGTGCTATATGTACAATGTCCTCTAAAAGATGACATTCATTGCAGAGCTGCGATTCACTTCTTCCCATGAGGACATCAAATCTTTTGCCCATTGTGGGCCCTGTTCTTAGCTTCAGTATTAACTTAAGCTCATTCCTCGTATAATATTGATTATGAAGATGATAGTGGGTATTTCTAGTGGGTATATATATATATATATATATATATATATATATATATATATATATATATATATATATATATCTGAGGTGTTTTCTAGTTATGTGTGGAATGTTAAATTCTCAAAATCTTGTGAATTATTCAGTTAATAAAAGAAATGGTTTTTTAATAATAGTGAGCAAGTTCAAGTAGACGTGATAACTCAAAAATTTCACGAGAGCCGGGCGTTGGTAAGTAATTAAGGTATTTAATATTCCTTGATTTAATACACAGAAACGGATAATCTATAATAACGCAATTTGATAAGCATTTCATGTAGAACCTACTAGTTTAAATTTTATTGTCGCAATTAGATAGGAGTCTCGTAGCAATTGGTTAAAGCACAGTGGCGCGATACCAGTTGTTATACGGGTTCAAATCCCGTCGAGTCGTATTTTATTCAAATGTATTTTTTTCTAGTGGTATATCAGGGAACTCAGAAATAACGGGAACTGAAATACATAACGGGTAAGGCGATAGCAGGAAACCGACTCGAGTAAGGAAGAATCCGGGTTAAACTTAGACACGTGTCAAGAATACGTTTTACGTCGAATACTGAAAACTGCTGTCGGTTTATGCATTTACGCTCATTTAATGCTGGTGTTATTACACACACTATTGCACGTGCATAATGCGTGCTTCATTTTCGTAGGACACTCACACATTCAAAACCCTGCATCAAGATGCGGCGTATTGAATATAGCCTATCGGTATTCTATTTATTATCTGTTCTGTGGGGTATATTATCTAAGGTGTTTTCAAGTTATTATGTTAAATATACATAAAATGAGATAAATGTGTTAAAATTATCGAGCGCTCCGGTTCGTTATATATTCCATTTTAAGCGCTGAACAAAAATGTCAATTTTAGTGAGAATCGAAAAAAATGGCTGCTATAACGTTTTAAAAATCTATCTCCTTTTATAATATCTATATTTATGTCTGTATCTGCTTTATATGTAATTTTACGGAAGCTTATAACTTTATTAGTTACTGAATACAGGCCATATACCTCTGAATATAGCCTTCAAAAAAAAATGGCTATTGCCCACGTAATCAATTCACTAAATTAGGCATCCATATACGTAATACTGTAGTATGACGTTTACTAATAATTATACAATATTCCGTACACGGGCCTAACAGGTAGAGTGACTTATATGAATAGTGAATAAAATTTGTACCTAGAGGCAAAATAGTTATCTAATTTAAAACGCGTACGTTATGGTTTGTAATGTGTGTATGGTTTTGTATTGAAATTATTGAAAGTATTGAATACATATTGAAACGTGATAAAGGGTAAGTTGATAATGTAATTGTAAATTGTTGAATACTGTTTTTGACTCCAGTAGCCAAATTTATATTACTTCAATGAAACCTTCTAGAAACGTCGATCCGATCTTGCATATGAAGACCGTGCAAGTCTACCTAGCGACATTTGCACGTAACTTCTCGGCAGACTCGAAACGTATAGATATGGATGCGGAGAACGGCGAGCCGGTATAGGAATGACCTATTCGTAGGTGTTCGTATGCGTTCTGGCATGCATAATGCATGCGAATTGTTGATAGCACAGCTGATGTTTTTTCAAACTAAAAAGTCGCATTTGACCAATCTGCGGAGCTCAGTTGAAAATGTCACTCTGAGGCGGACGAAACCGGTCCTAATTTATTGATTAAAAGTGGAATAAGTACTACAAAAAAAAATGCGTTATATTAAATTAAAACAACAATACTGCGGAGCTCCTTTTGGCAATGTGTGTTTTGTGAATAACGACAACGTCACATCGACGTATTCTGCACGTTGCAGATGAGACGAGTTTTAATGCTAAATCAAACACGAGAGTGAAAAGAAGTCTACTTCCAGAATAGCACGAAACAGTAGATTAACACAAACATGACTGACGTAAACTGCTTTACAAACAGTGTCGTGAAATACCGATATCATTGTGTTAGTGTTAACCATATTGTGTTAACATTAAACTAGACACTGAACTGTCTATAAAAATGAGTTACGTCCATATTTCACATTACCAGCATATTCCACAATCACTGAGTTCACTATTTAATCATAATATAATAATATGTAGGAAGTTTCATTTTGTTATAGTCAAGGTTTTGACTGCGAAAAATTGTCATATTATTCTGAACGAGAATCTGTTGTTTAGGCCCTCCTTCCAACAATTTTGTTTCCGAGGGTTTCCATCACAATTTCAGTTATTCGGCGTTCTCTAATTCATAATAATAAGTTTTATTCTATGTGACTCAAATTTGGGGTTATGTACACTTAAAGTAAAAATGTGTAGGCATATCATTCGTAAACGTCCAAGTGCTACGTACATTATACGTATCATTTGTGTTGAGTATTCTTGAATATGCTAGCATTATTTGGAGTCCTAATAGGTCCATCCACACAATTAAGTTGGATCGAGTCCACAATAGATTTCTTAGATTTCTCTACTTAAGAACATACGGGTTCTTTCCTTATGATAATGATAATAAAATGAATTTCCCGACTCGGTTTCTTCTGGGTATGCTATCAATGCAATCCCTGTCTACCCGAAGAGTGATTGTTCTTTTAAAGCATTTCTTTTTACTTCTTCGTGGGTTTATTTACAATCCGTATATACTGGCAAATATCAATTGTCATGTTCCCACCAATATCACTCGTAGCTCCACGGTCTTCAAGATACCTCGTCGCAGGACAGATGTTATGTTTGATGATGCTGTGTATCGTGCAATTAACTTATTTGATGGCACCATAAAGGTTGATTTGTTTTTTATTAACTATATAATCTTTGTGGACGTATTAAATAGGTTAAATTTATAATTGTATATATTATCATGTTTCTTTAATATTTACACTTGCTGTCTTTTCTACTTTCTTGTTATATTAGTTGTTATTTGTAATTAAGATGTTTTTATATATTTGTATTTATTATGTATTATGGCGCATTGGCCAATCGCTGTAATGCCGTAATACTCTTTTCTAAACAAATAAATAAATAAATATGAAAATCATCGCAGAACTACGATTTGTTTTTACCCCTAGAAACATCAACATTTTTAAACTATGGCAATATTTATAATATTAACATGAGTTCATCTCTGCTCAAAAGCGATTTGAGAAACTAGAAAACCAGGCCTGTGGAAAAGTATTTTATTTTCCCTTATCCAAATCTTTTTAAACTCAGTAGGTAGGTATTAAATGAAATATTAAATTTATACATGCCTTGCTGGATGAGGGCAAAAGCATTTAAACGTAGTGTTAATTTGTTGTAATGCGAAATTTGTTCATGAACTCTAAGCTAGTCGATAGACGTTAGTCATACTCATGGCCCCCACAAGGGGAGGGGGCTGACAGGGCTCTAACCTAGGGGCCCGGGCTCAGGAAGGGCCCGGCGTGACAAGTCTACCGATAAGTGAGATAAACACAGACCACATATTTGCTCTAATAGTAAGAAAAAGCTATAATTCAAATGGATGTACATATTAAAAATACAAAAAATCTCTAAATATACACCTTAATTTAACTGCGTACACCATGGAAAACGCTACTGTAACGCGTCACACTGCCTTTACCCTTAGTGATAGGTAGGGAGGCTCGCCAAACATCCTAGCCTGGGGGCCCGCTTCAGGATGGGGGGGGGGGCTATGGTCATACTATTCTGCCAGTTAGTGAAATGGGTTATATGTAAATTGTACGTAACACATTTTACCGTGGCACAGTTCGCCGCAAGCTTTCTATCAGAAATAAATGATCGTATGGCGTATACTATACGCCATACGGTCTCCAATTTTATTAGATTCAATATGAACATTGATACAATTTTCATATCTGATTTTGGCAAAATTTGTGATTCAAGAATGAAAACTTAACCTAATAAATAAATAAGTATATCAGGTATTTTCAAAATTTGTTTGCTGCTGGCTTCCTGTAAAGTGTAAACCGACAAGAACCGTGTTTTATTTAGACATGAATTTTATGTCAGTACTATACGATTCAAAGAGGTTGGACGGTCTTTAATATACGGCCATATATTTACTATACTAGTGAAGTGTGATACGGCGAACTGCATACGTACAAGTTTTAGGACACGAGTGAAATATGCATATTGAAATTTCCTCGTTTTCAATCGGTCTATCCTTCGCGCTTAGCTGCATTGCTTTCTTTATAGTAACTAGGTACTTGCAGTTACTACAAATTCTTTATAATTCCTTAGTGAGAAACCGGCTTGAGAGTGGGTCGATTGTTTGGGCCCCGCATCAGTTCAAATATGACCTTATGGTGGAGCGAGTTCAAAAGAAATTTTTGAGACTTCTTTATTTGAGGTTATATGGATACTATCCGTGGCTTTATACAACTGACTTTCTCTTAGGTATGTTTACATACTGTAGTTAAAGTGCTAGAAGATATTAATATTTGGCCACGTATTTTTTTAGACTTAGACGTGGTGTGAATGAGAACTCTGCCATTCTTGGTAGTATTGACTTGTGTGTCCCTGATAACTATCTTAGAAATCGGGATCATCAGTTGTTTGTTCTCCCGAGGAGCAGAACTAACCTGCCATTGGTGATGCCAATTGGGAGGGCAATAACCCTGTTCAACAAAATCGCTTCGGATGTAGATATTCCATCTACGTGAGGATGAGTAAAGGTGGATGTTATTTTATAAATTCTTAAAATAGGGTCTGCTTAACTCATCCGGTGTACTTCCTTGTACCTATATATTTTTTTTGTATTTACACATTTATACTGTAGAATAACTTAATACTGATCTATCTCTTTTGTTATGTACCTAATATTGTTTTAATAATATTTCCTTGTTTCTAAATGTCATGTTGTGATAATGTAATGTCCACAATATGTAAAATAAATAAATTGAATT
This sequence comes from Rhyacophila brunnea, assembly GCF_057557595.1. NCBI lineage: Eukaryota > Metazoa > Arthropoda > Insecta > Trichoptera > Rhyacophilidae > Rhyacophila > Rhyacophila brunnea. Next base: position 29,003,236 of record NW_028232904.1, on the reverse strand, counting down.
GAATTGAATTGAATTCACGCATTTCATTCACCTGTGTGACAAAATTTCTGCCATCCAGTTGTCCTGACGTCCAGTTGGCGGTGCCGAGTCATCTCACTCCCTTATCGACAAAGACTTTGTTAGAATCCTGAAATCAAGGATTCAATGATAATCTTCCTCAACCTGGTCCTAACCCAGAAATTGAAGTAACTACATAATATGGTGGAACGGATTAGTGAGTGGAGTAAAGTTGCCTTTGTTATATATACTTATATACAACAAGACTTCTTATTTTTTGTACCACTGTTGTAGCTGAGGATAAACCTAGTCCTAGTCGGTCCTCTTGCAAGTCTTTCTAAATGCCATCAATGCACCAACGTACGTGTTTTCCAACGCTGCGTTTTACTTCTGCAGGATTATTAAAAATATCACTTCAAAAGTCCAAAATCAATATATAAATAAAGTCAAATGTCGTTAGGTAAACGAGTTAACACGTATTGCTTGATTACAAACGCATCATATTAGAATCAAGTAAGACGAGTTAACTGTGTTAATAATTATTGTAGATAACCGCATTGTTTATGGAATTGCTCAGAGTGATATCCGTGTTATTTTGAAGTAATGAAAATAACGGAGACATGTTACCGTATTGAATATTTAGAGTAGTCCTGGTTAGGGATTCAAATCCCGGGATCCCGGGATCCCGAGCTATTTTCGATACCTATGAATCCCGGGATTGATAAACATAATCCTAGGATTTCGGGATTGATTTTTTTATCAATTTTTATGGAAAATAAAATAAAAGCGAAAATATAACAGAAAAAATACTTTTAATAAAAAATAACTACATTAGAAATAAACTGAGTTTGAATGAAGTTTGATTTATACCCATGTGTAGGTTGCCGATTCATTTTATTTTTTCACGTAAATTATTAAAAATGGAAAGATTGGAAAAAAACAATGCTTCGCACTTTTAACAAAGTAATTCCACCATGATATCATACGTTTTACGGCAGTTTCAAATTTGTCTGACTAATTAGATTTATGAAGCGGAAAGGCCATAAGTACGCCATGATTATTTGCTTTAATATTTTAAATCTCGCTAATCCATTCATTAAGTCTTTACTATCAGAAACAGCAATCTCCTATTAAATTCACATTATTATTTAAATTACAATATTATTTACTCCGTTAAACTTGTGTATTTAAAAGATTGAACGTATACAATATTAACAATAAATGTCTTAAATTGTATAAATTATACTAGATTTATATTTGACCAATTTTATAAATGTTATTTGTAAATATAAAAATTTTATATTAACAATGGAAAAAATGCCAATCCCGGGATTGTCAAATTGTAATCCCGAAATCCCGGGATCAGAATTTTGGCTCGGGATTGGATTCTCTAGTCCTGGTGATCTACTATACGTGGGGCATTTCATTGATAATTCTTGATAATAATTGATCATCAAGATGACCAGCATTTCGTACGCGTTGGGTTATGATCTATCGACGTCATGCCCATCAGACAGTTAATATAACTCTTGATTAAAGTGGCTATGTTATTGGGCCTTATTGCACAGCTAAATAGTTAGACATTTTATTGCAAACTGTAAAATGTGTAATAACCATTTCATTGAAATGTCAACTGGTTTCGAAAGCACAGCCATTTGCTAATGGTTATATTATTATTGTGTATTATTTTCATATAAAAAAAACATTTGAATGTCTAACGTAACAAAAATTCTGTTAGAAAAGATATTTATAATAATCTATCGTCTGTGACTTTTAATATAATTAACGTGTTTTTGTGATTTCGAAATATTTACCTTTTGATCAGCACTTTTCAGTTTATTTTCATGATACTGATGTTATAATTGTTTTTATATTTTTATCTGTCTGTCTATTCCAGGGGATTGGAGCGGTTCTCCATTCCAGCTCCGCTCCGGGACCTAATACGTGTTCCAGCTCCGCTCCAGGGTCTGCTCCGCTCTTAATAGGTATTATATGTATACAAATGTTAAAGAAAATAAAAATAAGTAGTTTTGAAATAAGTTTTATTACTCGTAATTCTATTACAAAAAAACTTCTGTAAACAAAAGTAAGGTTTTTAAAAACTAGGCAAACACCATCTGTAAATTGTAGTCTTAGTTCAATGAAAACAAATACGTGTGAATAACAAAGTTTAATGTGCACTATTTATGGCGGATCTTAACAGCCTACATCCACCCTTCACCACTGATATTAATTATATCAAAATAGGAATCAGGCACATTCAAAGGCTCCTGTATGGCTGTGAGACATGGCATCTTACTAAGCTTCAAGAGTCTCGGCTTTTGGGCTTTGAGAATCGATGTCTCCGCCGAATCTTATGGGAAGATTGGTACGACCGCGTTACAAACACCCGAGTTCGTCAGTAGACACAGCAGCCTTCGGTGATTGCGGTTGTTACGAAGAGACGCTTTACGTGGCTGGGACACGTATTCCGAATGCCGCCAGAAAGTGCGACCTACCCCCTACCTATTCAACTGCGTTAGTAAAACATTCATTATCGTCCGGGATCGATCCGCCGCCAGACGAAGGCCTCTCCTCGCTCCTTCCGCTCTTTTCGGTCCACAGTTCTTCGCTGCGACGTACATCCACCGAACTTTATTTCATCTATCCGGCGGATCTTAGGGCAGCCCTGCGGTTATCGCTGGGAGTTTACGTGCTGCGCGCACAATACGCGTAAAGGTAGGTAGAAGAGACGCTTTACGTGGCTGGGACACGTGTTCCGGATGCCGCCAAAGAGTGCGACACTTCGTTCCCTTGTGGCACAGCCTTAAGGGTTCCGTCGCCTTGGCCGGCCCTCCCTCACCCTGCAGCGGTGCTACAAAAGTGACCTACGTGCTGCAGGTTTGACATGGCGGAAGGCGTATGAGTTGGCGAGGGACCGAAAGAAGTTGCGCGAACTTGTGCTTGCCCTATGCTCCAATGCTGGGTCGTGACAGGGTGGAAGAAGAAGCCTATCGAAAAATGTTAGATCTGGCAAGAAAAATACACATTATAAGTATATCGATAGCTTAAATCTGATTATTTATGGATAATAAATCATTATCTTTGATGGTACTAGAATCGCGCCATTATCCACGTAATGCTTGTCATCGCTGTCCGATTGGGACACGTATTATCTAATTTGAAAGTAATTATAACGAGTCAAGGTTTTTCGTCTGCAAAAAACTGGTTTTGTTATAATAAATGCTTCGTTCACTTTCTGTCTGATGTATGCTGTTGCCAGCAAGGACGCGCTATTTTTAAACATACCAATATACGAGTACCCGGCAGCGTTGCGCACTAGCGATGCGGTGTGACCGGGTTTGAGTCCGCCGGCTGAAAATATATCATAACTCATAATGATATTCAATAAAATAAACAAAATTCGTTACATTGGGTTAACTCTGCAAGCATTTATGGTACATTTAAGTTAATAGCCCAACCAAACCATATTCGCCCCTTAGCTTGAGCATATAGACACAACATGACGCCACCGAAAATCCCTTTCGTTCACCAGTCTTTTTGCATCATTACACGACACACCAGCATCCAGTCCGGTTGGCTTGAAGAATGGGCAAGCCAGGTTGAAGTTCTCTTCTGGCATCCGCAGAACGTGGCCGAGCATGGTTCTTTCTCTTATCCCGTTGATATAAATTAAATTCAGAGCAAACCCAGTATCTGTCGCAAACACATGTTCTCTAACCTCAGTATACGGTTGCTCTGATGTGCTACCGAAAAGCAGCCCGTCAAAAGTCAAGCAGAAGTCATTTTAATATACTAGAACCGATACCCAACATTATAATGTAATTCGATAAGCATTTTATGTAACAACTACTAGTTTAAATCGTAGTAATTTAATTATATGCCCGTAGCTTAATAATTGGAAAAGCATACTGGCGCGAATCCAGCAGATGGGTGTCGTATTTTTTCTACAAAATGATTTTTCCTAGTGTGTATATGCATGAGATGTTTTCAAAGTATGTATATTATTCATTATATAGAATGTTACATTCTCAAATCTTTTGTCTTAGTCGTTGAATAAAAAAGAATGGTTTATTCAACACATATTCCAGAATTTGCCCCAAGAACATCAGTCAAAGTAATATTTACCTTCTCCACGTCTAGCTTCATTAATTCATTTATTCATGTGTTTTCAATCTTACTCTAATGAATATTGCGGAGATTAAACGTGTGCCGAATACTTTCTCACTTGCACTTATCGTTAGTTTTTGTTCAGGCCATGAAAGGAGCGTTTAAAGATAGACAATTATTAATCGTCTGACAATAAGAATAAACCAAATTCTGGGCATAAAAACAGATTTCGAGTCTTGTGAATTCTTCACCTTTATCGAGAAATAATTATGTGATCAATGTCCCTGCTAAACTTCAAAAAATGGACGACTATTGAGCATTCCAACCTTGGATCAAGCTAAGAGGTTTTATCACTATGTATATCATATCGCCTTACGACATACAAAATCAATGTTAAACCTTGTTACATTTATATAAACAATATAAGATATTACTTACAATTGCAATTTTGTTGGCAATACTATAATAATTGTAGAATAATTATTCGGAGGACAATTTGAGCAAACATAAAAATGCATAGATGTTTGAATTTAAATATTTGTACAGAGTGACCCCCAAAGTCTTTTTTCTTGTCATGCTTATAATGTCAAAATGCTATTTTAATATCCTTTATATGCAAATAAGTCAATACTTTCTAAGTTTTAGAGACCTTCATTTCATTTCCTAAATACATATCCCAGCCTATAGACATGTTTTAAATTCATTAAAATATGAACATATTTTATCGTAATATTTTTTTTGAAAACATATTGCATTGGAATATTATGATGTAAATAATGACAGATTGACACTAATGATTATTATAGTGTATCCATGAACTATCCGATACGCTTTGATGATGATAATGAAGACATTTCTGTCTAATTTATTTTCTCCATAGCCACTGAATATACACAAGATTTAAGATTATTATTATTGAAAATTGTAGACACACGGTGGCCGCGCGGCTTAAGCGTTGAACTATCACGCCGTGAGTCCCAGGTTCGCATCCTGGGTCTGGCAAGTACACATATTGTTTTTCAATTTGTGTGTGAGTCAGGGAATGGACCTAATAGGTTGAGCAAGTGGCTGACATCCATTTCTCGTAAAAAACAAAATCTGTTAATACAAATCTCTACTCTGTAGAGGCCCATTATTAGGATCGGACATGGTCGGAAGAATTATTGAAAATCCATAATTAAAAAAATCATTAAAATAAGTTGGGTCGGGGGAGAGGAGATACGAACTCACGTCTTTCACTATCCAGGAGGACTATATATAGGAGGCATATGCATGGCCCCCACATCCTGAAGCGGGCTCCCATGCCACGATATTTGGCGCCTCCCTCAACATATCGCTAAAGTTAAGGGCAGTTTATTGTTCTATAGTAGTGTTCCCTAAATGGTATTCCGCGAAACTCCAGGGTTAATATTATGAAGTACTGATCGCGACCCCCTTCTGTGATGGCTAAGTAACATGCAACCCTTCGCCATATTAGATAAATAGTCATTTTTATTAGTCGGAAAACACACTAAAAATAAATACTAATATACTTTTTTTTACCATTAGAGTAAATTTGTTGTGTGTGTTTATCTCGCTTAACTAGTCGACTTGCCACGTCGTGCCCCCCCCTAATCCAGGGCGCCCAGGTTAGAGCCCTGTCAGCCCGCCCTTGTGGGGGCCATGGGCATAATATATGACATCATGCCCATTTAGACAACTTTATAAGGGAGTAGATAATGTTATAATATCCCTATTCACAAACATTGATATTGTTTTACATTATACACCACTACTTCGGATATTGTACTGAATTTGAAATTATCGCCAGATATAGCAGAATAACAACAGTTTAGTTATGTATATAAACTAAAACATCAGTCAATACGTGGGCGAAATCAAAAGAAATAATAACAAGATAAAAAGAACTTTTTATATACAACGTTTTTAAATTTTCTGTTGAATTATTATGCTCAATATGCTCAAACTTGTAGTTGATATGAAGTAAACAAAAAACAAACAAACAAATATAGAATACTGAAATGTCATTTTGACATTTCATTTTGATTTCCATAGTAACGCACGTATATATTAATAATTTAGTTGCTAGTACCACCCATTTAGCAATCAATAATAGTCTTTTACCTTTTACGGATTTTTCTGAAATAACTTTTCATACAAAACAGAATTTACTGAAAATGAATTTACTGAAATTGAAGATCGCTAAAAGTATTAAAAGAATGCATTTGTATCGTGTTCTGATATATTCAAAAAGTTTCAAATTTTTAGCTAGTCGGAAAGTTAGTTAAAAATCTATTGCAAGATTTGTACCGGACAAACAAGAATACGAGCTAATAAAAACGTTATAAAAATCCTAGAGCCGCCCCTGCTTATATGTGTGATAAATGAATTTGAGTTAATTGTAGAAATACTTACTGAATTAAGTAATATCTACCAATATTAATATCGCATATATTTGTTTCGCCCGAAATCATATTATAATCGAATAGTAAATTCGTTCCGCAATGGCATCGTTTTGGTGTAATATTCTGTTACATCATGAATTTGAATTGATTGCCGCGCAAAATGCCACAACAACGAGATTGCGGTTTGCAAAACTTTTCCAGTTTACGACCTCTGCAAATTTAATTTTCGGCAGTCGCAAATCACCACAAAATCGGTTAACAATAATTATTATACAATTATTCATGAAGTGAAGTACATATCAATCTGTTTTATTATTGAAACGTATTAACAAAATATAAATCTCTGATATTTAGGAGACTATTCTGCGGCAACTCTAAGTAACTAGATTATATGTTTCATAATTTTTGCACTTCAGCTCTAGGATGAAAATGTGAAAGACATGAATTGTATGTAAGTACTATACAACCCAAAGAGGTTGGACGGTCTTTAAGGCGATACTTCAATGAAACGGAAAATAATTTTCAACTGTAGGCGCGACGAAATTTTGGACTCGCTGGCAGTCTCAGAGCAAACGTCGAGGTGTGAATACGTCAATTTGTTTCGTGACGGTGACGGGGTATTAATTAATTCTTAAATCGTGTAAAGATGACTATAAACGTTACCCATTTACTTTAAAAAGAAAACATGTCAACGAATATATATACCCAAGGTAGCCGCGTGGCTTAAGCGTTGGACTATCACGCCGTGGGTCCTAGGTTCGAATCCTGGGTCTGGCGAGTACATGACCTGAGTCGTGTAAAGATGACTAAAAACGTTACCCATTTACTTGAAAAAGAAAACATGTCAATGAATATATTATTATTGTTACTAATAGAACAATAAATAGAACATTAAATGGACGCATGTTGGATTTATATGACAAATTATATTTCGGTCGGCATGCGTCATTTGCACCCGCGACCCGCAATCCGCGCATCGTCTAGCCAGGATCTTTTTAGACCATGTCTCAACTGAGGTATAGCCTTAATGTACGGCCATATATTTCCGATACAACATTTCACGGTGAAGTGTAATACGGCGAACTGCACACGTGCAAGTTTCCGGACACATGTACTGAGAGGTTCCATCACATCCTTTTTAAATTTAATTAATTAACCAATATAACTTTTAATTTCTCACAATGGCCAATCATTTATAACGCATATACTTCAATCCGGGATCTGCCTAAATCACATGTTGTTTTTTTTATGTGTATTTAGACACAATGAGTATTTCTAATAGGTTGAGTAAATGGCTAACAAAATTAGTCACGAAATCTCTTTGCGAGGCGCTTAAGATCGACATCGGATTGTAGAGGCAATAAAAAATAAAATAAATAAAACCATTGCGGAACACCCATTGACAACCTCGCGTAATATGATTATATTATGTACATTCGTCAGGTATATATCGATAACCGAAATATTAGGTAAATTGGAAAGTTGTTTTCAGCCGTCGGTAGGCAGGTAAATAAATGCCAACCGAGTCGAGTTGGGCGCGATTCTCGTTTCCTGAATTAATATCATATTGAAAGAGAATTAATTGGCAGACAAAACTTACAAGTTTTTGATTGCGTATCAAAACCTTCAGCCACGGAACGGCGCTGAATAAGAGAGGTTAATCAGCATTTCCGCTTCAAAGAGAGAACATAGTATTATGCTTATTATATCTAATTTACTTGAGATTTTTTAAAGGTGACAATTTTCACACGCACCTATAAAACAAAATTTTATTAATTACAACAGTAAAAAATGAGACGCCTCCTTAGCAATCGACACCTTAACCTAGGTCTGAGACTGCGTAGTGTGTATTGTTAGGTGTTATGTTCTCTCAATTCTTTTGTATGGTATGAAAATATGGACGCTAAACAAAGAGATGCTACGGAGAGTTGAAGCTTTCGAGATGTGGCTGTATATACGCATCCTCAAATCCTTGGAATGATCGTATGACAAGTTGATATTCTCAATCAAATGGGAAAGGATCGAGAAGTTCTGCGTAGTATCAAAACCAGAAAACTATAGTACCTCGGTTATAGTGTGAGAGAATGCTGTATTCTCCAACTTGTCATCCAAGGAAAGATCAACGGTAAGCGTAGCAGAGGACAACGCCAGCTACGAGTGCAGCTCCATTGGACTGTTAGCAGCTGATGATAAGGCTAAGATCGCCCTGATGGTGACCGACCTCCGCTAGGGGATGGCACGATAAGAAGAAGACAACAGTAAAACAGAATAATAATAATGATTACAGTCATGTACAATTTATTATTTATACATCAACATAAATTGGCTACAAATAGCTAAAAAGTCCAGTCGGACTCTTTAGAGGAGGCTTTCACCCGAAGAGGGGTTCTTACAAACCAAACAAACTAATTACATATCACTATTTAATTTATAAACATTATCTAATAGTATTATATACAAAATAAAAAATCTTAATATATATATATGTATTATACAAAAATATAAAAAATAATAATAATTAATATTATATAAACTAGAAAATAAGTAGATAATACAATCATAGATAGATATATATACATAATAGATATATTCATAGGTTATATATATTATATTCATTAGATATAGTCAATTAACTGTCATTTACTTTTGTTTGTAAGAAATAAAAAGGCTTTTTTTATTTTTATTTATTATTTATACATCAACAACAAAATATAATTAGTCTAAAATACACATACATAATTTGAAAACACCATTTTAATATTTTTTCAACAATACGACGGCTGACAGGACTTGAATCTGTATTCACTGGATTAGCGCCAATGTGCTCTTATCAATTAAGCTACGGGCGTCCTATCTAATTACGACAAAATTAAATATAAGTTTTTAAATGCAATACTTATCAAATTACATTAATTGTTATTGGCTATCGGTTTTTGTGTAGTAGTTATCAAATCTATCACTTATGACCGACCCAACGTGAAAATTCATTATGTACAAACATTGGTGGGAAAAAAATATTATTTATATAATTGAAGTACTTAGTAGGAAAAAAAACACGAAATTATTAAGGCGCCGGTCACAAAAACGCGCTGAATTGTATATAACTTGTTCAAGACTAGAACAGGTTTATTATAATTATAAAAACAGGGGCTTAGGAGTAAATGAGTACAAGTGACACAATATTTAAAAAATAACAAAATGTATATTTCTGCGTAAAACATAATTTAAACAGGTAAATGCATGAAAAGTTATACACATTTCACTCATAATATATAATATTATTATTTTCATCATAACGTATTTAGTATAAATGTTTTAAATGGCTCTACAATCCAATGTTGATTTTAGTCATAACACGAAGAGGTTCAAAAAGATGTACCTATATACGAGAAATGGATGCTAGCAAATAATTACTCAACTCTTAAGGTCCATGCTATGGATCCAAATACATATTGAAAAATAACATATGATTTTTTCGGACCCGAAATTCACTCACGACATTATAATTCGATACATCACCGCTTGGCCAATGTAGGCGTAATTTTGAATATATTTAAGTGTTATAGGGGATGTCTAATCGCACATTTCATTTTGAAGACGATATGTCTGAGAAGAATTCTGCAGTTTTTTGGACATACTCGTATTATCAGGCGCGGACCGGACAACCTGGAGAGACTGGTAGTTTTGGGTGGCCTCCAGGGAAGGCGAAGCAGAGGAAGAGCGTCTGCGCGATGGAGCGATCAAGTGAAAGAGCTGACTGGGGGCACCATCCATTCTGCCCTGAGAGAAGCGGAAGATCGAGAAGGATGGAAAGTCTTGGTCGCTTAAAGGATGGCGAAATTTAAATGTGGTCACGATCCTCAGCCATGAGTGCACGACCAAGAAGAGAGATACCTAGTTAATCAATATTTTCATGATATTTAGTGTATTTTGTTGTTTTGGCAGCAAGCAATGCATTATAATATAATTTAAAACGAAGTTCTTACTTAGTACCACATTAATCAAAGATCGTTTTACGACACGTGTTTCGCAAACCTGGTTAACTTTATCAAGTAGGTATTAAAACTCAGATTTACGTTTGAGTTCATGTACTATTATATTAATTGTGAATACTGTGTGGTGGATAACATTATAACATTCGTAAATCCTCAACACTATACAGCCATCTGTTTCAGATAAAACAGTTCACGGTGAACTGCGGCCACGGTGATAACTATTTTAGAAATCGGGAGCATCCGTTGTTTGTTCTCCCAAGGTGTAGAATGAACCTGCCACCGGTAATGCCAATTGGGAGGCCAATAACTGCGATCAATCAAATGCGTCGTATATTGAGATATTCTACTTACGTGAGAGTGAGTTCAGGTGGACATTGTTTGATATATATACTTTAAATAGTTTAAATACTTAGATCACTTGGTCTGCTTCCATCTACTTTTCTGCTCATGTCCTTATTTAAATATTGTTAACACTTATTTGTCCTTCCTTTTCTATTTCATGTTGAGAACGCTATGAATATATAATTTGTAAAATATATGAATATGAAATTTGTAGCGGCACGACTTCGAAAAGAGACCCATAAATGACGCTATCATTGACTGAACGCCGCAATCGCTATGTAGATGGATTAGGATTTAACTCTATGTTAACTCCGTAATTTTTATCTCTCACAGTCTTACAGCCAGTCAACTTAGTCTGATTAACTCTGACCATTTTGATCATTCAGGTCCTCTATTCTAAAAATAAGCACCTTACATTATCAAGATTCGTTTCTAGTGATAAGTGTGGTTTGTACTAGTCAAATGTGATACTTACCAAACTGAAGTTATCCTTTGGCAATTTCATCTGGTTATTTGGTCGAGCGAGTCATCTTATCTTGTTAAACTGTTTTCGTGTACCGTTTGAAGTATTCTCTGATATTGTTGATTAATCTCTGTGAACTCTGAATAAATACTAAAACTGGAAGTGTTTCTATTGTTATAAATAAAAAAATAGTGTAAAATTACAGTGAATTTAGTCACCGGTGTGCTTGTCTTTGTTGAATTCATAGCTACTCAATTCAAACCTAATAAAACAAAAGTTGGATATCCTCTCGTGGATACAAGAAATAAAATATGTATAATATATAAATTCAAATTCCGCGCTGTTTGCCTTGGAATTTAATACTAAAATATTAACTGCATATTATAATACCTACCTATTATGCAAAATTTTAAATGTCACCATGCGCGAATTTTAAGAATATTTTGAATTGGTAATATTATTATAAATGTCTAACTGGCTAATTTATTAGGTATTTATAATCTGAAAAATTCAACGTGGAAATGACACGGTAGAACATACACATATCTGTGGGTCGCGGGTTTAAATCCCACGTTTGATCAAAATACATTAATTTTTCAATAAATGCCCTTGGATACATAAGCAACGACGAAAATCTTTATTAAAAAATTGTAGTAAAGCAAATTTAAAAAAAATAAAGGATTGTGAACACTCAGAAATTCAGTAATTTTCTGAGCGACCAATATAGTAAAAGTAGCAACCAATAATCACCTTCACTTCTTCGTCACTCTAGCGTCCCGACGCTATTCCTCTGTTTTGCCTTCCCTGGAGGCTATCCAAAACCATCAGTCTCCACACGTTATCCGGTTTGAATAATATGTCAGAATGCGTCTCAGACATATGGTCGAGAACCGTTCATATATTATCTCGAGTCTCTGTATGATTGCTCTGTTCAAGAAATACGAAAAATCCGGCGCCGACACCACATTTCGAAGGCATCAATTTCCTTCCACTCCTCTGCCCTCAGAGTCCATGACTTCACCATACAAAAACACGGAGAACATTAATGTTTTTCACAAATTTTGTCTACATAATAATACATACATAAATAAAGGAAATAATTACAAGATAAAAATAACTTTTTTATAAATACGTTTTTAAACTTTCTGTTGAATCATATAAACTTGACTTGACTAGCTTGAACGATCAAAAAAATTTGTCCTTGATAGAAATAATACTGAAATGTCAATTTGGCATGTCATATTGATTTCCATAGTAACGCGCGTATATATTAATAATTTGGTTGCTAGGACTCCAGACCCCTTAGCAACCAATAATGGTGTCGAAATAGCTTTTCGTACAAAACAGAATTAACTGAAAATGAATTCAATTCTACTTAAAGATGGCTAAAAGTATTAAAAAATGCATTGGCTTCGTGTTCTGATATATTCTAAAAGTTTCAAATGTCTAGCTAGTCGGGAAGTTAGTTAAAAATCGATTGCAAGATTTGTACTGGACAAAGAACCACCGGACAAATAAGAATACGAGCTATGAAAAACGTTATAAAATTGGGAAGTAACTAGTAGGCATAAGGTATAACTATGTCTTGATGAATAATATTATACCTCGTTTACACGTGCATGGATTTACTGTTGACAGTTATGCATTACCGCGGGAATAACAAGAAAATGTATGGGTAAAAAGTACTATCCTACAGTTGGCAAGATTGCATGCATGAATCAAAAAAGTTTGTAAGCTTCTGAATTTTAATGCGACAGTAGGATTTTTTCGATCTGCGCCTGCACAGTAGAACAATAGTAGCGAATCTGACGGCAAAAAAACGAACTACGAACGAATTTTCAGGTTGACCGATTTTCACCACCTGTCAAATAGTACCATAAAATGACAACATCGCGTCTCGCTCACTCTTAATGAATGAATTAGACAGACAGTCAGCATTTTTATGTGTAAACAGTTATTATCACGAAAGTTTAAAATACTTACTATTGCTGCTAGAAAATCCATGCACGTGTACAGGCGCTATTAAAGTTACTTAAATTTTCCATGTGTTAGTCTTTTGATATATATTATATTATACGATGCACAGATGCACCCAATAATCGTGACCTTTTCGTTTCTTGGTCTAATGACTGATTTGACTATGTGCCAGTCAAAATTGTTTTGACAAAGTCTGACTGACTACTGTCTTGTCTATAGTATGTGCTCAGCCCAGTGACGTCCCGTGGGGGTAGGCAGATTGAGCGTCGCTTGGGGGCGGCAGTTACCCAAAGAGCGGCAAATCGGGGAGAACCACTAGGTGTATAATAAATAGAAAAATTCATTAAAAAATTCAGCTCACTGGTTGGTATTAATTAGGTACTATAACAGTTATAACAGGATTTTTTATCGGGTTCACGATGTCTAGTTTACTTCCGTTGTCCTTGGATATCACGTTCTTGGTGAACAGCAATGACGAGTGCATACCTAATTTAAAATGTGTCCAAATATGTTTGCCAATCACTCGCGAGTTTTGGCAGTTGTCAAGTGTATTTTTAAATGTACCTATCTGAAAAATAGTAGATGTAGATACGCAATATTGTCTATTGAAGCAGATATGGCATTTAAATTAAATTTAGTGGAAGACATATTGTTAGTAATGTATCCATACAATACATTTCTTATATATTGGAATCATGAATGGATGATAAAGTACGTACTGTATAAAAAAAATGTGGCGGTATTTTGGCACTGCCTAGGGGCGGCTTTTTGACTCGGGACGTCACTGGCTCAGCCAGATCAGTACGTTGATTTTCAAGCAAATCTTTTATAATACTCGTATTAAAAGCTATATTATGAGAAATTTTTAGCCGTTTGCGATATCGGATAATGGCAAATTTAACGCACATCCTCCAGATGCGAATTATACAAGTTAGATATCTTTTAAATGCTAGATCCGGCAAGACTTCTAGAGGAACCTCTTGTAATACATATATATTATATCGTGTTTTACTTTGGTTTAGTATGTATGCAGTCAGGACACTATTGAAATAAATAAATTCCAACGCGGAGGTATTTCCCATTCATTGTGCGCGAGGCCTGATCATTCACCGCTGGAATGCAGTTCCCGACTTGCTCACAATGAAAGAATTCACTGTGCAGTTTATTTAGCACGGTTAATGCATCAGTTTTTAGAATTGTTTTTGTAAACTTGTGTAAAATATCGTGATATAGAAACAAATACTTAGGTCGATTACACTTTCGCTATGTTTGAGATAGAACTTCTTCTTCTCCTTCCAACAGTGGCGAAGGGTGGAGGTAGGCTGTTTTGATCCGCCATAAATAGTGCACACTAAACTTTGTCAGGCATACGTATTTGTTTCCATTGAAATAATACTACAATTTACGATGGTGATGGTTAGTTTTTAAAATTTAATTAAACCCTGCGAAACCAAGCCATAATAGATAATACTAAAAAATACTCGTCTATCTATAAATTATTTAAAATTATGCAATTAAATCATACATAACTTTGGTTATTTTATAGATAGAATAATATTTTTTTATCTATTATAGTTTGGTTATTGAATTTAAAAAATGAACAAACTATTATAATATGTAATAATTATGTATTATTAATCCAACGAAAACAAATAAGTATGAATAAAAAAAGTGTGCACAATTTTTTCGTATTGCCCAAAATATACCAAAACTATTATGGTTTGGTTTAGGCAGGGTTTAATTGATTTTTAAACCAACACAATCTGTAAATTGTAGTCTTACTTCAATAAAAACAGATACATATTATGACTAACAAATTTTAATGTGCAATATTTATGACGGATCTTAACAGCCTACCTCCACCCTTCGCCACTACCTTCCAAAGGTGCTACACCCCAAATCCACTCATGATTCTCTCCGGTCTCCAGGAGCTCCAACGTATCTGTCTTCACTCCATTATAATGTAGTTTCACCTTCTCATACTGTAGCCGAGGCAGTGGCGAAGAATGGGGGTATTCGCCACTGGGATGAGGTATTGTAGTCATCCTTAAAAAATATATTTGATACAACTTTAGTATGTCTGTGAACAGGTAACTCAGAAATAATGGGAACTGAAATACCTAACGGGAATAATCCGGGATAAACTTAAACAAGAGTCAAGAATACTTCATACGTCGAATACTGATAACTGCTCTCGGTTTATGCATTGACGCTCCTTTAATATTGTTGCATTATACACACTATTGCACGTGCATAGTGCGTGTTTCATTTTCGTAGAACACTCACACATTCAAAATGTAGCGTATTGAATATAGCCTATCGGAATTATATTTATTATCTGTTCTGTGTCTGTGAATGAATATCATTTGGGTCGCAGTAACCTCCCATGAGGCTAGGCAGGTCATGCATTGCTTAAGGGTGGCACATTATAAAAGGCGACAAATATGGAACAACGAATACAATCTTTACAGCTTTTGAAAGCGGTTGTGGTTTTACATGAAGCGGACGATGCGGTCGCTTCGTTAGAAAGTGGCAGTAAAGTAAAGGGACCTCCAAACTTCTCAGTGCCCCAGACATCCACGTACCTAAAACCACCACTGTTTGATAGAAGGTTTCGCGAAAATGCTCTAATCTGCAGTAGATGGTGTGTATCTACGTATATTTTTCAAGATTTTTGGCATTATTTGTCTCTTTAATATAGCCAACAATAAAATTGAATAACATAGGTAGGAATGTACTTACTAAATGAAAGAAGACGGCATTGTAAGTCTGCCTAAGAGTGAAACTTTGCTTTGAGACGTAATTGGTGCCACTGGTAGGTTGGACTTTTGGGCACATTATCCGGCACGGGGGTTGAAGTTGCATATCTTTTTCTTCGGCCATATCCGCCCCTTAGTTGGAGCATATGGACACCACGCGGCGCCTCCAAGAATCCCTGTCGCTCGCCAGTCTTCTTGCTTCGTGCCAGATCAAACCAGCATCCCGTAGCCCCGCCGTATACACTCTATATTATAGTATTTAGAGGCCTTCCAGAACGCCGGAACAGGCAAGCCAGTTTGAGGTTCTCCAGCCGACCGGAAGTTGCATAATATATATTATATTATCGGTGCAATTCCCTTATTTATAATCGAAAATAATCGAAAATATTACTGCTTCTACTATATTATATTTAAATCGCTTTGTTTTTATTATCTTGTTATTTTTAGAATGAGTATAATCATTCGATAACAATGTAGCTGCCATTATTAATAATTAAGGAAATTTCTTGATAATTTATATATTGATATCTTTCTTATCGTGAGCGATGATTTAAATTATTACTTATGTGAAATCAATAATCAAATCATAAAAATATTTAGTCGCACTATTGTGATGATGATAATAAGTAATATTGATAACGGATACCTGCGTCAAAATTCTAATAAGGAAATAATACCTCTACTAAATGATTGATAACAATATGATAATGTAGATAGATATCAATAATCATTATTGAGAATATTGAGATACGTCAGTACCTACATACATATTATATTAATGGCATTTTAATCTGTGAACGCAGACAAGGTGCGGCATCGTCATAATCAGTAATCACACCTGATTTATAATGTTGTTAACTAGTGTTCTCCAAACTGTACAAATCGCACCGTGAGTGTAAAACCAAGGCATCTGCAAATTTTTCGATTTCGAGATTAAATGCAAAACAACTGCAAAAGTCGTGAACTTGATAATGTAAAAGTGAAGTAACTGAAAGAACATGCAATATAATGTAGATATAAACCAAATATTATGGTTTTTTTTAGAAACTCTATTTATCCTAACAAAACGAAGACTTCAACCCTAATATATCAAAAATATGTCATTTGCAGATGCCTTGGTTTTACACTCACGGTGCGAAATATTTTTCTTCCTCGCTGGCACTATGCCCGGATGGACCTTATCCGTTTCAAGCAGCCTCATCACAAAGTCGTGATGTTTCCAGGGCTCGAAATGGACCGGAGCGCCGTTCCGGTTCATGAAATCGACAAAATTATTGTTCCGTCTCGTAGAAAAAATAATTTGACCGACTGAGGTAGATAGGCTATAAAACAAAAAATCTAACACACTTATTTTTATAAAATATACATATAATACGAGTATATACTGTACGAAAACATCTTGACTACGTGTTAATACTGTGAACTAACATGCTCTGCCCATTTTTAACCGCATCTCCATTATAAACTAACAAGCTCCTACCATTTAGTAAACAACAGCGCCTGGAAGCGTAGCCAAGAAGATGTTTGCGTACAGTAACTATGTTAATATTTTCGGAAAATTATCAATTATCGTTCCGGTTCGCAAAATTTTCTATTTCGAGCGCTGGATGTTTCCACAATCCGTTTTCTTCCTGGATAATTAAGGCGTGAGGTGCTTTTTCGCCCAAACGTCTTACGTGGTGAACCCATCACAGGCGGTGGTTTTTATAAATCTGACGACGTCAGGCTCATAAAAGGCATTCAAACAAAATTTAAAAAATAAATATCGAAGCCAAAATAGTAATAACAATCAGGGCACACAAAAATTAGGGAAGAGTGTTATCTTATATCTGTGGCTGTAACAGTGGCGGGCTTAGAGACGTGGATGCCCAATGCACTGATTGATTTTGAGACCCCCACGATAAAAAATACTATAATCGGCACCAAAAATTACATCCTTTAATCATAATTAAATATTACTGAGGATGACAGTGAAGGATTTTTTTATCCATTTGGCAATATCATATTCCTATTTGGTATAATTTATTAATGATATTGCATGATTGGTTTGAACTGTTTAGAGGCCCTCTTTAAAATCTTCGTTATCTGTGTCAAAGAAAACCGTCCCTGGGCTGCATGAAGGTATGTATAATTCTCGAGTATGGAGAAATATGGGATAAATTTAAACACGTGTTAAAGAATATATTATTTTCAATAGTTTCGATCGTATCATAATATGCATTAATGTAAGTATGTCACCTAAACGTAACGCGTATTCAATATTGCTAATATTTGAGGACACTCAGTGGGTTATGTGGTTCTTTAATTTTATGGGTTGTCAATGAACGAAAACCGGCTTCAAAGCGTTGACTTTCGCATTTATATCTTATTAATCTATTATGTGGTAATAAATACTAAAACAATAACTCTTCATATAGTATTAGGTTTATGGATTAACTTTGAAATTGGATTGATGAGACAAATAAAATTGTTAAAATATTCTGGGAATACTTAAATTTACTCCGCAAGGCTCAATAATTCATATTCATCGTCGTGTTGCTTGGTGGAGAAAAAAAGCAGGGCGTTTCAATATTACCAGGTGGCAGTACCACCTGTTAACATTATCATACGTCTTCTCCTCGTCTCACTCTCTTATCTTTTAGTATTTCAGACTCAATTATTTTTCTGTGAGCTGCTGCACCAGCCTGGCAGGTGTCTTTGTAGAGTCTCCTGGCTTTACCGAGCACGACATCGTTGAACTCGTTCATTTATGGTTCCTCATCTTATTCCTATTATAATCACACTTAAATTCCTTGGATAAAACACTAATTCCTCGATATTATAATCACTTGATATGCCATTATCGCAGTGTAAGCAACTGTCAAACAATAACGAGAGTGTCATTTGTTTTCTTTCATGGCCGGATTAAAATAAACAATTCTTAGGATTTTTCAAATTTAGAATTTTTGTTTATACTTACGTGTAATATGTTTCTCTATGCCCCTATCTTTATTTAGCTGCGTATTTTTTTCGACTTATACGAGGTATAAATGAGAACTCTGCCATTCTTGGCAGTGTTTACTAACCCTGATAACTATCTTAGAAATATAGAGCATCATTTGTTTATTCTCCCAAGGTGCAGGACCAACCTGCCACTGGTAATGCCAATTGGTAAGGCGATAACTATGTTCAACCAAATTGCTTCGGGTGTTGATATATTCCTCTTGCGTGAGAGTGAGTTTAGGTGGAAGCTATTTTATAAATTCTTAATTATTGTATTTTCACTGATTTTGTATGTTTATATTATGTTCTCTTTTATATTTTCATTGTTATGGTTTTCATTACTTTTTTCTTTATAATATGTTTTATGCCATGTTGTGAAAGTCTTAAACTTATAATTCGTAATGTCCACAATATGTTAAAAAATAACTTGAATTGAATTGAATTGAAACTCGCTTTACAAATTTTCATAATTATTATGTTTTCACATTAATGGTAATAAAAATGTACTTGAATAATTTTGAAATACAGCAAAATATGTGAAAGCACTGTTCAAATAATATTGATAATAAAATTATTTTATCGTATAAAAACGTCTTTGTGAGGTTGAGTAAATTAAAAAAAAAATTTATGCCATCTCTTGGCAATATTTAAAAGTACACTAATGACAGAATTTTCGGATTTTTCAATAGCTTTGTAATATTTGCAATAGATGGCAGTAAAAATATGAAATTCTAAATATTATTACCAGATAATAAAATTTATAATGATTATTTGTGACAAGGATATTAATAAAATAACCTGATTTTTTATAATATATTTTATTAACGTGGGTAACAATAATAAACTAAAACATTTTTATTGAATAAATAGTTATAATAAATTTAATGAATATAATATTATTTGAATGAAAAATAAAATAAAAATATCACCATGGAAATCATAACAGAATAATATATATTCGAAGGTAAGTATTTAAACACAAAATATACTTAATTTATGAAAAACTTCGCAATTTTTATGTCAAAAATAAATAAGTTTAACATAGACAAAAAATTAATAAGAAATAAATGGAAATTAAATTAAACAGTTAAATAATATAAATAATTACATAATGTTTACATAAATATACAACTCATGTTAATCAGATGTGCTTTTGAATTGGTCATTAATCATAAAAAAAATTAAAATAAATAAATTCAATATAAAAACACAACATAAAATAATTAGTATATAATAGCACTGATTCTGAATAGCTTAAAAAATATTTGAAATTATGCCGATAATATCAGAACAAAACTGTAATAGATTTTTTAAATATCAAGTGTCAGGGAAGTCCAGACATTTCTCCAACATCGAGGATTGGAAAAGGCGTGTAAGCTGTCTGTAGAAAAGCTCGAATTTTAGCTATAGTCCCATCAGAGGTGCCCATCTACATCGTCGTTTTAGTAATGGTTGAAATGTCCTGGTTCAGGGTGCAGGGAAGGTCCTATCTTCTTTACTACAGCATTGAATCCATTAACGTCATCAGCTTCGTATTCCACGACCCTCATTGACCCGTCGGGTTCCATCAACGAGTATTGACCTGAAACATCGTAATTATAATCAGTAGGCGTGCCGTATATACACTGCTAGTGAAGGGTATTCTTTAGATAATAGTAATCACTACCACATGTTGGATTGGACTATGTCAACCTGGCGTGCGTATTATTCAAGCCAATGATTTTGGCGTCTTGGGAGGCCATCCATGAGTAAATAAGTGGAGCTACGGGATTCTGTATTTTTGGCCAATTTGGCGAAGGGTTTCATGTTACTTGGCTACTACAAAAGGAGATCGCGATCAGTGCTTCATAATATGATGGATGAGTGCAGAAAACTCAATAAATCAACTGGAATAATTGTTTAAAAACACTGCTGAAAATACACAGAATCACTTTGACTATAGGGTTACGCGGAAACCATTTGAGGACTACTGTCGAAAATGACACTGTATTTTAACCTTAGCAATAGGTAAGGGTGCCCGCCATACATCCTGGCCTGGGAGCCCGCTTTAGGATGTGGGGGCCATGGTCCCAATAACAAGCGGACACAAAAACATAATAGATAAAATTAAATCAAATGTTAAAAAAAACAGTCATATTCATAACAGTCAAAGAATATAATGTGGAGTTATTGAAATGATCAACAAAGAAAAACGCACGAGTAATCTTGAAAGAATAAAAAAAATACTGAACAATATAAAAAAGTGTATATGAAGAGAAGACAGGCAATATAAGGAAAGAAAAGTATAATCAAAAAAGCAGTCGCACAGATACAAAAAGTCGTAAATTTTGGAGCAATTAAATTTAAAAGAGGCAAGATAACAAAACAGATTCAATTGATCATTGTAAAGATTCATGGTTCTGCAGAGTTGAGCCACCGGACTGGACGGAGTTGGGAAAGTTGAGAAGGTGCGTTGGAAGGCGGTTGGAAGCACCGTGTGGTGTCCACATGTTCTAACTGAGGAGCGAATATGTCCAAGGAAGAAGAAGTGCGACTCAATTGGACAGAAGATAGTATCATGGATAGAAGCCACCGATTCACTCAAGAGGCTTTCGAACAACGAAGCGGACTGCAAATACTCTGTAGAGTGTAGACACACTCACCACACCCATGGCTTTAAGGGTTTAAAAAAGGATTGTAAAAGACTTAACCACGAAGACGTGAACAATGTTCAGTCTGGTTTATTACGTGGATTTACCTTTAACAACGTCGCCATCTCTTGTTTCCTGTTGTGATTTAATATCTCCGGTAGATGGATCACTCACTCCGTAATCAAATGAATACTTTGGATGACCCTGGAAAAATAAAAATACATATTTACAGGAATAGCGAAAAGAGGATGATTAGTAAACTCTCCAATGTTATTAACAAATATTTAGCTCAATCGCACATTGAACATCGTCTCGACTGTGACTATGACTCTAAACTAAAACCCGGCGCAATGTTGCAACTCTTTTCCGTGTGGACAGGCGAGGCCATACCGAGAAATCAACCAAAACCAATGAAAAAGCAGTTTCTGTAATGTTCCGATGTGTCATTTTGTTATTATACCAGCGCCCCATGTCGAGTGGAATTTGTTACACGCGATAAGCAGATTTTTTTTTCAACCAAAAATGTCCCACTACGATATTTATGCAGTAGTACAAACGTATTGTGTTTTGTGAATGACAACAAAATCACATTGACATATTCGACGTGTTGCAGTCGATACTAGTCTCAATGGGCGACCGGGCTTAGAGGTCATGCATATAAATGTACTTGAGGAAAAAATGGCGCCAATTTTCGGGGGTTTGTGAGTTTGTAGTCCATCTAAAATGCCAATTTGTAATGACACTTGTGTCGACACATTGTCTCGATATATTATAGACATTATAACCGAACGGTTGGCAATACAATGAATTACAAGATAAAAAGAACTTTTTATATACAACGTTTTTAAATTTTCTGTTAAATTATTATGCTCAATATGCTCAAACTTGTACTTGATATGAAGTAAATAAAAAACAAACAAACAAACAAATATAAAATACTGAAATGTCATTTTGACATTTCATTTTGATTTCCATAGTAACGCACGTATATATTAATAATTTAGTTGCTAGGACCACCCCCTTAGCAACCAATAATAGTGGATTGGATTACGGATTTCTTCCGAAATAACTTTTCATACAAAACAGAATTAACTGAAAATGAATTCAATTCTACTTAAGGATGGCTAAAAGTATTAAAAAAATGCATTGGCATCGTGTTCTGATATATTCCAAAATTTTTAAATGTCTAGCTAGTCGGGAAGTTAGTTAAAAATCGATTGCAAGATTTGTACTCGATAAACAACAACGGGACAAACAAGAATACGAGCTAAGAAAAACGTGGTAAAATACATAGTTATACATTACAAAATACTAACTTCTGTAAAGAAGAAGATATAAAAGAAACTTACATGACTATCTTCGGCGTACCCTGCCCCGTAATGCTCACTTCGTTGGAAATTTAACGGGTAAACAGCATCAGAAGAACGTCTTCCAAAATCCTCATCGGATTCGCTGAAAGACTTCGCTTCGGCCTCTGGAAAGCCGTCCATAACATCTCCCATTCCGCCAAAGCTTAATTCATTATATCCTCTAAATCCGTTATCGTCGTCTAGATTGTCTCCATCATATCCGACTGATGCGTCATGATTATAACTATCATCATCATACCTACGCGCGAATTCGTTCGCTACATAATTTTTAATAGTGTCATATGCAACGTTATCGTAGTTGTTGTTGTACACGGCATCGAAACCAAGTCTTTCGTAGTTTTTGCCACCCCCAAATCCGAGACTGTCGTAGTTGTTGAGTCCGTTAAAGCCAAGACCAGCGTAGTCATATGGTCCACTTAATTCTGGAGCAAAGCTGTTTTTTATATTCTCGTACCTGGAAAAAAATCAAGATTTACGTATGTATCATTATTTGGGTGGTTCACAATAATTATGGATCAAGTCCATCAAAATGGATCCTGAGATATTTGGACCTAAAGTTAAAAACCTTTTGTAAAATTCAGGAATGTTTTCACTGTATATACCGGTAGTCCCAGAGGTACCCGACCTGATGTATAGATAGCAGTTGTTGTTTGAAAATAATGCCCATGATAGAAAGTACCGACCTAAGTTTGAAGTTTAACGACGCTACGTTGTTCAGTAATTATTTGACAGCCATCAACAGTGAACGCTCTCAGTGAATTTGTAAACATGGAAAAAATTGGTCATAGTTATGTGATACGAGGTGGGTCAATAAGTCCTTAGAAAAGCCGACAGGTGGCGCGACTAGTACTGTAAGCGGTTTGTTTTCATGAAGCGGCACTACCGATTCAGTATGCTGCGAAGTTTCCTTCAGATTGGTCGGGTTGTTGTTTTTTATTTTCGTACATTTAAAAAAAAAATTTGCTTGTTTACAAAAATGGAGAAAATTGAGTTTAGAGCTGTTATTAAACATTTTAATATAAAAGGGTTAACAGCAAAAGAAATAAAAAATGAGTTGGATTTAGTTCACGGCATATCTGCTCCTTCACTTGCAACTATTTATAACTGGTAACCAAAGATTAAAATTGAGTGAGATAATTGAGGTTACAGGGATCTCAAAAGGTAGCGTCATTTCTATTTTACATGACAAATTGGGCATGAAAAAAGTTTCTGCAAGATGGGTGCCGCGTTTGCTCACAGTCGACAATAAACGCAATAGGGTGGTGGCCTCTAAAGCCCTGTTGTCGCTCATGCAACGCAATCCGGATGAATTTTTTCGTCGCTTTGTGACTGTAGATAAAACATGGATACACCACTATACTCCCGAGACGAAAGAACAGACAAAGCAGTGGATTGCGAAAGGCGAACCATGTCCAAAGAAGGCGAAAACCGTAAAATCAGCTGGTAAGGTTATGGCTACTGTATTTTGGGATGCACGTGGAATTATTTTCGTTGACTATTTGGAAAAAGGAAAAACAATAACAGGGGATTATTATGCATCTTTATTGGACCAGCTAAAAAACGAAATTGAAGAAAAACGGCCTCATTTAAACAGGAAAAAAATCCTCTTTCATCAGGACAATGCCCGTGTTCATACATGTTTACGATCAATGGCTAAAATTGAAGAATTGAAGTTCAAATTGGTCGACCACCCACCGTATTCGCCAGATTTAGCCCCCAGTGACTTTTTCCTTTTCCCAAACTTAAAAAAATGGCTAAGTGGACAACGTTTTTTTTCAAATGAAGAAGTCATCGATCGGAAAAATGCTTATTTTGAGGACCTTCCGAAAACTTATTTTTCTGACGGTTTAAAAAAAATTGAGAAACGTCTAACCAAGTGTATTGAGCTCCAAGGAGATTATGTTGAGAAATAAAAAAAAATACAAAAATAAAAACTGTTTTAATGCTTTTTTCTAAGGAATTATTGACCCACCCAATACTTTCATTTGAAAGGCTTCAGTCCAACCAATATCAAAGCGGCGCTAGTTTCTACTCTGGGGGTGTCTGTTCATTTTTTTACAATTTAGTAACATATCGGGTGGCTGAGTTTAAACGAGCTCGGACGAGCTGCCAAGACGAACATCGCAGTGGTCGACCAAATGAGGTGACCACGACAGAAATGGTGACGAAAATCCACAAAATGGTATTGGATGAACGTCGACTGATAATGCGCGAGCTAGCAGACATGGTAGGCATTTCAAAAAGTGCTGTACATTACACCATGACTGAAAATTTGGACATGAGAAAGCTGTGCGCGTGCGCAAGGTGGGTGCCGCGATTACTCACAATGCAATAAAAACAGCATCGTGAGGATGTTTAAATCGAGTGTTTGACGAAGTTTCACAGCAATAAAGCAGAGTTTTTGCGTCTATTCATAACCATGGATGAAACATAGGTCCATCACTTTATACCTGAGACGAAAGAACAGTCAAAACAATCGACTGAAAGGGGAGAATCGGCTGCAAAGAAGGCGAAGACAGTTCCATCTGCAGGCAAGGTCATGGCGTCAGTTTTTTGGGATGTGCGTAAGGTAATTTTCATTGATTATCTTCAGAAAGAAAAATCAATCAACGGTGTGTATTATGCAAACTTATTGCTGCATTTGAGTGATGGAATCAAGAAAAAACAACCGCATTTAGCGAAAAAGAAAGTTTCATTTCATCAGGACAATTCATCAGTTCACACATCCGTTATCGCGATGGCCAAAATCAATGAATTAAAGTTCGGATTGCTTCTTCACGCACCCTATTCACCAGATTTAGCCCCCTCGGATTATTTTATGCTTCCAAACTTGAAAAAATGGGTCGGTGGTAAAAAAAATTGCCAACAATGAAGAGGTGGAGTCTGCGGTTGATGGCTATTTTGAGGAGCTCGACGATTCTGACTATAAACACGGTATCGAAGTAATTGAACATCGCTGGGAAAAGTGTATCGAC
Source organism: Rhyacophila brunnea (assembly GCF_057557595.1). Lineage (NCBI taxonomy): Eukaryota > Metazoa > Arthropoda > Insecta > Trichoptera > Rhyacophilidae > Rhyacophila > Rhyacophila brunnea. The sequence continues at coordinate 28,977,231 of NW_028232904.1, read as the reverse complement.
CTAAAAGGAGACTACGTAGAGAAATAAAAATATTTTTTCCCAAATTTTTTGTGTTTTATTTGTTAGGTCGGGTACTTCTGGGACTACCCTCGTACCAGTATGCTGTTAAGATTTGACATAAATAGTACACACCAAACTTTGTCAGTCATACTTATTTGTTTTCATTGAACTAAGAATACAATTTGCAGATGATGCTGGTTAGTTGTTTTAAATTTAATTAAACCCTGCCTAAACCAAACCATAATAGTTTAGATATGCTATGGGCGATCCAACAAAATAGTGCATACTTTTTCAGTCATAATTATTTATTTTCGTTGAATTAAGAATACATATTACAGATGATGTTGGTTAGTTTTTAAAATTCATTCGACCTTGCCTATAGAAAACCATAATCGATAAAATCTATAAAATAATATCTAAAATTATGTATCGTTTAATCGCAGCGATACTCAACCTGCGGCCCGCGGGCCACATGCGGCCCTTTGAGCTTTTATGTGCGGCCCGAAACACATTTATTATCAGGAATTTCGTATATCTTGAGATTCGTTTCGACTTTGACGCACAGATAGTGACACCCGAAGAGGATTGTCATTATGGTCCACATCAGATCTGGTAGAAAAGTGTTGCTATTGCACACGATTAATTTAAAAAACACGCATAATTTTTAAAATCTCAAAAATATTTTGTAAAAAAGGGAAGGTTTCATGATTTTTTTCGTCACACCAGTAGTGGATGCGGCCCGCGTATATGTACAAATATATGTATTTGGCCCGAAGAAAAAAAAGGTTGAGTATCATTGGTTTAATGGTATACTATTAAATATTTTAAAAATAAACGAATATTTTTTGCTGATTATCTACTATGACTTGGATTAGGCAGGGTTTAATAACATTTTAAAAACTAACAAGAAAAAAAAGGTTGAGTATCATTGGTTTAATGGTATACTATTAAATATTTTAAAAATAAACGAATATTTTTTGCTGATTATCTACTATGACTTGGATTAGGCAGGGTTTAATAACATTTTAAAAACTAACAAGAAAAAAAAGGTTGAGTATCATTGGTTTAATGGTATACTATTAAATATTTTAAAAATAAACGAATATTTTTTGCTGATTATCTACTATGACTTGGATTAGGCAGGGTTTAATAACATTTTAAAAACTAACAAGAAAAAAAAGGTTGAGTATCATTGGTTTAATGGTATACTATTAAATATTTTAAAAATAAACGAATATTTTTTGCTGATTATCTACTATGACTTGGATTAGGCAGGGTTTAATAACATTTTAAAAACTAACAAATACTATCTACACCTTGTAGTCTGAAGCGTCAATGACATTGAACTACTTTACGAGCTGCTTATTGGCGAATTTACAATCTGCCTTTAAAATCACCCAGTGTCATCATCGAACAAGCTAACAAGCAGATTGTAAGCAACCTACCGAGAAAAGTTGAAAGCCGGTCAACTTTACACGCTACACGCCGGCGTGTGGGCCTACTGCGTATGCGCAGTAAAGCGTAGTAGCGACCTCCCGGTAAAAAACGAACTAAGTTCTGTCAAAATAGTCGCTAGCTTGTTGGCTTCTCAGCGAACGGAAAGTTTTGTGTGTCATCATCACATTTGCAGTAGCTGAATCGCCCGTTTTTAAATTCGCCAACAAACAGCTCGTAAAGTAGCTCAATGTCATTGACGCTTTAGTTCAATGAAAACAAATAGGTTTGACTGATAAAATTTGGTATGCACCATTTATCACCCTTTGCCACTCTTATATACTTGTCATATTTTGATAGTACATGAATCAATTTAAATAAATAGTCGAAATATAAAATACATCACGGGTTTATTAATATTAGAAATAAAAAGAAGAAAAATAATTACAAGATAAAAATAACTCTTTATATACAATGTTTTTAAATTTTCTCTATATATGTAATATGCTAAAACTTGTACTTGATATGAAGTAAATAAAAAACAAACAAATTAACAAATATAGAATACTGAAATTTCATTTTGATTTAAATAGTAACGCACGTATATATTAATAATTTAGTTGCTAGGACCACCTCCTTAGCAACCAATAATAGTCTTTTCTTTTTACAGATTTTTCTGAAATTACTTTCCATACAAAACAGAATTAACTGAAAATGAATTCAATTCTGCAGATGGCTCAAAGTATTAAAAGAATGCATTGGCATTGTGTTCTGATGTATTCTAAAAGTTTCAAATGTCTAGCTAGTCGGGAAGTTAGTTAAAAATCGATTGCAATATTTGTACTGGATAAACAACCACCGGACAAACAAGAGTACGAGCTAATAAAAACGTTGTAATTGATGATTCAATATTTCATAATAATATGAAACATGTCAATGACAAACTGATTTTAGTAAATTAATGATATATAAATGTCTTAATTATTTTCCATATCTTCCTCGCTATGGTCACATTTGTTCACTGTCGAGTGTAGCTTTGTGTAGGGAGGTGTTTATAGAAATAATGGTAAATAGGTGGGATGTAAGGAAGGAAATCAATCATACATATTTTTTAATATCACTTACCACTCGATGATTGCTGTATAAAGGGGTCTGGATGTTCCACTGATAAGCTTTTGTGTGACCATTTTTCGTCAGATCAACTTCATAAAAAGGCATATCATTCATTGAATAGATGATGACCGAGTGGTAACGTTTCTGGGTCTGTCAAATTCACGTATTGTTTTTTCAATGCGTGTTTTAACTTAAGCGCCGGCTAGACGCTCATACTTTGGGAATCGGGAAGCCCGTGTGCATGGACGGGAAAACTATAGCTCGCGCAAACCGAAAAGTGCTGTAAAAGTGTTCCGCATTGTTTGTATAAACGTGTTTTCCATCTAGATAGCGCATAAGAAAATGGAGATAATAGGCTAACAGCCATTTATCGTAAAAAAATATCCTCTAATGCTCTAAAATAGTGATTTAATATGTAAACATGTTAATCTTTGATTAAAATCATATAATCAAAAATTGACTTACGCCACATTATCGAATCCTACTCCATCATAATTCTTGACTCCTTCGTACGAGAGACCACCATAACCTCCAACCCCATCATAATTCTGTCCAGGATAGTTATGGATTCCATCATAGTTTGTCAGAGAACTGTCCACATTGAAGCCTCCTGGTCCTCCGAAATTACCATCGTAGACGCCGTCATATGCTCCGTCAGTACCGTATAGGGGAATCCCATACGTTGAAGCCAGTACAGCTAAGAGTACTATTAACTGAAAATAAGAGAAGTATTCTAATTATAGAAGTAATTATAACGGATTTAAGTTTTGTACTATTCTATTTGAGCCGTTTTTTGCGAGCCGGGTTTCGCCTTTCAGCATCTTCACTATGCGCATAATATAAATTAATTTATATTATGTAATTACATTAGTAAATAAACATTCATTTTACTAATGGTTTTATAAATGCGTTTAAAAATTAATAAATCTAAAAAATCTTAAGACCACTGCACATGGATGTAATAATATAACTATATTTTAAAACATTAGAGCGAGAGGCTTAAAATAATACTATTTTATGTAATAAAAATACTTTGTGCAGTCATCAACTGTTTAAAATAAATATAAAGGATAATAAGGCTTCAAACTTATATAAATAGATTATCTACAACGTTTAAGGAATGTCCAGGGCTATGCTCTGAAAATATCATAAAAGCTCCATTTTGACCTACGCTGAGAATGTGGACCGTTAAAGTAAACATTGGATGCCTCAGATAGTTGCATAAATTTATGAGTGCCACGAGTTTTCAAGGTGGCCACTTGACTGGCATGTAGAATGCGTAAAAAAGTGAGGTCAACTCATTGAGACTACTGTTTGATACAATCATCCGGGTAACGATCATCAACCATGAGGTCCTGATGAAGAAGAAGAATAACCAATATGCCATATATCTGAATATGAGTTTCTCAATATGAGTATGACTTATACGAGGAATAAACGAGAACTCTGCCATTCTGGGCAGTGTTGACCGGTGTGTCCCTGATAACTATCTTAGAAATAGATGACATCGGTTGTTTATTCTCCCAAGGTGCAGAACCAACCTGCAACTGGTAATGCCAATTGGGAGGGCGATAACTATGTTCAACGAAATTGCTTCGGATGTTGATATATTCCACCTACGTGAGGATGAGTATATGTGGACGTTGTTTTATAAATACTTAAAATAGAGTCTGCTTAACTCATCCGGTGTTCTTCCTTGTACCTATCTAATTTATATTTTTTGTATTTACACATTTCTACTGTTTAATAACATACTATCTATCTCTATACTGATCTATGTTTCTAAATGTCATATTGTTTACGTTTTAAACTTATAATTTTTAATGCCCACAGTATGTTAAAAATAAATAAATTGAATTGAATTGAATGAATATTTTGTATTTATTACGTTTCGGGGTGTCCGGACTCGAAACTCTACTCATATTAAATATTATTGACTTAATATTATGGTAAAATAGACGCCTCATTTATTTACCTCCAAAATTTTGATTTACTTTGTTAATTTTTTTTTAAATTTATTATTTTAATATATTATTGTGACAATAATGAAAATAGGTATTCAAGGACAGTTTATATTATTTAAAATAATCGATGAATAATGAAGTTAAAATAGCGATTCGGTGTTGAATCCGAGGCTTCCCTAAATACGACGTTTCGGTTCACTAAGCACGATTCGTTTTCAATGCTGCCACGTTTTACTGGTTTTGTAAGACGTCCTTGATTTCAATCTGCTTTTGACAACTACTTTGTTTATGCAAAATCAATTTACTGTGGCATAAAACAACAATGATTAATTAAAAAATATGCCTATTACCACATAAATTCTGCCATGCATATATTATATAGTAGTTTTGAAACAGAAGTTTGTATTATAAACCCATGATCGGAACGGTTTGCGATAATTCTGTTTCCGGTAATAACGTTCCAGGGATGGTTTTATAACTTACAACATTCGTAGAATTATTTTACAACGTTTTTATCAGCTCGTATTCTTGTTTGTCCGGTGGTTGTTTGTCCAGTACAAATCTTGCAATCGATTTTCAACTAACTTCCCGACAAGCTAGACATTTGAAACTTTTAGAATATATCATAACACGATACCAATGCATTCTTTTAATACTTTTAGCCATCTTTAAGCAGAATTGAATTCATTTTCAGTTAATTCTGTTTTGTATGGAAAGTTATTTCAGAAAAATCCGTAAAAAGTAAAATACTATTATTGGTTGCTAAGGAGGTGGTCTAGCAACTTAATTATTAATATATACGTGCGTTACTATGGAAATCAAAATGAAATGTCAAAATGACATTTCAGTAATCTATATTTGTTTGTTTGTTTTTTATTTACTTCATAGCAAGTACAAATTTGAGCATATTGGGCATAATAATTCAACAGACTATTTAAAAACGTTGTATATAAAAAGTTCTTTTTATCTTGTAATTATGTTTACCTCTCGACAATATATCTGAGACGCATTCTGCAGTTTTTTGACATATTGTCCCTGATAATTATCTTATAAATTAGGAGCATCAGTTGTTTGTTCTACCAAGGTGCAGAACTAACCTGCCATTGGTGATGTCAATTGGGAGGGCAATTACTCTGTTCAACCAAATCGCTTCGGATGTTGATATATTCCACCTACGTGAGGTAGGTGGGTGTTGTTTTATAAATTCTTAAAATAGGGCCCACTCAGCTCATTTGGTGTGCTTCCATGCTAGATAATTTTTATAATTTTTAAACCTTTTACTTTACTTTACTTTTCTTACTGTTTTTGTGATACTGCACATATTTATTTCTTCTTTACTGTTTAATATTATTTCTTTGTTTTTAAATGTCATGTTGTGAACGTCTTACATTTATAATTTGTAATGTTCACCGTATGTAAAAAAAATTATAATAAAAACAAGATAAAAAGAACTTTTTATATACCTACCAAGTTTTTAAATTGTCTGTTGAATCATATAAACTTGACATTTCTATGTATTAATAATTTAGGACAAATAAGGCAATTGTCAACAAATCATTTTTTTGGTATTTTGCAGCAAAAAAATATAGAATACTGAAATGTCATTTTGATTTCCATAGTAACTCACGTATATATTAATAATTTAGTTGCTAGGACCACCCCCTTAGCAACCAATAATAGTGGATTGGATTACGGATTTCTTCCGAAATAACTTTTCATACAAAACAGAATTAACTGAAAATGAATTCAATTCTACTTAAAGATGGCTAAAAGTATTAAAATAATGCATTGGCATCGTGTTCTGATATATTCTAAAAGTTTTAAATGTCTAGCTAGTCGGGAAGATAGTTAGAAATCGATTGCAAGATTTGTACTAGATAAACAACCACCAGACAAACAAGAAAACGAGCTAAGAAAAACGTGGAAAAAATGTGAGTTTCCGAAGTGAAGCACATCGCATGGACTGTGATGATTGTGAGTTCAGGTCCTGGTCCGTACGAATATTTGACTATTTTTTATATTAAATATATTTTATATGTAAGTATTAAAAGTATTAAAAGAATGGATTGGCATTGTGTTGCCTAGCTAGTCGGGAAGTCAGTTAAAAATCGATTGCAAGATTTGTATTGGATAAACAACCACCGGACAAACAAGCATACGAGCTAAAAAAAAACGTGGTAAAAAAAAATTCAATTTGAAAGTCTTTATCGCTAAAAAAGATGATTCTCAGCTACGGGAGAAAACCAGAAACGTTCAAGTCAATGTTCGATAAACTAGAAAACCTTCCAACAGTGTCCCAACATCTCGATTTGTCTCGATGCATTCACAATTAAAATAAATATTCAAGCAACGTATGAATAGGTAGGTTAAGTAGAAACGAATTCAATCACCATTATCGAGAAATCTTTCGCAACTAACTGGACATTTTGTTTGAGTTGTTTATAATATTAACAAAGGCGATTTGCACACTATAAAGCGGATATCCGCCCCAAGAACGAATGCATGTTTAAAAATGTGTGCAAAGTCGTGTTCTCGCATTAACACAGTTAACTGGAAAATGTTACTCAGTTAGTTTAAGTACTTATAAGTAATCAAGAAACTAAAGTTTTCTTTTGGGATTGTAATCCCGGGATTTCAGTAATAGTATTTTATCAATCCCTGGATTGCCAGGCGCGCACACAGAAAAAAATGTTTGGGTGGTTCCATTTTGAAAAAAAAGGTTCATATTTTATTACCACGTTTTTATTAGCTCGTATTCTTGTTTGTCCGGTACAGATTTTTTCTTGTGAAGTACAAAATTTTTAACTAACTTCCCGGCTAGCTAGACATTTGAAACTTTTAGAATAAGAAAACGACGACAATGCATTCTTTTAATACTTTTAGCCATCTTTAAGCAGAATTGAATTAATTTTCAGTTAATTCTGTTTTGTATGTTTCTGAAAAAAATCGTTAAAAGTAATATTACTACTCACTATTATTGGTTGCTAAGTGGGTCCTAGCAACTAAATTATCAATATATACGTGCGTTACTATGTAAATCAATATGAAATGTCAAAATGACATTTCTGTATTCTATAATATTTATTCAGTATTTCTATCAAGTACAATAAAAAGTTTTCATTAATACATACCTAGAATTGTCAAGTTTATATTATTCAACAGAAAATTTAAAAACGTGGTATATAAAAAGTTCTTTTTATCTTGTAATTATTTTCTATTTTCAAGGCGTACCACTGACTTCCACATTTACCCCGCATGTACCTGATACAATACCCATACCCAGACACTCTACCAATAAAAATCTTATCTGCAGATATGTGAAGTGTTTACCATGTTTCCCACATCCTGAAGCGAGCTCCCAGGCCAGGATCTTTAGCAGCCCCCCTATCTATCACTAAGATTATAGGCAGTATGGCGCTCTACAGTATCGATTTCCAAATGGTGTTCGATGCAAAATTAAGAGTATTTAGTGAATATTTTTTAGCGATTTTTAGTATTTTTTAATGCATTTACTTGAATTATTGAATTATCGAGTATCGACACACATCAAAAATCACATTCATAACCACATGTTTCAAAACGATAACCAACATAAACATTAGTAAATTAGCGCCGCAGGCGACTTTTTTACTATTGGGCTAAATTTGTTTATCTCACTTATATGGTCGACCCGCCACGTAGGGCCCCCAGTTTAAAGCCCTGTCAGCATGCCCCTAGTGGAGGCCATGGTGTTCACATACGAGTTATTGCATGGTTATCAATTGCGGTCATATAATATATTAGAATTGTTAGTGTCCGTTTGTGTCGTCCACGCTGTCTAGTTTTTTAGACACGCCGCATCGGAATATTAAAGTACCTACACAGTGAAATCTTCCGGGTCACAATCCTCAGTCATGAGGCCCTTACGATGAAGAAGAACAACCAATATGCCATTTAACTAAATAACTTTCACACAACGAGGGGGTTTTAGGGTCCGGACCGCCCCCGAATAAATGGAAAAAATATAATTTATTTAGGTTAGTAGAATATTACTTTTTTTATTATTCGTCAAGATCTCATGACTGAGGATCGTGGTCTATGATGATTTGGCTATCGAACAGGTTGGCTGCACTTCTCTCGGCATTCTACGATACGCAAGTCCGTGGCACCCATAAATTCGTGCAACTATCTGAGGCATCCAATGTTTGCTTTATACTTATTAAAATACAAGACAGCGCGGACAACACAAATTGATACTAACGTTCCTAACAATTATTATGACTGCTAACTCACGCACATTCGATAACCACTTTTGGAAACGACAGTTAGCAATAACTCGTATGTGAGCAGCTGTAGTTACATACGTAGGCCAGTTGTTCATCTCTCGACTGGAAGTGTGGAGTACCTGGGTATGGGTAATGTATATGGAAAAATGCATTATTATGCGGTTGAATCGAATAGAAGAAATGGGTGGTAGGCGGCACAGTTAGTGACACATGTGTAACTATTCTATACACAAGGCGGCCATCGACGGACAAAGTGATAAATATTATCACTTGAACATAATATTTATGTATTGAGACGGTTAATTGTTATAACGTTATAACTGTCTAAACCAGCGCCCGGCAACTTATGCCACGGGTGCCACTAGGTGGCACGCGAAAGGATTTGTGGTGGTACGCCTCTTCACGCAAATTCGGAAATGTGCATAAAATTAAAACTTCAAACTGTGAACTAGAGGTCTTAGCTTCCAAAATTGAGCCTCAAGGGAGTGACTAATGTTTAAATATTGTAATTTTTATGAGATAATTTTATGTAGAGTGTATTAGTATAGCCAAATAAAATTGTCTTGCAATAGATTTACTAGTTTTATTTCAGTGGCACGCTGTGTGTCCAGTATTTTGAATTACCCCAATGCATTTAGGTTGCCAACCGCTTGTGTAAACTGTCAAAACTGTCTATCTTGCTCTAAAAGTTAAGACAGCCAAGAGAGGGGCTGTTAAAACATAACAGTTTTTGACAGTTTAGACAGTTAACTTATTGTACCTAACAATTAACCGCCTCAGTAGATACATATGATAAACTACCCTCGATAGCCGCCTTGTGTACAGAATAGCTTCACTGATAGATTGTCTTAACACCACCATCTCCTACCGTCTTAAAAATCAATAAAAAACTATTTTCCTGAAACCCTTTACTATGTGCTCGTCTGATAAAGATTTGTGAGCGTTAAATTATTCAAATTTAGATTTTTAATTAATGGAAATACAAAATGTATAGTAGGTAGAGATAATAACGACAAATTTAGATATTACACATTAATTAGATCTCCAGTAAACAAGGACCTGAGAGAAGAAAGAAGTCATGACTCAAGAATGTCATAGTCTGGTTTGAGTTCTGCAGTCCATCCCTATTTAGAGCAGGAAAAGATAGCCAAATCATCGCTGACATCCAATAACGTATATGTCACAGAAAGAAAATATAATAATTTAGATCTGACATAACATAGTTATGTATGGCTCCAAGACTTGGAGGGAAAAGGCAAAATAAGGACAGAGACTAAACGACTTAGAAATCTGGTACTGGAGGTGATGCTGTGAATCGCGTAAAAGATAAAATGGATGAACAAGACTCTCCTCGGCTTATGTGCGATGGATCCTTTTTTTTAATATAGCCCGCGGAAAATATGACAGCCTGTGGTAGCAGTTATTCGTATTTGACAAAATCGAAGGGTAAAAGAAGAAGAGAAAAGGTTCCTTCAAAATGATCATACCAAATCAATTGCCACGGGTTTTTGACTGATACAAGATTCTGTGTGTTGAGAAGTGAAGCCAAGTCACGGAGAAAGCTAAATGTAGGTAAGTACTATGCCAATGCAGCTGAACGTAAACATCGTAAGCCACTTCTGTTTTGTATTACGCCTTCCACGGTAAAATGTGGTTACATGTAAATTGTACGTAAAACAATTCACCGTAGCACAGTTCGCCGTGAGTTTTCTTATCGGAAAGAGATGAGCGTATACTATTGGTCTCCAATTTTATTAAATTCAATAAGAACATTAATTCAATTTTCATAGCTGATTTTGGCAAAAATCATGAATTCAAGAATGAAAACTTAATGAATAATACAGTATATCGGCTATTTTCAAAATTTGTTTGCTACTGTGTTTCTGTAAACCGACAAGAACCGTGTTTTATTTAGACATGAATTTTACGGTACTATACGATCCAAAGAGGTTGGACGGTCTTTAATATGCGGCCATATATTTCCAGCACAACATTTCACGCTGAAGTGTGATACGGCGGATTGCACACGTACAAGTTTCCGGACACGTAAAAATTTTGCCAAATTCTGCTAAATTTTATAAAGTTCTTCATTATGTGTTATTTTCCAACTTCTGTTTTTACTGGTTGGTCCCAAACATCTTAATTAAAGCTATCCTCTCTAAGAAATCCAATAACCCAGCAATATTATATAAATTAATTTAAAACACTTACATTTACTGTCATACTAATGTTTTCAACTCGGCAGGTAAAAAACAAACACAAAACACCCTCACTATGTAAATTCCAACACTTGACTGATAGCTTTTTGTTAATTTGACATTTATTTATAGCGGTTAGATTTAAACCACGGATCAGTCGAGGGTTAAGACCTTTTGACTGCATCGAGGAGCTACTGATTGGTTAAAAATTTTCATTTAATGAATTAAAATTAATAATTCAATAAAACTAAATATCGAGTGCTTAACTTTTGCAAACCAGCTAACTGCACTTTTGAATAAAAATGAGATTTTAATGGCATTTTGTTATAAAGCATGTTTTATATACTCACACAAAATTTAAAATTCCTAAAAGTATAAATAAATGCGTAATCGTTCTTCACACAAAATAGCCAACTGCAGGTGCCAAATTTCCAATATCATAAATGAATCATCTCCGCTCTTTATTTTATATAAAAGGGAAGCTAAAATAGTTTATTAATTCATGGTGCAGCTTATTTGTAAACAATTATAATTTTCAAGTTTAGTGTATTTTTGGAATTGTTAAATTCCGCTCGATAGTTAAATTATTAAGTTTTTTCGGTGCTGTCCTGTTATCAGGATTCAGGAATACAGCAAAAACACATTTTGAAAACACCCGATATACTGGATTATTTGTTAGTTTCGGTTAGTTTAGGTTAGGTTAGGTTGGGTTAGGTTAGGCTAGGTTAGGTTAGGTTAGGTTAGGTTTGGTTAGGTTAACCTAACAAATAATCCAGTTTATTGGCTATTTTCAAAATGTTTTTGCCGCTGTATTCCTGATAACCGAACAGTACCGTTTTTTCTCCTTCCTGAACAATTTGCCTAAGTGGAGGTATCCTGTTTGCAGATTACGTAGTCGATATGTAGCGTGTCCGGAAACTTGTACGTATGCAGTTCGCCGAATCACACTTCACCGTGAAATGTTGTGTAGGAAATATATGGCCGTATAATAAAGACTGTCCAACCTCTTTGGGTCGTATAGTACTGACATAAAATTCATGTCTAAATAAAACACGGTTCTTGTCGATTTACACGTTACAGGAAGCCAGCAGCAAACAAATTTTGAAAATAATCGATATACCTACTGGATTATTTGTTCGGTTAGGTTAGGTTAGGTTAGGTTAGGTTTTTTTTTTTTTTTTTTTTTTTTAAATTCGTTTATTGAATTCCTTGCTTTTTCGTACAAGGGTTATTACTTAAGTATTACATTATTCATATTTCATTTACATAATTTACAGTTAAGCACAGTATTGTAAACATAAAGAAAATATAAAATACTCGTATAAAGAATATTAAAATTTGTGTTAAAGTAAAAAGTTAAAGTAAAAAAGTACAGAGATATATAACATATTAAAGTATAAAATATAAAAGAAAACAAAAGCATATATAAAAATTTGTGTTAAAGTAATGAGATAAAAATACAGAGATATATAAAATATAAATAATAATAAAGATGTGTTAATTAATGATATAAAAAGCACAGAAATAATTTTAGTTATTATAACAGAGTAAAATAATAGTATACATTATATTGATATGAGACTGTGAGGGTGTGTGCCTTCTGTGTTGTGTTGTGTTTGTGTTTATGTCCCTCCGTTTACTGTCTTTAATTTTTTGATCGCTTTTGTTAGGTATTCAGTGAATAGTTTTCGTGTTGTTTTGTTGTTGAGTATTTTGTCTGGTTTTGATAAGTCTATTGTGATGTTTTGCTGGTGGCACTGTACCCCGAGGGTCCACCTTTTTTTCTCAAGTATAGGACAATCGGCCAATATGTGTTTGACTGTCTGAGATACGACTCCATCGCATGGACAGTGATCGTCGGCTCTCAGTTTAAACCTTTTCAGGTAGGCTCTCATTGCCCCGTGGCCCGTCAGCATTTGTGTGAGTTCATGATTGAGTGTGGTGTTGTGTGTGAAGTGTTTTCCTGAGTTTATGTCTGGTATGAATATTTTTGTTGTCGATCCAGTGGTGGATTCAGTGTATCTTTTGTTCCATAGATATGTGGTGTCATCTTCTAATTTCCTCTTTGCGAACGTGAGAGGGAATTTTGTGTAAGTGGTGGGTCTTTTGTCTGTGGTGGCTTGTTTTGCGTATTTGTCTGCCTCTTCGTTTCCGGCTATGCCAATGTGACTCCTTATCCAGATGAACCTGGGGGTGATGTTTATGTTTCTCAGGAGTGAGCATAATGTCAGGCTGGCTCTTACGAGTGGGTGTGTCGATGAAGGGTTTTGGAGAGCTACAAGACTGGATTGGCTGTCAGAGTTAGGTGAGGTTAGGTTAGGTTTTAATTCTTGAATTCATGAATTTTGCCAAAATCAGCTGTGAAAATTGAATTAGGTAATGTTCATATTATTGAATCTAATAAAATTGGAGACCGTATAGTATATTATATAATATTTATAGATAATATTTATTATATTTCTTTGTTTCTAAAGGTCATGTTGTGAACGTCTTAAACTTATAATTTGTAATGTACACAATATGTAAAATAATAAATAAATTGAAATTTAATTGAAAATTATAGTCACTAATCAATACACCTAATTACGTTGATTTCTACGGAAACAACAAGAGTACGCCATGTGATAGAAGTTGCAAAGCAGGTGAAATGGTAATGGGCTGGACATATCGCTCAGCGAGTGCACAACTGATGGACAGATTCGGTCTTAAAGTGGTACCCAAAGAATACGAAACGACCATAAATATGCTCTGCCATAAATAAGCCCCGCTGGATAGACGAACTCATAAAGCTCAATGGATGTACGTGCCATCAAAAAACAAGGTACCGAGAAGAGTGGAACGAGATAGAGAAGTCTTTCATCCAGTAGTGTGTAGTGGATCGACCCCGGCTGATGACGATAAAGAAGCATATAAAATAAAACCTAACATTGTAACATTAATAATTATTAATTGCAGATCTTCTTGTTATGATACCATCAGAAGCCGGTTCCGGTCTAACCCCTAATATATTTTTCGAGTACGAGTCCTCGGATATTGGATTGCATTAAATAACAAAAAAAACTAATATATTTGCAAGGTAACCATTTACTTGCGCCTCATAGCCCGCGTTCCGATGAATTGATTTTGCTAATTATTTGTCAATCGTGAATTGCCCCCGATGCAACGTTGTCACAAGTCAAAACAATTCAATCAATTGACCTACAGAAGAAGTAGAAAAACGGAGTCGGGTCCGAGGAGATGACGAAAGGAATGGAAAAGGCTTTGGGTGCTTTATGGGGCCATGTCATTTCGACTCTCACTTTATGACATGCGTTCGATACAATTTTATTTTTAAAACATTGATCTATAGACAAATGCACGTGAATCCCGAATATTCAATATTTTTATAAATAAAATTATGTGAATATCATTCTTGTATGAGAAGCAGGTAGGTATTTAGGTACCAAATGAATAGGAACCCAAGTGACCTTATCTTTCGTTAAAAAAAATAATCTATTACGGCGTCCAAGATCCACGTCAAATTGTAAAACCGATTGAAAAAATGTTGTAAAATGTGTGTTTAAGGTATATTTCTACGGAAAATCTAAGCAATATGTAGACTTTGTATGAAATATTGTGTCATTATAATGCACTGTCTTTTCTCATCTCAGAAATTAACATGTAATTATTATAAATAATATATAATATTACTACTAATTGTAAGTGTCGTCGTTTGAAATTGAGAATAAAGCCATAATGTTGATACTTACACCAGGTTCCGTGGTTATAGCATTTTTTTAAGTTATTCTATTCTCCATACCTACGTACATTCTAATTTTGATTGTATTACAAAAATAATTACAAGATAAAAATAACTTTTTATATACAACGTTTTTAAATTTCCTGTTGAAGTATTAAGCTCAATATGCTCAAACTTGTACTTGAAAATTATGCAGTAAATAAAAAACAAACAAATATAGAATAATGTCATTTTAATTTCCATAGTCACGCACGTATATATTATTAACTTAGTTGCTAGGACCACCCCCTTAGCAACCAATAATAGTGGATTGGATTACGGATTTCTTCCGAAATAACTTTTCATACAAAACAGAATTAACTGAAAATGAATTCAATTCTACTTAAAGATCAGAACACGATGCCAATGCATTTTTTAATACTTTTAGCCATCTTTAAATAGAATTGAATTTATTTTTAGTTAATTCTGTTTTGTATGAAAAGTTATTTCGATACCATTGCTTGCCGTTGCTAGGGGTCCTAGCAACTAAATTATTAAATCAATATGGAATGACATTTCATTATTCAGTATTTCTATCAAGTAATTTAAGTAATTTTTTTGATCGTTTAAGCTAGTCATGTCAAGTTTATATGATTCAACAGAAAATTAAAAAAAACGTTGTATATAAAAAGTTTTTTTATCTTGTAATTATTTTTATATTTACTCTTCTGATTACACAGTGTTATATTGAAATACCTACTGTTTCTTATTTAATTGATTTGCTCCATGTCATGTTGTCAACGTCTTGAATTGTTCACTATATTATATAATATGTTACACCGAATGTGCGAAATTGACTATTACATGAAATGGGAAAAATTTTGGCTAATTCATGTAATAGTCTAGCCTGTTGCCTTATTCATGAATTAGGTAATTTTTATGCTGAGTACATGATTTCGCCACGGTATGGAATTCTTGAACTGTCAACATGACAGAAGAAAAAGTAAATTTAATACGGATAGTTTTATTAGTTATAATTGGACATAATATAATATTATTATTATTAGGTTAGGTTAGGTTAGGTTTTGTAATTTTGAATTAAATTATTCAACTGAATGTCCATTTTGAGGTTAGCTATCAAGTGTCAACAAACTATCACAAACATTCAATCCACCATTGCACAATTGATACCCAAGCATGAATCAAATCGCGAAAATACTTTTCAATAAAATTCTTCCGTTATCATATTATAGTTCTAGATTTTTTTTGCGCATAGTAAATGGATATGAACGTCATTCAAATCAATGACATTTGACAAATTTGTTTAGTTGCAAAAAACACCACGGAGCGCGATCATCTATTTTGACCATAGATAATATAAATGTACATTTTGACCAATCCATGAGCATTTGATACATTTAGTTTAGTTGCAAAAAATACCACCGTAGCGCTACTATCTAATTTGTCCAAGACATGAAGTAAGCAGAAAAATTACTGCCGATTTCACGCACTCTCCAGATATTTTGTCTAATTCATGAATAAGGCAACGGGCTTTCATTTTTCATGATTTAGGCAAAATTTTTCCTATTTCATGTAATATTCAATTTCGCACATTCGGCGTAACATATATACATATATAGGGGGAGACAGGGTACATTGATACACTGGGCACATTGAACGAATTTTTTTCAATAGATGGAAATACGGATACTAACTGATTTTACCATACAAGTTTCAAACCTGACTGCTATCCAATAACAGCGCCATTGTGACAATATGTCTTTAATGATGTTAAAAGTTTTATTTTTACTCGTGAACGATTTTTATCTCCAATGAATTTTTTGAAAAATCAGCACAGTCAATATTTAATAGTCCGTTGGTAAGTTTATTCAATTAAGGGTGGACATGCTCAGCGTAGGTCAAAATGGAGCTTTTTTGTATTTTCAAACCATGATCCTGGACATTCCTTAAACGTTGTAGATAATCTATTTTTTATCCTTATTATCCTTTATATTTATTTTAAACATTTGATGACTGCAAAAAGTATTTTTATTACATAAAATAGTGTTCTTTTAAGCCTCTCGCTCTAATGTTTTAGAATATAGTCATATTTCAGTAAGTACATCCATGTGCAGTGGTGTTAAGATTTTTTACATTTATTAATTTTTAAACGAATTTATAAAACCATTAGTATAATTTATGTCGACATTATTATAGTGAAATATTTACGATAAAAAATTATATTGATAATCTCTGTGATCCCAAATTTGACAAGAATTAGGCATTTTATTATTCAAAAAATGGGCAAGATTAACACATTTGAAGATAATTCTAAAGATACGCATTATAAGCTATGTCTTTGACCTTTGAAGTGTGATAAATATCCTACGAATAATGATTGCTTTATAATAATTATTGACCTAAGAATAAGGTAGTGTTTTTTTGAAATACGCCATTTCTTTTGGCATTCCCCATTGGTTAACCTACAACATACGGCCGTAGCCATAAATTGACAAACTAAAACTAAAGTAAAGAATAAGATCACGTTAAAGCGCGTGTTTGAACATGTACCGCTTAAAAAAAATCAAAAAAAATTCGGTTATGTAGATTGGTATCAAATGTTTGATAATAACGCTATCATTATAATCAGTTATTTGATAGGTACGACTTGATATGAAAACCTACCAGAATGTAATATACATTTTACGATATGATTGTATTTCTAATTTATTTACCTACCAATTTTCTCTTGTATTTCCGTTGTATTCCAGTGGGTTTTATTATGTATTTTTAAGTCATTTATTTAGACAACGAATTGATTTCAATATCATACCTCCGATCCAACATCTCACGATGCACTGTGTATGTACAAAATTCCGGTTACACGCCTCCTGAACATATTGGATAACCTAACCTAAATCATTTGAAAAAAATAATAAAATGTAGTCTTTTTATTTTTTATTACCTTTTTATTCTTACAATTTTGTAAAAAATATCACATTTTTTTCACATTTTGTAATATAATATTAATTATTATTATTAATCAATTTAACATAATAACAAATGTTTTTATATATTCAACAATATCAATGTATTTTCGAGTGTGTATCTAATTTTGAATTACAAACTAAAACAGTCAGTTAAAAAATATTGAGCAAACATGTGGTGCGTCATTCAAATAAATCATATTTAAATAGATTTAAATAATATTATAAAAATTTGATGTATTTGACATATAAGTATGAGAGTATTTTATATTATGATCGCATTCAGGACATCTAGTGAAGGAATTACAAAGCTTGTATGCAATTTAATACAATTTACTGAATAATTAATTATACTTAAAAGTGTTGCTATTATAACTTATGTACCTAAAAGCGATAATAGAGAAACTACAGAACAGATAATAAATAGAATACCGATAGGCTATATTCAATACGCCGCATATTGATGCAGGGTTTTGAATGTGTAAGTGTCCTACGAAAATTAAGCACGTGCAATAGTGTGTGTAATACACCAACATTAAATGAGCGTAAATGCATAAACCGAGAGCAGTTTTCAGTATTCGACGTAAAACGTATTCTTGACACGTGTATAAGTTTAACCAGGATTCTTCCTTACTCGAGTTGGTTACCTGCTATCGCCTTACCCGTTATGTATTTCAGTTCCCATTATTTCTGAGTTCCCTGAGAGAAACGTATTTTTTTTTAATTGAAAGGTAAACTTAAAATATAAAAATTTTGTTAAATGGGTTTGCTATTATAAGATAAAATGCATAGTTTTATGCACAGAACAGATATAAATAATATAATTCCGATAGGCTATATACCAATACAGTAAATTTTGACGCACGGTTTTGAATATGTGAGTGCCCTATGAAAATGAACCAAACATTAATAGACGTACAATAGTGTGTGTTGCAACCTCCAAATACACCAATATTGAATGAGCGTCAGTGCATAAACCAAGAGCAGTTTTCAGAACGAAGGAGAAGCTTAGAATGATATATTATTGACACGTGTTTAAGTTTATCCCATATTCTTCCACACTCGAAATCGGTTGCCTGTTACTCCACACCCGTTAGGTATATCAGTTCCCGTTGATTCTGTGTTATCTGCAAGAGATATTGAATTGCCTATTGGACGACCTTATAGACTTGTAAAGTGTAGTAGTGTAGTTTTTTCTATTTTCAAAGCATGATCCTGGACATACCTCAAACGTTGTAGATAATCTATTTAGATAATTTTGGAGCCTTATTATCCTTTATATTTATTTTAAACATTTGATGAATGCATAAAGTATTTTTATTACATAAAATAGTATTCTTTTAAACCTCTCGCTCTAATGTTTTAAAATATAGTCATATTTCAGTACATAACTGTGCAGTGGTGTTAAGATTTTTTACATTTATTAATTTTTAAACGCTTTTATAAAACCATCAGTATAATTTATATCGACATAATTATAGTGAAATATTTACGATAAAAAATTATATTGATAATCTCTGTGATCCCAAATTTGACAAGAATTAGGCATTTTATTATTCAAAAAATGGGCAAGATTAACACATTTGAAGATAATTCTAAAGATACTCATTATAATCTATGTCTTTGACCATTCAAGTGTGATAAACATCCTACGAATAATGATTGCTTTATAATAATTATTGACCTAATAATAAGGTAGTATTTTTTTTGAAATACGCCATTTCTTTTAGCATTCCCCAGTGGTTAAGCTACAACATACAGCCGTAGCCATAAATTGACAAACTATAATTGATGTAGGGAGTAAAATGATGTTAACGCGCGTGTTTGAACATGTACCTAACCGTTTTTTTAACGGTACATGCGCGTTAACATACTTTTCATCAAATGTTTAAAATAAATATAAAGGATAATAAGGCTTCAAAATTATATAAATAGATTATCTACAACGTTTAAGGTATGTCCAGGATTATGCTTTGAAAATAGAACAAAAGCTCCATTTTGACCTACGCTGAGCATGTCCCCCCTTAATGTATTCAGATAATATTATGAATTAAAAAAAATGTCAGTAAATTGTAGGTATTAAATTGCATGTTTCGTAATTAGATCACTAGATATTCTTAGTAGCACGACACTCCTTCTTAAAATGATAATATTTAAGGGTCTTATCAGTTCGAAGTTAAAAATCAGAGACAGGTGATACTACATTATTATTGTCTATGTGTCGCCGATTGTGTGTTTATAGTTCGCTGACATACAAATGAATATTTTGTTAATTTTAATTTAGAAGTTAACAAAGCACATAATATTTCCTTTGAAAACCATTAACATTAGTATAGTAATGCCTTAGAGCAGGGGTAGTCAACCTGGTCCCTACCGTCTACTAGTAGGCGTTCCAACTTTCATATTGGGCGGTAGGGGCTTTAAAAACATTTTCCTTTTGTTTTATAAAATCCCAGAATCAGGCTTTAGTGCTGTTTATCATAAATTATGATCAAAGAAAGACACCACCTGAATATTTCCGAATGAGGAGACCTTCGTTTGTTCCTCACAAAGATTGAGCTCGATATCCAGTATTTAGTTTCATAGTATCAGCCTCAGGGATCTGATTAATAATTTAATTAATTAAATGTAATTTTATCAGACTCCGTGCTTATTTATGTATGCAAAGTGTAAATGATAGATAAGTTGTTTTATAAAGATTTATTCTGCCAAACTTAGCGAAAGTCTAACATAAAGTATTTGGTAAGTAATTATTATTATATGCTTTAACTTACTTTAACTCTGCTTTATAAATTTTATAAAATAAAGCTACTTCCCTACTTTATAAAATATCACCATTACTGTGGAACTGGTAGGCAGTTAGAAAATTTTACTACTAAAAGATATAAAAAGTGGGCGGTAGGTATAAAAAGGTTGACTACCCCTGCCTTTAGAGACAAGATATATTAATTTTCCAAATAAACTCAAATAAAAATTCTAGCTAATAGAAAAATAAATTAAAAAACTTAATTATTGGGTATCTGATAGTGTACCTTTGCATAAAAAAATAAAGATGTCTATTTACTTACTTACTTACTTAAAAAAAATATAGATGTCAGTGTTGCGAAAATTAAATATTTTGCATAATATTATTATCTTAAATAGGACTTAAATTAATCATTACTTTTTATTAACAATATCAATCTTCGACGTAAAATCGATTGACTGGTACGTTGTTGAGTAGAGTGTTGACGATTCTCTTGAATTCAACTGACAGTTGAACTCTCAGTTGCGGCAACATGGCGCGAAGAACTTCTTGACCATTTTCGCGGAGGAATAGATTCGTCGCTTCAACTGAAAATAAAAGGAAAAACGTATTAAATTAAATAAAAAATATGTCAGTAAATATGGGTTCGGATTCCGGTTCCATATCCTCAATCTGAAGAGAATACGGACAAATCGCATTAACAATAGAAAAACATGAAAAAATTATGTAAGAATATCCGAAAAATACATAAAACAGTGTCTATGTCCAGGATGTCCAGGATGTATATTTGCTGAAATTGTTCACAGAGGCTGGGCTGGAGTGCTTTTGGCCGCCTGAATAATGTCTTCAAAAGTGATCTTCCACTGTGCTTAAAGCGCAAAGTGTTCCGCCAGTGTGTGCTTCCCGTAAACACATATTACATGCGTGTGAAACATGGACCTTAAGACGATACATCAGTGAAACGGCAAATAATTTTCAACTATAGGCGCGACGAAATTTTGGACTCGCTGGCATTCGGAGAGAGAACGTCGAGCTGGGAACACGTCAATTTGTTTCGTGATGGCGACGGGGGTATTAATTCTTAAATCGTGTAAAGATGACTAACAACGTTACCCATTTCCTTGAAAAAGAAAACATGTCAATGAATATATTATTATCGTCACTAATAGAAAAATAAACAGAACATTAAATGGACGCATGTTTGATTTATATGACAAATTATATTTCGTTCGGCATGCGTCATTTGCACCCGCGACCCGCAATCCGCGCATTGCCTAGCCACAATCTTTTTAGACCGTGCTTCAACTGAGGTATAGCCTTAAGTAAAAGAGAGATCCAGAAACTTAGAGTAACACAACGTGGTATGGAGAGGTGCATGCTGGGCATAACGAGAAAGTACAAAAAGAGGAATGAGTGGATAAGGAATCAGACAAGGATTTGCGATATGATAGAGTTCATTAAAAGCTTCAAACGGAGATGGGCTGGACACATAATTCGAAGAAGAGACGAACGTTGGACAAATTTAGTCATCCAGTGGTACCCAAGAGGTACAAAACGTCCGCATGGTAGATTTAGAGGCCGCTGGATCGATGAAATGATAAAGTTCTGCGGAAGTACGTGTAAACGCAACGCACAGGACCGAGAGAAGTGGAAGCAGTTTGAAGAGGCCTTCATCCAGTAGTGGATAGATTCAGGATGATAATGATTTAGACCAGGGTGACGGAACGAGTGAGCTAAGAGAATAACTAAGACGTTTTATAACTCTCATCGGTGTGTTTAAAATCAGGAAGTCAGAAATAATGGGAACTGAAATACCTAACGGGTAAGGAGAAGCAGGCAACCGATCTCGAGTAAGGTAGAATACGGGATAAATTTAAACACGTGTCAAGAATACGTCATACGTCGAATACTGACAACTGCTCTCGGTTTATGCATTGGCGCTCATTTAATATTGGTGGCGTGGTTCATTTTCGTAGGACACTCACACATTCAAAACCCTGCATCAAAATGTACTGCACTGGTATATAGCCTATCGGAATTCTATTTATTAATCTGTTCTGTGAACAAAACGCTTAAATATACTAATTAAAGTATTGAAAAACAAGCTAGAACCACCACCAACCTTAGTTAGTTAATTCTAAGTTATCCAATAAACGGCTTAACTGGTGATTAAGCTGACTTATTTAAGTAAGTACTTACTTACTAGTATGCATATCAGTGGTAGAGGGTGGAGGTAGGCTGCGGAGAGTCATACTTACTTGTTTTCATTGAACAAAGAATGCAAATTATTGCAGGTGGAATTGGATAGTTTGAAGTGGAAGCAGTTTGAAGAGGCCTTCACCCAGCAGTGGATAGATTCAGGCTGATGATGATTTTACGTGCTTTTTTTTGTTTTGACTGTGATAATACGTACTGTGAGCAGTAAATCCATGCAAGTGTAAACGTGTTATAAATGAATAAGGTGAGGGTAAGAACAGAAATTGTTGGCGCTCCTCACACAATTTAAAAATATCTGAATTAGGTAGTACATAAAGACATAGTTTTGTAATTTATTTAATTTACGTACAAACTTGTATATTAAGAATAGCATCATGTTTTGTATAATATGTAATAAATATATTATTATTTTATTATATACCGGTGTTTCATAAACGAGTAATGACAGTCATTTTAACAAGTTACGAAATGTTTTAGAGAAACATTGTAGAATGTGCTCATATACTTATATAACAAATAACAACAATTATAATTCATTTAAGTTTTTTTACAATCGTTTCTTTATTACACATAATTGATATAGGCATGATTATATTATTACCATGGTTACTGACGTCACAAGCATAAAAATATGCAAAGATTGACGTCAAAAATAAGGGGAAAATTTGCTTTATTATTTTTTTCGCTTGTTTTTATTAATTTAATTTACATTGAATAGGCCAAGGCGAAAAAAACTCTTGCATAGATAATAATTAATGTTTGTTTTTTTATTCTCTCTAAAGTGGGTATGTAATCATTTTTTGATTAAGGTCATTGCCGACTGAAGAGGAAGCCGATACATTTCACGACTGGTCAATTTCATTTCAATTTCAATTTATTTTTAACATATTGTGGACATTACAAATTATAAGTTTAAGACGTTCACAACATGACATATAGAAATTATACTTAAAACAGAAATGTTACATAAAAAAGAGATAGATAGTATGTTATTAAACCGTAGAAATATGTACATACAAAAATATTAATTAGATAGGTACAAGGAAGTACACCGGATGAGTTAAGCAGACCCTATTTTAAAAATTTATAAAATAACGTCCACCTATACTCATCCTCACGTAGGTGGAATATATCAACACCCGAAGCAATTTTGTTGAACATAGTTATCGCCCTCCCAATTGGCATTACCAGTGGCAGGTTGGTTCTGCACCTTGGGAGAATAAACAACTGATGTTCTCTATTTCTAAGATAGTTATCAGGGACACACAGGTCAACACTGCCCAGAATGGCAGAGTTCTCATCTACCTTTCCGCCCTCCCGTTTTCTATCTGTACCTATACCTGTCATTGTCTGTCATTGTCTATATATTGCTCATACTGACGGGTCTGTCGTGTACATATTCTTAGTTTCAGATTTCTTTCAGATTATTTTAACGTATCTTGGAGACCTTGGAGTTCATCTGATTTAGTGGTTATGTGTTATTAATAATTGGAAGTGACGATCAACGTAAGTGAACTTCTTCTGTGTATAATATTATCATAATACACTAGGACGTTTGTCAATGTGACAGTCGATTCAAAACGGCAATAACTAATAACTTATTTATACTCTTCAGTCATTATAGAATACCAAACTCTGCTTGCAAGTTTTTTTTATCAATAAATAGTATGGCAGTGGACCACTCGTTGCTTGTGCAAAAAGTTATGCTCAGGCTTTATTAATCTAAAGATGGCGGTGTTAAGGTGCAATAATTGAAGGTCAGTCGAATTGTAAGGGAGTCGTTAAATGAAATAAATTACTGACTTTTAAGTGGAAGACGACAAAAAGCATTGACGCAAATGCCTCGCCTGAAGGGGGATAACTTTGCAATTAATAGTATATTATAAAAAATAGCAATATATTTTTTTTCGGATAGTTATTTAAATTTTAATTAGATCTTTTAAAACCTGTTCGGTTTCGGGCTTAGTTCCAATAAAAAAAATTGAATGGTTTCTGTAGTTTAAACAAACAACATACTTATTTATAGATAAGTATATTTTATTACCACGTTTTTCTTAGCTCGTATTCTTGTTTTTCCGGTGATTGTTTATCCAGTACAAAACTTGCAATCGATTTTTAACTAATTTCCCGACTAGTTAGACATTTGAAACTTTTAGAATATATCAGAACACGATGCCAATGCATTCTTTTAATATTTTTGGCCATCTTTAAGTAGAATTGAATTCATGTTCAGTTAATTCTGTTTTGTATGAAAAGTTATTTCGGAAGAAATCCGTAATCCAATCCACTATTATTGGTTGCTAAGGGGGTGGTCCTAGCAAATAAATTGTTAATATATACGTGCGTTACTATGGAAATCAAAATGAAATGTCAAAATGACATTTCAGTATTCTATATTTGTTTTTTTTGTTGCAAAATAGCAAAAAAATGATTTGTTGACAATTGCCTTATTTGTCCTAAATTATTAATACATAAAATTTATATGATTCAACAGAAATTTTAAAAACGTAATATATCATCATCATCGTCATCAGCCTGAATCTATCCACTGCTGGATGAAGGCCTCTTCAAGTTGCTTCCACTTCTCTCGGTCCTGTGCATTGCGTTGCCACGTACTTCCGCAGAACTTTATCATTTCATCGATCCAGCGGCCTCTAGGTCTACCTTGTGGACGTTTTGTACTTCTTGGATACCACTGGATGACTAGATTTGTCCAACGATTGTCTCTTCTTCGAGCTATGTGTCCAGCCCATCTCCATTTAAGGCTTTTAATAAACTTTATTACATCGCAAACCCTTGTCTGCTTCCTTATCCACTCATTCCTCTTTTTGTCCTTTCGCGTTATGCCCAGCATGCACCTCTCCATACCACGTTGTGCTACTCTAAGTTTCTGGATCTCATATCTATAGATACTTGTTGTCTATAGATGAGATAGTCTTGACATCCATCTATAGATACTTGTTGTCTCAGATAGATGTAGCTTTTCACCTGTTCGAGCTGAGTGCCATTGATGAGAATCTCTTTTTGTCGTGCAAAGCAGTTGAACATGACTTTCGTCTTTGTTACATTTATTTTCAAACCTACTTTGTTGCTTACTTCAGCGAGTTCCTGCATTCTGCTTTGGAGGTCTTCTGAGTCTTGCGAGAAAATTACTATGTCATCGGCAAAGCGCAGATGACTCAGGTATTCTCCATTTATGGGGATCCCTTTGTCATTCCAGTCAAGTTGCCTGAATAAGTCTTCAAGGGTAGCTGTAAATAGTTTAGGTGAGATTGTATCACCTTGTCGGACTCCTTTGCTGATAGGAAATCTGCGCGATGGTTTATGGAGATTTACAGATGCTGTTGCGCTACTGTATATATTATTGAAAATATTTATATAGCGTCCAGGGATTCCTTGTTTTCTGAGCGCGTCGAGTATTGAACATTTCTTTATCGAATCAAACGCCTTCTCATAGTCTATAAAACCCATGCATAGTGGCAGTTTGTATTCCTGGTACCGCTCTATGATTTCTCTGACGACTTGGATATGGTCCATAGTGCTGTATCCTCCTCTAAATCCGGCTTGTTCTCTCGGTTGGTTCTCGTCTAGTACATTTTGCAGACGGTTTGAGAGAATTTTTGTGAACGTCTTGTAGAGAATAGGGAGTAGACTTATTGGACGATAATTTGCTAGGTCTTCTCTGTCACCTTTTTCGTAAAGAATGACAATGCTGGCATTTTTCCATACCTCTGGGACATCCTTTTTGCATATGCAGGCTGTGAACAATTGTGCAAGTACTTCATTTGCATCCTTTCCTGCTTTTTTGAGGATATCTATCGTTAAACCGTCTTCCCCGGGGGCTTTCCCACTTTTCATGTAATTTAAAGCATGGGTTACTTCCCAGGATGTAATCTCGGGAGTATGGTCTTCCGAATTTCCATTTCTCTGAAGATCTAAGTCTATAGTCGTATTGTCAGTGTCATCACTGTAGAGATCGCTGTAGAACTCTTCAACTCGGCTTAACAAGTGTTCCCAATTTCTGACGATAGAACCATCTTTTGCTTTTAGTGCTGTGATTTGACGTTTTCCTATAGACAAGCATTGCCTGTTTTTGTTTAGACTTCTGCCTGCTTTCACAATTGCTTGTATGAGGTTTACATTGAATTTACGAAGGTCTTCTCTAATCTTCCTTCGGAGGGTTTTGCAAAGTGATGAAAACTCCATATCGTTTTGTGCCTGTCTATCGCTCTTGGTTTTCCTTCTCTGCTCCATAAGATTCAATGTTGCCTTCGAAAGCTTGGTGGAAGGTGTAACTTCTGAGCTTTTTACGCCTGTTTTTTCTGCACATTGTAGAATAATATTCGTTATATCCTCCGTGTTGGATAGGGAAACGGTTTCGTTCTCATCTAAGAAAGCCGATAGTGCATTTTTGAGTTCATTTTGGAATTCAGTATTGTTCTGCAGGTATACGCGAGCATTTGACTTCTTCTGCAGTTTGGATCTTTCTGATTTGACGTTCAATCTTATCTTACATCTCACCATCCGGTGATCACTGCCGGTGTTAAACTGATTGATCACCTTACAGTTTAAAAATGTATATTTTCTGTCAGTGAGGATGTAATCGATTTCGCTGGTCCTTCCTGTCGGGCTTCTCCACGTCCATTTACGTGTAGGTTTATGTTGAAAAAAGGAATTCATGATGTGAAGATTGTTGGTTTCAGCAAACTCCACAAGCATGTCCCCTCTACCATCCCTTGAGCCATGTCCGAAATGTCCGACCGCTACGTCATCTCTTTGGTATGATCCAATACGTGCATTGAAATCTCCCATTATGATGTTGAAGTGGCATTTACTTTTATTTTTCAAGGATGTTATTTCCTCGTAAAACTCTTCCACTTTTTCATCAGGATAGCTCTGTGTCGGAGCATATACTTGCAAAATCTGAATCCGGTACCTAGCATTGATTTTAAGTATCACGCTTGCGACCCTGTCAGAAATGCAGTTGAACTCGACTATGCGGTCCCTCCAGGCTTTGTTGACAACAAATCCAACACCGCTCGTGCGTCCTTCATCGGTTCCTTTGGAGTACAGCACATGTCCGCTTTGTAAAGTAATAATACTCTCACCTTTACGCCTTACTTCGCTGAGTCCGACAACATCCCAGTGGATATTCCGGAGCTCTTCTTGAAACTCTACACGTTTGGCATCGCTGGACAATGTTCTTGCGTTATATGTAGCAATGGTCATCTGTTGGCAGCCTTTTCCGGGTCTCCGGGGATTGTTAGCACCCTCTGCCTTCCTTCGCTGATCGCTGCCGTGATCAGTATCAGGTTGGCCTCCGGAGAATGAGGGCCGGGTTCTAGAAGTTTTTGTTTTCATATGAAGGTTTTGGACATAACACACCACGCTGTCCAGACGGGTTGGTGTGTGGTTTTTCTGTCTGGGTGATCCTTCCCGTAGCCAAAGGTCTCTCGTTTTAAGGCGCCAGAGTTTCGCCTTGCACCCTTCTCTATTAGCTACAGATATTATGTTGCGTTATACAGCACATTATCTGCATTGCCCGGGGGACGCCACGCGGAGGCTAGAGATAGGATTTGCTGACTTTCTTGGACAGTGGCGTCTCAACATTTTTTAGAAGTATACCTATTGGCATCAGTATACATCATTGAGGCCATAGTCAGCCTTTGCCCAAATCTTATCTTGTAATTATTTACCTATGATTTTTTCTAGCGGGTATATATCTGAGGTGTTTTCAAGTTATGTATGTTCAATATATATAGAATGTTACATTCTAAAAATCTTGTGAATAATTTGTTGAATAAAAGAAATGGTTTTCAGATATATTGAATAGGTAGGTACATAAAATGTAAATTTTAAATTTTCATTTTTCCTGATTCCACCACAAGATTACTTATAGCATTACAGAAGTACTTTGGTATTCCTTGAATGACTACTTACTTGTAGTGGTTACCAAGGTAACTAATTTGTTTACCAAAAATAATGTCACCACTCATTAGAATATCAATTCTATTTTTAGCCGTATCATCTTTTACAATATATAAATATAGCAATCATATAACGACATACGAATAGCATATTTTATATAATGCATAATATGTTTTTAAAAATCTAACACAGTTCAAGGCGAAAGTTGCCGCCTTGACCAACCGTTGAAGTTTATAGACATAATCATATTATTGACATAGCTGACGGTTGACGGGCGGTTTAGTAACCCCCGACGCGCGACGTAGCGAATGATATCATATATTATATATATATATATATATATTATTATATATATATTACATAATGTAATAATTAATGTAATATCTAGTGGGTTTCATGTATGAAGAGGTCGAGATTTGGTGGTTACTTCGATGGATAGAGGATCGAATTTTATTTGCAGCGTAAACAGTCGGTACAAGAGTGTGTGACAATACTTATGATCATCAGTGACGTCCCGTGGGGGTAGGCAGAATGAACGTCGCTTGGGGCGGCAGTTACTCGAAGGGCGGCAAATCGAGGAGAACCATTTGGTATATACAGTAATAGCTACATAAACTTAGGAATAACGGAAATATCTTTCCATTAAAAAAATCAGCTCACTGGTTGGAAACAAAATGTATTGTTTAACCTAATTATTAATTAATTAAGGTTTGACAGGACTGTAATTTTTTGTCGAGTTCGAGTTGTCTAGTTTACTTCCATTGCCCTTCGACATCCGTGGTGATGAGAAACGACACGTGCACGGATGATACAAAATACTGTATAAATTTTTTTTTGATATTGCGACATTCGCTGCCCAGGGGCGGCATTTTGTCTAGGGACGTCACTGATGGCGTGACGGGTCGAACTAATAGTGAGATAAACACACATCATAAATTCGCTCCAATGGTAAAAAAGTCACCTACGCTATTTTCATATAAAGGCGCTATTTTCATTAAAAATATTAACATTTTAAAACATCTGGTTGTGTGATACAAATTTTGATTATTGTTTGTTGATATTCAAATACTCCAAAATTCAAGTGGATTTATTCAAAAATTTTTAAAAAATGCTCAAAATACACTGCATACTCTTAATTTTACCTGGAACACCATTTGA
The DNA here is from genome assembly GCF_057557595.1 of Rhyacophila brunnea. Classification (NCBI taxonomy): domain Eukaryota; kingdom Metazoa; phylum Arthropoda; class Insecta; order Trichoptera; family Rhyacophilidae; genus Rhyacophila; species Rhyacophila brunnea. The sequence goes on along the minus strand of NW_028232904.1, from coordinate 28,947,503 downwards.
AAAACGCTTCTGTAGAGCATCACATTACCTTTAACCCTAGCCGCCAACGATCCTGGCCTAGAGGCCCGCTTCAGGATGTGGGGGCCATGTTTATGATACTGTTTCGAGGTACGAATCTCGGTAGAATGTTATGTTGTGCGGGACAATACAGAGACTGAGATACTAACAGACCGGAAACTTAGGTATATTCGAGTGACATGTCCAATGAATATTTATGATCCGCTATTTATTGACGTGCTCACAACCAAAAGAATGTTTAGGAAATAATTATTATAATTGAGTCAGCTGCTATATGGAGTTTGCGTCATCGGATATAGCTGACGCTGTGGAAAAATGGATATTGCGGAAATTATCATTGCAGTCAGCTATTTACTTTGTTTGCGATAATTGGACACTACGGTAAATGGATATTTAATATCGCCGATAAATATATTGACACAGATTGAGTTGTTTATCCCCATATATCTTTCTAAAACAATTATTATGATCTACTTACTCAGTATTCTGTTATTGTTGAAGATCCTCTTTACAGTCATCTTTACGTTCTTGACATTCAAGTCAAGGTCTAAGGTGTCGACTTGGATATATGCTTCGTTATTCTTCGTTACAGTCTTCACCTGACCTTTGATGTTTGACGTTACACCATCTGAAACATTAATTTAATATCATTAGTATATACTAGATGGCGGGATTCCTCTGGGGCGGTTCCGTCCAAATTCCATCGTCATGTCAGACGCTCCGTTACCCGGTAGCAATGGACGTGGCGATGCATATGAGGAAATTACCTACATGATTTTGAGCTTTAACGTGATGGGTAAAGTAATTTTTTTGAACATACTGTGAACATTACAAATTATAAATTTAAGACATTCACAACGTGCCATTTAAAAACAAAGAAATACTATTAATTCAGTGTAAAGAAGAAATAAATATTATGTATGCAGTATCACAAAACACGATATGAAAAGTAAAGTAAAATGATCCAAAATTTAAAAATTTTAAGCATGGAAGCTCACCGAATGAGCTAAGTGGATCTTGTTTTAAGAATTGATAAAACAACGCCTACCTATACTCATTCTCACGTAGGTGGAATATATCAACATCCGAAGCGATTTGGTTTAACAGAGTTATTGCCCTCCCAATTGGCACCACCAATGGCAGTTGGCATTGGCAGATAGTTATCAGGGACGCACAAGGCAATACTACCCAAAATGGCAGAGTTCTCATTTACACCATGTACCTATAAGTCGAAAAAAAATACGTCGCGAAATATTGATATTTTCTAGCATTTGTTTGTTTAGAAAAAAAACTACAGTATGTAAGAGAAAGCCAGTTAGATAAAGCCACTAAATAATACGTATCTATACAACCTCAAATTAATGAGTCTCAAAAATTTCTTTTGGACTCGCTCCACCATAAGGTTGTATTTCAACTGAGCGGGCCCCAAACAATCGACTCACTCTCAAGCCGGCTTTTAACTAAGGAATTATAAAGGAATTGTAATACAATAACATCCAAAAAGACCCGGGAAATACGTAAGACGTAGTCCTACATTTGTAGCGTCCTTTTACAAATGATATCTATATGGCCTCTAAATGACAGCTAACTGTCAAACGTCAAACTGAAGATTTTTTTACCAAATATAGCATGGAAGGTTCCGTTTCCACTGGCAGGGATGATGAAGAGAACTCCGCTGCTCGTATATCTGGCCTTGATCTTCAGCTGAGGCATCTTCACCCTCGCCTCGAAGGGGCGGGAATTTTCACTTAGCCTGTAATAGGAAACAAATAAGGAAAATGTATTTAATATTTTGGAAAGGTTTTAATCAAGGCCTGAACAAAAACGATGCATGAGTGCGAGTGAGAAAGTATTCGGCACCCTTATAATCTCTGCGACACGCGCTAGAGTAAGATAAAAGGTCTACATATTTTTAAGTTGGTTTCCAAAAATATCGCCGGCAAATCGTGCTGAATCGCTTCACGTAGCGTGTTGTTCGTGTTGCTAAATTTGCTATTTTTTGTGTTAAACATAAAGTCAGTGGTAAATATTTTTAGTTAATTAAGTAGGAAAGGTGGTTCTGCATGTTGTATTAAAATATGGTAGCCGTACTGATAAGCAAGAAGACGGTATTACGTTTCATAGGTAAGTTGATACATATTCGTGACAATTTATTTGTATATTATTATTTATTTTAATATCAGTGACCTAGTGTTTCTTTAAAATAACTTAAATTATGGATATATTTACCTAATGGTTGCATTTTGACCGCTTAAAAATACTACTAAACTTAAAAAAACAGAAAATTATATTTTAATTCTGAGCGTCTAGTGCGAGCACTTTGGGCGAGCACTAGCGAAATGGTCTATGGTCTCGAGCATTTATATGCGAATGCGTTCGCTCGCCCACAAACCAAACGCACGGTACGTAGCTTCATTTAGCAATGCAACGGGTGGCGTCTATATGTATCTATAGTCTATGGTTTTAATCCATTCATACTAAGTAAATAATATATTCAATCGGTACCTAGAAGGATTTTTACTTGTAGGGATTCTGTTTGAAAGTATACTATTTACTCCACTTTACCAGCAGCTGATGAAATGGTATGATATGGTTTTTTGCAGAATGATGCCTTGCTCTGGTAGCTTAATAATATATAATATAAAATAAACCATAACAATCAATCAAGAAAGTCACAAGTAATGTATAAATAATTTTTAATTAACTATTTTTTTTATTCAACGAATAATGAATGTAACATAATAATTATTGAAAATACATAATTTTGAAAACACTTCTGAGAAAATATATTATCTTTCTTCTTTCTTTCGACCATGTCCGATCCTAATAGTATCATATTATGGGCCTCAACAGAGTGGAAGTTTGTATTAACAGATTTTTGTTTTTACGAGAAATGGATGTCAACAAGAACAGTGTGTCAACAGGAAAACAATATGTGTACTTGCCAGACCCAGGATTCGAACCTGGAACCCACGATTCTATAGGCCGATGCTTTAGCCGCGCGGCCATCGTATAACCAATGAAAAAATCTTTTTGAATGCAAGTTCAAGTAAGGTACAACAGAAAATCTTGGAGTGATCCGTGACGTCGGTTAGTAATTAAAGTAATACCTACTTGGATTTAAAATATAAATGCCGATCGCGAATGTAGCTCAATTTAGAAAGCGCTTCAGTGAGTATTAAAAGCCATTAGTTAAAATTTATCGTAATTAAGTATGACTTCTTTAGCATTGTGGTCAATATGCGTGAGCGCGATACCCGAGAAATACAGGTTCGATACCTGGGTGTCTTACATTTTTCAAAAGGATTTTTTCTATTGTTTATAATATATTTTCTCAGAAGTGTTTTCAAAATTATGTATGTTTAAATAATTAGAACCATTCGAAGCAATATGGTTAAGTAAAATTTGCCATTCAATGCATTATAATATTAATAATAGTAATTTATCCAATTTTTCTGAGAATACTCAACATTTACAGCATATATGGATCACATGCCACTAGTAGGTACCTATAATATAATATATTATTATATGCATAATATAATATTATGAATAATCGATTTAACGTCAACCTTGATATGAAAAACAATTTAATTACCATAATACGAGTACTTTATCTAATGATATAAGTATACATAGATAATAATTGATTTAATAATATACTTATGTAATATATATATATATTATATTATATTATGTGCAATGGCACCCAACTCGAGCAAATCAGCAGTTACGTCTATCTCGGACAGCAGGTGTCCATAGACGGAAGCATGCGCGATGAAATTGCTCGAAGAACAAAGCTGGGATGGAGTGCTTTCGAACGTCTGAATAGTATCTTCTACCATTGTGTCTTAAGCGTAGGGTGTTCGACCAATGTGTGCTACCCGTGCTCACGTATGGCTGCGAGACGTGGACCCTCAACACGAGAGATGTCCAAAGGCTAAGAGTCGCACAGCGAGGCATGGAGAGGTGTATGTTGGGCATCACGCGAAAGGACCGTAAGAGAAACGAATGGGTTAGGAAGCAGACAGGAGTACGCGATGTAATAGACGTTGCCAAACACCTGAAATGGAGATGGGTGGGGCACATTGCTCGCCGAAAGGACGGCCGCTGGACAAATGCCGTCATCCAGTGGTACACCCAAGGGGAACAAAACGGCCACAGAGTTGCCCTAAAAGCCGCTGGATTGACGAACTGGTAAAGTTCAGCGGAAATACGTGGCAGCAAACGACACAGGATCGAGAGAGTTGGAAGAAGCTTGGGAAGGCCTTCATCCAGCAGTGGATTGACCCCGGCTGATGATGATATTATGCGCATAGGTGACGTGTCGAATGCATGAAACTATTGAGGTCACACTGCGGTAAAAGAAAAAAATATACTATACTTAAATCATAAAAAAAAGAAAATAAGCTGAACATCGGTTCTTTTTCTGATTAAAACTTAACGAATTGACATGTATAAATGTACATAATAGTATATCATCATCATAACCAATATGGATCATATATTCAGTGGTAAAGGGTGGATGTTGGCTGTGGAGATCGTTTTAATTGAACTAAGAATACAAATTGCAGATGGTGTTGCTTATTTTTAAAATTCATATTAATTCAGCCTAAGCCAAACCATAATAGTGGAAGTAGACTGTGGAGATTCAACAAAAACAGTACACGCTTTGTCAGTCATACTTATTTGTTTTAATTGAACTAACAATACAAATTGCAGACGACGTTGGTTAGTTTTTAAAATTTAATAATTAAACCTTGACTGAGACTGACCATAATATAAAAAAAAAAAAATGATTTATTGGCGTAATTATAATAAATAATATTGTATAATTTGCAGAATATTTTTTTTATATTACAATATTATATATTGTGGTTTGGTTTTAAACTAACCAACAAGATCTGAAATTTGTATTCTTAGTTCAATAAAAACAAATAAGACGTATGACTGACAAAATTTCTTGAGCACTATTTGTGTCGGATTTACACAGTAAACATCCAGCCCTCGTCACTAATATATTATTATATCTACTGCTGGATGAATGCCTCTCCAACCTGATTCCATTATCACAGGGATAATCAACCTGGTCCCTACCGCCCACTAGTGGGCATTCCCGCTTTCATTGTGGGCGGTAGGGGTTTTAAAAACATTTTCATAATGTTTTCATAAAACTCTCCGTGACAATTTAAATTTCAGAAAATATACTATTTGTATCAACCTCGCATAAGTTTAGTTCAGTTTATTGATACATTTCCCTATCTTATATCTTGTGTAATCAAGCTTTAGCGCTGTTAATCATATTATGACCAAAGAAAGAAACCGCCTATTTCCGAAAGAGGAGACCTTCGTTTGTTCCTCACGAAAATTGAGCCAGATATCCAGTATTTAATTTTACAGCATCAGCCTCAGGGATCTCATTAATAATTTAATTAATTAAATGTAATTTCATCAGACTTGATGCTTCTATGTATGCAAAGTATAAATAAAAAGATATATTTAACTACAGTTAGTTGTTTTATAAAGATTTATTCTGCCAAACTTAGCGCAAGTCTGACATAAAGTATTTGGTAAGTGATTATTATTATATGCTTTAACGTGTTGTAACTCTTTATAAATTTTATAAAGTAAAGTTACTTCCCTACTTTATAAATCACCATTACTGTGGAACCGGTGGGCGGTTAGAAATTTTTACTACTAACAGAGATACAAAAGTGGGCGGTAGGTATAAAAAGGTTGACTACCCATTATCACGTAGTTTTACAAAGCTTAACTATATCGTAAATCCAGCGGCTTTTAGATTTATCTTTCGAACAAATGAATAACATTTGAGGTTTTTTGCTATTTTGCAACAAACAAACAAACAAACATAGAATACTGAAATGTCATTTTGATTTCCATAGTAACGCACGTTAATTGCTAGGACCACCCCCTTAGCAACCAATAATAGTGGATTGGATTACGGATTTCTTCCGAAATAACTTTTCATACAAAACAGAATTAACTGAAAATGAATTCAATTCTGCTTAAAGATGGTTAAAAGTATTAAAAGAATGCATTGGCATCGTGTTCTGATATATTCTAAAAGTTTCAAATGTCTAGCTAGTCAGGAAGTTAGTTAAAAATCGATTGCAAGATTAATACTGGATAAACAACCACTGGAAAAACAAGAATACGAGTTAAGAAAAACGTGGTAATAAAATTTTGGAAGTGGGTGATTCTTGTGCCTGTTAGATAAATTAGCACTGTTATATAAAGTGGTATTACGGTCAAGATTGTATTTCATTTTGTGTAATGATCATTTGGTTTCCACACACTCTAATTGAAGTCAGAAACGTATCCGGAAATTTGTACGAAAACAGTTCACCGCAGGACACTTATTCGCGCCGCAAGTACGTGAAACATGAGTTCGTGTAACATTTAATCAAATGACGAGTTCTTCGTTGAACATTTCACCGTGGAATACATTTGCACGTATGCTACAACATGTGGAGATGTCTTTACTAGGTTAAGTCAGGTTTGGGTTAATCTAATTGGAACACTACTATTTGAAAACTATCGCCGCATTTTGTAAGATACGTACAAATGTATTCCACGGTGAAATGTTCAACGAAGAACTCGTCATTTGATAAAATGTTATACGAACTCATGTTTCACGTTCTGCGGCGCACGAATAAGTGTCACACGATGAACTGCATACGTACAACTTACATGTAACCGATGCTTGCGCCTGTTGGATAAATCAGCACTGTAATAAAGTGTTATTGCGGTCAAGATTGTATTTCATTTTGTGTAATAATCATTTGGTTTCCACACACTCTAATTTTATTGTAGTCAGAAAGGGCTGATCTTGGCCTTTAGACCAATCGTACAGCCACAATAAACTGTGTGGAAATGTTATACACGTGTAACTTAGATTCGTTGTTCTCTTAAAATTTAAATATTTATTTTAATCTAGGGTTTATTATGTTTACATTTTACAACATCGTTACCTTACTTTGAAAAGGTTCTAACTGACATTTTGGCCTAAAATGACTTTTTGGTGTGAAAAGGTTCCATTAAGGCTATACCTCAGTTGAGGCATGGTCTAAAAAGATCGTGGCTAGGCGATGCGCGGATTGCGGGCCGCGGGTGCAAATGACGCATGCCGACCAAAATATAATTTGTTATATAAATCCAACATGCGTCCATTTAATGTTCTGTTTATTGTTCTAGTCCGACCCCATTCGGGCCCAATAGGACACGCGGACATGGTGGCAACCGAGGCCAATTTTGCGGCCTTTACTAAATTCGCCAGAGCATACGGGGGGCGGGACACTCTCGACTCCCCTTGCGACTCTTCAAATTAAAGTCACTGATAGTTGCCATATAAATTAACATCATGCATTCGCACTTCGGTGCAAGGTTGCATCACCAGTCCCGTGCGGCTCTGCTCGGGACAAAAATGAGGGCTTAAATTCTTTGATCGGGCACACGTAAGGGTTATGTTAGCCGGCCGCGTATGACGTGGCTGCATATACATAACGGGAGCGGAGGTGGGAATTTTACACACCATGTTCTATTAGTAACAATAATAATATATTCATTGACATGTTTTCTTTTTAAAGTAAATGGGTAAGGTTGTTAGTCATCTTTACACGATTTAAGAATTAATACCCCCGTCGCGATCACGAAACAAATTGACGTATTCACACCTCGACGGTCGCTCTCAGACTGCCAGCGAGTCCAAAATTTCGTCGCGCCTATAGTTGAAAATTATTTGCCGTTTCACTGAAGTATCGCCTTAACCATATTCTATCATATACGTTTATTTCAGAGTCATCTATTGTCAAATATGGGAATTAGCAGTATGCCGGAGTTTTTTATATTCAAAATATGACGATTCCAAATTTCAAACGCTCATAACTCAAAACATGGTCAAGTGCAATTAGAACCTTTTCAAAGTAAGGTAACGACATATTAGAAGTAGATTTGTGAAGCAATGTTTTTTGAAGGTTTGAGGTTTCATTTAATAATAATAATATTAATTTACTCTACTCAGGAATTTGATTGTCATGGAATCACTTCATGATTGCAGTAAAATTTTCAACCTTCACATTATATTCGAGGGTACTTATCATTTATAGCTCCACTGTGGTTTAGTTTCAGAGTGCTCTTCTTGAAGGCCGCAGTTATAAGTACGTATAGCAACATCTGTCGGTTGATAATAAAAACACACGTCACCGAACAGTCCGTGCAACTAGACGTAGTCTATCCGCAACTGATGTAAAACTCATTAAATTAATTTCGTTTTATTATAAGACTGTAGTTATAAATGTATATGTATGTATAGCAATCATACCATTTCATTTTCATCAGGGGCGCGACAACCCTGTGTGGGTCTTTGTCTCCTCCAACAGCTCCTTCCATCTGTCCTTATCCAGTGTGGCCGCTTTCCAATTTGGTACCCCCAGAATACGGCAGACACTTGCAGCTCCAGCCAACCAGCGAATATTTGGCCTGCCTCTTCTTCTACGCCCTATTGGATTGCTGGACATCACTCTCTTTGCCGGTTCATTGTCATTCATACGGTACACATGACCCAGCCATCGCAGTCTCCCAATCTTAATTGATTGAACTGCGCTGAATCTTCGTACAGGCCGTAGAGCTCAGCATTATATCTTCTCCTCCAATTGGTGCCGTCCCTGATCGGTCCATATATACGGCGGAGAATTTTTCTTTCAAAAATGTTCAGGGCTCGTTCATTTCGTAGAGTTAATTTCCAGGTTTCCGATGCGTAGGTGAGCACTGGCTTTACAAGTGTCTTGTAAAAAGTGCTTTTAGTTCGGCGAGATAGTATGCGGGACTTAAAATGTCTTAATAGGAAAGTAGCATTTATTTGCAGACATGATTGATTGTTGATTTCTTCTGTAATATTATCATTATGTCGAGTTACAAGAGAACCAAGATATAATATGAAACTGTCGACCGTATCAAACTTGTATGCACCAATATCTTACTTGTAGCAATCATACCGTTCAGCATTAAATGCGTGACACACTTTAATATTATGTATGTTTTGTTGTCAAAACAAAACAATAGAGCGATAATATTAGTCAGCATTTCCTCAATCATAATAAGATCAGTAAGGTCTGTTTCGATTTGCTAATTGCGACAATATCTCTTGTAATATGTGTACTGCATTTGTATAAATTGGAAGGACAATGCATGAATCTCCACTCAAGTCATCGAGTCCATCACGAGGCGTAGTACTATTGTCACGAGTTCTTCAGTCGACATCACTCCACTCGAATCAAGTCTCTCATTTCATTAATATAATCAATCTCTTGATCACATCGATCTCACTAGTACATCATTACCCGCGATTATTATCTCACGCTGTCATCTTTATTAAAATGTTATTGTATTCTTCTACAAATAAATTCTCCTCCAAACATCCACGCAACAACGACCTTTATCTTCACATCATAATATACTTCCAAATATATTTACATTTAGAACGATATAATGTATCGTGATGTATTATAACTAGGGATTCCAATCCTGGGATCCCGAGCTATTTTCGATACCTATGAATCCCGGGATTGATAAACATAATCCCGGGATTTCAGGATTGATTTTTTTTATAAATTTTTATGGAAAATAAAATAAAAGCGAAAATATAACAGAAAAAATACTTTTAATACAAAATAACTACATTTGAAATAAACTGAATTTGAATGAAGTTTGATTTATACCCATGTGTAGGTTGCCGATTCATTTTATTTTTTCACATGAATTATTAAAAATTGAAAGATTGGAAAAAAACAATGCTTCGCACTATTAACAAAGTTATTCTACCATGATATTTGACACCTTGCAGACGGGCGAGTTTAGATATGAGAGCCGACTAACGTATTCGTTTGACATCATACGTTTTACGGCAGTTTCAGATTTGGCTGACTAATTTATGAAGCGGAAAGGCCATAAGTACGCCATGATTATTTATTTTGCTATACTATTTTAAATCTCGCTAATCCATTAATTAAGTCTTTACTATCAGAAACAGCAATCTCCTATTACATTCACATTATTATTTATATTAAAATATTATTTACTCCGTTAAAATTGTGTATTTCCAAGATTGAACGTATACAATATTAACAATAAATGTCTTAAATAGTATAAATTATACTAGATTTATTTTAGACCGATTTTATCAATGTTATTTGTAAATATAAAAATTTTATATACACAATGGAAAAAATACCAATCCCGGGATTGTCAAATTGTAATTCCAAAATCCCGGGATCAGAATTTTGGCTCGGGATTGGATTCCCTAATTTTAACCATAACCGGGATAAACTTCTTACTTCGAATACTGACAAGTGCTCTCGTTTTATGCATTAAAGCTTATTTAATATTGGTTACACACACTATTGCATGTGCATAATATGTGTTTCATTTTCGTAGGACACTCACACAGTCACATATTTAAAACCTTTTCAAAAAACGTCAAAATTTACTGTATTGGTATATAGCCTATCGGAATTATATTTTTTATCTGATCTGTGCATAAAACTATGCATTTTATCGTGTATTGAATATTGCCTATCGGAATTCTATTTATTATCTGTTATGTGGGCTCAAAGGATGGCGAAATTTAAATGTGGTCACGATCCTCAGCCATGAGTGCACGACCAAGAAGAGAAGAGATGTGGTTTTTATGTTAGGAAACAGACAAGAGTATGCTATATGATAGAAGCTGTCAAGCAGATAAAATGGCAGTACAGTTAATACACAAGACCCGGTGAATCGACGAACTCATTAAGTTAGCCAGATATACGTGGCAGCGAAAAGCGATGAATCGAGAAGAATAGAAGAAGCTAGGGGAGGCTTTCATCCACCAGTGGATTGATCCAGGCCAATAATGCAGATCAATCCGCTGTAATAAATTATTTCCCACCATACGATAGTTTTGTAAAAGTAAACATTGTACAAGCGTAAAGTTTTTAACCGTTTTTGTCTCAAAGTTACTTTTACAATTTAGTACTTAAGCCAGACGCATATTGCACTTTCAGTTTCAACATCGAAACCGACACTCATTACTTATGTACTTGTCTTACCTATTTACCAACTTAGTACAAAATACAACGAGGCCTCGGAATGTAAGAGGGCTATCAGGGCTTTTTTTGTAATGTAACGCGGTGGAACGGCGTTCCGGCATCTTTTGTCACGGTATTTTTAATGTTTCAAAAGCAATTAGACAAAACAATATTTGCACTTACATAGAAGTTAATTTTCCTGAATCATCTCTACGAAAAAAACATATCTAATAAATTAAAAACCATCTCGTTTGTTTGTTAAGTTAATGTGAACGCGAATTTTCGCAAATGAATCTAATTATTACCCCATTAAGAGCTTCATTGAAGGCAAAAATAGTTTCGGTATTTTTTTTCATCAAACTCGTCGGACCACCTTTGACACTTTTCGATCCTATGAAAATATGTTGATCGGTGGTTCCCTCAGTGGAAGACATTCGGCCATAGACTCTAACACTAATAAAAGGAATCGAGACAATTTGCCAGACGAGAATTGGACTGAACTTTGGAAATCACCATTGCCACCGCAAAGGGGGGACTGACAGGGCTCTAGCCCGAGGGATCGACTAGATAAGTGAGATAAACGCACATCACAAATTTTCTCTAACCGTAATAAATCGCCTGCGGCGCTAATTTCCTTCAGGCGTATTAACATTTTAAAATATGTGGTTGTGTGCATTTTTTTGTTTAATGTTTGTTAATACACTGAATACCTTCCCTTAATTTAACCTCGAACACCATTTGAAAAACGCTACTCTATAGCGTCACACTGCCTTTAACCTTAGCGCACCCAGGATTTAATATTGGGGGGGGGCAAAGAGGAGAATGTAAATTAGTCCCGTAGGCTCTTTTTCTTCTTCATAGCCTAATTTCTCGTTTATCGGTCTTTTGTCTATTGCACTCGGTGTACTTACACCATGGTCCCCACATCCTGAAACGGGTCCTCAGGCTAGGATATTTGGCGGCCCCCCTACCTACCGCTAAGATTAAAGGCAGTGTGAAACACTACATTAACGTTTTTCAAATTGTGTTTTAGTTCAATTTAAGGGTACTTATCCAGTGAATTATTTGCGATTTTTAATACATCTACTTTAATAATGGAGCTGTCGAGCGACACATAATAATCAAATAATATATTGCACAATTATATAAGTAATTGGAATTGTTCATGGTCATGAAGTATAATAGCGCCGCAGGCGACTTTTTTACTATTAAAGCTAATTTATTATGTGTGTTTATCTCACTTATCTGGTCAACCCGACACGCCGGGCCCCCCATAGCCCGGGCCCCCAGGCTAGAGCCCTGTCAGCCCTCCCCAGCCATGACCTACACCAATCCGGAATTCGGGTGGACACCGAGAATTTTTTGACAGTTCCATTAGGGATTGGGTTTCTTAAAAAAAAATGCCATTAGTGTTTCGAAATTTTTGTGTTAGAAATTAAAATCTAAGAAATTTTTCTAAAAAGGGTGCTGGAGAATTACAAATCATTTTTTTGCCGTGTTTTTATTTGTCTAAGCCCAAAGGTATAGTATATTGGCTTTCAATTTCAATGTTTAAAATCATTCTGATAATTTTCATGTTTGGGGGTGCCAGGGCCCCTTCCCCCCCTGGTGCGCCACTGGACTTACCTTACTAACTAAATTACATCAGTGGTATAGATAGACAAAACAGATTCACGACTTATAATTCCACAACTATTCTGAAGGCAGTCAAACTTAGCCTTTCTGCGCTTATATACTATGGAGATGATCTATAGACGAATTATCTGCTGGATACACGTGTTATGGATCTATTAGAAGAGTTTAAATTTTGAAAGATTACTAAATACCTTTAAATTTTTATGGTATATTATACTGTGGAACTGCTATGGTATGGAGAGACGTAACAGAAGAGCAGATATGAATAACGAATAAAAATAATAATAAATATGTGTTATATATACCAGTGGCGAAGGGTGACTTTTGGAAAGAGGTAGGCTATGGAGATTTGATAAAAAGAGCACACTTGTCAGGTATACTTACGAGAATAGTACGATATTTACTACTAATGAATAGGTACACACTAGTAAATGACAATGACACACTAATTCAATTAAACTTCAAAAACTCATTGACGACATAAAAATGAGCGATGTGTTTAAATTACGTATTTTTCAAAACATGTATACCCATCAAAAATCATTAGATAAAATTTATTTTTATTTATAAAAACAATCTATGCTTACTTATTTATTAATATTCAATTAAACGCCGTTGAAATTTTGTTTAAATTATCTAATTATTAATGATTTTGGACAATGTGCGCAGTCGTGACAACATTATTATGCGCGAATGTTTTAGGCTCTGCGATAGGAGCTTACCTTATTTCGTACAAATCAGCAGACTTGCTGAGGTTACGAGACGTAAAGTCCATACGAAAAATATTCAGAATATTTCACACATAATCGTAGATTTATTTACGTCAAGACGTCGCGGCGTTTATTATTTATTTACGGCGCGCTGTGGTATATTTTTTAATACCTTTGCAGTTGTTTTGTAAACTGTGTAATACTGTAATACATTCCGACATATACGACATCTCTCGTTGGCAAAATAAATTATTTTTATATAACATAAAATAATGAAGTGATTAAGTATATAAATATATCAATTTGCAATTAAAAAATATTTTTCTTAAGAAGGTAGGCTTTAAATAATCGCCCAGTATGTAGTCTTCACCACTGATATATACACAGTTAATGCACTCTAGTTTGTGACTTAACCGAAACTAACTTCGTAGACTTTATGCGTTTCAACTTGCGAATTTTTCCAACGCGAGCGCTGTCAACAAAGTGCATTTTAAATTTAACAACTTGTATTACAAAATAGACAGGAACTTGCTCAAATGGTAATAAAGCGCGGTACTTAGCATCGTGACAACTTAACCGCAAAGCCATCTATTGACAAAGATTGGCCAACGTGCGTTTATATATCCATTACACTGATTGTCGATCCGAGGTGATACCTTCGCGCATTTTGAGAAAATAGCTGAGCTTCGTGTTCAAACTCTAACTGAGAAGTGTTTGAGATAATAATATGAAAAAACAAATTTTTTAATTTGAGATATTTCTTCTAACATATCGATATCTCAAAGCAACGTAAAATATAATATAATATCAGCAATTTACGTTAAATTTAATGTAATTGAGATATCTGCTTTGGATGCCGGATGGATTTTATATATTTACAACGTTTTTAAATTTTCTGTTGAATTATCATGCTCAATATGCTCAAACTTGTACTTGATATGAAGTAAATAAAAAACAAACAAATATAGAATACTGAAATGTCAATTTTGATATTTCATAGTAACGCATGTATCTGTTACACCGAATGTGCAAAATTGACTATTACATGAAATGGGCAAAATTTTGGCTAATTCATGTAATAGTCAAGCCTTATTCATGAATTAGGTAAATTTTCTGCCGAGTACGTGAATTCGCCAGGGTATGGATTCTTGAACTGTCAACATGACAGAAGAAGAAGTAAATTTAATACGGATGGTTTTATTAGTTATAATTGGACATAATATAATATTATTATTATTAGGTTAGGTTAGGTTAGGTTAGGTTTTGTAATTCTGAATTAAATTATTCAACTGAATGTCCATTTTGAAGTTAGCCATCAAATGTCAACAAACTATCACAAACATTCAATCGACCATTGCACAATTGATACCCAAGCACGAATCAAATCGCGAAAATACTTTTCAATAAAATTCTTCCGTTATCATATTATAGTCTTAGAATTTTTTTGCGCATAGTAAATGGATATGAACGTCATTCAAATCAATGACATTTGACACATTTGTTTAGTTGCAAAAAAACACCACGGAGCGCGATCATCTATTTTGACCATAGATAATATAAATGTACATTTTGACCAATCCATGAGCATTTGATACATTTAGTTAAGTTGCAAAAAATACCACCGTAGCGCTACTATCTAATTTGTCCAAGACATGAAATAGGCAGAAAAATTACTGCCGATTTCACGCACTCTCCAGATATTTTGTATAATTCATGAATAAGGCAACGGGCTTGCATTTTTCATGATTTAGGCAAAATTTTGCCCATTTCATGTAATATTCAATTTCGCACATTCGGCGTAACATATATATTAATATAATTAACTATTTCTTTTATTCAACGAATAATACACAAGATTTAAGAATATATCATTCTGATTATTGAACATATATAATATAATAAGAGCACTAATAAGTAGGTATTAAAATTGACCAATAGTTAAAAATTGCCGCAATTAGTATGTTATCTCGTAGCATAGTGGTAATGCACGGATCAGGGCGTAAACCTGGGAGATATGGAGTTCGATTCCCCGTCGGGTCGACTTACTTTTTTCAAAAAAGATTTTTTCTATTGTTTATAATATATTCTCTCAGAAAGTGCTTTTCAAAATTATATATGTTATATATTAATAATTTAGTTGCTAGGATCACCTCCTTAGCAACCAACAATAGTGGATTGGATTACGGATTTCTTCCTAAATAACTTTTCACACAAAACAGAATTAACTGAAAATGAATTCAATTCTATTTAAAGATGGCTAAAAGTATTAAATGAATGTATTGGCATTGTGTTCTGATATATTCTAAAAGTTTCAAATGTCTAGTTAGTCGGGAAGTTAGTTAAAAATCGATTGCAAGATTTGTACCGGACAAACAACCACCGGACAAATTTAATAAGAATACGAGCTAATAAAAACGTTGTAAAATAGACGGTGATGATGTTTGGATAATCAATATATTGTCTCTGTTCATGGTTGGTGTTTTTCACCTATGAAATGTCTTTAAGTTTTTAAAACAGAACAACAATAAATATAACTACGACTTTTCAGGAAAAATATAAATTTACTATTGAAATTGTCCTATCTCTATTATGTTGATAGACTTTTAATAGCACAGATTTTCAATACGCCATAATAAATCAAAGTGTTGCCGTACAGTATATTTAGTGTTGCCGGCAAGCTTAGGATATCTCATCTTAATCAATATAATATGTTCATGATGATTGGGTGACTAGATACAACGAAATAATGACCTAACCTAACCTAACCTTAATAGATTCCACAAAAATTAATGTTACATTTTTCCCCTGGCTGGTTTTGTCATTTTCGGTTTTGTCATGTTCTGTTTTGTCACGTTCTGTTTTGCCATGTTCTGTTTTGTCCGGTTACCGATATTAGAATCATGGGGCTAAGGCAGCGATACTCAACCTGCGGCCCGCGGGCCACATGCGGCCCTTTAAGCTTTTATGTGCGGCCTGAAACACATTTATTATCAGGAATTTCGTATATCTTGAAATTCGTTTCGACTCTGACGCACAGATAGTGACACCCGAAGAGGATTGTCATTAAGGTCCACATCAGATCTGGTATAAGAGTGTTGCTATTGCACACGATTAATTTAAAAAAAACACGCATAATTTTAAAAATCTCAAAAATGTTTTGTAAAAAGGGGGGGTTTCATGATTTTTTTCGTCACACCAGTAGTGATGCGGCCCGCGTTACTTTACATATATATGTATTTGGCCCGAAGAAAAAAAAGGTTGAGTATCATTGGGCTAAGCCGCTAAGGCATAAGTATTCTCGATCGAGATAACATTTTTTTAAACGACGCTTCCTGCAGAGTGTGGATAAATAGTTTTAGAGAACAGAAAACTTTATAAATAATAAAACCTTAGTATAATCATTATGTTATATTGTATACATTATACCTAATCGCTAGAAAGCCTCAAATAAACGGGACTCATCTTAATCAATAATTATAATATGTTCAAAATGATTGGGTGACTAGCTACAAGGAAATAATGACGTAACTTAACCTAACCTAACCTAAATAGATTCCACAAAAATTAATATTTCATTTTTCCCCTGGCTCTTCTGTTTTGTCATTCTCTTTTTTATCATGTTCTGTTTTATCCGGTTACCTACAATATAATATAGAACATGCACAAAAAGCACAAAGAGATCAGCATTATGCCTGTTTTTGGCATGTCAAACTCCAAATTACAATTACTCCGTACCATGATTTCGAGACTTACCAAGTTTTGGCAAAGATCCCATACTAGGCGATTATTTAATGCCTACATTATAAGAAATGTAATAAAGTATAATTATGTGTCAGTAATTTTTCACCACGTTTTTATTAGTTCGTATTCTTGTTTGTCCAGTACAATTTTTTTCTTATGTGTCCAGTCCTAGCAACAAAATTATTAATATATACGTGCGTTACTATGGAAATCAAAATGAAATGTCAAAATAACATTTCAGTATTCTATATTTGTTTGTTTTTTTATTTACTTCATATCAAGTACAAGTTTGAGCATATTGAGCATAATAATTCAACAGAAAATTTAAAAACGTTATATATAAAAAGTTCTTTTTATCTTGTAATTATTTATCTTTATGGTTTGGCTTAGGCAGGGCTGAATGAATTTTAAAAACTTGCCAACATCATATTCTATAATATGTATTATTTTTTAATTCAAGTAAAACAAATAAGTATGACTGAAAAAGTGTGCATTATTTTTGTCGGATCCCCATAGCCTACCAAAACTATTATGATTCGGCTAGGCAGGGTTTAATTTATTTTTAAAAACTAACCAGCACCATCTGTAAATTATAGTCTTATTTCAATAAAAACAAATAAGAATGACTGACAAAGTTTAATGTGCACTATTTATGTCGGATCTTAAAAGCCTACCTCCACCCTTCGCCACTGATAGATCGTATATTATACGTGTGCTGAAGTGGATGTAAGCTTATTAATATTAAATAATTCAGTATTTCTATCAAGTACAAAAAAAACCTGTTTATTAATACATATAATTGTCAAGTTTATATGATTCAACAGAAAAATTAAAAAGGTGGTAGGTATATAAGTTCTTTTTATCTTGTAATTATTAATTATTATTATTGTGAATGAGTTGTCAGTCATTTCGAACATTAATAACAAGTGTTTAAGCGACGTTCACACACTTTTACCTCGATATATCTTATAAAAAAATATATATTAACATCACAAAACAATGATAAAATGCGCAATGATTTTGTTCGTTCTCAAAGTATTTTGCACTATTGCAATATCTCAGATCATGTTAACGTATCTTGATTTCCGCTCAAACAATGATATTCAGTTAATGAGCTACAGATAAATTTCTAATGCGTAGACACTGATATTAACTTGGTGGCGAAGGGTAGAAGTAGGCTGTGGATATTTTAAATAAATAGAACACACTACAATTTGTCTAATCTTAGAAAATGGAAGTTACAGGATAAAAATGAACCATGAGTTAGAAGAGTTAATAAAACATGAAATGGTGGTGAAATTCTGTCGATCCCAAAAACTAAGGTGGGCTGGACACGTTGAGAGAATGCCTGAGCACAGGACGCCAAAAATCATGACCAAGTGGATCCCACAGTGGAAACGGTCTAGGGGCAGACCAAAGAAGAGGTGGGCTGACTGTATCGAAGAAGACTGGAGAAAGATGGGGAGGGCTGGAGACTGAAGAGGAGCAGCCAGGGAAAGGAGCGTGTGGAGGACAATTGTAGAGGAGGCCAAATCCTGCCCCGGGATGTAGTGCCGAGAAAGAGAAGAGAGACAATTTGTCTAATGAACTAAAAAATAAACTTTATCAGTCATATTTATTTGTATTCATAGCTCGGAATATAAATTGTGAATGGAAGTTTTTAAAATTCAATTAAACCCTGCCTAGACCAAACCATAATAGTAAAGGTATTCTGTGGAGTTTGAAATAAATAAAACACATTACATTTTGTCAGTCATTCACACTGATTACTTGTTTTCATTGAACTAAGAATATAATTATTGCAGATGGAAATGAATAGTTTTTAAAATTCAATTAAACCCTGCCTAGACCAAACCATAATAGTAAAAGTATTCTGTGGAGTTTGAAATAAATAAAACAAACTACATTTTGTCAGCCATTCATACCAATTACTTGTTTTCATTGAACTATGAATGTAATTATTGCAGATGGAATTGAATAGTTTTTAAACTCCTATTAAAACCTGCCTAACCAAACCATAATAGATAAAACATATTTTTTACAACGTTTTTATTAGGTCGTATTCATATTTGTCCGGTGGTTGTTTATAACTATTATTATTGTTATCTATTACTATCTATTACTAACTATTATTGTTTATGTTTCCCGACTAGCTAGACATTTGAAACTTTTATAATATATCAGAACACGATGCCAATGCATTTTTTTAATATCTTTAGCCATCTTTAAGTAGAATTGAATTCATTTTCAGTTAATTCTGTTTTGTATGAAAAGTTATTTCAGAAGAAATCCGTAATCCAATTCACTATTATTGGTTGCTAAGGGGGTGGTCCCAGCAACTAAATTATTATTATATACGTGCGTTACTATGGAAATCAAAATGACATTTCAGTATTCTATATTTGTTTGTTTGTTTTTTTATTTACTTCATATCAAGTACAAGTTTGAGCATATTGAGAATAATAATTCAGCAGAAGTTTTAAAAACGTTGAATATAAAAAGTTCTTTTTATCTTGTAATTGTGTATTTATAAAATATCTAAAGTTATGTATGATTTAATGGCATAATTTTTTTTTTGTTTACTATCTATATGGTTTGATTTATATATTTACATGTTGCTTGACTGACTTTTGGAGTTGAAGTGACCGTGAATATAGTGTCCTGTGTCGTGTAATACATAATTATTTTTAGTAATACCATCTTGCGTGATGAATCTAAATGATATAATATACAAAATGGCCTTTAACTAATTTACATTTGTGTTATTATATGCCGCCACATAATTATGTATGATGCCGCAAATCTCTATATTAAATTTGACACCCGTATTAACTACTTACTCAAAAGTTAAATTATTTAACATTAACTAATACAAATAAACCAATATAAAATAGTTTATACGATCGTTTACCTGTATTTCTGAGAATATATAGATAATAGGTAAATCAGGTAAAATTTTTGAAGTTATACTTCTTTAGGCGCGTTTGGAAAATCAGATCAGAGTGTATTTTTGGCGTGTGACATGTAACACATAATTTATTTTTTCACTCGAAAAAAGACGCACTCGATTGCATTCGAACCACCGATTGTTCGGTTATCAGCCGAACGCACTACCTTTATGCCACGGTATGGTACTGCAATCGTGACGATTATACAGTATAATATTATAGTTTAGAATTGTTCCGTTGCCTAGGCAGCAAATTTATTATTGTCGGCCATTTGCAATTCCTTACGTAAACAAACGATTAAACGTCAGAGTGACATTTGGTACTTAAAAAATAAAAACAACGAGAAACCATTATATAGTTTAGTAATAAAAGTTAAAGTTTATAGAAATAAACCAACGGCGTTCCAATAAGCGGTTCTATTTCTTGAGTGTGTAATTTAACAAGATAATTAAGAGCTAGTCAAAGAATTTAGTTTATCACAAGTTTTGTTACGCCAAAGAAGTATAACTTCTAACGCGCGTACATAAGTACACACACATATTTTTTTTTATAACAATGCCTATTATTACGTACTATGATTCGTACGAGGTAAATTTTTATTTATGTCAATTAATAAGCCAAAGTACTTTTTAATGAGTCGTATTTTTAATTGTCATTTTCTATTATACCTGTTAATATTTTTTTTTGTTTTGAATTGTTTTTGCCTTGCTTTTTCTTCCAAGGTTTGTATGCAATTTGTGGATAACTACAGAGCCGCACCAAGCATAATGACTACCCTCATAACCGGACAAAACCGAAATGATAAAACAGAACATGACAAAACAGAACGGTGACAAAACAGAACAGCGATAAATAGAACTATCACCATTCTGGAGAAATATAACATTTAATATTGAAATTGTCGTATTCCTATATGTTGATACATTTTTAATAGCACATGTTTTTAATACGCCGTAAAAAATCAAATTATATAATTTTTGCATTCCTAACGCTGGAAAGCCTCAATCAATCGGGACTGAACTTAGTGTTGCCAGCAAAGCTAGATAGGTATTTATTTGAAAAGACACGTTGAGTACATAAAAAAATATTAATTCAGGATGTTCACAACATGACATTTAGAATAAAAATTACAAGTAATCAGTTAGAGAAAAAACAAGGTAGAGAAAAAAAACAAAGGAGAAATAGTTTTACGCACAGCACTCGCTATTGGTGTCTGGTGAGCCTGACATGAGGAAACAGCTTTCACCCAAAATAGGTCATGGCTGCGACCACGCATGTAATTGACGGGTGCGTAAAAATTCAAATTTTCTAGAATATCGGGATTGAAAACGATACCAAGTGAGAGCAGGGAAAAATGCTTTAAGAGCAGAAGTGACCTACGAGCTTCAAGATAATGAAAGGCGAGCATGCCTTGAAAAAAGTTAGTCGGAAAAGACTCGTTTGAGAAGGCGTCGAAAGGAAAATAATTATAAACTTTAAAATAAAGATGACGAAGATTTTTTTTTCTGAACACGCTCTAAAACAAGCTTATATGAAACCTCATAAAGACTCCAGATAATGGAGCCATACTCAAGAATACTCCGTACTAACGACACATAGAGTGTACATAAAACAGTTGGATTTTTGAATGACTTGCTTGTCTCACGACGAATCCTAGAAGCTCGCTCGTACGCAATGCCGTAGAAGTGACGTTTGAGCGAAATGATAAACTTGAGTCAAACAATATGCCAAGATATTTAATTTTCGTCGTAATCATTCTAGTATGTTCAAAATGATTGGGTAACTAGGTACAACGAAATAATCAGTTTAACAATTCTGTAGAGATAAAAAACGGACAAACATATTCGTTTCCAATGAACTAATACTACAATTTGTAGATAGTGTTTGTAAGTTTTTATAATTCAATTAAACCTTGCCTAATATAATCCATAGTAGATAATAGTAAAAAAATGTTCGTTTATCCATAAAATAACTAAAATTATTAATTCAATTATTAAAAGTGTAAGAATATTTTTACAACGTTTTTATTAACTCGTATTCTTGTTTGTCCGGTGGTTGTTTGTCCAGTACAAATCTTGCAATCAATTTTTAACTAACTTCCTGACTAGCTAGACATTTTAAACTTATAGAATATATCAGAACACGATGCCAATGCATTCTTTTAATACTTTTGGCCATCTTTAAGCAGAATTGAATTCATTTTCAGTTAATTCTGTTTTGTATGGAAAGTTATTTCAGAAAAATCCGTAAAAAGTAAAAGACTATTATTGGTTGTTAAGGAGGTGGTCCTAGCTACTAAATTATTAATATATACGTGCATTACTATGGAAATTAAAACGAAATGTCAATTTTTTTTTGTTTTTTATTTACTTCATATTATCAAGTACAAGTTTGAGCATATTGAGTATAATAATTCAACAAAAAAATTTTAAAACATTGTATATAAAAAGTTCTTTTTATCTTGTAATTATTTATCTTTATGGTTGGGTTTAGGCAGGGCTTAATGAATTTTAAAAACTTACCAACACCATATTCTATAATATGTATTATTTTTTAATTCAAGTAAAACAAATAAGTATGACTGAAAAGGTGTGCATTATTTTTGTCGGATCGCCCAAGCCTATCAAAACTATTATGATTCTGCTAGGCAGGGTTTAATTTATTTTTAAAAACTAACCAGCACCATCTGTAAATTATAGTCTTATTTCAATAAAAACACATACGAATGACTGACAAAGTTTAATGTGCACTATTTATGTCGGATCTTAAAAGCCAACCTCCACCCTTCGCCACTGATAGATCCTTTATTATACGTGTGCTGAAGTGGATGTAAGCTTATTAATATTAAATATATGTGTTAGGAATATATCTATCTGCAGAGTGTTTTAAAACTACACGTCTATTTATATTCTAGATATTTAGGCCTCTTTGAAATTTTTCTGGAATTTTGTTTTAGGTTATTGGCATCATTGTAGGCCACAAGGCTCTGCCCAATATACTTTGCCAAATATACGATGCGGCCCTAGATTTGTGCTACACGTGGCGTGTTTTATGTACTTGTTAATTACTACTGCAATTTTGCGCAAACAGCTGTAAACACAGTATTCGAAGCAATAATTGATTTTGCGTTGTCACGAAACATTCTTGCTGACGTAAAAGATTTTCAAATAAAAATTCAAATGAAAGCAAAAGCGCGCTATTTTTTGTTTTTATTTTTAATATAATAGGTATGTAAAGTTCTGATCAAATTGTAGTGTATGTCACCTGCTATCATGAGCCGTCACAATAAGCTACCGATACGGGAAAAAAGTGTGTATTGTCGTTTTTCTTGGTGTTTAAAATGTTATCAGACTGATGCTCCTTTCCCGTAGCACATTTTGAACTTTTAAACAAACATTGTCAGTAAGCAAAATCTGCCAAAATCACCAGAATAACAATGAGGTCACCTCACGTTGAACTGCAATGCATCGACGTTTTTATCATCTTCTACAAGCTTACACTTTTCGACTGTCATGTCGAAATAACGCTTTTATGTTTTTACCGGTTAGCACTATGTATTTTCTATAAGAATGTTGTCTATTATCTATAGTCTGCAGGTTGGGTTCTGTTCAAAATATTATCTATACATGTTATGTCGCAAGTAATTTGAACGCATGCACACGTTGAAACTGTTAAATTAATTGAAATTAGCATGAATAATTAATAATAATTCAAATTACTAATACATTATAGTTGGCACTTTTTATCTCATTCTTCAGTGAATTTACAGAGATGGTGATCGTTCAAAATATTCTGCAAAATGACGAAACCATAGAGTAAATTTGTCGCCACGACACACAGTAGGAGAAAAGCCTAAAAACGTGGCCAAAACCCCATAAATGAATTTTCGAAATGGGGATACTTGAGTTGTCAGTCAGGTAGAGGACTAATGACTACATTTCATTGTGAAAAGGGAAGCGTTTTGACCGTATACCTTCGTCGCTGCGTCAGTTGGAAATAAACCTTCGTGGAGAGTGTACGCGTCGCGTGCTAAACATACAAAAATAACGGTGACTTTGAAAACCCATAAATTTCAAGTGAAGTGTTCAATTTCAATTCTGCGACATGAATACGACTTTTGAAGGTATGTAGAAAATATTTTTACATTGGTTGAGTCTAAACTTAATGTATAAATTATTGAAATGTAGTATAAATTTCTGCATAAATAAAATTGAATAATTTTGAAAACTTGCATTTTCAACTATTCGAAAAGTTATATATTTTGTCACATTTTGCAAAGCTCATAGCCTAGGCCTTTAGTTTATTGTATAACCTTGCAAAATTTACAAAATTTACCCGCGGAATAGGAGCGTCTTGGGCTCGATAGGCCATTTTGTTTACAATAATTTAGCTTTTGAATGCGTATTCAGTGACCTTCAAAACCCGCATATACCAATTTTTGTCATGGTCTGACACTTTTTTAACATCCATGTCCGCCATATTGGATCGGCCATTTTGTTTACGATCATTTAGATTTCGGATTCGTAATCAGCGACCTTGAAAACTCTTATATACCAATTTTTGTCAAGATCTGGCACCTTTTTAACATCCATGTCTCCCATATTGGATCGGCTATTTTGTTTACGATAATTTGGCTTTCGGATTCGTAATCAGCGACCTTCAAAGCCTCGGTATGCCAATTTGTATTCAAATCAGAGGTCATTTCAGGTTTTGGCCACGATTTTGGGCTTTTCTCCTACTGTGCGACAGCGTGATAGTAGGCGACACACACCTCAATTTGATTCGTGCTTTAATTTGATTTCATGTTTATACTTAACCCATATAAAACATAAAAATATAAAGCTTGTTTGAAGGCTGATAAGATAAAGTTTGCGAATTTTGGATTCGATTAAAAAAATGATGTTCCTTTGTTTGACTTAGCTGTCAGAATTATTTTCATTTTTAACAAGTTGTTTTACAGATACTTTAATATTGAATAATGTAATTATTATTGTTTTGTTAAGTAAGATAAATGTTTATCAATTAATGAAGCGAATTCACGACTAGTGTTTCATTTAAGTGCGTGAATTTTTCTCTCGACTTTTGGGGAAAATATCGTGCTCAAGACATCCATGGTGTGTCAAGTATCCACAAGTATCATTGCTGGACAAGCCCCATCGTCCAACGATAGCCAAAAGATATTGTACATTGAGATTTATTACTATTATTTATAGCACCTAAAGCATGACCAAGACTCCACTGATTCCAGTGGTGGCTTTGATAATTTGGAGCCCTCTTGCAACAAATCTACCAGTGTGATAAACTTCAGGTTTTAAATATACAGCACTAGTTACCACTGGCGAAGGGTGGAGGTAGGCTATGGAGACTCGACATAAATAGATCATCTACTATGGCTTGGATTAGGCAGGGTTTAATTGAATTTTAAAAGTTAACAAACACTATCTCCACATTGTAGTCTTAGTTCAATGAACACAAATCCATATGACTAGCAAAGTTTAGTGTGCATTATTTATATCGGATGTTAACAGCCTACCTCCACCCTTTGCCACTGCTAGTTATGTTTCCGAATTTTTAAATTATTTGATTGATTTTTTACAGATACCCTGGCTGGATTTTAATATTCACTGAAGCACTTTCCAAATTAAGCTACTAATGGCGATCGGCTTTTAAATCGGATTAGGTATTACTTAAATTACTAACTTTGGAAAGTGCTTCAGTGAATATTAAAAACCATTAACGCTTTCGCTGCTGAATAGATAATGAGATTTTAATTGCCCCCTTTAAAATGCACGTTAATTACATCGATCGGCCGCCAGGTCATTACGCACCGTGTGCGTCTTCCGCGTCCAAAGTATTAAGTAGTTAAAATGTGTCGCAAATGAGTATGGCTCCTTTAGCATAGTGCTCTATATGCGTGGGCGCGGTACACGAGAGATGCAGGTTCGATGCGGGGTGTCTTACTTTTTTCAAAAAGATTTTTCTATAATAATATTGTACTGTCTCATAAGTGTTTTCAAAATATATATATTGTTCAATAATTAGAATGTTACATTCTTAAATCTTGTGAATTATTCGTTGAATAAAAAAAAATAATTAAAAATTATGATTTAATTTAGCAGTAAAGTTACTCAACATGATTATCTATGATTACTTTGTGATTTCAAACCTTCAATAATTATTATGTTTCAAATGTAGGTATAAGATGAAATTTTACAATTGTATTATTATTGATTCTTTTACTTACTTAAGTCTTGAGATGGAGAAATTGCTGGCTCCATATATGTTTGTATCCTTGAGTGTTATCTTGTATCCGGTAGGTCCAGTACTCAGAGAAAGGCTCAGTTCATCCAGTTTGAAAGGTTCTATGCTCGGCATGGCGATCTCTGGGATACCAGCCTTCAAGAACGGCTTCAGGTAGATGATGGAGTCTTCTATGCAGGACGTCAGCTTAGGATCGGAGCTGTGACATTGTTGCTTTATGAAGGCAGCTGCAATGCAAAGGAGAATAAATTTTGATTAGCATAATTAAGAAACACTTTAAGAAAACAAACTTTAAGTATCGAATGACCTGACCTAAGTTGACAACGTCATAAAACTGACAAACACGGTTCGGCTGATAACTAAAGTATTACGTTTTTTTTCCACAGTGTGAATAGATTTGATAATAGAAAAAGGTGCCAACTAAACTTAACAACCCATTAATGCGAATTGTAGTGTTACAGTAATTCAACTAAGGATATCTAGCGTTAGCATGAAAATGTAATTTATAATACAATTTACACCTTCTTCTTCTCATGCCAGTGAGTGTCACTCATCACAGTGATCGACTGGATTTGTTTTGTTCTCTTGCCTCTTTCAAATTAAGTTGCTCCAAAATCCATGACTAATAATAATTGTATCAGGACGACTGCTTATTACCATGTTTTTATAAGCTCGTATTCTTGTTTGTCCCGTACAGATTTTTTCTTGTTTGTCCAAAATTTTCCCGACTAGCTAGACATTTGAAACTTTTCGAATTAATACGACGAGAATGCATTTTTTTTGATACTTTTGGCCATCTTTAAGCAGAATTGAATTAATTTTCAGTTAATTCTGTTTTGTATGTTTCGGAAAAAAATTGTTAAAAGTAATATTTACTACTCACTAGTATTTGTTGCTAAGGGGGTCCTAGCAACTTAATTATTAATATATACGTGCGTTACTATGGAAATCAATATGAAATGTCAAAATGACATTTCAGTATTCTATATTTATTAATACATAGAATTGTCAAGTTTATATGATTCAACAGAAAATTTAAAAACGTGGTATATAAAATATTCTTTTTATCTTGTAATTAATTTTATTGTATTTTTCTTTTCTTGTATTGCCTGTCTTATCTATGTATATACTTTTTTTCTCTCTCTCTATTTTTCTTTAACGTTTTCAATAACTCTCCAATTATATTCATTACAGCTGTACATAATATTTCATTTAATTTAATTTGATTTTTTATGATTTTCGTATCCGCCTGTTATTGGGACCATCACATATTATTTTTATCTATATTATATTCATATCTATCCTATGTGATTGATCCTGTTGGTAACTAAATAAATAATAAAAAATGCCATTCTTTAACGGATATCAACCACCACCAGGGCAATTTTTACTTTATCATCTGTTACATGGAGCAGTACTCGTACCAATCACCGAGGTTCATAAGCTACGAAATCCGGCGTCGTCCTCTGCTACGCACATTATTGATCTTTCCTTGGATGATAAGTTGAGAAATGTTGTACATGTCTCCTATCATAATGTGATGAGCAGTTGAGAATCTTCTGTTCATATCACACTATCGACTCTCGAAGTGATTAATATTATTTAGATCTTTATCGCAAATTTTTATCAGAAACAAACATGTAAATCTGCCCAAATTACTCTCTTTTGTGTTAGAAACTGAAGCAGCAACTTCTATAATTATTAAATTATATTATTCTTAGATATAAAATTTTATTATGTGGTTATCCTCCAAATGTAATATTAATTCATTCAGTCGTTCAAGGCACACCTTATTGTTCACATACACATTGTCTGGTATAATATTGAGTAGGGTAACGGAGATAAAAGATTTGGATGTATTGTATGATGCAAAGTTCACTTTCAATCAGCATATTCTTAACATCAGTTCTAGATCTAGCAAAATGCTTGGTTTTGTTATGAGGGTTTCAAAATCATTCGAAAACGTCCGAATGCTACGTACATTATAGGTATCATTTGTGTTGAGTATTCTTGAATATGCCAGCATTATTTGGAGTCCTAATAGGTCCATCCACACAATTAAGTTGGATCAAGTCCACAATAGATTTCTTAGATTTCTCTACTTAAGAACATACGGGTTCTTTCCTTATGGTAATGATAATAAAATAAATTTCCCGATTCGTTTTCTCCTGGGTATGCTATCAATGCAGTCCCTGTCCACCCGAAGAGTGATTGCTCTTTTAAAGCATTTCTATTTACTTCTTTGTGGGTTCATTGAGAATCCGTATATACTGGCAAATATTAATTTTCATGTTCCCACTAATATCACTCGTTACTCTACGGTCTTCAAGATACCGAGGTCGGGACGCAGGACATATGTTATGTTTGATGATGCTGTGTATCGTGCGATTAACTTATTTGATGGCACCATAAAGGTTGATTTATTTTTTATTAACTATATAATGTTTGTGGACATGTTAAATAGGTTAAATTTATAATTGTATATATAATCATGTTTCTTTAATATTTACATAGACACATGCTGTCTTTTCTACTTTCTTATGATATTAGTTGTTATTTGTAATAAAGATATTTTTATAGTTTTTTTATTTATTATGGCGCATTAGCCAATCGCTGTAATGCCGTCATACTCTTTTTCTAAATAAATAAATAAAGTTATATTATATGTCGTCGAAGTCGTAGATGAAGTCGAAGATGGATGCAGGAGCGAGTTTTATTTGTAGCGTAATAGTCGGTACAATTAATAGTATGTTACAGTAGTTATGTTACAGTATTTTATGATAATGTTCCGAGGTCCGAATCTCGGCACAATGAGATGTTGTGCGAAGCGATATAGAGACTGCGTTTCTAACAAACCCGGAACTTATATTCGTGTGACATCTCCGATGAATTATTAATCGCTATTTATACAATCAAAATAATATTATTTTTATTGAAATAAGCGTTTAGTGAAAAATGGATATGCAGAATTTATTATTGAGGTCAGCCCATACCGAGTTTGCTATAATTTGACACAACTAAAAATAATTTATTTTGTAATTCTATATCTCTACATCCATAATATTAAATAAACCTATAACTATTAAATACAAATCCGTAATAAAATGTGTGTTCATTGACTACATAATCGATTAGATAATATAAACTATTTAAACGTTATTTTCTGAATAGTAAACAAATATGAATTTTAATGATTTCGAATTCAGGTTATATTTTATTGTACTGAATATTTGCTATAGTCACATCTTCGCTTTTGGCATTAATCAATCGAAATGCAAACTGCATTTGCGTGCATTTGAATTATTTACACGTCCCTCTCAAAAGGCAGATCACCTTGGCGTACGTAGTTCATTAAACTGATATAATATATACCATCGTCGTCTCAAAACCACAACTACGTAACTCCGATTCTGACGTTTTGAAGAAATTTTATTTTTATTTTGATAAAGTATATTTTTTTGATAACCATGATGGTACAGTTCGGTTATGAGGAATACAGCGGATAACACATTTTGAAAATAGCCGATATACTGGATTATTTGTTAGTTTGGGTTAGTTAAGGTTAGGTTGGATTAGGTTAGGTTAGGTTTGGTTTGGTTAGGTTAACCTGACAAATAATCTAGTATCTCGGCTATTTTCAAAATGTGTTTTCCGCTGTATTCCTCATAACCGAACTGTACCAATGAATTTTACAAATTAAAGATGCAAGACGTTCACAAAAAAGAAATAGAAACAGTGTTAGTAGAAGAGTACAATACAATAATTATGAAGTACATGAAAGTACGCCGAATGAGCTAAGTTGACTAATGCCGTCCACCTAAGTCCTAGGCTCATCCTCACGTAGGTGGGATGTATCAATATCAGAAGCGATTTGGTTGAACACAGTTATTGCCCGGGATTATCATTACCGTGATCCATAAATGCAACCGCTAAGTAATATTCCATTTACATAGGTAATTCTAAAGATACTGATTATAAGCAATGTCCTTGACCATTGAAATGTGATAAACATCCTACGAATAATGATTGCGTTATAACAATTATTGACCTAAGAATGAGGTAGCATTTTTTTTAAATACGCCACTTCTATTGGCATTTTCCAGTGGTTAAGCTACAACATACGGCCGTAGCCATAAATTGACAAACGATAAATGAAACGTCTAATTACAAAAAGCGACAAGTCCACAATTCAATATTTTCAGGAAACAACGTTTTTGTGTTTCAAGCTTCAATTATTTGTTTTAACGTGAGTTAGTTTTAACGTGAGTTCCGTTGCATTCTATGTCAAAATTAGAACCAAATGGCAATTTGTTTCAGCCGATAAACTCTTAAATGTAATAAATATAGGCAAAATAAAATTGGACGTAGCGCTATTTGTACCTCACTTTTTAATTTACTCCGCATAAGGCACATATTTTCGTGGCACTGTCATGAGCTTACCTACAGCATGGGAGACGCCCTTTTCAATATTGAACGTTCCCTTATTGGTTAACTTAAACACGCGCAAAATCAATCAAACTTTAAATGATATAAAACACAGACTTGGCGCCTTTTTGTAATAAATCGAGACTTAAAATATTTTTTTTCGTAGGGTTATGTCGCGTTTTGGAATTTATATATCAATACATTTTGTGTAAAATCTTACATAGAATACGTGCGTATTTTTTCTCGATTTTGACCAAATGTGGACTTGCTTTTAGGAATTAGACGCCTCACATGGAGTAGGAAGTAAGATCATGATAACGCGCGTGTTTGAACATCAATGCTCATATGCTCTGAAAATACCATAAAAGCTCCATTTTACCTACGCTGAGCATGTGGGCCCTAGTTAACTAAGTTAACTAGTTGTAATAGTGAGGTGGTGATTCAAATTTATTTATTTTACATATAATGAACATAACAAATTATAAATTTAAAGCGGTCAAGACATGACATAAAATAAATGTTAACAATTTTTAAAATAAAAATACAGAAAAATGCGAAATTATAATAAAATAAGTAATAAAATAAGAAATAAAATAAGAAAAGAAAAAAAAGTAGATGGAACCACACATAGTGAACTTTGATAGACCCTATCTTAAAAACTTATAAAACAACGACTGCCTCAATTCACCCTCACGTAAGTGGAATATATCAATATCCGAAGCGATTTCATTTTACATGGTTATTGCCCTCCCAATTGGCATTACTAATGGCAAGTTAGTTCTGCGCCTTGGGAGAACAAACAACGGATGCCCTCGATTCCTAAGGTAATTATCAGAGACACACAACCCAACACCACCAAGAATGGCAGAGTTCACATTTACGCCGCGTATAAGTCTGAAAAAATATGTAGCTAAATAAATATCCCTTCTAAATTTTAAGCTACAATATGTAAGCATACCTAAGAGAAAGTCAGTTGGATAGAGCTACGGATAATATCCATCAGTGACGTCCCGTGGGGGTAGGCAGATTGAGCGTCGCTTGGGGGCGGCAAATCGAGGAGAATCATTAGGTATATATATAAAGTTACATAAACTTAGTAATAACGGAAATATCTTTCCGTTAAAAAAATCAGCTCACTGGTTGGAAACAAAATATATATATTAATTAGATAAGTACTATACAATTTTCAACAGGACTTTATTTTTTTGTCGGGTTCGCGATGACTAGTTTACTTCCGTTGTCCTTGGACGTCACGTTCTTCACAGTCACTCGCGAATTATGGAAGTTGTTAGGTGTATTTTTTAAATGTACCTATCTGAAACCGTATACTCGCAATATTGTCTATTGAAGCAGAGATGGCATTTAAGTTAGATTTAGTAGTATAGATAGATACCTATATCTTGTTAGTAATGTATCCATACAACACAATTCTTAGATGTTGGAGTCATAAAGGATGATAAAAAGTACTGTACTATAAAAAAATGTGGCGACATTTTGGCCCTGCCTAGGGGCGGCGTTTTGTCTAGGGACGTCACTGATATCCATACAGCCGAAAATAAAGCAGTCTCAAAAATTTCTTTTGGACTCTCTCCACCCACAAGGCCGTACTACAGCTGATGCAGGGCCCAAACGATAGACCCAATCTCAAGTCTGCTTTTAACTGAGGAATTATAGAGAATTTTTAGTACCGTAACATCTGAAAAGACCCTGGAAGTACGCAAGACGCAAGGTGATGTTATTGTTAGTTAGGCAACGTGCCAATAGCTTGTAAGGTAACTGAGTTAACACTCGCTGGATGATCACACTGAAAAATGCAATTTTAAAAAACCAATCAATAATTCAACACAGTACTTCGTATTTTCATTGCAATTGTTCACGTTTTTTGACCTCGGCCTTTATTCAATTTAAATAAAAAATATCAGACTTCGGCTTCATAATTCTTACGGCCGTGTATTCAGATAATAAATAAAATTAGCTGGCTCCAATCGAACACAATTTAAACACTAAAGCGCGAATCATATTATTATGGTGCATGTCGCTTACTATCACGTGACGTCACAGTAAGCTGCTGCTATGGGGAAAAGTGTGTAATGTTGTTTTTCTTTATGTTTAAAACGTTCAGACTGATGCTTTCATCCCGTAGCAAATTTGAACTTTTAAACTAACATCGTCAGTTGGCAAAATCTACCGAAATCACCAGAACAACAATGAGGTCACCTCACGTTGAACTGCACTGCATCGACACCTGCATGACATGACTCAATGAATGTTTTTATCATCTTATACATGCCTACACTACAATGTCGTGTTAAAATCATGTTTTTTTTTTGTTTTTAGCGGTTGGCACTATGTATTTTCTATAAGAATGTTGTTTATTATCTATCGTCTACAGCAGGGGTTCCCAACCCCGTGCCCGCGGGCACCATGGCGCCCGCGAAACGATCTGTATGTGCCCGCCACTATTCGACAGAGACAGAATTTTCACGCTAGCTTGACACACGCCGAAAACCCGAAGTGAACGAACGCCACGAACTGAGCCGATGAACGCCGAAGCACGTGACAGTAGTCACGTGCTCGTGCCGTCCCGATTGCTTTAGCGATCATCGGCTCAGTTCGGGTTTTCGGCGTGTATAAGGAGTGATGTGCAAATAGCATTCCCCGCCTGGAACCGCGTTGTTGTCATTGTGATTGCGATTGCTGCCCCGTTCGGGTCGCGACAGATAGCTAGGAGACATCTTCGTCTGACGAAACACGAATTAGGAGTTTTGATATTCCTTTTATATAGTTCTAAAATGAGTGGACCGAGTAAAAGACAACGAACCTTTAATTTTAACACTGACTGGGAGGAATCATATTGTTTCTTTAATGTGAAAAATAAATGCGTCTGTTTGTTGTGTGGTAGTAGTATTGCAGTGCCGAAAAAACATAATGTTGAACGACACTTTCAGACAATTTTGGAGCTTAACAATGATATTTTGCTTAAATCCTTAATATCAGAGGACTTTTGGAATACAGTGGACAGAGAAAAGTTCCCATTTTTGAAAAAAGCGGCATATAAAATTGAATCATTTTTCGGTTCGACATATTTATGCGAATCATTGTTTTCAAACATGAACTTAATAAAATCAAGATATAGATCTCGACTCACCGATGAGCATCTTTATGATTGTTTGCTAACAGGATTATCGTCATACTCTCGTAATTATGAGGCACTGGCCAATGATATGCAATGCCAAAGATCACATTGACATATTGATATTCTATTTTTTTATAAAATGTTTTCTTTGTATTTGTGTTTTTTGTTTACTTTGTTTACGTTTTGTAAATACATTTCTCTGTGTGTATGCAATTATTTGAATAATAGTTTTATTATTTTGAAACATTTTTGTTTATTATTTATTAATAAATTATGAATATAAGAAAATAAATTATGGGATAATGAGAAGTTACGGAAGGAGTTTGTCGATTAAAAATAGGTGGTACCCGCCACCCTACCGATATTTTAGAATGTGCTCTAGAGTACAAAAAGGTTGGGAACCCCTGGTCTACAGGTTGAATTCTGTTCAAAATATTATCTATGGAGATAATATTGCAAGTAATTTTAACGTACGCACACGTAGAAACTGTAAAAAATAATTGAAATTAGCATGAATAATTAATATTAATTCAAATTACTAATACATTATAGTTGGCACTCTTCATCAGTGTCATTCTTCAGTGAATTTATAGAGATGATGACCGTTTAAAATATTCTTTAAAATGACGAAACCATAAACTAAATTCGTTGCCGTGACAAGCGTGATAGTCAGCGACATGTACCATAATGTATTTCGCGCTTAAGTATCATATCTCAGAACAGTTGCGTCATCAGGGTTATACGAGAGGGGCAGTTTCCCTGGGCGTAGAAGTGGACTTTCATTGTAGGTGCAATAAAAAAAAAATCATCCTAAAATTACCAAATTATGGGGAACGAACCTTCTTATGATTATGTTAAAATGTAATGTTTTATTTTAAAATAATCGAATGCAGTGCAGAGAAAACAATTAGATCGAGAAATCTAGATTGTAGAGAATTAAATGCTTATTTCTGAACTAACAATTACTCGAATTTCTGAAATCGAAAAAAGTTGAGTAATCACAATATATAGCTGCATCACCTCTTTGGGTTCAGTTGAATGACTAGAATGAACTTTTTTCAACTAACTGACTTCCAATTACCTATTGTATTCAATGAGTAGGGTCTACTCGGTCTCTAGGGGCAGAAAATATAATTTATTTCATGAATAATCTCTCCTTTTAGAATAACTTCCGACGTGGTCCAATAACCCAACAATTGAAAGTTCACATGAAAAACATCCGCAGAAAAGCAACTAAAAAATAACGCGCTTGAAATGCGGCGATTACTTACGTGATATTCCATAAATAAACGTTGGAATAATTATTTTTATTTCCGTGTAATTACTATTTAACGTTGAGAGATCAATGCGGTTCTAGAACGATTCGGTGCCGGTACAACTGAGCGCCACGCAATCAAATGAAATTCGAAAATAAATAGACGTTCGTGAATAAAATTATAGGTACTTTTAAAATATATTATATTTAATACTTAGTGAGTATTTAAATATGCATACGTAATTAATGATTTAACTATGCATATATGTTTAAGTTCCAACAAGAAGAGAGTTCTTTTATTTTTATATACGCGTGTGCGCGCGCACACCTACCAAAATGTGTCCGCACACATGTTTTCATCCCCCGCACAGTCCTCACACAAAAATAATATAAAAGAAAGTTTCCTTTGCCAGAATTTAGTTTTGCTCAAATGCACGAAATCATCACATGCACAATTCTTCGACTCATTTCTCGGAAGACGAAAGTCAAGTGCGACTAACGCGAGCACGTAAGTAAAATTTTACGTCCAGCGGGACCGTTCTATATCGTGCCAAAGTACACGAAAAGAAGATACGTATTTTAGTGTTAACCAGGATGCTGTTACGAAATTGAAAATTTTAAAAAGAGGTGAATTTTCGGAAATAGTGACGTAGGTATAAGTTTTAATGAAAAATTGTATGTGTGTGTTTGTGTGGGGGGTGTAAATTTACCGCACCGGGTAGTTACGCCTTTGCTCAGATGCGTTGATGATCCGCACACACGATATAACAATTAGAGGGAACGTTGGTACTAAGTAGTAGGTAGAAACTAATTAAAATCCCACGTCTACTTTCTGTATAAAATCGTAACGAACGTCTATTTATCTCATTCTACAATGCCGCGCCCAATTGTCCTGGCGCCCAGTTGTCCCATTCCCCTCACGACGATCGGCATGAGACTGCTGGTGTAATTAGACCTTCACCAGACGTATTTTGATCGATTTAATAATGTCTCTTTCAAATCGCTTTAAATTTAAATATTGTATATCTTATTATATTAGGTATTATCGACATAATAAAAATTAACTGCATTCGTGTTTGATCTTGACCAAATGATACTTTTATAATAAATGCAGGTGCAGCTATTTGCAATGCTAATAGTTACCTACAATATTTTTTTGCCACGTCTCTTCAGGAGGTCATAGAAAAACATTGTTTTTTTTCGAGTAGATATTTTTATTTAAAAATACAACAACAACAATTGAGGTTATTGGTTGCTAAGTCGGTTACCTCCATGAATATGTATTTCGAAATAATCAACAAAAAAAACCGTCAGCAAGCATAGGACTGCAAATATAATATTTTTAGCATATTAATAAATTGAACATACCTACATAATTTTGAAAACACTTCTGAGAAAATAATATATTATAATCAATAGAAAAAATCTTTTTGTAAAAAGTAAGACACCCCGCAGGAATCGAGCCTGCATCTCTCGGGTATCGCGCCCATACACATAGAGCCACTATGCTAAATGATGCATACTTAATTGTGTCAATTTTTAACTAATGGCTTTTAATACTCACTGTAGTGCTTTCCAAATAATTGAACTACTATTGGAGATCGGCTTTTGTATTAATTTTTACTAACCGACGTCATGGATTACTCCAAGATTTTTTGTTGTAACTTACATGAATTTGCTAATAATTTTTAATTAACTATTTTTTTAATCAACGAATAATTCACAAGATTTAAAAATGTTACATTAATGTAAATAAATAATTAAGACCATAATATTAAAAGTTTGTAAATAACCTACTTTGCAACTCATTTTTGGAGGTAACCGGGTATAAATCCGACATACCGCTTCTGATTTCAATGTTACAGTCAAAGCCGTATTATTTATTTAAAACTATTAATTGATTAATTATTGACGTCAAAATTATTAGGTATATTAATCTTAATTTTGATTCATTTTCGACCATGTCCGATCCTAATGAGATTATATGGGCCTCCACAGAGTGGAGATGTATATTAACAGATTTCGTTTTTACGAGAAATGTATGTCAGCCACTTGCTCAACCTATCAAGTCCATACTCCGACTCATACACAAATTGAAAAACAATATGTGTACTTGTCAGACTCAGGATTCGAACCCGGGACCCACGACGCTATAGGCCGACGCATAAGCGACGAGGCCATCGGTGGGTGTGTTCATAGACATACATATATTCATAGACATACATATATCACAACATTTATAATGAGTAATATAATAAAAAATAATTACACTCAAAATAAATATTTAACAAAAACAAAATATTGAGCATAATGTTATATAATGTGAAAACATCTCATGCATAATTCTAACCACTAGAAAAAAATCTATTTTTAAAAATAGTTCATTGAATTATTAGCAAGTGCAAGTACGTAAATATGTGAAGTCATCCGTGACGTCGGTTAGTAATTAAGGCAGTTAATTGATAACAACATTGATTTAGTAATATACAAGAACTACTAGTAACAGCGGTCACAGGTTCATGTCCCGTTGGGTGTCGTATTTTTTTTACTAGTGGGTATATGCATTAGATGTTTTCAAATTATGTATGTTTAATATATATAGAATGTTACATTCTCAAATTTTGTGAAATATTCGTTAAATAAAAGATATTCTTTATTAAAAAATAATATTATTAAAAATTGAAAACGGAAAGAAATATTCAAAAATTATTATCTTATTATTTTATTATTATTTTTAACGATACAAAAAACTTATATTAATTAAAATATAAGTATTTGTGGTAAAATGTAGAAAATAACGACACAAATTTGAGCTAAAAATAGGATCTTGAGTATGGAAAAAAATATGGTCCATATTAAATAAACAAAAAAAATCGTATCATGTTTTTTGAACGAGTTGTATTTTAATATTAAATATTACACTTTTATAGAAACATACATATAAGAATTTTGAGGCAATGTAGGTAGGTAATATCTACGGTAATAATAAAAACTGGTAAATATAGCTTTAAACTATTTTTGTTATTATGAATCCCCACACTGAACGAAATTATTTTCTATATTTGGTATCAAAATATGAGGTTTTTTTTAATACATAATTAATTAATAATTGAAAATACACCATGTTAGAAAAACCTCACAAAACACACAGAAAAAACTCTAGAAAAGTCTGATAGGTAGGACTTGTTTTCACTGTCTGGATTAGAGCTCTCCATATTGAGCTATCGGCCTACTGAACCATGTGAATGAAATCAAATATCCTTCACATTTGTCACAGATCACTACAGTATATCAATGTGATATATTCAGTGCTCGAAATGAATTGGAGTACACCGGTGCGCAGCAATATGTTAATATTTTCGGGAAAATATCGAGCGCTCCGTTTCGTAAAAAACCCATTTCGGATTCACGTTGGATACATTACCATATATTACCAGAGTCGTGTTAACTCGTGAAAGCATGTGTGTCGTGTCAGGCCACGGACAAGTTAACTCGTGCATTCTTGTAAATGTCATAACTTCTGAATAAACTGTTTGTGTATATTTTATAAACAATATTTATCATTTTAGTGTGAAAATATTCACGATAAACTCGAAAAACATATTGATTTGGTAGGTTTTCACAAATATTTATCACTTTGTTCCTATTTCATATTTTTTAAGGAAATTATGTTATTTCAAAAATAGCTGACCTACGAGTGTCCATCTAGTAAAAAAATGGCTGGCAGTGAAAATGTTAACCTGACCGTGACCCTCAGATTTTGAAGCAGATTTTCCGACATTAATCAACTTGTGACATCACATGCTCCCTACTCTCTTAGTCACAAATCGTCACATTATACAGTCGAACTCGGTTATTACGATCACGGAAATAGCGAGATCTCGGAAGTAATGAGGAAACATTCGTTCGCATTTTAGTTTATGATTTTCTCCATACATTTATTTACTTTTATAACGAGCTACTTATCGGGTATACTGAGCAAAAATATCGTCAAAATTTTTCTTAAAACTGTTAATGTGTCGATCGTTTAAAAATATTTTTGACCCTAAGCAATAAAATCCGACCGGGCAGGATGCCACCGGAATCGGATTACGTTAATGAAACTAGTTAAGTGTCTAAGTTTCTAATTGGTGTTTTTGCCGACAACATTAAAAAAATATCCCCGCATATGGTTGAAATTGCATGTAAAAAATCCAAGCTTTGTGAAGTCAGTAAGTACCTACCAGCACCGAGGGCTCATACAATAAACAACTTCTTTTGTAGTTTATGATTGCCATGCTTGTTTCGGGGATTTTTACGATGGTTTTCAGATTTTTTATGTTCTATGCTTAAATAGAAATTGTCGCGAAACATGTTATATAACGATATAACGAGTAATGCTTATGAGGAGCAAATTCAGTCGGTCCCATCTTCCTTGTAATAACCAAGTTTGACTGTAGTATAAGATCCCTAAAGAGCCCCTGAGCAAGATCCTCGGCTTTGAAGTAAACTTTCTGACATTGCTCAACAATAGCAGGCATCGGTATTATATAAGAATCTATACTTTAAGAAAACGGAACATGTAATATTGTGAATGCGGGCTTCAAATTAATGGAAGGAAATAATATGAACGTATATTAAGTATTACTATTAGTTACTGGTACAGAGAGAAAGTAGTCGTGAGTTCATGACAGTGTAAAAAATAGATGAGAGTAGAGTTGTTATATCGAAAGAAACAGTATCAAAACTTGGTATTAATTAAAAGTATCGACACTTTTTAAATACCTATTACAAAAACGTAGTCATCATTATGATCCACACTCTGCCAAACTTTATGAGATCGTCTATCCAGCGGATTTAAGGGCAATGTTGTGGTTGTTTAGTACCCTTTGTATATCCATCCAGCCCCTTATTACTGCATATCGACTGTAGAAAGGAAAAGCGGCGTAACCTTCAGTTTTTTTTTCAAAATAGGTTGTATTGCTTCGTTGTATACGAATAAATACACATTGTGTCCAAAGGATGTAAGCTGCAAATGCCGTTTTATTATTTAAATATAGCTAGCAATTAAAAAAAAAGAAGGAAGTGACGTGACGTGGGAAAACGACTTAACTATCATTTTTGATGATTTTTTTTTATTTAATTCAATAATAAATAGCAGATTAAAGGTACAAAAATCAAATTATTAATTACCATGCACTTCAAGGTTAGGTTTATTTTATATTTTACTTTGTGAAAAGTGCCAACTCTAATTTATTAGTATTTAAAATTATTGTACATTATTCATGGTAATTTCAATTAATTTTTTACAGTTTTCACGTGTGTGTATGTTTAAATAACTTGAAATATTGCATCCATAGATAATAATAACCCAACCAGCAGACTATAGATAATAGACGTAAACACCAGAGATAAATAAATAATTTAATAGAAAATCCATAAAGAAAAAAAAACAAAGGACGCGCATTATGACGTGAGTCGAAAATATGTTGGCATGCAGGATATAATAAAAAAACGTCCATTAAGTCATGCGGTTGCCGATGTAGCGCGGTACGCCTGAGGTGACCTCATTGTTGTTCTTGCTATTTCGGCAGATTTTGATAACTGACAATGTTCGTTTACAAGTTCAAAATGTGCTACGGGATAGGAGCATCAGTCTGATAACATTTTAAATACAAAAAATTACCGTGACAGCACATAACGTGATGATAATGTATTCAAGGCAAAAGACCCCATGTTTCACATGCATACTTGAGTACCGGTGGCACACATTTGTTGAACAATTAAGACATATAGGAGGTCGCTCTTTGAATGTAGGTACTATTCAAATAAAAAAATGCGCTCCATGCCAGTTTGGTTCTGCAGGCAATTTCGTCATATTGGTATTGGCCTAAGAATAAGGTAGTATTTTTTTAAAATACGTCATTTCTATTGGCTTTTCCCAGTGGTTAAGCTACAACATACGGCCGTAGCCGTAAGTTGACAAACGATATATGAAGTAGGGAATAAGATCATGTTAACGCGCGTGTTTGAACATGTACCGTTGAAAAAAAAAATCGGTAAGGTATATACAGGATAATAAGGCTTCAAAATTATATAAATAGATTATCTACAACGTTTAAGGAATGTCCAGGATCATGCTCTGAAAATGCTGTAAAATCTCGATTTTGACCTACGCGGCGCATGTGGGCCGTATTCAAATCAATATTTAAATATTCCATGAAGGGGAAAAGTAATTGATCCGATATCGACAAAAAGTATTGATACTGTACCGTATTCGAAGAAAAGTAACGAAACATCACTCATAAAATATTGATACTTACTTTTGACGGCTCTAGATGTAAGTCTGTTTATTATGATTATACAATGAAAAAAAAACAATAAGTATTTTACTACATACAAGTACATACTATTACATGAATGTGTAAGTACTCTGTGTTATTATCTCAGAGAGATCTGAATGCAATATAAGTTTAAATATCCCCTAAGGGTTTTCGCCTCTCGCTGTAAACGTCTTGCGCGGAGACTAAGTTAAGGCAAGTGTATTGCTACTGGGAGCATAACAAGTTAGAAGCCGACTCGTGAGTGGGTCGATTTTTTGGTCCCCGCATCAGTTGAATTACGACCTTATGGTGGAGCGAGTTCAAAAGAAATTTTTGAGACTCCTTTACTTGAGGTTGTATGGATACTATCCGTGGCTTTGTCCAACTGGCTTCCTCTTAGGTATGCTTACATAATGTGCCTTAAGCTCATTCGCTGCTGAGTAGATAATGATTTTTTAATTACCACCTTTAAAATCCACGTTAATTACATCGATCGGCCGCCAAGTCATTACGCGCCAGGTGCGTTTTCAGCGTCCAAAGTATTATGCTCTAGACCAGCGGTAGTCAACCTGGTCCCTACCTCCACTAGTGGGTGTTCCAGCTTTCATGGTGGGCGGTAGTGGTTTTAAAAACATTTTCATTATGTTTTCATAAAATTCCCCGTGACAATTTAAATTTCAGAAAATATAATATTTGTATCGCCCTCGCATAAGTTTAGTTCACGAAAGTGAGCTTAATAAGTTGAGTCGGTTAAGTAAGTTTAGTTTTTAAGTGTAATTTCATCAGACTTCGATAGATTAGACGATAGATTTAACTACAGTAAGTTGTTTTATAAAGATTTATTTTGCCAGACTTAACGAAATTCTGACGTTAAGTATTTGGTAAGTAATTATTATTATAATATACTCTAACTTGCTGTAACTCTGCTTTATAAGTTTTACAAAGTTACTTCCCTACTTTATAAATCACCATTACTGTGAAACCGGTGGGCGGTTAGAAAATTTGACTACTAACAGAGATACAAAAGTGAACGGTAACTATAAAAAGGTTGACTACCCCTGCTAGACGATATTTATATTTGGCCACGTATTTTTTCCGACTAATACGCGGTGAAAATGAGAACTCTGCCATTCTTGGTATTATTGACCTGTGTGTCCCTGATAACTATCTTAGAAATCGGGAGCATCAGTTGTTTGTTCTACCAAGGTGCAGAATTAACCTGCACTTGGTAATGCCAATTGGGAGGGAAATAACTCGGATATTGACATATTCCACCTGCGTGATGATGACTATAGGTGGGCATTGTTTTATAAATTCTTAAAATATGGTCTGCTTAGCTAACACTATTTAAATTATAAAATGATTACATAGGTAAGACTAAGGAGGCCTTCAAGTACATATTAGTGTCAACACCAATGATATAATATTGGCGGCTCTCGTGGTGCAGTGGGTAAGGCGCTGGCCTTCCACCCGAGAGTTCCTGGGTTCGATTCCCGGTCAGGACACACAATATTTATGTGTTTTTCTCAAAGCCTGGGCGTTTGTGATTGTTCAAAATTACTAACAACCACCTTGTACGAAAAAGCAAGGACATGGTTATTAATAATTCAAAAAAAAAAAAAAAATGATACAATATTTCACAATATGAACGATATCATGTAAAACAGCATTGAAGTCTACCTAACAGTGGTATAATCAAATCGATTTTGCGAAATAAAAAAGTAGTTTTTTAAATGAGCCTCTTTAAAGCTGGTTTAAAATTAAATACTATTAAAAAACAAAGGTTAATTGCTTTCATGCAATTCAACAATGTCAAGGTTGATGAAAATATAGAAGACTTTGAGTCTCTTATGGAGATGGAGCCATTAATTTATAGACATGGTCTCAAAGAGTGGATGCCAAGAGACAATGCCAAGACATGGACATGAGTCTCTTATAGACATGGAAGTGAATCCGAAAAAACGGTTATTTCGACATATTGTAGATATTTTTTTACC
The DNA here is from genome assembly GCF_057557595.1 of Rhyacophila brunnea. Lineage (NCBI taxonomy): Eukaryota > Metazoa > Arthropoda > Insecta > Trichoptera > Rhyacophilidae > Rhyacophila > Rhyacophila brunnea. The sequence continues at coordinate 28,903,991 of NW_028232904.1, read as the reverse complement.
ATGTTCGATCCTAATAAGATCATTTATATGCCTCCACAGAGTGGAGGATAGTACTATCATATTTTTGTTTTTACGAGGAATGGATGTTAGCCACTTGCCCAACCTGTTAGGTCCATACTCTGATTCCAAACACACTTTGAAAAACAATATAATTTATATTTGCCAGACCCAGGATTCGAACCTGGGATCTACAAGATTATTGAGATTTACAACATTGGGAGGGTAATAATTGTGTTCAACCAAATCGCTTCGGATGTTGATATATTCCATCTACGTGAGCATGAGTATAGGTGGACGTTGTTTTGTAAATTCTTAAAATAGGGTCAACGTAGCTCATTCGGTGTGCTTCCAAGCTTTATATTTTATAATTTTTGTACCTTTTACTTTACTTTTCATACTGTTTTTGTGATACTGCATATATTTATTTATTCTTTACACTGTTTCTTTGTTTTTAAATGTCAGGTTGTGAACGTCTTAAATTTATAATTTATAATCTTCACGGTATGTGAAGAGTAGAGTAGCAGAGTATGGACATAATAGGTTGAGCAAGTGGCTAACATCCATTTCTCATAAAAACAAAAATCAATTAATACAAACCTTCACCCTGTGGAGGCCCATTGTGATCTTCTTAAGATCGGACATGGTCATACATTATTATATTACATATTATTAAAATTTAAAAATGTATTTCAAGGGAAATTTTCGAATTTTTGTATTTATAATATTCCATAATAAAATTCGTTTTATAAATATCATTTTAACTTGAAAATCCGGTCGGTAAAGTACGCAATATATAAATATATTTTTTTAAATAAACATAATATTACCCATACGTATAAAATAGGGTTTGAAATTCCGGGACAAATCATAATAACTAATGATTTCGGGATTAGTTTTTTTTTGTCCTGTTTCAATCATCTGCTGGACGAATTCCTGCTAAAGCTCTCTTCACACTTCACGGTTTCTTTTTCTTTGCTACCATGTCAAACCACCGTACCCTTTCGATCGCTCCATATCGCTCTTTTGAATAATTGTAAATGTTGGGAAATAACCATTATATTCCCAACATTTAAGTATAGGTATCCCATACGCCCACAGTGGCCGCACGGCTTAAGCGTTAGACTATAACGCCGTGGGTCCCAGGTTCGAATCCTGGGTCTGGCAAGTACACATATTGTTTTTCAATTTGTGTGTGTCTGGGTATGGACCTAATAGGTTGAGCAAGTGGCTGACATCCATTTCTCGTAAAAAACAAAATCTGTCAATACAAATCTCTACTCTGTGGAGGCCCATATGATCCTATTAGGATCGGACATGGTCGAAAGAAAGAAAGAAGAATCCCATGGGAATGGTGAATATTATATCATAGCAATCTTATTATATTATGATCTTATTATGTATTATGTTTCGGGGGAGCGGTCCGGATCCGAAAATACCTCTCTATCCCTTGTGTGTGCGCCTGATAATCAGCTGTAATGACGATGATAATTAATATAGTCCAATCAATGAATATTTTTTAGAGCGAATGGAATATGCCACAATTTTTGATATCAGGACTTTGTTACGAGTAGGTAGTAGGTAGGTTAGTAGGTAGTAAATTTAATTAGCTTTCATTTATAATTGAAACATTTTTTTCTACATGCACCGTTTTCGAGATATAAGCGAAAAATCAAAAAATTAAAAAATGGTACATTTCGATCCCCCTCCCTTACCTACTAACTACTCCTAACAAAGTACTGAAGTCAAAAATTGTGGCATATTCCATGCACTCTACACCCATCTTTTGAGCACTAATTGACTGGAGTAATAATAATATTTGGAGGTTTCCCAAAACGGTTCCATGACAAAACAGAACATGACAAAACAGAAAATGACAACCACTAGTCTTTCCAGGTTATGTAGCTCGCCGAAAAACATGTATAAGAAACTGCAGAATGCGTATCCGACATATCGTCGAGAGTCGTTCCTTTATCTGCAATATGTAGAATCTGGATGATTGACTGTCTCTTCCTTTCTCCAAGAAATACGAAGCAAAATCACATTTCGAAGGTATTAATTGCCTTCCGCACCCTTGCCTTCAAGGTCCATTACTAGACACCGTGCAAAAATATGAAGAATACAAATGCTTGCTCAATATTCGTGGCGATGCCCCGATTCTTCCATATAATGGTAAGACCATGGCCCCATGGGCTGGCAGGGCTCTTGCTTGGGGGCCCGGCATGGCGGATTGACCAGCCAAGTGAGATAAACACACATCACAAAATTGCAATAATAGTAAAGAATGTCTCTTGCGGCGCTATTTCACTTCAAGCATACTAACATTTCAAAATATGTAAGTACTTGTGCGATGCAATTTTCGATTATTATTTCTTGATATTATTTGACAACTCCACAATTCAAATGGGTGTATTAAAAATACAAAGAATCGCATTAAAATACCCTAAATTTTACCTTGAACACTATTTGTATTACACAACTGTAGATTGTCATACTGACTTTAACCTTAGCGATAGGTAGGGGAGCCCGCCGAAGATTATAGCCTAGGGGGCCACTTCAAGTTGTGAAGGCTATGGGTAAGACGTGGCATCGCATTTTATGCAATCTGTGTTTATCTCTGCTTCACACCGGCTTTTTCCACTGATGGTCGATCCCAGATATACAAACTCGTCCACAGTTTCTAGATTTTGGAGTATGTTTGCTGTTGGCAGCCTTCCACAAGCAGCAAATATACTTCAAAATATTTAATATGTAAACAGATTAACGTTGTTATTATCACTTGAATACAACCAAATAAAACAACGAACAAATAGACTAAGGTCGTATGTACATTTTTTCCGACATTCTTAATTTCGTATTCTCGTGTAAACATCAACAGCGCGTAATACCTACAAGAAGTGTATTAATGTAAAAAATATATTTATTCGGATAAATCTAACGTTCTCTCAGTACTGTCAATAATTGGGGTCAAGGAGTTACTATGACAATTCAAAAGTTAGGAAGAATTACTCATATTATGAAAGTATAGTAATCGAAATAAATTTAAGTGCCGAGGATTAAAATAATTACAAGATAAAAATAACTTTTTATATACAACGTTTTTAAATTTTCTGTTGAATTATTATGCTCAATATGCTCAAACTTGTACTTGATATGAAGTAAATAAAAAAAACCAACAAACAAACAAATATAGAATACTGAAATGGTGAAATATCATTTTGATTTCCATAGTAACGCACGTATTTATGAATAATTTAGTTGCCAGGACCACCCACTTAGCAACCAATAATAGTGGATTGGATTACGGATTTTTTCCGAAATAACTTTTCATACAAAAGAGAATTAACTGAAAATGAATTCAATTCTACTTAAAGATGGCTAGAAGTATTAAAAGAATGCATTGGCATCGTGTTCTGATATATTCTAAAAGTTTCAAATGTCTAGCTAGTCGGGAAGTTAGTTAAAAATCGATTGCAAGATTTGTACCGGACAAAAAACCACCGGAAAAATAAGAATACGAGCTAATAAAAACGTTGTAATAATACAGGTACACCAGTGATTAAGTTAAGTAAATCAACTTCAAAGTTAAAATTGTAAATTCTACATAACCGTTATTAAGATTCTGTAAATGATTTGTCGTTCTCAACGGTGATATTTTTTTTGACGCTATTGACGCAACTGATTCACCATTTTTTTTTTTATAAAAAAAGCCTCCAAACAGTTCAAAACCGTCATAAAATATTAAATTATACTAAAATCTATAAAAACTGCATATTTTGTTTCGAAATTGTTTTTTTTAATAATATCAAAATATATTTCACAGAACAAACGCTGAACTATCATTCTACAATATTAAAATCAGTAACGACCCGTGAGATTAGGCAGATTATGCGTTGCTAAGAGACAGCAAATTAAAGGAGAAATTGTAAATATTATATGCCTACATCTTTTATAATATACTTTATGTACGCAAAATGCCATTAAACACGCTACTGACTCGTTTTAAAATGACTGCATGAAAAAATATTGATGTTTCTTAAATTTTATTAATCATATGCATTACATCCAGCAAAACGGCATTAAATTAGACAAACACTATTTACAAAACTGTTTGTACTTAAATAAAGGCCGGTTTGGATTAGTCGAGTAATTTAGTCGAGTGGCGAGTAATTATTTAGTAACTAAACATGTATGGATAGACGAATTTAGTCGAGTAATTAAGTAAAATCATTTAGTCGAGTCGATCTATTTTGTTCTAATTTTTCGCTCGAGTAGCACCCCCAACAACTTTCACTAAATACTAAACAAGCCAAGAGATAACCCTGAACATGTTATCTTTAGTCAAGTTCATTAGTGGTCATAGAATTTCTTCCTAAAATTCTTCTAATATAGTGTGAAGTAAAATTAAGTTTTTAACTTAATAGTTTTTTGAACATAGGTAGATAATTTGAAAACACTTTTGAGCAATATATAACGAATAGAAAAAATCTTATTTTTTTTTTAAATACGACAGAAAGCAGAATTCGAACCTGCCATGCTATAGGAACCTTATCTAATTGCAACGAATTTTTGCTAATGGTTTTAGAGACGTATGTTTTAGAGTATTACATTCTTAAAGCTAGTGAATTATTCGTTGAATAAAAAATAATAGTTGTTGATTTTTGCTTTGTTACCTTGTGCTCTGTTCATTTTGATACGTCATTTACTAATGTACTGTGTTCGGAGACTTTTCAGTTACTGAATCATTTAGTGGTAACTAAATCATTCGCCACTCGACTAATCTGAACCGACCTTAACGTTTCAAACTTCAACATTTGCTTAAAGCACCCCCACGCTACCTATATTAATTTAGTAATATAATTAATGTTTTTCATAAAAAACTGTGGTTTTGAAAATATTTAAAAACTATATCGATATTCCACTTACAATACATTTATAGTATGTATCAATATTTTCATTCATCACGATACTTACACCGTATATCAATACAAATTTTCTTTCCTCATGACGATTCTAATTAGTATTGAATATTTTTTCGTGATACAACTAATATCTACATTTCAAAAGTAATCGACAAAGCAGGAAAAAATACATTCATAACTTGTACAATTAAAGTCGATGGATGTTTGGACGTATGCTATTTTTGCCTAAGGTTATTTTATTTAAAGGGTTTTTAATTACTTTTAAATTAAATTTCTAAGTATGCATATTAATGATATTTATATTGAGATTTAATCACACATATATCTCATCAGTTAATCAACACATATCATACGTAAATTACTCTACAATTACCTACATCATTTATAAATAATAGTCTATACATTAGATAACGGCCATTGAAGTGCTTTCTGTGATTTCAAAATATTTGCTTTTAATATTTCCATGATACTATCTTACATTACCGAGTGATGTGTTAATATGCGATATAAATAGTGCACACTAGGGATTCCAATCCCGGGATCCCGAACTATTTTCGATACCTATGAATCCCGGGATTGATAAAATTAATCCCGAAACTTTCGGGATTGAGTTTTTTATTAGTTTTTATGGAAAATAAAATAAAAACAAAAATATAACAGAAAAATACAACTACATTAGAAATAAACTGAGTTTGAATGAAGTTTGATTTATTACCCATGTGTTGCCAATTCAATTTATTTTTTCACATAAATTAATAAAAATGAGAAGGATTGGAAAAAACAATGCTTCGCACTTTTTAAAAAAATGATTCCACCATGTTTTTAATGCATTTGTCATTTTTTTTATTTTAATTGAACTTGTATTTGTCATCTTTTCATAAATAAATAAAACTGTTTTACTTTCATATTATTACAACATTATTTACTTCATTAAACCTGTGTATTTCCAAGAATGAACGTACACAATATTCACAATAAATGTCTTAAATAGTATAAATTATACTAGATTTATTTTTGACCGATTTTATCAACGTTATTTGTATATATAAAAATGTCAAATCGTAATCCCGAAATCCCGGCTTTTTTTGGCTCGTGATTGGATTCCCCAGTGCACACTAAACTTTTTCAGTCATACTTATTTGTTTTCATTGAACTAAGAATACAAATTTCGGATGGTCTTGGTTAGTTTCTAAATTTAATTAACCCCTCCCTACCTAAAATATAATGCACTTGCAAAGATTTATTACGACGGCTTACTCGACTATGGTACTGACATTTCACCATGGCACAGTTCACCGTGAGCTTTCTTATCGGAAAGAGATGACTGCATACTAAAAGGTCTTCAAGCTTGTTAGATTCAATATGAACATTAATTCAACTTTCATAGCTGATTTTAGCAAAATTCATGAATTCAACAATGATAACCTAACCTAACCTAATAAATAATCCAGTATATCGCCATTTTTGCTGCTGGCTTCCTGTAAAGTGTAAACCGACAAGAACCCTATTTTATTTAGACATATGTCAGTACTATACGGCCCAAAGAGGTTGGACGGTCTTTAATATACGGCCATATATTTACGATAAACATTACACGGTGAAGTATGATACGGTGAACTGCATACGTACAAGTTTCTGGACACGACTGACGAACGTGTCCAAAAACACTACCTAGATATTTAGATAAATGAAATGGTTGGGTAGAAGGGCGTGCGCCTAGATCCAACCATTGTCTATCTAACTGATTTAAATAGGCGTATAAATTACAATTTAAACGAATATCTATTTTGTCATTCTGCGCTGTGTATCTGTCTAATTTTCTATGCGTATTTTATTTTATACGGTTATTATGGGTTGGAGACGTAGCTCCAAGAAGGGACAATCGTTGGACAAATCTAGTCATCCAGTGGTACCCAAGAGGTGCTAAACGTCCGCAAGGTAGACCTAAAGGCCGCTGGATCGATGAAATAAGTTATGCGGAAGTACGTGGCAACGCAGCGCATAGGACCGAGAGAAGTGGAATCAGCTTGTAGAGACCTTCATCCAGCAGTGGATGGATTCGGTAGTTCGATAGATGATTACGGTATGGTCACAATATTGAAGCTGATTTGTTATACTAAATTGCAATGTAAAAATTAGATAAGATCCTTTAACGAATGCACATTTTATAGTATTTTTTTTAATTGCAAGCTATTTTATTTTATTTAAAAAAAATATTTATTTATCTACTTAATTTTAGATACGTATTGATAAATAAAAACACTTTAAAATGTAAATAATCAATATGCTGTATTAAATTCCAAGCTACCTACGTATTTTCCCGTTGAATTAATGACCTCTGAAAAATGTAAAATATTTAATTGAACTTATCTCTAAATAATGATAACAGAACCACCTTGTACGAAAAATCAAGGGTATAGTTCATAATACATTTAAAAAAGGTCAATATAGTATTGTATATATTATATTAATTGTTTTTATTATTGATTAAGTGTATATATATTTCTGGTTATTTTACTTTCGATTCAAACGTCAAAGCCGAAAGTATAAGTTATTGGCGAATGTGTATAATGAATACCTGTCAATACATGGCCGTATAGTGAGGTCTTTTCACCTGTACACCTTTCTTTTTGCCCCTATAATGTGAGTTTAGAGTGGTTAGACCATCATTATACTTTGACCTCAAAATGCTATTATCTACAACAGCAATAGACAGTTCCCAGACCTCACATCTTATAGATATTCATCTTTCTCTTTTTGCTCAGAATTCAAAATTCTATACACTAGAGGCATGGAAACGTGGGATTGCAATACCGAATGAAAATACCAATACCAGTATTTCGATATTTCCTATTGAATACCGGTATTCGAAAAATAATTGAAAAAAAACAGATGTATCTAATAAATATATACCACCAAGAGCCACGGAAGTAAACCAGACATCGCGTAACGTGACAAAATTACAGTTATGTTAAGCCTGTATGTTAATTAATACATTGTTACCGAATATATCGTTATTGTCTGATTTTCAAAACCGATATTTCGGTATCGAAAAATACTGGGATACAGGTTTTGAAATACCGATATTGCAATCCCTAATGAAAACATTCTTACATTTAACAATAAAACAGCCCGTGATAATAGTGTATTTAGTACCTAATTGAAGTGAAAAAATCACAAAGTTAAATGAAAAAAAATATACTTACTTGTTTGATGCGATATAGCAAATATTACCCTCACAAGAGGGAAGAAAAAAAATTAAAAACACAAACAATTTTATACAATAAAATAAAAACTCAAAAACGAAATCCGTGTCCATTTGAAGCGCGTTGACTAGTCGTTACACTCGTTACCTCACCGGGAATCGAAACCAGAGCCTCAGGATGAAAGGCCAGTGCCTTACTTATTTGTACTTCTCTCTTCTTGGTCGTGCACTCATGGCTGAGGATCGTGACCACATTTAAATTTTGCCATCCTTTGAGCGACCAAGACTTTCCATCCTTCTCGATCTTCCGCTTCTCTCAGGGCAGAATGCTCCGCAGCTCTTTCACTTGGTCGCTCCATCACGCAGATGCTCTTCCTCTGCTTCGCCTTCCCTGTAGGCTACCCAAAACTACCAGTCTCTCCAGGTTGTCCGGTCCGCGCCTGACAATATGTCCAAAAAACTGCAGAATTCTTCTCAAACATATCGTACTTCTATAGGTGTATAATTGTATTTTATAAAAATTGAAATTGAAAACTCAATGAGAAGTCACTTATGAAAATGCAATTTAGCCGCTTAAATGCACTCCATGCAATTTTGATTCTGCGAATAATCTAGTCATACATACCGTCAATTGACGTTGTCGTTCGAGATAATATGATATACCTATAATTCGTGGAGTTACTGCCAAAAGTTGGTAAGTCTCGAAATCATGTTATGGAGTAATTTCTATTTGAGAGATTTACTTGCCCTCTAAAATCAGGCATAATGCTAATTTCTTCGTGCTTTTTTTGCATGTTCTCAGTGACGTCCCTAGACAGAATGCCGCCCCTAAGCAGTGCCAAAATGCAGCTCCATTTTGATTACAGTATTTTTTATCATCCTTTCATGACTCCATTATATAAGAAATGTATTGTATGGATACACTATTAACAACATATATACCACTAAACGTACCAAAAATAAATTTATAAATAATTTTAAATTAATAAGTTAATAAGTCAGATTTTAATTATTCACAAAACTGCACGTGCCGTTTATTGTCACCAAGAACGCCAAAGGGCAATGGAAGTAAACTAGACATCGCGAACACGACAAAAAATTACAGTCCTGTTAAATCTTTTATGTTAATTAATACATTTTGTTTCCAACCGGTGAGCTGATTTTTTAATGGAAGGATATTTTCGTTATTATTAAATTTAGTTACCTAACTATTTCTAAATATACTAAATGATTCTCATTCTTAATTTGGAAGAGCGCTGATGAGTAGGCATTAAAATTGACCAATAGTTAAAATTTGTCGTAATTAGTATGTCACGCCGTAGCATATTGGTTAAATGCGGCGGATGGGGCGTATACCCGGGAGATGCAGGGTTCGATTCCCGGCCGGGGTGGCTTAATTTTTTCAAAAAAGATTTTTTCTATTGGTTATAATATACTCTCTCAGAAAGTGTTTTTCTAAATTATATATGTCAAATGATTCTCCTCTATTTGCCGCCCTTCGAGTGACTGCCGCCCCCATGCGACACTCAATCTGCCTACCCCCAAGGGACGTCACTGCATGTTCTATATATCGGATGACTTTGAATTATTTTTCTAGGATACGTATTATTCAGGGCCGACTTGAAGTAACCGAAATTCAGTAGATATCCATATCCTAAAGTGTATTGCCAAAACTAATACAAACTTCCGCTTCTATATAGTTGATTCATGAAAATAACATCCAGATTGTGTGTTTTTTGTAATTTATTAGAGATTGGATATTATTGTATTTTTCCGCATTTTATTTACATTTTAGACAATGTCAAAAGTACATAAACTTAATTTACAGTGTAGCATTTGTCAATAATATTTAATAGTGTATTTTTCTAATATTTTAATAACTCGTACACCCGGTTCTTGATAATTGAAATGTAAAAAATAAATATTTAAGAAGTATATTTTTATAGTACTTTTCCTTAAGAAGAAACAAAACAATTATCTCATCGCTTTGAGACACTTTCAAGGTTCACAACAACGTTTTTGATGGTGTCATCAATTTAGTTTGTCTGGGGTCCCCTATTAATAGCGAGAGTAGCATAGAAATCAAAATTAGGAGACTAATAATTATGTTTAAGAAACGAATGTCACTTTGGTTTTAAAAAAGTGCTACGATTCAAGTCATGAAAGCGACACTTGAAATATATCTTATACAAACACTTATCAGACTAGTTGTCAGGACAGTGTAGTTTAACAGTAGTGTATTTAGTAATATAAGTGAAACAATCACAAACACACAGGCCTTGAAAAAATCACATAACTATACTGTATCCTCACCGGGAATTCAACCTGGAGCTCCCGGATGAAAGGCTAGCGCCTTACGCACTGCACCACGAGAGCCGCCTTATTATAATGAAACGACCACTTAATTACTAATTGGCATGAAACAAATGTTATATTTTTTTATTTTTACAAGTATTTGAATGGGTACGAATCATACAAAATAATATTTAATTATATATTATATGATATATGTTGGTGTAAATACAAGTGTTCATACGTCATAGAATTTAATCCAAATTTAGCAATAAAATGCTCAAAATTTTTGATGCCAACTTTACTTATACCATCACCATATAAAAGAAGGACAGTTGAATCCTATAATTTTTATCTAATTATTTATCAATTGTAATGGTTTAATTCTCATTCCATCCCCACAATTGACATAAAGGGTTACATGTAATCGTACGTAAAACATTTTACCGTGCCACAGTTTGCCGTGAGCTTTCTTATCGGAAAGAGATGACCGTATACTATTCGGTCTCCAATTGTATTAGATTCAATATGAACATTAATTCAATTTTCATGATTGATTTTGGCAAAATTCATGAATTCAAGAATGAAATCTTAACCTAACCTAACCTATAATCCAGTATATCGGCTATTTTCAAAATTTGTTTGCTGCTGGCTTCTTGGAAAGTAGAAACCGACAAGAACCGTGTTTTATTTAGACATGAATTTTATGTCAGTACTATACGACCCAAAGAGGTTGGATGGTCTTTAATATATGGCCATATATTTCCGTTACAACATTTCACGGTGAAGTGTGATACGGCAAACTGCAAACGTACAAGTTTCCGGACACGGTCAAAAAGTACTATACTTTAACATCACTGTGTTGTTTAACAAGAGGCTGTGTTAACTTTTAGAGCGAGATAGACAGTTTAGACGGCTAACTTATTGTAACAATTATAATACCTCAATACATAAATATGGTAACCTACCCTTGATAGCCGCCAATAGCAGCCTTGTGTATAGTATAGATGCGCAGCGCAGGCGTAGTTATTTATATAAATATTCTAATGACGCCGTGGGTCCCAGGCTCGAATTCTGGGTCTGGTGAGTACACATACCTATTGTTTTTCAATTTGTGGATAAGTCAGAGTATGGACCTAATAGATTGAGCAAGTGGCTGACATCCATTTCTAATAAAAACAAATTCTGTTAATACAAACCTATACTCTTTTGAGGCCCATATGATCTTATTAGGATCGGACAAGGTCGAAAAAAAATATGAATATATTTTATTGTGTTAATTTGATATACAGTATAAACAAAAATTAATTATATTCCATGCTATTGAGATTGGTGTGTGTGCTTAGTGGCTGAAGATACCGATAGGCGAAACCCGGGTTGTAAAAAATGCTCAAATGTATTAGTACAAAATTAGAATTCTAATATCACTAATTTGAAGATATATTATTAATATTTTCAAGTACAATACTATACAGCCATTTCTTTTCTAATCACTCAATTATACTATAATGATGGTAGACCTAATCATTTTATTTGATATTGTCTGTTTAGATACAGATTATTAAGGAATACTCGTGAATACATCATATTATTATGTATTTAATATGTTGAGAAAATGGCAAACAAGCATCTCTAGTGAAATAAACAAATGCAATTAGGTAGGCTGTTAATATTAGATATAAATAGTGCACACTAAACTTTGTCAGTTATACTTATTTATTTTCATTGAACATATAATACAATTTTCAGATGTTGCTGGTTCGTTTTTAAAACTCAATTAAACCTGCCTAAACCAAAGCATAATAGTTTAGGTATGCTTCGGGCGATCCGATAAAAATAGTGCGCACTCTTGCAGTCATACTTATCTGTTTTTGTTGTATTAAGAATACACATTACAGATGGTGTTACATTTTTTTTTTAAATTCATTAGGTCCTGCTTAAACGAAACCATAATCGATAAAAAATATTTTATAAGTAAACGAATATTTTTCGACTATTATCTATGGTGGCATTTGTTAGGCAGGGTTTAATTGAATTTAAAAACAACTAACAAACATTGTAGTCTTAGTTGAATGAAAACAAATGCGTTTGACTGATAACGTTTAGTGTGCACCATGTCTGTCGGATCTTAAGAGCCTACCTCCGCCCTTCGCCACTGCTACACACCATTAAAGTGACCTTGAGATTTTCGTTTTTCAAATCATTATAAATAGAATTAAATTAGTTAAATAATACAAGAAAAAATAATATAAATACGCGGAAATACTTAGATTTATTTATAGAATTTTTAGGCATAATATAACATTGGATTTTTTTGTTATTTAGTGTAGATTTTTAAGATTTTTATACATAGTATGAAATATGTAAAACAATAAGGTATATATTTTTTGATTTTTAATTTTAAATAATATAAAGATGAAAATTAAAGTTTGTTTTTTTAATAACATTATAATAATTTATTAAAAACTTACGCAATTGTTGACCATCTGACAAAGCCACCAAAAATCCAGCGAGCAGCACGAAACTTTGACAAAACATTTCTAATGACAATAGTAAATACACCTGTTGCTATAACAACGACACTTTGAACAGTAAGTGAATGCTATGAGAGTTACCTGTTGATTGAATGTAACCGAGAGGTAGATACTATAATCTCTTTGTGAGGAGGGGGAAAGTGCACAGCCAAGAAAAAGTCGACGAGAGGGAGTTGAAACAAAACCTAAGTGCACTTGAGGTATTGTAATTTTAGATAATTTAAAATAAATAATATATTTTTTTGTACAGTGTTTCTTATAAATTCTTGTAGAGGCAGTAACTCAACTATGCATTACAATACCGTATGAATATATCAATACCAATATTTCGGTATTTATTATTAAATACCGGTATTCGTCAAAACATATTAGGTATTGAAAAAAAAAAGTAGTTACCTATCGATAAATTTTATGGCAACCTAAAGTACTTACCTACATTTATAACGTTTACCTTTATAAATATGTATTGATAATTTGATAATTTTTATAGTCCGGAAACAGAAAAAATTCAACGTTTGTTGGATGTACATACTATTAACGTTGGATCAATAGTAAGTTGTAGATGTTAATGGAGATTAGATGGAAATGTTTGCCACTAATATTTTCTTTTTCGAAATATGTTAATTTATCGCGATAATTCCATAACTATATTTGAGGGTTGTGTTTTAATTTTATTTAACTTTTGTTGGTTTAAGTCAATATTTGCGTTTCGGCAGCATAAAAATTATACACTAAATTTAATACACAATAAATAGTTAAGTAATGAAAAATACCATTAAACTCATTTTCGAAAAACATAAACGTTTATGCTGTTTCTTAACCTCTTCTTAACTTAACCGGTATTTCGGTATCGATAAATAATTGAATACCAATTTTGAAATACCGGTATTGCAATCCCTAAACTCAGCGCAGTGATCCTAGTACGAAACCAATCATCGCAAGATGGTCAATACATATGGTGTCTATTTTCCTATTATAAAGTTGAAATACTTAAGAAAACAAAGAAGCACTTCTTCATCTATCCATGCCATTCCTCTACCAGTTTACTAATTCAGTGGAACTGCACTCGTATCAACAATTACTGAGGTTTTTAAGCCAGGAAATGTGGTGTCGTCCTCTGCTATCTTTGTTTACCGTTAACCTTTCCTTCGACAATGAGTTCGGGAATATTATACTATTTCTTCCTCTCATAAGATGGTGAGGTAAGATAATTTATCTGGCTTTGATTCTCAGCAGAACTTAATAATTAAGGTGAGAGAGTGCTCTGTGAAGGTCGAACACGAAGAATGTGGGATATTTTTGCAAGGTCCGCATCATGAGACAATCTACAGACTTTTTAGAAAACTATCGGTGTGTGTACTTATGTACGCGCGTTAGAAGTTGTACTTCTTTGGCGTAACAAAACAAAAACATAACATGTGATAACCTAGATTATTCGACTAGCTCTTTATTATCTTGTTAAATTACACACTCAAGAAAAAGGACCGCTTATTGGAACGCCGTTGGTTTATTTCTATTCACTTTAACTTATATTACTAAATTATATAAGTGTTTCTCGTTGTTTTTATTTTTATAGTAACAATTGTCAATCTGGCGTTTAATTGTTTGTTTACGCAAGGAATTGCAAATGGCCGACAATAATAAATTCGTTTCCTAGGCAACGGAACAATTCTTCGTACATATAATAATAAATTCGCTGCCTAGGCAACGGAATAAACTATAATATTATACTGTATAATCGTCACGACTGCATTATCATACTGTGGCGTAAAGGCAGTGCGTTCGACTGATCGCCAATCCAATTGAGTGAGATTTTTTTCGTGTGAAAAAATAAATTATGTGTTACATGTCATACGCCAAAAATACACTCTGATCTGATTTTCCAAACGCGCCTAAAGAAGTATAACTTCAAAAACCGTATATCATGTCATTGTGATACCTTGTCTTGTTTCATCTTAAAAGTTTACAATTGATGACTACATAAATTATATACCTAAATATCATAAAAGAGTATTGTTGTAAACGTCGTTGTGTTGATAACAAAGCCATATTTGGTACATCAGATATCCGTGGTTATAGTACTTTTTAAAATGATTATTTTGTCAACACATGCATAATATATTAAATTTTTATCTAACTTAACAGAGTATAGTCAAATAGATTCGGTAAATCTTTCAATGGAGTCTGTGATCAACTCTTAGGTTTGGAGAAATTGCAACATTTGGCGTTCCGTATTTTTGCACAGTTTTTTCATTTTTTTAGGACATGCACAGGGAGAGAGAAACAAATACGGTCTCCATTTTATTTGGAAGACCAAGTTAATGGTTATTGATCGTGTTAACCAGCACTCTACTCCAAAACCTGTAAACAGTGGACGACTTTGTATATTTAGGATCAACCATTAATGGAAAAGGCGGATATGAAGAAGATATGATCTAATAAGAAGTCACACACAGATTGCGAAAAATGCGATGGCATGTCTTACCACTATATTGAAGTATCGTAGAATTTTAATTACCACAAAAATTGTGTTTATGCAAACATTAGTATTTTCAGGGCTCGAAATGGAATGGAACGCACCGGAGCGCCGTTCCGGCTCGTGAAATTTGTAAAATTATCGCTCCGTCTTGTGGAAAAAATATGTTAACCGTCTGAGCTAGATAGGCCATAGAATTAAAAATCTGATACACTTATTATTATAAAATACACATACAATTTCATAACTATGTAAATATCTTCAGAAAATTTGTCAAGCGCTCCGGTCCGTAAACTTTTCCATTTCGAGCGCTGAGTATTTTTGGTTCCATGACAAATCAGAACAGTGACAAAACAGAACATGACAAAAGCTATCGGTTTTTGGGTCGTCATTTTTCTAGTAGGTATATGCATGAGTTGTTTTCAAAAAAATGTATGTTCAATACATAGATCGTTACATTTTCAAATCTTGTTCTTTGAATAAAAGAAGTTGTTTATAAACTAAATATTTGTTTTATGTTTTAATGCCTAGTCTATGACCTTGCAATAATGAAATTTTAAATAATATTATTTAAAAATATTAAATATTCATAAGATAATTAGACATACTATGTATATGAACATCACATGAATGAAATATGCGTACAACAAAATATAATGACAGTTTAATTAGAAGGATTTTGAAATGATCTTATCTTTAGAAAAAAAAATCATTTAATTAAGTAAGTATACAGAATTTTCGGTAAAACAGAACATGACAAAACAGAACAGTGACAAAACAGAACAACGATAAGTATAACTATGACCTTTCAGGAAAAATATAAATATAACATTGAAATTGTCCTATCTCTATTATGTTAATAGATTTTTAATAGCACAGATTTTCAATATGCCATAATAAATCAAATTATATACCTAATTACTGCATTCCTAATCGCTAGAAAGCCTCAAATAAACGGGACTTTGCCGGCAAGCTTAGGATATCTCATCTTAATCAATATAATATGTTCAAAATGATTGGGTGACTAGGTACAACGAAATAATGACCTAACATAACCTAAATAGATTCCACAAAAATTAATATTTCATTCTTCCCCTGGAATGCTTCTTACTTCTTGGACAGAGTACAGAATGAACCAGTCAATCATCCAAGGACTACAGATAAAATAACAGCTCTCGATAATATGTTGGAGACCCATTCTGTAGTTTTTTTGACACATGTATTTTTCGGCGTAGACCGGATAACGTAGAGACTTGTGGTTTTGGGTAGCATCCAGGGAATGCATAGCAGAGGAAGACATTTGGCGCACTGGAGTGATGGAATGAAGGAGCTCACTGGGAGCAAAGGATCGAGAGGGTTGAATTGTTTTGGTTGCTCAAATGATCACAGAACTTCAAGGTGTACATTTCGTAAAAACAAAGAACGGTCGATGCTAAAAATAATACACGTATGCTCAGAAATAATATACGTACCAAAAAAAGTCTTGAAATAAAAAATATCTTGTGAATTATTCATCAAATATTATAAAAATGGTTTAATTAAAATTACAGTCTACGAGCAAAGGTTTACTTTGAAGGTCATATGAACATACATACTAACGTTTTTATTTCTGAAACAAAATTCTACTATTTGTTTTACAAAATGTGTTTATTGCATTTTAATTTGATTAGTTAGTATTAGACCGGTTCTCGCAGTTGGGCGCCGAATTTATTATAAGATTATTTAATATCTCCGAAGCTAATGGTCTAATTATATGAACATATTCACAGATTTGACTACTCGCGCCGATCGTCGGGAGCAATTGTCAAAATTGGATAGTAGTTACACGGAGCGATCCAGCTGTCAATTTTGATTGATACATACAGTAACCCAAAAATACCTTATACTCGTATAATGTTTCAAACTTTCATGTTTGCGTTTTATCGTAATAGATTCTCGGGTTTCCACCGAATGTGCTTCTTCCTTACGAAGGCTCAGAGCAACCGTGTACTGAGCTTCAAAAACAGATGTTTGCGACGAATACTGGGTGTGCGGTGGTGTGACTTTAGGAGCAACGAGGAGATAAGAGAACACACCAAGCAGCCTCTCATCACGCTGAAACTAAAGAGACGACGTTGGACCTGGCTCGGCCACGTGTTGCGGATGACAGAAGAGAACCTCAACCTGGCTTGCCTGTTCTTCAAGCCGAATGGATTCTGGTGTGTGAGAGTGTATACGGCGGAGCTACGGGATGCTGGTTTGACCTGGAACGAAACAAGAAGACTAGCGAGCGACAGGGATTCTTGGAGGCGCCACGTGGTGTCCATATGCTCAAATTAAGGGGCGGATATAGCCAAAGAAGACAAAATTACTTCCTTCTTCTTTCCTCGCCGTTTCGGGGTCGTTGCAGAGGCCATTATCAATATATATATTGTGTTATGATAAAGTGTATTGTAGGTATATGAATGCAAACGTTGCTCTAAGAATGTCAAAAGGAATTCAATTAGCTAATGGCAAACGTTGCTCAGAGTAATGTGTCACTCGTTACGACCAGAGAAACCGGATCGAATAATCGATTATGCTGACAGTACCGGAAGCCATGACGTTTTTAACCGTAACCCAACATCCTTATTAATATTTTCAGGGTTTCTATACATTTCGATGGCCGCTTTTATCAACCGTGAGAAATATCCCTTATTCCGACGAAATATCTTGGTTTCGAAGTCAAATTTGTGGCTTCTACATTGATATATGTTAATTTGAAGACAGTTCTGTGAAATATATAACCACTTAAAAAAAAGTACGATGTATGTATGTTCAATAAAAGAATACATTTTTAAATCTAGTGAATTATTCATTGAATAATAAAATCAGTTTAGCAAAAAAATATCTATTAATAATATACGAAACAGTGTTTCCTTATACTCGTATTTTAATACTTCAAAGGTCATTTCAATCTATTAGAGATTGCATTTTGACAAGTGACAAGTTGTTAATTGTATTTGGTGCCGCTTTTAGCAGTGGACTGTAATTTAAAGATACTGATGGATGGTGGATTGCGGATCTAATGGAGGGGGTTTACACGAGAATACCAGGCATTGACCTTTGATGTTGAGAGAGCTGGCGCTCACTGGGACCGGTTCGGTGTTCACGCACTCACGCACTGGTAAACGAGCGATACACTTTGGATGGATGATAATATATTATGAAGTTGATGAATGATGATTATATGTTCAGGATGGATGATATAGATGCGACGTTCACTCAAACAGTAACAAATTTAGTGCATCAAAGGTCGAATAGATACGTTTTGTCTGAGTAGCTATGTGGTTAGCGCCGGCTAAGCTATAGCAACTCGCACATGACCGTTTTCTGGATATTACTTGAGCTAACCCATACGTGACGGCTGTCTTGAAGTAACGTTTGAATTACTCTGTATAACGCGGTGCGGCAATACGCACCCGTTCGTTCTCTTGAGCTGACTGAATTTTATTCGCAATCACGGTCGTCTTATGACCCGTGATTTCTTGTTTGCAATTGTTGTCTGGTTTTGCGACAATAACAAAATAAGGTGGGGAAATAAGGGATGAAGGCCACTACAATCGGCCCAACCAATATTTTAATTTGAAAACACTTCTGAGAAATATATAACCACTTGGAAAAAAGTACGATGCATGTAATATGTTCAATAAAAGAAATCTTGTGAATTATTCATTGATTAATAAATTCAGTTTATCAAAAAATATCTATTAATAAGCTTAGTGGGAATACTAAACAGTGTTTCCTTAATTTTTCATGCTTCAAATGTCGTTTCAATCTATACGAGATTCCATTTTGATAAGTAACAAGTTGCTAATTGTATTTACTAGTGTATGTCAGTGGCGAAGGGTAGAGATAGGCTGTGGAGATTCGACATATTTTTTTCCGACCATGTCCGATCCTAATAAGATCATATGGGCCTCCACAGAGTGGAGGTTTGTATTAATAGATTTTGTTTTTACGAGAAATGGATGTCAGCCACTTGCTCAACCTAATAGTCTTATACTCTGACTCATACACAAATTGAAAAACAATATGTGTATTTGCCAGACCCATGCTCACACTAAACTTTACCAGCCATACTTATTTGTTTTCATTGAACTAAGAATACAATTTGTAGATGGTGCTGGTTAGTTTTTAAAATTCAATTAAGACGGTACTTCAGTGAAACGGCAAATAATTTTCGACTATAGGTGCGACGAAATTTTGGACTCGCTGGCAATCGGAGAGCGAACGTCGAGCTGTGAATACGTCAATTTTTTTCGTGATGGCGACGGGGGTATTAATTCTTAAATCGTGTAAAGATGACTAAAAAACGTTACTCATTTACTTGAAAAAGAAAACATGTCAATGAATATATTATTATTGTTACTAATAGAACAATAAACAGAACATTAAATGGACGCATGTTGGATTTATATGACAAATTATATTTCAATTTCAATTTATTTTTTAAAAATATTGTGGACATTACAAATTATAAGTTTAAGACGTTCACAACATGACATATAGAAACAAAGAAGTATACTTAAAACAGTAAGTGTTACATAAAAAAGAGATAGATAGTATGTTATTAAACCGTAGAAATATGTACATACAAAAATATTAATTAGATAGGTACAAGGAAGTATACCGGATGAGTTATGCGGACACTATTTTAAGAATTTATAAAACAACGTCCACCTATACTAATCCTCACGTAGGTGGAATATATCAACACCCGAAGCAATTTCATTGAACATAGTTATCGACCTCCCAATTGGCATCACCAGTAGCAGGTTGGTTCTGCACCTTGGGAGAATAAACAACTGATGTTCTCTATTTCTAAGATAGTTATCAGGGACACACAAGTCAACACTGCCCAGAATGGCAGAGTTCTCATTTATACCTCGTATAAGTCGAAAAAAATACGTAGCCAAATAAAGATTTCTTCTAAAATGCAAACTGCAGTATGTAAGCATGCCTAAGAGAAAGTCGGTTGGATAAAGCCACGGATAGTATCCGTACAACCTCAAATAAAGGAGTCTCAAGAATTTCTTCTGAAACCGCGTTTTTCGTTTGGTTTTTCGTTCGGCACGCGTCATTTGCACAATCCGCGCATCGCCTAGCCACGATCTTTTTAGACCATGCCTCAACTGAGGTATAGCCTTAAACCCTGCGAAAACCAAGTCATAATAGATAATAGTAAAAAAATACTCGTCTATCTATAAAATATCTGAAATTATTCAATTAAATCATACATAATTTTGAATATTTTAAAGATAAAATAATATTTTTATATATTATAGTTCAGTTTAGGTAGGGTTGAATGAATTAAAAAAAAAATGACTAACAATATGTGTAATAATATGTATTCTTAATCCAACGAAAACAAATGAGTACGAACTAAAAAATGTGCACAAGTTTATCTTTTCGTCCAAAATATACCTAAACTATTATGGTTTAGTTTAGACAGGGTTTAATTGATTCTTAAAAACTAACCAACATCATCTCTGAATATTGTAGTTTTAGTTTAATAAAAACAAATACGTACAACTAACAAAGTTTAATGTGCACTATTTATGGTGGATCTTAACAGCCTACCTCCACCCTTGGCTACTGGTCTACACTAAGGTGAAAAGCAGACCTGGGAATGAAACCAAAACCATACCCTACATCAGGGTTTCCCAAACTTCTTCTGCAATGGAACACTTCACAAACCCGGAAATTTTAACGGAACACTTAGTTTATTTTTTAGTTTATTTATTAGCGCGCGTTCTGTCAATTTTGGCAACTGTCGTTAAACTGACAAGACTTCAAGAAGTCAGCCGGTCAGGTAAAAACAATATACCCCATCTTTTGCATGCACGCGGTGTGAGAAAAGATGGTCCTCCGCCTGTACCTAGATCATGGCCCCCACATCTCGAAGTGGGCCCCACGCTAGGATCTTTGGCGGGTCCCTTACTTATCGCTCAGGTTAAAGGCAATGTGACGATCTACAGTTTTATATTCCAAATGGTGTTCGACGTAAAATTAAGGGCAGTTTTAGTGATTTTTTGTGTATTTAATACACCCACTTTTATGTTGATATCCACAATTATGGACATATCAAATATCAAAAATTGTATGGCAAAATTACATATTATTAAATGTTAGTATGCTTGAAGTAAAACAGCGCAATTTACTATTAGTGCATGTTTGTGATGTGTGTTTATCTCACTTGGCTGGTTGATCTCTCACGCTGGGCCCCTCGTAAGACCAGGCCCCCAGGTTAGAGGCCTGTCAGCCCCCACCCCCTTATGGGAGCCATGACTTAGATACTTGAGGCCATAAACATCAGTGGAGATTGATCATCACTCGCCTTTCAATATGAAGTAGATTCTTTAATTATTTTAGTTTTACTTATTTTACTTCTACTTAGTAGAAGATCTTTAAATGTGTTGCAGTGAATAAAACCTTTCAAAATGGTCACGGAACACCTACTCAGGTTCGACGGAACACTGGTGTTCCGCGGAACATAGTTTGGGAAACCCTGCCCTAGAGCCTTGAAAATCTCTCAATTACAATTACTAAGAACAAGAACTGATAATGGAACTTCTAATAACTCTGTTTGAAATCTAATGAAGTTAAAAGTCTGCAGATTTGGGATGTTTCACGCGAAGAAAACCCCAAAGACTGTAAATCATCTGATTTGCATGCCAAACGAGTAGGGGCATAAAAATAAGGGCGCTTAAAATTGCCTATGATCGCTGCCGTGTCCGGAAACGTATACAGTTCGCCGTATTACACTTCACCGTAAAATGTTGTATCGGAAATATATGGCCGTATATTAAAGACCATTGAAGTTAATCCCTCCAAGCCAAAACCCGCCACCCACCATACCCGGTCTTAATCGAGCGTATCACGTGGCCCTACATTGGCGATGTGAAGCATCTAGTTCAGCTTTAGGCCGGTAATGCCCTAGGAGAAGATACCTAGGACTAAGGTTGCTACGCTCAAAGTGAGCTCTGACTGAGTTTAAAGTTAAGCTAAGTTAAAGTTAAGAGTAAGCCGTCCGACATGTCTATGCGGAGAGGAAATTCAGGATGCCAACCACATACTCTGGGAATGTCTTAGAATGTGATCCGAACGGGAGGAGATGCTCAGGTCGGTCCAACCAGCTGTTGGGCCCATCGGGCCGTCCGACTTGGTTGCTACTAAGGCTAATTAATTTGCATTTAAAAAAAATTGCGGCGTCTTACAGCGAGCGTGAAGATCTCTTCACATAATCTTTGCTGCCCGTATGATTAGCTTTATTATTTTTGTTATATATACACTAGAATCATTTTTATTTTTATAATTTCCATGTGCTCTTCTCTCCCCGGCACTTTCCATTAATTATAAAGTAGCTATTGAATACCGTTCAACCTCTTTGGGTCGTATAATACTGACATAAAATTCATGTCTAAATAAAACCCTGTTTTTGTTGGTTTACACTTTACATGAAGCCAGCAGCAAACAAATTTTGAAAATTGCCGATACACTGGATTGTTAGGTTAGGCTAGTTTTTCATTCTTGAATTCATAAATTTTGCGAAAATCAGCTATGAAAATTGAATCAATGTTGATATTGAATCTAATAAAATTGGAGACCTTATAGTATACGGTAATCTCTGTCCGATAAAAAGCTCACGGTGAACTTTGCCACGGTGAAATGTTGTACGTCCAATTTACATGTAACCGATCGCTGCATGTTCGACGGGACCAAACCGTGAATCGTCGCTTTTAACATCATTTAGCTCTGCTGAAAAAAAACGAAAGATGTTTAAATACTTCTATTGGTGATCGACAGATGTTTTTTTAAAATGTTAGTTCTTTGTTAAATTAATGGGGAAATCCAATCGCTTCAAGTTAATATATTTCAATGCGTCACACCAAAACAATAGCATCAACTTGTGACCTATGACGATCGTACCAATCAATAATTAACTTATCATATTGTTATATAAAAAACCTTTAATAAACATTCACCTATATCACGAAACACTTGGATATGTTTTTTAAGGCGATACATCAGTGAAACGGCAAATAATTTTCAACTATCGGCGTTACGAAATTTTGGACTCGCTCACTACTCACTGGAATTCTAAGAGGGAACGTCGAGCTGGGCACACGTCAATTTGTTTTGTGATGGCGACGGGCGTATTAATTCTTTAATCGTGTAAAGATGACTAAAAACGTTACCCATTTACTTTAAAAAGAAAACATGTCAATGAATATATTATTATTGTTACTAATAGAACAATACATGGATGCATGTTGGATTTATATGACAAATTATATTTCGTTAGGGATGCGTCATTTGCACCCGCGACCCGCAATCCGCGCATCGCCTAGCCACGATCTTTTTTGACCGTGCCTCAACTGAGGTATAGCCTTAATAAATCATAATTTGAGTCAATGATGTACCATCTTCTTCTTCTTCTCAATCCATGTCTGCTTAAGTTGTGATTATATTATGATGCACGTCGCGTACCGTCACGGCGACAAATTTAGTCTATGGTTTCGTCATTTTGCAGAATATTTTGAACGATTACCATATCTGTAAATTCAATGATGGAGAGTGCCAACGCTAATGTATTCGTATTTTGAATTACTATTCATTATTCATTCTAATTTCCATTCAACAGTCTCCACGTGTGTGTACGTTAAAATTACTTGCGAAATTTCATCCATAGATAATATTTTGAATAAAACCCAATTTTGAGACCATAGATAATAGACAACGTTCAAATAGAAGATACATAGTGTCATTCGCTAAAAACAAAAAACAAGCGATTTTGACTTGAGTCAAAAATGTGTAGCCATGTATAAAATGATAAAGAAAACGTTCATTGAGTCATGCGGGTGTCGATGCAGTGCGGTACACGTGAGGTGACCTCATCTTTGTTCTGGTGATTTCGCAGATTTTACCATTTTGACAATGTTTGTTTAAACGTTCAAAATATGCTACGGGATGGGAGCATCAGTTTGATAACATTTTAAACACCAAGAAAAATGATATATCATACTTTTTTCCCGTAGCGGCAGCTTACTGTGACTTCACGTGATAGTGCGCGACGTGCATCATAATATAATCACAGATTTATTCACCTTGGTTAGAGCATAATATACATACATCATACTTATAGACAGTGAGGTTCTGTGTGGGGTAGGCAGGTCAAGCGTTGCTTTGTAGGAGCACATTATAAAGGGCGGCACATTAAGGAACGGATATAAATAGTACCACTTATGAAAACAATGGCGGTTTTCCATGAAACAGGCGATGAGGTCGCTTTATTAGAAAGAATCGATACCTAAAAGCTGTAAGTAGTAAGCAAGGTAAATTTGAACGTCAGTGGTATTTGTTAGATTTTATTGACCCGCCCCGGGATCAAACCTGGAGCCCCCGAATGAAAGGCCAACACCTTACACACTGGAATACAAGGGCTGCTTGCTTCAACATAATGTTCAATATGAATAATTTGTACATACTTAAATTGTGTGATTATTCATTAAAATATAATATATTAGCTAGTATCTGAAGTTGGGAACTAAAATTAAAAAGATCCTCACGCCATCTGCAAATTAAAGAGGCTTTAATAAGTTGATTCAAAATTACAAAAGATAATCGCCGATTTTAACGGAATTTGATAGAATACCCCAAATATCGCCAGCGATGGCCAAGCGGTAACTTTTCGACATATGATGTTGTGAGTACCAGTTTCGAATCCCAGCGGGTCTATTCTATACACACGGCTGCTTTCGGTCCGCTCAGCTAAATAGGGTAGGAAAGTATCGAATTATTACCACTTATTCTTATTGTAATAATTACAATAAGTTAACCGTCTGAACTGTCAAAACTGTCTATCTCGGCCTAAAATGTATCACAGACAAGAGAGGTGCTTTTAAAACATAGTATTTATTGTAACAATTATAATTAAATTATTGTAATTGTTACAATAAACATAAAAGTTAATAATTCGTTACTTTCTTACCCTATTTAGCTGCCGTAGCGAACCGAAAGCAGCCGTGTGTATAGAATAGACCCGCTGGTCTGACAAGAAAAAATATTTTGTTTTTTTTTCCATGTCTAGGTATTACTTGGACCCAGTGTATAAACCTAATAGGTTGAGCAAGTGGCTAATAGTCATTTCCTGCCCATAGGATCGAATACAGTAAATAAAAATGTGATTAGTGCATAGCCGTTAGTTTCATTAAGTGAAGCACATCGCCCGGACTGTGATGATTGTGAGTTCAGGTCCTATTCCGTACGAATATTTGACTATTTTTTCTATTAAATATATTTTTATGTATATATTGTGATTTATTGTTTATTATGAAAGTATTGCCCACATTTTACGTGAATCTCTTGCAACGTCACATACGGAACACTGATATTTCACTGAACGCAGTTTACGAAACACTGTATTAAAACAATAAAAAAATTCACACACTAATGATTTTACTTTTCACGGTTCAGTGCTATTTTATTTATCCGTAAAGAATAATAAATAATATTTTGTTATTGAGAATCACAGGTGAAGGTTAAGGTTGCTGTGTTGACCAAACGTTGAAATCTTTTTGTAAGTTTGCGCAAGTCCTTGCATATTTGTCATTATGGTGGTCAAAAGATATAGTTCGTGATTTTAGTCAATAGTTAAGTAGTGCCTACCACACGAAACTAATAAGTTCGGTTCAAATATCAATGGGAAATGTGGAATGGGTGACGATTTAGTTGGAGCTCTCCGGTGTGCTGCGTACACCAGTGCCGAAGGGTATCTTTTGAAGGTACGTGGGGTGTGGTAGATAACTGAAAACAAGTCATAGAACTGCCATATTTCACATTAAGTACTTGAATTTTAATTTTATTCGTCTTCAATATTTTACTGAACGAAAAATATTATATTTTAACATTTTATAAGAGATTTTATACGAATAAGATAAGAGAGCGCACCAAGCAGCCTCTCATCACGCTGAGAGTGAAGAGGCAACGTTGGACCTGGTTCAGCGACGTGCTGTGGAAGCCTGAAGAGAATTTCAACCTGGCTTAACTGTTCTTCAAACCGATCGGATTCCGGCGTCCTGGAAGGCCGCTAAATACTATCTATAGAGTGTATACGGCGGAGCTACGGGATGCTGGTTTGACATGGAACGATGCAAAAATACTGACGAGTAACAGGGATTCTTGGAGGCGCCTCGTGGTGTCCATATGCTCCAACTAAGGGGCGGATATGGCCGAAGAAGATTATACGAAAATAGGACAAGAGCCACTAAAATAGATATTTAACCAAAATGCTTAACCGCGTCAACCGTAGTTCAAGCAATAAATAAACGCTCAGACCACAAAACCACGGGACGAATCCCGCCAGCTAAATTCATTAATATTCAAATTAATTAAGCGTGGGCCTATAGTGTCGTGGGTCCCAGGTTCGAATCCTGGGTCTGTCAAGAATACATTTTGTTTTTAATTTGATGTCAATGAGTCATAGTATGGATCTAATAGGGAGGAAGTGGTTGACATCCATTTCTCGTAAAAAAACAAAACCTGTTATTAAAAACCTCCAATCTGTGGAGGCCCACATTATGATAATATTAGGATCGGATATGGTCGAAAGAAAAACATTACGAATTACGAATTCAAGACGTTCACAACATGACATTTAAAAACAAAAAAAACAGTATTAAACAGTGTAAAGAAGAAATAAATATATAATAACAGTATGAATTATAAGGTACAAAAAATATAAAAACACACCGAATGAACTAAGTGGACCCTATTTTATGAATTTAAAAAAACAACACCCACGTATAGTCATCCTCACGTAGGTGGAATATATCAACATCCGAAGTGATTTGGTTGAACAGAGTTATTGCCCTCCCAATTGACATCACCAATGGCAGATTAATTCTGTACCTTAGGCTAGGGATTAAACATAATAATATACATTCTAATGGATTCAAGCTCTGTACTGTACAGAGCTTGAATCCATTAGAATTTAAATTCAAATTCCATCAAGTACCTTCGGTCGAAAGTATTAATATTAATATTATAATAATATACATATTATACAAAAGGGCCACCGCATTTTTTTTTATAATATGTAAATATTATTTATAATCGTATTGAACCATAACGTAAGCTGACAGAGAAAAGGGAAAATATTCAGAAAAAGAAATTACTAGCAAACCTTTTTAAATTTAATTTTTATAAATAAAATCTCTATCTGCGTACAAAAGGGGTTTTTTTTAACACCTTTGCGTTAAAACGTTTCAATTTTTTTAACGATACAGTGAAAGGTTTTCTAAATATTTGTTGTTATTACAAAGAAAAAAAATATTTTTGATCTATACGTGTTCAAGTGAAGCGTTACAGACAAACACGAGTGAAAGTGACGCTTTATAATGGCTTAACTGTTTTTTTTCTTCATTTTTTTTTGTTCTGCCTAACTTAATAATTCATAATGGTTGTTTATGTAATGTTTTTTGTACGGTACGTCTATTATAATTTAAAATACATAATATATATGTGAATGGCCCAGACACAGAGATGCCCCCAAAGTTATATATTATTATATACGAGATTCTGTCTCGAATCTGGAGTTCACTGATTAAGAATTCTAATTCTAATGAATTTAAGTTTTGTACTTTCCATTTGAGTCGTTTTTTGCACAGCGGCATGGAGCGGAGCTCGGAGCAGGAGTACAGAGCAGGAGTACAGTGCAATGAGCAATGGAGCAATGGGGTTTTACCCTGAGCAGGAGCAGAGCCGGAGAACCTAAAATGTGTAGTAATCTACTGCTCTAAATGTTTTTTTATTATTATATTTGCGTCCTAAAATCCAATGAAAATATTGTAATTAACACTTCGCAACACTGGAATTATTTGAAATATGGCAACACTGGCGAGTGATAAATAACCTCACTCTTTTTGACAGAAAGTGCTGATAATGAAATATGATTTGCTGTCGGCAATAAGGACGAATAATAAACATTATTTCAAAACTACTTACTTAATTTTTAATTTTTTTAACATTTTTATACATATAATACCTATTGCCCGGAGCGGAGCATACACTGGAGCAGAGCTGGAGCAAGTATTAGGTCCCAGAGCAGAGCAACTCAAAAAAGGGTCTGCTCCAACCCTTGGTTTCGCCTTTCGGCATTTTCAAGCACTGTGTAGGTACACTCACCAAAAGACAAACACGCACAAAGAAACACAAACAGACAGTGTACACGGTGCCTGAAGATGCCGAAAGGCGAAACGAAGGTCGCAAAAACGACTCAAATAGTATACTACAAAACTTAAATCTATTAGAATTTAAATTAATATTCCATCAGGTACCTTTGGTCGCTAGTATTAATATGATTAAGGATTCGTTGGTACGTTTGCACCACATTTGAAATGCGTCCAGCCCCTGTCTCTCTTACATTTACCATCTAAGTCTCGAAGGTAGTCACACACACATGGTGGGGTGGTTTAAGTTCCGGACCTCCCCCAATACGGTAAAATACAATTTATTTATGTAAATGGAATATTTTAAAATACCTAGGGTTACACATCACGGGAAATAACATTTTGCAGAGAGAGCTCGCTATCCGAATGGGAATGGGTGGAGTAGCATTTAACTCGATGCGGAGTGTCTCAGACTCACGATTGTACTCGGTAAAAACCAAATGCCGCCTATTCAACGATTGCATTCTGACGGTACTGCTTTACGGTAGCGAATCATGTCATCTTACAAAGGCGAGAGCAACCGTATACCGAGCTTCGATAATAT
Organism: Rhyacophila brunnea; assembly: GCF_057557595.1. Taxonomy (NCBI): domain Eukaryota; kingdom Metazoa; phylum Arthropoda; class Insecta; order Trichoptera; family Rhyacophilidae; genus Rhyacophila; species Rhyacophila brunnea. Next base: position 28,874,771 of record NW_028232904.1, on the reverse strand, counting down.
ATGTTTGCGACGGATATTTGGTGTACGGTGGTTTGACTTTAGGAGAAACGAAGAGATAAGAGGACGAAAAAAGGAGCCTCTCATCACGCTGATGGCTCGCCTATGTACTGCGAAAGCCAGAAGAGAACCTCAACCTGCTTTGCCTGTTCTTCGAGCCAACCGGATTCCAGCTAAATACTATCCATAGAGTGTATACGGAATGCTGGTATGACCTGGAACGATGCAAGAAGACTGGCTAGTGACAGGGATTCTTGAAGGCGCAGCGTGGCGTTCATATGCTCGAATTAAGGGGTGGATATGGCCGAAGAATAAGAAGAAATGTGGTATTAATTTTTATTCTTCGTCAATACCTAATGACAGGATCGTGGCCCATGATGATTTCGATGTCGAACAGTCTATTAACGGGTTGGCTCCACTCCTCTCGGCATTCTACGACACGCAAGACTTGTGGCCACTAAAAAACAGGTCGTACTTATAAATTATAATAATACTATGTGGAGTATCCAATGTTCGTTTTAATATTCCGATACGGCATTACTAAAGCGCGAATCAAATTGAGGTGCATGTTGCCTATTGTCACGCGGTCGCTGCGAGAAATTTAGTCTATGGTTTCGTCATTTTGCAGAATATTCTCCATCTCTGTAATTTCACTGAAGAATGACACTAATGAAGAGTGCCTACTATAATGTATTAGTAATTTAAATTATTTATAATTATTCTTGCTAATTTCAATTTAATTGTAACAGTTTCTTCGTGTGCGTACGTTAAAATAGATAATATTTTGAACAGAACTCAACCTGCAGACCATAGATAATATTGGACAATAGATAACATTCTTATCGAAAATACATAGTGATAACCGCTAAAAAAAAACGTGATTTTGATATGACATTCGAAAAGTTTAGGTATGTGGAATATGATAAAAAACTTCAAAACGTTATGCCGGTGTCGATGCAGTGCAGTTAAACGTGAGGTGACCTCGTTGTTGTTTTAATGATTTCGGCATATTTTGCCAACTGACAATGCTCGTTTAAAGGTTTAAAATGTGCTACGGGATGGGAGCATCAGTCTGATAACATTTTAAACACCAAGAACAACAACATTACACACTCTTTTCCCATAGCGGTAACTTAATGTGGCGTCACGTGATAGTCCGTGACATGCACCTCAATTTGGTTCGCGCTTAAAAAACAAGACAGCGCGGATGAGGACGCAAGGAGACTGAGATCTAGAGATCCTGGAGGACAGTTATGCAGTCGACCATGTTCATGAATAGTCTGTAGTGGCAGCCTAAGTAAGCAATACAGTTAATCATTTTGAAGGTTAACGCTTTCGCTGCTGAATAGATAATGAGATTTTAATTGCCCCCTTTGAATTGCACGTTAATTACATCGATCGGCCGCCTGGTCATTACGCACCGTGTGCGTCTTCCACGTCCAAAGTATTAAGTAACATTTATTCACTGTATTGTATGTAAATTTCGGTGACACGAGAGTGAAAGTGTCGAAGATCGTAACCTACGAGGTCAATAAGTCCTTAGAAAAGCCGACAAGTGGCGCGACTAGTACTGTAAGCGGTTTGTTTTCATGCAGCGGCACTACCGATTCAGTATGCTGCGAAGTTTCAATCAGATTGGTCGGGTTGTTGTGTGTTTTTCGTACATTTAAAAAAAAAAATTGCTTGTGGAAAATGGAAAAATGGAAAATGGAGAAAATTGAGTTTAGAGCTGTTATTAAACATTTTAATATAAAAAGGTTAACAGCAAAGGAAATAAAAAATGAGTTGGATTTAGTTCACGGCATATCTGCTCCTTCACTTGCAACTATTTATAACTGGTTAAATGAATTTAAACGTGGTCGTACATCAACAAAGGATGAACCACGCTCAGGACGTCCTGTAGAGGTGACTACACCAGAAATGATCAATAAAATCCACGATATGGTGTTAGGTGACCGAATATTAAAGTTGAGTGAGATAATTGAGGTTACAGGGATCTCAAAAGGTAGCGTCATTTCTATTTTACATGACAAATTGGGCATGAAAAATATTTCTGCAAGATGGGTGCCGCGTTTGCTCACAGTCGACAATAAACGCAATAGGGTGGTGGCCTCTAAAGCCCTGTTGCCGCTCATGCAACGCAATCCGGATGAATTTTTTCGTCGCTTTGTGACTGTAGATGAAACATGGATACACCACTATACTCCCGAGACGAAAGAACAGTCAAAGCAGTGGATTGCGAAGACAAACCATGTCCTAAGAAGGCAAAAACCGTAAAATCAGCTGGTAAGGTTATGGCTACTGTATTTTGGGATGCACGTGAAATTATGTTCGTTGACTATTTGGAAAAAGGAAAAACAATAACAGGGGATTATTATGCATCTTTATTGGACCAGCTAAAAAACGAAATTGAAGAAAAATGGCCTCATTTAAACAGGAAAAAAATCCTCTTTCATCAGGACAATGCCCGTGTTCACACATGTTTACGATCAATGGCTAAAATTGAAGAATTGAAGTTCGAATTGGTCGACCACCCACCGTATTCGCCAGATTTAGCCCCCAGTGACTTTTTCCTTTTCCCAAACTTAAAAAAATGGCTAAGTGGACAACGTTTTTTTTCAAATGAAGAAGTCATCGATCGGACAAATGCTTATTTTGAGGACCTTCCGAAAACTTATTTTTCTGACGGTTTAAAAAAAATTGAGAAACGTCTAACCAAGTGTATTGAGCTCCAAGGAGATTATGTTGAGAAATAAAAAAAAAATACAAAAATAAAAACTGTTTTAATGCTTTTTTCTAAGGAATTATTGACCCACCCTCGTATCTAGGCGTCAAAATGGACACAATGTTAAATTTCCTACACCATGCCGAAACCCAAGTCCACAAGGCTGGGGTGGCCTTTCAGAGGATCGGCCGCATGGCTGGTGAAGGATGGGGCTTAAAAGTAAGGGCGCTCAAGATCGCCTACGGCGCCATTTTTATGGGAATCGCGGCTTATGCCGCCAGTGCTTGGTGCCCGCGGATTCCCAAAAGTGTCAAACTTAGAATCTCTCTTTTAAGAGGACAGCGCATCGCGCTTCTGTCCATTACCAAGGCCTACCGTACTACCTCAACTGACGCGCTCCCGGTCCTGGCCGGCATTCTCCCACTTGACCTGCATATTCAGGTCAGCGGCGCTTCAATATTGCTCCTCAGGGGCGAGGAGGCCGACGTTGGTGATTTTCACCTCGTCCCCCCCCCCCCCTCGGCTAGCTGGCGAAGGAGTACATGGTGTGTAAAATTCCCACCTCCGCTCCCGTTATGTATATGCAGCCACGTCATACGCGGCCGGCTAACATAACCCTTACGTGTGCCAGATCAAAGAATTTAAGCCCTCATTTTGTCCCGAGCAGAGCCGCACGGGACTGGTGATGCAACCTTGCACCGAAGTGCGAATGCATGATGTTAATTTATATGGCAACTATCAGAGTGACTTTAGTTTGAAGAGTCGCAAGGGGAGTCGAGAGTGTCCCGCCCCCCGTACGCTCTGGCGAATTTAGTAAAGGCCGCAAAATTGGCCTCGGTTGCCACCATGTCCGCGTGTCCTATTGGGCCCGAATGGGGTCGGACCCGGGCAAACAACTCCGCTCGTTCGGGGCCCATAAGTGGACAGTCCCACAGGACGTGCTCTGCGTCCTGCTGGTCGTGTCCACATGAGCAACCCGACCCATGTCCTGCCAAACCAAACCCCTGCAGTTTGGCCGCAAAGTTTCCATGGCCAGTCATGAATTGACTAGTCCAGTGGGTAGGCACCAGTCTCCTCGTCATGTGTCTCACCGAGACATCTGGAAAGTATAGAAAAGTCTGGCGGCCCTTTGAGGAGGCCACCCATCTCGCCTGCCATGCCGCATATGCGGTCTTGTAGACCAGCTCAGATACAGTTTTTCTGTAGCTCACGCCCTCCACTCTCAATGGCGGTGTCAGAGGGACACCGGCGAGAGTTGTATTGATCCTCCACATAAGGAGAGTGATCGATCCTCTAATTTGAACGTTCAAGTCGAGGGGAAAGACCCCCGCAAGGACCGCCAGGGCATCCGAAGATGTGGTCCTATAGGCCTTAGTAAGGCCAATCAGAGCAGCCCTCTGTCCGCTAAGCAGAGCCCTCTTCACAATTGTCAGCGAGGCTTTGGTGTGCCACACGCTGGAGGCATAGCCAGCGATACCCATGAATATAGCCTCGTAGGCGATTCTCAGGGCCCGAGGCTTTAGGCCCCAATTGTTGCCCGCCAGGCGAGCAACCTTCTGATAGGCTGAGTTGGCCTTAGCCACAATTACTTTAGCATGCTTCAAAAAGGTCTGCTTCTCGTCCAGAACGACCCCCAAGTAGGTCACCTCTCGAGAAAACTTTATAGCAGAGTCGCCGAAGCGCACTGCGGGTGATCGCTTATTTATGTTTATCCTTGAGCTTCCCTTTAGGAGGATAGCTTCCGTTTTGCCAGGTGCAAATGCAAGCTTATTAAGCTTACCCCAGTTAAGGATTCTCGATAATGCGTCCTTAGCTACGCGCTCGAGTGTCGGACGGCTCGACGAGCCAACTAGTAAAAGAAGGTCATCAGCGTACGCGACGAGCGCGCAGCCCGGTGGCAGAGGTAACGTCAAAACATCGTCAAAAAGTATATTCCATAGCAAGGGGCCAAGCACGGAACCCTGCGGACACCCCATGGTGGTCTCCCTGTAAATCAATTCAGTGCTAGAGTCGTATATAACTTCCCTTTTATTAAAATAGCTTTGCACTAGGGCAAAGAGGTCCCCCGGGATCTGTCGGAGCCGAAGCTTAGATAGAATTAATGGCCACCATGCGGTGTCGAAGGCACCGGCTATGTCCAAAAAGAAGCCTGCCACAATAACTCCTTCTGAGTCCTCAACAAATTTCTGTGCAAATCTGATAGCGTCCTCAGTAGACTTGCCGGGTCTGAAGCCAAATTGCCTCTCCGAGATAGGGTAGATTCTCTCAAGGTGGTCCTCCAGTCTTCTGCTGATTAACCGCTCCAATATCTTACCCAGCACTGGCAAGGCGAAGGAGTAGCATTATTGAGGCGCAGAATTAGACTCATGTCGCTCAATGCGGCCATTAAGACCTGGCAGCGAAAGTGGGACGAATCGACCAAGGGCCGGCACACGTCATATACGTTTTTTCCAGACATACAGTGGCGAATGGAGATAACCAAATATCTGACTCCAGACCATTACACCAGTCAATTTGTGACTGGTCATGGTGGATTCGCTGGCAAACTCTTCGAGCTTGGACTTGCAAGCCGTCTGACATGTCCATGCGGAGGGGAAATACAAGATGCCAACCACATCTTATGGGAGTGTCTGAGTATGTGCTCCGAACGGGAGGAAATGCTCAGGTCGGTCCAACCAGCTGTTGGACCCATCGGCCCATCCGACCTGGTTGCTACTAAGGCCAATTATCTTGCTTTCAAAAAATTTGCGGCGTCTTACTACGGGCGTGAAGATCTCTTCACATAAATTTTGCTGCCTGTATGATTAGCTTCGTTCTTTAATTTAAAAAAACAAGTAGGTTCATTTTCTTTTTAGTAATTTCCATGTGCTTTTTCTCTCCCTGGCACTTTGCATTAGAGTAAACTCAGTAAACTCAGTCAGAGCTCACTTTGAGCGTAGCAATCTAAGTCTTGGGCATCTTCTCCCAGGACACTCCCAGGCCAATTCTTAGATGCTTCACATCACCAATTGACGGGTCCCGTGATACTCTCGATTAAGACCGAGGGTGGTACGGGGCGGGTTTGGTGGAGGGACTTTAACTTCAATGTATGTAAATTTATTAACGTAATATGAAGAAATGAAATCGGTTGTGAAGGACATTAATATTCCTAATAATTATTGCTAACAAATAAGTATTATTCTTGACGTATTTATTGGACCGGTTAACAATAAAAAATATTGATGGTTTATGAAGACGTTTTTTTAATCCCAGTAACGACGAAAAAAACTCTAATTTAAACCGAAAATCATTCCTTTATATTCACCTTGAATTGTTAATAGTGCAACTTATATATTATTAAAATTATAATAATTAACAGGTATCTATGCTAAGAAGATTGTCATCCTAAGTAGGTATAATTAAATATATTGTGTGTTTAAATATTAAAGGAAAGTATTAAAAAATAAGCATGTTAATGGTAAAATTTAATTTACATAACAAAACATAAAAATAATATTTTCATACCTTGTAATAAATATAACATTGGACATTTTACAGGGTCACCAGCCAAAGTTTAAAGATAACCTGCACTTAATAAGGATCTCCAGTGAAACACAAAAAAATATCTTGAGACACATTTTTTGAGTGATCAGAGTGGTGAGTAGGGAATCCAATCCCGAGCCAAAATTTTGATCCCGGGATCTCGGGATTACAATGGCATTTTTTTTCCATTGTTGATATAAAAAAAATATTTACAAATAATATTGATGACATCGTTCAAAAATAAATCTAGTATAATTTATACTATTTAAGACATTTATTGTTAATATTGTATGCGTTCAATCTTGGAAATACATAAGTTTAATGGAGTAAATAATATTGTAATATAAATAATATTGTGAATTTACTATGAGATTGCTTTTTCTGATAGTAAAGACTTAATGAATGGGTTAGCGAGATTTAAAATAGTAAAGCAAATCATGGTGTACTTATGGCCTTTCCGCTTCATAAATCGAATTAGTCAACCAAATATGAAACTGCCGTAAAACGTGTGAGATCATTGTGGAATTACTTTGTTAATAGTGCGAAGCATTGTTTTTTCCAATCATTCTCATTTTTATTAATTTATGTGCAAAAATAAAATTAATCGGCAACTTACACATGGGTATAAATCAAACTTCATTCAAACTCAGTTTATTTCTAATGTAGTTATTTGTTATTAAAAGTATTTTTTCTGTTATATTTTCGTTTTTATTTTATTTTCCATAAAAATTGATAAAAAAATCAATTCCAGGATTCATAGGTATCGAAAATAGCTCGGGATCCCGGGATTGGAATCCCTAGACTGGTGAGGGAAGGAGATAGATTGTTAAGATCCGACATAAATAGTGCACACTTAACTTCGTCAGTCATACTTATTTGTTTTCATTAAACTAATACCTCATTTACACGGGCATGGATTTACTGTTGACAGTAAGTATTATCGCGGCCATACCAAGAAAATGTATTGGTAAACATGTATTATCCTGCAGTTGGTAAGATTGCATGCATGAATCAAAAAAGTTTGGAAGCTTCTAAATTTTCATGCGACAGTAGAATTTGATCGATCTACGCCTGTGCAGTAGAACGATAGCGGCGAACCTGCCGGCAAAAAAACTAGTCAACTTTTCAGGTTAACCGATTTTCACTACCTGTCAAATAGTACGAAACAGTACCATAAAATGAGAACATCGCGTCTCGCTCACTCTTAAAGAATGCATTGGAGAGACAATCAGCACTTTTACGTGTAAACAGTTATTGTCAAGATAGTTTAAAATACTCACTATTGTTGCCAGTAAATCCAGCCATCAAAAAAAAAATCCTACACAAATTAGTTGAGGTTTTCTATCGGTTATCCGAGAAAAATAGTGCACACTTTTTTAGTCATACGTGTTTGTTTTCCCTGAATTAAGAATACATATTATTACATAATATGATGTTGATTAGTTTTTTTTAAATACTTTAAATAAACCCTGCCAAAATCAAGCCAATATATTTTTATCTATAAAACATCTCAAGATATGTATGATTTAATGACATCGGTACTTCTAGAGGTTTATAGATTCTGAATTTTAAAAACAAACCAACACTATCTACAATCTGTAGTCTTAGTTCAATGAAAACAAATACGTATTTCTGGTAAAGTTTAGTACCTATGCACTATTTATGTCGAATCTTAACAGCCTACCTCCATCACTCGCCACTGTAAAGATAGTATCATGGAAATAACAGAAAAGCGCGTCAATGACCGTTATCTAATACATATACTATTATAAATGCACACTGACAACAAATACAGTTAATTCTCCATTACATATTTTTTTTTAAATACTTATATTAGTAGTTAAATCCGTATAATTTATTTCTGTTAATGGTAACCAGACAATATCGAACTTTGAATTTATTTATAGGTTAGTAGTTAGTATGCATAGGTTCCTAAAAGTATTTTATTTTACTGCCCCGGGCTCTAAAATACCTTGCTACGTTACTGAAAAAAGCCTTTCGTTTAATGTACCAGCATGGTTGTTCTAACTAAACAAACAACGCCGTTATCTACAATAATTATTAATTAGCGTATTGATTCCAAATGCATCCGGTTTTATCCAACTGGAGATTATAATCGGATATATTTGGAATCGATTAAGATTATTTGACAATTAATTGAGTTAGCATTTACTTGGTAGAATTCCATTTTAAAAGAAATGAAAATATAATTAATATTAATATTAATTAATATAATTAATATTAATTATATTTTCATTTCTTTTATTATTTACAAGTTTGAAAAGTTAATATGTTCATCGACGGCCGTGTTAAAAAATAAAAAACCTTACAGTTAACATCCCGGGATAATTTATTAACTGTCTTAATACGACATATGCGCCCACGGTGGCCGCGCGGCTTATGCGTTGGACTATCACGCCGTGGGTCCCAGGTTCGAATCCTGGGTCTGGCAAGTACACATATTGTTTTTCAATTTGTGCGTGAGTCAGAGTATGGACCTAATAGGTTGAGCAAGTGGCTGACATCCATTTCTCGTAAAAAACAAAATCTGTTAATACAAACCTATACTCTGTGGAGGCCCATATGATCCTATTAGGATCGGACATGGTCAGAAAAAAAAATACGACATATCTACTCTACAGAAATAATTGCGACAACTGAAGAGGAAACGGAATTGAAGCGGTCAGGATCCACACCGGACTGTAGCGTCAAAAACGAAAAAAAATCGCTAAGTAATACTTGTCTTCTGTGTTGTCTATGTTTTAATACATCTGGTAATTTTAGTTTCTAGAAAAATCGGGCAGATCATTAATATGCAACAATTGATCTATTCTTGGAAGAATGATAAATAATCAATTTTGCGGTTCACCTGTTACGCAGAACAAAATAAGTGGTAATAATTATTATTCACTTAGGTATCTGCCAATTGTTTGTTGATCATGAACTTTTACTACTGATTATAACTGCAATAATAGTTATTTTGTATTTTATTAGTTACTATTGTCTTACCTTCTAGAGCGAGGATTCCTAATCTTTTTCGAGTTACGAACCCATTTTACATATAAAATATTATTATCTCTTGGTGGCGCTTTTAGCAGTGGACTGTAATTTTAAGATGCTGGTTGGTGGATTACAAATCTGTGGTTTAACCAGGATGCCAGACACTGACCTTTTTATGTTGAAAGGGCTTTCGCGCGCTGAAGCTAATTTGGTGTTCACACACTCACACACTGGTAAACGGGCGGTTCAGAATGTCACTTTCACGGTTTTTTTAGGATGAATGATGATGACAAGTTCAGAATGGATGATAGACGCGACGTTCGCTCAAACCGTGTCAGATTTAGCGCAACGAAGGTCAAACATAACCGTTTTGAGTCACTATAACAAGCCCGCACACAACCGCTCGAGCTAACTGAATGTTATTCGCAATCACGGTCGTCTCATGACCCGTAATTGCCGGTTGCCTGGTCTTGTCACAATAATAAATAAGGATGTGAGGTAGGTGGGGAAATAAGAAATGACGGCCACCACAATTGCCACAATCATTTATTTTGTATAATATAATATAAACGTAAACATAAGATATATTTCGCAATAATCATAGACGATCGATAGCTTCGAGGCCAAAGCACTCACTCAGAAATTATGCTCCTATGTATGTTGCTGAGGTTTATTAAAATTGTGTATTTTCTATAATAAAGAATCCAACATTCTTAAAACCTTATATACTTATACCCAGTGGCGAAAGGTGGAGGTAGGCTGTTAAGTTCCGCCATAAATAGCGCACGCTAAGCCTTGTTAGTCATACATATTTATTTTCATTGAAATAAGACTACAATTTACCGATGGTATTGATTAGCTTTTAAACTACAATTAAACTCTGCTAAACCAAGCCATAATAGTTAATAGTAAAAAAATTCTCACCTATCTAAAAAAAATATATAAAATTATGAAATTAAATCATACATAACTTTCGATATTTAATAGATAGAATGATATTTTTGGTTTAGGTAGGTAGAGCTTGGTGAATTAAAAAAAAAGACCAGTAGTAATATGTATTCTTAATCCAACGAAAACAAATAAGTACTAATGTAAAAGTGTGCACAATTTTGTCGTATCACTCAAAATACACTAAAACTTTATGGTTTCACTTAGGCAGGGTACTAAAACTAACCAATTGTGGTCTCAGTTCAATACAAACAAATATGTGTGACTAACAAAGTTTAATGTACACTATTTATGGCTGATCTTAGTAGCCTACTTCCACCCTTCGCTACTGCTTATACCTATATTCAGTATTAAGGCTATACTTCAGTTGGGGCACGGTCTAAAACGATCGTGATTACGCGATGCGAAGATTGTGCAAATGACGCGTGCAGAACAAAACATAATTTGTCATGAAAAGTCAACATGCGTTCATTTAATGTTATGTTTATTGTTCTATTACTTATAATAATAATAATATTTTCATCGACATGTGTGTCGCTAGATTTCAAAATCAGCCAAGTCCATAATAGATGAATAGGAGAAAAATAGCTTATTGTTTTCTCAAATACAGTCACAAGGGTGAAAGTTTATATTATTTCGAGTATAGAATATTTAAAATTAATAAATCCCACATTTTGATAATGCAGAAATGTTAGAAAGCAGTAGTTCTTCAGCAATTCACAAAAAAATCAAAAATACCTAAAGATGGACTTTGAAATGTAGCGACACATGTTTTCTTTTTCAAGTAAATGGGTAACGTTTTTTAGTAATCTTTACATGATTTAAGAATTAATTCCCCCGTCGCCATCACGAAACAAATTGACGTGTTCACAGCTCGACTTTCGCTCTCCGATTGCCAGCCAGTCCGAAATTTCGTCGCACATATAGTTGAAAATTATTTTCCGTTTTACTGAAGAAAAAAAATGGGTGCTGTTCGGTTATCAGGAATACAGCGGAAAACACATTTCAAAAATACCCGATATAGTGGATTATTTGTTAGTTTAGGTTGGGTTAGGTTGGGTTAGGTTAGGTTAGGTTAGGTTTGGTTAGGTTAACCTAACAAATAATCCAGTTTATCGGCAATTTTCAAAATGTGTTTTCCGCTGTATTCCTGATAACTGAACAGTACCAAAAAATGTTTGATTTTTTTTTGTTGATGTGAATTTTGCATTGTTGTCAATATTATTTTCAGGTTACCATATTATTGACGATCCCCTGGAAAGACCTCGCGACCCTTAGGTTGGATACTTGTAAAGCTACGTTCGGAGTCAAAGAGCAAAACATGTTTTTTTTAATGTTATGTGAAACTACGTCATTATCATCATGATCTTCAGCTGGGGTCGAACCACTACTAATTGAAGGCCTCGTCTAGCTCTGATATGACATTGTTTGAAATTTCAAAACCTCATTCTGTATTTTCTTCAACTTATCAATAGAAGATAATATTTAGTTAGGTAGTGTTTGAAAATGACAAATGGACGACAACATGTTTTACATTTTTATCAAACTTAGATTATAATTTGCAGATGGTGTTTGCTAATTAAAAAAATCGGTGTGTATACTTATGAACGCGTGTTAGAAGTAATACTTCTTTGGTGTAACAAAACAAAAACAAAACTTGTGATAAACTAGATTCTTTGACTAGCTCTTTATTATCTTGTTAAATTACACACTCAAGAAAAAGGACCGCTTATTGGAACGCCGTTGGTTTATTTCTATACACTTTAACTTATATTACTAAATTATATAAGGGTTTCTCGTTGTTTTTTTTTTATTTTTAAAGTACCAAATGTCAATCTGACGTTTAATCGTTTGTTTACGTAAGGAATTGCAAATGGCCGACAATAATAAATTCGCTGCCTAGGCAACGGAACAATTCTAAACTGTAATATTATACTGTATAATCGTCACGATTGCAGTATCATACTGTGGCGTAAAGGTAGAGTGTTCGACTGATAACCGAACAATCTGTGGTTCGAATCCAATCGAGTGCATTTTTTTCGTGTGAAAAAATAAATTATGTGTTACATGTCACACGCCAAAAATACACACTAATCTGATTTCCCAAACGCACCAAAAGAAGTATAACTTCAAAAAAATATATTTCCATGAACCGAAATCATAAGTTTAGTATGGCACATGGTTCTATACCGCATACGGTTTTAGTTTATGGATGGCCTCTAAGAGGCCAGAATATGACCGAAGAAGAAGAATATTAATAAAAAAAAAATGATTAAAAGTATTTTTTTGTAATTTTTAACAATTTTAAGTTACCTTTATCGGGCTTAAAAAACACCTGTTATTAAATAAAGATTACTTGTGAATGTCTCTAGTAGCCTTTAATTAATACATTATTTTTTATTAAGGTACTTATTAAGACAGGCTCTACGTAAGTAGTCTTCACCGCTTATGATTATATTTTTATTTTATTGCATAATGAATTGTATACTGTCTTGTTGACATTATATTATAATATTGTAAAAAATTACAAAATTCATTTCAGGTAAGTAATAATTATTATAAGTATATTTAATTTGGCACTATTTTTAGCGATGACATTTTAATATTGTTGTTATATAACCATCGTATAAAGTCCGACAATCCTTTTGACCTGTTTATTTTAGTTTTATTGTCGAGGCCAGCCTTGAATACTTTGATGGCAGTAGGTATGCGAAAAGGAGTTATCACGCAAAAGTTTATTTTTACTTTGTATAATGTACATAATATAACATAATGGGTATACTAAGGTTTTATTATTTATAAAGTTTTATGTTCTCGAAAACTATTGATCCATACTATGCAGGAAGCGTTGTTTAAAAAAATATTATCTCGCTCGAGAATACTAATGCCGTAGCCCATTGCCGAATCAAGTAGAAAGCCGAAACATTCACAACGACTGGTCCTACTTTTTCCGCCCCTCCCGTTGTTGTCTATGGGTGACCTGTCATTGTTCTATAGAGTGCTCATACTGCCTCGTCTGTCGTGTTCACAAAGGGAATGGTTTGATTCAACGCTCGAAATGGAAAAATTTACGAACCGGAGCGCTCGACAGTTTTGAAATTTTTACATAGTAAAGTTATCAAAAGTATAGATATGTGTTTTTTTCGTAAAAATAAGTGTTAGATTTTCTATTATATGGCCTATCCAGTTCAGACGGTCAAATTATTTATTCCACGAGACAGCGATAATTTTACCGATTTCACGAACAGGAACGGTGCTCCGGTGCGTTCCGGTCCATTTCGAGCCCTGGTATGATTTGGATAGATGAGTTACATGATAAAAATAATACACTAGCATTAACACACCTTCTACAAATGTAATGCATAGATCAATGCTACATAATTTTTGGAAATCGATATTACCACCGGGTTTCGTGTGAAGGACTAGTCTAACTTTGACAGCTGATGAATAACAAGAATGTATATTATTTATAAATAATACTGATAGTTCATATATTTGATTTGAGAATTTTGTATAAGTAATTCAATTTGAAACGAGAAAGGTCTAATCAATATAGCAAGCAATCTGGGATCTGATTTTGACAGCTGAACAGTGGACCACTCGTTGCTTGTGCAAAAAGATATGATAAGGCTTTAGTAAGTAGCCCCATGATTCTAATATCTAATATGTATAATAATGAAGTTACGAGGTTTTTATAAGGATGGGTTATATAAGTTTTTTTATACTTATAAATAAATTCATTCAATTTTTTAAATAATTAGTTAATTAGGTACATTGCTCGTTATACCGAAAATTCTGTATAATTAATTAAATATTTTTTTTCTGATGATACGCAAAAATACGTAAATTCAATGCCAAAGATACTAATAATTAAACTGTCATTATTTTTTGTTATACACATATTTTATTCATATGATGTCCATATACATAGTATGTCTAATTATCTTATAAATAGGTATGTAATATTTTTAAATAATATTTAAAATTTCATTAATACAAAGTCATAGACTATTAATTGTTTAAAACATAAAACAAATATTTAGTTTATAAACAACTTCTTTTATTCAAAGAACAATTATTCACAAGATTTGAAAATATAACGATCTATGTATTGAACACACATTTTTTGAAAACATTTCATGCATATACCTACTAGAAAAAAATACGACACCCGACCCAAAAACTGATAGCCGAACTCGACAACCCGGTGTGGGACCTGGCCTCCTCCAACAGCTCCCTCCACCTGTCCCTATCCAGTGTGGCCGCTTTCCAATTTGGTACCCCTAGAATACGGCAGTCACTGGCAGCTCCATCTAACCATCGAAACTTTGGCCTGCCTCTTCTTCTACGTCCTATTGTATTGGTGGACATCACTCTCTTTGCTGGTTCATTGTCATTCATAAGGTGCACATGACCTAGCCATCGCAGTCTCCCAATCTTAATTGATTGAACTGCGCTGCAATCTTCGTACAGCCCGTAATGCTCAGCATTATATCTTCTCCTCCAATTGGTGCCATCCCTGATCGGTCCATATATACGGCGGAGAATTTTTCTTTCAAAGATGTCCAGGGCTCGTTCATTTCGCAGAGTTAATGTCCTGGTTTCCGATGCGTAGGTGAGCACTGGCTTTACAAGTGTCTTTACAAGTTACGGCGAGATAGTATGCGAGACTTAAAATGTCTTAATAGGAAAGTAGCATTTATTGGCAGACATGATTCTCTTGTTGATTTCTTCTGTAATATCATTATGTCGAGTTACAAGAGATCCAAGGTATATGAAACTGTCGACCGTATCAAACTTGTATGCACCAATATCTAACTTTCATGTAAGAACCACTAGTTAAAATTATTGCAATTAAGTAGGATACCCGTAGCTTAATTGGAAAATCACATTGGTGCGAATCTAGCGACAGGTTCAAGTTTCGTCGAGTTTTTTAGATGTTTTCGAATTATGTATGTTAAATATTTAGTTGTCAAATACAATATTCTTAGTTATCTAAGGGTCCGCCATTCCATTTCGGCTGTAAATGTGCTCGTAATGAATATAGTGTTGAGAACCCCTGCAGTAGGCCATATTTAAAAAAAAAACATTTATATACTAATTTGGGATAGCTCCTTTCTAGATAACACCGTCGAAATATTTATTTTTAAATATTATGAATTGTCAATAGTCAACTCAACCTTGAAAACTGATCATTATTTAGGTATTCAAAGATAATAATCAATATGGTTTAGTTTAATTATTAAATGAGACCTGCCTGGAAATTTTGCACCTACCTATCTATGTGAAAGGTACTGAGTTCGAATACTAGTTGGAGCAACATTTAAAAAAATATAAACAAAGCAATAGGTACGAATGTTTTGTTTGAAATTTATAAACATCGATGTTAATGGCTCGACCAAACCACATCCTCCCCGTACTACATCCGTTCTTAATCGGGCGTTTCAAGGGGCTCTAATTTTTTAACCGCTTTCGATGTAAAGCATCAGTATTTTTTATGACTAGTAATGTCTCAAACCTAAATGAAATTCAATTCCAATTCAAATTTATTTATTTTTTTACATACTGTGAACATTACAAATTATATATTTAAGACGTTCGCAACATTCCATTTAAAAATAAAGAAATGGTATTAGGGGGAGAGGCATGCCAGCAGAGAACCGAGAAAGAGAGTATCACAAAAACAGTATAAAAAGTAAAATAAAAGGTGCAATAATTGAGCCGTTGCCCGGAATAATGTTGTATCCAACAAAATTGTCAATGTTGAGTTATTGATGGAATAATGTTGGGTATGTTTTTATGCATCGTTTAAGGTAAGTAGTATGGCAAAGAAAAAATATTTAGGCTTGTGGCAGCATTTTAAAGTTATTGGTTTGTGGAAGAACGTTGTATATGCTATTGTCAAAATGGCGTCGCCGTCCGTCAATATCACGGAGCGTGGTATAATTCACTTGAATAAAGGAAGAAAACGGACATCTAATGTTTTAAACTGGACAAATATCAAAGCTAGGAAGCTGAAGGATGTAGGAAAAGAGTATTTATCCAGAAAAATATTATTAAGCCTGCAATTTACCCGTCAAAACAGTTTTGTGGAATAATGTTGTATACCATTTGACAGTTCTGTTGATCTCATGAATAAAATTATTACGTTCGATATATTAATAATATGTCGAACGTTAATCGATTGTATTCAATTGATTTATTCATATTGTTATTGGAAATGTTGTTTGATAATAATGCTGGCATTGTAGTGCTCTATATATTGTGACTTAATCTAATACCGTTTCAATTTTTTTTAATCGTTCCTAGTTCTATTTTGCAAGGTCGCGTTTGTGCCAAAATTTTTTTTTATCCGGGATGTGTTCTCGATTTTAATATCAAGACAACTATTCAATCATCATTCAGGTTACTGAATCACAATGGATAAAGTCATCATCTCGTCTCATGTATTGAGAGTCGAATGTCGGACGCTATGTTCAGAAAGCAGACGAAGATAATTCTAAGCACAAAGACCTCAATGACATGTGTGAATTCATGTTAGATGAGCATGCTGCCTTTTTTTAAGACACTATTGAGTGAAGCAGAATGAATAAAATACATTTTGCGGAATAATGTTGTATGTGAAATTTTCATATACAACATTTTTCCACTAATTTAATATATTTTTTTGTAATAACTCCAAATTTAATTGCCTTTCTTCACCACTTTACATTTAAAACTCTTAATAATTGTATGTTTATTGTATTTAAAATATAAAATGTAACAAAACATAGCTGGTTTAATTTTTTCCATTTTTCTCAAAACAAGAATATTGTTGGATACAACGTTATTCCGGGCAAGGGCTCAATTATGAAAATTATAAATTATAAAGCATGGAATCACACCGAATGAGCAAGTGGACCTTACTTTAAGAATTTATAAAATAACGCTCAGCTATACTCATTCTCACGTAGGTGGAATATATTTACATCCGAAGCGAAGCATAAGACTCAGGGCACCTATGTGTACTTTATTGTTGTTTTGAGTACTTATTCCACTTTTATTCAATAAATTAGGACCGGTTTCGTCCGCCTCAGAGGGACATTTTCAACTGAATACATTTTTTTAAACAATATTTATCAAACAAAATCCAAAGCGACAGAAATAATATAACAACAATGTGTACTTTAACTAAATTTACATAATTTTAAGCTAAATGGGGGAAACGAGCATGTATTCGTAAATGCATTTTTTTAAATGTGGTAAATAAAAAATGCTTATTAAAAACTGAAAAGCAGTCTAACTTCTGAATAAAGAGATTTTCTCGTTGACAGTTTGACGTCGCAAAATTCCACTTCCAAAATCAAAATATCTATCGACAATAATTAATTTGTAATTAAATAATGTGTCCATATGCCCTGTGGACAATCCGAGAAAACTCTTTCTCACGACTCCAAAACTAAAAAAGATAATAATATAGCTACATAACATAATAACATCATATAAAAACAATTACGAGATGGCAGTAATACGTAGAAAAGTCATTTTAGCCATCTATGAAAAATTCACACAAGCTGTTTACAGTAAAAAAAATTATAATCCGCTAATTTGCTACTATTCTGATTAAATTAATTTACATATTTGTCATAAATTACGTTACGCTAGATATTGATTAATTCATTTGTAAGATTTTATAATATACAATTATCAAACAACTGTAGAGCAGGGGCGTACGTAAAACTTACAGATTATAAAAAAGAGGTGCCCGAGAAATATATTATTCTCAGTATTATTGAAATATTTTTTTTTGTTTATTTTTACCAAAAAATAAACTTACATTTTCTTCCGGGATTTTTACTTTGGATTATCAAATCGATGTAAATCTGGTACACTGGCTTCCCATTCGAGGGCTACTGATTTGAGTCCCAGTGAGGTCACATTAAATTTATGTGATTTTTCACTTCTTCTTCTTCTTCGATCATATCCGCCCTTTAGTTGGAGCATATGGACACAACGAGGCGCCTCCAATAATCCATGTCGCTCGCCAGTCTTCCTGCATCGTACCAGGTCAAACCAGCATCCCGTAGCACCGTTGTATACACTCTATAGATAGTATTTAGCGGTCTTCCAGGACGCTGGAATCCGGTTGGCTTGAAGAACAGGCAAGCCAGGTTGAAATTGTCTTTTGGCATCCGCAGCACGTGGCCGAGCCAAGTCCAACGTCGCCTCTCCACTCTCAGCGTGATGAGAGGCCGCTTGGTGCGTGGTATGACTTTAGGAGCAACGAGGAGATAAGAGAACGCACACAAGCAGCCTGAGAGTGAAGAGGCGACGTTGGTTTCACTTCTACTACTGTAGTACCCTATTTCACGACAATACTGTCATTGGATAATGAAATTGAATACAGTCATTTAAGTATTACAAAATATTATCTTCGTATTATTATTTCACCTTGTCGGTGATACAATCTCACCTAAACTATTTACAGCTACCCTTGAAGACTTATTCAGGCAACTTGACTGGAATGACAAAGGGATCCCCATAAATGGAGAATACCTGAGTCATCTGCGCTTTGCCGATGACATAGTAATTTTCTCGCAAGTCCAAAAGTAGAATGCAGGAACTCGCTGAAGTAAGCAACAAAGTAGGTTTGAAAATAAATTTAACCAAGACGAAAGTCATGTTCAACTGCTTTGCAGAAGAAAAAGAGATCCTCATCAATGGCACTCAGCTCAAACAGGTGAAAAGCTACATCTATCTGGGACAACAAGTGTCTGTAGATGGATGTATATTTGATGAAATTGTTCGCAGAGTAAAGCTAGGCTGGACTGCTTTTGGCCGCCTGAATAATGTCTTCAAAAGTTATCTTCCACTGTGCCTAAAGCGCAAAGTGTTCAACCAGTGTGTGCTTCCCGTGATCACACATGCGTGTGAAATATGGACCCTAAATAAAAGAGAGATCCAGAAACTTAGAGTAGCACAACGTGGTATGGAGAGGTGCATGCTGGTCATAACGCGAAAGGGCAAAAAGAGAAATGAGTGGATAAGGAAGCAGACAAGGGTTTGTGATGTAATAGAGTTTATTAAAAGCCTCAAATGGAGATGGGCTGGACACGTATCTCGAAGAAGAGATAATCGTTGGACAAATCTAGTCATCCAGTGGTATCCAAGAAGTACAAAACGTCTGCAAGGTAGACCTAGAGGCCGCTGGATCAATGAAATGATAAAGTTCTGCGGAAGTACGTGGCAACGCAATGCACACGACCGAGAGAAGTGGAATCAGCTTGAAGAGGCTTTCATCCAGCAGTGGATAGATTCAGGCTGATGATGATTATTATTATTATTTAAAAAAAAATTCAAGAATGTATTTGTGGGATTTGGTGTTCAATGAAACACTTTTGAACACATTTGATATTAGATCAAATTGAGTCGGTTAATTAAATATGTAATTTTGTAGGATGTCGTTTGTACTAATCATTGATAAATTCTGACATGAAATCTGTAAAATCTTAATTAAGGGGACGCTTTACAGAATTGGCCTTCAGAATTGAAAAAAAAAATTCTTTCCCGGTTCAGTACATGTTTAAATACGCACGTTAACATGATCTTACTCCTAACTTCAGTTGTCGTTCAGTTATCATGGCGCATCTCGACATAATTCTCATATTTTATAATATATATTTTTTATTTATGGCTACGACATGCAGCACCATTGGTTACGGAGCGTGGCGCCGGGCTATCATACAAGTACTATAAAATGTTCTAAATTCGAAGCTTTGTAAAAAAGCAAACATATTTTATATTTAGAACGGTCGTTCAAAACCTCGAGCACTGTTGGCAGAATCTAAAACATTTGAAAAATGTGAAAAATATAATATTTGGTAGAAAATGGGGTCATGAAATCAAGTGGACTGTATAAAAATGGGGTTGTATTAATTTGCTACCACCTAAGATATGGTGCACGTGTAAACCTAGGGGCGGCAGGTTATAATATATGAAAGTATGGTGAAGGAGGCAAGTATGGTGAGGCAGGCTGGTAATCAATTTGCGGCAATATTCCTCGTTAACATTATATTATATGGGTACATTATAACGACCAAAGTAAATCCTCCGTGGTGCCCTGCATTTTTTTTATCGCGTCGCTGTTTCTCGTAAGTTGCCGGCTATTGTTGGCCTGCTTCATTCAGTTGTATGAGAAAGTCGATTCCTTGCCTCTCTTTTTATTTAATACCTCTATGGTGTAAACGGTTTCACAGTTTAATCACACTGCAATAATTGAGTTTTAATATCTGTTTGAGAGTTTAATTTCTATTTGTCATTTTTATTGTTTAGGTAGGAATTGAAAGATAGTAGATTTGAAGTGGCTTGAATTATATTATTCAGGGTTTTTGCAAAAAGGGAACCTAAGAATATTACGGTCATGGCCCCCACGAGGGGGGGCTGACAGGGCTCTAGCATGGGGGCCCGGGCTCATGAGGGGCCCAGCGAGGCAAGTTGATTAGATAAGTGAGATAAATACACATCACAAATTAGTTTTTCTAATAAAAATAAGTCGCCTGCGGTGCTATTTTCCTTCATTAATATTAACATTTCAAATTATGTGGTTTGGTTGTACAATACAATTTTTAATTGTGTATCAATACTCGACAACTCCATAATTCAAATGGACGTATTAAAATATACAAAAAAGCACTAAATATACAAATCAATTTTACCGCGTACACCATTTGGAAAAATTCTACCGTAGAGCATCACACTGCATTTATCCTTAGCGATAGGTAGGGGGGCCCACCAAAGATCCTAGCTTGGGGCCCGTTTCAGTATGTGGGGGCCATGATTACGGTATATGGTGCGGTACCCGCTGCGCACGCCATTTCTGTGCGGTGATAGCGAACCTATGGCACGCGAATGTTTTATTTTGAAGAGAAAAAAACTAAGTACCTACTAATAATAAAAAAAGTATAGATACATATATTAGTATATAATATTAAAAAATAATGACGACATGACCGCCTATATTTTTTCCACTTTCAATATTTACCAATCGATGCGTGAACGGAAACGACGAAATTCATGCATCATACAGACAGAATATTGCAGTGTATAAAAGTAGGAGGAAAATAGTCTTGCGTAATTTATTGATCCACCAATTAAAATATAAATAATTACAACGTTTTTAAATTTTCTGTGGAATCATAACTTGACTTGACTAGCTTAAACGATCATAGAATACTGAAATGTCATATTGACATTTCATTTTGATTTCCATAGTAACGCACGTATATATTAATAATTTAGTAGCCAGGACTATCCACTTAGCAACCAATAATGGTGTCGAAATAACTTTTCATACAAAACAGAATTAACTGAAAATTAATTCTATTCTACTTAAAGATGGCTAAAAAAATGCATTGGCATCGTGTTCTGATATATTCTAAAAGTTTAAAATGTCTAGCTAGTCGGGAAGTTAGTTAAAAATCGATTGCAAGATTTTTACCGGACAAATATGAATTCGAGCTAAGAAAAACGTTGTAAAATATTCAATTAACAAACCTAATGAAATTTACCGGCAGTCATTCAAATATAATAGCTACTTGTTATTTTGCCTCAAAAATAATCGCTAAAAATGTAAAACTGTTCAGTGAAGGAATATAGATGAAATAAGCATTGCAACTTTACTTGCTAACCTAACCTAACCTAACCTAACCTAAACTAACCCAAACTAACAAATAATCCAGTATATCGGGTATTTTCAAAATGTGTTTTCCGCTGTATTCCTGATAACCGAACAGTACCGAAAAATCTTAAAACAAGGAAAAATTTATCGAGGAAGAATAAAAAATATGCATTCGGCTAGAAACACTGTGGAAAATATTATAATCTCAAGAACGCAATAGGTAATTGTAATTTTTAAACTTTTTTAATATATTTCTTAAAAACTACTTTATCATTTTTTTTTCCCGCCTGAAAGACTGGTAGGCACGTCAGACAGACAAAAAATAATATTTTGGCACGCGTACATAAAAAGGTTCGCAAACTATGCTGCAGACTGAACAAATGTATTTAGCACAAATAGTAGGAGTCCAATCTCTTTGATTTAGCAATCCAAATTTTTAAATACCGAGGGAAATTTCTCAACTTCTTCTGTTGTTTGTCAAACATTACAATAACATTTTAATTGAATGTTTTATTGCCTATTGTTAATTTCGTTGCAAATAATTCATATAAGTAACTCTAACAAGTATGTAATAAAACAACTTCAAATTGGAATTACAGCAATATCGTGATGGGTTAATTTTGTACAAATAACAATAAATTCTCCCCCACTCTAGAGATAAATTCACGACTTGCGATCCGTCAATTACAAAGCAACATATTTAAAAACTACAATGTAAATCCACGAGTATCCTACAAAAGATAAACTATTGACATAAAGAAAAAAATGAGGGAAAACATGTAATAAAAAACACACCTTACACGGGGACACAGAAATATTAATAATTTAGAGAGTTCATTCATTTTGGTGCACGATATTAAAGAGTCTAAGCACTGGAATACCGCGATAGCTCAATTTTCTAGCCCGAGATCGAAATTTGTTCAATAAAATACTTACTTCTTACTTCACCATGTTCGATCCTGAGAGGATAATAATATGGGCATACACAGAGTGAAGGTTATATTAAGAGGTTTTTACGAGACATGGATGTTAGCCACTTGCTCAACATATTAGGTCCATACTCTGACTCCAAACACAAATTGAAAAACATTATGTGTATTTGCCAGATCCAGGATTCGAACCTGAGACCCACGACATTAGAATGGCGCTCGGCCACCGTGGGCGTAATACTTAAGATGTCAATTTTTAACTCAAGTACTGTAAATATGACTGTTGTAGGACTTTTTTCCAATTATCTAGCTTACCTATCTTCATCAGGCACCCTTCGCCACTGGTGGAGACTCTTGCTTGCGCGAAAGATCCGTTGCACTTGGAAGTAGTCATGATCCTGAAGACGAAAATACTTAGTCTAATTATATAATTATTTAATTAATTAATTAAACCTTATTAAAATGCCAAATTCTATCAAGTATGCATGACATACATAATATTACTCTGACATAATACGTCACTGCGAGGAAGACTTTCAAAACGGGTTTATTTTTATACGAATTACGCGTACTGTAGACTGTAGACCTTATTTCGCAATGTGATTACGGTCACTCGTGCATTGGGATTAAAAAAGCATATAATATAAATTCAAGATTCCCAATATCCCAACACTCTACGTCTCATTAGTGCGTAGCATTCTTGAATATGGGTCGATTATCTGGTGTCCTTATGAGGTTTCCTATAAGCTTATTTTAGAACGCGTCCAGAAGAAATTTCTTCGATGTCTTAAACATTTTTGTCGACATTTAACCATTTTATAATGTTTGAGGCTTTCACGGTTGTTTTTTATCGTAGTATATTCTTGGGTTTTCACCGTGTCTCCTTCTTCCTTCTTTACTCGACGTTTCGGGCTCGTTGCAGAGGCCATTATCAAGAGATATGTTTTATGATGAAATGTAGTGTATGTATGTGAATGTAAACGTTGCTCTAAGAAAGTCAAAAGGAATCCGATTATCTAAGAGCAAACGTTGTTCAGAGTAATCTGTCAATCATTACGACCGGAGATATATACCAGATAAGCTGTCGTGGATGCCCAAAAAAGTATATAGGCCAGACTTCTAGAACGGTACAGAAGCGTGTGAGTGAACACGAGAGAGCATACCGTCTTAAACATTACACGATGTCGGCAATTGCCGAGCACTCGATGGATACAGGGCACAAATTTGACTTCGAGACCAAGATATTGGGTCGGAATAAAGGATATTTCGCACGATTGGTAAAGGAGGCCATTGAAATCCACAGAAACCCTGAAAACATTAATAGGGATGATGGATTACGATTAAAAACGTCATGGCTTCCGGCACTATCAGCAAAATCTAATATTCGAGCCAGTATCTCCGGTCGTAATGATTGACAGATTACTCTGAACAACGTTTGCTCTTAGATAATCGGATTCCTTTTGACTTTCTTAGAGCAACGTTTACATTCACATACATACACTACATTTCATCATAAAACATATCTCTTGATAATGGCCTCTGCAACGAGCCCGAAACGTCGAGTAAAGAAGGAAGAAGGAGACACGGTGAAAACCCAAGAATATACTACGATTTAACCATTTTCCTTTCGATAATTCGTCAAATGATTATTTTCCGACTGCCTTTTTACAAGGCATGCTTACTTTTCACTCTCTTGAATCCCGTAGGTCTTTTCTGCTCTTGAAACACTTTGCCTGTTATCGCGAGGGATGGTTTCTTACCCTGGTGTCCTGATGAATTTGAATTTCCATGCGCCTGTCAATTACCTACGCGGTCGCAGTCATGATCTATCCTGGATCGGAACCGTTTCCTCGTGTCAAGCCTATCAGGCACCATTAGCGAGGGATGCAAGATTAGTAAATGCGCTCCCAATGTACTTTGCATTTTGTTTTTGAAACTTTATATTTCTGTATACATTGTATGTTTTTTGTTCTTAAAATTTTATTTTTCTGTATTAAATTGTACTAATTAAGTATGTTTTGATTTTATTTTATATTATATTTTTTTGATATTATTATAATTGTTCTTAATATTTATATATAAAAAAACTTAGTTTCTCTGCTTCTTTTGTGTTTTATAATGCTTGTTATTTGTATTTTTTTTTCGACCATGTCCGATCCTAATAGGATCATATATGGGCCTCCACAGAGTAGAGGTTTGTATTATCAGATTTTGTTTTTTACGAGAAATGGATGTCAGCCACTTGTTCAACCTATTAGGTCCACACCCTGATTTACACACAAATTTAAAAAAAAAAAAAACAATATATGTACTTGCCGACCCAGGATTCGAACCTGGGACCCACGGCGTTATAGTCCAACGCTTAAACCGCGCGGCCTCCGTGGGTGATAAATTTATAATTACATACTGTTTATGATTTAATTTGCATTGTATTTTATTATGTTTTGTGGCAGATTGTCAAATACATGTAATCCCATAATACTATTTTCTAATTAATAATATTTAATAATCCGTAAAAGATTTGCATTATTAAACTTCACGACAATGAACATAAGATAATTATTTACGTCGGTGCTAACCTGATCCGTGCCACGGACGAATTAACTCGCGGGTTCTTGTAAACGTCATAACTTCTGAATAAACATTCTGTGTATATTTTCTAAGCAATATTTATCATTTTAGTGTGACAATATTCACGATAAACTCGATAAACATGTTGTGTTGCTAAGTTTTCACAAATATTTATCATTCCGTTCCTATTTCATTTTTTTAAAGGATTTATTTTATTTCGAAAATAGCTGGCCTATAAGTGTCCACCTAGTAAAAATTGGCTGACAGTGATAAGGTTTTAATTACCAGAACTATAAAACTCTCATTAACAAGAATTTAAATTCAATTTTCATCAAGGATTATTATTTCTTAAAACACAATACAGTATTTGAAATGAAAAACATTGTACATATATCATTTTGGAATCACCACCGGAATCTTTGCGTGAAATTATGCATACTTACTTCACTTGTTGCAAACCGCGATGCATCGATGATTTTATGCAATTGCGCCATGAGACGCAGTATTTATATGATACAAAACATTGCAAAGAAAGTGAATTACTGTGGTCGCACACTGTTGGGTTAGTTCCGTCAAAATAAATATTATTTATAGGTATGTACATATATATTACGACTATTTCAACATAATATTATTAACAACTGTTTGGGCCAATTTTTATCCTAATCCGATCCAATATGTACTACCTACCTACGTATCACTATAATTTGTCGTCAACCAGGCACTTTACCTTTTCGACCTCCATCGCGCCGTGATCTGATACGATACGACCGAAGCCCCGTTAACACTTACTACATGGTGACTTATCCATCACGTATCTGTTCGACCTTCGTTGTACTAAATTTTTTATAGTTTGAGCAAACGTCGCGTCTCTCATCCACCCTAAACATATCATCATCATTCATTATAATAAACAAGACGTGTAACCGTGAGAGTGACAAACCACCATCAGTCTACAGCATCCAGAATCCACCCCAATTACAGTTCACTGAAGAGCGCCGCCAACAACTTTTTTGTTGACTTCAAAGCGACCTATGACTCCATCAATAGGCTGAAACTATATGAAGTATTCCATCGCATCAATTCTATACACAAGACTGCTTCGGCGGCTATCTAGGGTAAGTTTGTATCGAATTATTAGCACTTGTTGTAACACATGTGGTAATACTTCGAACCTACCCTAGATAGCTATCGTAGCGGCCGAAAGCAGTCTTGTATATAGAATAGATGCGCATGAACTAAAAATCCCCAGTATACGAATAAGTCTGGTTTCAATGTTGGTATATGGCAAAAAAGAGTGTAGGTAAGGATCCATTCAGAGCTCCCAGATGTGCTGCGCAAACTCGATGGTCTTCTAACAACATTTAGGACATGCCATTTTCTAATTCAGCATCCCTAAAAATATTATAATATTATAATAAGACCATGGCCCCCACATCCGGCAGCGGGCCCCCAGACCAGGATGTTTGGTGGCCCCCCCTCTACATATCGTTAAGATAAAGGGCAGTATGTTTTATTTATAGTGTCGCCCAAATGGTATTCCGCGGAATCCTAGGGCAAATTAAGGGTGTTTCGTGTATTTTTAAATAAATAAAGTTGCTATATTGAGTTGTCGACACTCAGCATCATATTATTATTATGAAGCACTAGTCACGACCCCCTTCGTAAGTAAGATACAACCCTTCGATATATTGGATAATAGCCACTTTTATAGTCAGGAAACACACTAAAAATAATTAATAATTAAAAAATAAAATTCTACACAAGAATTATCATTTAATTATATCACATCAAATTGCATCACACATTATATAAATATTCTTTATATATTACGAGTATAATAGCGCCGCAGTCGACTTTTTTTACTATTAAAGCAAATTTGTGGTGTATGTATATCTCATTAAACTGGCCACGCCGGGCCCCCAACCTAAGCCCGGACCTCCAGGCTAGAGCCCTGTCAGCCCCCCTCCCTTGTGGGGGGCATGAATAAGACGCTCAACTCACATAATACTAAAATAATCACAATATCATTGTTACACGGAAGCCATTTTAGTCGCCATATTGGATATTCTATAGAGCTAGTTACAAGAAGGTTTTAGAGCCTTTTCAATGACGTGTTTTGTGTATTTTATTGTATGTTAATTTTAGGCCACGGATATGATTTGAGCGAAATATTGATAAAAAGCCAAGCAAAATAATTTATATTTCGATTAACAGCCAATGGTAGCAAACGCCTGCTTAGTAAACGATATTAAATATACAAATAACTGGTGCGCAAGTAACAATTATGAAAGTAAATTATATATTATTATGTTTGAGTTGTAAGTTAGTTACTGTAGTTCGACGATAATTGTGTCAGAATTGGTGATATCGTCACAGAATATTCGCGGTCATGACTGGAGCGAGATAGGAGTGCATCCTTGCCCCGTTTATCTTCATCATCTTGTTCGAAATTATACTACGAAAGGCGAGGCATAGCTGCCACCCTCACGGTGAAATTATATAGTACTCTGATGACATCGTAATCTCAAATAGAGAAGTCTTTAAAAAATCTTTCGAGCCCTGTTTACCATAAGGCTGGACTTCAACTAATACAAAGATGAAACAATCATTCAAAGAAGATTCAAGTCCACCAGATACAAGTAAAGAAAAAATAACATTTCCGCATATATCATTAACCGAATGTTAACTCGACTGTTTGATTATTATCGTTTTAAAATAACATAGTTAAAACTCATAAAGTGATTTTTTTTTTTGTTAAATAATGGCATTGACATTAATGGATTGTAGATTGTTCTCAAACGATTTATCTCATTTCGCAATTTTGGTTTAAAGCAAATGTGTTAACGCTGCCTCCATCTAGCTCAGGGTTGACGAACCTTTTTACGTACGCGTGCCAAAATTTCCCAAATGTTGTGTAGTGCTGAGCAGTTTATATGGAGAAAAAACAGTTTTTAAGAATTCTATTAAAAATTAAGATATTCTAGATATTAGGTACTCACAGAACATAGCAATTTTGAAACTGTCACTAATTTACTACTACAAGCTCCACCAAGTTTTTGTTTCTTATTTGGTACAACTATGTTCGTGGACAGAAATGAAATTGTTTGTTACTGTATTACTTAGTTAATTACGCGCAAATTGGCGTAAAAATTGCTCCGATCAGATAAGGCATTCTTTCGCTACAGTGGTCTCAAGTTTTGTAAATCGGTCGAAATCAAGGGTTCGCAGCGCGGTTTCTCCCGCCGCCTGATGAGGTTAGTGCGATAATATTATGTGAAGCATAAAGCTTAAAGACCGACATATGCAATTATATATTTACATTATACGTAATGCTTTTTCTTGAAGAGTATTTACCTGCTATTTGTTGTACAATGCGATCTGTCATTTAATTATTATGGGTATATTTTTCTGTTCAAATTAAACATTCGCGTGCCATGCAAAATCATCTCGCGTGCCATAGGGTCACCACCACTGGTCTAGCTGATAGAAGGAGTCTTTATAGATGATAAATAAGTTAACAATAAGGTTACTGAGACTAATAAATAATTTTAAAAAAAATTATCTGGCCTCCACTTATGATAGAAGTATAACTTAGTAATAATAATTGGTTCTTATTTTGGTGCCGTCTTCTATCGAAGGTTGACAACCAGCTGATAGTACATCTCTCTATCCTGGACGCCATATCAGATCGTCAACGCCTTTGATATTGTGCCACTTATCTAAGTTGCGTAGCCGTGAATCTTCATCTACTTCACGTATTTATACTGTCCTCTACCTTCCCATATGATTTAGTTGTAGTAAATCATACTTCCAAATGCGGAAAATATGACAGAATTAAGCAGCTTTACCGAAGCACAGTTCTCCGTGAGTTTTCTTATCGGAAAGAGATGACTGTATACTATACTTACGTTTGTCTCTATAGCATCGAGATACAAAAGTTACACGTTATTATGTATTTCTAATTCAATTACACACCTATTTTCTACAGTCTTGCCCTTGTATTTCGATAGTTTTTATACGGTATTTTAGGTGCAAGTCAGTTTACAGGAAGCCAAACGGGAACTACACTAATTATTTTCATAGCCGATTTTGGCAAAATTCATGAATTCAAGAACAAAAACCTAACCTAACCGAACAAATAAAATGTATCGGCAATTTTCAAAATTTGTTTGCCGCTGGCTTCCTGTAAACCGACAAGAATCGTGTTTTATTTAGACATTGTATTTCAGTACTATACGACCTAAAGAGGTTGGACGGTCTTTAATATACGATCATATATTTCTATACAACATTTCACAGTGAAGTGTGATACGGCGAACTGCATACGTACAAATTTCCGGACACGAAAACCTTTTAGCTTAGCCACTACAGCAACATCCCGAAAGCCTCAGGTTGTCATATTGTCCGTTCCTTTAACATCCTGGCTTCGACTCCGTAGACTATACAGGTATTATGTAACACCTGATTGACCTCCATCGAGTGCTATAATTCAAAGTGTGAAGATAGGCAGGTTAAATCGCCCTAAGGACAAATCATTACGGGACAAATCGCAACATCCAGTGAAACCCAAGATATTATGTTAAAATACATAACTTGAAAACACTTCATATATATATATATATACCCATTAGAAAAAAATATATTTGAAAAAAATACGATGCTCGACGGGATTTGAACCCGTAATAATACAATTTGATAAGCATTTCATGTATGACCTACTAGTTTAAATTGTCGCAATAGGAGGCTCGTAGCATAATTGGTTAATGCACAGTTGGCGCGATACGGGTTCAAACCCGTCGAGCATTGTATTTTTTTTTAAATATAATTTTTTATAGTGGGTATAATATATCTGATATGTTTTCAAGTTATGTATATTCAATATATGGAATGTTACATACTGAAAATCTTGTGAATTATTCGTTGAATAAAAGAAATGGTTTATTAAAAATATGTTAAAATATCTAAAGCGTGACCAAGAGCCAGCTATAAATATCAATCAGATAATAAAATATAGTGCATGAGTCTTATAACGAAAGCCAAAGGACCAAAAAGTGTAGAGATAGTAAGGATAGGCCTTCGTCTAGCAGTGTATAGAGCAGCGATTCCCAACTGGGTTCTGCGTGGTGTTTTCAGAGCTCCGTGAGAATTTTCAAAAGTTACAACTTAAACAAATTTGGTAATAGAGAGAAGGAGGTTTAACGTGAAGTATTTTTACAACGTTTTTATTAGGTCGTGTTCTTGTTTGTCTGGTGGTTGTTTATCCAGTACAAATCTTGCAATCGATTTTTAACTAACTTCCCGACTAGCTAGACATTTGAAATTTTTAGAATATATCAGAACACGATGCCACTGCATTCTTTTAATACTTTTAGCCATCTTTAAGTAGAATTGAATTCATTTTCAGTTAATTCTGTTTTGTATGAAAAGTTATTTCAGAAGAAATCCGTAAAAAGTAAAACACTATAATTGGTTACTAGGTCTGGGGTCCTAGCAACTAAATTATTAATATATACGTGCGTTACTATAGAATACATTATGAAATTTATTGTCATACTGACATTTCAGTATTCTATATTTATTCAGTATGTATTTCTATCAAGTACAATTTGTTTTAATCGTTTAAGCTAGTCAAGTCAAGTTTATATGATTCAACAGAAAATTTAAAAACGTTGTATATAAAAAGTTATTTTTATCTTGTAATTATTTTAGTTTAATATCAAAATCAAGGAATGCATTTATCAGTGAATTTTAAAATGTCACTATTAATTGTGCAATTTAACAAATTTGGCATAATGTATCAATATGGTCTAGCCGCAAGCATGTTACTTTGTTGGCATTGGTGTCCATAGCCTTTATAATAAATATTACATAATGATTTTCTGTAAATTCGGCACGCTCCACCCGTTATCCATGGCAATGCAACAATATGATATACGATCAGTAAGATAAAAAAAATGTGTATTATCATAAACGACCTCGCCAAAAATTAACCTGAGGATATTATAGCCGACTTGTAACCGCATCGCCGTAGGTGGGTAAGTACTTGGTCTTGTTAAAAAACCTCTGTTTGCAGTGCGCATTTTAGTTAGTCTGTAACGCTCTGTCATAATCAGCTGTTGTGTCTGGTCGGCGCCATATTGCATTCGAACGTTTTTTAAAAACCCGGTCGCGCGCTTTCGCGAGTGCAAATATTCACAGACAATAATTTATTTTATTACAATCGGTCAGTTAATAAAATTGTTTTAGTACAGTTTATATTATATAATCGGTCAATTAGTAAAAAATATAGTTTATAATTAATAATATTATAATATCTTGTATATTGTTAACTGTGAGTCAATTCATGGTGGAACTGCATTGTATTATATTGTATTTGATTAAATTTGATTAAATAAAACGCAATTTTATTGTAATTATTCCAATTTCTTAATTAAAATTTGTTTAAAACGGTTTCGTCCTCTTCAAAATTTAATTAATAAAGTGAAATAGGTAGGTAACTAATATAAAACTCTGTTTTATTTAATTAAACAAATAATTAATCAAATCGTATTATAATAATAATATTATTTTATTACAACGTTTTTATTAGCTCGTATTCTTGTTTATCCGGTGGTTGTTTGTCCAGTACAAATCTTGCAATCGATTTTTAACTAACTTCCGGACTAACTAGATATTTGAAACTTTTAGAATATATCAGAACACGATGCCAATGCATTATTTTAATACTTTTAGCCATCTTTAAGCAGAATTGAATTCGTTTTCAGTTAATTCTGTTTTGTATGAAAAGTTATTTCGGAAGAAATCCGTAAAAAGTAAAAGACTATTATTGGTTGCTAAGGGGGTGGTCCTAGCAACTAAATTATTAATATATACGTGCGTTACTATGGAAATCAAAATGAAATGTCAAAATGACATTTCAGTATTCTATATTTGTGTGTTTGTTTGTCTTTTATTTACTTCATATCAAGTACAAGTGTGAGTATATTGAGCAAAATAACTCAACAGAAAATTTAAAAACGTTGTATATAAAAAGTTCTTTTTATCTTGTTATTATTTATAATTATCATAACAGTTTTACCTATTTGACAAATTAAGTACCTACATACGAAACTAATAGTCGAAAATTTAAAGTGTTAAAAATAGGCGTATTTATCTAAAGTAGTTGTAACTATTAAGTTTTTCAATTAATATTGTTTTTCGTAATAGATTTTTGGGTTGTAACCGTATGTTATACCTTCTTCTTTCCTCAGTGTTTCGGGCTCGTTGCAGTTGCAGAGTTACATTCACAAGAGAATCTAATCATTACACCCTGAAAATCACAAACACTATAATAAATTTTGGACCATTTTACAATCTAATGAAAAGGTTTGCTTCATGGGACAATATCCGACACATGTTCTCTATGTAATTTTTAGATACTGTGCCTACTAGTGGCGGAGGGTGGAGGTAGGCCGTTAAGATCCGACATAAATATTGCACATTAAACTCTGTCAATCATGCGTATTTGTTTAAATTGAACTAAAACTATATTTTGAAGACAGTTTTAATTAGTTCTCAGTTCTTAACCGGACTTTTTGGCTCTTTGGTTTTGCCTCCAAGCTCTGCCAGCTTGGCCTAATAGAATCTCCGAATTGCTTATGTGGCGAATTGCAGGATGCCGATCACATCCTCTGGCAGTGTCCCCATATGTCAGTTGAAAGGGAAGAGCTTCTCAACTCGGTCCGACCCTCAGTTGGGCCGGTCGGCCATTGCGACTTGGTATCTACGAGGGAAAATTTCTCAGCTTTTAAAAAGTTTGCGGCATTATACGGCGAGTGAGAATGTCTTTTCTCATCGAGAATTGACCGTAATACAATATATTATGGAAGTAGGGATCACGCACACTCTAGTGCACGCCAACCAAGGTCTTGGGAAGTTGCTTCTGGGATACTTTCGGCACAAATTTGAACAGTGCCTATCGTTCGTTACGCCACGGTATACGCCTGCATAACAGGTGTGGAGACGTGGGCGGTGGTGGAGGGAAAAGCAAGTTTTAATTAGTTTTCAAAAATCAATTAAACCCTGCCTAAACCAAACCATTATAGTTTAGGTATGCTATGGGTAATCCAACAAAAATAGTGCATACTTTTTCAGTCATACTAATTTGTTGTCGTTGAATTAAGAATACAGATTATTACATATTATGGTTTTGGTTCGTTTCTTAAATTCATTAAGCCCTACTGAAACTAAACCATAAGAGATAAAAAAAATAATGTTCTTCTATCTATAAAATATCTAAAACCATGTATGATTTAATGATATAATTATATATTTTATAGATATACAATTATACGAGTATTATCTATTATTATGGCTTGGCTTACACAGGGTTCAATTACTTTTCTTTAAACTAACCAACACTATCTGGCATCTGCATATTGTAGCTTAGTTCAATGAAAACAAACACGTATGACCTTAGACTATAGATACATCTAGACGCCACCCGTTGCATTGCTAAATGAAGCCGCGTGCCTTGCGTTTGGTTTGTGGGCGAGCGAACGCATTCGTCTACAAATGTTCAAGACCATAGACCATTTCGCTAGTGCTCGCCCAATGTTCTCGCACTAGACGCTCAGAATTAAAATATAATTTTCATTTTTTTACGTTATATAGTATTTTTAAGCGGTCAAAATGCAACCATTAGATAAAGATATCCATAATTTAAGTTATTTTAAAGAAACACTAAATCACTGATAATAAAATATATAATAAAATACAGATAAATTATCACGAACATGTATCAACTTACCTATGAAACGTAATACCATCTTCTTGCTTATCAGTACGGCTACCACATTTTAAGACAACACACAGAACCATCTTTTCTACTTAATTAACTAAAAATATTTACCACTGACTTTATGTTTAACAGCGTATGACTGACAAAGTTTAGTGTGCACTATTTATGTCGGATCTCAACAGCCTACCTCCACCCTTCGCTAGTGGTGCCTACATTCAAAGTTATAATATATTTATGTTTGACTACTTTTTTCTAAGGAATTTTCTATGGTAATATTGGAAATAATGAAAACTTACATTTGATTGCAAGTATTTTATATGAGTGTTTGTGATAACTATTTTTACAATGTTTTTCTTAGCTCGTATTCTTATTTGTCCGGTGGTTCTTTGTCCGTTACAAATATTGCAATCGATTTTTAACTAACTTCCCGACTAACTAGACATTTGAAACTTTTAGAATATAAATCAGAACACGATGCCGATGCATTTTTTAATACTCTTAGCCATCTTTAAGTAGAATTTAATTAATTTTCAGTTAATTCTATTTTGTATGAAGTTATTTCGGAAGAAATCCGTAATCCAATCCACTATTATTGGTTGCTAGGGGTCTAGGGTCCTAGCAACTAAATTATTAATATATACGTGCGTTACTGTGGAAATCAATATGAATGTCAAAATGACATTTTAGTATTATTTCTATCAAGTACAAATTTTTTTGATCGTTTAAGCTAATCAAGTCAAGTTTATATGATTCAACAGAAAATTTAAAAACGTTGCATATAAAAAGTTCTTTTTATCTATTGAAATCAGTTTCATAAATATTTTGTACGCATGCGTTAACTGACGTAGTGTTGTAAAATTTCAAAGTTCCTAGTAAATTGTCCAAATCCCAAGGACACTATTCAAATAAGTTTTAGTCATAGTCCATTTTAGTACGTATTATTATCATTGTATGCTAATTTAAAAAAAAAACAATAGAAATTGAAGTAAAATTGGAATTTTCCAAAAATAGAACCATTTTCTTTTACCACCGAAAAATACACTAAAGTTCTGGTCAAATTGAGGTGCATGTCACCTATCATCACGTGACGTCACAGTAAGCTGCCGATACGGGAAAAAATATCTAATGTCGTTTTTATTGGTGTTTAAAATGTTATCAGACTGATGCTCCCGTCCCGTAGTATAAGCCTTTAAACGAACATTGTCAGTTAGCAAAATCTGCCGAAATCACCAGAACAACAATGAGGTCACCTCACGTTAAGCCGCACTACATCGACACCTGTATGACGCTTTGAACGTTTTTATCATTTGCTAGACGTCTACACTTTTTCGAATCATGTCAAAATCACGTTTTTTGTTTTTAGTGGTTGGCACTATGTATTTTCTATAAGAATATTATCAGTTATCTATGGTCTGCAGGTTGGGTTCTGTACAAAATATTATCTATGTATATAATATAGCAAATAATTTTAACGTACGCACACGTGGAAACTGTTATTAAAAAAAAGAAAATTAATTGAAATTAGCATGAATAATTATTAATAATAATTCAAAATACGGTACTGTTCGGTTATCAGGAATACAGCGGAAAATACATTTTGAAAATAGCCGATAAACTGGATTATTCGTTAGGTTAACCTAACTAAACCTAACCTAACCCAACCTAAACTAACCAAAAACTATTAAATAATCCAGTATATCGGGTATTTTCAAAATGTGTTTTCCGCTGTATTCCTGATAACCGAACAGTACCCAAAATACTAATACATCAGAGTTGGCACTCTCTAATAATTGAATTTAGAGAGGTAGGATTGTTCAAAATATTCTGCAAAATGACGAAACCATAGACTAAATTTATCGCCGTGACAGCGTGACATTCATCTCAATTTGATCACAACTTAAGAATCACCACCTGCGCATCACTGATTTAATACTACCCTTAATAATATTATATGTATTTTTGACCTGTATATAGATATCTGTGAATATCTATGATTACTAATTGATTAGAATTCATAAATTATTAGCCTTGAATGTAGAAAAATAGAGAGATTTCACATGTATATTAAAATAATATAGAGAACGCCTTCTACTCATATGAAATAAAATGTCATAGATAAAAACCGATCGAGGAATTGCACAAAATCTTGCAAGGTAAAAATACGACAGCCATGAAATTATATTATTGTTTATGTGAATAGATTGAGAAACTTCACGTCGAAAGCATTCCTACTTACTTAATTAATTTAAAAATGCATGTAACACCTGTGTGTTAAAATTTCAATCAATGCTACAAACGCCGGCTTACGAGATCGCAAATCAGACAAAGCCAGACGTTCGCAACCCAAAAGTTCTCTTCTCAAAATTTTCAAAAAAATGCCAGGGTCCACGATAATATTTTCTATTCATCTTCGATTTAATGGAGGCCTAGATCTAGATCCTGGATCATGCCACTCTTCACGGCACGTAGTTCTTGACTGACACGTGTAAGTATTACATTTCGCCGTATCATAGTTCCGTATCCGGAAATTTGTACGTAAACAGTTCACCGCAGGACACTTATTCGTGCGCCGCAGTACGTGAAACATGAGTTTGTGTAACATTTAATCAAATGACGTGTTCTTCGTTGAATATTTCACCGTGGAGCAGCGCTCGAAATGGAAAAGTTTACGAACCGGAGCGCTCGGAAATTGTCTGAAGATATTAACATACTTATCAAATTTTATGTGTATTTCATAAAAATAAGTTTGTTAGATTTTTGTTATATGGCCTATCTATCTCAGATGGTCAAATTATTTATTCCACGAGACGGAGCGATAACTTTACCGATTTCACGAAAAGAAACGGCGCTCCGGTGCGTTCCGGTCCATTTCGAGCCCTGCCGTGGAGTATATTTGTACGTATGCTACAACATGTGGCGAATTTACGAGATGTCTTTACTAGGTTAGGTTAGGTTAGGTTAGGGTTAATCTAATTGGAACAGTACTATTTGCAAACTATCGCCGCATTTTATAAGATACGTACAAACGTATTCCACGGTGAAAATTTCAACGAAGAACTCGTCATTTGATAAAATGTTATACGAACTCATGTATCACGTACTGCGGCGCACGAATAAGTGTCCCACGATGAACTGCATACGTACAACTTACTTGTAACCTCATTGTTCACCGTGAGCTTTCGTACATTGAAGTTAATCCCTCCAAACCAAAACCCGCCACGCACCACACTTGGTCTCAATCGAGCGTATGACAGGACCCTAAAGTGGCGATGTGAAGCATCTATTTCAATTTTGCCTGGGAATGCCCTGGGAGAAATTACCCAAGACTGAGGTTGCTACTCTCAAAGTGAGCTCTGACTGAGTTTAAAGAATTTACTCTAATTTAAGGTGCCAGGGAGAGAAAGGCACTTAATTATATAAAAGTTATTATAGGCGTTTACATCAAAATTTATTACCTTTTTAAAATATATGGTTGTGCGAAGCAATTTTTGGTTGATGCGTGTTGATATTCGACAACTCCATAATTTGATGTGTTAAAAAATCGCTAAAAAATACATTGAATTTTATTTGACTTCAAACACGATCTGGAAAACGTCACTGTAGGGCGTCTGATTGCCTTTAAGCTTACCGATAGGTAGTGAGGCCCCGCCAAAAAAACCTGGCCTGGGGGCACGCGTCAGGATGTGGGGGCCATGGTAACTCTAGTCTACAAAGTTAAACTATGGCAATTATTATATATTCTCCAGTTGTATAAAAATTACAAGATGTTGATCAGAGGTCGAAAGTCGATTGGCATGCTCAAACTTAAGTGGATGGATAGAGTCAAAAAGAATCCTAGAGTGGACGATGAGTGGCAAGTGAAAACATTGTGCAAGTGCCAGGTGTTCATGAGGGCCCTTTTAAAAATAAAATTACATAAACACAAAATACATTATCATAATAATATATGACAACTTGTTGAAACGTCCATTGAGGATACTTCTAATGAGCCATTCTGTTTCACAATACAACACGATGTGAAATCCTCATTGCAAAGATTGTAGGTACGTTACAAACAATATATCGCAGTAAAAGTATCTGCCACTAATTTGGAAAAACGAAACCACCCTTAAATCAGATTAAATTGAGCACTGGACAATTATTGGATTCAACATTGGCATTATTTTAAATAAATCATCATTTATACTCGTATTATAATATTATAAAGTGTGCTAGTAGATATGTATGTTATTTTTCGTAAAACCTGTGATTCCATACATTTTTTTTCCGACCGTGTCCGATCCTCAGAGGATTTTTGTTTTTACGAGAAATGGATGTCAGCCACTTGCTCAACCTATAAGGTCCATACTCTGACTCATACACAAATTGAAAAACAACATGCGTACTCGCCAGACCCAGGATTCGAACCTGGGACCCACGACGCTATAGACCGACGCTTAAGCCGCGCAGCCATCGTGTGACTGTCATTTAACCAATAACTTTTATTTTAAATAATCGAGACATACTTATTTAAAAATAAAATATATATACTCGTACTTACAAATTAAAGAAAGAAAACTAGTTAAAATGTGTGTACAAATCGTATTTTGTGAATATCGTTAACATTAAAATGTAGGTACATAGTTTGATAAGTTCTTTAAAAGGTGACAAATAATGATTTAAATAAAAATGCTTATAACGTGATTAAGTATAAGTATATATTATCAATTCGAGCTTTGATGCGGTAACAGTACTAAAACTGGAATCGATATACCTACCTATATGAAAACGAATACAACTTACGAGTACATTCATTTATGTTTTGTATGAAAATCAATGTTTTTAAAATTAGCCACACGATACGTTAAAACATTATTTTATAAAAATCGTTTTGTCATCTTCGAAAGAACCTTATCACACTACATTTTAATCATAAAAATATTCATTAATAATTACAATGTACCTACTAGGGATTCCAATCCCGGGATCCCGAGCTATTTTCGATACCTATGAATCCCGGGATTGATAAATATTATCCCGAATCTTTCGGGATTGATTTTTTTTATCAATTTTTATGGAAAATAAAATAAAAACGAAAATATAACAGAAAAAATACTTTTAATGAGGGATATGCTCAGCGCAGGTCAAAATGGAGCTTTTGTTCTATTTTCAAAGCATGATCCTGGACATACCTTAAACGTTGTAGATAATCTATTTATATAATTTTGAAGTCTTATTTTCCTAACCGATTTTTTTTTAAACGGTACATGTTCAAACACGCGCGTTAACATCATTTTACTCCCTAATTTAATTATAGTTTGTCAATTTATGGCTACGGCCGTATGTTGTAGCTTAACCACTGGGGAATGCCAAAAGAAATGCCGTATTTCAAAACAACACTACCTTATTCTTATGTCAATAATTATTATAAAGCAATCATTATTCATAAGATGTTTATCACATTTGAATGGTCAAAGACATAGCTTATAATTAGTATCTTTAGAATTATCTTCGAATGTGTTAATCTTGCCCATTTTTTTAATAATGAAATGCCTAATTCTTGTCAAATTTGGGATCACAGAGATTATCAATATAATTTTTTATCGTAAATATTTCACTATAATAATGTCGATATAAATTATACTGATGGTTTTATAAATGCGTTTAAAAATTAATAAATGTAAACATTTATGTACTGAAATATCACTATATTCTAAAACATTAGAGCGAGAGGTTTAAAAGAATACTATTTTATGTAATAAAAATACTTTATGCAGTCATCAAATGTTTAAAATAAATATAAAATATAATAAGGCTTCAAAATTATATAAATAGATTATCTACAACGTTTAAGGTATGTCCAGGATCATGCTTTGAAAATAGAAAAAAATCTCCATTTTGACCCACGCTGAGCACGTCCGCCCTTAATAACAAATAACTACATTAGAAATAAACTGAGTTTGAATGAAATTTGATTATACCCATGTGTAAGTTGCCGATTCATTTAATTTGTTCACATAAATTAATAAAAATGAGAAAGATTGGAAAAAACAATGCTTAGCACTATTAACAAAGTAATATCACCATGATCTCATACGTTTTACGGCAGTTTCATATTTGGCTGACTAATTAGATTTATGAAGCGGAAAGGCCATAAGTATACCATGATTTGCATTACTATTTTAAATCTCGCTAACCCATTCATTAAGTCTTTACTATCAGAAACAGCAATCTCATATTAAATTCACATTATTATTTATATTACAATACTATTTACTTCATTAAACTTATGTATTTCCAAGATTGAACGTAAGTATACAATATTAACAATAAATGTCTTAAATAGTATATTTATTTTTGACTGATTTTACCAATGTTATTTGTAAATATAAAAATTTATATTAACAATGGAAAAAAAATGCCAATCCCGAGTTTTCAAATTGTAATCCCGAAATCCCGGGATCGGAATTTTGGCTCGGGATTGGATTCCCTAGTTCCTACTAATAAAAAAGTACTTATAAAAAGCACATAAATAAAATAAAAATGTTTTAGATATGACGTATCGATCATTTTGAATTATTAAAGTTTTCAAATTCACTCGTCGAGGAATTACGATAATTTCTTAAGGTGAATGCTCAATCTACCAGGCACCTAGCGAGTCAATTCACTGATAAATTACATTTAAAGGTGTTTTTTTTAAGTCAAAGATAATCTCACAATTAAATAAAACATTATAAAATAATTTGAAAGGATTCCATCTTAATATCACATTTATTATTTTATGGTTATGTTAGTTATGTATATCACTAAAATTTTCTGTTGAATGAATTAAGTAGAACATTTTTTAAGTCGTTCGATTTGTCAATGCTCTGCTGCCGACCAACAGACGATTACCGAACGAGTAAAAATTTCGAGTATTAACAGTTGCGATAGTTAAAAATATCGTAATGTCTTTCGATAATCTCGAAGTGTTGTGTTATTTTGATGGAGATTTGCATAAAAAACAATACACATTTTACGTTTTCTTTAAAATTTTCATAAATTCAAATTAAAAAATAATTAATAAATCTTTTATTTTGTAATATGTAAATTAACAAATTAATCAATAAATATATTTAAAACCTACTACAGGTTTTTTTCGGTCCAAATTTTGCGTATTAATGTCAAATCGAATTTACGTAGTGATTCACGGACGAATTCTGGCAACTAAGAGAGTAAAATGTCAAACATGTTTAAAATCCAACGAAATTGGTCTCCGGACTTTTCTTAGAAATCTTAAAATGATTTTGACATTGATAAAAAAGTGTGCTATTTTTTTAATTAAGGCTCAATTACAGTAATATGGATGAAGCATCAGGAAAAAAAATGACACTCACTTTTTTGTGGGGTCTGCCGAATGGCATAATCTGTTCTAACGCCATTACAATAAAGGTGATATTGCTATAAATTCTCGATCCTTTTTATTGGGTCCGCTGATTGGTTCAGTTCGAACGGGTTCGCTCAAATGAACATTGACACTAGAAACACTGTTCTAAAGCCATTAAAATAAAGGTGATATTGCTATAAATTCCCGATGTGTGATATCGCATAATGGAAATTGCGTGACGTCTACCTATACATGTGCGAACGTCGCTATGCGCGAATTTACTTTCTAGCTACTGTATTGACTGCATTATCCATTAATAATGTCGTTGTTAAGGCTATACTTCAGCTGGGGCACGGTCTAAAACGATCGTGACTACGCGACGCGAAGTTGTGCAAACGACGCGTGCAGAACAAAACATAATTTGTCATATAAATTCAACATGCGTCCATTTAATGTTATGTTTATTGTTCTATTAGTAATAATGATAATAATATATTCATTGACATGTTTTCTTTTTAAAGTAAATGGGTAACGTTTTTTAGTCATCTTTACACGATTTAAGAATTAATTCCCCCGACACTATTACAAAATAAATTGACGTGTTCACAGCTCGACTTTCGCTCTCCGATTGGCAGCGAGTCCAAAATTTCGTCGCACCTATAGTTGAAAATTATTTGCCGTTTCACTGAAGTATGCTCTTAATGAAATTCGACAATTTCTTTTAATTTAGATTGTCCTAACAATTATTTTTGATGGTCCACCGATGGACCGCGAACGACGCCTTTCCCAGTACTGTCATTGATAGCGTACCATTATTTTAAGATGTAACCTTCATAGTATAATGAAATATAAATAATAGTCAGTGACGTCAATGCAATAATGGTATCAAGGCTATTAAAAAAAGATTTATGATTTAAATTTCAGCAAAATAAACCGATTTAATACATAACATAATATGCAATAAATTTTATTTGTAAAACTGTTCACTAGTCACGAAATGGGAACTAACATGCAACTAAAGAAAACTCAAAATGAAAGAATTTTGGCAATCATTGATATCTATCAAATATTTTTTCTCGTGTCAAATTTGTATGTGGGTATATAGTTGGCCATATCACAATTCATTCTGAGCTGTTGTATCGGAAATAGAAGGCCTCAAGTCATGTATGAGTAAAGCA
This sequence comes from Rhyacophila brunnea, assembly GCF_057557595.1. Lineage (NCBI taxonomy): Eukaryota > Metazoa > Arthropoda > Insecta > Trichoptera > Rhyacophilidae > Rhyacophila > Rhyacophila brunnea. The sequence continues at coordinate 28,832,118 of NW_028232904.1, read as the reverse complement.
CCAAAAAATACCGGACATTTGTTGGTGTCTCGTTCGGTGTTCGGCGGCGTGTTCGGAAAATCGTATATATGCAGTCGGCTGTATCACAATTCACCGTGAACTGTTTTATCTTAAACCGATGGCCGTATTACATTAAGATCGAATATTTCTAAATAAAACAATTCAAAAATACGTAATAAAAACCACCGGAATACAATGAAAAATGGGTAGATAAGTAAATTAGAAATACAATCATATCGTATTTATGTATTTATTCCATAAATGGTATTTTATTTCACAAAAATATTAACATTATTTTAATGTACATAAATACATGACGTGTTATGCGTATTCTGAAGAATGAAAATTTTGATTATATTGTAGTCCCTAGGGGTCCGCGGAATACCACTTGGGAAACGCTGCTGTAGAATATCACACTGCTCTAAGCAATTGAATTGGAGAAAATAAGGCAACTGGGAACCAGGACAATTGGGCGCTGCACTGACGAATGAAATAAATAGTCGTTCGCTACGATTTTATACAGAAAGTAGACGGTGAATTATAAACAGTTTATATCTACTACTTAGTATTTTTAATTCATTTTGCTCTTAACTAATATATGAATATGCCTTAGACTTTATATTAAAATAAAAGAACCCTCTTGTCGTTGAAACTTAAACATATGCACAATTAAATCATTATTTACGTGTGCATATTTAAATAATCACTGAGTATTAAAGATATATTTTAAAAGAACTTATTTTTTTCGAATTTCATTCAATTGCGTGGCGCCCAGTTGTCCAGGCACCGCATCGTCCTAGACCCGGTATGGGATATCGCCAAATATCCTGATCCGGGAGCTTCTGTCAGGATGTGGGGGCCAGGGAACTCAGAAATAATGGAAACTGAATACCTAACGGGTAAGGAGTAGCTGGCAACCGATCCCGACTGCAGAAGAATACGGGATAAGCTTAAACACCTGTCAAAAATACATCATACGTCGAATACTGACAACTGCTGTCGTTTTATGCATTGGCGCTCGTTTAATATTTTGGTAGTTGGTGGTTGATACTATTAGCATGTCCATAATACATGGCTTATTTTCGTAGGATTCACACATTTAAAACCATGTGTCAAAATGTAGTGTATTGAATATAGCCTATCGAAATTCTATTCATTAATTTGTCCTGCAGTGGGGGGCATGGTGTGAATGCAATAATTAATACTTTTATCTGTACATCTTCATTTTACTTTTTTCACTCGTCGTCTATTATGAACTATGGCAGTAACGGTAATTATTATTAACAAATAAAAAATATGAAACAATAATAAAATTCAAAAGTGACATAATATATCGTGATAGTGCAAAACAGTTATAAGTCAAAACAATGAAATTAACTAACGTGAAAAGTGTCAGTTTTAGTTTAATATTAATTAACTTCTGTTTATTTTTTAATTCTGTTGGAGCGCAGTATGAGGACATCAGTAAGTATGAAATGCATAGTTGTTAATATTAAATATTTGTAAACTTCATAATATATTATACTTTCATCATATTGCAATAATCGGACTTTTACGACTCCTCGTATTATGTTGAACAATGGCGTGCGAAGAATTTTCGGAAAGTATGATAAACAAATTACAAAAAAGTTTTACTAGTTCATTAATTTGGGTTTTTTATGTAATTGTAGACAAGCGCCTTTTTAATTTTTAAATCAATGTTACACATCCCTTAATTACTACCCGACGTCAAGTTCTCTCAAAATTTTAGTTATAACCGACTTGCACGTGGTAATAATTAAATAAACCATTTTTTTTATTTTCAATGAATAGCTCACGAGATTTGAGACTGTAACATGATTTATAACTATAACTTCACAATTTTATTAAAATCCAATACCATGTCATTATGACTAAAAGCTGTCTGCAAGACCTAGCGAGACAGACTGGCGGGAGCCAGCTGGCTCAGCTAGTAATCCATAAATATACATAATTTGAAAACATCTCATGCATATAGGTACACACTAGAAAAAAATATTTTTTCAAAAAAAAATACGACGCCCAACGGGACTTAGACTTGTATCTACTGGATTCGCGCCAATATGCTTTTCCAATTAAGCTACGGGCATTTTATTAAATTACGAAGATTTTAACTAGTAGTTATTACATGAAATGTTTATCTAATTGCGTTATAATGTTGGTTATCGGTTTTAGTATATTAAATTAAAGTATCAAGCATTTCATGTAACAACTACTAATTGTCGTGATTTAATAAAATACCCGTAGCTTAATTGGAAAGCATACTGGCGTGAATCCAGCAAATACAGGTTCAAGTCCCGTCGGGTGCCGTATTTTTTTCTACAAAATGATTTTTCGAGTGTGTATATGCATGAGATGTTTTTAAATTATGTATATTCACATTCTCAAACCTTGTGTCTTATTCGTTGAATAAAGAATATAGTTTTTATAATACTTACATAATTTGAAAACAAATATTTACAAGATAAAAAGAACTTTTTATATACAACGTTTTTAAATTTTCTGTTGAATCATATAAACTTGACTTGATTAGCTTAAACGATCAAAAAAAATTGTACTTGATAGAAATAATACTGAAATGTCATTTTGACATGTCATATTGATTTCCATAGTAACGCAAGTATATATTAATAATTTAGTTGCTAGGACCCCAGACCCCTACCAACCAATAATGGTGTCGAAATAACTTTTCATACAAAACAGAATTAACTGAAAATGAATTCAATTCTACTTAAAGATGGCTAAAAGTATTAAAAAATGTATTGGCATCGTGTTCTGATATATTCTAAAAGTTTCAAATAGTCGGAAAGTTAGTTAAGAATCGATTGCAAGATTTGTACAGGACAAAGAACCACCGGAAAAATAAGAATACGAGCTAAGAAAAACGTTGTAATAAAATACGACGCACGATGGGACTTTGACCCTGAAGTCGGATAGTGTAATTGATATCTTAATTTAAAAACACAAAAACCGATGATCAAAAATTAAAGAAAATTGATAAGAACTTCAAGATACTATTAAATTTCGTCGAAAATAGATAGGACGCCGGTGGCTTAATTGTTAAAGCCCATTGGCGCGAATATAGTGGATCAAGTCCCGTCGGTCATTGTATTTTTGTTCTCTCTCTAGTGTCTCTAGTGTGTGTTGTAAAATTATGCATGTCCAATAATATTATAGTTACATTCTAAAATATTGTGAATTTTTGATGATTAAAATAATAGTTTATTACACTATATTAGTTCCTATTATTGAAATTATTAAATATTACACAAATGCTAATTCATTAATGATATCGCTACCTGAAAGCAGCAGTGGGATGAGTAAAAAATACTAGTTTCGAGATAATTGCACTTTAATGTTTCTGTCATACAAATGAAATACTCAACTATATGTTTATATTGTTTTTTTGCGGTTTATAATAGATGATAATTGTAGGATTTTTTGTATAATTTTATTAATAGTGAGTTATCTCAGTTACCCCAATGTTGTTTTGAAGTTACATGACAATTTTAATAAATGCCACTGTTGCATTTATTAAATTTTTCATGTAACTGATTTGTCATGTAACCTCATTTATGTATGCCAACATTTTTTTTAAATCTCAATATGTCGGTAAAGCTTTCAGCATTCGATTGGCATACTTATATCAGAATCGACTCATTTCGCTTTATATCAATGATTTTGTTGAATCGCCAAACCTACTCGAAAGGGTGGGTTTCCATTGTCCATCAAGATTTACGCGAAACCAAGCTTTGTACCATGTCAGTCGTAGTGAATTATGCACAAAACTCTTTTATTCGGCGCTCTTGTTTAAATTACAATATGTATAATTTATCCATCGTTGATCCTTTCACTATTTCACCTGTTTCGTTTAAACGAAATCCTTTTAATCCAAAATTTTGTATAATAGACATTAATCGAATTTTAAATGTATGTTTTTTTCCTTTCTTATTATTCTCTTTTTCTGTTCTATCTTAGATCACTCATATTACGTATAAATTTCAATAATTCTTAACACACATATAATATAAGTATACAAACTTACTTATATATTTTTAAAAATGTAACTTTTTTGTCTATAATTATTCAATACTTTTCCTCTTTTTTCTTATGTGATTTCTTAATAATATGTATGTTCTTTTTACTGTCTTACTTTCTATCTTGTTAGGCTTAACTATATTCCAATTTGTATATGGAAACTTTGCTGGTTGCAATAACTTTTCACTATTCTATTTTACCACTTTTTTACTAGCTCGTATTCTTGTTTGTCCAGTACAATTTTTTTCTTGTTTGTCCAAGATTTGTATTGGACGATTGAAGATTTTTCACTAACTTCCCGACTAGTTAGACATTTGAAACTTTTAGAATATATCAGAACACGATTACAATGCATTTTTTAATACTTTTAGCCATCTTTAAGCAGAATTGAATTCATTTTCAGTTAATTCTGTTTTGTATGGAAATTTATTATTGTTGATTGCTAAAGGGGTCCTAGCAACTAAATTATTAATATATACGTGCGTTACTATGGAAATCAATATGAAATGTCAAAATGACATTTCAGTATTCTATATTTATTCAGTATTTCTATCAAGTACAATAAAAAGCTTTTATTAGTACATAGAATTGTCAAGTTTATATGATTCAACAGAAAATTTTAAAACGTGGTATATAAAAAGTTCTTTTTATCTTGTAATTATTTAAACATATTTTTGTAATCAACATCTAACTTTATATAATAATAATATAATAAACTTTATACAAAATGTATATAATTTATTAATAATTATTAATAAATGTAAATTTTGATATCCATTAAAACCCCACTTAGGGTTTTCAAAGTATTAATAATATTACAATTAATAATAAGTATACAAAGTCATAATATTGTTTGAACGAATAAGAAAATGAATTATGTCTCTATCTATGCGTATGGTATTTAAGCAAAGGCAAACGGCCTATCTGAATAGTCTTGATATTGGTGTTACAACCGAAATAGCTATCGACAAACCTTCTAAAAAACATGTAGAATTTAATATTAATTATATTTTTATTTCTTTTAAAACGGAATTCTACCAAGTAAATGCTAACTCAATTAACAACATCTAACTGTTTGTTTCCTTAATAAATAATTTTTTTTAAAATATCACTATTGCTCTCAGTTAAATAATTATTAACAGTTTTTTCATTGAGATGGCCAGCTTTTTCTACTCTACAAAGGCTTATAGTAGGCCTTGTGCAAAGGTTCATAAATGTCAATTATATTTGATATTGTTTGATTAACTACAATGAGCACTTGCTTAAAAAACTATCAGATATAACCTTGAAAGAAATAAAAACGTATTTCAAAACATCTAAACACGACGTACCTGCTTGAATATTTTCCTATTACAAAAAAAAACCGCGAAGGTGTTGACCACTTGAATTATTAATACTTATCATGCACGTGTAAAAGTATTTTGTTTTGGTAAATACAATTGCTTCCTTTTGAATAAGTAATATTAGATTCATGTTATGCAACCAGCAGAAAATTTGTTGTGTATACATAATAATATTAATAAATTGGCGTTTTTGGTTAAATTGTAATCTGAAAATTATTCAATAATTTAAACAAATCTTAATTAATTGTATTTCAAATAGATAGTCGTCGCTATAGGATTGGTTTGTCGAATATCCGTTTTTGTCGAAATTGACCTTTGAATGCAGAATGATTTTTTTGTATCTAAATGGACCAAAACCATCCTTTTCTTTAAATTGCTTTGTAACAAAAACAGCATGCATATGCTGTAAAAACATCAATTTAAATACCTTCATGTATTTAAATATAGGATAATCAAATTTATTTTTCGTCTCCTGAACATTTGGCATTAAATTTGGTCTTTTCGACAAACCAATCCTACAGCGACGTAGTTATAAACAACGTTCCCTCTAAATTTTCTATTGTGTGTGCGGATCATCAACGCATCTGAGCAGTGGCGTAGTGTCCCGGTGCGGGAAATTTACACCCCCCCCCCCCCCACAAACACACACATACAATTTTTTATTAAAACTTATGTATGTAGGTATATTTTTAAGGTATTTATTAAATTGATTAAAACTAAAATACATATCTTCATTTCGTATACTTTGGCATGCAATAGAACGGGACGGATATAGTGATCCCACTCGACGTAAAATTTCACTTGCGTGCTCGCGTTAGTCGCACTTGACCTTCACCTTCCGAAAAATGAGTCGAAGAATTGTGCATGTGATGGTTTCGTGCATTCGAGGAAAACTAAAATCTGGCAAGGGAAACTTTCTTTTACAATATTTTTGTGTGAGGACTGTGCGGGGGATTAAAACATGTGTGCGGACACATTTTGGTAGGTGTACATGCGCACACCTCGCACACCTCACAGGGAACATTGGTGATAAGTATTAGGGGCTATTTAAATATTAACTTATTTATTAGGAATCAATAGTATTATTATAATATAACAGTCATGGCTCGAAAGTAATATTATTTATCATCCTTTCATGACTCCAACATCCAAGGAATTTTTTGAATGGATACATTACTAAAAAAATATATACTTACCACTAAATCTAATTTACAATATTGCGAGTCCACGGTTTCAGATACATTTAAAAATACACCTGACAACTTTCAAAACTCTGACTAGCAAAAATATTTGGATGAATTAATTAGATAAGTATGTACTGTGACACCCCCGTATTGTCCCCATTTGGGGATGTCTTTGTGTATCTGGAGAGGCCCGAATCGGTATCAAATCCAACAAATAGTAACGGCTGATTGCGAAAATAATTAAATAATGTTAAATATCTGCCGGCAACATTGTCTGAATAGCGTTAAAAAAAAATACGAATGGCAACGCCGCATTTTGTACGGCGGCTCTCAAGTGACCGTTGGTTTTAGCGGTAGAAGCGTTTTTGACAGCAACGCTGTAAGCAGTGTTAACCTCCCTATCCGTCAAAATTAAATCGAAACGAATTTGCATAAAAATGTAACCATTTAGAATATATTAACTTAAATATACCTTGCCGTTTCCAAAACAATTCCGGTGTGTTATCTGTTCACCTCCACATCCCGAATCCAGACGAAAAACCAGACAACAAAATAAAAGTGACAGTTTGCTATTCACTTACCAAAATGAAGGGAAATGATAGCACATACCTATAATTAAAATATAATTCACAAATCTGCACGTGTCATTGCTAGTCATCAAGGACGTGACGTCCAAGGTAAACGAAAGTAAACTAGACATTACGAAACCGACATTAAAATTACAGTCCTGCTAAACCTTTTATGTTAATTTGTTTCCAACCAGTGAGCTGGTAGAAAGATATTTCCGTTATTACTAAGTTTAGGTACCTATTTCTATATATTATACTAAATGATTCGCCTCGATTTGCCGCCCTTCGAGTAACTGCCGCCATCAAGCGACGCTCAATCTGCCTACCCCCACGGGACGTCACTGTATATTAGTATTAATACGAACGTCACGGTACAGTAGAACCCACCGCCATCGTTAGATTAATAAAGCCTGAGCATAACTTTTTGCACAAGCAACGATTGGTCCACTTTTCAGCTGTCAAAATCAGATCCCAGATTGCTTGACATATCGATTTAGCCTTTTCCGTTTCAAATTGAATTAAAAAAAATCTCAAATTAAATATATTAACTATCAGTGTTATTTATAAATAATATACATTCCTGTTATTCATCAGCTGTCAAAGTCAGACTAGTCCTTCACACAAAAACCGGTAGTAATATCGATTTCCAAAAAATATGTAGCATTTGTAGAAGATGTATAGTTATAGCTAGTGTATTATTTATCATGTAACTACTCATCTATCCAAATCAAACCATTCCCTGTGTGAACACGACAGGCGCGTCAGTACGAGCACTCTATATAATAGAATAATGACAGACAATGACGGGTCATCCATAGACAACAACGGAAGGGGCGAAAAAGATAGGACCAGTCGTTGTGAATGTATCGCCTTATTACTTGAGTCGGCAATGGTAGAGCCTCGATAATTATCCGAAATATTCCGGATGAAAAATTTTCCAGATAATGATATATCCGGATAATCAAAAATAATAAACGCATTTTACATCTGAAAAATCTTTGATTTTACGACGATTCTTCATATTTTGTTATTAAATACAAAATGTATTATTTCTTTAAGGAAATAATTATATAGATATTCGACATTAATGATGAAAAATTTATATCCAAGCTCAGTGTGATTATATCAGAAACCTCATTTTTTTCAACCTTCAAAAAACAATCAAATCTAAATAACTAACAATTACAATATTGAATACAATATTAAATTTTATACTTTAATTGTACTAATATTATTTCTTGTGCTGTGGTATTTTTTTTTACAATTAAAAGTCAAAGAGACGTGACTGTTTAATGATTATATTAAAGTCAAAATGAAATTGCGAAAAAACTTTATATAATAGTTCTACTCATAATAATATATCTAATATATAAAAATTAATATTTGTTTGTTTGATTGTTTGTTTGTTTGTTTGTTCGTATTGAATGCACTGCCATACCGTTCATCCGATTGCGATAAAACTTTGTTAACTTATTGCTTGCACTTCCGTGAAGAATATACGCTATATCTTATATATAAAAATGAATGTCTGTCTGTGTGTATTCCTGTTTGTCTGTCTGTCTTTCTGTCTGTCCCGTATGCGTCCCTATACCATTCATCCGATTGCGATGAAATTTTGGTAAGTGGTTGTATGCACACCCGCAAAGGTTTCTGAATTAGAAAAATCATCATCTTCTTCTTCTTCTTCTTCATCATTCTATTTTCTTTTATTCGTATGGTTCCTATATCATTCATCCGATTGCGGCGAAACTTTTGTCAGTTATTGTACACACACCCGCAAAGATTTCTAAATTAGAAAAACCATCTTCTTCTATCGTAGTATATTCTTGGGTTTTCACCGTGTCTCCTTCTTCCTTCTTTACTCGACGTTTCGGGCTCGTTGCAGAGGCCATTATCAAGAGATATCATATCTCTTGATAATGGCCTCTGCAACGAGCCCGAAACGTCGAGTAAAGAAGGAAGAAGGAGACATGGTGAAAACCCAAGAATATACTACTATAAAAAACAACCGTGAAAGCCTCAAACATTATACAATATCTTCTTCTACTTCTTCTTCATTATATCTTCTTTTATTCGTATTGTTCCTGTACCATTCATCCCAGTGCGATGAAACCTTCTTCAGTTGTTGTGGTAACACCCGCAAAGGTTTCTGAATAAGTACAACTATCTTCTTCTTCTTCATCATTCTATTTTCTTTTATTCGTATGGTTCCTATATCATTCATCCGATTGCGGCGAAACTTTTGTCAGTTATTGTACACACACCCGCAAAGATTTCTAAATTAGAAAAACCATCTTCTTCTATCGTAGTATATTCTTGGGTTTTCACCGTGTCTCCTTCTTCCTTCTTTACTCGACGTTTTGGGCTCGTTGCAGAGGCCATTATCAAGAGATATCATATCTCTTGATAATGGCCTCTGCAACGAGCCCGAAACGTCGAGTAAAGAAGGAAGAAGGAGACATGGTGAAAACCCAAGAATATACTACTATAAAAAACAACCGTGAAAGCCTCAAACATTATACAATATCTTCTTCTACTTCTTCTTCATTATATCTTCTTTTATTCGTATTGTTCCTGTACCATTCATCCCAGTGCGATGAAACCTTCTTCAGTTGTTGTGGTAACACCCGCAAAGGTTTCTGAATAAGTACAACTATCTTCTTCTTCTTCATCATTCTATCTTCTTTTATTTGTATGGTCCCTATACCATTCATCCGATTGCGATGAAACTTTCGTTAGTGGTTGTTCCAACACCTGCGAAGGTTTCTGAATTAGTACAACCATTTTCTTCTTCTTCTTTATTTTATCTTATGGTTCCTATACTTTATACATTATTCTTTATACATTATTCGTATGGTTCCTATACCATTCATCCGATTGCGATGAAACCTTCGTCAGTTGTTGTGGTAACACCCGCAAAGGTTTCTGAATAAGTATAACCATCTTCTTCTTCTTCTTCTTATTCTTTATCATTCTATCTTCTTTTATTTGTATGGTCCCTATACCATTCATCCGATTGCGATGAAACTTTCGTTAGTGGTTGTGCCAACACCTGCAAAGGTTTCTGAATTAGTACAACCACCTTCTTCTTCTTCATCATTCTATCTTCTTTTATTTGTATGGTCCCTATACCATTCATCCGATTGCGATGAAACTTTCGTTAGTGATTGTGCCAACACGTTTATTGTTTGTTTGATCAATGCAATTTTGATTATTTTTACTATATATTAATAATATTAATAACGTTTGCATATTTTGGATTCGATTTTAATTTATTGGTCTTTTGTTTGACCTTTACTTATATTAGAATTATTTTCATATTGCCATATTGTATAACACAGATATTTTAATATTAAAAAAATAATTACCTCTTATTATTTTTTTAAATATCTAAGATAAATATAACCACGAAGCGACCCTTTGCGAAGCCGGGTACTTCAGCTAGTTATAAATAATAAGGAAATTACTATGGATTTAACCCATACACTATTAGTGTCCTTTCCCAGTGATGTCCCGTAGGGGTAGGCAGATTGAGCGTCGCTTGGGAGCGGCAGTTACCCAAAGGGCGGTAGATCGAGGAGAATCACTAGGTACTATGGCCCCCACATCCTGAAGCGGGCCCCCCTACCTATCGCTAAGGGTAAAGTCAATGTGACGCGCTGCAGTAGCGTTATCCAAATTTAATTGTGTATTTTTAGCATTTTTTTATATTTTTAATATGTATTTACATCCATTTGAATTATGGAGTTGTTGAGTATCGGCACACAGTAAAAAATTGCATCGTACAACCAAATAGTCTTAATTATTAATATCATCAAAGGAAAATAGTGCCGCAGGCGACTTTTTTACCATTAAAGCAAATTTGTAATCTGTGTTTATCTCGGTATTGTCGGCTCGTCACGCCGTGCCCTTCCTGAGCCCGGGCCCCCAGGCTAGAGCCCTCTCAGCCCCCCCTTGTGGGGGCCATGCTAGATACATATAGAAATAGCTAACTAAACTTAGTAATAACGGAAATATCTTTCCATTAAAAAATCCAGCTCACTGGTTAGAAACAAAATGTATTAATTAGGTAGGTATCTACAATAAAAGTTTTAACAAGATTTTTTGTCGGGTTCGCGATGTCTAGTTTACTTCCGTTGTCATTGGACGTCACGTTCTTGATGAACAGCAATGACACGTGCATACCTAATTTAAAATGTATCCAAATATGTTTGCCAGTCACTCGGAAGTTTTGGAAGTCTTCGGGTGTATTTTTAAATGAACCTATCTGAAACCGTAGACTCGTAATATTGTCTATTGAAGCAGAGATGGCATTTAAATTAGATTTAGTGTTATATATTATATTGTTAGTATATAATGTATCCATACAACACATTAATTTCTTAGATATTGGAGTCATGAAAGGATGATATAAAGTACCTACTGGATAAAAAAAATGTGGCGGCATTTTGGCACTGCCTAGGTGCGGACTTTTGTCTTGGGACGTCATTGTCCTTCCCAAACGCCACGAATGATTTAAGTAGTATTAAACATCCATTATGTTCAAGTATGCACAAAACTCTCCAAATTAATATTGGGAAATATTTTACACCGTATGAAGGGTAGGTATAAGCCAGCCGGTGGTATATTACGTCTACAGGTGGCATATAGGAAGAAAAACTCAACATATAGTGGTTATGTCGGCGGACAGCTTAACGGTGAATGAATTCGTGAAAGAAACATTTAAAGAATACATAATACATTGATAATAAATAAGCAACACGTGTCAAAAACATGATGTAAACTAGTTATTTTGTAAAACAGGATAATACGAGTACAATACGGGTGCTGAAAGTCAAACAACGTTATCTACAAAAAAGTTTATCTTTAGATAACGTAATTTTACATTCTCGGCTACATGATAGTCAAACAACTTTATGTTATTTTATAGTTTCTTCTAAAATCGCCAGTAAAGTTTAACGTTAACTACATTAAGTTACCGTTGTTTTCATATTTTTTTTAAACCATACCTATAAATGTTAACGTCACCATAAGCAAGATAAATGTACAATGCATAATAAATTATAAAATATGAATTTCTTTTATTTTGTTAACTGTCAATTCATGGTGGAACTGCATTGTATTGTTGTTTATTTTAATAAAACGCATTTTTTTGTAGTACTTATTCCACTTTTAATTAATAAATTAGGACCGGTTTCGTCCGCCTCACAGGGACATTTTCAACTGAAAATGTTCAACAGTTGAAAATGTCCCTCTGAGGCGGACGAAACCGGTCCTAATTTATTGATTAATAGTGGAATAAGTACTAGAAAAAAATTCGTTTTATTAAATTAAACAACAATAAAATATGAACATTAGGTTTTAAATAAACATCTCATTTGTTGAGTTACAAGAAACTAAAAAAAAACGTTTTTTGGCTCTCCTGTAAAGTTGCAGTTTTATAGATAGTGTTGTTTGACATTAAAACCTCGAATAATATTATAATAATGAATGAGTTTCGTTATATACATTTTGTGGTTAGGTGTTTATTGATTTTATGTTAGGTAATAATTTACTATTATTGTGAAAAAAATCGAGTACCAGCCCGCCTCTAAAAACATTGCGATAAACAATTTTATTGAGTTCAAGTTGAAGTATTGCAGGCATGCGCAACGCGTCGATCTGGCTGGTCGATGACAATATACAATAACAGTATTTCCCTTCGGAAATCTAAAAATAATCATAACCACATTGAAAATACCTATAGAATATAGAACATAATCGGAATTGAACATACATAATTTTGAAAAACACTTTCTGAGAAAATATATTATAACCAATACAAAAAATCTTTTTGAAAAAAGTAAGCCACCCCGGTAGGGATCGAGCCCTGCATCTCCCGTGTTTATGTCCCATCCGCGCATTACCTCTATGCTACGCAGTGACATACTAATTGCGACAAACTTTAATTATTGGCCACTTTTAATACCCACTCATCAGCGCTCTTCTAAATCAAGCTACTTTGGCAATCGATTTTTGTTCATTAAATCAAAGTAGATATTTATTACTTCAATTACTAACCGATGTCGTGGATTTCTCCAATATTTTTTATGATGTAACTTACTTGAACTTGCAAATAATTTATAATTAACTATTTCTTTTATTCAACGAATAATTCACACGTTTTAAGAATGTACCATTCTAATTATTGAATATACATAATTTTGAAAAACACTTTCTGAGAAAATATATTATATCCAAAAGAAAAAATCTTTTTGAAAAAAGTAAGCCAACTCGGCAGGGAATCGAACCTACATCTCCCGGGTTTACGTCCCATCCGCGCATTACTTCTATTCTACGCAGTGTGGCGATAGTTTGCAAATAGTACTGTTCCAATTAGATTAACCCTAACCTAACCTAACCTAGTAAAGACATATCCACATGTTGTAGCACACGTACAAATGTATTCCACGGTGAAATGTTCAACGAAGAACTCCTCATTTGATTAAATGTTACACGAACTCATGTTTCACGTACTGCGGCGCACGAATAAGTGTCCTGCGGTGAACTGTTTACGTATAAATTTCCGGATTCGTATAATATCACGCCATCATCTTTATTAAAGTATTACTGTATTATTGTATCGATTAATAAACTCTCCCTGAAACCTACAAGCAACAACGATTTTATCACCTCCACCTTCATCATCCCCAAACTTTGAATGTAGTAATCAGCATTTACTTTTTGTTTTCAGGGCGAATACTTTCAAAATGCCAGAAACGGGACAAGAAGTTTGACACCTGTATGAAAAATGCGCTCAATGAAATCAGACCATTCTTCAAAGACGGTAAGTGTAATTGGAATTCTCCACTCCATCAAGATTTCTCCTTTTTACTCTGTAAGCCTGTAGCGGTCAAAGACTTCGGGCCTTGTCAGCATTATTTCGACAGTGTAAGAATTCGCAAGTCATTTAAACTATCGCACAATCGTATCATGTACAGTCAGCATAGGTACTCAGTGACGTCTCTAGATAAAATGCCACCCTTAGGCAGCGCCAAAATGCCGCCTCATTTTTTTATACATTATTTTTATCATCCTTTCATGAGTCCAATATCTAAGAAATGTGTTGTATGGATACATTACTAACGAAATATCACACAAAAAATCTGCACGTGTCGTTTCTGGTCATTAAGGAGTCGTCTAAGAGCAACGGAAGTAAACTAGATATCGCGAACCCGACAAAACCAGTGTGCTGATTTTTTAATGGAAAGATATGTTCGTTATTACTAAGTTTAGGTAGCTATTTATATATATCCCAAATGATTCTACTCGATTTGCCGCCCTTCGAATAACTGCCACCCCCAAGCGACGCTCAATCTGCCTACCCCCACGGGACGTCACTGTACGGTACTCGTGACATTATTCGATGGGATCAAAACGTTCAAAGCGCAATAATGCAGAGGTCAGCAGATTTCTCAATTGCAAACTTCACCAACAATGACTTGCAATTTACCGAATATGTATGCATATAATTAGCAGGTCATAGTTTATAAGTTAGTCAGCTTAAATTCCTATTAGTATCAAACATAATCTCCGTCCGATCAGTAAGCTTCGTGTCAGTCGCCCCGCACAGATTCTATTCCACCGAGCTCGGACCTCGGAACAGTATCATAAGTATTGTAACATAACGCTCTTGTAACATACTCTTTTACCAACTGTTAAAGCTGCCAATAAAACTCGCTCCTGCATCCATCGGAGCAACCTCCACCAAATCTCTCCTCCTGACGACTCTCCATCTACACCTCCTGGTCATCCCCAATCACAGCTGTCTCGTCCCTCAACAATGAAACCCGCAAAAAGCCTGTGCGCCTATTAACGTCGTCTGTGGTTGCGTTATTAAGTATGCATGTCCTTTCTAACCCCCGCGCACATATATCGCACCAACTGGCTCCTACATTTTAGTATAGTGTGCTCGGTTACATGTAAGTTGTACGTATGCGGTTCATTGTGGGACACTTATTCGTGCACCGCAGTACGTGAAACATGAGTTCGTATAACATTTTATCAAATGACGAGTGCTTCGTTGAACATTTCACCGTGGAATACATTTGTACGTATCTTACAAAATGCGGTGATAGTTTTCAAATAGTGCTGTTCCGATTAGATTAACCCTAACCTAGTAAAGACATCTCATAAAATTCTCCACATGTTGTAGCATACATACAAATATACTCCACGGTGAAATGTTCAACGAAGAACTCGTCATTTGATTAAATGTTACACGAACTCATGTTTCACGTACTGCGGCGCACGAATAAGTGTCCTGCGGTGAACTGTGTACGTACAAATTTCCTGATACGAGTGTGCTCAAGTCGCGTTATTGTGGGGGCATGCGATAATTAATATGAATAAACGTAAATTGTTTCAAGATGTGAAAACCTCCAATGTCACAAAATTAAAACTTTACAGGAGAGACAAAGTTAAAAATGTCCCTCTGAGGCGGACGAAGCCGGTCCAGTGGGTCTATTCTATGCTTATCGACCGCTAAAGTGATAAATATTATCAAACTTAGGGTAGGTTTGTATGAAAATATTAGCACTTATTGTAACAATTACACGAAGCTGGTTTTTATTGTTGCAATAAGTGCGATATTTTAACAGCAGCAAGATAGGTGCTGTTAAAATATCGCACTTATTGCAACAATAAAAACCAGCTTCGTGTAATTGTTACAATAAGTGCTAATATTTTGATACAAACCTACCCTAAGTTTGATACTATTTATCAATTTAGTGTTCGATAAGTACAGAATAGACCCACTGATATATTTATTAAAAGTGGAATAAGTACTAAAAAAATGCGTTTTATTAAATTAAATCAATAATAAAATGCATTTCCACCATGAATTGACAGTTAACACAATAAAAGAAGTTAAGGAGAGACAAACAACTGCTTTATGGAAATAAATTTATAGGTATATTTTTGTCTTATAATATAATATTTTGTACCAGTGGCGAACAGTGGCGACAGAGTGTAGTTTTTACGAGAAATGGATGTTAGCCATGTGCTCAACCTATTAGGTCCATACTCTGACTCAAACATAAATTGAATAACAATATGTGTACTTTTCAGACCCAGGATTCGAACCTGAGACCAACGACGTTATTATAACATCGTTGGTCGGCCTACAATAGGCCGACACTTAAGCTGCTCGGCCATCGTGGGATACACAGCACAGTTAACTTTGTCAGTCATACTTATTTATTTCATTGAACTAAGGATACAAATTATTGCAGATGGTTTTTAAACTCGATTAAACCCTGTCTAAGCTAAACCAAAATCGATAAAAAATATTATTTTATCTAATATCTATTATGGTTTGCTTTAGACAGGATTTAATTTAATTTAAAAACTAGCTAATGCCATCTACAATTTGTATAGGGCATTTTTCTCAGCCGGGGCTAATTTCCTTTGATTTAACATCAAGAAGAGTGGTTTGCGTGCCAAAGTCATCTAGCTAGAGCAGCGGTCGGCAGAAGCGGCTCTTTGCATATACGTTTGCGGCTCTTCAGACATAAACTCAAATTTTACCTCATCTCAAGCAGTCTTAGGTATAACTTGTGAGTTTTGATTTCTCAGCACAAGTGGACAGCTATAAAACATCTGCCTAAAATAAAAATAATAATATTTGATACATGGAATAGTTTGCCTGAAACATGAGACGCGTACAAATCTAGCTTTTGGTATTCTCACAATCTTTGGCTCCACATATATAGGTATGCGAACAAACATTCTCATCTATGAACCAAATAAAAAATAAACCCGGAAGCAGAATGGATGAAAATTTAAAATCATGTATTTAATTAAATATAAGTAGTTATTTGCCATTGCTGATTGAACAGCAAACAATCATAAGATACTCCCAAAGACTACGAGTACGATGGGCGGGACATGTGGAGAGAATGCCTGAAGTTAGAGCGCCAAGGATCATGACGAAGTGGCTACCCCAACGGAAGAGACCTAGAGGCCATCCAAGAAGAAGATAGGCTGACGCCGTAGAAGTGGACTGGCTTCATATAGGAAGACCCGGTAACTGGAGAAGTATGGCGAGAGACCGGAGCGAGTGGAGAGCGGTTATGGAGGAGACCAAATCCCACCCCGGGATGTAGCGCCGTGGAAGAAGAAGTAATTTGCCAGATTATAGTGAAGCTATCAAAAGCGATGCATGGTCCAAGTTCTAATTTTTTTTTTAATACAAAATCTTGAACTTTTCCCCCCTAAAAATCCGTATACATATTATGTATATTATATATATGCGGCTCCTTGTAACTTTGTTATCCTGTTTCCTTGACAATTTGGCTCTTCTCACTTGACAAACTGTCGACCCCTGAGCTAGAGGCATCAAAAAAAAATGGCGACAGGGAATCTCGAAGGCAACGCGTGGTGTCTATATGCTTCAACTGAGGAACGCATATGGACTTTGAAGAAGACAAAAATATAATTCAAAAATGAAATTAATATAATATAAAAAAAAAAACTGTTGAAGGCACATCTTAGTAATATTATGAAAGAACAGACGTGAAAGTATAAGCATACGTGCATCATTACATATTTCTTAAGTACTTTATTAAGTACATACCTTCTTAAAAACCCAAATAGACAATGTTTTGTATGTTAATGGCAGCTGATGATGCAAAGATTCTATTATAGTGGGGCACGGTCAATATAATATTAATTCAACTTTCTCCTTTACCTGCATTGCTATATTATGGACAGGTATCGAAGCTTACCTACATTATTGTATTTATTACCTTCATATTACTCTATCTTCTTATACGGTGACCACTTGACACAGTTTTGGTGATGTAAGATCAATAACCAGAGGCGTCATATTTTTTTGTAAATAAAAGGGTTCCTGAGTATGTATTAAAAAAATATTATATTAATTTTAAACGTATCCAGACAAAACATAAATGCACATAATATTGAGTTAAATACTATTAAATACATGTTTTTACAACGTTTTTATTAGCTCGTATTCTTGTTTGTCCGGTGGTTGTTTGTCCAGTATAAATCTTGCAATCGATTTTTAACTAGCTTCCCGACTAGCTAGACATTTGAAACTTTTAATCAGAACACGATGCCAATGCATCCTTTTAATACTTTTAGCCATCTTTAAGCAGAATTGAATTCATTTTCAGTTAATTCTGTTTTGTATGGAAAGTTATTTCATAAAAATTCGTAAAAAAGTAAAAAAAACTATTATTGGTTGCTAAGGGGGTGGTCCTAGCAATTAAATTATTAATATATACGTCCGTTACTATGGAAATCAGAATGAAATGTCAAAATGACATTTCAGTATTCTATATTAATTGTTTGTTTTTATTTACTTCATATCAAGTACAAGTTTGAGCATATTGAGCATAATAATTCAACAAAAAAAACGTTATATATAAAAAGTTCTTTTTAGCTTGTAATTATTTACGTTTATTCTGCCTGTTGTCTTACAGCATTTAGATTTTAGACTCTAAGTTAATTATATTAGAGGGAATTTAAGATATGGAGGAATTTATGACCAATACAAACACAGACCCCTCCAAACCAATAGCCCCGCACCACACTCGGACATAATCGAGAGTATCACGACGCCCTACGTTTTGTACTTTGGCTGAGTTTACAGAGACTTTACAATAAAAGTGCCCACTGGAGAGAGGAACATAGCGAACTAATAAAAACAAATGATTCTAATTATGGGGTGCCGGACGAAATCCCGAAGGCCGGAATCCCGAAGGCCGAAATCCCGAATGCCGAAATCCCGAATGGCCGAAATCCCGAAAGCCTAAATCCCGAAAGCCGAAATCCCGAAAGCCAAAATCTCGAATGCCCAAATCCCGAATGCTGAAATCCCGGATGGCCGAAATCCCGAATGGCAGGAATCCCGAAGGCCGAAATCCCGAAAAATAAAAAAATAGAAACAGCAAGAATTGCGCAATTTTGTAAGAGAGACAAAAACCCATTTGTTCTACAAAAAATGGTTTTTTTGCCTCTCCCGCGAAAAATTGCGCAATCTTGAATTGCACATTTTTTTCACAAGAGAGACAAAAAACCTTTTTTTTGTAGAATAAATGGGTTTTTGTTTCTCCTGCCAAAAATTGCGCAATATTAACACTTATCTTGAATTGCGCAAATTTTACAAGAGACAAAAACACATTTTCCACAAGATAAGTGTTGAGATTACGCAATTATTTCTGTTTTTCATTGGATTTCGGCTTTCGGGATTTAGGCTTTCGGGATTTCGGCCATTCGGGATTTCGGCCATTCGGGATTTCAGCATTCGGGATTTCGGCCTTCGGGATTCCGGCCTTCGGGATTTCGACCCAAACCCCTAATTATGTAATAAATATATACGACAAACAACACAGCTAAAACGGACATATAAAACTATGTGAAGAGATCTTCACGTCCGAAATAAGATGCTGCAATTTTTTAAATGCAATAATATTGACCCACAGCTGGTTGGACCGATTTTTTGAGAATCCCTTCGCTTTCGGAGCACATTCACAGAGGATATGGTTTTCATCCTATAGCACTCCGCTATATATGGGCATGTTGGTCGGAACAAGTCCAAGCTCAAAGAATTTGGCAGCGAATCCACCTTGGCCACTCAAAGATTGAGTGATGTAGTGATCAGGAGTCAAACCGGTTATCTCCAATCGCCGTTGAACATTTGGAAAGACCAATTATGTGTGCATACCCTAGGTGGAGGCATCCTAGTTTCGCAGCCAAGTCTTCGTATCCAGCGTTATTTGACGCAATATATTACCAGGTAACTGTGGCTGTGAGCTTCAGAAAAGAAAACAGTATTCATATATATCCAAATCTATCATAAAAATATAATAGGTACATACTATTTTCAGTGTCTATTTTCAAAAACCGTTAAGTCAAAATAATTCAGTGTTCTATTATCTGGATATTGAACATTTACAGCACACACATTACGTCAGCTGAATGCAGAAATTTTCCAACTAACATTTGAAATATTTTGGAACAGAGTTCTTTGAAAAATAATCTACCCTTAATAATGTATTATTTGTATAGATGATAGAATGTATACAGCATATTATTTTAATAAGACTATTGATGAAAAAAATGATGTATAAATTCATTATGTGAATTAGAATAGGTCTGCATTCTGCTGACGAGTCAAGAAAAACAACACTTTAATTTGAATGCACGGAGTTTGAACCCCCATTTTGCTAAGTAGAGTATATTATTATGCTTCATAACTTTGCACTCCATGTAAATGATGTAATATATTCTAAAAATATTTGTTCTACATATATTATCTATTTATTTAATACTAGATATATTAATACAATTGAATATCATTTGATCTAATTTTATTCGAGGTAATCAAGCAAAGAGGCGTATCAGTGTAGTAAAAAGTGCAGAAAAAAGTGCACCGTTATAAAACTTATACTCTACTTCACTGTGGTTGCTAATAATTGTTCTTTTTAAAATTAAAATCACACCAGCTATACCCTTTTTATTGATAGATAAGTAAGCCACTGGTAAAAGACCAGTTTCCCAACGAAAGTGAATTAACACTGATAGTAAAATTGAAAGGCAAATTAATAATTATTGAAATGAAGTAATAGTTTTGTTCGATATAATAATGTATGCACGTTCCTAAAATAGCTCAGAAAAAAACATGGCTCAAATTTTTATTTGGATTAAGCTAGTGATTCTCAACCAGCGTCGAGTTTAATAGATTTAGGTTTATTAAATTTTTATGTTTGATAAATAAGGTACCCCGGACTAAACAGGACATGAATAAACAGACCTATAACCATGGCCCCCACAAGGGGGGGTGACAGGGCTCTAGTCTGGGGCCCGGGCTCAATAGGGGCCCGGCAAGGCGAGTCGACCAGATAAGTGAGATAAACACACATCACAAATTTGCTTTAATAGTAAAAAAAAGTCGCCTGCGGCGCTAATTTCCATCAATAATATTATTATTTAAGGTTATGTGGTTGTACGATACAATTTTTAATTGTGCATCAATACTCGACATCTCAATAATTCGAATGGATGTATAAAAATATACAATAAAACACTAATTCTGCACATTAATTTTACCGCGTACACCATTTGGAAAACGCTACTGTAGCCTAGGGGCCTGCTTCAGGATGTGGGGGCCATGCCTATAACGATATATTAATACTATCGACCGAAAGTATTTGATGGAATTCGAATTTAAATATTCTAATGGATTTAAGTTTTGTACTATTCCATTTCAGTCGTCTTTTGCGACCCGGGTTTCACCTTTCGGCATCTTCAGGCACTATGTAGACTCAACAAAAGGCAAATATACACTGACAACGAATACAATTAACTCTAACTTATATAACAAATCAATACGTAAAAACTTTATCGCACCGCGTCAATTGTCTACACGTCTTGTACGTCAAACAGTTTCCAATTTTCCACGGGAAGCAGAGTTATCATAGTGTTATAATGCTGAGTTTAATATAAATACATAATAAAATATTGTATTTTGAAAAAAAAAACTGTAGTATACAGATATTTCTCTTTTTGAATCCTTCAAAATAGTGTCATTTGGTTGGCAGCACTGACGTGATGTTGAAAAGATGTCCATCGGTGATGGATACGTGCCAGGGAACACGGAATTAATGGGAACTGAAATACCTAACGTATGTGGAGTAACAGGAAACCGATCTCGAGTGTGGAAGAATATGGAATAAACTTACACACGTGTCAAGAATACGCTATTCTAAGCTTGTCCTTCGTTATGACAACTGCTCTCGGTTTATGCACTGACGCTCATTCCATATTAGTATATTGAAGGTTTCAACACACACTGTTGCACGTATAAAATGTGTGCTACATTGTCGTAGGACCATGGCTCCCACAAGGGGGGGGGGGCTGACAGGGCTCTAGCCTGGGGGCCCGGGTTCTGGGGGGGCCCGCGTTGCGCTTCTACATTATAAGTGAGATAAACACACATCACAAATTTGCTCGAATGGTAAAAAAGTCGTCTGCGCCGCTATTTTACTTTAAGAATATTACCATTTTAAAATAGGTATGTGATTGTGTGATGTAAATTTTGAATATTATATGTCGATATTTGAAAACTTCATAACACAAATGAATTTATTGAAAAATACAAAAAATCGTTAAAGATACACTGAATATCCTTAATTTTACCTGGAATACCATTTGGGAAACGTTTCTGTAGAGCGTCTATGTTTAACCCTGGGGATAAGTGCCCGCTTCAGGATGTGGGGGCCATGCGTAGGACACACACAATCAAAACCATGCTTCAAAATGTAGTGTATTGGGGTATATATAGCCTATCTGAATTATAATATTTATTAATCTGTTCTGTAATACGTGATACGGAGCTTAACTGGTACACACCTGCCGAGTCCAAAGGCTGCGAGTTCTTTACTGGTCTTATTCCGGACCTTTGTCGATGTTGGGAATATTCTTTCGATCTCGTGTTTCCGTCATCAGACATCAGACCACATATCATCTCTTGATAATGGCCTCTGCAACGAGTCCGAAACGTCGAGGAAAGGAGGAAGAGTACACACGCTGGAAACCCAAAAATCTATTACGATAAAGAGATACCGCCCGTTGGTCCTACCCAGTGACGTCCCGTGGGGGTATGCAGATTGAACTTCGCTTGGGGGCGGCAGTTGCTCGAAGGGCGGCAAATCAAGGAGAATCATTAGATATATATATATATAGAAATAGGTACCTAAACATGAAAGGTTTAACAGGAATGATTTTTTTTTTGTCGAGTTTACGATGTCTAGTTTACTTCAGTTGTTCTTGGACGTCACGTCCTTGATGACCAGCAATGACACGTGCAGATTTGCGAATTATATTTTAATTATAGGTAGGTACATAATAACCTAATAAATTTATCCAAATATTTTTGCCAATCACTCGCGAGTTTTGAAAGTTGTCAGATGTATTTTTAAATGTATCTGAAACCATGGACTCGCAATATTATCTACTGAAGTACAGATGGCATTTAAATTAAATTTAGCGGTATATATTTTGTCACTAATGTATCCATACAACACATTTCTTAGATATTGGAGTCATGAAATGATGGTAAAAAATACTGTATAAAAATGGGGCGGCATATTGGCGCTGCTTAGGGGCGGCATTTTGTCTAGGGACGTCACTGGTCCTACCCTATTCAAGGAGTGGCTGGGAGCGGAGAGATCAGTATGTAGATGATAATAATAGTCTAAATTCACAAATTAACAACCAGCTATTCGTTTTCTTTTCAGGTATTCCAGATCTGGGGGTCGCGTCATTCGACCCACATTTCGCGACTCTGGTGGAGCAAAAGCGAGGAGGATTCAACGCCAACTATTACCTCAGACTCACGAACGTCTTCGAGAGAGGATGGTCAGTTTCCAAAGTCACCAAATTTAAGTGAGTTTTATAAAAAAAAATATCTAATGCTATAAGTCGAATTTGGATGCCGTATTTTTAGCAGTCGTATCGACTCACATTCGCCCTGGCTAGAATGAACAATGAACATGTTATATTAAAATATTACAGTGTTACACCGAACCCTATAGCACTGTATGGTGAGTGGTTACATGTAAGCTGTACGTATGCAGTTCATCATGGGACACTTATTCGTGCGCCACAGTACGTGAGACATGAGTTCGTATAACATTTTATCAAATGACGAGTTCTTCGTTGAACATTTTCACCGTGGAATACATTTGTACGTATCTTACAAAATGCGGTGATAGTTTGAAAATAGTACTGTTCCAATTAGATTAACCCTAACCTAACCTAGTAAAGACATCTCATAAAATTCGCCACATATTGTAGCATACGTACAAATATACTTCACGGTGAAATGTTCAACGAAGAACTCGTCAGTTGATTAAATGTTACACGAACTTATGTTTCACGTACTGCGGTGCACGAATAAGTGTCCTCCGGTGAACTGTTTACGTACAAATTTCCGGATACGATGGTGAGTAACAGAAAACACTACCTACGCATCTATTATATACACAAGACTGCTATAGGCCGCTATCGGCAGCTATCGAGGGTAGTTTTTAATTTTTTGCATCGAAGTATTACCACTTATTTTACAGGTTAATGATTATAATAAATAGGTATATTGTAGCATTGATACGTTATTTATTTGACAGAACCGATTGGGAAAACGACCGCATCATATACACCCAGTACTTCCCAGAGAAGTCGCTGAACGGAGACTACGATCTGTCAGCCTACGCCCTAGGCACCAGTATGCAGAGGAGTGGAGTATGGAACATGACCCTTTACGATTACTCTCAGACCACCACCATCACCAGAAAGCCGGTGATGGTCAACGGGAAGAATAACTACGATGGCCAGCCGGTCGAAGTGAAGGTGGAAATTGACAGGATCGGAAATATGCAGATACACGTCTCGAATATATTAAACGGAAA
This sequence comes from Rhyacophila brunnea, assembly GCF_057557595.1. Lineage (NCBI taxonomy): Eukaryota > Metazoa > Arthropoda > Insecta > Trichoptera > Rhyacophilidae > Rhyacophila > Rhyacophila brunnea. The sequence goes on along the minus strand of NW_028232904.1, from coordinate 28,807,492 downwards.
CGGCAATATCTTGGGTAAATATTTTATTTCTACAATACAACGTTTAAATCTTGATAAAACACTCCAATGGAAATATTATATTCGCACTGTGACACAAGTAGACAGGAAACTTATTATTATTGTTTTAATCCAAAATACGATTTCTATAAACGTCGTATCACAATATTCCGTTCCACAGTACAGGCGTGTCCGGAAACTTGTACGTATGCAGTTCGCCGTATCACACTACACAATGAAATGTTGTATCGGAAATATATGGCCGTATTTTAAAGACCGTCCAACCTCTTTGGGTCGTATAGTACTGCCATAAAAATCATATCTGAATAAAACACGGTTCTTGTCGGTTTACACTTTACTCAGAGCACGAAATGGATCGGAACGCACCGGAGCGCCGTTCCGGCTCGTGAAATTTGTAAAATTATCGCTCCGTCTCGTGGAAAAAATATGTTGACCGTCTGAGCTAGATAGGCCATAGAATAAAAAATATGACACACTTATTTTTATAAAATACACATACGATTTCATAACTACTATGTAAATATCTTCAGAAAATTTGTCGAGCGCTCCGGTTTGTAAACTTTTCCATTTCGAGCGCTGACTTTACTGGAAGCCAGAAGCAAATAAATTTTGAATATTTGATATACTGGATTATTTGTTAGGTTAGGTTAGGATTTCATTCTTGAGTTTTGCCAAAATCAGCTATGAAAATTGAATTAATGTTCATATTGAATCTAATAAAATTGGAAACCGTATAGTATATGGTCATCTCTTTCCGATAAGAAAACTCACGGCGAACTGTACCACGGTGAAATGTTTTACGTAAAATTTATATTTAACCCAGTATAGGACGGCAATGGATGTTCTGTCCTATCGCATTTCACAGAATACGATGTTTGTAGACATCGTGTCCGCGAACGTAAGATAAGAACGTACATCATGGCCCCCACAAAGGGGGGGGGCTGACAGGGCTCTATCCTGAGGGTCCAGGCTCACGAAGGGCCCGGCGTGTCGAGTCGACCAGATAAGTGATATAGATAAGTGACACATCACAAATTCTCTCTAATAGTAAAAAAGTCGCCAGCGGTATTTTCCTTTATTACTGTTATTATTTAAAATTATATGGTTGTGGTTGTACGATACAATTTTAATTGTGTATCGATGCTCGACATCCACGGCTGTACAGACACGGCGGGTGGTGGAGGGTGTAAAAAAACTCCATAATTCAAATGGATGTCATCATTATCATCATCATCAGTCGGGGTCAATCCACTGCTGGATGAAGGCCTCCCCAAGCTTCTTCCAACTCTCTCGATCCTGTGTCGTTTGCTGCCACGTATTTCCGCCGAACTTTACCAGTTCGTCAATCCAGCGGCTTTTAGGGCGACCCTGTGGCCGTTTTGTGCCCCTTGGGTACCACTGGATGACGGCATTTGTCCAGCGGCCGTCCTTTCGGCGAGCAATGTGACCCGCCCATCTCCATTTCAGCTGTTTGGCAACGTCTATTACATCGCGTACTCCTGTCTGCTTCCTAACCCATTCGTTTCTCTTACGTTCCTTTCGCGTGTTGCCCAACATACACCTCTCCATCACTCGCTGTGCGACTCTTAGCCTTTGGACATCTCTCGTGTTGAGGGTCCACGTCTCGCAGCCATACGTGAGCACGGGTAGCACACATTGGTCGAACACCCTACGCTTAAGACACAATAGTAGGTCACTTTTGAAGATACTATTCAGACGTCCAAAAGCACTCCATCCCAGCTTTGTAATTCGAGCAATTTCATCGTGCATGCTTCCGTCTATGGACAGATCAAATGAATGTATGCATTAATATACCATAAAACACTAAATATACACATTAATTTTACCGCGTACCTACACCATTTGATTTGCACGCTGCCTTTATCTATAGCGATAGGTAGGGGGGGCAAAGGTCCTAGCCTGGGGGCCCGCTTTAGGATGTGGGGGCCGTGACGTACATAGGTACTTGATAAGAATAGTGAATAAGAAAACTAAGACAAAGGTATAAAATGGCGGGTCTATTACAATACTGATATCGAAAATACATAATTTGAAAATATCTCATGCATATACACACTAGAAAATTGCCAAAGGTGTCCCGTGTAAAACGGGGGTCTACAACAGCTCGGCTTATATTCTGTGCCGACACATTCGAATTATTATGATGACAATATTAATACTCACCTGTCTTAATTCCTATGCGGCGTCAGAATTTCTCTTTTATTTTTGATTGCTAATTTAACCATTATTCATTGAATAAAAATCAGTTTAATTTAAATTATTTAAAAAAAAATACATTACGTCGTGTAAAACTGGGAGAAATGATGAATAATAAAATTGTGCTTGGTTTAATTTTATTAAGTAAAATCTACTATGTGTTTCAGAGAGGATACTCGACATGATAATCAACGCATCTTGGAGACCGGGCTTCGTGGTCATTCGTCCCCTCATCAACGACCTGGTCAGCACGGCCTTCACCAAGATCTGGAGCGAATCATTCAAGAATTTTCCGTTTGACAATATTTTCCCTAAATAAAATTAACATATTGTCTTGCCTATTTACTTTGGTCTTCATTATGCATTTATACATCAATTTAAATTGAAATTGGAATTAAAAGTCAGTTATTGTCCTCCTAATTAGCATTTTACTTATATATTAGATGGGGACTGTAAACCTACTATGAGCATTTAGTTAGATAATACAATAATCATGCACTTTAATACTGTGATATGCGCCTATCTTTAAGACGATAATATCGACAACTTAGATTGCATCGCCTACAGTATCAATTAATAATAATACGTCATATAACAGGTAGTAAATCTACGGAAAAAATGCAGTGGCCCAGAATGAAACCATTTAATATATGGCGGGTAGCGAAGAGTGGAGGTAAGCTGTTAAAATTCGCCATAAACAGTGCACGTTAAACTTTGTTATTCATACGTATTTGTATTTATTGAACAAAGACTACAATTATTTACAGATGGTGTTGGTTAGTTTTTAAAAAATCATTATACCCTGCCTAAACCAAACCAAAATAGTTTTTGGTATATTTTGGGCGACAAGGCAAAATTGTGCACACTTTTTCATTTAAGTATAGGTACTTGTTATTTTTCGTTGGATTAAGAATACATACTTGTTACACATATTGATAGTTCATTTTTTTTAAATTCATTAAGCCCTGCCAAAACCAAACTATAAAAAAATATTATTCTATCTATAAAATATCCAAAGTTATATATGATTTAATTGCATAATTTTATTTTAGATATTTTATAGATAGACGAGTATTTTTTTACTATTATCTATTATGTCCTGGTATTCATAGGGTTTAGTTGAATTTTAAAAACTAACTAACACCATCGCTAAATTGTAGTCTTATTTCAATGAAAACAAATATGTATGACTGACAAAGTTTAATATGCACTTTTTATGGCGGATCTTAACAGCGTACCTCCACCCTTCGCCACTGATATACGGTCAAGACACACCTATATTTATTTTGTCGAGCCTATATTAGCAACTCTTAATGTTGTCTATTTCCAAGTTAAGTATATTAATCAATTAATAAATACCTAAGTATCTAAAAGCTTCAGAGCCGACATAAAAACGTTTTAGGTTCGTTTCACACTACCAATATCCGAATGCGATGTCCATTTCGTCATGGATGCCACGGCGAGAGCGACATTTTTGTGAAAGGAAAAAGGAGATAAGTCTAACATCCCTACATTTCAGAAGAGACATCTTTCAATGGGACCTCATATGTTTATATTATGTAGAACTTAGCAATTCGGAGATGTTAATTCATCTCGTGCTTTTCTTATTAATGTATATGTGCATTATGGTTCATTTTTTGATATATCCACCTCTACTTTACAAGTTATTATTTTTTATTTATTCAAGTCGGTCGGCCAACCGCTCAACGCCGCAACGAACAAAACAGAAATCACCGGTTTAAAACACGGTTACTTATTATTTTGTAGCTTCATCTGTAGATGCATAATAGCGGGCAAAACATAGTATCCACAATATTATAATGTATATTATATTATATAAAATACACAACATATCGTTGATTTTATGTAGTTGTTATAGTATACATAGAAAATAAGACAGTATTGTTATCTGCCATATCTTTTTACAAAAATAAAGGCAACTTGTTCCAGTGTATTTGGTTATTTATTTAGCAGAGATTTAAACCCATTAATTAATATGAAATTATTGTATTCATTTTAGGAGGAATAAAATGCGAATGTTGTGTAAACTAATTACAATAACAGTTGTAATTTTCGACGCTAGATGGCATGACAGGGGCTTCTGCAAAAGTAACGAAAATTTTACTGCTGGAGATTACATCAAAAGTTTCGATGTCATAGAGACATCTATTACCCAAATTACGGTATGCACAATCTAAGATTTCGATCCTAAGGATAAGTCGCCGAAAAGCATGACTTAACTATAGACAATCCTGAGTATAGAGTTAAGGAATCCTTAACCATAGACTACTTTTGTTATGAACACGCCTCCTTCTGTATTACCATTTACCACTGACAGCTGCTGTCACAATAAATTCGCATGTCTATAAAACAGTCCATACACTCAAATTCATTTAACAATGTATCTCAATATGGATATTGATAGTGTTAATTCGTTTGGCATGTACTTGCAGAATATTATTTTACTTTTATACGCCAGCCCGCAGAAATACAAGATGCCAGATGATAAAATAACACTTGACGCTAGTGTTACCATGTTAAAAAAATATCTTGTGGTGCCTGTGGAATCACGTATAATGACTTATAACGGAAACATAAGAGTATTATAATTAAATATTAATATGTATTTATAGTTATTGCATTTATAAAATGCAGTTGTCATAGTTTTGTCATCGTTTAACAATTATAAAATAATTTACCTAGGAAAGATAATTTTTAAATATGGTATTATTTTCAATAGAAATGATCTTAACTAAGGACAATGTTCCTGCATAGTGTTTTCTGCTAAGGAAATTTTAGTTATGACAAATGTTTCTGCATTCAGCTCTTAAATACAAATAATTAACCTTCGAGGCATCTTAACTAGATGGCACAGTGATTATAACTCTGATACATTAAAAAGAATTTAATCCAGTACATAAGGCATCAGCGCCATGTAATACGTACTTATAAAAAGAAAGATAAATATTTGTTAGATTGAAAGATAAACTACTGACATTTTAAAATCCCCTAAAAATGGTGCGACGAAATAAAAAGGATTTCAAGTTATACACATTTGTATTTTTATAAAAATCATTTTTTTTAAATAAATATAAAAAATATTATTATAATATTAGTCAAAAATCTCTTAGGCGATGCTTAGAAAACTTAATAAACCAAATTTTAATAATAAATATGACCATAAAAGATATGTAATAATAACGTAACCGTGGACATAAATATGTAACAAATTCAGAAGTTTATCTTTGACTTAAAAAAATATTTTTCTTTTTAATGTTTTCAACGCATCTATTCTATACATAAGCCTGCTTTCGGTCCTTGTATTTATTGTACTTGTTACAATAAGTGTTAATAATTCGATACATTCCTACCCTATTTAGCTGCCGTACCTGACTGAAAGCAGCCTTGTGTATAGAATAGACCCGATATATATGTATTAATTAATACAGTTGAAATTATTGCAAATTACCAAAAAAATGTCTCAAATTGCAAGCTTCGTATTTTTCCGCTAGGTTCCTCTGGTAGGTAGAAGCATCCCCTTAATATGGTCTTTGAGAAAGGGGTACTAGGATAATGAAAGACGGGAGAAAATGTAAACAGTATTTATTTAATATAATATTAGTTAGTTTCCAGTGAGCAAACAAAAAAAAACATTACAGAAAGGTTGTCATTCTCTTCTTTCTTGTCCCATGCACGTCCGTCAGTCCTGCACTGCCGCTTCTCAGGAAACTATTGAATATCACCCGCCCATCATATAGGATTCCGATATGACACCATGTTTCAAGTCCATCACAAGTTTGGTCCAACACATACAACAAAATTACTAAGTCGTCAATCGATTCTTGAGCATTTCAATATTGACCGATCAATAATGGTATCTAAAGGCATTGTCGTGGAAGAAAGAGTATTCTTCATTAATCTTCGCTTTATATGTGGAACATATTATGGATACCACACGAAGCCTTCACGGATCTGTCAGTATTTAATTGTTTATAAAAATTCTGGTTGTTCTGAAGGTATGCCAGGTCAGGTTTAGACTCTTTTGAGACACTTTGAACTAGTAGAAAGCTTTCGCCTTAGATGTAATTCACTAGTCACCTCATCCTTCCGGTATCCGGCGCACGCATGCTCTCGACAGTATCTTGTATCTTGATTGGTTACCGTAAAGCAATACCGTCAGATTGAAAGCGTTGAATAGAAGGCCTGTTGGTGTTGATTGACTAAAGTTGTCAGCCGCAGTTGGTTGAAAGCTGATCCTGCTATTTACCACAAATAGCGAGATTCCGTTTACAGCATGTCTTCCTCCTTGCTATGTAGCTGTTTCCTCAATTATCTGAATATATTTCTAAAATTATGTCCATCCCTGGAATTGACTTGTGTTGTTGATGTGTTTATTATCTTCGGCCATATCTGCTCCTTAGCTGGAGCATATGGCCACCACGCGGCGCCTCCAAGAGTGCTTGTTATCGCTCATATACAATAATAAATATATGTCGATATTCATGTACATACATACTCAAATAAGGTACAGACCTACAAACTTATCTGATGAATGGGATGGGGGAACCACTGTCGAAAACTACCCAATCAAGACTCGTAACTGGACAAAATCTGACATTCGAACGACATTTTCAAAATGGCGTCCTATGGTAGTTCGTAGTTCCATTTTTGGCCATTCTACAGATAAATTTGTAGGTCTGTACCTAATAGGTCGCACATTTTCTACAAACATGTATCTCAATTTTTGTCAGTTTTGAGTTGTTTGATGTAATGAATTCAGAATTTGAATACGCACATATTCCACTAACACGTATCTCAAAACATACTTTATAACATAATAGATTTAAGCAATGACAAAAATCGTATCACAATAAAAGACTTTTATACATAGTATAAACTCGTATCTCGAGTTACGTGTTTGTACGTATACAGAATACCGAACTCCGACAGATGATTATACTGGAGTTCTTTCTCGTAAGTCAAGATACGTGTTTACCACAGTAATATTGTGGAATGATTCACAGAAAAGTTGTAACGCATTCTCGTATCTTCGACAATATGACGAAAGTGTAGTGCGATAGATTGAAAAAACTTAACAATTGTTTCATGAAATTATGTGTAACTATACTAAATGGATATTTCATAGAAGAAAATTTATTTCTGAATTTAAAACTGAGAGAATAAAGTTGTTATTTGTCTCTCCTGAAAAGTTGTGTTTTTTGAGATACGTGTTTATAGAAAATTACCGACGAATTTTCACTAGATATCGATAATTTTTATAATAGCAGTGACATCTGTCATCTAACTAAATGTAATATTATTCGAATTCAATTTAAAACTTATATATTTACAAGTAGTGAACATTGTACATTACAAATCCAATACATCCACAATATAACATGGAAAACAATGAAATATAATCAATATTAGTAGATACAACAATTAATTAGCTTTGTCAGAGATTCTAAACATTCGTCAGGGGCAATGGTGTTTTTGATTAAATCGCTGATCTGGAATTTGAAACTGTCGGGCACCAGGGCCTTTCTTTTTCTTTTGGTGACAGTACTTACACGTTTTTTATAAATAAATTACACATTTGAAGATTTTAACAAACTATTTCTGACGTTAGTAAAAGTGTGTCATTCTTAGTTACCACTTGAATACATCACTAGTTAAATTATCCTCAACTGAAAGAAATACATCAAAAAAACTTTGACCTACATTTACTCAAAACTTTGATTTTGTAACATAACTCCTTCATCCACTTGTGTCTTCAATTATAATATAACATAATACTAATTAGTTATCATTCAACAATAAGGGGACGCTCTACAGAATTGCCCTTGAGAATTGAAAATATGATTTTTTTACATGTGGTCCGGAATTGTTGCTCTACTGGTAATATGCAAAGGTCGCCGACAATGCTTTGATCTAAAGTAATAATAATGATCTCTTATTTAATTTAAATCATAACACTGTCAAAGTGTATAAAATATGGGGTGACCAAAAAATGATATCTTCTAATATACGTAAATGTTACTAAATTCAATTTGTTAATCAGGTGTTTGGTGGAAAACATTGCAACCAATATGATGGATAGCCACGATATAAACTTAATCTCTATATATATAAAAAATCTCGTGTCACGATGTTTGTGGTCGAACTCCTCCGAAATGGCTCAACCGATTTTTATGAATTTTTTTATGTATATTTTTTAGGTATGAGAATAGGTCAACAAGTATATTTCATACCGCTAGGTGATTAGGGTATCTCTATCCAGAAAAAAATTCTTTTATTTTTTTGACAATTTTCTTTTTGTATTTTTATTATAATTTGGCATAAAAAAATACCTATAACCTCAAATTTTAACTCTCCTACCCTCACCCTCCCATTTTTTAATCGCGATTTTATTATTTTTATATGAACAAATTTAACCGTCGTTCGTATTTCAAACAGAACGAAATTATTTATGTTGTTGAATGACAGATGGCGCTACGCCCGAGAAGAATTCAAGAGAAGCGTCGCGTCATTTTGACATTTCATTCGGCATATCACAACGCAGTGCGTGCAAAATTTTGTACGATTTATTTTAATTTACCTATTTTTATGTGCGTGTATTACAGTGCACAATGCCAGCAAGACGCAAGGGGGGCCATTTAGGCCGTCGAACGAATAAAGCAACAAACATGCGAAATAGTGGAGCAAAAAGAACAGACGAACAAATCCAACAAGAGAAAAAAAACGTGCGTGTAAGCATGTCGCAATTGCGTGCATCTCAATCATAAGAGGCACGAGCTGAACGAAATCAACAACGACAATTGGAACGGAGCCAAGCGCGCCGGTTAGTAGTTAACACAAGAAGAGCAAATGACCGACAACGCCAACAAGTACATCGAACATTTACATCCGCTTCGTTCCTTCGTCGCGCATTCGAGTACGAGCCAGATATTGAATATTCCGCTCATCAGAAAGTGCTGATTAGTGCTATGGACAAAGAATGTCCCCATTGTCATGCTCTCAAATTCAAACATGAGTCAGCCGGGATGTGTTGCGCATCAGGAAAAGTGCAACTACCAGAAATTGAGATACCACCAGAACCATTGAACGGCTTGCTCATCGGCACGGTTCCAGATTCAAACCTGTTCCTGAAGTCCATTCGCACATTCAATTCATGCTTCCAAATGACTTCGTTTGGAGCAACAGAAATAGTTCACAATACTGCGGCAAATGGTCAAAAATTCCATTCTACGTTCAAAATCAAAGGCCAAGTATACCACAAAGTAGGCTCATTGCTGCCAATGCCAAACGAGCCACATACATTTTTACAAATCTACTTCATGGGCGGTGAGGACATCAATCATGTGGATGCACGTTACGGCTACAATGGCCTCAATTTGCCTATTTCCAGGCGCATCGTCGGCGAACTGGACGCCCTGTTGAATGATCACAATGAATTATTGAAATTCTTCAAAGCACACATGCACGAATTGCAAAGTGACAATCACGCTATTGTCATCAATCCTGATAAAACACCAGCTGGAGAGCACGTGCGTCAATTCAATGCACCTGTTGTTGATGACATTGCTGGAATCATGGTTGGCGACCGCACATCGACGCGAGAAATCGTGATTCGAAGAAGAAACAATAATCTGGAGTTCATCGCTGACACACACCGTTCATACGACGCTCTCCAATATCCGCTAATTTTCTGGAAGGGACAAGACGGATAGACGGATATTGCATAAACATTAATTCATTCATTATGAACATCATTACTCATTTTGAATTGAGAAAATGAATGGTTGATGTTTTTTTTTGTTTTTATCGGCGGTCATCGTCTACAGCGCTCTATTCCTCTTTCTGTCATAGATCCCATCCCCACACACTTACGATACATTCGTTATTTTTTATTTAACAACCAAAATATTCACTAGAAATAATTTATATGGCAGAACAACGTTTGCCGGGTCAGCTAGTAATAATATATTAATAACGTTTTAACCTGAAATTGTCCGAGAGCTAAACATACGAAGGATGTTGAAATACATATCTACCTACATTTTTATTTCATGTGCTATCCAAAAAACATTATTAATGAATAGTATTTATTTTGAATATGTAAGACCTATTACATAATTATTAAAAAAAAATAGGTACATATTGTTTAATTCTAATGCATATTTAAAAAAAATTAATATAGTGATGTCTGTTTATTATAAAAGAAAGTGACTCTTTATTAAAAGAAATGAAAATATAATTAATTATATTTTCATTTCTTTTAAAATGGAATTCTACCAAGTAAATGCTAACTCAATTAATGACTTTTTTTTACTTACCCGATTAGTTTAATTAATTTAGTCTGACACTTTTACAAACAAGTAACGCAACTTTACTTTTAGTTGGTAGGTACAATAATTATTAATTAATAAAAGCCAATGCAAGAAATAATTTATACTCATAAAAAATGATTATTAACGTGGTCACCCATAGATTTTTTTATTCAAAGCTAGCGATCGCAGAGAACAAGACAAAAAAAACTGCCGACTTTATCGAATCAATCACCAAGGGCTGTCGAAGACGTCTTACTTGTTTTTATGATAAATTGTTTTTAATTGTGTGCAATTTGGCGGGAAAATATAATATATACAGTTGCTTACCATTCGGTTATCCCATGAGCTGGGTTTTGTTTACTCTTCTGCTGACATCCTACAGTTTTATCTGATATTATAAAAGTCACACAGTACAACAGTGTTTAAATCTAATATGTAATTGCACCGGTTTAATTAAAAACTATAACGAAATTAACATTTTAATGATTTACAGATTTTCCTATGTTATATCAACTTAATAGCAATTTTAATGAGACCAGATACATATTACGATATATCCAAAATACACATCATCAGATAATATGTGAAATATTTTGCTAAAAAATAAGAACAATACAAAAATAACATAAACAGCTAGTCTTTTCATAATTATTTTAGATGAATGTTGTATGCCGTTTGACGCTTGGAAGTATGTAATTATTCCATCTGTACAGTAAGCTATTTTTAACTTTAAATTTTTTGACAGCCCTGTATTCCGTCAGCTGGCACCAGGCTACGTCGCATACGTTATGTTATTTAATAATAATAAAAGTAATAATGATTATTCATTCGATCGAGAATTGTAAATAATAATTATTGCGTTCCTTAAAATAAATCCCCGATGGTTAGAGGTTTTTGAGGTTAGACTGAATTAAAATGACGTCCTTTCAACGCTGAGATTAGTCTCTGAATGAACTATGAATGACCTTGTTCCTGTTCAGCTCAGTCTTAATTACAAATTGTTGAGAGAATTTGTTGGTAAAAGATGTGAGTTCGAATTTTGAAACTTGATTTTAGTACTTATATAAGTTACTTATTAATAAAACAGCTAGGTATATAATATTAAATAGGTATGACTTTGAAACCGTTTACATAAAGATTAATTATTCACCAATTATCTACTATGTCGTATAGAGACAACTTATTTACACATTTTTTTAAATCAAAGAATATAAAAAAATACATGAAATAAATTTAAATAATTACAATATAAAAAGAACTTTTTATATACAACGTCTTTAAATTTTCTGTTGAATCATATAAACTTACTTGACTTGACTAGCTTAAACGATCAAAAAAAATTGTACTTGAAATGTCATTTCATAATAATTTCCATAGTAACGTACGTATATATTATTTAATAATTTAGTTGCTAGGACCCTCTACCAACCAATAATGGTATCGAAATAACTTTTCATACAAAACAGAATTAACTAAAAATTAATTCAAAAGATGGCTAAAAGTATTAAAAAAATGCATTGGCATCGTGTTTTGATATATTCTAAAAGTTTCAAATGTCTAGCTAGTCGGGAAGTTAGTTAAAAATCGATTGCAAGATTTGTACCGGACAAATAAGAATACGACCTAAAAACTTTGTAACGTTGTAATAATAAAATATAACTCATTGTTGGCAACGCTCGAAATGGAAACTTTTACGAACGGGAGCGCTCGATAATTTTACGAAAATAATAACATAGTTATCTAAATGTGTTAGATTTTTTGTTATATGACCTATCTGAGACGGTCAAATTAATTTCAATTAGAAGAAGCGATAATTTTGCGGATTTTATGAACCGGAATGGCGCTCCGGTTCGCTCCGGTCCATTTCGAGCCTCGATTGTTGGTAATTGATAATATCAATATAATATATTACAAAGTATTAGGTAGAAATACAATGAAATGGTAAACATAAATGTGGGTATTTATATATATGCTAGTTATAGTTAGTTATATAGTTAATTAGATTCTTAAGCAATACAAACAAAATATAATAACATACTGAAACGAGGAGTCTATTGAATCAGTTAAGTTGACTATATTTTAAGAAATTTTAATACAGCGTCCATCTACATTATCATTAATCACTACGAAAGTAGATATAGTGACATTCATTATTTTGGAGACAGCTGATGGAACGGATTTTTACTTATTTACTTATTATAATAATCAAGGACACAGGACCACCGCGAGGAGTACAGCCTCCTGTGTGCGAACATTTATTTCCTATAATATGCTACAAATAAAATAAATTCTAATTAAATCTATTAACTATACAATTGTGAGTTTAGAGCCGGTTTTATACGCTCAGATATTTTACTTCCGTATGTCTGCTTTAACTGAGATTGCACGGAGATGTTTAGCTATGTAATCGGCTTATTCTTAATTTAAGACATTTTTTTATAAGTAAGTACCAGAGATGCATACCATCTGACATCTGTGCAACTTCAGTCGCAGTAAAATATCTGAAGTTTACCGGCGAAGGATTAAACGGTTCACCATTTGCAAGCAATATCTTAGGTCGTAGACTATAATAATTCAAAATTTTATTTATGTTTAGATTCACGTTATATAGACGGGCACTTATTGAAGTCTAAATCAAATACTTAAAAATATGTTGATAATAAAAACCGCGGAAATACAAGGAGAAGACAAAAAATAGTTACGCGGGTAAATTGGGAATATAACCATATCGTATAAGTATATTTCTCAGTGGCGAAGGGTGGAGGTAGGCTGTTAAGATCCACCATAAATAGTGCACATTACACTTTGTTAGACATACATATTTGTTTTTATTATAAGACTACAATTTACAGTTGGTGTAAGATAGTTTTTAGAAATCAATTAAACCCTGCCTAAACCAAACCATAATAGTTTTAGTGTGGCCAATGCGACAAAATTGTGCACACTTTTTCATTCATACTTATTTGTTTTCGTTCGACTAAGGATACATATTGTTGGTTCATTTTTTAAATTCATAAAGCCCTGCCTAAACCAAACTATAATAGAAAACAAATACTATTCCATCTATAAAATATATAAAGTTATGTATGATTTAATTGTATAATTTTTGATATTTTTTAGATAGACGAGTATTTTTTGACTATTATATTTTATGGCTTGGTTTTCGCAGGGTTTAATTGAAATTTAAAAACTAACAACACCATCTGTAAATTGTATTCTTATTTCATTGAAAACTAATATCTATGACTGACAAAGTTTAATGTGCACTATTTATGGTGGATCTTAACAGCCTACCTCCACCCTTCGCCACTGATATTTATACTTATAGAAATATTAATAATTCAAAAGTAGGTTAGCATATATTGTATTTGATAATACTGGCAGCGTTATTGTCAGATATTTGATATAAATAATTATCAAATAATGTTTTTATTGAATCTAATAGAATTTGAATATTACTATACGCATACCAGCCTCGCATCTCAAAAGTTTTGTAACACAGGTGCGTATAACTACACGTTGAATCACTCTACGAACAACGCGTCATTTAATGATCGCAATGTTGTACGGCCGTCTGTTTCCGGTACATCAGCCGACATGTGCAATTTACATGTAACTTATGAACTCATATGTGAAGACTAGAAAGAATGGCAGAGGACACTATTGTAAATTATTTAAATGCATCCCCCACACACAGGTGAGTTTCGCAGTTGACACCACCGTCCATGCAAGACGTAAGGGAGAGGTGAACTATCACAGAAATAGTCGTCAGTTACCATTATACAAACTGGAGTTTTTCCATCTGTGAAATTGTCTTTAACGTATTTTGCACCGGAAACCTCTGCCTTTTCGGTCAACTCCCGGAAGCAACCGCACGTCCAAGGATTCCCCCGTAGATCCATGGTTAAATTAGAAAGATTTCTGGCGAAAGTATCAGGTGGTAATGAGCTTAGAGAGTTGCATTGCAAATGAAGATTTATTAAGTTTGGATAATGAAATATGTTAATAGAAATGGTCTCAATAAGGTTGAAAGACAAATCAAGATCTTTAATAAAAGGCAATTGACTAAATGCGACAGTGTGTAAGCGATTATGGTTTAAATTTAACGAACGTAATGTTTCTGGGAATGTGGTAGAATCGATATGAATTAAGTGGTTTCCAGACAGGTTTATTTCTATTATCCTCTTCAGTGCCGAGAAGATTGTAGTAGGCAATGTCCTAATATTGTTGTTCGATAAATCCAGATTTTCCAAATTTGATAATGATCGAAATATATTGGAAGGCAATGTTAATAGTTGATTGTGTGAAAGATTTAAATCATCTATTATTTTGTTATTGTAGAAAATATTATCAGATAAAATTGAGAGTTGATTGTATGAAAGATCTAATATAGATATATCTGTGCTATTGGAGAAAATATTGTCAGGTAAAGAAGACAAAAGATTGCTACGTAGATAAATGTGTCTCAAATTATAATACGGATTAAAAAAATCGTTTGGTAAGTGTGCTATTTCATTATGTGACAAATCTATAATAAATATTCCAGGACTACACAAAAATGCGTATCTTGAAATATATCGTAGTTTATTTCCCGAAATATCCAATCCAAAAGTGCCACGGCATATTACACATGACCCTTCATCGGGCATAATAAGGTTCGTCGAATTTGCCTTTAACTGGTGAGTACAAGGTAAACTTGTCAGTCTGACAGCAATATTTTTGGAAACATCTAGATAATAAAGTGATTTATCATTGAAATATTGTTTTAAGTTAAAGTTGTCATCAAATTCGAAAAGATTGTCAGATAATTGTATTGACAAATAATCATTTCTTGTTAGTAAAATTCCTTTAAACGATGACATCATATTTGAATTTAGATAGAGAAAATATAGCCCTGTAGAAATATTTAAAAACGAGAAAGTGTGTAATTTATTTCCTGAAACATCTAATTCTCTAAGGGAAGTTAAGGATGCAAATGCACCATCCTCGATAGCATACAGCATGCAGTTTGAGGCATTGAAATGAGAGACGGATTCTAACCGAGATATATTGATAAAGTTGTCCACTCGAAGTTTATTATACCCTTGCGGGATTGAAAGCATGCACTTCACCTCTTTTTTATGGTATGGTAATACTTTATCCACACAATTAATGTTATCGGCAACTAACATCGATATGTGACAAAGAAACAAAATGTTGACAAGAAACGCGATAAAAGACATTGTTAAATTTTTTAAATATGTCACTATTGGATAAACCGAGGACTTAAACTTGATTCTTTTCAACTATTAACTATACAATAATTCTGGATATAATACTATTTTGGCGTATATTTATTCAAAATTCAACACACGTTTATAACCAAAAAAAAAAAAACGGAACCACAATTTATTATCTCTCTCGTTCACTGATAATACTTTTTACGCGCACACTATTTTTAGCTAACTATGAATAATTATTGTTAAATATTTTTTTATCGATATGTAAAATTATGAAATATATTACTTTATAAAATGATTAAACACACGGTTTAAAAGTATGTCTGTTCGTAAGGGAGTAATCTTGTATTGTATGAATATCATTCGCTAAATACTTATATTTATGTAAGTACTGTGTTATCATTTTTTTTATTAATGTTATTTTTATAAAAATACACTGATAAGCGAATGAAAAACCGGTTAGTACAGTATGGTTAAAATGTAGGTATAAATGTAGGTACAAAAACAAAATGTAATAAACTATATATCTAATCTAATATATAAAAATTAATATTTGTGTGTTTGTGTGTTTGTTTGTTCGTATTTAATGCGCAGCCATACCGTTCATCCGATTGCGATAAAACTTTGTAAACTTATTGCTTGCACTTGCGGGAAGAGTATAGGCTATACTAAGATATAAAAATGAATGTCTGTCTGTCTGTCTGTTTGTCTGTCCCGTATGCGTTCCTATACCATTCATCCGATTGCAATGAAATTTTGGTAAGTGGTTGCATGCACACCCATAAAGGTTTCTGAATTAGAAAAATCATCATCTTCTTCTTCTTCTTCATTATATTTTCTTTTATTCGTATGGTTCCTATACCATTCATCCGATTGCAATGAAATTTTTGTAAGTGGTTGTATGCACACCCATGAAGGTTTCTGAATTAGAAAAATCATCATCTTCTTCTTCTTCTTCATTCTATCTTATTTTATTCGTATGGTCCCTATACCATTCATCCGATTGCAATGAAACCTTCGTCAGTTGTTGTGGTAACACCCGCAATGGTTTTTGAATTAGTACAACCATCTTCTTCTTCTTCCTCTATTCTATATTCTTCTATTCGTATGCGTTCCTATTCCATTCATCCGATTGCAATAAAATTTTCGTCAGTAATTGTGCCAACACCCGCGAAGGTTTCTGAATTAGTACAACCATCTTCTTCTTCTTCTTCTTCTTCATTCTATCTTCTTTTATTCGTATGGTTTCTATACCATTCATCCGATTGCGATGAAACCTTCGTCAGTTGTTGTGGTAACACCCGCAATGGTTTTTGAATTCGTACAACTATCTTCTTCTTCTTCTTCTATTCATATGCGTTTCTATTCCATTCATCCGATTGCAATAAAATTTTCGTCAGTAATTGTGCCAACACCCGCGAAGGTTTCTGAATTAGTACAACCATCTTCTTCTTCTATTCTATCTTCTATTCGTATGCGTTCCTATACCATTCATCCGATTGCAATGAAATTTTGATCAAGTGTTGTGCTCACGCCGCAAATGTTTCTGAATTGTTACAACTATTTTCTTTTTCTTCTATTCTATCTTCTTTTATTTGTATGCGCTCTTATACCATTCATCCGATTGCGATGAAATTTTGACCAGTTGTTGTGAGCACGCCAGCAAAAAGTTCTGAATTAGTACAACCATCTTCTTCTTCTTCTATTCGTATGCGTTCCTATACCATTCATCCGATTGCAATAAAAATTTGGTGAGTTGTCGTTCGCACGCCTGCGAAGGTTTCTGAATTAGTACAACCATCATCTTCTTCTTCTATTCGAATGCCTACCTACACCATTCATCCGATTGCAATGAAACTTTGGTGAGTTGTCGTGCGCATGCCCACGATGATTTCTGAATTAGAAAATCATCTTCTACTTCTATTCGTATGCGTTCCTATACCATTTATCCGATTGCAATGACATTTTGATCAAGTGTTGTGCCTTTGCCCGCAAAGGTTTCTGAATTAGTACTATCATCTTTTTCTTCTTCTATTTGTATGCATTCTTATGCCATTCATCCGATTGTGATGACATTTTGACCAGTTGTTGTGCGCACGCCCCCAAAGGTTTCTGAATTAGTACAACCATCTTTTTCAATTTGTATGCGTTCTTATGCCATTCATCCGATTGTGATGAAATTTTGACCAGTTGTTGTGCGCATGCCCGCGAAGGTTTTTGAATTAGTACAACCATCTTCTTCTTCTTCTATTCGTATGCGTTCCTATACCATTAATCCGATTGCAATAAAACTTTGGTGAGTTGTCACGCGCATGCCCACGAAGATTTCTGAATTAGAAAATCATCTTCTTCTACTATTCGTATGCGTTCCTATACCATTCATCCGATTGCGATAAAACTTTTGTCAGTTGTGTGCGCACACCTACGAAGGTTTCTAAATTATTATTATATAACATACAAAGTTTGTTGTTTGTTTGTTCCATCCAATTTTGATTTTTTTTTTAATACACATTAATAACATTAATAATGTTTTCATATTTTGGATTCGATTTTAATTTAGTGTTCTTATGTTTGACCTTTACTCCTATTAGAATTATTTTCATATTGCCATATTGTATTACACAGATATTTTAATATTAAAAAAATAATTACCTCTTATTATTTTTCAAATATCTAAGATAAATATAACCACGAAGCGACCCTGTGCGAAGCCGGGTACTTCAGCTAGTATTATATAAAACAAAGTCGGGTTAGTTACACCATTTATAACTCAAGAACGGCTGGACAGATTTTTATGATCTTTGATTTGTTGGATTTGTCTCCGCCCCGAATAGCAGAATAACTGTTGTTTTTATTTATTATTATTTTTTGTAGTACTTATTCCACTTTTAATCAATAGAATAGGACCGGTTTCGTCCGCCTCAGAGGGACATTTTCAACTGAGTTTCAACTGATTTCAGTCGAAAATGTCCCTCTGAGGCGGACGAAACCGGTCCTAATCTATTGATTAAAAGTGGAATAAGTACTACAAAAAAATGCGTTTTATTAAAATAAAAACAACAATACACTGCAGTTCCACCATGAATTGACAGTTAACAAAATAAAAGAAAAAAAAAGCAAAATAACTATTAAAACATCGGATAAATCACGGAAAAAATAAATTATGAAGAAAATTCATTTTTTCATACATTTTTTATGGAACGGCTTTTGACTGATATCGATGAATTTGAACGATGAACCTCGCGCATTCGAAAAGTAAGAAAATCACAAAAAAATCCATATACAACGCCATCTCTGATACATGACAGAAACAATAAACAAGAAACAAACAGACAAAAGAAAGAATGATACCGTGGTAGTCGAAATGTCTAACTGTCAATGGTGTAGTGTGCCCAACATTTCGTGCTTCATGTCAAAACGGCTCAATTTGCTTGAAAACGATACTCATTGGGATATAACAATCGCTGAAGCAATTGCTTCTGCATCTCCAAGTCAGATACGCACATTATTTGCTATCATTATTTCGACATGCTTCCCATCGAATCCAGCTGAACTGTGGAACAAGTACAAGGAAAGGATGACATGTCAGAAGACATTTTACATCGAATTCGTGTCAGTTCAGGGAATCCCGATCTCGAGGTGAATGAGTAGATACATAACCAGGCTTTGCTTTTGATCGAAGACATGTGTTACCTCATGTGCGGCAGTTTGTTAGTCAAGTTAGGAATGCCAACGCCACATCGTGGAATGAATGATGCTTTCAATCGAGAATTGAAACGTGAACGTGAATATGATCGAGATGCATTGAACCAATCAGTTCGAACGAATGTACCACTGTTGAACCCCCAACATAAGGAAGTGTACGATACATTAATGAAGGCAATTGATGATGGAAATGGTGGCTCATTTTTCCTCGATGCGCCCGGTGGAACTGGGAAGACATTCCTCATGTCATTGATTTTGGCCACTGTTCGTGAGAGATCGGAAATTGCTGTAGCAGTTGCTTCTTCTGGGATAGCGGCCACGTTGCTAGAAGGATGTAGAACGGCTCATTCAGCGTTAAAATTTCCGTTAAACCTTCAAACGACTGAAAAACCGACATGCAACATTGCGAAACACTCAGCAATGGCCAAAGTTTTGGTAGCAAGTAAAATCATCACCTGGGATGAATGCACAATGGCGCACAAACGCGCATTGGAAGCACTCAATCGAACTATAAAAGATCTGCGCAATGACTCAAGATGTTTTGGAGGCGCAATGATTCTACTATCTGGCGATTCCCACCAAATACTACCAGTCATTCCAAGATCGACCGCTGCCGATGGAATAAACGCTTGCCTCAAATCATCGACTCTGTGGCGCTATGTGAAGAAACTTCTGCTGACGACAAACATGCGAGTTGCATTGCTAAACGATCCATCTGCCGAAGATTTCTCCAAGCAATTGCTGACTATCAGTAACGGCCGTGTTCCTGTTGACGAATCGAACGGATTGATTTCGTTTCCGCTGAATTTTTGCAATTTCGTCTCAACGAAGGACGACCTCATCAACAAAGTGTTCCCGAACATCATTACTAACCACAAAAATCACAATTGGTTGAGTGAACGAGCAATTTTTGCGGCAAAGAACAAAGATGTGGATCACTTAAACTTCACAATTCAAAATCAAATCGTTGGTCCACTGCATTCCTTCAAATCTAACGAAGATGAAGCAACCAACTATCCAACTGAATTTTTAAACTCATTGGATCTGCCTGGCTTGCCACCGCACAATTTACAACTGAAGGTTGGCTCGGCTCGGAAAAGGATTTCAAGTTATACACATTTATATTTTTATAAAAATCAATGTTTTTAAAAATAAATATAAAAAAATATTAACACGATGAATTACTCAAAAATCTAAGCGACAGAAAATCTAAAACTTAATAAACTAAATTTTAATGATAATTATGACCATAAAATAAAATGCAATAATAAAATTTGACCCTGCAACGAATTCACACTTTATTACATTTTTTTACAATTGTAAGTATATCTTTAAGTTTAAAAAAAAATAAAAAATCTTTATAATGTTTTCGGATACATATTTATTAATTAATACAGTTGACATTGTAAATTATCAAAAAAAAAATCTCAAATTGCAAGCTTCGTATATTTCCGCTAGGTTCTCTGCTGGCATGCGTCTCCCCCTTAATCCACGCGGTCATCGTGGGTGTACAGCTCAATGTTATTAAAATACTTTTCATTTTGGGTTGATTTTTGCACATTTATTGAACTTATTCATTTTGAGTATTCATGTTAACTTAATAAAAAACTAAAATTTAATTCAGCTAATAAGTTACCACAAGATTGTTGATTCTGAGGCGATACGAAGTTCGCCGGGTCAGCTAGTTACAAGATAAAGAGAACTTTTTATATAAGTACAACGTTTTTTAAATTTTCTGTTGAATCATATAAACTTGACTTGACTAGCTTAAGGGGGGACATGCTCAGCGTAGGTCAAAATGGAGCTTTTGTACTATTTTCAAAGCATGATACTGGACATTCCTTAAACGTTGTAAATAATCTATTTGTATAATTTTGAAGCCTTATTATTCTTTATATTTATTTTAAACATTTGATGACTGCATAAAGTATTTTTATTACATAAAATAGTATTCTTTTAAACCTCTCGCTCTAATGTTTTAGAATATAGTCATATTTCAGTACATAAATGTGCAGTGGTGTTAAGATTTTTTACATTTATCAATTTTCAAACGCATTTATAAAACCATCAGTATAATTTATGTCGAAATTATTATATTGAAATATTTACGATAAAAAATTATATTGATAATCTCTGTGATCCCAAATTTGACAAGAATTAGGTATTTTACTATTCAAAAAATGGGCAAGATTAACACATTTGAAGATAATTCTAAAGATATTAATTATAAGCTATGTATTTGACCATTCAAGTGTGATAAACATCCTACGAATGATGATTGCTTTATAATAATTATTGACCTAAGAATAAGGTAGTGTTTTTTTTTAAATACGCCATTTCTTTTGTCATTCCCCAGTGGTTAAGCTACAACATACGGCCGTAGCCATAAATTGACAAACTATAATTGAAGTAGGGAGTAAAATGATGTTAACGCGCGTGTTTGAACATGTACTGTTTAAAAAAAATCGGTTAGGTACATGTTCAAACACGCACGTTAACATCATTGTACTCCCTACTTCAATTATAGTTTGTAATTAAAATAATACCTACTTTGATTTAAAAAAACAAAAGCCAATCGAATAGTATCTCAATTTAGAAAGCACTTCTACTTCCTTCTTCCGACCATGTCCGATCCTAATAGGATCATATGGGCCTCCACAGAGTAGAGGTTTTTATTAACAGATTTTGTTTTTACGAGGATCGGACATGGTCGAAAAAAATCTTAATTAAGTACTAAGTTTAGGTAGCTATTTCTATATATTCCAAATGATTCTCCTCGATTTGCCGCCCTTCGAGTAACTGTCGCCCCCAAGCGACGCTCAATCTGCCTACTCCCACAGGACGTCACTGAACAACCCTTATATTGGCATAGCTGTGACTTCATAATGTACCAAATCTGTGCATTAATTTTCTGTCGCAATATGCAAAGCCTGTTTTTATGCTAGCAAACAGTACCACTATGGTATCAATGCGCTTCTGCAATGACCATGGTGCCAATGTATAATCAGTGACGTCCCTAGACAAAATACCGCCCCTAGGCAGCGCCAAAATGCCGCCACATTTTTTTTTATCATCCTTGCATGACTCCAATATTTAACAAATGTGTTGTACGGATGCATTACTTACTAACAAAATATATACTACTAAAATATTCAAAATTAAATTTGGATATAAAAAGCGAATACATACCATACATATTAAAAGCGGGCGATTCAGCTACTGCGATATGATGATTACACACAAAACTTTCCATTCGCTGAGAAGCCACAAGCCAGCGACTATTTTGACAGAACGTAGTTCATTTTTTTACCGGGAGGTTGCTACTGCGCTCTACAGCGCAGACGCAGTAGGCCCACACGCCAGCGTGTAGCGTGTAAAGTTGACCGGCTTTCAACTTTTCTCGGTAGAGTGTTTACAACCTGCTTGTTAGCTTGTCCGATGATTACACTGGGCAACTTTACAGGCAGATTGTAAATTCGCCAACAAACAGCTCGTAAAGAAGCTCAATGTAATTGACGCTTTAGACACTTACAAAATCACCAGAAGTGTGAGGTTCTATTTGGTGGATATATTTCTGACAAATTTGATTTGTGCCATTTAGCAATACACAGATGTATCATTCTCACACCATTTTACTATGCCATTTATTGTATAACAAAAATAATTTTAGTTATTTCTATATATAGCAAATGATTCTCTTCGATTTGCCGCCCTTCAAGTAATTGCCGCCCCTAAGCGACGCTTAATCTGCCTACCCCCACGGGACGTCACTGTGTATAATGATTTAGCTACCTATATAATAAATGCAATACATAGGGAGATAAATATTTTAGGTGAATGTTGAATTCAACAGCAATGTAAATACTGATTTCCGTACGATAAGTAGGTTCACATCAACCAAGCCAAGTTAAATATTTATCTACCCATAGATACTTATTTATAATTTTATAATAGTGTAAGGATATCAAAAATGAATTGTCAATATAGACTTTTACCGTTAAAAACCGTTAAAGATAATGGGTGCTATGCTATCGTGACATTCGATAAATATTTTTAGGGTGTGGGTGAGCCAGTGGCGAAGAGTGACTTTTGGAAAGAGGTAGGCTGTGGGGATCTGATAAAAAGAGCACACTTGTCAGGTATACTTACGAGAATAGTACGATATTTACTACTAATGAATAGGTACACACTAGTAAATGACAACGACACACTAATTCAATGAAACTTCAAAAACTCATTGACGACATAAAAATGAGCAATGTGTTTAAATTACGTATTTTTCAAAACATGTATACCCATCAAAAATCATTAGATAAAATTTATTTTTATTTATAAAAACAATCTATACGTATTTATTAATATTTGATTAAACGCCGTTAAAATTATTTCTTTAATTATCTAATTATAAATGATTTTGGACAAAGTGCGCAGTCGTGACAACATTATTATGCGCGAATGTTTTAGGCTCTGCGATAGGAGCTTACCTTATTTCGTACAAATCAGCAGACTTGCTGAGGTTACGAGACGTAAAGTCCATACGAAAAAAATTCAAAATTATTTCACACATAATCGGAGTTTTATTTACGTCGAGTCGTCGCGGCGTTTATTATTTATTTACGGCGCGCTGTGGTATATTTTTTAATACCTTTGCAGTTGTTTTGTAAACAGTGTACATTCCTACATATACGACGTCTCTCGTTGGCAACATAAATTATTTTTATATAACATGAAATAATGAAGTGATTAAGTATATAAATATGTCAATATGCAATTAAAAAATATTTTTATTAAGAAGGTAGGCTTTAAATAATCGCCTAGTATGGAGTCTTCGCCACTGAGGTGAGCGTTATCTACTGTAAAAAAAAATTTTGAACAAGTTTGTAAATATTGTCGAATTAAATCAACTGCTTTTAAATAAAATCACGATAAAAAAACGTATTATTTGATTAGTCACAAGACTTTCTGAAAAAATATCTACCAATTTTGGTAATATTAGGTTGGAGTGGCTTATATTTTTACACAATAAAACGCTTTGAAAGTTATCGGCGTAGCTCGGATGTCGCGTCAAAGTTGTTAGCTACCCGGTGGTGATTTTACTTATATATATGCTACACCAAATGTGCGAAATTGACTATTACATGAAATGGGCAAAATTTTGGCTAAATACTGTAATAGTCAAGCCGTTGCCTTATTCATGAATTAGGTAAATTGTCTGCCGAGTGCGTGAATTCGCCAGGGTATGGAATTCTTAAACTGTCAACATGACAGTAGAAAAAGTAAATTTAATACGGATAGTTTTATTTATTTATTTATTTATTTATTTATTTAAGAATACAAAACATTGTGGACATAACAAATCTAAATTCAAGACGTACACAACATGAGATTTACATTATAAGTCAAACATTACCCTCACAAGAGAGAAGAGAATATAGAAAAAGAAATATATATATAATAACAATAATACTAACAAAAAAAAAAAATAATCAAAACATACTTAAGTATAATTTAATACAGAAAAATATAATTTTTGAGAACGAAAAATATACAATTTTATACAGAAAAATACAGTTTCAAAAATAAAATGCAAAGTACAGTAGGTATAATTGGACATTATATAATAATATTATTATTAGGTTAGGTTAGGTTAGGTTTTGTAATGCTGAATTCAACTGAACATCCATTTTGAAGTTAGCTAACAAGTGTCAACAAACTATCAAATCATACTATCACAAACAAACAATTGGCAATTGCACGATTGATACCCAAGCATGAATCAAATCGCGAAAATACCTTTTAATAAAATTATTCCGTTATCATATTATAGTTCTAGATTTTTTTTGGGTATAGTAAATGGATATGAACGTCATTTTAGTTATTGATTGTTATCTTATTATATAATTAATGACATTTGACACATTTGGTTAGTTTGATTAGTCGCAAAAAACACACCGGAGCGCGACCATCTATTTTGACCAATGCTTGAGCATTTGACACATTTAGTATAGTTGCAAAAAAACACCACCGTAGCGCTACTATCTAATTTTCCCAATGCATGAACTAGGCAGAAAAATTACTGCCGAATTCACGCACTCGGCAGATATTTTGTCTAATTCATGAATAAGGCAACGGGCTTGCAGTTTTCATGATTTAAGCAAAATTTTGCCCATTTCATGTAAAAGTCAATTTCGCACATTCGGCGTAACATTTATATATAGTTAAGCCTCGTATTCACTAGGGGACAAATGTCCCTCAACATGACACGCAACATAGAGTTTACGTGACGCTGCAATGTTGCGCACTGTCCTTCAACGTTGCACGTAAAATAGTACGATGTTTCTATGTGATGCTGGACATGTTGCATGCGATCGCTTCGCAAGCGAGCGCACCGGTCGCGCGTCTGTCCCGCGTCAGATGGTGGCGACTAGCGACTCCAATCCCGAGCCAAAATTGTGATCCCGGGATTTCGGAATTACAATTTGACGATCCCGAGATTGGTCCCGGGATTGGCATTTTTTCGATAGTTAATATGAAATTTTTATATATACAAATAACATTGATAAAATCGGTCAAAAATAAATCTAGTATAATTTATATCAATGTTTGCGGACCATCAACATTGGAATAAAATAATAAATATTTATATAGTTGATTTTTCATTAAAAACAATTAATTTTGCAACACAGTGTGCTGATCATACTAATTTAAGCAAGTTGAGTCCACACTGGTTGAAAATATTATAATAATTTTCTTTTTTTATTTATTTAATTTAAAGTATTTTTTTCTGTTATATTTTCGTTTTTATTTTATTTTCCATAAAAATTGATAAAAAAAATCAATCCCGATAGTTTCGGGATTGTGTTTATTAATCCCGGGATTTATAGGTATCGAAAATAGTTCGGGATCCCAGGATCGGAATTGCTAGTGGCGACTGTAGATGGGTGCGCAACATGCTGCTTAACATAACGTCGCTGTAGGATTGGTTTGTCGAATATACCAAATATAAAATGTTCAGGAGACGAAAAGCAAATTTGATTATCCTATATTTAAATACATGAAGGTATTTAAATTGTTGTTTTTACAGCATATGAATGCTGTTTTCATTATAAAGCCATTTAAAGAAAAGGATGGTTCTGGTCCATTTAGATACAAAAAAACATTCTGAATTAAAAGGTCAATTTCGACAAAAACGAATATTCGACAAACCAATCCTATAGCGACGATAACTCACTCGAATATCCACTATTTTTTCTCTTTGTAGTAAGTAGTTCCGCACCTTCCATCTTTTCTTTCTCTTACATTTCGATAAACTACTCGTTAGAATAAATATGTACATAGAATTGACCAACATAACCTCCTTGGGCGACATTTCTGCGACAACTGTTAGCCGGCTCTCACATCAAAACTCGTCCGCCTACAACGTGTAAAATACCTCGACGTGACGTCTCGTTATTCACAAAACACACGTTGCCAAATGGAGCTCTGCAGATTGGTTGAATGCGACTGTTTCGTTTGAAAAAAACATCTGCTGTTGCAATCGACAAGTTGCATGCTTCTCGGGCTCCGATTCAAAGACGCCAGGTCGCCGATAAACACCTACGAATTGGTCATTCCTATACTGGCTCACCGATCGCCGCATTCAAATATCTATACGTTTCGAAAGCTACGCGCGACTGTCGCTAGGTCGATGTGCGCGGTCTTCACAAGAAACACTGGTTCACCGTTCTCGGAAGGTTTGATCTATGGCCGTGCGGCACACGAGGCACGTTTAGATGTGAGAGCCGACTTAGGTGTGTACGATCAAAATGTTCTGCGACATTGTTCCCGAGACATCGACGTAGATGTTGAGCGTCATGTCCGCGAAATGTTGCTCCATTCGTCCCCTAGTGAATACATGGCTTTATGCAATCGCATCCGAATTGAATGTAGACATTCAAATGTCAGTGATTTTACATTGCATTCGATTTAAAATCTTGTGCATTTTACTACATAATATCAATTTTGGATAAAATATTGCATAGCGTTGATTATCGATATTACTAAGCTCGTCTACTTGGTTCTGAAATTGTTTTTGTTGAATACTGTGAAATGAATTTATAATCAAACTGTGAGGCGTAGTTGCTGAGTTTTTTTAAAGTAGAATAATATCTCAACAATTCAATTATTTAAATTAAAAAAAAAAAGCTTGTGTATTAGGAGACCGTCAAGTCAAAATACAATGAAATGCATTTTTGAAAAAATTTCCCAAACTATGTTTTAAACGTGGACTTGCCTTACACTAATTGTCTTGTTCTGGGGCGCACTTAGGGTGGTGGAGGCCCGACGCACTATCTGCTTTTGAGGCCCCCACAATAAAAAATAAAATAAAACCATAAATTCCATTTTATTATTTGTATGAAATTTCGTCTTATTTGCATTGATTTTTTCGTAAATTGGCTACTTTTTTTACATCAACACTTGATCAAAGATTTTTTAAAATGGTTGTATCTACCTGCCTCATGGCCCCCACATCCTGAAGCGGGCCCCAGGCTAGGATCTTTGACGGGCCCCCCTACCTATAGCTAAGAATAAAAGCAGTGAGACGCTCTACAGTAGCGTTTTCCAAATGGTGTAGCGGTATATATTTAGTATTTTTGTATATTTTAATACATCCATTTGTATTATGGAGTTATCGAGTATCGATACACAATTAAAAAATTTACCGTATAACCACATAATTTTAAATAACAACAGTATTGAAGGAAAATAGCGCCGCAGCCGACTTTTCTCACTATGAAAGCAAATTTGTGATGTGTGTTTATCTCACTTATATGGTCGAGTTGCCTCGCCGGGCCCCTCCTGAGCCCAGGCCCCCAGGCTAGAGCCCTGTCAGCCCCCCCCCCTCATTTGTGGGGGCCATGACCTGCCTACTAGTGCCTTTTTAGATCAAATTATTATGCATTAAGGTGAAGCCTTTACTCAGCCTTTTTTAAAGAGGCACCTAGCGGAAAAATACGAAACTTTTTGAGAATTTTTTTTGATAATTTACAATTCCAACTGTATTCATTAATAAATAATATGTATCTGAAAACATTAAAAAGAAAAATATTTTTTATTTTAAGTCAAAGAAACCTACAATTTAAGAAAAATGTTATAAAATGTGAATTCGGTGCAGGGTCCCACATTATTATTACATATTATTTTATAGTCATATTTATTATGAAATTTAGTTTATTAAGTTTTCTATTTTTTGACGTAGAAATTTTTGACTATTTCATAGTTTTAATATTTTTTATAGTCATTTTAAAAAGCATCGATTTTTATAAAAATATAAATGTGTATAACTTGAAATCCTTTTTATTTATATCAAATCGAGCATATAGATCACATTGAATACTTCATTTATTACATACTGTGACTGTATTCTTCAATAATTTGTATAGGCGGCTCTCGTGGTGCAGTGGGTAAAGCGCTGGCCTTCCACCCGAGAGTTCTGGGTTCGATTCCCAGTCATGACAAAAACATTTACGTGTTTTTCTTAAAGCCTGGGTGTTTGTGATTGTTCAAAATTACTAACAACCACCTTTAGGAAAAAGCAAGGACATGGTTATTAATAATTCTAAAAAAAAAAAAAATGTCTAAATAAGTACTAAACTATACTAATACCAGCGCTTCTATATAATGAAAATTCCTCGGTATCCATAGTCTCTTGTACTTTGTACTATAACTATATCAATATTATTTATTTCATAATTCATTGTACCTACTACATCGTACAATTTATTTTTCTGAAAAACATAACATAAAACATATTCCATAAATTATTAACGCATTTTTTAATTTAAAAATGTTGTAATATTAGAGTCAGTCCCAAAAAAAAAGACAACGGATGGCCGGTGTCTAAATGATCAACTCGATCGGAAGCCTTTGACATATCAGTAGGTAAGCATAATATAATCAACGCTTTGAAAAAAGGTGACTCAGGACTAGGTTATCCAATCCCGAACCAAAATTCTGATCCCGGGATTTCGGGATTACAATTTGACAATCCCGGGATCCCGGGACTGGTCCCGGGTTTGGAATTTTTTTCCATTGTTCATATAAAATTTTTATATTTATAAATAACATTGATAAAATCGGTCAAAAATAAATCTAGTATAATTTATACTATTTAAGACATTTATTGTTAATATTGTATACATTCAATCTTGGAAATACATAAGTTTAATGTAGTAAATAATATTGTAATATAAATAATAATGTGAATTTAATATGAGATTGCTGTTTCTGGTAGTAAAGAGTTAATGAATGGGTTAGCGAGATTTAAAATAGTAAAGCAAATCATGGTGTACTTGTGGCCTTTCCGCTTCATTAATCTAATTAGTCAGCCAAATATGAAACTGCCGTCAAACGTATGAGATCATGGTGGAATTACTTTGTTAATAGTGCGAAGCATTGTTTTTTTCCAATCTTTCTCATTTTTATTAATTTATGTGAAAAAATAAAATGAATCGGCAACTTACACATGGGTATAAAACAAACTTCATTCAAACTCAGTTTATTTCTAATGTAATTATTTGTTATTAAAGGTATTTTTGTGTTATATTTTCATTTTTATTTTCCATAAAAATTGATAAGAAAATCAATCCCGAAAGTTTCGGGATTATGTTTATCAATCCCGGGATTCATAGGTATCGAAAATAGTTCGGGATCCCGGGATTGGAATCCCTACTCAGGACGTTGTGTCTTATAAATAACTTAAAATCTTATAAATATGGTGGCGCCATAAATATGATGATATAGGATGGGCGATACCTTCCTACTAAAACTAAATAATAATTGATCAATATTTGCATTCCGAATGGGTATAATTTATTATCAAGTTATTTGCACAATAAAATACCATTGTAATCGAATGGAATTGTATTAAATCAATATTTTTTTATGGTAGTTAGGTATAATATACTTCACTGGCGAAGGGTGGAGGGACGCAGTTAAGATCCGCCATAAATAGTGCACATTAAACTTTGTCAGTCATACGTATTTGTTTTCATTGAAATAAGACTACAACTTACAGATGGTGTTTGCTAGTTTTTAAAATTCAATTAAACCCTGCGGAAACCAAGCCATAATTAGATAATAGTAAAAAAATACTCATCTATTTATAAAATATCTAAAATGATGCAATTAAATCATATATAACTTTTGATATTTTATAGATAGAATAATATTTTATTATAGTTTGATTTAGGTAGGGCTTAATGAATTTAAAAAAATGAAGCGACAATAATATGTGTAATATGCATTCTTAATCCAATGAAAACAAATAAGTATGGATGAAAAAGTGTGTACAATTTTGTCGTATCGCCTAAAATATATCAAAACTATTGTGGTTTGGTTTAGGCAGGGTTTAATTGATTTTTAAAAACTAACCAGCACCATCTGTAAATTGTAGTCTTAGTTCAATAAAAACAAATACGTATGACTAACAAAGTTTAATGTGCACTATTTATGGCGTATATTAACAGCCTACCTCCACTCTTCGCCTCTGATATACTTACCTGATCAAAGTTAGATTGGAAAGCAGTGGCTGACTCGAAGATTTTAAAGATAGGGAGGCAGGTACCTAATTAATACAACTATGTGTGTCTTAAGTGTTATAAAGTAACGTACTACAACATAAGCATGAAGTTCGGTAGTGTTTACAGAAAATATGACGTAGTTAGAGCGACGCTGATCGAGAGAAATCTCTGCATGTAAGAGGAGTCGGAAATAATAATGGTAACAATAATTAGATTTACCCCATGTAATTCGTGCGCAGTAGAAGAAATCGCAATTTAAAGGTTAAGTAAAGTTGTTCCACCATTCATACTTAAGCATCTTTACAGACCTACAAACTTATCTGAAGAATGGGATGGGGGAGCCACTGTCGAAAACTACCCAATCAAGACTCGTAACTGGACAAAATCTGACATTTTCAAAATGGCGTCCTATGGTAGTTCGTATTTGCATATTTGGCCATAGGTTTGTAGGTCTGTATGTTCATTGCCTCGTAGGTAGGTACGTACCTACCTTTTCTTGAAGTGTGTGTGTATATATGATTGGAATTATTATGGAAAGGTTCTCCGGGTAAACACTATGTATTAACTATTTCTTTTATTCAACGAATAATTCACAAGATTGAAGAATGTACCATTCTAATTATTGAACATACATAATTTTGAAAAAAACTTCTGTGAAAATATATTATAACCAATAGAAAAAATCTTTTTGACACCCTGCAGGAATCGAACCTACATCTCTTGGGTTTACGCCCCGTGAGCATTGTCCACTATGCTACTAGGTGACATACTAATCACGACAAATTTTAACTGTCGGCCTTTATACCTGCTCATCACCGCTCTTCCAAATCATATCATATCAAATCAAAGATTCCTGCCAGGTGTCTTACTTTTTTCAAAAAGATTTTTTCTATTGGTTGTAATATATTTTCTCAGAAGTGTTTTTCAAAATTATATATGTACAATGTATTAACATGCAGCGTTCGAAGTGGAAAAGTTTTCTGAAGATATTTACATAGTTATAAAATTGTATGTGTATTTCATAAAAATACGTGTGCTAGATTTTCTATTACATGACACATCTAGCTCAGACGGTAAAATTATTTTTTCCACGGGACGGAGCGATAATTTTACCGATTTCACGAACAGGAACGGCGCTCCGGTCCATTTCGAGCCCTGTTAACATGGGACTTCGCCACTGCCAATCTCTCATATCTGAAAACATACTAACGCCATCAATTCAGTGGCGTCCCGTGAGGGTAGTCAGACCATGCATAGCTTAGGAGCGCAAAATTAAGGAATGAATACTTAGCTACTTCCTATCATTACAACTATTGAAAGCAGTGGTCTATTAAGCAGACGATGCGAACGCTTCTTTAGAAAAGTACTGACATCTTAGTTTAGGGTCTCCGAACTTGTCAGTGCCTCAGATCTTCACATACTTAAAACCATCGCTGTTTGAGAGTAGGTTTCTTATAAATGCTCCGATCGTCAGCAGATGATATGTAGAATGGTGTCAGATTCTTCTGGCAGTGTAGGCGACTCATTTAGGTGTTGGCACCGTTCCAAAGTGATCAAATAATAATCTGTCGTTCCTCTATCTTAGATTTTTGTGATAATTGCCAGCTCAAAACCTAATGCGGCGGAGAAATACAGGATGCAAACGATATCCTCTGGAAATTAAATGTCCTAAAATGTGAACGCATAGGGAAGAGCAGCTCAAGTCGGTTCAACTCAGCGTTAGGCCTCCCAAGCATTTTGAACATATTACATTGATTAAGACGAGATACACCTAGCTTGCAGGCAACACCGAGTTGAGTCCCGTTTAATTGAGGCTTTCCAGCGATTAGGAATGCAGAAATCATATAACTTTGTATTTATATAAATTATTAACCTGTTTTATTAAAAATCTATAACATAATTTCAATTATATTTTTCTTGAATGGTCATATCTAGTTATATTTATCGGTGTTCTGTTTTGTCACTGTTCTGTTTCTTCATGGAACCTTTTTGAAGATATACAAAACACCAGCGCTCGAAATGGAAAAGTTTACGAACCGGAGCGCTCGACAAATTTTTTGAAGATATTTACATAGTCATCAGATCGTATGTGTATTTTATAAAAATAAGTGTGTCAGATTTCATATTCTATGGCCTATCTAGCTCAGACGGTCAACATATTTTTTCCACGAGACGGAGTGATAATTTTACAAATTTCACTAACCGGAACGGCGCTCCGGTGCGTTCCGTTCCATTTCGAGCCCTGCAAAACACCATTTATGTTCTATCTATATAAAAATTAATAATTATAAACATTCATTCAACTGATCATTTCTTTTTGAATGAATTTATCATAGTCTTAAATATTATCAACCTATTAGGCCAATTAAGTCGTATTAACAAATCCAATACTATTAGGTATACTCATGTTAAAATATTCTTCTAATTAATTTAAACGCAAAGAAGAGCAACATTCATATTCAATTTTGAGTGTTGCAATAAACTATTGCCAAGTGAAAACTATTTATTTTCATGGTGATAATCTACCATTTGACAGTTAGTTGTCGATCATTAGTGAAAACCATCCATTTCCAATGTGAATTTCATCTTTTTGTGTGAATATTTATTATATTCCCTTAAAGCAATACTAGGTAACCTCTTAAGAAAGAAGAATAAAATAGAAGAATATAAACAATATCAATCATTAAAATAAAATTTCAAAAACAAAATACACACCACATCACTGAAAATATCCATTCTTTGGGGAACGCATTGATTAGTCTTGAACCTCTCGCTAATAGTACCTGATAAGCTTGATACTGTCGAGAAAACGGTTCTGACCCGGAATTAGTCATGGCTGTGACCACCTAAGTAATTGACAGGTGCATTAAAATTCTTTATCGTATACTCAGGGCCGGCTTCGTCTTCCAAAATCAAACAAATTTATTTGCTATTATGTAAATTGAGTCTAAAATGTCAAAGATAACAAATAATAATAAGTTTAAATTCTATCAATCTAAATTTTGTATCTAATTGAGTAATTTTTTGCGACCCGGGTCTCGTCATTTGGCATTTTCAGGCACTATGCGCCCTCATGAATAGTAAATGCACACTGTTCGAAATTCATCAAGTACCCTCGATCGATAATATTATTAATTTTCTGATAATAAGTTTGTTGAAATGTTATTTTCTGAACAGAAAACATTGACTTGAAAATACGTGTTAATTAGCTGTTTTTGGGACCCTAATACAAGCCCAGGGGCCTTAAGACTTTAATAATATGGTCCTGTTAAAAATGAATTTTTAGAAAGGGGTGCTAGGGTTGATGAAACACGGAGAAATTGTAGAGAATATTTATTTAATATAATATGATACTAATTAGTTTACTATTAAGTAAACATTACAGAAAGGTTTTCATTCTTTTCTTCCTTGTCCATGCACATCCGTCAGCCCTGCACTGCCGCTTCTCAGGAAATTATTGAATATCACCCGCCCATCATATAGGATTCCGATATGATACCATGTTTCAAGTCCATCACAAGTTTGGTCCAACACATACAACAAAATTACTAAGTCCTCAATCGATTCTTGAGCATTTCAATATTGACCCATCAATAATAGTATCTAAAGGCATTGTCGTGGAAGAAAGAGTATTCTTCATTAATCTTCGCTTTCTATGTGGAACATATTATGGATACCACACAAAGCCTTTACGGATCTCTGTCAGTATTTAATTATTTATAAAAAATCTGATTGTTCTTAAGGTATGCCAGGTCAGGTTTAGACTCTTTTGAGACACTTTGAACTAGTAGAAAGCTTTCGCCTTAGATGTGATTCACTATTCACCTCATCCTTCTGGTATCCACTGCAGGCATGCTCTTGACAGTATCTTGTATCTTGATTAGTTACCGTAAAGCAATACCTTCAGATTGAAAGCGTTGAATAGAAGGCCAGCCACAAGAAGTTGTCAGCCACAGTTGGTTGAAAGCTGATCCTGCTATTTACCACGCAGATAGCGAGATTCCGTTTACAGCATGCCTTCCTCCTTGCTATGTAATTGTTTCCTAAAGTATCTGAATATATTTCTAAAATTCTGTCCATTGTTGAAATTGACTTATGTTGTTGATATGTTTATTATCTTCGGCCATATCCGCTCCTTAGCTGGAGCATATGGTCACCACGCGGCGCCTCCAAATGTTTAATATTGCCGAATTTAACCGAATTAATTTTTAAATTATAATAATGGATTTATGTACTTATGAACTATAGGTAAATAATAGAAATATTAATTTTAAAATCAATTATTTTTTGCAAGTCTATGAGAAGCTACAGTTATGTTATTATATAATTTTAATTACCAATTTATACATTTATTTATTTACAAAAAAAAAACATTGTATACATAAGAAATTATTAATTCAAGACGTTCATAGCATGACATTTAGATGAAAAAGAACAGATAAATGAAGATATAATAAAAATGTAAAACAAAGAATAATCTTATAAAAGAAAAAATTGAAAAAATGAATACACGAGTCATCATTAAAAATGTCCATGTCTCTACGATGCGCATTGACTAGCCCTCGTATAAGTCTCATACGAGGTAACAGTTTTGATCCAGAATAGGTCATGTGATTAACCGGTTAATACAAATTTAGGATCGGAAACCATCCCACGCGAGAGTAAGGAGAGATACTTTAAGGGACGAAGTGACCCACGACATAGAGTGAAAGCGAGCATGCCTTAAAGAAAGACAGGCGGAAAATAAATTGACAATTTACAATGCAAAATTAATAAATATGTAACAAACCCAATGACATCAATATGTCATTAAGCAAACCGGTCTAGTACAATAGGCTCAAATTTCATTCGCATATTCTCAGGCCAACCGTCTATATATTATTATATTATCGCACGATCTTGTCGAATATTACCGAGAACGTACTAAAATATCCGAATAGACCTTAGCGATGGTGCCCACAGAACGCGTCAGGCGCCGCACTCGCGCAAAATTTCTACAAGTGGCGCATAAATCATTGAAAATACAACGTAATCAAATACGCCAGCGCCCACTGGATATGGCGACGCATTATACGCGCGCGCCGCATGAATCATCGTTTTTTCGCGAATCACCGCTTCTCGGCGATACGAATGAAAGAAAATACAATGAGTCCATTCATTGACCACAGCGAGCATAAACACGCTGCGCGAGGCATTGTCGATCGGCGGGCGGAAAGCAATTATTTAATTACAGAGAAGTCATTGTTTTATTTTATTGCGTGTTCAGTTTATCGCTGGTTGAAGAATGTCGTCGTAAATTTTAATTAAATAATATAATATTTTTATTGCTTTGTTATGAGAGGCGCTGTAATAATATTTATTTTGTGCCGCTTGGGCCGCTTATAACATAAGTGAAGGGTAATGCGCGGGAAGAGACGTGTGATTATGGTTATGAATAAACACTGCATTCGCCGACTTCGCGCGCTCGACGCGTCTGTGGGCATCATCGCTTAGTTTCCAAGAGTGACAGCGCAATCGTGTCCTATTTTGTATTTGACATAACAACAAAAATTAGACATTTACGTAATGAAAGCTGACTGACTGTATTCATTATTTTAACAGACAATAATAATTAATAATACTACAAAACAAAAATAATAGCTCAGGTTTTTGGATAAACATAATATTGTCAAAGCATAGTCTTTTGTTTGTAAATCTCCTTTAAACGATGATATCGATGGCCTAATGTTAACATCCAGTAAGTAACTTTTCACAAATTGTACAGGAAGCTAAAAACACTAAATATTTAATATCCCGTATCTGACTGTTAATAGTTTACACATGTTGTAACTACATAGCATGCCAATAACCCATAACGTAAAAAGTGGACAAGCAAAGCACATAACGCCTAATATAATGATAACATCCAATAAAATGTGACATATTATATAAAGATAAACATCCAAATTTGTTCTTTACTTACTGTTTTACCTTTTACATAATTCGAAAGTGACATTTTGAAGCTGAATTCAACACACGGCATGCAACACGCTTGACAGCTTAGAGGCAAGATACGGGCTATTACAGGTTTACTCCTGTTATTTTCAGATACGGGATATGGCTGTATCATTTTTGTTAAAATAACTACAGATATGGGAATTTCGCAGTCGATGGACAGTATTTTTGTTGTTTTAAGTACATCAAAAAGTAATTTTCGTCGTATAGGTCAGATACGGGGTATTAACATTAGACCATCATATCGATGTGAAATCAGTTTTAGCCTAATCAAGATTTGAAAATGAGAAAGTACCTATGTAAAATGTTTCTCGAAAGATCTAATTCTATACAGGATATTAGATAGACAAAGGCACCATCCTCAATATATCATATAACATGCTGTCCGAAGCATAGAGGTCTATTATAGATTCTAACAGATATATTTATTTTTATTTATTTTAAAAAGACACGTTGAGCACATAGCAAATTATTAATTCAAGACGTTCACAACATGACATTTAGAATAAAAAGTACAAGCAAATCAACTTTACTAGAGAAAACAAACAATTCAAAAAAATACAAATAAAACAATAAAATAGAATTTTAAAAACAGAATTCTTAATGCATAGCTAAAAATGTCTACATCAGTCTTTCTCAAAGTGGGCGATAACGCCCCTTTGTGGGCGCTGGAGGCTTTCAGGGGGGCAGTAGAAGGCTCAAAGAAAATTAGGGGGCATTAAGGAAATCTAGAGGGGCGGCGGCAGACTAATTCTATCTATAAAAATCCGACGGAATCTAGACACAACACTACTTGAGATGCGATTTACTACTCGAATGCTTGAAGTTCCGTATAGACGGTTAAATTAGAGTCGCTTACACATGTAATAATGTGGATGCAGCTTTATATTTCATGTACATAGTCCATGATTAAGCTAAATAAAATTGTCTGTGATTTCCGATATTTTTTTTTATACAAAAGTTTTCGGTCGATCGCGGCGATCCCATCCCTATCCGAAATTCTTGAGAAGCGATTTTAGGCTTGAATGCTTGGAGACCCGTAGAGACAAAAAAACTAGAGTCGCTTACTCTCGGTCTCGCTTCTTATTTCACGAATCTGCCATCTCCGGAAGTTGACCAAAATGGTGTTTTGATGATAGTTAAAGAATATGGGGGGCACTAGATTTTTTTTTAATCCCAAAGTGGGCGGTGGTCAAAATAAGTTTGAGAGCCTATGCTCTACATCTTTGGGCAAGGTTATCCACCCTGATTTTATTATACCCCTGCCGGATTGTAATCCTGCAAGCCACCTCTCTATTATACCTTACTCTATTGACAAAATCAATTACAGCGGCAACCGACATTGTTATGTAAAATAATATAATCATTGTGATAAGACATGTGTTAAAAATTGCATTTGCGCAGGACATAGTGATCATTTTTAAATAAGCTACTTAATAAACTACTGATGACGTATTTTAGAATGTAAACTTGATTCTTTTCTACTATTAACTGTACGGTAATTTTGGTTATAATATTATTTTACAACACATGTTTATAACAAAAAAGAAAACGAAACCACAATTTATGATAGCTCTCATTCACTGATAATACTTGTTATACACGCACTTTTTATAGCTATTTTGCAATTAAAACTATAAATTATTAATACTTTTATATCAACATTTAAAATTATGAAATATAATATTATTCCTTACATATTTTCTTTAATTAAAAAACGTTGTTCAAGAGTATGTCTTGCTCAGTATGGATGTAATATTCTAATGTTTAACTTTACTGTATTATTTTATCAGTTTTCTTATCACTACAGGAAATTTGATAAAAATACACTGATAACCAAAATATGACAAACCAGCCAGTACAGTATGGTTGAAATGAAAGTATACTATGAAAAAGATTAATATGTAAAATAGTTAAGCTCAAATTACATTGGGAATAGCTGGAGCAACTCAATGAAGAGTGTCACGATTGTACTCAGTCCAAACCAAATTACCACCTATTGGACGCTTACATTCTGATGGTGTTGCTTTACGGTAGCGAATCATGGACCTTACGAAGGCTCAGAGCAACCGTATACTGAGCTTCGAAAACAGATGTTTGCGACGGGAACTGGGTGTGCGGTGGATGACTTTAGGAGCAACGAGGAGATAAGAGAACGCACCAAACAGCCTCTCATCACGCTGAGCGTGAAGAGGCGACGTTTGACCTGGCTCGGCCACGTGCTGCAGGTGCCAGAAGAGAACCTCAACCTGACTTGCCTGTTCTTCAAGCCGACTGGATTCCGGCGTCTTGGAAGGCCGCTAAATACTACCTATAGAGTGTATACGGCGGAACTACGGAGCTA
This sequence comes from Rhyacophila brunnea, assembly GCF_057557595.1. Lineage (NCBI taxonomy): Eukaryota > Metazoa > Arthropoda > Insecta > Trichoptera > Rhyacophilidae > Rhyacophila > Rhyacophila brunnea. The sequence goes on along the minus strand of NW_028232904.1, from coordinate 28,768,104 downwards.
TGGGATGCTGGTTTGACCTGGAATGAAGCAAGAAGACTGGCGAGTGACAGGGGTTCTTGAAGGCGCCACGTGGTCTCCATATGCTCCAACTTAGGGGCGGATATGGCCGAAGAAGAAGACATTGGCGGATTCTCAGGCCAACCGTCTGCCACGATCGCCCTCAATCATGAAAAGTCACTTTTGAGTCGTTCCCTGGAGTCGTGACCGAATTGGAACAATTCCTGCACGATTGTGTGAAAGATTACCGAGAATGTACGAAAATATCTGAATTAACCTCGAGCTTCCATGAGTGCATGTGAGTGAGTCTTGCATTTGACATAACACAAATTTGACATTTATTTAATGAACATTTATTCATTATGTCAACCAACGATAATAATAAATAATATATAATTAATTATTTCTTTTATTCAACGAATAATAACGAATAATTCACAAGATTTAAGAATGTACCATTCTGATTATTGAACATACATACTTTTGAAAAACACTTTCTGAGAAAATATATTATATATAACCAATAGAAAAAATCTTTTTGAAAAAAGTAAGCGACAGGGAATCGAACCCTGCATCTCCTGGGGTCCGTTGCATTTACCTCTATGCTACAATGTACTAATTAATAATACAATGTACTAATTGCGACAAATTTTAACTATTGGCCTTTTTAATAGTTATTCATCAGCGTTCGATTCCCTGTCGGGGTGGCTTACTTTTTTCAAAAAGATATTTTCTATTGGTTATAATATATTTTCTCAGAAAGTGTTTAATAAATAATAGCTTAGTTATACAATCAGCAACTCGTTGCTTGTCTAAATTTAATTTGTTGGTTTATTTATAATTGTTGATACTAGCAACTGAGCGTATATTATGAACCAATCAAATCAAGCGCCAAGTGTAATTGCTATTTAAAATCGACAGTTGCTCACGACTATCGTTGAATTTGACTGGGTCTGGAAGTCTGCTGGTGTAATAGACCTTTACGAATCATCAAAGAGTATTATAAATATTAGCTTATTAAAAGCATCAAAACTGTTTTGAGCTGCACCTTATACCTACTAACTTATGTCATTCATTGTGCTTCATGGTTTGTTGTAGGCTACAAAGAAAAAAAGAAAAGGTGATTTAGGTTCACAAAGAGACGTTTTACATGTCTGGGACATGTGTTCCGGATGCCGTCAGAGAATGCGACACTTTGCACCCTATGACACAGCCTCAAGGCTTCCGTTGTCGTGGCCGGCCCTCCCTCACCCTGCAGCGGTGTTACAAAAAAAAGTATCTGGAAATTTGTTTGTTTACAGTTCGCCGTATCACACTTCACCATGAAATGAGATAATGATATAAATGAGAACTTTGCCATTCTGGGCAGTGTTGACCTGTGTCCCTGATAACTATCTTAGAAATAGAGACCATCAGTTGTTTATTCTCCCAAGGTGCAGAACCAACCTGCCACTGGTAATGCCAATTGGGAGGGCGATAACTATGTTCAACGAAATTGCTTCGGGTGTTGATATATTCCACCTACGTGAGGATGAGTACAGGTGGACGTTGTTTTATAAATTCTTAAAATAGGGTCTGCTTAACTCATCCGGTGTACTTCCTTGTACCTATCTAATTTATATTTTATGTATTTACACATTTCTACTGTTTAATAACATACTATCTATCTCTTTTTTTATGTAATACTGTTTTATATTTCTTTGTTTCTAAATGTCATGTTGTGAACGTCTTAGCGATGGTGCCCACAGAACGCGTCGAGCGGGTGAAGTCCGCGTATGCAGTGTTTATTCATAACCATAATCACACGTCTCTCGCCGCGCATTACCCTTCACCTATGTATTAAGCGGTCCATGGAGCACAAAACAATTACTTTTACAGCGTCTCTCATAACAAAGCAATAAAAATATTATATTATTTCGGGGCTTGTAATAAATATTTACGACGACATTGTTCAACCAGCGAAATATAATGACACGGAATAAAATAAAACAATGACTTCTCTGTAATTAAATAATTGCTTTTCGCCCGTCGATCCATGACGCCTCGCGCCCGCCGCGCCTGTACGACAACGCTCACAACAGCCGAGTAAATTAGAGACCGTCGCGCCCCATTCGCTGGTCACATCCAATGTATTTTCATATTATTGTCGTGCTATGACGTCAAAAGACGCCGCACTGAACCCTGTGTGCGTTGAAGTATAAGGCGCGCGAGGCGTTATGTTCTTCATACGCTGTGTATGCTCTATTGTATTCCTTGGTGATTCATCGCCCAAACTGAAGAAATGCGCGAGCGCGTCGCGCGCCCGATTGTATATGCTCAGCGCCTTAAACTTAGATTTTTTGTAATGTCCACAATATGTTAAAAATAAATAAATTGAATTGAAAATTGAAATAAATTGAATTGAATGAAATGTTATATCAAGAATACATGGTTCATATATTAAAAACCGTCCAACTTCTTTGGGTCGTATAGTACTGAGATAAGATTTAAGTCGATTCTTGTTCGTAAGGTTCTTGTCGGTTTACAGGAAACCTTTTTTTCAATAAATGGATTTCACTTGGTCAACTTATCTAATCCACACTCTGACCTAGAGAATCCAATCCAGAGTCAAAATTTTGATCCTTGGATTTCAGGATTACAATTTGACGATTCCGGGATCGGCATATTTTTCAATAGTTAATATTAAGTTTTTATCTTCTTCGACCATGTCCGATCCTAATAGGATCATATGGGCCTCCACAGAGTGGAGGTTTGTATTAACAGATTTTTATTTTTACGAGAAATGGATGTCAGCCACTTGCTCAACCTATTAGGTCCATACCCTGACTCACACACAAATTGAAAAACAATATATTGTGTAGTTGTCAGACCCAGGATTCGAACCTGGGACCCTCGACTCAATAGGTCGGCATTTAAGCCACGCGGCCATCGTGGGTGTACGTGGTTTATATTATATCTTGTCAGACTTCTGACTCAAATTACTAGCCACTGTTGATTGATTTACATAATCTAAAAAAATAAACAAACAGTGACATCTGTTTACAGCGATTTTAGTTAAGCTTCCCTTTACATTCAATGTGTGTCGTTAATCATCTGCGGCCTGTCAGATACTGCCATTGTTAATATATATTGTGTTCCTTCAATCTTGATAATGCACAGGTTTAATTAATGGAGAAAATAATATTGTAATATAAATAAGAATGTGAAAGTAAAATATTTATTTATTTAAGAAAGGATAACAAATACAAGTTGAACTAAAATATAAAATAACATTGTGTTGAAATTAAATACAATAAGTACACAAGTAAAATACTGCTATATGATGATTCTTTCATAATAGAATATCATACTAATAAAAATAATAAAGCCGCGTTGACAAGATCCGAGTACACTCGAACAGAGAGCACTCGGATAGCTACTCGTATTGTGGCAACTGGTAATCCAAGCGCACACGGACGAAGGCGTCCGATCTTAGTGAACTCGGACCGCGTTCTACTCTTTCGAGCTAACTCGTATAGGAGTAGTTTGTATGAAGCTGTCTCGTACGAGTGTACTCGGATCGTGTCAACGCAGTTTCTTATAAAGTTCATCTTACGTAACTTGGGGTGTTACTGTATAGGCAAATTTCAAGAGGACCATTTGACCATCATGTTAAGACTAAACCTGTAGACCATTTACACCAAAGAGATTTGTTATGTACATACTCAAATCTTTAAATATTTTTTTTTCAACACATCTATGTTTTGTGATTAATAGTTTTATATAAACAATAATATGTACTTAATGTTATACAGGAACAAAATATTAAATATAAAAATAAAATCCTATCATTTGCATTATTTTTTCGTACCCTCAATCCTAATAAAGTTTTTGCTGCGAAAACTTTTCATAATGAATTTTCATCATAAATTGGTTGCAAGCTAAGTATTGATGAAAAAAATATAAATAAAAGTATGGCCCATTTGTGGCAAAGTGTACCTTGTTTGTGATTGATAAAAAAAAAATCCTGAAAGTTTCGGGATTATGTTTACTAATTAATCCCAGGATTCATAAGTAGATTGGATTCTCTACTCTGACCCCGAACACAAATTGAAAAACGTCAAACTTAACTTACAAATGCCAAACTTAGGATTCAAACCTGGTACCCGCGACATTATAATCCGACAGGTAAACCCAACTCTTATATTTTATTAAAACAAAAATGTAAAGTTTCCACTACTTATACATATTTTAGTTTTCAATACCAATTAATATCAATTTCATTACCATACCACATTTGCTCCAAGAAAGACTTCAGGCAGCCAGTGGTTGTATTAAATTCAACAAAGTAGTTAGTCGATAGCTATTTCGTCTGCGTTTGGTAAAACTGTTAAATAATAACATTACCATTGTCGGACGCATATGAGGTTAGAGCAAACGCAACCAAACAAAAATGTATGTTGTGATCCCTAAATATGAGGACAAACCTTCAGAGATCACATAAAAGTTAACACACTATGAGCGGGAAGGGTATTTCTACCCGCGCGCCCTACTGGTGCATATCGGCGGGATGGGTAGAAATACCTTTTACCCCGTCTCCACTTTAAAACGGGAAACATATTTCTACTTGATTATTTCATATGGGTATTTTATGTCAACGGCTTGAAAACATTTCAAACTAACTACACACACATCTACAAAAAAAAATAAGTAGCTGCCGTTTCATTTACTTATACACATACTCCTGCGCAGTCCATATGAGAGCTCGTACGTTTAGAGTCAATGAATCGGCGAACTATATTACTGTAGACGAAAGAATGCTAAAATTATATCCGTCTTCTTTTCACACTTGATTATTCTTTGATGGGTGAGCAGGACGACATTTTGTGAAAATCGGTATGTATTCTTAAAACATGGTTTATTCGTCGCACTGCGGAATGCGAGTATATTTCTTTTTTATGATGCGTGATAAATACATAATATTATGTATGCCTGCTTCTTGTACTATAAATATCCTTGAGGAGTGAATTACAAGAGTGGAACCTGATATTAATTAGATGTCTGTAATCTACTACGATCTATATTGAATATCAGTATTGAAATACAGAGTTATAGAACGGGTGTGTTTTTACCAGTGAAATATGTTTAATTGATATTTTATTTAATCTTTCAAAAATGGCTTCAGACAATTATGAGAGTGATAAAATTTTCGCCGATAATTTGTCTGCTTATTATTCTGGTGAAGATTTACCTGAATTAGACAGTGATAGTGAAGAGTTCCCTCGCAGGAGAAGGGTACCAGTGATACCGTTACAAATCAGTGATCCTGAAGACAGTGAAGTGGCGGAAGAAGAAGTTATTGAATTGTCTGAAATAGACAACCCACCGCATATTGAAACATTTTTAAGGCAAGCGTAGCACCAAATAATTCCGAAAATATTATGGGCATAGTTTATTAATTGGAGATGATTTACTTAGCACAATGGTAGAAGAAAGTAATCGATACCGCACACAAAATGAATCCCGAATCAATCTGTAAATCTTGGAGATGAAAAAATTCCTCGGATTAATTTTGCTTATGGTTCGAAAAGACACGAGACGATTATTGGTCTACAGATCCGTGTATAGAAACACCAATATATTCTAAAATAATGAGTCGAGATCGTTTTATACAAATTTGGCAATTGTGGCACTTTTCAAATGACATCACGGATACCAGTGATCGCCTCGAAAAAATTAGGCCAATTGTGACATACCTAATACCAAAGTTTTCTTCTGTTTATAAGCCTCAAAGAGAACTTTGGTTAGATAAAGGCATTATACCGTGGCGGGGAAGACTTGTATTTAAAGTCTATAATGCATCTATAATAATAAAATACGGTATCCTAGTGCGCATGGTTAGTGAAGCCACTACGGGATACATCTGTAATCTGATCATTTACAGTGGGCAAGGAAGACCACTATTAGACACCATCCAATTGCTTCTAGGTCCATATTTAATTTTGTGGCATCACGTCTACATGGACAATTACCATAATAGTGTAAAAACCAGTGAAGCACTTTTAGAAAATAAAATTAGGACGTGTGGAACAATGAGAATAAGCCGAGGTTTCCCAGAATGTTTCAAAAGCGTAAATCTTAGTGCAGGACAAACTTTTTTCTGTCGGCAAAACGATGTATTGTTACAACTCTGGAAATCAAAGCGAGATGTTCGAATGATTTCAACCATACATCCATCTACCATTTTAGAGAGTCACAACAATGATTGGAATACGAGACTACATATTTGGAAACCGTTGTGTGCTATAGAATATAATAAATATATGAAAGGGAGTTGTACTGTTGTAGTCGCACGGTTGCACTGACGCATACACACACAATCAGTGAAACAGTCTGTGTTCAATTCGTAGGCGAAGTAGCGTGAAACATTAAAAATGGATTTGGTTAATGAATGCGAGCACCATCAAAGAATTAATGTAAATGGCAAAAACGAACCCGAAACATCCCATCAAAAAGTTAAATGGATAATTATTATTATAGCAATAATACTGACTATAATTATCCTCGCATGTACGGGATACGATATGATCCAGAAAAAATATAATCCGATGCTGAACTCTACAAAGCATAGCCCCCACCCGTGCCGTGCTCCAGTAACGTCCTCAAACTACGAACCAAACAGGCATGCAGGGAATGGAAAACCCGGACCGCCGCACCATTCGAAAAAACCGTCGAAAATACCCATGCGTACAGAGGGGTATCATTTGTATAAAAATAACTTGTAATAATTGTACGAAAATAACATTCTACGAAATTATGAGAGCGCAAAGCAGCCCGCTTTGGCCACTGTCACCCGCCAGGTGGTGCAGGCAGATGATGTATTAACTCTGCTCAGGCAAGCTCAAGGTTTCCCTACACACATACACATTAACGTAGTTTCAAACCCACGAAATTAGCATCCCTAGTTACATTTAGAAACCGCAACCCTCGACTTTCATCCCTAAGGCAATTTTACTCGAAGAACCTATTCTAAAAAAAATAGATAGTTTTCTGACCATGAGTAACTGTCTTAGGCGACTTTTGATATTCCAACTCTAGACTTCTCAAAACTCAACCAACCATTTTTCAACCCTTTACGTAGTTTCAATAACTGACAGAGAAGGGTGAAAGGCGAATCTCTGGCGCCTAAAAACGAGAGACCTTTGGCTATGGGATGGAAACCCAGACAGAAAACCGCACACCAACCCGTCTGGGCAGCGTGGTGTGCTATGTCTGAAAACCCCTCGATGAAAACCAACAACAATAAATCTCGGCCCTTATTCTCCGGAGGCCAACCTGACACTGATCACGGCAGCAATCAGCAAAGGAAGGCAGAGGGTGCTAACAATCCCCGGAGCAACGGTAACGGCTGCCTACCGATGACCATAGCCACCTATAATGCCAGAACACTATCCAGCAACGCTAAACTTTAGGAACTTCAACAAGAACTCAGCGGAATCCACTGGGACGTCGTCGGCCTCAGCGAAGTCCGACGTAAAGATGAAGCTATCATCAACTTACACAGCGGACATGTACTCTGCTATAAAGGAACTACAAGCAGACGCACTAGCGGTGTCGGATTTATTATTCATAAAGCATGGAAAGACCGCATAGTGGAATTCGACTGTTTATCTGATAGGGTGGCAAGTCTGATCATCCAAATCAATAGCAGATACCAACTTCGTCTAATACAAGTGTATGCTCCTACACAAGGCTACCCCGATGAAGATGTGGAGGACCTTTACGAAAACATAGATGAATTAAAATATAAGCGTAATTGCCACACTGTGGATGGGCCGCCTACCAAACACCATGCAGGTGGTCCTGGCAACACAGAAGGACGCCGACTTAAACAAAGTCGCAGACCTCGCAGACGCCATGGCCGATTCATCGTCAAAAGCCACCACCGCGGAAATCACAAACGGAGAATATGTTCGACAGCCGGATAAAGCAGCTGGTTGTCACCTTACGCCAGGAGATCTCAGCACTCCGCGAAGAACTCCCCAAGGACTTTACCCTGGATTCCCGCCCAGCAAGCAGGCAGTCGCGTCAATCCAGCCGAAATCAAAGCTCATCCATACCCTGAGAACGAAGCCAATCACGTCACGACATGTGTTGGTATCATCACAAATTCGGTCAGCGGGCGAAGAAGTGCGTAACACCGTGCACTTTCGCCGAGGGAAACGCTCAGGGCATTCGTTAAACGCGGCAAGCGATTTCAGCCCTACTTCAAGCCGTCTCTTTGTTACCGACCTCGCTACGCAAACTCAATTCCTAATCGACACCAGCGCAGATCTTTGTGTTTTCCCACGCACGAAAGTGCAGGGGCGCCGAACAAAAGCACAATACGAACTTTCGGCTGCAAATGGATCTATGATAGCAACTTATGGCAGCATTATGATGACCCTGAACTTAGGACTACGGCGAGATTTCACATGGAATTTCGTCGTTGCGGATGTCAAGAAGCCCATCATTGGCGTTGATTTTTTAATCCATTTTGGATTACTCGTCGACGTCAAAAATAACAAGCTATTGGACCAAACGACTCATCTTACAACTTCTGGACGTTACATCACATCGATCAAGACTGTCGCAGGCAAATCCCCGTTTCATGGATTACTGCAGCAGTTCCCCGACCTTACTCGTCCGGATGGAACAGGAAGAGAAGTCATCCACAATACTCGACATCACATCCATACCACTGCAGGACCATCAGTTGCCCTACGCCCCAGACGCCTAGCCCCTTGACAAGCTGCGCATAGCAAAGAAGGAATTTGACACCATGACCAGACTCGGAATAACACGTCCATCCGAAAGCTCTTGGGCCTCACCGCTTCCCAAGAACGAAGATCAATGGAGACCATGCGGAGATTATCGCGGATTAAACGCACGAACCATACCAGACAGGTATCCCGTGCGGCACATCCAGGACTTAGCGCAAACACTGCGCGACAGGAAGATCTTCTCCACAATTGATCTGGTGAGGGCCTATAACCAGTTCCCTGTTGCCAAAGACGACATCCCAACCTGGTCTTCATCAAGAGCCGGCGATTTCAACCAGATGATGCTTACCAGGATGGAACGACTGGTCACCGGACTGCGACGTGTGGCTGCACAGGACGGAACACAGCAAGCCACCGAGGACTCACCCAGCACCCGTCAGCCACACCAGTCCAGCCGCCAACGCAGCCGAATCACCGGAGCCCTGTGGACTCCGCAACAAACCAGGAGGAGACAGTTCCGGTGCAGCCAGCAGCTGGACAGAACATCACCAGCGTCACGACGGAGAACGCAAAGCAGCCCGCTTTGGCCACTGTCACCCGCCAGGTGGTGCAGGCAGATGACGTATTAACTCCGCTCAGGCAAGCTCAAGGTTTCCCTACACACATACACATTAACGTAGTTTCAAACCCACGAAATTAGCATCCCTAGTTACATTTAGAAGCAGCAACCCTCGACTTTCATCCCTAAAACAATTTTACTCCCATCAAAAAGTTAAATGGATAATTATTATTATAGCAATAATACTGACTATAATTATAATAACATGTACGTGATACGATATGATCCAGAAAGAATATAATCCGATGCTGAACTCTACAAGCATAGCCCCCACCCGCGCCGTGCTCCAGTAACGTCCTCAAACTACGAACCAAACAGGCATGCAGGGAATGGAAAACGTGGACCGCCGCACCATTCGAAAAAACCCTTAAAAAAAATACCCATGCGTACAAGGCGTCATTTGTATAAAAATAACTTGTAATAATTGTACTAAAATAACATTCTACGAAATTATGAGAGCGCAAAGCAGCCCGATTTGGCCACTGTCACCCGCCAGGTGGTGCAGGCAGATGACGTAGTAACTCCGCTCAGGCAAGCTCAAGGTTTCCCTACACACATACACATTAACGTAGTTTCAAACCCACGAAATTAGCATCCCTAGTTACATTTAGAAGCAGCAACCCTCGACTTTCATCCCTAAGACAATTTTACTCCCATCAAAAAGTTAAATGGATAATTATTATTATAGCAATAATACTGACTATAATTATAATAACATGTACGGGATACGATATGATCCAGAAAGAATATAATCCGATGCTGAACTCTACAAACATAGCCCCCACCCGCGCCGTGCTCCAGTAACGTCCTCAAACTACGAACCAAACAGGCATGCAGGGAATGGAAAACGTGGACCGCCGCACCATTCGAAAAAACCCTTAAAAAAAATACCCATGCGTACAAGGCGTCATTTGTATAAAAATAACTTGTAATAATTGTACGAAAATAACATTCTACGAAATTATGAGAGCGCAAAGCAGCCCGCTTTGGCCACTGTCACCCGCCAGGTAGTGCAGGCAGATGACGTAGTAACTCCGCTCAGGCAAGCTCAAGGTTTCCCTACACATATACACATTAACGTAGTTTCAAACCCACGAAATTAGCATCCCTAGTTACATTTAGAAGCAGCAACCCTCGACTTTCATCCCTAAGACAATTTTACTCCCATCAAAAAGTTAAATGGATAATTATTATTATAGCAATAATACTGACTATAATTATAATAACATGTACGGGATACGATATGATCCAGAAAGAATATAAACCGATGCTGAACTCTACAAGCATAGCCCCCACCCGCGCCGTGCTCCAGTAACGTCCTCAAACTACGAACCAAACAGGCATGCAGGGAATGGAAAACGTGGACCGCCGCACCATTCGAAAAAACCCTTTAAAAAAATACCCATGCGTACAAGGCGTCATTTGTATAAAAATAACTTGTAATAATTGTACGAAAATAACATTCTACGAAATTATGAGAGCGCAAAGCAGCCCGCTTTGGCCACTGTCACCCGCCAGGTGGTGCAGGCAGATGACGTAGTAACTCCACTCAGGCAAGCTCAAGGTTTCCCTACACACATACACATTAACGTAGTTTCAAACCCATGAAATTAGCATCCCTAGTTACATTTAGAAGCAGCAACCCTCGACTTTCATCCCTAAGGCAATTTTAATCGAAGGACCTATTCTAAAAAAAATAGATAGTTTTCTGACCATGAGTAAAACTGTCTTAGGCGACTTTTGATATTCCAACTCTAGACTTGTAGTGACTAGCATGGAACCTCATCATTACATATAAATTATCATAATATATTTAAGTATCTAATAATATTTGTTACTATGTAAACTAGTTGATAAGAAAGGCGTATTGCATGATTCACAATCTGACTGACGGCACACGACGTCAGGTCAGTCAACTTTCTTAGCAATTTGCAAGACATCAAATTTCATCATAAACACATTTGCTTTCTTGATAAAATATAATTATTCATAAGAATTATTTAGCAACTTTGTAACGAAGAATGCGCTATCAAGCATTACATTGCCATATAAAGGAATCCGGAAATGTGCCAACTTATCAGATTTGCTTGTACTTAGTAAACTCACAGTAAACAAGTGACATGTGGTCACAGGGCAACGTCCTGACCTCAGATAACCTTTCTTTGTTATAATTTCTATAAAAGCTCAAAGCGGGGCGAATCTGATAACACACGTCGTCAAATCCTTGTAACCTATAGTCGAATCTCTGCTCGTCGCATTCGGTTCAACTTTTCTCATAGCAACACGCCATTATAATTTAACTTTATCAATTTAATCTTAATTCTAAATATATTGTCTGTAAGAATTGTTTCAAGTATTGTTGAGGAGAATAAACTGATATTTACTCAAACACGCATCTACCTTCGATCCATTGAAGTCCATCTACCTACCTCATCATCCTCATACCTCCTCGCAATAGACTTCTCAAAACTCAACCAACCACTTTTCAACCCTTTTCGTAGTTTCAATAACGCACTTTTGAACTACTCCACTGCATCCTGTTAAGCTAATCCGAGCATGCGCGAACGCTCTCGACAGCTTATATCTCTCTCAGCCCTGTGGATCCACTCATAAGCTAAGTTACCCTTTCCACACTTCTGCGAACACCGCAAGTAGGAAACGCCAGAAGAATTCATCTTACGAGCAGCTGAATGACATATTCCCTCCTACTCAATGTTTTCAGATGGCCGGCAAATAAAAATACCTTGGTTGAACTCGCAAGCCTAACTAAATTGGACACACTATCAAATAATTCAAGTCGCAACCCCAGCTTCTGCATAACTTAATGCTATGATTCACACTACCTATGTTATGCCAATCACTTTTACAACTTTAAATAAAAATAGATACATCACACATTTAACAAGGAAAATCTAAGTGAGCCAGACGAGTTACGATGTCGCAACAAGAAAACCAAGCAATTCGACATCTTCAAAGACCTCAGCAAATCAACACATGTTTTCTTACGTGATGACACCGTCAAAAGTCCGCTGCAATCTCCATTTACCGGACCATATGAAGTCATAATACGTAACACATGAACATATGTTATTTGCAAGCAAGGAAAAAATATTACCGTATCCATCGATCGTTTAAAACCAGCATATTTATTCAATGAAAATACAATGGATAAACAAATAATGCCAGCGAAGTTGACTGATCCCGTGAGAACAACATTTGTAACTCGAGCAGGCAGAAGTGTGCGCTTCCCAGACCAATTAGGTCAGCAAAATTCCAAAGAACAATGAAAAATATCACTCACAACATGAGCGAGAAGTTTCAAGTATCAAGTTGCAAAACAACGACACGCGTCGCATATTTTATTACAAAACAAAAGCGCAGCAAAACGAAACATATGAGCGACCGGAATATAGGTCAGTGTGTTTTCGCAACAAGGCGCTCGGCAAACAAAAAAATAATAAATAAATATCGGACGCCAAAGCCTAACCATGCAGTACGAAACAAGAGCGCGTTTCCGAGCTAAGTTACCAGCATTCAAAATTCAACAAAATGGGTTCACAACAGACCAAAGAAAAGATCGTAGTTTCACAAGCCGTGTCAGGTGGCGCGATTGTGACACACGTCGTAAATTCGAATCTCTGATCGCCGAATCAGTAACTTTTCTCATACAACGCTGTCGTAATTTAAATTGTCAAATTAATATTCAACTATAAATAAACTGTCTAATATTTTGTATCAAATATTGTTGAGGGAAATAAATTGGGTATTTACTTAATCACGCATCCACCTTCGATTCATTGAAGTAAACCTACCTACCACATCCATCAACCTCCTCTTCCCCTCACAATACATGAACACGACGTACACAACATGTCCGGGTTTACTGACGACCACGAACGCATCTGCGGTTCGCAAACTGTACACTAGGAGCACAGGAACGTGTCCACTAAGGACGATCGCGGAGCGTAACTGGCTCACGAACATAGTGAATACGCGGCTTTACACACTGTCCTCTAACTAGATTTACCATTGGACGTTAAACACAGTGTTATCAATTAGTAATCTATTTAAAAATTATAACAATGTTCCGCGCAAGTACACTTTTTAACGCGATTCTTATCAACACAGTGATTCTTTGTTACATAACGATGTCAGTTGCCGCTGGAATTAATTGTATGAATAGAGTAAGCTACATAATAGAGAGGTAGCGTGGACGATTACAATCCCACAGGGGTATAATAAGTTCCGAGCGGATAACCTTAAATATATCTCGAATCGATGCCTCGGACTGCATGATGTACGATATTGAGGATGGTGCCTTTGTATCCTTAACTTTCCTTGAAATATTAGATCTTTCAAGAAACTTTTTACATACTTTCTCATTTTCAAATCTTTCCGCAACGATCATTCCGCTGATACTGTACTCAAATTATCATCGTTTAAAGGAGATTTACAAACAAAAGACTGTACTTTGACAATATATTTATCCAAAAACTTTTTTGAATATGATGACAACTCTGAAATATTTCAAACAACATTTCAATTTTCATAGTCGTACTTTATACGCTATCCTAATGAATTTGTTTCCATATTCGCTATAATAATGTTCTCTTAATCCATTTCTATGGCATGTAGATAGTGATACCACGTAAACTATCACCCCTACCAAATACCTACATTTTATGAGCCTAGATGCGACCCAACCATCAAACTCGGGCAAATACATCATTTGGTTACGGATGCGGAAAACCTGGCATGCTAAACACGCACTAAAAAGCAACTACCCACAGTGCCAAGAAAATCAGTTTCAGTGCAGTCAATACACAGGGACCGTGTGAGACGGAGGCCCACTATCGACCAATCATTATAATTTCAATCGGGACTGAAACCAGTACAGTTTTATAGACACAAGAGCCAGGATAAGCGTCGCATCAGATTCACTGTACAAGCAGGGCCATATATTCTATGAGAAACATGTTAATGTAGTACTCGTGGTGGAATAAAAAATCCACAACCAATCAAGACAAATACCATGATCAAACTTCGAGGACGAACAATACCCACGACATTCATAATATTGTTAAATTGTAAAGACAACAGAACTTTACTAGGTGTTGATTTTATAGAAAACGCTGCAATGGTGCTTATTCTACTATATGACCTGGAAAATGAAAAAAAATATATACGAGTGGGAAACGAACACAGATACTCAGATGGGAATGTCAGGTCTCTCAACAGAGAAATCCACACTGTCTGAAGAGTTTTGAGTATACGGACCGGATATTCTTCTAAGCCCGATACCCGGTACTCCGCAACAGGTGACATCGGAATAGCTGCCGCCAATGCTTTAGAAGAAGCATTAAACACTCAATGGGAAAAGCTGAGCCCAATACCCGGCACACCTCAACAGGCGACAGGTAACATCAAAATAACTGCTACCAATATACTAGAGCAGGCTCAGAGGAGAAAGTTAAGCCCCTCACCACATCATCACCAAAGCAGAATGGCTTGACCGGTTATTCACCTCGTCTAATCGACCGGATGATGAGAGACGCTCAAGTAAACATTCATCGGGGACTAGACGATGAAACAACCAAACACTTTTTGCCAAGTCACCTAAAAGAAGGAGAATCTTAAGCATAGACCTGGCGCTGGTTTCCATAGACGACCTGTCAAACGACCAGAAGAAAGTCTGGAAAAACTCTTAGAACACCATAGGTTGGTATTTGAGGTCAGTGGAACACTGCCTCAACAACACCACCAAACTAGCTATATCAAAGCACACCATGACATTTTTGCAGACGTGCCAAGAAGAATACACTATGGAAATGGGATAACGAACAGCAATCTGCCTGCGACAAATTAAACGAATTACTCACGAACGCACCAATCTTGCGCCAGGCAGATGAAACAATCCCATATCTGCTCAAAACTGATGCAAGCAGTTATGCATAAGGGGCTGTATTACTCCAGGGGGAGGGGGAAGAAGAGTGACCATTAGAATATGCCAGTCGTCTTCTCACTCCAGCAACTATTGTTAATAGCCACTATATTTATCATTCATCTGATACAGCTGCTCTTCTCCTGTGAGAGTAATATTTAATGTTTGTTTTTTGCACAGAGGTGAAGGTGCCCCAGAACTTGATGTATCTCAAGAATCCATCAAAAAATTTAAATTTGACATAACACAAACACCTAATGGCATAAAATGTCCGTTACATGTTGCGAAAATCCTTGAAAATAATTACCGCATGGAAAACGCTTAGAGAGTATATGAAGTACTTTGGGAATTAACGAAGTTATTTAAAAAAAATATGGTAAATGGATTCCCAGCTCGCTGGGAGGGGAGTGTGTGGGTACTTCACGGATCTTCAAGCAGAGCGCATATTTAACTTCATAGTTTGTTTAAGTACCTTAGAACCGATGTTACTTTGTAAGAAAGCTAGTTATTAAGTATGTCTTTTAATATCAGTTACAAATCATTTGTCAACGGCACGCTCTGCGGTCAGCGAACTCGGATGAGCAAACTGCCTCGACAGTGATTTCACAATAACATATATTTTTCTTGCTAAATTCACTGTTTATAATAACTCAGAAATGCGAACACAAGTAATCAAGTCATTCTAACATTCAGTCGAGTCCACGATCTAACGATTGATAATTTTCTCACAACGCATCTCCGTAATTATTATCTGTAAAAATCACTTAAATATCGTAGTACGTCTGTTTTAAAATTGTATCATTTATGGTAAAGGAAAATAAATTGGGTCTTACTTTATCACGCACAATCCTTGTATTCATTGGAATCAACCTACCCCATCATTCATCCCTTACCATAGTGGTGACCCCGACGTGATAAACGTGAGAAACGGGGCAAACATGGTCAGCATAATAATTGATAATGAAATATTACATCCAAGAACTTGATGTGTCTCAAGAATGAGACGAAAAAAGAAGTGCATGAATTCGGTGTAAACACGTACAGACATTTTAAACAATTAGCAAAAAAAAAAAAATTGTTCTTCATCAGACCGCAGAGTACCGGAAAAACCAAGATTATGGAATCGATACTACAGTGCCATTTCAATTACAGCAGGAATTACATTAACAGGATTAATTTCAACATTTAACTTTGGAAGCGTAATGTATACCAACGCTTGCTTCATGGACGAATGTAAAATGACTGATAATCAATTCGAACATTGGAAACTGTTGCCGTCAGGATCTCCCATGTCGACTGACGTAAACTATAAAGAAAAACACGACGTGCAAAATTGCGTGTTATACACTTGCGCAAACTTTCCTATCGAGCTATATGTAAACGTACCGGAGGCGAAAAGAGCAATTTCGTCGAGAACTTTCGAATATAGATTTAATAATGAGCTCAAACAAAAATTTGACATATCAGTGCACGCATGGGAGAAATCTTGGAAGTCGTTTGAATATTTTTTTTTACTTTAATTACAGATGGATCACTATCACTATGCTTATTACTGCAACGAGGAGGAAGAAAAAGGATGCATGTTGCACAAAAAAAATACAGATTATCTTTGTGAAATGCATTGTAATAACTTATATAATTGGATATGTTACATTTGCAAGCGGCCTTTATATGTATTTTATAAAAGCCAATTGGAATGTCCGTGGGACAATAAAGAGTTGGGTGATATTTGGAATGGCAATATGTAATTTTTTATAGCGCTATTATGTTATTGATATATTTTGATAATTATAAAATTATTATTAGCGATTATTTTGTTTAATAAAAATAAATACTGGAATGGCTCTACAATACAATCGAGTATTTCTGTATGGAGCCTCGATTCATTACTTTCTGTGAAATCAACGGGCGAGATTGGACAATGGGTCATAAAACTGGAGGTGTATCCATTCAAAGAGGTTTGCACACTAAAAGGATGACTTTTCTAACTGCATCGAATATGGATCCTCTGATTATGCAAGTGGACAAAGTAGTTTACATGGCAACAACTCAAATCAGCAAACTTCCCAATCTAGAGAAGCTATTATTATTATATTAAAGCCCACCTGGAAGAACACTCGCCGCTTTCTGATAAGCAATTTGGGTTCAGACAAGGCCAATCAACAGAAGACGCCATAAGGAACGTTATTGCGATTGCTGAAAATTCCTGCCGTAATTACGTCCTAGGAGTTTCCTGGACATTGCGGTTGCGTTTGATAGTGCGTCCTGGCCTCTTATGCTTCAAAAGCTCCGGCTGAAGCGAATACCAGGAAATTTGTTCGCGTCAATTCAAAGCTATTTCACAAATAGACCATCTCACCGAAGTAAAGAGGTTAATTATAGTTTCATAAAATATACATCTCCAAATAAAATCCCAGTACGGGAATTAAAGCAACCAACATATCGATATATTAAACCAGTTGAGGAGGTTCTAGAGGCCATTCAAAGATTCAACCGGTGCTCTGCATCAAGAAAAACAGATGTTACAGTACAGAGCACGTGTTTGATATTTCCAATAACGATGTTGTGTCCCTTAGCATGTCTGAACTGCAACAAATATATGAAAACATTCAGTACCATACTTGCAAGGTGATAGCGTCGTCAGATAATTAAACATCTCTCTCAACACGAATATAAATCTAAAACTGGATAATCTTAACGATCTCACAATCAAATAGAATCATTACCACATACATTGGTTCAAAAAAACAAAGTATTACTACATAACGTTGTCAAATTAGACACGTCACGTAACTTTCATTCTTTGCGCTATCATAACCCATCTATCGAGAAACATCATATCGCATTTATTCAACACTACTGGATAATTTTAAAGCATCCACGTCAGAATCACATAATATAATCATTATCCCATAACATTGATTCAATAAAATGTTCTTCACACTTGCCAATAACATTGTTATATTATAGAACATATTATGGAATTGAATTTTTACTTTTTGCAGATGATTTAAAACTATGTGCGCCAATTCGCAATGAACTGGATTGAACATTGAACACGTGGAACGAAATTTCTAATAATAAATAAAAAATCTGATATGTTTCTTAATGCGGAGCACATTTTTGATATTTTCAATAACGGTGCCGATCCCTTTGCAATCTAACTGCATCAAATATATGAAAGCCTTCCAGTACCATACTTGCAGGCTGATAGCTTTGTGTAACTGTATTTCATTTATTCTGCTATTAGACTTTGGAAAATCCATTTATCGAGAAATATCACACTTCATCAACACGACTATGAATATAAAACTGGATGATCTTTTACGCATCTTACAACAGAATTGAATCGTTACCACATAATATTTGTTCAAAAAACAAAGAATTATGACATATTCTCTGAAAATCAATAAAGAATAAACTAATATAGTAAATAGAATGTACTACTGACAAGTGTTTCTGTATTACTTTTTCTAGGTCAAGACCCTGATTTAATATAATTATATGATGTCAAAAAGTTCATTAAAACGTCAACCTGAAACGAAAGATCTTGGCATAATTTTTGCCTATTCATAATTTTTTCACTCACATATAACTTCTACAGCTCCACACGTGAGAAACTTTTAGGATTCATCGTGCAACAAACCAAACCATTCAAGAATCCAGTGTGTAGTATTCTTGAATGTGGGTCAATTATCTGGAGTTCTTAAGTTTCCTATATAAGCTTATTTTAAAGTGCGTCCAAAAGAAATTTCTTCGATGCTATTATGTCGAAGACGAATAACTATATCGATAATTCGTCAAAACGATTATTTTCTGACTGCCTTTATATACAAGGCATGCTCGCTTATCATTCTATCGAATCTCATAAGTAACTTATGCCCATGAGACAATTTTGACTGCTCTCACAAGGAATGGCATCCAATCCTAGCTTCCTAAAGAATCTGAATTTATATGCACCTACCAATTATCTACCTGGTCGCAGCCATGACCAATTCTGGATCAGAACCATTTCCTTGTGTCAAGCTTATCAGGCACCATTAGCAAGGGGTGCGAGACTAGTCAATGCGCTCTCCAAAGACATTTTCAGTAATGGGGTGTGTATTTTATTTTATTGTATACCATTGTAGTTTTTTGCTATATATTAAACAAGTCTTAGTATGTATTTCTATTAAACTTGTTTGATTAGGACCACCTGTTTCAATTTAAACCGACAACGTTTTTTTTAAATAAAAAAATATATGTATAGTATATTGGGATCACATTACCTGACACAATATACCTTGAACTGAAGAGATTGTAAGAAATAAATCTTTCAAGAAAATCATTATGTAGTATTTGAACCTCAATATTCGAAGAGATTAGCAAAGTGACTTTGAATCACAATTAATTGATCCACATATATATTTTCACTCTCCATTCGTTGCTGTTTAATAAAACACTCAATCTGTCCTTCAACAACAATGAGATTTACCGGTATCTTTCCTTGAGATGTAATTTAATAAGTCGGTTGCCACCGTGACGTGACACCTTCGTAGTAGATCTTCCAAATCTCAGTGTAGACATCAGGAGAAATCTACAGAAGTTTAGGTGCCTTCAAGAGATATTTATCAACTTGGCATGTTTCTCGTAAGATCCAGCATTTCCAATATCCGGTTTCTTTCCTTGAGATGTAATTTAATAAGTCGGTTGCCGTCCTGACACCTTCGGCAGTAGATCTTCCCAGTCTCAGTATAGACCTCAGGGGAAATCCATGGAAGTTTAGGTGCTTTTAACTTATATTTATCAACTTGGCATTTTTCTCACAAGATCCAGCATTTCCAATATCGGTATCTTTCATTGAGATGCAATTTACTAAGTCGGTTGCCGTCCTGATACCTTTGCAGTAGATCTTCCCAGTCTCAGTGTAGACCTCAGGAGAAATCTACAGAAGTTTAGGTGCCTTCAAGAGATATTTATCAACTTGGCATGTTTCTCGCAAGACCCAGCATTTCTTATTGGAAATATAAACATATTTCTGGTATCTTTCCTTGAGATGTAATATAATAAGTCGGTTGCCGTCCTGACACCTTCACAGTAGATCTTCCCAGTCTCAGTATTATATAGACCTCAGGGGAAATCCACGGAAGTTTAGGTGCTTTTAACTTATATTTATCAACTTGGCATTTTTCTCACAAGATCCAGCATTTCCAATATCTGGTATCTTTCATTGAGATGCAATTTACTAAGTCGGTTGCCGTCCTGATACCTTTGCAGTAGATCTTCCCAGTCTCAGTGTAGACCTCAGGAGAAATCTACAGAAGTTTAGGTGCCTTCAAGAGATATTTACCAACTTGGCATGTTTCTCGCAAGACCCAGCATTTCTTATTGGAAATATAAACATATTTCTGGCATCTTTCCTTGAGATGTAATATAATAAGTCGGTTGCCGTCCTGACACCTTCACAGTAGATCTTCCCAGTCTCAGTATTATATAGACCTCAGGGGAAATCCACGGAAGTTTAGGTGCTTTTAACTTATATTTATCAACTTGGCATTTTTCTCACAAGATCCAGCATTTCCAATATCTGGTATCTTTCATTGAGATGCAATTTACTAAGTCGGTTGCCGTCCTGATACCTTTGCAGTAGATCTTCCCAGTCTCAGTGTAGACCTCAGGAGAAATCTACAGAAGTTTAGGTGCCTTCAAGAGATATTTATCAACTTGGCATGTTTCTCGCAAGACCCAGCATTTCTTATTGGAAATATAAACATATTTCTGGCATCTTTCCTTGAGATGTAATATAATAAGTCGGTTGCCGTCCTGACACCTTCACAGTAGATCTTCCCAGTCTCAGTATTATATAGACCTCAGGGGAAATCCACGGAAGTTTAGGTGCTTTTAACTTATATTTATCAACTTGGCATTTTTCTCACAAGATCCAGCATTTCCAATATCTGGTATCTTTCATTGAGATGCAATTTACTAAGTCGGTTGCCGTCCTGACACCTTTGCAGTAGCCAGTCTCAGTGTGGACCTAAGGGGAATTATTCCCGTAATTATATTATATGAACTGTCAAAATCACTTAAATATCATAGTACGTGTCTGTATTAAAATTGTATAAAAACACCACGAAATTAGCTTATCTAGTTACACTTAGAAGCAACAACCCTTCTGACCCTAAGACATTCTTACTCGAAGGATCTATTCTGAACACTAGATAGATTCCTGACTATGTGTAATTGTCTTAGGTGACCTTTGATACTCCAACTCTAGAGTTCTCAAAACTCAACCAACCATTTTTCACATCCCTTCGTAGTTTCAATAACGCACATTTAAACTACTCCACTGCATCCTGTTACGCACATACAGACTATATGTACTAACAGAGCAGCCTTTTAGCTAATCCGAAGCATGCGCAAACGCTCTCGGTAGCTTATATCTCTCTTAGCCCTGTGGATCCACTCACAAGCTGTTACCCTTTCCACACTTGCGAACACCGCAAGTAGGAAACGCCAGAAGAATTCATCTTACGAGCAGCTGAATGACATATTCCCTCGTACTCAATGTTTTCAGATGGGCAGCAAATAAAAATACCTTGGTTGAACTCACAAGCCTAACTAAATTGGTCACACTATCAAATAATACAAGTCGCAACCCCAGCTTCTGCATAATAACTTAATGCTATTATACACACTACCTATATGCCAACCACTTTTACAACTCTAAATAAAAGTACATAGATCACACATAACAAGGAAAATCTAAGGGAACCGAGGCAAGTTTACGTCTCAATGAAATAAATAGACGCCGCAGCCAAACCATTCAGTTTAGTGCGACACACGAAACACGAGCGAGTTTCCGAGCTAAGTTTACCAGCATTCAAGAAAACAAGATGGGCTCACAACAGACCAAAGAAGAGATCGTGGTTTCACAAGCCGCGTCATGTGGCGCGATTGTGAACGACACGTCAGTCGGCCAGCTATCATGGGCAACCTTAGCCTTAGTCATCATCATCATCACAGCAGCAAGCAGCTATCTTTTGTGGACACTATGCAAAAAGCATATCACGAAGAGGATTCTCAAAGGCATCAAGACAGATGTCCCGGGATTCCGAGCACCGCAACATCCACCAAGACAACTGTAACGCAGCGAGATCATCATGTGACACCACCTCCATCTACCTGCATCACGACCTGCCTACAGCAGCTCGCTAGGGGAGGGTCTGTGGGTGGTATCATGGATCTCCCATCATAGAATATATATGTTATGATAGGTTGTTTAAGTACCTAATAACCATGCTACTTTGTAAGATAGTCAATAAGAAAGGCTTGTAATATCAGTTACGAAATCTTGTTAACGGCACGTACTGAGGGCAATCAACGCGCCTGAGTTATTTGCCCGGTGACAATTTCATAACACATAATATTTTCTTGATAAGACGCCTCCGGCAAAGAAGACGAAGATAATTTGGAATGCGAGCAGAATAATACAAATCATTATTATCGCAAGTAGAAATGCAGTCATAGCAACTTGTATTAGGAAATGTATTGTTAATTATTTTATAATGTAACGAGGAAATGCTGGATTCCGAGCACCGCAACATCCACCAAGACAACTGTAACGCAGCGAGATCATCATGTGACACCACCTCCATCTACCTGCATCACGACCTGCCTACAGCAGCTCGCTAGGGGGAGGGTCTGTGGGTCGTATCATGGATCTCCCATCATAGCATATATAAGTTATGATAGGTTGTTTAAGTACCTAATAACCATGCTACTTTGTAAGATAGTCAATAAGAAAGGCTTGTAATATCAGTTACAAAATCTTGTTAACGGCACGTACTGAGGGCAATCAACGCGCCTGAGTTATTTGCCCGGTGACAATTTCATAATAACACATAATATTTTCTTGATAAGAAACCTCCGGCGAAGAAGAAGAAGATAATTTGGAATGCGAGCAGAATAATACAAATCATTATTATGGCAAGTAGAAATGCAATCATAGCAACTTGTATTAGGAAATGTATTGTTAATTATTTTATAATGCAACGAGGAAATGCTGAAAGTGTCATATTTGCGTGAACCCTACTTAGGTCATGCAATAAACAATGACATGCCTCTTCAGGTCGTGTACCCCAAGCCATCGATGGGTTTCCTTTGTTTGAAATTGGTATAAAAGTTTGGGGCACGAGAGATCTGATAACACTCGTCATCATAAAATCATTCTAACATCAGTCGAACCTCTGATCAACGAATAGTAATTTTTCTCATAACGCATCTTCGTAATCTAAATTGTCAAACTCATTTTTAAATCAATTTACTGTCTGTAATTTTTGTATCATTTATTGTTGAGGGAAATAAATCAGGTATTTACTTAATCACGCATCCACCTTCTATTCATTGAAGTCAACCTACCTACCACATCCATCACCCTCCTCTACCCCTCACAATAAGGCTTTCGAGGAATGCAAGAAGAGTTTAGTGGAAGCAACGTTATTAAGACATCCAAAAAGTGAGGGGACTCACTTGGCAATAATCAATGACGCATCTGATACTTCTGTCGGCGCAGCACTTCAACGAGTTGACGATCAATGGGAACCGCTGGCATTCTTTTCAAAGAAACTAAGTCCAGCAGAGAAAAAATATGGTGCTTTCGACCATGAGCTATAAGCTATCTATTTAGCCGTGAAACATTTCCAACACATGATAGAAGCTCACACGTTCACATTTACCGATCACAAGCCCATCCAGTTCGCATTCCAACAAAAATCCGACAAGTGCTCGCCAAGACAATTCAGACACATCGATTTTATAGGACAATTCACGACTGTCATACGCCACGTCGCTGAAAAAGACAACATCGTCGCTGATGCCTTGTCTAGGATATCGTTGAAAACACACTGAATTATGCCAAGCTCGCAGCCGGCCAGGAAATTGACAAGGAGCTGAGTACATTTTTACGTGACGGGTCGGTACTTCAGTCAAAACAAGTACTTATTCCCGATACGGACATAAAGGTATTCTGTGACTTGTCAACACCTATCGCAAGACCTTTCATCACCAACCGCACCGACAAGCAGCTTTTAATCACATCCACAGACTTTCACATCGAGGAATTAATGCGTCTGTCAAACTTGTTACACAACGATATGTTTGGCCATCGATTAACACGGATTGTCGAAATTGGGGCCGCAACTGTCTTCAATACCAAAATTTACAGTCAATTCAATCATTTTCATTTTACAGACTTGGTTTCATTTTTATTAGTAACCATTTTACTGTGTTTGTGAGGGAATTACTTTTCGTTGGAGCTCGTTTTTCCCGCGCAGTTTTTCAACATCCGTTTTCCCGCGTTAATTTTTTTTAAATTCACTTGCCTTGTCAAAATGCCCACCGGACAGTACTCCGCTGGGTATGGCAGCAATGCCGGAGGAGAAACCACAGCACCAGCACCAGCCCCGCAGACCACACCACAGATCAACCAAGTGGCAGTGAGGATTCCACCATTCTGCCCAGAAGATCCTGAAATGTGGTTCTGCATGGTGGAGTGAAGCTTCGAAGCAGCTGGCATCACGACTGACACGACCAAATTCGGATACATCCTGGGAGCCTTGGAATCTCGTTACGCTTCGGAGGTTCGAGACATCACTCAAGGAGACACCAGCATATAAAAATGGGTGCACAACAGACGAAGGAAGAAATCATTGTCGCACAAACGTCAGGGGGTGCGATTGCCAACAACACGTCGACAGGCCAACTGTCGTGGGCAACGCTTGCCTTGGTAATCATCATCATTGCCGCAGTTACCAGCTACTTGCTATGGACAATGTGCAAAAAGCACATCACCAAGAGGATCATCAAAGACATGAGAGCAGACGTCCCGGGATGCAGACCACCGCATCATCCACTGAGACAGATGTAATAGGACCTTCAAGCGACCACCTCTACCTACTTTCATCGCGATCTGCGTGCCGCATATCGCTGGAAGGGGGGTACTGAGGGTGGAAGAAGATTCCGCAGACAACGTGCAACGTGTCAATAGCATTTAAGTCATAGTTTAAAAAACCTAGAAATATGTACATCATATAACTAATCTTAAAGTGTATTTCAAACCAAAATTTACAGCAATATAATTTTTACGATCAGTAAACTCGACTGTGCGAACCAACGCATTTACATTTCCCGCAGTCCGAAGGAATATTTACGTGTCAAATTTCATCTGTTGTATTACAAGAATTAACAAGTAAATGATGCATTTCTGCTACATTGTAGTGAGAAATCCATTATTTAATTGATAACATTTGTGTCATAGTCAAATTTCGCAGAATAATTTCTAAGAAATAATCCAGTGTGGGAACTTACAGCGGTCAGTCAACCACGCCGTTTCTGATATTCCTTTGTCTACTTTTGCTATAAGAACAAATGTCGCAATACAACAGTAAGTAGTACCTTCAAATCATTCAAACTAACTACACGCTTCTCGCTTCGACGTTAAATAATTTTCATTGCAAACACAATCTTCGTAAATATTATTTGTAAACTTCTCGTTGTACGAACTGTAATTGAACTTGTATTTTTGTTTGTTAAGGGATAATAAATTTGGGCTACTTTATCATGCAATAAATCCTTCTGTTCATTCGTAACCTACCCCATCATCACACTCCCTTACCTACAATAATATCGAATCATTGTTATTGCAAGAAAATTACTTGTCCGATCGTGGAAGAATGCACTTCTTGCAACTTTGTATAATAAAATGTATTATTAATTATTTTATAACGCGATTTCGTAATGCAAAGAGTCGTTTTCCATGAATTGTTTACCAGAGCATGAACCCTGCATCGGTCATGCAGTAAACAATGACATGCATCTTCAGGTAGTTCGCCTCAAGCTAACATAGCATTTCCTTTGTCTAAAATCAGTATAAAAACCCAGGAAACGAGAGACCTAATAACACATGTCGTCAAATCATTCTAACATCCAGTTGAATCTACGATCTACCGATTAGTAATTTTCTCACGACGCATCTCCGTAACTATTAACTGTCAAAATCACTTAAATATCATAGTACGTGTCTGTATTAAAATTGTATCCTTTATTGTTAAGGGATATACATTGGGTCTGACTTTAATCACGCAGAATCCTTCTATTCATTGGAATCAACCTACCCTCATCCATCCCTTACGATAGATATATAATATATATAAACATAGTGTTTTAAAAAAAGATGTCTTCTTATCAAGCAGAAGATCATTTAAAATATTATTATGGACCAATAATAAAACACGATCGAAAATCAGACCACCGATACAATTGCATGATGCAAAAGAGCGCAGTTGATAAACGTAATTATTGCCCGAAAATAACAATACAGGAGATCGCAGTCCCAAGACATCATATAGAAACCGAAAATAGTGAGCCATCGGTGTCGAAGTTACGTATGTGGAGTAAACATAAAATAAAAATCAATGAAGTAGAAAATATGCCACAATTCATTTTCCTGCATCCCTGAAAAAAAATGATGCACGCAAATGGTTTTTCTCATGTTTCGTTTTATGAACTTTAATATAATGTTGTGCCGAGGCTCCGTATAGGTAGTCAATTTATTTAAAAGGTTATTCACCATTAAGTATCTTTACATGTGTTTGAAGATTACACCGTCGCGAGCATCCAAATGAACATACATTGCATTTATAAGATTTTTCACGAGTATGTTCTATATATGTATATATTCATTTCATGTGTTTTAAGACAACTAAGTCGCACGGATTTATATGAATATACATCGCATTTTAAAGGTTTTTCACCAGAATTGGTCATTTTTGGAGGCAAGTTTACGTCTCAATGAAATAAATAGACGCCGCAGCCAAACCATTCAGTTTAGTGCGACACACGAAACACGAGCGAGTTTCCGAGCTAAGTTTACCAGCATTCAAGAAAACAAGATGGGCTCACAACAGACCAAAGAGATCGTGGTTTCACAAGCCGCGTCATGTGGCGCGATTGTGAACGACACGTCAGTCGGCCAGCTATCATGGGCAACCTTAGCCTTAGTCATCATCATCATCACAGCAGCAAGCAGCTATCTTTTGTGGACACTATGCAAAAAGCATATCACGAAGAGGATTCTCAAAGGCATCAAGACAGATGTCCCGGGATTCCGAGCACCGCAACATCCACCAAGACAACTGTAACGCAGCGAGATCATCATGTGACACCACCTCCATCTACCTGCATCACGACCTGCCTACAGCAGCTCGCTAGGGGAGGGTCTGTGGGTGGTATCATGGATCTCCCATCATAGAATATATATGTTATGATAGGTTGTTTAAGTACCTAATAACCATGCTACTTTGTAAGATAGTCAATAAGAAAGGCTTGTAATATCAGTTACGAAATCTTGTTAACGGCACGTACTGAGGGCAATCAACGCGCCTGAGTTATTTGCCCGGTGACAATTTCATAACACATAATATTTTCTTGATAAGACGCCTCCGGCAAAGAAGACGAAGATAATTTGGAATGCGAGCAGAATAATACAAATCATTATTATCGCAAGTAGAAATGCAGTCATAGCAACTTGTATTAGGAAATGTATTGTTAATTATTTTATAATGTAACGAGGAAATGCTGGATTCCGAGCACCGCAACATCCACCAAGACAACTGTAACGCAGCGAGATCATCATGTGACACCACCTCCATCTACCTGCATCACGACCTGCCTACAGCAGCTCGCTAGGGGGAGGGTCTGTGGGTCGTATCATGGATCTCCCATCATAGCATATATAAGTTATGATAGGTTGTTTAAGTACCTAATAACCATGCTACTTTGTAAGATAGTCAATAAGAAAGGCTTGTAATATCAGTTACAAAATCTTGTTAACGGCACGTACTGAGGGCAATCAACGCGCCTGAGTTATTTGCCCGGTGACAATTTCATAATAACACATAATATTTTCTTGATAAGAAACCTCCGGCGAAGAAGAAGAAGATAATTTGGAATGCGAGCAGAATAATACAAATCATTATTATGGCAAGTAGAAATGCAATCATAGCAACTTGTATTAGGAAATGTATTGTTAATTATTTTATAATGCAACGGTCTGGCAAGTACGCATATTATCGAAAAAAGATGGCGATTCAGGTGACGATTCTGATTTTTTCTAGATGAGACAGGCGTTACAACCGTGCAAAAACTAGGCATCGAAGGTGCACGGCAAGTAGGAGCAATAACGTCTGGAGAACGATGAACTCCCGACACAGTTTTGGTAAGAGTTAGTGCCAGTGGGAATTACGTTCCGCCACTTTTTGTATTTCTCCGAAAATATATCAACCAACATTTTGTAACTGGCGGGCCTCCTGGATGCATAGGAACAGCAGACCCGGGTCGGATAACTGCCGAACGTTTCTTGTTATTTATGAATCACTTTGTGAAACACGCAAGGCGTTCAAAGGCAAACCCTGTTTTACTCTGCCTTGAAAACCATTCATCCCATTTAACAATTATTGATGTGCTTAATTTAAAGACAATGGAATTACTCTGTTATCGTTTCCACCGCACACATCATATAAGCTATAAGCTATATAGAAGAACGCAATAATGAACCTGTTCTGACATTCACAGTAGAGTTATTGGCCTTCGAAAAAATAAAATCATTTTTCTATTCCAAAGATCCGACTTTGAGGGGCCTTTATTAAAAGTGAAGTGCCAAACTGCAAAGAACCAACTTGGTATTAAGGACTTTTTAAAAAAATGAATGTGTAATGTATGCAATACATAATGTAATAATGTACACACATATTATATTATATGTAATAAAAAAGGTCTAATAAATAAATATGCAACTTTTTTTTATATATCCCGCATATATCGTTTTTTGTAGGCTCCCTTGAAAACCGTAGAATCTGGGTTTCACTGTAAATCATCTAACATCTACTACATTTACCACCCTCTGGGGTTAGACGGAAAGCAGTTAAACGATAACCCTTTGAATGCTAAACGATGAAATTTCGTCGTTCATAATAGCAGCCAGAAATGCTAACATCACAATGTTTAGATAGTATTGAAAATTCTAGTTAGGTACCTACTTATAAGAGAAGAAATCCACGTATGCACCCTATCTTGTTAAAACTTCAAATTGACATTAAAATGATACAATTAATTAGTGCACTATAAGTGTTATCACTTTTAAGAGATACATATTATTAAAAACATAAAAAAATAAATAATGAAGTGTAAACGAGGTCATTGGCAATAATCTAATCAATGTAAAGGTTATTCAGTTGTCGGAATTATAAATTTATTTTCGACTTTATTTGGTTTCGCTGACAAAACTATTATAATAACCTTTGAAGACACTTATAACCCTCAACCAGGCTGGAGGTTATATACTTCCCAAGCGACTTTTGTTTGATTTCTACCAGGCCATGGGGTTTTAAAATCCCGCTTATTGTCATTTTGATACAATGATATATTTCTATTGTTTGGGCACACAGATGTCGCCACTTAACAAAAAGTTTTTATTTAACACACGTCAGAAGTATGTGAGTGTTTAGGCCAACGGTTTTTCCATATCAGCTGCATAAAACTGCTAATAATGTCTTCAAAAAATCCGTTAAGTGGAATGTTTTGCATTATATGTGTAGATTTTGAGTTTGTCTTTTATGATTATCATTAAATGGAAACATATGTGTGCTAGTTTGGCAAAATATTATCCGAAATATGTGGGAAATATATAACCCCCTGCCCGACAAGAACATTGTGTTATTGAACTGCGGGATATTATATTCCCTATGCCTGTTGACGTATTTTGTAAGATTTGCAACGTTTAGGCTCCGTCCAGCGTAGGCGCGTTCGGCGGACCATTGAGCGGAGCGCGCAACTCAAACGTATAACCAAAAAAAAACATTGTCTACCAACATTTTCACACACGGTTATACGTTTTAGTTGCACGCGTCGCTCAACACTCCGCCGAACGCGACTACGTTGGACGAGCGCTTATATACATATGTAATGGGAAAATTTTCACAAACCACAACCATTTGACCATTTTTAAGTTTATTTGTTTTTGTTAATGCCGTATTTTTGTTCTAAAAAGGCATAGGGATTGTTACCTCCTACATGAATATGTACCTATGTGGGCATAGGGACATATGTTTCCCACATTTTTTACAGTAAAAATGATAAATTTTTTGAAAAACTTGTTCTATGTTTTATTTCAAAGCCTTTCATAAGTACAAATCACTATTTGGAATAATTTAACTATTTCCATTTTAACGCGGCCTGGCTAAGGGTTAAAGTCAAAGAAAGAAAAAAAAATCATGTGTAACAAAATTATAAAAACATATTATATTTGAACAGTGAATGTAGATTCATCTACCCTGAATTGGCAAGTTTTCAGGCAATCAGGCAATCCTCTATTTGATTCAATTGCCACGAGTTGTTGTTATTAGTCTCCCGCACGCTTGGTGTAAATAATCCAGTGCCACAAAATCAATAAGGCAGGGTTTTTAAAAATAATATCATATCAATAATAATTATAAATTGTAGCACATCTCAGTGGAATTTTGAAATAAATAAAAGGGTTAATTTGTAATATTAATAATATAATATTAATGCCAATAGATAAACATCTATAAAATATTGAGATGCCTCACTCTAGTCTTAGGATAATGTAGCCCACCTGTAGCTAATAGAGAATGAGAGCCGAAATTCCAGCGCCACAAAATGAAAGACATTTGTCTACGGGAAACAAAACGTGCTACGTCCAACGAAAAAGATGAAGAAAACATTTCAGCCTTCGTTCTTTTGGAAGCCAACACGATACTGATTACAGCAGCAGTCAGTGAGGGAAGTCAGAGGGTGCTAAAAAATACCTGGAGGAACGGTAACTGTTGCCTATCAGTGAAAATTGCCACGTACAATGCCAGATCATTGTCGTCCAGCAAAGCTGAACTCGAACTTCAGGAAGAAATCGATAAAACTCACCCGGATATCATCGACCTCGGCGAAGTGCGGCGCAAGGATAAAGCCATTGTCAATTTACATAACAGACACGTATTACACTACAAAGGAACTGCAAGCAGACAGATCAGCAGTGTCGGGCTTAATATCCGTAAAGCATGGAAAGACCATATAGTTGAATTCCACTACTCCTCTGATAGGATAGCAAGTTTGATCTTTCGAATCAACAGCAGATACCAGTTTCAGCTTTTGCAGGTGTATACATTCCCACACAGGGCAATCCCAATGAATAAGTGGAAGATCTTTACGAGGAAACTAAATTGCTTAAAAACAAACGTAAATGTCACTACAATGTCATAATGGGAGACTTCGTGTAGGTTGCATCTTATCACCGAGACGATGTAGCGGTCGGACACTTTCGTCACAGTTAAAGGGGATATACTGTGGAATTTGCCAAAGGTGGCAACTCCCAAATCATAAACTCATTTGTCAAGAAGAAGTCATCCCGCAAATGGATGTCGAGAAACCCAGCGGAAAAGACAAGTGACGTCGACTACTCTCTTCAGACAGAAAGGTAATTTTTATAGAATGTACGGTAAGTAAATTAAATATAAATGTCTCCAAGACAAAAAAAAACTATCTCGGTAACAAATGTCAATTGACGAAGGCAAGTATGACGAGACTGTTTTCAAAACTCAACTGGGATGGATCGCATTTGGATGCCTGAATAGTCAAAAATGAACTCTCATTGTGTCTAACGCGTAAAATGTTCATCCAATGTCTGCTACCAATGCTCGTGAAACATGGACCCTTAATGTAAGAGAAAACCAAAAATTCCGCGTAGTGCAACATGGCATGGAAAAGTGCATATTGGGGATAACGCGGAAAGACCACAAATGAAACCAAAGGATAAGGAAGCAGACAAGAGTACTACTAGAAATAAATAGAGAATAGAAATGTTCGCAAACAATTTTGATACAACTTCAAACAGTTTGTATTCAATATCTATTTATTTGCGAACAAATGTATCCTGGTCTCGACTAGGCAAAATACACACTGAAAATGAAAACACTCTATGGTTCACATCTTAATTATAATTAACACAGCTCTTTATAAACTTAAATATAATTATAGGATAATGTTTGATTGACACTAAAATTTACTACTTTTTATAATTCCGTGTGATAAGCGGCACGGTTGGCTCCCAAGTCGCTCGGGTGGATGAACAATCCCTCTTTGGCCTGCCATTCTGTGTACGAACTGTAGCTCGAGGAAACGCCGATGATTTCACCCTGCCCGTTGATTGGCCGACCGAACGTTCTCCCGGAGCCAGCCAAATACCTGAAAAAGAAGACATTCCGAGAGTGAGACAAGTTACACTGTTATATTACACAATACATATAACCCTCTCCTCAGTTAGAGTATAATATAGACACAATACAGTCTCTCCAAGAATCCCGGTTGCTCGCAAGTCTACTCGCATCTTCCCGAGCCATGCCTGCATCCCGTGGTTACATGTAAATTGTACGTATAACATTTCACCGTAGCACAGTACACCGTGAGCTTTCTTATCGGAAAGAGATGACCGTATACTACATGGTCATTCTAATTTAATTACATACCTATTTTCTACTGTCTTTCCCTTGTATTTCGGTAGTTTCTATTACGTATTTTGAAAGTGTTTTAGGTACAAGTCGCTTTACAGGAAGGTAAGAGGGAACCGCACCAATTTTGGCAAAATTCATGAATTCAAGAATGAAAACCTAACCTAACCTAACCCAACAAATAATCCAGTATATCGGCCATTTTCAAAATTTGTTTGCCGCTGGCTTCCTGTAAACCAACAAGAACCGTGTTTTATTTAGACATGAATTTTATCTCAGTACTATACAACCCAATGAGGTTGGACCATTGATATACTACTGGATGAATCATATGCTTCTTAAAATGACGCCCGATTTTCAGCGACTCGGCCTTTGTTAAAACTTACTGAGTAAGCCCAATCTAGCTTGCATCTTACTCTAACTAATAGTCAGCGCATGACGACTTGCTCTGTCTGCTTTGCGTTGCAGCCACCCTTAGGTTCACTATTCCAAGAACGCAAATTTAGTTTTACAGCCAGGGCAATACGGTTGAAATTCGGGAATCCATGTTATCGGTCTTAACGCATTATACCTATAAGGAAATATTATAAGACGATATTCGTAATATCTTTTGTGGTACATTTTTAAAATGAGACTTGTATGGGAACTGCTCATCTAGTAGTATATCAATGGGTTGGACGGTACAACATTTAACGGTGAAGTGTGACACGGCGAACTGCGTATGCACAAATTTCCAGACAGCATCCTGTACCTTCACCGTTATACAGTATAGTCTGCCTTCTAATCTCCTAGTAACTTTTAAAGTCACATTTAGCATCCGCCGTAACCATCTGTTCTCAAAGCTCAATATACGATAATTATGAGCATTAGCAAGGTACGATAATTCACTACTGTAAATCAGCACCGTAATAGTGTCAAAC
Organism: Rhyacophila brunnea; assembly: GCF_057557595.1. Taxonomy (NCBI): domain Eukaryota; kingdom Metazoa; phylum Arthropoda; class Insecta; order Trichoptera; family Rhyacophilidae; genus Rhyacophila; species Rhyacophila brunnea. The sequence continues at coordinate 28,734,331 of NW_028232904.1, read as the reverse complement.
AGGCGGCATTTAATTTTCACTGAGTCTGAACCAATTACGTAAAGTCGAGGATACACAGAATTCAAACAAATAAAATATTGAACTATGCGTAAAGATCAATTTGTGGTGAAATAATACAAAAATACTTACGCATCGGTATCGACATGTTTAAGCTTGACGGAGCTGTCCCGTCTCCAGTAGTCATTATTGCACACGACCACCCAGTGGTCTCCCGTGTCACCGAGGCCTCTCTCGTCTCCGTAGCAGGAGATCTCCTGGTTGCCTGACAGCGGCGAAGAGAAATGATGCGAATGAAGGTTTTTGTGCGTGGTTGTGTGCTGTAGTCTGATAACCATTCCACACTTGATAGGATCTCTGCAATGAGAACATTCTTGATATTCAATTCTGATTTTTGAAACGTAATATGAAATTTGTTCACCCCACTACTGAGTGCAATGGAAATTTGACTTCTCCACCATAAGAACCAGTTCGGGTTAACTACATTTTTCTTCGAATACTTAAAATATTCAATGACAGTACCTATGCAAAAATTTCCAGACGAGTGATAATTTGTTCAGCTGTATTTCGAGTGGTTAAAGTCAAACAACGTTATCTACAAAAAAGTGTTTTTTTTTAGATAACATTATTTTACATTCTCGGCTACATGATAGTCAAACAAATTTATGTCAATCCTTTCTAGTTTCTTCTTGAATTGTCAGTATAGTTCAACGTTAACTACATAAAGTTACCCTTGTTTTCATATTTTTTTTAAACCATACCTATAACTTTTAACATCGCCATAAGCAAGATAAATGTACAATACACAAGAAAATGAAAATATGAACATTGGTTTTAAATAAACATCTCCTTTGTTGAGTAAAAAAAAAAAACGTTTTTTAGCTCTCCCGTAAAGTTGCACTTTTGTAGATAGTGTTGTTTAACATTAAGCTCTCAATTTGTGGTAATTATCTAGGAAAATAAATGGGCATATATATTTTTCTACATTTGTATTTGGAAACCGACCATTAAGATAGATTGCTAATGTTAGTTTTCCATTTGAAACTGAGAGATTTGGTTTGCAATTTTATTAGCGCACATCTCTTCTTGGTCATTCCGCCATCTTCTGAGCGACCGCGACTTTCCACCCTTCTCAGTCCTCTGCTTCTCTCGTAGCAGAGTGAAGGCTGCCCCGTCAGCTGCCCAAAACCACCAGTCTATTCGGTCCGCGCTGAACAGTATTTCCAAAAAACTGCAGAATGTGTCTCAAACATATTATCGAAGAGTAGTGTCCCACAAATCAGCATGCATTAAAATATGTCAATAAATGTCTTGACGCAAAATAAAAATAAACTACTTCCAATAATAAAAATCGCTGAAGGCAATATCAGTTAGATGTAAATATCTTTTCTGTATTTAAAAAAAACATACAAACTCTGAAGGGTGAACAGAGGTCATTTCAGAGTTTGTAATAAAATTAGTGGTCATGTTTTTGCCTCATTTTCATATTATATTTAGGGTCTGTCTTTGTGTCAACCGCAAATCATTGGAGAAATGTCAGATAGAGCACACTGGTGACCGAATTCTCATAAATAAGATATTGCAGAGGATTCCCATGACTCCTTTGTACATTGTTTTGATTTATTTATGAGCAGGGTTAAACTTCACAACTCAGTGGCAGCTGAGAAGGGTCCTAAGGAAAATAGCGTGGGCTTGTGCTTGCACTGAAGCATACTGAACCACTGAGTAAAATAAGTACCTAAGTAGTAGATTGTACTTGATTTTGCTTGGAATACGAGGGTCAGCGCTGTTTTAGCCATTCTTTTCTTTAAGAACTTACCCTCGTTTACAGTATTTCCCTGTTTCGGCCATAACCTGCCAATGGCTGTTGACGTCTTCCTGAGCGTCGGTGCCCGTCACAGACTGCTGGCCGGATCCCGTGCCGTACTTCACATCGTGGGAGTGCAACCGCAGCCGAAGATCGCTGTTCATCAGTTTCAAAATGGAGCCACAGGTTACAAACTCAGTCTTGTATGCTGGAAATCAAAAAGAATGCATAAAAGTTTTTGTCACAATATTCACGTTGGCGAACAAATACTACTTGCAAGACATTTTAAGTCCCACCTACCAGAAGGGCAATTTATGAACGAAGCAGTATCGAGTCATTGTTTGAGAAAGTGATTAGAATGTATGAGAAATTTTATTTCTAATTAGATTTTGACAACCGCGTTCAAGCCGGCTCGCATATCAGAACTCGTCTTGCCTAAAAACGTGTCGAATACGTCATCGTTATTTGACGAAACAACAAATCACATGTTGCCAAATGGAGCTTCGCATATTGATCAAATGCAACTGTTTCGTCTGAAAAAAACATCTGGCTGTTGCAATCGACATGTTGCATCCTTCTCGGTCTCCGAGTTGGAGGGTCAAAGTCACAAAGAAACACCTACGAATTGGTCATTCCTATACCGGCTCGCCGATCACCGCATAAAATATCAATACGTTTCGAAGGCTACGCGCGACTGTCGCTAGACAGATGTGCGAGGTTGTGTCATGCAACACTGGCCACCCGTTCTCGGGAGTTTTGATTTATGGCAGTCAGGCACACGAGGCGTGTTGTGATGTGCGAGTCGGCTAAAAGTGGCAAAGATTTTTGAGCTTCATATGCTTCGACGCTAGAGGCGCTGTTGTCGGTTTTAATTTTGACAGATGGTACTTAAATAGATTAAATGTCGGAACTTAACGTTGAAAGGCTTTTTATTTATTGTTTTTTGTCTTTTACATATTACCGTTTGAAGTGTTATTTTGTGTTTAATATTAGGTTTGTAAAATGCATCAGAAGTTCCGTTCACATCCTCGTATTGAATATTGTAATATCACTATTATGTGGTAAATATGTGATTGTAAAAAAGTGATTCACGCTGAAATTTTGTTTCAAGATTTGGTAACATGTCATTCAAAATGACAGACGAGGCTTTTGTGAAACGATTCCGGGTATCGAAACCATTGGCAGATATTAATATTAATCGGAGTAATGCTTATAACGAACAAATTCAGTCGGTACCATCTTCCTCGTAATAACCAAGTTCGACTGATATGATACTTATTTTGCCTGCGGCGCTGCCAAAATGTTATTACAAGCCCTTCAATGCATGCATTTGTCAGATGTTTTAGCGCATTTGTCCGTTTAAAGTTAACAAAAATAAATTATAACATATAGCTGATGAATGTACATATAATTTGCATGTGATCGCCGCATATGCAACGAATCGTGTGACGTTGAGTAGTCGCTTGAATCTTATCCGAATCTCACATACAAAACCGTCACGTACGCGCACACAAGCTCCACTCTATGCCAGTTAGTGACGACCATTTCAACTACACACAAGCGACTCACGTTTTGTACTTCGAAATATTATGTTACATCAGGGGTGTTTTACAACCAAAAGTGTTGCGATCACACGGTGTGCGGTGATACATTTATACCCTGTTGACACGTGCATGGGTTTACCGCTAAATAAAAATAAAGTTAAATAAAATGTATAGCTGATTTTCTGTCGTTTTGATTTGCTTCAACTCTTAAGCCATTGTTTTTTGTTTGAGTTTTTCATGTAGAATTTAGTGCACTCTTTTGTTTATTATAATATTTCAAATATTTTTATGTTTTTAGTCAAACAGGTAAAAGTTTATAAATATGAGAATGGTTATATTAGAAAATGTTATCTATTGGTAAAATGATATGAATAATAATTATTATGAAACTTGAATTTAACAATGATTTAAAAAAATATTTTGTTTGAAGTCTAACTTTTAATAATAAATATACAATGGAACATGGCGTCATAATAATAGACCCCGTTTACATGTGCATGGATTTACTGCTGAGAGTACGCATTATCGCGGCCATATCAAAAAAAAATGCACGTGCAAACACGTATTATTGTGCAAAAAGCTTCTGACTTTTCACATGACAATTGGACTCTGCAATATCTGCGCCTGCGCATTAGAACGATAGTGAAAAAATGAACTTCATCGCGCAGACTCGTTTTGAGGTTAACTGATTTTCACGACCTGTCAAATAGTACCATAAAATGATAACATCGCGCCACGCTAACTCTTGTAGAATGATACCCCGTTTACACGTGCATGGATTTACTGTGCACAGTAAGAAAATGTATGGGGAAACATGTATTATCCTGCAGTTGGCAAAATTGCATGCATAAACAAATTTGGAAGCTTCTGAATTGTTCTGATTTTTATGCACAAAGAAGATCTGTGCCTGCGCAGTAGAACGATAGTGGCGAACCTGCTGGTAAAAAAACGAACTACTCATTTTGAGGTTAATCGATTTTCAATACGTCCTGCCAAAATAGTAATATAAAATGACAACATCGCATCTACGTCTACGGCATTGCAGTAGACGTGCGTCGACGCAGGTCTTATTTGATTCCAATTGCATCCAATTAGAATTACCGGTTAGATTTGTTTTATCTAGGGTGGCTTTGCCAGTATTCCGGCCACTGTCAGAAGTCGGCCACTAACTACGTAAACTTGAATAAACTTTGCATTCACAATATAATTCAATACTATTTTCGAACTGCTAGAAGTCGGCCACTATTCCGCGAAAGCAATACAAAACTGTGCCATCGTGCGTTTATTTTAGGTACCTTTTCAGTGGACATGAAATATTCGATAGTGGCGGTCGCAATAATTTTTCATCCCGGTTTTTCGATAACATCGTTAAGAAAATTTTCGAATGGTAAGTAAAAGTTGAAATATTATTTTTGTACTACCCAAGTAGCATTTACCGGCAAGAACATTAACTAAATTAACGATTTAGAATGATAAAACAGACATTTTCAATAGTTTAAGGTTAAAACACGTGTGGCCAGCTACTGGAACAATTTTTTTTACAAAACCCAGTGGTCGGCCGAGGCGGCCGACTATTGGTGGCATATATTGCTTTATATTTTTGTCCCTCTCGCTCTTAATAATGCTAAATTTACTTAGATTTTATTTGTTATGTTGTTGAACATGTCACCACTGTCTACGAGTCAGTGGTCGGCCGCCGGTTACCCATACCAATAATATGTTTTTTAACCAACAAGTGTGGGGCCGACAACTGATTGACGTGTTAAAGTTACTGTACCATTGGTCGGCCACGCAGATTTTTAGGACGTTTCCGGTAGATGAATTTTACTTTTGACCATCTTAATGTCAACTATATATATAAATTATTTATTTTTTAGCAATGGCGTCTAAACCTAAGAGAATTTTTCATAAATATACGGAAGATAGCCTCCAAAAAGCCCTTCAAGCAGTAAGAGAAGGGAAAAAAATACGCGCAGCTTGCCGGGATTTTGGTGTGCCTAGGGCGACACTGCAGGACCGCATCAAGGGAAGGGTTTTGGAAAAACCACGTCAAATGGGACCAGATCCCTACATATTGTTATCTGACGAAAAAAAAATTGTGGAATGGGTAATACAAATTGCAAAATGTGGTTTCCCCCTAAAAAAACAAAAACTTTTGACGACTGTGCAGCAAATAGTGAAGGCAGAAAAAATGAAAACACCTTTCAAAGATGGAAAGCCGGGAGAGAGGTGGTATTCCTTATTCTTACGCCGACATCCTGAGATATCGTCAAGAGCTGCGGAAAGCATCGATTTAGCGCGTGCTAAGATTACGCAAGAATATATTAGAAGTTGGTTTAAAGACTTGAAAACCCATCTCATAGAAAATAATGCTGAAGATATATTAGAGGACCCCAGTCGGATTATTAATGGAGATGAAAGCGGCTTTAACTTATGCCCGAAATCGGGGAAAGTGTTGGGCCCCAAAGGTTGGCGAAACTTATATGAGGTAAAACGTGGCAAAGAAAAGGACAGTCTTACAGTTTTATTAACATTCACGGCAGATGGGAGAATTTGTCCTCCAGTGATTGTTTTTCCATATGTAAAACCGCCACGGGCTATTGTGGAGAGCATGCCGGATTCTTGGATTCTTGGCAAATCGGATTCTGGATGGATGCGATGTGACGTTTTTTACGAGTATGTAGCGAATGGCTTTAATAATTGGCTAACTGAACAAAAAATTAAAAAACCTGTCCTCTTTTTGGTAGATGGACATCGCTCTCACATGTCGTTGGAGTTGAGTCAATTTTGTGACGATAATGGAATTATTCTTTACGCATTGCCCCCAAACACAACCCACATCATGCAACCTGCAGATGTCGCCGTATTCAAGCCACTGAAGGAATATTGGAAACAGGCAGTTCGTCAGTGGCAAAATCAACCAAACAATATAAATTGTGTTGTAACAAAAACAAACTTTTGCACAATATTTGCTGATGTGTTGAATAAACCCAAATTACCAGAATACATAAAAAATGGATTTCGGAAGTGCGGGCTATTTCCGTTTAATCCAGATGCCGTCGATTATACAAAATGCGTTCAAAATAATCTGGAAGCGTTAACTCGAAGTCATGAGAACCGTACGTTAAAATTGACCACGAATGATTTTGAAAGTACTGAGAGAGTATTACGGGCAATGCAAGGAATGTTAGAACGTAGGGGCGTAAATATCCAAGAAATTTTGGATGAAATGAAAATTTTTGAAGAAAATGTCAATATGATAACAACCATCGAAAATATAAACATGCAGGAGCAGCAGCAGCGACAGCAACTAATGGATACTACCAATATTACAGGCACATATAATGTATCCGAGAGTGGAATGCTGTTTCCAGAGCCCCAGCCTTCTGCATCTACATTGCTGTATCCAGAACCTCAGCCTTTTATATCTACATTGCTGTATCCAGAGCCCCAGCCTTCTGCATCTACATTGCTGTGTTCAGAACCCCAGCCTTCTACATCTACATTGCTGTATCCAGAGCCCCAGCCTTCTGCATCTACATTGCTGTGTTCAGAACCCCAGCCTTCTGCATCTACATTGCTGTATCCAGAGCCCCAGCCTTCTACATCTACGTTGCTGTATCAAGAGCCACAGCCTTCTACATCTATATTGCTGTATCCAGAACCCCAGCCTTCTACATCTACCATACCATATCAGCCTAATATAATATACAAATGCTCAAAAACACAATCTGCTGCAACTTCAATTATCACGATACTGGATGATATAACTATTAGACCTGCAGATGAAATAGTTCCAGAACCATCGACTTCATTTTCAGACGTTGTTGTTTCTCCTGTTCATGAAAACAAACCTACACAAGGATTTGAACGTCACTTGAAATACCGCTCGCCACTGGAAAAAACCATTAAATTACATAGAGAAAAGCTCCCAAGCGCCATTTCTTCTAAACATTGGAGAACACACTATGACAAAAAGAGAGAGGAAAAAGAAAATGTTGAACTCTTGAAGAAAGCAAAACGAGAAGAAAATCTTCGAAAAAAACAGGAGAGATTGAAAGTTAATGAAACAAAAAAACGTAAAAAGTTAATTAAGAAACAAGGCACACAAATCAAAAAAGTGACATAAATGAACATGTGATAGAAGACGTGGTGATGGTGGATATGGAGAAGCAAAAATGTGCCATATGTGTCATTGACTTAGACAGTGATGCAGAGGACGATGGAGATAAAAACGTGGGCTGCGATATTTGTCCCAAATGGTTCCACCTCAAATGCACGCAATTTGTTGGACAAAGTTACAATGATGTAGCATGTAAAAATTTTACATGTGAATTTTGTGGAGGAGACTAATATTTTAATTTTGAATTATCTTTAACTTTCCGGATAATATACTAGTATTATAAAATAACTTCTACAAATATTTTTTTAAAACGGGTTACTGATATTTTCCGCTAATCGGTTTTTATTTTGCATCATAATTTGATTTTTATAGACATTTTTCGGTACTTGTGTTTTACAAGGTCCTACCTACCTACCACTTTATCTGACATGACATTATTATCATTTATCAGTATCACTTATCACATGTTCAGCAGTGGCAGCATTAAGTTATTTAGAATATTGTTCAGTATGATTTTATAAAGATAAAAAGTTATTTTAGGCAAGCCACTGTTCAACAAAATATTAATTGGTTTGATATTCGTGTTCCTCAAATGGATTGCTTTGAAATTTGATAGTTTTCATAACATGGTGAGCACCAAATCCCATAAAATGCAATTAGGGAACCAATAAATTTCGTTTAATCTGTCAGACTGTAAAAAACCATAAAACAATACTGTGTAACATAATATTTTTGAGCATTTTACAAGGGCTACATTCACAAAACCCACTTGAATGTTTTCAATGTGTAGGTACTGTGAAAAAATTATAATTTACGACTTGTTATAACAAAACTTATTTATAAATAACAAATACAGTTCAAGTTCAAGTGGCGCCCTGCTCAAGTGACATTATATTTTACTGACGTATTTACATGTTATACACCAATAAAACATATTATGATCATTAGTCATCATTAGTTTCATCTATCTTGAGCTAATTTTTACGTTTTCGTGAATTGGCACATGGGGTCAATTCTATATTATATAGGGCGGCAGTTAACCTGTAAACAACATTGTCTATAGTTTGTATCTATCATAATTATTCACTGTCCATAACCTTAATACTTTGGACGCGGAAGACGCACACGGTGCGTAATGACCAGGCGGCCAATCGATGTAATTAACGTGCATTTTAAAGGGGGCAATTAAAATCTCATTATCTATTCAGCAGCGAAAGCGTTAACTATATTTTGTTTTTGTTTTGCCCTATTTTTTCACATCAGTGTTTTTTTCTGAAAAAAATCAAAACAAATTGCCTGAATTCAAAGAATTCAAATGGGCGAAAAAAAATATGATGTCAGGCGGCCCTGTACTAAAATCTGATGGCCGAGTAATGGCGTATAGGTGGCTGACTACTGGTGTATAGGTGGCCGACCTTTGGCAAACATGGTCATTTTTTATAAAAATATTATTTTAATTATTGTGTTTAACTTATTCTGAAAAAGCTAAAAACTTAATAAAAATAAATTCACTGCTCTTTAACAGATATGTGTTTTTCTAAGCTACCTTTCAGATATTAACTCACAATGAGTTGCCAAACCTGACTTTGTAGTAAAACGGCCGACTACTAACACAATCACCCTAATTGGTGATTCTAATCGGATGTAATTGGAATCACATAAGACCTGCGTCGACGCACGTCAACTGCAATGCCGTGTGTCTCTGCAGCCTTACACGTGCATGGATGTACTGTGCAGAGTATGACAATGCCTCCGAATTGTGATGATTTATTACGCGCAAGTATGATTATTTTTGATCTGCGCCTGCGCAGTAGAGCGATAAGGGCGAACATGCCGGTAAAAAAACGAACTACTCATTTTGAGCTTAACCGATTTTCAATACGACCTGTCAGATAGTAGTATAACATGACAACCTTGCGTCTCTCTTACTCTTGAAGAATGAGATTGGAGAGACAGTTAGCACTTTTACGTGTAAATAGTTATAGTCATGATTATTTAAAATAAGCACGATTGCCGACAGTAAATCAATGCACATGTACAGGCGCACTATGAGATTGGAGAGACAGTCAGCTCTTTTACGTGTAGACAGTTATTATCGCGATAGTTTAAAATACATGCACTATTAGTTACATGTCTTTTGTGAATGCCAACAAAATCACACTGACAAATTTTACGTACCTACTACAGTTGAGACGAGTTTGTATGTGAGACCGGCCAAGCAACAATTTTGTGGAACACCGGTTTGGAAACTCTGCTCTAAAGTATCTCCAAAAACAATACTGCGTTCGTAGGACTACACATCACTTATTAGTTTATTATAAAAATTAAACTGACTTAATTCCAAGGCGTCTATTATCATCAATCAAACGTCGATATTTTTTTTAGAAAACACAAAATAACATAAGATCAATAATATTATTTTAATTAGATACATACTTCTCTACAATTATTAACGTTTGAATTGCCAATTTTTCATAGTTATTTCGAGTAGGTATTAATTATAATTTTTGTATTCTAATATTAAAATTATTTTCGATAAGATTTTATCAATCCTGCAAAGCCACGTCATGTATGACAGCCAATAGAAACACACCACGTAAACCAAGGGAAGATAAGAAAAATTTATGTTTGAAAATCGTAATAACTCCTATAACTAGGTATCTTTGAAAAATATGTGAAATAATTAGACAATACATTTAAATATGACTTACCATTTGTGAAGTGAATATTAAGGGTCGCTAATATTGAAAATAATAACCAAAAATTAGCCATGGTAGACGCCAAGCCCCTAGCATCCATGTCCAAGTCGTCCGCCGCTCGCCAACGGCCAAAATCAAAATGGAGGAATAAAATAACGTCTGACTACACTAGGCAGTGTTGCCAAGTCAAAATTTTTATTTTCAGTAGAATGTGTAAAAAAAATTCAGTAGATTTGACAAAATATCAGTAGATTTCTGTTTTAGGAAAAAAAATTCGCCGCGGGCCGCAGGTTCCCAATTTTTCATAGTCGGCTTGTTTTTTTTAGGAAAAATATTTCGCCGCGGGCCGTTTGCTTGTTGGAGTTGGCTCGTTTTTTTCCCGGCTGGTGGGAATTTTGTGAAATGAAGAAATATCAGTAGATTTCAGAAAATATCAGTAGATTCAATATATTGCCAAAAATATCAGTAGACATGGCAACGCTGGCACTAGGGTCGTCAAAAAGTATCGATCAATACTTTTTGGCCGATACTTCGATACCAATATTTTACGTTTTTTTGGGAAATAGTCCCTCGCAAGTCGCAATTCGCAATCATACTTTTTATAATAATATTAATAAAATACTTTTGAAGTTATACCCACTTCTTTTGGCGCGTTTGGGAAAACAGATCATTCTGTATTTTTAGCGTGTGACGAAGTTGCGCGCGCCGATGCACCACATTATTTTATTATGATTAAATTCATTTCGGTCTCAGGGGTACATGCGCATGCGCATAGTGTCATTTAGTTAAACGTTCAATACAACCAAGTCAACAGCATGTGTTGTAAACATAACCAATATTGTGTCATAATAAATATAAATGTTTATAAACAAATTTCTGAAGACTTACATTCTACAGTGCTACACTGTTAATTTATATTCATCATACAACTTTATTTATATTGGAGTGAATATTTATTTTTCATTGTAAAGATTGTGCATCAAGATTTGAGTTTATATTTATGTAAGTATTATTTATGAGTAAAATTAAATATCAATAAATAAATAAATTTTGTGAATGTTGAGTTGGTAAATAATCCAAAAAATTATTAAAATTTGATTTTTTATTAATTCATCATAGGCACTTCTGGAATCGATTATAACTGCTGTATGGCAAAGATGAGTTTTGGTCCAACACAATAATTTAATTACAATAATATGAGACACAGATGAATTGCGTACGTTTTCATCAACCTAATCCACTGTAATATTAATAGACTCAGGTAACGGCTTATTTTGTTTTGTTACGCCAAAGAAGTATAACTTCTAACGCGCGTACATACGTATTAATGATACTTCCAGTGCCAGTATTGGCAAATGCGAGACCCGATTGAAGCATGTGTGCGAGGCTCTGTACCCATACTAATTAATTATTCTTCTTCTTTCTTTTGATCATGTCCGATCCGAATACGAATGTGCCTCCACAGAGTGAAGATTTGTATAAACAGATTTTTGTTATTTACGAGAAATGTGTAGGTACCTATTAGCTACTTGCACAACCTATTAGGTCCATATACTGACACTAAACACAAATTGAAAAACAATATATTATTGTGTATTTTCCAGACCCACATTTCAAACCTAGGACCCAAGACATCATAAGCCGACGCTGAAGCCGCTCGGCCATTGTGAGCGTACGGGCACTAATATTATACTATTATCCTAAAAATTTTCGTCATTAAATCTGTCAGCAGTTTACTTGAAGCACTATTTTTTAATTATATCTGTTTTGCCTATATTGGAAAAATCATTCATGTACATACCTAGGTTAAATCAAAATTTAAATAATCTATTCTTATCTTATTAATAATAACAGATAAAATTTCAAGGCAGCAAAGTATTTGACTAATTTTATCAAAATATTTTCCTTGATGAACCTTATTTGGAATGTGTCTTTCTGAATATATTTATGGAAACACGAATAGTTGAATTTTCCAAGAATTACATGATTCTATAACTTATCAAATATTTTACAATTAAATTATTGTTTAATATCAAAATTTTATTCTTGCTGCTTATTTTTGTTACCCGCAATGCAAGAGCGTGACGCTCGCTTCACATTAATACGGTTTTGACCAGGGAACTCAGAAATAATGGGAACTGAAATACCCAACTGGTAAGGCTAAAGGGTAAAGATACAGGCAACCGATCTCGAGTAAGGTAAACTTAAACGCGTGTTAATAAAACGTTATTCTAAACTTGTGCGTCGCCCTGACAACTGCTTTCGGTTTTATGTTCAGTAAAAATTGAAAATAGCAATCCTTTTGTCCAATTGACGTAATCCAATTGTGTTAATGATACAAACATGAAAAATAAAACAAATAGTGCAACTACATTTCACAAGTAAGCATATTTTTATTGTTATTTTGAATATTTATGTCAATATCGTAACATGCACTAAAATTTATTTTCTGCGTGGCATTTGACGTTTACGCACGAATAATATTATATGTTTATGGCGAGTGCGACGCACACCATTGTATGCATATAATGCGTGTATTTTGTTTGAATAACAGGGCGGCATTTCAGACAGGAAATATTAGACAATATTTATAATAATCAATTATAACTGTTTTCGTTTATCATAATGATTTATTGTTGCATATGCAATATGCATAGGTAAATGTGTATTTTTAAACTGTCAATATTCACTTTAATTATAAAATAATCAAATAAAATTTAAAAATTTAATCACATTTTGAAGTCATTAAATGTTCAGTTATTAATTATTGCTCACCGTTAATATAGTGTATTTAGATACCGTTTTGTCATCAAGTAAGCAATTATTTAAAATTTCTTTTTGTACCCTCCCATATTTAGTCGGAAGGGAAGTGATGATGCCATGTTTAGAGAGATCTTCCATTTTACATATTGCGACAGAATAGTCAAAAAACTTGATTTTTTCTCCTTGTCTCGATTGAATAAATCTTGTACTTGTAATATTTTCTTATTTATGTCCGTACCGTCGTTTTTCATATTTTTATTCGAAAAATTAATAACGTGTAAATGCATGGTTCTAGCAGTGTCTGCCAAACTTTTTTACTTCACGGCACACTGGTGAATGGGATTTGTTCCGCGGCACACCAAATAAAAATGCATTAAAAAGGAAATGTACCTTAATAATATAATACCTTAATAATAAAAATTTGATGGATAACAGTAAGTTAGATATAAGACGAAAATGTATAATTCCTGTAATTACCTTTGTATGTAAATATTGCTGTACTTATCTTGTTATTACTCAATCTTATATATCGTCGCTATAGGATTTGTTTCCCGAATAGACCAAATGTCGATTTTACAGGAGACCAAAAACAAATTTCATTGTTGTATATTTAAATATCAGTAGATGTATTAATCATTCTTTCTACACTGTATGATTGCAACATTATCTAAGAATGGATTCCAAAAATAATATACTGGTATAAATCATTAAATGCATAGAAAATACGTTTTATTTACAAGTATTCACTGTGGATATTCGGGAAATTTTTAGCGCTCTTCAGAAAAATGGATATTCTGGACAAAACAAGGACGTTCGGGATTTAAGACCGTAGCGTATTGCTGCACGGCCCACGGATTATTAAGTGGTCAAAAAGTACGCGCCTCAAATGTTATATTTATTTACACGATAATTGTTAATAATTACTTCTACTATTTAAATACTTAATGATCGTAATCACCGAAGTTCGTATGTAATAATAACATGCGGCAATCGCTTTTTCGGTTTTTTCGGATAAAGTACCTAATAAAATGGTTTTTAAGTAATTATCTATTTTTTTATTGAACGAATAATTCACAAGATTTAAGAATGTACCATTCTAATAATTGAACATACATGATTTTTAAAATCACTTCTGAGAAAATATATTATAACCAATAGAAAAAATCTTTTTGAAAAAGGTAAGACACCCGTCAGGAAACGTCCCTGCATCTCCTGGGTTTACGACCCAGTCCACGAATTATCTACTATGCTACGAGGTGACATACTTATGACGACAAACTTTAACTATTGGCCTTTTAATACCTGTTCATCAGTATTCTTCAAAATCAAGCGACTATCGGCGATCGGTTTCTGTTTATTAAATAGAAGTAGGTATCTACTACTTCAATTACTAACCGACGTCACGGATTTCTCCAATATTTTATGATGGTACTTACTTGTACTTGCTAACAATTTTATATTAATACTTTTTCAAAAAAAAAAAAAAAAATCTATGTATATATATCTGTATATTATTATATCTATATATTTCTATAATTAACAATTAAACTTATTACAAACCACCGAATAAATATTATATATTTACTATTGGAATGACAACACAAAATAATAGCATCTATAAATTAATTACAATTGGCTGCTAATATTAGGTAGGTACCAATGTCCTGAGTATATAATATTCACCAATAGTTACTAACATACATATTAAATTAAATTAACTATCAGCGCATTCAAAAATAAATAATAGCATCGCCTTTAAGAAATACCTAGATTAAAAGTAAAATAAAGACAAACAATGTTTGGTTAATAATAATTTGAAATAATAATTATTTTTTACGTTATGGTAGTTGCCGGGTCATACTGTAGAATTCATATAACCGTTGGGATTTTGTGTCATTTATCAAAACAAAATGCAGTTATTTAGGTTAAAATACTCACTTCCATAACTTTACTATAAGTTCAGGGTGAACTGGTGATGTATCAGCTATAAATGATCTCTTCAAATTTGATGAATTCACTATTAAAACAATAGTAACTTTAAAAACAATATCAATAAGACGAAAGATGAAAGAGGACTCCGGACGGCCGAAAAATATGAAAGTGGGCGTGATTAATTTAGAGCTAGACAGCGTGCATGTGGGAGCGAGTTGCACGGCGTCAGCGCGGTTTGACTGGTTAAAAGTCATATTCGGGAAATAAAAACAGCCAGAGATTTATTTCGACCGAAATTAACTTGGATATTCAGGTACGAATAGTTGGACTTTCGGGAGTACACCACGGAGTAATTGTAACTTAACATGGTGTATTCGGTTTTTTAAAAAAATATCTCTGTTCCTAGATAAAAAATATATTGTTTTTATAAATGATTTCGGTAGAGTTCGATAAAAGAAATTGAACTGCATTAAAATGTCGATTTCGACAAAAATGGATATTCGGGAAACAAATCCTATGTCGACAATATCATGTCACGTATAAGTTTGATGACGTTTTTATAATTATATTTAATACTTTTCATAATTATTCTGTACAATGTGTTATTTATATTCATTCATTTCATAGAAATATACTTAAGGACTTACTACAAAATCCAATTAATATCCTTTTTTCAATTTCTATAAAGTATATTTCTAACTGTGTGTGAAAGTGTAAGTAAATAAGTATGTTAATTTAAAAAAACGCGCTAAAACACCAATATTAGTAATATGTATTTATAATTATATTATTAATATTATAATATTGTATTGTTTCGTATGAAATATTTCTAATGAAAAGTAGACTTCAATAATGCGGCTCTGTGTGTGCTGCGAAGGTCATTTTTTGTCCGCCCACCCTATTTACCCACACTTCTAAAATCCTGCTTCACTTTGCAACGTTTGCAGGACCGAGGATCAGAGTTCTATTTATTTTTCTTTTCAGTGGTTTTGACCATCCATCCAACATCCGAATCGGCAACAAATTTTTCACGCCACTAAAAGAATGTCTCCTTTCGGTTTGTTGCCGTATGGTCAAAACCGTATGTCAAAGGAGCCTGAGGATCAATTTTATTGAGTCCAATCGGTTCAATCGTCCTAAGCCTAGATATTTTTCTTTCAATACGATACCGATACTAGGTATCGACACTTTTTATTTCGGTATACCTCCCTATGCATCACTCGTTTCAGAGTTGCAAGTACGGTAAAAATAATAATTGATATAACCATAAATATTATTTAACCGATTTACCTTTCTACTATGCAAAAAAAATATTTCAAATCACAAATCTTAACAATATAATTAACATGAAAATATTATAAATACTGCCATGGTAGGCTATTTTTAATTAAGAAATCCTAAATAATATCGAGTGTTATTGACTTTGTAAATAGACAATAATTAATTATTTGGTAACATTTATGAAGGATGGAGCATAAACAAAACACACAATAAATAAATTGAAGTTTCTGTTTTTGTGACATTGTGACAAAATAGCGAATTATAATTAAATAGAAACGCAGTTCTTTTAATATTAATAATTTGAGGTGCGGGATTCAGATCTGAATTGTAGTTTTAGTATTGCATTCGCGATACCGGTATACTTTTAGAATGGCAGATGCCCAAATCGAGATGGAAGTCGAGGTGGAGAGCGCGTCTTCTGGACCGGTCTTGGAACCTCCGGCGTCTCCGGGCACCAGCACATCTGGCGCCAACAAAACTGTGATAGTCACCACGGGAACTTCAGGATCGGTCTCCGTGTCCTTACATCCCTTAGTCATCATGAATGTGTCGGAGCACTGGACAAGGCTAAGGGCTCAGGAGGGTTCACCTCAGAAAGGTAGGGAATAATGAATATCGCACACGTTTTCTGCTCACAAAGTTGCTCATCCATTCACGGTATTTTTGACGTCCATGTGAAGATACAATAGGTACTTCATATGAAAAAAACAGCCTGTAATTCAAATTTTGAAATGTAGAAATCTCAATACATATTATGCCATACTACTTTATCCAATACTAAACTTCAGCATATGGCCTCTACATCCTGAAGCGGGCCCCCAGGCCAGGGTCTTTGGCGGGCCCCTCTACCTATTGCTAGGATGGGTCTTTTTACTGGTTCTCTGCCGTCGCTCGCTGCCATCTGTCAGTGAGCGCAGTGTTGCCAACCGAACTATAATTACAGTACATTTTGGTCCGCGTACTATTAAAAGTATAGTAGGTACGTCAAAAATACCACAATTTTGAAAAATGGAATTAATTGAATTGGCCGATTAGCATTTTTCGGTCGTAAGAGGTGTTTAAATGAAGCAGAGGGCATCGGAATTTCTCGAATTCTCCGTTATGTTTATGTGACAAACAAAGAACTTACATTTTCAACACGTCCTATAATTTTTGCTGAAATACTATCATTTCTTGGACCGCGTACTATGATTCGATGACGAAAAGATAGCTGAATTCCAAAATGACAACTGACAGCAAAAGACGGCGGAGGACCAGTCACAACCACCGCTAGGATTAAAGATAGTGTAACGGTTTACAGTAGCGTTTTCCGAATGTATTTTTAACGATTTTTAGTAATTCTGTTGTAACTAGTTGTCGAGTATCGATATACATTAATCAAAAATTGCATTGCAAAACCACGTGTTTTAAAATGTTAAAACTCTCAAGTGAAATGGCGTCACAGGCGACTTTTTGTTATTAGGTATTAGAGCAAATTTGTGAAGTGTGTTTATCTCACTTATCTCGTTGATCCAGCAATGTCAGCCCCCCCCCCCCCCTGTGCGGGCCATGCTTCGGCATTATCATTTAATTGAAAAATTCCTTAAAATTTGTGTAAAACCATTTATGCAGTTGAGTAAGTAATCACAATGAATATAAAAAATGGCAGCCATTGTGAGTAAGAAAATCAGAATGGCAAATGAGCTATGTTTATCGTGCTTCACGCGTTTGCTAAATAATTTCAAATGATGTCAGAACAGAAATAACGCATGTGGCTTCTATTTATAGTCAAATTTCTTTGCGGTCGCCAGTTTTAATCCATTGTCATATTCTAATTGAGTTTTAAAATATAACACAATCTACCTACTGTACTCCAGAAACCAATGAAAACCTATAAAATGACAGGAATGACACAAATTCTGGTGCTTGCAGTGGGTTGTGTTAGGATACTGGATCAAGATTGTTTAAGCCGCGTTGACACGGTCCAAGTACGATCCAAGTACACTTTGACCGAGCGCCATCCAAGCGCACTCGTACGGGACATCTTCATACAAATTACTCCTATCCAAGCTACTTGGACTGCGTCCTACTCATCCAAGCTAGCTTGGATAGGAATAATTAGTATGAAGTTGTCTCATACATATGACCGTGTCAATGCGGCTTTATGGAAAAATTCCCCCAAACACCGGCCATTGTTGCACTTGCTTCTGTCATTGTGTTTAGTGATAATGAAAATAATAAAATTGTGTGATAATAGTAAAGAAACACAAGAATAATGGGAAGTGGATTGCATTCTGGGCGAAGCCGTAACAAGGTTTAAATCTCGAGTGTGGAGAAATATGAGATAAATTAATGTTTTAAAGAATGTTATTGTCAATAGTTATGCCTACATAATAATATGCATAAGCCAGATTGCACATCTAAAATCGTCTCCTCTGCAACATGTCGATTTGACGTCATCGTTATTCACAGTTGCCAAATGGAGCTCCGCACATTGATGGAATGCCTCATTTTAGTTTGCAAAAGGAGTCACTTCCAACTATTTTCACCCGACATAATCCTGAAATGTCGCACTTTGTCATTCATTTTGGCTTGCCGTGTGACGTCACTGTTCTCGCACGGCCTTGCCTATACACACATTAAAAAGTTGCATGTTGCGCTCAGCTTTGATTTATGACTATTATTCCAGTCAAGACGATTTTCAATGTGTGACTGGGCTTAAAGTTTGACACGTAAACGAAATGTGCATTCAATAATGGTGATATTTGATGTCACTCGGTGTGTTTTGTGACCATCATAAAATAATAAACTGACTTCAAAGCTTTGGTCCGTGGTGATTGGCTTTCACATTTCTATCAAAAAATAATTATTTTTTAAATCAACTTCATCGAAGCAAAGCCCTCATCTATGACGATGACCTATTGAGGATGAGTTTGAATATAAAATGTAGCCTGACAAATAGATGCCTAAAGTGGTCCAGTTGTACTTGTACAAAATCATTGTTTGCTGTTTTATTTTATTTTCAGTTATCGGGGCGCTTATCGGTAAACAGAAAGGCAGAAATATAGAGGTTATGAATTCATTTGAGTTGCTATTTTCCATAATCGCTGGCGACACCGTCATAGATAGGGACTACTACAATATGAAGGAGGATCAATGTAAGTATGAACTATGACGTTATGGTTATGTATTCGACGCATTGAATATTCTTTTAATAGGGAAGAATTTTTTTATAATATATTCACATAAGAGCTTGCAATCCTGGGATTGAGAATCATGGAATCTCGGGATTTTAACAAATGGTTGTAGGCAAGTGGTGCTGGTAGCAGACTTTCATTCTCGTGGACTGCCAAATGACCGAATGAATCCACCGTTAACGAGTTTGACATTCAAGTCAGACTCCAGTTTTTTGTCTACATAGTCCGCAGGGAGAATGACTAGAAATAAATCGGTGTGTGTACTCATGTACGCGCGTTAGAAGTTATACTTCTTTGGCGTCACAAAATAAAAACAAAACTTGTGATAAACTAGATTCTTTGACTAGCTCTTAATTATCTTGTTAAATTACACACTCAAGTAAAAGGACCGCTTATTGGAACGCCGTTGGTTTATTTCTGTACACTTTAACTAATATTACTAAATTATATAATGGTTTCTCGTTGTTTTTATTTTTAAAGTACCAATTGCCACTCTGACGATTAATATTTTGTTTACGTAAGGAATTGCAAATGGCCGACAATAATTTCGCTGCCTAGGCAACGTAAGAATTCTAAACTATAATATTATACTGTATAATCGTCACGATTGCAGTATCATACTGTGGCGTAAAGGTAGTGCGTTCGGCTGATAACCGAACAATCGGTGGTTCGAATCCAATCGAGTGCGTTTTTTTTCGTGTGAAAAAATAAATTATGTGTTACATGTCACACGCCAAAAATACACTCTGATCTGATTTCCCAAACGCGCCAAAAGAAGTATAACTTCAAAAAGCTTGTGGTATTTGGTCAGATCGAAGGTCGGCGAAGATCCGCATCTAGATGGATGAAACAAGTTTAGAGTGACATGAGCCGATAATTATTTTATACAATTAAATAAGGCCCACGATGGCTGAGCACTTATACTGTAGATCCACCAGGATAAGTTATCCGCTGAGTGAGGGCGGCACATGGCAACATTTGACATATCATTCAATATCTTTTATACTGTGATGAGCTTAGTTCTAAATTTGAACACCGGATGGTTTATGATGGTATACCTATAGTGGCTAATACAACCTCCACTCTGTGGAGGCCCATTTGATATTGCGATCAAACATCGTAAAAAAATATATATTTTACAAAACCTTGTATAAACAATATGTAATTTACTATTTTCATTCCGAACCATCTTCTGTACTACTCGATGGTGCCTAAACATGATAATTAAGCAAAGAAACGAACCCTGGTTTACTAATATTCATACAAATCGTACAGGGATAAAGGATCAGTTTGTTAAGTTTCCATAGAAAATTTTCATCTACGACAAACTAGAATTTGCTTCAGCGAGTTTAATAAGGTAAGCAAAGATGGGTTTCTTCAACATCTTACAGCCATCAGTCCTCGGGTTATGTATTGTCGAGTTTACCGTTACTGTTGTTATGATTTTAATAGCGTTCCTATTTTTCTAATTTTCAGTTAAACTAGTATTCTCAGATATGGACTTCCTGGGTTGGTACACGACAGGCGAGACGCCGACGGAAAAAGATATCGCAATCCATAGACAAATATGTGAAATTAACGAATCGCCCATTTTACTACAGCTCAATCCAAATGATAGAAATGCAGATGTAAGTATTTTAGGTCTATGATGTGTGTGTTTATCTCACTTATTTGGTCGACCCACCATGCCGGATCCCCCATGAGCTCGGGCCCTCAGGGTAGAGTCCTGTCAGCCCCTCCCTTGTGAGAGGGGCTGACAGGCTGACCTCCCAAAAAGTGATAAATGTGAACACGTCAATTTCATATTAAGTCTTTCGACGGTAAAGACGCGCTAGGCGCGTAACCATTAGGTGGCCATTAGATACTAATAGCATGATAATTAAATGTGGTAATTAATTAGTAATTATCTGGTCAGCAGTAAATGTGTTAAGAATTGAGATGTAACTATTTTGAAAATTAATACTACCTGCATCGCGACCGGCGCCGGCTCCTCACCCGTGTACAAGTCGAGAAAATGATAAGGCAGCTAAATAGTAAAACAGTTAGCCGGCTCTCACATCAAAACTCGTCTCGCCTACAACGTGTCGAATAACATCATCCTTATTCACAAAACACACGTTGCCAAATGGAGCTATGCAGATTGGTCGAATGCGACTGTTTCGTTTGAAAAAAACATCTGTTGCAATCGACAAGTTGTATGCTTCTCGGACTCCGAGTCGAAGAGTCGAAGTCACATACAAACATCTACGAATTGGTCATTCCTATACCGGATCGCCGCATTCAAATATCTATACGTTTCGAAGGCTACGCGCGACTGTCGCCAGGTAGATGTACACGGTCTTCACAAGCAACACTGGATCACCGTTCTCGGAAAGAGGCGAGAAGACGAGGCGAGTTTAGATGTGAGAGCCGACTTCAGCTTACCAAAAATGTAATATGACCCTCCCGCGTAAGCCGTTTCCATAGTTTTGTTTCTTAGAAACTCAAGACGTTGTCAATGCAGTAAACAAGCAGTAGATTTTTTTCCACATTTAAAATGTTACAGAAATGCCATTTCATGTTAAAATGTCATAGGGATAATGATGTGTAATCTTGTTATTGTCAGGTAATAATGCATTGTTTTATTGTTTCAGCAACTTCCCGTTTGCATTTACGAGTCTCTCGTTGAGCTGGTCGGCGGGCAAGGCACCGCTTTACTCTTAGCCCCCCTGAAATATACCCTGGCTGCAGAGGAGGCGGAGAGAGTGGGGGTAGACCACGTGGCCCGCGTTTCTTCCAGCGACGCGGGAGGGTGCAGTCTCGGTATGTTGCATGAAAAGGTCGTCTTCCTCTTTTGCCATCTACTATCGATATTAGCTTTACCAACTGCTGCCCAAAACGGTTCAGTGCATTTCTATTAATCACGGAGATTCTTTACCTTCAAATTGCTGGACTATTATCTTAATTTTAATCAGTGCTTTTCGAATATTCATTTTACGGCGCCTTTCTACATTTTTTCTAATCACCTGAGCTACTAATAGATTTTTTTTAGCTTTACTGAAAGGCATCAAGGAAGCGAAGACATCGGATTTCGTAATGTTTGCGACAAGGGAGGAGTAGCTTATATTTGGTCACCTGAAAAAACCAGCCACCGTACCACAAAGAATTAGCATTGTATTCATGTAATTAACGTATCATTTATATCTGTTATTATTAATGATGAGGATATTACCGCCGTGGTCATGACATCTGTTGTTTTGGAAAAAAACATATATTGGGCGGATATTGTTGATTGCAAAAATTGAAATGTCGGTAAACTAGGAAACACTTTGTGCACAGTATCTATTGATTTTTGTATTATAAAATGCTCTGATTCGTGTTCTTACCGCCATCTCGATACGTTTGTCAAAAAGAATTTGTCAAAAGTTCAAAAACATCATTTCTCCGAAGTGCTCTATTTTGTCGGATCACTCAAAGCATACCAAAATGATTATGGTTTGGTTTGACAGAGCTTAATTGATTATTAAAGACAAACCAATACAGTAAAACTTCGTTAATACGAATTCCATGGGACCGAAAATCGAAAAAAAATTCAAATTACGAAATGTATGGGGGAAAAATATTAAAATTTTGAAATTTTTTGTTTTTTTGATTTTCATTAATTTCGTTTCCGATCATAGATGTGCTGCCTACCGAAATGGGTCATAAAATGTCAGGATTATTTTTATTAACTTCATAAAATAAGTAATTTTTGATGTTTTAAGAAAAGTCTGTCACAATTTTCAATGATTGGCTCATGAAATAATGTACTTTATTACGATTTATTAAATATTTTTATATGCCAGGACTCTGAAATCATTTCTAATTACGAAATTTGAATTAAAGGTATGGTTTTATATGAAAATAATGTTCAAGGGACTTTTTTTTCTGGAAAATTTCGAATTATCAGTGTTCTTACTAACGAGGTTTCACTGTACTATCTGCACTTTGTATTCTTGAAATGAAAACAAATAAGTATGACTGACAGAGTTTAGTATGCACTATGTATGTTGAATCTTAACAGCCTACCTCCACCCCTCACCACTGATTAAAGCAATAGGTTTTATTCATCATCAATTTGAAGAAACTGCCTGAACTGAAAAAAATTGTAAATGAATGTTTATCACATAAAAAAAGTATTGACTATGGCTCTCGAAAAAAATCTAAATCGCTGTGCTAATTATATCTGGCTCTTCTGTGTGAATAGTAATTCCTTGTAATTTAAACACGTCATGTTATCATTGTTATTTCCAGTGGCTGAGCACCTCACAGCCCAGCGTTCGGCGATACGAATGGTGGCTGGCCGCGTGCGTCTGGTAGCGCGCGCCGTGGCCGCATTGCGTAGTGGCGAGCTCACCCCCAGCGCAGCCTTGCTCCGAGATGCCAGGGCCCTCGCGCATAGACTTCCACTCGTTGACAATCCTACCTTCACACACCATTTCTATAATGTAAGTATCATGGATTCCCACACATATCAACAGCAAAATACATGCCCGTCTTTATTTATCCCACTACGAGAAATTACACCTTAAATGGATCTCATCGTCTACAGTTTATGTTTGATGTAGTCAACGGTATCAGCTAATTCGGTTGTCTTGTGAACCAATATAATTATATCACTGAAGAAATTACAGCAGAATCACATCAGCCAATCTTTACTTACAAAAATGTTTAGGTATAGTGTGGGAGAAGGTGGTGAGTGTAGATAAAGGCAACGGTAGTGTAGATGGATATAGATGTTTATTTACAATGGTCGGCGTAAAGATTAACAGTGTAGAGTGATCGCGGTGAGCTCTCGTGCGCAGACCGAGCCGCGATCTGGTAGCGACGACTACCGATCTCCTATAAAGCAGGTGACTGTGTCGAGTGATTGGCTCGAGATGAGTGGTGACTAGTTATGGATCGTCCTTGCTATTTATACAAATGAAATCAATACATTACAAGAGTCATTGTCGCAATTAAATAAATCATAACAGACACTGTTGATTTAGGTTATGATTGAGGAAATGCTGACAATCGCTTCCGCTGCTCTGATTTGTTTTGACAACAAAATATTGAAATGTGTCAGCCTTGTAATGCTGAGTGGTTTAAGATAACCATCTCTACTTGAAGGTCTAAATATACGAAAGTGAATCTGAGAATAAAGGATTTACGGTCTAAACTCTAATGTTTAAATTAGCATTTTGGTTTTATTTGTATCATACTTCTCTATTTTACCATGTTTTTATTAGCTCGTATTCTTGTTTGTCCCATACAGATTTTTACCTTACTTTTGGCCATCTTTAAGCAGAATTGAACTCATTTTCAGTTAATTCTGTTTTGTATGTTTCGGAAAAAATTCGAATAAAATATATATTAAAATATTTTTTTCTTTCAGCAATGTAATGACGTTGGTCTGATGACATATCTTGGAAGCATCACAAAGGGCTGCAACGACGTCAATCAGTTTGTCAACAAATTCAACGTGCTGTACGATCGTCAGGCGATGGGACGAAGAATGAGAGGCCTCTTCTTTTAATATACAGCCGACGTCATTAATAATAATTAAAACACGTTGCTACGACAATGTTATAAAGACATTTTTTGTTTTTTTTATCCATAATTTTTAAAATTTTTTATGTAATACCTTTGTTGAAAACGTACAGAAGTATGTTTTGAATACACAAAGTCATCGGTTCCCAACCATTTTCGAGTTGTGACCCCGATACCCAAGTAATTTGCGACTGCCACATTTGCATAAAAAGGTATTTTTGGAATTGAAAAAATCGGAAATACGTGAATTCGAAATCACTTTGAAATCACATTAACTGTCAATTCTTGGTGGAAAGACATTTATTCATCATCATCAGCTGGGGTCGATCCATTGCTGGATGACAGCCTCCCTTAACTCATTCCCCTCTATTGATCCTTAGGTCTTCACTGCCACGTACATCTGCCAAACTTAGTGGATTTGTCGTGTGGTTGTCAAATGCCCCACATGAACTGCATTTGTCCGGTGCCGAGTGTTTTTTTACGTCGCTAATCTCTGTTTTCTGCCAAACATTACACTTTTTCTGGTCTCCTGAAGACTTATTATTATCTTTTCCACTGATAACCAACTGTTTTTGTTTATGGATATATTGTTAGTCATAACGGCTAGGTGTTATCAGAAATAGCCGAAAGTCACACGTTTTATGTTCTATGCAGGGATGGTTTGGCCATGACGATATCAGGTGAGATAATACACGAGTATCACACATCCATAAGTCCGAGGGTTGAGGGACGCATGGAGTATTAGGGGTATAGCTGACTATCTGTTGTGATGCTTGTCCCTGATGGCCCTCGTAGTCCAGTGTGTGAGGCGCTGGCCTTTCATCCGGGGAGGTCATAATATACAGTCGAACTTGGTTATTACGATCACGGATGTAGCGAGATCTCGGGTGTAATGAGGAAACATTCGTTGACATTTTAGTATATGATTTTCTCCATACATTTATTCACTGTTATAACGAGCAACTTATCGGATATACCGAGCGAAAATATGGTAAAATTTTTTTTTAAAACTGTTAATGTGTCAATCGTTTAAAAACATTTCGACCCTAAGCAATAAAATCCGACCGGACATGATACCGCCGGGATCGCATTACGTTTATGACACCAGTTAAGTGTCTAAGTACCTACCTAATTGGTGTTTTCGCCGACAAAATTGTTGAAATAAATAAAAAATCCTAGTTTTGTGAAGTCAGTAGGTACAATAAACAACTTCTTTTGTAGTTTATGAATGCCATGCTTGTTTCGGGGATTTTTACAATGGTTTTCAGATTTTTTTGTTTTCGACTTTTTGTGATATGTGACTGCTCATTTAAAAATACCTATTCTCTGATATAACGAGTAACTCTTGTACCGAGCATATTCAGTCGGTCCCATCTTCCTCGTAATAACCGAGTTCGACTGTAATGTTTCATTTCTATTACTAAATATGTACACTACTCTCATTGGGTATCACGTTCTGTTGTACATAGTATTAAAAACGATATATATTTATTATACTGTTTGATTATATCCATGTTCAAACTGTTTTTTCATTGAACATGAATCCTGCAACTCTTTTCTATTTGTGGTAAATGTCTAACCGTTGTATTGTGTGGAGAGCCTTATTGAAATAGTCCGTTTCCACTTTCCGTCGGATTCTCTGATTTTCGGTCAACGACGTTAATCGATAAACACTATATTTAAAATTCCATCTGAAGATCGAAATTCGTCAGTCTGCTCTTCAAACATCAAGACACCTTGCAATAAGCCAAATCTTGACTGCAGACGTCTTCGCAGTGATCGGCAGAACGAATAAATCTATGGCCCCGATCCCTGGTGTCATTCATTATATTATATAGAGCACTATAAAATCGAACCAAATGATATAAAACAATAACGAATATTGCTTCATTGTGTATATATTTTCCAGTGTACTATTTAATCGGTGCATCTGGGGTGTCACAATCAATAGGTTAGGAACCGATGCACTAAAGAAACTTTTCTAATTTAAAACTAATGAAAAAAATCTACGTATTTTGTTTGAGCAACGTTTTTAATTATTACAAAGTTCCTCAACAATAAAAGAATTATAATTTATTAAGAACTGATTTATTATTATTTTAATAAACTTAAGGGATGCTAAGGGCAACTGCGACGGTTCGTGTACAGAAAGGGCACATCCAGTGTTAGTTAGCATATATGTTTAAAACAACTGCACCGCGGAGAGACTCATTTTGAGGTTAACCGATTTTTACAACCTGTCAAATTGCTGCCAGTAAATCCATGCACATGTACAGGCGCTATAAATTAAACTAATGATTTATTATTGAAAAACAAAACACAACATGTTTATAATTTTTTACATTACAGGAGATAATTTTTTGTCAATACAAACAATGATATTAAAGTTTATTAAAAACATTGAATTGTTTGTTTTAATTTATTATTGTGTCCAAAACATTATTATGTACAAAATTCAATCTCTGAATCCCCCCGCTTAGAAACAAACACACAGCCGACCCTCTGAATTTAATTCTGCTGCCAGAATAGCGATTCATACCCACTGTCCAGCCAGCCTTACTGAAGATTACCTGTGACGTAGAGCCGAATAAGTCAATTCTTCTTCTTTGGCCATATCTGCCCCTTAACTGGAGCATGCGGCGCCTCCAAGAATTCCTGTCGCTCGCCAGTCTTCTTGCTTCGTTCCAGGTCAAACCAGCATCCCGTAGCTCCGCCGTATACACTCTGTAGATTGTATTTAGTGGCCTTCCAGGACGCCGGAATCCGGTCGGCTTGAAGAACAGGCAAGCCAGGTTGAAGTTCTCTTCTGGTATCCGCAGCACGTGGCCGAGCCAGGTCCAACGTCGCCTCTTCACTTTCAGCGTAATGAGAGGCTGCTTGGTGTGTTCTCTTATCTCCTCGTTGCTCCTAAAGTCGTACCACCGCACATCCAGTATTCGTCGCAAACATCTGTTTTTGAAGCTCAGTATACGGTTGCTCTGAGCCTTCGTAAGGTGCCATGATTTGCTACCGTAAAGCAGCACCGTCAGAATGCAAGCGTCGAATAGGCGGCATTTGGTTTTGACTGAGTACAATCGTGAGTCCCAGACATTCCGCTTCGAGTTGAATGTTGCTCCAGCCATTCCCATTCGGATAGCGAGCTCTTTCTGCAAAATGCCATCTCCCGTGATGTGTACCCCCAGGTCGTCAGAAGCTGTCGACGCTCTCGATCATGTTGTCTTAATCTTGAATTACCTGACTGTTATTACGACATCGAACAATAAATACCATTGTGCAACCACCTACTTGTATTTCTGTTACCACCGTTCACTTCTTGGCTCTTGTCAATGGCACGGCCCGCATAATTCGCTTTCACAGCGAAAGACCGGTGACAACGTGTACAGGCGCTAGTATGGTTAGTTTTTGTTCAGGTCTTGGTTGCTATGTAATTCCTCAGGACTTAACTCTTTCATCGATATAGCGGCTATAAACATAAAGTCAGTGGTAAATATTTTTAGTTAATCAAGTAGAAAAGATGGTTCTGTGTGTTGTGTTAAAATGTGGTAGCCGTACTGATAAGTAAGAAGATGGTTTTACGTTTCATACGTAAGTTGATACATGTTCGTGATAATTTATTTGTAAATTATTATATATTTTAATATCAAGTGACCTAGTGTTTCTTTAAAATAACTTAAATTATGGATATTTTTACCTAATGGTTGCATTTTGACCGTTTAAAAATACTATATAACTTAAAAAAATAGAAAATTATAAGGTGAGTTAGGGTAAGTGCGGCATAGAAATCGATTAGATGAACTTTAAGTGGATGGTGATTCTTAACGGATTGTAATATCTCTTTGAAATTTTTGTTGACTTCTAAACAATTTATCCCTTTTTCAATCACTGTAATACTTACATTAAAATATTTAATGGTTAATCATAATTCAAACGTTTTAATGTAACAAGGCGAATAGACGCTCTTACCCCCCCAGTTGGGGTAAGAGCGTCTAGTTGCATTATCTCTCAAAATATTGTCAATAAACGAAATATGACAACATAAGTATTATCGAATGTTTGAAGTACAATATTTTGATAGTTCATGCATGTAAATTTCATTAAGAAATAGAATATATTTAATGAAATCAAAAAAGTTGGGTAAGTGCGGCATACTTAGTACTAGGGATGTGACTGTGGTAAAATAAAAAGAACAAATATTTTTTTTGATATTTTATTTGCCGGAAAGTTTTATGTGTAGGTACAACATAAAATCCTTATAAGTTGATTATTCTTTAATTGTAATACGAAAACATTTCGTATAAAATTTACCAAAATCGATAAAAATAGTTTTGAAAAATCACATGTCAAAGATTTGAATACGTTACATACAACGTAAAATCGTTAACAGTTACATATTCATTAATTGTAATTGGAACACATAAAATTTACCATAATCGATAAAAATAGTTTTGAAAAATCTTGGGTTTGGGTTTTATCAGTCCATTCATCCCATACATACTTCCCCTTAAATACGATCAGGGGTGAAATTTTATCCCCTTTCGCATTGCATCCTAATAATACTCTCGTATTCTCTTTTCCTGCAGAACTGATCGTCCTTGTGGAAGGAAATCCAATTTCACCCAGAACTTTGGTTCTACTTGGGTCTTTTGAAAAACTAGTTTCATCAATATTATATATATTTTCTGGTCTATTTTGAAGGCACAGGTTTGTAAGTATGCCTTCAAGTAGATCATAGTATTCGTTGATAATAAAAGGATCACAAATTTTCTTCCTTGCATATTCGACGGTTTGAGGTTTTTTTCGGGAATTCCATTTTTGAATGGTGTTTTCAAATTATTTTTTTACAGCATATTGCGAAACTAGTTCAATAACTTCTTTTTTCGTTAAAGCAAATCCATATTTCTCCATAACGTGTAAATTCTCTGCAATTTTTCCTTCAATTTCATGTGATAGAGCCGATGTTCGTCCCATAGTTTTTAACTTTGCACCTCGCCTCTCTCAATTGTGTGAGACATAATGGTCATCCTCGGTATTTTATATTATTTGCAAGCTTGGTAACCATTTAGACGACCACTTTTTACTTCTTCAACTGCTTCAAAGAGTTCGTCCTTTGTATAAGAAGCACCCCCCTTTGTCTTCCGAACATAATTTCCTGGGAATTTGGAATCTGAAACAAATTATTCTCTAATTTAACTAAAATATTGATAAAAGTGAATTTGTCAATATAAAATATAGTGACTATATGCGAAATTAAATTCACTTATTACATGTCGAGGAAATCAATGTGATAAAAAATATCTCCGCCCCACAAAATAAATAAATAAAAAAATTGTATATACCCACTGAAATCGGTTATTTATATTATTACTTATAGTATTGTACGTCGGTATAGGCAAGAATTTGAAATAAATAATAAGTACTAAATAAAATGAGGCGTAGAGTTACAAAACCCGCTCTGGGCCATTTAAAAAAAATAGTTTTGAAATTGTATCATTCGTTAATATGAATGACAATGAATTTTAATTCAATTACCTATGTTTATTAATATATCGTACTTGTATAAATTCCGTTATTTTTATAATACGTTTTTACAATAAATTTAAAAAAAACCACTATTACCTATTTGTATATAAAAAGTAGACTTTTAGTTGTCGGATTTGGTTTTCTGAATTTAATACTATAAAATAACTAATATACGAGGGTGGGTCAATAATTCCTTAGAAAAAAGCATTAAAACAGTTTTTATTTTTGTATTTTTTTTTTATTTCTCAACATAATCTCCTTGGAGCTCAATACACTTGGTTAGACGTTTCTCAATTTTTTTTAAACCGTCAGAAAAATAAGTTTTCGGAAGGTCCTCAAAATAAGCATTTGTCCAATCGATGACTTCTTCATTTGAAAAAAAACGTTGTCCACTTAGCCATTTTTTTAAGTTTGGGAAAAGGAAAAAGTCACTGGGGGCTAAATCTGGCGAATACGGTGGGTGGTCGACCAATTCGAACTTAAATTCTTCAATTTTAGCCATTGATCGTAAACATGTGTGAACACGGGCATTGTCCTGATGAAAGAGGATTTTTTTCCTGTTTAAATGAGGCCGTTTTTCTTCAATTTTGTTTTTTAGCTGGTCCAATAAAGATGCATAATAATTCCCTGTTATTGTTTTTCCTTTTTCCAAATAGTCAACGAAAATAATTTCACGTGCATCCCAAAATACAGTAGCCATAACCTTACCAGCTGATTTTACGGTTTTCGCCTTCTTTGGACATGGTTTGCCTTCGCAATCCACTGCTTTGACTGTTCTTTCGTCTCGGGAGTATAGTGGTGTATCCATGTTTCATCTACAGTCACAAAGCGACGAAAAAATTCATCCGGATTGCGTTGCATGAGCGACAACAGGGCTTTAGAGGCCACCACCCTATTGCGTTTATTGTCGACTGTGAGCAAACGCGGCACTCATCTTGCAGAAATATTTTTCATGCCCAATTTGTCATGTAAAATAGAAATGACGCTACCTTTTGAGATCGCTGTAACCTCAATTATCTCACTCAACTTTAATCTTCGGTCACTTAACACCATATCGTGGATTTTATTGATCATTTCTGGTGTAGTCACCTCTACAGGACGTCCTGAGCGTGGTTCATCCTTTGTTGATGTACGACCACGTTTAAATTCATTTAACCAGTTATAAATAGTTGCAAGTGAAGGAGCAGATATGCCGTGAACTAAATCCAACTCATTTTTTATTTCGTTTGCTGTTAACCCTTTTATATTAAAATGTTTAATAACAGCTCTAAACTCAATTTTCTCCATTTTCCATTTTTCCATTTTCGACAAGCAATTTTTTTTTTTAAATGTACGAGAAACACACAACAACCCGACCAATCTGATTGAAACTTCGCAGCATACTGAATCGGTAGTGCCGCTGCATGAAAACAAACCGCTTACAGTACTAGTCGCGCCACTTGTCGGCTTTTCTAAGGACTTATTGACCCACCCTCGTAACTAAGTAGATTATAAATAATATTGCTTAAAAATATTATCATTTTATTTTTACATTTAATAAATAGGTTGGTAGGTAAGGTAGGTTTCCCATATTCATGGAATTTGAGTGACATGTAATGGGGTGATTAATTATTTAAAGGCAGGTACTTAATTTCGCTGGGTTTTTTCATTTATGCTATTGATATTATTAAATGTGTTATTGTTATTCTAAATAAATAATAATGCTTTGTATCAACACAAAGCATTTTATTTCCAAGACAAATACATACCTACCACTATTTTTTTTTAAATATTACATACCAATACAACAGCTAAATATGTAGGTGCAATGCGAAAATTATACAGCTGCCAGTAGGTAAGAATGGCTACAAAATATTTTCTAGATAAAGTAAATTCTAAAATATATTACATACTTAATTAAAATAAATACACTTAAATCATCATAATATCCCCAAATTAGTTTTTCGTGATTTACTCAAAACTCAAAAAAGTCTCTGGAGCGGGTTTAGTAACTCTACGCCTCAAATTAGAAGTTGTGAAAAAATGCTACACATTAGTTACAAAAATTAATATTTTATGATTGCATGGCACATCACTAGCTAAAACTTATCCATACAAAAATATAACAGTGCATGGGGGAAGAGCGTCGGACGCTCTTACCCCAATGATATTTTTTGGCGGGGGAAGTGTGTCTAGTCTAATAAAACATAATCATTGGCAATAATCGCAAATATTAAATTTAGACAACAAAATATCATTTAAGATAAAGGTACTTACCAAAAATCACTTGTATAGGACGAAAGATTGTCGAGATACAGATCGATTAAAAAAACGTGTCGATCTCGGCCGTTGACTTCAAATAACTGACAATATTTGAAATGTCATACTGACCTTAAACAATGCTATTATACTGCCATTTTTGGATGGTGTGTGTGTATTTACATGTGTAATAGATACCCACAGATGTCACAACTTATATTTAAAACACTAAAAAGTTATTGACTATAGACGCTCTTACCCCGTAGACGCACTTACCCTAACTCACCTTATTTTAATTCTGAGCGTCTAGTGCGAGCACTAGCAAAATGGTCTATGGTCTCAAACATTGGTATACGAATGCGTTCGCTCGCCCAAAAACCAAACGCACGGCACGCAGCTTCATTTAGCAATGCAATGGGTGGCGTCTAGATGTATCTATAGTCTCAGTCGTATGTTACATTTATTTTGAAGATTTTGAGATAATCAAATAAAACTATTTTGTTGAGAAGAGATTCTTTATAATTAAAAGGCCTCTCCTAAATTTCCTGAACCACTTATTTTTATTTTCCATGTAGTGTTTCTGTGAAGTCTTTTTGTATCCGCAGGGTTAAAAAAAACTTATGTTATCCTCCATTTTGATAGATTCGATCAGTATTGTAGGGAGACCAATATAACAGATCAAAAACAAGTGACTTAAATGTGCCAGAACAGAGGCAATGTGATATAGACCATAGTTTCTTAACCGGTGGTCCGCGAAGATTTTTGGGTGGCTGCAAAAATTTTCTGCAGTCCAAAAATAGATAGTATCCTTTTCACCGCTGACGGCACAGCTGTTGTGCCCTCATTAGTTGGCCGTTCGATATAATTAGCATGTTATTTAAATGTGTTAATTAAATAGTAATCAAATGCTGGTGAAAGGGTTAAAAGCTGATATTAAATTTCAAGTAATAAATATCTTTCAGAACTTGTGCACTTACAAGGGTTCACAATGAATTAACAAGTCATTTCTGGAATGAATGACACTATTGTATATAGTCATAAATCGTTTCATAGACGGACGGGGGCGTGGTTTATTTAGAAACCCAACATTTCAAGTGGGATTGTATTATATTTCAACAGTTGTTTCAAAAATAGTGTAAATATAAATATTTATTATTTTATTCCAATGTTGATTGTCCGCAAAACATTTTTTGATTTTTTTGTGGTCCGCGGATGTAAAAAGATTAAGAAACATTGATGTAGGTAGATCATTGTTGCATATTTAGTTCAAAACTACCAAAATGTAATATAGATCAGTGGACCCCAACCTTTTTATCGCCGCGGACCGGTCAACGTTTGATAATTTTACCGCGGCCTTCTGAGGGGGGGAATGTCTATTGCTTACATTTTAGATTGTTTTGATTTATTAATTTTAATTTAATTGTATTTAAACATGCCTTCAAAATAAAATACAGTTACACCAAAAATGAATATAAAGTGGTTTAACATTTTAACTCACTAGAACGCTAAATCAATGAAAACCCTGAGCTTGTTTCTTTGCGACGAGACGGTTCCATCTGGGGGTAATAGGAGACAATGACACCCAAAGTGTGTTGCTTATGTCCAGTTTATTCCGTTGTTTTGTGTTGGTTACTGTCATTGCGGAAAACCCCGCTTCACACATGTCGGGATCTCGGAAATGGCAATAGGAATTAAGTGCGGTATTGGAGCGGCTTTAGGTGACGTCTCTCAGCTCCTGGTTAACCTCTCGTCCATGGAAAGTCACACAAACCCGAGAGAAATACACCACAGTAAATAAAATGGAAATAATTTAATGTTCCTTGGGCGGCCCGGTACCATTTGATCCACGGACCGGTACCGGTCCGCAGACCGGGGGTTGGGGACCATTGATATAGATCATTATTGAGGGGGATGCTTCAATTCTAGAGTAAAAGGGGATGGCTAGATTGTCCCTTTAGAGCTTAGGCACAATGAGAGGTCACAATGTGGTACATGTTAAATATAATAAATAGTATTGCTTAAAATTCTGTTTATTATCATTTAAAACTTTATATCTTTAAAATCACAATAATTCTCTTACCATTATATTGCTATTTCATAATATTCAATTGAAAATATTCATTGCACTTTTAAAAAATATAATTATTAATTAATGTTACCATTATAAAATATTTATTAATTTCAAAATGATATAGATTTTGATAAATTCATTTACCCATAAAACCGCGATAATCAGTTGATCATTGAATCAATATGTAATTATTTTATCACTTACAAAATGATATCTTACAAATTACGATGTCATTTTAAAAATATACAAAATCTTACGACTTACAAAGCATGAAAAATTACAATAATTATTTACAAAGTTTGGAAGACTTCCAAAGTACATTTTTATACAATACATATTATTAATACTTAAAATTCATGCAACTTTGATCCTTCAATCTAACTTTGACCCAAATTATTTTCTCTTTACCGTTTTTATAAGTGAGCAATATAGCCCCATGACTACACTCGTGTCCGGAAACTTTTTTTTCAATTTCAATTTTCAATTTATTTATTTTTACATATTGTGGACATTACAAATTATAAGTTTAAGACGTTCACAACATGACATAAAAAAGAGATAGATAATATGTTATTAAACAGTAGAAATATGTACATACAAAAATATTAATTATATAGGTACATGGAAATACACCGGATGAGTTAAGCAGACCCTATTTTAAAAATTTATAAAATAACGTCCACCTATACTCATCCTCACGTAGGTGGAATATATCAACACCCGAAGCAATTTCGTTGAACATAGTTATCGCCCTCCCAATTGGCATTACCAGTGGCAGGTTGGTTCTGCACCTTGGGAGAATAAACAACTGATGTTCTCTATTTCTAAGATAGTTATCAGGGACACACAGGTCAACACTGCCCAGAATGGCAGAGTTCTCATTTATACCTCGTATAAGTCGAAAAAAATACGTACGTATGCAGTTCGCTGTACACATTTCACCGTGAAATGTATCGGAACTATGGCTGTATTTTAAAGACCGTCCAACCTCTTTGGGTCGTATAGTACTGATGTAAAATTCATGTCTAAATAAAAAAAAGTTCTTGTCAGTTTACACTTTACAGGAATCCAGCAGCAAACTAATTTTGAAAATAGTCGATATACTGGATTATTTGTTACGTTAGGTTAACCGACTACACTCGGTTCCTGTTCAAACAGTGATTGGATGGGTGACCACTCAAACTATACTCCGTGCCGTTGACTTTGAGGCAGGGCAGTATATGAGACATCTATTTCTGTCGGCCCATAGCGTCGTGATTCCCAGGTTCGAATTCTGGGTCTGGCAAATACACATATTGTTTTTCATTTTGTGTTTGAGTCAGGGTATGATGGACCTAATAGGTTAAGCAAGTGGCTGACATCTATTTCTTGTAAAAACAAAATCTGTTAATACAAACCTACACTCTGTAAAGGCCCAAATATTATGATCTTATTAGGATCGGACATGGTTGGAGAAATTTCCAAGTGGTAAGACATGGTTGGAAAAATTTGTGAAATGGTAAACAACATTTTATTGTTTCAAGCTCGAATGATTGGTTTTTTACACCATAACAGAATGTCATTGAAATCATATGAGCTAAAGTTAGGTTAGGTGGGTCAAAGTTACTCGAATTGACAGTAGACTATTAAATTTATTATGACAATATTGATTTTTTTAAATCTAATTTGTTCATTTGACACAAAATGGAAGTTGCAAAGATTTTTTTCTAAATATATATAATATATATAACAATGTTCCCTCTAAAGTGTGCACCCGTACAATTGTAAAAATATGTCCAATTATATAAATTAATTAAATAATGACAAATGCTCAAAAATCGGGTAAGAATAGTGTGTAATCTACATTAAAATGATTACTCCTTTGTAAGGTAGGTATGTATTTTCTTTCGTGGCATAATTATTTGCCTAGTTCATTTATCTACGCAAAAAATGGTGAATATTTATTTGCACATGTATTTTTTTTGCACTTTAACATTTACTGTCCAGATAAGTTTATGATCGTTCGGCACACAGAAAAATTAGAGGGAACGTTGATAGGTACCTACCTATTATTGAATGGTTCAAAACACAGATGTGTCCAAATATGTCCAAAGCCGAGTTTTTAGCTAACATCAATTATTGAGAGTCACGTGACAAAATTTATAGATTAGTGATGGTGAACCTTTTTTTGTACAAGTGTGTCATTTATATGCAAAAAATTAAAAACAAAAATCGTGTGTCAGATAAATATAAAAGTATATGATATATTATTATGTTTGTTTGATTTCCTTTTCATATTTGGCATCAAATTACATTTTCTGCTAAATCCAATTATGAACTTTCACAACAGATAAAGTTTGCTTATTATTTTGGATTCGATTTTAATTTGATGTTCTTTTGTTTGACTTATGTATCTGACTGATAGAATATATCAGAACACGATGCCAATGCATTTTTTAATACTTTTAGCCATCTTTAAGTAGAATTGAATTCATTTTCAGTTAATTCTGTTTTGTATGAAAAGTTATTTTGACACCATTATTGGTTGCTAGGGGTCTGGGGTCCTAACAACTAAATTATTAATATTATACATGCGTTATTATGGAAATCAATATGACATGTCAAAATGACATTTCAGTATTATTTCTATCAAGTACAAATTTTTTTGATCGTTAAAGCTAGTCTAGTCAAGTTTATATTATGATTCAACAGAAAATTTAAAAACATTGTATATAAAAAGTTCTTTTTATCTTGTAATTATTTATTTTGATATCGTATGCCTTTTTAAGGATATTTTAATATTGAAGAATGTAATTTTTATTGTCGATCAAAGAAACATCCTCGTGCGAAGCTGGTATTTCAGCTACATAGTTACATTAATTATAAAACACCACAATTTATTGTAAATTTACCACAAAAATGAATATGTTTACTACAATGAATATCTGGTAACTATTCACGGACAATGTTGCTAAGGGCAGGTATATCGATCGAAACTGTGTGAGTGTCGGTAAAATAAGCCAATGTTGTCAGATAAAGGAAATTTGAAGAGATAGGTATAAGGTAAATTTAGATAAAAGTCAATTAAAAAAAAAACTACTGAAATTTTTCATATAAATTCAAACTTTGCCCGCGTGTCACTTAATGACATGCAAGTCACAGGTTCGCCATCACTAAATATGAATAAATCAATTATTCTTGAAAATTCTGTACCTACTTTTAATTGACAATATTTGGCTTTATATTGTCAACTACTGGTACATCTACATTACGTAATTGTAACTATTTTATAGCGCCTATTAGTAAAGTTACTATAAAATAGATGTTATAACAAAGTACAGGCGAGACTCAAATATCAGAATAATTTTGATTTACGTTCATGACAATAGAGATACAGAGTTTTGTCAATTTATCTAAATCTCCAATCAAAACGTCAAACTTAAACAATCAGATTAAAAAATTGGCACTTAACAGCAGTGGCGAAGAGTGGATGTAGGCTGTTAAGATGAGATATAAATTGTGCACATTAATCTTTGTCAGTCATACGTATTTATTTTCATTGAACTAATAATACAATATACAGATACTGTTTGTTAGTTTTTAAAATTCAATTAAGCCCTGCCTAAAACAAGCCATAATAGATAATATTGAAAAAATATTCGTTTATCTATAAAATATCTAAAATTATGCCATCAATCTATACATCATTTTTAATATTTTACAGATAGAAGATTATATTTTATCGATTATGGTTTGGTTAGGCAGGGCTTAATGACAATTAAAAACAGACATTTTTCATCAGCGGCGCGACAACCCGGTATGGGTCATGGCCTCCTCCACCAGATCCCTCCACCTGTCCCTATCCAGTGTGGCCGCTTTCTAATTTGGTACCTCCAGAATACGGCAGTCACTGGCAGCTCCATCCAACCAGCAAATCTTTGGCCTGCCTCTTCTTCTACGCCCTATTGGATTGCTGCATCACTCTCTTTGCCGGTTTATTGTCATTCATACAGTGCACATGACCATCGCAGTCTCCCAATCTTGATTGATTAAACTGCGCTGTAATCTTTGTACAGCCCGTAGAGCTCAGCATTATATCGTCTCCTCCAATTGGTGCCGTCCCTGATCGGTCCATATATACGGCGGAGAATTTTTCTTTCAAAAATGTTCAAGGCTCATTCAATTCGCGGAGTTAATGTCGAGGTTTCCGATGCGTAGGTGAGCACTGGCTTTACAAGTGTCTTGTAAAGAGTGCTTTTAGTTGCGCGACACCATCTGTAATACATTTATTATATATTCTTCGTACAACGAAAACAAATAAGTATGACTGAAAAAGTGCGTGCACTATTTTTGTCGGATCACCCATTGCATACTTAAACTATTACGGT
Organism: Rhyacophila brunnea; assembly: GCF_057557595.1. Lineage (NCBI taxonomy): Eukaryota > Metazoa > Arthropoda > Insecta > Trichoptera > Rhyacophilidae > Rhyacophila > Rhyacophila brunnea. The sequence continues at coordinate 28,695,263 of NW_028232904.1, read as the reverse complement.
TTGATTAGGCAGGGTTTATTTGAATTTAAAAAAACTCACCAGCACCATCTGCAAATAAATTGTATTCTTTTTTTTTCCGACCATGTCCGATCCTAAGAGGATCATATGGGCCTCCACAGAGTAGAAGTTTGTATTAACAGATTTTATTTTTTACAAGAAATTGATGCCAGCCACTTGCTCAAACTATTAGGCCCATACCCTGACACACACAAATTGAAAAACAATATGTGTACTTGCCAGACCCAGGTTTCGAACCTGGAACCTACGGCGTGATAGTCCAACGCTTAAGTCGCGCAGCCACCGTGGGCGTTGATGAAAATAATGTATAATAAATAATATTAATAAATTCAATGAAAATAAATATGTATGACTGACAAAGATTAATGTGCATTATTAATTATGTCGAATCTTAACAGCCTACCTCCACCCCTCGCCACTGCTTAACAGTAGGTACCTAGGTAGGTTCGTAGATTTATTATAATTATTACTTATGTACATATTATATTAAAAATAATCCGGTTACAAACCATGACTTATACCAAACGTATACCAATCAACAAACTTTAGAAAATTCGTAACAATATTCAACTAACCCTTCTGTAATTTATTGTAGCAACTGCCATTTTTAAAATGTTTGTACAAATATCTCTTAATATAACACACATCTTATGAAATATAATAAAAATACAAAATTACAAACGGGTAGGTACACAAAAAAGTCACGGGTAAAACATCTACGCAAATTTTGGGTTTCCACACCTGGGCGTGGATACTGCAGCTTTATTCAAACACACCGCGAGTTTAAAAATGGTTGTATCCGCGATAAAAGATATGTATATTCAGCCTATGTTGGAAACCGCGAATGGTGACGCGGGTGCCGAACTGTCATTCACAAAAATATGCCAAATAGGGTAAGAAAATAAGCTAGATGGCAGAATAAAATGCAATTTTTTTTAAAAATCAAGTAAGTGTCAGTAATAAAACTATTAATAACATTGTTTTTACAAGACCATTGGGTCTATTCTATACTTATCGACCGCTAAAAAAGTGATAATGTGATAAATACGACGGCTAACTAGGGTAGGTTTGTATCAAATTATTAGCACTTATTGTAACAATTACAATAAGACATTTGTAATTGTTGCAATAAGTGCTATATTTTAACAGCACCTCTCTTGGCTGTGATAAAATTTAGAGCGAGATAGACTGTTTAGACGGCTAACTTATTGTAACAATTATAATACCTCAATACAAATATGTAATAAATACTATCACATTATCACTTTAGCGGTCGATAGTCGCCTTGTGTATAGAATAGACCCGCATATATCGAAAAAGAATTTAATATTTTACAACAATAATTAATTAATGCGGGTCAGAAAATTAGTTGTCATTTTGTATGTAAGATTTATTGTAGGCGTAGTAGGTTTCCACCTCGCGTACTTCTTCCTTCTTTCCTCGACGTTTCGGGTTCGTTGCAGAGGCCATTATCAAGAGATATGTGTTACGATGAAGTGTGGTGTAGGTGTATGAATGCAAACGTCGCTCTAAGACACTACACAATGTCAGCAATTGCCGAGCACTCGATGGATACAGGACACAAATTTGACTTCGAAACCAAGATACTGGGTCGGACTAAACGATATTTCGCACGATTGGTAAAGGAGGCCATCGAAATTCATAAAAACCATAAAATATTAATAAGGATGATGGGTTACGGTTAAAAACATTATGGCTTCTGGCACTGTCAGTAGAATCCAATATTTGATCCGGTTTTTCTGGTGTAACGATTGACACATTACTCTGAGCAACGCTTACTCTTAGCTAATCGAATTCCTTTTGGCATTCTAATGGGTCTATTCTATACTTATCAACCGCTAAAGTGATAAATATTATCAAACTTAGGGTAGGTTTGTATCAAAATATTAGCATTTATTGTAACAATTAAATTAAGTTGGTTTTTATTGTTGAACTTGTTGTTATTCTTAACAGAAAAACAAGAAAAGGCGCTCCAAGTGTTTGAAAACAGAATCCTCCGGAGAATACTTGGACCCGTCAATGAGAACCACCGGTGGCGCATCCGCACAAACGCTGAGCTCTTCGACCGATACCAACCTAGAATCACTAATATTCTGAGGTCAAGAAGGCTCAGATGGGCGGGCCACGTTGTACGATCTGAAAGATCTAGAACTCTCTATAGGATTTACAAAGGCACACCAGCTGGCACTCGACCTCTTGGCCGCCCTCGACGGAGATGGGCGGACAACATTCAAAGGGATGCGGAAAGGCTGGGGATAGTCAACTGGGAAGAGAGAGCGCTGGACAGAGATGCCTGGAGAAACGTTGTGCAGTCGGCCATGGACCTGAACGGCCCCTAGCGCCAGTTTAATAATAATAAGTGCTATATTTTAACAGTACCTATCTTGCTGCTGTTAAAATATAGCACTTATTGCAACAATAAAAACCAACTTATTGTAATTGTTACAATAAGTGTTAATACTTTGATACAAACCTACCCTAAGTTTGATACTATTTATCACCTTATCACTTTAGCGGTCGATAAGTATAGAATAGACCCATAAGAGTGACGTTTGCATTCATACACCTACACTACACTTCATCATAACACATATCTCTTGATAATGGCCTCTGCAACGAGCCCGAAACGTCGAGGAAAGAAGGAAGACGTACATGCGGTGGAAACCTAAAAATCTATTACCTACGATGAGAAGTTTCACACTGAATAGTTGAGTAACCAAGGTGATAATTACTCACTAATTTCAGTGCGGTGGATTGAACTCGCGGCGGGTACACCGAATAAAGCTGCAGGTATCCCTCAGCAAATTGCCGCCGTTAACTAGACTTAAAATGCCACCCTTTTCCGTAATTAGTCTTCCATAATTCTCTAATACGTTTATTATTTCTTCTCGTCTATTTTAAACAGACAACTCTGTAAAAGTCTTATATACATCCATTGACTATACATAATTTGAAAACATCTCATGCATATACACACTAGAAAAAATCATTTTGTAGAAGAAAGAAAAAAAATACGACACCCGACGCGACTTGAACCTGTATCTGCTTGATTCGCGCCAGAATACTTTTCCAATTAAGTTACATTACTGACAATGAAGCGCGGGATCTTGCGGTATTCTATGTAGTTAAATTTTGTTTAAAACATAAATATGTCCTGCGAGCAAGACCTCCATCTAGTGAATTTTATGAGACCTTTATCAACAAATTATTTCAAAATGGTGTCACTACAAGGATACTTAATAAAAATCTCACATGTCTTTATGTAAGGTGCCAACACATTAGCATATTTATCTACTTCCATTGAGCACCAATTCTTTGAATAAACATTACATATTTTACAAATTATTTCAGCTAAGTAATTATTGAACATACATAATTTTGAAAACACTTCTGAGAAAATATATTATAACCAATAGAAAAAAAAATTGTGAAAAAAGTAAGACACCCTACAGGAATCGAACCTGCATCTCTCGGGTATCGCGCCCACGCACATAGTCTACTATGCTAAAGGAGTCATACTTAATTACGACAAATTTTAACTATTGGCCATTTTAATACTCACTGTAGCGCTTTCTAAATTGAGCTCCTATTGGCGATCGGCTTTTGTATTTTAAGTCAAAGTAGGTATTTCTTTAATTACTAACCGACGCCACGGATCACTCCAAGATTTTTTGTTGTAACTTACTTGAACTTGCTAATCTATTTTTTATTCAATGAATAATTCACAAGATTTTAGAATGATTCTAAAATTTAATTCAGTAATTATCGATAATCATTGACCTTCAAACCACGTTTGGCTATAAGTGCCTCAGCCGATTACGATGACCAATCGCTGCTACTCAGCCCTACGGCTGATGGGTGAGGATAACCACACACGGTCCGCGTAGATTGTGTACTGTCAGGGTATGAAGAGAGTAGGAGTACCGCTGCAGAAGTAATAAGGTGAGGTAAAGTATGCATGATGTCAATAATTCTCGAGTGTGAAGAAATATTGGGTAAACTTAAACACGTGTTTAAAAATATGTTATTTTCAATATTAACGTCTGTATTATAATACGCATGTAAACGTAACATCCATCAAGTATTCTATGTATTTTTTGCGTTTAATGGATAGTGAATTAAAGAATTTCACAATATTTGTTACATATTATGATTTCTGTGACGCTCGTGTGAAAATAAAAAATAATTAACATTTTTCTATCAGAAAATCAGTCAGCGTCTCAAGCGTCTGCGTCACTAAAACCACCACCGTATATGACTTTTATGAGATTTTTTTCATCGCTGATCTGCAAATGCATTACGCGATCCCTATTATAACCTATACGCCATAAGATGTCAGATAACTAAATCGGACATGCTCTCACTGTCTTTTGACATGTGTAACATTGTATCTACGTATATTTGACAAATATGACATCTATAAATCAGTCGATCACGTTGTTTAACTATGAATTCACGACACTGTCCATTAATCAGTTGTTTTATACTTAATTATTATTGATGTCATTATTAGAATACAGCTCAAGAACACCACAAATCAAAAATATTATTCATTAAAATACAGTCGAACTCGGTTATGAGGATGTAATGAGGAAACATTCGTTGACATTTGGTTTATGATATTCTCCATACATTTATTTACTGCTATAACGAGCAACTTATCGTATATACTGAGCTAAAATACTGTTAATGTGTCGATCGTTTAAAAACATTTCGACCCTAAGCAATAAAATCCGATCAGACAAGATGCCGCCGGGGACGGATTACGTTTATGACACTAGTTAAATGTCTAATTGTTGTTTTCGCCGACAATAATGAAAAAGTATCCACGCACATGGTTGAAAAATCCAAGGTTTGTGAAGTCCGTAGGTACCTACCAGCGTTCATTACGATATTTTATTTTCGACTTTTTTTGTTATGTGACCGCTCATTTAAAAATATCTATTCTCTGTTATAACGAGTACCGCTTATAACGAGCAAATTCAGTCGGTCCCATCTTCCTCGTAATAACCAAGTTCGACTGTATTAAAAAGCCACCGACACTTGTAAAATATTACACCGTATTGACAAATTTTGATATCAGACTAAATTCTATTGGCCAATGCATGATAGAAATGTCAAAGCGGGACAGCATGTATATATTCCAGCTAGATGCCATCATAATTCAGATTGAGTACAATAATAATGCTGAACGAAATATAAAGGAATGAAACAATTTATTCTTCATCTTTCCTTGGTGTGGTTGATTAATCTCCATTATTGCACTTGTCAATCCCGATGAGCTCATCGAACAGCGTGTTATTTTCCGGTATCGCATGAAGCTCGTTGAGCATCTGTTGGGAGAACTTGAGCGTTGCAGTCGCCAGTTGACCAACTGTCCATTTTCTATCCACCAGTACACGTATCAGGGTATCCAACTGGAAATGTAGTGAGAATAATATCATTAGTTTACAATAAACCATAAACATAGAGTAACATAACATAAACAACACTCTACCTGAGTTTCATTGTGAAATGAAAATGAAATGAAAAGACATTTGATTCTATTGAAATGTTTTGACTATTATTTATTATGGCTTGGTTTTGCAGGGTTTAATTGAATTTTAAAAACTAACCAACACAAACTAACCAGAACAAATTAATAAGACAGCATTAAGTAGTTCCACGACTCGCCACTAGGAAATCTAAGCATTACCAATATTTATGCCCTCTTTTCTCTAAGACAGCTAAGAGGTGGGTCCCAAGATTGGAAATTTTTGTTAGATGGGTCGGAGCCCAGTCAACTTTGGGAACCACTGATGTAGAGCATTCGGGTGTCTGAATAGTATCTTCAAAAGTGATCTCCCTTAAGCGTAAAGTTTTTAACAAATGTGTGTTGCCATTGCTCACGTATACATGTGAAACATGGACCCTTAACGAAAGAGAAATCCAATAATTTCAAGTAAACATGGCATGGAAAGATCAGGTGGCAGAGGGTGAAGGTAGGCTGTTTAGCACAATTTATCTCAGATCTTAGCAGCCTATCTCCACCCCAGAGTTATTTACCTTGAACAGTTGCGATTTCCCTGAAGTGTAGTAAATCAAAGTAGGTGCTCCTGCTACGCTGGAGGCCAGCCACTGGATGATGAGTTTTAGTTGAGGGTCAGCACTCTTCTTGCTTCCGCAGCCCCAGTTGCCAGTTATTATTGGCTTTATAAAGCTGCCGTTAGTCGTCTTGTTAGCCAGTTGGGAGAGCTATAAAAAGAATAATAATTGATTTGGACTAATAGTGACAGAGGCCATTTTGTAATTTTGCAATCTTAGTTTTGAAATAATAACGTTTAAACACAATGTGCCAGTTTTAAAATTACGTGAAACGTGTTGCGTAAAAGTGTTGACTGTCTCTCCAATCTTATTCTTCAAGAGTAAGCGAGACGCGATGTTATCACTTTATGGTACTATTTGACGGGTCGTAAAAATCGGTTAACCTCAAACTGAGACTTTCCGCGGTATACCTAGTTCGTTCTACTGCACAGGCGCAGATCGAAAAAATCCAAACTGTCGCATGAAAATTCAGAAGCTTCAGAACTTTTTTGATTTATGCATAAAATCTTGCAACTGCGGAATAATATATGTTTACACGTACATTTTCTTGTTTTGGCCGCGATAGTACATACTGTCAGCAGTAAATCCATGCATGTGTAAATGGGGTACTTATATTATTATGACGCCATGTTCCATTATATATTCATTATTAAAACCTAGATTTCAAACAAATCATTGTTAAATTAAGGCTATACCTCAGTTGAGGCATGGTCTAAAAAGATCGTGGCTAGGCGATGCGCGTATTGCGCAAATGACGCGTGCCGAACGAAATATAATTTGTCATATAAATCCAACATGCATCCATTTAATGTTCTGTTTATTGTTCTATTAGTAACAATAATAATATATGCATTGACATGTTTTCTTTTTCAAGTAAATGGGTAAAGTTTTTTAGTCATCTTTACACGATTTAAGAATTAATACCCCCGTCGCCATCACGAAACAAATTGACGTATTCACAGCTCAACGTTCGCTCTCCGATTGCCAACGAGTCCAAAATTTCATCGCACCTATAGTTGAAAATTATTTGCCGTTTCACTGAAGTACCGTCTTAAAGTTTCACAATAATTATTATTCATATTTTGTTTTTCATTTCACCAATAGATACCATTTTTTATTTTCCTAACCATTCTCATATTTATCAACCATAAACTTTTACCTGTTAAACTAAAAACATAATAATATTTGAAATATAATAAACAAAAGAGTGCACTAAATTCTACATGAAAAACTCAAACAAAAAACAATCGCTAGAGAGCTGAAGCAAATCAAAATGACAGAAAAATAGTTTTACATTTTATTTAAAATTTATCTGTCAACCTAAAGGTATTGGGTTTAGTAGGATACATGTTATTTATTTATTTTAAAACGTTTCTTATAATTATTATTCATTGATTTCAGTATTTTCCCTGTGGTGTCAGATTTTGTCAACCATTCAGAGACATGTACCATTTTTTACATTATCGTTTTGGACTATTGAAGAATGCCAATTTAAGGATTGATAATTATTGAAGTGTTGTGTATCAGTGGTGAAGGGTGGAGGTAGGCTGTAGAATAATACAAATTGCAGATGGTATCGATTAATTTAGATGGGTTTTTAAAATTCAATTAAACCCTGTCTAAAATGGTTACTACACGTAAATTGTACGTAACACATTTCACCGTGGCACAGTTCGCTTGGTTTCGTAGGGTTTAATTGAATTTTAAAAGCTAACCAACACCATCTGTAAATTGTAGTCTTTGTTCAATTAAAACAAATACGAATGACAAATTTTGAAAGAATGACAAAGTTTAGTGTCCACTATTTATGGCGGATCTTAACAGCCTACCTCCACCCTTCGCCACTGCCACTGCGCTTGTATTGGTTCAATCCTCAGCACAGGTATTTGTTGAATGTTAAATTTGCACTTTTTTTTAATAATTAAATATTACCTATTATTAATCATGGTTTTAGTGTTATTAATAATTCTGAGCTTCAGGAACCTTCGCAGAAAAGACTCCATCATGTTTAAAATAGCCTTAGATAAACATTAATAGAGGCATCGTTTCCTTGATGGTATTTTATATTTATAAAAAAAAATACGGTAAGTAGCTAATTTTAGTTTCACTTAGAGCCATGTGCGGCTCGCGAGCTGCAGTTTGCCAACCCCTTGGGATAATAAAATATACTTTTTCAACACGGTACCGCCTTTCTCTAAGAATTCTTGATGGGTTTACGAAGCATTGCTCAAAGCATACAAAAATCAGACGCTCGCACACTACCCATATTAGTCTCAAAGTACTGAAAAATTTGTGTGTTATCTCAAAAAGTATATCGACGGCATATTTTTCTTCAAATCTGGAAACTGACCACGAAGAATCGATCGGAAAAAATTCGATAGGACCAATGAATAAAATATCAAAAGGCAGGTGTCCTAGGGTGCTAAGTAACAAATGTTGCTTAGGTCTAATGAAGGTGTTAAGTTCCAAGGCATTGAACCGATACTTGAAATGCATCTTGTACAAAGCATTAATAAGACCAGTTGTCATGTACGGCTCGGCGACCTGGTGCATGACTAAAGGCATGGAAAGAGTGTTGGTTTCATTTGAGCGGAGCGTGTCGGGGTGAAGACGAAGGTACTGTACTTACGAGCTGTGGGCTTTGTACAGTTCATCAAATTGGGCTGCCTTAGATGACAAGTCAAGTATGACAAAGATATGGCAACTGGCCAGTGTGACAATTAGATTAGAAATGAGATTGACTCATAGCATCTGCGTATGCATAACTGCAACACCAAGGAATGCAACATATGGTCCGTATTGAGTGAAATTTGTTGCTTGCGACACCAACTGTTTTTATTCAAGCTAAACTGTCGTATTCGAGCTGTGTGTACAGGTATATTAGGTTACATGTGTTTTGTGAATACCAACAAAATCACATCGACATATTTGATGTGTTGAAACATGAAATCATGCCTCAATTATGAAAGAAAGTCTCAATATGGTAGAAGAAGGGTTTCATCGACATCTTTTATTAAAGCACAGTAATTTTATTGCAGTCGTGCCGCTAATAAAATTGACGCGGCTAAAAGTTAATAATATGATGAGTTACTGTTGTTAATATCCAGTTAGTGGTGATCTTAATGTCGAGATTAGTTTTGAAGGTTTAAAACTACCTGAGACTTTTGTATCTTCATTGTGATGGGCTCGCACTCGATGGTCTGTTCGATGGCCTCCGTAATGCAGTCAATGACCCAATTCAACTTGACCCTCCGCTTCACCTTCACATCCACGGAGCCCTGACTGGAAGCCTTCGACTTCTTACTCGATCTTCTACTCGGGATTTGGATGTTAACCGTACCCTCGGTTCCGTTCGCGATGCAGTTATTTTCGTATTCGTGCTTTAACGACTTTTCTCTGATGAGCTTCGGATGTTTCTTTTCTACTTGCGGATCTTCACCAACGCTGTTGTCTTCAATGCCATTTGGCATGCCGGGAATTTGCAGGCTCTGATGACAATTATTTTACCATCAGTTCAAGATACAACTAATCGGTATACTGGTAACTGACGATACCTTCGGTGTGCAATAATATTAGGCAGGGACACTACGTTCCTATGTGAAATGTGTGTACACATAAAGGACCCAACTCAAAATTTGCTAAATGGAGATATTGAGCTTCAAAGTATTTACATGTTTTTAAACCATTGATATACTACTGGATGAATCATATGCTTCTTAAAATGACGCCCGATTTTCAGCGACTCGGCCAGTGTTAAAACTTACTGTTTTAATATCAGCGGAATTAACTCGATATAAGCTCACTTAATATTTGTCTCGAAAACGACCTGGCAATAATTATGAGTAAGCCCGATCTAGCTTGCATCTTACTCTAACTAATAGTCAGCGCATGACGACTTACTCTGTCTGCTCAGACATGAATTTTTGGTAGCTTGCAAGCTTTGGGTTGCAGATACCCTTAGGGTCACTATTCCAAGAACGCAAATTTAGTTTTACAGCCAGGGCAATACGGGTGAAATTCGGGAATCCATGTTAACGGTCTTAACGCATTATATCTACAAGGAAATATTATAAGACGATATTCGTAATATATTCTTTTGTGGTACATTTTTAAAATGACACTTGTATGGGAACTCCTCATCTAGTAGTATATCAATGTTTTAAACACATTAATAATTATGTAAATATTGTATACATGAAAATTATTAAAAGCTTTGACTATTATAAATATATCTCTATTACCAGTTAAGCATTAATATGTTTTAGAATATTAATCAATAATACAATTGGGTCCTTTTAACTTTATGACATTTTCCATTCAAACATACACTCTACTTTACATAAAGGAACCAACAGTTGATTCTCTATTTTACTACTATTAACTACTTAATAAAAATGACTTATGTAAAGATAGAGTACTCAATATTGTCAAAAAACAGCTTTGTCTCTTATGTAATCTTCAAATTTATATGTACACATAGTTTTTATAACAAAATGAAATTATTGTTCTTCCGGGAATCGAATCCAGAACTCCTGCATGAGAGACACGTGCCTTACACATTGCAGTACAACAGTGACAGTGGAGGTAGGCTGTTAAGATCCGACATAAATAGTACACACTGAACTTTGTCAGACATACTTATTTGTTTTTCATTGAACTAACAATATAAATTGGTGTTGTTGGTTAGCTTTTAAAATTTAATTAAACCCTGCCTTAGCCAAACCATAGTGGATAGATGAATATTTTTTAAAAACTAACCATTCAATGAAATTCAATTCAATGAAAACAAATAAGTATGACTGACAAATTTTAGTGTGCACTATTTATGTCGGATCTCAACAACTTAACTTCACCCTTTGAAATTGCAGAGTACAAACCATCTTCTTGAAACCCCCTAGCAAGCTATCTCGCACCGACTAGGGGTATGGGAACTCAAGGTGGGAAACTCTCATCTATATAGAAATGGTTTTCAACAATGTTTTGGCTTGCAGGTACCGAAGGATATCATCTTCTATTATAGTATTATGTATAATACATCTTTTATTTTTCTATATTCTATAAGGAGATTGTTATTTTATTAATGATGGTTATTTTTAATACATGACGACATTGAAACATTCACAGTGTTAGTATTAACATATAAATTAATTAGTAATTTATATTATAAATATAATAGTAAAGTCCGTTAAATAAAATATTATCAATGACCTACCTATATAGAGTTTTGTAAAGTGTGCAATGAATGTAAAATAAATACCTACTCCTGTTAATATTGAATTTATGTTTCTTATGGTATTTTAAATATAGCTGTTAGAATCCCTATTTATTAAAGGTTTGGTTCCGGGTTCGGTTCCATTAAATCAAAAATTAGAACCCTGGTTCCGACGTTCAATTCCAGTTCTTTTAAAAATCAATATACTTACCTTTACCTACCTATACTTGGGAGTATATTCATACTTAGTTATAGGCAGTACATTATAATTTTCGTTAATAAGCTGAGCATATGGGCCTCCACAGTTGTTTACGAGAAATGGTTGTTAAGACATTTTGCTCAACCCATCAGACACGTGTACTGGATCAAATACATGCTGAAATTGAACTCAAAAAGTTTATACGATTTTTTCAAGATATCTGGTGGGGCATATGGAACACACAGTTTGTAGGGTCAGCAGAAGTAATATATAGATAACTATCTTCAGCATGAGTGAACAGTGATAAATAACATTTGAATTAGGTTTTACAAATTTAAAAGAAGACAATAAAACCTCTGTAACCTCTGGAACCCCAGCATTGTCACGGGGTTCCCATTCCGGTTTGAAATTCTCAGTATTCATTATGAAGCGTTCCGGTTCTAAAATATTTAAGGGGTTTTAAGATTCCGGGTTTGGTTCCAGTTCTATTTCCAACTCTGGTATTAAATAAAAAGGTAATAACCTAGAGAGACACTTCTATCTATAATATGTAGATATCTTAACAGATGCCCTGTCTGAGGTGTTTCAAATTCCATCAAGGAAACACTACCTACCAGCTTTGTGCTTAAAACTGAGGTAATGCAATTATTGAGATGGCGTAGTTATTAGCAATTATTTGCATGAATCGTTTATGGATTGATAGATTAATGGATAAGAGCATTCACCCGGACAGTAAAAGATGTGAGTAAGTAAAACACTCGGTAAAAAAAAATCAATATCTTTTTTTAATATCTATGTACCTGTCTGACATTTTCAAAATTGTGTTATTCTAGTTGATTGATATTTTGATAGAGTGCAATTATTATTGAGATTAGTTGATTTAAATGTTTTTCATTGTATAATATCGTCACTGTTCTGGCAGAAGACACTAATTCGAAAAAATGACATATTGAGTTAGTTATACCAAGATGTTCCTTATTTCAAACTTTACCGTCTGGAAACCTTATTAATAAATAAACAGTCTTTATTTTAAAGTCATCCTTTTTACGATTACTTAATAAACTCACATGATAGACCATTTCAAACATTTTAACAACTCCAAAGTCAAATTACTCAAAACTAGTATTCTCCAGTTAGTGTGTTCTGCCAGAACAGAGACGATATTATGTATGTACGAGTGGCGGAGGGTGGAGGTAGGCTATGAAGATCCAACGTAAATAGTGCACATTAAACTATGTCAGTCATACTATTATTTGTTTTCATTGAACTAAGAACACAAATTGCAGATGGTGTTGGTTAGTTTTTAAAATTCAATTAAACTAAGCTATAATATAATTTCAAATTTTTAAGTAAGTTACATCATACAAAATATTGGAGAAATCCATGACGTAGGTTAGTAATCAAAGTAATAGGTATCTACTTTGATTTAAGAAACAAAAATCGATTGCCAAAGTAGCTTGATTTGGAAGAGCGCTGATGAGTAGGTATTAAAATTGACCAATAGTTAAAATTTGTCGCAATTAGTATGTCACTGCGTAGCATATTGGTAAATGCGACGGATGGGGCGTAAACCCGGGAGATACAGGGTTCGATCCCCGTCGGGGTGGCTTACTTTTTTCAAAAAAAGATTTTTTCTATTGGTTACAATATACTCTCTCAGAAAGTATTTTTCAAAAATTATGTACTTATGTTATATAAGCTATAATAGATAACAGACAAAAAATATTCTTCTACCTATCATGGTTTGGGTAATATGAATTATAAAAACACTAACCAACACCATCTGCAATTTCGTCTCTGTTCTGGCAGAACACACTAACTGGAGAATACTAGTTTTGAGTAATTTTACTTTGAAGTTGTTAAAATGTTTGAAATAATGGTCTATCATGTGAGTTTATTAAGTAATCGTAAAAAAGATGACTTTAAAATAAAGACTGTTTATTTATTTTAAGAAGGTTTTCAGACGGTAAAGTTTGAAATAAGGAACAATTTGGTACTAACTCAATATTTCATTTTTTCGAATTAGTGTCTTCTGCCAGAACAGTGACGATTTGTATTATTAGTTCAATTAAGATAAATAAGACATAATATGACTGGCACTGTTTATTGTGCACTATTTATGTTGGATCTCCACAGCCTACCTCTTCTCGTCGCCACTGGTATGTAACTATATCTTAGTAAAAAGTAGTTCAAAAAGATATAGAAATTATATAACATTGTCTTTGAATAGTACGTGTATTTTGCGGTTTGTTATTATGAGGGTGTATTATTGAATTGATTATATTGAAATCATGTTTATATTATAATATACAAGGTATAGATCTTCCATTATTAGTTGGCCGCTGAGTGAGGACGCCGCATGCTAGTATTTGACAAATTATCATTTCATACTTTTTATACTAAGATGAGCTTAGTTCTAAATTTGAACACCTGCAGGCCTATGTTATAACTGGTGATATAAAGTCACCCGACGACATGACGTAATTGTGACGTAAGCCAATACACGCTCGAGGCAAGCCGCCCAACACACACTGCTCACCATAGATATTTTTTTTTTTTTTTTTCTTTCCGACCATGTCCGATCCTAATAGGATCATATGGGCCTCCACAGAGTAGAGGTTTGTATTAACAGATTTTTTTTTACGAGAAATGGATGTCAGCCACTTGCTCAACCTATTAGGTCCATACCCTGACTCACACACATATTGAAAAACAATATGTGTACTTGCCAGACCCAGGATTCGAACCTGGGACCCACGGCATGATAGTCCAACGCTTATGCCGCGCGGCCACCGTGGGCGTTAAAGCCATAGATATTATTATGCTGAAACACCTATTTGTGTATGGGGACAATGAATAACGCCAGCATTTTCTCGAATGCTATTATCACTCCGGTAGTACGTCACAATGATGTCATATGACGTCATGTCGACCGGGCGACTACAACTCGCAAGTTCTAACATAAGGCCCCTGACGATTTATGATGGTATATCTATAGTAGGTGTGATCCCCAATAATTCATACCAGTTGACAGATAAAAATATCAACGATACAAGACAAGTATAAATACAAAAAACATACCTACAAAATATTGTTGCAAGTATACATTGGTTCATTATAATAATTAAAAGGTCATGAAAATGTAAAAAGCATTAATCATTTCTATTTATACTTCCTTAAGACTTTGGACGCTGAAGACGCACCTGGCGCATAATGACCAGGCGGCCGATCGATGTAATTAACATGCATTTTAAAGGTGGTAATTAAAAAGTCATTATCTAGTCAGCAGCGAATGAGTCAGTTGTTTTCAAATAATTACGAGGAAGTCCGCCTCATCGTTTCACTTGCTTCGCACTGCATTAGTCACAGCCTACCACAGGAATGAGAGAAAGGTGTGAATCCCTGCGCTTTAAACTGAGGCGTAGTTTCACGTCACCATTGCACAGTAGGCTCTTTGTACAGACTAAGTATAGACTTTGTGGACTTTGTATAGACTTGTAGTCCTTCCTGAACAAATTTCCCAAATGGAGTATGTAGACCGGTTTGTAGATTAAGAGCCGTTTCAGACGGGACACCGGTGTCGCGCTCGTATATAATATAGGACGCCTTTGTATTCGAATAAAGGGACCTTTGTATTATGTTTATGAACGCCCCAGCGTTAATGAGTCGACGCATAATTTCACATTATAAATTAGAATATAAGACTGGCTGCGGTAATAAAACAAGTGTATCGGCAGCTTGAGAATGTAGCGGCCGACGGAAAAGTGTACCGGACACGCGTTGACTCATTAGCTCTGGGGCATTCATAAACATAATACAAAGGCCCCTTTATTCGAAAACAAAGGCCTCCTTATTATATACGAGCGCGACACCGGTGTCCCGTCTGAAACAGCCCTAAGCAGTCGATATGTGCCATCACTGCCATCTTCAATGATAATTATTTTTAATTACAGAATGTGAATCTTGGAGAAAGATTCTGATATTTTTACTAGATAAGTTAATAGTTGGAATTAACGGTTTTTGATTTATTTCTTATCATGGGGGGCCTCAAAAACACCACAGTGCCTCGGGCCTCTAAGTCGCTAAACCTGCCACTGATAATACGACAGGACCTGGTATACATAAAACAACTTTGAATATAAATGGTGACAAACTGATGGGTTTCATTCTGCGGAGAGATAGCAAACATGTTACGTTTTTCCCAGTGTGCAAAATCTGGATTTTTTATTTCACAATACGGGTTGTTTTACTAATGGGATTTTACAGTTATTCAACTGTCCTAATGCAGCTTCTGTCTGTACCACACAGTGTGGCCAGACCCTAACCGTATTAATTTTTTTAATGGTGCAGTTAATATTATACAGCATGTTAGTAATATAATGTAATAATATTTAAATTAATAACAATAAAAAAACAATAAACAAACTACAAAGGTTATTTAATGTTTATTATAAATATAGTAAGTTCAATATTATATTATAAAAAAAATATACAATGGGTACCTATGTATGTAACACTCAATGACATTAATATGGACGAAGCATCTGGGAAAAAAAATGACACTCACTTTTTTGTCGGGTCTGCCGAATGGCAAAATCTGTTCTAACGCCATTACAATAAAGGTGGTATTGCTATAAATTCCCGATGCTTTTTGTTGGGTCTGCCGAATGGTTCGGTTCGAACGGGTTCGCTCAAACGAATATTGATACTAGAAACACTGTTCTAACGCCATTACAATAAAGGTGATATTGCTATAAATTCCCGATGCGTGATATCGCATAATGGATATTGCGTGACGTCTACCTATGCACGTGCGAATGTCACTATGAGTGAATTTACTTGCTAGCTACTGTACTGAGTGCGTCGTCCATTAATAATGTGATTGGTAACACTACCATTATTAAATACATCAAAATGGCGGCAAAGCAACAGCTGATAAATGTCATAATAATCATTGACTACTATTGGGTTTACGCATCGAGAAATGAATGAATGAAAGTAAAAACAGAAAGACTTCTCTGTGCGGTTGTTATTTATCGATTTCATTTGTCAGAGATACTTGTCATTTGACTTTTATCTTTATAGCGTAATTATTACTCAGATTTCAAATGGAAGTTTCACGAAAGCAGGATTTTATGAAATCAGAAACAATAATAAACACTATTTTTATACAACACTGTCAGAGAAATCTAGCTGGATTCGTAAGTCCCAATTCTAAATTACGTCCAATGCATGAGATCTAGTACACGCGTTATATGGTACACATCAACACCCACTATAGTCAGGCTGCGGTACTAAATTTTGAACTTCGATCGTATTGCTAGTTATTGCAAGAAAATTATGATTGTTTCATATTGAAGTAAATGGTAAAAAATAATTAATTTGAACGAAATATACAATTGAAAATCTTCATTTACTGTAAATAGGTTACCATATTGCATTTAAAGATAATAAATAACTAGCACTACCATCATAACTCGCAATTCAGTGCCGCGGCCTTAATTATGAGCGGTCTCATTTCCACATTGAAAGGTAGATTCATATTTACAGATATCTACTGTGCCAGACACGTATTGGTAAATCAGTATACAGTGGCACCATGGGCACGTAAAAGCAGCTTGCAGTTGTAGTGATATTGTTTGATGGCATTTTACAAAGCTTGTGCCATCCGTGTGTTTTCATATTCCAATAATACAAAGAGTCATAATATGTAATTCGTCCAATTGTCCCATTAACCATCGCCCAATTAGCCTAGACCCAATTTAAACAATTAATAAACAAACAAAACTGGGCTCGATCCATGATCCATGTCTGGTACGTTCATAGATATTGTATTAAAGATTAAAGAATATTAAATTTGCTGTGTCACATTGAATGTATGTAATTTCTGTGGATATTGAATGGATTGTACGCATACCTAAATCAAACGCTTTGAAAGCAATAGTAACTTATTGAATTGAGACTTTTGATAATATTATATGACAGCAACTTTACAAAGCAAACTAGAAACTTAAAAATAAAAAAAAAGAAAAACATTAATTCCTCTCGATTCAAACGGAGTCAGACTCACCAATTGTGCAGCCAGCTTGTGTTTATGCCTCGCGAGTTCCAAGCTCAGCGACCGAACGCTCATGACCAATTTCTTCCTGTTGTTTGTCCTGCTGTCCATTCCGGTACACCCGATGCAGCCGTCGGTGAGGGGAACCCCGGCGAATGATTCGCTGAGGGTTCTTTTTAGGAGAGAGCTGGCGAAGCGGACCACGGCCAGATCTCTCGTGTCGAGCTCTCTTCCTTTTCTTCTTGTGGTGTCGGTTTCCATTATCGGGTCGTCAAGCCATTGGCTGAATTGCTCGTAGACTTCTTCGAGCTCAGAACTGAAACATATGAATGAAGCAGTCAGAGTGGACGTTGACACCAATTACTGGTGATGTCTCTAGGCAGAGTAGCGCCCTAAAGCAGACTTAGAATGCTGTCCCATTTTCATTTTAGAGCATTGGCACGAAATCCACTATCAAATAGTCGTGGTTTTAGGCACATGGTCTGAAGTGCTGACGAGTTTGGAGGCCTTATTGTGATTTTTTAAAACTTAGATGTTGGTATTATTTGAAAACCACCATGTTTTCAAGAGTTGTAATGATTATTATCAGTTGTAATGTTTATTAACCGCCCCTTATAAAACTTAAGACAAGACAGCGTGGATGACACAAATGATCCTAATAATTATGACCGTTAGTCCACGCGCATTCAATAACAACTTGTGGATGAGACAGGTCACAATAACTAATAGATGAACACTCATGGTTATAGCTCCAGGCCAGGTGTCCATCGCTTGACATAACAAGCGGAGTGTCTGGGTATAGAGAATGTATTCACAAAAGTGCTCTCATACATGAAAACTCAAGGTGACCGATCGTAACTTGCCAAATTTATCTCTTTCTAGCACATTGAAAATTGGCTGGAATCCGATTAACACAGTTTAGAGATTTTTCAAATATTGGTTCATATATCTCAGGGGTAGTCAACCTTTTTACACCTACCGACCACTTTTGTATCTCTGATAGTAGTAAAATTTTCTAACTGCCAACCAGTTCCACAGTAATGGTGATTTATAAAGTAGGGAAGTAACTTTTAAAGTAGTTTTAAGTAGTTTTTAAAATCCCTACCGCCCACCATGAAAGCTGTAACGCCCGCTTGTGGGCCGTAGGAACCAGTTTGACTACCCCTGATATACCTGATGCATTCAAAATTATGTCTCCTCGATTTCGTTAACATTCACAAAGTTAGTTAAACAATGTTGGATGAAAAAAACAACCCTTCCATAATGAAATCTATTAAGTTTGGGAGGTTGGCAATATCCATGATTGTAGAGCCAATGTAAAAAATCCTATCATAGTCCATGTTTCAACACCACATCAGCAAAGTCTGTCTTGTCTACAATTAGAGTATGTTACCTGTAGTCAGTACTGAAGCTGCCCTTGGAGCTATCGTTGGTGTCCCGCCTCACAAGGCCGGGGCTCTGTCGGCTGCGGAACTTGGAGATCCACTCCTGTTCCTGCTGCAGAGACTCTTTCAGGAACTCCTCGTCTAAGGAGTCTTCGCGCAGCACGAAGCCTCCCGAGCCGCCCCGCTTAAGTCTGACAATCCAAGGAAACGTTACATAGATGAACACTAGAAATTAATAATATTGTTAACATTTTGTTTTTGAACTTGTTTGATTCGCATTTATAAAACACTTTGTTTTTCAATTGTACGCCGTTTGTATTTAAAAAATGGCAATCAAATATAATATTGTTTAAGATTTTTACGGTTATTTGTTATCAGTGGTGAAGGGTGGAGGCAGGCTGTTAAGATCCGCCATAAATTGTGGACACTAAACTTTGTCAGTCATTTGTTTTCATTGACATTAGATTACACTTTACAGATGGTGTTGGTTAGTTTTTAAAATTCAATTAAACCCTGCGAAACCAAGCCATAATAGTCAAAAAATACTCGTCGATCTATAAAATATCTAAAATTATGCAATTTAATCATATATAACTTTGGATATTTTATAGATAGAATAATATTTTTTATCTATTATAGTTTGATTAGGCAGGGCTTAATGAATTTAAAAAAATAACCAACAATATGTGTAATATGTATCCTTAATCCAACGAAAACAAATAAGTATGAATGAAAAATTGTGTACAATTTTGTCATATCGCCCAAAATATACAAAAACTATTATGGTTTGGTTTAGGCAGGGCTTAATTGATTTTTAAGCAGGTGGTATCGTTTTTAAGGTTATCGGTTTTAAGGTGGTATCGATTAATTTAGATGGGTTTTTAAAATTCAATTAAACCCTGTCTAAAATGGTTACTACATGTAAATTGTTAAAAGCTAACTAACACCATCTGTAAATTGTAGTCTTTGTTCAATATAAACAAATGTGTATGACTGGCAAAGTTTAATCTGCACTATTTATGGCGGATCTTAACCCATAGCTTACGGGCCGCACAAAATTGTGTTTTTGCTAATTGCTTTTCAAATGCAAATTAACACGTTAATTACAAAATTAATTAAAAGGGCCCGTAAGCATTGTGTTAATAGCCTACCTCCACCCTTCGCTACTTCAATTACGGTAATACAGTAAGTTGATAATTACCTTATATCTCCATCTTGAAGCCCAGATCCGGCTATGCTAATTCCTACAGCGTAGCTGGAGTCCGTGGACATTGAGTCTGAGACGGAGTTCTCCATTTCTCTCTTGAGAGCGTCTCGTAACCTTTGAGCAAAGCTTTCTCGTCTCTCGAGGGTGTTCAGCTCCAAGCTGTACTGCCTGGCCGCCTGCTGCTCTTCATCATCGCTATCTCCTGGAAGATTATAATATTGTGTACCATATTTTAAATCAGAGAATTAGCGCAGTCAGCAAATTGGGTTCTACCAATATCAATAGGGGGGTATGAGATGATTCAGTGTCGCTGACATTGTTTTCGTTTTGTATGGCATATGTATTGTCATGACAACCAAGATAGTGAATACGATCTCAGGAACTGCCTGCTGATTGCATCCAAACGTGTGAAGCTATTTGCCAGGATCTGATCACTCACGGGCCCCCATGCTAGGATCTTTGGCGGGCCCCCCTACCTATCTTTAAGAATAAAGACAGTGTGATGCTCTAGAGTAGCGTTTTCCAAATGGTGTATGCGGTAAAATGAATGTGTCGATACACAATTAAATATTTTATCGTACAACCATATAATTTTAAATATTAATATTATTGAAGGAAAATAGCGCCGCAGGCGACTTTTTTACGTTTAAAGCAAATTTGATCAGTGTGTTTATCTCACTTATCTGGTCGACTGGCCTCGCCGGGCCCCTCCTAAGCCCAGGCCCTTGTCGGGGCCATGATGCCGACTTTATATTAACTAAGGTGAACATCAATGAATAATACGTTATAACAAAAAAATTGTAGTGATCCTGACACCGGTTAGTAAGTAAGGTAAATCAATATTTAGATTTAAAATACAAAAGCCGATGGCCAATAAGCAATGCAATTTAGAAAGCACGTCAGAGAGTATTGTAAAAACCATTTATTAACTTCGTCACAATTAGATAGGACACATATAGCTTAGTGGTCATAGCACATGGGTGCGAATCCTACTGGGTGTCGTAATTTTTTCAAATAGATTTTTTTTAGTGGTTATATATTTCTCAGAAGTGTTTTAAAATTATCTATGGAAAATAGAATAGATAGAAGATCAATTTGATCAGGTATGTTAAAAATCATCTATACCTTCATCGACACTGGTATTGGCACTGTGATATTCATCAAAACTAGAATTACAACTGGAGTAGAGGCTGTCGCATGGCTCGATTACTGGCCTCTTGATTGGCAAGCACTCTCCCGAGGATCCCAGGACTATGAAGCGACCTCGCCTATTGTTCAGCGTGTTCATTTCGGGAGCTAAGTAACACTTCTTCTTTGATATTTCAACACCTGCAAAATAAAAACAAAACATGTGTTGTGTTGGGCAAACTGTCGAAATTTTATAATGATTAGTTCATTTTCGTATGGCGGGTCTGCATTCAGCCAACTTGGAGTCGCATGGAGTTTTAGGGCATTTATTCAACGCGTGCATGCTACCTGTGCTCCTGTATGGCTGTGAGACATAGCATCTTACTAAGCTTCAAAGATCTCGGTTTTTGAGCTTTGAGAATCGATGTCTCCGCCGAATATTAGGGGTACATTGGTACGACTGCGTTACAAACACCCGAGTTCGTGTGCTGACACAGCAGCCTTCGGTGATTGACGTAATCACGAAGAGATGTATTACGTGGCTGGGACATGTGTTCTGGATGCCGCCAAAGAGTGAGACACTTCGAACCGTTGTGGCAAAGCATCAAGGGTTCCGTCGTCGTGGCCAGCCCTCCCACACCCTGCAGCGGTGCTACGAAAGCGATCTACGCGCTGCAGGCACAAGAGTTGGCGCATTGGATCGAGGGAAGTGGTGCGATCTTGTGCTTGTCCTATGTCCCAACGCTGGGTCGTGACAGGGTGAAAGAAGAAGTTAATTTTCTTCCACCAGACGGATTGTGGCTGTATCAAGTCAAGATTATGGTATAATTTAATAATTGTATGAGTGAATGACTAATTTGAACTATTTCGAGGTCCACTTTTAAGTCTTCTGACGAAACGATAGCATCATCTGCGTCAAACAAAATAGCCGCTACTCAAATAATGCTAGTTTAAAAACATTAAATTCGATTTACTTCAAAGTAAGTGATCATTCCATCTAGATTGTCGATTAGTTATGTATCCCCCTCTCTATGATATCTCCCCAATGACAATAAAATTGTCTTTTGTTTAATTCATCGACACCCTAAGTTACTAATTATTATGTACCATTGTTAAGAATGTGATTTCGACTAATGCAATATTGTATTAATGATCAACCCCAATTTATCTACCCTATCTAGCTGTGTTACTATACACATATAAACCCTTGTACATGAATTAAGCATCACTAATATTATTTACTTACTTTTCATGTTTATTTGGGAATGTGGTTGATGACGTGATGAGAAGGGGATTAACTGAAGTCTGAGGATGATGTAGATTGCGTGTTTATTTGCGAGTTTGACAGATGCAGTGATACAATGGTAAAATATAACAGAGAGGAATTTATTATTGTTCGAGGCACCTAGATACAATGTGGAGTGAGTTTAAGAAGTGACAAAATCGAGTGAGACATTAAATTTGTTCGATTGTTCCAGGCTTTTTATTTAACCCAACATGGTTAAAATAAATGCTTACACAAGTATCTCAGGCTTTTGGCGAGAAAAAAACATTTTAATGTTACTGAGGTGAAAAAGTGCATACTAGCAATTTGACTATGTGAATTTTGTATGCAAAGTATATTATGTTATGAACAAGTTATTTTTTTCTTTATCACCTTTCGACCATGTCTGATCCTAATAAGATCATATGGGCCACCACGGCGTGGAGGTTTGTATTAACAAATTTTGTTTTTACGAGAAATAGATGTCATCCACTTTCCACTTCAACCTATTAGGTCCATACTCTGACTCATACACAAATTGAAAATGTGTACTTGCCAGACCCAGAATTCGAACCTGGGGCCCATGACGCCATAGTCTGACGCTTAAGCCACGCGGCTATCGTGGGTGTATAACTTAATAACACTATATTTGTGTAATAATTCACCTAGTCGGCGTTAAAAACTGCTGTCGGCCTGTGAATCAATAAATAAATATATGACAATTAAATAAATAATGATATTAATTTGACAACTGGGTCACACGTATCCGTTGACAGCCACATATATAACATTTTAAATGAATCTAATATCATTCAACTTATTCATACATAACTCAGCTCTATTCTCCAAATTGTTTCACTGCGGATCTAACCACTCTCTTGAATTCTTTCCGTTTTATTTATACCATGTAGCTATACTTTAAGATTATTTGACAAATAAACATTCACTGAGTCTTATTACCGACATTCATCTTTCACTAGACCACGTAAAGGATCAGGGGCCGTTGATAAGGATTTCCGTTGTCGAACACATAACAATTAAAATAATCTCATGACGTACTTGGGTCATTCAAATTAATGGTGGCAGCACAGTAAGCGTCAGGTGATGGCGATCGACTGCTAAAACTATTGATGGTACTCGCAGACAGTTGCTTTATGATCACAGTTGCTTGTACTTCTGGCGGTGTGTGGCTGAACGATTCTCCTGGAAAAAATTAAAGAAAAATATTAATCGGTTTAATATTATTTAAATTGACAGATTTATCTGACATGAACAGATGTTTTCGATGGTATAACTTTAGGAGTAACGAAAAATCGATTAAACCCTGCCTAAACCAAACCATTATATTGAGGTAGGTTGTGGAGATCCAACAAAAATAATGTACACTTTGTCAGTCATACTTTATCGTTTCTATTGAATTAAGAGTACACATTGCAGATGGTATTGGTGAGTTATTTTAAATTGTGTCGCTGAGTTTCAAAACCCGCTATATAAAACACTTTTTCATTATGTTGAGAAAATCAATAAAAACTTTTTGAACTAAAAAGATTTTTGAGTGTTTCTGTAGTGTTATAGCGTGATTTGATAGACACATTGATTTTGTTTCATAAATGACAGTTAATCGTAGCGGCTTTTGAAAGAGGCGATAAAATTTTCATGTAGAGATTTTAATAACGGATACAACGATATATACATCTTAATTATTTCAAAAAAGTGTTATAGCAGATTTTGAAACTCAGCGACACAATTAATGTTATCCCTACCTAACCAAACTATAATCATGTCCGGAAATTTGTACGTATGCAGTTCGCCGTATCACACTTTGATACCAGATGAAGGTCTCCCACAGGAGACCACCTCAAAGGGCGGACCGAACCATCAACTTTCCCAAAACACCACAGCCTACGTCCACTCTTCGCACCCTCACTGAAATTTCTGACTTTAAAATTCGTCTGCGGCCCCGCCAAAATTCAAACAGACTGACACAAGCTACCGAAAACGGCCGCTCGAAACAGCGTCGCCTCTCTCTCCGATAAGAAAGCTCACTGTAAACCGTGCTACGGAGAAATGTAATACGTACAATTTACTTGTAACTTGTAACCAACCATAGTAGATAGATGAATATTACCCCTACTAATTTCGGCGCCCTGAGCTACAGCTCATTTAGCCCTATGATAATTCTAGCCCTGAATATATGGGTAACCACCGCTTGTCTCGGTCCTTGCGTTTTCATTCAAAGTCAAATGCCGTCATTTGGTAAAATCCTTATTGACATAATATTTATTATGTTAATGTTTATAATCACCAATAGGAGACAGTCTTCTATCTGGATTCCTGACGTGGATTTCAGGAGGTTTGAGCGGCTTTTGTTGAAATCCCAGCAAACACTTGTTCAATTCTCGTAAAATATTGTCATCTTCATATTGCCCAAGAGGTAGAATTGTGTAGTTTTCTGGATCCATACAACAAACGGAAACCTATAAAAAAAGTCATTGTTATAATAATCACCAGGAATGTGACAACCGCGGATACGTCATGGCTTCCTTCAACAAAAATGTCTCCAACCATCCCTAATAATAATTTGACATTGTGTGTGTGTTTTTTTTAAATACGTGTGTAATCGTATGTATATATTATTGTCTTGTATGTGTGAAATGTACCAAATTAGTAGTTAAAGCCTTTGTTGGATTGTGTTGGTGACATAGGTGTACTTAATAGTTACATAAGTAAATTAGTGTCAATAGCTACATCATGTCTGTGTACGTACACAAGCCGGCAGTCAATTCATAATACATACCTACAGATAGATGTCGTTGGTGTTTTTAGCATATCAAATAATGAAGTTATTATTTAAATATTATGTTAATCGCCAATAGTAAAATTAATGAACTGCGAAAATATTATGAACTAAGTACACCCGATCCTCTTTTTGCACGGTTTCGAAATAACATGGTTTAAAAAAAATAGCGATTATTTTTCATTTACACTGATTTTTTGATTTAACGCGGTTTAAAAAAAGTAAAAAGAATGAAAATACGTATGTGTGTAGATATTTATCAAAAAATTGCGATGCAATGGACCGCACGCCACTGGTGTATACATATGTTGTCACCAGATGCCGCCCAGATATACATACGTACAAACATGGCGCCACTAGTCAGCCACTTCGGGTTCGATATGAGAGACGCGCCACATGCTTCGGCGTCAGCGTCATTAAATATTTCCAGCGATGAGAGTGATTTTTCGCCAGCAAAAAACAGCAGTAAACGGGCACGTTTATTGTCAAGTAGCGACACTGAATAAATATATTTCTCTCTACTAAATTTAATTTAAATCGAAAACTATGTATTTTTATGTATAAATAATAAATAAATTCGATTTATTTTTGAGTTCAAGAATTTCGTATTTTGAGTTGATTTTAAGTAATGGAACCTATCTACCTTTTTTGAATGGGCACCTTATCTTTTTTTACATGGTTTTTCACGCTAGTCTTTGGAAGTATCCCCCGTGCAAAAAGAGGATCGGGTGTATGTCATTTTATATCCACTACCATCATATTATATATAACTCAAAGTCACTAAAAATTGAGATAGGTTTTTCTGGTCTTAAAGGGAGTTATAATGGTATTGATTGTTTAATTTAACAGGCTTAAAAGGTATTAATTTTAGGACTTCAGAATAACAAGTATATATTATGTTTGTAAGCTCTTGTGTATTCTTTTGTAACATAATACGTCACAAAATAGTATAAAATATTATAGTCAGTATAATAGACTTACTTTTTGCGGATTATCTATGACCTCCAGTTTCCATTTTTGTTTTGGTTCGAGGACCTTTGAAAAGCGTCTGATGCCTTCGATTCTAATCACCTCGTTGTCTTCTAAGGCTTCCACCGACAGCATTATCATTAGCATTTCAGGCATCGTGCACATGTCTATTGATTCCTGAAGAGAAAATAGTTTTTTGATCAAACATTTAAACAATAGTTGATATATTGTATAGAAGCTCAATGTTGTATGCATATATTGCGTAAAAACGTAGATCTTTATTTTAAAATTTAATATTCTTTAACCGGTTCTATTCCTTCAGCAAGTTATCTCACTCTATATGATATCGACATCATTGCCATATCAGAATTGGCGCTGAAAAAGGCATTCACAGCACTAAAAGCCTCTGCCAAATGAATGGGTTTACAAATAAACGAGGCAAAAACTAAATACATGCCTGTCTATGTCACACCACGAGAAGTCGCACCAAAGTTAGATATTGGTGCATACAAGTTTGATACGGTCGACAGTTTCATATACCTTGGATCTCTTGTAACTCGACATAATGATATTACAGAAGAAATCAACAAGAGAATCATGTCTGCGAATAAATGCTACTTTGGTCTGTTAAGACATTTTAAGTCCCGCTTACTATCTCGTCGAACTAAAAGCACTCTTTACAAAACACTTGTAAAGCCAGTGCTCACCTACGCATCGGAAACCTGGACATTAACTCTGCGAAATGAACGAGCCCTGAACATCTTTGAAAGAAAAATCGCCGTATATATGGACCGATCAGGGATGGCACCAATTGGAGGAGAAAATATAATGCTGAGCTCTACGGACTGTACGAAGATTGCAGCGCAGTTCAATCAATTAAGATTGGGAGACTGCGATGGCTAGGTCATGTGCACCGTATGAATGACAATGAACCGGCAAAGAGAGTGATGTCCATCAATCCAATAGGACGTAGAAGAAGAGGGAGGCCAAAGATTCGCTGGTTAGATGGAGCTGCCAGTGACTGCCGTATTCTGGGGGTACCAAATTGGAAAGCGGCCACACTGGATAGGGACAGGTGGAGGGAGCTGTTGGAGGAGGCCAGGACCCACACCGGGTTGTCGCGCCCCTGATGATGATGATGGTTCAATTCCTTCAGCAAGTTATCTCACTCTATGAGGCCGTGATCAACAGGCAGCAGGCAGCGCATACAAATTTAGGAAGTTATCTCGTCTGACTTTAAACTCAAATTACTAGTCACTGTCGATTAATTTCCATAATCTAAAAAATTAAAGACGCAGTGACATCTGTTTGAATACTAAGCCACAAAATATCGGTATTACACCGATTTTAGTAAGAGCTTCGCTCTACATTCAATGTGTGTTGTTAAAAATCTGTCTGTCAAATACTGCCATAATAATATCATGAGACATAGAAAAGGTTAAGACTATACAAAGTTTACATACATAAAGTGCATAAGTCTTGGAAATATAACTATGGAATACCATTTGAATATCGTTTTCTGGACGAGTACTCGACCAATTGAGTTATCGACCCAAGTGCTTTCGTTTCGAACTTCGTCCAAAACATATTCTGATCTGATAGTGTTTAAAATTTTGCCAACAAACGGCTGTCATCAGTGTCATATTTATCATTTAAATCAAAGGATTATTATCATTATTACTAAATTTGATTTATAGATGGCGTCAGGCAGTGGCGAAGGGGGGAGGTAGGTGGTGAAGATCCGACATAAATAGTGCACAAGCGGCTTGAGCATCGGCCTATAACGTCGTGGGTCCCAGGTTCGAATCCTGTGTCTGGCAGGTACACATATTGTTTATTGCATAGGTTGAGCATATGGCTAACATCCATTTTTCGTAATAATAAAATCTGTTAATACAAACCTCCACTCTGTGGAGGCCCATATTATGATCTTATTAGGATAGGACAAAAAACTCATACATACAGTCAGTCATACTTATTTGTTTTCAGTGAACTAAGAATACAAAATTTCAGATGGTATTGGTAAGTTTTTAAAATTCAATTAAACCTTGTAACACCTCTGGCAGCACGAGGACGGGATCGTAGGTTTTCTCAATTGACAAACCTTGTCTTTAGTTCGGCTTGCTAAGTTATGTGCGTCTGGAGTGGTGTTAAAATTAGTCTTTTCGGGATAATGAGTGGTATAAATGATGTCCCTTGGTGTTATATTATCGACGTTTATTTGCATATATAGTTTTTACAAAATTACAATCGTTCTATGATACTATTTCGTAATTAAATTTTTCAAGTGTGTAGGTCAGAGCCTTTCAGTTATCCTGTTCGACGCTAACTGCCCAGTACCGGGGTTCTCTTTCAAAATTCTCTCGAACCCATGCCGACTCACGAAAGAACTCCCGTGATTGGTGAAATCTGATCGGATAATCTTTTGATTTGGCGAATCACGAGGCAGACTTCAGCGCCAGCGCGCGACGAGTTCAGCTTTGCGCAATGCGCGGCCGAATTATAATATTTGAATTCTTATTACTAGTATATATTTTTTTTTTATTTAGTCTTAAAATTATCGCTTTCATCCATCATCATTTACACTTTAAGATTTATCTTTATTGCACCTCCGCCCAATAAGTGATTTTCACCCACCGGACGAAGGCTTTTACCTATGAATAAGACATTTAAGTAGTTGAGCAAGGAATCAGATTAGGTGTTTAATGAAGCCGTTTCTAGAGGTTAGGGTTACATTTCGGTTTATAATTATTAAATGATTCTTTCACACCGGGAGAAGCCCGCCTATAACAGGGATGTGTCACCTGCCGAAAACAAATAGGTAGGTATGACAGAGTTTAGTGTACACTATTAATTATGTTGAATCTCCACAGTTTACTTCCACCCATCGCCACTGGCGTCAGGATTGCTTCAAATTTTTGTTATGATGTCCTTGTACGTAGATGTAGCTATCTGTCGTGAGTATTAGTTGTTGCAGGTATATTACACTATTAACATCTAAATACTAAGAAGATTATCATCGTCATCATCATGATGATGATGATGACTAAGTAGATTATCTGAATTTACCTGTGAACAGGCTTTCCCCAACACTTCCCCGCCCAATCTGGAAGTTGAAAAGCAGACCTCCATTCCATCCGTTGAGCACCTTTCTATTCTACCATCGTGTTTTATTTGGATTCGACTAAGCGGTAAACTGCATTCCAGCCAATCTTCAATTGTCAGCCATTGTTTTGAGTTCATAACCTTAAAAAAATAGCACAAATATTAAATTGTTTATAAACCCATCTGCCATAGAGGAAATGTCGGAGAGTCCAGATACAAATCCTGCTGGCTGGGTAAAATTCTAGTTTAACTTGTATGATCCTTTATTGTTGGCTACTATCTGGGTGATATTTACTCCAGCGCATCAGCTCAGTCGCTATCAAGGGTAGTTTATCATAATTATGTATTGAGGTATTATAATTATTGTTACAATAAGTTAGCCGTCTAAACTGTCAAAACTATCTATCTCGCTCTAAAAGTTAACACACCCAACGCAGCTGTTCTATACACAAGACTGCTATCGGTGGCTATCGAGGGTAGTTGACCACACACTCCGGCTCGTCGGCCTCCGTCTACTGTCCAAATTTTGATGAAATCCGACTGCGCGTGTGGATTTGTATAAAGAAAAACCAAAGGACGTTACATAGTCACATCCAAATATATTCTTCAAATTATAGTATAGATTATTATTTTATAAACGCTTACCTGTCTAGATATTTTAACAGTTCCCTCATTATTATTTTTTTCTAACCAGTCGAAGTAGTGAAGTAAACTTTTCAATTTGGCTTTTTGATATGGTCTGAAAAACAACACAAAATAATGTAAATATTATTAGATAGGTAGCTAAGAAGAAAGAAATATATTGATGGTCTAATGCAGGGGTAGTCAACCTGGCCCTACCAGCTTTCATCGTGGGCGGTAGGGGTTTTAAAAACATATTCATTATGTTTTCATAAAATTCATAAAAGTCATCAGATTTCATGCTTCTATGTACCTATGCAAAGTATAAATAAAAAGGTATATTTAACTACAGTAAGTTGTTATATAAGGATTTATTCTGCCAAACTTACCGAAAGTCGAAAGTATTTGGAAGTAATTATTATTAAATGCTTTAACTTGCTGTAACTCTGCTTAAAAAAATTTATAAAGTAAAGTTACTTCTCTACTTTATAAATCGTCATTACTGTGGAACCGGTGGGCGGTTAGAAAATTTTACTGCTAACAGAGATACAGAAGTGGGCAGTAGGTATAAAAAGGTTGACTACCCCTGGTCTAATGTTAAGCATCGGCCTATAGCGTTGTGGGTCCCAGGTTCAAATCCTGAGTCTGGCAAATACACATATTGTTTTTCAATTTGTGTTTTGAGTCAGGGTATGGACCTAATAGGTTACGCAAGTGGCTGACGTTAATTTCTCGTAAAAAAAAATCTGTTAATGCAAACCTCCACCCTGTGGAGGCCCATATGATCTTATTAGGATCGGAAATGGTCAAATAATGTTAATACCCCGTATCTGACCTATATGACTTTTTGATGTACTAAACACAACAAAAATACTGCCCATCGACTGCGAAATTTACGTAAGTATCTGTAGTTATTTTAACAAAAATGATACAGCCATTTTAGTAATTTCCCATAACTGAACATCACATGAATAAACCTGTAATAGCCCGCATCTTGCCTTTAAGCTGTCAAGCGTGTTTCATAACGTGTGTTGAATTCAGCTTCAAAATGTCACTTTCTAATTATTTCTAATTATCTTTATATTATAGGTATATATCACATTTTATTGGATGTTATCATTATAATAGGCATTATGTGCTTTGCTTTACCACTTTTTACATTACTGGTTATTGGCATGCTAAATAATTACAACATTTTGTGTGCTATTAACAGTCAGATACGGGATATTATTAAATATTTAGTTCACAATTTGTAAAAAGTCACTTGTGGGATGTTAACATTAGGCCATCGATATGTCTAAATTTCTAAATCAATTAATTATTGGTTAATTCTTGTCCTTTAAGTACTGTCTTTTTACTTTGGCAATGTATGTACGTCATAGCTTCAGCTGTACCATATCTAGCTCTGAACCATTGGCCAGAAACGTCGGATCCTTATGTCCAATGTGCGCTGCATACACAGACGGCTACATGCCACATGTTGATTAGTTCCTCTGCATGGATTGCTTATTGATTCGACAGTCTTTGTCAGTGATTAGTCTGTATTAAATTATAGTAAATTATCCGAGTTGTTATGGTTTTAAATGCATCCACAGTTCCAAAGACGTTCCAAAGTAAAAATTTCTACAGTTTCTTTTATTGGTAGACTATTTTTTTAACATTCGGTTATACCCCATCACAGTGATGCTGCCATTGGATATGTGAATATGGGGATAAACAACTCAATCCGTGTCAGCATATTGATCAGCGATATTAAATACATTACCACAATTATTATAAATTCTTTAACAACCATTTCCCGTAGTGTCCAATTATGGCAAACTCTGTAAATAGCTTACTGCAATTATTATTTCCACGATATCCATTTTTCCATATAGCTATAATCCAATGTCGCAAACTCCATATAGTAGCTGACTCAATATTTATAATAATTATTTCCTAAATATTCTTTTCAAGATATTATTTTGATTGTGAGTACTTCAATAAATAGCGGATCATAATTCATTGGACATGTCACTCGAATATAAGTTCCCGGTCTAATAGTATCATAAGTATTGTAATATACTATTGTACCGACTGTTTACGCTGCAAATAAAACTCGCTCCTCCATCCATCGGAGCAACTACCAAATCTCAACTTCTTCATCCACAACACCATGACTCCCACATGAATAATATCGTCGCCCTAAAAGCAAAAGGGCACTTGTGCAATTTTGACGGTTTTGAGTTATGAATGCAGTTTTCTTCGTAATTTTTTTCTCTACATTATGGGCAAAACGGCATTTGTGAAGCAAAACCCATGATTTCACAATTGAGCAAAGAAAATAAAGGTTACTTGTGTATTTGTAAACTGATCTTCATTAAAAGTATAGGAAAAAGGTAACATGTACACGATTTTAGGAACTATGTGCAATGTTACAAAAATAATATAGGAAAAAGGTGTAATTATCTAAAAGTGAGTAAGGGCCTTTGTACAAAAAAAAATAATTTCGTTGCAGAAAAATGGGCACTTGTGAAATTTGTGAAAAATTTAAAAACATGTTGGCAGCGGGCAAAGAGGTCCAAATAAATATTTTGGAAGATCACAATAAGCGTAAAGTGGACGCTCGCAAATCAAAAAAGATGAAGATAAAGCTATTCATAAATGAATATAGGAAAAAGGTAACATGTGACTTAAAACCTCTTAAAAATCAAAAATTGTCAAATTATAAAAAAAAAATTGCATTTCAATCTTGAGTAATTAGGTCACATGTGTTCCAAATTTCATTTCAAAATATTAAGTAATAACCTCTTCACGATTTTTTTTCACTCCAAAAACACTTAAAATGCGTTTTTCTCAAAACTCAATTTATGTACAAGTGCCGTATTGCTTTTGGGGCGACGATATAATGTAGTAGCAAGAAATAAAATATGATTACCTGTCTAGATTCTTGAAAAAATGTGTAAAATTGAAGTCTTGTAGCGTTGGATGGGTTTTTAATGTCCGTTTGGGATATGTGGAGAAAAATGCATGTGCCAATAGTGAAGAAACAAAGTCATAACTTAGTTCGGTAAGATCAGCTGGAAACATTAAAAAAACAAACTTATTTAATGGTTTTAAAACAAAGCTTTTTGTTAATCCTACGGTATTTACCTGTTAAAACTAAAATTTAAATGTCGTATTCAAAGTTTAAACCAACCTTGGACCTATTTTAAAATAATATAGTAAAGACCAAAGAGATCCTCTTCAGAAGAGTTGTGTTTATTTTCTATAGTGTAGAATAAATTCCAGTTGTTTATCTTGGTCAGACAGACAGAAGATTTATTACTAGCTATAAATCATGAACTCAGGTACCAATGACAGGACAGGCCAGAACTTTACATGGCATAAAAGCGCCTCTACATGTGCATGGATTTACTGGCGGCAATAGTGCTTATTTTAAACTATTATGACAATAACAGTTTACACGTAAAAGTGCTGACTGTCTCTCCAATTCTTTCTTTAAGAGTGAGCGAGATACAATGTTGTCATTATATGGTACTATTTCGTACTATTTGACAGCTACTGAAAATCGGTCAACCTGAAAATTCGTTTTTTTGCTGGCAGGTTCGCCATTATCGTTCAACTGCGCAAGCGCAGATTAAAAAAAATTTACTGTCACATGAAAATTCAGAAGCTTCCAAACTTGTTTGATTCATGCATGCAATCTTGCCAACTGCAGGATAATACATGTTTACCCATACATTTTCTTACTGTCAACAATAAATCGATGCACGTGTAAACGGGGTATAGTATGACGGTACGTGGAAATTATGAGTGAAAATGCTTAACAGGTTATCCAAAAATGATTGGATAAGAGATGAATCGTCAAATGGCTTCACAATGTGGAATTGAATCGTAATTATTTATCACGTTCACGGATTCAGCAAACATTTTGCAGATTTTGCCAAGGTAGGTGATCAATCACAAATATTATTTCAATTGTGTGTCATTCGAATCGAAAAACAAAAATGGCAACTGCAAAACAAGTAGTCATGTTTCAATTATTTCAATCCGCCAACATACAGAATATCAATTTTTCTCTGGCTGCTAATTAAACACTCTAAAAAAATTCTAGCACATCTATTCTATACACAAGACTGCTATAGGCTGTTATCGAGAGTAGTTTTTCATTTTTTTTATCGACTCGCTTATTGTAAAAATTACAATAAGTTAGCCGTCTAAACAGTCAAAACTATCAATCTCGCTGGAAAATTTAACACAGCCAAGAGAGGTGCTGTTAAAACATTTTAACAAGTTAGAGCATTTATTGTAACAATTACAACTAACTTATTGTAATTGTTACAATAAGTGCTAATAATTCGATATAAAAAATGAAAAACTATCCTCGATAGCTGCCGATAGCGGCCTATAGCAATCTTGTGTATGGAATAGATACGCAGAAATGACAAAAATATTTTTCTAAAACCTTATAAAAAATAAAATAAACTGTTAGTTTTATCATACCCAATCTTTCAAACACGCCAAGTGTCAGGACGTGATTCTGACTGAAAATTTATGGCGAATATATTCATACAGTGATAGAAAAAGAAAAAAGTGGTTCAAATTACTCACGTTGTTGCTGTAAGCTGAACACAAGTCCACTGGGAGGTTTCCAATGTCTCAACTGCAGTGCTCTGTGAATGATGCTCGGGAGGGTATGGTCCATGAAATGCGTCCGTTCCGCGGGTGTTAGTTCATTGTCCAGATAGTCCTCAAAGCCTTTCATCAGGCTCGGATCTTTTTCATCTTCATCAGGGTCTATGCTGATGCTAAATTAAACATTATGGCTTATTAGTTTAGTCTGTAATAATTATAATTTCTCACATATTGACTTAACTTTCTTACCTACTTTTAAATATAATATATGGCTTTCATCTTTATTTTTAATAAAGCCCATAACTACAATATGCCTTGGGCCTGATGAGTTTTGTAAAGCTTTGGGGTTATGTATAAAGAAAAAAATACACTTACTTGCACATTTCGTGTATTTTTTGCATTCCATCGACGAGCTTTTGAGTTGATGATGCTAGTAAAAGATGCTTCAAGTGTCGTTGGAGTGACGTCCACCACGGCAGCTCGCACGGTAACATCACCAGTGCCATCTTTCATCTGGAATAATAATAAAAACCTAAATAAATTTGGTTTCTATTTAGTATTTGGACACCAGAGGCGGCACCTCTAGCAACATGCAAGTGCATTGCACTCCTTACATTTTTAAAACATCTTTACATATGAAATTACTCTAATTGTATTTATGAGGTGGGACACCATTATTCGTTGGATTCATTGGAAGAAAGTGAAAACAAACAGTAAAGTTTCACTAATTATTTAGAGGAAATCTTCCAAAATCTTAATGCACAGCATGTCCTGTGTTTATTTTTTATTATGAGTAATAACGAACATGCTGTTTCACATAAGTACCCTCGTTGGCGCAAAAAGAATTATATGTAACCGTTCTGCCTTTGTAATAGACGGATATAAAACGAATATTCTTGCTGTGACCTTATCCAAAACTCTCAAATATTTTTTTCATTAAATTCCACTTCAAGCAAATTATCTGATCTAATGTCGATCAATTCTTCTTGAGCTGCCCACGTAATATGATCATATTTTAATGATTTAGCAAATGGCATTCTAGTAGTAGAATACTTAGAGAGGTGTCAATCCATTGAGAAGGCTGTTTGATAGCTAAATCATCCGGGTCACAATCCTTAGTCATGAGATCATAATGATAGAAAGAACCGGAAAACCCCCCCTTTATGTGTACCCCTGCTTGAGTCCCTAATGAAGATTGATTTTTTTTTTTTTTAATAAATTGCTTGGGAAGGATACATGAGTTGATTAAATATTTTATCCCTGTATTTATTCAGAAATACAATACTATGACATAGGTAACAGCATTTGGCCACAATTATGGGGGGCTGACAGGGCTCTAGGCCCAGGATCAGGAGGGGGCGGCGTGGCGGTTCAACCACATAATTGAGATAAACACACATCGTAAATTTGCTCTAATAGTAAAAAGAGTCGCCTGCAGCGCTATTTTACTTCGGGGTTATTACCATTTTAAAAGAGGTATAATTATGGTTGGGCGATGCAATTTTTGGTCACCTATTGTGTGTTGTATGGACCTAATAGGTTGAGCAAGTGGCTGACATCCATTTCTCGTAAAAACAAAAATCTGTCAATACAAACCTCCACTCCGTGGAGGCCCATATGATCCTATTAAGATCGGACATGGTCGAAAGAAGAAAGAAGAGATTGTGTGTTGATACTCGACAACTCCATAATTAGATGTGTTATAGATCGCTAAAAATACACTGAATTTTTATTGACTTCCAACACCATTTAGAAAACGCCACTGTAGAGCGTCGGACTGCCATTGTAATAGGTAGGGGGGCCGCCAAAGATCCTAGCCTGGGGACCCGCTTCAGGATGTGGGGCCCATGGCCACAATACAAAGTAAAGTAGAAGTGCAATAATTATAAATAGTAAAGTTAAGTAGAGAACATGCAATAGACAAAGAAAAGCTAAAGTTTTTAAACCAGACTAATAATAAATATCATTTTGATAAACTGGCCGGCAATAGGCTTAAGTGATATATTCAATTTTTGCATGGCCTTAAATGATTTATGTCTAATCGCCTAAAAAACAAAATGGACAACCACCGCGACCATAGACTATAATTATTTATATTACAGCGACGTTTGACAGCTCACCGCTGCGCTAGTGTCACAGAGTGCCAAAATTCGAACTTATAATTGCCGCTACGGCTAGCGGTGCTCTTAGCGATGTCATTATGTAAAATATTATATAACATACGGTAACGCATAGTTATTGTGCGCTAGTATTCGAAACAAGATGCAATTCAGTGCCTATTCCGCTATCAAAATCGATAAATAATCAATCACGTGACAGTAATTGTTTTGGGCCATCGTAATCTATAACATGACATTGATTATTATTGTTATAGGTACGTATCGCGCGCGATAAAGCAATGCGGAAAGGTTCAAAGTGCGATTGATCTTTAATGGTCTATATTTTTATAAACCTAGCATTATTTGGTGTAATTATCGCTTTTTGTACGCCGTTTTCCGTGAGAAAATTCACAATGTCTTCTAAAGCCGGTCTCTTCAGGGGGCTGATTCTAGGCGCCCCCGCTTCCGGCAAGGGCACAATATCAAGTCGAATCGTGAAGAAATACGGGTGTGCACATATCTCAAGCGGTGACAAGCTGCGGTCTCACATTCAGAATAAAACTGCTCTCGGTTTGGAGGTTAAGAAATATATTAACGAAGGTGTCTTGGTTCCCGATGATGTGATGATTAAATTCATGAGCGGAGTCCTCGCTGAGGCTGATAATCATTGGTTACTTGATGGTTTTCCTAGAACAGCATCACAGGCTGAGCAACTATGGAAAAATCAAACCGTAGACTTCGCTTTGGATTTAAAAGTGCCTTTTGAAGTGATAATTGAGCGTGTGAAGGGACGTTGGATCCATCTGGCGTCAGGCAGAGTGTACAATACTGATTTTAACGCACCAAAAGTTTCCGGGAAGGACGATGTGACCGGAGAGGACTTAATTCAGAGGCCTGACGATAAGCCGGAAGCCGTTTTGAAGAGACTTACCATCTATAAAGAGATGAACGAGCCGGTTGCTGAGTTTTATAAATCTAAGGGTATCCTTCATGAGTTTCCTGGTAATACGTCGGATGAGATTTGGCCAAAGGTTATTGAGTTTCTTGACCAAAGGTTGAAGAATGCGAAATAAGTTGTTTGTCTTGTTCAAAGTAATCTGTTGAAAATTGAAATGCCTGTACTTAAACCAAAATTCAAAATTATTAATAATTGTGGCTACCTACTTAGGTGCAGATGTTTACTAATATTGCGACCAGAATAATAAACATCTAGATTATATTAACAGCCATTTGCATTTGCTTATATCATTGATGGACTGAATCTAAGTGTGTTTATTACCGGTAATAAAATACTGGCTTACTGTATATTTATCAAAATTGGTTTTTAAAAATAATAATTTCATAAAATTTAGCGATGGTAAATAAAACATGATATATTTTTTTTATCAACAGAGTTCTCGTGCAAAACTTTGTATAATATGGCCTTAGTTAAGCTTTAGAAGGCAGTGCCCTATTGTATATTATTAAAAATCTCGGTAAATGTGCCGCAGCTGCCGTCATGAGATTTTATAACTTTCATTTTAGACCAAACCTAACCTAAACTAATCTAATCTACCCCAACCCAATATTACCTAATATAATCTTAGTTTGTGATAATGATGCATCAAAATCCAATATTGGATCGAAAAACCTATGCGCCGACAGAAAACGGTATTTATTATAATTGTCTACATAGAATAAACTGTTTTCGTAAAAAAAAAATTATAAAAGCTCATCACGGCATCTGCGGCACAATTACCAAAATATCAATTTTCACAGTGTCACTTGATCAACTGCATAATAATTATATAAAAGCCATTCAAATGATTAAAGTGCTTCTTTGACAGCCGAAACCGGTTTGAATTTAAAAGATTACAATAAATGAAAGTTGTACCAAGAATATATCGTCTCTGTTCTGGCAGAACACACAAACTGGAGAATACTAGTTTTGAGTAATTTGACTTTGAAGTTGTTAAAATGTTTGAAATAATGGTCTATCACGTGACTTTATTAAGTAGTCGTAAATAGGATGACTTTAAAATAAAGACTGTTTATTTATTAAGAAGGTTTACAGACGATAAAGTTTGAAATAAGGAACATTTTGGTACTAACTCAATAGGTCATTTTTTCGAATTAGTGTCTTCTGCCAGAACAGTGACGATATTATCTTCCAATATTTTTTTATTATTATATATTGAAAATAAATAAATAAAAACTATGTTTGTTTTCAACGACATCATTAGTCAATTTGTACACCATTTCAATTATCAATAGTTGAATCGTGGGGTCACCACCAAAAGTTGGTAAGTTTCAAAATCATGTTATGGAGTAGGTACAGTAAAAACGAAACAATGATGCGGTTCGTCGATTGTATATGTACGTATACGTACGAATACGCGGTCATCGGCTCCCAGGTATTTATCACGGCTCCCCATACGCACGCACGCACACTATCGACCGACTACATTATTGTTTTGTTTTTACTGTACCTAATTGCAATTTCAAAGCTTGACATGCCCTCTTAAATCGGACATAATGCTAATTTCTTTGTGTTATATGTGCATATCATATATTATATCGGATGATTTTTTTTTCTAGCATAAGTACATATTTATATATAGACGCATAATCCGTTGTTCACTCTAAATAGGTACCTAAATTATTGACATACCAACTTTTGGCAGCAACCATTATAGTATCGTATTTGGTAACCTACTAGAAATTGCAATCCCAGGATTATAAGATTAAAGTTTTGATCTCGAATCCAGAGAAATAAATAAGGTTGTTAAAAGCAGTGGCGAAGGGTGGAGGTGGGCTGGATCTGACATAAATCGTGCACATTAAACTTTGTCGGTCATACGTTCATTGAATTAAAAATACAGATTGCAGATTGTGTAGGTTAGTTTTTAAAATTCAATTAAACGCTGCGTAAACCAAACAATAGATAAATAGCCAAAAAAATTTGTCTATCTATAAAATATCTAAGTTTATGTCCGATCTTACCAGCCTACCTCCACCCCTCGCCACTGATTGAAAGGGTATAGAAATGTTCTACAGAAGAAAATCAAGTCTCTGTTTTTGATACATACTCTCTTATGTGGTTGTCTTTTATCTTCCACGCTTTTGAATTGTCCCATTTTCATAATATAAGATGACAAAAAAGAGTTAAATCATATTGAACTGATATGTTCATGATTTTTTTTTAGAAACAATGTTAAAATTATTGAATCATGTTTAATTGTAACTAATTTTATAATTTTTTTCTTGTTATATAGATTTACTTGTGATTCCAGATTTGTTTTTCTACATGGTTATATAATAATTATAGTTTATATTATGTAATGAATTTAAATAAGATTAAGTTAATCATACTTAGAAATATTTTTTTCTTATTTTTATAAACTTTTATATTGATTCTTTCTTTCGTTTGACACGTATTTGTATTTAATTAAAAAACATTAATTATAATATTATTATGTTTATTACTCCTATTTTTTCCTTTGGTTAATTAAAACTAACCTGAAATTTGGTAATTGTCAAAATAAAATTGAAAGCTAATTGCACATTAGATTGTAGTAAATGGCACTCCATATCAGGTATAAGAATAGTTTACAGATTAACCAGAACGATGATCCTATGGTGTACTCAATCAATGTATGTAGCAGTAATATTTATTATAAACAACTACAGTAATTCACAATTTGTCCAGAAAATGAATTACTTAATCACTGCAGTATATAGGTAGTACACGCATTGTCCAGAAAGATATTTTTAATATTGTCTCGTACTCTACGGATAGTCCAGAGAATTAAATTAGAACTATAAAATTTAGAATGATTGTTAATTAGATTTACAACAGCAATAAAAATATTGCCTTAATCTTGAATGAAATCAGCTGAAATGTACAATTATGACCTTAGTATGCATATGTAAATTGAAATCAAATGTATATTTGAATTGTTAATAATTGGTAGGTACTAGAGGTAGGAAAACTGGTCGATTTTGAAGACTAAGTATACTTACTACCAGTATAAAAAAATACTTAGTATCAAAACTTGTTCCAAAATACTTACTAGTATTTGGAATACTATATAGAGAGTTTGGCGTGCGTATGCGACATAAGTCTCATACTCAACTGGAACTAAAACTTAACTCCATATAAGTATTTGAAATATCGACTTCAATAGAATCGCTAAAAATACACTTAGCTGGGCTTTTCGAAATGTCCCATTTATTATAAAATTTTAAACACATTTAAAATTTATCAGTTGTTAATGTTGTAATATTCTTGTTAACATAAAATGAATAACAATGATTTTTTTTATTTTAAACTTGTCACCTCAGTGACCCCACCACATTTCTGAGGGAATATGCTGCTACAGAAAATTTATGACCTATTGTTCATACATAAGATGATGTCATTGGCATGCATAGACTAATGAATTAAAATATAATTGTATTCAAGTGCTATCTCGCTCGCGCGCATTTAATGTCAATAGTGTTGAAAGTTTACCAACTAGCGAGCGAGACTCAATATCACAAGTTTATTGGGCCACACGTACTGTACATGAGTATGGGTAGTTTCATCCGATACTTGAGTACACAAACTGGTGACAGTATTTCCAACTCACTTCTAGTAGGTACTGATAATTTGATGATTGTCATCTGAATATCAGTTAATCATAATTATTCTTGATTAATTTTAAAATGTAGATTCTGTGAGCATATAAAAGACAGGTGACATAATAAATAGACAAATGCCAGAGAGAATAAATGATTTTTTAGATGAAAATCTAGAAGACACTTATGTCGTGTACTTATAAGCATTGATGCGCAGCATTATGCATTTATAGACTAAGTGACATTTTAGCCGACACTGTAAAGTGTTGTTTCTTGTTAAATATTGCACATGCACATGACAAAATTCAATGGTGTTTAATTCATGACTATTTCAAAATAACAAAGCGTTGGATAAGTGTAAAGATATCATATCTTTATGCTGTAAAAATATTCTACATCCAAGTAGGATATTGGGAGAATATTGTATCTTTCAAACACATAATTATGTCCATTTCTCAATCATCTGGAATCTTAAAATTCAATTTTCTCATAACATACAAAACTGGACATACAATATCTTTGCACTAAACCATTGATAGATTTTCTGGTACAGTTCGGTTATGAGGAATACAGTGGAAAACATATTTTGAAAATAGCCGATATACTGAATTATTTGTTAGGTTAACCTAACCTAACCTAAACTAACGAATAATCCAGTATATCGTGTATTTTCAAAATGTGTGTTTCCACTGTATTCCTCATAACCGAACTGTACCGATTTTCTTCTTAATACCTAAGTTGAAGGTTTAGAAAAAGATGGCATTTATGGCTTAATTTTGTATTGCATAATATTATAGTCTTTTAGAGCCTGTACACGTGCATGGATTTACTTGCACCAATAGTGTGTATTTTAAACTATTGTGATAATAACTGTTTACACGTAAAAGTGCTGACTGTCTCGTCAAGCGTAAACGAGGCATGACGTCGTTATACGGTGCTATATGTCAGGTTTGGACAGGTCATGAAAATCGGTTAACATCAAATTAAGTCTGTGTGGTGTAGTTAATTTTTTTCCGCAGGTTCAGTGAAAGAGTTAAAGATTTTAGTTCCCTAGTTGACAGTGAAGACAATATGTCGACCACTATATACAGGTCACAATATCATTATTAATTTGTTAAGACCGTAGTGCCGTTAGATAATTAGTGCCTAAGTATACTAGATATTATTATATAGATAGATATTCATAGAAAATATATATATGTATATATGGCTGATTTGTATTGAATGCCAATGATTTTATATCACTCAGACTATCTGTCTGTCTATGACACTTAAAAATGCAATGTATTGTTTTGTATTTAAATTGGGTTGTTATGCTTTGAGCTCATACGAAAAGTCCTGAATCATCGTCCATCTCCGGTATAGACATGGGTGGTAAGTGGCGCGTGTCAGTTTGTTTGGCAAAAGGTACACCCGTACTATAAAGTATCATTTTCATTCCGACCATGTCCGATCCAAATAGGATTATATGGGCCTCCACGGAGTGGAGGTTTGTATTAACAGATTTACGTTTTTAAAATGAATGGATGTCAGTCACTTGTTGAACAAATTGAATAATAATATGTGTACTAGCCAGACCTAGGATTCGAACCTGGGACCTACGACGCTATAGGCATTGTGGGTGTTTACCAAGGCGACGTGAAATGAAATAGTTTAAACACTACCGTACTTGTTATAACTTGTTTTTGATGTGTCAAATGCACAATGTAATAAATCTAAGTGTCAACGGGTGATTTTCTTTTTTTATTGTTAAATTAATAATTATATAAGATTCGAGCAATTTACACGGTTGGCCGGCCGACTCAAAATCAAAACAATCTACCTAGTATATTAAATGTTCTCAAAAATTATCATATTTACCATGGCTACAAAAAGGAGTATTTAATAGCACTTTTGGCTGTCAAGTTTTTTG
Organism: Rhyacophila brunnea; assembly: GCF_057557595.1. Classification (NCBI taxonomy): domain Eukaryota; kingdom Metazoa; phylum Arthropoda; class Insecta; order Trichoptera; family Rhyacophilidae; genus Rhyacophila; species Rhyacophila brunnea. Next base: position 28,651,968 of record NW_028232904.1, on the reverse strand, counting down.
TTTTACGATATTCCAATTGATTATGATGCCTCTTCGTTATACATCAGTCAGATTTACTCTACCGTTAAAGTGTAAAAAACATACTTAAAAATCCTTGAACTAACAGCCTAACCATTATATTATGATGATCAGCGGAATGATAACCCCCCGCCCAGTGTTTTTCATACAAATGTATACCGCTGACTCCCGCGTTCGTCTGTTATGCTTAGATACAGCTGTATAAAATTGCAACCATGACATGTTGGTAATAGAATAATTATTATCTTTAGTTAAACAACTGCATAATGCAATCTTTTGAAGTCTTGCCATAATAGACAGTAATTTTTTTAATTGCCAACACCTTGTGCATAATTTGTATACAAATGACAATAATAACCTTATCCTATTGTATGTAGAGATTTGATTATCTCTGGTGTCAGTAATGTCTATATACTTAGATAACAATAATCACTGATAACATAAAATCGTAGATAAACATTTTGCCTCATAACTCAAACAATAAATTTTCCTTGACTGTAATTGTGTTTGTACATGTATTATTATTTTACACCGATTAGACGGCTCTGACATCAAAACTCGCCTCGTCTGCCGCACAGCCATAAATCAAACCTTCCAAGAACGTTGAACCGGTGTTGCAGATGAAGACCGCGCATATCTACCTAGTAGTGGCGATGGTTGGGGTAGGCTATTTAGATTTAAACTTTTTCAGACATACGTATTTGTTTTCATTGAAATAAGACTACAATTTACAGATGGTGTTGGTTAGTTTTTAAAATTCAATTGAACCCTGAGAAAACGTAACCATATTAGATAATAGTTAAAAAATCCTCATCTCTATAAAATATCTAAAATTATGCAATTAAATCCTACATAACTTTGAATATTTTATATATTGAATAATATTTTTTAATTATTATAATTTGGTTAGGCAGGGCTTAATAAATTAAAGAAATGAACCAAAAATATGTGTTAAATGTATTTTTAATCCAACGAAAACAAATAAGTATGAATGAAAAAGTGTGCACAGTTTTATCGTGCCTAAAATAAACCAAAACTAGTACATGTTCAAACACGCGCGTTAATATCATTTCACTCCCTACTTTAATTATAGTTTGTCAATTTATGGCTACGGCCGTATGTTGTAGCTTAACCACTGGGGAATGATAAAAGAAATGGCGTATTTCAAAAAAACACTACCTTATTCTTAGGTCAATAATTATTATAAAGCAATCATTATTCATAAGATGTTTATCACACTTGAATCGTCAAGGACATAGCTCATAATAAATACCTTTAGAATCATCTTCAAATGTGTTAATCTTGCCGATTTTTTGAATAATAAAATGCCTAATTCTTGTCAAATTTGGGATCACAGTGATTATCAATATAATTTTTTATCGTGAATATTTTACAAAAATTATCTCGCAATAAATTATGCTAATGGTTTTATAAATGCGTTTAAAAATTAATAAATGTAAAAAATCTTAACACCACTGCACAGTTATGTACCGAAATATGACTATATTCTAAAACATTAGAGCGAGAGGTTTAAAAGAATACTATTTTATGTAACAAAAATACTTTATGCAGTCATCAAATGTTTAAAATAACTATAAAGGATAATAAGGCTTCAAAATTATATAAATAGATTATCTACAACGTTTAAGGAGTGTCCAGGATCATGGTTTGAAAATACAATAAAAACTCAATTTTGACCTTCGACGAGCATGTCCCCCCTTAAATAAAATTTTGCGTTACAAAATACATTGTTTTATTTAAATAGAAAAATGGTTATTATGGGTTGTGATTGGACCATATTATATCTGGTATTTTTTAGTGATTTAAAATGATTACATGTAAATTGTACGTAAAACATTTCACTGTGGCACAGTTCGCCGTGAGCTTTCTATCGAAAAGAGATGACCGTGTACTATACGGTCGCCAATTTTATCAGATATCAATATGAACATTAATTAAATTTCCATGGCTGATTTAGGCAAAATTCGTGAATTTATTATTCTGGTTTTTTTCAAAATTTGTTTACTGCTGGCTTCCTGTAAAGTGTAAACCGACAAAAGCCATGTTTTATTTAGACATGAATTTTATGTCAGTACTATACGACCCAAAGAGGTTGGACCTTAGACGCCACCTATTGCATTGCTAAATGAAGCTTCGTGCCGTGCGTTTGGTTTGTGGGCGAGCGAACGCATTCGTATACAAATGTTCGAGACCATTTCGCTAGTGCTCGCACTAGATGCTCAGAATTAAAATATATTTTTCTATCTTTTACGTTATATAGTATTTTTAAGCGGTCAAAATGCAACCATTAGGTAAAAATATCCATAATTTAGGTTATTTTAAAGAAACACAGTCACCTGATATCAAAATATATAATAATATACAAATAAATTATCACGAACATGTATCAACTTACCTATGAAACGTAATACCATCTTCTTACTTATCAGTACGGCTACTACATTCTAATACAACACACAGAACCATCTTTTCTACTTAATTAACTAAAAATATTTACCATTGACTTTAAGTTTAACACAAAAAATAGCAATTTTAGCAACACGCGCTCGCAGGTTATCGACGCTTAGTTAAGCAAAAAACTAAGATTTGGTGGCTACGCTGACAACAAAATCTTCTACACATTTGTAAACCTTTTATTTTATTCTAGTGCGTGTCGCAGAGATTATAAGGGTGCCGAATACTTTCTCACTCGCACTTATGCATCGATTTTGTTCAGGCCTTGGGTTGGACGGTTTTACCGTATATTTCCGATACAACATTTCATGGTGAAGTGTGATACGGCGAACTGCATACGTACAAGTTTCCAGACACGATATTATGGACCGATTCAATCAAGCGCCAACACGAGTGAGTTGATAGCGGAATCATTCCGTGTAATTGCTATTTAAAGTCGACGATTGCGCACGACGATCGTTGAATCTGGTTGGGTCTGCCAGTCCGCTGGTCTAATTAGGCGTTTACTGAATCCTAAAGATATTTGCAGAGAATTCAGAATCCTAAAGATATTAAAGAATATTGCAGGGGTTGTCAACCTGAGCCCTACCTCCCACAAGTGGGCATTCCAGCTTGCATGGTGGGCGATAGGTGTTTCAAAAACATTCTCATTATGTTCTCATCAAATTCCCCGTGGCAAATTTAATTTCAGAAAATATACTATCTGTATCGCCCTCGCATAAGTTTAGTTCACTTTACGTAAGTGAAACTAAATGGCGCTATAATAATAGCAGTAAAATTGAGCCAGATATCCAGTATTTAGTTTCGCAGCATCAGCCTCAGGGATCTCATTAATAATTGAATTAATTAAATGTATGTAATTTCATCAGACTTCATGCTTCTATGTATGCAAAGTATAAAAGTAAAAAGATAGATTTAATTACTTATAGATAGTTAGTTGTTTTATAAAGATTTTTTCTGTCAAACTTAGCGAAAGTCTGACATAAAGTATTTGGGAAGTAATTATTATTATATGCTTTAACTTGCTGTAACTCTGCTTTATAAATTTTACAAAGTGAAGTTACTTCCATATTTTATAAATCACCATTATTGTGGAACCGGTGAGCGGTTACAAAATTATACTACTAACATAGAAAAAAAGTGGGCGGTAGGTATAAAAAGGTTGACTACCTCTGGTCTATTGTATTAACAGAAGGAATAGTGATTGATTTTTGAAATGTTTACTACGTTTAATGGCTTCAAATCACATCACACTTGGCCGGTGTAAATAAATCAAATCAGTCAAAATGTCAATATTGATGTAAACCATTCAAAACATGAAAGCTATTTTAAATCTAAGTGGTTGACTAATGACTTCAGAGTGAGACTCTGCATGCAAAGGGAATGCGTTATCATCATAAATAAAACAGAACAGTGACAAAACAGAACATGACAAAACAGAAAATGACAAAACAGAACAACGATAAATATAACTATGACCTTTCAGGAAAAATATAAATTTAATCGCTAGAAAGCCTCAAATAAACGGGATTTAACTCGGTGTTGCCGGCAAGCTTAGGATATCTCATCTTAATCAATATAATATGTTCAAAATGATTGGGTGACTAGGTATAACAAAATAATGACCTAACCTAACCTATAGATTCCACAAAAATTAATTTTTCCCCTGGCTGTTCTGCTTTGTCATGTTCTGTTTTGTCCGGTTACCCTATGCCATCCGCATAACTGCATCTACACATAAGGACCGCTACATGTGTACCTATACTCCGTTGTACACTCCCCATTCCTCACCCTACCTTATCTGCCGCACCGACGGTTGTGCGTTACCTGCACCTTTCTCCACATAATATCCCCATGTCCATACCGTCCCTCTATTGAAAATTGCCAGCACCCTTTAATGTACAGCAGACAGGAAAGTGATACACCCCTGTTACAGGCGGGCTTCTCCCGGTGTAAAATAATCATTTAGTAGCTCAAGTCGAAACGTAACCCTGACCTCTAGAAACGGCTTCATAAAACATCTAATCTGATTCCTTGCTCAACCACGTAAGTATTTTTTATTTATAAGTAAGGGCCTTCGTCCGGTGTGTGAAAATGACATATTGGGCGGAGGTGTAATTAAGATAAATTTAATTTAATTTAAAAAGTATAAATGATGATGGATGAAAGCGATAATTTTAAGACTAAATATAAGTATTTAAATATAATAAATTTTGCCGCGCTTGTCGGCAACGTCCAAATTTCGACGCGCCTGCGCCAGGGTCAGGCTCGTGATTCGCCGAATCAAAGATCACGCGATAAAATTTGGCCAATCACGAGAGTCCTTTTTGCTGGAATGGCGTGGGTACGCGAAGTTTGAAAAAGAAAAAAGTAATTAGTAAGCGTCCCCTTTCCGATAGGATAGGACCTGCGAAACTTATTGTTAAAACAAAATATGTAAACGTTTAAAGAAAATGTAAAATATAAGAAGACCACGTGACGAGCACGAAAGACCGTGTTTTATTTACACTCCAACCGTTTGAATTCCTTTTTTTTGTGATTCCGGGGTTCGATGGACACCTGAGCTAGCCGCTGGACCCCCGGGGATCTCAAAAGGAAATCTCTGTGTGTAATGTCAGCAATAAAGAGAGATCAGTTTAATAAATGTACTACGTTAAAATTTTGACAACAGACAGAATATTAGACATAAAGCCCACAGATGGTCGCATGGCGAGGTGAGGAATGGAAGGTTTTACGATGCATTGCTTAGCGCACACAAAAAGCAGACGCTCACCGTACTGCCCATTACAATTAATTAATAACGAAACAGTGAAATATTTGCATTTCATTATCTTGGAAAGTATATCGACGCTATATTTTTTTTATTACATTTATATCTAGAAACAGACCATGGAGAATCGAATCAATGACAAAACAGATAGGTGAGTAGCGTTGACGTTAAAGTAAGCGACCCGTGCGACCATTCACACATTGTATTTTGGTAAGTGGTCGCACCGTTCGATAAATTGACACGCGCGCTGTCGTCTCGTCGCCTTCTGTAGGCTTTCCCCCGTTTCAGATGGGACACCGGTGTCGCGCTCGTATATAATAAGGAGGCCTTTGTATTAGAACAAAGGGGCCTTTGTATTATGTTTATGAACGCCTAGAGCTAATGAGTCAACGCATAATTTCGCGATATAAATTAGAACATAAAAATGGCTGCGGATGAGAATGTAGCGGCCGACGGAAAAGTGTACCATACAAGCTTTGACTCATTAGATCGGGGCGTTCATAAACATATTACAAAGACCCTTTTATTCGAATACAAAGGCCTCCTTATTATATACTAGCGCGACACCGTGTCCCGTCTGAAACCGGCCTTTACGATTCGCCATGGCACACACTTTCAAAACCTCTGGTCTACACGACGGTTATCTATCTCTATCAGTGATTCCCAACAGGGTTCCGCGGGAATTCAGAAGGCTCTACGTCATGTTGAAACCTTTTTGGTAGTATGCTAACACTGTTAAGAGTAAGCGCCGGCCTTCCATCCAGAAGCTCCGGGTTCGATCCGGTGAGGATCCAATACCTATATTCATGTGATTTTCCCAAAGCCGTTGTGATTGTTTCACTTCTATTACTAAATGAAGCGCTTAGTTTCAAAAGCTCCGGTTTTATGGATATTTTTGTTACCTTTTGCCAAAGATTGAACTTTAAAAAACGTCAAAAACGATCAAAAATTAGGGTAAATTTCAAAACCCGCTAAAATGGTTGAGTTTGCTTTTCAAATACCCCTAAAATTGATAAGCCAAAATACTCTTTAGATTCTTTAAAATGTATCTACTAATTAAATAATAAATACCTACACAAAGTTCACAGATTTAGTAGATATGAGTTTTTCTCATTTTTCTCAAAACTACCTAAAATCGTTTTTCTCAGGACTAGGTACGTAAAATCGTTTTAGGGGGTTTTGAAACTAGGCGCTTCAAATAAGCTACTGTTAAACTACACTACTGTCATTAGACGGCTAGGCCTGTTGTGGTGTTAAAAAAATATAGAAGTCGCGATACTTATATATTATATTAAATTTAAGTGTTTCGCCAAACAAAAAGTTTATGAATCACTTGGAGTACCTATAGACCAGGGTAGGGCAAACTGCGGCCCGCCAGGTATTTTTTTGCGGCCCGCCATCATTAATTCTACTTCTGATAACGAATAACTTTTTTATATTTTTTTAAAAAATATTGACAATAGATTAAAATTTGAAGAATTTGTTGTTTCGTTAATGTATTATCTCAGTATGTCTTCCTTGCGTCTCGTCTCACACTATGTAACCACTATTTTCTATGTTGAACATCGTGACACATTTAAATACTTTTAACTCTGCGTTGCAAGGAAAAAAAAATATATGCCCACGATATGGTGAGAGTTTGAATGGATTTCAATTAAAACTCAAGTTGTTCCTTCGACAAATATCGAATAAGAACGTGTACCACTTTCCAACTTTGAAGTTGCTGAATGTACCAGAATATAAATTTGAAGAATATGGTAAAATTATTAAAGCTCTAAATGACGATTTTTTACAAAGATTTGGTGACTTCCGAAAAATTGAGACAAGTTTAGCAACAGTACGCTATCCATTTTCAATAGATATTGATAGTGTACTGACAGAGCTACAACTTGAGATTATTGGTCTGCAGTGTGACACTGATTTAAGAGAATTGCATCGTCGTGAAGATATATCCAAATTTTACAATGCCCTTAATTCAGACAAATTCGAACAACTTAAAGATTATGCAAGGAAAATGTTCGTTGTTTTTGAATCAACCTATATATGTGAAACATTTTCGATCATGAACCTCAATAAAAATTCTTTACGATCAAATATCTCCGATGCCCATTTATAAGGAGTTTTGAAAATACCAACCACAAAATTAACACCTGAATTTGAAAAAATGTACAACACTTTCATTCTTCTCATTAATTTTTTTGTAATGTTTATTTTTCGTGATAATAAATAGTGTATATCTAAAAATGGTATTTTACTTGCGGCCCGCCGCTCATTTTGAATTCTTGAATTTGGCCCTCCATCCAAAAAGTTTGCCCGCCCCTGCTATAGACTGTCTATACCTACTCCTTGAGTACCTAGGTATTTCATGGAAACGGCACTGGCGATTAACAATTTTATTGTATATATTATTATATTATAATATATTTTACGGAATTCCAAAAGTTCTTTTGTTGGTAACAGTACGATTATAAGTTGATGAGCACATTCTTTTGAATGACTGAAGTGTGTATAAATACATCCTTGTGATTATTTTCGGTCCTTTGTCCAGGAAAGAATTTCATTTGTTAACGGGAATACATACTGCTGCAAAATACTGTAATTAATTAGTTTAGATTCTGTGAAGATGCACTTTGTTGAGTATCTGAATGTATTTTTGTTGTGTTGTACCCAGGGATTCATATCCCGGGATCCCGAGCTATTTTCGATACCTATGAATCCCGGGATTGGTAAACATAATCCCGAAACTTTTGGGATTGATTTTTTTATCAATTTTTACGGAAAATAAAATAAAAACGAAAATATAACAGATAAAATACTTTTAATAACAAATAAAAACACATTAGAAATAAACTGAGTTTGAATGAAGTTTGATTTATTACCCATGCGTAAGTTGCCAATTCATTTTATTTCTTCACATAAATCAATAAAAATGAGAAAGATTGGAAAAAACAATGTTTCGCACTTTTAACAAAGTAATTCCACACGTTTTACGGCAGATTCATATCTGGCTGACTAATTACATTTATGCTTAGACATAAACCATGATTTGCTTTAATATTTTAAATCTCTCTAACCCATTCATTAAGTCTTTACTATCAGAAACAGCAATCTCATATAATATATTATGTAAATATATAATTTTGAAAAACACTTTCTGAGAGAATATATTATTATAACCAATAGAAAAAATCTTTTTTGAAAAAAAGTAAGCCAACCCGACGGGGAATCGAACTCCGTATCTCCCAGGTTTACGCCCTGATCCGTGCATTACCACTATGCTACGAGGTGACATACTAATTGCGACAAATTGTAACTATTAGTCAATTTTAATACCTACCATCAGTGCTCTTCCAAATCAAGCTACTTTGGCAATCGATTTTTGTCTCTTAAATCAAAGTAGGTAACTATTTACTATTACTTTGATTACTAACCGACGTCATGGAATTTCTCCAATATTTTTTTAGATGTAGCTACCTGCACTTGCTAATAATTTATAATTAACTATGGTACTGTTCGGTTATACGGAATACAGCGGAAAACGCATTTTGAAAATAGCCGATAAACTGGATTATTTGTTGGTTTGGGTTAGTTTAGGTTAGCTTAAGTTGGGTTAGGTTAGGTTAGGTTTGGTTAGGTTAACCTAACAAATAATCCAGTTTATCGGCTATTTTCAAAATGCGTTTTCCGCTGTATTCCGTATAACCGAACAGTACCATTATATATTATTTAAACACTAAACCAATATTAATTGTACGAAATTTTATAAATGAAAATCGTTCAGATTTGTAAATAGTTTAACATAAATTAATAATTCAACATAATAAGAATACGTGTATTAATTAAGGCGCTAAGTACCAAAAAGATAAAAACTGACATTTTTATAGAAAAATATTCTACATACCAACGCCAATAACTTCAACTATGGTCTAAGTGCCTCAAGCAAGTCAAAAAAATACAGCAAAATATTTAAACATGTCGACGTTATAAGTCTGTTGGCGTGTTTTATTTATAATTGTGTAAATAGCACTGCAGTGGTCAACGGCATTCACTATAAAATGGCTGACGATGATGTGTTGACACTTGCGAGTTCTTAATACCTAAAATTATAGAAGCTGCCGTGATTGCTTCACACTGTAAAACCACATTTTTCAAAAGGTCTGCTTCATGAAATTTTACTGCAATGACTCGGTATTTTGTAACTACAGGCAATACTACTTTTTGGTACTTAGACCCTTAATTAATACACGTATTCAATTAATATGTACGATGCAGGTAACATCCGTAACGTGAATTTTAAAAATATAATAAATAAATGAAGAGACATTTAGTTAGACGTTTCAGCCATTTACACCTAAGCTGTCTTCTTTTTATAGAAAGTAAACCATTGCGCACTACCAGAAAATATTACTATTCTGGACATTACTTCGGGCATATTATTCAGAATAATGTTTTAATTAGATACTTTTCAACACAATATGTTATTTTTTATTTTAATTGAAATTGTAATTTATTTGTTATCCTTTCATAAATAAATAAAACTGTTATTTTTTATAATTCAATATTATTTGCTCCATTAAACCTATGTATTTCCAAGATTGAACGTACACAATATTAACAATAAATGTCTTAAATAGTATAAATTTAACTAGATTTATTTTTGATCGATTTTATCATTGTTATTTGTATAATATATTTTTTTTATATTAACTATGGAAAAAATGCCAATCCCGGGATTGTCAAATTGTAATCCCGAAATCCCGGGATCAAAATTTTGGGTCGGGATTGGATTCCCTAGACTTGTACCTATAAGTTGTCGGATATTTTACTTTCGGGCATACAGAGAGCGGTTTTACACGAACCATAATAATATTATGAGGCACTCGTTTCGTCATAAACTTAGGAAAGGGTCCTTCAAAACTGTATGAAATATCTGCAGCTCTTAATAAATACGATTATGGGTCTTGGATGATTCGGCGCCAGGACAACTGGGCGCCACGCAATAGAATGAAATTCGAAAATAAATAGAAGGTTATTATAGGTAGGTACTTTTAAAAAATATATTTCATAATATTATTTCTTTTTAAGGTATGTTATTTAATACTTGGTGAGCATTTAAATATGCACACGTAAATCATGATTTAATTATGCATGTTTAAGTTCCAATGATAAGAGAGTTCTTTTATTTTACCACGTTTTTCTTAGCTCGTATTCTTGTTTGTCCGGTGGTTGTTTATCCAGTACAAATCTTGCAATCAATTTTTAACTAAACTTTTCGTTTCCCGACTAGCTAGACATTTGAAACTTTTAGAATATATCAGAACACGATGCCAATGGATTCTTTTAATACTTTTAGCCATCTTTAAGTAGGATTGAATTCATTTTCAGTTAATTCTGTTTTCTATGAAAAGTTATTTCAGAAGAAATCCGTAATTCAATCCACTATTATTGGTTGCTAGGAAATTATTAATATATATCTACGTGCGTTACTATGGAAATCAATATGCGTGTCAAAATGACATTTCAGTATTATTTCAATCAAATACAATTTTTTGATCGTTTAAGCAAGTCAAGCCAAGTTTATATGATTCAACAGAAAATTTAAAAACGTTGTATATAAAAAAAGTTCTTTTTATCTTGTAATAATTTGCAGTTATGACCCTATAGATCTCAGTGTGCGATATCTACGTATCAACGAAAAAATGTATTTCTTGTCAAATCGGTAGGTAGGTACGAATGATGTAAACATAAGGATCGAGTGTAATAGGTTGAGCAAGTGGCTAACATTCATTTCTCATAAAAAAAATAAAAATCTGCACTCTGTGGAGGCCGATATTAATATGATCCTCTTAGGGTCGAACATGATGAAAATAACAAATAAAACATAAGGAAAATAATATAGATTTTTTTAAATGCTATTAAATTACATTACATCACCTTGTTCGGTCATATGGGCCTCCATTGAATGGAGGTTGTAGTAGGTACCTACCAGATTTTTGTTTTTACGAGAAATGGATGTTAGCTACTTACTCAACCTATTAGGTGCATTCTCTTGATCCAAACTTATCCACGTTGAAAAACATGTGAATTTGTCAGACCCGCGACATTATAGGGTGACTCGTTACCACTCGGGCATCATGGGCGTAGGACGACACCGGGGTTGAGGAAAGAAGGAAGAAGTACACGCGATGGAAACCCAAGAATCTATTACGATAATAAAACCTTAATTTTCCAAATGAATCCAGGCAGTTAAACAATTTATTATTTAGCAAATAGCTTTCATGAATTTATATTAAACATAAAATTAATAAATATAAAAAATCTTAACACCACTGCACATGGATGTACTTGAATATGACTATATTTTAAAACATTAGAGCGAGAGGTTTAAAAGAATACTAGGTAGTTCATGTAATAAAAATACTTTATGCAGTCAACTGTTTAAAGTGTAAAGGCTTCAAAAGTATATACATAAATTATCTACAACGTTTAAGGAATGTCCAGGGTTATGCTCTGAAAATAGCATAAAACCCCCATTTTGACCCATGCTGAGCATGTGAGCCGTTAAGTATAATATATTTTCTCAGAAGGGGCCAACACTGTCCCTGACAGGGCGAACTCGGTTGAGAATCACTGGATTAGAAGGACATATTTACCCATGTCTTATAAATAAAATATAACTTTTTTCAAAATTAATCGTAATTAAAAATATGCCTAATAATTATATTTTTGGAAAGCAGTATTGTAGAACTTTAGATGCAAGGTAGATAACCTAATAAACATCATTAACTCCAGTGTGATAAAAAAAAAGTAGTAGAACGCAGTGGCGCACCCAGGGGGGGGGGGGCAAGGTGCCCTGGCACCCCCCAAACATAAAAATTATCAGAATGATTTTAAACATTGAAATTGAAAGCCAATAAACTATAAAAAATGATGGCAAAAAATGATGTAATTGTAATTCTCCAGCACCCTTTTTAGAATTTTTTTTTAGATTTTAATTTCTAACACAAAAATTTCAAAACACTAATGTCTGGTGTTTTTAGAAACCCAATCCCTAATGGAACTGTCAAAAAATTCTCGGTGTCCACCCGAATTCCGGAGTGGTGTAGGTCATGGCTGGGGGGCTGACAGGGCTCTAGCCTGGGGGCCCGGTGTGTCGGGTTGACCAGATAAGTGAGATAAACACACATCATAAATTAGCTTTAATAGTAAAAAAGTCGCTTGCGACGCTATTATACTTCATGCCCATGAACATTTTAAATTATATAATTGTGCATTATATTTTCTGATTATTATGTGTCGATACTCGACAGCTCAATTATTAAAGTAGATGTATTAAAAATCGCTAATAATTCATGGTATAAGTACCCTTAATTTGAACTAAAACACAATTTGTAGGTAGGTAGGGGCCCTCCAAATATCCTCGCCTGAGGGCTCGTTTCAGGGTGAGTGCAATAGACAAAATACCGATAAACGAGAAATTAGGCTGTGTTGTGTTGAGTATGTTTGTGTATAAGATGCAATAATACTTTTTGTTGTCCATTTTCAATTAATATTTTGGAACCTCAATATTAAAAAACCAAAAATCGACGATAAACATCCGGCGAAAAGAACGACTACAGTCGGTGGTGGTGTAAATCAAAAGAACTTTTTTTCAGTGGAATTTGGCATACACATTGTAGCTCTCGTCTAGACCAAGCGTGTAGCACAGCCGATATTATTTGAGTAATGTTTTAGCATACTAGGCGCACATGTTCAGCATGGTCACTGTTAGCAGTGTTGCCATGTCTACTGAAAATGTAGTAGATCTACTGATATTTTTTGACTATATACTTACTAAATTTTGATTTTTTTTCGAAATTCAAGAAATCTACTGATATTTGTGTTTCTCCATAATTGTAAGTTTACTTATGATTATTTTAATAATACACTTGAAATGATTTACGCACGACCTTTTTTGATGTGTTACACTTTTAAATTGACGAAGAAAGCATTGTAACTCTACCCAATAACGCCATTTTACCCATTAACATCATCATTGTTTACAATAAATTAATATTATTAGTTATTTTTATTCTTATTAGTCTTAAATCATATCTAATATACTACATTTTCCAAAATCTACTGATATTTTATGAAATCTACTGAATTTTTTTGTCAAAATCTACTGAAATTTTAAATTTTGACTTGGCAACACTGGCTGTTAGTCACTTCCAATCCGCCAGTCGCTGATGACACGCTCAACGGTTACCGTCACTATGCCTCCAATTTAATAAACACTAGGAATAAACTGTTCAAATATGCCGCCGTGTATTATAAAAATATGTACAAATAATAATTATATGAAGAAGAAAAAGAGCCTACAGGACTAATGTACATTCTTCTCCTTGGGCTCCCCCCAATATTAAATCCTGAGTGCGCCACTGGTAGAACGGAATAGTAGGTATGTTTCAACTTGGCCGCCTATAAAATTTTATGGCTCATAAAATAATAATATCAAACCAGTTTGCCATTGCAGCGGGTTTTCAAGCTGTCTCACGACAGGCGCGAACATAAGGGGGAGACGATTTCGGGTCTGAACCGCCCGCACGTGCAATAGTGTGTGTAATACACCAATATTAAATGAGCGTCAATGCATAAACCGAGAGCAGTTGTCAGTATTCGACGTATGACGTAGTCTTGACACGTGTTTAAGTTTATCCCGGATTCTTCCTAGCTTGATATCGGTCATCTGCTCCTTACCCGTTAGGTATTTCAGTTCCCATTATTTCTGAGTTCCCTGGAGCATAGATTGTTTCCTTTAATATTCTCACGAGGTAAGTTTAAAAAAAAGACGGCGCAGACGATACAAACGGACACTAACGATTCTAATAATAATGTTGATAGTTAGGCTTCGTACATTCGATAACCACTTGTGGATGCGACAGCTCTCAACAACTCGTGAGTGAGCACTCTTTATATCTTCAGGTCAGGTATTTATCGATAGACTTAAAGTGCGGAGTGTCTGGGTATAGAAAAATGTAATGTAGTAGGTGGGTTAAATGTGGAAGACAGTGGTACTTGCTAGATTTTGTTAACCTCGCCCCCTCTCGCCACCTTAAAAATCAATACCTAATAAAATATTAATATGAATATTTTTTCAAAATGGACCCTTCGAAACAGTTTTTTGTGTACGCGCCTATTTTACGGCATTATCAGTGATGAAACATAACTAACTCCATTTGTTTTTTCCACTGGAACCAAAGCCAGAACCGAATTTTTTAAACAATGGGGTGGGGGAGGTTGAGTTATAGTCAAAGATCTGTCACACGAGTTCACATTCGGGATCTATGTTATATGAGCTTCTTCGATCAGCCAATTGAAAGTGTCCCCATCATTTTCAGACGTAAAAGGTTTCTCTCCAGTGTAGTCAAATCAATTCGCTATATTTTTTTGAATAAATTACTCTTCCATTTTTCAAAATTCGAACGCAAATAAAATATGGATTCAGGATTTCGAAATAGACTAACTAAATTATAGTGTTTTCAAAGGAAAATAAATCTAACTGACAGTTTACAAATGCGATTATCAGATGAAGAAAATAGTCACCGAATTGTAATCGACAATCGTGCATCAATGCATTGAATGAATAGTGTCTCGAATTATTATTTTTCCGAACACTTTGAATACCACTGTTGAGTCCCAGTGGCGCAGCTAGGAAAAATTTTGAGGGGTGAATTGCATGCTATTTTAATCAAGTTTTAAAAAATACTTTCAGGTATACTTACTATCTAGTAATACAATACTAGTTAAAGGAAATAGCAATGCAATATTATTAATATACTCGGTACTTGTCCTTTTCCACAATTACCTATTGTATAATAAATAATGAAGACCGGTTTCGTCTTACGGAATTTTCAAACAAAAAATAATATAGCATACTAATAGAATACGGTGCATGCTGGGCATAACGCGAAAGAACAAAAGAGGAATGATTGGATAAGGAGACAGACAAGGGTTTGCGATCTAATAGAGTTCGAAGAAAAGCCTCAAATGGAAATGGGCTGGACACATAGCTCGAAGAAGGGTCAATCGTTGGACAAATTTAGTATCCAAGAGGTACAAAACGTCTGCAAGGTAGACCTGTAGGCCGCTGGATCGATGGAATGATAAAGATCTGCGGAAGTACGTGGCAACGAAACTCACAGGACCGAGAGAAGTGGAATCAGCTTGGAGAGGCCTTCATCCAGCAGTGGATAGATTCAGGCTGATGATTATAAGGAAATGGATCCCCCAAGCCCATTTTCTGTGAGCGCG
Source organism: Rhyacophila brunnea (assembly GCF_057557595.1). Classification (NCBI taxonomy): domain Eukaryota; kingdom Metazoa; phylum Arthropoda; class Insecta; order Trichoptera; family Rhyacophilidae; genus Rhyacophila; species Rhyacophila brunnea. Next base: position 28,636,412 of record NW_028232904.1, on the reverse strand, counting down.
CCCAGTGACGTCCCTAGATAAAATGTCGCCCCTAGGCAGCGCCAAAATGCCGCACCATTTTTTTATACAGTATTTTTATCATCCTTTCATGAGTCCAATATCTAAGAAATGTTTTGTATGGATACATTACAAAAAAAATATCAGACTAATTATTCGCAAATCTGCACGTGTCGTCTCTGGTCACCAAGGACGTCGAAGGGCAACGGAAGTAAACTAGATATCGCGATACCGACAGTGAGCTGATTTTTTTAATGGAAAGATATTTTCGTTATTACTAAGTTTTGGTTAACACCCACGATGGCCGCGCGGCTTAAGCGTTGGACTATAGCGTCGTGGGTCCCAGGTTCGAACCCTGGGTCTGGCAAGTACACATATTGTTTTTTAATTTTGTGTATGAGTCAGAGTATGGACCTAATAGGTTGAGCAAGTGGCTGACATCCATTTCTCGTAAAAAGAAAATCTGTCAATACAAACCTTCACTCTGTGGAGACCCATATGATCTTATTCGGATCGGACATGGTAAAAAAAAAAAGTTTTGGTAGCTATTTCTATAGGTACACATATTCCAATGATTTTCGTTGATTTGCCGCCCTTCTAGTAACTGCCGCCCCCAAGCGACGGTCAGTCTGCCTACGCGCCTGGTTGATTTCAGCAATGTTTCTAAAGTTCGTAAGTTATTTCTCAATATAAAATGTCGTTACAATGCAGTACCGTCACTGTTATATTATGCCTGATTTATTTTATTACAAGGGTCGTTTGCAAGCAATAACTTTGTTGCCAGTTGCCATTAACGATTTTGTTGGCCGTCCACGCGGGGCACGCGCAGTCACTCGTATCGGCCACTCGAAGCGCTAGCGCTCCCGTCAGTTTTAAGTTGCTAGTTGCCCGAGGCACACGCCCGCCCTAACCTAAAACGTTCGCCATGAAAGAAGACTCCAGCAATTTTGAGGTCAAAGCGTTCATCGAAGAAATAGAGAAGCGTCCGCAGATATACAACTATAATTTAAGACAATACGGCAACCGATCGATCGTCGACGGGCTTTGGAGGGAAGTCGCCAGTATATTCGACGAATCGGGTATGTACATGTACAACTTTTTATCGCTTGTGACGTCATGTGTAAGATATAAATAGTTGCGACAATTATGTTGACCTATAATCTACGATACACAATATTATAGTCTATGGTACGGTACAGTAGATAATTTATTATGTATATTATAGGTAATTAACATACTTTTCAATGATATTTATGTATATTAAATTTATAGTAATGTATGTATTTAAAATCGTTGACAATTTTATGATCTGACAGCGAGTGAAAGAGAAGCAACAAATCCGATACGAATATTGTTTAAATTTTCAAACCAAATGTCAAAACGTCAGATTGGTGTTGCCATCGTAGTATTTTATTTTATTATGAAATGTAGCCACTATTTAAACTAATTTATTAATTTAATGAATATTATTTTAATAATTAATTGAAATTTAAAAAAAAATGTAGGTACAAGTCGGTTTACGGGAAGTCAGGCAGGAACTGCGCTAATTTTCATAGCCGATTTTGTCAAAATTCATGAATAATTGAAGAATGAAAACCTAACCTAACCTAACAAAAATAATCCATTACCAGTATCCAGTAGGTATATTGGCTATTTTCAAAATTTAAAAGACTGATGAATGAAGGTCGATAATTCATGTATGAATAAATCTATCAATATTAGTATAAGCAGTGGCAAAATGAGAGTGTATTTTAACCCTGTTGACACCAATTACACAACATAACAGAGTTGCGAACAAGCATTTTCTGCCATGAGTTTTAGAAAGAAAAAACATTCTCAACTGACTTACCTACTTATGTTTCAATTCGAATTTATAACTCAGATTTTGAAGTACATAATGGAAAACAGTCACATACCTGAAATTCAGTAGGGAAAAATATCCTGACTGAGATTTGATCTCACACTATTCTGATTCTTAAAAAGTGGGAAAAAAATATATTTAATACCCGATTGGTTTATTGTGTTCTCATAAATACCTAATACCTATATTTGTTGATGTTTGGCGGTTTAAGAGGACGTGCACAGTGTTCCCTCCTCTAAGCCGTGCGCCAATTCAAATGCACACAAGCTTTTAAGGGAGCGCACATGAGAAATTGATTATCACACATATATTTATGTAAGTAAATGAAATTTGTGAATTAATCAAAAACTAACTCGGTATTTACATTGTTACCGCATGAGATGTTTTTACAAAATGCACATCCAGAATTTTTGTGCGCACGTGCAACATGAAGTTAGAGAGAACATTGGGCGTGTACTTATTTACCAAAGATAAGGACAAAATTCAAATTGATGGGATCATAATAAATCATTGAAAATTTTATTATTCAAAGTCACATAATTATAATATACAGTCGAACTTGGTTATTACGAGGAAGATGGGACCGACTGGATTTGCTCGTTATAAGCGGTACTCATTATATCGGAGAATAGGTATTTTTGAATGAGCGGTCACATAACACAAAAACAAAAAAAATCGAAAATAAAAAATCTGAAAACCATCGTAAAAATCCCCGAAACAGCATGGCCTTCATAAACTACAAAAGAAGTTGTTTATTGTAATGAACGCTAGTAGGTACCTACGGACTTCACAAACCTTGGATTTTTCAACCATATGCGTGGATACTTATTCATTATTGTCGGCGAAAACAACAATTAGGTAGGTACTTAGACACTTCGACTGCGAAATCTTTAACGTGATACCTGTCGGTGGCGCTCATGCTGTATCTTGTCTATGGTTTTCGATTTCGAAGTATTGTAAGTACTGAAAAAACTAGAAGAGGGGATGTAGTTCTCGAAACCGCCGAGTATCACTGTAAAGATTTCGCATTGTAACTAGAGTCATAAACGTAATCCGTCTCCGGCGGAATCCTGTCCGATCGGATTTTATTGCTTAGGGTCGAAATGTTTTTAAACGATCGACACATCAACAGTATTATAGCTCGGTATATCCGATGAGTTGCTCGTTATAACAGTGAATAAATGTATGGAGAAAATCATAACTAAAATGTCAACGAATGTTTCCTCATTACATCTGAGACCTCGCTATGTCCAAGATCGTAATAACCGAGTTCGACTGTATGTTTATTATAATAAATTATGTGACTTCGAATAATAAAGCGTACATGAGAAATAATCGATTGTCACAGTTATATTTATGTTTAAAAAAGTATATAAAATTCGTGAGTGAAATTAAAAACTAACTTGCTATTTTTCCTTGTTGCCGCATGAGAAGTTTTTACAAAATGCACCTAAACTTTTAATCCGCGTGTGCAACATAAAGTTAGAGGGAACATTGGGCGTGTACTTACTTACCAAAGGTAAGGACAAAACTGAAATTGATGAGATCATTATAAATCATTAAACATTTTATTATTCAGTCACATAATTTTATATAACCACGAGGTTGCCGCAGTAATCTAATATTATTTCTTCTACTTTGCAGTTGATGGCCTCAAACTGAAATGGAAAAAGATACGATCCTGCTACTCGAGGTCCCTGCATCAGCAAGACAATCTGTATCTGAACCAACAAGTTGGTATATATTACAACAAACGACCTTACTATCTGTCGAGCCAGTTGGAATTTTTGAGAGAATTCACCAAAAAACGTGATCTGCAAGCAATGGGGGATCTAGAAAATAGTAACAATGATAATTCTGAATTCTTCGATACATCTAATATGGTGCCGTCTCCGATGTCGCACAATGAAAACATAACACAAACGGACAGCATCGCAGTCACGCCACTGCCCGATGACGGTAACGATGAAGAAATCGTTGATAATCGGAGTAATGCATCTTCTCCTACTCCGCTAGAATCTGTGAAGATTCCCACGTCATCAGAGTCTAGGAAAAAAGGCAAAAAGCGGCGTATTGTCAAAGTGGAACCAACGTCTGAAGATGATGATGACGATGTCGTTATATATAAACCGAAGCGTTCTGCGTTAAGTTACGATAATAATAACGTTGAAGAATTTAACGTTCACGGCGGAACGAAACGGAAACACCCGATGGAATATTTCTTCTCTAGTTTAATGCCGCGTATATTGAGCATGACGGATCAGCAGCAGTCGGAGTTTCAAATGGGCGTGCTGAGTTTGGTGCACTCTTTGAAGTACAATCAGAACTAATGGCCGGATTAGAATGTCTTTGGTGCCAACACATCATCATCCAGTGACCAAGGGTGCCTGTTGGACGAAGGTAAGTGATGGATAACTTTAAAAAAGAACACACTTGGACAATTATAGACATATTACCTTATATATTGTCACCTTACTAGATCTCGTAAGTCTGATATTATGGAAAAATTAAGTTTGTTCGACAAGATTTAAACAAAAAAATATTTTAAACCATATCAAAACCTCGGTTCTCCAGACTAGTATGCTGTCCATCTATCGACAAATTAAACTCATAGGTCTCATGGTTTAAAGCATGGAATTAAAACCTCGTATTTCACAATCAGTCTTAATTCATCGATCAGGAAGATGTTTAAAATATGGTTTGTATAGCGTATTTTCCTTCCCCTCAATATTCTTCTCAAACAGACTTACGAGGTTTTAATAGTAAGGTGACGATATATTTGTCTTGAAATATCTGTAACGCATGAGAGAAAATAGAGATAGAGAGAAGACGTATTAAACATACACATATAAACGCAAATTATAGTTGATAAATTAAAACACTTTAAAATGTAAAATATAAATAATTGCAAGCTTCATCTTTTTCCACTAGAGGCCTCTGGTAGGTGGATAAATTTTAATATAGAATTTCGATATAATTTCGATATAGCTCAAATTACATTGGCAGATTGCGTCTGGCCCAATCGTCTGCCACGACTGTCAAAATCTATTCTCTATGGTTTTCAAGGATCGGGAGCGATCGTGATTAAAGTGGGATAAATTCTATTTTCCGTCGTCCCGATCCAAGCGACGATTGCCGAGAACGTACGAAGATATCCGAACACCACCCACTAGGTTTGACAGCTCAGTTTTCACGTAAATTTGCGCGGGAATACTGTTCAGTGTTGCCACCAATCTAACTAAGAAATAGTTTTCGATCAACCTATATTTTTAATAATAGCAATACTATGTTTATTTTAAACCAATCAAAAAAATGGATCAACGCAATTGAATCGTTATGTGTAATTGCAAATAGTGAAAAACGGTGGCCACGACGGTCGGCGTAGATCGTTGAATCGGGTTGGGTCTGCGCGCCTGTCAATGTAATTAAGCCTTTAAAAACAACCTGTTAATGTTATACGTATTTAAATCCTTGTAAACAATGTTCTGCGCATGATAATCACTTCATCCCTCTCGCACTCGAATTCAAGTCATAATACCGTCCTGTACGTAGACTGAACGTAGCACTAATGTTTGCAACGTTGGTCGCTAATTCACACAGCTGCACAGCAGTTTAATTTGTTTACTTGAAATTAACGGATGCATTTATTACTCCATCAATAGTCTCCAGTTTACATTGGTTAGAAGTAGATGAAGGTGACCTTTGGTATCACATCATAGCTGAAAGTGAAATAGCAGATGAATTTATGATGAGGAAGAAGAAATAACACGGTCAAAAACAAAGTTATCAGTGATCAGATCGCATCTTGACAATCTAATAACATTAATTCTCTATTCGTCATCATACGTACAAATTTCCAGACACGATCTATTCGACCTCAAAATATTGGCCGATTTTGTATCATAATCAAATTTAATTTTTACTGTATTGTTATTTAAATAAAAATAAACGGAAAACAGAATATGTTTGTTGTTATTTTTACCCTATTTGATACAATATCGAAAGAATGCTACTGGGGGTATCTAGTGACAGAATATGAAGAATGCAGTTTAATACAATTTGCTGATTTTAAAGTATTTTAATTAATCTAAAATGTTAAAAAGAAAATTAAATATTTTTTAAATTCACAAGTAAACTTACGTTAAAATAAATGTGTGTTCGTTAAACTGTCTTCTCTTATTGTTACATATTATTTAGTGATGAAGCGTGGAGATTTGGCATAAATAGTGTATACTGAACTTAATCAGTCAAACTTATTTGTTCTCATTCAACCAAGAATACAAATTGCATATGATGTTGATTAATTTTTAAAATTCATATTTTAAACATTGCCGAAATCAAACCGTACTAGATGGCATGGTTCGAACCTTGCTGGGTGTCGTATTTTTTGCAAAAAGATTTTTTCTGGTGGTTATATATTTCCCACGATTGCCACGCAGCTTAAGCGTCGGCCTATAGGTTACCGTGACAGCACATGAAGTGATGCTAATGTGTTTGCTCCATTGTTATTTTATTTCCAATGCGAGACGTAACTCTAAACCATTACAAATTTTGATACATTTCTCTGATCCTAAGGGGCCAAATAAAATTGATTGTTGGTCACTTCAGATCATTCTTTGAGCAGTCATACAATCCTTTTTGGACCACCCCGTGTACGTTTTCCTGAATTGTCCATTTTGTTACGGTCATCACAAGTTATTTATTTTTTTTTTTATTTTTCAGTCGACGGCCTCAAATTAAAATGGGAGAAGATCCGGACCTGCTACTCCAGGTCTTTGAACAAACGAGAGGCGCTTTATCTGGCCAAAGACCCGTCTCTTTACCTAATGAAGCCTTACTACCTGTCAGAGAACTTGGAGTTTTTGAAGGAATTTACCAGAAAACGTGCGATACCACAGGTGTTCGCAAACTACGACGATGACAACAATGATAATTCAGAATTCGTCGATACGTCGAATATGGTAACGTCTCCAATATCTTCTGATAAAAACGTAACGCAGATGGATAACATAGCTCTCGCGCCAAATACCGGTGACGATGAAAAAAATGGTGATAATCAGAATACCATTCCTGCTCCTTTATTAACAGTAATGATTCCTACGACATCAGTACCTAGGAAAAAAGCCAAAAAACGACAACATTCTCCATCCGAAGACGAAGACTCACCAGATCATCCTGAAACAAAGCGTACTGCTTTAAGATGTGACACTAACAACGAAGAAGACTTGAACGTATATTATGATCCGAAACAGAAACATCCGATGGAATATTTCATCTCTAGTCTACTTCCGCGCGTTACTACTATGACAGAGCAGCAGCAATCCGAGTTTCAAATGGGCGTGATGAGTTTAGTGCACTCTTTAAAGTATAATCAGAACTGACAGCCGAATCAAGATGCCTTCATCAATTGATCGATTGCTGATGATGGAAGCTTTTTGTAGCCAATTGCGTAGGGTCGGGATTCGGTGCCGCCAACTGAATGACTTTGATGACTGACATCTGGGCGCACGAACGAAATTGAATGTGCGACAGCATACACATACGTTATGTATTGAACCAACAAGTATACAAGCAATTCAAATATAAAGTACAGTCGAACACGGTTATTACGAGGAAGATGGGACCGACTGAATTTACTCGTTATATCGTTAAATAACATTTTTCGCGCCGCATTCTATTGAAGCATAGAACATAAAAAATCTGAACACAATCATAAAAATCCCTGAAACAAGCGTGGCATTCATAAACTACAAAAGAAGTTGTTTATTGTAATGAAATGCTGAGCCGCCGGCGCTGGTAGGTACCTACTGGCTTCATAAAGCTTGGGTTTTTTACATGCAATTTCAACGTACTTTTTCAATGTTGTCGGTGATAACACTAATTAGGTACTTAGACACTTAACTAGTGTCATAATCACAAACGTAATCCGATCCCGGCGGCATCGGTCTAGTTACTTGTAGGATTTTATTGCTTAGGTTTGAAAATGTTGTTTTTAAACGATCGATACATTAACAGTTTTGCTCGGTATACCCGACAAGTAGCTCGTTATAAAAGTAAATAAATGTATGGAGAAAATCATAAACTAAAATGTCAACGAATGTTTCCTCATTACATCCGAGATCTCGCTATTTCCGTGATCGTAATAACGTACATATAAACGCAGTGGAGAAGGGTGGAAGCAGGCTGTTAAGATCCAACATAAATAGTGCACGCTAAACTTTGTCAGTCATACTTATTTGTTGTCATTGAACTAATAATACAAATTCCCCACCTAAACCAAACCATAATAGAGACTGGATGAATCTTTGAAATGCCAATAATGCAAATAATAATGCCAACACTCAGATCTCCTAGTTCTTGCAAAAACGTTATCATAGACACAAAACATGAGACATTGTGTGTGTATGTAGGTATGTGGTTTTGTTTCTGCGATGAAATACTATGTTTTACGTTGAAAGTTGCGAAATTACATCCGCCTTGCTTAGGATGAGAAAAATTGTTTGGGGGGATCCATTTTGAAAAATAATTATCCAAAATATTTTTCATTGACTTTTAAAACGTCGGAATAGGGCAGGGTTAGGACAGCCTACATCCACCCTTCGCCACTGCCTAATATGTATGTTTCTGAGGCTTTTGCAAGTTATGTATTTTTATAAATATATATTAGTTATAATTATTATGTATTAAGTCCTGTATATATTTATTTAGTAGTTATTAATAAATTAAAAAAATATATATGTAAATAAAATAAAACAGTGTTTTATTTTTTAGACACAATACAGGAGGACCTCGACTTTCGCACATAATTGGTTCCTGAAAAGGTGTGCGAATGTTGAATGTTTGAAAGTAGAGGGAAGTAAAAAAAAAATTAAATAGTGTGTATTTTGAAATATTATAAGATGTTTAAGAGACATGTTTAAGTGGGGTTTGCGGGTGTTACCCTTAAAAAGTTCTTCTTTATTTTAAATAAAATATTTTAAATGGTAAATCATTAAATTTACAATATTGCTTAACTGCTGGCACGAAATGTGAAGTGAACCAATCTTTTAATATTAACGCAGTAAACCCAGGCTTTCTTATTTGATTACTGGAAGCAATTCTTTATCCTTCCCTTTCAATGCCCTGGGATTTTCTGGTTGATAAATTAACATTGGCATCAATTTTAAATCACCAGCCAAGTTTCCACCAAGAAGCAATGTCAATCGGTTTTTAGAAGGTTTATGCCCAAGGGCAACTGATTCTTCCTTAGATAAGAATGTACGACAAGGCATTTTTTCCAAAATAAACCTGTGTCATCTACATTAAATATTTGGCTAGAGGAATATTCTCCGTCTTCAATAATTTTGGATAATGAGGAAATAAACTCTTTTGCAGCATCTTTATCCGCATTAGCCGATTCTCCAGTGAATTTAATATAAACCAACCGTTACTTGCTTGAAAAATCGTGTTAGAATCTTCTTTTAATCTAGCCTTCCAATCTTTGTGCAAACTAAGAGCCTTCGCTTGAATAATTGAAATATTCAGAGGGACATTTTTTTGATGTTGGTCATCGATCCATTATGACAAATATTTTTCCATTTCATCCATAACTATGCCGTGTCTTTTGGAAACAACCTTTAAACATATATTTCCACAATTTTTAACATATTCCTTAATTTTATTTTTACTTTTCAAAATTGAACATATCGTAGTAGACCTGTTTGTATCATACGAACGTCCGATTGAAGCAAAAGATTCACCGCAATCAGAACGTCATGTGAAGTTTATAAATCCTTGATTTCTCTTTGTTCGTATCAACACTGCAGTTTTTCCGTTTCTCACTTAGGGTGAAAAATTTCAAATGAATAAAATTAGCAAAACGCACAACATGACACGCCCGCACGCGCTCCTGCGTAAGAATAAACCTATCCTAGCTAGCTCACAAGCAAAGTGACGGGTGCGAGCAGGATGCAAGTGACGCAAGAAATGCACTTGCTTGTGAGCGGGCGAGAAGGGGATATCTTAAGGCCATGCATTAGTTGAGGCACGGTCTAAAAAGATCGTTGCTAGGCGATGTGCGGATTGCGGGTCGCGGGTGAAAATGACGCCTGTCAAACGAAATATTATTTCTCATATAAATCCAACATACGTCCATTTTATGTTCTGTTTATTATTCTATTAGTATCAATAATAATATATTCATTGACATGTTTGCTTTTTAAAGTAAATGGGTAAAGTTTTTAGTCATCTTTACACGATTTTAGAATTAATTGGCCCGTCGCCATCACGCAGCAAAGTGACGTGCGTCCGACTCCACGTTTTCTCAATGAATGCGAAGCAAGTACAAATTTTCGTCGCGCGTACAGTTGAACATTATTTGGCGTTTCACTGATGCGTCACCTTAACCCCACGGCCAGCGCGACGCTTTAAAAAACGATTTTTTTTTTAAATGTGCGAAATAGCGAATTGTGCGAAAGTCGAACGTTCGTAAGTCGAGGTCCGCCTGTATTATGATTCTTACAGCAGTATGGTATGGGCTTAAGGGGGAGACGCATGCCAGCAGAGAACCTAGCGGAAATATACGAAGCTTGCAATTTGAGATTTTTTTTTGATAATTTACAATTTCAACTGTATTATTTAATAAATATGTATCCGAAAACATTAAAAAGATTTTTTATTTTTTTTTAAACTTAAAGATAAACTTACAATTGTAAAAAAATGTAATAAAATGTGAATTCGTTGCAGGGTCAAATCTTATTATTGCATTATATTTTATGGTCATAATTATCATTAAAATTTAGTTTATTAAGTTTTAGATTTTATGTGGTGTAGATTTTTGACTAATTCATCGTTTTAATATTTTTTATATATATTTTAAAAAACATCGATTTTTATAAAAATATAAATGTGTATAACTTGAAATCCTTTTTATTTATATCAACTCGAGCTTCAATATTGTGACCATGCCTAAAATAAAATTTGATATAAATAAAAAGGATTTCAAGTTATACACATTTATATTTTTTTTTAAATCGATGTTTTTTAAAATATATATAAAAAATATTAAAACGATGAATTAGTCAAAAATCTACACCACATAAAATCTAAAACTTAATAAACTAAATTTTAATAATAAATATGGCCATAAAATATTATGTAATAATAAGATTTGACCCTGCAACGAATTCACATTTTATTACATTTTTTTACAATTGCCAGTTTATCTTTAAATTTAAAAAAAAATAAAAAATCTTTTTAGTGTTTTCAGATACATATTTATTAATTACTACAATAAGATGGGGACGTAAACAAAATTCACATTTTATAATATTTTTCTTAAATTGTAGGTTTATCTTTGACTTAAAATAAAAAAAATCTTTTTAATGTTTTCAGATACATATTTATAAATTAATACACTCAAAATTGTAAATTATCAAAAAAAATCTCAAATTGCAAGCTTCGTATTTTTCCGTTAAGCGTCAGCCTATAACGTTGTGGGTCCCAAGTTCGAATCCTGGGTCTGGCAAGAACACATATTGTTTTTCAGTTTGTGTTTGAGTCAGAGTATGGGCCTAATAGGTTGAGCGACTAGCTAACATCCATTTCTCGTAAAAACAAAAATCTGTTTATACAAAACTTCACTTTGTGAAGGCCCACAATAATGAGTTTGCTTTTAATGAGTTTTTTTTTTACCGGGAGGTCGCTACTACGCTCTATTGCGCAGATGGCCCACACGCCGGCGTGTAGCGTGTAAAGTTGACCGGCTTTCAACTTTTCTCGGTAGATTGTTTACAATCTGCTTGTTAGCTTGTTCGATGATGACACTGGGCGACTTTACAGGCAGATTGTAAATTCGCCAACAAGCAGCTCGTAAAGTAGCTCAATGTCATTGACGCTTTTAGGCTATACCTTAGTTGAGGCATGGTCTAAAAAGATCGTTGCTAGGCGATGCGCGGATTGCGGATCGCGGGTGCAAATGACGCATGCCGAACGAAATATAATTTGTCATATAAATCCAACATGCGTCCATTTAATGCTCTGTTTATTGTTCTATTAGTAACAATAATAATATATTCATTGACATGTTTTCTTTTTAAAGTAAAAGGGTAACGTTTTTAGTCATCTTTAGACGATTTAAGAATTATTACGGCCGTCGCCATCACGAAGCAAATGACGTGTTTCCAGCTCTATATTCTCTCTCCGAATGGGAGCGAGTGCAAAATTTCGTCGCGCCTATGGTTGAAAATTATTTGCCGTTTCACTGAAGTATCGCCTTAATTGTCGCTGGCTTGTGGCTTCTCAGCGAATGGAAAGTTTTGTTTGTCATCATCACAATCGATGTAGCTCAATCGCCTGCTTTTAAATTCGCCAACAAACAGCTTGTAAAGTAGCTCAATGTCATTGACGCTTTATAGATTTTGTCAGTGACGTAATAAGATAAAATGCCGCCCCTTGGCAGCGCCAAAATGCCGCCTCATTTTTTTACACATTATTTTTATCATCTTTTCATGAGTTCAATATCTAAGAAATGTGTTGTATGGATACAATACTAACAAAATATCAGACTAATTATTCACAAATCTGCACGTGTCGTTTTTGGTCACCAAGGACGTCGAAGGGCAACGGAAGTAAACTAGATATCGCGATCCCGACAAAATCAGTGAGCTGAATTTTTTAATGGATGGATATTTTCGTTATTACCAAGTTTAGGTAGCTATTTCTATATATTCCAAATGATGTTCCTCGATTTGCCGCCCTTCGAGTAACTGCCGCCCCCAAGTGACGGTCAATCTGCCTACCCCCAAGGGACGTCACTGCATTTTGTGTTAGGAATTTTGAATGTTATGGACATGTGACAAAAATCTGCAATAATCAACATTATTATAATGTTAGTAGGAATCAGTTTTGAATACATAGTTACCTTGTGACATAGGTATTTATAACAATTGGTTTTTTTAAAACATCCAATACTTACTTTATATTTTATTATTTTAATTGTATCAATGAATTAATTTTTCTGTCACTTTCATTTGTATTTATTTTCTGGAATCTGGAAGACTAAAATTTTCTAGTATAGTCGAACTTGGTTATTGCGAGGAAGATGGGACTGACTAAATTTGCTCATTATAAGCGTTACTCGTTATATCAGAGAATAGGTATTTTTAAATGAGCGGTCACAACACAAAAAGTCAAAAATAAATAATCTGAAAACCATTGTAAAAATCCCCGAAACAAGCATGGCATTCATAAACTACAAAAGAAGTTGTTTATTGTAATGAATAGGGCCCGGATTTATATGCTAGTGCATGTTTTGTTAGGGTGCATGCACAGCTATGAGAGTTGCACAGAAATCTGTTTTGAAAGACACATAATCCAAAAATAAAATTTTATTGTGCATATAATTGCATATTAAATTTGAGACGTTAGAGCATATTAGAGATATTAGTGCATATTATTTCATAAATAAATGCATATTTCAGAGCTTTTGAATTTATAATTTTAGTTGTTTTTAATTATTTTATCGAAATATAACTTAGGAAGTGAGATGTCCGGGGTTCCAGTGGCTAGCTCAGGTGTCCATTGAACCCCGGATTCACAAAAAAGATATTTTTAAATTGAGGAGAAATTAAATGAAACCACGTCTGTCTCGTGCGTAACTTGGTATTATCTTATATTTTAAATTTTTCTTTACAGGTTTATATAATTTGTTTTTACAGGTTTCGCAGGTCCCGTACATGTTGAAAAAGGGCTGCTTACTAACTTTTATTCTTTTCTTTTTAAATTTCCCGTACCCACGCCGACTAGTAAAAAGGACTCGTGATTGGCCAAATCTGATCTTTGATTCGGCGAATCACGAGCCTGACCCTGGCGCCGGCGCGCGAGGATTTCACCGTTGCGCAATGCGCGGCAAAATTTATTATATTTGAATACTTATATTTAGTCTTAAAATTATCTCTTTCATCCATCATCATTTAAACTTTTTAAATTAAATTAAATTTATCTTAATTACACCTCCGCCCAATATGTGATTTTCACACACCGGACGAAGGCCTTTACTTATGAATAAAAAATACTTACGTGGTTGAGCAAGGAATCAGATTAGATGTTTTATGAAGCCGTTTCTAGAGGTCAGGGTTATGTTTCGACTTATAGCTACTAAATGATTATTTTACACCGGGAGAAGCCCGCCTGTAACAGGGGTGTATCAGAAGGTAGATAGTTTAGATGCGCTTGCATTTTCAATGCCATCTCTGAGCTGTGGATTTATCAGAAAAAGTGAAGTCAACTCGGGCACTTTCATTTAAAGTTTGCTCAATCACCTCTGTGGATGTTGAGAGGTCGTTTTCCGCATATAAACAAAATACTGACAGATACCTATGCGGAAAAATTTAATGCCAAAGCATAATATTTAAGTTAAGTGTTTAAGTAAGTTTTTTTTAATGTCATGTTTGGTTTACATTGCATTTATTATTCAACTATTTGTACTTGTGAAAAAACTATTTTGAAAATCGTAATTGATTAACTTTATATTCATGCTTTATGTTTTTTTGTTCTGCTATCGTATTATGTTGAAAAATTATTAACTAGTTATTCGAGTGCATATTTTATTGATTTTAAGTGCATACGTGCATGCATATAATCATGTTTTCTGTTGCATATAAATTCGCTCCCTAGTAATGTACGCTGATAGGTACATACTGACTTCACAAACCTTGGATATTTTACTTATTTCAACCATATGCGTGGATACTTTTTCAATATTGTCAGCGAAAACACCAATTACGTAGGTACTTAGACACTTAACTAATGTCATAAACGTAATGCGATCCCGGCGGCATCCTGTTCGGTTGGATTTTATTGCTTAGGGTCGAAATGTTTTTTTAAACGATCGACACATTAACAGTTTTAAGAAAATTTTTGACGATATTTTAGCTCGGTATATCATAAACTAAAATGTCAACGAATGTTTCCTCATTACATCCGAGATCTCGCTATATCCGTGATTGTAATAACCGAGTTCGACTGTGATTTTATTTTTCACACATTTCGTCCATATACATTATACATAATACGAGGGTGGGTCAATAAGTCCTTAGAAAAGCCGACAGGTGGCGCGACTAGTACTGTAAGCGGTTTGTTTTCATGCAGCGGCACTACCGATTCAGTATGCTGCGAAGTTTCAATCAGATTGGTCGGGTTGTTGTTTTTTATTTTCGTACATTTAAAAAAAAAATTTGCTTGTTTACAAAAATGGAGAAAATTGAGTTTAGAGCTGTTATTAAACATTTTAATATAAAAGGGTTAACAGCAAAGGAAATAAAAAATGAGTTGGATTTAGTTCACGGCATATCTGCTCCTTCACTTGCAACTATTTATAACTGGTTAAATGAATTTAAACGTGGTCGTACATCAACAAAGGATGAACCACGCTCAGGACGTCCTGTAGAGGTGACTACACCAGAAATGATCAATAAAATCCACGATATGGTGTTAAGTGACCGAAGATTAAAGTTGAGTGAGATAATTGAGGTTACAGGGATCTCAAAAGGTAGCGTCATTTCTATTTTACATGACAAATTGGGCATGAAAAAAATTTCTGCAAGATGGGTGCCGCGTTTGCTCACAGTCGACAATAAACGCAATAGGGTGGTGGCCTCTAAAGCCCTGTTGTCGCTCATGCAACGCAATCCGGATGAATTTTTTCGTCGCTTTGTGACTGTAGATGAAACATGGATACACCACTATACTCCCGAGACGAAAGAACAGTCAAAGCAGTGGATTGCGAAAGGCGAACCATCTCCAAAGAAGGCGAAAACCGTAAAATCAGCTGGTAAGGTTATGGCTACTGTATTTTGGGATGCATGTGGAATTATTTTCGTTGACTATTTGGAAAAAGGAAAAACAATAACAGGGGATTATTATGCATCTTTATTGGACTAGCTAAAAAACAAAATTGAAGAAAAACGGCCTCATTTAAACAGGAAAAAAATCCTCTTTCATCAGGACAATGCCCGTGTTCACACATGTTTACGATCAATGGCTAAAATTGAAGTATTGAAGTTCGAATTGGTCGACCACCCACCGTATTCGCCAGATTTAGCCCCCAGTGACTTTTTCCTTTTCCCAAACTTAAAAAAATGGCTAAGTGGACAACGTTTTTATTCAAATGAAGAAGTCATCGATCGGACAAATGCTTATTTTGAGGACCTTCCGAAAACTTATTTTTCTGACGGTTTAAAAAAAATTGAGAAACGTCTAACCAAGTGTATTGAGCTCCAAGGAGATTATGTTGAGAAATAAAAAAAAATACAAAAATAAAAACTGTTTTAATGCTTTTTTCTAAGGAATTATTGACCCACCCTCGTAATACGCAGCGCTCGAAACGGTAAATTATACGAACCGGAGCGCTCGATAATTTTATGAAAATATCAACTATATTATACTATACTACATTAATTGTGAATCTGATTTATAAAAATAGGTGTGTTATTTTTTTTATTATATGAAATATCTAGCTCAGACGGTCGAATTAATATTTCCACGAGATGGAGCGATAATTTTGTGGATTTTATGAACCGGAACGGCGCTCCGGTGCGCTTCGGTCCATTTCGAGCCCTGATAATACGTCAATGATATCACAACTCGTCTACCGTAGGTTTGAAAATCAACGCTTTGTGAAATAGCACCTGTCCTGATTCAGATTTCCTCCTGATTACCGACAGGCACAACATCTAGATTGTCGACAGCTTCAAATACTAGGAGGTACACAACACAGGAGATGGCATTTTGCAGAGAAAGCTCGCTATCCGAATGATAGCGAGAGTCAGAGCGTGCCCGTTAATCAGTCATGCACCACCTTCTACTACGGTCTACATAAATGTGTTATGACGTCATTACTAAAAAGCTAAGTTTAAATAGTCAAAGACAAAGACTGCCTGTGAATAGTCACCAGCTTTTATGCGAATGCAACATAAAGTTTCATGACATCATAAGCAAGTTTTCATGAGAGACGTCATGAATCCTAAAGATTAAAAAAACATACTTGTTAAAATTCTATTGCACAATACGTTCAAGTTTCCAACTGAATCAAATACCTAATGACTCGAATGAACCAACCGGTTAACCGGTCATTGACAGTCAAATAACATACGGCAATTTCCATTTTTGCGCACGTTTTGAATAAACATTTTTATAGTGGCATCTATTTATTTTTACAAAAAACATCTTACAATTCTTGCTTGGCACCGTCGCTTACACATTACTCATTTTCGGTCTTCAATTTTATCGATGTCTTATCTGGAGACGAAAATTTCGAAAATAACGAGAGAAAAATTCGATAACGTGACAAACAATGCCTTACATTTGATATTTTGAATTATTATTCATGATTCATGGTAATTTTTATTAGTTTGAACAGTTTATATGTGTGCGTATGTCAAAATTACTGCAATATTGCATGCATAGTATGACCAAACCAAACCCCTAGCACGAGAACGTTTCAAATTCCAGATCCGAAATCTTAACCTCAATGTTAAAATGTCCCTGATAAAAGTTAACCAGCCCTGCCTTACAACAAAAAATAAATTCTTTGCGAAACAAACAGGCTTCCTCAGCGCCCATTCAAACCAAGCTAGCTGCTAGCTCCCAAGGTTGCCCCAGACGCCCAAGGACCCCAAGTGTGTACCGTTAGATAGCCGAGCCCGACGAAAACCTTGCAATTTTTCAAACCTACCCCTTGCTCTTCTCCTCAGCAAACTAGATCCCCCAGATGTAAAAATGCCCTTTGAAAATCAGTTAGTGTAAACCTACCACGGAGAGCGGATAATACGAAAAAGTCGTGCCCCGTCGCGCGCGGGTGAGGTTATGAGCAAAGTTGCGTGATCACCCGCGTCCCAATGATTGTGTCCCTAGTGTTACGGTGTTATTGATAAATAATGTGTAAACGCAACCACGTGGTAATAATATAAAGTGAAGTGCAAACCAATTAATTATTATGTGCCCCTAAATGACCGACCTCCATAACCCACGCCAATTTAATGCCTCTTAGTACCAATCGTGTGCCTTATAACAACTACAATTTACCTTAGTCACGCTGAATCAATGTTTACCCCCATGTGTATCTGCAATTTTTTGAATAAATAAACCCAGCTCTGCGTCATGCTGAATCAATGTTTACCCCATGTGTATCTGCAATGTTTTGAATAAATAAACCCAGCTCTGCGCGGAGCGTTATCAAATTAAATAACTGTGTTCATATTATACCTTCTGCCTAATATAATGTGATCAATTCCCGATGCCTCTCTCTCATCACCAAAGTACCAGGGACGAAGCCGTCCTTCACACGTGAGTTCTTCGTCTTCTGAGTATTAATAGATAATATTATTTTGAACAGAACCCAACCAGCGGATCATAGATAACAGTGGCGAAGGGTGGAGGTAGGCTGTTAAGATCCGCCATAAACAGTGCA
Source organism: Rhyacophila brunnea (assembly GCF_057557595.1). Lineage (NCBI taxonomy): Eukaryota > Metazoa > Arthropoda > Insecta > Trichoptera > Rhyacophilidae > Rhyacophila > Rhyacophila brunnea. The sequence goes on along the minus strand of NW_028232904.1, from coordinate 28,618,107 downwards.
CATTAAACTTTTTCAGACATACATATTTGTTTTCATTGAAATAAGACTACAATTTACAGATAGTGTTGGTTAGTTTTTAAAATTCAATTAAACCATTAGAAACCAAGCCATAATAGATAATAGTCAAAAAATACATGTCTATTTCTAAAATATCTAAAAGTATGCAATTAAATCATACATAACTTTGAATATTTTGTAAATAGAATAATATATTTTATTTATTATAGTTTGGTTTAGTCAGGGCTTAATGAATTAAAAAAAATAACTAACAATATGTGTAATATGTATATTTAATCCAACGAAAACGAATAACTATGAATAAAAAAGTGTGCACAATTTTGTCGTATTGTCCAAATTTGACCAAATCTATAATGGTTTCGTTTAGGCATGGTTTAATTGATTTTTAAAAACTAACTAACACCATCTGTAAATTGTAGTCTTAGTTCAATAAAAACAAATACATATGACTAAAAAAGATTAGTGTGCACTATTTATAGCGAATCTTAACAGCCTACCTCCACCCTTCGCCACTGATAGATAATAATCTAATAGAAAATCCATAGAGCAAACCACTAAAACGTAGAGCATGCAGTATTGATGTGAGTCGAAAATGTGTTAACATGCAGAAAATAAAAACAATGATCACTGACTCGTGCTGTTGACGATTTAACGTGATATACATGTGGTGACATCATTGTCATTCATTTTTGATTTAAAATGTGCTACGGAATGGGAGCATCAGTCTAATAACATTTCAAATAGGTTCCAAGAAAAACGACATTGCATATTTTTTTCCCAGCCTGAGCTTACAGTGACAGGACGTGACGTGATGCTAATGTGTTTGCCCCATTGTTATTTTATTTCCAATACCAACTCTAAACCACTAACAATTTCGATACGTTTCTCTGATTCTAATGGGCCTAATTGATTGTTGGTCACTTCAGATTATCTTTGAGAAGTCATACAATCTTTTTTGGGCCACCCTGTGCACGTTTTCCTCCATTGTCCATTTTGTTAAGGTCATCACAAGTTATTTAAATTAATTTTTTATTTTTCAGTTGATGGCCTCAAATTAAAATGGAAGAAGATCCGAACCTGCTACTCAAGGTCTTTGAACAAACGAGAGAAGCTTTATCTGGCCCAAGACCCGGCTCTTTACCTGGTAAAGCCTTACTACCTGTCGGAAAACTTGGAGTTTTTGAAGGAATTTACCAGAAAAGCTGCGATACCACATGTCTTCGCAGACTTCGATGATGGCGACAATGATAATTCAGAATTCGTCGATACATCGAATATGGTAACGTCTCCAATATCTTCTGATAAAAACGTAATGCAGATTGATAACAGCGCTCTCACGCTAAATACCGGTGACGAAGAAAAAAATGTTGATACTCAGAATACCGTTCCTGCTCCTGTTATGATTCCTGCGACATCAGTACCTAGGAAAAAAGCCAAAAAACGACGTCCTCTCATGCTAGAATCTTCATCCGAAGATGAAGATTCACCAGATCATAGTCAACCGAAGCGGACTGCTTTAAGATGTGACACTAACACCGAACAAGAATTTAACGTATATTGTGATCCAAAACGGAAACATCCGATGGAATATTTCATCTCTAGTCTGCTTCCACGCGTTACTAACATGACAGAGCAGCAGCAATCCGAGTTTCAAATGGGCGTGATGAGTTTAGTGCACTCTTTGAAGTATAATCAGAACTGACAGCCGAATCAAGATACCTTCATCAATTGATTGATTGTTGATGACGAAGCTTTTTGTAGTCAATCGCGTAGGGTCAGTATTTGGTGCCACCAACTGAATGACTTGGATGACGGACATCTGACGGGCAATTTTTAAACAAAGCAGTACAAAAACAAGAAGCAAAACGCGACGGTAGATTCAAAAGAAGTATAGTGCTTCGAACGGTGTCCAATATTGCCACGAAAATATTAAAAATATAACTAGTTGGGGGTGACATTAGATCTTCCAACCTGGAAATTAATATATCTGCCAATGGTTTCGATAACCGGAATCGTTTGTCATTTTGAATGGATCCGTCCGGTTACCAAATCTTGACAGCAAAATTTCAGCGTGAACCACTTCCATTTTGGGAATGTGTAAAATAACCTAAAATGTGGTAATGACATTGTTATATTAATTTAATCAGTACTTGCCCGTTATCGCTGCATTCTTAAAACGATTGATTGTTAAAGTACGCGTCCAATATTTACCTTATAATAGTGATATTACAATGTTCAGTACGAGAATGTGAACTGAACTCCTGATGTATTTTACAAACCTAATATTAATAAAATATGTATGTTTCAGTGTTACAAAATGACAATAAATATTTAAATGAGAATTTAAACACAAAATAACACCTCCAACGGTAATATGTAAAAGACAAAAAAATAATAAATAAAGAGCCTTTCGACGTTACGTTCCGACATTTAATCTGTTTACCATCTGTCAAATTTAAACCGATGACCGCAGTAAGCGCCTCTAGTGTCGAAGCATGTGTAGCTCAAAAGCATCCGCCACTTTTAGACGCGGTTGTCAAAATCTAATTAGGCCGCATCGATGTCTTCGATACTACTTCATTCAAAAATTGCCCTTCTAGGTGCCATATACATGAATGAAATTGAATGTGCGAAAGCATACACTTACGTTATGTATTAAAACAACAAGTATACAAGCAATTCAAATATAAAGTATATATAAACGCAGTGGAGAAGGGTGGTGGCAAGCTGTTAAGTTCTGACATAAATAATGCACACAAAATTTTGTCACTCAAATAAATGCATTTTTTTCATTCAACTAAGGCTTCAATTTGTATATCGTCGTTGAATCTAGAAAAATGTGTAACTCCGTTTTAATTGAAAATTGACTTTGGATGCCATCGTTGTTAATATTTACCCATCTTGCAAATGATGTAATTCCAAATAAATCATAATATTGTTAAATCATGGGTGATTTAAGGTGACGCATCAGTGAAACGCCAAATAATTTTCAACTGTACGCGCGACGAAATTTTGTACTCGCTTCGCATTCCTTGAGAGAACGTCGAGTCAGACATATATCGTGTAAAGATGACTAAAAACGTTACCCATTTACTTTAAAAAGAAAACATGTCAATGAATATATTATTATTGTTACTAATAGAATAATAAACAGAACATAAAATGGACATATGTTGGATTTATATGAGAAATAATATTTCGTTTGACAGGCGTCTTTTGCACCCGCGACCTGCAATCCGCACATCGCCTAGCAACGATCTTTTTAGACCGTGCCTCAACTAATGCATGGCCTTAACTACATATCCATATATTTGTATAGGAAACCGTAATGTTTTTTGTCTCTCCTATAAAGTAGCATCGAGTTGAATGTTGCTCCAGCCATTCCCATTCGGATAGCGAGCTCTTTCTGCAAAATGCCATCTCCCGTGATGTGTACCCCCAGGTACTTGAAGCTGTCAACGCTCTCGATGTTTTGTCCATCGCTAATCAGAGGGAAATCTGGATCAGGACAGGTGCTATTGCACAAGACGTTGGTTTTCTTCGCGTTGATTTTGGTGTCTGGGACTCACGATTGTACTCGATCAAAACCAAATGCCGCCTATTCGACGCTTGCATTCTGACGGTGCTGCTTTACGGTAGCGAATCATGGCACCTTACGAAGGCTCAGAGCAACCGTATACTGAGCTTCGAAAACAGATGTTTGCGACGAATACTGGGTGTGCGGTGGTATGACTTTAGGAGCAACGAGGAGATAAGAGAACGCACCAAGCAGCCTCTCATCACGCTGAAAGTGAAGAGGCGGCGTTGGACCTGGCTTGGCCACGTGCTGCGGATGCCAGAAGAGAACTTTAACCTGGCTTGCCTGTTCTTCAAGCCAACCGGATTCCGGCGACCTGGAAGGCCGCTAAATACAATCTACAGAGTGTATACGGCGAAGCTACGGGATGCTGGTTTGACCTGGAACGAAGCAAGAAGACTGGCGAGCGACAGGGATTCTTGGAGGCGTCGCGTGGTGTCCATATGCTCCAGTTTAGGGGCGGATATGGCCAAAGAAGAAGAAGAATAAAGTAGCATTTTTGGAGTTACACAATTTTCTAGTTTCCACGAGGATATAGTGTTTGTTAGTTTTCAAAATTCAATTAAACCATTCCCAATCCAAGCTATAGTAGATAATAGTGAAAAAATATTTGTTTATCTATAAAATTTATTAATTATGGTTTGGTATAGGCAAATGAATTTAAAAAAAAATAACCAAAACCACCTGTAATATAATATATTCATAATTCGATTCGATTGACCCACGGTGGCCGCGCGGCTTAAGCCTTGGACTATAACGCCGTGGGTCCCAGGTTCGAATCCTGGGTCTGGCAAGTACACATATTGTTTTTCAATTTGTGTGTGTCAGGGTATTGACCTAATAGGATAAGCAAGTGGCTAATATCCACTTCTCGTAAAAACAAAAATCTGTTTATACAAACCTCCACGTCTTGGAGACCCATATTATGATCTTATTAGGATCGAAAAAAAGTATGATCATGTGTAACATCAGTAGCGAAGGGTGGAGGTAGGCTGTTAAGGTCTGCCATAAATATTGCTCATTAAACTTTGTTAGTCATACGTATTTGTTTTTATTGAACTAAGACTACAATTTACAGATGGTATTGGTTAGTTCTTGAAATCAATTACACCCTGCCTAAACCAAACCACGATAGTTTTGGTATACTTTGGGCAATACGATAAAATTGTGTACACTTTTTCATTCATACTTATTTGTTTTCATTGGATTATGAATACATTTATTAAACATATCGTTGGTTCAATTTTATTCATTAAGCTCTGCCTAAACCAAACTATTATATATAAAAAAATATTCTATATTATATAGAATATCCAAAGTTAAAAAAGACTGGCTAGCGAAAGGAATTCTTGGTGGCGCCGCGTGGTTTCCATATGCTCCAACTAAGGCGCGGATAAGGCAGAAGAAGAAGATGATATTACTTTCAAATCGATAAGTCGAATTTTTCCTTACATATTTCATGCAGGTTATCTCTAGTAGAGATGGAAAAACTGGTCGATTTTGAAGACTAAGTATACTTACTACCAGTATAAAAAAATACTTAGTATAGAAACTTGTTCCAAAATACTAGTATTTGGAATACTATATAGAGCGTTTGGCGTGCGTATGCGACAAAAGTTTCATACTCAACTGAAACTAAAAACCAACTCCATATTATTAGTATTTTAAAATACGTATCGGCTCAGGGAACTCAGACTGTGTATCGGCTTCAATAGAATCGCTAAAAATACGCTGAGCTCCGCTTGTCGAAAAGTCCCATTTATTATAAAATTTTAAATTTATGAGTTGTTTTTCTGTTAGGTTACAATATTATTGTTAACAAAAATGAATAACAGTGATTTTTTTAAATTTTAAACATGTTTTGAGCGGTATATATCAAGCCTAAGCCTGTGCGTCATCTCACCACTGTGCTGCGAAACAAAATTTATGACCTATTATTATTCATACATTCAAACGCAATCGACTAATAAATTAAAATATACCTATATTCAAGTGCTATTTCGTTTGTGCGCATTTAATGTCAATAGTGTTGAAAGTCTACCAACTGGCGAGTGCATAGAACAGCGACTCGCGATGATATCATCACAAGTTTTTTGGAATAAGTTTATTGGGCCACACATACTGAGTATGGGTAGTTTCATCCGAAACTTGAGTACACAAACTGGTGACAGTATTTCCAACTCACCTCTAATCTCTAGTAATGAATAAATAAATATCACTCTGAATTTACATTAATACATCGACGACTTCATCAAATAATTGGCATGAGAAAGTAAGTCATAAAGACGTATTTCTTGGCAAAGTTTTATAAGCATATAATATTTATGTCACATCACCTACTTACTCAATGCAAAAATAAACAAAAAAAAATGATTTAAAATAACATTAGAATCAGAATACTAATGCTTAGACAGCGGCAAGTATAACAAGAAGCGTGGCCGTTTCGAGAGCTACAATCCTCCCTAGCCCTTTCCATTTCTTTCTCCTCGCCATGCGATCATTTCACACCGTGAGTGTAAAACCAAGGCATCTGCAAAAGACATATTTTTGATATATTAGGGTTTGAAGCAATGACATTAATATGGACGAATCATCTGGGGAAAAAAATGACACTCACATTATTGTCGGGTCTGCCGAATGGCATAATCTGTTCTAACGCCATTACAATAAAGGTGATATTGCTATAAATTCCTGATGCTTTTTGTTGGGTCTGCCGAATGGTTCGGTTCGAACGGGTTCGCTCAAATGAACATTGACATTAGAAACACTGCTCTAGCGCCATTATAATAAAGGTCATATTGCTATAAATTCCCGATGCGTGATATCGCATAATGGAAATTGCGTGACATGTGACACGCTACCTATACATGCGAATTTACTTGCTAGCTATTGTATTGAGTGCGTCGTCCATTAATAATGTCATTGGTTTGAAGTCTTCGTTTTGTTGGGAGAAATAGAGTTTCTTAAAATAAACCATAATATTTGGTTTCTATCTACATTATATATTGCATGTTCTTTCAGTTACTTCACATTTACATAATCAAGTTCACAACTTTTGCAATTGTTTTGCATTTAATCTCGAAATTGAAAAATTTGCAGATACCTTGGTTTTACACTGTACACGGTGCGATTTGACGTTTATTATTCTTGCGTGCCGCAAGTTTAGCGTTTAAACGTGTTAATAATGCAAAAAGTGTTCAAATATGGTAGCAACGCATCTATTCTATACACAAGACAGCTTTCAGCCGCTATGTCAGCTATCTAGGGTAGGTTTGTATCGAAGTATTAGCACTTATTGTAACAATTACAATAAGTTAGCCTTCTAAACAGTCAAAACTGTCTATCTCGCTCTAAAAGCATAGCCAAGAGAGGTGCTGTTAAAACATAGCACTTATTGTAACAATTACAACTAACTTATTGTAATTGTTGCAATAAGTGCTAATACTTCGAAAGAAACCTACCCTAGATAGCGGCCGAAAGCAGTCTTGTGTATAGAATAGATCTGCAGGAGGATTATAAGTTGTGTTATAACCTACTGCGAAGAAGAAAAAAAACAAAATGAGCTCAATAAATAAGGTCGATGATAGAGTCACTGCAATGACAGGTAGATATTCTTTGACATTTCAGTGTTACCATATAACTAAAAATATCCCGACAGATTAGAAAAATATTGCGTCTGGGTCATTGTAGGTAGGTAGCATATTCTGAAACAATGTAGGGGAAAAATAGTCTTCTAATCTGGTAATCCTTTCATAATATATCGCAGCGCCACGAGGACGGCCATGACACTTTAAGTTATAATTTTCGCAGTCTAGTGCGAACCAATATACAGATAATTTATGACAAAAACATTTATGTGTTTTTCTCAAAGCCTGGGTGTTTGTGATTGTTCAAAATTACTAACAACCACCTTGTACGAAAAAGCAAGGACATGGTTACTAATAATTCAAAAAAAAAAATACAGATAATTAATTATTTCTTTTATTCAACGAATAATTCACGAGATTTTAAGAATGTACCATTCTAATTATTGAACATACATAATTTTGAAAACACTCATGAGAAAATATAGCCAATAAGAAAATCTTTTTTGAAAGAAGTAATACACCCGGCAGGAATCGAACCTGCGTCTCTTGGGTATTGCGCCCTGTGCATTACCACTATGCTACGACTGCCATGGTCAATTGAAATTTAGTCGCAATGGTTTGGCAATGGGAGTGTTTTGAAAATTATATATGTTCAATATACAGATGACTGCATACAAATTATTGTACAATAGTTTTTAAACGTATATAATTTTTTTTAATGTCACTGGACATGCGACGTTAGTGTACAATTGATTAAAACATGTCAGAGCGTGGCCGTTAATCAGTCATGCACCACCTTCTACTACGGTCTACACAAATGTGTCACGACGTCTTTGCTAAAAAGCTATATTTAATTAATAGTCAAGAGACAAAGACTGCCCGTGAAATAGTCACCAGCTTTTATGCGAATGCAACAGTGTCATGACATCATAAGTAAGTTTTCATGATTCATTGAGAATAGTGAGACGTCATGAATCATGGAGATTAAAAAAAACAGACTTGCTTGTTAAAATTCTATTGCACAATACCAATGACATTAATTTGGACGAAGCATCTGGAAAATAAAATGACACTCACTTTGTGTCGGGTCTGCCGGATGGCGAAATTCATATTTTAATATCGGTATCCTACGCTCAAATGAACATTCTGCTTGCAAGCGGTCTGGCGACACCGCTGGGTCTGCCCTTACAAAATTTCTGACTGTCAGGTTTCGACTCCGCCGTTATTGTTGTGTTACAAAATGCCAATGTGCCTAGTTAAAAATTGTAAAAAAAAATCTACCAAGCACTCCAAGAAAGGTGGGATATATTATTGATAAAATGCCATTTTAAGATATTGATGAATGTTTATTCAATGCAATTGAATGACAGAAACCATTGGACAGACGCCTGTGATGCGCTGGGCTCACATGCGTCTAATCTCCGAGAAGTCGTAAGTAACCTAGAATCTGTTTCTAACGTAATGAGTAATGACACTAATACACCATTACAATAATGGTTATATTACTATAAATTCTCGAAGCTTGTATCGCATAATGGAAATGGATACGTCATATGGTCACGAGACGTCTACCTATACATCTGTGAATGACTTTCATGCACAATTTCTCGTGCGCGCCGATATGAAGTGAGTTGTCCATTTAATATGTCATTGCACAATACCAACTGAATCAAATACCTAATGACTCGAATGAACTAACCAGTCAGAACAGATCATTACATCTAATTGAGTGAAAGTACCGATTCTCATGGCCAGTTCACACTTTCCAATGTTGCTATCAAATTAATTGGATAGTTCATTTCGTACAAATTTGGGCGCTTTAATCAAAACAAAATTTCAAAAGACCACGCATCGCGACTTCCGATGAAACAGTAAAACAACTCCTAATATGGTCACACGTACATGTTTGTCAGTAAAGTAGATACATACATTTGCATAGGTACCTATAAGATAAAGATCGTTTGTATAAAAACATTTTAAACATAGGTAGGACTCAGGGAACTCAGAAATAATGGGAACTGAAATACTTCACGGGTGTGGAAGAATACAGGATAAACTTAAACACGTGTCAAGAATACGTCATACGTCGAATACTGACAACTGCTGTCGGTATATGCATTAACGCTCATTTAATATTGGTGTATTGAAAGTTGAAACACTCTATTCCACGTCGATAATGCATGGTTCATTTTCATAGGACACTCACACATTCAAAACCCTGCGTCAAAATGTAGTGTATTGGGGAATAGCCTATCGGAATTGTATTTATTAATCTGTTCTGTGGTAGGAATGTATACATGCCCACTTAGTAGTGACACGTCTAGTAGGGAACGTATACTTCAGCTTTCTAACACTGTGTACAGACCAGAGGGTTGGAGCCATTGGTTGGAGCGGACCCTTTTTTTAGTTGCTCCGCTCCGGGACCTAATACTTGCTCCAGCTCCGCTCTGGGTAAAAAGTTTTAATATGTGTTATATGTACTTATACAAATGTTAAAAATAAGTGTTTTGAAATAAGGTTTGTTATTCTCCCTTTTCATTATTAATTATATTTGACAAAACCGACAGCTAATCGTCTTCCATTATCTGCCTCTTCTGTCAAAAAAGTGAGGTTATTCACCACTCGGCAGTGTTATCGTATTTCGAATAATTCCAGTGTTGCAAAGTGTCAATTATAATATTTTTCATTCGATTTAGGACGAAAATTTAATAATAAAAAAACATCCGGAGCAGTGGAGCAATACAAATTTTCGGTGCTCCGACTCCGCTCCTGCTCCATGTAAAACCCCATTGCTCCACTACTCCAACGCTCTGGTACAGACCTATAAACTTATCTAAAGAATGGATGGGGAGCCACTGTCGAAAACTCCCCAATCAATACTCGCAACTGGACAGAATCTGACATTAGAATGACGTTTTCAAAATGGCGTCCATATGGTAGTTCGTAGTTCCATTTTTGACCGTTCTTTAGATAAGTTTGTAGGGCTGTACCGAATAATGTGTCTGTTTGCTAAAAATATGGTTAGCGTCAGCGCTCGAAATGGAAAAGTTTACGAACCGGAGCGCTCGACAAATTTTCTGAAGATATTTACATAGCCATCAAATCGTATGTGTATTTTATAAAAATAAGTGTGTCAGATTTTCTATTCGGCCTATCAAGCTCAGACGGTCAACATATTTTTTTCACGAGACGGAGCGATAATTTTACAAATTTCACGAGCCGGAACGGCGCTCCAGTGCGTTCCGTTCCATTTCGAGCCCTGGTTAGCGTCGATTTCGTAGGATTCCCAGCTTCTCAGAGTAACAAAAAATACACAGGTTTACGACATGCCTATTATCACGTCCCTCATTTATGGATTTCGTGGCAGCACCTACACATTCCAGTCTCATGTCGCAGACGTCACATTTTTCATGACACAAACTTCACGTCGCGTAACTTTGACCTTTAAACTTCCAAATTACGTGCGGAATTTCCCGGAACTTTTGTCGCCTCCGCTAAAGGGATATTTTTATAATTTTTTCGCAATGGCAAGGATTTAAATAATGGCGGGAAACTCGAAACTTTGAGATTAAATTCGCTAATGATTGCCTAAGTTAAAAGGAATCGATTTCTTTTTGAATTAACAGTTCCACGTTCCGTGCGGGCCCCGAGTTTAACTTCGAAATAAATATACTGGGTTGGATAAAGGGTAGATTTCGCGGTTGATAAGGGAGGCAGTTGAAATATGTACCATAATCGAAACCCTGACAACAATAATATCTAGGGGCGGCAGGTTATATGAAAATATGGTGAAAACATATGGTAAGGGCGGCTGGTTATCAATTTGCGGCGAAATTTCCACGTTAACACTATTAATTATATGGGTACGTTAGCATGCATATAAAGGGGTGGACAAGTTCACGTATTTCGGATCCAGCCTAAATACCCAAAATAAGACAGCAGAGGAGATAAAAATCCGCCTTATCTCCGGGAATGCTGGGCTGGCATGCCTGCAAGCGACTGGTGGGGTTGAAAATTCTAGGCCGAAGAAGTAAACTTCTAATTTATAAAACAATTATAAGGCCAGTGGTCACTTATGGCTGTGAGACTTGGTGCTTAACTCAAAACGAGGAAAACAAATTAGCTGTCTTCGAGGGCAAAATACTCCGCAAAATCTTTGGACCCACGTTGGAAAATGGGAACTACAGAATAAAAATGAACCACGAGTTGGAAGAGCTGGTTGAACAGCAAACATTCATAAGATACTGTAAGTCCCAAAGACTACGATGGGCGGGACATGTGGAGAGAATGCCTGAAGTAAGAGCGCCAAGGATCATGACGAAGTGGCTACCCCAACGGAAGAGACCCAGAGGCCGTCCAAGAAGGAGATGGGCTGACGCCGTAGAAGTGGACTGGCTTCATATAGGAAGACCCGGTAACTGGAGAAGTGTGGCGAGAGACCGGAGTGAGTGGAGAGCGGTTGTGGAGGAGGCCAAATCCCACCTCGGGATGTAGCGCCGTGGAAGAAGAAGAAGACGTTATAATGACCAAAGTAAATCCTCCGTGGTGCCCTGCATTTTTTTAAGTTTAAGTTGTCGGCTATTGTTCGCCTGCTTCATTCAGTAGTATGAGAAAGCCGATTCCTTGCACCACGATTAATATAGATGATGGGCTACAATATTTAAAAACCTTGGACGACAAAAACGGGTTGTTTAGATCAGTGTTTCCCAACCGCCAATCCGGGGACCGGTGCCAGACCACAGAATTTTCATAAGAATACTAATAGAAAGTGTGCACAATTTTGTCGTATCGCCTAAAATATACCAAAACTATTATGGTTTGGTTTAGGCAGGGTTTAATTGATTTTTAAAAACTAACCAACACCATCTGTAAATTATTGTAGTCTTATTTCAATGAAAACAAATATGTATGACTGACAAAGCTTAGTGTGCACTATTTACGGCGGACCTTAACAGCCTACCTCCACCTAGTTACATGCCTGGCTGCATTTTTACTGTCTATTCCATAAGATAGCCGTAACCGTAAGATCAGTGACGTCCCTAGGTAAAATGCCGCCCCTAGGCAGCGCCAAAATGCCGCCTCATTTTTTTACAAATTATTTTTATCATCCTTTCATGAGTCAAATATCTAAGAAATGTGTTGTATGGCTACATTACTAACAGAATGTGATACTAATTATTCACAAATCTGTACATGTCGTTTCTAGTCATCAAGGACGTCGAAGGGCAACGGAAGTAAACTAGATATCGCCAACCCGACAAAACCAGTGAGTTGATTTTTTAATGGAAAGATATTTTCGTTATTACTAAGTTTAGTTACCTATTTCTTTATTATATTCCAAATGATTTTCCTCGATTTGCCGCTCTTCGAGTAACTGCCGCCCCCAAGCGACGCTCAATATGCCTACCCCTACGGGACGTCACTGCGTAAGATTAACATAATAAAAAATAAGCTCTGACGTATGTAATTATTACATTATCATATATTTTTTTCACATATCTGTCATAGTCACGCAAAGAAGCCATTAAGGTTTAAAATCAAAGCCTTACAAGTTACACAAAGCCCCTTCTTCGCGGTAAGAGGGCGGGCGAAATAATATGTTTCACAAGGGGTTGCAATACCGCACCAAATTTTCCCCTTATCCTGATATTGGATAATTACAAGATAAAAAGAACTTTTTATATACAACGTTTTTAAATTTTCTGTTAAATTATTATGCTCAATATGCTCAAACTTGTACTTGATATGAAGTAAATAAAAAACAAACGAAATATAGAATACTGAGATGTCATTTTGATTTCCATAGTAACGCACGTATATATTAACAATTTAGTTGCTAGGAGCACCCACTTAGCAAACAATAATAGTCTTTTACTTTTTACGGATTTTTCTGAAATAACTTTCCATACAAAACAGAATTAACTGAAAATGAATTCAATTCTGCTTAAAGATGGCTAAAAGTATTATAATAATGCATTGACATTCTATAAGTTTCAAATGTCTAGCTAGTCGGAAAGTTAGTTAAAAATCGATTGCAAGATTTGTACTGGATAAACAACCACCGGACAAACAAGAATACGAGCTAATAAAAACGTTGTAAAAAATAAAAATCCCTGGATTGCGGGAAAATTATACAAACCTGAGACAAAGACTAAGAAACAAAAACTAAAATTTATAGATTGTGTAGGTTAGGTTAGGTTTTTAAAATTCAATTACCCTGCGCAACCAAACAACAATAAACAATAGTCAAACACTATGCATATATCTATAAAGTTAAAGCCATGGATGGAGTAGATTTTTTACTTTTTGCAGATGATTTGAAATAAATTATATGCACCAATTCGCAATGAGTTGGACTGTTGCAATTACAGCGAAATCTCTGTTCACTTGAAATTTGGTCAATAAAAAATAAATTAGAGTTTAATACTGACAAATGTTTTTGTATTACTTTTTCTAGGTCAAGAACCCCGATTAAATATAATTATATTATGTCAAAAAGTTCATTAAAGCGTCAATTTGAGGCGAAAGATCTTGGGATAATTTTTCATTTTTCATTATCTTTTCACTCACATCACTCACTCACACTCACTACGGCTTTACGTGCGAGTAAGCTTCTAGGATTCATCATGCGACAATCCAAACCATTCAAGAATCCAAATGTATTACGTACACTCTACGTCTCATTAGTGCGTAGCATTCTTGAATATGGATCGATTATCTGGTATCCTTATGAGGTTTCCTATAAGCTTATTTTAGAACGCCTCCAGAAGAAATTTCTTCGATGTCTTTATTTTAAGACATTTAACTATTTTCCTTTCGATAATTCGTCAAATGATTATTTTCTGACTGCCTTTCTACAAGGTATGTTTACTTTTCACTCTCTTGAATCTCGCAGGTCTCTTCTGCTCTTGAAACACTTTTGCCTGTTATCGCGAGGGATGGTTTCCAATCATGGTGTCTTAATGAATTTGAATTTACATGCGCCTGTGAATTATCTACGTGGTCGCAGCTATGATTTATTCTGGATTGGAACCGTTATCAGGCACCATTAGCGAGTGTTGTATGTTTTTGTTTTCAAAAAATATATTTGATTAAATTGTACTTGAGTATATTTTGATTTTTTTTATTATTATTATTATATATATATATTTCTATATTCTCTTCTTCTCTCTTGTGAGGGCAATGTTTGACTTATAATGTAAATCTCATGTTGTGTACGTCTTGAATTTAGATTTGTTATGTCCACAATGTTTTGTATTCTTCAATAAATAAATAAAATATCGAAAATTATGTGTAGTTTAATGGTATATTTTTATTTAATATAGTTTGGTCTTTAAAACTAGCCAATAAGTACTATCTGTAATATATAATATATATATTCATAATTCAACTAAAACAAATAAGTATGACTGAAAAGGTGTGTACTATTTTTGGCGAATCGCCAATAACATACCAAAACTATTATGGTTTGGTTAGGCAGGGTTTAATGGATTTTTAAAAACTAACCAACAGTGTCTTCATATTGTAGTCTTCGTTCTGTTATGTATTAGATCGATACATAGATAAGAGATTGATTCTAATTAGAGAAACCGCAACTTCCGCTGATAACAATAGCATCCTCTGATATCAATAATATTGTCAATTTAAATATTGATTCATTTATTCTAATTAATTCCAGAAAACCACAAAACAATAAAATATGTTATTTGTGTTTGATAATTGGAAGCATCTAGAACATTATTCATTTTCTATATGAACGAATGCACACGTAATTAATTTGTTAGTTCCCTGTCGACCATTGTACCTCACACATTGTAAGCTGGCTTTCTGTCAGTTGTAATAAATCTGTATTACTGTAATTCTTCACCGTTTAATAAATCGAACATCTATCAGAAGTTCTTATCTTTCAATTTGATATCTCCTGTGATTATTTCCGCCCTCTTTCGCTATTCCTGACAAAACAAAAGAGACTTTAACAGAGTCCTATTTCATAGTCCTCTGTATAATAATAATAAAATAGCAAATAATACCTTACAAGTATAAAGACTATTTAAATTCGTATATTACGAAACCTAAAAGTACTAGTGGAAGTGATTAACTATCTTACTTAAACTACTCCGCTTTTTGGGGACGTAACAGTTCAATGATAATAAATACGTATGACTAAGAAAGTTTAGTGTGCACTATTTCTGTCGGATCTCAAAAGCCAGTGACGTCCAGTGGGGGTAGGCAGATTGAGCGTCGCTTGGGGGCGCCAGTTACCCGAAAGGCGGCAAATCGAGGATAATCATTATTTATATATATAAATAGCTACCTAAACTTAGTAATAACGGAAATATATTTCCATTAAAAAATTCAGCTCACTGGTTGCAAACAAAATGTATTAATTACTATAAAAGTTTTAACATGACTTTATTTTTTTGTCGGGTTCGCAATGTCTTGTTTACTTCCGTTGTTCTTGGACGTCACGTCCTTGGTGAACAGCAATGACACGTGCAGATTTTAAAATAATATTTGTATTATTGGTAGGTACATACTTACATAATTTAAAATTTATCCAAATATGTTTGCTAGTTACTTGCGAGTTTTGGAAGTTGTTAGGCGTATTTTTAAATGTACATATCTGAAACCGTAGACTCGCAATATTGTCTATTGAAGTAGATAAAGCATTTAAATTAGATTTATTGGTATAATATACCTATTGATAGTAATGTATCCATACAACAAATTTCTTAGATATTTGAGTCATGAAAGGATGATAAAAAGTACTGTAAGCATAAAAAAAATGTGGCGGCATTTTGGTACTGCCTAGAGACGTCACTGTCAAAAGCTTACCTCTACCCTTCGCCACTGGTGTCAACAAATTGTTTCCCTACTCTTTGCTGTTATTTTATAGATACGTTGTACCATTTCGTATTAAGCAATGCGTTATAAAGGTTCTTCTACAAAAGAATATTATAACTTTACTCTTAATAAATCGTATAGAGTAAAACAAACGCGACGTAAAACAAGGTTCTATCAGCTGTAGTATCTGTTATAACAGTATAAGTAGTATAAGTTAAAACATCAATAATAATTACAAGATAAAAAAGAACTTTTTATATACAACGTTTTTAAATTTTCTGTTGAATCATATAAACTCGACTTGACTAGCTTGAACGATCAAAAAAAAATTACTTGATAGAAAGAATACTGAAATGTCATTTTGACATTTCATATTGATTTCCATATTAACACACGAATATATTAATAATTTAGTTGCTATGACCACCCACTTAGCAACCAATAATAGTGGATTGGATTACGGATTTCTTCCGAAATAACTTTTCATACAAAACAGAATTAACTGAAAATAAATTCAATTCTAATTAAAGATGGCTAAAGTATTAAAAGAATGCATTGGCAGGTGTTCTGATATATTCTAAAAGTTTCAAATGTTTAGCTAGTCGGGAAGTTAGTTAAAAATCGATTGCAAGATTTGTACCGGATAAACAACCACCGGACAAATAAGAATACGAGCTAATAAAAACGTTGTTAAAAAATACTCATTTTATAAAATGCATTTCAAACTGTCAGACTTGTAATATTTTTACTCTCCTGAACATTTTAGATTTCAGACTTATATCGGTTTTTCTGGGGACCGTCGATATAGTTCTGTTCTAAAACTAGATACTATTCAAAGAGCCTACTGCTTGACTGTAAGAGAAAACTACGCCTCAGTTTAAAGCGCAGGGATTTACATAATATACTCTTGCTCTTACTCATGTCGTAGGCTGTGGGTGATGTGATACGATGAGGTCACGTGGAGTTCCTCATGGTTAATTTAAAATATCTTGTTGATTAAACTGTATATGGAAATAAAAATAAGAATGGTTAATTCTTCCCCTCCAATACCCAATGAAATCTTAGTAGGTATATTACAATTTACCGAATGGACATACGTTTTATATTTTCATGACTCAAGATACGACCCATTAGATATGTCCAGGACTAATAGATTCTTCTGGCATTGCACACGACGAAATCAATTATTTGGAACGGTGTTAGTGTCATTTGAAAGTAACGATACCAACACCTAAATGAATCGCCTATACTGCCAGAAGAATTTTACACCATTTTAACTACATGGCGTAAAATAGCTGGTAATAATATAATATTATATTGGTTAGTAGCACAAAGTCACCCTGCTTCACTGTAAATTTAATCTAAAATTATTTATTATATGGCCATAAATATTATAAATTAAAAATAATAATGCAAAAATGACAAACCTCTTTCAAATGTTCCTTTCTTGAAAATATTATCCCGACTGCAGCGCCAATTTTCCAACTGATGAGGAAACTTTTCACTACCAACACTGATTAATGACAAAATGATAATATTGTTTTTTTTTTGTATTATTGCAACACTTTCTTCTCACTTCACAATGAGCGCACTAAAAATGATTACAAGATAAAAAGAACTTTTTATATACCACGTTTTTAAATTTTCTGTTGAATCATAATATAAACTTGACAATTATATGTATTAATATAAACTTTTTATTGTACTTGATAGAAATACTGAATAAATATAGAATACTGATTTCCATAATAACGCACGTATATATTAATAATTTAGTTGCTAGGACCCCCTTAGCAACCAATGATAGTGAGTAATAAATATTACTTTTAAGGATTTTTTCCGAAACAAATTACAAAACAGAATTAACTGAAAATGAATTCAATTCTGCTCAAAGATAGCTAAAAGTATTAAAAGAATGCATTGACGTCGTGTTCTGATATATTATTCTAAAAGTTTCAAATGTCTAGCTAGTCGGGAAGTTAGTTAAAAATCTTGGACAGACAAGAAAAAATAGTAGAGTTCTGTTATGAGGAATACAGCGGAAAACACATTTTGAAAATACCCGATATACTGGATTATTTGTTAGTTTGGGTTAGGTTAGGTGAGGTTATGTTAACCTAACAAATAATCCAGTATATCGGGTATTTTCAAAACGTGTTTTCCGCTGTATTCCTCATAACCGAACTGTACCGAAAAAATTTGTACTGCACAGGAAAAAATCTGTACCGGACAAACAACAATGCGAGCTAATAAAAAAAGTGGTAATTAAACATTTTATTATTCTATTTTTAATCCTTGTAGGTTTATTCTTACCGGCTTTATTCCGGTGTGACAACGCTATAGAGCGAAAAATGCGTTGGCCTGGAGTTTATTTTGAGCATACACAATATTAATAAGCTAGGAAGAGATTTCACTTAAAGTTATTTTCACTTCAAGACACTGTTTAAAATTAATAACAAAAACACCGTGGAATTATTATTATACAAATCATGTTTATTGTTTTCGTCGGAACGATTTGTTTTCAACAGTTACGTTTAGAACAGTTATTGCTCGCCCACAGTGACGTCCTGTGGGCAGGGCCCCCACATCCACATATTCAAGAAAATTTGTGATCTCACTTATCTGGTCGACTCGCCACGCCCGGGCCCCCACGTTAGAGCCCTGTCAGCCCCCCCCCCCCCCTTGTGGGGGCCATGCCCGTGGGTGTAGACAAATTGAGCGACGCTTGGGGTGGCAGTTACTCGAAGGGTGGCAAATCGAGGAGAATCGTTTGGAATATATTGAAATAGGTACCAAAACTTAGTAATAACGAAAATATCTTTCCATTAAAAAAATCAGCTCACTGGTTGGAAACAAAATGTATCAATTAACATGAAAGGTTGAACAGGACAGTATTTTTTTATCGGGTTTGCGATGTCTAGTTTACTTCCGTTGCCATTAGACGTCCTTGGTGACCAGAAACGACACGAGCACGGATGATAAAAAGGGGCGGCATTTTGTCTAGGGACGTCACTGCATGTCATAAATAATTATGAATTACCACAAAGTGAACGATGAATCTCTTGAAAAGAATATATTAACACGAGCAATATTATTATCTTTTATTTAGCTCACCGAAGCAAGTTGACAGTCAGTCATCTGGATTTTTAAATACCTCCTGAAATAATTCAGAAAATATCTTGGCACTGATTCTATTTCACGAAATTTATACACCAAATATTGACACAGTTAAACTGTGCTTAAATCTAAAATATTTTATTTTTCTATTAAATCACTGCTACTTGTTGACTTGTATTCTTGATCGACAACGAATGAGCGAATTTTCTCATAAAATATCCAGGGGTTCACAATATTTTTCGTCAATGGGACTGTAGCTGTCAGTATATTAGCGATGTAATATCTAGTTTTAATGTATCAAATTATTCGACCGCAATAATAATTTCTCAGCGACTCATATAACGGTAGACAAGTTTACTGTTTAGCTGGATCAGCAGATTGATTGGCGATATGAAATACGGTATCGCAATGGAAAATTAGTCTAATAATCCTTTCCCATAGTATCATATTATATTATGACTGTAATAATAAATAAAATTCACAAGCTACTCGAATTTAAACCGCTGACTCGTTCAATATAATTATGTACTAGAATGTAATGTTTATGTATTACTTTTGACTATGTAAATAACGAATAATGATTTATCAAAATGTCACTGGAATCTAAGTACCTGGCTCGTAACTATCTCAGTACGTACAGTAATGTACTGGCATTGTATTTATACTATTGTACCGATCGTTACGCTGCAAATAAAACCCGCTCCTGCATACATCTTCGACTTCTTCATCATCATCCTCAACACCATAACCCACACATCGAATACCACAGTGATGACACCAATAGGACAATTTTGAAATAACAAAAAAGACAAAAAACATAAAGCAAAATAATATTTCATTGTATTAACTTATATTTTTAACTAAATATATTTACATTGTTATTACTCTTAATTAGGGAATCCAATCCCGAGCCAAAATTCTGATCCCGGGATTTCGGGATTACAATTTGACAATCCCGGGATCGGCATTTTTTTCCATTGTTAATATAAATTTTTTATACTTACAAATAACATTGATAAAATCGGTCAAAAATAAATCTAGTATAACTTATACTATTTAAAACATTTATTGTTAATATTGTATACGTTCAATCTTGGAAATACATAAGTTTAATGGAGTAAATAATATTGTAATATAAATAATAATGTAAATTTAATATGAGACTGCTGTTTCTGATAGTAAAGACGTAATGAATGGGTTAGCGAGATTTAAAATAGTAAAGCAAATCATGGTGTACTTATGGCCTTTTCGCTTCATAAATTTAATTAGTCAGCCAAATATGAAACTGCCGTAAAACGTATGAGATCATGGTGGAATTACTTTGTTATTTTCCAATATTTCTCATTTTTATTAATTTATGTGAAAAAATAAAATGAATCGGCAACTTGTACAATATGGGTATAAATCAAACTTCAATCAAACTCAGTTTATTTCTAATGTAGTTATTTGTTATTAAAAGTATTTTTTCTGTTATATTTTCGTTTTTATTTTATTTTCCATAAAAATTGATAAAAAAATCAATCCCGAAGGTTTCGGGATTATGTTTATCAAACCCGGGATTTATAGGTATCGAAAATAGCTCGGGATCCCGGGATTGGAATCCCTACTCTTAATAATACCTACACTAAAAAATAATATTTAAATTTTTTCACCGTGTGATTTATGCAATAAAATTGTTTGTTTGAAACAAAATCATGCAATCTAGGCTCAAATTTTGTGGTGTGAATACGCAAAACAGATACGATTAGGGATTGCAATACCGGAATTTCAAAACCGGTATTCCGGTATTTATCAATACCGAAATACCGGTTTTAAACATTCAAAATACCGGAATTTTCGGTATTAACAAAGCACACTCGTTTACTTTTTGAAAATGAATTATAAGTTATGTGCTGCTAAAATGAAAATATATTGAGTGAATCCAACAAAGGTGAAAAAATAATAAAACAATTTTCATCAAGTATCTACTAATATTATTTTGAAATAGAAAACATCTGTGACAAAAATGATCAATTATTCTATAATTATTGATGACTGTACAAGCGTTTCATTTAACGGCCCACATGCTCGTCGTAGGTCAAAATTGAGTTTTTATTGTATTTTAAAACCATGATCCTGGACACTCCTTAAACGTTGTAGATAATCTATTTATATAATTTTGAAGCCTTATTATCCTTAATAGTTATTTTAAACATTTTATGACTGCATAAAGTATTTTTGTTGCATAAAATAGTAATCTTTTAAACCTCTCGCTCTAATGTTTTAGAATATAGTCATATTTCGGTACATAACTGTGCAGTGGTGTTAAGATTTTTTACATTTATTAATTTTTAAACGCATTTATAAAACCATTAGTATAATTTATTACGAGATAATTTTTGTAAAATATTCACGAAAAAAAATTATATTATTATTCAAAAAATCAGCAAGATTAACACATTTGAAGATGATTCTAAAGATACGTAATGTAAGCTATGTCTTTGAACATTCAAGTGTGATAAACATCTTATGAATAATGATTGCTTTATAATAATTATTGACCTAAGAATAAGGTAGTGTTTTTTTGAAATACGCCATTTCTTTTGTCATTCCCCAGTGGTTAAGCTACAACATACGGCCGTAGCCATAAATTGACAGACTATAATTGAAGTAGGGAGTAAAATGATATTGACGCGCGTGTTTGAACTACGACGAGCATGTCCCCCCTTAAGAAGCTTTTCCTGCAGCCGGACTTATATTTTGCACTTAATGAACTTTTGAGGGCTTTAGTTAAAATTATCAATAAGTATACATTTCAAATTATTTGTAAAAAATCACTAGTTCTACAATTACGATCAATACATATTTTTAAATGTCAACATAATAAATGTAGGTATGTTGATTTTTGCTATATAATAATATTTTAAAAAGATTTTAATAGCAATTTGTATTGATAAACACCTACTTCTGTTTTTTGTAATGTTTAAGAAGTACCGGTATTAATACCGGTATTCAATAAGAAATACCGAAACACCGGTATTGAAATTTTTATTCGGTATTGCAATCCCTAGATACGATATGATTGTCTGATAATTTTGATCTTAACCTTCCTTAGATCTTCCTAACCGTTTTTTTAAACGGTACATGTTAAAACACGCGCGTTACCATGATCTTACTCCCTACTTCATTTATCGTTTGTCAATTTATAGCTACGGCCGTATGTTGTAGCTTAGTCACTGGGAAATGCTAATAGAAATGGTGTATTTAAAAAAAATACTACCTTATTCTTAGGTCAATAATTATTATAAAGCAAACATTATTCGTAGAATGTTTATCACATTTGAATGGTCAAAGACATTGCTTATAATCAGTATCTTTAAAGATATCTTTAAATGTGTAAATCTTTCCCATTTTTTGAATAATAAAATGCCTAATTCTTGTCAAATTTGGGATCACAGAGATTATCAATATAATTTTTTATTGTAAATATTTCACTGTAATTATATCGACATAAATTTTACTAATGGTTTTACAAATGCTTTTAAAAATTAATTAATATAAAAAATCTTAACACCACTTCACATGGACGTACTGAAATATGACTATATTCTAAAACATTAGAGCGAGAGGTTTAGAAGAATACTATTTTATGTAATAAAAATACTTTATGCAGTCATCAAATGTATAAAATAAATATAAAGGATATTAAGGCTTCAATATTATGTAAATATATTATCTACAACGTTTAAGGAATGTCCAGGATCATGCTTTGAAACTAGCATAAAAGCTCCATTTTAACGTACGCTGAGCATGTCCCCCTTAAGTTTGATTTATTAATGCTCATTGTAGAAAATAATTTTTTCACAAATATAGGTACCGGAATTAAGAAGGTATGAAGAAGCCATTTTGATGAGCATGTTTAAGTATATTTGGATATACCATATACCTCGAGTGAAAGTCCTTTGTAGAATTCAATTAAATTCTTATCACGATAAGTGCTTTTACTTCCACGTTCTCTTGCAAATCTATTAATAATTCAAATTGCATATTTACGGGAATATAAATAATACAGGTTTAACATAAATCTCGTGGGACACATTAAAAAGTCACGCGGGACATAATTGGCCCGCGGGACACACTCTGTGGACCCCTGTATTAGACTAAAGGCTGGTTCGGAGTGGCAAATATTTTAGCAAATTTAGTAAAATCATTTCGTCGATTTGATCCATTTTATTCCATTTTTCGGTCGAGTAGCGACCCCCACCACCTCTCACTAAATACTAAACAAGCGACGAGACAAGTCTGAACACATTATGTTTAGTCAAGTTCATTATTTGTTGTAGAATTTCTTCCTCCAATTTTTCTAATATGTGAAGTTATTAACTTTTTTTTATTATAATAAATTCAATAAAAAGGATTTTGTGTTCTTAGATCTTGTGAATTGTTGAGTAAAAAAAATAGCTCACTTTTGCTTTGTTACGTTGTGCTCTGTTCATTTTGATACGTCACTTAGGTACTAATGTACTGTATTCGGACACTTTCCAGTTACTAAATCGCAACTCGAATAAATTAGTCCACCAGTCCGAACCAGCCTTAAGTGATATTTTTCAATAGAAGATTTTAAACTTTCGCCCTGTTAAACGAAAAAAGAAACTGCTATTACACTTTTACAAGGCTCACCTCAGAGCAATCATACTACAGACACAGGGCATTGTTCGGCTATATGAAGCCGCTTTCTTTGCGTATGACCCATTCATAGTAGAACCTCAATTTTATTATTATTAATTTACATATTATGAAACGTTATACCAATATCTTGCTTCTCAGTTCGACTACCAAATTTAAACAATACACACTAAATTAACTAAAAATATTGATCAGTATCTTTTTATAAGGGACGCTTCACGTGACTGGGACATCTGTTCCGGATGCCACCAGAGAGTGTGACACTCCGTACCCTTGTGGAACAACATCAAGGGTTCCGTCGCCGGCCCCACAGCGTTACTACAAAAGCGATCAACGCGCTGCAGGTCTTGCATGGCGGGTGGCGCGAGATTTGGCGATGGATAGAGGATATAGCGCGACCTTATACTTAAAAAATACACATATTTCAGCAACATGTACACGTACTTTTGATTATTCATAATATTTCTTCTATCTTAGTGTGACGCATTTTGCGGAGATTATACGCGTGTCGAATGCTTTCTCACTAATTGGACGTATTTTAGTTTTTATTTAGGCTTTGCTAACCACGAAAAAACTACAACTAATTCAATAGTTCGCTGCCCGATTTCCAGGTTGTTCTATATCACATTTTAAGCAAAACGACTTTTTAATTCCATTTTGTTATATTTCCAGAACTTTACTCTCAGAATATAAAAATGTGAACGGATTTGCCGATAATGTCGAAAATAAGTAATTCTTTTATATGCAGAACACAGCTTTTAATATATATAATATATTGGGTGTGTAATTATTTCAATGTGAACTTTCAAATTGCTCTCCTGAGAATGCAGGCAGCGAGATTTGATTTACTCCACCCACGATGGCCGCGTGGCTTATGCATCGGCCTATAACGTCGTGGGTCCCAGGTTCGAATCCTGAGTCTGGCAAGTACACAATATATTGTTTTTCAATGTGTGTATGAGTCAGAGTATCGACCTAATAGGTTGAGCAAGTGGCTGACATCTTTTTCTCGTAAAAACAAAAATCTGTTAATACAAACCTCTACTCTGTGGAGGCCCATATTATGATCTTATTAGGATTGGACATGGTCGAAAGAAGAAAAAAAAGAAACTAAAGACTTTATAAAAAGGTTGTACTTATTAATTTATATGTGCATGTGCCTAGAGATGGGTTTCGGGAATTTCCCGACGGGAATTCTCGAGAAATTTTCGAAATTTTCCTTCCCGAATCTCGAGAATTGAAATTTTTAACATCTCGGGAAATCGGGATTCGGGATTTCTTTATTATCAAATATTAATTGAAAAAACGATTTTCTATATGAAAAAAGGGAACAGAAAACATAAAACGTTCAAAGACTGATTGGGGCATTTAACACAATTAAGCCAACATCGACTCAAAATGAGCGCAATTTTTGCAACATCAGGGAAATTTGTGTCTCAACAGCGTACGCGATTGTCAGACGCAGCGATTGACGGTCTGTGTTTTGAAATTCTATTTTAAGTTTATATTTGTATATGTTATATTTAATGTTTCGAATTATTTTTGTTTTCCTACTTCTGTTTTGTTACATAAATAAAAAAAAGTCATATCTTTTTGGAATTTTACTGTTTTTACACTGATTTTAGGATTTTTACAGGTTTTTTTTTTAAATTTCCCGATATCTCGAGACTTCTCGAGAACTCTTTTCTGGAAATCCCGAATCTCGAGATTGAGATTTTCTCGGGAAATACCCAACTCAACATGTGCCGTTAGTAAATAAATAAATAAATAAGACTATCGGTCAAAGGTTTGAATGTTCTTCCACATATCACATCGTATGTGATTTTTTGATGAAAATCACTGAAGGCAATTTCAGTTAGAATAAAGCGGGACTTTTGTATGCAAAAAAGTACCTACACGTCTTCTTAATACACTAACATTAGTGTAGCTTTTTTCCCCTAACCTTCTCATGCGTTTAGGCTACATATCTATACAAGAGAAGTTATCTTCCGCATTTTTGGTCTACATTCGTACATTTTATGTAAACATTACAAATTCTGCACTTATACCCACGTACATTATTATTGACTATTGACTGACCTCAAAGCTTGGTTTAATATTTGTAAGACTGTCAATTTTGACCGGAAACCAGTGTTACAAAATCAAGCAGTACACTATTCCAGTGGTCCCCAACCCCCGGTCCGTGGATCAAATGGTACCGGGCCGCCCAAGGAACAATAAATTATTTCTATTTTATTTTCTTGTGGTGTATTTCTCTCGGGTTTGTGCGACTTTCCATGGACGAGAGGTTAACCGGAAGCTGAGAGACGTCACCTAAAGCCGCACCAATGCCGGCCTTAAAACTGCGTTCGAGACAACAACTTGCCGGTGTTCTGGATTAAAGTCATGGCGGAATACCCTAAGATTGCCACCACAGCACTTAAATCCCTATTGCCATTTCCGACATCCTATCTGTGTGAAGCGGGGTTTTTTGCAATGACAGCAACCAAAACAAAACAATGGACTAAACTGGACATAAGCAACACACTTAGGTTTATATTGTCTCCTATTACCCCCAGATGGAACCGTCTCGTTGCAAAGAAACAAGCTCAGAGTTCGCATTGATTTAGCGTTCTAATGAGTTAAAATGTTAAATATAAATTTTTTGGTGTACCTAACTGTATTTTATTTTGAAGACATGTTTAAATACAATTAAATTAAAATTATCAATGTCCCCCCCTCAGCGGGCCGCGGTCAAATTATCAAACGTTGACCGGTCCGCGGCAATAAAAAGGTTGGGGACCACTGCATTATTCGAATAATTTCTTTAACAGATATAGTAGAGTAGCGAAGGGTGGAGGTGGGCTGTTAAGATTCGATATAAATAGTGCACACTAAACTTTATCACTCATAATTATTTGTTTTCATTGAACTAAGAATACAATTTGCAGATGGTGCTGACTAGTTTTTAAAATTCAATTAAGCCCTACCTAAACCAAACCAATTAAAAGTTTAGTTGTACTATGGGCGATCCAACAAAAAAGTACACACTCTTTCAGTCATACTTATTTGTTTTAGTTGAATTAAGAATACATATTACAGATGGTGTTGATTAGTTTTTTTGTAATTCATTAAGCCCTGGATAAAGCAAACCATAATAGATAAAAAATATTCTGCTATCTATAAAATACCCAATATTATGTAAATACCTTACATAATTGGCATAATTTTAGATATTTTATAGATAAACGAATATATTTTGACTATTACCAAATATATCTTGGATAAGGCAGGATTTAAATGAATTTTCAAAACTAACAAACACTATCTACACATTGTAGTAATAGTTCAATGTAAACAAAGACGTTTGACTGACAAAGTTAAGCATGCACTATTTATGTCATATCTTAACAGCCTACCTCCACCCTTCGCCACTGTGTAGTACCTGTGCTTTTTTCAGCTTAGGAAGGATTAAACTCTTGAAAAAATATGTCTAAATCATAGAGTTCCCAACATTTTAATAAAAAAATTGTAATTCTTGTAAATTTTTAATTTAAAAAAGCTAGTTTGAATATAAACCAATTTTGGAACTGAAATTATAAAGCTATTTATTAAAAAGAAGTACAGGTAAATAATTCCACAGTGGCACCCAGGGAACACAGAATTAATGGGAATTAAAATAAATAATGTGTGTACTGTAGAGTAAGAGGTAACCGATCTCGGCAAAATATGGGATAAAGTTAAACACGTGTCAAGAATTCATCATTCTAAGCTTGTCCTTAGTTCTGACAACTGCCCTCAGTTTATGCACTGATACTCGTTCAATATTGGTGTATTTGAAGGTCGGAACAGACACTATTGTTTAATTTTCGTAAGACACTCACACATTCAAAACCCTGCTTCAAAATGTATTAGGGTATAGACTACCTGAATTATATTTATTAATCTGTTCTGTGGTGGCACCATAGGCGTTTCGCATGTGTATTGGCATTGTTTTATGCAATGCCTGTTTCAATGCTAGCAGAAAATACCACTACAACTATAAATCTCTTTTGCCGTACCCATGGTGCCACTGTAGAATGATTTACCAAATTATAACAACGATGAAAATGCACGTAAACATTACACGTTAGATCAGTAATTAAATCTATAAAATTGAAAATAGTATCTATTGAAAATGGTGTTATACTATTAATCTTATTGTCTACTTGTTCCTCAACGCCCTCTATTGCACATGGGGTTAGTAACGCCCCCCCCCCCCCCCCCCAGATCCCCCCAGCGCCCACATGGAGGCAGAGAAACGGGTTATAATCTTAAAACAAAATTTTGTATGACTATCAAATACACTATAAACATATTTTATTTTATTTAAATTATTTAATATTTTATTGTATGTTTTGACTTATTGAAACTTGTAAAATGTTCGATAAACCGATAACAATCGTTATATATTCATATTATAAATAAAATTTTTCGTTTTAAATTAGATTCCATTTCCGTATTTATATTTCGTCATAACACACTTCCGGATTCTAAATTTAAATCTCGAAAACACAGACACTCACTAACCTGAAGGTAATAATAGATAGGTAGGTAAAAATCACTGCAATTAATTTAATTATAGTATTGGTCGAATTATCGGGTCATTGGGGTATTATTTAAATTCACATGTGTCAACACCGATGTCGAAAATCGCGGACCGTCTTCATTTCACTGAGTTCGAATGTCAAAAAATTGTCGAGTTTATTTTTGTTTTTGCATGCTCTGTTCGCTGCCCTCTCTCCCTCTCTGTTTACCCCATCGGCGATTCTGCGCGGGAAAGCGACGCCTATAGCGCCGAAAGCAGACGGCTGTCGCGTGGTCCGAACCGTGCCATATTATATTGCGTGGAAGCGAAATCGCGCAAGAGTTCCATGGTTTTTTTTCTTTTATTGACTTAACCCATTCGCTGCAGACCTTTTAATTAATACTTAATTACCACATTTCAATAACATGCTAATTATATCTAATGGCCACCTGATGGGCAACGCACCAGTTGCGTTGGATGCAGCAGTAATTAAATGAAACACAATTTTATAATACTTATTCCACTTTTTAATTAAATTCTGTACCGGTTTCGTTCTCTTCAAAGGGACATTATCAACTATATCAACATGTTGATAATGTCCCCTTGAAGAAAAAAAAGACTTCCATGCCATATTAAACTCACCAATTCTGTGACATCCACGTTATTTATTTATTTAACACAGTCAGTGCTCAAAACACGCCTGGCGTGTGGCCATTAAATACATATACATTCACTGCTGACTCGTTAATTACCACATTTAATTATCGTGCTTATTGCTACACGCCAGGAGTGTCTTGAGCACTGACCGAGTTGTGGTAATTAACTGGTCAGCAGTGACTGTGTTTAGAAAAACATTGTGGACATAACAAATCTAAAATCAAGACGTACACAACATGCGATCTACATTATAACAAACATTACCCTCACAAGAAAGAAGAAGAGAATTTATATAAAATAATAATAATAAATAAAAATAAATACATATGTACCTAAGTACAATTTTATACAGAAAAATAAAATTTCGAATACAAAATACCTACATAGCACGTCACCGAAAATGTCTACATCTTTGGAGAGCATATTGACTAGTCTTGCACACCTCGCTAATGGTGCCTGATAGGCTTGACACGAGGAAACGGTTCCACGTTATACAGATGTATACATACATATCTGTCAATGCTGCCATGTGGACGTTTAGTTTTATAATAATTATCGCCAGACTTTATTCATTACTAACGATAGCTTGCGACTTTTTCCACGTAAAGCACATATAATCAAGAAATAGACCGATTTGATTCGTTCCTCCCCAATCAATGTGATATACAACGGTTGGAACGAAGCGCGCACCCTTCTATCCATCTGTTCAATTTCAATTAATGTCTAGTCATTGAAGTTAATGGCCCCACCAAACCACACCCGGTATTAATCGGGCGTATCACAGAACCCTACGTTTGGTGTGAAGCATTATTTTTATTTTTATGACTGGGAATGTCTCAGGAGCAGTTACCCAAGACTAAGGTAGCCATGCACTCAAATATGCTTTGACTGAGTTTAAGTTAAGGTACCCATGGGAGAGATGAGCACGTAGAGGCAATATTAAAAATTGTAGTAACCAAGGCCTGAACAAAAACGATGCATGAGTGCGAGTGAGAAAGTATTCGGCACCCTTATAATCTCTGCGACACGCGCTAGAGTAAGATAAAAGGTCTACATATTTTTGAGTCAGTTTTCAAAAGTATCGCTGGCAAATCGTGGTGAATCGCTTCACGTAGCATCGATAATCTGCGAGTTCGTGTTGCTAAATTTGCTATTTTTTGTGTTAAACATAAAGTCAGTGGTATATATTTTTAGTTAATTAAGTAGGAAAGGTGGTTCTGCGTATTGTATTAAAATATGGTAGCCGTACTGATAAGCAAGAAGATGGTATTACGTTTCATAGGTAAGTTGATACATGTTCGTGACAATTTATTTGTATATTATTATTTATTTTAATATCAGTGACCTAGTGTTTCTTTAAAATAACTTAAATTATGGATATCTTTACCTAATGGTTGCATTTTGACCGCTTAAAAATACCATATAACGTAAAAAAATAGAAAATTATATTTTAATTCTGAGCGTCTAGTGCGAGCACTTTGGGCGAGCACTAGCGAAATGGTCTATGGTCTCGAACATTTGTAGGCGAATGCGTTCGCTCGCCCACAAACCAAACGCACGGCACGTAGCTTCATTTAGCAATGGAACGGGTGGCGTCTAGATGTATCTATAGTCTATGGTAGTAACTAACAAATTAAAGCTAATACAAAACTGCCGAACATTCTAAGTGAAGAGATCTTCACGTTGGCAGTATGACGCCGCAAATTTTCTAAATGCAATATAATTGGCCTTTGTGGTGACCAGGTCGGACGGTCCGATGGGCCCGACAGCTAGTTGGATCGACTTGAGCAGCTCTCCCCTTTCCGTACACATTCGACGAATATCTGGTCAATGCCACAACCGACTAAGAGCTCGAGCGAGCTTGTGTAGAGTCTGTCTTCTATAAGCTGGCGTGCCGGTTTCTTCCCCGCTTCAGCATCCATCTCGTTCCCTCCCATTGAAAACTTGCAACAGTCGAACGCGATAGCACAATGCTGTCTATATGACGTGTACGCCAGTTTATAGAATACAGACTTTAGTCGTCAATGGTTGGATGTACTCGTAAGTATGCGCCTTTAAGGTGATGTCTTTACTCAGCCTTTATACCAGAGGCACCTAGCGGAGAAATATGAAGCTTGCTATTTGAGACATTTTTTTGATAATATACAATTTCAATTGTATTAATTAATAAATATATATCTGAAAACATAAAAATTATTATAAAAATTATTAAAACTTTAAATTAGTCAAATATAACTTAATAAACTAAATTTTAATAATAAATATGACCATAAAATATATGTTATAATAAGATGGGCACGTAAATAAAATTCTCATTTTATAACATTTTTCTTAAATTGTAGGTTTATCTTCTTTCTTCTTTTTAATGTTTTCAGAGTCATATTTATAAAATAATACAGTCAAAAATGTAAATTATCAAAAAAATGTCTCAAATTGCAATCTTCGTATTTTTCCACTAGGTGCTTCTGGTAAAAAGGCTCAGTAAAAGCTTCACTTAACGTGTGCGGAGAGCTTAAGAATATTGCAGAGAAATCTGCGCAATATTTCGTTAGGGTTGTGCCAACGTCCGGACGAATTGTAAAATTTAGTCGGTGGTCAGATAAAATTAGACAGACGAGCCATCCACGACACCGTGTTGCCCTCGCAATCTATTCTCGTACCGCGCACAACTCACTCGCTTACACTGTGATCTCGTATAATATATATAGCACAATATAATATACGAAAAACATACACAGGGTTTTTGGGAACTATTTAAATGAAATCTGTCAACACGGCATCGTTTTCAACAGGGCTTCACTTAGGGGCGATTATCTATGTAGCAATTAATGAGGCAGCAGCTAATTCGTAAGAAAATTCGATCCAATCATTTTTTATTATCATATCCGAGCTACCACAGAGCATGGACCCCACATCCTGAAGCGGGCCCCCGGGCCACGTTGTTTGGCGGGTCCCAACCTATAGCTAAAATTAAGAGAAGGTGTGATGTTCTACAGAAGTGTTCCCCAAATGGTATTCCGCAGAACTCCAGGTTCCGTGAAAAATAAAGGGTATATCCGTGTATTTTTAATGATTTATGGTATTTTTAAATAATCACTTAAATTGTTGGCACTCAGCATCGTATTATGAAGCACTGATCCCTCTTTTGTGATAGCTAAGTAACATGCGTTTGTGTTTATCTCACTTAACTGGCCGGGTCCCTTTTAAAGCCGGGCCCCCAGGCTAGAGCCCTGTCAGCCGCCCCTTGTGGGGGCCATGCCACAGAGTGGAAGTTGTATTAACAGATGTCTTTTTTTTTACGAGAAATGGATGTTAACCACTTGCTCAACCAATTAGATACATACTCTGGTCCAAACACAAATTGAAAAACAAGCGGTTAAAACCAGTCACAGATTTATTCAATTATACTAATATTTTTTAGTGTTTTTCAAAAATGTTGTGTAAAATATCAAAAGAGAGAAATGCGAAAGCCAGTCGTTATATACCACTGATGCAGAACCCGCGGCCCGTGGACTGCATGCGGCCCAAAATCGGTATCTGATTTATGTAACAATTAAATTAAAAACAATTAAAATGTATGTCTAAGTAGTTTACTATACTTATACTATTATATTAGAGACCAATTCTTTGTTGGCAGTTTTGGTTTAACGCTAAATGAAGCCCGTTAAACGCTAGAAATATCTCCAGAGCCCTCTGAACGTCTTTAAATATCGAATACCCGTTGCGTTTACGTGACTTAGGCCCGTTTCAGACGGGACACCGGTGTCGCGCTCGTATTAATATGGGAGGCCTTTGTAATCGAATAAAGGGGCCTTTGTTTTATGTTTATGAACGCCCTAGAGCTAATGAGTCAACGCGTGTCCGGTACACTTTTCCGTCGGCCGCTACATTCTCAAGCCGCCGATACACTTGAATATTACCGCAGCCAGTTCTATGCTCTAATTTATAACGCGAAATTATGCGTTGACTCTTTAGCTCTGGGGCATTCATAAACATAATACAATGGCCTCCTATATTATATCGAGCGCGACACCGGTGGCCTGTCTGAAACGGGCCATAATGCATATTGCGATACATACGTAAATATTGAAAATAACGTATTCCTTAACATGTATTTACGTTTATCCCATATTTCTCCACACATAAGAATTGTACCTCCTTACAACCACGCCCATAAGATTACACACTTTCCTTTAATTGCAGTGGAAACGACTATACCGACGTAGTAATTGGGGCTCTTCTAAATTAAATCAATAAATACTCGCCCTTGCAATTTTTTTAAACGTAATAAAATTGGCCTTTGTGGCGACCAGGTCGGACATCCCGATGGACCAAACAGCCGGTTGAATCAACTTGAGCAGCTATTCCCTTTCCAACACATACACTACTCGCTATTCAGTGCCCCAGCTTGTCTATACGTCAGTGGCGAGGGGTGGAGGTAAGTTGATAAGATCCGCCATAAATAGTGCACACTAAACTTTGTCAGTCCTACGTATTTGTTTTCATTGAAATAAGACTACAATTTACAGATGGTGTTGGTTAGTTTTAAAAATTCAATTAAACCCTGCGAAAACCAAGCCATAATAGATAATTGTCAAAAATACTCGTCTATTTATAAAATATCTAAAATTATGCAGTTAAATCATACATAACTGAGGCGCCGAGCGCCAAAGGAGCTCAAGCACCATTTAACAAAAGTGCTACAAAATGGCCGACAAGTTTTCAGTGAATTTATTTTTTAAATTTTAAACTTGTATGTTGAAATGGACAATTATTTTCTAAGCAAAGCAAATTTAAAAAAATCAAAGTATTATTTGCAATAATATTTAATGAAAAATATCTACTGGATTCCAAAAAAAATGGTGTTTGAGCCTCTTTGGCATATAGAAAAATGAAAAAAGGTGGCACTTGATACTTTTTTGTTGTTGCATAAGCTTCTGTGGCATTAACATTTTCAAACTCAAATAATGGCGTTAATTTAAAAAAATAAATCATTTAAAAAAAATGTTTTAATGTAAGGGTTTGGATAGCAATAAAAAAACATTTTGATATA
Source organism: Rhyacophila brunnea (assembly GCF_057557595.1). Lineage (NCBI taxonomy): Eukaryota > Metazoa > Arthropoda > Insecta > Trichoptera > Rhyacophilidae > Rhyacophila > Rhyacophila brunnea. The sequence continues at coordinate 28,584,043 of NW_028232904.1, read as the reverse complement.
AACAAATTTTATTATGCCAAATAAACACTGAAAAAATGGTCAAATTTGTTATGATTGTTACATGAGTTTGTTTGGCATAAAATTTGCCTTATAATATTAAATACGTTTTTGCCATTACAGCAATGATTTCAAAGCCTTTGGATTGTTTTTTTTTGTAATAACCGTCTATATACCCAATATTATTAATAATACTAAATCAAATCGTTACTCCAAACTGGCCAAAATAACAAAATCATTATTCAAATTTAACACCATCATTTTTTCTCAAGGATTCGGGTGATTTTTTAAATACTTTTTTTAGTGTATATCAATCGTAATTGGATGTAAAACAAGATGAAATTAGAAATAAGAGTTATTTTCTTTCATGGAAGTAAAAGTTTAGTGGACATAATTACTAAAATGACGTTAATAACCATATTTCAAAAGTAATCTAAAATATTTTAAACAACAGCGTATGTGAATGAAAAACGGATAAAACATGTTAAACTTACCGCGATTTTCCTCATTTACAGGTTTAACACACATTGAAACTATTTTTCTAATCCTTCTTGAGCTCATTTTTAGTTTTTTTCACTGTTGAGAACGCATATTCAATAAGACAAATCTGACAGCTGTTTTGGTCTCGCGCTCTCCATAGTATAATGGCGGATAAGCTTCTGTGGCGTGCCGACATAACGACCAAAACAATTATGCCACAGAAAATAAATCTCTATTGTAAAATATCTATAATTATTTGAGCGATAAGACTTTGTGGCATGATACATATCGATTTATAGAAAAAACCTACATCCAAATGTCAAAAATCGTAAAGTTGGCGCTTGAGCTCCTTTGGCACTCGGCGCCTCAACTTTGTATTGTATATTTTATAGATAGAATAATATATTCTTTATGTATTATAGTTTGGTTTAGGCAGGGCTTAATGAATTAAAAAAAATGAACCAACAATATGTGTAATATGTGTTCTTAATACAACGAAAACAAATAAGTATCAATGAAAAAGTGTGCACAACTTTGTCGTATCGACCAAAATATACTAAAACTATCATGGGTTGGTTTAGGCAGGGTTTAATTGATTTTTAAAAACTAACCAATACCATAATATTCTGTAAATTTTAGTGTTACTTCAATTAAAACAAATACGTAGGACTACCAAAGTTTAATGTGCACTATTTATGACGGATCTTAACAGCATGGTCCCCACAAGGGGGGGCTGACAGAGCTCTAGCCTGGGGGCCCGGACTCAGGACGGGCCCGGCGTGGCGAGTCATCCAGATAAGTAAGATAAACACACATCACAAATTTGCTCTAATAGTAAAAAATGTCGGCTGCGGCCCTATTTTTATTTAATAATGTTATTATTTAAAATTATGTGCTTGTACGATACAATTTTTAATTGTGTATCGATACTCGACAACTCCATAATTCAAATGGATGTATTAAATTATACAAAAAAACACTAAATACACACATTAATTTTACCTCGTACACCATTTGGAAAACGCTACTGTAGAGCAGGGTTTCCCAAACTATGTTCCGCGGTACACCAGTGTTCCGCCGAACCTGAATAGGTGTTCCGCGACCATTTGGAAAGGTTTTATACACTGCGATACATTTAAAGATCTTCTACTAGGTAGAAGTAAAATAAGTAAAACTAAAATAATGCTTAATAATAATAAATGCTTACGGGCCCTTTTAATTAATTTTGTAATTAACGTGTTAATTTGCATTTGAAAAGTAATTAGCAAAAACACAATTTTGTGCGGCCCGTACGCTATGGGTTAAAGAATCTACTTCATATTGAAAGGCGAGTGATGACCAATCTCCACTGATGTTTATTACGTCAAGTATCTAGATAGGTCATGGCTCCCACAAGGGGGTAGGCTGACAGGTCTCTAGCCTGGGGGCCTGGGCTTACGGGGGGCCCGGCGTGAGAGATCGACCAGCCAAGTAACATAAACACACATCATAAACATGCAATAATAGTAAAACGTTTACTATTACTAAAACAGGCGCTGTTTTACTTCAAACGTACCAACATTTACTAATATGTGGTTTTGCCATACTTACAATTTTTGATTATTGTCGATATTTGACATGTTCGTAATTGTGCATATCAACATAAAAGTGGGTATATTAAAAATACAAAAAATCGTTAAAAATACCCTTAATTTTACCTCGAACACCATTTGGAATATGCAACTGTAGATCGTCACATTGCCTTTACCCTTAGCGATAAGTAGGGGGCCCGCTTCGGGATGTGGGGGCCATGATCTAGGTACAGACGGAGGACCATCTTTTCTCACACCGTGAGCATGAAAAATTTGGGGTATATTGTTTTTAACTGACCGGCTAACAGGTCTTGTCAGTTAAGCGACAGTAAGTTGCTAAAATTGGCAAAACGGTTAGCTGCACTAATAAATAACCTACAAAATAAACTAAGAGTTCCGTTAAAATTTCCGAGTTTGTGAAGTGTTCCATTGCAGAAAAAGTTTGGGAAACCCTGCTGTAGAGCATCACAGTGCCTTTAACATTAGCGATAGGTGGGTGGGAGGGGGGAGCCAAAGCTCCAAGCCTAGTGCCCGCTTGAGGATATGGGGGCTATCCTTAGTAGCCTAGGCCCTGGCCCTAGTCAGCCTTGTGTTTGGTTGTTTGGATATTGACATTTATTTGACAATATTTTTATTAATGGCAGAGATTTTGCACATACCCTGTATAAACCTATAAACCAAGCAGCTATTTAATATTAGAAATGCGCTTCCAGCAACCGTCGGTAGTTCTTTGACTGTCACAGCGACAAATAAAACAAAACGATGGCACAGACTTTTCAAACAGATTAACTTTCCCGAGATGTAGGTATACTATTATGTTTATAATATAAAAAAGATGTTATTCATTTAAAATAAATCACAAAAAGTATATAATATATATTAAAATCCTTTATAATTACTAAGTTAGAAGCCGGCTTGAGAGTAGGTCGATTGTTTGGGTCCAGCATCAGTTGAAATATGTTCTTATGGTGGAGCGAGTTCAAAAGAATTTTTTTGAGACTCTTTTATTTCAAGTTATATGGATACTATTTCGCAATCGAACGTGTGACCCATTATAAACATTTAGGTACATGGGTCAATGAGAAATGGGACCAGTCTCAGGAAATAAAAGCTAGAATTGAGATCGCTAGGAGCGCCTTTCTCAAAATGAGACGCCTCCTTAGCAATCGAGACCTTAACCTAGGTCTGAGACTGCGTATGGTACGTTGTTATGTTCTCTCAATTCTTTTCTATGGTATGGAAGTATGGACGCTAAACCAAGAGATGTCACGGAGACTTGAAGCTTTCGAGATGTGGCTGTATAGAAGCATCCTCAAAATTTCTTGGACTGACCGGGTGACAAATGTTGAACTTCTAAATCGAATGGGGAAGGACCGAGAAGTTCTAGGTAGTATCAAAACCAGGAAACTACAGTACCTCGGCCACATTATGAGAGGACAAAAGTACAGCATACACCAACTTGTCATTCAAGGAAAGATTAACGGTAAACGTAGCAGAGAGCGGCGCCGCATTTCGTGGCTTAAGAACCTCCGTGATTGGTACGAGTGCAGCTCCACTGAACTGTTCCGGGTAGCAGACGACAAAGATAAGATCGCCTTGATGGTGGCCGACCTCCGTTAGGGGCTGGCACAATAAGAAGAATGGATACTATCCGACACCCGTGACTTTTTCTTAGGTATGCTTACATACTGCAGTTTAAATGATAGAAGATGTCAATATTTGGCCACGTATTTGATTCGATTTATACGAGGTGTAAATGAGAATGTTGCCATTATTGGTGGTATTGACTTGTGTGTCCCTGATAACTATCTTAGAGATTGGGAGCATCAGTTGTTTGTTTCCCAAGGAGCAGAACTAACCTGCCATTGGTGATGCCAATTGGGAGGAAAATATGAATGTTATTGCGAGCTGCGGCATCTACAAATGGTTATCGAATGCGCGTGATTTAACGGTCATAATTATTAGGATCATTAGTGTCCATTTTTCTCGTCGGCGCTGTCTTGTCTTTAGTCATGCCGCTTCGAAATATTAAAGCACGCATCGGATGGCTTAGATAGTTGCACCAATTTATAAGGATCTTCCAGTGGCCACAAGTCATGCGTGTTGATTGGGGACAACACCCAAATCATCCAGGACACGATCCTCAGTCATGAGGTTCTGATGAAGAATAAGAAGAAGTATTCGATTTACTTAAAGCGTTTGCATTTTTTCCTTTTCTGGGAGGGATCCGAACCAGAAACCCCCGCCTCCCTTGTTTGCGCGTCTGATCTCATGAGACTGGCCTCTGCAACGAATGCAAAACGTCGTGGAAAGACTGGTTATAACCCACAGTGATACTTAACCCAAAACCAAATACAATAACAATCAAACGTGAAAGTCACAAGCAATATTCAAATTAATTTATTTTTACATATGGTGAACATTACAAATTATAAATTTAAAACGTTCACAACATGACATTTCAAAACAAAGAAATAATATTGAACAGTGTAAAGAAGAAATAAATAAAGTAAAGTAAAAGGTACAAAAATTATAAAAATTATAAATTAGATACAAGGAAGTACTTTCTTCTTCTTCTTCTTCTTTCTTCTTTGCCCATATCCGCCCCTTAACTGGAGCATATGGACACCACGCGGCGCCTCCAAGAATCCCTGTCGCTCGCCAGTCTTCTTGCTTCGTTCCAGGTCAAACCAGCATCCCGTAGCTCCGCCGTATACACTCTGTAGATTGTATTTAGCGGCCTTCCAGGACGCCGGAATCCGGTCGGCTTGAAGAACAGGCAAGCCAGGTTAAAGTTCTCTTCTGGCATCCGCAGCACGTGGCCGAGCCAGGTCCAACGTCGCCTCTTCACTTTCAGCGTGATGAGAGGCTGCTTGGTACGTTCTCTTATCTCCTCGTTGCTCCTAAAGTCATACCACCGCACACCCAGTATTCGTCGCAAACATCTGTTTTCGAAGCTCAGTATACGGTTGCTCTGAGCCTTCGTAAGGTGCCATGATTCGCTACCGTAAAGCAGCACCGTCAGAATGCAAGCGTCGAATAGGCGGCATTTGGTTTTGACCGAGTACAATCGTGAGTCCCAGACATTTCGCATCGAGTTGAATGTTGCTCCAGCCATTCCCATTCGGATAGCGAGCTCTTTCTGCAAAATGCCATCTCCCGTGATGTGTACCCCCAGGTACTTGAAGCTGTCGACGCTCTCGATGCTCTGTCCATCGCTAATCAGAGGGAAATCTGGATCAGGACAGGTGCTATTGCACAAGACGTTGGTTTTCTTCGCGTTGATTTTCAAACCAACGCGAGAGGAGTTGTTATGCAACCCGTCGATTGTCTCTTGAATGCCCTCGATTGAGTTGTCGAATAGGACAGCATCATCGGCATCGTACACCGAATTTTAATTCAATGATTTTTCATAATTAAAATATTTGATTGCAGGAGGGGCCCGACACGGCGAGTTGACCAGATAAGTGAGATAAAGACACATCACAAATCTGCTTCACTAGTAAAAAAAAAAAAGTCACCTGCGGCCCTATTTTCCTTCAATATTTAATATTATTACCTATTTAAAATTATGTGGTTGTACGATACAATTTTTAATTGTGTATCAATATTCGACAACTCCATAATTCAAATGGATGTACACATGAAACAATACAAAAACACCTTAATTTTACCGCGTACACCATGGAAAACGCTACTGTAGCGCGTCACACTGCCTTTACCTTTAGCGATAGGTAGGGGGTCCCGCCAAACATCCTAGTCTGGGGGCCCGCTTCAGGATGTGGGGGCCATGAAGCAGACCCTATTTTAAGAATTTATAAAACAACGTCCAGCTATACTCATTCTCACGTAGGTGGAATATATGAACATCTGAAGCGATTTGGTTGAACAGAGTAATTGCCGTCCCAATTGGCATCACCAATGGCAGGTTAGTTCTGCTTCTTGTGAGGACAAACAACTGATGCTCCCGATTTCTAAGATAGTTATCAGAGACACACAAGTCAATAAATACTACCAAGAATGAATAGAACAAAGTTCCCACCGCCACCCGTCATATATGCATAGCCGTGGATATGCACGGCCGCTCTCTATGACGCTTTAAACGTGTCTGAAAGAAGTGATTTTAAGTGCTCACTCCGTCCCAAGACGGAGTCGCACGGGACTGATGCTGCAACCATGCACCGTATTGCTTAAAGAAGAAAGTTAAGAAAATATATTTTTTTTCTTTTTGGACTGGCTCTGCTGTCCGCTGATGTTAAGCGCTTTGTGTACCCCCATACTGAGTGTCACGAATTGAAATGGATAGAACAATAAACAGATCATTAAATGGACGCATGTTGGATTTATATGACAAATTATATTTCGTTCGGCATGCGTCATTTGCAAACCGCGACCCGCAATCCGCGGATTGCCTAGCCACGATCTTTTTAGATCATAGCTCAACTGAGGTATAGCCTTAATAGATGAAATGACCATGCAGAATTTTAATGATACATTAAACGATAGCTCCCCTTTTTTTCTTTGGCTTAGCATCCCTTATCAAATATAACTTAGACCAAAGCCTTCAGCAAAACATTAAAATTACATAAATAGCTACGAACGTAATTTTTGAATTTCATAAAGCTAGTTTGAAAACAAAGCAACTTGAAACTGAGATTGTAAATCTATTTTATTTAAACGAGTTTATAGCAGCCCACGTGGCTTAAGTTGTTATCATATTGAGATACAGTCGCGTACGTCATGCTGACACGGCGACAAATTTAGTCCATGGTTTCGTTATTTTGCAGAATATTTTAAACGATCACCACCTCTGTAAATTCAATGATGGAGTGTGCCAACTCCAATATATTAGTATTTTGAATTAGTATTCATTATCCATACTAATTTCAATTAATTTTAATAGTTTCTACGTGTGCGTACGTGAAAATTACTTGCGATATAGATAATATTTTGAACAGAACGCAACCTACAAGCCATAGAACTAAAGACTAGAAGCTAAAAATAAAAAACAAGCGATTTTGACATGAATCGAAAATGTGTAGGCATGTAGAAAATTATAAAAAAACGTTCATTGAGTCATGTAGGTGTCGATGCAGTGCGGTACAACGTGAAGTGACCTCATCAGTGTTCTGGTGGTTTCGGCAGATTTTGCTAACTGACAATCTTCGTTTAAAGGTTCAAAATAGGCTACGGGATGGGAGCATCAGTCTGATAACGTTTTTAACACCAAGAAAAATTAGATTACACACTTTTTCCCCGTAGCGGCAGCTTAATGTGACATCACGTGATAGGAAGCGGCGTTCATCTCAATATAATCACAACTTGAGTGTGTAAGACACTGTGGTCCGTTTCCGGTGAGGTCACAATGTGTGGTTTTCTCAAAGACCGGGTGTTTATAAAGATACAATTGCACACCAGGTTTCTCAATGATATAAGTAGGTAAGTACCTAACCAAATCAGTAATAATGTCTATATTAAACTCTGTATATTTTACTACAACTTTCACTTAACGTATTAACTCTGGGACCAGTAACGCCCCCCAGATCTCTCTATGCTATAAATTAAATTAAATATTTACCTATGCAGCGAATTGATTCCTCTATGGTATTTATATTTTTGCGACATATTCAAAGTGATCAAGTTTAAGTTTAAGTTGTTTTAAAATAATATGTAATTGAGTCGTATAGTATCAAAAGTAGAACTGTCGCAAATATATCGAAATTTAACTAAGTATGCCAAATTATTCTTCTGACCATAATGTACGACTAGCAATATAATATTCGAATCAAAATCATATCTGTGTGGTATAAAATTGTGATGGAAAATAGGGCTTGGTATCAGAATTAGAGCTGTTCATTATTTTTGAAACAAAAGTAGAACTGTTGAATTTGAATTGAATTTCTAATTTCTAAATGTAGAAACATATTTCATGCTATTATAACACTAAAAAACCCAACAAAAGTTTTTCGTCATTTTCTCGAAATGACGAATAACGCACAGATCTACTTTTGATACTATGCGACTCGTATATAATATTATGTTCAGAATCTTGGGGGCGGTTCGGACCCCTACCACGGGTCACTACGCTAAGTAATAACCATTGCAGGACCCAACATCATCAATATTATAACCTATGATTAAATTTTATACCAACGCACAGTGTGGTAGTATCAGTACCTACTTATGCACACTTTATCTGACGTTCGAAATTTAAAAATGAATTTCTGATTTCAAAATCCATTCATATTATAATTTATCACATAACATCTATGACTTTATTTACATCATAAAATTTAATAACGATTTCAAAAAAAGAACGCACAAAACAATAATGTTGCCAGAATAAAAAGAGAAAACACACACATGCAAAAAATTGGGCGCGCTGTCAAAACTTGCCGCCTTTAATCCGCCGATTTGATTTTATATTATTATTATCGCGGTGTTTTTTACGCGAGCCGTGGAAACTCCGATTTTCCCCACAGCTGTGCTTTCCAGCTGACTCGATCGCTGGCGCTTTGTGCGGCGACTGAAGCCTTAGATTCGAGAGCGGCGGTGAAAATAGCCCACCCTACCCCGCCCCTGTGTTTGCTTCCGTTTTCTACGTCACTAAAAAACGTCAGTCCTGCATTGATTTATTAGGCCGAGGACAAAGCCAAGTGACAATAGCAGAAGTAGTGATAAATGGAAAAAAGAAACAGAATTACTGTGGTAAAAACTCTAGTCTAGAATCTTGGATAATGTTTCACCATTGACGACTCCAAAGAGAGCTATTATAATAGTACCTATCAGAAGTGGGCAAAAATCAACTTTCAATAATTAAAATTTAAAAGTAAGTTGTAAATTCATAAGTCGTATTATGTTTTTTAAAGTTGTTTACACGATGTGTAACAAAAAATGGTCAAATGTACGTAAAACAATTTGCTATGACACAGTTCGCCGTGAGCTTTCTTATCGGAAAGAGATGACTGTATACCAGTAGCGAAGGGTGGAGGTAGGCCGTTAAGATCCGCCACAAATAGTGCGCATTAAACTTTGTTTGTCATACGTATTCGTTTTTATTGAACTAAGACTACAATTATTTTACAGATGGTGTTACACATATTCTTGGTTCACATTTTTAAATTCATTAAGCCCTGCCTAAATCAAACTATAATAGATACAAAATATTCACAGTTATGTATGAATTACTTGCATAATTTTAGATATTTTATAGATAGGCGAGTATTTTTTTACTATTATCTATTACGGTTTGGCTTTCGCAGGGTTTAATTGTATTTTAAAAACTAACTAACACCATCTGTAAATTGTAGTCTTATTTTAATGAAAATAAATACGTATGACTGACAAAGTTTAGTGTGCACCATTTATGGCGGATCTTAACAGCCTACCTCCACACTTCGCCACTGCCGTGTACTATACGGTCTCCAATTTTATTAGATTCAATATGAACATTAATTCAATTTTCATCATGAATTCGAGAATGAAAACTTAACCTAACCAAACCTAACAAATAATCCAGTATATTGGCTATTTTCAAAATTTGTTTACTGAACCGTGTGTTTGTGCCTAGTTAGTAGTTAACCTGAATGTTAGTACTATTATATTATACTACCCAAAGATATTGGACGGTTTTTAATATAAGGCCATATATTTCCGATACAACATTTCACGGTAAAAAAAATGTGAAAGTAAAATGGGATTCTTCAATGAAGCCACATTTTGTGACGTTGTTAGCTGTAAAATGAAAATTATCAAAAAAATGTCTCAAATTGTAAGCTTTGATTTTTTACGCTAGGTGCATCTGGTAGGTGACTTAATACATATTAAATATTTTACATAGTATCAAAACCAGGAAACTACAATACCTCGGCCACATTATGAGAGGACAAAAATACAGCATTCCCCAACTCGTCATTCAAGGAAAGATCAATGGGAAGCGTAGCAGAGGACGGCGCCGAGTTTTGTGGCTTAAGAACCTCCGTGATTGGTACGAGTGCAGATCCATCGAACTGTTCCGGGTAGCAGACGACAAAGATAAGATCGCCTTGATGGTGGCCGACCTCCGCTAGGGGATGGCACAATAAGAAGAAGCCATTAGGTAATTACTATTACAAATGAAAATTAATTCACTCCATCATAATGTGTTATATGCGTATATTTTCACGTAGGTAACGGAATACGTTTTCCAGTGGCGTCGCGCGCACATTTCGACGCTGACTAAAATGTCAGTTATCCGTTTCGGGCGTCCGTAGCGTTCACGCGTTCGAGAAAGACTTTCACCTTTCCAGCGTACTGATGACCTGACAATAATAACAATATGTATTGCAAAGAGCTTAGGCGGTGACTAAAGACAGACATAACATGAAATTTTCGTTTCCACAAAGTTTATTGTGTGGTTGACTGGGTACCTAGCATTGGCGAAGGGTGGAGGTAGGCTGTTGAAATCCGTCATAAATGGTGCACACTAAACTTTGTCAGTCATACGTATTTGTTTGCATTGAAATAAGACTACAATTATTTACAGATGGTGTTGGTTAGTTTTTAAAATACAATTAAACCCTGCTACTTGACAGGACTTGAACCTGTAACCGCTGGATTCGCGTCAGTATGCTTTTCCAATTTGATCACGATGAATTTAACTAATAGTTCTTATATTAAATGCTTATCAAATTGCGTTAATGGTATTGGCTATCGGTTTTTGTATATTAAATCAAGGTAGATATTAATTAAATGCCTTAATTACCTACTAACCGACGTCACGGATCACACCAAATATTGAGTACGTCATTTAAGAATTACTAGTTAAATTCGTCGTATTTAAGTAGGATGCCCGTAGCTTAATTGGAAAAGCATAATGTCGCGAATCTAGCGGTTACAGATTCAAGTCTAGTTGGATGTAATATTTTTTTTTAATGATTTTTTCTAGTGGGTATATGCATGTCTTGTGTAATAGCACCTGTCCTGATCCAGATTTCCCTCTGATTAGCGACTGACAAAACATCGAGAGCGTCGACAGCTTCAAGTACATGGGGGTACACATCACGGGAGATGGCATTTTGCAGAAAGAGCTCGCTATCCGAATGGGAATGGCTGGAACAACATTCAACTCAACCCGGAATGTCTGGGACTCACGATTGTACTCGGTCTAAACCAAATTCCGCCTATTCAACGCTTCAACGATTCTGACGGTGCTGCTTTACGGTAGCGAATCATGGCACCTTACGAAGGCTTAGAGCAACCGTATACTGAGTTTCGAAAACAGATGTTTGCGATGAATACTGGGTATGACTTTAGGAGCAACGAGGAGATAAGAGAACGCACCAAGCCGTCTCTCATCACGCTGAAAGTGAAGAGACGACGTTGGACCTGGCTCGGCCACGTGCTTCGGATGCTAGAAGAAAATCTCAACCTGGCTTGCCTGTTTTTCAAGGCGACCGGATTCCGGCGTCCTGGAAGGCCGCTAAATATCTATCCTATTTATATATCTAGCCGCTATCTACAGAGTGTATACGGCGGAGCTACGGGATGCTGGTTTGGCCTGGAACGAAGCAAGAAGACTGGCGAGCGACAGTGATTCTTGGAGGCGCTGCGTGGTATCCATATGCCCCAATCGGCGGGGCGGATATGGCCAAAGAAGAAGAAGAAGAAAACAGAAGAATATGCATGGATGTTTTCGAATTATGTATGTTCACCGAAGTTATTATTTAAATTATGTTAATAGGAAATTAAAAAATATTTTTCTTATTAAGAAGATAAGCTTTAAATAATCGCCTAATATGGAGTCTTCGAAACTCACTTATGCGTCAATTACATTGAGCTACTTTACAAGCTGCTTATTGGCGAATTTACAATCTGCCTGTAAAGTCGCCCAGTGTCGTCATTGAACAAGCTAACAAGCAGATTTTAAACAATCTACCGAGAAAAGTTGAAAGCCGGTCAACTTTACACGCTACACGCCGGCGTGTGGGCCTACTGCGTCTGCCCAGTAGAGCGCAGTAGCAACCTCCCGGTAAAAAAACGAGCTACGTTCTGTCAAAATAGTCGCTGGCTTGTGGTTTCTCAGCGAATGGAAAGTTTTGTGTGTCATCACAATCGCAGTAGCTGAATCGCCCGCTATTAAATTCGCCAACAAACAGCTCGTAAAGTAGCTCAATGTAATTGACGCATTATGACACGCACGATTTTTTTTAAAATTTTAATATCACAATCTCATTCATTGGGAGCTAACTATTTCTTACATTGATTTAAAATGTCATATTTTCTGTAAAATACATCATCCAAAAAGAAAATAAAAATCATGTTAAACAATTATACACGTTGACTATCTTGGTCGCCATGTTAGATATCTCATCATATGGACTTTCAATAACGTCCTAAAGCCTTTTTTTTAATTCAGCATCCTCAAACACTTATAATTTGATAACTACCATATGTAACGTGACCATTTATTTTTTCCTCCAAACCGGGACACCTAAAAAAAGATAGGTACTTATCCATTTTAGGCGCCTCACACTTTCATACAATACAATTGACAATTAATAAATAATGTTTTTTCATGTCATATTAGGTTACCTATTTTATTTATTTATTTGAAGATTATCGGTAGGTATGTTTGAGTAGGCGCATACAACGCATACCTACATATTTTTTTAATAGTAAGTACATATTATTTTATTTATCAACACACATGTATAAATACATGAAAATTTATCTAATGTTATATTTTTCCGAAGAACAAATTTAGTAAGTAGGTAAGTCTGGTGTTGATTTAAAAAACGAATGAAATTCTTGGCAGGATTTTTTCGGATTTACTTTTATAATTAACATTGCTTTAAGGACATCTACTTTCAACTGTGTTTTTTCACTCGTGTACAACTAATTCATAAGAGGGAATACCCTTTCTTATGGTGCATTAGTGCCGGGCAGACATAAAATATATTCAATAATTATACGAAAATTTTTGTGATCCAAATTATTGGCGCGAAAGTGTTTGAACAACTCCATCCAACGACATCCGGTTGAAACATTCCCAGTGTTCCATTCAGACACTTTTTGCGGTGTAATGTTATTAGAAAAAGGTGAATACTCATCAAATATTTCTGTATCTTAGTCACAAGTTTCTTTCCTTTCGAAAACGGGACATTTTGGCGTCCCGAAGCTATGTTCGGGGACACCGGGACACGTCGCCTGAAAACGGGACGTCTGGTCACATTAACCATATATCAACTATTAAAACAGTTTAACTAGGTATCCATTTTCTTGAAGGAATAAATTACAGGTTTATATACAAAGTTTGATACTCTCTTCAAAAAAATGTGCTTGGAGAGCCAATCACTACTCCAAGAGATGTTGACGATTTTATTTATCTTGTCTTGCATTATAAGGGTTAAGGTACACCCACATAAACACGAAAACATGTAAGGATTCAGCCTGTTTTATAAATATACATGTTTTTAAAGAAGTATGAGTGTATCTATATCGTAGTTTACGAAACCCTTTTCAGTATATTTATTTACCTTTTTAAGTCTATAAAGAAACTGATTTTACTGTAGTGCTTTTGTAAAACGTTTATCCCTCTTTTGTAAGCAGAATTAAGACATCAAATTATATGCATGAGTGGGTTAAGGGTTAATGGTTTTATTAGTACAAAAGTATATAAGAAATTATATGCGAGTCATTTCACAGTCTAATTCCCAACCTTAAACATGTTCATGGCGATCCATTTACTTGTCGGTATTTCGACGAACACACACAGAATCGAAGAAAATCTGTATGCGCATATCCTCAGCACTGCTGATGCTCACAGTTGTGTACGTAGCATTAAATTTTATCTAGTGGCATTGGAGAGGGAATGGTAAAAATTCTGAAAATCCTGTGCCGTCATTTATGGTCGACCCCTAAGAATATTTTGCATCCACCAAGCTGACGAGAACGCGCTGGTGTGGAATAGTACTTTCTCTCTAGTGCTGTTGTCTTGATACTGTGATTTAGTGTTTGTGTCTGCGGCTGTCATTTTGTTTAAAAATCTCAATTATATCGCCCACACCCTGCCGCCATACGAATGAATGAATTATTCAATTAATAAATAAATATAATATGTCTGGTTGGACCAATTACGATCGCTTTTCCCACCTACCTCAAATCCCCAGATATTGTTGCAAGTCAGCAGTTACGGCTCAAGAGTCGAGCGTGATTGCGAGTTAAATTTAGTAACTTCACGACAGCCGACACACCTAGGCTTGTTAAAACTATCGCGCTCGATCTGATATGATACGACTGAAGCTGCGTTAAATACAGAGTGACTCATCTAAAACGCATCTGTTCTACCTTCGTTGCGCCAAATCTGTTAAGCACTCATTTAATTATATGATACCATTTCACTATAATGTCATCAATGATCCTATTGTTTCAACGTGTTAATTTATGTTTTATTTCTCACGCTACTAAAATAGGTACCTACGGACATATCTGCATGAAGTACGTATTTGATTAGTAGCCAGAAATTTGATGCGCAAGAAAATAAATATACTAAATATCTAATTTAAAAATGCTAGTAAAAACGCCACAAGCCAGATGCATTTTTTGCAAGTTATAAAAACGCTAAATTGGCAACGTTGATTATGTTATCAGATCCCCTCCCCCCATATGGCGTGACGTCATAATATTATAACCGACCACTGATTTGAACAGTATTGGACATAGGACCCTTTGCCATTTCCGTATTTAAGACCTTTTGTATTTTAATTAATTATTTAAACATCAGTTCTATACACTGTGGTAATGTGGCCATATGCTCCATCTATAAAAGGATATGTTGAATGAAAGTCTTACAAAGACCTTACCATCTACCCACGATGGCTGTCGGCAAAATTTAATTATATTTATTACTTTAGCATAAATATTCTATAAATAAATTTAATCTTCTGTGAGGTAATATTTCTCTTGAAAATCTTTGTATAGAATTAATCCCAACAAAATTCCCTTTTATTATTAGTCCATTAGAATCAAAACCCACACTGTACAAAAATAAAGTTATCAAAAATAAATGTTTAAGTTCCATTACTTATATCAAAAAGTCAGGCGCGCACACAACGGGGGTTTTGGGTCCGAACCCCTCCCCCCAGAAACATAAAAACAAATTAGTTAAACAGAATATTACTTATTGTTTGACAGGACCTCATGACTGAGAATCATGACCTGGATTATTATTTTATTCAAACAACACCCTTCTAAAATCTAAAACGATCAGGAGTGATGTTAGAATTACTATTAGTATTTTTTTTGTTTATTACGAAGAAGACAAGGAATGACAGGTACGTCACTAGGAGTCTTCTACATGCGACTACAGCGACTTCCTGTTATCGCTGATTTCTTGTTGTCGGACAATACACACCGGTTCGCTCCCAAATTTAAATAGAATGTATCGTCACTGCATTAGTATATGTGTAACAAATTTCAAATCTCTGGTTATACAAAAAAATATGTGGAAAGGCTTTTTGAACGGGACCACCGTCATCTTTAGATTAATAAAGCCTGAGCATAACTTTTTGCACAAGCAATGAGTGGTTCTCTCTCAAATTCTCAAATGAAGAAAATTCTCAAATCAAATATATTAACTATCAGTGTTATTAATAAATAATATACATTCCTGTTATTCATCAGCTGTCAAAGTCAGACTAGTCCTTCACACGAAAACCGGTGGTAATATCGATTTCCAAAAAATATGTAGCATTACACTTGTAGACGGTGTGTTAATGCTAGTGTATTATTTATCATGTAACTTATCTATTCAAATCAAATCATTCCCTGTGTGAACACGACAGACGCGTCAGTATGAGCACTCTATAGAACAATGACAGGCAATGGCAGTACATACATAGACAACAAAAAAGTAGGACCAGTCGTTGTGAATGTATCGGTTTTCTACTTGAGTCGGCAATGACGGGACACAAAAACGTTACAGATTTTGGATTATCTTTCTATATTATACCTATAGTAGATTTTAAATTACTGCTTTTTGCGAAACTGTAGTACGTGAGTTGTGATTTTGAACCTCTCATAAAATGTTATATTTTGTTGACACATTATACGAATAACATGAAAGCAGACTGGTTTCATATTATATGTTTAATATATTTACATATATATATATATATATATATATTTTGCACCCTTCTCCCCTAAATTCGCAGACAGAGCGTAATATAAGTACGATTCTCGAAATAGACTTCGCTACTCACTCAAGTTTATTATGTGCTTAGGTATAAATAAATACAACACCGGTGAAACGATCGCAAAAGGAAACATAATTACCATTGGAACGATCAAAAGAAATAAGTTCCTTAATGAAAAGTACCACAATTATAATGATTGATATAAGTCACTTTTTAATGAAACTATATTTATAATCAAATTAAAAAAAATAATAATGTAGTATTCTTTATAGAGTATATAAAATAGGTTACACGTATCCGTTATTTTATTGCTTCAAAATAACACGGATATGGATATCACTCGAAGAAAATCCACAAACAAGGCGGCTTACAATAATTGTTAACACACTTAGCGACTTACTTGATTCCAAATGCATCTACGGATCAATTCTATACACAAGACTGTCTAAATAGTCAATACCGTCTATCTCGCTCTAAAATTTTGCACAGCCAAGAGAGCGGTTGAAACACGTATTATAACAATTCTTCTTCTTCCACGGCGCTACATCCCGGGGTGGGATTTGGCCTCCTCTACAACCGCTCTCCACTCACGCCGGTCTCTCGCCACGCTTCTTCAGTTACCGGGTCTTCCTATATGAAGCCAGTCCACTTCTACGGCGTCAGCACATCTCCTTCTTGGACGGCCTCTGGGTCTCTTCCGTTGGGGTACCCACTTCGTCATGATCCTTGGCGCTCTAACTTCAGGCATTCTCTCCACATGTCCCGCCCATCGTAGTCTTTGGGACTTACAGTATCTTATGATTGTTTGCTGTTCAATCAGCTCTTCCAACTCGTGGTTCATTTTTATTCTGTAGTTCCCATTTTCCAACGTGGCTCCAACGATTTTTCGGAGTATTTTGCGCTCGAAGACAGCTTATTTTTTTTTCTTCGTTTTGAGTTAAGCACCAAGTCTCACAGTCATAAGTGACCACTGGCCTTATAATTGTTTTATATATTAGAAGTTTACTTCTTCGGCCTAGAATTTTCGACCCCACCAGTCGCTTGCAGGCATGCCAGCATTTATTCCCGGAGATACGGCGGATATCTCCTCTGCTGTCTTATTTTGGGTATTTAGGCTGTATCCGAGATATGTGAACTTGTCCACCCCTTCATATGCATGCTGTTTTATGTATATATTCTGCAGCGGTACCTGATCGCGTGTGTTGACCATATACTTTGTTTTTGACTGGTTTATTTGCAGCCCAGCGTTTTCTGCTTTTATTTTCATAGTGCCACCATGGTCGATCATCCTCTGTTTGGATCTGCTTGTAATAACTTTATTGTAACAATTGCAACTAACTTATTATAATTGTTACAATAAATGCTAATACTTCTGTGGGTAGTCATCACAATGGGAGTCATAGTGTTGTGGATGAAGAAGTCGCGATTTTGGTGGTTGCTCCGATGGATGGAGGAGCGAGTTTTATTTGCAGCGTGAATAATCGGTACAAGAGTATGTTACAATACTTATGATACTGTTCCGAGGTCCGATCTGGGTAGTATGTGATGTTGTGCGGAGCGATACACAGACTGAGATACTAACAGACCGGAAACTTATATTCCAGTGACATGTCCATTGAATTATGATCCGCTATTTATCGACGTACTCACAATCAAAATGATATGTTGAAGTTAGGAAATAGTTATTATAATTGAATCAGCTACTGTGGAGTTTGCGTCATCGGATATAGCTGACTATGTGGAAAATAGATACCGCGGAAACAATCATTGTAATCTGAGTTAGCTATCTACTGAGTTTGCCATAATTGGACACTACGGGAAATGGGTATTTAATATCGCCCATCAATATGCTGACACGGATTGAGTTGTTTATCACCATACTTCGATACAAAACTATGAAAAACTACCCTCGATAGCTGTTGATAGCGACCGATAGCAGCATTTAAACAAATATATATTACCCAAGTGAGGTATAATAAAAGTCTTTAAATATATATGTGTTACGCCGAATATGCGAAATTGACTATTACATGAAATGGGCTAAAATTTGCCTAAATCATGAAAAATGCAAGCCCGTTGCCTTATTCATGAATTAGACAAAATATCTGGTGAGTGCATGAATTCCGCAGTAATTTTTCTGCCTTGTTCATGCATTGGACAAATTAGATAGTAGCGTTACGGTGGTGTTTTTTGCAACTAAACTAAATGTGTGAAATGCTCGTGGATTGGTCAAAATATACGTATATTATCTATGGTCAAAATAGGTGGTCGCGCTCCGGTGGTATTTTTTGCAACTAATCAAACTAACCAAATTTGTGTCAAATTTCATTGATTATAATATAAAAATATACCAATCAATAACTAAAATGACGTTCATATCCATTTACTATGCGCAAAAAAACTAGAACTATAATATGATAACGGATGAATTTTATTAAAAGGTATTTTCGCGATTTGATTCGTGGTTGGGTATCGTACATGCAATGGTCGATTGTACGTTTTTGATAGTCGACACTTGTTAGCTAACCTCAAAATGGACATTCAGTTGAATAATTCAGAATTTCAAAACCTAACCCAACCTAACCTAACTTAACTCAACCTAACCTAATACCTAATATTATATTATGTCCAATTATAACTAATACAATCATCCGTATTAAATTTACTTTTTCTGCTGTCATGTTGACAGTTTAAGAATTCCATGCCCTGGCGACTTCATGTACTCGGCAGAAAATTTACCTTATTCATGAATAAGGCAACAGGCTTGACTATTACATGAATTAGCCAAAATTTAGCCCATTTCATGTAATAGTCGATTTCGCACATTTGGCGTAACATATGTACATAATGATTTTGTATTATATTTGATGAAATTGTTCGCATAATAAAGCTAGGCTGGAGTGTTTTTGGCCGCCTGAATAATGTCTTCAAAAGTGACCTTCCACTGTGCCTAAAGCGCAAAGTGTTCAACCAGTGTGTGCATCCCGTGATCACATATGCGTGTGAAACATGGATCCTAAGTAAAAGAGAGATCCAGAAACTTAGAGTAGCCCAACGTGGTATGGAGAGGTGCATGCTGGGCATAACGCGAAAGGACAAAAAGAGGAATGAGTGGATAAGGAAGCAGACAAGGGTTTGCGATGTAATAGAGTTTATTAAAAGCCTTAAATGGAGATGGGATAGAGACATAGCTTGAAAAAGAGACAATCGTTGGACAAATCTAGTCATCCAGTGGTATCCAAGAAGTACAAAACGTCCGCAAGGTAGACCTAGAGGCCGCTGGATCGATGAAATGATAAATTTCTGCGGAAGTACATGGCAACGCAATGCACAGGACCGAGAGAAGTGGAAGCGGCTTGAAGAGGCCTTCATCCAGTAGTGGATAGATTCAGGCTGATGATGATGATAATGATTTTGATGGTTATTTATTTTATATTTTGCCAGTACGAATTATTTACGAGAGAAAATTGAGCGTAGGTTATTTTCAGCAGACATTATTAACTGGCGAATTTTGACTAGTGGAAAACTATTTTCCGTCACTACCCCAAATGCACTTTGACCTTAAGAATCAGCCGAGGCTCTGTCCCAGGGGAAACGACGCGAACTTGTTTTAGGGGTGGGTGGCACCCCACTCTTCTCTCGTGGGGTTACGTCAAAGCCGCCGTTCATTTCAAGCCGTTGTATTGGGTAAATAAAACCCCAGATTTTTGGTAAAGATTTTAAACAAAGGAACTGTGAACTTATTCAAAGGGAACTTAAAATTACTTAGGGACAATCATGATTTCAAATGCGGACCAGTACGAATTGTTATTAATGTGGTTAATTCAAAATAAATATCCAGATGATAAAAAAGAAATAACGTCTTCAAGCTACTGGACTGCAGTGCCAAAGGGTGGAGGTAGGCTGTTAAGATCCAACATAAATAGTCTAGTGTAGACTAAATAGTGTTGGTTAGTTTTTTTAAAAATCAATTAAACCCTGCCTAAACCAAACCTTAATTGTGTTGGTATATTTTGGGTGATACGATAAAATTGTGCACACTTTTTCATTCGCACTTATTTGTTTTCGTTGGAATTCGTTTTTTGTTTTTCATTGTTTTTTTAATTCATTAAGGCCCTGCGTGAACCAAGCTATAATAGATAAAAAAATATTATTCTATCTATAAAATATCCAAAGTTACATATGATATAATTGCATAATTTTAGATATTTTATAAACAGACGAATATTTTTTTACTATTATCTATTATTGCTTGGTTTCGCAGGGTTTAATTGATTTTTAAAAACTAACCAACAGCAGCTGTAAAGTGTAGTCTTATTTCAATGAAAACAAATACATACGACTGACAAAGCTTAGTTTGCACTATTTATGGCGTATCTTAACAGCCTACCTCCACCCTTCGCCACTGCTGGACTGGACTGCAAATTTTCTCGTAAAACGTCACGCCGACAAGGTGAATGATAGCAAACCTGGTCGCCAATTCATATATCTTCTTTTGTTGTAATCGTAGTCATGCTTGTGGTGTGGCAGTCTTTGTTTTACTACACGAAAGAAATACAAATTATTTATGTGAATGGAATATCATCTCTTCTTCCTCTTCGTCAGGACATCATGACTGAGGTGATGATTTGGCTGTCGAACACAGTGACGTCCCTATTCAAAATGCCGCCCCTGGGCGAGAGAGGGAGAGAAAGAGAGCAGTTGTTAGTATTCCACGTATGCCGTATTCTTGGCACGTGTTTAAGTTTATCCCGGATTTTCCTTACTCGAGGTCGGTTACCGGCTACTCCTTAAGTCATCCGCTCACGTGAATACTAAAAAAAGACGAGACTGAAACTCCAGTATCTAGCTAATGTACGAGTATCTAGACAAGACTGGAATCTCTCAGTTTCAAAACGTCCGCAACTGAAACCGAGGAGACGCGACATGCTAGTTTCTCAGTTGCCAGTCACCCATTAAGCATCATCATCAGGGGCGCGACAACCCGGTGTGGGTCCTGGCCTCCTCCAGCAGCTCCCTCCACCTGTCCCTATCCAGTGTGGCCGCTTTCCAATTTGGTACCCCCGGAATACGGCAGTCACTGGCAGCTGCATCCGACCAGCGAATCTTTGGCCTCCCTCTTCTTCTACGTCCTATTGGATTGCTGGACATCACTCTCTTTGCCGGTTCATTGTCATTCATACGGTGCACATGACCTAGCCATCGCAGTCTCCTAATATTAATTGATTGAACTGCGCTGCAATCTTCGTACAGCCCGTAGAGCTCAGCATTATATCTTCTCCTCCAATTGGTGCCATCCCTGATCGGTCCATATATACGGCGGAGAATTTTTCTTTCTAAGATGTTCAGGGCTCGTTCATTTCGCAGAGTTAATGTCCAGGTTTCCGATGCGTAGGTGAACACTGACTTTACAAGTGTCTTGTAAAGAGTGCTTTTAGTTCGGCGAGATAGTATGCGGGACTTAAAATGTCTTAATCCATTAAGCAGTGGTAACAATATCAGTATTTTCGATGAAAAATCATATTTTCTTACCAAAATTGGTAGGACTGAACTGAAATAAACATTGAGATGGGCGACCCGATTTTTAATCTAAAATATGTGGCAGATGTTGAGAAAAATTCCTGCCTGTATAATTACAGGTTGCCAGAATATTCCCGTAAAGATATTACGGAAGTAGGAAAGACAATGGGTCTCACAGTTTGAGGTTATGAGAATAATAGGTTTCAGAGAATCAGTCACTGGCCAGTTTATGAGTTCCATCACCAACCAGTTCGTCAGATTTTAGTTTCTGCGAGAGAGGATGGCCTTACCCGTTAGGTATTTCAGTTCCCATTTTCTGAGTTCCTTGAATATGATCCAACCCCACGATTCGCATAACAAGCGGATACGTCAAGCTACGTAATCGAAGGGTTAACATAGGGGTGGAGGGTGGCGATATTTCGGGCGGATGACGTATACGTCCCAGCGGGTCGATATTTCCACCCACCCCACTTGGCCCAGGCATCGCGAACGCGGCATGACGTCACGGGAGCAATACCGTCGGCCGTGCTACGTCACGAGACAAACCACTAACTGTGACGTCCGCCCTAGCAGACTACACCTATTAATTTGTAGATATGACGTGTACTAACATAGTACGTGAGAGCTTTTTTACTAGTAGGTAACTACTTAGCCCGAGATTATATGGTGTCCTTATGAGGTTTCCTATAAGCTTATTTTAGAAAGCGTCCAGAAGAAATTTCTTCGATGTCTTTATTTTAAGACATTTAACTATTTTCCTTTCGATAATTCGTCAGATGATTATTTTCCGACTGTCTTTCTACAAGGCATGCTTACTTTTCACTCTCTTGAATCTCGTAGGTCTCTTCTGCTCTTGAAACACTTTTGCCTGTTATCGCGAGGGATGGTTTCCAATCCTGGTGTCCTAATGAATTTGAATTTCCATGCGCCTGTCAATTACCTACGTGGTCGCAGTCATGATTTATTCTGGATCGGAACCGTTTCCTCGTGTCAAGGCTACCAGACACCATTAGCGAGCGGTGCAAGACTAGTAAATGCGTTCCCTAAAGACATATACATTTTCAATGTATGTTCTTGTACTTTGCATTTGATGTACTTTGCATTTTGTTTTTGAAACTTTATTTTTCTGTATTAAATTGTACTTAAGTATGTTTTGTTTTTTTTATTTATTAGTATTATTATTATTGTTTTCTATATGCTCTTCTTCTCATTTGTGAG
This sequence comes from Rhyacophila brunnea, assembly GCF_057557595.1. NCBI lineage: Eukaryota > Metazoa > Arthropoda > Insecta > Trichoptera > Rhyacophilidae > Rhyacophila > Rhyacophila brunnea. Next base: position 28,561,083 of record NW_028232904.1, on the reverse strand, counting down.
GGTAATATTTTTATAATGTTAATCTCATGTTGTGTACGTCTTGAATTTAGATTTGTTATGTCCACAATATTTTGTTTTCTTAAGGCTATTTATAAGGCTATATAAGGCTCAGTTGAGGCACGGTCTAAAAAGATCGTGGCTAGGCGATGCGCGGATTACGTGTCGCGGCTGCAAATGACGCATGTTAAACGAAATATAATTTGTCATATAAATCCAACATGTGTCCATTTAATGTTCTGTTTATTGTTCTATCAGTAACAATAATAATATATTCATTGACATGTTTTCTTTTTAAAGTAAATGGGTAACGTTTTTAGTCATCTTTACACGATTTAAGAATTAATACGCCCGTCGCCATCACGAAACAAATTGACGTGTTTCCAGCTCGACGTTCTCTCTCCGAATGGCAGCGAGTCCAAAATTTCGTCGCGCCTATAGTTGAAAATTATTTGCCGTTTCACTGATGTATCACCTTAAATAAATAAATAAATATTCTAGCAGTGGCGAACGGTGGAGGAACTTTGTCAGTCATACTTATTTGTTTTTATTGACAATTACATACACATTATAGATGGTATTGATTAGTTTTTAAAATTCAATTAAACCCTGCCTAGACCAAACCATAATTGTAGAGATAGTCAGTGGAGATCCTACAAAAATAGTGCACACTTTGTCAGTCATATTTAATTGTTTTCATTGAATTAAGAGTACAACTGGCAGGTGGTGTTAGTTAGTTTTTTAAAAGTCAGTTAACCCTGCCTAATCCAAGCCATAATAGTCAAGAAATATTCGTCTATCTATAAAATATGCCATTAAATCATACATACTCCGAATCGATTATTGGTATGTTTATAGCTCAGTGGCGAAGGGTTGAAGTAGACTATTAAGATCCGACATAAATAGTACACACTAAACTTTGTCAGTCATACTTATTTGTTTTTTATTAAATTTAACATACAAATTTACAGAAGGTATTGGTTAGTTTTTAAAATTCAATTAAACCTTGCTTAAGTCAAAATATTATAATTGTAGAGGTAGGCTGTCGATATCCGGCAAAAATAATATACTTATTCGTTTTTATTACATAAGAATACAAAAGAAGGCAGTTCGATTTTCGAATCGAAGAATTGTATGCGTGGTTATATTGGTAGTAAGTTCATTATTTTTTTCTCTTCTGTTGGATACCCCGAAAACAATATGGCGGCTCTAGGTCTGAATTGAAATGTTTACATAACCTACGTATTACGTGATTATTCATCTTAAAAATAATAGTCCATGTATTGCTTTTGACTGCCTACTTAAAATCGATGAGGGTGTATCTATCCACAAGGCGTTTTGAATGTGGCCGTACAAATTGGAAGATAAATAATGTCATAGTAGCAGTGACGTCCGGTGGGGGTAGGCATATTGAGCGTCACTCAGGGCGGCAGTTACACAAAGGGCGGCAAATCGAGGAGAATCATTGGGCATATAGAAATAACTAGGTAGGTACCTAAACTTAGTAATAACGGAAACTTTCCATTAAAAAAATTTAGCTCACTGGTTGGAAACAAAATGTATTAAGTAATTACTATAAAAGTTCTAATAGGGCTATATTTTTTCGTCCGGTTCGCGATGTCTAGTTAACTTCAGTTGTCCTTGGACGTCCCGTCCTTAGTGAACAGCAATGACACATGCAGATTTGCGAATTATATTTGAATTATTGGTAGGTAATACTTAATTGAAAATAATTAAACTTGTAGAGATGAAAATGACACCAGTACAATGCCGGGTAAAGCTTCAAGCGGAAATATCCGAGCCATTTGTATCACTGAATGGCCTAAGGCAAGGTGACGCTCTGGCATGCCTTCTTTTCAATATTGCGCTAGAAAAGGCGATACGGGATGCAAAGATTGATGCCCGTGGCAGCGGCACGATATTTACTAAGCCTGTGCAGCTGCTGGCGTATCCCGATGATATCGACATCATTGCCATATCAGAATTGGCGCTGAAAAAGGCATTCACAGCACTAGAAGCCTCTGCCAAAAGAATGGATTTACAAATAAACGAGGCAAAAACTAAATACATGCCTGTCTATGTCACACCACGAGAAGTCGCACCAAAGTTAGATATTGGTGCATACAAGTTTGATACGGCCGACAGTTTCATATACTTTGGATCTCTTGTAACTCGACATAATGATATTACAGAAGAAATCAACAAGAGAATCATGTCTGCGAATAAATGCTACTTTGGTCTGTTAAAACATTTTAAGTCCCGCTTACTATCTCGTCGAACTAAAAGCACTCTTTACAAAACACTTGTAAAGCCAGTGCTCACCTACGCATCGGAAACCTGGACATTAACTCTGCGAAATGAACGAGCCCTGAACATCTTTAAAAGAAAAATTCTCCGCCGTATATATGGACCGATCAGGGATGGCACCAATTGGAGGAGAAGATATAATGCTGCGCTCTACGGACTGTACGAAGATTGCAGCGCAGTTTAATCAATTAAGATTGGGAGACTGCGATGGCTAGGTCATGTGCACCGTATGAATGACAATGAACCGGCAAAGAGAGTGATGTCCAGCAATCCAATAGGACGTAGAAGAAGAGGGAGGCCAAAGATTCGCTGGTTAGATGGAGCTGCCAGTGACTGCCGTATTCTGGGGGTACCAAATTGGAAAGCGGCCACACTGGATAGGGACAGGTGGAGGGAGCTGTTGGAGGAGGCCAGGACCCACACCGGGTTGTCGCGCCCCTGATGATGATGATGAATACTTAATTGTGTCTAAAAAGTTTGCCAGGTTGTCAGGTGTTTTTTTTAATATATCTTAAACCGTGGACTCGCAATATTGTCCATTGAAGCAGAGATGGTATTTAAATTATATTTAGTGCTATGTATCGTGTTTAGGGATTCCAATCCTGGGATCCCTAGATGTTTCCGATACCTATGAATCCCGGGATTGATAAACATAATCCCGAAACTTTCAGGATTGATTTTTTTTATCATTTTTTATGGAAAATAAAATAAAAATGAAAATATAGCAGAAACAATACTTTTAATAACAAATAACTACATTAGAAATAAACTGAGTTTGAATGAAGTTTGATTTATACTCATGTGTAAATTGCCGATTCATTTTATTTTTTCACATAAATTAATAAAAATGAGAAAGATTGGAAAAAAAACAATGCTTCCCACTATTTACAAAGTAATTCCACCATGGTACTCGTATCATACGTTTTACGGCAGTTTCATATTTGGCTGACTAATTAGATTTATGAAACGGAAAGGCCATAAGTACACCATGATTTGCTTTACTATTTTAAATCTCGCTAACCCATTCATTAAGTCTTTACTATCAGAAACAGCAATCTAATATTAAATTCACATAGACTGAACACAGATTGAACGTATACAATATTAACAATAAATGTCTTAAATAGTATGAATTATACTAGATTTATTTTTGACCGATTTCATTAATGTTATTTGTAAATATAAAAATGTTATATTAACAATGGAAAAAATGCCAATCCCGGGATTGTAAAATTGTAATCCCGAAATCCCGGGATCAGAATTTTGGCTCGGGATTGGATTCCCTAATCGTGTTAGTAATGTATCCATACAACACATTTCTTTTTTTTGCATTTTTTCTCGGGACGTTACTGCATAGTAGAAGTGTGAAGTTGGCAGGATAAGAGCACACTCCTCGTGAAGAGTAAAAGAAGTGAATACGAATCCCTTTCGGGATAAACTTGTTTCTAGTTGTATTGTTAAGTGGGTATGGCTTTGAGGTTTTTCAAGAAATATGTATTTTTAGTAATAAAAATGTAACAATCTTAAATGTCAACTTAAAACCAAAATAAATAAGTACCAGATTCTTAAAATACCTAAGTCTGCCAACTGACATTCAAAATAATTGTCTTACACTCCAACCTAACCGAGAAATTTTTGGTGTGCTGGGCTGCCACAAATGTGAAATCAAATTGACTGAAAACTAATAATTTTAAATAATTATTTTCTTCAATTATTATACTGGTCTCCTACGTACAAGACGGGTGGATAATGTTGAGCGAGACATTTGTGTTAGATAGCTGGTTAGAGGCTACCCAGGACCGTAAGTTTGGTATTCTTGTATGTCGATTCTGGATGAGGCTAAGACCCACGCTGTAGTGTCGGAAGAAGAAAAGGATAGAGATCATTATTAATTGGTTTATTCTTCTTGTTGGCCGTTTATGAGACTCTTAGAATTCGCCACCCGTGCAATGTTTGCGAATGTATCTATTCAATAATATGTTCAATTGACTCATAATTTCATTGATTTAACACGTAAAGTAATTTAACCAGGGAACTCATTTATTATCTGTTCTGTGATTTTAACCCTAATCCAGTGACGTCCCTAGGCGGGCTTACATATTATTTACATACTATTACTTACATAATACAATTCTCTTCCATTTTTACTTTCAAATTGTCTGCGAAATCGTTAGGTACCTATTTAAAAAAAAAAATTAAGTACTTGCCGACTAAGAATTATAAGAACTTGCTAATTAAGTATGACGCCTTTAGCATAATGGTCTATACTCTATGTGCATGGGCGCGAAACCCGAGAGATGCAGGTTCGATTCTTTTTTTGACTTTTTTAAAAAAAGATTTTTTCTATTGGTTATATTATATTTTCTCAGCAGTGTTTCCAAAATTATGTAAGTATGTTCAATAATTAGAATGTTACATTCTTAAATCATGTGAATTATTCGTTGAATAATAAAAAAATTAAAATTATTAGTAAGTTTAAGTAAGTTACAACAAAAAATCTTGGAGTGATCCGTGACATCGGTTTGTAATTAAAGTAATACCTACTTTGATTTAAAATATAAAAACCGATCATCAATAGGAATTCAATTTGGAAAACGCTTCAGAGAGTATTATTAATGTCATTGATTGAGAGTTATTAGTTAAAATTTGTCGCAACTAAGTATGGCGCGTTTAGCATAGTGGTATGTGCGTATGGGCGCGAAACCCAAGAGATGCTGATTCGATTCCTGGGGTGTCTTACTTTTTTCAAACACTATTTTTTCTATTGGTTATAATATATTTTCTCAGAAGTGCAAAATTATCTATGTTAAAGAATTGTATATGTTTAATGCGTCAATTACATTGAGCTACTTTACGAGCTGCTTGAAAGCCTAGTAGAAAAGTTGAAAGCCGGTCAACTTTACACGCTACACGCCGGTGTGTGGGCCTACTGCGTCTGCGCAGTAAAGCGCAGTAGCAACATCCCGATAAAAAAACGAACTACGTTCAGTCAAAATAGTCGCTGGCTTGTGGCTTCTCAGCGAATGGAAAGTTTTGTGTGTCATCATCACAATCGTAGTAGCTGAATCGCCCGCTATTAAATTCGCCAACAAACAGCTCGTAAAGTAGCTCAATGTTATTGACGCATAAGGAACTTTGTCTCGTGACGTCACTGAGAATTTAGTTATTATGAATACTGTTATTATTATTATTATTATATTCTATATTCTCTTCTTCTCGCTTGTGAGGTTAATATGTGTTATAATGCATATGTCATGTTGTGTACGTCTTGAATTTAGATTTGTTATGTCCACAATGTTTTGTATAATTAAATCTTCTCTTCTTGGTCGTTCGCTTATGGCTGAGGATCGTGACCACATTTAAATTTCGCCATCCTTTGAGCGACCAAGACTTTCCATCCTTCTCGATCTTCCGCTTCTCTCAGTGCAGAATGGATGGTGCCCCCAGTCAGCTCTTTCACTTGGTCGCTCCGTCACGCAGACGCTCTTCCTCTGCTTCGCCTTCCCTGGAGGCTGCCCAAAACTACCAGTCTCTCCAGGTTGTCCGGTCCGCGCCTGACAATATGTCTAAAAAACTGCAGAATTCTTCTCAGATATATCGTCGAGAGCCGTTCCTTTATCTTCAGTCTCTGGATGATTGACTGGTTCGTCCTGTGCTCCGTCCAAGAAATGCGAAGCATTCGGCGCCAACACCACATCTCAAAGGCATCAATTGCCTTCCGTTCTCTTGCCTTCAGGGTCCACGACTCGACTCCGTATAGAAATATCGAGAACACTAATGTTTGCACAAGCATCATTTTTGTGGCAATCGAAATTCCCCGATCCTTCCATATAGTGGTAAGGCAAGGTAAATAAATAAATAAATACTCAAAGATGATATTTTAGATACCTATATAATATTATAGAAATTACATGTTTTTTGACAACCCTACTGGGGATGACACAATAGAGTATAATATATGTAGTAGGTATGTATTATAATTATATTATTAGTGTTTGTCGCTATCAAGAGTAAGTGGTTGACATGCAGACAATATGGTTTTTTAAACCAGTTACGTATGCTTCGGATGGCCAGATAATAAGTATACAAACCAATCTTGGAAAATTGGTGCATAAAATAAGTTATTTAATACTTTTTATTTTTAGTTATTTACTTAATTTAATATTAAAATCACCATGTAAGTGCTATAAAATTATCATACATGATTTCACTATTTAAGAATGGCCCAAATATATTTGGTACATAAATAATATTATAATATCTAACCCGATTAATTTGTAACAATCGGTTCGCATTGATGCATTGAAACATCACTAACTATTAAACAATATTAATCGTTATTCTGGTAATTAGTGTTGAATGTCGTTTTTATAGGTGTTTAAAATGTTATCAGACTGATGCTCCCATCCCGTAGCACACTTTGAACCTTTAAACCAAGGATAGTCAACCTTTGTATACTAACCGACCACTTTCGTATCTCTGTTAGTATTAAAATTTTCTAACCGCTCACCGGTTCCAGGTTTGGGTCGAAATCCCGAAGGCTGGAATCCCGAAGGCCGAAATCTCGAATGCCGAAATCCCGAATGGCCGAAATCCCGAAAGCCGAAATCTCGAATACCGAAATCCCGAACGCTGAAATCCCGAACGCCTAAATCCCGAATGGCCGAAATCCCGAATGGCCGGAATCCCGAAGGCCGAAATCCCGAAAAATAAAAAAATACAAACAGCAATAATTGCGCAATCTTGAATGGCGCAATTTTTTATAAGAGAGACAAAAACCCATTTTTTGTGAAAAATGGGTTTTGCAGATTGCGCAATTTTTTGCAGGAGAGACAATTTTGTAGAACAAATGGATTTTGTCTTGCAAAAATTGATGTTTGTATTTTTTATTTTTTTATATTTCCACAAAAATGGGTTTTGTCTCTCTTTTAAAAAAGTGCGCAATTTAAGATTGCGCAATTATTGATGTTTGTATTTTTTATTCTTTTATATTTCCACAAAAATGGGTTTTGTCTCTCTTTTGAAAATTGCGCAATTCGAGATTGCGCAAAATTCGGTATTTGGGATTTCGGCTTTCGGGATTTCGGCTTTCGGGATTTAGGCTTTCGGGATTTCGGTCATTCGGGATTTCGGCATTCGGGATTTTGGCCTTCGGTATTTCGGCCTTTGGTATTTCATCCGGCACCCTCGGTTTCACAGTAATTGTTCGTATAATTCCTGATGCATTACTGTTGGGATAAATTCTTTTATAAAGGGTATTATTATAGTTTCTCCAATATTATAGATTTTACCATTTTTTTCAATTAATTTTGAAATGCGATATGAGGCAACCAATCCATTTTCGTTCGATTTTAATTTTTTGGTACTGTTCGGTTATCAGGAATACAGCGGAAAACACATTTTGAAAATACCCGATATACTGGATTATTTGTTAGTTTGGGTTAGCTTAGGTTGGGTTAGGTTAGGCTAGGCTAGGCTAGGTAAGGTTAGGTTAGGTTTGATTAGGTTAACCTAAAAAATAATCCAGTTTATCGGCTATTTTCAAAATGTGTTTTCCGCTGTATTCCTGATAACCGAACATTATCGATTTTTTTTTATATATTTTCTGAAAATATTCAATGGGCTTGTCCTTATCATTTAGATGCTTTGTAGAAAGATGTTCCCGAAATCATCGACATGGCTTCATTGCTTCGTTGGATAATGTTTTACGACACAATAAACACATTGAATGTTGTTTATTTACAACAGATTCTATGAAACCCATCTTCAGATACTCTTGCAAATAGCCACGGGCGTACTTTTTCTTCTAGGGCGATACAAATACCTAGTATATTTTACTGACATTTAAATTGTCACGGGGAATTTTATGAAAACATATTGAAAATGCTTTTAAAACTACTACCGCCCACCATGAAAGCTGGAACGCCCACTAGTGAGTGGTAGGGATCATGTTGACTACCCCTGCTTTAAACGAACATTGTCAGTTAGCAAAATCTACCAAAATCACGTGACCAAAAATGAGGTCACCTCACGCACTGCATCGACACCTGCATGACTCAATAAACGTTTTTTTATCATTTTCTACATGCCTACACATTTTTGACTCGCGTGTTTTTTGTTTTTACTAGTGTCATTGTGCCTCATGGCCTATTGTAGTGTTAAAAAGAATATATTATGTGTACCCGAAAATACATCTTTTCATTAACATAATTTAATATTTTATGTATTACAACTCTCTGTCTTCCCCAAGTTCCCGCCAAAGTCAAAGAAATGCTGCATCCTTTTACACACAGTCAAATCACCTAAATTTATGCCTTCCGACTTTCCATTCTACCACGTTTTTATTAGCTGGTATTCTTGTTTGTCCAGTATTTTTTTTTTCTTGTTTGTCCAAGATTTGTATTGGACGATTGAAGATTTTTAATCCCGACTAGCTAGACATTTGAAACTTTTAGAATAAATCAGAACACTATGACAAAGCATTTTTTTAATACTTTTAGCCATCTTTAAGCAGAATTGAATTCATTTTCAGTTAATTCTGTTTTGTATGGAAAGTTATTTCGGAAAAGAATCTTAAAAAAAAAGAATTATTGGTTGCTAAGGGGGTGGTCCTAGCAACTAAATTATTAATATATACGTGCGTTACTATGGAAATCAATATGAAATGTCAAAATGACATTTCAGTTTCTATATTTATTCAGTATTTCTATCAAGTATAAACAAAAGTATTTATTAATACATAGAATTATCCAGTTTATATGATTCAACAGAAAATTTAAAAACGTGGTATATAAATAGTTATTTTTATCATGTAATTATTTTCTTCTTTACAATGTCGATTTAAGATAACCTGCAAACCAGTAGTTGAATGTAATATGGGTACAGCATAATTACAGCCAGTCTTAACCCTTAAAATGCTACGCAACGATATATCGTTGTTTTTGATAATAGCCAGAAATGCTAACAACGATCGTCGTTTTGCTTTTGATGCCTGAAATGTTAAGTTAATTTGGGAACATACTACTGCACCAGCGGTACGAAACATTGTTTATCTATTTAGTTTTATTGTTGTGTAATATAACCCGATTCATATATTTTTTGTGACTGGGAAGGTTTATAACTTATAACTGTTGTATTTTTTTTCATGGCAGCACCCTTTTTACAATAAAAATAATTCCAAATACAAATTTCAGTTTACCATATAAAAATTTGTTTACAGTCAAATTCTTGGTGGAAGGACAATGTTTTATTTTATTTTATGCATTTAAAATAATGGGAAAGACTTTCACTCAACTCAGTGCTTAAATTAGAGTGGATTTGTGCTATATAAAATCATCTGCAATACATCATTTAAATGTTCCAATAACCAAACAGACCTTTTTCACACTACTTGTATTATCCCTCGTGTGGCATGACCAATTGTTTCCAATAACTGATAAAAATCAAAACTCTGTGCGCGGATCGTGCATTTTGCTCGCTCTCGCGATCGCCCGTATGATAGAGCGAAAAAGAGATATGTCAATTACTTGCCTCGTTATCTATTCAAAACGATACATTAATTATGAAACGTGCTTCCATAATAATATTTCGATTTTGCAGAATCAATTAGAGTGGTAAGGTGTCTAAAAATAATACAATACTTTAATTTATCGACAATTATTGGTAGCAATCCTCGACCGGATTTTGCACAATATCGTAGCAGCCAAAGGGTTAATAAAATCGGGAATGCTAATTTCATTGAACTTCAAGACAACATTTAACATTTATTGTATTTAATAATATATTACTTAATGCATTCAGTGGTACGTAATTAAGTGCGACAAAAATCTGAGATTTCACAAAACTAATAGCGCATATTAATATACGTGCATGGATTTACTGGTTACATGTAAAGTGTTCGTACAACATTTCACCGTGGCACAGTTCGCCGTGAGCTTTCTATCGGAAAGAGATGACCGTGTACTACACGGTCTCCAATTTTATTAGATTCAATATGAACGTTAATTCAATTTTCATAGCTGATTTTGGCAAAATTCGTGAATTCAAGAATGAAAACCTAACCTAACCTAACAAATAATCCAGTATATCGGCAATTTTCTAAATTTGTTTGCTGAAGCGTGTTTTATTTAGACATGAATTTTATGTCAGTACTATACGACCCAAAGAGGTTGGACGGTCTTTAATATACGGCCATATATTTCCGATACAACATTTCACGGTGAAGTGTGATACGGCGAGCTGCAAACGTGCAAGCTTCCAGACACGGGATTTACTGTCACCAATAGTGTGTATTTTAAACTATCGCGATAATAACTTTACTGTTTAAACGTAAAAGTGCTGACTCTTTCACCAATCACATTTTTCAAGCGTAAGGCCTTGTCCAGATGGCGCGATTTGACTCGCGCGCATTCCAGGTACACGTGACCTCACTGAGTTGTCCAAATCTAATCGCCGCGTGTCACTTCTTGAGATCGGTCTCGGTTGAGCTGTCCACATACACTCGCAGCCAGACACGCGTCATATGGACAAGCTCTAAGCGAGACACGATGTTGTCATTGTATGGTGCTATTTAACCGGTTGTGAAAATTTGTAAACGTAAAAAATGTTTTGCGCGATGTAGTTCGTTTTTTTTCGGCAGGTTCGCTACTATCTTTCTACTGCGCAGGCGACGATACCTCACAAATTCCAACTGTCGCGTGAAAATTCAGAAGCTTCTGAACTTTTTGCCGTGATAATACGTACTGTCAACCAGTAGCGAATCGGCGTTAAGATCCGCCATAAGTAGTGCACATTAAACTTTTGTTAGTCATATATAATTGTATTGGGCAGATACGACAAAATTGTGCGGACCATTTCATTCATATTTATTTATTTTCGTTGGATTAATAATACATCTTATTACTTACACATATTATTTGCTTATTTTTTTTTAAATTCATAAGGCCCCTGCCTAAACCAAACTATAATAGATAAAACTATTATAGTAGTGGTAGTAATTTCCTCGCAAGACTCAGAAGACCTCCAAAGCAGAATGCAGGAACTAGCTGGAGTAAGCAACAAAGTAGGTTTGAAAATAAATGTAACAAAGACGAAAGTCATGTTCAACTGCTTTGCGGGCCAAAAAGAGATCCTCATCAATGGCACTCAACTAGAACAGGTGAAAAACTACATCTATCTGGGACAACAAGTGTCTATAGATATAATTATATTTGTTGAAATTGTTCGCAGAGTAAAGCTAGGCTAGAGTGCTTTTGGCCGCCTGAATAATGTCTTCAAAAATGACCTTCCACTGTGCCTAAAGCACAAAGTGTTCAACCAGTGTGTGCTTCTCGTAATCACATATGCGTGTGACACATGGACCCTAAGTAAAAGAGGGATCCAGAAACTTAGAGTAGCACAACGTGGTATGGAGAGGTGCATGCTGGGCATAACGCGAAACGACAAAAAAGGAATGAGTGGATAAGGAAGCAGACAAGGGTTTGCGATGTGATAGAGTTCATTAAAAGCCTCAAATGGAGATGGGCTGGACACATAGCTCGAAGAAGAGACAATCGTTGGACAAATTTAGTCATCCAGTGGTATCCAATAGGTACGTAACGCCCGCAAGGTAGACCTAGAGGCCGCTGGATCGATGAAACGATAAAGTTCTGCGGAAGTAGGTACGTGGCAACGCAACGCACAGGACTGAGAGTAGTGGAATCAGCTTGGAGATGCCTTCATCCAGCAGTGGATATATTCAGGCTGATGATGATGATCTATAAAATATCGAAAGTTATGTATGATTTAATTGCATACTTTTAGATATTTTATAGATAGACGAGTATTTTTTGACTATTACTATTATGTCTTAGTTTTCGTAGGGTTTAATTGAATTTTAAAAACAAACTAAAACCATCTGTAACTTTTACTCTTAATTCAATGAAAACAAATACGTTTGACTGTTAAAGTTTAACGGCCCACGTGCTCGTCGTAGGTCAAAATTGAGTTTTTATTGTATTTTCAAACCATGATCCTGGACACTCCTTAAACGTTGTAGATAATCTATTTATATAATTTTGAAGCCTTATTATCCTTTATAGTTATTTTAAACATTTGATGACTGCATAAAGTATTTTTGTTACATAAAATAGTATTCTTTTAAACCTCTCGCTCTAATGTTTTAGAATATAGTCATATTTCGGTACATAACTGTGCAGTGGTGTTAAGATTTTTTACATTTATATTTTTTTAAACGTATTTATAAAACCATTAGTATAATTTATTACGAGATAATTTTTGTAAAATATTCACGATAAAAAATTATATTGATAATCTCTGTGATCTCAAATTTGACAAGAATTAGGCATTTTATTATTCAAAAAATCGGCAAGATTAACACATTTGAAGATGAATCTAAAGATAATTATTATAAGCTATGTTTTTGACCATTCAAGTGTGATAAAGATCTTATGAATAATGATTGCTTTATAATAATTATTGACCTAAGAATAAGGTAGTATTTTTTTGAAATACGCCATTTCTTTTGTCATTCCCCAGTGGTTAAGCTACAACATACGGCCATAGCCATAAATTGACAAACTATAATTGAAGTAGAGAGTAAAATGATATTGACGCGCGTGTTTGAACATGTACCGTTAAAAAAAAATAAAAAAAAATTCGGTTAGGTACATGTTCAAACACGCGAGTTAACATAATTTTACTCCCTACTTTAATTATAGTTTGTCAACTTATGGCTACGGCCGTATGTTGTAGCTTAACTACTGGGGAATGCCAAAAGAAATGGCGTATTTTAAAAAAACACTACCTTATTCTTAGGTCAATAATTATTATAAAGCAATCATTATTCATAAGATGTTTATCACACTTGAATGGTCAAAAACATAGCTTATAATAAGTATCTTTAGAATCATCTTCAAATGTGTTAATCTTGCCGATTTTTTGAATAATAAAATGCCTAATTCTTGTCAAATTTGGGATCACAGAGATTATCAATATAATTTTTTATCGTGGATATTTTACAAAAATTATCTCGTAATAAATTATACTAATGGTTTTATAAATGCGTTTAAAAATTAATAAATGTAAAAAATCTAAACACCACTGCACAGTTATGTACCGAAAAATGACTATATTCTAAAACATTAGAGCGAGAGGTTTAAAAGAATACTATTTTATGTAACAAAAATACTTTATGCAGTCATCAAATGTTTAAAATAACTATAAAGGATAATAAGGCTTCAAAATTATATAAATAGATTATCTACAACGTTTAAGGAGTGTCCAGGATCATGGTTTGAAAATACAATAAAAACTTAATTTTGACCTTCGACGAGCATGTCCCCCCTTATGCCAAATACCTGCACTAATTAGGTAGGTATACAAAAAGGTTAGCAACTACACAGGATAAATTAATATTTAATACATAACAGAAAAAAAACTAAAGCGATACGTGTATTATTAGATTGGTAGGTACGTGTTTATTAACATAATAAGCGATTTATGTTGCAATAAAATATCTTAGATACAAACAATATAATACACTGTTAAAATAATGTCAAATACATAAATTACTGCAAAACTATTTAAATGCAATTTTCGATGTGTTATCATTTCATTTGTTCTTCATCAGTTGTTGTAGACGAATTGTGGTAGAAAATGAAGTGTTTTTTGTTTATTCTCTGTTGGACTATTCTTGTGACAGCCAAAGATATTAAAGAGGTAAGAATAAAAGCATGTTTGATTTGACAACCTTTGTTGATTGATTGCCGGACGATATCCCAAACGCTGAAATCCCGAATGCCGAATTCAAAAATAGCCTGAAACACAAATGTCGAATTCACGAATGGCTGAACTCACGAAAGCCGAATTTTAATGTGTGTAGACGTGACATAAAGCACACTTTAGTGCGTGGCAACCTCATTTTTGGGTATCTGCCAGTGGCGAAGGGTGGAGGTAGGCTAGATCTGCCATAAATAGTGCACGCTAAACTTTGTCAGTCATACGTATTTGTTTTCAGTGAAATAAGACTGCAATTTACAGATGGTGTTGGTTTGTGTTCAATTAAACCTTGCGAACCAAGCCATACTAAATAATAAAAATAAAATAAAATACTCTATACTTACTATTAAATTATGCAATGAAATCATACATAACTTTGGATATTTTATAGATAGAATAATATTTTTTATCTATTATAGTTTGGTTTAGGCAGGGCTTAATGAATTTCAAAAAATGAACCAACAATACTATGTGTAATATGTATTCGTTAACCAACGAAATCAAATAAATATGAATGAAAAAGTGTGCACAATTTATGATCCAAAATTCCCAAATTGATTTTCAAAAACTAACCAACACCATCTGTAAATTGTAGTATTTGTTCAATAAAAACAAATATGCATGACTAACAAAGTTTATTGTGCACTATTTATGGTGGATCTTAACAGCCTACCTCCACCCTTCACTACTGGTATCTGCCACTGAGACATTCCCAAGCGTAAAAAACTGCTGATGCTTCATATCAAACGTAGGATCTCGTGATACGCCCAATTAAAACTGAGTGTGGTGCGAGGTGGATTGGTTTTTCGGGGTGTATATTTGTGTTGCCATTGTCATAAATTCGTAATTTTCATGTCTTTGTTTTTCCAAGTAATGTTTTGTCTTTATCTTCTTGGTCGTTTCCTCATTGTTGAGAGTCATCTTCTGGGCTACTGACTTTCCACCCTCCTCGATCCTCTGCTTCTCGCAGGGTACAGTGAAGGCAACTCCCAGTAACCTCCTTCACTCAGTCCCTCCAGCGTGCTGACACTATTCCTCTGTTTCGCGTTCCTGGCAGGCTACCCAAAATGGTTACATGTACATTTTACGTAAAACATTTCACCGTGGCACAGTTCGCCGTGAGCTTTCTTATCGAAAACAGATAACTGTAGGTACACTATACGGTCTCCAATTTTATTAGATTCAATATGAACATTAGTTCAATTTTCATAGCCGATTTTGGCAAAATTCATGAATTCAAGAATGAAAACCTAACCTAACCTAACAAATAATCCAGTATATCGGCTATTTTCAAAATTTGTTTGCCGCTGGCTTCCTGTAAAGTCCACATCCAACAATATGTAAAAGAAAAACTGCAGAATGCATCTCAAACATATTGGTGAGACTCGCCAACACTATATTTCAAAGGAATCAATTGCCTTTCCATCAATTGCCTTCAGGATCCATGGCTCAATACCGTACAAAATTATGGCACTTAATATGGTATTAAGTATATTAAATTATGGTACTTATTTTGTCACTATTCTGTTTGGTCATGTTCTGTTTTATCATGTTCTGTTTTGTCTCTGTTCTGTTTTGTCCGGTCACCGGTTTTTCCTATATAAAAAAATCTTGTTCCAAATCTGTCTGATTGATTTCAAGGATGATTCATCCAGAAGTAAACGTCTTGCCCAAGCTGGTGACTGCATCTGTCCCGATTTTGACCCACTTCTTCGAAGACTCCATTTTGATGAACTTGCTGTTCAGAAAAGGTATGTTTTAATATTACGATTTTGATTTAAGACTATCATAGGATCACACTTCGAAATAAACCGGAACCAGCGAACTCAGAAATAATGGGAACTGAAAAGTGGCGCACCCAGGATTTAATATTGGGGGGGGGGGGCAAGGAGGAGAATATAAATTAGTCCCATAGGCTCTTTTTCTTCTTCACAGCCTAATTTCACGTTTATCGGTCTTTTGTCTATTGCACTCGGTGTACCTACACCATGGTCCCCACGTCCTGAAACGGGCCCTCAGGCTAGGATATTTGGCGGGCCCCCTACCTACCGCTAAGATTAAAGGCAGTGTGAAACACTACATTAACGTTTTTCAAATTGTGTTTTAGTTCAAATTAAGGGTACTTATACAGTGAATTATTGGAGATTTTTAATACATCTACTTTAATAATGGAGCTGGCGAGTATTGATACATAATAGTCAAAAAATATATTGCACAATTATATAATTGAAAATGTTCATAGCCATGAAGTATAATAGCGCCGCAGGCGACTTTTATTACTATTAAAGCTAATTTATGATGTGTGTTTATCTCACTTATCTGGTCAACCCGACACGCCGGGCCCCCAGGATAGAGCCATGTCAGCCCTCCCCAGCCATGACCTACGCCACCGGAATTCGGGTGGACACCGAGAATTTTTTGACAGTTCCATTAGGGATTGGGTTTCTAAAAAAACCTGACATTAGTGTTTCGAAATTTTTGTGTTAGAAATTAAAATCTAAGAAATTTTTCTAAAAAGGGTGCTGGAGAATTGCAAATCATTTTTTGCCGTGTTTTTATTTGTCTAAGCCCTAAGGTATAGGGCTTTCAGTTTCAATGTTTAAAATCATTCTGATAATTTTCATGTTTGGGGGGTGCCAGGGCCCCTTAGCTCCCCCCCTGGGTGCGCCACTGGAACTGAAATACCTAACGGGTGTGGAGAAACAGGCAACCGATCTCCAGTGTCGAAGAATATGGGATACACTTAATCACGGGTCAAGAATACGCTTGTATTTCGTTCCTAATTTCAATTAAATTTTTATTTGAATTTAATTTTTTTTTATTTCGATTTATTTTTTACATATTGTGGACATTACAAATTATAAGTTTAAGACTTTCACAAAATGACATGAAACATTATTATAAAGAAGAAAGAAAAATAAAAGTAATAAAAGGGATAAAAATGAAAATATAAAAAGAGAACATAATGTAAACATACAAAAGCAGTCAAAATACAATTATACATAAAGATACATAATACATTGAGTGTAATAAGGAGACCCTATTTTAAGAATTCATAAAATAGCGTCCACCGAAACTCACCTCACGCAAGTGGAATATAGGTATCAACACCCGAAGCAATTTGGTTGAGCATACTTATCGCCCTCCCAATTGGCATTACCAGTGGCAGTTGGTTCTGCAACTTGGGAGAATAAACAACTGATGCTCCCTATTTCTAAGATAGTTATCAGGGACACACAGGTCAACACTACCCAGAATGGCAGAGTTCTCATTTGTTATATTATATATTATATTCTCATATATTATCATAAAATCTCTTCTAAATTGCAGACTGCAGTATCTAAGCATACTTAAGAGCATACTTCAGTGAAACGACAAATAATTTTCAACTATAGGTGCGTCGACATTTTGGACTCGCTGGCAATCGGAGAGCGAACGTCGAGCTGTGAACACATCAATTTGTTTCGTGATGGCGACGGGGGTATTAATTCTTAAATCGTGTAAAGATGACTAAAAAACGTTACCCATTTACTTAAAAAAGAAAACATGTCAATGAATATATTATTATTGTTACTAATAGAACAATAAACAGAACATTAAAGGTACGCATGTTGAATTTCTATGACAAATTATATTTTCGTTCGGCTCGCGTCATTTGCACAATCCACGCATCGCCTAGTCACGATCTTTTTAGACCATGCCTCAACTGAGGAACCTTAAGGCGGAATAGCTTGGAAAAATTATAAAGTTCTTTAACAAAATTGGAGTGAGGACCTGATCGGTGGATCCTCCACTAGATGAGAAGAGGCGATATGACAGCAAGTCGCAGTCAAAGCCTCGGTAAAATCATAAAAAGGACGATCAAATTCTAAAATGACATCCCTGATAATTTCCAAGTAAATGAATCAAATCAAATCGTAAAATAACAATATATTCATTTAATAATTATGTTGTCCTCAGAAATGCCATCCATGCGATGTGGCCTCAAATCAATTCAACGCTGACAGAAGATCAGGGCATCATGAGAGATGTTATCTTGAAGATGTCAACCAGTGATTCCGACACTTTGCAACAAATAGCGTTTGTCAACTCTATATGGTTATCTAGTTACCTCCCATACATCTCACAATCGCCGCAGCTGTGTCCCATTGCTCAGGTTTGTATATTTTTTACTCCTTTACTTGAGGTTGTATGGATACTATCCGTGGATTTATCCAACTGACTTTCTCTTATGTGTGCTTACTTACTGCAGTCTGCAATTTAGAAGAGATTTTTATTAAGTTATGTATTTTTTTCGACTTATACGAGGTATAAATGAGAACTTTTCCATTCTGGGCAGTGTTGACCTAGTGTGTGTCCGTGATAACTATCTTAGAAATAGGGAGCATCAATTGTTTATTCTCCCAAGGTGCAGAACCAACCTGTCACTGGTAATGCCAATTAGGCGGGCAATAACTATGTTCAACCAAATTGCTTCGGGTGTTGATATATTCCACTTGCGTGAGGTGAGTTTAGGTGGACGCTATTTTATAAATTCTTAAAATAGGGTCTCGTTAGCAAACTCGATGTACTTCTTTGAACTACTATAGATATTGTATTTTCACTGCGATATTGTTCTCTTTTTATAATTTCATTTTATCCCTTTTATTTCTTTTCTTTTTCTTTCTTCTTTATAATACTGTTTTGTAATGTCCACAATATGTAAAATAAATAAATTGAAATGAATTAAATTGAATTGAATTGAATATTACTTCTAGAACATCAAATCAATTCAATGGATATTTTAATTACATTACAAAATATTAATTCAAATAACGACTGGTGGCGCTTTTAGCAGTGGACTGTAATTTGAAGGTGATGCTGGATTCTGCATCTAGGGGGAGGGTTAACAGTATGCCAGACACTGATTTTAGACAGTCAGTTATTTAATATCGCCGATCAATACGCTGACACGGATTGAGTTGTTTATCTCCATAGACGTCAAAGAAGTCTTCAGATAATATGACAAGCTTCCTTAACCCATCCCTGTTGTTATTATATTATTTCAGATGATAAACTCGACAGTGGAGTGGCAACGCACAAAGAATCCGGAAGTCTTGTCTGATGCCTTGAAGCAAATGGCATTGACCACCGTCAACGCCGTGCAGTTTTCTGCAGAGAACGCTTTCCAGACAGCAGGATGTCCACTTCAAAACCCCAAGGTACATACATACTTTATTATACCTATATACCAGTGGCGAAGGGTGACTTAAGCCCGATTCAGACACACAGGGACATCGGTGTCGCGCTCCTATATAATAAGAAGACATTTGTATTAAGTTTATGAACGCCCCGAGCTAATGAGTCAAAGCGTGTTCGGTACACTTTTCTGTCGGCCGCTACATTCTCAAGCCGCGGATACACATGTTTTTATTACCGCAGCCAGTTTTATGTTCTAATTTATAATGCATTCACTAATTAGCTCTGGGCGTTCATAAACATAATACAAAGGCCCCTTTATTCAATTACAAAGGCCTTCTTATTATATACGAGCGCGATACCGGTGTCCAGGAGACGCAGGCTGTAGTGATCAGAGAAAAATAGCACAACTATAAATACATAGAACAGATTTTATTTAATTAATTATTTGTTTAATTAAATAAAACACAATTTTACAGTACTTATTCCACTTTTTTAATTAAATTTATTCCGATTTCGTCCTCCTTAAAGGGACATTATCAACTCAACTCATTCTAAATTCAATAGATACTATTGAAGATATTTTTTTTAGAAGGTAGGTTTTAAATAATCGCTTACTTAGTATAGAGTCTTCGCCACTGCTCAGTAATGATGGAAATAGCAAATTTGTGATCCAACGCGTCGTTTATGTGTTAAAATATTTTAGGAATATCAACGTTAAAATTAATTCGTCCTGACTCGCCACACCACAGATCACACATATACTCACATCAGACGAGTCGAACTCTGGCTGGGAATTACTGCGATGGAGTAATTATTCTACCTACAACGTATAAGAGGCCATCCATGGACTAAAACCGCATGCGGTATAGAACCGTGTGCCATATTAAACTTATGATTTCTGTTCATGAAAATATATTATCACTAAGTGTGTAAGTGTATGGTATAAACGGATACGATCAGATGCTTATAATATACTACAGAAATCATAAGTTTAGTATGGCACACGGCTCTAAACAGAGTGCAGTTTCAGTCCATGGATGGCCACTAATGGTTAAGAATACATTTTGTTAATCTGGATTAATTAATCGTAGGTAGAGTATACGTGTTGTTAATTTGCACTGTTTTTGGACTTTTTACTACACTGATACGCCTATTTCCATGTTTAATTCGAATAAATTTAGATCAAAAATGATATTCACTTGTATTAATATAAATATAGTAATAAATATATTGATAGACATAGAGCGGAATGCAGAAACATTTGTCATAACTAAAATTTCCTTAGCAGAAAACACTATGCAGAAACATTGTCCTTAGTTAAGATCATATCTATTGAAAATAATACCATATTTAAAAATTCTCGTTAGGTAAATTAGGTAAATTATTTTATAATTGTTAAATGATGACAAAAATATGACAACTGCATTTTATAAATGCAATAACTGTAAATACATATTAATATTTAATTATAATACTCTTATGTATCCGTTATAAGTCATTATACGTGATTCCACAGGCACCGCAAGATATTTTTTTAACATGGTAACACTAGCGTCAAGTGTCATTCTTCACCTGGCATTTTTTATTTCTGCGGGCTGGCGTATAAAAGTAAAATAATATTCTCCAAGTACATGCCAAATGAATTAACACTATCAATATCCATATTGAGATACATTGTTAAATGAATTTGAGTGTATGGACTGTTTTATAGACATGCGAATTTATTTTGACAGCAGCTGTCAGTGGTAAATGGTAATAGAGAAGGGGGCGTGTTCATAACAAAAGTAGTCTATGGTTAAGGATTCCTTAACGCTATACTCAGGATTGTCTATAGTTAAGTCATGCTTTTCGGCGACTTATCCTTAGGATCGAAATCTTAGATTGTGCATTCCGCTCATAGAAGACAAATTGATAGATAGATATTACATCATTTTCACCCTAGAGCTGGAGTTCAAAGTTATGAAGTATATACTTTATTATTAAGGCCCGGATTTGTATGCTAGTACATGTTTTGTTAGGGTGTATGCACAGCTATGAGAGTTGCACAGAAATCTGTTTTGAAAGACACAGAATTCAAAAATAAAATCTTATTGTGCATATAAATGCATATTAGAGACGTTAGAGCATATTTGAGACATTCATAAATAAATGCATATTTTAGCTTTTGAATTTACAATTTTAGTTTTTTTAAATTATTTTATCGAATATATAACTAAGTTAGGCAGGTAGATATCGTAGTTTAGATGCACTTGCATTGTTAATGCCATCTCCGAACTGTGGATTTATCAGAAAAAGTGAAGTCAACTCGGGCACTTTTATTTAAAGTTTGCCCAATCACCTCTGTGGACATTGAGAGGTCGTTTTTCGCATATAAACAAAGTACTGACAGATACCTATGCGGAAAAATTTAATGCCATAGCATATTGAAAAAAAAAATGTAGGTAATTATTAAAAAAACAGAGAATAGTATTTAGGAATACGTTTTTGTTTTTTTAGTTATGTTTGGTTTACATTGCATTTATTATTCAATAATTTGTACTTGTGAAAAAGCTATTATGAAAATAATTTTAATTGATTAACTTTATATTCATTGTTTGTGTTTTTTGTTCTACTATCGTATTATGTTGAACAATTATTAACTACGTGTTCAATTTTTTGTCAGTAATATTGGGTAACGTGGGTATTTACAATTTTTCCCACAAAAATGTCAATTTTTAACTGCATATTTCTTTAGTGCATATTTTATTGATTTTAAGTGCATACGTGCATGCATGTAATCATGTTTTTTGTTGAATATAAATCCGCCCCCTACTTATTATAAAAATCATCATCATTGGTGGTCCAACGTCCAGGACGCATCCTAGTCTCCTCCAATAACTTCCTTCATGACACCGTCCAACTATGCCTGGGCCTGCCAATCGACCTCCGACCGTCCGATCTGGTATTCAGGATTCCCCCCAGTAGTTGAGCACTGTCCGTTCTTGCTACATGGCCCGCCTATCGGAGTCTGCCAGACTGCCACAGTGATGTCTAGCGCAAAACTTCATAAGCCATCTTGAAATGATTAGCAAGGGTGTCCGTCAAGACAACACCATCTCACCGATACTATTCATCGTTACTCTGGAAAGTTTATTCAGGCGACTTGACTAGGAGAACATAAAACTCCTTATTAATTAACGGTGAATACCACAATCACCTCCAATTCCTGATAGTAATGCCAAATCTGTGGACCATGAAGAATAAATCTTCTTTTACAGTTTCGGGATCTGACGTGCTTCGACAGAGGGCTGACTTATGAATTTGATGATATGTGGAAAAAATCAGAAATCCTGATTCCATATAGCTATAAGAAGATCGCGAAGAAGCTGTACAAATCCTCATCCGATTCCGACCGAATGATGGCTGCCATGGCAACTGTCAGTATATCAGAACCCTTCGAAGACTTCGTAGCATTCTTAGATGAGAAGTTCACATATGAAGTAAGTAACACTATCCCTACAATATTTACTCGGATCATAGTCCTGCTAATTTTCTATTATGTTTGCAGATCATAAACTCACATTGCTCCAAACTAACACGGATATCACTCAGATCAATTCCATAAACAAGGCGGTATCCACAATAATTGTTAACTAACACACGGCGGGCTAATTGTGTTACTCAAGGACATTATTTTATAGCTCTCGGTTATTTCAGTCATGAGGGGCCGTGTTAAAAAAATAGTACGTCTAACTCACACAAAGTTTCACGAGTTTTCGAATATCGACACACAATAATCAAAATTTGCATCACACCACCACATATTTTAAAATGTTCATCATCATCATCAGCCTGAATCTATCCACTGCAGGATGAAGGCCTCCCTAAGCTGATTCCACTTCTCTCGGTTCTGTGCGTTGCGTTGCCACATACTACCGCAGAACTTTATCGTTTCATCGATCCAGCGGCCTCTAGGTCAACCTTGCGGACGTTTTGTACTTCTTGGATACCACCAAAATTTGTCCAACGACAACGCAGGCGACCTTTTTGCCATTAGAGAAAATTTTTGATGTGTGTTTATTCTACTTGTTAGGTCATCCCGCCACGACAGGCCCCCCAACCCCGGGCCCCTAGGTTAAAGCCCTGTCACCCCCTGGGGGCCATGCCGTATAATATACTGTATTTTATTATTATTACAACGTTTTTATTAGCTCGCATTCTTATTTGTACTTGTGTTTAACTAACTTCCTGACTAGCTAGACATTTGAAACTTTTAGAATATATCAGAACACGATGCCAATGCATTTTTTTTAAAAATACTTTTAGCCACCTTTAAGTAGAATTGAATTTATTTTCAGTTAATTCTGTTTTGTATGAAAAGTTATTGCGACACCATTATTGGTTGCTAGGGGTTTGGGTTCCTAGCAACTAAATTATTAATATATACGTGCGTTACTATGGAAATCAATATGACATTTCAGTATTATTTCTTTCAAGTACAAATTTTTTTTGATCATTTAAGCTAGTCAAGTCAAGTTTATATGATTCAACAGAAAATTTTAAAACGTTGTAAGTATATAAAAAGATTTTTTTATCTTGTAATTATTAAATTATTGTTTGTAATTTCTAGGCATTGCGCGTCCAATTAACGTCACGGATTCCGTCCTGCTGCTGCGAAGAATTCACCACGAAGAGTTTAAACTTATACAAATTGTTCGAACCGCAGTCAGAACATTCACTGTCTTTAGTGCTTGCCAAACATGAAGCAAAATTCGCCAGAATTAGTAATCCTTAAGAGTAAGGAAACTTCAAACCATCTGCTGTTGTAGTAATACTCGAATGAATTATAACTTGAATCAATAATCGTGTAATAAATCATTAAAAACTATGCCTACTTCTCTTAATCCATTTTCGCTGCATAGTTTTAGTATAATATGGAAACCACACAGAAGTTGTGTAGGGTGTAGAGGTGGGAGAATTGTATACTTAGTACCAGTATAAAAAAATACTTAGTATCGAAACTTGTTCCAAAATACTTACTAGTATTAAATATGGGACATTATATAGAGCGTTCATGGTGATATTATATGGCACCCAACTCGAGCAAGTCAGCAGCTACGTCTATCTCGGACAGCAGGTTTCCATAGACGGAAGCATGCACGATGAAATTGCTCGAAGAACAAAGCTGGGATGGAGTGCTTTCAGACGTCTGAATAGTATCTTCAAGAGTGACCTACCATTGTGTCTTAAGCGTAGGGTGTTCAACCAATATGTGCTACCCGTGCTCACGTATGGCTGCGAGAGATGTCCAAAGGCTAAGAGTCGCACAGCGAGGCATGGAGAGGTGTATGTTGGGCATCACGCGAAAGGACCGTAAGAGAAACGAATGGGTTAGGAAGCAGACAGGAGTACGCGATGTAATAGACGTTGCCAAATAGCTGAAATGGAGATGGGCGGGGCACATTGCTCACCGAAAGGACGGCCGCTGGACAAATGCCGTCATCCAGTGGTACCCAAGGAGCACAAAACGGCCACAGGGTCGCCCTAAAAGCCGCTGGATTGACGAACTGGTAAAGTTCGGCGGAAATACGTGGCAGCGAACGACACAGGATCGAGAGAGTTGGAAGAAGCTAGGGGAGGACTTCGTCCAGCAGTGGATTGACCCCGGCTGATGATGATGGCGTGCAAAGCTTTGTCAGTGCTTTTTAGAAGCCATTTTTACACAGATTATTGTTTATATAATTATTATCCATTTACACAACCACGCATAAAATTTGAATTCAGTTTATTAGTTGCAATTATAACACTAAAAAATCGAGAAACTCGACGTGACAAAACCAGATAGACGCGTAAATACTTATCAGTCTCATACTCAACTGGACCTAAAACTAACTCCATATTATTACAATAAAACGAACTTGTCACCATTTCTGTCCTTCACTATACCAACTTTACAACTGGGGAGAAAGGGAGAGCAATGACAGTTGAGTATATCACAGCTCGACATAGTGTGTTACGCTATCTCATTTAATTACTCGCATTTAATGTCAATAGTATTGAAAGTCTGCCAACTAGCGAGTCGCGATGATCTCATCGTATGCGTTCGAACAAGTTTCTTGGAACAAGTTTATTAGGCCACACGTACTGAGTATGGGTAGTTTCATGCCGAGACTTGAGTACACAAACTGGTGACAGTATTTCCAACTCACCTCTAGTAGGGTGACTTTTGGAAAGAGGTGGACTGTCGAGATCAGAGAAAAAGAGCACACTTGTCAGGTATACTTACGGGAAATAAGAAGATAATACGATATTACTACTGATTAATAGGTACACTAGCTTACTGACGATAGAAAATTGAGCGATGAGTTTAAATGATCTATTTTTCTAAATATTTATGCACATCAAAAATCACATAATATAAATATAGAGCAATCTATATTTTTTATATGTGATTGAAGTCACAGATTTTTTTAAATTATTTTTTTTTAACGAATAAGACACAAAATTTCAGAATGTAACATTCTATATAGGTACTGAATATACATAATTTGAAAACATCTCATGCATATACACACTAGAACAAATCGTTTTTGTAGACAAAAATACGACACCCGACGGGACTTGAACCTGTATCTGCTGGATTCGCGCCAGTTTGTTTTACCAATTAAACGTAAGTATCTAAGGCGCCCGTACTTTAATTAAGCCTCAATTACATTGAGCTTCTTTACGAGCTGTTTGTTGGCGAATTTATAATCTGCCTGTAAAGTCGCCCAGTGTAATCATCGAACATGTTAGCTTGCTCGATGATTACACTGGGCGACTTTACAGGCAGATTATAAATTCGCCAACAAACAGCTCGTAAAGAAGCTCAATGTAATTGAGGCTTTAACCACAAGATTTGTACAGACATACCTACCTACTTAAGAGCGTACTTCAGTGAAACTGCAAATAATTTTCAACAGTAGGTGCGACGAAATTTCTCACTCGTCGCCAATCGGAGACCGAGAGTCGAGGCGTGCGCACGTCGATTTGTTTTGTCATGGCGTCGGATGAAAATATTCTTAAATCGTGTAAAGATGACTAAAAAACTTTACGTATGTACTTAAAAAAGAAAACATGTCAATGAATATACTATTATTATTAGTAATATAACAATAAACATAACATTAAATGGACGCATGTTGGATTTTTATGACAAATTATATTTCGTTCGGCACGCGTCATTTGCACAATCCGCGCATCGCCTAGCTGCGATATTTTTAGACCATGCCTCAACTGAAGTATAACCTTAAATAATATTAAGTATATTACTTATATGGAGAATAGTATATATTTTTTTAAATTCGACTTTTTTGTTTGAAAATTAGCATGTGTTTTAAACGGAAGTATAAAGAGGGCGACCTTTTGAATTTCGCACGCGGCGGCCGAGTCAATCGGGGCGGGTCTGGGTCTATATCACAGAACAGATAATTACAATTCCGATAGGCTATACCCCAATACACCACATTTTGAAGCAGGGTTTTGCATGTGTGAGTGTCCTACGAAAATGAAACATACATTATTTACTTCATAGTGTGTGTTGCAAACTTCAAATTCATCAATCTATTGCATAAACCGAGAGCAGTTGTCAGAACGAAGGAATGACGTATTCTTGACACGTGTTTAAGTTTATCCCATATTCTTCCACACTCGAGATCGGTTGTCTGTTACCTACTCTTCATCCGTTAGGTATTTCAGTTCCCATTAATTCTGTGTTACCTGGTCTATATACTAGTAACTAGACATAGCATTGGGCCAGGGTAATGTTTTTTTTTAATTTACTCGTAAAAAAAAGATAATTTCAAAGGTTCAGAAGATATATTATTATTATTTAATTCTTCCAGTTATAAAATATAAAAATAATAATAATAAAAGAACTTTTTATATAAGTACAACGTTTTTAAATTTACTGTTGAATCATATAAACTTGACTTGACTAGCTTAAACGATCAAAAAAAATTGTACTTGACATGTCATATTGATTTCCATAGTAACGCACGTATATATTAATAATGTAGTTGCTCCCCTAGCAACCGATAACGGTGTCGAAATAACTTTTCATGCAAAACAGAATTAACTGAAAATGAATTCAATTCTACTTAAAGATGGCTAGAAGAATTTAATAAATGCATTGGCATCGTGTTCTGATATATTCTAAAAGTTTCAAATGTCTAGCTAGTCGGGAAGTTAGTTAAAAATCGATTGCAATATTTGTACCGGACAAAGAACCACCGGACAAAAAATAAGAATATGGAGATTCATTCTAGTTAGGAACCAAAATACACAATATTTGGCAGACAACTAGAATATCTGTATGAAATTTTCTAATAAATTCAAGACATAAAAAATAGATGGCAGTGGAATTTAGCGATAAAATATTCTTTTCAAAACAAAGTTATAATTTTATTTTTATCAAATCGCTCTCCAATTGAAATATTAGTAAGAAAAAATAATTATTTTTCCTCTATTTATTTTTTTGCTAGACTAATCTAAGCCCGGTCGCACATTGAAAATCGTCCGACTACACACGTCTAATTTTATTGACGGCGTCCTGAAGCGGGCCCCCAGGCTAGGATGTTTGGCGGGTCCCCCTACCTATCGCTAAGGGTAAAGTCAGTGTGAAGCGCTGCAGTAGCGTTTTCCAAATGGTGTACGCGGTAAAATTAAGGTATATTTTTAATGATTTTTTGTATTTTTAATAGTCAAATACATCTATGTATTTGAATTATGGACTTGTCGAGTATCGGCACACAGTTGAAAGTTGCAACATATAACCATTTATTACCACGTTTTTATTAGCTCGTATTCTTGTTTATCCAGTACTAATTTTTTCTTGTGTGTCCAGTACATTTTTTTTCTTGTTTCTCCAAGATTTGTATTGGACGATTGAAGATTTTTAACTAACTTCCCGACTAGCTAGACATTTGAAACTCTTAGAATATATCAGAACACGACGACAATGCATTCTTTTAATACTTTTAGCCATTTTTAAGTAGAATTGAATTCATTTTCAGTTAATTCTGTTTTTATGGTAAGTTATTATTATTGGTTGCTAAGGGGGTCCTAGCAACTAAATCATTAATAATATATAGGTGCGTTACTATGGAAATCAATATGAAATGTCAAAATTACATTTCAGTATTCTGTAATATTTATTCAGTATTTCTATCAAGTATAAAAAAAAGTATTTATTAATACATAGAATTGTCAAGTTTATATTATGATTCAACAATCAACTTATTCTTATTGTGCCATCCCCTAGCGGAGGTCGGAGTTGGCGAGTATCAGCACACAGTTCAAAATTGCATCATAAAACCATTTATTTTTAATTATTAATATCATTGAAGTATTTTTTTACTATTAGAGCAAATTTGTGATGTGTGTTTATCTCACTTTTCTGGTTGACTCGTCACGCGAGTCCGGGCCCCCAGCAGTAACGTCCTTAGACAAAATGCCGCCCCTAGGCAGCGCCAAAATGCTGCCCCATTTTTATATAGTATTTTTTATCATCCTTTCATGACTAAAATATCCAAGAAATGTGCTGTATAGATACATTACTAACAAAATATATAGGTACCTACCAATATATCTAATTTAAATGCCATGTCTGCTTCAATAGACAATATTGCGAGTCCACGGTTTAAGATATGTATGTACATTTAAAAATACACCGACAGGCAAAAATATTTGGATACATTTTAAATAAGGTATGTATGTACCTACCTATAATTATAAAATCTGCACATGCCATTGTTGGTCATTAAGGACTTGACCTCTAAGGACAATGGAAGTAAACTAGAAATAGCAAACCCGACAAAAAAACAGTCCTGTTAAACCTTGTATGTTAATTAATACATTTTGTTTCTAACCAAAGAGCTGATTTTTTTAATGGAAAGATATTTCCGTTATTACTAAGTTTAGATAGCTGTTTCTATATTATATACCTAATGATTCTCCTCGATTTGCCGCCCTTCGAGTAACTGCCGCCCCCAAGCGACGCTCAATCTGCCTACCCCTACGGGACGTCACTGGCCCCCAGGCTAGAGTCATGTCAGCCCCCCCCTCCCCTTGTGGGGGCCATGACCTGCTTACACCTACTGTAAAAGTGTATCGAAGATATTGTTGAGATATTAACTACTTGTGTAATTTATATTATATACAAGTTTGGTACTAGAAATGATAAATTTCCTCAAACGTCGGGAAAAAAAATCAAAAAATATTGTCAGAAGTGGGATTCGAACCCACGCCCTCAGAGAGGACCAGAAGAGCTCACCCCGCGTTCAGCGAGTAAGGTCATGCCTTGAGTCTGGCGCCTTAGACCGCTCGGCCATCCTGACATATGAAACGGTGACCAAATTAACAAGCTCGACAAGAGGCCAGTGAATGTAGCCAATGAATTGTCCGTCTATTTTTGTATAGACAGTGTTATTTATTATCACCCAGAGGTGAATAATTATAAGATAAGTTTTTTCACTATAACAGCATAATTATTATAATATTCGCAAGTAGGGAATCCAATCCCGGGATCCCGAATCCCGGACAATTTTCTATACCTATGAATCCTGGGATTAGTAGACATAATCCCGAAACCTTCGGAAATGATTATTCTATCAATCACAATCAATTAGTATGTGTACAAAATTATTTTAGTGAAGTGTATGCACCCAGTGGCGCACTCAGGATTTACAATGGGGGGGGGGGGGGCAAGGAGGAGAATGTAAATTAGTTCCATAGTCTCTTTTTCTTCTTCATTAATTTTTTTTTATACATATTTTCACAATACACGGCGGTATATTTGTACAGATTCTGCTAGTTTTTATTAAATTGGAGGTAGGTATAACGGCGGTAACCGTTGAGCGTGTCATCAGCGACTGGCGGATTGGAAGTGACTAACGGCGACCATGCTGGACATGTGCGCCTAGTATGCTAAAACATTACTCAAATATTATCGGCTATGCTACACGCATGGTCTAGAGAGCTACAATATTTATGCCAAATTCCACTGAAAAAAATGTTCTTTTGATTTACACCACCACCGACTGTAGTGGGTGTAGACGTAGCCGAATGTTTATCGTCGATTTTTAGTTTTTTAATATTGAGGTTCCAAAATATTAATTGAAAATGGACAAAAAAAGTATATGAGCATTTAACTTAAGGTTCAAATAGACTATTATGACGATCGGGCACATATATGCTAAGAGCGATTTAGTGTCTATGATCAAATCTATGCCATTCCGACATATTATACATACATATTGTTTAAAAAAATATAAAATGGGTTTTTCGGCATTTATTTCTGAGTCTATTTGAGCCATTATACACAATTCTACTCAACACATAACACAGCCTAATTTCTCGTTTATCGGCCTTTTGTCTATTGCACTCGGTGTACCTACACCATGGCCCCCACATCCTGAAACGGGCCCTCAGGCTAGGATATTTGGCGGGCCTAAGTGTTTTTATTTGTCTAAGCCCAAGGTATAGTTTATTGGCTTTCCATTTCAATGTTTAAAATCATTCTGATGATTTTCATGTTTGGGGGGTGCCAGGGCCCCTTTCCCCCCTGGTTGCGTCACTGTATGTACCTGCACATGTCACAAGGGGAATCGCCGGATGCTCACGGATAATAAATAACCAATCGTAAGAACATCAGAAGAATAACAAATTCATTCTAACCAGCTAGACGCTACTGACGTTCTGACATGCGAACGGCGTCTAACCGCCAGTGCCACGGACGTGCAGGCCGGCACTTGTTTCTATGCCGAGTTATATTTTCTTAAATAAATAAAAAAAATACTGTTTTACTACTTTCATATTATTATCTATATTACAATATTATTTACTCCATTAAACCCATGCATTTCCAAGATTGAACGTACACAATATGATTTTTTTAACCGATTTTATCAATGCTATTTATATAAATTTAATACAAAATAATAATATTAACTATCGAAGAACGCCAATCCCGGGACCAGTCCCGGGATTTCGGGATCGTCAAATTGTAATCCCGAAATCCCGGGAACAAAATTTTGGCTAGGGATTTGATTCCCTATTCATGACCAAGTACTAAAAAACCATTTTAATAATACCACGGTTGAAAAAATTTGGTCGAAGTTATACGTTGAAGAATCAAGTCAATTTAAAGAATGGGCAACAATTACTTTATTAATATTAACGATTTTTCCTACTACTGTCTACTGTGAAAGATCATTCAGTGTAATGCACTTCATAAAAAACAAATATCGAAGCCAGTTGACAGTGATGTAAAAAATGGAAAAAAGTGGAAAAAATGAGTATAGAGGAATTTCCATTTGCATTATTTTTAAATAAATAGATAATTATGTACCTACTAAAATGTTCAAATATCTTTTATTGAATGGGCTTGTCTATAAATAAATTAATCAATTTTTTTCATGTAAGTATAAATAAAATTTAGCTTTAATTTTTTCAATCACAACAAAAGTGAAATTTGGTGCGGCCACCAGACGTTTCCATAGAAACGTCAGTGTCAATTGTGCGGCCAGAGTTAAATTTTACGTGACAACCACTGGTCTAAAGGATATATAACAAAAAAATAACAGAAATATTTTTATAAAATATACAAGTAGGTACATACAATTAGATGAATATATTAAGGCTTATACCTCAGTTGAGGCACGGTCTAAAAAGATCGTGGCTAGGCGATGCGCGGATTGCGGGTCGCGGATGCAAATGACGCATGCCAAACGAAACACAATTTGTCAATAAATCCAACTTGCGTTCATTTAATGTTCTATTTGAATCCTTCCCAACCAAAGAATTTTGTGGCGTCGTCAAGTGCACAAGGTGTCACTTATACGGCCACATGGCAAATAATTGTTCGGCGAGAAGCGCCACATGCGGCCATTGCACCGAGGAAGGACACGATAGGGCTGAATGCCCTAACATTAAGGCCCCCGGAAAGTGCCCGGCCTGCGCCAGGCACAAGAAGCCGCACCAACATGCAGCGATCGACCCTGATTGCCCAGCGCGCAAGTACGCAATGGCACAGGAGCGGAACCGAACGGATTATTCGATTCAATGATTCGGTTCGGTCAGTTAAATGCGGGCAAAGGGAGGGCTATAACGGCGGAGCTGATCAAGATGGTTCGGGAAATGGACAAGGATTTGGTCCTGGTGCAGGAGCCTTACTCCTACGGCCCCTGGGTTTCAGTGGTGGTCGGGTAATGCACCACGGCCTGGGGTCCATAGCCTGCATCTTCGTTGCGAATCCTACCCTAGTGGTGCTACACCTTGCCCTCCTGTCGAGCGAACTCTTTGCCGTAGCGGAGGTCTCCGACCGATCGGGGAACTCCATTGTGGTGGTCTCTTCCTACTTTAAATTCAGCGAAAACATCCTGAAATGCGTCGAGCAGCTCGGTAAAATTCTGGTTGCATGCAGCGGCAAACAGATTATAGTGGGAGCGGACGTCAACGTTCAATCATGGCTGTGGGCCCCCCGGAGTCCGCGGTCTGACCGGGACAATCCGGCGCCCCTCGAGGAACTCGTGACAACTCACGACCTGACGGTGCTGAATAACTCTAATGGTCCAGCCACATTCTCCACCAACAATGGGGAATCTCACATTGATGTCACTTTGATATCCACTGGTTCTGCCGGATGCGTCGTGAACTGGACTGTCCATTTGGAAGCGTCAGCAAGCGACCACCGTCTGATCACGTTCGCCTACAGGACCGAGAGGGGCCACGCGTCTCTCGCTCCACTTGTGAGCGAGTCACTGCCGAGGCGTTTCAGGACCAAGGGAACCAACTGGGTACGTTTTGACCGCGAGTTTGCTGAGGGTCTGGACAGGATGGCCTCGCGCCCTCCGCCAAAGGACATGCACGCTGCGGCTGAGGACCTCACGAATCTCATGATTGAAAAAGCGGAGGGCACTATCGGAAGGACGACCCCGAGACCGCCGGACCTCGCACCCTGGTGGAAGCCGAGACTGACAAGACTGAGAGACGCGATGAGGAGGGCCAGAAGGGCCTTACGAGCAGCGCGAAGATCGCTGGAGGGGCCGCCGCACGCGGACCATCCGCTTGCGGTCACCTACAGGACCACTAGACTCAAGTTCAAAAAGGTAATCAGTAAGGCTAAGAAGGTGCACTGGGGGGAGTTCGTCACTGAAATGGGTGGCAATGATCCGTGGGGCCCCCCTTCCGCGTGATGAAGCTGGGCTCACGGCCCGGAAAAGTCATGTCGGCGGTACGGCGCCCCGACGGATCGTTCACCAATGGCTCTGAAGAGTCCGCCACAGTCCTGTTGGATGTTCTTATCCCGCAGAACAACGAGTCGCTCGAAATTGACAACGAACGAATTCAGCAGCTTCGCGTCTATGCGCTGCTCCCCTTAAACACTCCGCGATTCGCAGCCACTACCATGTCCGAACTAGGGATCCTGTTTGCCAGCCTCCCGGCCGGCAAAGCCCCGGGGCTTGACTGCATAGATAACGCGCTAGCGAGAAGGGCGTGGTCTCTTGCCTCACACGAGATCACACAACACTACAAAGAATGCATGAGTAGTGGCATATTCCCTGACTGCCGGAAGAAGGGCCACCTCATGGTGATCCCCAAAGCCGGCAGTCACTCTCCTTGTGACCCGAAAGCGTATAGACCGATTATGCTCCTTCCCGTCTTCGGGAAGATATTGGAAAGATTGATAAACAGCAGGATTGATTCCCACCTGTCGGAAAACTGTCCAATCTCGCAAACACAATTTGGGTTTAGACCCGGAAAGTCCACCGAGGCTGTGATTCGCTTTGTGATCGATTCTGTGGAGAGCTCTGGCAAGGACCTCGTTGCCGGGATTTTTCTCGACATCGCGGGCGCGTTTGATACTGCGTGGTGGCCCTTGGTTCTGGCAAAGCTTTGGCTGAGACAGATCCCCGGGGACCTCTTTGCCTTGGTTCAAAGCTACTTTAGCAATAGGGAGATAACCTACGACTCCGGCCCCAGCCTGATTCACAGGAGGACCACCATGGGGTGTCCCCAGGGCTCCGCCTGGGACCCCTTTTGTGGAACATATTGTTTGACGACGTTCTGTCCCCAGCAACGTTCTTAGACAAAATGCCGCCCCTAGGCAGCGCCAAAATGCCACCCCATTTTTATACAGTATTTTTTTATCATCCTTTCATGACTCCAATATCTAAGAAATGTGTTGTATGGATACATTACTAACAAAATATATACCACAAAATCTATTAAACTCCATTTCTACTTCAATAGACAATATTGCGAGTGCACGGTTTCAGATACACTTAAAAATACACCTGACAACTTTCAAAACTTGCGAATCACTGGCAAAAATATTTGGATGAATTAATGAGGTATCTAATTCTGTACTTACCTATAATTCAAATATAATTCACAAATCTGCACGTGTCCTTGCTGGTCATCAAGGACGTGACGTCCAAGGAGAACGGAAGTAAAGTAGACATTGCGAACACGACAAAAAAATACAGTCCTGTTAAACCTTTTATGTTAATTAATACATTTTGTTTCTAACCAGTGAGCTGATTTTTTTAATGGAAAGATACCTATTCCTATATTTATCTAATGATTCACCTCGATTTACCACCCTTCGAGTAACTGCCGCCCCCAAGCGACGCTCAATCTGCCTACCCCCACGGGACGTCACTGTCTGTCCCTGCCACTGCCTCCGGGCTGCACGCTCGTTGCGTACGCCGACGACTTGCTCCTGCTTGTTGGGGCGACGAGCCGACCGGCACTTGAGCGTGTAGCCACGGATGTCTTGGGCAGAATCCTTAATTTGGGGTTGCTGAACAAGCTGACCTTTGCTCCGAGCAAGACGGAAGCTGTCCTCCTCAGGGGTAGTTCGCGGGTCAACATAACTCGACGGCCGCCCACGGTTCGTTTTGGCCAGACCTCAGTGCGTTTCTTCGAAAGGGTTACGTATCTGGGAGTAATTCTTGATGACAAGCTGTCTTTCGTTCACCATGCCAAGACGGCCGTCTCTAAGGCCAATTCGGCCTATCAAAGAATGGCCCGAATGGCGGGCAGCAATTGGGGACTTAAGCCTAGAGCCCTTAAGGTTGCATACGGCGCAATTTTCATGGGAATTGCCGGTTACGCCTCCAGCATTTGGCATTCCCGAGTAAACTCCTTAACTCTCGTGAGACGCGCACTACTAAGCGGGCAGCGACTTGCGCTGATCTCGCTTACCAAAGCCTACCGCACAACTTCTACTGACGCGCTTGCCGTACTCGCGGGGGTGCTGCCCCTCGATCTGCACGTCCAAGTCAGAGGATCGATCACCCTCCTCTTGAGGGGGATCAGCACAACACTCGCCGGTGTCCATCTGACACCACCGCAGAGATCCGAGGACGTTCCTTACAGGAAGACTGTAAGTGACATTGTGTACAAGACCGCATTTGCGGCATGGCAGGCGAGGTGGACCGCCTCCCCCAAGGGGCGGCACACTTACCGTTTTTTTCCAGACGTATTCTGCAGGCACCAAACTAGAAGACTCCAACCTTCGCACTGGATTAGCTGTTTCACTGATGTATCACCTTAAATAAATAAATAAATAAATAAATAATCTAGCAGTGGCGAAGGGTGGAGGTAGGATGTTAAGATCCGACATAAATAGTCCACAATAAACTTTGTGAGTCATATGTATTTGTTTTCATTGAACTCTACTACTGAAAGTCTACAATTTACAGATAGTCTTGGTTAGTTTTTTTTTTTAATTCAATTAAACACTGCGAAAACCAAGTCATAATAGATAATAGTCAAAAAATAATCTTCTATCCATAAAATATCTAAAATTTTACCATTAAACCATGCATAATTTTAGATATTTTATGGATAGAATAATATTTTTTATCTACTATGGTTTGGTTTGGCAGGGCTTAATGAATTTTATAAAAACTTTCCAACACAATATTTGTAATAAGTATTCTTAATTCAACGAAAGTGCACATTATTTTATCGCATCGCCCAAAGTATACCAAAACTAATATGGTTTGATTTAGGCAAGGTTTAATTGACTTTTAAAAACTAACCAACACCATCTGTAAATTGTAGTTCCAGTTCAATAAAAACAAATACGAATGAGTGACGGAAGTAGGCTGTTAAGATCCGACATAAATAGTGCACACTAAACTTTGTCAGTCATACTTATTTGTTTTTATTGAATTTAACATACTCGTACAAATTATAAATGGTATTGATTAGTTTTTAAAATTCAATTAAACCCTGCCTAGACCAAACCATAATTCTAACAGTAGTCTGTGGAGATCCGACAAAAATAGTGCACACTTTGTCAGTCATATTTAATTGTTATATTGAATTAAGAGTACAAATTGCAGATGGCGTCGATAATAGTCAAAAAATATTTGTCTATCTATAAAATATCTAAAATTATGCCATTAAATCCTACACATTCTGAATCGATTCGTGGTATGTTTATATCTCAGTGGCGATGTGTGGAAGCAGGCTGTTAAGATCCGACATAAATTGTACACACTAAACTTTGTCAGTCATAGTTATTTGTTTTTATTGAATTTAACATACAAAAATTACAGATGGTATTGATTAGTTTTTAAAAATTAATAGCCTAGATCAGAATATTATAATTGTAGAGGTAGGCTGTGGATATCCGGCAAAAATAATATACAATTTGTCAGTCATACTTATTTGTTTTTATTACATAAGTATACAAAAGAAGGCAGTCCGATTTTCGAATCGAACAATTGTATATGTGGTTATATTGGTAACGAGTTCATTATTTTTTTCTCTTCTATTGGCTACCCCGAAAACAATATGGCGGCTCACGTTCTGAATTGAACTGTGAATTGTTTACATAATGTGTTATGTGATTATTCATCTTAAAAATAATGATCCATGTATTGCTTTTTGTTACCTACTTAAAATTGACGAGGGAGTATCTATCTAACACGCGCGTTAACATAATTTTACTCCCTAATTTAATATTAGTTTTTCAATTTATGGCTACGGCCGTATGTTGTAGCTTAACTACTAGGGAATGCCAAAAGAAATGGCGTATTTCAAAAAAACACTACCTTATTCTTAGGTCAATAATTATTATAAAGCAATCAATATTCGTAGGATGTTTATCAAACTTGAATGGTCAAAGACATAGCTTATAATGAGTATCTTTAGAATTATCTTCAAATGTGTTAATTTTGCCGATTTTTTGAATAATAAAATGCCTAATTCTTGTCAAATTTAGGATCACAGAGATTATCAATATAATTTTTTATCGTGAGTATTTTACTAAAATTATCTCGTCATAAATTATACTGATGGTTTTATAAATGCGTTTAAAAATTAATAAATGTAAAAAATCTTAACACCACTGCACAGTTATGTACCGAAATATGACTATATTCTAAAACATTAGAGCGAGAGGTTTAAAAGAATACTATTTTATGTAATAAAAATACTTTATGCAGTCATCAAATGTTTAAAATAAATATAAATGATAATAAGGCTTCAAAATTATATAAATAGATTATCTACAACGTTTAAGGAATGTCCAGAATCATGGTTTGAAAATGCAATAAAAGCTCCATTTTGACCTACGCCGAGCATGTCCCCCCCTAATCCAGTTACGTCCCTAGGCAGGCTTACATACTTATTATTTACATACTATCACTTATATAATGATGTATCTATAGTCAAAGTACATAATACAATCCTCCTTTATTCAGTATGGCGCCTTTAGCATAATGGTCTATACTCTATGTGCATGGGCGCGAAACCCGAGAGATGCGGGTTCGATTCTTTTTCTTACTTTTTTCAAAAAAGATTTTTTCTGTTGGTTATATTGTATTTTCTCAGCAGTGTTTCCAAAATTATGTAAGTATGTTCAATAATTAGAATGTTACATTCTTAAATCATGTGAATTATTCGTTGAATAATAAAAAAATTAAAATTATTAGTAAGATTAAGTAAGTTACAACAAAAAATCTTGGAGTGATCCGTGACATCGGTTAGTAAATAAAGTAATACCTACTTTGATTTAAAATACAAAAGCCGATCGCGAATAGGAATTCAGCGAGTATTGAGAGCCATTAGTTAAAATTTGTCGCAACTAAGTATGGCACGTGTAGCATAGTGGTATGTGCGCATGGGCGCGAAACCCGAAAGATGCTGGTTCGATTCCTGCCGGGTGTCTTACTTTTTTCAAACACTATTTTTTCTATTGGTTATAATATATTTTCTCAGAAGAGAATTGTATATGTTTCTCGTGACGTCACTGACAATTATTTAGTTATTATGAATACAATACTCAAAGGTGATATTTTAGATACCTATATATTATAGAAATTACATGTTTTTTGACAACCCTACTGCGGACGACACAATATAGTATAATATAGTATGTATTATAATTATATCATTAGTTTTTGTCGCTATCAAGAGTAAGTGGCTGACATGCAGAGAATGTGGTTTTTTAAACCAGATACGTATGCTTCGGATGGCCAGATAATAAGTATACAAACCAGTCTTGGAAAATTGGTGTATAAAATAAGTTTAATACTTTTTTATTTTAAGTTATTTACTTACTTAATTTAATATTAAAATCACCATCTAAATGCAATTAAATTAGCATAAGATTACATAAGATTACATGATTTGAATATGATTGACCCGAACATATTATTACTTAGTTACATAGATAATATTATCATATTTAACCCGATTAAACTTTAACAAGAGGTTCGCATTAATGCTTTGACAACATCACTAATTACTAAACACTATTCTGGCAACTCGAAATACGGAAAAACTGACTGATGGAAAACCCAGCCTGTCTCGTCTCCGCTTCGGTTTCAGTCAGCCGTTTCAATTTTTCATTTACCTACACGTCATTGAAGTTAATCCCTCCAAACCAAAACGCGCCACGCACCACACCCGGTCTTAATCGAGCGTATCACGTGGCCCTACATTGGCGATGTGAAGCATCTTGTTCAGTTTTAGGCCGGGAACGCCCTAGGGCCTAGGACATGGGTGGCCCACCCGCGGCCCACTGGGTGTCAACTTGTGGCCCGTGGAGCAGTGAAAAAATAAAAACAATATCAAATGCTGCCGCTAGTTGTGCTAATTTCGCAAATTGAGATTCGATATTGGCACATGATTTTAAAAAGCACCGTGTGCTTTTTGCTGCATTTGCAACGCCAATCTCCGTAGACGTGAATTTATTACCGGGAAATTTACAAATGGAATATTGTGAAATATGTTGCGATGAACAGTTAAAGAAGAAATTCCATCAGGTTGGTTTGGAAGAGTTTTACAAAACATATTTGGGCAAGGAGAACTATCCTGCATTTTACAAACATGCTCTAATGATGACTTCGCTATTTGGAAACACTTACACGTGTGAACAGCTTTTTAGTCGGATGAAGCATATCAAATCCCGAGTGAGAACACGAATCACTGATGTGCATTTGGAAAACTGCAGGCCGATGTTAGAACTTGCGAGTCGTGTGAAACGTCGTAGTTATTCGCGAAAGTGACGTAGGTTATCGAAATATGGCATGTCGAAACTTATCACCACCTGAATTAGTCATAATCTGTATCGACATTATTGCCCATACCAAAGGGCACTCGTGACCATAGTCGCCCATGCGACTTGAGTCGGTGAGCATGCGCACTGATGTCTCGCGCCGATAACGTAGTTTAGTTTTGAACAACTGTCAAATAAAAGTGAAAGGCTAGGCTGCGAAAAGATAGTATTTTATTATTGAGCTCGCGAGAATAATTACCTACATATTATTATTTTATATTTCGCCAAAGCATTGCTATATATTTTTATCGTTCACCCAATTATTGTAAAATATGTCTATCCCATAAATAGTTACCTTTGCTGCACTTTTAGGATGTAATCATCCGCGAAACAGATCAAATAATTATGCTAACTTATGTCAAAATGCTTTTTCACTCAGTGATGCACTATTTATAAGTAATTTCCGGTTAAACAAAGAGCTTGTGAGATATATTTTACAAATTATCACGCCATATAGGTACTACCTATATTATCGTAAGTTTAATGTTACTATCTACAAGCGTGAAGAGTTTACAATGCGAAAAAATGAATATGGTTGTATAGCTTAAAATTAATCAAAGACATAGAAGATGTATGTTATATTTTGACACATTATAACGTTGATAATATTATATCCACGGAGAATTAAAAAGTCGCAGGTAGGTATAATGTTGAGACGGACATAACCTTACCTGATTTCAATTAAGATCACTTAATTGAAACCTCTCCTTTCTTTTGCTACTTTTGCACGAGGAAGGACGTGAATTCATGTACCTATTTCCCGATTTCCATGTTTATTTTGATATTTCGTTTCGTATGTGACAGTGACCTTGAAAATCAAAACGTCAAAATGAATGAGTTCGCTCACGGAAAGAAAACAGCAATTACCAATTTATAAACAATAAATATGCCAAATTATTATATTATTCACAATGTTACTTAATACTCTGTTATCTTGAGTTCAATTAATTATGTTAATGTTTTATAATGGTTTGTAATGAATAAATACCTACATAAAAATAAATGTTATTGAAGAAACTGTGTTTATTTTGTTAAATCTTGTTTTACAGTGTAATAATATTATATGGTTTCCCATTTATGTAAGGTTATATTCTACGTACATATATCTATATCATATTATACTAAATCAATCGAATATTATAGGAATTATACACAAACATAACCAACAAAAATAATGATTTCGTTTGACATTTCATTTTTGACGTTTCATCTCGTACCATAGACACCGATTTTCTCGGTTTTGGCGATGTTGCCAACTGGTCACTCGCGAGTTAAAATAGTCCGTAGCGAGTGGCTTCAAAAATAGGTAGTATGGTATACGGTATGAAACGGGCGATATTAACTTGTCTTCCCACACGGTTGTCGACCACACGACACGCAAGTTCTAACATCGGCCTGCTGTTCGCATGTAGGAACATCCTCACTCGATTTCGATATAGCATTAGTTCTGCCACACAAAATCAAACTTCTCACTAAAATTTATTATTTTGTTTATTTTTTATTATTTAAAAAAAGCCTAATCTAATAAATATGTTTGATTCTCATTTTTGTTTTATTTTATTAATATATATACCTACTTAATATATATTTCTTTTTTGTTTTGTATAATAAAAAAATCAGTTGTGCGGCCCGGTAGGAAATCTCATTTTTAGAATATGGCCCGGCTGCTGAAAAGGTTGGCCTCCCACGCCCTAGGAGAAGATACCCAGTACTAAGGTTGCTAAACTCAAAATGAGCTCTGACTGAGTTTAAAGTTATTTTCTAATGCAAAGTGCTGGGGAAAGAAGAGCACATGGAAATTATAAAAATAAAAATGATTCTAGTGTATATATAACAAAAATAATTAAGCTAATCATACGGAGAGCAAAAATTATGTGAAGAGATTCTCACGCCCGCAGTGCAATAAAAACGAACCATAAGTGTGAGTGACAAAACATTCAGCACGTTTATATTTCCGCAGTATGCGTTAGGTTAGGTTAGGCTAAGATAGAATTTCAACGGCTGAATTAAATATTTTTGTAAACGTCGCCGGTAAATATTGATTTGAATGATTTACATTCATTTAAAAGCTGAGGACACGTGTTGCTGAAATTTATTGTTTTTGTGTTAAATATAAAGTTAATGGTAATTATTTTTAGTTATTTTAGTATAAAATATGGTTAACTGTGTTGTGTTTAAATTTGGTAGCCAGTGACGTCCTTAGACAAAATGCCGCCCCATCTCTTATACAGTATTTTTATCATCTTTTCAAGACTCTAATGTCTAAATGTGTTGTATGGATACATTTCAAACAAAATATATAAGTACCACTAAAATATACAAAATTAAATTTATAAATATTATTTTTCCCAAATGTAGGGATTTTTGACATTGTTGGCAATATGACAATGTAACAGTGGCTGTCTTCTTCATACTTGGCAATATTTGTAATGATATTTTTAGCCTGAGATCTAAAAGGTTTAGGCAATATTAAATCGATAATCGACATAATGACAGACCGACTCTTCGATAACGCAACTTCCATGCGCACTGGTTAATAAGTCAGACTATAATTATTTTTGTGTTACTCTTGGTTACGGTCACCAGGGATGGCGAAAAGTAACGGAAGTAAACTAGATATCGCGAACCCGATAAAAAAGTTACAGTCCCGTTGAACCTTTTATGCTAATTAATACATTTTGTTTCCAACCCGTGAGCTGACATTTTTAATGGAAAGATATTCTCGTTGTTACTAAGTTTAGGTAGCTATTTCTATATATAGGTACCAAATAATTCTCCTCGATTTGCCGCCCTTCGAGTGACTGCCGCCCCCAAGCGACGCTCAATCTACCTACCCCCACGGGACGTCACTGTTGGTTGCCGTACTGAGAAGCAACATGATGGTATAACGTTTCATAGTTAAATAATAATAAAATTTAAAAAATGGCAGTCGTACATACAATAACTACATTTATGTGATTTTCTCAAACCCTGGGTGTTTGTGATTGTTTCCCTTAAATTACTAAATGCACTACAGTCATACAGCCAGGGGAAAAATGAAACAATAATTTTTATGGAATCTATTTAGGTTAGGTTAGGTTAGCTTAGGTTATGTTAGGTTAGGTTAGGTCATTATTTCGTTGTACCTAGTCACCCAATCATTTTGAACATACATATTGATTAAGATGAGATATCCTAAACTTGCCGGCAAAGTCCCGTTTATTTGAGGCTTTCTAGCGATTAAGAATGCAGAAATTAGGTATATACCTAATTTGATTTATTATGGCGTATTGAAAATCTGTGCTATTAAAAATCTATCAACATAATAGATTTAGACAATTTCAATATTAAATTTATATTTTTCCTGAAAGGTCATAGTTATATTTATCGTTGTTCTGTTTTGTCATGGAACCGATTTATACATAGCCTACGAACCAGTAGTTGTATGTTATATGGGTACAGCATAATTACAGCCAGTCTTAATAAAATTGGGAAAGCTGATTTCAAGCTTGACTTCAAGACTTCATTTAACGTATTTTATTTAATAGCATATTAATTTATGCACTCAGTGGTACGTAAATAAGCGCGTAAAAAATCTGAGATTTCACAAAACCAATAGAGCCTGTACACATGCATGGATTAACTGACACCAATAGTGTGTATTTTAAACTATCGCGATAATAACTTTACTGTTTACACGTACAAGTGCTGACTGTCTTGCCAATCTCATTATTCTTCAAGTGTAAGCGAGACACGATGCTGTCACTGTGAGCGCTGGAGCGGAGCTCGGAGCAGGACCCCGGAGCAGTGGAGCAATGGGGGCTTACCCAGACCAAGAGCGGAACCGTAGCACTGAAAAGTTGTACCCGTATATATTGTATAAGTTGTTGTTTTTTTAATATTAAATTTTCGTCCTAAAATCCAATGAAAATATTATATTTGACAGTTTGCAACACTGGAATTATTTGAAATACGGCAACACTGTGCGCTGTTTTTGGATTTTCTCAGTACAATGATACTAACCTAACCTAACTCTAGTAATGGGCTTCTGGATAGGGTATTCAGCAACATCAATTTGTCAGTTTCATGTCCCCTCTTGTACGAGAGGATGACTATCATCCTACTTTGGTTGTTGTGCTCAGGTTTCGGTCGACTCGCCCGCTACGAACTGAAATACCCTCACATGAAACCGATCGGTGCAGGGGATGGACGTTTGAAGGTGGAAACTTCAAGCTACTTTACTCATTAATGAGTGAAGTGGATTGGAGTGAGTTGCTCGGGATTTGTGATGTGAATGAGGCGGTACAATTTTTTTATAATACTGTATGTAATATTGTGTTTGACGAATGTTTTTCAAGGAGGTCGCCATGTCGTGGTGGAAGGCGATACCCGAGGTGGTTTTCTCAGGAGATTATTGGGGACATTCAGATCAAGCATTGCTGTCACAAAGCTTGTAAGGCTGAGCATAGTCAACGCGACTATGAAATGTTTAGCCTTTATCGCTTGAGAGTGAGGCAAGCTGTTCGAATGGCCTATCGAACATATATGGAATCGGTAGAAGATTGCATTCGTGAAAATCTCAAATCGTTTTGGGATTATATTAAATCATTAAGGAGGGGTTATGCCGATTCGATGAGTTGGAAAGGAAAGAGGTGACCGGACATGGAGTGGCAGAAGCATTTGCTGGTCACTTCAAGTCTGTCTACGCAAGTAGTATCTATTCCTTA
This sequence comes from Rhyacophila brunnea, assembly GCF_057557595.1. Taxonomy (NCBI): domain Eukaryota; kingdom Metazoa; phylum Arthropoda; class Insecta; order Trichoptera; family Rhyacophilidae; genus Rhyacophila; species Rhyacophila brunnea. The sequence continues at coordinate 28,516,515 of NW_028232904.1, read as the reverse complement.
TTTGGATGTTGCTTCCACGTCGAGACAGCCATCATGCGGTGCCCAGTCTATTGATATTTTTCCAGTTGATGAGAGTAATGTGTTAAAATTTATTAAAAAAACTAAAAAAATGCTCGCTCTTTGGGACTTGATAACGTCCCTACATTTTTTTTAAAGGGGTGTGTTGATCTTACAATGGAGCCAGGTATCTTTCCAGAAACGTGGAAGATGTCGAAGGTTACTCCAATCCATAAGAGTGGTACAGAGTCATCAGTAGAGAATTACAGGCCGGTAGCTGTTCTCTCTGCACCAGCAAAAGCTCTTGAGATGATCATGCACCACATGATTTCTCCAAAAATTGAGTCATTTATAATAAATGAGCAGCATAGATCTAGAGCAGGCCGATCAACGGAAACTAACCTGATGGTATTTACCGATTATGTGTCATCGGCACTGGATAGAGGCCACCAGGTTGACTGTTCTTATAATGACTTCTCGAAAGCATTTGACAAAGTCGATCATGATATCCTGATGGAAAAACTCCAACTTATTGGATTGTCGGATCGATTTTTGAAGCTATTCGGGAGTTATTATAGGAACCGTCAACAATACGTATCGTACGGCCTTTATCAGTCACAGACATTTATCACATTTTCTGGTGTCTCTCAGGGCTCAAACTTAGGGCCGTTACTGTTCACGATTTTTATAAATGACATTGCATTGGTAATAAAAAATGCTATGTTTTTGTTGTTCGCTGATGACTTGAAACTCTTTTTGGAAGTTGTCACCTTGGACGATTGTCGTCAGGTCCAACTTAATATAGATAATATATTAGATTGGGGCAGGCGTAACAAACTAGAATTCAATATTGATAAATGCAATCTTTTGTCGTTTGTCAGAGCCTCAAAAATGTTGTTTTTCCAATACTCGTTGCATGGCAGAGTTATATCAAGAATATCATCTGTAAGGAATCTTGGCATTGCGTTTGAGAGTAAACTGACATTTATTAGCCATATAGTTACCATTTGTAGCAAGGCGCTTAAAATGTTGGGCTTCGTCATGCGTACTTCCCGGGTCTTTTCGTATGTTACGGTACTATAACTTTTATTTAATTCTTTAGTTCGAAGCAGGCTTAAGAGTGGGTCTATTGTTTGGGCACCGCATCAGTTGAAGTATGGCCTTATGGTGGAGAGGGTTCAGAAGAAATTCTTGAGACTCCTTTACTTGAGGTTGTATGGATACTATCCGTGGCTTTATCCAACTGACTTTCTCTTAGGCATGCTTACATACTGCAGTCTGCAATTTAGAAGAAATCTTTATTTAACTACGTATTTTTTTCGACTTATACGAGGTATAAATGAGAATTCTGCCATTCTGGGCAGTGTTGACCTGTGTGTCCCTAATAACTATCTTAGAAATAGAGAGCATCAGTTGTTTATTCTCCCAAGGTGTAGAACCAACCTGCCACTGGTAATGCCAATTGGGAGGGCGATAGCTATGTTCAACGAAATTGCTTCGGGTGTTGATATATTCCACCTAAGTGAGGATGAGTATAGGTGGACGTTGTTTTATAAATCCTTAAAATAGGATCTGCTTAACTCATCCGGTGTACTTCCTTGTACATATCTAATTTATATTTTTTGTATGTACACATTTTTACTTTTTAATAACTTACTATATAATATGTCTATTCTGATCTATCTCTTTTTTATGTAATACTGTTTTATATTTCTTTGTTTATAAATGTCATGTTGTGAATGTCTTAAACTCATAATTTGTAATGTCCACAATATGTTAAAAATAAATAAATTGAATTGAATTGAAACACTGCCGAGTGATAAATAACCTCACTTTTTTGATAGAAGAGGCAGATAATGAAAGACGATTTGCTGTCTCAAATTTTGCCAAATATAATTAATAATGAAAAAGACGAATAATAAACCTTATTTCAAAACTAAGTACTTACTTATTTTTTAATTTTTTTAACATTTATATAAGAAATAATATAATACCTATTAAAACTTTTCACCCGGAGCGGAGCAGACCCTGGAGCGGAGCTGGAGCGAAGCAACTCAAAAACGGTCCGCTCAACCCTCTGGTGCTATTTGACCGGCTGAGATATCTCACAAACTCCAACTGGTGCGTTAAAATTCAAAAGCTTCTGAACTTTTTTGATCCATGCAACTTGTACGATAATACGTGGCTACGCGTGTATTTTCTAGTTATGGCCGCGTTAATACGTACTGCCAGCAGTAAATCCACGCACGTGAGAACAGGGTATTATGCTAGAAACCTATAAACATCACGTCACGTGACGAGAGCGCACGTGAGCTCGCGATAAGGTCTCATCACTGACAATAATTGTGCATTTTATACATGGGTAGTTAAGGAAAAAAAATTCTCTAATTACGCCATGCCAAATACCTGCACTAACTAGGTAGGTATGAGAAAAGGTTGGCGACTACACAGGATAAATTAATATTTAATAATAAAAAAAATAAAGCGATACGTGTATTATAAGATTGGTATGTACGTGTTTATTAACATAATAAGCGATTTTTGTTATATAATATAAATGCAATAAAATAAATTATATACTTACAAATAATATAATATACTTAATGTAAAATACATAAATTACTGCAAAGTTATTTAAATGATATTTTCGTTGGGTTTTCATTTCATTTGTTCTTCATCAGTTGTTGTAGACGAATTGTGGTAGAAAATGAAGTGTTTTTTGTTTATTCTCTGTTGGACTACTCTTGTGGCAGCCAAAGATATTAAAGAGGTAGGAATAAAAGCATGTTTGTTTTAGCAACCGTTGTTGACTGATTGCCGGACGATATCCCTAACGCCGAAATCATCAATGGCCGAAATACCGAATGCCGAATGATAAATAGCCTGAAACACAAATGTCAAATTCACGAATGGCTGAAATCCCGAAAGCCAAATTTTAATGTGTGTAGACGTAGACCGCTGACATAACGCACACTTTAGTGCGTGGCGACCTCATTGCTGGGTATCTGACACTGAGACATTCCCAGGTGTAAACAAACTGCTGATGCTTCATATTAAACGTAGGGCCTCGTGATACGCTCGATTATAACTGAGTGTAGTGCGAAGTGGATTGGTTTTTCGGGGTGTATATTATTTGTGTTGTCATTGTCATAGATTCGTAATTTTCATGTCTTTGTTTTTCCAAGCAATATCTTGTCTCTCTCTTCTTGGTCGTTTCCTCATTGTTGAGAGTCATCCTCTGGGCTACTGACTTTCCACCCTCCTCGATTTCCTGCTTATCGCAGGGTACCCATAGTAAGTTCCTTCACTTAGTCACTCCAGTGTTCTGACAATATTCCTCTGGAGACTCCTAGGAGACTATCCAAAACCATCAATCTCACCAGGTTATTCGGTCCAGACCAAACAATATGTCAAAAAAACTGCAGTATGCGTCTCATGTTGACACCACATTTTAAAGGAATCAATTGCCTTTCCTTCAATTGCCTTCATGCTCCATGACTCGATACCGTACAAAAATATGGCGAACACTAATCGATGACCCAGTATTGAACAGTAACAAGTCAAAAATTAAACATTTCGCGATATTGGTATCAAAATACTCGTAAAAATAAGCTATTGTCGGTTATGTACAGAAACAGTTCGAAAAAAATAATTTAAATACCTTGAGAGCCAAAATAACCATATGAAATTTTACAAACTTTCAAACAAAACCAGTTTAGTACAGATCCATTTCGAATTGTTTCCATTTAAAACTGGCGATTGGTGTTTCAATTTAGAATAGATAATTCTGATATGTATCCTTCTAAAACTTGTCAAATCTTGTGTATTGTAAAATATTCAAAATATTAAAACATGATTATCTCAAAACTACGATTTTGTGTTATTACTGTTTAATACTGGGTCATCGTAATGTTTGCACAAGCATCATTTTCGTGGCAATTGAAATAGGTATCCACCACATTAAAATTCCACGAAAACCCACATGACATGCAACACCAAATAATGTCTCGTAGACATTTTGATATAATAATTATCTTTATTTACTTTAAGGCTATACTTCAGTTGAGGCATGGTCTAAAAAGATCGTGGCTAGGCGATGCGCGGATTGTGCAAATGACGCATGCCGAGCGAAATATAATTTGTCATAAAAATCCAACATGCGTCCATTTAATGTCATGTTTATTGTTATATTACTAATAATAATAGTATATTCATTGAAATTTTTTCTGTTTTTAAGTAGGTACATACGTAAAGTTTTTTAGTCATCTTTACACGATTTTCATCCGACGCCATGACAAAACAAATCGACGTGCAGACACCTCGACTATCGGTATCCGATTGGCGACTAGTGAGAAATTTCGTCGCACCTACTGTTGAAAATTATTTGTCGTTTCACTGAAGTACGCTCTTAAGCAACGGTAGGTATTTCCTGTATAACAAAATCGTGTTCCAAATCTGTCTGATTGATTTCAAGGATGATTCATCTAGAAGCAAAGCCCAAGCTGGTGACTGCATCTGTCCTGATTTCAACCCACTTCTTCGAAGACTCCAGTTTGATGAACTTTCTGTTCAGAAAAGGTATGTTTTTATATTACGATATAGATTTAAGACTAAGGGGGGACATGCTCGTCGAAGGTCAAAATTGAGTTTTTATTGTATTTTCAAACCATGATCCTGGACACTCCTTAAACGTTGTAGATAATCTATTTATATAATTTTGAAGCCTTATTATCCTTTATAGTTATTTTAAAGATTTGATGACTGCATAAAGTATTTTTGTTACATAAAATAGTATTCTTTTAAACCTCTCGCTCTAATGTTTTAGAATATAGTCATATTTCGGTACATAACTGTGCAGTGGTTTTAAGATTTTTTACGTTAATTAATTTTTAAACGCATTTATGAAACCATTAGTATAATTTATTACGAGATAATTTTTGTAAAATATTCACGATAAAAAATTATATTGATAATCTCTGTGATCCCAAATTTGACAAGAATTAGGCATTTTATTATTCAAAAAATCGGCAAGATCAACACATTTGAAGATGATTTTAAAGATACTTATTAAAAGCTATGTTTTTGACCATTCAAGTGTGATAAACATCTTATGAATAATGATTGCTTTATAATAATTATTGACCCAAGAATAAGGTAGTGTTTTTTTGAAATACGCCATTTCTTTTGTCATTCCCTAGTGGTTAAGCTACAACATACGGCCGTAGCCATAAATTGACAAACTATAATTAATGTAGGGAGTAAAAAAAAATTTTCCTCTCACTGTTCGAACAAATTGAAACCAGTCTCTGGGAACCATGATGGGAATATCACTAAGTTTTTTGGCTCTTTCAATCCGAGAATGATCCACGTCACATTCCAAGTGGGTGTGGCCAGGTAAAAGAAATTTCTGGTCAAATACTTCTATTGAATCGTGACAACTTGTTACCAGACTAAACATCGCAGCCATATTAATGTTACGGTTTTGGCCACCGCACGTATCCGAATAGATTACAATTCGGGTGACACTACTGGTAAATTTTTATTTTTTTTGTACAAGCATGACGCAATATCGTCGGATCCTCTTTTACCTATTGCTTCATGCCACATGTAACATTCTGTGTTGCTTTCGACAGAGCAGTCCCTTATCGTTAAATTATATGTGGAAAACAATCGTTTGTAAAATGCTACGTTTGATGTTAGTGATGGTGTATCCAATACCTTCTGTAGGTCAAAAACCAAAACTCTCGTGTTCTGATTTTCTGCTGCAAAGATTTTATCTTGTTTGTACCCTAAATCTGCCATGATTTTATGACTATTGAAGTCTATTTCCAAAAGTTCGCGTTCTGTTTGAACTTTCCATAGTTTTTGTTTTAAGGAAAAACTGTCGCATGTTTTACAAGTATCAAGTTTAGTGTAGGTTGCTTGAATTTATATTCAGTTTCCTTGAAAACTATTTTGAACAAATCATGGGATCCACATTTAATATTGATATCTTGATCTTTCAATTTTTCATCTTTGAATAATTCATACATTTTTTTCATATTTAAATGACTGGGTAAATATGTTTTAGCTGTGTATTGACGTGAATAGTGACTCACATATTTGGGAAAATTCTGAATAAACTCTTTCATACATTGTCTTTCCGGTAACATTTTATTGAAAGGTTTGTGTTTTCCATGGTTGTCACCATCAGGTATAATATTACATGAACCCTTAACCTTCTTGAGTGCTATATCTATTTTCCCACGAGAGATTCCATAAATGCATTGATACATTTTTTTTACGCACAACAATTCAACTACCGCTTGCCTGAACAAAATATGTAGCCGTAATATTAGGGGAATGCTCTCCGCCATTTACAAATCTTCCTTTTCTTTCTTCTTTCTTCTTGGCAATTGCTATTCCACTGCTGATGATCTGATTTTGTACATCCCTAGTTTTCGTATAAAAACTGTTAAATATCTGATTTTGATCACGAGAAAACACAACATGTGACTATTTTTCTGCAACATTCATCTATTGGTTTGAATGTTTTAGCAGCGACCATATTCCCTTTCCGGTTTACATACTGCTTCCCTCGGCACTTTAATTCTTGTTGCTCCTTACGCTTAATCGTTATTTTTTTTTGACAAAGCTCTAAGGAAGATGTTTCAATCGGCTCATTATGATTCCCTTCGACCACAGTGGCAGGGGTAAAATCCGTGTTTCGCTCATCAGCCTAACCGATTTTTTTTAAACGGTACATGTTCAAACACGCGCGTTAACATCTTTTTACTCCCTACTTCAATTATAGTTTGTCAATTTATGGCTACGGCCGTATGTTGTTGCTTAACCACTGGGGAATGTCAAAAGAAATGGCGTATTTCAAAAAAACACTACCTTATTCTTAGGTCAATAATTATTATAAATATATTTTTTATCGTCAATATTTAACTATATTAGTGTCGAAATAAATTATACTAATGGTTTTGTAAATGCGTTTAAAAATTAATAAATGGAAAAAATCTTAACACCACTGCACATGCATGTACTGAAATATGACTATATAGTCTAACATTAGAGCGATAGGTTTAAAAGAATACTAGTTTATGTAATAAAAATACTTTATGCAGTCATCAAATGTTTAAAATAAATATAAAGGATATTAAGGCTTCAAAATTATATAAATAGATTATCTACAACGTTTAAGAACTGTCCAGGATCATACTCTGAAAATGAAATAAAAGCTCCATTTTGACCTACGCTGAGCATGTCCGCCCTTAAGAGAAAGTCAGTTGTTACTTTACTTTACTTTAATTGTTACAATAAGTGCTAATACTTACTAAAACTTACTTATGATGTCATGAAACTGTATGTTGCATTCGCAAAAAATCTGGTGACTCTTAGCTATGCTAAATTTTAGAGCGAGATAGACAGTTTTGACTGTTTAGACGGCTAACTTATTGTAATTGTAACAATAAGTGCTAATACTTATATACAGACCTAACCTAGATAGCTGTCGTAGCGGCCGAAAGCAGTCTTGTATATAGAATAGATGCTCTGGAACGGTCACAGTTGCGGCTCGCTAATGAGTACCCCACTTTATATGTACAATTATTTACTTTTGCCCAGCACTAGGACGCTTGAATTCTAAAATAATATCCCTGATAATTTCCGATATAATGAATCATCCGTAAAATAATAAGATATTCATTGAATAATTATGTTGTCCTCAGAAATGCCATCCATGCGATGTGGACTCATATAAATTCAACGCTGACAGAAGACCAGGGCATCATGAGAGATGTTATCTTGAAGATGTCAACCAGTGATTCCGACACTTTGCAACAAATAGCGTTTGTCAACTCCGTCTGGATGTCTAGTCACCTACCATACATCTCACAATCGCCGCAGTTCTGTCCCGTTGCTCAGGTTTGTATAATATTATTACTAGAGAGCGGATTTATATGCAACAAAAAACATGATTGTATACATGCACGTATGCACTAAAAATCAATAAAATTTGCACTAAAACCGAGAAATATGCAGTTAAAAATTGACATTTGTTGGAAAAATTGTAAATACCCACTTTTCCCAATATTACTGACAAAAAATCGAATAACTAGTTAATAATTTTTCAACATAATACGATAGCAGAACAAAAAAACACAAACAATGAATATAAAGTTAATCAGTTACAATTTTCAAAATAGTTTTTTCACAAGTACAAATAATTAAATAAATAAATAACTTAAAACACAAACATAACTTAAAAAACAAAAACGGCACACTTAACTATTCCTAAATACTATTTTCTGTTTTTTGCCCGAAAAAAAAATTACAAAATTTTTTTCAGCATGAAATTTTCCCGCATAGGTATCTGTCAGTATTTTGTTTGTATGCGGAAAACGACCTCTCAACGTCCACAGAGGTGATTGGGCAAACTTTAAATAAAGGTGCCCAAGCTGAATTCACTTTTTCTGATAAATCCACAGCTCGAAAATGGCATTAAAAATGCAAGTACCATCCACCTTCCTAACTTAGTTATATTTTGATAAAATAATTAAAAAAAAATGATAATTATGAATTCAAAAGCTCTAAAATATACATTTATTTATGAAATATGCAATAATGTCTCAAATATGCATTTATTTATATGCACAATAAAATTTTATTTTAGGATTCTGCGTCTTTCAAAACTGATTTCTGTGCAACTCTCATAGCTGTGCACTCATCCTAATAAAACATGCACTAACATTTATAAATCCGGACCCTAATTATCATTATTTTTATAGAACATCAAATCACTTCAATGTATATTTTAATTACATTACAAAATATTAATTTAAATAACGACTGGTGGCGCTTTTAGCAGTGGACTGTAATTTGAAGGTGATGCTGGATTCCGGATCTAAGGGGGGTTTAACAAGATGCCAGACACTGACCTTTTATGATGTTGATGATGGTTCCGTGGTCTGGTTGCACTATCACTCACGTATTGTTTAGACGGTACACTATTGATGGATGATATATGAGTTTGATGAATGATGATGATATCATCATTCATCAAACCCGGTATCACGGCTTATATCGCTCATCAAGCCGGTATCACGGCTTGTATCGCTTGGACGGCGGACATACTTTATCAAGCTGACCCGGCCGTGGCCCACAAACAACTTTTGAATCAGTCCGTATAATAATTGAAATCATAAATAAACTGTGGTTTATCGGTAACAGGCCAATACGCACACGATATCTTGAGATAATTGAATGTTATTCAATTACGGTCGATTGATGACCCGTAATTGCTTGTAGTCTGGTCTCGTCACAATAATAAATAAGGATGTGAGATAAACATTTTTGCCTGTTTTTACGAGGGATGGTTTCCAATCCTGCGCATCTATTCTATACACAAGACTGCTATCGGCCGCTATCGGCAGCTATCGAGAGAAGTTTTTTTTGTATCGAAGTATTAGCACTTATTGTTAGAAAATATCTATATTTGGCCTTGTATTTTTCCGACCATAAATGAGATAAATGTGATATAAATGAGAACTCTGATATTCTTTGTAGTACATATTGACCAGTCTTGATTAATATTATCTTAGAAATCGGGAGCATCAGTTGTCTGTTCTTCCAAGGTGCAGAACTAACCTACCATTGGTGATACCAATTGGAAGTGAAATAACTGTGTTCAATCAAAACGTTTCAGATATTAATAATATTATATTTCACATACGTGAGATGAGTATAGGTTGTTTTATAAATTCTTAAAATAGGGTATACTTAACTCATTCGGCCATTGATATACTACTGGATGAATCATATGCTTCTTAAATTGACGCCCGATTTTCAGCGACTCGGTCAGTGTTAAAACTTACTGTTTTAATATCAGCGGACTTATCTCGATATAAGCTCACTTAATATTTGTCTCAAAAACGACCTGGCAATAATTATGAGTAAGCCCGATCTAGCTTGCATCTTACTCTAACTAATAGTCAGCGCATGATGACTTGCTCTGTCCGCTCAGACATGAATTTTTGGTAGCTTGCAAGCTTTGGGTTGCAGATACCCTTAGGGTCACTATTCCAAGAACGCAAATTTAGTTTTACAGCCAGGGCAATACGGGTGAACAGTCTTAACGCATTATACCTACAAGGAAATATTATAAGACGATATTCGTAATATCTTCTTTTGTGGTACATTTTTAAAATGACACTTGTATGGGAACTCCTTATCTAGTAGTATAACAATGCATTCGGCATACTTCCGTGTATCTGCCTTATACTTTAGACGTTTTAGGGTCTCATATCCCCTTTGCACCTTGCTGAACTTGCCCGTAGAATGTTGCGTGGAACGTCGGGGTCACCACTGTGGGAGTCATGGTGTTGTGGATGAAGAAGTCGAGAATTGGTGGTTGCTCCGATGGATGGGAAGCGAGTTTTATTTGCAGCATAAACAGTCGGTGCAAGAGTAATGTTACAGTAGTTATGTTTGAGAAGATTAGATGTTGTGCGGAGCGATACAGAGACTGAGATACTAACAGACCGGGAACTTATATTCGAGTGACATGTCCAATGAATTATGATCCGCTATTTATTGACGTACTCACAATAAATTAAAGCAATATCTTGAAAAGAATATTTAGGAAATAATTATTATAACTAGTTATTATAATTGAGTAAGCTACTCTATTTGGGGTTTAAGTCATTGAATATGGCTGACTATGTGTAAAAACGGATATTGCGGAAATTATAATTGCAGTATGCTATTTACTGAGTTTACCACAATTAGGCACTACGGGAAAATTAAGGAATTTGTAATTGCGGTCAGTTATTTAATATCGCCGATCAATACGCTGACACGGATTGAGTTGTTTATCCCAAGTTTCCTTAACCCATCCATGTCGTTATTATATTATTTCAGATGATAAACTCGACAGTGGAGTGGCAACGCACGAAGAATCCTGATGTCTTATCTGATGCCTTGAAGGAAATTGCATTGACCACCATCAACGCCGTGGAGTTTTCTGCAGATAACGCTTTCCAGACAGCAGGGTGTCCACTTCAAAACCCCAAGGTACATATTACATACTTGTCTTTACTATACCCATATACCAGTGGTGAAGGGTGACTTTTGGAAAGACGCAGGCTGTGGAGATCAAAGAAAAATAGTACAATTGTCAAGTATAAATACACAGAACAGATATTTTTTGATTAATTAAATAAAACACAATTTTATAGTACTTATTCCTCTTTTTTATTAAATTTTGTACGGGTTTCATCCTCCTTAAAGGGACATTATCAACTCGACTCAACTCGACTCAACTCGACTCAACTCGACTCAACTCAACTCAGTTCATTCGAAATTCAATAGATACTATTGAAGATATCTTTTTTTAGAACAGATATTTTTTGATTAATTAAATAAAACACAATTTTATAGTACTTATTCCTCTTTTTTATTAAATTTTGTACGGGTTTCATCCTCCTTAAAGGGACATTATCAACTCGACTCAACTCGACTCAACTCGACTCAACTCGACTCAACTCGACTCAACTCGACTCAACTCAACTCAGTTCATTCGAAATTCAATAGATACTATTGAAGATATCTTTTTTTAGAAGGTAGGTTTTAAATAATCACTTAGTATGGAGTCTTCGCCACTGCTCAGTAATGATAGATATAGTGGGATGTTTGTGACCCAACGCGTCGACGTCCAGGACGCATCCTAGCCTCCTCCAAGAACTTCCTTCATGACACCGTCCAACCATGCCTGGGCCGCAGTCGACTTTTTTTTACTATTAATGAAATAATGATAAAAATTGAATTAGCAAACTAACCAAGAACTCAGTAAATAGATATCTGTTTGCTTCAATATATCTGACGCAGAAATCACGTAAAAGTGGAAACATGGCGAACTTATTTTTTTGAAATTTTGATTTAAAAGGCTCCAATTTTTCATAAATGCCTTTAACTTTTCTTTTTAAATCAATGAATACACTAGTGGTCCTTGCATTGATTTTTCACTCAATTTTTTAAAAATTTCAACCTACTAGAAGTAGAACAAAATTATCGTTCCTAAACAAATTTGCCTCAAATTTCAACATTATGATTTGACCCTTTAATTTCATTTTATCACGAGCTAGCCAGCGCGCTTCACAATAGTAGGTATAGAAGTGAGGTTTTATAAAATTAGTCTCCATATTTTCAGACAGGTTTGCAAACCACCTTTTATTGTAGTTTATAACAAGCGGCCGTTTTATAAACTATGCATTATTTGCAAACTGCAAACCTGTGGCTACATTAATTGTGTTAAACTGTTCGCGCCTCCCCTTGCAACACTCCGCGCTTCCCAGTTTGGAAATCGGTGCCATACAGTATAATCTTCTTTTACAGTTTCGGGATTTAACATGCTTCGACAGAGGGCTGACTTATGAATTTGATGATATGTGGAAAAAATCCGAAATCCTGATTCCATATAGCTATAAAAAGATCGCGAAGAAGCTGTACAAATCCACATCTGATCCCGACCGAATGTTGGCTGCCATAGCAACTGTCAGTATATCAGAACCCGTAGTAGACTTCGTAGCATTCTTAGATGAGAAGTTCGCATATGAAGTAAGTAACATTATCCCTACAATATTTACTCGGATAAAAGCACCACGTCGCGTTAATTTTCTATTAGGTGTGTTAGCAGATCATAAACTCACATTGCTCCAAACTAACACGGATATCACTCAAACCAATTCCATAAATAATGTGGTTATCCACAATAATTGTTAACTAACACACGGCATGTTAACTGTGTTACTCAAGGATATTTGATAGCTCGCGGTTATCTTGGTCATGAGGGGCCGTGTTAATAAATAGCACGTCTAACTAACACTAAGTTTCACGAGTTTTCGAATATCGACACACAATAATCAAAATTTTCATCACACAACCACATGTTTTAAAATGTTCATCTATCTATCATCCATGAATCTATCCACTGCTGGATTAAGGCATCTCCAAGCTGATTCCACTACTCTCGGTCATGTGCGTTGCGTTGCCACGTACGACCGTAGAACTTTATCATTTTCATCGATCCAGCGGCCTCTAGGTCTACCTTGTGAACGTTTTGTACATCTTGGATACCATCAAAATTTGTCCAACGATTTGTTAATATGTATACGACCTTTTTTCCATTAGAGAAAATTTGTGACGTGTGTTTATTCTACTTGTTAGGTCATCCCGCCACGACAGGCCCCCCAGCCCCGGGCCCCTAGGCTAAAGCCCTGTCAGCCCCCGCCCTTGTGGGGGCCATGCCGTATAATATACTGCATTTTATTATTATTACTACGTTTTCTTAGCTCGTATTCTTATTTGTTCGGTGGTTCTTTGTCCGGTACAAATCTTGCAATCGATTTTTAACTAACTTCCCGACTATTTGAAACTTTTAGAATTTATATCAGAAAACGATGCCAATGCATTTTTTTAAATACTTTTAGCCATCTTAGAGTAGAATTGAATTCATTTTCAGTTAATTCTGTTTTGTATGAAAAGTTATTTCGACACCATTATTGGTTGCAAGAGGTCTGGGGTGTTAGCAACTACATTAATAATATATACGTGCGTTACTATGGAAATCAATATGACATGTCAAAATGACATTTCAGTATTATTTCTTAAGTACAAATTTTTTGATCGTCTAAGCTAGTCAAGTAAAGTTTATATGATTCAACAGAAAATTTAAAAACGTTGTATATAGAATGTTCTTTTTATCTTGTAATTATTAAATTATTGTTTGTAATTTCTAGGCATTGCGCGTCCAATTAACGTCACGGATTCCGTCCTGCTGCTGCGAAGAATTCACAACGAAGAGTTTAAACTTATACAAATTGTTCGAACCGCATTCAGAACGTTCAGTGTCTTTGGTTCTTGCCAAACATGCAGCCGAATTCGCCAGAATTAGTAATCCTTAAGAGTAAGGAAACTTCAAACCATCTGCTGTTGTAATATCTGAAGGAATTATAACTTGAATCAATATTCTTGTAATAAATCATTAAAACCTATACCTCCTTCTCTTAATCCATTTTCGCCTTATAGTTTTAGCATAATATGGACACCACACATAAGTTGTGTAGGGTGACTTTTGGAAAGAGGTGGGCTGTCGAGATCAGAGAAAAAGAGCACACTTGTCAGGTATACTTACGGGAAATTAGAAGATAATACGATATTAGTACTGATTAATAGGTACACACTAATAACAACGACGCACTAAATGACTAAATCAATGAAATTTCAATAGCTCACTGACGATAGAAAATTGAGCGATGAGTTTAAATTATCTTTTTTTTCTAAATATTTATAAATATCAAAAATCTTTAAGGGGGAGAGGCATGCCAACAGATAACCTGGAGGAAAAATACGAAGCTTGCAATTTGAGAATTTTTTTTTGATAATTTACAATTTCAACTGTATCTGAAAACATTAAAAAGATTTTTTTTTAATTTAAAGATAAACTTACAATTCTAAAAAAATGTAATAAAATGTGAATTCGTTGCAGGGTCACATCTTATTATTACATTATATTTTATGGTCATATTTATTATTAAAATTTAGTTTATTAGGTTTTCAATTTTTCGTCGCTTAGATTTTTGACTAATTCATCGTTTTAATATTTTTTATATTTATTTTAAAAAACATCGATTTTTATAAAAATATAAATGTGTATAACTTGAAATCCTTTTTTTTATGAAATTTTATTTTAGATAGGTATGGTCCTAATATTGAAATTAATATTAAAATTTCGTCCCACCTACTGTTGAAAATTATTTGCCGTTTCACTTGTGTATGTTCTTAAATGTATTACTTATCTAGAAAATAAATATTTTTTTGTTTGAAAATTAACATGTGTTTTAAACGGAAGTATAAAGAGGGCGACCTTTTGAATTTCGCACGGGGGCGGCCGAGTCAATCGGGGCGGGTCTGGGTCTATATCACAGAACAGATTAATACCATTCCGATAGGCTATACCCCAATACACCACATTTTGAAGCAGGGTTTTGCATGTGTGAGTGTCCTACGAAAATGAAACATACATTACTTACAAACAAACATACAACATTACATACATACATGCATAGTGTGTGTTGCACACTTCAAATTCACCAATATATTGCATAAACCGAGAGCAGTTGTCAAAACGAAGGAATGACGTATTCTTGAATCTTTTATCCCATATTATTCCACACTCGAGAACGGTTGTCTGTTACATACTCTTCATCTGTTAGGTATTTCATTTCCCATTAATTCTGTGTTACCTGGTCTATATACTAGTAACTACACATAGGCCATTGAGCCAGCGTAATAATTTTTAAAATTTATATACAATTCAATAACAGTAATCGTAAAAAAAGATAATTTCAAAGGTTCAGAAGATATATTATTATTATTTAATTCTTCCAGTTGTGTGTCCAGTACATTTTTTTCTTGTTTTTTCAAGATTTGTCTTGGACGATTGAAGATTTTTAACTAACTTCCCGACTAGCTAGACATTTGAAACTTTTAGAATATATCAGAACACGACGACAATGCATTATTTTAATACTTTTAGCCATGTTAAAGTAGAATTGAATTCATTTTCAGTTAATTCTGTTTTGTATGAAAAGTTATTATTGTTGGTTGCTAAGGGGTCCTAGCAACTGAATTATTAATATATACGTGCGTTACTATGGAAATCAATATGAAATGTCAGTGACATTTTAGTATTCTATATTTATTCAGTATTTCTATCAAGTACAATAAAAAGTTTTTATTATTACATAGAATTGTCAAGTTTATATGATTCAACAGAAAATTTAAAAACGTGATAGGTATATAAAAAGTTCTTTTTATCTTGTAATTATTTTTTAATTATTAATATCATTGAAGTATTTTTTTACTATTAGAGCAAACTTGTGATGTGTTTATCTTACTTATCTGGTTGACTCATCACGCGAGCTCGGGCCCCCTGGCTAGACCTGTCAGCCCCCCCTCCCCTCTTGTGGGGGCCATGACCTGCATACACCTACTGTAAAAGTGTATCGAAGATATTGTTAAGAGTACTAGTGTAATTATTATTTACAAATTGAAAATTCAAAAAAAATTCAAAAAATATTGTCAGAAGTGGGATTCGAACCCACGCCCTCAGAGAGGACCAGAAGAGCTCACCCCGCGTTCAGCGAGTAAGGTTATGCCTTGAGTCTGGCGCCTTAGACCGCTCGGCCATCCTGACATATTAAACAGTGACCAAATTAACAAGCTGCACAAGAGGCCAGTAAATTAGCGAACGAATTGTCTGTCTATTTTTGTATAGTGAATATTATTATCAAGAGATAAATATATCACCCAGAGGTGAATAATTATAAGATAGGTCACTAATAACAGCATAATATTATAATATTCGCAAGCAGGCGTTCACAAGTGACGTCCCGTGGGGGTAGGCAGATTGAGTGTCGCTTGGCGGCGGCAGTTACTCGAAGGGCGGCAAATCGAGGACAATCATTTGGAATATATAGAAATAGCTAAGCACCTTAACTTAGTCACAACGAAAATATATTTCCATTAAAAAAATCAGCTCAGTGGTTTTGTCGGGTTTGCGATATCTAGTTTACTTCCGTTGCCCTTCGACGTCCTTGGTGACCAGAAACGACACGTGCAGATTTGCGAATAATAAAATTACTCTGATATTAAATTTGGTTAGTAATGTATCCATACAACACATTTCTTAGATATTGGACTCATGAAAGGATGATAAAAATAATGTATGAACAAATGAGGCGGCATTTTGGCGCTGCCTATGAGAGGCATTTTATCTAGGGACGTCACGGGGCGTCCACACAAGGGGGGATAGGGGATGGGGGGGAGGTTCTGGTCCAAACCCCCCCCCCCTATCCAAAACCGAAATATAGGTATACATGTAGGTAAATGGATTTTTTTCCTAGATGCCTTTTTGGATACCTACGTCGAATTGACTATCAAAGTTTCTTTAAGAGCATACATAAGTGAAACGGCAAATAATTTTCAACAGTAGGTGGAACGAAATTTCGCAGTCGTCGCCAATCGGAGACTGACAGTCGAGGTATGAGCACGTCAATTTGTTTTGTGATGGCGTCGGAGGAATATATTCTTAAATCGTGTAAAAATGACTAAAAACGTTCCGCATGTACTTGAAAAAGAAAACATGTCAATGAATATACTATTATTATTACGAATATAATAATAAACATAACATTAAAAGGACGCATGTTGAATTTTTATGACAAATTATATTTCGTTCGGCTCGCGTCATTTGCACAATCCGCGCATCGCCTAGTCACGATCTTTTTAGACCATGCCTCAGCTGAAGTATAGCTTTAAGGACTTTGGCACGCAAACTACTCTACTTGATACTGTCAAAAGAAATTTGTACAGGCTGAGAAAAATACCTTGTTGCCAGTGACGTCCCTACACAAAATGCCGCCGCTGGGAAGCCGCTCCATTTTTTATACAATATTTTTATCATCCGTAGTGTAGTTTCTGGTCACCAAGGACGTCGACAGGCAATGGGAGTAAACTAGACATCGCGAACCCGACAAAAAAATTACAGACCTATTAAACCTTGTATCTTAATTGAGACATTCTGTTCCCAACCAGTGAGCTGAATTTTTTAAGGAAAGATATTTTCGTCCTATATATCATCATCATCATCAGCCTGAATCTACCCACTGCTGGATGAAGGCCTCTTCAAGCTGCTCCCACTTCTCTCGGTCATGTGCATTGCGTTGCCACGTACTTCCGCATAACTTTATCGTTTCATCAATCCAGCGGCCTCTAGGTCTACCTTACGAACGTTTTGTACTTCTTGGATACCACTGGATGACTAGATTTGTCCAACGATTGTCTCTTCTTCGAGCTATGTGGCCAGCCCGGCTCCATTTAAGGCTTTTAATAAACTCTATTTTATTAAAACATATTACTATATACCAAATACCACGTCGAGTAATTGCCGCCCCCAAGCGACGCTCAATCTGTCTACCCCAGTGACGTCCCTAGATAAAATGCCGCCCCTAGGCAGTGCCAAAATGCCGCCACATTTTTTTATACAGTACTTTTTATCATCCTTTCATGACTCCAATATCTAAGAAATGTGTTGTATGGATACATTACTAACAAGACATTTATGTATACCACTAAATCTAATTTAAATGCCATCTCTGCTTCAATAGACAATATTGCGAGTCTACGGTTTCAGATAGGTACATTTAAAAATACACCTGACAACTTCCAAAGCTCACAAGTGACTGACAAACAAATTTGGATAAATTTTAAATTAGGTATGCACGTGTTATTGCTGTTCACCAAGAACGTGACGTCCAAGGACAACGGAAGTAAACTAGACATCGCGAACCTGACAAAAGTCCTGTTAAAACTATTATAGTAGGTACCTAATTAATATATTTTGTTTCCAACCAGTGAGCTGATTTTTTGAATGGAAATATATTTCCGTTATTACTAAGTTTATGTAGCTTTCTATGTATACCTAATGATTCTTCTCGATTTGTCGCCCTTTGGGAAACTGCCGCCCCCAAGCGACGCTCAATCTGCCTACCCCCACGGGACGTCACTGCTTATTGCGTCAGTTATTGCTAATATAAATTCGTCCAAGGCCTATGAAGCCACCTTCCAAAAACCATGGAAAATTCTTTGTAGCGTAAGGTGGTGGTGATTCTGATGAATATTTCGTAATATTCATTGGGGTCTGTTTTCCCGTGGAAAAATAAACGGCGTTACTTCTTCTTCTTCTTATTCGTCCGAATTTAATGACTGAGGATTGTGACATGGATGATCTGGCTGATGGACAGCTTTCTCCGGCATTCTACGACACGCAAGACTTGTGGCCACTGAAAGGTCTGAGCCATCCAATTTTTGCTTTAATATTAAGATATGGCATGACTGAAATTCAGCGCGGACGACACAAATGGACACTAACGATCCTAATAATTATGACTGTTAAGCCATGCGCATTCGATAGCCACTTGTGGATGCGACAGGTCGAAATGACTCGTATTTGAGCAGTCTTTAGTTACCACCTAAGAATCAAAGTGCGCAGTGACTGGGAATATAACTTTATAAGCGCGCTATTCCGCGTTTGGAACGACTAGAATCTTAGGGTAAATATGGGTGTCAGTGGCACCATCCTGCTGGGTTTATTTTAACTCTACCCCCTCCCAACACCTTAAGGAAAAATCATTAAAAATAAACCCTGTCGGCTAAAATTATTCAACGTGGAACATGCTTTGCCTACTGATTCTCTGAATGCTGGTTAGCGCCGTTCACGGCCGACTGGAGTCTCTCGCGGCTGCGCTACTTTTGTGACTTTATTTTTCGTTACGCCTTTGCGATTTTTCGTAACGAATCCGCCCGGGAGGTCAAGACAAAAGCATGTATCCATGCTAATATTATGGATATATTTTCAAAATCGATCTCCCCAAGCCATTTTTCGGTGTGCACACCTGTAGGTCAGTAATAGCCGCATAATTAATATTTAAATTTTATAAAACTGTGCGAAATCGAATTCGAAAATGGTAAAGTTGCATTCTCAAATAAGAAACTGGGGGAAATGTCTTAAATGTCCGCCATACATAATGTCTTCAATTCAATTCATTTTTACACATTGTGGACATAACAAATTATAAGTTTAAAACGTTCACAACATGTCATAAAACAGTATTATAGCAAGGGGAGGGCGATTGAAGCAGCCGTCCCGGGCACAACGCGGACTAGGCCGAAAAGCTAGCAATATTCATGTTGCTGATCATTTAATACGTATTTAAAATCACTGGTCAAAGAAGCGTTTTCAGAAAAAAATATTGATTGAAGATATTTCTATAATAGTAACAAAAGTGTAATTGCGACAATTATGCCAGTGCTTCCTTAACTAAGGGATTCACTCGATTACGTGGTTGTTAAGAGTGGGTATAACAGGATAATGTGATTATATTTCAGTCCTATGTTTCAGTCGAAGAGAGTTCACAGAGCGAGTAGCACGTCATTTTAAATCAAATTTACAACAAAATCTATGGTCGTCGAAGATTTTATTTTAAAAACATAATAATTATTGTCGGTAGAGCAATTCATTGCAATGATTTATTAGGTACTATCAAAGCTGTTTGCCGGCCGGCCGAATGTAAAACAATGTGAAAAATAATAAAAGTGTATGGGGTGTCTGCACGATAATATTTATTTTTAGGCGTTATAAATTATTTCGTGCATTGGCTTTACTCAACCAACAAAATACAATAATGGTACCTACCTATTGTTTCACTAGTACACATTATAAAAGTAAAGTTGCGTTACTAGTTTGTAAAAGTGCCAGACTAAACTTAAACCAATCGGGTACATCACTAGATATATTATATTCTACGTTTTTTTTAAATATGCATCACAATTGAACAATACTTACCTATTTTTTTAATAAACATGTAGGTCTTACACATTAAAAATAAATACTATTCATTAATAATGTTTTTGGATAGCACATGAAATAAAAATGTAGGTAGATAATATGTGTTTCAACATCCTTCGTATGTTTAGTTCTCGTACAATTTCAGGTTAAAAAGTTATTAATCTATTTCTTAGTTTCTAAACTACCAAACTAAGCTCTTAAGTTTAAAAACGTCACAATATCCACCATATTGGTCGCAATACTTCCCACCAAACAGCTGATTAACATATTGAATTTAGTAACATTTAAGTATATTACAAGATATTTTTTGGACACCCCATACTCGCTTAGTTGGAGCGAGTTTGTTTGTTTAAAATTTAATTTAGTGACCATTACTTTTGAGGCACGCATCTGCGGCGACTTTTTTATATTACTAGTAGACCAACTATTTCGAACCACATATAAAAATATCATATTTTCAATTCTCAAGGGCATTTCTGTAGAGCGTCCCCTTAAGGTTTTTCCATGGAGCTCGCGAAATACTTCAGTACCTACCTACTTAGTTAATAGCTAATCATGGCGCGCTCTTTCTATTCTGACTTACATGCTGTTATTTATCATAAGACCTAAATTATTAACTAATCATCAGTGCAGTATTCCCAATTTTTTTTGACCTTCTAGGTTAGCTATATAACAAAAAAAAATTATCACACGTATTTTTATAAATTATACTTAAGTACATACGATTAGTATTAATATTTTCGCAAAATTTTCGAGCGCTGCTTTAACCTACATACTCTGCTAACGTGACTACTTTATTCGTGAGATTGTGTTCTGGTAGAAATCAATGACGAATGTTCTTCTTCTTATTGTTCCATCCCCTAGCGGAGGTCGGCCACCATCAAGGCGATCTTATCTTTGTCGTCTGCTACTCGGAACAGTTCAGTGGAGCTGCACTCATAACAATCACAGAGGTTCTTAAGCCACAAAATGCGGCGCCGTCCTCTGCTACGCTTCCCATTGATCTTTCCTTGAATGACAAGTTGGGGAATGCTGTATTATTGTCATCTGATAATGTGGCCGAGGTACTGTAGTTTCCTGGTTTTGATACTACGTAGAACTTCTCGGTCCTTCCCCATTCGATTGAGAACTTCAACATTTGTCACCAGGTCAGTCCAAGGAATTTTGAGGATGCGCCTATACAGCCACATCTCGAAAGCTTCAAGTCTCCGTGACATCTTTTGGTTTAGTGTCCATACTTCCATATCATAGAAAAGAATTGAGAGAACATAACAACGTGCCATACGCAGTCTCAGACCAGTGTTGCCATCTTTTTCTATGCTGATTATAGTACAAAGGCGTAAAAATTATAGTATGTCTAATAATATATAGTACAGGAACATTTTTCGTCTTGAATCCTTTATAAGTATAGTATTTTGCTATATTTAGCGTACAATTATAGTATTTTACATTTTTCACGGAATCAAAATTATAGTATTGTACTATAATTATAGTACGGTTGGCATCACTGTCTCAGACCTAAGGTAAGATCTCGATTGCTAAGGAGGCGTCTCATTTTGAGAAAGGCGCTCCTTGCGATATCAATTCTAGTTTTTATTTCCCGAGACTGGTCCCATTTCTCATTGACCCATGTACCTAAATATTTATAATGGGTCACACGTTCGATTGGTTCGCTGTTAATGACAAATTTTTTTTTTTATACTAGTAATAGTTTTGTTTTCTTGAGGTTTATTTTTAAACCATAAAAATTACTGACCTCATTAACCTTTTCTACCAGTTGATGTTTAAACTCTTTAAACTATCAGCAATCAGCACAGTATCATCGGCATATCTTATATTGTTAATATGTTTTCCATTAACCAAACTACCCACCGATTCACCTTGTAAGGCTTCCTTGAAAATAGCTTCCGAGTACATGTTAAATAGCAGAGGTGACAATATACAACCCTGTCTTACACCGCGATTAATTTTTACCTCTCCACTGATTTCATTTTCGATCTTAATATTTGCTGTTTGATTCCAATATAAGTTAGCTATCAGTTGAATGTCTCTTGCATCGATGCCTTTCTCCTGTAAGAGTTCGAGAAGTTTAGGATGCCTAAGAGTATCGAATGCTTTCTCGTAATCGATGAAACACATATAAACATCAACATTAACATCTAGGCATTTTTGCACTAGAACATTCAAGCTGAAAAGTGCTTCGCGAGTGCTCAATCCACTTCTGAAGCCAAATTGTGTGTCATCCATGTCTTCTTCGCATTTTCGAAAAATCCTATTATGGATGATTTTTAATAAAAACTTCTAACATGTGGCTCATCAAACTTATCGTTCTAAACTCGCTTCACTCCTTTGCATTCGCCTTTTTTGGTAGACTGATAAATGTCAATTTCAACCAATCATCAGGAATTATGCCCGTTCCGTAAATTTTATTAACAAATCAACGAGAATTTCTAATTGATCTTCTTCTAATAATTTTATCATTTCCCATTGACCCAGGATTCGAACCTGGGACCCACGACGTTATAGGCCGACGCTTAACAAATTCGCGGACATGATGTCTATAGACATCGTATTTCATGAGATGTGATATGACAGGACGTCCTGTACTGTGGAATGGAATACAACACAACATTTATAGAAGTCATATTTTGGATAAAAACAATATGTTTCCAGCTACTTGTGTCACGGTGCGAACATATTTCCATTAGATAGTGTCATATTACTAGCATGTAATAGCTAACATGTGTCCGCGAATGTGTTAAGCCGCACGGCCATCATGGGCCGTCAAATTTGAAATATGGATAATAATATCTGTATACCAGAGGTAAACTATTGTAACTCCAAAAATCGTGAAATGGAATTATTGTTATATTGTTACTTCATTACTTATCCTGCATACGTGGTAAACAGCTGTAACTCATATTACTCTTATTATAAAAGTTAAAAATGTCATTATAACTCCATAACTATTAGAGGTAAACAACAGTAAGAAAACATACAATTATTTTGATGAAGCTTATAATCGAACTACAGCTAGATAAATTTTATCTTTTTCCATTCACGAATGCCACAAGTTGAAATTTCCAAAAATCACAAATTCGTCTCTCCTGTGAAGTTTTCATTTTGGATTTACCGTAGTTTACCTCTGGTATACAGATATAGGGTTAACGTTTTTAAAATGTTAGATATAAATAAAACAAATAAATAAAAAAGGCTGCAACTTTTTAATTACACCGTCAACAACATCTGTAGGTTTACATGGATACGTACAAAAGGACCAGCGTAATGATTTTCAAAATGCATTCAACCAAATAGCAGTAAGATACATTAATAAAAAAAACGAAAAAAAATGATTTGCAAGGCTCACAGGACATTATTATGTTTTGTTTCAGAATCCACCAAGTCTAAACATATAAAAATCTCAAATTTCATTTCTCTAGTTAGTTTTGGTAAAAAAAGTTTAATACTAAATAAACAGATGGCAGTATATTTAATTAAAATAATTCTAAAATAATTTTCAGCTATAAATTAATTAATTAATTTCAAAATGGTCTTGATTAGATATAATATATTTTTTCCAACCTTTGGCTGAGAAATAATATAGAATGTCACTAATATCCAAACAGTAATTGGCCAGGTTGCGTACAATATACATGCACGACGGATATCCTGCAAATTTGACAGCTGTCGTATTTTAAGCCAGACATTAAATATGTCCTATATAATCCACACTGTTGACATCTACTATGTAAACAGGCACCATCTTAAGAATATACAAACTTCATTGCCATGTCAATAAAAAATATATAGAATGAGAAAACACTGTAGGTATACTGTATCCGTGATGCGTCAATTTATTTAATTATTCACTGATAAAGCAAAGATTAAATTATTTAAAGTTTATATTTATCATCTATTCCCAAAATTTAAATTCAGATTACATCGTTGCCTTGCTAATTAATTTGTTCGCATGTATATCGATGTTATTTCAATCTGTTGTAACGTCGAAAATCTCAGCGTTCGACATAAAATATGCGAAAATTATTTAAGATCACTTTCAAATGAGGCTATTGGTTTCAAAGTCAGTTAACTACGTATTTTTAAAAAATATATTTTACGATTCTTGTTATCTAAGTACTTTTCTATTGAGTGAGTTGTGTTTTGGTATTAAAATAGTATTAAACCGGACGTCGGTCACCATCAAGCTTCAAGACCAATTTGAAACATAGTTTTGTAGTAATCCAGTTCTAATGTGGTTAGTGGTTATCTTGAAATCGTGATTCATGATGTACGAAACCGAAATTGAAACCAAGGAGTGTGATTCAAGTTAACAACGGATTCTTCTTACGTATAAAAACGTGTTTGGATACAATGTTTGTGTACAATTAATGTATCTGTGAACCTTGGCAAAACTTACATAGATACCTGTTATAGAAAAATACACACAACATAATAGTAGGTATTAAAAACGCAGTCATTGTCGAAAAAAAAAACAGAAATTCCATCAATCGATTATTATTAACATAAAAGAATACAAAAAGAAACGGGAAAAAAATCGTTCACGATGGAAACAGTTTGCGAAATACATTTTTGTTAAAATATTTTTTTTTATAATAATCATAATATTGTAATAATAACATCATACAAGACTAGGTTTAATTTTAACTTATTATTTTTGTGACTAATAATTAATATTAATATTTAAAAATCTGGCAATCAAGAGAGACATATCGATTGCTCCTCCTCAAGACGGAGTGCATACCTAAATTAAATTATTTTTAAATTTCATCACGTAACTATGTCATTATAATATGAATACATATATTTTAATTAAGGCGTTAAGTGCCAAAAAAATAAAAACTGACATTTTTTATAGAAAAATGTTCTATGTGCCGATAACATCAACTATGGTCTAAGTGCCTCAAGTAAGTCAAAAAAATACAGCAACATATTTAAATCTGACGACGTAAGTCCGTTGGCGTGTTTTATTTATAATGGTCTAAGTACCACTCCAGTAGTCAACGGCATTCAATATAAAATGGCTGACGACTGTGTGCTAACACTCGCGAGTTCTAAATTCCTAAAATTTTGGAAGCTGCCGAGATTGTTTCACACTGTAAAACCACATTTTTCAAAATGTCTGCTTCATGCAATTTTACTGCAATGACTCAGTATTTTGTAACCACAGGCAATTAATACCTTAATTAATACACATATTCATATAGTTTATACCTAGTTGTGACATATAACACTTTGCCACATTTCACAGGAACGCATTGGAACAATAAAAACTTATGACACAATACGTATTGATGTCAAAGAATGTATGCACTCCACATCAATAATATATATATATATATATATATGACATCCATATTTTGTGCAAACTGTCATTATTTTATTTTATAACGTAAATTCAAATATAATAATGATTAGGTAAATGTTAATCAGAAGACAAAAAGCATTTTACACAGTTATACATATTATATATATATGAGCTCCATTTGCAAAGCTTAAACTGTATTTTTTGTTAAACTTACGCATATATTATAATAATGTATTGCTAATATAGTTACAAGGTATTACATCTAAGAATATATAATATATTTTAAGATACTGTACATAATAAGTTACCTAATAAATGCCCCTTACATTGGCTGTGTGCAGCTAAAGTTAATTCCATGTTTGAAGATTACAAGGTCATATGTGACATTATTAAATTTAGTGACATTATCATTTTAATGTTATTAACCACAAAATAGATTATTAAATATAATTCAAATAGGCTATATATCCCAATACACTACATTTGGAAGTAGGGTTTTGAATGTGTGTCCTACGAAAATGAAACACACATTATAGACGCGCGCGCAATAGTGTGTGTTGCATGTTTTAAATACACCAATATTGAATGAGCAATTGTCAGAATGAAGGAAAAGCTTAGAATGACGTGTTCTTGACACGTTTTTAAGTTTATCCCATATTCTTCCACACTCGAGATCGGTTGCCTGTTACTCCACACCTGTTAGGTATTTCAGTTCCCTTGCGTAAATTCTTGGTCGAAAATCATTGGTTAATAATAACTACATTAAAAATTCTTCTTAGTCGTTCTCTCATGGTTGAGGATCGTGACTGCAATGAAATATGTAGTACTTATTCCACATAATTGAATAAAGATCATATATATCAATACTCATAATGCGGAGTGTCTGGGTATGGAGAATACATCCGGAAGAGTGCAATGTTTCACAGTTGAAGCGATGAGAATCTATAAGTAGTAGGCTGGGTATTTGAAATAGACGCCCCCATAACATTTTCTGTCGGTTTCATAAACTACAATAGGGCATTGACAGGATACCAGTTGAGTCAGTAGAAAATGCCCTCTTGAAGCATTAGATTATGTGGACTTAAATATTTAGCAATGTTAATAATGTCCTTATGCGTTTTGTATAATGTAGACTTAGGCCTTTGTAAGTGTAAATCTCAGATTAAGTGGTAGAATGCGGTGTCACAAAATACATACCTAGGAATGTTACATATAACTTTGTAATGTTGAAACAGCGAATTATTTTGTTATTTTCGCAACTTTTAATAATAATAATATTATTTATTAATTATAATAATTGATTGTTTTCAATGTTATACATCTCAACACAATTATCAATTTAAATTTACATCTATAAATAATAAGTATTAATTAATTAATGGCTTAATAATATTTTATTTAAATTTAACCGACTGTTTTTTTACGGTTAACGTATAGGCCACTAGTAAACATTTATGGGAATAATGCACCTTGGATTTCTCTCAATATTGATTCCGACATAACATATAACATTTCATACACCTTTTAAATCATTATTAAAAAATTTGATTAGTTTCTACAAAATTTGAATTTTTGTTTAGTTTAGTTACACATGTCACTTTGTTATGCTAAAGTGATTTCAAGTGAAAGTATTTAAGATCAACACACGATCTATAATAAATGGACAAATAAGGGCATTTCGCGAGTGTAGTACTATAAGGTTCTAAGTGTAGAATACTATCTTATTTTTATTGTTATATTGCGAAAAATTGACACATAGAACCTTTTAGTAATACGCTCCTCCTGATTTATATCAAATAGGTTTATCAATCACCATTAACGACAATCGTGTCAAAGCAATTTTAACGGATGGAAGTCACAAATTATTTGCGGCACATATTTAAAACATTTTATAATGCAAACAATAAAAACAGAGTTTGCTATATTTACTGACCAATTAGTTACCTATGTGAAACAATTAGTTCGAAAATTCCCTAAATTTTATTTAATTATTGATTGACTTCACAACACAGTTAATAAATTGAATTCAGATAGGCTATACCCCCAATAAAGGGTTTTGAATGTGTGAGTGTCCTATGAAAATGAAACACACATTATAGACGTGCAATAGTGTGTTGCAACCTTCAAAAATACCAATATTGAATGAGCGTCAGTGCATAAACCGAGAGCAGTTGTCAGAACGAAGATCAAGCGTATTCTTAAAATATATTTAAGTTTATCCCATATTCTTCCACACTCGAGACCGGTTGCCTGTTACTCCACACCCGTAAGGTATTTCGGTTCCAATTAATTTTGTGTTCCCTGATTGACATCATGCTTTCTGATTTTAGTTTAGTACAGTTTGAAACTCAAATTTCTAGTTTTTATAGGATTTCGAAATTATGTATTGTTATTAACACACAGTTTCTTCAAATATATTTTGTAGTCAAAAGTAACACTTTGATAAATAAATTTATGAAATAATTTGTCCAATCAAACTTATATTGATAGTAAAAATAAAATAGTCGTTTTCGCAACTAAACGTTTCACATTAACACATCTTTTCTTACTATATTATTAATATTACTCCAAACGTAAAATACTATGGCTAATTTTGAAAAAAAATTACATGAATAAAGGGTAAACAATAATAATTATCAAAAAAAATTTCAATCACAGATGGTTCACAAACAAACAAACACATTATCAAAACAAAATCCTACCAAATTCATCACGACTCGGCGCTACAATACCCATAAACGTATAATATGTATTCCTCACTACCAACTTATCTTATCGATACCAATAAACTCTATAATCACAATCTAAGCATCTTTGATTTCAGTTGCAGACAATTTTTTAGTTTCGGAGAGTGAATAGACTGTGAGCCGTTTTCAAACTGTGCATACATATTGATACTTTGGTGTTACAAGGTGATATGTTACATTTTCAGTAAATAATCTAAAAAAAAATGATTTTTTTTTAATAGAATAATCATAATGAAGTCATAATAAAATAATCATAATGATGATACCTTTTAATTATAGTCCACACTCTTTGACATGGTTAAATATAATAAATTACGAGTGCAAAAGAGTGATAAGTATTCCTCAGCGTATCGCAATATATTTTTATTATTAAAATGTAACGTGACGCGAGAAGGTTGAGAGTCTAACAGACAAATGTAAAATTCGTCTAAATACAGATAACTGACGTACTTCAAAACTATTAAAACTACAGCACGTCGAGTTTAAATACTGACTGTTATTTTACGATTGTATAAATTGAAAAGTGTGCCGCGACGTGAAAAACGTTGGGACAAACTGTATTATCACAAAATGTAACAATCATTTAAGGCTATACCTCAATTGAGGCATGGTCTAAAAAGATCGTGGCTAGGCGATGCGCAGATTGTGCAAATGACGCGTGCCGAATGAAATATAATTTATCATAAAAATCCAACATGCGTCCATTTAATGTTATCTTTATTGTTATATTACTAATAATAATAGTATATTCATTGACATGTTTTCTTTTTTAAGTACATATGTAAAGTTTTTTTAGTCTTCTTTACACGATTTAAGAATATAATCATCCGACGCCATGACAAAACAAACCGAAGTGCGGACACCTCGACTATCTGCCTCCGACTGGCAATGCGGCCAAAATTTCGTCGCACCTACTGTTGAAAATTATTTGCCGTTTCACTGAAATACGCTCTTTATAAAGCTAAGCTTACGATGGCCGAAAGGCTAACGCATCGATTTATAATCGTTTCAAATCCTGGGTCAGTCAAATACACATATTGTTTTGCAAAGTTTGTTTGGAGTCACAAGTATGGACCTAATAGGTTAAGCAAATGTCTAAAATCAATTTATTGTAAAAACAAACAAATCTTTTAATACAAACCATATGATCTTATATGATATTAAAAGTAACATAAGACCTTGTAACATTGGAACTTCATATAATTTATATATCAATTGAATTGATATAATTTTTTTACGAGTGGGTAATAAAAGAATGAAATTTGATTTGCAGTTGTGCCAGCAAAGAGCTTTTTTTCATTAAAAATCAACCAATTCATAGTGACCATTTTAATATAATTAATTACATTTTTTTTAGTGATTAATAATAGTATATTATGATATAAATTTTTAATATTATAATATATCGTGATTGCCTGCCAAGCACAGAATCTTTGTGTACAATAATATATATATTATATAATATATATGTATAGATTTTTTTCAATTTATTAAAAAATATTAATTTCCTTTAAATACTACTACTGATGAAGATCAATTTTATATGGCAAGTATATATGTACAAACATTTTATAATATGACATCAAACATTAAACATATCCCCAGGGGAGAGCGCATATATTATATGCCCACCATTTAGCATATATCTATACAAAAACAGGCTGTAATCATTTGATATCAAATCAAAAATTACGCTTCACGAGTTTGTATCATAAAAAAACAAGTTAAAAACTGACTAAATGCATACAGTGCGTTTTATTAACATTAAAATGCCTAAACCTTTGCAGAAGTCGACGAAGAAAATTATTTTGAACGTAGAAGTATTACGAGGAGGACAAACAGAAAAGAAAGCTTTCAATTCATCTCAATAGTGCCAGAGTATCTGATATGACAAATTAACACGCAAAGAGTATGTGCATAATAATATCACGCATGTAGTGTTGTGACATATAAAACTTGATATAAAAGTCGCACTATAGTTACTACTTACATATTATGAGTAGAAAAAGGGCTAGGCAGCGTAAATCCATCAAATTATCAAGAAACATATAAGTATGCCTATATAAAACACTGTTGTATTGTGCTATGAGTTCAGGGACGTGGACATTAGCTGTCAGTAATTCCCAGAAGTTACAAGAATACAGTATTTTCCATTTAATTCAATCTGCGAAGATTGAATATGGAGACGTTGCTATAAGCTCTTTGATGTGCTTATGTTGACCATATGAATAAACACCAATGAAATGCCTCACATTTAGTGATTCAGAAGGAAAGCGGAGTGTGGGAAGGTCACGGCATCGATGGATCGATGGCCTATAGAGAATCTTGTAAGCACTAGGATACCAATTCACGAATGAAGCACTATGACCGGTTGCGCAACGTAAGCGCAAGCCTACTTCAACGAAGCATATAAAAAGTCAACCGGTAGTGTCGACTGCAGTATGCAATTGAAGTATACATGCTTTGGCGGTAGAGACGCTAGCACCTCTCCGTTTGACATATTATTAAATGTCAGAAATTCGTAGATAGTATTGAAGAGGCTGTTGATCTATTTTTTTCTATCTTTTACATAACTATTACCGCTGAAAGTATTATTTTGTGTTTAAATTCTCATTTAAATATTTATTGTGATTTTGTAATACAGAAACACACATGTTTGTTTGCAAAATATAACGGACATTCCGTGTTGTAATATTGTTATATTGGAGACGTAACTAGCTTGTTTTAAGATTAATTGGCTACGTACTTCAACAATGAATGGTTTAATTATGCAACGTTAATGGTAAGTAGTGATTAAATATGAAGTCATTACCAAAATGGATAAAAATGTTATTTAATTTCCATGAAACTGACGTGAGTTCCGTCATGACATGTTTACTTTCTATCTTACTCTAACGCATGGACATGAAGTATAAGCATGCTGAATGCTTTTTCACTCGCACTTATGTTTCGTCTATCCATTCCATTCGAAGCTCTATACACACAATACCTCCTGTAAAACTAAAAATTTTACGTGCTTTGGTTGAAGCGGTTCGGTGACGTGTTTTGCAGTGCTTCATTCGGGGATTGGCCTCAAGGAGTGGTCAACTGAAGAAAGACAGCGGAGGATCAGGCAGTGTGAATGAATCTGCTTGAGGCACGGCGCCCAAACTGTAGTGCCAGAAAAGACGGAAAAAAAGAGGAAGCGTAATTTAAAAATAAAACTGATGTTACGTTAACGTTACCTACAGGATGCGTAACATAACACGACCCGAAAATCTGTGTCGTTACACAAAATAGTCAATTTCTATGGACGGCCAATTACACTAATGCATTATATACCTATATAATTTGACAATATGCTGAATAGGGGACATAATAATATAACTAAATCCCCCCCCAAATACAATATTAAAATAATTTCAATATTATTTACATTTGCTAATTTCCAATACATAATACTCATTATTACTTCCAATATAGATTAAACGCTGATGTAATTAATACATATATGGGGAAAATGTAACTAAAGTAGGAATATTAATAACTTTATACAGATGTAACTATTATTAAATTAAAGTCTAAAATTATTAAAAAAAAGTCATGCATCAACCATACATTATTATTTTAAACTTAATCTTACAATCTCATTGAAAGTTTACGGCGAATTTGACGCATGCGGTAGTTCTGCGTAACAATTAAATATGATTATTAACTTACAATAGAGCTTTCATTCAAAAGGTGTCAACGATTATTCGTTATTGTAATAATTCAATGGATAAATGGCACTCTCATTTTGAGGTTAATAACACAGAGACCCCGTGTCCGGAAACTTGTACGTATGCAGTTCGCAGCATCACACTTCACCGTGAAATATTGTATCGGAAATATATGGCCGTGTATTAAAGATTATCCAACCTCTTTGGGTAGTATATTACTGACATAAAATTCATGTTTAAATAACTCACGGTTCTTATCGGTTTACACTTTACAGGAAGCTAGCAGCAAATAATTTTTGAAAATAGCCGATATACTGGATTATTTGTTAGGTTAGGTTAGGTTTTCAATCTTGAATTCATGAATTTCGCCAAAATCAGCTATGAAAATTGAATTAATATTCATATTGAATCTAATATAATTGAGAGACCGTGTAGTATACGGTCACCTCTTTCCGATAGAAAGCTCACGGCGAACTGTATCACAGTGAAATGTTTTACGTACAATTTACATGTCACCCAGAGACCCAATACGAATACACATATTGTTTGTAAAGTTGCTAATCGGTAACCACGGCAACGAAAAAAACAAGGAAGTCTAATTTAAGACTTGTCGTATCTTAAAAGCAGTTCGCATACACAAAATCAACACAAAATTCTTATAAAATGTTCAAGATTTAAGTAGTATATACTTATGTATATTAAATTCTTCTAACAAACGTTTGTAACATATCTGTCAAATGTCTTAAACGCAGTGGTGAAGGGTGGATGTGAGCTGTGGAGATCTGACATAAATAGTGCATACATACTAATCTTTGTCAGATACATTTATTTGTTTTCATCGAACTAAGAATACAAATGGCATTTGGTGTTGCCTAACCAAACCATAATAAATATTCTTCAGTTATTTTATAGATAAAAGAATATTTTTATCATTGTATCTATTACGGTTTGCTTTAGGCATGGTTTACTTCAATTTTAAAAACTATCCAACAGCATTTGCAATTTGTATTCTTCATTCAATCACTAAAATTTATGTCGGATCTCCACAGCCTTCCTCCGCCCTTTGCCACTGCTGAAACGTAACCATAAGTCCAATGTCATCAGATGACGAAATAGTTCCATGTACATTCATTTTAATTATATATACACATTGTGTAAGTGTTACTAGAGATCTTTGAGTCTTGACAGAAGTATGTTGCAATGTGTTGTTAAATTTTGTCTAATATACAATGTTGCGCAGACTCTGTGTACATCTGTGTATTGAATAA
The DNA here is from genome assembly GCF_057557595.1 of Rhyacophila brunnea. Classification (NCBI taxonomy): domain Eukaryota; kingdom Metazoa; phylum Arthropoda; class Insecta; order Trichoptera; family Rhyacophilidae; genus Rhyacophila; species Rhyacophila brunnea. The sequence goes on along the minus strand of NW_028232904.1, from coordinate 28,483,027 downwards.
CATCGTTTTTATGGATCTCTTACATGGATAAAATATACTAGATGAATTCATATGGGAGGTTGATTAGAGTGGAACGTGGGTGGCGATGATTCTATTGTATTCGTCCTCCAAATCGCCACGATTCTTTCAAACATGCCTGCGCTACATACAAAATTGCAGTTTACAAAACTTAAAAACAAAAAAATAATTGTAAAAATTGATTAAGTAGTAGTATAATATTGTCAATCACTTTATTGCTAAATTGATATGCTAAAAACATGATGAAGAACATATTGTCTTCAAATAATACACCAATCGCGAGTCTAATACTACAAGGTTCTAAGTGTTCGTCCTTGAGAAAACAAACCCAACAATAAAGCACTATTCTAAGCTGCCTCATTGTTACTTATGTTTCTCCAAGGACCAACACTTAGAACCTTGTAGTTCTCCACTCGCGCAATGTCAAGGTTTTATTGCGAATTACTTCATAAATTCAACTGTATTTAGAAATACTTAGAAGCTTTACGAGAAAAATTAATAAAACATATTTTCTTAACTCAGCCAACTACACTAACTCAGTGATATGTTACACAAAATATTAAAACTGTATGACTTCACTTTTCAAAACGTTTATGTTGAACCAATAAAATGCTTATTATTTAAATGATTATACTGGATTACAGGCAAAACAAAATGGTTATACGACTAATAGGGCCTGTACACGTGCATGGATTTACTATCGCGATAATAACTGTTTACACGTAAAAGTGCTGACTGTCTCACCAATCTCATTTTTCAATTGGAAGTGAGACGTGATGTTGTCATTGTATGGTGCTATTTGAATGAGTTTCCGGCAGGTTCGTTCTACTACACAGGCGTAGAAATCGCACAGTCCACCTGTCGCGTGGAAATTCAGAAGCTTCTGAACTTTTTTGATCACGATAATACGTGTTTATACATGCCACAATAATACGTAGGTACTGCCAGCAGTAAATCCATGCACGTGTAAACGGGGTATAAAGCTACGAACGATTTATACACAATTATTGCAGACGTTCTGTTAAAAATTACTATTTACAAAAATTGTAACTTAAAATTTGATTTTCATTTACGAACTCATACAGATGAATGAAAATTAAAAATTACTTTGAACACCTTAAAAGTAAGCCGGATCTCACATCAAAACTCGTCTCGCCTGCAACGTGTCGAATACGTCGATGTGACATCATCGTTATTCACAAAACACACATTGCCAAATGGAGTTCCGCAGATTGGTCAAATACGACTGATTAGTTTGAAAAAAACATCTGCTGTCGCAATCGACAATTTGCATGCTTCTCGGGCTTCGAGTCGAAGAGTTGAAGTCACATATGCCAAACATCTACGAATTGGTCATTTGGACTGTCATTGGATTGCATGCTTCTCGGGCCACGAGTCGAAAACGCCAGGACGCATACGATCACCTACAAATTGGTCATCCGCTCGCCGATCATCGTATCGAAATATTTATAGGTTTCGAAGGTTACGTGCGACTGTTGCTAGGTAGATCTGCGCGGTCTTCATACGCAACAACGGATCGACATTCTTGGAAGGTTTGATTTATGGCTGTGCGGCACACGAGGCAAGTTCAGATGTGAGAGCCGGCTAAGAGTTGTTAGTAAATAAAATTAAACACATTTAAAAATGTTTACAGTTGACATTTTCCCCACATCTATTTCACCTTGGCTAATAAACTTTACACGTTACGATGACAATTTAAAAAAATAGTCTTATGATAATTTTTTGTAGGTTTTTTTATATATTTTTTTACCAGCAGTCGGTAAACGTAACAAAAGGAATGCGTCACACACATTCGCAGGGGAAAAATGGGCCAATTTTACATATTATAACATAGCCCGATATAAATACAATAATATTATCAATTAATATTATTTTCTCACTATCTCGATAAATTTTTAATTAAACATCTCCCAGTCATTCCAAACATATACATAACGTTATTATGTAGTTATAATATAAACTGATCAAGTCTTTGCATTAAAATTTACATTTTTCTTTATTTAATATGCCGCCAGCAACAGAAGCCTAATATCATATCATTTCAAACTCATCTTTATTCCACGCGTACTTTCAATAAATCTTTACGATATTATTACGTAACTTAATACTCGTAACGTTGTAGATATTCAGATAAAGCACACATTATATCGTAAAACAGGTTGCCGAACTCGAGTAAACGTCTGTTTATATATACATACAATACCAGATCTGTCATTTTATATTGTAAATTTAAGTCCGATAGTCATATACAATTTTCTTACAAACAAAGTATTATAAACCGAAGGGTGTTCAATAAGTATCTGACGTTCATTTGTCTTACGGAGACAAATGAAGCACTCTTTTTTGTTTGGGAGGTGGAAGATACCGTTATGTGCGTGAGTAAATTATTTCTCACCCACAGAGATCGTCAATTGCTGGCAGTCAGTCTGTGAGTGAGGGAGTGTTTTTAGCAGCCGTTTGATTTTCACGACGTCATCAGCATCATGGCGTTGACAGCTTCAAATACCTGGGGTTACACATCATGGGAGCTCGCTATCCGAATGGGAATGGCTGGAGCAACATTCAACGCAATGCGGAGTGTCTGAGAATCACGATTGTACTCAAAACCAAATCACGCCTATTCGACGCTTGCATTCTGACGGTGCTGCTTTACGGTAGCGAATCATGGCACCTTACGAAGGGTCAGAGCAACCGTATACTGAGCTTCGAAGGTATGACTTTAGGAGCAACGACTCGTACGAGAGCGCGCCAAGAAGCCTCTCATCACACTGAGAGTGAAGAGGCGACGTTGGAAATGGCTCGACCACGTGCTGCGGATGCCAGTAGAGAATTTCAATTTAGCTTGCCTGTTCTTCAAGCCAACCGGATTCCGGCGTCCTGGAAGGTCGCTAAATACTATCTATAGTGTATACGGCGGAGCTACGGAATGCTGGTTTGACATGGAACGATGCAAGAAGACTGGCGAGTGACAGGAATTCTTGGAGGCGCCTCGTGGTGTTCATATGCTCCAACTAAGGGGCAGATATGGCGGAAGAAGAATAAGAAGAAGGATTTTCACTTCATGCGAAATGATAAAACAACTCGATCGGCGGTATGGCACCAAATTTTCCATCAAGCTTGGTGAAACCATTCAGAACATTCAGCAGGCTTTCAGCGACAATGTCACGGGCATCACATTCAATATTCCCGAGGGCAAAAAAAGCAATGACAGTGAGTGATGTCAACTGTTTTCTTTGATGATGTTTTTCACAAGAGGCCGAATCTGTGGCTTTGGAAACTTGGCAGTTGCATGATGACTACGTACCAATTCATTCAATGCATCTGATTAAGACTTTCTTAGCCAAACAACACTTCTGTCATTCATTACGCTCCCTATTCTCCCAAGATGGCTCCTTGTAATTTTAGGAGATGAAACTGTCACTGATATTGATTTAATTTTGAGTCACAAGAAGACATGCGGAACACTATGGTCCAGCTGTACTGTCTCAAAAATGCTTTCAACAAAGTACAAGTGTGTGCAACCCAAAGCGGACTATTTTGTATTGAATTACGGTTTCAGATCCTAACGTAACTGTATTTTTCGCAGCCAACAGTCAGATACTTTTTGAACAGATCTCGTATATTTTTCAGAATTTTAATGCTGTGACGTTTGACTATTAAAAATACTTTAATTGAAAAAAAACTGTATATATTCTAATGACTTCTATCAAGATATCATCATTAAAGTTGGCACTAAAACTTAAACATATGGATACTGATCTGGTGCTATATATATAATAAATAATACATAATACCCCCACGTGGATTTCAATCACTTCTATACTGTTTATAAGAAGATAGCTTGTCTTCTCGTGAAGTGATGATAGAGGAAGAGTGACAGGATTAGCAGTATCGGAGACGTGTTGATGCGCAGCGACGATGAACCGACAACGCCTGACGATGGTGAGTTACGGTCTGGTGTAGAAGTCTTCTTTATTTCGACGTCCGTTTCGGAATCTTCTGAAAACAATTACAAAAAATGGTTAAAACGGTAGGCTTCATCGAAAAAAGATTTCGTTAATTGACATGCCGAGCGTTTATGATGCGTCCATTTAGATGTGGTCAATTCAGACAATGCCGGTTTGGATGTGGTTAATGCAAGTGGTATCTATCACGATGTGATATTGAAATCGGTAGAAATGTTGATGTTTTTTTCAAACGAACGTCGCATTCGACCAATCTGCGGAGCTCCATTTGGCAATGTGTGTTTTGCGAATAACGATGAAGTCACATCGACGTATTCGACACGTTTTAGGAAAGACGAGTTTTGATGTGAGAGCTGGCTTAAGGTTCTCGATTGCTAAGGAGGTGTCTCATTTTGAGAAAGGCACTCCTTGCAATCTCAATTCTATTTTTTGTATTTATTTCGTGTATAATCTGGTAAATTTCTTAGCGATCGTCGTGTTAAAGCTATTGAATTGTCATTAGAATATTTGACTAGATCTGTTGGTTTAAAAAATAAGAGTACAATAATATTACCAATGCCTCCGTATCCTGAGCCGGATCCTTCGCTAAAGCCAGGTTGGCCGTCGCTGTCGTCATCGGTGAACCGATCGTCCTGTCTGCCAGAGCCAGACCCCTCCACGCCATCTACCCCTCCTCCGATTCCTCCCAGGCCGCCCACTCCCGCCTCATCTCCCTGCATGTAGCTCTCCGCCAAGGGGTACGGGGCACTGGGCAGCTGTCCCATTACCGCCTGGAAAACAAGATTATAAACATATTAATTCAAACAATGGTACAGAGTTTACGGATGATATGAAATCGATTAGGCATCGATAGATTGAGAGTTAAAATCTAAGTAGTCTGAGTATCTGGATCTCAGTATATCACATCTCTGTTATGTTTTCGGCAACGGAAATCCTTACCAACGGGTCTCGATCCTTCACGTGGTCCAGTGGAAGGTGGTCAGTAATAAGAATCGATGGATGTTAATCTTCAGAGATGTTTATTCATCAATTTTCAATTTACAATTACATGGTGTATAAATAAAAGGTAAAGGACTCAGAAGCATTTGATCGCAATGAAACAACTTGGTGAGCAGAGCTGAGTTAAGTTTGAACAAGCTGAATGGTCCGAGTTGAATGATATCAGAATCATTTACAATAGTATAAATATGAAATAGTAAATAGGTAAGGGTACTGCTCGGTTATCACGAATACAGCGGAAAACACATTTTGAAAATAGCCGATAAACTGGATTATTTGTTAGTTTAACCCAATGACATATTAAATGGACAACTCACTTCATACCGGCGCGCACGAGAAATTGTGCATGAAAGTCATTCACAGATGTATAGGTAGATGTCACGTGACCATATGACGTACCAATTTCCATTATGCGATACAAGCTTCGAGAATTTATAGTAATATAACATTTATTGTAATGGCGTATTAGTGTCATGACTCATTGCGGTAGAAACAGATTCTCGGTTACTTACGACTTCTCGGAGATTAGACGCAAGTGAGCCCAGCGCATCACAGGCGACTGTCCAATGGTTTCTGTCATTCAATTGCATTGAATAAACATTCATCAATATCTTAAAATGGCATTTTATAAATAATAAATAATACTAACACACGAAAAGTGATATCCATCGTTCTTGGAGTGTTTAGTAGATTTTTTTTACAATTTTTAACTAGGCACATTGGCATTTTGTAACACAATAATAACGGTGGAGTCGAAACCTGACAGTCAGAAATTTTGTATGGGCAGACCCAGTGGTGTCGCCGGACCGCTTGCCAGCAGAATGTTCATTTGAGCGTAGGATACCGATATTTAAATATGAATTTCGCCATCCGGCAGACCCGACACAAAGTGAGTGTCATTTTATTTTCTAGATGCTTCGTCCATATTAATGTCATTGGTTTAACCTAACCTAACCTAAACGAACCCAAACTAACAAATAATCCAGTATATCGGCTATTTTCAAAATGTGTTTTCCGCTGTATTCCTGATAACCGAGCAGTACCCACAGGCGGCTCTCGTGGTGAAGTTGGTAAGGCGCTCGCCTTCCACCCGAGAGTTCCTGGGTTCGATTCCCGGTCGTGACAAAAACATTTATGTGTTTTTCTCAAAGCCTGGGTGTTTGTGATTGTTCAAAATTACTAACAACAACCACCTTGTACGAAAAAGCAAGGACATGGTTATTAATAATTCTAAAAAAAAAAAAAAAAAACCGAGCAGTACCTAGGTAAGTACAGTACACTCTCAGTAATCCGTCGCTCGATTATTCGACAACTACTTACATACTATAATCCGCCGTTATTTTTACTAGTTGAAAGCACAAAATCAAGATCTATAATTCGCCGGTATTCGATTATCAAATTCAGTAGTCCGCCGCGTACAAGTATACAACGCAGATGAGATAGGTTTATTTTGGAAACTTCTCCTTCGTAAAACGTACATTCATCGAGAAGAAAGTAATGTACCAGGGAGGAAAGTGCCCAAGGACCGCATCACGATTATGCCGTGCTCCAATGCAACCGGGACACACAAAATGAAGCTTTTGGTCATAGGGAAAGCCATTAATCCTAAGCCATTCAAGAATATCTGCCTCACTCAACAACTGGTTGTGTCAAGTGATTTACTGTTTGATATTTATTTAATATACTTAGTTTATAAATTATGCATAATTTAGTAGATTTGATTATAAATAAAACTATTTTTACGAAATACGGGTTTTAATTTTTACCATATTTTGTATGTATGCTCTATAATCCGCCGCTTTCACTAATTTGACACTTGTCTGGTTTTTGGGGTGGCGGATTACTGAGAGAGTACTGTAATATTCTTCTATCTATCATCTTTGAAAGAAAAATTCTCCGCCGTATATATGGACCGATCAGGGATGGCACCAATTGAAGGAGAAGATATAATGCTGAGCTCTACGGGCTGTACGAAGATTGTAGCGCAGTTCAATCAACTAAGATTGGGAGACAGCGATGGCTAGGTCATGTGCACCGTATGAATGACAATGAACCGGCAAAGAGAGTGATGTCCAGCAATCCAATAGGACGTAGAAGAAGAGGGAGGCCAAAGATTCGCTGGTTAGATGGAGCTGCCAGTGACTGCCGTATTCTGGGGGTACCAAATTGGAAAGCGGCCACACTGGATAGGGACAGGTGGAGGGAGCTGTTGGAGGAGGCCAGGACCCACACCGGGTTGTCGCGCCCCTGATGATGATGACTGTAATATTAGCGACGCTTAGTACATGTACAAGGGTTTATATGTGTTTAGTAATACAGCTAGATAGGGTGGATATATTGGGGTTGATATATTGAGTAGGTACATTGCAATAGTCAAAATCACCGATCGAATATTCTTAACAATGGTATATAATTAGTAACTTAGGGTATCAATGAATTTAACAAAAGACAATTTATTGTCATTGGAGAGAATTCATAGACAGGGGAGTTACAGATACATAACATCGCATCTGACAAGGCAGAGCCATTGCTGGAATTTGAAAGACTAGGACACACTAGACAGGTATAGGTAAATCAATATACAGTGGCACCATCATGGCCCCCACAAAGGAGGGGCTGGCAGAGCTCTAGCCTGGGGGCCCGGCGTGGCGAGTCGACCAGATAAGTGATATAAACACACATCACAAATTCTCTCTAATAGTAAAAAAAAAGGCGCTATTGTTCTTCAGTGTTATTATTATTTTAAATTATGTGGTTGTATGATTTAATTTTCATTTGTGTATCGATACTCGACAACTCCATAAATCAAATGGATGTGTTAAATTATACAAAAAAACACAGCCTTAATCTTCAGCGATAGGTAGGGAGGCCCGCCAAAGATCCTAGCCTGGGGGCCCGCTTCAGGATGTGGGGGCCATGGGCACCATAGGCATGATAAAAGCGGCTTGCAACTGTAACATTATTGTTTGCTAGCGTAGCTAACAATTCCAATTCACTCGCGAATCACCTATGATGCCACTGTATACTGATTATCTATGATTTTTGTTATAATTCTTTATGTTAATTAATAGATATAAAAATAAAACTTAATATTTATTGCAGCTCCGCCTATTTGACTGCCAAATGCCAGTTCTGGCTTGTTTTAGATGCAAAGTATAGCTATCAACTAGTATTACCGAATATCTACATCTGTGTAAGATTTTTGCAACCATAAAACATGTAACTAAAGCTAAACCATTTCAAAAGTTATACACCACTGAAAGTTTTCATGGTCTCCTGAAAAAAAAGATATCTTTTCAGAAGTTTCGAAATTTGGTTTGAGTCTTCGCTAATAAGAAGTCTGTAAAACAATAGTGATTAAGAAATATTTCAACAGATGCCACAGTGCGGTACCAAAGTACAGTATAAAATACCTGTAAAAACTAGTCAGTATACCAAAATATGACATTAGATAAAAAATATTTTATTGCTGTTACATATTTTATTTTATTACACAATGATGTGATACGAGGTTACCAAGCAGATGAAATGACAATGGATTAGACACGTTGCTCAGCGAGTGGACAACCGCTGGACAAATATTGTCATACAGTATTATCCAAGTGGTACTATATGACCATAGGGACGGGCAAAACCTGCTAGATAGACGAACCCATAAAGTTTGGTAGATGTAGGTGCATAGCAGCAATAAATTATAGAATGAGAAGAGTGGAAGGAGCTAGGGGAGGCCTTCATCCAACAGTGTATAAACCCCAGTGGCGAAGGGTGGAGGTAGGCTGTTAAGATCCGCCATAAACGGTGCACATTAAACTTTTTCAGACATACATATTTGTTTTCATTGAAATAAGACTACAATTTACAGATAGTGTTGGTTAGTTGTTAAAATTCAATTAAACCCTGAGAAACAAAGCCATAATAGATAATAGCCCAAAAATACATGTCTATCTATAAAATATCTAAAATTATGCAATTAAATCATACATAACTTTGCATATTTTATAAACAGAATAATATTTTCTATTTATTATAGTTTGGTTTCGTCAGGGCTTAATAAATTAAAAAAATTAACCAACAATATGTGTAATATGTATTTTTAATCCAACGAAAGATATAACTATGAATGAAAACGTGTGCACAATTTTGTCGTAATGCCCAAATTAAACCAAAACTATTATGTTTTCGTTTAGGCATGGTTTAATTGATTTTTAAAAACTAACTAACACCATCTGTAAATTGTAGTCTTAGTTCAATAAAAACAAATACATATGACTAAAATAGTTTAGTGTGCACTATTTATAGTGAATCTTAACAGCCTACCTCCACCCTTCGCCACTGATAAACCCGGCTGATATAAAAATAAATTTCCCATTTTTAAAAAGTCCTCTCCTGTGAAGATGGTATTTTTATCATGCGTATTTTTACCTGAATTATTTTCGAAATCGACTGACCTGTCTCATTTGCAATAATTGGTTGGACAGCTTGGCGACTCGAGCGGCCGTATCTTCTTCACCCACAGCACTGTTCGGCTGACCAGTCGTCACTTTCACTTCGGGATTGTATTTCTGGTAACTTGCGCTGGACCCTACAACTGTCTTGGTGTACCTGAAATCACAAGTGAAGTAAGGTTAGGATCACAAGAGTAGGGTTAGGATCAACAGATAATAAATAGAATACCGATAGGCAATATTCAATACGCCGCATGGTGAAGCAGGCTTTTGAATGTGTGAGTGTCCTACGAAAATGAAGCACGCATTATGCACGTGCAATAGTGTGTGTGATACACCAACATTAAATGAGCGTAAATGCATAAGCCGAGAGCAGTTTTTAGTATTCGACGTAAAACGTATTATTAACACGTGTGTAAGTTTAACCCGGATTCTTCCTTACTTGAGTCGGTTACCTGCTATCGCCTTACCCGTTGTGTATTTCAGTTCCCATTATTTCTGAGTTCCCTGGTTAGGATGATATTTATCTATGGTTTTACCTACTTCATGTTATGATAAGTCTGCATAGCCAATCGGCTCAGTGTAAGGAAGGACCGATACAGTTCCAACCGTTGAGTTTCCATATAAAATCCAAGAGGATGTGAGTAATGTCGTGCTGGGGTCCAAGGGGTGACGGCCCTAGGCAAAATGCCACCCTTAAACAGACTTATAATGCCAATCCCCATTATTTTTTAAATTTAAAATTGTCTGCAAATTCGTTAGGTTGGTTATAATATGTACCTAAGTAGTTAATTAAATATTTATTTTCGGCTATCCCATTCGCTAAATCCAATGCAACTGGTGCGTTGCCCATCAGGTGACCATTAGACCTTTAAATATTAAGGCTATACTTCAGCTGGGGCATGGTTTAAAACGATTGTGATTGTGCAAACGACGGCGTGCAGAACAAACATAATTTGTTATAAAAATTCAACATGCCTCCATTTAGTGTTATGTTTATTGTTGTATTGACCTGTCCACGTGCACTCGCGGCGAGACACGCGTAATCAGGACAAGCTCTAGCTACGTCGAGCTAAATTAGCAACTCTGGATGGCGTCTATTGTCAAGTTAATCCAGATGGTACTGCATCGCGCTCTTATTCCTTGAATTCGCCGTTGCGTCCATTTAATGTTATGTTTATTGTTCTATTAGTAACAATAATAATTATATTCATTGACGTGTTTTCTTTTTCAACTAAATGTGTAACGTGTCTTAGTCATCTTTACACGATTTAAGAATTAATTCCCCCGACGCCATCACAAAACAAATTGACGTGTTCACAGCTCGACTTTCGCTCTCCGATTGGCAGCCAGTTCGAAATTTCGTCGCACTTATAGTTGACAATTATTTGCCGTTTCACTGAAGTATGCTCTTAATTAAAAGGTCCGCAGCGATGGGTTAAGGTTAAACAGACAAATACGGCGAAAATCTTAAATTGTCGTAGGTAGGTCCTGAGAAACAGAGAATTTCCACGAAACACACTCTCAAATAGTGGTGCTTTTAGGTATGTGAAGGTCTGTGGCACTGACAGGTTTGGAGGCACCCTTGTGATATTGTGAATAATTTTTAAACTGAGATGTTAATACTTTCTAATGATTGTTTTATGAAAAACCGCCACTGCTGTCAAAAATTGCAATTAATATTTGTATGCGTTCATTCATTCGCCACCCATATGCAATGAACACGGTCTGTCCACCACCACAAGAAGTCACTGGATCCAAGTAGATATAGTTTGACATCAAATTTAAAACTGCTTGTCTAAAGAAATATAAATGGCTAGGGTTATTTTTTAACTCGGCACATGACAAAGTATGACAAGGACTCACTCTCCAATCCGCTCCCCGTTCCAGCAGTCGGCCCCATCAGTCTGCTCCGCGAAGTTCTCGTCTCCGCACAGCGCATCAGCCAAGTGGGGGAAGAATCCCTTGGAGGAGGCCACTGAAGTTAGAAATTCGAGCATCTGGGTGTCGGGGGGTGAGACTGAAGGGCTCTTGGGGCGGGGAGGCATGCGCTGGGGGGGTCGGTCGCCCCCTGAGGTCAGAGACCCTTTGGGTTTGCCCTCAGCAGACGCAACTGCTTCTTCCGTAAGGCGCGCATGACCACAAGCCCGTTTCACCTGGAATTGGTAAGTGGAAAAAATTATATTAGACAATCAGAAATTTCGTAATATAAGATAAGCCGTGTTCGGAAACTTGTACGTATGCAGTTCGGCGTATCACACTGCACCGTGAAATGTTGTATCGGAAATATATGGCCGTATATTAAAGACCGTCCAACCTCTTTGAGTCGTATAGTACTGACAAAGGTAAATGTGCCGCAGAGGTGGACATGATATTTTACAACTTTCTTTGGTACAGTTCGATTATGAGGAATACAGCGGCAAACACATTTTGAAAATAGCCTATATACTGGATTATTTGTTAGGTTAACCTAATCAAACTATTTTCAAAATGTGTTTTCCGCTGTATTCCTCATAACCGAACTGTATCCTTTCTTTTTAGACCAAACCAAACCTAACCTAACATAATCTAACCTACCCCAACATAATATTACCTCATATAATCTTGGTTTGTGATAATGGTGTATCAAAATGTATGCACGTTTCAAATTTTCAATTAACGATTATTGGATCGAAAAGCCGATGCGCCGACAGAAAAAGATATTTATTGTAATTGTCTTTTTTTTTTTTCGACCATGTCCGATCCTAATAGGATCATTATGGGCCTCCACAGAGTAGAGGTTTGTATTAACAGATTTTGTTTTTACGAGAAATGGATGTCAGCCACTTGCTCAACCTATAATTGTCTACATGAAATAAACTGTTTTCGTAAAAAGAATATTATATAAAAGCTCGTGTCCACCTTTGCGGCACAATTACCCTGACATTAAACTTTACAGGAAGCGAGCAGTAAACAAATTGAGAAAATAGCCGATATACTGGATAATTAATTGTTAGGTTAGGTTAGGTTTTCATTCTTGAATTATTCATGATTTTTTTCCAAAATCAGCTATGAAAATTGAAATAATGTTCATATTGAATCTAATAAAATTGGCGACCCTATAGTATACTGTCATCTCTTTCCGATAAGAAAGCTCACGGCGAACTGTGCCACGGTGAAATGTTTTACGTACAATTTACATGTAACCATTCTTTATCATTTGTTACTCAGATATCAGTAGATCAGAAGAGTCGCACAGCGAGACATGGAGAGGTGTATGTTGGGCATCACGCGAAAGGACCATAAGAGAAACGAATGGGTTAGGAAGCAGACAAGGGGCAAATTGCTCGCCGAAAGGACGGCCGCTGGACAAATGCCGTCATCCAGTGGTACCCAAGGGGCACGAAACGGCCACAGGGTAGCCCTAAAAGCCGCTGGATTGACGAACTGCAGCCCTATGTTCTAACTGGTGATATCAAGTCACCCGACGACATGACGTAATTGTGACGTCAGCCAATAAACGCTCGAGGCAAGCCGCCCAACACACACTGCTCACCATAGATATTATTATGCTGAAACACCTATTTGTGTATGGGGACAATGAATAACGCCAGCATTTGACTAGCGTTATTTTCTCGAATGCTATTATCACTCCGGTAGTACGTCACAATGATGTCATATGACGTCATGTCGACCGGGCGACTACAACTCGTAAGTTCTAACATAAGGCCCCTGGTAAAGTTCGGCGGAAATACGTGGCAGCGAAAGACACAGGACCGAGAGAGTTGGAAGAAGCTTGGGGAGGCCTTCATCCAGCAGTGGATGGATCCTGGCTGACGATGACTCAGATCAATCAAGAAGATTTTTAAATCATTCTTCATTTCGGCAAGGTGATGTATTATGTATCAGAAAAAAAATGCAGGTAAATATAAATAAATACATAACATCAAATTAGTAATTATAATAATTATTATACTAGGTACATAGTAAAGTTGTAAGGTGGTAATTGTTTCCGTTTTATAGTAATGACCGCTTGATTGGACTAAATTGCGTCAGAAATGAACAGGCCGGAAGTCAACAATAGACAATAAATATTCAGTGAGTCGTAATGCGTATCCAAGTCTAGTGTTACAGGAACATTTAACTAGGGAATTAATTCTGGACTGGGGACCTCTGGTGATAATTCAGTAGGTAAACATAACAGTGGCCGGACCAGAAGAAATATTCGTGTCGACGAAGAGGTGTCAATTAGGGTTTCCAATAACAATTACAACTAACTTATTGTAATTGTTACAATAAGTGCTGATACTTTCCTACCCTAGATAGCTGTTGTAGCGGCCGAAAGCAGTCTTGTGTATAGAATAGATGCGCTGGACCAATTGGAATAAAAATAAGTACAATATTAAATAGTGTTTTAAATAAAAATACTGGACTTCAAACACTGCAGAATATTAAAGCTCTTTTGGAAAATCGATCAGATGCCTCAGAAGTTTCAATCTTTTCTACTTCAGAAATAGTTTCATTTACATACGCAATAATAACATCTGTAGGAGTGGAAAGAAGTTTTTCCACGTAGGTATAAAAAATCAAAGATCAAATCGTCAAAGATTCACTTTCGAAAGTATTATTAATTTATGATTTATTGTAATACTTACCTTAGGCACCTATTTTTGTTTTTTATCACATAATTATGAAATTTTAATAGCATATTTTCCAATTAGGTACTTATATCTACATATTTTAGGGAGGTCAAAGATTCGCTGGTTAAATGGAGCTGCCAGTGACTGCCGTATTCTGGAGGTACCAAATTGGAAAGCGGCCACACTGGATAGGAACAGGTGGAGGGAGCTGTTGGAGGAGGCCAGGACCCACACCGGGTTGTCGCGCCCCTGATGATGATGATGATGATGACATATTTTAGGTACCTATTATTCATTTTTTAGCACCTAAAAATCCTAAGCCAAGTTACCTTTTATTCATTTTTTAGAACCTAAAAATCCTAAGCCTAGTCATCACGCATGGCGTTAACTTAGAACTTACTGCATAATTACGGCCGTTCTGTTTGACGGTTAATAGAATATTAGCATTTATAATGAACGAAATTAACCATTATTTATAATTAATACAAACTGTCTTGAAAGGCATATCATTATGACAACTTTACTTATAACCCTTATAATACACTTTTAAGTGGGGTAAGAAAAATACAAGAAGTTAACAATAAACCTTAAAAGTAGCGACATTTTTATCTGGTTTATGTTATTGGTTTGCAAACAGAAAAGGTGATATAATGCGCACGTTAAATATTTTGAGGACTACACACATAAACATAATAGAAATTATAATATAGCGCCATTATTTCTGTTTCGTTTATTGACAGATCGCACCAGAGCGTCAGAGCGGGACGGAGACGCTAGGGTCACCCGAACAATGCGTCGAAAATGAAGAATGAAAAAAGGTGTCTTAAAAACGCCGGTGATTTTTTTATCCGTTTTTTATTCCTACTGCCCTGATACTTCAGTGTCGGTTTTATCTGTGTTCTATGTTAACAAAGAGATACGTTTGGATTCTTTCTCACATTCTTGGAGCGGGTCCGTAGGACTTTCGTGGGACTGTTGAGACATGGCAGTGGAGTACAACCTTAGACTATAGATACATCTAGACGCCACCCATTGCAT
Organism: Rhyacophila brunnea; assembly: GCF_057557595.1. NCBI lineage: Eukaryota > Metazoa > Arthropoda > Insecta > Trichoptera > Rhyacophilidae > Rhyacophila > Rhyacophila brunnea. Next base: position 28,467,922 of record NW_028232904.1, on the reverse strand, counting down.
TGCTAAATGAAGCTGCGTGCCGTGCGTTTGGTTTGTAAGCGAGCGAACCAATGACATTAATATGGACGAAGCATCTGGAAAAAAATGACACTTACTTTTTTGTCGGGTCTGCCGAATGGCATAATCTGTTCTAACGCCATTACAATAAAGGTGATATTGCTATAAATTCCCGATGCTTTTTGTCGGGTCTGCCGAATGACATAATTCATATTTGAATATCAATATTGTTCGCTCAAATGAACATTGACACTAGAAAGACTGTTCTAACGTCATTACAATAAAGGTGATATTGCTATAAATTCCCGTTGTGTGTTATCGCATAATGGAATTTGTCACGTGACGTCTACCTATACATGTGCGAATGTCGTTATGCGCGGATTTACTTGCTAGCTACTGTACTGAGTGCGTTGTCCATTAATAATGTCATTGGAGCGAACGGATTCGTATACACATGTTTGAGATCATAGGCCATTTCGCTAGTGCTCGCCCAAAGTGCTCGCACTAGACGCTGAGAATTCAAATATAATTTTCTATTTTTTTACGTTATATAGTATTTTTAAGAGGTCAAAATGCAACCATTAGGTAAAAATATCCATAATTTAAGTTATTTTAAAGAAACACGGTCACTTAATATTAAAATATATAATAATATAAGTACAAATAAATTATCACGAACATGTATCAACTTACCTATGAAACGTAATACCATCTTCTTGCTTATCACTACGGCTACTTTTAATACAATATACAGAACCGTCTTTTCTACTTAATAAACTAAAAATATTTACCACTGACTTTATGTTTAACACAAAAAATAGCAATTTTAGCAACACGCGCTCGCAGGTTATCGGCGCTTAGTTAAGCAACAAACTAAGATTTGGCGGCGACACCATAGCAAACTATCTCACACATCTGTAAACCTTTTATCGTACTCTAGCGCGTGTCGCAGAGAATATAAGGGTGCTGAATACTTTCTCACTCGCACTGATGCATCGTTTTTGTTCAAGCCTTGAGTACAGCTTTCTTTGCGAAGTCTTGCCAATTAAATTAACGGAATCAGCCCATCCGCATACGTATAAATAAACCCATGGCCCCCACATCCTGAATGCAGGAAGTTTGGCGGGCCCCCCATCTATCGCTAAGCTTAAGGCTATACTTCAGTTGAGGCATGGTCAAAAAAGATCGTGGCTAGGCGATGCGCGGATTGTGCAAATGATGCGTGCCGAACGAAATATAATTTGTCATAAAAATCCAACATGCGTCCATTTAACGTTATGTTTGTGGTTATATTACTAATAATAATAGTATATTCATTGACATGTTTTCTTTTTAAAGTACATACTAAAGTTTTTTAGTCATCTTTACACGATTTTATTTTCATCCGACGCCATGACAAAACAAATCGACGTGCAGACACCTCGACTATCGGTCTTCGATTGGCGACTAGCGAGAAATTTCGTCGCACCTACTGTTGGAAATTATTTGCCGTTTCACTGAAGTACGCTCTAAAGCAGCGTTTTCCAAATGGTGTTCGATGTAAAATTAAGGGTATTCAGTATATTTTTGGCGATTTATAGTATTTTTTAATACATCCACTTGAATTACGGTGTTGTCGAGTATTTAAATACAGTAATCATGTACACGCATTATTTGTCTTGAGTATTTTGAATATACCAGCATTATTTGGAGTTGGACAGGTCCGTCCACACAATTAAGTTGGATCAAGTCCACAATAGATTTCTTAGATTTCTCTACTTACGGACATACGGATGCTTTCATTATGGTAATGATAATATAATGAATTTCCCGACTCGTTTTCTGGGTATGCTATCAATCCAATCCTTGTCCACCCGAAGAGTGATTGCTCTTTTAAAGCATTTATTTTTACTTCATGGGTTTATTTACAATCCGTTCATACTGGCAAATATTAATTTTCATGTCCCCACCAATATCACTCGTAACTCTACGGTCTTCATGATACCTCGTCGCAGGACGGATGTGATTTTTCATGATGCTGTGTATCGTGCGATTAACTTTTTTGATGGCACCATAAAGGTTGATTTATTTTTTATTAACTATATCATGTTTGTGGACGTGTTAAATAGGTTAAATTTATAATTGTATTTATCATTTTACTTTAATATCTACATAAGCACATACTTTCTTTTCTACTATCTTGTTATAGGTATTGGTTGTTATTTGTGATTAAGTCATTTTTATAATTTATATTTATTATGGCGCATTGGCCAATCGCTGTAATGCCATAATACGCTTTTCTAAATAAATAAATAAAATAAATATTTTACATTTTTCCATCAATCACTGTTTGAAATTTCTGACCGTAATGTTTTCCCAGCTTCAACTCCCATTCGATTTTATTTTATAATAAAAAAAAAATAATTGAAAAGTGCAACAGAAAGGTTGACATACGCTGTCATAAATATCTACCTGTGCATTTTGATTGTGTTATTTTGTGTTAGAGTGTGTGTGTAGGTGCACTGTGCAGCGAACCTGGCGAGGAAGTGTGCGTCGATATTTTAAAAATAAATATGCGTGGGGAAATAACTAACATAATAATATATTATTCAATTAATCCATACAAAGATTATGGTGTAACACAAACAGATTTTTTGCGTGGTTTGATTATCGACTATGTGCCTGATCCTCATTCGAAGATGTGGGAGACTACAAGTCGAACATGGACACTGGAATTATGTTTGAGAATTTACAGCTGGTGTTTGGTTGTTGTCATTCGTACTAAAACGATGTATTCGTCGAGCTTTATAATATGATGTGGGCACTAATAACTTCTCGGGTCATTTCAAGTAAAATCTACATATTACATCTTCTTAATACTTATTTTTTTTTTAATTATTAATAACAATGTCCTTGCTTTTCGTACAGGTAGTAATTTTTGAACAATCACAAACACACAGGCTTTGAGAAAATCACATAAATATATTGTGTCCTCATCGCGATCGAATCTAGAGCTCCCAGATGGAAGGCCAGCGCCTGACGCACTGCACCACGAGAGCCGCCTCTTATACTTCATTAGATCATCACAGGGCCGCAGTGGGTCAATTATTTGACCCCCTTACCTGTTGAAGTACAGCATTGTAGTGGAGGTGTAAGAATACACTTTAGGGTATTCTTTACTTGAGGCAGTATGGATACTATCCGTGGATTTATTAAACTAATTCATAATGACGCACTGTAGTTCAACAGTTATAATAGATTTGTATTTGCAAAGGTACAAATTTTTCGGTGGCCTGACGAGCGAGCTGACCACACAACCTATCGTTACATCTATGGTGAAAAAGTGACGTTAGACAGTTCGACGTATCACACTTCACCGTGAAATGTTGTATCGGAAATATATGGCCGTATATTAAAGACCTCTTTAGGTCGTATAGTACTGGCATACAATTCATGTCTAAATAAAACACGGTTCTCGTCTGTTTAGCGGAAACCAGCGGCAAACAAATTTTGAACATAGCCGATATAGTGGGTTATTTGTTAGGTTAGGTTTTGATTCTTGAATTCATGAATTGACAAAATCGGTTAACAAAATGCTCCACGAACAACGCGTATTTTTTTCATCTCGGTGCTATAGATGACCGTATAGTATAGAATACGGCAGTGGCGAAGGGTGGAGGGAGGCTGTCAAGATCCGGCATAAATAGTACACATTAAACTTTGTCAGTCAATCGTATTTGTTTTTATTGAACTAAAACTACAATTTACACAAGGGTATCTATTATGACTTGGTTTTCGAAGTGTTTAATTGAATGTTAAAAAACTAATTAACGCCATCTGTAAATTGTTGACTTGGTTCAATGAACACAAATATGTATGACTGACATAGTTTATTGTGAACTATTTATGTCAGATCTTAACAACCTACTTCTACCCTTCGCCATTGATATACGGCCATCTCTTTCAGGTAAGATGATTCTCCTGATAACTATCTTAGAAATCGGGAGCATCAGTTGTTTGTTCCACCGAGGAGCAGAACTAACCTGCCATTGGTGATGCCAATTGGGAGGGCAATAACTCTGTTCAACCAAATTGCTTCGGATGTTGATATATTCCATCTACGTGAGAATGAGTATAGGTGGACGTTATTTTATAAATTCTTAAAATAGGGTCTGCTTAACTCATCCGGTGTACTTCCTTGTACCTATATACTTCATATTTTTTGTATTTACACATTTATACTGTAGAATAACTTAATATTGCATAATTACAGTATTACATAATACTGTTTTAATAATATTTCTTTGTTTCTAAATGTCATGTTGTGAACGTCTTAAACTTATAATTTGTAATGTCCACAATATGTAAAAATAAATTAAAATTGAAAATTGAATTGAATTGAATAAGAAATCTCACGTCGAACTGTGCTACGGTGAAATGTAATACGTACAATTTACATGCAACCGCGGCAGATACCCATGGCGCGTCCCTGCGGACATGGGCCAAAAAGAAGAAAAAAAATAATATAATATTTAATTCTCTCCCGAAATCAGCGCAGTGGCATTATCACCCATTCACGAAACAAAGTAATAATAAAATAATATAATCCCGACAAATATTAATGTGTGCGGCGCGCGGCACAGGTGACCGCTCGCCGTGGCAGGGGTTCTCAAACATCATTATTTAGCCGCCTCCTTCGCTCGACTTAAATTATGTGAACGCATAAATTACTGGAGCGAGCAGTCGGCGGCCACCCGTGCGAGAAGGGTGATAATTTAAAAAAAAAATAACTCCTTGTGAATTGTGGAAATCTTAAAAACCCCTCTAAGGCCGCGCAGCTGAGTAACGATACACCCTCCCATACAACACTAAAGCATGCCCCTCCGATCCTGAACCTAACCCCCCTGCTAAGAGCTTTGACGGGCCCCCCTACCTATCGCTAGGCATAAAAGCAGTGTGATGACATAGGGAGTGCGTTACCGAATGAAAATGTCAATACCGGTTTCTCGGTATTTCTTAAACATTAAAAAAAACAGAAATAGGTGCTTATCAAAAAATACGGGTACTGTTCGGTTAAAGCGGATACAGTTTTAAAATATTATTTTATAGCAAAAAATCTACATACCTACAGTTATTATGTTGACATTTAAAAATATGTATTGATCATAATTGTAGAACTGCTTAGTGATTTTTTTTACAAATAATTTGAATATATTGATAATTTTAACAAAAGCCCTCAAAAGTTCATCAAGTGCAAATAAGTCCGGCTGCAGGAAAAGCTTCTTAAATTCAATGCTTGTACAGTCAGTCATCAATAATTATAGAATAATTAAACATTTTTGTCACGGATGTTTTCTATTTCGAAATAATATTATGATAATTCATCGCGACAATTACTTACTTATATAAATATATTTGATGAAATTTGTTTTATTATTTTTCACCTCTGTTGGATTCACTCAATATATTTGCATTTTAGCAGCACATAACTTAAAATTCATTTTCAAAAACGTAAACGAGTGTGCTTTCTTAATACTGAAAATTCCCGTATTTTGGATTTTTAAAACCGGTATTGATAAATACTAGAATACCGGTATTGCAATCCCTAGCTCTACAGTAGCGTTTTCCAAATGGTATTGGCGGTAAAATTAATGTGTATATTTTGTGTTTTTTGTTGTATATAATACATCCATTTAAATTAAGGAGTTGTCGAGTGTCGATACACAATCAAAAAATTTATCGTACAACCATATAATTTTAAGTAATGACATTATTGAAGGAAAATAGCGCCGTAGGCGACTTTTTTTTACTATTAAAGCAAATTTGTGTTGTGTGTTTACCTCACTTATCTGGTCGACTCGCCTTGCCGGTCCCCCAGGCTAGAGCCGTGTCAGACCCCCTCCCAGAGCATTCGCGTTAAGAGCGTATTTCAGTGAAACGGCAAATAATTTTCAACAGTAGGTGCGACGAAATTTATCACGTGTCTGCACGTCGATTTGTTTTGTCAGGCGTCGGATGAAAATATTCTTAAATCGTGTAAAGATGACTAAAAAACTTTACGTATGTACTTAAAAAAGAAAACATGTCAATGAACATACTATTATTATTAGTAATATAACAATAAACATAACATTAAATGGACGCATGTTTGATTTTTATGACAAATTATATTTCGTTAGGCACGCGTCATTTGCACAATCCGCGCATCGCCTAGCCACGATCTTTTTAGACCATGCCTCAACTGAAGTATTATAGCCTTAAGAAATGAATGCATTTTCACAAAAGATTACGGAACATTTACAAGACTAGTGAACAGACAGATAATGTTCTTAAATCAAGACGCGACTTTGTAAAAGTAAAAGATCATCTGGGACAGTAACGATCGACGGTATTAAAATGTGGAATTCTTAATGTTGCCATAATACACTAATTAAATCGTAATATCTATTACAGAAGCAATTCTAGAAATGTTAAGTGATATACAAGATCTGGATTTACATACTGAAAGATTTTTGATTTATTACGCATGTAGCAAACAGAGTAGGGCAAAAAGTATTTTTTATAGTATGTTCATAAGGATGGGTAAGTAAGTAACTGAAGAAAATATCAATAGTGTTAATAACAGATAATATAATTATTCGGTAGTATGCAAGCAGGGAACTCAGAAATAATGGGAATTGAAATAGGTACCTAACGGGTAAGGAGAATCAGACATTCACATATATATATTAAATATTGTTCAAGACTTTTCAAAGGATTTTAAAATAAGAAATATGTCACTTTTTTCATTAAAAAACCAATGGATGCGGTTTCGAGTCCCGCCCGGCGACGTATTTTTTCTTATAAGTATGATTTTGAGGTTTTGCAAATTATGGGTTTCACTAAAGAATATTACATTCTCAAATCTTGTGAATTATTCGTTGATTAAAAAAATAGCTTACATGATATTATTGTACCTATACGAAACCGACCACGGCCTGGTAAATAATTTTCACGGCTGGGAAAGTACCACATGAGAAACTCAAAGAAATAAATCTACCTGCTTTCAATTCAAGCTTTGTAATATTCCATTTAAGTCGTTTTTTGCGACCCGGGTTTCGCCTTTCGGCATCTTCAGGCGCCGTGTACACTCACCAAAGGTAAACACACACTGACGACGAACACTCTTTACTCTAGCTTACATAATAAATTAATACAATAAAGTAGGTAAAAACTCCATTACCTACCTCTCAAGTCAAAAGTCACAAAAAATACAATAAACAAATTATGAATACTTGAAGTGTCAGTAAAAACCCTATCTTATTAGTAACAATACACTCCATAGCATATTATAATACATCGTCAAAGCCTTATAAATCATTATTCTTTATAAACAATAAAAATTCTACACTCGAGAGGTGTAAATCGTCAATTCTAAGAAAAAAATTCATATATTGGAAAATAATTATTTGAGTGTACACAGCGCCTGAAGATGCCGAAACGCGAAACCCTGATCGCAAAAAACGACTTAAATGGAATAGTACATAGCTTGAATCCATTAGAATACAAATTAAAAAACAATATGTGTATTTTCAAGACCCATGATTCGAACCTGGGACCTACGACATTATAACCAGACGCTTATCTTATCACGACCATCGTGGGGGCCATATTTGCGTAATATAATTAAATAACAATGTTGAAAGTATTGATACGATACTACCGTAAAGTAACGAGTATTGAGCCCATCTCTAGTGACGCCCACAACTTACATTCAACTTTCGAGTGCCGACCTACATAGAGCAGGCGCCCATTTCCCCAACACAAAACACTTATTGACTTTGACGTAACTCAACCACCGAACTATTGCGCTCACGGATTAGTAAAGTTTGGCACTTGAGCCAGGCGTAATGTACGCAAACACTTGAACTATCCGAACTCTCAAACATGAGACGAACGTGCAAAGTTTTGATGGGAATTAATCGGGTTATTATGATTGATTCAAAATGATCTCAGCATTGATTTAGCAATATGCACTCTAGGTACCAATATATACATACAATACAAACTGCCACTATGCATGGGTTTTATAGACTGAGAGCGGAATGCAGAAACATTTGTCATAACTAAAATTTCCTTAGCAGAAAACACTATGCAGAAACATTGTCTTTAGTTAAGATCATGTTGTTTATGGTTCACCTCGTCTTAAAGCTTCGTTCGTTTTTCCTATGAAAATAATACCATAGGTATTTAAAAATTATATTTCCTATAGTTTAGGTAAATTATTTCATAATTGTTAAATGATGACAAAAATATGACAACTGCACTTTAAAAATGCAATAACTATAAATACATATTAATATTTAATTATAATACTCTTATGCGTTTTCTGAGAGTTTCCGAACCGAGAAGGGAGTTAGTTCGTCAGGGATGTGTTTTATCTCCCCAGTTATTCAATATATATGGAGAGCATATAATGCGAAGAGCCCTAGATCATTGGCAAGGCGGAATAACAATTGGTGGCCAGAAAATAAATAACTTAAGATTCGCAGATGATACCACACTAATCGCTGCTGATGAAAGAGAACTCACAGAGCTGCTAGACCGGGTAGAGGAAGAGAGTCGCAAATACGGCCTCCTTATTAATAGGAATAAAAGTTAATGGTTGTTGATCGGGCCAACCTTCTACCAACACCAAGTACACTCCAAAACCTCGAAACAGTCGACGAGTTTGTATATCTTGGATCGACCATCAGTGGAAAGGGCGGATGCGAAGCGGAAATAAGAAGGCGCACACAAATTGCAAAAAGTGCGATGACACGCCTTACCACTATATGGAAGGATCGGGGATTTTCGATTGCCACAAAAATGATGGTTGTGCAAACATTAGTGTTCTCGATATTCCTATACGGAGTCGAGTCGTCGACCCTGAAGGCAAGAGAACGGAAGGCAATTGATGCCTTTGAGATGTGGTGTTGGCGCCGAATGCTTCGCATTTCTTGGACGGAGCACAGGACGAACCAGTCAATCATCCAGGGACTGAAGATAAAGGAATGGCTCTCGACGATATGTCTGAGAAGAATTCTGCAGTTTTTTGGACATATTGTCAGGCGCGGACCGGACAACCTGGAGAGACTGGTAGTTTTGGGTAGCCTCCAGGGAAGGCGAAGCAGAGGAAGAGCATCTGCACGATGGAGCGACCAAGTGAAAGAGCTGACTGGGGGCACCATCCATTCTGCCCTGAGAGAAGCGGAAGATCGAGAAGGATGGAAAGTGTTGGTCGCTCAAAGGATGGCGAAATTTAAATGTGGTCACGATCCTCAGCCATGAGTGCACGACCAAGAAGAGAAGAGATGTTTCCGTTATCAGTCATTATACGTGATTCCACAGGCACCGCAAGATATTTTTTTCAACATGGTAACACTAGCGTCAAGTGTCATTCTGTCTGGCATCTTGTATTTCTGCGGGCTGGCGTATAAAAGTAAAATAATACTCTGCAAGTACATGCCAAACGAATTAACACTGTCAATATCCATAATGAGATAAATTGTTAAATACATTTGAGTGTATGGACTGTTTTATAGACACGCAAATTTATTTTGACAGCAGCTGTCAGTGGTAAATGGTAATACAGAAGGGGACGTGTTCATAACAAAAGTAGTCTATGGTTAAGGATTCCTTAACTATATAGTCAGTATAGTCTATAGTTAAGTTATCCTTTTCGGCAACTTATCCTTAAGATCGAAATATTGGATTCTGCATTCCGCTCTGAGAAGGCGTTCGATTCCATAAAGAAAGGTTCAATACTCGATGCCCTCAAAAATCATGGAATCCCTGGGCGCTATATAAATATTTTCAATTATATATACAGTAGCGCAACAGCATCTGTCAATCTCCATAAACCATCGCGCAGTTTTACTATCAGCAAAGGAGTCCGACAAAGTGATACAATCTCACCTAAACTATTTACAGCTACCCATGACGACTTATTCAGGCAACTTGATTGGAATGACAAAGGAATCCCCATAAATGGAGAATACCTGAGTCATCTGCGCTTTGCCGATGACAGTAATTTTCTTGCAAGAATCAGACCTCCAAAGCAGAATGCAGGACATCGCTGAAGTTAGCAACAAGGTTGGTTTGAAAATAAATGTAACAAAGACGTAAGTCATGTTCAATTGCTGTGTAGGCCAAAAAGAGATCCTAATCAATGGCACTAAGGTCGAACAGGTGAAAAACTACATATATCTCGGACAACAAGTGTCTATAGATGGATATATATTTGATGAAATTGTTCGCAAAGTAAAGCTAGGCTGGTGTGCTTTTGGCAGCCTGAATAATGTCTTTAAAGGTGACATTCCACTGTGCCTAAAGCGCAAAGTGTTCAACCAGTGTGTGCTACCCGTAGTCACATATGCGTGTGAAACATGGATCCTAAGTAAAAGAGAAATCCAGAAACTTAGAGTAGCACAACGTGGTATGGAGAGGTGCATGCTGGGCATAACGCGAAAAGACAAAAAGAGGAATGAGTGGATAAGGGTTTGGGATGTGATATGAGTTCATTAAACGCCTCAAATGGAGATGGGCTGGACACAAAGCTCGAAGAAGAAACAATCGTTCGACAAATTTTGTCATCCAGTGGTATCCAAGGGGTACAAAACGTCCGCAAGGTAGACCTAAAGGCCACTGGATCGATGAAATGATAACGGTCTGCGGAAGTAAGTGGCAACGCAACGCACATGACCAAGAGAAGTGGAATCAGCTTGGAGAAGCCTTCATCTAGCAGTGGATAGATTCAGGCTGATGATGATGAATCATAATCTTTTGTCGTTCACAAAATCACAAAAGCCTCAATAGCAGGTACCTTTCAATGGATGTCAGAAATCAAAATTTTATTTTAATTCTGTCCAAAAAAATCCCCAGTAAAATCCGCGTGTTTTTCTTCCTTATTTCCTCAACGTTATTAATCAATTATTCAAATTACATTTTTTTTTAACATATCGTGAACATTACAAATGATAAATTTAAGACGTTCACAACATGACATTTAAAAACAAAGAAACAGTGTAAAAAATAAATAAATATATGCAGTATCACAAAAACAGTATGAACAGTAAAGTAAAAGGTACAAAAATTATAAAAAATATAAATTATAAAGCATGGAAGCATACCGAATGAGCTATGTGGTCCCTATTTTAATAATTTATAAAACAACGTCCACCTATTTATACTCATCCTACGACGAAATAACAAACAACTACAAATTATGTTGATCCGACAGAAAGTGACAAACTACAAATCTGGCAAAAAAATACCAATAGAATTTTTGACACAAGTTAATAAAAAGTTAACGAAATGTTACTAACCTTCTTTTCAAGAGCGGGCCCATTCTCCATGGCGTACATAATCGATTCTGATATCCTCGTGTCTAATCCCTTGATCACAGATTCCACGTTAACTCCTGCACCAGCATCATGAGTTTTGACAGCAATAACCAGCCGCTCAACAGCCTCCACATAGCCATTCCACGGTAAGTCCAACTCAGCGACATGCTGCTTCAGACAACCTCGGAGAACATTCAAGCAGTACCCAGAACAAGGCTTGACGTGTGGATCAAGGCCGGAACACTTAGGACAGTGAGACATTCTTAAAAGTGCTACATGACAAGCAGATTGCGAAGAATCTGATTTTTCAGCTTCTTCTGTAAGAAGAGTGTCCGTAGCATCTAAAACTTCTGCTCCTAAAGATAAGGCTTTCAGCAGAATTCTAGTCGCTTCAAAGCTTTTGAATATAGAGTTTGAAATTTGTCTAGGGATGTCTCCAAACGGTTGGATCTCTTTAATGGTCTGCCTTAAGCATGTTTTGTAGTCTTCGCTGAAGTCTTTCTGCTGGAAGTTCACAGCATGGTGGTAGACCAGAGGGAATAGATCTGTGAAGAAGTTTGCCACGGAGGCTTCGATGTCTAATGGCGGATTAGTGGTAGTGCCGCTGGAATTACTCGCGTAATTCCGCATGTCTCGGTACAAAGCCGAGATTGGTTCTCTGGAGAGAACCGACATCCGTTGGTATACCTGCGAAAACAGGTACAGAGTTTTGTTCTCTGATTGGCGCGCTAGCTCTGTCACGTGATCTGAAACAATAAAAATTATCATGGTTAATTATTGTATATCACTTTCGCTATAAAAAATATCGAACCATTTATTTCATTGATTCGGGAATGTTGTGACACATTTTATACAGGAGAATATAGCCAGAGTAGAAAAAATAAAGCAATGTGCCCAATACGAAAAAATAGTTATACTATGCAGCAGTGGCGAAGGCTGGAGGTAGGCTGTTAAGATCCACCATCAGTAGAGCACACTAATCTTTGTCAGTAATACGTATTTGTTTTCATTGAAATAAGACTACAATTTACAGTTGGTTAAAAGTAAAATATTAATAGATACGTAATACAAGGTTTTTTTAAATTAAATTTTAGTCTAAGAGCGCGATACAGCGCCATACTAAACCTAGGCGCGTAAATACCTAAGATACGCGCCTACTTTTAAGAGGCCAATAGCGGTAACTTATATTGCGTAATACATAATATTACGTCATAGGTATAAATCTACAAAAAAAGACAGTGACCCAATTGAAATGCGATCAAGATTCGCGTAAGGCCTTATCCAGATGGAGCGATTTAACTCGCGCGCAGTCCAGGTACATGAGACTCATTGAGCTGTCCACGTGCACTTGCGGCGAGACACGCGTCATCTGGACAAGTTCTAACTACCTCGAGATAAATTAGCAACTCTGGATGATGTCTATTGCCAAGTTAATCCAGATGGTTCTGCATCGCGCTCTAATTCCTTGAATTCACCGTTGCGTCTTCCTATGTTACTAGTGAGGTCTCTACGCAAAATGCCGCCCTTAAGGCTATACTTCAACTGGGGCACGGTCTAAAACGATCGTCACTACGCGTCGCGAAGATTGTGCAAACGACGCGTGGAGAACAAAACATAATTTGTCATAAAAAGTCAACATGCGTCCATTTAATGTTATGTTTATTGTTCTATTACTAATAATATTAATAATATATTCATTTACATCTTTTCTTTTTCAAGTAAATGGGAACGTTTTTTAGTCATCTTTACACGATTTAAGAATTAATTCCCCCGTCGCCATCATAAAACAAATTGAGGTGTTCACACCTCGACTTTCGCTCTCCAATTGCCAGCCGGTCAGAAATTTCGTCGCACCTGTAGTTGAAAATTATTTGCCGTTTCACTGAAGTACCGTCTTAAGTAGACTTAAAATACCCGAAATACCGTCCACTATAGTTTTTAGTCTCAAATTGTATGTAAAATTGTTAGGTCCAAATATATTAATATAACAAAATAACATACATTTATCATCTGATGAAGATTGGAACATTTCTAGGAAACTTATTCACAAATAGCATTGGTTATAGACAAGTGGAGATCTGAGGCACTGCTAAGTTTGTGGTTTTTTTTAAATTAAGATGTCGGTACTTTCAAAACGAAACGACCACATAGTCCACTTCATGGAAAATTTCCACTGCTTTCAAAAGTCTTAGGCCCGTTTCAGACGGGACACCGGTGTCACGCTCGTATATATAAGGAGTCCTTTGTATTCGAATGAATGGGCCTTTGTATTATGTTTATGAACGCCCCAGAGCTAATGAGTCAACGCGTGTCCGGTACACTTTTCCATCGGCCGCTACATTCTCAAGCCGCTGATACACTTGTTTTTATTACCGCAACCAGTTTTATATTCTAATTTATAACACTAAATTATGCGTTGACTCATTAGCTCTGGGGCGTTCATAAACATAATACAAAGACCTCCTTATTATATACGAGTGCGACACCGATGTCCCGTCTGAAACGGGGGTTATTCTCACCATCATTTGCCGCCACTAAGCAACGCGTGGCCTGCTTACCCCCACGGGACGTCACTGTCCGTTACATAATAATTATACCGTCGATCTTTCCTTCGGCAATAGTTTAAAATGTATATAAAATAAAAATTTACTTTAAAAAGATTGTAAAGAATTCTGAAGAGTAAATACTGTCAAAGGAAACAAAGAAAATAATATAAAACTTCGATCGAAATTCTTGTGACAATAAAAACTTGGCCAATAAAATTTTTAAGTCAGTCAGCGGACCGTTTCAGCGTCATAAAAGTATTCGCAGAATGAAATAACGCGGGAAACTCGACTTTTACAAGTTTTACTTCTTGGATAATACTTTGAGAATATTTCGACAGTTCCCTTCAAAATCGCAGACACACAGAGAGTGCTTCCGTCGAACTTAATCGGGCAAAGTTACAGATTAGCGAGACGCAATTTTGTAGGTACTGACGTCTTCGAGGACTCGCTTCGACGAGTCAAAGGATTTCAAAGCGACTGCGATATTAGGGCAGGTTACAAGTAAGCCGGGTCGCACATCTTAACTCGTCCGACTACGACAAGTCGAATGTGTCGATGTGATGCGATAGCAGTTTTCATAAATTATTTTTTAATATGGACATCATATTGTATGTATATAAAATATAACTACACCGAGTAGTCATCATCATTATCAGCCTGGATCTATCCACTGCGGGATGAATGCCTCTGCAAGATGATTTCATTCCTTTCGGTCATGTCCAACTAAAAGCCGGTTCGGATTAGTCGAGTAGTTTAGACGAGCGACGAGTAATTTAGTTACCACTAAATGATTTAGTAACTGAAAAGTGTCCGAGCACGGTACATTACTGAGTGAAGTCTCAAAATGAACAGAGCACAACGTAACAAATCCAAAATATATAATTAACTATTTTTTTTTATTCAACGAATAATTCACAAGATTTAAGAATGTAACATTCTTTTTATTAAACATACATAATTTGAAAACACTTCTGAGAAATATATAACCAGTATAAAAAAACATTTGAAAAGGCGTCTCTAGAACCATTAGTTAAAATTCGTTGCAATTAAATATGATTCCTACAGTATAGTCGATAGCAGGTTCGAATCCTGCTGTGTGTCGTATTTCAAATTATGTATGCTCAAAAAATAAATAAGTTAATATCTTCATTTGTAATAGCTATATTAAAAGAATTGGAGGAAAAAATTCTATGACACTAATGAAATTGACATAACGTTTTCAGACTTGTCTCGTTGTTTGTTTAGTATTTAGTGAGAGGTGGTGAGGATTTTACGCGACCGAAAAATTAGAACAAAATGGATGACTCGACTAAATTTGTCTGTTCATACATGTTTAGATACTGAATTACTCGCCACTCGACTAATCCAAATCGGCCTTCATCGGGGTTCATGTTTCGCATGCATATCTGATAAAGATCTCTATTCGGTCAGCAAATCAGTTAAACGATTTGCTTACCAAATACTTATTATGCTACATAAGCTCGGTTGCACATAGCAACTCGACATGCAGTCTCGACTGCATCATGTCGAATTTGTCGATGTGATATTGTTGTCATTCACAAAAAACACACGTAACCTAGTTTTCCTAGTGTACTGACGTACATAGCGTCGTTGTTGCGTGTAACAAATTTCATTCGACATCATGAGACGTAGCTAGAGCAATTGTATTAGCTCGTATTCTTGTTTGTCCAGTACAAATCTTGCAATCAATTTTTAACTAACTTCCCGACTAGCTAGACATTTGAAACTTTTAGAATATATCAGAACACGATGCCAGTGCATTTTTTTAATACTTTTAGCCATCTTTAAGTAGAATTGAATTCATTTTCAGTTAATTCTGTTTTGTATGGAAAGTTATTTCAGAAAAATCCGTAAAAAGTAAAAGACCATTATTGGTGGATAAGGAGGTGTTCCTAGCACTTAAATTATTAATATATACGTGCGTTACTATGGAAATCAAAGTGAAATGTCAAATGCTAGGTGCTAGGGGTCTGGGGTCCTGGCAACTAAATTTTTAATATATACGTGCGTTACTATGGAAATCACAAAGTGAAATGTCAAAATGACATGTCAGTATTCTATATTTATTCGGTATTTCTATAAATTACATTTTTTTGATCGTTTAAGCTAGTCAAGTCAAGTTTATATGATTCAACAGAAAATTTAAAAACGTATATAAAAAGTTCTTTTTATCTTGTACTTATTTATTTTTGTTTTGATTTATGACCATATTCCAGTTGAAACGGTTTTCAATGTGCGACATGGCTTAATTAATAAAGTGACTCATTCAACTGACTGGCTCACTTAGCACGAGCCCATCTCTATATTATTACAGCCTCGCATAGCAGGACGAGATCAAAAGACCCGACTGACTCGTGTATCGATTAAATTCGCGGATCGAATGACTTATTTATTTTAATTTATACATTTGATCAGGTTTAATTAAAAGCGAAATACCGCAAAAGGAGAAACGTGTCCGTGTGATGTCGGAGACCCGAAATGACCCTTTCGTATGTCTCCGCCCGATTGTCAATAATTGGTAATCGAGAGGTAGGTATCACATTAATTTATTTATTGATATGTACCCTAAATCAAGACAAAGGGCCCACATGCCCCACGTAGGTCGAAATGGAGATTTTATGGTATTTTTAGAGCATAATCCTGGACATTCCGTAAGCATTGTAGATAATCTATTTATATAATTTTGAAGCCTTATTATCCTTTATATTAATACTTTGGACGCTGAAGACGCACATGCGCGTAATGACCAGGCGGCCGATCGATGTAATTAACGTGCATTTTAAAGGTGCTAATTAAAAACTCATTATCTACTCAGCAGCGAATGCGTTAATTATTATTAATGTGATAAACATCCTACGAATAATGATTGTTTCATTATAATTATTGACCTAAGAATAAGGTAGTGTTGTTTTGAATTTTTTGAAAATTTGAATTTGAATGGTCAAAGACATAACTTATAATCAGTATGTTTAGAATTATTTTCAAATGAATTAATTGTGCCCATTTTTTGAAAAATAAAATGGCTAATTCTTGTCAAATTTGGAATCACAGAGATTATAAAATATATTTTTTTATAGTAAATATTTCACTATATAATGCTAACATTAATTTTACTAATGGTTTTATAAATGCGTTTAAAAATTAATTAATTTAAAAAATCTTAACACCACTGCACATGGATGTGCTGAAATATGACTATATTCTAACTAAAACATTAGATCGAGAGGTTTAAAAGAATACTATTTTATGTAATAAAAATACTGTATGCAGTCATCAAATGTTTAAAATAAATATAAAGGATAATAAGGCTTTAAAATTATATAAATAGATTATCTACAACGTTTAAGGAATGTCCAGGCTTATGTTCTGAAAATATCATAAAATCTCCACTTTGACCTACGTAGCGCACGTGGGCCGTTAATTATGTTTTTATTCGACATTTAATAATACACAAGATAACTTAGAATGGCGTGTTACATAAGTTCGCGCATAGCATTTGCCGGCCACAGACGGACAGTTTTCGTAACAGGTTGAACATGCCAGTTAATAACCATACAGTTATCTTTGGTAGATAATCTGCTGCGCCCATAGACGGACACTTTTCGACCTTTCAGATGTGTGCCATGTTCAAACTGCCAGCGACCCCCCACTCCCGTGTTTTTGTAAAACTGTTGGAATTTCAACTAGCCGAAAGTTCTCGAGTGACATTAGATGTCGGTAACGTAAAGTAGAATATACCGCGCGATACAACTACGGCTGGTGTTGCTTGTTATAAAATACAAATTCATTTATTATTAAAAATATAATAATATTATGTACGCGGAGATCGCAAATATTATATTTTATTTATTTTTACGAGAGTAAAACAAAGCAATAAATATTTATGTAAACATATTATTTTATACAATATAATATAAATGTTAAAATTTTAGAGAGCATTATAAATATTAAGTTATTGTGAAAATATAGACTAATTTTATTTATTGTATGTAGTGAATATTACAAATTATTAATTTAAGACGTTCTCAACATAAATTAATATACCTAATTGTGAATGACAATGTCGCTAAATCTAAATAAAATTTAAGTATATATTTTAATAATATCATAGTAATTAATTATTATACTGATGATTGATGTAAATATAATTTTGTGGCTTATTGTATATAAAATCAATACCTTTATAAATATTACCGTTTTCTTACTTAATTAATACTGTCCATTAAAGGGAATAATTTATTCAAAAGAAAAGATTATATTTTATATTTACACGAATGTGTATAATATTGTTTCGGTGAATCGATAAAATACACAATCCACTAGCGAAATCATGATTTATTTTACCAACGTCATAGGTGTGTATTTATGTCAATTTGTTTCTAATAAAAACAATTATAACCATAATAAATTCAAAGTTAAATTATTCGTGTATCATCGTTCAAGTATACCCTACCTAAAACTAATTTAAACAATACCCCTGTGTATTATCTCCGCGAACATAACCTCCATAGTTTTTGACACTTGCTCTGCCACGGACAATAACTGTACGTATATGGGCACGTCTGTTGACAGTTCGACAGATTTAAATGGGGTAGTTAAACTGATCTGTGGTGTGGCCACTAACGTACAGTTATTGAACAGTTATTGTCTGTGCCATGTTCAACCTGTTACGAGAACTGTCCGTCTGTGGCCGCCTATTGACATCGCGGAAATGATGCGTTATTCGTGGAGCATTTCAGACAGTACTTTTGTTAGATTAGATTCAACAGGAACATTAATTTCATATGAATTAATATAAAACTAATATCTGATAATAGTGTTGTCATTATTACCAGATATTTTATAATTTGATAATTACGAGCACCTATTTGCTGGTCTACTTTTGAATCATTTAAGATTTTATATCATCATCAGCCGGGGTCAATCCACTGCTGGATGAAGGCCTCCCCAAGCTTTCTCCAACTCTCTCGGTCCTGTGTCGTTCGCTGCCACGTATTTCCGCCGAACTTTACCAGTTCGTCAATCCAGCGGCTTTTAGGGCGACCCTGTGGCCGTTTCGTACCCCTTGGGTACCATTGGATGACGGCATTTGTCCTTTCGGCGAGCAATGCGCCCCGCCCATCTCCATTTCAGCTGTTTGGCAACGTCTATTACATCGCGTACTCTTGTCTGCTTCCTAACCCATTCGTTTCTCTTACGGTCCTTTCGCGTGATGCCAAACATGCACCTCTCCATGCCTCGCTGTGTGACTCTTAGCCTTTGGACATCTCTCGCGTTGAGGGTCCACGTCTCGCAGCCATACGTGAGCACGGGTAGCACACATTGGTTGAACACCCTACGCATAAGACATAATGGTAGGTCACTCTTAAAGATACTATTCAGACGTCCGAAAGCACTCCATCCCAGCTTTGTTCTTCGAGCAATTTCATCGTGCATGCTTCCGTCTATGGACACCTGCTGTCCGAGATAGGTGTAGCTGCTGACTTGCTCAAGTTGGGTGCCAGAAATACAGATAATCGCAGGGTCCGAAAAACAGCTCCTCATCACTTTTGTCTTTGATTTGAAAATTTTATATAAATATATCTATACAATATGATTGTATTTCTAATTTACTTACCTATCCATCTGCGTCTGTCTTTTCCTTGTATTCCGGTGTTTTTTATTACATATTTTAAAGTGTTTTTTTTTTTTTTTTTTTTTTTTTTTTTAATATATGAATTATATCTCAATACTATACGACCATCTTTTCCGATTAAACAGCTCACGGTGAGACTTGATACGACCAACTGCATGTGTACAAAATTCCGGGTACAAGTGTGAATAATGTTATCCACAAACGTAACGTGGGAAGTTAGGAACCATTAGAAACCACTGGTAATGCACATTGGGAGGGCGATAACTATGTTCAACCAAATTGCTTCGGGTGTTGATATATTCCACTTGCGGGAGGGTGAGTTTAGGTGGACGCTATTTTATAAATTCTTAAAATAGGGTCTCCTTAGCAAACTCGGTGTACTTCTTTGAACATCTATTTATAGATGTATAATTGTATTTGCACTGCTTTTGTATGTTTATATTATGTTCTCTTTTTATATTTTCATTTTTATCGTTTTTATTACTTTTTTCTTCTTCTTTATAATAATGTTTCATATCATGTTGTGAACGTCTTAAACTTATAATTTGTAATGTCCACGATATGTTAAAAAAAATAATTGAATTGAATGGCTGTACTGTAGGTATATATAATTCGTGTACATATTATATCAATTTGTTGAAGTCAGTAGACGCCAACGTAATATTATTCGGTAACCGGACAAAACAGAACATGACAAAACAGAAAATGACAAAACAGAACAGTGACAAAACAGAACAGCCAGGGGAAAATGAAACATTAATTTTTGTGGAATCTATTTAGGTTAGGTTAGGTCAGTGGTCGGCAAACCACGGCTCGCGAGCCACATGTGGCTCTTTGGCCCCTTGGGTGTGGCTCTGCCACAAATGACCACGTACGGGCTAAAACAGTGAAAGATATAACAGTCAACATGTCTTCAAATATAACCAACCAGCAAGTCGAAGATCTTAAATTGGTTTCAATTTTATCAATAGTAGTTAACGTGACTCTTGTGACATAAATGATACAGCACAAGTTTCACGATTTGTACAATTTATTTTATTTACAGGTCCAAAGGAAGAAGTTGTAGGATTATTGCCATTCAAATATCAAACACGTGGAGAGGATATTGCAAATGCTGTAATTGAGTGTATGGAAAAACATCATATTCCACTCGATAAAATTGTGTCAATTTCAACAGCAAGTATGAGCTAAGTATGCTAACAACATACAAATCTGACTTATCCAAACTTTTCAAGGAGATGCAAGGCCATTGTTCACATTAAGTGTTTGTTAGTCATTGTCATGATTTAATTTTATAGATACCTTACCTACAATTCAATTTTTATCAATAAATAAGATCATTATGTATTAAGAATGATATGATGTTAACAGTGTATCTACTATCTACCTATATATTAGGTTTGAGAAATTTGGCTCTCAAAAAAAATCTCAATCGTTGTACTGTTGATATTTGGCTCTGTTGACTAATGAGTTTGCCGACCACTGGGTTAGGTTATTATTTCGTTGTACCTAGTCACCCAATCATTTTGAACATATTATATTGATTAAGATGAGATATCCTGAGCTTGCCGGCCAAGTCCCGTTTATTTGAGGCTTTCTAGCGATTAGGAATGCAGAAATTAGGTATATAATTTGATTTATTATGGCGTATTGAAAATCTGTGCTATTAAAAATCTATCAAAATAATAGTGATAGGACAATATTTCAATATTATATTTATATTTTTCCTGAAAGGTCATAGTTAGACATATTTATCGTTCTGTTTCGTCACTGTTCTGTTTTGTCATGGAACCTGTTATTCATATGGTATTTACGTTTTTTCACAAATTAAAAAAATCTATTTCAATAATATGTCCAAAAATTTCCCAAAAAAGGTCTAAAACGGGCAAAAATCCGCGCAGATGTCATCGCGAATGGCGTCCAAAGCTGACGCAAATAATAACATATTATTATTCGCGAAGTCTTTCTCCGGCTCGTCCAAAAGCGCGATGAGATTGGGTACCACGAGAGGGCAAAGTGGCCGCGTGGGTGCATTGGGAGAGATGCACGCCAACAACCTGTTCGGATCGCCAAATTGCGAACCGGTTAACAATAACTTATCTGACTTACCGCCGTATGCATATAACATCAAAGTAGCTTCAATATAAATACTGCCAATTTGCATGCATGAACGTAAATATTAGTGACGTCACATCCTTGTTAGTTTATGACGTCAAACGCGTCACACGTTAGTATTACGGCCATTTTTTACAACATTTTTATTAGGTCGTATTCTTGTTTGTCCGGTGGTTGTTTATCCAGTACAAATCTTGCAATCGATTTTGAACTAACTTCCCGACTAGCTTGACATTTGAAAGTTTTAGATATCAGAACACGATGCCAATGCATTCTTTTAATACTTTTAGCCTTCTTTAAGTAGAATTGAATTAGTTTTCAGTTAATTCTGTTTTGTATGAAAAGTTATTTCGGAAGAAAATCGTAATCCAATCCACTATTATTGGTTGCTAAGGGGTGCTCCTAGGTACTAAATTATTAATATATACGTGCGTTACTATGGAAATCATCACTCACAATCATTTGTTTGTTGCAAAATAGCAAAAAAATGATTTGACTAAATTAATAAATAAATTATTAATACATAGAATTGTCAAATTTAGGTATATGATTCAACAGAAAATTTAAAAACGTGGTATATAAAAAGTTCTTTTTATCTTGTAATTATTTAAAGTAAGCTAATATTTTACAGAATCTACAAAATGAACGAGGGCCTCAAGCAAACATTTGTTGTAATGAAAGCATAATTGCAGATTATATAGTGACAGGACTGATATGTAGCCATTTTGAATATTCAGCGATGACGTGATGACGTCTCACTGCTTACGTCACAAACAGTAGATCAAGGTAAATAGCAGAACATCGGGATATTTAGCTTGAACGTATTTTGGAATTTCATGCATACGGCGGTTAGCGAATTGTGCATTGTTAACTGAGTCGAAATAAAATCAGTTTTGAAATTATTTACTATATAAAATCTCATTCCATCCCATCCAATCAATATGGCATAATATCAATGACATTAATATGGACGAATCATCTGGGAATAAAAATGACACTCACTTTTTTGTCGGGTCTGCCGAATGGCATAATCTGTTCTAACGCCATTACAATAAAGGTGATATTGCTATAAATTCCCGATGCGTGATATCGCATAATGGAAATTGCGTGACGTCTAACTATACATGTGCGAATGTCGCTGTGCGTGAATTTAATTGCTAGCTACTGTATCGAGTGCGTTGTCCATTTATAATGTCATTGCATAATATAGAAGACTTTTTGAAGAAATTAAGAAAAATTTGAAAAAAAGCGAGCCGGTTGATAGAGTGTCAGGCGCATCCCTGTTGCACCTTGAGTGCAGTGTGTGAGCGGCGCAGGTCGAAATACCGGTTCCGCAATCCCGGAGCGGTTCTCATGAGTTTATTACAAGTTCCTCCTCCCAACGCAGCCAGTGCTACTTACTTGTATCGGCCGAAACAAGGCATTTCCCAAAATTGGCACGCCAGAACCGGTTCCAGGACCACATGCGCGAGTTGCCACATTCCACATTTTAAAGGATTCCAATCGGCGCTCCTGTACCAGAATTAATTCACCGAGAACAAAAGTAATGAGTGACAATCGAAAAGCTTGCAATTCTGATTTTTAGATAATCCTCGGCCGAACGATGGACTAGTCAAGTAGGTACATACACCCGCTAACAGTGACGTTCCGTGGGGGTAGGCAGATTGAGCGTCGCTTGGGGCGGCAGTTACCCGAAGGGCGGCAAATCGAAGAGAATCATTAGGTATATATAGAAATAGCTACCTAAACTAAGTAATAACGAAAATATTTTTCCATTAAAAAGATCGTCTCACTGGTTGGAAACAAAATGTACCTATTAATTACTATAAAAGTTGTAATAGGATTATAATGTTTTGTTGGGTTCGCGATGTCTAGTTTTCTTTGGACGTCACGTGCTTGGTGAACAGCAATGCCACGTGCAGATTTGAGAATTATATTTGAATTATAGGTAGGAACATAATTACTCAATTTTGTGTAAAATGTTTGTTAGTCACTCACGAGTTTTGGAAGTTGTCAGGCATTTTTAAATGTATCTGAAACGGTGGACTCGCAATATATATTGTCTATTGAAGCAGGGATGGCATTTAGTGGTATACATCTTGTTAGTAATGTATTCATACAACACATTTCTTAGATATTGGAGTCATGAAAGGATGATAAAAATATTGTACTTATAAAAAAATGTGGCGGCATTTTGGCGCTGCCTAGGGACGTCACTGCCCGCTAATGAAGTTGTCAATCGCGGGCAATGATGCCAACCGTACTATAATTTTAATTCTGCGAAAAATGTAAAATACTATAATTTTACGCCAAATATACCAAAATACTATAATTTTAAAGGATTCAAGACGAAAAATGTTCCTGTACCTACTATATATTTTTTAGAAATACTATATTTCTTACGCCTTTGTACAATAATCAGCATAGAAAAAGATGGAAACACTGGTCGCGGGTGTCAATTCCAACTCTGGAAATTTACATTTGGCGTTTATTAAATGTAAGTACATTTCGGTCCAAAGCATGAATCTAATATTCTAATAGGTTGGTTACACACAGTGAACACAAAATTAATGGGAACTGGCTTACCATACTGGGTGTGGTATAACAGGCTATATATTTAAAATAAGTAAAATGTCGCATTTGAGCAGTGTGCGGTGCTGCATTAGGTAACATGTGTTTTGTGAATACCAACAAAATCACATCAAGATATTCGACGTATTGCAGTCGGACTAGTTTAGATGTGTTTACATCTTCACATGTATGCGACCGTGTCCGGAAACTTGTAAGTATGCAGTTCGCCGTATCATACTTCACCGTGAAATGTTGTATCGGAAATATATGGCCGTATATTAACGACCGTCCAGCCTCTTTGGGTTGTATAGTACTGACATAAAATTCATGTCTAAATAAAACACAGTTCGATATACTGGATTATTTGTTAGGTTAGGTTAAGTTAGTTAGGTGTTCATTTTTGAATTCACGAATTTTGCCAAAATCACCTATGAAAATTGAATTAATGTTCATATTGAATCCGTATAGTATACGGTCATCTCGTTCCGATAAGAAAGCTCAAAGTGAACTGTGCCACGGTGACATGTTTTACGTACAATTTACATGTAACCGAGAGAAATTGGGCCAACCCGTTCAGAAGGCTGTTCGACAGACAAATCATTCAGGTCACGATCCTCAGTCATGAGGTCCTGTAATATTTCATTAACGCAAACGTCTAAATAAAACACGATTCTTGTCGGTTTACACTTTACAAGTTTACAAGAAGCCGTCAGCAAACAAATTTTGAAAATAGTCGATATACTGGATTATTTGTTAGGTTAGGTTAGGTTTTCATTCTTGAATTCATGAATTTTGCCAAAATCGGCTATGAAAATTGAATTAAAATTAATATTGAATCTAATAAAATTGAATACCGTATAGTATACGGTCATCTCTTTCCGATATAAAGCTCACGGCGAACTGTGCCACGGTGAAATGTTTTACGTACAATTTACATGCAACCGTACCTATGAGACGTCACTGAAAACCACAGTAAACAAACTGAAGATAATAATTTTGTGTAGGCATCAAACCTGACATCATAAAATGGTAATATTACGAAAATGCATTAAGGATGAGTCATTCGCATATGCTTTCAAACTATACTTTGTACTATGTATTGGTTATAATATGTTATACCGATACTAGAATAATGTTTCTCTCTAAGATTGCATCGCCCACACCAACTCAAATTTGCGTCTATCTATACTATACTCTGGTCCCACATGAAGTCAAAGTAATCTAAATTTAAATATATTATAAATCTATTGCATTACGCGATCTTATGCACTACAGTTGGGCAGTGACGTCCCTAGTTAAAATGCCGCCCCTAGGCAGCGCCAAAATGCCGCCCCATAGACTATAGATACATCTAGACGCCACCCGTTGCATTCTTAATGAAGCCGCATGCCATTCGTTTGGTTTGTGGGCGAGCGAACGCATTCGTCTACAAATGTTCGAGACCATAGACCATTTCGCTATTGCTCGCCCAAAGTGCTCGCACTAGACGCTCAGAATTAAAATATAATTTTCGATTGTTTTACGTTATATAGTATTTTTAAGCGGTCAAAATGCAACCATTAAGTAAATATATCCATAATTTAAGTTATTTTAAAGAAACACTAGGTCACTGATATTAAAATATATTATAATATACAAATAAATTATCACGAACATGTATCAACTTACCTATGAAACGTAATACCATCTTCTTGCTGATCAGTACGGCTACCATATTTTAATAAAACACACAGAACCATCCTTTCTACTTAATTAACTAAAAATATTTACCACTGACTTGATGTTTAACACAAAAAATAGCAATTTTAGCAACACGAGCTAGCAGGTTATCGACGCTACGTGAAGCGATTCGCGACGATTTGCCGGCGACACTTTTGGAAACTAACTCACACATATGTAGACCTTTAATCTTACTCTAGCGCGTGTCGCAGAGATTATAAGGGTGCTGAATACTTTCTCACTCGCACTCATGCATCGTTTTTGTTCAGGCCTTGTGCCGCCCCATTTTTTTATACCGTATTTTTTATCATCCTTTCATGACACCAATATCTAATAAATGTGTTTATGGATACATTACGAAAAGAGATATATACCACTAAATCTAATTTAAATGTCACCTCTGCTTCAATAGACAATATTACGAGTCGAGACATTTAAAAATACACCTGACAACTTCCAAAACTCGCGAGTGACTATCAAAAATATTTGGATAAATTTTAAATTAAGTAAGTATGTACCTACCTATAATTCAATTGTAATTCGCAAATCTTCACATGTCATTGCTGATCACCAAGGACACGACATCCAAGGACAATGGAAGTAAACTAGACATCGCGAACCCGATAAAAAATTACAGCCCTGTCCTTCTTAATTGAAAGATATTTCTGTTATTACTAAGCTGTTAAGGTATATATTTCTATATTATATACCTAATGATTCTCCCCGATTTGCCGCCCCTTGGATAACTGCCGCCCCCAAGCGACGCTCAATCTGCCTCCCCCCACGGCACGTCACTGCAGTTGGGCAGGTTATGTGCTTTCAAATTGATAGTGAAATCTAAAAATGATTTTAAAAGAAGAAGTTTAAATATCAGTGGCGAAGGGTGGAGGTAGGCTATTAAGATCCACCACAGATACTGCACACCAAACTTTGTCAGTCATACTTATTAAAATTTCATTGAAATAAGACTGCAATTTATATATGGTGTTGGTTAGTTTTTTAAATTCAATTAAACCCTGCGAAAACTAAATTTATGCCAAAAAGAGAGAGACCAGACCAGTTGAGAAGGCTATTAGACAGCCAAATCATCCGGGTTACGATCCTCAGTCAAGATGTCCTGATCTTCTTCTTCTTTGGCCATATCCGCCCCCTAACTGGAGCATTTGGACACCACGCGGCGCCTCCAAGAATCCCTGTCGCTCGCCAGTCTTCTTGCTTCGTTCCAGATCAAACCAGCATCCCGTAGCTCCGCCGTATACACTCTGTAGATGGTATTAGCGGCCTTCCAGGATGCCGTAATTCGGTCGGCTTGAAGAACAGGCAAGCCAGGTTGAAGTTCTCTTCTGGCATCCGCAGCACGTGGCCGAGCCAGGTCCAACGTCGCCTTTCACTTTCAGCGTCATGAGAGGCTGTTTGGTTTGTTCTCTTATCTCCTCGTTGCTCCTAAAGTCATACCACCCGCACACCCAGTATTCGTCGCAAACATCTGTTTTCGAAGCTCAGTATACAGTTGCCAGACATTCCGCATCGAGTTGAATGTTGCTCCAGCCATTCGGATAACGAGCTCTTTTTGCAAAATGCCATCTCCCGTGATGTGTACCCCCAGGTACTTGAAGCTGTCGACGCTTTCGATGTTTTTTTTCCCCACTCCATTCATTTAACTAAATAATTTGTAATTTTCCGTTTCTGAGGGCGGTCCTGACTCGAACTCACCGCCCCCCTATGAACCCTTATTTGGACAGTACTTAGTAGAACTCCACAACAATTTAAAATGTCATAAAGGAAATATTTTGTAGTAATAAGTGTTCGGAGCACGTAACAATGCACAGGAAATGTAAGAGTGGATTTTTTTGATCGCTTTTCGGATTCGTTGATGCCCGCTTATGAAATTCCGACCTCCTGCGGTGCTGATGGACCGCCCGATAACACTATAGTACCTATTGAAATCATCGTTAACAATATTACCAGGGCTCAACCAAAGATATTGCAGTACGACATTAGAAATAGTGGACCAGAAGGAAATCGAAGTGCGCGAAAGGGATTTCAGTGGCTTGATAATTCAATATCGATTTATTTTCTAACATATTGTGTACATTACAAATTATAAGTTGAAGACGTTCACAACACGACATGAAACAGTATTATAAGAAAAAAGTAATAAAAACGATAAAAATTAAAATATAAAAAGAGAACATAATATAAACATACAAAACCAATGAAAATACAATAAAATTATACATCTATAGAAATTCAAAGATAGTACACTGAGTTTGCTAAAGAGACCCTATTTAAAAAAAATATATTAAATAGCGTCCACCTCGACTCACCCTCACGCAAGTGAAACATATCGACACCCGAAGCAATTTGGTTGAACATAGTTATCGCTGTCCCAATTGGCATTACCAGTGACAGGTTGGTTCTGCACCTAGGGAGAAAAAACAACCGATGCTCTCTATTTCTAAGATAGTTATCAGGGACACGCATATCAACACTGACCAGAATGGCAGAGTTCTCATTTATACCTCGTATAAGTCGAAAAAAATAGGTAGCTAAATAAAGATCTCTTCTAAATTGCAGACTGCAGTATGTAAGCATACCTAAGAGAAAGTCAGTTGGATAAAGCCACGGATAGTATCCATACAACCTAAAGTAGAAGAGTCTCAAGAATTTCTTCTGAATACTCTCCACCATAAGGCCAGACTTCAACTGATGCGGTGCCCAAACAATAGACCCACTCTAAAGCTTACTTTGAACTAAAGCATTAGAGCCCTATGCAGAATCCAAGATTTCGATCTTAAGGATAAGTTGTCGAAAAGCATGACTTAACTATAGACTGTATTGAGTATAGAGTTAAGGAATCCTTATCCATAGACTACCTTTGTTATGAACACGCCCCCTTCTGTATTACCATTTACCACTGACAGCTGTAGTCAAAATAAATTCGCATGTCTATAAAACAGTCCATACACTCAAATTCATTTAACAATGTATCTCAATATGGATATTGATAGTGTTAATTCGTTTGGCATATACTTGCAGAATATTATTTTACTTTTATACGCCAGCCCGCAGAAATACAAGATGTCAGATGATAGAATGACACTTAACGCTAGTGTTACCATGTTAAAAAAATATCTTGCGGTGAATGTGGAATCAGGTATAATGACTTATAACGGAAACATATGAGTATTACAATTAAATATTAATATGTATTTATAGTTATTGCATTTATAAAGAGCAGTTGTCATATTTTTGTCATCGTTTAACAATTATAAAATAATTTACCTAAACTATAGTAAGAGAATTTTTAAATATGGTATTATTTTCAATAGAAAAAACGAACGAAGCTTTAAGACGAGGTGAACCATCATAGACAACATGATATTAACTAAGGACAATGTTTCTGCATAGTGTTTTCTGCTAAGGAAATTTTAGTTATGACAAATGTTCCTGCATTCCGCTCTTAAACAAAAGTTTTAATACCGTAACATCCGAAGAAACATACTATTGTTATGTATCTAGGTAACTGATCTTTGTAGATACTAGATATACATATACATAAGACGTATAATGACCGAAGAGCCCACTCATTGATGAGCAAATAGGTGATGAGATGTCCCGCCCGTGTGGAATGAAGAATCCATGAGATTAATTTGTATTAGTTAAATGCGTCATAAAACATTATGATACAAAAGTGCCGGATGTGGATACACTTCCATATTGTTAATAGAACGGCGCCATTTTGTTTAGAGGGGCAACCATTTTGTTATTAACATGTCAAGTGAGATAATTATTTGTTCTATTCTGACCAGTACCGTCCCTAGGCTAAGGCCATCCGCTCTCGCAGAAACTAATATCTGACGTACTGGTTGGTTATGGAACTCATAAACTGGCCAGTGACTGATGTTTCGCACACAGCGCTACTGAACCCTAATAATCTCATAACCTCAAACCCATTGTCTTTCCTACTTCATTCTAAGCTTTTTCCAAAATACCTTTACGGGAATATTCTGGCAGACAGTTTTACAGGGCTCGAAATGGAACGGAACGCACCGGAGGTAAGGGGTAAGGAATCGGCTTTCTCATACAAATGAATGAAGCAGGCCAATAATAGCCGGCAACTTACGAGAAATGGCAACGCGATAAAAAAAAATCAGGGGTACTGTTCGGTTATCAGGAATACAGCGGAAAACACATTTTGAAAATACCCGATATACTGGATTATTTGTTAGTTTGGGTTAGGTTAAGTTAGGTTTGGATAGGTTAACCTAACAAATAATCCAGTTTATCGGCTATTTTCAAAATGTGTTTTCCGCTGTATTCCTGATAACTGAACAGTAAGTACCAAACCAGGTTATCACGGAGGATTTACTTTGGTCATCATAACGTACACATATAATATAATGTTGACGTGCAAATTTTGCCGCAACTTGATTACCAGCCCGCCTCGCCATACTTTTTCACCATACTTATTTATTTATTTAATTATTTATAAAAAGAGTATTACGGCATTACATCTATTGGCCAATGCGCCATAATACATAATAAATACAAATGTATAAGAATATCTTAATTACAAATAACAATAAAAAGACAGCATGTGTAAATATTAATGAAATATGATAATTTATACAATTATTATAAATTTAGCCTATTTAATACGTCCACAAACATTATATAGTTAATAAAAAACAAATCAACCTTTATGGTGCCATCAAATAAGCTAATTGCACGATAAACAGCATCATGAAACATAACATCTGTCCTGCGACGAGGTATCTTGAAGACCGTGGAGCTACGAGTGATATTGGTGGGAACATGAAAATTAATATTTGCCAGTAAATACGGATTGTAAATGAACCCACGAAGAAGTAAAAAGAAATGCTTTAAAAGAACAATCACTCTTCGGGTAGACAGGGATTGCATTGATAGCATACCCAGAAGAAAACGAGTCGGGAAATTCATTTTATTGTCATTATCATAAGGAAAGAACCCGTATGTTCTTAAGTAGAGAAATCTAAGAAATCTATTGTGGACTCGATCCAACTTGTGTGGATGGGACCTATTAGGACTCCAAATAATGCTGGCATATTCAAGATTACTCAACACAAATGACACGTATAATGTACGTAGCACTCGGACGTTTTAGAATGATTTTGAAACCCTCATTACAAAACCAAGCATTTTGCTAAATCTAGTACTGATGTCAAGAATATGCTGATTGAAAGTGAACTTTGCATCATACAATACACCCAAATCTTTTATCTTCGTTACCCTACTCAATATTATACCAGACAATGTGTATGGGAACAATAAGGTGTGCCTTGAACGACTGAATGACATAATATTACATTTGGAGGTAGCGAATTCAAGTTTATTCAATATAGACCCTGCTTCACCATACTTTCATATAACCTGCCACCCCTAGGTGTAGACTGTAGGAGTTTTGAGGCGGGCCTGTATAGAAAAGGATTTCTTCAACGTTTTCGAGTATGACGTCACAACGATAATGGTGTTATCATTAATACGATGACGTCACAAACATGTGTTTGATAAAATTAATAACAGGGCTTTTATGACCGTAAAAAGCATCAGGGTCGCAGAATACAAAAAGGATAGACGCTTTTTCGTGTCGTCAGCCCGCCGGCGATAACGACGTTGGTCGCTACCCTTGTCATTGTTATAAATACTTCACGAATCGTCCGAGAAAAAAAGCAAAAGATTTTTGATGGATTATATTGTAAGAGGAAAACGAGTGGTAAAAACTGTCACCGTCGCGCCCTGGAAATATAAAGAAAGGGTTTAAACTCCAGCCCATCTATTGGAAACCCTAAAGTTTCGACGGTGACATAGGACGCCTTTATTGAATGAGAACGAAAGGAAAACATAAAATGTATCAAAAATTCAATTAAAAAAGTAGAGCAGTGAAATTTGGTAGGAATATTTTTTGAGTTTGTCGACTACGTATTAAATATAGGTAAATCTGAAGTGTTGTTGCATGGTTTCTGGTCAGGTAATGTGTAACTTTGTGAGTTTTCGGCAGTGACGAAGAGTGGAGGTGTGCTGTTAAGATCCGACATATTTAGTGCATACTAAACTTTGTCACTACAATGAGTAGATAGATGGTGTATGTTAGTTTCTAAAAAATCTTCAATTAGTTCCTGCCTAATACATGCCAGTAGACAATAGTCAAAAATATATTTATTTTTTTTAGAAAATGTCCGATCTTAATAAGATCATATGGGCCACTAGAGTGGAGGTTTGAATTAACAGATTTTCTTTTTGCGAAAAATGGATGTTAGCCTTAGACTATAGATACATCTAGACGCCACCCGTTGCATTGTTAAATGAAGCCGCGTGCCTTGCGTTTGGTTTGTGAGCGAGCGAACGCATTCGTCTAAAAATGTTCGAGACCATAGACCATTTCGCTAGTGCTCGCACTAGACGCTCAGAATTAAAATATAATTTTCTATTTTTTTACGTTATATAGTATTTTTAAGCGGTCAAAATGCAACCATTAGATAAAGATATTTATAATTTAAGTTATTTTAAAGAAACACTAGGTCACTGGTATTAAAATATATAATAAAATACAAATAAATTATCACGAACATGTATCAACTTACTTATGAAACGTAATACCATCTTCTTGCTTATCAGTACGGCTAGCACATTTTAAGACAACACACAGAACCATCTTTTCTACTTAATCAACTAAAAATATTTACCACTGACTTTATGTTTAACACAAAAAATATCAATTTTAGCAACACGAGCTCGCATGTTGTCGACGCTATGTGAAGCGTTTCGCCCCGATTTAATGGCGATACTTTTGGAAACTGGCTTGTAGCTAGTAGACCTTTTATCTTACTCTAGCACGTGTCGCAGAGATTATAAGGGTGCCGAATACTTTCTCACTCGCACTCATGCATCGTTTTTGTTCAGGCCTTGATGTTAGCCACTCGCTCAACCTATTAGGCCCATACTCTGACTCATACACAAATTGACAAACAATACGTGTACTTGCCAGACCCAGGATTCGAACCTGGGACCCACGACGCTATAGTCCGACGCTTAAGCCGCGCGGCTATCGTGGGACGTCATTAAAGTTTATAGATAGAATACTATTTCTCATCGATTATGGTTTGGTTCTTTCTTCTTTCTTTCGACCATGTCCGATCCTAATAGGATCATATGGGCCTCTAGAGTAGAGGTTTGTATTAACAGATTTTGTTTTATGAGAAATAGATGTCAGCCACTTGCTCAACCTATAAGGTCCAAACTCTGACTCATACACAAATTGAAAAACAATATGTCTACTTGCCAGACCCAGGATTCGAACCTGGGACCCACGACGCTATAGGACGACGCTTAAGCCACGCGGCCACTGTGGGTGTGTGGTTTGGTTGGGCAGGGTTTCATGAATTTAAAACAACAAATTTTAACAAACGCCATATCATGTAATACGAGTACTAACTATAGGTATTCTTAATTCAACGTAAATAAATAAATATTACTGAAAAAGTGTGCACTATTTTTGTCAGATCGCCCATATCATACCTAAACTATCATGGTTTGGTTAGGGCAGGGTTTAATTGAATTTTAAAAACTAACCAAAACCATCTGATAATTGTATTCTCTTAGTTCGATGAAAGCAAATACATAGATAACTTGAAAACACCTCAGATATAGGTACCTACATACTAGAAAAAATATATTTGAAAAAAATACGAAACTCGACGGGATATACTACTAGTTTAAATTGTCGTCATTAGATAGGAGGCTCGTAGCATAATTGGTTAATGCACAGATTGGCGCGACACCAACGGTTATACGGGCTCAAATTCCGTTGAGTTTCCTATTTTTTTTTCAAATATATTTTTTTCTTGTGGGTACTTATATATCTGAGCTGTTTTCAAGTTATGTATGGTCAATATATGGAATGTTACATTCTCAAAATCTTGTGAATTATTCATCTGAATAAAACAAATGGTTTACCTATTAGAAAGCAAATGCGTTTGACTGACAAAGTTTAGTGTGCACTATTTATGTCGAATCCAGTCTACCCCCACCCCTCGCCAATGGTATGCGGAGAAACCTAGTGGAAGTGAAGATGAGATGAGTTACGGTGATGACAAGATGTTAAAATATTATAAAAATAAAAAGTTTCTAAACTTGCAGAAGAAAACTGACGAAATAATTGATAATAAATATTGATTAAACCACAGCTATTTCCTACACAGTGAATTCTTCCTAAGTGACTAATGATAAAACAATTTCATTTCCGACTGTGTAAATTGGAAGGTATTTTTTTAGTTTCCCTAAGGCGGCATAAGATCACCCTTTTATCTTCTGCATCGCATTCAAATAATAATTAATATATTGTTAAGGGTCTGAGCGGCTGATAGAAATGTATTTGGATTATTTAGGTGAGATCCAATGAGGACCCCGAGGGCCATCTACCTGTCAGGGTTGTCAACGTATATTTAAAAAACCCAATATTATTATATTACTTATATAATATATATATTTTTTCTGCGCAGTTTCAACTGGATTGAGATAAACATACAGAACCCAACTGAAAATTTTCTAAATGGAGATCTTGAGCTTCAAAGTCTAAAGTACATGTCTTTAGATAGGTACTTTATGTGAATGTTGTGAACATAAAAACTATTAAATACTGTGACAATTTTTTTTATATATCTCTATTACTAGTAAAGAATCTAAAATGCAGTAATATATCATAGGATAGTAATCAATAATACAGTTGGTTCCTTTTTACTTTATGACATTTTTCATACAAACAATCATTAGAAACTGTTTTACATAAAGGAACCAACAGGTGATTTTCTTTTTTTAATTGTTTCATATTATGTATTTGCAAAGTCGTAAACTATCTATTTTATCTATTTACTATTTATCCAAGTGAAAATAAATATTATTTGTATATCTTTAATAATCAAAGAAAATAATTTATTTGGTAAAGTGGTCATCGACTATGGCAGATACTTTACAGATGGTTCCTTTTAAAAAACAAAGGTTTAGAATACATATCCGTTCAACTAAAAGAAAATAATGTAAATAAAATGGGAACTACAACCCAACACAATTGGTATTAATTTTAAACTATTAAATGTACATTTAGGTGATTTATTATATTTATTTATATTCCTAAGAAGGTAAGCCTTAAGTTTAAGGCTATACCTCAGCTGAGGCATGGTCTAGAAAGATCGTGACTAGGCGATGCGTGGATTGTGCAAATGACGCGAGCCGAACGAAATATAATTTGTCATAAAAAATCAACATGCGTCCTTTAAATGTTATGTTTATTATTATATTCGTAATAATAGTAGTGTATTCATTGACATGTTTTCTTTTTCAAGTACATGCGGTACGTTTTTTAGTCATCTTTACACGATTTAAGAATATATTCCTCCGACGCCATCACAAAACATTGACGTACTCACAGGTCTACTATCGCTCCCCCTAAAATTCGAACGAGCGGAGCTGTTTGCCAGGGTCCGTCCTCACACGGGCCCAATTGGTCATGGAGATCTGGTAGCAGCCGAGGCCAACTTTGCGGCATTTGAGAAATTTGCAGCGTCATATGGGGAGCGGGATAGTCCCGACTCTTCTGTAGACTCATCCATTTCAATTCGTGACACTCAGTATGCGGGTACACAAAGCGCTTAACGTCAGCGGACAGCAGAGCCAGTCCAAAAAACAAAAATTTTCTTTCTTAACTTTCTTCTTTAAGCACTACGGTGCATGGTTGCAGCATCAGTCCCATGCGGCTCCGTCTCGGGATGGAATGAGCACTTAAAATCACTTATTTCAGACACGTTTAAAGCGTCATAGAAAGCGGCCGTGCATATCCACGTCTGTGCATATATGACGGGTGGTGGTGGGCACTTTAACGTAACCCTGCCTAATCCAAGCCATAATAGTATCCGTATATCCGTAAACGTATCGCGTTAATTACGTTCCACATAGTGTTGAAAATTATTTGCCGTTTCACTTATGTACGCTCTTAAATTATCGTTTGGTATGGAGTCTTCGCCACTGGCACGAATAATGTGTGAGTACTAGAACCACATATTCCTGACACAATCTTGAAAATTACATTCAGACATCAGAGTAAATATGGATACTTACATAATTTGGAATCCATGTAATAACTCTGAAAAATTAGTTTTAGAACATCTGCATAAGAAATCTCTAAGTTTATGCCTGAAGAGATTTAATTAATTTCCATTCGATAATTTTTCCAATTTTCCAACAATTTTTTTCAGGGCAAGTTTTTCTTTCACTTATTTGAATGTTAAAGGTAATTTTCTCTTATAAATCATTTTTATATTCTTTCATGAACATTCTTCATTTCAGCGTTATGTTTATTGTTTTATTTTAAATTTATTTTTGTTGTGTAAATGTATTTTTTATGTAAATATTATATGACCTATATATTATGCAGGGATGTTAGATATATATACGCATGGCTATAATATATTATATTAAGGTGTTTTATTAATGTAAAAGTGTAGGAGATATATTAGGTCAAATAAGTGGTTGTTGAAATACATTGCTATCAATATTTGCAATTAATATTGCACAAATTAATCACGTCAGTGCAAAATTTGAATGTGAAAGCACAACATTTATAAAAATCTTTACATTTGTTTGTATTCCTTCAAATGCCCGTCGTCCAGACAACCAGCTGTCCTGCTGTTGTCATTGCATCCATTCAGCATCACCAAATCGTCCTATCACCAGCGCTCGAAATGGAAAAGTTTACGAACCGGAGCGCTCGAAAATTTTCTGAGGATATTAACATGGTTATCAAATTTTATGGGTATTTTATAAACATAAATGTGCTAGATTTTTTTTGTTATATGGCATATCTAGCTCAGACGGTGAAAACATTTTAACCACGAGACGGAGCGATAACTTTACAGATACCACGAACTGGAACGGGGCTCCGGTGCGCTCCGGCCCATTTCTAGCCCTGCCTATCACTGACGATATAGGCACGCCTTAAAAATACACATATTAGAAACCTCCGTAGATAGGTTTTATTTGTAATGACACTTGGACATGTAGTTTAATTGTGTAAGACCACTTTCGCGGAAAAGGAAAGATGTGTGTTCGAATCCCTCTCAGCCAAACAACTCTACCAAGATTTTACTGATGATAAAAATACTTGAAACCCCCCACGGAAATCTTGTTAATGACAGTTATGGAGAAAAATATTAAATTTGTAATTTTGAAATTGGACTATCACATTATAATGCTATGTAAAGCTAATGTAAAGAAATTAAAATACATAGGGTAATGCTTCATCCCTAAGGCGCTACGCAGATACAAAATCGGCTCGTCTGCGACACAGCCACAGATCAAACCTCGTAGGAATGTTAACAAAACATTTAAACCGATATAAGTAGCATGCGTAACCGCAACACCAAGAAATACGAAATGCGGTTTGTGTCCCGTGAAATTTGTTGCTTGCGACAACAACTGTTTTTTTTTCAAACTAAAATGTCGTATTCGAGCAGTGTGCAGAGGTACATTAGGTTACGTGTGTTTTATGAATATCTACCAACAACAAAAAAATATCGATATATTCGACGTGTTGCAGTCTAGACGAGTTTAGATGTGTGATATGGCTTACGACAAAGTGCCCGTGACCTCATGACAAATATCAAATAAACTTTCATATATGTTTTTGATATTTACACAAAATGAATCTCTTCTATATATTATGTAAAAAGAATTGGCCAAAAAACTTGGTTTCAATTTGAGTTAAAACAACCCTTGACATTTACCCTCGACATTTATATTCATCTGTGGCTTTTTCACACTCTATATTTAATAAACATATATATATATATATACTCACGATGGATGTGCGACTTAAGCATCGGACTAAAGCGTCGTGGGTCCCAGGTTCGAATCCTGGGTATATTGTTTTACAATTTGTGCATGAGTCAGAGTATGGACCTAATAGGTTGAGCAAGTGGCTGACATCAATTTCTCGTAAAAACAAAATCTGTTAATACAAACCTCCACTCTGTGAAGGCCCATATGATCTTATTAAGATCGGTCATGATCGGAAAAAAAATTAACAATGTTATAAACGTTAATATCTTAATTGTAGCAGTGCTGGCAACCCTGCCACAACCAGAGGTGTCGACCGTCAACCAATAAACAATGTCCAAACGAGACTTCCCAAATACCTTCGCGTATAATACACATACACAACAATTAAAAACCACCTATTAGCCATAACCGATCACCAAAATGTTATACACCCTAGCCTTAACTTGTGAAATAAATCCACCAGCAATAATGCTTGGACTGGAATGAGTATATAAAGACAATGTGCCAAAGCATATGGATAGATTCTCGCCAATAGGCATCCCAAGCCAATGAGAATTAAAGTAAGTGTATACCAGTGACGAAGGGTGAAGGTAGGCTGTTAAGATCCGCCATAAATAGTGGACACTAAACTTTGACAGTCATACGTATTTGTTTTCATTGAAATAAAACTATACTTTACAGATGGCGATATTTTATAGATAGCCGAGTATTTTTTGACTATTATCTATTATGGCTTGGTTTTCGCAGGGTTTAATTGAATTTTAAAAACTAACCAACACCATATGTAAATTGTAGTCTTATTTCAATGAAAACAAATACGTATGACTGACAAAGTTTAGTGTGCACCATTTATGGCGGATCTTAACAGCGTACCTCCATCCTTCGCCACTAGTATATATTATATTTAAGTAAAAAATGCTGATTTATATGCGAGTGTATGTTTCTTCTCAATAGTCATTGTTTGGTCCACTTGGATCTGGAGGATTTATTTCTCTTTTATTAACAGCACTCGAAATGGAAAATTTTACGAACCGGAGCGCTCGATAATTTTACGAAAATATGAACATAGGTAGTTATGTAATTTTATGTGTATTTTCCAAAATAAGTGTGTTAGATTTTTTTATTACATGGCCTGTCTAGCTCGGATTGTCAAATTATTTTTTCACGAGACGGAGCGATAATTTTGGGGATTTTATGAACCGGAACGGCGCTCCGGTGAGCTCCGGTCCATTTCGAACCCTGTTTATTAACTAATAAACAATAGAAAAACGCTTGTGACAAAAACAAATCACCACTTGACGACATTGCTGCGATTCCGAAAAACAGTGGTTTCACGACGACGACTTCTGTCGTAACGTAATGAGGCTTGCGCAGTTTTACTTGTGCCGTGTGGCCATGCGAGAGTGTTCCGTTTTTTTTTGCACAGGCAAAACTGCGCAGGCAAGTCGCTGCCGTGTATCCGGCGCATTAAGTTTGTTGAGTCGCATTTGAGCAGAAATTAACTAATATGACACAGTGGAAAAAAATATTTGGTGTCGTCATGGGGAGAAACTACTTGCAGCTACGAAATGAATATGGTGATATACTATGCCCTAAATTTAAACGACACAGAGTATCTCATTATAACTTGTCATTTTTATAATATACCAATGCTATACGGCCATGTCAATGTCTTTATTTTAAGACATATAACTATTTTCCTTTCGATAATTCGTCAATGATTATTTTCCGACTGCCTTTCTACAAGGTACGCTTACATTTCACTCTCTTGAATCTCGCAGGTTATCTTCTGCTCTTGAAACACTTTGACCTGTTATCGCGAGGGATGGTTTGCAACCTGGTGTCCTAATGAATTTGAATATACTTGCGCCTGTCCATCACCTACGTGGTCGCAACCATGAT
Source organism: Rhyacophila brunnea (assembly GCF_057557595.1). Taxonomy (NCBI): domain Eukaryota; kingdom Metazoa; phylum Arthropoda; class Insecta; order Trichoptera; family Rhyacophilidae; genus Rhyacophila; species Rhyacophila brunnea. The sequence continues at coordinate 28,428,200 of NW_028232904.1, read as the reverse complement.
TTATTATGGATCGGAACCGTTTCCTCGTGTCAAGCCTATCAGGCACCATTAGCGAGAGGTGCAAGACTAGTCAATGCGCTCCCCAAAGACGTAGATATTTTCGGTGACGTGCTATATATTTTGTATTCGAAATTGTATTTCTCTGTAAGTATAAAATTGTATGTTTTATGTTTTCAAAATTTTATTTTCATAAAATTGTACTTTTAAGTAGGTACCTACTAATGTTGTTTTTTGTTATTATTATTCTATTCTTCTTTCTTGTGAGGGTAATATTTTTTTATATTGGAAATCTCATGTTGCGTACGTCTTGAATTTAGATTTGTTATGTCCACAATGTTTTATTTTCTTAAATGTGTAAATAAAAATAAATTAAAATCTGTTTCCGGTACAGCAGCTCACTGTGAACTGTGATACGTTGAAGTGCGTAGTATAATTATTTACATGATAATAATAAAAATTATCGTAGAAATTTAAGTCCAGTACCAAATAATATTATTATTATAGAACTGCATACACTTGCATTAAAAGAATGCGTTGAGCTACGATTCAAAAATCGAACACAAAAATTTGAAAGAAATAAAAAAAAACCAAAAACAAAAAAAAGCGACGGTAGACATTCCTACATAATAATGCCGCCAGAACAGGATGCACGATCGATGCGATGGTGAAGAAAGACAGGGAGAGGAATAAACACACCGGACAGTGGAAGATTAATAGGTGGGCGAAATGGGGGATGGGTCCTTACGTTTTTCAAAGGCGGTTAACAGTTTAAAGAGGACGGCATTTGAAGGGTTATCATTTATATTATATCAAATTAAATAACGAAAAAAAAAATCTAACCACATGACCTAAGAATCTGGGTGTTTAATTTTTATGCCAAATCGTCGGGTTCGATTCCGGATAAGTAGACAAAATATTTTATCAGTGAGTCGTTAACTAGGTATGTACCAGTGGCGAAGGGTGGAGGTAGGCTGTTCAGATCATCCATCAATAATGCACACTAAGCTTTGACAGTCATACGTATTTGTTTTTATTTTAATAAGACTATTTACATAATAATTATAGTGTTGGTTAGTTTTTAAAATTCAATTAAACCCTGTGAAAACCAAGTCATAATAGATAATATTCAAAAGACACTCGTCTATCTATAAAATATCTAAAATTATGCAATTAAATCATACATAACTTTGGATATTTTATAGATAGAATGCCTAATATTTTTTATATATTATAGTTTGGTTTAGGTAGGACTTAATGAATTTAAAAAAATAAACTAACAATATGTATAATATGTATTTTAATTCAACGAAAACAAATAAGTACGAATGAAAAAATATGCACAATTGTATTGTATCGATCAAAGTATACTAAAACTATTTTGGTTTGGTTTAGGCAGGGTTTAATTGAATTCTAAAAACTAACCAACACCATCTGTAAATTGAAGTCTTAGGCATAAAGCCCATCAAGACGGACGAGCGGGCGCAGAAGGCGTAAGAAGCGTATATTTATTACCATAATCACACGCCTCTTGCCGCGCATTACCCTTCACCTATGTAATAAGGGGCCCAAGAAGCACAAAATAATTATTATTACAGCGTCTCTCCAAAGCAATAAAAATATTATATTATTTCTCGGGGCTTGTAATTAAATATCGGACACGCAATAACTAAACAAAGCGTACACTGTTCTTAATAATGGCTTCTCGCCCGTCTTATCGACGACGCTTCAAGGAGCGTGATTTTGCTTGCTGTGTTCAATGAATGGACTCCGTTGTATTTTCGTTAAATCGTATCGCTGAAAAGCGAAAAACGGTGACTCATGCGGCAAGCGGGGCACAAGGCGTCGTCAAATCCAGTGTGCGCTGGCGTATTTGATTACGTTGTATTTTCGACGATTTACGCGCCACTTGTAGAAATTTTGCGCGAGCGCCTCACTCGCTGCGTCAATGGGCTTTATGCCTTAAGCCTCAATTACATTGAGCTTCTTTACGAGCTGTATGTTGGCGAAATTATAATCTGCCTGTAAAGTCGCCCAGTGTAATCATCGAACAAGCTAACATGTTCGATGATTACACTGAGCGACTTTACAGGTAGATTATAAATTCGCCAACAAACAGCTCGTAAAGAAGCTCAATGTAATTGAGGCTTTAGTTCAATAAAAACAAATACGTATAACTAATTACAAAGTTTAATGTGCATTATTTAAGGCGGATCTTAACAACCTACCTCCACCCTTCGCTACCGGTAGGTACTATTTGGTGACCGTAAGCTGGCGTATCTATCTATAGAATGCAGGTTATCAATTAAAGTGTCCGGAAACTTGTGCGTATGCAGTTCGCCGTATCACACTTCACCGTGAAAATATGTTGTATCGGAAATACATAGCCGTATATTAAAGACCGTCAACCTCTTTGGGTCTTGTAGTATGTACTGACATAAAATTCATGTCTAAATAAAACATGGTTCTTATCGGTTAACACTTTACAGGAAACCAGCAGCAAACACATTTTGAAAATAGCCGATATACTGGATTACTCGTTAGGTTCGGTTATGTTTTCATTCTTGAAGTCATGAATTTTGTCAAAATCAGCTATGAAAATTGAATTATTGTTCATATTGAATCTAATAAATCTTTTTCCGATAAGAAATCTCACGGCGAACTGTGCCACGGTGAAATTTTTTACGTACAATTTACATTTAACCATCAATAATTAATGACACTACGTGTGTAATGTACCTACATACATATTATAAATAATTACAAGATACATAAGGACTTTTTATATACAAAGTTTAAAATTTTCTGTTGAACCAAATAAACTTGACATGACTAGCTTAAGTTTGCTTAAACGATCAAAAAAAATGTGCGCACGTATATATTAATAATTTAGTTGCTAGGACTCCAGACCCTAGCAACCAATAATGGTATCAAAATAACTTTTCATACAAAACAGAATTAACTGAAAATGAATTCAATTCTACTTAAAGATGGCTAAAAGTATTTAAAAAATGCATTGGCATCGTGTTCTGATATATTTTAAAAGTTTGAAATGTCTAGCTAGTCGGGAAGTTAGTTAAAAATGGATTGCAAGATTTGTACCGGACAAAGAACCACCGGGCAAATAAGAATACGAGCTAAGAAAAACGTTGTAAAAATATGATAATATACAAGTGCCGAGCGAGTGACTCAAAAAGACAGCATTCATCGGATAACGGCATGTACACTTAATCAATTTAGCGAACTGTACCATACCTAATCACAACGAAATTACCCACTGTCAATATGTTTATTAATTTCGTTATTGGTTGAATAAACGAAAATACCACCGAATAACCTCATAACTGAAGATCTTGACCAGGTTTTGGTTGTTGGACAGCCTTCTCAACGGTTAGACCCCAATCCTCTCGACATTCTACGGTACGCAATGCCCAATGGCCACTGGAAGACCCACTAACAATAATAATTATTGGCGCAAACTATCTGGGGCATCCAATGTTTGATTTAATATTCTGACACTAAAAACTAACCAATATGTACCATCTCGAATTTGACTGACAATGTTTAGTATCTAAGTATACGTCATTATTTATGTCGAATCTCCGCAACCTACATCCAGCCTTCGCCGCCGCCTGCAGATCAGCTGTTTACCACAAGACTAAAAGTGCAGAATGTCAGGCTATGGGGATTGTACCTGGGGCTGACAGGGCTCTAGCCTGGGGGACCGGCGTGGCGAGTCGACCAGATAAGTGAGATAAACACACATCACAAACTTGCTCGAATAGTAAAAAAAGTCGCATGCGGCGCTATTTTCGTTAAATAATATTATTATTTTTAAATTATGTGAGTGTATGGTGCAATCTTTAATTGTGTATCGATACTTGATAACTCCATAATTCAAATGGATGTATTAAGATATACAAAAAACACTAAATACCTATATGTACACATAAATTTTACCGCGTACAACATTTGGAAAAGGCTACTATAGAGCGTCACACAGCCTTTATCCCTCACGATAGGTAGGGGGCCCGCTTCAAGATGTGGGGGGCATGCCCGGAAGAGTGCAAGCGTCCGCGGTTACAGCAATAAAAATTAAAAGTATACAGTAGTAGGCTGATTATATGTGGAAGTCAAGGGAACCTGGTAGATTTTGCTGACCTCGCCCCATACCGCCGCATAGAAATGGAGAATGAAAAATTCTGATTGGGCAGCATAAAAACATTAATATTTTGGGGTAGATTCTCGATGACACCATTCCCTAATAAAATGTAAATAGATGAAAATTCCATTCGGCTTAAATACTCTTCTGGCAGTTGTGAGTAGACCCGATGGTTTCGGCCAAATTTTGTTCGCACAAATGACTCAACACGTTGTATTGTAAAGTTTATAACGCGTCATTATTGCAAAACGGGCTTCAATTTTCGGAATCTGCTTGGGTTGTCTGTAGGCAAACCAACTGACAAAGGACACGTAAGTATACAGCATTTATCTTTTGACCCGTTCCTAAATACCTGTTGAAACCACTGATTAACTGGTAGGCGAGGTATTTCTGAGGTACCAATTTCGATCGGGACGCGTGAAAAATGATCCGAACCAATTTGGTACCACGCTGTTCCCTCCTTGGTCGATTCGGTGAATGAAAAGAACCGACCGGTGGCTCGTCGGGGAGTAAGGAGTGGGGGGCTGCATGCGGGGGAGTGGGCTACTCGGGAGGGGAGGGAAAGGAATGCAGCGCCGTGGGAACAAAACGCCACGACCTGCCTTTGTGTCTGCAACAGTCGATAGGTGTCAGAATCGACATGCTTTACTCTATTAATTATTTTATAAAATACATCGACAATTGACTACAGCAGTGTTTTTCAACCTTTTTACTGAAGCTGCACCACTGACACTGCCAAACTACCATGGTACCTACACCTACTCCAATCATCGATATAATATTATAATAATATGAATACTATCGACCGAAGGTGCCTACTTGATGGAATTTGAATTTAAATTCTAAAGGATTTAAGTTTTGTACTACTTATTCCATTTGATTCGTTTTTTGCGACCCGGGTTTCGCCTTTCGGCATCTTCAGACACTATGTGCATTCACCAAAAGGTAACAAAAACATGCGAGGCGTGGTAGGAAAGCAAGCTATTTGGCAGGAAAAAACGATAGATTTTGTGAAAATAAAATTACAAGTAAATTTACTGAACGAAGTCAAAAGGTAAGTAGGTACGTACCTTTCTTTAAATCAGATAATCGTCAAACTTGTGTCACACACCTAAGCACTCATTACATTATAATTATGATACTGTTTTACTATAAGGCCATTGTTTTATTCCTCACGCTACTAAAATAGGTACCGACCTACCTGCATTAGTATACAGGTATGTATCTGATAGTCAGAAATTAGATGCGCACGATAATAAATTAACTAAATATCTAGCGTATTTTCAGCACATTTAGAGGTGTTGGAGGGATCAAAAAATGCTAGTAAAAATGCCACAAGCCAGATCCGTTTTTTGCAAGCTAGATGCCTGTCGAAATATGCTACATCTGACAAGAAAAACGCTGCTAGCGATCGCTTTCAATTACATGTAGGGAATCCAATCCCGAGCTAAAATTCTGATCCCGGGATTTCGGGATTACAATTTGACGATTTGCATTTTTTCCATAGTTATTATAATTTTTTTATATTTCAAATAACATTGATAAAATCGGTCAAAAATAAATCTAGTATAATTTATACTATTTAAGACATTGTTATTGTTAATATTGTGTACGTTCAATCTTGAAAATACATAAGTTTAATGGAGTAAATAATATTGTAATATAAATAATAATGTGAATTTAATATGAGATTGCTGTTTTTTATAGTAAAGACTTAATGAATGGGTTAGCGAGATTTAAAATAGTAAAGCAAATCGTGGTGTATGGCCTTTCCGATTCATAAATCTAATTAGTCAGCCAAGTATGAAACTGACGTAAAATCATGGTGGAATTACTTTGTTTAAAGTGCGAAGCATTGTTTTTTTCCAATCTTTCTCATTATTGTTAATTTATGTGAAAAAATAAAATGAACTTCATTCAAACTCAATTTATTTCTAATTTAGTAAAGTTATTGGTTATTGAAAGTATTTTTTCGTTTTTATTTTATTTTCCATAAAAATTGATAAAATAAATCAATCCCGAAATCTTCGTGATTATGTTTACCAATCCCGGGATTCATAGGTATCGAAAATAGCTCGGGATCCCGGGATTGGAATCACTAGTTACATGTATATTATATAAAGCTCTGGTGCAAACTCAAGACAGGTTAGAAGGTTAGATTATTCGAACTGAACGATGAAGCACACCCATCGATAATAAAATATACTCACATATTATTATGTATGATAAATAAATCATAGGCTAACCAACTAATGCACAAGCAAAATACAGTACTAACTCGTAATATTAATTTAATTTATTCATTGGATTCTCTCGCGTGATAATAAACAGGGTCGGACAACTGCATCAATTTGCATCAATACAGGTATATTGACTTACGGCACAGGTGTAAAAGTTACGTGAAACTCGGATTGTCTGTGTACTGTAAGGTGAGATGATTAGTTCATTAGTGTGGTGTCCAAGGTGACTTCGGAAGGAACGTTCAGCTACCAGCCGGCCAGCAATTAGTTAGGTTATATTATTACAGTGCAGCTATGTGATACAGATTGATTTGTATTTTTTATATTTTTTTACACCCCACTATTCACCTGCCGAAACACTTGCCTATTATTGACAAAAAAATCATATACAACAGGACTCAATGTACTCTTAGAGTTGGGTATTTCCCGGGAAAATCTCAATCTCGAGATTCGGGATTTCCCGAAATGATGAAATTTTGAATTCTCGAGATTCGGGATTTCCAAAAAAGAATTCTCGAGATATCGGGAAATTTAAAAAAAAACTAAAAATCCTAAAATCAGTGTAAAAACAACTTTCAAAAAAACATAGTTTTTTTTTTATTTATGTAAGAAGACAAACAAAACAGAAGTAGGAAAACAAAAATAATTCAAAACACTACTTATTAAAAGAGAATTTAAAAAAACACAGACTGTCAATCGCGTACGCTTTTGAAACACAAAATTCCGCGATGTTGAAAACATTGCGCTCATTTTGAGTCGACATTGGCTTAATCGTGTTAAATGACCCGATCAGTCTTTGAACGTTTTGTCCACTTTTTTCATATAGAAAATCGTTTTTTCAATTAATATTTGATAATAAAGAAATCCCGAATCCCGAGAAAAGATTCTCGAGATCCGGGATTTCCCGAAATGTTAAAAATTTCAAATCTCGTGATTCGGGATAGAAAATCTCGAAAATTTCTCGAGAATTCCCGTCGGGAAAATCCCGAAACCCAACTCTAACTACTCTACAGTTAAAAAATATTGTGTTCCAGCCAGTGGCGGTCGGTGGTTCCTATATTTTTTTCGTCGGGAGTGCGCTGAAAAGATGGCTAGGTTTTAAAAAGAAGATGTATTTGGTGATCTTTTTAATGCGAAAATTCTCTCCCTTCCACCCCCTACTATAAAATAAGTAAAATTATTTGTAATACGATTTATGTTGTAAGTACATACGAATATAAGAGCGTATTACAAAATACATTATAAAATTACACATATCTAAGTGCTGATTACTAGTTAAATTCGACGTAGATAGGGCGCCTGCAACTTAATTCTAAAAGCACATTGGCACGAATCCAGTGGTTACAGGTACATGTTGGCCCTCGTAGATCAGTGCGTGAGACGCTGAACTTTCATGTGGGGCTCCGGGTTCGACCCGGTGATATTACAGTATATGTATGTGATTTTTATATGAAATACACTACTGTTATTGGGCCTCAAGTATGTAGTATTAAAAAGAAGATGTATGTATGTATATATTATATATTTATTTAAAATATTTTTTTCTCTTCTTATTGTGCCATCCCCTAGCGGAGGTCGACCACCATCAAGGCGATCTTATCTTTGTCGTCTGCTACCCGGAACAGTTCAGTGGAGCTGCACTCGTACCAATCACGGAGATTCTTAAGCCACGAAATGCGGAGCCGTCCTCTGCTACGCTTCCCATTGATCTTTCCTTGAATGACAAGTTGGGGAATGCTGTATTTTTGTCCTCTCATAATGTGGCCGAGGTACTGTAGTTTCCTGGTTTTGATACTACGTAGAACTTCTTGGTCCTACCCCAATCGATTGAGAACTAAAACATTTGTCACCCGGTCAGTCCAAGGAATTTTGAGGATGCGCCTATACAGCCACATCTCGAAAGCTTTAAGTCTCCGTGACATCTCTTGGTTTAGCGTCCATACTTCCATACCATAGAAAAGAATTATTGAGAGAACATAACAACGTACCATACGCAGTCTCAGACCTAGGTTAAGATCTCGATTGCTAAGGAGGCGTCTCATTTTGAGAAAGGCGCTCCTTGCGATCTCAATTCTAGTTTTTATTTCCTGCGACTGGTCCCATTTCTCATTGACCCATGTACCTAAATATTTATAATGGGTCACACGTTCGATTGGTTCGCTGTTAATGACAAAATTTGTGTTGGTGTCTGGTGTCGCTATTTTTGATACTAGTAATAGCTTTGTTTTCTCGAGTTTAAGTTTTTTAAATAGGTATATATTATCTGAGGTGTTTTAAAAATGATGTATAGTCTAAAGTAAAGACTCTAAACTCTTTGGATCAAAGACAACTTTACAAATAACGCTATAAACTGGCATAGAGTAAAAATAACTCTGTTTATGGCGGAATAAATTATTTGTGGTCATTGACGAAGGCTGTTTCTCAAAAGATCATATCAGGAGCGCATGCATATCGTTTTGGTATAAAACGAAATGAACATGTTCCTTTGAAAATAATAATATTGCGTGGGATTAACAAGTCTTATGTAGAATCGCGTGCCGTGCTTTCTACTGACTAGCAATGCGTATTTCACTCGCATGAATATATACCTCACAACAAAAATAATGTTCGTTCAATTCTGAAGTCATGAGCCACGGGATCGAACTATAAGGCACTTCGCTCACGGAGAAACTAAAATTCGACAAACTGGTTGCTGATGGAATTCATAAACTGGCCAGTAACTGATGGTTCGCATCATGGCCCCCACAAAGGGGAGGCTGACAGGGCTTTAGCCTGGGGGCCCGGTGTCGCGAGTCGACCAAACAAGTGAGATGAACACACATCACAAATTCTCTCTAATAGGTAGTTAAAAAAAGGTCTTTTAAAAATATCTTTCTTCAATAACGTTATTATTTAAACTTATGTGGTTGTACGATAGGTACCTACAATTTTTAATTGTCCATCGATACTCGACTACTCCATAATTCAAATGGATGTAGGTATTAAACTATACAAACAACACTAAATATATACTTACATTAATTTTACCGCATACGGTTTGGAAAAAGCTACTGTAGGGCGTCACACTACTTTTATCCTAAGCAATAGGTAGGGGGGCCCGCTTCAGGCCATGCTTCGCATACAGCGCTACTTAAACCTAATAATCTCATAACCTCAAACTGTAAAACCCATTGTCTTTCCGACTTCATTCTAAGCTTTTTCCGTAATATATTTACAGGAATATTCAGGCAGCCTGTAATTATTACTGACAGGAGTATTTCTCAACATCTGTCACATATTTTAAATTAAAAATCGGTTCGCTTTAACTTTTGACGTCTTGACTTGTTATTGCTTGTTCAGTTCAGTTCAATGCTACCAATTTTGGTAAGAAAACATGATTTTTCATCAAATCTACTAATATTTGTACCACTGTTTTATGGGTGACTGGAAACTGAGAGACTGGGAGAGTAGCATGTCGCGTCAGTTAGGTTTCGGTCGCGAACGTTTTGGAACTGAGAGATTCCAGACTTGCCATCAGCGAGCCGCGATTGAAATACATTAGCTAGAATCTAGATACTGGCTGGAATTTTAGTTTCAGTCGCGTCTTATTTGAGTATACTCGTGAGTGGAAGGCCTAAGGCTTGAAGAAAACCGGGAATGTGAATCCGACAGAGAAACTTTTCGGAACTTCACTTTTAGCAACAGATATGAGTTGGACAAATTTTTTGAAATAGAGTAAAATTCACTGCTGTTAAGCCACGGTAACGGTGTTTAGCCGATTGACCCAGATGATTTGGCAAACGAATACCCTTTTCAACGGGTTGGCCTCACACCTCTCGGCATTCTACGACACGCAAGACCTGTGAAGGCTTGTGGCACTCATAAATTGTTGCAACTATCATCCAATGTTTGTTTTAATATTCTGATGCGGGATATCTAAAACCTCGGACGACACAAACGTGCACTAACGATCTTAATAACTGTGACGGTAAAACCACGCGGATTCTATAACCATTTGAGTATGAGACCCTTAGCCGGCTCGCACATCGCAACTCGCCTCATGCGCCGCATGTCGAATTTCTCAATGTGACGTCATCGTTACCCACATAACAAAAGTTCTCAAATGGAGCTTCGCAGATTGATCGAATGCAACTGTTTCGTCTGAAAAAAGCATCTGGCTGTTGCAATCGACATGCTGCATCCTTCTCGGGCTCTGAGTCGGAGGGTCGAAGTCACAAAGAAACGACTTCGAATTGGTCATTTATAGGGATTCCAATCCCGGGATCCCGAGCTATTTTCGATTCCTATGAATCCCGGGATTGATAAACATAATCCCGGGATTTCGGGATTGATTTTTTTATCAATTTTTATGGAAAATAAAATAAAAGCGAAAATATAACAGAAAAAATACTTTTAATAAAAAAATAACTACATTAGAAATAAACTGAGTTTGAATGAAGTTTGATTTATACCCATAGTTAGGTTGCCGATTCATTTTATTTTTTCACATAAATTATTAAAAATGGAAAGATTGGAAAAAAACAATGCTTCGCACTTTTAACAAAGTAATTTCACCATGATATCATACGTTTTACGACAGTTTCATATTTGTCTGACTAATTAGATTTATGAAGCGGAAAGGCCATAAGTACGCCATGATTATTTGCTTAACGATTTTAAATCTCGCTAATCCATTCATTAAGTCTTTACTATCAGAAACAGCAATCTCCTATTAAATTCACATTATTATTTAAATTACAATATTATTTACTCCGTTAAACTTGTGTATTTCCAAGATTGAACGTATACAATATTAACAATAAATGTCTTAAATAGTATAAATTATACTAGATTTATTTACCTTATTATACCGATTTCATCAATGTTATTTGTAAATATAAAAATTTTATATTAACAATGGAAAAAATGTCAATCCCGGGACCAGTCCCGGGATCCCGGGATTGTCAAATTGTAATCCCGAAATCCCGGGAATTTTGGCTCGGGATTGGATTCCCTAGTCATTTATATACCGGCTCGCCGATCACCGCATCCAAATATCAATACGTTTTAAAGGATACGCCGCGCGACTGTCGCTAGATAGATGTGCGAGTTGTGTCATGCAACACTGGCCGGCCGGTCTCGGAAATTTTGATTTATGGCTGTCAGGCACACGTGGCGAGTTCTGATGTGCGAGCCGGCGTAGGTATACCTGCAAAACAGTTGTTTATAGTTTGATTCATAGCTTTGGAGTGTCTGGGTATGAAGAGTATACGGTTGAAGCGATGAGAAGCTATAAGTAGTAGTTGGAGTTAATGTGGAAGTCAATAAGTTTTTTTTTTAAATAGACTCCCCAAACATTTTTCGGGCACAAGATTTCTTCTTCCGACCATGTCCGATCCTAATAAGATGATATGGGTCTCCACAGGGTGGAGGTTTGAATTTTGTTTTTACGAGAAATAGATGTCAGCCACTTGCTCAACCAATTAGGTCCATACTCTGACTCTACACAAATTGAAAAACCATATGTGCACTTGCCAAATAAAGGATTCAAGCCTGGGACCCACGACACTATATGCCGACGCTTACACCACGCGAAAGATTTAGGATAAAATAAATCGGTTTAAATTATGAAACAAGGGAATAATGTAAGACCTATGCCAAATAACAATATAATGCTGGTCGACGAGCCAAGCCGGGCCTCCAGATTAGAGCCATATCAGCCCCCTTTCCGGCCCTTCCCATTGTGGGGGCCATGTATCTTGATCTTGATCGTTTGATTGCTAAAGGAGTGGCACGTGACGAAAAACAAGGAAGTTTAGGGATCGATTTATTCACCATTAGCCACAGCAGATAGACGCTTGATCAAGTATCACGATCGACGATTAACATGAAACTGTCATTTATATTTATGTCATAATTACATATGTGTGGTAGCTGTAAAGAATTCGCAAGGTTGTCATAATTACCGTCGTTATGTGTGTACATAACCTTGTCTGATATCAATAATATAAATATTTGTACAAAGGTACTGTATTGTTAATTCTATCGGTTTACAATGAACACATTATGAGAGGGTATCCGATGCAGTATGTGCTAATTATATTAGGTGTACGATGTACCTACATATGAATGGATACATAGGAAGGGAATTGTGAATCTATGACATTTGAGCCATATGTGGCATGGAATTAATGAAATCAGCTTATAACATAATATTAAAAAGTATAATTCTTTTCTTCTTCTTCTTTCGACCATGTCCGATCCTAATAGGTTTACATTATGGGCCTCCACAGTGTGGAATTTTGTATTAACAGATATTGTTTTTACGAAAAATTGATGTCAGCCACTTGCTCTGACTCGTACACAAATTGAAAAATAATGTGTATTTGCCAGACACAGGATTCGAACTTGAGACCCACGACGTTATAGGCCGAAGTATAAGTCAAATAAATCAAATTTATTTAACATTTAAATCCCTCCAATGGACCATATAAAAGGGTGTAAAAAGATATTACAATCCAACACATTAATAACTTGAAAAACAAGAAGGAAAGAATGGAAAACATCCAGTCAACATGATTTAAAATACAAAAGCCGATCGTCAATCGCTCAATTTGGAAAGCGCTTCAGTGAATATTAAAAGACAATAGTTAACATTTGTCGCAATTAAGTATGGCTCCTTTAGCATAGTGGACTATGTGCGTGGGCGCGATACCCGAGAGATGCAGGTCTCGATTCCTGCGGGGTGTCTTACTTTTTTCAAAAAAAAATCTATTGGTTATAATATATTTTCTCAGTAGTGTATTCAAAATTATGTATATTCAATAATTGGAATGTAACATTCTTAAATCTTGTGAATTAAGTATTCTTGAAAAATAAAATAGTTACTTAATTAAAAATTATTTATTATTTTTTTGGCACATGTACCTAAGGCATAAAGCCCATTGACGCAGCGAGTGCGGCGCTCGCGCAAAATTTCTACAAGTGGCGCGTAAATCAACGAAAATACAACGTAATCAAATACGCCAGCGCCCACTGGATTTCACGACGCATTATACGCGCCCGCCGCATGAATCATCGTTTTTTCGCGAATCACCGCTTCTCGGCGATACGAATGAAAGAAAATACAATGGAGTCCATTCATTGAACACGGCTACCAAAATTACGTTGCTCGAGGCGTCGTCGATCGACGGGCGAAAAGCAATTATTTAATAACAGAGAATCATTGTTTAATTTTATTGCGTGTCAAGTTTATCGCTGGTTGAATAATGTCGTCGTAAATATTAATGACAAGCCCCGAAATAATATAATATTTTTATTGCTTTGTTATGAGAGGCGCTGTAATAATAATTATTTTGTGCTGCTTGGGCCGCTTATTACATAGGTGAAGGGTAATGCGCGGCACGAGACGTGTGATTATGGTTATGAATAAACGCTGCATACGCGGACTTCGCCCGCTCGACGCGTTCTATGGGCACCATCGCTAAGTATGAAAAGAATCGCCATCGCTGACATAGGGCTTACTAAGTGTAAGTAAACAGTGCTGTCATAGAACCAGCTCGCGCGGGACGGTTGTTAAATGGTATATTCGGTTTACGAACCGGTTGTTAATATATGTATCTTTTATGGATGCTAATTATTTGTGTACCTAATTGGTTGAATGTATGGTAAATTTGATTGCGTTCGTGGTACTTCCAACCTACCTTAGATATATTTTTTACTTAGATACAAATTATCAACGAACCTCAGAGTACTAATATAAAGAGATTGGGTAATGTTCGGCAAAATGTAGCCGTGTTTTTTGCGTAGGTATAACGCGCAGTAGAACCTCAATATTATTATTATTAACTTAAATATGAAACGTTATACCATCATGTTGCTTCTCAGTACGGCTACCAAAATTAAACAGAACATAAAGTTAACCATATTTTCTGCTAAATTAACTAAAAAATAATTACCATTAACTGTATATTTAATACAAAAACAATAAATTTCAGCAACACATTCTCACTGTTTTTAAATTACTAGTCATTTAAATCAATATTTACCGGCGACGTGTACAAAAAATATTTAATTCAGCCTCATTTAGTACAGCAATTTTCCAGTTGGAGTGAATCCGGGTGCTATGAAACGAAGAAACATCAAGTCGATTCGAAAATTAAAAAATGACCACGGTCAACGAACATCGCTTCCAATTGCACCATTAAACTGAGACAAATTTAACGTGTTTAAAAATGAAAACACTTATAGGTTCTCGAATGTAAATATGGGTATTCATACTTGATAAAGGTCACCAAATGAGCGAAACAAGTGCAGTAAAATATTTTTATAATGTGGTGATTAATATAATATACGCGAGTCGAGTCATGGACCCTGAAGGCAAGGTAGCGGAAGGCAATTGAGATGTTGTGTTGGCGCCAAATGCTTCGTATTACTTGGACGGGGCACAGGACGAACCGGTCAATCATCCAGAGACTGCAGATAAAGGAACGGCTATCGACAATACGTATGTCTGAGACGAATTCTGCAGTTTTTTGGACATATTGTCCGGTGCGGACCGGACAACCTGAAAAGACTCATTGGTGGTTTAAGGTGGCCTCCAGTGAAGGCGAAGCAGAGGAAGAGACCAAGTGAAAGAGCTGACAGGGGGAACCATTCACTTTGCCCTGAGAGAAGCGGAAGATCCAAAAGGATGGAAAATCTTGATCGCTCAAAGGTTGGCAAAATTAAAAAATGGTCACGATTCTCAGACATGAGTGTACGACCAAGAAGAGAATAATATAAATAGTAGATTAAATTTTACATAAATATTATGAATGAAATCGTTGATTAAAATTGATAAATATTCGCCTGCGGTCCGGTTTCCTTTGCGGTAACGCCCATGTGAAAACTGAATTGACTGAACAACTGATTTCATAGAAACATGCGGTTTTAAATAGATGTCCGCCACTAATTAGGTGCATTAATATGTAATTATGTGTGTACTTTTGAGACCTGTTGATTTCCTTGTCGCGAACCAGTTGTTGGAAATATAGAAGTGTACTCACAATACATATGTAGTTCTGAATCGCTGTAGTTATTGAAATGTGACACAGTCCAATGGAAAAGTATTAAGTTTCGTCTGGTTGATAAATGATATAAGGCGTAAAACCCACTTAACGCAGCAAGTGTGGCTCTCGCGCAAAATTTCACAAGTGGCGCGTAAATCAACGAAAATACAACGTTATCAAATACGCCAGAGCTCACTGGATTTGACGGCGCATTATACGCGCCCGCCGCATGAATCATCGTTTTTCGCGAATCACCGCTTCTCGGCGATACGAATGAAAGAAAATACAATGGAGTCCATTCATTGAACACAGCGAGCAAAATCACGCTCTGGACGGCGTCGTCGATCGACGGGCGAGAAGTCATTATTTAATAACAGAGATCTCATTGTTTAATTTTATTGCATGTCCTATATTTCGCTGGTTGAATAATGTCGTCGTAAACATTAATTACAAGCCCCGAAATAATATAATATTTTTATTGCTTTGTTATGAGAGACGCTGTAATAATAATTATTTTGTGCTGCTTGGGCCGCTTATTACAAAGGTGAAGGGTAATGAGCGGCAAGAGACGTGTGATTATGGTTATGAATAAACGCTTCATACGCCGACTTCGCCCGCTCGACGCGTTCTATGTGCGCTATCGCTAAGGGCTTGCGCAGACAGAGCGCGGTCAGGCGGTCTGCGTTCCGCGTTCGGAGTTCGGTGTTCTTTGTACTGTATGGACTTCATACTGTATGGGTACACAGCCGGCGGTCAGACCGCGCCGGTCAATTGGAACGCTAGAGTTCTAGAGTTCTATGCCCGGAATTACAAAGAACGCCGTACCTCCCGTCCAGTCCCGTCATAGGAATTTGAGCAGTCACACAACATAGAGCGAAACCACACGGGGGAGTGAGTACGCAACAGCGGTGCTTTCTCACTTCCACTCGCAGTCGGAATATAGCGGTCTCGCATTATGCAGCGCTTGTGTCAGTACAACGTTTGTAAACAAATGGAACGCTTATTGTTGACCGCCACCTGTCTGCTGTCCCTGAACGCTAGCGGTCAACGGTCGGTTGAACGCAGAACTCCGACCGCTCTCTGTCTGCGCAAGCCCTAAAGGTTGGTAAATTAATTGATCAAGATTTATTATTGCTCGGTTTTATTATAATTAAGGGAAATATTATACCAATTATTATTGGACACCTTTAAAATAATAGTACAGTAGAACCTCGATATAACCGTGTTTTATTTAGGTATGAATTTTATGTCAGTACCATGAAGTGTGATACGGCGAACTGCATACGTATAAGTTTCCGGACAAATAGAGAAACAACGCAGTCAGAAAACTTGTAGCTTTTGAAAGATGAATGTATAGATTCAAGCTCCATATCAGATGGAAAATCAAAGTTGCAAAAGTCGAGGATGTAGGCATTATTATGTCGATAGTAATCGACAAACGTTATCAGTTATTAATAACCGACCTAGAGATTGATTGATCGGTAAAAGGGGCAACCCTAACATTATATACATCATTCTATAGGTAAGTATATAAAATCAGAGTACTTGAAATCTAAGCGATAGAGATGGCACGTGCTTTAGTGTAAGTAATATTATTGCGAAACACTACTATGTAGGAGGTAGGTATTACAAAATCCTTGAATTAATTTAGTGTTCTTACAGCATAATACAGATAGAGGCTGGTTGATGAAAACACATCGAGAAAATAAGTATGAAATCACTGATACACTCCATATCAGTGTTGCCATCTTTTCAAAGTGGAATTATAGTACAGAGCCTCCAAAATTATAGTATTTGAGGAAAAAATATAGTACGCGTTGTCATCGGTTGAAAATGTATAAGTAGGTATTTTGTTTCGCAGAAAAAAAATAACGGAGAATTTGAGAACTTTTTTTACATACTTTTTCCGAAATTATTTTGGGCGTACTCCTGTTTTATATCGTACATAGTACGCGGACCAAAATTATAGTAAAAAATACTATAATTATAGTACAGTTGGCAACACTGCTCCCTATTAAGACTATACTTCAGCTGGGGCACGGTCTAAAACGATCGTGACTACGCGACGCGAAGATTGTGCAAATGACGCGTGCAGAACAAAACATAATTTTTCATAAAAAGTCAACATGCGTCCATTTAATGTTATGTTTATTGTTCAATTACTAATTATAATAATATACTCATTGACATGTGTTCACAGCTCGACTTTCGCTCTCCGACTGGCAACGCATGCGAAATTACGTCCCATCTATTGCTGAAAATTATTTGAAGTTTCACTGAAGTATGCTCTTAAATGAGCATTAACGATTTTAAAGAGTGATCTATTGTTCTTGTGTTTAACCAATGTGTGCTACCAGTGGTCACGTATCCGTTGTGAAACATGGCATTTTATTGTAAGAAAACTCAAAAAAAACGCGTTATATAAATACTTGGTAATAGCAGTAGCGAAGGGTGGAGGTAGACTGTTAAGGTGATTCATCACTGAAACGGCAAATAATTTTCAACCATAGGCGCGACGAAATTTTGCACTCGCTCCCATTCGGAGAGAGAATGTAGAGCTGGAAACACGTCATTTTGCTTCATGATGGCGACGGCCGTAATAATTCTTAAATCGTGTAAAGATGACTTAAAACGTTACCCATTTACTTTAAAAAGAAAACACGTCAATGAATATATTATTATTGTTACTGATAAAACAATAAACAGAACATTAAATGGACACATGTTGGATTTATAAGACAAATAATATTTGGTTTGACATGCCTTATTTGCACCCGCGACCCGCAATCCCCGCATCGCCTAGCGACGATCTTTTTAGACCGTGTCTCAACTGAACCTTAAGGGGACGCTCTACAGAAATGCCCTTGAGAGTTGAAAATATGATATTTTTATATGTGGTCCGAAATAGCTGGTCTACTGGTAATATTAAAAAGTCGCCGCCGATACGTGGGTCAGAAGTAATGGTCAATAAATTAAATTTAAAACAAACAAACTCGCTTCAGCTTAGTGAGTATGGGGTGACCAAAAAATAATATCTTTTAATATACTTAAATGTTACTAAATTCAATATGTTAATCAGCTTTTTGGTGGGAAGTATTACAACCAATATGGTGGATATTGTGACGTTTTTAAATTAAGAGTTTAGTTTAGTAGTTTAAAAACTTAGAAATAGATTATTAACTTTTTAACCTGAAATTGTACGAGAACTAAACATACGAAGGATTTTGAAACACATATTATCTACTTATATTTTTATTTCATGTGCTATCCAAAGAACATTATTAATGAATAGTATTTATTTTTAATGTGTAAGACCTACATAATATTTAAAAACATAGGTAAGTAGTGTTTAATTCTAATGCATATTTTTAAAAAACGTACAATATTTCTAGTGATGTACCCGAGTTTAGAGACACTTTTACAAACTAGTAACGCAATTACTTTTATAATATAATATGTACTAGTGAAACAATAGGTAGGTACCATTATTGTATTTTGTTGGTTGAGTAAAGCCAATGCACGAAATAATTTATAACGCCTAAAAATAAATATTATCGTATAGGCACCCCATATACTGTTATTATTTTTCACATTGTTTCCATTCCGCCGCCTGGCGAGAGCGTTTAAGGCACCTAATAAATCATTGCAAAGAATTGCTCTAGCGACAATAATATTATTATTGTATTTTTAAAATAAAATCTTCGATGACCAGGGATTTTGCTCTAAATTTGATTTAAAATGACGTGGTACTCACTCTGTGGATTCTCCAAGACTGAAGTATGAATCACACTGCCTCCTGTTATACCCACTCTTAAGATACGCCATAAATAGTGCACATTAAACTTTTTTATTCATACGTATTTGTTTTTATTGAACTAAGACTACACTTATTTACAGATGGTCTTGGGTTAGTTATTAAAAATCAATTAAACCCTGCCTAACCAAACCATAATAGTTTAATTTGGCTGATACGACAAAATTGTGCACACTTATTCATTCATACTTATTTGTTGGATTAAGAATGCATATTACACGTCATATTGTTGGTTCATTTTTTTTAATTCATTAAGCCCTGCCAAAACCAAACTATAATCGATAAAAAATATTATTCTATCTATAAAATATCCAAAGTTATGTATAATTAATTTGCATAATTTTAGATAGTTTACAGATAGACGAGTATTAAATTTTTTGACTTTTGTTTATTATGGTTTGGTTTCGCAGGCATTAATTGAATTTTAAAAACTAACCAACACCGTCTGTAAATTATAGCATATTTCAATGAAAACAAAATAAATACGTATGACTGACGATGTGTAGTATGCACTATTTATGGCTGATCTTAACAGCCTACCTCCAGCCTCCGCCACTGGGTATTAGTATATTATATAATAATAAAATATAATATACGATAAAATATAAACGATGGTATATTATAAATGACATAATATGACACATTAATTTGTGTCTAGAGGGGTAGGTATGTTATTCTTTTAGATTGATATAATATTTGACTTCCATCAAAGAGACAGTTTTAGCAACTGCTACCTTGTATTATATTATAGTATACGTGTGTCTAGGGAATCCAATCCCGAGCCAAATTTCTGATCCCGGGATTACAATATGACAATCCCGGGATATGAATTTTTTTCCATTGTTAATATAAAATGTTTATATTTTACAAATAACATTGATAAAATCGGTCAAAAATAAATCTAGTATAATTTATACTATTTAAGACATTTATTGTTAATATTGTATATGTTACGCCGAATGTGCGAAATTGACTATTACATGAAATGGGCAAAATTTTGGCTAATTCATGTAATAGTTGATCAAGCCTTATTCATGAATTAGGTAAATTTTCTGCCGAGTACGTGAATTCGCCAGGGTATGGATTCTTAAACTGTCAACATGACAGTAGAAAAAGTAAATTTAATACGGATGGTTTTATTAGTTATAATTGGACATAATATAATATTATTATTATTAGGTTAGGTTGGGTTAGGTTCGCTAACAAGTGTCAACAAACTATCACAAACATACAATCGACCATTGCACGATTGATACCCAAGCACGAATCAAATCGCGAAAATACCTTTCAATATAATTCTTACGTTATCATATTATAGTTCTAGACTTTTTTTGCGCATAGTAAATGGATATGAACGTCATTGTAGTTATTAATTGGTATAATTTTATATTATAATCAATGACATTTGACACATTTGGTTAGTTTGATTAGTTGGAAAAAACACCACCGGAGCGCGACCATCTAATTTGGCCATAGATAATATACGTACTTTTTGACCAATGCATGAGCATTTGACACATTTAGTTTAGTTGCAAAAAATACCACCGTAGCGCTACTATCTAATTTGTCCAATGCATGAACTAGGCAGAAAAATTACTGCCGAATTCACGCACTTCTAATTCATGAATAAGGCAACGGGTTTGCATTTTTCATGATTTAGGCAAAATTTTGCCCATTTCATGTAATAGTCTATTTCGCACATTCAGCGTAACATATACTTTCAATCTTGGAAATACATAAGTTTAATGGAGTAAATAATATTGTAATATACATAATAATGTGAATTTAATATGAGATTGCTGTTTCTGATAGTAAAGACTTAATGAATGGGTTAGCGAGATTTAAAATAGTAAATCAAATCATGGTGTTCTTATGGCCTTTCCGCTTCATAAATCTAATTAGTCAGCCAAATATGAAACTGCCGTAAAACCTATGAGATCATGGTGGAATTACCTTGTTAATAGTGCTAAGCATTGTTTTTTCCAATCTTTCTCATTTTTATTAATTCATGTGAAAAAATAAAATGAATCGGCAGCTTACACATGGGTATAAATCAAAGTTCATTCAAACTCAGTTTATTTCTAACGAAGTTATTTATTATTAAAAGTATTTTTTCTGTTATATTTTCGTTTTTCCATAAAAAATGATAAAAAAATCAATCCCGAAAGCTTCGGGATTATGTTTATCAATCCCGGGAATCATAGGTATCGAAAATAGCTCGGGATCCCGGGATCCTAGGATTGGAATCCCTACGTGTGTCGCTATACGTACATAATCTGATTTCCGTTACGCCCAAAATCCACTTTTCAGATATCGGAAAATAGTAAATAGATTTGGTTCCGGCTTACGGCGCAGGGTAGCGGGGGGCGTCCCCGGAGAATGGCACCCTCGTCATGTCAGCCGGACAGGCCAGGGTGAGGGCGGACCAAACGCCAAGCACCCGAATCAACTCGCAATTTGTCTCTTTTACATTATTAAGTACCGCGGCGCCTCGCGTGGCCTCCTTGAAGATTCGGTCAAGCGGAAAATCGGGATGATCTTCAGGATCAGGATTTGTTTTATTTTACAAGGTTTTTCTTAGCTCGTATTCTTATTTGTCCGGTGGTTCTTTGTCCGGTACAAATCTTGCAATCGATTTTTAACTAACTTCCCGACAATATAGCTAGACACTTGAAACTTTTAGAATACCTATATCAGAACACAATGCCAATGCATTTTTTTAATACTTTTAGCCATCTTTAAGTAGAATTGAATTCATTTTCAGTTAATTCTGTTTTGTATGAAAAGTTATTTCGACACCATTATTGGTTGCTAAGTGGATGGTCTTAGCAACTAAATTATTAATATAGGTATACGTGCGTTATTATGGAAATCAATATGAAATGTCAAAATGACATTTCAGTATTATTTCTATCAAATACCTACAATTTTTTTTGATCGTTTAAGCTAGTCAAGTCAGGTTTATAATATGATTCAACAGAAAATTTAAAAACGTTGTATATTATTACTAAGGGTCCTTTTTAAGGTATTGAGCCACTTCACAATTTATAAAGAAACCCTAACTTCCAAAATTTCAATTTTCCATAAGTAGCGTCTGAATTGATTGATTTTCAATTTTGACTTGTATTTTATGGTGCTGAAAATTAATTCGAAATTAAACTTGCAATTTTGCAATTCGAAGCCTATAAAATACCAAGACGGCGGATCAATTTTGTACCTATATTTATCGTGTATGACTTGATTTGTTTTTTGTTCAGGCATGTATTTATAATAATATGATGTTGATACATTTTTAAAAAATGTAGTTAAATTTGTGTTGTAAACAGTTTTTTCGTATGCTTTTGGCGTTTTTGGAAGGCGCGCACACAAGGGCGGGTGGTTTTGAGTCCAGACCCCTCCCCCCAGAAACGGAAAAATATGAATTATTTAGGTAGATGAAATATTATTTCTTCTTCGTCAGGACCCCATGACTGATGATCGTGACCTGGATGGTTTACTGTCGAAAATCCTTATCGGCGGACTGACCATACTCCTCTCGGTATTCTACGACACGTGGCCACTGGGATTCCGATTCCAATACGGCATGTCTATAGCTATAAGACAGCAGGGACAACACAAACGGACACAAACGACGCGCATTTTATAATTAATTGTGGATGGGGCAGCTCGCAATAATTCGTAGGTGAAGATCATTAGTTATACACGCAAGCCAGGTGTTTGTGGTTGAGAATCCAATTGTAGTGTCTGGGTATGGAGAATGTACTTGGAAAAGGGGATATTCCGCGATTGAAGCGACTGGAATCTAAGGGTAAATATGGAAGTTAGTGGCAGCTGATTGATTTCATTACTTCGCCCCTCCCAGCGCATTTTAAAATCAATAAAAAAATATTATGATTGTTTTTTCAAAATGGACAAATAATTTTTGTGTGTGTACCTACACCTGCACTCTGTATTGCAATATAAAGATTCCTTATATTGTTTTATTATGTTTGTTCCAATTTCGAAAATGATTTCATTAGTTCCCGGGATCGACGGGGAATTGGCGCTGCGCACATTCACAACAAGATGGCCGACGAAGCGTGCCAAAATGAAAGAAAAACATCACACGGCTTACAGGCAATAATTAAAATGTGTGGAAGACATTATGATTTCATGCGGCGTGGGTTTACGGATTGCCAACCGGCAGAGTACCTACTCACCAGTGCCGCGTGTTCACTGAAATCAATTGACAGGTAAGTACAACTTTTAAAAACCCTCGAGTCGAAATGTCGAGATACGTTAACTCAAAACACCTAAAGTACATGCATACATCAAAATAATTATAATGACAGAATTGTTCAGGCAACGCTGTAATCTGCACACGAAGTCATTCTTGTCATTTTTTAAATTTCGATTTCCCGATAATTATTATCTACTAAAATATATTTTTTTTGATACTTTCCGTTGCTGGATCAAAGGCGATCTCCATCGATGGCACTCAAATCGAGCGAGTCAACAACTACGTCTATCTCGGGAAACACATGGTAATTTATTGTATGTATAACGAAATTTCTCACAGAACCAAACTGCCATAGAGCGCATTTGGGGACCTGAATAGTATACCTACTCAACAGTGACGTTCCATTGTATCTTAAGCGTAAAGTGTTAGACCAATGTGTGCTACCAATACTCACAGCCATGAAAAGGTAGGTACCTACATGTCGGGCATATCGCGGAAGAAACAGATGAAACAAATGGATAAAAGGCAGGCAAGATCAAACGTACGATACACATCACCAAACAGATAAAACGGCAATGGGCTGGACATGTCACTCGGCGAATGAATAACCGCTGGTAACCAAGAGACACTAAGCAACTACAGGGACGCCCTAAAATCCGCTAGATCGACGAATTCGGATGGTGTATGTAAAGAAAAAACTGAGACTCGAGAAGAGTGGATTGAGCTAGAAGAGGCCTTCATCCAGCATTGAATCGACTGATCAATGATCATGATAACTTATAAATTCATAGATATCATCATATACTTTAAATAATTTAGTCGTTGTTTAATTAGTGGTTGTATCAATTGACCCATTGTGAATACAGTATACCTAGTAAGGTATGATGGATTCGTATATTTTTTATTGACATGGCAAGAAATTCGTAAATAAAAGTAAATATTGTTAATACTGCAATGTAGCTGGCCGATCATATTTACGTATTTAATCGATAAATCATAGATTTCAGGTTGTTCGGTTAATTGACGTAGTTGTGTGCTTTTTCATTTTTAACGTGACCCAGGTTTTACAATTCTAAATTGTCAGGATCTTCAACATATAAAATAAGTAAGTATACAAACATTATTTTTTCAAAAACCTTTTTTGAAAGACGATTTTTTTGGCAAAACGGAATGTTGAACGTATTGAGAAATTTTTTCCCTTCGGTCACAAAACCTAAACTTATCTTGAATTAACCATTTTTTTTATTCAACGAATAATTCACAAGATTTAAGAATGTAACATTCTAATTATTGAACATACATAACTCTGAAAACACTTATGAAAAAATTTAAAGCCAATAGAAAAAAATCTTTTTTGAAAAAAAGAAAGCAGGGATCGAACCTGCGTCTCTTGGATATTGAGCACTGTGCATTACCACTATGCTACGACTACCATGCTTAATTGCGACAAATTAAAACGATTGGCTTTTTTAATACCAGCTCATAAGCGCTCTCCAAATTGAGTTACGGTAGGCGATCGGTTTTTGTATGAGTGTTTTCAGAATTATGTAAGTTCAATAATTAGAATGGTACATTCTTAAATCTTGTGAATTATTTGTTGAATAAAAGAAATAGTTAATTAAAATTATTAGCAATTTCAAGTAAGTTACAACAGAAAATATTGGAGTGATCCGTGACGTCGGTTAGTAATTAAAGTAATAAATACATTAATTTAGAATATAAAAACCGATCGCCCACCAACTCAATTTGGAGAGCGCTTATGAGCAGGTATTAAAAAGGTCAATAGTTAAAATTTGTCGCAATCGTAGCGTAGTGGTATAGTAGCACAGGGCGCGATACCCAAGAGACGCAGGTTCGATTCCTGCCGGGTGTCTTACGTTTTTCAAAAAATATTTTTTCTATTGGCTATATTTTCTCATGAGTGTTTTCAGAATTTTGTATGATCTAAACTTATCTGTTGATAAATGTTATGTAGCGCTGGCTCGAAGTAAAGATATATCAGAAATGTCTTAGGAACCCTCTAAACCTGAAGCTGTCATGCCACTGGTAGCTATCAGCCAAGGCAGCGAACGTATATATATGTATTTATCTCGCAGCCATTCTCGATTATGTCATCCCGATTGATGAGCGTGATTAGGTACAATTGATATGTGAAAGAGACTATACGAATGTCTATAGAAGCCTTTATAATATATGACGTGTTGTACGTAGGTTCGTGTCTATCCACGTCTCCGACATGTCACGTCGAACGCGGCGACAGGGCCGCAACAGGCGGGCCGACCTTTGAATGAGATTGAAACAAAGAAATCATTACATATTAATTATAAAGCTTATCAGCCCCGGCTTGGTTAGCATGACAAAAGCTAGCCAATTAGTCTCCGAATCGAATTCTACAAGGTGTGACGGAATTAAACTGATTCTGAACCAATGGTTCTCATGTGCGGCCGCCAGAGGATTTTTCTGCGGCCACCAACATCATTTTCAGTATTTAATTTAATTAAGTAGGTTAACGTTGACCAAGAATCAAGTCAATTCAAAGAATTGGCAACAATTGCTTTATTAATATTTTCGATTTTTCGTACTACTGTATACTGTGAAAAAACAAATATCGAAGCCAGTTGACAGATGTAAACTTAGAAGCAGCTATGCGGCTCGCATTGGAAAAATGAGTATTGAAGAATTTCCATTTGCATTATTTTTAAATAAATATATATGTAAATTCCAATGGATTTAAGTTTTGTACTATCCCATTTGAGTCGTTTTTTGCTATCCGGGTTTCGCCTTTCGGCATCTAAAGCTAATGGCTTCGCGACGAAAGGCGAAACCCGGGTCGCAAAAAACGACTCAAATGGAATAGTACAAAAGTTAAATATATTAGAATTTAAATTCAAATTCCATCAAGTACCTTCGGTCGATAGTATTAATAAAATAGATATGTACTACAATGTTCAAATGTCTTTTATTAGTATTTCCTAATAATAATGCTTGACTATATAAGCACTATCCGTGCTGCTTTACGGTAGTGAGTCATGGAACCTTATCGAGCTTTGAGAACAGTTCTTTCGTCGAATACTACATGTGCGGTGGGGTGGTATGACTTTAGGTATATCGAGACCTTCCGGATTTCAGCGTTCTGGCAAACTGTTAAATACCACCCTCAATATGTATACAGGGATCAGCCATATTTGAACTAACTACCCATTTCTAAGCTGTGAATAATTATTAAAAGCCATTAGTTAAAATTTGTCACAATTAAGTATGACTCCTTTATCATAGTGGTTCTATGTGCATGGGCGCGATACCCGAGAGACGCAGTTCGATTCCTGTGGGGTGTCTTACTTTTTTCTATATTATATATTTTCTCAGAAGTGTTTTCAAAATTATGTATGGTTATAATGGATATAATTAAATTAATTATTATTTCACTGTTGTTTCGGCTCTGTGTATAATATATTATTATTATACACACATACGCAATAAATTTAGCCGTGTTTTATTGTATTGTTAGCGTAGCATCTCCTTAATAAGTAAAGCTGTCTTATTGTGAATTCGCAGAATACACAAATACATAATAATTATACTTATGAATTATAATATACGTTATAAAATTATAACAACATGAATAATTAATCTGTCCTATCACTACATAGGTATAGGTTACTCATTAATAAACTAACAATCTACCTATATTTATTATTATAATCGAGGGGCTCAGGATTGAAGGGATGCAAGTGACATATACACACTTGTTATTTGGCAATTACCACACATACAAATTGTTTTAGGACACGTGTTTTGCTCACGTTTTATATAATACATACCTACATACAAAATTGATCTAAGACCCGTTTCAGACGGGACACCGGTGTAGCGCTCGTGTATAATATAGGAGACTTTTGTATTCTAATAAAGGGGCATTTGTATTACGTTTATGAACGCCTCAGAGCTAATGAGTCAACACATAATTTCGCGTTATAAATTAGAACATAAAACTGGCTGCGATAATAAAAACAAGCGTATCAGCGGCTTGAGAATGTAGCGGCCGACGGAAAAGTGTACCGGACACGCGTTGACTCATTAGCTCTGGGGCGTTCATAAACATAATACAAAGGCCCATAAACATAATACCAATACAGTAAAATTTGAAGCAGGGTTTTGAATGTGTGAGTGTCCTACGAAAATGAACCACGCATTATAGACGTGCAATAGTGTGTGTAATACTAAACACTAATATTAAATGAGCGACAATGCATAAACCGAGAACAATTGTCAGTATTCGACGTATGACGTATTCTTGACACGTGTTTGATTATATCCCGTATTCTCCCTTACTCGAGATCGATAGCCTGCTTCTCCTTACCCGTTAGGTATTTCAGTTCCCATTATTTCTGAGTTCCCTGGTATTTATATTAGGTTGAGAAGTTTTTTGTTTTTACTTTCAAGAGAGAGCGAGATAAGATTAACGATGATTTTCTAAAAAAAAATAATCGAAAATATCTATTATTTCGGTCGTAGGTATATGTTGTTTTTATGAAATTAATATATTTTTGCGAAAATAATTAAAAATAAATCGCCCGATCCACGCTAATGACCACTTGCTCAACCTAGTAGGTCAACGTGTCCGAAAACTTGTACGAATGCAGTTCGCCGTATCACACTTTTACCGTGCAATGTTATATCGGAAATGTATGGCGGAATATTAAAGACCATCCAACCTCTTTGTGTCGTAGGTATAGTAGGTACTGACATAAAATTCATGTCTAAATAAAACACAGTTTTTGTCGGTTTACACTTTACAGGAAGCCAGCAGCAAACATTTTTTTTAAATATCCGATATACTGGATTATTTGTTAGGTTGGGTTATGTTTTCATTCTTGAATGAATTGATGTTCATATTGAATTTAATAAAATCGGAGACCGTATAGTATACGGTCATCTATTTCCGATAATAGTTCACGGCGAACTGTGCCACCGTGAAATAATGTTTTACGTATAATTTACACGTAACCTAGGTCAATACTGGTCTAAACACACAAGTAAATGCTGAATCTCTTATCTATCTACGTTACATATTTATATATTTGAAATAGATGTATTTAAATATGCAACATAAAGTTTGTAAGTGACTGCACTTTCATATTGAGATATTGGATTTGAGGGAGTGTCTTGGGATAAAATAGTGAACATAGAGCTATTTCTTAGAAAACAAGTGTATTAAATTTAATGTTTAGTTTTAATTACGTCTACCCTTATTCAAGGGGGTTGAAAATGGGACGAGTAAGAGATAACATCACAGATACCAACGCGCTCTGTTCAAATATAGACATAACTGCTCCGTGTTTAATATTGAGATTAAACCATCGATAGTCAACACTTATAAAACGAATACTTCTTACTCTTGTGTATCTTTATCTACGACAGTGTTTCACAAACTGTAGCATTTTTACCCATGGTAGTACGTGATATGTTTGGAGTTGGGAAGAGTTTTCATTTTATACAAAAGAATAATTCACAAGATTTAAGGCTATGGTCTAAAAAGATCGTGGCTAGGCGATACGCGGATTGTGCAAATCACGCGTGCCGAACGATATATAATTTGTCATATAAATCCAACATGCGTCCATTTAATATTCTGTTTATCGTTCTATTAGTAACAATAATAATATATTCATTGACATGTTTTCTTTTTCAAGTAAATGGGTAACTTTTTTAGTCATCTTTACACGATTTAAGAATAAATACCCCCGTCGCCATCACGAAACAAATTGACGTGTTCACAGCTCCGATTGCCAGCGAGTCCAAAATTTCGTCGCACCTATAGTTGAAAATTATTTGCCGTTTCACTGAAGTACCGTCTTAAGAATGTACCATTCCAATTATTGAACATACTTTCATAATTTTGAAAAACACTATGAGAAAATATATTATAACCAATAGAAAAAATCTTTTTGAAAAAAGTAAGACACCCAGCAGGAATTGAACCTGCATCTCGTGGGTTTTCGCCCCGTGCGCATTGTCCACTATGCTACAAGGTGACATACTAATTACGACAAATTTTAACTTTAGGGCTTTATGAATTAAAAAAAATAAACTAATAATATGTGTAATAATATGTATTCTTAATCCAACGAAAACAAATAAGTACTTATCAATGAAAAAGTGTGCACAATTTCGTCGTATCGCCCCAAGTATAACAACACTATTATGTTTTGGTTTAGGCAGGGTTTTATTGATTTTTTTAAATTAACCAACACCATCTGTAAATTGTAGTCTTATTCCAATGAAAAAAATACGTACGACTGACAAAGTTAAGTGTGCATTATTTATGGCGAATCGTAACAGCCTACCTCTACCCTTCGCCAATGCCTAAACGTAATACGTTTTGGGTTTTGGTTTAGGCAGGGTTTAATTGAATTTTAAAGACTAACCAACACCATCTGTAAATTGTAGTCTTATTCCAATGAAAACAAATACGTATAACTAACAAAGTTTAATGTGTACTATTTATGGCAGATTTTAACAGCCTACCTCCACCATTCACTACTGCGTTTAGGTATGCTATGGGCGATCCGACAAAAATTGTGCACACTTTTCCAGCCATACTTATTTGTTTTCGTCGAATTAAGAATACAATCTATTATCACAGATGGTATTACTTAGTTTTTTTTTTAAATTCATTAAGCCCTGCCAACCAAACCATAATCGATAACAATTAATATTCTTATATCTATAAATATATAAAATTACGTATGGTTTAATAACATAATTTAAGATATTTTATAGATAAACGAATATTATTAGACTATTATCTACTATGGCTTGAATTAAGCCGTATCCGAAAATTTGAACGTAAACAGTTCACCGCAGACATTTATTTGGGCGCCGCAGTACGTGAAACATGAGTTCGTGTAACATTTAATCAAATGACGAGTTCTTTGTTGAATATAATGTTTGAGGCTTTCACGGTTGTTTTTTATCGTAGTATATTCTTGGGTTTTCACCGTGTCTCCTTCTTCCTTCTTTACTCGACGTTTCGGGCTCGTTGCAGAGGCCATTATCAAGAGATATGTTTTATGATGAAATGTAGTGTATGTATGTGAATGTAAACGTTGCTCTAAGAATGTCAAAATGAATCCGATTATCTAAGAGCAAACGTTGCTCAGAGTAATCTATCAATCATTACGACCGGGGATACTGGCTCGAATATTAGATTTTGCTGATAGTGCCGGAAGCCATGACGTTTTTAACCGTAATCCATCATCCCTATTGATATTTTCAGGGTTTCTGTGGATTTCAATGGCCTCCTTTACCAATCGTGCGAAATATCCTTTATTCCGACCCAATATCTTGGTCTCAAAGTCAAATTTGTGCCCTGTATCCATCGAGTGCTCGGCAATTGCCGACATCGTGTAATGTTTAAGTCGGTATGCTCTCTCGTGTTCACTCACACGCTTCTTTATCGTTTTAGAAGTCTGGCCTAAATATTTTTTGGGCATCCACGACATATTAGCTGGTATACACCTGCCGAGTCCAAAGGTTGTGAGTCCTTTACTGGTCTTAACATATTTCGGACCTTTGTCGACGTTGAGAATATTGTTTCAATATTATGTTTCCGAAGTATCCTGGAGATAGTATCGGTGGTGTTTTTGATATAAGGTAGATAGGCCCGGCCTTTGAACTGTATATCTTCCTCCTGACTGACCGGGTTAAGGTTGATTTTGCTTCTGGTGGCTTTTTGGATCATATTGTGAGAATATCCGTTTGCTTGAAGAGCCTTTGATACTTGAGATATTACAAACGTCGAGTAAAGAAGGAAGAAGGAGACACGGTGAAAACCCAAGAATAAACTATTCTTTGTTGAAAATTTCACCGTGGAGTATATTTGTACGTATGCTACAATATGTGGCGAATTTTATGAGATGTCTTTACTAGGTTAGGTTAGGTTAGGTTAGGGTTAATCTAATTGGAACAGTACTATTTGCAAACTATCGCCGCATTTTGTAAGATATGTACAAATGTATTCCACTGTGAAATGTTCAACGAAGAACTTGTCATTTGATAAAATGTTATACGAACTCATGTGTCACGTACTGCAGCGCACGAATAAGTGTCCCACGATGAACTGCATACGTACAACTTACATGTAACCGGATTATGCAGGGTTTCATTTAATTTTAAAAACTAACAAACACTGTCTACACATTGTAGTCTTTGTTCAATGAAAACAAATACATTTAACTGACAAAGTTTAGCGTGCACTATTTGTGTCGGATCTTAACAGCCGTCCTCTACTCTTCGCCACTGAATGCTACACATATCGACATGAAGAAACAACTGAAGCTCATGTACAAAAAATATGTTATGATTAATAATTAATAGTAGCTGTTGTCTTACCTTGTAACGTTACTGCTGTGGTGGCCAGGAGCCCATGTAGCGATCTGGCGTGGTGCCTCACCATCACTTCCAAGTCTCGTCTTCCAAGAACACGCAGAGACGATTCCATCTCACTGCTGCAACATCGCCCTCCGCATATCGACCCTGAAACAAGCAAGAGAGATATATTAGATAACCAATTACTGTAATCAAAGAAATTTCAAAAGGGCTAAAAATGGTAATAGTTTTCAACACAAATGGTACGCATTTTCAACATTTTTGACTATCTGAATGTTTTCAAAGATAATGTCCCATGTTGTGTGCTCTACCGCGTGTACCTACCCACCGCTCAGGCGCGCATATAAGGGCTTTCGGGTCCGGAC
Organism: Rhyacophila brunnea; assembly: GCF_057557595.1. Lineage (NCBI taxonomy): Eukaryota > Metazoa > Arthropoda > Insecta > Trichoptera > Rhyacophilidae > Rhyacophila > Rhyacophila brunnea. The sequence continues at coordinate 28,395,983 of NW_028232904.1, read as the reverse complement.
CGTCCCCAGAAACGAACTTTTTTTATGTAAATGGCATATTTGAACCACAAGATCGTGACAAGGATGATTTGATTATCAAACAGCCTTCTCAATATGTTGTTCTCACTCCTCTCGGCATTCTATGATACGCAAGGCCTGTGGCCACTTGAAGACCCGTGACACTGATAAATTGGTGCAATTATCTGGGGCATCCAATGTTCAGTTTAATATACCGATGCGGCATGTCTAAAAGACAAGACAGCGCGGATGACATAAATGGACACTAACGATCCTAATAATTACGACTGCCCATGGGTATTCGATAGCCACGTGTGGATGTGACAGCTCGCAATAACACGTAGGTGGACACACTTAGTTACACCTGCAGGTCACGAGTTTATTAACAGACTAAAGTATTGAGTGTCTGGGTATGAGTAATGTATTTGGAAGAGTTTTAAGATGTTAAAATAGTTTTTTTTATTTTTGCCTTAGGATCGGCTAAATATAGCTTCTATTGTCTCACCGGTCTGCGATCCTAATAATTATGACTGGCCATGCGCATTCTATAACCACGTGTGTATGTGACAGCTCGCAATAGTTAGTTAATAACCCTTAGTTACGCCTGTAGGTCACGAGTTTATCGCCAGACTAAAGTGTGGAGTGTCTGGGTATGAATAATGTGTCTGGAAGAGTTTAAGATGTTAAAATAGTTTTTTTTTTTTTTTTGCTTTAGTGATCAGCTAAATATAGCTTCTATTGTCTCACCGGTCTGCGATCCTAATAATTATGACTGGCCATGCGCATTCTATAACCACGTGTGTATGTGACAGCTCGCAATAGTTAGTTAATAACCCTTAGTTACGCCTGTAGGTCACGAGTTTATCGCCAGACTAAAGTGTGGAGTGTCTGGGTATGAATAATGTGTCTGGAAGAGTTTAAGATGTTAAAATAGTTTTTTTTTTATTTTTGCTTTAGTGATCAGCTAAATAAAGCTTCTATTGTCTCACCGGTCTGCGATCCTAATAATTATGACTGGCCATGCGCATTCTATAACTACGTGTGGATGTGATGCTCGCAATAGCACGAGTTTATCGCCAGACTAAAAATGTGGAGTGTCTGGGTGTGAATAATATATCTGGAAAGTTTTTGCCTTAGTTGTCAGCAAAAACATATCTCCTAATTTCACCGGTCTGCAGGTGTAAAAAGGTTGAAAACCACTTGTTTAAAAAAAATACAGCGTGCAAAAGTGTTTGTGCAACAGTTGTTATTCTGTGATGAAGTTATACCACTCGTAACTATGTTTTCTAAGTGTCAGTAAAAATATGCTTGCGAAGAAAAACGAATAAAATTCTATTATAGGTACAACTGCTTACTTGCAAAATGTTCTTTACTCCCTTTATCTATAATAATGTCCCACTGAAGCGGATGAAACCGGTCCTAATATATTAATTAAAAGTGGAATAAGTACTATAAAAAAAATTGCGTTTTATTAAATAAAAACAACAATAAGAAATTCGAAATAAATTTTTAGTCACCGCGATGAATTCCAGTGTTAATCTTAAAATTAATGATTCAAAATGTGGTGAACGGTTCCGCTGAAAGTTGAAATAATTATAAAACAAAAAGCGAAACGCAAAACAATGGGAAATTAAAAGCAATTAGGTACAATACACCTGAACGATTCGAAGATTGTTACTTACCTGCCGAGGATTCCCTGATTTATGCGGTTCCTGGCTATAAATTACCTGCGTATTTCTTGCTGGCGGTGAATTTACAAAACGAACGCCATGCGGCTTATTTTTTGTCTTAAAATGAGAAATACCTCGTAAAATGAAAATTAGTTAAGGGCGGACATGCTCAGCGTTGGTCAAAATGGAGCTTTTATTGTATTTTCTAAGCATGATCCTGGACATTCCTTAAACGGTGTAGATAATCTATTTATATAATTAAGCCTTATTATCCTTTATGTCAATTTATGGCTACGGCCGTATGATGTAGCTTAACCACTGGGGAATGCCAAAAGAAATGGCGTATTTCAAAAAAACACTACCTTATTCTTTGGTCAATAATTATTATAAAGCAATCATTATTCGTAGGATGTTAATCACACTTGAATGGTCGAAGACAACGCTTATAATTAGTATCTTTAGAATTATCTTCAAATGTGTTAATCTTGCCCATTTTTTGAATAAAATGCCTAATTCTTGTCAAATTTGGGTTAACAGAGATTATCAATATAATTTTTTATCGTAAATATTTATCTATAATAATGTCGACATAAATTATACTAATGGTTATATAAATGCGTTTAAAAATTAATAAATGTAAAAAATCTTAATACCACCGCACATGTATGTACTGAAATATGACTATATTCTAAAACATTAGAGCGAGAGGTTTAAAATAATACTATTTTATGTAATAAAAATACTTTATGCAGTCATCAAATGTTTAAAATAAATATAAAGGATAATAAGGCTTCAAAAGTATATAAATAGATTATCTACAACGTTTAAGGAATGTCCAGGATCATGCTTTTAAAATGCAATAAAAGCTCCATTTTGACCTACACTGCATGTCCCCCCTTAAGGACTCGACCACATTTTGGTATTTTTTAGAAATAGCACTGGTACCTATACGTTTCCCCCGCCAGCGCATCTATGATATACACAAAACTGCTTTCGGCCGCTATCCGCAGCTATCGAGAGTAGTTTTTCATATTTTTGTATCGAAGTATTAGCACTTATTGTAAATATTACGCTTCATATGAAAGCAGCTGAAATGGTGGACTGCTTTGAGAAAAATATCCTGAGGCGGATATACGGACCCATGAATGATGGAGTGGAGAATTAGGTACAACACGGAACTATACCACTTATTCCAAGATTCAAAACTCTCCACCTTCATAAAACTCAAGAGGCTAAACTGGGCAAGCCATGTCCAGCGCATGCCTGAGTCACGGATACCGAAGAAGATCCTCGAAAGAAACCCAGGGGGGAAAAGGCCAGTGGGAAAGCCACGCACACGATGGGGTGATAGTGTTGCAAAGGATGCCAACCAGCTGCTAAAGGTCGGGAACTGGAAAGGACGTGCGGAGGACCGTTCCGGCTGGAGGACGGCGGTGGAGGAGGCCAGGGCTCGACTTGAGCTGTAGCGCCATCGAAGAAGAATAAGAAGTAACAATTACAATAAGTTAGTTGTAATTGTTACAATAAGTGCCATGTGTTAACAGCACATCTCTTGGGTGTGCTAAATTTTAGATCGAGATAGATAGTTTTGGCTGTTTAGACGGCTAACTTATTGGAAGAATTATAATACTTCGATACAAACATAGATGCGCTGGTGTCAAATTGGTACGACTATAAGTACTTTATAGTAAAGTTATAAACGACAAGAGTTGCTAAGGAATGCAAGACTTATTTGTAAATCATTCACCACATTCAAGAATATAGCACACATCTCTATTGAGCATATTTTCTAATTAAATAATTAATTGAACATGTTATGCACACCAGTGGCGAAGACTCCATACTAGGCGATTATTTAAAGCCTACATTCTTAAGAAATATATTTTTTAATTACATATTGACATATTTAAATAATCACTTACGTATAGGTATTCTATTTTTTTTGTATGGACTTTATGTCACGTGAAAATTGGCGCGACTTTGTGTTTACCCTATGCTCCGAGGCTAGAGCCTAATGGGGCGCAGTAACTAGTAAGTTCTATCGAGTCTTCGCTATCTTGTCGTAATCCATCTAGAGGCAGGATGGATTTTCAAGCTCAGTGCTGTAATGCTATTTCCAAAAAAGCTTTCAGATTGTCGACTTATGTATACCTATACAGATAACATTGTTTTTTACACCAGTGGTGTGCGGTATAAAGTAGTTGAAACCACAGTTAACCATCATCTGTTACCCAGTGAGGCACGCACATAAAATAATGGTTTGGGGAGGTCCATTTAAAATATAAATATATATATTTAAGGGCAGCGGAAGGGGACGGGGCCAACGAAATCTAACAGGCACTATTAACTTCCGCATTTACCCCACCTACTACTTAGTTCCTCATCGTTTCAATCGCGGAATAGTAGCGCACTTTTACAGGCACATTCCTCATACCCAGATACTCCACACTCGTACAAGGCGGTTGTTAGTAATTTTTGAACAATCACAAACACCCAGACTTGAGAAAAACACATAAATATTATGTGTCATCACCGGGAATCGAACCCAGAACTCTAGGGTGGAAGGCCAGCGCCTTACAAACTGCACCATGAGAGCCGCCTCCATACAGATATTAAAGCATATCGTCGCATCAATACTACAACTAGATAACACTGATTTGGTCATTGTTGGGAAAATGAAATATAAACTATACTTGATTAACATAAACCTAGGCTATAATTTATTATTTGAAATAAAAATGGGAAACTGGAAACAATTAAATTATGTGCAATTGTATGAAAAAATATTATAGATAGGTATATTATTTTATTTATTTAATGCATTTATGGTTTCAAAGTTATCAAATATTTTCAAACACAAAATAAAGATAGTTCGCGTTAACTTCTCACTTACCTAGTTTTATCATTTTGTAGAGAAATAAATGTAGAATCATATTCAATAGCTATCACAAACATCTATCTAGTTATAATATTTAGATGACGATATGTTTCATAAGTATTAAAGTTTGTCACGTAAACGAAACGCGCATTTAATATTTGAAGACAGTCGGCGCGCTTAGTGTTCTTTGAGATGTATGGCCAAAATTAATTAAGCGAACCCTACTTTTAACCCTTGACCAATGACGACTGGCTTATTATCAAACATCCCATTAAAATAGTTTTCCATCAATAAGACGCGTTTTGTGTTTCTTGCGATTAATGTTATAAAATAATAAACCGAATCCGGCTTCAAACGTTTGGTCCATGGCGACTTGCTATCATGTTTCTATTTTATTAATCTACATATTCAGTAATCTCCATCCACCATGTATGTGTACAGCTGCCTTCCACGACAATATAAACGTGTCGGAATGAATCGATTTTGAAAAGTCATTTAGAAGAAGTGGATAGTTACGTGATCTTTCCCTGGAAAGTGTGATAATATACTATGAAGTTTACCATTATAGTCTGGATCCGCTTCCTTGGCTCGAGGGTTGACGAGGGACCGCAGAGAAAGGAAGAGGGGTTGGCAGGTCGAGAGGGTAGCCGACCGGAAACCGCGTGGCACAGCCGAGGCTCACTTCCGCTAGTTCGGGCGAGCGGTGGCGCGATCTAGCGAGAGATAGCGGCAAACGCTCGACTACAGGAGTGGGGGATTAAAGGGGATGTTTGTCGAGTAGTTGCTCTTAGTGCGCGAAACCGGGTCTGACCGGAACGCGGCCCGCGGACCAAAAACATGTTTATTTAATTTTGTGAACGGGGAAAAAGGCAATATTAAAATATGTCACTGAAGTCGTACACATAAATATGGGTCATGCAGTAGCGAAGGGTGGGGGTAGGCTGTTAAGATCCGCCATAAATAGTGCACATTAAACTTTGTTAGTTATTCGTATTATACCGATGTATTTGGTATTTTTTCTAAATTATTTATAAACATGTCCTTGCTTTTCCGTACAAGGCGGTTGTTTTTAATTTTGAACAATCACAAACACCCGGGCTTGAGAAAAACACATAAATATTGTGTCCTCACCGGGAATCGAACCCAGAACTCTTAAGTAGAAGGCCAGCGCCTTGCGCACTGCACCATGAGAGTCGCCTATATATCGGTATTGAAAGTGGAAAGAAAATGTACCAATTAACATAAAAGGCTTAATTTAATTATTTATTAATTAGGGTTTTTTTGTAGGGTTACGCGATGTCTGGTATACCTCCGTAGCTTTTCATCGTCATTAGTGACCAGCAATGACAGAATATGCAATAACATATTAATATTAAATATATATATATATATATATTATATTATACACATATTGATAGATACTTATGTTTGATCTAATTATTTTACGAATACCAGTTTAATAGGAAATACCGGAATTCCGGTATTGGTATTTTCATTCGGTATTGCAATCCATAATTGGACCGATTATCAGATAAATGGTTTTTAGTTTTAATACTACAGTTCACACCTGGAAAATGTTGAATATCACTGAAATAGAAATTAGTTCGAAGGGAAAAGCGTCCTACGTTATTTAACGGAAGTTGTCCTTGAGCCATACATGCGAAACGGTTAGTGGTGATGTCTTAACGAAACCGGTGCTGATAACAAGCGAAGAATAAATCATTTTGACTCGTTCGTTTAACTATTTTAAAAGGTCGAATGAATTAGTTTGAATGGATTTTTTTGTAAACAAAAAATCACCGAAGCCGTCAATAGATAGGTAAGTACTATAAATATCTTATAGTGAATATTTTAATAATATGTACCTAAATACAAAATATTTATTATCTACAAGGGATATGTTATAATGGTTAAATTATTATAAATCATTTACAATTACAGAACAGATTAATAAGATATAAATACGAAAGCCAGTAGCCATGGATCAAGGTTTTGAAACTGCGTTCGGTGTATTATTCGATGATAGTCAGGTCATGGCCCCCACAAAGGGGGGGCTGACAGGGCTCTAGCCTGGGGGCCAGGCGAGACGAGTCGACCAGATAAGTGAGATAAACACAAATTTGCTCTAATAGTAAAAAAAAGTCTATGTTGCTTCAATAATATTAACGCTATACCTCAGTAGAGGCATGGTCTCAAAAGATCGTGGCTAGGCGATGAGCGGATTGTGCAAATGACGCGTGCCGAACGAAATATAATTTGTCATATAAATCCAACATGCGTCCATTTAATGTTCTGTTTATTATTCTATTAGTAACAATATTAATATTATATTCATTGACATGTTTTCTTTTTTAAGTAAATGGGTTATGTTTTTTAGTCATCTTTACACGATTAAGAATTAATACCCCGGTCGCCATCACGAAACAAATTGACGTGTTCCAAAATTTCGTCACGCCTATAGTTAAAAATTATTTGCCGTTTCACTGAAGTACCTACCGTCTTAATAATTTAAATAATTTGGTTTTACGATGCAATTTTTAAATGTGTGCCGATAGTCGACTACCCCATAATTCAAATGGATATTAAAACTACAAAAAATCGCTAATTAGCTAAGATGCGATCGGAAAGATCGGATTCATTTTGACATTCTTAGAGCAATGTTTACATTCACATACCTACACTATATTTTTATCATAAAACATATCATCTCTTGATAATGGCCCCTGCAACGAGCCCAAAACGTAGAGTAAAGAAGGAAGAAGGACACACGGTGGAAACCCAAAAATCTACTACGATAAAAAACAACCGTGAAAGCCTCAAAGATTAAATATGAAAGTGTCTATTCTTGCCAGAGGATATTTAATTTAAAATGTAATTTTTAATATTCGATATGAAGAATAAAAAATAATACAGGTGTGACATAAATCTCGCGGGACACGTCAAAAAGTCACGTGGGATATAATTGGCCCGAGAGACACACTTTGTTAACCCCTGATCTAAATGCTCCGTCTGGAGTAAAGAGAAGAAAGCTCCGCTAAAAACAACGGTTAAAACATTGGAAAAACTGCCGATAAGCAATTAAACATTTCAACTGGGGAAAATATATCAAACCATCCGATATTGACAAAAAAGGGTAGTTACTGGTTTGGTATCGTATCTATCGACCCTATGTATGTACACATTAAAATATTGTATATTATAATAATTTAATGAGATTATTGCACCTTCCACGGTGTACAGAACGCACACCGACCAGAAACTTAACGAAACATGTTTATGCGATCTAAAAATATATTTTTTGAACATTCGCCAAAAGAAATAAGAAAGTTTCTTTGACGCGGGCCATATGGAAATACAAAAAAAAACTTTTAGTAACGACGCAATGCAAAATAATTGAATTTTCTCTATTTTCCGAGGAACTTATTTCAACTTTATCAGACCCCAGTCAATTTGGCTGTATTATAAATGATCGAGGGGCTTGTATCTAATGCGTCAATTACAATGAGCTACTTTACGAGTTGTTTGTTGACGAATTCAAAAGCGGGCGATTCAGCTACTGCGATTGTGATGATGACACACAAAACTTTCCATTCGCTGAGAAGCCACAAGCCACTATTTTGACAAAACGTAGTTCGTTTTTTTACCGCGAGGTTGCTACTGCGCTTTACTGCGCAGACGCAGTAGGCCCACACGCCGGCGTGTACGCGTGTACAGTTGACAGGCTTTCAACTTTTCTCGGTAGATTGTTTACAATCTGCTTGTTAGCTTGTTCAATGATGACACTGGGCGACTTTACAGGCAGATTGTAAATTCGCTAACAACAGCTCGTAAAGTAGCTCAATGTAATTGACGCATAATTTGTATTACGGAGTAACGGAGTCGAATCATGGACCCTGAAGGCACGGGAGCGGAAAGCGATCGATGCCTTTGAGATGTGGTGTTGGCGCCGAATGCTTCGTATTTCTTGGACGGAGCACAGGACGAACCAGTCAATCATTCAGAGACTGCAGATAAAGGAACGGCTCTCGACAGTATGTCTAAGACGCATTCTGCAGTTTTTTGGACGTATTGTCCGGCGCGGACCAGACAACCTGGAGAGACTGGTGGTTTTGGGTGACCTGTAGTGAAGGCAAAGCAGAGGAAGAGCGCTTGAGCGCTGCAGTGACCAAATGAATGAATGGCACCATTAATTCTGCCCTGAGAGAAGCGGAGAATTGAGAAGGATAGAAAGTCTTGGTCGCTCAAAGGATGGCAAAATTAAAAAGTGGTCACGAACTTCAGCCATGAGTGTCCGACCAAGAAGAGATTATTCTATAATGTAGTACGTACCTAGTCGGTAGTATTTTAAAGATCATGACCGGTTTTATCAGCTTCAAATGGACATTGTCAACTGACAAATGCGGACGAAACCGATATTAATTAATATAATAATGTGGAATTAATACTAAATATCGTTGTGATTTCTTTTAATTAATACAATGTAATTCCAACAAGAATTGACAGTTGACATCAATAAAGACACTTAAGTGCTTTAAAATTAATACTTTTTATAATTCAAAACATTTTTTTTGATGATAATTTAGGTAGGAAATACCTTTAGTTATCTTTTAGCTATTCTGAATTTCAGCTTCCGGTAATTTTCGTGTAAAAAATAATGATTTCCTAAATGGAAATAGAAGGCGTTGAGTCTTAATTGGATGAGCTGGAAGAAGGCAGTTTTGAAAATTTTGACATAAATTAAAAATAAGACAAAAGATCCAGAAACTTAAGTAGAATAAAGAGGTGCATGTTGAGCATCACGCGTAAGCATGAGGGCGGAATATTTGTAAGTGATCAAACAAGGGTTATGCGAAGTGATAACGTTTGCTAAATATCTAAAATGGAAGTGAGCAGAACAAATAACTCGACGAAGAGACAATCATCAAACTCATCGAGTAGTACTGAAGATGTATAAAAAGTTTGAAATATAGACCTATGAAAAAATCTGCAAATATTAGGGACCTCGGAAATAATGGGAACGGAAATACATAATCGGTGTTGAGAAGCAAGCAACCGATCCCGAGTGTAGAAGAATACGGGATAAACTTAAACACGTGTTAATAATATGTCATACGTCGAATACTGACAACTGCCCTCGGTTTATGCGCTGACGCTCATTTAATATTGGTGTATTGAAGGTTGTAACACACACTATTGCACGTCTATAATGCAAGGTACATGGTCGTAGGACACACACATTCAAAACCCTGCGTCACAGTGTACTGTATTGGGATTTAGCCTATCGGAATTATCTTTATTAATCTGCTCTGTGGCAAATAAACACCGTGGTGTAATCAATGACGTTATTAATGAACAACGCACTCAATACAGTAGCTAGCAAGTAAATTCGCGCATAGCGACATTCGCACATGTATAGGTAGACGTCACGCAATTTCCATTATGCGATATCACGCATCGGGAATTTATAGCATTATCACCTTTACTGTAATGGCGTTAGAACAGTGTTTCTAGTCGTAATGTTCATTTGAGCGGACCCGTTCGAACCGAACCATTCGGCAGACCCGACAAAAAGCATAGGGAATTTACAGCAATATCACCTTTATTGTAATGGCGTTAGAACAGATTATGCCATTCGGCAGACCCGACAAAAAAGTGAGTGTCATTTTTTTCCCAGATGCTTCGTCCATATTAATGCAGTGACGTCCCGTAGGGGTAGGCAGATTGAGCGTCGCTTGGGGGCGGCAGTTACTCGAAGGGCGGCAAATCGAGGAGAATCATTTGGAATATATAGAAATAGCTACCCAAACATAGTAATAGCGAAATATCTTTCCATAACAAAATTCAGCTCACTGGTTTTGTCGGGTTCGCGATATCTGGTTTACTTCCGTTGCTCTTCGACGTCCTTGGTGACCAGAAACGACACGTGCAGATTTACGAATAATTAGTCTGATATTTTGTTAGTAATGCATCCATGTAACATATTGGGCTCATGAAAGAATGATAAAAAATTAAGCGGCATTCTGGCGCTGCCTAGGGGCGGCACTTTATCTAGGGACGTCACTGTATTAATGTCATTGGGTGTAATACATATGACCGAGAGGAGTGGAATCAGCGTGGAGAGGCTTTTATTCAGCAGTGGATTGATTCATCTTGATGGTATTACGTCAGAAGTTAATAATGAAAATTCGCAATACGTCAAGTCAATTCAAAACATTGAAATTGACGCGCGTATAAACTTGTGGCATAGGCATTATCATAATGTAATACGAGGTTTTTCCTATGGGAGTCATAGCATATTTTCCATCTGCTGAGTTTTTGAAAAGCGTATAACTCGTAGGAGAAAAGTACACGCAAAAGAGAAATGTATTTAAGCATTTTACTTATGTTTTTTTGTTTTTATTTTTTTCACAACAGGTTTAGAAACATGTAAAGGACCTGGACCAGGATACATTTTAACAAATGACTTTTAATACTCACTGAAGCGCTTTCTAAATTGAGCTACTATTGGCGATCGGCTTATGTATTTTAAATCAAAATAGGTATCACTTTAATAATTACTAACCGACGCCACGGATCAGTAAAGCCATTAGTTTTAAAAAAAATAATTAAGTATGACTATTTTAGGATTGTGGTTAATGTGGGTGGGCGCGATACCCAAGAGATGCAGGCTCGATTCCTGCGGGGTGCTTACTTTTTTCAAAAAGATTTTATCTATTGGTTATCATCATCATTAGCCTGAATCTATCCCCTGCTGGATGAAGGCCTCTTCAAGCTGCTTCCACTTTTCTCGGTCCTGTGCATTGCGTTACCACGTACTTCCGCAGAACTATATCATTTCATCGATCCAGCGGGCTCTAGGTCTACCTTACGGACGTTTTGTACTTCTTGGATACCACTGGATGACTAGATTTGTCCAACGATTGTCTCTTCTTTGAGCTATGTGTCCAGCCCATCTCCGTTTAAGGCTTTTAATAAACTTTTTATTAAAAGTCTATCGGTTATACTTAATATATTTTCTCAGAAGTGTTTTCAAAATTATCTATGTTCTATAAATATTAATTAGTAATTTTATGTAAATTTTATAAAAATGATGGTCATTTTTAAAAATCGGAGATGCCATGAACCGGTAAGGCGCTCCGGTCCATTTCGAGCCCATTTTCAGACACGGAACAATATGTAGAGTTGACTTCACAAACCATCGCTTCCTGGTGTTGCAATTATGCAATATCAATTGAATAAATTAATAATAATTATTAAATCGGTGTATCCGTTTATATTTTAGCGTTGGCAATAGTGAGCGGCCGCCATTCAGCCGTCGCTTCCGTCGGCCATTTTGTTTTTATTGAAATCTTCTTTACTGGCAAGACCTTTGAATTAATTACAAAAGTAAAAACATCATTAATCAAGATCACTGCTCGCTGGAGATTAGATTAAAGAAAGGAAATGGTACGGACATAGGTTATCTTTGTTTAGCATCTCGCGTTTTGTTCGGCCACATAGTTATTTATAATTTCACAAATGCCCACTGACAGGCGAAATAATATGCTTACGCAATAAATTATATAAATAATCGATGTAAAATTAAGATATCTTGACAAATTTGAATCCAGAGAATTGGATTTCCTGAGCATGGTGGTTTTGTTGCGAAGCTCTCAAAAACTTCTCATATATACACATGAATGCGGTGAATTCATCCCATAAGACAGCGATTTCCAAACTGGGAGGCGCGGAGTGTTGCAAAGGGAGGCGCGAAAAATTTAACAGTTTGCACACAGGTTTACAGTTAGCAAATGCATAGTTTATAAGACGGCCGATAGTTATAAACTACATAAAAAAACAGTCCTATAAAAGGTTGTTTGCAAACCTGTCTGAAAATATGGAGACTTATTTTATAATACCTCACTTCTATACGATTGTGAAGCGCGCTGGCTAGCTCGTGAAAAAAACCGTAATGTTGAAAGTTGAGGCAAATTTGTTTAGGAACGATAATTTTGTTGTTAAATTAAATATTTGGTTGAAATTAAAAATAAAAAAATGAGTGAATAAATCAATACAAGGACCATTAATGCATTCACTGATTTAAAAAGACAAAGTGAAGGCATTCATAAAAAATTGGAACTTTGGAAATCAAAATTACAAAAAAAAATAAGTTCGCCATGTTCACTTTTAAATAATTTCTGCGCCAGATATATTGAAGCAAACAAAAATCTATTTACTGAGTTCTTGGTTAGTTTGCTAATGCACTTTTAACATTATTTTATTAATAGTAAAAAAAGTCGCTGCTTCGTTTCAGGGCTATTACATATTTTAAATATGTGGTTATGCGTCGCAATTTGATGTGATACCTATATGATGATTGATATACTTAACATGATAACTCCCGTGTATAATTTAGGAAACACTACATTAGAGCACCACACTGCCCTTAACCTCAACGATAGGTAGGTGGGCCCACCAAAGATCCTGGCCTGGAAGCCCGCTTCATGACGTTGGGTCCATAAGTCCATGATAGAATCCATTTGTCAATGAACGGTGATGAATTTGGATTGACTACTATTGAAATTGATTTTGCTAATAAGCAAGCACATTCATCGCATGAAAAAGAAATTAATTTAAAAATGTTTTAAAATTGTATTATATTTAATGAAATAAACGGAGGGAGGCGGCGCCAAGATTAGATTTTTTTTAAAGGGAGGCGTAGTAACATAAAGTTTGGAAACCACTGCCATAAGATGTCAATTACAATATTCTGGGGTGTCTCCAATGTGCCAGTTAAAGGAGCAATGCTCAAGGTAATTTTCTCAGCTTCCGCCCGTGAGCTTTACGCCTTAGTACTCGTACATTCAACTATTGCGAACTATACAATGGAAAATTTATTTACTTATTTTAAAAAAGACACATCACAAATTATTAATTCAAGACGTTCAATACATGACATTTAGAATAAAAAGTACAAATCAACTAGAGAAAAAAAAAGTTTTTTCCGCACAAAAACCATCGACGTGAAGCGATTTGTTTGTAGTTTTGTATCAGGCGAGCAGAAGTCAGTGACCGGTGTGTGTCGGGTCTAGACTGGGCGAGGTGGGTGACACTCTACTCGACTCGCTAGAACGCCTACGATAATTTCATTTCAATGTTCTCATCTGATTTGAATAAATATATCTTTTCGATAGAACGATTTATGCTAGCCTGATACTTTCGTTTCGATATTGTGATAACTAACTAACATTCTCTTTCTTTCTTCTTTGGCCATATCCGCTCCTTAATTGGAGCATATTGACACCACGCGGCGCCTCCAAGAATCTTTTTCACTCGCCAGTCTTCTTGCTTCGTTCCAGGTCAAACCAGCATCCCGTAGCTCTGCCGTATACACTATGTAGATAGTATTTAGCGGCCTTCCAGGACGCTGGCATCCGGTCGGCTTGAAGAACAGGCAAGCCAGGTTGAGGTTCTCTTCTGGCATCCGCAGCACGTGGCCGAGCCAGGTCCAACGTCGCCTCTTCACTTTCAGCGTGATGAGAGGCTGCTTGGTACGTTCTCTTATCTCATCGTTGCTACTAAAGTCATACCCCACCGCACACCCAGTATACGTTGCAAACATCTGTTTTCGAAGCTCAGTATACGGTTGCTCTGAGCCTTCGTAAGGTGCCATGATTCGCTACCGTAAAGCAGCACCGTCAGAATGCAAGCGTCGAATAGGCGGCATTTGGTTTTGACCGAGTACAATCGTGAGTCCCAGACATTCCGCATCGAGTTGAATGTTGCTCCAGCCATTCCCATTCGGATAGCGAGGTCTTTCTGCAAAATGCCATCTCCCGTGATGTGTACCCCCAGGTACTTGAAGCTGTCGACGCTCTCGATATTTCGTCCGTCGTTAATCAGAGGCAAATCGGGAGGACAGGAGCTATTATTAGTACTAACATTATTTGTTGGTTAATTAAAAGTATTTCTCTTTCGTATACCACTTCGTAACGAACAAGATGCGTACATATATATTTACAAAGTTGTGCAGGAAAAATACCAGAATAAAATATTATCCAACACCATTATTGTGGATGGGCTTAAACTCACTAGAGAATACGGGATTCCTAATAAGAGTAAAACTTAGTCTAATCTTTTTTTTAGTGGCGGAGGATGACTTTCGGAAAGAGGTAGGCTGTGTAGATCTGAGAATAAGACCACACTTGTTAGGTATACTTACAATAAATAAGAATATAAAACGATATTACTATTAATGAATAGGTACACACTAATGACAACGACACACTAATTCAATGGAACTTCAAAAACCCACTGACGACATAAAATTGAGCGATGAGTTTAAATTACGTATTTTTCAAAAATACACATCAAAAATCATTAGATAAAATTATGTAATTATTATTTATTTTGGACAAAGTGCAGTCATGACAAGAATATTATGCGCGGAGGTTTTAGGCTCTGCGATAGACGCCTACCATATTTCATACAATTCGATAGACAGACAGAGGTTACGTGACGTAAAGTCCATACGAAAAAATAACACAATTCCTTCATGAATAATCCGACCTTTATTTACGTCAAGATAGACGGCGCGCTGTGGTATATTTCTTTTAAACCTTTGCAGATTGTTTTGTTATCTGTATAATACATTTCTACATATACGAAATCTGTCGTTAGCAAATTAAATTATTTTTCTTAGGGTAGGTATGCTTAAAATAATAATAGTATGGAGTCTTTGCCACTGCTTTTTTAATATATAAACGACCCATTTACTGACAGAACTAGCAAGTATAGCCACATTGTGTCATGAGAGAAGCAGAAGATCGAGAGGGAAGGAAATTCTCGGTCGTTTAAAAGATGACAAAATTTCAAGGTGGTCACGATCCTCAGCCATGAGAAAAGAGACAAGCCACTATATAACTTTCAGTTAAATTAATATACTAAAACTAAATCCTACACGCACCAAACGATGTTGTGGTGGTATTAAGTGGATATTAGTAGAGGATCAAACCCGAGCCAAAATTTTGATCCCGGGATTTCGGGATTAGAATTTGACGATCTCGGGATAAAATCGGTCAAATATGTCTAGTATAATTTATACTATTTAAGACATTTGATGTTAGGTAATATTATGTACGTTCAATTTTGGCAATACATGGGTTTAATGAAGTATTTATTGTAGTATTATTATCTATATGTGAAAGAAATACAGATTTTTTTTTATTTATTTAAGAAAAGATAACATTCATAAAATTTGGCTGCCTGCACGTCCGTTGCACTGGCGGTTAGACGCTGTTCGCGTGCCAGAACGTCAGTGGCGTCTAGTTGGTTAAATGAACGAATTCATTATTTTTCTGATGTTCTTACGATTGCGTATGACAACAAAAAATGGTAATTTGTTATCCGTGAGCATCCCCGGCGATTCACCCTGTGACATATACAGGTACACACACTTCACTGACATACTTTTGAACACATCCTAATTGATTATTATTGATAAAAAAAATCAATCCCGAAAGTTTCGGGATTATGTTTACTAATCCCGGGATTCATAGGTTTCTAGGATTCATCATGCGACAATCCAAACCATTAAAGAGTCCAAATGTACCTATTACGTACACTCTACGTCTCATTAGTGCGTAGCATTCTTGAATATGGGTCGATTATCTGGTGTCCTTATAAGGTTTCCTATAAGCTTATTTTAGAACGCGTCCAGAAGAAATTTCTTCGATGTCTTTATTTTAAGACATTTAACAATATTCCTTTCGATAATTCGTCAGATGATTATTTTCCGACTGCCTTTCTACAAGGCATGCTTACTTTTCACTCTCTTGATTCTCGTCGGTCTCTTCTGCTATTGAAACACTTTTGCCTGACATCGCGAGGGATGGTTTCCAATCATGGTGTCCTACGTGGTTGCAGCCATGATTTATTCTGGATTGGAACCGTTTCTTCGTGTCAAGCCTATCAGGCACCATTAGCGAGCGGTGCAAGATTAGTAAATAAATTTTATTGCGAAGGCATAGACATTTTCAATGATGTACTTTGCATTTTGTTTTCAAAAATTATATTTTTCTGTATTAAGTATGTTTTGTTTTTTTTTTTGTTATTATTATTATTATGGTTATCATACATTTTTTTTCTATATTCTCTTCTTCTCTCTTGTGATGGTAATGTTTGACTTATAATGTAAATCTCATGTTGTGTATGTCTTGAATTTAGATTTGTTATGTCCACAATGTTTTGTATTCTTAAATAAATAATAGGTAATGAAAATTGTAAAGATTGAAGTCCCTAGATATTAGAGATTTGACCTACTTTTATACACAAATTGTCGGTATTAAATTTTGTTTATATAGCATTGCAACACCGATTTTCTTTTAAAATGGCCAAAGATTACTTGAAAGAAGAAAAATGTAACGTTTAAAAAATGCGTAGAGCAAGTTTCTGCTTTATCTCCGGGATAACAAATATGCGAGTTTAGAAAATTCGCATGAAAAATCATCGCGAATTCCTTTGCCCAACTTTTCATATAAATCTCCGGCATTATTATTTGCTATGGGGGATTTCCCGAAAAGAAAAACTTATTTCCTCCGCGCCAGGTGAAGGCGCTTCCCCGCACCCCCGTCCGAGCGAGCCGAGCCGGAAAATCTTGTGCAAATTTACCCCCGCTGTGTGGGCACGGAAAAAAATGTGTGGTCGGAAAACGTAACAGAAAGGGTAGATATTTTATGGGACTGTTCCCGAAATGTTAAAAATTTCAATTCTCGAGATTCGGGATGGAGAATCTAGAAAAAATTCTCGAGAATTCCCGAAACCCAACTCTACTCGTAAGTATCAAGTCGTACCTATCAAATATCTGATAATAATCACATCGTAATTATCAGATATTCGATACTAAATTATTATTAATGTCAAATTATTGCTCAAAATTGAATCTAATAAAATTGGAACATTACTCTCTGCAGTGCTCCGCGAACAACGCGTAATTTTTTGATCTCAATGCTATACAGCATGGCCCCCACATCCTGAAGCGGGACCCCAGACTAAGATCGTTGGTGGGACTCCTACCTATCAATAAGGTTCAAGGCAGTGTGACGCTCTGTAGTAGCGGTAAAATTAAGGGTACTCTGTGTATTTTAGTGACTTTTTTGTGTTTATGAATACCTACATCCACTTTAATTATGGAATTGTCAAGTATTGACACAATAATAAAAAATTGCATCGCACAACCACTACTCACGAAGTAAAATAGCGCCGCAGGCGACTTTTTTACTATTAGTGGAAATTTGTGTTGTGTGTTTAACTCACTTATCTGGTCGACCTGTCACGCCGCTCGTAGCTTAAAACAGCTCAAGCAAACTACATTAAAGATAATGGCTAAAATATTGAATTGTAATCGCCAATAAACATTTAAATAATCTGACTAGGGAAAAGGAATCGAATGATTCGATACCGATATCGTATCGATGCTAAAGTATTAAAATACCGGTCAACAAACCGGTTGACGGCCCGGCCCTACTGTACCTAATGATACAATACACCCAAATCCTTTCGTGTCCGGAAACTTGTACGTATGGAGTTCGCCGTATCATACTTCATCGTGGAATGTTGTATCGGAAATATTATATGCCTGGATATTAAAGACCGTCCAACTTTTTTGGGTCGTATAGTAGGTACTGACATAAAATTCATGTCTAAATAAAACACTGTTCTTGTCGGTTTACACTTTATAGGTAGACAACAGCAAACTAATTTTTAAAATAGCCGATGTACTGGATTATTCAAATTTATTTATTTTACATATAATGAACATAACAAATTATAAATTCAAAGCGTTCACGACATGACATAAAATAAGTGTTAATAATTTTTAAAAGTAAAAATACTGAGAAGTGTGAGTTAATAATACAATAAGTAATAAAATAAGAAATAAAATAAGAAAAGAAATAAAGTAAATAACAAAATAAAAGTAGATGGAAGCACACACAGTGAACTTTGATAGACCCTATCTTAAAAACTTATAAAACAACATCCACCTAAATTCACCTCACGTAAGTGGAATATATCAATATCCGAAGCGATTTCATTAAACATGGTTATTGCCCTTATTCGTTAGGTTAGGTTAGATTTTCATTCTTGAATTCATGAATTTTTCCAAAATCAGCTATGGAAATTGAATTAATATTAATATTGAATATAATAAAATTGGAGACCGTATAGTACACGGTCATCTCTTTCCGATAAGAAAGCTCACGGCGAACTGTGCGACGGTGAAATGTTTTGCGTCCAAATCCTTTACCTCAGTGACTCCACTGAATATAGGTGACAGACAATTTGAATCGAAACAATTACATTGTCTCGACAAAAATAATAAAAACGGAAATACTAAACCAAATGACAAAAAATAGTGACAATGTTGAAATTTGAGAATATGCATCGCAAACAACAATGCGATTTAAATCCATGGATCTGTCATTTATTCTGACCTTTTCAACAGCCCTGGGTATGCAATAATAACTACTTGTCAAAGTGCATTCGTCATTATGCATAATTGTGATTGATGGTAAAACAGTAGGACGATGATTAAAAGTGACTGTCTACATTGGTTTTGATATTAATACAGTGTCGCGAGTAAAGTTTTACGGTACTTAGTGTAGCGATTTCCAAACTGGGAGGCGCGAAAAGTTTAACACAATTAATGTAGTCAAAAGTTTACAGTTCGCAAATGATAGTTTATAAAACGGCCGATAGTTATAAACTACACAAAAAATTCACGTCTTCAATTTACGCGAAACTTACGCGATTCGAACAAGGGTAGAATAAAGATATAATTTGTCACGAGGCAAAGGAGATTATTTTGACTACGCAACCTCTGCAAATGGCTCAAATGTCGAAGGCGTTGTTGATTTGATACGTCTGTCAGTATAGGGCAGGGTTTGCGAACCTTTTTACGTATGTGCCAAAATTTTCCAAATATTATTTTTAAACTGTCTGGCGTGCCAAGCAGTTATGGGAAAAAATTGTTTATAAAATTTCTATTCAAACAATGATGATGTCCTAGATACCACTCACAGAACACAGCAAACATATAGAGCAGGGGTAGTCGACCTGGTCCCTACCGCCCACTAGTGGTCATTCAAGCTTTCATGTAGTGCGGTAGGGGTTTTAAAAAGATTTTCATTACGCTTATTTTCTTTATAATCACCATTACTGTGGAGCCGGTGGGCGGTTAGAAAATTTTACTACTAACAGAGATACAAAAGTGGGCGGTAGGTATGTGGGATTCGATGTGGGTCATCAATGTGGGGTTCGGTTTGGGTCATCAATTTGGATTGTGTGGACGTTGTGGATGAGGAAGTCAAAAGGAGAGATGAGAAGTCGAGATTTGGTGGTTGTCCCGATGGATGTTGGAGTGGGTTACAATATTATGTTACAGTAGTTATGTTACAAAACTTATGATAATGTTGCGAGGTCCGAATCTCGGTACAATACGATGTTGTGCGGGACGATACGCAGATTGAGATAGTAACAGACCGGAAACGTATATTCGAGTGACATTTCCGATGAATTATTATTCGCTATTTATACAATCAAAATAATATTATTTCTATTGAAATAATCGAGTCAGCTATTATCTGGCGTTTGCGTCAATAAATAACCCACGAAGTAAGTGAAAAACGGATATGCGGAATTTATTAAGTATTGCGGTCAGCTCCATACCGAGTTTGCTATAATTTGACACTATGGAAAATAGATATTAAATTTGTAATTCTATATCTCTATAGGCTGAGCTTGAGCTATTGAGCAAGTGGCTGACATCCATTTCTCGTAAAAATAAAATCTGTTAAGGCCATGCATTAGTTGAGGCACGGTCTAAAAAGATCGTTGCTAGGCGATGCGCGGATTGCGGGTCGCGGGTGCAAATGACGCCTGTCAAACGAAATATTATTTGTCATATAAATCCAACATACGTCCATTTTATGTTCTGTTTATTGTTCTATTAGTAACAATAATAATATATTCATTGACATGTTTTCTTTTTAAAGTAAATTGGTAACGTTTTTAGTCATCTTTACACGATTTTAGAATTAATTGACCCGTCGCCATCACGCAGCAAAGTGACGTGTTTCTGGCTCGAAATTCTCTCACTGAATGGCAGCGAGTCCAAAATTTCGTCGCGCCTACAGTTGAAAATTATTTGGCGTTTCACTGATGCGTCACCTTAATACAAACCTCCACTCTGTGGGGGCCCATATGATCCTATTAGGATCGGACATGGTCGAAAGAAAAAGATATCTCTATAGGTATAAAAAGGTTGACTACCCCTGATATAGAGTGGGTCTTCTATAAGCTGGCGTGCGGTTTCCCCCCCGCTTCAGCATCCATCTCGTTCCTCACATTGAAAACTTGCAACAGTTGAACGAGATGGTACAATGCTTTCCGTGTGACGTGTATGCCAGCTTATAGAATACAAACTCTAGCTTTATTACTTTTTTTAATTAAACCATACATTTCGGTCTACCAATTTAAAACTGTCTGCCAGAATTACTAGTGCCAGACTTCACCAAGTTTTTGTTTTTTATTTGTTGCATGTATTTTTTGTAGGTAGAAATGAAATTGTTTGTTAAGTAATGTATTAATTTATTTTATTGTGTTAACTGTCAATTCATTGTAGAACATGTTGAAAATGTCCCTTTGTGGCGGACGAAATCGGTCGACATTTATTAAATAATAAAAGTGGAATAGGTACTAAAAAAATGTGTTTTATTAAATTAATCAATAATGTATTAATTAGTTTGTTGTTTACGCACAAATTGACAACAGAATTGCTCTGATGAGATGAGACATTCTCTCGGTACAGTGGTCTCAAGCATTGTAAATCGATCAAAATTAGAGGTTCGCGGTGCGGCATTCCCCGCCGCCTGATGAGGTCATTGCGATAATATTATATGTGACGCATAAAGTCTAAGGATCGACCTATGTAATTGCATATTTAAATTAAACGTAATGTTTATTCTTGAAGAGTATTTGTCTGCTATTTTTTGTACAATGTGATCTGTCATTATCATGTCTATTAGCATAGGTATTTTACAACGTCTTTATTAGGTCGTATTCTTATTTGTCCGGTGGTTGTTTATCCAGTACAAATCTTGCAATCGATTTTTAACTAACTTCAAGACTGGCTAGACATTTGAAACTTAGAATATATCAGAATACGATGCCAATGCATTATTTTAATACTTTTAGCCATCTTTAAGTAGAATTGAATTCATTTTCAGTTAATTCTGTTTTGAATGAAAAGTTATTTCGGAAGAAATCCGTAATCCAATCCACTATTATTGGTTGCTAGGGGTCTGGGGTCTTAGCAACTAAATTATTAATATATACGTGCGTTACTATGGAAATCAATATGAAATGTCAATATGACAATTCAGTATTATTTCTATCAAGTACAAATTTTTTTGATCGTTTAAGCTAGTCAAGTCAAGTTTATATGATTCAACAGAAAATTTTAAAACGTTGTATATAAAAAAGTTCTTTTTATCTTGTAATTATTTTCTTTTCAAACGCATGCCATAGGTTCACCACTACTGATATAGGGAGATGTACTTCAATTTGGTCACCAATCTTCGTCAAAGGACCGCAACAAAAAAAAGAAGAACTAGGTAGTGCCGATTTTAATAATGGACTAAGCCGATTAATATTGGTTTTATTATATTATTTTAATTCATTTGAGTTCGATTTAACAAACAATAAAATACACGAGTTAAATTCCCGGTTATCCCTACACCGGTCGATCTTCAACGACCACTTCCATCCGGTGAGCGGACCGGGATTTCCGGGAAAGCGCTCAAATCGTCCGCCCGACAAGCGTAGAGATTAATAGCCGCGTAGCAGGGCTTAAATCGGAGAAGCACTTAGTCGTAGGCGCTTTTCACACTGAGCCACCCTGTAGCGTAGAGGCCTCTACGCAACGGTATTAAGTATCCAGTTTGCCGACAGCAATATGAACTACTTACCAACATGTGTCGCTGGGGCTTATAGTAATTGTTACGTTTTATTGTTTTAAGATGTTTGCCGTATTGTGCGACCATCAAAAGTTGATGGCGCCGTGTGCCACTGAAAAAATAATGCTTTAAGTCAGTGGTTTACAAACTTTATGTGACTACGCCTCCCTTTTAAAGAAATGTAATCTTGGCGCCTCCCCCCTCTTTATTTCATTAAATAATACAAAAACCTTATAGCCAAAAATGTATGTAATGTAAATACACAAGGAAAAAAAAACTTAATACTATCGACCGAAGGTACTTGAAGGAAATTTGAATTTAAATTCTAATGGATTCAAGCTCTGTACTATTCCATTTAAGTCGTTTTTTGCGACCCGGGTTTCGCCTTTCGGCATCTTCAGGTGTCGTGTACACTCACCAAATGCAAACACACACTGACAACGAACACTCTTAACTCTACCTTATATACTAAAACTAAATCAATACAATAAAGTAGGTAAAAACTCCATTACCCACCTGTCTAGTCAGAGGTCACAATAAATACAATAAACAAATTATGAAAAGTTGAAGTGTCAGTAAAAACCTAAATAGTAAAAACCCTATCTTATTAATAACAATACACTGGATAGCATATTATTATAATAAATCGTCAAACCTAATAATAGGTCATTATTCTTTATAAACAATAAAAATACTACACTCAAGAGGTGTAAAACGTCAATTCTAAGAAAAATAATTAATCGAGTTAACTAATGAGATATTAGTCTTTAATAATACTTTTATAACATTGCCTTTACCATACACCTTTTTAAATAGCCAAAAAATGTACTACTTAATACACAACAAAGAAAAAAAAACTTAATTAAGTATAAAAATAAACAAGATTTTACTAAGTACTTTTACTATAGATATTCATTTTTAAATTAATTTGTTTTTCATGCGATGGATGTGCTTGTTTCTTAGCACAAAGTGCTCTTTTTCTACTGAACGGGGTCGATTTTTGGATTTCATTGCAGCTAATGCAGAAAATCCCGTTTCGCATAAAAATATGATGTTACGAATGGTATAGCAGTACCTACTTTACTTACAACTTGCATTGCTTTTCTTGACAAAGTATTATATTATTCCTTCACTTCGATTCAATATAAACTGAACTAGGTTTTTTGTTTCAATGAATTATCGCATGATAATTCTATCACATTTTTCCTTTTCAATAGTAGTCATTGAAGTTAAAGTCCCTCCACCAAACCCGCCCCGTACCACCCTCGGTCTTAATCGAGAGTATCACGGGACCCGTCAATTGGTGATGTGAAGCATCTAAGAATTGGCCTGGGAGTGTCCTGGGAGAAGATGCCCAAGACTTAGATTGCTACGCTCAAAGTGAGCTCTGACTGAGTTTACTCTAATGCAAAGTGCCAGGGAGAGAAAAAGCACATAGAAATTACTAAAAATAAAATGAAGCTACCTGTTTATTAAATTAAAGAACGAAGCTAATCATACAGGCAGCAAAATTTATGTGAAGAGATCTTAGTAGATCTAGTAGTCAATCTAAATTCATCATCGTTCATTGACAAATGGATTCTATCATAGGCCCCACATCCTGAAGCGGGCCCCACAGTCCAAAATCTTTGGCGGGCCCACCTACCTATCGCTGAGGTTAAGAAGTTGTGGTGCTGTAAAGTAGTTTTTCCTAAATCATACACGGGAGTTATCATTTAAGTATCTATAGCAATCATCATATAGGTATCACACCAAATTGCAATGCACGACTGCATATTTTAAATATTTAATAGTCGCGAAAGAAAGTAACGCCGCAGGCGACTTTTTTTAAACTATTGGATTAAATTTGTGATGTCTGTTATGGCCCCAGGCTCTTTATAAACTATGCATTTGTAAACTGCAAACCTGTGGCTACGTTTGTGTTAAACTTTTCGCGCCTCCCAGTTTGGAAATCGCTGCTTTAAGTATATTTTGAGAACATTAATAATTATCTTCGCTTTTAATACACAGATATAAAGTAAGGCAGTTTTGTTTATTTTTGATAAACTAAATTTTAAAGATTCTAATTGATTGAAAATCGAAGGAGAAATGGACATTGGCATATAAGATATATTTCAGTGGCGAAGACTCCATACTAGGTGATTATTTAAAGCCTACCTTCTTAATAAAAATAACTTTTAATTGCATATTGACGTATTTAAATAACCACTTACGAGTATATTCTATAAAAAATAATGTAATTTGCCAATGACATATGGGTGGTTCACAATAATTATGGATCAAGTCCAATTTTCATAAAATAGAGGTAGGCTGTTAAGATCCGCCATAAATAGTGAACACTAAACTTTGTCAGTCATACGTATTTGTTTTCATTGAAGAGAAGATTACAATTTACAGATGGTGTTGATGAGTTTTTAAAATTCGATTACACCCTGCGAAAACCAGGCCATACTAGATAATAGTCAAAAAATACTCGTCTATCAATAAAATATCTAAAATTATGCAATTAAATCATACATAACTTTGAATATTTTATAGATAGAATAATTTTTTTTTTATATTATACTAAAACTTATGGTTTGGTTTAGGGAGGGTTTAATTGATTTTTAAAAACGGGTCTAGGACGATTTGGCGCCTGGATAACTGGACGCCACGCAATTCGAAAATAAATAAACGTTAGGTACCTACTTATAGGTACTTAATTTTTTTTATATTATTATTTATATTTAAATGATTATATTATGATTTAATAGTTGGTGAGATTTTAAATAAGCACACGCAAATAATGATTTAATCGTGCATATGTTTAAGTTCCAGCGAAAAAAGAGTTTTTTTATTTTGTATAAAGCCTTAGGCATGGTAATTCTCAATCCGCAATAAAAAAAAACATTATGTTAAGAGTAAAATGAATTAAAACTACTAAGTAGTAGATAGAAACCGATTAAAATTCCTCGTCTACATTCTGTATACGTGTCTACGACAGTGTGGTGTCCAATTGTCCTGGCGTCCAGTTGTCCCATTCCCTTAAAAACTAACCAATAAAATTTGTATTCTAGCATTAGTTCAATAAAAACAAATAGATATGACTAACAAAATTTAATGTGCGCTATTTATGGCGGATCTTAACAGCCTACCTCCACTTTTCGCTATCAATATTAAACGATGAAAATTTCCCTGAGTTCTACGGTAATAAAAAAAATATAACGAAATGTTCAATTATTTTTAATGGCCGGCTCAAGTGCCGGCTTAAAACAGTACCTAAGTACCATAACAAGCGTTATTATTTTTACTTTCTGTCAATGTAAAACAATACATTTTTTTAAAAAAAATTAATTGAATATCCGATATTCTATTTTTGAAACGCAAATTGGCGGTCAATTATTTATGTCAAGCGCAGACCATAGTCAATATGACTGTAGTAATACCTCAGAGTAATAATACTATAAAGAGAGTGGGTAATGTTCGGCAAAATGTAGCCGTGTTTCTTAGTTACATGTTAATTGTACGTAAAACATTCACCGTTACACAGTTCGCCGTGAGCTTTCTTATCGGAAAGAGATGAGTCGGCGTTCGAAATGGCAAATTTTACGAACCGGTCCGCTCAATAATCTTCCAAAAATATTAACATAGTTATCTAATTTTATGTAGGTATATTTTATAAAACTTCGTAAATACTTTTTTGTTATAAATGGCCTATCTAACTCAGGTGGTCAACTTATTTTTTCCTCGATGGGATTTTACGAACCGGAACGGCGCTTCGGTGCGCTCCGTTCCATTTCGAGCCCTGGAGATGACCGTATACTATACGCCATACGGTCTCCAATTTTATTAGATTCAATATAAACATTAATTCAATTTTCAGAGCCGATTTTGGCAAAACTCATGAATTCAAGAATGAAAACCTAACCTAACCTAACAAATAATCCAGTATATCGTCGATTTTCAAAATTTGTTTTCTGCTGGCTTCCTGTAAACCGATAAGAACCGTGTTTTATTTAGACATGAATTTTACGTCAGTATTAAACGACCCTACGACCCAAAGAAGTTGGATGGTCTTTTATTTTCGGCCAACCGTGAGCATCCAGCGATTCCCCCTGTGACATATGCAGGTACATACACTTCACTAACAATTTTGTACCAATTGATTGTGATTGGTAAAAAAATCAATCCCGAAGGTCTCGGGATTATTTTTACAAATCCCGGGATTCATAGGTACCTATTGAAAATTGTCGGGGATCACAGGATTGGATTCCCTAACACAGACATTATAATATTATATTGTATTTATTATGTGTTAATTTTACTACTCTAAAATTCTCTTGAAATGATTTTTCTGCACATCACTAGAGCTTATTGTCAATAAAAAAAACCCCTGCTCCAGACGTCGGCGTCTATTAATTGGGCGTCTATTAAAATCGCGCGGCAAACAGTTCCGCAGAGTTATTGTTACAATAGATGACGATGATAATACTTCGCGCGGTTTGGTCGCTACAATTTATTTAGACGAGTGTCACTCAAAATAATGAATACTTACGATTTAAAATCACAAGATACACTGTGTGCAAAAAAAGATGAGACGTCATAATAATCGTGACTAACTACGAAAGGAACGAAATTATGAGCGGAATGCACAATCTAAGATTTCGATCCTAAGGATAAGTCGCCGAAAAGCATGACTTAACTATAAGACAATCCTGAGTATAGAGTTAAGGAATCCTTAACCATAGACTACTTTTGTTATGAACACGCCCCCTTCTATATTACCATTTACCACTGACAGCTGTAGTCAAAATAAATTCGCGTGTCTATAAAACAGTCCACACACTCAAATTCATTTAACAATTAATCTCAATATGGATATTGATAGTGTTAATTCGTTTGGCATGTACATGCAGAATATTATTTTACTTTTTATACGCCAGTCCGCAGAAATACAAGATGCCAGACAGAATGACACTTGACGCTATTGTTACCATGTAAAAAAAATATCTTACGGTGCCTGTGGAATCACGTATAATGACTTATAACGGAAACATAAGAGTATTATAATTAAATATTAATACTTATGTATTTATAGTTATTGCATTTATAAAATGCAGTTGTCATATTTTTGTCATCTTTTAACAATTATAAAATAATTTACCTAAACTATAGGAAAGAGAATTTTTAAATATGGTATTATTTTCCATAGAAATGATCTTAACTAAGGACAATGTTTCTGCATAGTGTTTTCTGCTAAGGAAATTTTAGTTATGACAAATGTTTCTGCATTCCGCTCTTATATTATAAATTTTAACTGTAACTTGGTCACAGTCATATATGCAGTGTCGTCTCGTGGGGGTAGGCAGATTGAGCGTCGCTTGGGGGCGGCATTCACCTAAAGGGCGGCAAATCGAGGAGAATCATTAGGTATATATAGAAATAGCAACCTAAACTTAGTAATAACGGAAATATCTTTATATTATGTATATTATATCTGTATTTATTAGGTAGGTCTATAAAAGTTTTAACAGGACCTTTTTTGTCGGGTTCCCGATGTATAGTTTACTTCCGTTGTCTTTGGACGTCATGTTCTTTGTGAACAGCAATGACACGTGCATACCTAATTTAAAATTTATCCAAATATGTATCTACCTATCTGAAACCGTAGACTCGCAATATTGTATATTGAAGCAGATATGACATTTAAATTAGATTTAGTGGTATATGTATATCTTGTTAGTAATGTATCCATACAACACATTTCTTAGATATAGGAGTCACTAAAGGATGATAAAAAGTAGGCACTGAATAAAAAAAATGTGGCAGCATTTTGGCATTGCTTAGGGGCGGCATTTTGTATAGGGACGTCACTGCATATATGTACTATAACTATATTATACCGACTGGAAAGTTCAAATAGTATATTCCGATGGTAGTGTCGTCTATTTTGCTGGAATTTTCGTGTATAACATAACATGCAATCCGGTATACGGTACATACATCGTAATATGCAACAAGTATTTCTGATTGCTGTACCGGACTGTTTGAACTATACAACGCCTAAAGGAAATCCCACATACTGCACAGCTGGAGGTATTGAGACTATAATATACCCTTATTTTCTTCCGGATTGCTTATTATTTTACCCATATCTCACATATTTTTAAGTCGGTAATTTACATACTAATTGTAACAAATGTGAGTGTAGAAATGACAAAAGGTCGATACAAATAATATAAATTCAAAAACGAGTAACGCAACATGCAATGTGGTATGAAAGGGTGCATCTTGGGCATAATGCAGACTGACCGCACGAACAACTAATGGATAAGGAAGTATACAAAAGTACGCGGTGTAATAGAGATCGCCAAGCTGAGTGGACAACCTTTCAACTATTTTATAGTAGACATACAGTTGCACCGTGCGCGCACGCAAAAAATGGTTTGGAGGGTCAAATTAAAAAATAAAACTTAATAAATGAATATTTACTGTTAAGGCGGCGGGGTTAACAGAATCTAACGGGTGCCACTGACTTCCACATTTACCTTGTTTACTACTTATTTATAGCGTCTCAAATACATTCTCCATACCCAGACACCCCGAACTTTGAGTCTAGCGATAAACATCTGACTAGCAGATGTAGAATTGTACTCATCTGTGAGTAATTGCGAGCTGTCGCATCTACAAGTGGTTATCGAATGCGCGTGGCCTAATGGTCATCATTATTAGGATCGTCAGTACCTATCCAGTGACGCTCCTAGACAAAATGCCGCCCCTAGGCAGTGTCAAAATGCCGCCACATTTTTTTTATACTTACAGTACTTTTTATCATCCTTTCATGACTCCAATATCTATGAAATGTGTTATTGCTGTTCACTAAGGACGTGACGTCCAAGGACAACGGAAGTAAACAAGACATCGCGAACCCGACAAAAAAATAAAGTCCTTTTAAAACTTTTATAGTAATAATTAATACATTTTGTTTACAACCAGTGAGTATGGAAATATATTTCCGTTAAGTATTACTAAGTTTGGGTAGCTATTTCTATATATAAAGAATGATTCTCCTCGATTTGCCGCCCTTCGGGTAACTGCCGCCCCCAAGCGACGCTCAATCTGCCAACCTCCACGGGACGACATTGTACCTATCTATCTGTGTCGTCCGCGCTATCATGTCGTTTAGACGTGCCGCATCAGAATATTAAAGCAAACACTGGTTGCACCAATTATGAGTGTCACGGGTCTTTCAGTGATCACAGGACTCGTAGAATGCTGAGAGGAGTGGGGCCGACCCGATGATAATTCTGTTCGACAGCCAAATCATCCGCGTCACGATTCTCAGTCATGAGGTCTTGATAAAAAGGCAAAGGAAGTACTATTCCATTCACCTAAATATTATGTATTTTTTCCGTTCCGAGTCATACGTGACAGCGAAAAACTAGGCATCGAAAAGAGTGGAAGGAGCTAGGGCAAGCATTCATTTAGTAGTGAATCAACCCTGGTTGATAACGATACATAAGATTTTTTTAAAAAAAAGCTTTTATCGGACATACTGTAGGTACACATTCACAGATCCTGTACAATATGAACTGGCATGAGCCTAAGTGAAACTTGTCATTGGTTTTAATAAGAAATAACAAACAATTTTATTGTATATGACAACACAATAAATACATTAATATTGATTAACTATCTTTTCCTTCGCTGGCTATATAATTTATAGCAATAATTACGCATATTAATTGGTATAGTTTATCATTGTCGTACAAAAGATGGACTAAGGCCACTATATTTAAATCTCAAGGCTTAGAGCAGCGATTTCCAAAGTGGGAGGCGCGGAGTGTTGCAAAGGGAGGCGCGAAAATTTTAATGGCTCAAATAGACTCTATGACAATTATTGGTCATATAAATGCCGAAAAACCCGTTTCTTATGTTGGCGTCCTGTGTCACAGGGTGTCACATAGTGTAAATACGATGTCAAAGCTGTCATACAATATGTATGTATAATATGTCGGAATGGCATAGATATGATCATAGACACTAAATCGCTTTTAGCATATATGTGCCCGATCGTCATATAGTCTATTTGAACCTTAACACAATTAATGGAGAATTAATTTAAAACTAAATGCATTTGTAAAACGGCCGTAGTTATAAACTACATAAAAAACAGTCCTATAAAAGGTTGTTTGCAAACATGTCTGAAAACGTGGAGTCGAATTTTAGAATACCTCACTTATATACAATTGTGAAGCGCGCTGGCTATCACGTGAAAAATGAAATAAAAGAGTAAAATCATAATGTTTAAATTTGACGCAAATTTGTTTAGGAACGATAATTTTGTTGTTAAACTTGTCTGTTTGGTTCAAATAAAAAAAATGAGCGAATAAATCAATGCAAGGACCACTATAAAGTCATTGATTTAAAAAAACAAAGTGAAAAATTGACATGTTACTTTTACGGCCTGTCCCAATCCTCTGCATACAGGAAATATACAAATATTATTTTAACACATCATAAACATACCTAAAATCTAATAAAATATTTCTTTTATCCAACGAATAATTCACAAGATTAGACAATTTGACGTTATATATATATTGAACATATATAATTTGAAAACATCTCATGCATATACACAATATAAAAATTCATTTTAGAAAAAATACCCAAACACACCCAACGGGACTTGACCCTGTAACCGTTGGATTCGCGCCAGTGTGTTTTCAAAATAAGCTACAGGCATTCTACTTAATTACGATGAATTTAACTAGTAGTTCTTACTTGAAATGCTTATTAAATTGCGTTAACAATGTTGGCTATCGGTTTTTGAATATTAAATCAAGGAAAATATCAATTAAATGCCTTAATTACTAACCAACATCGTATATTCTTCTAGTGGGTATGTATATGCATGAGATGTTTCCAAATTATGTGTGTTCAATACCTAAAATCGTTATTCCTACGGCATTTCAATTGGGGAGATAGGGTTAGGTACCAGATAGAAACCAAAATGAGGAATGTCCTCCTTTTCTACTTAAAAATAATCCATCCATACATTTAAGGCTCAGACAGATCTTACTTGATTCCAGATGTATCCAATTTTAATCTGAAATTAGATTTATTGTATCCAACTGGAGATTCTAATCGGATGCATTTGGAATCAAGTAAGATCTGCGTTGATGCGCTGCAATTGCAGTGCCCTGTAACTTAGCAACGGTCCTCATTGGTCCCCCATTTCAAATTAATCATCGCCCACCTCCAAATATTGTGACTTAATCGTAAATTGTTCAACTGATGTGTACTACCGGACATGGACTCTCAATGTAAGAGATACGAATAGCGCAACGTAGCATGGAAAGGTGCATGTTCGGCATAACAAGCAAAGATCACAAAATAAAGCAATGAATAAGGAATCGGACAAGATAGAGGTTGCTAAGTAGTTGAAGTGGCAATGGACTAGACAAATGGACACCTGTAGACAAATGGCATCATACAGTGGTACCCGAAGGACAGTAAACGACAACAGGGGCGCCTTAAACCCCACTGGATAGACAAACTCGTAAAGTTCGGTGGATTAACGTGGCATCGAAGAACTAAAAACCGAGAAGAGTGGATGGAGCTAGGGGGGGCCTTCATCTACCAGTGGCAGATGATTATGATACAATATATAACATTATCCAGATAATGAAACAGACAAGGGTTTGCGATGTAATAGAGTTCGCTAAAAACCTCAAATGGAAATGGGCTGGATACAAAATGTCCGCAAGGTAGACCTAGACGCCGCTGGATCGATGAAATGATTAAGTTCTGCTGAAGTACGTGGCAACACAACGCACACAGCCGAGAGTGGTGGAAAAAGTTTGGAGAGGCCTTCATCCAGCATTTGTTAGATTCAGGCAGATGATGATGAAGATATAATATTGTTTCTTGGTTGTAGGTTTGGTTGGTAAGTAGAAGGCGCGAATTAATGCACCGAGCATGTAAATAGTCGTATATGGCCACAATGGCAGGTAACAAGTTGGCCATGAAATTGCCACGGTGGCAGTGAGGGGACATAAAAGCTGTAAAGCGTACAGGACAAGTCTACGGCAAATTACTGCCGTTACAGACTAAGGGGTTTAAAATACCCGGGATTTTCATACCGGGAATAATTTAACCGAAATTCGATAAAATAACCACAGTGAAACCGGTATTTGAATTTTATAAATGTGGAAAAGTACTAACAATAGTGTTTTTTTTTCATGAAACGAAATACAACATTATTTTAACAGAGATTTAATATAATATATGAAAGTATATGCTTGTGTAGACATTGGTGTTCTTCATATATTTTTATTTTGTATGGTGAGGGTAAGAAAACAGAAGACAATGGATGCCTTCGAAATGTAGTATTGGTGCCAAATGATTCGCATTTCTTGGACAAAGCACAGGACGAACAAGTCAATCATACATAATATCATCATCATCAGCCTGAATCTATCCACTGCTGGATGAATGGCTCTTCAAGCTGCTTCCACTTATCTCGGTCCTGTGCATTGCGTTGCCACGTACTTCCGCAGAACTGTATCATTTCATCGATCCAGCGGCCTCTCGGTCTACCTTGCGGACGTTTTGTACTTCTTGGATACCACTGGATGACTAGATTTGTCCAACGATTGTCTCTTCTTCGAGCTGTGTCCAGCCCATCTCCATTGAAGGCTTTTAATAAACTCTATTACATCGCAAACCCTTGTCTGCTTCCTTATCCACTCATTCCTCTTCTTGTCTTTTCGCGTTATGCCCAGCATGCACCTCTCCATACCACGTTGTGCTACTCTAAGTTTCTGGATCTCTCTTTTACTTAGGGTCCATGTTTCACACGCATCTACATCTATCTGGGACAACAAGTATGGATGCATATTTGATGAAATTGTTCGGAGAGTAAAGCTAGGCTGGAGTGCTTTTGGCCGCCTGAATAATGTCTTCAAAAGTGACCAGCGCAAAGTGTTCAATCAGTGTGTGCTTCCTGTGATCACGTACATAATATATTCCAGATTAAAGAAATACTACCTCTAGATAATAATATTCCAAGCTGTTTGCACGTAACAGTTATTTAACACCTGCTCAAGACAACGACAAAAAAATCAAAAATAAAAAAAACACTGTTGGATCTTCTTGCACACGGAGTCTTATGTGCTTTCCCTATAAAAATCACTAAAGCTACAGTTCGACCTCAGATGAAATGAACTCAAATGAACATTGACACTAGAAACACTGTTCTAACGCCATTACAATAAAGGTGATATTGCTATAAATTCCCGATGCGTGATATCGCATAATGGAAATTGCGTGACGTCTATCTATACATGTGCGAATGTCGCTATGCGCGAATTTATTTGCTAGCTACTGTATTGAGTGAGTTGTCCATTAATAATGTCATTGACTGCAAGTATTTGTTACACAAGGGGGGGGGGGGTAATTAAAATATGTCTCCCGGGCATAGCTAGTTCAGTGCTTAAACAACAATAACACCAACCTACAGGGCGACCGCACGCATACAAAGGCAAAGCTACCGAAGTGAATTGTTACAGCCGTGAACAGTCAGTGTGCATGTCTGACCATTGTGAGCGCCAATAGTAATGGACTCCCTCTTCCCACCATCAACCAAATGTTAGTGCCCGGAGTGTCCTAGTCCGTCATACCCATGATCGCAATTACAGTCCACTAAAAAAACACCACCCTTTTTATTGTTATTATTGTATTATGTAAGTATATATATCTGCAGCGGTTGAAACCGGTCCAGAATTATATTTATTAAAAAAACTGGAATTTGTACTAAACACTGTGATATTTTTAATAATGTATACTGTGCATTTCCACTATAAATTAACAGAAAAGAACCGATTAATAAATATAATTCTAATAGGTAAGCTATATTCAATACACTACATTTTGAATGTGTGAGTGTCATACGAAAATGAAACACACATTATGCACGTGCAATAGTGTGTGTAATACACCAATATTAAATTAGTGTCAATGCATAAACCGAGAGCAGTTGTCAGTATTCGACGTGTGACGTATTCTTGAAACGTATCCCGTGTTATCCCGGAACTCCTTACCCGTTAGATATTTCAGTTGCCATTATTTCTGAGTTCCCTGATTGACAGTTAATACCATAATAATATGAATGTCAAAAAGACTCTTATTTATATATTTTTTAACTTAAGAGTGTTAAAGATGCATAATTTTGAAAAACACTTTCTGAAAAAATATATTATAACCAATAGAAAAAATCCTTTTTTGAAAAAAGTAAGCCACCCCGGCAGGGAATCGGACCCCGCATCTCCTGGGTTTACGCCCCGTCCGTCGCATTTACCTCTATGCTACGCAGTGACAAATTTTAACTATTGGCCTTTTTAATACCCATTCATCAGCGTTCTTCTAAATCAAGCTACTTTGGAAATCGGTTTTTGTTTTATTAAATCAAAGTAGATACCTATTACTTCAATTACCAACCAACGTCGTGAATTTCTCCAATATTTTTTATGATGTAACTTACTTGAACTTGCAAATAATTTATAGTTAACTATTTCTTTTATTCAACGAATAATTCACAAGATTTAAGAATGTACCATTCTGATTATTGAACATACATAATTTTGAAAAACACTTTCTGAGAAAATATATTATAACCAATAGAAAAAAATCCTTTTTTTGGAGTGTTAGTTGTGTTGAAAGTTAGGAGTTAGTACCGGCTACGTTAACTTTATCCGGGATCCCGGGTCTGCAATCCTTGACAACAATAAGCTGAATGCACCGCAATTGAACTTTTAAAACCGGGGCAGGTCTCAATTCAATTATATCCACTACATGCCGTCCGGTTTTCAATCGGTACAAAGTGAATGCAGTGTTATATTATAACCAATAGAAAAAATCCTTTTTTTTTTAGTGTTAGTTGTGTTGAAAGTTAGGAGCTAGTAACGGCTACGTTAACTTTATCCGGGATCCCGGGTCCGCAATCCTTGACAACAATAAACTGAATGCACCGCAATTGGACTTTTAAAGCCGGGGCAGGTCTCAATTCGATTATATCCACTACATGCCGTCCGGTTTTCAAACGGTACAAAGCTTAGACAATAGATACAGATAGACACTTCACATTGCCTTGGTACGTGAAGCTGCGTGCCGTGTGTTTGGTTGTGTGAGTGAGTGGACATATGCGTATACAAACGTTCGAGACCATAGGCGTGCGGGAGAAACGGAATATTATTAATATTCATTGATGTTCATTGGTGGATATCTTCAATATAATAAATACAGAAACTTCAAAATGTATTATTATTTAATTATCATAATAATATGGTACCTACATTAAAATTAACAAAGTAAATAACTAAGTAGGTACATGAGTATAATCAATATTAAATTGACAAATTATCATATTAATTTACAAGTATCAATAATTCAAAGGTATGAAATCACATCATCTAAAAATATATACCTACAGAGTATATAAATAGACATGCACAATAGCGAATCGAATACAAAATATGGATCAAAGAAAATCACTTTGAAAAATTCAGATTATTAAAACACAAGTTGAAGGACGTGCAAAAAAAACCTATACAAATTATAATATTTGGATTATATAGAACAGGTCTGGGCAAGCGGCCCGCCAAGTTTTTCTGCGGGACCCGCGAGTTTTAATCGTATTTTTGAAAAAAAATACTTTTTTCTACATTTAACGCTTCGTTAAAAATAAAATTTTATAAATACATAAATTGCACCGTCAAGAAGATATCTGCAAATTTTACAACACTCTTAATTCGGACAAATTAGAACAACTTAAATAAAGATTCTGATCGAAAAATGTTGGTCATTTCTAGATCAACTTATATAATTATGTGAACAAACAATTTCAATTAGGATGATTATCAATACAAACTCTTTACAATCAAACATCACTGATGAACATTTACAAGCAGTTTTAAGAATCTTAAAAATTAACATCTGAAATTAAAAGGATGTTGAAGAATGTAAAACAGTTCTTATTCATTCTTCTCCTTAAATTGTTGGCTATTAAAGAATTATTTATTTTTTTATGTTGAAATTCTTTTTTCATGATAACGAATAACGTGTGTCCAGAAAATAATATTTTACTTGCGGCCCGCCGTTCATTTTATATTCCTAACTTAGCCCTTAATCCAAAAAGTTTGCACATACCTGAAATAGAACAACAAATAACAAAATACATATTATATTATTATCCTAGAACTCTTTCCATTTTGGCAAGCGATACGATAGACCTTCTTTATTATGTCCGATATAATATAATATAATTATAGACATGACAAAAAAGTGTTATTTGAGAGAAGATCTAGTTTCAAAATAATTGTCTAGCAATGCAGAAACTGCAGAACTTTTCAGTGCCTTTAAAATAAATAAAAAATCGGAAAAGACCTTTCAAAAAGTACCAAACAGCCTTACATAAATTTGCATTAAACATTATTTTGTATTCACTGTCGGCCTACAAATATATTCGATGCATATTTGACACGTACGTGCCACACTCCTCTACACTATAGTCCGACAACATAAACGTTAACTTTTTGATGTTCGGTTGGGGTCGGCTGTTTTCGGCCAGCACAGAAGCGACTACGAAGGGAACAGCCCGTATCACACGTAGCAAATCGCCTACCTAACTAAATGGCCATTCGACATCGAAAGATATGGGATGGCAAGAAATACACGAGAAATACACCACCTAGAACTCGGATCATCTTTTAATGAAAACTGCCTAACTACGTAATAACTATTGACCTTTAAATAATACTATTTTATTGTAGAAATTTCTTATTTTTTCAGTCGGTTCATTAAGTTTACTTGTTATGTAGTGTGTTCTTACAGTTAAGTACTTTTGGATTATTAGTTTTATTAGGAATACCACGTGGTTTTCTAGCGGCGATTGATCTGTCATGTGATCTTTTAATTCTTTAAAAATATCTGTGTGTACAAAGTGGCTTAAAACTTCAATCGTCATTTTTTCAAAATATTTCCCAATAGTATTTGCAGAATACAGCTTTACATATTTCTTAAAAACTAGTTCACTATATTTACAAATATAGACAACATCCTGAGAAGGATACCGTAAGCCGCCTACGTCTTTTTTAGCTATTAAGTAAGAATTTAGAGCATTTTTACGATCACTAGCATCCAAAACTTGCAAGCATCTCTCGCATACTATTATTCTGCTAACTTTTCTGACGACAAATCCAGCAATGTATCCAACAATGTCTTCGGAATATTGCGTGAGCGTACTTAAATCAAGCATTGTACTTTCATCAAAAGACGGTTGCTCACAATCATCATCAGGTGGGTCTACTAGCGATCTTTTTGGACAAGAATAATTAATCACATTCTCACTAGAAAGATTCAGACCATTTAAAATATTTATTTGGTCTAATGCGACACAGTTTCCATTACCTAGATGATTTATTTCTGCATGTACTAAGAGTTTCCTATATGCGCTTCGGAATTGTCTAGCGGTTGGATTATTATTAAAACCGCCCTGGGATCGGACAGCACCAAAAAACAATTCAATATGGTCTTGACTGATTTTATACGTGCATATAAATGATATATTCGGGTTAGGAACAATTATCATTTGGTAAAGGTGAATTAACGATTTTATACATATTTTAAACCCCAGAAACCCTGTTTTTTTTGCCGATGCTATCACTTGAGACCCATTCGGCCATCTCAAACCATCTATGTATGTTATTATTTCTGCAAAGTATTTTAAATTCTCATCATAATTTTTGGAATTGAGAGGTTTTTTCCACCCCATTGCATGTAAATTGCGAGAATTAAGAATATCAAATAAATTATTAAAATATCTTATAAAAGTGGAAGTTGACTGGCTATTTTCAAAATCTGGCAACTTCAGTGTATTTCTACAAAAATCAATAGCGTCAGCAACCGAGTTGCTTAATAACTGCGTAGCTAATTTAACTTTCATTTTTTGGCGGAAAAACGATATGTGCGATGCACGTAATTTATTCGCAATGTGTAATCCTTCTTTTTCTTGTAGATCATGGAGCTTTTCGATGTATTTCCAATCTACAATACCCCCGTCTTTATCAATTATAACTTTTTTTTCGCCAAGTGCATTCCTTATCAGTTTTATATTATGGCATGGATCAAAAAATACTGCTATATCTTGTTCCCTATGCCGAAAGGTGGTCTTAAAGTTATTTTCGTCAGAAAAATTACATCCTAAATCTTTAAGCATTGCTGTGTTTGTTGGTGCGCCATCGAAAGTTAATGCTACAATATCTATGTCGCAATCTTTTAGAAGATCAAGGCAATTTCTAACCAACGCACTTTTTTGTAAGCCGGTTATGCCATCAATTAAAAAATACCCTACAGGAATCTTCCATGAGTCATTAAGGCAACTCACTAGAAACGTAAGACATTCCTTTGCCATGGGCACGCAGTCTCCCTCTAAATTATTCCCTACATTTACATGACCATGGTATAATTTTCCATCCCATTCCAGATGCTTCCTAATCGCCATTTCATCAAAAATTAACACTCCTTTCAACCTTTTTTTCGATGCTGACGATTTTAAGCGTATGGCATCAAAAGCTTCTTTTGTAAACCCCGGTTGGCAATCAAGAGCAGTATACCAGCGTGATAATGTTTTTGGATGAGGTAAGCGTGTGGAGAATTGACTTCGAACATACGAATAAGCTCTAGGTGAATAAAAGTGCAGGGTTAATGCAAATTTACGTAACTCGGGACTGTATTGTTTTTTAGACGTATGGCCCGTGCTCGCGATCAAAAAATCTTTATTCCCCTCGAGTGAAGTTAAAAGTTCTAAATTTTCTTCTAAAACCAATTGTTTTAACCTTAACGAATTAATTATTGTTTTAAATGTGACGACTTTTTTTAAAAGTCGTCTTTTAACAGCTTGAATATTTTTTAGTCTACGCAGCCTTGCCGATGCTAATGCTTTTACACGGTTTTCCGACATGTTTTGTCTTTTGATAATCTCCTCCATATTTTTGATGAGCTTTCGCATTTTTTTTTTCCTTGGGGTATTTTCGGATGCTTGTATCGGACGTGGCTTCGAGACCTGAAATTAAATACATATGTAGGTATACTTTATATAATTATATTTTATACCATGTTCGATCCTAAAAGATCACAGAGTGGATGTTATATCAACAGGTTTTTTTATGAGAAATCGATGTTAGCCTCTTGTAACGTATCAGGTCCATACTCATATAACATGGCTTTGTAAATTAAGCCCGTAATTGTTGTCGGAACGAAAACCGAAATAGAGCCGATATATTATATTTTTTTACTTGAACCGGAACGAAAAAATAACTGTTCAAACCCCTGGTACATAACATGTAAAATTTTCCAGACCCTAGAGTCGAATCCGGGAACCTCCACATTAAATGCTTATATAGTAACCGCTCAGCCAATAATAATGGCAATGATATCCTTCTCAGAAATTCACTCAATACCTACCTACTTTCCCTAATTATACAATAGGTTTAAATCATTGTATAGCCCATTATCTAAATTACCATTACTACTATAGTCCAGGTAGAAAAAATCTTAGATATTTTTTCCGCATATTATAAATTTCACTAACTACAAAATATTGTCAATGATATTGATAATAATAATAATAATAATAGAAAATAGAAGAATGAATCATGCCAGTAGGTATGTTTTATCTATTTTTGTATTTTCGTTCAAGCGGTTGCCACATTTAACTGGTATTTTATTGTAATTCGTTTAAATTATATATTATGGAACCTCTTTGTTCAAATTACTTACCCTCAAAAAATGTTTCAATCCTTCAAATTGCGTGGGCAATGCGTCATACGTTAAGCATACCCTTTTTTTCGTTCTTTTAAGATATGCCGCTTCGAAATGTTTGGAACAAATACAACTACTGGAAGTCGGAGCCCAGCTGGAAGGATTGACACGATGTATTTGATTTATCCAATTCTGCCTTTTTGGTTCATATTTTGGGAATCTGTAATCCATTAGGGAGCAACATTACAATAACATTCATAAACCAATTACATTTAGGAAATCACGAAGCAAAAATGTTAACAAACAGGGCACTAAATCGATTATTCCTCGGGAGTTTTTCAACATGTATACTAAATTCCATTTCTTCAAAACAATAAAATGATTGCCTACTATAGGTAATCTTTACTAATATTTTTTTTCAGTTTTTTGTTACTTCAATTTTAACCACATACCCACTTTTTGCGGACGCCTATGAATAATCATTTCGCTAGTGCTCGCCCAAAGTGCTCGCACTAGACGTTCAGCATTAAAATATAATTTTCTATTTTTTTACATTATATAGTATTGTTAAGCGGTGAAAATGCATCCATTAGATAAAGATATGCATAATTAAAGTTATTTCGAAAAAAAAACTAGGTCACTTGATATTAAAATATATAATAATATACAAATAAGTTATCACGAACATGTATCAACTTACCTATGAAACGTAATACCATCTTCTTGCTTATCAGTACGGCTACCACATTTTAACACAACACACAGAACCATCTTTTCTACTTAATTAACTAAAAATATTTACCACTGACTTTATGTTTACCACAAAAAACAGCAATTGTTGCAACACGAGCTCGCGGTTATGGATGCTTTCTGAAGCGTTTCACCACGATTTGCCAGCGACATTGTTGGAAACTAACCAACACACGTGTAGACCTTTTATCTTACTCTAGCGCGTGTCTCAGAGATCGTAAGGGTGCCGAATACTTTCTCGCTCGCACTCATGCATCGTTTTTGTTCAGGCCTTGGTACAAAGTGAATGCAGTGTTATATTATAACCAATAGAAAAAATCCTTTTTTCTTTAGTGTTAGTTGTGTTGAAAGTTAGAAGCTAGTACCGGCTACGTTAACTTTATCCGGGATCCCGGGTCCGCAATCCTTGACAACAATAAGCTGAATGCACCGCAATTGGACTTTTAAAGCCGGGGCAGGTCTCAATTCGATTATATCCACTACATGCCGTCCGGTTTTCAATCGGTACAAAGTGAATGCAGTGTTGCCAA
Source organism: Rhyacophila brunnea (assembly GCF_057557595.1). Taxonomy (NCBI): domain Eukaryota; kingdom Metazoa; phylum Arthropoda; class Insecta; order Trichoptera; family Rhyacophilidae; genus Rhyacophila; species Rhyacophila brunnea. The sequence continues at coordinate 28,354,363 of NW_028232904.1, read as the reverse complement.
CAGAGCTCCGTCGCGTATTTACTCGTCGTAATACATCTATATTTATATATTATATATATAAAGTCCATCAAAATGGACGCTGAGATATTTCGACCTAAAGTTAAAACTCCTTTTGTAATATTCAGGAATGTTTTCACTGTATAATACATACCATATTTTGATAGTACCTACATGGATTAATTGTAATAAATAGTCGAAACATAAAGTATATTCAAGCTTTATTAATATTAGCAAATACCTCCTTATACTGCTGAAGGAACCTGTCAAAATGGACATGATTCACATTCAATTTGATGTCTTATCAATACTAGTATTGCCATTTATGCGGAAAATTGTAATACTTGTAATAAGATTGTGATAATAACACATAATATAGAAATCTGTTTTATCAAGCCACTGAAATAAATTAAAATATATGAGTATAAGCGCAAGGAGGTGTTCGCTTTTCAGACAAAAAGGACCAACATATTAATAAGATGCATTTTTCACAATCGGATACATTTAAGGGGGGACATGCTCGTCGAAGGTCAAAATTGAGTTTTTATTGTATTTTCAAACCATGATTCTGGACACTCCTTAAACGTTGTAGATAATCTATTTATATAATTTTGAAGCCTTATTATCTTTTATAGTTATTTTAAACATTTGATGACTGCATAAAGTATTTTTGTTACATAAAATAGTATTCTTTTAAACCTCTCGCTCTAATGTTTTAGAATATAGTCATATTTCGGTACATAACTGTGCAGTGGTGTTAAGATTTTTTACATTTATTAATTTTTAAACGCATTTATAAAACCATTAGCATAATTTATTACGAGATAATTTTTGTAAAATATTCACGATAAAAAATTATATTGATAATCTCTGTGATCCCAAATTTGACAAGAATTAGGCATTTTATTAATCAAAAAATCGGCAAGATTAACACATTTGAAGATGATTCTAAAGATATTTATTATAAGCTATGTCTTTGACCATTCAAGTGTGATAAACATCTTATGAATAATGATTGCTTTATAATAATTATTGACCTAAGAATAAGGTAGTGTTTTTTTGAAATACGCCATTTCTTTTGTCATTCCCTAGTAGTTAAGCTACAACATACGGCCGTAGCCATAAATTGACAAACTATAATTGAAGTAGGGAGTAAAATTATGTTACGCGCGTGTTTGAACATGTACCTAAGCGATTTATTTTTTATTTTTTTTTAAACGGTACATGTTCAAACACGCGCGTCAATATCATTTTACTCCCTACTTCAATTATAGTTTGTCAATTTATGGATACGGCCGTATGTTTTAGCTTAACCCCTGGGGAATGACAAAGGAAATGGCGTATTTCAAAAAAACACTACCTTATTCTTAGGTCAATAATTATTATAAAGCAATCATTATTCATAAGATGTTTATCACACTTGAATGGTCAAAGACATAGCTTATAATAAATATCTTTAGAATCATCTTCAAATGTGTTAATCTTGCCGATTTTTTGATTAATAAAATGCCTAATTCTTGTCAAATTTGGGATCACAGAGATTATCAATATAATTTTTTATCGTGAATATTTTACAAAAATTATCTCGTAATAAATTATGCTAATGGTTTTATAAATGCGTTTAAAAATTAATAAATGTAAAAAATCTTAACACCACTGCACAGTTATGTACCGAAATATGACTATATTCTAAAACATTAGAGCGAGAGGTTTAAAAGAATACTATTTTATGTAACAAAAATACTTTATGCAGTCATCAAATGTTTAAAATAACTATAAAGGATAATAAGGCTTCAAAATTATATATATAGATTATCTACAACGTTTAAGGAGTGTCCAGGATCATGGTTTGAAAATACAATAAAAACTCAATTTTGACCTTCGACGAGCATGTCCCCCCTTAAAGGATCGTCCATGTGGTATAATGTGGTGATAGAAAGGTTATAGAAAATGTGGCGTGACAAAACTAACTCATTTTTGGAATATCTTCTACAAAATTGTTTTTTAAACAAAGGAACTAGGAAGGAAAAAGGAACAAATAATTTTCAACTATAGGTGCGACAAAAATTCCGGACTGGCTGGCAATCGGAGAGCGAAAGTCGAGATGTGTGAACACGTCAATTTGTTTCGTGTTGGAGACGGGGGAATTAATTCTTAAATCGTGTAAAGATGACTAAAAAACGTTACCCATTTACTTGAAAAAGAAAACATGTCAATGAATATATTATTATTATTAGTAATATAACAATAAACATAACATTAAATGGACTCATGTCGACTTTTTATGACAAATTATGTTTTGTTCTGCACGCGACATTTGCATAATCTGCGCGTCGCGTAGTCACGGTCGTTTTAGACCGTGCCCCAACTGAAGTTTAGCCTTAAAGGCAGAAGTGCTCTTCTCGAGATGAGAGGCGAGCATGCCTTAAAGAAAGTTAGTGGAAAAATACTCGTTTGAGAAACTGTCAAAAGGAAAATAATTAAATACACTAAAATAAAGATGTCGTGGCCAAATGCAGCCAGGGTCACGACCGTTTTAGACCGTGCCCCAGCTGAAGTATAAGCCTTAACCCAACCGCATATGTAGCGTTGGTAAACACCACCATTTTGTATACCTAGGTTTAATTTCAACACACTTCCCAAAAAATATCCCAATTCGACTTCTTTGTACAAGACTTTTAGATAGGGCGACTTTTAATTTATAAGTCACACGAGTGAACTTTTATAGTACACAAAAAATAATACAGAAAAACCCCAACGGAACACAATCTATGGTAGGTCACATTAAATAGAAAATAAAACGACTAGACTAGACAATGATATTGATCATTTGAAAATATAATCCCTAACTGGCAACACTGCTGGCGTCACGGGAATTATGTTAAAGAAAATACAAGACGGTTCACTTTAACGATCGATATAATTACACAATTCAATATAACTATCTATAGCCCGGGGTAAATTATTGATTATATATACCATGCTGTCTATTTGTACTAAGAGATTCATATTTACACGCTATGCTGGGGTATACGCTGGAAATCTTACAGTCTGTTTGGAAGAACTAGCAAGGACTTAATGCGATGCGAATGAAAATAATATTTATCTAGCCGAATAAAAGACATATAATATATTAAAATAAATATAAGTGGCGAAGCCTCCATACTAAGCAATTATGTAAAGCCTACCTTCTTAAGGGCGCTGAGCATGTACCCCCTTAAGAAAAATATGTTTGATTTGCATATTGACAATTTAAATATATAATCACTATTATATATTCTATAAAAATACATCTGTCATATGTTTAGGGATGCATTAAGGCGATACTTCAGTGAAACGGTAAATAATTTTCAACTATAGGCGCGACGAAATTTTGGACTCGCTGGCAGTGTGAGAGCGAACGTCGAGGTGCGAATACGTCAATTTATTTCGTGATGGCGACGGGGGTATTAATTCTTAAATCATGTAAAGATGACTAAAAACGTTACCCATTTACTAGTAGAACAGATAAGTGCCCACCACCACCCGTCATATATGCACAACCGTGGATATGCACGGCCGCTTTCTATGACGCTTTAAACGTGTCTGAAAGAAGTGATTTTAAGTGATCATTCCGTCCCGAGACGGAGCCGCACGGGACTGATGCTGCAACCATGCACCGTAGTGCTTAAAGAAGAAAGTTAAGAAAGAAAATGTTTGTTTTTGGACTGGCTCTGCTGTCCGCTGACGTTAAGCGCTTTGTGTACCCGCATACTGAGTGTCACGAATTGAAATGGATGAGTCTACAGAAGAGTCCATTAAATGGACGCATGTTGGATTTATATGACAAATTATATTTCGGTCGGCATGCGTGATTTGCACCCGCGACCCGCAATCCGCGCATCGCCTAGCCACGATCTTTTTAGACCATGCATCAACTGAGGTATAGTCTTCAACATATATACAGATTACAAAACCACCTGTTAAGCGTTTTAAAAAATATGTCACCTATCTTTAATGAATTTATCAGATTATTTGCCGGGAATGCTGATGCTTTTTTTGTACGGACATTATGTCACGTGACCTCAGCATGTTTATCGCAATGTATGCAAAACGACAGGCTCTGAAGCTCTGTAAGCCTAAAATCACTTGATTATTTTATATTCTTTAAATATAATTTATTTTGCCAACGACTGATGTCGTATATGTAGGAATGTATTGTATTATACAGATTAAAAAACAATCTGCAAAGGTTTAAAAAAATATAGGTACCACAGCGCGCCATCTGTCTTGACGTAAAATAAATGTCGGATTATTTGCAAGGAATTGTGGAATTTTTTCGTATGGACTTTACGTCATATAACCTCAGTCAGTCTATCGAATTGTATTAAATGTGGTAGGCTCCTATCGCAGAGCCTAAAACCTTCGCGCATAATATTGTTGCAATTACTGCACTTGACCAAAATAATTAATAATTAGATAATTTAAAACAATAATTTCTATGGCGTTTAATCGCTTATTAATAAGTATAGATTATTTTTAAAAATAAAAAGAAATTTTATCTAATGATTTTTGATGTGTATAAATGTTTTGAAAAACACGTTTGACATCTGATACGACGGGGTCAGACTATAATATAACTAAATTACAATATTAAAATCTAATAAAACCATTAAAAATTCAAATTATTCACTTTCCATATGTATTGCTTTGTATTGGGTAGAAACAAAAAAGATACATAATGTATACAATAATGCTCAGGAATTCGAAACATATTGGGTGGTCCACATTACTGGAGAAGGTGTACATAGGTAATGCATCATAGCTTAAAAATCGTTTTTCGTTCAGGGATCGGTAGGCGTTTTTAGAGGGAGTCAATACCTATGCTTTTTTATACGAAAGCATTTTGACGAATGAAAATCGGCCGAAAACATTAGGCCGATTAATAAGTGATTTGCCGGACCGGTAATTTGTACGAATTTAATAATACATATTATAAATATCGTATTAAAAAAACATTACTAACCAATTATCTTGTAAGAAAGTACATGGTATATATTAGAAAATTTGGCATTAATTCTAAATTAATATAATATTCTTATAAACTAATCACTACCGGTCATTCTAAACGTCACATATTAGTTACCGGAACCATCCGGATTGATCTAAAGCAGGGGTATTCAAACTGTACACCATGGCGCAAATTCTAAATAAGTACAAATATAATAATATATCCCATCGATTGTTGTAACAGTTAAGCCTACAATGCTTTTTTGACCATGTCCGATCCTAATAAGATCATATGGGACTCCAAAGAATGGAGGTTTGTATTAACAGATTTTTGTTTTTACGAGAAATGGATGTTAGCCACTTGCTCAACCTATTAGGTCCATACTCTGACTCACACACAAATTGAAAAAAAATATGTGTACTTGTCATACTCAGGATTCTAACTTGGGACCCACGATGATATAGATAGACCAACGCTTAAGTCGCGCGGCCATCGTGGGTGTTTTTTTTTTTTTTTTTGAATTATCAATAATCATGTCCTTGCTTTTTCGTACAAGGTGGTTGTTGTTAGTAATTTTGAACAATCGCAAACACCCAGGCTTTGAGAAAAACACATAAATATTGTGTGTCCTGACCGGGAATCGAACCCAGGAACTCTCCGGTGGAAGGCAAGCGCCTTACGCACTGCACCACGAGAGCCGCCTGCCATCGTGGGTGTTAACTTACTACTACGATACAAAACTGTTTTTGAACAGCACTTATCCCATTTTAATTATTGGTTTCAAAAATACTTTCAGTAAGATAATGTGGAGAAGTTCACATTGATATAAGATCTAGGAGAAAGAATGGTAGAGTCTGTATTCTATAAACTGGCGTACACGTCACACGGAAAGCATTGTGCCATCGCGTTCAACTGTTCAAGTTTTCAATGGGAGGGAACGAGATGGGTGGTGAAGCGGGGGGAAAACCGGCACGCCAGCTTATAGAAAACAGACTTCTAGTTACAGTGATTTCCTTTGTGGCTACGACGTCATGCGTTGTTTGAACTGCTGAGAGTAGATTCCGTGGAGTCGATAGATTTTTAACTGGCGACGCCAGAGAATTATTTGCATTTTTCGTGTAAGTAGGTAAAACACTCGTTAAAAATTCTGTCAGTAAAAAATGGAAGTAGCTGACTTTGCAGCTAATATCCTCAATTTGGGTTATTTGAAAAAATTACAATGGTGATAGGTAAAACACTCGTTAAAAATTCTGTCAGTAAAAAATGGAAGTAGCTGACTTTGCAGCTAATATCCTCAATTTGGGTTATTTGAAAAAATTACAATGGTGATGCTCCCACTCTTCGTTACTTGTTACGATAGACAAACCTCAATCCAGTCTCCCATTGAGACATTTTATTTCCAGTGGCGTTTCAATGAGTTGCATTACCTGTAACAAAAGAAAATAATGTTTGAGACCTTCATGGATTTATGTTATATGATAGGTTTTTAGGTTGCCATGACGTGATCTTCCTTATTCTTTCCTCGGCGTTTCTGGCTCTGCAGCAAGCCCGAAATGGCGAGGAAAGAAGAAGAAAGAACACACGGTGACAACAACTATTACGATAAATTAAAATAAAATAATTTATTATTTTTTTGTTAAACACTGGAATACCTATATGTAGGATTTAAGAATGTAACATTCTTTTATTCGACATATATAATTTGAATACAAATACATAAACGGATTGCCAATTATTAACGCAACTTAGAAAGCGCTGCAGAGAGTATTGTAAAAACTATACAGTTGTTGCAATTAGATAAGATACCAATAGCATAATGGTCAGTGCACATCATGTGCACGATTCCCGAGACACAATTTTTATATAGTTATGTATTTGTATATAATATTATCATATTACGAAAAAATATATGGAAAACAATATTGTACCTATCTAGTTTGAAACATTGATTTATCATAATGTAGGGAAGTCTTTATTCACACAGATTTTATGCGCAAACATTTTCTGACAGTTCGTAATGCATTCGGAGCCATTCATTGGTCGGTAGTATTATATAGAATGTAGCCAATCGGGTATCGACTGATTGGTATGGAGTGGTTTTCAGCCAATGAGGTTGTGATGCAAATTTACCCAAACTGAAAGTGGGTAATGTACGGTTTTCAGTTGTAAGGGCGTCTCCGTGATCGCAGTGAATAAATAATCCTGTGTAAAGACACGAATAATGTTGACTATCACTGCTCTAATCATTAACGGACGAGTGCCTTTAATAGTGGCAATAATTCTTTATATCCACATAACTGAGAATATTTTTTCGGATATTTCAGTTATATATACGGGGATAAAAAATTCAATCCGTGTCAGCATATTGATCGGCGATATTAAAAACATGACCGCAATTACAAATTCTCTAATAACAGCCATTCCCCGTAGTGTCCAATTATTGCAAACTCACTAAATAGCTTACTGCAGTTATAATTTCCACGATATCCATTTTTCCAAATAGTCGGCTATATCCGATGACGCAAACTCCATGCGGTAGCTGACTCAATTATAATAATTATGTCCAAAATATTATTTTCAAGATATTATTTTGATTGTGAGTACGTGAATTAATAGCGGATCATAATTCATTGGACATGTCAATCGAATATAAGTTCCCAGTCTGTTAGTATCTCAGTTTCTGTATCGCTCCGCACAACATCTCATTCTACCGAGATTCGGACCTCGGAACAATATCATAAGTATTGTAGCATAACTACTGTAACATACTCTTGTACCGACGACTGTTTACGCTGCAAATAAAACGCGCTCCTCCATCCATCGGAACAACCACCAAATCTCGACTTCAGCATCCACCATACTATGACTCCCACAGTAGGGATTGCAAAACCGGTATTCCAGTATTTACCAACACCGAAATATCGGTTTTAAAAATCCAAAATACCGGAATTTTCGGTATTAAGAAAGCACACTCGTTTACGTTTTTGAAAATGAATTATAAATTATGTGCTGCTAAAATGCAAATATATTGAGTAAATCCAACACAGATGAAAAAATAATTAAACCAATTTCATCAAATATATTTATAAAGTAATTGTCGCGATGAATTATCATAATATTATTTCAAAATAGAAAATATCTGTGACAAAAATTTTCAATATATTTTAGTTATAATAAATTATTGCTGACTGTACAAGCATTGAATTTAAGAAGCTTTTCCTGCAGCCGGACTTATTTGAACTTGATAAACTTTGAGGGTTTTAGTTAAAATTATTAATATATAAAATTATTTGTAAAAAATCAATAGTTCTACAATTATGATCAATACATATTTTTAAATGTCAACATAATTAATGTAGGTATGTAGATTTTTGCTATAATATAATATTTAAAAAAGATTTTAATAGCCATATTCGGTACAGTTCGGTCATGAGGAATACAGCGGAAAACACATTTTGAAAATACCCGATATACTGTATTATTTGTTAGTTTGGGTTACTTTAAGTTAGGTTAGGTTAGGTTAGTTTAATCTAACAAACAATCCAGTATATCGGCTATTTTCAAAATGTGTTTGCCGCTGTATTCCTCATAACCGAACTGTACCCTATATTCATTGATAAGCACCTACTTCTGTTTTTTTTTAAATGTTTAAGAAATACCGGTATTCAATAAAAAATATCGAAAAACCGCAATAGAATTTTTCATTTGGTATTGCAATCCCTATCCCACAGTGATGACCCCGACATATATTATTCCACAATAAGATATTCATAATCCAACATGCCCTAAACCGCTGTTTAGAAAATGTATGCTGCAAACACCAGTAGAATTATAATGGAAACACATACGTTGTTCTTCCAAGAGAAACAACGTTTTATTTCCATGTGAGATAGGGTAACCGCACTTCAGATAAGTTGAGAAGATAACTCGCAGTGAATTTAAGAGACCCGCCGTGGCATGGCGCATGGCCACCACAGCCAAGACGATTTATGGACACGAAATTTAACTATCATGTACTTAACAATATAATCCCAGTAAATAAAGACAGCCTGAACATTAAGTAAGTTGTAATTTTGTAGAATATTTAAAACTAAGTTTAGCAGGGGTAGTCAACCTGGTCCTTACCGCCCACTAGTGTGCGATCCGGCTTTCATGGTGGGCGGTAGGGGTTTTAAAAACATTTTCATTATGTTTTATGAAAGCTAATGTATTAAGCTACAACATACGGCCGTAGCCATAAATTGACAAACTATAATTGATGTAGGGAGTAAAATGATGTTAACGCGCGTGTTTGAACATGTATCAGTTAAAAAAAATCGGTTAGGTATGTTGTAGCTTAACCACTGGGGAATGCCAAAAGAAATGGCGTATTTCAAAAAAACACTACCTTATTCTTAGGTCGATAATTATTATAAAGCAATCATTATTCGTAGGATGTTTATCACACTTGAATGGTCAAAGACATAGCTTATAATTAGTATCTTTAGAATTATCTTCAAATGTGTGAATCTTGCCCATTTTTTGAATAATAAAATGCCTAATTCTTGTCAAATTGGGGATCACAGAGATTATCAATATAATTTTTTATTGTAAATATTTCACTATAATAATGTCGACATAAATTTTACTAATGGTTTTATAAATGCTTTTAAAAATTAATAAATATAAAAAATCTTAACACCACTTCACATGGACGTACTGAAATATGACTATATTCTAAAACATTAGAGCGAGAGATTTGAAAGAATACTATTTTATGTAATAAAAATACTTTATGCAGTCATCAAATGTTTAAAATAAATATTAAGGATAATAAGGCTTCAAAATTATTTAAATAGATTATCTACAACGTTTAAGGAATGTCCAGGATCATGCTTTGAAAATAGCATAAAAGCTCCATCTTGACGTACGCTGAGCATGTCCCCCCTGAAGAAGGTAGGCTTTAAATAACCGCCTAGTATGAATTTATCTATATCGTGGACACACTGAAATGATTATAGAGATCCTTGAAGTGGATCAGTGCAATTTAGACATTTAGCATTAGTTAAAAAAAATCATATAGGCCTCTACAGAGTAGAGGTTGAATTGACAGATTTTTGTTTTTTCGAGAAATCCATGTTAGCTACTTGTCCAACCTATTAGGTCTATACACCGCCCGGATTCTGATGGCTGTGACAGCTGTGGGTTCAAGTACCGTTCGATTAGGTCGTATTCTTATTTGTCCGGTGGTTGTTTATCCAGTACAAATCTTGCAATCGATTTTTAACTAACTTCCCGACTAGCTAGACATTTTAAACTTTTAGAATATATCAGAACACGATGCCAATGCATTCTTTTAATACTTTTAGCCACCTAATCCACTATTATTGGTTGCTTAGTAGGTGGTCCTAACAACTAAATTCTTGATATATACGTGCGTTATTATGGAAATCAAAATGAAATGTCAAAATGACATTTCAGTATTCTATATTTGTTTGTTTGTTTTTTATTTACTTCATATCAAGTACAAGTTTGAGCATATTGAGCATAATAATTAAACAGAAAATTTAAAAACGTTGTATATAAAAAGTTCTTTCTATCTTGTGATTCTTTTAAAATCTATTTTCGGTACTGTTCGGTTATCAGGAATACAGCGGAAAACACATTTTGAAAATACCCGATATACTGGATTATTTGTTAGTTTGGGTAAGTTTAGGTTAGGTTAGGTTAGGTTAGGTTAGGTTAGGTTGGGTTAGGTTAGGTTAGGTTAACCTAAAAAATAATCCAGTTTATCGGCTATTTTCAAAATGTGTTTTCCGCTGTATTCCTGTTAACCGAACAGTACCCTATTTTCTTTACCAATTGTTCTGTTATCTTTGGAAGGTTGTCATTCTAAGAAGATATGTGATATCATTGATTCGTCCACTCGTCCCTTCAGTCGCGTGGGATTGTCGAGTTGTTTACGAGTAGTGGCCAGCCTAAGGTACTTAGAATTACTACAGTAGTGAGAGTTAGCACACTGTTTAACTAAAAGTAATACAATTTGCATTATAATAGTTTATGAAACAATGGCTACGGGCAAAGCTGTGAAAATAGCGCCACGAGGAAAGCACAAACAAAAGCTTCGCTGTTTACAGTCTGAAAGCGTCGGATCGAGGTGTTTATCTTTCACTTGGATTCACTAGAAATATTTATTAACCCTTTTGTAACTGGAATACAACCTTTTCCAGGAATCAGAAAAAAGTGTTACAAGTGAATAAGTGGTATTTATTAGTATACTGGGCATGTCTAGGCTTACCATACGTATAGGTTTGACCGGGATTGTCTCGGTTTCACACAATGACATTAATATGGACGAATCATCTGGGAATAAAAATGACACTCACTTTTTAGTCGGGTCTGCTGAATGGCATAATCTGTTCTAACGACAATACAATAAAGGTGATATTGCTATAAATTCCGGATGCGTGATATCGCATAATGGAAATTGCGTGACGTCTACTTATACATGTGCGAATGTCGCTTAGGGGTAGACAAACCCTACTTGAAGATAAATATAATATTATAGTATCCATGGCTTTATCCGACTGACTTTATAACATGTTTAATCCTAAGTAGATCATTGTCCAAGTGAAGTTGTGTGGACAGATTTTCCGATTTGCTTTTTCCAAGAAGGTTATACAGCCACCTTCGCCAACGACGACTTCATATCAAAGAGAAAGACAAGACACGGGACGACGATTACGTACCGTCAGTCACTCAGCGGGTAACGACGCTCCCTAAGAATATCATAATATGGGCCCCTTCACAAAGTAGATGTTGTATTAACAGATTTCCCGATTTGATTTTTCCGAGAGGGTTATATCGGAACCTTCGCCAACAACGGCAAGATATTATCCCGCAAAAAAACGCCAGAGCACTGTAGAGGAAAAGTATTGAACTCCCTTAAATATTAATGAGTGAGTGAGTCGATTTACATTATTTTTAAATATAAATAAAACTCCTTAGGATGCAGACACACATGAGAAATAGCGCTCCCTGATTGGTTAGTAACGCCTTGATGACAGAACTCACATTATTCATTGAAAAATGAAGTTATGACACCAACAGTCAACTTTTTCAATGATTTTCGCAAGGTTTAAAGTGACATTTGATAGCCAACTACTTTTCTGTATATAGATGAATGCATTTAGAATCACATGGTATATTTAACTCAAAAATTACAAAATTTCAAAATGTGAGTTATGACTCTAGGGCCTAAGCGACTCACGTGTTCAATTAGACTGTACCTAACTTTTAAAATAAAAGATGTCCCCCACCAAGTTGTTGATTATTGGACTCATCCCAGCGTCAACAGTAGGCACAGTAAAAAATATTCAATAAAATACAATCCCAAAAATTGTCACACGAAAATAAACATAACACTTAGTCCTTATTACCCAGGAATAAAACAGTTCCCCAGGCGTTGTACTTCTTCCAAAAATGCACGTAGCGTGGAGAGAATTGCGGCCCAATTCAGGGAGAGGTCGGCGGACTTAATCGCTCTCCGTGGAATTAATCACTCGGTTCATTATTAAAAGCAGTGGTTTCGCATCGATCCGAGGTGGTGGGTTCATTCGGGGATTAATAAATTTATTATAACTTAACGGGCTCGGAAAATCACGCGCGTATCGACGCACTTACAAAGTTGCGGCTTTGATTTACAAACAAAAACTACACATACCTACTGACACCTACATATATTTTAGGTCATGAGGAAACGACAAAGAAGAAGTACCTCAAGTTAAACGTACCTAAATATTAGAAATATTTCGGATGAATCACAGAGGGATCGATAGTTTAGAGCAGGGGTAGCCAACCTTTTGCATACCATGCGCCAATTTTTTTCACAGACGAGTTCAGATGCTCCATACAACTCAAGCACCTTAATAGAAAATGGAAAATAGGGATAGGGGTAGGATCTGCTTCGCTTAGGGGAGGAAAAGGAATAAATCAATCACGCAATTCAATTAATTTATGCCAATTCAAAAAACACATGTTTATTGGAGCACCAATGTGCTCTACAATAGTAAGAAATGATCTCTTGGACGAAAGGGTGATCGCTATCGTGGACCCCGCTGATGGTGTCACAGCTGCCGGAGAGTCTCGTTTGGTGAAGATAACTCCGGACAACAGTTGTTGGGTGTGATGAGAGAGAGAGAGAGAGAGAGAGAGCTCTGAGCGGGACGGAGCACTGAGAGTGTTTGAGCGTTTGGATTTCGCTAGTCCTTCAATGCTTGGTGTTAAATTCGTTACTGAGAGCAACAGAGAATTATTCAAATATGAATCAGTTATTCGCGAGCATGTTCTGCTTTTAATCAATTTCATTGATGAAAATGCTTGTTCACATCTGTATGTCGATCCAAAGCGACATAAATATAACTTTTTGCATGTTTTTTTACAAACTGTCAAAAAATGGGACGAACTGATGAGTGAGAAGACTATATGACTTGAACTGAGAGCACTCAGGTGTTGAAAATATGAAGATGGATTCAGTTATGGCGCCTACTTCAAAAGAATAAATAGGCGCAAATGGTTTAGAGGCTCAAAGCATTTTCCTTCATCAATTTTCCTAATACGTATGTTTCTGAGGTTTGTCAAAATTATCGTAGTATATTCTTGGGTTTCCACCGTGTCTCTTTCTTCCTTCTTTACTCGACGTTTCGGGCTCGTTGCAGAGTAAAGAAGCGTGTCAGTGAACACGAGAGAGCATATCGACTTAAACATTACACGATGTCGACAATTGCCGAGTACTCGATGGATACAGGACACAAATTTGACTTTGAAACCAAGATATTGGGTCGGAATAAAGGATATTTCGCACGATTGGTGAAGGAGGCCATTGAAATCCATAGAAACCCTGAAAATATTAATAGGGATGATGGATTACGGTTAAAAACGTCATGGCTTCCGGCACTATCAGCAAAATCTAATATTCGAGCCGGTATCTCTGGTTGTAACGATTGACAGATTACTCTGAGCAACGTTTGCTCTTAGCTAATCGGATTCCTTTTGACATTCTTAGAGCAACGTTTACATTCACATACCTACACTACATTTTCATCATAAAACATATCATCTCTTGATAATGGCCTCTGCAACGAATCCGAAACGTCGAGTAAAGAAGGAAGAAGGAGACACGGTGGAAACCCAATAATATACTACGATAAAAAACAACCGTGAAAGTCTCAAACATTATATTTGTCAAATTTGTGATTTTTTCTATATATAATATATTTAAAAAAAAATAACTTAGAATAGCGAATGACGCTAATGACAGTGATTAATAAACTTTAGAACATGAGTGATGGTAAACGAAGGAATGCCAATTAAAATTTTCTACAATAAAATTGCCAGTGCGTAGGTACTTAGGTAATTACGTAAAGTGTCACTTAACGCGATGTTAGTTGTAACTCACACGGGTTGTTTGCTCAGTAATGCTGGATTTTATTAAGTAGTTAGAACTTAAGGGGTTTCACGTTACTTACGACTTTGTTTCTAGTTTTAATTCGTGTTGTTTGAAAAGGGGTGTTTAAAGTTGAACCTGTCCCCTTTGTCACACGGCTTGTATATAATTATAATAATATTACAATTATGAAATAATAGTGAAGAAGAAACGGATAAACACGACATGGCAACCCGGTGATCAAGTAACCTGTAAAACAACATTTTGAAGTAATTTTCGACACAAATACGTCAGTAAATTGATCATCGTCGAAGGCATAAAGAAGTAAATTCAGCAAACTGCAAATATGACTTGATTCTCGCCGAAGGCTTAGCAAGGGCCCAATTGACCATAAAAAACAATTCATATGAACTTATTTAGAATCACTGGTCAACGAAACGTTTTTCAGAAACATTTTAGAAACTAAATATGTACCCACACATGTTATTTTATGAAATATTAATATTAGTGTCATGTAATAAACAATTTCTTTTATTCAACGAAAAATTCATAAGATTTTAGAATGTAACATACTCTATATTGAACATACATAACTTGAAAACATCTAGTAGGTGGTGTCATACACATTATGCCGACGTTTTTTAAATTGGAGGACGCTGACCACAATGCGGTTCCAAAATAAAAACTGATTTGAATTACGGAGGGTTTAATTTAATTTTAGAAACTAACCAACACTATCTGCAATTAGTAATATTAGTTTAATGAAATATAAATTATAAATGGAAAATTATTTTTATTTTACCACGTTTTTATTAGCTCTTATTCTTGTTTGTCCGGTACAGATTTTTTCTTGTGTGGCCAGTACAAATTTTTTCTTCCAAGATTTTTAACTAACTTCCCGACTAGCTAGACATTTGAAACTTTTAGAATACATCAGAACACGGTGCCAATGCATTCTTTTAATACTTTTAGCCATCTTTAGGGAGAATTGAATTAATTTTCAGTTAATTCTGTTTTGTATGTTTCGGAAAAAATTCGTTAAAACCAATATTTACTACTCACTATTATTGGTTGCTAAGGGGTCCTAGCAACTAAATTATTAATATATACGTGCGTTACTATGGAAATCAATATAGAATGTCCAAATGACATTTCAGTATTCTATTTTTATTCGGTATTTCTATCAAGTACAAAAAAAGTATTTATTAATAGATAGAATTGTCAAGTTTATATGATTCAACAGAAAATTAAAAAACGTGGTATATAAAAAGTTCTTTTTATATTTACATTTAATTTAATTAATTATAGTTTAGGCGGGGCCAACCTAAAATGAACCAACAATATATTATAGGTACCTAATATGTATTTTTAATCCAACGAAAACAAATAAGTATGAATGAAAAAGTGTGCGCAATTATGTCGTATCGCCCAAAGTATACGAAAATTATTATGGTTTGGCTTAGGCAGGGTTTAATTGATTTTTAAAAAATAACCAACACCATCTGTAAATTTTAGTCTTAGTTCAATAAAAACAAATACCTATATATGACTCACAATGTTTAGTGTGCACTATTAATGTCAGATGTTAACAGCCTACCTCCACCCTTCGTCACTGTGTGGTAGTACCCATGCTCCCACATACCGCCATACCCCGTACATACAGTCCACTTAAAGTATAACCAAACACAGTGGAACCCCGGTCTACCTTTCTCGCATAAATCGTTTTCCCGCACGGATCGTTCATTTTTGACAGTCCCGCCAAACACCCATAAGAACAATTTTAAAATATAATCCCGCATTAATCGTTCCCCGATTTATGGCTTTCCTCGATCTAGCGTCTAAATATTATGGTCCCGTCACAAATATTATCCCGATTCACTGTTGTTGTTGACTATTTTTCATTTCGCTTTCGTAGATTTTTTTATGATACATACAGAACTTTCAGTCGCGTCGCTTTGTATGCACAGGTCGGTCGGCGGTTAGGCTTGCCTAACATCTCGTATCACGCAAGTCGCAACTAAAATGCTACGTCATGAAGAAAACTAGAACTCAAGCTGAGAAACTGAAAATAATTCAAGACGTCGAAAAAAATCCAGGAGAAAACGAGTTTTTAAAAACAAATATAGATCCCGCATTTATCTATTTTAGGGTCCCTTGAAAACCGTAGAATCGGGATTTCACTGCACAAACATAATATACAAAATCTCACTTTTTACGATAAAGTTAACAAATATGACAAAATAATATTACTTGAGTAGGTACGGTTAATTTTATGTAGAGCGTTGGAGCGGACCCTTTTTTGAGTTGCTCCGCTCCGGGAAATAATACTTACTCCGGCTCCGCTCCAGGGTCTGCTCCGCTCCGGGTAAACAGTTTTAAGTATTATATGTATACAAATGTTAAAAAAATAAAAAATAAGTACTTTTAAAATAATCGACATTTTCATTATTAATTCTATGAAACAAAATTACCGTCAGCAAATCGTCTGTCATTATTTGCCTCTTCTGTTAAAAAAGTGAGGTTATTTATCACTCGGCAGTGTTGCCATATTTCAAATAATTCTAGTGTTGCAAAGTGTCAAAATATGCTGTTTCATTGTATTTAGGACGAAAATTTAATAATATAAATACATCCGGAGCAGCGGAGCACTACACTGCGCTCCTACTCCTGATAAAATCCTATTGCTACAGTGCTCCGTCCTCCTGCTCCGTCCTCCTGCTCCGTCCTCCTGCTCCGAGCTCCGCTCCAACGCTCTGATTTTATGAAGAAATTTTACCTAACAAAGAGGGATGGAATCCTTAAACTCTAGTTCTTCCAAGCTATTTTTCATTTAATATATAAGTAAGCTTTAAGCTGTAGCTCAGGTTTTAAATAATTCATCAGATTAAAAAATAAAAACTTTTTAAGGCCATATAATTAAAAAAGTTTAATCTAGTTCGGAAGCGAGTTTCTTGGATCGGAAAAGAATGATTCAATTTTTCATGAATATAATTATTTAAATTTTACTCTTCAGATATAAATAATTATAATATCATCATCAGCCGGGGTCAATCCACTGCTGGATGAAGGCCTCCCCAAGCTTCTTCCAACTCTCTCGGTCATGTGTCGTTCGCTGCCACGTATTTCCGCCGAACTTTATCAGTTCGTCAATCCAGCGGCGTTTAGGGCCATTTCGTGCCCCTTGGGTATTATTGGATGACGGCATTTGTCCAGCGGCCATCCTTTCGGCAAGCAATGTGCCCCACCCATTTCCATTTTAGCTGTTTGACAACGTCTATTACATCGCGTACTCCTCTCTGCTTCCTAATCCATTCCTTTCTCTTACGGTCCTTTCGCGTGGTGCCCAACATACACCTCTCCATGCCTCGCTGTGCGACTCTTAGCCTTTGGACATCTCTCGCAGCCATACGTGAGCACAGGTAGCACATATTGGTTGAACACCCTACGCTTAAGACATAATGGTAGGTCACTCTTGAAGATACTATTCAGACGTCCGAAAGCACTCCATCCCAGCTTTGTTCTTCGAGACATTTCATCGTGCATGCTTCCGTCTATGGGCACCTGCTGTCCGAGATAGACGTAGCTGTGACTTGCTCGAGTTGGGTGCCATTAATACAGATAATCGCAAGGTCCGAAAAACAGTTCCTCATCACTTTTGTCTTTGAAACTTTTATCTTTAGGCCGACCGTTCTTCAGATTTAAATAATTATAATATACTAGTTTGAAATCCCATTCAAGGATCTACGCAAAAATATATAAAATCTTGTAAATTATTAGGAAGTTTACGCTGGCATCCATCGTGTCCGGAAACTTGTACGTATGCAGTTCGCCGTATCACACTTCACTGTAAAATGTTCTATCGGAAATATATGGCAGTATGGGCAGTATATTAAAGACCGTCAAACCTCTGTGGGTCGTATGGTACTGACATAAAATTCATGTATAAATAAAACACGGTTCTTGTCGATTTACACTTTACAGGAAACCAGCAGCAAACAAATTTTGAAAATAGCCGATATACTGGATTACTTGTTAGGTAATGTTTGACTAGGTTAGGTTAGGTTTTCATTCTTGAATTCATGAATTTTGCCAAAATCAGCTTTGAATTAATGTTCATATTGAATTTAATAAAATTACAATAATTAGTGTAATCGCGGTGATCTAATGCTCATACCGAGCCGCGATTCGATAGTGAGTACTACCGAATTATTGATAAGATGAAGAGCTATTGAAGGAGTTCGAAAGAGACTGAGATCGAGTGACAGTGAGCAAGTGACGAGTGACTGTTTCCATCATCGTCCTTCGCTATAGATAAAACTGAATATTATAATAAATCATAATAGTCATTGTTGGTCTAGGTTATGATTGAGAAATCTGCTGACAGCTGCCCATCGCAACTTCGATTTTTTTTGATAACAAAACATGAACACCGAAGTGTATCACACATGTTATGGTGACATCTTATGATTGCTACAGTGTAGGTATTCCATAACTGGTTTTTACCACGCTTTTCTTAGCTCGT
Source organism: Rhyacophila brunnea (assembly GCF_057557595.1). Lineage (NCBI taxonomy): Eukaryota > Metazoa > Arthropoda > Insecta > Trichoptera > Rhyacophilidae > Rhyacophila > Rhyacophila brunnea. The sequence continues at coordinate 28,335,430 of NW_028232904.1, read as the reverse complement.
ATTCTTGTTTGTCCGGTGGTTGTTAATCCAGTGCAAATCTTGCAATCGATTTTTAACTAACTTCCCGACTAGCTACACATTTGAAACTTTTAGATAATATCAGAACATGATGCCAATGCATTCGTTTAACCATCTTTAAGTAGAATTGAATTCATTTTCAGTTAATTCTGTTTTGTATGAAAAGTTATTTCGGAAGAAATCCGTAATCCAATCCACTATTATTTGTTGCTAACGAGGTGGTCCTAGCAAATATGACAAAATAATATTACTTGAGTAGGTACGGTTAATTTTATGTAGAGCGTTGGAGCGGACCCTTTTTTGAGTTGCTCCGCTCCGGGAAATAATACTTACTCCGGCTCCGCTCCAGGGTCTGCTCCGCTCCGGGTAAACAGTTTTAAGTATTATATGTATACAAATGTTAAAAAAATAAAAAATAAGTACTTTTAAAATAATCGACATTTTCATTATTAATTCTATGAAACAAAATTACCGTCAGCAAATCGTCTGTCATTATTTGCCTCTTCTGTTAAAAAAGTGAGGTTATTTATCACTCGGCAGTGTTGCCATATTTCAAATAATTCTAGTGTTGCAAAGTGTCAAAATATGCTGTTTCATTGTATTTAGGACGAAAATTTAATAATATAAATACATCCGGAGCAGCGGAGCACTACACTGCGCTCCTACTCCTGATAAAATCCTATTGCTACAGTGCTCCGTCCTCCTGCTCCGTCCTCCTGCTCCGTCCTCCTGCTCCGAGCTCCGCTCCAACGCTCTGATTTTATGAAGAAATTTTACCTAACAAAGAGGGATGGAATCCTTAAACTCTAGTTCTTCCAAGCTATTTTTCATTTAATATATAAGTAAGCTTTAAGCTGTAGCTCAGGTTTTAAATAATTCATCAGATTAAAAAATAAAAACTTTTTAAGGCCATATAATTAAAAAAGTTTAATCTAGTTCGGAAGCGAGTTTCTTGGATCGGAAAAGAATGATTCAATTTTTCATGAATATAATTATTTAAATTTTACTCTTCAGATATAAATAATTATAATATCATCATCAGCCGGGGTCAATCCACTGCTGGATGAAGGCCTCCCCAAGCTTCTTCCAACTCTCTCGGTCATGTGTCGTTCGCTGCCACGTATTTCCGCCGAACTTTATCAGTTCGTCAATCCAGCGGCGTTTAGGGCCATTTCGTGCCCCTTGGGTATTATTGGATGACGGCATTTGTCCAGCGGCCATCCTTTCGGCAAGCAATGTGCCCCACCCATTTCCATTTTAGCTGTTTGACAACGTCTATTACATCGCGTACTCCTCTCTGCTTCCTAATCCATTCCTTTCTCTTACGGTCCTTTCGCGTGGTGCCCAACATACACCTCTCCATGCCTCGCTGTGCGACTCTTAGCCTTTGGACATCTCTCGCAGCCATACGTGAGCACAGGTAGCACATATTGGTTGAACACCCTACGCTTAAGACATAATGGTAGGTCACTCTTGAAGATACTATTCAGACGTCCGAAAGCACTCCATCCCAGCTTTGTTCTTCGAGACATTTCATCGTGCATGCTTCCGTCTATGGGCACCTGCTGTCCGAGATAGACGTAGCTGTGACTTGCTCGAGTTGGGTGCCATTAATACAGATAATCGCAAGGTCCGAAAAACAGTTCCTCATCACTTTTGTCTTTGAAACTTTTATCTTTAGGCCGACCGTTCTTCAGATTTAAATAATTATAATATACTAGTTTGAAATCCCATTCAAGGATCTACGCAAAAATATATAAAATCTTGTAAATTATTAGGAAGTTTACGCTGGCATCCATCGTGTCCGGAAACTTGTACGTATGCAGTTCGCCGTATCACACTTCACTGTAAAATGTTCTATCGGAAATATATGGCAGTATGGGCAGTATATTAAAGACCGTCAAACCTCTGTGGGTCGTATGGTACTGACATAAAATTCATGTATAAATAAAACACGGTTCTTGTCGATTTACACTTTACAGGAAACCAGCAGCAAACAAATTTTGAAAATAGCCGATATACTGGATTACTTGTTAGGTAATGTTTGACTAGGTTAGGTTAGGTTTTCATTCTTGAATTCATGAATTTTGCCAAAATCAGCTTTGAATTAATGTTCATATTGAATTTAATAAAATTACAATAATTAGTGTAATCGCGGTGATCTAATGCTCATACCGAGCCGCGATTCGATAGTGAGTACTACCGAATTATTGATAAGATGAAGAGCTATTGAAGGAGTTCGAAAGAGACTGAGATCGAGTGACAGTGAGCAAGTGACGAGTGACTGTTTCCATCATCGTCCTTCGCTATAGATAAAACTGAATATTATAATAAATCATAATAGTCATTGTTGGTCTAGGTTATGATTGAGAAATCTGCTGACAGCTGCCCATCGCAACTTCGATTTTTTTTGATAACAAAACATGAACACCGAAGTGTATCACACATGTTATGGTGACATCTTATGATTGCTACAGTGTAGGTATTCCATAACTGGTTTTTACCACGCTTTTCTTAGCTCGTATTCTTGTTTGTCCGGTGGTTGTTAATCCAGTGCAAATCTTGCAATCGATTTTTAACTAACTTCCCGACTAGCTACACATTTGAAACTTTTAGATAATATCAGAACATGATGCCAATGCATTCGTTTAACCATCTTTAAGTAGAATTGAATTCATTTTCAGTTAATTCTGTTTTGTATGAAAAGTTATTTCGGAAGAAATCCGTAATCCAATCCACTATTATTTGTTGCTAACGAGGTGGTCCTAGCAACTAAATCATTAATATATACGTGCGTTACTATGGAAATCAAAATGACATTTCAGTATTCTATATTTGTTTGTTTGTTTGTTGCAAAATAGCAAAAAAATGATTTGTTGACAATTGCCTTATTTGCCCTAAATTATTAATACAAAGAATTGTCAAGTTTATCTGATTCAACAGAAATTTAAAAAAAGTGGTAGGTATATAAAAAGTGGTTAAATCGAAATAATTTAAATTTTCGATGGTGAAATAAGTACTGTTAATACCATTTATTGTCAATCAAGTCAAATGTTTGTAGAATTTACCATACTCGAGATAATAGGGGTGAATCAACCTACTTTCTGTATCCAATACCGCACTTCCCCTAATACCAACACTAAAAATCACGAAGCCAAAATACTTTGGAATATGTTAAAAAAAAAAAACACAATGCCCATAAAGAATATTCTGCTTTACATTTTGGCTAACCTTGTAGAAAGGCTTTATACACTACAAGTTATATACACCTAATATGAAAGTTGCTGCAGTGTTACATGAAAAAAACTGTTTCTGTAAACAGTTTTCTGTAGTGACCTCTTCAGTCCCAAAGCAGAAAATCCTGAAGAGGCCTCAGTCATAAAATACAGGCACCTATCTAGAAAAAGGGGTAAAAAAAACTAAAAACTATATACGAAAGCACTGCATGCAGGGAGTTTCCAACCGGAATCCCGGTATGAAATTATAACAGTATATTACTTATATAAAACAAAGGCGAAATTGTTGAAGATATAATTAATACATTTCAATAAATGAATTATATGAATAGCGTTAGTATTTTTAAAATAAAAAGGCATTGTCTTTATATATAAAAAACAGTAGGTATTATGACAAAACAGTGACGCGCCAAAAAGTATAAAAAATACATAATTTTGAAAACACTTCTGAGAAAATATATTATAACCAATAGAAAAAAGTAAGACACCCCAAAGAAATCGAACCTGCATCTCTCGGGTATCGCGTCCACGCACATTGACCACAATGCTTAAGGAGTTACACTTGATTACGATAAATGGGGTAACTTGAGGGGTGTCTTAATATTTTTAAAAAGATTTTTTTTAATGGTTATAATATATTTTCTCAGTGTTTTCAAAATTATGTAAAGTTCAATGATTAGAATGTTACATTCTTAAAACTTTGAATTATTCGTAGATTAAAAAAAATAGTTCATTAAAAATTATTAGCAAGTTTAAGTAGGTTACAAACAAAAAATCTTGGAGTGATCCGTGACGTCGGTTAGTAATTAAAGTAATACCTACTTTGATTTAAAATACAAAAGCCGATCGCCATATTATTACAGTAGCTCAATTTGGAAAGCGCTTCAGTGAGTTTTAAAAAGCCATTAGTTAAAATTTATCGCAATTAAGTATGACTCCTTTAGCATTGTGATCTATCTGTGTGGGCGCGATACCTGAGAGATGCAGGTTCGATTCCTGCGGGGTGTCTTACTTTTTTCAAAAAGATTTTTTCAATTGGTTATAATATATTTTAGGTGTTTTCAAAATTTAGTATATTCAATTTCCAAAACGTTTTTATTTTTACAACGTTTTTATTAGCTCGTATTCTTATCTGTCCGGTACAAATATTGCAATCGATTTTTAACTAACTTCCCGACTAGCTAGATATTTGAAACTTTTAGAATATATCATATCAGAACACGATACCAATGCATTTTTTAAATACTTTTTTTAAATACTTTTAGCCATATTTAATTACAATTGAATTCATTTTCAGTTAATTCTGTTTTGTATGAAAAGTTCTTTCGACACCATTATTGGTTGCTAAGCGGATGGTCCTAGCAACTAAATTATTAATATATACGTGCGTTACTATGGAAATCAATATGAATCTCAAAATGACATTTCAGTATTATTTCTCTATCAAGTGAAAATTTTTTGATCGTTTAAGCTAGTCAAGTCAAGTTTATATGATTCAACAGAAAGTTTTAAAACGTTTAATATAAAAAAATTCTTTTTATCTTGTAATTATTATTAGTACAGAATACCGGTAGGTAATCCCGGTAAGCGCGTAATTTTCTTCCGGGACTGTCATCCCCTGAGTATGACGGCGCGCGATATAGTGTTGTGTATGCTGGTACAAATTGTTAACCCCTTCGCACCGACGCGTGGAAAGTCGTTACTTTGTTTCTGAACGGAAAATGAGATTCGCCTTTCGCTAGGCTGAAATTTATGTAGAGGCCCGGCCGGGACTGGATCCAGACCGCATGGGCGTAATGGAATTCGCCGACAGGGCGCGCTGCCCCTGAAGGGTTGTGCTGTACAAAGGGAATTCGTACTGGCAAAGATAAATATATCAAATTACGAGCTCTTTGATATATGCTATTACCTCTAATAGTATAAATTTTGTATTCAGAAAGGGGTATTTAGGTTCACAAATATGTAAGCAGTTGCGAACGGTGGAGGTAGGCTGTTAGTATCCGCCATAAATAATAGTGTGCCCTAAGCTTTGTCAGTCATACGTATTTGTTTTCACTGAAATAAGACCACAATTTAGATGGTGTTGGTTAGTTTTTAAAATTCAATTAAACTCTGCCAATATAGTTTTGGTATACTTTGGGCGATACGACAAAATTGTGCACACTTTTTCATTCATCGGTACTTATTTGTTTTCGTTGGATTAAGAATGCATATTACCATTGATATACTACTGGATGAATCATATTATGCTTCTTAAAATGACGCCCGATTTTAAGCGACTCGGCCTTTGTTAAAACTTACTGAGTAAGCCCGGTCTAGCTTGCATCTTATTCTAACTAATAGTCAGCGCATGACGACTTGCTCTGTCTGTTTTGCGTTGCAGCACCCTTAGGTTCACTATTCCAAGAACGCAAATTTAGTTTTACAGCCAGGGCAATACGGGTGAAATTCGGGAATCCATGTTAACGGTCTTAACGCATTATACGAGGGTGGGTCAATAAGTCCTTAGAAAAGCCGACAGGTGGCGCGACTAGTACTGTAAACGGTTTGTTTTCATGCAGCGGCACTACCGATTCAGTATGCTGCGAAGTTTCAATCAGATTGGTCGGGTTGTTGTGTGTTTCTCGTACATTTAAAAAAAAAATTTGCTTGTGGAAAATGGAAAAATGGAAAATGGAGAAAATTGAGTTTAGAGCTGTTATTAAACATTTTAATATAAAAGGGTTAACAGCAAAGGAAATAAAAAATGAGTTGGATTTAGTTCACGGCATATCTGCTCCTTCACTTGCAACTATTTATTACTGGTTAAATGAATTTAAACGTGGTCGTACATCAACAAAGGATGAACCACGCTCAGGACGTCCTGTAGAGGTGACTACACCAGAAATGATCAATAAAATCCACGATATGGTGTTAAGTGACCGAAGATTAAAGTTGAGTGAGATAATTGAGGTTACAGGGATCTCAAAAGGTAGCGTCATTTCTATTTTACATGACAAATTGGGCATGAAAAATATTTCTGCAAGATGGGTGCCGCGTTTGCTCACAGTCGACAATAAACGCAATAGGGTGGTGGCCTCTAAAGCCCTGTTGTCGCTCATGCAACGCAATCCGGATGAATTTTTTCGTCGCTTTGTGACTGTAGATAAAACATGGATACACCACTATACTCCCGAGACGAAAGAACAGTCAAAGCAGTGGATTGCAAAGGCAAACCATGTCCAAAGAAGGCGAAAATCGTAAAATCAGCTGGTAAGGTTATGGCTACTGTATTTTGGGATGCACGTGAAATTATTTTCGTTGACTATTTGGAAAAAGGAAAAACAATAACAGGGAATTATTATGCATCTTTATTGGACCAGCTAAAAAACAAAATTGAAGAAAAACGGCCTCATTTAAACAGGAAAAAAATCCTCTTTCATCAGGACAATGCCCGTGTTCACACATGTTTACGATCAATGGCTAAAATTGAAGAATTGAAGTTCGAATTGGTCGACCACCCACCGTATTCGCCAGATTTAGCCCCCAGTGACTTTTTCCTTTTCCCAAACTTAAAAAAATGGCTAAGTGGACAACGTTTTTTTTCAAATGAAGAAGTCATCGATCGGACAAATGCTTATTTTGAGGACCTTCCGAAAACTTATTTTTCTGACGGTTTAAAAAAAATTGAGAAACGTCTAACCAAGTGTATTGAGCTCCAAGGAGATTATGTTCAGAAATAAAAAAAAAATACAAAAATAAAAACTGTTTTAATGCTTTTTTCTAAGGAATTATTGACCCACCCTCGTACCTACAAGGAAATATTATAAGACGATATTCGTTATATCTTTTGTGGTACATTTTTAAAATGACACTTGTATGGGAACTGCTCATCTAGTAGTATATCAATGCATATTACACATATTGTTGGTTAATTTTTTTTAAATTCATTAAGCCCGCCCTAAACCAAACGATAATAGATAAAAATATTGAATATACATAATTTTGAAAAACACTTTCTGAGAAAATATATTATAACCAATAGAAAAAATCTTTTTTGAAAAAAGTAAGCCACCCCGGCAGGGAATCGAACCCTGCAACTCCTGGGTTTACGTCCCATCCGTGCATTACTTATATGCTACGCAGTTATGTATGTTCAATAATTAGAATTGTACATTCTTAAATTTTGTGAATTATTCGTTGAATAAAAGAAATAGTTAAAGATAAAAATATTATTCTATCTTTAAAATATCCAAAGTTATGTCTGATTTAATTGCATAATTTTACATATTTTATAGATATACGAGAATTTTATTATTGTTATCTATTATGGCTTGGTTTCGCAGGGTTTAATTGCATTTTAAAAACTAACTAACACCGTCTGTAAATAATTGTGGTGTTAGTTCAATGAAAACAAATAAGTATGATAGACAAAGTTTATTGCGCACTATTATTTATGGCGGATCGTAACAGCCTACCGCCACCCTTCGCCAATGATAAGGTACATGAATTCGCACTCAAAGCTTTAAAAATAATAGGTGTTAAATCTATTGATATTAAGTGACAGCTGTTAATATCTTGGTGTCGCATATCAAAATATAGAATATGCTAAGTCATAAAATGTTATTGTCTTTAAAATTAATGCATTCATCCAATATTTCTGAGAGATATAAACATTTTCTCGAAAGTTTTTTTACAAGTTTCAAAAAAATTGCATTCGTCCTGTACGATTTCACGCCAAAAAATCCATTTCCTATTTTCTTTTTTACTTCCCTAAAATCATTTCTCCTCAAATAAGTCAACTCATCAAATACCATGCCGTGTAATTTTTGGTTAATTACACATTTTTTTTTAAATTAACCATGTTAGATCTACGAGAAATAGATATTAACCACTTGCTCAATATATTAGGTCCATACTCTGACTCCTAGGGTGGGGCATGGGACCCACGACAATATAAGCAGACGCGTCAGCCACTCGGCTATTGTGGGCGTATAGGCGATACCTATTTCTGTTTTATCAAGATATAAATAATGCCTAAGGAGCAAAGAAACTCACATTTTTAAGTGCGAAACGTACAATATGTAATAAAGAGTTTTAAAGCAAAGCGCATTAAGACGGTACTTCAGTGAAACGGAAAATAGTTTTCAACTATAGGTGCGAACGAAATTTTGGACTGGCTGGCAATCGGAGAGTGAAAGCGAGCTATGAACACGTCAATTTGTTTCGTGATGGCGACGGAGGAATAAATTCTTAAATCGTGTAAAAAACATTACCCGTATACTTGAAAAAGAAAACATGTCAATGAATATATTATTATTATATCTTATATGTAATAGAACAATAAACATAACATTAAATGGACGGATGTTGACTTTTTATGACAAATTATGTTTTGTTCTGCTCGCGTCATTTGCACAATCTTCGCGTCGCGTAGTCACGATCGTTTTAGACCGTTCCCCAGCTGAAGTATAGCCTTAAGTTAATATGGTTTCCAAAAACAGAATTCATAAGATTAATATGACACACAGTTCAAAACCACATGAGATTTCCTTCTGTAGATGGCCTCCCACTTAGTATGCAGATAAACGTTTTCTTGCACTCAGTAAATCATCATTTAACACCCAAACGGGAACCCGTCTAGTCAACGCGATATTGCCTCCCTTCAACAAGGGTGTAAATGTAAATCAATTTTATAGGATGCCAATATCAGTGGCTAAAAACCAATCGAATTACTCGCGTCAATTGATCAATCAATATCGTATCGCCTAGTTTATAATATTTCCCACCCCCTAAAAAGGTACACAAACGCCGCGCACCGCAGGGCCGGACTCTGCGAAGGGAACTTTTACAATCGACCGTCGCGGGGTTTTATTTTATTTCCTTTTATTATGACTTAACGCTCGCTCGAAGGAAACGATTCTGGGATCGTCTTTTTAGCTTTTTAGGGCGTTATTTACTGTCAATTCGCTGTTTTATTTGACGCCCTGGGAGGTGCAATAAAATTGAATAAACAAATGTTTTATAACGCATGCCATTAAACGAGAACTATACAACCTTAACAGTCTTAAGGGATGTAGTGGTGTGTGAAGATCGAAAACGAATAAATTGAGGTATCTTTGCAAAATTAGCTAAATAATCTGTAGGGTTACATGTAAATTGTACGTAAAACATTTCACCGTGGCACAGTTCGCCGTGAGCTTTTTTATCGGAAAGAGATGACCATTCCATTTTTATTATTTTTGTCTGGACACAGTGTACCTACCTAATTGTTTCGATACACGTTGTCTGTCACTATTTTCAGTAGAGTTACTGAGGTTTTAAAGAATTTGGTTACATGTAAGTTGTACGTAAAACATTTCACAGTGGCACAGTTCGCCGTGAGCTTTCTTATCGAAAATTGATGACTGTACACTATACGGCCTCAATTTTATTAGCTTTAATAATGAACATTAATTCAATTTTCATAACTGATTTTGGCAAAATTCATGTATTCAAGAATGAAAGCCTAACCTAACCTAACAAAAAATCCAGTAACAAGTGTCTCGACACGAATCGTGACACGTTATAAGAAAAACAATTTTCATTTTCAATTTTTAGTAATGAATCTCGCTATCTACTAAGCACTGCTTATTCCACTTCTGTTAAAACACTTAAAACTATTACAATAAGAGAACAGCGATGCAAAGATATTTTATTAAGACGATACTTCAGTGAAACGGCAAATAATTTTCAACTATAGGCGCGACGAAATTTTAGACTCGCTGGCATTCGAAGAGCGAACGTCGAGATTTAAATACGTCAATGTATTTCGTGATGGCGACGGGGGTATTAATTCTTAAATTGTGTAAAGATGACTAAAAACGTTACCCATTTATTTGAAAAAGAAAACATGTCAATGTTATATTATTGTTACTAATAGATAAACAGAACATTAAATGGACACATGTTGGATTTAAATGACAAATTATATTATGTCGTTCGGAATGCGTCATTTGCACCCGCGACCCGCAATCCGCGCATCGCCTAGCCACGATCTTTTTAGACCATGCCTTAACTGAGGTATAGCCTTAAAGGCATGGTTATAAATTTTTGGAAAATTATGTTAAATTAACTCAGGTCTCAAAATTTTCCCCTGCGGCGCAAGCTGAGAATGAGTATATGTGGAAATGTAATAATAAATAGTATCTCATAAATGTATACAAAATCATAGTCATATTATGTCAGTTGAAAGGGAAGAGCTTGTCGCGTTGGTATCTCTACGATGGAAAATTTCTATTTACAAAAAAAAAATCGGCATTTTACGGCGAGCGAGACCTTTTAGCATCGAGTAAAAATCATAATCATGGCCCCCACAAGGGGGGGGGGGGGCTGACAGGGCTCTAGCCTAGGGGCCCGGCGTGGCGGGTCAATCACATATTTAAAATAAACACACATCACAGATTTCCTCTAATAGTAGGTAAAAAAAGTCGCCTGCGGTGCTATTTCACGAAAGAGAATTTTACATTTAAAAAATGAGGTCGTTAGATGCATTTTGATTGTTTTGTGTTTATACTTGACAACTACATTATTCAAGTAGATGTGTTAAAACTACAAAATTCCTTACTTTTACCTCTAACACAATTTTGAATACGCTTCGTTGTGCGTCACACATTAAACTTAGCGATAGGTAGGGGGGCCCGCCAAAGATCCTGGCCGGGGGGTCCGTTTTAGGATGTGGGGGCCATGATCATAATATACCTATATCACAATAGAAAACGCGCACACTCTAGTCACTAGTGTATACTGTCAGCACAACTTTTAAGGTCGGATACCGTTCGTTACGCCACGGTATACACCCGCATAACGGAGACATTGAGGATGGTGGCGGGACAGTAAGTGTTAAAATGTCACTCGGTACTATGTTTGTTCTATGATTTTATTTGAATATAATTAAGATTTCTGAGGCTACTCTTAGTTATATCAACCAGTAGTGTAGGGTGGAGGTAGGCTGATCCATCATGAATAGTGCAAATTTAACTTTGTTAGTCACAAGTATTTGTTTTCATTGAATTAAGACTACAATTTACAGATGGTATTGGATAGTTTTTAAAAATCAAATAAGCCCTGCCTAAACCAAGCCATAATAGTTTTGGTATATTTTGGGCGATACGACAAAATTGTGCATACTTTTTCATTCATACTTATTTGTTTTTTGGTTGGATTAAGAATACATATTACACATATTGTTAGCTCATTTTTTAAAATTCATTAAGCCCCTCCTCAACCAAACTACAATAGAAAAAAAATATTATTTAATCTATAAAATATCCAAAGTTATGTATGATTTAATTGCATATTTTTTTCACTATTACATATCAATTATGGCTTGGTTTTCGGAGGGTTTAATTGAATTTAAAAAATTAACCAACACCATCTGTAAATTGTAGTCTTATTTCAATGAAAACAAATAAGTATGACTGACAAAAATTAGTGTGCGCTTATGGCGGATCTTAACAGCCTACTTCTATCTATCCTTCGCCGCTGATATCAACTCAATATGCCATAAGTAATACAGCAATAATTTGATATCACTGAATAAAGCTCAGCATATCGCAAACAGTTTGAGTGTCTCTGCTCGATAAATAATAAAGTTTGCACGATGTGTTATTTTTTTGTTTATATTCAAATTGGTTCGGGAAATATTTGTCGCGAAAAGCGCACAGTTTTTATGGACATTTTTCTAGGAAACAGGAGATTGCCTGCATTGCAGATACGTTTAGTAGGCACTATAGGTACATATTTTACACAGGATATTATGCACATGTGCCTAAGCCGTAGACAAATTGATATAAAAACATTAAACTTAAGAGGTTATACTATGAAACTAAGAGCGGAACGCAGAAACATTTGTCACAACTAAAATTTCCTTAGCACAAAAGACTATGCAGAAACAGGTCCTTAGTTAAGATCATGTTGTCTATGGTTCACCGCGTCTTAAAAGCTTCGTTCGTTTTTTTCTATTTAAAATAATACCATATTTAAAAATTCTCTTTCCTATAGTTTAGGTAAATTATTTTGTAATTATTAAACGATGACAAAAATATGACAACTGCACTTTATAAATACATAATTAATATTTAATTAAAATACTCTTGTGTTTCCGTTATCAGTCATTATACGTGATTTCACAGGCACCGCAAGATATTTTTTTAACATGGTAACAATAGCGTCAAGTGTCATTCTGTCTGGCATCTTGTATTTCTGCGGACTGGCGTATAAAAAGTAAAATAATATTCTGCATGTACATGTTAAACGAATTAACACTATCAATATCCATATTGAGATTAATTGTTAAATGAATTTGAGTGTATGGACTGTTTTATAGACACGCGAATTTATTTTGACAGCAGCTGTCAGTGGTAAATGGTAATACAGAAGGGAGCGTGTTCATAAAAAAAGTAGTCCATGGTTAAGGATTCCTTAAATCTATTATAGTCAGTATAGTCTATAGTTAAGTCATCCTTTAGGGAAACATATCCTTGAGATCAAAATATTGGATTATACATTCCGCTCTAAAGGTTCTATTTTGCCACTACGTTAACGGCCCACATGCGCCACGTAGGTCAAAATGGAGCTTTTTTGGTATTTTCAGAGCATAAGCCTGGACATTCCTTTTCCTGGGCATTTCATTCGAGCAAAAGAAATAGCATATTTCAAAAAAAATACTACCTTATTCTTAGCTCAATAATTATTATAAAACAATCATTATTTTCGTAGGATGTTTTATCACATTTGAATGGTCAAAGACATAGCTTATAATCAGTTTCTTTAGAATTATCTTCAAATATGTTAATCGTGCCCATTTTTGAATAATAAAATGCCTAATTCTTGTCAAATTTGGGATCATAAAGATTATAAAATATAATGTTTTATCGTAAATATGTCACTATATAATGTTAACGTTAACATTATTTTTACTAATGGTTTTATAAATGCGTTTAAAAATTGATAAATCTAAAAAAATTAAACACCACTGCACATGGATGTACCTACTGAAATATGACTATATTCTAAAACATTAAAGCGAGAGGTTTAAAAGAATACTATTTTATGTAACAAAAATACTTTATGCAGTCATCAAATGTTTAAAATAAATATAAAGGATAATAAGGCTTCAAAATTATATAAATAGATTATCTACAACGTTTAAGGAATGTCCAGGCTAATGCTTTGAAAATACCATAAAATCTCGATTTTGACCTACGTGGGGCATGTGGGCCCTTAAGGCTACATGTAAATAACTATTTTCTTTTTGATAATTTCTCAAACAAGTATTTCCAACAAGTTTTTTTTAAGGCATTCGCCTTTAATTCGCTTGAAGCTCGTAGGTCACTTCTGTTCTTAAAGCATTTTTCCCTATAGTTTCCAATCCTGATATTCTGGAAAATTTAAATTTATACATATTATGTACCCGTCAATTACATGCGTGGTCGCAGCCATGACTGCTTTTCGGTGAAGACTGATTCCTCATGTCAGGATTATCAGGCACCAATGCGAGGATGTGAGGGTGGTCAATGCACTCATTCACTTCCTAGAGATGAAAACCTTTTTCTACTTATTGTTTAATTTTGTATTTTTGTTTAGAAAATTGTCGTTCATTGTTATTTATTTATTTTTTTGCTATAAGATATTTTTTTCGCTTGTTTTTCTACTAACTTATCAAATTTACTTGTTGTTTTCATTCTAAATGTCATTTTGTAAACGTCTTGAAATAATAATTTGCTGTGTACTCAATACGGTACAATGGTAAATTCGTTTTCTTTTATGTTAGTTTTTCGTCCCTTTATCTCCCATGGCACTTCTTATTAACGTAAGTCAACTCAGTCTTGGGTATCTGCTCCCCAGGCGTAAAAACCTGCATCGCTTTACATCCAGACGTAGAGTTTCGTGATACGATCGATTAAGACCGAGTGTGGTGCGGGGCGGCTTGGTTTGGAGGGGTATTTGATTGTACTCAATATGGTTTTTTTAATTAATTTAAAAGAATGAGATACGCCTGCTTCAAGTTCAAAACTTAAGAATAGCTCAATTTACTTAGAGGTAATTAAATAAGTTTCAGTAGATTTTCCATTTTATCCATTCTTTATAAAACATAACACACCTAATCAAAGACGTGGTAAAAATCCAATGGAAAAAAAAAACTCAATTTTCCGTCTACGCTCAATTATCTGCGGCGGTCAATTACCCGTGAATCGTATCGTTTCTATATGTATTAGGTACATGTACGACACCAAGTTTCAATACGAGACAGCGCAAATAGAATGTACCTATAAATAAATTGCTATTTTTAGTTTCCACGAACGCGACAAAAATGAATGGAAAATTGCACCAGTGGGCGTCCTTGCATGGAGCAAATTACAGCTGCCCCAGTGGGGTGCAACGAGTAAATCAGAACGGGGGGCAAATGAGGGGGGCAGTGCTGGCATCGGAGGCGCCGAGACGTCGCCTATGGCGGATCGATGCCTTCCCTGAAGACTGGGCGACGCCAATATGGCCCTCCACGCGAGATGCAAGCTATGTTTTTGGGATAGTTTTGAGGTCAGACCATTGGCTTATACCCAGATACTCTAGCCGCTAGAGTAAAGTGATTCCCAAACTTTTTTTATAGCACGGCCACCAATATTCAAAAAAATAATATTTTTGTTATCAAAAGCTTTATTTGGCATATTGTATGAAACAATTAATGACCATCATTTGCCTACATGTTAAAAATGAAGAAATCACGAATTTGTAAAATAGTGGAGTGGCGAGATGATGTGCGAGAAAGGGGCGCGCGCCTACATCCAACGATTGTCGATCGCGCAGGTTTAGTCAGAGATAATAAAATTTTATCACGAGCTGGGAAAGCGGATAGAGGGACGCGCACCTACATCCAACCGTTGGCTATCTCATTAATTAAAAAAAAAAAAAACAAATCAAATCAGCCTATACACCTATCAATCTATATATTTAAGCGTCGGCCTATACAGTCTTTGGTCCTAGGTTCGAATCCTGGGTCTGGGAAGTTCACATACTATTTTTCAATTTGTGTACCTAATAAGTTGAGCAAGTGGCTCACATCCATTTCTCGTAAAATCTAAATCTGTTAATACAAACCTCCACTCTGTTAGATCGGACATAGTCAAAGAAGAAGACGATCTATTTTTCATTATTTTTCGATATATTTAAGAGATTGAAACGGTTCAAAGCTCTACTCTTCAAAGCAATGCTACAAACTAGTGAATCCGTGACTGATAAAACGTCATAGTTCAGCTTTCTGACGATAGTGACCTTACTGCGAAAACCTCCAGATCTTTCTGCACCCACAAAATGTGACGTAAAAGGTATTATGTGTCTATTTCCGAGTTGGCACACTTTTTCGCGCAAGTTAGGGTCGTTTTATGTCATACTTACAACGGTCTATCTTTTAAATAGGACGTAAGTATTAAGAGTAAATTTATCTATAGACCAGGCTCCCATAGACTTTTCGTACACATAATATGTGGAACGCATTCTAACAATAATTGATATAGGTTCTAGGGGTCACAAAGATATGTAATATCGATGTTGCCAGGAAATATTATTGGTAAATTTCTTTTTATTGAGGTACCTAATAAACCTATAAAGAACTGAAGCAGTATGAACACTTGCTCGCTTATGTATGTTGTTCTTGCTTTTTTTTTTTTTTTAAATAATTGTGTACTTAATGTAGTTATCGTTGTTTAATTTACTCATTTACCCATGGCCCCCACATCCTGAACCGGGCCCCCTACCTATCTCTAAGGATAAAGGCAGTGTCATGCTCTACAGTAACGTTTTTCAAATGGTGTGTACACAGTATAATTAATGTGTATGTTTAGTACTTTTTGTTGTATATTTTAATACATCCATTTGAATTAAAGAGTTGTCGAGTGTCGATACCTGATTAAAAATTTTATTATACAACGATATAATTTTAAGTAATAATATTATCGAAGGACAATAGCGCCGCAGGCGACTTTTTTACGATTGAAGCAAATTTGTGTTGTGTGTTGAGATATCCCGAGTTCTGGGCTAGCTCAGAGTTTGTGTAGAACTGAGGATTCACAAAAAATTCAGATTAAATAAAAAGTCTTTGTCTTTTTTTTTTGGTTATAAGCACGTGACTTTATATTTTCAATGATTTTCTTTTTTTACACACTTATATTCTAATAATTAACACATTAGTTTATTTATTTTTATTTTTTTGCGCGGGAGTAGGCGAATTCGACTTTGCGTCCGTTCGCAACTCGTGTTTTTTTCCGACTCACTTTAAATATACAAAAATTCTGGCGTGACAATTTAGCGAGTAGGTCGCTACAAAAGAACTTAAATGCTAACTCTCTTCTACGCTGACATCTTTTACATCCATCTCTTTTAAACTCATAAAGCAAAATCTTACATAGATTTACAAACTATTCCTATTACTAAATTAATTACAATTTTTAAACATTATTAAAATTACAATACTTAAAGCTATTAGTTTTTTAAATTTTATATCTAGGTACATATTAATATTCTAAATCTAACATATTCTTTTATTATCCAGATAGCCAAGTGATACGTCATAAGTCTTTCATATTCTGTTAATTGACTATGTGACCAAGCTGCACGTTTAGGCCTACAAAACTTTATTTCAGCTCCCCATTGAAGACGGGAAGTCCAGGAGTACGTCAGTGTTTATCTCACTTATCTGGTCGACTGGCCTCCCCGGGCCCCTCCTGAGCCCGGGCCCCCAGGCTAGAGCCCTGTTGTCAGTCCCCCTCAGTCCCATGCACTTACTAATACATGCAACCTACACTGTTTCTGGGTTAACCATTTTACTAAAAGTAATGTCATATCTATAGATGTAGTATAAAAAACCAAATTGAGTGATTATGTACACATACTACTAAATTAGGCAATTGAATCATTTTGAACACACTGTACTACCGACTATTTTCATTTTTCCAAAGGGGACGAACCGTCCAGCGACCGTGCTGATGGCATGGTAAAAATAATCGCATTTCCAATCGATCCGTGCTTCGGTCTTACTTTTATTGAAGAACTCTGAACAATCTTGGTTGGTTTTAATTATATTTTTTATTACCTCAATAAAAAAATGAGCACTAATATTTCCTTGCAACATCGATATTATATATCTTTGTGACCCCTAGAATCTATATCAATTGTCAGAATGCGTTCCGCATATTATGTATACGAAAAGTCTATGGGAGCCTGGATAGTAGTGGAAACCTCTCCAATTGATTAACACCAGAGCTTGAAATGGTTACATGAGTAATAATAAATTATTATTATCAAAGATCAAATCTTGTGTTTTGTTTTTTTTGCAAATTCGCAAGACATCTGATTAAACAAAGAGTCAGAACGGCTTCTGAGAAATGTCAAAGACTGACTACATTGCCCTTGAGAGATTTAATTGTTTTTTCTTTGCTTTTTTTCAATTAACCGTTGTTTTTCAGGGGTATTAAACATTTAAAAAATTACACCCGTTACTCAACTCAAAACGACGCATTACATTTTCCGTACAGTGGAATATAGGAGTGGGTGAATTTTACAGTGTGCTGATGTTACAATCAGCTTCTTTCGACTAAATGGTATCTTTTAACAATACGACAATAAGTACGGCGCCTTTAGCATTGTGGTCAATGTGCACGGGCGCGAAACCCAAAAGATGCAGGTTCGCTTCCTGCGGGGTGTCCTACATTTTTCAAAAAGATTTTTTCTATTGGTAATAATACGTTTTTTCAGTAGTGTTTTCAAAATTAGGTATTTTCAATACGACACAAATTTAACCTTCTTAATGCAATCATTTAGTCGCAAAATCATGCGTACGTCGTAAAATACACCATATAAAATAGTTTCATAAATCTTAATTTCCGTGTACCTACTCAAAATCAAAATAATCGATGTTTTTATCATTTTTTTTCATACCGGGCCCAATCATATTCATTATAACACTTTTTTAGTGCAAGCATAGAGTTTTTAAATAATGTTATTTGCAATTTTACTAAATAAGAATCAAATAATTGAAAAAAATGGTAGGAGTCGACGTCTTGCTTCATGCTACAGCTATAGTATAACATATATATTAAGTCTTTACGTCACAGCGTTGCATGCGCTGATACTGTTACGTCTCGTGGTTTTTACGCGCTGGCTTGTCATAGTATCTCTCGCACTAATTAAAAGCTATGTTTCTCGTCCTCACAATATTTCCCTACATAAAAGACTCTACGTCTGCTTCCGTAAAGGTTTAGGCGTTTAAATGTTATTAAAACTCCACGTGATATCGAACACACACTGAAGAATGGCGCGGGGAATGTTGTATGTAGTATGAATGTCCATTTTGAGGTTAGCTAACAAGTGTCAACAAACAATCACAAACATACAATCGACCATTGCACGATTGATACCCAAGCACGAATCAAATCGCGAAAATACCTTTTAATAAAATTCTTCCGTTATCATATTATTATAGTTCTAGATTTTTTTTGCGCATAGTAAATGGATATGAACGCCATTGTAGTTATTGATTGGTATATTTTTATATTATAATCAATGAAATTTGACACATTTGGTTAGTTTGATTAGTTGCATAAAATACCACCGGAGCGCGACCATCTATTTTGACCATAGATAATATATATACGTAAATTTTGACCAATGCATGAGCATATTTTGACACATTTAGTTTAGTTGCAAAAAATACCACCGTAGCGCTACTATCTAATTTGTCCAATGCATGAACTAGGCAAAAAAATTACTGCTGAATTCACGCACTACGCAGATATTTTGTCTAATTCATGAATAAGGCAACGGGCTTGCATTTTTCATGATTTAGGCTAAATTTTGCCCATTTCATGTAATAGTCAATTTCGCACATTCGGCGTACCATGTATAAAATGCTCAATTTTATAAAGTTCGTGAGCTATTGAAATTTCATCAATTTTGCTGTGTCGTTGTCATTAGTGTATATTCATAAGTACCTTGTAATATCGAATTGTATTCTTAATTCCCGTAAGTATTTGATCTTTACAGTCTACCTCTTTCCAAAAGTCACCTTTTGCCACTGATTAATAGTGAATAGACGCTCTACGATTTTTTTAAAGTGTCACTAAGGAACGCACAACACTTGTGGACCCAAATTCATTGCGAGATTAATTGGCCTATAAAAGTAAAATGTTGTAAATGTAAGAATTTATTAATTTACCAAAAGTTTTCATCCACTTTCCAATGATGATACCGATTTAAAAAATATATAATAATACAAGGATTTAAATAAAATTGTCCTTGGTGCACAAGGTCAATGACAATAAAAATTGCGAGTACGTTCACCCCGAAAAAAAAAATCAGTACCGTCCGCATTTTTATTAGGAGCAAATTAAAAAGAGACAAAAGTCATATTATGTTCTCTCGGCTATAATATAAGAAAGAATAAGTCTCCCACACAGATGATGGGTACTATGACACTTCTCTCGCGTGACAGAGTTAGAATAAAATCGGTAACATAAAGCGCCCTGTGCGAAATTTATTTTTAGCGAAAGTAAATTTCCAAGAACGAAGCGTTTATATAATATTAAATGTACAGTCTAACTCGGTTATTACAATCTCGGATGTAATGAGGAAACATTCGTTGACATTTGGTTTAGGATTTTTTCCATACACTGTTATAACGAGCAACTTATCAGATATACCGAGCTAAAATACTGTTAATGTGTCGATTGTTTAAAAACATTTCGACCATAAGCAATAAAATCTGATCGGACAGGATGTCGCCGGGGACGGATTACGTTTATGACACTAGTTAAGTGTCAATTTTAGTTATAATTAACTATTTCTTTTATTCAACATATAATTCACAAGATTTAAGAATATATCATTCTGATTATTGAACATATATAATTTAGAAAAACAGTTTCTTAAGTTAAAAGTGCCCATGGAAGAGAGGAATATAGAGGCATTTTTTAAGCGTTAAATAATAAAAGCTATCCGAAGAATCTCAGATACATAAGTACGATAATCCGAAACTGCAGATCTTCGTGATATAATCAACTGAGACAGCAGTAGGAAAAGCCTCGATAACTGCGTTCTGGTAGCCATTTTATACGAGTAATATCGTCATATGTCAACCTATCTGGTTTACGTTGTATTTTGTAAACCATTCATTAATTTAATGAACAAAACATTTTTTTCATTAATTTCGACCAGGACCACCCTCCATGACAAAGGTACTTCTACTTACATCAACTAACCGACTCAATTTAGCCACTATGTCCATGCTATGTTACTATTTATTTTGCGTCCAGGATTCTAGGTTCCGCCGTAATAAATCATAATATCCAGAAAGTTCTCTCGTACCTGAAGCCGGCCCTGCTTACAATATTGCCAGTCTGTCGCAAAGGTCAGGGCCGAAATATCAATGCGTGCACCAGTAGCCAACAGATTGTTTTTTTTTATATAAACACTTTTTACATTGTTAGTTATTAGTTTATTTTTATTGCTAAGTTGAGGCTAGACAGTACTAACGTTTTTTTTTTGTTATGTCACAGTCTACTTCTAACAAATTGTGCCGAGCTCTGGCCTCATTGGAATTGGATAAATAAAGAAACAATGAATTGTCGGGGTGGTGATGCCAATTGGGAGGGCAATAACTCTGTTCAACCAAATCGCTTCGGATGTTGATATATTTCACCTACGTGAGCAAGAGTATAGGACATAGGTGTACGTTGTTTAATAAATTCTTACAATAGGGTCCACTTAGCTCATTCGGTGTGCTTCCTGCTTTATATTTTATTTAAGTATTTTATAATTTTTGTACCTTTTATTTTACTTTGCATACTGTTTTTGTGATACTGCATAATAATTATTTCTTCTTTACACTGGTATGTTTTGAACGTCTTAAATTTATAATTTGTAATGTTCACAGTATGTAAAAAAAAAAAAAAAAAAAATGAGAGCCATTCTCTTTTGTAATTCGTCTACCTGAAACGATAGTAAACACTCCCTAGACAAAGTGCCGCCCTTCAGCAGAATTTCAATCCTGTCTTCTTAAATTTTTAGTTTCAAATTGTCTGCCTACTTACTAATTACTTTTTTAAAAAGATTTTTTCTATTGGTTATAATTAGGTTTAGGATTCTTAAGTATTTAAATATTATTTTTAAACGGCCCCAAAACAAAATATCAATATTCTCTTTCAGAAAATTTTAAAACATTTAAGCCCTATTTGCTAGCAGCTATTTTTAAATATTTTTGGATAATTACATACTTTTACATATTCTAGGTTTAAGCACATATTTTCACATAAACACAAAATTTCAATCACTACCCCCTCAACCCATAATAACTGTGGGTTTGGGGAACTTGGCTTAGTGCAGTAAATTACAATAGTGCGAATTTGGAAAAATTACAAAAAAATATTGAGATGCTTGATGAGTAAGATTCCAACTCTATTTCAATAGCAAAAGAAATAATAGGAAACCGTTTATCACTTCAAATTATGATCATCTGGTAAACACAATTGAAATGTTAGAATCATCTACAAAGTCACTAGTGGAGCAAATTAATATTTTAAACAATACTGCTGCTAAAATAAGAAAATGTTTCTGGACCAATTGGAATAAAAATAAGTACAAAATTAAATAGAGTTTTAAATAAAAATATTGGACTTCCAACTCTGCAGAATATTAAAGCTGTTTTGGAAAATCCATCAGATGCCTTAGATGTTTCAATTTTTTCTACTTCAGAAATAGTTTCTGAAGTGGAAAGGAGTTTTTCCATGTATAAAAATGTGCTAAGATCAAATCGTCAAAGATTCACTTTCGAAAATTTGAAGCATTATTTTATTATTTATTGTAATAAAACGTTTTCTGTTTGTGAATAAATAATAAATTAAGCACATATTATTATATAATTTTGAAAAACACTTTCTGAGAGAGTATATTATAACCAAAAGAAAAAATC
Organism: Rhyacophila brunnea; assembly: GCF_057557595.1. NCBI lineage: Eukaryota > Metazoa > Arthropoda > Insecta > Trichoptera > Rhyacophilidae > Rhyacophila > Rhyacophila brunnea. The sequence continues at coordinate 28,313,197 of NW_028232904.1, read as the reverse complement.
TTTTTTGAAAAAAGTAAGTCACCCCGACGGGGAATCGAACCCTGTATCTCCCGAGTTTACGCCTCATCCGTCGCATTTAACCAATATGCTACGGCGTGACATACTAATAGCGACAAATTTTAACTATTGGTCAATTTAATACCTACTCATCAGCGTTCTTCCAAATCAAGCTACATTGGCAATCGGTTTTTGTTTCTTAAATCAAAGTAGGTAGGTATATTACTATTACTTTGATTACTAACCGACGTCGTAGAATTTCTCCAATATTTTTAGATGTAACTACTTGCACTTGCTAATAATTTCTTTTATTCAACGAATAATTCACAAGCTTTAAGAATATATCATTCTGATTATTGGACATATATAATTTTGAAAAACACTTTCTTAGAGAGTATATTATAACATTTTTCATCATTTCATCATTTTCAATCATATAATATTTTTCAAAAAAGATTTTTTCTATTGGTTATAATATACTGTCTCAGAAAGTGTTTTTCAAAATTATATATGTTCAATAATCAGAAATATATATTATTAAATCTTGTGAATTATTCGTTGAATAAAAGAAATAGTTTATAAATAAATTAAGCTGTTGAAATATATATGATTTATTGTAATAAGTACTTAGATAAATTTTTAGCACCTATTTTTGTTTATTAGCACATAATTATGAAATTTTATTAACATATTTTCCAATTATATCTACATATTTTAGGTACCTATTATTGATTTTTTAGCACCTAAAAATCCTAAACCTAGTTATAATATATTTTGTCAGAAGTGTTTTCAAAATTACGTATGTTCGAAAATATTAGTAAAAAGTAAAGTACGTAAAGTAACCTCAGTTTACCCACTAGACACCTACCGCAGATATATTGTGTAGCCTGTAGCTCATAAAATAAAATGTATTTGGTTGGTGCTCTCAAAATGTCAATCTGTATTAAAGCCGAATACATGCTCATATTATAAATTCATTTGTTTATTCGCCATCTGCTTCATTAAAACATCGCAGTTTAATACAAAATAAATGTCAAATTTGACGCTGTCTATTCCAGTTGGCAGAATTTTATTCTTAAGGAAGTCTTCCACTTGCCAAAAGCTCTATAACGCCTGCATTACATGTCGAAGTTATAACTATAAGCCAAATCCACATCTATTCACTTCATCACCCACTTTCACTTCAACTTTGAAATTCTGGTTTTACACCGAAAAGTTTTGTGCATGCGTCAATGACAGGCATTCGTTTGTCTGTCTACATCTGTTAATCAAACCCTTCACTTCGGCAGGTCTAATCTATGGTCAAATCATAAATAATACACGTAAATGTAGAGTATACGTTTCATAGGTTTACACTTTTTACTACACTTGCCTGATTACCTCGCATAAAATTAGATAATAATTAAATAAATACATCTAAAAAAATATTTTTAGAATATATAACATCATTTTCATCCTAGAACCGGAGTGCAAAGTTATAGGTGTAATAATATACTCTACTTTGCATTACACGAATTATAAATATTCTGTGTTCTTAAATGAACTCATTCACCGCTGGGTAGATAATGATGTTTTAATTACCACCTTTAAAATGCACGTCAATTACATCGATCGGCCGCCTGGTCATTACGCGCCAGGTGCGTCTTCAGCGTCCAAAGTATTAAGAAACGTCATTTCTAAAAATAAATACTGATATAATACAGATTATTTGGAAAAATATGACAGCAAACTTTTAATTTTGTTTTTTACATCCTAGTAGGTACTGAAATGTCGTATTTTTTGGTCAAATCCACGTTTGTATAATATATTTATATAATCTCGCTACACAATTCATAAATAATAATCAAACTATCCAATCTGATTGATTACAAAGATACCTAAATTTTCGAGGGCAAGCTTAGAGTTTTTGTCGTGTATTTTAATTTCGGGTATATCTCCGTTCAAACGAATGACAGATGTGACTCACTACTAAGAAACTTATCACGCGATGGGGGTATGGAGATTAATAAGGTGATAAGAGGACGAATTTGTTATTTGTAGACGAGGTACTTATAATAATATGTAGGACACGGTTAGGGAAGATAGTCATGGTAGAAGAGATCGGGTTTGGTATAATGCTTAAATTACATTGGCAGATTGCGTCTGGCCCGATCGTTTGCCACGATTGCCCAAATCTATTATCTATGGTTTTCCGGGATCGTGAGCAAATTGGAACAAATTCCATTTCCGTCTGTCACGATCCATTCATTAGCAAGCGAAGATAACCGAGAACGTACGAAAATATCCTAAAACGCTCCCGCTAGGTTTGACAGCTGAGTTTTGACTTAAAATTACGCAGGAAAACTGTTCAGTGTAGCCACCAATCTAATGAAGAAATAGTTTTCGGTCAACCTATATTTTTAATAATAGCAACACTATGTTTATTTTAAACCAATCAAAAGCAAGGACCAACGCGATCGAATCGTTCCGTGTAATTGCTTATTTATTATAATTATAGTGTAGAGACGTTGGTCACGACCGTCGGCGTGGATCGTTGGATCTGGTTGGATCTGCGCGTCTGCCAATGTACAGACCTACAAACTTATTTGGGATGGGGGAGCCACTGTCGAAAACTGCCCTAATTGCAGAGGACAGACTCTACATGGGGTGGGAATCCTTCCCCCTTAGGGATTACGTTGGGGTAGTTAAGTGCAATATTTGCCACCTTTTCGGTCACATGGCCAAAGGATGTACGAGCAAAACTCCAACGTGCAGCCACTGTGCCATAACCGGCCATGACCGCGAGGACTGCCCCAACAAAGGAAACCCCCCCAAATGCGTAGCCTGTCACAAGCACAAGCAGCCGTCGGACCACTCCACCGGCAGTCTTGACTGCCCAGCAAGGCTCCACGCTGAACTGCGTGAGAGGGCCATGGTGGACTACACTGCCACGCGATGATCTCCTTCGCTCAGTTGAACGTCAACCTGAGCGACGCCGGCTCGGCGGAGTTAATTGAGACTATGCGGGCCAAAAGCCTGTCTCTGGCGCTGGTACAGGAGCCGTACCACTGGGCCACTGAAAGGGGCCCAAAAGCCACTAAAAGGGGACTCGGGTGTGCGGGTCTTGTCGTCAGCGCCAGGGGTGCTGAGCCGAAGGCCTGCGTTTTCGCTCTTGACCCTCGCCTTGGCGTGCTGTCGCTCTCGCACCTGTCAACTGAGTTAGTCGCGTGTGCAGACATAAGCTTTTTCGGAGGAGGCAGCGTGGTGGTTATCTCCGCCTACTTCAGCTTTAAGAGTACAAAGGAACACGTGGCATCAGTGCTCGACGGCATCCTACGCGCAGTTAGTGGCAGGGATGTCATCATCTGTGCGGATGCGAACGCGCAATCCCCCCTCGGGCGCCCGTGGATACCCCCCTGTGCGACGCGGACGTCATCGAGGAGTTGGTTCACCAGCACAACCTGGTCGTCCTCAACGACCCTAATAGCGTGCCGACTTTTGTGTCGCACGCAAACTCAGGAAGTACCCACATCGACATCACCCTGGCCACTGAGTCCGTCGCGAGACGTATCAGCGGCTGGAGAGTCCATGAGAGCGCTTCCATGAGTGATCACCGGTTGATCATTTTTGAGCTGGCCCCCGACTCCTCGCACGATGGCGGCTCTGACGTTTCCCCAACCCCTCCCGCGCGATTTAGAACGCGCGACGGGAATTGGGAAAAGTTTGAAGAGGCGCTTTCCAAAAAGCTTGACAGGACATCCAGAACCCGATTTCCGGACCTACACTCGGCCGCCTCACGACTGACTGCAGACATCACCGGATCAGCCGAAGCTTCACTCGGACGCTGCAAGCCCAAACCACCAAGCCAGTCGCCGTGGTGGACGCAGCATGTTTCTCGCCTGCGTGATCTTTTCAGAAAAGCGCGTAAGGCCCATCAACGTGCACGCCTGCGCAAGCAACCACCTGCCTCCATCGATCCCCTTGCAACCATGGCCAAATCCACTCGAACGGAATACAAGAAAGCGATCACTCAAGCCAAGAAAGACTACTGGCGTAATTTCGTCACCATTGAGGGAGGTTCGGACCCCTGGGGTCCTCCATATCGCGCACTGAGGCTGGGACTCAGACCGACGAGCCTCTTGTGCGGCATCGAGAAACCGGGTGGCGGATTCACCAGTACCGAGTCTGAAACGGCTGCGGTCCTACTCGAGGCCCTCATCCCCCTGGATGATGAATCCAGGGACGATGACGCCATGAGGATAGCCCGCTTTGAGGCTTCTCTTCCCATCGACACGGATCACTCATCGTTGCCTTCCGAACAGGAGATCAACCACATCGTGCGTTTGTTGATTGCTGGCAAGGCCCCGGGCCCGGACTGCATTGACAATTTACTTGACAAACGCACATGGGCCATCGCCGCGCCAGAGATTACAGCCCTCTTCAGTGACTGCATCAGAAGCGGCACGTTCCCCGACTGCTGGAAGAGGGGCTTACTTAAGGTAATCCCCAAAGCTGGCAGCCGAGAACCGTCTAGCCCTAAAGCCTACCGCCCTCTAACACTTCTGCCCGCTCTGGGCAAAGTGCTGTAGAAGCTACTGTGCCACAGGATTGAAGCCCACCTGGAGACACACTCGCCGCTTTCCGATAAGCAATTTGGATTCAGAAGAGGCAAATCAACAGTCGACGCCATTAGGAACGTGATTGCCATTGCTGAAAATTCTCGCCGTAAATACGTCCTAGGAGTTTTCCTGGACATTGCAGGTGCGTTTGATAGTGCGTCCTGGCCTCTTATACTTCGAAAGCTCCGGCTGAAGAGACTACCAGGAAATTTGTTCGCGTCAATTCAAAGTTATTTCACGAATAGATCGATCGAGTTTCGTGTTGGATCAACAACAATAGAGAGGAAAACCAGCATGGGATGTCCCCAGGGCTCAGTCCTCGGGCCCCTTCTCTGGAACGTACTCTTCGACGATCTCCTTAGAATTCCGCTTCCAACCGACTGTACTGTCATTGCCTACGCAGACGATGCGCTGCTGCTGGTCGAGGCCGACAGCAGGGCGAAGATTGAGAGCACCGTTGGCGAAGCTTTAGCATCAATTGAGGCTTGGGGTAGATTAACTAGACTATCATTCGCACCTTCCAAGACAGAAGCCATTGTCCTCAAAGGACCGAGACGACTTAGCTGTTCGAGACTACCCACAGTCCGACTCGGTGACACGAGAGTGAAAGTGTCGAAGATCGTCACCTATCTAGGCGTCAAAATGGACACAATGTTAAATTTCCTACACCATGCCGAAACCCAAGTCCACAAGGCTGGGGTGGCCTTCCAGAGGATCGGCCGCATGGCTGGTGAAGGATGAGGCTTAAAAGTAAGGGCGCTCAAGATCGCCTACGGCGCCATTTTTATGGGAATAGCGGCTTATGGCGCCAGTGCCTGGTGCCCGCGCATTCCCAAGAGTGTCAAACTTAGAATCTCTTTTAAGAGGACAGCGCAGCGCGCTCCTGTCTATTACCAAGGCCTACCGTACGACATCAACCGACGCGCTCCCGGTCCTGGCCGGTATTCTCCCACTTGACCTGCACATTCAGGTCAGCGGCGCTTCAGTGTTGCTCCTCAAAGGTGAGGAGGCCGACGTTGGTGATTTTCATCTCGTCCCCCCCCCTCGACGAGCCGGCGAGGGATTAGCACTACTGAAGCGCAAAATTAGACTCATGTCGCTAGATGCGGCCATTAAGACCTGGCAGCGAAAGTGGGACGAATCCACCAAGGGCCGGCACACATACAGCTTTTTTCCAGACATTCAGTGGCGAATGGAGATAACCAAGTATTTGACTCCAGACCATTACACCAGTCAATTTGTGACTGGTCATGGTGGTTTCGCTGGCAGGCTCTTTGAGCTTGGACTTGTAAGCCATCCGACATGTCCATGCGGATGGGAGGTACAGGATGCCAATCACATCCTATGGGAGTGTCTGAGTATGTGCTCCGAACGGGAGGAAATGCTCAGGTCGGTCCAACCAGCTGTTGGACCCATCGGCCCGTCCGACCTGGTTGCTACTAAGGCCAACTATCTTGCATTCAAAAAATTTGCGGCGTCTTACTACGGGCGTGAAGATCTCTTCACATAAATTTTGCTGCCTGTATGATTAGCTTCGTTCTTTGTTATATTAAAATAGTAGCTTCTTTTTCTTTAAAGTAAATTCCATGTGCTTTTTCTCTCCCTGGCACGTTGCATTAGAGTAAACTCAGTAAACTCAGTCAGAGCTCACTTTGAGCGTAGCAACCTAAGTCTTGGGCATCTTCTCCCAGGACACTCCCAGGCCAATTTTTAGATGCTTCACATCACCAATTGATGGGTCCCGTGATACTCTCGATTAAGACCGAGGGTGGTACGGGGCGGGTTTTGGTGGAGGAAATTTAACTTCAATGTCGAAAACTACCCAATCAAGGCTCATAACTGGACAAATCTGACATTCGAATGAAATTTTCAAATTGGCGTCCTATGGTAGTTTGTAATTCCATTTTTGGCCATTCTACAGAGCACAGATAAGTGTGTAGGTCTGTAATTAAGCCTTTAGTGACTCAAGTAAGTGAATCAGTGAGAACGGATCACTAAATAGTACAATTGACGAAAAAAGGTTCATATTTATTTGACTCATTTCATACATATTATGTTTATTGAAGATTTATTATCACTAATCAGGTTACTAATACATAATCCGGTTTCTAAATCCATCATACAAATGAATATTCGATTAAAATATTAAATTATTAAAGTGTGCGGCAGACAATTCGGTAGCCGATGACTCACTCACTTTGAATACCCATTTTAAAAACGAGTCACTAATTCCTCGTAAAATATACGTGACAGATCGCAAAATTTGACCTTTTACAACATATTATGTTTTCACGGGCAGAAACATTTTGCGACCATTAAAAAAATCGCAATTAATCACTGTATAATCCCTAAGAATTACCATACCATTTGTTATCGGTAGGAATGTGTAGTAAGCAAATAGCAATGGCGAAGGGTGAAGGTATGCTGTTAAGATCCGGTATAAATAGTCCACAATAAACTCTTGGTCAGTCATACGTATTTGTTTTTATTGAATTAGGTAAGTCTACAATTTACAGATGGTGTTGGTTAGTATTTCAAAATTAATTAAACTCTGCCTAAACCAAACCATAAAAGTTTTAGTGTATTTTGGGCGATACGACAAAATTTTGGACACTTTTTCATTCATACTTAAGGCTATACTTCAGTTGAGGCATGGTCTAAAACTAGGGGCGGCAGGTTATATGAAAGTATGGTGAAAAAGTATGGCGAGGCAGGCTGGTAATCAATTTGCGGCAAAATTTCCACGTTAACATTATATTATATGCATACGTTATAATGACCAAAGTAAATCCTCCGTGATGTCCTGCATTTTTTTTATCGCGTCGCTATTTGTCGTAAGTTGTCGGCTATTATTGGCCTGCTTCATTCAGTTGTATGAGAAAGCCGATTACTTGCCCCTCTTTTTATTTAATACCTCTATGGTCTAAAAAGATCGTGGCTAGGCGATGCACGGATTGTGCAAATGACTCGTGCCGAACAAAATATAATTTGTCATAAAAATTCAACATGCGTCCATTTAATGTTATGTTTATTGTTATATTACTAAAATAATAGTATATTCATTTACATGTTTTCTTTTTTAAGTGCATACCTACGTAAAGTTTTTTAGTCATCTTTACACGATTTAAGAATATATTCATCCGACGCCATGACAAATGGTCGGTCTCCGATTGGCGACGAGTGAGAAATTTCGTCGCACCTAGTAAGTATTGAAAATTATTTGCCGTTTCACTGAAGTTACGCTCTTAATTGTTTTCATTGGATTAAGAATACAAATTGCCCTGCCTAGACCAAACTATAATAGATAAAAAATATTATTTTATCTATAAAATATCTCAAGTTTTGTATGATTTAATTGCATAATTTTAGATATTTTATAGTGATAGACGATTATTTTTTGACTATTATCTATTATGGCTTGGTTTCGCAAGGTTTAATTGAATTTAAAAAAAACTAACTAACAGCATCTGTACATTGTAGTCTTATTTCTGATAAATAATAAATAAAGATAATCTGATAAATATTTTCAAACTTAGGGTAGGGTATTAGCACTTATTGTAACACTTACAATACGTTGGTTGTAATTGTTGCAAGAAGAGCTATATTTTAACAGCACCTGTCTTGGCTGTAATAAAATTTAAAGCGAGTTAGACAGTTTTGACTGTTTATACGGCTAACTTATTGTTGTAACAATTATAATACCTCAATACAAATATGTAATAAATACTACCACTTCATCACTTTAGCGGTCGATAGTCGCCTTGTGTATAGAATAGACCCGCAGAAGTTAGTTTGAGTTATTTCGCTTGGTACTTTATAATATTACATAAGTCCATAATATACCTATATAACAGAATTTAATCAAAACAAAATATATAACATGTGAATCGGATTGAATAATATCGATTCACGCACTGACAGTCAAATGTATTGAAAGAAATAAAACTTGAAAGATGAGAAAAAAAGATTGATTTCGCGGGCAATGTCGCAAAACCTTATACGTACGTAATGTAACACGAACAGTTTTTTTTAACAAACAAATAAATCAACTTCATAAAAAAATCTATATAAATATTATTTCCACTCACGTGGTGGATGGTCTGGTCACATGACGCAACATCATATATGTACCGACACCTTTTTATTTAAAGGAAAGATGTCCAAACCCAACAGAAGAAGAACGTCTTGACTAAGGAATCCAATCCTGGGATCCAGGACAATTTATTAACCTGAATCCCGGGATTAGTAAACATAATCCCGAAACCTTCGGGATTGATTTTTTTTATCAATCACAATCAATTAGTTAGTGAAGTGTATGTACCTATCTGTAAGAACATCAGAAAAATAATAAATTCGTTCATTTAACCAGCCAAACGCCATTGACGTTCTGGCACACGAACGGCGTCTATCCGCCAGTGCCACGGACGTGCAGGAAGACATTTGTTTCCACGCCGAATTTTATGAATGTTATCTTTTCTTAAATAAATAAAAACAAAAATACTTTCACATTATTATCTATATATATATATATATATATATTACAATATTATTTACTCCATTAAACCCATGTATTTCCAAGAATGAACGTACACAATATTAACATTAAATGACTTAAATAGTATAAATTATATTTTTGGCCGATTATTTTAAGGGGGGACATGCTCGTCGAAGGTCAAAATTGAGTTTTTATTGTATTTTCAAACCATGATCCTGGACACTCCTTAAACGTTGTAGATAATCTATTTATATAATTTTGAAGGCTTATTATTCTTTATAGTTATTTTAAACATTTGATGACTGCATGAAGTATTTTTGTTACATAAAATAGTATTATTTTAAACCTCTCGCTCTAATGTTTTAGAATATAGTCATATTTCGGTACAGAACTGTGCAGTGGTGTTAAGATTTTTTACATTTATTAATTTTTAAACGCATTTATAAAACCATTAGTATAATTTATTACGAGATAATTTTTGTAAAATATTCACGATAAAAAATTATTTTGATAATCTCTGTGATCCCAAATTTGACAAGAATTAGGCATTTTATTATTCAAAAAATCGGCAAGATTAACACATTTCAAGATAATTCTAAAGATATTTATTATAAGCTATGTCTTTGACCATTCAAGTGTGATAAACATCTTATGAATAATGATTGCTTTATAATAATTATTGACCTAAGAATAAGGTAGTGTTTTTTTGAAATACGCCATTTCTTTTGTCATTCCCTAGTGGTTAAGCTACAACATACGGCCGTAGCCATAAAATGACAAACTATAATTAAAGTAGGGAGTAAAATTATGTTAACGCGCGTGTTTGAACATGTACCTAACCGAATTTTTTTTTATTTTTTTTTAAACGGTACATGTTCAAACACGCGCGTCAATATCATTTTACTCCCTACTTCAATTATAGTTTGTCAATTTATGGCTACGGCCGTATGTTGTAGCTAAACCACTAGGGAATGACAAAAGAAATGGCGTATTTCAAAAAAACACTACCTTATTCTTAGGTCAATAATTATTATAAAGCAATCATTATTCATAAGATGTTTATCACACTTGAATGGTCAAAGACATAGCTTATAATAAATATCTTTAGAATCATCTTGAAATGTGTTAATCTTGCCGATTTTTTGAATAATAAAATGCCTAATTCTTGTCAAATTTGGGATCACAGAGATTATCAATATAATTTTTTATCGTGAATATTTTACAAAAATTATCTCGTAATAAATTATGCTAATGGTTTTATAAATGCGTTTAAAAATTAATAAATGTAAAAAATCTTAACACCACTGCACAGTTATGTACCGAAATATGACTATATTCTAAAACATTAGAGCGAGAGGTTTAAAAGAATACTATTTTATGTAACAAAAATACTTCATGCAGTTATCAAATGTTTAAAATAACTATAAAGGATAATAAGGCTTCAAAATTATATAAATAGATCATCTACAACGTTTAAGGAGTGTCCAGGATCATGGTTTGAATATACAATAAAAACTCAATTTTGACCTTCGACGAGCATGTCCCCCCTTAATGCTATTTGTATGAATAAAAAAATAATATCGAAAAAACGCCAATCCCGGAACCACTCCCGGGATCGTTAAATTGTGATCCCGAAATCCCGGGATCAAAATTTTGGGTCGGGATTGAATTCTCTAGTCCTGACTCAAGAATTTGGGAGACCGTTTATAGAGCTTAGCACTCCGTTTTTTCAGGGCAGCGAATTCGCCGACGCTCAAGGACTTAGAAAAGAAAGAAGAGGGGTGGGGGGGGCGGTAATGGACACCAAAAAGGACATTAAAAATTCGACTTTTATATTTTGGTTGACACGTAACCTGGTCTATGACTTCCTGCTACTTGACTCAACGTCTAGTGGTTGTCTTGTGCAGAGGCGGAGGTAATAAAGAAGCAGAGAATATGAAAAACAAATGGCAAGCGAAATCTACATCGAATTAATAGTGCTTTAAAGCTTACTAACACAGTGGGCACTTAATAATCATTATGGAATTGTCTGACAAATTTGAAAAATAAAAAAAATATAAGTGTTTTTGTTTCAATACTTTTCATTGTCATTCATGGAACGGAATATTTCTATTGTGAAACTTCGCATAGTGGTACATAGCGAGTTTTGACCGTTTGGTCAATTGGGTGGCACACAAGTAGGTACTCGTACATTTGGCGGATAGCATGTTTTGGCGGAAGAAGGAAGAAAAAAGGGAGAAGTGGACAATAAGGACGCTGTGATAGATAATAAAGCTAGAGGGAAACTAAAGGGCACTTTCGCTGTACGGCGGACATATTGGAAAACAGAGAATGGATTCGGGAAGACGCGGTGACGTTTTGTGCGCGAACATTCAGACATACGTAATTCCTATCTATAATAAAAAAATATTATATTATACAGTTTCGAAAAACTTTTTATATACCACGTTTTTAAATTTTCTATTGAATCATATAAACTTGACAATTCTATGTATTAATAATTCAGGACAAATAAGGCAATTGTCAACAAATCATTTTTTTGCTATTTTGCAACAAACACACAAAATATATAGAATACTGAAATGTCATTTTGACATTTCATTGTGATTTCCATAGTAACGCACGTATATATTAATAATTTAGTTACTAGGACCACCCCCTTAGCAACCAATAATAGTGGATTGGATTACGGATTTCTTCCGAAATAACTTTTCATAAAAAACAAAATTAACTGAAAATGAATTCAATTTTACTTAAAGATGGCGAAAAGTATTAAAAGAATGCATCGGCATCGTGTTCTGATATATTCTAAAAGTTTCAAACGTCTAGCTAGTCGGGAAGTTAGTTAAAATCGATTGCAATATTTCTACCGGACAAACAACCACTGGACAAATAAGAACACATAATAATAATAACCTAAGAAAAACGTGGTAAAATAAAACTTCCGGGTACAAGTCGACTTACGGGAAGCCAGGCGAATTTTTATAGCCGATTTTGGCAAAATTCATGAATTCAAGAATAAAAACCTAACCTTACATACCCAAAAAATAATCCAGTATATCACTTTTTTGATAGAAGAGACAAATAATGAGAGACGATTTGCTGTCAACAATTTTGTTTAATAGAATTAATAATGAAAATGACGATTTTTTTAAAACTACTTATTTTTTAACATTTGTATACATTAATACTTTTTAAAACTGTTTACCCAGAGCGGAGCCGGAGCAAGTATTAGGTCCCGGAGCGGAGCAACTCAAAAAGGGGTCCGCTCCAACGCTCTGATTATTTTATCAATATAAATAATATGGTAAGAGAGAATCTTATTAAAATAGTAGAATTCGCGGTGTCTGAAATCAAGCACCCCATAACCATAATAACCTTATGCCTAGAGGGAGGCCAGGGTCCACTAAAAAGGAGTCGTGATTTTCGGAAAGAGATGTCGCATTGCTGGTTTAAGTGAGGATCGGGTTCGAATTAAATTGAACCGGACCCGAACCCGAACCCATGTCATTCGAAATAAATCGAACCTCAATATGTAGCGATAATGTTTTAATAAAATCCATATCAGACAGCGGCTCCCAATTTTGAATTCACTCTCGGATTCGGTAAAATGTTTTTCAAATAAAAAAAAATGTACACACCTTGTACCTACATACATAATTGAGAACAACATCCTAATAGTTCCCTCCAAACCAAACCAACCCGCCCCGCACCACACTCTTACGTTTGATGTGAAGCATCGCCAGTTGTTAACGCCTGGGTCTTATGAGCAGATATTCAAAATCCGTCCGGGCAGTTAACTAGACCGATGCCGCCGGGATCGGATTACGTTTATGATACTAGTTTTGGTGTTTTCACTGACAACATGAAAAAGTATCCACGCATATGGTTGAAATTGCATGTAAAAAAAGCCAAGCTTTGTGAAGTCAGTAGGTACCTACCAGCGCCGGCGGTTAAGCACTTCATTACAATAAACAACTTCTTTTGTAGTTTATGAATGCCATGCTTGTTTCTAGGATTTTTACGATGATTTTCAGATGTTTTATGTTCTATGCTTAAATAGAACGTGGTGCGAAAAATATTATATAACGATATAACGAATATTGCGTATAACGAGCAAATTCCCATATTCCTCGTAATAACCAAGTTTGACGGTACATACAAGTATGACGGTAATATGACATAATTTTTGTTATAAGTAAATATTTTATTGACAATAAAATAATTTGGCGGTAAATTTGGGGTGGCACCCTTGGAGCGTCCCTAAGAGGCCATCCATGGACTGAAACCGTATGCGGTTTAGATCCGTATGCCATACTAAACTTATGATTTTTGTTAATGAAAATATATTTTCACTAAATTTGTAAGTGTAAGTGTATGGTATAAACGGATACGATCAGATGCTTATAATATAGTTTGTGAAAATATATTTCCATGAACAGAAAAGATAAGCTTAGTATGGCACACGGTTCTAAGCCGCATACGGCTTCAGTCCATGGATGGCCTATAACTGTAAGTACTTTGTTCTCTCACAATGAGGGCGGATATTACCGTAGTTTCAGGTTTTGATACAACACAGAAACTCTTGGTCAATTCCATTCATTCGAGTACTTAAGTCAAAATATTTTGTAACGCTATTGTCGAAACAATTTTTGGGTTTCGATAGAACTATTTGGCTTATACAAAAAAGTACTTAAGTAGTTTTAAATTGTTTTTGAAAACTATTAGTATTCAGTCGACCACTCCATTTGGCTGTCTGCAAAGCTCCGCCATCTTGGATTACATGCGAGATAACATCCGGTGCTTCTCAATATTTCTGCAAAGCGCTTTCTCATTCAAAACCACGCATCAAAAACTTTAGCGACACTTAATTGGACATCGTTTAAATTCAACGTAAAACTAAAGCGTTTGACCTCGGGCGCCAAATCTATTACAAATAATCATAAATCAGTGTTGAATTGAAATAACACATACATAATTTTGAATATATCAACACCTCAACGATATTGTGTTTGAATTTACATAATTAAAACAGAATCCACAACAAAGGTGAAAAACCTCGTATGTGCCATAGCAAAGCCGCCAAAACAAGACATTTGTATCAATAATATTGAATCAACACTTAGGTATTTACATAATTTTGACTACATCAACATTACTAATACTTACAAGATAAAAAGAACTTTTTATATACAACGTTTTTAAATTTTCTGTTGAATCATATAAACTTGACTTGACTAGCTTTAACGATCATAGTAGGTATACTGAAATGTCATATTGACATTTAATTTTGATTTCCATAGTAACGCACATATATATTAATAATTTAGTTGCTAGGACCATCCGCTTAGCAACCAATAATGGTTCGAAATAACTTTTCATAAAACAGAATTAACTGAAAAATAATTCAATTCTACAAAGATGGCTAAAAGTATTAAAAAATGTGTTGGCATCGTGTTCTGATATATTCAAAAAGTTTCAAATGTCTAGCTAGTCGGGAAGTTAGTTAAACATCGATTGCAAGATTTGTACCGGACAAAGAACCACCGGACAAATACGAGCTAAGAAAAACGTTGTAAAATAGTGTCTATGCATGAAAAAAACACAATCATCAACGAATTTGGAAATCTGGTATGTGCCAAGCCAACATCTTACTAACAAGACATTTTATATACTATCTCTTCTTCTTGATCGTTTCCTCATCACCGAGGATCGTGACAACCTTGAAATTCTCTCATCTTTTAAGCGACGAAAATTTTCCACTGTAGTGTTCTTTAGTTACTACTAATTTTTTGTATGGAAAAATATTCGCAAAAAATAAAAACACAAATTCTTGTTTAATGAAATCAAAAGAAACAAGTGAAAAAATGATTTCACTTGTTTCAAAACACACGAAAACAATATAAAGTGAAAGCATGACCTATCCTGTAACCTGTCCCAATTTTGTAAACGACAGAATTAGGGAGAAAAATGTTTGGTTGGGCTAAATATAGTGGCGCTATATTTCCCTCCTACCTTAAATCCCCTATTATTTTCGCAAGTTCAGGCGACCAGCAGTTACGGTTCATCAATGGATCGTGATTGAATAACATTCAGTTACCTCAAGACAACGGGCGCGTGTAGGCTTGTTACAACTAGACCGTCATTTAACGAGTACCTAATTCCAAGCATACAGACTGATGTAAAAAGTTAAGTGCATATCACGAGCGTGTCCAGTGTGTCGTGTAAACCATAATTATTCTATCTGAATCTCCGTGCAAACTCCGTTAATCAAACCAGCTGTGTCCGTGTTACCGGCACGGAGTATCTCCTTATCTATCATATTTATTATCATTCATCAAAAGTGTACCGTGCAAGTGCCTACTAGGACGTTCGTAGCTTCAGCCAGACCGCAGAGCATCATAAAAGTCAGTGTCTGGCATACTACGTGTCACCCCCCCAGAATTCACATCCACCATCACAATCATTCCACGAATCAATTACAGTCCCCTATGAAAAGAGCAACCAATATTTTAATTGTAATCATGTTACTTTGAAGCGAAACGATCGAAGAACACTAGACCGTAGGCTAGACAAGAAAACAATTAATTCTACGATTTTTTGGTATAGCGGGGGAAGCACAGTTATTCCACCCTTATGTGTCTAACGTCACGCTTTACATTTATATGGAAGGATCGGGGAATTTCTATTGCCACAAAAATGATGCTTGTGCAAACATTAGTGTTCTCGATATTTCTATACGGAGTCGAGTCGTGGACCCTGAAGGCAAGAGAACGGAAGGCAATTGATGCCTTTGAGATGTGGTGTTGGCGCCGAATACTTCGCATTTCTTGGACGGAGCACAGGGCGAACCAGTCAATCATCCAGAAACTGAAGATAAAGGAACGGCTCTCGACGATATGTCTGAGAAGAATTCTGCAGTTTTTTGGACATATTGTCAGGTGCAGACCGCACAACCTGGAGAGACTGTTAGTTTTGGGTAGTCTCCAGGGAATGCGAACAAGAGGAAGAGCGTCTGCGCGATGGAGCGACCAAGTGAAAGAGCTGACTGGGGGCACCATCCATTCTGCCCTGAGAGAAGCGGAAGATCGAGAAGGATGGAAAGTCTTGGTCGCTCAAAGGATGGCGAAATTTAAATGTGGTCACGATCCTCAGCCATGAGTGCACGACCAAGAAGAAGAAGATAGTGCCTAAATGCAGTGAACTGCATTACCGCTCGAGCTTTCATAAAATTTAGTGTCTGGCATCCTACGTGTAACCGCCCTCCCTGAATCCACATCCACCATCACAATCATTCCACCAATCGATTACAGTCCACTATGAAAAGCGCTACCAATATTTAACTTGTAATCATGTAACTTTGTAGCGAAACGATCGAAGGACGCTAGACCAGTCGGCTCGACAAGAAGTTAATTAATACTACGATTTTTGGTATAGCGGTAGAAGAACATTTATTCCACCCTCATATGTCTGGAACATGGAAAGATAGGAGTCAGTCATTTACCCAGATATAAATCAGTGTATAAATTAAATAAATAGCATTTCATTCCTCACGACTAGGGAATCCAATCCCGAGCCAAAATCTTGATCCCGGGATTACAATTTGACAATCCCGGGATTGGAATTTTTTTCAATAGTTAATATTAAATTTTTATAAATCTACAAATAACGTTGATAAAATCGGTCAAAAATGAATCTAGTATATTTTATACTATGGCCTTTCCGCTTCATAAATCTAATTTGTCATCCAAATATGAAACGGTCGTATGATATCATGGTGGAATCACTTTATTTCACTCCGATTGACTGCGGAGCATTTAATTACTACTTAATTACCACATTTAAATAACATGCTAATTATATCTAATGGCCCCTTAATCAGGACACAACAGCTGTGGCGTTCGCGCTGTATCGATTAAAAGTGTGAAGCACTGTTTTTTCGAATCTTTCTCATTTTTATTAATTTATGTGAAAAAATAAAATGAATTTGCAACACATGGGTAATAAATCAAACTTCATTCAAACTCAGTTTATATCTAATATACGAGGGTGGGTCAATAAGTCCTTAGAAAAGCCGACAGGTGGCGCGACTAGTACTGTAAGCGGTTTGTTTTCATGCAGCGGCACTACCGATTCAGTATGCTGCGAAGTTTCAATCAGATTGGTCGGGTTGTTGTGTTTCTCGTACATTTAAAAAAAAATTTGCTTGTGGAAAATGGAAAAATGGAAAATGGAGAAAATTGAGTTTAGAGCTGTTATTAAACATTTTAATATAAAAGGGTTAACAGCAAAGGAAATAAAAAATGAGTTGGATTTAGTTCACGGCATATCTGCTCCTTCACTTGCAACTATTTATTACTGGTTAAATGAATTTAAACGTGGTCGTACATCAACAAAGGATGAACCACGCTCAGGACGTCCTGTAGAGGTGACTACACCAGAAATGATCAATAAAATCCACGATATGGTGTTAAGTGACCGAAGATTAAAGTTGAGTGAGATAATTGAGGTTACAGGGATCTCAAAAGGTAGCGTCATTTCTATTTTACATGACAAATTGGGCATGAAAAATATTTCTGCAAGATGGGTGCCGCGTTTGCTCACAGTCGACAATAAACGCAATAGGGTGGTGGCCTCTAAAGCCCTGTTGTCGCTCATGCAACGCAATCCGGATGAATTTTTCGTCGCTTTGTGACTGTAGATGAAACATGGATACACCACTATACTCCCGAGACGAAAGAACAGTCAAAGCAGTGGATTGCGAAGGCAAACCATGTCCAAAGAAGGCGAAAACCGTAAAATCAGCTGGTAAGGTTATGGCTACTGTATTTTGGGATGCACGTGAAATTATTTTCGTTAACTATTTGGAAAAAGGAAAAACAATAACAGGGGATTATTATGCATCTTTATTGGACCAGCTAAAAAACAAAATTGAAGAAAAACAGCCTCATTTAAACAGGAAAAAAATCCTCTTTCATCAGGACAATGCCCGTGTTCACACATGTTTACGATCAATGGCTAAAATTGAAGAATTGAAGTTCGAATTGGTCGACCACCCACCGTATTCGCCAGATTTAGCCCCCAGTGACTTTTTCCTTTTCCCAAACTTAAAAAAATGGCTAAGTGGACAACGTTTTTTTTCAAATGAAGAAGTTATCGATCGGACAAATGCTTATTTTGAGGACCTTCCGAAAACTTATTTTTCTGAAGGTTTAAAAAAAATTGAGAAACGTCTAACCAAGTGTATTGAGCTCCAAGGAGATTATGTTGAGAAATAAAAAAAAAATACAAAAATAAAAACTGTTTTAATGCTTTTTTCTAAGGAATTATTGACCCACCCTCGTAGTTATATGTTATTAAAAGTGTTTTTTCTGTTATATTTCCATTTTTATTTTATTTTCTATAAAAATTGATAAAAAAATCATTCCCGAAAGCTTCGGGATTATGTTTATCAATCCCGGGATTCATAGGTATCGAAAACAGCTCAGGATCCCGGGATTGGAATCCCTACTCACGACAAAGTGTCAAGTGAAATCGTGACACTTATTACATAAACTTTCAACAATGTTTTTGTTATTTCTATAAACTTCTGTGTCTTATATCCTGAGTGAAAAGGAAAATATACCTATTATTTAATTGCCACGAATTCAAAATTAATTAAAGTCAAAACAAATCTCCCGACATTCACCCCTCCATATCACCACTGACACCCCAATGAATACCGAAAGGGTAGGTGGAGCCAAGCAAGTTTTAAATAAGCAAGATTTCATATTAATTGGCAGTAGGTACATTGAAGTAAATCATATTAATAATATAATCACCACTCTAGATCTCAAAGTCCACGTGTCAATTCAATTCATTTTATTTTATAACATAAAGTGGACATTACAAATTATAAGTTTAAGACGTTCACAACATGACATGAAATATTATTATTAAGAAAAAAGTAATAAAAGCGATAAAAATGAAGATATAAAAAGACAACATAATATAAACATACAAAAGCAGTAAACATAATTACAAGATAAAAATAACTTTTTATATACACCGTTTTTAAATTTTCTGTTGAATCATATAAACTTGACTTGACTAGCTTAAACGATCAAAAAAATTGTAGGTACTTGATAGAAATACAGAATAATGAAATGTCATTCCATATTGATTTCCATAGTAAAACACGTATATATTATTAATAATTTAGTTGCTAGGACCCCTAGCAAACAATAATGGTATCGAAATAACTTTTCATACAAAACAGAATTAACTAAACATGAAAGATGGCTAAAAGTATTAAAACATGCATTGGCATCGTGTTCTGATATATTCTAAAAGTTTCAAATGTCTAGCTAGTCGGATAGTTAGTTAAAAATCGATTGCAAGATTTGTACCGGACAAACAACCACCGGACAAATAAGAATATGACCTAAGAAAAACGTTGTAATATATACATCTATAATAGTTCAAAGAAGTACACCGAGTTTGCTAAGGAGACCCTATTTTAAGAAATTATAAATTAGCGTCCACCTAAACGTCCTAAACTCACCTCACGCAAGTGGAATATATCAACACCTGAAGCAATTTGGTTGAACATAGTTATCGCCCTCCCAATTAGCATTACCAGTGGCAGGTTAGTTCTGCACCTTGGGAAAAAACAGCTGATGCTCTATATTTCTAAGATAGTTATCAGGGACACACTGCCCAGAATGGCAGAGTTCTCATTTATATCTCGTATAAGTCGAAAAAATACGTAGCTAGGATAGTATCCATACATCCTGAAGTAAAGGAGTCTCGAGGATTTCTTCTGAACCCTCTCGACTATAAGGCCATACTTCAACTGATGCGGTGCCCAAACAACAGACCCACTCTGAAGCCTGCTTCGAATTAAAAAATGTGACATATAGCCACCACGTGGGTCTTCGAAGATCTCCGTTCAAGAATTATTAAGTATTTAAATAAGCGTGACATTTCCAAGTCATTTGACATACGAGGTATTTTTACTACCACCTGTGTTCGGACAAAATTAATAATATAAACAATTTTGAAAATTTTTAAAGCAATACATACATATTCATGGGAAGAGACATCATGCCATGATGTGATGACGAATAAAAAATGTGGTACCGGTAGAACTCGTGTCACGTAGCAATTCCAGCGACAGTTCAAAAACCAAATATAGTGGACCTTACATGTCAGTAGCGAAAGGTGGAGGTAAGCTGTTAATATCACCATAAATAGTGCACATTAAACTTTGTTAGTGATACGTATTTGTTTTTATTGGACTAAGACTACAATTATTTACAGATGGTGTTGGTTAGTTTTTATAAATCAATTAAACCCTGCCTAACCAAACCATAATCGCTTTGGCGATACGACAAAATTGTGCACACTTTTTCATTCATACTTATTTATACATATTGTTAGTTCATTTTTTTAAATTTATTAAACCCTTCCTAAAACAAACTATAATAGATAAACAATATTATTCTATATAGAAAATATCCAAAGTTATGTACGATTTAATTGCAATCATTTTAAATATTTTATAGATAAAAGAGCATTTTTTGACTATTATTATAGCTTGGTTTTCGAAGGGTTTAATTGAATTTTTAAAATTAACTAACACGATATGTAAATTGTAGTCTTAGTTATATTCAAACAAATACGCATGGCTGATAAATTTTAGTGTGTACTATTAATGTAGGATATTAACAGCCTACTTCCACCCTTCGCCACTGGACGTATGTATGCAATTTACCGAATAATGTTGAGATCAAATTCTTGTATGAAAAATAAAGTAGTCATTAAATTTAAAATATAAATATTGGCTGCGCTTTTCAGTGGACTGTATAGATGATGGATAGGATGATTCGGAATGTGAGGGGAGTTATACCAAGGATGTCAGGTACTGTTCTTTAATGGTGATGAGGCTGGCTCGGTGGTCTGATTCTCACTCACTAGCATTAGGTGCTACTCTCGCGCGATAACTGTTTATTGAGTCACCCTGCGCGCGGCGATTGACGGTCAAAACCAGTGCACGTGAAGAATGGCTGACTGTTAATAGTAGGCCTGGTGAGGATAATGGAGTAAGATGGGTAAGAAATTTATATTGTGTTAGGGGCAGCAGGTTATATGAAAGTAAGGTGAAGCAGGCAAGTATGGTGAAAAAGTATGGTGAGGCAGGCTGGTAATCAATTTGCGGCAAAATTTCCACGTTAACATTATATTATATGGGTACGTTATAATGACCAAAGTAAATCCTCCGTGATGCTTTGCATTTTTTTTATCGCGTCGCTATTTTTCGTAAGTTGTCTGTTATTGTTGACCTGCTTCATTCAGTTGTATGAGAAAGCCGATTCCCTCTTTTTATTTAATACCTCTATGGCCGCCACGCATTCACCTGTGCGACGGGCATATATTTTGAAATGTAAAACACGCTAACCTTGATATTTGGAGGCTATTACGAATACTATGTAACCATCCTACAAGACTTAATTATGTAATTATTTCGCTGCCTATTAATTACTGATTGAAATAAAATCACGACTTTGAAGTTCCTAATGGCTCATTGATGGTAACGAGAAGTCAAGTGTTAAGTAAAAATTTCTTTCTTAACTTTCTTCTTTAAGCACTACGGTGCATGGTTGCAGCATCAGTCCCGTGCGGCTCCGTCTCGGGACGGAATGAGCACTTAAAGTCACTTCTTTCAGACACGTTTAAAGCGTCATGGAAAGCGGCCGTGCATATCCACGGCTGTGCATATATGACGGGTGGTGGTGGGAATTTTAACGGACCCATTTTCAAAAAGTACATATTATTCATGTGGGACACTGGCGTAGGCGAAAGACCGGAGTCCTTGCGTGAGACGGAGTCTACAATAAAATACGTGAAGACAATAAATTAAATGAGACAATAAGATGGCGTCATTGGGTGACTAACCCGAATTCGCGGTTTTTTTATCTCCCGCCCAGACTAGACAAATGTTGCAGTGTTGCCAACGATAAGCTATCCGCTAAGTAGGTACCAGGGAACTCAGAAATACTGGGAACTGAAATACCCAACGGGTAAGGAGAAGCAGGCAACCCATTGCCGTCCCGTAGCGGTAGGCAGATTGAGCGTCGCTTGGGGGCGGCTGTTACTCGAAGGGCGGCAAATCGAAGAGAATCATTTAGCATAATATATAGAAATAGCTTCCTAAACTTAGTACCTAATAACAAAAATATCTTTACATTCAAAAAATCAGCTCACTGGTCGGAAACAAAATGTATTAATTAACATAAAAGGTTAAACACGACTGTATTTTTTTTGTCGAGTTCACAATGTTTAGTTTACTTCCGTTGCCCTTCCACGTCCATGGTGACCAGAAACGACACGTGCACGGAAGATACAAAATACTGTATAAAAAATGGGACGACATTTTGGCGCTGCCCAGGGGCGGCATTTTGTATTGGGACGTCACTGAGGGAACCGATCTCGAGTAAGGAAGAATACGGGATAAATTTAAACACGTGTCAAGGAATACGTCATACGTCGAATACTGACAACTGTTTTATTTTTATGCATTGACGCTCATTTAATATTGGTGTATTACACACACTATTGCACAACTATAATGCGTGGTTCATTTTCGTAGGACACAAAATTTACTGTATTGGTATATAGCCTATCGGAAGTCTATTTATTATCTGTTCTGTGTGAAATACTGTCATTAATAAACCAAATGCTCGGTGACGATTATTATAAGTGGACAATTTGATTAAACACAGTTATTGCCCTCGCAATTGGCATTTCCAATGGTAGATTAATTATGCATCTTAGAGGAACAAACTGATGCTACAAATTTCTAAGTTAGTCATCAGGGCACACATGTCAACAATGGCAAATTGAATATATTATATATGCAACAATTTCTTTTCTACAATTACGAGTTATACGTATGGGACCCGCACATTGCACAGTCCATCAAATGCGCTTTAGATGGCTATGTACACAGGATAGAGGAATCACGAATGATATAGAAAATGACATATTGAAACCCGGAAGGCTAAAGCCTAGTACCCACGCACGTTCTTGCTCGACGGTTTTGCTCGATCGAGGATGTTGACTTGGAAGCATGCTGTGAGGCCACCGTCGTACCGCCACGACTTCGACCACGAGTGAGAGCGAGGCCACACTAGCCTTGCCGGTGCGTCCTCACTCCCTCGCTCAAACTAGATCGCGCAAGAATTACAGACCTTCAATCTTTTTCGGATAGCGCAATTCGTTCGATGTCGAACAAAAAACCATCGAGCCAGACGGTACACACGTTGAGACATGTTGGAATCAGCGTAACACCATCGAGCAAGAACGTGCGTGAGTACTTACTATAACGGAGACATGGTCGATCTCGTACAAGATGGAGGGATAGTGTCGAGTTGAATTTAAATATCAAAAGAGGAGAAAAGCGCCTTTGGACAGATATGGATGGAGGGAGATGCTGGAGGAGGTGAATACCCACACAGAGTTTTAGCACCAGGAAGAAGAAGATTCCGATTCTGATGTATTTCGAAATTATTGAAATTTGCTAATTAAAAGAAGCGGCGTGACGATTACTCTGGAAAATATAGATAGGTGAAACTATAATATATACATATATAATTTTTGAAAAACACTTTCTGAGAGAATATATTATAACCAAGGGAAAAAATCTTTTTTGAAAAAAAGTAAGCCAACCCGACGGGGAATCGAACTCCGTATCTCCCAGGTTTACGCCCTGATCCGTGCATTACCACTATGCTACGAGTTGACATACCAATTGCGACAAATTTTAACTATTGGTCAATTTTTAATACCTACTCATCAGTGCTCTTCCAAATGAGTGGGTATTAAAAGTTTATCTTGCGAATTATTCGTTGAATAGAAGAAATAGTTAATTATAATATATACGTTTCAATATCATGAATAGGTATTTACAGTTGTTGTAAATTTGCTTTGCAGAATAATTAATTTAATAAACCAAAAATGCGATATATGTAGATCATTATGTGCATTTGAGACAAACGTCAGACAGTCTGGGGGAAATATTATGACGTGATGTTTGTTACTATGCATTTGTTTATTGACAAAACATGCCAACACAACGAAAAACGAGTGCACTTACATTCGACAATGCGGTTTTCCTGATGCATTCAATATTATCGTGTTACAATCGGTGTCCGGTGTCAAGACAAGATAATCAGTATAATCACACATGTGCAATTATGCAACATTATTGATAATTATAGCGTATTATAAATATATGAGGTTGCCGTAATCACTAATCATATTACTATATGTATACAAAACATGGACCCACAGTAAAATAGAGGACACACCGTGTGAGAATAACAAAAATACTAGATGCCCGGAGCAGCTCCCACGGGATCATACGTAGTGTGGTGTAAGATTTGCTATTAGCTAATGAAAAAGAAAATTGGTAGGTATAACGGAAATTTCAAGTTTGGTTTTAATATTATTAGTCGATGTCACACCACGAGAAGGCGCACCAAAGCTGGATATCGGTGCATACAAGTTTGATATGGTCGACAGTTTCATATACCTTGGTTCTCTTGTAACTCGACATAATGATATTACAGAAGAAATCAACAAGAGAATCATGTCTGCGAATAAATGCTACTTTGGCCTGTTAAGACATTTTAAGTCGCGCATACTATCTCGCCGAACTAAAAGCACTCTTTACAAGACACTTGTAAAGCCAGTGCTCACCTACGCATCGGAAACCTGGACATTAACCCTACGAAATGAACGAGCCCTGAACATTTTTGAAAGAAAAATTCTCCGCCGGACCGATCAGGGACGGCACGAATTGGAGGAGAAGATATAATGCTGAGCTTTACGGGCTGTAGAAAGATTGCAGCGCAGTTCATTCAATTAAGATTGGGAGACTGCGATGGCTAGGTCATGGGCACCGTATGAATGACAATGAACTGGCGAAGAGAGTGATGTCCGGCAATCCAATCGGGCGTAGAAGAAGAGGCAGGCCAAAGATTCGCTGGTTCGATGGAGCTGCCAATGACTGTCATGTCCTAGGGCCCTAAGGGAACCAAATTTGAAAGCGGCGACAATGGATAGGGACAGGTGGAGGAAGCTGTTGGAGGAGGCCAAGACCCACACCGGGTTGTCGCGCCCCTGATGATGATGATGATAAAGTCATAATTGAGTAGATGGGGTGAAAAATAGAGTGTGGAGTGGGGAGCCATTAGGATTTAAAATATTGTTAATCAAGGTGGATAAAAAGTTAATTACGAGTAGGTACCTATATTCAATATTGAATAAATTTTTTACAGCTATTATAGTTAGTGCAGTCGTAGACTAGGATGCGAAAAAACTCAGTCATACGCCCACGCGAAGTCAGAATTTTAGTTCCTTCCAGTTTTGGTGCATCGTCTATCTTTCGTGGATGGCCCATTGCCAATTATCCGTTTATCGACATTGTGCAAACCTACGCAGATAGATAAACTCAACTTTATTTTTAGACTTACGAGTAGGTAGGTAGGTAATAAATTATATAAAATGCTTCATAACTACGCCATAGACAAAATGCATAAAGTGTGAGAGTTTATTTAAGGGTCCACATGCCCCACGTAGGTCAAAATGGAGATTTATGGTATTTTCAGAGCATATTCCTGAACATTCTTTAAACGTTGCAGAAGCCTTATTATCCTTTATATTTATTTTAAACATTTGATGACTGCATAAAGTATTTTTATTACATAAAATAGTATTTTTTTAAACCTCTCAATCTAATGTTTTAGAATACAATCATATTTCAGTACATCCATGTACAGTGGTGTTAAGATTTTTTAGATTTATTAATTTTTAAACGCATTTATAAAACCATTAGTAAAATTAATGTTAACATTATATAGTGAAATTTACGATAAAAAAATATATTTTATAATCTCTGTGATCCCAAATTTGACAAGAATTGGGCGTTTTATTATTTAAAAAATGGGCAATATTACCACATTTGAAGATAATTCTAAAGATACTGATTATAAGGTATGTCTTTGACCATTCAAATGTGATAAACATCTACGAATAATGATTGTTTTATAATAATTATTGACCTAAGAATAAGGTAGTGTTTTTTTGAAATACGCCTTTGGCATTTCTCAGTAGTTAAGCTACAAAATACGGCCGTAGCCATAAATTGACAAACGATAAATGAAGTAGGGAGTAAGATCATGTTAACGCGCGTGTTTGAACATGTACCGAACCGAAAAAAAATCGTTTTTTTCGGTTAGGTTAGGTTTATAAATTATCCGGGTTCACTTTCCACAGTGAACCACCAAAACTTTTGAATTTAAAATTATATTTTGTCATCTTACCTGTTTTCTGTGGCGCCAAATATTTCACAAGATAATAAGAAATAACAAAAAAAACATGTTTTATTATTACTATTTTATTGTCAAAAAGACCAAACACTGCCATTAATAATTGATTGTTTCCCAATTTATTTAATAACTAATAAATTGATACAAGATTATTTAAAAAACGTATTACAAAAAATATATTACATATTATATACAAAAGAGCTTGTTTTGTTTAAAATTATGATTAGTTAAATCGCATTAACGGATTATTTAAAAGTCCCATGCTGTTAACAACAATGTTATGAGTTTTAGAGATGGGCTATAATAATTATCAACCGGTTCAGACTAACTAGCATACATGTAAATAAAAAAATATTGAATATTGATGTATTATTTAGTATGGATGATATTGAATGAGATCAGTAATTCTTATGGTTTAAAAATGAACCTCAAGAAAACAAAACTATTACTAGTATCAAAAATAGCGACACCAGACACCAACACAATCGAACGTGTGACCCATTATAAATATGTAGGTACCTACATGGGCCAATGAGAAATGGGACCAGTCTCAGGAAATAAACACTAGAATTGAGATCGCAAGGGGCGCCTTTCTCAAAATGAGACGCCTCCTTAGCAATCGAGACGTTAACCTAGGTCTGAGACTGCGTATGGCACCTACATTGTTATGTTCTCTCATTTTTTTTCTATGGTATGGTAGTATGGACGCTAAACCAAGAAATGTCACGGAGACTAGAAGCTTTCGAGATGTGGCTGTATAGACGCATGCTCAAAATTCCTTGGACTGACCGGGTGACAAATGTTGAAGTTCTCATTCGAATGCGGAAGGACGGAGAAGTTCTACGTAGTATCAAAACCAGGAAAATACAATACCTCGGCCACATTATGAGAGGACAAAAATACAGCATTCCCCAACTTGTCATTCAAGGAAAGATCAATTGTAATCGTAGCAGAGGACGGCGCCGCATTTCGTGGCTTAAGAACCTCCGTGATTGGTACGAGTGCAGCTCCACTGAACTGTTCCGAGTAGCAGACGACAAAGGTAAGATCACCTTGATGGTGGCCGACCTCCGCTAGGGGATGGCACAATAAGAAGAACTGATTTGGTACATTTAGTAACAATGCAGACAGAATAATATTATGTTGTTAATAAACGGACGTTTGTTGATTATTTTAGATATTTAATGCGATTTATACACACCCGCTAGACCTTAGGATTAAATTCAGCATATTACAACGTTTTTATTAGCTCGTATTCTTGTTTGTCCAGTACAAATCTTGCAATCGATTTTTAACTAACTTCCCGACTAGCTAGACATTTGAAACTTTTAGAATATATCAGAACACGATGCCAATGCATTCTTTTAATACTTTTAGCCATAATTGAGCAGAATTGAATTCATTTTCAGTTAATTCTGTTTTGTATGGAAAGTTATTTCAGAAAAATCCGTAATCCAACCCACTATTATTGGGTGCTAAGGGGGTGGTCGTAGCAACTAAATTATTAATATATACGTGCGTTACTATGGAAATCAAAATGAAATGTCAAAATGACATTTCAGTATTCTGTATTCGTTTGTTTGTTTGTTTTTATTTACTTCATATCAAGTACAAGTTTGAGCATGTTGAGCATAATAATTCAACATAAATTTTAAAAACGTTGTATATAAAAAGTTCTTTTTATCTTGTAATTATTTTAAATCAAATTGACACAAGTCGACTTTTCTATGCAATTAGATACCTTTTCGGACTTTTGTATTGAGACATTAAATAAGCCGCATTAGTAAGTGTATCAAAAGACACTTTGGTAGCTACTGTATTGATACCAGTGGCGAGGGGTGGAGGTAAGCTGTTAAGATACGACATAATTAATGCACTCATTAACTCTCAACCTCTTCAAACTTATTTGTTTTCATTGAACTAAGAATACACTTTGCAGATAGATGATGCTGGTTAATTTTAAAAATTCAATTAAACCCTGCCTAAACCAAACCATAATAGTTTATATGTAACTTTGGGTGATCCGACAAAAATAGTGCACACTGTTTCAGTCATTTTTATTTGATTTCGTTGAAATAAGAATACATATGGGATGGTGTCCGTTAGTTTTTTTTTTAATTTAAAACCCTGCTATACCAAACCATAAACGATAAAAAATATTCTTCTATCTATAAAATATCGAAAATTGTGTATGGTTTAGTGGTATAATTTTAGATATTTTATAGATATAATTTTTATAGATAAACGAATATTCTTTGACTACATATTATCTACTATGGTCTACCTCCACCCTTCGCCACCGCTTTATACTATGCTCTTCGGTAGCAATTCTCAAGACTTCTTCCATTTTCGTCAGTGGCGCTTGGTAACGCACAAACGTTGGAAGCCACATTTTTTATTGGCGCGTTTAATTTACAGTAAAATTAAAAAAAACTTAACTCTGAACTTGCATTCGAAAAAGAAAACCGAGGGTAGTAGCGCGAACTTGTGCTTGCCCTATGCCCCAATGCTGGGGCGTGACAGAGTGAAAGAATAAGAGATAAATATAGATGACAAGTATGGACGAAATATAAATTTGATTATTTTTCTAATATTAATAAATGATGTTGACTGGTAAGTAATATGTACCTACCAGTGGCGAAGGGTGGAGGCAGGCTGTTAAGATCCGACATAAATAGTGCACATAAAACCATGCTGGTCATATGTATTTATTTTTATTGAACTAAAACTACAATTTACAGATGGTCTTGGTTAGTTTTTAAAAATAAATTAAACCCTGTCTTAAGCAAACCATAATAGTTTTGGTATATTTTGGGCGATACGTCCAAATTGTGCACACTTTTTCATTCATACTTATTTGTTTTTGTTGGATTAAGAATACATATTTCAAATATTGTTGGTTAGCTTTTTTAAATTCATTAAGTCCTGCCTAACCCAAACTATTACTATATCGAAAGCTTCAAAATCGAATCAGGTGTGAGACAAGGGGATGCGCTATCCACTATGGTATTTAACCTTGTGGTGGAATCCATAGCTCGTGAAACCAACATAAGAGGATGGGTAGATAATAGTACAACGCAGATGTGCGCTTATGCTGACGACATAGTAATTACAAGCAGATCCAAACAGAGGATGATCGACCATGGTGGTACTATGAAAATAAAAGCAGAAAACGCTGGGCTGCAAATAAACCAGTCAAAAACTAAATATATGGTCAGCACACGCGATCAGGTACCGCTGCAGAATATAGACATAGGACAGCATGCATATGAAGGGGTGGACAAGTTCACGTATCTCGGATCCAGCCTAAATACCCAAAATAAGACAGCAGAGGAGATAAAAATCCGCCTTATTTCCGGGAATAAATGCTGGCATGCCTGCAAGCGACTGGTGGGGTCGAAAATTCTAGGCCGAAGAAGTAAACTTCTAATTTATAAAACAATTATAAGGCCAGTGGTCACTTATGGCTGTGAGACTTGGTACTTAACTCAAAACGAGGAAAACAAATTAGCTGTCTTCGAGCGCAAAATACTCCGCAAAATCTTTGGACCCACATTGGGAAATGGGAACTACAGAATAAAAATGAACCACGAGTTGGAAGAGCTGGTTGAACAGCAAACAATCATAAGATACTGTAAGTCCCAAAGACTACGATGGGCGGGACATATGGATAGAATGCCTGAAGTGAGATGAGTGAGAGCGCCAAGGATCATGACGAAGTGGCTACCCCAACGGAAGAGACCCAGAGGCCGTCCAAGAAGAACGCCGTAGAAGTGGACTGGCTTCATATAGGAAGACCCGGTAACTGGAGAAGTGTGGCGAGAGACCGGAGTGAGTGGAGAGCGGTTGTGGAGGAGGCCAAATCCCACCCCGGGATGTAGCGCCGTGGAAGAAGAAGAAGAAGAACCCAAACTATAATAGAGAAATAATATTATTCTATAAATAAAATATTCAGTTATGTATGGTTTAATTGCATAACAGAGTATTTTTTGACTATTACCTATTATGGCTTAGTTTTTGCAGGGTTTAATTGAATTTTAAAAACACTAACACCATCTGTAAATTGTAGCTTATTTCAATGAAAACAAATACGTATGACTGACAAAGTTTAGTGTGCACTATTTACGGCGGATCTTAACAGCCTACCTCCACCCTTCGCCACTGGTACCTACTAACTAATTACTAACGGTTCTATAGAAACCAATTCACCACTGAATGAGGACATCACTAGTATTTCTTATTTATTGCAATAGCATTTCCTTGAATATAACATAACATTAAAATTTAACCTCTTTCCTGCTGTGATTTCGTGATATGGGAAAAAAGTCAAACAATAAAAACTGCCATAATAATAAAATACTTTACAGCCGTTTGGCTTACAAATATGATACTGTCATGCGAAAATATTTGCTGTGTTTTCCACAGACAATAATCGGGAAAACCAAAAATAGAATGTTCGATCCATTGTCTATTCTCGGCTCACCAATAATAGAATCGTCGATTATTTTTTGAATATAAGATAATCAAAAAATACTCACAAAGAAAATGCTAATATTGTCATCAAAGCGATGTAAGAAATTACTGGATAAAATTTATAATCAATGGAAGAATAGAGTCGATGACCATTTAATCTTTTTGTTGGATGGTTCTACCGAATTATTTTTATTGCATACCTCATAAATTTGATTTTTTAAGTCTGATAGAATTTTCAAATTGTAACACAAAAAATTAACTTTATAAATGTTGAAAGATAAATACATGATAGTAACATTTAATAATGATTTCAGGCACATGGCCACCGCGGCTATTATTGACGAAATGCATTCTAGACGCCGTATTACAGCATATCAACAGAAAAAGTATGTGCTATAAAATTATATTTGATAGGTAATAAAAAATATTTATTGTCTACTAATTATTTTACAATAGTACCTAAAATACGGAAATCAAACCCGAGGGCAACTCCATTGCGGTGGCGAAGGGTGGAGGTAGGCTGTTAAGATCCGACATAAATAGTGCTCACTAAACCTTGTCAGTCAAACGTACTTGTTTCCATTGAACTAAGGCTACGATGTGTAGATACTGTTTGTTAGGGGTTTGGGTCGATATCCCGAAGGCCGGAATCCCGAAGGCCGAAATCCCGAATGCTGAATTCTCGAATGGCCGAAATCCCGAAAGCCTAAATCCCGAAGGCCGAAATCCCGAATACTGAAATACCGAACGCTGAAATCCCGAATGGCTGAAATCCCGAATGGCCGGAATCCCGAAGGCCGAAATCCCGAAAAATAAAAAAATACAAACAGCAAAAATTGCGCAATTCAAGATAAGTGTTAAGGTTGCGCAATTTTTTCCGGGTAGACAAAAACCCATTGTTCTGCAAAAGATGGTTTTTGTGTCTCTTGTAAAAATTGCGCAATTCAAGATAAGTGTTAATTATTGCGGTTTGTATTTTTTTTATTTTTCGGGATTTTGGTCTTCGGGATTCCGGCCATTCGGGATTTCGGCCATTCGGGATTTCAGCGTTCGGGATTTCGGCATTCGGGATTTCGGCCTTCGGGATTTCGCCGGCACCCGTTTGTTAGATTCTTTTTAGTTTGTTAGAAGTCCTGCGTAAACCAAGCCATAATTGATAATAGTAAAAAAATATTCGATAATCCATAAAATATCTAAAATTATGCCATTAAACCGAACATTTTAAATATTTTATAGATGGAAGAATGTTTTGAATCGATTATAGTTTGGGATAGGTAGGTAGGTTTTTTCGACCATGTCCGATCCCCTAATAGGATCATTTGGGGCCTCCAAAGAGAGGTTTGTATTAACAGATTTTGTATTTACGAGAAATGGATGTCAGCCACTTGCTCAACCTATTAGGCCCATACCCTGACTCACACACAAATTGAAAAACAATATACCTTACTTGTCAGACCCAGGGTTCGAATCTGGGACCCACGCCGTTATAATCCAACGCTTATGCCGCGCGGTCACCGTGAATTAAAAAAAAAACTATTGTTTGTAATATGTATTCTTAATTCTACGAAAACAAATAAATATGACTGAAAAA
The DNA here is from genome assembly GCF_057557595.1 of Rhyacophila brunnea. Lineage (NCBI taxonomy): Eukaryota > Metazoa > Arthropoda > Insecta > Trichoptera > Rhyacophilidae > Rhyacophila > Rhyacophila brunnea. The sequence goes on along the minus strand of NW_028232904.1, from coordinate 28,280,671 downwards.
GTGTACACTATTTGTCGGATCGCCCATATGATAGCTAAACGATTGTGGTTTGGTTGAATCAGGGTTTAATTGAATTTTAAAAATTAACCAGCACCATCAGCAAATTGTATTCTTAGTTCAATGAAAACAAATAAGAATGACCGACAAAATTTAGTGTTAATCTTAACAGCATACCTCCACCCCATACCACTGCTCCATTACTATGCTATCGTAAGGATATTTATAGGTAATATATCTACATGTCTATAATGCAAAGTAATCGATCCGATTGAAATCGATACGAAGTTGTAACTTCTATGTATTCTTGACGTAATAATTATATTATTTTACTAAAAACAAAGTTATTCGCGAAATGCATGAGTGAAATCGAATATCCAATACATATTACATTTCTATGTATTCAGTTCATATCAATATACCTACAGATTGAACCATTTGAGATAATATTATTATGTATATCGAAATTCTTAGGGTTTCCTATAAATAAACACGGTGCCTACAATAATTTTATGACTGAAGAAAGTCATATATCATATTACTAAATGATATGGTAACCACTAACCTAAACTAAAACTAACCACTAACTAAAGAGTGTTGGAGCGGAGCTCGGAGCAGGAGCACGTACGAGCAGTAATGAGCAATGGGGTTTTATCCGGAGCACCGAAAATTCGTAGTGCTCCACTGCTCCGGATGTTTTTTTTAATTGTCGTCCTAAAATCCAATGAAAATATCACTTTTTTGACACCAAGTTAATAAGTTCGCAGATATTTTGTTTGATATAATTAATAATGAAAATGATGAATAATTAAAATTTGTATACATAATATATTACCTATTAAAAAATCTTTTTACCCGGAGCAGAGCTGGAGCAAGTATTAGGTGCCGGAGCGGAGCAACTCAAAAAAGGGTCTGCTCCAACCCTCTGATAGTAACACTCTTTATCACCACATATCGCTACGTGAAAGTGAGTGAGATAAAGAGAAAAGTCAATTTTGAGATAAGTATGCCAATCGATTGCTGGAAATTACACCTACATAATGAACCTCTGTGGTTTTTTTTAATTGCAGTAACCCATTTAAAAGAAAAATGTAATGTAGCTAGCTGTTAATAATGTTAACAAAAAAAATCTTAACAATCATTTATTTCTATTATAAACCACAGAAAAAACAAAATAAACATACAAGTTAATTTTGATTTGTATGAAACAAACATTACAATTCAATTATCCAGTATTATTGACTTCGCATGCTTAATTTCAATTGATTTCTACGTGTGCTAACGTTCAAATTACTTGCGACATGACATCCATAGATAATATTTTGAACAGAACCCAGCCTGCAGACTATAGATAATAGACAATATTCTAATAACCGCTAAAAACAAAAAAAACGTGATTTTGACATGACAGTCGAAAAGTGTTAGGCATGTAGGAGATGATAAAAGCGTTCATTGAGTCATGCGGGTGTCGATGCAGTGCAGTTCAACGTGAGGTGACCTCATTGTTGTTTTGGTGATTTCAGCAGATTTTGCTAACTGACAATGTTCAGTTAAAGGTTCAAAATGTGCTACGGGATGGGAGCATCAGTCTGATAACATTTTAAACACCAAGAAAAACAACATTACACATTTGTTTCCCATAGCGGCAGCTTACTGTGACCTCACGTGATAGTGGGTGACATGCACCTCAATTTGATCAAAACTTACGGCAACTTTTGGTCTGCCTTCGTCAGACGCTATTATCTATTATGTATGTAAATACAATAGTAGATACCTAGGTAGGAATTAACTGAATTTCTCTGGCATAGAAGTTTGTGCAATCGATTTGTAATTTTTACTTACATTATTCCGTGGATTTTAAACGTGGGCTCAGGTAACTGTCAAATGAAATTCTTACCTGTAAACAAAAGGGAAAACAATGTTAATAAGTAAGTAAGGAGATCCATAGCATAGAATTTATGGCAAGATCAGTTTGCCTATGTAAATAATGTAAATTAAATTGTAGATAAGTAAGGTATCCATAAAATTAAATCATGACAATGACTAACATCACGTGAACAATGGCCTTGCATCTCCTTGGAAAGTTTGGATAAGCCAGGTAGGTTTGTATATATTTTTTTTTTTAATTTTAGGCATGATTCCAGATTCTCACCAATAATACGACTTTTCAATTTACTCTTGATAAGGTTCATGCTTGAAAAAGATTGTTCGCATCCTAGGCTATACATACATCTAGACGCCACCCATCGCATTGCTAAATGAAGCTGCGTGCCGTGCGTTTGGTTTGTGGGCGAGCGAACGCATTCACTAGTTCCTAATTCCTAGAAACACTAGGTCACTTGATATTAAAATATATAATAATATACAAATAAATTATCAGGAGCATGTATCAACTTACCTATGAAACGTAATACCATTTTCTTGCTTGTCAGTATGGCTACCATATTTTAATACAACACACATAACCATCTTTACAACTGAATTAACTAAAAATATTTACCACTAACTTTATATTTAATACAAAAATAGCAATTTTAGTTCGCATGAATATGTAGAACCGAAATTGTAAAGAACAAACAGCACATGCTAGTTTTTTCAACTGATTATAACATGAAGCGGAGCCGCATTCAAATGGTCAAAGAGCCGCGTTGCTGACCACTGACCTAACCTAACCTAACAAATAATCCAGTAAGTAGGTTTATCGATTATTTTCAAAATTTGTTTGCCGCTAGCTTCTACTAAACAGACAAGAACCCAAAATTCTTGCAAATAACATCAAATTTAAAATATTTAGAGATAAAATGTTTTTACTCAAGTCTCGCAGCTTTAAGTTCGCAAATTCAATAATCGATAGGGGCGTACTTAGGTATCCACCTACCGGTTGTGAAGTAAAACGGAGAGGTAAGAAAATAAAATATTAGTCGACACGCTCGGATGTCAACAAATCTTCGAAAGTTGCGCGGACCGGGGGTAGAGAAGGGGAAGCGAAAGCTCCGCGTACCGCTTTTTGAAATGTGACATTTGATAAAATTCGATGTTTTGAGATAACCGAACAGTTTTGACTCTTGTGAAATTATTAAGTTCTGCGGACAAAAATAAAACTTTTATAATCGGAACTTGGGTGAAAGGAAAAGTATAAGTAATTTGTAAACCACAAGGCAAGGTTAGCACGCTCGGCTCGTGGTTGGTGGGTCGCACAGTGTGTTTAAATCCTGAACATGATATATTACAGGGGTCAACAAACGAATAATAATTAAATAAAATTCTAATAAATTCACTGTTCAGAAAAATGCACAATCTAAAATCAAGTTGATCGCGACCTACCGGTCGATCGCGAAATGATTTTTGGTCCATCGCCAAAAATATTTAAATTATTTATTCATAATTTGGAAGTATAATGGGCAGTGACGTCCCGTGGGGGTAGGCAGATTGAGCGTCGCTTGGGGGTGGCAGTTACCCAAAGGGCGGCAAATCGATGAGAATCACTAGGTATATATAGAAATAGATACCTAAACTTAGTAATAACGGAAATATCTTTCCATTAAAAAATTCAGCCCACTGGTTGGAAACAAAATGTATTCATTAGGTACGAATAAGGATTTTTTGTCGGGTTCGCGATGTCTAGTTTACTTCCGTTGTCCTTGGACGTCACGTTCTTGGTGAATAGCAATGTCACGTGCACACCTAATTCAAAATTTATCCAAATATGTTTGCCAGTCACTCGCGAGTTTTGGAAGTTGTCAGGTGCATTTTTAAATGTACCCATCTGAAACCGTAGACTCGCAATATTGTCTATTGCAGCAGAGATGGAATTTAAATTAGATTTATATTGTTAGTAATGTATCCATACAACACATATTTCTTAGATATTGGAGACATGAAATGATGATATTATAAAGTACTGTATAAAAAAAATGTGGCGGCATTTTGGCACTGCCTAGGGGCGGCATTTTGTCTAAGGACGTCACTGATAATGGGATTTATTTATTATACATATTTCTATTATTCTAACACCATAAATTATCATAAATATCTGTGGCAAATTTTCCGCAAACTATTTCATGGGCTATGCCAGGGTTTCCCAAACTTTTTCTGCACTGGAACACTTCGCAAACCCGGAAATTTTAACGGAACACGTAGCTTATTTTTAGATTGATTCCTACAAGTTAAAATTAAAAAAAAATGTTATTAAAACACATTATTTATTAAGTAATTACATATTTTTAAATATACAACTACTTATAATATGACAAAAACATAAAAATAAGAAGAAATAAAGCACATGGTAATGACTTTGATAATGTTGAGTCTTTGAATTGTATACCTTCTTGATATCAGGCACAATATTGGTAAGTTGCATTCTAATATCTGGTGTGGCGTGCAGCCTGTTCCTGTACTTTGATTTCGTTGCAGCATAAATAGAAAATCCCGCTTCGGAATTCGAAAAACGAAAACGGAAGTAAAACAATCATGGCCTCCACATCCTGAAGTGGGCCCTCAGGCTAGGATCTTTGGCGGGCCCCCAAACTACCTCTAATGTTAAAGGCAGTGTGACACATCACATTAACATTTTTCAAATTTTGTTACAGCTCAAATTAAGGGCCCTTATTCAGTGTATTATTAACATTTTTTTTCTATTTTTAATACATCTACTTTCATCATGGAGTTGTTGAGTATCAATACGCAATAATCAAAAATTACATCGTTCAATTGTATAATTTAATATTTATACAATTAATATTTATAATATTTATACAGATATATTAGAATATATTAAATTGGGGCAGGCGTAACAAACTAGAATTCAATATTGATCTTTTATCGTTTACCAGAGCCTCAAAAGTGTTGTTTTTCCAATACTCGATGCATGGCAGAGTTCTGTCACGAATATCATCTGTAAGGGATCTTGGCATTACGTTTGAGAGTAAACTGACATTTATTAGCCATATAGTTACCATTTGTAACAAAGCGCTTAAAATGTTGGGCTTCGTCATGCGTACTCCCCGGGTCTTTTCAGATGTTACGGTATTAAAACTTTCATTTAATTCTTTAGTTCGAAGCAGACTTGAGAGTGGGTCTATTGGTTGGGCACCACATCAGTTGAATGAAGTATGGCATTATGGTGGAGAGGGTACAGAAGAAATTCTTGAGACTCCTTTACTTGAGGTTGTATGGATACTATCCGTGGCTTTATCCAACTGACTTTCTCTTAGACATGCTTACATACTGCAGTCTGCAATGTAGAAGAAATCTTTATTTAGCTACGTATTTTTTTCGACTTATACGAGGTATAAATGAGAACTCTGCCATTCTGGGCAGTGTTGACCTGTGTGTTAATGGATAACTATCTTAGAAATAGAGACCATCAGTTGTTTATTCTCCCAAGGTACAGAACCAACCTGCCACTGGTAATGCCAATTGGGAGGGCGATAACTATGTTCAACGAAATTGCTTCGGGTGTTGATATATTCCACCTACGTGAGAATGAGTTTAGGTGGACGTTGTTTTATAAATTCTTAAGATAGGGTCTGCTTAACTCATCCGTTGTACTTCCTTGTACCTATCTAATTTATCTACTGATCTATCTCTTCTTTATGTAATACTGTTATATTTATATATGTTTGTTTCTAAATGTCATGTTGTGAACGTCTTAAACTTATAATTTGTAATGTCCACAATATGTTAAAAAATAAATAAATTGAAATTGAAAAAATTTTTTAAATTAACAAAATGTTAATAGTCATGACGTATAATAGCGCTATAAAACTATTAAAGCAAATTTGTGATGTGTGTTTATCTTACTTATCTGATCAACGCGCCACGCCGGGCCCACACAGACCCCTTACCCCCAGGCTAAAGCCCTAGGGGCCATGAAAACAATAATAGCTTGTTTTGAAAAATGGGGTACTCTTCTGAGAAACTCGCCCAGAAATCAGTTAAAGGCTGATCTTCAAATCAGAGTCACTAATTAAATCAATAAGATTTTCATAGTCACTTGCGCTTAAGCCTACTGGTTTAGGTGTCACGGAAAATGGATTCCGAGCCCAGGAATCGTCCTTACTAGTTCAGCCTAACAACTATTCAGGTTCGGTGGAACACTGATGTTCCGCGGAACATAGTTTGGGAAACCCTGGCTACTGTTCAGCATAACGGGTGCAAAAATAAAAGCTAAAAATAAAACAATGGTTGACGTTGCGAAATGCTTTTTAAATAATATAGTAGATTGATTTGTTTAATAATTCGGCGACTGACAGATTGACAGTTAACTGACATTCGGAAAAAAATATTTTTATACCGTTCCAAATAATAAATGTAATGGTGGAACAATCCGCGTTTGGTAATTTGTAGGCCCGTTTCAGACGGGACACCGGTGTCGCGCTCGATATAATATAGGAGGCCTTGGTATTCGAATAATGGGCCCTTTGTATTATGTTTACGAACGCCCAGAGCTAATGAGTCAACGCATAATTTCGCGATATAAATTAGAACATAAAACTGGCTGCGGTCATAAAAAACATGTGTATGGGCGGCTTGAGAATGTAGCAGCCGACGGAAAAGTGTACCGGACACGCTTTGACTCATTAGCTCCTTTTATTCGAATACAAAGGCCTCCTTATTATATACGAGCGCGACACCGGTGTTCCGTCTGAAATGGGCCGTACGAAACCACTTGTACAAAGGAAACTTGGCAAATTTATGGCTGTGCGGCACACGAGGCGAGTTTAGATGTGAGAGCCGACTTAAAGTCGAGTTTTCGTGTTGCCTAAATGCCATTTTCCGAGGCTGCACTTGTTAACTTCGTGTATATTCGAAACTTTTTATTTTTTTCCAAATCACCGGGACAAAATGACAAACTGTCCGAGACGCCGGGAATTCTTTTACGTGTTCAAAGTCAGAAATTTATATGCTACACCTGGAGATGTGGCTTAGGATATAATCAGTGTAACTGTCAGTAAAATAAAGATGGCAAATTGGCTCTGTGATCTGTCAACCGCAGACCTCATTTAACAAAAAAAAAATAACGTAAAAACCTGAAGAGCCAACGTAAAATATTTCCCAGAAAATGATTTTTTCTATTATTTTTAAGGGTAGAATTGAGACAGGGTAGGGCCGTTATGAAACTGTGTAAGATGAGAAGTGGCAAATCGCTGGAATTTAGGAACTAAGTGAAAGAGGAAGGAAGGGTGAATGTTGTAAAAGTAGGAATAAGTGTGAGTGCAGTGGCGATGCGTGAAACAAAATTATATTATTAATTTCACTCTAGTTCTATATATATTTATATTAATCATTTAGCCTTTAGCATAGTGGTCTATGTGCATGGGCGCGAAACCCGAGAGATGCAGGTTCGATTTCTGCGGGGTGTCTTATTTTTTTCTATTGGTTATAATATATTTTCTCACAAGTGTTACATTCTTAAATCTTGTGAATTATTCGGTGAATAAAAAAAATAGTTAATTAAACATTATTTGCAAATTCAAGTTACAACAAAAAATCTTGGAGTGATCCGTGACGTCGGTTAGTAATTAAAGTAATACCTACTTTGATTTAAAATACAAAAGCCGATCGCCAATAGTATTTCAATTTTGAAAGTGCTTCGGAGAGTATTAAGAGCCATTAGTTAAAATTTGTCGCAATTAAGTATGGCGCGTTTAGCAGAGATGCAAGTTCGATTCCTTACCTTTGTCAAAAAAAAATTTCTATTGGTTATAATATATTTTGCCAGAAGTGTTTTCAAAATTATGTATGTTGACTCACTTTAACGTTGTTAACGGTATTAATATAAACCAAAATATGTAACACTCAATGAGTAACTAATACAGAAACTATTCTTGTGCCATGATTTTGGTATAATTTTGGATAATGGTGGATAAATAAGTGGACTGTATTGGATTTGCGACGGTGGGAATAAGGGAGCCCGGGCACTCACCTGGTGTCATCAGGCACGTCCTTCATTCTCACCAACGGCTATGTTTTTTGGGTGCCGTCGACAGCTGACAAAATTTAATACAACACGTCGAATTTGTCAATTTGATTTTGTTGCCATTAAAAAAACACATGTAACAAAATGTACCGCCGCACACGGCATGATTGCGACATTTTATTTTGATAAAAATGACAGGTGTCGCATGCAACAAAATTCACCAGACATGCGGCGCAGGTATAATCCCAAAATGTTGGAATTCGTCATTCATTTTAGCTGGCCGCGTGACGTCAATGTCCCGATATGACCTCGCCTATGCGCACGGAAAAGTGTTTTGATTTATGACTAGGTATATCGTATGGAGACAATTTTCAATGTGCAACTGGGCTTACACAGTTACAACCCCGCAGCTTTGAGCCTATCTTTTTATTCTTATCAAGTATTAAAAAGCATGCATAATGAATGGCTTGAAATGTATTTGATAAAGATTTGCTTTATCGCACCATTGTTTTTATCAATCTAAATGACTGGAATGCAATGCATCTTTATCGCTCATTGTTTCAAAGTTATTTCTAAGAGATATTGTTTTACAGGTATCCACTTTTCTTATCAAACTAAAACGTATGAGAATGCCATACGTAATATTAAGTTTATTTTATATAGAATCAAAATAGCTTTTCAATTTAATTTTAATACAACCTTAAAGAAGGACGCATTGACTGCAATCAATCACCGTTCAAATCAGACTGTTAACAAGTTATTGTCTGAATCATAATCAGTTTAAATATAAAAGGTGTTTATATGAATTTAATCCCACCGTTTCATAACAACACATACTGTCCTAAGCACTCTTTCCAGTTAACGACTTCGCCTTTTGTAGCACACTACACTTAGTACATGCAAGCGGCATATAGGTTTTTGAGCATTGACGTTAATCCCTCCAAACCAAAGCCCGCCACGCACCACATCCGGTCTTCATCACGAGGCCCTACATTAGCGATGTGCAGCATCTTGTTCAGTTTTAGGCCGGGAATGCCCTAGGAGAAGATACCCAGGAGTAAGGTTGCTACGCTCAAAGTGAGCTCTGACTGAGTTTAAAGTTACTTTCTAATCCAAAGTGCCGGGGAGAGAAGAGCTCAGGGAAATTATAAAAATAAAAATGATTCTATTGTATATATATATAACAAATAATTACTAGATAAAAAGAGAGTTAAAGTATGAATTCACATCCCGCCACTGCTTTACAGCAGTGACAAATGTTAGAGCAATTTTGGTAAATCCCCGCGACAGTAATTTCTGCCGCAGAGCCGTGAATCATTTTTCAGACTCCTGAGTCTTTTCGACGGCGATCCATTCAGAAGAATCAATGGCGAGGGGACATCTCTACGGCAGTGGACAATAGGGTCTTTCTTAACTGTGAATAATTCTGAATTATTGACTGAAAAGGCATTTCCCATTATAACGGTGAAAAATAAACCTTTTTGAGTATACTACAGTCAATGACATTAATATGGACGAAGCATCTAGAAAATAAAATGACACTCACTTTGTGTCGGGTCTGCCGGATGGCGAAATTCATATTTTAATATCGGTATCCTACGCTCAAATGAACATTCTGCTTGCAAGCGGTCTGGCGACACCGCTGGGTCTGCCCATACAAAATTTCTGACTGTCAGGTTTCGACTCCACCGTTATTATTGTGTTACAAAATGCCAATGTGCCTAGTTAAAAATTGTAAAAAAAATCTACTAAACAGTCCAAGAAAGATGGGATATCACTTTTCATGTGTTAGTATTATTTAATATTTATAAAATGCCATTTTGAGATAATGTTTATTCAATGCAATTGAATGACAGAAACCATTGGACAGTCGCCTGTGATGCGCTGGGCTCACTTGCGTCTAATCTCCGAGAAGTCGTAAGTAACCGAGAATCTGTTTCTAACGCAATGAGTCATGACACTAATACGCCATTACAATAAAGGTTATATTACTATAAATTCTCGAAGCTTGTATCGCATAATGGAAATGGATACGTCATATGGTCACGTGACATCTACCTATACATCTGTGAATGACTTTCATGCACAATTTCTCGTGCGCGCTGGTATGAAGTGAGTTGTCCATTTAATATGTCATTGACTACAGTATATAATTCTGTCCTGAGTATTCTTATAACGGGTTTATAGCTCTTAAAAGCCTGTCCACATGGCGCGTTTTTACGCGCGAGTGACAAATCGCGCGTTCTCCAGGTAGGGGTGAATTTAATATTTAAGACGGTCAATAACACCAACATAATATTTGTTATCCGATAGAATTTGCTTTATATGGCTACCCATTGGCCGATATAAATAGTATGTATTATCAGTTATTTTAATTATTTTTCTTTTTATTAAGCTCCACAACAGTGCTCGAAATGGACTGGAGCGCACCGGAGCGCCGTTCCGGTTCGTGAACTCGGTAAAATTATCGCTCCGTCTCGTGGAAAAAACATTTTGACCGTTTGAGCTAGATAGGCTACATAACTTTTATAAAGTACACATAAAATTTGATACCTAATTTGATGTAAATATCTTTAGAAAATTGTCGAGCGCTCCGGTTCGTAAACTTTTCCATTTCGAGCGCTGCTCCACAATTAAAATAATTACTCATACAGTTATTACAATACAAATCTTTTAGTTTAAACTATTATTTTTGAGAACAAAAAGCTACACAAAACCGTCTTATAAATTTGTACTGAGTCTACATGTGACCAAATTCAGATGTCCACAAGCGCTCGCGCGTGACGACTCCCGCGCGGAGTGCGCCGGGCAAACGCCAGACTCTCGACCTCGCGCGTGTTGTGCGCGAGTCGGGGTACTATGCCGCCAATTATTGCGCCCAGTTACAACGCGATCGCCAACGTGCGCGGAAGTGATTTGTCGGCTAGTTTTAAAATATACATTATTTTTTTCAAAATGGAGCGTGAATACAGAATTATTTATTAATGAAGTAGAAAAAAGGAAGGCTATAAGGGACATGAAATCTTCTGATTATTCTAATAGAAATATAAAACGCATAAGCTGGAAAGAGCTCTAAGTCGGCTCTCACATCTAAACTCGCCTCGTGTGCCGCACAGCCATCAACCAAACCTTCCGAGAGCGGCGATACAGTGTTGCTTGTGAAGACCGCGCGGCGCGCACATCTACCTGGCGACAGTCGCGCGTAGCCTTCGAAACGTATATGTATTTGAATGCGGCGTCGGCGAGCCGGTATAGGAATGACCAATTCGTAGGTGTTTGTATGCGACTTCGACTTTTCTATTCGGAGCCCGAGAAGCATTCAACTTGTCAATTGCAACAGCAGATTTTTTTTTCAAACGAAACAGTCGCATTTGACCAATCTGCGGAGCTCCATTTGGCAATGTGTTTTGTGAATAACGGTGACGTCATATCTAGTTTTGATGTGAGAGCCGACTTACTGAGCAATGTATTAGCTAACATCAATTTATCGTAAAATGAAAAATCTGTTAATACAACCTCAACTGGGTTCCAATCAGAGATGCTTGAACGCTAACTGTTCAAGGTATGTTCCTGGACCGGGTTATGATTCTTTAAAAGCCAATATACCTACTACATACCGGATAAATAAATATAATATGATATAACTTATATCCCAATACAGTACATTTTGACGCAGGATTTTAAATGCGAGTGTCATACGAAAATTAACCACGCATTATAGCCCGTGCAATAATGTGTGTTTCAACCTTCAAATACACCAATCATTAATGAGTGTCATTGTATAAACCGAGAGCAGTTGTCAGTATTCGACATAATATGTCGTATTCTTGACACGTGTTAAGTTTATCCTTCTGCACTCGAGATCGGTTGTCTGCTTCTCCACACCCGTTAGGTATTTCAGTTCCCATTATTCCTGAGCTCCTTGATACCTACGTATCTTTATATACCTACCAACGAATTTACAGTTATATTGCGGATATTTATTTTAGTTTCAAAACTCAAAAAGAAGATTATTATTATATTTAACTACGAGTTATTTAATATGTAAGAAATTGTGATGGTTGCTAATTCACATGCAAACATATATGTAAATGATGACTGATAATGAAATGAGAATTCACATATAAAGTTTTATTCTTCTGTTAATTCACTTTACATATTAATAATGCTTTTTACTTATACGGCAGGGGGGTTGTAGGATACTTGGAAACTGCAAAAGAGGATCGCCACACGAGAAAATGTTCAAACGTTTGGAAACCAGTGAGCTATACCGATCGCACTGTGGAGATTTTTCCACAACAGACAATCTATAAAAAATATTGGAAAAGACGAAATAAAGTCTGGAAGCAGGAAAACAAGAATATTTGTACAGTAAATTGTACAAAAAATGTAATATTGTTGATGTTTTAATACATTCTCTACCGCATTAGGAAAATTTCACACCTAACCAAATCTAACAAGAAAACCCCAACAGACTTACTGACGTCACAAAATAATAAAAAAATGTGAATAAATAAAAATAACTTAATTAAAATAATCTAGAACCAGGAAAATAAAATGTGATTTACGGAAATTGTATAAATACTATAGAGTTTATGACAATCTAACAGTGTCTGCCAAACTGTGTGTGCCGTTGCACACTAGTATGCCGTACGTGTATAATGTTCTTGATGTGCCGCAAAAAAAGGAAGTCGGGCTGACATAGGTATCCAAGACAAAATAAAGTAGTTAAAAAATATTCATTTATCTATAAAATATTTAAAATTATACCATTAAACTATTAATTTTAGATATTTTATAGATAAAAGAATATTTTTTGATTAGGCAGGATTAAATTTAATTAAAAAAAAAACTAACCAACACCATCTTTGATATTATATATTCTTTATTCAACGATTACGCGTTTTATTGAATTAAATCAATAAATAAGTTTCACTGAAAAAGTGTGCATTATTTTCGTCGGATCGCCCATACTATACCTAAACTATTATGATTCGGTTTAGGCCGGATTTTATTTAATTTAAAAAAAAACTAACCAGCACCAACTGAAAATTGTATTCTCAGTTCAACGAAAACAAATAGGTATGACTGACAAAGGTGTGCACTATTTATGCGGAATCTTAACAGCCTATCTCCACCCTTCGTCACTGATAAATGAGGAGTTACATCATATTTGTTTGTCTCGTTTAGACCCACGTTTTTACATAATTCTTTCTCAAAATCAATTAGCTCCTTCTCACTAATAACTAAAATATATTATCTCTATTACTTACACACCTATATGTATTCATATAATATTAATACTATCGACTGATGGTACTTAATGGTAGAATGGTAGAATTTGAATTTAAATTCTAACGGATTTAAGTTATGTACTATTCCATTTAGATCGTTTTTTGTGTACACGGCGCCTGAAGATGCCGAAAGGCGAAACCCGGGTCGCAAAAAATGACCTAAATGGAATAGTAGTTAACTTAAATCCATTAGAATCTGTATTCATATAATCTTGATGAAACAATATTATTTTATTATCAATACTATTTCTTTGTATTCATATTAATAAAGTATACATTTTTTGACATTGTTATTTGATATCCCATGAAACAAAATTACATTCTCCAGTGTGCCGTCAGGTACAAAAGATTGACAGACACTGACCTAACCAGTTTTTAAATCAGCTTCTGTAAAATATGTAGGTAGGTACACATATTTTTTTAATTGATTGCGTACATACATAGTATTATTTCCGAACGTCATTCTAATAAATTATTATATAAAAATGATTCTACTTATTGTAAAATACTGTGGTTTCCCAGCTAATTCGAGATTGGATTACAATATGAGGAAAACGACATTATCCTTGTAATACTGTTGGAAATTGATAAAATGCAACATGCATTCAATGTGACACACAGATGAATACATATGTTTTGAACAATATCGTACTACGTAATATATATGTATATAAAAAAAAACCTTTTTTTAGAAAAAATACGACGGCCGACGGGACTTGAACCCGTAACCACTGGATTCGCGTCAATTAATCTACGCACAAAGCAGATTAATAAAAAGAATTCCGATAGGCTATTCTCATCTCCCTCCATTTGCGCAAGTGAAAAGATGGTGTCACTTTTATTTGGTTCGGGACTTGGAGGTGGACAAATAACACACCGGAATCGTGGTTGGAAACGACGAAATTTATTTAGTGAAATACTAGGTTACTACATTTTATATAATTTTTTTTACGGAGGACGAAATGTATATGTTTACGATTTGGCTGTCTGCAGCGTTCTGTCGCGCCAAAAAAAAAACGGCCGCTTACGAAGCGATACCAATGCGGCGTTGCCAATATTAAATTTAGCACAACAAAAATTATGTACAACGTTGCCGGTTTATTCTTATTTATTTTCGTAATCAACCCTTACTATTTGTCGGCTTGGTACCGATTAGGACTTCTCCAGTTTCACAGAGACATCCCCAAATAGGGACCATTTGGGAGTGTAACACTATATTCAATATAGTACATTTTGATGCATGGTTTTGAATGTGTGAGTTTCCTACGAAAAAGAACAACGCATTATAGGCGTGCAATAGTGTGTGTAATACACCAATTTAAAAAACTATCGTCAATGCATAAACCGAGAGCAGTTGGCAGTGTTCGACATATGATGTATTCTTGACACGTGTTTAAATATATCGCGTATTCTTCCTTACTCGAGATCGGTCGCCTACTTCTCCTTAACCGTTAGGTATTTCAGTTCCCATTATTTCTAAGTTCCCTTGTCTGTAGAGCTTAAGAGCATACTTCAGTGAAACTGCAAATAATTTTCAACCATAGGTGCGACGAAATTTCGGACTCGCTGCCAATCGAAGAGCGAAAGTCGAGCTGTGAACACGTCAATTTGTTTTGTGATGGCGTCGGGGGAATTAATTCTTAAATCGTGTAAAGATGACTAAAAAACATTACCCATTTACTTGAAAAAGAAAACATGTCAATGAATATATTATCATTATTACTAATACAACAATAAACATTAAATGGACGCATGTTGAATTTTTATGACAAATTATTTGTTGTTCTGCACGCGTCGTTTGCACAATCTTAGCGTCGCGTAATCACGACCGTTTTAGACCGTGCCCCAGCTGAAGTATAGCCTTAAGTAAGTATAAGATACAAGAAGCTATTTCAAGCAAAATGGTGTAATATTCTAGCATTTCTATGAGAAATTTTAAGCTGTTTGTTCCCGCTGTAGTCTAAATTCGTTGTATGGGGCACTCACTAATATAATATAGTGTCAAACTATATATAATTTATGACTTATTTCTATGAATATTTGATAGTAAAAAGGGTACATCTCCTGAAGTCATGTCCTATCTTATAAACACTGATGTAAAGTTATCACTGCTATGTTGTAGGTATATGAGATAAAATATGGATAAAGAAAGTTATGGCATGTATGATATAAAGATACATTATGTACATTCGCCTGAGGGAAAAACCTCGCAACGAGATACTTGACATTTTATTATAAAACAGGGATAAAAACACAGTGTATTTTTTTTATTCGAACAAAAATATTATTTTTATCAAATTCGTAAGGGATGATTTGAACTACATTAATTTGTACGGATACAGGTTATAGACGACAGTTTTGCTGGCCTAACTAATTCTTCGACACTCAAAGGCATAATGCATTTCCATACAGATGGTCGGTCCTCTCCAGGAAGCAGTAGCGAAGGGTGGAAGTAGGCTGTTAAGATCCGTCATAAATAGTGCACACAAAACTCTGTTAGTTATAAGAATTGTTTTTATTGAACTAACAATACAATTATTTATAGATGGTATTTGCTAGTTTTTAAAAATCAATTAAACCCTGCCTAAACCAAACCATAATAGTTTTGGTTATTTTGGGCGATACGACAAAATTGTGCACACTTTTTCACTCATACTTGTTTGTTTTCGTTATTAAGAATACATAAATTACACATATTGTTGGTTCATTTTTCATTAATTAGCCCTGCCTAGACCAAACTATAATAGATAAAAAATATTATTCTATCTATAAAATATTCAAAGTTATGTATGATATAATTGCATAATTTTAGATATTTTATAGATAGACGAGTATTTTTTTACTATTATCTATTATGGCTTGGTTTCGCAGGGTTTTATTGAATTTTTAAAACTAAACAACACCATCTGTAATAGTCTTATTTCAATGAAAACAAATACATATGAAAGACTGAGTTTAGTGTGCACTATTTATGGTGGATCTTAACAGCCTTTCTCCACCTTTCGCCACTGCCAGGAAGCACAGTTAAAGTATCCTTTTAACGTTGGTTTCAGTCTTCAAAAAAAGTATTTATGAAAAATCGCTAAAGAAAACCCATAGGATTAAAAGTGTGGAATGATGAGGGTGAATGGGGTAAAATCGTAGTTGCTTGGAAGACTCGAGGGGAGAGTTTATTTATCGATAGAAGAATAAATAAATACAATAAAAAAGATGGTAGAGTAATGGTATAATCGCGTGTCGTTATCGAGAGATTAATCGAACCGCGAGACTGGACTCGAATGACAGTTGACTGTGTCGAATGACCGGACTCGTGACGAGTAGTGAGCCGAGTGTCGGACTCGAGATGAGTGACGAGTTATGGATCGTTCTTGTTATTTATACAAATGCAGTCCATACATTACACGACATATTGTCGCAATTAATAAATTATAACTCATAATAGACACTATTGATCTAGGGTATAATTGAGAATAAGGTATCATCAAAACCAAATGCCGCCTACCCGACGCTTGTATTCTGACGGTGCTGCTTTACGGTAGCGAATCATGGCACCTTACGAAGTCTCAGAGCAACCGTATACGTTTGCGATGGATACTGGGTATACGGTGGTATGACGAGGCGATAAGGGAACGCACCAAGCAGCCTCTCATTAGGCTAAGACTGAAGAGGTAACGTTGGACCTGGCTCGGCCACGTGCTGCGGGTGCCAGAAGAAAGCTTCAGCCCGGCTTGCCTGTTCTTCAAGCCGGCCGGATTCCGGCGTCCTGGGAGGCCGCTAAATACTATCTATAGAATGTATACGGCGGAGCTACGGGATGTTGGTTTGACCTGAAACGAAGCAAGAAGACTCGCGAGCGACAGGCGTTCTAGGAGGGTCCGCGTGGTGTCAATATGCTCCAACTAAGCGGCGGATATGGCGGAAGAAGAAGAAGAATTATATATCGTCTCTGTTCTGGCAGAACACACTAACTGGAGAATACTAGTTTTGAGTAATTTGACTTTGAAGTTGTTAAAATGTTTGAAATAATCGTCTATCATGTCAGTTTATTAAGTAATCGTAAAAAGGGTGACTTTAAAATAAAGACTGTTTATTTATTAAGAAGGTTTCCAGACGGTAAAGTTTGAAATAAGGAACATTTTGGTACTAACTCTTTATGTTATTTTTTCGAATTAGTGTTTTCTGCCAGAACAGTGACGATATATAAGTAATACGAAAAAATATGAATTCTACGGTTACAACGTTTTCTTGGCAGAAAGAAGGATTGATATAAAGAACCGAAATATGCAAATTTTATTTCGCGAAGAAATGTTAAGCAAAGCAGAGCATACAGTAAGTCGGCCGTGACGGCATGGTAGAGGGGGTAACTCTGGAAGAATTGTAGGGGTTTGAGGAGGGGGAGCCATTCCGTGTTTATAACATCATGTCTGTTTTATTAAAAAATATGAGAAAAATTTGGAGAAGCACTTTTTTATATTGCACCCAACAGTGTAATACAACCTATGTGAACTATCGTCAGAGAATGTAACCCTAGTTAAATCTGTTTAATAAGTTTCTCCTTAATTTACTAACTGCATGCCTCAATAATTGTGTCATGGAATGTGTATAGAATATAGGAACTGTAAAAAAATAGTTCGTTTAACATGTGGGTGTACCATGAATCTCCAATCATAGTATATCGTCTCTGTTCTGGCAGAACACACTAACTGGAGAATACTGAGTAATTTGACTTTGAAGTTGTTAAAATGTTTGAAATGGTCTATCATGTGGGTTTATTAAGTAATCGTGAAAAGGATGACTTTAAAATAAAGACTGTTTATTTATTAAGAAGGTTTCCAGACGGTAAAGTTTGAAATAAGGAACATTTTAGTACTAACTCAATATGTAATTTTTTCGAATTAGTGTCTTCTGCCAGAACAGTCACGATATATAAGTTATGATGGTTTGTTTAAGTACCTAATAACTATGCTACTTTTAAGTTAGTTGATAAGAAAGGCTTGTAATATCATTTATGAAACGTATCTAAGTAACGCATCGTCGTAATTTAAATTGTCAAACTTATTTTTAACTATCAATTTACTGTCTGCAATTTTTGTATCATTTATTGTTGAGGGAAATAAATCGGGTATTTACTCAATCACGCATCCACCTTCGATTCATTGAAGTCAACCTACCTACCACATCAATCACCCTCTTCTTCTCCTTACAATAAACATATTGTAACCAATTAAAGCACGTAATATAAAAATGATTACAAGATAAAAAGAACTTTATATATACAACGTTTTTAAATTTTCTGTTGAATCATATAAACTTGAGTTGACTAGCTTAAACGATCAAAAAAAAAATGAACTTGATAGAAATAATACTGAAATGTCATTTTGACATGTCATATTGATTTCCATAGTAACGCACGTATATATTAATAATTTAGTTGCTACGACCCCAGACCCCTAGCAACCAATAATAGTGGATTGGATTACGGATTACCCGACAAAAACATAAAGTCCTAATAAAACTTTTATAGTAGGTACCTAATTAATATATTTTGTTTCCAACCAGTGTTATTACTAAGTTTAGGTAGCTTTCTATATATACCTAATGATTCTCCTCGATTTGTCGCCCTTTCGGTAACTGCCGCCCCCAAGCGACGCTCAATCTGCCTACCCCTACGGCGACGTCACTGGCTATATACGAGAAAGAACACTCAGTTTTTCAATTTGCATGCAACATACAATTATTGACAAAGATAAAGGTTTCTTACTATTTATGAAATTATCTAATAAAGCTATAATATACAATAATTACAAGATAAAAAGAACATTTTAAATACAACGTTTTTAAATTTGCTGTTGAATTATTATGCTCAATATGCTCAAACTTGTACTTTATATGAAGTGGCCGCGTGGCTTAAGCGTTGGACTATCATGCCGTGGGTCTCAGGTTCGAATCCTGGGTCTGGCAAGTACACATATTGTTTTTCAATTTGTGTGTGAGTCAGGGTATGGACCTAATAGGTTGAGCAAGTGGCTGACATCCATTTCTCGTAAAAAAAACAAAATCTGTTAATACAAACCTTTACTCTGTGGAGGCCCATATGATCCTATTAGGATCGGACATGGTCGAAAAAAAAAAAAAAAAACAAACAAACAAACAAATAAATATAGAATACTGAAATGTCATTTTGATTTCCATAGTAACGCACGTATATATTAATAATTTAGTTGCTAGGACCACCTCGTTAGCAACCAATAATAGTGGATTGGATTACGGATTTCTTCCGAAATAACTTTTCATACAAAACAGAATTAACTGAAAATTAATTCAATTCTACTTAAAGATGGCTAAAAGTATTACAAAAATGCATTGGCATCGTGTTCTGATATATTCTAAAAGTTTCAAATGTCTAGCTAGTGGGGAAGTTAGTTAAAAATCGATTACAAGATTTGTACCGGACAAAGAACCACCGGACAAATAAGAATACGAGCAAAAGAAAAACGTTGTAAAATACAATATGAAAAACAAGTATCAAGTGTAGAGTAGGTAACGTTTTTAACAAAACTTGAAATTTAATACATTCAACGGATTTAATTTTAATTTTAAATAATCAATACGCATCTGAAACATTCGAAAAAGAACATTAAAATACTTTTTACTAACTTATAATTCCCTCCAAACCAAACCGCCCCGCACTACGCTCGGTCTTAATCGAGCGTATAAATTATAACCCAGTGGCGAAGGGTGGAGGTAGGCTGTTAAGATCCGCCAAAAATAGTGCACACCAAGCTTTGTCAGTCATACGTAATTATTTTCATTGAAATAAGACTAGTGTACAGATGCTGTTGGTTAGTTTTTAAAATTCAATTAAACCATGCGAAAACCAAGCCACAATTGATAATAGTCCAAAAATACTCGTCTATCTATAAAATATCTAAAATTATGCAATTAAATCATAATATATATAACTTTGGATATTTTAGATATAATAATATTTTGTATCTATTATAGTTTGGTTAGGCAGGCTTAATGAAATTTAAAAAAAAATGAACCAACAATATGTGTAATATGTATTCTTAATCCAACGAAAACAAATGAGTATGAATGAAAACGTGTGCACAATTTTGCCGGAACGCCCAAAGTATACCAAAACTATTGTGGTATGGTTTAGACAGGGCTTAATTGATTTTTAAAAACTAACCTAGACCATCCGTAAATTGTAGTCTTAGAGCGGAATGCACAATCTAAGATTTCGTTCCTAAGGATAAGTCGCCGAAAAGCATGACATAACTATAGACAATCCTGAGTATAGAGTTAAGGAATCCTTAACCATAGACTACTTTTGTTATGAACACGCCCCCTTCTGTATTACCATTTACCACTGACAACTGCTGTCAAAATAAATTCGCTTGTCTATCATACACTCAAATTCATTTAACAATGTATCTCAATATGGATATTGATAGTGTTAATTCTTTTGGCATGTACTTGTAGAATATAATTTTACTTTTATACGCCAACCCGCAGAAATACAAAATACAAGGTGAAGAATAACGCTTAACGCTAGTGTTACCATGTTAAAAAAATATCTTGCGGTGCCTGTGGAATCACGTATAATGACTTATAACGGAAACATAAGAGTATTATAATTTAATATTAATATGTATTTATAGTTATTGCATTTATAAAATGCAGTTGTCATATTTTTGTCATCGTTTAACAACTATAAAATAATTTACCTAATTTACCTAACGAGAATTTTTAAATATGGTATTATTTTCAATAGAAATGATCTTAACTAAGGACAATGTTTCTGCACAGTGTTTTCTGCTAAGGAAATTTTAGTTATGACAAATATTTCTGCATTCCGCTCTTAGAACAATACATATAAATACGTACCTATGACTAAGAGAGATTAATATGCACTATTTTTGCGCGGATCGTCACAGCCTGCCTCCACCCTTCGCCACTGGAATAACCTACATATAAACAAGCCGATAGTCTGTTAGTGGTAACAATAATATTGTAGGTAGATATAAAAATATATTGCGAGCAAAATAAATTACCTTGAGTTCTTATTTAAATAAGATAATAATAAAGAAAACCATTTGGGCGCTAAACGATATTTTATACCCTGGTATTTGAGAAAAAATACGATTTGTATGAAAAAGTGAGAATTTCTTGCAAGCTATTTCTTCGTAAAAAAAAGTGTATTATCGATTTTGGTAATGTACTCACTGTGTAACAGTGGGATGCACAACAATTTGCATGAGAGCGAAAATGTATATCGTGGGGTTACTGCCAAAAGTTGGTATGTCTCTCATGATGCTAACGCTCGTGTTTGAACATATATCGTTTTAAAAAAAAAATCGGTTAGGTACAAATACGCGCGTTAACATCATTTTACTCCTTACTTCAATTATGGTTTGTCAATGTATGGCTACGGCCGTATGTTGTAGCTTAACCACTGGGGAAAGCCAAAAGAAATGGCGTATTTCAAAAAAACACTTACCTTATTCTTAGGTCAATAATTATTATAAAGCAATCATTATTCGTAGGATGTTTATCACATTTGAATGTTCAAAGACATAGCTTATAATTAGTATCTTTAGAATTATCTTCAAATGTGTTAATCTTGCCCATTTTTTGAATAATAAAATGCCTAATTCTTGTCAAATTTGGGATCACAGAGATTATCAATATAATTTATTATCGTAAATATTTCACTATAATAATGTCGACATAAATTATACTGATGGGTTCATAAATGCGTTTAAAAATTAATAAATGTAAAAAATCTTAACACCACTGCACATTTATGTACTGAAATATGACTATATTCTAAAACATTAGAGCGAGAGGTTTAAAGGAATACTATTTTATGTAGTAAAAATACTTTATGCAGTCATCAAATGTTTAAAATAAATATTAAGGATAATAAGGCTTCAAAATTATATAAATAGATTATCTACAACGTTTAAGGTATGTCCAGGATCATGCTTTGAAAATAGAAAAAAAGCTCCATTTTGACCCACGCTGAGCACGTCCGCCCTTAAAGATGGCTAAAAGTATTAAAAAATTCATTGGCATCGTGTTCTGATACATTCTAAAAGTTTCAAATGTCTAGCTAGTCGGGAAGTTAGTTAAAACTTTGCAAGATTTGTACCGGACAAACAACACCGGACAAATAAGAATACGAGCTAAGAAAAACGTTGTAAAAATACTACACTCAAGAAGTGTAAAATCGTCCGTTCTGGAATAATGGTAACTAATGGAGTTGTCTAATGAGATATATCTATATCAGTCTTTAAAAGTTATTAGTAAAACAATTAATATTCAATAATATTCTTACATGATACCTACTTTTTTATTATTTTTATTTCATAATATTATTTTTTAAATATGTATAACAAAGCCACAAATAAACCCACCTAATAGGTACATATATATATTTCGGTCGCAAAAAACAACTCAAATTGAATAGTACAAAACTTAAATCCATTAGAATTTAAAATCAATATGATAGTCATTTCTTAGTGCCGTGTTATCCGAACATTATTACTATAAAATAAAACCAAGAAAATACCAACTCGTGTATTATTCAACTCTGCCCGAACAAATTATGTCATACACACTCATGCAACCTTCTGAACTTAAACTTCTTCACCCCCCGATATACTTCACAATGTAATAAAGCATCGACAACGAAAGATGCTCTACCACTGTCGCAGAGTAAGTGAGCTGTGGTTCCTACAACCGAAAAAAATCAAAGTAAAAAACTTAGCGTAAAATATCCGCAGATATTTGCGTGGGAGATACTTCAGATACTGCTCCGTCGTTACGAGAAGTCTGTCGAACTTACAAGAGTGACTCAACACAATTTTCACCGAAAACATAGACAATTTTTTATGAGTCTACTCGCATCAGGGTCATTATAAAAATGTATTGTTATAGTGTTTCAGAGGATGGAGGTAAATGGGGGAAATATTGTGCCAATGGACGCCTTCTTTCGGCTGTCATGGAATGATAAACGAATGCCAGGCTAATCAAGATGAATCTGAGCACTGTTAATCCAGACTAATACGTTTTTTTTATCATGCATATCCACTTCTGGAAATGTTTTTAAATATTATATTACGTATCATATCAGTTCATCGTCGGACACTTATTCGTGCGCCGCAGTACGTAAAACGTGAGTTCGTATAACATTTTATCAAATGACGAGTTCTTCGTTGAACATTTCACCGTGGAATACATTTGTACGTATCTTACAAAATGCGGCGATAGTTTGCAAATAGTACTGTTCCAATTAGATTCGATACGAATTTTATGAGATGTCTTTATTGGTTTTAAATAATTTAATGTTGAAACTACATAAATAATATACATATACGATGTGATTATATTTATAATCTACTTACCTACCTATTTACTAATATGTGTTCCTTGTATTACGATGGTTTTATTACCTATTTTAAGTGTTTTATTTAGACATTAATATTGTAAGTTACCTTTTTATTTTATTTCTATTTCAATTTAACAAAATGATGCTATTTCTTTATAAGTGTCCCAGTTCATCGTGGGACACTTATACCGAAATAGCAACATTTTGTTAAATTGAAATAAAATAAAAAGGTAACTTACAATATTAATGTCTGGTAACCAGACAAAACAGAACGGCCAGGGGAAAAATAAAACATTCATTTTTGTGGAATCTATTAATTAATCAAATACTTATAAAACTTAAGTTTATAAATGAAATATAGGTAAGTATATAAATATTTATAATTTTAAAATTTTTCAATTTTTAAGTGAAACCATCAAATGTTTATTAGGTAGGTACCTATATATACATTTTTTTACAAAACCGTTATTACCGATAAGTTATTAGTTAAACAGTTAATATTCAATAATATTCTTACATGATACCTACTTTTTTATAATGTTATTATTTTTTTAAATATAACAAATCCACAAATAAGCCCATCTAATATATATTACATCAATAAATTAAACTGCCCTTATCTCGGGCATTACGCACGGATTGGAAATCGGATATGACTTCACTTCCAAATACGAATCGTTGCTCGACAGCTTTCAGAAAAGCTAAAATAAATACGTCTCAAAAGCTCTAAAGTAAAAATCATCAATTGGTAACTCAGAAAACCTGGAAAAACTCTTACAATCGATTTCGAAGGGGAAAATGATTGGCAGATGAGGTGAATAGGACTTATCATTAGAGAAATATATCACAACAAAGCCCATACGTAATACTTACACTTTCAGGCACCGTGTAACGAAAACGTCTGAAAACTACTGTATTGTAATAATGATGACGGTTCAAATTGGCATGTGTTAGATCCAGAGTAAGGACCCAAATGGCGAAAAGGCATTTCTTGGATAAGAAAATGTCTATTAAAGAAAACCTCTACGCCGTGTCCGGAAATTACGTATACAATTGACCGTAGGACACTTCTTCGTGAGCCGTTGTCCTTGAAATATGTGTTCGTATAGCATCAGAAAATGACGAGTTGTTCGTTAAACATTTCACCGTGGAGTACATTGTACGTATGTCACAAAATGCGACGGTAGATTGCAAACAGTAATGTTCCAATTAGATTCAATACGAACTTTATGAGATGTCTTTATTGGTTTTAAATAATTTACGGCGTACCAATTCGTATGTGTGCGTATGCGTTCTGGCGGCTTCGATTCGCAGTCCGTGGCGCATGCGATTTGTTGCTAGCAGCACTGGATGTTTTATTTTCTAACTAAAAAGTCGCATTCCACCAATGTGCGAAACTCCATTTGGCAACGTGTGTTTTGTGAATAACTATGACGTCACATCAACGCATTCGACACGTCGCAGACGAGACGAGTTTTGATGTGCGAGCCGGCTAACTGTGAGATTCAACCACACTCTTTTCAAACCAATCCATTTATTTTTACATATTGTGGATATTACAAATTATAAGTTTAAGACGTTCACAACATGACGTGAAACATTATTATAAAGAAGAAAGAAAACCAAAAGTACTCAAAGGGATAAAAATGAAAATATGAAAAGAGAACATAATATAAATATACAAAGGCAGTGAAAATACAATTATACATATATGAATATAAGTTTAAAGAACAGTTTTCACACAGTTATAACTGTGAGATAAATTATAAGTATAACTGTGGGTATAACTGAGAGATAAAATTGTGAGATGTATCTTAAAGGTAAAACTGTCAGACATAACATAATAAATACTATGGCCATATACTTACTAGCCACAGCATTGTAGAAACCTACGGTAAAATATCATTAATTCATTATATTATAGGGTATGAGTTGACACTTTGACATTTCTACAAGTTATGCTTTAGAAATCAGAAAAACATGACCGAAAAGTTTTTTCGAAATCTCTCCGCCACATAAAATTAAATCACGCCGAGTTATGTACTGAGAAATGTTTTCATTATCCCCCTCTCACTTTTTCGTTCGCTATTGAATTTTATATTACGTATAGAATTTTCGGGAAAAAAACCTCCCTTGCCATTTTTCCCGGTTTCACTGGAATTCGAGGAACGCTTCTTTGTGTTATTTAGAAACAGAAAAAAACCATCTCGTCGTTTCTAATGGTGAATGCGAACAGAAATAAAAAGATTTTTTTGTGTAGAGCATCTTTTCAGAGGACGTTGTTTATAATCTGAGACGTACATTAAAAGCTTCTTTGAAGGAAAATTCGGATTTCCAGGATTAAGTAAGTGATAGGTACAGCTATTTTCTAGCCACCGTAACTAAGGTAATAGTGCTTTGGACTCAGTGGCAGAACAACAACTTACAGGGTGGGCGGTGTCCATAGGGACGTAATTTTTAAAATAAAGTTACTTACATTTGAAGACCTACAAATCATTTTAACATAGAGATGGTCAGCGAATAAATATGTTTATCTCGGGTCGAGAGCTATCTGTCGAAGTTAGATGCGAAACTGAGATCAAACTGAGAATAGCAGTAGATAAAAAATGCTATGTCGAAACTGCAACTCGATATGATGATCGAGAAATAATAAGAAAATGCTTGTCTCGAATCTCGAAAAAAATATTTTCCGAAATTTCGAAAATTCTCATTTCTCGAGAAATCGAGAAAAAGTTACAAAGCTAAGCTGCACACTTCTTCTTCGATGGAGCTACAGCTCAAGTCGAGCCCTGGCCTCCAGCCGGAAAGGTCCTCCGCACGTCTTTTCCAGTTCCTGATTTTTAGCAGCTGGTTGGCATCTTTTGTAATGTTATCACCCCATCGTGTGCGTGGCTTTCCCACTGGCCTTTCCCCCCGGGGTTTCCTTCGAGGATCTTGCTGAAGCTGCACACTGCAACCGGAATTATAGAAATTCGCCGGTAAAAAAAAATCTTTAAGAAAGCCCAAAAATAAAGCTCTTGACTGTGATTCTGGACGAAATTCCTTAAATATCTCGGTGATTTTTTTTTACCGGAAAAGCTACAAAAAGATTCGACCTTGAGTCTGAATGGAATTTCTGGAAGACACAAAGTAATGTTTTATTCAATGTATTAAAATTGGAATAATACTGTCTGCAAAGCTACACGAACAACACCTCATTCTTTATCTCAATGTAATACCATAATCTCTTTCCGGTAAGACAGTTTACAGTGAACTGTGATACGGATTAATGTAATACGTACAATAAAATTTACATGTAACCTATTAATATACATCCACGATGGACCTGACAGCGAATATCGAAAAAACATACCAAATTAAAGTATTTTAATCAAAAAAGTAAACAGTTACTTCGGGTCTAACGGTCACAAACACCATTACAGTGAACAAAAGATTTCACCAGAGCCGCACTCATGATACAATACGCCCGAAATAAAAACAGATTGTAATGAAAACGGGGACCTTTTGTATTTGTTTAAAATTCGCTTGTTTTGTGTTTGTTTTAATTGGCAAGTAAAGAATAACAAAGGATTATACAGAGATCGATAGTGTTTTAAACAAAGGTTCCCCGGCCCTTTAAACTTCATCGTACACATCTACCAGCAGGGGTGTCCATCTGCTGGTTCGCGCGAACCGGATGTTGAACATCGACATATTTACAAATTTAAAAAAATCAGACGCAGTCACGAAAAAAGTTTGTATTATTAATTAATTCATTGACTGAAAGACGAATTCTTCACTAGAATCAGTACCTAGTACGGAATCCAATCCCGGGATTAGTAAACATAATTCCGAAACTTTCGGGATTCATTATTCATCAACCACAATCAATTGTTATGTTAGTGACGTGTATGTACCTGCACATGTCACAGGAGGAATCGCCGAATGCTCACTGATAATAAATAACCATTTTTTGCTGCCATACGCAATCGTAATAACATCCGAAAAATAATAAATCCGTTTATTCAGTTAGACGCCAGACGTTCTGGCATGCGAACGGCGTCTAACCGCCAGTGCCACGGACGTACAGGCACGCACTTAATTTTAAGAATGTATATTTTAAATTTCTCACCGATTTTAATACAAACACGTCCACGAATGAATTGTTAAAATCTCGGAATGTTTGTGAATTTTTATTATATATATGTATTGTATTTATTGTCAACACAATATGTTATTTTTTTTTATTTTAATTGAATTTGTATTTGTTATATTATCTTAAATTAATAAATAAAACTGTTTTACTTTCACATTATTTAAATTAATTACAATAATATTTACTCCATTAAACCTATGTATTTCTATGATTGAACGTAAACAATATTAACAATAAATGTCATAAAATAGTATAAATAACACAAGAGATTTTTGACCGATTTTATCAATGCTATTTGTATATATAAAAAAATAATATCAACTATCGAAATAAATGCAGATCCCACACCAATCCCGGGATCAAATTGTAATCCCAAAATCCCGGGATCAAAATTTTGGCTCGGGATTGGATTCCCTTGTACCTAAGATAACGATTTGATAAACACATACAAAATAAATACACTATGTCCACATTTAGGTAAGTATTATTAAGTTCAACATAATAATAATATATACGAAAATGTTTCTCGTGAATTAGTTAAGTACCTACTACACTATTGTCCCTCACAGTCTAATAATGTGGCACTAGCCACTTATAACGAGGGTTCCCGGTTAGATTCCCGAGGCCACAATACATCTTTGTAATTATTTCAATTCTTCAACACTTGTATACGTTTTGCATAATACTTAGATCAAACATCTGTGAAAATCTGTAAAAAAATACCATTAGGATTGCAATACTAAGTACTTTTTAAACTACATACATAGGTACTGTTACAACCCCGAATGGTCCCCATTTGGGGATGTCTCTGTGAATCTGGAGAGGCCCTAATCGGTATCAAATCAACAAATAGTAAGGGTTGATTGCGAAAATAATTAAATAATGTTAAATATCTGACCGGCAACATTGTCTGAATGCCGTTAAAAAAATACGAACGGCAACGCCGCATTTGTACCGCTCGTAAACGGTCATTTGTTTTAGCGGGAGAAGCATTTTTGACAGCAACGCAGTGAGCAGTGTTAACCTCGCTATCCGCCAAAATTAAATTGAAAAGAATTTGTATAAAAATGGAACCATTTAGAAGATATTAACGTAAATATACCTTGCCGTTTCCACCACAATTCCGGTGTGTTATTTGTCCACCTCCAAGTCCTGAATCCAGACGAAAATCCATACAAAGAATAAAAGTGACAGCGTGCCTTTCACTTTCGAAAATTGAGGGAAATGACAGTACCTATTACGAGTATTCTTAGAATAAATATATAGCTGTAGACACGTTAGTTAATAATTACCTTATAATATATATTTGTCACGAATTCAATTAAACTGCGAACAGGTTGTTATAAAATAGGAATAGCATCCTATCTACCCGCATTGTGATAACCCCTTTTTAGATTCGTGCTGTTTGTTCTCAAACTTAGAGCGAAATAAGATATTCTTACACCATATTGGTGGTTTTCACCCGATCAGGGATGGTTTCTGAGAATATTGCTATATTTCCAAATATCAGTGTCAGTTCAGTATCCGTATAATATGTTGTATATTTAAAATTAACAATATCAGTATGAATAATGAACAGTAGACAGATTATGTTATCCAATTCAGTGTTTCCAAACCGCAGTAACTTTCGGCCTGTGCGTAAATAGTTTGGTTACGTGTAAATTGCACGGAAAACATTTCACCGTGGCCAGTTCGCGGTGAGCTTTCTTCTCCAATTTTATTAGACCCAATATGAACATTAATTCAATTTTCATAGCTGATTTTGGCAAAATTCATGAATTCAAGAATGAAAACCTAGCCTTACCTAACAAATGATCCCGTATATCGGCTATTTTAAAAAATTGCTTGCTGCTGGCTTCCTGTTAAAGTGTAAACCGACAATAACTGTGTTTTATTTAGACATCAATTTTATGTCAGTAGATACGACCCAAAGAGGTTGGACGGTCTTTAATATACGGCCATATATTTCCGATACAACATTTCACGGTGAAGTGTGAAACTGCGAACTGCATATGTATTTTAAAATGCATATGCCAAAAATTCCAATCAAATCCTAATATTTAAAAAAAATAATTCCTTCATGGTAGACGTCACGGTGCATAATTGATAGTCGAGAATAAGGAAAACTAATCGAGTTGTCTTGTGATGCTACTTTGGTATCCAGACATAAAATACAAACATTTTTAGTTCAAAGTCATTAAATTATAGTCCACATTTTCCAGTAGATATCTATTCATGTGAGCAGACTTTTTCGGCTATGCCAGTAAAAAAAAAAACGAAACAGAGAAACCGAATGGATGTCTATGCAGCACTTATCTCTTCAAAACAACACTGAATCCATGGACATGGCGTCCACAAGGGGTGGCTTACAAGGCTTTAGCCTGGGGGCCGTCGTGGCGGGTTGACCTAACAAGTGAGATAAACACACATCACATATTTTCTCTAATCGTAAAAAAGTCGACTGCGGCGCTATTTAACTTTTAAAATATTAACATTTAAAAATATGTGATTGTATGATGCAAATTTTGATTATTGTGTGTCGATATTCAAAAATCTCATAATTAATTGATGTGAATGTATTCAAAAATACAAAAAATTCCTAAAAAATACACTGAATACCCTTAATTTTACCTGGAACACCATTTGGAAAACGCTTCTGTAAAGCTTCAAACTTCATTTAACCTTAGCGATAGGTAGGGGGGCCCGCCAAAGATCCTGGGAGCTCGTTTCAAGATAGGAGGGTCATGGGCATGGTTATCAACTATTCTAGCAAACTTGGAGCAACTGATTAAATACACCAAAAAATCATAGCATTTAAAGAAATTGCTAGTTTATAACCTTCCGATTTCATAAGATGGGTACTTATTTCAAATCGAGACTGTCGTGAAATTAACGTTAAATAATCACTTTGTATCACTTTTCACCACCGGCGGAAGCTGGATGCCATTGGCTTGTTCGTCGAGCTTGGTGTTTAGGATACTTAATTTAATATGAATGGATTTTTTTAAATTGATAGACGAATAAATTTCTTTGATAAGTAAAAACAGTGCGAGCAAAAACGTTATATATTGAATTATAACGTTATCATACAACTTACATGTATTCCATATATATCGATATTTTATGATCAACTTGAGATATCACGATATTCTTATTTTTAAAATGCATTCGAACAGTATAACTTCGGTATTATACCCCTTCGTCGAGATCTGGAAAAAGGGTGGTTTAGTGAACAGTGAAAGCCTACAATGGATGCATTGTGGGCTTAAAACGGAGCGATCGCGAAGCTCGCGGGAATATAGGGGCGGGGAGGAACGCCTTCAATGCAGACGACGACATATTAATTGACAAAAAGCAAAAAGGGTTTGGCATTGTTTTGAATGAAAGTGGTACTTAACCTTTTTGCGTATTCCTTAATGCATGCCGCCAATAAAACGTTGTCAAAACGAGTAAGTATATCATAAATAATTTGGAACTAACTAAATAACTAAGACTATCCATCACAATTTTTCAAATGATATACGCTCACAGTAGTGTTACCTACAGTTTTAAATCTTTTGAATTTATTCAGTGTTATTAAATAAAAAAAAAAAATATTTTTAGGGCTGTCAATTAAATGATGTAACGTAACATCATTTGTTACAAAATATAATATAAAGAGAAAAAAGGAAGTCTAAAGTTATCTTCGTTTAGTTAAGATTAACAGAATTATATGTAAACAAGTGCCTAAGTATAATATTTGAGGCTTTCACGGTTGTTTTTTATCGTAGTAGATTTTTGGGTTTCCACCGTGTGTCCTTCTTCCTTCTTTATTCGATGTTTAGGGCTCGTTGCAGAGGCCATTATCAAGAGATGATTTATGTTTTATGATGAAAATGTAGTGTAGGTATATGAATGTAAACGTTGCTCTAAGAATGTAAAAAGGAGTCCGATTAGCTAAGAGCAAACGTTGTTTAGAGTAATGTGTCAATCGTTACGACTAGAGATACCGGCTTGAATATTGGATTTTGCTGATAGTGCCGGAAGCCATGAAGTTTTTAACCGTAAACCATCATCCCTATTAATATTTTCACGGTTTCTATGGATTTCAATGGCCTCTTTTACCAATCGTGCGAAATATCCTTTATTTCGACCCAATATCTTGGTTTCAAAGTCAAATTTGTGTCCTGTATCCATCGAATGCTCGGCAATTGCTGACATCGTGTAATGTTTAAGTCGGTATGCCCTCTCGTGTTCACTCACACGCTTCTTTACTGTTCTAGAAGTTTGGCCTATATACTTTTCTCTGCAACGTTAGTAAAGAATTCAAAGGACACACGGTGGAAACCCAAAAATCTACTACGATAAGTGCCAAAGTATACAGCTAGTCAGAATAAATACCTAATGTAGAGCAAACAGGCGACATTAATCTCTATCTTCTAAATCATTTACCCTTGACTAAGTTACGTCAAATCACCCATTTGTTATTTCATTGAAAACTGTCGTTCATTATTTACCTATTGATTGTACCAATGGAATATTTTATTTCAGAAAAAAACAAGTCAATATTTTTTTTATTTTCACATTTTCGAACAAATCACAAATCCTTCACAGTATATCAGACGACCTCATATATATGAGATGCAGCTATTAGCTATTTCATACAGCACAATATCGAC
This sequence comes from Rhyacophila brunnea, assembly GCF_057557595.1. Classification (NCBI taxonomy): domain Eukaryota; kingdom Metazoa; phylum Arthropoda; class Insecta; order Trichoptera; family Rhyacophilidae; genus Rhyacophila; species Rhyacophila brunnea. Next base: position 28,248,267 of record NW_028232904.1, on the reverse strand, counting down.
AAGACTTGTCAATTACCAACGTCGGAGAAAACAGACAAGGTACACCCTAACAAGGCATTCAATTTTGGCATGCGCGTAGCTCGAGTGCTGACTGTTGTGTGTCAATGAACACAGAGAAGAATGGTGGCTAGTGGTGAACACAAAACAAAAGAAGAAAATGACACCATGTGACGTCATGCAAGGGTCATGCAATATTATATTATTAAAAATAACAATAATTAAAATAAATTTCAATTGTCAAAACTAAAGAAAAATAATTGATGTACTTTTACCCTGACATTGTCCAGTATCAGAGTCATGGCTCATACATCCTGATTCGGGTCCCCAGGATAGGATCTTTGGTTGCCCCCCCTACCTATCGCTAAAGATAAAGGCAGTGTGACACTCTACGGTAGCGTTTTCCAAATGGTGTACGCGGTAAAATTAATGTGTATAATTAGTGTTTTTTTTGTATATTTTAATACATCCATTTGAATTATGGAGTTGTCGAGTATCGATACACAATTAAATATTGTATCGTACAACTACAAAATTTTAAATAATAACATTATTGAAGGAAAATAGGTCCGCTAGCGACTTTTTTTTACTATTAGAGAGAATTTGTTTTGTGTGTTTATATCACTTATCAAGTCGACTCACCACGTCTGGCCCTTCCAGAGCCCGGGCCCCCGGGCTAGAGCCCTGTCAGCCCCCCTTTGTGGGGCCCATGGGCTTCTTACTAACCAAGTCTTAACTTTATCCCAAACTATTTTTTTATTCAATATCTACTGAATACCTACTACAATATCGTAGATTAAAAGATATAGTAGTCACCCGGAAAGTGAAAGACGTGAGTTTGAGACTTACTTATACGTTTCATCTTATTTGATATAAAATCATATAGAATGTGTTGAAAAAACGTAATATATAGTATGTACCAATAAGTATATAATATAAACTAGGAAGTGCAAATAATGTTGTTTTATACTACCTACTAGGAATAGTAGCAAACGATTCAGGTTTACAGAGAGCCTACCTGTGACGTCATACAGGAGGACATAGGTACATCCTCCAAGTAAGTATTTAGCATGGAAGGGTTTTCTGAAGCACCCTCTAGTCAGATCATTCATCAAGCAGCATCCCTTAGCGAGCGGTTCGCGCTGACAGGGATGAATATTATTTCAATAGATCTCGCAGGAAGGGTTGTAGGGCCATTGTAAAAATATGGGTACACCTATGGGCATATCATCTATGGCACAGTCATAACGAAGCGACGAACTCGTTTAGTTGGCATACGCAAGGTGAGTAAAATGTAAACAATAACATTATTAATGGACAACGCACTCAATATAGTAGCTAGCAAGTAAATTCGCACATGTATAGGTAGACGTCACGCAATTTCCATTATGCGATATCACGCATCGGGAATTTATAGCAATATCACCTTTTTCGTAATGGCGTTAAAACAGTGTTTCTAGTGTCAATGTTCATATGAACGAACCCGTTCGAACCGAACCATTCGGCAGACCCAACAAAAAGCATCGGGAATTTAAAGCAATATCACCTTTATTGTAATGGCGTTAGAATAGATTATGCCATTCGGCAGACCCGACAAAAAAGTGAGTGTCATTTTTATTCCCAGATGCTTCGTCCATATTATCGTCATTGTATGTAAAATATTCGATAGCATAGATAAATCATAATACTATAGAAACAATGACACCTCCAAACCAACCGCCCCGCACTACACTCGGTCTTAATCGAGCGTATTACGAGGCCCTGAGATTGGGTGTGAAGCATCAGTAGTTTCTTTATCTTTATGCCAATGTCTCAAGAGCGGATACCCAAGACTGAAGTCGCAAGTCTCAAGTGAGCTTTGACTGAGTTTACTGAATTGACTTGGGTTAATAAAAAGAGCCATGCGAGAGAAAGTTACGGAGAAATAACATTTTTTTTTAATAATAACCATACCCTTGCTTTTTCGTACAAGGTGGTTGGGTGGGTTAGTTGCATTGATGTGGGGCTAATTAGGTGCCTCCATTTATATCTTTAATTTTCTTTATGGCCAGGATTAAATATTTTGTGTAGTGTTCTTGTGTTGTTCTATTGCTTAGTGCTTCGTGAGGCTTTTGGAGGTCAATTTCATGATTATGTTGTCTACATCGAGTCCTGAGAGTCCATCGCTCCCTTTCTAGTATAGGGCAGTCGTTGATGACATGCCACACAGTTTGAGCTGTGTTGCCGTCACATGGACAACAGACGTCATCCCTCAATTTAAATCTTTTTAGATAAGCTCGCACCGATCCGTGGCCTGTTAGTATCTGTGTGAGTTCGTGTGATATTTTTAAGTTCCTGGCAAGAGTGATGGCACAGTTTATGTTTGGAATAAATTTCTGCGTTATTGATCCTGTGGCGGATGTTGTGTATCTGTGGTTCCATAGCTCTATGGTATCTTCGTTTAGTTTTTGTTTTGCGTAACTCAGAGGGAAGTGTGTATAGGTTAAAGGTCTTTTGTCTGTTGTGGCTTGTTTAGCGTATTTATCAGCTTCCTCGTTTTCGGCTATCCCTGTGTGACTTCTTATCCAGAAATAACATTAAAGAAAAATAATTTATTTATAAATATAAAAGAAAACACATAGCATAATAATAGACCCGCTGGACTTTTTCTATAAATTATTTGAATGATGATATCATAGCATATTATGCAATATTGATTGAATAAATGCTTATATTTTATTAAATGCGATAGTATCTTGCGACACACTTCCCATTTCCCATCTGTTGGAACGTTCTGATTTATAATGATCGCAGTTATGAAGCGTCGTTGCCGCATCGCTTCACTGTGTTCTTAAGAGCTTAACCTAACATACACATTACGGTGAGCATGCTCCACCGCCGATTTGCGGGCAATTAAGGGTGAGTAGGACTTAAATGGATTTTGAAAGCAAAGCACTGCTTTGCAAAATGCAGGCAGTTGTATTTTGAATGAATCCTTTGTACTATAAAGTGTAAACCGAGCTCAAACGACAGAAAAATAAATAAATAATAAATTTAACATAAATTCAGACCATAATAATTACAAGATAAAAAGAGCTTCTTTTATACAACGTTTTTATATTTTCTGTTGAATCATATAAACTTGACTTGATTAGCTTAAACGATAAAAAAAATTGTACTTGATAGAAATACTGAATAAATATAGAATGCTGAAATGTCATTTTGACATTTCATATTGATTTCCATAGTAACGCACGAATTAGGACCCCAGACCCCTAGCAAACAATAATAGTGTTTTACATTTTACGGATTTCTTCCGAAATAACTTTTCATACAAAACAGAATTAACTGAAAATGAATTTAATTCTACTTAAAGATGGCTAAAAGTATTAAAATAATGCATTGGCATCGTGTTCTGATATATTGTAAAAGTTTCAAATGTCTAGCTAGTCGGGAAGTTAGTTAAAAATCGATTGCAGCGTTTGTACTGGATAAACAACCACCGGACAAACAAGAATACGACCTAATAAAAACGTTGTAAAAAGGGTATTCTTTCCCTACATGCAGCACACCAGGTCCACCTGACATTGGGGACTGCTTTGACGAAGACTGCGATATGTGGGATAATTCCTTTACTCTTCTAATTTCCGTCCAGTCCTCAGACGTTTCTCAGCGTGAAAGCTTATCCCCATATCGTCATAGCAATTCATGAGACACCCGAAAGAGAAAAATCTCTGCCATTCTTGATATTATGGTCATTTGTGTGTCCCTGATAACTATCTTAGAAATCAGGAGCATCCGTTGCTTGTTATCCCAAAGTGTAATAAAATAACTGTGTTCGATCAAATCATTCATATAATAATATATTCTACATACGTCAGAGTGAGTTTAGGTGGACGTTACTTTACAAGTTTTTTTATGTATTTATTTAAAAGACACATTGAGCACATAACAAATTATTATTTCAAGACGATCACAACATGACATTTAGAATAAAAAGAAATAAAATAATAAAACACATCAATAATTCAACAAAAATACAAATTAAACTATAAAATATAATTTTTAAAACAAAATACATAAATGCATTCGCTAAAAATGTATACAGTGCATCAACCAGCCGCACACCACTCGCTATTGGTGCCTAGTGAGCCTGACATGAGGAAACAGCCTTAACCCAAAACAGGTCGTGGCTGCATGTCATGTTGTGAATGCATAAATCTGTAATTTGTCATGTTCAATTAGATGTAATATAAATAATTAAACACTTCTAAGAAATATATAGGTAACCACTATAAAAAATCTTTTATATAAATGTACATATAATATAATATGATACCCAGCAGGTTCGAATCTGCGCCTTCAGGTATTCGTGCCCGGCCATGACGTGCGTCTTTTCATGTCTTTTCCAATTGCGATGAAGTTAACTAATGGTTTTTACAATACTCTCTGAAGGGCTTTCTATAATTCGAGTGCTTAAAGTCAGACAACGTTATCTACAAAAAAGTGTTTTTTTTTTTTGAGATAACGTTATTTTACATTTACGGCTACATGATAGTCAAACAACGTTATGTCAATCTTTTCTAATTTCTTACTAAATCGTCAGTAAAGTTTAACGCTAATTACATAAGTTACCCTTGTTTTCATATTTTTTTAAAACTATCCCTATAAATTTTAACATCATCATAAGCAAGATAAATGTACAATACACAATAAATTATAAAATATTAACATTAGGTTTTAAATAAACATTTCCCTTGTTAAGTTACAAGAATCTAAAATAACGATTTTTGGCTCTCCTGTAAAGTTGCACTTTTGTAGATAGTGTTGTTTGACACTAAGACCTCGAATTGCGTTCCTACTTATTGGCAGCCGCTTTATTATTTTTGCTGTTTTTTTTTAAATAAAGAAATAAATTTTAAATTGTAATGGATTTAAATTCAAATTCCATCAATAGTATTATAATATATTTTAAACAAGACATAAATATCAGGAGCCCAGGGGTGACATAACCTATGCTCATTTAACAGCAGTCCTACATTCAGGAGTTTTACTCAAACTACAAGTAATAAGGAACCCAGTGTAAATATTAAATAATCCCATTATGTAGGAACATTGTACAAGATTAGAAGAAAAATTATCCGAGGAACGTATAAATGAGTGTTCCGAAGGCAATGTTTATTTAACAATTTCGTTTCCGCAAATTAGGTTAAAAGGCTTCGATTTGGCATTGGGGGGGTGATTGATAGTCGCTAACGACCAACGGTTAACGCCTAACGCCTAACGATAACGACCAACGAGTGCAGCCTACCGACGAAAGCAGGGGTCGACAGCCGGCTGTGCGCAGAAGAAGATTTATAAAAAGCGTTACGAAATTAGCATCAGCGTTATAATATAAAACTGACATTAATTTATCTCGTTAACTCGGAATGAAAGAAAAAAGTCGCGGTGGCTTTGCTCGGGTTCACAGTGAGTTGGAAATACTGTCACCAGTTTGTGGACTCAAGTCTCGGCATGAAACTACCCATACTCAGTACATGTTACCCAACCATAGATAATGGACCCATCTCAATAAACTCGTTCCAAGAAACTTGTTCGAACGCATGGAATGAGATCATCGCGACTCGCCAAGAATAGCTTTTTACTTTTGTATGGAGCTCCAGGGCCAGGCCCTCTATTTCCTTCGTCTCTGGTTCAAAATGGTTTTAAAAGCTTTGGCTGTTAGTTTTTATGCAATTTAGATGTATACGTTAATATATAAAGCAACATAAATACGATAATACAACATGCAACATAGAGTTAAGTGAACAAATAGTGTATAATAAATCTGTTACTGATGCTCGATTGTATCACCCGAGCAGTATTTTGTCTTTTATACATTACATCTCCTTAAAAAGTCAGGGGAGGAAGGTTTCTTCAATCCGCGCAATAGCGTCGGGCGTCTGGTTGCCCTTCATTTTCAATAGCATTTATTGACATTAAATGCGTGCGAGCGAGATAGCATAATACACGTATGTCGAACCGTGATACACTCAACTGTCATTGGTGTCATTTCTCTCTCTTTCTCCCCAGTTGTAAAGTTGGTATAGTGAAGGACAGAAATGGTGACAAGTTCGTTTTATTGTAATAATATGGAGTTAGTTTTAGTACCAGTTGAGTATGAGACTGATAAGTGTTTACGAGTTTATCTGGTGTCGTCACGTCGAGTTTCTCGATTTTTTAATGAATATAAATAGATAATATCGTCACTGTTCTGGCGGAAGACACTAATTCGAAAAAATGACATATTGAGTTAGTTATACAAAAATGTTCCTTATTTCAAACTTTACCGTCTGGAAACCTTCTTATAAATAAACAGTCTTTATTTTTAAAGTCATCCTTTTTACGATTACTTAATAAACTCACATGATAGACCATTTCAAACATTATAACAACTTCAAAGTCAAATTACTCAAAACTAGTATTCTCCAGTTAGTGTGTTCTGCCAGAACAGAGACGATATACTTATGTAAAAGAATATTTTTAGAATATATTACATCATTTTCATCCTAGAGCAGGGAGTGCAAAGTATAAAGAAGCAACTCTAGTTGACTAAACAAATAATACCTACTCCTCTTATAGAAGTTCACTTTCCACTGAAGTCAAGGAATACGCCGGGAATTTTGAATTACCGAACATGTAGGTATACATATATTATTACGTTTTAGATATCGTCTTTTAATAGGTAATAACATGGAGGTGCACTGCACTTTTTCTCATTTACGAGACGCCCCTGGTCCCAATCCAGTATGTCTTTTCTCGAAGACAACTAAATTTTTGGAAGTATCTTGCAAATCCGTTAATGCTATACTTTAACTGAGGCATGGTCTAAAAAGATAGTGACTAGACGATGCGCAGATTGTGCAAATGACGCGAGCCGAACGAAATATAATTTGTCATAAAAATTCAACATGCGTCCATTTAATGTTATGTTTATTATTATATTCGTAATAATAATAGTCTCCGATTGGCGACGACTGCGAAATTTCGTTCCAACTACTGTTGAAAATTATTTGCCGTTTCATTTATATATGCTCTTAAATACCATGGGTACATCGGAGTAGATATGCGACGATGTCCACATTAGAGGTGAGTTGGAAATACTGTCACCAGTTTGTGTACTCAAGTTTCGGATGAAACTACCTAGTATGTATGGCCCAATAAACTTATTCCAAAAAACTTGTGATGATATTATCATCGCGAGTCGCTGTTCTGTGCACTCGCCAGTTGGTAGACTTTCAACACTATTGACATTAAATGCGCGCGAAGAGGAATATAGGTAAATTTTAATTTATTAGTCTATTGCGTTCGAATGTATGAATAATAAGTCATTTTGTGTCGCAGCAGTGGTGAGATGACGCACAGGCTTAGGCTTGTTATATGACCGCTCAAAACATGTTTTTTTTTTTAAATCACTGTTATTCATTTTTGTTAACAATAATATTGTAACCTAACAGAAAAACAACTCATAAATTTAAAATGTCTTTATAATTTTATAATAAATGCGACTTTTCGAAAAGCGGAGCTCAGCGTATTTTTAGCGATTCTATTGAAGCCGATACACAGTCTGAGTTCCCTGATCTGATACGTATTTCAAATACTAATATGGAGTTGGTTTAAGTTTTAGTTGAGTATGAAACTTTTATCGCATACGCACGCCAAATGCTCTATATAGTATTCCAAATACTAGTAAGTATTTTAGAACAAGTTTCGATACTAAACATTTTTTTATACTGGTAGTAAATACACTTAGTCTTCAAAATCGACCAGTTTTCCCATCTCTAGTCCACATGCAACTAAGCAACGAATGTGAACTAAACAAAATGAAGATGTAGCATGAAATAAAATACGAGAATTTATATTATTATAATAATAGAGACAACATTGGAGAATAAAATATTTAATATTGATTAAAAATATAGTTGACGACGTCTGGAGACCCAAATAGAAACGCCGCCCGCAGACGCGAACAAATCTTTATGGCTGTGTGATTTTAAATTTTAAGTTTGTATTTAAATTACAGCACTCTTTTGTTCAGCGATTAATACCAATTTATACACATCAGTGCCAGGTCTGGATCCGTTCAGTGATTTCAATCATTGCTGATTTAAGATAGGATATCTAATGAAAACTGAACAAAAGAGACTGAAAAGTATGGAACAATCCACTAACGCTCATATCATAAGAAAGAGCACATACATAATTTGTCAAGGTCTAGCTATTTATAATCGTATGAATTACGTGTACGTTCAAATCTGACTTCTTACATAATTATTGTCATTAAAATCTACAATAACAGTAACAAAAAGCTGTTAACACCACGAGATGATCTGAGGCATAAAGCCCACCAAAGTGGCGCTCGGTGCGCTCTCTACGAAGTAGGCCCCCTCCCACCCGCGCATTACCCTTCACCTATGTAATAAGGGGCTCAAGGAGCACAAAATAATTATTATTATCAGCGTCTCTCATAACAAAGCAATAAAAATATTATTAAATTTCTCGGGGCTTGTAATTAATATTTACGATGACATCATTCTACCAGCGAAATATCGGCACGCAATAACTAAACAAAGAGTTCACTGTTATTAAATAATGCCTTCTCGCCCGTCTTATCGACGACGCTGCCAGAAGCGTGATTTTGTTTACCGTGTTCAATAAATGGACTACGTTGTATTTTCGTTAATTCGGCCGCTGAGAAGCCACACAACGGTGACTCATGGGGCGGGCGGGCACAATGCGTCGTCAAATCCAGTGTGCGCTGGCGTATTTGATTACGTTGTATTTTCGATGATTCACATAGAATATGCGCGAGCGCCCCGCAAGTCCGCTTTAGTGGACTTTATGCCTTACAAGTTTCAGTGTCTTTTTTTATTACTAAAAATTGGTTTTTTTTATTACTATTATTTTTCTTCTCTCTTGTGAGAGTAATATTTGTTATGATGTAAATCTCACGTTATGAACGTCCTGCATTTTGATTTGTTATGTCCACAATGTTTTGTTTTCTTAAATAATAAATAATTATAGCTACACTATTAATTTTATTTTGTAATCATTATAAGTAGACTGCCTAATGTAAATCGTTGGTATAATAATTTAACGAACAGGGAGCAATTCAGCCAACACTGAGAAGTGTGATGGACCTTTATGTGGCGCAAAATTTGATTCGGCATATAATCCTGCCTAGGGAATCCAATCCCGAGCCAAAATTCTGATCCCGGGATTTCGGGATTATAATTTGACAATCCCGGGATCCCGGCACCAGTCCCGGGATTGGCATTTTTTCCATTGTTAATATAAAATTTTTATATTTACACATAACATTGATAAAATCGGTCTTAAAATAAATATAGTATAATTTAAAATATCTAAGACATTTATTGTTAATATTGTATATCTACGTTCAATCTTGGAAAAACATAAGTTTAATGGAGTAAATAATATGATATATATATAAATAATAATGTGAATTTAATACGAGATTGCTGTTTCTGATAGTAAAGACTTAATGAATGGATTAGCGAGATTTAAACTAGTAAAGCAAATAATCATGGCGTACTTAAGGCCTTTCCGCTTCATAAATCTAATTAGTCAGCCAAATATGAAACTGCCATAAAACGTATGAGATCATGTTGGAATTACTTCGTTAAAAGTGTGAAGCATTGTTTTTTGTCAATCTTTCTCATTTCTAATAATTCATGTGAAAAAATAAAATGAATCGGCAATTTACACATGGGTATAAATCAAACTTCATTCAAACTCAGTTTATTTTGAATGTAGTAATTTTTCCTGTTATATTTTCGCTTTTATTTTATGTTCCATAAAAATTGATAAAAAATCAATCCCGAAATCCCGGGATTATGTTTATCAATCCCGGGATTCATAGGTATCGAAAATAGCTCGGGATCCCGGGATTGAAATCCCTAATCCTGCCTAACAATTATTCACCGGAATCGATAGGATTTACGAGGCCGTTCGTATTTAATCTGATTTGTTCATCATTATTACTAGTTATAGTTCCAGAAACACTGATTGCTTTGTTTATAGAGTTAGTGTGAGACACGATTGATTTTCATGATTCGTATAAATTGGTGGTAAGTAGGAATATGAACACGAACGCCGCTCTAAGGGCGACAACACACTTGCTTTTCCCTCCACCACCCGCCACGTCTCCACACCCGTTATGCAGGCGTATACCGTGGCGTAACAAACGATAGGCGCTATTCAAATTTGTGCCGAAAGTGTCCCAGGAGCAACTTCCCAAGACCTTGGTTGGCGTGCACTAGAGTGTGCGTGATCCCTAATTCCATATAATGTATTACGGTCAATTCTCGATGAGAAAAGACCTTCTCGCTCGCCGTATAATGCCGCAAACTTTTTAAAAGCTGTGAAATTTTCCCTCGTAGATACCAAGTCGCAATGGCCGACCGGTCCAACTGAGGGTCGGACCGACTTGAGAAGCTCTTCCCTTCCAACCAACATATGGGGACACTCCCAGAGGATGTGATCGGCATCCTGCAATTCGCCACATAAGCAAGTCGGAGATTCTATTAGGCCAAGCTGACAGAGCGACAACACACTATAAGGGTTAGACGCAAGCACAAATCGCAAGCACAAATCGCAAGACGCATTCTTGATATACAAGCCGAGCCTGGTTATTACTAGGAAGATGGGGCCGACTGAATTTGCTCGTTATAAGCGTTACTCGTTATACCAGAGAATATGTATTTTTAAATGAGCGGGCAGAACACAGTCGCAATTCAAACAAAAATACACAATTAGAATTTTTTCCCGAAACAAGCATGGCATTCATAAACGACATTTATTACTTCACAAACCTTGAATTTTTTTTTCAACCATATGCGTGGATACTTTTTCAATCTTGTCGGCGAAAACACCAATTAGGTAGGTACTTAGACACTTAACTAGTGTCATAAACGTAATCCAAACCCGGCGGCATTACGTCCGGTCGGATTTTATGACTTAAGGTCGAAATGTTTTAAAACGATCGACACATTAACAGTTTTAAGAAAAATTTTGAAGATATTTTAGCTCGGTATGACCGAGAAGTAGCTCGTTATAAAAGTGAATAAATGTATGGAGAAAATCATAAACTAAAATGACAATGAAGGTTTCCTCGTAACATCCGAGATCTCGCTATATCTGTGGTCGTAATAACAGAGCTCGACTGTACATTTACGTGACGGTTTGGACTGGGGAGTATTTTACGGAGGAGTTCTGGGGTTTCTAATGCTACATATAAATCGAGTCCAGAAATAATACTGGCTTAAAGGGTTTCCTAATTTAATGAAAACAATAATTGAAAGTAAACAAAAAACACGTCATGAGGTTTGCAGTCCCGGATTAAAAAGTGTTTTCCTTTGAATTTTCGTTAGATTTTCACCAATAACACACGTCATATTAATGTAGATGCCTTACCGAAAACTGTCATATTGCCATAATATTCGTGCAACTGCCCCGCTGTGGAGTTATATTGAGAGGTGAACACGTATTTTCTTACCTGAAACAGAAGAAAAAGGAAATGAAGAAAAATACTAAAAGAAAAAATATTTGTTTAAGGTGACGCATCAGTGAAACGCCAAATAATGTTCAACTGTACGCGCGACGAAAATTTGTACTTGCTTCGCATTCAATGAGAGAACGTGGAGTCGGACGCACGTCACTTTGCTGCGTGATGGCGACGGGCTAATTAATTCTAAAATCGTGTAAAGATGACTAAAAACTTTACCCATTTACTTTAAAAAGCAAACATGTCAATGAATATATTATTATTGATACTAATAGAATAATAAACAGAACATAAAATGGACGTATGTTGGATTTATATGAGAAATAATATTTCGTTTGACAGGCGTCATTTTCACCCGCGACCCGCAATCCGCACATCGCCTAGCAACGATCTTTTTAGACCGTGCCTCAACTAATGCATGGCCTTAACGGATCGCGCAGGTGGGTCACCAGCCAACTGTTAGAGTACACGGTGAACAGGTAAACACGCCTGCTAAAATAAGCCTGCAGGATATAATATATGGATTGTTGTTTTGAATGACGTAGGACAATGTTTCTCAAACTAACAATACGGGTTTACCTACCTTTTTTGGGATAATTATTTTTCCATCGTACCCCAAAACATTTTAAATAAATAAATGGATGTTAGGCAGTCGTTCACACTTCTAAATCCAGCCACACATTGAAAAACAATTTCCCACTTCTCAGATATTACTTTTTGTTATTTTTTCCTTTTTCATTGCGGGCGTACAATATAATGTATGTGTTTCATGTCAAACTTCAAGTAGGCTGTGATTAGAGGCTGTGAGCGGAATGCAGAAACATTTGTCATAACTAAAATTTCCTTAGCATAAAACACTATGCAGAAACATTGTCCTTGGTTAAGATCATGCTGTCTATGGTTCACCTCGTCTTAAAGCTTCGTTCGTTTTTTCTATTGAAAATAATACCATATTTAAAAATTCTCTTTCTTGTAGTTTAGGTAAATTATTTTATAATTGTTAAACGATGACAAAAATATGACAACTGCACTTTATAAATGCAATAACTATTAGGTATGTTTCCGTTATCAGTCTACGCGATTATACAGGCACCGCAAGATATTTTTTTTTAACATGGTAACACTAGCGTCAAGTGTCATTCTGTCAGGCTATCTTGTATTTCTGCGGGCTGGCGTATAAAAAGTTAAATAATATTCTGCAAGTACGTGCCAATCGAATTAACACTATCAATATCCATATTGAGATACATGGTTAAATGAATTTGAGTGTATGGACTGTTTTATAAACATGCGAATTTATTTTGACAGCAGCTGTCAGTGGTAAATGGTAATACAGAAGGGGGCGTGTTCATAACAAAAGTAGTCAATGGTTAAGGATTCCTTAACTCTATAGTCAGTATAGTATACAATTAAGTCATCCTTTTCGGCAACTTATCCTTAAGATCGAAATATTGGATTCTGCATTCCGCTCTGTGATCGAGAAATTTCGAGAAATCTCATTTCTCGAGAAATTATCAATGAGATTCTCGAAAAATCGTTATCGAATCAAGGCTAAGCAGCCGATCGCAACCTGGATGAAAGACATTCGCCGGTAAAAAAAGATTTCAGAAAAGCAAAATATAAAGCTCTTGAACATACATTACTTGAAAACACCTGAGATATAATACCCACTACAAAAAATTATATTTGAAAAAAAAATACGAAGCTCGACGGGATTTGAACCCGTATAAACATTGGTGTCGCGCCAATGTGTGCATTAACCAATTATGCTACGAGCCTCCTATCTAATGACAATCAAATTGCGTTATTATTGACTATCGATTTTTGTGGATTAAATCAAGGAATATTAATTACCTTAATTACTACCGACGCCCGGGAGACACCAATGGTTATACGGGTTCAAATCCCGTCGAGTATCGTTTTTTTTTGTGTCCGATCCTAATAGGATCATATGTGCCTCCACAGAGTAGAGGTTTGTATTAACAGATTTTGTTTTTTTACGAGAAATGGATGTCAGCCACTTGCTCCAGCTATTAGATCCGTACTCTGACTCACACACAAATTGAAAAACAATATGTGTACTTGCCAGACTCAGGATTCGAACCTGAGACCCACGGCGTGATAGTCCAACGCTTAAATCACACGGCCACCGTATAGGTATAGTTAGCTATAGATATACGTATTATATATGTATATATATATATATATATATATATATATATATATATTATCTGAGGTGTTTTCAAATTTTGTATGTTCAATATATGGAATGTTACATTCTTATAATCTCGTGAATTATTCATTCGAATAAACGAAATGGTTTACTAAGAAAGCTCTTCGCATTTTTCGTAATCTGTGTCTGTTTTCTTGTCCTACAATCTACATGAAAAACGATATTTCATTCATACTGTACGTGCACAAGAACTTAAAATGCGCACAGTACCTTTTGCGCACTTAACACCCAGGGCGCAATTATCATGCGCATTCCGCGTACAAGATGCGATTATTATGCAAACTGCAGCAAACAATGCCCAAGAATAAATTAACATGCATACAACGTCATAAACAATGCACTTGCACAGGAGTTCGCGTCAAATAAACTATTCACTAAAACTATATTTATACATAATATGGAGTTTGTTTGGTCAATAAACAAGTCAAGGTGCGAAGAGAAATGAATGCTATAATAAGGGCTTCGAAACGGAACTGAAACGAAAATCGTTAAACCGATATTTTTGTCGGAACAAAAACCGGAACTGAACCGAAAAAAATATAGTTTTTTTCGGTTCGATACATAGTCAAACACGCGCGATAACACTTATTTCAACATTTATTATTTTTAGCATATTATGGACATTACAAATTATAAGTTTAAGACGCAGACGCAGACGCATATCGGCCCACACGCCAACGTGTAGCATGTAAATTAGATCGGCTTTCAACTTTTCTCGGTAGATTGTTTACAATCTGTTTGTTAGCTCGTTCGATGATGACACTGGGTGAGTTTACAAGTAGATTGTTAATTAGCCAACAAGCAGCTTGTAAAGGGATCCAATGCCATCGACCAATTACTCCCCACCTCAATTGCAGACGTAAAAATAATCATTCGAAGCTGAGCTTTTTGTATGTGTGGCTAGAGTTGGGTGTTTCCCGAGAAAATCTCAATCTCAAGATTCGGGATTTTCAGAAAAGAATTCTCGAGATATTGGGAAATTTAAGAAAACCTATAAAAATCTTAAAATCAGTGTAAAAACAGACAAATTCCAAAAAAATATGATTTTTTTAATTTTGTAAGAAGGCAAACAAAATAGAAGTAGGAAAACAAAAATAATTCAAAACATTACTTATTAAAATATAATTTACAAAAGCACAGACGTCTGGCAATCGCGTAGGTACACTTTTGAAACACAAAATTCTCTGATGCTGCAAAAATTGCGCTCATTTTGAGTCGACGTTGGCTTAATTGTGCTAAATGCCCCGATATGTCTTTGACCGATTTGTGTTTCTGTCCACTTTTTTCATATAGAAAATCATTTTTTCAATTAATATTGATAATAAAGAAATACCGAGATCCGGGATTTCCCGAAGTGTTAAAAATTTCAATTCTCGAGATTCGGGATGGAAAATCTCGAAAAATTCTCGAGAATTCCCGAAACCCAACTCTATGTGGCGGCCCACCTAAGCTCAGTAATATATTTTTTTGCCCACCAAACGATTTGGGTTGGGTACCCCTGAGCTAGAATATGAAGTAGATAAGTACCTCAAAACAATCTATTAATTAAAAAAAATAATAAGAATATCATTTTCAACAGAATGTTGACAATGGAACGAACCGATTCGATGGTGACATAGCAGTGTCAAAATAAATCCCACATTCACAAAATTAAATACATAAAATATGCCCATTCATCATTGATTATTTGTATGCAGTCGGTCCCATTCATTCATTGTTGGCTGGTTTCGTTGTTTTATTTTATTATTTTGCTTTTCACGCCTCGGAGCCTATGAATAATTCATCAGGTTTGAGGACCGTTGATATTTAGTATAATTTACATCGTGTTGCTAGTATACCTACACAAAGTAAAGGACATCCAAGCTTATTTGACTACCTAGGAATTCTTATGATAAAAATAAACTTGAGTAGGAACCACAAATCACAGTGTTTCTATACAATATTTTCATAACAAACATCCAATGAATAAGACTGGGATCTGGTTATCAATGATCTTACTATTAATATTTTTTATGAAGAGAATATCGTAAAAAGGATTTCATGTTATACACATTCATATTTTTCTAAAAATCGATGTGTTTTGAAATAGATATAAGAAAATATTAAAACTATGAGAATTAGTCAAAAAATCTCTTAGGCGAAGCTTAAAGTGGGGCCACACCGAAAACAAGTCGCTTGACAACTCGTTAAATTTTACGATAAGCATGATAATTATCGTAAAATTTCTTAAGCAATTATGATAATTATCGTAAAATTTAACGAGTTGTCGCGCGACTTGTTGCCGGTGTGGCCCCACTTTTAGAAAACTAAATATTGATAATAAATATGACCGTAAACTATATGTTATAATAAGATGGGGTGGGGTCCTGCAACAAATTCATATTTTATTACATTTTTTTTACAATACTAGTAAGTTTATCTTCGACTTAAAATAAAAAAATATTTTTCTTTTTAATGTTTTCAGATACATATTTATTAATTAAATACAGTTGACCTTGTAAATAATTATCAAAAAAATGTCTCAAATTGCAAGCTTCGTATTTTTCCCCTAAGTGCCTATGGTAGGTAAAGACATCACCTTAAAGCGCCGACTAGACGGTGATACGTCTTGCCTGCGTGGTATAGTTTGTGCAAACTACTTTTACAGCGCTATTCGGTTTGCGAGAGCTACAGTTTTCCCGTCCATACACACGGGCTTCCCGATACAAACCGGTTTGCACAGGTAAGCTTGTGGTAAAGAATGAGCGTCTAGAGATCGGAATTTCTTAAATTACAAGCAAAAATATTTTAAACAGGAAGAGCTAAAAAATTAAAGAAAATAAACAACAACAATGAGGCAATTTCGTAATAATGCCAAGAGCATTCACGAGAATTCAAAAATAAAAAATTAATCACGAATTCTCGACCGAGACAAATATTCATGAGAATTTTCAAATCTCAAGAAATCACAATAAAATTGTGGAAAAATCGTAAGCTCTCCACTAGAGATGGGAAAACTGGTCGATTTTGAAGACTAAGTATACTTACTACCAGTATAAAAAAATACTTAGTATATAAACTTGTTCAAAAATACTTACTAGTATTTTTTGGAATAATATATAGAGCGTGCGTATGCGACAAAAGTTTTATACTCAACTGACACTAAAACCTAAATGAAACTAAACTCCATATTATTAGTATTTGAAATACGTATCGGCTCAGGGAACTCAGACTGTGTATCGGCTTCAATAGCATCGCTAAAAATACGCTGAGCTCCGCTTGTCGAAAAGTCCCATTTATTATAAAATTTTAAACACATTTTAAATTTATGAATTGTTTTTCGGTTAGGTTACAATATTCTTGTTAACAAAAATGAATAAGTGATTTTTTTTAATTTAAATGTTTTGAGCGGTCATTATAACAAGCCTAAGCCTGTGCGTCATCTCACCACTGTGCTGCGACACAAAATGTATGACCTATTATTCATGCATTCGAACGCAATAGACTAATAAATTAAAATATACCTATATTCAAGTGCTATCTCGTTCGTGCGCATTTAATCTCAATAGTGTTGAAAGTCTACCAACAGGCGAGTGCACAGGACAGCGACTCGCGATGATATCATCACAAGTTTTTTGGAATAAGTTTATTGAGCCACACATACTGAGTATGGGTAGTTTCATCCGAAACTTGAGTATACAAACTGGTGACAGTATTTCCAACTCACATCTGGGCATTTTCGCCAAAGTTTGTACATGTTTGAAATTTGGGTAATATTATTTTTTCACTCAAATTAACCATTTTTATATAGCTAGCAGATTCCTTGTTCTATTGCTGAATTGGTGATAGCAATTTTTCAGCAAAATATTGATTAATACAATATTTATATCATTTTTATTATGAAATTGGGCATAATAAGTTTCCGTTCCGTGACTACGAAACTTAGCTTTTAAAACATGAATGAAACACTTTTTATCACTTAAAAGAGCTCTATTAGATTAAAAAAACCATACACTTCAAAATAAAACTACAAATAGTCAAAAAATATTATTGAATTTTAATTCTTGGGCACATTTCGTTCCCCTCCGTTACCCTATGTCTATAATGGCAGAGCATTTTTCCTTTAGTATTTGAAAAAACCAATCAATGTTCGTTCTGCTATTTTTTTAAAGACAATAATCACTTTTACTAAATTTTATTGGAAAAATAAATAAGTTTCGTTATTTAATAATCAAATGAAAAATAGTTAACGTTCAACTTTTTTGGGGACATTTTCGGAATGGAACGAAATGGTAACGGAGTGTAATTTGTAAAGCTTAAGTTACATGTTACCATAAAAACAAATTTTTGTTTTATGAAATTTATTTGAATTTTTTGATAGACAGATAAATATTCAACGTGCGTCAAAATAACAAAACAAATCAAACTTAATCACTAAAATAGACATATTTTATAATAAATTTCACAATACTTGTAAAATAAGGTAGGTAATAATTTTGACACACTATACATTACCATAACTTTATTTGGCATTTATATTATTTGTAACTCAGATAAAAAATATTTTTAAGCAAATTAACAATATATGAAAAAAAAAATCAGCAAGGGATTCAGACGCGAGTTCCTAGCGCGGCACGGAGTATATAACTTTTACGAAAATAATTATAGTCAAACTCGGTTATTACGATCTCTGACATAGCGAGATCTCGGATGTAATAACGAAACATTTGTTGACAATTGGTTTATGATTTTCGCCATACATTTAATTCTTTCACTGTTATAACGAGCAACTTATCGGATATACCGAGCTAAAATACTGTTAATGTGTCGACCGTTTTAAAACATTTCGACCCTAAGCAATAAAATCCGATTGGACAGGATGCCGCCGGGGTCGGATTACGTTTATGACACTAGTAAAGTGTCTAAGTACCTACCTTATTGGTGTTTCACCGACAATAATAAAAAAGTATCCACGCATATGGTTGAAAAATCCAAGGTTTGTGAAGTCCGTAGGTACCTACCAGCGTTAATTACAATAAACAACTTCTTTTGTAGTTTATGAATGCCATGCTCGTTTCGGGGATTTTTACGATGGTTTCCAAATTTTTTATTTTCGGCTTTTTGTGTAATGTGACATGCTCATTTAAAAATACCTATTCTCTGATATAACGAGTAACGCTTATAACAAGCAAATTCAGTCGGTCCCATCTTCCTCGTAATAACCAAGTTCGACTTTATGTTGTCTTGAAATTTAATTGTATTCATCAACATAAAATGTAGCTATACAGGTTGATTGTAATCAAGACGTACTTTTCTGACATTTCGTGAATACCTACAGTTCTAGGTATTAAATCTAATCGAGTACACATTTCTGTTAAACGTGACAAAAAAATACTTTTTCATACATTTTTATAAATTTCTATGCCTAAAATGTATGGAGAAGTTTTAAAATTTTGGTGGCGTATAACAGAAAGAGTATGACAGAGCCAGTGCCTGTCTCGCAATTATTTCAGTCTGGTGTTTTTTCTTTTCCTTCTGTTGTTTTTTTTTATCTCCATACTTTTATGTGCGCTATTTTTGCGTATTCAGACATATCACATACTTTTTTAATCTTTATTATATTATTATATTATAGTCAGGTTATTTTTTATATTTTTTAATGAAAATATTTTTGTTTTTCATACGAACAGACAAAATAATTTTTTTTATAATCTATGAAGAACTAAACACACACTGTAAACCCAACTTTATGCATGCCATTTCGTTACTTTTACATTCCACATATACGTTACCACCAATATAGTTTCGGAGTGGAAGTAACGGATTCTGTTTCAGAAGTGTTTGAAGCCAAAATTTAGCTTAGTTTTATTGTTAAACCTGCGATATGTTTTATTATATCTGTAGTATGAAAGATAAGCTCCATATGTGTAGTATGTGAAATAGAAATATGTGTTTTCTTACCTTATAAATCGTGGTAACAGTAGTGGAACTTCTTAAATGACCAACCCAGAAAGCAACCTGTTCCGATAGCGATACCGACACACACCAACAATTTAAAGTGTACATGGCGATCAGTGTTATACAAAAATGTTGCTACATTAAAAAAAAACATATTTATAGTGAAAATTTTTCGCCTTCATGCTAAAATCGTGGTAACGGAATGTGGAGTTCCACTTTTTCAAATATCCTGGGACACACTTTAAACGTGATTTTTTTTCAATATTGGTACAAATTTACGAAAAAACTATATATTTTCCAAAAATATATAATGTAAGCTGTTGAAAACACTACGAATTTAATTTTACACACTCAAAATTAATGACGAAATCAGACTTTGTTTATTTGAATTTATGGGTGGGACATGGTAAAAACGCACTACCTTTCGATCTAAATAATCAATTAAAAATATATACAGGTCAGATAGTTGTATTTAACTGATTGAATAGAGTAAATTAATAAATTTGCATGTTAAAAGTACATAACTTTCCAACATTTTATAATATAATAACTATGAAAAAATCAATCAAAGTCATGGGACATGCCAAAAACGCAATGTACAAACTTTGGCGAAAATGCCCATCTACTCTCCACTTGACTACGAGGGCAGCTAATCATCGCAAGGTTGTGTTCCCACTCGTAACTCACAAAAGAGCACAGCACACTCTCGTCGCTTTACTGCCCCGCTTCGCTTCGCAATGTACGTAAGACTGCGAGACGTCTCAATGAGTAAACTCGGCCATAAAAATGTTCCGATATCTTAATACGACATAACACATTTAATTAAGAAAATTTACAACCGCATGTTGTAAAAATTATATATGACGCCGAGTACTATATTTGGTGTATCAAAGTGGTCATAAAAATATTCCATGAGAGTCCAGTCAATAACCAACCTTGAAGCAAGCAATAAAATATCACAAATTAATAAAGCTATACATTTTTTATATATACAAATTAGATACGATTCTGTTGTATGGTGAATAAATTACACCAGTGCTTCCTATTTATTTCAGTTACGGAACCGCTAAAATATTTAAAAAAAATGATTTTTTTCTACATGATTTGTGCATGTATCTTTAGCCGGGTCGCACATCTAAATTCGACTCGACTGCAACACGTCGAATGTGTCGACGTACTCGAAAATAAATGATGGTTGCTAATATACCTACTCTCATAATAGTTTGACAGATGCTTACAGAACAGTACAGTACTAGCATATCGAGTACATAGCGAGAAAACATTATAATTAATTGGCCGCATCCAAGAACGTTGACAGGTGTCACTACCACCTGGTATTTTTTTTTAAAGAAGGTATATTATAATAATATATACTGGCGCAACTATTCAAATTTTATACTTACTCATACATACACTTACTATATTTTAGGGGGGTAGGTTAGGAAATTAGAATGAAGGGAATGGAAATGCAAAAATTAACTAAGCAGGTAGATCTTAGCTCCATTTTTTTTGGAACTACACTTTAAGCGTAGAATGTGATTGTGTGATGTGATGAAGCGTAGATTTATTTTTTTGTTAATAATTACGTTTCCAAATTGAATGGCCACCCTTTTGACCATTCTAGAAACATTATTGGCGTTTGGTCACAGCAAACATGACCAGCTGTGAATCGCTAGACTCAAAAGTGTGGGGTGTATGGATGTAGGGAATATATTCGGAAGTCAGTAGCAGCTAAGGGAGAAAGAGATTTTGTTGATTACGCAAAGTGACTCAATATCCAAGGCGCTAGGAATCTGATACGACTGGCCAATATCAGTGGCGAAGGCTGGAGGTAGGCTGTTAAGATCCGCCATAAATAGTGCACACTAAGCTTTGTCAGTCATACGTATTTATTTTCATTTAAATAAGACAACAATTTACAGATGGCATCGGTTAGTTTTTAAAATTCAATTAATTGAACCCTGCGAAACCACGCCATAATAGATAATAGTCAAAAATACAAAAATATTCTACACAATTAAATATTATATTACGACTTTGCAGTGGCTAAGGGTGGAGCTAGGCTATTAAGATCCGCCATAAATAGTGTACATGCAACTTTGTCAGTCATACGTATTTGTTTTTGGTTTTCATTGAAATAAAACTACAATTTAGAGATGGTGTTGGTTAGTTTTTTAAATTCAATTGAGCCCTGCAAAAACCAAACCATAATAGATAATTAATAGTCAAAAATACTCGTCTATCTATAAAATATCTAAAATTATGCAATTAAATCGTACATAACCTTGGATATTTTATACCTAGATAGAATAATACTTTAAATTTGTTATAATTTGGTCTAAGCAGGGCTTAATGAATTAAAAAAAATGAACCAACAAGATGTGTAATAGTATTATTAATCCAACGAAAACAAATAAGAATGAAAAAATATGCACAATTTTGTCGTATTGCCCAAAATGTACCAAAACATATATGTTTTGGTTTAGGTAGGGTTTAATAGATTTTTAAAAACTAACTAATACCAACTGTAAATTGTAGCTTTGTTCAATATTACAAAACCTATAGGTACTTATGACTAACAAAGTTTAATGTGCACTATTTATGGCGGATATTAACATCCCACCTCCACCCTTCGCCACTGGGATGAAGGGAATGTATTCGGAAGTCACTAGCACCAGCTAAGGCAGAAAGAGGTTTTGTTGATTACGAAAAGTGACTTAATATACCTACAATGCGTTAGGAATCTGATACGACTGGCCCAATATAGTAGAGTATACGTAGTGCAAATGGGTCGCTAACCTTTAATAAAATCCGGCAACAAAAGAGGAAAAAGTTACGTTTCACAAAGTATAAACGAATAATAAAATTTGTTGGGAGACGCTGCTGTACGCAACGATATCTCGCGGTACATCTATTGGGAAGTTCTGATCTAAAACAGCTGTGATCGCGATTCCTAATAATGCAATAATAATATTATTTCCCAAATTGTATCACGCAACAAATAAGGTTTGAGAAAAGGAGAAAACGCAATAGAAGGGGTCTTATAATTAGTTTTCCAGCACGCCCCTGGAGCATTTTTCGCACATCACATATCGATGTTGCAAACACTTTTTGCTTCGGGAAAACATAACATATTATCTTATATAGGGGAGAATACGTTATATTGGACTACTATGTGAATAGTTGTTCGTATAATTTCAACACAAGTGGATCAATTAGATTTGAAATAAAAAATCGTTTATATACAAATATCGATTAATCAATATTGCATAGAATATAAATGACACTATAGATTGCTGCGCTGTTTAAGCTAACTAAGTTATTGTCGATCACAATCGGCTACGTATAATTATCAAAATATGTACTTACTTTGTTTAAAAACACACATATAATAGAGGGCTACCAAGTAAACACCCATTAAATAAATGAAATAAATTACTTATTTTTTTATTTGTTTTGAATAAGCACTTAGTTGTATTTGATTTTAATACATGTAAAAGGAGGTTGACACCCACGATAGCCGCGCGGCTTAAGCGTCGTGGGTCTCAGTTCGAGCCCTGGATCTGACAAGTACACATATTGTTTTTCAATTTGTGTATGAGTAATAGGTTGAGCAAGTGGCTAACATCCATTTCTCGTGAACACAAAATCTGTTAATACAAACCTCGACTCTGTGGAGGCCCATATGATCTTATTAGGATCGGACATGGTCAGAAGAAAGAAGAAGATAAATTACACTTAATGTTTTATATGATATTTTTGTAGTGCACATCGTTACAATATACATACACTATTTTTACGAAATACCTACCTGTTTTAATTTTTACCATATTGTGTATGTATGCACTATAATCCGCCGCTTTCACTAATTAGAAACTTGTCTGGTTTGTGGGGTGGCGGATTACTGAGAGTACTGTAATTGGTTTTCTAAATTGCACCACGCAGTGAAGTCCCATGGGGGTAGGCAGGTCATGCGTTGCATACGGAATGAAGGAACGAATGCAAATATTATAACTGTTTAGAGAATTGACGGTTTCCTATGAAGCAGATGATGCTATCGCACCATTAGAAAGTATTGACATCTCAGTTTAAAAAATAATCGAAGCATAAAATTTCTGACAACATAACTATTATTGTATTGCAATACCCACTGCAATAGATGTTTTAATGTCGATCTATCACGCAGGATTTTTTTTCCAGAAGGGTGCCTCTAAACACGTCAGTGCCGCACACCTTCATACACCTCCGCTAACCGAAAACTACCGCTGTTTGAGAGTAGGTTTCGCGTAAATGCTCTAATTCTCAGTAAGTGGTAAGTGGTAACTGAATATACAGTGAATATACAAGAATATACAGTGACGATATTATAAACATAGCAGATAGTCAAATATTTGTCAGTTGTATAATTAACATGCATAGAATTTGAAGAAACTAAAAGGTGACATCCGGGTGACTGAAAGTGTTTCCTATCGAATAGTTCAAATCTATTATCAATTAAATTTTGAAATCATAGCTGCACTGCATTTACCATTTATTTCTTCTATGGTTTAAAACCAGTGCGTTGGGTCCACACTGGCAACATGTCGCGCGACAACCTCGTCAAATTTTACGATAAGTATGACAATTATCGTAAAATTTCTTAAGCAATTATGATAATTATCGTAAAATTTAACGAGGTTATCGCGCGACATGTTGCCAGTGTGGACCCGGCATTAGAGCAGACCCTTTTTTGAGTTGCTCCGCTCCGGGAGCTAATACTTGCTCCAGCTCCGCTCCAGGGTCTGCTCCGCTCCGGGTTAAAAGTGTTAATAGGCGTTATATGTATACAAAAAAGTAGGTATTTTTGAAATAAGGTTAATTATTCGTACTTTTCATTATTAACTCTATTAAACAAAATCTGACAGCAAATCGTCTTTCATTATCTGCCTCTTCTGTCAAAAAAGTGAGGTTATTTATCACTCGGCAGTGTTGCCATATTTCAAATAATTCCAGTGTTGCAAAGTGTCAAATATAATATTTTCATCGGATTATAGGACAAAAAATTTAATAATAAAAAAAAACATCCGGAGCAGTGGAGCAGTACAAAATTTCTGAGCTCCTGCTCCGAGCTCCGCTCCAACGCACTGTTTAAAACCCCATCGCCATCATGCAATCGCAATCGACCGATTTTACGAAACACACACATTTAAAATAGTTTTGACCTCCGATTTTCTCCCCTAAAATTCGATATAACAAACTGTCCTTGACAAGTTAGATCAAATTATGCCATGTAGTAGCATAGCAACCCCGCTAGGCATAAGGAACCCTTGGCAATCCATCAATATAAATGTCATACGACGGAAATGCTTGACCTTCCTAACTACACGTAGCAATATTATGACTCTCTTCTAGCAAAAGCAGGCATTATTTGTGACCCTTGTAAAACGAAAGGGCACCTACAAAATATAATTAGTGTGCATTCTATAGTTTGTTGGAGACAAGTAAGCGAAATACACCTGGTAGATACCAACAAAGGTAATGTTGTCGGTCGTCCAGATATTCTTGGACATAAACATTTGCATCAACAGTATATATTAGACACTGCAGGGGTTAACAAACTTTTTCAACAAAGGGCGCCGCCCTTTCTTTTGTAAATATTGTATGTTTTTAAAAAACATAAGGCAAAAAAAAATAGAAAAATATTTCATTATGTAAACTTATATTTTTAATTAAATATACATTATTACCTATTAAGGTGTGTAATATAGTAAATATACATTATTACCTAGTGTGTTACCCGTGCTCACGTATGGCTGCGAGACACGAGAGATGTCCAAAGGCTAAGAGTCGCACAGCGAGCCATCGAGAGGTGTATGTTGGGCATCACGTGAAAGGACCATAAGAGAAACGAATGGGTTAGGAAGCAGACGGGAGAACGCGATGTAATAGACGTTGCCAAATAACTGAAATGGATATGGGCGGGGCAAATTGCTCGCCGAAAGGACGGCCGCTGGACAAATGCCGTCATCCAGAGGTACCCAAGGGGCACGAAACGCCCACAGGGTAGCCCTAAAAGCCGCTGGATTGACGAACTGGTAAAGTTCGGCGGAAATACGTGGCAGCGAACGATACAGGACCGAGAGAGTTGGAAGAAGCTTGGGGAGGCCTTCATCCAGCAGTGGATGATGATGATGACCTATTACTCTTATTAATATGCTAAAGAATTTTTTTTTTCACCGATTGATTGATGTGATTTATGCAAATGTTTGTTTGAAACTAAATCCAGCAATCCAGGCTTAAATTTGTGGTTGTGAATACGCAAAACAGATGCGATATGGTTGTTTGTTAATTTTGATCTTAAGTTTGATTTATTAATGCTCACTGTAGAAAATGTTTTTTTTTTTCACAAATATAGATACTTCCAAATAAAGAAACCATTTGATGAGCATGTTTGACAATATTTGTATATATCTCAAGTGAAATTCCTTAGTAGAATTCAATTAAATTCTTATAAAATACTTTTTCTTCCACGTTCTCTTGCAAATCTATTAATTCAAACTGCAAATTTAAATGAATAAAAATAATACAGATTTAACATAAATCTTGCGGGACACACTTTGTGAACCCCTGAATTAGAGGCTAGTTATAATATGTCACAGGTAGGGATGTCCAAATGTATTGATACTTCGACATTTTCTTTCCATAGCGATAGGTACCGATTTTGTGATTTTTTTCAAAAATATATCCCTCGCGGGCAAGCATCATTTGATAAGTACTGTTACTTCAACCACCTTACTTACCCCCAGGCCACGATGTTTGACACCCCCCCCCCCCTCATCCTATCAGTAAGGTTAAGGGTAGTAAAATGTTCTACATTAGTGTTCTCCAAATGGTATTCCGTGGAACTCCAGGATTTCGCGAGATAAACTTAAGAGTTTTCCGTGTATTTTTAATGATTTTTTACACCAAGTAACATTCCACCCTTAGCCATATTGGAAAAAAAGTAATTTTTATTAGTCAGGAAATACAGTAA
Organism: Rhyacophila brunnea; assembly: GCF_057557595.1. Taxonomy (NCBI): domain Eukaryota; kingdom Metazoa; phylum Arthropoda; class Insecta; order Trichoptera; family Rhyacophilidae; genus Rhyacophila; species Rhyacophila brunnea. The sequence continues at coordinate 28,221,543 of NW_028232904.1, read as the reverse complement.
ATATAATTATAAAAAAAACATTGGACGTTAAATAGCGCCGCGGGTGATTTTTTTTACTATTAAAGCAAATTTGTAGGAGTGTAGGAAATTTGTTTTTGGGGAACGCATTGACTAGTCTTGCACCCCTCGCCAATGGTGCCTGATAGGCTTGACACGAGGAAACAGTTCCGATCCAGAATAAATCATGGCTGCGACCACATATGTAATTGACAGGCGCATGTAAATTAAAATTCTTTAGGACACCAGGATTGGAAACCATCCCTCACGATAACATGCAAGAATGTTTCATAAAACTTAAGTGACCTACGAGATTCAAGAGTGAAAAATAAACATGCCTTGTAGAAAGGCAGTCGGAAAATAATCATTTTGACGAATTATCGAAAGGAAAATAGTTATAGGTATGTCTTGAAATAAAGACATCTAAGAAAATATGTATCTAATGACAATAACATTATTTGTTATGACTGGAAATAACAATAACAGATGGTCTCTTGTAGATAGATAAAACATAATAATATTATGAAAAAATATTGTATGCTGAGGTGTTAATGTTATGGAAACATTATGCGATAACATAATAAGAGTAAATATTATTGCTTTGCCTGCCTCTGGGTCCATTGGTCGAGGGGTCGAATTCTACGGCTGAATTATTTCGTATGTCCTCCCTAAATATGCATGCAAAGGCTTAGGAGAATCGCTTGAAACTAAGTATGTATAAAAAGGTTTAAGACACCGCCCTCTGGTGGAGTTCAAATCAACAATGAATGATACATCGCCATTTTTTTTTCAAGAATCTCGAGAATTTTCGAGAAATATTTTTTATTGCGACAGTTTTTCTTGTCAATTCGAGACTTTTTTCGTTTTTGCTTTTTTTGACTAAATATAGAAGAGATATCCAATAAAATTTTGCTGGCGAATAGGAAATTACGTTCCGGTTTAATTCTAGCTCTTTTTTCTCCCCCCAGGGAATTTCAGATAAACTTTTTCCGTTTCAAATAACCTTTATTTTTTTATTTGTGTTTTCCTGGTAACAATTTATCGAATTCTTGAGATTTCAGAAGATATATTTCTCGAGATTCAGTTGATTATTTTTTATTTATTTAGAATAAGTACCTATGTTGTATTTGATTTAATACATCGTCGCTATAGGATTCCTTTGTCGAATATCCGTTTTTGTCGAAATTGACCTTTTAATGCAGATTTTTTTTTTGTATCTAAATGGACCAGAACCATCATTTCCTTTAAATTACTTTGTAATGGTAATGAATACATCATTCATATGCTGTAAAAACAACAATTTAAATATCTCCATGTATTTAAATATAGAATTATGAAATTTATTTATCGTCTCCTGAACATTTGGTCTATTCGACAAACCAATCCAACAACGACGACATGTAAAAGGAGGTTGACACCCATGATAGACGCGCGGCTTAAGCGTCGGCTTATATCGTTGTGGTTCCCATGTTTGAATCCTAGATCTGGCAAGCACACATATTGTTTTTCAATTTGTGTATGAGTCAGGGTATGGATCTAATGGCTGACATCCATTTCTCGTAAAAAAAAATCTGTTAATACAAACCCCCACTCTGTGGAGGCCCATATTATGATCTTATTAGGATCGGACATGGTCGGAGAAAAAGTGCACATATTCTGAATCAAATATGTATTCCGATTCCCATAACAAAACGTTAAAAAACGTTGCTAGCGGGTTTCAATCACGTGCGTAATTGGTACTTATATATTAAAATTTATAATAGCAATTTGTAAACATATTTCTCAAAAAAAACCGAATAGCGTGACGCAAGAGAGAAAACGCATTTTTAAATTTCCCCAAAGCCGGGGGAAATTAATAACGTTTTTCACAAAATTTCCTTTTTTAATTTCCGAGGGTGGTACACCCTTACTAATCACGAGCCCTCACTCGCTAACTAACGACCCGGCAGAAAACATTTAGTGAGCGGCGATCAAAACCGGACCTGTCTGTCGAACAAACTTTTACGGGAAAAGGTTTTTTCGCGTACGTTTCCTTCATATCAGACATATGGCATCATTATCGTCAGCCAGGGTAGATTCACCGCTGAATAACAGCCTTCCTGGCCAACAGACGAAGTGTAATTTTTCGTCAAGATAGCACCAGTCCTCATACGGCATAAAAGAGCCTTCAAAAACTGAGACAAACTTAAAATTAAGGCTATACCTCAGTTGAGGCATGGTCTAAAAATATCGTGACTAGGCGATGCGCGGGTGCAAATGACGCATGCCGACCGAAATATAATTTGTCATATAAATCCAACATGCGCCCATTTAATGTTCTGTTTATTGTTCTATTAGTAACAATAATAATATATTCTATTGTTTTTTTTTCTTTTTTAAGTAAATGGGTAATGTTTTTAGTCATCACACGATTTAATAATTAATACCCCCGTCGCCATCACGAAACAAATTGACGTATTCACACCTCGAGTCCAAAATTTCGTCGCGCCTATAGTAAAAATAAATTAATTGCGGTTTCACTGATGTATCGTCTTAATGGGAAGTCATGACTAGGGGGCGGATACATATGCAACAAAAAACATGATTATATGCATGCACATAAAAACATTAAAATATGCACTAAAAACGAAAAAATATGCAGTTAAAAATTGAATTTTATATCGAAAAAAATGTATAATAGGCATTTTGCCTTTTATTGCGAATTATTACAACGTCACTGTTCTGGCAGAAGACACTAATTCGAAAAAATGACATATTGAGTTAGTTTTACCAAAATGTTCCTTATTTCAAACTTTAACGTCTGGAAACCTTCTTAATAAATAAACAGTCTTTATTTTAAAGTCATCCTTTTTACGATTACTTAATAAACTCACATGATAGACCATTTCAAACATTTTAACAACTTCAACGTCAAATTACTCAAAACTAGTATTCTCCAGTTAGTGTGTTCTGCCAGAACAGAGACGATAATACAATAACATAAGAAAACACAAGTTACATGACTATTTTCAAAACTGTTAAGAAATACAATCTAAACCAGGGGTAGTCAACCTGATCCCTACCACCCACTAGTGGGCGTTCCAGCTTTCATGGTGGGCGATAGGGGTTTTAAAAACGTTTTCATTATGTTTTCATAAAATTAAAGAATCAAGCGTTACTGCTGTTAATCATATTATGACCAAAGAAAGAAACCACCTGAATATATCCGAATGAGTAGACCTTCAATATTGATCCTCACATAAATTGAGCCGGATATCCAGTATTTAGTTTCGCACCATCAGCCACAGGGATCTCATTAGTAATTAAATAAATTAAATGTAATTTCAACAGACGTCATGCTTCTATGTCTGCAAAGTATAAATAAAAGATAGATTTAACAACAGTAAGTTGTTTTATAATGATTTATTCTGCAAACTTAGCGAAAGTCTGACATAAAGTATTTGGTAAGTAATTACTATTACATGCTTTAACTTGCTGTAACTCTGCTTTATAAATTTTATAAAGTAAAGTTACTTCCCTACTTTATAAATCACCATTACTGTGGAACCGGTGGCCGGTTAGTAAATTTGAATACTAACAGAGATACAAAAGTGGGCGGTATGTATAAAAAGGTACATCCTAAATTAAACACTACTTTAAAAAACAAACACGACACACTTAACTATTTCTAAATACTATTTACTGTTTTTTTGCCCGAAACAAAAAGTTACAATATTTTTTTAATGTGTTTTGGCATTAAATTTTGAGCTTTTGAAATTTCATCGAATTTGTGTGTCGTTCTCATTACTGTCTACCTATTTTTCGTAAGTATACCTGACAAGTGTGCTTTCTCTCTAGCCTACCTCATTCCAAAATTCACCCTTCGCCACGCTGCATATGTGATTTATATCTCACCTCAAAACTGAAAGAATTATATGATCAATGGTAAGGGCACGTCGATTTATTTCGAATTAATCTTTAAACAATATCTAACTAAGCCGCTGCATTTAATTACAAACTTGTGACCTTGCTATTTGTGGCAAAGTATAGTGATCATCGTGTGCGGAGAGCCTTAGGCTCCGTGTACGTTGAGATGGTTTTCAACACCTTTTAACTAAAATCTAATAAGTGTATTACCATGTACAAAATAAATAAAATCTCTGACACCGAACGGACAAGTCCGTTTTTAAGCCTCTTAATTATTTGGAAAATTCGTACGCACTTTTGCGGACCGCGACATTTTGAGGTGTCTGGTTAATTCATTATTAATTACACGCATTTCAACCCCTTTTGAAAGTGAAAAAAATCATATCAAGTCATCGTGCATCATCGTATGCTTAAAGCTATACTTCAGCTGAGGCATAGTCTAAAAAGATCGTGACTAGGTGATGCGCGGATTGTGCAAATGACGCGAGCCGAACAAAATATTATTTGTTATAAAAATTCAACATGCGTCCTTGTAATGTTATGTTTATTCTCTTCTTCTTGGTCGATGGCTGAGGATCGTGACCACATTTAAATTTCGCCATCCTTTAAGCGACCAAGACTTTCCATCCTTCTCGATCTTCCGCTTCTCTCAGGGCAGAATGGATGGTGCCCCCAGTCAGCTCTTTCCCTTGGTCGCTCCATCGCGCAGACGCTCTTCCTCTGCTTGGCCTTCCCTGGAGACTACCCAAAACTACCAGTCTCTCCAGGCTGTCTGGTCCGCGCCTGACAATATGTCCAAAAAACTGCAGAATTCTTCTCAGACATCTCGTCGAGAGCCGTTCCTTTATCTTCAGTCTCTGGATGATTGACTGGTTCGTCCTGTGCTCCGTCCAAGAAATGCGAAGCATTCGGCGCCAACACCACATCTCAAAGGCATCAATTGCCTTCCGTTCTCTTGCCTTCAGGGTCCACGACTCGACTCCGTATAGAAATATCGAGAACACTAATGTTTGCGCAAGCATCATTTTATTATTATATTCGTAATAATAATAGTATATTCATTCAAATGTTTTCTTTTTCAAGTACATGCGGAACGTTTTTTAGTCATCTTTAGACGATTTAAGAATATATTCCTCCGGCGCCATCACAAAACAAATTGATGTGCTCACACCTCAACTATCAGTCTCCGATAGGCGACGACTGCGAAATTTCGTTCCACCTACTGTTGAAAATTATTTGCCGTTTCACTTATGTACACTCTTAAAACTGTGGAAAATATGCAAATATGCGCACACTGCACATATCTACTAGTGGAAAATTCAGACGTGTGTTTCACTAATAGTTTTACACATGTTTTAGGTTGAATGCAAAGGAACGCACTGCGTCAAATGGTTACATGTAAGTTGTACGTATGCAGTTCATCGTGGGACACTCATTCGTGCGCCGCAGTACGTGAAACATGACTTCGAATAACATTTTATCAAATAACGAGTTCTTCGTTGAACATTTCACCGTGGAATACATTTGTATGTATCTAACAAAATGCGGTGATAGTTTGCAAATAGTACTGTTCCAATTAGATTAATCCTAACGTAACCTAATCTAGAAAACACATCTCATAAAATTCGCCACTTGTTGTTGCATACGTACAAATATACTCTACGGTGAAATGTTCAACGAAGAACTCGTCATTTGATTAAATGTTACACGAACTCATATTTCATGTAGGTACTGCGGCGCACGAATAAGTGTCATGCGGTGAACTGTTTACGTACAAATTTCCGGATACGGTCACTACATTTTGACATAATACTACATTTTCATAGACTAGTTGAAAAATTTTATAGGCAAAATATAAATCCGTGTTCATGCGAGAGAGTTGTGAATTTAAACACAATTTCCGTGAAAATTCAATAAATCCCTTTGACAGCTGAATTGTTTATAATTAATTTTGGGCAGAATTTTTAGCGATATTACGTTATCTGATATAAAACGGCGACTTTTTTGAAACATGTGACCAAGGAACGATCCACGCGAAAGCTACAACGCATCGCGTGATACGAAAAATCGTGAAACGGAAAAAAAAAACTAAAACAAAACTAAATTTTTATTCCCCAGTGGCGACATATCACGTCGGCCGGCAGGGGGTTGGGGTAGGTGAAAACTTGTGACGTCATTATTGCCTACAAACTACACCCCGGGAAGTTGATAAACGGTTACAAGGAAATTCGTCGAATCGACGAAACGAGGAAACTGTTCGATAAGTAAATTATTAATGGTTACCTAACGTTAAATATTACAACGTTTTTATTAGCTCGTAATCTTATTTGTCCGGTGGTTGTTTGTCCAGCACAAATCTTGCAATCGATTCTTAACTAACTTCCCGACTAGCTAGACATTTGAAACTTATATAATATATCAGAACACGATGCCAATGCATTCTTTTAGCCATCTTTAAGTAGAATTGAATTCATTTTCAGTTAATTCTGTTTTGTATGAAAAGTTATTTCGGAAGAAATCCGTAATCCAATCTACAATTATTGGTTGCTAGGGGTCTGGGGTCCTAGCAACTAAATTATTAACATATACGTGCGTTACTGTGGAAATCAATATGAGTGTCAAAATGACATTTCAGAATTATTTCTATCAAATACAGTTTTTTGATCGTTTAAGCTAGTCAAATCAAGTTTATATGATTCAACAGAAAATTTAAAAACGTTGTATATAAAAAATCCTTTTAACTTGTAATTATTGTTTAATTTTTTTTTTTTTTTTGAATTATTGTTGTTTTTTATTTTATTTCTTTTGTATAAATTTTTTTTTATTTAACTAATTTTTTCTCCAACTGATTACTTGTAGGTACTTTTTATTCCAAATGTCATTGTGAACGTCCTGAATAATTAATTTGTTATGTAATCAACGTGTCTTTTTTTAAATAAATAAATAACAAACCATAATATCCATGAGAATAAACAACTCAATCCGTGTCAGCGTATTGACCGGCGGTATGAAATATTCATTTCCAGTTGTGTCCAATTATGGCAAAATCAGTAAATAGCTTACTGCAGTTATTATTTCGGCGATATCCATTTTTTCACATAGTCCTATATCCGATGGCGCTATATCCATATAGTAGCTGACTCAATTATAATAATTATTTCTTAAATATTCTTTTCAAGATATTATTTTAATTGTGAGTACGTCAATAAATAGCGGATCATAATTCAAAGGACATGTTACTCGAATATAAGTTCCCGATCTCGAGTCTCTGTATCGCTCCGCACAACATCTCATTCTACCGAGACTCGGACCTCGGAACAGTATCATAAGTATTGTAATATAACTATTGTAAAATACTCTTGTACCGACTGTTTACGCTGCAAATAAAACTCGCTCCTCCATCCATCACAACAACCACCAAAATCTCGACCTCTCCATCCACCACACCATGACTCCCATAACATATCGATTCTACCTACGTTCAAAAATAATTTCGATCAATTGAAAGTTGTCGGTCAGTATTGATACTATACCTATTCTACGATTTTACGCCCTATAAACGAAAAAGTTTATTAACCACGTTAGTTGTTACGTGGAAAAAAGAGGCAGTCATAGAACGAATTTGTGGCAAAGTTAAACCTCATCCCAGGGGTGCCCGAATCGATATCCAATTAGGACAATAGAATCTAGAGATGAGGCCGGGTGATTAGCCCATCATTGTGATAACTTTCAGGGATAAAAGTTGAAAGAGTATATCTGTAGTTGCGCCCGGACTGGATACGTACGTTTACAAAGACATTAACTTATTAGTGGCAGGGTTTTCTTATGGTTACATGTAAATTGTATGTAAAACATTTCACCGTGGCACTGTTAGCCGTGAGTTTTCTTATCGGAAAGAAATGACCGTATACCAGTGGCGAGAAGTGGAGGTAGACTGTTAAGATTCGACATAAATAGTGCACACTAAACTTTTTCACTCATACTTATTTGTTTTCATTGATCTAAGAATGCAATTTGCAGATGGTGCTCGTTAGTTTTTTTAAAAATCAATTAAACCCTGCTTAAGCCAAACCATAATAGTTTAGGTATGATATGGGCGATCCGTCACGTCATGTCGAATCTTAACAGCCTACCTTCACCCCTCGCCACTGCCAGAGACGCTGTTAACAAATCCTATGTTTGACCATAATGAAAATATCAATAGCGATGATGGGTTACGGTTAAAAACGTCATGACTTCCGGCACTATCAGCAAACTCCAATATTCAATCGGGTATCTGGTCGTAACGATTGACACATTACTCTGCTCGTTTCTCTTAGCTAATTGGATTCCTTTTGGCATTCTTAGAGCGACGTTTGCATTCATACACCTACACTACACTTCATCATAACACATATATCTTGATAATGGCCTCTGCAACGAGCCTCGAGGACAGAAGGAAGAAATACACGGTGGAAAACCAAAAATCTATTACGATAAAAAACAACTGTGAAAGTCTCAAACATTTTATAACTATTTTTGACGTTTAATAACTCGAGATACATAACGCTTGGAATAGCGATTTTTTAATGACTTTAAAGTTAAGGATTGCGTTGGAATAGGTCTGCCGGGCCATTAACCCCACGCTAGACAATATGAGTCATGTGTATCAGGGTGGCATAATGTAATGAAGGAAACGCTTCGGGCGCGCAGTGATGAAACGTCAGCTACCTTTGCCACTGCCAGAGACGATGTTAACAAATGCTATTTTTGACGTTTAATAACCCGAGATGCATAACGATTGGAATAGCACATTATTATAACAATTTTTAGATAAGAATAGATCTGTCGGGCCATTAACCCCACGCTAGACAATATGACTCATGTGTATCAGGGTGGCATAATGTAATGAAGGAAACGCTTCGGGCGCGCAGTAATAAAACATCAGCTACCTACCGGCTAGCCGTTTATCCCAACGTCTCACTACAAAACGGTCAAGTACACACCATACAACTAGGTGCACGCTATATTTCGTTACCCGCTAAAAAGCTGTGCTCCCAGTACCTACTCTAGCGTTGATTGATTGATTGCCTTTTATTTTATTTCTTTCAAAGAAGAAGCGGCATAGAATATGTATACGTTTACGTCTAGAGCAGTGATTACCAACATTTATTCCGCGAAGCCGTAAAAATATATTATTTTCAATATTTTTAGACACAATACGGATTCTTCACTGGTCCGTCGGCATAATGAAGTTGGGTCGAGGTCACAATAAATTTCTTCGATTTTTCAATTCAAGGGTGAAGTATATTTGTGATCTTAGCAAACTTTGTCTGAAAAACGCATAAGTGTATCCTATATAAATATATGAGAGTTTTATATAATATAGACGACGACGGCTTATAACGTCGTGGGTCCCAGGTTAGAATCCTGGGTTTCGCAAATACACATAATGTGTATTCGGAGTCAAGAGTACCTATTCAAATTTTTTTATTTTATATATAATTAACAGAACAAATTATAAATTTAAAGCGTTCACGACATGACATAAATTACCTAAGTGTAATTTTTGAAATATAAATACAGAGCAATGTGTGTTAATACAATAAGTAATAAAATAAGAAAATAAATAAAATAACATCAATAAAAGTAGATGGAAGCACACAGAGTGAATCATTGATAGACCCTATCTTAAAAGCTTATAAAACAACGTCCACTTAAATTCACCCTCACGTAAGTGGAATATATCAATTTCGAAGCGATTTCATTAAACATGATAGTATGGACATAGTAGGTTTAGGAAGTGGCCAACATCCGTTTCTCGTAAAAAAATAAATCTGTTAATACAAACCACCACTCTGTGGAGGCCAATAAATGTTCTTAGGATAATTATCAAAAAATATTTATAGGTATATGATAAGATAGGAGCGGTGGCGTGGCGGAGTGGGGTGAAAATATATGGGTGTGTGTGCCTAGATCCAACCGGTGTCTATCTTATTGGTTTTAAATAAATCAAATCGAAAAAGTCCGTTTCTTCATTCTGTGCAGTATCTGTCCGTATTTCACACAAATAAAGTTGCGGTGTAGCGCTAGTTGTACTTAAAAAAAAAAATTAGTATACAATGTTTGTTTGTTCGTACCTATACAATCAGTAAGTTTTTTAATTATGTCTTTTTAACTTTTGTCAACAACTCGGGATTAAGAAAAAAAAATCAAGGGTTCATTTAAACAAAAAGGTTTCGAATCACCTATGCAGAGTTGCTAACTTCTTTGCGTGTGGCCCACAGCATGTCAAAAAAATGCAAAAAAAAAAGTAAGTAGGTAGTTATTTCTGGCGGACAAAAAAGAAATTTTCACGTTGGATTTTTTTGTTTGCGATTTGTTAAACGGTGAAAAACGGCGCGCATCTTTCTTCTCTATGGCCTCTGACACAGACAATAATAATTGCGATGTCTTTAATCACAAATTAGCGCTATTGTCTGTGGTATAAAAAATTTCATGTATTTCAAACACTTGTCGGAGCCGTAATAGCATAATTACGGTTAATTATGAGAAATTTACTAATTGCTACATATTGACATTACCAATCAAATATTATATACACGCACGCGTTGCTGACGTTGGCTACATATAAATTGTACGTAAAACATTTCACCGTGACACAATTCGCCGTGAGTTTTCTATCGGAAAGAGATGACCGTATAAGGACTATACGGTCTCCAATTTTATTAGATCCAATATGAACATTAATTCAATTTTTATAGGTGATTTTGGCAAAATTCAAGAATAAAAACCTAACCTAACAAATAATCCAGTATATCGGCTATGTATTTGTTTGCTGCTGGCTTCCTGTAAAGTGTAAACCGACAATAACCGTGTTTTATTTAGACATAAAATTTATGTCAGTACTATACGACCCAAAGAGGTTGGACGGTCTTTAATATACGACCATATAATAATTCCGATACAACATTTCATGATGAAGTGCGGTGATACGGCGGTAAGCGAGACCCTGGCCGAAGAAGAGCGTCATGGTTAAGAGCGTACTTCAGTGAAAGGCAAATAATTTTCAACAGTAGGTGCGACGAAATTTCTTACTCAATCGCAAATCGGAGACCGATGGTCGAGGTGTGCGCACGTCGATTTGTTTTGTCATGGCGTCGGATGAAAATATTATAAAAGAAAACATGTCAGTGAATATACTATTATTTTTAGTAATATAACAATAAACATAACATTAAATGCACGCATGTTGGATTTTTATTACAAATTATATTTCGTTCGGGACGCGTCATTTGCACAATCCGCGCATCGCCTAGCCACGATCTTTTTAGGCCATGCCTCAGCTGAAGTATAGCCTTAAGGATATACCTCAGTTGAGGCATGGTCTAAAAAGATCGTGGCTGGGCGATGCGCGGATTGCGGGTCGCGGGTGCAAATGACGCATGCCGACCGAAATATAATTTGTCATATAAATCCAACATCCGTCCATTTAATGTTCTGTTTATTTTTCTATTGGTGCATGGTTGCAGCATCAGTCCCGTGCGGCTCCGTCTCGGGACGGAATGAGCACTTAAAATCACTTCTTTCAGACACGTTTAAAGCGTCATAGAAAGCGGCCGTGCATATCCACGGCTGTGCATATATGACGGGTGGTAGTGGGAACTTTCTGTTCTATTAGTAACAATAATAATATATTCACTAACATGTTTTCTTTTTAAAGTAAATGGGTAACGTTTTTAGTTATCTTTACACGATTTAAGAATTAATACCCCCGTCGCCATAACGAAACAAAATGACGTATTGACACCTCGACGTTCGCTCTCAGACTGCCAGCGAGTCCAAAATTTCGTCGCGCCTATAGTTGGAAATTATTTGCCGTTTCACTGAAGTATCGCCTTAAATATTTTGGGAGACCGGTTTTAGCTCAGCACTCTGAAGCGAGCCAAAATGATCACTGACGTCCGATAATAGATATGGTATAACAAAAGAAGAAGAAATAGCTTCGAACCCACGAAAGGATCATCGAGATATAAATAAATAACGGTATGATGGTTTTATAAAATGGAATCCTTACAAAACCCCCATAAAGTATAATCAAATCTGACTTGATTTATTCAACATAATAATTTTGCAAAAAGATTTTTTTGTAAACCAATCGAGTTTCCGTCTCATAAACGGGACAAAAAACTGCGAAGGATGGAAAACAAATAAGACGACGATTTATTTCTCTACATAAAAGGTCATGTCACGTTTAATAGAAAGCCTCGCCACAGTGTTGCCACAAAAAACATAAATAAGTAGGTGTTATAAATAAACCGCTAATAAATAAATTGACATGGGATATACGACAAATATTATCCTAAACTGTAAATAATTACAAGATAAAAAGAACTTTTTATACACCACATTTTTAAATTTTCTGATGAATCATATAAACTTGACAATTCTATGTATTAATAATTTAGGACAGATAAGGCAATTGTCAACAAATCATTTTTTTGCTATTTAGCAACAAACAAATATGGAATACTGAAATGTCATTTTGATTTCCATAGTACCGCACGTATATATTAATAATTTAGTTGCTAGGACCACCGCCTTAGCAACCAATAATAGTGGATTAAATTATGGGTTTCTTCCGAAATAACTTTTCATACAAAACAGAATTAACTGAAAATGAATTCAATTCTACTTAAAGATGGCTAAAAGTATTAAAAGAATACATTGGCATCGTGTTATGATATATTCTAAAAGTTTCAAATGTCTAACTATAGTCGGGAAGTTAGTTAAAAATCGATTGCAAGATTTGTACTGGACAAACAACCACCGTACAAACAAGAATACGACGTAATAAAAACGTTGTAAAATAATTAATAAGTTGTAATTTAATATTGAAATTGTCCTATTTCTATTATGTTGATAGATTTTTAATAGCACAGATTTTCAATACGCCATAATAAAAAAAATTATATACCCAATTTCTGCATTCCTAATCGCTAGAAAGCCTCAAATAAACGGGACTTTGCCGGCAAGCTTAGGATATCTCATCTTAATCAATATGTTCAAAATGATTGGGTGACTGGGTACAACGAAATAATGACCTAACCAAACCTAAATAGATTCCACAAAAATGAATGTTTCATTTTTCCCCTGGCTGTTCTGTTTTGTCACTGTTCTGTTTTGTCATGTTCTGTTCTGTTCGGTTACCGTATTGTAGTATATCTATGGTTATTAAATTTATCAAGACAAGTAGTGCAGCCAACTGGCAACACCAGCTTTTGCTAGCCATGACTTTTTACGCTCATTTTTTGTACCCAATCTCCTGCGACTAGCCTCTGAAAACTCCGATTTCTTTTTACGTCGGCGATGAGGGGACATTTTGTCGTTGGGAAAATTCCAAAACCGCCCCCATCCCTTAGCCGGCGACCCTTGCAAGAGAAAAACAAATATCACGATTATTATTTATACCCGTGCCGAACGGGCGCACTTCGAAAACATTTTCTGGTTATCATTTGGTTTGGATATTCGCTACGGTCGGAGTTGATTGTTTGTATTATGAAACGATTTTAAAACATGGCGCATTCGCTAGGCCAACTATAAATTTCCTCATGAATGTTATCCGTAAGTAGTTATTGCGATCGGGATAAATAAATAAATTCTATTTGGGTACAAATCAGTAATAGTAAAATATATTCCTCCAACATAAATTAACATTTAACAGTAAAAACCAGAGCGTTGGAGCGGAGCTCGGGGCAGGAGGTCGGAGCAGGAGCATGGAGCACCAAAAATTTGTAGTGCACCACTGCTCCGGTTGTTTTTTTTTATTATGAAATTTTAGTCCTAAAATCAAATGAAAATAGTAGATATATTTTGACAACATTTTGCAACACTGGAATTATTTTTAATATGGCAACACTGCCGGGTGATAAATACATGAACCCTGAAGCGGGCCCCCAGGCTAGGATGTTTGGCGCCCCCCCCCTACCTATCGCTAAGGGAAAGGCAGTGTGACGCACTGCAGTAGCGTTTTCCAAATGGCGTTAGCGGTAAAATTAAAGTGTATTTTTAGCGATTTTTTGTAGTTTTAATATGTACATCCATTTGAATTATGGAGTTGTCGAGTGTTGGCACACAGTTAAAAATTGCATCGTAAAACAAAATTTTTTAAATTATTAATATTATTGAAGCAAAATAGCGATTACATTTACTATTAGAGTAAATTTGTGATCTGTGTTTATCTCACTTATCTGGTCGACTCGTCACGCTGGGCCCTTTCTGAGGCCAGACCCCCAGGCAAGAGCCCTGTCAGCCCCCCCTTTGTGGGGGCCATGGATAAATAACCTCACTTTTTTGACTGAAGAGGCAAATAATGAGACGATTTGCTGCTGGAATTTTGTTTAATAGAATTAATAATGAAAATGACGATTATTTTAAAACTACTTACTTATTTTTTAATATTTGTATACATGGCCATACATATACGGTGGCCGCGCGGCATAAGCGTTGGACTATAAAGCCGTGGGTCCCAGGTTCGAATCTTGGGTCTGGCAAGTACACATATTGTTTTTCAATTTGTGTGTGTCAGGGTATGGTCCTAATAGGTTGAGCAAGTGGCTGACATCCATTTCTCGTAAAAAACAAAATCTGTCAATACAAACCTCCACTCTGTGGAGGCCCATATGATCCTATCAGGTTCGGACATGGTCGAAAAAAAAATACATATAATCCGGAGCAAGTATTAGGTCCCAGAGCAACTCAAAAAAGGGTCCGCTCCAACGCTCTTCTAAATACCTGGCAGCCGATGAGCGCGTATTCGTAGGTATTCGTACGCATACAATCCAATTACCGAATCATTGTTTTGTTTTTACTGTACGTAATTTGAAAACACCTCAGAGAAATATATATCCACTAGACCCGACACCGTTCGAACCCGCGGCCACTGGGATTCGCACCCATGTACTCAACAAAGAGCACACATTAATATGTTTGGTAAATAATTAAGAACTACTTACTATCCGGTTCGTAAAATTTTCAATTTCGACCGCAGGTCCAAAGACAACTAAAGGATAATATTTTGGTTTTATAGCCCGCGGGGAGGGTAACAAATAAAAACCTGGAATATGATCAGGTCAAGAGCTCTCACTAGGTCAAAGGATCAAAAATCAAGAATGTCATATGTATCCAATGACACTATTAATGGACAACGCACTCAATACAGTAGCTAGCAATTAAATTCACGCACAGCGACATTCGCACATGTATACGTAGACGTCACGCAATTTCCATTATGCGATATCACGCATCGGGAATTTATAGCAATATCACTTTTATTGTAACGGCGTTAGAATAGTGTTTCTAGTGTCAATGTTCATTTGAGCGAATCCGTTCGAACCGAACCGTTCGGCAGACCCGGCACATTATCATATTGCAGTAGCGAAGGGTGGAGGTAGGCTGTTAAGATCCCCTATACATAGTGCACATTAAACTTTGTTAGTCATACGTATTCGTTTTATTGAACTAAGACTACAGTTTACAGATAAAAATCAATTAAACCCTGCATAACCAAACCATAATAGCTTTAGTATATTTTGGGCGATACGACAATAATGTGCACACTTTTTCATTTATACTATTAATTGCTTTCGTTGGATTAAGGGCAGACGTGCTCAGCGTGGGTCAAAATGGAGCTTTTTTTTCTATTTTCAAAGTATGATCCTGGACATACCTTAAACGTTGTAGATAATCTATTTATATAATTTTGAAGCCTTATTATCCGTTATATTTATTTTAAACATTTTATGACTGCATAAAGTATTTTATTACATAAAATAGTATTCTTTTAAACCTCTCGCTCTAATGTTTTAGAATATAGTCATATTTCAGTAGATAAATGTGCAGTGGTGTTAAGATTTTTTACATTTATTAATTTTTAAACGCATTTATAAAACTGTTAGTATAATTTTTATCGACATTATTATAGTGAAATATTTACGATAAAAAAATATATTGATAATCTCTGTGATCCCAAATTTGACAAGAATTAGGTATTTTATTATTCAAAAAATGGGCAAGATTAACACATTTGAAGATAAAAGATACTCATTATAAGCTATGTTTTTGACCATTCAAGTGTGATAAACATCCTACGAATAATGATTGCTTTATAATAATTATTGACCTAAGAATAAATTTGTGTTTTTTTTGAAATACGCCATTTCTTTTGGCATTCCTCAGTGGTTAAGCTACAACATACTGTCGTAGCCATAAATTGACAAACTATAATTGAAGAAGGGAGTAAAATGATGTTAACGCGCGTGTTTGAAAATGTACCGTTTTAAAAAAAAATCGGTTAGGTAAACTAAAACAGCTCCATTTTGACCTACGCTGAGCATGTCCCCGCTTAAGAATAGGTACATATTACACATTAGGTATATTGTTTGTTCATTTTTTTAAATTCATTACGCCCTGCCTGAACCAAACTATAATAGATTATTCCATCTATGAAATATTCAAAATGATGTGTGATTTAATTGCATAATTTTAGGTATTTTATAGATGGAGTGAAGTGGAGATGAAGTATTTTTTTACTATTATCTATTATGGTTTGTTTTTCGCATGGTTTAATTAAATTTTGAAAACTAACCAACGCCATCTGTAAATTGTAGTTTTATTTCAATGAAAAATAATACGTATGACCGATAAAGGTTATTGTCCACTATTTAAGGCGGATCTTAGCAGCCTACCTCCACCCTTCGCCACTGTGTCATACGATACGATAATAATATAAGCGACTATCAAACAATTGAAATGTTGCATTTGTTTAATGAATTTACCTTTACGATATTTAAATAATTTCCGGAAATTCGAATAAAACATGTTTACATTGAAAAAAAATAATAAATCAATCGGCATCATTTTTTCCATTTTCAAAATGGCCACCTGTCAAAATTTCCCGCCATTAGTGGTCATGTTCGCAAAAAATAACAAGACGGCCAGAGACAAAAATTTCGCTATCGATGTCATGTGTATTCCACTGAAACGGGCCATGCCGATAAATGCCGAGAAGGTTGTAACCAAGCTGTGGAGAAGGTTGCCCAACAGCCAAATAATCCAGGTGACGATCCTCGTCATGAGGTCCTGGTGCGGAATAGCATGTATGTATTATAATATTATATCGATCAGTATGACAACACCACACATTGAACTTATAAACAAATATGTTCGGCATTATAGTTTTTTTGTGTTTACATATAATTAAATTATGTAGAAGTCGGCGTGTGAAAATCGCCCAAGCGTTGCAGACATTCGCATGCGACTGACACTCGCTCCAGTGGTAGGTACAACTCCACTGCGCAAGGGGGGCATTTCTTATAATAAAATTACAAAAATTCAACATAATAATTTATTATCATATTATAGCTTGTCGAAGCATCCACTACGAGTCAGAGAACCGAAATATGTGCATGGAGACATGTACTGGCACCAATAGTCTGTAAATTAAACTATCGCGATAATACTTCCCTGCTAAATAAAAAGACAGTATTTTGGTACGATGGTCGCGTGGCTTAAGCAACAGCCTATAGCGTCGTGGGTCCCAAGTGCGAATCCTGGGTCTGGCAAATACACATATTGTTTTTCAGTGTGTGTATAAGTCAGAGTATGGACCTAATAGGTTGAGCAAATGGCTGACATCCATTTCTCGTAAACACAAAATCTGTTAATACAAACCTCCACTCTGTGGAGGCCCGTATGATCCTATTAGGATCGGACATGGTCGAAGAAGAAGAACTTTGCAATCCGGCTCTAGGATGAAAATGAAGGAATATATTTTTAAAATATTTTTTTACATACATTATCTATGTATTTATTTATTACTACATATATTAATAAAAAGTGAATATGATTTGATTTTATTTTATGCGAGGTCAAGCAAAGAGGCAGATCAGTGTAGTAAAAAGTGCAAAAAAGTGCAGTTATAAAACATAATAAATACTCTACACGTGCAAATCTTTACTCGCCTCAATATAGTTTAAATAAAACTATTGCGATAATACTTCCTTTCTAAGTACATTTATAGTATTTTAGTTTTAGTGGAGTCAGAGAACTAGAGATGAGAAAACTGGTCGATTTTGGTAGTAGACTTACTACCAGTATAAAAAATACTTAGTATATAAACTTGTTCCAAAATACTTACTAGTATTTGGAATACTATATAGATCGTTTGGCGTGCGTATGCGACAAAAGTTTCATACTCAACTGAAACTAAAACCATCTCCATATTATTAGTATTTTAAAATACGTATCAGCTCAGGGAACTCAGACTGTACCTATATCGGCTTCAATATAATCGCTAAAAATACGCTGAGCTCCGCTTGTCGAAAAGTCCCATTTATTATAAAATTTTAAATTTATGAGTTGTTTTTCTGTTAGGTTACAATATTATTGTTACCAAAAATGAAAAACAGTGATTTTTTTAAATTTTAAACATGTTTTGAGCGGTATATAACAAGACCTATTATTATTCATACATTCGAACGCAATAGACTAATAAATTAAAATATACCTATATTCAAGTGCTATTTCGTTCGTGCGCATTTAATGTCAATAGTGTTGAAAGTCTACCAACTGGCGAGTGCACAGAACAGCGTCTCGCGATGATAACATCACAAGTTTTTTGGAATAACTTTATTGGGCACAAATACTTAGTATGGGTAGTTTCATCCGAAACTTGAGTACACAAACTGGTGACAGTATTTCCAACTCACCTCTACAGAGAACCCAAGTTTAAAACAACCTTTCTCTTATATTAAAGTAAACTCATTAAATTGTTCTGACATAATCTATAAATAGACACGTCTGTTTATAGATTATGTACCTATGTCAAACTGTCAAAGCAATCCAATAATTTTACATAATATAAGAGAAAAGGTAGTTCAAAACTTGGTTCTCTGACTTCACTAAAACCAAAATACTGTCTTTGTATTTAGCAGGGCACAATAGTGTAAACAGTTATTAACACGATTGTTCAAAATACACACTACAGGGGCCTTATGTTGTAACTTGCGAGTTGAAGTCGCCCGGTCGACATGACGTCATATGACATCATTGTGACGTACTACCGGAGTGATTATAGCATTCGAGAAATTAACGCTACTCAAATACTGGCGTTATTCATTGTCCCCATACACAAATAGGTGTTTCAGCATAATAATATATATGGTGAGCCGTGTGCTTGGGCGGCTCGCCTCGATGCGTGTATTGAGGTTACGTTATGTCGTCGGGTGACTTCATGTCACAAGTTATAACATAAGGCCCCAGGCAATATAATCTCCAGATTTTTTTTGTGAGGAGGGAGCAGAATTTGAAATACCGCTACTGACGCACTCGTACAAACGCGATCTTAGATGAAAAAACAAAACGTTTAATATGCGACACCAGGGAACATAAAATTAATGTTCTGTGTGCGAAACAAACAGCCTTTTCGATTAAAATTTGTCTCGTTCGGCGGGGAAATAAAAAAAACTTTTAATTTCATAGAACGCATTGCATTCGCGTGGGTCGTCATTGCAATGTTTCCACGTGGACTCATATCCGTAAAGTGCATGTCTTCAGAAAGAACAAGTCCATGATAATGGCGCTAGTACATAGCCTTGCTTGACTCCTGGTAATATTTACTACTACTTACTAATAATACTTACCGCCAATTATTACACTAGACAAGTTAAGAGCATACTTCAGTGAAACGGCAAATAATTTTCAACTATAGGTGCGACGAAATTTGCCAATCGGAGAGCGAAAGTCGAGATGTGAACACGTCAATTTGCTTTGTGATGGCGTCGTATATTATTATTATTACAAATAGAACAATAAACATAACACTTAATGGACGCATGTTGAATTTTTATGACAAATTATGTTTTGTTCTGCACACGTTATTTGCACATTCTTCGCGTCGGGCAGTCACGATCGTTTTAGACCATGCACCAGCTGAAGTATAGCCTTAACAAAACACGCACTCGTGTGTAATAATCATGGCACCCACAAGGGGGGGGGGCAACAGAGCTCTGGCCTGGGGGCCGCGTGGCGTGTCTACATTATAAGTGAGATATACACACATTATAAATTTGTTATAATGGTAAAAAAGTCGCCTGCGGCGCTATTTTACTTTGAGAATATTACCATTTTAAAATATGTGATTCTGTGATGCAAATTTTTAATATTATTTGTCGATATTCGAAAACCTAATAGATAACTCAAATGAATTTATTTAAAAATACAAAAAATCGTTAAAGATACACTGAATACCCTTAATTTTCCCTGGAATACCATTTGGGAAACGTTTCTGTGGAGCGTCTGTTTTTAACCCTAGCGATAGGTAGTGGGGCCCGACAAAGATCCTGGCCTAGGTGCCCGCTTCAAGATGTGGAGGCCATGGTAATAATATAATCAATATAATATAATATTAAGTATATTTTTTAACATCTCTATCAACCGGTTATTTTTTGTCTCAGGAAGATAATTTTTTTCTTCTATATTCACATAATACTCCTTCGACACTGTCAAAAGTTTAACGATATAATTATATACGTATTATAATACATGTGTGTGTACATACTATTTTTTTTTTGTTTTTGATAAATCGACAATTTATAATCTCTTGTATGTATTTTAACAATGCCAAATTTGCATAAAGCACGCATTAATTCTCTTAGTAAGAGTTCGATATATTATGCATTGTAAAGCTATTTGTATACCTATATGTATTTAGAATTTAGTCAGAAATTTCAAGGTTTCGTGACATCATCATCTCTATTAAAGTCAATTTCTAACTTTAGGACGTGGGTCTGGGTATACATAATGTGACCAGCCGTCCTGTTTTCACCGGGACAGTCCCGTTTTCAGGCGGCGTGTCCCGGCGTCCCCGAACACAGCTTCGGGACGCCAAAATGTCCCGTTTTCGAAAAGAAAGAAACTTGTGACCAAGATACAGAAATATTTGATGAATATTCACTTTTTTCTAATTATATTACACCGCAAAAAGTGTCTGAATGGAACACTGGGAATGTTTCAACCGGATGTCGTTGGGTGGAGTTGTTCAAACACTTTCGCGCCAATAATTTGGATCACGAAAATTTTCGTATAATTATTGAATATATTTTATGTCTGCCCGGCACTAATGTACCAGTAGAAAGGGTCTTCTCTCTTATGAATAAGTTGTAGACGAATGAAAAAACACAGTTGATAGTAGATTTCCTTAAAGCAATGTTAATTATAAAAGTAAATTCGAAAAAATCTTGCCAAGAATTTCATTCATTTTTGAAATAAACACCGGATAGATATACTAAATTTGTTCTTCGGAAAAATATAACATCAGATAAATTTTCATGTATTTCATACCTGTGCGTTGAGTTAGGTATTTCCCGAGAAAATCTCAATCAGAAAAGAATTCTCGAGAATTCTTGAGATATCGGGAAATCTACAAAAACCTGTAAAACTCCTAAAAGCAGTGTAAAAACAAACAAATTCCAAAAAAAATTGATTTTTTTTGTTTATGTACGAAGACAAACAAAATAGAAGTAGGAAAACCAAAAATACTTCAAAACATTACTTATTAAAATATAATTTCAAAAACACAGACATTCAATGGCTGCATCTGACAATCGCGTACGCTTTTGATACACAAAATTCCTTGATGTTGCAAAAATTGCGCTCATTTTGAGTCGACGTTGGCTTGTGTTAAATGTCCCGATCAGTCTTTAAACGTTTTGTGTTTTCATATAGAAAATCGTTTTTTCAATTAATATTTTATAATAAAGAAATCCCGAATCCCGAGAAAAGATTCGCGAGATCCGGGATTTCCCGGAATGTTAAAAATTTCAATTCTCGAGACTCGGGATGGAAAATCTCGAAAATCTCTCGAGAATTCCCGTCGGGAAATTCCCGATACGGCTCGCGTAACCCAGCGTTCCGCGGGACTCTGATTGGGAATCACTGTAATAGGCAATATTTTGTATTGAATCACTAACGTTGTGCAGAGTTTTTTGACTCTCGACAATTTAAATAACGAGATTATGTCCACATTATAAGACAATAATTTATAAAATTACATGGCTTGAATTGTTTGCAAAGATTCGATTATTACTATAATTTGGCATACATTTAAAATACCAACAGGCATTCATATTGAATTATCGAAGAAATAATGAATGGCTCAATATCATTACAAGAATAAAAAAAATATATCGTCTAGTTATGGATAGACGATAGTTACTGGTTATAAAAATATATTATATATATATCAGTGGTTTCCAAACTTATTGTTACTACGCCTCCCTTTAAAAAAAACTAATCTTGGCGCCTCCCCCCTTTATATCATTAAATAATACAGACACCTTTTTAAATAGTCAACAATGTACAAATACAAAAATGAAAGGGGAAAAAATATAAAAATAAACAAGGTTTTACTACTTATATTAGATTCATTTTTAAATTAATTTGTTTTTCATGCGATGAATGTGCTTGTTTATTAGCATAATCAATTGTAATAGTAGTCAATCCTTACCAGTTTCCTAAATTACACAGCAGTTATCACTTATGTACATATATCAATCATCATATAGGTATCACATCAAATCGCAACGCACAACCGCGTATTTAAAATAATTAATAGCCCTGCAACAAAGCAGCGCCACAGGCGACTTTTTTTACTATTGCTAAAATAATGTGAAGTGCATTAGCAATTTAACCAAGAACTCAGTAAATAGATTTTTGTAATGCCTTCATTTTGTCTTTTTAAATCAGTGAATGCATTATTGGTCCTTGATTGATTTATTCACTCAATTTCAACCAAATAGACAAGTTTAACAACAAAATTATGGTTATGATTTGACCCTTTTATTTCATTTTTTCACGAGATAGCCAGCGCGCTTCACAATAGCATAGAAGTGAGGTATCATAAAATTAGTCTCTATATTTTTAGACAGGTTTGCAAACAACCTTTTATAGGACTGTTTTTTATGTCGTTTATAACTAGCGGCAGTTTTATAAACTATGCATTTGCTAACTGCAAACCTGTGGCTACGTTAATTGTGTTAAACTTTTCGCGCCTCCCAGTTTGGAAATCGCTGATATATATATATATATATATATATATATATATATATATTTATTTTTATGGTATCCGTGATTGGTAAATGCCACGGGTGGAGCCACTTTTTATTTTGAATTCGTGTGACGGTCTAATCTACACGTGGTGGGGTGTAATTTGCACGAAAACTCTTGAACGAAAGAAAATTGGCTGAAGCCATCGGGAAGATTAACAAATGGCACACTTTTAAAAACCGCAAATCTGTACGAATTTCAATAAATTTTAATAAATCCTGAATTAAAATAGAAATATGTAGATATTTATATAAAAAAATGTTGCTCGGTATTACATTTCGACTCCTTAATCTGCTAACCTGCTAACTCCGCTTGGGAAAATTGTTCAGGAATGAGAAAAAACTTGATAATTTAACTATGGAGCGGAATTTAATAATTCCAAAAATACACTACTAATATGTTTTTACAAACAAGCTGCACTATGAATTAATACACTATATTTTAGCTTCCTTTTTATACATCAAGAGAAATTATATAAAGAGCGGAGTTGTTCCATTTACGATATTGGAAATTTGGCACCTACAGTTGGCTGTTTAATATGAAGAATGATAACGCATTTATTTATAGGTTTAGGAGTTTGAAATTTTGTGAAAAAGTATTATTGGAATTGTTAAATTCAGCTCGATAGTTAAATTATGAAGTTTTCTCTCATTCCTGAACAATTTTCCCAAGTGGAGTTAGCCGGTTTCCAGATTAAAAAGCCGATATGTTGGTTCCCAAATACTTAAAAATAGAGGTGCTATCGTATGTCGAGTTACCCACCTAAATGTTCCTTAGGTGTATTATTCTCATTTGGTCTTCTCAATTAGATTCACCTTTAGATTCCCCTAATTCACACTGGCCACCATATTATATACCGGTGGCGAAGTGTGGAGGTAGGCTATTAAGACCCACCATAAATAGTGCAGACTAAACTTTTCAGTCATACGTATTGTTGTCATTGAAATAAGAATACAATTCTATTATTTACAGATGGTGTTAGTTAGTTTTTAAATTTTAATTAAACCCTGCCTAAACCAAGTAAGCCGAGCAAGTGGCTGACATCCATTTCTCGTAAAAACAAAATCTGTTAATACAAACCTCCACTCTGAGGAGGCCCATATGATCCTATTAGGATCGGACATGGTCGGGGGAAAAAAACCAAACCATAATAGATAATAGTCAAAATATACGCGTCTATCTATAAAATATCTAAAATTATGCCATTAAATCATACATAATTTTCGATATTTTATAGATAGAATAATATTTATCTATCATAGTTTCGTTTAGGCAGGTTTTAATGAATTAAAAAAATAGCCAACAATATGTGTAATAAGTATTTTTAATTCAACGAAAGCAAATAAATATGAATGAAAAAGTGTGCACAATTTTGTCGGACCGCCCAAAATATACCAAAACTAGTATTGTTTGATTTAGGCAGAGTTTAATTGATTTTTAAAAACTAACCAACACCATCAGTAAATTATAGTCTTAGTTCAATCAAACCAAATACCTATGACTAATAAAGTTTAATGTGCACTATTTATGTCGGATCTTAACAGCCTACCTCCACCCTTCGCCACTGTTATATACAGCCCAAGACGAGCATTGTAAGGTTAGTTACTAGGTATATGAGATTTTATTATGAATAAGTAAACTTATAATATAATACAATAAAATGTTATTAATAACTACTTTTACCTTATTATGATCATTAAATTATAATAATAAACAGTATGTCGTGTTCAATGTTCACGCTATAATAAATAATAAATAGTAAGTACATGGTTGTGAACATAGACATGATATTTTGTTTATTTTATAAGTGGTTAACTTGGATTGATATTATCATCGAATTAGCATGTATAATGGTCGTAATGATAAACATAGGGATAGGTTACATTAGAAGCTCATTATGTGTGGTCGCTACGTCTACACGCACCGCGGTAACGTTTGGCTTGTCAAAATGTTATGAGGAAATTGATAATAATTTATAACAGAATTGGATGCGAGATCTAAACTATAGGTACAAGAAAGCATCTTGCTTAAATTTTGTATGAGAAAAATTATTTCTGCGTCAATTTATAAAACTTCATCTAAAAGCAGCGGAGGTTTTTGACTTCTACGCTTTCCTGTAGAGGCGCTAGAGTCGCTGGCGATCGTCCGTTTAAATTTTCTGACAAATCAAATGTCAGACCGTTTAATGTAGTAATGCCCCCATTATTAATTGTTTTTTGTCTGTCAATTATTATTGTTGGAAGTGTTATTTTGTATCTAAATTATTATTCAAGTATTTATTGTTATCTTGTTATATAGGTACATACATGTTTTATTAATATTAGGTTTATAAAATAAATATTAGGAGTTATATTTACAATCTCGTATGTATTTACCACAAACAATATAAGGTAAAATATAATTTATAACGCGAAATTATGCGTTGACTCATTAGCTCTGGGGCGATCATAAACATAATACAAAGGCCCCTTTATTCGAATACAAAGGTCTCCTATATTATATCGAGCGCGACACCGGTGTCCCGTCTGAGCCGGGCCTTAACGCTTCCCGCTTACGCTACATTGTAAACACCAATTCGCTACGCATTTGGTTGACGTTACCACGTATTCAGACGGGACACCGGTGTCGCGCTCGTATATAATAAGGAGGCCTTTGTATTCGAATAAAGGTGCCTTTGTATTATGTTTATCAACGCCCAGAGCTAATGAGTCAACGCGTGTCCGGTACACTTTTCCGTCGGCGGCTAAATTCTCATAGCCGCTGATACACTTGTTTTTATTACCGGAGCCAGTTTTATGTTCTAATTTATAACGCGAAATTATGCGTTGACTTGTTAGCTCTGGGGCGTTCATAAACATAATACAAAGGCCTGCTATATTATATCGAGCGCGACACAGGTGTCCCGTCTGAACCGGGCCTTAACGCTTCCCGCTTACGGTACGTTGTAAACACCAATTCGCCACGCATTTGGTTGACGTTACCCCGCATTCATAGAGTTACTCCTTATTTGAAAGTGTTTTAGTATTCAGAATCCGAAGATCAAACGCGCTTTTGATCATCCATTCATTGTTTGGACGCGCGACACCACATTTTGCTGTATTTCAGTTAATATAAAACGGAGCATTCTCATTATTACCAAAGATGCTTATAGAAATGCTTTGAAACAAATAATTTAGAAGCACTGGGTTGAAATAATGCCTCGCGGTGTACATCGGTACATGTGATGGCATTTAAATTTAAGTAGCATTACTAGCATCGCAACAACTCTTGCCGGAGATGACTGTAATCTCTCACGGACAAGCACATAATTATCATTTCATTACTCGCTGCGGCGCACGCCATGCGATGCTGTCCTGGACGAATGCTACTTACCGTAACCAAGATCTAAGGGTTAACTAGGTGAATGCAATTTACTGCAACTACTGAACCCAGCAGCGGACTGAGGGTTAAATAAAACCAAGGATATTATATATAATCTAGAAGATTGAGCCATCTTGCAGTGCAAGTGCAGCCCTGATTGGAAAATTGCGAGATTGCTGACTTCATTAGACTAGACTTGGTCTTTTTTCCCACATTTACATATGTGAGCTAAAGCGCAAAGTGTTCAACCAGTGTGTGCTTCCCGTGATCACATATGCGTGTGAAACATGGACCCTAAGTAAAAGAGAGATCCAGAAACTTAGAGTAGCACAACGTGGTATGGAGAGGTGCAAGCTGGGCATAACGCGAAAGGACAAAAAGAGGAATGAGTGGATAAGGAAGCAGACAAGGGTTTGCGATGTAATAGAGTTTATTAAAAGCCTTAAATGGAGATGGGCTGGACACATAGCTCGAAGAAGAGACAATCATTGGACAAATCTAGTCATCCAGTGGTATCCAAGAAGTACAAAACGTCCGCAAGGTAGACCTAGAGGCCGCTGGATCGATGAAATGATAAAGTTCTGCGGAAGTACGTGGCAACGCAATGCACAGGACCGAGAGAAGTGGAAGCAGCTTGAAGAGGCCTTCAGAGTAACTGACTCTCACACACTTTCGAGATAAATGACATAATGTGGTTTTTTTCCAACTTCAGTACTGTGAATTAATAAAAAACGGTGATAATTTTTAATAGTAGGATGTTAAAAAATACAAATAAAGTAATAAACAAGCAGTAACTGCAATAAATAGGTGCAATTACTGGCTTTTTGCAAAGAAATTCGTATTATTTTAGCAGATGTCCATTTTTAACTAAGGATTTCAACGGTATTTTAGTGATAATTCTGATTTTAAAGTGAACAGAATATATAGCTTTCAAAATTACCTAATGGATGGCATTCATAACTCAATTTCACAAATTTTGCGAGTTACTGCCTTCTTCCTTGGAAGGGCAGTATACTGATCTATCTCGCTTCTAAATGTCATATTGTGAACGTCTTAAACTTATAATTTGTAATGTCCACAATATGTAAAAAAAAAAAAAAAAAAAAAAATTATTAATGAGTACATTCAAATTCATACGTTTTATATAAAATTAATATTAAATACAGCAATTTTTTTTTATATGTTATCCACATATAAATTCCTTACTTCGTAACTGTGCAAGGCAGTGTCTCAGAGCATACATACTCCACTTTCCTCAACTAATTGAGCGCGTAATGTCGGTCTATTACCATTCGGTTAATGCTTATTAACTTCATCACTTAGAATATTGTGGTTTGCTCGTTTTATGAACACGCCATACATTTAATCACGTTATTAATAATACATTCACTGACACGTTATTAATATGGCAATTCAATTATTTTAAGAGCGATGGGACTTTGTCGTCATTTCGCGAACATCCTCGCCGGCGGGGAAAATTTGAAATTTGCTACAAACGACTTACAACTTAGGTATGTACTGTCAGTTTATTATGTTGCGTTAAAGTTCGTGTATGGCGTGAATCAGGGAACTCAGAAATAATGGGAACTGGAATACATAACGGGTAAGGCGATCGATAGCAGGTAACCGACTCGAGTAAGGAAGTATCCGTATTAAACTTACACACGTGTCAAGAATACGTTTTACGCCGAATACTGAAAACTGCTCTCGGTTTATGCATTTACGCTCATTTAATGTTGGTGTATTACACACACTTTTGCACGTGCATAATGCGTGCTTCATTTTCGTAGGACACTCACACATTCAACAGCTTCAACATGCGGCGTATTGAATATAGCCTATCGGTATTCTATTTATTATCTGTTCTGTGGCGTGAATATATAATATATAATACAAATATACATAATAATACTAAATTCTCAGGGCAGCTATTTTTTACCACGTTTTTATTAGCTCGTATTCTTGTTTGTCCAGTACAATTTTTTTCTTGTTTGTCCAAGATTTGTATTGGACGATTGAAGATTTTTAACTAACTCCCCGACTAGACATTTGAAACTTTTAAAATATATCAGAACACGACGACAATGCATTCTTTTAAAAAATTCATTTTCAGTTAATTCTGTTTTGTATGGAAAGTTATTTCGGAAAAATTCGAAAAAAATAAAACACTATTATTGGTTGCTAAGGGGGTCCTAGCAACTAAATTATTAATATATACGTGCGTTACTATAGATGCAGGCCAAAGATACGCTGGTTGGATGAAGCTGATAGTGACTGCCGTATTCTGGGGGTACCAAATTGGAAAGCGACCACACTGGATAGGGGCAGGTGGAAGGAGCTGTTGGAGGGGGCCAGGACCCACACCGGGTTGTTGCGCCCCTGATGAGAATTGAATTAATTTTCAATTAATTCTGTTTTGTATGGAAAGTTATTTCGGAAGAAATTCATAAAAAGTAAAACACAGTTATTGGTTGCTAAGGGGTCCTAGCAACTAAATTATTAATATATATGTGCGTTACTATGGAAATCAATATGAAATGTCAAAATGACATTTCAGTATTCTATATTGATTTATATCAAGTACCTACAAGAAAAAGTATTTATTAATACATAAAATTGTCAAGTTTATATGATTCAACAGAAAATTTAAAAACGTGGTATATAAAAAGTTATTTTTATTTTGTAATTATTTAAGTTTGGTTTTCTATGGTAAATCAGGAACGTTTTTAAACATACATAATTTTGGAAACATATTATAACCAATATAAAAAGGACACCCCGCAGGAATCGAACCTGCATCTCTCGGGTATCCCATGCATATAGACCACTATGCTAAAGGCGTCATACTTAATTGCGACAAATTTTAACTAATGGCTTTTACTACTCTCTGAAGCGTTTACCACAAATTGAGCTACTAATTGGCGATCGGTTTTTGTATTTTGAATTTAAAAAAAAGGTATTACTTTAATTACTAACCGACGTTACGGATCACACGAAGATTTTGGGTTGTAACTTGAACTTGTTAATAATTTTCAATTAACTATTTTTTTATTCAACGAATAATTCACAAGATTTAAGAATGTAACATTAATTTAATTATTGGACATACATACTTTTGGAACATATTTATAAATTGAAATTTGTTATAAATATTAAACCATTTTACTAAAATTTAAATACGAGATTCAAAAACATATCTTCTTGATCGTTTCGTAATGGCTGAGGATCTTGATAACATTTAAAATTTGTCATCTTTTGAGCGACTTTTCCACCCGTCTCGATCCTCTGCTTCTCTCAGGGCTGAGTGAATGCTACCCCTAGTCAGCTCCTCCACTTGGACGCCCCGGTGCTTTTCTCTGCTTCGCTTTCCCTAGAGGCCATCCAAAACCACCAGTCTCAGAAAAATACATAGCAACGTAGCGTCAAAACTTTTAATCTTTTTACTCCTGCGAAACCTGATATGTATGGGATACGGATTTCCTTAGATTTTACAAAAAAAAAATATTTAAAGGTTCCTCCGACCAAAAAGGTTGAGAGCCACTGGTCCAGACTCTCAGTCGTCCTAATAAAGTTAAATATGTAATGTTGCCATTTTAATTAAAGCAACATTCCTGTACGACCCACAGCGGATTCTCTTCAATTTGTCAAAGTGGGTATATTCCATAATAATATAAACACTGACTGTTTGAAGGAGAGACACAAGACGACGGCACACAAGTCAAGACAGTAAACAAATAAATAAAATAATAAATTCCCACTACGCCAGAAGTGACCGGTGTTGCCAACGTGAATAAAAATTGAAATTATTATCAATTTTCACCACCACAATGAATAATTTATTGAACAATTCTAACTCACATTATTTGTAATATTTTGAAGGAGAGGTTTTTGAAACAGTCTACCATGGCCCCCACAAGGGGTGGGTTGACAGGGCTCTAGCCTAAGGGCCCGGGCTCAGGGGGGCCTAGCGTGGCGGGTCGACCATATAATTGAGATAAACAGACATCTTAAATATGCTCTAACAGTTAAAAAAAGTCGCCTGCGGCGCTATTTTCCTTTGTAGTTGTTACCATTTTTAAATATATGATTGTGCGATGCAATTTTTGTTTAATGTATGTTGATAGCCGACAACTACACTGAATGTTTATAACCTTAGTGATAGGTAGGGGGGCCGCCAAAGATGGGGGCCTCCAAAGATCCTGGCCTGAGGACCCACTTCAGGATGTGGGGGCCATGCAGTCTATTTCAATTATTTATACAGTCGAGCTCGGTTATTACGATCACGGATATAGCGAGATCTCCGATGTAAGGAGGAAACATTCATTGATATTTTAATTTATGATTTTCTCCATACATTTATTCACTATTATAACGAGCTAGTTATCGGTTATACCGAGCAATATGGTCGATCGTTTAAAAACATTTCTACCCTAAACAATAAAATCCGACCGGACAGGATGCCTCCGTAATCGGATTACGTTTATGACACTAGTCAAGAGTCTAAGTACCTACCTAATTGGTGTTTACGCCGACAATATTGAAAAAGTATACACGCATATGGTTGAAATTGCATGTATAAAATCCAGGTTTGTAAAGTAAGTAGGTACCTACCAGCGTTCATTACAATAAACAACTTCTTTTGTAGTTTATGAATACCATGCTTGTTTCAGGGAAAAATTCTAAATGTGTATTTTTGTTTGAATTGCGACTTTTTGTGTTACGTGAACACTCATTTAAAAATACCTATTCTCTGATATAACGGGTAACGCTTATAACGAGCAAATTCAGTCGGTCTCATCTTCAAAATCATCATGATCATATGTAATAGTACCCAAGCATGAAGGATTACTCGGGAGCTGTAAAATAGCACGGCCTCTTTAGGTACACAGGCGCGACATTCATACTGTATGGTTCAAAATATGTTGAATGCAACATCTGAGATTCTTTCAACCAAAAATGTTGCAATCTTGCTATGTGCGGCGATACATTAAGGCCATCCGCTCACGCAGAAACTAAAATCTGACGAACTGGTTGGTGATGGAACTCATAAATGGCCAGTGACTGATGCTTCGCACACGACGCTAATAATCTCATAACCTCAAACTGTCAAACCCATTGTCTTTCCTACTTCATTCTAAACTTTTTCCGTAATATCTTTACGAGATAATTCTGGCAGCCGGTAATTATTATACAGGCAGAAGTATTTCTCAACATCTGCCACATATTTTAAATTAAAAATCGGTTCGCCCATCTTTGACTTTTGATGTCTTGTCTTGTTATTGCTTATTTACTTGAATTCGGTGCTACTAATTTTGGTAAGAAAATATGAATTTTCATCGAATCTACTAATATTGGTACCATGGCCTCCACAAGGGGGGGGGCTGACAGGGCTCTAGCCTGGGGGGCCGGGCTCAGGAAGGGCCCGGCGTGGCGAGTCGACCACATAAGTGAGATAAAAACAGACCACAAATTTGCTTTAATAGTAAAAAAAGTTGCCTGCGGCGCTATTTTACTTCTATGATACTAATAATTTAAAATATTTGGTTGTACGATATGATTTTTAACTGTGCACCGATACAACTCCATAATTCAAATGGATGTACATACAAAAAATCGCTAAAAATACACACTAATTGTACCGCATACACCATTTGGAAAACGCTACTGCAGCGCGTCACACTGCATTTACCCTTAGCGATAGGTAGGGGGGCCCGCCAAATATTCTAGCCCTGG
Source organism: Rhyacophila brunnea (assembly GCF_057557595.1). Taxonomy (NCBI): domain Eukaryota; kingdom Metazoa; phylum Arthropoda; class Insecta; order Trichoptera; family Rhyacophilidae; genus Rhyacophila; species Rhyacophila brunnea. Next base: position 28,189,404 of record NW_028232904.1, on the reverse strand, counting down.
GGGCCATGTTGGTACCACTGTTTATGAGTGACTGGAAACTGAGAAACTGGGAGACGCGTCGCGTCTCATCGGTATCGGATGCGGACGTTTTGAAACTGAGAGATTCCAGCCTTGCCGTAAGCGAGCCGCTATTGAAATACATTAGCTAGATACTGGAGTTTCAGTCTCGTCTTTTTTCAGTATTCATGTGAGCGGATGGCCTAATTGTGATTGCTAACAAAAGCACATCGACAAATTCGACGTGTTGCAGTCGGACGACTTTGTATGTGCAACCCGGCTTAGGGATATAAAATATACATTATAATTACAATTCTCTTTCCGACAAAGCATTATTTACGTAACAAAGCCCTGTGGCAACACCGAGACACTACAGGAATCAGTAAGTACAAAAGCAAACGTGGTGGAGAGTCGAAAATTGTGTTATACTGTTGTATGTAACAGAGCAACAGAGGTAAAACAATCTTATTTACCCTTCCAATGCTCTCAGCAAGCAGGGCGTCCGGTAAAGAAAGATATCTTCGCATCCAGATGTGTACTCAGAAACATAACGTGAAGTACCATTTAGCTGATAGGGTATTTTACAAATTGTCAGTGAGGAAATGTTACTATATATTTAATCATTGTTGATAAAAAAAATAAGAGAAAATATATTATAACCAATAGAAAATATCTTTCTTTTTTTTTTTTGAAAAAATTAAGACACCCCCGCAGGATCGAACCTGCATCTCTCGCGCCTACGCACATTGACCACAATGCTAAAGGAGTCATACTTAATTAATACAAAGTTTAACTAATGGCTTTTAATACTCACTGAAGAGCTTTCTAAATTGAGCTACACTGGCGATCGGCTTTTGTGTATTAAATCAAAGTATGTGCGTGGGCGCGATCCCTAGAGATGCAGGTTCGATTCCTGCGTGTCTTACTTTTTTCGAAAAGATTTTTTCTATTGGTTATAATATAGTTAATGTGTCGATCGTTTAAAAACAACATTTTCGACCCTAAAGCAATAAAATCCGACCGGGTAGTTTCACTAGACCGATGCCGTCGGGGTCGGATTACGTTTATGACACTAGTTAAGTGTATAAGTACCTAATTGGTATTTTCTTCGACAACATTGAAAAAGTATCCACGCATATGGTTGAAATTGCATGTAAAAAATCAAAGCTTTGTGAAGTCAGTAGATACCTACCAGCGTTCATTACAATAAACAACTTCTTTTGTAGTTTGTGAATGCCATGCTTGTTTCGGGGATTTTTACGATGGTTTTCAGATTTTTTATGTTCTATGCTTAAATAGAACGTGGCGCGAAAAATTTTATAAAACGATATAACGAGTAATGCTAACAACCAACTTCAGTCGGTCCCATTTCCTCGTAATAACCACGTTCGACTGTATTTTTCTTAAGTGAGAAGGCTTTAAATAATCGCCTAGTATGGAGTCTTCGCCACTGCCACAATATGATAGTCACGAAAAGAATAAAGGACACACTGTCCAGAATAGTAGTAGCTGACGGTTGCACGAAACGTTAAGAAAAATATCGAATGCTTTATTATTGTATATTGAATTAAAGTGGGGAAACCCTCAGTGTGTTCCTTTCCCTTTGTGAGTTCGGCCCTGGACGTTAGCAAGTACTCAATACAATGGAAAGGTGTGAATCGAGGATCGACGGCCTGAATAACTTAGCCAAGTTGAGCTGATCGGCTTGAATGTTAAATTCCACTTAAAGAAACGGTGGCCGACGGAATCACAAATTTATCAGGGTAACAGGAAATTATATCGTTCACTAGATGAAAACCAATGTGTACAAAGAGTAACAAAAATATAATAAGTACCTCTACCTTCCAGAGGCACGTAGCGGAAAAATACGAAGCTTGCAATTTGAAACATTTTTTGATAATTTACAATTTAAACTGTACTAATTTTATTAATAATTACAAGATAAAAAGAACTTTTTATATACCACGTTTTTAAATTTTCTGTTGAATCACATAAACTTGACAATTCTATGTATTAATAATAATAATGTACTTGATAGAAATACTGAATAAATATAGAATACTGAAATGTCATTTTGACATAGTAACGCACGTATATATTAATAATTTAGTAGCTAGGACCCACTTAGCAACCAATAATAGTGAGTAGTAAATATTACTTTTAACGAATTTTTTCCGAAATATACAAAACAGAATTAACTGAACATGAATTCAAATCTGCTTAAAGATGGCTAAAAGTATTAAAAAAATGCATCCCCGTCGTGTTCTGATAGAATATTAATCTAAAAGTTTCAAATATCTAGCTAGTCGGGAAGTTAGTTAAAAATCTTGGACAAACAAGAATACGAGCTAATAAAAACATGGTAAAATATTCTTCTTCCACCCTGTCACGTCCCAACATTGGGGCATAGGACAAGCACAAGTTGGCGCCACTTCCCTCAGTCCATCGCCAACTCCTGCGCCTCCCGCCATGTCAGACCTGCAACACGTAGGTCGCTTTTGTAGCACCGCTGCAGGGTGAGGGAGGGCCGGCCACGGCGACGGAACCCTTGAGGCTGTGCTTTCAATCACCGAAGGCTGTTGTATCGGCTCACGAACTGGGGTGTTTCTAACGCGGTCGTACCAATGTACCCCTAAGATTCGGCGGAGACATCGATTCTCAAAGCTCAAAAGCCGAGACTCTTGAAGCTTAATAAGATGTCATTTTTCACAGCCATACAGGAGCACAGGTAGCACGCACGCGTACCAAACAAACGACATTTGGTCCTCATTGTGAGGTAAAATATAATAAACTTTAAATATATGACCAAAACAAAACTGCTAGTTACCTACCAGACGATCATACATTTCTAAAAGTTTCCCACAAAGCGAAAAACATGTCAGTTGGAAATCGTATAATAAAAGCTTAGCAAAGGACAAAATTATCTTTATAACTTCTATTCGATAGATAAAGATATTGATTTTATACCTATAATAAATAATAATATACTCCATCATGCATGACTAAGAAAATACGCCTACCGCTCAAGTATCAGGTTTTCATAAATATCCAGGAGGTTTTCTCAACGTGCAAATTATGTCAATTGGAAATGCCGTATTATAGAGACAACCTCAGATGATAATATGAATTGACAGTTAAATTAGATTATCCGGATTAGATATGGCTACTCTAGTAGTCGGCTATTAAGTACACATACTTGTTTACTACTAGGCTATCATAAATTCGCAGGAGTTATAGATACTATATACTTAAAATTAAATACAATCTCGGCTAAGTGCTCAATTCTTACTACGTGAGTCGGACAACATGAGATTAGAATATTGGATGTCAAACTATATCACATTGATAATATAATATTGTAAATGTGAAATGGTATCACTAACCATCAATATCTGATACTCCAAGCCAAGGGTTGGCAAAGGTTTCAGATAATAATATCTAGGTAGGTACCTAATCACAGTGACGAAGAGTGGAGGTATGTTGTTAAGGCGATACATCAGTGAAACGGCAAATAATTTTCAACTATAGGCGTGACGAAATTTTGGACTCGCTGCCCAGTGTTACCATGTCTACTGAAATTTCAGTAGATCTACTGAAATTTTTGTCAGGAAAAGAAGAAATTATGATATTTGTGATGAATAAAAGTCACTTTTTACATGATTTTTTAAAAGACACTTGTGAGATTATGTCAATATGCACGCTTTCACCAAACACAATCGTTGAATTTCATACATTTTTGTCAATCTACTGATATTTTGAAGAAAAAATCAAAAAATCTACTGAACTTTGAAAAATTTTAGTTGGCAACACTGTCGCTGCCATTCGGAGAGAGAACGTCGAGCTGGGAAGACGTCAATTTGTTTCGTGATGGCGACGGGGGTATTAATTCTTAAATCGTGTAAAGATGATTAAAAACGTTACCCATTTACTTGAAAAAAAAAACATGTCCATGAATATATTATTATTGTTACTAATAGAACAATAAACATAACATTAAATGGACGCATGTTGGATTTATATGACAAATTATATTTCGTTCGGCATGCGTCATTTGCACCCGCAATCCGCGCATCGCCTAGCCACGATCTTTTTAGACCATGCCTCAACTGAGGTATAATCTTAAGATCTGATAAGAATACTGCACACTAAGCTTTAGGGTTACATGTAAATTGTATGTAAAACATTTAACCGTGGCACAGTTCACCGTGAGCTTTCTTATCGGAAAGATAACCATATAGGTAGTATACGGTCTCCAACTTTATTGGATTAAACATGAACATTAATTCAATTTTCATAGATAATTTTCGCAAAATTCATGAATTCAAGAATGAAAACCTAACTTAACCTAACAAATAATCCAGTATATCGGCTATTTTTAAAATTTGTTTGCTGCTGGCTTGCTGTATAGTGTAAACCGATAAGAACCGTGTTTTATTTAGATATGAATTTTATGGCAGTACTATACGACCCAAAGTGATTGGACGGTCTCTAAATATATGACCATATAATATTTCCGAAACAACATTTCACGATGAAGTGTGGTGATACGGCGGTAAGCCAGACCCTGGCTGAAGAAGAGCGTCCTGGTTAAATAATTTGGGAGACTGGTTTGGCAGTGGCGAAGGGTGGAGGTAGGCTGTTAAGATCCGACAAAAATAGTAACTTTGTCAGTCATACATATTTCTATTCATTGAACTAAGGTAAGACTACAATTTACAAATGGTGATCTGAGTTTTTAGAATTCAATTAAATCTTGCGAAAACCATGTCATAATAGATAATAGTCCAAAATACTAGTTCTTCTTCTTCTTCTTCCACGGCGCTACATTCCGGGGTGGGATTTGGCCTCCTCCACAACCGCTCTACACTCACCCCGGTCTCTCGCCACACTTCTCCAGTTACCGGGTCTTCCTATATGAAGCCAGTCCACTTCTACGGCGTCAGCCCATCTCCTTCTTGGACGGCCTCTGGGTCTCTTCCGTTGGGGTAGCCACTTCGTCATGATCCTTGGCGCTCTAACTTCAGGCATTCTCTCCACATGTCCCGCCCATCGTAGTCTTTGGGGCTTACAGTATCTTACGATTGTTTGCTGTTCAAACAGCTCTCCCAACTCGTGGTCCATTTTTATTCTGTAGTTCCCATTTTCCAACGTGGGTCCAAAGATTTTGCGGAGTATTTTGCGCTCGAAGACAGCTAATTTGTTTTCCTCGTTCTGAGTTAAGCACCAAGTCTCACAGCCATAAGTGACCACTGGCCTTATAATCGTTTTATAAATTAGAAGTTTACTTCTTCGGCCTAGAATTTTCGACCCCACCAGTCGCTTGCAGGCATGCCAGCATTTATTCCCGGAGATAAGGCGGATTTTTATCTCCTCTGCTGTCTTATTTTGGGTATGTATGCTGGATCCGAGATACGTGAACTTGTCCACCCCTTCATATGCATGCTGTCCTATGTCTATATTCTGAAGCGGTACCTGATCGCGTGTGCTGACCATATAGGTACTTAGTTTTTGTCTGGTTTATTTGCAGCCCAGCGTTTTCTGCTTATATAAATATCTACAAGTGTGCCATTTAATCATACTAAAATTATTTGATATCTATAGATATCAAATAATTTTTATCTATTACGGCCATATATTTCCGATACAACATTTCACGGTGAAGTATGATACTGCGAACTGCATAGGTACGTACAAGTTTCCTGACACGAAAGTAACTATATTAGAACCCGAGATGCAAATTCGAACAAATATAAACATCAGTCATCATTTTATCAGTCATTTGAGAAGAAAATTTATTTTTTCAAAAAATCTTGGCAAAAATGATTGTTCATAAGAGTATCAAGCTGTAATTGGTTCGTTATAATATCATTGGCGTCTACATTAAAAATGGGGTGGGGGGGTATTTTACGAAAATCCATAAATCATGTTCAAAATTCATTTGGTAACAGTAAAATTATTCGATAATATCAACGAAAGTGCCTCCCTGTGTTTTCCATCATGCAAACAGACAAAGATTTGCATAATAAAAAAGACAGTCTTCAATCATTTTATTCAAATATAAAATATATTATTAAAATAATTCGCATGTCAACGCACGGTTAAACTTGGTTGCATGGCGCGGTAACAGTGGCGAAGGGTAGAGGTAGGCTGTTAATAAGATCTGACCTAAATAGCGCACACTTAGCTTTGTCAGTCGAACGTATTTTTATTGAACTACGACTACAATATTTTAATAACGTTCGTTAATTTTTTAAACCAATTAAATCCTGCCTAAACCAAACCATTATAGTTTTGGCATGGTATGGGCCTTTCGATAAAAATAGTGCACAATTTTCCGACATACTTATTTGTTTTAGTTTAAATAAGGATACATATTACGGTGTTGGTTAGTATTTTAAAATTCATTATCTCCTGCCTTTAAACCATTATAGATAAAAAATATTCTTCTATCTATAAAATATCCAAAATTATGTATGATTTAATAGTATAATTTTAGATATTTTATAGATAGACATTTTTTGATATATATGACTTGGTTTACACCGGGCTTAATTGAATTTTAAAAACTAACCAACACTAACTGCAAATAATTGTAGTTTTGGCTCAACTAAAACATATACTTATGACTTACAAAGTTTAATGTGCACTATTTAACGTCGGATCTTAACAACCTACCTCCACCCTTCGCCACTGCGTGGTAACGTATCCGTTTGATAAAAGTCCTGGGTTTGGAAAAAATCACGTGTTGTTTTTCAATGCGAGTATGGACCTAATATGTTGACTAAATGACTAACATCCATTACTAAAAAACTGTTATGCAAACTCAGTGACGTCCCTAGACAAAATGCCGCCTCTAGGCAGCGTCAAAATGCCACCATTATACATTTTTTTTTATTATCCTTTCATGACTTCAATATCTAAGAAATACATTATTAACAAAATATATACCATAAAATTTAATTTAAATGTCATCTCTACTTTAATAGAAAATAATGTGAGTCCACGGTTTCAGATACATTTAAAAGTACATCTGACAACTTTCAAAACTCGCGAATGACTGGCAAAAATATTTGGATAAATTAATTAGGTACCTAAGTATGTACTACTTATAATTCAAATATAATTCGCAAGTCTGTACGTGTCATTGCTGGTCATCAAGGAGTGATGTCCAAAGACAACGGAAGTAAACTAGACATCGCGAACCCGACTAAAAAAATACAGTCATGTTAAACCATTTATGCTAATTAATATGTACATTTTGTTTCCAACCAGTGAGCTGAATTTTTAAATGGAAAGATATTTCCGTTATTACTAAGCTTAGATACCTATTCCTATATTTATTGATTCTCCTCGATTTGCCGCCCTTCGAGTAACTGCCGCCCCAAGCGACGCTCTATCTGCTTACACCCACGGGACGTCACTGCGCTTTGAGAAGCGAACAAGATCTACATAAAAAAGCTTATTAGTGGCTCTTCACGTTGCCTTGTTATATATTATAAGACGTTGGAGACAAACGATGTCCGACTCATCAACGCACTGCACGCAGATATAGACATTTTCGGTGTATTTTTGATGTTGTTGCTGCGTGACTTCAAAAAGAGACCCATAGCTGTCGCTGCTCATTGACTGGACGCCGCAAGTTCTATGTAGACGGATTAGGATTTAACTCTAACCTCTAACCAAAAAAAGACATTGTCTACAAACATTTTCAAACACGGTTATACGTTTGAGTTGCGCACGCCGCACAACGCTCCGCCGAACACGTCCACCCTGGACGGGGCCTCAGTCTTTAAGCCAGTAAGCTTAGTCTGATTACCTCGGACCCTTTTGATCATACAGGTCCTCTATTTTGAAACAAGCACCATACACTTTCGAGATTCGTTTTTAGTGATAAGTGTGGTTTCATAAATCGTTTATAAATAAAAATACATAGATACTATAATATAAATATTCTATTATCCATATACGCAAATAAATTAACGGAATTTCATACAAAAATGCTAGTTAATTTCGTCGTAATTAAATAGGACGCCCGTGGCTTAATTGGTAAGCCACAGTGGAGCGAATCGAGTAAATACGGGTTCAAGTGTCGTCGTGCGTCGTATTTTTTCAAAGATTTTTCCAGTGGGTGGTTTAAAATTATGTACCTATATTCAATAATTTAGATATCTAACAGTACATCACTGGACAAGCTTTCCATCGATTCCTACATAATATACATACGATTCCTGTTTATTTGTTATTATAAAATGTATGTTGCTTAGTGTATACATTTTAAACCAGTGGTTACCCAACTTTTTGTTACTACGCCTCCCTTTAAAAAAATTTAACCTTGGCGCCTCCCCTCGCTTTATTTCATTAAATAATACAGACACCTTTTTAAATAGTCAACAATGTACTAATACAAAAATAATTATAAAAATATACAAGGTTTTACTACTTATATTAGATTCATTTATAAATTAATTTGTTTTTCATGCGATGAATGTGCTTTTGTATTGGCACAATCATTTTCAATAGTAGTCAATCCAAATTCATCATCGATCATTAACAAATGGATTCTATCATGGGCCCACCTACCTATCGCTGAGGTTAAGGGCAGTGTGGTACTCTAATGTAGTGTTTCCTAAATCATACGCGGGAGTTATCATTTAAGTATATCAATCATCATATAGGTATCACATCAAATTGCAACGCACAACCATACAATCAAAATATGTAATAGCCCCAAAACAAAGCAGCGCCGCGGGCGACTTTATTTTACTATTAATAAAATTATGTGAAAAGTGCATTAGGAAACTAACCAAGAACTCAGTAAATAGATTTTTGTTTGCTTCAATATATCTGGCGCAGAAATGGCTACATGTGGCTACATTAATTGTGTTAAACTTTTCGCGCCTCCCTTTGCAACACTCCGCGCCTCCCAGTTTAGAAATCGCTGTTGTAAAGTATAATGTCAAATAATTAATAAATAAATTATTGAATGCAGAATTGCCAATTGTTGGAATAGTTTTAAAAAAAACATAGCTACCCTATTGTTACAGTATAAATAAAACTTTTTCGTGAGTTGTGTGCATTGATGGCTCACACAGTTTGACATGTATATTGTGTACCATGTACATTGGACAATGTACATGAACGGAGTTTGGAGTCAGTAGCACTTGGTCTATGTTAAGAGTAAAGTTGTTTACTCAACTAAGTGAATATCCAAATGAGCAAGTGAATGAGCAATGAAGAATTGTTGTTGAGAGTAAGTAAGTGAGCGATAAAAGATATGTGGTAGACCACAGACCACAGAAATCACACTAGTAAGGGAATGTCTGCTAAACAGGGATACTGTCTCTACCGGATTTGACTGACCGGTAAACGGTTTTGGAATTTCGGTTAAATTTCTGAGACAGATCTCATGCAGATCGTGAAATGTCACGTTGGATTGATCCCTGGAATAATTCATATTTTAGTGCCCGACTCCTGGCCGATCAATGACAGTTAGGTCGAAGATTACTGAATTAACCGTGAGCTTCCGAGTATGGCCGCACGTGGCGTCCTGTTTTGCTTTTGACCTAGGTGCAGAAAGTTTTAACGTTTTAACGCAGCAACGCTGTGTGCGAAGATCACAAGATTTTGGCGGAATTGTCAAACGTGTTGGCAAAATTGACAGTGTAGTTAGTATAATGTAAAGTTTCTTTCAAACATAAAGTCTCCCTTTACAACCTTTTAATAAATTTAAACAGTAAAAAACATTTGCACGATATGGTCGCATAGCGGTAATAAAGAGTATGTAGGTACTGTACCTATCTACTACGGGTTTTCTAACACTTCAAATGTTCAAAAATTGATTTATACTTGATTCTTTAGTCAGTAGGTAATATGGTTTTTATTTTATTGTATTAATTTATTATATAAGTTAGAATAATTAACTTTACAATATTCGTTGTCAGTGTGCCATTGGTGAGTGCACATAATGCCTGAAGATGCCGAAAGGCAAACCGGATCGCAAGAACAACTCAGATGGAACAGTAAAAAATATTAAATCAATTGGAGTTTAAATTCAAATTCTCTCAAGTACATACCCTCGATCAATAGTATTAGTTTTATAAATCAATAAGTTCACAATTTAATGTTAGTGGTAAAAGTCATTCATAATTGGTTGGTTTTTACGTCAGTTTATTTTTTGTATTGTAATCTAAAAACTACAATTATTATGCATATAGCAGGTTAAATAATCGGATTATGTAAATCAATACGTTTATAAACGTTTATTTTATCGTGCGTATTTTTTGTTAAATTTTGATTATATGTTTGGCTTATCTGTTTTTATCTTTTTATATTTACGTCCCATATGACCGTTTATTAATCCAGCGTTGGCAACCCTGATTTTGAAACTATGACAAAATGATAAAGACATCAATTACGCATAACATGTATGATGTTTACCCATGATGGCAATAATGGTAATTAACGCCTTCATTATAAGGCTTTTAGTTTAACAAGAATGCATGCTAAAAATACGAATAAACACATTACACATTTTATGCATTTCATGCGAGACTGGTCGGACTTTATGACAAGCAGTTATGCTGGTATATATTATAATCAACACACACCAAAGTACAACAAAATCAGGATTAATTTATTAGAATTGCTTTACTAAGAATATTTTATTTTTGTAATATCTAGACATATTTCAGATATGCATATATTCTACTACGTTTTTATTAGCTCGTAGATATTCTTATTTGTCCAGTACAAATTTTTTCTTGTGTGTCCAGTACAAATTTTATCTTGTTTGTCCAAGATTGGACGATTGAAGATTTTTAACTAACTTCCCGACTAGCTAGACATTTGAAACTTTTAGAATATATCAGAACACGACGACAACGCATTATTTTAATACTTTTAACCATCTGCAGAATTGAATTCATTTTCAGTTAATTCTGTTTTGTATGGAAAGTTATTTCGGAAAAAATTCGTAAAAGTAAAACACTATTATTGGTTGCTAAGGGGGTCCTAGCAACTAAATTATTAATATATACGTGCGTTACTATGGAAATCAATATGAAATGTCAAAATGACACTTCAGTATTCTATATTTATTCAGTATTTCTATCAAGTACAAAAAAAGTATTTATTAATACATAGAATTGTCAATTTTACATAATTCAACAGAAAATTTAAAAACGTGGTATATAAAAGTTCTTTTTATCTTGTTTTAATTTCGAATGGTGGCAGAATAAGGCGGCTCTCGTGGTGCAGTGCGTAAGGCGCTTGCCTTCCAGCCGAGAGTTCCTGGGTTCGATTCCCGGTCAGGTCAATATTTATGTGTTTGTCTCAAAGCCTGGGTGTTTGTGATTGTTCAAAATTACTAACAACCACCTTGTACGAAAAAGCAAAGACATGGTTATTAATAATTCAAAAAAAAAAAAAATAGCGATAGGTACCTACTTTTAAAAAACTTTCTCTGCAATTAGAGGGTTGGCGCGGACCCTTTTTTGAGTTGCTCCGCTCCGGGACCTAATAATACTTGCTCCATCTCCGATTCTAGGTCTGCTCAGCTCCGGGTTAAAAGTTTCAATAGATATTATAACTTGTACAAATGTTAAAATTGGGTGATAAAGAGAGAACCTTATTTATTGTATCTTAATTGCAGCATGCTTTTTAATTTTCCGGTTGTGGTACGGAACGATTACATCAAATAAGACACAAGAATTCGGCGAGGAAATAAATCCCATCTGCTTGTTTAGACTTAAACAAATATAATATATAAAAGGAAATATTTACGAAAGACAGGCCCGGAGGAGAGACAGAATAAAGGAGAAAATAATTGAGCAATAAAAAACACTAAAAAGAACTTTGATATAAATGAGGCCTCCACTACCAAACACGGCCAAGTCGTGTTTTTATTCGACTATAGATATATTATATATTACATGATACCTAAATACAATAAATACCTAAATGTAATAGAGTTCGCTAAAAACCTAAAGTGAAAATGGGCTGGACACATAGCTCGAAGAAGAGAGAATCGTTGGACAAATTTAGTCATCCAGTGGTATCCAAGAGATACAAAACGTCCGCAAGGTAGACCCGGAGGCCGCTGGATAAATGCAATGATAAAATTATGCGAAAGTACTTGACAACGCAACGCACAGGATCCAGCAGTGGATAGATTCAGGCGGATAATGATGATGACCGAAATACAAAATAAGGTTATTTTATGTCTGTTTATACCATTTTAACTCAAAAACTATCCGTTCTATATTGATAAAACTCAAGACAGACCATAGAATGCAATGCTCGTACCAATGTAAAAGAGTTTCATCTAGACATCTCAAAAGACTACGAAGATACACATACAATAAAACTTTCAGAAAATAACGCACAACAATTCATCAAAAGTAGGTAAAGTGACCAGGTAGCAGCGATGGAGTGACGAGGTGAGCGAAGAGGGGCTCGTGCCCATTTTCAACAGCTATCGATCACGCAGACAGTGTTATAGTGATATGACAAGTGGATATTGTTAGATATGGATCGACTGGGTAGAGAGACGCACGGATGTCCAATCGTAGGCTATTCGAATGGATCTAAAATTTTAAAGTAAACGGTGTATTTCCATATTTCACGCGGACGTAGTTGCGGATTATCGCTAGTTTAATGTAAGTGTCAATATCAAAATCGGAATATATCATTGAACAATTATTGTAATGGGTAAACTAATAAAAATTGTCAAATTGGCAATAATTAAAAAAAGCAATTTTAAAATCATAAAGCACGCGCTTAAAAAATAATGATTTAGTATTTTATCCGTAGAAATAAATAAAACATGTCACACCAATATCATACGTATTAATTATATATTTTTAAATTGTAATTTCACCCCACTTCTCTACGCCAGCTCTCACATCTACACTCGCCCGTCTGCCGCACAGCCATAAATCAAACCATCCAAGAACGTCGATCCGGTGTTGCATATGAAGACCGCGTAGATCTACCTAATGACAGTCGCACGTAACCTTTGAAACGTATGGGAATGACCAATTCGTAGGTTTTTGCATGCGTCCTGGCGTCTTCGACTCTCAGCCCGAGAAGTATACCTACAAACTTGTCCATTGCAACAGCAGATGTATTTTTCAAACTAAAACAGTCGCATTCTACCAATCTGCGGAGCTCCATTTGGCAACGTGTGTTTTGTGAATAACGATAACGGCACATCGACGTATTCGACACGTTGCAGGCGAGATGAGTTTTGATGTAAGAGCCGGCTAAACAATAATCATTATAACCTGGAAATTTATCAATTATTGAACATATATAATTATTTTGAAAAACACTAATATTTTATATTTAATATTTAATAATATTTTATATATAAAAATATATTATATTATAACCAATAGAACCCGGTAGGAATTGAACCTGCGTCTCTTGGGTTTACGCCCCGTCCGCGCATTATCCACTATGCTACGAGGTGACATAGGTACTAATTGCAACAAATTTTAACTATTGGCCTTTTAATACCTGCTCATCATCGCTCCTGTTACTTATAATATATTTTCTCAAAAGTGTTTTTCAAAATTATGTATTTTCAATAATTAGAATGGTATATTCTTAAATCTTGTGAATTGTTCGTTGAATAAAAGAAATAGTTTATCAATTATCCCTTTCCCCACACTATATAACGGATGGTTCCTTTTCTACTCCCCAAGATACATCATTGATAATAAAATTGTGACATTACGTACTCAAACGTAAATGTGTCTCGTAAAACAATTTGTGTACGTACATGGTAAATATTATATTTCATAAATTATAACGGAAGGCTTTCTTGAAAATGGACTTAGCCATGTTTGATAGTAAAAGCCTCAAATAAACAAATTGCGAAATCCCCAAAGGATTTAGACAAGTAATAAAATTTTAATGAGATCTTTCAGAATACAAAATTTTCCTACTTTTTCATACCGTTCAACGGTTTTGATTATTCTCCACAAAATATTACGTATAACTGTACTAGTCCCTTGACACAACTTCTTTATTTACCATTGATGTATTAAGTTAATTAATTGTGTTATTTTGCATGTGTGTAAAGGTGATTTTTGCGGTTTTAATTATACAAAAATGTCAAAAACGCATATTTTGCAGATATACAATTTTGCAATGGAAACGACGATATATAGTTTCTTTGTTAGTACAACGATTTCTTTAGTAATGTATATGTTACGCCGAATGTGCGAAATTGACTATTACATGAAATGGGCAAAATTTTAACTAATTCATGTAATAGTCAAGCCCGTTGCCTTATTCATGAATTAGGTAAATTATCTGTAGAGTGCGTGAATTCGCTAGGGTATAGAATTCTTAAACTGTCAACATGACAGTAGAAAAAGTAAATTTAATACGGATGGTTATAATTGGACATAATATTATATTATTATTATTAGGTTAGGTTTTGTAATTCTGAATACAACTGAATGTCCATTTTGAGGTTAGCTAACAAGTGTCAACAAACTATCACAAACAAACAATCGACCGTTGCACGATTGATACCCAAGCACGAATCAAATCGCGAAAATACCTTTTAATAAAATTCTTCCGTTATCATAATATTATAGTTCTAGATTTTTTTTGGGCATAGTAAATGGATATGAACGTCATTGTAGTTATTGATTGGTATATTTTTATATAATCAATGACATTTGACACATTTGGTTAGTTTGATTAGACGCAAAAAACACCACCGGAGCGCGACCATCTATTTTGACCAATGCATGAGCATTTGACAAATTTGGTTTAGTTGCAAAAAACACCACCGTAGCGCTACTATCTAATTTGACCAATGCATGAACTAGGCAGAAAAAATACTGCCGAATTCACGCACTCGGCAGGTATTTTGCCTAATTCATGAATAAGGCAACGGGCTTGCATTTTTCATGAAATAGGCAAAATTTTGCCGATTTTATGTAATACGCAATTTCACACATTCGGCGTAACATATATATTGTAACCTATTGAATGGTCGTCCTATCCATATAGGTACCAATGGCGAAGGTTAGAGGTAGGCTGTTAAGATCCGACATAAATAGTGAACACTAAACTTTGCCAATGATTCGTATTTGTTTTCATTAAATTAATACTACACATTATTGCAGCTAGTGTTGGTTCTCGAATTCAATTAAACTTAGTGGAAGGGCCAAAGATTCTGGTTCGGGGGTGGGGTAGGCTGTAGGGTGGGGTGGAGGTAGAGGAAGTATTGCACACTTTTCTCAGACATATTACGTAGTTGTTATCATTGAACTAATACGACAATGTGAAAACACCGGTGGCTAGTTTTTAAAATTCAATTAAACCCTGCATAAATCAAGCCATAATAGATAATAGTCAAAAACTATTCATTTATGTATAAAATATTTAAAAATAAATCCATTAAATCATATATAATTTTGGATATTTTATAGGTAGAAGAATATTTTATTATCTATTATAGGTACTTTGGTTTTTCTAGGGTTTAATGAATTAAAAAAAAACTAAACAACACTATAATATATGACGTAATACAATGTATTCTTAATTCAACGAAAACAAAAAGTGTGACTGAAAACGTGTGCACTATTTATGTCGAATTGTCCACAGCAAACCAAAACAATTTTGTCTTATCGCCCAAAATATACCAAAACTATTATGGTTTGGTTTAGACAGCGCTTAATTAATTTTGAAAAACTGACCAACACTCTCTGCAGATTGTTCTCTTAGTTCAATGAAAACAAATACGCATGACTGAGAAAGTTTAGTGTGCACTATTAATTATGTCTGATCTAAACAGTCTACCTCTACCCTTCGCCACTAGTGTCAGGATATGTGGGGCATCATGGACGAGTTGATTCATAAACGAACATCGCACGACTCATGCAGCCCTATGTTCTAACTAGTGATATGAAGTCACCCGACGAGATGACGTAATTGTGACGTCAGCCAATATACGCTCGAGGCAAGCCGTCCAACGCACACGGCTCACCATAGATATTATTATGCTGAAACACCTATTTGTGTATGGGGAATGGATAACGCCACTATTTTAGTAGCGTTATTTTCTCGAATGCTATTATCACTCCGGTAGTACGTCACAATGATGTCATGTGACGTCATGTCGACCGAGCGACTACAACTCGCAAGTTCTGACAGGTGACTCCAAAACAGAGGTATCGATTCATATTCTTTGATTTTTCAAGAACCCTACCCTACCGTTCAATGCCGTTTTTGTTGAAGACAAACATGTCACATTAGTTTCCTATACATAGTTACGAATTCAACTACTAATATTATTTGAATTAAGTGGTTCGAAAGAAGAGCATTAATCAGTTTAATTGTTACGGCTTTGAGTTTATTTTTTTTTAACATTTTTTTTAAATGGCGGCCAGGATTAGCAGTTTTTTTCAGTCGCACAACGTTTAAATTATTGGCGAACACAACGCGCGGAATTACTGAGAGATTTGGAGCTTAATTTGGATTTAAATTTATTTGCGGGAATGTGTTATTGTGACGGGTTTGGTTAAAAGCTTCTGAATGTCATGCGATAACTCTTATAGAGAAATAATAATAAAGCTCACTCTACAACTTTACTGTAATACTGCTTTGTGGGTGGAGATTCTTCTTCTTCACCCTCAGATCGTGATCACTCTGGAATAGGCACTAGGCAGTGCCTATGTACCAACAGGCAAGCAGCATCTTCGTCGTTTTAATATGCGCAATAAACCATTTTGGTCGTGTCCGGAAATTTGTACTAATGCAGTTCACCGTGTTACAGTTTCTCAACCGGTGGTCCGTGAACTTTTGGCGTAAATCTGGCTAATCCATTTTTACAACGTTTTTATTAGGTCGTATTCTTATTTGTCCGGTACAAATCTTGCAATCGATTTTTAATTAACTTCCCGACTAGCTAGACATTTGAAACTTTTAGAATATATCAGAACACGATGCCAATGCATTTTTTAGCCATCTTTAAGTAGAATTAAATTCATTGTCAGTTAATTCTGTTTTGTATGAAAAGTTATTTCGGAAGAAATCCGTAATCCAATCCACTATTATTGGTTGCTAAGGGGGTGGTCCTAGCAACTAAATTATTATTATATACGTGCGTTACTATGGAAATCAAAATGACATTCCAGTATTCTATAGTTATTTGTTTGTTTGTTGCAAAATAGCAAAAAAAATATTTGTTGACAATTGTCTTATTTGTCCTAAATTAAGTTTATATGATTCAACAGAAAATTTAAAAACGTGGTATATAAAAAATTCTTTTTATCTTGTAATTATTTAATATAATATGTATATTATTATTGGTTGCTAGGGTCCTAACAACTAAATTAATAATATATACGTGCGTTACTATGGAAATCAATATGAGTGTCAAAATGACATTTCAGTATTCTTTCTATCAAATACAATTTTTTTGATCGTTTAAGCTAGTCAAGTCAAGTTTATATGATTCAACAGAAAATTTAAAAACGTTGTATAAAAAAAGTTCTTTTTATCTTGTAATTATTAGTATGTAGGTAGACTCTTGTGTCGTAAATCAACCCTCTTCCCTGACCCTTTCTATTATCTAATCATCTAGTTCTAGTATGACCGTACGATTATATTATAACTTACGATTACAGACGCAATAATTTGATAGTATTTAGTAATAGTGCCGTAATTATTTGTCAAATTTAGTTTGCTCACTTCTCGCACTGATCCCTACACGTGTAAAGAGGCCGAGTACTAATGTTTATTACTAATTCGCTCTATGTACGTATAGCAGTATAAGTTGGAGTAGTGTGTACTAAAAATTAGCATTAGCACTAAGTCCGTGTAAACAAGTCTTTATTCTATATCTAAGTAAAGCTACTTACGATAACAATAATGATCTGCGGATTCTGCAAGTATAAACACCTGTGTAGGTAGTCCTTAAAATGATCAATTGGCTCACCTGAAACAAAAGCAGAAGACATACAAATTAGTATTGTTTTAATTAAAGATACGCATTGATATAAACAATTCAGTCAATTTAGCAGATCAGTGAGTCTAGTCTATACTTATCGACCGCTAAAGTGATAAATATTATCAAACTTAGGGTAGGTTTGTATCAAAGTATTAGCACTTATTGTAACAATTACAATATGATGTTTGTAATTGTTGCAATACATGTTATATTTTAACAGCACCTCCCTTGCTGCTGTTAATATGTAGCACTTATTGCAACAATTACAAACATCTTATTATAATTGTTACAATAAGTGCTAATACTTTAATACAAATCTACCCTGAGTTTGATTATATTTATCACTTTAACGGTCGATAAGTATAGAATAGACCCACAGAAGGATTGATGGCACCATATATCTTAAAATGTTCAACGATTTCCAACAATATCCTTCCACCTTAAGCGATCTTGTGCAGATCTGGTTGCTCCAGTCAATGTTAGTTCATTCTCGATGATGTCACTTAATATGGTAAATCTCACGTCATCGAGACTTCTTTTGGTGCCACTAGTGATCACAACCTTCTTCAGGAGAGCAATTTGTTAATCAAGCACCCTACTTCGATGAAATAATTATTTCTGCTTCGATTTTTACAACCGCATCTAAAAGTCGAGGAGGCTTTTGAATTTCACACGCTTTCCCGGTAGAGGCGCTGCGCTAGTTTGTCGCTGGCGGTCGTCTAATTTAATTTTGACAGATCGAAAACAGATTGAATGTCGTAACGCAGCGATTTCCAAACTGGGAGGCGCGGAGTGTTGCAAAGGGAGGGGCGAAAAGTTTGACACAAATGTACCCACAGCTTTGCAGTTTGCAAATGCATAGTTTATAAAAAGCTTGGGGGCCCGGGCATAACACACATCACAAATTTATTCTAATGGTTAAAAAAAATTAAAGTTAAACCCTGGTTCAATTTTGGTTGAATCGAAGTGAAAAATAATATAATACTTTGTCAAGAAAAGCAATGCAAGTTGTAAGTAAAGTACTGCTACCATTGATTCGTAACATAGTATTTATGCAAGACGGGATTTTCTACATTAGCTCCAATGAAATCCAAATATCGATCCCGTTTAGTAGAAAAGAGCACTTTGTGCTAATAAACAAGCACATCCATCGCAAGAAAAATAAATAAATTAAAAAATGTATATAAGTAGTAAAACCTTGTTTATTTTTATAATTAAGTTTTCTTTTTCATTTTTGTATTAGTACATTTTTGACTATTTAAAAATGTATTTGTATTATTTAATGATATAAAGGGGGGGGGGGGGTTTAAAGGGAGGCGTAGTAACATAAAGTTTGGAAACCACTCTAACGTCGCAACACTCTGTTATTTATTGTTTTTGGCTTTAAAATATTATCGTTGTAAGTGTTATTTTGTATTTAAAATCTTGTTTACTATATTTTGTAATATAGATACATACATATTTTATTAATTGGTTTGTAAATACATCAGGAGCTCTGTTTATATTCTCTATTTACCATTGTAATATCAATATTTACATATTGTTAAAAGGTAAATATTTGAAGTGCGTATAAGGATATTAGCTACGTCCTTTAAGAATAAGTAATTTTGTTAATGCTACTATAACGGTTAGTAATTTAGGGAGAGGCTTCAACCTACCAGATCAATTTGAGACATTCTTTTGATAATTTACAATTTCAACAGTATTAATTAATAAATATGTATCTGAAAACATTAAAAAGAAATATATTTTTTATTTTAAGTCAAAGATAAACTTTACTTACAATTGTAAAAAATGTGAATTTGTTACATATTTACGTACACAGTTACGTTATATTTTATGGTCATATTTATTATTAAAATTTAGTTTATTAAGTTTTTAATTTTCCTCCTACAGATTTTTGACTAATTCATTTATAAGATTTTTATAAAAATACTAGTTTGCATGTTTATTGCTTTATTCGTTCGACGGCCCAAAGGTCCCCCCTTGCGTCTTGCTGGCATTGTGCACAGTAATATACGCACACAATAATAGATAAATTAAAATAAATCGTACAAAATTTTGCACGCACTGCGTTGTGATATGCCGAATGAAATGTCAAAATGACGCGACGCTTCTCTTGAATTCTTCTCGGACGTAGCGCCATCTGTCATTCAACAACATAAATAATTTCGTTCTGTTTGAAATACGAACGGTTAACGACGGTTAAATTAATTGTTCATACAAAAATTATAAAATCGCGATTAAAAAATGGGAGGGTGGGGATAGGAGGGTGAAAATTTGGGGTTATAGGTATTTTTTGATGTCAAATAATAAAAAAAAATACAACAAAAAAATTGTCAAAAATATAAAAGAATTTTTTTTTCTGGATAGAGATACCCTAATCACCTAGCGGTATGAAATATACTTGTTAACCTATTCTCATACCTAACAAAAATAAATAAAAAAAATCATAAAAATCGTTAGAGCCATTTCGGAGGAGTGCGACCACAAACATCGTGACACGAGATTTTTATATATATAGAGATAAATGTGTATAATTAACATTTCTTTTATTCAACGAATAATTCACAAGATTTAAGAATATATCATTCTGATTATTCAACATTATATAATTTTGAAAAACACTTTCTGAAAGAGTATATTATAACCAATAGAAAAAATCCTTTTTGAAAAAAATAAGCCACCCCGGCGGGGAATCGAACCCCGTATCTCCCGTCTATCCGTCGCATTTAACCATTATGCTACGGCGTGACATACTAAACTGCAGAATGCGTCTCAGACATATTGTCGAGAGCCGTTCCTTTATCTGCAGTCTCTGGATGATTGACTGTTCATCCTGTGTTCTGTCCAAGAAATATGTAGCATTCGGGGTCAACATCACATCTCAAAGGCATCAATTGCCTTCCGCTCTCTTGCCATGTTATTCCAATATGGAGGAATCTATACAAAGGGAGTATCTTCCGCCCACATCACACCTTGAACGCGTCGATTTTCTTTGATGAATCTTTATTGATACCCACGCTGTTTTCCCATAATTATGCTGGTAAGGCGACTAATGCCATTTTTCGAAATTTGTTTTTCGCATATACCGGAAAACATTGAACCTGGGGCCAAGGTTAAATATATACAATGCATTAGGGTTGCCAACTGTCCCGATTTTTTCGTGGACGTGGTTAATTAAAGGTAAATCTGCACGACAACGGAAGAAAGAAAATCAGGAATTCGTACTGGGGAATTTTGATTGGAATTAAATACTAGGGAGTTTAAAAAAGTTCAACCTGGCATACTGGAATGACTTTTTATCCTCGGCGGAAAAAAACGATAGTAGGTATTGAAGACTTTTTGTGAAGAAGAACTAAGAAAATGCTAAAAACTTTGGCGGAAAATGTGAAAATAATTGAGAAAAATTTCAATACCTACGAACTTATTTTATACTGATCATGGAAATATATCAGAAAAAACTAATTCTTCTCCTTTCAAATTAATTTATTTAAAATATAATGAATATAGCAAATTACAAATTTAAAGTTATCACGAAATGACGTGAAAAATAAGTGTTAACAACACTTAAATATAGGCGGCTCTCGTGGTGCAGTGCTTAAGGCGCTTGCCTTCCACCCGAGAGTTCCTGGGTTCGATTCCCAGTCAGGACACACAATACTTATTTATTTATTTTTCTCAAAGCCTGGGTGTTATTGATACTCGCTTTTAAAGATAAAGAAATAATCAAATTTTACATAAAATTTAAGGAGAATTGGTGTAATGTGATTATTAAAAATTACTAACAACCACCTGTACGAAAAAGCAAGGACATGGTTATTAATAATTCTAAAAAAAATAAAAAATAAAAACTTAAATATAAGAGTATTTTTTAAAGAACCTACATGAAAACACACCGATTGAACTAATGGACCCTGTAATAACCCAAAAACGTGTAAAATAACGTCCTAAACTCACCCGAGCGATTTGATTGAACACACTTATAGCCCTCACAATTGGCATTACCAATGGTAGGTTAGTTTACCAGCTTGGGAGAACAAACAACGGATGCTCTCGATTTCTAAAGCAATTATCAGGGATACAGAACGGCAGAGTTTCCATTTACACCGCGTATAGGTCTACACAATTTGTGTAAATATGTAAGTATAGATCTCTTCAGCTGTAGCATATGGATACCACACAGCGCCACCAAGACTCACTGTCGCTCGCCAGTCTTCACGCGTCATTCTAGACCATGCTAGCATCCGCCGTATACACTATTTTTAGTGGCGTTCCAGGACGCTGGAATCCGGTAGTTTGAAGAATAAGCAAGGTTAAATTCTCTTCAGGCCTCCGCAATTCGTGGCCGAGCCAGTCCCAACATCACCTCTTTGCTCTCGTGTAATTGGAGGTTACCTGGTCCGCTTTTTTAACTCCTCGAAAAACTTGGCAACCCTAAATACAATACCAAATATTTATGTTTCACAATAATCAAAAAAAGAACGAACAAAGTTTTAGATAACATTTACGCTTTCTGATTAAAAAATACGCCTTTAACGAAGTAAAAAACAGTCCATAATAAAATAAACATTCTGTGTTTGGATTAAAATAAACAAAAAAATTGTAACACAAAACATTATTTAACACACAACAAAAATAAATAACAAAAATGTTTATTTTTGCTCACTTGAAGCACTGGGCGAGTATGTAGGTACAGATAACAAATAAATACTTTCTTGGTTGAAAGAAGAAAGATGTGTTGGGAAGAGTTTCTCAATGTTTTGATAATGAAAGGGTTGTAGTTTTACTACCTATATTAGAGATGGGAAAACCGGTCGATTTTGAAGACTGAGTATACTTACTACCAGTATAAAAAAATACTTAGTATATCTTGTTCCAAAATACTTACTAGTATTTGGAATACTATAAAGATCGTTTGGCGTGCGTATGCGACAAAAGTTTCATACTCGACTGAAACTAAAACCAACTCCATATTAGTTTTTGAAATACGTATCGGCTCAGGGAACTCAGACTGCGTATCGGCTTCAATAGAATCGCTAAAAATGTGCTGAGCTCCGCTTTTCGAAAAGTCTCATTTATTATAAAATTTTAAACAGATTTTAATTTATGAGTTGTTTTTCTGTTAGTTTACAATATTCTTGTTAACAAAAATGAATAACAGTGATTTTTTTAAATTTTAAACATGTTTTGAGCGGTCATATAACAAGCCTAAGCCTGTGCGTCATCTCACCACTGTGCTGCGACACAAAATTTATGACCTATTATTCATACATTCGAGCGCAATAGACTAATAAATTAAAATATACCTATATTCAAGTGCTATCTCGTTCGCGCGCATTTAATGTCAACAGTGTTGAAAGTCTACCAACTGGCGAGTGCACAGAACAGCGACTCGCGATGATATTATCATCACAAGTTTTTTGGAATAAGTTTATTTGGCCACACATACTTAGTATGGGTAGTTTCATCCGAAACTTGAGTACACAAACTGGTGACAGTATTTCCAACTCACCTCTAACCTATATGCATCTGTGAAGTGTGTAGTAGTCATAACCGTCTCGCAATGGCGAAGGGTGGAGGTAGGCCGCCATAAATGGTGGACACCAAACTTTTTCAGTCATTCGTATTTGTTTTCATTGAAATAAGACTACAATTTACAGATGGTGTTGGTTAGTTTTTAAAATTAAATTAAACTTTGCGATAACCAAGCCATAATAGATAATAATCAAAAAATACTTACTATAATTTAGAAAAATATTTTGTATTTATTATAGTTTGGTTTAGGCAGAGCTTAATGAATTTAAAAAAATGAACTGACGATATGTGCAATATTATGTATTCTTAATCTAACGAAAACAAATGAATATGAATGAAAAAGTGTGCAAAATTTGGTCGTATCGCCCAAAATATACAAAAACTCTCATGGTTTGGTTAGGCAGGGTTTAATTGATTATCTAACTGTTCATGAGTCATAAAAAATACTGATGCTTTCAATCAAAAAGTAGGATTCCATGATACGCTTAATTAAGGCCGGGTATGGTGCATAGCGGATGTGAGTTTAAACTTTTTAAAGATGACAGTTTTTAAATTATAGTGATTACATAAATGTCATCAAGGAACTAATCAACGTGACATTAAATTTGACTGAACCCGACGAATCTTGTGCCACTGGCGAAGGGTGGTAATAGGCTGTTAAGATCCAACATAAATAGTGCACACTAAACTTTGTCAGTCATACGTAAGTATTTGTTTTCATTGTACTAAGACTCCAGTGTGCAGTGTTTGTTAATTTTTATTAGTGAATTAAACCCTGCCTCGGTGTACTTCTTTGAACTTCTACAGATGTATAATTGTATTTTCACTGCTTTTGCATGTTTATATTATGTTCTCTTTTTTTGTTTGCATTTTTATCGTTTTTATAACTTTTTTTCTTCATAATAATGTTTCATGTCATGTTGTGAACGTCTTAAACTTATAATTTGTAATGCCCACAATATGTTAAAAAATAAATTGAAATTGAAATTAATTTTAGATTTATGAGTAGTTTTTGATAGTTATTTATTATGGCTTAGTTTACGCAGGGTTTGATTGAATTTTAAAAACTAACCAACACTATCAGCTCATTGTACGAGTAGCTTAGTTAAATGACAACAAATACGTATGACTGAAAAAGTTTAGTGTCCCCTATTTATGTCGGATCTTAACGGCCTACCTCCACCCTTCGCCACTGTCTTGTGCACACTTCCTAGTCTATCGGGGCAAACAGGTTGGGAAGCTCTGGTGTAGTAGTGAATATATCTGAAAACTTTTTCGTAAAGTCTGTTTAGTGAGTCTCACCGCGTCTCATTCCGGCATGTGAAATTATTTTCTTGACATAAATAAAGGGAACGTATTCGTGATAAAAATAAAGCCATACTTATTCCCAGAAAAGTTACGCGCCAAATAAAAATAGTTCGCGGAATAATTTATGTCATTAGTTTATAAAGAAATCAAATTTACGTTGAATGAATGAGTAGGAATCACATTGTTTGAGACTTTAGCGGTAATTTCTTCTATATTTTTGTATTTAAGCCAGAGATTTCCAAACTGGGAGGCGCGGAGTGTTGCAAAGGGAGGCGCGAACAGTTTAACACAATTATTATTGTAGCCACAGGTTTGCAGTTTGCAAATACATAGTTTATAAAACGGCCGCTAGTTATAAACTACATAAAAAACAGTCCTATAAAAGGTTGTTTGCAAACCTGTATGAAAATATGGAGACTAATTTAATAATACTTCACTTATATACTATTGTGAAGCGCGCTGGCTATCTCGTGAAGAAATGAAATAAAAGAGTCAAATCATAATGTTGAAATTTGAGGCAAATTTGTTTAGGAACGATAATTTTGTTGTTAAACTTGTCTATTCAGTTGAAATTAAAAAAAAAATGAGCGAATAAATCAATGCACGGACCACTAATGAATTCACTGATTTAAAAAGATACAGTGAAGGCATTTATAAAAAAATTGGAGCTTTGGAAACCAAAATTACAAAAAAAAAATGATTTCTGCGCCAGATATATTGGAGCAAACAAAAATCTATTACTGAGTTCTTGGTTAGTTTGCTAATGCACTTTTCACATTATTTCATGAATAACAAAAAAGTCGCCTGCAGCGCTGCTTTGTTTCAGGACGATTAAATATTTTTAATATGTGGTTGTGCGTTGCAATTTGATATGATACCTTCATGATGCTTGATATACTTAAATGATAACTCCCGTGTATAATTTAGGAAATACTACATTAGAGCACCACATTGCCTTTAATCTCAGTGATAGGTAGATGGGCCGGCCAAAGATCCTGGCCTGGGAGCCCACTTCAAGATGTGGGGCCCATGATAGAATCCATTTGGATTGACTACTATTGCAATTGATTGTGCTAATAAGCACATTCATCGCATGAAAAACAAATTAATTTAAAAATTTATATAATATAAGTACTACATAAAGCCTTGCATATTTATATATATTTTTTTCATTTTTGTATTATTAGTACATTGTTGACTATTTAAAAAGGTGTCAGTATTATTTAATGAAATAAACGGGGGAGGGGCGAGGCGCCAAGATTAGATTTTTTTTAAAGGGAGGCGTCGTAACATAAAGTTTGGAAACCACTGATTTAAGCACCGTTCACATCCAATCGACATTATATTTTCTGTGTCATAAAATATAGGACGTCGGTCAATTTGCGGCGTCGTAAGGGGAGCGGGATAATTCTGACTCCTCCGTAGAATCAGATTAAAATCTTGAGCATCAGTACGCGGTTAGACAGGGCTCATCGATTTCCAAACAGGGAGGCGCGAAAAATTTAACACAATTCACTTAAAACCAGAATCCATATTTTCATACAGTGAAAGTGACGTGACAAATATTTATTTGAATATGTAGATGTTGAATTTATTTAAAATTGAAGAAAAATTAATGTAGCCACAGGTTTGCAGTTTGCAAATGCATAGTTTATAAAACGGCCGCTAGTTATAAACTATACAAAAAAACAGTCCCAGGTTGTTTGCAAAGCTGTCTGAAAATATGAAGACAAATTTTATAATACCTCACTTCTACACTATTATGAAGCGCGCTGGCTATCTCGTGACAAAATTGAAGTCTGAATAAAAGGGTCAAATCATAATGTTGAAATTTGACGCAAGTTTGTTTAGGAACGATAATTTTGTTGTATTTGGTTGAAATTTAAAAAAATGAGTGAATAAATCAATGCAATGACCACTAATGCATTCACTGATTTAAAAAGACAAAGTGAAAGGCATTCATAAAAATTTGGAGCTTTGGAAATCAAAATTACATAAAAAATAAGTTCACTATGTATCCACATTTAAATAATTTCTACGCCAGATATATATTGAAGCAAACAAAAATCTATTTACTGAGTTCTTGGTTAGTTTTATTTTAAATATGTGTTAATAAAAAAAAAAAAAAAACAGCTTTTATGGTGCCATCATGAAACACCACATCTGTCCTGCGATGGGGTATCATGAAGACCGTAGGTAGAGTTACGAGTGATATTGGTGGGAAATTGAAAATTAATATTTGTCAGTATTTATAATGAACCCACGAAGAAGTAAAAAGAAATGCTTTAAAAGATCAATCACTCTTCAGGTGGACAGGGATTACATTGATAGCATACTCAGAAGAAAGCGAGTCGAAAAATTCATTTTATTATCATTACCATAATGAAAGAATCCGTATGTCCTTAAGTAGGGAAATCTATTATGGACTCGATCCAACTTAATTGTGTGGACGGACCTGTTAGGACTCCAAATAATGCTGGCATATTCAAGAATACCCAAGACAAATAATGCGTGTACATGATTACTGTAAGTAAATACTCGACAACACCGTAATTCAAGTGGATGTGAAACGGCAAATAATTTCCAACAGTAGGCTCTTCAGGTGGACAGGGATTGCATTGATAGCATACTCAGAAGAAAACGAGTCGGAAAATTCATTTTATTATCATTATCATAAGGAAAGATGATGACAATCGTACAATGAAAGAGGATAATATGTAATTATAATTGAATAAACAATTTACTTGGAGACTACGCACGCGGACTGCAATCTACCACAGAATTGTGGCCAACTACAGCCGTCTGCAATCAAATATATATATACACCGCGATCAACCAACCACATACATAGAGTGTTTTTTGTGGTTTTCTCTTAATTCAGTAATAAGCATGACGTGTGTGTTTCAATTATCGTATCATTCGATGATATTTACCAATCTACAAGTACATTGATGAAAGCTCGCGTCTATATAAAAGATCTCAATTTTACCGAAGGGTACAAAATGCTAAAGGGGGCGGTGGGGTAATTCTGACCCGTTCGGCTAAACGACGCACTTAAAGCTTTCGCCCTGATTTACTTTCCGGCTGATAAAAGCGCACCCGACCTTACTTTCCTCCTTTCCGCTTTTACGACATGTTCATCCCAAATTAAAATACCTACAGACAAATTGGCTGCAATGTTTGCGAGAAATTATTAAAAAAAAAGGTAGAAGTAATTTAACTCTGCCGCATTTGGCCAATTTGTTGAAGTCGTAGTATATTCTTGGGTTTCCACCGTGTCTCCTTCTTCCTTCTTTACTGGACGTTTCGGGCTCGTTGCAGAGGCCATTATCAAGAGATGATATGTTTTATGATGAAAATGTAGTGTAGGTATGTGAGTGTAAACGTTGCTCTAAGAATGTCAAAAGGAATCCGATTAGCTAAGAGCAAACGTTGCTCAGAGTAATCTCTCAATCGTTACGACCAGGGATATAGGGAGAGTAGCGGAGTTCGGCTTGGAAAAGATCAGGTAACTTCACGACCCGGTTTCATGTCTCATGCTCATGTTTGCTTATTTTACTTTATTATTTTGATTTTCAATGTCATAGAAAATGCAAATAGATAACGAAGAGAAGAGAACGTGGAAGCAAATGCATCTTATCGTGATAAGAATTTAATTGACTTCTACCAAGAACTTTCACTTGAGGTATATCCAAATATAGTTAAACATGCTCATCAAATTGCTTCTTTATTTGGAAGTAGGTACCTATATTTGTGAAAAAAATACATTTTCTACAGCATTAATAAATCAAACTTAAGATCAAAATTAACAGACAACCATATCGCATCTGTTTTGCGTATACACACCCCCAAATTTGAGCCTAGATTGCATGATTTAGTTTCAAACAAACAATTTTTACATAAATCACATGATGAAGAAATTTAAATATATTTTTTTAGTAAGTTATATTAATAAGAGTATAATATATATTTAGTTAAAAATATGAGATTACAGTTTTTTTACACAATGAAATAATTTTTAATTTGTTTGCCTTATGTTTTTTAAAAACAGAAAATATTATTTACAAAATGGCGGATCGCAAAATGTTTCTGATTTCAAAATTGTCCCTTTGACGAAAATGT
Source organism: Rhyacophila brunnea (assembly GCF_057557595.1). Taxonomy (NCBI): domain Eukaryota; kingdom Metazoa; phylum Arthropoda; class Insecta; order Trichoptera; family Rhyacophilidae; genus Rhyacophila; species Rhyacophila brunnea. The sequence goes on along the minus strand of NW_028232904.1, from coordinate 28,160,465 downwards.
TTTTGAACCCCTATACTAAACAATACATCAAAATAATTATTATGAACACCACTCATTGCTATAATAACAGAAGCATGATTATTTTTCGGAATGTGGCTTACTGGAACATAAAAATACAATAAAACGCAGCCATTTTGCGTAACATGTGTTTCCAGGTCTTTAAACATTCAAAACAATTGTGCTACAATCTACATTATCGAGCTTTCATGGCGGGCTATTAAAGTAATTATTATTTGTTGAAGTTATTTCAGATTAAAATGCACCATTAAATATTTTATAGGCGGCCATTACTTTTAACAATGTAATTCGTTATTACAGGAAAACTTTACAGGAGAATTTTACTTTTGTGTTACTACACCTGCGCGGTGAGACCGTTAGGTACATGTAATTCTTCCGACCATGTCCGATCCTAATAAGATCATATGGGCCTCCACAGTGTGGAGGTTTGTATTAACAGCATGACCCCCACAAAGAGGGGGCTGACAGGGCCAGTGGCGCACCCAGGGGGTGGGCAAAGGGCCCTGGCACCCCCCAAAATTATCAGAATGATTTTAAACATTGAAATTGAAAGCCGATAAACCATACCTTTGGGCTTAGACAAATAAAAACACGGCAAAAAAATGATTTGTAATTCTCCAGCACCCTTTTTAGAAAAAAATCTTAGATTTTAATTTCTAACACAAAAATTTTGAAACACTAATGTCAGGTTTTTTTAGAAACCCAATCCCTAATGGAACTGTCAAAAAATTCTCGGTGTCCACCCGAATTCCGGAGTGGTGTAGGTCATGGCTGGGGAGGGATGACAGGGCTCTAGCCTGGGGGCCCGGGCTGTGGGGGGCCCGGCGTGTCGGGTTGACCATATAAGTGAGATAATCACACATCATAAATTAGCTTTAATAGCAAAAAAAGTCGCTTGCGGCGCTATTATACTTCATGGCCATAAACATTTTCAATTATATAATTGTGCAATATATTTTTTTAATTATTATGTGTCGATACTCGACAGCTCCATTATTAAAGTAGATGTTTTAAAAATCGCCAATAATTCACTGTATGAGTACCCTTAATTTGAACTAAAACACAATTTGAAAAACGTTAATGTAGTGTTTCACACTGCCTTTAATCTTGGCGGTAGGTAGGGGGCCCGCCAAATATCCTAGCCTGAGGGCCCGTTTCAGGATGTGGGAACCATGGTGTAGGTACACCGAGTGCAATAGACAAAAGGCGGATAAACGAGAAATTAGGCTGTGAAGAAGAAAAAGATCCTATGGGACTAATTTACATTATCCTCCTTGGCCCCCCCCCAATATTAAATCCTGGGTGCGCCACTGGACAGGGCTTTAGCCTGGGGGCCCGGATTTAGGAGGGGCCCGGCGTAGCAGGTCAACCAGTTAAGTGAGATAAGCACATCGTAAATGTATAAGCTCTAATAGTTAAAAAAAAGTCGCATGCGGCGCAATCAAACGGATTTTATTTTATAATTAATTTTACTGTGTTTCCTGACTAATAAAAATAATTATTTATCCAACAAGGCGAAGGGTCACATGTAACTTGGCTATCACAAAAAAGGGCAGTGCTTCATAATTTGATGCTGAGCGCCGACAATTATTCAAGTTGATTTATTTAAAATATACAAAAATCGCTAAAAATACACAGAATACCCTTTATTTTCATTTTCACATTAAAAAATACACGGAATTCCGCGGAATCATCATCATCATCAGCCTGAATCTATCCACTGCTGGATGAAGGCCTCTTCAAGTTGCTTCCACTTCTCTCGGTCCTGTGCATTGCGTTGCCACGTACTTCCGCAGAACTTTATCATTTCATCGATCCAGCGGCCTCTAGGTCTACCTTGTGGACGTTTTGCACTTCTTGGATACCACTGGATGACTAGATTTGTCCAACGATTGTCTCTTCTTCGAGCTATGTGTCCAGCCCATCTCCATTTAAGGCTTTTAATAAACTCTATTACATCGCAAACCCTTGTCTGCTTCCTTATCCACTCATTCCTCTTTTTGTCCTTTCGCGTTATGCCCAGCATGCACCTCTCCATACCACGTTGTGCTACTCTAAGTTTCTGGATCTCTCTTTTACTTAGGGTCCATGTTTCACACGCATATGTCATCACGGGAAGCACACACTGGTTGAACACTTTGCGCTTTAGGCACAGTGGAAGGTCACTTTTGAAGACATTATTCAGGCGGCCAAAAGCACTCCAGCCTAGCTTTACTCTGCGAACAATTTCATCAAATATACATCCATCTATAGATACTTGTTGTCCCAGATAGATGTAGCTTTTCACCTGTTCGAGCTGAGTGCCATTGATGAGGATCTCTTTTTGGCCTGCAAAGCAGTTGAACATGACTTTCGTCTTTGTTACATTTATTTTCGCGGAATATCATTTGGGAAACACTACTATAGAACATTACAATACCCTTAACCTGAGCGATAAGTTGGGGGCCCGTCAAATATCGTGGCCGGGGGGCCCGCTTCAGGATGTGGGGGGCACGATTAACAGATTTGGTTTTTACGAGAAATGGATGTCAGCTACTTTGCTCAACCTATTAGGTCCATACTCTGACACATACACAAATTTAAAAACAATATGACGTGTACTTTCCAGACCCAGGATTCGAACCTGGGACCCAAGACGCGATAGGCCGACGCTTCATTTATACTGTTTAATAACTTACTATCTATCTCTATACTGATCTATCTGTTTTTTTATGTAATACTGTTTTATATTTCTTTGTTTCGAAATGTCATGTTGTGAACGTCTTAAACTTATAATTTGTAATGTCCACAATATGTTAAAAATAAATAAATTTAAATAACCGACGTTCGATTATTGTTCAACATTTCAACAAAAATCGACATGTTGGAACGCGGCATAACTTGGCAACACAGCTCTCGTCGTCTCACTGCGGCAATTTTTTCGAAACAACAATCAATCTTATGCATTCGTTTTTCCAACAGTTGAGTGGGAGGAGAGGAATTAGTCGCGGGAGGTAAACAATTCACAACAACACTTACCGAGAAAACATTAAAAATCAAAACACACATCTCCAAAACATCCAAGCGAGGGCGTCCACGCAACTGACGATTGTCGTATAAGATTGGATCCACGCAAACAGTTCGACGATAAAGCGCGAACCAAATTGAGGTGCATGTAACCTACTGTCACGCTGTCGCGGCGACAAATTTAATCTATGGTTCCGTCATTTTGCAGAATATTTTGAACGAGCACCATGTCCGTAAATTCATTGAAGAATGACACTGATAAAGAGTGCCAACTATAATGTATTAGTACTTTGAATTATTATTAAGTATTCATGCTAATTTAAATTATTTTAACAGTTTCTACGTGTGCCATAGATAATAGACAACAGAAATAGATAATACATAGTGCCAAAAACATGACAGTCGAAAAGTGTAGGCATGTAGAAGATCATAAAAACGTTAATTGCGTCATGCAGGTGTCGATGCAGTGCAGTTCACGTGAGGTGACCTCATTATTGTTCTGATGATTTCGGCAGAGTTTGCCAATGGAACATGTTAGTTTAAAGGTACAAAATGTGCTACGGGATGGGAGCATCAGTCTGATGACATTTTAAACACCAAGAAAAATTACATAACACACTTTTTCCCACTGTGACGTCACGTGATAGCGACATGCACCTCAATTTGGTTGGCGCTCAACAGGAGGAAGCCTTATGAAACATTAGTAGGTAGGCATCAAAACATTCCATGACATTTATGAAACATTTAAATGTGGTATTTTTCGTAACAAGAGCAAAAATAATATTTTATAAGTTGACAGAATGGAATTGAAGCATGGCGACATTTTATATTTTATGGGCAAAATTTTTGTACATTTAGTTATTTTTTTTATTATTTTTTATTAAGAAAACAAAACATTGTGGACATAAATCAAAATTCAGGACGTTCACAACATATTATACATTATAACAAATATTACTCTCACAAGAGAGAGAAAAAATAAACAATTTTATAAGTACAATAAAATAAAAATTCAAAAACAAAATGCACAGCACATCATTGAAAATGCCTAAGTCTTTAGGAAGCGCATTGACTAGTCTTGCACTCCTCGCTAATGGTGCCTGATATTATAGGCTTGACTCGAGGAGACAGTTCCGACGAGAATAGGTCATGGCTGCGACCACATAGGTAATTGACAGGCGCATATAAATTTAAATTCTTTAGAACCCCAGGATTGGAAACCATCCCTCGTAATGCAGGCAAAAATGTCGCAATTAAGCATGGCAGTCGTAGCATAGTGGTAATGCACAGGGCGCGAAACCCAAGAGATGCAGGTTCGATTTCTGACGGGTGTCTTACTTTTTCCTAAAAAGATAAAGTTATACTTCTTTTGGCGCGTTTGGGAAATCAAATCAGAGTGTATTTTTGGCGTGACATGTTAACACATAATTTATTTTTTCACACGAAAAAAACGCACTCGATTGGATTCGAACCACCGATTGTTCGGTTATCAGCCGAACGCACTACCTTTACGCCACAGTATGATACCGCAATCGTGACGATTATACAGTATAATATTATAGTTTAGAACTGTTCCGTTGCCTAGGAAGCGAATTTATTATTGTCGGCCATTTGCAATTACTTACGTAAACAAACGATTAAACGTCAGATTGACATTTGGTACTTTAAAAATAAAAACAACGAGAAACCATCACATTATCTAGTAATATAAGTTAAAGTGTATAGAAATAAACCAACGGCGTTCCAATAAGCGGTCCTTTTTCTCGAGTGTGTAATTTAACAAGATAATTAAGAGCTAGTCAAAGAATCTAGTTTATCACAAGTTTTGTTCTTGTTTTGTTACGCCAAAGAAGTATAACATCTAACGCGCGTACATAAGTACACTCACCGATTTTTTTTTCTATTGGCTATGTTTTCTCATGTGTGTTTTCAGAATTATGCGATGTTAAATAAATAATTACCTATGCATGTTTCCTTGGATCCGGAAAAAATAAATACACAACAGGGTTAATTAGAATATTATAATAAAGGACTGATTATCACTGTAATTTAATTATACTATTATACCTACACAACTAAAGGACTGTTGTCTACGAGCCCCATGCAGAATCCAATATTTCGATCTTAAGGATAAGTTGCCGAAAAGGATGACTTAATTATATACTATACTGACTATAGAGTTAAGGATTCGTTAACTATAGACTACTTTTGTTATGAACACGCCCCCTTCTGTATTACCATTTACCACTGACAGCTGCTGTCAAAATAAATTCGCGTGTCTATAAAACAGTCCATACACTCAAATTCAGTCAACAATTTATCTCAATATGGATATTGATAGTGTTAATTCGTTTGGCATGTACATTCAGAATATTATTTTACTTTTTATACGCCAGTCCGCAGAAATAATATAAGATGCCAGGCAGAATGACACTCATCGCTAGTGTTACCATGTTAAAAAAATATATTGCGGTGCCTGTGAAATCACTGATAACGAAAACATAAGAGTATTATAATTAAATATTAATTATGTATTTATAGTTATTGCATTTATAAAGTGCAGTTGTCATATTTTTGTCATCGTTTAACAATTACAAAATAATTTACCTAAACTATAGGAAAGAGAATTTTTAAATATGGTATTATTTTCAATAGAAAAAGCGAACGAAGCTTCTAAGACGAGGTGAACCATAGACAACTAAGGACATATTTCTGCATAGTGTTTTGTGCTAAAGAAATTTTAGTTATGACAAATGTTTCTGCATTCCGCTCTAAATTTCCAATAGCCTTCGAATCTTGTAACAACATGAATAATAATATTATTATCTTTTCCAGATCTTGTATCGACCTGTTAGAAATGCGAAGAATGCATCTAACCTGTGCGGACCTGTATCGAACGAACCCATAGAATCATTGGTGGTTTACCTGGGGGGACCCTAGTCATATTGTGATTCTCGGAAAAAACACAAGGATTCAACATCATAATAATATTATATACCTATATGCGATGACGTCAGCTGATGATTCAGCCTGGAGCCGTCCTTTGACAGAAGGCAGAATATTGTAACGCGATGTTGTCACTGATGACGTCATAAATATAGCACCCTTATAATTATGATAATATTATTATTTGATAGGTACGTTAAAAGTGACAACCAACATTTTTCAGAAGAAAATACTGTCATCCAGTGAACATTCGCTTGGTTATAAATCCAGAGGGTTGGAGCGGGCACTAATACTTGCTCCAGCTCCGCTCCGGGTAAAAAGTTTTAATATGTATTATAATATGTACTTATTCAAATAAAAAAAATAAAAATAAGTAGTTTTAAAACAAGTTTTATTCAACAAACACAGAACAAACTGAAAATATCCTCTAGAGTCTAGACACTCGCTTGGGTAGTGGGAATACTGGATACGACTCGACATGTCCCTTAAATTCTTTTTCGTGTCAAATATAATATTTTCATTGGATTTCAAAACCAAAATTTAATAATAATTAAAAAAAACATTCGGAGCAGTGGAGCACTACAAATTTCCGGTGCTCCGGCTCCGCCCCTGCTCCGGGTAAACTGCCTACTAGCTTAAATTGTCGTCATTAGATAGCAGGCTCGTAGCATAATTGGTTAATGCACGGATTGGTGCGACACCAATGGTTATACGTGTTCAAATCCCCCGCCGAGTTTCGTATTTTTTCAAACATATTTTTTTTCTAGTGGGTATATAACTGAGATGTTTTCAAGTTATGTACTGTTCAATATAGGTTACTTATATTTTAAAAGTGTCAACTAAGGCCCATTTCAGACGGGACACCGGTGTCGCGCTCGATATAATATAGGAGGCCTTTGTATTATGTATATGAACGGTCCAGAGCTAATGTGTCAACCAAGTCCTCCGCAAGAGCCGATTTTAGTGAGTAATGTTTTACCAAGTGCATAGCCAACACGCCAGTGTTGCCATAATATAATTTATAAAAACATCGCTTGTAAAATTATAACATTGGAATAAATATTCGATATCTGGCAACACTACGACACGCACACATTCACACATATTTTCGAATAACCCAGGAAATGGTCGCGGAGGAAGCGTGAAGGGGGCGAGGCAAGTCTATATTTTTCTATAATCTAAAGAGTCAACGCATAATTTCGCGTTATAAATTAGGACATAAAACTGGCTGCGGTAATAAAAACAAGTATATCGGCGGCTTGACAATGTAGCGGCCGATGGAAACGTGTACCGGACACGCGTTGACTCATTATCTCTGGAGCATTCATAAACATAATACAAAGGCCTCCTTATTATATACGAGCGCGATACCGGTGTCCCGTCTGAAACGGGCCTAAGTTTTTTTTTTTTAGAATTATTAATAACCATGTCCTTGCTTTGTTGGCGTGTTGCGGAATTTGTATCTGCGACACTCCTAATACTTATTTACATTAAACTTTAATAATGAGGCAAAAGATCAAAACAGAGCAGCTTTCACTGCTAAACCAAGGAGTCTCATGAAAAAGCCACCCGACCCTCCCTAACCGCTCATCATCAATCCTCGTTCCTGTAATCTGACAATCCGCCGCAAGCCCTTCATTGACAAAACCAAAGTAAAACTTCATACCTAGTTCACAAAGGGACGGGAGTTTTGCGAAGCCGTAAAAAGTTATGACACTTTCAAAAGTGGGGGACAGGATGAAAGTGTCCGCGCTATTATTCATAGTTTGTAGTTTTGTAATGTCGCTGACAGTTGTCGAAAACAATCGGCATCGCTTCTGCGTTCACGGCAAATTGACCACCGAATTGAGCGCAGACGTAACCCAAAAGTCATACTTATTACAACGTTTTTATTAGCTCGTATTATTATTTGTCCGGTACAAAACTTTCAATCGATTTTTAACTAACCTCCCGACTAGCTACACATTTGAAACTTTTAGAATATATCAGAACACGATGCCAATGCATTCTTTTAATACTTTTAGCCATCTTTAAGTAGAATTGAATTCATTTTCAGTTAATTCTGTTTTGTATGAAAAGTTATTTCGGAAATCCGTAATCCAATCCACTATTATTGGCTGCTAAGTGGGTGGTCCTAGCAACTAAATTATTAATATATACGTGCGTTACTATGGAAATCAAAATGAAATGTCAAAATAACACTTCAGTATTCTATATTTGTTTGTTTGTTTTTTATTTACTTCATAGCAAGTACAAGTTTGAGCATATTGAGCATAATAATTCAACAGAAAATTTAAAAACTTTGTACTATATAAAAATTTCTTTTTATCTTGTAATTATTTTTTAATAAGTTTTTACTATTTCTATGATTAATGACATTGTAGTTACTGCATTATGAATAAATATGAAAATAAATTCGGTACAAGTCGATTTATGAGGAAGCCAGCGGCAGACACATTTTGAAAATAGCCGATATACTGGATTATTTGTTAAGTTGGGTTGGTTTAGGTTTTCATTCTTGAATTGATGATTTTTTCCAAAATCGGCTATGGCAATTAGTGCGGTTCTCGCCTGGCTTCCCCATAGCCGACTTTTACAGTCTATGGTGTTCGGCAGATAAATTGACCTCAAATGAAAATTATACGATGACAAAAAAATATATACCTATTTAAATTCTAGGATTCCCTTTTTTTAAACTTGGAAGTTGCTGCAATATTTAGGATCGCATAAGAAGATAAATCCAATGGTATTCATCGATGCGCACGAGAGCCTTTGGCTATTTGGCTATTTTTAAGAATTTTACAAATATTTTTTTACATTTTTTTTAACTCATTGGCTTACTTTACTTTTTACTAAAATACTAACGAAAGTTCCTACGATTCATAAATTAATTCTGATTGATAAAAACAAAAATGTTAGACATCTGTATTGTTTTAATTAAACTTTTCAGTGTATTTTTTTCTATTTGTATCTATACAATCCTATATGGACCTAGGCTGCCTCACGAAGAGGTTTCTTAACAGATTTTCGTTTTACAAGAAATGGATGTTAGTCCATATACCTAACCTATTGGGTCCAAACACACATTGAAAAACAAGGTGTAAATTTTTGCCAGACGCATGATTCTCTCGGCTATCGTGTGTTTGCAATGAAAAAATCAAAGCGTGCTTCATTTAGACAGGAGTTTGGACAAGTCGTCGTGCATTGTCATTCGTGGATGCATCCATGTCGGGAAAGGTGTCAAATAAACATCAGCCGGGGTCGGTCCACTGCTGGATGAAGGCTTCACCTAGATTTCGGTCCCTAGTTCTTCGCTGCTACGTATATCTACCGCGTATTTACCGCCGACGTGAGACGACTGTTTTTGTGTGCTCTCCTCTTATCCTTAAAATTGACTGAATTTAATTCATTTAAATTTAGAAATGTCGACTGTAAACAAAGCAGTTCAGTGCAATGGTGAAGATCTCGTGTCTGCTGCACCAAATCGTGTCTTAGTGATTGTGGAGTTATTGCTAAAAAAAGTTGAAAAATTAGAAGAACGGTTGAATAAAACGTGTACCTGTCAAATGGTGTGCCCCCCTCCGGCCCCGCGCGATGCACCGCTCGCCGCTTTACCGAGCAAGCCAAAATCCAAATTGGTAATTAGCGGTAATGCGCCAATTAAGGAATCGAGTGTCAAACAGAAATCAACAACAACAACTGCGACTCTATCTAATACGATGACGTCCCGAATAACCAGGTCACAGAAGGTTTTGGATAACACCAATAAAAAGTCTACGACCGAGATCCCAAAAACGCGGGAAAGTACTTCTAATCCAGAGCGTGACGTCATAGACATTTCGGCTGTAGGACAATCTACTGAAGACGGAAAATGGTCTACAGTAGCGAAGAAAAAGCGACCAGCGGCTGTCCGTGGCATCTTAGGCGGAGGAGTGAAGGGGAGCGATGTAGTTAAAAACTACCACTTCTACCCATTTCACCCAGAGACGTCTGCTGCGGATATGTCTAATTATTTAAAAAAACTTGCAAATTGTAACGCCGAATTTACAATTGCAAAGCTAAAGTCAAAAGGGGACTACGCATCTTTTAAGATAGGGATCCCTGTTAAACTGAGTACGTTGATTCTAAAGCCCGATAATTGGCCACGTTACTCATTCATTAAAGAATGGGTGTCAAAAATTGAAACACCACGGCTGCCAACCAGCTGACTTAACAATGAAAATAATAATTGCCCAAGGCAATTATTGTTCTACTACCAAAATGTACGTGGCTTAAAGACAAAAGCTGTCGATTTTTTGAGAAATGTTTTGGCTGACGACTATGATGTCATAGGGTTAACTGAAACATGGCTTAATGACAGTGTTTTTAATCGCGAATATTTTGGAAGTGAGTACTTTGTCTTTAGGAGGGATCGAGATTCCGGCGCAGGCCACAGGCAGGGTGGAGGCTGTCTTTTGGGGGTTAGAAGCATGGAGGGGTTGAAGGCCGAACGTGTCCATGCTTTAGAGACTCCAAATGAGGACCTTTGGGTGAAACTAACCTGTGATGGAGTCACTATTTACGTTTGTGTTGTATATTTTCCTCCAGCCAGTGACGTGGAGGTGTATAAATGTTTTGTTGAGAATATGCTATCTAGTGTCAACTTGATTGGAGACAGAAGTATTATTGTGTTGGGAGACTTTAATTTAACTTCAGCGCGCAACGGTGAAAGGGTCAATAGTGACCTGGAATTTATGTGCGCTGTTTTTGGATTTTCTCAGTACAATGATATTTCTAACTCTAGTAATGGGCTTCTGGATAGGGTATTCAGCAACATCAATTTGTCAGTTTCCCGATGCATGTCCCCTCTTGTACGGGAGGATGACTATCATCCTACTTTGGTTTTTGTGCTCAGGTTTCGGTCGATTCGCCCGCTGCGAACTGACATACCCTCACATGAAACCGATCGGTGCAGGGGATGGAAGTTTGAAGGTGGAAACTTCGAGCTACTTTACTCATTAATGAGTGAAGTAGATTGGAGTGAGTTGCTCGGGATTTGTGATGTAAATGAGGCGGTACAATTCTTTTATAATACTGTATATAATGTGTTTGATGAATGTTTTTCAAGGAAGTCGCCATGTCGTGGTGGAAGGCGATACCCGAGGTGGTTTTCTCGAGAGATTATTGGGGACATTCAGATCAAGCATTGCTATCACAAAGCTTGGAAGGCTGAGCATGGTCAACGCGACTATGAAATGTTTAGCCTTTATCGCTTGAGAGTGAGGCAAGCTGTTCGAGTGGCCTATCGAACATATATGGAATCGGTAGAAGATTGCATTCGTGAAAATCCCAAATCGTTTTGGGATTATATTAAATCATTAAGAAGGGATGGCGGGTATGCCGATTCGATGAGTTGGAAAGGCGAAAAGGTGACCGGACATGGAGTGGCAGAAGCATTTGCTGGTCACTTCAGGTCTGTCTACGCAAGTAGTATTCCTTATTTGGATGTTGCCTCTGCGTCAAGACAGCCATCATGCGGTGCCCAGTCCATTGATATTTTTCCAGTTGATGAGAGTGATGTGTTAAAATTTATTAAAAAACTAAAAAATACTCACTCTTTGGGACCTGATAACGTCCCTACATTTTTTTTAAAGGGGTGTGTTGATTTTGTCAAAGGCCCACTTGCATATATTTATAATCTTACAATGGAGACAGGTATCTTTCCGGAAACGTGGAAGATGTCGAAGGTTACTCCAATCCATAAGAGTGGTACAGAATCATCAGTGGAAAATTACAGGCCGGTAGCTGTTCTCTCTGCACCAGCAAAAGTTCTTGAGATGATCATGCACAACATGATTTCTCCAAAAATTGAGTCATTTATAATAAATGAACAGCATGGATTTAGAGCAGGCCGATCAACGGAAACTAACCTGATGGTATTTACCAATTATGTGTCATCGGCCCTGGATAGAGGTCACCAGGTTGACTGTTCTTACAATGACTTCTCGAAAGCATTTGACAAAGTCGATCATGATGTCCTGATGGAAAAACTCCAACTTATTGGATTGTCTGATCGATTTTTGAAGCTATTCGGGAGTTATTTTAGGAACCGTCAACAATACGTATCGTACGGCCTTTATCAGTCACAGACCTTTAACACATTTTCTGGTGTCCCTCAGGGCTCAAACTTAGGGCCGTTGCTGTTCACGATTTTTATAAATGACATAGCATTGGTAATAAAAAATGCTATGTTTTTGTTGTTCGCTGATGACTTGAAACTCTTTTTGAAAGTTGTCACCTTGGACGATTGTCGTCAGCTCCAACTTGATATAGATAATATATTAGATTGGGGCAGGCGTAACAAACTAGAATTCAATATTGATAAATGCAATCTTTTGTCGTTTACCAGAGCCTCAAAAGTGTTGTTTTTCCAATACTCGATGCATGGCAGAGTTCTGTCACGAATATCATCTGTAAAGGATCTTGGCATTACGTTTGAGAGTAAACTGACATTTATTAGCCATATAGTTACCATTTGTAACAAGGCGCTTAAAATGTTGGGCTTCGTCATGCGTACTTCCCGGGTCTTTTCGGATGTTACGGTATTAAAACTTTTATTTAATTCTTTAGTTCGAAGCAGACTTGAGAGTGGGTCTATTGTTTGGGCACCGCATCAGTTGAAGTATGGCCTTATGGTGGAGAGGGTTCAGAAGAAATTCTTGAGACTCCTTTATTTGAGGTTGTACGGATACTATCCGTGGCTTTATCCAACTGACTTTCTCTTAGGCATGCTTACATACTGCAGTTTGCAATTTAGAAGAAATCTTTATTTAGCTATGTATTTTTTTCGACTTATACGAGGTATAAATGAGAACTCTGCCATTCTGGGCAGTGTTGACTTGTGTGTCCCTGATAACTATCTTAGAAATAGAGAACATCAGTTGTTTATTCTCCCAAGGTGCAGAACCAACCTGCCACTGGTAATGCCAATTGGGAGGGCGATAACTATGTTCAACGAAATTGCTTCGGGTGTTGATATATTCCGCCTACGTGAGGATGAGTATAGGTGGACGTTATTTTATAAATTTTTGAAATAGGGTCTGCTTAACTCATCCGGTGTATTTCCATGTACCTATATAATTAATATTTTTGTATGTACATATTTGTTTAATAACATATTATCTATCTCTTTTTTATGTCATGTTGTGAACGTCTTAAACTTATAATTTGTAATGTCCACAATATGTAAAAATAAATAAATTGAAATTGAAATTGAAATTGAAACTTTATGAGTTCGTCTATCCATTGGGTTTTAAGGCATCCATGTGGACGTTTAATGCTCCTTGGGTACCATTTGACCAGCGGTTGTCCGCTAGCAGAGCAACATGTCAAATAGAATCAGCCGAAATGTGATGTTTCGAATAATGCTTTAAAAAAGAATTAATAAATTCAAAGTGGCACATAGTATTTTTTTTTGATAACGTGTAAGTACGTCATTAATATGATAGCTATAAACTCTAATCACCGGTGAACCATTGACATCATAAAAATGGCGACTCGACTATTAAACCTCGGAAAAAAAGATAAGAAAATGAATCTGTTAGTGAGTGCGCATCAACAAAAGAACTCGACAATAAATTAATATAATATTATTATAATATATAAGTAAGAGATTTTCAATTAATTCTGCGTGTACACGACTTGTTAAGTTATGTATTCTGGTAACAAGGAACATAGAATTAATGGAAACTGAAATACCTAACGGGTGTGGAGTAACAGGCAACCGATCTCGAGTAATAGTTAAAATTTGTCGCAATTAAGCATGGCAGTCGTAGCATAGTGGTAATGCACATGGCGCGATACACAAGAGACGCAGGTTCGATCCTGCCGGGTGTCTTACTTTTTTTTAAAAAGATTTTTTCTATTGGCTATATTTTTTCATGAGTGTTTTCAAAATTATTTATGTTCAATAATTAGAATAGTACATTCTTAAAATCTTGTGAATTATTCGTTGAATAAAAGAAATAGTTAATTAAAAATATGCAAAACAGTAAAAGGTGTCGCATTGCTGACTTTCAACTAACAAGATAATTGCTTTATTGCCCCCGTTTTGGTAAACGTCCTTCTGCATTAAATTTACAACGTTTGCATAGTACCAACCTATTAAAAACTTATACTGAAGTGACTCAGGAAACCAACATTCCGAACAGTATTATTTTCGTGTTGATTCTCGAAATTTTTGAATAATTACATTCCCAGTTGGTTTATTCAGGGATTCATCATGAATCACGCATACTACATAACGACTTGACTCTGGCGGGTTTAGAGTAGAGGTGAGTTGGAAATACTGTCACCAGTTTGTGTACTCAAGTTTCGGATGAAACTACCCATACTCAGTATGTGTGGCCAAATAAACTTATTCCAAAAAACTTGTGATGATATCATCGCGAGTCGCTGTTCTGTGCACTCGCCAGTTGGTAGACTTTCAACACTATTGACATTAAATACGCGCGAACGAGATAGCACTTGAATATATGTATATTTTAATTTAGTAGTCTATTGCGTTCGAATGTATGAATAATAATAGGTCATAAATTTTGTGTCGCAGCATAGTGGTGAGATGACGCACAGGCTTAGGCTTGTTATATACCGCTCAAAACATGTTTAAAATTTAAAAAAATCACTGTTATTCATTTTTCAACACAGAAAAACAATTGTCCTGGCGCCCAGTTCTCCCATTCCTATTATCAATTGATAGTATTAAATGGTGCCGTAATTATTCGTCAAATTTAGTTTTCTCACTACTCGCACTGATACCAACACAGTATAAGTTGGAGTAGTGTGTACTAAAGATTAGCACCAAGTCCGTGTAAACAAGCCTTTATTTTAAGTAAAGCTACTCACTCTAACAATAATGTTCTGCGGATTCAGCAAGTATGAACTCCTGTGTATAGATAGTCCTTAAAATGATCAATTGGCTCACCTGAAACAAAAGTAGAAGACATACAAATTAGTAAGTATTGTTTTAAAGAAACGCATTTTTATAAATAATTCAGTCAATGGCAGATCAGAAGGATTGATGGAACCAGGGAACTCAGAAATAATGGGAACTGAAATACACAACGGGTAAGGCGATAGCAGGTAACCGACTCGAGTAAGGAAGAATCCGGGTTAAACTTACACACGTGTTAAGAATACGTTATACGTCGAATACTAAAAACTGCTCTCGGTTTATGCATTTACGCCCATTTAATGTTGGTGTATTACACACACTATTTCACGTGCATAATGCGTGCTATATTTTCGTAGGACTCTCACACATTCAAAAGCCTGCTTCACCATGCGGCGTATTGAATATAGCCTATCGGTATTCTATTTATTATCTGTTCTGTGGACGGAACCATATATCTTGAAATCCTCACCGATTTCCAACAATATTCCAATAGTCCAGTTGTCACATTCCCATTTGTGAAAAATAAGCATCTTTTTAAGATTTTGTTATAATTTAAAAATTAATGACTGCTTTGAAACCCCTTCTGGAGATTTCGGGAGTGCAACAATCGAAGTGAAAATGTTAAAAAAATCAACAAAGTGGAGTTTTTTGAAGTTATACTTCTTTTGTCGCTTTTGGGAAATCAGATCAGAGTGTATTTTTGGCGTGTGACATTTGTAACACATAATTTATTTTTTCACACAAAATTAACGCACTCGATTGGATTCGAACCACCGATTATTGACGATTATACAGTATAATATTATTATTTAGAATTGTCCCGTTCCCTAGGCAGCGAATTTATTATTGTCGGCCATTTGCAATTCCTTACGTAAACAAACTACTAAACGTCATAGTGGCAGTTGTTACTTTAAAAATAAAAACAACGATAAATAATTATATAATTTAGTAATATATGTTAAAGTGTATAGAAATAAACCAACGGCGTTCCAATAAGCGGTCATTTTTCTTGAGTGTGTTATTTAACAAGATAATTAAGAGCTAGTCAAAGAATCTAGTTTATCACAAGTTTTGTTTTTGTTTTGTTATGCCAAAGAAGTATAACTTCTAACACGCGTACATAAGTACACACCGATTTGTTTTTAAATAAGGAATTAGCGTGTTATTTAAGAGATTTTATAGAGTAATTATCATAGAGTTCGTTTCATTTATATATTTGTTAATCCTACATCAAGTGCAATGTCTTATATTCAATCTCAACGTTATAAAACGCACTTGTCAATTAAATTTCCAAAAATATTCATCAAACATCTGAAGTCAGCATAATGTAATTTTCCGCCTTAGTTTCTCAAAGGAGAAGTTTCTCGGATACTTTGCCTCTTCGTTAAATCCACAGTGGCGGCTAAAATCCGAGCAGCTAGCCTAATTATTTAGCTACAGTCGTTTTCCGCCGACCTACTAAAAGCAAATAACGTAACAAAATACGTCCAAGTGAAAAGTTCAAAGAAAATGACAGATCCAATTTACGTTTTTTTTTTCAAGACAGTCGGCTTCCTTCGAAGTTGCAGGGTTCGTCAAGCTATCGGACGTTCAGGAATATAAATAATTACAATATTAATACTATCGACCGATGGTACTTGATAGAATTTGAACTTAAATTCTAATGGATTTATTTTTTGTACTAAGTCGGATGAGGAAAAAGAAAAACGGCAAATAATTTTCAACTATAGGTGCGACGAAATTTTGGACTCGCTGGCAATCGGAGAGCGAACGTCGAGCTGTGAACACGTCAATTTGTTTCGTGATGGCGACGGGGGTATTAATTCTTAAATCGTGTAAAGGTGACTAAAAAACGTTACCCATTTACTTGAAAAAGAAAACATGTCAATGAATATATTATTATTGTTACTAATAGAACAATAAACAAAACATTAAATGGACGCACGTTGGATTTATATGACAAATTATATTTCGTTCGGCACGCGTCATTTGCACAATCCGCGCATCGCCTAGCCACGATCTTTTTAGACAGTCCGAAATTTCGTCGCACCTACAGTTGAAAATTATTTGCCGTTTCACTGAAGTATGCTCATAAACAATTAGTATTCAATAATATTCTTACATGATACCTACTTTTTTATTGTCTATAATACTTATTGGTTTTTAAATATAACAAGTCCACAAATAAACCCACCTAATATATATATTTATATAACACGTATACATACCTACATTCGCATACATATATACATACATATAAATGGTGTACATCAATACAAAGTTTTAACATAAATAAAATGAACACCTTCCACTGTGCCTAAGCTGTGCCTAAAGCGCAGTGTTAAACCAGTGTGTGCTTCCCGTGATCACATATGCGTGTGAAACATGGATCCTAAGTAAAAGAGAGATCCAGAAACTTAGAGTAGCACAACGTGGTATGGAGAGGTGCATGCTGGGCATAACGCGAAAGGACAAAAAGAGGAATGAGTGGATAAGGAAGCAGACAAGGGTTTGCGATGTAATAGAGTTTATTAAAAGCCTTAAATGGAGATGGGCTGGACACATAGCTCGAAGAAGAGACAATCGTTGGACAAATCTAGTCATCCAGTGGTATCCAAGAAGTACAAAACGTCCGCAAGGTAGACCTAGAGGCCGTTGGATCGATGAAATGATAAAGTTCTGCGGAAGTAAGTGGCAATGCAATGCACAGGACCGAGAGAAGTGGAAGCAGCTCTAAGAGGTCTTCATCCAGCAGTGGATAGGTTCAGGCAGATGATGATGATGATTATGATGATGAAAGTGTGTAGAAGATTATATATAGATTGTCTACAAAAATTCACCTCAAAAGAACAAGTGCGACTACTGAAATAATAAAATAATTATTAAAAACGCCTGACGCGGGCCCACACCAAAGTTTCCTGGCTGATGCGAGAAAAGCTACGACCGCGCCACTCTTATCTGAAACACGGAGAAGAGAAGCGTCTAAGTGAGCGATGATTAACGCAACACTGTCCAAATTACGAAGGGCTCTGTTGAGTTCAGTTTAGTTAGGTACGAAACGTAGGTGGGCCCAACATCGCCCACCCATTCATCATTACAAAACCTGTACATTTCACTTTAACAAAATGCATTACATCACACACTGTGTATTTAATTATTGTGTAAATGTCACAATTGTGGTGTTATTTTCCATAACTGACCAAAGTCGCGAAATAACCGAGCGAGTCGCGATGATAATATCATACCATGGGTTCGAACAGGGATATTAGGTTAAGGTTATTGGACCACACGTACTGAGTATGGGTAGTTGCATCCGAGACTTAAGTACACAAACTGGTGACAGTATTTCCAATTCACCTCTAGTACAGTGCGCCTCTACATATTGATATCTACGTCATGGCACTGTTTGCGATGTCAGTAATGCGTCACGCACTTTTTTCATGCTAGCGTATCAACGGTTTAAGCCGGCCCTCATATCTAAACTCGCCCGTCTGACACACAGCCATAAATCAAATATTCTAAAAACGTCGATCCGATGTTGCATATGAATACCGCACACATAGGCACCCAGCGACAGTCGCGTGTAACCTCTCGAAAAGTGGATATATTGGGATGTAGCGACCGGCGAGCCGATATACGAATGACTAATTCGTAGGTGTAAGTATGCGTTCTGGCGGCTTCGACTCGCAGCCCGAGACGCATGCGATTAATTGCTAGCAGCACTAAATGTTGTTTTTTTGAAACTTAAGTGTTTAAATAATAATTTAAAAAGAATTACAATATTTGAAAACCCTAATTAATTACTGTATGTTATCAATTATGATAGAATGATAACTAGTAAATACCGAACCTAATTAAGAAAATACCTGGCATAGCTCTCGTGGGTTAGCAACACCGATCGCAACGATTCATCTCATTAAAAAGATTTACACACAAATTTCCAACAAAAACGCGTGAAAAACAAAAAAAAAAGGTGAAAAATTAGTGGAAAGTTCAGTTGACAGATGGCAGTCCTAGCAAGACTGACAGATCAAAAAAATAATTTATTTACAATCTCTAGAAAACAGGGATGGTGCGTCCCGTCCCCACGTTTTAAACGAAACATAAAAAAATACTTAGGCCACTGGTTTTTTATGGCACAATAATAAAAATTAAATTTGATTTTCTGACTAGGCACAAAATTACGTTATATAGTTGACTATAAATATACCATCATACACGAGACACGGTTGACGCAATTGATTTGTCAGAATAATTAAAAGGGGTCTCGAAACAGTGCAAACCAGTCATATAATACTTTTTCTTTCTTTCTTTCTTAACTTCCTTCTTTAAGCACTACGGTGCGTGGTTGCAGCATCAGTCCCGTGAGGCTCCGTCTCGGGACGGAATGATTAATTAAAATCAAATCTTTCAAACACGTTTATAGCGTCATGGAAGGCGGCCGTGCATATCCACGACTGTACATACATGACGGGTGGTGATGGCAACATTATTAAATTATGTACACCAAAATCATAAAAAAGCGTATTTCTCACAGCATGAGTATACAATATTAACAAAACATGACCACTGTACAAAAAAATAACCACTAATAATAATATTATCATGTGTCATCAGTAGGGCCCGGACTTATATGCTAGTTCATGTTTTGTTAGAGTGTATGCACAGCTATAAGAGTTGCACAGAAATCTGTTTTGAAAGACACAGAATCCAAAAATAAAATTGTATTGTGCATATAAATGCATATTTGAGACATTAGAGCATATTTGAGACATTACTGCATATTTCATAAATAAATGCATATTTTAGAGATTTGAATTTATAATTTTAGTTTTTTTTAATTATTTTATCGAAATATAACTAAGTTAGGAAGGTAGGTAGTTTAGATGCCCTTGCATTTTTAATGCCATCTCCGAGCTGTGGATTTATCAGAAAAAGTAAAGTCAACTTGGGCACTTTTATTTAAAGTTTGCCCAATCACCTCTGTGGACGTTTAGAGGTCATTTTCCGCATATAAACAAAATACTGACAGATACATATGCAGAAAAATTTAATGCCAGAGCATAATATTGAAAAAAATATTGTAATTTTTTTTCGGGCAAAAAACAGAAAATAGTAAGTATTTAGGAATAGTCAAGTGTCATTTTTGTTTTTGAAGTTATGTTTGGTTTACATTGCATTTATTATTCAATGATTTGTACTTGTGAAAAAACTATTTTGAAAATTGTAATTGATTAACTTTATATTCATTGTTTGTGTTTTTTTGTTCTGCTATCGTATTATGTTGAAAAATTATTAACTAGTTATTCGATTTTTTGTCAGTAATATTAGGTAAAGTGGGTACAATTTTTAACTGCATATTTCTTCGGTTTTAGTGCATATTTTATTGATTTTAAGTGCATACGTGCATGCGTATATTCATGTTTTTTGTTGCATATAAATCCGCTCCCTAGTCATCAGTCTGTTTTTGTCACTGTCATTTTCGGTAATATTTATTTTTAGTTACAGGATATGATTCTAGGAAAGAGATACATCGATATTTTTACTGAGTACATTACGTTGGTAGTAAGTATTTGTAGTTTTTTTTAAATTATTGCAGGGGGCTTCAAAATCATTCAGTGCTTCGGGCCTCCACGTTCATTAACCCGTCACTGTCTGGCGGATGAGTATTCATCGAAGTGAAGTTATCAATCAGTAGCGGAGGGTGGAGGTAGGCTGTTAAGATGTGCCATAAACCATAATAGGTTTAGTATACTTTGGGCGATACGACAAAATTATGCACACTTTTTCATTCATACTTATTTGTTTTTGTTGGTTTAAGAATACATACATATAGTTCATTTTTTTAAATTCATTAAGCCCTGCTTAAACCAAACTATAATAGATAAAAAAAATATTCTATCTATAAAATATCCAAAGTTATGTATGAGTTAATTGCATAATTTCGGATATTTTATTGGATATTATTTTTTGACTATTATCTAGTATTGCTTGGTTTTCGCAGGGTTTGATTGAATTATAAAAACTAGACAACACCATCTGCGAATTGTGGTCTTATTTCAATGAAAACTAATACATATGACAGACAAAGTTTAGTGTGCACTATTTATGGCGGATCTTAACAGCCTAACCCCACCCTTCGCCACTGTGTCATACGATAAGATAATAATATAAGCGACTATCAAACAATTGAAATTTTGCATTTGTTTAATGAATTTACCTTTGCGATATTTAAATAATAACTGGAAAATCGAATAAAACATGTTTAAATTGGAAAAAAAATGATAAATCAATCGGCATCATTTTTCCATTTTCAAAATGGCCACCTGTCAAAATTTCCCGCCATTAATGGTCATGTTCGCAAAAAATAACAAGACGGCCAGAGACAAAAATGAATTGTTATTGTTGCAGGCGTTCATGAAAACATCGCCATTAATAAAACAAATAATAATAAAGGGAAGTAAACAGGCAACCCCATCGCAACGTTGCTAAAACAGTGGGCATATTAATTGTCCGTTCTTTTAAATAGTACATGCCATGTCCACGCAGTATTTTAAATTCATAAATTTTGGTAGGCAGTTTAGACGTTTAGCCTGACATAAGAATTTGTGTTTCGTTAAGAGGAAAATTCACCGGAACCCAAATACATTATAATATATCAGTGACGAAGGCTGAATGCAGGCTGTTAAAAGATCTGACATAAATAGTGCACACTTTATCAGTGCAACGTATTAATTATTGTTTTCATTGAACTAAGACTACAAATGTGTAGATATTGTTTGTTGGTTTTTAAAATTCAATTAAGCCATGCCTAATTCAAGACATAGTAGATAATAGACAAAACATATTCATTAATCAATAAAATATCTAAAATTATGCCATTAAACTAAACATAATTTTATAGATAGAACAACTTTTTTAACGATTATGGTTTGGTTTAGGTAGGACTTAATTAATTTTAAAAAAAACTTACCAACATCATTATATTATTATATTCTTAATTCAACGAATAAAAATAAGTATGACTAAAAAAATGTGCACTATTTACATATATTATTATCTACATTCTACATATTATTATATTTTAATAACAAGATCAAGATTTAAGAAAACTTAAGAGTAGGTTGCTTGAGATTATATACACCCTGTGGACAGTGACGATTTTCTTCGACGCTAATCACGCACTCGATTCATCGGAGGATTTTAAAGGGGGCCTCGAAAGAATTCAAACCAGTCGTACAGTGTATGTTGCGTATTTCTCACAAATTGGGTATAATTTGTTTTAAATCATTGCGACTAAAATCAAAAGGGGTATAATGACTCAACAGATGAAGACTTTTACACAAAAAAATAAACCGCTAATAGTTAAAATTATCAAGAGTATTGTTGTCCGTTTGTGTCGTCTGCGCTGTCTTGTCTTTGCCATGCCTCATGAACCTCAATCACGACGTCGTGACACAGAAGCAGAGTGCGAAGTAATAATTCATTCACTTAAATAATTTATATTTCCTGGTACGCGCGCCTGCCGAGGAGATAAGAGAGCGGACCATGCAGCCTTTCATCCTATTGAGAGTGAAGAAACAACGTTGGACCTGGCACACCTACGGTAGGTACTATGGATGGCCGAAGAAAATTTCAATCCGGCCTGTCTGTTCTTCACGCCAACCAGATTCCGGCGTTCTTAAAGACCGCTAAATACTATCTACTCTCTACGGCGTGAAGGTTTACAACGCTTCAACTGAGGTACATGCTGCCTGATTCACTTGAATACTTTAGGGCTTAGGGCCTTCCGATTTAAGCCCGAAGTGATAACGGGTCATCACCATATCAGAATTATTCGCTAATGAAACAATAGAGGTGGTTCTCCAGCGACGGCGTCTACCCTATTTAGCTGTCAATTGGCAGTCTACATTGTCACTGACAGTTGACGGGCAGGCGTTGCGAAATGGAGCAGCGTCAGTTGACACGTCTGCCCTGTGTCAACACAGCCCGTTGCTCAGCTTGTTAATTCAGGGATCGGCAAGGTACGCGGGGATACATTTGCAAGACAAACGGTTAATACGAATGACAATGAATTACACAACAAAACAATAAGACAGTTTTGAAAGTAACGTAAAGGAAAGCCGTGTCCGTAAATTTGTACGTATTTGGCTGTATCACCCCTGTTGTATCGGAAATAGATGGCCGTATAGTTTTGAGATCAGGTAAGTAAATTAGAAATATAATTATTTATTTAATTTAATAAAACGCATTTTTAGTACTTACTTTTTCCACTTTTAATAAATAAATCTGGACCGGTTTCGTTATTCTCAGAGGAACATTTTTAACTGAATCATCATCAGCCGGGGTCAATCCACTGCTGGATGAAGGCCTCCCCAAGCTTTCTCCAACTCTTTCGGTCCTGTGTCGTTCGCTGCCACGTATTTCCGCCGAACTTTACCAGTTCGTCAATCCAGCGGCTTTTAGGGCGACCCTGTGGCAGTTTCGTGCCCCTTGGGTACCGCTGGATGACGGCATTTTTCATCCTTTCAGCGAGCAATGTGCCCCGCCCATCTCCATTTCAGCTGTTTGGCAACGTCTATTACATCGCGTACTCCTGTCTGCTTCCTAACCCATTCGTTTCTCTTACGGTCCTTTCGCGTGATGCCCAGCATTCACCTCTCCATGCCTCGCTGTGTGACTCTTAGCCGTTGGACATCTCTCGACGTCTCGCAGCTATACGTGAGCACGGGTAGCACACATTGGTTGAACACTCTACGCTTAAGACATAATGGTAGGTCACTCTTGAAGATACTATTCAGACGTCCGAAAGCACTCCATCCCAGCTTTGTTCTTCGAGCAATTTCATCGTGCATGCTTCCGTCTATGGACACCTGCTGTCCGAGATAGACGTAGCTGCTGACTTGCTCGAGTTGGGTGCCATTAATACAGATAATCGCAGGGTTCGAAAAACAGTTCCTCATCACTTTTGTCTTTAATCTTCACAAAATAGGCATCATCAAAACAAATTCAAAAGGCGACACAAATCATCTACCGATACATTTAATTATCCGTCCAATATACTTTGGCAATAACAATTAAATTAAAATGAATGAAATAGGATATTAAGATAATATAATGCATTTCCACCATGAATTGACAGTTAATACAATAAAAGAAAATTAGAACTATAATTATATTATCATATATCTTTATATAAAATTCTGAAGTAGGTGCTCGTAAGTATCAATTTGAAAAACTAACCGACACTATCTGTTAATATTGTAGTCTTAGGTCAATGAAAACAAATACGTATGACTGACAAAGTTCAGTACACACTATTTATGGCGGATCTTAACAGCCTACATCCACCCTTCGCCTACACCCTAAAGTGTATTATATTCGAATGACGAAGAATTTGAATAAGTATAACCTTTATAATAATAGACCGGTTTACAAGCTGTATCATGCATTCATATTCCAGTGCGTAAGGCACTGGTTTTTCACATAGTAGCTCTGAGTTTGATTCACGGTGAGGTTACAAAGTATTTAAGTAAGTGATTTTACTGAAAGCCTGGGTGTTTGATTCTTTTACATCTACTACTATATTACTATTTCACTTCACTACCGACATTGGGGCGCATGGCCTATGGTAGAGTTAAAAGGACACTACTACCATTTTTATTAGCTCGTTTGTTCAGTGCAAATCTTGCAATCGATTTTTAACTAACTTCCCGACTAGCTAGACATTTGAAACTTTTAGAATATATCAGAACACGATGCCAATACATTCTTTTAATACTTTTAGCCATCTTTAAGCAGAATTGAATTCATTTTCAATTAATTCTGTTTTGTATGGAAAGTTATTTCAGAAAAATCCGTAAAAAGTAAAAGACTATTATTGGTTGCTAAGTGGGTGGTCCTAGCAACTAAATTATTAATATATACGTGCGTTACTATGGAAATCAAAATGACATTTCAGTATTCTATATTTGTTTGTTTGTTTTTTTATTTACTTCATATCAAGTACAAGTTTGAGCATATTGAGCATAATAATTCAACAGAAAATTTAAAAACGTTGTATATAAAAAGTTCTTTTTATCTTGTTATTATTTTTATGTAACGGTAACGTCTACTATATGGTTTCATTGATTTTTAGCAAAAAATAAACTTTGGAATAATTGTTCGAAATGTAAATAGTACGAGTATTACATTCAGCCTACGATAAGGGGGCACTGTCAAATGACGTGATTGTCATCATGCAATTCTATATGAGAAGGGGACACACGATGATGAATAAGAACTACATTTATATATCTACTATTTATCTGTTTAAAAACCAATTACATGATATTACATATTTTTATTATCTCGTAAGGCACACCGGTCAAATGTTACTGACATCTGCATTGATTCAAAGTAACCCACTGTTTCAATCCAATTGATATTACTTAACCTTTCCAGGAACGCTGGACAGTACCTTCATCAGAAACAATAACTATATGACATGAAAGTGTTATAAATCTATTATTGGGCAATTTCATCTTTATTAATAGTGTGTACCAATCCACATTGCGACAGGCACAACGAAATTAGGTCAGAGACTAACATTGTTAACAATTATTGGTCTACAAAATGAATGGGAGCGAAATAATAAATGCATATATTATTTAAACGGGCACGAAGGGCGCCCTAGGTAGGTAATTTGGTAGTAATAATTATATATATACTTAAGGGGAAACAAGCTCAGCGTACGTCAAAATGGAGCTTTTATGCTATTTTCAAAGCATGATCCTGGACATTCCTTAAACGTTGTAGATAATCTATTTACATAAAATAGTTTTCTTTTAAACCTCTCGCTCAAATGTTTTAGAATATAGTCATATTTCAGTACGTCCATGTGAAGTGGTGTTAAGATTTTTTATATTTATTAATTTTTAAAAACATTTATAAAACCATTAGTAAAATTTATGTCGACATTATTATTTATAACATTACTTTGGGGAGCGCATTGACTAGTCTTGAACCTCTCGCTAATGGTGCTTGATAAGCTTGACACGAGGAAACGGTTCCGATTAAAAATAAATCATGGCTGCGACCACTTAGGTAATTGACAGGCGCATGTAAATTCATTAGGACACCAGGATCGGAAACCACCCTCGCGATAACAGGCAAAAGTGTTTGAACAGAAAAGACGTACGAGATTCAAGAGAGTGAAAAGTAAGCATGCCTTGTAGAAAGGCAGTCGGAAAATAACTCACACATTCAAACCCCTGCGTCAAAATTGACTTTATTAGTATATAATAAAAGCCTATCGGTGTAAAAGAAATCTGTAATATTAGTCTAGGTGATAAATTTTTCTATTCAAGGTAAAACAAAATAAAAAAAACTTTATTTCGAAATCATTTCATTGGATTAAAAGAAAATATTTTTTATACCTACAGCAGTGGGAGTTTTTCAGAACTGGTTGATTTATTTATTTGTTTACAAACAGCAAAGCGGAGAATGATTAAGAATTCAATTGTTTACATTTCTCCGCAATCCTCTCTCTCGGGCAATAAATCTCCGGGCAGGTAAGCCGTGAATCTAATTCGCATCCACCTCCGGGATAATCCGTGGAGTGTAGGTAAAGTACAGACATACGAAGTTTCGAGTGAGATTTTATTATCGTGGTATACAAATTGAAACGTAGGGATACGGCTCCGGTGTATATTATACCAGGGTTTCCAGAACTTTTCCTGCGATGAAACACTTCGCAAATCCGGAAATTTTAACGGAAAACTTTGCTTATTTAGTACGGTTGGTACTTAAATACCCAATAAATAATCAATAAAATTAAATATGTATTCTTATATATATATATATATATATATATATATATACACACCCACGATGGCCGCGCACCTTAATCGTCAGCCTATAGCTTTGTAGGTCCCAGGCTCGAATCCTGGGTCTGACAAGTACACATATTGTTTTTCAATTTGTGTATGAGTCAAGAGTATGGACCTAATAGGTTGAGCAAGTGGCTGACATCCATTTCTCGCAAAAACAAAAATCTGTTAATACAAACGTCCACTCTGTGGAGCAGTGACGTCCCGTGGGGTTAGGCAGATTGTGCGTCGCTTGGGGGCGGCAGTTAGATACTTGAAGAGCGGCAAATCGAGGAGAATCATTACGTATATCTATAAAGAGCTACCTTAACTTAGTAATAACTGAAATATCTTTCCATTAAAACAAACAGCTCACTGGTTGGTTACAAAATGTATTAATTCACATAAAAGGTTTAACAGGACTGTATTTTTTGTCGGGGTCGCGATGTCTAGTTTACTTCAGTTGTCCTTGGAGGTCACGTCCTTGATGACCACCAACGACACGTGCAGATTTTAGAATTATAGGTGGGTACATACTTACCTAATTTAAATGTATCCAAATATTTTTGCCTGTCACTCGTGAGTTTTGGAAGTTGTCAGGTGTATTTTTAAATGTATATGTTTCCGTGGACTCGCCATATTGTCTATTGAAGCAGAGATGGCATTTAAATTAGATTTAGTGGTATACCTATATTATTTTTTTAGTAATGTATCTATACAACAGATTAGTTTAGTCATGAAAGGATGATAAAAATACTGTATAAAAAATGGGGCGGCATTTTGTCTAGGGACGTCAATGCTGTAGAAGCCCATATGATCCTATTAGGATCGCACATGGTCGAAAGAAAGAAAGAAGATATATATTAATATATATAATTGATTGAAGTTCTTGATGCCTTCGATGATTTTGGATCCTTGAATTGCAAATCTTCCTGATATCAGGCACAATATTAGAAAGTTGAATTCTTATATCAGAACTGATGTCGTGTTGAGCTTGTACTTTAAATTCGTTGCAATATAATAAGAAAATCCTGCTTTTAAATAAATATGACGTAGTAAAGGGAAGTAAAACAATAATAGCTTGTTTTGACACACTGGGGGGCACACTTCTGATAAATTCGCGGAACATAGTTTGGGAAACTAATTAAACTGTTGGACATTTATAATAAATTATTTCTTAAACCGGATGTAGCTACGACAATAAAAATATCGTCAGTGTTGTCATTATTGCGGGAGAAAAATACCTTAATGTAATCGGTTTTGATTAATAATATTTTAAAGATGAGACATTATATTTAGTAAGAACTTAAATAATTCATAAAAATACATAAAAAATAATAGGGTATTAATAATATGTAACGGATTACTAACCACCAGCTTCATATCATTATAAATCTTACTAAGTTTGAAAGAAAATATATTGTGAAAACAACATAATATAGGTGCATATAAGTTTAAGTATAAAAATGGACAAACATAAACATCAATATTATTATTAATTGAAATACTGTGAAATAATCGTGCACACATTTTTATAAGATTACGCAAAATCATTAGATAATCTACATAGTTTTCAGAACTATGAACGAATTTATCTTTATCAGCAAAAAATCGTTTCATTTTGCTAAAAAAAACATTTATATATAATACCTATCTATAATTTCCGGAATGTTGGGAAATATTTATACGATGACAATACTGTAAGTATAATATGTCATTTGTTACTATTTGACGTAAGGGGAGGTTTTCTTGTTATGTTTTATTGACACTACACGAGTGGCGAAGCGTGGAAGTAGGCTGTGGAGATCCGACATAAACAGTGCACAATAAACTTTGACAATCATACTCATTTTTGTTTTCGTTTAACTAAGAATTCAAATTGCAGATTGTGTTAATTAATTTTTTTTTAATTCATTGCTTAAACCCTAAACTAAACCATAATAGTATTGGTAGGTTTTAGAGATCCGAAAATATTAAGCACACTTTATCAATCATTTGTTTTCAAAGAATACAAATTACAGATGGATTTTAAAAATTGAATAAGCCCTGCCTAAACCAAACCATAAAACATTAAAAATATTCTTCTATATGCCAATAATGCCATGTATGTATGCCATGCTAATAAGTATAGGTGTATTATGATTTGCTTTAGGTAGGGTTGAATTGAATTTAAAAAACCAACCAATACTATCTACAATTTGTATAATTAGTTCAATGAAAACAAATAAATATGACTGACAATCTTTAGTGTGCTCTAGAGGTGAGGTGGAAATACTGTCATCAGTCTGTGTACTCAAGTTTCGGATGAAACTACCCATACTCATACTCAGTATGTGTGGCCCAATAAACTTATTCCAATAAACTTGTGATGATGTCATCGCGAGTCGCTGTTCTGTGCACTCGCTAGTTGGTAGACTTTCAACACTATTGACATTAAATGCGCGCGAACGAAACAGCACTTGAATATAGGTATATTTTAATTTATTAGTCTATTGCGTTCGAATGTTTGAATAATAGGTCATAAATTTTGTGTCGCACCACAGTGGTGAGATGACGCACAGGCTTAGGCTCGTTATACGACCGCTCAAAACATGTTTAAAATTTAAAAAAATCACTGTTATTCATTTTTGTTAACAAGAATATTGTAACCTAACAGAAAAACAACTCATAAATTTAAAATGTGTTTAAAATTCTATAATAAATGGGACTTTTCGACAAGCGGAGCTCAGCGTATTTTTAGCGATTCTATTGAAGCCGATACACAGTCTGAGTTCCCTGAGCCGATACGTATTTCAAATACTAATATGGAGTTGGTTTTAGTTCCAGTTGAGTATGAAACTTTTGTCGCATACGCACGCCAAACGCTCTATATAGTATTCCAAATACTAGTAAGTATTTTGGAACAAGTTTATATACTAAGTATTTTTTTATACTGGTAGTAAGTATAGTTAGTCTTCAAAATCGACCAGTTTTCCCATCTCAAGTGTGCTCTATTTATGTCGTATATCCACAGTCTAACTCCACTCTTCGCCACTGTTACCTACATAATTTACCCTGAGGGGATTAATTTTAATTTATCAATAATGGAATTGGTTTCAAAGTTCATTTTACCTGCCGTATCCCATCAGGGAATATAATACATCAACCGAACGACCCACGTAATACGTGGAAAACAAAAAGCGCAGTAATTACTGAGGCGAACTAAGCCGGGATAAGTAGGTAAGCCTCCGACTGAAATGTCGAAATGTCGCCGATCGAAGCCGTCCGATGGCAATAGGCTGATAACAGAAGTTTACCGTTTCGCAGATTTACCTGCCCCCACTTTGGATAATCTGCAACCTCGTTGAACACCATTTAAAAGGGATACACAAATAATATTTTGATAAATAAAATCCTACCTTACCGTTATAGAATTTGCCAAGAAGGGATAATTTAAGTTTGCCTGAAAAATGATAGAAATAACTACACGAAACCCGAGGGATGTTTGTTAAATTATTAAAAATAAAAATAATTTGCTAGTGAATTTATACTAACTACAGGTGCAACACTCATTGAGTTCATTTGAAAATGTCCCTCTGAGGCGGACGAATCCGGTCCTAATCTATTGATTAAAAGTGGAATAAGTACTACAAAAAAATGCGTTTTATTAAATAAAAACAACAATACAATGCAGTTCCACCATGAATTGACAGTTAACAAAATAAAAGAAATTTAAATAAATATACGTTCGTTACGGTTCTATACAGATATTAGATGAGGATTTTATTTAGTTTCTATCTGCTACTTAGTAGTTTTAATTCATTTTGGTCTTAACAAAATGTTTTTATTGCGGACTAAGAATTATCATGCCTAAGGCTTTATCATCATCATCGTCAGCCTGGATCTATCCACTGCTGGATAAAGGCCTCTCCAAGCTGATTTCACTTATCTTGGTCCTGTGCGTTTTGCGTTGCCACGTACTTCCGCAGAGTTTTATCATTTCGTCGATCCAGCGGCCTCTAGGTCTACCTTGCGGACGTTTTGTACCTCTTGGGTCCCACTGGATGACTAAATTTGTCCAACGATTGTCCCTTCTTCGAGCTATATGCCAGCCCATTTCCATTTGGGGTTTTTTGCGAACTCTGAGGCTTTATATAAAATTAAAATAACTCTCTTCTCGGTGGAACTTAAACATATTACGCAGTATTAAATAATTATTTATGTGTACATATTTAAACTCTCACCAAGTATTATATACTTAATAATACTTATAATAATTTAAATATACATAATAATATTAAATGTATAAGTACATTTTAAAAGTACCTATAATTCAAGGACGTCTATTTATTTTCGAATTCCATTCGATTACGTGGCGCCCAGTTGGCCCGGCGCCGAATCGTCCTAGATCCAATAAATCGACTTTAAAGTTAAATAATAATAGGATTGTAAATTACCGTGTCCGGAAATTTGTACGTATGCAGTTCGCCGTATCACAGTACACAGTCAAATATTGTATCGGAAATAATATATTATGGTCGTATATTAAAGACCGCCCAACCTCTTTGGGTCGTATAGTACTGAGATAAAATTCGTGTCTAAATAAAACACGGTTCTTGTCGGTTTACAGGAAGCCAGCGGCAAACAAATTTTGAAAATAGCCGATATACTGGACTATTTGTTAGGTTAGGTTAGGTTTTCATTCTTGAATTTTAAATGTAAGTGATCTGACATAAATCTAATAAAATTGGAGACCGTATAGTAGTATACGGTCATCTCTTTACGATAAGAAAACTCACGGCGAACTGTGCCACGGTAAAATGTTCTACCTACAATTTACATGTAACCGTATGCCCAACCTTTAAACATGCAAGTACATAATAGCTTTAACTTAAAAAGTATTATCTAATTAAAGTGAATATATTGTTATTAAAAAGTTATTAAAAATTAACAGTATTCGTTTGAACGTTTTGTTACATGTTAATTTATTGGCTACGACTTATCGCAAATTTTAATTAATTACATTACGTTAGAAAATGTACATAATTAAGGGCCATGACAGCTAGCTGGATACCTTGGGGATATGGTTTGCCGAAGAATATTTATTACACCTCGTCGCCCGATAACATAATTCACATATCACCGAAGGTGTGCTAATTAAGTATGGTACCTTTAGCATAGTGGTCTATGAGCCCTATGCAGAATCCAAGATTTCGATCCTAAGGATAAGTTGCCGAAAAGCATGACTTAACTATAGACTAGACTGAGTATAGAGTTAAGGAATCCTTAACCATAGACTACTTTGTTATGAACACGCCCCCTTCTGTATTACCATTTACCACTGACAGCTGCTGTCAAAATAAATTCGCATGTCTATAAAACAGTCCATACACTCAAATTCATTTAACAATGTATCTCAATATGGATATTGATAGTGTTAATTCGTTTGGCATGTACTTGCAGAATATTATTTTACTTTTATACACCAGCCCGCAGAAATACAAGATGCCAGATGATAGAATGACACTTAATAATTAATATGTATTTGATTAATAATAATTAAATATTAATATGTATTTATAGTTATTGCATTTATAAAATGCAGTTGTCATATTTTTGTCATCGTTTAACAATTATAACATAATTTACCTAAACTATAGGAAAGAGAATTTTTAAATATGGTATTATTTTCAATAGAAATGATCTTAACTAAGGACAATGTTTCTACATAGTGTTTTCTGCTAAGGAAATTTTAGTTATGACAAATGTTTCTGCATTCCGCTCATCGTGTATGGGCGCAAACCCCAAGAGATGCAGGTTCGATTCCTGCAGTGTCTTACTTTTTCAAAAAGATTTTTTCTATTGGTTATAATATATTTTCTCAGAAGTGTTTTCAAAATGGTGTATGTTCAATAATTAGAATGTTACATTCTTAAATCTTGTGAATTATTCGTTGAATAAAAAAGTAATTAATTAAAAATATCTTATTATATTTATACTGATACTATCCAACAAAGGTACATGATGGAATTTGAATTTAAATTCTAATGGATTTAAGTTTAGTACTATTCCATTTAGGTCGTTTTGTGCTACCCGGGTCTCGCCTTTCGGCATCTTCAGGCGCCGTGTACACTCACCAAAGGTAAGCACATACTGACAACGAACACTCTTTAACTCTAGCTTATATAATAAATCAATACAATAAAGTAGGTAAAAACACCATTACCTACCTATCAGGTCAAAGGTCACAAAAAATATATTGTTGTTTAGTTTTATTTGAAAATTTCAAAGAGTGACTTATGCATTTGCATAATTGAGATGGGCCCTTTTGCTTTTATTTTAACCTACTCATTAATTTTTTTATTTAATAATTTATGCTATTCAGCTATTTTTTTTACTCCATCTGGCATATTTTTGTGAATGACAGTAGTCGGCATCACTACTTACAGTTAATATTTCAATGCGTAGAAACAATCCAGCATGAGAGTAAATAAATTATTGTTTACCTGCGAAAACCTAAACTTAGGAAAGAATGAATTACCCCGCCAGTGTGGAGGGGTTGAAAGTTAAACGAGGAAGGTATTTACTGAATAAGTAGGTAAGCCGCAGGTAAAGTTTAGTGACAACCGAATAATTCAGAGGAACTCTTTAAACCCGAATGCCGTACCGTTATGTCCCCTTAAAACAGTGGCGCACAGAAAACCGAATTATTGAAAAAATATTTTTTATTAAAACTATTTTTAATTTAATAATACACAGGATCGAAGAATTTTGATATCATTCGTTGAAAAAAATGGGTACAAGTCGTTTTTTAGGAAGCCAGGCGGAAAGGGCGCTAACTTTGAAGGGCGCTAACGATTTTGGCAAAATTCATGAATTCAAGAATGAAAACTTAAGCTAACCTAACAAATAATCCAATATATCGATATTTTCAAAAAAAAATTGCCACTGGCTTACCGTAAACCGACAAGAACCAAAAAATGTGTTATCATCCCAGCCAGAAAGTCAAAGGTCTCTCAATTCTTCAGATAAAACGCAGACGGTGGAATGCAGGGATGGCTGAAGAAACACAGGAGTCACAATACTCAACAGTGAAGGACACGAAGATACAACCTTTATAAAAGTGTGAGTAATTCTGAAAATATTAGATCAAATTAAATAAAATAAACGTATGTCAAATGCCGAGGATCAATACATGGTTTCACCAACTATTATATCTGTGCACACTTTTTCATTCATACTTATTTGTTTTCGTTGGATTAAGAATACATATTATTACACATATTGTTGGTTCATTTTTTTAAATTCATTAAGCCCTGCCTAAACCAAACTATAATAGATACAAATATTATTCTATCTTTAAAATATCTAAAGTCGTTTATGATTTAGTTGCATAATTTTATATATTTTATAGATAGACGAGTATTTTTTGACTATTATCTATTATGGCTTAGATTTCACGGGGTTTAATTGAATTTTGAAAACTAATCAGCACCATCTGTAAATTGTAGTATTATTTCATATTTGTATTTGTTATACGTATGACTGACAAAGTATAATTTTTATTTATTTATTTAGAAAAGGACTATTACAGCATTACAGCGATTGGCCAATGCGCCATAATACATAATAAATACAAAATTATAAAAATATCTTAATTACAAAGATACTTTTAAGTCCCAAAGACTACGATGGGCGGGACATGTGGAGAGAATGCCTGAAGTTAGAGCGCCAAGGATCATGACGAAGTGGCTACCCCAACGGAAGAGACCCAGAGGCCGTCCAAGAAGGAGATGGGCTGACGCCGTAGAAGTGGACTGGCTTCATATAGGAAGACCCGGTAACTGGAGAAGTGTGGCGAGAGACCGGAGTGAGTGGAGAGCGCTTGTGGAGGAGGAAAAAACCCACCCCGGAGAAGAAGAAGAATTACAAATAACAACTAATATAACAAGAAAGTAGAAAAGACAGCATGTGTATATGTAAATATTAAAGAAATATGATATGTACAATTATAAATTTAACCTATTTAACACGTCCACAAACATTATATAGTTAATAAAAAATAAATCAACCTTTATGGTGCCATCAAATAATGTGGACTATTTGTGACGGATCATAACAGGCTACCTCCACCCTTCACCACTGCCATACGATGTATCCTCAGACAGCCAACCAAGCGAGATGGAGTACTTAAAGCTTCTCCCCTTCTTCGGAGGTAATACTAAGAGGCCATCCATGGACTGAAACCGTATGCGGCTTAGATCCGTGTGCCATACTAAAATTATGATTTTTGTTCATGACAATATATTTTCACTAAATTTGTAAGTGTAAGTGTATGGTATAAACGGATACGATCAGATGCTTATAATATACTTTGTGAAAATATATTTCCATGAACAGAAAAGACAAGCTTAGTATGGCATACGGTTTCAGTCCATGGATGGCCTATAAGTATTACACCGTAAACGATTATATAAAATATTCTCCATAAAAGATAATAATATATTGTGTCAAAATTTTTGATTGTATAATACTGGCATTACATGTGCGAATAGGTTATATTTTTTTCGTGATATTATTTATTCTTATTCGGGTGCAATGAGCCTACGCCACTGTGCGAAAACTGTCAAACTTAGAGAGGCAGTTCCACTCTCGTGAATTAATCAATGAATAAACTAATCAATTAACCAACACTTTGTCATCACAACCTACGCAAATTTAGAGGCAGTAACTTTACCTTAGGAAGTAAAGTTTGGGAATATTAGATTATCAGAAGAAGAAACCGACAGCACGGTCTGGAAAAAGCTCGAAAAAGCTTCCGTATAAGCAAAAGAACCAACAATAATAAATTTAAAATAAATTATCAGTATTTTGTTTAATCTATGACATTACCCTTATTTATTGACTTTAACAAGTCTAATTAAATACGACATTTAAGTATTAAAACACTTGACTGCATTTCTATATGTCTTTAGTGTGGTTTAGTTTGTCATTCAAAGTAAAATCTATATTTTGTATAGTATAAACACCTAAGAAACATCGTGTCCAGAAACTTGTACGTATTCAGTTCGCCGTATCGCACTTCAACGTGAAATTTCGTATCTGAAATATGGCCGTATATTAAAGACTAGGGAATCCAATCCCGAGCCAAAATTCTGATCCCGGGATTTCGGGATTACAATTTGACAATCCCGGGATCCCGGGACTGGTCCCGGGATTGGCATTTTTTTCCATTGTTAATATAAAATTTTTATATTTACAAATAACATTGATAAAATCGGTCAAAAATAAATTTAGTATAATTTATTCTATTTAAGACATTTATTGTTAATATTGTATACGTTCAATCTTGGAAATACACAAGTTTAATGGAATAAATGTAAATAATATTGTAATATAAATAATAATGTGAATTTAATATGAGATTGCTGTTTCTGATAGTAAAGACATAATGAATGGATTAGCGAGATTTAAAATAGTAAAGCAAATAATCATGGCGTACTTATGGCCTTTCCGCTTCATAAATCTAATTAGTCAGCCAAATATGAAACTGCCGTAAAACGTATGATATCATGGTGGAATTACTTTGTTAAAAGTGTGAAGAATTGTTTTTTTCCAATCTTTCTCATTTTTAATAATTCATGTGAAAAAATAAAATGAATCGGCTACCTACACATGGGTATAAATGAAACTTCATTCAAACTCAGTTTATTTCTAGTGTAGTTATTTTTTATTAAAAGTATTTTTTCTGTTATATTTTATTTTCCATAAAAGTTGATAAAAAAAATCAATCCCGAAATCCCGGGATTATGTTTATTAATCCCGGGATTCATAGGTATCGAAAATAGCTCGGGATCCCGGGATTGGAATCCCTATTAAAGACCGTTTAACCTCATGGGTTCGTATAGTACTGACAAAAGATTCGTGTCTAAAGAAAACACGGTTCTTGTCGGTTTACACTTAACAGGAAGCTAGCAGCAAACAACTTTTTAAAATAGCTGACATACTGGAGTATTTGTTAGGTTAGGTTTAATTTTCATTCTTGAATTCGTAAAATTTGCCAAAATCAGCTATGGAAATTGAATTAATGTTCATATTGAATCTAATAAAATTGGCGACCGCATTGTATACGAACATACGGTCATCTGTTTACGATATAAATCTCACGGCGAACTGTACCACGGTGAAATGTTTTACGTACAATTTACATGTAACCAAGAAACTTAAACATTACCATCTTTGGAAGGCGATGTTTTCTATCTGACCAGTATTTTCTTTTCAAAATTATCAATGGTGCTGTTGACTCTCCAAACCTACCCCAAATGGTGGGTTTTCATTGCCCATCAAGGTATACGCGAAACCAAGATTTGTACCATGTCAGTCGTAGTAATTTTAATTGTACACGAAGCTCCTTTCCTCGGCTGTATTCATCACCTTTGATCCATTCAACATTTTACGTGCTTCATTTAAACGCGCCATCTCCAAAATGTCGTAGATAATTGAAAATAAACAAGTATTATTCTCTTTTACTATTCTATAAATTTCAATAGTTCTTTACTCACACAATACATAATCATGGCCCCCACAATGGGGGGGCTGATAGGGCTTTAGCCTGGGGGCCCGGCGTGGCCAGTCGACCAAATAAGTGAGATAAACACACATCACAAATTTTCTCTAATAGTAAAAAAGTCGCCTGCGGCGCTATTTTCTTTTGATAATGATTATACTTTCAAATATGTGATTGTGTCACTGGTAATTAACTCCATAATTAGAGTGGATGTAAGTATTAAAAATACACTAAATACCCTTAATTTTACCGTGAACGCCATTTGGAAAACGCTACTGTAGAGCGTCACACTGCCTTTAACCTTGACGATAGGCAGGGGGCTCGACAAAGATCCTAGCCTTGGGGCCCGCTTCAGGATGTGGGGGCCATGTACATAATATAAATATATTATAAAAAAGTTACCTTTTTGTCAATGTTTCATATTCTTTTTTTTTATTTTTCTTATGTAATTTCTTTCTATTTTATCTTCCTCTTACTTGGCTTTACTATATTATAAATGTTTATAGAAACTTTGCTTGTTGCAATATATCTTCTCTCTATTCTTATTTTTATACATATTTATAATCAATGTAACTGTTTTTCTTAATAAATATTTTAAAAACAAATAGAACAATCAATAAAGAATGCTATTGTAATAGATTAATGGATTTCCACTGGGTGATTTTTTCTCCACGTTTCGGGCTCGTTGTCTCTCAGCTTCCAAGCATTCCAAGCTAGAACCCTATCAGAGTGGGGGTCATGATAATATATATACATATCAGTAGCGAAGGGTGGAGGTAGGCTGTTAAGATCCGCCCTAAAAAGTGCACATTAAACTTTGTTAGTCATACGTATTTGTTTTTATTGAAAGAAGACTACAATAAAATTAAAAGATGGCGTTGGTTAGTTTTTAAAAATCCATAATTAGGTAAGCCCTGCCTAAACCAAATCATAATAGTTTTGGTATACTTTGGGCGACATGACAAAGTTGTGCACACTTTTTTTATTCATACTTATTTGTTTTCGTTGGATTAACCCTTTGGCTGCTACGATGTTGTGCAAAATCCGGTCGAGGATTGCTACCAATAATTGTCAATAAATTAAAGTATTGTATTATTTTTAGACACCTTACCACTCTAATTGATTCTGCGAAATCGGAATATTATGAAAACACGTTTCGTAATTAATTTATCGTTTTGAATAGATAATGAGGCGATTAGATATCCTGAGCTACATCTACTGTTAAAAGTAATTGACATATCTCTTTCTCGCTCCAGCATATGGGCGATCGCGAGAGCCAGCGAAATGGACGATCCGCGCACAGACTTTTGATTTTTACCAGTTATTGGAAACAATCGGTTTTATCCCACACGAGGGATAATAGGTACAAAGTAGTGGAATTAGGAAACGACCCGGCTAAAAAGAAAAATTTTGCATGGTGGCCTTGTTAAAAGATCTCGTACAATATGCGTGATTTGTGAAAAAGGTCTTTATGGTGTTTGTTTATTGGAACATTTAAAATATGTATTGCAAATGATTTTATTTCATTATTTTTTTATAAATGAAACTGTTTTTATATAGCACAAATGCACTTTACTTTAAACACTGAGTTGACTAAAAGACTTTCCCATTGGTTCAAATCCATAAAATAAAATAAAACATTGTCCTTCCACCAAGAATTTGACTGTAAACAAATTTTTATATTGTAAACTAAAATTTGTATTTGGAATTGTTTTAATTATAAAAAGGGTGATCCCATGAAAAAAATATACAATAGTTATATGTTCTAAACCTACCCAGTCACAAAACATATATGAATCGGGTTATATTACACAACAATAAAACTAAATAGATAAAACAATGTTTCGTACCACTGGTGCAGTAGTATGTTCCCAAATTAACTTAACATTTCAGACATCAAAAGCAAAACGACGATCGTTGTTAGCATTTCTGGCCATTATCAAAAACAACGATATATCGTTGCGTAGCATTCTAAGGGTTAAGAATACATAATACATTGTTGGTTATTTTTTAAAAAAATCATTAAGCCCTGCCTAAGCCAAACCATAATCGATAAAAAATATTATTCAATCTATAAAATATCCAAAGTTATGTATGATTTAATTGCATAATGGACGAGTATTCTATGATAATTATCTATTATGGCTTAGTTTTCACTGGGTTTAATTGAATTTTAAAAACTAACCAACACCATCCGTAAAGTATAGTCTTATTTCAATGAAAACAAATACGTGTGACTGACAAAGTTAGTGTGCACTAATTATGGCGGATCTTAACAGCCTACCTCCACCCTTAGCCACTGATACATACTATAGAATACATGAAGAGTATAATTAGGCAAAAAAAAAACACAAAAACAACGAGAAATATTACATACTTACTTAAATATTTATTATAATATAGGTATTTTGTGAGAATCAAGACAATTCATTTTCACGTAATGTGGCCCTGGGAAATCAGAAAGTTGGACACCAATGGTGTAAATAAATCAGACAACCTATTTAGTCAAAACTAAAATATTTTCAGCGGTAGACCACTAAAACATTTAAATTCTTGTTTAAAAAATACCAAAGTATAAAAATTCTTCAATAAATTATGTTATTTTGATAAATTTACACTAATTAGTCATTTGATACGTATTTATTCTGGCGGCAGTTGTGATAAACATCTGACCATTAATTAATTAAATTTTATAAGTAGCCAATTAACACGGCAATAGTTGTGTTTGAATAATATTTGTTTAAAACAAAAACTGGTTATATTTAGGCAATTGGAGCAAAAAAAATACAATAATAATTACAAAAAGTTTAAACGTAAGGAAAATGTTTATAATGCTAGACATTAGACAAGCGTTGTTCAAACTTTTTAACAACTTGCCTCAAGCGATATCATCATCATCATCATCAGCCTGAATCTATCCACTGCTGGATGAAGGCCTCTTCAAGCTGCTTCCACTTCTCTCAGTCCTGTGCATTGCGTTGCCACGTACTTCCGCAGAACTTTATCATTTCATCGATCCAGCGGCCTCTAGGTCTATCTCGCGGACGTTTTGTAGTTCTTGGATACCACTGGATGACTAGATTTATCGAACGATTGTCTCTTTTTCGAGCTATGTGTCCATCCCATCTCCATTTAAGGCGTTTAATAAACTCTATTACATCGCAAACCCTTGTCTGCTTCCTTATCCACTCATTCCTCTTTTTGTCCTTTCGTGTTATGCCCAGCATACACCTCTCCATACCACGTTGTGCTACTCTAAGTTTCTGGATCTCTCTTTTACTTAGGGTCCATGTTTCACACGCATATGTGATTACGGTAAGCACACACACAGAAAAATTGCATTCCTTTGTCATATTATAATATTTGAGACTTTCACGGTTGTTTTTTATCGTAATAGATTCATGGGTTTCCACAGCGTGTACTTCTTCCTCAGGGAACTCAGAAATAATGGCAACTAAAATACCTAACGGGTAAGGACGTAAGGAGTAGTAGTCAACCAATCTCGAGTAAGGAAGAATCCGGGATAAACTTAAAGGCGTGTCAAGAATACGCCATACGTTGAATACTGCTCTCGGTTTATGCATTGACGCTCATTTAATATTGGTGTATACACACACTATTGCACGTGCCTAATGCGTGGTTCATTTTCGTATGACACACACACATTCAAAACCCTGCATCAAAATATAGTGTATTGAATAAAGCCTATCAGAATTCTATTTATTATCTGTTCTGTGTGTTGCATATTTCTCTGACTTGTTGATTACATATTTAACTACTTAATTTTCTTCATTTTTGGTTAATTATGGAAAAGGACACCACACATTATGACACACTACACAATAATTACACAAGAAAATCCTATTTCCTCGACGGTTCGGGCTCGTTGCAGAGGCTATTATCAAGAGATATGTGTTATGAAGTATAGTAAGTAGAGTTGGGTTTCGGGAATTTCCCGACGGAAATTTTCGAGATTTTCGATCCCGAATTGAAATTTTTAACATTTCGGGTAATCCCGGATCTCGAGAATCTTGTCTCGGGATTCGGGATTTCTTTATCATCATAATATATTAATTGAAAAAATCGATATTATATATGAAAAAAGTGGACAGAAACACAACACGTTCAAAGACTGATCGGGTCATTTAACACAATTAAGCCAACATCGACTCAAAATGAGCGCAATTTTTGCAACATCAGGGAATTTTGTGTCTCAAAAGTGTACGCGATTGTTAGACGCAGCGATTGACAGTCTGTGTTTTTTTAAATTCTATTTTAATAAGTAATGTTTTGAATTATTTTTGTTTTCCTACTTCTATTATGTTTGTCTTCTTACATAATTTAAAAAAATCATATTTTTTCGGAATTCGTCTGTTTTACACTGATTTTAGGATTTTTACAGGTTTTTTTAAAATTTCCCGATATCTCGAGAATTCTCGAGAATTCAAAATTTCATCATTTCGGGAAATCCCGAATCTCGAGATTGAAATTTTCTCGGGAAATACCCAACTCTAAGTGTAAGTGTATGAATGCAAACGTCGCTATAAGAATCCCAATATTTGATCCATTATCTCCGGTCTTAACGATTGACACATCACTCTGAGCAACGTTTGCTCTTCTTAGCATTCTTAGAACAACGTTTGCATTCATCATAGCGCATATCTCTTGATAATCGTCTCTGCAACCCGAA
Source organism: Rhyacophila brunnea (assembly GCF_057557595.1). Classification (NCBI taxonomy): domain Eukaryota; kingdom Metazoa; phylum Arthropoda; class Insecta; order Trichoptera; family Rhyacophilidae; genus Rhyacophila; species Rhyacophila brunnea. The sequence continues at coordinate 28,118,478 of NW_028232904.1, read as the reverse complement.
ACGTTGAGGAAAGAAGGAAGAAGTACACGTGATGGAAACCCAAGAATCTATTACGATTCTTCTGTCACTCAAATTTCTAATAAATGCGATTACTCCTACTAACTATCGTTTCGAAGATGAAATTAAAAATGCGGTAACCTTTACCATGCCATCGGCATTTTCGTGGGACGGTTTATAACTTTTGCAAAATCTACATATCAGTGTGTTCATCATTGTCAATTCTTGGAATTGGATAGGGTTGGGCCAATTGTGGTCGCATTCATCCTTTCTTCACACCTACCCTCGAATCCTTAGTTATTATTGTCATAAGACCAGGCAACCAGCAGTAACGGGTCATGACTCGACCGTGATTGCGAATAACATTCAGCTAGCTCAAGACAACGGGTGCGCGTAGGCTTGTTACCGCTAAACCACCGTTTATTGATTATTTCAATTATACAGACTGTTTCAAAAGTTAGCTCGAGCTTAGCCGTCGTTAACTACCGAGTGACTCAAAACGCATGTGTTCGACCTTCGTTGCGCGAAATCTGATACGGTTTGAGCAAACATCACGTCTATTATCAATTTTGAGCTTGTCATGATCATTCATTTCAAAAAAAACTGTGAGAGTGACATTCCGAACCGTGAGTGCGTGAACTCCGAACCGGCTCCAGCGCGCGCCAGCCCTCTCAATATAAAAAGGTCAGTGCCTGGCATCCTGGTTAAACCCCCCCCCTAGATCCGTAATCCACCCACCAGCATCATCCTCGAATTACAGTCCACTGGTAAAAGCGCCACCAGGATTAAATTCTTATGTATATAGGTACCAACTCTAGTAGTTGTGTGTAGAAAGCTTGGTGGCGATTTACCTACTGTTTCGCTGTTTTCAAGAAAACTATTATCTCACAATCACTATTACAACGAACTGTTACGTATTAGTCATTTTTTTTAAATAAATTAAATAGTACGTAGTCTTTTGCGATTATTTTCAGCATTTAAAATTTATTATAGATGTAATTATTTCATATACTTGTCACACCTGTTTGTGTGCGCTGGTGCGCTATTTTCTAGAATCATAAAGAAAGCCAACTACTAATTGGTACCTACCAACAAAAACTTACTTTTAAAATACTGGTCCAATTGTTTTTGAGTTACTATAACCGAACAAATGGGCAGACACACATTTTTATTAATATCATCTGGCGAAGAAAACAGAAGTGTTGTGCAATAGTACCAGTCCTGATCCAGATTTCCATCTGATTAGTGACAGACAGAACATCGAGAGCGTCGACAGCTTCAAATACATGGGGGTACACATCACTGGAGATGACATTTTCCAAAGATAGCTCATTTTTTATAATTAACACGTTCAAGGTGGTTGATAGTAATTTTGTACAATCACAAACACCCAGGCTTTGAGAAAAACACATTAATATTGTGTCCTCACCGGGATCGAACCCAGAACTCTCGGGCGGAAGGCCAGCGCCTTACCCACTGCACCACGAGAACCGCCTATAAAAAAAGCTCATTATCCGAATGGGAATGCCTGGAGCAACATTCAACTCGATGCGAAGTGTCTGGAACTCGCGGTAGCGAATCGTGGCACCTTACGAAGGGTCAGATCAACCGTATACTGAGCTTCGAGAACAGATTTTGCGACGGATACTGGGTTTGGGAGATAAGAGAACGCACTAAGAAGCCTCTCATCACGCTGACAGTAAAGAGGCGACCTTGGACCTGGTTCAGCTACGTGCTGCGGATGCCAGAAAAGAATCTCAATCTGGTTTGCGTGTTCTCAAAGCCAACCGGATTCCGGCGTCCTGGAAAGTCTCTAAATACTATATATAGAGTGTATAGCTATGATATGCTAGTATGAGATGGAACGATACAAGAAGACTGGCTAGCGACCGGTATTCTTGGACGCGACATGTGGCGTCCATATACTCCAGCTCGGACATGGCCGAAAAAAAAGAAGATACCCAGTATGATTGTATTAGCCGGCACTCACATCAAAACCCGAATCGCTTGCAAGGTGTCAAATACGTCGATGTGACCTCATCGTCATTCACAAAATACACGTTGTCAATGGAGCTCCGCAGATTGGTCAAATACGACTTTTTAGTTTGAAAAAAATCTACTGTTGCAATCGACAAATTGCATGTTTCTCGGGCTGCGAGTCGAAGGCGCTAGGACGCATACGAACACCTACGAATTGATCATTCCTATATCAGCGCGCCGATCGCCGCATCCAAATATCTATACGTTTCGAAGGTTACGTGCGACTGTCACTAGGTAGGTGTGCACAGTCTTCATATCCTACAACACCTGATCGACGTTCTTAGATGTGAGAGCGGGCTTAGAAATAATTAATAATTTTGTATGTTCATATTTATTTCCACAGCAGTATTTTCAACAAAACAACAACGGATTCATCCGTATGACATTCTCAATTGTTCCAATAAATAAATAAAAGTGTGGAAATAAAAACAAAAAATTAAAACACAATTAAATGTTTGTTCTTTCCAATACAACGTCTTTCCATCGAGTAATAACAGTGTAAATTATTAAAAAACACTACGTATTTTAACAATTTGTGACAGTCGGAAACGTCTGAAACCCCGGCATTAGTTGGAAGTTGAGAGTCGTGAATCGTGAATGTGTTATTTCGCTGGCCACCAGCCAATAACCAACGCTAAGTATATAATGAATAAGTCTCTCTACAAATGATATCCAGTCGCCGACACCTTGATGAGTTACACCGGGTCAAAAACACATTCATTCAACAGATTCTATAAAACGACACAGATTGATTCGGGCATCGTGACCGAGTTCGTAGAGCTTTGGAGTGACGAATCAAGCACGCGGAAGATGTTGGGTTCAAATCCCTGCTGGATCAAATTTACCATGTAAAGCTGTTAATTAATTGTATTTATCTAATATACGTTTTTAGTTTCATTTTTTTATATATATAAATAACCATGTCCTTGCTTCGTACAAGGTGGTTGGGAGGGTTAGTTGCATTTATGTGGGGGTAATTAGGTTCCTCCATTTATATCTTTAATTTTCTTTATGGCCAGGATTAAATATTTTGTGTAGTGCTCTTGTGTTGGTCTATTGCTTAGTACTTCGTGAGGCTTTTGGAGGTAAATTTCATGATTATGCTGTCTACACCGAGTCCTGAGAGTCCATCGCTCCCTTTCTAGTATAGGGCAGTCGTTGATGACATGCCACACAGTTTGAGATGTGTTGCCGTCACATGGACAACAGTCATCATCCCTCAATTTAAATCATTTTAGATAGACTCGCACCGCTCCGTGGCCTGTTAGTATCTGTGTGAGTTCGTGTGATATTTTTATGTTCCTGGCAAGAGTGATGGCAGAGAATAAAATTCTGCGTTATTGATCCTGTGGCGGATGTTATGTATCTGTGGTTCCATAGCTCTATTGTGTCTTCGTTTAGTTTTTGTTTTGCGTAACTTAGAGGGAAGTGTGTGTAGGTTAAAGGTCTTTTATCTGTTGTGGCTTGTTTAGCGTATTTATCAGCTTCCTCGTTTCCGGCTATCCCTGTATGACTTCTTATCCAGAAGAATCTAGGGTTTGTTCCTATCATTCGAAGCTGTGTTGATAGTGTTAAAATGTCCCTTACTAGTGGGTGTGTGGATGATGGGTTTTGGATAGTTTCCTTGTGATAAATGTAAATATACATTTTTGCTTATATCTTCAAACTCAGTAGATATTCAACCGCCCCCAGGTTTTAAACTAAATAAAAAGAGACCTGTAAAACACTAACTAAATTTAGGTTCATGTCGGTTTATAGGAAGCCAGAGGCAAACAAATTTTGAAAATAGCCGATATACTTGATTATTTGTTAGATTATGTTAGGTTAGGTTTTTTATTTTTATTTGCCAAAATCGGCCATGACAATTAGCGTGATTTCCTGGCTACCTGTAAACCGACTTGTACCTAATAGTCTAACACACTTAATGTGAAAACACTCAAGAAAAATACTTTGCCCGACGGGACTTGAACCTGTAACCACTGGATTTTCAACAATGTGCTATACAATTTACGCTACGGTTTACGGTTTTTGTGTTTTAAATCAAGGTATCAATAATAAAGTGCCCTAATTAGCGACAGTGGAATTCGACATAAATAGAGAACATTAAACTTTGTCAGTCATACTTATTTGTTTTCATTAAACTAAGCATAAAAATTGTAAATGGTGTTGGTTAGTTTTTTTTTAATTCAATTAAACCTTGCCTAAAACAAACCATTATAGATATTAGATTTACAAAATATTCATCCATTTATAAAATATCTAATATTGGATACATACTTTTAGTTAGTTAGTTATTTAAAATTTAATTAAACCCTGCCTTGCCAAACACTATTATAATAAAATTGTCGGAAAATACTCAGCCAGACATTGCCCTATATATGACAGCAACAGTATTGCCGGAAATGTTGTCCGGCTATAGTTTTCAGAAATGTTGCCGGCAATGTGCATTTTTTTGTTGCCCGTTTACAGGCCCCTTAACTATTACTGTACTGCGACCGACATTTTAAGAGAACATTAATAGGGCGTGTCACTTATATTTTAGTACCAAAATTGTCAACGTCGCATATAGCCACAACAATAGGAAGAGGAAACCTTTACTAAACTCCCAATAATTTTAGCAAATAAAAAACAAATAACCTCTTAAGAAATATTAACATTTTGCGGCAGCGACAAAAGTTTAATGGTATGTACCTATGTTTAGAATTAGGTCGCGTTTAAAAGGTTAATTGCAACACATATACACCGACTTTAGGGTTGCCTCTGGGGCTCTAGAGGAATTTTCACATAATAAAAGACTTTTCTTTTATTTTAGATGAACGACGTAACATTTAACAGTGTCGAAGGATGAAGGTAGGCTGTGGAGAAACGACATAAATAGTACACACTGAACTTTATCAGTAGGCCTATTCTAACATATCATTTAACATCCAAAAAGAGCTAATTGTGATAAATATATAAATGCATCACTTTACGTACCTATTCAGGGGGTTAATTATATAAATAAGTTAACCGTCTGAACTGTCAAATCTTTTAATAGCCTGTCTCTTGGCTGTGTTAACTTGTAGAGCGAGACATATTGAGAATTGAGATGCAAGATCCGACTGTTTATAAATATGATTACGTCACGGCTGCCGTCTTAATTTATAGCTGTCAAATATCGAGTGGCTAGTAGCAGCTAGTTGTAACATAATATTTGTTTTACTGCAATTACATTACACAAAAGAGGGGGGGGCTGACAGGTCTCTAGCCTGGAGTCCCGTCGTGGCGGGTCGACCTAACAAATGAGATGAACACAAATCTTTAAATGTGTCGATATTCTAAAACTCTATATTATTCAATGTAAATTCATGTATTCAAAAATACAAAAAATCGTTAAAAAAAATACACTCGTTGGGTCACTACTGTTGGTGTCATCACTGTAGTGTTCGATGTGTGGGTTCTGGTGTTGAGGATGATGATGAAGAAGTCGAAGATGTATGCAGGAGCGAGTTGTATTTGCAGCGTAACGATCGGTACAATAGTATAAATACCATGACAGTTTATAATATCTACTGAGATAGATAGATAGTTACGAGCCAGGTACTTAGATTCGAGTGAAATTTTGATAAATCATTATTCGTTATTTATACAATCAAAAGTAGGTAATACATAAACATTATATTCTAGTACATTATTATCTTGAACGGGTCAGCGGTTTAAATCGAGTAGCTTGTGAATTTTATTTATTATTACAGTCGTAAGATAATATGATAATATGGGAATGGATATTAGACTAATTTTCCATTGCGATACCGTATTTAATATCGCCAATCAATCTGCTGATCCAGCTAAAAGTTGTTTACTGGAATATGATTCGCCCTATAATACCCTTAATTTTACCTTTAGTTGGAAAACGGTGCAGTAGAGCGTCACAATGCCTTTAACCCTAGCGATAGGTATGGGGGCCGCCAAAGATACTGGCCCGGGGGCCCGTTTCAGGATGTGGGGTCATGATCTGCATACACCATTTATTTTACACGATTACTCCATGTTAGTAAAATCTGATCCTTTGAATAATATAGCAATATGTGGACTCGTAAAAATGTAGGAACAATTGGAATTGGCAACCCTAATAAATACTCTTACATGCGTATATATAAACGCACACATAGGTACGTACCTACGTTGCCATTTTCGTCTAATAGTTAGTTTATGTTCAATCAAACGATATGAAAAAATGAGGGTGAGCTGTATGAATCAAATACAGCAAAGAGTAAAGAATATGTACAAAACTTTTTAGTTTATGATTCTGATATTTTTAATTATATTCCTTGTTTTACGGTTTCTTGTGATTGGTCTAAGAAAAGCTTGGAAAGAAAATCGGACAAAGGAAAAAGGTTGTATTTATTTTTACTAACAGAACCCTTTGGACATAATTAGTTTCAATATTAAGCAATGTTTTATTTCCAATGGATACAACTAGAACAAATTATTTAAAAAAATATATGTAGGCAAATGTTGTTATCTACGATGTTATTCTTTACAATTATTTTATATTGTCAGTTTAGAAAGCAAGAGACTCAAATAACATCCTAATCTGTTTTCTTTCTTTATATTAAACTGTGGTAAAATATATATATTATATACCTCAGTGGCAAAGGGTGGAGGTAGACTGTTAAGATCTGGCATAAATAGTGCACACTAAAATTTGTCAGCCATACGTATTTGTTTTCACTGAAATAAGACTGGACGATTGAGATGCAAGATTCGACTGTTGTAGGTACTGCAATCGGAATGCCGTGTTTCATAAAATTGTAGGTTTTGTTGATATGTCTGACGTGTCAATACAAAATTCTAGTGTTCGGCTCATTACAGACTAGATGGCGCTGGTTCGGCTTTATCCGCTTGTGTTCGGCACCACGAACATGTCTGAATTTGACCGACGTGTCTACCAACCTAAATTTTCGCCGTATTATGGATTAGAGATAGCCACCGATAACTGTTTTGTTTATAGAATACCTTCTGTGTTAATTTGGACCAATGAAAATAACGAAAACATGCTAAAGTGATAACCGGAGTAGACCTGCCGAAGATTAACGAATGTTATTGCATTTTTCAGTCCATGCTAGGTTAACTTATAAAAAAAATCGGTATGTGTACTTATGTACGCGCGTTATGCAGGGTCCACACTGGCAACATGTCGCGCGACAACCTCGTTAAATTTTACGATAAGTATGATCATTATCGTAAAATTTAACGAGGCTGTCGCGCGCCATGTTGCCAGTGTGGACCCAGTTATACTTCTTTGGCGTAACAAAACAAAAACAAAACTTGTGATAAACTAGATTCTTTGACTAGCTCTTAATTATCTAGTTAAATTACACACTCAACAAAAGGGACCGCTTATTGGAACGCCGTTGGTTTATTTCTATACACTTTGACTTATATTACTAACTGACGTTTAATCGTTTGTTTACGTAAAGAATTTAAGCAAATGGCCAACAATAATAAATTCGCTGCCTAGGCAACGGAACAATTCTAAACTATAATACCTATTATACTGAATAATCGTCATGATTGCAGTATCATACTGTGGCGTAAAGGTAGTGCGTTCGAATCCAATCAAGTGCGTTTTTTTTCGTGTGAAAAAATAATTATGTGTTATACATGTCACACGCCAAAAATACTCTCTGATCTGATTTCCCAAATGCGCCAAAAGAAGTATAACTTCAAAAAATGTCAAACGGTTCCGGTTCATAAATTTTTCTATTTCGAGCGCTGAATTTTTAAAAATTAGTTTAGTTTTGGAAATAATTATACTTACTTAATTCACACATATAAAAAATCATTCAATTGAAACTTAGTAACAAAATATTAATAGGAATTATTGCTTACCGACAATATACGTAAAAGTGGTGAAAACATATACGATCCACTGTCATATGCTTAAGTCATCAGCTTACCTGAAAGAAAAGAAAAATTAAATTATTTAGGGCCATTAAAAATTAAGGACAAAGAAAATGACATGAGTAACTATAAAGTCAAATCTTGAATATTTAATAATTACAAGATAAAAAGAACTTTTTATATACAACGTTTTTAAATTTTCTGTTGAATCATATAAACTTGACATGACTAGCTTAAACGATCAAAAAATTTGTACTTGATAGAAATAATACTGAAATGTCATAGTAACGTAACGCACGTATATATTAATATGTAATTTGGTTGCTAGGACCCCAGACCCCTCGCAAATAATAATGGTGTAGAAATAACTTTTCATACAAAACAGAATTAATTGAAAATGAATTCAATTCTACTTAATAATGGTTAAAAGTATTAAAATAATGCATTGGCATCGTGTTCTGATATATTCTAAAAGTTTCAAATGTCTAGCTAATCGGGAAGTTAGTTAAAAATCGATTGCAAGATTTGTACCGGACAAATAAGAATACGAGCTAAGAAAAACGTTGTAAAATAAGAATTGTGTGTATTTGTATTATTGTTAGATGTCGGGAAGTTGTTTTTCCAGCATCTGTCTGGATCCAGGCGTGTCCAAAGCCGCTTCTCTCCAATTAAAGACGCCCAGGCAACGCTGATATAATTTATATTGGTCACATGTGAATTGTACGTAAAACATTTCACCGTGAGCTTTCTATCGGAAAGAGATGACCGTACACTCTATACGGTCTCCAACTTTGTTAGATTCAATATGAACATGAATTCAATTTTCATAACTGATTTTGGCAAAATTCATGAATTCGAGAATGAAAACCTAACCTAACCTAACGAATAATCCAGTATATCGGCTATTTTCAAAATTTGTTTGCTGCTAGCTTCCTGTAAAGTGGAAACCGACAAAAACCGTGTTTTATTAATACATAAATTTTATGTCAGAACTAGGGATTGCAATACCGGTATTCCAGTATTTATCAATACCGAAATACCGGTTTAAAAAATCCAAAATACCGGAATTTTCGGTATTAAGAAAGCACATTCGTTTACGTTTTTGAAAGTGAATTATAAGTTACGTGCTGCTAAAATGCAAATTTATAAAGTGAATCCAACAGAGGTGAAAAAATAATAAAACAAATTTCATCAAATATATTTATATAAGTAATTGTCGCGATGAATTATCATAATATTATTTCGAAATAGAAAACATCCGTGACAAAAATGTTCAATTATTATATAATTATTGATGACTGTACAAGCGTTGAATTTACGTTGCTTTTCCTACAGCCGGGACTTATTTGCACTTGATGAACTTTTGACGGCTTTAGTTAAAATTATCAATATATTCAAAGTATTCGTAAAAAAACATTTTTGTTTATTAGTATATTTTTAAATGTCAACATAATAAATGTGGGTATGTAGGTTTTTGCTATTAATTAAATAATATTTTAAAAAGATTTTAATAGCTATATTTATTGATAAGCTCCTACTTCTGTTTTTTTTAATGTTTAAGAAATACCGAAAAACCGGTATTGACATTTTCATTCGGTATTGCAATCCCTAGTCAGTACTATACGACCCAAAGAGGTTGGACGTCTTTAATATACGGCCATATATTTCCGATACATCATTTCACGGTGAAGTGTTGTAATACGGTGAACTGCATAAGTACAAGTTTCCGGACACGATATATATTTGCCTATCAAAATAGTGCCGTGCCGTACCTATTTGTCGTGTGCGGCGGTAGGCTCCAAGTTGATGAAACTGTATGTATATTATATATTTGTTCCTGCGAAATAAATTACAAATTTCGAAATAGTAATTTAAATAAATGACAACCGAAATATAATTGGACGAACAAATCTGAACTGATAGCGCAGTTAGACCTTTATCTTGCAAAATGCCTCAACGTCAATGAGACTAAGTATCCATTACGTATCCTGACGTCGCATCTTTTTCGAATTCGACAAAAGGTCGCGTGATAAATACTCACTCACTTGTTGTTCGACACCCGAATCCGACAACGCGACGCGACAACCCTACTCACGCGGGATTAGCGCCGCAAATCCGACATTCAAAAAAAAAATGCGGGTCCCGGAATGGCAATCGGGCACATTCATTGTATTTACTGTCGGCTATCAATTTTCAAAAAGGTTCGCCGTACCTGATAAAGGAATCGTGAATTAGGTAAAACGTCAGTGTGTATTGTAAATTATTGACGATTGGCTTTTTTAGTGAGATATCCGGGCTAATTTAATACTCTAAAAGTAAAGTACTATAACGATTAGAGTTGGGAGAAACAAATAAAATTAAAGAGGGGATATTGTCCGGCTATACCAGTGGCGAAGACTCTGTACTAGGCTTTTATTCCAACTAGGGATTGCAATACCGAATGAAAATAGAAATACCGGTTTTTCGGTATTTCTTATTGAATACCGGTATTAATACCAGTTTTCGTTAAGTACTATAATATATTTACATATAAAAGTAAGGTGCATGTTGGGCATAACGCGTAAGGACCGCAGAAGGAACCAATGGATAAGAAAGCAAACAAGAGTCAGAGATGTGATAGAGGTCAACAAATTGATGAAATGGCGGTGGGCCGGACACATTGCACGGCGAATGAACTGCCGCTGGACGAATGCAGTCATTCAGTGGTACCCGAGGGGCACTGAGCGGCCACAGGGGCGCCCCAAAACCCGCTGGATTGACGAACTTGTCAGGTTTGGTGGAAGTACGTGGCAGAGAAAAACAAGGAACCGAGAAGAGTGGAGGGAGCTCGGGGAGACCTTCATCCAGCAGTGGATCGACCCCGGCTGAAAATATATATATACATAGATGTATACATATAAAAGTAAGCCATTAAAATCTCTTTAAAACATTAGTTTACAACTTAAACCAACCTACCTCCATTTATTATGTTGACATTTAAAAATATGTATTGATCGTAATACTGTAGAACAGGTGATTTTTACAAATAATTTTAATATAATGATAATTTTAACACACTAAAGGCCCCCAAAAGGCTAGTTCATTGAGTGCAAAGATGTGCGACTGCAGGAAAAGCTACTTCAAAATTCAATGCTTAATTTTATTATAGAATAATTGAGCAAAATTGCCACGGATGTTTTCTTTTTCGAAATAATATTATGTTTATTATTTATCGCGACAATTTTATAGATATGTATATTTGATGCATTTTGTTTTATTATTATTTCACTTCTGTTGGATTCAGTCAATATATTTGCATTTTAGCACCACATAACTTATACACTCAATTTAATAGGCAATGCAGTACACAGTAATGAAGATAGGACATTAAATTCATCTTTAAAACGTAAACGAGTGTGGTTTTTTAATACCGAAAATTCCGGTATTTTGGATTTTTAAAACCGGTATTTCGGTATTGATAAATTATGGAATACCGGTATTGCAATCCCTAATTCTAGCCCCTGATGAAAACTGAGAAAAATATGTTTTTATTGATAAGAGCACTCATTCAAACAGTGAAACATGGGAGTTCAAATCAGACTAAGTCATTTTTTTAGGATTTTTCTAATAGTAATGTTTCTGCAAGTTTCTCCAAGTTTAGGAGCAACGAGGAGATAAGAGAACGCACCAAGCAGCCTCTCATCACGCTGAAAGTGAAGAGGCGACGTTGGACCTGGCTCGGCCACGTGCTGCGGTTGCCAGAAGTGAACTTCAACCTGGCTTGCCTGTTCTTCAAGCCGACCCGATTCCGGCGTCCTGGAAGGCCGCTAAATACAATAAACAGAGTGTATACGGCGGAGCTACGGGATGCCGGTTTGACCTGGAACGAAGCAAAAAGGCTGGCGAGCAACAGGGATTCTTGGAGGCGCCGCGTGGTGTCCATCTGCTCCAGTTAAGGGGCGGATATGGCAAAAGAATCTTTCTGCGGTTTTTCAACATTTTATTAGGTATTATTATCAACTATAGCAAATTTATCATTATTTGGAGTTTTTCGTCCCAATTATTAGTCTGGATAATTGAGGTTCTACTGAGCGCATTCCAGTATATGGTAGAGTTAGATTTTTATTCGAATCGGAAACTGTGGAATAAAAAAGCCGCGATTATCAGAATGAATGGCAATAAAACGGCCACCGGAAAAGGCCGGAAAATTATCGCCGCAAATATTTAAATTCTAAAACGGATCAAGCGCCAATAAACCGTGGTAAACCCAATGACATATTAAATGGACGACTCACTTCATACCCGGCGCGCACGAGAAATTGTGCATGAAAGTCATTCATAGATGTATAGGTAGATGTCACGTGACCATATGACGTATCCGTTTCCATTATGCGATACAAGCTTCGAGAATTTATAGTAATATAACCTTTATTGTAATGGCGTATTAGTGTCATGACTCATTGCGTTAGAAACAGATTCTCGGTTACTTACGACTTCTCGGAGATTAGACGCAAGTGAGCCCAGCGAATCACAGGCGACTGACTGTCCAATGGTTCCTGTCATTCAATTGCATTGAATAAACATTCATCAATATCTTGAAATGGCATTTTATAAATAATAAATAATCTTAACACATGCAAAGTGATATCCCATCTTTCTTGGAGTGTTTAGTAGATTTTTTTACAATTTTTAACTAGGCACATTGGCATTTTGTAACACAATAATAACGGTGGAGTCGAAACCTGACAGTCAGAAATTTCGTATGGGCAGACCCAGCGGTGTCGCCAGACCGCTTGCAAGCAGAATGTTCATTGGAGCGTAGGATACCGATATTAAAATATGAATTTCGCCATCCGGCAGACCCGACACAAAGTGAGTGTCATTTTATTTTCTAGATGCTTCGTCCATATTAATGTCATTGGGTAAACCCGATTAATAAAGAATTTACTTACTACTATTGAAGACCAAAACGGTGGGTATCAACAAATCGAGTTTACAGAAACATACAATTCGATTTTTGATTCTTCCACAGTTATATTAGATATATATTATAGGTGCGTATCAGTGGAGGCTGTTGAGATCCGCCATAAATATTGCACACTAAACTTTGTCAGTCATACGTATTTGTTTTCAATTCAAATGGATGTGTTTTGTACTATTCCATACTAGTCGTTTTTTGTGTCCCGGGTTTCGCCTTTAGGCATCTTCAGGCTCCGTGGACACCAGTGGCGAAGGGTGGATGTAGGCTGTTAAGATCCGCCATAAATATTGCACACTAAACTTTGTCAGTCATACATACTTGTTTTCATTGAAATAAGACTACATTTTACAGATGGTGTTGGTTAGTTTTTAAAATTCAATTAAACCCTGCGAAACCAAGCCATAATAGATAATAGTCAAAAAATACTCGTATATCTATAAAATATCTAAAATTATGCAATTAAATCATACATAAATTTGGATATTTTATAGATAGAATAATATTTTTTATCTATTATAGTTTGGTTTAGGCATAGCTTGATGAATTGAAAAAAAATAATCAACAATATGTGTAATACGCATACGAAAACAAATAAGTAAGAATGAAAATTGTGCACAATTTTGTCATATCGCCTAAAATATACCAATACTATTATGGTTTGGTTTAGACAGGGTTTAATTGATTTTTAAAACCCAACCAATACCATCTGTAAATTGTAGTCTTATTTCAATAAAAACATATACATTTGACTGAAAAAGGTTAATGTGCACTATTTATGGCGGATCTTAACAGCCTACCTCCACCCTTCGCCACTGGTGGACACACAGTGACCACGAACACCCTCGACTATAGCTTATATAATAAATCAATACAATAAAGTAGGTAAAAACTCCACTACCTTACTATCAAGTCAAAGGTCAACAGAAGAACAACAAATAAATTATAAATAGTTGAAGTGCCAGTAAAAAACCCCAATGGTAAAAACCCAATCAAATCAAATCAAATTTATTTATTTTACATATAATGAACATAACAAATTATAAATTCAAAGCGTTCATGACATGGCATAAAATAAGTGTTAATAATTTTTAAAAATAAAAATAGGTGAGTTAAAAATACAATAAGTAATAAAATAAGAAATAAAATACGAAAATAAATAAAATAAAAGTAGATGGAAGCACACAGAATGACATGTGATAGACCCTATCTTAAAAACTAATAAAACAACGTCCACCTAAATTCACCCAACGTAAGTGGAATATATCAATATACGAAGCGATTTCATTAAACATGGTTACTGCCTTCCCAATTGGCATTACTAATGGCAGGTTAGTTCTGCACCGTGGGAGAACAAACAACGGATGCCCTCGATTCCTAAGGTAATTATCAGAGACACACAAGCCAACACCACCAAGTGTTCTGTTCTACTATCATGTTCGACTGATGACCTGTAACTGCTGGTTGCCCTGACTTACAACAATATCTGGGATCTGGGGCTAAAACAACTTAGCTGACCTAAAGACACACAATAATTGTCTATAAATCAGATAGATAGAACCGAAAGATAGAATAGAAAATTTGAATAATGGAGAGAGCTTGAGGAGGCCTCCATCCAACAGTGTATTCAAACAATCCGATGATGATAATGATTAAATAAGTCAATGACCCCTTACATATTTTATCCTACATACTGAAATTTCATACTTCATATATTTTCATACAAATTCAATACATTCATCATAATTACTGTAAATACAGATGTATCTGAGAAAAATATGCCTTTTGTTTACACAACATGATTGATCCAAAGTAATAAATTTGTTGGCAATAATTTGGTATTCTCGGCGAAAAATATTTCATCGGCAAAGCGAGTATTTTTTTTTTAAATTCGTTTGATGTTGAAAACGGGCGACCAGAAATACGGATCCAATGTTATTTTGGCAGATTACCTTTGCTTATTGTATATTATTATATTATTGCGGTTTGTATATTGAGCGATAACCGTGTAATGTTTGAACAAAAATATAATCATGTATAATATAAACTTCATCGAGTGGCGAAGGGTGGAGGTAGGCTGTTAATATCCGACATAAATAGTGCACACTAAACTTTGTCTTCTTCTTCTTCCACCCTGTCACGTCCCAACATTGGGGCATAGGGCAAGCACAAGTTGGCGCCACTTCCCTCGGTCCATCGCCAACTCTTGCGCCTCCCGCCATGTCAGACCTGCAGCACGTAGGTCGCTTTTGTAGCACCGCTGCAGGGTGAGGGAGGGCCGGCCACGGCGACGGAACCCTTGAGGCTGTGCCACTCTTTGGCGGCATCCGGAATACGTGTCCCAGCCACGTAAATCGTCTCTTCGTGATAACTTCAATCACCGAAGGCTGTTGTGTCTGCTCACGAACTCGGGTGTTTGTAACGCGGTCGTACCAATGTACCCCTAAGATTCGGCGGAGACATCGATTCTCAAAGCTCAAAAGCCGAGACTCTTGAAGCTTAGTAAGATGCCATGTCTCACAACCATACAGGAGCACAGGTAGCACGCACGCGTTAAACAAACAAACTTTGTCAGCCATACGTATTTGTTTTGATTGAACTAAGATTATAAGTTCTCTTCTGACATCCGCAGCAGGTGGCCGAGCCAGGTCCAACGTCGCCTCTTCACTTTCAGCGTGATGAGAGGCTGCTTGGTGCGTTCTCTTATCTCCTCGTATGCCGGCGTCAAAGAAGGCCGCTAAATACAATCTACAGAGTGTATACGGCGGAGTTACGGGATGCTGGTTTGACCTGGAACGAAGCAAGAAGACTGGCGAGCGACAGGGATTCTTGGAGGCGCCGCGTAGTATCCATATGCTCCAGTTAAGGGGCGGATATGGCCAAAGAAGAAGAAGATTACAAATTGCAGATAGTGTTGAGTACTTTATATAAATTAATTAAACCCATAAATGGTACCCAAGATTGTCAGAATTGGCGAACCTTTTTATCTACGCGTGCCAATTATTTTCAAATATTATTTTTTGACTGTCTGACGTGCCTCGAACAGTTTTTCATGGGGAAAAAATAGTTTGTAAGCATACGATTAAGCATGATGATGTTCTAGATACCACACACATTGCGCCATACATTTCGGCCCACCAATTTTGAAACTGTCTGCCAGAATTACCACTACTAACTAGCTCCTGCAAGTTTTTGTTTCTTATTTGGTGCAGCAATTTTTTGGGGGTAGAAATGAAATTGTTTTTAATGTATTAATTAGGTTGGGTTTTTACGCACACATTGACACAAGAATTGCTCTGATCAGATTCGGCATTCTCTCGCTACATTGGTATCAAGCATTGTAAATTAATCAAAATCGGAGGTTCGCGGCGCGGCATCCCCCGCCACCTGATGAAGTTAGTGCGATAATATTATATGTGACGCATAGAGCCTATGACCTGACCTATGCAATAAGTATTTATTTACATTTAACGTAATGTTTATTCTCAAAGAGTATTTGCCTGCTATTTTACCACGTTTTTATTAGTTCGTATTCCTGTTTGTCCAGTACAATTTTTTTCTTGTGTGTCCAGTACACATTTTTTCTTGTTTGTCCAAGATTTGTATTGGGCGATTGAAGATTTTTAACTAACTTTCCGACTAGGTAGACATTTGAAACTTTTAGAATATATCAGAACATGATTACAATGCATTCTTTTAATACTTTTAACCATCTTTAAGCAGAATTGAATTCATTTTCAGTTAATTCTGTTTTGTATGGAAAGTTATTTCATAAAAATCCGTAAAAAGTAAGACGATTATTGGTTGCCAAGGGGGTGGTCCTAGCAACTAAATTATT
This sequence comes from Rhyacophila brunnea, assembly GCF_057557595.1. Lineage (NCBI taxonomy): Eukaryota > Metazoa > Arthropoda > Insecta > Trichoptera > Rhyacophilidae > Rhyacophila > Rhyacophila brunnea. Next base: position 28,101,760 of record NW_028232904.1, on the reverse strand, counting down.
AATATATACGTGCGTTACTATGAAAATCAAAATGAAATTTCAGTATTCTATATGTATTCAGTATTTCTAACAAGTACAAAAAAAGTATTTTTTTATTAAACATAGAATTGTCAAGTTTATATGATTCAAGAGAAAATTTAAAAACGTGGTATATAAAAAGTTCTTTTTATCTTGTAATTATTTATATGTAACATTGTCTATGAATCCAATATAGCGATAGGTACCTACTTACAATAATAGGTTGGAGCGGACCCTTTTTTGAGTTGCTCCGCTCCGGGACCTAATAATACTTGCTCCAGCTCCGCTCCAAGGTCTGCTCAGCTCTAGGCTTAAAACTAAAAGCCTTATAATGAAGGCGTTAATTACCATTATTGCCATCATGGGTAAACATCATACATGTTATGCGTAATTGATGTCTTTATCATTTTGTCATACTTTCAAAATCAGGGTTGCCAACGCTGGATTAATAAACGGTCATCTGAGGCGTGTAATTACAAAAACAGATAAGTCGGACATAGCTCGGACTTTTAGCCATTTTTAAGCAGAATTTAATTCATTTTCAGTTAATTCTGTTTTGTATGGAAAGGTATTTCGGAAGAAATTCGTAAAAAGTAAAACACTATTATTGGTTGCTAAGTGGGTCCTAGCAACTGAATTATTAATATATACGTGCGTTACTATGGAAATCAATATGAAATGTCAAAATGACATTTAAGTATTTTATATTTATTCAGTATTTCTATCAAGTACAAAAAAAAGTATTTATTAATACATGGAATTGTCAAGTTTATAATATGATTCAACAGAAAATTAAAAAACGTTCTTCTTATCTTGTAATTATTTTATACAATGCGATAGTATTTATATTATAGGAATAATATTATAAGAATTTTTCCTCTTTATACGCATGCTATGCAAAATCATCTCGGGTGCCATATGTTGGCCAATACTGGTGTAGAGACTGGAATACAGAAGTACACGACAATACAACAACACAGAACCTAGGGGTGGAATCGGCTTGAAGAGGCCTTCATCTAATAGCAGATATGTTGTGAGAGTGTTGTTGACATAATATAATTTATACAAATTCTATTAGGCACTAAAAGTTTCAGCTGTGATAATTTGAAATAAAAAATGTTGGATAACATGACAAAATTTACATTAATTAAAATGTATGAGAAACATTAACAATTTTATAAAGGTGTACTTTGAATTCAATTAAAAATCGCATTACAAGCAGGTTGTGTACCTTCCAAGAAGACGAATTATGAAAGTCAATTAAAAATTTCAGGTAAGTAATAATTTTTATTCTAATTGAATTATGAAGTCACTGGAATAAATAAACAGGTAAAAAATATCCATGAAATATTCAGAAAGGATAAAATGTATTAAAAATATATATTTTTTAAAAGCGTATGATTAGGTGCATTAGTAGTAATATCGTATTATCTTCTGATTTCCCGTAGGTATACCTGACAAGAGTGCCCTTTTTCTCAGATCTACACAGCCTACCTTCGTCACAGATAACTTTTAACTAAGGTGGGGACACGGTCAAATAAAATATAGAAGATCGTAATTATTTAGTGATCTCTTCCTGGGTGGTGAAACCAAATCCAATATCGTAACCTGGGTCATGGCCCACGGGTAGAGAATCCAATCCTGAGCCAAGATTATGATCCCGGGATTGGCATTTTTTTCGATGGTTTATACATTTGTATACATAGAAATAGCATTGATAAAATTGGCTAGTCTAATTTATACCTACTATTAAAGATATGTCTTGTTAATATTATGTACGTTCAATCTTGTAAATACATAGATTTAATGGAGTAAATAATATTGTAATATAAATATAAATGTGAATGAAACCAGCTTTATTTATTTATTCAAGAAAAGATAACAAATAAAGTTCAATAAAAATAAAAAAAATAACTTATTGTGTTAACAATAAATACAATACATAATAAAAATTCACAAAAATTCCGAGATTTTAACAATTGCTATTCATTCGTAGAAGACGGTGCTTCAGTGAAACGGCAAATAATTTTCAACTATAGGTGCGACGAAATTTCGTACTGGCTGGCAATCGGAGAGCGAACATCGAGATGTGAACACGTCAATTTGTTTTGTGATGGCGACGGGGGAATTAGTTCTTAAATCGTGTAAAGATGACTGAAAAACGTTACCCATTTACTTGAAAAAGAAAACATGTCAATGAATATATTATTATTATTATTATTATTAGTAATAGAACAATAAACATAACATTAAATGGACGCATGTTGACTTTTTATGACAAATTATATTTCGTTCGGCACGCGTCATTTGCACAATCCGCGCATCGCCTAGCCACGATCTTTTTAGACAGTCCGAAATTTCGTCGCACCTACAGTTGAAAATTATTTGCCGTTTCACTGAAGTATGCTCTTAAACAATTAGTATTCAATAATAGTCATTTGCACAATCGCGTCGTTCGTTTTAGACCGTGCCCCAGCTGAAGTAATAAATAGCCTTGCCTCAATGAGAAAATTAAACCTGCACGTCCGTCCGTTTATTAATTTTCTGATGTTGTTACGATTGCGAATGGAAGCAAAATGTGGTCATTTATTACCCGCAATGTCTCCTGTCATATTTGCAGGTACATACACGTCACTAACATATTGATTTTGTACGCATGTCAATTATTGATTATAATTGATAAAAAAGTCAATCCCGAAAGTTTCGGGATTGTGCTTACTAATCCTATGTTTCATATGAATCAAGAATTGTCCGGGATCCCGGGATTGGATTCCCTAGTCACGGGCAAATCACGGGACAAAAATTTTAATAAGCCTCTACTGAGACCATAAGACGAATTGAAATAATTACAAGATAAAAATAACTTTTTATATACCACGTTTTTAAATTTTCTGTTGAATCATATTATAAACTTGACAAATCTATGTATTAATAAATATAGAATACCGAAATGTCATTTTGACATTTCATATTGATTTACATAGTAACGCACGTATATATTAATAATTCAGTTGCTAGGACCCACTTAGCAACCAATAATAGTGAGTAGTAAATATTACTTTTAACGATTTTTTTCCGAAACATGCAAAACAGAATTAACTGAAAATGAATTCAATTCTGATTAAAGATGGCCAAAAGTATTAAAAGACTGCATTCCTGTCGTGTTCTGATATATTCTAAAAGTTTTAAATGTCTAGCTAGTCGGGAAGTTAGTTAAAAATCTTGGACAAACAAGAAAAAATCTGTACTGGACAAACAAGAATACGAGCTAATAAAAACATGGTAAAATAGTCACATTTTTGGTACCGTTGAATATAAATCCTACGATTTTTTTTTTTTTTTGATTATGTTTGGATCAGCTATGAATATTTATTTGTGTTTGTTTACACGGAGACACGATAGACGAACCTGCCAAAAATATCAATGGTTGATAACACGGTATCAGCAACGATAAGAATAATAATTCAGATAAAAATTGATAACAGACAATAAAATGCGGTCGGATATTCGCGAGTTACCACGAAACCGCAGCTTAAATATACAAAAGGCCCGTATGCATAGATTAATTGAAAATAATGTCCAAAGTCATGGACATAATATCAAACTAGAAACATTTGAAAACCGTAATTAGTAAGTTCCAAAATTTAATTTATATACATTAATTAACTATTTTTTTATTCAACGAATAATTCACAAGATTTAAGAATGTGACATTCTAATTATTGAACACTTCTGAGAAAATATATTATAACCAATATAAAAAAAACCGGTATCGGGTATCGCGCCCACGCACATTGACCACAATGCTAAAGGTGTCATACTTAACTACGACAAATTTTAACTATTGGCCTTTTCAATACTCACTGAAGCGCTTTCTAAATTGAGCTACTATTGGCGATATAAAACTGTCCTAATATGAATTACTTATTTTATATAGGTACCTACAGCTATTTTATTGAAAAATCGACGCTGAAATCAAAATGTCTTATTTAATAAATAAACCACCATCATTTTAAATTTACGTTAAAACTCATACCTAGTAAATTTATTTGTCATAATTATTACGCCAGTGTGCTTTTTCAATTAAGCTAGGGGCATTCTACTTCATTACGGGCGCGAATCCAGCGGTTATAGGTTCAAGTCCCATCCCATGTTACATTCTCAAACCTTGTGTCTTATTCGTTGAATAAAAGAAACAGATTATTAAATTTATTTATCAATAAAATCTGGCGTTGTGATAAAAAAAATAAACCTCAACGTGGCGTGGAAAAACGCCAGATTTAACGCTACATGCTAGATACGATTTTTGCAGACTGAAAAATGCTAGATCTGGCAATAAAAACGTTTAAGAACTGAATTGCCTTTGACTAGAGGGGTTATAACCATACACCAGGAGGCTGTTTCGTAGCGTGTCCAGAAACTTGTACGTATGCAGCTCGCCGTATCACACATAAAATTCATGTCTAAATAAAACACGGTTCTTGTCGGTTTACACTTTACAGGAAGCCGACAAATTTTGAAAATAGCCGATATTATTTGTCAGGTTAGGTTAGGTTTTCATTCTTGGATTCATAAATTTTGCCAAAATCATCAGCTATGAAAATTGAATTAATGTTCATATTGAATCCAATAAAATTGGTGACCGTATAGTATACTGTCATTTCTTTTCGATAAGAAAGCTCACGGTGAAATGTTTTACGTAAAATTTACATATTGTAACCGTTTCGTAGATACCATTGTGACTTGTTAAGTTAAAGGAATTATATGATTATATTTTTACGTATTTGTTTTCTAACTATCGCCATAATAATATGTATATATTATATAATGAGCTTCCACTCAGTTATTTTATATGTATCTTTGGTGTAGGTGTATTTTTGGTATCCAATATTATTGGCTACTTAATATTTTTCTACAATAATGATATATTCCCAGAATTTAATGCGAACGTTTTTATTTGATTTGAGTGTAGATATTATGTAGAACATTATTTTATACACGCTGTTTTCTAAGCATGAGAAAGATAAGATAAACCTAAGTGGATACCGAACATTCAAAATACTTATCCATATTTATTTTATTGAACTTAGAATGATAGGTAATTTCGCGCAAAATTTATAATTTTTTCCCTATCATTGGCGATAGCACAAAATATTGTTATCAATGGAAAGATAACAGGTGAAATATACCTACATACATAACTATTATTACTATCTTGGGGCCACCATCAGTGTTGCCAACTGTCATTGACAAAACATGCCAGACGGCGTACGAAAACAAGCTATTCGACATTGAAGTTTATGGCCCCACCAAACCACACCGGCCCGCACCACACCCGGTCTTAATCAGGCGTATCACGGAACCCTACATTTGGTTGTGAAGCATGATTTTTATTTTTATGACTGGGAATGTCTCAGGAGCAGTTATCCCAGACTAAAGTCGCCATGCACTCAGATGCGCTTTCACTGAATTTACATGACTAAGTTAAGGTACCCATGGGAGAGATGAGCACGTAGAGGCAATATATAAATATGTAGTAAGTAACAAATTAAAGCTAATACAAAACTACCGAACATTCCAAGTGAAGAGATCTTTTCGTTGGCAGTATGACGCCGCAAAATTTATAAATGCAATAAAATTTGCCTTTGTGGCGACCAGGTCGGACGGTCCCAACAGCTATTGAACCGACTTGAGCAGCTCTTCTCTTTTCGTACACATTTTAGGACATTTCCAGAGGATGTGGTTTGCATCCTGTATTTCTCCGCCACGTGGACATGTTGAACGGGTAACAAGACCAAGCTCAAAGAGCCTGCCAGCGAAGCCACCATGTCCTGTCAAGAATTGACTGGTGTAATGATCTGGAGTCAAACCGGTTATCGCCATTTCGCCATTTGATTCCCTATTTGGTAGGGAAAAAAGCTAGTTGTTGTAAAAATAAAATTGCAAGTAAATTTACTTATTTTACCAAGAATGAAGTCAGTACCATTCCTTTCGTGTATCGAAAAAAGTGCAGAAATCGAAAAAATGTCTAGGTATAGTGTAAAAACCACACATTTTAACAGAAATATATTTCAAAATTGACAACAAATGCCTATAATTGTGTCAACGACGTTAAAGTTATGTTTCATGTCATTCATAAAACATGAAAAATTGTTTTAATACGTGAAATAGCTTGAACCTTGTCCGAAAATTTAACGGAAATATTGGGCATATACGTGCTTTGTGAATACCAATATGGCCCACATAAGGAGGGAATGACAGGGCTCTATATCCTAGGGGCCCAGGTAGAGAAGCGGCCGGGCGTGGAGGGTCGACCAGCAAAGTGAAATTAACACACATGGCAAATTTACTCTAATAGTAAAAAAGTCACCTGCGGCGCTACTTTAGTTCAGGACTATTAAATATTTTAAATACATATGTAGTTGTGCGTTGCAATTTGATGTGATATGATGATTGATGTCCTTAAATGATAATTCCCGTGTAGAATTTGGGAAACGCTGCTGTAGAGCATCACACTGCCCTTAACCTTGGTGATGGGTAGGTGGGCCCGCCAAAGATCCTGGGCTGGGGGCCCGCTTCAGGAATGACAATAACATCACATCGACATATTCGACTCTGATACGAGTTCAGATGTGCGACCCGGATAAGTTTGTGTAGATAGCAGTGGCGAAGGGTGGAGGTAGGCTGTTAAGATTCGCTATAAATAGTGCACACTAAACTTTTTTAGTCATAAATGTATTTGTTTTTATTGAACTAAGACTACAATTTACAGATGGTGTTAGTTAGTTTTTAAAAATCAATTAAACCATGCCTAAACGAAACCATAATAGTTTTGGTCTAATTTGGGCAATACGACAAAATTGTGCACACTTTTTCATTCATAGTTATTTGTTTTTCATTTCATTAAGCCCTGTCTAAACCAAACTATAATAAATAAAAAATATTATTCTATTTATAAAATATTCAAAGTTATGTATGATTTAATTGCATAATTTTATAGATAGACATGTATTTTTTGACTATTATCTATTATGGCTTGGTTTCTCAGGGTTTAATTGAATTTTAAAAACTAACCAACACTATCTGTAAATTGTAGTCTTATTTCAATGAAAACAAATATGTATGTCTGACAAAGTTTAATGTGCACTGTTTATGGCGGATCCTAACAGCTTACCGCCACACTTCGCCACTGGTAGATAGATACATGTGTCATGTCATAGACAGTGGTGCATGCACTGTTTAAAAATAAACAAACGTATGATAATAACGTAGGTATATTATGTAGTATGAGTGTCCTAGAATTTAAATGACTACACTGATAGTTGTGTTATTTATAAGCTGATTCAGTGATGATATGATAGGACAATGATGAGTGATGAGATGACTGATGAGTGCTGATGACATATTCTAGATTTGTACATACCTATTAATCATCTGATTCGTGACTAGTTTACTTGATGCCATAATTGCACATTTAATGGGTAGGAACGATTGTAATAATAAATAATGACTGCAAATATTTTATAATAATCGCATTACCACACGACGCCCTTGGTCTTGGTCTATTAGAGAAAAAAGAGATTGATTCGATTTTACTTTTTCAAACCAATGAGATAGACAACGGTTTAATCGAGAAACGCGCTTTGAAGTGGATACATGTGTTTTAGAAATATTTGCCTTTTTGTCAACTCAACTGATAACACAACTACGTCTATTGTACGTAGATAAGATTTTTTTTTAAATTTTTAAAAATTAAATCTAATCAGTCTATTTTACCACGTTTTTCTTAGCTCGTAATCTTACTATCGATTTTTAACTAACTTCCCCACTAGCTAGAATATAAGAATTATAGGTACTGTTTAAGAGTAATTTTATTATTATTGTCATAGGTATAACAGTTTAATACAAAAGAATGGCAAAATCGACTCGCCATAGACCCATAAACACTTTTAAAACCATTTTGGTTAACTTCATTAAACGGAAGAAATACAATGACAGTCCCCTAAATGTCTTCAAATATTACCAATATTTAATGGACGCTTCGTTTTCATGAAAAACTTTAATGTATAATAACTATTTTTTTATTCAACGAATAATTCACAATATGTAAGAATGTAACATTCTTTTTATTAAACATATTACTTCTAATTAATATTACTTGTGATTGTTTTGGACATGTTTTACAACGTTTTAATTAGCTCGTATTCTTGTTTGTCCGGTGGTTGTTTATCCAGTACAAATCTTACAATCGATTTTTAATTAACTTTCCCACTAGCTAGACATTTGAAACTTTTAGAATATATCAGAACACGATGCCAATGCATTCTTTTAATACTTTTAGCCATCTTTAAGCAGAATTGAATTCATTTTAAGTTAATTCTGTTTTGTATGAAAAGTTATTTCGGAAGAAATCCGTAATCCAATCCACTATTATTGGTTGCTAGCAACTAAATTATTAATATATACGTGCGTTACTATGGAAATCAAAATGAAATGTCAAAATAACACTTCAGTATTCTGTATTTGTATTGGACGATTGAAGATTTTTAACAAACTCCCCGACTAGCCAGACATTTGAAACTTTTAGAATATATCATAACACGATGCCAATGCATTCTTTTAATACTTTTAGCCATCTTTAAGCAGAATTGAATTCATTTTAAGTTAATTCTGTTTGTATGGAAAGTTATTTCAGAAAAATCCGTCAAAAGTAAAAGACTATTATTGGTTGCTAAGGGGGTGGTCCTAGCAACTAAATTATTATATATACGTGCGTTACTATGGAAATCAAAATGACATTTCAGTATTCTATATTTGTTTGTTTGTTTTTTATTTACTTCATATCAGTTTCAGTTCAAGTTTGAGCATATTGAACATAATAGTTAAACAGAAAATTTAAAAACGTTGTATATAAAAAGTTCTTTTATCTTGTAATTATTTTCATTATGTTTATCTGTCTACTTTTGATGTGCATATATCATACGTACAAAGTCGCGGACTATCACTAGTAAATAAATACATAATAAATACGATTCGCAGACATAAAAAATTACAGTTACCACACAATACTTTGATTTGAACATTAAATACATCGTAGATGCATGAATTCTGATTACAATCTAACGATATGTTAGAGTAGATGTATATCTAAATGATTGATGTGTCCCGAGATAAACCGCGACATGTTTGCGACACAAGATCTGCCTGTCAACTGTCAAACATAATTGTCACACAAGGCAACGGCGCTGTTTGCACAATCACGCGACCCGTGCAGCGCCTGTCGTGGTGCCCAATAATGATAAAATTGTAGTCGAGAGTGTAATAATTAATGGTTGCATATTGTACCTATTCATACTGCTTCTTTTTACCGTGTCCGTGCGAGATGAGCCTGAATACATACTCTAATACAGTGGTCCCCAACCCTCGGTCCGTGGATCAAATGGTACCGGGCCGCCCAAGGAACTTTAAATTATTTCCTTAGTTTTGGATATCAGTGGAAGATGAATATTCATCTTTAAGCTGTAAAGCTATAAATTTATTCATGTCATTTTCAGCATCATATTCATGCGAAAAAGCATTTTCGTCCATGTCGTCAATAAAATCGAAACAAAGGAATAAACTGGACGTGAATGCAGCACTTCGTCTGTCAGAGACAGCACTGCAGCCAAGAATATCTAATATATTAGCAAAGATGCAACAGCAGGTTTCGCATTAGTTTGTTGAAAAAAAAACCCATTGTTTTAGTTTTAATTGTATTAGTTATATGTATATTTGTTAGCAAAGTTATAGTTATGTCCATCTGTCGCAATATAAGATTAAAAAAATATTACGTAAAAAACCATTTTTATTTCAGTAGGTAGTCCGCGAAAAATTTTTCCGTTTTTTACCGGTCCGCAGGTGTAAAAAGGTTAGAGAACACTGCTCTAATACACAGGTTCTCAAACTTATGTCGACCTCCGCCCACTTTGTGATTTAAAAAAAATCTAGTGCCCCCCATATTTTTAACTCACCTTTTTACATTACCATCTGTTGCGTATTTTAAAAACAGTTATTGAAAATATAATTTTTAAACATGCATTATTAAATGGATAGGATAGATAGGGTGTGACCCATATCCTATTTCTGAGATCAAAGAATGTTTCAATGAGAGGAAATAAAACTCATACTTAATCATATTGAGAAGTATTTTTATAAACATTAAAAGAAGGCTTTGAATTTAAAACTTATCTAATGTGACGGACGAATCTGATGGATTTCGACGAGTTTGTTAATATCAGACTCAAATTCACTTAAAAACAGCCGTAACCCGCTCCGCGTTCAGTAAGTTCAGTTAGTTCTTTTTAGTTAGCAACGTTGCTACAGCACTAAATCCACGTTCACACAAATACGACGATGAGAATGCTATCAGAAATCGTTGAACAACCCGACCATAGCCAAAATTCTTTGTAACCATTCTTGAATTTAATTTTTAATTCTCCGTTTGTTGTCAGTTCTCTAAGTTATTCTAAAATAGGATTTATATTGATAGAATTTAACATATTGTGGAGATTACTAATTATAAGTTTAAGACATTCACAACATGACATGAAACATAATTATGAAGAAAAAAAATAATAAAAACGATAACAATGAAAATATAAAAAGAGAACATAATATAAACATACAAAAGCAGTGAAACTACAATTACATATTATGCATCTATAGAAGTTCATAGAAGTACACCGAGTTTGCTAAGGAGATCCTATTTTAAGAATCTATAAATTCCGTCCACCTAAACTCATCCTCATGTAAGTGGAAGTCGAAGCAATTTGGTTGAACATAGTTCAATTTTTTAAATTTAAATTTAAATTTAAATTTATTTTTTACATATTGTGGACATTACAAATTATAAGTTTAAGACGTTCACAACATGAAATTTAGAAACAAAGAAATATTATTAAAACAGTATTATGTAATACTGTAATTATGCAATATTAAGTTATTCTACAGTATAAATGTGTAAATACAAACAATATGAAGTATATAGGTACAAAGAAGTACACCGAATGAGTTAAGACCCTATTTTAAGAATTTATAAAATAACGTCCATCTATACGCATTCTCACGTAGATGGAATATATCAACATCCTAAGCAATTTGGTTGAACAGAGTTATTGCCGTCCCAATTGGCATTACCAGTGGCAGGTTGATTCTGCACATTAGGAGAATAAACAACTGATTGCTCCCTTTCTCTAAGATAGTTATCAAGGACACACAAGTCAACACTGCCCAGAATGGCAGAGTTCTCATTTATAGGTACATCGTATAAGTCTAAAAAAATACATAGCTAAATTCTAAATTGCAGACTGCAGTATGTAAGCATACCTAAGAGAAAGTCAGTTTGATGAAGCCACGGATAATATCCTTACAACCTCAAGTAAAGGAGTCTCAAGAATTTCTTCTAAACCCTATCGACCATAAAGCCATACTTCAACTGATGTGGTGCCCAAACAATAGATCCACTCTCAAGCCTTCTTCGAACTAAAGAATTAAACAAAAATTTTAATACCGTAACCATGGCCCCCACAAGAGGGGGGTGACAGGGCTCTAGGCTGGGGGCCCGGCGAGGTGAGTCGACCAGATAAGTGAAAAAAATACGTCACAAACTTGATTTAATAGTAAAAAAAGTCGCCTGCGGCGCTTGTTTCTTTCGGCAGTATTATTATTTAAAATTATGTGTTTGTATGATACAATTTTGAATTGTGTATCAAAACTCGACATATCCATAATTCAAATGGAACCAATGGAAATACACCATTTGGAAAACGCTACTGTAGAGCGTCACACTTCCTTTATCCTTAGTGATAGGAAGTGGGGCCTTCCTAGCCTCCTAGCCTGGGGACCCCCGCTTCACGATGTGGGGCCTATGACCGTAACATCCGAAAAGACCCGGGAAGTACGCATGACGATGACGATAATGCCCTCTGTAACGAGCTGAAGAAACAATGAATGAAGATGAATGAGAAAATAGTGAATGAAGAATACACGGTGACAGACCAAAAACCAATTAATCACAATACCACATTCGAGACCTTCCGGGGACCATGGCAAACGAGACCGGAAGAGATGCACTTTTTTAATTTCTGTATTGATGTAATAAAAAGAATAAAAATAATAAATGGTGACATGTTATGATGATTCATGCCTTTCACATCCAGTGACTGCAGTCATATAAGATAGGATAAGTATATGCTCAGAATATCAGTCATATGCGACATTTCTTTTACCACGAGAAAAACTCGGCTACAAATCAGTCCTCAGTTCTCAATGAATACGACAAAATATTCATCAGAATCACCACCGCCTTGAGTTAGGAAGAATTTTTCAGGGTTTTTGCAAGGCGTTTTCGTAGATCCTGACCGAATTCAAATTAGCAATACCCGATGCGGGTAGAAGAATAGTTTTCATTAAGGAATATTCTATCAGCCGGCACAATTTTCATTTGACTAGGATCAAGTAGAGTAGTTTGCGTTCCAGAGTCCTTAAGAGCGTACATAAGTGAAATGGCAAATAATTTTCAACACTATGTGGAACGAAATTTCGGCCGCGTTGCCATTCGGGGAGGAATAGTTGACTTGTACGCACGTCAATTTCTTTTGAGATGGAGTCGTTTGAATATTATTCTTAAATCGTGTAAAGGTGACTTAAAAACGTTCCGCATGTACTTAAAAAAGAAAACATGTCAATGAATATACTATTATTATTACGAGTATAATAATAAACATAACATAAAAAGGATGCATGTTGAATTTTTATGACAAATTACATTTCGTTCGGTTCGCATCATTTGCACCCGCGACCCGCAATCCGCACAACGCATAGTCACGATCTTTTTAGACCATGCCTCAGCTGAGGTATAGCCTTAAGGACATACCTCAGTTGAGACACGGTCTAAAAAGATCGTGACTAGGCGATGCGCGGATTGCGGGTCGCGGGTGTAAATGAGGCATGTCAAACCAAATGTAATTTGTCTTATAAATCCAACATGTGTCCATTTAATGTTCTGTTTATTGTTTTATCAGTAACAATAATAATATATTCATTGACATGTTTTCTTTTTAAAGCAAATGGGTAACGTTTTAAGTCATCTTTAGACGATTTAAGAATTATTACGGCCGTCGCCATCACGAAGCAAAATAACGTGTTTCCAGCTCTACATTCTCTCTCCGAATGGGAGCGAGTGCAAAATTTCGTCGCGCCTACGGTTGAAAATTATTTGCCGTTTCACTGATGAATCACCTTAAAGCAGGGGGGGGCAAACTGCGGCCCGCGGGCCGCATGTGGCCCGCCGGGTATTTTTTTGCGGCCCGCCATCATGTACTTCTGATTACGAATAACTTTTTTATATATTTTTTAAAAAATATTGACGATAGATTAAAATTTGAAGAATTTGTTGTTTCATAAATGTATTATCTCAGTACGTCTTCCTTGCGTCTTGTCTCACACTATGTAACCACTATTTTCTACGTTGAACATCGTGACACATTTAAATGCTTTTAACTCCGCTTTGCAAGGAAAAAAATATATGCCCATGATATGGTAAAAAGTTTGAATGGATTTCAATTAAAACTCAAGTTATTCTTTCGACAAATATCGAATAACAACGTGGACCACTTTCCAACTTTGAAGTTGCTGAATATACCAGAATATAAATTTGAAGAATATGGTAAAATTAATAAAGCTCTGAGATTTTTTACAAAGATTTGGTGGCTTCCGAAAAATTGAGACAAGTTTAGCAGTAGTACGCGATCCATTTTCAATAGATATTGATAGTGTACCGACAGAGCTACAACTTGAGATGCCCATTTACAAGCAGTTTTGAGAATATCAACTACAAAATTAACACCTGAATTTAAAAAAATGTTAAATGGTCAACAGTTTCATTCTTCTCATTAATTTTTTTGTAATGTTTATTTTTCGTGATAATAAATAGTGTATGTATATCTAAAAATGGTATTTTACGTGCGGCCCGCCGCTCATTTTGAATTCTTGAATTTGGCCCTCCATCCAAAAAGTTTGCCCCCCTCTGCCTTAAAGAAACCTCGATAGAAAACGCGAGGTATCCACAAAGGCATCCAGAAAATAAAATTAATCACAATACCAATAATTGTTCTTTCCGGTTACGACTCGTTTACCTCCACCCAAAAGCCAGTTCGCCTGAAATTTAAAAACCCATTCATAATGATAATGTCAGAATAGAAGCCTAAGAAGAGAAACAGTAAATTGACAGAGTTCCACGACGATAAGTATAACATAATACATTCGCAGAGCGAGGTTATTACGTGACCACATCTTATATGGGGATGAAAATCCGCGGAAATCAAAACAAATCGTAATAAAGACATGCCTTCAGCGCATTAGCATTCGGAATGCGTTTTGGCGAGGGAACACACCCGCCCTGGGGTGGACGTGACCGACGAGGCGTACGAATTTTATACAAATTGCCGTATCAGCGCCACATTTCCATCGCGTTCTAAATCCCCTTTCTATAAAAAAAATAATAACAATTTATGCCGACTTGAATTGCTTGCTTTTTATTATTTTGCGTATTGGATATTATATCACAATTCATTTCATCGTGTGGAACATCCATATACATTCATAAAACACAATATCGATGTTCAAACATTGACACCTCGTATCTGACATTATTTGACAGGGGTTAGTTAAAATATTAATGTGTCAATGTCAATAACATCGGTTACATGTAAGTTGTACGTATGCAGTTCATCGTGGGACACTTATTCGTGCGCCGCAGTACGTGAAACATGAGTTCGTATAACATTTTATCAAATGACGAGTTCTTCGTTGAACATTTCACCGTGGAATACATTTGTACGTATCTTACAAAATGCGGCTATAGTTTGCAAATAGTACTGTTCCAATTAGATAAATCCTAACCTAACCTAACCTAGTAAACACATCTCATAAAATTCGCCACATGTTGTAGCATACGTACAAATATACTCCACGGTGAAATGTTCAACGAAGAAGTCGTCATTTGATTATATGTTACACGAACTCATGTTTCACGTACTGCGGCGCACGAATAAGTGTCCTGCGGTGAACTGTTTACGTACAAATTTCCGGATACGAATAAGTTAATGTAGGTATTGCCGAAAATAGTATCAGTGGGACATTATTGATTAAAAAAATCTGCTTGTCACGTAGGTATAACAAATTTCACTCGAAATTGAGCGCAGGTAGAATAACAAAATGTCGCATTGGCGCATATGCAAAAGCTGTTTTTTTCATTCGTTTCGGCTAGGCGCGTCTCGTCCCTGTCCCGGCAAGGCCTCGTCTGTACACACGAAAGATATTTGCAGCATTGTGTTCGTTTTTATTTATGACCAGTTGCAGCATTGGGCTCCGGGTTCAATCTTTGCCGTACACCAAGAGACTTGAAATTTGGTGCACAGCTGCTAATATTGTGATATATGGTCTTTATACAATGTTCTTAATTATTTTTTTAATGTTAATAACTTAAACTTGTACCGTACTTAGTCGTATAGTACCTACTGACATTAAATTCATGTCTAAATGAAACACGGTTCTTGTCGGTTTACACTTTACAGGAAGACAGCAGCAAACAATTTTTGAAAATAGCCGATATACTGGATTATTTGTTAGGTTAGGTAAGGTTTTCATTCTACAATTTATGAAGTTTGCCAAAATCAGCTATGAAAATTGAATTAATGTTCATATTGAATCTAATAAAATTGGAGACCGTATATATAGTATACTGTCAACTCTTTCCGATAAGAAAGTTCCAGGCGAACTGTGCCACGATGAAATGTTTTACGTACAATTTACATGTAACCCTATGTAAGAAAATTATTTGAATATAAATTAAAGTAGGTGCCTGTTAAAAGTTAATATCCTTAGCCCTGCCCTCCCCATTCGAATATTGACCGGAAACGGCCGGTACGTAAAATCGCAATCGTTTCCGGACACGTGAGACAGTTTCAGACTATTCCGGGCATGGTACAAATACATAAATTTTGATGGCGGCAAACATGGACGCTTATAAATATTATAGGTAGGTTCTCCATCTATGTCAAATCATTTAGCAAAGACTTGGTCCTTTTAATGACGGTCATATTACGCCAGAAGACGCGATCCAAAACTATTGCAGTCATAATCATTCTTCAAACCAATATTAAATTTATCTTATGGCAATTTTTTCTCTATTTTTTTCTATTGGTGTGCTTTTCAAATACCCCTAAAATGGAAAGCCAATATACTCTAGAATGTAAGGCCCGTTTCAGACGGGACACCGGTTTCGCGCTTGTATATAATATGGAGGCCTTTGTATTATGTTTATGGACGCCCCAAGCTAATGAGTCAAAGCGTGTCCGGTACACTTTTCCGTCGGCCGCTACATTGTCAAGCCGCCGATACACATGTTTTTATGACCGCAGCCAGTTTTATGTAATTTATATCGCGAAATTATGCGTTGACTCATTAGCTCTGGGCGTTCATAAACATAATACAAAGGCCCCTTTATTCGAATACAAAGGCCTCATTATATACGAGCGAGACACCGGTGTCCCGTCTAAAACGGGGGTAACGAATTAAAAAATAAATAAGTACTTACACAAAGTTCACAGATTTAATAGACATGAGTTTTTCTCATTTTTCTCAAAACTACCTAAAATCGTTTTAGGGGCTCTTGAAACTAAGCGCTTCAAATATTTGAGCGGGTTTTAAATTTGAATTTTTGATCATATGTATTGACGGTATTTGGCGTTTTTTCTTCAATCTTTGGCCATCATATAGGACATAGGTAACAAATATATCAATCTAAATACATAATATAACTCAAAAAATTCAAAAACCGTTTTAGGAGCTTTTGAAACTAGGCGCTTCATTTATCTATCCGACAGTGCTCCATGTGGGAGCAATTATGATGTGGCAATTGAAATTCCTCGATACTTCCATATTATATTGAGTGGTATGACGTGTCATCAATCTGTTTTCTGCTTCACGTCCGCATTTTCCACTAATGGTCGATCCTAGATATACAAAACTCGTTCATAATTTCTAGATTTTTGAGTACTTATACATTTTGGGAACACGATTGGCCTGATCGCAGTGACATCCCTAGACAAAATCCAGCCCATTTTTTTTAATATATAATTTTTTATCATCCGTGCACGTATCGTTTCTATTCGCCAAGGACGCCGAAGGGTAGCGGAAGTAAACTAGACACCGCGAACCCGACAAAAAATTACAGTCCTGTTAAACCTTTTATGTAAATTAATGAATTTTGTTTCCAAACAGTGAGCTGATTTTTTTAACGGAAAGATTTTTTCGTTATTACTAAGTTTAGGTAGCTATTTATATATATACTAATTAAGCATCCTCGATTTGTCGCCTTTCGAGTAACTGCCGCCCCCACGGGACGTCACTGCACGATCGATAGCAATTAACTTGATCTTATTCCTATTAATAATGACGCCGTATTTGCGACTCTCTTCTTCTTCCCTGTTTAGCATCTGTGTGAGTTCTCTTTCATCAACAGCGATTAGCTTGGTATCATCTAAAGTTATTTATTTTATGGCCGCCACCAACGTCTATATAACGTTTGCCTGTTTTAGCTTCGTTTCGTACCCCATCTGGCATATATTTGTCAGCCTGCTATGTCACGAGAAATAATAACATGGAACACTAAAAATGATCGCGAACTGCCAATTTTATGGTGCATTTTGGTGGCATTGCGTGCTCGAAACGCGTTTTACTGTTACCATAGTGAACGAATCTAAATGCCTGTTTTCGACTTTTTATTGTGTTAGCAATCCGCAGGCTGTGCCATATATGTGGCCCGTGATATCGATATAACATTATATGTTTTGAATAAATAAATATATTTAAAATAGATTAAATAAGAAAAAATACTATTTTAATTTTAAGTGCTCGATGCATGGAATGTCACGAATCAGCGATATTAAGTATTTAGCCGTGTTTAACGAACTAACCTAACTAGGAAGAAATTAGCTAGCAAGTAGTTCGTACAACTGAAGCACTTAAGGTGATACTTCAGTGAAACGGCAAATAATTTTCAACTATAGGTGCGACGAAATTTTGGACTCGCTGGCAGTCTGAGAGCGAACGTCAAGATGTGAATACGTCAATTTGTTTCGTGATGGCGATGGGGATATTAATTCTTAAATCGTGTAAAGATGACTAAAAACGTTACCCATTTACTTTAAAAAGAAAATACGTCAATGAATATATTATTATTGTTACTAATATAATAATAAACAGAACATTAAATGGACACATGTTGGGTTTATATGACAAATTATATTTCGTTCGGCATGCGTCATTTGCACCCGCGACCCGCAATCCGCGCATCGCCTAGCCACGATCTTTTTAGACCATGTCTCAACTGAGGTATAGCCTTAAGGCTATACTTCTGCTGGGGGACGGTCTAAAACGATCGTGACTACGCGACGCGAAGATTGTGCAAATGACGCATGCAGAACAAAACATAATTTGTTATAAATGTCAACATGCGTTCATTTAATGTTATGTTTATTGTTGTATTACTAATAATAATAATATATTCATTGACATGTTTTCTTTTTCAAGTAAATGGGTAACGTTTTTTAGTAATCTTTACACGATTTAAGAATTATTTCCCCCGTCGCCATTACGAAACAAATTGACGTAGGTATATATAGTTGAAAATTATTTGCCGTTTCACTGAAGTATCACCTTGAGTGCTTCAGTTGTTCGAACTACCTGCTAGCTAATTTCGTCGTATTAGTAAGGTTAGTTCGTTAAACACGGCTAAATGTTTAATATCGTTGATTCGTGTCATTCCATGCATCGAGCGCTCCGCAATTCGCACATCGCCTAGCCACGATCTTTTTATTTTAGACCATGCCTCAATTGAGGTATAGCCTTAATAATATATAATAATATGTATATTCTAATCAACTTTCTAATGTCCTATTGTAAGTTATTACATAGTAATCATATCTTATCAGCTGGTAACCTCTTGACACGACTGGCTGTATATAGTTCTGCATAATATATTATGATATAACATTATTAGTGCATTGGGTTTGTGCAGTGCATTTATTAGTGCATTGTGTATTGTATTAGATGCATAGGATCAGCGTTTCCAACTCTAATTTTTCGATAGGCATCTTTTTTTCGACCTTTTCGACTTTTTTTTTGTATTTACACATTTCTACTGTTTAATAACATACTATCTCTATACTGATCTATCTCTTTATTTTATGTAATACTGTTTTATATTTCTTTGTTTCTAAATGTCACGTTGTGAACGTCTTAAACTTATAATTTGTGATGTCCACAATATGTTAAAAATAAATAAATTGAAAATTGAAATTAACTATAACGCCGTGGGTCCCAGGCTCGAATCCTGGGTCTGGCAAGTACACATATTGTTCCAATTTGTGTGTGAGTCAGGGTATGGACCTAACAGGTTGAGCAAGTGGCTGACATCCATTTCTCGTAAAAACAAAATCTGTTAATACAAACCTCCACTCTGTGGAGGCCCATATGTTCCTATTAGGATCGGACATGGTCAAAAAAAAATAATAATAGTAATAAATTGATCCATTTTTTAGTAAATAAAATTCAGCTTTGATTTTCTCAATCACAACAAAAGGGAAATTTGGTGCGGCCATCACACGTTTCCTTAGAACTGTCAATTGTACGGCCACAGTTAAATCTCACGTGAGAACCTCTGGTGTATGTCATCAGATTCAAACTCACCCATATATTAATGCACCCGTAGGGGTTAAACACTAATGTACAATATTGTGACATTGTTTGATTTTGTGAAACCTGTACCTATTCTCTATTGCATCGTGTAAAAATTAGCAATGTAAATTTATTCGGTCGTGTTTTCGGGGCAAGGAAATGAACTCTTTTAACTGCGGGTTTAATTGATTTATAATAGTCATCGTAAAGATCACATTCTATTACCTAAGTGGTTTGATAAATTATCAAATATCTGTAGGAATAAATAAGACATATTTTTGGCAGGCCGCACGACCTGCACTGAATTTTTTTATGATTTTTTTTCAAATGCACCCAACCTTTAATAATCGGAGGAGGGGGGGTTGACCAGTGTTCTTCAATGGGTGGTCTGCGGAATTTAAAGCCGGTCCGCGAAAGCTTTCACCATGCTATCAACCGACTATATCGCTGTACGATTCGGGGAATTCGCGCTAGATGAAATGCTGGGAGAATTTTTGAATGCTGCTGATAATAATCAGAAAGTCATATTCAACATCATAAGCCAACATTTAAAAGCGTTAGCCGAAAACTTTAATAAATATTTATCTGGAAATTAAGAACTACATAAAGGCGGACCTCAGAACCTCTGGATTAATAATACCTTTTTTGAAGATATTAAATCATGCGCATTTGATCCTCGTGAGAAAGAAAAGCTGATCGAGCGACCTTCTGATCTCACTCTAGTGTCCAGACATAAAATGCAATCATCTCTCTGAGAACTCTGCCATTTTGAGCAGTGTTGAGCTGTGTGTCCCTGATAACTATCTTAGAAATAGAGAGCATCAGTTGTTTATTCTTTCCAAGGTGCAGAACCAACCTGCCACTGGTAATGCCAATTGGGAGGGCGATAACTATGTTCAACGAAATTGCTTCGGGTGTTGATATATTCCACGAACGTGAGGATGAGTATAGGTGCACGTTGTTTTATAAATTCTTAAAATAGGGTCTGCTTAACTCATCCGGTGCACTTCCTTGTACCTATCTAATTTATATTTTTTGTATTTACACATTTCTACTGTTTAATAACTTAAAACTGATTTATCTCTTTTTTATGTAATACTGTTTTATATTTCTTTGTTTCTAAGTGTCATGTTGTGAACGTCTTAAACTTATAATTTGTAATGTCCACAATATGTTAAAAATAAATAAATTGAAATTTAATTGAAAATTATTATCTCAATTTTGAATATCCCTCGATAAATAATATTCATATCTGAGTTATAAGGCCATCAGACTATTGGTAATTTTTTCGACTTCCTAATTGTGTGAAGAGACTTTTTCATCTATGTCGGTAATAAAAACTAAACGGAGAAATCGAATGGATGTTAGTGCAGCGCTTCGTCTCTCAGAAACAATGCTGCAACCACGTTTATCAAATTTTCTTACAAAGAAGCACCAGCAGATGTCACGTCTAATCAAAAGTTATAATTTTAAAACATAAGATTTAATAAAAAAAAGTTTTATCTACGAGGGTGGGTCAATAAGTCCTTAGAAAAGCCGACAGGTGGCGCGACTAGTACTGTAAGCGGTTTGTTTTCATGCAGCGGCACTACCGATTCAGTATGCTGCGAAGTTTCAATCAGATTGGTCGGGTTGTTGTGTGTTTCTCGTACATTTAAAAAAAAAATTTGCTTGTGGAAAATGGAAAAATGGAAAATGGAGAAAATTTAGTTTAGAGCTGTTATTAAACATTTTAATATAAAAGGGTTAACAGCAAAGGAAATAAAAAATGAGTTGGATTTAGTTCACGGCATATCTGCTCCTTCACTTGCAACTATTTATAACTGGTTAAATGAATTTAAACGTGGTCGTACATCAACAAAGGATGAACCACGCTCAGGACGTCCTGTAGAGGTGACTACACCAGAAATGATCAATAAAATCCACGATATGGTGTTAAGTGACCGAAGATTAAAGTTGAGTGAGATAATTGAGGTTACAGGGATCTCAAAAGGTAGCGTCATTTCTATTTTACATGACAAATTGGGCATGAAAAATATTTCTGCAAGATGGGTGCCGCGTTTGCTCACAGTCGACAATAAACGCAATAGGGTGGTGGCCTCTAAAGCCCTGTTGTCGCTCATGCAACGCAATCCGGATGAATTTTTTCGTCGCTTTGTGACTGTAGATGAAACATGGATACACCACTATACTCCCGAGACGAAAGAACAGTCAAAGCAGTGGATTGCGAAGACAAACCATGTCCAAAGAAGGCGAAAACCGTAAAATCAGCTGGTAAGGTTATGGCTACTGTATTTTGGGATGCACGTGAAATTATTTTCGTTGACTATTTGGAAAAAGGAAAAACAATAACAGGGGATTATTATGCATCTTTATTAGACCAGCTAAAAAACGAAATTGAAGAAAAACGGCCTCATTTAAACAGGAAAAAAATCCTCTTTCATCAGGACAATGCCCGTGTTCACACATGTTTACGATCAATGGCTAAAATTGAAGAATTGAAGTTCGAATTGGTCGACCACCCACCGTATTCGCCAGATTTAGCCCCCCCCCCCCAGTGACTTTTTCCTTTTCCCAAACTTATAAAAATGGCTAAGTGGACAACGTTTTTTTTCAAATGAAGAAGTCATCGATCGGACAAATGCTTATTTTGAGGACCTTCCGAAAACTTATTTTTCTGACGGTTTAAAAAAAATTGAGAAACGTCTAACCAAGTGTATTGAGCTCCAAGGAGATTATGTTGAGAAATAAAAAAAAAATACAAAAATAAAAACTGTTTTAATGCTTTTTTCTAAGGAATTATTGACCCACCCTCGTATAATGGTTTTTATTTCTAGCTGATACAGGTCCGCGAAATATTTCTCCTATGTTCACCGGGCCGGTGAACGAAAAGGTTGTAGAACACTGGGTTAGACTACATACCGCATGACAAATTATTTACATACCTACGCATTATAATAAAATGTGTTCGCAATGCAGAGTCAATAAATGAATGACTGTTATCATTATCAATTTTATCAAATAATGTTATCGGTCCGATAAACACTTTTTAAGGAGGTGCAAAATATGACAATATAAACTATTTACGATGCTTAAACAGGTAACTAAACAAACCTCTGAATATTGCAAAATTTGCCTAAAGAATTAACTTATAGAAGTTATGATTAAGTATTATTTTGACACCCACGTTGGCAGCGCGGCGTTGGACTATCACACCGTCGGTCTCAGGTTCGAATACTGGGTCTGCCAAGTACACATATTGTTTTTCAATTTGTGTGTGAGTCAGGGTATGGACCTAATACGTTGAGCAAGTGGCTGACATCCATTTCTCGTAAAAACAAACAACATCTGTTAATACAAACCTCTACTCTGTGGAGGCCCATATTATGATCCTATTAGGATCGGACATGGTCGGAATGTATACCTAATAGACTAATAGAGTCTGTATTCTATAAGCTAGCGTACACGTCACACGGAAAACAATGCGCCATCGCGTTCAACTGTTGCAAGTTTTCAATGGGAGGGAATGAGTGGATGCTGAAGCGAGGGGGGGGAACCGCACGCAGCTTATAGAAGACACACTCTATAATAAATACTATATTATATTATATAGAGTGTTTACGGCGCAGCCACAGGAGCCTGCGCATCTAGTCTATACACAATACTTCTATCGACCGCTATCGACGGCTATCGAGGGTAGTTTTTCATATTTTAGTATTGAGGTATTACAATAAGTAAGTTGTGATATTGTTACAATACGTGATATGTTTTAACAGCGCCTCTCTTGGGTGTGCTAACTTTATTGTAATTGTTAAAATAAGTGCTAATACTTCGATACAAACCTACCCACCCTAAAAACTTATATTTTTAAGGTATTTATTAATTTCAGTGATTTTATATAATAATAACACTAACAACGATAATTTTTGAAGTAAATGAATCGAAGATTTGTGCAAGTGATGGTTTCGTGCATTCTCTGGCAAAGGAAACTTTCTTTTACAATATTTTTGTACAAGGACTGTGCGGGGGATGAAAACATGTGTGCGGACACATTTTGGTAGGTGTGCGCGCGCACACCCGCACACCTTACAGGGAACATTGCGTGACAGTAGGCGACATGCACCTCAATTTGATTCGCGCTTCAGTGGATCGAAGAGGAGCAGGCTTGGACCAAAGAGAGACAGATAATCAAATAAAAAAGACAGAGAACGCACATTAACCGTAGAATTGCGTAAGTATTAAAGTTTGTCAACACATTTCGGGGAAATTAATTAATGACACGGCTGTGGGCGGGCAGGCCGCTTAAGCATAAAATTCAGATAAAAACCTCACAGCGTTTAGTGTTCAGACTTCTTCCCACGCGATATAACGAAATTTGTTACACTCGTTTGCGGAATGAAATGCCGTTGAGAGAGATGCTTGCTACAAACACTGCGTATCTAATTTATATGTACATTCGTAATAAAAAGGTGGGTTACAACGTTTTCCTTAATGACACTTGTAGTCACAAGAAAATGGAAATAGTTGTAATTTTATTCTACATTAGATCAACAATTTCCCTCTTTCTAAAGTGTACGAAACAAAAAATTTGCTGACTAAAAATATTATGCTACTTTTACTAAAACACGCCTTTGCACCTTTATTTGAAGCGCCTTGTTTCAAAAGCCCCTAAAACGATTTTAGGTAGTTCTGAGAAAAATGAGAAAAAATCATATCTATTAAATCTATGAACTTTATGTATTTATTTTTTAATTCGTTACATTCTAAAGAGTATTTTGGCTTTCCATTTTAGGGGTATTTGAAAACCACACCCAACCATTTTAGCGGGTTTTGAAATTTACCCTAATTTTTGATCATACGTATTGACGGTTTTTGTTGTTTTTTCAATCTTTGGCCATCAGAGGTAATAAAAATATCAATCTAAATACATATCTAACTCAAAAAATTACAAAAACCGTTTTAGGGGCTTTTGAAACTAGGCGCTTCATTTGTCCAGCCGCGGAAATACATATTATAATAAAGTTAAAGTTACGTACTGTCACGCTGTGACGGCGACAAATTTAGTCTGTGGTTTCGTCATTTTGCAGAATATTTTGAACGAACACGATAACTGTAAATTCAATATTGGAGTAACCTAGTAACGAGTCTGTAAATTCAATAATATTTTTGAAAAGAACACAACCTGCAGGCCATATTTAATAGACAACATTATTATAGAAAATACATTGTGCCAACCGCTAAAAACAAAACACATGCGATTTTGACATCAGTCGAAAATGTGTAGGCATGTAGAAAATGATAAAAAACGTTCATTGAGTCATGCAGGTGTCAATGCAGTGTAGTACAACGTGAGGTGACCTCATTGTTCTGGTGATTTCGGCAGATTTTGCTAACTGACAATGTTCGTTTAAAGCAGGGGGGGGGGGCAAACTTTTTGGATGGAGGGCCAAATTCAAGAATTCGAAATGAGCGGCGGGCCGCAAGTAAAATACCATTTTTAGATATACACTATTTATTATTACGAAAAATAAACATTGCAAAAAAAAATAATGAGAAGAATGAAACTGTTGTACATTTTTGAACATTTTTTTAAAATTCAGGTGTTAATTTTGTAGTTGATATTATCAAAACTGCTTGTAAATGGGCATCGGAGATATTTGATCGTAAAGAATTTTTATTGAGGTTCATGGTTGAAAATGTTTGTTCACATAATATATAGGTTGATCCAAAAATAACGAACATTTTTCTCGCATAATCTTTAAGTTGGTCGAATTTGTCTGAATTAAGGGCATTGTAAAATTTGGAGATTTCTTCACGACAATGCAATTATCTTAAATCAGTGTCACACTGCAGATCAATAATCTCAAGTTGTAGCTCTGTCGGCACACTATCAATATCTATTGAAATCGATGTTCAACGTATAAAATAGTAGTTACATAGTGTGAGACGCAAGGAAGACGTACTGAGATAATACATTTACGAAACAACAAATTCTTCAAATTTTAATCTATTGTCAATATTTTTTAAAAAAATATTCATAATCAGAAGTACAATTAATGATCGCGGGCCGCAAAAAAATACCCGGCGGGCCACATGCGGCCCGCGGGCCGCAGTTTGCCCCCCCCCTGGTTTAAAGCTTCAAAATATGCTACAGAATAAGAGCATCAGTCATTTTAAACACCAAGAAAAACTGAAATGAGCTTCAATGGCGATTGGCTTTCCCGTTTCTTTCGTAAGTCATTTGGACGAAACATGGACGAAACCATGAACGTTTGTTATTATCACGCAATCGATTCTTTTAAAACTTACTACTTTATTTTTCTCGTATACCCACCATAGGCTTATCAAAAAACGCCTACCTCACCCATACAATTCGAAATATTATTTGTGACGTCGTCGGCATATTTTTTTTTTAAATTTTGCTAGAGAATTCACAAAAAAACTACTAATTCTGGTTTGAAAAAAAGTCTTTCGAAATTTCGCGATTTTTGTGTTGGTTTGACCGATTGATTTGGCTCTTCCCTCATAAAATGTCAATCAAAATGGCTTCCACTCTGTGGAAGTCATTAAACTCACATTTGGGGCGAAAATGACACAAACCACTTGTTTTAAATACCTGCACAATAATTTAATTATTTCGTTAAAAATTATAGATACAATATATTTTTTATTTCCATTCCACGGATTGTAAACAAAGAAACGAGTTTTTTTGTATTTAATTGAAGAGACGTCAGCTAAATTTCTTTGTTCTTTTTTTAAATATATTAAATTTTGGCGACACGTTTCGACAGGACCTAAATCCATTCAAAAGATTTATCAAATAATAATACTGTCTACTACAGTGGTCATCAACCTTTCTCTGACGAGGGTCGAACGTGAAAATCAATATGTATTTATTTTTTATCTGCGTTGGCAGCATTAAAAGAATTCTAAATTAATAAATGAAAACATTGAAAACTATTTTTGACTTATTGCTTTGGTCATTTAGTAACTGCTATTATCATGGCCCCACATCCTGAAGCGGGCCCCCAGGCTAGGATCTTTGGCGGCCCCCCCTACCTATTGCTTAGGATAAAGGTACTGTTAATTAATTAATGTGTAAGTATACCTATTTAGTGTTTTTTCTGTATATTTTAATACATCCATTTGAATTATGGAGTTGTCGAGTATCGATACACAATACAAAACTTGTATCTTATAATCACATAATTTTAAATAATAACATTATTGAGTTAAGTAAAGAGAGAAAAGTAGCGCCGCAGGCGAATTTTTTAAATATTAGAGAGAACTTTTGATGTGTGTCACTAATCTGGTCGACTCACTACGCCGGGCCCTTCCTTTGCCCGGACCCCCAGGCTAGAGCCCTGTCAGCCCCCCCCTTGTGGGGGCCATGGCTATTATACAAATACCAAACTTACAATATACTAGTACATCTTTATATTCATAGATTTGATTGGTATTTCCCACTTATGATGACGAAATCTAGTATTTTTTTTATGTTTTTACCGCTAATAATTGTAAATTTTATTTTAAAATTCTGATGTAAGGGTTTTTTTCTCTTGTCAATAACAATTTTATGCAATATCATTATAACTCACATTATAGTAAGGGTTGGAAGTAATGATAATACTGTGCAAATCACTGCCTAACCCCACTCGTTCCACGAATTGGTGGGTGTGCGGCACCCCTTTACCCCCATACTAATATCAGCATGTCCAAACCATCCATGTATAAAACTTTACTGTCCTGTCGTCGTCATAGACGACGAACTAAACACTCAAAATAAATAATAACAATCATAAACATAGCTGTCATAAACAGCGTTGCAATTTTTCTTCTTGCCAGAATCTATCTACCCCGCGAAATTTGCATCTAGCATATGGGGTTAAATCCAGCGTTTTTTGATATCGAAAATAGCTTAAAACTTCTCATAAAGAAACTAGAAATTACACCAGGTTTACTTGAAAATCAATAAGATTGCAATTTGTACTTATTTTTTATTCTGCCGAGGCTTTGACTGCGACTCGCTATCATATCGCCTCTTCTCCTCTGGAAGAGGATCCACCAATCAGGCCCTCCCTCCAATTCTCCAAGTCTCTGAGAGTAATGCTACATACTTACAAAAAAAAACCCCGCTGGATAGACGAACTCATAAAGTTCGGTGGATGTACGTGGCAGCAAAGAACTAGGGACCGAGAAGAGTGGATAGAGCTAGGGGATGCCTTCGTCCAGCAGTGGATCGACCGTGGCTGATGATAATGACGTACAATCAAAATAGTCCAAATTATGTATTTTAAATATTTTGTAGATGTATGGCTTGATTATTAGTTGTGAAATAATGAATTGTTCTTCAATATTGATATTGTTATTTAATAAATATATTTTTATTTTGTGAAAATCTGGCATTATTTTCTTACCCTATCTGACATATTATTTATGTAAATGACACTAGTCATAACGACTTATAAGACATTACTGTAAAAAAATATTAATTTTTACAACGTTTTTATTAGCTCGTATTCTTGTTTGTCCGGTGGTTGTTTGTCCAGTACAAATCTTGCAATCGATTTTTAACTAACTTCCCGACTAGCTAGACATTTGAAACTTTTAGAATATATCAGAACACGATGCCAATGTATTTTTTTAATACTTTTAGCCATCTTTAAGCAGAATTGAATTAATTTTCAGTTAATTCTGTTTTGTATGGAAAGTTATTTCACAAAAATCCGTAAAAAGTAAAAGACTATTATTGGTTGCTAAGGGCTTGGTCCTAGCAACTAAATTATTAATATATACGTGCGTTACTATGGAAATCAAAATGACATTTCAGTATTCTATATTTGTTTGTTTTTTATTTACTTCATAATTATCAAGTACAGGTTTGAGCATAATAATTCAACAGAAAATTTAAAAACGTTGTATATAAAAAAAATCTTTTTATCTTGTAATTATTATTAATTAGATTAGATTGCACTAATATAAACATGATATGTTTTTTTATATGTAAACGAAAACATAATAAATAATAAGATTACATACTACAATCATAACTGGATTAGAAATAATAATAAATATTTAAGTACATACTTAGTTACTACCTATTGAGATCAAGATGAGACATCGCCTTGTAAAACATGACATTTATTATAAACATTAATAGAAGATAAGAATCGTATGCAATTCTATTTCTAGAATGTTTGTAGTTGCCAGCGACGAAGGCTTGGGCAATAATAAAGAGTTTGCCGCATTTACATTGGCCATAATATATCCATTTGGGATAAGTTTTTGTTTACATGTTTCATCAAAGGTGATTATTATATCGTCTCTGTTCTGGCAGAACACACTAACTGGAGAATACTAGTTTTGTGTAATTTGACTTTGAAGTTGTTAAAATGTTTGAAATGGTTTATCATGTGAGTTTATTAAGTAATCGTGAAAAGGGTGGCTTTAAAATAAATACTGTTTATTTATTAAGAAGGTTTCCAGACGATAAAGTTTGAAATAAGGAACATTTTGGTATAACTAACTCAATATGTCATTTTTTCGAATTAGTGTCTTCTGCCAGAACAGTGACGATATTATAACTACTAAATTTCATTCCAAAATACATTGATTGATTCCAAAGATACTTCCACCAAAGATACGGTGAAACATAAGTCATATTGAGGGAATATAAGGCAATTTTAAACAGGGAACTCTCACTCTATGGTGACTATGACCATGGCCCCCATATCCTGAAACGGGCCCCCAGGTTAGAATATCTGGCGGGCCCCCCTACCTATCGCTAAGGTTAAAGGCAGTGTGACACTATACAAGCATTTTCTAAATGGTGTTCGAAGTAAAATTGTTTAGCGATTTTTGTATTTTTGAAAACACCTACTTGAATTGTGGAGTTGTCGAGTATTGACACACAATAATCATAAATTGTATCGCATAACCACATATTCTAAAATATTAGTATCTTTGAAGTAAAATAGCGCCGCAGGTGATTTTTTTATGTGCGTTTATCTAACTCTCATCTGGTCGACTCATCATGCCCCCTTCCCTTGTGGGGGCCATGACTATGTATTTCGTGTATTTTTTAGCGATGTTTTATAATTTTAAATAAACCCACTTACTTAACAACACACATGATTTGAAAACATCTCATGCATATATGTATCTAACTACATACCAGAAAAAAACATTTTGTAAAAAAAATATGACATCCGACGGGACTGGAACATGTAGGTATCTATCTGCTTTTGGTTTTCAAATTAATATGTATGTTCAATAAATAGAATGTTACATTCTGAAATCTTGTGCCTTACTCGTTGAATGAAAGAAATAGTTTAATTAATCCACATAAATTATTGAACTTATTTCTTGGACGGAGCACAGGGGCCCTATGTTAGAACTTGCGAGTGCCAGCTGCCCGGTCGACATGGCGTCATATGACATCATTGTGACATACTACCGGAGTGATAATAGCGCTCGAGAATATAACGCTGGTCAGACAGCGGCGCTATTCATTGTCACCATACACATATAGGTGTTTCATCGTAAAATATCTATGCCCGCTGGGCGGCATGCTTCGAGCGTGTATTGGCTGACGTCACAATTACGTCATGTCGTCTGGTGCCACACGAGTCGATAGTTAGGAAATCGCGGGCCAGGACGAACCAGTCAATCATCCAGAGACTGAAGATAAAGGAACGGCTCTCGACGATATGTCTGAGAAGACTTCTGCAGTTTCTTGGACATATTGTCAGGCGCGGACCGGACAACCTGGAGAGACTCGTAGTTTTGGGTAGCCTCCAGGGAAGGCGAAGCAGAGGAAGAGCATCTGCGCGATGGAGCGACCAAGTGAAAGAGCTGACTGGGGGCACCATCCATTCTGCCCTGAGAGAAGCGGAAGATCGAGGAGGATGGAAAGTCTTGGTCGCTCAAAGGATGGCGAAATTTAAATGTGGTCACGATCCTCAGCCATGAGTGCACGACCAAGAAGATACTGATGGCGCAAATAATTATTATGACCATTATTAAGCCACGCAAATTAGATTACCACTTCTGGATGCGACAGCTTGAAATAACCCTTAGTTATACCTGTAGGTTTTTATTACTAAACTCAAAGTGCGAGTGTCTGGGTATGGAGAAACTACCTGGAAAAGTGTTGTATTTCGCGGTTGAAGCAACTAGAAGCTGTGAGTAGTAGGAGAGGTAAATGTGGAAGTCGGTGGCATCTGCTAGATTTTAAAAATCATTAAATTATGAATATCTTTTCAAAATGGACCCCCAACATTTTTCTGTCAGGCGCTCGGTTAAAATACATTTATATTTTAATGACCTCAATATCAATGCTATCAATATTAGTAAATACAGCCGCGATCGCGTTATATCTTAATTCTATATAACATTAATTAATGAATAGTTTCATAGATAAGATTCCCGCGCGGAATGGAATAATAACATTTTGTACCTATTTAAGCATTTGGGAAAAAAATGTATTTTTGCAATTTGATACGTTTAAAACAAACAAGCTTGTCGCTCTACACACGGCAAAATGCACTATTTAGAAAACATATTTATATCAGTGATCACCAACCGATGTTCCGTGAGAATTCACAAAACTTGTGAAAAAATGATACCTTAAAACCTTTTTCGCAAATGAGTATAAAAAGGTTTATTCTGGCTTATATTTTTAGCCGATTCCGATGACGCTGTCCTATACGCTGGGCATTCAAGAGACAATCGACAGGTTGCATGACAACTCATCTCGCGTTGGTTTGAAAATCAACACGAAGAAAACCAACATTTTGTGTAATAGCAAAACATCGAGAGCGTCGACAGCTTCAAGTAGCTGGGGGTACACATCACGGGAGGTGGCATTTTGCAGACAGAGCTCGCTATCCGAATGGGAATGGCTGGAGCAACATTCAACTCGATGCGGAGTGTCTGGGACTCACGATTGTACTCAGTCAAAACCAAATGCCGCCTATTCGACGCGTGTATTCTGACGGTGCTGCTTTACGGTGGCGAAACATGGCACCTTGCTCAGGCTTAGAGCAGCCATATATTCATCTTAGAAAACAGATGTTTGCGAAGGATACTGGGCATGATGATTTTAGGAGTAACGAGGAGATAAGAGAATGCACCAAGCAGCCTCTCATCACGCTAAGAGTGAAGAAGAAACGTTAGACCTGGCTCGGCCGTGTGGTACGGATGTCAGAAGAGAACCACATTCTGGTTTGCCTGTTCTTCAAGCCAGCCAGATTCCAGCGTCTTGGAAGGCCGCTAAATACTATATATCGAATGTATACGGCGTAGCTACGGGATGCTGGTATGACCTTGAACAATGCAAGAGGACTGGCAAGCGGCAGAAATTCTAGGAGGCGTCACGTAGTGTGCATATGCTCCAACTAAGGGCCGGATATGGCCGAAGAAGATGAATGAAAATATTTTTAGCAATTAAGCATTTTAAAAGTGTAACTTGATTAAATATCGTATCTAGTGTCACCCCGGCCTAATCACATCAGCTGACTCGCAGACCCAACCAGATTCAAAGATCGTTGTGAGCAATCGTCGATTTTAAATATCAATTGCACGGAACGATTTAGCTACCAACTACGCTCGATTGATTGGTTCATAATATACGACGCTCAGTTGCTAGTGTGAAAAATTGTGTGGTTCACAAGCCAACTAAACCAAGTCCATTCTGATTAGTTTTGAGTAAACTAGGTTCAAACTAGAGGTGAGTTGGAACTACTGTCATCAGTTTGTGTACTCAAGTTTCGGATGAAACTACCCATACTCAGTATGTGTGGCCCAATAAACTTATTCCAAAAAACTTGTGATGATATCATCGCGAGTCACTGTTCTGTGCACTCGCCTGTTGGTAGACTTTCAACACTATTGACATTAAATGCGCGCGAACGAAATAGCACTTGAATATAGGTATATTTTAATTTATAAGTCTATTGCGTTCGAATGTTTGAATAATAGGTCATAAATTTTGTGTCGCAGCACAGTGGTGAGATGACGCACAGGCTTAGGCTTGTTATACGACCGCTCAAAACATGTTTAAAATTTAAAAAATCACTGTTATTCATTTTTGTATTGTAACCTAACAGAAAAACAACTCATAAATTTAAAATGTGTTTAAACTTTTATAATAAATGAGCCGATACACAGTCTGAGTTCCCTGAGCCGATACGTATTTCAAATACTAATATGAAGTTGGTTTTAGTTTCAGTTGAGTATGAAACTTTTGTCGCATACGCACGCCAAACGATCTGTATAGTATTCCAAATACTAGTAACTATTTTGGAACAAGTTTCTATACTAAGTATTTTTTATACTGGTAGTAAGTATACTTAGTCATCAAAATCGACCAGTTTTCCCATCTCTAGTTCAAACTTATAAAAATATTTGAGTATTTCTAATCCTGTAAGGGTAGAACATTAATAATAATATGAACATTAAAACTTACCCGAATAAGTAGAAACCTTTAGCATTATTCAGCAGGGTTAGTTTTCAATAAGAAATCCGAATATCATACCTGGAAAAAAATAAAAATTTATATTAGAAAAATGTTAATAATAACTGTAAGTCGGATTTAATTTTTGCATCTTCAAGCTTCGCCCCAAACCCATTCCGTCAATTAAGTACATGTTCTTTTGCTTTAACTATTTTATGTATAATCTGTCAGATACATACAGTTTATAATAGGGATAGCGAACCTTTATTTACATTATACTACAACATAACAGTAGTGTATTGAACCCAGTAGCCAAAGGTGGAGGTAGGCTGTTAAGATCCGCCGTAAATAGTGCACATTAAACTTTATTAGTCACACTTATTTGTTTTTATTGAACTAATACTACAATTTACAGATGCTATTAGTTAGTTTATAAAAATCAATTAAACCCTGCCTAAAGCAAACCATAATAGTTTCGGTACACACTTTGGGCGATACGACAAAATTGTGCACACTTTTTCATTCATACTTTATTTGTTATATTTGGATTAAGTTTACATATTACACATATTGTTGTTTCATTTTTTTTAATTCATTGAGCCCTGCCTAACAAAACTATAATAAATAAAAAATATCATTCTATCTATAAAATATCAAAAGTTATGTATGATTTAATTGAATAATTTTAGATATTTTATAGATAGACGAGTATTTTTTACTATTATTTATTATTGCTTGGTTTCGCAGGGTTTAATTGATTTTATTATTACAACGTTTTTCTTAGCTCGTATTCTTATTTGTCCGGTGGTTGTTTGTCCGGTACAAATCTTGCAATCGATTTTTAACTAACTTCCCGACTAGCTAGACATTTGAAACTTTTGAAATATATCAGAACACGATGCCAATACATTTTTTTAAATACTTTTAGCCATCATTGATTTCATTTTCAGTTAATTCTGTTTTGTATGAAAAGTTATTTCGGAAGAAATCCGTAAAAGGTAAAACTATTATTGGTTGCTAAGTGGGTCCCAGCAACTAAATTATTAATATTAATATATACGTGCGTTACTATGGAAATCAATATGACATTTCAGCAATGACATTATTAATGGACGACGCACTCAATAAAGTAGGTAGCTAGAAAGTAAATTCGCGCATTCGCATGTATAGGTAGACGTCACGCAATTTCTATTATGCGATATCACGCATCGGGAATTTATAGCAATATGGCCTTTATTGTAATGGCGTTAGAGTAGTGTTTCTAATGTCAATGTTCATTTGAGCGAACCCGCTCGAACCGAACCATTCGGCAGATCCAACAAAAAGCATCAGGATTATGCCATTCGGCAGACCCGACAATAAAGTGAGTGTCATTTTTTTTCCAGATGATTCGTCCATATTTATGTCATTGCATTTCAGTATTATTTCTATCAAGTACAATTTTTTTTTTGATCGTTTAAGCTAGTCAAGTCAAGTCTATATGATTCAACAGAAAATTTAAAAACGTTGTATATAAAAAGTTCTTTTTATCTTGTAATTATTTGAAAACTAACTAACACCGTCTGTAAATGGTAGTCTTATTTCAATGAAAAAAAAAACATTTAAAAAACTAAGTTTAGTGTCCACTATTTATATATGCGATTATAAAAGAATGCATTGGCATGGTGTTCTGATATATTCTAAAAGTTTTAAATGTCTAGCTAGTCGGGAAGTTAGTTAAAAATCAATTGCAAGATTTGTACTGGACAAACAACCACCGGAAAAACAAGAATACGAGCTAATAAAAACTCTGTAAAAAAAAAATGAACACGCTTTTGGATGTGGAACCGCATCTCAGATTAAAATTAACAACCAGGGAACCAAATTATGATGATCTGTCTCAACATAAACAATTTTGTTCTTCTCATTTGAGTATAATGAATGTTATTAATTTTATAATATAACTGTTATTTATTCTATTTATATTGTATTATGAATGACTTTTATTTTTCGTTTATTATTTTGTTTATGTACTAAAAAGGGAAAAAATAAAAACATTTTGATTGTTACTAAAGTATATGCCATTTTTTTACGAGGGTACTCAGTGTTACGAAAACTATAGAAGGGTTACACAGATGTCGAAAGTTTGGGAAACACTTGTATATTATACAAGATGCATTTAAAGTGTCGGCTCGATTCCTCTGAAAGTAACACCTCCATTAGACCGAAGCGACACTTTTTTTACGTATCACAATTCTAAAAATATATTCAAATTGTCGCGTAGTCTATTCGAACTCCAATAAAACAAGCATGCATTTTTTTTATAGAAAAAAACTATTAAATTCGACCATTGTTCCGCGTGTCGCAGGTTTGCCGTCCTTGATTTTTACGCAAAGGAAATAATTCTGAATGAAGCCACTTAAAGCAAAATGACCAATAAAGTATTCATCTATTAGAAGAGAAATTGTTTATTTTGATTGTTGCGTGCTAGCACCGTTTGGCCTTTGCCATTTACTGCTTTTTCTAAAGAAAAAATCAAGAAAAACCTCAGCTACCTATTGGAATAAATTGCGTGACGCATAATATCGCGTGCTGAATGCATTTAGGAGAAAAAAGTAAACTGGCTACCTCACAAAACGATACAGGTATATTATATATTACCTGTATGACACCAATATAATCATTTTTTTTATTCATTAAAATGTCAAGATGGACACGAGTTAATTGCAAAAAAATCGCAACGTTTTGAGATAACAAACATCTTATGAATAAAATAAAATTATTTCGAAAGATAGCTAATGTTTATATGAATATTAAGTTATTTTAATTAGCTGGCCGGTAGGGTAATCGGACAAACCAGAACAGCCAGGGGAAAAATGAAACATTAATTTTTGTGGAATCTATTTAGGTTAGGTTAGGTCATTATCTCGTTGCAACTAGTCACCCAATCATTTTGAACATATTATATTGATTAAGATGAGATATCCTAAGCTTGCCGGCAACACCGAGTCAAGTCCCGTTTATTTGAGGCTTTCTAGCGATTAGGAACGATTAGGAGCAGAAATTAGGTATATAATTTGATTTATTATGGCGTATTGAAAATCTGTGCTATTAAAAATCTATCAACATAATAGAGATAGGACAATTTCAATATTAAATTTATATTTTTCCTGAAAGGTCATAGTTATATTTATCGTTGTTCTGTTTTGTCATGGAACCGGCCAGTACTGCTCCCTATGGGAGGAGAAAATGTGGTGGTATTACATTTGCATTTGGTAGTGAAAAATAAAATTGGTATATACCTAAGTAGTGGAAATTTCAAACATTGATTTAATATTACAAAAAGTGGAAATATAATATATAGGTACCTACAAAAAACTAATTCGTAAATAAGTTAATTAATAACCGGACACATTGCATAATTTTAGATATTTTATAGATAGACGCGTATTTTTTGACTATTATCTATTATGGCTTGGTTTCGCAGGTTTAATTGAATTTTAAAAACATACCACAATATACAGAATTATTTCCATGAAAACAAATACGTATGACTGACATAGTTTAGTGTACAATATTTATGACGGATATTAACAGCCTACCTCCACCCTTCGCCACAGGGATATGGGAGCCATGGGTAGTACCACCGCCATCGTTAGATTAATAAGGCCTAGTCATAACTTTTTGCACAAGCAACGAGTGGTCCACTTTTCAGCTGTCAAAATCAGATCCCAGATTACTTGACATATTGATTCGCCCTTTCTCGTTTGAAATTGAATTATAAAATATTCTCAAATCAAATATATTAACTATCAGTGTTATTTATAAATAATATACATTCATGTTATTCATCAGCTGTCAAAGTCACACTAGTCGTTCACACAAAAACCGGTGGTAATATCGATTTCTAAAAAATATGTAGCATTGAGCTATGCATTACATTTGTAGCAGGTGTTTTAATGCTAGTGTATTATTTATCTTGTAACTCATCTATCCAAATCAAACTATTCCCTGTGTGAACACGACAGACGCGTCAGTATGAGCACTCTATAGAACAATGACAGGCACTGACATTAATATGGACGAAGCATCTGGAAAAAAAATGACACTGACTTTTTTGTCGGGTCAGCCGAATGGCATAATCTGTTCTAACGCCATTACAATAAAGGTGATAATGCTATAAATTCGCGATGCGTTTTGTCGGGTCTGCCGAATGGCATAATTCATATGTTAATATCAATATTGTTCGCGCAAATGAACATTGACACTAGAAACACTGTTCTAATGCCATTACAATAAAGGTGATATTGCTATAAATTCCCGATGCGTGATATCGCATAATGGAAATTGCGAAATTTTGTCACATGACGTCTACCTATACATGTGCGAATGTCACTATGCACGAATTTACTTGCTACTGTACTGAGTACGTTGTCCATTAATAATGTCATTGATGACAGGTCATCCATCGACAACAACGGGAGGGGCGGAAAAAGTAGGACCAGTCGTTGTGAATGTATCGGCTTTCTACTTGAGTCGGTAATGGTATTACTAATTTGATAAACTTTTATTAGGTTTGTGGGTTGTCGCCATTCTGTCGCTTAGAGTAAAGAGGGGGGGGGGGGGTTGTCGCATAGAATTCATTCATTTAGTTGGTGATTATGTAAAATCGGTGTGTGGTATGCTGTTGGTATTTAAATTAAATTTCGATTAACTCTCTCAAGATTATACAAGCAGATTTCACACCGGCAAATCTATAACTCTCAACAAAACGGCAGTGGAACCGAAACACCCCGACGTGCCCACTAAATGAGGCGAAATAATTGCTTAAAAATTTTAATTGCGTATCTGAATTTTATTTGCATAATTGATAAAAAGTCTGCCGATTTTTATACACTCCGGTACTTACCGCAGTTGTTACTAAACTTTTCTTAATAACCCCCCTTTTTTTGATATCAAACTAAATCAAACTTTTCAAGATTTTCTTAAATAACAACGATTCATTATTTTTCGAATCGTTCATCTATTGCAGTGGTCTTTAAACTCTGTACCGCGGCACCTCTCTGGAGTTTTCGTGAGACAAAAAAAGTCGACAAATATACCTAGACTTTGACAAATTGTGTAAAAAAAATGTAATTATTTTAAGATACATTTTTCTAAGGATGGGATAGGGTTCCCCGAAAAAAAACTTATAATTCTAAGGGTGCCGTGAGTCGACAAAGTTTGAAGACCACTGTTCTATTGACATGACCAACACCTACCTACTCAATTTTCTTCATTCAGTGTTTTGTTAATATATCATATTATTTTATTCTATTATTTTTTATACTTATAATGTATGTCGTGGGTCCCGGGTTCGAATACGTGGTATGGCGAAAAAAACACGTGTTATTTTTCAATGTGTGTTTGGACACAGAGTATGTACCTAACAGGTTGAGCAAGTGTCCAACATGCATTTCTCTTAAACAAAAGTCTGTTAATATAACCTCCACTCGGTAGAGCTCCCACAGCCTCCACTCGTGCAGGCCAGGTGTTTATTTAAAATTTGAAGTGTCTAGGTATGAAGAATGTACCTGCAAACGTAGATACGATATTATGTGGTTGAAGTGACGGGAATCTATAAACAGTAGGCGGGGTATATGTGTGGAAGTCAGTGGCATCTGTATAGAATTTAAATTACCAAGTTATTCTATAATTTTACTACAAATATGCCAAAATACTGATATTGAAAATAACATGATAAATATATTCTACACTGCTAATCGGTTTTCAAAAACACAGGTACGTATTGTTTAGCCACTTTTATAAATATCATTCTGTTAAAAATGTCCTGAGGAGGACGAAACTGGTCTAGATATATTTATTAAAAGTGGAATAAGTACTAAAAAATGTTGTGTTTTATTAAATTAATCAATAATACAATGTAGTTCATCCATGAATAATAAATTGACAGTCTTCTTGGCGCTCTAACTTCAGGCATTCTCTCCACATGTCCCGCCCATCGTAGTCTTTGGGACTTACAGTATCTTATGATTGTTTGCTGTTCAATCAGCTCTTCCAACTCGTGGTTCATTTTTATTCTGCAGTTCCCATTTTCCAACGTGGGTTGAGGAAGACAGCTAATTTGTTTTCCTCGTTTTGAGTTAAGCACCAAGTCTCACAGCCATAAGTAACCACTGGCCTTATAATTGTTTTATATATTAGAAGTTTACTTCTTCGCCCTAGAATTTTCGAATAATTGACAGTTAACACAATAAAAGAAATTACCCACTTTTCGCAAAATATGACAACAGACTGGCCACACAGTTTGGGAAAGGCTCAATCACCTATCGATTTCCGAAGCGAAAACCAGTTTATTGAAATCGCCAGCACTGAAAAAAAATGCAGATCGAACACAAGTATAAATATTTTTTATCTCTCGCTTATTTTTGATCTCGTTGACAGCCTGCTGACTGAGAGACTGGCTACAGACAGCCAGGATATGGGAAACATTGCACAGTATCAATAGGATGACCAAACGCCTAACATTGCCCATAGCAGTGTTATGTTTTCGGCAACGGAAATCCTTACCAATGGGCCCTAATCCTTAACATCGTTCAGTGGAAGGTGTATTGGCAGATTGCGTCTGGCCCGATCGTCTGCCTCGATTGCCACGATTGCCAAAATCTCTTATCTATGGTTTTCCGGGATCGTGAGCAAATTGGAACAAATTCTATTTCCGTCTGTCACGATCCATTCATTAACAAGCGGAGATTGCCGAGAACGTTGCCAGCTGTTGAGCCCATCGGGCCGTCCGACTTGGTTGCTACTAACGCCAATTATCTTGCATTTAAAAAATTTGCGGCGTCTTACTGCGGGCGTGAAGATCTCTTCATATATTTTTTGCTGCTCGTATGATTAGCTTCATTATTTTTGTTATATATATTCACTAGAATCATTTTTATTTTTATAATTTCCTTAGTCCTGGGTATCTTCTCCTAGGGCATTCCCGGCCTAAAACTGAACTAGATGCTTCACATCGCCAATGTAGGACCACGTGATACGCTCGATAAGACCGGGTGTGGTGCGTGGCGGGTTTTGGTTTGGAGGGATTAACTTCAATGTCACGATCCATTCATTAGCAAGCGAAGATTGCCGAGAACGTACGAAAAAATCCGAACACGCGCCCGCTAGCTTTGACAGCTGAATTTTGACGTGAAATGTCATTTTGACACTCATATTGATTTCCATAGTAACGCACGTATATATTAATAATTTAGTTGATAGGACCCTAGCAACCAATAATAGTGGATTGGATTACGGATTTCTTCCGAAATAACTTTCCATACAAAACAGAATTAACTGAAAATGAATTCAATTCTGCTTAAAGATGGCTAAAAGTTTTTAAAGAATGTATTGTAATCGTGTTATATATTCTAAAAGTTTCAAATGTCTAGCTAGTCGGTAAGTTAGTTAAAAATCTTCAATCGTCCAATACAAATCTTGGACAAACAAGAAAAAATCTGTACTGGACAAACAAGAATACGAGCTAATAAAAACGTGGTAATAAAAAATAAAGTAATATTATATTATTTTGTTGTATTTTTCATCTTTAAATTTCATTAGATGGTTTCTGTCAATGTGTTTCACTGAATTATTTGGCAGAATAAAGACATTTTGGTTATAATGTCGACACTTATATAAATTATTTGAATGTTGGTTTATTTGACAAAACGCCAGATTTTCTAGATAATAATTTTCATGGTATTTAATCTAGTGACCCAGATTTGATGACACAGTTTTAAAAATTGGTCCCGGAGTGTATATTATCAACGAAAACCTTGATATTTCTCTCCACTAAAAACATCTGCTTCAAATACAGTGACTTGTGATTGCCTAATGTTTTTATTTTTATACATATATATTATGTGTGAAAACTATATAAAAGGCAGTTCGTAAAATCTGGAATTCCAACAATTTTAACTGTGGAAATTAGGCATCAACAAATCGAGTGGGGTCCCATGATTCTCAGTTAGGAACTCTTAAGTTGTGATTATATCATGCTGCACGTCGCGTACTATCACGTGACGTCAGAGTAAAGCGCGACCCAAATTGAGGTGCATGTCATGGTGCAAGTCCCCTACTGTCACGGGCTGCCGCTACTGGAAAAAAGTGTGTAATGTCGTTGTTCTTGGTGTTTACAATGTTATCAGACTGATCTCCCATCCCGTAGCAAATAACCTTTAAACGAATATTGTCAGTTAGCAAAATCTGCCGAATTCACCGGAACAACAATGAGGTCACCTCACGTTGTACCGCACTGCATGACTCAATGAACGTTTTTTTTATCATTTCCTACATGCCTACACATTTTCGACCCATGTCAAAATCGCGTGTTTTTTGTTTTTAGCGGTTGGCACTATGTATTTTCTTTCACTGCTGACCTGTTAATTAATATTTAATTACCACATTTAAATATCATGTTAATTACATCTAATGGCCAACTAAACCAAACGCGCCAGTCGCGGTGTTGGCACTAAATGAGTTAAGAATGTTGTCTATTATATATGATCTGCAGGTTGGGTTCTGTTCAAAATATAATCTATGGATGTAATATCGCATTTACCGTACACCCACGGTGGCCGCACGGCTTAAGCGTTGGACTATCACGCCGTGGGTCCCAGGTTCGAATCCTGGGTCTGGCAAGTACACATATTGTTTTTCAATTTGTGTGTGAGTCAGGGTATGGACCTAATAGGTTGAGCAAGTGGCTGACATCCATTTCTCGTAAAAACAAAATCTGTTAATACAAACCTCTACTCTGTGGAGGCCCATATGATCGGACTATTAGGATCGGACATGGTCGGAATGAAACACGTAGAAACTGTTAAAATTAATTGAAATTTACATAAATAATAATACATTAGAGTTGGCAGTCTTCATCATAGTATTTACAGAGGTCGTGTTCGTTCAAAATATTCTGCAAGATGACGAAACCATAGACTAAATTCGAGTGCTTAAAGTCAGACAACGTTATC
This sequence comes from Rhyacophila brunnea, assembly GCF_057557595.1. Taxonomy (NCBI): domain Eukaryota; kingdom Metazoa; phylum Arthropoda; class Insecta; order Trichoptera; family Rhyacophilidae; genus Rhyacophila; species Rhyacophila brunnea. Next base: position 28,059,511 of record NW_028232904.1, on the reverse strand, counting down.
TACAAAAAAGTGTTTTTTTTTTTTTATATAACATTATTTTACATTTATGGCTACATGATAGTCAAACAACGTTAAGTATGTCAATCTTTTCTAATTTCTTATTAAATCGTCAGTAAAGTTTAACGCTAACTACATAAGTTACCCTTGTTTTCATATTTTTTAAAAACTATCCTTATAAATTTTAACATCATCATAAGCAAGATAAATGTACAATACACAATAAATTATAAAATATTAACATTAGGGTTCAAATAAACACTTCCCTTGTTGAGTTACAAGAATCTAAAATAACGATTTTTGGCTCTCCTGTAAAGTTGCACTTTTGTAGATAGTGTTGTTTGACACTAAGGCTTTGTCGCCGTGACAACGTGACAGTACGCGACGTGCATCTCAATATAATCACAACTTAAATACACTATTGGGCCGATTTTCGGGGCCTAGGTGGACGGCTGGTTACCCTACAGTCTGGCTAATCTCTGTTTCATTATCTCTCAGCGAAGTTGTGCGATAAACCAGTTTTTTTGCTATTTTAAATAGAGCCTACGACTTGCGCAGACCTGCTAATTCTGCGACTGGACTTGAATATTAAAAAAAAATGCAAACGATATGCGTGAATACTTAATAGTAATAATTTTGATCATCGTCATCCTCAGCCGCGGTCGATCCACTGCTGGATGAAGGTCTCTCCTTGGCTTTTCTCGATCCCTAATTCTTTACTGCCACGTACATTCACCGAACTTTATGCGTTCGTCTATCAAGCGAGTTTTAGGAAATTCCTGTGCCCCTTGGCATGAACCCCACATCGTGAAGCGGGCCCCTAGGCTAGGATTTTTTGCGGCCCCCTACCTATCGTTAAAGATAAAGGCAGTGTGGTGCTCTACAGTAGTGTTTTCCAAATGGTGTACGCGGTAAAATTATTAGTGTTTTTTTTTGTATATTTTAATATGTAGATAGTACATCCATTTGAATTATGGAGTTGTCGAGTATCGATACAGAATTGAAAATTGTATCGGACAATCACATAATTTTAAATAATAACATTATTGAAGGAAAACAGTGACTTTTTTACTATTAGAGAGATTTTGCGATGTGTATTTTTATCACTTATCTGGTCGACTCGCCACTCCGGGCCCTTCCTGAGCCCGGTTCCCCAGGCTAGAGCCCTGCCAACCCCCTCTTTGTGGGGGCCATGCCCCTTGGTTATCACTATATGACGGCAGTAGCGAAGAGTGGAGGTAGACTGTTAAGATCCGCCATAAATAGTGCATATTGAACTTTGTTAGTCATATGTATTTGTTTTATTGAACTATGGCTACAATTTACAGATGATGTTGGTTAGTTTTTACAAATCAATGAAACGTTGCCTAAACCAACCCATTATAGTTTTGGTGTATTTTGGGCGATACGAAAATTGCACACACTTTTTCATTCATACTTATTTGTTTTCGTTGGATCAAGAATACATATTATACTTCTTATTGTTAGTTGTTAGGTCATTTTTTTTAATTCATCAAGCCCTGCCAAAGCCAAACTATAATAGATAACAAATATTATTCTATTTATAAAATATCCAAAATTATGTATGACTTAATTGCATTATTTATAGATAGACGGGCATTTTTTGACTATTATTTATTTTGGATTGGTTTCGCAGGGTTTAATTGAATTTTAAAAACTATCTAACACCATCTGTAAAATTGTGGTCTTATTTCAATGATAACAAATACGTATGACTGACAAAGTTTAGTGTGCACTATTTATGGCGGATCTTAACAGCCTACCTCCACCATCCCAACTGCTACATAATATACGTAAATAAATACCTAACTTAAATATTTAAAAAATACATATTACTAAAAGCATTACCACAAAAAGTTTTGAAACCAATGGCTATATTATATTCATAAGAAGTAACACAGGTGGTGAATACCTAGATACCAAAAATTGACACACTGGCAATAAAATTTGATGTATGAAAGTAAAATATATATATATTAGAAATTTACTGACACCACGTGACAATCACACTGTGATACCTACCTGCGGGTCTATTCTATACACAATGCTGCTTTCGGTCCGCTACGGCAGTTAAATAGGGTAGGAAAGTATCGAATTACTACCACGTATTGTAATAATTACAATAATTTTGTTATAATTGTTACAATAAGTACTATTTTTTAACAACACCTCTCTTAGCTGTGATAAATTTTGAAGACTGAGATAGACAGTTTTGACAGTTCAGACCAATGATACTCAACCTTTTTTTTCTTCGGGCCAAATACATATATTTGTAAAGTAACGCGGGCCGCATCACTACTGGTGTGACGAAAAAAATCATGAAACCTCCCCTTTTTTAGAGAGATTTAAAAAATTATGCGTGTTTTTTAAATTAATGGTGTGCAATAGCAATACTCTTATACCAGATATGATGTGGACCATAATGACAATCCTCTTCGGGTGTCACTATCTGTGCGTCAAAGTCGAAACGAATCTCAAGATATACGAAATTCCTGATAATAAATGTGTTTCGGACCGCACATAAAAGCTTAAAGGGCCGCATGTGGCCCGCGGGCCGCGGGTTGAGTATCGCTGGTTCAGACGGTTAACTTTACTTATTGTAATTGTTACAATAATTTTTAATAATTCGATACTTTCCTACCCTATTTAGCTGCCGTAGCGGACCAAAAGCAGGCATGTGTATAGAATAGACCCGCTGGTTAAAATGACTAATAAGAGGTGAATAGTTAAATTATCGAATGGCGTCGCTCGGTCAGTGAAACATCGAACTAATGTTTACAGGTCAATTACAGGCCGGGTCAAATATTTGACACACTAATTGGGGTAGTTGCTGATTTTGTACATTTGCTACACATTTCCCCCCCTTAGGATACTAGATTGAGATCACGTGATGGCAGGTAGAATGGTGTCAGATTCTTCTGGCAGTGCAGGTGTTAGCATCGTTAGATTCAAATGACACAACACCGTTCCAAAGTGATTTTGTCGTGGCCGCATTGCCAGAAAATATGCCCTTCTTGTACGCGTCGTGTTTATTTTGTTAAAAATAGTTTGATATATCCATTTTCAATCAGCTGCATTCGCTGTCCGGACCACCGAAGTCGTCTAATAACTCTAATAGACATATGGCGTATGACAAGGCCCAATAAAGTCAGACCGTGACACGAAATTATAAACTATTTATATAAAAAAATATTATTGTCGCATATTGAAATTAAAGGCAATCGAAAATATTAATTTATTGCGAACATATTGTTACAGCACTGCATTCGAAGATAATCAATAAGTGGCACTACCATCGTAATTCACAATTGAGTGAGAAGGGTATTGCATATAGTCTGCATTGGGCGTATGACATCACACATTGATATTTGACGATTGATAAATCAAAATATAAAATTAAATTTTATGATTATTTTGTGTATTGTGTTTTCTTCACAGTTTTAAAATATATTGTGTTGTATGCAAATATACCCGGGGGTCGCAGGTTAAGCCACAAATATATTGAGATGCACGTCGCGTACTATCACGTGACGTCACGTCAGTTAGCAAAGTCTGCCGAAATTACCAGAACAAGAATAAGGTCACCTCACGCGTACAGCACTGCATCTCTGCATCGACACCTGCATGACTCAATGAACGTTTTTTATCATTTTCTACATGCCTACACATTTTCGTCTCATGTCAAAATCGCGTATTTTTGGTTTTAGCGGTTGGCACCATGTATTTTCTATAAGAACGTTGTCTGCGGTCTATGGTCTGCGGGTTGGGTTCTGTTCAAAATATTATCTATGGATGTAATATCGCATGTAATTTTAACATACGCCCACTAGAAACTGTTAAAATGAATAGAATTTAGCATGAATAATAATTCCAAATACCAACGCATTAGAGTTGGCACTCTCCATCATTGAATCTACAGAGATGGTGATCGTTCAAAATATTCTACAAAATGACGAAACCATAGACTAAATTTGACGCCGTGACAGTCGGCGACGTACATCATAATGTAATTGAAGCATTAGTTGACTAATAAAAATGAGTCACGACTCGAAAAGATAGGGGACCTCTGGTTTACGGTGTTGGTTATAAAATATTAAGGTTATACCTCAGTTGAGGCATGGTCTAAAAAGATCGTGGCTAGGCGATGCTCGTATTGCGGGTGCAAATGACGCATGCCGACCGAAATATAATTTGTCATATAAATCCGACATGCGTCCATTTAATGTTCTGTTTATTGTTCTATTAGTAACAATAATAATATCTCCATTGTCATGTTTTCTTTTTAAAGTAAATGGGTAACGTTTTTAGTCATCTTTACACGATTTAAGAATTAATACCCCCGTCGCCATCACGAAACAAATTGACGTGCGGACACCTCAACTGTCCGTCTCTGATTGGCGACGAGTGCCAAATTTCGTCGCACCTACTGTTGAAAATTATTTGCCGTTTCACTGAAGTATGCTCTTAAATAATAGGAACCAGTGGCGAGTACCAGTGGTGGAGGTAGGCTGTTAAGATCCGTCATTAAATAGTGCATACTAAACTTTGTCAGTCAAACGTAGGTTTCTAGCTCTCTCCGAATGCCAGCGAGTCCAAAATTTCGTCGCGCCTATAGTTGAAAATTATTTGCCGTTTCACTGATGTATCGTCTTAGAGCGGAATGCAGAAACATTTGTCATAACTAAAATTTCCTTAGCAGAAAACATTGTCCTTAGTTAAGATCATTTCTATTGAAAATAATACCATATTTAAAAATTCTCTTTCCTATAGTTTAGGTAAATTACTTTATAATTGTTAAACGATGACAAAAATATGACAACTGTATTTTATAAATGCAATAACTATAAATACATATTAATATTTAATTATAATACTGTTATGTTTCCGTTATAAGTCATTATACGTGATTCCACAGGCACCGCAAGATATTTTTTTAACATGGTAACACTAGCGTCTAGTGTCATTCTTCACCTGGCATTTTGTATTTCTGCGGGCTGGCGTATAAAAGTAAAATAATATTCTGCAAGTACATGCCAAACGAATTAACACTATCAATATTGGGATACATTGTTAAATGAATTTGAAGTGTATGGACTGTTTTATAGACATGCGAATTTATTTTGACAGCAGCTGTCAGTGGTAAATGGTAATACAGAAGGGGGCGTGTTCATAACAAAAGTAGTCTATGGTTAAGGATTCCTTAACTCTATACTCAGGATTGTCTATAGTTAAGTCATGCTTTTCGGCGACTTATGACTTATCCTTAGGAATGAAATCTTAGATTGTGCATGCTGCTCTCAAGTTCTATTTTATAAAATGTACATAATTATAATATAGGTATGTGCCTACTGGTTTTATTTGTGTATGTTGAAAATTTTACTGGCAGGTTGTCAGTCATGTATCATTGTTTATGTTATACGTCCCTGGATCCATTGATGCATATCGCTGTCAAATGACTTTCTGCTGATTTACTACACCAGCCAGTGTAGATTAAGTATTATTACCTATGTAAAAGCCGTTTGCAGGTTATGTAATGTCGCTTTGATATTTTTCATCTCACTATAGGCAGGCCGCAACACAAGAGCACTACTCAGTAATGACGTCAACACGCGTATTCAAAAATTTAAGCTTCCTAATGTAAAAGTCGATGGTTTACTCATTAGAGGTGAGTTGGAAATACTGTCATCAGTTTGTGTACTCAAGTTTTGGATGAAACTACCCATACTTAGTATGTGTGGCCCAATTAACTTATTCCAAAAAATTTGTGATGATATCATCGCGAGTCGCTGTTCTGTGCACTCGCTAGTTGGTAGACTTTCAACACTATTCACATTAAATGCGCGCGAACGTAATAGCACTTGAATATAGGTATATTTTAATTTATTAGTCTATTCTATATCTCGAATGTATGAATAATAGGTCATAAATTTTGTGTCGCAGCACAGTGGTGAGATGACGCACAGGCTTAGGCTTGTTATACGACCGCTCAAAACATGTTTAAAATTTAAAAAAATCACTGTTATTCATTTTTGTTAACAAGAATATTGTTACGAGTACCTAACAGAAAAACAACTCATAAATTTAAAATGTGTTTAAAATTTTATAATAAATGGGCTTTTCGACAAGCGGAGCTCAGAGTATTTTTAGCGATTCTATTGAAGCCGATACACAGTCTGAGTTCCCTGAGACGATAAGTATTTCAAATACTAATATGGAGATGGTTTTAGTTTCAGTTGAGTATAAAACTATTATCGCATACGCACGCCAAACGCTCTATATAGTATTTCAAATACTAGTAAGTATTTTGGAACAAGTTTCTATACTAAGTATTTTTTTATTCTGGTAGTAAGTATACTTAGTCTTCAAAATCGACCAGTATCCCATCTCTAGTTTACAGTTTTAATGTTTAATTGTACGCATTACATTTCACCGTAGCACAGTTCGCCGAGAGCTTTCGTACCGTATAGTATACGAGCATGTCTATAGCACCGAGATTAAGCGATATTTTGTATTTCTAATTTAATTATAACATACATATTTTCTACAGTCTTTCCCTTGTCTGTCGGTACCTAGTTTTTATTACGTATTTTGTAAGTGTTTTAGGTACAAGTCGATTTACAGGAAGCCAGGCGTGAACTGCGCCAATTTGCATGGCCAATTTTGACAAAATTCTTGAATTCAATAATGAAAACCTAACCTAACCTAACAATTAATCCAGTATATAGCCTATTTTCAAAATTTGTTTGCCGCTGGCTTTCTGTAATCCGACAAAAACTGTGTTTAATTTATGTCAGTACTATACGACTAGGGATTCCAATCCCGGGATCCCGAGCAATTTTCGATACCTATGAATCCCAGGATTAGTAAACATAATCCCGAAACTTTCGGGATTGATTTTTTTAATCAATGTTTATGGAAAATAAAATAAAAACGAAAATATAACAGAAAAAATACTTTTAATAACAAATAATTACATTAGAAATAAACTGAGTTTGAATGAAGTTTGATTTATACCGATGTGTGAGTTGCCGAATCATTTTATTTTTTCACATAAATTAATAAAAATGGGAAAGACTGGAAAAAAACAATGCTTCCCACTTTTAACAAAGTAATTCCACCATGATCTCATATTTTTAGGGCAGTTTCATATTTGGCTGACTAATTAAGTAGATTTATGAAGCGGAAAGGCCATAAGTACACCATGATTATTTGCTTTAATATTTTAAATCTCGCTAACCCATTCATTAAGTCTTTACTATCAGAAAAAGCAATCTCGTGTTAAATTCACATTATTATTACAATATTATTTACTCCATTAAACTTATGTATTTCCAAGATTGAACTTAGATATACAATATTAACAATAAATGTCTTAAATAGTATAAATTATACTAGGTTTATTTTTGACCGATTTTATCAATGTTATTTGTAAATATAAAATTTTTATATTAACAATGGAAAAAAATGCCAATCCCGGGATTGACAAATTATAATCCCGAAATCCCGGGATCAGAATTTTGGCTCGGGATTGGATTCCCTATATACGACCCAAAGAGATTAGACGGTCTTTAATATACGGCCATATATTTCTGATACAACATTTCACGGTGAACTGCACACGTACAAATTTCCGGACGCGATAATTTATAGTTTACAGTATCTCAACTGAGTAGCTGCCAATATTCGAGTCGTGGCCTGACTAAAGAGAGCCTTCTTTGAGGTAGGTTTACCGCCTGGTTTCGGATTTGACAACTCCGTTTGTTTTACTGCTTGGCGAGATGCCACGGTGCATAGATAATAGACTCGGAATATATATATACGTACACAGGTACATATATATACGTCAATACATCTTACCAAAGCTATTAAATTTCGCCGACACCTTTATATTATAAATATACGATTTATTTCGTTTAGGTTTCAAATATATCAGTGGCAAAGGATGGAGGTAGGCTGTTAAGATCCGCCATAAATAGTACACATTAAACTCTGTCAGTCATAAGTAATTGTTTACATTGAAATAAGACTACAATTTACAAATGGTGTTAGTTTTTAAAATTCAATTAAACCCTCCGAAAACCGGGCCATAATAGATAATAGTCAAAAATATTCTTATATCTATAAAATATCTAAAATTATGCAATTAAATCATACATAACTTTGGATAATTTCGTTTAAGCAGGGCTTAATGAATTTAAAAAAAATAAACTAACAATATTAATGTGTAATACCTATGTATTATTAATCCAAAGTACGAAAGAAAAAGCGTCCAAAATTTTGTCGTAATGTCTAAAACTATTATGGCTTGGTTTAGGCAGGGTTTAATTGATTTTTAAAAACTAACCAAAACGATCTGTAAATTGTAGTCTTAGTTCAATAAAAAGAAATACGTATGACTGACAAAGTTTAATGTGCACTATTTATGGCGATCTTACCAGCCTACATCCACCCTTCGCTACTGATATAAATATGGAGAGATTTAGTTTAAATACGGCGGTTTAGTTAGTGGCCACTCACACAGAGAATCGACGTGACCTCGTCACGGCATGGAGTGCTCTATGTGTTACTATCTCATATGGGAACTTTTAACTTAATTCAGTGAAAGCACACTGTATGAACCTAATAGGTTGAGCAAATGGCTGACATCCATTTCTCGTAAAAACCAAATCTGTTAATACAAACCTCCACTCTGTGGAGGCTCACATGAACTTATTAGGATCGGACGTGGTCGGAAAAAAATACGCTTCATAACTTTACACATTTTTTGCACTTTTTACTACACTGGTACGACTTTTTGCCGATTACCTAGCATAAAATTAGATCAATTAATTATATTCACTTGTATTGATAAAATTTATGTAGTAATGTAAATAAAATATTTTTAGAATATATTAAGTACATCATTAATCGTCATCCTAGAACCGGAGTGCAAAGTTATGAAGTGGCAACTGTGACAATTAACCACCTCAATACATCATAAATATGATAAACTATCCTCGATAGCCGTCGATAGCAACCTTGTGTATGAAATAGATAAACTGGATATATCGCTCGGCGAGTAGACAACTGGTGGACAACAGCGCTCGAAATGGAAAATTTTACGAACCGGAGCGCTCGAAAATATTAACATTCATCTAATTGTTACCCACGATGGCCGAGTGGCTTAAATGCCGACCTATAGAGTCGAGGGTCCCAGGTTCGAATCCTGGGTCTGGCTAGTACCTACACATATTGTTTTTCAATTTGTGTATGAGTCAGAGTATGGACCTAATAGGTTGAGCAAGTGGCTGACATCCATTTCTCGTAAAAAAAAAAAAAAAATCTGTCAATACAAACCTCCACTCTGTGGAGGCCCATATGATCCTATTAGGATCGGACATGGTCGAAAGAAGAAAGAAAATTGTTGCTAGGTATATGTAGATACTTATTTAAAGAATAAGTGTGTTGGATTTTTTTTTTTATACGACATATTTCGCTCAGACGGTTAAATTAATATTTCCACGAGACGGAGCAATAATTTTGGGGATTTTATGAACCGGAACGGCGCTCCGGTGTGTTCCGGTCCATTTCCTGCCCTGGTGGACAACTGATGTCACAGTTAATCATAAAAAATTGAGCGTTTTAATAAGAACAATATTCTAGGATCTAAATTAATATCTACACGTCGCTACTTTCGATGAAAGAGTTAACCCCCCTACAAATAGACCAGATTTGCACACGTTATCCACCCGCAGCGGGATACAAATAAAAATGGTCATCAGCCGGGGTCGATACACTGTTGGATGAAGGCCTCCTCTAACTACCTTCACTCTTGTCGGGCCCTAGTTCTTTTCTGCCACGTACACGTGGTCATTTTGTATAACAACATTTATTAACACAAGTACTCGTACAAATGATTGTCAAACAGTTTTTATACAATGTTTATTTGTTTACGAACAGGTATATGCGATCTGGAGTCGTTAGGGATGTAAGAATAAAACAATTTACAGTTTTTGTGCCAATTTTTTTACAATTAACACATTTATTACAATTGAAGCATCGTCGCAAAAGGAAAATGTTAAATAATCGTTGGGTGTTAAGTATTCGCGACTATTTTCTTCCATACACATACGCCAGGGTTGCCATACCTTTTTACGTACGCGTGCCAAAATTTTCCAAATAATATTTTTCGACTGTCTGACGTGCCAAGCAGTTTTTTATGGCGGAAAAAAAGTTTTCTAAAAAATGGTTTTTAAGAATTCTATTAAAAAGGTTTAAAAATTACAACTGAGTTCTTGATATTCTATCTTTCACCTTATGTCTGGCCGAAGGCATATCTTTTTCATTCTTTGATTTTTTTTCCTTGTTTTCAAATTAGTCAGAGAGATCGTGAAAGCATTTAAACCACTCTCATTCTCTCACTCATTTTTACAACGTTTTTATTGTGTCGTATTCTTATTTATCAGGTGGTTGTTTGTCCGGTACAAATCTTGCAATCGATTTTTAACTGACTTCCCGACTAGCTAGACATTTGAAACTTTTAGAATATATCAGAACACGATGCCAATGCATTTTTAAGTAGAATTAATTTCATTTTCAGTTAATTCTGTTTTGTATGAAAAGTTATTTCGGAAGAAATCCGTAATCCAATCCACTATTATTGATTGCTAGGGTCCTAACAACTAAATTATTAATATATACATTACTATGGAAATCAATATGAGTGTCAAAATGACATTTCAGTATTATTTCTATCAAATACAATTTTATTGATCGTTTAAGCTAGTCAAGTCAATTTTATATGATTCAACAGAAAATTTAAAAACGTTGCAAGTATATAAAAAGTTCTTTTTATCTTGTAATTATTAGACATTATGTTTGAGGCAAAATAACAAGCAGTTAATATATTATTGAATGACTTCCGAAAATTAATTTCATAAGGTTTGTTGATTTATTTATTTTTAAATCCCCGACCTATGTACTTAATTGTATATTTAAATTAAACGTAATGATTATTCTTGAAAAGAATTTTTCTGCAATTTGTTATACCTACAATGCGATTTGTCATATTTATGCATGAATTTCATCGTTTTTGTTTGCGCATCGATTGGTAAACAGAATATGAATAACCGAAGAAAATACGCATGTCTATGTCGTCATTATTTTTAAATATTATTATTAGTGTCATCTCCCACCATTTCCGAAAGTGGTGAGATGCTGTCACTTTTATTTTTGTATGGTTTTTCGTCTGGATTCAGGATCTGGAGGTGGACAAATAACACACCGGAATTGTGATCAGAAACGACGAGTTTTATTTGCATTAATATCTACTAGTTTACTACATTTTACGGAGGACGAAATGTATATGTTTACGATTTGGCTGTTTGCAGCGTTCTGTCGCGCCAAAAAAAAAACGGCCGCTTACGAAGCGATACCAATGCGGCGTTGCCAATATCATTTATATGATATTTTGGCGCCAAACATGTACAACGTTGCCGGTTTATTATTATTTATTTTCGTAATCAACCCTTACTATTTGTCGGCTTGGTACCGATTAGGGCTTCTCCAGATTCACAGAGACATCCACAAATGGGGACCATTTGGGAGTGTAACAGTAGGTACTTACTTATATAATATTTATTTGTAAAATTTCTTTTTAAAAAAAATATTTTTTTAAATATATATAAAATAGTAATTTCTTTTCTCTTCAAAATGAAACATTCGCGTGCCATGCATAATCATCTCACGTGCCATAGGTTTGCCATCCCTGACATACACCATGGCGTCATAACTACTAAATCATGGATGACAGCTACGGTGGCAGGGATAAAGAACACGTAGACAGTGGTAGAATACATAGGAGTGTGTTCCGGAAAATATATCGACCGAGGTTCATAGGCGAACTGCGGCAACGCTATGTTCCCGGAAACTGACAGAATTAAATTACACACAAGTAGTAACGCAGACACTTAACGCGGTAGGAAAGAAAATTAAACAAGTTCAGCTATTATCACCAGGTGTATAAATTAGTTTCGCGTTTTCCCAAAAACGCTGTTGAAATATTGTCAGATATTTACAATTTAAAGGCAATGACAATAATATGGACGAAGCATCTGGAAAAAAAATGACACTCACTTTTTTGTGGGGTCTGCCGAATGGCATAATCTGTTCTAACGCCATTACAATAAAGGTGATATTGCTATAAATTCCCGATGCTTTTTGTCGGGTCTGCCGAATGGCATAATTCATATTTCAATATCAATGTCGTTCACTCAAATGAACATTGACACTAGAAACACTGTTCTAACGCCATTACAATAAAGGTGATATTGCTGTAAATTCCCGTTGCGTGATATTGCATAATGGAATTTGTCACGTGACGTCTACCTATACATGTGCGAATGTCGTTATGCGTGAATTTACTTGCTAGCTACTGTACTGAGAGCGCTGTCCATTAATAATGTCATTGTTTAAAGGTTACATACCTTTATGTTTGTCATGTAAATTGTACGTAAAACATTTCACCGTGGCACAGTTCGCCGTGAGCTTTCTATCGGAAAGAGATGACCGTATAGTATACGGCGTATACTATACGGTCTCAAATTTTATTAGATTCAATATGAACATTAATGCAATGGTCATAGCTGATTTTGGCAAAATTCATGAATGGAAAACCTGACCTAACCTAACCTAACAAATAATCTAGTATATCGGCTATTTTAAAATTTGTTTGCTACTGGCTTCCTGTAAACTGTAGACCAGGGGAGGGCAAACTGCGGCCCGCGGGCCGCATGTGGCCCGCCGGGTATTTTTTCGCGGCCCGCCATCGATAATTGTACTTGTGATTAAGAATAACTTTTTTATAATTTAAAAAAAAATATTGATAATAGATCATAATTTGAAGAATTTGTTGTTTCGTAAATGTATTATCTCAGTACGTATTCCTTGCGTCTCGTCTCACACTATGTAACCACGATTTTCTACGTTGAACATCGATTTCAATAGATATTGATAGTGTACCGACAGAACTACAACTTGAGATTATTAATCTGCAGTGTGACACTGATTTAAGAGAATCGCATCGTCGTGAAGAAATCTCCAAATTTTACAATGCCCTTAATTCAGACAAATTCGGCCAACTTAAAGAGTAGGTATGCAAGAAAAATGTTCGTTATTTTTAGATCAACCTATATATGTGAACAAACATTTTCGATCACGAACCTCAATAAAAATTCTTTACGATCAAATATCTCCGATGCCCATTTACTATCAGTTTTGAGAATATCAACTACAAAATTCACCTAAATTTAAAAAAAAATTCAAAAATGTACAACAGTTTCATTCTTCTCATTATTTTTTTGTAATGTTTATTTTTCGTGATAATAGTGTATATCTAAAAATGGTATTTTACTTGCGGCCCGCCGCTCATTTTGAATTCTTGAATTTGGCCCTCCATCCAAAAAGTTTGCCCGCCCCTGCTGTAGACTGACAAGAACCGTGTTTTATTTACGAAATTTATCGAATTTTACGTCAGTAGGTACTATACGACCCAAATAGGTTGGATGGGCTTTAATATACGGCCATATATTTCCGATACAACATTTCACGGTGAAGTGTGATACGGTGAACTGCATACGTACAAGTTTCCAGACACGCAATTTAATTGGGTGGTCTATCCATTATATATGTTGTATAGCCAACGTCTTGATAGTTCATTAAAACATAATGGTTACATGTAAATTGTACGTATTACATTTCACCGTAGCAGAGTTCGCCGTGGGCTTTCTTATCGGAAAGAGAAAGAGAGAAAATTACACGTTGTTCGTGGAGCATTGCAGACAATAGTGGTCCAATTTTATTATACACCTAACGTAACAAATAATCCAGTACATTGACAAAGTTTAGTGTGCACTATTTATGTCAGATCTCCATAACCAACCTACACTCATCGCCCCTGATAAATGCGAGGAGTCACCATAATAAGTTTCGTGTCCGTACGTATGCAGTTCGCCATATCACACTTTACCGTGAAATGTTGTATCGGAAATATATGGCCGATATCAAGGCCTGAACAAAAACGATGTATGAGTGCTAGTGAGAAAGTATTCGACACCCTTACAATCTCTGCGACACGCGCTAGAGTAAAATAAAAGGTCTACATATGTGTGAGCTAGTTTCCAAAAGTATCGCCGGCAAATCGTGACGAAACGCTTCACATAGCGTCGATAACCTGCAATTTCGTGTTGCTAAAATTGCTATTTTTTGTGTTAAACATAAAGTCAGTGGTAAATATTTTTAGTTAATTAAGTAGAAAAGATGATTCTGTGTGTTGTCTTAAAATGTGGTAGCCGTACTGATAAGCAAAAAGATGGTATTACGTTTCATAGGTAAGTTGATGCATGTTCGTGATAATTTATTTGTATTTTATTATATATTTTAATATCAGTGACCTAGTGTTTCTTTAAAATAACTTAAATTATGGATATCTTTATCTAATGGTTGCATTTTGACCGCTTAAAAATACTATATAACGTAAAAAAATAGAAAATTATATTTTAATTCTGAGCGTCTAGTGCGAGCACTTTGGGCGAGCACTAGCGAAATGGTCTATGGTCTCGAACATTTGTAGACGAATGCGTTCGCTCGCCCACAAACCAAACGCAAGGCACGCGGCTTCATTTAGCAATGCAACGGGTGGCGTCTAGATGTATCTATAGTCTATGCCGAATATTAAAGATCGTCCAATCTCTTTGGGTCGCATAGTACTGACATAAAATTCAAGTCTAAATAAAACAAGGTTCTTGTCGATATACACTTTACAGGAAGCCAGCAGCCAACAAATTTTGAAAATAGCCGATATACCTACTGGATTATTTGGTTAGGTTAGGTTTTCATTTTTGAATTCACGAATTTTGCCAAAATCAGCCATGAAAATTGAATTATTGTTCATATTAAATCTAATAAAATTGGAGACCGTATAGTATACGCCAGTTTACGGTCAACTCCAACTTTCCGATAAGAAAGCTCACGACGAACTCTGCCACAGTGAAATGTTTTACGTACAATTTACACGTACCCAGTTCAGAAAGGTTAAAAAACCCCTGATTTAGTCGGTGGTCCGCAAAAATAGCATGGAGTACCGCTGGTTGTGCTCAGGTGCCTTAAAACAACCTGCTATGCACAGCAATAAGTCCTAGATTTCCATTTACATACATATTAATATTACAAGATGTTATCTACTTGCAAATCGTTCGACTCGATCTTTCACCAAAGAAATGGGTAACAGGTACATTCATACCTGAGAGCTTTTACCTTAGTATAAAAGTACTTATGTATGAATACTCAGCTATCGCAGTAATTGGGTACACTTTACTTTAATCTTTAAGTGTTTGCAATATCTTTCGGGCACCCGATGCGATAACTCGATGTAGGTATTAAAAAAATGGACCATTATACCGTTAAAGACTTCCGAAATGACTCTAGTGCTATTTACAAACCGTGATCGTTGGCTACACAATTGTAATATCATCATCATCAGACGGGGTCAATCCACTGCTGGATGAAGGCCTCCCCAAGCTTCTTCCAACTCTCTAGATCCTGTGTCGTTTGCTGCCCCGTATTTCCGCAGAATTTTACCAGTTCGTCAATCCAGCGGCTTTTAGGGCGACCCTGTGGCCGTTTCGTGCCCCTTGTGTACCACTGGATGACGGCATTTGTCGGCGAGCAATGTGCCCCGGCCATCTCCATTTCAGCTGTTTGGCAACGTCTATTACATCGCGTACTCGTGTCTGCTTCCTAACCCATTCGTTTCTCTTACGGGCCTTTCGCGTGATGCCCAACATACACCTCTCCATGCCTCGCTGTGCGACTCTTAGCCTTTGGACATCTCTCGTGTTGAGGGTCCACGTCTCGTAGCCATACGTGAGCACGGGTAGCACACATTGGTCGAACACCCTACGCTTAAGACACAATGGTAGGTCACTCTTGAAGATAATATTCAGACGTCCGAAAGCACTCCATCCAAGCTTTGTTCTTCGAGAAATTTCATCGTGCATGCTTCCGTCTATGGACACCTGCTGTCCGAGATAGACGTAGCTGCTAACTTGCTCGATTTGGGTGCCATTAATACAGATAATCGCAGGGTCCGAAAAACAGTTCCTTATCACTTTTGTCTTTGAGACGTTTATCTTTAGGCCGACCGTTTGACTGACATCCGCGAGTTCTTGCATTTTACCTTGGAGGTCTTTCGGGTCTTGTGAAAATAAGACTCATTAAAAAACGCACCGCTTAAGACGATACATCAGTGAAACGGCAAATGATTTTCAACCATAGGCGCGACGAAATTTTGGACTTGCTGGCATTCGGAGGGCGAACTTTGAGGTGTGAATACGTCAAATTGTTTCGTGATGGCGACGGGGGTATTAATTCTTAAATCATGTAAAGATGACTAAAAACATTACCCATTTACTTGAAAAAGAAAACATGTCAATGAATATATTATTATTGTTACTAATAGAACAATAAACAGAACATTAAATGGACGCATGTTGGATTTAAATGACAAATTATATTTCGTTCGGCATGCGTCATTTGAGACCCGCAATACGCGCATCGCCTAGCCACGATCTTTTTAGACCATGCCTCAACTGAGGTATAGCCTTAACAACACATTAATTTGTATTCCACGATATCCGCTCTTTTTTTGGCGAAGGCTGAAGGTAGGCTGTTAAGATCAGCCACAAATAGTGCACTAAACTTAGTGAGTCATACGTGTTTGTTTAATTGAAATAAGACTACCATTATTTACAGACGGTGTTGGTGAGTTTTTTTTAATTCAATTAAACCCTGCGAAACCAAGCCATAATAAATACGTCAAAAAATACTAGTCTATCTATAAAATATCTAAAATTATGTAGTTAAATCATACATAACTTTGTATTGTATATTTTATAGATAGAATATATTTTTTTTATTATACTTTAGTTTAGGCAGAGCTTCATAAATTTAAAAAAGAACCAACAAAGACAATGCGGCGCCCAGTTGTCCTGGCGTCCACAAGACGGCTCAGTCTAAGCGTCTCGATCCATGGACGACGAATTTCTGTCGAACATCGAGCAAGAATTACGGTCCTTGAATCTTTTACGTATCGAGTCGTACGCTCGATATCGAACAAAAAAGCATCGAGCGAGATGGTACACACGTTGAGACATGTTCGAATGAGCATAAAACCATCGAGCAAGAACGTTCGTGGGTACTTAGCATTAGGTTAGTTTTATAATAAAACTAAAATTGGCAATAAGAAATCAACACTCAACTCTCTGGGGTGGAGCTTCATCGCCAAGCCGCAGACGATATAATTTTGCAAAGCGATTTTTTCTCTTTCAAAAAACCGTACGGTCAACAAAAAACCGTACGGTCAATAATCTCCTCTCGGCGGAGGTATTACATTTTAACAATTGCACGAACCAAAGACAATAAAAAAATATATTGAAAACCGAAGCTTGTAAACGAATTATACGTCTTCCTGTTGGAAAGTCAATAATATGATCAGATGGTAATGTACGTGAGCTAGTTAGTAACGATGGTTATTTTTTTTCATTATATTTCTTGCATAAATTCATTGAAAATTGCACACGATAAGTGGAATAGTTATCTTGATGTAGCATGGCGGTCCACGTCTATTCAGGAACTACAATGGCGAAGGGTGGAGGTAGGCTGTTAAGATCCGATATAAATATTGCACATTAGACGTATTTTGACTAATATCTATTAATGATGGCTTGGTTTTCACAAGGCTTGGTTTAGCCAAAACCATCTGTAAATTATATCAATAAAAACAAATACGTATGTCTACCAAAGTTTAATGTGCACTATTTATGTCAGATTTTTTTTATTTATTAAGAAAACAAACAGTTACATATTGATTATAAAAATTAGAATGATGAAAAGTTATTGCAACCAGCAAAGTTTCCATGTATAAATTATAATATAGTAGAGCCTAACAAGATAGAAAGTAAGAAAAACATAAATATAAAGAAATTACATAGGAAAATTACATGAGAAAAATAATGAATAATAAATGATACATAAAAAAGTAACATTTTTTTTAAATATATGAGTATATATATTATATATATATATATACCTATCTGATCTGTATTAATGGTACCCAACTCGAGCAAGTCAGCAGCTACGTCTATCTCGGACAGCAGGTGCCCATAGACGGAAGTATACACGATGAAATTGCTCGAAGAACAAAGCTGGGATGGAGTGCTTTCGGACGTCTGAATAGTATCTTCAATAGTGACCTACCATTATGTCTTAAGCGTAGGGTGTTCAACCAATGTGTGCTACCCGTGCTCACGTATGGCTGCGAGACGTGGACCCTCAATACGAGAGATGTCCAAAGGCTAAGAGTCGCACAGCGAGGCATGGAGAAGTGTATGTTGGGCATCACGCGAAAGGACCGTAAGAGAAACGAATGTGTTAGGAAGCAGACAGGAGTACGCGATGTAATATACGTTGCCAAACCGCTGAAATGGAGATGGGCGGGGCACATTGCTCGCCGAAAGGACGGCCGCTGGACAAATGCCGTCATCCAGTGGTACCCAAGGGGAACAAAACGGCCACAGGGTCGCCCTAAAAGCCGCTGGATTGACGAAATGGTAAGGTCGACGGAAATACGTGGCAGCAAATGACACAGGACCGAGAGTTGGAAGAAGCTTGGGTAGGCGTTCATCTAGCAGTGGATTGACCCCGGCTGATGATGATGATATACTTATCAATTTATACAAAATTTTGGAGATAGCGCGTTTTTAACAGCCTACCTCCACCCTTCGCTACTGGTGTCCATAGAAAGTCATATCATTGCTCACCAAGTGCCAGGAGTTAACGCAAAAAAGGGGGATCACTAGCAATAAAATAATTAGTCGGCATAAAATACAAAGTTTACGATCGCAGAGAAACACTGCACGCACGCTACTGGGCTGTTATTTAAAACTTAATGAAATCGAGCAAGTTTAATTAAGCTGTCTTGCTATATGAATAAAATATAAAGTCACAATATTTATGAAAATAGTTGGCAATCCGTATTACCTACAGCCGATTACCGATTGGGATCGTAAAAATGCAAATTTATGATATAATAAGCACGACAGTTGAACGAATGCCGTACATAGACGCAATCGTTATGCAAAACCATTGCCGCTTTTGTATAGAAAATTGATTGAGATTCGATTACTTAAATGGGTGAAATATTATTTATTACTCTCAATTATATTTTATCATAGCTAATAGGCACATGGTCGAATTAATATTCAAACAAGAATACATTCACGTAGATACCTGCTTATATTATATGCAAAAAAGTTTAATAACTAAGGTGCTGTACGTAAATTTTGAGATAATTAAATCATAACCAAAGTAAGAAAATTATTTTTTTAATATAATATATCGTCACCTTAATACTACAACTAGATAACTCTGATTTAGTCATTGTTGGTAAAAATGAAATTTAAACTTTACTCGTTTAACATAAATCTAGGTTATATTTACTTTCTTTCGACCATGTCCGATCCTAATGGGATCATATGGGCCTCCACAGAGTGGAGGTTTGTCAGTGACGTCCCGTGGGGGTAGGCAGATTGAGCGTCGCTTGGGGGCGGCACTTACTCGAAGAGCGGTAAATCGAGGAGAATCATTTGGTATATATAGAAATATGTACCTAAACTTAGTAATGACAGAAATATCTTTTCACCAGCTCACTGGTTGGAAACAAAATGTATTAATTAATATAAAAGGTTTAACAGGACTGTAATTTTAATGTCGGTTTCGCGATGTCTAGTTTACTTCCATTGTCTTTGGGCGAATTATATTTGAATTATAGGTAGATACATACTTACCCAATGTATCCAATTATTTTTGCCAGTCACTCACGAGTTTTGAAAGTGGTTAGGTGTATTTTTAAATTTATCTGAAACCGTCGACTCGCAATATTGTAAATAAGATTTAGTGGTATATGTTTTGTTAGTAATGTATCCATTCAACAAATTTCTTAGATATTGGAGTCATGAAAGGATGATAAAAAATACTGAATAAAAAATGGGGCGGCATTTCGCCGCTGCCTAGGGGCGGAATTTTGTCTAGGGACGTCACTGAGGTTTGTAATAACAGATTTTGTTTTACGAGAAATGGATGTCAGCTACTTGCTATTAGGTCCGTACTCTGACTCTGAAAAACAGTATGTGTATTTGCCAGACCTAGGATTCGAACCTGGGACCCACGACAGGTTAAGCCGCACGGCTATCGTGGGCCATCTAGGCTATTATTATTATTTAAAATAAAAATGGAAAATTGGCAACAATTAAACAATGTTCAATTGTATGAAAAAATATTGTAGATATATTATTTTATTTATTTAATGCATTTATGGTTTTAAAGTTATCTAATATTTTGAAACACAAACTTAATACAGTTCCCATTAACTTCTGACTTACCTACCTAGTTTTATTATATTTCAGAGAAGGAAATGTAGAATCATATTCAATAGCTATATAAAAGAACATTGGAAATCAAGTTGTCTAGTTGTAGTATTGAGGTGACGATGACGTATATAAGTAATTATTTTTTAGGAACACAATTAATATTGAATTTTCAAAATTCCATATCCGCTGACCATGTCACAGTTTGTCGACATATGGTTACATTTTTTATTTTATTATTTAATTTCGACATGTCCGATCCTAATAAGATCATATATGGACTTCCACGGAGTGGAGGTTTGTATTAACAGATTTTGTTTTTACGAGAAATGGATGTCAGCCATTTGCTCAACCTATTAGGTCCATACTCATGAGCCTGCCTATGACACCGTGGGTCCCAGGTTCGAATCCTGGGTCTGGCAAGTACACACATTGTGTATGAGTCAGAGTATGGAGCTAATAGGTTTAGCAAGTGGCTAACATCCATTTCTCGAAAAAACAAAATCTGATAATACAAACCTCCACTCCGTGGAGGTTCATACGATCTTATTAAGTTCGGACATGGTCGACAGAAAAAAAAAGAAAAGTAAATTTACTTGCAATTTTATTTTCACAAAATCTAGCGATTTTTCTCGCCAAATATGTAGGTAGCTTGTTTTCATACCATGCTTTTGGCATGTTTTTGTCAACGTCATCAGGCAGCACTGATTCGTGTGATTCGTGGGACCTTTCGCAAGGTAATTTGAAGAAGTGAACAAAAGTATGCTTACATCAGCGATTTCCAAACTGGGGGGCGCGCCTACCTGGGGAGGCGCGGACTGTTGCAAAGGGAGGCGCGAAAAGTTTAACACAATAATGTAGCCACAGGTTTGCAGTTTGCAAGTGCATAGTTTATAACATGGCAGCTAGTTATAAACTACATAAAAAAACAGTCCTATAAAAGTTAGGTTGTTTGCAAACCTGTATGAAGTTACTATGGAGACTAATTTTATTATACCTCAGTTTTATACTATTGTACATGGCCCCCACAAGAGGGGGGCTGACAGGGCTCCAGCCTAGGGGCCCGGTGTTGCGGATCGATCAGTTAAGTGAGATAAACATAGACCACAAATTTGTTCTATTAGTAAAAAAAAGTCACCTGCGGCGCTGTTTTGGTTACAAATTATTAACATTTTATAATATACCTATGTGTCTGTGTGATACAATTTGATAATAATACGATTGTGTGGTGTGTGTGATTGTTGATGATTCACATGTAGAATTTTATTTTATGAGTGTATTTCCTGACTAATAAAAATGGATAGGTATATGGAAACAAAAACCTTTGTTCAATTTTCGTTGAATCGAATTGAAGAATAATATAATACTTTGTCAAGAAAAGCAATGCAAGTAGGTACTGCTACCATTCGTAACATCATATTAATGCGAAACGAAATTTTCTGCATTAGATGCAATGAAATCCATATATCGAGCTCGTTTAGTAGAAAAAAAGCACTTTGTGTAAAATACCCATTGCAGACAAAATTAATTTTTCAGGATCACTTAAAAAGGCACACTGATTACTAAAATTGATATAACTCATGTATTATTCATTCAATTCAAATAAATCTTTTAAATATTTATAGGTTTTGAATTTTTCTACTAACTATTTACATTTTAAGTAAACTTTGTATAGAAGTGGAATGAAAAAAACATGTCAAATATAGTTTTTTAGATTTTTTTAGCCTTTTTTTATACAAAATGACATAGATAAAAAGTCCATGATAGAAGTAAATAATAAAAGCCAGATATACTAAAACTGGAGCTAAATATAATACTCTTCAAGATATTTAGAAGATGGAGGGCCATTTTATGTTTTTTACTGTCTCAAACACCTCATACCTAGCGAACTGATCATTATTTTGACAAATTTAAATAAAAATACATTTTATAAATCAAATATCTCTTAAAAAATATATTGGACTGTGTTTAACTAACATCATAAAATGATAGCTACATATATTATTAAGTAATTTCAACTTTAAAAAAAATCAAAATATTTACAAAATTTTTGATTTTCATCATGTCCTGCATCCTGTAGCACCGGCGCCAAATTGGCGCTGATAGAGCGCGATGAGTTAATGAAATAAAGAGGGGGAGGCGCCAAGATTAGATTGTCTTAAATGGGAGGCGTAGTAACGTAAAGTTTGGAAACCACCGCCTTACATGAAGTAATCTATGCCCAGATAGATGACAAGGAAAAACTACAATGGTCTTGTTAAACACGATAATATTATCAGGGACCGAACTTACTTAGGTAATAATAATAAACATTTAAGTGTTTGATAAAAGGAAATTTCTTTTCACGGTCAATCGGAAGAGGCACTTGTCGGGCGATTGTCGTTTTATTAGAGTACAGCTGTTCAACTATCTACTTACATCACTTAAAAAGTTAACAAACAAAATGTCACAACATATTTTAAGTGAGCAGTGCGAACTAGGAATTCCAATCCCAGGATCCCGAGCTATTTTCGATACCTATGAATCCCGGGATTGATAAACATAATCCCGAAATGTTCGGGATTGATTTTTTTATCAATTTTTATGGAAAATAAAATATAACAGAAAAAATACTTTTAATAACAAATAACTACATTAGAAATAAACTGAGTTGGAATGAAGTTTGATTTATACCCATGTGTAAGTTAGTTGCCGATTAATTTTATTTTTTCAGATAAATTAATAAAAATGATAAAGATTGGAAAAAAACAATGTTTCACACTATTAACAAAGTAATTCCACCATGATCTCAAACGTTTTACGGCAGTTTCATATTTGGCTGACCAATTAGATTTATGAAGCGGAAAGACCATAAGTGCACCATGATTTGCTTTACTATTTTAAATCTCGCTAACCCATTCATTAAGCCTTTACTATCAGAAACAGCAATCTCATATTAAATTCACATTATTATTTATATTACAATATTATTTACTACATTAAACTTATGTATTTCCAAGATTGAACGTATACAATATTAACAATAAATGTCTTAAGTATTATAAATTATACTAGATTTATTTTTGACAGATTTCATCAATGTTATTTGTAAATATAAAAAAAATATATTAACAATGGAAAAAAATGTCAATCCCGGGATTGTCAAATTGTAATCCTGAAATCCCGGGATCAGAATTTTGGCTCGGGATTGGATTCCCTAGTGCGAACCAACGTTAGCACCTTAGCTTTTGTTGCCAGATCTAACATTTTAGAATAGGCGTCTAGTTGGGAAACTTGTACGTATGCAGTTCGCCGTATCATACTTCACCGTGAAATCTTGTATCGGAAATATATCGCAGTATATTAAAAACCGTCCAACTTATTTGGGTAGTATAGTACCTACAGACATAAATTTAATGTCTAAATAAAACACGGTTCGTGTCGGTTTACAGTGTAGAAATGGCGTATTTCAAAAAAATACTACCCTATTCTTAGGTCAATAATTATTGTAAAACGATCATTATTAGTAGAATTTTTTATCACATTTGAATGGTCAAAGACTCAAAGACGTAGCTTATAATCAGTATCTTTAGAATTATCTTCAAATGTGTTAATGGTGCCAATTTTTTGAATAATAAAATGCCTAATTCTTGTCAAATTTGGAATCACAGAGATTATAAAATATAATTTTTTATCGGAAATATTTCACTATATAATGTTAACATTAATTTTACTAATGGTTTTATAAATGCGTTTAAAAAGTAATAAACCTAAAAAATCATAACACCACTGCACATGGATGTACTGAAATATGATTATATTCTACAACATTAGATCGAGAGGTTTAAATGAATACTATTTTATGTAATAAAAATACTTTATGCAGTCATCAAATGTTTAAAATAAATATAAAGGATAATAAGGCTTCAAAATTATATAAATAGATTATCTACAACGTTTAAGGAATGTCCAGGCTTATGCTCTGAAAATACCATAAAATCTCCATTTGACCTACCTACGTGGCGCACGTGGGACGTTAAGAGTTTAATTCATTGTGAACATGCACTACTTTCGTAGATAATCAATAACTAGCACTACCATCGTATTTCGAAATTCAGTGCCACGGCCTTAATATAGTCAGCCTTGAAAACAATTTTAATCCTGTTTCACGCATAAATATAATATATAAAGCAGCTCAAAACTCTGTTTTTTAAGTTGTCATTGTAATGTCAATCATTGGCACCTCAATTATATCAATGAACCCAAATTTTCTAAAGGGTGATGCTATACATTATAATATCTTGTCGAAGGACCGCGGATCGGAACCCATGAAACAAAAAAAAATTAAAAAGTAATAAAAAAAGTGCACAATCACAAATACTATCGCAGTTTCGCGCTGCACGTACACGCACACAGTTGCGAATAGTCGCCGGCGCACAAGGATCGAGCCATTGACCCGATAAACATAAGCGCGGCCAGACATGGCCAAATTGGGGCATCCGTGCCGTGTGCGGACAACCGTTTTCGGCACGGCATGCCAACAATTAGTGATAGATCACTAATTAGCATCGTTTTGGCTGTAATTTTTTTGGTGACACGCCAAACGAAATTTTTCAAGAGCACTGATTGTCATTATTTCAATTTACATAGATACAATAGAAAATGTAATAATATGTCAATCTCTATTTAGTGTACCTACTGCCTTATACGAATATTTGGCAAAGTATAATCAGCTATTATAATTCTATGGAATATTTTCATAAGTTACGTAATTGTACACATGTATAATTATTAATCAGTGATCCTGCTTAAAGTCAGAACTTCGCGACTAAATTGTGACCAGGATGATTCAGTCAACGTCTAACCTTCTACAAGATTTGGTAAGTTAGTATGATTATTATAAGCCATAAGTATCCAATTTAAAGAAGGTTATGATCAAGGAACTCAGAAATAATGGGAACTAATATACCCAACGGGTAAGGTGAAGCAGGCAACCGATCTCGAGTAAGGAAGAATACGGGATAAATTTAAACACGTGTCAAGAATACGTCATACGTCGTTTATGCACCGACGCTCATTTAACATTGGTGTATTACACACTATTGCACGTCTATAATGCGTGGTTCATTTTCGTAGGACACTCACACATTCAAAACCCTGCGTCAAAATTTACTGTATTGGTATATACTATATAGCCTATCGCAATTCTATTAATTGTCTGTTCTGTGGCTGTTATCTATCCAGCATCAAAACTGGCAGTGACCTACCACCCCCATTGTGAATGTAAACAACTTTCTTGAACACACATATTATTATATTTGGATGTGAAAGCTATTCGCCATGGACCAGGGTTTCGAAGCCGGGTTCGGTTTATTACGGTTTTACGACGGTCACGCCATAAAAGGTAAGAAACACAGAGCCCGCCGTATGTCATCAACTATTTTAATACATATCCTTTAACACGTGTATAAGTTGATCCTATATTTCTCCACAGTAGAGATTTAAACCTTGTTAAAACGTCACCTGCTGATGATAATTGCCTTTCACTGTTAAAAAAACGATTCCATTTGTCGTGGAAATGATAACTTTTGCTCATATTTTGAGCACCCATTGCATTTATCGTCAAACTATTTTCCTATTACGCAAAGAGCCTATTGCGCGACGGTAAAAGGAAATTACGACTCAGTTTAAAGCACGAAGATTCACATATTCTCTTTCCTTCACTTCTGCGACAGAACGTGAGTGGTGCAATACTTATCAAGTGATACGACATCATGCGAGGTTCCTTGTGGTTAATTTGAAAACAACTTACAAAATATATAAATTGTTAATGCTCAATAAATGAAATAATAGTATTACTTATATTACAACTGAATGTACACCCTTGACTTAACACCGCGATCGATCAGTCAATAGTTGTCAAAATGAACGGTATTATGGATTTTTTTTTAAATCTTGATTTTACGTTATTTTGGTGGCATCACAATATTATGACGTTTAGTTATTACGCGTCCCGATTTGTTTAAATTTAGAACAATTCACTTGCAATGATCTGAGTAAAAGCGATTTTCGATTACACGGATCCTCAATTCCTTAGCAGTTAAGGTAATGTTCTTGCATGACAAAGTTTGCCCATAACTGGCTTGCATAAAACGTCTCGAAATATTGCGACGTGCATTCCGACATTGGAAACAGCAGTGTTCGCGAATAGGGATTGCAAACTATTGCAATTTCGTAACCACTTAACGGTACTAATTTTGGTACTGATATACGTTATAAAAATATATATCCAAATTACATGTAACTTAGTTACGTGTAATTACTTAAACCTATTAGCTATTTTTAAGTGAGTGCCTACTTAATAACACGTCATCGTCATCAGCCTGAATATATCCACTGCTGGATGAAGGCCTCTCCAAGCTGACTCCACTTCTCTCGGTCCCGTGCGTTGCGTTGCCACGTACTCCCGCAGAACTTTATGATTTCATCGATCCGGCGGCCTCTAGGTCTACCTTGCGGACGTTTTGTACCTCTCGGATACCACTGGATGACTAAATTTGTCCTACGACTGTCCCTTCTTCGAGCTTTTGGGTTTCTTTGAGCTTTCAAGGGTTTGCGATGTAATAGAGTTTATTAAAACCCTTAAATGGAGATGGGCTGGACACATAGCTCGAAGAAGAGACAATCGTTGGAGAAATCAAGTCATCCAGTGGTATCCAAGAAGTACAAAACGTCCGCATGGTAGACCTAGAGGCCGCTGGATCGATGAAATGATAAAGTAATGCGGAAGTACGTGGCAACGCAATGCACATGACCGAGAGAAGTGGAAGCAGCTTCAAGAGGCCTTCATCCAGCAGTAGATAGATTCAGGCTGATGATGATTATGACGTATCTATATATAATATAATATATACTTCGTTTATAAACTTAAATTTTATAAGTATTTAATCAATAATAATATACCTATAGATACGATAAAGATTAATGTTTTATTTTTCTTCTGCCTGTTCTGTTTTATCACTGTTCTGTTTTTCATGTTCTGTTTAGTCGGGTTAAAATATAATATAAGTATCTACTTAAATATTTTAATAAAATATATTTTCACTGAGTATTACTAGATATAATTAAGGGCCCGTTAAATTTTTCAGATAGTGCGTCCATTAGTAAGTCAATGGATATACTGCAGTGAGCATGCACGATTCTGAACACTATTGCAAAGTATAAAAACATTTGTTTTTAATAAATCAACAGACGTATTTTAATAAGACACCGACATTTGATTTAACTACCGGTATTTCATGAAACTTATGTACCGAAAACCGGTATTGTATACACTGTATGTTGGTGACCCTGCATGTGTGACCAATGCATTGGTCAAATCGACAGTCGCACAACGCGCGTGAACGAAACGCATATCTGCATGAAACAGCTTATCAAGTTTAGTAATATATCATATTATAATATATCGTCTCTGTTCTGGCAGAACACACCAACTGGAGAATACTAGTTTTGAGTAATTTGACTTTGAAGTTGTTAAAATGTTTGAAATGGTCTATCATGTGAGTTTATTAAGTAATCGTAAGAAGGATGACTTTAAAATAAAGACTGTTTATTTATTAAGAAGGTTTCCAGACGGTAAAGTTTGAGGAACATTTTGGTATAACTAACTCTATATGTCATTTTTTCGAATTAGTGTATTTTGCCAGAACAGTGACGATATGTAGGTACGTACATATACCGATAATATATAATACACATGTATAAGTATGCTTAAATCTGCTATTTTATCAAACCTCGAAAAGCTGTTAACGTTAGCAATCAGTAAAATGTAAATTAAGAAGCCATAAATCAGTAATTTATAATCAACCATTATTTATAATTCAATACTTTGAATATTGAAAAAGACCACAATTTACAGACGGTGTTAAATTAAACCCTGCGAGAAACCAGGCCATAAAAAATAATAGTAAAAAAATACTCGTATATCTATAAAATATCTAAAATTATGCAATTAAATCATACATAACTTTGGATATTTCATAGATAAAATAATATTTTTATCTATTATAGTTTGATTTACTCTCACAAGACTCTCCACAAGACCCGAAAGACCTCCAAGGTAGAATGCAAGAACTCGCGGATGTCAGTCAAACGGTCGGTCTAAAAATAAATGTCTCAAAGAGAAAAGTGATGAGGAACTGTTTTTCGGACCCTGCGATTATCTGTATTTCTGGCACTCAACTCGAGCAAGACAGCAGCTACGTCTATCTCGGACAGCAGGTGTCCATAGACGGAAGCATGCACGATGAAATTGCTCGAAGAACAAAGCTGGGATGGAGTGCTTTCGGACGTCCGAATAGTATATTCAAGAGTGACCTACCATTATGTCTTAAGCGTAGGGTGTTCAACCAATGTGTGCTACCCGTGCTCACGTATGGCTGCGAGACGTGGACCCTCGACACGAGAGATGTCCAAAGGCTAAGAGTCACACAGCGAGGCATGGAGAGGTGTATGTTGGGCATCACGCGAAAGGACCGTAAGAGAAACGAATGGGTTAGGAAGCAGACAGGAGTACGCGATGTAATAGACGATGCCAAACAGCTGAAATTGAGATGGGCGGGGCACATTGCTCGCCGAAAGGACGGCCGCTGGACAAATGCCGTCATCCAGTGGCACCCAAGGGGCACAAAACGGCCACAGGGTCGCCCTAAAAGCCGCTGGATTGACGTTCGAAAGTTCGGCGGAAATACGTGGCAGCGAACGACACAGGACCTAGAGAGTTGGAGAAAGCTTGGGGAGGCCTTCATCCAGCAGTGGATTTACCCCGGCTGATGATGATAGTTTGATTTAGGCAGGGCTTAATAATGAATTAAAAAAAAAATGATCTAACAATATGCAACACTGCGATGAATGTCATGTTTTAGAGGACATTGTACATACAGCACTACAATGCCCTTAATATGAACTTCACAGAGTACAGCTGCGAATTGCGGATATCTATGAGAATGTCGACGAATTGAAAGGTGTCCTGGCGGTGGGTAAGATGGAAGAGCTAGGCAAAGTTGTAGTTATTTAACAGAATAGGAGTGAGGACCTGATTGACGGATCCCCTTCTAGAAGAGAAGAGGCGATATGACAGCGAGTCGCAGTCAAAGCCTCGGTAAAAAAGTATGAATGAAAAAGTGTACACAATTTTGTCTATCGTCCAAAATATACCAAAACTATTATGGTTTGGTTTAGGGAGGGTTTAATTGATTTTTAAAAACAAACCAACGTCATCTGTAAATAATTATAGTCTTAGTTCAATAAAAACAAATACCTACTTACGTATGACTAACAAAGTTTATGTGCACTAAGTATTTATGGCGGATCTTAACAGCCTAACTCCACCCTTCACTACTGATATAATATCGTCACCGTTCAGGCAAAAGTCACCAACCCTGAAAATGGCTGTTTTGAGTTGAGTATGTCACCCGAAGCGTAAAATTATGTTCTTTAAGATGCAAAAGTCACCACGGTACATTAGTTAGTAAAATGTTGCTTAAATCCGAATTATTTGTTTTCCACTAAATGACTTTCAATAAAATCTTAACAAGCAAAAGTCATTATAGGTGAATAGACATTATTGACTCTAAAAAAATAAATCCTTTGTTATAAATATACAAGCAAAAGTCACTATACTATGGATGGTGAGTTTTACTGATGTGTCATTTGAAAACTTCTAACACTTGTCTGAAATACGCAAAAATAACCAAACAGGAATAGTTTACCTTAGCTTGTTATAATAAGATCGCTTTGGTCAGATTATTAACAAGCAAAAGTCACCAAACCATAATTGAGCTACCTTACATCCTTCAAAACCTTCCAGATGTTTTAATTAGCATCAAAAAGTAAAAGTACCTTAAAGTAATTATTAAGAAGACATGAGAAAATAATGTAATGTAGATAAAACCTTTAAACCATTTAAATCTGATTTTTCCTGCATTTTCAAACTTTCAAATTGCGATATCTCAAAACTGTGTTTTTAGGGTTGGTGACTTTTGCCTGAACGGTGACGATATATAGAGTGATAGACGAATGTTGAATCTCGTGGAAGGTTTAATGGACAAATAACGCAAACATTAGCGAATTGCGGATTCTAGGTAGTCTATATGAATTTACGTTTTTGGTTTAGGAAGAGCTTCTTCCAGACTGACAAATAAAGAATTAAGAATGCCACAGGTTGAATTCCTGAAAGGGTTGAGCAAAGTCTGCTTCCATTAAATCTTTCGTTGACAAAAACATTTATAATTTTATATAAAATTGTGATTCAAAAGTAATTCCGCGAAAATATTATTTACAAAAACGGGATCCCGGAATTGCAAACCCTAATAACGATGTCGTTAATTTAAAACAAAGTATAATACTGAGACCGCTTTCATTTCTTAGAAATAGAGCCCTAAATGTAAGCAAAATTATATTATGATAGACCTCTTGTAAAATTTTAATTGCCTACTTAATCGAAATAATAACAGAATGGTCGAAAAAACACGGCTCCTTTATAAATATTATTTTTATTCAGTTCATAAGAAATACTTCACTAAGTATAAGGTATTATTGACTTGTTAACTCTGTCATTATTTGAAGCAAAACGTGACAAGAATACCTGTTTCTTGAACACGAGGTGACAGATGGTCTAGCTCAGGTACAATGAGGGAGTAGTTTTACTTCCTCTTAAATGCTTACCTGTCGTTATAAAATAATACACCTGACTGGCGTCACGCATAATATTACCTAGTTATGTTATAGACGCCGTAATGAAGGTAGTCAATTCAATATAGGTAAATTTTTACACGTAGTCTCGAGTTGTGATGTCTTCTACATTATTGACTGTAGCCAAACGATCGCAAGAGCAACGCGATAACCTGTGTAAATAGTATGGCAATTACGGTGAAGAGGGTTTAACATAGATTTCTTCTTACTTAAGACACTCACTGCTGACCTTTTAATTACCACATTTAAATAACACGTTAATTATATCTAATGGCCAAGTACTCCAAACGCGCCAGTCGCGGTATTATCACTAAATGAGTTGATTGAATACATACTGAATATACATAATTTGAAAACATCTCATGCATTTACACACTAGAAAAAAATCGTTTTTGCAGAAAAAATACGACGCCCGACGGGACTTGAACCTGTATCTGCTGGATTCGCGCTGGATACTGGTGGAGTCCATAATAATATGCTCCATCTAAGGAGCGGATATGGCCGAAGAAAATTTGTCTTTATATTATATCATGTCATGTTGTGTACGTATTAAACTTGTAATTTGTAACGTGCGCACATATAAATAAACAAATAAATGAACTTCTGCTCTATCGTAAGCGGTAGGTGATCAACATAATGCAATTTCGTTTCGGACGATGATACAATTGGATCTCGCGAAACGGCGGTCCAAAATTTTCAATAGGATTGTACTTACTTATATAAGAATAGTATCTTCAAGAGTGACCTACCATTATGTCTTAAGAGTAGGGTGTTCAACCAATGTGTGCTACCCGTGCTCACGTACGGCTGCGAGACGTGGACCCTCAATACGAGAGATGTCCAAAGGCTAAGAGTCACACAGCGAGGCATAGAGAGGTGTATGTTGGGCATCACGCGAAAGGACCGTAAGAGAAACGAATGGGTTAGGAAGCTGACAGGAGTACGCGATGTAATAGACGTTGCCAAACAGCTGAAATGGAGATGGGCGGGGCACATTGCTCGCCGAAGGGACGGCCGCTGGACAAATGCCGTCATCCAGTGGTACCCAAGGGGCACGAAACGGCCACAGGGTCGCCCTAAAAGCCGCTGGATTGACGAACTGGTAAAGTTCGGCGGAAATACGTGGCAGCGAACGACACAGGACCGAGAGAGTTGGAGAAAGCTTGGGGAGGCCTTCATCCAGCAGTGGATTGACTCCGGCTGATGATGATGATATAAGAATAAAATGATTGCAACAGTCTGAATCTACATTATTTTTTTATACGTGGAGCATTTTCGAGCGTTTAGATTTAGATAACAATCTTTAAAAATGTCTTAGTGTAGGCCTCCGAATCCTCGGCTAGCTCCGGGCCTGGAGTGGAGGTACATTCAGTATTGGAAGAGCAGGTAGGCACAATATGATAGTCCAGTGAAAGAATTTTTACTATATTAGAAACAATTTATTAAGTCCCACGATCGTCAAACACAAACAAAAGTTCTAATTATGAAAGTCCGAAACCACAAAATATAAAAAAAAGTCTTATTTATTATATAATAACTAATTATATAAACCAACACATTTATTATTTGATTATTTAAGAGCTAATTTATTTTTTTATCCGTAATCGAGATTGCGCGAGCACGGGGCACTGTGTCGAAAAGGTTGGAAACCCGGTCCAATAAACAAAAATTATAACGCGGATGAAATGGCTAAGTCACTGCCTGACACTTCGCCTAACTGTCAGATTGACAGTAGGTATAGGGGTGTAGGTATCAACCGGTAGGTATTATGGACCTCGGCGAGTACCTCCCCTCAAGTCCCTCGAAGACTTGTATGGCGAAATGTGAGAAAATTTATACCGCCGACCGTCGCAGGTTCGGGGTAGTAAGAGCAGAAAACGACTGATGCTGGATTCTAAAATCACGGGTTTTTATACAGATCTGACCGATTTCATCCCCTTGTCCAACGTTTCGGGGGGTGCGAAAATCTGTAACGGTTTCACTATGAAGATTGGCGGAAATCGTGCCGTGGCCGATTATCCGCAACATCCATGTGAAAACCGGTCACGCCAAATTATAGGTCTTAGGCGGCACCTCCTGATGGGCGGAACCGCCCTCGCGTCACTTACGTTTTTCTGGTACCTCCTGGTACTGAGAGTACGTACCTTCAGAAGCAGTAGCGCCCTGTTTCTGGCCCAGCCAAGCGAAAAATGTACGTACGAAGGAGTGCTTGGTATCAACGGCTTCGTCGTCAAATTGCCTATCGATACAGCACACCCCCCGTGTGGTGACATTCCTCATGGCTGAGGGAGGACCGTCACAGAGGCGGCCGGCCCCGTGGGCTCTAGCGGCGTGACGGTGCCTCTCACTCAGAAACAAGGGCACTCCTGAGTTAGCCTGGATGGTAAGGCTTCATATGCCAGTGGTCAAATTGGCATATTCGTGGCACCAAGCCTACGATAGCGCATACCAATCCTTCGGCCAACTACCGTTGGAGGGCCAATCTTTGAGGCACTCCGACGGCCTGAATACCTCCTCGACGTTGGTCTCAGAATATGAAATCGGTAGGTCATTAATTTATTTATAACATGAAAGTTTAATATTAATTGATATCTAGAGGGAACGTTACTTAAATTGAATATATCTGCGTGCCTGTCGCGCAATCTTTCCTACCTTAACATCTAATACAGCTCGGTGTCGCCACCGGCACATACTTACGACTAGTTGACGGATGTTATTCCGTCAACCAGACATATAGGCAGCAATAATTGTTTAGTACATACTCATACTTCGCCGATCAAAGATTTCCCGCGCCTTATTCCAGTACGCGGTCTCCTTGATCGACCAAAATCATCGATCCGATTCTCCCGTCGCGCGTGAGCGTGACGCCGTCATATACGCGAGCGAGAGGGGCTCTGTCTCTGCAGAGTGGCAAATCGGATCGCGAAATCGGTTTCAAACACGTACGACAGAGACGCCGTCGTACGTCAGAGCAGGAAAGCTGCCGGAATACCGATTCGGAAACGCCGCGCGCGGAACAGCCGTAGCTATTACAAATCGAATTTTAGTATGGAAATTGATTACGCGGGATCGTGATTGAAATCGGATCGATGGTTGCCCTACGTGTTGCTATACTTTGTGATTGCACATATGTGCAAATGGAAGTTTTCGCAACAGGACCTATGAGCATATGTTAACAATCATTGCGCCTCGTACGTGCGATGCGTGGTGACATCGAGCTATTACAATACAACTTAATTACCTTATTTACTATGTACTATAACGCCCATCCATAAGTCTCCTTTTATTATTCTCATTAGTCCTTGCATGTTGTTACATTATTTTATCTATTACATCACAATTTATATTTCATATTTACACTTACAATTCAGATCATATTTTCCATCCTATTTAATTTAATTATCCCCTTATCTAAACATATTTAATTCAAATTTTTATCCTATACTTTATTACCTATTACCTATACTCATGGTCAGTGACCGACTTATTCATCCGCAGTTCACCCTGAGAAGTCGTGGGACCTGTCAGAGCAAACTGCGGGACTTATACACATGAAATATGTCGCATGCTTTTGTTCGGCCTTGCCGGGGTCGTCATCCTTACGCCGGTGGCGCATTGACTACCAGGGTCAGACCGAGCGGCTGGGGAGCACTACTCCTTATGGGAGCGCCCCCCACAGGGGCGGAAAAATCAGTGCGTGACAAATCCCCCCAACCAAAGCAAAACCACCGCCAGGATCTGACCTCAACTAGCCACCGGCCCCCCCTCGGCTCCGCCTCACGAAACAAAACATGCTCAAAAAAAAAATAATGATAAAACGTACAAAAGAAAATACCTAAAATAATTCGTAACACTACGGCATGCACATGACAGTGAGGGGTAATTATGTTTTATATTTATTATTTGCCCAGAGTCGGGTGCAAGAATATGGGAGAAGAAAAACAAAGAGAAATTTTATACAATGCAATTATGGATTAGAGAATAATTCATTCCCGGGCTGCTGGTGACGAAATAGTCTGCCTGTTACCCTCCTGACGAGGAGTGTTGGTCAGGACAAGAGCTTAAGGAAGCATCCTTCCCCCAGTCCTTCGTCAGGGTTGGGCGTACAGGTTTCCCGGTGTGAGCCAGGCAGCCCGTTCTGGGACCTACAGATCATACGCCAGGGAGGTTCCCCCGGTCGTATCCTCGACGTCAGACGTACATATAGGGGTTTATTTACAACACAAGCGAAAAAAAGAAAGGACAAGAATTATACATGCGTGTTAGGGTTTAGTAACAAGACAAAGAAAACAAAAGAATTAATCGCCGTTCCGCTTCCTCCATTCCGACGTGGTGGAACCCAACGTATACCCGTGTGAGCACTCCGCTACCCCGGGCCTCGGTCCCCTTTCTGCGCGCGGTGTCTTTGCTGTCACGTCACGTAAGTGCTTTCAGTTGGAGAGCTTTACTGGGCGAAGGCGTGCACTCCTTCGTCCCATAGCTATTTGCCTTACGTGCGTGACTCTTCTTGCGCGCATCAGGATAGCGGTAGTAAACCACGGCGTATAGCTCGGGACTCCTACCGTACGTCCGCGGACGCCGGGAGAACGGACCCTTTTTGGCGCCGTTTCCCCGTGCGTCCCGCCAAGCGGAACTCTCGTCTGGGAGGCCTTGACCTGAAAGGGGCGTCGTCTAAGACGTCGTCCAACGCGTCCTTTCGGTTTCCAAGGCTCCTGCCGACACCGGGCACCATGGTGCCGTCGTCAGCTTCTGGGTTTTCTGGGGACGCCGGTCTTGGCGACGAGCGTCCCCTCGTATCGTACCCCATCTCCTCTGGGCGATACTCCCCGGATGGCGCGGGGTCGACTATGCCATCCACGCCATCCCCTCCTTGGGTTTCCCCAATCTCATCGTCCGTTTCGAAGTCGACTCCTCGCACTTCGTCTTCCGCTGTTGGGATATGCGACGGTCCGACCGGTTCGGTACCGTCACCCAAGATCGCGGAAGTGACGTCCGGTGGCGCTGGGGGCGTCACCGAATCGTCTGCCCTCTCGTCAGTTACCTCGGCTCCCGTGGCCACAGGAGGCAGATAACGTCGGAGTTGATCGACGTGGAATTTATAGGGCCTGCCACGTCGATTCACAAAGTATTGTGTTTGACCAACTTTCATTATGACCGTGTGTGGTCCACTCCATTTTGCATCTAGGCCGGCGCATGCGCCTGGCCTCTTCTTCGGGTGCTCCTTCGTATACACCCGGTCACCTGTCTCGAACGTCAGCGGACCGGTGGTCGGCTCGGTACCTCGCCTTCTGAAGTACGCCGCTTGGTTGGCCGATACCGCCGCGTTCATCTCTTCCCTATCTAACCGGACCTCATCGTCGAGTTCTGTCCGCAGTGGGTTGCTGAAGTGTCCCGGTCGGCAGATCGGGAACCCCCATAGCACTTCCGCGGGCGAAAACCCAGTCGCGGCGTTCCTCCGGCATCGGAGATCGTACATAATGTCCGGAACGTGCAGATCCCATTTGTCATGGTCATTGCTCGCTAGACGGACACGGAGACCCTTTTTGATCTCCTGGTTTCGGCGTTCGGTGGGGTTACAGCGCGGCATATAAATCGCCGTTGTCCAATGCTTTATTCCCCATTTTTCCAAAGCCATACGCCACCTGGGATGATCAAATTGAGTCCCGTTATCCGTCAGAATCGCTCGCGGATAACCATAACGTTTCAGGATCTGATTTTCCACATATGGTAAGATCGCCGACACCGTCGCGGATCGCATCACGAAGGCTTCCACCCATCGGGAGAACATGTCAGTCATCACAAGCAAATATTTGTTGCGACGACTGGTCGTTGGGTATGGTCCCATCAAATCTAACGCCAGGATCTCCCATGGCCTCACTGCTTCCATATGCGACGTCTGAGGTGCCGGAGGTTGCGGGGCAGCCCTCTTCCGAGTGGCGCACACCTCGCAACTACGGACGTATCTTTCGACGTCACGCCGTCTCTTCTTCCAGTGATACCACTCCTTTATAGAGCGGTCGGTTTCCGCGGCACCTGGGTGCCCGCTCTGGTCGTGGTATACTCTCATCACGTCTTCCCTTGTGCCGGCTGGTACGACTAGCTGCGGATCCATCCGACTGCTAATCCTTACCAGCATTCCGTCCCTTACGGCTAGTCCGGCGGGTCGTCTTCCCGCATTGTCGGGAGAATTGAAAAGCGCGACTGTCGCCATAGTGCGTGGGTCGGTCTTCTGCTTCTCAATTACTTCCTCCCGGATGTTTACCATGACTAGTAACATCGCCGTAGCTTCCGTTCGTCTCGTCGGTGCCTCAATACGGGCGCATTCCTCTTCCGGACTAAGAGTAGCACCCGCTGGTCCTTGCGGAAATCTTGAGAGGTGATCGGCTAGATGGTTCTCACTGCCGGGGCAGTGTTCGATCTCGAAATTGTATTCCGAGAGCAGAATCGCCCACCTAGCGAGCTTACCCTTCTGGTTCTTGGCGGTGTTCAACCACGTCAACGCCTGGTTGTCCGTTATCAATTTAAACTTTCTGTCTTCCAAGTAGCCGCGGTATTTGGTTATACCCCATACGGCGGCCATGGCTTCCAGTTCGTTAATATGATAACGAGCTTCAGTTTCGTTGACGCGCTTGCTCGCATAGGAGATGACATCGCGCCCGCCATCGTCCCGTGGTTGGAACAATACGGCCGCGATGCCATGTCCACTGGCGTCCGTCTGGAGGCAGAAGGGCCTCTCAAAATCGGGTCTAGCCAATCTCAAAGGCTGCTTTAAAGCGTCCTTTATTCGACGAAAGGCGACCTCCGCTTCGTCGTCCCACCGAAATCGCACAGTTGTGCGAAGCAGCTTCGTCAGCGGTACCGCCATCTCAGCAAAACGCGGCACGTATTCTCTGAGCCAGTTACACAGGCCCAGAAAAGCGCGCACATCTCGCCTCGTTTTTGGCACCGCAGCCGATTCCACTTCAGCAAGGTGGTGTTCCTGGGGCTCATTACCCGTCTCCGTGATATGATGACCCAGGTAATCCACAGCTTGCCTTCCAATCTGGCATTTCTTCGGGGCGACCCGCAATTCGTGGAATTGCAATCTTTCGAACACGAGCCTCAAGTGCTGCGCGTGCTCTTCCCAATTATTGCTGTACACAATAATATCGTCGAGGTAGACGAGGCAGATTTTGTTCACCAAACCAATCAGGACCTCTTGCGACATCAGGCGCTGAAATGCTCCCACAGCCTGCTTCAACCCGAATGGGAGGACGCGGAACTGGTAGCAGCCGCCGTCAGCTGTCGCAAAGGCCGTCAAAGGTTTGGTTTCTGGATGTAACTTGAGCTGCCAGTAACCATGGCGGAGATCCAGTGAACTGAATACCTTAGCGGTTCCTAGGTCCTTCAAGGTCTCTAGGATTAACGGTAGCGTAGTCGCCTCGTCCTCCGTCTGCGAATTCAGCCGCCGATAATCCACACAAAACCTTGTAGAACCGTCCTTCTTCGGTACCAGTACCACTGGGCTCAGATATGGACTGGAGCTCGGTTCAATCACTCCGTCTGCCATCATCTGCTCGACGTCTTCCTGTATCTGGCGTTTCTTTTGTTCCGACTGACGGAAGGGACCAAGACGGAACGGAGTGGGGTTCTTCAGGAAGACCCTCACTTCCGTTGTTCGACACAAGGGGCCGGTCTCTGCAAAACGGTCCGCGTAGTCCTCCAAGACTTTCGTCAAGGCGACGCGGGCCGAATCGGGGATTCCGGGCGCTAGTTCCGCTGTCTGAATCGGACCACCCGGTAAGGGCTTCCGAAGGGTCCTGCTGTACAGCGTCTGTCGCAGGTCGTCACCGTAGTGGATGCAGCGGCGCTTCATGTCGACCACCGCCTGCTGCGCCTCCAGCCAATCCAGTCCGATTAAAAATGGGACATGTAGGTCCTTGACTAGGAGTGCCTGCACCACTATCGGGCTATCCCGTAGGAAGCCCTTTACGGTGACAACCCCTTCGGTACGCAGTGATCCCCCCCCGGCCGTAACTAAAGATTGTGGTTTCCCACGCGGCACTATTTCCTGGAGGCATAGATCACTACGCAGCAAAGTGTGCGTCGCTCCCGTGTCAACGACGGCATCATACTCTTTCTCGTCTCCTTCTATGCGGAAAGGCAGTGTGAGAAGGTGGCCACCCCTTAAAATGGGAGTGGCCCCCCCCCCAGACACTGTATACCCCCGCTGATGCTTCGTCGCCGACTACGGTGGCGTTCCGCACTGCCGACTCGCCATCGAACAGCTTCGCGTCGTCGCCGGTAGTTGTATTTACACTATCTATATTACACGTTTTATTTACAGGGTCATCACTTTTTACAGCACTTATATTATCAACACTTACACTAGCTATATCACACTCAACATTATAACATACATCGTTAATTAAAATACACTTATCACTATTTATTTTACACTTACGATTACTGGTGGCGGTATATGAATTATCGTTACTGACTTTAGGTTTTAGGCGGCCAGTCTCAGCCTTGCAATTCAAACTACGGGTTAGATACGGGGTGCCAGAATCAGCGCTATAACTACTGGGGTTAGTTAACACAGAGGGGCCGCCGCCAACTTTGACGCGACCCGAGCTACTTACTGTTCCGGTTGAGCTCTGCGTGGCTCGTGTGTTGCTGGAGCCTCGCCGGTCGCGTTCACTCGAGACGGACATTCGA
Source organism: Rhyacophila brunnea (assembly GCF_057557595.1). NCBI lineage: Eukaryota > Metazoa > Arthropoda > Insecta > Trichoptera > Rhyacophilidae > Rhyacophila > Rhyacophila brunnea. The sequence continues at coordinate 28,019,606 of NW_028232904.1, read as the reverse complement.
CACTTACCCTGTCCGTCGTCCACCTCCGTGTTGCTAACATAACCTAATTTTCCTAATTCTATCTTATTATAAAAGGTCATCGACCTGACATGGCCTTTATTGTAACCGGGAGGTGGTGTCCCCCACCGGTTTGACCCGAGGGTCTCGGGGTTCGGGCTCCTTACGTCCCGAACTGAATGGCACATGGTACCAGTGTGCGTACTCGACGCGTTCGCTTCAGGACCCATACTGATGCTGCAGGCATCTGGCAGTGATGCGCCCACATCAGTACCGGTATCCACGACCACTGGTTGTGCTCCCCCCTGGGTAACTGGAACCTGATCAATGTTAACATAATATGTACATAAATTTACGCTACTGGGACCAGATTCAGTCTTATTTGGCACGATGCTACAATTATTGTCTACATTATTATTTTCACTAACACGGTCATTGTTCGATACCGGTTGTGCCTTCGAATCACGAACTATGCCTCGCGTAGGCGTGAGGGGTACGTCTCTACACTTGGCACGGTTCACAATTCGGCTGGGCCCGTTCGGCCGACGTCCTCCTTTGAGCCGACAACGGGCCGTCGGCGGCGGGGTGCGCCCTCAGTCCTGGCGGGACTGCTCCTGACGACGCGGCTCGGGCTCAGCTTGGCGTTGGCCGCTGGCTGCGCGGCGATCGCCACGGTTGCCGCCGCCTCTTCCTCGCCCGCTGTACCCGCCTCGGTTGGTGGGTTCCTGGCGCCTTGGCGCCTCCTCTTCATCGCGGACATCTCGCTGCGCCACGGGCTTCTGATCGGCCCGTGTCCGATCTCTCCAGTTGTCGGCGGCCTGCGGCTTCTTAGGTTCGCTGTCGCCACGGCCACACAGGATGCATGGCGGCGGCGGCTGCTTAGACGACGACTGGTACGCCTGGCGTCTTCCCGCGGGCTCGCCAGGCAGCGGGTGGAGTGTTTTGGCTACGGCTAGCAGCTGTGCCATCGTCCTCCACTGTATGCGATCCACTCGGATCTGATCCGCTTCCGTAAGCAGGAAGTGAAACGTCTGCGCCATCACTTCCGGCTTCATGTCGGGCATCAAGACCGCGGCGAGTTCCGATTTCTGACGCAGGAATGGGTATGGGGCCATCTCCGGCCTCTGCCGTCTCACCATGAGGTCAATCCTTTGTCGCTGCCTGCGAGCAAAGGACTCGAAATGCAGAACGCCGTCCTCCTTGAAGGCCTCCCACGAGTCGGCGGGATCGAAGTCTCGTCCCCAGGCTTTCGCTTCCCCCTCTAGACGGCGTATAGCCTCGGACACTCGGCAGCTGGGCGGGCATTTGGACTCCTTAAAATACACCTCGCACTCTTCCACAAATGTGAGGAACCTCTGCCTTGGGTCCCCCGTGAACTGGGTCTTAAGTTCCGGCTTCGGCGCAAATGGTCTTCGGTCGTCGTCATCAGTGGCCTCTCGCCGTGGCCGGCCACTTTCCACGGTAATATCTGTCCGCGGACTGTCCTCCGGGAAGACCTGGGCGTCCTGAAAATCAGGCGCGCCGAAGATGTCCGACGGTCCGCTGACGGTTGGCTCCTCAGCTGGGCGGGGCATGGCGGTAGGGTAGCTGTCGCTGTCGGTAGAATCGGCTCTGCGCGCTTTGGACCGCGTGTACATGCGAGCCCGTTATAACTTTACGAAGTGTTTTTTTTAACCCGAAAATTTTGCTAAGTGTTTTTAATTTTACGCGAAATTTTTATAAGTATTTTTTTTTTTATTTTAGCACAAAATTTTTCATAAGTGTTTTTCAATAACGAAAATTTTTTCAAAGTCTTTTTATATTCGAAAATCTTTCTAAGTGTTTGTAAATTTACGCGAAATTTTTATAAGTGTTTTTCAATAACGAAAATTTTTGTCTTTTTATATTCGAAAATTTCACTAAGTGTTTTTCAATTTTAACACTAAAATTTTTATAAGTGTTTATACTACGAAAAATTTTTCTAAGTGTTTTTTATATTCGAAGATTTCACTAAGTGTTTTCAATTTTAACACTAAAATTTTTATAAGTGTTTATACCACGAAAAATTTTTCTAAGTGTTTTTATATTCGAAGATTTCACTAAGTGTTTTCAATTTTAACACTAAAATTTTTATAAGTGTTTATACTACGAAAAATTTTTCTAAGTGTTTTTATATTCGAAGATTTCACTAAGTGTTTTCAATTTTAACACTAAAATTTTTATAAGTGTTTATAATTTTTCACAATATATAGTTTTTCGAAATGTCTGAAGTTACACTTATTCGCACTACTCTGCTCTTCCTGTGAGCTTGGTACACAAAATGTTATTTTACCAAAATCGTACTCACTATTTTATTTGTATCTTGATGCTGTAGTGGATCTCAGGGTTTGGGATCCGGCCAGGTTTATGCGACCTGGACAGCACCATTCAGTTGGGCGCCACGATGTAGGCCTCCGAATCCTCGGCTAGCTCCGGGCCTGGAGTGGAGGTACATTCAGTATTGGAAGAGCAGGTAGGCACAATATGATAGTCCAGTGAAAGAATTTTTACTATATTAGAAACAATTTATTAAGTCCCACGATCGTCAAACACAAACAAAAGTTCTAATTATGAAAGTCCGAAACCACAAAATATAAAAAAAAGTCTTATTTATTATATAATAACTAATTATATAAACCAACACATTTATTATTTGATTATTTAAGAGCTAATTTATTTTTTTATCCGTAATCGAGATTGCGCGAGCACGGGGCACTGTGTCGAAAAGGTTGGAAACCCGGTCCAATAAACAAAAATTATAACGCGGATGAAATGGCTAAGTCACTGCCTGACACTTCGCCTAACTGTCAGATTGACAGTAGGTATAGGGGTGTAGGTATCAACCGGTAGGTATTATGGACCTCGGCGAGTACCTCCCCTCAAGTCCCTCGAAGACTTGTATGGCGAAATGTGAGAAAATTTATACCGCCGACCGTCGCAGGTTCGGGGTAGTAAGAGCAGAAAACGACTGATGCTGGATTCTAAAATCACGGGTTTTTATACAGATCTGACCGATTTCATCCCCTTGTCCAACGTTTCGGGGGGTGCGAAAATCTGTAACGGTTTCACTATGAAGATTGGCGGAAATCGTGCCGTGGCCGATTATCCGCAACATCCATGTGAAAACCGGTCACGCCAAATTATAGGTCTTAGGCGGCACCTCCTGATGGGCGGAACCGCCCTCGCGTCACTTACGTTTTTCTGGTACCTCCTGGTACTGAGAGTACGTACCTTCAGAAGCAGTAGCGCCCTGTTTCTGGCCCAGCCAAGCGAAAAATGTACGTACGAAGGAGTGCTTGGTATCAACGGCTTCGTCGTCAAATTGCCTATCGATACAGCACACCCCCCGTGTGGTGACATTCCTCATGGCTGAGGGAGGACCGTCACAGAGGCGGCCGGCCCCGTGGGCTCTAGCGGCGTGACGGTGCCTCTCACTCAGAAACAAGGGCACTCCTGAGTTAGCCTGGATGGTAAGGCTTCATATGCCAGTGGTCAAATTGGCATATTCGTGGCACCAAGCCTACGATAGCGCATACCAATCCTTCGGCCAACTACCGTTGGAGGGCCAATCTTTGAGGCACTCCGACGGCCTGAATACCTCCTCGACGTTGGTCTCAGAATATGAAATCGGTAGGTCATTAATTTATTTATAACATGAAAGTTTAATATTAATTGATATCTAGAGGGAACGTTACTTAAATTGAATATATCTGCGTGCCTGTCGCGCAATCTTTCCTACCTTAACATCTAATACAGCTCGGTGTCGCCACCGGCACATACTTACGACTAGTTGACGGATGTTATTCCGTCAACCAGACATATAGGCAGCAATAATTGTTTAGTACATACTCATACTTCGCCGATCAAAGATTTCCCGCGCCTTATTCCAGTACGCGGTCTCCTTGATCGACCAAAATCATCGATCCGATTCTCCCGTCGCGCGTGAGCGTGACGCCGTCATATACGCGAGCGAGAGGGGCTCTGTCTCTGCAGAGTGGCAAATCGGATCGCGAAATCGGTTTCAAACACGTACGACAGAGACGCCGTCGTACGTCAGAGCAGGAAAGCTGCCGGAATACCGATTCGGAAACGCCGCGCGCGGAACAGCCGTAGCTATTACAAATCGAATTTTAGTATGGAAATTGATTACGCGGGATCGTGATTGAAATCGGATCGATGGTTGCCCTACGTGTTGCTATACTTTGTGATTGCACATATGTGCAAATGGAAGTTTTCGCAACAGGACCTATGAGCATATGTTAACAATCATTGCGCCTCGTACGTGCGATGCGTGGTGACATCGAGCTATTACAATACAACTTAATTACCTTATTTACTATGTACTATAACGCCCATCCATAAGTCTCCTTTTATTATTCTCATTAGTCCTTGCATGTTGTTACATTATTTTATCTATTACATCACAATTTATATTTCATATTTACACTTACAATTCAGATCATATTTTCCATCCTATTTAATTTAATTATCCCCTTATCTAAACATATTTAATTCAAATTTTTATCCTATACTTTATTACCTATTACCTATACTCATGGTCAGTGACCGACTTATTCATCCGCAGTTCACCCTGAGAAGTCGTGGGACCTGTCAGAGCAAACTGCGGGACTTATACACATGAAATATGTCGCATGCTTTTGTTCGGCCTTGCCGGGGTCGTCATCCTTACGCCGGTGGCGCATTGACTACCAGGGTCAGACCGAGCGGCTGGGGAGCACTACTCCTTATGGGAGCGCCCCCCACAGGGGCGGAAAAATCAGTGCGTGACATTAGCCATATGCATAAATAAAGCCTTATCAGTACTAACGTATACAATATGAGAAATATATGAGAAATCTGACCACTTGATTTAATACTTGGCAAGTGGACAATCACTGGACGATTGCAGTCATGCAGTGGTACTTGAAGAGTACAGGGTAGTCCTAAAAATTAATGCGGCGGAAATAGGCAGGTACTTTGCTGCGAAGAACAATAGTAGAGAGTAGGCTGGGGCATTCATCCTGCAGTGGAACGACCACGGACGAGGATGATGACATGTAGACTCTTGGAGGCGGTTACGATCCAGACTATCTCACCATGTGTTATATCCGATCATGTCCGATCCTAATAATATCATATTATGGGCATCCACAGTGGAGGTTTGTATTTACAGATTTTGTTTTTTACGAGAAATGGATGTCAGCCACTTGCTCAACCTATTAGGTCTATACTCTGACTCATACACAAATTGAAAAACAGTGTGTACTTACCAGACCCAGGATTCGATTCGATTCGACGTTATAGGCCGACGCTTAATTCGTGCGGCCATCGTGGGTGTAATGTGTTATTATGGTATATTAAATGTGTAGTTAACTCTGATACCTACAGAGAATACAATAAAAACAAAGTCTTTTTTTTATTTTTTGTTAATTTTACGATATTAGAGTTGTTCATGTTGACATTTGTTTCGGGCTATTAACCCGTCCTCGGAACGGTTTACGATAACAATAATTTTCTGTGTAATTTTATAGTACATACGTATCTGCTCCAAATCGTTTTGTGATCAAGGTCTTGATGAAAAACCGAACCAAAACCTAACACAACCTACTGTAACCCAAAAATAAGTAGGCTTTTGGTTATCTTTCAGTAGGTTGTTAGGTTTTGGTTTGGTTTTTTGACTCAAACTCACACTTGAATAACCAAAATGACGACACGCGCATCTATTATATACACAAGATTGCAATCGAGGGTAGTTTTTCATGTTTGTATTATAATAATTGTAACTACCTATAAGTTAGCCGTCTAAATAGTGAAAACTGTCTATCTCGCTCTAAAATTTAACACAGCCAAGAGAGGTGCTGTAAGATAGCACTTATTATAATTGTTACAATAAGTGCTAATAATTCAATACAAAACTACCCTTGATAGCAGCCGACAGCAGTCTTGTGTATAGAATAGATGCGATGGAATATGTAGTATTGCTATGTGCTAGCGGAGCATAATAACGATTGAAAAGTTAGTAACTTTTAGTATGCCATTGGCACGATCGAATGATAATTCGTGCATTTAGAAAAAATGAAAATAATATTGTCGCAATTGACTTAATAAAATTCTCTTGAAAAACTATTATGTTACTTATATACCTAAATATAATCAGTCCATTGTTTATTTACTATATTATTATCTATTATTGCTAAGACAGTTAAATTTAATTGTTAGTAGGTATGTCAAAATTAGAGCAACACAAAATAATATTATCTAGTGACTAGTCTATGGAAGTGTTCTTTGACATTTGACTTTTTTATGTTGACGTTTTGCATTTTTTGCGGCTGGTTATTGCACTGTTTTTAATAAGTTTTCGAGAAGTTGCAAGCTACGATGCAATTCATACCGTGGTAAACAAATAATTGGTGATTTACCTTTGTCGTGTCCTGCACTAATAAGTGTCCCGTTCCTGGACTCGAAAAAAGACTTCACGCTTCCACAGTCTGTCTCGAGATTTTTGTCTTGAATATTTTCCAAATTCCTGGTCAAAACACTGGGTACACACAACAGGAGAAACACTCTCAGAGCACATCGCGCGATACTGCACTTCATTGTAAATGATTTATTTTCAAAATCCACTGTTTTAATTCACTACAAATATCAGAAAAACCGTGAAAAGAAAAAAACGTAATAAGACGGCGGGTGCGGAGACGACTGACGCGTACGTTCGCGACCGGCATTCGGTGCAGACTGAATGGCTGAGGCTTTTTCATTTTCGCACAGACCGGAATAGCCACCAGATCTCTCGCTCGCACAAATCAGTAGTACTATCATTCTATCTCACGCCGGAAAAGTGTTCATTCAAATCAGTTGAGAATACTGATTCCGATTTCAAAATACCTTTTGAAGTTGTGTTCATTTGATGAAAATTGACAGCTTAAATTGGTATTGTGTATTTCATATTGTAGGTGAGTAAGTTTGTTCTTGTACCAACATCCATATAGGCATATTTATACGCGCGAGTGTATGCGGCGACCAAACATACAATAGAAAAGTGACAACTAACATAAGATGAGTGTTAAAATGTTTTTAAAAGTTATTTTTTCGATATGACATTGTTCACAGGTTAATTTACTATAATCAGTAACAACCCGTGAATGTAAACAAGTCATGCATTGCATAGGGGCTGCACGTTTTAAAGGGCGGCGAATTAAGAAACATACACAAATATTACAAATTTTACCATCCTATCACTGACAGCATATCTGTTGTTGTATTGCACTAGCCATTGTAATAATATATACATAATATTGTAATGGTGATTTATCGCATAGGCAAAATTGTCACAAGGATGTATTCAAACCTGTCAGTGCCACTGACCTCCATGTACCTAAGACCACCACTCTTTGAGATTGGATTTCGTTGAAATGCTCTAACTCTCAGTATAGTGGGTGTCTGTAAATTGGAGATTTTTGATCAGTATGACTATCACATTTAAACACAACACAGTTAACCATCCTCTTTATTTCCTTTAAAAACTATATTTTTCAGCAATACGTACTCACAGTGTTTGCCATAAACGCATCCGTCAAATTAATATTTACCGGCTTCGCGTTCTAAAACTTAACTTCTTTATTAGCATATATTTTAGCATTTTAGAGGTCCGACGCATTGACTGATCTTGAGGACAAATAAATTCACTTCCACAGAATCTACTAAATATCTAAGATTTCTTCCCTAATTTGCTGCCTTTAATCAACGCATGACCGGCATACTCTCAAAGAACGTCACTGAGTTTAACATTGTTGAATAATAGACTGCGGTAAGTATAACGTAAAACGTGGCCGTTTCGAGAACTACAACTTCCCTATCCCTCTCCTCTTCGTTCCCCTCGCCGTGCAATCATTTTTGACGATCGTTATTTGGGCGTGTTGCAAGTTCGTGTGTTTAAACGTGTTAATAATACAAAAAGTGGTAAAGGGAGGATTATAAGTCGTGTTATAACCTATTGTGTAGAAGAAGGAAAAAAATGAGCTCACTGAGCCATAAACAAGGCCGATGGTAGACTCACTGCAATGACAGGTAGATATTCTTTGACATTTCAATGTTTTTATACCATATAATGTAACTAAAAATATCCTGACAGATTGGAAAATACTGTGGTCTGGTATTGTATTCGATATTATGCTGACAATCATTTCAAAATATATTGCAGCGCCACGATGGCGGCGATGACACTTCAAGTTATAATTTTCGCACTTTAATTGCGCGTTTTTTTCTGTGAAATATGTATCTATTTTCAGATGTCTGGTATAATTTTATGACTGCTTCGAACTGTGACGAATCGATTGCATCATTTGCGTCATAGAAAATCGCCGCTGCTATATCCTACGACAAACATCAACGGCTGTAACCCGTGAATAGACACCGTGTTTTTTTTAAATTACTCTTGCGCTCATCTTTTATAAATCATCACATATATGCATAAGATTCTTGGTACTCCTTATTATTCGAGTGGGTGTGTGTGTGTACATGCAGATGCGCCACACGGGTGTGTGCATTGGTATTTCACGAATGCGTAAGTGTGTGTAGACTGGGCTGTTAAAAAGCTCACAAATGAAATAAAAAGCTTCGATTGGCATTCCACATTCCGAACGCACTCTCCCGCCAACTAAATTCAAATTTCGAATGCAACGATATGTTACCAGCGGAGATAGTGTGTACCTAATTCATTTGTCCTACGCAGAAATGTTGCAAACTGCAATAGGTATATAGATTATAGAATAAAGAACCTTCTGAGATTTCCCCGTCATAAACACGCGGTTGCTAAGCAAATCAACGATTTACCTACCTAACAGTGGAGTAGTATAGAGATCGAAATGGCAATACAATGTCTAGATCAGTGGTGACGAACCTACGGCACGCGTTTGAAGAGAAAAACATACCTATAATAATAATAAGTGACAAATCGCATTGTATAAAAAAACAGGTAAATACTCTTCAAGAATAAGCATTACCTTTAATGTAATTATAATAGCATAGGTCGGTCGGCTTTATACGTTACATAATATAATATTACCAATCGCACTAGCCTTATCAGGCGGCGGGGGATGCCGCGCAGCGAACCTCTAATTTTGATCGATTCATCTGAACGTAGCAATTCTGATGTCAATTTGTGCGTAAAGAACCAAACTAATATATATTATAATAAAAAATTTCATGTTTGGCTGCACCAAAAAAGAAACAAAACTTGGTGGAGATAGTAATAGTAATTCTCGCGGACAGTTTCAAAATTGGTCGACCGAAATGTATGGCGTAATTGAAAAAAAGTGACAAAGCTATAATATGTGTGCTTTGTTCTATGAGTGGTATCTAGAACATCATTAAAAAAACTATTTTTCACCATAAAAAACTGCTCGGCACGTCAGACAGTCGAAAAATAGTATTTGGGAAATTTTGCCATGCGTACGCTAAAAGGTTCGCTAACCCTGCTATATATCAATAAGTGGGTTTAATTATTTTTTTATTAATTCACGAACCGGAATGCAATATTTAATGAGACAGATCGATAATGTCGGGGATTTCGCGAACCGGAGCATAATATATTCATATTTATATGTATGCAGGGCTCTAAATGGACCGGAACGCACCGGAGCGCCGTTCCGGTTCATAAAATCCCCGAAATGATCGCTCCGTTTGGTGATGAAAATGATGGCCACGTTTAGTGGACTAACCTCTCACCCATTCATACGCCCACCGATCCCGAGAGGGTTCCAAAAGGTTGAGAACGTTGTGAAAACGGACTTCAGTTTTATGGTTCAGAACCTGAGGAGTGGTGAACACTAGGTTCTGAAAAACTTAACAATGTCAGGTTCGCATCATTCAACCTGAATTGAACAAATCAAATCGCACGGTTGGATTTGGAACCGTTTGGAAGAATGTCCACGGAAACGCTTTTCCGACGTTTGACAGATCGTCATTAGTCTATGAACCGTCCGAATCGGTTTGACGTTTCATGTCAAACCATTTCTGATGGTCCGAGAATGGTTTGATTTTCAATGATATCTACACTGAACCGAACGTCAAATCTCAAACCATTTCCGGTTTACTTTCTACTCATACAATTTGTACGTATATTGTCTATGGTTTAGTTTGATTTGTTCGATTCAGGTTGAATGATACGAACCTGTCATGGCGGCGGACATCGAGCTTAGCAAAATCATCTCGTGTGCCATAGCGTCGCTATAGGATTGGTTTGCTGAATATCCGTTTTTGTCGAAATCGACCTTTTAATGCAGAATGTTGTTTTGTGTCTAAATGAACCAAAACCATCCTTTTATTTAAATTACTTAGTAATAGTAATGAATATACGAGGGTGGGTCAATAAGTCCTTAGAAAAGCCGACAGGTGGCGCGACTAGTACTGTAAGCGGTTTGTTTTCATGCAGCGGCACTACCGATTCAGTATGCTGCGAAGTTTCAATCAGATTGGTCGGGTTGTTGTGTGTTTCTCGTACATTTAAAAAAAAAATTTGCTTGTGGAAAATGGAAAAATGGAAAATGGAGAAAATTGAGTTTAGAGCTGTTATTAAACATTTTAATATAAAAGGGTTAACAGCAAAGGAAATAAAAAATGAGTTGGATTTAGTTCACGGCATATCTGCTCCTTCACTTGCAACTATTTATAACTGGTTAAATGAATTTAAACGTGGTCGTACATCAACAAAGGATGAACCACGCTCAGGACGTCTTGTAGAGGTGACTACACCAGAAATGAACAATAAAATCCACGATATGGTGTTAAGTGACCGAAGATTAAAGTTGAGTGAGATAATTGAGGTTACAGGGATCTCAAAAGGTAGCGTCATTTCTATTTTACATGACAAATTGGGCATGAAAAATATTTCTGCAAGATGGGTGCCGCGTTTGCTCACAGTCGACAATAAACGCAATAGGGTGGTGGCCTCTAAAGCCCTGTTGTCGCTCATGCAACGCAATCCGGATGAATTTTTTCGTCGCTTTGTGACTGTAGATGAAACATGGATACACCACTATACTCCCGAGACGAAAGAACAGTCAAAGCAGTGGATTGCGAAGGCAAACCATGTCCAAAGAAGGTGAAAACCGTAAAATCAGCTGGTAAGGTTATGGCTACTGTATTTTGGGATGCACGTGAAATGATTTTCGTTGACTATTTGGAAAATGGAAAAACAATAACAGGGGATTATTATGCATCTTTATTGGACCAGCTAAAAAACAAAATTGAAGAAAAACGGCCTCATTTAAACAGGAAAAAAATCCTCTTTCATCAGGACAATGCCCGTGTTCACACATGTTTACGATCAATGGCTAAAATTGAAGAATTGAAGTTCGAATTGGTCGACCACCCACCGTATTCGCCAGATTTAGCCCCCAGTGACTTTTTCCTTTTCCCAAACTTAAAAAAATGGCTAAGTGGACAACGTTTTTTTTCAAATGAAGAAGTCATCGATCGGACAAATGCTTATTTTGAGGACCTTCCGAAAACTTATTTTTCTGACGGTTTAAAAAAAATTGAGAAACGTCTAACCAAGTGTATTGAGCTCCAAGGAGATTATGTTGAGAAATAAAAAAAAAATACAAAAATAAAAACTGTTTTAATGCTTTTTTCTAAGGAATTATTGACCCACCCTCGTATCATTCATATGCTGTAAAAACAACAATTTAAATATCTCCACGTAGGTATTTAAATATAGGATTATAAAATATGTTTTTCGTCTCCTGAACATTTGGTCTATTCGGGAAACCAATCCTACAGCGACGATAGGTTTGCCACCACTGATATATAGGATAATTCTATACTATATTAAGTTTAATATAAAGCTTTTCGGACTAATGCAATTCCAATCTCTTTGAACTAATACGATTTTTCGGTTGCCATATGACTTGTATGTCCTAATTTTGCATTCCACAAGCTCAGAGATTATTATTCTATTTCAGCATAGTAGATATAGATATAACAAAAAATCTAATAAACCGATTTTTATATAAAATTACATAAGTAAATAATATAATATTGATATTTTCGGAAAATTATCGAACGCTCCGGTTCGTAAAATTTTCCATTTATAACTCTGGAGATATCTATTCGTGTTACATATTTTTTTTATTTATTTATAACGTTTTTATTAGCTCGTATTCTTGTTTGTCCAGTACAAATCTCGCAATCGATTTTTTACTAACTTCCCGACTAGCTAGACATTTGAAACTTTTAGAATATATTAGAACACGATGCCAATGCGTTCTTTTAATACTTTTAGCCATCTTTAAGCAGGATTGAATCCATTTTCAGTTAATTCTGTTTTGTATGGAAAGTTATTTCGACACCATTATTGGTTGCTAAGCGGATGGTCCTAGCAACTAAATTATTAATATATACGTGAGTTACGATGGAAATCAAAATGACATTTCAGTATTATTTCTATCAACTACAATTTTTTTGATCGTTTAAGTTAGCAAGTCAAGTTTATATGATTCAACAGAAAATTTAAAAACGTTGTATATAAAAAGTTCTTTTTATCTTGTAATTATTTTAAATATACATATTATTGTAAGAAAACGTAAATAAATGTATGTTAGTCATTGTTTAAAAAATACGGGTACAAAATAAGCTTTTTCAAACACCTAGATACTTCTTTGCATGAATACTAGAGCTTGTGATATTTCGAGAAATGTTTTTTAGATCTTCCAGGAAAAGCGGAAATACGTATGATGAAAATTACACAAATTCTCGTAAATTTCAATAAATAAGGATGTTTAAATTTCAGAAAATAAATATTTTAGAGCAAATTGTAATACAATTTCTTGATAATTTCTAAATAATTAATGGAACTACGTCTTTACATAGGTACCAGAACATTCATCTACCTACCAACTGCAAATGTACCACTGACACATAAGATAGTTAAGGGTCAGCGCCCATTAACCCAGCCTGTGGTTGCGTTTTATGTGTGTATGACTCAGTGGCGCAGGGTGGAGGTAGGCTGTTAAGGTCCGCCATAAATAGTGTACAATAAACTTTGCAGTAAGACGTATTTATTTTCATTGAAATAAGACTGCAATTTACAGATGGCATTAATTTGTTTTTAAAATTCAATTGAACCCAGCGGAACCAAGCCATAATAGATAATTGTCAAATAATATTCGTCTACCTATAAAATATCTAAAATTATGCAATTAAATCATACATAACTTTCAATATTTTATAGGTAGAATAATATTTTTTATTTATTATAGTTTGGTTCAAGCAGGGCATGAATTAAAAAAAATGAATTAACAATATGTGTAATATGCACATATTCTTAATCCAACGAAAACAAATAAGTGTGAATGAAAAAGTGTGCACAATTTTGTTGTATCGCCCAAATTATACCAAAACTATTATGGTTTGGTTAGGCAGGCTTTAATTGATTTTTAAAAACTAGCCAATACCATCTGTAAATTGTAGTCATAGTTCAATAAAAACAAATACGGATGACTAACAAAGATTCATGTGCACTATTTATGACGGATCTTAACAGCCTACTTCCACCATTCGCTACTGGATGACTTCTTTATACCCCGATTGGGTATACCGCACCGACTGGTTTCTATATTTCCTACGGCGGAAGCGTCGACAGGCGAGCGGGGGTCGATGCAGCGTTTGGTGGATATGGTTTGCATCCTGTAAACCTCCGCCATATGGACATGTTGGTCAGGTGCATAGCCCCCACAAGGAGGAGGCTGACAGCTGGTGACTAGCCTGGTGGCCCGGGCTTAAGGGTAAGATTTGTACCATGTCGGTCGTAGTAATTTTAATTGTACACGAAGCTCCTTTCCTCGGCTGTATTCATCACCTTTGATCCATTCAACATTTTACGTGCTTCATTTAAACGCGCCATCTCCATAATGTCGTAGATAATTGAAAATAAACAAGTATTATTTTCTTTTACTGTTCTATAAATTTCAATAGTTCTTTACTCACACAATACATAATCATGGCCCCCACAATGGGGGGGCTGATAGGGCTTTAGCCTGGGGGCCCGGGCTCATGGAGGGCCCGGCGTGGCTGATCGACTAGATAAGCGAGATAAACACACTTCACAAATTTGCCCTAATAGAAAAAAGTCGCCTGCGGCGCTATTTCACTTGAAAGGTTTCAACATTTTAAAACACGTTTTGCAATGCAATATTTGATTATTGTAGGTTTATTAAAAATACAAAAAATCGTTAAAAATACACTAGGTACGCTTAATTTTACATGGAACACCATTTGGAAAACGCTACTGTAAACCGCCACTATTTTTAATCCTAGCAATGGGTAGGGGGGCCCGCTTCAGGATGTGTGGGCCATGGTCAGGTGATTAGTACAAGCTTAAGCTTGGCAGTAAATCCATTGTGTCCAGGCAAGAATTGACTGGTGTAGTAGTAGTCAGGATTCAAACCGGTTATATACAATCGCAATTGACCATTTGGAAAGAACAAAATGTGTGCCTGCCCTTGGTAGGCATCCTAATTTCGCTGCCAAGTCATCGAGGCCGCATCCAGCGTCATTTGACGCATTGTCTGCTTCCTCAGTGATACTTTTTCAGCATCAAGGATTGAAGGCGGAGCAAGTGAAAGTCACCAATAACGACCTTCTAACTTTTGGCGAGAATCGTGGATGCAGACGTCATTGCGCAGGTAAAGGAGGATCTCGATCAACAGCCCTATGTTATAACTTGCGAGTTGAAGTCGCCCGGTCGACATGACGTCATATGACATCATTGTGACGTACTACCGGAGTGATAATAGCATTCGAGAAATTAACGCTACTCAAATACTGGCGTTATCCATTGTCCCCATACACAAATAGGTGTTTCAGCATAATAATATCTATGGTGAGCCGTGTGCGTTGGGCGGCTTGCCTCGAGCGTGTATTGGCTAACGTCATGTCGTCGGGTGACTTCATATCACAAGTTATAACATAGGACTGCAGGACAGGGAGCGCATCCATGGAAGATGAATGGCAGGCCTTGGTAATTGACAACAGCGCACTGCGCTCCCCATACGAATGTGGCACGAGATGGAGTAAGGTCCCATGGACAGGTAGACAGGTCATACATTGCATAGGGGCGATACAATGCAGAAATTGCGAAAATTATATACCTACCTACATGACAACTATTCAGAGTGGAAGTTTTCCATGAAACAGACGATGCGATCGCCCAGGGCTCGAAATGGACCGGAACGCACCGGAGCGCCATTCCGGTTCGTGATATTTGTAAAGTTATCGCTCCGTCTCACGGACAAAATAATTTGACCGTCTGAGCTAGATATGCCATAGATATAACAGAAAATCTAGCACACTTATGTTTATAAAATACACATCAAATTTGATAACCTTGTTAATACACTCAGAAATTTTTCGAGCGCTCCGGTTCGTAAACTTTTCCATTTCGAGCGCTGCGATCGCCTCATTCTAAAATACTTATTGACATCTTAGTATAAAAAAAATAATCCTGACTGCATAGCGATTATTGTATCGTAATATCTATTGCAATGGCTGTTTATCGCAGACAATTTTTTACAAGGGTGCCACCAAACCTGTCAGTTACAGGTCTCCACGTACCTACCTAAAACCACCTCAGTTTGAGAATATGTTTCGTGGAAATGGTCTAATTATCAGTGTGTATGTAATTTTTTTTTATAAGATTCATTTGGTGTATTTGCAGGCTTCTTCATCTTCTTCTTCCACGGCGCTACATCCTGGGGTGGGATTTGGCCTCCTCTACAACCGCTCTCTCGCCACACTTCTCCAGTTACCGGGTCTTCATATATGAAGCCAGTCCACTTCTACGGGGTCAGCCCATCTCCTTCTTGATCGGCCTCTGGGTCTCTTCCGTTGGGGTAGCCACTTCGTCATGATCATTGGCGCTCTAACTTCAGGCATTCTCTCCACATGTCCCGCCCATCGTAGTCTTTGGGATTTAGTATCTTATGATTGTTTGCTGTTCAATCAGCTCTTCCAACTCGTGGTTCATTTTAATTTTGTAGTTACCATTTTCCAACGTGGGTCCAAAGAGTATTTTGGGCTGGTAGACAGCTAATTTATTTTCCTCGTTTTGAGTCAAGCACCAATTCTCACAGCCACAAGTGACCACTGGCCTTATAATTGTTTTATATAATAGAAGTTTACTTCTTCGGCCTAGAATTTTCGACCCCACCAGTCGTTTGCAGGCTTCTTCATAGTTAATTTGAAAACGCCCCCTAGTTGGAGTATATAGACACCACATGGTGCCTCCAAAAATCCCTGCCACTCGCCAGTATTCTTGCATCGTTCCAGGTCATCCTGTAGCTCTGCTGCATACACTCAATAGATAGTATTTAGCCGCCATATAGGATGCCTTAATCCGGTTGGCTTGAAGTTCTCTTCTGGCATCTGCACCACTCCTCGTTACTCCTAAAGTTATCACACACAGTATCCATCCCAAACATCTGTTTTCGAAGCTCAGTATACGGTTGCTCTGAGCCTTCGTAAGGTGCCATGATTCGTCACCGTAAAGCAGCACCATCAGAATGCAAGCGTCGATTAGGCGGCATTTGATTATAACCGAGTCGTTGAGTCCCAGACGTCAAGTTGAATGTTTCTCCAGCCATTCCCATTCGGATAGCGAACTCCCTCTGCAAAATGCCATCTCTCATGATAAGAATAGAAATGGATAACTCTTACATAATATGATAATCTCAATGAAATCATGTTTTATTACAACTGAATGCTTTGTACATGCTTTTCATGAATCATAGTGCGATCGACCAAAATCCATCACAATTTACACCACAGAACAAATAAATAGAATTCCGACAGGCAATATTCAATACTCTACATTTTGATGCAAGGTTTTGAATGTGAATGTCCTACGAAAATGAAACAAGCATTATGCACGTGCAATAGTGTGTCTAATACAGTGGTGAAGGGTGACTTTTAGAAACAGGTAGGCTGTGGAGAAAGCACACTTGTTAAATGTATTTACGGGAAATAAGAAGATAATCCGACATAACTACTGATGAATAGGTAGGTACACAAAAACCGATGAAATTTCAAAAGCTTTCTGATGGTATAAAATTAAGCAATTAATTTGAATTATGTATTTTTCTAAATATAAACGCAAGATACGCTCAAAATATATTGAAAATATCCGTTGTTGTGAATCTGTTCCATAATAATTTATAATTTAACCCGTAAACTAGACATTTTAAAATACTTCTATATTTAAAACACAGACTTAGATACAATATCAGATTTCAACTTACATAATTGGCTGAATAAATTGTCTTAGTCTATGAATAAACTAACTGACAAATAAAAATCACGAGATAAATTATTTATTATTTTTAACAACAATCAATATTTATATGTGATTGAATCCCATATAATTTTTTTTTTAAATTATCTTATAAATTATTTTGAATAAATGTGCACTTACGTAAAATGTAACCGCTCCTTAAATAGCTTACCAATTTATATGGGCCGCCGCAGACGTGTTGAAATTATGAAAAACAAACTTCATATAAAAAAAGTTTTCGATTCACGCGAAGGTAATCCATACAATATGTGAAGCGAAACGAGATGTCACTTATTTTTTTAAACCTTCGAGACATGCCATAAATGGTGCTTATTGAAGTAGTGGAAAGATCGTAAAATTATTATGACAATTATACGATAGATGTCATTGGACATATTGAATATATTATTTAATAAGTCAATATAAAATTAAAAAATATTTTTCTTAAGGTAGGCTTTAAATAATCGCCTAGTATGGAGTCTTCGCCACTGGTGTAATCAAGGCCTGAACAAAAACGATGCATGAGTGCGAGTGAGAAAGTATTTGACACCCTTATAATCTCTGCGACACGCGCGAGAGTAAGATAAAAGGTCTACATATTTTTAAGTTGCTTTCCAAAAATATCGCCGGCAAATCGTGCTGAATCGCTTCACGTAGCGTGTTGCTAAATTTGCTATTTTTTGTGTTAAACATAAAGTCAGTGGTAAATATTTTTAGTTAATTAAGTAGGAAAGGTGGTTCTTCATGTTGTATTAAAATATGGTAGCCGTACTGATAAGCAAGAAGATGGTATTACGTTTCATAGGTAAGTTGATACATGTTCGTGACAATTTATTTGTATATTATTATTTATTTTAATATCAGTGACCTAGTGCTTCTTTAAAATAACTTAAATTATGGATATATTTACCTAATTGGTTGCATTTTGATCGCTTAAAAATACTATATAACGTAAAAAACAGAAAATTATGTTTTAATTCTGAGCGTCTAGTGCGAGCACTACCGAAATGGTCTATGGTCTCGAACATTTGTAGACGAACGCATTCGCTCGCCCACAAACCAAACGCACTGCACGTAGCTTCATTTAGCAATGCAACGGGTGGCGTCTATATGTATCTATAGTCTATGGGTGTAATACACCAATATTAAATGAGCGTCAATGCATAAACCGAGAGCAGTTGTCAGTATTCAACGTATGACGTATTCTTGAAACATATTTGAGTTTATTCCGGATTATTCCTTACTCGAGATCGGTTGCCTGCTTCACCTTACCCGTTAGGTATTTCAGAGTTCCCTGATCTCCACATTGGACATTGAATCCCATGGAAATTTTAACATTGCGGTAGTCTTTTGAAAATGATACCGATCAGCACAAAGCCACTACATTCAAAAAGACTTGACCAGCACACAATGGTATTAATTATTTACATTTTTTTGGATTATGTCACTTGACTACGTAATACCATAAACCAGCGATTTCCAAACTGGGGGGGCGCGAAAAGTTCAACACAATAATGTAGCCACAGGTTTGCAGTTTGCAAGGTTATAACAATTTATAACATGGCAGCTAGTTATAAACTAAATAAAAAAAACAGTCCTATAAAAGTTAGGTTGTTTGCAAACCTGTATGAAGTTATTATGGAGACTTATTTTATTATATCTCATTTCTATACTATTGTACATGGCCCCCACAAGAGGGGGGCTGACAGGGCTCCAGCTTGGGGGTCCAGTGTTGCGGATCGACCAGTTAAGTGAGATAAACATAGACCACAAATTCGTTCTATCAGTAAAAAAAGTTAACATTTCATAATATACCTATGTGTCTGTGTGATACAATTTGATATGATTGAGTGGTGTGTGTGATTGATGATGATTCACATGTAGAATTTTATTTTATGAGTGTATTTCCTGACTAATAAAAATGGATATATGGAAACAAAAACCGTTGTTCAATTTTCATTGAATCGAACTGAAGAATAATATAAAACTTTGTCAAGAAAAGCAATGCAAGTAGGTACTGCTGCCATTTGTAACATCATATTTATGCGAAACGGAATTTTCTGCATTAGATGCAATGAAATCCATATATCGAGCTCGTTTAGTAGAAAAAAAGCACTTTGTGTAAAAATGTATTTAATGAAATAAAGGGGGGGAGGCGCCAAGATTAGATTGTTTTAAAAGGGAGGCGTAGCAAAGTAGAGTTTGGAAACCACTGCCATAAACTGAATAGTTTATAATCAATTCTCGTAAAAACTATTGTCTATGCTACATCAGAAATAGTGAAAGATAAGTAAGGAAAATAAATTACTTAGTAAAATTCAAAAGTTTTTTTATTCATACATACGTGCCAATAGAAAAAAAACAAAAACATTCAAAACAATTGAACAAGATTTTGAATTATGTAATTCATGAAACAAAATATTAAATAATGTGACACATTGAATTGACAAATAATTATTGGCTGTTAAGGGTTAAGTTATATAATAGGGTGTATCAATGGTGAAGACTGCTTATTGGAAGAAGGTAAAAGCCACATCTACAATTGTGCATTTTTTCATTCACTAGATAAACGCATCACAGTGCATGCATAGACTGCCTCAAAATTGCTTTCAAAATGGCTAACCTCAAAATTCGTTGTTTTGCCAGCAGGTTCGCTACTATCGTTTTACTGCGCAGATCGAAAAATTCTCAACTGTCACATGAAAATTCAGAAGCTTCCGAACTTTTATGATTCATGCATGCAATCTTGCAATGTCAGGATAATACACATTTACACGTACATTTCTTGTTATGGCCGCGATACTACGTACTCTCTCGACCATGCCTGATCCTAATAGGATTACATGGGCTCCATATAATGGTGGTTTGTATTAACGGATTTTTGTTTTTACGAGAAATGGACATCAGCCACTTGTTCAACCTATTAGGTCCGTACTCTGGCTCATATATACAAATTGAAAAACAATATGTGTATTTGCCAGACCCAGGATTCGAACCTGGGACTATACTGTTAGCAGTACAGTACTCTCTCAGTAATCCACCACCACAAAAACCAGACAAGTGTCCATTAGTGATAATAGTGCATAGGTACATACAAAATATGGTAAAAATTAAAACAGTTATTTCGTAAAAAGTTATTTTGAGAAATTTGTACTAGCAAATTACGGTTTTATTTATAATCTTAATCAAGTATTTACTGAATTATACATATTTATAAACTTTATTAAATAAATATTAAACAGTAAATCACTTGACACAACCAGTTGTTCAGTGAGGCAGATATTCTTAAATGGCTTATGATTCCTGGCTTTCCCAATGACCAAAAGCTTCATTTTGTGTGTTCCGGTTGCATTGGAGCATGGCATAATAATTATTGTGATGCGGTCCTTGGGCAGTTTCCTCTGTGGTACATTACTTTCTTCGCGATGAACATACGTTTTACGAAGGAGAAGTTTCCAAAATCTGTGTTGTATTACTTGTACGCGGCGGACTACTGAATTTGACAATCGAATACCGGCGAATTATAGAGCTTGATTTTGTGCTTTCGACTAATAAAAATAACGGCGGATTATAGTAGTTGTCGGATAATCGACCGGTGGATTACTGAGAGTGTACTATAAATCCGTGCATGTGTAAACGGGGTACTACTTATAATTGTTCATACTAGTTACAACTGAGCGTATATTATGAACCAGTCAAATCAAACGCCGACACGATTGAGTTGGTAGCTGAATCGTTTCGTGTGATTGCTATTTAAAGTCGACGATTGCTCATGATGATCGTTGATTTTAGTTGGGTCTGCGAGCCTGCTGCTGTAATTAGGACTTCAGAGTTGCAATAGAGAAACAAACCAACAATAAAATAACCCAGATCACTTGACGCACAAAAATGTAATTTATGTATGTATTTAATTAGGCCCTTCAAACGATAGTGACCGAAAAGAAAAGTGTACATACGTATGGAACTTAAATAGATAATAATATTACTAGAAAAGGAACACACACAATACAGATAGACAACTTAAATACATTTTAACGTTAAAAAAACTAATTATTTATATAACACTAAACGTCTTAATCGCACTAAATAAAAGTGAGTTTGGTTCTGGCTTGATTGACCTGCCACACGTTGAGTTCTTCGTATTCTTCGATGCACGAATCCACCTGAAAACAGTAAATAAAATAATGAGTAAACAACACGGTGGAGGTGTGTGATAAGAGCAACATGAACGGGCAAGCCAACACTGCTGATATGACGTAAAAAAAAATAGTTTACCTGGTCAGGGTTAAATCCTTTGTCGGAGCATCTCTGAACAACTTCATTGATTTTGACTGTCTTGTTAGCACCAGCCACCTCTCGGATCAACGAGAATATCTTGTCAGCGACATTTACAGCGCTGGAATTACAAAAATAAATACATAAATCGTCTGCTACCCATAAGGTTAAGGCCAGATAGGTAGGTGCCTTGCTAGGTGACATATCCTAGCGAACGGATGTACACAATACTATCGCAATGGCCACACTGCACGCTTCACACCTCGCTTCGTGATTATTAGTCAGCTAGTGACTCTCCCGGCGGACAAACGTGTTGGTTAATTTTATTGTGTCACCTGGTGATTTTGCAAGATGGAGGATGTTTAGAATATTTCTTCAGTATGACAAACGTCAAACACCGTATATTTTGAGGTTATGAATAATGACGCATCGGCCGTAGTGTGCCCATAGATGAAAAAATATTGCGAGGCAGAGATGCAAAAGGATTTACCTTACCTTAATGTTACAAGTTATTCCTCAGGTGTTATAGAACATCTGAAATACGTATCAACCTTTTGCAATGTCTCTTTTAATTTGCCCAACAATAAGTCGAATGTTTCCTGGTTCATCCTCAAATAACTAAAAAACTTTTCATTGTATTTCCGAAATTCTTTGTAGAGAAGTTGACCACTCTCCAAGAATACTTTGAGATGAATTGACATTATGCACCCAACAAGTTCGAATAATAGACTTTCAAAATTTTAAACTTAAAATCTCTGTGAGAAGTGGCTATCTGGTTAGTTTTGAGAGTGACATTGTTGTTGACTTGAGCGCAATCAAATGTCAAATGAATTTGTACCTAAGCACATAGCGTGCAATGTGGCAGTAGTGTTTTTAGTAGACAAGCATAGCACCTAGCTTAGCACTAGCGAAGCACCTACCTATGTGGCCAAAGCCTTACAGCTCATTTCATCTTTCACCTTAATAACTGTTATTTCAGCTTCACGTATGTAGAGAAGGTTTTCTTTAACCTTTTCAGTAAACTCACCGATTAGCCATTGGGTCTTCGACGTGCATAAGGGACTGCTTTGACATCTCCACAAGTCGGATAGCTTCAGACACGTCTTCCTTTTCCACTGTGTCGGAAAGTCTGTAAATTTTTAAAATCATTTATAATCATAGTGAGATACGAGACAATCAGAGCTCTCCACAGGGTTCACAAGTGAACTTGTGTTGGGTGCCCGCACAAGAGATGGGTCCACGAGTCCTACTGGAGAGAGAACACTTAAGATAGAGATGTAAGTATTTACTAATTCCAGCAAGTAAAAGTGTATGCCCAAAATTTATTAGTATGGCAATACTGTGCAAAATTTTGTGTTAACGATAAACATAACTGCTAGAAGGCTATTATTGGGCAGTCGGCAATGCATCTGCATGATCTTTATTTAGGCTCACAGCATACAATAACCAATTGTGGATGTGATAGGTCGTAACGAGCATGTCACCAATAGTTTCATTCGCAGGCCAGGTATTCATTACACGGACTGTCCGGGCACGCAAGCAAAGGCGGAGGTGTAGGAAATACAAGCATCAAGAAGTGGTAACCCGCCTTGTTGCTTCTGCTGCGGACTCCTGCAGGGTCTAGGACGATTTGGTGCCGGGACAACTTGGCGCCACACAATCGAATGAAATTCGAAAATGAATAGATGTTTGAGAATTACAGGTAAGTAGGTACTTTTAAAATATATATTTAAATTATTATATTATTATTTAATACTCGGTGAGAACTTAAGAACTTGAGAACTCACGTTGGCCGAGCGGCTTAAGCGCCGGTTTATAGCATCGTGGGTCCCAGGTTTGAATCCTGGGTCTGGCAAATTCATATATTGTTTTTCAATTTGTGTTTGAGTCAGGGTATGGACCTAATAGATTGAGCAAGTGGCTGACATCTATTTCTCATAAAAACAAAATCTGTTAATACAAACCTCCACTCTTTGGAGGCCCATATGCTTTTATTAGGATTGGACATGGTCAAAAAAAAATGAATCCGCAACAAAAAACATTATGTTAACTGATATGAATGAAAGATGAAAAGAAACTGATTAAAATTCCTCATCTATTTTCTGTATAAAATCATAACAAGCGTCTATTAATTTCATTCAACACTGCGGCGCCCAATTGTCCCATTCTGGCCTGCAGCTAACGTCACTGGTGAGTTCCTCGTCACATTCAAAAGTGGTTGTCATGTGCGGCGAGGTTTAACAGCAGTTAACACAAAGAGACGATTGATTTCGAAGTTTAGTCTCGTATTCTATGTATTCTCAATTAATGTTTCTGTTCCAGTTGAAAATTTCACCCGCAGATGACTTTCAAAAATCATTTTTTTTACATTGGTATGTTGTTTCATCTCGAAATGGTCATACCTGAGTCTTGCAAGGGCCGTGGCCAAACGAAGAATCGCGAGCAAGTTTCTGGCAGATGTGAATGTCATGTCCCGGGAGTTACGGGCTTCTTTACGGAGTTCCACATAGGAAGCTGCAATTAAGTAAAAAAAAAAAAAAAAATTGAAAACTTGAGTTGAACAGAGTTGAGTATGTATTCATGGTTACATCTAAATTGTACGTATTACATTTCACCGTAGCACAGTTCGCCGTGAGCTTTCTAATCGGAAAAAGATGACCGTATACAGTCACCTCTATAGCACCGAGATGAAAAAATTACGCGTTGTTCATAAAGCATTGCAGACAATGTTCCAATTTTATTAGATCCTAATCTAAGCTTACAGATAATCCAGTATATTGGCTATTTTGCCGCTGGCTTCCTGTAAACCGACATGAACCATATTTTATTTAGACTTTATTTCAGTACTATATGACTATTGGACAGTCTTTAATAATGTTCCAATTTTATTAGATCCTAATCTAAACTTACAAATAATCCAGTATATTGGCTATTTTGCCGCTGGCTTCCTGTAAACCGACATGAACCATGTTTTATTTAGACTTTATTTCAGTACTATATGACTATTGGACAGTCTTTAATATACGACCCTGTATATGCGAACTGAAAGGTAAACACCAGGATTGTGTCCGGTTAGTTATAATGATATTATCGAACAGTCGCAGAGAGAAACGAGTCTTCTCCACCGATATGAAAGTATCATGCACAGTTTCATGCCTTCAGAGATCTCCTAGGTCACATGAAACGTGGATCTCTCGACATTTAAAAACATGCTCAAAAAGGCACCGAAGTACACAAGTTTAATTTTATCATTCTTGAATTAGACATGTTGAAATTCCACACAATAATTATTGCCCGTTGGGGGTTTATCAACTCACCGACTATGTAGTCAGTCAATTCTTCAGGAACTGAGGGATCCTTCCTCTTGCAGAGAGAGATGTATCTTCTCATAAGCCCCATTTCCAGAGCTTTAATACGAGAAGGCGGCTGCTTGCTGTGCGTGTGGACGTAAGTTATGTGACGGGCCAGCTCCAAATCTTTGTCTCTGAAAAACAATTAAATTTTAAATCAAGAACGTATTGTTACCTAACCTCCCAGGCACATCTTGAAGGGGGAGACCGACAGTAGTTCCTCTACACAGAAATTAATATTGTATAATAAGAAAAAATACAGTAGATAATGTAAAGTGACTGTGCAGCACACGTTTATTTTCGGTTTTTGATTAAGTCTAAAAAATTACTAATTAATGTGGTATTCATATTATGATACAGATATCACTCAATTAGTATTATGATCAGACATGTATGGGCCAAAGTAAAGACGCAACCGAATGATTTCGGAAAAAAAAAACATGATAGATTCTAGGTATTCGAAGACAAGGATGGGTTTCTATTGCAAAATTCGACAGTACGACAAAGCTTCAGGCATCAGGAAAAATATTATACAACCCAAGACAGTTAAGGCTATACCTCAGCTGAGGCATGGTCTAAAAAGATTGTGACTAGGCGATGCGCGTATTGTGCAAATGACACGAACCGAACGAAATATAATTTGTCATAAAAATCCAACATGCGTCCATTTAATGTTATGTTTATTGTTATATTACTAATAATAATAGTATATTCATTGACATGTTTTCTTTTTCAAGTACATGCGGAACGTTTTTTAGTCACCTTTACACGATTTAAGAATATATTCCTCCGACGCCATCACAAAACAAATTGACGTGCTCACAGGTCTACTATCGCTCTCCGAATGGCAACGCGGCCGAAATTACATCCCACATACTGTTGAAAATTATTTGCCGTTTCACTTATGTACGCTCTTAACAGTTTATCAGCCGTAATTACACCAATTCTTACGTTAATTACACCAATTAACTATTTGGCGGCATTTAAACTGTTAACAGTATACAACAGTAACAGTATATAACAGTTAACAGTAGATATGGTGGAGATATACATAGTATCCTCACGTGACCTAGTAAGAAGTGAGAAGGTTGGCTAGCAAACAGCGATTCTTGGAAGCACCGGTTGAAGAAAAAGTGTCTTTTGTGGTTCTTTGGCATTATTCCCAACGTTGTTCTGTGCAAAATATAATTGTAAACTAAAGACTACTGCGTTCCATAATCAAGATGACCAAAATCCTGTTGGATTGATGTGATACTTAAGTTTGGCTGAAATATGCAGTAAAGATCGGAAAGGGTCATAGGAAAGCGGAGCAAAGCTAGAGCTGGCTAACCTAACTTAACCATGAACAAAAAACACCTGAAGAAGAAACCAATTACCTGTTTGGCTTGTCCTGAATAAGCCAGAGTAAGTCGAAACGGGAGAGTAATGCCGCTGGCAGTTGGATATTTTGTTCAATGGACCGTTTCGGGTTGTATCGGCCGTACGCTGGATTTGCCGCAGCTAAAATTGATACTCGAGCATTCAGGCATGTCATTATTCCCGCCTGAAATTATATAATAATGGAGCAAAATACATTAATATAATTTAAAATGAATGAAATGTCAGCTGACTACACGTATAATTACAGGCGATTTTGTACAGTAGAACCTCGATATAACGCACTAATGCGGGTAAGGGAATGTCTGTTTAAGCCGAAAGTCCGTTACATAAAAACACAAACAAAATCCTGTATATTCGTCTTCGAATGATATATATCCAGACACACCCGTTGTGGCGTGACGTTATCACCGGCCTTCTTCGCGCTTAGGCGGAGATGGCAGACCGTGATAATTTCATGGCCAAAGAAGCGGGGGTGGGAGACAGTAACGCATGGTGTATGCTGTTGAGGCTGGTTTATTTTATCGTAGTTAGTTATTTGCAGGGTATTTCAATATTCGGTCATGGGTAATGTCGCTGGCTGTTCCGCGTCCGAGGCAAGAGAGTCAGGGCTTGCGGTCCTTTTTTTGGCTGAGCTGGAGATGCTTGTGGCTGGCTTGGCGTCCGAGAGGCAAGAGAGTCAGGGCTTGCGGCTTGGCGTGCTGCCGATGTGGTCTTTTGTTTGCTGGAGATGCTTGATATGCTGCTGGCTAGTCGGCGTCCGAGGCGAGAGAGAGCTTTTTCGCACGCATCCAACTGACAGATCGGCGGCGTCCTCCCGCTGTCGATCGCGATCCTCTGTTTTACCGACGGATTGACTAGTGGCGGCGCGAGCGGCCGTTTTCGACAGATCGCGTCTGTGTTTTGGGAAAGATGATGGTT
Source organism: Rhyacophila brunnea (assembly GCF_057557595.1). NCBI lineage: Eukaryota > Metazoa > Arthropoda > Insecta > Trichoptera > Rhyacophilidae > Rhyacophila > Rhyacophila brunnea. The sequence goes on along the minus strand of NW_028232904.1, from coordinate 27,992,342 downwards.
CGGTCCGCCCTTTGAGGTGGTCTCCTGTGGGAGACCTTCATCCGGTATCAACGTTAATGTTCGATGTTGACGCGCTTGCTTTCGGTAATCCTGTTTTGAAAAGAGTCAAGTTTTGTTTGCGCTTTTGAAGTCTGCTGTTTTTTTATAATCAACTCTCTAAAATTACGAAAATACATGTAATATAGTTGAATTTCGCTATCTGACGAATAGTCAATAAAAGTATTATATCGTCAAGATGCGATCTTATCACTGATAACTTTGTTTTTGGGCGTGTAGCTTCTTTTTCCTCGCTATCTTCACTTCCATCTTCATTTTCCAAGATCATAACTTCATCTGCTATTTCATTTTCAGCCATGATGTGATACCCAGGGTCCCTTTCATCTACTTCTAACCATTGTATACTTATTGAACGGAGTAATAAATGATTACATATAAATTGTACGTAAAACGTACGTGGCACAGTTCGCCATGAGTTTTCTTATCGGAAAGAGATGACCGTATACCACACGGTCTCCTATTTTATTAGATTCAATTATGAACATTAATTCAATTTTCATAGCTGATTTTGGCAAAATTCATGAAGTCAAGATTGAAAAACTTACCTAACCTAATCTACAAATAATCCAGTTTATCGGCTATTTTCAAAATTTGTTTGCTGCTAGCTTCCTGTACATTACGTTAAAGTTCCCACCACCACCCGTCATATATACACAGCCGTGGATATGCACGGCCGCTTTCTATGACGCTTTAAACGTGTCTGAAAGAAGTAATTTTAAGTGCTCATTCCGTCCCGAGACAGAGCCGCACGGGACTGATGCTGCAAATACCGACAAGAATCGTGTTCTATTCTTTAATATACGGCCATATATTTCCGATACAACATTTCACGGTGAAGTGTGATACGGCGAACTGCATACGTACAAGTTTCCGGACATGGTAATAAATGCATATATATTCACTTCAAATGAACAAATTCAACTGCTGTGCAGCCGTATGAATTAGCGGCCAGCATTGCAAACGTCAGTCCTAAGTACAATATACGAGCAAGTCGGCATTATGACTCGAATTCGAGTGCGAGAGGTTTGAAATGATTATCATGCGCAGAACATTGTTTACAAGCGATGACACTAGGATGTAGAACATTAACTGGATATTTTTCACAATTTTCACATTTGACCGGATATTTTGTCTGTTATATCCAAAGTCCGTTATATTGAGGTTGTACCACCACAAAAAAAATCTCTTCAACAGAACTGTATACCAGTGGTTTCCAAACTTTATGTTACTACGCCTCCCTTTGGCGCCTCCCCCCTTTATTTCATTAAGTAATACAGACACCTTTTCAAATAGCCAAAAATGTACTACTTAACACAATAAAGAAAAAAACTTAATTAAATACAAAAATAAACAAGATTTTACTAAGTACTTTTATTATATTCATTTTTAAATTAATTTGATTTTCATGCGATGGATGTGCTTGTTTCTTAGCACAAAGTGCTCTTTTTCTACTAAACGGGGTCGATATTTGGATTTCATTGCAGCTAATGCAGAAAATCTCGTTTCGCATAAAAATATGTTACGAATAGTATAGCAGTACCTACTTTACTTAAAACTTGCAGTGCTTTTCTTGACAGTATTATATTATTTCTTCACTTCGATTCAATCAAAATTGAACTAGGGTTTTTGTTTCGATGAATAATTATCGCATGATACTTCTATCAATTTTTTCCTTTTCAATAGTAGTCAATCCAAATTCATCATCGTTCATTGACAAATGGATTCTATCACGGGCCCCACATCCTGAAGCGGGCCCCCAGGCCAAAATCTTTGGCGGGCCCACCTACCTATCGCTGAGGTTAAGGGCAGTGTGGTGCTCTAAAGTAGTGTTTCCTAAATTATACACGGGAGTTATCATTTAAGTACCTATAGCAATCATCATATAGGTATCACATCAAATTGCAATCCACAACTATATATTTAAAATATTTAATAGTCGCGAAACAAAGTAGTGCTGCAGGCGACTTTTTTAAACTATTGGATTAAATTTGTGATGTCTGTTATGCCCGGGCCCCAGGCTCTTTATAAACTATGCATTTGCAAACTGCAAACCTGTGGCTACATTTGTGTTAAACTTTTCGCGCCCCCCTTTGCAACACTCTGCGCCTCCCAGTTTGGAAATCGCTGCTGTATACGATGCTTCTTTGTAATAATTAAAACAATCAATATTATAAACTGTAAGAAAATTGTCATCCCTACCTTGGCGATACTGATAGTCTGCTGCTCCATAACTTCGTGAATAGACGTCCTGTCGGTCTCGGCCATCTTGTCAAACTCGTCAATACAACAGACACCCTGATCAGCCAAAACGAGGGCGCCTCCTTCTAAGGTCATCTCCCCTGTGATGTGGTCCTTCATAACAGCGGCGGTGAGACCGACACCGGAGCTTCCGCGGCCCGTGGTATACTGCGAGCGAGGAGCCAGGCGGTCAACGAACGACAGCAATTGCGACTTGGCAACTCCCGGATCGCCCATCAGGCACACGTTTATGTTGCCACGGATTTTCATGCCGTCCGGTCGCCTAATCAAATAGATTAGCAAGAATTAGCTAAATATCGTCAATAACAAGCAAGCGTGTAAACCTTGTACTCATTTACAAATCAGAAACCTAGATATTAACTGTGTAATAATCAAATGTGCCATTTTCGAAAAAAAAAGGATGGCAAGAATTGTTTGTACTCTCTGTATGAAGATTGATTACATGTAAATTGTACGTATTACATTTCACCGTAGCACAGTTCGCCGTGAGCTTTCTTATCGGAAAGAGATGACCGTATACTATACGGTACGGTCATCTCTATATGTAGCACCGAGATGAAAATAATTACAAGATAAAAAGAACTTTTTATATACAAAGTTTTTAAATTTTCTGTCGAATCATATAAACTTGACCTGACAAAAAAATTGTATTTGATAGAAATACTATTGAAATGTCATTTTGACACTCATATTGATTTCCATAGTAACGCACGTATATATTAATAATTTAGTTGTTAGGACCCTAGCAACCAATAATAGTGGATTGGATTACGGATTTCTTCCGAAATAACTTTTCATACAAAACAGAATTAACTGAAAATGAATTTAATTCTACCTAAAAATGGCTAAAAGTATTTAAAAAATGCATTGGCATCGTGTTCTGATATATTCTAAAAGTTTCAAATGTCCAGCTAGTCGGCAAGTTAGTTAAAAATCGATTGCAAGATTTGTACCGGACAAATAAGAATACGACCTAATAAAAACGTTGTAAAATTACGCGTTGTTCGTTGAGCATTGCACACAATGTTCCAATTTTATTAGATTCAATATGAACATTAATTCAATTTTCATGGCCGATTTTGGCAAGAATGAAAACCTGACCTAATGTTCATTTAAAGGTTAAAAATATGCTACGGGATGGGAGCATCAGTCTGATAACATTTTAAATACCAAGAAAAACGATATTACATAATATTTTCCTGTAGCGGCAGCTTACTGTGACAGCAAATAACGTGATGATAAGTTATTTGAACCATAAGATTTATGTCTCAGGAAATAAAGTATAATTAACTTACTTATCGACACCTCCCACAAGTAAAAGCAGTAGTGCTTTCTTCACATCCTCGTGTCCATATATTTCGGGAGCGATGCTCTGAGCCAGCCTCAAGTAGAAGTCGTCCTCGGTCAACTGCGCCAGTTCCTCTTCCGTCAGCTCGTTGTACAAGGAATCCTTCTGGTCCGATTGGTTCAGACAGTTTATTACCTACAAATAATATGATAATTTAATTATAACCAGAGTTGGAACTGGAACCGAACTTGAACCCTCGATTATGAATCTTGAAAAAAACCCAACCCCTTAAAACTTACAGGGTTCTAAAGGTTGCATTGTCTTATTATTTTGGTCATTAATGTCTCACGCTGTAGCCGGTTTCCAAAAAATGTTAAATAATCAATATTTCATACATTATAAGATAATGTTTTACATATTACATGGTTTTATTAGTGTGCCAACAATAGCGGCACGCAGAAGCACAATCTTTCCTGCGAGAAAGCACAGTGTGCGTGATAATGATCGTGTGTTTAAAGTCCCGTAGCGAACAGCGGAAAGAGTGAGGTTAGTCGCGTCCAATCTTTCACCCGTGCCACACATCAAATCGTTATTTAGCGGCCTTTACATTATGCACATTCTTTACCGTGTGCTCAGGAGCGTACGCGCCAGATGCATTATTAAGTTCTGAAAGTTTCTGAGAGTTTTATTTTTATTTTATTTTAATTTTACCAAATTTGTCACTATATAGCTGTAATTTTGTATTTCTTGATATCAGTTGACAGCTAAAACCGTTGAATTGTTGTACGCTCCAGCGACTTCCACTATCACGCGGTAATGAACGCGCGATATGCCTTTATAAACTCAATACCCGCGCGCGCTTCTCAAAACCATGTGCTATCGCGCAGGATATAGTTGAGATGTAAATTTTAGCAGCAGACATCTGACACGTGTGATAACACGCGCTCAATACCGGGTTCTGGCGCGTACGCTCCTGAGCATGCATGTAAAACCCGCTAATGTGGTGTATGGACCTGTTAAGTGAGTTTTTTCCTGCCTACATGCCTATAATTTTTTTTTATGCAATGAACCATCATGTTATGTATTTAGTTAGACAAACAATTACATGAAATTGGAAATATATTTCGGAAGATTGCAAAAATGTAATGAATCTCCAATGCAAAGTTTTATTCATCTGTGTTTTCACATATAATAGCTCCATTTGTATGAATCATTTTTGAAAGAAACCGTCTCGAAAAGCGAAAATACCTCCCCAGACAGACTTAGATCCTGGGCAATAGTGATACTTACATGCGCTTCAACATAGGTCTCGCTGAGAAGTCCGCTGACGACTTGCTGGAATCCCGTCTTGAGAAGCGGCAAGAAGATTCCGGTGATGCTGATGTGGTCTCCCGGCTGAGAGGCTCGGGTTGTTTCCCCTCGGCAGTATATGGTTAGAGATCGGGGGATGTGACCCACTGGTACTTGATCCGACTGAAAATGAAGAAGGCGTTGACGGATGTTATTCATGACACTGAGAACTTGGGACCGAGAAAAGTGGAAGGAGTTAGGTTAGGACGGTTAGGTCATAATGTAGCAGTTAACATTTTAATGTAATATATACATATATCGCACCATGAGTGTAAAACCAAGGCATTTGCAAAAGATATATTTTGGATATATTAGGGTTTGAAGTCTTCATTTTGTTAGGACAAAGAGTTTATAAAAAAAAAACATAATATTTGGTTTATATCTACATTATATTGCATGTTCTTTCAGTTACTTCACTTTTACATTATCAAGTTCACGACTTTTGCATTTAATCTCGAAATTGAAAAATTTGCAGATGCCTTAATTTTCCTCTCACCGTGCGATATATGGGACCGACCATTAGTGGAAAAGGCGGATGTGAAATAGAGATAAAAAGGCACACACAGATTGTGAAAAATGCAATGACACGTCTTACCACTATATAGAAAGATCAGGGAATTTCAATTGCCACGAAAATGATGCTTGTGCAAACATTAATAATCTCCAAATTTTTGTATGGTCATGGACTCTGAAGGCAAGTGAGCGGAAGGCGTTTGATGCCTTTGAAATGAGGTGTTGGTGCCGAATGCTTTGTATCTCTCGAACAGAGCACAGGATAAGTCAGTCAATCATCCAGAGACTACAGATAAAGGAACGGCTCTCGACAATATATCTGAAACACATTCTGCAGTTTTTTGGACATATTGTTCGGCGCGGACCGGATAACTTGAGACTGGTGGTTTTGGGTAACCTTCAGGGAAGGCAAAGCAAAGGAAGAGCATCGGCGCGACCAAGTGAAGGAGCTGACTGGAGGCAGTATTCACTCTGCCCTGAGAAAAGGGTGGAATCGCTCAAAAGATGACAACATTCCAAGGTGGTCACAATCCTCAGCCATGAGGGAACGACCAAGAGATATAGAATATATATATATATATATATCAGTAGCGAATAGTGCACACTAAACTTTGTCAGTCATTCTTATTTGTTTTCATTGAACTAAGACTATAAGTTGCAGATAATGTTGGTTAGTTTTCAAAATACAATTAAACCCTGCCAACCAAACCATAATAGTTGAGGTATACTATAGGCGATTCGACAAAAATAGTGCATACTTTTTCCGTCATACTTATTTGTATTCGTTGAATTAAGAATAAATAATATTACAGATGGTGTTGGTCAGTTTTTATTAATTCACCAAGCCCTGCTTAAGGCTATACTTCAGTTGAGGCATGGTCTAAAAAGATCGTGGCTAGGTGATGCGCGGATTGCGGGTCGCGGGTGCAAATGACGCATGCGAACGAAATATAATTTGTCATATAAATCCAATATGCGTCCATTTAATGTTCTATTTATTGTTCTATTAGTAACAATAATAATATATTCATTGACATGTTGTCTTTTTCAACTAAATGGGTAAAGTTTTTAGTCATCTTTACACGATTTAAGAATTAATACCCTCGTCGCCATCACGAAACAAATTGACGTATTCACACCTAACGTTCGCTCTCAGATTGCCAGCGAGTCCAAAATTTCGTCGCGCCTATAGTTGAAAATTATTTGCCGTTTCACTGAAGTATCGTCTTAAAGCGAACCATAATAGATAAAAAATAATATCAAATTTTAACTTAAGTTTTTAAAATTCAGTTAAACCCTGCGTAAACCAAGCCAGATTTCCGGATTTTTTTTTGATCATTCATTTCATATGATAAGAAAAGGGTTTAATTTATTTTAAATATGATTAGTAAAGAGTGAATTCTTCAAAAATTGCTACATATTAGGTTTGTAAAAAGGTTTATTCTGGAAGTAAAACAGCTGATGTTTTATTATATTTTCGATTATCTGGATTTATCATTACACGAATTACCTTCATCCCCAATTAATCTGGACAATCAAGTAATGTAATATAATATATTGCAATAAAATTAATTTAAAATCATTCGCGTGACAACAGAATTTTTTCGCATGCCATAGCCCTGATGGGCCATAGGCCATCTAGCCCTGATGTCACGAATAGAACAATTGTTTTAGCGCATTCAATTGTCAAAAGTCAAAGATAACCTACATGTTCCTGAATCTTAATCTCCTGGAATTTCATGAACCGCGATCCCCTGGTCTGCAAGTACAACCTCCCGCCTGACTTATTCACCCGGCAGTCATCGGTGATGCAGGTTCCCAGAGGAAGGAAGGTCATAGAGTGGACCGGTTGGTAGGTTTCCGCTCCGCACTGGTCGCAGGTGTACGTGGCCACGCACATCATGGGTTTTACTTCTGTACAGCGGGTTACGATGCCTATGATGGAAATATACAAATTATTAACAAGCTTACAGACAAAAACGTAACGCAAAGGAAAGGGGACAGAAGTCTGCAGTGTTCATATTTTTGACGTTATGAGGTTATGTTCCAAACTGATGCATTACAATGCCAAGAAAAAATATTGGTGCATGCGCATCTATTCTATACTTCTTCAGTCATATCCGCCCCTTAGTTGGAGCATATGGACACCACACGGCACCTCCAAGAATCCCTGTCGCTCGCCAGTCTTCTTGCCTTGTTCCAAGTAAAAACCAGTATCCCGTAGCTCCGCCGTATACACTATAGACAGTATTTAGCGGTCTTCCAGGACGCCGGGATCCGGTCGGCTTGAAGAACAGGCAAGCCAGGTTGAGGTTCTCTTCTGGCATACGCAGCACGTGGCCGAGCCAGGTCCAACGTCGCCTCTTCACTCTCAGCGTAATGAGAAGCTGCTTGGTGCATTCCCTTATCTCCTCGTTGCCCCTAAAGTCATACCACCGCACACTTACAATTGTGAGTCCCAGACACTTCGCATCGAGTTGAATTTTGGTTGTGAAAGTTAGGAATAAAGTACTCATACAAAAAAACTATTGCAAACATACCATGTAAACCAGTGGCGAAGGGTGAAGGTAGGCTGTCAAGATCCGACATAAATAGTGCACATTAAACTTTGTCAGTCAACGTATTTGCTGCCTTGATGATGAAGATGAAAAAGAAAGAATTTACTTTACCTCTGACTGTCACCAATTTTCCGATATGCTCCGCTTTGACCTCTCGAATTGGTAGAGATTTGTTTGTAGACATGTCCTTGAAGTAGATTTCACTGAAAATTAAATAAAATTACGTTCAGCATTGGCTCTGATACCATCTCAAAAGGCCTACCTTATTTTCATCATGACAATAATATTATCTGGCAGAAGACAATAATTCGAAAAAATGACATATTGAGTTAGTTATACCAAAATGTTCCTTATTTCAAACTTTACCGTCTGGAAACCTTCTTAATAATTAAACAGTCTTTATTTTAAAGTCATCCTTTTTACGATTACTTAATAAACTCACATGATAGACCATTTCAAACATTTTAACAACTTCAAATTACTCAAAACTAGTAATCTCCAGTTAGTGTGTTCTGCGCATTGATATACTACTGAATGAATCATATGCTTCTTAAAATGACGCCCGATTTTCAGCGAGTCGGCCTTTGTTAAAACTTACTGAGTAAGCCCGGTCTAGCTTGCATCTTACTCTAACTAATAGTCAGCGCATGACGACTTGCTCTGTCTGTTTTGCGTTGCAGCACCCTTAGGTTCACTATTCCAAGAACGCAAATTTAGTTTTACAGCCAGGGCAATACGGGTGAAATTCGGGAATCCATGTTAACGGTCTTAACGCATTATACCTACAAGGAAATATTATAAGACGATATTCGTTATATCTTTAGTGGTACATTTTTAAAATGACACTTGTATGGGAACTGCTCATCTAGTAGTATATCAATGGTTCTGCCAGAACAGTGAAGATTTATAGTCAAAGATGGAATGGTGGGCACAATAAGCAAACACATTTATTATCTTTAATTATGTACAATAAAAGAATGTTTATTCCCAATCTACCTTGAATTTATACATTCGTTGTTTTTATTATTATTTAAATCAGTGTTTCTCAACCGGTGGTCCGCAGAGGTTTTCAGGTGGTCTGCGAGTTCGGCGTCCAAATGCCTATGCTAAAAATTCCAATAAATCTTCAAAACCCATGCACCTGCGAAAAGTTTTTGTGCATTTATTTCGTTCTTAAAATAGATTAATGGTTTTACATGACAAAATCAATCGTGATCAGACATTATTATATGTTACTATATAAATAATATTTTTTATTTCTGAGTTGGCAGTACGCAAAATGCTTCTCCAATTTTCAGTGGTCCGCAGATAAATAATTACAAGACAAAAAGAACCTTCTTATATACGTTTTTAAATTTTCTGTTGAATCATATAAACTTGACTTGACTAGCTTAAACGATCAAAAAAACTTGTACTTGATAGAAATAATACTGAAATGTCATATTGATTTCCATAGTAACGCACGTATATATTAATATTAATAATTTACAGCCGTATTGATACAGTTTCGAACCGCGTTCAACGCAGTTAGTGGTTTATCGGCCGAATAAGAAAACTATAAAAAATGCATATGTCACGAAGATGCGTACAGGAATGCGCACCAAACTTAAAATGGTGGCGATCTGCGCGATCTGACAGTGTCACTTTAATATGTCTAAAATGAGTTCATCACAACAAGCGTTTAGTAGGTTTAGTTCGTCTTGATTGAAGTTAACTGCCCGTCGACGTTGGGCTAGAGATGGATTCATGATGGTAAACATGCTAAAATTGTAAAAATATATACAGATATCGAGGATCGATGGAAATGTCAATATTGTCAATGAGCCCATGAAGCTGTATTGCCATATTATGGAAATGTTTACTGGGTATACTTTATCCTTTTGTGCATTGAAGTATAAAATAAATATGATATTGTAACAAATAAATTATATAAAGTTTATGATAATTATTAAATTTATATGGTACCGTTTGTACATTTTTACACCTATTCACAATTTCAAAATTTTAAATTAATTATCGGGGAATCAAAATTTAAAAGTTGGTAACGTTAGTCATGGCATGACGCGTGTTACGTCAGCAACGTGACGTCACTATTCAACTGTCTCTATTTAGGTTTATGCATGCAAATTTGCATTAAATACGTTGAATGCAGTTTGCTGTTATATGCATACGCTAGTTAGTTGCTAGGACCCACTTAGCAACCAATAACAGTTTTACTTTTTACGTATTTCTTCCGAAAGAACTTTTCATACAAAACAGAATTAACTGAAAATGAAATCAATTCTACTTAAAGATGGCTAAAAGTATTTAAAAAATGCATTGGCATCATGTTCAGATGCATTTTAAAAGTTTCAAATGTCTAGCTAGTCGGGAAGTTAATTAAAAATCGATTGCAAGATTTGTACCGGACAAATAAGAATACGAGCTAAGAAAAATGTTGTAAAAAGCAGAATATCATGACAATTGAGTATGCACGCGCACAGCTATAAAATATAGAATAAATCTGCATCGTTATCTCGCTAGGTGGGAGGACTGCTATTTGCGCTTTAATAAACCACCAAAAGTGTGCGTTTTGAATGAATCCACTGGCCACAACGTATAAGAGGTTGTCCATATAATTATGATGTCACACCATAATGCCCTTGCTCCATTGGCATACCATGTAGTCAGATGATTTAGTCTTTGGACTTTTTCTTTGCATGGAGTACTATAAATCTGCAGAATTTCGAGTCCGCAGACCAGGTTTATTGGATTTCAAATATGGTATTTTACTCGCTGAGTCCACAGAATCCGAAGTCCGAAGCTGAGTCCGAACTGACATGAATACGCAATCATTTGGATAAAAAAAAGTGTAATTGTTAATTTTTTTTATTGAATAGTTTATTAAACCGTCTATTAGAAAATAAAAGATTTAGCAATTGTTTTTTTAGTTGAATTTAAAAAATTCGTCTATATTGTTTTCAATCCTATTTATTATTTTATGTAAATAACACCACATTTCTAGATTATCGGAAGACCATCACAAAAAAGTCAATGCTCGAATTTTTTACTCGTTTGTTGATCTCGTCCGTTAAAACAGTAGCAGAACATAAACAAATCGAATGATTTATTGTCCTATAGCTGGGATGCGTGTGAGGAGAGGTATGGTTGCTTGACTCCAATGAATGAACAGAATGGCGTGTGAAATATAATCCTCTGAATTTATTTATTCCCTTCTATTAAATTGACAATTTTACAGGTACGTTTAGTATTTAATATTACTGATTCTAAATTATAATAATTGATAATTACGAAGATTGTGTCGGAGATAAATGACGGCTCGACGGATGTTATTGCGTTGCAAGAGATTTGAATTGAGTGTATATTGGCGGGTAAAAATACCCCCGTTTTATATGGTTTGAATACAATGGAAGGGCGTCAAGATAGGGCAGAGGTCAGTACTTTCTTGAACGAACTTATTTAGCGGTGATTTGTCTCGCCTTTGCTTGTATATTTTTCTTTCAAAGGATTGCTTAACATGTGCAATTTGATTTGTTCCGTATTATACATTGTAACCAAGAATTCGCGAATTAACCCTTTTACTCCCACGGGGCCGATATTTCGGCCCACCATACCTATGCGAAAACTCCATCTGGGCCGATCCATCGGCCGAAAGTTTGGAACCAAATTTACGATTTATTCCAAATTTTTTCCCGTCATATTTCGTTCATGTAGACGAAGCATTATATTCACTGTGTGTTGGGTGGTGACTAACATTTATTTTAGTGTCGGCATTGTTTATAATTATGCCATACCCTAATAACTCACAAGTCATAATTGCTCTGCTGTCGAACTTGAGACCAAAGAGGGTCATAAAAATAATAAAACATTATTTTTATGACACATTTTAAATTCTGATATTTCTTTTAGTTGTTTTATGATTCATATATCACATTACAAAATGAAATTTGTAATTTTTGAACTAACAATGGATGCCACTGTATTTTTGGTAAGATGGTGAAAAAATACATGAATATAAATAATATTATAAATGATTTAGTGCTTTGAGACTTATTTTTTGAAATTACTTCATTCCATATCAGTTAGTCGTCGATACTGTATCGAATTCTCTTGCGATTTCGTGAATTGAATAATATTCTTGAATACCTTGACACTATACGATTTTTTTTGATTACTTTATAAAAATTCTATTTCATAGAGAAATAATAATATGTTTATTTTTTTTTCTGTTACTACATAAGGATAGATTATATTATAAAATTTGATATATCAATTATAAATAAAAAAATGTTGTCACACTTGTTTTGTTGTTCAAACATAGTTTTATCCGTTCATTTCTAAATAAATATTGATACATTATTTTTTTCTTTTGTTTTATTGATGTAAACTATCAATATTATTACTTATTATTGCTTTATACACCATTGAGAACACACAAAAAAAGTTTCAAATTTTTAAAACATGTGTAGAATTAGTTATTTAAAAAAAACTAAATCGACGATTTGTTGTCAAAAAACGCTTGGGAGTTTTCGCATATGCTAGGCTAAATCAGCTGGGAGTAAAAGAGTTAAGCGATTTGATAAAAAATATGCAGGCTTGCGTCTGAAGCAAAGGTCACTTTATCTAGATGGCGACAGAGGTGACTTTTGGCGTACGTGTTCAAACATGATTTTGATGAAGGCTCCATAAATGGTATTGTAAGGTTCAGCTTAATGCTATGTAGGTATTACTTAAATAAATTAGGCATGTTTGAGATTCACGATGGGCAGCCACAGTCCTCTGTCTTTTGGCTCGGGTACATAATAGATTGTGCGACAAAGAATGACAATGATGGAAAGAGGGAGATTAAATACTGAAAATTGAAACACCATTTATAGTCCCTCAACTGTCAAATGCCTGATATCATAATATGGTTTCTCATATCATTGGTTACTTACTATCGTCGAATAAGCTCTGGAGGGTATTTATTGCGGGGGTCTCTCTGCTCTCCGACATTGCGGTGTTGAGACTCCAGCATGAGTCGGTGTTCGATGTATACGTCCAAAGCATCTTTTGCAATCACCTAGTGATCAAAACACAATAATACAATGTTATATTTTATATGTATAATCATATGGCGATAGAAAAGAAACAAAAAATTATTTCAAGCTGATTTCATTTATTTTAAGCATGCCAACATCTAATTGATATACTGAACGAGTATTTTCTCAGATGAATTTAAAATGGCCGGAAGCAAGAAACAGATATTCTATTGAGTTGTTAATATCGGAATTATTACTTGTATAATTCGACATGATATAACTCATATGCTGAATTTTAACAATACATTACTTAAGCATCAGAAAGAAACTCTTCAGGAAGAAGTGAGTCGGGAAAAAATACTGTGTAATATTATTATTTTGATAGTTAGAGAGTTTTGTAGTTTGTGTAAATATTAAACTATGCATTTTTTTAGGTTGTCCTGCTTTTTGTTCCTAAATTCTCATTTTTTATTTCACATAGTAAAAATCAAGATTTGGTAAAATAATTATCTGGCAACGTTGACATCTATGTACATAAAATACAATGTTCCTACCAGTTCCTACCCTATCAAGTGTTCCTTCCAAAAAAATTTTAATTTTTACCACAACTTAAATTAGATAAAGTTTGCATATTTTGGATTCGAATTTATTTTGATGTTCTTTTGTTCGACTTTTACTAGTGTCAGAATTATTTCATTTTTACATAATATTGCAATTAGATACCTAGTTATTTTGATAATAAAAAAACATAATTATTATTCTTTTGTTAATAAAATATTTTTTTATAAAAGTGTCAACGAAACGATGCTGTGCGAAGCCGGATACTTCAGCTAGGAAACTATAAAACTGAAAATCAATTGGGCCATGCGACTAATGAAATTTGGAAAATAATAATACCACATAAGTACAATAATATCACCCATAGGTTGGTAATTAGAAAGGGATAACATCACTATCGCCAGATGTAGAGACCAACACAAATGTGGGACCCTCCAAACCAACCCGCCTCGCACCACACTCAGTCTCAATAATCGAGCCTATCATGAGGCTCTACGTTTGGATATGAAACATCAGACCCACCTCACCACTCGTTCTCAATCGAGTGTATCACGAGGCCCTACATTTAGATGTCAAGCATTAGCAGTTTTCCGTACTCAGGAGCAGATACCCAAAGACACGCTCTCAAGTGAGCTTTGACCGATTCTAATGATTTTACTCTAATACAAAGTGCCGTGGTAGAGAAAGGCACAAGAATCAACATAAAGAAAAGGAATTTAATAATACACATAACAAAAAACAAAGCTAATCAATATGGACAGCAAAATGTATGTGAAGAGATCTTCACGCAATAAAATTGGCCTTTGTGGCGACCAGATCGGACGGCCCGATGGGTCCAACAGCTGGTTGAACTGACTTGAACATCTCTTCTCTTTTGGAGCACATTCTCGCACATCCCCAGAGGATGTGGTTATGGATGGATGGATGACAGAGGATGCAGAGACCGTTAAATTAATTTAACTAAGGGCCAGATATTATGAACATTTTTATGAACATAAGCATCCTTAATGAAGTGCGACATAAATCGGCCGTTTAGTGACCAGAATGAAATTGTTTTAAGAAGTCATTTAGTCTAGATTGTGAACAAGCCTACCTCTCTTTCCTTGTACTGTGGTAGGAGCTCAAATATGACATCGGAAGCGAGGTTGGTGTACCGCCGAGTGTTTTCAACAATGGCCGACGCCAAACTCTCATTGTAATCGTTAACGTCATCCAAGTCTATTATAAATGCAACCTTAAAACATGAAAATACATTCGTCAATTAATGATGTCGATGAAAACCACTCCAATCTAATAAAAAATATATGTATCCACTATAATACCTTACTCAGCTCTCCTGCTCTATAATCCGGCAGGTTTCACATTAAACTGCCGGATTACATAGCGGAGAGCTGTTCACTCGGCAGTTCGGTGCCCGACCTTGACAGATTATTTATTATTTCCTATAGAAATCCAATAATCCGGCATAGGTGAAAAAATATGGGTGCCGGATTACCGAGTCCGATGTTCGACCTGCACTACACCAAAGCATTGATATTGTAATACAAAATGTAGCTATAACTGTCTGTGAATGAACAAATCATTGTTAATTATTGTACATAGTCAAAAATACTGAAGCACCATTATTTAGTATACTTTGATGAATAATCACAAACAGTGTATCAATCGATGGTGAATATATGTTCAGAATATAAATTTTTCTATGGGTAGCAACCAAGGCCTGAACAAAAACGAATTATAAGTGCGAGTGAGCGCAATATGCGTTAGAGTAAGATAGAATTTCTACGGCTGAATTGTACACGTAGCTGGTAAATATTGGTTTGGATGACTCTAGTCATTCAACAACTGCGAACACGTATTACTGAAATTTATTGTTTTATGTTAAATATAAAGTTAGTGGTAATTATTTTTAGTTAACTATGTTGTGTTTAAATTTGGTAGCCGTACTGTGAAGCAAGGTGATGGTAAGTATAACGTTTCATAGCTAAGTTAAAAATAATAAAATAGAGGTTTTACGGTGCGTTATATGCAAGAAACACGGCTTCATAATAGCTGAACAATACACACTCTCTTTATATTATTACTTATGAACCAATTCAAACACACTAAGAGCCGGGCCACACCGGATGATTCTGGTCTCGAGGCCAGTCGCCGAGACCAGACCGATGTATGCAGTTATATGGACCATGCCACACCTTGTCACCCAGTAGTCGCGCAAGCAATAAAGTCGGGCGATCAGTATAATCTCATTCTTGCGCTCTGTCTGGTCTCCCGGTCTCTCTGGTCGGGCGATCGGTAGCTATGTATTGAGCGCTGCCACACTGGGAGATCAGTCGC
The DNA here is from genome assembly GCF_057557595.1 of Rhyacophila brunnea. Lineage (NCBI taxonomy): Eukaryota > Metazoa > Arthropoda > Insecta > Trichoptera > Rhyacophilidae > Rhyacophila > Rhyacophila brunnea. The sequence continues at coordinate 27,976,401 of NW_028232904.1, read as the reverse complement.
GGGCTCATGGGCAGCCACGCCGCGGAGAGAACGTATTTTTTACATAGCTTGCGTGTACATTCATTATTATTATTATTTATTGGCTGCCTCTATGGTCGCCTGCAAGTCGGCCGAGTAAATCCCCCGAGAGACCACAGTTGCGTGACTAGTCTCGAGACCAGAGTCGCCCGGTGTGGCTCGGCTCTAAAGGTTTTGTTGAATTGTCATTATAGCCTGTTTACATGTGCATCGATTTACAGCTGGCAGTACGTATTATGGCGGCCATAAAACTAACATGTATTATCATCGTGCAAGGTGTAAGATTGCATGCATGAAGTAAAAAAGTTCGGAAGCTTCTGAATTTTCATGCGATAGTTGGGATTTGTTTGATATGTACGCCTGTGCAGTAGAACGATAGTGGCGAACCTGCCGGAAAAAAAACCAACTACACCGCGCATTCATTTTGAAGTTAACCTATTTTCACGACTGTCAAATTAATACCATAAAATGACAACATCGCGTCTCACTTACTCTTGAAAACTGAGATTGGCGAGACAGACAATACTTTTACGTGTAAACAGTTATTATTGCGATAGTCTAAAATACATACTATTGGTGCAAATAAATCCATGCATGTGTACAGGCGCTATTATAGCCCATTTACACATGTATCGATTTACTGCTAAGTATAAAATGCAAATGACACGTATTATCATGCAAGTTGCAAGACTGCACGCGTGGATCAAAAAACTACAGCGGTTTCTGAATTTTCACACGATAGTTGCAACTTACACGATATCTGTATAAAATATATTTGAGAACCCGACACGGAAAATACGATATACACCACACATAGCTTTTTGACGTTTACTGACTTTCACAACCTGTCAAATAACACCATACAATGACAATAGCAGTCGCTAACGCTTGAAGAATGAGATTGGTGAGAGTCAGCACTTTTGTATGTAAATAGTTATTGTCGCGATAGTTTAATTTACACGATATTGTTGCCAATAAATCCATGCACGTTTACAGGCGGTTTTAGGTAAGTATCTATTATATTACGAACTTGATAAATATGCCGCAGAGGTGGACATGAGATTTTACAACTTTATTTATAGACCAAACCAAACCTAACCTAATCTAACCTACCCCAACCTAATATTACCTCATATAATCTTAGTTTGTAATAATGGCGTATCAAAATGTATGAAAATTTCAAATTTTCAATTAAAGATTATTGGATCGAAAATCCGATGCACTGACAGAAAAAGGTATTTATTATAATTGTCTACATGGAATAAACTGTTTTTGTAAAAAAAATATATAAAAGCTCGTGTCCACCTCTGCGGCACAATGACCACGAAGTCTTTGGATTACACGGAGATTTGGAACCCTTCACCTTCCTAAGCTGCTGTTGAACTAAACTAAAAGAATTGAACTAAACTGAGAATTTAATGTTGAACAAAAGATGATCGGGAAGGGCAGTATTGTCATCAATATCAGACTGTAAAAGTTGCCCTGGTCGCCGGTGGAGGAAGCCTCTCGCCAAAGCTCGATTTCATTAGAATATCGATGTTAACAGTAAGTACTTAGTTGGTTAAAGACAACAATGTGTTGATAACTTTTAAATAGGTTATGTAGATAAATACCTGTTCTCTGTGAGCCAATTTAGTCATCTGCAAGGCATATTTGAAGATCTTTTGTCCGTCGTCATTGGACGCACAAAACTCTGACAAGAAAGATTTGAATGTTTCTGCAAAGCAAACACATAGGTGGTAAATATCAGCGAAAACAATATTTTATGTCACACAAATGATTTATACTAACCTCTGTCAGCAGCATAATCACGGCCAACCATGTTTGCAAATGTTACACGACTTTAAATACTGTTTAACAGAATTTACAAAAGTGACGTTAAACAATTATTTCACACACTCGTTTTGCTTTGTCGCTGTCAATATTTGGCGGGAAATTATGTTTCGTTATGTCAAGCGTATGCTAATGCGTGCATCAATTTACGGTTAAGCGTATTTATATTTTAGTATGAAATAACTTTTTACCACGTTTTTGAATGTTCTGTTGAATCATATAAACTTGACAATTCTATGTATTAATAAATATTTTTTTTTCTAAGTACTCGATAGAAATTCTGAATGAAAGGAGTTTTACCTACCAATAAAACTCTTATTATTCATGTTGACTTTGAAGTCCTTGAGATAGGGTTTGCTCTTTATTCTTCGCGTGAGGTTATATTCTACTAATTTATTTTCCTTTTTCTTGTCGTTGGTCATTCCTCCGTTTTTATTTACTGGTCATGCCCGCGCGTCCATTTTTTATGTATGGAGTTTGGGATCCCTTTGTCTTCATTATGATATGACTCAAGGAACCAGGTAGAAGTTACCTGGACTTCAAAGTCAACATGAAGAATAAGAGTTTTATTGATAGGTAAAACTCCTTTCATTGTTCGAATTTGACTTTGAAGTCCTTGAGATATCTGTTTGTTATCACCTGGTTTTGGGTATGCCAAATTCCTGTATGTGACAATGATTCATTGACGAGGTATAGACCATCGTGACTTTCAATGTATATGGTTGAATAGAGAAGTTAATGGGTTCTTTTCCTCTTCTGATGGTGGTGTGTCCATCGTTCTCTGGTAGTTGTCGTGAAATGTCGACTCACTACGCCAGTTACCTCTCTTTAAGATATCTATTGGGTATATTTACAGTTTAAGGAAGCCACCACTGAGCGGACACTGCCTGGTGGTTCTTGTACCCCTGCATCCAACAGTACTGACCTTATCCAATTCCCTATAACTGTCCTGGTGGCTGGTTTTGGTGATCCTCTTGAAGATATAAATAATTCCGAAATATCCCCACCTTCCCCTCTCCTTGAGTTTGACATGCTGACGAGTTTCCGTAACCAGAATACTGGGTCGATGTTTTGACACGTGGAAGCGCTTAGCTTCCATTCCGATTGACGATGCTTGGCGGTATCTGTATTTGCGCCAAACATTGGCTATACAATTATGTGGTCACTTTTATCCACTAATCCATTGTCTACTATTACTGAGTAGTGTGAGGTCATGAACCCTTCGTCCCGATGCGAGAAGCAGCCGAGTAGGTAGCTGTCCTGCGAGACGTTTCGAATAGGTTGTAGGTACTCCACCGGTGTTGTTTTCCTAAGATGATCTACCACTCGTCCTGGATCCCAAACCGGTGGCTTGACGGGTTTCGTTTTATGTACCGAAATTGCCCGTAACATATTGTGTTGTACTACCACGTTGATGCTGATATCTACAATGATAATCGGTTTGCAAAATGTGGCTATGGCTGACTTATGCACCAGGATGGTGTTGTACGGCAAACCCTCCATGTTGTGCATGTAGCCTAGGTATCTGGCCAATTCCATTAGTTGAGGGCTATTATGATCCATTAGGTTCATGTTACCCATGTCATTGTCTTCCATTTGTTCCAAGCTGGTTTGTAAGTTTTTAGAGTCGAAGGCCACAATCTGGAAGTAAGGAGTGCCCTTTCTTCCACCATTCAATTTGATGTTATTTCCACCCCACCCAAAATTATCCATAGTTAAAGAGACAGGTCCTGGGTCCTTGGAGGTGGACAGTTGGTCTCCATACCTACTAGTGTCGAATGTGGGTGAGGCATTGTATAAGGAGGTACTATCGCCCTTTTTCGTTAGTCCACTCCCCAAAAGCATTGTTTCCAGCTCGGTGCCACTAGTAAGTACTTCCCTTTTGCTGAGTTCAGGTGCGCTAGGACTCGTGAAAGTATGTTTGGTGGGGGAAATATCCACGCCAGTCTGAAGTCCTACACTCGGCTGAAGGCGTCGTGAAACAGCGTGTCACTGTCTGTAACGTCTCGTGACACATACGTTGCAACGACATGTGCTGTTTCGCTTGCGAATAAATCCACCTCGGGAACACCCCATCTTTGAAACAGGGGGGTGGTTGCGGTGTTGTTGAGGTGCCATTCGGGAATGAGTTGTCTGCGGGAGAGATGATCTGCCACGCAGTTGTAATTTCTGCGGAAGTATTGTGCAGTAAACGTGGTGTTGGTTCGACTGGTAAATACTAGTATCTGTCGGCATAGGTTTAGGAGGGTGACAGATTTTATGCCGCCCTCGTTGTTGATGTATGCCACCACTGTTTTGTTGTCTGTCTGCAGAAGTAGATCTGATCCCATGATTAATTGTACCTGAGATTGAATTCCAAACATTTCTTTCCTGTTGGAATGCTATGTCATGCTAACTGGTCTTGTTCCTACGTACCTGATAGGTGGTGTTCATTCAGTTGGGCTCCCTAGCCTGTGTCGGCTGCGTCTGTCGTCAGGAAGTGATTGATGTGTGTCAACTCTGAGGTGCCTATCACCTGGAGCCACCACATGATGTCCTGTTAGGCCTGTGGTGGGATTGTCGTCTATTAGCGAGAATGGGACTTCGACAATATTGATGACTGAAGCTTTGTAGCCATCGGCAATGCAACCTTCCTCGTGGAGGTAGGATGCGAAGTTAAGTCGCCCCAGAAGAGATTGAACATGTGCCTGCCTGAGGGACCAACTGCCTTTTTGTACCTGCGTTGTGTCAAATCTGAGGATCCCATCGCCTAGGGCCACCACATGATGTCCTGTTGGGCCTTTGGTGGGATTGTCATCAATTAGCGAGGATGGGACCTCGGCCATATTGATGACTGGAGCGCTGTAGCCATCGGCAATGCAACCTTCCTCGTGGAGGTAGGATGTGAGTTGAGTCGCCCCAGAAGGGATTGGATATGTGCCTGTCTGAGGGACCAACTGCCTTTTTGTACCTGCGTTGTGTCAACTCTGAGGATTCTATCGCCTAGAGCCACCACGTGATGTCCCGATGGGCCTGTGGTGGGATTGTCATCAATTGGCGAGGATGGGACCTCGGCCATATTGATGACTGGAGCGCTGTAGCCATCGGCAATGCAACCTTCCTCATGGAGGTAGGATGTGAAGTTGAGTCGCCCCAGAAGGGATTGGATATGTGCCTGTCTGAGGGACCAACTGCCTTTTTGTACCTGCGTTGTGTCAACTCTGAGGATCATATCGCCTAGAGCCACCACATGATGTCCCGATGGGCCTGTGGTGGGATTGTCATCAATTGGCGAGGATGGGACCTCGGCCATATTGATGACTGGAGCGCTGTAGCCATCGGCAATGCAACCTTCCTCGTGGAGGTAGGATGTGAAGTTGAGTCGCCCCAGAAGGGATTGGATATGTGCCTGTCTGAGGGACCAACTGCCTTTTTGTACCTGCATTAGCAGATGGTGACGGAGTGTTACACACTTCTCCGGCGACAGAAACCTCCGCTTGTTGTGTGTGTCCTACGTGATGTCCAGGAACCCTCATTGTTGGCTTGGGTTGAGACAGGATCTTTTAATATTTGAGTACCTTGGTATCAAAGTGGGACATAAGCCATTTACAAAATTTTACAGGAGACTCACAAACATGTGTGAAAAGTGTCTGTTTTTCATATAACATACCAACTTTAAACTCAAAAATCTCTATGAAAACTACCGTTTTTGATACTTTTGGTGGATTTTTTGAAAAGAGCATCACTTGCACTACCATAATCAATTAAAACATGAATTTAGTGGGAGGTGGCGTTTGTCCTACTTTGATACCAAGGTACTCATTTATTAACCACCCTAAAGACTGTAGGAAGGTTATCCTGTATTCCCCTGAACCGAGACTGTTTCTCGGATTGGTTGGCTACTAAGAAGTCGTTTAGGTAAGTGAATATTCTCAGCCATTCTTTCGTAGGCGTTCAGCGACCCAATTGGTCAGGGATGCCAACATAATCGGAGCGGCTGGCAGCACGAACGGGAGACACGAGAATTATAGGAGCGCCCCTTGGTAGGTTAGTCGAACGAATCGACGATGTTGAGAAACCATTGGTACCTGGAGGCACGCCTGGCTTAGATCTATTATTACTAGCCAGTCTTCTGTCTGTAAGACGGCTGGAACCTCGTAATGGTGAATTAGTTTGAATGGCTTTGGCTGTAGGAACGCATTCAAACGCTTTCGGTTGAAAACAGGGCATAGGGTCCCATCTTCTTTCTTGATCAGAAACAGGGTTGAGAGAAAAACTGGGGGTTTGACCCGTTTCTTCTAGAACCCCTGAGTTCTTTAAGTCCTCGATCTCGAGAGTGACCTATGCTGATTGTTGCGTTTGAAATTCTTTCCGTAAAAGTAAAGAAGGACTTACCAATGGTGGTCTCCGCACAAAAGGTATGCGGGCTACGGCTATTATTTTTACCAATGTTGGGGGGGGGGGGTACACTTCGACATCCAGACTCCCCGAAAGTCTCTTAGGCGGCCCCCAATGTTGTTGGTCGTCCAGATGCGGTCACCTCCGCTTAGAGTACGGATCCCTGGTGGAGCCCGTACCTCCGATGAAGAACTCCCTTCCCACAGGACGTCGCCCCTTGAGAGTACCCCGGCCATAATGTGAGTTAGTGGGCCTTCTGGGACTCTGAGCTCGGATGAATCCTTGATAGTGCCTCTCGAGTGAAGGTATCCTTCCGGTAAGGATCTGAGTCACGTTCTCGCAAAAGACAAAGGGATCCCAAGCTCCATACATAAAAAATGGACGCGCGGGTATGACCAGTAAATAAAAACGGAGGAATGACCAACGACAAGAAAAAGGAAAATAAATTAGTAGAATATAACCTCACGCGAAGAAGAAAGAGCAAACCCTATCTCAAGGACTTCAAAGTCAAATTCGAATAATAAATATTATAGAATACCTACTGAAATGTCATTTTGACATTTCATATTGATTTCCATAATAACGCACGTATATAATATTAATAATTTAGTTGCTAGGACCCCCATAGCAACCAACAATAATAACTTTCCATACAAAACAGAATTAGAAAGTGAATTCAATTCTGCTTAAAAATGGCTAAAAGTATTAAAAGAATGCATTGTCATCGTGTTAGCTAGTCATGAAGTTAGTTAAAAATCTTGAATCGTCCAATATAAATCTTAGACAAACAAGAAAAAAATTGTACTGGACAAACAAGAATACGGGCTAATAAAAACGTGGTAAAAATATAACGATACAATAGGTAAGAATTTTATGCATATATTTTATTCTGCTTAATTCAAATAAAATAAAGTTCGTTTGAAAATTTTACCTAAATTATTGTAGTTGAATGTTTATTTTTGTTATGGCAATCCCACGAATAAACCGCCGTATTTGAAAGAAGAAAACATGAAATTTATTAAATTTAAAAAATTTGCGGTAATTTATGTATAATAAAATTTGCTGACACGCAGGGCTGCCAATATGTCACCGTGCATATTATTTTTGTTTTTTTTTTTAAATTACAACGACTTGTAAAATATATATAAAATTCACCTACTTATTGTTTATTATTTTTACCTATTTGTTTCTTTATTAAACACCACAACAGGCCGTGAAGCCCAATAATAGTAGTAAAACTCCCAGGTTTGTGGAATTTACATGTTAGATTATGTAAATATATTTTGACCACACCGGGAATCGAACGCAGAACTCCGGGATGGAAGGTCAGCGCCTTGCGCACTGCACCACAGATTCCAGGTAGGTTACATCATGATGACGCAAGCGAACTATGCAAATAAAGACTGTGAGATTTGGAGTATGCAGATGACGCAGTCGTGTTTGACTCGACAATCGAACGGTTGGAGGTAACCGTGAACAGGCTCGCCGCGGCTGTATTTTGTGAGGACCAAATAATGTCCTTTGTTCAACGCGTGCGTGCTACCTGTGCCCCTGTATGGCTTTGAGACATGGCATCTACCAGTGGCGCACCCAGGCGGGGGGAGGGGGGCAAGGGGCCCTGGCACCCCCCAAACATGAAAATTATCAGAATGATTTTAAACATTGAAATTGAAAGCCAATAAACTATACCTTTGGGCTTAGACAAATAAAAACACGACAAAAAAATGATTTATAATAATTCTCCAGCACCCTTTTTAGAAAAAATTCTTAGATTTTAATTTCCAACACAAAAATTTCGAAACACTAATGTCAGGTTTTTTTAGAAACCCAATCCCTAATGGAACTGTCAAAAAATTCTCGGTGTCCACCCGAAGCCATGGCTGGGGAGGGCTGTGGGGGGCCCGGCGTGTCGGGTTGACGGGTTGAAGTGAGATAAACACACATCATAAATTAGCTTTAATAGTAAAAAAAAGTCGCCTGTGGCGCTATTATACTTCATTGCCATGAACATTCTTAATTACTTATATAATTGTGCAATATATTTTTTATTATTATGTGCCGATACTTCACTGTATACTTAAGTACCCTTAATTTGAACTAAAACACAATTTGAAAAACGTTAAAGTAGAGTTTCACACTGCCTTTAATCTTAGCAGTAGGTAGGGGGCCCGCCAAATATCCTAGCCTGATGGCCCGTTTCAGGATGTGGGGACCATGGTGTAGGTACACCGAGTGCAATAGACAAAAGACCGATAAACGAGAAATTAGGCTGTGAAGAAGAAAAAGAGCCTATGGGACTAATTTACATTCTCCTCCTTGCCCCCCCCCCAATATTAAATCTTGGGTGCGCCACTGGCATCTACTAAGCTTCAAACGCCTCGGCTTTTGAGCTTTGAAACTCGATGTCTTCGCCGAATCTTAGGGGTACATTAATACGACCGCATTACAAACTCTCGAGTTCGAGAGCCATGTGGGACATGTATTCCAGATGCCACCAGAGATTATTATAAATAAAAAGAATTTCAAGTTATACACATTTATATTTTTATAAAAATCTATGTTTTTTAAAATAAATATAAAAAATATTAAAACGATGAATTAGTCAAAAATTGAAAACTTAATAAACTAAATTTTAATAATAAATATGACCATGATATATAATGTAATAATAAGATATGACCCTGCAACGAATTCGCATTTATTACATTTTTTACAATTGTAAGTTTATCTTTGATTTAAAAAAAAAATCTTTTTAATGTTTTCAGATACATATTTATTAATTAATCAGTTGAAATTGTAAATTATCAACAAAAAAATCTCAAATTGCAAGCTTCGTATTTTTCCGCTAGGTTCTCTGCTGGCATGCCTCTCCCCCTTAGGTGACGTCTCTAGGTAAAGTTGTTATCGAAAAATAGCTAGAAAAGTTTATTAATCGATAAACATATATTCAAAAGTTATGAGAAGAATATTTAAAAAAATTAAAAGTTATAATAGGGCTCAGCATTCCGAAAATACGTGTAAAATTCGGTACATTCATGTAGGTTGCAGTAATGTGATTATCCAAGTTTTATTATGAAAATTACGATAAAAAGCAGGGAACTCAGAAATAATGGGAACTGAAATACCCAACGGGTAAGGCGATAGCAGGTAACCGTCTCGAGTAAGGAAGAATCCGGGTTAAACTTACACACGTGTCAAGAATACGTTGTACGTCGAATACTAAAAACTGCTCTCGGTTTATGCATTTACGCTCATTTAATGTTGGCGTATTACACACACATTGCATGTGCATAATGCGTGCTTCATTTTCGTAGGACACTCACACATTCAAAAACCCTGCTTCAACGTGCGGCGTATTGAATATAGCCAATCGGTATTCTATTTAATATCTGTTCTGTGATAAAAAGTTATCCAAAATAAATATAGGTACAAAGTAAATCTATTATCTATGTACCTAATTAAAAAAATAATTTAACCAAAAAAGTTTTTTTAACAGTTTATACCGGGTAAAAATATTCGGATATGTAAATTTACCCGTCCGGGATTGCTGACAACCCTAACGTACATGTGGATATATTATCATTATCAATAATTACTATTCAATTTAGAAGATCAGGTTGCAGTTCCGCATATTATTATTACCTATTGTGATAAGATTTAGGTGTTGTTTTGTGAAAAAATGGCTTCAGCATTCTCAAACCTGCAACACGGAGAATCGATCGAAGTATTCGATTTAGCCAGAGATTTTGAACAAGATGCATTTCCACAAAAGGTCAATCTCGCGACTGGAGGTAGGTATCACGTTTTTTTTTTATTTGCTGACATATTATTTTTGACCTCGAGGACAACATCGAATTATTGAATAATTAGTGATAAATTATAAACTAATTACTAGTATTTTCAAACTGATATCATCCACATTGTTAATACAATGTATTAGCTACATATATGATGGCATGATAGACATTAATACTAAGTATCTACTAATATAACTAACTGTTTTTATTATAAAGTCATGTACATTTTCTATGTACATACATCAAGAAACTGATCACTGAAGTGAAAGTTAGCATCAAAGATAATACCTAGGTATTTTGAATAGTTGGCATACGTGCAAACTATTTTACCACGTTTTTCTTAGCTCGCATTCTTATTTGTCCGGTGGTTGTTTATCCAGTACAAATCTGGCAATCGATTTTAACTAATTTCCCGACTAGCTAGACATTTTAAACTTTTAGAATATACCAGAACACGATGCACATGCATTCTTTTAATACTTTTAACCATCTTTAAGTAGAATTGATTTCATTTTCAGTTAATTCTGTTTTGTATGAAAAGTTATTTCAGAAGAAATCCGTAAAAAGTAAAACTATTATTGGTTGCTAAGTGGGTCATATCAATCGGGTCTATCAAGTACAAAAAAAGTATTTATTAATACATAGAATTGTCAAGTTTATATGATTCAACAGAACATTTAAAAACGTGGTATATAAAATGTTCTTTTTATCTTGTAATTATTTGGAGCCATAGACTATAGATACATCTAGACGCCACCCGTTGCATTGCTAAATGAAGCTACGTGCCGTGAGTTTGGTTTGTGGGCGAGCGAACGCATTCGCCTACAAATGTTCGAGACCATAGACCATTTCGCTAGTGCTCGCCCAAAGTGCTCGCGCTAGACGCTCAGAATTAAAATATAATTTTCTATTTTTTTACGTTATATAGTATTTTTAAGCGGTCAAAATGCAACCATTAGGTAAAGATATCCATAATTTAAGTTATTTTAAAGAAACACTAGGTCACTGATATTAAAATAAATAATAATAACTTACCTATGAAACGTAATACCATCTTCTTGCTTATCAGTACGGCTACCATATTTTAATACAAGACGCAGAACCACCTTTCCTACTTAATTAACTAAAAATATATACCACTGACTTTATGTTTAACACAAAAAATAGCAAATTTAGCAACACGAACTCGCAGATTATCGAAACTTTTGGAAACTGACTCAAAAATATGTAGACCTTTTATCTTACTCTAGCGCGTGTCGCAGAGATTATAAGGGTGCCGAATACTTTCTCACTCGCACTCATGCATCGTTTTTGTTTAGGCCTTGTTTGGAGCTAATTTTTTGGAAAAATGTTGCCATACAAAAGAAAATTATTAACAAAATAGCCAATACATACATTATTCTGGTACAATATTTTGGCGGTAGATGAATAGGATCACGTCGGGGTCACAACTTTGGCGGTAGATGGGGTGGAGGAGATAAAGTCATTGTTACTTGGCGGTTACGGATAGATGTTTGTTTATCGATGCAAGAATAAATAAATAGAACAATAAAAATAACGGCATGAGGTTATAATCGCGGGTACGAATGTACGGATGTGATTGATTATAATATTAATGGAAACTGGACTCGAGTGGAATGACGGTTGACTATGTGAAGTGACCGGACTCGGTGTGAGAGTGGTGCGTCAAGTGACGGATTCGATGAGAGAGTGAGGATTTATGGATTGTCCTTCTTATTTATACAAAATATGCAGTCCATATATTACAAGAAACTTTGTTGCAATTAACAAATCATAATAGACCCTACTGATTTAGTTATGATTGAAGAAATGCTGAAGATCGTTTTTACTACATTGTTTTGTTTCGACAACAAAACTGTGTCACCCGTGTAATGCTGAATGATATATAATAATTATAGTACGTTCGGTGGCGAATCGTGAGGTAGGCAGGTAATTTGTTGCTTAGTGACAGCAAATTTAATAATGGAATATATCCTAGTATTACAATTTTTTAGTTTGAATAAATTTCATTGAGATGAGATTTTTTTCGTCTGCTGCACTGGTTAACTATGGCTGCCCAAATGGCTTCAATTATGTAGGTAGATATGTCAGAGTTTTATCGATTTTACAACGTTTTTGTTAGGTCGTATTCTTATTTGTCCGGTGGTTGTTTATCGAGTACAAATCTTGCAATCGATTTTAACTAACTTCCCGACTAGCTAGACATTTGAAACTTTTAGAATATATCAGAACACGATGTCAATGCATTTTTTAAATACTTTTAGCCATCTTTAAGTAGAATTGAATCCATTTTCAGTTAATTCTGTTTTGTATGAAAAGTTATTTCGGAACAAATCCGTAATCCAATCCACTATTATTGGTTGCTAAGGGGGTGGTCCTAGCAACTTAATTATTAATATATACGTGCGTTACTATGGAAATCAAAATGAAATGTCAAAATGACATTTATTCAGTATTCTATATTTGTTTGTTTGTTTTTTTATTTACTTCATATCAAGTACAAGTTTGAGCATATTGAGCATAATAATTCAACAGAAAATTTTAAAAAGTTGTATATAAAAAGTTCTTTTTATCTTGTAATTATTTATTGTTCTAGTCATCCGAGAAGTGATAAAAAGTCCTATTATAGTACCTAAGTAATAAATTAATATATTATGTAGTTACAACTTTATTTGAGCCAAATTGAAGGTGGCTGTATTGAAAATCAGTGAATGGGAAAATTTTTATCTTCAGACATTACTGTATATTTTTTATATACTGTATAAATTGAATGTTTCATCATTAAAATTGAAGACTGTTATCTAAATTGCAGATATTTATTGTGGTTCATGGTGTACCGTCTCTGATGCCGTGGACACTGGTTCGAATCCCACATTATTTCGCAAAAATCACACGTTATTATTTTCCAATGATTGTTTGTTCCATGGATCCAATGGATTAGTGTTTCCCAAACTTTCGACATGTGTGTACCCCTTCAATAATTTTCATAACACTGAGTACCCTCGTCAAAAAAAAATGCATATACTTTAATAACAATCAAAATATATTTATTTTTTTCCTTTTTAGTACCTACCTACAAAAACAAAATAATAATAAACGAAAAATAAAATTCATTCATTATAAAATTCATTCATTATAAAATTATATTATAAATAGCATTCATTATAATCAATGAGAAGGATGACATTGTTTATGTTGAGACGACAGATCATCATAATTTGGTTCCCTGGTTATTAATTTTAATCTAAGATGCGGTTCCACATCCAAAAGCCTGTTCCTTTTTGTCTACAAATGCCGAAAAAGCAACTTTACATAGATATGAAGTTGGAAAAGGCAAGATGTATTTCAGGACTTTCTCTGTTAAAACTTGATACACGTGTTGCATTTGCAACCAGAACGATGTTAAAATACACTCTTTATATTTATTTTTGAAGAATCCGTCTGAAGCTAATTCCAACAATTATTGCTCTTCTTCCGAATGCGATAAACCTTCTAGCATGGATGTTGTAAAAATGCTTGTTGCACCAGGTGTAGCCAAAGTTCGGTGCAGCGGTTACCCCCACCAAACTCTTCCCGTAGGTACCCCAGGGGGTAACCGTACCACGCTTTGGGAAACACTGGAGGGCATATAGCAAAATGCCTAACAATCATTCCTCGTAAAAAGTGTATCAATACTTATTACTTTCACTCAAGAAATAATGATAATTTACATGTTTGCCTTTTTTATTATATCTATATTATCGTCCGTGGTTGACGCGTGGCTTACCGTTTCGCAGGTTCGTATCTCGTGCCTGTGCAATTCACATTTTGTTTTTAAATGTGCTTGAATCCAGAATATTGATTGACCTATTGGTTAACAGATTTTTATTATCAAAAAAATCGGTGTGTGTGTACTTATGTACGCGCGTTAGAAGTTATACTTCTTTGGCGTAACAAAATAAAATAATCGCACATCGCGTTAATCAAAATTCACATCAACCAAAAATATTCAAACAGTTTAGTTAATAGTTTTCACATATAAACTAAATATGTAAAGTAACGTACCTACCACACTTAAAAATATTAAGCTTAGTTTTGACAGCTAATCACACATAAAAAGGAGTAGGTACAATTCACAACGCGAAAAATATTTTTCATCAAGCAAAATAATCCATAGTCCTTATTCTATGGTCACTATGGTCGGCTATGATCACATCATTGCTCGAGACGTCATGTTTCAGATCTGTCAAATAATAAAGTATGATATAAGATAGAATTGACGTTTTAATAGCCCCATATCAATAAAAACCTAGAATAAAGAAAGACCGCTCATTGGAGTGACGCTGGTTTATTTCTAGACACTTTAACTAATATATTTAACTTATATCTAAATAACTAGCTTATATATTTAACTTATATCTAAATAAATTATTTAATTATTTCTCGTTATTTTCATTTTATTTTGGCCAACAATAATAAATTCGTTTCCTAGGCAACGGAACAATTCTTCGTACATATAATAATAAATTCGCTGCCTAGGTAACGGAACAATTCTAAGCTATAATACTATACTGTATAATCGTCACGATTGCATTATCATACTGTGGCGTAAAGGGAGTGCGTTCGGCTGATAACCGAACAATCTGTGATACGAATCCAATCGATTGCGATTTTTTTCGTGTGAAAAAATAAATTATGTGTTACATGTCACACGCCAAAAATACACTCTAATCTGATTTTCCAAACGCACCTAAAGAAGTATAACTTTTCAAACAAAACAGAATTAAATGAAAATGAATTCAATTCTACTTAAAGATGGCTAAAAAATGCATTGGCATCGTGTTCTGATATATTCTAAAAGTTTCAAATGTCTAGCTAGTCGGGAAGTTAGTTAAAAATCGATTGCAAGATTTGTACCGGACAAAGAACCACCGGACAAATAAGAATACGAGCTAAGAAAAACGTCGTAAAAAGTGAATATTCATCAAATATTTCGGTATCCTGGTCACAAGTTTCTTTTTTTTCGAAAACGGGACATTTTGGCGTCCCGAAGCTGTGTTCGGGGACACAGGGACACGCCGCCTGAAAACGGGACTGTCCCGGTGAAACAGGACGTCTGGTCACATTATGTATAGCCTATCTGAATTCTATTTATTAATCTGTTATGTGGTAACAATAATTTATATGGTTCAAAATTCAGCTTGTATTCTCATTAAGAAATACTTAATTTTTTAAATAGTTTACAAAGATGATGACGAAAAAATATGGTTGCTTCCCGTTGTACGGAAGACTGAAAAGGCCATGGCTGACGACCCCACTTTGGACCATGAATATCTTGGACTATTAGGTAAGTTTTTTTTACAATTTCAAACATTATTAATTCAACGTAAACAAGTACGGGTATCATGGCGCCCACATCCTGAAGCGGGCCCCCAGGCTAAGATCTTTGGCGGGCCCCCCTATCTAAGGATAAAGGCAGTGTGACGCTCTACAGTACCTAGCCTTTCCAAATGGTGTACGCAGTAAAATTAATGTGTATATTTAGTGTTTTTTTTGTATATTTAAATACGTACATCCATTTTAATTATTATGGAGTTGTCAAGTATCCATACCTACACAATTAAAGATTGTACAGAAACTGTGTAAAACTATTATTGAAGGACAATAGCGCCTTTTACTATTAGAGCAAATTTATGATAATATGTGTTTATCTCACTTATCTGTTTAACTAGCCACGCCGGGCCCCATCTGAGCCCGTCAGCCCCCCCCCCCACCATTCGCCACTGTTCAATATTATATATATATACTCAAATTGTATCCAATCACCAACGTCAGGTACCACTGACTTCCAAATTTACCACGCCTACTTCTAGTCATTACACAGCACTTTTACAGGTAGATTCAACATACCCAGACACTCCGCACTTTGAGTCTAGCGATAAACACCTGGCCTGCAAGTATAACTAAGGTTGTTCACTTTCGAGTTATTGCGAGCTGTCGCATCAACAAGCGGCTATCGAATGCGCGTGGCTTAGCGGCCATAATAATTATTTGGATCATTAGTGTCCGTTCGTGTCGTCCGCGCTGTATTGTTTTTTAAACAAGCCACATCCTGTTCAGAGGGCTGTTCGACATCCAAATCAACTGGGTCGGCATCTTTAGCCATGAAGAAGCTAAGCTTAGCTAAGAATAATTCCATTTAACTAAATAATTAGTATTTTTGACGTACCTTGGGGGCGGGTCTGGATCCAAAAACCACCCTCCTGTATGCGCGCTTGACCTACGAGGTGTAGAACGACAAATAATAGGTAATTATTTAGATATTATATTGTTAACTGCAGTCTGCAATGTGAATAATTTCCTTCTATTATATTATAGGTGACGATGAATTTTCCATGGCAGCTACAAAACTTCTCCTGGGAGCAGAAAATCCTGCCATTATTGAAAATAAGGTGATCTATTAAAAATTTGATAAATAAAATTCTACTTAAAGTACGCAGGACCGGCTTAGGGTGATTTTATTAACCGGGGCTCGCGCCTTAGGTGGTTTCGGGCTTCGTAAAAAATGACAAAAAATAATTCGATTCCAAATTCTATCCCACATGGGCACGAATCCTGTTGGGTATCTATAATTTTTGAGGCTTTCACGGTTGGTTTTTTATCGTAGTAGATTTTTGGGTTTCCACCGTGTGTCCTTCTTCCTTTTTTCATAAGCGAATTTTGTTTAGCGATGAAGCTCACTTTTGGTTGAATAGATACGTCAAAAAACAAAACTGCCATATTTGGAGTGATGATAATCCTCAAGTGTATGTTGAGACACCGTTACATTCAGAAAAATTGACTGTTTGGTGTGCTTTATGGGCTGGTGGAATAATTGGTCCGTACTTCTTTAAAAACGATGCTGGCCAGAACGTTACAGTCAATGGTGACCGCTATAGAGCCATGATTACTGACTTTTTCGTTCATCAATTGAACAACTATGATGTGCAGGAGCTGTGGTTTCCACAAGACGGCGCAACATGTCACACAGCTCATGCCACACTTGATTTATTGAAGGAAACGTTTGGTAACCGCATAGTTTCACGTTTCGGACCCATGATTTGGCCTCCAAGATCGTGCGATTTAACGCCGCTTGACTATTTTCTGTTGGGATATGTGAAGTCGCTAATCTACGCCGATAAGCCCAAAACGATTGACCACTTGGAGGACAACATTCGCCGCGTTATTGCCGATATACGGCCACAAATGTTGGAAAAAGCCATCGAAAATTGGACCTCCAGATTAGACTACGCCCGAGCGAGCCGTGGCGGTCATATGCCAGAAGTCATATTTAAATTATAATGCCAGAAGAGCATCTTTCGAATAAAGTAAACTTCATGTCAATATAAAAAGTCATCTTTGTTTTATTCCATTTCAAAGTTCTATACCTCTAAAAAAAACACCCTTTATTAGCAACTCTAAGTACGATATACAAACTTAATGGAGTGATCCGCGACGTCGGTTAGTAATTACGGCATTTAATTATTGATACTCGTATCTACCTTAATTTAATATACAAAAACCGATAACCGATATATAAAGAAAAATAGTTGGCTATCAAAAGTCACTTTAAACCAGTGGTTTCACAAACTTTATGTTACTACGCATCCCTTTCAAAAAAAATCTAATCTTGGCGCCTCCCCCCCTTTATTTCATTAAATAATACAGACACCTTTTTAAATAGTCAACAATGTACCTACTAATACAAAAATGAAAAACAATATGTAAAAATAAACAAGGTGTTAGGTACTACGTTTTATTCATTTTTAAATTTATTTGTTTTTCATGCGATGAATGTGCTTGTTATTAGCACAATCAATTTTAATAGTAGTCAATCCAAATTCATCATCGTTCATTGACAAATGGATTCTATGATGGGCTCCAGGTCCTGAAGCGGGCCCCCAGACTGAGGTTAAGAGCAGTGTGGTGCTCTAATGTAGTTTCCTAAATTATACACGGGGGTTAAGTTATTATTAAGTATATCAATCATATAGGTATCACATCAAATTGCAACGCTTAACCACATATTTAAAATATTTATAAGCTCTGAAAGAAAGTAGGCGACTTTTTTTACTATTAATAAAATAATGTGAAAAGTGCATTAGCAAACTAACCAAGAACTCAGTAAATAGATTTTTGTTTTCTTCAATATATGGCGCAGAAATCATTTAAAAGTGGAAACATGGCGAATTTTTTTTTTTTTTGTAATTTTGATTTCCAAAGCTCCAATTTTTTATGAATGCCTTCATTTTGTCTTTTTAAATCAGTGAATGCATTAGTGGTCTTTGAATTGATTTATTCACTCAATTTTTATAAAATTTCAACCAAATAGACAAGTTTAACAACAAAATTATCGTTCCTAAACAAATTTGCCTCAAATTTCAACATTATGATTTGACCCTTTTATTTTATTTTTTCACGAGATATCGAACGCGTTTCACAATAGTATAGAAGTGAGGTATTATAAAAATTAGTCTCAATATTTTCTGATCTGTGCTTGACTGTTTATACGTAGGCTTTTGGAGTTCACACCTATTCTGGGACTGGTGCTTTGAGGGTTGGGGCAGATTTCTTAGCACAACAGGTGAAACGGAAAGTCTTCTACTATTCTCAACAAACATGGGGTAAGTCGAGTTATCTTAATATTACATAAGAATTTTTTCAACCACACATAATAGGGTTAAGCAAAAGGAAAGAAAGCTTTATTAAATTTAGTAACTTTAGATTGTGCAGTGCAGTGGTTTCCAAACTTAATGTTACTACGCCTCCCTTTAAAAAAAACTAATCTTGGCGCCTCCCCCCCTTTATTTCATTAAATAATACAGACACCTTTTTAAATAGTCATCAATGTAGTAATACAAAAATAAAAAAAAAACATGAAAATAAACAAGGTTTTACTACTGAAGTATATTATATTCATTTTTAAATTAATTGGTTTTTCATGATGCGACGAATGTGCTACACACATAATAGCACAATTGATTTCAATAGTAGTCAATCCAAATTCATTATCGTTCATTGACAAATGGATTCTATCATGGGCCCCACATCCTGAAGCGGGCCCCCACGCCAGGATCTTTGGCGGCCCCACCTACCTATAGCTGAGGTTAAGGGCAGTGTGGTGGTGACCTATAGTAATGTGGTGTTTCCTAAATTATACACGGGAGTTATCATTTAAGTACCTACTTATATCACATCAAATTGCAACGCACAACCACATAATTAAAATATTTAATAGCCCTGAAACAAAACAGCACCGCAGGTGTATTATTATTATACTATTAATAAAATAATGTGATAAGTGCAATAGCAAACTAATCAAGAACTCAGTTTATCGATTTTGGTTTATAATGATATGAGGCATTATAATATTAGTCTCCATATTTTCAGACAGGTTTGCAAACATCCTTTTATAGGACTGTTTTTTATGTAGTTTACGGCCGTTTTATAAACTATGCATTTGCAAACTGCAAACCTGTGGCCACATTAATTGTGTTAAACTTTTCGCGCCTCCCTTTGCAACACTCCGCGCCTCCCAGTTTGGAAATCACTAGTGTAGTGAATGTGGTCACAGCGGTCACACACTAATTGTGATTGTATTTATATTCACATTCTATATAGTACCTAGTGGATGTTTTATTTATTCGTATAGTGTAAAAGGAAGAAAGTGCATAAATACACACAGAAATAAAACCTAATAAAACATACACACATAACAAAAATACATAATGGAACTGCCATGTAATGATATCTATGTCCATTGGCTGAGCTTCCCGGTGACCAATTTACCAGAAAATAATAATAATATATCGCTTGCCTCAATCGAATACGCTGCAAACGTAGGTAGACTATCCTCCACGTAACCTTGCCATTGTAAGGATTTGTGTGTATACGCAACCGTATAAATGTATTAGTAAAAGCCGGGCACTCGATTGGTTTACACGCGTACGCCGTATAATTGTACACCCGATCCTCTTTTTGCACGGTTTCGAAATAACACGGTTTAAAAAAAAGTACCGATTTTTTTATTTTATTTATTTACACTGATTTTTTTGCTTTAACACGGCTTAAAAAAACTAAAAAGAAAATAAAAATACATATGTATTTATCAAAAAAATGCGTTGCAATGGACCGCACGCCACTGGTGCATACATATTATGTTGTCGCTGGATGCCGCCCAGACATACAAACGTACATGCATGACGTCACTAGTCAGTCACTTAGGGTTCGATAAGAGAGACCCGCGTGCTTCGGCGTCAGCGTAATTAAATATTTACAGCGATGACAGTAATTTTTCGCCAGCAAAGGGGCACGTTTATTGTCAAGTAGCGACACTGAATGAATATATTTCTCTTTGCTAAATTTAATTTAAATCGAAAACTATGTATTTTATGTAAGTATAAATAATTTTAATTTTTGGGTTTAAGAATTTCGTATTTTTAGTTGATTTTAAGTAATGGAACCTATCTACCATTTTTGAATGGGCACCTTATCCTTTTTTCCACGGTAGTCTTTGGGACGTATCCCCCGTGCAAAAAGAGGATCGGGTGTATTAGTAAATTCCGAGCACTCGATTGGTTTATTCACGTTTTAATTCAAAAAAATCTATTCCAAATGGCAAGGCTGCGTTACGGCTACTCTACCGTAATATTAGGGTCTCGTTTTGTATGATAAATCCAACCGCTGAACATGTCGTTGAGACCAGCATATTCTCTGCCTTCTTTGGGGGACCTTCAGCCAGCCACTAAGTTGATGAGAATCCGCTGGGTGTGTCTACCTTCATAGATAGTGATACCAAATATCATAATGCCTAAATCCCCCATCAAAAATCTTCCAATCGACAGAGTTGGGAATATAATGATAATATTATTGTAACTGTAAATGAGTCAAGGCTAGACCAGGATGTACAGCAAAACAAACAAAAAGAAAGTTACCGTTATCTGTTTCTGGGCGGACGAAGGATCGAGTGTAGGTACGGTCAGTCGGTAACCTACCGTTGAGCCTTGACCGTCGCCTTTAAAATACAATTTACTACCTTTTTCGCGCCAAAGCGTGCGTTTTCAAATGTTCGTAGTAATTAATTGTTACTTGTGAAGCGAAATATACTTAATGTCCCTGAATCAGTGTTTTTAATAAGTGAAAAGTATAAATCAACATCCTACGTAAACCTATACCTATCAATAGGTACATGTTTTTTTTATAAAACACACGAATCTTCGATAGTATCTATAGCGCTTCTACTATATTATGTTTATATTTTTTAAATAAATAATAAGATAATAGGTGTCATTATTGTAACGATTTCAGAAAATCAGCACCGTATATTCATGAATGCCGGATTTACTGACCACCGTACCTATCGCTACTGGGATCCTCAATCAAATGGTGTCGACTTTGAAGGCCTCATCGAAGACCTTCTTCAGGCTCCTGAAAAGTCGGTTGTGATACTGCATCCATGTGCTCACAATCCGACTGGGTGTGATCTTACGAAAGAACAATGGGAACGCATTGCTGATGTCATGGAAGTAAGAATTTTTATACTGTGGTGTGTATATTTATCATATTTTAATGAGGTACATCATCAGTGTCAATCAATGACGTCCCGTGGGGGTAGGCAGATTGGGCGTCGCTTGGGGGCGGCAGTTACTCGAAGGGCGGCAAATCGAGGATAATCATTTGAAATATATAGAAATAGCTACCTAAACTTAGTAATAACAAAAATATCTTTCCATTAAATAAAATCAGCTCACAGGTGTCGTCGGGTTCGCGATATCTAGCTTACTTCCGTCACCCTTTGACTTCCTTGGTGACCAGAAACGACACGTGCAGATTTACGAATAATTACAGCCCGATAGTTTGTTAGTAATGTAGGTATCAATACAACACATTTCTTAAATATTGGACTCATGAAAGGATGATAAAAATACTGAACAAAACATGGGGCAGCATTTTGGCGCTGCATAGGTGCGGCATTTTATCTAGGGACGTCACTGGTGTTAATACTCTAACTGAGACATGTTCATCTTCAAGTAGGCTATGATCTACGTTCCATCATTAAAACTGGTAGTGATCTACCACACTCTTATATCTACAAAATCAAAATCTACAAAATATGACTGGGCTAAAAAGGATTAGCCTTGCATCTTTTTTATTATTCTACGTGTTTATTTTGTTAGATTTCTTAAACTTTATCATTTTTTTATTAAAATACAATAAACCGTTACCTACCCACTTTTTTCATGTTTCATTTATTTAGCCCATAAACGTCCCGTATCAACGCTTGGCAATTATGGCGACCCTAACGATAGGGCAAAAGGAAGAAGTAATATTTGATTTACATTAATAATAATTTGTATTTTTTTCGTTAATGTGATGGACCGAACACGAACTCCCCGCTTGAACAGTCAGATGGAAGTAGTAGGAACTAGCTATTTAATGTTTGTCTTTTCCAGTTAAAGAAGCTGTTCCCGTTCTTTGACTGCGCGTACCAAGGAATTGCTTCTGGAGACTTAGACAAGGATGGTTGGTCTGTGAGATATTTTGTTCAGCGAGGCTTTGAGCTGTTCTGTGCCCAGTCATTCGCAAAGATCTTTGGTATCTATGGTAATATTTTAAATTATATTAATAGCAATAGATACGCGAGAAAAAAACTATCCAATTATGGCAAACTAAGTAAATAGCTTACTGCAATTATTTATTAATTAAATTTTTAACGAAATACCTACATAAGTATACTTATATATAAATATGTAATATTTAAAAAAAAACAATTTTTAAGTGAAATCATCAAGGTATATATATAATTTTTTTTTTTACAAAACGGTTATTTTGAAAATAATGCATTTTTGTATAATGTAATCAAATTAGGTAAAATACAAGATATGGGACAGATTATAAAATGCATTTATTTTATGGCGCTTTGGAAATAATTTGTATTTGTCCATATTCAACGAAAACCCTAAGGATTAAATTATCCATCCCTTTTTAATTCCGACACCCTAATATTGCTAATAGATAGATTAAAATACATTTTCAAATAGCTAAAATTCCGTTTGTTATCTCTGCAGAATTATTAAACTCATTATTTCGTTGTACTTTCGTCACCCAATCATTTTGAACATATTATTATATTGATTAAGATGAGATATCCTAAGCTTGCCGGCAACACCGAGTTAAGTCCCGTTTATTTGAGCCTTTCTAGCGATAAAAATCTATGAACATAATGAGACAATTTCAATATTAAACTTATATTTTTCCTGAAAGGTCATAGTTATATTTATCGTTGTTCTGTTTTGTCCATCCTGAAGCGGGCCCACCTACCTATCGCTGAGGTTAAGGGCAGTGTGGTGGTCTAAAGTAGTGTTTCCTAAATTATACACGGGAGTTATCATTTAAGTACCTATAGCAATCATCATATAGGTATCACCATGGCCCCCACATCCTGAAGCGTGTCCCCAGGCTAGGATGGTTGGCGGCCCCCCTACCCATCGCTAAGGGTAAAGGCAGTGTGACGCGCTGCAGTAGTGTTTTCCAAATTGCCTACGCGGTAGAATTAAGGTGTATTTTTAGCGATTTTTTGTATTTTTAATATGTACCTACATCCATTTGAATTATGGAGTTGTGGAGTTTCGTCATACACATAAAAAATGAATTGTACAATCAAATATTTTAAATTATTAATATCATTGAAGTAAAATAGAGCCGCATGCGTCTTTTTTATTATTAGAGTAAATTTGTGATCTGTATTTATCTCATTTATCGGGTCGACTCGCCACACCAGGCCCTTCCTGAGCCCGGACCCCCAGGCTAGAGCCCTGTCAGCCGCCCCCCCTTGTGGGCAGTGACGTCCCTAGCCAAAATGCCACCCCATTTTTTATACAGTATTTTTTATCACCCTTCCACGTCTCCAATATCTAAGAACTGTGTTGTGTAGATACATTACTAACAAAATATATACCAATAAATCTAATTTAAATGCCATCTCTACTTCAATAGAAAATATTGCGTGTCCACGGTTTTCAGATACATTTAAATATACACCTGACAACTTTCAAAACTCGCGAGTGACTGGCAAAAATATATAGGGATAAATTAATTAGGTAAGTATGTAGGTACCTACCGATAATTCATATATAATTCTCAAATCTGCACGTGTCATTGTTGGTCATCAAGGATGTGACGTCCAAGGACAACGGAAGTCAACTAGACATCGCAAACCCGACAAAGAAACACTCCGGTTAAACATTCTATGTTAATTAATACATTTTGTTTCCAACCAGTGTGCTGATTTTTTTATTGGAGAGATATTTCCGCGATTACTAAGTTTAGGTACCTACCTATTTCTATATATACATAATGATTCTTCTCGATTTGCCGCCCTTCGAGTAACTGCCGCACCCAAGCGACGCTCAATCTGCCTACCCCTATGGGACGTTACTGCTTGTGGGGGCCATGATAGGTATAATTGAATTGAATTACATCATTACTACAAAGACTTCGTTTGTCAACAGGTGAACGCACTGGTAACTTGGCAGTAGTGGTGAAGGATATCGCTGTAGTGGATATTATAAAGTCTTGGATGTGTGTAAATATTAAAGGTATGCACGCTGGACCATCCGCACACGGTCCCACAATTGTTAAGAGAATTCTTCAGAACGAGGAACTTTTCCAAGAATGGTTTGTATATTAAAATTATGCTGAAATAATTACAAGATAAAAATAACTTTTTATATACTTACCACGTTTTTAAATTTTCTGTTGAATCATATAAATTTGACAATTATATGAATTAATAATATAGGACAAATAAGGAAATTGTCAACAAATCATTTTTTTTGCTATTTTGCTATTTTACTTTGATATAGTCAAAGTTACCGTTATATATAAATAATAACAAGATAAAAAGAACTTTTTATATACAACGTTTTTAAATTTTCTGTTGAATTATTATGCTCAATATGCTCAAACTTGTACTTGATATGAAGTAAATAAAAAAAGAAACAAACAAACAAATATAGAATACTGAAATGTCATTTTGATTTCCATAGTAACGCACGTATATGTTAATAACTTAGATGCTAGGACCACCCCCTTAGCAACCAATAATAGTGGATTGGATTACGGATTTCTTCCGAAATAACTTTTAATACAAAACAGAATTAACTGAAAATGAATTCAATTCTACTTAAAGATGGCTAAAAGTATTAAATTAATAATGCATTGGCATCGTGTTCTGATATATTCTAAAAGTTTCAAATGTGTAGCTAGTCGGGAAGTTAGTTAAAAATCGATTGCAAGATTTGTACTGGATAAACAACCACCGGACAAACAAGAATACGAGCTAAGAAAAACGTGGTAAAATAGTGAAAACAAATACTTAATTTATATGTCGCCCTTTAAATTCTACCGCCCCTGTGCAATGCACATTGCATTGCTTCATAATAATTATGATACCGTGCCGACAATTCAAGTTGATTTATTTTAAAATGCCAAAAATCTTCGAAAACCATTTAGTTTTTTTTTGGGAATTTGGGGATCACTATTGTAGAACATTACACGGCTCTTAACCTTAGCGTTAGGTAGGGAGGCCCGCCAAACATCTTGGCCTGGGGGCCTGCTTTAGGATATGGGGGCCATGGGTAGAGTTTCCCGAGAAAATCTCAATCTCGAAATTCGGGATTTCCCGAAAAGAATTCTCGAGAAGTCGGGAAATTTCAAAAAAACTTGTAAAAATCCTAAAATCTGTGTCAAAACAGACAAATTCCAAAAAAATATGATTATTTTTTATTTATGTAAGAAGACAAACAAAATAGAAGTCGGAAAACAAAAATAATGTAAAACATTACTTATTAAAATAGAATTTCAAAAAACACAGACTGTCAATTGCTGCGTCTGACAATCGCGTCCGTTTTTGAGACACGAAATTCCCCGATGTTGCAAAAAATGCACTCATTTTGATTCGACGTTGGCTTAATTGTGTTAAATGCCCCGATCAGTCCTTTTGTGTTTTCTGTCCACTTTTTCCATATAGAAAATCGTTTTTTCAATTAATATTTGATAATAAAGAAATCCCGAATCCCGAGAAAAGATTCTCGAGATCCGGGATTTCCCGAAATGTTAAAAATTTTCATTCTCGAGATTCGGGATGGAAAATCCCAAAAATTTCTCGAGAATTCCCTTCGGGAAATTCCCGAAACCCAACTCTAGCCATGGGTATATTATTATGCAAAATTTAAACATTTAATGCGCATTATTTAGTACCTACTTTTCTTTGGATTTGAATCTTTTCATAATCGTGAAAAGTTTACTTAACTCTTTTTAAACTGATAGGTAGGATAGATACATCTTCAGGATCACTGCTGAAATTAACCAAAGTTTCGTCATTACAGGAAAGAGTGTCTTGTAACGATGTCTTTTCGAATCGTTTCAATAAGGAAAGCGCTTTATGAAGAATTAGTTGCGTAAGTATTATAATATTATCGTAAGTATTCTGATCAAATTAAAATAAGTAATATTTTAAGGTATGACCTCAGAGTAATAACATAAAGGGAGTGGGTATCGTTCAGCTATATGAAGCCGTGTTTCTAGCTTATAACCAGTAGAACCTCAATTTTATTATTATTAACTTAACTATGAAATGTTATATCATCATGCTGCTTCTCAGTATGGCTTCCAAATTTAAAGACAACATAGTTAACCATATTTTCTACTAAATTAACTGAAAATAATTTCCACTAACTTTATATTTAACACAAAAACAATGAATTTCAACAATATGTGCTCGCATTTTTTAAATGAATGGAGTCATTCAAACCAATATATTTAACCGGCGAGGTGTACACAAAATATTTAATTCAGCCGTAGAAATTCTATCTTACTCTAACGCATATTGCGGATAATACTCACTATCAACACAAATATGCCTATCATGCGAATGAATGGTTGAAATCCAATATTCGAAGTAGACATCGGTATTTTTTTCCACCTAGAGGCGGATTCAATGTGATGGATTTTTTCTTTTTTTAGGTTGAAAACTCCTGGAAAATGGAATCATATCATCAGTCAGATCGGGATGTTCTCGTTCATTGGTCTTACGGAATGCCAAGTAGAATACTTGGTGAAGAAACACCACATTTCGTTGCCAGTATCAGGAAGGGTTAGTCTCTGTGGACTAAATACTAGAAATCTCAAGTACACTGCTAAAGCTATCCATGATGCAATTGTATCTTTCCCAGCACTCAGAATGGGAGAGAATGCACCGGAGCGCAGCTCCGGCTCGTAAAATTCCTGAGGATGGCATTCCTGTTAGTAAAAATCACGAGGATGGCGCACCGGTTCGTAAAATCCCCGAAGAAAAGCGAGCCGTCTCGTAAAATCCTAGAGCCTCGTCAGAATACTTACCTAGTATTGCATTGAGGTTCAGATTAAATTGAAATAAATTTGTTACATAAAAATACCTAAACATGATAATAAATTAAATATTTTTCTATTAAAAATAATTTTATTTGTTGAGTATCTCTGGATTTGTAATGATCCATACATATGTTGTACTTACAAATTTGCGAAATAGTGGTTAGCTGGTAACAAAAAAATAACTTTCAAGACAAATTGTACTCAACCAAATTGCCCTTTACGAGACGTCAATAGTTCACAGAACAGATATTCTTTGCGTCAATGCTTTTATATATGTTACGCCGAATGTGCGAAATTGAATATTACGTCATGAAAGGGCAAAATTTTGCCTAAATCATGAAAAATGCAAGCCCGTTGCCTTATTCATGAATTAGACAAAATATCTGGAGAGCGCGTGAAATCGGCAGTAATTTTTCTGCCTACTTCATGTCTTGGACAAATTAGATAGTAGCGCTACGGTGGTATTTTTTGCACCTAAACTAAATGTATCAAATGCTCATGGATTGGTCAAAATGTACATTTATATTATCTATGGTCAAAATAGGTGATCGCGCTCCGTGGTGTTTTTTGCAACTAAACAAATGTGTCAAATGTCATTGATTTGAACACTATGGATTTGAATGACGTTCATATCCATTTACTATGAGCAAAAAAATTCTAGAACTACTAACTGTACGACAACATTATTTAGGCGACAACAGGAAGTCGCCCGTGTCACTTATAGAATATTTCTCAGTGTTGTCATTTTTGAGAAAACAAATCTCGCGAAATTAGGTTTTTAATTTATAACAATTCTATTCTCAGTAAGTAATTAATTTATAAATCTAATTATTGTTTGATAAGTATCAATAGAAAAATAATTTCACCTCATTACTATTATATTAGGTTAATTAATACAGCGTAATTATTGAATTTGTAAGGAAATCTATCATTGAACCCACATTAACTGATAATATTGCTGCAGGTATTTATGAATTAAATAATTAGGATAACACAAATTATGACTAAATAAGTAGAAGTGAAAGATATAACATATTCAATATTATATTGATGACCTAATCACATTTTTTTATAATTTACAAATGACGTCTTTTATATCGTATTTTTAGTAAAATTGTTGTAGAAACACATACCTACTGTGAAAATAATTTTCTATAAATTAAATTATATTCACCTAACATTATAAACTTTAAAACAATATGTACCTACTTATCGGTTTAAAAATACAAGAGGACAACTAATTAACTAACCGTAAATACAAATAAGATTAAAATAATTTATAACATCATATGTAAGGTCGTCAACACAACTTTTAAAAGTACATTTCCAAGGACACGACATTAAAAATTGATTAAACCAATCATCATGTGAGGTATTCTACACCAGACATATTGGCTTCATCATCACTCGATACTAATTTATTCACTTTCACTACTGCTATCAAAATTGACACTAAAAACTAAACTTTGGTCACTCATAGTCTCACAACATCTATCTTTTATCATATAATCCTCTTCCAAATGTATTGTGTGTTCACATTGTTTTTTCCAATCGTCCGGTGTTATCGTTCCAAAAGCATCTTCTGTTAGCCTCTGCATGTCAGCTGCTCGGCAATCAACATTATTACTTGCAATTCTTCTTTTCACAAGTGACCACATAAATTCTATTGGGTTAAGATCACAGTGGTATGGTGGTAGACGAACTACTGTTGAGCCTTTTTCTTTGATCAACTCGTCGAATAAATACTTTGGTGGTGGTTTATTTCTATCAATTATTTCTTTTAATTTAGTTTTAACTATATTTTCTTCGAATATAATATTATTTTCTTTCAGCCATTCTTTCATAACGCTTTTTTTATTGGCCATAGTTGGCGGTTTATTTATTTTAACGCTATGGTAAGGGGCATTATCGATAACTATTATAGAATTTGTGGGAATGTTTGGAACAAGGCGTGTTTCCACCCATTGTTTAAAATTAGTTGTATTCATATCGTCATGGTAGTTTCCAGATTTTGATTTAGATTTAAATACTACCAATCCATTATTAATAAACCCATTTTCACTCCCAGCATGTATTATGCATAATCGAGGACCAGCGGATTCCGGTTTCAAAACTCCTCTAATATCATCACTATGCCAACATTTATTCATAACATAGGATGCGTGCACGTATGTTTCATCTACATAGAACACAGGACGATTTTCACCAAGTCGATTATTTCGCATAGTGTTGAGATATCTACCTCTCCACGCAACTATGTCGTGTCTCTCTATGATGACATTTCTTTTAGAAAGGCTTTTTTTAAATTTAAACCCTAGCTTATGTAACCATCGCCGTAAAAATTCTTTGCTTCCTTGAAAGTCCATGCACTCTCTTAAAGAAACTAGTAAGGTTCGCAGCGTCGGAACTTGTTTGCGGACAGTATAAAACTCCTGCACTTTTTGACGTATGGTACATAAGTCCATACTGTCCAATGCAATCTTATTTTTTCCACGGCGTTTTTTTCCAGGCGTTACGATTTTTGAAGAGGAGGCACTCGCTGTAGCCATTTCTTTCTTAATTCTCGAAACTGTCCTTGGGGATATTTCTGTAAATTAATGATACACTTCCTGTAAGTATCTTTATAATTTTAAGCATTTTTGTAAATTTTACATCTCTGTAATAATTGATTTAATTACAATAATGTTTATTCTTGAAAATATTCTTCTTGCTAATTTATTATTACACTGCAAGTGTACTTAAATGACCATTTATACTTTATTATTATACGTCTAAAAATATGAATAAAACATATTACGATACACACAACTATATAATAAACAAACATAATTTCCAGTATTTGGGGAAATATTTCTAGTATTACAACACTGAATTTTGACATACCAGACATGGCCGCCACCCGTGAATTGTATAGGCTCGCCTTTTAAATGCGACTCTTTTTCTTCTTCACAATACATCAAAAGTTTACTAATAATATTTCGAACATCACTTCGTATAGTTTTGGACATCTTTTGAATATAATAAGCTTCAAATTACGTAATAGATAGATGCGTCCAATGCAAATGTCAAAAATGTAATGAATAATTTAGGGGCGTTCCTAATTTGAAACCGGAAGTTCGATTGTAGTTCACAGTTTTGCCACGTAGCCAAGATCAAGTTGCCGGACAATATAATATGATAACGGAAGAATTTTATTGAAAAGTATTTTCGCGATTTGATTCGTGCTTGGGTATCAATTGTGCAAAGGTCGATTGAATGTTTGTGATAGTTTGTTGACACTTGATAGCTAACCTCAAAATGGACATTCAGTTGAATAATTTAATTCAGAATTACAAAACCTAACCTAACCTAACCTAACCTAACCTAACCTAATAATAATAATATTATATTATGTCCAATTATAACTAATAAAACCATCCGTATTAAATTTACTTTTTCTTCTGTCATGTTGACAGTTCAAGAATTCCATACCGTGGCGAATTCATGTACTCAGCAGAAAAATTACCTAATTCATGAATAAGGCAACAGGCTTGACTATTACATGAATTAGCCAAAATTTTGCCTATTTCATGTAATAGTCAATTTCGCACATTCGGTGTAACACATACACATTGGTGATAAAACAATTGTATTGAAAAAATCGGTGTGTGAAAGGCGATATTCCATTGGCAGACGCACAGACCCAACCCGATCCAACGATCGACGCCAACCGTTGTCGCTAGCTATTTGCAATTACACGCAACGATTCAATCTCGTTGGTCCTTGATTTGATTGGTTAAAATAATACTAGTGTTGCTATTATTAAAAATATAGGTTGAGTGAAAACTAGATATTTCTTAGATTGGTGGCTACACTGAACGCATTCCCGCGCAATTTTATGTCAACAAAACTGAGCTGTCAGCTGTCAAACCTAGCGAGCATCAGATCTGTTAAAATTTATGCGGCCGTTTGACATTTATAGAAAGTTTGTATACTTATTGTTAATTTACATCATGAATAACTGGGCGAGCTTGAATCTCCAAACCAATTGAGTAATTCGAATATCGAAATCGAATAATCCAAAGACTAATTTATTGTAGCAAGTATGGCTATATTTCAACTGGCTCAGGCGGTCAGGACTCGCCGTAAACGATAACACTGGGTCAAAAGTTGGCTAACTGAAGAACAGCGTGATCGCCATTGAATATGGCGGATTTTTTTACGTTCCACACTATATCTTTGGCGTGTATTTATTCGACGAGGACTGTGTCCTCGGTGATACTCCATATATATTTTTTAAGTTTTCGCCATCTTGCAGTTGTTCAGTTGAAATCGACCAGTAGAATGAAATGAACGACCGTTTGCATGACTCAGGCGCATATTCGGCTATTTTCGTACGCTTTCGGCAATCTTCGCTTGATAATGAAAGGATCGCACGACGGATAATAGGAAATTTTCCACTTTCGACCCGATCGCTCACGATCCTTGAAAACCATAGAGAATAGAGTTTGACAGTCGTGGCAGACGATCGGGCCAGACGCAATCTGCCAATGGAATATGGGCTTTAGAGGTGAGTTGGAAATACTCCAGTCAGTCACCAGTCTGTGTACTCAAGTTTAGGATGAAACTACCCATACTCAGTATGTGTGGCCCAACAAACTTATTCCAAAAAACTTGTGATGATATCATCGCGAGTCGCTGTTCTGTGCACTCGCCAGTTGGTAGACTTTCAACACTATCGACACTAAATGTGCGCGAACGAGATATCACTTGAAAAAAAGGACTTCATTTTCTTATGATTTTAAGGAAAGAATACCTACCATCCTAATTTATTATATTTTATAAAGAGTGACAAAAATATTACATCGCCATTTATTTTAATTGTTTTAATATTGTACCTATACGTATACTTTTGAGGGTAATCAATTAAACTCTGTTTAAACCAAACGATAATAGTTTTGGTATTCTATGGGCGATACGACAAAATTATGCACAATTTTTCATTCATACTTATTTGTTTTCGTTGGATTAATAATATATAACACAGTGACATAGTGTTTGTTCATTTTTTTAATTCATTAAGCCCTGTCTAATGCAAACCATAATAGATAAAAAATAGTATTCTATCTATTAAATATCTAAAGTAATTTATGATTTAATTGCATAATTTTAGATATTTTATAGATAGATGAGTATTTTTTGACTATTATCTATTATGGCTTGGTTTTCACAGTGCTTAATTTAATTTTTAAAACTTACCAACACCATCTGTAAACTGTAGTCTTATTTCAATGAAAACAAATACGTATGACTGACAAAGCTTAGTGTGCACTATTTATGTCGGATCTTAACAGCCTACCTCCACCCTTCGCCACTGGTAGGTAGGTATACACATGTAGCCTATTTAGGGTCCCTGTGGCCTTATGTTGTAACTTGTGAGTTGAAGTCACCCGGGGACATGACGTCATATGACATCATTGTGACTAGGGATCCCGACCTATTTTAGATACCTATGAATCCCGGGATTGGTAAACATAATCCCGAAACTTCCGGGATTGATTTTTTTATCAATTTTTATGGAGAAAAAACAAAAACGAAAATATAACAGAAAAAATACTTTTAATAACAAATAACTACATTAGAAATAAACTGAGTTTGAATGAAGTTTGATTTATACCCATGTGTAAGTTGCCAATTCATTTTATTTTTTCACATAAATTAATAAAAATGAGAAAGATTGGAAAAAAATAATGCTTTGCACTTTTAACAAAGTAATTCCACCATGATCTCATAGGTTTTACGGCAGTTTCGTATTTGGCTGACTAATTAGATATATGAAGCGGAAAGGCCATAAGTACACCATGATTATTTGCTTTACTATTAAAAATCTCGCTAATCCATTCATTAAGTCTTTACTATCAGAAACAGCAATCTCATATTAAATTCACATTATTATTTATATTACAATATTATTTACTCCATTAAACTTGTGTATTTCCAAGATTGAACGTAGATATACAATATTAACAATAATGTCCTAAATAGTATAAATTATACTAGATTTATTTTTGACCAATTTTATCAATGTTATTTGTAAATATAAAAAAAATATATTAACAATGGTAAAAAATGCCAATCCCGGGATTGTTAAATTGTAATCCCGAAATCCCGGGATCAGAATTTTGGCTCGGGATTGGATTCCCTAATTGTGACGTACTACCGGAGTGAGTCAATAGTCTTCGAGAAATTAACGCTACTCTAATACTGGCGTTATTCATTGTCCCCATACACAAATAGGTGTTTCAGCATAATAACATCTATGGTGAGCCGTGTGCATTGGGCGGCTCGCCTCGATGCGTGTATTGAGCATACGTCACAATTACGTCATGTCGTCGGGTGACTTCATGTCACAAGTTACAACATAGGGCTGCTGGGATCCGAAAATAAAATTTTAGACAAAATTTATTAAAAAAAAAACCCTTCAGGCAGACAAAGCGACTGCCTTCACTTGGCAAAAAAAATATACGATATTATTCAAACTTCAAGACATCATTAACAAAAAAAATTTCATTATAAGTAGTGAATATTTTTTTTAGTTGACTATAAGTTGGCGACCCCACAGAAAACCTGTCGCAACCCCCTTCGGGGTCGCGACCCATAGGTTGGGAGCCCGTGGTTTAAACAGCCAAAACTCGTTAAAGGTTTCGCTCTAAAATTGAGCACAGCCGAGAGAGGTGCTGTTAAAACACAGCACTTATTGTAACAATTTTTCCGACCATGTCCGATCCTAATAGGATCATATGGGCCTCCACAGAGTAGAGGTTTGTATTAACAGATTTTTTTTTTACGAGAAATGGATGTCAGCCACTTGCTCAACCTATTAGGTTCATACCCTGACTCACACACAAATTGAAAAACAATATGTGTACTTGCCAGACCCAGGATTCGAACCTGAGACCCACGGCGTGATAGTCCAACGCTTAAGCCGCGCGGCCACCGTGGGTGTCATTGTAACAATTACAACTAGCTTATTGTAAAAATTATAATAAGTACTTCAATTAATACAAAAATATGAAAAACTATCCTCGATAGCCGCCGATACCAGTATTGTGTATAGAATAGATGCGCAGGGCCCTTTTAAGTGTAAGTTTAACCCTGGGTATATTGTATAAGGAAATATCATAAGCACATATTATTCGAATTTGACTTTGAGTCCTTGAGATAGGGTTTGCTCTTTCTTCTTCGCGTGAGGTGTTTTTCTACTAATTTATATCCCTTTTTCTTGCCGTTGGTCCTTTTTAGTTTACTGGCCACACTTTTTTTTACGTATGAATTTTGTCAGTACCTCTACTTCATTATGGATTTGCCTTTTGACACTTTCAAATGTTGCCTATAATTTGACGTTTCTAATTATCAAAAAAAAATCTTGGACATACGTTAAGTGATCGTCAGGTGAAGGTTAAGTGAACAGTGATTATGGCGCAACATCTGAATGACCGTGAGGTAAATTTTACACGACAAGAAGAAGAGTTCGACGTGAGAGCATCATTTTAGACGCTGACATTTGAGGTATCCTCATTACGTACCTTATTTCAGAAGAGGGACCGGCAAAAGAGTGGCACAACCACCACCAACTCCTGAGGCGGAGAAAATATCGGTGATGAGCTGTTTACGCCCGCCGCCAGGTGCCGACCCCCCCCCACCCCTAAACGACCTTGGGGGTCAAAGTACCTGTGTTTAAGACCACGGTTAAGGAACCGATGTTCCTCAAACCGGACCCGTCTCCAGTCTCGGAATTGGCAAGACTCCATTACTTCGACACCGATGATTGGGCCGGTGTACGGTACGCCGACGCCCAAAAACAATTCTTGGCGGCCCCTAAGTTCGTAGAGTTAGGGCTGAATTGCGACCACTCGTCATCAGCTAACCATCTGATGGAGAGAACAATCGCGGCCCTCTAGAATGCGATGTTTTCCAAACGGGCTTCTGGAAGGGATGGAAGGGTTAGTGGATTGGGCAACCAATCCTCAAACAACCATGACAGCCACGGGCCTGTACCAGAAAATCGAGGAGGATTTTGGGGACAGGTCCACTCATAATAAAATTTTCGAGGACATGACTCAGATTTTCACTGGGACACGCGCCGAGATTATAAAAGCTCGGCGCCAGGTGATTTTGTCTCCGGTGAAGGATACGTTTACTCTGTAGGCACTATCAAATGATCGTCCGAGCTCAGAATCATTAATTAATTAAGACCAACTGGTCGCCTTCCTCCATCCGGCAGATGGACCGGAGATACTCTTCGGGACGAAACAAAAAGTGTCCTCGTCCAGACAAGCGGGAACATCCGAGGAGCTCAGAGGAAGCCCTCTCCATGAGAGCTTCGTCCCTGAAGGCACTCGACCTCGCTACATGGCCAAGGTCCTCCCAAGGGGCGACGTCCTGTGTGAAGGGGGTTATCCAGAGGGGGTAGAGCTCTACCAGGGGTCCGTACTCCAAGCGGAGGTGACCGCATCTGGACGACCAACAATATTGCGGGCCGCCTGAGAGACTTTCATGGAATCTGGATGGCGGAGGGTTCCCCCTCCCCCAACATTGTTAAAAATGACAGCCTGAGCCCGCATACCCTTTGTGCGGAAACCACCATTGGTAAGTCCTTCTTTATTTTTTACGGAAAGAGTTTCAAACATGACAATCAACAGATGTCACTCTCCGGATCGAGGAGTTGAAGAATTTAGGGGTTCTAGAGGAAGCGGGTCGACCCCCAGTTTTCTCTCAACTCTGTTTCTGATCAAGAAACAAGACGGGATCGTACGACCCGTCTCCAACCTAAAGCGTTTGAATGCGTTACTACAGCCAAACCCATACAAACTATTTCACCATTGCAAGGCTCCAGCCTTCTTACAAAAAGAAGACTGGCTAGTAAAAATAGATCTAAGCCAGGCGTATCTCAGGTACCCATAGCTTATCAACATCAATACCGAGGGGAGCTCCTACAATTCACGTGTCTCCCGTTCGGGCTGTCAGCTGCTCCATTATCCCTGACCAATTGGGTCACCGAGAACGCCTCTGAAAGAATGTCTTGAGAATAGTCACATACCTAGACGACTTCTTGGTGGCCAACTAATCCGGAGAAACACTGTCAGTTCGGGTGGAATAACGAGAGTTCCTGGCTATCACGTGGAACACACACAAACATCTGCTGACGCCGATACAAAAAGGCAGTTGGTCCCTCAATCCCCTCTGGGGCGACTCAACTGCAAATCAACAATCGAAAGTTCCTGTCGCCGGAGAATTGTGTAGCACACCATCACCATCTGCTAACGCAGGTGCAAAAATGCAGTTGGCCCCTCAGACAGGCACATATCCAATCCCTTCTGGGGCGACTCAACTTCACATCCTACCTCCACGAGGAAGGTTGTATTGATGACGGCTACAACGCTCCAGTCATCAATATGGCCGAGGTCCCATCTTCGCCAATTGATGACAATCCCACCACAGGCCCAACAGAACATCATGTGGTGGCTCCAGGCGATAGGATCATCCGAGTAGTATACACAGACCGACATTCAATCACTTCCTGATATCAGGCGTAACCGTCACAGGCTGGGGAGCCCAACTGGACGAACACCACTTATCAGGTACGTGGAAACAAGACCAGTTAGCATGGTATTCCAACATGAAGGAAATGTTTGCAATTCTCTCTGCAATTCAATCCCGGGTACAAACAATCAATGGATCAGATCTGTTTATGCAAAAAGTCAACAAAACAGTGGTGGCATACATCAACAACGAGGGCGGCACAAAGTCTTGTCAGCCTCCTAAGCCTAGGCCGATAGATCCTAGTATTTACCAGTCAAGCCAACATCACGCTTACTGCACAATACTTCCCCGGAAAGTACAAGTGCATGGCAGATCGTCTCTCCTGCAGGAAACTCATTCCCAAATGGCACCTCATCAAAACCACAACCATCCCCCTGTTTCAAAGATGGGGAGTTCTCGAGGTGGGTTTATTCACATCCGAAACAGCACATGTCGTCGCACCGTACGTCTCACGAGACATTACAGACAGTGGCGCTCTGTTTCACGATGCCTTCAGCCAAGTATGGGACTTCAGACTGGCGTAGATATTTCCCCCATTAAACTTACTTCCATGAGTCCTATCTCACCTGAACTCAGCAAAATGGAAGTAGGTACTTAGGTAATAATGATTTCGGGGAGTAGACTTACGATGAAGGGCGATAATACCAACTTATACAATACGTCTTCACCTACAGACGACACTAGCAGATACGGTGACCAACCTTCCACCTCCAAGGACCCAGGAGCTATACCTTCATCTTAGCATCTATGGATAATTTTGGATGGGCAGAAATAACATCAGATTGGACGGTAGAAAAGGGGCACTCTTTACTTCCGGATGGCGGCCTTCAACTCTAAAACATACAAACCAGCTTGGGACAAATGGAAGACATTGTGAATTACGAACCTAATGGATCATAATAGCCCTCAACCAATGGAAGTGTCCAGATACCTAGCCTATTTACCCAACAAGGATAGTTTGTCGTACAACACCATCCTGGTGTATAAGGCGGCCATAGCCACATTTTGCAACCGATGGTCATTGGAGATATAAGCACCAACGTGGTTGTACGACACAGGTTAAGGACAATTTCGGTACATAAAACCAAACCCGTCAAACTACCGATTTGGGATCCAATACAAGTGGTAGATCGTCTTAGTAAAACAACACCGGTGGAATACAGCATATACAAAACGTCTCGCAGGACAGCTACTCTGCTGCTTCTTTCATCGGGACGAAGGGTTCATGACCTCACACTACTCAGTATAGTACCTAGACAATGGATAAGTGGATAAGGGTAACCACATAATTTTATTGTTAGTGTTTGGCGCAAAGACAAATACCGCCAAGAATCGTCAACCCGGATGGAAGATAAGCACTTCTACGTGACAGAACATCGACCCAGTAGTCTGGTTACGGAAACTCATCTGCGTGTCAAACCCAAGAAGAGAGTAAGGTGGGGATACTTCGGAAATATTTATATCTACAAGAGAACCATCAAAACCAGCCACCAGGTCAGTTATAGGAAATTGGATAAGATCAGTACTGTTAGAAGCAGGGTTACAAGAACCACCAAGCAGTCTCCGCTCAGCGGTGGTTTCTTTAAACTACCTAGTTAGAAAAATACCCGAGAGATATTTTATTTTATTTATTAAGGAAACAAACAGTTACACAAAAGGGATATAAATTAGTATAATAACACCTCATGCGAAGAAGAAAGAGGAGAAGAAGGACTTTATAAGTCAACATGAATAATAAGAGTTTTATTAGTAGGTAAAACTCCTTTCATTAAAATAATAAGGTCGTTTAAAAATTTTATCTAAATTATTGTGGATGAATGTTTATTTTTTTTATGGCAATCCCACGAATAAACCGCCGTATTTGAAAGAAGAAAACATGAAATTAGAGCAGTTTTGTTTTATTTATTACAAAATAGTTCATATTCACAGTGAAGTTATATGTAGAATGAAGACTGTTTTGTCGAAAAGAGTTTTTTTAAGAATATTATATTTTTCAAATGACATCTAAACCATTTTATTCGCTTTGCGGTAATTTTATGATCAACATTTTTTCTTAATTTATGTACCTATACTAAAATTTTCTGACTCGCAGGGCTGCCAATATGTCACCGTGCATATTATTTTTGATTTTTTTTTTAATTGCAACGAATTGTAAAATATATATAAAACTTATTTTTTAATATTATTACCTAATAGTCTAAGATTATTACCTATTTGTTTCTTTATCTCAGGCCGTGAAGCCCAATAATAGTGGTAAAACTCCCAGGTTTGTAGAATTTACATATTAGATCATGTAAATATATTTTGACCTCACCGGGATCGAACCCAGAACTCCAGGATGGAAGGCCAGCGCCTTACGCACTGCACCACAGATTCTAAGTAAGTTACATCATGATGACCCAACCGAACTATGTGAAGAAAGATTGTGCGATTTGGAGTATGCAGATGACGCAGTCGTGTTTGACTCGACGATCGAGCTGTTGTAGGTAACCATGAACAGACTAGCCGCGAACTCGAAAGTTGAAGAGCCACACGTCTTCATCTGAATGCGGCTAAGACTAAATCCATGTGCAGTGCATCGACGCCGACATTCCTCTGCGGGTTTCCGGTCTGCCCGTCGAGCTGGTGTCCAGGTTCAAATACTTGTGTGCCAAGGTTGCCGATGATGGTGGTATTTCCAGTGAGTTTGGAATCCGCATGGGTATGGCGGGCTGCATTCAGCCAACTTGGATTCGCATGGAGGTCAAGGCTGTATTTTGTGAGGACCGAATGTTGATTGCTAAACGCGTGCTTGCTACCTGTGTTCCCGTATGGTTGTGAGACATGGCATATTCCTAAGCTTTAAAGGTTTCGGCGTTTGAGCTTTGAGAATCGATGTCTCCGCCGAATCTTAGAGGTACATTGGTACGACCGCGTTGCAAACACTCGAGTTCGTGAGCGGACACAGCAGTCTTCGGTGATTGAGGTAATCACGAAGAGACGCTTTACGTGGCTGAGACATGTGTTTATGAGTGCGACACTTCGTACCCTTGTGGCACAGACTCGAAGGTCCGTCGCCCTCTGTCTGGCATGGCAGGGGGCACGAGAGTTGGTGATGGACCGATGGAAGTGGCGCAAACTTGTGCTTGCCCTATACTCCAATGCTGGGTCGTGACAGGTTGAAAGAAGAAGAAGAGAAGATAATAATAATAAATATGACAATACAATAATACTTATGTAACAATAAGATGGAATCCTAAAAAATTCACATATTTTTAAATTTTAAGATTATCTTTGACTGGAAATAAAAAATATTTTTGTTTTTAATGTTTTCAGATAGGTAGGTAAGTAATTACATATTTATTAATTAATACAGTTTAAAATGTATATTATCAAAAAAATGTCTCAAATTGCACCACTGAGACCACTGTAGCAAGAAAATGCCTCGTTTGATCGGAGCAATGTGTATCTATAGTCTAAGGTGCCAAACAAGGCCTGAACAAAAACGATGCATAAGTGCGAGTGAGAAAGTATTCGGCACCCTTATACTCTCTGCGACACGCGCTAGAGTAAGATAAAAGGTTTACAGATGTGTAGAAGATTTTGTTGTCGGCGTAGCCGCCAAATCTTTGTTTGTTGCTTAACTAAGCGTCGATAACCTGCGAGCGCGTGATACTAAAATTGATATTTTTGTGTTAAACATAAAGTCGGTGGTAAATATTTTTAGTTAATTAAGTAGAAAAGATGGTTCTGTGTGTTGTATTAAAATGTAGTAGCCGTACTGATAAGCAAGTAGGTGGTATTACGTTTCATAGGTAATTTGATATATGTTCGTGATAATTTATTTGTATATTATTATATGTTTTAATATCAAGTGACCGTGTTTCTTTAAAATAACTTAAATTACGGATATTTTTACCTAATAGTTGCATTTTGACCGCTTAAAAATACTATATAACGTAAAAAAATAGAAAATTATATTTTAATTCGGAGCGTCTAGTGCGAGCACTTTGGGCGAGGATTAGCGAAATGGTTTATTGACTTGAACATTTGTATACGAATGCGTTCGCTCGCCCACAAACCAAACGCACGGCACGCAGCTTCATTTAGCAATGCAATGGGTGGCGTCTAGATGTATATATAGTCTAAGGTGCCAAATAAGAATCAAAAACTTGATGGAGCTTATACCTACCAAGTAATAATTCTGGCAGCCTGTTTCAAAATTGGTGGACCAAAGTGTATGGCGTAATTAAAAACGTGATAAACGTGATAAATGTTATGTTCAGTAATATCTAGAACAACATCATTTTTAATAGCAATCTTAAAAACTATTATTTTTCCCCATGAAAAACTGCTCGGCACATCAGACAGTCGAAAAGTAATATTTGGGAAATTCGGCACGCGTACGTAAAAAGGTTCGCCAACTCTGAATTGTAAGCGATATGCAGGGACTCAGAAATAATGGGAACTGAAATACATAACGGGTAAGGCGATAGCAGGTAACCGACTTGAGTAAGGAAAAATCCGGGATAAACTTACACACGTCTCAAGATTACCGTTTACGTCGAATACTGAAAACTGCTCTCGGTTTATGCATTTACGCTCATTTAATGTTTGTGTATTACACGCACGTGCATAATGCGTGCTTCATTTTCGTAAGACACTCACACATTCAAAACCCTGCATCAAGATGCGGCGTGTTGAATATAGCCTATCGGTATTCTATTTATTATCTGTTCTTGGCGTTGGCAAACTCAACAATTTAGAATGGGTTTTTAAGGAATTGGCTATTTTTCCAAACTTCAACAGAATGTCTAAATTATTTTTAAAGATTTGCATATATGTATAT
This sequence comes from Rhyacophila brunnea, assembly GCF_057557595.1. NCBI lineage: Eukaryota > Metazoa > Arthropoda > Insecta > Trichoptera > Rhyacophilidae > Rhyacophila > Rhyacophila brunnea. The sequence continues at coordinate 27,934,515 of NW_028232904.1, read as the reverse complement.
TACATTCATTATATTAACAACCGAGAAGACATAATATAATAACCTAGTAATAAGTAAGTATGTAGGTTATGAATATATTATTATGTAAATTTTGAGAGTAAAATCATGCGGCATTTCAATTATGCTAATGATTTAGCTAATAAATGGTACAAATGTGTGAAATATTCATCATACCTATAGAATAGTTTTTTATTGTTTTATCACATAGAAACACTTTGGGCCCACGTTGGACGCCAGTTATAGCAGGTTTGTTTTTTTATTTATAAAATAGAACCACTTCCGGTTTAGTATTTATTCAGAGTTCAAAGAGATTAATCAACAAAAGCAGAGCATACTTCAAACGGTACACGAAGATAGATTAACAAGATCTGATGACTCGCTCGACCAAATAACCAGATGAACTTCCCAAAAGATTAGTTCAGTTAAGGTAGGTATCACATATAAATAATTATTGAACTATCAACGTGGTAATGATAGTTTGATAAATTGATAAGACTGATAAATAAATATTTTAATAATATACTTACCTATAAGCACTAGGTACCTGGGCACTGGAATAATTAGATCTAGAATAAAGTCTGACCAAAATAGTATGCAAGAAGTTAAGACATTTTAAGTCCCGCATACTATCTCGCCGAACTAAAAGCACTGTTTACAAGTCACTTGTAAAGCCAGTGCTCACATACGCATCGGATACCTGGACATTAACTCTGCGAAATGAACGAGCCCTGAACATATTTGAAGGAAAAATTCTCCGCCGTATATATGGACCGATCAGGGATGGCACCAATTGGAGGAGAAGATATAATGCTGAACTCTACGGGCTGTACGAAGATTGCAGCGCAGTTCAATCAATTAAGATTGGGAGATTGCGATGGCTAGGTCATGTGCACCGTATGAATGGCAATGAACCGGCAAAGAGAGTGATGTCCAGCAATCCAATAGGACGTAGAAGAAGAGGGAGGCCAAAGATTCGCTGGTTAGATGGAGCTGCCAGTGACTGCCGTATTCTGGGGGTACCAAATTGGAAAGCGGCCACACTGGATAGGGACAGGTGGAGGGAGCTGTTGGTGGAGGCCAGGACCCACACCGGGTTGTCGCGCCCTTGATGATGATGAAAATAGTATGCATCGTTTTGTTAATAATTCATCTGTCAATCTTCCGGTGTTGTTTTTTATAATATATTTTTAATTGTTTGTAAATAATTATTAAAAGTGTTATTAAACCAAAAAAGTTTTTTTAACATAATAGTGCAGGGGGGGGGCAAACTTTTTGGATGGAGGGCCAAATTCAAGAATTCAAAATGAGTGGCGGGCCGCAAGTAAAAAACCATTTTTAGATATACACTATTTATTATCACGAAAAATAAACATTACAAAAAAATTAATTAGAAGAACGAAACTGTTTTTTTTAACATTTAATAGATTTTTTAGGTTTAATAGATTTTTAAAAACTAACCAATACCATCTGTAAATTGTGTCTAAGTTCAATAAAAACATGTACGTATGACTAACAAAGTTTAATGTGCACTATTTATGGCGGATATTAACATCCTACATCCACCCTTCGCCACTGGGATGAAGGGAATGTATTCGGAAGTCACTAGCACCAGCTAAGGCAGAAAGAGGTTTTGTTGATTACGAAAAGTGACTTAATATACCTACAATGCGTTAGGAATCTGATACGACTGGCCCAATATAGTAGAGCAGGGGGGGTAAACTTTTTGGATGGAGGGCCAAATTCAAGAATTCAAAATGAGCGGCGGGCCGCAAGTAAAATACCATTTTTAGATATACACTATTTATTATCACGAAAAATAAACATTACAAAAAAAAAATGAGAAGAATGAAACTGCTGTGCATTTTTGAACATTTTTTTTTAAATTCAGGTGTTAATTTTGTAGTTGATATTCTCAAAACTGCTTGTAAATGGGCATCGGAGATATTTGATCGTAAAGAATTTTTATTGAGGTTCATGATCGAAAATGTTTGTTCACATATATAGGTTGATCCAAAAATAACGAACATTTTTCTTGCATAATCTTTAAGTTGGTCGAATTTGTCTGAATTAAGGGCTTTGTAAAATTTGGAGATTTCTTCACGACGATGCAATTCTCTTAAATCAGTGTCACACTGCAGATCAATAATCTTAAGTTGTAGCTCTGTCGGTACACCATGCCCCCCACATCTTGACGCGGGCCCCGAAGCCAGGGTCTTGGGCGGGCCCCCTACCTATCGCTATGGTTAAAGGCAGTCTGACGCTCTCCAGTATTGTTTTTCAAATGGTGTTCGAGGTCAAATAAAATTCAGTGTAATTTAGCGATTTTTTAACACAGTATTTCTCAACACGTCCCAACAACTATATGTTTTAAAATGGTAATAAGTTAGAAGTAAGCTAGCGCCGCAGGCGACTTTTTTTTGCTATTAGAGCAAAATTAAGATGTGTGTTTATCTCATTTATCTGGTCGACCCGTCACGCTGGGCCCCCCTGAGCCCGGGCCCCTAGGCTAGAGCCCTGTCAGCTCCCCCCTTGTGGGGGCCATGCGGTACACTATCAATATCTATTGAAAATGGATTGCGTACTATTGCTAAACTTGTCTCAATTTTTTGGAAGTCACCAAATCTTTGTGAAAAATCGTCATTCAGAGCTTTGATAATTTTACCATATTATTCAAATTTATATTCTGGTATATTCAGCAACTTCAAAGTTGGAAAGTGGTCCACGTTGTTATTCGATATTTGTCGAAGGATTAACTTGAGTTTTAATTGAAATCCAATCAAACTTTTTACCATATCATGGGCATATATTTTTTTTCCTTGCAACGCGGAGTTAAAAGTATTTAAATATGTCACGATGTTCAACGTCGAAAATATTGGTTACATAGTGTGAGACGAGACGCAAGGAAGACGTACCTACTGAGATAACACATTTACGAAACAACAAATTCTTCAAATTTTAATCTATTGTCAATATTTCTTAAAAAATTATAAAAAAGTTATTCGTAATCAGAAGTACAATTAATGATGGCGGGCCGCAAAAAAATACCCGGCGGGCCACATGCGGCCCGCGGGCCGCAGTTTGCCCCTCCCTGTAATAGTGGATACCGGGTAAAAAATATTTGGATACTTAAATTTACCCGTCCGGGATTGCTGACAACCCTAACGTATAGGTACGCAAATATAATACTCGTATTATCAATAATTAGTATTCAATTCAGAAGATCGGGTGCCAGTTCTGTTGGGAGTTTGCATATTATTATTATTGTGATAAGATTTAGTTGTTGTTTTGTGAAAATAATATGGCTTCAGCATTCTCAAACCTCCAACACGGGGAATCGATTGAAGTATTCGATTTAGCCAGAGACTTTCAACAGGATACATTTCCACAAAAGGTCAATCTCGCGACTGGAGGTAGGTATTTTATTTGCTGATATACCTATACCTATATATTTTTGACCTCAAGGACAATATCTATATTGAATCATGAATGATGATTATAAACGAATTAGCAGTATTTTCAAATTGACATCATACATCATTCTCATTTGTAATAAAACTTATTAGCTATAATATCATGAGACATCAACTAACTAAATATACTAATATACTCCTACCTAACTGTTTGTATTATAAAGTCCTACATAGTACCTACATTTTAATTTATTATATTTAAATATAAATCTAGAAAACTGATCATCGAGTGAAAGTTGGCATCATTCGTAGATAATTTATTTATATTTTTAATGCCTACCTAGTTGGCATACGTGCAAACTATTTTTGGAGATTATTTTTTGAAAAAGTGTTGCCCTACTTCTAAAAGAAAATTCCAATAAATAACCAATACATACATTATTCTGGTTCAATAATTGGCGGTAGCTGTATAGGGTCACGTCGGGGTCACCACTTTGGAGGTAGATGCAGTGACGTCCCTAGACAAAATGCCGCCCCCAGGCAGTACCAAAATGCCGCCACATTTTTTTTATACAGTAGGACTTTTTATCATCTTTTCATGACTCCAATATCTAAGAAATGTCTTGTATGGATACATTACTAACAAAATATATAGGTACCACTAAATCTAATTTAAATGCCATCTCTGCTTCAAAAGACAATATTGCGAGTCATTTAAACATACATCTGACAACTTCATAAACTTGGATTATATTATAATATATATTATATTTGGATAAATTTTTAAATTAGGTATGCACGTGGCATTGCTGTTCACAAAGAACGTAACGTCCAATGACAGCGGAAGTAAACTAGACATCGCGAACCCGACAAAAAATAAAGTCCTCTTAAAACTTTTATATTACCTTTGTTTCCAAGCAGAGAGCTTAGTTTTATTAATGGAAAGACATTTCCGTTATTATTATTACTAAGTTTAGGTACACATTTCTATATATACCTAATGATTCTCCTCGATTTGCCGCCCTTTGGGTAACTGACGCCCCCAAGCGACGCTCAATCTACCTACCCCCACGGGACGTCACTGGGTAGATGAGGTGGAGGAGATAAAGTCGTTGTTGCTTGGCGGTTTCGGAGAGGTGTTTATTTATCGATATCGCAAGAATAAATAAATACAATAATAAAGATAACAGCGTGAGGTTATAATCGCGGATACGGAAGTGATTGATTATATTAATGAACTGATAGACTGGACTCGAGTGGAATGACGGTTGACTTACTTAATTTACTTTGGATATTCCTAGTTTATGGATTTAGGGGTTTATGATCAGCGCTCGAAATGGAAAATTTCACGAACCGGAGCGCTCGACAATTTTCTGAAGATATTACATAGTTACCAAATTTTATGTGTAAGTACCTACTTCATAAAAAAATGTGTTACATTTTCTATTACATGGCCTATCTAGCTCAGACGGTCAAAATATTTTTTCCACGAGACGGAGCGATAATTTTATCGATGTCACGAACCGGAACGGCGCTCCGGTGCGTTCCGGTCCATTTCGAGCCCTGTTTATGATTGTGACAGGTATATTTTTAAAATTTAATCAAGATGGTATTATTATCAACGAAACAATAGATGCGCCTTCGTAATAGTAGATAAAACAATAAAATACACTTGGTTTAAAATTCAGCTTGTATTATTATTAAAAATACTTCATTACAACGTTTTTCTTAGCTCGTATTCTTATTATTTGTCCGGTACAAATCTTGCAATCGATTTTTAACTAACTTCCCGACTAGTAGGACATTTTAAACTTTTAGAATATATCAGAACACATTTAAATAAAAAAAAAAAAATATCAGAACACGATGCCAATGCATTTTTTTATTACTTTGATTTCATTTTTAGTTAATTCTGTTTTGTATGAAAAGTTATTTCGATACCATTATTGGTTGCTAGGGGGTCCTAGCAACTAAATTATTAAATAATATATTATACGTGCGTTACTATGGAAATTAATATGAAATGACATTTAATTATTCAGTATTCAGTATTTATATCAAGTACAAATTTTTTTGATCGTTTAAGCTAGTCAAGTCAAGTTTATATGATTCGACAGAAAATTTAAAAACTTTGTATATAAAAAGTTCTTTTTATCTTGTAATTGTTTTTAAATAGTTTACAAAGACGACGATGAAAAAACATGGTTGCTTCCCGTTGTACGGAAGACTGAAAAGGCCATGGCTGACGACCTCACTTTGGACCATGAATATCTTGGACTATTAGGTAAGTTCGATTTTTTTTTACAATTTCCAACAATATTGGTTCATCGGAAACAAGTACTATATTAGTAGCGAAGGGTGGATGTGGACCACAGAACAGATTAATAAATATAATTCAGATAGACTATACCCAAACACACTACATTTTGATGCAGGGTTTTGAATGTGTCATACGAAAATGAAACACACGTCATTATACACGTGCTTAAGTTTGCCAGCGATTGCAAACCTTTGTAAACAGTTGGCTGAAAATCAAATTAAAAGACACGGGTTAAAAACCCAGTGACGTCCCTAGATAAAATGCCGTTCCTAGGCAGCGCCAAAATGCCGCCCAATTTCGTTATATTTAAAAAAAAATAAAAAAGTGTAAAGTAGTATCGTTAGAATGATAATAGAAATGAGTTTAACAATTGTAATGCACAATTGTTAAACATGGAGTGCCAACTAATTCAATCGATAAAACATGAAATATTTAGTACTATTAATCTCAAGCATATAAGTTCGGCTTTCTGTTAACTTAAACCTTCTGTAAAGAATGCTTTATAAATCATTATCTACCTCGAATAAAATGTCATTTGCAAACTCGTTTGAAATATTAAATTATAATTTTTGGGCGCCTTGAACATATTATTGTGTGTATTTACAAATTAAATATAACAATATAAAAATAAGAACACAGCTTAATTTGTTAAAAGTGTTATTCAATTACACACTATCAATTTCGTACGACAAGCGTACTACATTGAAATTTAAAATTGATAAAAAAAAACAAATAGAAATTTTAATACAAATTCGAGATGCGTTTGTTTGGTATGGGTCATAGAGTATTTTTTAAATGGTTTTGATTACTTAGCTTTTATATTTTAAATGATGGCTGCTATTTCAGCTTGGCTGTAACTGTATATCTTCCTGTCCGAAGGGGAAGCACAAATGGCGTTGAAACTGTTTCTATATGTTAACCGATGACGTCCGAACTGCACTGAATCTAATCCCGGAGTGAGATCTTGTGGGCGGAAATGAGTTATTTGTTTGCATCATGCTTTCAAAAAAGCGGGAAGAATCCTGATTGGTTCATTTTTTAACGGTCATTGTTTTAGAAACAAGGTTGACACACACTGTTAACAAGGTTGTGCCAAATTTTGTTGTTAATTAATTAACATTATTTATTTAAGTCTGCGTTTGAAATGTAGACATGTCACGTGAAATGTAACATGACAATTTGTTATACAGTATTTTTATCATCCTTTCATGAGTCCAATATCTAAGAAATGTGTTGTATGGATACATTACTAACAAAATATCAGACTGTAATTATTCACAAATCTGCACGTGTCGTTTCTGGTCACCAAGGACGTTGAAGGGCAAAGAAAGTAAACTAGATATCGCGAACCCGACAAAACCACGGAGCTGATTTTTTAATGGAAAGATATTTTCGTTATTTTGTACCTACTAAGTTTTGGTAGCTATTTCTATATATTCCAAATGATTCTCCTCGATTTGCCGCCCTTCGAGTAACTGCCGCCCCCAAGCGACGCTCAATCTGCCTACCCCCACGGGACGTCACTGGTGACTTGATATTGTCAAATCGCGTCATATCACCTGAAAGAAGATCCGCCGATCAGGCCCTTCCTCCAATTCTCCAATAGTCTCTGAGATTAATGTTATTAATATTTTTTGTCTTATTAAGTAAAGTTCAATATCATTCTTTTTTCCCTCATATTTCTGGCATTCCATTGTAAAACCCTAATTTGTTTTTTGTTATTCAATTTGTTTAAGTTTATCCCATATTCTTCCACACTCGTGATCGGTTGCCTGTTACTCCACATCCGATAACGTATTTCAGTTCCCATTCATTCTGTGTTCTCTGATGTGTACTACATAATCTATTGTAGATTGTGGAGATCCGACAAAAATAATGCACACGCTGTCTTTGTCAGTCATATGTATTTGTTTTCATCGAACTAATGATACAAATTACAGAGATGGTGTTGGTTAGTTTTTAAAAATCAATTAAACCCTACCTAAACCACACCACAATAGATAAAATATATACTTTTTTTTATCTATTATGACTTGGTTTAGGCAGGGCTTAAAAAACTAACCAATACCATCAGCAATTTGTATCATTAGTTCAATGAAAACAAATACCTACCTACCTATGACTGACAGGGACAATTTAGTGTGGAAAATTACTGTCGAATCTCTACAGCCTACTTCCACCCTTCGCCACTATTCAATTCATTATATATACATACTCAAATTGTATCCAATCACCTACCACAGGTAGGTACCTACCACTGCCACTGACTTCCACATTTACCCCGCCTACTAGGTATTCATAGCTTCTCGTCACTACAGCAAACTTTTCCAGATAAATTAAACATACCCAGACACTCCGCATTTTGAGTCTAGCGATAAACACCTGGCATGCAGGTATAACTAAGGTTGTTCGCGTACGAGTTATTGCGCATCCACATGTGGTTATCGAATACGCGTGGCTGAGCGGTCATAATAATTTATTATTTAGATCATTAGTGACCGTTTGTGCCGTCCGCGCTGTCTTGTCTTTTAGACAAGCCGCATCTTTGTTTGACAGTTAAATCATCTCGGTCAGGATCCTCAGCCATGAGGTCCTAGCTAAGAATAAGATGCTGTTTCTTGAGGAGGGGGAGGTCCGGATCCGAAAACCCGGGTCTTGTGTACGCGGCTAAACCAAGAGGCGTAGAACAATGGAGAAGAAGTAGTAATGATTTAGATATTATATTGGTCTCTGCAATTTGAATATTTTTCTTCTGTAGGTGATGCTCAGTTTTCCATGGCAGCTACAAAACTTCTCCTGGGAGCAGACAGTCCTGCCATTGTTGAAGATAAGGTAAACTTTTGAAAATTTGATAAACAGAATTCTAGATTCCTACTTTAATTTCTCGGGCCTTATGGCAATTTGGTTAATCGGGCCTCGCACCATGGGTGGCTCTGGACTTCATTAAAGATTACAAAAAATAGTTAGATTTCAAAATGATATCAAGGCAGTTCATTACTTTTCTACATTTTTTTTTCTTTTCTTCTTTTTTAATGATTATCTCAAACTCGATTTTTGGAATATGTGAGTTATAACTGGTTGATTTTGAAGACTAAGTATACTTACTACCAGTATAAAAAAATACTTAGTATAGAAACTTATTCCAAAATACTTAGTAGTATTTGGAATACTATATAGAGCGTTTGGCGTACGTATGCGACAAAAGTTTCATACTCAACTGAAACTAAAACCAACTCCAAATTAGTATTTGAAATACGTATCAGCTCAGGGAACTCAGACTGTGTATCGACTTCAATACAATCGCTAAAAATACACTGAGCTCCGCTTGTCGAAAAGTCCCATTTATTATAAAATTTTAAACACATTTTAAATTTATGAGTTGTTTTTCTGTTAGGTTACAATATTCATGTTAACAAAAATGAATAACAGTGTTTTTTTTTTTAATTTTAATCATGTTTTGAGGGGTCATATAACAAGCCTAAGCCTGTGCGTCATCTCACCACTGTGCTACGACACAAAACTATTAACATTCGAACGCAATAGACAAATAAATTAAAATATACCTATATTCAAGTGCTATCTCGTTCGCGCGCATTTAATTTCAAAATTGTTGAGAGTCTAGCAACTGGCGAGTGCACAGAACAGCGACTGGCGATGTTATCATCACAAGTTTTTTGGAACAAGTTTATTGGGCCACACATACCTACTGAGTATGGGTAGTTTCATCCGAAACTTGAGTACACAAACTGGTGACAGTATTTCCAACTCACCTCTAATGACGTGTGTATTAATCTGATATGTGGTTGACTGTTTATTCGTAGGCTTTTGGTATTCACGCCTTTTCTGGGACGGGTGCTTTGAGAGTAGGGGCAGATTTTTTAGCACAACAGATGAAACGGAAAGTGTTTTACTATTCTCAACAAACATGGGGTAAGTCGAGTTATTTTACTATTACATAAGAACATTTTCAACCACACAATATAATAAGGCTAAGCGAAGGGAAAGAAAGATTTATTTAGTAACTTTAGATTGTGAAGTGAATGTACTCAGACTAGTGTTAATACGGTCACAAAAAATCCCACTAATTGTGATTGTATTTATATTCCATTAAATTGATTCGATAATAAAATTATCTATAATACCTAGTGGATGTTTTATTCATTCATATGGTGACAGGGTGTAAAGGAAAGAAAAGACGAAGTGAATAAATACTCACAGAAATAAAAACCAGAGCCTTTAACATATAAATTACATTAAGATTTGTAGCTGTCAGTATATTATTGATCAAATATCTATTTTTAATGTATCAAATTATTCGACCGCAATAATAAATTCCCAGCGACTCATATGCCGGTAAACAACTTATTACATGTGTCAGCAGATTGATTGGCGATATTAAATACGGTATCGCAATAGAAAATTAGTCTTATATCCATTCCCATAGTATCATAATATATTATGACTGTAATAAATAAAATTCACAGCTACTCGTATTTAAACCGCTGACTCTTGATTAATAAGATAATAGGTATCATTATTGTGACGATTTCAGAAAATCAGCACCGTATATTCATGAATGCCGGATTTACTGACCACCGTACCTATCGCTACTGGGATCCACAATCAAACGGTGTCGACTTTGAAGGTCTCATTGAAGACCTTCTTCAGGCTCCTGAGAAGTCGGTTGTGATACTGCATCCATGTGCTCACAATCCGACTGGGTGTGATCTTACGAAAGAACAATGGGAACGCATTGCTGACGTCATGGAAGTAAGAAATTATTGTACCTATGTTAATTTTATACTGTGGTACCTGTATAATATTATATTTATCATATTATAAGCAGGTACATCATCAATGTTTAAACTTCAAGTAGGCTATGATCTACGTCCCATTGGTGATCTACCACACTCTTTTATCGTCATACTCAAATTTGGACAAACGTATTATATTTGACACACTTGTATTTTATCATCACATAGCTACTCTATTTCTCATTCGTCGTGAAAATGATTTTGTCGTCTTTTGGGCACTTATCGTTAAATTGTTGTCATATTGTGCTAAGAGCCTACTGTGGGACGGTAAAAAGAAACTACGCATCAGTTTAAAACGCATGGATTTACATCTTCTCTCACTCGTGAGGATAGTATATTAGTACATTGCGTGAGTGATTCAGTACTAATCAAGGAATACGGCGAGGTTACTCAGGCCTCATTATGGTTAACCTGAAAATCACTTTCATGTTAGCCGGGTAAGGAAATAAAAAAATATTAATAATTAGGGCAATAGAAATAAATAATATTTGATTTACATAAATAATTAGTATTTTTCCATTCCTGGGGGGGGGGGCGACTGGACGCAAAAATCCCCCTTTCAACGTCTTGTGTGTGCGCCTAGCTCGAACTGAACCAGTCAGATGGAATTGGTAATGGTAATAGGACTTACTATTTATTATTATACTATTTAATATCTTTGACTTTCCAGTTAAAGAAGTTGTTCCCGTTCTTTGACTGCGCGTACCAAGGGATTGCTTCTGGAGACCTAGACAGGGATGGTTGGTCTGTGAGATATTTTGTTCAACGAGGCTTTGAGCTGTTCTGTGCCCAGTCATTCGCAAAGATCTTTGGTATCTATGGTAAAATTTTAAATTTTATTAATAGCAATAGATACGCGAGAAAAAATCTGTCCAATTATGGCAAACTCAGTAAATAGCTTACTGTCTAGTCAGCCATATCCAATGGCATAAACTCCATAGCTGACTTAATTATAATAATTATTTCCTAAATATTCTTTTAAAGATATTATTTTGATTGTGAGTACGTCAATAAAAAATAACGAATCACAGCTCATTGGGCATGTCACTAGAATATAAGTTCCCAGTCACTTAGTATCTCAGTCTCTCTATGGCTCCGCACAACATCTCATTATACCGAGACTCGGACCTCGGAACAGTACCATAAGTATTGTAACATAACTACCTACCATAAAATACTCTTGTATCGACTGTTTACGCTGCAAATAAAACTCGCTCCTCCGTACATCGGAGCAACCACCAAATCTCGACTCTTTCATCCACCATATATGACTCCCACACGTATAACGCACAGCAGAACCTCAATTTTATTATTATTAACAATTAATAGTTAGCAATTAATTTACAATTAATAGCAACAGATACGCGAGAAAAAATCGAACTAAATTGGTATTCAGATACCAAGGGGTGTCCATGAGAAGTATCAGCGATGAATTGTGCCACAGAAGGTGGTTAAGAGAAACTCTCATCCACGTAACCTAACCTAAGAAAGGTTATTCCCAATATTGATTCTTTTATTTGCCGACTCTAAGATGCGTATGACCTTTCTGAGTATTTTGGCATTGCGTTACTTATCATTCAGCAGGTCACATGGATAAAATCTGGTGATCATTCAGCAAGTCACATAAAGTTTTCCCAAATATAAAAGGCCTAGAAAGTTGACTCCGTCATTTCGAATGATAAACCACTGTATAGGTAACACCTATTTTTCCCATTTCTTTTCATTTTTTCCTCTTCAGACCCACGAGGAAGAGCCATGCGCTCTTCGTTAAAGGTGTACAAACTCGAGTGCTACAGATGACAAGGATAAAAGATCGTTTAGGCTTGATGCCTCATATTATACCTATTAATACCTTTTTGGAACTCACGTGTGTGTTGTGGAGTCCTTCATTCGGGCATTTTTGATGTTTAGGGAGTGAGAGACAATAATATAACGGGCACAAATTGATAACACATGTATTTATTTTATAATTCCGCGCAGAATTATGTTTTATTAGAATTGGGCAAGCATTGGTTTTATTACATTAGGACAAACATTGATTTTTAAAACGGTTTGCCGGGAACTTTCACTTTTGGTACGGCACTGCCAATTTAAGGGTTGATTCATCTTTGTCACATTTCACTGATAGGCGGATTAACATTAACTGGGATTACGTTAGACTAGCTATGACGAGGATAAAAGGCCGTTTGGGCTTGGTGCCTCATATTATACCTTTATATGTATAATTGAATTGAATTGAATCATTACTACAAAGACCTCGTTTGTCAACAGGCGAACGCGCTGGTAACTTGGCAGTTGTGGTGAAGGATATCGCTGCAATAGATATTATAAAGTCTTGGATATGTATCAATATTAGAGGAATGTACTCTGGACCATCAGCTTACGGTCCCATAATTGTTACGAGAATTCTTCAGAACGACGAGCTTTTCCAGGAATGGTGTGTAGATATATTAAAATTCTGCTGAACAATAGTGAAAACAAATAATTGATTTTATATCACCCTTTAAAATGTGTCATACATTTCAAAATCAGCCAAGTCCACCTTTAGGTATTTTTGACTTTTTTGTGAATTGCTGAAGAACTAGTGCTTTCTAACATTTCTGCATTATCAAAATGTGGAATTTATTAATTTTAAATATTCTATACTCGAAATAATATAAACTTTCACCCTTGTGACTGTATTTGAGAAAAGAAAAAGCTGTTTTTCTCCTATTCATCTATTATGGACTTGGCTGATTTTGAAATCTAGCGACACAAATACTGCCGTCCCTGTGCAATGCATATTTTTACACATGTACATGGTGGACCTGATTATGGGGTACATAATAGGCTCCAAATGGATATGTTTATTATCATACAAATTTAAATACTTAATGGGTTAAGTAAGTACCTACTCATATTTTTTTGTGAAAGCTAACTAACCTTTTTTTAACTGAAAAAATAACCACAGTTTTGTCATTACAGGAAGGAGTGTCTTGCAATAATGTCTTCCCGAATCGTTTCAATAAGGAAAGCTCTTTACGAAGAATTAGTTGCGTAAGTATATATTTAACATTATAATAATATTATTACCATTATCGTAAGTAGGTAGGTATTTTGATCAAAATAAAATACTATTTTAAGTTATGACCTCAGAGTACCTAATAATATAAAGAGAAAGAGAGTGTGTATTGTTAAGCCATATGAAGCCGTCTTTCTTGCGTATATGGGGATAAACAACTCAATCCGTGTCAATATATTGATCGGCGATATTAACTAACTGACGGCAATTACGAATTCCTTAATATCCATTACCCGTAATGTCAATTATGGTAAACTCAGTACATAGCTTACTGCAATTATAATTTCCGCAATATCCGTTTTTCCACATAGTCAGCCATATCCAATGGCGTAAACTCCATATAGAGTAGCTGACTCAATTATAATAATTATTTCCTAAATATTCTTTTAAAGATATTATTTTGATTGTGAGTACGTTAATAAAAAATAGCGAATCATAATTCATTGGGTTTGTCACTAGAATATAAGTTCCCAGTCACTTAGTATCTCAGTCTCTCTATCGCTCCGCACAACATCTCATTATACCGAGACTCGGACCTCGGAACAGTACCATAAGTATTGTAACATAACTACCTACTGTAAAATACTCTTGTACCGACTGTTTACGCTGCAAACAAAACTCGCTCCTCCGTCCATCGGAGCAACCACCAAATCTCGACTCTTTCATCCACCATACATTACTCCCACACGTATAACGCACAGTAGAACCTCAATTTTATTAGTATTAACGTTATACCACCATGTTGCTTCTCAGTACGGCTACCAAATTTAAACACAACATAGTTAACCATATTTCTACTAAATTAACTAAAAAATATTACCACTACCTAACTTTATATTTAACACGCAATACGTGGTCGCAGTTTTTGAATGAATGGAGTCATTCAAACCAATATTTACCGGCGACGTGTACAAAAATTATTTAATCAACCCGTAGAAATTCTATCTTACTCTAACGCATAGTACGGATAATCAGTGACGTCCCTAGACAAAATAATTTAAATGCCATACCTACTTCAACAGACAATATGGCGTGTCTATGGTTTCAGATACATTTAAATATACACATGACAACTTTCAAAACTCGTGAATGATGATGATTGGCAAACATATTTGGATAAATTATGTCAGTATGTACATACCCATAATTCGCAAATATGTACGTGTCATTGCTAATCATCAAGGATGTGACGTTCAAGGACAGCGAAAGTAAACTAGGTATCGCGAACCCGACAAAAAATTCAGGCCTGTTAAACCCTTTGGGCTTGCGCAGACAGAGGGCGGTCGGAGTTCTGCGTTCAACCGACCGTTGACCGCTAGCGTTCAGGGACAGCAGACAGGTGGCGGTCAACAATAAGCGTTCCATTTGTTTACAAACGTTGTAGTGATACAGGCGCTGCATAATGCGAGACCGCTATATTCCGACTGCGAGTGGAAGTGAGAAAGCACCGCTGTTGCGTACTCACTCCCCCGTGTGGTTTCGCTCTATGTTGTGTGACTGCTCAAATTCCTATGACGGGACTGGACGGGAGGTACGGCGTTCTTTGTAATTCCGGGAATAGAACTCTAGAACGCTAGCGTTCCAATTGACCGGCGCGGTCTGACCGCCGGCTGTGTACCCATACAGTACAAAGAACGCAGAACTCCGAACGCGGAACGCAGGCCGCCTGACCGCTCTCTGTCTGCGCAAGCCCTTTATGTTAATTAATAAATTTTGTTTCCAATCAGTGAGCTCAATCTTTTAATAGAAAGATATTTCCGTTATTACTAAGTTAAGTTAGGTACCTATTTCTATGTACACCTAATGATTCTCCTCGATTTGCCGCCCTTCGAGTAATTGCCGCCCCCAAGCGGTGCTCAATCTGCCTACCCCCACGGGATGTCACTGCGGATAACATAAGCGTGCCGAATGCTTTCTCACTCGTACTTACAGTTCGTTTTTGTTCAGGGCTTGGGTATGACTATCTATTATCTCTTTCCCTTTATTTTTCTGTGGAACTCATCCCCTCTCACTAACAACATAAATATGCCTATCATGCGAATAGTAGATTGGACAAAAAACGGTTAAAATCCACGGAGGCGGGTTGAATGTAACACATTTTTCATTTTTTAGGTTGAAAACTCCTGGAAAATGGGACCATATCATCACTCAGTTCGGGATGTTCTCGTTCATTGGTCTTACCGAATGCCAAGTAGAATACTTGGTGAAGAAGCACCACATTTCGTTGCCAATATCAGGAAGGGTTAGTCTCTGTGGACTCAATACTAGAAATCTGAAGTACACTGCTAAAGCTATTCATGATACAATTGTATCTATCCCAGCTTAGCATCGTACAATTTTTTTTACGAATAAAATAATGAAATTAAAATATTATCACTGTTTTTATTACCTGTTATAATCAAATATCTACCTATATGTTTTATTAATTTGAATTTCAAATGAATTTAGGTAGGTCTTATAAGAAAATACCATCGGCGAAGAAAATAGAGCTAGATATATTCTAGGATGGATACCTACTATGATAGTCCCAAGATTTGTGGACCTGAATAATAAATTGCCAAAATTCGTGAGTTTTTGTGAGTAAGTTCTAAGTATTTCAGCGACAAACAAAAAGAAGACATTATAGCAGCGCTCGAAATAAAAAAGTTTACGAACCGGAGCGCTCGAAAATTTTCTGAGGATAGTAACATGGTTATCAAATTGTATGTGTATTTTATAAAAATAAGTGTGCTAAATTTTTTGTTATATGGCATATCTAGCTCAGACGGCAAATTATTTTGTCCACGAGACGGAGCGATAACTTTACAGATTTCACGAACCGGAACGGCGCTCCGGTGCGCTCCGGTCCATTTCGAGCACTGCATTATAGAGTAGATGGCCGAATTTACCATAGGATTAAAGGGGCTATAGCTGACGTTCCCCAAATTGGTAGGAGCTCCGGGATCCGGAAAATAAGACAGCATTTATGAAAAAGTCTTCAAGCAGACGAAGCAACTGCCTCCACGTGGATGGATTTTGTATGATCCAAAAGCTCGAAATAAATGCAAATTTATTTATTTTATATACAATGAACAAAACAAATTATAAATTTAAAGCGTTCACGACATGACATAAAATAAGTAAGTATTACAATTTTCCAAATAAAAATACAGAGCGATGTGAGATAATAATACAATCTAATATATAAAAATCAATATTTGTTTGTTCGTATTTTATGCGCTGCCATACCATTCATCCGATTGCAATAAAACTTTGTCAACTTATTGCTTGCACTTGCGCGAAGAGTATTGGCTATATCTTATATATAAAAATGAATGTCTGTCTGTCTGTGTGTCTGTTTGTCTGTCTGTCCCGTATGCATTCCTATACCATTCATCCGATTGCGATGAAAATTTGGTAAGTGGTTGTATGCACACCCGCGAAAGTTTCTGAATTAGAAAAATCATCACCTTCTTTTTCTTCTTCATTCTATTTTCTTTTATTCGTATGGTTCCTATACCATTCATTCGATTGCGACGAAACTTTCGTCAGTTATTGTACGCACACACGCAAAGGTTTCTAAATTATAAAAACCATCTTCTTCTTCATTCTATCCTCCTTTATGCGTATGGTCCCTATACCATTCATCCGATTGCGATGAAACTTTCGTCAGTGGTTGTGCCAACACCCGCAAAGGTTTCTGAATTAGTACAACCATCTTCTTCTTCTTCATTCTATCTTCTTTTATTCGTATGGTCCCTATACCATTCATCCGATTGCGATGAAACTTTCGTCAGTGGTTGTGCCAACACCCGCGAAGGTTTATGAATTAGTACAACCATCTCCTTCTTCATTCTATCTTCTTTTATTCGTATGGTCTCTATACCATTCATCTGATTGCGATGAAACTTTCGTCAGTGGTTGTGCCAACACCCGCAAAGGTTTCTGAATCAGTACAACCATCTTCTCCTTTTATTCTATATTCTTCTATTCGTATGCGTTCCTATTCCATTCATCCGATTGCAATAAAGCTTTCGTCAGTAATTGTGCCAACACCCGCGAAGGTTTCTGAATTAGTACAACCATCTTCTTCTTCTATTCTATCTTCTTCTATTCGTATGCGTTCCTATACCATTCATCCGATTGCGATGAAATTTTGACCAGTTGTTGTGCGCACGCTCATATTAGAATTATTTTCATATTTCCATATTTATATTACACAGATATTTTAATATTCAAAAAATAATTACCTCTTATTATTTTTTTAAATATCTAAGATAAATATAACCACGAAGCGACCCTGTGCGAAGCCGGGTACTTCAGCTAGTAAGTAATAAAATAAAAAATAACATAAAATAACAAAAATAAAAGTAGATGGAAGCACACAGAGTGATCTATCGATAGACCATATCTTAAAAACCTATAAAACAATGTCCACCTAAATTCACTCTCACGTAAGTGGAATATATTAATATCCGAAGCGATTTCATTATACATGGTAATTGCCCTCCCAATTGGTATTACTAATGGCAGGTTAGTTCTGCACCTTGGGAGAAGAAACAACGGTTGCCCTCGATTCCTAAGATAATTATCAGAGACACACAAGCCAACACCACCAAGAATGGCAGAGTTTACAATTACGCCGCGTAGGTATAAGTCGGCAAAAAATATGTGGCCAAATAAAGATCCCTTCTAAATTTTAAACTAGGTACAGTATGTAAGCATACCTAAGAGAAAGTCAGTTGGATAGAGCCACGGATAATATCCATACAGCCGAAAGTACATTAAAAAAATACTATTATTGACAACCAATCGCAAATAAATATGCTACTGGGAGAAATGTTTATATAGGTACCTAGGTACTAAGCACAAATATACCTAACAATAATAATGTCGTGAGTTCCAGGTTCGAATCTTGGGTCTATGAACCTAATAGGTTGAGCAATTGGCTAACATCTATTTCTCGTAACTTTTACAAACCTTCAACAAGGGGGGCGGGTGGCAATATGTATTGGACCCAGGGGCCTCTTTAAACGAAAGTTAGGCCCTGGGTATATTATATTATAAAGAAATATAATGAGTAAGTAGGTACATATTATTAAAAATGACATCAATCAGTACAGAGTATTTTGTACATAATTTTAGCAACAAATATTTTTACACGTACAATGCAATATACCTATGTAGTAGGCAGTGGCGAAGACTCCATACTAGGCGATTATTTAAAGCCTACCTTCTTAAGAAAAATATTTTTTAATTGCATATTCACATATTTATATACTTAATCACTTCATTATTTCATGTTATATAAAAATAATTTATTTTGCCAACGAGATCGCATATGTAGAAATGTATTACAGTATTACACAGTTTACAAAACAACTGTAAAGGTATTAAAATATATACCACAGCGTGCCGTAAATAAATAATAAACGCCGCAATTTCTCGACGTAAATAATTAATCTCCGATTATGTGTGAAATAATTCTGAATTATTTTCGTATGGGCTTTACGTCTCGTAACCTCAGCAAGTCTGCTGATTTGTACGAAATAAGGTAAGCTCCTATCGCAGAGCCTAAAACATTCGCGCATAATACCTAATGTTGTCACGACTGCGCACTTTGTCCAAAATCATTTTAATTTTTTATAAGGCGTTTAATCGAATATTAATGAATAAGTACGTATAGATTGTTTTTATAAATAAAAATAAATTTTATCTAATGATTTTTGATGGGTATACACGTTTTGAAAAATACGTAATTTAAACACATCGCTCATTTTTATGTCGTCGATGAGTTTTTGAAGTTTCATTGAAATTAGTGTGTCGTTGTCATTTACTAGTGGGTACCTATTCATTAGCAGTAAATATCGTACTATTCTCGTAAGTATACCTGACAAGTGTGCTCTTTTTATCAGATCTCCACAGCCTACCTCTTTCCAAAAGTCACCCTTCGCCACTGGTAGTAGGTATGAATTAAATAAATTATTGATAATTAGTATAAAGTATGATAAAGTATTCCCAATATATACACTTTATTTTATATTACTGGTAGCACTGGTTTGAAGTGTCAGTTCAGTTTTGATGACATTGTAAAGGTCGTTCTGAATTTTGATCCGGCGCGCAACTGAAAAAGTTGTAACTGCACAATTTACTAAATTCATTCTGCAGTTGACAGTTTGTTGCGTTAGCCGTAAGATAAACAGATCAAAATGGCTTCAGTGTTCTCAGAAATTGAATTAGGACCGCCGATAGAAGTTTTCGCTTTGGGAAAGGCGTTTACAGACGACACATATGCCCAAAAAGTCAACCTCGGCGCCGGAGGTATGCATATTTCATTCTTTTTTTGTCAGTATTATACTTAATTGCACAAAACCACTTTCTCCAATTCGTTGCGACTCCACTGCCGACAAGTTTACAAAATCGCAACAATTTATATTGACGTTTTTATTACTTATTTCAAAAGTTTATCGACGTCCGAAAAGTTTTTGTAGAGTTTACGTAAAATGAAAATATTGCAAATGTTACGTAACTGGAGTGTAAATACGCCCACAAATAAATGAAAACTATTTACTCAATATATGTGGAACACCAATAAATGATTTTTAGTTTGTTTAATTAAATTTTTAATTCATAAGTTTACTTTTTCTAAATTCTGGTTTGTAACTATTCCCTGTCCATATATAATTAGACATTCCATCCAATATGTTGAATTAAAAACGTTCTTGTATAAATATGGAGCCTAAACGTATGACAGTGATGGTAAGTGACGTCCCTAGACAAAACGCCGCCCCTAGGCAGTGCCAAAATGTCACCACATTTTTTATACTTACAGTACTTTTTATCATCCTTTCATGACTCCAATATCTAAAAAATGTGTTGTATGGATACATTACTAACAATACCACTAAATTCACTAAGGACGTGACGTCCAAGGACAACAGAAGTAAACAAGACATCGCGAGCCTGACAAAAAAAATAAAGTCCTTTTAAAACTTTTATAGTAATAATTAGTACATTTTGTTTCCAACCAGTGAGCTGAATTTTTTAATGGAAATATATTTCCGTTATTACTAAGTTTAGGTAGCTATTTCTATATATAAATAATGATTCTCCTCGATTTGCCGCCCTTCGGGTAACTGCCGCCCCCAAGCGACGCTCAATCTGCCTACTCCCACGGGACGTCATTAGTGATGGTCGAATACAATTAGGAATTTTCGTATATGAGGGTAGTTCGTAAAATAAGGTCTCCAATTTTTTTTCACAAATAAAAACACATTTATTTGCAATAGATTATACATTGTTGGAAAGCCTGGACTTTCTACTATTTTTCTACATAATCTCCGTTGGGATCGATGCATTTTTGCATGCTGTGTAGCATTTTTCATATAACCGTGTCATAGAACTCTCCCGCCGCGGCGTGCAGGTAGCGTACGACCTCTTCTTTCAACTCCTCTTCGGTCGTGAAATTTGTCCCACCCAGGTGTGACTTCAACACAGGTAAGAGATGATAATCACTTGGTGCTAGGTCCGGGTTGTAGGGGGAGTGACATTGAATTCAAGAATTCCTCGCCCTCTTCTGCGTAGCAATCAAAAAACGAATTAACTCACAAAACTCACACCTGGCGGTAGCTGCGAGTGGAAGCTCCATCGCAAACGGCTACCAAACCAAGACTAAGCATCGTAGAGAGCTCGAAGTGGTGGGAAGTTGTATGCGGGGAATCAAGCTACACGCCAGTGTTGCCGGATCTTGTGTTAAAGCATTCCTCGCGACTCCAGCACCTTGGAGACCTTATTTTACGGACAACCCTTGTAACTGCTGAGAAGGTGCTACCCTACTTACTTTTTTGCATTAAAAATTGGCTTTTATGTCCAACTGGAAATTGCTTCAGCGATTTTTTATCGGGAAATCACAGAAGGCTCCATATGGAAGAATCCATGTTATTATTAGTCATATATCGCTACATCAATGCCACAGTAGGACATTCTGTAAAAAACGTAAAGTTTAACAATTATAGTGCTATAAATGTACTAATAGATGCATTATAAGGGAAGTATAAGTATATAAATTGTAATTGTTATAAATATCTTAGTAAATACTGCATCAATTTTAGTCCACCTCATTCTAACCGTAGTAAAGTGGCAGATTATGGGTCCATAATGCATGATGCAGACGTTAGCGTTAGACACTCCCTTGACTGACTGATACTGCGAGTGTAATAGAGAGGGCGCAATGCCGCTCAGTTTCAATATTCATTTCACTTGGTTTATTTATTGAACGATCTTATACCCGTTGCCAAAGTAGTTTCAGTACAAAAACTTTATTCTTAAAACCGTGAAAAGTACTGCTTTAAATATACACGCTTCGTAAGTCAAATATGTGGCCACTACCGATGCCTTTAGGCAGTGACGTCCCAAGCAAAGTGCCGCCCATAGGCAGACTTTGCCGCGCTCTTTCATTATTAATCTCTAAATTTATGCAAAATTATTAGGTCTACTGAGGATTAGAGCATTTCCACGAAACGTACTCCAAACAGCGGTGGTTTTAGGTACATGGATATCTGAGGCGCCGACAAGTATTGAGGCCCCCTTTTGATGGTTTAAAAGTAAGATGTCTGGACTCTCTTAACGAAACGATCACGTTGTCCGCTTTATGGAAAACCAACACTGCTTCGAAAAGTTGTAGTGATCATAGTCGTTCCTTCATTTGCCGCTCTTTATATTTTGCTACTCCTAGGCAACGCATGATCTGCCTACCCCCACGGGACGTTACTGTCTCCAGTATTTCTGGCTACTCTATTGGATTTTAATGTTTTTTTGCAACAAAATAGAAAGGGAATCTAGCACTTATTTATTGTTCAAACTCATTTTTTTAAAACGTTTTTTTTTTATCAATAATATTATTTTGTTGATAACAATATCTTTAAGGGTCATAGGATCTGTAAAACACAACAGTCTTTGTATCCATGTAGAGATAAATATTTAAATATTTATTATCATTCTATTTCCGTGCTTTGATTATAATTAAATTAATTGTAAATATATTTTTGGAGGTATCTTGACATGTAAATGACCAAATTAAATAACTTTGATCAAAAACATGTATGAAATATTCTTTTGTTTAAATTGTCATGAATGATTCAGTTCCTTACTAGAGGTGGGAAAACTGGTCGATTGTTTAGTTTATTGGGCCACACATACTGAGTATGGGTAGTAGCATGCCGAGATTTGAGTACACAAACTGGTGACAGTATTTCTAACTCACCTCTAATTGGAACTCATTATAATGATATGAAACTGTGTTTATTTTTATTCTACAATCTTCAGAATCTAATATGGAAACAGCAAATGTTAATGTTCATTATTGTTGGTCCCAGGTTCGAATCCTGGGTCTGGCAAGTACACATATTGTTTTTCAATTTGTGTATGAGTCAGAAAATGAACCTAATAGGTTGAGCAAGTCGCTGACATCCATTTCTCATAAAAACAAAATCTGTTAATACAAACCTCCACTCTATGGAGGCCCATATTATGATCTTATTATGATCGGAAATGGTAAGAATGAAATGAATGCATTCCTCTTAACCGGCTCTCACATCTAAACTCTCCTCTTCTGCCACACATCCATAAATCAAGCCTTCTAGGAACGTCGATCCGGTGTTGCATTCAACCATCCGCGCACTTCAACCTCGTGACAGTCGCACGTAACCTCTCGAAACGTATAGATATTTGGACGCGGCATCGGCGAGCCGGTATAGGAATGACCAATTTGTAGGTGTTCGTATGCGCTCTGGCGTCTTCGACTCGCAGCCTGAGATCCATGCGATTTATTGTTAGCAGCACTAGATATTTTTTCAAACTAAAAAGTCACATTCGACCAATCTGCGGAGCTACATTTGACAACGTGTGTTTTGTGAATATCGATGACGTTACATCAACGTATACGACACATTGCAGACGAGACGAGTTTTGATGTACGAGCCGGTTTAATATATAGAGCATATTATATTGTATGACCGTGTAGAACGGTGGCGAGTTGATGAATGCCATAATTAATTATCTTGTATTTTTTTAGTTTACAGAGATAATGAAGGCAAGCCGTGGGTGCTGCCGGTGGTACGGAAGACCGAGAAGTTGATGTCTGAAGATAATACTTTGAATCACGAATACCTTCCAATCTTAGGTAAGTCATAAAGTTTAAGTTTGGGTAAGTTACAAAGTGTGGGATGATGAAGACATCTAAAAAATGACAAAACTGAATCTATTACCTTTTGCCATTCGGCTATTGATATAATATATCGTTAAATTTAGTCATAATGTAGAGAAAATATCCAAAGAATCATATTTCATGTTTTCATCTTTCAAATGCATTGTGCCTTGCCTGCCACCCATTACGACGTCTAGACAACCACAAATCACAGGAAGTAGTCTAGATATAGTTACATATATTTAATGTAATATAAATCGACTGCTTAATCCGCAAACCAGCTAACTCCATTTGGGCAAATTGTTCAGGATGGAGAAATAACATAATAATTTAACTATCGAGCGGAATTTAACAATTCTAAAAATAGCTGCACTATGAATTAATACACTATTTTAGCTTCCCTTTTAAATATAAAGATAATTTATATAAAGAGCAGAGTTGTTCCATTTATGATATTGGAAAATTGGCACCTGCAGTTGGCTTTTTTGTGTGAAGAACGATAACGCATTTATTTATAGGTTTAGGAGTTTGAAACTTTGTGGGAGCATAGAAAACATGCTTTGAAAAGCTTGTGAAAACACCCAGACTTTGGACAAACAGATCTCACGTTTCTTGTTCTTATCCTTTGATGTTGAGAGGGCTGGCGCGCACTGGAACCGGTTCGGTGTTCACGCACTCACGCACAGGTAAACGGACGATACGCTTTTGGATGGATGATATTATATGAGGTTGGTGAATGATGATGATAAGTTCAAAATGGATGAAATAGACGCGACGTTCGCTCAAATCGTATCAGATTTAGCGTAAGAAGGTGTTGAATCACTCTGTCGAACGCTGTGCGGCAACACGCACCTGTTCGGTCTCTTGAGTAGACTCACGCGTGGCGGCTGTCTTGACGTAACTTTGTAGGTAGCGACGGTAAAGTTATAACAAACTTGCCCACGTCCGCTTGCTGCATATCACTTGAGTTAACTGAATGTTCTTCGCAATTACGGTCGATTTCCGACCTGTAATTGCTCGTCATCTGGTCTTGTGACAATAATAAATAAGGGGATTTAAGTAGGTGGGGACTGAGGATGACGGCCACCACAATCGGCCCAACCAGGGTGCGTTTATAAATTTATACATTTTGTGATTTGTGGTTGCGTCTAGCCACTAAGGTGGCAGTTTTATTTTATTCGATAATTTTATTTATCTAAAAATTATGTATGTTATCGTAAAATTTATTTTGTTTGCCAGAAACATAATAAACTGTGTAATTAATGATAATGCAGTCTCGGTTGTTTATGACAGATGTTTAAATAAATATTAAAGTCGGCAAATAAGGCATGAGTATAATAAATTCCTGCAGTTACAAAAATCCAACACAACAAACGAAATACTAGTGTCATGATTGCTTTTGATTATAGACTACTCAATAACAAGATTAATATCAATATTTGTTTATTAACAAGGTTATCATAGAAAATCAAGGTATCGATTCATGCGAATTTGTAATAACAAAAATAGTTTAGATGTTATCAGCAACTAAACTATTTTTTTTCAACGAATAACTCACAAGATTTAAGAGTGTGATATTCTTTATATGGCACTGGACAGATTTTGACTAATGTACCAATTCACCTTACCTATTACGACGAAATCATTATTTAAAAATGGGGCACGTTAAATATTTTGATAATTATGCCGCAGATGCCCGCACAAGCTTTTTCTATGCTTTCCATGAACAGTTTATTCCATGTAGACAATTATATTAAATACCTTTTTCTGTCAGCGCAGATGCTTTTCGATCCAATAATTGTTAATTTAAAATTTGAAATTTTCATACATTTTGATGCATCATTATCACACACTAAGATTATATCGCACCCTCGCAACTAAACTGCCACAATCCAAAAAATGTCAATCAGAGAAAATCACCTTTGAAGTTTTTACCTTTCGCATTTTTGTACTGTGTTTTTGAAATATGTTTAGATAGTGAATGAAGTTTTGACTTGAATTTGATGACTTAGAGAAATGAAATTTTCGGTACATATACTATGAACGATAGACAATGAAACGTATTAATTAACTCAAAACACGTAAATTTGGACTTTTGGCGGTTTAGTTGAGAGGGTGCGATATGAGGTTATATTATGTTGGGGTAGGTTAGGTTATGTTAGGTTATGTTATATTAGGTTAGGTTGGGTTTGGTCTAAAAAGAGAGTTATAAGAACCCATGCGGGCATCTGCGGCTCATTTACCAATATTTTTATTGCCATATTATCTATGTTAAATGTTTCATATTTATTTTTAGGATTTGAACCATTCTCAACGGCCGCAACTAGCATGCTTCTCGGTGCCGATAGCCCGGCTATTGTTGAGAATAGGGTAAGCGATAGTTATCATATTTGGACATGTTTACTACGTATACCAATTTCCACAGTATTATTGCTACAGCCAAAAACTACAAGAGTGTTAACACAATTATAGAATCATTCATTAATCAGTTGCATAAATTATTAAATAAACAAATATTGCTGAGAATTGCAACCTAAATTTTTTATGAATGGATAGTTTTTTTTTTATTAATTAGTGCATGTCATGTTTTCCTATTGGATGGATTCAGATGGAGCCGATCACAAAAATAGTGATAAAAAACAGTGACAATTTAAAATTTAGTGTACAAAACTTATGATTTAACCTTTTCTATGCCTCACGATATTACTATGGCAGTATCTGACAGGCCGCAGATTTTAAACGACACGCTGAATGTAGAGCAAAGCTCTTACTAAAATCGCTGTAATACTGATAATTTGTTGCTTCGTATTTCATAATTATTCAAACAGATGTCACTGTGTGTTTAATTTTTTAGATTATGCAAATCAATCGACAGTAGCTAGTAATTTGAGTTTAAAGTCGGGCGAGATAACTCGCAAAATTTGTATGTGCGGCCTGTCGATCACGGCCTCATAGAGTGAGAAAACTCGCTGAAGGCATAGAACCAATTAAGGCACGATATTATACTGTTCATTTGACGGTTGTACTTCTTGGTCGCCACGGTTTGGAAATCAGGTCATTTCACAATTTATATATTATAGCCTTTATTATATATGTCAATGCAGCTAATGTCTTCAAATATTCAAAATTCTCTTTTCACTTAGGCATTCGGCATCCAATGCCTGTCTGGTACCGGTGCCCTCAGAGTGGGCGCTGACTTCTTGTGCAAACAGATGAAGCGCTCTGTCTTCTACTACCCCAAACCGACGTGGGAGAACCACCATCTGGTGTTCGTCAACGCCGGTTTCAAAGAACCTCGTACATACCGCTACTGGAAGGCGGAGACTAGGGGAATCGACTTTGAAGGCCTCATCGAGGATCTCAATCAGGCCCCTGAGCACTCTGTTGTGATCTTGCACGCCTGCGCACATAACCCCACAGGATGTGATCCGACCAAGGAGCAGTGGGAACAGATTGCCAATGTTGTTGAAGTAAGTGTTGTATTAGAAATTTAATATTGAAATAATTTGACATGGTATTAAGACAATATTATAACTTAACTAATATTGGAACCCATGCCCCCTTGGATTCGCGCCTGTGTGATCTACTCACTGAGCTATAAGTGCCCTATCTAGTTGGGACGAAGTTAAATAGTGTTTTACAATTCTCACCGAACCGATTTCAAAATTTTATTATATTTGGCAGTCGGCTTTTGTATTTTAAATCAAAGTATTAATAATTAGGTTATATATTTCTCTGAGGTATTTTCAAATTATCTGTGTTTAATAAAGAATGTTACATTCTTAAATCTTGTGAATTATTCGTTGAATAAAAAAAAGAGTTTATCAAATATTACACCGTTTATATGTGCATGGATTTACTGCTGACAGTACGTTTTCTCGCGGCCATAACAAAAAAATGCATGTGTAAACACGTATTATCGTGCAAATTGCAAGATTGAATGCATGGATCAAAAAAGTTCAGAAACTCCTGAATATTCATGCAACAATTGGACTGTGCGATATCTGCGCAGTAGAACGATAGCGGCGAACCTGCCGATAAAAAAATGAACTAAACCGTGCAGAGACTCATTTTGAGGTTAACTGATTTTCACGACCTGTCAAATAATACCATACAATGACAACATCGCGTCTCGCTTACTCTTGAAGAATGAGATTGGCGAGATAGTCAGCACTTTTACGTGTGAACAGTTATTATCGCGATAGTTTAAAATACACACTATTGGTGCACGTAAATCAATGCACGTGTACAGACACTATAATATTCGTTTAAAATTTCTAAATTGATCGAATTAAACACTACAGTGACCAGGTTAGTAGATAAGCCGTAGATAGCTATCGTGGTTGGCAAAAATGCTTTTTATTTTTTTTTCTTTTCAATGTGTATTTGATCGAGTGCAAAGACCCAATGGATTGGGCGAATGGCTAACAATATTATTCCTCTTAACAAGTCTGTCAATATAACCTTACGGCCCATTCACTACGCTTAAGCGTGAATATGGTAATTTACTTAATATAAGGATTTCAAAACTGTTATCTCCAGAAAAAATAGATACTTACTTCATTTGATAAACCTGCAACACTAAAATATCTTGGAGTGATCTGTGTCATCGGTTAGTAATTAAAGTAATACCTACTTTGATTTAAAATACAAAAGCCGATAACCAATAGTAGCTCAATTTAGAAAGCGCTTCAGAGAGCACTATAAGAGCCATTAGTTAAAATTTGTCATAATTAAGTATGCTACCTTTAGCATAGTGGTCTATGTGCATGGGCGCGATGCTCAAAAGATGCAGGTTCGATTCCTGCAGGGTCTTACTTTTTTCAAAATGATTTTTTCTATTGGTTATAATATATTTTCTCAGAAGTGCTTTTCAAAATTATGTATGTTATACTTACTTTAGTTTTGTGCAATGTGAAAATATCCTGTTTGAATTTTTGACAGTTGAGTTTTTTTAACGTTTCAATTTAATTTAATCGAATCGTGTTTATGCGGGCGAGAGTGAATGCAACTCTGTTTGAATGATGTTGGTGTCGAATAGAACATTGCCTTAGTTTTTAAGGTCATGGTTCTTTGCCATTTCACAATGTACATAGTTTTCTTTCAAACATTTGTCATTAACGGCCCACATGCTCAGCGTACGTCAAAATGGAGCTTTTATGCTATTTTCAGAGCATAACCCTGGACATTCCTTAAACGTTGTAGACAATCTATTTACATAATTTTGTAGCCTTATTATCCTTTATATTTACAACGTTTAAGGAATGTCCAGGATCATGCTTTGAAAATAGCATGTCCTCCCTTAACATCTCTTTTTGATAAGATCCAACAATCCGATCTGCCGACGTTTATTACATAAATACTAAAATTTTTTACGTTATATTCTTTTCCAGTCTAGGAAACTTTTCCCATTCTTCGACAGCGCGTACCAGGGCTTCGCTTCGGGAAATCTGGAGACTGACAGCTGGGCCGTGAGATACTTCGTCAAGAGAGGATTCGAGCTTGTATGCGCCCAGTCTTTCGCCAAAAACTTTGGCCTTTACAGTGAGACTTTTTTGATGTATTTTTTGATTTACCACGACAACTAAATGTTTTTTTGAATTGCAATTTAGCTATCAAATGTTTACAGATTTTTGAAAAGCCGTGTCAAACGAAACATCAAGAGTTTGCATCGAAATATTGAAGATATAAATGTGGTAATTGTACATACTATATTGGAACTATTTAATTATTTTATTCATTGTGTTGCACACTGCATAATATATATACTAAATCGTAAAATTACAAACACATGACTAAAATACTTGCACTTGAAAAATAAAACGTTTCAATGAAAAATTATTTAAATTCTAATTGATTTGAGTTTGCTACTATTCCATTTCAGCACTTTTTGGTATCCCGGGTTTCGCCTTTCGGCATCTTCGGACAATAGGCGCACTCACCAATGGCAATAATTACACACTGACAATGAATACAGGAATTTAACACAATAAAAGAAGTTAATAACATTATTACCTAAGTCAAGTGTTTGCCGAAAGGCGAAACTTAGGTCGCAAATAATGGCTGAAATGAAATACATACTACAAAACTCACACCAATTAGAATTTAAATTGAAAGTCCATTGGAATATATTTATTGCAGCACGCAAAAACAACGATAAGAAACTGCGATTAGTTTAGATTTAGTAGATGGAAAATCTTGATTTTATAAAGCATTATTGTGCATACATTCTCGTGAAATGATTTGTCATTTCCTAGCGATGCAAATGTTCATATATACAATATCAAATTTCTTCTACTAAATCCAAATTAATTTCATGCTGATAAAAATAATATTCATTGAAATATTTTATTTTTCGAGTGCAAGTATAGATGCCTTAATTTTTAGCAAACTTAAAACATTTCCATTTCTCTGCTGTCCACAGATGAGCGCGTCGGTAATCTATCTTTGGTGGTGAAGGACCCGAAAGTGATTCCGCAGGTGAAGTCGCAAATCACCCTCAACATCCGAGGAATGTACTCCAATCCACCAGCTCACGGAGCCAAAGTCGTCGCGAGGGTTCTCCAGAATGAAGAGTTATTTAACGAATGGTATGTTATTTTAGCGTATTAGTTCTTTAATGTACACTTCTCGATTATCGTTTTTATCCTTTACTTTTATATTTTGTTGATTCCGGGAACATTAGGACTTAAGTGTGTGCTATCCAAGGAGTTATATTTACTATATTAATAGGAGTAATATGAACTGAATTTTTGTATTACAACACTTGATAGCAACACCAGAATATTTTTAGTATGGTTAAATTGGTTCACTGTCCTGTCTAGTACATATTGAAGGGTTTTCCCCAAGCACATCCATCAAACTAATATTTACGACTGCCAAAAGTCTTTTATTCAAATGTCTTTTATCTTACTCTAATGCATATTGCGGAGATTGTATGCATGCCGAATGCTTTCTCACCCACACTTATAGTGAGTTTGTGTCCAGGCCTTGATTAGTCCGGATGGTTGTATTTATGTGTGGTTCCGGTGAATATGTAAATCTCAGAGCACACTAAGGCGGCTCTCATATCAAAACTCGCCTCGTTCGACGTGACTTGAGTTCAGAGACGCGCGAAACATTGTCGCACGTGACAAACGCGCACATCTACTAGCGACACTCGAGTCTCGAAACGTCAAAATAATAATATAGTCCCGGCCAGACGCCATTACGCAAAATGCCATCGAACGCTAAAGCAGAGATTATTATACGTTGGTACCGCAGAAATTTAAGTAGAAGGCGAAAATATTGGATTCAGTCATAATGTTGAAGCATTCGTCTGCCATTTTTATTTATTTGATGTCTCAGTTTGATGTGTTGTGTATGGAAAGCGTGACCAGTGACCACTGACGTCTAGCTAGTACAACAAATGGCCGCATCGAGCACTTCGCGCAATCTTGACGGGTGCGACAGGAAATATTCTTCCAATGTCGATGGTCGACCTGTTGCACATGTTGTACAGTCGTATTCAACCAATCTGCGGAGCGACATTTGGCAACGTTTGTTATGTGGATTAACGATGACGTCACATCGACATATTCGACATGTGGCACATGAGGCGAATTCTGATGTGCGAGCCGACTAGGTGTAAACTTAATTCAAATAAATGCAAATCGAGAAGTGAGGGGAATGACGTATCAGTCAGTCGAGTGAGAATTTACACATATTGCTGAAAAATAAATTATATTTGTGTTTCATTTCTCACGACTAAACGCTTGTTGAAAGCAAAAAGAAAATTTTACGATGTAGCCCTCTCGAATGTGCATTCTCTTCTCAAAAACATGGGACATCTTTAAGGGAAATTGAGGTGTCACATTGATTTTCGATGTGACGTTTTGCAATCTCTCAGTATAATGGTCTGATTTCAATCTCATACCAATCACAATTCTTTTTGATATTTCAGGCAAGAATGCATCAAACTAATGTCATCCAGAATTATTACCATGAGGAAAGCACTCTATGATGAATTAGTAGCGTAAGTATTATTACCATATTATCTATCATACCCTATTATTAATGCCTAAATTCCCCATCGGAAACCTAAAACATTATCAGATGGAAAATACCTTAAAAATAAAACAGTAATTTTAAACACAAGTACCATTAGACAACATCGAAAAAAAAAATTGATATTGTGTGTGATCTCTTCTTCTTCATATCCTTTACCGCATTACTGACGATGGTGATCAGTATAGTGTTGTCATCAATTTCCTTCCATCTGGAGCGATCCTCCGCTGATCTTGTTGATTCACTCGCTTTCTTGATAGTGTCACTCCATCTGGAAGACCGTCGTGACCTCCTCCCTTTGATCCCACCAGAGATCACTCATCTCTCAAGGTTGCTCGGATCTCTTCTTATCACGTGATTGAAGAATCGAATAACACATCTCATGCAGTTAATTAGGACATTCTTTCATGCCCAGCTATTCTAGTACAGAGACGTTTTGTACACCTGCAGGTTTATTCTTAACTGTTATCACTTTAGAACGTTTCCTTGCTTTTCATTGGTCCAAATTAATATTGAAGGCATTCTAAACAAAACAGTTATCGGTGGCTATCTCTTATTCATAATACGGTGAAAATTTAGGTTGGTAGACATGTCAAATTCTGATATGTTCGTGCTGAAGAACCCAAACGGATAAAGTCAAACCAGCACCATCTAGTCGGTAATGAGCCGAACACAAGAATTTTGTATTGAGACGTCAGACATATTAACATAACCTACAATTTTATTAGTCATATCATTGCGATTGCAGTACAGCAGTCGAATCTTGCATCTCAATATGTAAAATTGACGTATTCTGTCTCATTATCAAAGTTAGCACGGCCAAGATAGGTGCTGTTAAAAGATATCACCTTTTGACAGTTCAGACGGTTAATTTTTTTACATAATTATCTGCCAGAAAAGATGAAGTGAATAATGTGAAATATTTATCACAATTAGCTCTTTTTGGATGTTAAGTGATATGTTAGAATACTGCTGGCCCATTTAAATGTACATATTCAATTTGGTTGCGATGATCGCATAATTAAAATTACCATTACGGCGTGATGCATGTTGAATATTAAACTGAAAAATATAATCAAATACTTGTTCGACAGATTAAAGACACCGGGAACCTGGGAGCACATCATCAATCAGATCGGTATGTTCTCGTACACTGGCCTCACGGAGAAGCAGGTACAGCATCTGGTGCAGAAGCATCACGTCTACCTTCTCAAGTCCGGCAGAATCAGCATGAGCGGAATTAATACCAACAATGTCAAATATACCGCACAGGCCTTCCATGATGCAATCACCTCTTTCCCCGAATAAATTGGTGCAATGTTTTACTTCACACTCTTCGATATATAACTTTGATGGCAATAAGTGATATGTACATAATATTATTAAAAGTCTGTCAATTCCATCGGCAACGCATTTCGGCAACCATTTTTTGTTGTTTGGCCACTAATATCCACACTGGTTACATGTAAATAGTACGTAAAACTTTTCACCGTGGCACAGTTCGCCGTGAGCTTTCTTATCGGAAAGAGATGAGTGTATACTATATGGTCTCCAATTTTATTAAATTCAATATGAGCATGATTCAATTTTCATGGCTGATTTTGGTAAAATTCATGGTATTCAAGAATGAAAACCTAACCTAATAAATTATCCAGTATATCGGATATTTTCAAAATTTGTTTGCTGCTGGCTTCTTGTAAAGTGTAAACCGACAAGAACTGTGTTGACAAGAATTTTATGTCGGTTCTATACGACCTAAAGAGGTTGGACGGTCTTTAATTTACGGCCATATATTTCCGATACAACATTTCACGGTGAAGTGTGATACGGCGAACTGTATACGCACAAGTTTCCGGACACGATCCACTCCACCCTCATCTGTTATTACTAAAATGGTTTATAAATGGATTATAATATTGTCAAAGACAAACATAAATAATTTTCGGATGTGAACCCAACATCAGAATACATGGTCCATTGTTAAGTTAAATGCTATGTTAAATGGACAAAGTGGGCGCCATTTTAATTGTATATCGATCGTGGGAACTTGAATTCGGTGATAAACTCCTACAGCAAAATTAATATCACAGATTGGAGTAATATTTTTCTATTTCGAAATTACACTTAGGTTAACAACATGTGAAAAAAACCGGGGAGAAAATCTAAAAAAAAAACAGAAAAATCTACCATTTCGGTGCCAACAATATATCCTATTATTAATAACAAGGGATTTTGTAAAGATGTTAAGAATGAATCTTTCTTCTATCAAGACCACTGAAGCGAGCTTTGGTTAGTCAAATTTGTCAAACTATGACGTCTTATTCTCTCTCTCTTTCTAACTTCAGGGTTTGTATGGAAATTATTATAAATTGGAGTCATTTTTTTAGCTTCTTTTTCATGTCTATAGAAGATTTCTTCAGAATCTTTGGTCTTTTTGGCAATAGGAAAAAAAAAAAATGCATGAGTATGTTATATTGGTCTTTTCCTTCTTACAGTATTAAATACAACTTTTTGTACTATTCAGATAACTTTGTCAATTAGTCAAACTTTGGCCCGCAAAATAATTTGTTACCTACACAATATGTGTACCTCAGAGTAATAATATTAAGAGAGTGGGTATTGTTTGGCGAAATGAAGCCGTCTTTCTTGCGTATAACGCACAACCTCAATTTTATTATTATTAACTTAATTATGAAACATTATACTATCATGTTGCTTGTACGGCTACCAAATTTAAACACAACATAGTTAACTAAAAATAATTACCACTGACTTTATATTTAACACAAAAACAATAAATTTCAGCAACGCTTACAGTTTTTAAGTGACTGTAGTCATTCAAATCAATATTTACCGGCGACGTGTACAAAAAATATTTAATTCAGCTGTAGAAATTCTATCTTACTCTAACACATATTGCGGAGATATAAGCGTGCTGAATGCTTTCTCATTTGCACTAATGGTTCTATTTGTTCACGCCTTGATGTGTATAATAAATTAACCAACAATCGGGTCAAAGTGAGGCCAGTGGATAAAGTTTCCTGGATTGGTATGTACTAGAGGTGAGTTAGAAATACTGCCACCAGTTTGTGTACTCAAGTATCGGATGAAACTACCCATACTCAGTACGTGTGTGGCCCAATAAACTTGTTCCAAAAAACTTGTGATGATATCATCGCGAGTCGCTGGCTAGTTGGTAGACTTTCAATACTATTGACATTAAATGCGCACGAGCGAGGTAGCACTTGAATACAATTATATTTTAATTTATTAGTCTATGCATGCGAATGACATCATCTTATGTATGAACAAATAGGTCATTAATTTTCTGTAGCAGCATATTATTCCCTCGGAAATGTGGTGAGGTGACTGAGGTGACGCAGTTTACAATAAAAAAAATCATTGTTATTCATTTTATGTTAACAAGAATATTATAACATAACATAAAAACAACTCATAAATTTAAAACATTTCGAAAAGCCCAGCTCAGTGTATTTTTAGCGATTCTATTGAAGCCGATATTTCAAATACTAATATGGAGTTAAGTTTTAGTTCCAGTTTAGTATGAGACTTATGTCGCATACGCACACCAACCGCTCTATATAGTATTCCAAATACTAGTAAGTATTTTGGAACAAGTTTTGATACTAAGTATTTTTTTATACTGATAGTAAGTATATTTAGTCTTCAAAATCGACCAGTTTTCCCACCTCTAGTATGTACCAAAGACATCTTTGTTTTACAGGTTTGCAATAATTGTATTGTTTGTATTAAATATCTACCTAAATCAGTGGTTTCTCTTTTATAGAATGAGCATATAACCTAACGAAATAAATTATATTTTTTTATGTTTATTTTTTTTCAATATTTGTATTAAAACACGGTCCATATAAATGTAGTGTTGGAATCAAAGGGTGATATAATAGACATAATGAGGTTTTAAATTCCATACAAATATTACAAGCTCACGACGATGGGTACATAAAGATTTCAATGTTCCTCTCGAGTCGTCATCATGACCAAGAAACATCTGTGCTGAACAAATAAACATTGTATAAAAACTGTTGACAAACGTTTAATATGTTCTGATCACTGCGGATAGAAAACATTGTTTAGTCTGGACTCGACAACAATTAAACACTGGTTATTAAAACAGTATTGAAAAATAAGCAAATATGTATGTACTATTTTTTACTTATAATATTATATCGCCAGAACAAAATAGTGTAATTCCTATTATATTTTCAGACAGCTTTTTTTAAATGATTCACTATGGCATTTATTTTTATTAAATTTTACCAATGCTAAGCATTTTGTGATTGATTTGTTTAGATTACTGCATTTTTCATTATATTTTAAATATAATTAATATATTTTTTGTTTCTTTATAACCAATAAAGTATTTTCATCATTTTAAATTGTTTTTATTTATTTGCTGTTGTGCGTGTGAAAATGGCTTCGTGGTTTTTGTAATACTTTAGGCCTTTCGCTCATGGAGAGACTGAAATCCGACGAACTGGTTGCTGATGGAACTCATAAACTGGCCAATGACTGACGCTTCGCACACAGCGGTGCTGAAACCCACTTGCAATAATATTATAACCTCAAACTGTCAAACCCATTGCCTTTCCTACTTCATTCCAAGCTTTTTCCGTAATATCTTTACGAAGGCAATTAAAATGCCGTTACTCATAAGCAATGGAACCAGGTAATGAGACATGTTGACACTGAATGATAATACAGTAGAACCTCGATATAACGGACTAATACGTGTGAGACACCCCTGTTAATGGCCCATATGCTCAGCGTAGGTCAAAATGGAGCTTTTATTTTGGAGACATTCCTTAAACGTAGATAATATATTTATATAATTTTGAAGCCTTATTATAATTTATATTTATTTTAAACATGTGATGACTGCATAAAGTATTTTTATTACATAAAATAGTACATCTTCTTTTAAACCTCTCGCTCTAATGTTTTAGAATATAGTCATATTTCAGTACGTCCATGTGCAGTGGTGTTAAGATTTTTTAGGTTTATTAATTATTAAACGCATTTACAAAACCATCAGTAAAATTAATGTTAACATTATATAGTGATGTGGCTGCCCATCGTGATTCTCAAACATGCCTAATTTATTTAAGTAATACCTATATAGCATTAAGTTGAACCTACAATGTAAACTATATCATTTATGTACCCTTCATAAAAATCATGTTTGAACACGTACGCCAGAAGTCACCTTTGTCGTTATTTAGACATATGCTTCAGACGCAAGTCTGCAGATTCTTTATCAAATCGCTTAATTCACGACTTCCTATTACAATGTATTTTTTTAAACAAATCTGAATTTGAAACAATTGAACAAATCAAATATCACCTCGTATACAAATTCTTTCGGAAGCAATATGAAGAGGCTGTCAAGCCGTCATTTGTCTGACACGATCTTCGTAATTATCAATTATTATAATTTAGAATCAGTAACATTAAATACTAATCGTCCTGTAAAATTGTAATCAATTTTAATAGAAGGGAGTAAATAAAGTCAGGGGATTGTATTTCATACGCCAATCTGTTTATTCATGGGAGTCAAGCAACCATACCTCTCCTCACACACTCTCAGCTATAGTGACATATTTACGATAAAAAAATATATTTTATAATCTTTTTGATCCCAAATTTGACAAGAATTAGGCATTTTATTATTCAAAACTGGGCACGATTACCACATTTGAAGTTAATTCTAAAGATACTGATTATAAGCTATGTCTTTGACCATTCAAATGTGATAAACATCCTACAAATAATGATTGCTTTATAATAATTATTGACCTAAGAATAAGGTAGTATTTTTTTGAAATACGCCATTTCTATTGGCATTTCCCAGTGGCTAAGCTACAACATACGGCCGTATCCATAAATTGACAAACTAAAATTGAAGTAGGGAGTAAGATTATGTTAACGCGCATGTTTGAACATGTACCGTTTAAAAAAAATTCGGTTAGGTACATGTTCAAACACGCGCATTAACATGATCTTACTCTCTACTTCAATTTTAGTTTGTCAATTTATGGATACGGCCGTATGTATTAACTTAACCACTGGGGAATGACAAAAAAAATGGCGTATTTCATAAAGACACTACCTTATTCTTAGGTCAATAATTATTATAAAGCAATCATTATTCATAGAATGTTTATCACACTTGAATGGTCAAAGACATAGCTTATAATTAATATCTTTAGAATTATCTTCAAATGTGTTAATCTTGCCCATTTTTTGAATAATAAAATGCCTAATTCTTGTTGTCAAATTTGGGATCACAGAGATTATCAATATAATTTTTTATCGTAAATATGTCACTATAGCTGAGAAAGTGTGTGAGGAGAGGTATGGTTGCTTGACTCCAATGAATAAACAGATTGGCGTGTGAAATACAATTCTCTGACTTATGACACCTTATCGTTGATGTTTGATGTCGACGCTCTTGCTTTTAGTAATCCTGCTTTGAAAAAAGTCTCTAAAATTACGGAAATGCGTGTAATATAGTTGAACTTCGTTATCTAACGAATAGTCAATAAATGTTATCGGATCGTTGAGATTCAATCTTATCATTGATAACTTTGTTTGGGATGTCTGTTATAGCCGAAAGTCCGTTATATAAAAACACAAACAAAATCCTGTATATTCCAATGTCCAATTCAATGTCAATGTTCCAAAGTCTTCCAATGGTATATATCCAGACACACCCATTGTGACGTTAATGTTCTATGTGGACACGCTTGTTTTCAGTAATCCTGCTTTGAAAAAAATCAAGTTTTGTTTGCACTTTTGAAGTTCAAAATCAACTCTAAAATTTAATTACAATGCGTGCAATATAGTTGAATTTCGTTATCTGGCGAATAGTCAATAAATGTTATTAATCGTCGAGATGCGATCTGATCACTGATAACTTAACAAGTTTTTGGACGTGTAGTTTCTTCCCCCTCGCTATCTTCAATTCCATCCTCATTTTCCAAAATCATAACATCTGCTATTTCACTTTCAGCTATGATGTGACACCAAAGGTCACCTTTATCTACTTCTAACCATTCTAAACTTATTGAATGCAGTAATAATTGCATCCATTCACTTTAAATAAACAAATTAAACTACTGTGCAGCTGTATGAATTAGCGGCCAGCGTTGCAAACGTCAGTCTACGAGCAGGACGGCATTATGACTTGAATTCGAGTGCGAGAAGTATGATGTGATTATCATGCGCAGAACATTGTTTACAAGCAGTGACACTTGGATTTAAACATGTATTAAATTAGCGGCCAGCGTTGCAAACATCAGTCTACGAGCAGGACGGCATTATGACTTGAATTTGAGTGCGAGAAGTATGATGTGATTATCATGCGCAGAACATTGTTTACAAGCAGTGACACTTGGATTTTAACATGTATAACCAACGACATTAATATGGACGAAGCATCTGGAAAAAAAAATGACACTCACTGTTTTGTCGGGTCTGCCGAATGGGATAATCTGTTCTACCGCCATTACAATAAAGGTGATATTGCTATAAATTCCCGATGCGTGATATCGCATAACGGAAATTGCGTGACGTCTACCCATACATGTGCGAATGTCGCTATGCGCGAATTTACTTGCTAGCTGCTGTATTGAGTGCGTTGTCCATTAATAATGTCATTGTGTCTAACATTAATAGGATGTTCTTAACAATTTTCACATTTGACCGTATATCGAGGTTCTACTGTATATTATTTAAATTGAAACACCACAGTCGTATTAATTATTTATAGTAGAGACTTCAACGTCTTTCCGCTTTCTTTGTCTTCCGTTGTTCAGCTCCTCCTTATACTTCTTTCTGAATGTAATCTAAAAGAATCTGATTATATTCAACTGCGCCTGTTGTGGCTAAATATGTCGTAGGATTTAGGTGTTTCTCGTACTGTTTGTGATTTGTAAACGAAGAGAGATTGAAAACCAATTAGGTAAATAGCCTGTCGAAATAATTAATAAGAATTTCAGCTTCTAAAGTCATTTAATTGTTACCGGGTATCATTCAATTGAGCCACAGCACATCAAATAATCCACAACCTTCGATGTCTTCTCCAGCAGAGCCATGAACTTACAGTCTGTTGGCCTGATGCTTTGTGGATTATGAAAAGGCTTTCGACAGCCTGCACCGCCCCTCCCTCTGTAGGATACTGGGAGCATACAGGATCCCTCCCGAGATCATTGCCATAATCAAATGCCTGCACGGGAATAGCGAGTGCTCTGTCAGAATTGGTGACACTGTTACGGAATGGTTCGGGGTCATGACCGTAGTCAGACAGGGTTGTGTCCTAGCCCTATTTCTCTTCATCATCCTCTTTGACCTCATACTACGGAAGTCAATACCACCTGACCCCAAGGCATACCTGTTACCCCCACGGTGAAGCTATGCGACCTGGAATAAGGCCAATGACGCTGTCCTATTTGACAACTGAGTCTAGGCATTCTGGGATTCAATGACACAGTGTGCCTGATTAGCCAGTTTTTTTGCCAGGTCGTAACCTAAAATCTTGTCCAATCAATGTCATACTCTCCCATCTATCTATGGCGCCTGGCAAACGGAAATAAAACATTGAAATAGCTTTAAATATTTTTATTTAACATTATATTATCCCCACATACTTATATTTCAAATATATTTGATTGTTTTTAACTATCCACTGCCATTGTCAACAATTGTTTCGACCCAAACGTTTGCATAACTGTAAAATAATAAAATAAACATTAATATGATTGCAGTATGTACATAAAACAGAAAATTTTCTTACAACAATCTTGCATTACTCATAGGCAGGAAAGTATATCATAAAAAATTATTCAAGACACATAATTTAGTAACGTAACCGACCTGTCTCCATTTTCGTGATGTCAAACACATTGAAGTTCTTGGCTTTGAAGTCACCGCCGGCCGCAAACACAAACGGATTCTCGGGACAAACCGACAGACACTGTGCAGCGCCGATTGCTAGCGGTTTTTCTGCTACCAAAACCGGGGCCCCACTGTAAACAGAAATTTATCACGAGTTGATTAAGAGAAAATTAAAACCTAACCTATAATAATGGTTTTTATTTTACACCTATATTACAACTGTGACGTGTGGAAATTAAAATGTGCTATTCCCTGCACACATTGTGAGCAGACCGTAATGACGATAATCAATGGTTTTAGATATATGGGAGCTTGAGGCCCGAGCAGGTGGTGAAAAATGAGAATTTTTATAAGAATCTGGTATTTTGTGACGAAACCACCAGCTCATGTGCTTCATGGAAAATTACCACGGATGACAATATGGTACTTTTAAGCTGATTACGGATGATGAATTCAAACTCATCGGTTTACTACTGTCACAGGCCTTGCATATTGTGAACACTGGGGAGAAATGGAGGCAAGCTGTGGATTAGGCAGTCCGATGATAGAACCAGAATCATTCGTTCATGGCCCTCAGTGATGTCCTGACGAAGATAAGAATAATACACAGATAATAATATAACCTATTGTCGCATGGCTGCTCAATCAGACTCTGGCAATGTAGAATTAAATTAAACGGATATTGGCCCCTGAATGCGTCTTGAATCCATGCTAGAGTCTCTGTATTATCTTCCTGAAAGCTTTTTTGAAACCAGTTGCTGGCCGTTCGGCATACAGAAGGAGTAAAAAGAAGTCATATCCGATTTAGACTGTGTACAATTTTTGCGACATGGAAAGAGCAGTATGCTTCATTTAATTTTTCTTATAGTTCGAAGAAAACTACGCATTATAGTGCCTGTATACGTGCATGGATTTACCGGCAGCAATAGTGTGTATTTTAAACTATCGTGAGAATAACTGTTTTTACGTAAAAGTGCTGACTGTCTCTCCAATCTCATTCTTCAAAAGTGAGCAAGACGCGATGTTGTCATTTTATGGTACTATTTCATACTATTTGACAGGTAGTGAAAATCGGTCAACCTAAAAATTCATTCGTAGTTCATTTTTTTGCCGGCAGGTTCGCTATTATCTTTCTACTGCGCAGGCGCAGATCGAAAAAATCCTACTGTCCTGCTTTTTTGATTCATGCATGCAAAAGCTTGCAACTGC
This sequence comes from Rhyacophila brunnea, assembly GCF_057557595.1. Classification (NCBI taxonomy): domain Eukaryota; kingdom Metazoa; phylum Arthropoda; class Insecta; order Trichoptera; family Rhyacophilidae; genus Rhyacophila; species Rhyacophila brunnea. The sequence goes on along the minus strand of NW_028232904.1, from coordinate 27,892,538 downwards.
AGGATAATACATGTTTACCCATACATTTTCTTGTTATGGGCGCGATAATACTTACTGTCAACAGTAAATCCATGCACGTGTAAACGGGGTATTAAATTAAGTCTGTTTAATATATTTGTATAAACCATAGCATGTGTATAACTTTTAGTTAAAATACAAAGTGACTTACTCAGTTATATCCCATGCTTTCATAGAGCCATCAACAGATAGAGTAACCAATAGACCTGGGCATTGACTACTCAGAGATAGTCCTGTAAAAAAAAAAGTTTATTCATTATGTCTATAATTATATAAAAAATAATTGGTTAGTTATGGTAAAGTATCAGTTGTATCGTTTGTATCGTAACCTTCAAACTCTTGGTTACGTTCTACAAGGCAGGCAGACGGTAGTGGCGAAGACTCCAAACCAGGCGATTACTTAAAGCCTACCTTCTTAAGAAAAATATTTTTTAATTGAATATTTGCACTTGATTATTTTATATTATATAAAAATAATTTTATTTACCAACGACTGATGTTGTATAATATGTTGGAATATATTATACAGATTACAAAACAATCTGCAAAGGTTTAAAAAAATATACCACAGCGCGCCATCTGTCTTAACGTAAATAAATGTCTGATTATTTCTCGAGGAATTATGATATTTTTTCATATGGACTTTCACGTAATTACGTATTGACACGTAACCTCAGTCAGTCTATCGAATTGTATGAAATATGGTAGGCTCCTATCGCAGAGCCTAAAACCTTCGCGAAACCTAAGCCCTTAATAATGCACTTTGTCGTAAATAATTATTAATTAGATAATTTCAAAAAATACTGTTCTCTAGTAAAACTATGCGAAAATTCAATAAAAAATCAACAATTAAATACCTACAGCCCTGAAACTTGTGAGTTATTGTTTTTCCTTTGAGTGGAGTGCACTCATGTGTTAATAGGTTATAAAATGTCAGTGTTATTTTTATTACCTTCATAAAATAAGCAATCTATGATGTTTTAAAAAAGTATCACAATTTTCAATGACTGGCTCATGAAATAGTGTACTTTATTACGATTTATTGAATATTTTTTTATGCCACAACTCTCGTATTAAAGGTATGGTTTTATATGAAAATAATGTTCAAGGGACTTTTTTTTCGTGAAAATTTCAATTTACGACTAATTTTGAATTGACCGTGCTTTTATTAACGAGGTTTTACTGTACCTACGTAAAGTGATTGTTAAAGATGTGTCTTACCTGTAACTTCTTTTTCGTGTGCTTGTACAACCCACAGCGGTTCTTCTTGTCTGCAATCAATATAAGCCACTCGCCCATCATTTGTGGAAACCTGCCAACATAAGGCAAATGTAGAAGATTGCCTTTCAAATGCCAAACAACAATTTTCCCATTTGACGTAATAAAGGTTAATTCAAGATTGTCTTTTTGTTTAACACCACAATATGGCACCTAATTGAAAACTCTCTCAAACCAATGCACTACATCGTGACTTAAAAGGTTAGAGAGGCAAACTTCCGATCTATCACCAAATGTAAACCTGCGTTTTGAATGCCATTGAATGGATACGATTCTGGTTTTTTGTCCGTAGTCAACACACAACATTTGGATTACAGGACCAATGGTTAATAACCAATAGTCACAAAGTTTGTTAAGATATCCTCATATGTACTGTGATGCGTAAATGTAAAACAAACTACGATAGGATGTCTTCTCGCATTCTCTACTGTCAGTAAAATTCAGATCTACAAGACGCTGATCCGATCAATACTGATTTACAGGTCATAGAGTTGAACTCTTACCAAGGTCGATGAGTGTTTGCTCAATATATACAAGAGGAAGGTGCTACATAGGATATATGGACCAATAACGAAGGAGGGAGGTAGGCTGTTAAGATCTGACATAAATCATCATCATCATCAGCCGGGGTCAATCCACTGCTGGATGAAGGCCTCCCCAAGCTTTCTCCAACTCTCTCGGTCCTGTGTCGTTCGCTGCCACGTATTTTCGCCGAACTTTACCAGTTCATCAATCCAGCGGCTTTTAGGGCGACCCTGTGGCCGTTTCGTACCCCTTGGGTACCATTGGATGACGGCATTTGTCCAGCGGCCGTCCTTTCGGCGAGCAATGTGCCCCGCCCATCTCCATTTCAGCTGTTACATCGCGTACTCTTGTCTGCTTCCTAACCCATTCGTTTCTCTTGCGGTCCTTTCGCATGATGCCCAACATGCACCTCTCCATGCCTCGCTGTGTGACTCTTAGCCTTTGGACATCTCGTGTTTTTTTTTTTTTTTAGAATTATTAATAACCATGTCCTTGCTTTTTCGTACAAGGTGGTTGTTAGTAATTTTGAACAATCACAAACACCCAGGCTTTGAGAAAAACACATAAATGTTTTTATCATGACCGGGAATCGAACCCAGGAACTCTCGGGTGGAAGGCGAGCGCCTTACCCACTGCACCACGTTGAGGGTCCACGTCTCGCAGCCATACGTGAGCACGGGTAGCACACATAGGTTGAACACCCTACGCTTAAGACATAATGGTAGGTCACTCTTGAAGATACTATTCAGACGTCCGAAAGCACTCCATCCCAGCTTTGTTCTTCGAGCATAAAAAGCATAAATAGTGCACATAAAACGTTTTCAGTCATTCGTATTTGTTTTTATTGAACTAAGACTACAATTTAGATGGCGTTGGTTAGTTTTTAACAATTACAAGATAAAAAGAACATTTTATGTAAAACATTTTTAAATTTTCTGTTGAATCATATAAACTTGACTTGCTAGCTCAAACGATCAAAAAAATTGTACTTGATAGAAATAATACTGAAATGTCATTTTGATTTCCATAGTAACATAGCAAGTAGTATATATTAATATTAATAATTTAGTTGCTCGGACCCACTTAGCAACCATTAATATTTTTACTTTTTACGGATTTCTTCCGAAATAACTTTTCATACAAAACAGAATTAACTGAAAATGAAATCAAAGATGGCTAAAAGTATTTAAAAAATGCATGGCATCGTGTTCTTATATATTCTAAAAGTTTCAAATGTCTAGCTAGTCGGGAAGTTAGTTAAAAATCGATTGCAAGATTTGTACTGGACAAACAACCACCTGACAAATAAGAATATGAGCTAATAAAAACGTTGTAAAAATCTGAAGGCTGAAGCTTAACAGTCTACCTCCACCCTTCGCTACTGTCACATATATATAGTGTTTTTATGAGTTTTATCAAGTATGAGTTCTGAAATTTACATTTAAGTTTACATTAGAATAGGAGCTATGTGATGTGGAAAAGGAATACAGTGTAACCCCGATTTTACGATTTTCAAGGGACCCTAGAAAAAAACAATAGAGAGCATTTTAGTTGCGACTTATAAAAATTCGTGATACGAGATACGAGGCAACCCTGAGCGCCCACCGACATGTGCAAACAAAGCGAAGCGACTGAATTGTCTGTATGTATCATAAGCAATTGTACGAAAGCGAAATGAAATATATTCAACAAAAACGGTCAAGCGGGATAATATTTGTGACGGGACCATAATATTTAGACGATAGATAGAGGAAAACGATAGACGGTTAATGCGGGATTATTTAGAACGATCCGTGCGGGAAAACGATTTATGCGAGAACGATAGATCGGGGTTCCACTGTAGTTGGTAAATTCCTAGTTGTGACTGAGTAATTGAGAATTTTTTATTGGGATAGTCGTTAAAAGTGGGGGCAATCTACCCTCATCACACAGTATTGACAATAAGAAGTGGTAAACCAATTTTATAATACAGTGTTGTAGAACGCATACTCACGGCAAAGCAGAATGGTTTAAGATTGTCCCAGCACACTTTTTCAACTTCGTTGCCGAGAGACCAAGACTTGTGCGCATCGGTAGTTCTGCAATCTGATATTCGGACCTGTCCATCGCAGCAGCCAGACAGTAAACTTTGCGACTCCAACGGATGCCATTCCACACTTTGGACCTAGTGATTAATTCATTAATTAATAGAATTCTATCCCTATTAGTGAATAAAATATCAGTAATATCTTTGTTATTATGGGATAAGGGAGATATTAATCTAAATTCACTACTTCGATCTACAGTAAAATTGATTTTTAGGCAACTTTATATGTGAAGAATATGTTTCTGTGAAATTAACTAATTCAGCAACACATTGATTTGATTCTCTTTTCCGTATACACTGTTGTTGAGCCAATTATGATCACATTTTCCCACCTACTTCAAATCCCCAGATATTGTTGCAACCAGCAGTTACGGGTCATCAGTCGACCGTGATTGTAAAATAGTGAGTTGCATTCAGTTACTTCAAGACAGCGGATGCGTCTAGGCTTGTTAAGACGATACTTCAGTGAAACGGCAAATAATTTTCAACTATAGGCGCGACGAAATTTTGGACTCGCTGGCAATCGGAGGGCGAACGTCGAGGTGTGAATACGTCAATTTGTTTCGTGATGGCGACGGGGGTATTGATTCTTAAATCGTGTAAAGATGACTAAAAACGTTACCCATTTACTTGAAAAAGAAAACACGTCAATGAATATATTATTATTGTTACTAATAGAACAATAAACAGAACATTAAATGGACGCATGTTGAATTTATATGACAAATTATATTTCGTTCGGCATGCGTCATTTTCACCCGCAACCCGCAATCCGCGCATCGAATAGCCACGATCTTTTTAGACCATGCCTCAACTGAGGTATAGCCTTAACACGTTGATCGCCATGGGGGTCACCGGTGACCGGCATTGGATTACGTTCAGGGGGCCATGGGGGTCACCGGTGACCGGCAAAGAAGACCTGCTTAGAGTTGTTCTACAGCGCCGGCGGGCACGCGCGCAGTGCATTTTTCGATACGCGGTGACCGGCATGGCCCTTCTGTATATTACTGCTACTTGGCCTGAAAATATGTCTTCCCAGTCACAAAATATAGGCTCACTAATGTAAAGAATGTACATAATGAAAAAAAAAGTTTTCCTTTTAAATTTTAAATGTGTTTTTGTTGATATAAAAATAAAAATTAAATAGATTATAAAAATGTAAGTTATAAAAAATATGTAAATAATAAAAAAATAGAATAAAAAAAATGATTATTAGGTATGTATACGTATATTTCCAGTTTATGTGTATCCAGGTATTATACTACCCAATTTGAAAACTTTTATTCCGTATTTGTGCCTTTTCTGTTTATTATACTATCTAAATCTAAATATAATTCGACCGCGAAATGGCACCATGCTCTCGTCAACACATATGGACATGTGACCGGCGAAGTGGCTGGCCCGGCGCAATAGAATAAATTAACTTGTTGGCGCCGCGACGGACACATGTGGCCGGCACATCATAAAAACCAATATTTTCTTAAAAAAATCATCAAAATGAAAAAAAAACATTATATTCTTTCATTACCTATCAAATAATACCTTAGAGACAAATAATCATTTTTTAACTATTTTATGTAAAACTAGTTGGCGATCAATGTGTTAAGGCTATGCCGTCGTTAACCACAGAGTGACTCATCCAAAACGCATTTGTTCGACCTTGTGCTAAATCGGATACGGTTTGATAGAACGTCGTGTTTATCATCCATCCTGAGCTTGTCATCATTATTTATCCCAAAACCCAAGTGAAACCGTGAGAGTGACATTCCGAACCGTCCGTTTACCAGTGCGAGAGTGCGTGAACTGAACCAGCTCTAGCACGCCAGTCCTCTTAACATAAAAGGTCAGTGCCTGGCTTCCTGTTTAAACCCCCCTCCCCTATATCCGTAATCCACAAGCATCTTTAAATTACAGTCCACTGCAAAAAGTGCAACCACACTCCATTATACATTAGAGCTAATTCAACTCAATTTCTCCTTTTTCCGTTAGTGCTAAAATATACAGTATAAGAGCCCTATGCAGAATCCAAGATTTCTGTATCACCATTTACCACTGACAGCTGCTGTCAAAATAAATTCGCATGTCTATAAAACAGTCCATACACTCAAATTCATTTAACAATATATCTCACTATATATTGATAGTGTTAATTCGTTTGGCATGTACTTGCAGAATATTATTTGACTTTTATACGCCAGCCCGCAGGAATACAAGATGCCAGATGATAGAATGACACTTGACGCTAGTGGTACCATGTTAAAAAAATATCTTGCGGTCCCTGTGGAATCACGTATAATGACTTATAACGGAAACATAAGAGTATTATAATTAAATATTAATATGTATTTATAGTTATTGCATTTATAAAGTGCAGTTGTCATATTTTTGTCATCGTTTAACAATTATAAAATAATTTACCTAAACTATAGGAAAGAGAATTTTTAAATATGGTATTATTTTCAATAGAAAAAACGAACGAAGCTTTAAGACGAGGTGAACCATAGACAACATGATCTTAACCCTTAGACTGCGTATGGCATGTAAACATGCCATAGACTTTATCTCGTATTTTTGACCAAACTAGAAGAGACACTTGTGGATAATATGCTTTAAAAATTAGTTCAAACCTTTAGGTAGACATATCAGGCAACAGATCATAAAAATGTCAAGTAAAACACAAGGAAATATATTTTTGAAAAGAACACTCGTTATTCAGTTGTTTGAATCGCGCGCCATTGCGAAGGCGGGTGTACTATATGCGTCACCAGGGTTATCAAAACAAAACATTGGTCATGCATCGAAAAGTGTGCATCGATAATATTTTTATTTACCTTTTAATTAATTATTATGATTACGTTAGTGTTATGTATTTTTTTTAGTGATTTGTGATCTCGAAAGAAACATATTGAAGATTTGTTTTTAGTATTTTTTGTCATTATAAATATATGTGAAATAATTATTTCACCCGCCAAAATGTCACTACCACATAATATTATCGAAGAAATAATGCTGGAAAATATTTTATCGCTCCAGCTCTCCAGTTGTTTGGCTTTGTTCATTGTTCCATGTTTGATATTTACATTATTATAATGGGTAATAATTTATATTTTTTATGTGCCACGAAACTGTGTTAGCTCTGTTCACATGCCTGGCGATTATTCGACAGGCCCTTTGTACAATTAAAAAGCCGATGGCGCCTCATAAATTATATTATAATAGTATTTTAGCAGTGCGGTAATTATTTTTAGTGTTTTATTCTCCAAAACATCCTAATGAATAAGTGGATGACAACATTATTTTATGGTGACGAAAATAAATATAGGTTCAGAATTTGAAACGGTAATAAAATTTGAGTTTACGACTTACTAAATGCGATAAGCGATAACCCACTGATTATTCCACAAGTGATTTAGTAATATATCTGTCATAGACCGTAACCAACTACACGGCAGCATGTATTCAACACAGCCCTGTGTATAACAAATACAAACGCGTCGAATTGCTCGGTAGTATGTGTAGAAACCATGTATGTGAAGACTGGACGGCCGCCATTTTGAACGCGCGGTCAAAGCTTGGATAATTTTTAGCGTCTTCACTTTCTTCGATTTATTTTAGTGAGAATGTAACGAATATAGTTTATTTCTTGGTGCATTTGGAATAACTGATATATAGTTCATCTAGTAATCTATTTTTTAATTTTGGAATCGATCTGTTTTAGCTGTAGTGACCGTTTTAACAGATCAGTTGACTGAAAATAAATTCCCGCGAAAATGGCTCGCAGCGAAAGGGTTAACTAAGGACAATGTTTCTGCATAGTGTTTTCTGCTAAGGAAATTTTAGTTATGACAAATGTTTCTGCATTCCGCTCTAAGGGTTACATAATATGTTCTTTAATGAATTCCATAGGTAAATTATTTGACGCTTCATATATGGAATAAAATTTGGATTTTCGCTTACCTTATCTTCAAAAACGGAGAGTTTAGTATGCGGTGAACCTTGGTCGATGTCCCACAAGAGAACTGTTTGATCTACGGAACCGCTCGCTAAAATATGACTGAAACAAGAACATATCACGATATTTATACACCATTAACCGGTTCTACGCCTTCAGCAAGCTTTCTCGCTTTATAAGGCCGTGATCGACAGACCGCACATACAAATTTCAAGAATTATCTCGTCCGACTTTAAACTCAAATTACTAGCCACTGTCGATTGATTTGCGTAATCTAAAAAATTAAACACACAGTGACATCTGTTATTAATTGTATATAATTATGAAATACTAAGCCACAAATTATCGATATTACAGCAATTTTAGTAAGAGCTTCGCTCTACATTCAACGTGTGTCGTTAAAACGTTGATCGCCATGGGGGTCACCGGTGACCGGCAAAGAAGACCTACCTTAGACTTGTTCTACAGCGCCAACGGGCACGCGCGCAGTGTATTTTTCGAAACGCGGTGACCGGCATGGCCCTTCTGTATATTACTGCCACTTGGCCTGAGAATATTCCTTCAAAGTAACGAAAGATAGGCTCATTAATGTAAAGAATGTACATAATGAACAGAAAAGTTTTCCTTTTAAATTGTAAATGTGTTTTTATTGATATAAAAATAAAAATTAAATAAAAAAGATTATAAAAATTATGTAAATAATAAAAAAATAGAATTACAAAAATGATTACAATGTATGTATACATATATTTCCAGTTTATGTGTATCCAGGTATTATACTACCCAATTTGAAAACCTTTATTCCGTATTTGTGCCTTTTCTGTTTATTACACTATCTAAATATAATTCGACCTCGAAATGGCACCATGCACCAGCACATATGGACAGGTGACCGGTGAAATGGCCGGCCCGGCGCAATATAATAAATGAACTTGTTGGCGCCGCGACGGACACATGAGGCCGGCACATCATAAAAACCAATATTTACGTAAAAAAATCATCAAAATGAAAAAAAAAATTATATTCTTTCATAACCTATCAAATAATACCTTAGAAACAAATAATCATTTTTTAACTATTTTGTGTAAAACTAGTTGGCGATCAATGTGTTAAAAATCTGCGGCCTGTCAGATACTGCCATAGTAATATTGCGAGGCATAGAAAAGGTTAAGAGAAAAGAAGATGCCAAATGTCATAATCCCATTCTACCCAGATCGTGTGCAAGGCTCAAAACCCTCAAGTTTACCAAATCGATGTCAACGCCCCTCAAGTGTAATGCGTGGTAATGTTTCTGCGCTCTGTAGTGAGGGCTACCTGGGCGGTGATGTATGCGACGTCTGAATGAGTGAGTGAGAAGGTATTCGTATGCCACTCACTACAATACAAAGGATATTTGTAAATTGAAAATAATATATTTATAAATCTGTCAAAGGATTGCACAGATCGGTATGAAATCCCGGTGACCGGACAAAACAGAACAGTGACAAAACAGAACAGCCAGGGGAAAAATTAAATGTTTGTGGAATCTATTTGTTAATTAAATTTTAAACGAAATACATATACTTGCCGGCAACACTGAGTTAAGTTTATTTGAGGCTTATTAAAGCGATTAGTAATGCGGAAATTAGGTATATAATTTGATTTATTATGGTGTATTGCAAATCTGTGCTATTAAAAATCTATCAACATAATTGAGATATGACAATTTCAATATTAAATTTATATTTTTCCTGAAATGTCATAGTTATATTTATCGTTGTTCTTTTTTGTCACTGTTCAGTTTTGTCATGTTCTGTTTTGTCGTGTTCTGTTTTGTCACTGTTCTGTTTTGTCATGGAACCGAAATCCAACCTTTCACGCATACCGCAAACATCGCCAATAGGAGGATTACTCACCGATGTGATTTTTTTTAGATCAGTCATCCTCGAACCACAGTACATACATTATACATGTATATCATTTTTCGAGTATAATTTCCCTGCCGGAAGGCAATGAATATGGAAAGAGTGACTTTCCCAACGTGTAAAGCGGAGGCCGTGGTACATATTTCCCTATGGTTCGTCCCTTCAACTCACTATCTAATCATATGGTAAAATATATTCAATGTTTCTTACTCAAAATTCTTATTCCATGATAGATCCAAAACAGCGTCTTTGTGCCCAATACTTTTTAATCCTTTCTTTTTGTTTTTCTTTCTCCCGAGTTTAAATGCGGGCTCGAGGCAATCCAATATGTCCAAATCCCAAACTTGAATCACAGGATCCATGCTTCCAATCGCACAAAGATTACCTGAGGAAGAGATTGTCATTTCCATATTAGATATAATAGTCACCAGCCAAAGGGATGTTCTTATGTAGAGCTGTGTGTAGTGTACTGGGAGCATTCAAGTCAACAACGATATGTCACTCTCAAAACTAACCAGAAAGCTACTTCTCACAGAGAATTTGAGTTTAAAATTTCGAAAGTCTCAAATTCGAACTTGTTGGATGCATTCATCCCATGTGTCATTATTCATAACCTCAAAATATACGGTGTTTGACGTTTGTCATACTGAAGAAACATCCGCCGTCTTGCAAAATCCATAGACAATGACAAAATCACTAGGTGACACAATAAAAATAACCAACACGTTTGTTCGCCGGGAGACTCACGGGGTGACTCATAATCACGTAGCGAGGCGCAAAGTGTGGCCATTGCGATAGAATAGTGTGCGTTGGTTCACTAGGATACGTCACCTAGCACGTAGCCACCAAGCAAGGCACCTGCCTATGTGGCCGAAGCCTTATTTTTTAAAGTTCAATTACAGTTTGACAGAACAGTTTTTATGATGGTTCATTTGAGTAGTTGAAGTTTGACGGTACCTGGAATTTGCTCGGTTGGATCTCTGTTGAGCCACTCAATACACAGCGGGAAGCTTGGTAGAAGTGTGTCGTGATGAACATAAAGGGATCCTTCCTCTTCATTGTAAACTGGAAAACAACAATAAACATTAATTACTGAATTATCATAAGGTTCGAGAGATAACAAGAAAGATTGGAGCAAGCGCGACAAGATGACAAAATCAAGCTCTCTCTAATATCCTCGTAACCCCTAAAGTTATACCACTGAACACCAGTGGCGAGAGGTGGAAGTAGGCTGTTAAGATTCAACATAAATAGTGCTCACTAAACTTTGTCAGTCATACTTATTTGTTTTTCTTGTAGTAAGACTACAAATTGCTGATGGTGCTGGTTAGTTTTTAAAATTCAACTAAACCCTGCCTAATCAAACCATAATAATTTAGGTATGCTGTGGGCGATCCGACAAATATACTGTATACTTTTTCAGTCATACTTATTTGTTTTTGTTGAATTAAGAATACAAGTTCATTAAGCCTTGCCTATATATGTTACGCCGAATGTGCGAAATTGATCATTACATGAAATGGGCTAAATTTTGCCTAAATCATGAAAAATGCAAGCCCGTTGCCTTATTCATGAATTAGACAAAATATCTGGTGAGTGCATGAATTTGGCAGTAAATTTTCTGCCTTGTTCATGCATTGGACAAATTAGATAGTAGCGCTACTGTGGTATTTTTTGCAACTAAACTAAATGTGTGAAATAATGCTCGTGGATTGGTCAAAATGTACGTATATTATCTATGGTCAAAATAGGTGGTCGCGCTCCGGTGGTGTATTTTGCAACTAATCAAACTAATCAAATGTGTCAAATGTCAATGATTATAATATAAAAATATACCAATCGATAACTACAATGACGTTCATATCCATTTACTATGCGCAAAAAACTAGAACTATATATGATAACGGATGAATTTTATTAAAAGGTATTTTCGCAATTTGATTCGTGCTTGGGTATCGATCGTGCAATGGTCGATTGTATGTTTTTGATAGTTTGTTGACACTTGTTAGCTAACCTCAAAATGGACATTCAGTTGAATAATTCAGAATTTCAAAACCTAACCTAACCTAACCCAAACTAACCTAATAATATTATATTATGTCCAATTATAACTAATAAAACCATCCGTATTAAATTTACTTTTTCTACTGTCATGTCGACAGTTTAAGAATTCCATGCCCTGGTGAATTCATGTACTCAGCAGAAAATTTACCTAATTCATGAATAAGGCAACAGGCTTGACTATTACATGAATTAGCCAAAATTTAGCCCATTTCATGTAATAGTTAATTTCGCACATTCGGTGTAACATATATACCAAACCATAATATTCTTTTATCTGTAAAATATCTAAAATTATGTATGGTTTAATGGTATAATTTTAGATATTTTATAGATATACGAATATTTTTTGATTATTATCTATTATGGCTAGGATTAGGGAGGGTGTAATTGAATTATCAAAACTGACCAACACTATCTACACATTGTAGTCTTAGTTCATTGAAAACAAATACGTTTGACTGACATAGTTTAGTGTGCATTATTTATGTCGGATCTTAACAGCCTACCTCCACCCTTCACCATTGCCACACACCCAGTATCCACCGTAAACATCTGTTTTCGAAGTTAATTATATGGTTGCTCTGAGCCTTCGTACGGTGCCATGACTCACAATCGTAAAGTAGCACTGTCAAAATGCAATTGTTGAATAGGCGGCATTTGGTTTATATAGTATCGTATATTTATCAGTGATATTTTACAATTTACAAAATATTGCGGAAGAGGGATGGAAATAATTAACTTGATTATCAATATTCGTTAATTCTTGTCGTTTAATTTTGGACGAATTAACATTTGAGCCGCCATTGTTTACTTTTTGTCCATTTTCACAAATGAAATTCAACTTTTTAATATAGTATAATGACTATCAACTGACAACTACAACACCGCATGGCCATACAAATTTTATACCCGAGCTGTTCTGTGATTGGTTGAAATTGAACAGTGACATTTTTGCAAGTCACTTTTTAAACAGTGGCGAGTTTGCACCTCACAACATATTTCAAAGTGATTTTTATATTAGGTAGAGTCACTTTTGCATACAAATGAAGACTGAATCAATATCGACCAAAATCAAACAGTGGCGCTCTTGCACGCGAAGCCCTCATTTATAAAATGCTGTGTTTATTAATGGATGACATTACAACTACATACCATAAACTTCTAGTACACTGGCGTCTCCTTGCACATGACCGACCAGAATTAGATTGTCTGTTGGTTTTATGACGTCATCTTCTTCGTCACTGTCTGGATCATCCGTCTGCAAATATTACACATCAAAGATGTTTTATTCATTCTTTAACACTTACATTATTTGAAACACCTCAGATGTTTGATTACAATGAATAATCATTATTTTAAATTCTAATGGATTCAAGCTCTGTACTATTCCATTTAAGTCGTTTTTTGCGACCCGGGTTTCGCCTTTCGGCATCTTCAGGTGTCGTGTACACTCACCAAAGGCAAACACACACTGAGAACGAACACCCTTAACTCTACCTTATATAGTAAAACAATACAATAAAGTAGGTAAAAACTCCATTACCTACCTATTTAGTCAGAAATTACAACAAAAAATACAATAAACAAATTATGAATAGCTAAAGTGTCAGTAAAAAACCCAATTAGTAAAAACCCTATCTTATTAATAACAATACACTGGACAGCATATTATTATAATAATTCGTCAAACCTAATAATAGGTCAAAATTCTTTATAACAATAAAAAATACTACACTCAAGAGGTGTAAATCGTCAATTCTAAGAAAAATAATTAATCGAGTTAACTAATGAGATGTCTATAATAATACTACTTACAAAAACCCGGGTCGCAAAAAACGACTTAAATGGAATAGTACAGAGCTTGAATCCATTAGAATTTAAATTCAAATTCCATCAAGTACCTTCGGTCGAAAGTATTAATATTAAAATCATTATTTTGATTGAAAATTTGCAAATATTATGTAACTTCAGTAGAATTTCATTTATTCAGACCACGATTATCCAGATTACTTTTTAACTATCTGCTCCTTATGATTATAAGAAAAAGGTACTATTTAAAATAAATAATTAGTAAAAAACGTGACTTATAAAATTATTGTTAAAAATATTTATTCTGGAAATCGATTTTTCGATTTTTTCGATAATACAGATTTATCATTATACCGACTAACTTCAACTCTAATTAGTCCAGATAATTGAAGTTCTACTGTACGATAAGAGAGGCAAGATACGGGTTATTACAGGTTTTATTCCTGCGTTGTTCAGATACGGGAGATTACTAAAATGGCAGTATCATTTTTGTTAAAATAACTACAGATACAGGAATCTCGCAGTCGATGGGCAGTATTTTTTTTGTTTTTAGTACGTTAAAAGTCAGGGTATTAACATTAGAATATCGATATATGCATACATTATAATTATTATGCATTACTTATGGGTAGTTTAACATGAAGACTTATATCCATATTTTTTTCACACACAGAATTTGAAACTCTATATTAACACTTTGGCAAGGTTGGTTTTTAATTCTACTGTAAAATGTTTAAATATATTACAAATGTTATACGAACCCTTATGTTTACACCTTCCAAGTCTCCTTCATTTGTGAAAGTAGCTAGTGATCCTATGCCAAAAACTGCCGATGGATTGACTGCAATAAAAACAATCAAGCAATGTTAACAATAAACAAAGTAAAGTTCTGCTGATCAATTCCAAGAATGTGACTCCATACCCCGTAACATTCTTTTTGCTCGGTCCGAGATAAGAACCTTGTGTTACGGATGTATTCTCTGTTTACAGTGTTTTGCTAAGCTTTAAGTTTGTACCCATGTTTCCCTTGTTGTACGAAGTTGCGTCTGCACAATGCCACCCTATTTTGCTACTACCCCTACTTTGAGTACTTCAGTGAAACGGCAAATAATTTTAAACAGTAGGTGCGACGAAATAAATCTCACTAGTCGCCAATCCGAGACGGACGGTCGAGGTCTCTGCATGTCGATTTGTTTTGTCATGGCGTCAGATGAAAATATTCTTAAATCGTGTAAAGATGACTAAAAAACTTTACGTATGTACTTAAAAAAGAAAACATGTCAATGAATATACTATTATTATTAGTAATATAACAATAAACATAACATTAAATGAACGCATTTTTATGACAAATTATATTTCATTCGGCACGCGTCATTTGCACAAACCGCGCATCGCCTAGCCACGATCTTTTTATCTTTTTAGACCACGCCTCAACTGAAGTATAGCCTTAACTAATCTACAAAGAAGATGGTGACATAAAAAACGTCAGTTTGTTATGCCATTGTAAAATTAATCAGACATTTTGTATAATAATATTTAATAAATATATACACTAGAAAAAATCATATTGTAGAAAAAAATACAACACCCAAAAGCACATTGGTGCGAATCCAGCGGATACAGGTTCAAGTTCCATTGGGTGTCGTATTTTATCTACAAAATCTTGTGTCTTTTTCGTTGAATAAAAGAAATAGTTTATCTTCTCTTTAGTTCTGACACAGCATTCGCTATTCTCATGCAGGCATTTGATTATGGCAATGATCTTAGGAGGGATCCCGTATGCTCCCAGTATCCTCCAGAGGGAGGGGCGGTGCGGACTGTGAAAAGCCTTCTCATAATCCCCAAAGCAGCAGGCCATCGGATCGTTCAGCTCATGGCTCTGCTGGAGAAGACATCGAAGGTTGTGGATTTGGTCTGCACACGCTCGTCCAGGTAGAAACCAAACCTGGTTTTTCCTGAGGACGTGCATTATTGGGTCCCTTATTCTTAACAAGAGGACGTTTGCCTAAATCTTTTCCGGAATACTGAGTAGCGTAATGCCTCGGTAATTGTAACAGCTAAGAGGGTCACCTTTTTAAATATACATGTCTATAAAATAGTCTGATATCTTACCTTCCTCAGCATCATAATTACTGAAATCAAATTCGTCTAGAGGATTTGCAGCTTGCGCTTCTGTTCCAGCAGTTTCTCCATTGTCAGAATCACCGTCATCACCATCCTCCTGGATCCTGGGAATTGAATTTGATAATTAATTATGATTTTTAATTTTATACTGTTGTAGAAGTGGACGATAGTGTGGTCGATGAAAGACGATCGTGGTTATTCATGATGA
Organism: Rhyacophila brunnea; assembly: GCF_057557595.1. NCBI lineage: Eukaryota > Metazoa > Arthropoda > Insecta > Trichoptera > Rhyacophilidae > Rhyacophila > Rhyacophila brunnea. The sequence continues at coordinate 27,876,567 of NW_028232904.1, read as the reverse complement.
TGAAGAAATGAGAGTTTATTTATGGTTACATAAGTACAAGGGTACAATCGGTACAATATAACAGAGGTAGGTGTTATTTTCTAAGGCACTAAGTTCTCCAGCAAGATACAAGTTTATTAAGTGAATATTACGGAGAGACTGACTTGTTTCCTACCGACAACCTTTCATTAAACCTGTCACGATGGAAAATGCTTACCTCAGCCATTTGGTGAGAAAATATAATAAACTTTAATGAATATTGTTATGTTTTAGTGTGGACAAATTTGGCGTTGTTGGAATTTCCGGAGACAATGTCAGGTCGCGTGGTGTGACAGTAGAAACAAGGCTTTTTGATTTTGTCTGCCGCCCAGAACAGTCGTGCTCCGGTTGGGTCTACCCAATATTAATCATGGACGTCATTTAACGGAGCACGATGCAGCCGTCGTGTCAAGAGTCTCTGATCGTTCCAAGTTGGGTATTTTAAAACTATTTATTTGATTTACCATTCTTCCTTTATTTCTTTTCAAACTTAGCCGCTTGTATTTAAAGTTAGTATTTCAAATTCAGTATCCAGCTGCTTAATATCTATTTAATGTATTTTTAAATTCTTGTCTTTGCGATAATAAGTTTCTGTCAAGTATAAATCGCTCTTTTATTTATTTGTTCCTATATTCCACATTGTTAAATATTTATTATCTTTCACGGTCGTAAGATTGTGTGGCGCCCAGAAATTTATTATGTACATCCTAAACCCTGGATTCCACGAGCCCTCAGCCGTGCAATCCCCCTTTTTAGTTCAAATTCCAGTTATCAGTTGCGAGATTTCTGAAGGATAGCGGAGTTCGGCTTGGAAAAGATCAGGTAACTTCACGACCCGGTTTCATGTCTCATGCTCATGCTTTACTATTTACTTTATTAGAAAACCATTGTAATTGTGACGTCAAAAATCACAATTACAAAATTTTACAACAATATCACTGAGATAAACAAAGTGCTTACTAAGCAGTAATTCGATTGTGTGAAAAATGTGTACAAAGAAATTACACAAACTACTTAAACAATAATTAATTTGAAAGCGATTCATATGTCATGGATTCTACTGACACTGCTTGGTTCTCACAGAACCATCGATAGCCACACTGTGTTTACCGATAAATTTGAAATCCCACTCAGTTATAAGGAACAAATTAAAAAATCGAAATCATGGTCTCAGTTGGTCTCAAGTTTCCATAACTCATAAACTAGAAAAGTACATATTCCTCTATCTGGAGTATAGGCAGTAATAGATTATTCGGTGCTCTTTACTGGTGCTCCGCTGTCTTTATCTGTCAGTCGCCATTTTGGAATTCAGCTATCTTTTTGTCATCGAATTATAGTACGCGGTTCAAGACATTATAGTATTTCGGCAAAAATTATAGGACGTGTTGAAAATGTAAGTTTTTTGTATGTCACATAAACATAACGGAGAATTCGAGAAATTCCGATGCCCTGCTTTATTTAAACACCTCTTACGACCGTAAAATGCTAACGCCGGCCGCCGTCGTTAACTGTCACGTCAGTTTTTTAGAGTATACAACGCAAGACTACGTCCATAGACTAATATCGCCCACTGAGATCTTATATTATTTATATTATATATATTATACTTACTACGTCCCTCGCTTCACGTTATTACGATTTGCTGTGATTGAAGTACGAACATTTTACGGCAGTGGTTCCCAAAGTTGACTGGGCTGCGACCCATCTAACAAAAATTTCCAATCTTGGGACCCACCTCTTAGCTGTCTTAGAGAAAAGAGGGTATAAATATTGGTAATGCTCAGATTCCCTAGTGGTGAGTCGTGGAACTACTTATTGCTGTCTTATTTGTTCTAATTGAAATTAAAAAAATATTTTTTATAAGTGTTACCAATATGAATGAAAGACTGTTGAAATAAGAAACACAACTTAAATAAAAAAAAATATTACTTAAATACCTACACCTGCAAGGTTTTTTTACAAAGTTATTTCAATGGGAAGGATGTATTTGTTTCTTATTTTTCTTCATTACAGTTTTAGCATCAACTTGAACTTTAGTTACTTTTAATCGCAGTGAGTTTGATATATCCAATTTATTTCGGTGTTTAGTTTTAATGTTAACCATAGCCGAAAATCCGACCTCACATAGATATGAGGTAGTAAAGAGGAGGAGGACTTTCATAGCTTCATCGAACAGGCAAGGATAATTTGATTATTATCAGCAACTGAGAGCCAGAATTTCGTTAACTGTTTACGATTGAAACTATTTTTCAGTGACGTATCTTCTGATAAATCAATGAGTTCTTCACTTGCTTTTGTTGACATACTAGTTGGTAAGTCGTCTTGAAATGGGTTACAAATCCAACGCAACGAATCAAACTTTTTCATCTCTTCCCCAAAATAGTCGTCAAAGTTATTTATTTACAGTGATAAATGACTTTTATTATTTATTTTATCACAATATTTTCCGTAACTTAAGTTTATTTCAATTTTTAGGAATTATAAATGGCTGAATGAAATATCAAATTTATCACTTCCTGTTTTTTTAAATTCATGTATACAGTGGCGAAGGCCCACTCAATATTCGCTCGCGACCCATAGTTTGGGAAACCATGTTTTACGGAACTTTAAGCATCGCAATATAGACAACTTTTAAAAGCAATGAAATAAGCAATGGGGAATATTCGCACAACCGGCGAATTCAATTAATTCCATTTTACAAAATTGTGGTATTTTTGATGTACTATACTTTTTTTAAAGTACGCGGACGAAAATGTACTATTATTATAGTTCGGTTGGCAACACTGCGCTCACTGACAGATGACAGCGAGCGACGGCGGAGAACCAGTAAAAAGACCCGATTATTCGAATAGATTCTATTCAACGTCAACTCACCCACTGTAATATCTTATATAGTTTTTAAATTTTCAGCGGTTTAAATAACTTCTACCCTATCTATATGTACTGCAAAGAGAGACATCTCAAAAATTACAGTACAATACAATGATTATAATATTTACATACAGTTAATTATTATGGGAGATAGACCTACTTTAGATCTTCAGCTGTCTGTCTTATAATGCTTTGGAGCTCATCCTCTGTCAATTGAACCTGCGCAAAAAAATAAAAATATTTTTCCAATGAAATGTGTATTGTTGGAGATGTCAATACAAAATATAACCTATAAATATTACCTTGTCTGGAAGTGATTTGGCCACTCCTCGCTTTACAAAGCGAACGCACGCAACTAGGCCAATATTAGTTGTATCGTTTTCATCCATGGCTATTTAATTTATGTTTTAATATGAAATAAATTTGTGTTCAATTTGCACGCTGAATTTTGACGTTTGACAGCCGCACATGTAAATCATAGACAATACCATATATATTATTTTTATAATGTTTTTTTATGGTAGCACACCTATTATTGTCGTTGAATTATATAAAACCTTTTTTGTAATAAACATATTATTACAGTTTTGCAAGTCTTTCATTAAAACATAACTATTGTAACTGTAAGTATTGCCGTTTAGATTATTATTGTCTTTTCAATTTTGTTGACGTACCTACCTAGGCACCTAGTACGATTTGCATTGATAACTGAAATTGGTTCGAATGTCTATTGTATATGTATAACTCTATAAATGGTATCAAAATTGTGTCTGTGGTACACTTTTGACAGCTCTCTTGACGTTCATTTTGCAATATTTTGGTTGTACAATTCCGATAGCGATTTGTTTAAAATATTGAATTACGTAACGTAAAATAATCTAATCATGGGCCATCTTGGAGATTCAGTAAATTACATTTTATTTTCGAATCCTATCTCCAAAGAGGTTTCAAAATTGCTCAGCAGCGCAGTGAGTATTCATTAAATTTCATCATTATTATGATTTGACATTGTAGCTAACCCTTTATCATCGCTATTGATAAATTAGGCGAAACGTTTACATAAAAAATAGTGTATTTTACTTTTAAATAGGTGAAATTAAAAATTACATCGCTGAGTATTATTTTATGTAAGAAGTAAAAATAAAAAGATGGGAGTCAATGGACTTACTCAATGAAAACAAATTGTAATTTAAAATACGCATATATTACGATAAACGCATAATAAATGTGTCGTACATAATGACATTTCAATTATTTATTTTAAAACGGACATAATCATAAATAAAATGTTTACACGTTGCAGTAGGTATGTGATTTTAATATATTATGTAAATACAAAAATTACCTTTATTTAAGTTTAATTTTGATATAATGATCTAATTATACAGTGGCATGTTGACAATGAAATTTCCCGCATTTTACGTATGAAAGATGCAAAATTCAATTAACACATTACTAAATTTTTAAATTCAATTTATTATAATACATTCAATTAAATGCATGCCAATTATTGGAATGAATTGAAAACGTACACGTGTGATTGTATTTATAGACACGTTTGTAATGAGTGCCCAAGGTCAAGTGATTGGTGGGCGATCTTTTATTTTGGCCAATTAGGGTTTATTGCGTTTTGACTCGAATGTTACGATCACCTGTGGCTTCGTTCTTATTGTTTTACATAAGTTTTTTTGTTGTTTTGTTTTTATAATAATAAGAAACATTGTCAGTTCAAGGAAAAAACATATTCTAAAGTCCGTATTCTTTATGCTGGCGTTCATGCCACACTGCTCGCGGGCGGAAAGCAAAGAGTTTGTGTCGTCGCGTTCGTCTGTTGCAAGTTTTCAATGGGAGGGAACGAGAGGGAATGCGGTGTTAAGATGCTGAATCGAGGGGGAAACCGCACGCCAGCATAAAGAATACGGACTCTAGAAAAGCTAAAGAACATATTACAGGCATTCAAATTATTAATTTAAGACGTTCACAACAAAGAAATATTATTAAAACAGTATTGTATAAAAAAAGAAATAGATCAGTATTAGTTATTAAACAGTAGAAAAGTGTAATACAAAATATATAAATTAGATAGGTACAAGGAGTAGGTACATAGGAAAGTCCACCGGATGAGTTAAGCAGATCCTATTTTAAGAATTTATAAAACAACGTCCACCTATACTCAGCCTCACGTAGGTGGAATAGGCATACACACAAGAGGAAGGGCGGGGGGGCGTTTTGGGTTACATACTACCATTTTTCATAATTTGATTTTTTTCATATTCGTACATCGTAGAAAGCTAGCTACTCATTTATTGTCGATGTGGTGATCACTCCTTTTCCATAAGCATAAACAGTTCCGATAAATCTCAATTAACCCTGACATTAAGTCGATTACACGTCAGTTTAACTGACAACTTAAAAATTGATGTCAAACCCATCGGGCCACGACTACGTTTCAGTTTCAGATGGCCGCTTCAGTTTTTGCATTCACATATCAGTTTTACTGACAGCTCAAATGAAACAGAGACTGAACGGACAACTAAACTGATCGTTTAAGTCGAAAATTAAGTTTAATAAATGGTTATATTATTTTATTTCAGGGCGTTTTAAAACCGAAAGCCAACGGTGTATCTTCATCACCTCCTGCAGAGATCATAATGAAGCCGTTATTCAAATTGGCACAAGAAGCTGGGCCTTATGTGAGGCTAGCAGGCCTCATGGGAGCTTCGGCTGTGATTTTAGGAGCTTACGGAGCCCACAGGACGTACCCTGAAGAGACGAAGATAGAATACAGGCGGATTTTCGAGACGGCCAATAGATTTCACTTCATTCACAGTCTGGCCCTGTTGGGCGTGCCACTCTGTAGGAAACCAGCTGTGGTAAATGAAGATTCATTATAAAATTGTCATTTACACGAAATATTTTTTACACAAATCAACAAAGAAATAATTCATTTATATGATATATCATTTTTGATTCTACAATCTTCTTCGTCGTGTCGGGTCTTCAATAGCTAAAATGTGTCACTCCAGAAGTTGGCGAAGGCAACACCATTTTCCTCAGCTTGTAGGATCTCGTCGAAATTGCAGCTTACTGGGTAAGCCTTGCATGAAAAAAAGTGCTCCATGCTTTGCATTTCCCCGCACTCGCAGGTTTGGTCATCGGAGATCAACCACTTCACCATGTTGACACGAGTGCGCCCTATCATGGTTCTCAGTCTGTTTAGGGCTTTCCATGTACGGTACCCGAGACTGGCTCCGGGTGGGAGATGCTCTGCTGGCTTTACCCAATCTTCGAGACTAGGTTCGCCTCCCATGCGGATAGTCTATCTTCTTCGGGTGGGACGGTCAGAGGTATGGTTGTCGCCATAAAGCTTCTTCTGGATTTTAGCCTTGTTTTGCACATTTGATACCCATGCATGACGTGTCACGAGTCCCTCTCTTGGGCAATTGGATGCAGATTTCAGTTATGTACAGCGGTGAATTAGCTTTTTTCTCCCTAACCATCTTTGAATCATCTGTAGTTTCTGTTCTGTTCTTTAGTTATTACTAATTAAAACTTTCATTTTGTGGAAGAATATTCGCAAACAATAAAAACACTAGACTATTTTTAATTATTCATGCTTTTAATAATGGAATCAAAAGGAAAAAATCAAAAAGTGACTCATTTGTTTCAAATTAAATAAAAATAATAAAAAAAGAAAGCATGATGATTCTTTTGTTTTTAAAACAAATGAAAATGCAGTAAACTGTCATGCTGTCAACAATTGATGTCACTGCACATCAAGATATTCAAAAAATATCTTAATCTATGAGTAATGCTGAGAACTTGTGATTTCTTTACATTTACCGATTAAATTAAATAATATTGGATTCTTGAGAAATTTCTATTTAATATACATTTTTAACCTCTCTTCCAAAATCGAGAACTTTTTTAAAGTCCCCTTGTGAAATTCTCGCAAGTAATAAGATTTTCAATCACAATGTCTAATAATGCTAAACTTATACATATGTGCCAGTGGCGAAGGGTGGAGGTAGGCTGTTAAGATCTGACATAAATAGTGCACACTAAACTTTATCAGTCATAATTATTCATTGAACTAATTAATAAATAATGCGATTTGCAAATGGTGCTGGTTAGTTTTTAAAATTAAGTTAAACCCTGACTAAATCAACCCATCATAGGTAGGCCTTGAAGGTCCGACAAAAATAGTGTACACTTTGTAAGTCATACTTATTCGTTTCAGTTAAATTAAGAATACAAATTTATTAAGCCTTGTCTATGTTACGCCGAATGTGCGAAATTGACTATTACATGAAATTGGCAAAATTTTGACATTTGACACATTTGGTTAGTTTGATTAGTTGCAAAAAACACCACCGGAGCGTGACCATCTATTTTGACCAATGCATGAGCATTTGACACATTTGGTTTAGTTGCAAAAAACACCACCGCTACTGTCTAATTTGCCCAATGCATGAACTAAGCAGAAAGATTACTGCCGAATTCACGCACTTGGCAGATATTGTGCCTAATTCATGAATAAGACAACGGGCTTGCATTTTTCATGATTTAGGCAAAATTTTGCCCATTTCATGTAATAGGTAGTCAATTTCGCACATTCGGCGTAACATCTATACCAAACCATAATCGATAATTTCATTGAATTTATAATATCTAAAATTATGTATGATTTAATGGCATAATAGTAGATATTTTATAGGTAGATGAATATTTTTTGACTATTATCTATTATGGCTTGGTTACGCAGGGTTTAGTTGAATTTTAAAAACTAACCAACACCATCTACAAATAATTGTAGTCTTAATTTAATGAAAACAAAAATGTATTACTGACAAAGTTTAGTGTGGACTATTAATAGCCTACCTTCACCCTTTGCCACTTTTATGTGCCTATAAAGCCTATAAAGGCCAGATGCATAGACGTCGAATTGTTATTTTTTTTTTTAACTTAGTTGGCTATCTTTTAAACAACTATTCATAGGCATACTTATGAATTATCGGCTACCAAGTCTTGTATATATGGAATTCAAGCAAATAATAACATTGAGTATTTCGTTTGCAATAAAACAAAAGTATACCAAGTACCGATTTTTTCGACTCAGACACGGAAGACAGAAGATACAGAGTTATGGTAAATTAAACAAAAACAGCATTACGTCGTGGGTCCCAGGTTCGAATCCTGGGTCTGGCAAGTACACATATTGTTTTTTCAATTTGCGTATGAGTCAGAGTATGGACCTAATAGGTTGAGCAAGTGGCTGACATCCGTTTCTCGTAAAAACAAAATGTGTCAATACAAATCTCCACTCTGTGGAGGCCCAATATGATCCTATTAAGATCGGACATGATCGAAAGAAACAAAAAATGATGTGCCTGACCAAACTTAGTGCTGTTATTAAAATAATATTGTAATGCCATTAGATAAGATAAAAGATACTAAGGTCACTGTATCTGTAGTGTGTGCATTTATAAAATTAAACCTCTGATAAAGCAACCATTAGTTTGGCGTTGTATATCAATTTTAAAACATTTAATAAACTGACAGAAAATTGGGATTTTGAAAAGATTTATAATCCAAATGTAGCCTACGAAAGGATGGGCCTAAAACTCTTTGTACCATGTTTTATTAGGCACTTACCTTATTGTAATTTTTCTTCCAGAGTGGCTCCCTCATCACCGTCGGCATGATATTGTTCTGTGGAACGTGTTACTACCACGCCTTTACCGGCGATAAAAGTATGCAGAAACTGGCACCAGTCGGTGGAACGTGTCTCATCCTGGGATGGCTTGCCATGGTCATCTAAATCTCCTAGATCTTCATTCTAATCATTTTACTCATTAATCGTACTTGAATAGGATCAATGGAAGAAATTCAACCAATCTTTGAATTGCTTCCATTAAATTTTAATCCATCGTACGTATCGTACATGTTATGATTTTATGTATTTGTTACCATTTATGTAAAATGATACTTTAATTAGTAAAAGTGTAACTATTTTCTATATAAGCGTTGGTCAACCATTGTGTTGCTATGTAATATATAATAATGTGATTTATAAGGAAATTTCACGCACCTACATTTTCGACAGTGAATATTAACCACATTACAAAATATCAGACCATTTTCGACAAAATGATATATAGTTTACTCTCAATCATTTACCTTAGCTGTGTCAATTGTGCAGCAGATTCATCATCAGCTGGGATCGATCCACTGCTGGTTATAGGCTTCCCCATTTCCATACTTCTTGGACCTTAGTTCTCCTCTGCCACACACTTGGCTCTATTAATATTTCGACTTGAAAAGTTTTGCCAGAAGGTGACATTTATAATTAAGTATTTTTTTTTTAATTCTTCGATTGATTCACGTCAGTCAAAATATTCTAATAATGTTCTAGTCAAAAAAATTACCAAGAATAAAACTCATTTTAAACAATGATAAAACTTATCAGATAATATACATTATTATGATGAATAAACTGTGTTTACTTATCCTTATAGCAGAGGGCTTAGGGGAACAGACAACGATTTGCGATGTAATAGAGTTTGCTAAAAACCTCAAGTGGAAATGGGCTGGACACATAGCTCGAAGAAAGGACAATCTGACAAATTTAGTCATCCAGTGGTATCCAAGAGGTGCAAAATGTCCGAAGGTAGACCTAGAGGCTGGATCGATGAAATGATAAAGTTCTGTGGAAGTACGGGCAACGCAACGCACAGGACTGAGAGAAGTGGAATCAGCTTGGAGAGGCCTTCATCCAGCAGTGAATAGATTCAGGCTGATGATGATGATGGCAATAAATGGTTGAAAACCGCTACTCCGTATTAGCTGAACATTTCAGTTAATATAACTTACCGTTATCCGTTACAATGTTACATAGTTGTATAGTATACTTTTCGTTTACATTAGGATTGGTTGCTATTACGGTTTTAGAAACCCTATTTTTTGTGACTCTGAAAGCCCCTGGTGAACCTTGTCGTTAAGTAGACTTCTACATTTTGTTTCTTCCTTCACTCTGCCATCTCAGATATTTATAGACATGTTGTCATAATCGATTCATACTCCGTTTTCCCTTGTTTGATGGTACACATTTTGTAAGTTGTCCGGAACATCGCAGGCCAAGAACCAATCTTGATGAATATGACGATTTCAAACTAGAGTCCATGATTGAAATGTAGTGACAAAGATTCTTCGCTCAAACATTTCATTGTTAATTCTGCAATATTTGCTCTGCATGAAACATGTGGTTTAGGAGGGAATTGAAACTCAATTACGTAAATATTTGTAAACTATGAATTGAATCGGCTTATTTCCAATTGAAATAACAAACATATCAATTTAAAAAAAAAACCTCCTTTATTAACAAATACATTAATTTGAATGCTATTGTTAGATACACTGCAGTTTTGTTTTTATAATTTTTTTATTATATGATATAGCAAATAATATCAGTGGCGAGGTGTGGAGGTAGACTGTTAAGCTCCGACATAAATAGTGCACACAGGGAACTCAGAATTAATGGGAACTGAAATACATAACGGGTAAGGCGATAGCAGGTAACCGACTCGAGTAAGGAAGAATCCGGGCTAAACTTTCACACGTGTCAATAATCCGTTTTACATCGAATACTGAAAGCTGCTCTCGGTTTATGCATTTACGCACATTTAATGTTGGTGTATTGCTTCATTTTCGTAGGACACTCACACATTCAAACCCTGCATCAAGATGCGACGTATTGAATATAGCCTATCGGTATTCTATTTATTATCTGTTCTGTGAGTGCACACTATACTTTGTCAGTCAAACGTAATTGTTTTCATTGAATTAAGACTACAATGTAAAGATAGTATTTGTTAGATTTAAGTTCATAAGTGCTACGAGCAGGACGGCATTATGACTCGAATTCGCGTGCGAGAGGTATGGACGTGATTATCATGCGCAGATGTTTTTAACAATTCTCACATTTGACCAGATATTTTGTCCGTTATATCGTGGTTCTGCTTTAATACCAATCTGATAAATGTTTTTTTTTTTGGCAACACTTCACCTCCGCATAAATCGAATGAATTTATTATTTTATTATTGTGATTGAAACGCAAAAGACTTGGATATTATTATGTATATTTGATTTAGTTTTTTTTTATATTTATTCTTTTCTCTGGCGTTGTATTAGAGAGTTTTATATAGTAATATTAATTTTTAACTGTAAATATCGCTGCTTCAATATCACAAGGTTGTATGTTGCTCTAGTGATAATTGCTTAAAATTGACATAATATCGTAGCAAATTCATATCTGAAGTTATTAAAATCAAAGGCAAGAATATCTCATGTAGTCCTGTGGGAAATATTTCCCTTTGCTTCTAATAGCCTCATTTCTGCTTTTAACATGATTTTTTAAATATCTCTCGAGACAGGAAAATAATAAATGAAAATGTTTATTTTAAATTTCTTTTATTGTGTTAACTGTCAATTCATGTTGGAAATGCATTGTATTATTAATTAAATTAAATTTATAATTAAATGCAAATTTTTATACCTACTTATTCCATTTTTATTTAATATCGAGGGTCTACTGACAGAACGCATTATTTCAGTTTTTGCTGTTTTTCTGTTTTAAATGCCAAAATGTATACAATTTTACGCTCTACGTCCTGGTAAAACGCTCAAAGGCATAGGATATAATGGTGAGAAAATAGAATCATTGTTAAATTATATTGTTATTTTTTTATTCTGATAGAAAGCATGATAATGACCTAATGCGTTCTGCGTATACAAAATACAAGACTTGTAACATGTCGCATATTGTGTTTGCCATAAAGGTTAGTCTTTATAATGTAGAAAAAATGTTTTTAAATCATAAAAAAATTTACGTGGGAGAACGCTTTGAAAAAAAAATTAAAGTCCTTTTTGCGATTATCTCAGAACTTGTTTTAATGAGCTAATGCTTTCTGTCAGTATACCCTCGATATATTTGTACCGGTTATAAATGTCCCTTTAAGGCGGATGAAACCGGTCTAAATATAATTAATAAAACTGAAAAAAGTACTATAAAAATTGGCGTTTATTTTAAAACCCTGATGTCTAAAGATCTACGACTACAAAAGGCCATGAAGCCCAATGACAGTAGTGTAATTCGGTACTGTGATGGCAAACGGTTATAACTGCTGTTTACACAATTTTACAGGAAAGCAAAAACAATGTTTTGAAATCAGTCTCGACATTTTTTGATGTATTTTATATCAAAATAAGCAGAATTAGCATCGCAACACAAACCTCAAATCTTTTAAAAAGATCGAAGTTTTATTTATCTTGCATTTTAAGCAGATTTATATCTTTTTGCCATATTAACATTTTTCACATTTGGTCAGATGCAGATATCTTTTAACGTTACTTTGTGACCAATAAAGTTGCAGCTCTAATATTTTGCCACATCAAAGAATGTACAATTTGGAATGTAATATGAAAGAAAACTAAAAAAGTGAAAAAACAGCAGTTATATAACCGTCTGCCATCACAGTACCGAATTGTGGAAGTGAAACAATTGCATAACGAGCCAGGCTCTGAGAAAATATATAAACATATTGTGACCTCACTGCAAATTGAATCTGGTGCGTCCGGATGAGAAGTCAGTACCTTGGGGCGGTGAGGTGAGGTGAGGTGCAGGTATAGGGAACATCCAACTGCCGTCGATTGACTGACACGTCTAAAGGTGATGCCAAAATGGATCTGGATGCTTTATCTCATTGATTTGAATAAAATCCAATCGAATCAATATATTTCTTCATTCTGTGTACTTTTTTATCTATCTATCACTAGACAGTTACATACTTTGTAATATTGAGGCATCGCTATAATATGTAGAATATTAGTCATTAAGTTTAGAAATGAATTTCGCTTAGGTGTGTAGGTAATCAACTATTTTTCATTGTTATATTTTAGAAATATTAATCTAACCTCACTTACTAAATGCACAATTTATGAACTTTAGTAATATGTAACTAACTTTATGTTTCTTATTTTAATAAGTTGTAATATTTCTCTTCTTCTTTTCCTACATTAACATTCTATGTGTAGGTATGGTCCACTATTCATCAGGTAACCGGTTCCGATAACCAAAGTCTTGATATTGCCAGTGCGTTTAACCAGCGCCATCTTTAGATTAGTAAATCCTGAGCATATCTTTTTGCACAAGCAACGAGTGGTCCACTTTTCAGCTGTCAAAATCAGATCCCAGATTGCTTGACATATTGATTCTGCCTTTCTCGTTTCAAAATGAATTATAAAAAATTCTCAAATCAAATATATTAACTCTCAGTATTATTTTATAAATACTATACATTCCTGTTATTCATCAGCTGTCAAAGTCAGACTGACTAGTCCTTCACACAAAAACCGGTGGTAATATCGATTTCCAAAAAATATGTAGCATTGATCTATGCATTACATTTGTAGAATAGTGCTAGTGTATTATTTATCATGTAACTCATCTATCCGAATCAAACCATTGTCTGTGTGAACATGACGGACACGTCATTATGAGCACTCAATAGTCTATAGAACAATGACAGGCAATGATAGGTCATCCATAGACAACAACGGTAGGGGCGGAAAAAGTAGGACCAGTCGTTGTGAATGTATCAGCTTTCTACTTGAGTCGGCAATGGTTTAACGCATGCTACATATTTAGACACGTCAATACTACAACTAGATAACTCTGATTTGGTCATTGTTGGGAAAATGAAATTTAAACTTTACTTGATTAACATAAATCTAGGCTATAATTAATTATTATTTAAAATAAAAATGGAAAATTGTCCTTGTCTTAATTGGGGACAATTAAATAATGTTCAATTCTGTAAAACATATTGTAGATATATTATTTTAATTATTTATTGCATTTTATGGTTTTAAAGTTATGTAATATTTTCAAACAGTTCCCATTAACTTCTGACTTACCTAGTTTCATCATTTTGTAGAGAAGGAAATGTAGAATCATATAGCTATCTCAAAAACAGTGAAAATCAAGTTATCTAGTTGTAGTATTTAGGTGACTATATTATGTTATTGGAGTAGTTTTTATTTATTCGTCTAACGCAGACAGAATCGGGACTTTACAGTAACTGTAATAATATGTAATTGTTACAGTAACAGCTGTCGAACAACCTGTTGAATACACGCCATTAATATCAAAAAAATGATTGTTCATTCCATAAAATTATCTTCCATTTATGTATGTAAAATTCTATAATAAAAAAATATATTGCAAGAAATAGTTGTGTTTTAATCAATGTGGTATGTAGTGATACCAAATATCATATTGCCTAAATCCCCCATCAAAAATCCTCCAATCGACAGAGTTGGGAATATAATGGTAATATTATTGTAACTGTAAATGAGTCAAGGCTAGACCAGGATGCACAGCGAACCAGGATGCAACAAACAAAAAGAAAGCTACCGTTATCTGTTTCTGGGCAGACGTCGCCTCTAAATACAATTTGCCACCTTTTCGCACCAAAGCGTCCGTTTACAAATGTTAATAATTAATTGTTACTTGTCAAGCGAAATATACTTATGTAATACTTAATGTCCCTGAATCCGTGTTTTTAATAAGTGGAAAAGTATAAATCAACACCCTACGTAAACCCATACCTATTAGTAGATATTTCCGAGTTCAAATCCCAGCAGGTCTATTCTTAACTGTTATCACTTTAGCACGTTTCCGCTGTTTTCATTGGTCAAAATCAGCACGGAAGGCATTCTATAAACAAAACAGGGTACTGTTCGGTTAAAGCGGATACAGCGGAAAACGCATTTTGAAAATAGCCGATAAACTGGATTATTTGTTAGTTTGGGTTAGGTTAGGTTTGGTTAGGTTAACCTAACAAATAATCCAGTTTATCGGCTATTTTCAAAATGCGTTTTCCGCTGTATCCGCTTTAACCCAACAGTACCCAAAACAGTTATCGGCCGCTATCTGTAATTCATAATACGGTGATTGGTAGACATGTCAGTCAAATTCGGATACGTTCGTAATGCCGAACCTAAGCGGATAAGACCGACCACAAGCGGATAAAACCGAACGAGCATCATATAGTTGGTAATGAGCTGTACACAAGAATTATAACTATAGTGGAATAATATTAAGTGACGGAAATGTATAAGAATAAAATTGTGAATTGATTGTTACGTTCTCCGAACGAAACAAGCAAGACTTTTCATTTTATTGCCATTCATTTATTATTAAATTTTGTAAATCCTGGGTTCTACCAACACCCTGAGCTAGTCTTGTAACCCAGGATATCTCAGTACGTTACAAGAGCGTTATGTTACAATACATATGATACTTTTCCGAGGTCCGAGCTCGGTGAAACAGAATGCGGTGCAGAGCGACTGACACGAAGCTTACTGACCGGACTGAGATCAAGATTGATACTAATAGGTATTTAGACTGACTAACTCATCAACTTATCACCCGCTAATTATATGCATGAATATTCGGTAAATTGCGAGTCATTGTTGATAAAGTTTGCAGTTGATAAATCTGCTGGCTTCTGCATTATTGCACTTCAAACGTTTCGATCCCATCGAATAATGTCACGCGTGTAGAATATTCTGACTGTAGATACGACGATTGTGCGATAGTTAAAATGACTTGCTAATTCTTACTTCGTCGAAATAATGCTGACAAAGCCCGAAGAAATTAACCGCTACAACCTCGCAGACCACTACTGTAGAACATCACACTGGCTTTAGCCTTAGCGATAGGTAAGGGGACCTGCTCCAGGATGTGGGGGCCATGCACATATCATTCATAGAAACTCTAGAACGACTATTGCTTCAATGGATTTTATTATTACTTAAGTACATGTCACGTAAAGTTAAGTACCTATATGATAATATTATAAATAATTTTTAATAAATATTACAGGAATAGTTAAAGAATAAAACATATTTACAAAAAATTATTCTTAATCATATGAAATTAATAATAAATAATGGTGCACTCCGTGGAGAAGGTGCTAGAATCCTTACTTCTTGTTTCATGGGTTACAGACTCGAACCTTGTTATTAATCACTACACTACTTTTCCAGTGAAGGCTCGATATTAACAAGATTTTTTTAACATTCTACATATTATTACAATATAACTATATCATTACAATTTCTATGAATTAATAATAAGTTAGAATAATACTATCTTAAACATTTAATCAGTACAAATTATGTTCTTTTAAATAATGTCTAAAAAATAGCCTGGGAGCGCGCTGCAGAACCATATTTAGCCACGTAAGTCTTTAGGAGGGCAACATTGGCAACTTAGATTGCATCGCCTACAGTGTAATATGTCATATAGCAGGCAGTAAATCTACAAAAAAGAGTACTGCCCAGAATGAAACCATTTTAAATCGTGTCCGGAAACTTGTACGTATGCAGTTTGTCATATCACACTTCATCATGAAATGTTGTATCGGAAATATATGGCCGTATAAAACACGGTTCTTGTCGGTTTACACCTTACAGGAAGCCACCAGTAAACAAATTTGAAAATAGCTGATATACTGGATTATTTGTTAGGTTAGGTTTTCATTCTTGAATTCATGAATTTTGCCAAAATCAGCTATGAAAATTGAATTAATATTCATATTGAATCTAATAAAATTGGAGACCGTATAGTATAATAATATGGTCATCTCTTTCAAAGCTCACGGCGAACTGTGCCACGGTGAAATGTTTTACATACAATTTACATGTAACCATTTTAAATATGGTCAAGACACGCCGTACTAAGTGAATTAGCAATTCAATGTTTTTTATTGCCAAGTTAACCCACATGATTCTGCATTGTGCTCTAAATCTACATTATTAACGTCTTATTGACAGTGCCGAAGACTCCTTACTGAGTGATTATTTAGCGTTTATCTTAAAAATACCAGGAGTGAAGACTCGATTGCAAACGATTCTTTAACATTTAATGTTACCCATCTATTAATCATTTAATTACAAGAATTTTTTAATCACCAAAGTATAATTATTTAAGTAGGTACTAATTTTAACGACTAAAATGTAATTAATTAAGAAAGTAAACTATAATAGCGCCTGTACACGCGCATGGATTTGCTGGCAGCAATAGTGTGTATTTTAAACTATCGCGATAATAACTTTTTACACGTAAAGGTGCTGACTGTTTCGCCAATCTCATTCTTCAAGAGTAAGCGAGACGCGATGTTGTCATTGTATGGTGCTATTTGACAGGCCGTGAAAATCGGTAGACGTCAAAATAAGACTGCGGGCTGTAGTTCAATTTTTTCGGCAGGTACACTTGAAGAATGAGCAAGTAAACAGTTATTGTCGCGATATTTAAATTTACACACTATTGGTGCCAGTAAATCAATGCATGTGTACAGGTGCTATTATACCTCAAGTTAGTATTAAGTATCAATATTTATGGATAAAAATTTACTGTAGTTCGAAAGTGTTATTGATCGGGGCTTAAATCATTTTTTTGAAACCTCTTAGATGACATAGGTACTCAGTTAAATTTGATCCAAAATAACACTTACTAATTAAACCCAGGCCTTACAAATATCAACTGAACTGTGTCTTTCTTCATATAATGATAAAGAAATACTTTAGATTTGAGTATGATTATATTATAAGTTACAGGTTGATTAAATAAAACAATAAATATTTTGATTAAATAATAAATTAAGTAATTAAAATTAATCAAATAATTAGTTAATTAATTGATTATATATCAATAGCCATTCTAGAACCGTAATAAAGGCAGATGACTGCTTCGAGACCAGTGTAGTATCTTTCTGTCACAATCACATGTCTCAATCACCGTGCTAGAACGGCTAACTTTACAGTTATATTGATATAAAAATTATATAACCTTATTATTAGATAATAATATATGGTTTCAAAATAGTACATTTTATATTTTACTCTATTATGGAGAAAAAGACATTGATAAATACAGACATACATAATTAATTTATTATACATAATTAATTTTAATAATCTAATTTATTACAAATAGTACCTATGAAGTACAATAATAATCTGTCTATTCACTTCACCGTGAAATGTTGTATCGGAAATATATCGTCGGTGTTTTGTAAAAAGGGCGAATTAACCAAAATGCTATTTTACAGGAGGAGGATTTTTAACTTTTGACATTTATTTGTTAATTACCTGTGGATGGTTATAAATATCTAACAAGTTTAGAATACTGTCATTATAATATGCATTATTATATAATATTTTAAAAGGCCAAATATGTCACATTCGCTTTTATTCATAATACTAAATGGATATTCGCCCTTACGATTATCGTTTTTAAGTACTTCCCTGTGGAGATACAAATTCACCGTTTTTACACAACAAAGCTAGTGGGGTACATTTTGTATTTTCATTAAAATCTCGATTTCGCCAAAATGGTTGATTCACCCTTTTTACAAAACACCGACGATATGGTTGTATATTAAAGACCGTCCAACCTCTTTGTGCCGTATAGTATTGAGATAAAATGCATGTCTAAATAAAACACGGTTTTCGTCAGTTTATAGGATTATTTGTTAGGTTAGGTTAGGTTTGGTTTTCATTCTTGAATTAATTCATGAATTTTGCCAAAATCAAAGATAACCGTATAGTTTACGGTCATCTCTTTCCGATAAGAAAGCTCACGGCGAACTGTGCCACAATGAAATGTAATACTTACAATTTACCGTATCCGGAAAATTGTACGTAAACAGTGCACCGCAGGACACTTTTAATTTAATCAAATTTAATCAACATTTAATCAAATGACGAGTTCTTCGGTGAACATTTCGCCATGGAGTATATTTGTAAGTATGCTACAACACGTGGAGATGTCTTTACTAGGTTAGGTTAGGTTAGGGTTAATCTAATTGGAACAGTACTATTTGCAAACTATCACCGCATTTTGTAAGATATGTACAAATGTAGGTATTCCGCGGTGAAATGTTCAACCAAGAACTCGTCATTTGATAAAATGTTATACGAACTCATGTTTCACGTACTGCGGCGCACGATGAACTGCATACGTACAACTCACATGTAACCACAATTTACATGTAACCTTATTTATGTTGGATCTTAACAGTCTATCCTCACCCTTCGCCACTAGTCTTGACACATACAATTGAAAAGTGACAGGTTATTACTCCATGACATGCATGACTAAATTGTAGTTAGAGATATCTTTTAGACTTCAACTGGAAATCGGCACCAATTAATGCAGAATAGGAAGGCTTTCATTGGATGTCAAACGATGTTACCATAAAGAACAAATAGTTTCAATTGCAATAATTAGTTTCGGTAATGGTTTTGCAGACGTCGCACTCCACCTTGCAGCACCAGATGTACCGGCAGTTGCACCTCTCCAATTTCTCTGACAGTAGAGTTTTATAGCCTCGTCCGCAGCAAAGATGACGGCAGCTCGCCTCCCCCGTCCGCGACGTTCCGTTGCACCATCTGTGAACGAATAGTGAAAAAGTTTAGTTTTAATTTAAATTACTTCGTTTCTTGCGCTACTCACTATATTGTCTTTATATTATAATTTAATATAATATATTATTTTCTTTTTAACACTGCAACTGGTTATGAGGCCCCATTGTAGTACTGTAGTGAAACAGTAGTGTAGCATATTAGATCCGACATAAATAGTGCACACTAAACTTTGTCAGTCAAACGTATTTTTTTGGCGTGTATTTTTGAAGGAAGTATTAATAGACAGTTTTGAAAAGTTTTTAAATCCCAAGTGTCAGAATTTTTAATCATTGGTAAGTATTTATTTCGAAGTGTCAGAATAAGGACGCCAGTTTTAGTGTGGAGGGTAAAATAATGTTTGAGGAAGTAATAATATTAAAAAATCGGTTGTAAAACTAAATAATCATTATTTAAATTACGCGTGTCAGTAGATAAAACATATATCCATTATTATTATGATAATTTGACAAGTAAACAATTGTATATGGGACGCATAGCAATTTAGGGTTACCATCTCGCACGTAAGGGATATTTGTCTATGCTCGCACGCCAAATTCATGAATATTCGGTACAAATGACCATTATTGTGATTATTAAAAGAAGACCAACTTAAAAGTAATGGAAGGTGCACCAAAAGAGCGATAATTATATGAGCACATCACACAGATGACAGAAGATAACCTCAATTCCGATAACTTTAAACCCAAATTATAATAATTTAGTGATATTTGACGGTTTATAAATATTATGGAAATTAAAAATATACCTATTAAACTATTATTATCTAATTGAAATAACCTGTTTCATAAATTAATTCTATTGAAACGATTATGAATAATGTGTCTTCAATTGAAATTACGTGCAAAATAACTAATTAGCTTAAAGTTAAGTGATAGTTAATGGACTATTTCAACCTATATCTAATATACTTACTTACATATTTTTAAAGAAAATAATAATGAAAAATAATACCTCATTTTAAGGTTAAATTTGATTAAAAATGTTATATTGTGAAATATTATTCATTCAACCAAATTTTTCATACATTTTGAATGAGATTAAAATACCTAATATGATTGATCGAACTAATAAATCGATAATCGAATGAGTTTATGTGATATTAGTATTAATTCAAATAAAATAGCTACCTACTTTCTGGTTTTCATGTCGATTATAAAACAATTTATATTAGTATAAATCTTTTAGATAACGAACCTTTTAATGTCGAGACAATTGAAACATATCTATTACTTATCCCATATAATATCAAAATTACGGATATCGATAAATTATACTAAATAATTTTATTGACAAAATAAAAGGAATGTTATTGATCGACAATGGCTAGGCATTTTTTGCTGTGGGGAAAATATTGATATATTTTTATAAAATTTACAATAACCTGGTCACACCGTTCACCGTTGACATGACAAGCCAAGCGACCCTTCAAGTTGCCATGTATTTTTTTTTGTAAACAACTGAAGTCTGCCTTATTCTTTATTTTTTATGTCAAAAATAAACCTATAATAGACACATCTGGTGTACCTACCTATCTGTCTTCTTATTTTTTTAAATGTTAAAAATATATTATAATACACACTAGTCATACAACATAATTCTATAATGGAGCATGTATTTTCAATGGTCATTAGCCCAGTGTAGATACCTACTGAAAACAGTTTCTAATTCTTTCTAATTGATTACAAACTAATTCTGTTGTACCCAGAGCATAGAACCAACAGTTACAGCTGATGGCTAGAACGAATTTCTTAAGAAACCTGCTCAGAAGATCCACATTGAATTGTGGAGCCATTTTTTTAGATACATTCATTATAATAGAAAGAAAAGATACTTTTCTAGATTTCTAGTGCTGAGGAAGTCAACTGTCATCTGTCAAGGTACAGCATAACCATAGACGATTATGGTATTAGTCTATGATACAACTAACTCGAATATTAGTCTATGTTATAACCCTGGTTGGAATGACAGAGAAGAATACTATCTTAGAAAATTTAAAAAAGCGGCCAATTAAATTATTTCTGCCCAAATTTTAATCTATTCTGACACACAAATATTTATACTTGACATTAAACATTTTAATAATTCCCTGTGCTTGTTTAAATACTTTCCCATATATTATTTGAATACTTACCATTGAGCATTTTTTACTTCCTGCTGATTTTAAATTATTCCCTAAGATTAATAAAATACTTTTATTAAGATACTTCCTATTTTTGAATATTTATACTTACCGAATAATTAGAAGCCTATTTTTTTTCATTGAATTAAAACTATAATGTGTAGATAGTATTTGTCAGTTTTCAAAATTCAATTAAACCCTGCCTAATCCAAGCCATAGTATATAGGTCATGGCCCCCACTACTTGAAGCGGGACCCCAGGCTACAATCTTCGGCGGGCCCCCCTACCTATCTCTAAGGTTTAAATCAGTGTGACGATCTTCTTCTTTCTTCTTTTGCCATATCCGCTCCTTAACTGGAGCATATGGACACCACGCGGCGCCTCCAAGAATCCCTGTCGCTCGCCAGTCTTCTTGCTTCGTTCCAGGTCAAACCAGCATCCCGTAGCTCCGCCGTATACACTCTGTAGATTGTATTAAGCGGCCTTCCAGGACACCGGAATCCAGTCGGCTTGAAGAACAGGCAAGCCAGGTTGAAGTTCTCTTCTGGCATCCGCAGCACGTGGCCGAGCCAGGTCCAACGTCGCCTCTTCACTTTCAGCGTGATGAGAGGCTGCTTGGTGCGTTCTCTTATCTCCTCGTTGCTCCTAAAGTCATACCACCGCACACCCAGTATTCGTTGCAAACATCTGTTTTCGAAGCTCAGTATACGGTTGCTCTGAGCCTTCGTAAGGTGCCATGATTCGCTACCGTAAAGCAGCACCGTCAGAATGCAAGCGTCGAATAGGTGGCATTTGGTTTTGACCGAGTACAATCGTGAGTCCCAGACATTCCGCATCGAGTTGAATGTTGCTCCAGCCATTCCCATTCGGATAGCGAGCTCTTTCTGCAAAATGCCATCTCCCGTGATGTGTACCCCCAGGTACTTGAAGCTGTCGACGCTCTCGATGTTTTGTCCGTCGCTAATCAGAGGGAAATCTGGATCAGGACAGGTGCTATTACACAAGACATTGGTTTTCTTCGCGTTGATTTTCAAACAATGCCCTCGATTGAGTTGTCGAATAGGACAGCGTCATCGGCGTATTCTAGGTCGCATAGCTTCACCGTGGGGGTAACAGGTATGCCTCGGTCGGGTGGTATTGACTTCCGTAGTATGAAGTCAAAGAGAATGATGAAGAGAAACGGTGCAAGGACACAACCCTGTCTGACTCCGGTCGTGACCCGAACCATTCCGTGACAGTGTCTCCAATTCTGACACAGCATTCGCTATTCTCGTGCAGGCTTTTGATTATGGCAATGATCTTGGGAGGGATCCTGTATGCTCCCAGTATCGTCCAGAGGGAGGGGCGGTGCGGACTGTCGAAAGCCTTCTCATAATCCACAAAGCAGCAGGCCATCGGACTGTTCAGCTCATGGCTCTGCTGGAGAAGACATCGAAGGTTGTGGATTTGGTCTGCACACGCTCGACCAGGTAGAAACCCGGCTTGGTTTTTCCTGAGGACGTGCATTATTGGGTCCCTTATTCTCATCAAGAGGATGTTTGCCAAAATCTTTCCCGGAACACTGAGTAGCGTAATGCCTCGGTAATTGTCGCAGCTTAGAGGGTCACCTTTTTTGTGAAGTGTGATGATTTCACCGTTCACCCAGTCCCTTGGACAGCGCTCTTCTTCCCACACCTTTGTCATCAAATGAAACATAGGGTGCAGGATTGCGCTCAGGCTGTACTTGAGGAATTCAGGATGAATCCCGTCTCCCCCCGGTGCCTTTCCGTTCTTGAGCCTTTTCACAGCCGATTTTATCTCGGTGTGCGTGGGCGAGCGATCGGAAATGTCGGTCGCTCGGGGAATGTCCAAAAGTAAAGCTTCCGCAGATATGTCAAAGGGATCCAAAGGGGGTGGGCGGTTCAGCACTCCGCAGAAATAATTATTCCAAATCTTCTTGACACATTCTGCGTCAGACTCTATTGCTCCACTGGGACCACGAATGGCTCCGGGAGTCGGTGGTCGCCTGCCGCAGACTTCACGGGTGATTCGGAAGAGTTTCCTGGTGTCATTTCTGCTTGCTGCCTCCTCTGCCGCTTCAATTTGCCGGTTCATAAAATTGCGCTTGTCCAACCGCACGGATCGTTTGACTACCCTGTCTTGACTACCGGCGGTCCTCGGTTCGGTCGGGGTCTGTCTCCTCGTCTCTCAGGTCTTTCAGCCTGGCTCGTTTTCCAATTTCATCCCACGTTTCGTCAGACATCCACTTTGGCTGCTCACTCCTTCTGGTACCAAGGACGGTACGGGCGGACGACACAATCGCACTCTTTATGAGGCTCCAGTCCGCCTCAATGAGGTCGGATTCAGATGTGTGCCGCTCGTAGATACGATCTACACTATCTCGTACAGCAGTTTCGAAGTCGATCCGAATTCTGCGGTGTCGGAGCTTCTCAATGTCAATTTGTTCGCGCTTTGGAGGCCTCGCCTGGCGACTGAGTTTTACTCGGATGTTTCCAATGAGTAACTCATGATCGCTATGGATATCGGCGTCTCTGTAAGTACGCACGTCGAGAAGTTCCTTTCGGTACTTCAAGCTGTACAAGAAGTCTGTACAAGAACTGTAGTGCGTCCATCAGAAGACGTCCACGTATATTTGTGAATATCTTTGTGGGGAAAAACAGTGCCTCCGATAGCGAGCTCGTTCATAGTGGCAAACTCTACGAGCCTCTCACCATTATCGTTGGGGTCACCGAGGCCGTGTCGTCCCATCACCGTAGGGCCAAGCACCGGGTCTGCTCCTACTCTCGCATTATAATCCCTCATTACAATCACGCGGTCTCTTCGGGGGATGGCGGAGACTGCCGCGTGGAGAGAATCGTAGAAGGCATCCTTTATCTGCGCGTCGGCATCCTCAGTGGGGGCGTAGCACTGAAAGACGGTCAAGGAGCTATCTGGCGTCTTGAAGGAAGCACGTATCAGTCTCTCCGAGATTGGTTCCCATTTCACGAGGCAACGGGCCGCTCTCTTTGACATCAATACTGCCACTCCCTGGCGATGATATTGCTCCTGACCTGAGTAGACAATAGAGTAACCCTCAATCAACTTTCTCCCGGCTCCTTTCCAGCGCACTTCGCTCAACCCTAGGATGTCCACACCGTAGGTGTGCATGATGCGTGTGGCGTGCAGGTCCTTTCCGGGGGTACGCAGGGTGCGAACATTATATGTCCCAATGCGCATACTCGAGTTGTTAGAGAGGATTACTCTACCTGTTTCATTGTCCATTTCCATGCAAGGTCATCGTTTTACAGAGCCGGTTGTCGTCCGAGGCTGCTGTGTAGGTGTTGTTTTAATCTGTTTCGTTTAAGGAGGCAAGGTGATTAGCCCAGCGCTCCCGAGGCCTGAGCCACGAGGGCCCTGAGGGTCGGCTCAACCGAGTTTTTCTGTCGGGGATTTCCTTCCCTTAGCCAGAAGGCCAGTTTTATGGTGCCGGTCACTCGCCCTTCGCCCCCTGCTGTTAGCTACAGCTTACGCTGCATTGCCCGGAGGTCGCCGCGGGGAGGCCAGCAGATGGGACTTGCTGGCAGTTTGGCATTTCCCAACTTTTGCTATGAACACATCTACTGGCGTCAATGTGTCCACTTGGGGCCGACATTATACGACGAAATAGTGTAATTTAGGGTATTGTATAGCGATTTTTTGTATTTTAATGCACCCACTTGTATTGTGGAATATCGACAAACAATAATCAATGTTAGTATACTCGTGAAATAGCGCCGCAGGCGACATTTTTTACTATTAGTGCAATTTGTGATGTGT
This sequence comes from Rhyacophila brunnea, assembly GCF_057557595.1. Classification (NCBI taxonomy): domain Eukaryota; kingdom Metazoa; phylum Arthropoda; class Insecta; order Trichoptera; family Rhyacophilidae; genus Rhyacophila; species Rhyacophila brunnea. Next base: position 27,851,209 of record NW_028232904.1, on the reverse strand, counting down.
GGTCGGTCCGCCACGCCAAGTCCCCCTTAAGCCCGGGCCCCTAGGTTAGAGCCCTGTCAGCACCCCCCCTTGTGGGGGCCATGATATAGGTACTATTCAAAAAATATTTGTTTATCTATATAGATAGATAGAAGAATATTTTTTATCGATTATGGTTTGGTTTGGGCAGAGTTTAATGAATTTAAAAAAACTAACTAACACCACCATATTAGGTATTCTTAATTCAACGGAAACAAATAATTATGACTGAAAAAATATTCATTATTTCTGTCAGATCGGTCGTAGCATACCGAATCTATTATGGTTTGGTTTTTTTTCTCGACCATATCCGATCAATGACATTAATATGGACGAACCATCTGGAAAAAAAATGACACTCACTTTTTTGTTGGGTCTGCCGAATGGCATAATCTGTTCTAACGCCATTACAATAAAGGTGATATTGCTATAAATTTCTGATGCTTTTTGTCGGGTCTGCCGAATGGCATAATTCATATTTTAATATCAATATCGTTCGCTCAAATGAACATTGGCACTAGAAACACTGTTCTAACGCCATTACAATAACGGTGATATTGCTATAAATTCCCGATGCGTGATATCGCATAATGGAAATTGCGAAATTTTGTCACGTGACGTCTACCTATGCATGTGCGAATGTCGCTATGCGCGAATTTACTTGCTAGCTACTGTACTGAGTGCATTGTCGATTTATGTTGTCATTGTGTCTGATCCAAATAAGATCATATCGGTCTCCACGGAGTGGAGGTTTTTATTAACAGATTTAAGGTTTTACGAGAAATGGATGTCAGCCATTTGCTAATATGTGTATTTGTCAGACCCAGGATTCGAGCCTGGGACCCACGACGCTACAGACCGACATTTAAGCAACGTCGTGGAGATATGGTTTGGATTAAGTAGGGTTTAACGTAATTTTAAAAACTAAAACCAGTACAATCCGTTAACTATTGTATTCTTAGTTAAATGAAAACAAATAAATATGACTGACAAAGTATAGTGTGCATTACATTTATGTCGAATCTTAACAGCCTACCTCTACCCCTCGCCACTGGCATATTGTATAATGTATATTATATTTGTTATGTATTTTGTACCTCATTATAACTTAGTTATAAAACAATAATTGAAAACTGTAATATAATATGAGTTGTTTATTTCTTTGAAAACAAAATAAAAACACAGGTAAATTACTTCATACTGCATTCTATTTTATCTTCGGTAATGCAGAAATGCGTCAACCGGTCGTGCAACCCTTGATGCGCCGGCACTGCATGATCATAGCATAGCGGAAAATTCATCGAAAAGTATTTTCATCGAATAAAATTGACCGACAATATAATTCGTTGAAATTCCAACTCATCGAAAATATGATAATTAATGCTAGAAGTGCTCACGTATGCATGTAAAACACGGACCCTAATGTAAGCCGGCTCGCACATCAAAACTCGTCACGTCTGCAACGTGTCGAATACGTCGATGTGACGTCTCGTTATTCACAAAAAACGCGTTGCCAAACGGAGTTCGGTAGATTGGCCGAATGCGACTTTTTCGTTTGAAAAAAACGTCGAGTGCTGCCATCAACAAATCGCATGCGTTCCGGGCTGCGAATCGAAGACGCCAGAACGCATACACACATCTACGAATTGGTCATTCCAAATCCAAATGTATATACGTTTTGAGAGGTTACGCGCGACTGTCGCTAGATAGATGTGCGCTGTCTTCATATGCAACATCGGAGCGATGTTCCTAGAAGGTTTGATTTATGGCTGTGCGGCAGAAGAGGCGAGTTTAGATGTGACAGAAGGGCTAAAGACTGTTATTGATGTTTTTTTCCGTCTAAAGTGGGTAGGTACAAAAAATTGTATACTTTTATATTTTTGAAAAATTATCGAGCTCTCCGGTTTATATATTTTAAAAATTTTGAACACTGCAGTCATAAGATTCGACGAAGAAAAAAATATAATTAATATTCTATATACCTAAATTTATTGTGTTTTTTCGTTTCTAGGGAGGGGGCCTGAATATGAGGACCCCCCTCCCTTTGTGTGCGTGACTTATCTGTAATAATATGATATGCTCTGCATCGTAACACGGAAAAATATCTTTTTTCTTCTTCTTTCACCCTGTCATTGTTACAACCCAACATTGGGGTATAGGGCAAGCACAAGTTTCCACTTCCCTCGATCCACCTCCAACTCTTGCGCCTCCCGCCATTCCAGACCTGCAGCGCGTAGATCGCTTTTGTAGCACCGCTGCAGGGTGAGGGAGGGCCGACCATGACGACGGAACCCTTCAGGCTGTACCACAAGGGTACGAAGTGTCGCACTCTTTGGCGGCATCCGGAACACATGACCCAGCCACGTAAAACGTCTCTTCGTGATCACCTCAATCACCGAAGGCTGCTGTGTCTTCTCATGAACTCGGGTGTTTGTAACGCGGTCGTACCAATGTACCCCTAAGATTCGGCGGAGACATTGATTCTCAAAGCTCAAAAGCCGAGACCCTTGAATCTTAGTAAGATGCCATGTCACAGAGCCATATATGAGCACAGGTAGCACGCACGTGTTGAACAAACGACATGTGGTCCTCACAGAATACAGTCTCGACCTCCATGCGACTCCAAGTTGGTTGAATGCAGATCCGCCATACCCATGCGGATTCCAAGCTCACTAGAAATACTACCATCGTCGGCAACCGTGGCACCCAAGTATTTGAACATGGACACCAGCTCGACGGGCAGACCGCAGAGGAGTGTCGGCGTCGATGAATGCAGCACTGTTCATGGGTGTGGTCTTAGCCGCATTCAGTTAATGCTCTATAGACCTACATAATAAATTGTGTTTTTTTCATTTCTAGGGAGGGGGTCTTCCCCCTTGTGTGCGCGACTTTTCTGCAACAATATGATATTATGCTCTGCATCGTAACACAGAGGAATATCTACGTGATTCTATTTAAACAAATGAAACTATTTGATGTGGTGTCGATTATCGAACAAAAATATCTATTATTATTTTTTCGATGAATTCACCCCTGACCCTGTCGGCCATGTCCGATGAAATTCCAGACGAGGCGTTTCCGCCCCGGGGTTATTTGAGCTCATAAATCAGAAGCAATAAGTCGAAAGCACCTTCCCAGATACACGAGGAGATTGTGGCAACTCATTGTACTTATCTCTATCTGGCCGATACGATCTTAATTTAATAAGCGATATATACCTACGTCAGGAGTAGTCTTTTAAGTGTTGCCAGATAGATAATTTATTATCGGGTAACACCCCAACAGGGAAAGTAAACGATGGCTGAAACAGTTCGTTTAACTTTAAACTGTAATGCAGTTGTTTCCAATGCGACAGTTGATGTTAATATGTTGTACGCATGGATTTGAAGGTCGCTAAATACCATACACGCGGTTAGGGACTTCAATCCCGAGTCAAAATTTTGATTCCGGGATTTCGGGATTACAATTTGCCGGGATTGGCGTTTTTTTCGCTATCTAATTAATAATATTTTTCTTTATTTATACAAATAGCATTGATAAAATAGGTCAAAAATGTCTAGTAGGTATATGTTATACTATTTAATACATTTAATGTTAATATTGTGTACGTCCAATCTTGGAAATACACTGGTTTAATTGAGTAAATAATATAGTAATATAGATAATGGTGTTAAAGTAATATGTAGTAATAGTTATTGATTTAAGAAAAGATAACATTCATAAAATTCGGCGTAGAAACAAGTGCCTGGCTGCACGTCCGTGGCACTGGCGGTTAGGCGCCGTTCGCGTGCCAGAACGTCAGTGGCGTCTATCTGGTTAAAATGAACGAATTTATTATTTTTCTGATGTTCTTACGATTGCGTATGATAACAAATAATTACAAGATAAAAAGAACTTTTTATATACAACGTTTTAAATTTTCTGTTAAATTATTATGCTCAATATGCTCAAACTTGTACTTGATAATATGAAGTAAATAAAAAACAAACAAACAAATTACATAGAATAATGAAATGAAATTGGCATTTCATTTTGATTTCCATAGTAACGCATGTATATATTATTAATTTAGTTGCTAGGACCACCCCCTTAGCAACCAATAATAGTCTTTTACTTTTTACGTATTTTTCTGAAATAACTTTCCATACAAAACAAAATTAACTGAAAAAGAATTCAATTCTGCTTAAACATAATGCATTGGCATCGTGTTCTGATATATTCTAAAAGTTTCAAATGTCTAGCTAGTTGGGAAGTTAATTAATAATCGATTGCAAGATTTGTACTGGACAAACAACCACCGGACAAAAATACGTAAATGCGAATAAAAACGTTATTTAGTATCCGTGAGCATTCAGCGATTCATCTTGTGACATGTGCAGGTACATACACTTCACTAACATAATTTTGTACACATACTAATTGATTGCGATTGATAAAAAAATCAATCACGAAGATTTCGGGATTAGCTTTACTAATCCCGGGATTCATAGGTATCGAAAATTGTCCGGGATCCCGGGATTAGATTCCCAACACGCGGTGTATTAGCTGGAGGTACTAGATCTTGGCATGACCTGTGAAGATGAAAAAAAAATGGGGAGCGACATGAGTTCTTGAAGGGGTGCGTAGTGTATAGATACGCGCATACAAGGGGGTAGGGTTCTGGTCCGGCCACCGGACCACTCCTCTCCAGAAATGGAAAAAATTCAAATTATTTATGTAACTGAAATAATAGGTACTTTTACTTATTCTTCAATAGGAGTACGAGTTATTCCGGCCTGCCGCATCCACAACTTTCTTATGTGCATATAGGCAAGACCGTGCGAGACAGTGACGTCAGACGACAAGCCAAAATTAATGATGAAGTGCGACATTTCGGGATTATACCTGCGCTGCATGTCGAGTGAAAATAGTTGCATGTGACTCCACCTGTTTTTTTTAAAGTTATATCTACTTCTTTTGGCGCGTTTGGGAAATCAGATCAGAGTGTATTTTTGGCGTGTGACATGTAACACATGATTTATTTTTTCACACGAAAAACAACGCACTTGATTGGATTCGAACCATCGATTGTTCGGTTATCAGACGAACGCACTACTTTTACGGCACGGTATGGTACTGCAATCGTGACGATTATACAGTATAATATTATAGTTTAGAATTGTTCCGTTGCCTAGGCAGCGAATTTATTATTGTCGGCCATTTGCAATACCTTACGTAAACAAACTATTAAACGTCATTGTGGCAGTTGTTACTTTAAAAATAAAAACAACGATAAATAATAATTATATAATTTAGTAATATAAGTTAAAGTGTATATAAATAAACCAACGGCGTTCCAATAAGCGGTCCTTCTTCTTGAGTGTGTAATTTAACAAGTTAATTAAGAACTAGTCGAAGAATCTAGGTTATCACAAGTTTTGTTTTTGTTTTGTTACGCCAAAGAAGTATAACTTCTAACGCGCGTACATAAGTACACACACCGTTTTTTTTTTAAACTAAAAGGTTGCAATTAATCGTTGTAGATTTAGTTATATGTGTTTTGTGAATGCCATCGACATATTCGACCGATTCGGATATTATAAAAAGTAAAAGGTAACACAATAAATCCATATAATTATTACAACCCTCGAGTTGCAAACGAATGCAATGTTCTATTCTAAAACAATTCGATTTGCAGTTATTATACTTTGCTTCTAAGACATGTTGCTATCGATATAATCTATCAACTAAAATAGAAAGTGTATCCGAAATACGTAGATACATATAGATTTCCAAGAGAATTAAGACGATTACCTATATAATAAGAAAAAACTATAAAATAATCGAGGTTCCTACTAATTTCATACCGACTTACATCAAATTAAATAATTATGTTTTTAAGAATATCACAGGGTCGCTACTTCGGTTAGCAATCCCGGGATGGATCCCGATAAATTTCTTGAAACCGAAATCCCGGAATTTCAAAAATAAGTTTGGGATTTTTGACTAAATAAGTGTGAGTAAATGAAATAATTTTCTCGCAAGACTCAGAAGACCTCCAAAGCAGAATGCAGGAACTTGCTGAAGTAAGCAACAAAGTAGGTTTGAAAATAAATGTAACAAAGACGAAAGTCATGTTCAACTGCTTTGCGGGCCAAAAAGAGATCCTCTTCAATGGCACTCAGCTCAAAAATGTGTAAAGCTACATCTATCTGGGACAATGTTTATAGATGGATGTATATTTGATGAAATTGTTCGCAGAGTAAAGGTAGGCTGGAGTGCTTTTGGCCGCCTGAATAATGTGTTGAAAAGTAACCTTCCACTGTGCGCAAAGTGTTCAACCAGTGTCTGCTTCCCGTGATCACATATGCGTGTGAAACATGGACCCTCAGTAAAAGAGAGATCCAGAAACTTAGAGTAGCACAACGTGGTATGGAGAGGTGCATGCTGGGCATAACGCGAAAGGACAAAAGAAGAATGAGTGAATAAGGAAGCAGACAAGGGTTTGCGATGTAATAGAGTTTATTAAAAGCCTTAAATGGAGATGGGCTGGACACATAGCTTGAAGAAGAGACAATCGTTGGACAAATCTAGTAATCCAGTGGTATCCAAGAAGTACAAAATGTCCGCAAGGTAGACGTAGAGGCCACTGGATCGATGAAATGATAAAGTTCCACAGAAGTACGTGGCAACGCAATTCACAGGACCTAGAGAAGTGGAAGCAGCTTGAAGAGGCCTTCATCCAGCAGTGGATAGATTCAGGCTGATGATGATGATGAAATGAAAGAAAGATATTAGCTTATAATATGTATGAAAAATGAAATATCAGAAAAATACTAGGTAGGGTTTAATTTCCTAAACAACGTTCAACTCAATGCGGAGTGTCTGAGACTCACGATTGTACTCGGTCAAAACCAAATGCCGCCTATTCGACGCTTACATTCTTACGGTGCTGCTTTACGGTATCGAATCATGGCACCTTACGAAGGCTCAGAGCAACCGTATACTGAACTTCGAAAACAGATGTTTGCGACGGATACTGGGTGTGCGATATGACTTTAGAAGCAACGAGGAGATAAGAGAACGCACAAAGCAGCCTCTCATCACACTGAGAGTGAAGAGATGACGTTGGACCCAGCTCGGACGGATGCCAGAAGAGAATTTCAACCTGGCATGCCTGTTCTTCAAGCCAACCGGATTCCGGCGTCCTGGAAGGCCGCTAAATATACTATCTATATAGTGTATACGGCGGAGTTACGGGATTCTGGTTTGACATGGAACGATGCAAGAAGACTGGCGAGCGACAGGGATTCTTGGAGGCGCCTCGTGGTGTCCATATGCTACAACTAAGGGGCGGATATGGCCGAAGAAGAAGACGGGTTTAATTTCCTAAATGTCATTAACTTATAGGATCGGAAAATACCTCAGAGTAAGAATATAAAAATAGTAGGTATTGTTCAGCAAAATGAAGCCGTGTTTCTTGCGTATAACGCACAGTAGAACCTCAATTTTATTATTATTAACTTAACTATGAAACGTTATACCATCAAGTTGCCTCTCAGCACGGATACTAAATTTAAACAGAACATAGTTAACCACATTTTCTACTAAATTAACTGAAAATAATTACCACTATATATTTAACACAAAACAATAAATTTCAGCAACACGTGCTCGCAGTTTTTAAATGAGTGAAGTCATTCAAATCAATATTTACCGGCGACGTGTACAAAAAATATTTAATTCAGCCGTAGAAATTCTAATATAATTTCTTGCATAAGCAAATTTTTTTCACAGGGGTGTCTCCAAACCTGTCAGCGCCACAGTCTTCCACAGACCTTCGCCTACCTAAAACCACAACTGGTGTGTTCGTAAGTAAGATTCGTGTTAAAGATAAAATTACTAAAAGTTTGAGGACGTATGGTTGAAGGCACCTCGCGTGTATTACGTGTAAAAGAAAACCGCTTAGGTAGGTAGTCGTAAGTCTAATTTCTGAGGCGAGAATACATCCATCTAAAAAACGAGCATCAATTATCTTATTTATGATCCAAATTAACTCGATGCCACAAACTCTCAAAGTTTATACGCTACAGACGAGTGGTAAAGTCTCCGATTATAAAGTCGTGGCTCTAGGATTCAAATCTCGAGTCTCGAAAATTCACATATTGTTTTTCAATATGTGTGTTGGGTTCATAGCATGGGTCTAAGCCCAGTCGCACATTGAAAATCGTCTCGACTGGGATAATAGTGATAAATCCGTAGATTTAAATTAATACGCAATCATTCGGACCGAAAAAATCTGTAATTGTTTTAAATATTTTTATTGATTGATTTGTTAATTTACACATTAGAAAATGAGAGATTTCTCAATTTTTTTAAAATTTGTATTTGTGAAATTCATAAAAGAAAACGTAAAACTTGTGTTGTTTTCATTGCTCTAATATTTTATGCAAGTCTACATTAATTATAAAAAATACAAAATTTACGATTATCGGAAGACATTACGATAATCTCAGCCTTTGACTTTTGACAGCTCGACTTTTTTATTCGTTCGTTGATCAGTAGCAGAGCATAGAGAAATCGGACGATTTATTGCCCTCGGACTTTTGGTTCGCCAATGGAGCGCTGGCATAACTCTGCTGTCTTCATGATACCCTGCTGCAGGACGGGTGTGATGTTTCGTGATGCTGTGTATCGTGCGATTAACTTATTTGATGGCACCATAAAGGTTGATTTATTTTTTATTAACTAGGTACCTATATCACAGGGGCAAAAGGTGGAGGTAAGCTGTTAAGATCCGATATAAATAGTGCACACTAAACTTTATCAATTATACGTATTTGTTTTCACTAAACTAATACAATTCACAGTTGATGGTGTTGGATAGTTTTTAAAATTCAATTATACCCTGCGAACCAAGCCATAATATAATATAATAGTTTTAAAAATACTCGTCTATCTATAAAATATTTATAATAATTATGACATTAAATCATACATAATTTGGATATTTTATAGATAGAATAATATTTCTATATATTACTTATGGTTTTTTTTTTTAAACTGACCTACAACATTTCTTAATTCAACAAAAACAAATAAGTATGAATGAAAAAGTGTGCACAATTTTGTCGGATCGCCCAAAGAATACCAAAATTATTATGGTTTGGTCAGGCAGGGTTTAATTTATTTTTTTAAATTAACCAACTCCATCTGTAAATTGTAGTCTTAGTTCAATAAAAACAAATATGTATGACTGACAAAGTTTAATGTGCACTATTTATGTCAAATCTTAAAAGCCTACCTCCACCCTTGGCCACTAGAGTATATTATCATGTTTGTGGACGTGTTAAATAGGTTAAATTTATAATTGTATTTATCATTTTACTTTAATATCTACATAAGCACATACTTTTTTTCTACTTTCTTGTTATTTGTACAAATTAAGTCATTTTTATAATTTGTATTTATTATGTATTATGGCGCATTGGCCAATCGCTGTAATGCCATAATACTAAAAATGAAATAATAAATGAAATTTTCTGTTGAATCATATAAACTTGACAATTATTCTATGTATTAATAAATACTTTTTTTTGTACTTGATAGAAATACTGAATAAATATAGAATACTGAAATGTCATTCTGAGTTCTGACATTTCATATTGATTTCCATAGTAACGAACGTATATATTAATAATTTAGTTGCTAGGACCCCATTAGCAACCAATAATAGTGTTTTATTTTTACGATTTTTTTCCGAAATAACTTTCCATACAAAACAGAATTAACTGAAAATGAATTCAATTCTGCTTATAGATGGCTAAAAGTATTAAAAGAATGCATAGTCGTCGTGTTCTGATATATTCTAAAAGTTTCAAATGTCTAGCTAGTTGGGAAGTTAGTTAAAAATCTTCAATCGTCCAATACAAATCTTGGACAAACAAGAAAAAAATTGTACTGGACAAACAAGAATACGAGCTAATAAAAACATGGTAATAAATAAATCACTTTCACCCACGGTGGCCGCGCGGCTTAAGCGTTGGACTATAACGCCGTGGGTCCCAGGTTCGAATCCTGGGTCTGGCAAGTACACATATTGTTTTTCAATTTGTGTCTGTCAGGGTATGGACCTAATAGATTGAGCAAGTGGCTGACATCAATTTCTCGTAAAAAACTAAATCTGTTAATACAAACCTCTACTCTGTGGCCCATATGATCCTATTAGGATCGGACATGGTCGAAAGAAATGAAAAGAATAAATAAATAAAGTTTGAGGATCTCTTGTACGACCACGCCTCCTCAAATTAGGGTCCGATTCGGTTATATAGGTGTCTGTTCTTTAAAAGCAATTTATTTCAAAACCCCCCTTCCCATACATGCTAATGGTCAGGCAAATGCTAGTTATTTCAAATCGCCTTCTTCCTATTTCCAAGTAATTACACTTATTATACGAGGGTGGGTCAATAATTCCTTAGAAAAAAGCATTAAAACAGGTTTTATTTTTGTATTTTTTTTTTATTTCTCAACATAATTTCCTTGGAGCTCAATACACTTGGTTAGACGTTTCTCAATTTTTTTTAAACCGTCAGAAAAATAAGTTTTCGGAAGGTCCTCAAAATAAGCATTTGTCCGATCGATGACTTCTTCATTTGAAAAAAACGTTGTCCACTTAGCCATTTTTTTAAGTTTGGGAAAAGGAAAAAGTCACTGGGGGCTAAATCTGGCGAATACGGTGGGTGGTCGACCAATTCGAACTTCAATTCTTCAATTTTAGCCATTGATCGTAAACATGTGTGAACACGGGCATTGTCCTGATGAAAGAGGATTTTTTTCCTGTTTAAATGAGGCCGTTTTTCTTCAATTTTGTTTTTTAGCTGGTCCAATAAAGATGCATAATAATCCCCTGTTATTGTTTTTCCTTTTTCCAAATAGTCAACGAAAATAATTTCACGTGCATCCCAAAATACAGTAGCCATAACCTTACCAGCTGATTTTACGGTTTTTGCCTTCTTTGGACATGGTTTGCCTTCGCAATCCACTGCTTTGACTGTTCTTTCGTCTCGGGAGTATAGTGGTGTATCCATGTTTCATCTACAGTCACAAAGCGACGAAAAAATTCATCCGGATTGCGTTGCATGAGCGACAACAGGGCTTTAGAGGCCACCACCCTACTGCGTTTATTGTCGACTGTGAGCAAACGCGGCACCCATCTTGCAGAAATATTTTTCATGCCCAATTTGTCATGTAAAATAGAAATGACGCTACCTTTTGAGATCCCTGTAACCTCAATTATCTCACTCAACTTTAATCTTCGGTCACTTAACACCATATCGTGGATTTTATTGATCATTTCTGGTGTAGTCACCTCTACAGGACGTCCTGAGCGTGGTTCATCCTTTGTTGATGTACGACCACGTTTAAATTCATTTAACCAGTTATAAATAGTTGCAAGTGAAGGAGCAGATATGCCGTGAACTAAATCCAACTCATTTTTTATTTCCTTTGCTGTTAACCCTTTTATATTAAAATGTTGAATAACAGCTCTAAACTCAATTTTCTCCATTTTCCATTTTTCCATTTTCCACCAGCAAATTTTTTTTTTAAATGTACGAGAAACACACAACAACCCGACCAATCTGATTGAAACTTCGTAGCATACTGAATCGGTAGTGCCGCTGCATGAAAACAAACCGCTTGCAGTACTAGTCGCGCCACCTGTCGGCTTTTCTAAGGACTTATTGACCCACCCTCGTATTAAAATTTGTTCTACGAAGCAACACTATCTGGGCTTGTTAGTGAGAGCTTTTTTTTAATAGCAGGTATATTATAGTAGGCTTCGCAATTCCGGGATTGGAAATGATGATATCCCGGGATTTCAGATTTTAGTTTTTATATAATGGTTGGGTCGATTACAGTGATGTCCCTAGACAAAATGCCGCCCCTAGGCAGTGCCAAAATGCCGCCACATTTTTTTATACACTACTTTTTATCATTCTTTCATGACTTCAATATCTAAGAATTGTGTTGTATGGATACATTACTAACAGGATATAGGTATATCACTAAATCTAATTTAAATGCCAACTCTGCTTCAATATACAATATTGCGACTCAACAATTTCAGAAAGGTACATTTAAAAATGCATCTGACAACTTCCAAAGCTCGCGAGTGACTGGCAAACATATTTGGATAAAATTAAAATTAGGTAAGCACGTGTCATTGCTGTTCACCAAGAACGTGACGTCCAAGGACAACGGAAGTAAACTAGACATCGCAAATCCGACAAAAAATAAAGCCCTGTTAAAACTTTTATAGTATCTACCTAATTAATATTTTTTTTCCAACCAGTGAGCTGAATTTTTTAATGGAAAGATATTTCCGCTATTACTAAGTTTAGGTTGCTTTCTATGTATACCTAATGATTCTCCTCGATTTACCGCCCTTTGGGTAACTGCCGCCCCCAAGAGACGCTCAATCTGCCTACCCCCACGGGACGTCACTGCATGCACTCATGCACTAGTAGGTAAATAGTTTTGGAGTGTCATTCTCACTGTTACACTTGGGTTAATATGAATGATGATGACGTTTGTATGAATGATCAGACACTCTGTGCCGGAAGTGTATTTCAAGAATTGATAATGTTGAACACGTCATTGGTAACAGCTATTTTTTTGGAGACAAACCGTCTTACAACCGTGCCAGTAGCATGGTAATAGTTACCTACAGAGTTTTAATCGATCTATGTTCCGATTTTGTTTTCTAGTATAGAAAATCTGCGAAGAATTTATCCAGTTTATTTTATTTTTAATTTATCCAGTATCACCTTTATCCAGTGATGGATTTTAATTTGCGAATGCAAGTGGCTCTGACAGGCTAGGAGGCCCCTCATGCGACTTTATCCCGCAGTGATTTTATTCTGGATACGCTGTGGTTATTGTTATTTTATTACTATAAGGAGTATTTCAATATTTCGCCAATAAATATATGTCCAGCAATATATTATTATTACGCTATTATACTGCGAAAGCCTTCAAGCAAACCGGCTTTTAAATTCAATTAATATGCTCGTAAATCCATCTCGAATATTATTTATGACTTTTCTCAGTTATACTCGTATTATAATATATATATACATATATTGTTACTAAAATAAACTTTGCAAGTATTGGAGTATATTATATTCGAAGTGATATTCCCTGGACAATACATAGTACCAAGCATTGATTTTTGTCTGCTTTCCAGGCCAGTTTCGAAACAATTTGCCGCCCCCTGATTAAAATCGTGTCTGGAAACTTGTACGTATGCAGTTCGCTGTATCACACGTTATGTCGGAAATATGTGGCCGTATATTAAAGATCATTGAAGTTAATCCGCCCCGCACCACACTCGGTCTTAGTCGAGCCATGGGACACCACAGTGGCGATGTGAAGCATCTATTTAATGTGTGACTGGGAATGTCCTGGGAGTAGATACCCAAGACTAAGATTTCTACGCTCTAAGTGAGCTCTGATTGAATTTAAAGAATTTACGTTAATGCAAAGTGAAAAAAACGAAGCTAATCATACTGACAGCAAAACTTATGTGAAGAGATCTTCACGTCCGCAGTAAGACGGCGCAATTTTTTAAAAAGCAAGATAATATTGGCCTTTGTACTAACCAAGTCGGACGGCCCAACGTATATTAAGGACCGTCAAACCTCTTTGGGTCGTATATTACTGATATAAAATGCATGCCTAAATAAAACACGGTTCTTGTCGGTTTACAGTTTACACGAAGCCAGTAGCAAACAAATTTTGAAAATAGCCGATATATTGGATTATTTGTTAGGTTAGGTTAGGTTTTCATTCTTGAATTCATGAATTTTGCCAAAATCAGCTATGAAAATTGAATTAATGTTCATATTGAATATAATAAAATTTGAGACCGTATAGTATATGGTCATCTCTTTCCAATAAGAAAGTTCACGGCGAACTGTGCTACGGTGAAATTTTTTTTTACGTATAATTTACATGTAACCAATTAAAATACGTCTTCTTCTTCTTTGACCATACCTTTGAAATATGCTCTATCTAGAAGCGTATATGCTTATAATAAATTGTCAATCACTTACCGTCCAGAGGTCCCTAAGCTTCCAGTACTCTCATCCCTGTAGCAATAGTTAGGGCTCGCAGTGACGTACACCAGCGCCTGCGGTGTCTTAGTAGCTGATCTCCTGGGAGTGTGAGACCTTGGGACGATGGCTGCTGCGGCCAGCCTGATCGCCAACTTCGCGGCGAGGATGCTTGGAGGCTGGAGTGCTCTCCAGCATGTCCTGACGCTGCACGAGCCGGATACTCCGTGGCATTTGCACTGAATCGATAGGGAGCGTTCTGCTAACTGAAGAAAGCAATTTTAAATATTTTATAATTTGGGTGATTCTGATAAAAGTTGTAATTTTAAAAATATGTTAGTAGACACTGAATTTCAGATATCACAAGATTTCAGAATGTAACATTCTATATATTGAATATACATAATTTGAAAACATCTCATGCATAGGTGATATACACACTAGAAAAAATCATTTTGAAAAAATACATCAAAAATACGACACCCGAGGGGCCTTGAACTTGTATCTGCTGGATTCGCGCCAGTATGCTTTTCCAATTAAGCTACGGGCATTGTAGTTAATTACGATGATTTTAACTAGAAGTTGTTACATGAAATGCATATCGAATTGCGTTATAATGTTGGCTATCGGTTTTAGTATATTAAATTAAGGAAGGTAAATAAATTATTGCGAGCTGTCGCGACCACAAATAATTATCGAAGGTCATAGTATAATTATTAGGATCGTTTGTGTTCGTTAGGAAACGAAACCCCCCTCCCCCCTCCCTTTCTCATGTGTCCGCCTGGGTCAGGTGAAATGTTGTTTTAATTGAAGCGCACAAATTTGTAGGAACTATTTGTGTAGCGGCAAAAGTTAACAAACCATCGTGTAATCTATATGCAGCAGTGGCGAGGGGTGGATGTAGGCTGTTAAGATTCGACGAAAATAGTGCACACTTTTTCAATCTTACCTATTTGTTTTTGTTGAATTGAGAATACATATTACAGATGGTGTTGGTTAGCTTTTAAAATTCAATTAAACCCTGCCGAAACCAAACCATAATCATTAAAAAAATATAAATATCTAAAATTCTTTCGACCATGCGCGATCCTAATAGGATCATAATTATGGGCCTCCACAGAGTAGAGGTTTGTATTAACAGATTTTGTTTTTTACGAGAAATGGATGTCAGCCACTTGCTCAACCCATTAGGTCCATACCCTGACACCCACAAATTGAAAAACAATATGTGT
Organism: Rhyacophila brunnea; assembly: GCF_057557595.1. Taxonomy (NCBI): domain Eukaryota; kingdom Metazoa; phylum Arthropoda; class Insecta; order Trichoptera; family Rhyacophilidae; genus Rhyacophila; species Rhyacophila brunnea. The sequence continues at coordinate 27,835,866 of NW_028232904.1, read as the reverse complement.
ACTTGCCAGACCCAGGATTCGAACCTGGGACCCACGGCGTTATAGTCCGACGCTTATGCCGCGCGGCCACCGTGGACGTAATCGTGGGCATAATCTAAAATTATGTATGGTTTAATCTTAATGGTACCTATAATTTAAGATATATTATAGATAAAATATTTTTTTTTAGTATTATCTACCTACTATGGCTTGGATTGGGCAGGTTTAATTGAATTTTCAAAACTAATACACACTACCTATACATTGCAGTCTTAGTGCAGTGAAAACAAATACGTTTGACTGACAAAGCTTAGTGTGCATTATTTATGTCGCATCTTAACAACCTACCTCCACCATTCGCCACTGTATGCGGACATACTGTATATTGGTCCGAACAAAATAAAAACATATGCATTGATTGAAAAAGGCTAAAAAAACAAGGATTTAGGTCCCTACCTTTCTTCCTGCTCTGCTGTTCTGAAGATTAGCTAGAGCTATATATGGCTGAAGCTTCTCCAATTTTTCCTGCAGCCCAATCTTCTTCTTATTCATTTTCCTTCTTCTCTTTGCATTCCTCCCTCCTCCCTTAAGCCTCTTCCGTTTCTTGAATGTCACATCCCTTCTCACGAGAGTTGCTTCATTGTCGATTTCTTTACCTCTTTCGTTTCCATCATCTGCCTGGATAACGATTGGTATAATCTCTGAAGTAACATTATCATAATCAGCTTTTTCAGTAATCCCATCGGGTTCTTCAATCACCTTTCCATCCTTTTCATGATTAACTTTTACTTTTGAATCAACCCCTTCATTGATCTCCGTTACTCTTTCAATAATTGGTGCAGGATCTATTGGATTACCTTCAGAATCAACTTGTCTTCCTGTCGTATCATAAATCCTAACTTCTTTCTCTCCTTTGTTTTGTGTAGGAGTTTTCCTATGTCCTTCAAGTCTTTCTGGGACTTCTATGAACTGCCTAACGAATCTCCCAGCCCATTTAAGATTGTCTGAGCATCCTCCCCACTTGAAGTTTCCGTTGGGACGTTCTCTTGGCGGTTGGCCGCATGTGCAGGAGAAGAGAACTCCTGAAGAACAGGCCCTGGCCATCGCGTACATCAAGGTGGCTGAACTGAGGGCGTATACAAAAGATTGTTCCTTTGTACCTGGAATTATATATAAAAAAAAACATTTTATACTCATAGTAGCCGACAGGTTTGATCACGTGGCGATACAAAAAACGTATGCTGTTTTTTCATGGGTTTGGCGAATGGCTAACATACGAGGGTGGGTCAATAATTCCTTAGAAAAAAGCATTAAAACAGTTTTTATTTTTGTATTTTTTTTTTATTTCTCAACATAATCTCCTTGGAGCTCAATACACTTGGTTAGACGTTTCTCAATTTTTTTTAAACCGTCAGAAAAATAAGTTTTCGGAAGGTCCTCAAAATAAGCATTTGTCCGATCGATGACTTCTTCATTTGAAAAAAAACGTTGTCCACTTAGCCATTTTTTTAAGTTTGGGAAAAGGAAAAAGTCACTGGGGGCTAAATCTGGCGAATACGGTGGGTGGTCGACCAATTCGAACTTCAATTCTTCAATTTCAGCCATTGATCGTAAACATGTGTGAACACGGGCATTGTCCTGATGAAAGAGGATTTTTTTCCTGTTTAAATGAGGCCATTTTTCTTCAATTTCGTTTTTTAGCTGGTCCAATAAAGATGCATAATAATTCCCTGTTATTGTTTTTCCTTTTTCCAAATAGTCAACGAAAATAATTTCACGTGCATCCCAAAATACAGTAGCCATAACCTTACCAGCTGATTTTACGGTTTTCGCCTTCTTTGGACATGGTTTGTCTTCGCAATCCACTGCTTTGACTGTTCTTTCGTCTCGGGAGTATAGTGGTGTATCCATGTTTCATCTACAGTCACAAAGCGACGAAAAAATTCATCCGGATTGCGTTGCATGAGCGACAACAGGGCTTTAGAGGCCACCACCCTATTGCGTTTATTGTCGACTGTGAGCAAACGCGGCACCCATCTTGCAGAAATATTTTTCATGCCCAATTTGTCATGTAAAATAGAAATGACGCTACCTTTTGAGATCCCTGTAACCTCAATTATCTCACTCAACTTTAATCTTCGGTCACTTAACACCATATTGTGGATTTTATTGATCATTTCTGGTGTAGTCACCTCTACAGGACGTCCTGAGCGTGGTTCATCCTTTGTTGATGTACGACCACGTTTAAATTCATTTAACCAGTTATAAATAGTTGCAAGTGAAGGAGCAGATATGCCGTGAACTAAATCCAACTCATTTTTTATTTCCTTTGCTGTTAACCCTTTTATATTAAAATGTTTAATAACAGCTCTAAACTCAATTTTCTCCATTTTCCATTTTTCCATTTTCCACAAGCAATTTTTTTTTAAATGTACGAAAAACACACAACAACCCGACCAATCTGATTGAAACTTCGCAGCATACTGAATCGGCAGTGCCGCTGCATGAAAACAAACCGCTTACAGTACTAGTCGCGCCACTTGTCGGCTTTTCTAAGGACTTATTGACCCACCCTCGTATTATGTTATACGTCATATTCTAAAAGATATGTTAATATTAAATCCTACATAATTATGCTTTGCATGGTAAAATTTATTAAATGTGGACACAGAATAAAAGAAATGCAAGAAATATGGACAGACACTATCGCTGATCTATGGAAATGGCACTTCCTTTGCTCCGAGGCTGGATCAGATAAGGAGCAGATAAGGAGAAGTAAGTGTCACTAAATTTGTAACTCTTCTTGTGCTCTGCCACTCCAAAATGCTGTCATCTTCTGAGCGTACAAGACTGTCGACTCTTCATGATCCTCTGTTTTCATAGAAGGGTGAAGACTGCCTCAATAAGCTTATTCATCTGGTCACCCCTACATACCAATACACTCTCTCTGCTACGCCTTACCTAAAGGCTACCCAAAACCACCATTCTCTCCAGATGCTGCAGTTAAAAACGAGCCATATACATATCCGCTGAAAATAAGAATGCATCTTTTCACACAGTTCTCTTAGTTAATGACTGGCCTCCGTTCTGGATTTCCAACAAGAACCATTTTCGGTACCCCTGTTTCCGGTAAGCGTTGGGCAATGGGCATAGTTTGTTCAAATTTGCAGTGACTTCCCTAGGCAAAGTGCTGCCCTTCAGCACACATCCGTCCACTTTCATTTTTAGTTTCAAATTATCAGAAAATTCGGTAGCTTACTTACTTACCCATTTTATTACAACGTTTTTATTAGCTCGTATTCTTGTTTGTCCGGTGGTTGTTTTTCCAGTACAAATCTTGCAATCGATTTTTAACTAACTTCCCGACTAGTTAGACATTTGAAACTTTAATAATATATCAGAACACGATTTTTAATACTTTTAGCCATCTTTAAGTAGAATTGAATTCATTTTCAGTTAATTCTGTTTTGTATGAAAAATTATTTCGACACCATTATTGAGTGCTAGGGGTCTGGGGTCCTAGCAACTAAATTATTAATATATACGTGCGTTACTATGGAAATCAATATGACATTTAAGTATTATTTCTATCAAGTACAATTTTTTTTGATCGTTTAAGCTAGTCACGTCAAGTTTATATGATTCAAAAGAAAATTTAAAAACGTTGTATATAAAAAGTTCTTTTAATCTTGTAATTATTTTATTTATTTCAGGCAGACAAATACATCAAAAATATTTTAATTGTCATTTATACACCAACAACTGAGACTTTAATGGATTTCTATGAAACGTGATTTGGAGGCACACTGATACTTTCTAGTGAAGCAATTGCATCGTCTGCTTTATAGAAGACCGCCACTGCTCTCAAAAGTTGTAATATTCGTAGTCGCGCCGCCCCTATGCAACGTTTGGCCTGCCTATCCCATTCAGGTTTCGTTGGCTCTGCGCCACAAACGAGTAAGCAGTATTCGAGTACGATAGCAAGTTCATACGGGATTTTAAAAGCGAAATTTAACCAATGTAATTATTTCAAATTACATCCGCGAATTAGATGGCTTTACAAAAAATCACCAGACCATTGAGTTTATATTGTCCGGTCAAACTAACAGATCACATTTACTTTTGCGGACAAAAAAAAAAATACTACACCGGTATCTGTGACTTCCTGCTCTAGATCGTCATGTAGAACCATCTGGATTAACTTAGCAATAAACACCATTCATAGGTACTAATTTAGCTCGACTTAATCAATCCTGTGCATCTATCTATACCAGCGCTCGAAATGGAAAAGTTTACGAACCGGAGCGCTCGATAAATTTTCTGAAGATATTTACGAAGTCATCAAATTGTATGTGTATTTTATAAAAATGAGTGTGTCAGATTTTCTATTCTATGGCCTATCTAGCTCAGACGGTCAACATATTTTTTCCACGAGACGGAGCGATAGTTTTACAAATTTCACGAGCCGGAACGGCGCTCCGGTGCGTTCGGTTCCATTTCGAGCCCTGATCTATACACTAGATTGCTATCGGCAGCTATCGAGGGTAGTTTTTCATATTTTGTATCGAAGTATTAGCATTGTAACAATTACAATAAGTTAATTGTAATTGTTACAATATTAGCTATGCTAAATTTTAGAGCGAGATAGACAGTTTTGACTGTTTAGATATGGCTAACTTATTGTAACAATTATAATATGTACTTCAATACAAACATAATAATATGATAAACTACCCTCGTTAGCCGACCATAGCGGCCGATAGTAGTTTTGTGATTGCGAATGAATGAACGAATATAAATAATATTACAACTCTTCATTAGAAAGAATCGACATCTTAGTTTAACATATAGATAGACTATCCCATGGCCTCCACATCCTGAAGTGGGCCCTAAGGCTAGGATCTTTGTCGCCCCCCCTACCTACCGCCAAGGTCAAAGGCAGTGTGAAGCTGTACAGTAGCATTTTTCAAATGATGTTCATGGTAGAATTATTTTTATATATATACTTACATCCACTTGAATTATGGAGTTATCAAGTAAATTACACAATTAAAAAATACACCGCAGAACCACATAAAGAGAAATAGGCTTTTTTACTATTATAGCAAATTTGTGATGTGTGTTTATCTCACTTATTTGGTCGACTCGCCACGTCGGGCCCCCCATGACCCCGGGCCCCCGGGCTAGAGCCCTGTCAGCCCGCCCCCCTCCCCTTGTGGGGGCCACGGACTATCCACAAGGGAGGCGAACCTAGCCTCTGAGGGTCTCGAAGATTGGGTAAAGTCAGCAGAGCATCTCACACCCGGAGCCAGTCTCGGGTACCGTGCATGGAAAGCCATAAACAGACTGAGAAGTGAGAAGCATGGTAGGGCACACTCAAGACAACATGGCGAAGTGGGGGATTCCCGGTGACCAAACCTGCGAATGTACTATTTTTATCCGATCGCCCATAGCATACCTACCTAAACTATTCTGGTTTGGTTTATGCGTTTGACTTTTAAAAATTAACCAGCACCATCTGCAATTTGTATCATTCGTTCAATGAAAACAAATAATTGGTATGACTGACAAAGCTTAGTGAGCACTATTTATGTCGAATCTTAGCAGCCTACCTCCACCCCTCGCCACTGCCACCTAGTAATATTTTGATAGTTGTAATATAATATTGTTGTTTATTTTAATTCAGAGCTCGAAATGGAAAAGTTTACGAACCGGAGCGCTCGACAAATTTTCTGAAGATATTTACATTGTCATTAAATCGTATGTGTATTTTATAAAAATAAGTGTGTCAGATTTTCTAATCTATGGCCTATCTAGCTCAGACGGTCAACATATTTTTTCCATGAGACGGAGCGATAATTTTACAAATTTCACGAGCCGGAACGGCGCTGCGGTGCGTTCCGTTCCATTTCGAGCCCTGTTTTAATTACATACTATTATTTATATACAAAAGGGAACACTCTTTTGAGGAAGAATGATCCAAAGGAAAATTGCCAGTTCAAGGAATAATTTCAGTTAGTGCATTGTTTCCGTGTAAACCCAATTTAATTAATAGATTTTCTTTTACCTAATAATGATCTTTTTCCGTGCTTGAATGTAGACATTTTAAGATCATACAATGAATCACAGCATTGAATGCGTAAATTGCCATCATTGCTTCAAAGTTGAGTTTATAAATCTCAACAGTTTGCAGGTATCTTAACTTAACAAACGTTTGCGAAACTTCTATATTATTATATTAATTAACCTAGGCTAGGGATTGCAATACCGGTATTTCAAAACCGGTATCCCAGTATTTTTCGATACCGAAATACCGGTTTTAAAAATCAGACAATACCGATATATTCGGTATTGAAAGTGAAAACAAAATGTATTAATCAACATAAAAGTCTTAGGTTTGTAGAGTTTCGTTATCATCATCATCATCAAGAGAAATGAGCTTAAGCAGATACTGAGACTAAGAACAGGTCACACAATGGGTAAAAGATTTGATGTCATATTGGGAAGAAGCGATTCGCAGCTCTGCGATGAATGTGATGTTTTGGAGGACATTGTACATATAGCAGTACAGTGCCCTAAATATGAACGGCACAGAGTACAGTTGAGAATTGCGGATATCTTTGAGAATGTTGACGAATTGAAAGGTGCCCTGGCCGACAGAAGACGGAAGACGGAAGAACTTAGCAAAATTGTAAAGTTCTAACAGGAGTGAGGACCTGATCGGCGGATCCTCCTCTAGATAAGAAGAGGCGATATGACAGCGAGTCGCAGTAAATATCGCAGGTTGTATTTTTTGTCGGGTTACGCGATGTCTGGTATACCTCCATGGTTCTTCATCGACCTTGGTGACCACCAATGACACAATATATAAGATATTAATATTTTCAAGATTTATATACATATAAATTGGAAGATACGTCTATTTTCTTTCAATTATTTTACGAATACCGGTAAAATACTGGTATTGGTATTTTTATTCGGTATTGCAATCCCTAGTCCCTACCCCAAACCAGTGCACATATCATCATCGTCATCACCCGGTGTCTTTGTCTTTCATTAAGTGTACATGTTTCACTGTATACGTGAGCGTTGGTAGCACTAGCACACATTGGTTGAATACTTTACGCTTAAGACACAATGGGAGATCATTTTTGATGAAATTTGTTTGGGGACATAATAGTGTGTATTTCGGTCTGGACTAGGCATTTGCCTATTGCGAAATTATTTGAACGCCACTGGATTTCGGGTGAAATATCCGAACAATTTGATATCAATGAAAGAAACCGCTTAATAGCTGAAAGGGTAAATCAAAAAGGGTGGGGGTCGTATTTAAGGGATCACCATTCACTTTATCAGATGCGAGATAGCGCTGATGAAAAACGTGGCACGGGTGAGTGATGCCCCTCTCCTATTTTACCAGTAGCGTGCGTATACTTTCCAAGAACTTAATATTATAATTCCAAAACCGGGCTTGCCTCGTATATTAATTGTAAAGTTCATTATGCATTTACTTTAAAGGTTTTTTATTTTTTTCTCATTTTGTTTGTGATTTCATGTCATGACAAACGACAAAAAAATCATTGCCTTGACAAGAGAATTAACAAAACATTCATTATGTTTTTTCCGTAAAGTAATTATCACCATTAGCCTAAATCTATCAACTACTGGATGAAGGCCTCTCCGAGCTGATTCTACTTCTCTCGGTCCTGTGCGTTGCGTTGCCACGTACTTCCGAAGAACTTAACTATTTCATCGATCCAGCGGCTTCTAGGTTTACCTTGCGAACGTTGTGTACCTATGTGAGGTTTTTAGCAAACATTATTACATCGCAAATCCTTGTATGTTTCCTTATCCACTCATTCCGCTTTTTGTCCTTTCGCGTTATGCCCTGCATGTACCTCTCCATACCACGCTGTGCTACTCTAAGTTTCTGGATCTCTCTTTTCGTTAAGGCTATACCTCAGTTGAGGCATGGTCTAAAAAGATCGTGGCTACGCGATGCGCGGATTGCCGGTCGCGGATGCAAACGACGCATGTCGAACGAAATATAATTTGTCATATAAATCCAACATGCGTCCATTTAATGTTATTTTTATTGTTCTATTGGTAACAATAATAATATATTCATTGACATGTTTTCTTTTTCAAGTCATCTTTACACGATTTAAGAATTAATACACCCGTCGCCATCACGAAACAAATTGACGTATTCACACCTCGACGTTTGCTCTCCGATTGCCAGCGAGTCCAAAATTTCGTCGCGCCTATAGTATCGTCTTAAGTAATAAGGAACAGTAAAATATATACGCTAAGGAAAACCCCCATAGGAGCTGTGTACAAACGCTGGTAGGTACCTACGTTAATAATTAAGAATTATTTTTCTAAAGAGGTGGAGAGATGTCTAAAGGTCGAAATTGAAGAATTTGGGGTGTCTTTGGGAGATGTAGACTTTGTAGGAAAAACGTATATGACATTATGATAACTTATATTTTTTCCCATAAAAGAGTATTGTTGTAAACGTAGTCGTATTAAAAATGGTTACATGTAAATTATACGTAAAACATTTCACCGTAGCACAGTTCACCGTGAGCTTTCTTATCGGAAAGAGATGACCCAATCTCCAATGAAATGAATAAAAACTTAACCTAACCCAACCCAACAAAATAATCCAGTATATCGGCTATTTTCAAAATTTGCTTGCTGCTGGCTTCCTGTAAAGTGTAAACCGACAAGAACCGTGTTTTATTTAGACATGAATGTTATGTCAGTACTATGCGAATACGACCCAAAGAGGTTGGATGGTTTTAATATACGGCCATATATCTCCGATACAAAATTTCACGGTGAAGTGTGATACAGCGAACTGCATTCGTACAAGTTTCTGGACACGATTAAAAATGGAGAATACAATATTTGGTTCATCAAATGTTCGTGCCAAATTCAAATCACTAATAATTACTCACAACAGGCACTTTCATCAAATTTAACAGATGACAGTCAAAATATATTCGGTAACTTATTCAATTGACTTTGTAATCGACTCGTAACTTACAAATTTAAGTAAGTAACTTAAAAACTTAAAAATTGCAACATTACCGTTCCGTATTTACCTTGATGAACCAGAATTCAGTCAGAGGCGCAATCACCCTCCTTCTGAGGGGCTTGCAAACCGAACTCGGAGGCGTCCTCCTGACGCCTCCACAGAGAATCGAGGGCGTGAAATTTAATACAGATCTACTGTATCCGAACTAGTATATAAGCATGCATATGCAATATAGCAGGCGAGATGGGTGGCCTCCCACAAAGGCTGGCTTACTTTTGCTTATTTTCCAGATGTGGCACGAGGAGACTGATGCCTGGACATTGTACCAGTCAATTTCTGACTGGCCGTGGTAATTTCGCGGCTAAGCTGGTGGAGCTTGGTTTGGCGGATAGGGCGGTTTGCTCATGTGGGAATGCCTTACAGGATGCTGAACACATTCTGTGGGATTGCCCTAATATGAGCGCCGACGTCTGGTCTCACCTCTGAACCAAATAAGATTTGAAGATGTTCGTCCAGAATAATAAATTGGAAAGTCGTGGAACTGGATCGTCCGCGAAGAAAAATGTTTCTGGAGAAGAGCGAGTCACACCATGGTAAATAGGGATGATAAACAATAGAATTATTGATTAAATTATCTACTAACCAAGCAGAAGGTCCGGTCCAAAATTCGGCGCTTTTTCTACACTCGAGCAATTCCATCGGCTGTGGATGAAAGCTCCCTTGCACGCTTCTCTGGTGAGTTTGGCCGCGTGCGCAACATGAGGCAGAGCCGCGCAGGGGAATATGCCGGCCTCACGGGCGATCGCACACCGATTTGGTCCTGGTAACAGCTTGTCTTCTCGTAGTCCTCTGAAAGAGAAAAAATATAAATATTGAAATATACACAAAAGATGATCGTACTGTTACGTCCCTCAGGGAGGAAGGCAAAGGAAACAGGTAGCTTGGGTTGACAGGAACCTGATGTGGTTTGATGGTGTTATCCTTCCTTCGTCTCCTTACCAAAGACTGGACGTATGTGCAATTCCTGAGTAGTATTCACAGCTGTTACGTTTAAATACCGTCGTCTTGAAGGCAATTGTTGTCAGGTGATTAACTTTCAAGGATGTATTTAGACTAGATGGCGAGAAGATGATCGAAAAACAAAAGCCTTCACGAAAGTTAAAACATTAAAGTTTATTCAACGAAATTGCGCGTACGTATACAGCAGACAAGATAATATACTCGTTACATAGATTCTTAAATAATAGGCGAAGGGCGCGATGTGCGTGTCCCTTTTAATACATTTTTGGTGATATCATTTTAATTAGTTTATTGACGTCTTGTGTGTGATATTCGACGTGTTTCCAAAGTCCAATGACCGTCTCTTCCCTACATTATTTTGTGTTTGTTAAATTAGAATATGCAGTACCTAGCATCATAGGTATCACATGGCTATTGTTTATTAACCTTAGACTATCTAGATGCCACCCATTGCATTGCTAAATGAAGCTGCGTGCCGTGCGTTTGGTTTGTGGGCGAGCGAACGCATTCGTATACAAATGTTCGAGACCATAGACCATTTCGCTAGTGCTCGCACTATAATTTTCTATTTTTTTACGCTATATAGTATTTTTAAGCGGTCAAAATACAATCATTAGGTAAAGATATCCATAATTTAAGTTATTTTAAAGAAACACTAGGTCATTTGGCATTAAAATATATAATAATATACAAATAAATTATCACGAACATGTATCAACTTACTTATGAAACGTAATACCATCTTCTTGCTTGTTAGTACGGCTACCACATTTTAATACAGTACACACAACCATCTTTTCTACCTAATTAACTAAAAATATTTACCATTAACTTTATATTTAACACAAAAAATAGCAATTTTAGCAACACGCGCTCGCAGGTTATCGACACTTAGCTATGCAACAAACTAAGATTTGGCGGCGACACCATAGCAAACCATCTTACACATCTGTAAACCTTTTATCTTACTCTAGCGCGTGTCGCAGAGATTATAAGGGTGCCGAATACTTTCTCACTCGCACTTATGCATCGTTTTTGTACAGGCCTTGTTATTAACCCTTATAAACTTGCAAATTTGGTAGGTATAACCTACTCTGAGACTTGGGATAATGTACCTATAACAGTACTACGTAAAAGTTCACATCACTTACAATATTGTAAATGTCGTATAATTTGGTTTAGGAAGCATTTATTGTAGATTTTCCAGAATTTAATTAGGTTTGTTTTTACTTTACTTTACAATGTTAATAAGTCAATTACATTTTTAGTTCTAGGTGAGTTTTAGAAACATTAACTGGATTAGGTAGAAGTGCTAATTTGAGTTTGATGTCATGATCCTCAAAGTCAGTGAATCTGGCATTGCATTATTCAACTCTACCCAAAGTCTACAACCTCTCCGTATAAATGTACATCCAAAATTTACTGCATACGTACAAGTTACCGGACACGAAGTTTACAGCCCGTATCACCAAAGATGACGGAGGAAACATGTAAGTATCTACTTCGCATTGGCACATCTGTATGCGCTGCTAAATATATTAATAATAGTATTAATAACAAACGGCTAATGTGGTATGCAGTTATAACCGGTTGGTTCAACTTCTTAATCGTTACTCACTGGTATTATACATGGCATTATACATGCAAACCATATCATTATATTCCACATATTTACGATGCAATTAGTCATTTAGAAATGGATCAGAGTTTCAAAGTGGGATAGGTCTGAAGAAATAATTTTACAAAAGTGACGTCTCGGAATGCCGGCCGCCACGGTACGCCCCTTTAAACCAGAGGCGTGCGTGCAAGTGAGTATTACTATGAGAATAAATATTACGGTGGCCGCGCGGCTTAAGCGTTGGACTATGACGCCGTGGGTCCCAGGTTCAAATCCTGGGTCTGGCAAGTACACATATTGTTTTTCAATTTGTCTGTGAGTCTGGGTATGGACCTAATAGGCTGACATCCATTTCTCGTAAAAAAAACAAAGGTACAGTTCGGTTATGAGGAATACAGCGGCAAACACATTTTGAAAATACCCGATATACCTACTGGATTATTTGTCAGGTTAACCTAACCAAACCTAACCTAACCTAACCTAACCCAATGACACGAACAAAAACGCCGACCTTCAGTTAGTGTTTGTGGCAGAGTATGGTTTAACGACATAACTATACAAATCTAGCCTTGTAGTCAATTCTACTTCTCAATAGCCATGCGACAACCTCACGACACGGTTCAGACAGGATATATAAGTCCCATGGTTCTAAACTATGGAAGAATCAAGAATGAAATGGTCAAAAAGACCATGAACAGGTAACCACTAGCGTAATCGTTTAGTATTAAGAAGTAAAATGTATGTTGTTAACCTTTTCTTTGTAAATGTAATAAAATTTTACGTAAAAAATTTCGCCTCCAAGAATCGAGACTGCTCAAGTGTAATTGGAACGCTGTGACCACAGACCTCGAAATGTCACGTCGTGAAATTTCAAATCGATCTATTTTGGAAATAATTTCCGGGAAATCTCCATTAAACTTAGGAAATAAGTTATGGGAGAGATTGTTTACGTAAAATTTAGCAAGTACATGCTTCAATAACTTTTATAGCAATAATGGAAGTGTATGAAAATTGGAAAAGAAAATTGAATATTTATAAATTTATATACTGTATAATTGTGAATAAATAATTTTAATACTAATTTTATCAATACAAGATAGAAGCTAACTACCGTTATAAAAATATTGTAAACGCGTACCTATATTTATAGACGCGTAATTATAATTATAGATTTTGTTAATGCTATAACTTACTGACTATAACGAATATTGTAAAAGTAACAATTGGAAAAACTTAAGATTCTGGCATAAATGGGTTTCTACCCATAAATAATAATAAATCTTAATCGCATCTTGGGTAAATAAAAGAATTAAATACTGCAACTAAAAATACAAATTGACGTGTGACCTTGAACTTTAACTGAATTCTGTCCGACTATAATTTACGGCCCAGCTGTGCTGGCTCGCGAGGTAAAAATAGATTCAAGGTTACATCCATATTACTATATAAAAGTCACTATGCAAGATTAAATAAGTTAGTAACTGCTCGTGTATAACATCTTGTTGGGATTAAGCATTTATATATTTAAGTTGAAATGTTAAGTATAATATTATAGTATTTTCTCGTAATAATATTCGTCCGAAAAGTAAATATCGAATGAGAAAGTTTCTGCGGCTCCAAACAGTTTTATTAAAACTTAGTAAAATTCTATTGGCCTAAAAAGGCCAAGAGTGGTGGAAAGGACTAGTACGTGGGTGTCAACCTTTCATTTTGACATTTTAAATTTAAAGACTGCCATTCCCTTATTTAGTACCCGAATACTTATTCCGATACCTCGATGGAAAGCTAGAAACTTTCCCCTTCGTTTGAACACGAAAAATCATATAAAATCAACTATTTTGCTTACGTCATCCTAACTGCGCATTTAAGGGACATGTTCTAGAGGGTGCTTGAAACACCCCTATTAAGTCTTAATTTTGCGAAAATAAAGTAGAGTAAATTTAACCCGACTAAATTAGAAGATATCTCTATTAGAAAGTTGCCAGGAACGGGAGATATACGTAAATTCATCCCGTGAGAGAAAGATATAGATCTGCTATCCCTTACGGACTGTTTCCTGTTAAACCTCTATCCGAAGGGTATAAAAGGCGACCACTTTTTCCCGTAAAATCATTAGTTTCAACACTCTTCACCAGCGATCTTCAGCAAGCAGCAGTCCTCACTGCAAAGTTGTGAGACATGGTTCTCAGTACATTCGCGATTCATACGTACCAGTAAGTCCCCTTCGGCGGGCAAAACGTAGCGCGAATAACACGTATCTGTCGGTAGTGACGTCGGCCGCTAAAACGTAGCACGAATACCACGTATCTGTCGATAGTGACGCGCTCGCGGAGTAATTTTATTTTTCATTACTCATCATACGAGGTGACGTAATCGGGATAAATTACGCGATCGGATTTGTTTTATAAAAACAAATTAATAAACTCAGTCTGTAATAATAAATTTTACAAATCTTTTCGGGATTATAAAATAAATTTTTGAAACTTTATTAAGTAAACATAATTATAAAACAAGTTTTGGTAAATAAATTTGTAAACATAAAAACAAATTTTAGTAAATAAATTTGTAAACATTAAGCAAACCTTTTGTAAACAAGTTTGTAAACACAAATAAATATTTGTAAACATGCTGTGAACATAAATAAACTTTATAAACAACAATAAAATAAATTCTATTCTTTTTATAAACCTAATACTGTGTGACCAAAGAATAAATTATATTTTCTTTCTTATGGGAAAATATTTCATGAATTAAAAATATCCAAAGAATATCTGCGTATACATTCTCTGAATTAGGTGTGACTTTTTGGGAATTTGTGAAAGATTTCACAGAGATCCTATAGTGAACAAATAAATAGTTTACTGATACTTTAATGAGATTTAATTACGGGAACAATGACAGTTAACCTTATTGTGAAACCGTGAACTCTAGAACCTGAATAAATTCGGCACCACACCAGCTGAGAGTTTTATTTGGGAATTCAAAAGTTGTGATACTACAAAGGAGATCCACCTCTCCTAGTTCATCACTAGTCTCCTCAGTGACGGCCCGGTAGCATTATTGAGCTAGCCGTGAGCCGGGTCATGTCACCAACCTAACCTAACCTAACCCAACCTAACCTAACCCAAACTCACAAATAATCAAGTATATCGGGTCTTTTGAAAATGTGCTTTCCGCTGTATTCCTCATAACCGAACTGTACCAAAACAAAATCTGTTAATACAATCCTCTACTCTGTGGAGACCCATATTATTATGATCCTGTTAGGATCGGACATGGTCGAAAAAAAAATTAACATTTAATTTTAATCATTTAAGGCCGGTTCGAAATAGTCGAGTGGCGAATGATTTAGTTACCACTAAATGATTTAGTAACTGAAGTGTCCGAACACAGTACAGTAAAAACAAAACAATGATTCAGTTCGTGGATTGTATGCGTACGAATACGTATACCGTCGTCAGCGCTACGAGTAAATCGGCTGCCAGGTAATTAGTAACACTAGTAACATCCGCACGCACACCATCGACCAACCGAATCATTATTTTGTTTTTACTGTACATTAGTAAGTGACGTGTCAAAACGAATAGAGCACTGTTCAGACTTGTCTCGCGGCTTGTATTTAATGAGAAGTGGTGGAGGTGCTACTCTACCGAAAAATTAGAATAAAATGGATTCACTCGACTAAATGATTTTACTAAATTACTCGACTAAATTTGTCTGTTCACACACGTTTAGTTACAAAATTACTCGCCACTCGACTAAATTACTCGACTAATTTGAACCGGCCTTTACATAGGTAGTACATAAAATCGAGTGCTTAAAGTCAGACAACGTTATCTACAAAAAAGTGTTTTTTTTTTTTTTTTTGAGATAACGTTATTTTACATTTACGGCTACATGATAGTCAAACAACGTTATGTCAATCTTTTCTAATTTCTTATTAAATTGTCAGTAAAGTTTAACGCTAACTACATAAGATACCCTTGTTTTCATATTTTTTTTAAACTATCCCTATAATTTTTAACATCATCATAAGCAAGATAAATGTACAATACACAATAAATTATAAAATATTAACATTAGGTTTTAAATAAACATTTCTCTTGTTGAGTTACAAGAATCCAAAATAACGATTTTTGGCTCTCCTATAAAGTTGCACTTTTGTAGATAGTGTTGTTTGACACTAAGCCCTCGAAATTTGCTCAATAACGCATTTGAATTTATTTTTATTTTTAAATCAGTGATGTGTGTTAAGACTTATCGAAACCTATATTAACAATAAAATTAAAATATCTGCTTTGTTTTCGAAATAGTTTACTTTCCATGATACCTAAACACAAAATATTTAACTTTTTTTTTTAATTTGTCTGTTTGATGGGAAAATGTACAAGTTATTAACAAGCTTATGTATAATAAAGCGCTATTCGAGGGTCACTAAATGCCCATAGGGCCGCCCTAAAACCCGCTGGATAGACGAACTCATGAAGTTCGGTGTATGTACGTGGCAGCAATGAACTAGGGACCCAAAAGAGTGGATGGATCTAAGAGAGGCCTTCATCCATCAGTGGATCTGCCCCGGTTTATTATAATGATTATTATAAAATTACAAGATAAAAAGAACTTTTTATATACAACGTTTTTAAATTTTCTGTTGAATTGAATTGAATGCTCAATATGCCCAAACTTGTACTTGATATGAAGTAAATAAAAAACAAACAAACCAACAAATATAGAATACTGAAATGTCATTTTGATTTCCATAGTAACGCACGTATATATTAATAATTTAGTTGCTAGGACCACCCTCTTAGCAATCAATAATAGTTTTTTACTTTTTACGGATTTTTCTGAAATAACTTTTCATACAAAACAGAATTAACTGAAAATGAATTTAATTCTCCTTAAAGATGGCTAAAAATATTAAAAGAATGCATCGGCATCGTGTTCTAATATATTCTAAAAGTTTCAAATGTCCAGCTAGTCGGGAAGCTAGCTAAAAATCGATTGCAAGATTTGTACTGGACAAGAAACCACCGGACAAACAAGAATACGCGCTAATAAAAACGTTGTAAAATAGACATTCACTCAGTTATAACCTAAGTCAAATACTACTGGGCCGATATTGCTCATTATTTCAAACTTCCTTTGAACGTATATTATGATATTGGTTTTATACTTTCCTTATCAAACTAAATGTCTACCAAGTCTAGAATACCATGCGTAATATTAATGAAGTTTGTTTTATGTAGAATAAAAATAGCTTTTCAATTCAGTTTTAACTCAACCTTAAAAAAGTCGCACCGACTCTGTATAAAATCAGACTGTTAACAAGTTATGAGTCCAGTGACGTCCCGTGGGGGTAGGCAGATTGAGCGTCGCTTGGGGGCGACAGTTACCCAAAGGGCGGCAAATCGAGGAGAATCACTCGGTATATAAATATAGAAATAGCAACCTAAACTTAGTAATACAGGATATATCTTTCCATTACAAAAATCAGCTCACTGATTGGAAACAAAATGTATTAATTAGGTACCTACCTACTATAAAAGTTTTAACAGGATTTTTGTCGGTTTTGCGATATCTAGTTTACTTCCGTCGTCCTTGGACGTCACGTTCTTGGTTAACAGCAATGACACGTACATACCTAATTTAAAATTTATCCAATTATATCTTCCAGTCACTCACGAGTTAAGAAGTTGTCAGGTGTATTTTTAAATGTACCTTGGTATCTGAAACCGTAGACTCGCAATATTGTCTATTGGAGCAGAGATGGCATTAAAATTAGATTTAGTGGTAAGTATCTTGTTAGTAACGTATCCATACAACACATTTCTTAGATATTGGAGTCATGAAAGTATGATAAAAAGTAGTGTATAAAAAAATGTGGCGGCATTTTGGCACTGCCTAGGGGCGGCATTTTGTCTAGGCACGTCACTGCATGAGTCAATGTAAACGTTAAATAACCTCTTCGTCTCTGCTCTGTGTGGAGCAACAACACCTTTAAGGAGTCGCAAATAACTCACTTTACCATTCAAAGCAGGCATTGTCTTTAGACGATTAATGCACTTGTCAAACCCACTGCGCAAATTTATTAACGTCTCTTGCACAGGTTTTCGAATGTAGTTTTATTTGCAACGGATATTGATGTGTATTGGAAGGGCTAAGTAATTATATATTATATTAATGCGACTGTTACCAGTGGCGTCCCTAGAAAAACTTAACCTTTCTCTCACTGTGCTGATATATTCTGTTGCATACTGTACCGTCACATTGCGTTACCGCACTTGTTTCACGATATGGGAGTATTTTAAAACGACAACATAAACAAGGATTTACAAATATTTCTTTATCATTATTTGTTGTTTGATTCCAGAAATAATGATTTGATGTGAATATAAACAAAAATGTAAAATATTTAAGAAAAAATACGAAACTTACACTAATGTTACTAAAAAATACACTACCTACAATCCCTACAATGTGTAAGCATACATTTAATTTTACAATACCAATGTATGATATGTATTACATTTAGGATTATTGGTGTTGACCACTGTTTATATAAAAAAGCAATAAACATCTTTAAAATATATTGGAAAATATGACTACTGGCCTCAGGCGCAACACGGGGGGGGGGGTACATTTCGGGTCCAGACTCCCCCTCCATAAAAGGAAAAAATACAAAACATGTAGGTAATTGAAATGAGTGGATAAGGGAGCAGACAAGGGCTTGCGATTTAATAGAGTTTGCTAAAAACCTCAAATCGAAATGGGCTGGACACATAGCTCGAAGAAGGGACAATCGTTAGAAAAATTTAGTGATCCAGTTGTATCCAAGAGGTAAAAAACGCCCGCAAGGTAGACCTAGAGACCGCTGGATTGATGAAATGAAAAAGTTCTGCGGCAGTACGTGGCAACGCAGCGCACTGGACCTAAATAAGTGGAATCAGCTCGGAGATGCCTTCATCTAGCAGTGGATAGATTCAGGCGGATGATTATGATGATTATGAAATGTAATATTACTTCTTCATCAGGATCTCATCGTTCGCCGAATGATAGCGTTCCGAACAGGGTGTTTCTCAAAAATATCAACATATAAAATATAAGTGTGTTTGCTTTTGTGTAATATGGCCTAGCTATGTCAGACGGTCGAATTAATTTTTTCACGAGACGAAGAGAATAGTGATCTCGACGATTTAACGAGCTGAAGCTCAGGTCCATTTCGAGCCCTTGCCGAATGCATGTTCATATTTAAATGCCTAAGCTAACCTTAGCTGTCGAATTCGGCCACTTAATGAGGTGGGTTAGGTTAGGTTATGTTAATCTTATTAGAACGTGGTTAACTCGACGTTGATATTTCTTAATTTGACTATCAGTATTGAATACAAATAATTAATAAGTTTACGATTGCCACAAAAGTCTCGCGAAAAGCAGATGAACGGGGCCCGCGGGGTGACTGCAGACCTCCTTCTTTCGCGGAGGGTGTCGAAGGGGTTGTCCGCAGCTGACATGGCAGTGGGGTGCCGAGCAACCCCTCTCCATGATTGAGAACGACAGCTGTGGCGGTGGAGACGAGATCCACTTTTGATGATGATTGAGCGCTTTTTGATGGATCTTTTGCGTGCCATCTACGCCACTCCGCGCTGGACGGAGCGAGCGCCACGCGGCTCGACAACCGTCGGAGATCGAGCCGATTCATTAAAAAATAAAGTCCACTTGGCTTACACAAAGTTTATTATTATTTTTTTGAAACTAACCAACACTACTTATCTTCATATTGTACTCTTAGTTCATACGTATGACTGACAAAGTTTAGTGTGCAGCATTTTTATCCAATCATTTGACAAATTTAGTCATCCAGCGGTATCCAAGAGGTATTAAACGTCCGCAAGATAGACCTAGAAGCCGCTGGATCGATGAAATGATAAAGTTCTGCGGAAGTACGTAGCAACGCAACGCACATGCCCGAGAGAAGTGGAAGCAGCTTGAAAAGAGTTTCATCCAGCAGTGGATAGATTCAGTCTGATGATAATGACTTGTGTCGGATCTTAACAGCCTACCTCCACCCTTCGCCAGTGTTACGTGTAAGTATATTTTATTCACGCATTTTTATAAATCTACAGAAAAATCTTGGTATTAACTTTGTTATTGTATAAATCATATTCATATACAGATAAGTAAGAAAAAATATTACCTCTCTGGTAGTATTGAATGCGTTGCATTGGTTAGGGTCATCCATATATGACGTCATGACAAAAGGAGGGGAAAGGGAGTATGATTAAGTTTTTTTAGTTTATGTTTTTAGTTTATGATTTTCTCCATACATTTACAACATTTTCGACCCAAAGCAATAAAATCCGACCAGGCAGGATGCCACCGGAATCGGATTACATTTATGACACTAGTTAAGTGGCTAAGTAGGTACCTAATTGGTGTTTTTGCCGACAAAAGTGAAAAAATATCTACGCATATAGTTGAAATTGCATTTAAAAATCCGAGCTTTGTGAAGTCAGTAGGTACCTACCAGCGCCGGCGGCTCAGCATTTCATTACAATAAACAACTTCTTTTGTAGTTTATGAATGCCATGCTGGTTTCGGAGATTTTTACGATGGTTTTCAGATTTTTTTATGTTCTATGCTTAAATAAAACGTGGCGCGAAAAATTAAGTATATAACGATATAATGAATGAGTAATGCTTATAACGAGCAAATTCAGTCGGTCCCATCTTCCTCGTAATAACCAAGTTCAACTGTAATTAAAAAAATTGCTGGTTTTTAATCTAGCTGGAAATTATCTATAGAAGTTTTGTACAGTACAGCAGTTAATAAGTATTTTTACATAGTAACTAATAAATAATTAAAATATATTAGTATTCACACATTAACTACGGATAAAAAGGTTGTCGACATCTGTATTTCATTCCCGCGCCAGAGTCGAAATGAGCCACACAGACAATATCATATTTCGCAACAAAAAAAACTAATAACCGCATTGAATCAGCCGCGGAGGGATATTATCTTTTTTTTGTGCGCTAGATACTTTCTGTAAATCTATTTAGGGATGAAAAAGATATTTTGTTACAAATTATGAGTACTTATTCTGATACACCAGTCAAGAATTTCTAACAGGCAATTGAGAGATATTCTTGCCGCCGTGGTTAGATCTATAATAATAACGAAACTGCACACAAAAAAACCTGGGTTAAAATTCTTAACCGGTAACTTCAATATGCAATCTTCAATCATAATTTCATAAAAATAACATCATGAATAGGTAAATGAAGATCAGGTAGATGTGTCAGGCGCGCATCAGGACCTCACGACTGAGGATTGTGAATGGAGTGTAAATAAAAAGGATTTCAAGTTATACACATTTACATTTTTATAAAAGTCGATAAAATAAATATAAAAAATATTAAAACTATGAAATAGTCAAAAATCTCTTAAGCGATGCTTAGAAAACTTAGTAAACTAAATTTTAATAATAAATATGACCATAAAATATATTATGTAATAATAAGATGGGGTCCGATTCAACAAATCCTCATTTTATTACATTTTTTACAATAATTGTAAGTTTATCTTTGATTTAAAATGAAAAATATTTTTCTTTTTAACGTTTTCAGATAAGTACCTACATATTTATTAATTAACACAGTTGAAATTGTAAATTATCAAAAAAATGTCTCAAATTGCAAGCTTCGTATTTTTCCGCTAGGTGCCTCTGGTAGGTAAAGATATCACCTTAATTAAATAATACATTATAATGTGCAGTGGCGAAGGGCGGAGGTAGGGTGATAAGACCCGCCATAAATAGTGCACATTAAACTTTGTTAGTCGCAGGACTCACAGGTATTTGTTTGTATTTAACTAAAACTACAATTTTACAGGTGGTATTGCATAGTTAGTTTTTAAAAATCAATTAAACCCTGCCAAACCAAACCGTAATAGTTTTGGTATATTTTGGGCGATACGACAAAATTGTACACACTTTTTCATTCATTTTTATTTATTTTCGTAGGATTAAGAATATATAATTTACACATATTGTGGGTTCATTTTTTAAAATTCATTAAGCCCTGCCTAAACATAACTATAATAGATAAAATATTATTCTATCTATAAACTATCCAATATTATATGCACCAATTCGCAATGAGTTGGACTGTTGCATGTTACAGAGAAATCTCTGTTCAATTGAAAGTTGGTCAAAAAAGAATAAATTAGAATTTAATACTGAGAAATGCTTTTGTATTACTTTTTCTAGGTCAAGAACTCCGATTAAATACAATTATATTATGTCAAAAAATTCTTTAAAACGTCAATCTGAGGCGAAAGATCTTGGGATAATTTTTGATTCTTCATTATCCTTTCACTCGCATATAACTTCCACGGCTCTACGTGCGATCTAGGATTCATCATGCGACAATCCAAACCATTCAAGAATCCTAATGTATTACGTACACTCTACGTCTCATTAGTGCGTAGCATTCTTGAATATGGGTCGATTATCTGGTGTCCTTATGAGGTTTCCTATAAGCTTATTTTAGAACGCGTCCAGAAGAAATTTCTTCGATGTCTTTATTTTAAAACATTTAACTATTTTCCTTTCGATAATTCGTCAGATGATTATTTTCCGACTGCCTTTCTACAAGGCATGCTTACTTTTCACTCTCTTGAATCTCGTCGGTCTCTTCTGATGTTGAAACACTTTTGCCTGTTATCGCGAGGGATGGTTTCCAATCCCGGTGTCCTAATGAATTTGAATTTCCATGCGCCTGTCAATTACCTACGTGGTCGCAGTCATGATTTATTCTGGATTGGAACCGTTTCCTCGCGTCAAGCCTATCAGGCACCATTAGCGAGGGGTGCAAGACTAGTAAATGCGCTCCCTAAAGACATAGACATTTTCAATGATGTACTTTGCAGTTTATTTTTGAAACTGTATTTTTCTGTATAAAATTGTATATTTTCCGTTCTCAAAAATTATATTTTTCTGTATTAAATTATACTTAAGTATGTTTTGATTATATATATTTTTTTTGTTATTATTATTGTTATTATATATATATATTTCTTTTTCTATATTCTCTTCTCTCTTGTGAGGGTAATGTTTGACTTATAATGTAAATCTCATGTTGTGTACGTCTTGAATTTAGATTTGTTATGTCCACAATGTTTTGTATTCTTAAATAAATAAATAAATAAATAATTTTAGATATTTTATAGATAGAGTATTTTTTGACAATAATTATCTATTAACGCTTGGTTTTCGCAAGGTTAAATTGAATTTTAAAAACTAACAAACACCATCTGTAAATTGTAGTCTTATTTCAATGAAAACAAATACGTAAAACTGACAAAGTTTAGTGTGCACTATTTATGGCGGATATCAACAGCCTACTTCCATCCCTCGCTACTGATAATGTGTCTATTTTTAGTTTCGTTAACAATCTATGTACCTATGCGGTTCTTGTCTTACTTGTCATGGGCTATCTATCGTATTTGTTACAATTTGACCAAGTACGGTCCTGTGTAAATCTTTTCACTTGTACAGAGTCTAGACAATTTTATAATATCAATGTTAAAAAGCACTCCCGGAAAATTTTCGAGTCGAAAGTGCAAGGGTTGAAAAAAAAGTCTTTACCACCCTCTACGGCCATCTGTTACTGTACAAAATGGAAATATCATTACGGAAAGGAGATGTCAGATTTTCGATTTCCATAATGACGATTAGTTACATGTTCTGTATTCGGTTCCAACCCTTTAATGATTAACGGCAGGCAAAATGATTTTTAATTAATGCATACCGTCTGGTTGGTTCCGTATCGACAGCGAGAATAATACATAGTAAGAAAGTACCTACATCATGGGCCCCACATCGTGAAGCGGGCCCCCAGGCTGGGATCTTTGGCGGGCCCCCCTATCTATCGCTAAGGATAAAGGCAGTGTGACGCTCTACAGTAGCGTTTTCCAAACGGTGTACGCGGTAAAATTAATGTGTATAGGTATTTAGTGTTTTATTGTATATCTTATTATATATCTTTTATATATTTTATTGTATATTGTATATGCATCCATTTGAATTATGGAGATGTCGAGTATTGACACATACTTACAAATTGTATAGTACAACCACATAATTTTAAATAGTAATATTATTGAAGGAAAATAGCGCTTTTTTTTTACTAGTGAAGCAAATTTGTGATGTGTGTTTATCTCACTTATCTGGTTAACTCGCCTCGCCGGGCCACTCCTGAGCCCGGGCCACCAGGCTACGGCCCTGTCAGCCCCCCCCCCCCCCCCCCCCTTGTGGGAGCCATGACCTACACAGTACTTACTTTACCCCAGGGAACTCAAATACCTAACGGATGTGGCGAAGCAGGCAACCTATCTCATATGGTGTAGAAGAATACGTGATAAACTTAAGCACGTGTCAAGAATACGCCATACGTCGAATACTGTCAAATTCAAATTTATTTATTTTACATATTATAATGAACATAACAAATTATAAATTTAAAGCGTTCACATGACGTACAATAAGTGTAAACAATTTCTGAAATATAAATACAGAGCAATGTGAGTTAATAATACGAGGCGAAGGGTGGAGGTAGGCTGTTAAGATCCGCCATACATATTGCACACTAAGCTTTCTAGTATTTCACGTATTTGTTGTCATTTAAATAGGAGTACAATAATTATTTACAGATGGTGTTGGTTAGTTTTTAAAATTCAATTAAACCCTGCGAAACCAAGCCATAATAGATGCTAGTTAAAAAATACTCGTATATCTATAAAATATTTAAAATTATGCAATTAAAAGATACATAACTTTGGATATGTTATAGATATAATAATATTTTTTAATTATATTATAGTTCGGTTTAGGCAGGGCTTAATGAATTTAAAAAAAATGAACCAACAATATGTGTAATAATATGCATTCTTAATCCAACGAAAATAATTAAGTACTTATGTATGAAAAAGTGTGCACAATTATGTCGTATCACCCAAAATATATCAAAACTATCATGGTTTTGTTAAGGTAGGGCTTAATTGATTTTAAAAAACTAACCAATACCATCTGTAAATTGTAGTCTTAGTTAAATAAAAACAAATACGTATGACTGACGAAGTATAATGTCCACTCTTTATTGCGGATTTTAACAGCTTATCTCCACCCTTCACTACTGGTACTTACTCTACTTCAGGAAACTCCTGATACGAGTACCTAATACCTAACGGGAGAAGCAGGCAACCGATCTCGAGCGTGGAAAAATATCTGAGGCATGGTCTAAAAAGGTCGTGACTACGCGACGCGCAGATTGTGCAAACAACGCGTGACGAACAAAACATAATTTGTCATAAAAAATCAACATGCGTCCATTTAATGTTATGTTTATTGTTATATTAGTAATAACAATAATAATATATTCATTGAAATGTTTCTTTTTCGAGTAAATGGTATCCTTTTTTAGTAACCTTTACACGATTTAAGAATACATTCCTCCGACGCCATCACAAAACAAATTGACGTGCTCACAGCTCGACTATCGCTCTCCGATTGGGAATGAGTGCGAATTTACGTCCCTACTATTGTTGAAAATTATTTTCCGTTTCACTGATGTATGCTCTTAAACACGTGTGAAGAATACGTCATACGTCGAATACTGAGAACTGCTCTTGGTTTATGTATTGACGCTCATATTGGTGTATTACACACACTATTGCACGTCTATAATGCGTGGTTCATTTTTGTAGGACACCCATTCAAGACCCTGCGTCAAAATGTAGTTTATTATGTAATACACTACATTTGCCTATTGGAATTATATTTATTAACTATTACTGTTCTGTGAGCCCTACTGACAATGGATCCGAATCTGATGAGGGAGCAATTACCTAATCTTTACCTAGCTTATTGAAAAATCTAACTTACCTTTAACATTTCGTTACCTACGGCTTGGGTTATTTAAAAAAAATCGGTGTGTGTACTTATGTACGCGCGTTAGAAGTTATACTTCTTTGGCGTAACATAACAAAAAAAAAACTTGTGATGACCTAGATTCTTCGACTAGCTCTTAATTATCTTGTTAAATTACACACTCAAGAAAAATGACCGCTTATTGGAACGCCGTTGGTTTATTTCTATACACTTTAACTTATATTACTAAATTATGGTATGGTATGGGGAGGTGCATGCTGGGCATAACGCGAAAGGAGAAAAAGAGGAATGAGTGGGTAAGGAAGCAGACAACGGTTTGCGATGTAATAGAGTTTATTAAAAGCCTTAAATGGAGATGGGCTGGACACATAGCTCGAAGAAGAGACAATCGTTGGACAAATCTAGTCATCCAGTGGTATCCAAGAGGTACAAAACGTCCGCAAGGTAGACCTAGAGGCCGCTGGATCGATGATATGATAAAGTTCTGCGGAAGTACGTGGCAACCCAATGCACAGGACCGAGAGAGGTGGAAGCAGCTTGAAGAGGCCTTCATCCAGCAGTGGATAGATTCAGGCTGATGATGATGATGGTGACTAAATTATATAATTATTTATCGTTGTTTTTATTTTTAAAGTAACAACTGCCACAATGACGTTTAATAGTTTGTTAACGTAAGGAATTGCAAATGGCCGGCAATAATAAATTCGCTGCCTAGGCAATGAAACCATTCTAAACTATAATATTATACTGTATAATAAATTCGCTGCCTAGGCAATGGAACAATTCTAAACTATAATATTATACTGTATAATCGTCACGATTTGAGTAGGTATCATACTGTGGCGTAATGGTAGTGCGTTCGGCTGATAAACGAACAATCGATCGAGAGCGTTTATTTTTGTGTGAAAAATTAAATTATGTGTTACGTGTCACACGCCAAAAATACACTCTGATCTGATTTTCCAAACGCTTCTAAAAAGTATAACTTCAAAAAGGCATAACATAGTATTATTAGTTATTAATTATTATATACATCCCCTTCTATAGCAAAATAATAATTATCATAGAAACATTGTGTAAATCTGCATGTTACGATATAACAGATAGCTTTCAATTTGATTGGTTCAATTAGAGATTCATAAAGGTCGGCTTACACTCGCCGTGCCCATCAGGTTAACTCAAACTAAATAATGTTGCCCGCTTGCCAATCATTATTTTAAGCCCAGATTTTGGCAATTATTCAGCGGAATATCGAATGCAGTATTACGTTTCAATTAGCGGTTTATATTGGAGGCTTTTAACATGGAGTTTAAACATCGCCCAGGTAGCAATTATAATTTATTATTATTTCGGTACCTACTGGAAGCCCAGTAGCGTCCCTGCCAGCGCTCGAAATGGAATATTTTACGAATTGAAGCGCTCGATAATTTTACGAAAATATAAACATACCTAGTTCAATTCAGTTTATTTATTTTTACATATTGTGGATATTACAAGTTATAAGTTTAAGAGGTTCACAACATGACATGAAACATTGTTATAAAGTAGAAAGAAAAACAAAAGTAATAAATGAGATAAAAATGAAAATATAAAAAGAGAACATAATATAAACATACAAACGCAGTGAAAATACAATTATAAACACATATATATATATAAGTTCAAAGAAGTACACCGAGTGTGCTAAGGAGGCCCTATTTTAAGAATTTACAAAATAGCGTCCTCCTAAACTCATCCCACGCAAGTGAAATATATCAACACCCGAAGCAATTTGGTTGAACATAGTTATCGCCCTGCATTACCAGTGGCAGGCTGTTTCTGCACCTCGGGAGAGTAAGCAACTGATACTCTCTATTTCTAAGATAGTTATCAGGGACACACAAGTCAACACTGCCCAGAATGGCAGAGTTCTCATTTATACTTTGTTTATTTATACATTTATATTTTTGTCTAAGTTAGTAATAATAATCTGTATAATAAGAATGTGCATTTTATAAAAAAATGTGTTCGATTTTTACATTATATAGCAAATCTAGCTAAGATGGTCAAATTAATATGTCTACGAGACGGAGCGATAATATTGGCGATTTTACGAACCGGAACGGTGCTCCGGTCATTTCGAGCCCTGGTCCCTGCTAACCCTTAATATTTACCATCGCCAGCCGAGTTTTAATTTGACGCAGTCGATTCGTCAGAAAATTTAAAAGGTGGCCTCGAAACAGATCAAACCAGCCATACAATTATTATTAAATTGTACAAAAATCTTAAAAAGATACGTATTTATCACAAATTAATTATATTAATATTATCCAAAGCCAAAAGGGCCTATAATTTCGTGTCCTGAAATTTGTACGTATGCAGTTCGCCGTATCACATTTCACGTACTGGTCAATATTTTTTCGTAAATTTAGCCGAAAAGATTGTAACCGGGTTGTATTTAAATTTGTTTGCCGTACTGAGAAGCAAGATGACGGTATACGTGTCCGATTAACTTGTACGTACGCAGTTCGCCGTATCACATTTCATAATATAAATCGTTTGACACCTGAATTATTTTGCTGTGGCACATGGCACAGGTGCTACATTAATTTATTTTTTGTTGGAGGACTGACGATATTCGTACCTTCAATTACGTAACATACCCCTCCAACTAGTGATGCCTGTATTATCTTTCAAAAAAAACTTTCATATCTATACAACGCCACTTTATTCATTGCAATA
Source organism: Rhyacophila brunnea (assembly GCF_057557595.1). Taxonomy (NCBI): domain Eukaryota; kingdom Metazoa; phylum Arthropoda; class Insecta; order Trichoptera; family Rhyacophilidae; genus Rhyacophila; species Rhyacophila brunnea. The sequence goes on along the minus strand of NW_028232904.1, from coordinate 27,807,537 downwards.
TCTTGAATACTTTTGAAAATATGAGCGTTTTAAATTACAGCCAATTTCATGATGAAGCCTCGCCGGTTATGACACTCCATACGTACCGTAAAAAAGCATAGCTTGTGTAAATATGTAAATAATTATTAAAATTATGTAAATTTTGCTTTCTTCCGATATATTATCAACATTGCAATATGAAAGAAACGAATAAGAAACGCCAAGTTTCAAAAGCCCCTAAATCAATCTTAGGTAATTCTGAGAAAAATGAGAAAAACGATTTTAGGTAGTTTTGAGAAAAAATAGAAAAAATTATGTCTATTAAATCTGTGAACTTTGTGTATTTATTTTTTAATTCTTTACATTCTAAAGAGCATTTTGGCTTTCCATTTTAGGGGTATTTGAAAAGGCAGCTCCAACCATTTTAGCGAGTTGATCGTACGTATTGACGGTTTTTGGCGTTTTTTAAGTTCAATCTTTGGCCATCATATAGGAATAGGTAACAAAAATATCCATCTAAATACATATCTAACTAAAAAAAAATCAAAAATCGTTTTAGGGGCTTTTGAAACTAGGCGCTTCAAATGTTAAAAAACTACAAAAAGTAAAAGTAACAAATTGTACTTAGGTACATATCATGTAGATCCCTATTACGTGTTAGACAACCTTTTTCGAATGAATTATGATGGAAGTGTAGCGACATTATGAAAATTGAATTCCCCACGCTGTTTATACTGTTATAGACCCTTTAAATACAATAAAATCACTTTTGATACCAATGTATTATATATAGATCCTTTATATAGGGACATCTTCAAATAACTATGTTAATATTTTCGTCAAAATATCAAGCGCTCCGGTTCGTAGACTTTTCCATTTCGAGCGCTGTAAATAAAAAAAATACTTTTGGATACAACTATGCAAGTTACAGTTGGCATTAATTGGTTAAGGTACTTACCTCAAAATATCTCCCAATTTGAAATTGAGTCAGGTGATAGTTATTATTGCTCAACAATAATAATTGACAAAAATATAAATTAGAAAATATACTAAAATACGAACTAATGTAGGTACTTACAGCCATTTTATTCCCTCCACAGACTCCGGAGTGAGGAAACAGAAAAACAATAAAATAACAAAAAAACTGAAATTGGAAAATAACCAGACATGATTTTTTTCCATCTCAACTATTCGCACAAAATCACTAACATTGTATAAAAAATGTCCATTTTTTAATTAATTATTGTTTATTGATTGACGCGTAAAAAGTAAACTAAAATCTTTGACAATTAAGAGTTGTAAAAATTATATTATAGTTTATTAATAACACTTCATTTAAAAAGCAACATTTTTGTTTATTCATTTTAAAAACTATTAAAAGAAATTATAGTATATATTATTAGAGTGAATGCAGTATTTAATAGACAATATTTAAAATAAATAAAGATTTATCGATTTAATTGTCCTAAATAATTATCGGCGATCAACCCTTAAAAAAATTCAAAAGTTTTCCGCGTTATTTTTCATAACCGTTTGAAAATGGAACGGACACGACCTCGCGATCTGGCGGTCAAATATCGAATGAAATAAAATACAGGAGATGCCTATTGCCTCTGCTTGCCTATACATTATTACAACATGGCCATGCCATGATGATCTGAAAAGTATGCAATGTAAAATCACAAAGAAGGCTTTAAATTTGTTGCGTCAGAAGTGTTCAAATACAAATTCAAATTTATTTATTTTAGATAACATGAAAAATTAAAAGCGTTCTAGCATAACATTAAAAACAGACATGTTATTAACAATACAGTCGCACTCGGTTATTACGATCACGGATATAGCGAGATCTCGGATGTAACGAGGAAACATTCGTTGACATTTTAGTTTATGATTTTCTCCATACATTAATTCACTTTTATAACGAGCTAGGCGAGATACTTACCTAATGTGTCAATCGTTTAAAAATATTTCGACCATAAGCAATAAAATCCGACCGGACAGGATGCCGCCGGAATCGGACACTAGTTAAGTGTCTAAGTACCTACCTAATTGGTATTTTCACTGACAATATTTATAAAGTATCCACGCATATGGTTGAAATTACATGTAAAAAATCCAAGGTTTGTGAAGTCACTAGGTACAGCCTACCAACGTGCATTACAATAAACAACTTCTTTTGTAGTTTATGAATGCCATACTTGTTTCGGGGAAAAATTCTAATTGTGTATTTTTGTTTGAATTGCGACTTTTTACAACTTTTTTATTAGCTCGTATTCTTGTTTGTCCGGTGGTTTTTTGTCCAGTACAAATCTTGCAATCGATTTTTAACTAACTTCCCGACTAGCTAGACATTTGAAACTTTTAGACTATATAAAAACACGATGCCAATGCATTCTTTTAATACTTTTAGCCATGCAGAATTGAATTCATTTTCAGTTAATTCTGTTTTATATGGAAAGTTATTTCAGAAAAATCTGTAAAAAGTAAAAGACTATTATTGGTTGCTAAGAGGGATGTCCTAGCAACTAAATTATTAATAAATATGTTCGTTACTATGGAAATCAAAATGACAAAATGAGTATTCTATATATTTTGTTTGTTTGTTTGTTTTTTATTTGCTTCATACCAAGTACAAGTTTGAGCATATTGAGCATAATAATTCAACAGAAAATTTAAAAACGTTGTATTTAACAAGTTCTTTTTATCTTGTAATTATTGTCTTATGTGACCGCTCATTTAAAAATACATATTATCTGATATAACGAGTAACGCTTATAACGAGCAAATTCAGTCGGTTCCATCTTCGTCGTAATAACCAAGTTCGACTTTAAATAAACATGGTAATGAGTGAACTAAGGAGGGCCCTATTTTAAATACAATAATTAATACAACGACGTTACGCAATAGGTGGGTCCGTCAAAAATCGCGTAAGTCGAATTCGCGTGCGCATATTATATTATATACACACAGTGACGTCTCTAAATAAAATGCCGCCGCTAGGCAGGGCCAAAATGCCGCCCCATTTTCTATACAGTTTTTTTACCACCCTTTCATGACTCCAATATCTAAGAAATGTGTTGTATGGATACATTACTAACAAAATATAATTACTACAAATCTAATTTTATTTAAATGACATCTCTGCTTCAATGGACTCAGTGACGTCCCGTGGGGGTAGGCAGATTGAGCGTCGCTTGGGGGCGGCAGTTACTTGAAGGGCGGCAAATCGAGGAGAATCATTTGGAATATATAGAAATAGGTACCTAGTAATAACAAAAATAATATCTTTGACTTTAAAAAATCAGCTCACTTGTTTTGTCGGGTTCGCGATATCTGGTTTACGTCCGTTGCCCTTCGACGTCCTTGGTGACCAGAAACAACACGTGGAGATTTGCGAATAATTAGTCTGATATTTTGTCAGTAATGTATCCATACAACACATTTCTTAGAATTGGACTCATGAAAGAATGATAAAAATTTTGTATAAAAAAATGAGGCGACTTTTTGTCGCTGCCTAGGGGCGGCATTTTATCTAGGGACGTCACTTAATGGACAATATTGCGAGTCCACGGTTTCAGATACATTAAAAAATATACCTGACAACATCCAAAACTCTCGAGTGACTGGCAAAAATATTTTTGGATACATTTTAAATTAGTTAAGTATAATAACCTATAATTCAAATATACATACTTCGCAAATCTGCACGTGCCATTGCTGGCCATCAAGAACATTACGTCCAATGACAACAGAAGTAAACTAGACATCGCGGACCCGACAAAATAATTCGGTTCTGTCAAACCTTTTATGTTAATTACATTTTATTTCCAACCAGTGAGGTGAAATTTTTAATGGAAAGATTACTATACTAAGTTTACTTAAGTTTACTATTTATACATATATCTAATGATTCTCCTCGATTTTCCACCCTTCGAATAACTGCCGCCCCCAAGCGACGCTCAATCTGGCTGCCCCCATGGGACGTCACTGCATACACAAGACTGCTTTCGGCCGCTACGGCAGCTATCTGGGTTTGTATCGAATTCTTAGCACTTATTGAAGCAATTACATCTAACTTATTGTAATTGTCACAATAAGTGCTAATAATTCAATATAAACACAAACCTACCCTAGATAACTGCCGTAGCGGCCGAAAGCAGTCTTGTGTATAGAATAGATGCGCAGGGCGTCAGTCAACCGAAAGGTTGGTGTTTCGAGGCCGACCGTGTGAGCTTGTTGTTTTTCGTTACACATCAGCCGGATTTATCCGCGAAATTACTGTACTACTAAAAAAGTTTCACTTTAAAAAAAACTTTCATTTTTTGTGCTTCGTTTGCTGGTTTGTTCACACTCCCTGATCTGTAAGTTTGCACTTGTCCAGTGGCCGGGTTGGGGTACGTATGACATGAATGGGTAGTTTTAGTTTCGCTGTGTAATCCGGGATTATCCGCGGCGAGTCGCCCGCTGCTCGCCAATCCACCAGTCATTCCGTGTAATGAGGCCTCTCAGCGGGTACTTCCACTGGATGGCTACGCGATATCTACTCAGGGTTGTCACTGTGAAAGGTTACATGGTTACAGTAATATTTTTTTTATGATTTTACCGAGGCTTTGATTGCGACTCGCTTCTAGCCGATCAGGTCCTCACTCCAATGCTGTTAAAAAACTTTACAATTTTGCCAAGCTTTTCCATCTTACCCACCGTCAGGGCACCTTGCAATTCGTCGACATTCTCAAAGATATCCGCAATACGCAGCTGTACTCTGTGTCGTTCATATTTAAGGCATTGTACTGCTATATGTACAATCTCCTCCAACACATCACATTCATCGCTGAGCTGCAAATTGCTTCTTCCCACGAGGACATCAAATCTTTTACCCATTGTGTGACCTGTTCTTAGCCTCAGTATCAGCTTAAACTCATTTCTCTTCAAATGAGACTTTACAAACCAGGGTACCAACTGTGGGGATGATAGAATGGACTTACTCCATTTCCCCATTTCTACGGCTGCCCTATGGTGAAAATCTATCCACATGCTTTTGCACATTTTCTTTATGGCCTCATTCCAGTCCAGGTTTTCTGGTATTTACTAATATGTCATCCCTGAATGGTCAGCTTCCTTTGCCAGATCATCCGCCCTTTTATTGCCTTCAATACCCATGTGCGATGGGATCCATTGAAGGCATAGGTCTCGGTCTCCCCCTTCATTTTTATTGGCCTCGATCTGGTCAAGGATGTGGTATGCTATGCTTTTACTGTTATGTGAGCAAGTAGTCGCGGCAAGGTATTTTAAAACACTTTTAATGTCTACAGTCATAATAATAACAATATTATATGTGTTATGATTTTATTTCAACTGACAGGCGCATACTCAGTGAACTTGTGTGTGTGTAAAAATTAGGTAAAACCATTATTATTACTGCACTCCAGTAAAGTAGTCATAATGAACAATAAAAATGACCACCATATTGCGTGAATGAGAAAATTTCGATTCCATGAATAAACATAACACGAAGAAACAGAACGGTCACAAAACATAATACCCCGTTTATACGTGCATGGATTTACTGTTGGCAGTAGGTAAGTATTATCGCGGCCATAACAATACAATGTACAGGTAAACATGTATTATCCTGCAGTTGGCAAGATTGCATGCATATTATATAAAACATATAAAACGATTTTGGTATATATTGTACGACTATTTTGAACGGTTTCGAGGCCCACTTTTACATATCCTGACGAACCTGTGAGTCATCTACATCAAAGAAAATCGCTGATAGATTGATAACAGGGAATTCAGGGATAATGGGAACTGAAATACCTAACGGGAAAAGGAGAAGCTGGCAACCGATCTCGAGTAAGGAACAATACCGGATAAATTTAAACACGTATCAAAAACAAGAATACGTCATACGTCGAATATTGACAACTGCTCTTGGTTTGTGCATTGACGCTTATTTAACATTGGTGTATTACACACACTATTGCACGTCTATAATTCGTGGCTCGTTTTCGTAGGGCACTCACACATTCAAAATCCTGCGTCAAAATTTACTGTGTTGATATAATTATAGCCTATCGGAATTCTATTTATTATCTGTTCTGTGATTGATAAGATAAGACAATATTAAGTGCATAATGTATGTAATACTTAGTAGGTATATTAATTGCAAAGTGCACCTGGTTGGCAACCCTATAATAATCAAATAACGACTGCATGTACCTAATATAGAGCATTGAGGCGGGCTTATACGATCGAAAGTAGCTAATTATTGTTTTCTGTAGGTATATATTATGTCCATAAGCTTTAAAATTCACAGCTTTTTATTGCACAAAAAACCAAGCCGTCAAAAGTGCACATCGATTGACAGTAGGTATGTTACTCAGTGACGTCCCGTGGGGGTAGGCAGATTGAGCGTCACTTGGGGGCGGCAGTTACTCGAAGGGCGGCAAATCGAGGAGAATCATTTGGAATAGGTATATAGAAATAACTACCAAAACTTAATAATAACGAAATTATCTTTCCATTAAAAAATGCAGCTCACTGGTTTTGTCGGGTTCGCGATGTCTAGTTTACTTCCGTTGCCCTTCGACGTCCTTGGTGACCAGAAACGACACGTGCAGATTTGCAAATAATTACAGTCTGATACTTTGTTAGTAATGTATCCATACAACACATTTCTTAGATGTTGGACTCATGAAAGTATGATAAAAATACTGTATAAAAAAATTGGGCGGCATTTTGGCGCTGCCTAGGGGCGGCATTTTATCTAGGGACGTCACTGATGTTACTATAACTTTCGAGATAAGATCCATTAGCGATAAATACGATGGCTACGTTGTAAATAAAATTGTACGTAAAACATTTCACCGTTGCACAGTTCGCTGTTAACTATCTTATCGGAAAGAGATAACCGTATATTATACAGACTCCAACTTATTAGATTCAATATGAACATAAATTCAATTTTCATTTCTGATTTAGGGAAAATTCATGAATTATTCTAGAATGAAAATCTAACCTAACCTAACAAATAATCCAGTAAATAGGTTATTTATTAATAGAGTGATAACTGATAACTTCTTAATATTGTGCCATACCATCAAGACGATCTCAGTGCTCGAAATAGAAAATCTTACGAACTGGAGCGCTGAATAATCATTCTAAAATATGAAAGTGGGTTAAATATTTTTCGGATATCATAAGGGCGATATGCCTAGTAATCAGGGTTTCATTTATACTTGAAGGAGCCCTCAGCTAATACACATTACCCCCCCCCCCTCAGCAATACAACATTAAAATATAGTTTTTTTTTAAAAGGTACCTACTCATTTTTTGCAAAATCACTTATTTTTCATCAATTTTCTTAGAATTGGGCTCTTATCTTCAAAATTATAGAAGCTCGTATATTTGTTTATTCCTTCGCTGCAAGGTTCTTTTGTGATTTCACATTATTTTTCGGGTTCTGTAGACCTACTAATTTTGGGTCCCGGATCTGTAGCCCTTTTTATAAATTCAGCCCTGCTTGTAAGGGTGAATAATTCAAAATTTGGTGCACATCTGAAATCCGAACAGCCTATATTATATTATAGACCTTGTAGGACTAATCGTTAATAAATAACAGAACATATTCTCACGAATCAGTTCTCAAAACTTTAAAAACTATATACCTACATGCAATATTATCTCAATAACACGAAACGGAACGCAATTTTCAAAGAATCCACGAGCCGAAACGGTATCTTTTAGAATTTCACGAACAGGAACTGCGCTCCGGTGCGTTCCAGTCTATTTCGAGCCCTGGACGATCTTATCTTTGTCGTCTGCTACCCGGAACAATTCAGTGGAGCTGCACTCGTACCAATCACGGAGGTTCTTAAGCCACGAAATGCGGCGCCGTCCTCTGCTACGCTTCCCATTGATCTTTTCTTGAATGACAAGTTGGGGAATGCTGTATTTTTGTCCTCTCATAATGTGACCGAGGAACTGTAGTTTCCTGGTTTTGATACTGCGTAGAACTTCTCGGTCCTTCCCCATTCGATTGATTCCCCATCAACTGATAACTAGGTACTTATTTTATTTGTTCTAAGGTACCTAGACAAATGGAGAAACTGTTTGAAATTAAAGAAGATTTTTTATTTACATCTTTCTTATTATTAAATTTATTATGACAGAGTTAAAAATCAGGACCGTAGCAAGGTCTTTTAGCGCCCATGGCAAGGGGTAGATTTTGCACTCCCATAAAAAAACAAAAACGTAATTCCTGAAAATAACAATAAAATTAACCAAAATACCTAAGAACTTGCTACGGCCCTCAGACATAACAGTTAAATTTTTAGTTTGTTAAATTTTCGCTTGTGAAATCTTTTGTTCTGACTCATAGTGATGAATAAAGCTCGTGAAAGTGACGAATAGGTAGTCATATCTTGGAACAGGTTATGAGTGTTGTGATTGTCTTATTCTCGGGATATATTTGTGTTCGTATCGATCTGATCTCGTTTTCGTTTTCGATCGGTCACGTCTATGTTTATTAACATTTTAGGTACCTACTTACCTACCTAACTGAAGTTTGCCAATATTTTTAATTAATCATTTACCTACAACAATTTTGTGACTGATTTTTATGCTTCTGCGGCCCCTCGGCGCCCAGGGCGGTGGCCCTATTCGCTAGGGCCTAGATTCTACCCTGTAAAAAATATACGAAATTATTGACAATATTGTGCGTTTTAAATAAAATGTCTCTCAAAAATTATTTAAAAATAACAGTTGGAAAAGGTGAAGAATCGCTGACACAGCATATGAATAAATAGTTAATAATAAACTAATTTTGGCAGTTTGATAAGTCAAGAGATGGTATTGCCAATCGAGGAAATATAAGTTTCAAACGGTAAGTGAAAAATATTCCAGACGTAGGTACCTATTGTCAAGGTACCTGTATTATCATTATAAATATTATTAATTTTAACTTTTTATCCATTTTTCACAATATATTATACATTAGAAGATTTGCATATTATTTTTTTGAGGAATCACGTTATTACAGGTCATTACCTACCAATGTAATATTTTTTTAAATGTATGGCTTTAAAATTAGTATTCATGGTTATATAATTATTTTGCCCATTATTTTTATATTCTATTAAAATATTTGGCTTTTGCACAATTAGGTTTTTGCAGATCAAATTAAAAATATAAATATTCAATATGAATATTTTAGTTTATGCTTGCCTACGTTGTCTATAGTTACGTGCATATTATCTATGGTTATACGCCGCCAACTTCATTGCAGTCGATAATACAAGGGTTTCGTAAATATTCAATGTCGAGTTAAATAAAAACATGAATATGTACAAAATAACAGTACGCACCGTAAATAATTGTGTGTGTTTTTAGCGGAATGACCACCATTTAAAGTATACATCGTGATATGGTCACCGTTTCACGCCGCCCGATCGAATGTTTTGAGTTTTGACAGGAATTTGACAACCCAACAAAATGACGGACGAGACGCCGACAGGAATGCTCCGAGAGCCACTAGACATAACAATAAATCTAAATCCTTTCTTTGTCACCAAAACAGAAGTCGAAATATCAACAGAAACACCGCGCATTACGAGGAGATCTGTCAAGAAAGAAGCCTCGACGATCGAAATACAAATCAGTCCATCTTGCATAGCATGTAATACTTCGACCGATGAAACAACGTATAATATTTACACATCATTGACGGAAAATTCGCGATGTCTGTTGTCAGAATTTATAACAAAAACGAGCCAAATAATATTCGACAGAGATAAAGTTTGGTCGGAAGTTCTTTGCAAAGAATGTTTCGACCTGATTTCCCAATTAGATGAGGCGGAAACGGAATTTTTAAATTTGAAAAACGAATTCTTAGTGATATTGAAAAACAATGAGAAAATTGGCAGCTTGGGCTCTCTCAAGAAGGAGTTTATGGCTTGCCAAACGCAAACGGAGCAGTCTTTTCCTGGTAAAATTGAATTCTGTGATGTTACAGTTAAAGATGAATTTGACGACATTGATAACGTCTCGATGCCGGCTTCCCCGATGAATGTGTCCGATTCTGACGACGAACCTCTCTGCAAAAACAAAATTCCCGAAATCAAAAAAGAGAAGAGAATTAAAATCGAAACGACAAACCTCATTATTGAAACGTAAGTATAGTAATTATACACGGATGAGTCTGGATCTCCTGTGCTGTGCACGGTAAATGTGCCGCATATGCCCGCATGAGATTTTATAACTTTCTTTTTAGACCAAACCAAACCTAACCTAACGGAAACGAGGAAGCTGATAAATACGCTAAACAAGCCAAAACAGATAAAAGACCGGTGCCTTTTACTGGTTCTCCGTCGTCTTTATCTGTCAGTCACCATTTTGGAATTATCCATATAGCCATATGGAGCTATCTTTTTGTCATCGAATTATAGTACGCGGTCCAAGACATAGTATTTCGGCAAAAATTATAGGACGTGTTGAAAATGTAAGTTTTTTGTTTGTCACATAAACATAACGGAGAATTTGAGAAATTCCGATGCCCTGCTTTATTAAAACACTTCTTACGACTGAAAAATGCTAACACTGGTCGCCGTCATTAACTGTCACGTTAGTTTTTTAGAGTATACAACGCAAGACTACGTCCATTGACTAATATCACACACTGAGATCTTATATTATTTATATCGTATAGATTATACTTACTACGTCCCTCGCTTCACGTTATTACGATTTGCTGTGATTGAAGTACGAACATTTTACGGAACTTTAAACATCGACAATATAGACAACTTTTAAACGCAATGAAGTAAGCAATGGGGTATATTCGCACAACCGGCAAATTCAATTAATTCCATTTTTCAAAATTGTGGTATTTTTGACATACTATCCTTTATTAATAGTACGCGAACCAAAATGTACTATAATTATAGTTCGGTTGGCAACACTGCGCTCACTGACAGATGACAGCGAGCGGTGGCGGAGAACCAGTAAAAAGACCCAAAAGACCTTCAACCTACACACACTTCCCTCTAAGTTACGTAAAACAAAAACTAAACGAAGACACAACAGAGCTATGGAACCACAGATACACAACATCCGCCACAGGATCAATAACGCAGAAATTTATTTCAAATATGAACTCTGCCATCACTTTTGCCAGGAACATAAAAATATCAAAGTCACACAGATACTAACAGGCCACGGAGCGGTGCGAGCTTATCTAAAAAGATTTAAATTGAGGGACGATGACTGTTGTCCATGTGACGGCAACACATCTCCAACTGTGTGGCATGTCATCAATGACTGCCCTATACTAAAAAGGGAGCGATGGACTCTCAGGATTCAGTGTAGACAGCATAATCATGAAATTTACCTCCAAAAGCCTCACAAAGTACTAAGCAATAGAACAACACAAGAACACTACACTAAATATGTAATCCTGGCCATAAAGAAAATTAAAGATATAAATGGAGGAACCTAATTAGCCCCACATCAATGCAACTAACCCACCCAATCACCTTGTACGAAAAAGCAAGGGCATGGTTAAAAAAAAAAAAAACCTAACCTACCCCAACCTAATATAATCTTATAGCGACTACTGGAATTACTGTCGGCAATAGTGCTTATTTTAAACTATCATGACAACTGTTTACACGTAAAAGTGCTGACTGTCTCTCCAATCTCATTCTTCAAGAGTAAGCGAGACGCGATGTTGTCATTATTTTATACTACTATTTGACAGGACGTATGGAAAATCGGTTAACCTCATATGAGTAGTTTTGTTTTTTTACCAGCAGGTTCGCCATTATCGTTCTACTGCGCAGGCGCAGATCTTTCTTGCGCGTAAAAAAATCATCATAATTCAGAAGCTTCCAAACTTGCTTGAATCATGCACGCAATTTGCCAACTGCAGGATAATACTTGTTTCCCCATACATGTTCTTACTGTGCACAGTAAATCTATGCACGTGTAAACGGGGTATTAGTTTGTGATAATGATTCATCAAAATGTATGAAAATTTTAAATTAACAATTATTGGATCGAAAAGCATCTGCGCCGACAGAAAAAGGTATTTAATATAATTGTCTACATGGAATAAACCATTTTCGTTACGGTTATACTGGACACAGTCAGCTGAAAATGGGAAGCAGCGAGATGTAGCCCTCAACTAAACAAGAAAGCCTACAATAGGCGGGCTAGTAATCGGCAACCTTTTTTTATGTCTATTCTGTGACTTTTACTAGTAGATTCTTACTATTATTATTTGTTAGATTATTATCCACTTAAAGCAGTGATACCCAACTGCTGTTTCACGAGCAGTGACGTTTTGCAAATATTTTTGTGACCACTGTTAAAATTTAAGTAGATTTATGATTTTTGTTAGATATCGCGTTACGTAATATATCAGCAAGGTGCAGGAAGGAAAATTAAAAGGAAAAAAAAGTATTGATAAGTAGGTATGTATTGAAAGGAATGGGACAACTGGACGCCATGATAATTGGACGCCGCACTGTCATAGACACGTATACAGAACGTGGATGAGAAATTTTAATCAGTTTCTATCTACAACTTAGTTTTAATTCATTTTACTCTTGACATAATAATTTTTTTATTGCGGATTAAGAATTACCATGACTAAGACTTTATATAAAATAAAAAAAACTCTTTTTTCGTTGGAACTTAAACATATGCACGATTAAATCATTATTGACGTGTGCATATTTAAAATCTCACCATCTATTAAATCATAATATATTCATTTAAATATAAATAATAATATTAAATATTTTTTTTAAAAAGTACCTATAAGTACCTAACATCTATTTATTTTCAAATTGCGTGGCGTCCAGTTGTCCCGGCGCCAAATTGTCCTAGACCCATATCGAAAGGGCGGACGATAGAATTAGATTAGATAGTTTTGTTGTAGTTCAAACTCTCTGATTTTGGTGCTGATTTTTTTTTTTAATTTTCAGGTTGCCAGAAGAATTCAACTGCCGAGATTGTTCGGAGAGTTTTAATAACAAATCGCTGGCGGCGGTGCACGCTTTCACGGTACACCGCATCGACTGCGCCAAAGACCCCGGTGTCATCATGATCACGTCTGACATTAAACCGCACAGGAAACGGAGATCCAAGAAAAAATCCAAAAGAAAATCGTATGCGTAAGTTATTCATTCAATGACTTATGATTGCACTTGCCGCGTGGTACTTTTTTACAGCATTTGGTATGATCTAATGTTTAGAGACAGTACATTCCACCATTATAATACTTAAATTGCGTTCTGGATGATAACTGGACCATATCATTAAGGCTATACTTCAGCTGAAGCATGGTCTAAAAAGATTGTGAGATTGTGAGACGTGCAGATTGTGCAAACGACGCGTGACGAACAAAACATAATTTGTCATAAGAATTCAACATGCGTCCATTTAATGTTATGTTTATTGTTATATTAGTAATAATAATAATATATTCATTGACATGTTTTCTTTTTCGAGTAAATCGTACCGTGAGTGGAAAACCAAGGCATCTGCAAAAGACATATTTTGGACATATTAGGGTTTGAAGTCTTCGTTTCGTTAGGAGAAATAGAGTTTCTAAAAAAAACCATAATATTTGGTTTATATCTACATTATATTGCATGTTCTTTCAGTTACTTCACTTTTACATTATCAAGTTCATGACTTTTGCAGTTGTTTTGCATTTAATCTCGAAAAATTTGCAGATACCTTGGTTTTACACTCACGGTGCGAAATACGTAATGTTTTTTAGTCATCTTTACACGATTTAAGAATATATTCCTCCGACGCCATCACAAAACAAATTGACGTGCTCACAGCTCGACTATTGCTCTTCGATTAGCAACGAGTGCGAAATTACGCCCCACCTATTGTTGAAAATTATTTGCCGTTTCACTGATGTATGCTCTTAAACAGAAATACATGACTGAGGAAAATACTTGTAGTTACGACCAACGTTCCCTCCAATTTTTCTATTGTGTGTGCAGATCATCAACGCATTTGAGCAGTGGTGTAACTAGGGTTGGTGTGCGATAAATTTACACCCCTACCTCCCCCATTCAGAGAGCTATTCCAATTTAAATTTATCATAGGATTTCTTCTTAATGATCGCATTTGAAATATCACATCCACTCCTTTTTGACATTTTTAGGGGATAAGTTTTCCAGATATATGCGTGCCGAATTCTTACTCACTCGCACTTACAGTTCGTTTTTGTTCAGGCCTTGGCTATAATTATATCCCTATTAATAGTAGAAGGTTTTTTTTCAACATGTTTAATTACAAACAATTTTTTTTATATTGTTAAATCATGTATAAAACACAAAATTGAGACTATTATACAGATTTTTTGTTGTTGCTCAAAATATAAAAAGTATGCCTGATCTAAGTTTTAGATAGATTATTTAAATTCTACAAACATTTGAAAAAAAAATGTTTTCATACATCTAGATACTAGTAAGAAAAACAATTTGGAAAAGTAATAATTTGAATGAAACTACGAAAGTCTTGTATTAAAATTTATCTTGCTTACGTGCAAATATTAAAATAATTTATTTTAACCTGATTATGTTAACAGCTAAATCATAGTTTATTATCCCTTTTGTTTTTCAGTGAATCTGACATTTCAAACCATGACGACGAAGAGTGGTCGGAATCAAAACCGTCGAAATCCAAATCGAAGAAATCCGCCGGCAGAACGCTGGTGAAACCTCTCAAGATCAGCCTGGAAGCACCGAAACCATTCAAGACCGCCAGCCAACTTCAAAAGAAGCTCCAATCCACCAACCTGGTCATCAAGAAACTGCCGTACGCCCCGCACCTCAAACAGCCGAAAGGATCTTCCACTAAGTCGTCATCGTCTCAGTCAAAGAAAGATAAACTTACAGTTATGGGGCACGCTAATCCGTCGGCGGTGCTTAGCACACTGCAGAGTGCAGGTCTTCAGGTTTGCTCCAACGTGGAGACAGCCGTCGTGGACGCTATTAAACAGCCTAAGGACATGATACCGTGCTTGGAGTGTTCGGCGGCTTTTAATACGCAAGGTTGGTGTCATTTTCTTAGACCAGGGGTAGTCAACCTGGTCTCTACCGCCCACTAGTGGGCGTTCCAGCTTTCATGGTGGGCGGTAAGGGTTTTAGGTTTTAAAATATTTTCATTATGTTTTCATAAAATTCCCCGTGACAATTTAAATTTCCGAAAATATACTATTTGTATCGCCCTCGCATACATTTAGTTCACGTTACGTAAGTGAAACTAAATGTTGAAGAGGTTGATACAACTTGCCAAGAAGAACTGTTAGAAATTAGATACATATGATGAAGAAAGTAAACATAAATTCGATAGTGGTGAATATGAAAACCTATGGCAAAATAAAAGAAATGCCTTCTTATATCCAAATATGTGGAAAATGATATCCAGTTTATTGATACCTTTCCTTACCTCATATTTTGTCTAATCAGGCTTTAGTGCTGTTAATCATATCATGACCAAAGAAAGAAACCGCCTGAATATTTCCGAAAGAGGAGACCTTCGTTTGTTCCTCACAAAAGTTGAGCCAGTTATCCAGTATTTAGTCTCGCAGCATCAGCCTCAGGGATCTCATTAATAATTCAATTAATTAAATGTAATAAATTTTATAAAATAAAGTTACTTCCCCACTTTATAAATCACCATTATTGTGGAACCGTTGGGCGGTTAGAAAATTTTACTAATAACAGAGATACAAAAGTGGGCGGTAGGTATAAAAAGGTTGACTACCCCTGCTTTAGACCATTATTTCCCAAACATGCAACATGCATGATTCACAGAATTCTGACAACTTTATGTCCATTTGTATTCAAAATAGACAGAGTTTAATGCAGAATATAACATGTTGCAGCTCGCTTGGATTTGCACACGGTGAAGGCGCACATGGCCTCAAAGTCTCCCTTCATTTGCGAGATCTGCGGAGCGTCCTACAAGCACAAGAAGGCATGCGACATCCACGTTGGAATGCACAAAGGTATTATTCCGTGCCATGCAAAGAATTCAATCATTATGTAGGGGTCATTACCCTACCATCTGCACGAGTCAATTTATAATTACAAGTACCTTGTAACATAATATGGTGAAACAGCAAAACAAGCGATTTATGTGAATAAACCAATTTTCAACAGAAAGCTAATTTAGCAAAATAATTATTTTAAATAATTATTTATAATTTACAAAACATGATATGCACAAAATTGTTTATATGAAAATCAATCTTGCTAATTATTAAAACTGCTTAATTGACAATTTACAAACAAGCCATGCATTGCAAAATAAACCTAATAAGCAAGATATCACAATATGCAAATAGTGACAACAGCATTTTCTATTGTATCGAATCTGTATAAAACACTCAATTACATGACATCAATATGTCAGTCAGTTATCAAAGACTTAACCGTAAGGTTATCGTTCAACTTCGCCCGATCGACTTAGCAATTTCTCATAACGCATAAACTGCTTTCATTCTGCTAAATTATAATCTGTAAACGTATCTGTAATAATTAAATTAATATTTATTTGGAAGGAGATAATAAAACCAGGGTTCATTTCATTCACGCATTAATCTTCTTATTATTGGAGTCAAACAAACCTACCCTGCCTGTTCCTTATTCCATCTCACTTCCGATATTGGTGACCCCGAACCGTACCTGACAGGTACCCCGTGCGTCATATCCAAGACTTCACACAAACATTGCGTGATAGGAAAGTTTTCTCCACAATCGACCTAGTGAGAGCATACAACCAAATCCCAGTGGCTGAAGAGGACATTCCGAAGACTGCCATCACAACACCCTTCGGATTATTCGAGTTTCCATTTATGTCGTTCGGCTTGAGGAATGCGGCCCAGACTTTTCAGCGCTTCATTGACGAGGTTCTGCAGGGTCTGGACTTCTGCTACGCCTACATAGACGACATCCTGGTAGCCTCCACAACAGAACAAGAGCATCTTCAACACCTGGAAATTTTGTTCAAACGCCTACAGGAGTACGGCCTGGTAGTCAACTCCACTAAGTGCCACTTCGGAGTAGAGGAAGTTAAATTCCTTGGCTACCTGGTTTCCAGCACCGGAACTCGACCACTTCCAGATCGTGTCAGCGCTATTCGCGAATACACCCGCCCAGACACTCAAAAGGACTACGACGGTTCTTGGGAATTTTGAATTTCCATAGGAGATTCGTCCCCAAGGCCGCAGAAACGCAAGCTCCACTGAACTCACTCCTGCAAGGAAAAACTTCCAAGAAAGAACCTATCATCTGGACACCAGAAGCAATCAAGGCCTTCGAGGAATGCAAGAAGAGTTTGGCGGAAGCAACTCTATTGAAACATCCGAAAAGTGAGGGGACTCACTTAGCGATAATTAGTGACGCATCCGATACTTCCGTTGGCGCAGCACTTCAACAACGGGTTGACGATCAATGGGAACCGCTGGCATTCTTTTCAAAGAAGCTAAGTCCAGCGGAGAGAAAATATGGCGCTTACGACCGCGAGCTTTTAGCTATCTATCTAGCTGTCAAACATTTTCGACACATGATAGAAGCTCACACGTTCACCATATTTACCGACCACAAGCCCATTACGTTCGCATTCCAACAAAAATCGGACAAGTGCTCACCAAGACAATTCAGACACCTCGATTTCATCGGACAATTCACGACCGACATACGTCATGTCGCTGGAAAAGACAACATCGTCGCTGATGCCTTGTCTAGGATAGAAGTCGTTGAAGACACACTGAATTATGCCAACCTCGCAGCCGACCAGGAAACTGACAACGAAATGAGTACATTTTTACGTGACGGATCGGTACTTCAGTTGAAACAAGTACTTATTCCCGACACAGACATAAAAGTATTCTGTGACTTGTCAACACCTATCGCAAGACCTTTCATTACCAAACCGCACCGACAAGCAGCTTTTAATCATATCCACAGACTTTCACATCCCGGAATTAATGCGACCGTCAAACTTGTCACACAACGATTTGTTTGGCCGTCGATTAAAACGGATTGTCGAAATTGGGCCCGCAACTGTCTTCAATGCCAGAAGAACAAGATCACACGTCACATATCAGCACCACTCGGAAACTTCGCACCTTCAGGACGATTTGAGCATGTCCACATCGACACTGAAGGCTGCAGATATTGCCTCACCTGCGTTGACAGATTCACGCGGTGGCCGGAAGCATTTCCGATTAAGGACCAAGAAGCGGAAACGATCGCCCGTACATTCTACAATGGTTGGATTGCCCGTTTTGGAACGCCCTTGAGAGTGACAACAGATCAAGGCAAACAATTTGAGTCGAACCTTTTCAGACAATTAAATCATCTGACTGGTACGGCGAGGATTCACACGACAGCATATCACCCGGCCACAAACGGTATGGTCGAAAGACTGCATCGTCAATTAAAAGCCGCTATATTTTTGTGCCATCAAACCAGCACAAACCAAGACCCGAGCAACTACGTCACGATCCTAAAAAAACATTTCCAAGAACTGCAACCTGTGAAAAGCCAGCAACACGGCGAGAAACGCGTTTTCATTTTCAAAGACCTTGACAAATCGACACATGTGTTCTTACGCGATGATACAGTCAAAACTCCACTAAGGTCTCCATTTACCGGACCATATGAGGTCATCACGTGCAATACGCGAACATATGTCATTTGCAAGAGAGGAAAAAACGTCACCGTTTCTATCGACCGTTTAAAACCAGCGTACATTCTCAAGGAAAATAAAACAATGGAACAGCCTGAGAAAAATCCTGACACCGTGAGAGATCGTGTTACCCGATATGGCAGACGTGTGCATTTTCCAGACCGTCTCTAGGCCAGTGGAGCAAATATCGGTTAACAACATCAGGCACGAGCCAAACAAAGCAATCGGGGTCGCGTTTCAAAACAGCACGCGGAGTTTCCGATTTCAAAACAGTTACGTTAGCAAATGCAAGGACACACATCGACCTAGAATGTAGGTCAGTGGCGTACGCAATACATAAAATGCAGGCATAAACAATTTATTCACGATAAATACGGATAACTCAACTGGATTATTCAGTATTTTACAATCATCATCACCAGGAGACACCAGCATACGAAAATGGGTGCACAACAGACAAAGGAAGAGATCATCGTCGCACAGACTGCGTCGGGCGGACCAATTGCCAACGACACGTCGACAGGCCAACTGTCGTGGGCAACGCTTGCCTTGATTATCGTCATCATTGCCGCAGTTTCCAGCTACCTGCTATGGACAAATTGCAAAAAGCACATCACCAAAAGAGTCATCAAGGACATGAGAGCAGACGTCCCGGGATGCAGACCACCGCAGCATCCACCGAGACAGATCTGATTGGACCTTCAAGCGACCACCTCTACCTACTTTCATCGCGATCTGCGTGCCGCATATCGCTGGAAGGGGGGTATGAGGGTGGAAGTAGTCCGCAGACAGTGCAATGTGTAGATAGCAGTTAAAACCTAAAAATTACAACATTTTAATAATTCAATATTTTAATAATCAGCAAAACACTGCCGTGCGAACGGATATATGATCACCTTCCGCCGGCTGAAGAAATGCTTACGTGCCGGGTGTCAGTTGTCCATCACAGGAATGAACGAGTAAACAGTGCATTCCTGTCATTGTGTCGTATGAAATCCATTGTTGGATTGATAACGTTTGTACCTTGATCAAATTTCGCAGACAAAATCCCAGGAATCAATCCGCAGTGTGGGAACAAAAACCATAATTTACCCACGCTGTGGATAGCATTTTCTTTGTCTACTTTCAATATAAAAACAGACGTGGCAATCCAACAAGAGATCAGTACCTTAAATTCGTTCGTCTTAATCACACGCTTCTCGCTTCAACGTTAAAATAATTTGTATTACAAACACTATCGTCGTAAATCTAGTTTATAAACTTTATATTGTACAAGCTGTAAATTGAATTTGTAATTTGTGTTAAGGGATAATAAATTTGGGGAATTACTTTTATACGCATCAAAACCTTCTGATTCTATTCATCACCTACCCCTCATCACACCATCCCTGGCAACAATTACAAGAATTACTTGAACGCAAAACTCGGATACAAATTTAATATATCTACATACATACAGTAAAACCTCGTTAATATGAATTCCACAGGACCGAAAATCGATAAAAAATTCGAATTACGAATTATGGGGGAAAAATATTAAAATTTTGAATTTTTTTTTCATCAATATTGTTTACGATCATAGATGTGGCCACCAAATTTCCGTTCCGTGTGTGTTAATGGGTCATAAAATGTCAGGACTATTTTTTATTACCTTCTTAAAATAGGTAATTTATGATGTTTTAAAAAAATTCTGTCAGAATTTTCAATGATTGGCTCATGAAATAAGTGTACTTTATTACGATTTATAGTATATTTTTATATGCCAGGACTCTGAAATCGTTTCGAATTACGAAATTCGAATTAAAGGTATGGTTTTATATGAAAATAATGGTCAAGGGACTTTTTTTCGGGAAAATTTCGAATTATCAGTGTTCTTACTAACGAGGTATTACTGTAATATTATAATAATATATATTTTTTTAGGTATCAGCCCATGGAAATGTGGCGTTTGTGCAAAGATCTTCCCCTCCAAAGGGGCCTTGTCCAGACACGAGGCGATTCACACGGGGAAACCTAATTATCAGGTAAAATATCCTTACCATTCCCAGCGTCAAAGAATACCGACGTATCTTGTGATAGCCCCGAATATAGAACATAGTTACAAGTATAAACCGTTCGTATATTATATTTGTCCTGGCAAAATACATAATTGGTAAGTATCCATGTCTCAGTCCAAAAACAGAAACTCCTTTGTGACACTGCCTAAGCTGTGCCTAAGGGGCAAGTAGTCGGTTTTGGTTGTGGGAGAATGGGGGCGACTGTCAGATTTGGGAATGACAAAAGATCTATTTACACGTCTCCGTGCCGTATCAGTTCAGTATCCGTCTTGTCAGTGTCACTGATTGAAATCAAACAACTTAGCGGTAGTGCAATTAAGGTTTTTCTATAGTATTAGCGAATCACTGTCATGTTTTTTTTTTTATACCAATTCCATTATGTAACTGACCATTTTTTGATAAAAGTTTCTTATATTTAGGAATGAATAAGTTATTTTTAGTATTAAAAAAATTATAGCAGATTTTTCGAAAGTTGAAAAAAACCAGACGTTAGGTACACAATATTAGTGGCGAAGGGTGGAGGTAGGCTGTTAAGATCCGCCATAAATAGTGCACACAAAACTTTGTCAGTTATACATATTTGTTTTCATTGAAATAAGACTACCATTGAAATAAGACTACAATTTACATAACATTAAAATCATACATAACTTTGGATATTTTATAGATAGATTAATATTTTTTATCTATTATAGTTTGGTTTAGGTAGGGATTAATGAATTTAAAAAATGAACCAACAATATGTGTAATACGTATTCTTAATCCAACTAAAACAAATAAGTATGAATGAAAAATTGTGCACCATTTTATCATATCGCCCAAAATACACCGAAATTATTATGATTTGGTTTAGGCAGGGTTTAATTGACATTTAAAAACTAACCAACACCATCTGTAAATTATTGTAGCATAGTTCAATAAAAATAAACATGTATGAATAACAAAGTTTATTGTGCACTATTTATGGCAGATCTTAACAGCTTACCTCCACCCTCTGCTACTGTGTGATATATATATCTATTCTCTGAAACTGACGTCTTCTTTGTCAATAATGTAACAGGATATATTACACCTACAGTGGAGTAGTAGGGGATAGAATGATGGTATTTTGTTCCATGGGTTGCAGGTTCAAACCCTGCGGTTACGTCAACTTGCTTGTAATTGACAATATTTGTATTTTGATGTAGTAGGTAGACCCAATAATTTAGGTGAATTGCTAACAATACGAGTACACCTCTATTAAGATTTTTAATTCTCAACGTATTTCAAATTTTAAATTATTAAGTTATGATACTATTTAGTTCTGCTGTAAACATTGTCAGTTCGTAGCACTGATCAAACACTGATGCGTGTGAACAAACTATCGCAGACACTGACAGGACGGTCGGGATACTAATCTGATAATGTACTGAGATGCATAAATGGACCTTAAAAGAGTGTCCCTGTCTTCCAACAGTCGCGGAGGTCCAAGGGACGGGTCCAGAACATCCCGATAAGGATCTCTCTCGAGTCCAGTAGCATCCGGTCAGACTACGGAAGACCATCTAGCTATTTGGTGAGTCCGTCTTCTAAATTTTAACAGTCCCATACACTGTACCATGAATCGGGGGAATTAGTCTCATTATTAGCAAAAGCGGGTTGGCTGATTGTTGATTTTAAGTGGTTATTAATTTAAAAAAAAAAATTGAGTTCGAAAGATAATAAGAGTGGGTAAATTTTTAGAAAGTATTGAAATGTTTTTATTCAGTACGTATCACAGAACAGATTAATAAGAAATGCGAAAGCCAGTTATCGTAGACCAAGACTTTGAAGCCAGTTTTGGTTTATGACTTTATGACCATAAAACGCAAGAAATACAAAGCCCGCTGAGTATTCTCAAATACTACCAGTATTGAATGCGCGTTTCTTTTACATGGCAAAATTTACTGCATATTATGGTATATACGTTGATACAGTAGAACCTCGATTAACAGGACTAATTATTGGGGATAATGGTTGTCCGGATAATCGAAAAAATCATAATTATTAACGAAAAAAAGTACATTTTGTATGAACAATTTTTATTGATATATCGATCGTCCAGTTTATTAGTCAGACATCTCCAATTAACTAGTTTTGAGATAATGGCAAAAGCAATATTCTAATGGTAACCAAAAAATCAAATATTATCGATTTATGCCTGAATTTTATATATTTTATCAACAGGTGCATAAAGATTAGGTACTTTTAGAGACATTCAGAGAGGTCATTTAGAAATATTCTTTTAATGAACCAGACAATATCAACATTTCGTTTAATTCTTCAGAAGTTTATCAGCATTAGCATTTTTTTGGTGGCATTTTAGAGATATCTGAGTACTGAACCAGGTAGAGTGTAAAATTTTACACAAAACTACATACATATTTAACTCAAATTTCATTTTTTTGGAGTTGTCTGACAAATGAACTGGACGATCGATATGTATTTCAATTTAAAATTAATTTTTTTAGTAAGGAATTCAATTACCTATTGATTTTTGCTAAAGGTAGCTGTCCTTTTGAGCTGTCAAATCACGAATACTTTTAAAGCCGGGTACTCGTTAGCGAGCCATAACTGTGACCGTTGCAGATACTGTAACCAACTCTAGATGTGGACGCGACGTCAATGACTTCCATGTAACGGATGGCGAGCCGCCGTATCCGCAGTATTCGTTCCGAGCTGAATCATGTCATAGTAATTTTTGTCTTTTGGGTCACATAGCACTCAATTATTCTTGTAAACATCAATTAAAAGTAGGCATTTCTCCTCACCCCAGTTAGCAGCCATGTTCACGTAAAAAGATGTACAACACTATCGAAGTATTTTCACTGTTCGCGGCGAGCTCCACATTCAATGTCCACGAGTGACTGCGAACCTCTCTTTGATTTGCGGCAAAAGCTGACAAACAATTAATGGCTGCGAGCGCGCTTCGACCTGCGAGCGGCAGGCTCGCGAAATGATTATTTGGCGTCCATACTGGTTACTGTATCTGCAACGGTCACAGTTATGGCTCGCTGATGAGTACCCCGCTTAAGACATATAAGTTGTATTGAGATACATTCTTCTAGGCTCTCAAACCACTTCATGGTGACATTTCTAAGCATTGATAAGTTTCAGAATGTATAGAACCAATATTTACCCTCTCGGTAATCTCATTGTCTTCTTGATCTTGTTCATCTGTGGCAGATATTTCTTCAATTATTTCGTCATCATTCAATTTGCAATCCAGGATCATTCGCATCTTAATTTAACGCAATTTATCCGGTACAGTATATTCACGTCCTGATGCTAAAGATTGTTGGGTGGTTTTTTTCCAATTTTAACCTGTTTCATCAGCATTATACATAAACTCTTCGGTTACTTGTAAATTTTACATTAAACATTTCACTGTGGCACAGTCCGCCGTGAACTTTCTTATCGGAAAGACGGTTCTTATCGGTTTACAATTTACAGGAAGCCAGGAGCAAACACATTTTGAAAACAGCTGATATACTGGATTATTTGTTAGCTTAGGTTACGTTTTCATTCTTGAATTCATGAATTTCGCCAAAATCAGCTATTAAAATTGAATTAATGTTCATATTGAATCTAATAAAATTGGAGACCGTATAGTATCTACATTCTACGGTGATCTCTTTCCGATAAGAAAGCTCATGACGAACTGTGCCACGCTGAAATTTTGAACGGAATATGGGACCAAAGTGCTCAGACTTTCGCTGAGTTTAGTAATTCATGCCATCATAACCTTACACAGTCAGAGATCATCGGTGTAAGTGGAATACCGTCAGTAAAACATTTTTGAAATTGATCATGAGTGACAGAAGAATTTGTTACCACGGAAGTTTGCTCTTTTTGCGTAATTTGAATATGATTCCTACGCAGTATTGATTTTCCAATTCACCAACCAACACATCACGTCTTATTTAACAAAATACACGGTATTGCACTTACACTGACAATATCATATTTTCAACCTTCTTTCTGTCTGTTTTACAATAATTCATAATTTTATTATTTTTCAATATACAATATCAACTTTGTTACAACAAATTCATTATCTGAGGGCCACATCTCACCGGCACGCCAAATAAAGTGTGTGAATTAGATTATTCTGTTATATATATAACACTCGGAAAACATGCCTATTAGAATAAAAGGTAGACTGAGTGGCATTCGAATCTCACACCTTTCACTGACCAGGTGATTGCTCTTATTCTATGACCTATTGGAGGTGTCTCAAATTTCGCCTAACCGCCGGCTAGACGCTCATGCTTTACCACAAGTTTACCTGCACAAACTGGTTTGTATCGGGAAGCCCGTCTGTATGAAAAACTGTAACTGCCTGTGGAAAACTGTAGCTCGCACAAACCGAAAAATGCTGTAAAAGTAGTTTGTACAAATTATACCGCGCAGGCAAGTCGCTGCCGTCTAACCAGAGCTCTAGGTGATATTACCAAAGTTTATTTATGCTGTCTTCTAAGGTATGTTTTCGGAGGTGTTTCAAAATTATTATGTAATTGTTGACGAGTATATGACCCGGAAACAGCTTTACGACGTGGTTAATTTGAATTTTTTTATACATTGTGTATTGTCACTCTGCCGACAACGTTGCCGTGGCGTCCCAGTGAGATATCGCTCTAACATTGACACCTAGTGTTGTCACTTGACAAAAATATGTCTTGCACACTTTTCATATTTTTTCCTTTCTAACTAGTAATAGTTTTAACATTGTAATTTGTTTAATATTATAAACCTTTCATTTTTAATGACGGCACCTTCTATCATCATCGCAGCTCAGAAATAACTGCAACTTCACAGTATTAACTTGTCGTAACAGATAATCAAGTAGATGGTTCTATCTCAGCTTGGTTTAGGCCAGGGGTAGTCAACCTTTTTATACCTACCGCCCACTTCTGTATCTCTGTTAAGACTATACATCAGTGAAACGGCAAATAATTTTCAACTATAGGCGCGACGAAATTTTGGACTTGCTGGCATTCGGAGAGCGAATGTCGAGGTGTGAATACGTCAATTTGTTTCGTGATGGCGACGGGGGTATTAATTCTTAAATCGTGTAAAGATGACTAAAAACGTTACCCATTTACTTGAAAAAGAAAACATGTCAATGAATATATTATTATTGTTACTAATAGAACAATAAACAGAATATTAAATGGACGCATGTTGGATTTATATGACAAATTATATTTTGTTCGGCATGCGTCATTTGCACCCGCAATCCGCGCATCGCCTAGCCACGATCTTTTTAGACCATGACTCAATTGAGGTATAGCCTTAATAGTAACATTTTCTAACCGCCCACCGGTTCCACAGTAATGGTGATTTATAAAGTAGGGAAGTAACTTTACTTTATTAAATTTATAAAGCAGAGTTACAGCAAGTTAAAGCATATTATAATAATAATTACTTACCAAATACACTATCTCAGAGTTTCGCTAAGTTTGGCAGAATAAATCTTTATAAAACAACTTACTGTAGTTAAATCTATCTTTTTATTTATACATTGCATACATAGAAGCATGAAGTCTGGTGAAATTACATTTAATTAATTAAATTATTAATGAGATCCCCGAGGCTGATGCATAATGATAATGTTTTTAAAACCCCTACCGCCCACCATGAAAGCTGTAACGCCCACTAGTGGGCGGTAGGGACCTTGTTGACTACCCCTGATTTAGGCTAATCTGATTTGCCAGTGTTATGTAAATTTGTCATTTTAAATGGCATGTCCAATACATCCATCATTATCAATAATACAAACTATTTCTAAAATCAATATTCTAGTTTAGGGATGTCCAACACGTTGATCACTCTTTAGCCCCATACGAATCAATAAACGTAATGAAATGTATCAGTTGTCATACAAATATAACAGCTGCTTGTTTTTTGCCTCAAACATATTTGGTAAAAATGAAAAACTGTTTTATTTTTTCCCCCATGACTGCTCGGCACATCAGACAGTCGAAAATTAATATTTGGGAAATTTTGGCACGCATACGTAAAAAGGTTTGCCAAGCCTAGCCTACCTCCACCCTTCTCCACTGGTACCTACCTATATTTTCTAAATTATCTCAATTTTTTACACTACCTCTATTTCATACTATTATCATTACTACATATTTGGTTATCGGTTCTTATACATTCCATTATGCATAATATTTTATAATACGATTTTTCCAGTGATCGTCCTTGCCACATACATGTTTTTTGGCATATTATATTATGTACCTACCGCCCTAGTTGTCATTTATTTGTATAATAACGCCGTGTATCTTTGTATAATTGGCTATGCCACTTCTAAGTCGGTGTTACCGCTTTATGTTGCAGTGTGACCTGTGCGGCAAGTCGTTCATCCACACGTCTTCGTTCAAGATGCACAAGCTGAGCCACACCGGCGTGAAGCCGCACTCGTGCAACAAGTGCGGTCTTGCGCTGATGACGCGCTCCCATCTCAAGCGCCACCAGCGCGTGCACAGCGGAGAAAAGCGCCACGAGTGCCTCATCTGCGGGAAGAAATTCTCCGAGAGGTACACTTTGCCAGACTTGATTGAAATTCTGAGAAAGACTAGTGTGGCATTCTATCGGTTGATTTTGACAAGAGAATCTTTGAAAGACTAACTAAAGATGTTTCAATCAATGAACGTACTTAATTTTCACAAGTATAAAGCGCATAGTCACAGTTCCGCCAACAAAAAAGATTTTTTCTAGTAGGTATATAATAAATATCTGAGGTGTTTTCAAATTATGTATGTTCAATATGAAGAATGTTACATTCTCAAAACTAAAAATTTGGAGTGATCCGGACATCGGTTAGTAATTAGGGTACTTATGCCGGCTCTCACATCAAAACTCGTCTCGCCTGCAACGTGTCGAATACGTCGATGCGACGTCATCGTTATTCACAAAACTTCTTCTTCCATGTTCGCCCCTTAGTCAAAGCATATGGACACCACACGGCCTCCAAGAATCCCTGTCCCTTGCCAGTCTTCTTGCTTCGTTTCAGGTCAAACCAGCATCTCGTAGCTCCACCGTATACACTATAGATAGCATTTAGCGGCCTTCCAGGCAAGCCAGGTTGAGGTTTTCTTCTGGCATACGCAGCACGTTGTTGAGCCAGGTCCAACGTCGTCTCTTCACTCTCAGTGTGATGAGAGGCTGCTTGGTGCGTTCCCTTATCTCCTCGTTGGAACTCCTATCAACGAGGAGATAAGGGAACGCACCATTCGCAAAACACACGTTGCGAAATGGAGCTCTGCAGATTGATCGAATGCGACTGTTTAGTTTGAAAAAACATCTGCTGTTGCAATCGACAAATTGCACACTTCACCTACGAATTGGTCATTCCTATACCCGGCTTGCCAATCGCCGCATCCATATATCTATACGTTTCTATGGTTACGTGTGACTGTTGCTAGGTATCTGTGGTTATCCAAAATCCATAAACTAAAACGTTGAATAAATCATGACAGTTTTTCATCACAGATCAGCGGAATTCACTCCCATGAATTTTCGTATACCGTATGTACCTACCCACGTATGTATGACACCCACGTTGGCCGAGCGGCTTAAGCATCGGCCTATAGCGTCGTGGGTCCCAGGTTCAAATCCTGGGTCTGACAAGTAGGTACACATATTGTTTTTCCTTTTGTGTATGAGTCAGAGTATGGACCTAATAGGTTGAGCAAATGGCTGTCATCCATTTCTCGTAAAAACAAAATCTGTTAATACAAACATCCATTCTGTGGAGGCCCATATGATCCTATTAGGATCGAACATGGTCGAAGTATGTAAAAAAGATTCACTTCACAAATATTCCGAAATTTACCACAAAAATTGGCTGCATATTATATTATTTTATGCTATGTCTTGTATTTTCGCAGATACAATTTGTATGCTCATCACAAGTCCCACGAGTCCGTCGCCATCCAGCGGCAGGCCAAGAATCACGACTGCACCATGTGCGAGGCTACCTTCAATCGCAGGTTGGTACCACTCTACGATGGTGAGCTGTTGTAACATGACTATTTAAATAATATTATTATTATTGATGTATTATTTGTAGGGACATGTAGCAGCCTTTCAAATTGATTGTTTAAGTCTATTTCTGTGGCAGAATCGTTAGATAAAAAAAATCAGTTGCTTCAATGTATATATTATATTTCTACCAACAAGATAAATTATGTATGAGTCTTCCACTGAGCACCTTATGCATAGATTACTGTGCATAAGGCCCTTAGTGGAAGATTCTAAATATAAAGGTTGGCATTTGCGTTATTCAGCTGTAGGCGCATAAAAAATGACGCATAATGACATAGTCCAGTCCGTAGGATACTGGCTTCTCATCCGATTTCCAATGAGTTATTGAAACCAGTTTCACAATTTTTTTATCTTTGTATGCGTCAACTGATGTAAACTTCAGTGGCGAAGGGTGGAGGTAGGCTGTTAAGATTCGCTATAAATAGTGCACACTAAACTTTGTTAGTCATATGTATTTGTTTTTATTGAACTAAGACTACAATTTACAGATGGTGTTAGTTAGTTTTTGAAAATCAATTAAACCCTGCCCAAACGAAACCATTATAGTTTTGGCCTAATTTGGGCGATACGTCAAAATTGTGCACACTTTTTCATTCATAGTTATTTGTTTTCGTTGGATTAAAAATACATATTACACATATTGTTGGTTCATTTTTTTTATTTCATTAAGCCCTGCCTAAACCAAACTATAATAAATAAAAAATATTATTCTATCTATAAAATATTCAAAGTTATGTATGATTTAATTGCATAATTTTAGATATTTTATAGATAGACATGTATTTTTTGACTATTATCTAATATCGCTTGGTTTCTCAGGGTTTAATTTAATTTTAAAAACTAACCAACACTTTCTGTGAATTGTAGTCTTATTTCAATGACAAAAAATATGTATGTCTGAAAAAGTTTATTGTGCACTATTTATGGCGGATCTTAACAGCCTACCTCCACCCTTCGCCACTGGTAAACTTATATTGGAGGCTTGTAAATGCATGCGTGCATTCATTCAAATAAACAACTCACAAAGAAACACCAAAAAAAGGTTGAGAAATTTAAGTGATACCAACACAATCCACATATTTGTCGATGATTTGCTGACATGTAATGACTCATTAACGAGGCAATAATTGATGGTAATATAATGTCCGTGTTCAGGTATATCTTGGAGAAGCACATGGAGACAGTGCACCAGCGCATAATGGACACGGGCCCCAAGCGACCGCGTAACACCATGACCAAACTCCTCAAGCGACAGTTGCTGCTCGGAGCCCGCCTAGCAGCGCACGACACCACTTCTGCCGCAGAGACCGAAGGTATCATTCTTTGAAAGTATTTTATAACAGGGCCTAGTACGGATACTGATACCGGATCATGAGCCGCATCCTCGGACTTGACAGAGAAGATAGAAAATAATATTATATTTTACTAAAGAGACAACATGCACTTCTATTTGACCAGCTGCGGGATCGATCCTGCGACCCACGGCTTTAACGACGGCCGTTTTGCAAATTTGACCGCGCTCGGCTCGTAAAAGGCGCATGAGATAAATATATTCAATCCAAACTAGACACAAATATCATGGACAGATGGAGTACCACAAAGATAAAATTGCCATCGGTAGATTGTTATTATCATAGCTTAAACCTTTTTATCTGATATTGGATTTTGTTGAAAATGTCGGGAAGTTATGACGTTTTTAAACATAGTCCATCGTCCCATCAGTGTCTCTGGTCGTCACAACTGACTCAGTTTTTTACTATGAGTAAATTTTGTTCTTTTTGACACACACAGAGAAGCATTCGCATTCATATACTCAACGGTATACTTCAATACGTCACCTCTGCAATGAGCCTGAAACGTCGAGGAGAGAACGAGGAAGAACACACGGTGACAAACCAAGAATCTATTACGATATTAATACAACCTCTACTCTGTGAAGATCCTTATGCTCTACTCAGGATCGAACATGGTAACTTACTTAAGGAGTCTTTGCCACGCCACCTTTGTAGTTTCATAATCGTTTGATTGTTTCAGCTGCCGTCTGCGAAATAGCCGATGTGAAGGTCTCCCCCAACTCGCCTCCGCCTCCGATTGTCCACGCCAACACTGATAGCACGTCCAGCACGCTTATAGGTATGCATGCAACAATACTCATTTACGAGGATTTAAATATCAATATTCAGGTGAATGTAAGTCTAACCCATAATAAATACAATTTTATTTAATATATTTTTCAGTTTCAAAATTCTAAATTTGTGCAAATGTCTATATTTTAACAAAAATTGATGTTATTAGTTGTTTTGTCTTTTTTATTTTTATGTTTTTTAATATTAACATGAAGCGCTTAGTTTCGAAACCAGCTAAAATAATCTTCAATTAACACGAAAAGAATTCACTATTATACAGGTAATCCTTCATTGTGACCCTGACGAGTGTGAATTTGTAACATCGCGATTGATTTATAATAATATTTTTTTGTTCCATTTTTATTTTGACATGTGCCACATGTTTCATGGCTGCCATAGAATATGAAAGAAGTGACTTGTCATTCAGCATTATACTTTGTTTACACGTGTATGGATTTACTGCTGACAGTACGTATTATCGCGGCCGTTAAAGATAGTGGCGAACCTGCCGGCAAAAAAACGAACTATACTACACTGTCAAGTAGTACCATAAAATGACAACATCACGTCTCGTTACTTTTGAAGAATGAGATCGGAAAGAAAGTCAGCACTTTTATGTTTAAATAGTTATTGTCATGATAGTTTAAAATACACACTATTGCTGACAGTAAATCCATGCACGTGTACAGGCGCTATTACAATCACTTTGAAAGATTTTCAAATCAAGCTTGTTTCATAAATGTCTGACATAGGGATGGATATTAGTAATGAAATTAAGCAGGGAAGGAAAGTGCTGACTTATTTGGTTGCCGTGGATAAAGCTATGTAGAGTACTCTCTCAGTAATCCGCCACCCCTAAAACCAGACAAGTGTCCAATTAGTGAAAGCGGCGGATTATAGTGCATACATACAAAATAATATGGTAAAAATTAAAACAGGTGCCTATTTCGTAAAAGTTTTTTTTTTTTGAGAAATTTGTACTAGCAAATTACAATTTTATAAAATCAAAATCAAGTATTTACTAAATTATACATATTTTTAAACTAAGTTTATTAACTAAATATTAAGCAGTAAATCACTTGACACAACCAGTTATTCAGTGAGGCAGATATTCTTGAATGGCTTAGGATTCCTGGCTTTCCCTATGACCAAAAGCTTCATTTTGTGTGTCCCGGTTGCATTGGAGCACGGCATAATTGTGATGCGGTCCTTGGGCACTTTCCTCCCTGGTACATTACTTTCTTCGCGATGAATGTACGTTTTACGAAGAAGTTTCCAAAATAAACCCGTCTCATCTGCGTTGTATACTTGTACGCGGCGGACTATTGAATTTGCCAATCGAATACCGGCGAATTATAGAGCTTGATTTTGTGCTTTCAACTAGTAAAAATAACGGTGGATTATAGTAGTTGTCGGATAATCGAGCAGCGGATTACTGAGAGTGTACTGTGTTCATATAAATCTTGCTTTTTTGGTTATGCATGCAATCTTTCCTTTTGCAATTGCTATTCCTAATGGGAATTTTTAAAAATTGAATTTTAGCTGATTTCACAATCGAGTGAAGACATTGGTGGATTTCGAAATTGAGCGCATCATGTCTTTGTTATTTTTTTTGTTTGTAATTAATATTCCTTGTCCCAAACAGAGCGAGGCGGCGTAGAGGGCGGCCCCTTTGATTGCCCGCCTAGCGCTTTGCATTTCGGCTCCCTGCCATATTTCAAGACAGAAAACAATTAAACACGTAATATACTTTGGTCTCTCTCATACACATTATACTATTATATTTTATCCTTTTCTAAATTTTATCATTACGACGGAGAAGAACAGATGAAAGAAATGTTATCTGATGTTGGTTTAGTCCTTGATGAACGGTTGTGATGTTTTAATTGACCAACAATAAGTGGAAAAGCCTACAGGAGGCGACATGGTGAGGTGTGAAGTTAGGGCTTACGAGGCATTACTCA
This sequence comes from Rhyacophila brunnea, assembly GCF_057557595.1. Classification (NCBI taxonomy): domain Eukaryota; kingdom Metazoa; phylum Arthropoda; class Insecta; order Trichoptera; family Rhyacophilidae; genus Rhyacophila; species Rhyacophila brunnea. Next base: position 27,774,603 of record NW_028232904.1, on the reverse strand, counting down.
AAACACACAAAAATCTGATCCTCCTGTACTGTTTGTGTCGGTATCGAAGTAGTGAAATGTTTGCCTGTCGTTATCTCGAAAAGTAGACCAATATCATTTTATTGAGTTTCTATCTATTAATCGATCACGAAGAATTGATTGGTAAAAAATTGATTTGGCATGGGTGGAGTCGTCCCCTCCTGCGGGCTTTACGCCTACAGTATGCATTCACCATATCGAAAATAGCGATTTATGAATATCGTCTGCTAATAAAAAAAAAAATATTGATTCTCGTTAATCTGAGAGTTTAATCAATGGGAAAAATGCTCTGAAAATTAATAATTTCAGGTAATTTAGGGTTTTAGCCCTGAATAATATGTAAACTATACTTGAAGCATGTTTGTGTCATTATGATGTTCTATCTTTTCTTATTATAGGAATAACAATTTTTAATATAAGTAATAATTTTGAAAAACCTATCCGCTCACGCAGAAACTAAAATCTGACAAACTGGTTGGTGATGGAACTTATAAACTGGCCAGTAACTGATGCTTCGCACACGGCGCTACTGAAACCTTCATAACCTCAAACTGGCAAACCCATTGTCTTTTACTAGATTCTAAGCTTTTTCTGTAATATCTTTACGGGAATATTCTGGCAGGCTATAATTATACAGGCAGGAGTATTTCTCAATATCTGCCACATATTTTAAATTAAAAATCGGTTCGCCCATCTTTAACTTTTGACGTCTTGGCTAGTTATTTCTTGTTCAGTTCAGTTCAGTGCTACCAATTTTGGTAAGAAAATATGATTTTTCATCGAGTCTACTGATATTGGTACCACTGTTTTATGGGTGACTGGAAACTGAGAGACTGGGAGACTTGCATGTCGCGTCTCATCGGTTTCGGCCGTGGACATTTTGAAACTGAGAGATTCCAGTCTTGCCGTCAGCGAGCCGCCATTGAAATACATTAGCTAGATACTGGAGTTTCAGTCTCGTCTTTTTTGAGTATTCACGTGAGCGGATGGCCTTACCAACAAAAAATGTTAGAAAAAAAGTAAGACCGAATGGGATTCAAACACATCTTTCACTGTCCGATTGCTCGTATCTGTTAAGTTACCGATCCTCGTCTGATTCGTGCAAATTATTTCTAATAACTGTGCTATCCGAGAGTTCAAACTTCGCCAATGAAAAGTAACTTAACTTTTTAATAATTGTATGATCGTAATATTACCAATAAAATGTATTTGACTAGTTGGAAAGCCCATCTTAGGACGTGTGAAAACAATCTATACAAATAATAACGTTTGAGTCTCTTGTCTCTGGTTAAAAAAACTACTTGACCAATATTAACAGGTTCTCTGCCAAAGTGAACTATTTCGCGGATATGGCCGGACATACAGGGCCGGCCATACAAAAAATGCGAACTTATTGTCTTTGAAGACAGAATGCCAGTCTCAGGCGTTTGTTTTGAATAATTTAAAATTCGGAAGAATACTGGTCCAATAATTTGACATTTAGCATATTATGATTGGTAAGTGTTTATGATAAACTTTCAATATATTTAAAAAAAAATATACAGTAATAAGGTTTATTTTTGCTAAAAAATTCGCGGCCTCTCACTTGCCGCCATTAAAAACCATCCGGCACAGATCACAAATTTTTCACAGCTGTTAGAATTTCAATGTACTTTCATTTCTTGTCTCGATATTTTAAAAGAAACTTCTCAAAAATAATACACTTCAACAATATGAGGTTAAATGTGGTTATAGTAATAATAATACGAATCAGTCTATATATTCGTTGCGTATATTTTGTCTCCTTTTTCTTTCCCTATTGCACGTGTTCACATGGACGTAGTTACAGATAATTGCTAGTTGGTTGTAGAATAGATCGTTTTGGAGCTGTAAAAACCTCCAATGTGACAATTTTGGTAAAATGGTTTTTATCTTCTGTATATAAAGCTTAGTAAAACCCTCAATGGTTCTAAATTAAAATATAATGAGTTATAAAATCTCCGATTTAGTTTCGTGTTAGAAAGACTAACATCGCCAATGTACGTAGTCATCACATCGTAGCTATAATAGACACTTAATGATGACGAGCCCCCCACTATCTATTATATATCTAGCACAGTTATTAGAAATAATTTGCATGAGTCATAGACGGATCGCTGATTTCAAATATAGAGCACTTACGCGGTACATGAAAGATGTGTATCCCAGTTGGTTCACCTTATTTTCTATAATGAATAACCTAACATTCTTAAATCTTGCGTTTATTCAATATTGAATAAAAAAGTATATATCCTGATATTATAATAGTTAAGAAATTTCTTATTGAAGTAAATTAGGTCGTATCTGGCTGAATTGATTTGCTCCCTTGTTCCAGGAGAGAGCTCGTACCAGCAGACCAGCGGTGCCCAATCCCCGCCTTTGCTCCCTCAGAAGGTTGAGAGCCCCGAAGAAGGACAGAGCGGCGCGCAATCCCAGCCGGAGAGTCAGAACCTGCCGGTGATTGGCGGACTGCCTCACCCCTGGCAGGCCCTAAACTACCATCTCGCCAACGACTATCCTCTCAGGATGCACGGTGTTGATTATGCCGGTTATCTGAGCAAACAATAGCAGGGTGAATCGGAGAACATGACTGTTTTAGCCTTATTTCCATTGCACTAACTTTAGACTGTCAGGGTCCTCCTACGCTGTGCCGAACGGGATTTGGTTCAGAGTATCAGTTACGTTAACTGTGTATTGGCAGAATCACCGTTGACCTTGCTCCAATGGTATTTTCGGTCTCAAATTGTACTTGCATCAAAATGTCATAGACATGCAGTCTGCAACACATCATGTGTGAAAGAACAGAAGCAGTAGACGGAGGCGTGTAAAACATATAACGCCGCATTGTGTACCTGGACCTTCTTTCCCAAAGCAGACAATAAATATATAAAGCGACATATTGAGATAACCAGACTGTCAACTCCAAACCATTGAACTTCGCAGTTGTTTACTACCTGTAAGTTAATGTCAGCTTGGTCTAATAGAATTTCTTACTTGTTTATGTAGCGAATTGCAAATGAGCATCACAAAATATTCCCATATCCAACCGAGGAGAGTCGCTCTCGAATCTGGAGATTACTAATAATTAAATCATTTGTACATTTGACCATCCACTAGATTCAACATCTGCCTCCAGCAAGACATTTCAAATGCTTCTGGTTTCCGGATGCATATACAGGATTAGTAAATTTGGTAATGATTTTCGCAGTCCTCGCATCCATTTTTATCAGGATGGGTCGCTGGATAGCAGTCTTTTCCGGCGATTTTGCAATATACAAAGTGTTGTCTGCGTGTCTCAAGAAGTTCATAAATCCAGAGAATATCTTCCGGATACATATGTAGCTAAACATAGCCTTTGTGTATAGCGCCAAATGGCAGAAGCCTGGTCAAAAGTAATTCTGCAAATCCACAGTCAAGAGTGGCCGGTTACCTGAGGAAGCAGGTGAGACTGGAGTGTGGTCAGTATCCCTTCAAAAAACATCGTAACTTGATGGCGACTCGTAGCGGTCAATCAGCGACTCTGATTAGTAATAATTGATTGTATTGTTAAATATTATTGAAATTCAAAGAAATTTAAATTATGCATATTGTTTTTTTTATTATTGTTTTAATAAATGTATATTAATGTTAGGAAATATATTCTTTCGTTGTAAGATTATCATGTGATGGCGATTGAGAAGTAACCTGATGATGACGGTGATAAACTCCGACATGTCAGCCGTTAAACTGGGCAAGCATTTGAATTTGTTTTTTTTTTATTTAATATCATCGGTCTATCAGCTTTATCTTATAAATCGACCAACTTTTGAATAGAATTTTTTTAAATTGAACAAATAAAACACACCGCAAAATGTTGGTAGCGCAGGGCATCTGCGATGCCGTTGATCTAATGTGCATGTGATAAAGTTCAAGATCTCAATGAGTTACGCAAAAGACTAACAACAATAATCTCATTCACCAAAATGGAATTTGCGAGTATTAAAAAGATTGGCCGACCATCTCTGCATCGGTTACGTCATGTAAATTGTACATAAAACATTTCACCATGCCACAGTTCACTGGCTTCCTTTAAACCGACAAGAACTGTGTTTTATTTAGACATGAATTTTATGTCAAAGAAGTTGGACGGTCTTTAATATATGACCATATATTTCCGATACAACATTTCACGGTGAAGTGTGATACGGCGAACTGCATACGTACAAGTTTCCGGACACGCTTTGCATTTGGGTTTTAGATTTCTACAATGTTTTCCTTTTTTTTCGTCTGTAAAATAATGATGGTCGAATATATAGATAAGATATTTCCATATTGTTGACCATATGCTCTGGACGGAAGATTCCATTCAGCGGATGTCATGTCCTTCAGCAATGAGGATAAACGGTCCAAAACTGAATAATCAGTCTACGAATTTTAAACATTAAGTAAATAATAAAGTGAATTACCATTTTTGCATCTATGCCGAGCGTCTTGGATTTTTTATGTGGAATGGTTGTTCGATTGGATGGAAATTCATCTTACCATTTGGCTCCTCGCGCAGGATCAAACACACAACATGGGCTTTACAGATGGTCGCTCTACCAACTCAGCAACTTTGGGTGAATCAGATATTAAACAAAGCTAAACAATCAATTAAATTAAATATGTTTTATCGGCAGTTTGTGAATTGCATGCGTCAGGGTCATTTTTTTGGCAGTCACTACTGCTTGCTATTCTGCGTTATATAAACTACTCCAGTTGGTTACTCGTAAGACTCCCGTCATTTTGGATTATATAGCAGATATCGCCCAACATTTTTTGATGGTGTTATTATTGTATTATAAAACAATATGAAATTAAGTTCAACTGGGGGTGCATTTGTGCCATCTTGAATTTTTTTACTGCGTATATTTAAACTTGTTTTAAAAAACCAAAATAGCTATCGACTCATCGATGGCAATCTTTAGAAATGGATCAATAAATTTGTAGTATCCGTGGTCATCATCATCAGGACAAATACTAGTAAAACTTCTTTATGTGCAAATAATGGGCGATGATATTGATTTAATCTCTGTCTTATTCATAAAAGGGTTTCTCCGTAAATGACATAATTTTTGGTACCTTTCTACAATCCCCTTCGTCAAAATCATCACATTATTAGACTTCCTCCCCTTTAGGTCGTGACATATATGGATAACCTCTTATGAAAAATTTCAATCTCCATTATATCAGAACAGGGATGGCGAATCTATGACACATGACGTGTAGAATTCTCTTATTAACCGTGTCTACAATTACCTTTGAATTCTTTTATTTATTTATAAACGGCAAATAAATAAATTGACGTCCGATAAACTATGTATCTCACTGAATTGTATATTTATTCGTCTGTAAATTTAGAAAATTTAATGTGGGAAATATACAATAAACCATTGTGAAAAAAGATTTTTGTATAATATATGAGTCTTATAAAAAAAGGTTTGCCATCCCTGTCATAGTACAAGGTTTTTTGAGTTGTTTCTGAACCCATTGTATACGTACTAGCCATGGGAATCGAGTCCCTCAGTAGAGATGTTTGTTCAATTAGAGGTAATGATCAGTTCTGACTGGTTGGTTCATTTGAGTCAGTTGAAAACTTGAACGTATCGCACAATAGAATTTTAACACGCGAGTCTTTTTTAATCTTCAGCATTCATGACGTCTCTAATCTCGAAGAAACAGTCATGTCATCAAGTTTGCGAATACTGGCTTATGATGTCATGAAATTGTATGTTGCATTCACATCAAAGCCTGTGACTATATCAAAGGTGGCATCTGACACTGACTATGGAAACGTAGTTTTTAGCAATGACATCATGAGTCAGTCATTCGCGTTCGCATTCGCGTAGAAGATGGTGCGTTACCGATTAACGGGCAGGCTCTGAGTCATGTAGTTTTAATCAGCCATATACGAACGTTGCACGTCTAGTAGGTACCTACTGTTTTATTGAACTAGAGCAGTGTTTCTCTACCAGTGGTCCGCAGAATTTTTCTAGCGGTGCACCTGCAAGTGATGTGTATTGTACTTTTGTTCTTAAAATAGATAAATGGTTTTAAGTGATGAAATCAACCGAGATCAGACGTTATTATCATATAAATAATATATTTTTATTTCTGTGTTGGTGGTCCGCTAAACGTTTCTCCTACTTTCAGTGTCCGCAGTTGTAAAAAGGTTGAGAAACACGCAGAGTGCAGAACTACAAGGTCTAAATGTTTATTTTTGGAGAAACAAAAGTAACATTGAGGCAGCTTAGAATACTTCTTCATTGTTAAGTTTGTTGTGTCATAAATAAACACTTAGAACCTTGTAGTTTAGTATAAAGGTCGGTACTGACTTGAGCAAATTTGCGCGCACGAATGGTATATGCGGACGAACGTTTGTGCGGATAAAATTTGTTGTACGCAAAAGTTTACATGCACGAAAACTTCACCTTGTACTTACATGAGCAAAATTGCACAGCGTTGCGTGCGCGCAAATTTGCTGTAAAGTCAGTACCGACCTTTAGGCTTGCGAGATATAGTTGGTTTATTATCAACACAAATTCACCTCGTTTTATATATTATTATTTAAATGCTTATTATCTATATATTAAGGCATGTTGTAAATATTATTATATAGAGTTTTTATTATGGAAATATAAACATTTATGAAATTTTTTTTTTTTTTTTAATTTTATGACATGTAAATAGATGAGTTTTTTAGTGGTTTTAATGACCTTAAGGATGAATAATTTATAAATTATGATAGATTTACTATTATAATGAAAATAGTATTTTTGTAGTTTTATGATTTCATCGTATATTTGGACAATTGTAATATTAAACATTAGTTGTACAAAATTGTATATTGACTGAAATATATAAAAATAAAACAATTAATTTTTTTATTTTAATCACAGCCGTTTGAAGTCTGTTCTCATAAGTCCAAACACTGACCAGACACTGAACAAAACTACGAAAGAAAAATTAAGTTTCGATTGATGCTCGGAGCCCTGTAATCAGTCACTATTTTATTTAACAATACACTGATTGCAACCTGGAAAACCTGGAGAATATCTCCTTCCAAATGGACAGACCAAATAAAAAATATCACAGCTTTTCCACTGATACAATTACGCAAAAGACGAACCGCTAAATGCCGAGAGGGCTAGAACCAATCCGTGAAAAAAACTGCTCGATGTCAAAATCATAATTGTCACGATCATCTGTCTGAGGTCCCTATGAAGAAGTAATATTCTGTTCATTTGTGATTTTTTTGTTTCTGAGGGTCTAGACTCGAAACCCCCTCCTTCCTACCTGTAATTAATTCAAACGTCATAAATTATAATAACTAAGTACCAATGGCGAATGGTGAAGGTAGGCAATTGAGAAACAACATAAATAGTGCACACTAAACTTTGTCAGTCCTACTTATTAGTTTTCATTGAACTAAGAATACAAATTGGATATGTTGGTTATTTTTCTAAATTTAATTTAATTGCCTCACCAAGCCATAGATAGATAAAGATATAAAATATAAAAATATTCTATCTATGACTTAATATTTATATATTTTATAGATAGAAGAATATTTTTTTATAAAGTATCTATTATGGTGTTATGGTTTGCTTTAGGCAGTGTTTAATTGAATTTTAATAATCATCCAATACCGTCTGCAATTTGTATTCTTAGTTCAATGATTACAAGTAAGTATGACTGACAAAGTGTTTATTATTTTTTGTCAGATCTCCACAGTCTACCTCCACCCTTCGATCCCTTCGCCACTGCTAGGTACCTACTTACCATAAAGGAAATCTTTTTAATTCATTGTAATATTATATATAAGCATTCCTACCTATTATTAATATCTTTATTCAGTAAATAAAATAATGCATACCTAGATAGTAATGGTTTTCATTAGCCATACATATTTATAATTATTTAAAAAAAAAAAAATGGTTTGCAATTTAAAACTTTAAATGATGTTCTCTGTCAAACTGTAAAATAAAACAAAACAGTGAGTATTTAATAAAATAACGTCTGTATAGGCATTTTTTCTGTTTGTAATTTTGTGTTTAAAATTAAAATGTCGACAAAGACTTCTGCCAGGACTTCCATAGTTGTACACTCCGACCTCATAGACGTCAGGCATGCAGAAAGCAAAGATGCTCCGGCCATAATAAAACTGATAAAGGTAATTGTTTAATTGAAAAAATCCCTATTTAGAAGGACTGCGAATTTAAAAAAAAAATCGCTCTATAACATTTAATAAAACTTATTACATTTTAATGATAAAAATACAGTCAAACTCGGTTATTACGATCTCAGACATAGTGAGATCTCAGATGTAATGAGGAAACATTCGTTGGCATTTTGGTCTATGATTTTCTCCATACATTTATTCACTGTTATAACAAGCAACTTATTCGATATACCGAGCTATAATGCTGTTAATGTGTCGATCGTTAAAAAACATTTCAGCCCTAAGCAATAAAATCCGATCGGACATGATGCCGCCGGGGATGGATTACATTTATGACACTAGTTAAGTGTCTAAGTACCTACCTAATTGTTGTTTTCGCCGACAATAATGAAAAAGTATCCACGCATATGGTTGAAAAATCCAAAGTTTGCGAAGTCCGTAGGCACCTACCAGCGTTCATTACAATAAACAATAGTTTTACAATAAGAAGTAGTTTATGAAGGCCATGCTTGTTTCGGGGATTATTACGATGGTTTTCAGATTTTTTATTTTCACCAGTCTAGAAACAAAAACAAGAACTGAGATAGCAAACAGTGCCTTTCTCAAAATGAGACGCCTCCTTAGCAATCGAGACCTCTGAGACTGTGTATGGTTCGTTATTATGTTCTCTCAATTCTTTTCTACGGTATGGGGAGGTATAGTCACTAAATCAGATGTCACGGCTTTGATTTTTGTTGAGGCTTTCGAGATGTGGTTGTACTAACCAGGTGACAATGGTTGATGTCCTCAAACGAACGGGAAAAGGCCAAGAAGTTCCGTTTATTAGCCACATTATGGGAGGACAAATAATGTAGTACAGCATTCTCCAAACGTAGCATAGGACAACCGTGTTTCATGGCTACGTGATTGGTATGAGTGTAACTTCACCAAACTGTTCCGGGTGGTAGATGATAAAGTAAAGATTCCCTGATGGTGGCTGACCTCCAATAGGAGATAGTACGAAGAATATTGTCAGCTTGTAATAAATATTAAAAAATTGAAACATTATAATATTGTTGTCACAGATATGAGATACTTTTTTGATTATATATTTTGCTAAATTATTAGTGTATGTGTCAGAGTGTGGACCAGTGATGCCAACCGTACTATAATTATAGTACAATACTATAATTTTAATTCAGTGAAAAATATAAAATACAAAATTTTAAAGGATTCAAGACAAAAAATGTTCCTGTACTATATATTTTTCAGAAATACTATAGTTTTTACGCCTTTGTACTATAATCAGCATAGAAAAATATGGCAACACTGGTGTGGACCTAAAAGGTTGAGCAAGTGGCTGACATCCATTTCTCGTAAACACAAAATATGTTAATACAAACCTCCACTCTGTGGAGGCCCATATGATCTAATTAGGATCGGACATGGTCGGAAAAAAAAAATTATTAGGTACTGATCACAGGCTCGCACACAAAGGGGGGGTTTTCCGGCACGGACTCCCCCCCCAGAAATGGAAAAAGTACAAAGTATATGTAATCTTACTTCTTAGTCTTCGTCTGGACCTCATGCTGAGGATTGTGACCCGGATGATGTCGCTGTCAATCAACCTTCTCAACGGGATGTCCTCACCCCTCATTGGTCCAACGCAAAATCAAATGTTCGCTTCAATATTCTGATGCGGAACGTCTAAAGAAAAAGACAGCGCGTATGACACAAATGGACAATAACGATCCTAATAATTATGGCTGTCAGGCCACATACGTTTGATAACCACTTGTAGATGCGAAGAGCCGCAATAACTAATAAGTGAGCATGCGTTGTTATAGATAGCTGGAGGCTAGATATTCATCGCTAGAGTCAAAGTGCAGAGTGTTTTAATTTAATTTGTTTCTTTATGAAACACCACAACAAGCTGTTGCTTACAGGCGCGAGGTATTCACATATTATTGGATTACCTATGAGAATATACGAGTTAGTGACATCACTGGGAAACAAACCGTATGGCTCTCGTGGTGCAGTTGGTAAGGCGCTTGCCTTCCACCCGAGAGTTCCTGGGTTCGATTCCCGGTCATGACAAAAACATTTATGTGTTTTTCTCAAAGCCTGGGTGTTTGTGATTGTTCAAAATTACTAACAACCACCTTGTACGAAAAAGCAAGGACATGGTTATTAATAATTCTAAAAAAAAAAAAAAAACCGTATGGGGAATGTATCTACTTGGAAAAATGCTGTAGGTATTCCACTGTTGAAGCGATGAAAAACTATAATTAATAGTAAGCAGGGTAAAAATGTAGAATTCAATGACTTGTTATATGAAATGAAATGTTAATATTTCTTCAAAATGGACCCTCCCAAACCATTTTTCTGTGTGCGCCAATGACATTATTAATGGAAAACGCACTCAATACAGTAGCTAGCAAGTAAATTCGTGCATAGCGACATTCGCACATGCATAGGTAAACGTCACGCAATTTCCATTATGCGATATCACGCATCGGGAATTTATAGCAATATCACCTTTATTGTAATGGCGTTAGAACAGTGTTTCTAGTGTCAATGTTTATTTGAGCGAACCTGTTCGAACCGAACCATTCGGCAGATCCGACAAAAAGCATTGGGATCTATAGCAATATCACCTTTATTGTAATGGCGTTAGAACAGATTATGCCATTCGGCAGACCCGACAAAAAAGTGAGTGTCATTTTTTTCCCAGATGCTTCGTCCATATTAATGTCATTGGTGTGCGCCCCTGGGTTTAACTCATTTTTAGACAGGCACCTTTATTTACTTTTCGGGCACAATAAAATAATAAATTATTAAAAAAATGGTAGGTACTTATTGAATTAAAAATGATTTATAAATTATTTGCATTTCTTCATTAATACAGGTAAAAAATAAATTTATCATTTATTGTCTTGTTAGAGAATTAAAATTACTGTCGCATTCTACAGGAGCTGGCGGTAATCGAAAAGATGCCAGAGGGACCAAAAATGAACGCTGAAGGTTTGTGCTTAAAACTTCCAAAATTTTACTCACTTTCATGCTCCAGCTGCAGAGCAAGTCACACCGGGTAGATTGCTCTTATAGTATCGCTGCAAGGTGAGGTAGTAACAGTGGAAGACGTGCTGCGTCTACGCACAAGACGTACGCTGCTATCCATGGTAACGTCTAATGGGCGTTGTGTGTGCGCAGTGAACTAACAATGTTTTAAAAGAAACAGGGATGCATCAAGGGTGGGTGCCAGCTCAAAATTGCCCCCCCACCAAATAAAAACTTTCTTTTTATTGTAAATTTGACAGAAGTCAAAGAATAGCTGAAACAATTATTTTATTGTGATCAAAATATTGACTTATTTTACCTATTAAATAATATAACACTCTGAATTATATAAAGCGTCGTAAATCGATAGAGAATGGAAGCATTTATAAATGAAAATTTCCACATGCGACTTTTTTCAGCATAGAATTTATTTTATATAGGTATTTGAATAACATAATAACAATAATACCATTAAAAATGTTTTACCGTTCTTTGAATCCTGCCGCCAGGGTATTTCGCACCCCTAACACCGCCGCTTGGCGCGTCCCTGAAAAGAAATATCGCATTTAAGTAAATACAGGTAGGTAGCTACTTATTTTAAAAAACTCGACCAAACTACTTACCTCTAAGCCGGCTCTCACATCTAAACTCTTAACTCACCTCGTCTGCCGCACAGCCATAAATCAAACATTCCAAGAACGGCGATCCGGTGTTGCAGATCTACGTAGCGACAGTCGCACGTAAAGCTAAGTCCACATAGGCAGGTGCCTTGCTTGGTGGCTACATGATAGGTGACGTCATATCCTAGCGAACGGAAGCACACTATACTATTGCAATGGCCACACTGCACGCTTTGCGCCTCGCTACGTGATTATTAGTCACCTAGTGAGTCTCCCGGCGAACAAACATGTTGGTTATTTTTATTGTGTCACCTACCTAGTGATTTTTCTGGCGGATGTTTCTTCAGTATGACAAACGTCAAATAGGTACCGTATATTTTGAGGTTATGAATAATGACGCATGGGATGAATTGACATTGTGCACCCAACAAGTTCGAATTTGAGACTTTCGAAATTTTAAACTTAATTTCTCTATGAGAAGTAGCTTTCTGATTAGTTTTGAGAGTGACATATCGTTGTTGACTTGAGCGCTTCCAAATGTCAAATGAATTTACGTACCTAAGCACGTAACGTGCAATGTGGCAGTAGTGTTTTTAGTAGACAAGCATAGCACCTAGCTCAGCACTAGCGAAGCACACACCTATGTGGCCGAAACCTAACCTTCGAGACGTATAGATATTTGGATGTGGCGATTCGGTATAGGAATGACCAATAATTATTCGTAGGTGTTCGTATGCGTCTTCAAATCGCAGCCCGAGAAGCATGCAACAGCAGATGTTTTTTTCAAACTAAACAGTCGCATTCGACCAGTCTGCGAAGTTCCATTTGGCAACGTGTGTTTCGTGAATAACGATGACGTCACATCGACGTATTCGATGTGAGAGCCGGCTAAGACAACTCGATCAAAATTCTACCATTTTTGTGAGTCGACCGAATGGTTTCTATCACTTTTTTTGTCTGATTTCGGACAAATTACAATATATTGAATTCATTTTGTACAGACCTGAAGGCGGACATTGATCACGACCCTCCACTCTTCAAATGTATTGTGGCCGAGGCTACGAATAAAGAAGACAATACGTCGAAACTTGTCGGATACGCCGTCTACTACAACAAGTACTCCACTTGGGTGGGAAAGTCCCTGATGATTGAAGTCATTTACGTCAAGTCGGAGTACAGAAAACGGGGAATCGCTTCACGGATGATGGCGGAGATCGCAGAGGTATGTACTTACACTTATTATTATGGCCAGTGGCAAGTGGATTTTGAGGCCCCCTACCAGTAGGTTGAATGAAAACCATATACTTCAAACAGTGACGTCCCGTGGGGTTAGGCAGATTGAGCGTCGCTTGGGGGCGGCAGTTACTCGAAGGGCGGCAAATTGAGGAAAATTATTTGGAATATATAGAAATAGCTACCTAAACTTAGTAATAACGAAAATATCTTTCCATTCAAAAATCAGCTCATTGGTTTTGTCGGGTTTGTGATATCTAGTTAACTTCCGTTGCCGTTCGACGTCCTTATTAGTCTGATATTTTGTTAGTAATGTATCCATACAACACATTTCTTAGATATTGGATAGATGAAGGATGATAAAAATAATGTATAAAAAAATGAGGCGGCATTTTATCTAGGAACGTCACTGACTTCAAATAATACTATTGGTACCTATCTGTGGCGAAGGGTGGATGTAGGCTGTTAAGATCCGCCATAAATAGTTCACACTAAACTTTGTCAGTCATACGTATTTGTTTTCATTGAAATAAGACTACAATAATTATTTACAGAAGGTGTTGGTTAGTTTTTAAAATTCAATTAAACCCTGCGAGAACCAATAAATAATAGATATTAGTTAAAAAAATACTCGTCTATCTATAAAATAGGTATCTTAAATTATGCAATTAAATCATACCCACATACTTAAACCTTGGATATTTTATAGATATATAATATTTTTTATCCAGTAGGTATAGGTAGTGTGGCTTAGGTAGGGCTTGATGAATTAAAAAAAAATCAACAATATTGTGTAATATGTGCCTATTCTTAATCCAACGAAAACAAATAAGTATGAATGAAAAAGTGTGCACAATTTAGTCGTATCGCCCAAAATATACCAAAACTATTATGGTTTGGTCTAGGCAGGGTTTAATTGATTTTTAAAAACTGAAGAAAATTGTGGTGTGTGTTTTTCTCATTTAACTGGTCGACTTGGCACGCCGGGCCCCCTCTAAGCCCGGGCCTCCAGGCTAGAACCCTGTCAGCCCCCTCTTTGTGGGGGCCATGCCTGAAAGATCATCATGTATTATCAAAAACGGCCAGACTAGTATAGAACTAGAATAGTCAGTATCAAAAATGGCCGAGAGCATAGGTATAACGGCCCACATGCTCGTCGTAGGTCAACAAACCATGATCCTGGAAACTCCTTAAACGTTGTTGATAATCTATTTATATAATTTTGAAGTCTTATTATCCCTCATATTTATTTTAAACATTTGATGACTGCATAAAGTATTTTTGTTACATAAAATAGTATTCTTTTAAACCTCTCGCTCTAATGTTTTAGAATATAGTCATATTTCGGTACATAACTGTGCAGTGGTGTTAAGATTTTTTACATTTATTAATTTTTAAACGCATTTATAAAATCATTAGTATAATTTATGACGAGATAATTTTTGTAAAATATTCACGATAAAAAATTATATTGATAATCTCTGTGATCCCAAATTTGACAAGAATTAGGCATTTTATTATTCAAAAATCGGCAAGAGTAACACATTTTAAGATAATTATAAAGATACTCATTATAAGCTATGTCTTTGACCATTCAATTGTGATAAACATCATACGAATAATGATTGCTATATAATAATTATTGACCTAAGAATAAGGTAGTGTTTTTTTGAAATACGCCATTTCTTTTGGCATTCCCCAGTGGTTAAGCTACAACATACGGCCATTACGTTACGTTAGTCCACCAACATACGTCCATACGTCCACGAGACGTTCCGGTCCATTTCGAGCCCTGTAATGGAGATCATTTTAACTCGTGCGTATGAATTTGATCAAATAATATTCTTTCCACCAGTACGCCAATGCTAGCGGATGCGACACCGTGGACTTCCACGTCCTCAAGTCGAGCCCCTCGCGGCTGCTCTACCAGATGGACGGCGTCGTGGAACTTTCTGGAGAACAAGAGTGGGTGTATTACAGAATGGACAAAACCGTCCTCGCGAGGTTCATGCAAGACGCTATGGTCGACATACCCTAAATCCAAATGAAGTCCTTCCAAATGATCATATCTATAACAATTATAATTATTCCGCCAAACTATAGTAATTACAATGGTGTGAAATAAAGTTTTTTGTTCTGTCAATTCTACAATTATTATTTTGAGCTCGAGTCGATATAAATACGTTCCTCCTGCTATTTCGGAATATATATACCCCCCCCCCCCCCCAACTGATGTCAAGACAAACTTGAAACATATTAATTGCTCTGATATTAATATATGTACAGATTTATCTACATGTCATGTACGATAGTGATTAGTGACTAAATTCTCTAAATATTTTACTAAGCCACTTTTCTAAATATGTTTTATACCTATAGGTGATTGCCCGATTGATAAATATTTTTAAAAAAAACCTGTCTAAGTCTATGAATAAGATGCCATTGTGATAAAAATAGTCCTGTCGGTGGGTCTACAGCTGAAAACAGCTCCCAAGATCATAACTGTAGAATTTGCGATGGAACTTGTTCTGTAGCATTGTAAATACATAATTAATTTGGACAATCAATGATTATAAAATTTCAAATCCAGATTTTTTGGTTCCAAAATTTAATGATATATAATTTTTATTTTATGTAAGTATCTACATGTAGTAGGTACCACCTACGTATTTATAAAATATACCTACATATTTTTAAAAAAATGGGAGATATTGTCAAAATATAATGTTGAATAAATAAATAAAATATACAATTCTATTGCTTAGTGCAAAGATATTGTATGTCTAGTTTTTGTTGAAATTGAGTTAACATATACAAAACGTTCATCTGCATCGTATCTTTATGCTGTAAAAATGTTGATATTGTATCATTCAAATACATATTATCTAATAGGTATGTCCATTTCTAATGCATCTCAAATCTTACAAAAACATACAAAGCTGAACATACCTACAATATCTGTGCACTCATGAGTCATGACTAAGCCATCGAGTATGGATGTTAATAATTGCGTTTCAATTTTACCGCGCGCGCCCACTGTGACATGATAATAATAATTATGTACCAAGGTAATTGTTATAAAATGAAAAAAAAGCTAAAATATTTTTGCCGCCTTCTGAATATGGTCTCCCTTGTGCAATGCACACGTTGAGTTGGGTATTTCCCGAGAAAATCTCAATCTCGAGAATCGGGATTTCCCGAAATAATGAAATTTTGAATTCTCGAGATTCGGGATTTCCAGAAAAGAATTTTCGAGAATTCCCGAGATATCGGGAGATTTAAAGAAACCTGTAAAAATCCTAAAATCAGTGTAAAACAGACAAATTCCAAAAAAATATGACTTTTATTTATTTGAAGACAAACAATGTTATATAAGTCGGAAAACAAAAATAATTCAAAACATTGCTGCGTCTGACAATCGCATACACTTTTGAGACACAAAATTCCCTGATGTTTCAAAAATTGTGCTAATTTTGAGTCAACGTTGGCTTAATTGTGTTAAATGCCCCGATCAGTCTTTGAACTTTTGTGTTTTATGTTCACTTTTTTCATATAGAAAATCGTTTTTTTCAATTAATATTTGATAATAAAGAAATCCCGAATCCCGAGAAAAGATTCTGGTGATCCGGAATAACTCGAAATGTTAAAAATTTCAATTCTCGAGATTCGGGATGTGAAATCTCGAAAATTTCTCGAGAATTCCCATCGGGAAATTCCCGAAACCCAACTCTATGCACACGCATGGACGCATGCGTCGCTGGAAAGGTGTCGTCAAAACGTCAACTATATTATCTGAGCCACGAGGAGGCGCATGCATCTAGCGCACGTGTATTGAATATTGAATACCTATTGAGGTTCTGTAGTCGTCAATGTTATGATGACTGATAAGTGATAATAATATTATAATCCTTCATAATGGCACCTGAATAATTAAAGTGTCTCATCATGAAGATGGGTCCAGTCGTGCACACAGAAAATGGTTTGGGGATACCCATTTTGAAAAAAATATCCATAATATTTTTTTACGATTTTTAAGGCGGTGGGAGAGGGTGGAGTTAAAATAAAATTAGCAGGCCCACTACATTCAGGTTCTCGATATATTATAGTATATTCCCCGTACCCAGATACTTTGTACACAATTACGAAATTTGCACCTGGCCTGCGGGTATAACTATGGATATTCACCTGCGAGTCGTTGTGAGCTGTCGCATCCGCAAGTGGTCATTGAACGGTCATAATAATTATTTGGACCAATTAATATTATCCGTACGTGTCGTGCTGTCTTGTCGCCTAGACATGTCAGATCGGAATATTGGATGCCCCAGATTTTTGCACCAATTTATGAGAACCACTGGTCTTCCAGTGGCCGCAGGCCTTGCGTAGTGGAGAATGGTGAGAGTAATGGGCCAACCTGTTCATAAGGCTTGCCATGAGGCCAGCGTATCTATTCTATACACAAGAGGGCTATCGGCGGTTACCGAGGGTAGTTTATACAAAACTAAACAGTCAAAACTGTCTATTTCGCTCTAAAAGTTAGCATAGCTGACAGAGGTGCTGTTAAAAACAAAGCACTTACTGTAACAATTATAACTAAATTATTGTAAAAATTGACAGCAGATGGGCTGGACACAGCTGTGTCAATCGTTGGACAAATGTACTCATCCAGTGGTATCCAAGAGGTAAAAAACATCCGCAAGGTAGACCTAGAGGCCGCTGGATTGATGAAATGATAAAGTTCTGCGGAAGTACGTGGCAACGCAACGCACATGACCGAAATAAGTGGAAGCAGCTTGAAGAGGCCTTCATCCAGCAGTGGATAGATTCAGACTGATGATGATGATTGTAAAAAATATAATATTTCGATACAAAAATATGAAAAACTACCCTTGATAGCGGCCGATAGCAGTCTTGTGTATAAAATAGATGCGCTGATGAAGAGTAAGAAGTAATATTCTATTTATTTAAATACTTAGTTTATAATATGTTTTTGGACAGGGGAGTTCGGACCTGAAAAATCCCCCCCTTTTGTGTAGGCGCATGTAGGTACTTATCGAGAATAATAATATTTCAAGACAACACTCTAGATAAAGGTTTAATATTTTACCTCTAGAGTGCGGTAGAAGCAGTGATCTGAAGCTATCTTATCTGTCAAAAATAACGCCAAAAGAAATTAATATTATTAAAATATTGTATTGTATGTTCATATTTTATATTGTTTCTGTTTGTGAAATAAACATAATATTAAAGTCAACATGTCTGAAGAATCAATTCTTGTCAGACAAGCAGAGAGAAACGACATGGCCGGTGTTATGGGAATGATCCAGGTAAATGCCAAAACAACAATAATTGACACGTTGTGATAATACAACCATGACTAGAATAATTATTCTAACCTAAATCTTGTCATTTTTTTAGGATCTTGCCGACTTTGAAAAGATGCCGGATGGGCCGAAAATAAATGCTGAAAGTTTGTATTTCATTAATATCTAAACTTTAACATTTAAAACGATTTAAAAAAAATATTTGATAACTTGAGACCTAATCAAGCAGAAAGCAACCAACCCACAATATGCAGGATTAGGATACTTACATGTATAACCATCATGGCCCCCACATCCTGAGGCGGCCCCCCCTACCTATCGCTAAGGGTAACGGCAGTGTGACGCACTGTATTAGAGTTTTCCAAATGGTGTACGCGGTAAAATTATGGTGTATTTTTGTATTTCTAATATGTAAATCCATTTGAATTATGGAATTGTCGAGTATCAGCACACAGTTAAAAATTGCATCGTACAACCAAATATTTTAAATTATTAATAACATTTTCGTAAAATATCGCCGCAGGCGACTTTTTTTACTATTAGAGCAAATTTGTGATCTGTGTTTATATCAGTTATATGGTCGACTCGTGACGCCGGGCCCTTCCTGAGCCCGGGCCCCCAGGCCAGAGCCCTGTCAGCCCCCCCCCTTGTGGGGGCCATGATCACCATTATTATGGCCGCGCTAAGATTGGTTGCCAGCTGCAGTGTCGAATTTAGGGACGCGGAGGCCCGACACGCTGAGTGATTTTTAGTTTTGACACGCACGACATAAAATAAAATAAAAACCACAAATCACACCCTCTAATCAAAATTAATCATTATGAAGAACGACAGTGACACATAACATAACAAATAATTACCTAGTAGGTACTTATTTTATTTTATGTATAGGTACAAATGCGTAGGTATATGTTTGAGTGGATATGATATTATAGTCCCGTTTGATGTTGGAGTGATTTTGACATGATGGTAGATAATTGCTTAATTTGTGAGAAATACTTTAAGATTTTGGTATACCTATTTACTTAATTCAATAATTGTTTGACAGGTTTTAACTATTTCGAGGCCCCCTTTAAATCTTATGACGAATCGATTGCGTCATCTGCGTCAAAGAAACCCGCTTATATTCTATATCGGCAGCTATCGAGGGTAGTTTTTCATATTATGTTTGTATCGAAGTGTTTGTTACAATAAGTTAGCCGTCTAAAAATTCAAAGCTGTCTATCTCGCTCTAAAATTTAGCACAGCCAAGAGAGGTGCAGTTAAAACATAGCACTTATTGTAGCAATTAAAATTAATTTATTGTAGGTAATTGTTACAATAAGTGCTATTACTTCGATACAAAAATATGAAAAACCACCCTCGGTAGCTGACGATAGCGGCCGATAGCAGTCTTGCGTATAGAATAGAGGCAATATAGAATAGTGTGCCAATTAGTGTGCCAATATTAGTCAGTGCTTGAAGTGGAAAACTTCACTAACAGGCACGCTTTTTACATTTTCAAAATGATTATGTCTTCTCGGTTAGCTGGAAAGGAACTAAAATCCTTGACCTATCATTATTAATATTATTATTACTTTATGTTTTATGTTTTAGCCCTGGTAAAAGACTGTTTTGACAGCACTCCTCCACTCTTCAAATGCTTAGTGGCGGAAAATACAGCTGAAAATAGAAAGAATCTCATTGGATATATGATATTCTTCAACACCTATTCCACGTGGGAGGGAAAGTCCTTAATGGTTGAAGACCTTTACGTCAAACCAGAATTCAGGAACAAGGGAATTGGAAAACAGTTTCTGTCTACCTTATCACAGGTGTTTATTTATTTCTATTATGTATATTACAGGAAACTCAGCAGCGCTCGAAATGGAAAAATTGACGAACCGGAGCACTTGACAAGTTTACGAAAATATTAACATAGTTACCCAATTTTATGTGTATTTTATAGAAATAAGTGTGTTGGATTTTTTGTTATTGGTCTAGGTATCTAGCTCAGACGGTTAAATATTTTTTTCTACGAGACAATTTCGGAGATTTTATGAACCGGAACGGCGCTCCGGTACGTTCCGGTCCATTTCGAGCCCTGGAACTCAGGAATAATAGGAACTGACATATCTAACGGGTAAGTAGTAGCAGGTAACCGATCTCGAGTAAGGAATAAGCCGGGATAAACTTAAACACGTGTCAGGAATACGTCATACGTCGAATACTGACAACTGCTCTCGGTTATGCATTGACGCTCATTTAATATTGGTGTATTACACACACTATTGCAAGTGCATAATGTTTGTTTCATTTTCGTAGGACACTCACACATTCAAAACCTTGCATCAAAATGTAGTGTATTTAATATTGCCTATCGGAATTCTATTTACTATCTGTTCTGTGGTATATTCACACTCCTGAGAAATATAATTCGTAGTTATTTGTCTTCGGTTGCGGTTTTTGCTACGTACGTGAAGACTAGATGCGGTGACGGGCTTGGAGACCTCCTGCGAAAATGTTACTTGTTGGATATATTATCTTCATCGAAAATTATCATAAATACTGTCATATTGGGATTTTTGAATGCTTTCAATTGATATTTTACACTGAGTACTAATTATGAAAAATACGCATCTTTTTGAATCTGTTTCATTGGGTAATGTACACAAAACGAACTGCAGTTCTTACTGTAGAACTATTTGACTTTTGCGAACGTAATAGAACACAGAAGAAGTATGGTACACTTTATTATTTTCAATAGGTATCTACTCATTCATTGTACATGGCAGTATGGCACCAAAAATTAAGGGCCAAGAATAATGGAAGAAGCTAGAGGAGGCCTTCATATAGTAATGAATCAAACCCGATGGATGATTATGATGACCCATTCACTGTCATCATTATAATTGCATGCTATCTATAATGATGAGAATATTGTCCTAAAATATTAGCTGAAAGCTAAAATTGAAAGTCGCGCAAAAAAAATGTAGCGAAATAGCACAAAAGCTCATTATTGCTTGTAGAAATATGGGTTTACGGTATGTCATCATTAATATCTCTTTATATATAAAAATCTCGTGTCACGATGTTTGTGGATTTTTATGAATTTTTTAATGTATATTTTTTAGGTATGAGAATAGGTCGACAAGTATATTTCATACCGCTAGGTGATTAGGGTATCTCTATCCAGAAAAATTTTCTTTTATTTTTTTGACAATTTTTTTTTTGTATTTTTTTAATTATTTGGCATAAAAAATACCTCTAACCCCAAATTTTCACTCTCCTACCCCCACCCTCTCATTTTTTAATCGCGATTTTATTATTTTTGTATGAACAAATTTAACCGTCGTTCGTATTTCAAACAGAACGAAATAATTTATGTTGTTGAATGACAGATGGCGCTACGTCCGAGAAGAATTCAAGAGAAGCGTCGCGTCATTTTGACATTTCATTCGGCATATCACAACGCAGTGCGTGCAAAATTTTGTACGATTTATTTTAATTTATCTATTTTTATGTGCGTGTATCAAAGTCACAATGCCAGCAAGACGCAAGGGGGGCCATTTGGGCCGTCGAACGAATAAAGCAACAAACATGCGAAATAGTAGAGCAGAAAAAACAGACGAACAAATCCAACAACATAACAAAAATGTGCGTGTAAGCATGTCACAATTTCGTGCATCTTAATCACAAGAGGGACGAGCTGAACGAAATCAACAACGACAATTGGAATGGAGCCAAGCGCGCCGGTTCGTAGTTAACATACGCAGAGCAAATGACCGACAACGCCAACAAGTACATCAAACATTAACATCCGCTTCGTTCCTTCGTCTCGCATTCGAGTACGAGCCAGATATTGAATATTTCACTCATTCGAAAGTGCTGATTGGTGCTATGGACAAAGAATGTCCCCATTGTCATGCGCTCAAATTCAAACATGAGTCTGATACTCGAGTTGTCGAGATACACAATTAAAAATTGTAGCGCACAGCCACATTATTTTAAATAATAACATTGAAGGAAAATGCAGGCGACTTTTTTTTACCATTAAAGCAAATTTGTGATGTGTGTTTATCTCACTTATCTGGTCGACTCGCCTCGCCGGGCCCTTCCTGAGCCCGGGTCCCCAGGCTAGAGCCCTGTCAGCCCCCCCCTTATGGGGGCCATGATTGTACCTAATACCTACTTAAATGTGTTAGCATCATCAGAACACTCGACTCTTGCCCCACGGGTTTCCAGTTGAATCAATGCGTGTTCAGATCCACCCCTATATCAAACAGTATATTTTTTGAGCGATTGGCCACTTTTCTTTCCAATTTACCTCCACTCCATTGATGTTGATCGGCCATGTATTGTTCATTGCTAATTTATTCTTTTATTTTTTCCAATTCACAGTTCGCCCTGGACACGGGCTGTTGCCGGCTGGACCTCCATGTCCTGAAATGGAACCCCGCGCGAAGTTTCTACGAGATGAATGGTGCTATAGATCTCACGGGTGCCGAAGAATGGCTCTATTACCGATTTGACAAAGGCGCTCTTGCGAAGTTAACAAAATAAACACCCAATAATTAACAAGCGCGCACGCAGAACAGTGGATTCGGACCCGATGAGATCGCCTAAAAACTTTATAACAAAACAACAGGAAGTTTTATTATTGTGACATGTCAAATTTCTTATTAAACTTTTAAAAAAAATGTAAATTAGGTAATGTGGCAATTTTCATAACAATAATTCCCGAACGGGAGCGCTAGTCTCGAAGATTTCACGAAACGGATCTACGCTCCGGTGCATTCCGGTCCATTTCGAGCGCTGAATTTATGATGGTAAAGTCCACAAAGATTAAAAAACTTAAGCTTGGGGTGCTTATATTTACATTGAAATAATTTCTATACTTACATAATATTATACAGTGGCGAAGGGTGGTTGTAGGCTGTTAAGATCAGCCATAAATAGTGCACACTAAACCTTGTCAGGCATACGTATTTGTTTTTATTGAAATAAGACTACAATTATTTATAGATGGTGTTGGTTAGTTTTTAAAAATTCAATTAAATCCTGCGAAACCAAGCCATAATAGATAATAGTCAAAAAATACTCGTCTATCTATAAAATTAAGCGGATACGCTTTAAGACTTATTTTTTGGTCCCAATTACCCTCTGATAACGAGGATCTCCTATTCTAAAATTATACAATTGAATCATACATAACTTTAGATATGTTATAGATATAATATTTTTTTTATCTATTATCGTTTGGTTAGGCAGGCTTAACGAATTTAAAAAAATAACCGACAATATGTGTAATATATTGTATTCTTATCCAACGAAAACAAATACGTAAGTATAAATAATGAAAAAGTTTGCACAATTTAGTCGTATCGCCCAAAGTATACCAAAACTATTATGGTTTATTTTAGACATGGTTTAATTGATTTTTAGAAACCAACCAACACCATCTGTAAATTGTAGTCTTTTAGTTTAATACAAACAAATACGTATGACTAATAAATTTTAATGTGCACTATTTATGGCGGATCTCAACAGCCTACCTCCACCCTTCGCTATTGATTTTATGTCCGTTAAAGATAGAAACACAAAAACTGTAGTGAGTAATAAATTTAGATAACATTTGAAAGTAAAATATTTAGTAAGAAGTACCATTTTAAGTTTGCTCATGGTCTGCTAGGTTTTGCCTCACTGCCAACTGCTAAACATGGAAATTTTGTAATTGTGGCAGCCAAGTACCTAGGCTGCTGCCAAATAAAAAAGGTTTGGAATCAATGTGCTACATACTCATTTTATGCTAGTATTGACGTAGCATCGCCTTATCTAATTTTAAATAAATAGTTTTGTACTAATATGCCTACTGAAGAATAATAATTTTATTACATATCAATGAATCTCTTTGTCATTTTGTTTGAAAAATATCAGATCGCCATTCAGTAGGGTGGCACACACTGCAGTCTCCACTTTATACAAAACATACAGATTGTCCGGTTACATGTAAATAGTACGTAAAACATTTCACCGTGGCACAGTTCGCCGTGAGCTTTCTTATCGGAAATTTTATTAGACGTATTAGATTCAATATGAACATTAATTCAATAATTTTCATAGCTGATTTTGGCAAAATTCATGAATTCAAGAATGAAAACCTAACCTAACCTAGCAATTAATTATCCAGTATATCGGGTATTTTATAAATTTGTTTGCTGCTTCCTGTAAAGTGTAAACCGACAAGAACCGTGTTTTATTTAGACATGAATTTTAACTCAGTACTATACGACCCAAAGAGGTTGGACGGTCTTTAATATATGGCCATATATTTCCGATATAATATTTATTCGGTGAAGTGTGATACGGCGAACTGCATATCTACAAGTTTCCGGACACGAGATCGTCCACCATTGTAATACCTTCGCCCAGGCGAGCACACAAAGGAGACCGTACCTATCTCAATAACGAAAAATATCACAGATTAGAACATGCGCCATGTCTAAAAGTCGATATAGCGCTACGCGGATGATACAAACGGATGTTAACGCTGATAATAATTAGCACAGTTAACACTAGGGTGGGGCCATGTTGTGACTTCTCTACTTCAAAAATACAGTGATACCAAAAATTCTAAGCCCTATCTAAGATCTATTTAGCTTTGACCCTGTCGCAGCGATTTGTAGGTGATCAGCCTACCAGTGTGGGGATGGTGAATGTGGTTATATTACGTAAAGTGTAGGTACTATGCAGTTCGCCGTATCACAGTTCACCGTAAGCTGTTGTACTAGGAAGAGATGGCCGTGTATCACTGAAATAAAAAATGTCCTAATTTTGTAAGATTCAATAAGAACATTAATTTGATGTGTGCGAATTGATACTTACGAGTTACGAGCACCTACTTACTAACCTACTTTTGAATCGTGAAGAATTTTACAAAAATACCTATATACTTACGACATTATTGTATTTTTAATTGACTACCTACCCATTTTCTTCTGTCTTTCCCTTATATTTCGGTGTTTTTTATTACGTATTTTATTTATACATTAATTTTATCTCAATTCTATACAGCCATCTGCTTCTGAAATGTCGTCAATTGCATACTTACGTACAATTTTCTGGGTACGGGTGAACGTAGCGAGTAGCATCCGGCAACCGCACGCTGCCCTTTATGTATGGGCGTCCCGTACAAACAGTATGGGAAATTCAGTATGGTATCTGTGGTCATTATTATCGAAATAAAATTATTATTTATTATAAACCCCCTTCGTAAAAATCAATAATGGGCAATTGGACCCCCATAGCGTGCGCACATGTCGTGGCTCTATTAGGTATAAGCCAATTAATCCAATACAAGTAGACATCCAATTTTATTAATACCGACGGTTAGGTACAATTTTCTAGAGAGTGGATGTTTTGATATCTGTATCTGAACCGTTGATTTTATTGATCTTTGTCCCAGAGTCACAATAGTGGAACAAAAACATACTTATGAAAGTAAATATTTCCTTATTCGATTTGTGTAAACATTGCTTTAGTTACATTTGTCAAAATCATAACATTTAATTTTGAATTATGGTTCCTTTGTATGACTAATTATATTATAATAACATACGAATCCCTCTAGTTACCTACCTACCATAATTCTTTTTCTTTTTGTGCCATACCCATAATCGGATAACGGTGATTTTAACTATATTTTTTCTTAAAATCAGGCCGGAGCTTCGCTTGTCGAAAATCTTCCCTTGATTGATAAAAAGCAGAAGTTTATAAGGCTATACTTCAGCTGAGGCACGGTCAGTGACGTCCCGTGGGGGTAGGCAGATTGAGCGTCGCTTGGGGGCGGCAAATGGAGGAGAATCATTTGGAATAAAATATAGAAATAGCTAAGTACTTAAACTTAGTAATAACGAAAACACCTGTCCATTAAAAAATAGCTCACTGGTTTTGTCGGGTTCGCGATATCTAGTATACTTCCGTTGCCCTTCGACGTCCTTGGTGACTAGAAACGACACGTGCAGATTTGCGAATAATACAGTCTGATATTTTGTTAGTAATGTATCCATACAAGTACAACTCATTTCTTAGATATTGGACTCATGAAAGGATAATAAAAATACTGTATAAAAAATGGGGCCGCATTTTGGCGCTGCCTAGGGCGGCATTTTATCTAGGGACGTCACTGGGCACGGCCTAAAACGATCGTGACTACGCGACGCGAAGATTGTGCAAATGACGCGTGCAGAACAAAACATAATTTGACATAAAAAGTCATTATGCGTCCATTTAATGTTATGTTTATTATTCTATTACTAATAATAATAATATATTCATTGAAATGTTTTCTTTTTCAAGTAAATGGGTAACGTTTTTTAGTCATCTTTACACGATTTAAGAATTAATTCTCCAGTCGGCATCACAAAACAAATTGACGTTTCACAGCTCGACTTTCGCTCTCCGATTGCCAGCCAGTCCGAAATTTCGTCGCACCTATAATTGAAAATTATTTGCCGTTTCACTAATATTATTTTGGGATGCCACATGATAATAATTGATTTGGTATTTATGTTTTATTAAAAATGTACCTATACGAATTATTGTTCAAGAGTGGATACTACACTCAAAACTCGACATTAGACATTCAAAACAAAAAAATTCTTATTTATGACTGTTTGTTTGAAGTTTCACTTGTCATTCATAACCATACTAATATCTTTCATTCTTAGATTCATCTGAAAAAGGCGACGAAACATTTATACATACGAGATGCGAGGTATTATTTTATTTTTTTCTGTATAATCTTCAGTTAGCTAACACTAATAAAAATACACATAGTGCAATCCCTATGTCTCTCATTGTTAAAGGTACAAAATCTCCAACTAAAAGACTGTACACACACATGTTGACAACTCGTTGTCACCCATAAACATCCGAATTCCCTCCTCTTTATTATTTCAACAGATATATTATACAAAAAATTCTTAACAGCAATGACAACGATTATTAAATTGAAGTGACGGGATCACAGAACAGATAATAAAAATAGAATACCGATAGGCTATATTCAATACACCGCATGTTGATGCAGGCTTTTTGAATGTGTGAGTGTCCTACGAAAATGAAGCATGCATTATGCACGTGTAATAGTGTGTGTGATAGATACACCAACATTAAATGAGCGTAAATGCATAAACCGAGAGCAGTTTTCAGTATTCGACGTACAACGTATTCTTGACACGTGTATAAGTTTGACCCGGATTCTTCCTTACTCGAGTCGGTTACCTGCTATCGCCTTACCCGTTAGGTATTTCAGTTCCCATTATTTCTAAGTTCCCTGGATGGGATGCTATTGCGTGTGACATATTATATTGATGAAAACGGTCTGGAAAACTGCCTGAGCGACGCTCCACTACACCACTGCAACAAGACGACATAAGATTATGGTAAAATAAACTATAAGTAGGTACCAAATACTTGCATATATTTTTGTTGTAGGTGTGCCTTTATAGAACTTGCGTTTAATATCGAGGATATATTTCGAAGATCTGAGACCCATGGTTTCAGTCACGTCCCTAAAAGAGTGCCGCCCTTAAGCAGATTTAGGATGCCGCCTCTTTTCATTTTTAATTTTAAATTATCTGCAAATTCACTAGTTACCTACTTACCTAGGTAGGTACCTATTTGATTATTGTGTCTTCAACTATCTTAAACAGACGAATACACAAAAAAAACTTTAAATCAACATCTTACAGAATTAGAGCAGGCAACCAACTTTCAAACAGTGATGGTTTTAGGTACGTGGAGGTCTGTGGCGCTTACAGGTTTGGAGGCACCCTTGTGAATTTTTTTCCTGTGTGATAAACCGACATCAAAAATAAATGTATTACAGTAGATACTACATTCCAATAATAGTTATTAGGATGTTTTATGCGGTTACATGTAAATTATACGTAAAACATTTCACCGTGGCACAGTTCGCCGTGAGCTTTCTTATCGGAAAGAGATGACCGTATACTATACGGTTTCCAATTTTTTCAATATGAACATTAATTCAATTTTCATAGCTGATTTTGGCAAAATTCGTGAATACAAGAATGAAAACCTAACCTAACAAATAATTCAGTAGGTAGCTATATCGGCTATTTTCAAAATGTATTTGCTGTTGGCTTCCTGTAAAGTGTAAACCGACAAGAACCGTGTCTTATTTAGATATGAATTTTATGTCAGTACCTCTTATACGACCCAAAGAGGTACAGCCATATTATTTCCGATACAACATTTCACGGTGAAGTGTGATACGGAGAACTGGTTTTATGCGTCGATTATTTTTGAAACTGAGTCAATACTGCCCACTGCCCTCAAAAGGTGTAATATATTATTTGTATTAGTGCCGCTCTTTATTATGTGTCGGCCGTATGCAACGCATGGCGTGTCTACTCCCACGGTACGTCACTGCATGGTTTCCACAGGTGCAAGAGAAATAAATTATTAATATTCGGATCGCCCTCATTACTTTTATATTTTATTGTCAAATCATTATAAATGGCTGATGATGACTCTAATAATGATTTCAAACGAGCACTGGTCTTAGTTACAGCGGCAATATCGTAATTATTATTATTTTAACTTAATGTTATTGCGCTATATGGGCAATACATGTGAAGCGTACATTTTGTAATTTATAGTTGGAGCATAGTGGCCGCGTGTCACCGCACAGCTCGCGATAAGGAGACCGGCCCGCCAGGCGGACTCAGTCTTGATAACACCGCGCTTTCGTTTACAACACCAAACACAACGCTCAAGTAGTCATATTCGAAAAAAACAACGGTGAAAATCCATCCAACGTAACGGACGAACGATAAATTTTACCTCAAACGGCCGCCATTTTGAAATAAAACGTTCTAATTTTCACGCGCCATTCCAAATTATAATATTTAAATCAAATCGAATCCCCGTCTTTTATAAAAAAATAATAAACGTTCCAATTTATTCGCTCACTATTTTACGCGTCGTTCCAAATTCGAAATTTCGAATAATATATGTCTTATAATAAATAATTTACGCGTCGTTCCAAATTCAAAATTTCGAAATAATATGTCTTATAAATAATTTACGCGTCGTTCCGAATTCAAAATTTCGAAATAATATGTCTTATAAATAATTTACGCGTCGTTCCGAATTCAAAAATACGTTCCGAAAAAATTAAACACAACATTTTTTAGGTTGTATAGTAATAGTTGAACCTAAAAATCACTGTTTTTAATATTTTAATTGTTACGTAATAATAATTGAGTTTTTCGCCATTTTGTTGTGCGTATTTTCCGACGTCGGCGGTACTCTAGTGTGGAATGAATCGTCGGTAGCGCCGACGCTCGGCTTATAACCGATTGTCCGCATTATCGCGGCGGCATGGCAGATAAAATTGATAACGACAAATTATCTAAAGGTTATTATTATTTATATTGTTGTGTGTGTTTTGCCTTTTCGACAACATCTGCAATCGCCATGCTTTCGGCGAGTAAGATGGCAATGCAGTATGATTACGTGCTCGCGACTAAACATGGTGGTGAGACCGCATGGCGTTCTCATATTGATAACCACTAATCTAATAAATGACTGTATTTTATTGTTTTTCAATAACTAAACGAATGCATTCAGAAATGTACTATATATCTTTTTCATTACACAGATTATACGTGAAAATTCAGGAACTCATCGTCGTTGAGTTGTTAAAACCTCAGATGTGACTAAATTTAAATTTTGTAGGCAAAAATCTACTTTATAACAAACACAAACGTAAATAACTTATTTTATAAATTTAAATAGCAAGCAATATAGGGTGTTTGTAATAGAGTTGCCTCTTCATAACTTTGCACTCTGGTTCTTGGATGAAAATTATGTAATATATTATTCTAAAAATATGTTTTTTTACATAATACGTCATCTATTTATTTATTTATTAATGCAAATGTAAATCATTTTGATCTAATTATATGCGGGGTAATCGGGTAAAGGGACGTATCAGTGTAGTAAAAAGTGCAAAGTTATAAAACGTATACTACTCTACATAGCTACGATATGGTATGGTTTTATTAAATTCGATGTGTTAGATTATAGGTTTCTATAATTACCTATTATGTAAGTACGTAATTTTATTTTGGTAAGTAATAACTATCTACCTATATAATAGAAAATTAAGAATTTTATAATTAATGAACAAATAATAGTATTTTTGTTAAAATTGTCACATATGCGGTTATAATAGCTCAATGGTGGTGTGTGTACTTGACATGTTTTACTTTCAATGTAAAACCTAGTAAGGGCATATTTTCGTGATTTAAATAAATTTAATATATTTTAATCAGTGATATCTTTTAAAATAGATATTATTATAAATTTAAGGAATATAATAAGTATGTAGCTACTTAGATACTAGTTAATTCGATACCTATGATTTATTGTATCCTTCCACACCGATCATTGTGGATTCGGTACTATTTAAAATACATAGTAATAATTATTTTTCTCAGTACGAATTCGATGTATGTTATATTTAAAAGCAATAATTATAGTTTTCCTTATTATAAGAATACCTAATCAATATATCAGATCCACGGTTTTAAGTTGTATTATGTGAAATAAACACCTACCTACATTAATAAGTTATCTGAAATAAAAACAAAAATTTATAAGTACATTATTATATAACTCCAAAGATTTAGAATACATTATTAAAACCAAATATTGATTAATGATTGATTACAAATGAATGAATTTATTATAAACAGTTTAAACTAAAGACCACCAAATATAATATTAAAGACAGTAAAATAAGTGATTTATTGACAATAAATTAGTGAACATATTTAAAAATAAAATACAATATAATCCCTCGACAAGATGGCGACGGTGAAACAAGACTATCATCATTTCGGTAAGTGTTTATTTTTGTTTGTTAAATATTAGTTTTAATATATTCTGTCAATTGAATTACAGATATAAGTGATATATAAAATAATATAAAAAGTAGAGCGTAGGTATTTATAATACCTATATAATTAAGCCGAATTGATTACAACTGAATAGGTACTTATTATGTTTCACGGAAAACTACTTCACTTACACTGCAATATATTATTTTAAATCTAGGATTTTTACGCTTTATTGATGCTTGTATCGTTTATCCATTATTTAGGAAAGTATAGAAAGGAATCACAGGACAAATATCTACTCTCTGGAAAAAAACAGTGACGTCCGTAGACAGACTTAGAGAGCCGTTCTTTTTCATGTATTCTTTCAAATGGTTTGCAACATAGTTAGGTTAAGCTGGTAACCGGACAAAACAGAACATAACAAAACAAAACATGACAAAACAGAACAGAGACAAAACAGAACATGACAAAACAGAACAGCCAGGGTAAAAATGAAATATATTTTTTGTGGAATCTATTTAGGTTAGGTCAGGTCATTATTTCGTTGTACCTAGTCAACCAATTATTTTGAACATATTATATTGATTAGGATGAGATATCCTAAGCTTGCCGGCAAAGTCCCGTTTATTTGAGGCTTTCTAGCGATTAGGAATGCAGAAATTAGGTATAGGTATAATTTGATTTATTATGGCGTATTGAAAATCTGTGCTATTAAAAATCTATCAACATAATAGAGATAGGACAATTTGAATATTTAATTTATATTTTTCCTGAAAGGTCATAGTTATATTTAGGTATCGTTGTTCTGTTTTGTCACTGTTCTGTTTTGTCATTTTCTGTTTTGTCATTTTCTGTTTTGTCATGTTCTTTTTTGTCATGTTCTGTTTTGTCTTGGAACCTCTGAAACATACTAATATACCAAAAATCTTTAAATTGACATGCACACCATTAGAGTATTTCTACGAAACCTACTCTCGAATAATGGTGGACTTAGATACCTACCTACGTAGAGGTCGGTGGCGTATGTTTGGAGCACAGATAAGATAATAAATAGATTTCCGATAGGCAATATTCAATACACTACATTTTAATGCAGGGTTTTGAATGTGTGAGTGTCCTACGAAAATGAAACACGCATTGTGCACGTGTAATAGTGTGTGTAATACAGTGGCGAAGGGTGGAGGTAGCCTGTTAAGATCTGACATAAATAGTGCATACTAAACTTTGTCAGTCAAACGTATTAGTTTTCATTCAACTAAGACTACAGTGTGTAAATAATGTTTGTTAGTTTTTAAAATTCAATTAAAATCTGCCTAATCCAAGCCATAATAGATAATAAATAATACCTAGTCAAAAAATATTCATTCATCTATAAAATATCTCAAATTCTACCATTAAACCATACATCATGTTGGATATTTTATAGATAGAAGAATATTTTTTATCGATTATGGTTTGGTTAAGATATGGTTTCATAAATTTTAAGAAACTAAACTAAAATTTAAAAAAACTAACCAACACCATCCGTAATATGTATATATTTTTAATTCAACGTAAACAAATAACGAATGACTGAAAAAGTGTGCACTATTTTTGTCGGATCACCTATAACATACCTAAACTATTTTGGTTCGGTTTAGGCAGGGCTCCATTTAATTTCAAAAATTTATCAGAACCATCTGCAAATTATATTCTTAGTTGATTGAAAACAAATAAGTATGACTCACAAAGTTTAGTGTGCACTATTAATGTCAAATCTTAACAGCCTACCTCCACCCTTCGCCACTGGTGTAATACAACAATATTAAATGAGCGTCAATGCATAAGCCGAGAGCAGTTGTCAGTATATTCTTGACACGTGTTTAAATTTATCCCGTATTCTTCCTTACTCGAGATCGGTTGCCTGCTACTCCTTCCAGCTAGGTATTTCAGTTCCCACTATTTCTGAGTTACCTGGTTTGGAGGCACTCGTGTGAAAATGTCACATATACGATGAACCGTAATTAGGTATGTATTACAATGGATAGGTATTACAATACAATAGTTAGGTTATCATGATTTTTTATACTTTAACTATTTTTTAAACTAAGATGTCGATATTGTCTCATGAAACGACATCGTCGTCTACTTATGGAAAATCGCCACTGCTAACGTGCGCCCCTATGCAACGCACGGTTCCATGACAAAACAAAACAGTGACAAAACAGAACATGACAAAACAGAACAGTGACAAAACAGAACAGCAAGGGGAAAAACAAAACATTCATTTTTGTCTGGGTGCCATAAGATTAATATCTTCCTACCTAAGCTAAATTTTTAAAATAACTAAATAATAACTGCTTTCAAAAACCTAGTTTTAAATAGTGAAATTAATTATTTAAATCCTAGATAGGTTACGTAGGTATCATTTTTATTTCCGTTCAACCGAGTCATATTCATGGAAAATTTTCAGTTTTTAATAATTGTTTATTCGTTGACTTAGTGATAGTGAATAAATAATTAAGAAATATGTAGGCAGTAGGTACCTGCCTACGTCATAAATAAAATAAATTGTACTAGCAATTAATTTGTATTTATTTTATGAAATAAAATATAAGATATTAGGTACGTTCCGACTAAATTACTAACACTTAAAATTAAATAATGATATTACCTAAGTGGCTACTTTAAATTTAGTAAGTACAATTATTTGGTAGTTTTACCTGGAAAGTTTTATACTTTATATCTTCATGTATTTTGAGGTTCTCTTTTCGAATTTTCACTTTGCCACCTCGCGCCGTTATTGGCAGAAAAGCCATAAAATAATTACTTTTAAATAGTTTTATGATTATAACTCTGTTCTGCGCATCTATTCTATACACAAGACTGCTATAGGCCGTTATCGGCAGCTACCGAGGGTAGTTTTTCATTTTTGAAGTTACACTTAAGTATGTCGTTGTTCAAAACTGATAATGGTAAGTCTATAATAATAATTATTATTAACTAAATTAATATTTTTAAGCTCGTTTTTTAGATGTGATTAAGTAATAACTCAGATAATTATATTATTTATTATGAAAATATGACTCATTTCCTCATTAATAAAATCATATTATCATGAGTGTACTGGTACACAACACAATGTATAATATATATTTAGAAAAGGGGAAATGGAGTAAGTCTATTCTACCATCACCACGAGAGGTGCCCTGGTTTGTAGTCTCCTTTGACGAGGAATGAGCTTAAGTTAATACTGAGGCTAAGAATAGGGCACACAGTGGGCAAAAGATTTGATGTCCTCATGGGAAGAAGCGAATCGCAACTCTGCGATGAATGTCATGTTTTAGAGGACATTGTACATATAGCACTACAATAACCTAAATATGAACTTCACAGAGTACAGCTGCGAATTGGGGATATCTATGAGAATGTCGACGAATTGAAGGGTGTCCTGGCGGTGGGTAAGACGGAAGAGCTAGGCAAAATTGTAAAGTTATTTAACAGAATAGGAGTGAGGACCTGATCGACGGATCCCCTTCTAGAAGAGAAGAGGCGATATGACAGCGAGTCGCAGTCAAAACCTCGGTAAAATCACAAAAAATGTATAATATGAGAAAGTAGGTAGGTAAGTATATATAGTTAATAATTAATGGCTAAAACCCACCACCTAGAAAGTCATCGAGCCGCCAAGGATAACAAAAAATTGTGAAAATATCAAACGTTTATAGAGAGGCCTTCATTCAGCAGTGGATTGACCACAACTGATGATGATATGCATGTGTAAATATACTCTTAACCAGCCAACGTAGTAAGACGTAAATAACACAGTTGGCGAGACTCATGGCATAGTCATAATGCCATATCTACGTAAAATGTGTAATAGTTTCCCACCTATCTACAACCCAGGTGCATAAATTCGCGATAGCCATTATCTAATTCTAGATAATGTTTTATCAAATTTAAGATAAATCTTATCGAATTTTCATTCATGAAAGTGCATGTTTAAAATCTAAGTCATTGACGCTCAAACTGGGAGTTGCTTGTCGAGATCTGAAACTCTTTCCAGGGATACGTGAAATATTTTGGAATTTTGAAAAAAAAATCTATCAATTATTAGGCACACGTATATTTTTTTTAAACCGCGCATTATTTACGTTAGCCGGCTCTCACATCAAAATTCGCGTCGTCTGCTGCACAGCCATAAATCAAACCTTCCAGGAACGTCGTTTCGAAGTTGCATAATATGAAGACCGCGTACATCTATCTAGCGACAGTCGCGCGTAACCTCTCGAAACGTATATTTATTTGGATGCGGCGACCGGCGAGCCGGTATAGGAATGACCAATTCGTAAGTGTGCGTATGCAATGGCCCCCACATCCTGAAGCGGACCCCCAGGCCAGGATATTTACCGCCCCCCCCCCCCTACCAAACGCTAAGATTAAAGACAGTCTTATGCTTCATAGTGTCAAGTGACAGTGGCCAAATGGTGTTCGAGGTCAAATAAAACTCATTGTATTTTTTAGTGCATTAACACATCGAGTTATGGAGTTGTCGAGATCAACACACATCAACCAAAAATTACATTGCACAACCATATATTTTAAAAACGGGATAACCTCGAAATAAAACTTTTTTTACTATTAACAAAATTAAGATGTGTGTATATCTCATTCATCCGGTCGACCCGCCACGCCGGGCCCCCCTGAGCCCAGGCCAGCCCAGGCATATATTTGTTGTAAGTATACAAGTTGTTAAAATGTTTGAAATTGTCTATCATGTGAGTTTATTAAGTAATCGTAAAAAGGATGACTTTAAAATAAAGACTGTTTATTTATTAAGAAGGTTTCCAGACGGTAAAGTTTGAAATAAGGAACATTTTGATATACTAACTAACTCAATGTGTCATTTTTTCGAATTAGAATCTTCTGCCAGAACAGTGACGATATAAAGCTCTCTTGAGAGCGTGGTGACCTCAGTCTTGAATATCCGCTCTTGAGACATTCCCATGCGTAAACAACTGCTGATATGTCTTGACATCCGAACGTAGGGCTTCGTGATACGCTCGATTAAGACTGAGTGTGGTGCGGGGCGGATTGGATTGGAGGGTCCATGTTTGTGTTGCTTCCTTATCCATTGGTTTACTAATTACTTTGTGATCTTTCCGCATTATACTCAATAATATGCACCTTTCCATGCCACGTTGCGCAACTGGCAAGTCCATGTTTCACAATATGCATACGTGGGCTTTGGTGGTACACGTTAGTTGAACTTGGATTTATTTGAAAATTGAAATTCAATTTTATTATTTTTCCATCGTAGGTGACGTGGAAATCGGCCAGTGTATCGGGCCTCTACGTCACTAAACGCGCCACTAACTGCTGATGATGATAATAAATATTTGATGAACAATAAGGTAGGTACATGTGCGCTATATGGGAAGCAAAGCACCCCCAAGGGGGAGCCGGAAGGACACTACTGAGATAAACACATTATTTTCTTATACTTAGTAAAACAAATGCGATACAATTTGATGTAATATGGTAAATTGATATAAGTAATAGGTAATTAAATGATATTCATAATATAATTTCATATTATAATTTTATTTTATAATTATTTTTATTGTGTTTCCTGATTATAATAAAATAGCTAATTTTATCATCCAATATAACGAGGGGTTGCATTTACTTGGTTACCACGAAAAGGGGTCGTAATCAGTTCTTCATAATATTATTATAATGCTCATCGTCGAAAATACAGTATTCTAAGTGGATATATTTAAAAATACAAAAATAAATACAACTAATTTTGCCTTGTGGAACAATGGAGTTCCGCGGAATACCATTTGGGAAACACTGCTGTAGTGTAGAGCATCACACTGACCTCGGGGCTTCTGAATTTGAGGGCAAGTCGGTGACGAGGTGTGGAGGTAGACTGTTAAGATTCGACATAAATAGTGCACACTAAACTGTCAGTCATACTTATTTGTTTTCATTGAACTAAGAATATAATCTGCAGATGGTGCTGGTTAGTTTTTAAAGTTAAATTAAACCGTACCTAAACCAAACCATAATAGTTTAGGTATGCTATGAGAAATCCGACAAAATAGTGCGCAATTTTTCAGTCATACTTATTTGTCTTCGTTTGAATTAAGAATACATAATATTACGGATGGCGTAGTTAGTTTTTTTTATAAATTCATTAAGGCTATACTTCAGTTGAGGCCTGGTCTAAAAAGATCGTGGCTAGGCGATGCGCGGATTGTGCAAATGACGCGTGCCGAACGTAATATAATTTGTCATAAAAATCTAACATGCGTCCATTTAATGTTATGTTTATTGTTATATTACTAATAATAATAGTATATTCATTGACATGTTTTATTTTTTAAGTACATAAGTTTTTTAGCCATCTTTACACGATTTAAGAATATTTTCATCCGACGCGATGACAAAATAAATCGACGTGCAGACGCCTCGACTCTCGGTCTCCGATTGGCGACTAGTGAGAAATTTAGTCGCACCTATTGTTGAAAATTATTTGCCGTTTCACTGAAGTAGGTACGCTCTTAAGCTCTGACTAAACCAAATCATAATCGATAAAAAATATTCTTCTACCTATTAAATATTTCAATGGTAAATATGTATACCTAGTAATGGCAAAATTTTATATATTTCATCGATATAGAAATATTTTTTTAATATTATCGATTATAGCTTGGATTAGCTATTAGGTTTAATTGAAAAAAACTAACAAAAACTATTTACAATTAATTCTACACATTGTAGATTGTAGTATTGACTGTCAAAGTTTAATATTCAATATTTATGTTGAATCTCAACACCCTACCTCCACCCTTCGCCACTGGTAGGCATGCTGGGAAGTATTGACTTTTTCTGATTGAGAAGGATTTACTTGTTATGAAAATGTTTGAGAAGCACTGTTCTAAATAATCTAAAAAAAATGCATTATTGTTCTTCATTCACGACTTAGTAAATGATACAGAAATGCATACAAAATTATCTTTTATTCGTATTTATGACATTATATTTTCATGGCCGTGATTTCCGTGTTCAAGGCTGTTTGTATAGATAAAATGGTGTGTAGATAATGGAAGAAAACAATTCGTAGTAGGTAAATAATATACTAAATACTACGTAAGTAGAGAAACTTGCAATGTTGACAATGTGGTAATATGGAGAAGAGACACATCAATTAGGTAGTAAATGCGAGTTGTACTACTTTCAAAAAAGGTTTTGTGAATATGATATTTATTTCGCCTGCGGTACAATTCACAGTGACTAGAAAAAGTACCACTGTCCTTGATAAAACTTAGAATGTCGTCTTTTTTCATTTTACCACGTTTTTCTTAGCTCGTATTCTTGTTTGTCCGGTACAAATCTTGCAATCGATTTAACTAACTTCACGACTAGCTAGACATTTGAAACTTTTAGAATATATCAGAACACGATGCAAATGCATTTTTTTAATACTTTTAGCCATCTTTAAGTAGAATTGAATTCATTTTCAGTTAATTCTGTTTTGTATGAAAAGTTATTTCGACATCATTATCGGTTGCTAGAGGTCTGGGGTCCTAGCAACTAAATTATTAATATATACGTGCGTTACTATGGAAATCAATATGACATGTCAAGTACAAATTTTTTTGATCGTTTAAGCTAGTCAAGTCAGGTTTAGATGATTCAACAGAAAATTTAAAAACGTTGTAGGTATATAAAAAAGTGCTTTTTATTTTGTAATTATTTAGGATCAAATTATCTGGAAAATTGTTAGGTACAAGGCAATTTAGGTGGTAGTAGCGAGGGGTAGAGGTAGGCTGTTAAGATTCGACATAAACACTGCATACAAAATTTTTAGTTTCTGTTTGAATACGAAGTATTAAAGACATAAGGCCATGCCTGAACCAAACCATAATATATAAATAATAGTATATAAAATATCTAAAAATATGTATCATTTGTCGGCATACTTCGAGATATTTATAGATAGAAGAATATTTTTTATCTATTAAAGTTTGGTGCAGGGTTTAATTGAATTTAAAAAAACTATTCAACACCATCTGTGTCACTAGATTTCAAAATCCATAATAGATGAATAGGAGAAAAACAGCTTTTTGTTTTCTCAAATACACAGTCACAAGGGTGAAAGTTTATATTATTTCGAGTATAGAATATTTAAAATTAATAAATTCCACATTTTGATAATGCAGAAATGTTAGAAAGCAGTATTTCTTCAGCAATTTACAAAAAAGTCAAAAATACCTAAAGGTGGACTTGGCTGATTTTGAAATGTAGCGACACATCTGCAATTAATATTCTTAGTCTCAACGAAAACCAATAAGTATGAATGAAAAAGTGTGCACAATTTTGTCGGATCGCCTAAAATATACCTAAACTATCATGGTTTGGTTTAGGCAGGGTTTAATTGATTTTGAAAAACTAACCGACACTATCAGTAAATTATAGTCTTAGTTCAATGAAAACAAATAAATATAACTGATAAAGTTTTGTGTACACTGTTTATTTTGGACCTCCACAGCCTACATCCACCCTTCGACACTGTCATAGTTATAGCTTGTTTATATGGTTGTTATTTTAATACATGCATACTTAGTAGTACGTAGCACTATCTTATGCTTGACAAATTCTTGTAGTAAAATCATTTTTTAGAAGTCGTGGTAAACGCTGAATAAGCGTTTAGTACCTGACCCTACGACTAAGGTCGGCTACCACTGTATAGTTTAATAATGATCCAAAAAATAAATTTTTATTTTAAATAAAAAATAATTGATTTTTGACAGCTACGAAATAATATACGTAACCGGAAATTTGTACGTAAACAGTTCACCGCAGTACGTGAAACATGAGTTCGTGTAACATTTAATCAAATGACGAGTTCTTCGTTGAACATTTCACCGTGGAGTATATTTGTACTTATGCTACAACACGTGGCGAATTTTATGAGATGTCTTTACTAGGTTAGGTTAGGGATAATCTATTTGGAACAGTACTATTTGCAAACTATCGCCCAATTTTGTAAGATACGTACAAATGTATTCCACGGTGAAATGTTCAACGAAGAACTGTGATTTGATAAAATGTTATACGAACTCATGTTTTACGTACTGCGGCGCACGAATAAGTGTCCCACGATGAACTGCATACGTACAACTTACATGTAACCAATAATAACCACTTAGTTTTGGCGCCAGACTGTATAGCCTGACTTATATAATATAATAAATAATAATTATGGTTTTGGCTATAATTCCATTGATGAGGCGATAACACGTTGACGAAACATTTACAATAATTGAAAGCAGGTGTAAAACAGAGTTGTTTTGTTTGATTCCAGGATTCTTTCACCATTTCTTCCTGTTGATAACCAAGCAAAAATGGGATAGTAACATTTTCATGTGAGCTGAGGTTTTTCCTCTAACCACAAACTTAATTGTTATTTTTTTGCAAATGTGGAACCTGGAAAAATATATTTTTTTTAAATAATACTTTGTTGTTGCAATCTGCACACTGAAATAATCGGTGACTTTAAAATAATATGCAACTATAAACTAAATATTCTAAAATGAGTATACTTAGGTACCTATTTTCTACTTTAGTAAATATTAGTTTTCAAGTTCCTGCAATAGTTGAAGTTAATTGTTTCTCTAATTATCCACTGCTAAGTGAAGGCCTCCCCATAGCTCTCTTCACTCTTCTCGATCCGCAGTTTTTTGCTGCCACGTACATCCACTGAATTTTATGTGTTCGTCTATCCAGAGGGTTTTAGGGCATCTCTGTGGTCATTTAATGCTCCTAAGATTCATCTGCTTAGCGACCTCCATCACATCAGTTACTCTTGTCTGCTTTTTTATGATATTTACGCGTTATGCCCAACATTCACCTTTCCATGCCACGTTGCACTACTAATATTTTTTACATTGCATACGCGAGCGTTGCTAGTACATGTTAGTTGAACGTGGATTTATTTGGAAAAATGAAATTAGATTGTTCAATTTTTATCGTAGGACGTAGGGGATTTAAAATCAGCCAGTGCATCAGGTCTCTACGTCACTAAATACACCACTGACTGTCGATGATGAGAATGAATAATTAGGTAATAAAAAATAATGTACATATACGCTATACCTACACAAGCGGGGGGGATGAGCTGACAAAACTCTAGCGTCAAAACGTAGCGGGGCGATCAGCTAAGTGAGAGAAACATAACTTTTCTCTGATAGTAAAATAAAATGTGGTAGCACACATGGTTGACCATTTTACTCTGGACACGATGAAAGGAATAGATAGGAATATTTTTTAAAACTGGCAATAATTTTTCATATTCAAATATGAGTTATATTCTACCCTGCCACTAATTTTCACAGAAAATTACCTAATCAAAATAATGTCAAAATATTATGGGTTGTTTGTTGCAGATTACAGAGCTACAAACTTATCTGAAGAATGTGATGGAGGAGCCACAGTCGAAAACTATCTACCCAATCAAGAGTCGTAACTGGACAAAATCTGACATTCGAATGACATTTTCAAAATGGCGTCCTATGGTAGTTCGTAGTTCCATTTTTGGCCATTCTACAGATAAGTTTGTAGGTCTGTATGTACAATTTGCTTCAATTAACTTGTTAAGGGAACCAAAGACAATCATAAATATTGATCAAGTAATGCCATTTAAATCAAATCCAAACTCAAATTACTTGAATTCATGCATGACTATGAGGTTTTCTTAACCATAGAGAATGCTGAAATAATTGTTATATTATATTGCATTTTAATTTTATATTATTTTAACAATGTGTTAACAATTAACAGGAAGAAGTACGCGGTTACAACCACTAGTCTATATTTTTGATTTTCTCTGTTTTTATCAGAGATTCTAAACCGATGACTTTCGAACATTCGGTGACATTATTTGGCTGGTTACATGTTAATTGCACATAAAACATTTCACCAAGGCACAGTTCGCCGAGAGGTTTCTTATCGGAAAGAGATGACCGTATATATACTATACCGTCGCAAATTTTATTAGATTCAATATGAACATTAATTCAATTTTTATAGCTTATTTTGGCAAAATTCATGAATTCAAAAATGAAAATCTTACCTAACCTAACGTAACAAATAATCCAGTATATCGGCTATTTTTGCTGCTGGCTTTCTATAACGTATAAACCGACAAGAACCGTGTTTTATTTAGAGAGGAATTGTATGTCAGTACTATACCTTCCACCCAAATGCATAAAGCCCACCAACGCGGCACTCGTTGCGCTCTCTACGAAGTAGGCTCCCTCCCACCCGCGCATTACCCTTCACCTATGTAATAAGGGGCTCAAGGAGCACAAAATAATTATTATTATCAGCGTCTCTGATAACAAAGCAATAAAAATATTATTAAATTTCTCGGGGCTCGTAATTAATATTCACGATGACATTATTATACCAGCGAAATATCGGACACGCAATAACTAAACAAAGAGTTCACTGTTATTAAATAATGGCTTCTCGCCCGTCTATCGGCGACGCTGCCAGGAGTGTGATTTTGCTAGCCGTGTTCAATGAATGGACTACGTTGTATTTTCGTTAATTCGTATCGCTGAGAAGCCAACAAACGATGACTCATGGGGCAGGCGGGCACAATGCGTCGTCAAATCCAGTGCACGCTGGCGTATTTGATTACGTTGTATTTTCGATGATTTACGCGCCACTTGTGAAATTTTGCGCGAGAGCCCCGCTTGCTGCGTTAAGTGGGTTTTACGCCTTAGAGGTTGGATGGTCTTACGGCCGGCTAAGTCAGTTCCCATTAATTTAGGTCCCATTGGGGCGTCCGACTCGGTCGCCATAAGACCAATTGTATTGCTTTAAAAAAATGTGTTGTCTTACTACAGACGTAAAGATATCTTCACATAGTTTTGTTCGTCAGTATTGTTTCAGCTTTCACCGTGTTCCCTTGTTCCAAAGACACTTTTTGTTCGAACAAGTCTCAGTAAACTCATTTAAAGCACACTTGGATAACTGCTCCTGGGACATTATCAGGCGTAAAAAACTGCTGATGCTTCACACCAATCGTATCGCTTTGTGATATGTTCGATAAAGACCGAGTGTGGTGCGGGGCAGTTTTGTTTGGAGGAGTCTATGCATGTGTTGTCACAACAGAACGCCCCCATTTTCTATTGTCGTCTTTCCTATCCAGTTACTCATGTTCAATTACTGAATCAAGTTATTAGCTATAGCTAGTTATAGCTACTTATACAGTCTAACTTGGTTATTACGATCACGGAAATAGCGAGATCTTGGATGTAATGAGGAAACATTCGATGACATTTTAGATTATGATTTTCTCGATACATCTATTCACTTTTTTAACGACCTACCTACTTCTCGGGTATACCGAGCAAAACTGTTAATGTGTCGATCGTTTAAAAACAACATTTTCGACCCTAAGCAATAAAATCCGACCGGGCAGTTAACTAGACCAGCGCCGCCGGTATCGTATTACGTTTATGACACTAGTTAATTGTCTAAGTACCTAATTGGTGTTTTCGCCGACAACATTGAAAAAGTGTCTGCGCATATGGTTGAAATTGCATGTAAAAAATCCAAGCTTTGTGAAGTCAGTAGGTACCTACGGCTCATTACAATAAACACCTTCTTTAGTAGTTTATGAATGTCATGCATTGCATAACGAGCGAATTCAGTCGGTCCCATCTTCCTCATAATATCCAACTTCGACTGTACATTCCCAAAAAAAGGTTTTGCACCTATATTCTATATTGTTATAGATTTTATATTATACATAAACCGCAAGAAGGTCAAAATGAATGGAAGTATTTTGACCACATTGAAAAACATGTTTTGTTTAATTATAAATATACATACCCATTTAGAAATAGAGCTATCATCATCATCAATTCGATACAGTCTTCGTCCACTGTAGGACATAAGCTTCCCGAAACTCCTCCACTCTTGCCGGTTCTGCTTCGTTATCAATTATCATCCATCTTGAATTTTATTGATCACATTACTAGTTAGGCGTTAGTTCTCATTTCAATACACGCC
Organism: Rhyacophila brunnea; assembly: GCF_057557595.1. Taxonomy (NCBI): domain Eukaryota; kingdom Metazoa; phylum Arthropoda; class Insecta; order Trichoptera; family Rhyacophilidae; genus Rhyacophila; species Rhyacophila brunnea. Next base: position 27,730,166 of record NW_028232904.1, on the reverse strand, counting down.
CGGCTCACATATTGTTTGAAATCATTAATTATTCATTTCATTCTTTACGCTTGTACCTAGCCATATTTAGTTAGTTTATAGCCAATAGTCAACTGTGAATCTACTCGTCGGTCTTCTTCTCCTGTAAGGTGATGCCGAGCATGGAGCGGTTGATAACTCTCTGGTCTTATCGCCCTGCATCTAATTTAAGACCGATACGCAGTCGTAAATAGTTAGTAGGTACTCAACGATTATTGAACGTTTATCACGACTTCCAAAAAATGATTTTACTACGAGAATTAGTCAATCTCAAGATATTGCTACATACTTCTTCTTCTTCTTTCACCCTGTCACGTCCCAACATTGGGGCATAGGGCAAGCACAAGTTGGCGCCACTTCCCTCGGTCCATCGCCAATTCCTGTGCCTCCCGCCATGTCAGACCTGCAGCACGTAGGTCGCTTTTGTAGCATCGCTGCAGGGTGAGGGAGGGCCGGCCACGGCGACGGAACCCTTGAGGCTGTGCCACAAGGGTACGAAGTGCCGCACTCTTTGGCGGCATTCGGAATACATGTCCCAGCCACGTAATTCGTCTCTTCGTGATAACTTCAATCACCGAAGGCTGTTGTGTCTGCTCACGAACTCGGATGTTTGTAACGCGGTCGTACCAATGTACCCCTAAGATTCTGCGGAGATATCGATTCTCAAAGCTCAAAAGCCGAGACTCTTGAAGCTTAGTAAGATGCCATGTCTCACAGCCATACAGGAGCACAGGTAGCACGCACGCGTTAAACAAACGACATTTGGTCCTCACAGAATACAGCCTTGACCTCCATGCGACTCCAAGTTGGTTGAACGCAGAGCCCGCCACACCCATGCGGATTCCAAGCTCACTAGAAATACCACCATCATCGGCAACCGTGGCACCCAAGTATTTGAATCTGGACACCAGCTCGACGGGCAGACCAGAAACCCGCGACCGCAGACCAGAAATATTGCTACATACAGATAGTAAAAAATGTTTTTATTCTTATGTAAGAATAACTATCAGTGGCGAAGGGTGGAGTTAGGCTGTTAAGATCCGACATAAATAGTGCACACGTCAGTCATATTTAATTGTTTTCATTGAGTTAAGACTACTAATTGCTGATCGTGTTGGTTAGTTTTTAAAATTCAATTAAGCCCTGCCTTATCCAAGCCATACTAGATATTCGTAAAAAAATATTCGTTTATCAATGAAATATCAAAAATTATGCCATTAAGCCATACATCATTTTAGATATTTTATAGGTAGATAGAAAAATATTTTTTATCGATTATGGTTTTGTTTAGGGAGGGTTTAATTAAATTATAAAAATCAACCAGCACCATCTGCAATTTGTATTCTTAGTTCAATGAAAACAGATAGGTACATATGACTGATAAAGTTAAGTGCTCACTATTTATGGCGGATCTTAACAGCCTACCTCCACCCTTCACCACTGCAGCCTAGGCCTTAGACTGTCCTAGACATTTTTGGCTTATGACTTAACGAGGGGCAAGCCACTAAATACTAGAGCGTACATAGTGAAACGGCAAATAATTTTCAACTGTATGTGGATTGTGGAACGAAATTTTGGCCGCGTTGCCATTCGGAGAGCGATAGTCGACCTGTTTGCACGTCAATTGGTTTTGTGATGGCGTCGGGGGAATATATTCTTAAATCGTGTAAAGATGACTAAAAAAACGTTCCGCATGTACTTGAAAAAGAAAACATGTCAATGAATATACTACGTATTATTATTACGAATATAGTAATAAACATAACATGAAAAAGACGCATGTTGAATTTTTATGACAAATTATATTTCGTTCGGCTCGCGTCATTTGCACAATCCGCGAATCGCCTAGTCACGATCTTTTTAGACCATGCCTCAGCTGAGGTATAGCCTTAAAATACAAAGCCCTTGAATGTCATCAAATATTACAATACTGAATGTGCGTTGCTTTGACGTGACAAATTAAGACTTAAAATATTGTAAATATGTAACACAATTATTGTTTTAATAACACACTTGAAAATTGTACCTTTTTATAACCACACTTTACACCTTAGATTATAGAAAACTTTACACATTATTTTTTTGTTCTCTGTATAATATAGCATTAGATAGGTACAGTAATTTATCACACGTCAATTCTGGTACTCACATTAGCTAAATTTCACCATGTAAACAAAACACGTAGGTATAGTCAAACAATAAATATTGTTACTTATACCTATTTGGTAAAGTTTGGAGGAGGCGTCAGTTTCTTTTTTTAAATTTCATTACTTAGTGGAGCAAATAACGTTCCATTTTTAAACAAATTCAAACTTAAATTGATACACTTTTTACACGTAGTTAAACAAACACTTAACTGTCAATTTTCAAGTAAATAAAAGATTTTTAACACTATACTACTTATATTAGTTTTGTAGGAGTCATCCAAACCACACACGTTTAACTTTCAAAGGTAACTGAGACAGCAAAATTTTGTCCGATACTAGTTAGTACTGCAAAACTTATCGCAAAAAATCCACAGTTTATCAGCTGAGTATAGTACCCATTAATGTGCATTTTGTGATATCATTTTTATCAGTCAAGTTGCAATGGTAATTATTATTTTCTTACATCCCAATTAGATAAAGGACTTGCATGTCGTAGCAGTTCAGGGCCTTTATTATTGTGCTGTCAGACCAGAAAAACTTTACATACATCAAATTCTGATATCTATCCATTGGTTACAGTATGTAAATTGTATGTAAAACATTTCAACGTGGCACAGTTCGCCGTGAGCTGTCTTATCGGAAAGAGATGACCATAATATACTATACGGCCTCGAATTTTATTAGATTCAATATTCAATTTTTATAGCTGATTTTGGCAAAATTCATGAATTCAAAAAAGAAAACCTAACCTAACAAATAATCCAGTATATCGGCTATTTTCAAAATATGTTTGCTGCTGGCGTCCTCTAAAGTGTAAACCGACAAGAATCATGTTTTATTTAGATGTGAATTCTATCTCAGTAACGTCCCAAAGAGGTTGCACGGTCTTTAATATACGGCCATATATTTCCGAAATAACATTTCACAAAGTTTGATGCGGCGAACTGCATAAGCACCTACAAATTTCCAGACACGATTTATGGGTTGCATACAGTCTGCGACTTGTCGATACTATTTTTAATGAATTCAAATAAAAAAAATACGCCCACTTCCTCTGGGATACAAAATATAAACATACAACACAGTGGGTTAAGTTACTATTTTATAAAACAATATAAAATATATTTGTCCAGCTATCGTTTGCATTTAGGTGTCAGGTTTGAATCCCGGCTCGATCATGTTTCATATTAATGGTATGTATATACATAGTAGAGTTTGTTTTTAATTTATATTCGTATTTATTTTGACCGGGGATTACATTATGTCTGAATGTTCAATTACAATGTCATAGTGTCATATTATGGCCGAAGTATGAAGCCTTCTGCGCATGTCTTGGCCTATTGACTCGTTTTAAAACCTCCTCATTGGTAATCTGATCAGCCTATGGCATCCTCATCTCAGTATGCTAATACTGCCACATCTCTATTATATAACATCCATTATTCTATTATTCGGTAACCAGGGTAACCCAATGACATATTAAATGGACAACTCACTTCATACCGGCGCGCACGAGAAATTGTGCATGAAAGTCATTCACAGATGTATAGGTAGATGTCACGTGACCATATGACATATCCATTTCCATTATGCGATACAAGCTTCGAGAATTTATAGTAATATAACCTTTATTGTAATGGCGTATTAGTGTCATGACTCATTGCGTTAGAAACAGATTCTCGGTTACTTACGACTTCTCGGAGATTAGACGCAAGTGAGCCCAGCGCATCACAGGCGACTGTCTAATGGTTTCTGTCATTCAATTGCATTGAATAAACATTATCTTAAAATGGCATTTTATAAATAATAAATAATACTAACACATGAAAAGTGATATCCCATCTTTCTTGGAGTGTTTAGTAGATTTTTTTACAATTTTTAACTAGGCACATTGGCATTTTGTAACACAATAATAACGGTGGAGTCGAAACCTGACAGTCAGAAATTTTGTATGGGCAGACCCAGCGGTGTCGCCAGACCGCTTGCAAGCAGAATGTTCATTTGAGCGTAGGATACCGATATTAAAATATGAATTTCGCCATCAGGCAGACCCGACACAAAGTGAGTGTCATTTTATTTTCTAGATGCTTCGTCCATATTAATGTCATTGGGGTAACCAGACAAAACAAAACATGATAGTATAACAGAATATAAATAAACAGAACAGTGACAAAGCAGAACAGCCAGTAAAAAAATAAAACATTCATTTTTGTCATATCTATTTAAGTATTAATAATTAAATTAATATTTAATTATAAATATTAATTAAATTAATACTTAAATAGATTTTATAAATTGGCATTTCATTCCAGCAAAAGAAATGGCGTATTTCAAAAAAATACTACCTTATTCTTAGGTCAATAATTATTATAAAACAATCATTATTCGTAGGATGTTTTATCACATTTGAATGGTCAAAGACATAGCTTATAATCAGTATCTTTAGAATTATCTTCAAATGTGTTAATCGTGCCTATTTTTTTTTTTTTTTTAAATAAAATGCCTAATTCTTGTCAAATTTCGGATCACAGAGATTATAAATATATTTTTGTATCGTAAATATTTCACTATATAATGTTAACAACATTTTTACTAATGGTTTTATAAATGCGTTTAAAAATTAATAAATCTAAAAAATCTTAACAGCACTGCACATGGATGTACTGAAATATGACTATATTCTAAAACATTAGAGCGAGAGGTTTAAAAGAATAATATTTTATGTAATAAAAATACTTTATGCAGTCATCAAATGTTTAAAATAAATATAAAGGAAAAGGCTTCAAAATTATATAAATAGATTATCTACAACGTTTAAGGAATGTCCAGGCTTATGCTCTGAAAATACCATAAAACTCCATTTTGACTTAAGTGGCGCATGTGGGCCGTTAAGCCTTCGCCACTGCCACCTACTTTATATTTCAATTTCAATTTATTTATTTTTAACATATTGTGGACATTAGAAATTATAAGTTTAAGACGTTCACAACATAACATTTAGAAACAAAGAAATATAAAACAGTATTACATAAAAAAAGAGATAGATAGTATGTTATTAAACAGTAGAAATATGTACATACAAAAAATTAATTAGATAGGTACATGGAAGTACACCAGATGAGTTAAGCAGATCCTATTTTAAAAATTTATAAAATAACGTCCACCTATACTCATCCTCACGTAGGTGGAATATATCAACACCCGAAGCAATTTCGTTGAACATAGTTATCACCCTCCCAATTGGCATTACCAGTGGCAGGTTGGTTCTGCACCTTGGGAGAATAAACAACTGATGTTCTCTATTTCTAAGATAGTTATCAGGGACACACAGGTCAACACTGCCCAGAATGGCAGAGTTCTCATTTATACCTCGTATAAGTCGAAAAAAATACGTAGCTAAATAAAGATTTCTTCTAAATTGCAAACTGCAGTATGTAAGCATGCCTAAGAGAAAGTCATTTGGATAATGCCACGGATAGTATCCGTACAACCTCAAATAAAGGAGTCTCAAAAATTTCTTCTGAACCCTCTCCACCATAAGGCCATACTTCAACTGGTGCGGTGCCCAAACAATAGACGAATATGGCGGCTTATATCTATTCTTCTTCCATATCCGCCCCTTAGCCGGAGCATATGGACACCACGCGGCGCCTCCTAGAATCCCTGTCCCTCGTCGGTCTTCTTGATTCGTTCCAGGTTAAACCAGCATCCCATAGCTCCGCCGTATACACTCTATAGATAGTATTTAGCGGCCCTCCAGGACGCCGGAATCCGGTCGGCTTGAAGAACTGGCAAGCCAGGTTGAGATTCTCTTCTGGCATCCGCAGCACGTGGCCGAGCCAGGTCCAACGTCGCCTCATCACCCTCAGCGTAATGAGAGGCTGCTTGGTGCGTTCCCTTATCTACTCGTTGCTCCCACCGCACACCCAGTATCCGTCGCAAACACCTGTTTTTGAAGCTCAGTATACGGTTGCTCTGAGCCTTCATAAGGTGCTATGATTCGCTATCGTAAAGCATTACATTCAGAATGCAAACGCAAATGCACAATAGGCGGAATTTGGTTTTGACCGTGTACAATCATGAGTCCCAGACAGTAACGTCCCTAGACAAAATGCCGCCACTGGGCACCGCCAAAATGCCACCCCATTTTTTTATACAGTATTTTTTATCATTCGTGCTCGTGTCGTTTCTGGTCACCAAGGACGTCGAAGGGCAACGGAAGTAAACTAGACATCGCGAACCCGACAGAATAATTAATGCACTGTTAAATCTTTTATGTTAAATAATACATTTTGTTTCCAACCAGTGAGCTAATTTTTTTAATAGTGTTTTATTACTAAGTTTAGGTACTTAGCTATTTCTATATATAACAAATGATTCTTCTCGATTTGCCGCACTTCGTGTAACCGCCGCCCCCAAGCAACGCTCAATCTGCCTACCCCCACGGGACATCACTGGTCCCAGACACTCCGCATCGAGTTGAATGTTCCTCCAGCAATTCCCATTCGGGTAGCGAGCTCTCTCTGCAAAATGCCATCTCCCGTGATGTGTATTCCCAGGTATTTGAAGCCGTCGACGCTCTCGATGTTTTGTCTGCCGCTAATCAGAGGGAAATCTGGATCAGGCGCAGTGCTATCAGTGCTATTACATATAAAACGTTGGTTTTCTTCGCGTTGATCGCGTCGTATACAAAAAACATAAGCGAGGCTGTTAAACGATCAATATATAATATATAAGTATATATAAATGCACATGCACCTACATTACCAGTGAATAAAATTGTTAGAATAATGGAAAATTATTATTTTCCTATATAATAATAATGTGTGATGTATTCAAGTAGTTATGTGCATTAAAATCAGAATTGTGTTTTCACGCTTGACGTTACAATAGGCCACAATAGGAAATTGAACCAATTATTTATTATACTTTTATGTGTTTTCTATAATACACACGTAACCAAAGCAGAAAACACTTCTTAGGTTTAGTCAGGACCGTATTGAAGATTTTTTGCTACAAATCGGTTTACGGGAAGCCACCTGGGAACCGCCCTATTTTGGCAAAATTCATGAATTCCCGGTAGAGAAAAGGCACAAGGAAATTAACAAAAAAGAAAGGAATTTAATAAATACAGTCGAACTTGATTATTACGATCACGGCTTAATCTCTTGCAAAGAAAACTATTTTTTACAATATTTTTGTGTGAAGACTGTGCGGGGGATGAAAACATGTGTGCGGACCTTACAGGGAACCACGCATTATAGACGTGCAATAGTGTGTGTTGCAACCTTCAATGCGCCAATACAAATGAGCGTCAGTGCATAAACAGCGACGTTCGACGTATGACGTATTCTTGACACGTGTTTAAATTTTTCCTGTATTCTTCCACACTCGAGATCGGTTGCCTGCTTCTCCATACCCGTTAGGTATTACAGTTCCCTGGTTTCGACATTTATAATATAACGCAGGGGTGGTTAAAGTTCCCACCACCACCCGTCATATATGCACAGCCATGGATATGCACGGCCGCTTTCTATGACGCTTTAAACGTGTCTGAAAGAAGTGATTTTAAGTGCTCATTCCGTCCCGAGACGGAGCCGCACGGGACTGATGCTGCAACCATGCATCGTAGTGCTTAAAGAAGAAAGTTAAGAAAGATTTATTTTTTTGGTTTTTGGACTAGCTCTGCTGTCCGCTGACGCTAAGCGCTTTGTGTACCCGCATACTGAGTGTCACGAATGGAAATGGATGAGTCTACAGAAGAGTCGGGACTATCCCGCTCCCCATACGACGCTGCAAATTTCTCGAATGCCGCAAAGTTGGCCTCGGTTGCTATCAGATCTCCATGACTAATTGGGCCCGTGTGAGGACGGACCCTGGCAAACAGCTCCGCTCGTTCGAGTTCCATAAGAGGGCAATCCCAGAGGATGTAACGCAGGGGTGTCTGTCCTTACTCTAGATCGGTTGCCTGCTTCTCCTTACCCGATAGGTATTTCAGTTCCCATTATTTATGACCTCCCTGGTTGTGAAATAACCCCAATCCGGATGTATGTAATGAACTCAAAAGAAAACTTCTTGCATTGTTCGAGAGTAGTGCGTATTTAACCAGTGTTACGTAGGTCAGTGATTTTATGACCGAATACGGGAATTCAAAATACCTACTAAAAACGGTAACCTGGCGAGTTCAAAATACTCCACCGTACAACACAAAGCGAATGCAATGAACGGTGACCATTGTTTCGCGGATCGTATGTTTTGCAATGTCGTCGCTGACGACTGTTTTGAATTCGCGCTGTTACAATAAATATGTGAGTTTTGTTTTTATTTGCGAAGGCTTTCGACATGGATGCATAACCACGAGTGCAGGATTTAACGCGTTAAAAACATTGACTTACGAATCGACACTGCATCTGAAAATTAATAAACAGTCGTAAACCTATGATCTAGGTAAGTAGGTACCAGTAGCGAACGGTGGAGGTAGGCTGAAGATCCGACATAAAGAATGCACGTTAAACTTCATGTCATGCGTATTTGTTTTTATTGAACTAAGACTACAATTAACAGCTGGTGTAGGTTAGTTGTTAAAATTCCATTAAACCATGCCTAAACCAAACCATAATAGTTTTGGTATACTTTAGGGGATGCGACAAAATTGTACATACTTCTTCATTCATAATTATCTATTTTTGTTGAATTAAGAATGCATATTGCAGAGGTGTTTTTTTTTAATTCATTAAGCCTTGCCTAAACCAAACTATAATAGATAAAAAATAATATTCTAGGTATCTATAAAAAAAGTTATGTATGATTTAATTGCATAATTTTAGATATTTTATAGAGAGATGAGTATTTTTTGATTATTTTTATTATGGCATGGTTTTCGCAGGGTTTAATTGAATTTTAAAAACTAACCAACACCATCTGTGTATTAATTGTAGTCTTATTTCAATGAAAACAAATAGGTTTGACTGACAAAGTTTAGTGTGGACTATTTATGGCGGACCTTAAGAGCCTACCTCCACCCTTCGCCACTGGTATCTACATATGTTCTGTCTATATTTTGTGAAACCTCTTCTTGAAATAGTTCCGGAAAGAGTGAAGACTCAGTGTTCACTAGAGGTGATTTGGAAATACTGTCACCAGTTTGTGTACTCAAGTTTCAGATGAAACTACCCATACTCAGTATGTGTGGCCCAATAAACTTATTCCAAAAAACTTGTGATGATATCATCGTCGCGAGTCGCTGTTCTGTGCACTTGCCAGTTGGTAGACTTTCAACAATATTGACATTAAATGCGCACGAACGAGATAGCTCCTGAATATACGTATATTTTAATTTATTAGTCTATTGCATTCGAATGTATGAATAATAGGTCATAAATTTTGTGTCGCAGCACAGTGGTGAGATGATGCACAGATTTAGGCTTGTTATATTATGACCGCTCAAAATATATTAAAATTAAAAAAAAAAACACTGTTATTCATTTTTGTTAACAACAATATTGTAACCTAACAGAAAAACAACTCATAAATTCAAAATTTTATAATAAAAGGGACTTTTCGACAAGCGGAGCTAGCAAGCATTATATTGAGCCGATACACAGTCTGAGTTCCTGAGCCGATACGTATTTCAAAATATGGAGTTGGTTTTAGTTTCAGTTGAGTATGAAACTTTTGTCGCATACGCACGCCAAACGCTCTATATAGTATTCCAAATACTAGTAACTATTTTGGAACAAGTTTCTATACTAAGTATTTTTTTATACTGGTAGTAAGTATACTTAGTCTTCAAAATCGACCAGTTTTCCCATCTCTAGTGTTCACTACCTAAGTGTCCCAAGTCCTAAGTAATAATAAGTATTACGCAATATGTAATTTCATTTTATTTCTACGTCCTGTACTTAGGTAGGTACTACGCGAGCATTGCGAATCGGCTGGCCGATGAAACAAATTTTATTTCTTTGACCTATTGTAACGGTGATTCGTGACAAAAACAAACAAATCCATATTATATTATTATTATGAAATGTAAAATAAAATCCACCATGTCAAACTTTCTTGGCCATGCGTAGGGTTTGCAATACCGGTATTTGAAAACCGGTATTCACGTATTTATAAATACCGAAATACCGGTTTTAAAACTCCAAAATACCGGATTTTTCGATATTAAGGGCCCACATGCTCAGCGTAGGTCAGCGTGGAGCTTTTATGGTATTTTCAGAGCATAACCCTGGACATTCCTTAAACGTTGTAGATAATCTATTTATACAATTTTGAAGCCTTATTATCCTTTATATTTATTTTAAACATTTGATGACTGCATAAAGTATTTTTATTACATAAAATAGTATTCTTTTAAACCTCTCGCTCTAATGTTTTAGAATATAGTCATATTGCAGTGGTGTTAAGATTTTTTAGATTTATTAATTTTTAAACGCATTTACAAAACCATTAGAAAAATTAATGTTAAAATTATATAGTGACATATTTACGATAAAAAAAAATATTTTATACTCTTTATGATCCCTAATTTGACAAGAGTTAGGCATTTTATTATATTGGGCACGATTAACACATTTGAAGATAATTCTAAAGATATTGATTATAAGGTGACCATTCAAATGTGATAAATATCCTACGAATAATGATTGCTTTATAATAATTAGTGACCTAAGAAGAAGGTAGTATTTTTTCGAAATACGCCATTTTTACTGGCATTTCCGAGTGGTAAAGCTACAACATACGGCCGTAGCCATAAATTGACAAACGATAAATGAAGTAGGGAGTAAGATCAACACAACGCGCGTGGTTGAACATGTACGGTTTTTAAAAAAAATATTTTTTTTCGGTTAGGTACATGTTCAAACACGCGCGTTATGATGCTCTGAAAGTACCATAAAAGCTCTATTTTGACCTACGCTGAGGACGTGGGCTGTTAAGAAAGCACACTAATTTACGTTTTTGAAAATGAATTATAAGTTATGTGCTGATAAAATGCAAATTTAATGCAACATATGTGAAATAATGAAAAAAATCTATCAATAATATGATATTAATTATATAATTGTCGCGATGAATTATCATAATATTATTTCGAAATAGTAAACATCCGTGACAAATTTAATTTTTAATTATTCTATAATTATGGATGACTGTACAAGCGTTGAATTTAAGAAGCTTTTCTTGCAGCCGGACTTATTTGCACTTGATGAACACTAGCTTTTTTGAAGACTTTAGTTAAAATTATCAATATACTTATTCAAACTATTTGTTATTCATCAAAATCACCACCGCCTTGCGCTACAAAGAATTTTCCAGGGTTTTTGCAAGGCGGTTTCATAGGCTCTGGCCGAATTCAAATTAGCAATACCCGGTGCGGGTAGAAGAATAATTTTCAATTGACTAGCATCAAGTAGAGTAGTTTGCGTGCCAAAGTCCTTAAGAAACCTCGATAGTAAATGCGAGGTATCCACAAAGGCATCTAGAAAAAAAAAAAAAGAAAAAAAAAAAAAACATTATGACCAATACATATTTTTAAATGTCAACATAATAACTGTAGGTATATAGGTTTTTGCTACAAAATAATGTTGTAATGGGATTTTATTATATATATTTACTTTTTAATTACTTCTGTTTTTTTAATGTTTTAACGAATACCAGTATTAATACCGGTATTAAATAAGAAATACCGAAAAACCGGTATTGACATTTTCATTCGGTATTGCAATCCCTAGCCATGCGGTATTTCCTTACTATTATCCTTGAGCCGCATTCAAACAAACATTTAATACTGTTAGTGTAATCCAGCGTCTCCCAATTAATTTCAGTCACGGGTCCATTGTGTATACCTATTAAATTCTAATTGATTTAAGCTTTGTACCAGTGGCAAAGGGTGGGTATAGGTTGTTAAAATCCGACATAAATGGTGTAGGTACACTATACTTTTTCAGTCATAAGTATTTGTTTTCATTAAACTAAAACTACAAACTGCAGATAGTGTTGGTTAGTTTTTACGTTTTTATTCGCTCATATTCTTGTTTGTCCGGTGGTTGTTTGTCCAATACAAATCTTGCAATCGATTTTTAACCAACTTCCCGACTATCTAGACATTTGAACCTTTTAGAATATATTATCAGAACACGATGCCAATGCACGCTTTTAATACTTTTAACCATCTTTAAGCAGAATTGAATTCATTTTCAGTTAATTATGTTTTGTATGGAAAGTTATTTCAGAAAAATCTGTAAAAAGTAAAAGACTAATTATTGGTTGCTAAGGGGGTGGTCCTAGCAACTAAATTATTAATATATACGAGCGTTACTATGGAAATCAAAATGAAATGTTTAAAAAACTTTTGACGGATTTTTCTGAAATAACTTTCCATACAAAACAGAATTAAGTGAAAATGAATTCGATTCTACTTAAAGATGGCTAAAAGTATTAAAAGAATTCACTGGCATCGTGTCATGATATATTCTAAAAGTTTCAAATGTCTAGCTAGTCGAAAGTTAGTTAAAATCGATTGCAAGATTTGTACTGGATAAACAACCACCGGACAAACAAGAATACGACCTAATAAAAACGTTGTAATAATATAATTATTGAGGTTCTACTGTGCGTTATATGTGAGAAACACGGTGACATATTACATAGTGACATATTCTAGATTTTGTTATCATCTTTTATAGACCCCCCAAATTATTTTTCTATGTGCGCGCCTGTTTGTAAGTAAGTATTTTTTTAAAATAAAATGTATTTAAATATTCAAAATGGCGCTACAAGTATGTACCTACATACCTATTTACATGCATACATAGCTTGCCTGCCGCTTACTACTGATAAGCCTGTTTTTTTAATGCGAGGGAGTTTTAATGTTGTTATGTAGTACTTACCTATTGAAGTAAAAATCGGAAAGAGAATGAACTGGACTAGCTATTAAATATTAACTTAAATGCATCGGTGACGAAGAGTGACTAAATGATACCTAAACGATTTTCTTTGACGAATTAATTCGTTAGAAAATTTAAAACGGGACCTCGTAACAGTTATGCAATATTTAATGATACCAAAATCTTTACAATATGCGTATTTCTGACAAATTGAGTACATACTAAGCCGGCTCTCACATCTAAACTCGCCTTGTCTGCCGCACAGCCATATATCGAACCTTCTAGGAACGTCGATCCGATGTTGCTTATGAAGACCCCGCACATCTACTTAGTGACCGTCACAAGTAACCTAGCGAAACATATAGAATATAGATATTTGGATGCGACGATCGCCGAGCTGGTATAGGAATGATCAATTCGTAGGTGTTTGTATGCGTTCTGGCGTCTTCGATTCGCAGCCTGAAACGCATGCGATTTGTTGATAGCAGGACTGCATGTTTTTTTTAACGGAAAAGTCGCATTCGACCAATATGCGGAGCTCCATTTGGCAACGTGTGTTTTGTGAATAACAATGACGTCACATCGACCTATTCGATACGTTGCAGATGAGACGAGTTTTGATGTGCGGCTTAGGTATAAAATATTATCCAAAGAATTACAAAACCACTTTTGTTATAGGTAGGTAGTGTACATAACGGAACCTCTCAACACACAAAATAAATCACTAATATTATTATGTATATGTCATCATTGTCAATCTTTTTACCTACATGTTAATTAAATTTTGGTTAAATTGTTATTTTTTTAAAATTTTGGGGGTCAAAATAGTAGTTAAAACTTAAATTCAGTCAATGCGTCGGGCCTCTACGTCCTTAAACCCACCAATGGCGCTGGGCAGGACTCGAACCTTCGTCCATCGGATTTCGGTAAACGTGTTTTAACCACAGAACAGATTAATAGATAGAATTCCGATAGGCTATTTCCTAAAATACAATACATTTTTACGCAGGGTTTTGAATGTGTGGGTGTACGAAAATGAACTACAAAGTAGAGACGTGCAATAGTGTGTGTTGCAGTGGCGAATGGTGGAGGTAGGCTGTTAGGATTAGCCATAAATAGTGTGCATTAAACTTTGTCAGTCATATATATTGAAATAAGACAATGACTGATGAGGAACTGTTTTCGGACCCTGCGATTATCTGTATTAATGGCACCCAACTCGAGCAAGTCAGCAGCTACGTCTATCTTGGACAGCAGGTGCCCATAGACGGAAGCATACACGATAAAATTTCTCGAAGAACAAAGCTGGGATGGAGTGCTTTCGGACGTCTGAATAGTATCTTCAAAAGTGACCTACCATTGTGTCTTAAGCGTAGGGTGTTCGACCAATGTGTGCTACCCGTGCTCACGTATGGCTATCAGACGTGGACCCTCAACACGAGAGATGTCCAAAGGCTAAGAGTCGCACAGCGAGGCATGGAGAGGTGTATGTTGGGCATCACGCGAAAGGACCGTAAGAGAAACGAATGGATTAGGAAGCAGACAGGAGTACGCGATGTAATAGACGTTGCCAAACAGCTGAAATGGAGATGGGCGGGGCACATTGCTCGCCGAAAGGACGGCCGCTGGACAAATGCCGTCATCCAGTGGTATCCAAGGGGCACAAAACGGCTACAGGGTCGCCCTAAAAGCTGCTGGATTGACGAACTGGTAAAGTTCGGCGGAAATACGTGGCAGCGAACGACACAGGATCGAGAGAGTTGGAAGAAGCTTGGGGAGGCCTTCATCCAGCAGTGGATTGACCCCGGCTGATGATGATGAAGACTACAATAATAATTATTTACAGATGGTGGTAGTTCAATTAAACCCTGCGAAAACCAAACCATAATAGATAATAGTCAAAAAATACTTGTCTATCTATAAAATATCTAAAATTATGCAATTTAATCATACATAATTTTGGATATTTTAGAGATAGAATATTTTTTTGTGTCTATTATAGTTTGGTTAGGCAGGGCTTAATCAATTAAAAAAATGAACTTACAATGTGTGTAATAATATTATGTAACCTTAATCCATCAAAAACAAATAAATATGAATGAAAAAGTGTTCATATTTTTGTCGTATCTCCCAAAATATACCAAAACGATTATGGTTTGGTTTAGACAGGGTTTAATTGATATTTAGAAACTAACCAGCACCATCTGTAATTTAATTTGTAGACTTAAATCAATAAAAACAAATAAGTATGACTGACAAAGTTTAGTGCTCACTATTTATGGCGGATCTTAACAGCCTACCTCCACCCTTCGCCACTGGTATGTTGCAGCCTTCAATACACCAATATTAAATGAGCATCAGTGCCTAAACTGATAGTAGTTGTCAGTATTCGACGTATGGCGTATTCTTGACACATGTTTAAGTTTCAGTTCGTTTATGTTTCCACACTCGAGATCGGTTGCCTGCTTCTCCACACCCGTTAGGTATTTCAGTTCCTATTATTTCTGAGTTCCCTGGTTTTAACCACAAAATAACTACATATTATATAGTACCTAGCTATGCAACTTTCAAGGTTTTTTTTTTTTTTTTAAATAAATGTGTTTCCAAATTGCGTATATTCAAGAAAGAATGTTACATTCATAAATATTGTGAATTATTCGTTGAATAAAAAAAATAGTTTAATGTTTAATTCATGTGTTTATTTTAATAGGCTGTGTTATCGCGCAAGCCAAGACCCGACTATAATATTCACAATCGTACTGTTTAGAATAGACTCGTTCAACTCACAGACCTAGTTCTAAAAACCCAGTTTTGTCCATTATCTTTGAAATCCGTCGACGAGATTGTAAAAATAATTTAAAATATTGGGCGGAAAAGCTGAAACACTGAAGATTTTTTGTGTTATTCTATTCCTTCATTGAGGGGCCAGCGAAAAAAAAGGTTGGACAACCATTGTTTAAAACAAACACCTACATACCTACCTATTACCGACCATAGCTGATCTCGTTGCCAATGTATGACGTCATATGTACCTACCTATTAATTTTAGATAATACTTATTATCATTAATTCTTTACCTGTGGGTAGGGTTGTACATCGAAATATACTTTAGTGATACTTGGTATTTGTATTGTAGGTAAGAAAAAAGTGCCTTGAAAAAACTTTCAGACTGTCCGATTTGGTTGAATGTTTAGCCCAATTTGGTTGTAAACGGAAGAATACAAGCACCTACTAGAATTTTATATAAATATATTATACGATATGATTGTACTTATTACAACGTTTTTATTAGCTCGTATTCTTATTTGTCCGGTGATTGTTTTTCCAGTACAAATCTTCCAATCGATGTTTAACTAACTTCCGACTAGCTAGACATTTGAAACTTTTAGAATATACCAGAACACGATGCCAATGCACTCTTTTAATACTTTTAGCCATCTTTAAGCAGAATTGAATTCATTTTCAGATAATTCTGTTTTGTATGAAAAGTTATTTCGACACCATTATTGGTTGCTAGGGGTCTGGGGTCCTAGCAACTAAATTATTAATATATACGTGCGTTACTATGGAAATCAATATGACATTTCAGTATTATTTCTATCAAATATATATATTTTTTTTTGATCGTTTAAGCTAGTCAAGTCAAGTTTATATGATTCAACAGAAAATTTAAAAACGTTGTATATAACAAGTTCTTTTTATCTTGTAATTATTTCTTCTGTCTTTCCCTTGCATTTCAGTGGTTTTTATTACGTATTTTATTTAGTCATGTGATCTCAAGACTATATCTACAGCCTTCTATTTCCGATACTGAACTGTTATACGGCCAACTGCATACTTACAAATTTCCGGACGAACCCATGGTCGATACTTGGTATCCGTATAGTATCGAAAGATAATCAGTACCTATAGATATTTGCTTTCTGACATCCCTACTGATAAGTAGGTACCTAGGTACCTAGAACTATTTGCTCTTAATGACTGAAAATTGTCATTAATAATAGGCACATAATATATTGGTAAGTATTGCTTAATTACACATTTTAGACAGTCATTTTCTACCAATTGCAGCATTGGCATAAGTTATTTGGTTATATACATTTGTGATGGTGTGAGTTTTCCTAAGTATTTTCGTAATTTTCACCTACTTGGAAAACTACTGAATTGACACACCATTAAAATCTGCTATACACCGGTTTTACCTGTATTTTAAATTCAACATTTCGTAAAAGATAGAGTTATATACCTATCTGAGTGGTGTAACTAAAATACGCACTGACATCACCAGTATGAGGTTGTTAAAAATATTCAAATCCTATTTTTCAACCATGTCAGATTCTAATAAGATCATAATATCATGGGCCTCCACAGAGTGGAGGTTTGTAGGTATTAACAGATTTATGTTTTTACGAGAAATGAATGTTAGCCACTTACTCAACATATCAGGTCCATACTCTGACTCAAACACAAATTGAAAAACGATAATAGGTGTATATGTTAGAGTTAGACCAAGGAATCGTGTGTGCCACGAATCTTCCACTGTCACAGGCTTTTCGTGTCGTAGAATGCCGAGAGAGTAGGGGTCAACTCAATGAGAAGGCTGTTCGATTCTAATAAGAGTGTTTTATTATCGTTGTAGTCTTCCGTCCGTTTAATTATTAACAATGTTAAAAAAACCGTCTTTCCTTCATAAGTAAGTATAATGTGAAGAGTTATTAAGTTGCGAGTTAGTTATTAATTAGTGGTTGCGCCAAATATGGTGGCCGTCATTCCTTATTCCCCCACCTACCTCACATCCTTATTTATTATTGTCGCAAGACCAGACTACGAGCAATTACGGGTCATAAAACGACCGTGATTGGGAATAACATTCAGTTACCTCAAGACAGCGTGTGCGTGTTGGCCTCATGCCGCTGAACCACAGTTTATTGATTGACTCAATTGTACAGACTGATTCAGAAGTTGTTCGTGGGCCACGGCCGGGTCAGCTTGATATAGTGTGACCGTCGTCCAAGTGATATTTCTGAATACCTGGCAATCCGTGATACCGGCTGAACCAGACCACAGAGCCATCATCAACATCACAAAAGGTCAGTGTCTGGCATCCTGTTAAACCGCCCTAGATCCAGAATCCAAACATCACCTTCAAATTACAGTCCAATGCTAAAAAGTGCCACTAATTATTTTGAACAAACGTGCAAACATAGACAATAATATTAGGGGCAAATGTGTTAAGCGTAGCTTCAACAGCTTTCTGATTTGTATGGACTGGTATAGACACCCTGAGGTCACGTGACATAAACTCAAGGCTATACCTCAGTTGAGGCATGGTCTAAAAAGATCGTGGCTAGGCGATGCGCGGATTTTGCAAATGACGCGTGCCGAACGAAATATAATTTGTCATATAAATCCAACATGCGTTCATTTAATGTTCTGTTTATTGTTTTGACATGTTTTCTTTTTCAAGTAATTGGGTAACGTTTTTTAGTCATTTTTACACGATTTAAGAATTAACACCCCCGTCGCCATCACGAAACAAATTGACGTGTTCACAGCTCGATTTCAAAATTTCGTCGCACCTATAGTTGAAAATTATTTGCCGTTTCACTGAAGGATGCTCTTAATTAAAAAAAAAATTAAAAAAACACTCGGATTCACCAGCAAATAATCCATACAATACAATGTTGAAGAGAGACGCGATGTGATTACGTAGGGGGCGCATTTTTCGTTACTGGCCCGGGTGCTAAAATACCTTGCTACGCCCCTGGCCATTCTACTGCAGTGTTATTATATAATTCTGTATGAGTGACTGTAAAATGAACGATTTTTGAAGCAGCAAACATAAAAAGTCCTGGCAGGAAATGAACCAACAACCTCTGTGTGATAAGGGATTTTTTTAACATAAAAAATATTAACAACGTTTTGTAACAATTCCGACAATAATAATGTTGTATTTTTTAAAATTATTTTATTTTATTTTATTTTATTTTCAAAGCTGCTTTTTACTGATAACGCGTAATGTGACTGTATTTATTTTTAAATATTTTATGTAGGTACCTACATAAATATGTATATAAGTACCTAGTTATTATGGTATATTAAATTCTATGTAAATAATTGATTTAATTCTTAAATACTATTATAACTAAAATCTTGACATCCATTGATGGATGTGACACGCGACAAATGAAATAGATAGATATTTACACATTTCATACATACATTTTTAAAACTTATGAAATAATAAATCATTCATTGAATAAAAAAAATGTTTTATATAAGTACATACTTACCATTTTTTTGTTATTTGGGGTTTAATGTGATACTAACTGTCCGGAACAACTCTCTATGGGAGCAAATAAGGTATTGTTTTAGGCAGGGAATACAGAATTAATGGGAACTGGTGTGGAGTAACAGGCAACCGATCTCGAGTAAGGAAGAATCGGGTTAAACTTAAACACGTGTCAAGAATACGTCATACGTCATACTGACTACTGCTCTCGGTTTATGCATTGACGCTCATTTAATATTGGTGTATTACACACACTATTGCAAGTGTATAATGTTTGTTTCATTTTCGTAGGACATTCACACATTCAAACCCCTGCATCAAAATGTAGTGTATTGAATATTGCCTATCGGAATTATATTTATTATCTGTTCTGTGGTATATTCACATTCTTGAGAAACATAATTCGTAGTTATTTTGTCTTCTGACAACTCTCTGACACTCATTCAATATTGGTGTATTTGAAGGTTGCAACACACGTCTATAATGTGCGGTTAATTTTCGTAGGACACTCACACATTTAAAACCATGCGTCGAAATGTAGTGTATTGGGGTATAGCCTATCTGAATTATATTTATTAATCTGTTTGTGGTTTGAGGTATGCTTATCATTAGCAATTTAGATTTTATTTTTTGTTAAATTTTGTCAAAGAATCTACTCCAAAAAGCTATGTCAGTAGGATGTACAATATTTCTCTCTTAATTTTGTTCCCCGTTAAAATGTAACTATATTGCAAATTTTACTATTTAACAACGTTTTTCTTAGCACGTATTCTTATTTGTCCGGTACAAATCTTGCAATCGATTTTTAACTAACTTCCCGACTAGCTAGACATTTGAAACTTTTAGAATATATGAGAATACGATGCCGATGCCAATGCATTTTTTAAATACTTTTAGCCATCTTTAAGTAGAATAGAATTAATTTTAAGTTAATTCTGTTTTGTATGAAAAGTTATTTCGACACTATTATTGGTTGCTAAGCGGATTGTCCTAGCAACAAAATTATTCATATATACGTGCGTTACTATGGAAATCAATATGACATGTTAAGTACATTTTTTTTGATCGTTTAAGCTAGTCAAGTCAAGTTTATATGGTTCAACAGAAAATGTAAAAATGTTGGACTTATATAAAAAGTTCTTTTTATTATTTATTAATAATTATTGGGTTGAAAAAAGATTAAAATTGGAAATTTTAAATTTTTGACAGAAGAAATGAGCAGGGCGTAATAAGCGACGAAGGCATGCATGGTTTGTTGTATAGATAAAAAATAGCATTTGCGATACTCCCTTTAGCCATTTTAGAAGGGAAACCACATTTACCAGAATAAGTATTCTTCAATAACTTTGGTTTAAGAGCGTACTTCAGTGAAACGGCAAACAATTTTCAACAGTAGGTGCGACGAAATTTCTCACTAGTCGCCAATCGGAGACAGACAGTCGAGGTGTACGCACGTCGATTTGTTTTGTCATGGCGTCAGATGAAAATATTCTTAAATCTTGTAAAGATGACTAAAAAACTTTACGTATGTACTTAAAAAAGAAAACAAGTGACAAATATAATTTGTCATAAAAATCCAACATGCGTCCATTTAATGTTTTGTTTATTGTTATATTACTAATAATAATAGTATATTCATTCTGTATTCATATCTGTAATAGTATATTCATAATAGTGTATTCATTGACATGTTTTCTTTTTTAAGTACATATGTAAAGTTTTTTAGTCATCTTTACACGATTTAAGTATATTTTCATCCGACACCATGATAAAACGAATCGACGTGCAGACACCTCGACTATCGCTCTCCGAATGGCAACGCGGCCGTAATTTCGTTCCACATACAGTAGTAAATGATTTGCCGTTTCACTTATGTACGCTCTTAACTTTAACTGTTTGGCATAATGTCAACAACTTTGCATTTTAACCTAAAACAATGCTATCACGATGGTTGGCACAATAATAGGTACCTAAGCGATGGTGCCCACAGAACGCGTCGGGCGCCGCACTCGCGCAAAATTTCTACAAGTGGCGCATAAATCATTGAAAATACAACGTAATCAAATACGCCAGCGCCCACTGGATATGGCGACGCATTATATGCGCGCGCCGCATGAATCATCGTTTTTTCGCGAATCACCGCTTCTCGGCGATACGAATGAAAGAAAATACAATGGAGTCCATTCATTGAGCACAGCGAGCAAAAACACGCTGCGCGAGGCATCGTCGATCGACGGGCGGAAAGCAATTATTTAATTACAGAGAAGTCATTGTTTTATTTTATTGCGTGTTCAGTTTATCGCTGGTTGAATAATGTCGTCGTAAATTTTAATTACAAGCCCCGAAATAATATAATATTTTTATTGCTTTGTTATGAGAGGCGCTGTAATAATATTTATTTTGTGCTGCTTGGGCCGCTTACTACATAGGTGAAGGGTAATGCGCGGCGAGAGACGTGTGATTATGGTTATGAATAAACACTGCATACGCGGACTTCGCGCGCCCGACGCGTTCTGTGGGCACCATCGCTAATACTTATTAATTATAAACAATTGGTTCTTTTATCTATTCACAAAATAAAAGACACTTACGAAAGTAGGCCAATGATTCGATAATAAAATTTAGGTAGGTACTTGATGAATAGATGACAAACGTATTTTACAACGCTTTTATTAGCTCGTATTCTTGTTTGTCCGGTGGTTGTTTGTCCAGTAAAATCTTACAATCAATTTTTAACTAACTTCCCGACTAGCTAGACATTTGAAACTTTTAGAATATATATCAGAACACGATGCCAATGCATTCTTTTAATACTTTTAGCCGTCTTTAAGCAGAATTGAATTCATTTTCAGTCAATTCTGTTTTGTATGAAAAGTTATTTCAGAAAAATCCGTAAAGAGTAAAAGACTATTATTGGTTGCTAAGGAGGTGGTCCTAGCAACTAAATTATTAATATATACGTGCGTTACTATGGAAATCAAAATGTTCATCAATTTCAGTATTCTATATTTGTTTGTTTTTTATTTACTTCATATCAAGTGCAAGTTTGAACATATTGAGCATAATAATTCAACAGAAAATTTAAAAACGTTGTATATAAAAAAGTTCTTTTTATCTTGTAATTACTTTTATTATATTAATATTAGCGTATGTATGTACATATTCCCAATTTATTATTATCTATTATAGTACCTAGGTCCTAGGACCTAGATAGTTCAAAATTACATAGGTAGGTATGCATTATTTGGTGACATGTTCTGTTATCTTTATCTATATTATTGTGGTAAGAAACCCATTAAAATTTAATGGGAATCAGAGGATTTTAAAGTCGTAAAGAATATTACACAACTTTAACTAGTATTATTTGGCACGAGGCACTGTGTTGGTTTTGTCCAAATTTTGCCCTGTTTATGCGGAAAGCAACTATCCCACATTTTTGTGGTTACATTTAAATTGTACGTAAAACATTTCACCGTGGCACACTTCGCCGTGAGTTTTCTATCGGAAAGTGACGACCGTATAATATACGGGCTCCAATTTTATTAGATTCTATATGAACATTAATTCAATTTTCATGGCTGTTTTTGGCAAAATTCATGAATTCAAGAATGAAAACCTAACCTAAGCAATCGTCGTCCCAAAAGAAAAAGGGCACTTGTGACATTTTGATGGTTTTGGGCTATGAATGTAGATTTGTTCGTAATTTTTTTCTCTACATTATAATATGCAAAAAGGCATTATTTGTAGAGCTAAATCCATGGAATCACAATTCACGAAAGACAATAAAGGTTATTGTGTATTTATAATCCAGTATATCGGCAAATTTTCCAAATTTATTTGCTGCTGGCTTCCTGTAAAGTGTAAACGTAAACCGACAAGTGTTTTATTTAGACATGAATTTTATGTCAGTACTGTACGACCCAAAGAGGTTGGACAGTCTTTAGTATAAGGCCATATATTTCCGATACAAAATTTTACGGTGAACTGCATACGTACAAGTTTCCGGACACGCATTTTTGTATTATAGAAACCATTTGTCGAAAACTATGAATTTCAATGTTCGACGCTCGTAAGGCAACAATTATTATTCTCGTTCGTTACTCTATTGAGGATACGGCGGGTGTCATGGGCAGCGGCGTGCGGTGACTTATGTCTGTAGGGATGTGTTGAAAAATAATACTATTTGGCAGTGGGGAAGGGTGGAGGTAGGCCGTTAAGATCCGACATAACTAAACATGCATACTAAACTTTGTCTGTCATATGTTTTCATTGAACTATGCAAATTGTAGTCGGTTAGTTTATAAAATTCAATTGAACCATGCGTAAACCAAGTCATAATAGATAATAGCAAAAACATATTCTTCTTCTACGATGGCGCTACAGCTCAAGTCAAGCCCTGGCATCCTCCACCGCCGTCCTCCAGCCGGAACGGTTCTTCGCACGTCTTTTCCAGTTCCTGATTTTTAGCAGCTGGTTTGCATCTTTTGTAATGTTATCACCCCATCGTGTGCATAGTTTTCCCACTGGCCTTTTCCCCCTGGGTTTCCTTCAAGGATCTTCTTCGGTATCCGTGATTCAGGCATGCGCTGGACATGGTCTGCCCAGTTTAGCCTATAGAGTTTTATGAAGATTTTATGACATATTCATCTATATATAAAATATTTAGATGAATAGTGATATATGATTTAATGGCATACTTTTAGATATTATATAGATATACTTAAGAGTATTAATTTTTATGTAGGTATTATGGTTTGGTTTAGACAGGGTTTAATGAATTGTTAAAAACTAACCAACACTGTTCTTAATTCAACGAAAACAAAAGTATGATTGATAAAGTTTAGTGTGCAATATTTATGTTAGATCTTAACAGCCTATCTCCACCCCTCGCCACTGCTAGTAAATAATATTATTTGCTTAGGGCTTACAACTAATTGAATCTTGGAGGACGGCTGATGAAGTACATATGGTTTGTAATGTTGCAGAAGGTAATATTATAACTTTACCAAAAATTAACGAAATTTAGAAAAATACGCATATAGTTTAGTTGGTAGAGCACATGACGCAAACCCCAGAGGCGCGGGTTCAAATTCTGCATGAAGATTCAATTTATTAGCCGGTCTCAAAACGGTGCAAACCAGTTATAACATAATTAAATTATAACACCTTAAAAATTACTCACAAATTGAACTTAAAATATCGAATTAAGCATAACAAACCCTGAACCTAACACCAAAAGCTGAAAAAAGTCCTGATGAAGAAGCAGAAGTAATTTTCCATCCACAGTTTCTGGGGGAGGTTTCAGAACCGAATTCCTTCCCCCCTTGTGTGTCACCAGGATTCTTATTTTTATCAGCTCTAATAAAAAATGTATATTCTAATTAAAATAGAAGCTTGTTTTTGCCGGTGGTAAAATTTGCCGAGCTTTTATTATTACGTTTCGTCTCGGTTTCTTTGACATGTGGGTTGGTTGCTTTCTTCATAATATTGGACGATATTAAGTAGGTGCCACCTATCCCATCTTGGTATTTTCAAGTGGCCTCTGACAGATTTAAGGGAACGAGCTGGCAATAAAACTGATATGAATATTTTTTTCCTTTTATGTTTGTAGTGTTAAGAAATCCCTTCTATTATTATTTATTATTTCGTTTATTTTATTGCATACGGATTTTTTCATATGACATAAATTAGTCATCAGTTCGGCAACGACATAACGGGTATTTAAAAACATTAAAAAAAATTATGAATCTCACAGATAAAATTAAGAAGGTACCTACCTACCTAAAATTATTTAAAAAAATCAACGTTATAAAATGTGAATTTTTAAAGCATCCCATTTTTTACAACGTTTTTATTAGCTCGTATTCTTGTTTGTCCAGTACAAATCTTGCAATCGATTTTTAACTAACTTTCCGACTAGCTAGACATTTGAAACTTTTCGAATACATCAGAACATGATGCAAATGCATTTTTTAAATACTTTTAGCCATCTTTAAGTAGAATTGAATTCATTTTCAGTTAATTTTGTTTTGTATGAAAAGTTATTTCGGAAGAAATCCGTAATCCAATCCACTAGTATTGGTTGCTAGGGGTCTGGGGTCCTAGCAACTAAATTATTAATATATACGTGCGTTACTATGGAAATCAATATGACATGTCAAAATGACATTTTAGTATTATTTCTATCAAGTACATTTTTTTTTTGATCGTTTAAGCTAGTCAAGTCAAGTTTATATGATTCAACAGAAAATTTAAAAACGTTGTATATAAAAAGTTCTTTTTATCTTGTAATTATTTCTTCTGTCTTTCCCTTGCATTTCAGTGGTTTTTATTACGTATTTTATTTAGTCATGTGTTTGATCTCAAGACTATACAGTCTTCTATTTCCGAAACTGAACTGTTATACGGCCAACTGCATACTTACAAATTTTTGTAAGTTTATTTATTTAGAAAAAAGAGTATCATTTTATATCATGTTATATTAAATCTATGATCGTGGCATTAAAGCGAATGGCCAATGCGCCATAATATTTTAATAAATACAAATTATAATAATTACTTAATTACAAATAACAACCAATATAACAAGAAAGTAGAACAGAAAGTACCTATATGTGCTTATGTAGATATGAAAGTAAAATGATAAATACAATTATAAATTTAACCTATTTAACACGTCCACAAACATGATATTATGCAGTCAATAAAAAATAAATCAACCTTTATGGTGCTATCAAACAATTTAATCGCACGATACACAGCATCATGAAACATAACATCTGTCCTGCGACGAGGTATCTTGAAGACCGTAGAGTTACGAGTAATATTGGTGGGAACATGAAAATTAATATTTTCCAGTAAGTATCCTCTATAGGCTCGCCGTTAATGACAAAATTTGTGTTGGTGTCATTAAGAGCGAACCAATCGAACGTGTGACCCATTATAAATATTTAGGTACATGGGTCAATGAGAAATGGGACCAGTCTCAGGAAATAAAAATTAGAATTGAGATCGCAAAGAGCGCCTTTCTCAAAATGAGACGCCTCCTTAGCAATCGAGATCTTAACCTAGGTCTGAGACTGCATATTGTACGTTGTTATGTTCTCTCAATTCTTTTCTATGGTATGGAAGTATGGACGCTAAGCCAGGAGATGTCACGGAGACTTGAAGCTTTCGAGATGTGGCTGTATAGACGCATCTTCAAAATTCCTTGGACTGACCGGGTGACAAAATAAATGTTGAAGTTCTCAATCGAATGGGGAAGGACCAAGAAGTTCTACGTAGTATCTGAAACCAGGAAACTACAATATCTCGGCCACATTATGAGAGGACAAAAATACAGCATTCGCCAACTTGTCATTCAAGGAA
Organism: Rhyacophila brunnea; assembly: GCF_057557595.1. Classification (NCBI taxonomy): domain Eukaryota; kingdom Metazoa; phylum Arthropoda; class Insecta; order Trichoptera; family Rhyacophilidae; genus Rhyacophila; species Rhyacophila brunnea. The sequence goes on along the minus strand of NW_028232904.1, from coordinate 27,703,452 downwards.
AGATCAATGGTAAGCGTAGCAGAGGACGGCGCCGCATTTTGTGGCTTAAGAACCTCCGTGACTGGTACGAGTGCAGCTCCACTGAACTGTTCCGGATAGCAGACGACAAAGATAAGATCGTCTTGATGGTGGCTGACCTCCGCTAGGAGATGGCACAATAAGAAGAAGTATATAGGTACCTACGGATTCTAAATGAACCCACGAAGAAGTAAAAAGTAATGCTTTGAAATAGTAATCACTCTTCGGGTGGACAGGGATGATCGATCCTAAGAAGATCATATTATTATGGGGGATGGTTTGTTTACGTGTGTACGAGAAAGAGGTTAAATACGTTTCAGCGCATATATTCTATACACAGGACTAGAGTTGAGTTTCGGGAATTTCCCGACGGGAATTCTCGAGAAATTTTCGAAATTTTCCATCCCGAATCTCGAGAATTGAAATTTTTAACATTTCGGGAAATCCCGGATCTCGAGAATCTTTTCCCGGGATTCGGGATTTCTTTATTATCAAATTAACAACGATTTTATATATTAAAAAAGTGGACACAAAATGTTCAGAGACTGATCGGGGCATTTAACACAATTAAGCCAACGTCGACTCAAAATGAGCGCAATTTTTGCAACATCAGGGAATTTTGTGTCTCAAAAGCATACACGATAGATTGTCAGACGCAGCTATTGACAGTCTGTGTTTTTTTTAATTCTATTTTAATCAGCAATGTTTTGAATTATTTTTGTTTTCCTATTTCTATTTTGTTTGTCTTCTTACATAAATAAAAAAAAAATTTTTTTAGAATTTGTCTGTTTTTACACTGTTTTAGAATTTTTACAGGTTTTTTTTAATTCCCCGATATCTCGAGAATTCCAAATTTCATCATTTCGGGAAATCCCGAATCTCGAGATTGAGATTTTCTCGGGAAAAACCCAACTCTACACAGGACTACTTTGGCCTTTACGGTAGATAAATAGGGTAGATTAAATCTATGGTAGGAAAGTATCGAAATATTAACACTTATTGTAACAATTACAATACGTTAGCCGTCTGAACTGTGAAAACTGTCTATCTCACTATACAATTTATCACAGCCAATAGAGGTGCTGTTAAAACATAACACTTATTGTAATTGTTAATAAGTGCTAATACTTGGATCAGTTACGTCCCTAGACAAAATACCGCCTCTAGGCAGGAGCTGCGCTCCGGTGCGATCCAGTCCATTTCGAGCGCTGAATATTAGTGTATTACTTAGGTACTATCAAATAGTAATAGGTATAACTACATTCATATCATGTCATTTATATTCATAATAATAATGAAAAAATGCACTCTATCTAACGTAAGTAACTAGTTAATAATATATCAATAATTAATTATGATATCTTAGAATTGAGCAGGTCAGTACTCAGACCACGTACTTTAATTATCGCCCCTTATCGCCACGTGCGCAATATCACTGGGTTATCATCCCGTATTATCAGACTTACTAATCATAAAACTTAGTACATACCTACTTACTCACCTATCTACTTGCGATAACTGTACTGTCTTTATGCATTAGATGTAAATTGTACGTATTACATTACTTAGGCCCGTTTCAGACGGGACACCGGTGTCGCGCTCGATATAATATAGGAGGCCTTTGTATTCGAATAAAGAGGCCTTTGTATTATGTTTATGAACGCCCCGAGCTAATGAGTCGACGCATAATTTCGCGATATAAATTAGAACATAAAACTGGCTGCGGTCATAAAAACATGTGTATCGGCGGCTTGAGAATGTAGCGGCCGACGGAAAAGTGTACCAGACACGCTTTGACTCGTTAGCTCGGGGCGTTTATAAACATAATACAAAGGCCCTTTTATTCGAATACAAAGGCCTACTTATTATATACGAGCGCGACACCAGTTTTGCGCTCGATATAATATAGGAGGCCTTTGTATTCGAATAAAGGGGTCTTTGTATTATGTGCTTTGTACTTTGTGATATTATAGAGCTAACGAGTCAACGCATAATTTCGCGTTATAAATTAGAACTTAAAACTGGCTGCGGTAATAGAAACAAGTGTATCGGCGGCTTGAGAATGTAGCAGCCGACGGAAAAGTGTACCGGACTCGCGTTGACTCATTAGCTCTGGGGCGTTCATAAACATAATACAAAGGCCTCCTATATTATATCGAGCTCGACACCGGTGTCCCGTCTGAAACGGACCTTATACCGTAGATCAGGGATGGCAAATAAGATTTAATCGGCGTACCAAAATAAGTCTATTTTTTTTAAATTCTTGGTGCGTTTAATTTTTATACTGATCGGTATCTATCTCTCCCTAGACATTTTCAATGGTGTACTTTGCATTTTGTTTTTGAAACTTTATTTTTTTGTAAGTATAAAATTGTACTAATGTTTTTTGTTTTCAAAATTTTATTTTTCTGTATTAAATTGTAGATAGTTAAGTATTTTTTGATTTTATTTAATTTTGTTTGTTATTATTATTATTTTCTATATTCTCTTCTTCTCTCTTGTAAGGGTAATATTTGTTATAATGTAAATCTCATATTGTGTACGTCTTGAATTTAGATTTGTTATGTCCATAATGTTTTGTGTTTTAAATAAATAAATATCCGATAATAACGTTGTTATTAATTGCATATTAGGTAATCATCGGTGGCGAGGGGTGGAGGTAAGCTGTTAAGATCCAACATAAATTGTGTACACTAAACTTTGTCAGCCAAACGTATTTGTTTTCATTGAAAAGACTTGAATTAATTTGTAGATAGTGTTTGTTAGTTTTTAAAATTTAATTAAACCCTGCTCTGAACAAAGCCATAGTAGATAATAGTCAACAAATATTCGATTATTTATAAAATATCTAAATTAATGTCAGTAAACCAAACTCATAATTTTAGATATTTTATAGATAGAAGAATATTTTTATCGACTGTGATTTGGCATAGGCAGGGATTAATGAATTTCAAAAAAACAAACCTAACACCATCTGGAATATTATGTAAGTACCTATTCTTAATTCAACGAAAACAAATAAGTATAACTGAAAAAGTGTGCACTATTTTGCCGGACCACCCATAGCATAGGTACCTACCTACCTCAAATATTATGGTATGGTTAGGCAGAAAATAATAAAATTGAATGTAAAAAAATAGTCAGCACCATCTGCAAATTGTATTCTTAGGCGTAAAGCCCACTTAACGCAGCAAGTGGGGCTCTCGCGCAAAATTTCACAAGTGGCGCGTAAATCATCGAAAATACAACGTAATCAAATACGCCAGCGCACATTGGATTTGACGACGCATTGTGCCCTGCCCCATGAGTCATCGTTTTTTGGGTTCTCAGCGATACGAATTAATGAAAATACAACGTAGTCCATTCATTGAACACGGCAAGCAAAATCACGCTCCTGGCAGCATCGTCGATAGACGGACGAGAAGCCATTATTTAATAACAGTGAACTCTTTGTTTAGTTTTTGCGTGTCCGATATTTCGCTGGTGTAATGATGTCATCGTGAATATTAATTACAAGCCCCGAGAAATTTAATAATATTTTTATTGCTTTGTTATGAGAGACGCTGATAATAATAATTATTTTGTGCTCCTTGAGCCCCTTATTACATAGGTGAAGGGTAATGCGCGGGTGGGAGGGGGCCTACTTCGTAGAGAGCGCACCGAGCGCCGCATTGGTGGGCTTCATGCCTTAGTTCAATGAAAACAAATAAGTATTTCTGACAAAGCTTTGTGTGCACTATTTATATCAATCTTATTATACCTGACAATTATTGTCCAAAGGTCACCCTTTGCGACTGCGAGTAGACATTTTTGCCTTTTTGGTTTATAATCAATAGGACTCGAATCAAACAGGCCGGACGTAAATTTATGAATGGAAAAAAAAAACACGAGAGGCGAAAGGTAATTTGATCGCAGCAGCTACACGTTTCTACTCCTACGTAGTATTAAAATTATGAATGAATAATTCGCGACATGTAATTCGAAACTAAAAAAACGATATAACAAGTATTTAGGTACCACACAGTCTACATTTCAACCTACGTGTCTTGTAGGTACAATTATAATAAATAATAATCGTTGCGGTTCTCTGAACTTATTTCAAGTAATATAATATAATATGTTTCTCTACTGAACTCAAGACAGTTTCTCTAGTAAATGAATAGGACTGGTATAATTAATATCATTTTAATGAGATCTTTGTCTATGTTACGCCGAATGTGCGAAATTGACTATTACATGAAATGGGCAAAATTTTGCCTAAATCATGAAAAATGCAAACCCGTTGCCTTATTCATGAATTAGAAGAGCGTGAATTCGGCAGTAATTTTTCTGCCTAGTTCATGCATTGGACAAATTAGATAGTATCGCTACGGTGGTATTTTTTGCAACTAAACTAAATGTGTCAAATGCTCATGCATTCAAAATGTACGTATATTATCTACGGTCAAAATAGATGTCGCGCTCCGGTGGTGTTTTTTGCAACTAATCAAACTAACCAAATGTGTCAAATGTCATTGATTATAATATAAAAATATACCAATCAATAACTTTACTACAATGAGATTCATATCTATTTACTATGCGCAAAATCTAGAACTATAGTATGATAACGGAAGAATTTTCGCGATTTGATTCGTGCTTGGGTATCAATCGTGCAATGGTCGATTGTATGTTTGTGATAGTTTGTTGACACTTGTTAGCTAACCTCAAAATGGACATTCAGTTGAATAATTTAATTCAGAATTACAAAACCGAACCTAACCTAACCTAACCAAACCTAATAATAATAATATTATATTATGTCCAATTATAACTAATAAAACCATCCGTATTAAATTTACTTTTTCTTCTGTCATGTTGACAGTTTAAGAATTCCATACCCTGGCGAATTCATGTACTCGGCAGAAAATTTACCTAATTCATGAATAAGGCAACATGCTTGACTATTACATGAATTAGCCAAAATTTTGCCAATTTCATGTAATAGTCAATTTCGCACATTCGGCGTAACATCTACACGTCTTCATCACGAATTCAAAGATTTATACATTCCACTTTCGATGGGTTCGCTTAAATGTCTTAAATCAGGGGTACCCAACCCAAATCGTTTGGTGGGCCAAAAAAATATTACGGAGCTTAGGTGGGCCACACATATAAAAAATAAAACAAAGAACTTATTCAAAATATTGTACGATACATCAGTGAAACGGCAAATAATTTTCAACTATAGGCGCGACGAAATTTTGGACTCGCTGGCATTCGGAGAGCGAACAACGAGGTGTGAATACACTATCCTGAAGTGGTGAAGGGTGGAGGTAGGCTGTTAAGATCCGACATAGACAGTGCACACTAAACTTTGTCAGTCATAATTATCTATTTTCATTGAAATAAGACAACAAGTTATAAATGGTGTTAGTTAGTTTTTCAAATTCAATTAAACCCTGCGAAATCCAAGCCATAATAGATAATAGTCAAAAAAATTCTCGTCTATCTATGAAATATCTAAAATTATGCAATTTTATAGAAGAATAATATTTTTTATCTTTTATTTATAGTTTGGTTTGGACAGTGCTTAATGAATTTTAATAAAATTAACCAATAATATGTGTAATATATTATATTATGTTCTTAATCCAATGAAAACAAAATAAGTATGAATGAAAAAGTATGCACAAGTTTGTCGTATCTACCAAAATTATTATGGTTTGGCTTAGGCAGGGTTAATTTGATTTTGAAATATTATCCAATACCATCTGGAAATTGTATCTAGTCTTAGTTCAATAAAAACAAATGCGTACGACTAAGAAAGTTTAATGTGCACTATTTTTGGCGGATCTTAACAGCCTACCTCCACCCTTCGCTACTGCTGTGACGTCCTGTACCTACGCGACGTGCATCTCAATATAATCACAACTAGAGTCCAATACTAACTATCCTGACGTTTAACATATACTTACATAGATATTGAAATCAGGCGCGCACACCAGGGGGGGGGGGGTTTCGATTCTGGAGCCCTCCAAGAATGAAAAAAAAAATTAGCTAGGTGAAAGGAATATTACCTATTCTTCTTTGCCAGCACCTCAAGACCGAGGATCGTGACGTGCGTAGCAGCTCTAGCATTTTTTGAAGAACTCAGAACAATTTTTGGTGGGTTATAAGAAAAAAAATTAAAACCTCAATAAAAAAAAACTAATATCGCCTGGAAATATCGACATTATATATCTTTGTGACCCCTAGAATCTATTGCAATTGTCAGAATGCGTTCCGCACAGCGCTCGAAATGGAATATTTTACGAACCGGAGCGCACAATATTTTATGAAAATGTTAACATAGTTATCTAATTGCTTGTGTATTTTATAAAAATAAGTGTGTTATGCCGTGTCCACATTGGCAACAAGTTGCTGGCAACCTCATTAAATTTCGATTAAAATAATTTTTGGTCAAACAAATTTTGATAATTATCGTGTAATTTAATAAGGTTACCAGTGTGGACAAACTTTTAGATTTTTACGTTGAATGTCAAATCTAGCTCACTGTCAAATTAATATGTCCACGAGACGGAGCGATAATTTTGGTGATTTTACGAACCGGAACGGCGCTCCTGTGTGTTACGGTCCATTTCGAGCCCTGGTTCCGCATATTAAAGTGGGGCCACACCGGCAACAAGTCGCGCGACCACTCGTTAAATTTTACGATAATTATCATAATTGCTTAAGAAATTTTACGATAATTATCATGCTTATCGTAAAAATTGTCGCGCGACTTGTTTTCGGTGTGGACCCGGCATTATGTGTACGAAGCCTATCTGGCATATTTTTGTAAAAGATAGTTGGCAACACTGCTGCTTAGTCTTTAGTAACTTTAATTAATGGGTACCTACAGGATGTTTATGAAATAATAGTCAATAATTATTCTTAACACACAAAGGAATATATTAACAATTCGTATTTCACGTTGGAAGAAATTGGATCATTTTTATTAAGTATAATATACAGTCTATAATACCTACCAGTGATCGGCAATTCGGTGCTCTTCAAAAGTATCGAATGTGAAAATAAAACTACTGTCAAATTGCCCATCGCTGAGAAAACAGTGCCCCATTGATAAACACCTATTTTAAGCACAATGGATTATTAACGTTAATAATTATTGTTTATATCTGTTGTATCTACAAAATCTCTCGACACCAATGTAAACCAATTCAAACGTTCTTCGTTTGATATTGACGAAGTCGCTTTTACAATAAAATTTGAACATAGAAAATACCAGGAAAAATACTATACTACTAAATAATAGTTGCCGGACGGGAGTCGAACCCACACCCATTGACGTCCCGCAGGGGTATGCTTTGCATAAGGGTGGTAAATAAAGAAACGAATGCAAGTAGAGTATCCTCTTCATAACCTTGCACTCCGGCTATAAGGTGACAATAATGTAATATATTCTAAAAAAGCCAGGCGGGGACGAGAACAGCGGCAATTCTCATGAATTCAATAATGATAACCATGGCCCCCACAAAGGGTGGGCTGGCAGGGCTCTAGTCTGGAGGTCCGGGCTCAGGAAGGGCCCGGCGTGGCGAGTTGACCAGATAAATGAGATAAACACACATCACAAATCCTCTCTAATAGTAAAAAAGTCGCCTGCGGTGCTATTGTTCTTATTATTTAAAAATAAGTGGTTGTACGATTTAAGTTTTAATTGTGTATCGATACTCGACAACTCCATAATTCAAATGAATGTATTAAAATACACAAAAACACACTCAATATAGGTACACATTAATTTTATCGCGTAAGTACACCATTTATATTTAGCGATAGGTAGGGAGGCCCGCCGAAGATCCTATCCTGGGGGCCCGCTTCAGGATGTGGGGGCCGTGCGAATGGATATACAGTAGATATTTTGTAATACATGGACGATGCACATGCTCTTAGGTAATGGAATAAGTTTAGAGAGGCCTTTATCCAGCAGTGCATTGATCAACGCTGATAATATTATACTCACGCATACAACAGCTGTATTTATTTTTTCCGTTTAATTTTACCTAAAAATCCCCCTCTTGTGTTTGCGTTTTTTCTCTCGAACTGAAACAAATCCATTTTCTACGGCGAATTACGAAAAGTATGAGAAAAATATCAAAAATGTATTTTTTCTTGCAGACGATTTTGTTCATAATTATTTTTGTAAAAACAAAATATCGGTACATATTATTTCTTACCCTTTTCACTTCTGATTAGTGTTTAGAGAAAGGGCATGAGGTCCACAGTTCAAACTTCAAGCATTATCAATAATAATTATTAGCCCCCGTGGGAATTTTGAATTTCTGTCTCTATTTTCCAAGTAGCATTTTTTTTAAATTAATATACCTACCAAGGATTTAGTCAGGCGTATTCAATCCGGTATCCCTGAGTAACATTGTTTTTTTTATAATATTAAATTTTTATGAAATATATTTTGGCAATATAGGAATGTAGGTACATCCCAGTGGCGAAGGGTGGAGGTAGGCTGTTAAGATCCGACATAAATAGTACACTTTGTCAGTCAAACGTGTTTGTTTTCATTGAACTAAGGCCCGTTTCAGACGGGACACCGGTGTCGCGCTCGATATAATATAGGAGGCCTTTGTATTCGAATAAAGGGGCCTTTGTATTATGTTTATGAACGTCCCAGAGATAATGAGTCAACGCATAATTTTGCGTTATAAATTAGAATATAAAACTGGCTGCGGTAATAAAACAAGTGTATCGGCGGTTTGAGAATGTAGCTGCCGTCAGAAAAGTGTACCGGGCACGCGTTGACTCATTGGCTCTAGGATGTTTATAAACATAATACGAAGGCTACAATGTGTAGATGGTGTTTGTTAGTTTTTAAAATTCAATTTAACCCTGCCCAATCCAAGCCATTGTAGATAATAATCAAAAAATATTCGTTTAGATATTTATAGATAGAGAATATTTTTTATCGATTACGGTTTGCTTTAGGCGGGGATTAATGAATTATAAAATTAACCAAGACACTATAATAATTATGTTTTCTTAATTCAACGAAAACAAATAATATCTAAGTATGACTGAAACAGGGTGCACAGTGCCAAATGGAGCTCCGCAGATTGGACGAATGCGACTTTTTAGTTTGAAAAAAAACATCTACTGTTGCAATCGACAAGCTGCATGCTTCTCGGGCTGCGAGTCGAAGACGCCAGAACTCATACACACACCTACGAATTGGTCATTCCTATATTGCCAGTCACCGCATCTAAATATCAATTCTATACGATTCGAGAGGTTACGTGCGACTGTCGCTAGGTAGATGTGCGCGGGCTTCATATGCAACATCGGATCGACGTTATTAGAAGGTTTGATTTATGGCTGTGCGGCAGACGAGGCGAGTATAGATGTGAACACCCCTGGTTGTCAACGCCAGAATGTCATAAAATGGTGAGGATTTCCCTTCTTCATCATCATCATCAGAGGCGCGACAACCCGGTGTGGGTCCTGGCCTCCTCCAACAGCTCCCTCCACCTGTCCCTATCCAGTGTGGCCGCTTTCCAATTCGGTACCCCCAGAATACGGCAGTCACTGGCAGCTCCATCCAACCAGCGAATCTTTGGCCTCCCTCTTCTTCTACGTCCTATTTGATTGCTGGACATCATTCTTTTTGCCGGTTCATTGTCATTCATACGGTGCACATGACCTAGCCATCGCAGTCTCCCAATCTTAATTGATTGAACTGCGCTGCAATCTTCGTACAGCCCGCAGAGCTCAGCATTATATCTTCTCCTCCAATTGATGATTTCCCTTCTTACCCACACTTACACTCTCGGGACGGAATGAGCACTTAAAATCACTTCTTTCAGACACGTTTAAAGCGTCATAGAAAGCGGCCGTGCATATCCACGGCTGTGCATATATGACGGGTGGTGGTGGGCACTATTAATACCTATATACTATTCTTACACTATTAAGTTATGTACTTATAATTTTTTTTAACCCGCACTGAAATGATGTATGCACTCTGTATAAACATACTATGGTCCAATGTTCGATATGTATTTGATTACCCCTGCAAAAACCGCAATATTTCTTGAAAAACAATAAGCGAATGGGTTGTCCTTTGACCACATTGTTCCTTCTGTTCACTTTCGTAAACACCATAAACCGTTAAGTACTACGTCCTTAACTGAACACTTACATAAGTACTAGAAAGAAAATAAATAAACACCAAGTAACACAATATCCTTTTAAACTTTAAACAATAACAGTTTATAATTTATTAAGTCCTGTGGGAAATAACTGTTTTGAACATTTTATCAAATTTTAATTTCTAAATATTTTTCAGGTTGCTATTTTAGGGTGTTGTTTTGCAAACAAATTTTGGGGGCAGGCGCCTAGTTACATCTACTAATCGGTGGCGATTATAGCACGTTTTACAACGTTTTTATTAGGTCGTATTCTTATTTGTCCGGTGGTTGTTTGTCCGGTACAAATCTTGCAATCAATTTTTAAGTAACTTCCCGACTAGCTAGACATTTGAATTAAATTCATTTTCAGTTAATTCTGTCTTGTATGAAAAGTTATTTCGGAAGAAATCCGTAATCCAATCCACTATTATTGGTTGCTGAGGTCCTAACAACTAAATTATTAATATATACGTGCGTTACTATGGAAATCAATATGAGTGTCAAAATGACATTTCAGTATTATTTCTATCAAATACAATTTTTTTTGATCATTTAAGCTAGTCAAGTCAAGTTTATATTATGATTCAACAGAAAACGTAAAAACGTAAAGTATATAAAAAGTTCTTTTTATCTTGTACCTAATTATTAAATTCAGACTACCTGAATAAACACGATAGCCGTCTAAGGTCGTTGTCCCAGGTTCGAATCCTGGGTCTGGCAAGTACACAATATATTGTTTTTCAATTTGTGTATGAGTCAGAGTATGGACCTAATTCTAATAGGTTGAGCATGTGGCTGACATTCATTTCTCGTAAAAACAAAATCTGTTAATACAAACCTCTACTCTGTGGAGGCCCATATTAGGATCGGACATGGTCGGATAATTAATCCCTTATATCTATATTATAATGATTTAATTAATGAAATACATTTCCGTGTCAAAACAATACTTAGGTACAAACAAACTGTCATTATTATCATCATCAACCGGGGTCGATCCACTGCTGGATGAAGGTCTCCACTAGCTCCCTCCACTCGTATCGGTCCCTAGTTCTTTGCTGCTACGTTTATCCACGGAACTTTATGACTTCGTCTATCCAGCGGGTTTTAGGACACCCTGCGGCCGTTTAGTGCCTCTTTGGTACCACTGTATGAAGGCATTTGTTCAACGGTTGTCCACTTGCCGAGCGACATGTCCAGCACATTCCCATTTAATCTGCTTTGTGATCTCCTTCGCATCGCATACCTACTCCTTTCTGCGTCGGTTTCTTTTATGCTTTTAACCGTTATGCCCAACATGCACCATTCAATGTCACGTTACGCTACTCATATTTTTTTGATTTCTCATATACATCTTCAAAAACGACCTCTCATTGTGTCTTAAGAGCGTACTTCAGTGAAACGGCAAATAATTTTCAACAGTAGGTGCGAAGAAATTTCTCACTAGTCGCCAATTAGAGACCGACAGTCGAGCTGTCTGCACGTCGATTTGTTTTGTCATGGCGTCGGACGAAAACATTCTTAAATCTTGTAAAGATGACTAAAAAACTTTACGTATGTACTTAAAAAAGAAAACATTTCAATGAATACACTATTATGAATATACTATTACAGATATGAATACAGAATGAATATACCATTATTATTAGTAATATAACAATAAACATAACATTAAATGGACGCATGTTGGATTTTTATGACAAATTATATTTCGTTCGGCACGCGTCATTTGCACAATCCGCGCATCGCCTAGCCACGATCTTTTTAGACCATGCCTCAGCTGAAGTATAGCCTTAAGCGTAACGTGTTCAACCAATGTGTGATACCATCGCCAACGTGTGTGTGTAATGTAAAACATAGATGTGGTCCTTTGACAAATTCACATTTTATAACATTTTTTACAACTATTGTAAGTTAAAAACATTTTTCTCTTTAATGTTTTCATATACATATTTATTAATTAATACAGTTTAAATTGTAAATTATCAGAAAATGTCCCAAATTGCAAGCTTCGTATTTTTCCGCTAGGCGCCTCTGGTAGGCAGAGAGGTATCCCTTTACAGACGGAGCAGTTGTTATACCAATTCCCAAACGGTTCCACATCGTCTGATGTTTCCAAACAAGTGCTAACCACTTCGTAGATTACACTATCAGGACCTTATTTTGTTAATCTAATTTATCATCACGCTGTCGGTTTGAAAATGACGTTCCTGCCTTGATAAAAATGATAAGAGACGATGTTGTACAGTCTCGTGGTGACGAGGGTAGCAGACATCAGGTCGCCCAAGTCTTATCAGTGAGTAAAAATATGACAGCCATTATGATAACGGTGGCTGATTATCAACGAAGGGGTTGATTGCTTTTTTGAACTGTCAATATCGTAAAAAAAATCACCCTTCACTGTGCGCTGTTATCGGCGGGGGTGTAACGGACGCCCCAAAGTGGTCGCACCCTCCTGTGTGAATTTGACAATTTTACAAAAAACGGTGGGTTAATAATTAATAATCATGGAACATTAAGATAATGGAAAATGGGTTGCCTTCTGGGTGGAGAAATATTCGATAAAACTTTAAAAAAATATTTGTTTATTTAAATAAAATATAAGTATATATCAGTGACGAAGGGTGACTTTTGGAAAGAGGTAAACAATAATTACGTGGTAAACTGTGGAGAACAGAGAAAAATGATACACTTGTCAGGTATAGGTACTTATTACTCGATACCCTAGTTCCAGAGTGTTATAACTCAAAAATCACTGTTTCGAGATAATCGGCAATTAAGATTTCGGTGAAAGTTTGAACTCACACTACTATTCTATTTTTTGTGCTTTTGTAAGTTCTATCAAAGCAACCAAAAACTCCGTTACTATTGGTTTGGAAGAAAAACTAAATTTATAATATTATCATCTATTTATCAGTATCTATTTTATAAAATATGACTAAAATAATATATAATTCTGATTGCTTTATTTACTAGGATAAATCGCCTACTGTATATAACAGAAAAGTATTCATACCAATTGCATGTAGATTTAAAAAAATGTATGACATCGCAATGAACAGTCAACATAATTGAGAGTGACTGAAAATTTATATGGAAGGTACATACTTATCATTAATTTAAATATTTTATATACTTACACATAATTTCATATCAGAAACATACATATAATGAAGATATGCGGAGCGGTGGCGAAGGGTGGAAGTAGGTGGTTAAGATCCAACATAAATAGTTCACAACAATCTTTGCCAGTTAAACTTAATTGTTTCCATTGAACTAAGACCAAACTATGTAGATAGGTAGTGTTTATTAGTTTTTAAAATTCAATTAAGCCCTGCCTAATACATGCCATAGTAGATAATAGTCAAACTATTGTTTATCTATAAATATATCTAAAATTATGTCGGATTTTATCATAGAGGTATTAAATATAGGAGGGGCAAGAAATCGGCTTTCTCATACAACTGAATGAAGCAGGCCAACAATAGCCGACAACTTACGAGAAATAGCGACCCGATAAAAAAATGCAGGGCATCACGGAGGATTTACTTTGGTCATTATAACGTAATCATATGATATAATGTTAATGTGGAAATCTTGCCGCAAATTGATTACCAGCCTGGTTCACCATACTTTTATATAACCTGCCGCCCCTAGGATTTTATAGATAAAAGAATATTTTTTTTCGATTATGGCTTGGTTGGGAGAGCTTAAAACCCGTTCACTGCTGATCAGTTACTTACCACAACTCGGTCAGTACTCAAAACACGCCTGGCGTGTAGCAATTAGCATGATAATTAAATGTGCTAACTGGTCAGCAATGTATGCATATGGTCACACGCCAGGCGTGTTTTGAGCACTCGACGTATTAATGAGTTTTAAAAAACTACCCAACACCATCTGTAATATGTACCTATCTACTCATTCTTAAATCAACAAACACAAACTGACTGAAAAAGTGTGCTTTGCGATCAAAGCTTTCGAACTTCGATTTTTATAAAAATATAAATATGTACCTATAACTGGAAATCCTTTTTATTTATATCAAATCTTATTAAGGTATGGTCCCAATATTGAAGCATATAAAAAATACATATTAAAACTATGAATTAGTCAAAAAACTCTTAGATAAATTTGGTAAAAACTAAATTTTAATAACAGATATGACCATAAAATAATATGATGGGATCCTTTAACAAATTCGCCTTTTTTACAATTATTGTTCACAATTTTTCATACATATGTCTAGTATGGACTAGAATCTAGATTATACCCCAAGACCCAAGAGTTTGTAGCAGTAAAATCTTTAGTATAATCAAGGCGTAAAACTATTGTCCTGATACCGATTATCGAAGCAATGCTGATAATTATTTACCTACGTATTCTTCTTCTTATTGTGCCATCCCCTAGCGGAGGTCGGCCACCATCAAGGCGATCTTAGATTTGTCGTCTGCTAACCGGAACTGTTCAGTAGAGCTGCACTCGTACCAATCACGGAGGTTCTTAAGCCACGAAATGCGGCGCCGTCCTCTGCTACGCTTACCATTGATCTTTACTTGCATGACAAGCTGGGGAAAGTTGTACTTTTGTTCTCTCATAATGTGGCCGAGGTACTGTAGTTTCCCATTCGACTTCCCCATTCGATTGAGAACTTCAACATTTGTCACCCGGTCAGTCCAAGGAATTTTGAGGATGCGTCTATACAGCCACATCTCGAAAGCTTCAAGTCTCCGTGGCATCTCTTGGTTTAGCGTCCATACTTCCATACCATAGAAAAGAATCGAGAGAACATAACAACGTACCATACGCAGTCTCAGATCTAGGTTAAGGTTCCGATTGCTAAGGAGGCGTCTCATTTTGAGAAAGGCACTCCTTGCGATCTTGCGAATAAATGCTACATTGGCCTGGCCGAAATAAAAAGCACTCTTTACAAGACACTTGTAAAGCCAGTGCTCACCTACGCATCGGAAACCTGGACATTAACTCTGCGAAATGAACGAGCCCTGAACATTTTTGAAAGAAAAATTCTCCGCCGTATATATGGACCGATCAGGGACGGCACCAATTGGAGGAAAAGATATAATGCTGAGCTCTACGGGCTGTACGAAGATTGCAGCGCAATTCAATCAATTAAGATTGGGAGACTGCGATGGCTAGGTCATGTGCACCGTATGAATGACAATAAACCGGCAAAGAGAGTGATGTCCAGCAATCCAATAGGGCGTAGAAGAAGAGGCAGGCCAAAGATTCGCTGGTTGAATGGACCTGCCAGTGACTGCCGTATTCTAGGGGTACCGAATTGGAAAGCGGCCACACTAGATAGGGACAGGTGGAGGGAGCTGTTGGGGGAGACCAAGACCCACACCGGGTTGTCGCACCCCTGATGATGATAACTCTTTGCGATTTCAATTCTAGTTTTTATTTCCTGAGACTGGTCCCATTTGTCATTGACCCATGTACCTAAATATTTATAATAGGTGCATTGTACGTAGGTATGTTATATCTACGTATAACATAATATTTTAGGTATTAGGTAGAAGCGTGCGGTTTGCGTGGGCAGAGGTCCACTTTGAACAGAGTCTGGCAACGGCCTCTGACCTCTCCATTCCCCTTATCAGTACAGCAGCGAGAGCTGTTATCGCGTCTATGTCGAGTCAAAGCAAACACTGATAACGGCTCGGTATGAATCGCTTTTGGACAAATCCCAAAATACATTCAGTTTATGTATTATATTTTATAATAATTATCAATATTATTTAGGTTTGACAGAGTGCTAAAACATGGACATGGAAGTAGGGCCGTCGTTACGAAAGAAAAAATATTGACAGTTTGTCAATACAGTCGAACTTGGATAACGATCACGGAAATAGCGAGATCTCGGATGTAATGAGGAAACATTGATTCGTTGACATTTTAGTTTATGATTTTCTCCATACATTTAGTCACTTTATAACGAGCTACTTCTCTGGTATTCCGAGCAAAACTGTTAATGTGTCGATCGTTTAAAAACATCATTTTCGACCCTAAGCAATAAAATCTGGTTACGGTTACGTAAATACTGGTTACGTGTCTAAGTACCTAATTGGTGTTTTCGCCGACAACATTGAAAAAGTATCCACGCATATGGTTGAAATACATGTAAAAAATCCAAGTGAAGTCAGTAGGTACCTACCAACGCCGGCGGCTCAGCACTTCATTACAATAAACAACTTCTTTTGTAGTTTATGAATGCCATGCTTGTTTCGGGGATTTTTACGATGGTTTTCAGACTTCTTATGTTCTATGCTTAAATAGAACGTGGCGCGAAAAATGTTATATAACCAGCGCTCGAAATGGAAAAGTTTACGAACCGGAGCGCTCGACAAATTTTCTGAAGATAATACATAGTCATCAAATCGTGTGTGTATTTTATGAAAATAAGTGTGTCAGATTTTCTATTCTATGCCATATCTAGCTCAGACGGTCAACATATTTTTTCCACGAGACGGAGCGATAATTTTACAAATTTCACGAGCCGGAACGGCGCTCCGGTGCGTTCCGTTCCATTTCGAGCCCTGTATATAACTATATAACGAGTATTGCTTATAACGAGCAAATTCAGTCGGTCCCATCTTCCTCGTAATGACCAAGTTCGACTGTATATTTATTTTAGGGGGTGGCAATTTTGTTTTGGCACCCGGGCGGCAACCGATATTGGTAATAATTAATAAACAATAATAATTATTTACTTGCACCAATAGTGTGTATTTTAAACAATCGCTATACTAACAGTTTATCATGCCCCCCCCCCATATCCTGAAGCGGGCCCCCCAATATCTATCGCTAAAGTTAAGGGTGGTGTAATGTTCTACAGTAGTGTTCCTCAAATCGTATTTCGCAAACTCCAGGATTCCGTGTAAAACAATTCCGGGTACCTACCTATTCTGTGCACATTTTAGCGATTTTTGGTAAAATCCACTTGAATTGTCAGGATTCGGCATCATATTATGATGCACTGATCGTGACCCAGATTATCGAAATACCTATCGGTAGACACTTTTTTTTATATCCCTACATGGAAATGAATAATAAATTAAATGTTTATCCGTAAAACGGTAAAACTCATATTGTGATAATAAATAGGTGGAAAACTGAGTGAGTTATTTATTATATGACGTGTAAACTTTTTCTAAATTAAAAAAAAAACCGTCTCTCATCTAGATTCTAGAACATTCTACACTACAACATAAATCGAATGCATGTGCGTCTTCAGCGTCCAAAGTATTAAGAGATGATATGTTTTATGATGAAAATGTAGTGTTGGTATGTAAATGTAAACATTGCTCTAAG
The DNA here is from genome assembly GCF_057557595.1 of Rhyacophila brunnea. Taxonomy (NCBI): domain Eukaryota; kingdom Metazoa; phylum Arthropoda; class Insecta; order Trichoptera; family Rhyacophilidae; genus Rhyacophila; species Rhyacophila brunnea. The sequence goes on along the minus strand of NW_028232904.1, from coordinate 27,685,924 downwards.
AATGTCAAAAGGAATCTGATTAGCTAAGAGCAAACGTTGCTCAGAGTAATCTGTCAATCATTACGACCAGGGATACCGGCTCGAATATTGGATTTTGCTGATAGTGCCGGAAGCCATGACGTTTTTTAACCGTAATCCACCATCCCTATTAATATTTTCAGGGTATCTATGGATTTCAATGGCCTCATTTAATTAAATCTCTTAATCTTTTAATATATCACTCTTTATAATGGCCTCTGCAACGAGCCCGAAACGTCGAGTAAAGAAGGAAGAAGGACACACGGTGGAAACCCAAAAATCTACTACGATAAAAAACAACCGTGAAAGCCTCAAACATTAGTTGAAATTGTTACAATAAGTGCTATGTTTTAACAGCACCTCTTTTGGCCATGGTAAATTTTAGACAGTGTTGACTGTTTAGACTTATTGTAATTGTTACAATACCTAAGTGCTTATACTGTGCCAAAGTATGTGGATAGATTTTCACCATTAGAAATGGGGAAATTTAGTAAGTCTATTCCACCATCACCACGGTTGGTGCCCTGGTTTGTAGGGTCTCTTTTGAAGAGGAACGAGCTTAAGGTAATACTGAGGGCGAACTGGGTAAAACAATTAATGTCCTCAATCCTCATGGGAAGAAGCCATTCGCATCTCCGCGATGAATGTGATGTTTTAGAGGACATTGTACATATAGCAGTACAATGCCCTAAATATGAATGTCACAGAGTACAGCTGCGAATTGCAGATGTCTTTGAGAATGTCGACGAATTGAAAAGTGTCCTGGCGGCGGGTAAGGCTGAAGAGCTTTCAAAATTGTAAAAAGTTCAAAGTTTCAAAGTTCTTTAACAGAATATGAGTGAGGACCTGATAGGCGGATCCCCTTCTAGAAGAGAAGAGGCGATATGACAGCGAGTCGCAGTCAACGGTAAAATCATAAAAAAAGTGCTAATACTTCATTACAAACCTACCCTAGATAGCTGCCGTAGCGGCCGTAAGCAGTCTTGTGTATAGAATAGATGCGCTGATAAGTATAATATAGTGATTTATCTCTTTAGGTTTAAAGCTTAAAACAGTTGTTGGTACAAGTCGGTTTAAGTTTAAGGGAAGCCAGGCTGGAACCGCGCCAATTTTCATAGCTGATTTAGGCAAAATTCATGAATTCAAGAATGAAAACCTAACCCAACCTAACCTAATCTAACAAATAATCCAGAATATCGGCTATTTACTAAAATTTGTTTTCTGCTGGCTTTCTGTAAAGTGTAAAGTAAACTGACATGAACCGTGTTTTATTTATACATGAATTTGATGTAAGTACTATGCGACCCAAAGAGGTTGGATGGTCTTTAATATACGGCCATATATTTCCGATACATTTCACGGCGAACGGTACATTTCACGGATTTATGCGTACGTACAAGTCAGGAATCAAAAATCAAATTATAATAATAACATGCAACTTAACTTAACCTAACCAAAACCTAACCTAATCTAACAACCAATCGAGTACCTATACCTATTGAATGTTTTCAAAATTTGTTTGTCGCTGGCTTCCCTCAAACCGGCAAGAACCCATTTTCCAACGTTTTTATTAGGTCGTATTCTTATTTGTCCGGTGGTTGTTTGTCCGGTACAAATCTTGCAATCGATTTTTTAACTAACTTCCCGACTAGCTAGACATTTGAAACTTTTAGAATATATCAGAACACGATGCCAATGCATTTTTAAATACTTTTAGCCATCTTTAAGTAGAATTAAATTCATTTTCAGTTAATTCTGTTTTGTATGAAAAGTTATTTCAGATGAAATCCGTAATCCAATCCACTATTATTGGTTGCTAGGAAATTATTAATATATACGTGCGTTACTATGGAAATCAATAATATGAGTGTCAAAATGACATTTCAGTATTATTTCCATGAAATACATTTTTTTTGATCGTTTAAGCTAGTCAAGTCAAGTTTATATGATTCAACAGAAAATTTAAAAACGTTGTATATAAAAAGCTATTTTTATCTTGTAATTATTTTAATTAATAATTGTTGATCTGTTTTGTTATAAAGGTTGTTTCTTTTAACCCGATTAAATTTGAGGAGAACAAGTAAATGACTAGGTACTTATTTTATAATATCTCTAAAAAAACTATGGCTAAACTATTCGAGACACATAAAGCATAAGGTATTAACCTATCTAATTTAATTGACAGCTTCTCTTGCTAAATTAATCTTGTGTTAAACGTCATAAACATTTGAACGAATTTGTGAATTCCCTGATGGGCGTTTTGAACATTTCTGTCAAATGTCATATGCTCATTTTTTTATATTCCAATGGTTTTCGCGAATAGTGACAACTTGAAACAAAATATAAAAATTAACAGAACACAATACGAATATAACTGACATGACACATGAGCTGTAAATTTACAAGGGTCCATTTTTTTTATTTAAACTGTCAGTTTAAATAAAATTTTACTGAAATTGAAACTATAAGTTTGTATCTTTTATTAAACCTACATAATATGTATCTATAAAATATCCAAACTTATGGATGAATTATTTTCATAATTGTAGATATTTAATAGATACCTAGATGAGTATTTTTTACCATTGTCTATTATGGCTTGGTTTTCACAGGGATTAATTGAATTTTAAAAACTAACCCACACTATCTGTAAATTGTAGTCTTATTTCAAAGAAAAAAAATACGTAGGTATGACTGATAAAGTTTAGTGTGCACTATTTATGGCGGATCTTAACAGCCTACCTCCACCCTTCGCAACTGGTATATAATAATTTACGCAAATGTATAATTGACGCAAATTACTATTTGATTGAATTATAAATTATTGTAAGTGTTTTCAAGCGGTTTTCAACAGATGTGGGCGGCTCTCGTGGTGCAGTGTGTAAGGCCTTCCGTCCACCGAGAGTTCCTGGGTTCGATTCCCGGTCAGGACAACACAATATGTATACTATGTTTTTCTCAAAGCCTAGGTGTTTGTGATTGTTAAAAATTACTAACATCAACAACCACCTTGTACGAAAAAGCAAGGACATGGTTATTAACAATTCTAAATAAAAAAAAAAAACATGTGGGCGATCAGATTATCATGAACGAATCTGCAAAGCATAGCTATTTTACTATACATAATGTCCATATTTATACCTACACAGTATGTCATTTATTATGACAGAAAAATGCATTTATACATAATAATAATAAAAATATTGGTAATAAAAACATCAGGGTTCAAATCTCAATCTACAGTTAGCTGTTCGACCCTTGGAACCAAACGACCATCAAAGGTTAAAAGTAAACACGCCATAACAACTTTGTATTTGAACATAACAAATAATATTTAATAACAACGTTAAAGGGATTTTACGATGCGATAATAGGTACTATTAACCTTAAAATAATAAATATCCTATGGGTGTCCTATGGTTTTTATTGTTATGTTAATATACTCAATTCAAATTTGATTTATTGCCATGCGAAATCGAGTTGAATTTTGGCCCATAGGGATTTCGCATACCCTCGATATTTTGACATATGTAGTGTATAAAAAATATATTCTCTGTCCAATGATTTGTACAAAAACACTTGTAGATACGTAGGAAAATTAGCATAAATCATCAGGTCGATTGACAAATGGCAGAATAACGTCATTCAAGTCAAAATGGTAATTTGTACGAATTTATCAATTATTTGTTTATTTATTTAAAAAATACACATTCAGCACATAACAAATTATTAATTCAAGACGTTCACAACATGACATTTGAATAAAAAGGACAGGTAAATCAAATTAGTAGAGAAAAAAACAAACCAAAGAACAATTTTATAGCAAAATTAACAAACAATAATTAAAGAAATAATTACAAGATAAAAAGAACTTTTTATATACCTACAACGTTTTTAAATTTTCTGTTGAATCATATAAACTTGACTTGACTAGCTTAAACGATCAAAAAAATTTGTACTTCATAGAAATAATACTGAATTGACGTTAGTAACGCTCGTATATATTAATAATTTAGTTGCTAGGACCCCAGCCAGACCCCTCTAGCAACCAATAATGGTGTCGAAATAACTTTTAATACAAAACAGAATTAACTGAAAATTAATTCAATTCTACTTAAAGATGGTAGATAATTCTACTAAAAGTATTTAAAAAAAATGCATTGGCATCGTATTCTGATATATTATAAAAGTTTCAAATGTCTAGCTAGTCGAGAAGTTAGTTAAAAATCGATTGCAAGATTTGTACCGGACAAAGAACCACCGGACAAATAAGAATACGAGCTAAGAAAAACGTTGTAAAATACAAATTTATCGCTAAAAATATCTACATCCCTATGGAGTGCATTAACCATCCGCACAGCTCTCGTTATTGGTGCATGGTGAGCCTGATATGAGGAAACACCTTTTACCCAAAGTTAATTACCTAATTAATGAAAGTTAGCCGGAAAATACTCGTTTGAGAAACAGTCAGAAGGAAAATATTTTAAATAAAAATAATTATATACGTATGTACCTACATTAAAAATTAAAATAAAGATGTCGAAGAAATACGGTACTGTTCGGTTATACCGGAGGCAGCGGAAAACGCATTTTGAAAATAGCCGATAAACTGGATTATTTGTTAGTTTGGGTTAGTTTAGGTTCGGTTAGGTTGGGTTAGGTTAGGTTAGGTTAGGTTAGGTTAGGTTCGGTTAGGTTAACCTAACAAATAATCCAGTTTATCGGCTATTTTCAAAATGCGTTTTCCGCTGCCTCCGGTATAACCGAACAGTACCGAAATTTCTTCTGAACACGCTCTAACTAAAACAAGCACGTAGGAGACCTCATAAGGACTCCAGATAATGGACCCATATTCAAGAATACTTCGTACCTACTAATGACACATATTGAACGTAAATGTAGGTATTTGATATTTGAAGTACTTTCTTACTTTTCTTATTTCACCCTGTCACGATCCAGTATTGGGTCCAACAAGCAGTCTACAATGGTGTTTTGAACACCCTTAATTATTTATACCTTGATTCTGTGGAATACCATTAGGGAATCTCTACTATAGAACATCAAACTGCCCCTTACCCGGGGACCCGCTTTAGGGTGTGGGGTAGTGGCTGTAACTGATGAAGTGTTTGACCTATCCTGCTAACGTGTACAGTTATTACAGTTTCTGTGGAATCGTATGTTATGTAATGTTATGATTAAGCCATTGCAATACTACGATATGAAATTTATAGGCCACTTAATACGGAATGTCATTTTTTGCGGTGTCAATTTCATTTCGAAAACACGACTTTGGCGTTTCGGAAAAACTACCCTGATTGGATGTCATGTTCAAATAATATTTAGGGTGATATCACGATAAACATCGGTATGCTATTATAAGTAACTTGTGTCAATGTAAAAAAAATCTCTTCCCTCTTATGAACCCGTCAGGTGTGGCCAGACGCACTGGCACCAGAAATGTAAATGTAATATTATTTATTTGAACCTACATATTATTATGAGTCTATTGGTTTCAAAGATGGTTACCTCCACCTTTTTAATTACGAGATTTTTCTTAATTTTGGTTCATTGAGTGTTTTGCCATCAGTGCCGAGTTTAGGAACGTGGAGGTTCGACTCGCTGACTGATTTTGAGCCCCCCACGATAAAAATAAAAATCATAAATCACACCCTTTAAATACTTATATACTTACTTATAATAATTACTATTTAAGGTTTCGATGAAGATATATAATAATAATTGTCGTTCTGCCAATTGAAATACAAATTTATTTCACATACTACAGTAGATAATATGCAGGAACTCAGAAATAATGGTAACAGAAATACCTAACGGGTAAGGAGTAACAAGTAACTGATCTCGAATAAGGAAGAATCTTGGATAAACTTAAAAACGTGTCAAGAATACGTCATACGTCGAATACTGACAACTGCTCTCGGTTTATGCATTGACGCTCATTTAATATTGGTGTATTACACACATTATTGCACGTGTATAATGCGTGATTCATTTTCGTAGGACACTCACACATTCAAAACCCTGCATCAAAATGTACCGTATCTAATATAGCCTATCGGAAAAAATTCTATTTATTATCTGTTTCTGTGATATTATGTTAGTTGCAGAGCACAGAACAGATTAATAAATATAATTCCGATAGGTTACATCCCAATACACTACATTTTGACGCATCGTTTTGAATGTGTGAGTGTACTAAGAAAATTAATCACGCATTATACACAACCAATATCGAATGAGCTGACGTCAGTACATAAAACGAGAGCAGTTGTCAGAACGAAATAGGTAAAAGCGTATTCTTCACACGCGTTTATGTTTATACCATATTCTTCAACACTCGAGATCGGTTGCCTGTTACTCCGCATCCGTTAGGTATTTTAGTTCCCATTATTTGTGAGTTCCTTGTTGCAGAAGTTTTGTTATACTTTGGGTAACATTTTATACTCAGTTTGTGAGAATTACGTATCCTTTTTTCATGTCAAACGTATGACTGATTTGAAGTGTTACGAGGCCCCTTTTATTTTTTATGGCAAATCGATTGCGTCATCTGCGTAAATAAAAATCGCCGCTGTTTACCATCGTGTGTAAATTCAGTATCTATCAAGTCTAGCTGTTTTTGCTGCCTAATTAATACTTGGCTATGTGAACTAATACATAATATGTATTTATATGTTCTGAATTAAAATTAAAAATTAATGAATACCAAACTTACGCTATTGTAATTCGACATACGCTTTTTCTAATTATTTAGATAGCTACTTACTAATATGTTTGAAAACAATCTATATGTCGTCATAAGTGTGGTTTTGCAGTTTTTTTGTGATTATCTCTAAATGCATGTTCATGGAGATAAACGAGTTTGAAACCTAAAGCCTCATTTAGGCATGTCAAATTTAATGTGACCATAACATTAATCACGTACCTACGCAAAAAAAAAAACGTTTTGCCTCTAGTGTTCCAGTGGGATAAATTAGTTTGGACGAAGGTTACAGGGACGTACAAAAAAATGGGCGAAGTTATAATGAAAACATTTTTAAGAGAAGCAATTGATATAACTTTATTTTGAAAATGCTTTCTTTGCACCAAACGTCTAATCCTAATAAATTAAACAAAATATGAGTAATTTTCTACATAAAACTACTATTTATTTGCGATTTTAAGATATGTATGTATTTATTATTTAGTTTGATATAATTTAGAAATTCGCAATGAAATTGTACAGTTTATCAACGAATCAACACAGACATTCCTGTATAGAATTGATTTGAAGATGAATCACGTAAAGTAAAGAATAATTCGATTTTAAGGGGCCGCTGAAGAGCTCGACATTCAAATATAATTCAGTATGAAAAGGACCTCGGCGTCGTAACTACGTTAATTTAAATTGATCTTTTCGCAAAAATCACTAATCATCGGAGATTTTATTTCAAGAAACATTATTATTATTACTGATATTGTCTGCCGCGCGGAGCATTATTATTATTTTATGAACACCTGCGAGATGAGGCCGATCAGAAAACAGGGCTGTCAAAATAATATTAAGCATTAATATTTTTAAAATGTTAATTTCATCATAGTTTTTAATCAAACCTGTGCAAGTACGTACTGATAACTTGGGTGGATTTTGTAGCAAACATACTATTGATATATATACGGGTATATTAGTATTATAACCCAATTCAAATTGAACATAGGTTGATACTCAAATACTATTATAGTATGTTTATGATTTCGAGAAAATAATACGATGGTATAATTAATCCATATCAATTATTTGAAAACATTACATTCGCACTTTGCAAAGATAACATCAAAATGTGTATATACTTATCTAAATGACGAATGACATGCATGAGTGAGCACGGCTGAAAGCTTGGAAATGTGTTTTTTTCTATTTCAAAATCTTTTAATTGTGTATTATTTTATAACAAATTCAATGCCAACTTCATATAACTAATAAAAAAAGACAGGAAGGAAGATGTGTACAAATCACGGCAATCAGAAAGGCCGGCAAATATGGCCGACAATGCGTGATACACAAACATAAAATACACAGAATTACAAACACATTCGAAGTTTGCCGCACACGTACAGACCACGTGATATTTGTTTACGCAAAATCGTCGCTTTTTAAAATGGCGAATTTGATTGCCAGATTTTACTGCGATGAATCAGTATGTTCCTTCTTGTCTTTTTTTATTCGTAGGTTTGTTTACTATGTACACCGAGAAATTTCCATTTATAAAATCGGAAACGAATTTTAAAGAAGAGTTTTGGAATAGGTATAATGCAACCAAAACTGGAAAAAATTCTATCATGGGTGTTGACTTCCTGAATAAGTTAACCCCAGGTCCATGCCACTACGTGAACCACAGTGGATATTAAGCCATTTCCACACTGGCAACAAGTTGCTGGCAACCTCATTAAATTTTACGATACTTACCATAATTGCTTAAGAAATTTTACGATAATCATCATAATTATCGTAAAATCTAACGAGGTTACCAGCAACTTAACTTGTTGCCAGTGTGGACCCGGCATTAGATGCACAAAACTTAAATAATACATATTATAAACAAAATTTAAAATTATAATTATTTATGATTTATGTCTTCGACAGCCCTGATGAAATAAATGTGAAATATGAGTCTGATCAGTCATAGAGCAAATTTATTGACACAAACAACTTTCACACGACCTTTTTATATTAACTAGTAGACCAGATATTATGGACCACATGTTAAAAAATCATATTTTCAATTCTCAAGGCCAATTCTGTAGAACGTCCTCTTAAGACACATTCAAGAAATTTTTTGGTAGATACTGTTCGGTTATACGGAATACAGCGGAAAACGCATTTTGAAAATAGCCGATAAACTGGATTATTTGTTAGTTTGGGTTAGTTTAGGTTAGGTTAGGTTGGGTTAGGTTAGGTTTGGTTAGGTTAGGTTAGGTTAACCTAACAAATAATCAGTTTATCGGCTATTTTCAAATTGCGTTTTCCGCTGTATTCCGTATAACCGAACAGTACCCGTCGATCCGGTGTTGCATATGAAGACCACGCACATCTACCTAGCGACAGTCGCACGTAACTTTCAAAACGTATAGATATTTGGATGCGGCGATCGGCGAGCAGGTATAGGAATGACCAAATCGTAGGTATTCGTATGCGTCCTGGCATCTTCGACTTGCAGCCCGAGAAGCATGCAATTTGTCGATCGAAACAGTAGAGGTTTTTTCAAACTAAAAAGTCGCATTCGACCAATCTGCAGAGCTCCATTTGGCAACGTGTGTTTTGTGAATAATGATGACGTGACATCATTTGACACGTTGCAGGCGAGACAAGTTTGAGAGCCAGCTAAGACCAAAAAATATATCTAAATTCATACACGTTTTTCGCAACTTTCAAATTGTCTAAGTATCGAGTCATCCATTGGGATAAGTTTGCCGCCCTCTGATATAGACTACAAATTATTAGTAAATTATGTCATTATTATTAGAATTGCTTGATCCACTGCTGGATGAAGGCCTCCACTAGTTCTTTCACTCATATCGGTCCCTAGATCTGTATGAGTTCGTTGATTCAGCGGGTCATACAAGGGCAATAAAAGAAATCAGTAAATTATTATATAAAAGATAATAGTGATCGCTTGAAATAAGTATTTATTTTTTAAGTGTATTCTGTTTTAAACGGCAAATTATTTCCTGGAGACAACCCTGCACGTTGACATTTATTTTAAATATTTATGTTAGTAGTTCGTGTGTTTAACTGTGAACAAAAAATTAACTCTCAAGTGTTCAAAGAAAGGGTATTTTTACCGTTATTTAAAAAAATAAATCACTTCGCTAGTTATTTATTGGAAATTAGCCGCATATTAAAATGAACATGGAAACGATTAATATAATAATTATTAACATTAATAAATACTGCCTGTTGTGTGAATTGTTTACACGTGGTTAGTAAAGTTAAGTGTTGCCCGTCTATAGTTGAATAATTATAATAAAATATATGAAGTTAGGTGAACACGTCATGCTTTTTCTCACCACTCTCCATGTTCCACGTCCGTATGAAGGCGCGTTTTTTTAGCACTGGGAATGTCAAAGCATGCAAGTATCCAAAACTTATATTGCAATGCGTAAGTGTTCCTCACGTTGGCCGCGCGGATGAAGCGTCGGCCTATAGCGTCGTGGGCCCCAGGTTCGAATCTTGGGTCTGACAAGTAGGTACAAATATTGTTTTTCAATTTGTGTATGAGTCAGAGGTTGAGCAAGTGGCTGACATCCATTTCTCGTAAAAACAAAAATCTGTTAATACAAAACTCCACTGTGTGGAGGCCCATATTATGATCCTATTAGGATCGGACATGGTCGAAGAAGAAGAAGTCCATTTACATCGCTTTTACCTTCAGAGTGATAATATAAAGAGAATGGCGATTGTTCGGCAAAATGAAGCCGTGTTTCTTGCATATATACTACACAGTAAAACCTACTCTTTATTATTTTTATATTTACACATAATGTCATGTTGTGAACGTCTCAAACTTATAATTTGTTATAATACTTATTATAACTTAACTATGAAACGTTATACCACCATGTTGCTTCTCAGTACGGCTACCAAATTTAAACATAACATATTTAATCATATTTTCTGCTAACTGAACTAAAAATAATTACCATTAACTTTATATTTAACACAACAAAATAGCAACACGTGCTCGCAGTTTTTAAATGAATGTAAATCAATATTTACCGGCAACGTTTACAAGAAATATTTAATTCAACCGTAGAAATTCTATCTTACTCTAACGCATACTACGGAGATATACCTACTAGTGTAGAATGCTCTCTCACTCGCACTTATGGTTTGTCCATGGTTTAGGGCTTAGGCAGTTGACATCAATGACATTATTAATGGACAACCACAGAACAGATAATAAATATAATACCGATTGGCTATATTCAATACGCCGCATCTTGATGCAGAGTTTTGAATGTGTGAGTGTCCTACGAAAATGAAGCACGCATTATGCACGTGCAATAGTGTGTGTAATACACCAACATGAAATGAGCGTAAATGCATAGACCGAGAGCAGTTTTCAGTATTCGACGTAAAACGTATTCTTGACACGTGTGTAAGTTTAACCCGGATTCTTCCTTACCCGAGTCGGTTACCTGCTATCGCCTCACCCGTTATGTATTTCAGTTCCCATTATTTCTGAGTTCCCTGTGGACAACGCACTCAGTACAGTAGCTAGGAAGTAAATTCGCGCATAGCGACATTCGCACATGTACAGGTAGACGTCACGCAATTTCCATTATGCGATATCGATGGTGCAGATCACAAACCTTCTTAGTCAAAAAATACGATTTTACAGGGGAAGGTTAAAACTGATTTGTTTGCAGCATAATACGATGAATATGACATAGGAGTTTTAATTAAAAGATCAATAAACTCGGCTATATTTCTCTTTGATATAGGAGGTAAAGTTCAACAGATCCGTTAAATTTTTGTTGATTTTTGATATCATAAAGTCAGAATCATAAAATTTGACATAGAAGGTTTGTGATCTGCACCATCGATATCACGCATCGGGAATTTATAGCAATATCACCTTTATTGTAATGGCGTTAGAACAGTGTTTCTAGTGTCAATATACATTTGAGCGAACCCGTTCGAACCGAACCATTCGGCAAACCCGACAAAAAGCATCGGGAATTTATAGAAATATCACCTTTATTGTAAATGGCGTTAGAACAGATAATGCCATTCGGCAGACCCGACAAAACAGTGAGTGTCATTTTTTTCCATATGCTTCGTCCATATTAATGTCATCATTGGTTGACATGACCAAATAGCCAGTTACAGACCTACAAACTTATCTGTAGAATGGCTAAAAATGGAACTACAAAGTACCATAGGACGCCATTTTGAAAATTTCATTCGAATGTCAGATTTTTTTCTTGTTGTCTAGTCTTGATTGGGTAGTTTTCGACAGTGGCTCCCCCATCCCATTCTTCAGGTAAGTTTGTAGTTCTGTAACCAGTTTTGCAGGTTATAATCGTTCTTGGAGAATATCGTCATCGACTCTTCCGGACCTGAACCCCTCCCATCTAGTGTGCGCGTTTGACCACGTATATGTGTTTCAGCAATAGACTGGTCTGGTGTAAAATACGTCTTCTGTAATCTTTATTGAAAATGCGTTATATGTAATTCTAATTGTATAATCGCGTTGAATGTAGATTAAAAATGCCGCGTCATTTGACCACTTGCTTACTTGATAAATGGTTGATTAGGTAACTATCACGAAACTTATCACTTATCATTGTTATCATGAGATAAGGAGGCGTGGAAAAGCACGTGGTGATAGTGATAGCATGCCTTTACCTTATCCTGAACTAGGGTAACCATAAGAATACAAAATACGGAACCGTATCAAGCGAACAAAATGGTTGGGTTCAGGGCTCGAAATTGACCGGAACGCACCGAAGCGCCATTCCGGTCCATAAAATCTCCAAAATTATCGCTCCGTCTCGTGGATATATTAATTTGACAGTCTGAGCTAGATATGTCATATAATAAAAAATCTAACAGACTTATTTTCATAAAATACATATACAATTAGATAACAACGTTAATATTTTCATAAAAATATCAAGCGATCCGGTTCGTAAAATTTTCCATTTCGAGCGCTGGTTGGGTAACTTACGGACCCCTTGTTTTAAAAAAAAATATCCATACAGTCCTATATTTTTGGTCGTACACTCGTGGCTGAGAATAGTGACCACATTTGAATTTCATCATCCTTTGAGCGAAGACCAAGAGTATTCATCCTTCTCGATCTCCCGCTCTTCTCAGGGCAGAATGGATGGTGCCCCCCAGTCAGCTCTTTCACTTGGTCGCTCCAGCGCGCAGACACTCTTCCTCTGCTGCGCCTTCCCTGGAGGCCATCCAATACCAGTAGTCTCTCCAGGTTGTCCGGTCCGCGCCTGATAATATGTCCAAAAACTGTAGAATTCGTGTCAGACATATTATTGTCGAGAGCCGTTCCTTTATCAACAGTCTCTGGATGATTGACTGGTTCGTCCTGTGCTCCGTCCAAGAAATACGAAGCGTTCGGCGCCAACAACACATTTCAAAGACATCAATTGCCTTCCGTTCCCTTGCCTTCAGGGTCTACGACTCGACTCCGTATAAAAATATCGAGAACACTAATGTTTGCACAAGCATCATTTTTGTGGCAATAGAAATTCCCCGATCCTTCCATATACCTAGTGGTAAGACGTGTCATCGCATTTTTTCAACCTGTGTGGGCCTTCTTATTTTCGCGTCACATCCGTTCTTTCCACTGATGGTCGATCCCAGATATACAAACTCGTCGACTGTTTCTAGGTTTTGGAGTGTACTTGCTGTTGGTATAAGGTTAGCCCGATCGACAACCATTCAGTCCTATAAACTTATCTAAAGAACGGTCAAAAATGGAACAACAAACCACTATATGGACGCCATATTGAAAACGTTATTCGAATGCCAGATTATGTCCAGTTGTGAGTCTCGATTGAGTATTTTCGACTGTGGCTCCCCCGTCAATTATTCATATAAGTTTGTAGGTTTGTACTTAATATTATTTTATAGAATTAAGAGGCGATATGAGGGGGTTGAGCAATATTTCAGTACATAAATGTGCAGTGGTGTACTGAAATATGACTATATTCTAAAACATTTGAGCGAGAGGTTTAAAAGAATACTATTTTATGTAATAAAAATACTTTATGCAGTCATCAAATGTTTAAAATAAATATAAAGGATAATAAGGCTTCAAAATTATATAAATAGATTATCTACAACGTTTAAGGAATGTCCAGGATCATGCTTTGAAAATAGAATAAAAGCTCCATTTTGACCTACGCTGAGCATGTCCCCCCTTAAAAATTTGAAATATCCTGTTTGTATACAATGCGTCTGTGTGAGTATAATAATTGTCTTCGCCTCAACTCTTATTAACATATCATAATTAAGAATGATACTTCGAGTAGTTTCAAGTGGTTATCGAATGCACATGGCCATTGCCGACTCAAGTAGAAAGCCGATACATTCACAACGACTGGTCCTACCTTTTCCGCCTCTCCCGTTGTTGTCTATGGATCACCTGTCATTGCCTGTCATTGTTCTGTCTATAATTCTATAGAGTGCTGATACTGATGCGTCTGTCGGATACACTGCTAATAAAAATACGAGTTTTAAAATGCTATTACATATCGATATTTCCAGCTGTCTTTGAAGGACTAGTCTGACTTTGACAGCTGATGAATAACAGGAATGTATATTATTTATAAATAACACTGATAGTTAATATATTTGGTTTGAGAATGTTTTATAATTCAATTTGAAACGAGAAAGGACGAATCAATATATCAAGCAATCTGGGATCTGATTTTGACAGCTGAACAGTGGACTTGAGTGGACCACTCGTTGCTTGTATAAAAAGATATGCACAGGCTTTATTAATCTAAATATGGCGCTGACCTGGCCCAACGGTCATAATTATTAGGATCGTTAGGGTCCGTTTGTATCGGCCGCGTTAAAGCAAACAGTGGATGTCCCAGATGGTTGCACCAATTCATGAGTGTCACGAGAAGTTCGGTCAAGCCATTGAGAAGGCTGTTCGACAGCAAAATCATCAGCAGCATGATTCCATTTACGTACCTACATCATTTATATTTTTTCCATGGTCTGGACCCGAACCCCACACCCCACTCCACCAGAGACTTGTATTGTTGTGCGAGCCGGATTAAGGTCAAAAATGTGATTGAGTTCCATGTCAAAGCAGAATGGCTGGTAATCCTACCGCCTAACCTAGAGAGCGATATGATAAGAAGGCAATTCCTCGATAAGGTGCGGCGATAGTCTTATCGGAGGAGGCATTCACCAGCTCACCGCTGCGTCAGCTGTTTCGCCTATCTCGCGGCGTTGCGATTGCATTCATTGTTTTTATTTTGCTTTTCGAGCCATGAATGAATACAATTTATTAGATAGGTACCGTATTCGGTTTCTTTCCCATCGTCTCGCTCGTATTTGAGGTTAGGTTAGTAAGACGCCATGGGGACAGCAAATGTTCGCCAAACCGTTAAGTTGTGATTATATTGAGATGCACGTACTGTCACGCTGTCACGGCGACCAATTTTGTCTATAGTTTCGTCATTTTGCAGAATATTTTGAACGATCACCGCCTCTGTAAATTCAATGATGGAGAGTGCCAACTCTAATGTAGCAAACATACATGATTTTGTAAACACTCACGAGAAAATATAGCCAACAGAAAAAATCTTTTTTGAAAAAAGTAAGACACCCGGCAGAATCAAACATGCGTCTCTTGGGTATCGCGCTCTGTGCATTACCACTATGCTACGACTGGCATGCTTAATTGCGACAAATTTTAACTATTGGCCTTTTTAATACCTGCTCATAAGCGCTCTCCAAATTCTCCAAATAACTTTGTTTTCAAAATTGTGTATGTTCAATAATTAGAATGGTACATTCTTAAAACTTTGTGAATTATTCGTTGAATAAAATAAAAAGGTAGTTAATTCTAATGTATTAGTATTTTAAATTATTATTCATTATTCATGATAATTTCAATTAATTTTAACAGTTTCTATGTATGCGTACGTTAAAATTACTTAGGTACGATATTATATCCATAGATAATATTTTGAAGAGAACCCAACCTGCAGACCATAGATAGAAGACAACATTCTTATAGAAAATACATATTGCCAACCTTAGCCTTTAGTTTTTCAATAAACCTAAATACATCGCCCTCATTAATACTAAAGTGCGTGGCATGACCCCCACAAAGGGGGGCTGACAGGGCTCTAGCCTGGGGGCCCGGGCTCAGGAGGGGCCCAACGTGGCAGATCAACTAGTTAAATGAGATAAACACACCGTAAATTTATAAGCTCTAATAGTAAAAAAGACGCCTGCGGCGCTATAAGACGTGTAGGATTTTATTTTATTATTATTTTTAGTGTCTCCTGACTAATGAAAATGACTATTTATCCAACATGGCGAAGGGTCAGATGTAACGTGGCTATCATAAAGGAGGGTCGCGCTCAGTGCTTCATAATAATATGATGCTGACTCAATGTGCCGACAATTCAAGCTGATTTATTAAAAAAATTTGAAAAATCGCTAAAAATACACGGAATACCCTTTATTTTACGCGGAACCCTGGAGTTCCACGGAATATCATTAAGGAAATACTACTATAGAACATTACACTGTCCTTAACCTTAGCGATAGGTTATGGGGCCCGCCAAAATATATATGTGGGGGCCATGGTGCGTGGTCAGCTTAGTCTTAGGTAACTGCTCCTGAGACATCGTTACACACAAAATGTAGGGTCTCACTGAAGATCGTGTATAGTGCATGGCTGTTTAGCTTAGTGGGTCCACGTTTGCGCTGCTCTATTTCTTGTAGTTTTGGAGGAGCTTTACAACCATTAGGTATTATCTTTTTATAAATTATAGTTTTATATATTATGATTATCTTTTTTCCAGGTGAGGACTATGAATACGACCGGGAAAACGGCGGAGGTCCAAACTCTATCGAGGAGAGATCGCCAGAGCCTTCTTCTGGAAGTCTCACTTCCACCATAATCAGTCAAGCGCAGCGCGCGCCTTGGCCAAGTCCTCCTGGATCTCCGAGACTCACGCCACTCTACCCACCAGCCTTGGACTATCACCACTCCCACGCTGACCTGACCAGGTAAATTGATATTAACATTGTCCTAAAGCATACTACTATCGATTGATGATATTGCAAATGTTGTTTAATATTTTGTAGGTACTGTAGGTAGGTATTTACATAATATATTATCTGAATAATTACTGGTCGCTGATCATTATTAAATAAGCTGGGCATATAAACAGTGACATCCCGTGGGTGTACGTAGATTGAGCGTCGCTTGGGGCGGCAGTTACTCGAAAGGCGGCAAACCGAGGAGAATCATTAGGTATAATACATGGAAATAGGTACCTAAACTTAGTAATAATAGAAATTTCTATTACAAAATTTAGCCTACTGCTTGGAAACAAACTGTATTAATTAACATATTAAGAGGTTTAACAGGACTGTACCTATTTTTTGTTGGGTTCTCAATGTCTAGTTTACTTCCGTTATCCTTGGAGGTCACGTCCTTAATGACCAGCAATGACACGTGCAGATTTGCGAATTATACTTGAATTATAGGTAGGTACATAAGTACTTACTAATTAATGTATCCAAATATTTTTGCTAGTCATTCGCGACTTTAGAAAGCTTTCAGTGTGTTTATTCTATACTTATCGACCGCTAAAGTAATAAAGTGATAATTATTATCAAACTTTAAAGGTTAGGTTTGTGTCAGTGTATTAGCACTTATTGTAACAATTACAATAAGTTGGGTGTTATTGTTGCAATACGTGCTATATTTTAACAGCACCTCTCTTGGATGTGATAAAATTTATAGTGAGATAGACAGTTTTGACTATTTACTCGGCTAACTTGTTGTAACAATTATTATACCTCAATACAAATATGTAATAAAAACTATCATTTTATCACTTTAGCGGTCGATAGTCGCCTTGTGTATAGAATATACCCGCAGGTGTATTTTTAAATGTATCTGAAACCGTGGACTCGCAATATTGTCTATTAAAGTAGAGATGGCATTTGAATTAGATTTAGTGGTATGTATTTTGTTGGTAATGTAGCCATACAACACATTTCTTAATGAAATGGTGATAAAAAATACTGTATAAAAAATGGGGCGGCATTTTGGCACTGCCTAGGGGCGTCATTTTGTCTAGGGACGTCACTGCATATACACAGCGAGTTTGACCTCCAGTGGGTCTATTCTATACTTATCGAACACTAAAGTGATAAATAGTATCAAACTTAGGGTAGGTTTTATTTGTTTTTTACGAAGTTGGTTTTTATTGTTGCAATAAGTGCTATATTTTAACAGCAGCAAGATAGGTGCTGTTAAAATATAGCACTTATTGCAACAGTGCTAATATTTTGATACAAACCTACCCTAAGTTTGATAATATTTATCACTTTATCACATTAGCGGTCGATAAGTATAGAATAGACCCAAAAGTCAGCGTTGCCAATTAGCGTCTTAGGTGGTTTTGATGGTGAGGTTAGGTTTACATTATTGAATTCATGATTTTGGCCAAAATCAGCTATGAAAATTGAATTAAAGTTCATATTGAATCTAACAAATTATAAAATTATGAGACCGTATAGTATACTGTCATCTCTTTCCGATAGAAAGCTCATGACGAACTGTGGCACGTTGAAATGTTTCACGTTCAATTTACATGTAACCAGTTATTTACGTTTTTTAAGTTAAAAAATATCTACTGGTTCAGATGACAACAACCTTTTAATTGTTGTAATAAAACACAAGAAGCTGCCTATTAATTATCTTTATCACAAAATAAACAATAATTGAATTAGCAATTATTATATTATTTTATAAATTTATTATTATTATTGATCGATCACGCATTTTTGTTTTATTATAAATTAATAATAAAAATGAAAAACATTTCAAAAAAATAAAACCATTAATATCAAAATTAATTGCAAACTCGACATTGTCTGCGCTGAGAAAAACAATTAAAAAAATCTTATCTCTTTATTTTTAATAAAAAAAAAAATATTTCAGATTTTTTTTGTTGTGTTTGCGAACAGTTGAAGTGTTGATTCGCGATAAAAAAAAAAGAAACTTTATTTTTATACTTTTAAATACTTATAAAAATAATAATACGTATAGTTTTGTCTGTCAGTGTAAATAATTAGCTCTTAAACTCGTACCATCTCAATACGGTACCTACGCATTTTATATAAGTACCTACCTACTTTATACCGGGTGTTTCAAAGTAAAGTGTGTACAGTTTTTATCAGTAAAGTTATTGTCATTATAACACGTTTCAGACCACCACCCCTGTGTTATATTATCGAAACCAGGTAACTGTAATACCTAATGGGTGTGGAGAAGCAGGCAACCGATCTCGAGTGTGAAAGAATACGGGATAAACTTAAGGCTATACCTCAGTTGAAGCATGGTCTAAAAAGATCATGGCTAGGCGATGCGCGGATTGCGGGTCGCGGGTGCAAATGACGCATGCCGAACGAAGTATAATTTGTCATATAAATCCAACATGCGTCCATTTAATGTTCTATTAGTAACAATAATAATATATTCATTGACATGTTTTCTTTTTCAAGTAAATGGGCAACGTTTTTAGTTATCTTTACACGATTTAAGAATTAATACCCCCGTCGCCATCATGAAACAAATTTACGTATTGACACCTCGACGTTCGGTCTCCGAATGCCAGCGAGTCCAAAATTTCGTCGCGCCTATAGTTGAAAATTATTTGCCGTTTCACTGATGTATCGTCTTAAACACGTATCAAGAATACGTCATACGTCGAATACTGACAACTTCTCTGGGTTTATGCACTGACGCTCATTTAATATTGGTGCATTGAAGATTGCAACAAACACTATTGCACGTCTATAATACGTGGTTCATTTTCGCATATTCATAACCCTGCGTCAAAATGTACTGTATTGGGATATATGTAGCCTATATTGGGTAAGGTATGATCATAGAGGTATTAAATTAAAAGAGGGGTAAGGAATCTGCCTTCTCATACAGCTGAATGAAGCAGGCCAACAATAGCCGACAACTTACAAGAAATAGCGACGCGATAAAAAAAAAATCTAGGCATCACAGAGGATTTACTTTGGTCAATGTGACGTACCCATATAATATAATGTTAACGTTCAAATTTTGGCACAAATTGATTACCAGCCCGCCTCACCATACTTTTCCACTATACTAGCCTGCTTCACCATACTTTCATATAACCTGCCGTCCCTAGGGTATGATTATATTATTATGAGAGATTAAAATCAAGAAAAGGTGTAGGTAATTTATAAGTATTTAAAAAGGTTATTCTTATTAAATAAGGTTTTACTGGGCCGCAGTGGCGGCTCGACGACTTTATAGATGGTGGGGTTTAGCGAGTTTAACCATTAATTATTATTAAATATACATATTATCTACCTACTTTCTCGTAATAAACATTATGTACCTACCAAGCTACTTATAATCATAAGATTCATTAATGAAGAAATGAGTAAATTTTCAGAATAAACATTATGATTATCTGAGTCGTTTCTTCATCACATCTAAAAAACGTGCTTAAAAATAATAACTTAATTAATAATAATAATAATTATAGACTTACCATTATCAGTTTTGAACAACGAGATACAGCGAGAGTTTTTACTCACCTAGGGGTTATTTGATTCGCTCCCCAGTATGAGTAAGTATGTTGTATACTAACGCTAACGCATTCACATCCTTTGTAGAAAGAGATTTGTACCGCGGCGACGGGTTAGGACTGAGTGACAAAAAATAAATGCCATAGCTTTCTTAATTTGTACATAGGTGTCATCGTAAAATAGGGCGTATTTAATTAAATTATCTAATTCTTTTAATACCGCGTAATCACACCCACGATGGCCGTGCGGCTTAAGCGTTGGACTATAGCGTCGTGGGTCCCAGGTTCGAATCCTGGGTCTGACAGTACACATATTGTTATTCAATTTATGTATTCGTCAGAGAATGGCCCCCACAAGGGGGAGGGCTGACAGGGCTCTAGCCTGGGGGGCCCTGGCTCTGGGGCTCTGGGGCGTGACGGGTTGACAAAATACGATCAGAAATTTGTCGTAACGGATAAAAAGTCATAAAAAGCGCTATTTTATTTGTAGAGTTTTTAAAGAGAGAGAACATTTTAAAGTTTATAGTTTTGTGATGCAATTTTTGATTACAGTGTGTCGATATTCGACAACTCCATAATTCAAGTGGTCTTATTCAACAATACAAAACAAAAATACACCTAATACCCTTAATTTTACCTGAAACAACATTATTTATATTATAACGGTTCTGTAAAGCGTCCCACTGCCTTTAATCCTAGCGATGGGTAGGGGGCCCGCCGAAGATTCTGGCAAGATGTTGGGGCCATGCGTCAGAGTATGGACCTAATAGGCTGAGATCCATTTCTCGTAAAAACAAAATATGTTAATACAAACCTCCACGCTGTGGAGGCCCATATGATCTAATTAGGATCGGATATGGTCGAAAAAATTCATCATTATGTTATTACATAATTTACAATCATTGCTTAATTTTTTGTATAGTAATGATTAATATATCTATAAAGTTGCGACGGGTTTAGATGGCATTTAATCATTACGTAAATTTATTAATTATGACAATGATGCTGTGAACGTCTTAAACTTATAATTTGTAATTTCCATGATATGTAAAATAAATTAATTGAGTTGAAATTGAAAATTGAACTGAATAAAAATAATTACAAGATAAAAAGAACTTTTTATATACCACGTTTTTAAATTTTCTGTTGAATCATATAAACTTGCCAATTCTATCTATTAATAATTTAGTACAAATAAGGCAACTGTCAATAAATCATTTTTTTGCTATTTGCAACAAACAAATATAGAATACTGAAATGTCATTTTGATTTCCATAGTAACGCACGTATATATTAATAATTTAGTTGCTAGGACCACCCTCTTAGCAACCAATAATAGTAGATTGGATTACGGATTTCTTCCGAAATAACTTTTCATACAAAACAGAATTAACTGAAAATGAATTCAATTCTACTTAAAGTTGGCTAAAAGTATTAAAAGAATGCATTGGCATCGTGTTCTGACATATTCTAAAAGTTTCAAATGTCTAGCTAGCCGGGAAGTTAGTTAAAAATCGATTGCAAGATTTGTACCGGATAAACAACCACCGGACAAACAAGAATACGAACTAAGAAAAACGTGGTAATATAGGACGTGTATTTTTGAGATGGATGGTCCATACGAACTCTTAAGATAGAACCGCCCTGACTGGGCGTCATAATATTTGTATTAATATTGTGGCAGGTACCTACTCCTGAACCAGCCTGTAGGTTTTACCTACAAATAAATAAATAATATAATAAAAACTGCATCCGTTATCTTATATGCGTCCCGATATGTCAAATGTCAACGGCTATGCGTTTTTTTATAATAATGTTTATAATGGAGATGGCACAAAAGTGATTTATGTTTCCCAATAATATATGTACCTAATAATTATTTAATTGCTTAACAACGCCAGATCTTGGAATTATTAAGCGAAACTAATTGGGTACCTATCTCTAAATTTGGATTAACATCTGGGAACACAGATATTGCAATCGCGAATGTTGCCTTATGGAGAGAGGTAAACGATAGGTAGGTACTAGGGAATCCAATCCCGAGCCAAAATTCTGATCCCCGGATTTCAATTTGACAATCCCGGGATTGGCATTTTTTCCATTGTTAATATAAAATTCTTATATTTACGAATAACATTGATAAAATCGGTCAAAAATAAATCTAGTATAATTTATACTATTTAAGACATTTTTATTGTTAATATTGTATACGTTCAATCTTGGAAATACACAAGTTTAACGGAGTAAATAATATTGTAATTTAAATAATAATGTGAATTTAATAGGAGATTGCTGTTTCTGATAGTAAAGACATAATGAATGGATTAGCGAGATTTAAAATAGTAAAGCAAATAATCATGGTGTACTTATGGCCTTTCCGCTTCATAAATCTAATTAGTCAGACAAATATGAAACTGCCGTAAAACGTATGATATCATGGTGGAATTACTTTGTCAATAGTGCGAAGCATTGTTTTTTTTTCAATCTTTCCATTTTTAATAATTTATGTGAAAAAATAAAATGAATCGGCAACCTACACATGGGTATAAATCAAATTTCATTCAAACTCGGTTTATTTCTAATGTAGTTATTTTTTATTAAAAGTATTTTTTCTGTTATATTTTCATTTTTATTTTATTTTCCATAAAAATTGATAAAAAAAATCTATCCCGAAATCCCGGGATTATGTTTCTCAATCCCGGGATTCATAGGTATCGAAAATAGCTCGGGATCCCTAATAGGTACCTACCTAATCAAAAAGAATAATGGTTAGGTAGGTACTTGAACAGTCACCCGTATAGGACATGCCTACGTAGATAATAATAAATTGATATTTCTTTTCATGAATCATCATCATCAGCCTGAATCTATCCACTGCCTCTCCAGGCTGATTCCACTTCTCTCGGTCCTGTGCGTTGCGTTGCCTTCTTCTACTTCCGCAGAACTTTATCATTTTATCGATCCAGCGGCCTCTAGGTCTACCTTGCGGAAGTTTTGTTCCTCTTGTTTACTGTCCTTAATTGTCCATCGAGTGTCCCTTCTTAGAGCTATGTGTTCAGCCCATTTCCATTTGAGGTTTTTTGCGAACTGTATTACATCGCAAGCACTTGTCTGTCTCCTTATCCACTCATTCCTCTTTTTGTCCTTTCGCGTTATGCCCAGTATGCACCTCTCCATACCACGTTGTGATACTCTATGTTTCTGAATCTCTATTTTACTCAGGGTCCATGTTTCACACGCATATGTGATTACGGGAAGCACACACTGGTTGAACACTTTGCGCTTTAGGCACAGTCGGAGGTCACTTTGAAGATATTATTCAGGCGGTCAAAAGCGTTCCAGCCTAGCTTTACTCTGCGAACAATTTCATCAAATATACATTCTAGACACTTGTTGTCCCTGATAGATGTAGTTTTTCACCTCTTCGAGCTGAGTGTCATTGATGAGGATCTCTTTTTGTCCCGCAAAGCTTTCGAACATGACTTTAGTCTTCTCATGAATATGGTGTAAAATATAGTGATGTAAGTACCTATTATGTATTTAAAAAAAAATATTCACATAAAAAAGGGCGAATCCTTAGGTATTCGGTTGCCCATACCTACAACTGTAATATTATGTATGGTGTAAATGTAAATGTAAGCCGGCACACACAACTAAACACGCCTCGTCTGCTGCACAGCCATAAATAAGGGGGTTCGGATTCGATCAAGGGTCTGGAAAAATTTATAAGTTGTTTTTGGTTTAAAAAAAACGAACTATAACTTCCATTCTGTGAATATATGCTTAGCGTATGAGCGAAAATCATCAAGTTACTTCCCGTGAGAAAGCATTCGGCACGCTTATATTCTCCGCGATTTTCGTTAGAGTAAGATAGAATTTCTACGGCTGAATTAAATATTGCTTGTACACGTCGCCGGTAAATATTTGTTCCATTCATTCAAAAACTGAGAGCACGTAATGCTGAAATTTATTGTTTTTGTGTTAAATATAAAGATAGTGGTAATTATGTTTAGTTAATTTAGTAGAAAATATCGTTAACTATGTTGTGTTTAAATTTGGAAGTCGTACTGAGAAGCAACAATGGTAGGTACCTATAACTAGAGTTGGGTATTTCCCGAGAAAATCTCAATCTCGAGATTCGGGATTTCCCGAAATGATGAAATTTTGAATTCTCGAGATTCGGGATTTCCAGAAAAGAATTCTCGAGAATACTCGAGATATAAAGAAATTTTAAAAAAACTTCTAAACATCCTAAAATCAGTTTCCAAAGACAGACAAATTCCAAAAAAAATATGATTTTTTTATTTATGTAAGAAGACAAACGAAATAGAAGTACGAAAACAGAAATAATTAAAAACATTACTTATTAAAATGGGATTACAAAAAACACAGACTGTCAATCGCTGCGTCTGACAATCGCTTTTGAGATACGAAATTCCCTGCAAAAATTGCGCTCATTTTGAGTCGACGTTGGCTTAGTTGTGTTAAATACCCCGATCAGTCTTTGAACGTTTCGTGTTTTCTGTCCACTTTTTTCATATAGAAAATCGTTTTTTTCAACAAATATTTGATAATAAAGAAATTCTCGAGATTCGGGATGGAAAATCTCGAAAATTTCTCGAGAATTCCCGTCGGGAAATTCCCGAAACTCAACTCTACCTATAACGTTTCATAGTAAAGTGAATAATAATAAAATTGAGGTTCTAATCACTACTGTTCGTTATAATAATATGTAAGAAACACGGGTTCATATAGCAGAGCTGAACAATACATTTTATGTTATTAGTCGTGTCACTTTAGCTTTTTTTGGATAACTTCGTCAATATTATTATTGTTCTTGGTATCAAAATTAACTGACTATTGTTTCGAAGACATTGTAAGTATTGCCTACTGACTTACATTGGCATATTATAATGACACCTAACACTGCCAGGATGTGAACTGAAGCTTACGGCGTTGCAAACAGAGTGTCAATTTACCACAATTAGAAATAAAAATATAGGTATTCGTAGATTTTATGCAAGCGATAATTTATTCTATGATTAACTATTTTTTTTATTCAACGAATAATTCACAAGATTTAAGAATATAACATTCTAATTATTGAGCATACACAAAGTTGAAAACACTCTTAATATAGAAAATATATTATCCAGAGCGTTGGAGCGTTGGACTTATCTTTAATAAGCAATGACATTAATATGGACGAATCATCTGGGAAAAAAATGACACTCACTTTATTGTCGGGTCTGCCGAATGGCATAATCTGTTCTAACGCCATTACAATAAAGGTGATATTGCTATAAATTCCTGATGCTTTTTGTTGGGTCTGCCGAATGGTTCGGTTCGAACGGGTTCGCTCAAATGAACATTGACATTAGAAACACCGCTCTAATGCCATCACAATAAAGGTCATATTGCTATAAATTCCCGATGCGTGATATCGCATAATGGAAATTGCGTGACGTCTATCTATACATGCGAATGCGCGAATTTACTTGCTAGCTACTGTATTGAGTGCGTCGTCCATTAATAATGTCATTGTTAATAAGTATAATAATATGTAAGTATACAAATGTTGAATTTTTTTTTAAATAATCGCCATTTTCATTATTAATTATATTAAACAGAGCAAATCGTCTCTCATTATTTGCCTATTCTGTCAAAAAAGTGAGGTTATTTATCACTCGGTAGTGTTGCCATAATATATCAAATAAGTGTTGCAAAGTGTCAAAATATAGGTAGATACTTACTATTTTCATAGGACGAAAATTTAATAATAAAAACATCTGGAGCACTACAAATTTTCGGTGCTCCGGTTCCGCTCCTGCTCCAGGTAAACTCCCATTAGTCCAGTGCTCCGTGCTCCTGCTCCGAGCTCCGCTACAACGCTCTGATTATAACCAATAGAAAAAATCTTTTTGAAAAAAGTAAGACACCCTCGCAGGATCGAACCTGCATCCCCCATTATTTCTGAGTTCCCTGCGTATATAAATGCTACACATACGGCTATTTTTCTATGTGTACAATATACATGTAACCCTCAGTCCAAATTACATGTGCAAAAACATGTGACACCGCCGCGTTACCTACCTACTTTACATTAATAATAAAACTGAAATTTCCTTTTGAAATTGCAGGAAAAATGTGAATGTCGCGAGTATTGTTTCTTTTTCTTTAATGTGGTTATGTTATAAGTATATACCTAATAGTAAATACCTACTTAATATTATAAAAATATTGACAGGGCCGGTTCTAGCAAGTGCGAGGCCCGATTATAGCGGTAACCGGACAAAACAGAACAGCCAGAGGAAAAATGAAACATTAATTTTTGTGGAATCTATTTAGGTTAGGTTAGGTTAGGTCAGGTCATTATTTCGTTGTAACCAGTCACCCAATCATTTTGAACATATTATATTGAATAAATTGATCAAGATGAGATATCCTAAGCTTGCCGGCAACACTATATATACTGTAACGCAACACTGTATATAATTTGATTTATTATGGCGTATTGAAAATCTGTGCTATTAAAAATCTATCACATAATAGCATAGAGATAGAACAATTTCAATATTAAATTTATATTTTTCCTGAAAGTTCATAGTTATATTAATCGTTGTTCTGTTTTATCACTGTTTTGTTTTGTCATGTTCTGTTTGTCACTGTTCTGTTTTGTCATGGAACCGATTATAGCACATGCTCAAGGCTCCTAGGTATGGACAACGGACCAAGATTATTATTTTCCATGGCAACGGTTGGCGCTCCCGTGTAGTGCTATTTTTATTGCCTATTTATCTACGAATTAGCCATAATCCGTCTCAGTGCTGCGTTTAGGGTGGTGGAGGTGTGACGCATTGATTGATTCTGAGCCCCCCCCCACGATAAAAATAAAATAAATCCATTGAAGTTAAAGTCCCTCCACCAAACCCGCCCCGTACCACCCTCGGTCTTAATCGAGAGTATCACGGGACCCATCAATTGGTGATGTGAAGCATCTAAGAATTGGCCTGGGAGTGTCCTGGGAGAAGATGCCCAAGACTTAGATTGCTACGCTCAAAGTGAGCTCTGACTGAGTTTACTGAGTTTACTCTAATGCAAAGTGCCAGGGATAGAAAAAGCACATGGAAATTACTAAAAAGAAAATGAACCTACTTGTTTATTAAATTAAAGAACGAAGCTAATCATACAGGCAGCAAAATTTATGTGAAGAGATCTTCACGCCCGTAGTAAGACGCCGCAAATTTTTTGAAAGCAAGATAATTGGCCTTAGTAGCAACCAGGTCGGACGGGCCGATGGGTCCAACAGCTGGTTGGACCGACCTGAGCATTTCCTCCCGTTCGGAGCACATACTCAGACACTCCCATAGGATGTGGTTGGCATCCTGTATTTCCCCTCCGCATGGACATGTCGGACGGCTTACAAGTCCAAGCTCGAAGAGCTTGCCAGCGAATCCACCATGACCAGTCACAAATTGACTGGTGTAATGGTCTGGAGTCAGATATTTGGTTATCTCCATTCGCCACTGTATGTTTGGAAAAAACGTATATGTGTGCCGGCCCTTGGTCGATTCGTCCCACTTTCGCTGCCAGGTCGTAATGGCCGCGTTGAGCGACATGAGTCTAATTCTGCGCCTCAATAATGCTACTCCTTCGCCAGCTAGCCGAGGGGGAGGGACGAGGTGAAAATCACCAACGTCGGCCTCCTCGCCCTTGAGGAGCAATATTGAAGCGCCGCTGACCTGAATATGCAGGTCAAGTGGGAGAATGCCGGCCAGGACCGGGAGCGCGTCAGTTGAGGTAGTACGGTAGGCCTTGGTAATGGACAGAAGCGCGATGCGCTGTCCTCTTAAAAGAGAGATTCTAAGTTTGACACTTTTGGGAATGCGCGGGCACCAAGCACTGGCGGCATAAGCCGCGATTCCCATAAAAATGGCGCCGTAGGCGATCTTGAGCGCCCTTACTTTTAAGCCCCATCCTTCACCAGCCATGCGGCCGATCCTCTGGAAGGCCACCCCAGCCTTGTGGACTTGGGTTTCGGCATGGTGTAGGAAATTTAACATTGTGTCCATTTTGACGCCTAGATAGGTGACGATCTTCGACACTTTCACTCTCGTGTCACCGAATCGGACTGTGGGTAGTCTCGAACAGCTAAGTCGTCTCGGTCCTTTAAGGACAATGGCTTCTGTCTTGGAAGGTGCAAATGATAGTCTAGTTAATCTACCCCAAGCCTCAATTGATGCTAAAGCTTCGCCAACGGTGCTCTCAATCTTCGCCCTGCTGTCGGCCTCGACCAGCAGCAGCGCATCGTCTGCGTAGGCAATGACAGTACAGTCGGTTGGAAGCGGAATTCTAAGGAGATCGTCGAAGAGTACGTTCCAGAGAAGGGGCCCGAGGACTGACCCCTGGGGACATCCCATGCTGGTGTTCCTCTTTATTGTGGTTGAACCAACTCGAAACTCGATCGATCTATTGGTGAAATAACTTTGAATTGACGCGAACAAATTTCCTGGTAGTCTCTTCAGCCGGAGCTTTCGAAGTATAAGAGGCCAAGACGCACTATCAAACGCACCTGCAATGTCCAGGAAAACTCCTAGGACGTATTTACGGCGAGAATTTTCAGCAATGGCAATCACGTTCCTTATGGCGTCGACTGTTGATTTGCCTCTTCTGAATCCAAATTGCTTATCGGAAAGCGGCGAGTGTGTCTCCAGGTGGGCTTCAATCCTGTGGCACAGTAGCTTCTCCAGCACTTTGCCCAGAGCGGGCAGAAGTGTTAGAGGGCGGTAGGCTTTGGGGCTAGACGGTTTTCGGCTGCCAGTTTTGGGGATTACCTTAAGTAAGCCCCTCTTCCAGCAGTCGGGGAACGTGCCGCTTCTGATGCAGTCACTGAGGAGGGCTGTAATCTCTGGCGCGGCGATGGCCCATGTGCGTTTGACAAGTAAATTGTCAATGCAGTCCGGGCCCGGGGCCTTGCCAGCAATCAACGTGCGTATGATGTGGTTGATCTCCTGTTCGGAAGGCAACGATGAGTGATCCGTGTCGATGGGAAGAGAAGCCTTAAAGCGGGCCATCCTCATGGCGTCATCATCCCTGGATTCGTCATCCAGGGGGATGAGGGCCTCGAGTAGGACCGCAGCCGTTTCAGACTCGGTACTGGTGAATCCGCCACCCGGTTTGGTGAATCCGCCACCCGGTAAATAAATCCATAAATTTCTTCTTCTTTGGCCATATCCGCCGCTTAATTGGAGCATATAGACACCACGCGGCGCCTTCAAGAATCCCTGTCGCTCGCCAGTCTTCTTGCTTCGGTCCAAGTCAAACCAACATCCCATAGCTCTGCCGTATACACTCTATAGATAGTATTTAGCGGCCTTCCAGGATGCCGGAAGCCAGGTTGAGATTCTCTTCTGGCATCCGAAGCACGTGGCCGAGCCAGGTCCAATGTCGCCTCTTCACTCTCAGCGTGATGAGAGGGTGATTGGTGCGTTTTCTTATCTCCTCGTTGCTCCTAAAGTCATACCACCGCACACCCAGTATCCGTCGCAAACATCTGTTTTCGAAGCTCAGTGTACGGTTGCTCTGAGACTTCGTAAGGTGCCATGATTCGCTACCGTAAAGCAGCACCGTCAGAATGCAAGCGTCGAATAGGCGGCATCTGGTTTTGACCGAGAACAATCGTGAGTCCCAGACATTCCGCATCGAGTTGAATGTTGCTCCAGCCATTCCCATTCTGATAGCGAACTCTTTCTGCAAAATGCTATCTCCCGTGATGTGTACCCCCAGGTATTTGAAGCTGTCGGCGCTATCGATGCTTTGATCCTCGCTAATCGGAGAGAAATTTGGATCGGGACAGTGCTGTCTATAAAACGTTGGTTTTCTTCGCCAAACCAACGCAAGACGAGTTGTCATGCAACCTGTCGATTGTCCCTTGAATGCCCTCGATTGAGTTGTCGAATAGGAGGAATATTCGAAAAATTGTCATATTGCCGTATAGGTACTATTCATTATCTATTCGACCACCTATAGATATTTTGACTAGATACAGGATTATCGACGCTTTCGATGTTTTGTCCGTCGATAATCAGCGGAAAATCTGGATCAGTACATGCAGTGATGTCCCGTGGGGGTAGGCAGATTGAGCGTCGCTTGGGGGCGGCAGTTATTCGAAGGGCGGCAAATCGAGGAGAATCGTTAGGTATATGTAGAAATAACTACATAAACTTAGTAATAACGTAAATATCTTTCCAATAAAAAATCAGCTCACTGGTTGGAAACAAAATGTTTAACAGGACTGTATTTTTTGTCGGGTTTGCGATGTCTAGTTTACTTCCGTTGTCCATGGAGGTCACGTCCTTGATGACCAGCAATGACACGTGCAGGTTTGCGAATTATATTTGAATTATAGGTAGGTACATACTTACCTAATCTAAAATGTATCCAAAGATATTCTTGCCAGTCACTCGTGAGTTTCAAAAGTTATCAGGTGTATTTTTAAATGCATCTGAAACCGTAGACTCTCAATATTTTCTATTGAAGCAGAGATTGCAATAAAATAAAATTAGATTTAGTTAGTAATGTATCCATACAACACATTTTTTTTAGATATTTGAGTCATGAAAGGATGATAAAAGATACTGTATAAAAAACCGGTGCGTCTGCTTATGTACGCGCTTTAGAGGTTATACTTCTTTGGCGTAACAAAACAAAAACAAAACTTGTGATAAACTACATTCTTCGACTAGCTCTTAATTATCTTGTTAAATTACACACTCAAGAAAAGGGACCGCTTATTGGAACGCCGTTGGTTTATTTCTATCAATGACATTAATATGGACGAAGCATCTAGAAAATAAAATGATACTCACTTTGTGTCGGGTCTGCCGGATGGCGAAATTCATATTTTAATATCGGTATCCTACGCTCAAATGAACATTCTGCTTGCAAGCGATCTGGCGACACCGCTGGGTCTGCCCATACAACATTTCTGACTGTCAGGTTTCGACTCCACCGTTATTATTGTGTTACAAAATGCCAATGTGCCTAGTTAAAAACTGTAAAAAAAACTCCAAGAAAGATGGGATACCACAATGGATACCACTTTACATGTGTTAGTATTATTTATTATTTATAAAATGCCATTTTAAGATATTGATGAATGTTTATTCAATGCAATTGAATGACAGAAACCATTGGGCAGTCGTCTGTGATGCGCTGGGCTCACTTGCGTCTAATCTCCGAGAAGTCGTAAGTAACCGAGAATCTGTTTCTAACGCAATGAGTCATGACACTAATACGCCATTACAATAAAAGTTATATTACTATAAATTCTCAAGCTTGTATCGCATAATGGAAATGGATACGTCATATGGTCACGTGACATCTACCTATACATCTGTGAATGACTTTCATGCGCAATTTCTCGTGCGCGCCGGTATAAAGTGAGTTGTCGATTTAATATGTCATTGATTTCTATACACTTTAACTTATATTACTAAATTATATAATTATTCATCGTTGTTTTTATTTTTGAAGTAACAACTGCCACTATAACGTTTAATAGTTTGTTTACGTAAGGAATTGCAAATGGCCGACAATAATAAATTCGTTTCCTAGGCAACGTAACAATTCTTCTTACATATAAAAATAAATTCGCTGCCTAGGCAACGGAATAAACTTTCATATTATACTGTATAATCATCACGATTGCATTATCATACTGTGGCGTAAAGGCAGTGCGTTCGGCTGATAACCGAACAATCGTAGTTCGAATCCAATCGAGTGCGATTTTTTTCGTGTGAAAAAGTAAATTATGTGTTACATGTCACACGCCAAAAATACACTCTAATCTGATTTTCCAAACTTCAAAAAGGGGCGGCATTTTGTCTAGGAACGTCACTGCCGGGCGGCACCGCTACCGGTGCGGCCCTGTGGGCCTGTATGTTGATGTACCCACTGAAGATGGAATATAAAATATTTTGTACTTTGGAATCCCCACAGTGACCACAAAAATCACGCTTTGACATTTTAATAATAATATATACAGAGCACTATTTAACAATTTTTAATACGCGCTCCATGAAGGTCGAATTCTTTTGTTTGTAAACTGTGTTATAATTAATTTATTGTTTATTATAATATAAACCATACGTTTAACATTTGTTTTGTTATTTTAATACTGTGAGAAAAATGCATTTAACCGCAAGCGTTTTATAAAAAAAATATTTTGTGGTATTGCTAGTATTAAATTAAACTATTGCGACCAATATTAATGCTGTAAGTACTATAAAAGTAGCGTAATACTTTTAATGCTAATTGTTTTTAACAGTCGCTATCGAGTATCGAGTAACCACTATAATTCGTCGCAGAATCCTCGAGCTATACCGCGTGCCGTTAACGGCAGCGTTGAGAGAATGATGACAACACACTAGGCATTATTGTCAAATCAAATCAAATCAAATTTATTTATTTATTTTACATATAATGAACTCAACAAATTATAAATTCAAAGCGTTCACGA
The DNA here is from genome assembly GCF_057557595.1 of Rhyacophila brunnea. Classification (NCBI taxonomy): domain Eukaryota; kingdom Metazoa; phylum Arthropoda; class Insecta; order Trichoptera; family Rhyacophilidae; genus Rhyacophila; species Rhyacophila brunnea. The sequence goes on along the minus strand of NW_028232904.1, from coordinate 27,653,022 downwards.
CATGACATACAATAAGTGTTAATAATTTTTAAGAATAAAAATACAGAGAATAAGTATCTAATAAAATAAGAAAATAAATAAAATAAGTAACAAAATAAAAGTAGATGTAAGCACACAGAGTGAACTTTGATAGACCCTATCTTAATAACTTATAAAACAACGTCCACCTAAATTCACCATCACGTAAGTAGAATATATCAATATCCGAAGCAATTTCATTAAACATGGTTCAACCAAAATTGACTTAGTGAAAAGAGTGAAAACGATGTAGGTATCGCATGATAATTCAATCAATTCAAACTTTTCAACAGTAGTCAATCCAAATTCATCACCTGTTTGCGCCTCTCTTTGCAATAATGTGCGGCTCTCCAGGGAGGCGCGCCTCACAGTTTGGAAATCGCTGATCTAAAGCATGCGCAAAACTTTCTTCTTAGTCGTTCCTTCACGGCTGACGATCGTAACCATTTTGAAATTCACGCGGCGATTACATGTGGATGGCTCAATGAGGTCACATGTACCTGGAATGCGCGCGAGTTTTTACGCGCGAGGCCTATACCGAGCGATAATATTTGCTGCGTGTGAAACGGGTGTTACTAGGCACTCACACAGGGGCAGATGAATTATTCATTGGGGTGGGCCTGATCTTGTCCTAAAAGGTCTCATGGTTACCAGCCTCCGGCAAATAAAGCCACTCGAAGAAGACAACATGTTGTAAAAAATCATCATGAAATGTTGTATCGGAAATAATATATTGTCGTATACCTATTAAAGACCGTCAAACCTCTTTGGATCGTATAGTAGGTACTGAGATAAAATTAATATCTTAATAAAACACGGTTCTTGTCGCTTGAAAATAGCCGATATACTGGATTATTTGTTAGGTTAGATTAGGTTTTCATTTTAGAATTTATGAATTTTTGCCAAAATCTGCTATGAAAATTGGCGCGGTTCCCGCCTGGCTTCTTGTAAGCCGACTTGTACCTAGAACACTTACAAAATACGTAATAAAAACTACCGAAATACAAGGGAAAGACAGTAAAAAATAGGTATGCAATTAAATTAGAAATACAGAACAACGCGTATTTTTTTCATCTCGGTGCTATATAGATCGATGACAAATTATAAATTCAAAGCGTTCACGACATGACATAAAATAAGTGTTAATAATTTTTAAAAATAAAAATACAGAGAATAAGTAATAAAATAAGAAATAAAATAAGAAAATAAATAAAATAAGTAACAAAATAAAAGTAGATGGAAGCACACAGAGTGAACTTTGATAGACCCTATCTTAAAAACTTATAAAACAACGTCCACCTAAATTCACGCTTACGGAAGTGGAATATATCAATATCCGAAGCGATTTCATTAAACATGGTTATTGTCCTCCCAATTGGCATTACTAATGGCAGGTTAGTTCTGCACCGTGGGAGAACAAACAACGGATGCCCCCGATTCCTAAGGTAATTATCAGAGACACACAAGCCAACACCACCAAGAATGGCAGAGTATACAGCATGGGCCCCACATCCTGAAGTGGCCCCCCAGGCTAGAATGTTTGGAGGGTCCCCCTACTTATCGCAAAGGTTAATTAAAAACAGTGTGACGATCTACATTTGCGTGTTCCAAATGGTGTTCGAGATGAAATTAACGGTATTCTGTGTATTTTTAGCGATTTTTTTGTATCTTTGAACTCACTTGAATTATGGAGTTGTCGAGTAGGTATATTGACATACAATAATCAAAATTTACTTTGTACAATCACATATTTTTAAATGTTATTACGCTCGAAGTGAAATAGTGCCGCATGCGACATTTTTTTACTTTTACAGCAATTTTGTGATGTGTGTTTATCTCACTTGGCTGATCGATCCGCTAAGCCGGGCCCCTCTTTAGCCCGGCCCCGCAGGCTGGAGCCCTGTCAGCCCCCCCTTGTGGGGGCCATGGGTGGGGCTATCTATAGTCTAAGGGTGGGCATGATCTAGTCATCATGGTTATCAGCCTCCAGTAAATAAAGTCACTCGAAGAAGGAGACGATATGGTATAAAATATACATATATCATATATGCACGTCTCAATATTAAATATAATGGCTCTCTTATAAAATACTTACGTGATACCTATAGTTGTAAGAATATTCAAACAGTCGTACCTACCTACCTAATATTTATACAGGATAGGCTATTTGCCGTTTTTATGAGGAAAATGAAAAAATATACCCATAATACCATGATACACAATATTATGTATCTAGCTAAGAAAGTAAATATTTGTTTGTGACAACGATGGTAACACGGATTTCAGAGCATTATTTTTTTATTTGCGAATGTTTAAAAACCCAAGATCTGTTTCTCTCATACTCAGTGACGTGCCGTGGGGGTAGGCAGATCATGTGTTGCATATGGGGGGGGCACATTATAAAGCAGTGGCGAAGGGTAGAGGTAGGCTGTTAAGATGCGCCATAAATAGTGCACACTAAAGTTTGTCAGTGATACGTATTTGTTTTCATAAATAAAAATATTAAAATTAATAATAAAAATTCAAAAATATTAAAATCCATAATATGTAGGTAGGTACTTATTTTTGTTTTCGTTGGATTAAGAATACCTACATATCATGTAGTACACATATTAATTTTTGGTTCATTTTTAAATTCATTAAGCCCTGCCTAAACCAAACTATAATAGATAAAAAACGTACCCAAAGTTATGTATGATTTAATTGCATAAATTTAAATATTTTATAGATAGGCGAGTATTTTTTGACTGTTATTTATTATGGCTTGGTTCGCAGGAGTTAATTGAATTTTAAAAACTTAACAACACCGTCTGTAAATTGAAGTATTATTTCAATGTAAACAACTACGTATGACTGACAAAGTTTAGTGCGCACTATTTATGGCTGATCTTAACAGCCTACCTCCACCATTCGCCACTGCTTAATCTTTCCATGCCAGATTGCGGTACTTTTGGATTCTCATAATCAACGTTTCCTCTAATTTTTCTATTGTGTGTGCGGATCATCAACGCCTGTGAGCAGTGGCGTAACTAGGGTTGGTGTCACCCCCCCACAAACACACACTTACAATTTATCATTGAAACTTATATTTTTAAGGTATAGGTAAATCGTTTTACAGTGGCACCATGGGTACGGCAAATGCGGCTTTGTTTGCTAGCATTGAAAAAGGCATTGTCGCAAGCAATTCAATACACGCGCGAATCGCCTATGGTGCCACTGTAGAATGATTTACCTATACATGTGTTATGTGGTACAGGTTTGTGCATGATATAGTTTCGTGCATTTGAGCAAAACTAAAATCTGGCAAAGAAAACTTTCTTTTACAATATTTTTGTGTGAAGACTGTGCGGGGATGAAAACATGTGTGCGGATCCATTCATTGCTCAGAATATGTATATTACCAAAAAGATCTGTTGAATTCTCATGGACCCTGTTTGGAAATCACTGACGTACAGAATACATTTTACTCATAAGTCAAACAAAACATAAAACATCATTTTTAGCTTCTTGGCTTAGCTGAGTGAATAGATGAGATAAGATAACTCTGATTATCGATTATTATCAGCGCATTCATTATTAGCCCTGGAATCCGTCACTTTCCGCGTCATGAGTCGCGTCGCGTTTCAACGGAAGAGCCCGTGTGCGGAAACAGGATGTGCGCGTGCCTACGAGTTTGTTTTTTAACACTCACCTTTTTTATTGGTTTACGCTTGTTTTGTTCAAACATTTAGCGAGAGAAGTTTACTAAATGACAAAGGTATGCAGGTTTGATACAAGATTGTCAAACTTTTTACTTATATCTTTTACCATAGGTATCTAATAGAAAAACAGGTTGGTACAAGTCGGTTATTGGGAAGTCAGGCGGGAACCGCGCTTATTGTCATAACCGATTTTGGCGAAATTCATGAATTCAAGAATGAAAACCTAATCTAACTTACTATGGAGAGGTGCATGCTGGACATAAGGCTAAAAGACAAAAAGATGAATGGTGGTGGTGAAAGATGAATTTCAGGATTTTGGCACGCAAACTACTCTACTTGTTGATAGTCAATTGAAAATTGTGCCGGCTGAGAAATATACCTTTTTGAAAGTTATTCTTCTGCCCGCATCGGGTACCTATTGCGAATTTGAATTCGGCCAGGGCCTATGAAACCGCCTTGCAAAAACACTGGAAAATTCTTTGTAGCGCAAGGCGGTGGTGATTCTGATGAATATTTTGTCGTATTCATTGGGAACTGAGAACTGCGATTTATAGCCGAGCGACGACGGAAGCGACCAGGACGTCCTACATTTACTCCTAGATTGTCCAATTTTTAGAAAGGAGCGGCACAACCTGAACTTTTTATTACAGATGGCAGATGCGGACATTCGAGACCTTCCGGGGACCATGGCAAACGAGGCCGGAAGAGATGCAATTTTTAATTTCTGTATTGATGTATTAAAAAGAATCAAAATAATAAATGGTGACATGTAATGATGATTCATGCCTTTCAGATCCAATGATTGCAGTCATATAAGATATGATAAGTATCTATATGCTCAGAATATCAGTCCTATGCGACATTTCTTTTACCACAGCTCGGAGAGGCCTTCTTCCAGCAGTGGATAGATTCAGGTTGATGATGATTAACCGATAATGTTTTTCGGTACAAGTCGGTTATGGGTAAGCCAGCGGCAAACACATTTTGAAAATAGCCGATATACTGGATTATTTGTTAGGTTAGGTTAGGTTTTCATTCTTGAATTGATGAATTTTGCCAAAATCAGCTATGAAAATTGAATAATGTTCATATTGAATCTGATAAAATTGGAGACCGTATAGTATACGGTCATCTCTTTTCGATAAGAAAACTCACGGTGAACTGTGCCATGGTGAAATGTTTTACGTACAATTTACATGTACCTGAAAATCTTTACTATGTAAAACAAAACGTTTGAGAATCACTACACACTGTCTACGTCACAGTTTTAAATTTTGACAGTTTAAACATAGTTATAGGAACGCACACATATTTTTAGGTTTAATATGGCGCTTGAACAAATAAAACCTAGGCTGTAGACTGTTTGATCAGTACCTAATAGTTTGGCAAATAAATAATCAAAAATGTTTCTCATTTCCTGTGACGACGATATTATATTGTTTCAAATTTTTAAGATTTATTATAAGCCTGCAACATTCTTCGTGCAACCTCTTGATGGGAGGTCAGCCACCATCAGGACAATCTTTGAACATTATCTTCCAGTGCGAAGATTTGGGTAGACTGTTTAGATCTGACATAAATAGTGCACACTAAACTTTGTCAGTCATACGTAGGTATTTGGCGTATTTGTTTTTATTGAGGTAAGACTACAATTATTTACAGATAATGTTAGTTAGTTTTTAAAATTCAATTAAACCCTGCAAAAGCAAGCCATAATAGATAATAGCTAAAAATGTCCATTTATCTATTAAAAATCCAAAACTATGCCATTAAATCATACATAATTTCGGATATATGGAATAATATATTTTTTATCTATTAGATATGGTTTGGTTCAGGCAGGGTTTAATGAATTTTATAAAACTAACCAACAGAATGTCTAATTTGTATTGTTATTTGTTAATTCAATGAAAACAAATAAGGTATGAACAAAAACGTGTTCACTATTTGGTTGGATCGTCCATAGCATACCTAATTGATTTTTAAAAACTAACCAACACCATCTGTAACTTGTAATAAATTATAATAAAAACAAATACGTATGATTGATAAAGTTTAGAGTGCACTATTTATGTCGGATATTAACAGCCTACGTCCACCCTTCGCCACTGTCATCTGCAGTTTGTAGTCTTAGTTCAATGCAAACAAATACCTACGCATGACTGACAAAGTTTATTGGGCATTATTTATGTCGGATCTTAACAGCCTACCTCTACCCTTCGCCAGTGACACCCTCTGTCAGTCCAATGAAGTTTGAGAATGTACTCAACCACGTCTCGAAAGCCTCAACTCTCCGTGTAATCCCCAGCGCATCTATTCTATACACAAGACTGCTATCGGCGGCTATTGAGAGTCGTTTTTCATAATGGTTGCATAGAAGTATTATAATTGTTACAATAAGTTAGCCGTCTAACTAAACAGTCAAAACTGTCTCTCTCGCTCTAAAATTTAGCACACCCAAGAGAGGTGCTGTTAAAAAATAGCACTTATTGTAAGAATTACAACTAATTTATTGTAGCTAATTGTTACAATACGTGCTAATACTTTGATACAAAACTACCCTCGATAGCTGCTGATAGCGGCCGATAGCAGTCTTGTGTATAGAGTAGATGCGCTGGTCAGGGTATGGTTTACGCTTGAAGTACTAATTATGATGAAATCAACTAGTATTTATATCTCTGTCGGTCTATTCTATACACAAGGCTGCCATCGGCAGTTATCGGCGGCAATCGACGGTAGTTTATCATATTTAGGTATTATAATTGTTAGGTACAATAAGTTAGCCGTTTAAACTGTCAAAACTGTCTATCTCACTCTCAGAGAGAGGCTGTTAAAACATAGCACGTTTTGATAATTATTATTTACCTCCTCAATACATATCTACCTAATTATGATAAACTACCAGCAAATATGATAGCAGCACAGAACAGATATAAATAGAATTCCAATAGGCTATATTCAATACGCTACACTTTGTTGCACGGTTTTGAATGTGTGAGTGTCCTACGAAAATGAAACATGCATTATGCACGTGTAATAAATAGTGTGTGTAATACACCAATATTAAATGAGCGTCAATTCATAACCCAAGAGCAGTTATCAGTATTCGACGTATGACGTATTCTTGATACGTGTTTAAGTTTATCCCGGTTACTCGAGATCGGTTACCTGTTACTCCTTCAGTTCCCATTATTTCTGAGTTCCCTGGGATAAACTCCATAAACACGTGTCAAGAATACGTCATTCGAAATTTATCCTTCGTTCTGACAACTGCTCTCGGCTTATACACTGACGCTCATTCAATATTGGTGTATTTGAAGGTTGCAGCACGCACTATTTCACGTCTATAATGTGTGTTTCATTTTCGTAGGACACTCACATATTCAAAACCCTGCTTCAATATGTAGTGTATTGGGAATCATGGCCCCCACATCCTTAAGCGGGCCCACAGGCCACGATATTTGGCAGCCCCCCCAACCTATCGCTAAGGTTAAGGGCAGTGTAATGTTCTATAGTAGCGTTTCCTAAATGATATTCCGTGTAACTCCAGGGTTCCGCGTAAAATAAAGGGTACTTTTTTGTAATTATAATTGTAATAAGGGTGTATTTTTTCTCCGCCATAAGGCTTCAACTGATGCGGGGTATAGATAGTTAGTAGACGCATGAATGTCTAGCTAGCCGTGAAGTAAGTTAAAAATCGATTGCAAGATTTGTACTGGATAAACAACCACCTGACAAACAAGAATGCGACCTAATAAAAACGTTGTAAAATATATGGAATGTTCTTTCTTGTGTCTACGAATTTCAATACCTTCCTGACTAGGAAGAGGCGAGAAAAAATACACAAGGTAGGGCAGGGTGTTCCTTTGTACGAATTTATAATTTTCCAAATACTCACGAATTCTTGTGTATTTTATATTAATTACTAATTAGTATAGGTGTAACTGACGTGTCATATGACATGTGACACACTTTGAGAGGTCGATATTTTACTTACCTGTGCGAGATATTATGACTTATTATGTGATTTCGCGGCACGTTCAAATGTGCCTCACCTGCGCGGCGATTTTTCAAGGTCAGTCAAAAATGTTGAATCAGTGGATAATTATCGTGTAAAAAATATTTTTTTGGGAAGCGGGCGCCCAATTGACAATTATTTAAATACGTGCTTCATAATAATATTATACATAATGCATTTATTAATACGCAGCTACGTTGAGTTAGTGGATTTGCACCCCTTGCAGTATATTAGAGCAGTGCTTCACATCCCTTTAGCTATTTTCGCAGTTCGCTGAAGAATAGGTACTTACGCAATTATCACGTTTTTACAACGTTTTTATTAGCCCGTATTCTTGTTTTACCAGTGGTTGTTTGTCCAGTACAAATCTTGCAATCGATTTTTAACTAACTTCCCGACTAGCTACATTTGAAACTTTTAGAATATATCAGAATACGATGCCAATGCATTCTTTTAATACTTTTAGCCATCTTTAAGCAGAGTCGTGGACCCTGAAGGCAAGAGAACGGAAGGCAATTGATGCCTTTGAGATGTGGTGTTGGCGCCGAATGCTTCGCATTTCTTGGACGGAGCACAGGACGAACCAGTCAATCATCCAGAGACTGAAGATAAAGGAACGGCTCTCGACGATATGTCTGAGAAGAATTCTGCAGTTTTTTGGACATATTGTCAGGCGCGGACCGGACAACCTGGAGAGACTGGTAGTTTTGGGTAGCCTCCAGGGAAGGCGAAGCAGAGGAAGAGCGTCTGCGCGATGGAGCGACCAAGTGAAAGAGCTGACTGGGGGCACCATCCATTCTGCCCTGAGAGAAGCGGAAGATCGAGAAGGATAGAAAATGTTGGTCGCTCAAAGGATGGCGAAATTTAAATGTGGTCACGATCCTCAGCCATGAGTACATGACCAAGAAGAAGAAGCAGAATTAAATTCATTTTCAGTTAATTCTGTTTTGTATGGAAAGTTATTTCAGAAAAATCCGTAAAAAGTAAAAGCTAGCTAAGGGGTGGCCCTAGCAACTAAATTATTAACATATACGTGCGTTACTATGGAAATCAAAATGAAATGACATTTCAGTAGATATTCTATATTTGTTTGTTTGTTTGTTTGTTTTTTATTTACTTCATATCAAGTAGGTACAAGTTTGAGCATATTGAGCATAATAATTCAACAGAAAATTTAAAAACGTTGTATAGGTATAACAAGTTCTTTTTATCTTGCAATTATTTCAATTAAATTTACATTACATGTTTGAGAAGCATTCTGCAGTTTATTTGCCACTTCACTGCCCCCGCCACTGATATCTACCTTAAGTAGAAGGATTATTACATTATTATTAATTCTTCTTCTTCTTCTTCCACCCTGTCACGTCCCAACATTGGGGCATAGGGCAAGCACAAGTTGGCGCCACTTCCCTCGGTCCATCGCCAACTCCTTATTATTAATTGTTTACTCTAGTCTAGTTTAATAAAAGCTACGATGCCTAGGTATACCTAAACCTAAATAATCTAAACTTTCCAAATAGGCACTTCACTTATTCTTCTTCTTCGATGGCGCTACAGCTCAAGTCGAGCCCTGGCCTCCTCCACCGCCGTCCTCCAGCCGGAACGGTCCTCCGCACGTCTTTTCCAGTTCATGATTTTTAGCAGCTGGTCGGCATCTTTTGTAATGTTGTCACCCCATCGTGTGCGTGGTTTTCCCACTGGCCTTTTCCCCCCTGGGTTTTCTTCGAGGATCTTCTTCGGTATCCGTGACCCAGGCATGCGCTGGACATGGCCTGCCCAGTTTAGCCTCTGGAGTTTTATGAAGGTGGAGAGTTTTGAATCTTGGTATAACTTGGTATAAGCGGTATAGTTCCGTGTTGTACCTAATTCTCCACTCCCCACCATTCATGGGTCCGTATATCCGCCTCAGGATCTTGCTCTCAAAGCAGTTTAACTACACTTACTTTTAGTATATTACGAAAAGCTTTAACTGTAATATACCTGGCCTTTGGGTGAGCTTTTCCGAATTTTCGCATGATCTCGCGGAGCTCTAGGGTTACACGGAACCCGTAATGGAGGTAGGCTGTTTAGATCCGCCATAAATAGTGCACACTAAACTTTCTCAGTAATACATATTTGTTTTCATTGAACTAAAACTACAATGTATAGAGAGTATTGGTAAGTTGTTATAATTCAATTAAACCCTGCGAAACCCAAGCCATAATAGATAAAAAATCAAAAAATACTCGTCTATCTATAAAATATCTAAAATTCTACAATTAAATCATACATAACTTTGGATATTTTATAGATAGTATACTATCTTTTATATACGTATTATGGTTTGGTTAAGGCAGGGCTTAATGCATTTAAAAAAATGATCCAACAATATGTGTAATATGTATTCTTAATCCAACGAAAACAAATAAAAGTATGAATGAAAAAGTGTGCGCAAGTTTGTCTTATCGCCCAAAATATACCAAAACTATTATGGTTTGGTTTAGGCAGAGTTTAATTGATTTTTTTTAAAACTAACCAACACCATCTGTAAATTATTGCAGTCTTAGTTTAATGAAAACAAATACGTATGACCAACAAAGTTTAAAATGCACTATTTCTGGCGGATCTCAACAGAATACCTCCACCCTTTGCTGCTGACGCTCATTCAATATTGGTGGATTTGAAGGTTGTAACACACACTATTGTACGTCTACCTATAATGCGTGGTTCATTTTCGTAGGACACTCACACATTCAATACCCTGCTTAAAAATGTAGTGTATTGGAGAATAGCCTATTAGAATTATTATATTTATGAAGACGATGAAGTGAAACAGCAAATAATTTTTAACTATAGGCGCGACGAAACTTTGGACTCGCTGGCATTCTGAGAGCGAACGTCGAGGTGTGAACACGTCAATTTGTTTCGTGATGGCGACGGCGGTATTAATTCTTAAATCGTGTAGAGATGACTAAAAACGTTACCCATTTACTTGAAAAAGAAAATATGTCAATGAATATATCATTATTGTTACTAATAGAACAAAAATAAGTTCCCACTACCACCCGTCATATATGCACAGCCGTGGATATGCACGGCCGCTTTCTATGAAACTTTAAACGTGTCTGAAAGAAGTGATTTTAAGTGCTCATTCCGTCCCGAGACGGAGCCGCACGGGACTGATGCTGCAACCATGCACCGTAGTGCTTAAAGAATAAAGTTAAGAAAGATTTTTTTTTTGTTTGGACTGGCTCTGCTATCCGGTGACGTTAAGCGCTTTGTAGGTATATCCGCATACTGAGTGTCACGAATTGAAATGGATGAGTCTACAGAAGAGTCGAGACTATCCCGCTCCCCATACGACGCTGCAAATTTCTCGAATGCCGCAAAGTTGGCCTCGGTTGCTATCAGATCTCCATGACCAATTGGACCCGTGTGAGGACGGACCCTGGTAAACAGCTCCGCTCGTTCGAGTTCCATAAGCGGGCAATCCCAGAGGATGTGTTCAACATCTTGGTGGTCATGCCCGCAGGTACAACCCGGTCCATCTACTATCAAGCCAAACTCGTGGAGTCTGGCGGCGAAGTTGCCATGGCCGGTGAGGAACTGGCTAATCCAGTGCGAAGGTTGGAGTCTTCTAGTTTGGTGCCTGCAGAATACGTCTGGAAAAAAACGGTAAGTGTGCCGCCCCTTGGGGGAGGCGGTCCACCTCGCCTGCCATACCGCAAATGTGGTCTTGTACACAATGTCACTTACAGTCTTCCTGTAAGGAACGTCCTCGGATATCTGCGGTGGTGTCAGATGGACACCGGTGAGTGTTGTGCTGATCCCCTCAAGAGGAATGTGATCGATCCTCTGACTTGGACGTGCATATCGAGGGGTAGCACCCCCGCGAGTACGGCAAGCGCCTAAACAGAACATTAAATGGACGCATGTTGGATTTATATGACAAATTATATTTCAATCGGCATGCGTCATTTGCACCCGCGACCCGCAATCCACGCATCGCCTAGCCACGATCTTTTTAGACCATGCCTCAACTGAGGTATAGCCAGATTGATTCATATTTTGACGTCATTACGAATATCAAAGGCAGTTGTGCAATTTAATATGACGTTATGTTTCTACTTTCTACCATTAGTTTTGAATGTTACTACGAATTAATTCTTCTTATTTCTTTTATGGTGATCGACAGTCGGCAATAGAGTAGGCATTGCAGAATATTAATTCCGCGAACTTACAGACCACACGTGTGGCCAAATGTCACAAGATTGTTTACATTTCATATTTCAATGCCTGCATAAAGGATCCGTTGATTATATTGCACGATTATATTGTATAGATGCCATGCATTGATATTCAGTTTATAAACATTGCATACAGCGACATTGTACGTCCTCATTTGCAAACTCTTAATAAGGAAGTAATAAATTTTTTTTAAATGTGTATCAAAATATTCGTCTTTGTTGGTTGTACCAATTTATTTATTATTTCAACGTTTTTTCTAGCTCCGAATTTCTTCTTCAATTCCATGTTCAAATTCATCCAGATTGTTGTGATCTTAACTGTTTAGTCAGTTAAGTCATTAGTAGGCATTCCAATCCCGGAATCTCGGGATCCCAAGCTATTTTCGATACCTATGAATCCCGGGATTGGTAAACATAATCCCAAAGATTTCGGGATTGATTTTTTTATCAATTTCATATAACATATAACAGAAAAAATACTTTTAATAACAAATAACTAAATTAAAAATAAACTGCGTTTTAAATAAGTTTGATTTATACCCGTACGTAAGTTGCCGATCCATTTTATTTTTTCACATAAATTAATAAAAATGAGAAAGATTGAAAAAAAACAATGCTTCGCACTTTTAACAAAGTAATTCCACCATGATCTCATACGTTTTACGGGAGTTTCATATTTGGCTGACTAATTAAATTTATGAAGCGGAAACGCCATAAGTACACCATGATTAGTTGCTTTATTATTTTAAATCTCGCTAATCCATTCATTAAGTCTTTACTATCAGAAACAGCAATCTCATATTGAGTTCACATTATTATTTATATTACAATATTATTTACTCTCTTAAACTTATGTATTTTCAAGATTGAACGTACACAATATTAACAATAAAAATGTCTTAAATAGTATAAATTATACTAGTTTTATTTTTGAAAAATGCCAATCCCGGGATTGTCAAATTGTAATCCCGAAATCCCGGGATCAGAATTTTGGCTCGGGATTGGATTCCCTAGTCATTAGTGGAAGCCAGCGACAAACAAACTTTGAAAATAGCCGATGTACTGTATTATTTGTTGGTCAGGTTAGGTTATGTTAGGTTAAGTGGTTACATGTAAATTGTACGTAAAACATTAAATTTCACCGTGGAAAGAGATGACCGTATATTATACGGTTATCCAATTATTTTATTAGCTTCAATATAAACATTAATTCAATTTTCATAGCTGATTTTGGCAAAATTCATGAATTCAAGAATGAAAACCTAACCTAACAAGTAATCCAGCAGATACTTAAGTATATCGGTTATTTTCAAAATTTCTTTGCTGCTGGCTTCTTGTAAACTGTAAAGTGTACATCGACAAGAACTGTGTTTTATTTAGACATGAATTTTATTCAGTACTATACGACTCGAAAAGGTTGGTCGGTCTTTAATGTACGGCCATATAATATATATTTCCGATACAACATTTCACGGTGAAGTGTGATACGGCGAACTACATACGTACTTACAAGTTTCCGGACACGGAGATTTTGATGATTTGGTGTAATATCTTATCGATCTAACAATAATTAAAGAAGTTTATACCGAAAAATCATTAAAATTGAGGGCTAATGCTTTTTTCCTTAAATTAAAACTTAATTAAAGCTCAATTAAAACCTAAATTTAGATAATAATTTTGCATTTGCTGCTTAATTCCTTTTTACAGAACGTGTATTTTGTTGTATATATTGTTAATATCTAATAAAAGCACTTTTCGAAAAATCGAGAGTTTTTCCTAAACACAGTCGATACCTATATTGTTGGTTCATACTTAATTCATTAAGCCCTTCCTAAATCATAGTATAATAGATAAAAAAAGATGTATGATTTAATTGCATAATTTTAGATATTTTAGGTATAGATACCTAGACTATTTTATAGATTTTTTGACTGTTATCTAATTATGGCTTGGTTTTTGCAGGATTTAATTGCATTTTAAAAACTAACCAACACTATCTATAAATTGTAGTCTTAGTTCAATGAAAACTAATACCTATGGCTGACAAAGTTTGGTGTGCACTATTTATGGCGGATCTTAACAGCCTACCTCCACCCTTCGCCACTGATGTATAGTATGTAGGTTTACCTATAAAGTAAGTAGGTATACGTATATGATTATTAGTTCAATAAAGCTTACCATAACTGTAATAAATAATGCACTTAATTATTATTACCAACTGCATATTATTTCGTACTTCTAATGACTTGTTTTTTCCTGTTTTGTCGATAATTAGTTACCTATCTTGTTTACAGGCTCCGATTCATTTAAGCATTTAAGGTACCTGAGTCGGTTTTGCTTTAATGCATTAGTTAACTGAGTAATAACAACACAAATTAAATAATATACAATTATTGTTTGTTGTTGCATCGGACAATAGTTCAAAGATCGCCCTCATTTCGACTGACTTTCTTCTGCCGAACAAGAATTTGCAAGTCAAACATAACAACTATATTATTATTGGGAATTTACTCGGCGATATTTGTAACAACGAATATTTTGTTAAATTGTCTATATACTACTTACTATTATTGTATACATAGTATGTACGGTACTGTTCGGTTATCAGGAATACAGCGGAAAATACATTTTGAAAATAGCCGATAAACTGGATTATTTGTTAGGTTAACCTAACCAAACCAAACCTAACCTAACCCAACCTAACCTAACCTAAACTAACCCAAACTAACAAATAATCCAGTATATCGGGTATTTTCAAAATGTGTTTTCCGCTGTATTCCTGATAACCGAACAGTACCCTATGTACTTACCAGTGGCGAGGGGTGGAGGTAGGCTGTTAAGATTCGACATCAATCATCATCAGCCGGGGTCAATCCACTGCTGGATGAAGGCCTCCCCAAGCTTATTCCAACTCTCTCGGTCCTGTGTCATTCGCTGCCACGTATTTCCGCCGAAATTTGCCAGTTCGTCAATCCAGCGGCTTTTAGGGCGACTCTGTGGCCGTCGATATTAATATTCGACATTAAGGCCCGTTTCAGACGGGACACCGGTGTCGCGCTCATTATAATATAGGAGGCCTTTGTATTCGAATAAAGTGGCCTCTGTATTATGTTTATGAACGCCCCAGAGCTAATGAGTCAACGCATAATTTCGCGTTATAAATTAGAACATAAAACTGGTTGTGGTAATAAAAACAAGTGTATCGGCGGCTTGAGAATGTAGCGGCCGACCGAAAAGTGTACCGGATATGCGTTGACTCATTAGCTCTGGGGCGTTCATAAACATAACACAAAGGGCCCTTTATTCGAATACAAAGGCCTCCTATATTATAGCATGATTACATATTATTACACACCCAGGGTGACCGCGCGGCTTAAGCGTTGGACTATAGCGCCGTGGGTCCCAGGTTCGAATCCTGGATCTGGCAAGTACACATATTGTTTTTCAATTTGTGTGTGAGTCACGGTATGGACCTAATAGGTAGAGCAAGTGGCTGACATCCATTTCTCGTAAAAACAAAATCTGTTAATACAAACCTCTACTCTGTGGAGGCCCATTATGATCCTATTAGGATCGGACATGGTCGGAAGAAGAAGAAGAAACTTTGTCAGCCATCTTATTTATTTTCATTTAACTAATAATACAATTTGAAAACGGTACTCGTAAGTATATAAAATTCAATTAAACATTTCCTAAATTGAAACATAATAATTTAGATTATATTATGGGCGATCCGACAAAAACAGTGCTGGCTTATTTATTTGTTTTCGTTGAATGAAGAATACCTACATAATATTAAATAGTTGGTTAGTTTTTTTTTTAAATCCATTATTCCTGGCCAAGTCAAACTAGGTATGTACATAATAATCGATAAAAATATTCTTCTATCTATAAAATATCTAAAGTTATGTATAGTTTAATGGTTTAATTTTAGATATTTTATGAATACACGAATATTTTTTGACTATTATCTAATATGGCTTGGATTAGGCAGGGTTTAATTGAATTTTAAAAACTAACAAACACTATATACACATTGTAGTATTAGGTCAATGAAAATAAATACGTTTGACGTTTAGTGTGCACTGTTTATGTCGGATCTTAACAGCTTACCTCCACCCTTCGTCACTGGTACTTACTCATCTACTTGAAATTAAGTTAACATTTTTATAATACCTACATATATGTTTCTTTTATTATGTCATGTGTAAATTGATGATTTTACAATTATTATTATCTACTAATAGTAACTAATAGTGCCTGCATTTTTGACGTCAATCATGTTCAGGTAAATACCTATTTTGATAATTTACAACCACGTAAAAGTTTCTAAGAGGGAACTCAGAAATAATGGAAACTGAAAGAATATGGGATAACCTTAAACACGTGTCAAGAATACGCTTCTATTTCGTTCTGACAACTGCTCTCGTTTTATGCACGGACGCTCGTTCAATATTGGTGTATTTGAACGTTGCAACACACACTATTGCACGTCTATAATGCGTGGTTCATTTTCGTAGTACACTCGCACATTCAAAACCCTGCGTCAAAATGTAGTGTATTGGGGTATAGTCTATCTAGTATTCTTCACACGTGCTTTAGTTTGTCCTATATTCCACACTCGACATCGGTTGTTTTTAGTTATTTTTAGTTCTGTGTTCCCTGGAGATACCTAAGTACTTATAGGCATGGCCCCCACAAGGGGGGGGGGCTGACAGGGCCCGAGCTCAGGAGAAGCCTGGCGTGACAAGTCGACCAAATAAGTAAGATAAACACACATCACAAATTTGCTCTAGTTGTAAAAAAAAAGTCGCCTCTGGCGCTATTTTCCTTCAATAGTAATATTATTTTAAATTATGTGGTTGGACGACACAATTTTTAATTGTGTATCGATACCCGACAATTCCATAATTCACATGGATGTATTGAAATAAACAAAAAAAAAACACCGGATATATTATTAATTTTACCGCATACATCATTTGGAAAACGCTACATTAGAGCGTCACACTTCCTTAGAGATAGGTAGGGGGGGGCGCCAAAGATCCTAGCCTGGGGGCTCGCTTCAGGATGCAGGGGCCATGCTTATAGGCAGTGGCGGCTCGACGACTTTCTAGATGGTGGGGTTTAGCCATTAATTATTAAATATAGATGCCTACCTACTTTCTCATATTATACGTTATATACCAAGCTACTTAAAATAATATGATTTTATTAATGAGGAAATGAGTAATTTTTCAGAATAAATAATGTGATTATCTGAGTCGTTACTTAATCGCATCTAAAAAACTTGTTTAAAATATTAACATAATGAATGATAGTCATTATTAAAGTCTTACCATTATCAGTTTTGAACAACTACATACAACGGGCATTCTTACTCACCTAGGGGTTATTTCATTCCCTCCCCAGTATGCGTATACTAACGCTAATGCATTCACATTATTTGTAGAACGACATTTTTGTATATGTATATACTTAAATAAAATTACGGCGGGTTTATATGGATAAAATAAATTAAATAGTTGATTTGGTACCGTTCGGTTATCAGGAATACAGCGGAAAACACATTTTGAAAATACTCGATATACTGGATTATTTGTTAGTTTGAGTTAGTTTAGGTTGGGTTAGGTTAGGTTAGGTTTGGTTAGGTTAATCTAACAAATAATCCAGTTTATCGGCTATTTTCAAAATGTGTTTTCCGTTGTATTCCTGATAACCGAACAGTACCGTTGATTTAATCATGTATTATGATAATTATAAAAATATCGTACGTGTATTCTTGACATGATAACTATGTGGGGATGGTCCCTATGAACCCTTAAGGTAGAGCCGCCCCTGCTTATAGGTAATAACAATATGTATGTTCACGATAATATTTTGATCACTAATGTTAGTCGATGGTGAAATATCAATTCATACCTCCATTTGTATAGAAAATTACATTTACACAAGGTGGTGCCATGCATGGACTACCCTTTGGATATCTGCTTATGATTTGATTACACCATTTAGAAAAATAAGCAGAGGTGACCCACCCCAGGCAATAAATAGTTTGTTATGGATAGTAGCGATACATACATATATTAGATTATAATAAGTTAAGTATTTTGTTTGTCCTTATTGATTGCACGCGCACGTGGCCAAACAACTGACACGTGTGCGCACCTGAGAGGTTTGTCGTGTCGTTTTTCGCGATCCGTGACGCATGCGCGCTTCTCGTCCATGGGGGTGCTGACCGTTTACCCCCATCCCTTAATTTGTCCAAGTGAGACCACAAGGTTTTTTTAGCTCATTGTAAGTGAGGTAGATAGTAAATTGAATTAGGTATTATTCATTTGCAAATGAAAAGACATACAATGTAGATTGTAGGTGTAGACTTGTAGTGTATATGCTTCATAACCTTGCACTCCGGCTCTAGGATGAAAATCATGTACTTAATATATTCTTAAAATACCCTTTTCACATAGGTATATATATTATCTATTTATTTAATAATTACTGTTGTCGTTTTTATTTAATAAAACGCAATTTTTGTGTAGTACTTATTCCACTTTTAATCAATAGATTAGGACCGGTTTCGTCCGCATCAGAGGGACATTTTCAACTTTCCCTCTGATGCGGACGAAACCGGTCCTAATCGATTGATTAAAAGTGGAATAAGCACTACACAAAATTGCGTTTTATTAAATAAAAACAACAATACAATGCAGTTCCACCATGAATTGACAGTTAAAAAAATAAAATAAATTAATAATTACTACATTTTGATCAAATTTCATGCGAGGTAATCAGGCAAAGGGGCGTATCAGTGTAGTAAAAGTAAAAAAAAGTGCAAAGTTATAAAACGTACCTATACTCTATCTAAGAGCACAAAAACATCGGTATTCTTGGTGAGCTCTGAGTGATATTAATGCATCCAGCGACAGAATACGAAAACTGTAATTTAAAATGTTTTACTGATAATTTACACTTTAAAATTAAATATTCATTCCGTAGGTAGGTAGATAGCTACCGACCTATCTAAAAAATATTTTGAATGAAAAATAAACTAAATAGGTACTAATTAGGTAGGTACTTATATAAAATGACGGTTTATTGAAAACCTTCTTCTTCTTCGGCCATATCTGCCCCTTAGTTGGAGCATATAGACACCACGAGGCGCCTCCAAGAATGTCAGTCTTCTTGCATCGTTCCAGGTCAAACCAGCATCAACGATAGGTATACACTCTATATATATAGTATTTAGCGGTTAGCCAGGACGCCGGGATCCGGTTGGCTTTTGAAGAACAGGCAAGCCAGGTTGAAGTTCTCTCGCACGTGGCTGAGCCAGGTCCAAAGTCGCCTCCTCACATTGAAAACCAGTTTCTCATTAAAATGTAGTTTGATACGTTGAATATACTAACTTGAAATCCTTTTTATTTATATCGATTCGAACTTTGGTAGATATTGTAACAGCAAAGCTCAACGTGATTGGCATTGGGATGCCCCTTGATGTCAGTTGATCGCGGGGGTGACGTTATCCCGAAGGGTCCTTCAAACCTGTCAGAGACTCGAACCTCCACTCCATTTTACTTTTTGTGATTAACGCCCACGATGGCCGAGCTGTCTGTTGTCGGTCACGGGTCTTGCAAAAAAAAATCACATGTCGTTTTTCAATGTGTGTTTGTAAGTTAAGCAAGGCGTGACTAACATCGGTTTGTCGTAAAACAAAAATCTGTTAAGAAGTTACTTCAGATCTACATAGATCTTTTTATATACCACGTTTTTAAATTTTCTGTTGAATCAAAATAACAATTCTATATATTAATAAATATAGAGTACTGAAATCTCATTTTGACATTTCGTATTGATTTCCATAGTAACGCACGTATATATTAATAATTTAGTTGCTAGGACCCCTTAGCAACCAATAATAGTGAGTAGTAAATATTACTTTTAACGATTTATTTCCGAAACATACAAAACAGAATTAACTGAAAATGAATTCAATTCTGCTTAAAGATGGCCAAAAGTATTAAAAGAATGCATTGTCGCCGTGTTCTGATATTTATTCTAAAAGTTTCAAATGTCTAGCTAGTCGGGAAGTTAGTTAAAAATCTTGTACAAACAAGAAAAAATTTGTACCGGACAAACAAGCTAATAAAAACGTGGTAAAAAAATACAATTGGCGTTGCAGTCACTCCTTAAATGTCGATTTATCGCGGAGGTAACGTTTTCGCGAGGGGTCCTCGAAACCTGTCAGAGACTCGAAACTCCACGTCTCTAAAACCGCCCACTACCGATACGATACTTTACCGTAAAATATCGTATCTCATCATAATTCAAATAATAAATAATTTAAAAGTAAAAACGAATGTCTCACTTACTACCTATTTATTCACTTTTTTGGATTTCATAATGCCAAATCAGTGATTTTTATTTTAGATTCATGTGCTGTACAAGTTCGTGATGACTGATGAGTGATGAGTTGATGACTGAGCACACTGCTGGGTGCTTCAGCAACGTGACAAATACTGACTAATAAAATTATTATGCCATTGACAATTTTGAATTTTGACAATTTTATTTTCCTATGGCTAATTCAGTTTATTATGTGGAATAGGGTACCTATTTACTTGCTTATTAATGAAAAGCATAACACTAGTCGGCTCCGATTTGCGTGTTGGTACCTATTGCAATTATTATCTATCTACACTTGCAGTCATCTACTAGTCGATTCACTGCCGGTTGCAGCCCTCGCCAGGCACTGTCGAGTTGGGTTACATGTAGGTAAATTGTACGTAAAACATTTCACCGTGGCACAGTTCGCCGTGAGCTTTTTATCGGAAACAGATGACCAGACGGTCACATTAGATTCAATACGAACATTAATTAAATTTTTATGGCTCATTTTGGCAAAAATCATGAATTCAAGTATGAAAACAAAACCTAACCTAACAAATAATCAAGTATATCGGTATTTTTTTTTTGTTTGCTGCTAGCGTCCTGTAAAGTGTAAACTGACAAGAACCGTGTTTTATATTTAGAGATGAATTTTATGTCAGTACTATCCGACCCAAAGAGGTTGGACGGTGTTTAATATTACACGGCCATATATTTCCGTTGAACATTTCACGGTGAAGTGTGATACGACGAACTGCATACCTACATACAAGTTTCCGCGCATGGAGGTCCGTTGCACCGATCGATTTTGAGCCCACACGATAAAAAATATTAACAAAAACCATACATCACATGAACTAAAAATATTTTTTATTGAGGGTGACAGTTATGACACGTATCTTATAATATATTAGTATATATTTTTTGACCATGTCCGATCCTAATAATATCATGTGGGCCTCCACAGAGTAAAGGTTTGTATTACCTAAAGATTTTGTTTTTACGAGAAATGGATATTAGCCACTTCCTCAACCTATTAGGTCCATACTCTGACTCATACACAAATTCAAAAACAATATGTGTACCAGTGGCGAAGGATGGATGTAGGCTAAGTTCCCCATAAATAGTGCACACTAAATTTAAAAACTAACTAAAAACTAACCAACACCATCTGTAAATTATAGTCTAAGTTCAATAAAAACAAATACGTACGTATGACTACCAAAGTTGAATGTGCACTATTTATGTCGGACCTTAACAGCCTACCTCCACCCTTCGCACACTGATGTGTACTTGTCATACCCAGGATTCGAACCTGGTAACCCGATAAAACAAATCAAATTGGTGATTTTAATCGGATGCAATTGGAATCAAAGCGCCCTTGGATGGGGATAATAATTAGTGGTTTAATTTTTGTGTATAACTCCTGCATAATATAATGTGTGTGGGTATTTTCTTAGCCTTTCTGATATTATTTGCAGTTATTTTATTAAGTATGGTTTGGGTAATAGTTCATAACCAATTTGTGAAAGATTCGCATGTTTTAAAGATTTTCGTATATTTTATTAGGTAGATACCTATTTGTATTACAGGTTTGTACTGTTTCGAAGCCCCCTTTTTAATCTTCTGACGAATCCATTGTGTCAAAGAAAATCGCTGCTATTTACTATTTATTTTATTTTGGGTAACTGCTCCTGAGATATTTCTAGTCATTAAAAAATTATGCTTGATATCCAAACGTAGGAATATCATACGCATGATTAAAACCGGGTGTGGTCAGGGGCGGTATGGTTTGGTGGGGCTTCTAACTTCAATGTAGTTTCACCATAGACGACACATATGGAATGAAATTCAGAGTATAGGTACCTATGATGCTACAGGATTCAAAATTCAATTTGTTATAATTTTTTTATCCTAGTTTATTATGACCACTGGATCTGAAACTCATGAATCATTTTTATTTATCAGTTGCACACTTTTCATTATGGTAGGTAGTTTGATACCAGTGGCGAAAAGTGGAGGCATGGAGGTCAAAAATAGTGCACACCTTGTCAGTCATACGTCACTTTTACATTGAACTAAGAAGTCATAATACAAATTTAATTATTGCAGATGGTGTTGGGTAGTTTTTTAAATTAAATTAAGCCCTGTCTAAACCAAACCATACGTAATAGATATATTTTTTGGAATTATTGATAACCATGTCCTTGCTTTTTCGTACAACGTGGTTATTAGTAACTTTGAACAATCACAAACACCAAGGCTATGAGAACAACACATAAATAGTGTGTCCTCACCGGGACTCGAACCCAGAACTCTCGGATGGAAGGTTAGCGCCTTACTTAGGGCCAGCGCTCGAAATGGAAAAGTATACGAACCGGAGCGCTCGACAAATTTTCGGAAGATATTTACATACTCATCAAATCGTATGTGTATTTTATGAAAATAAGTGTGTCAGATTTTCTATTCTATGACCTATCTAGCTCAGACGCTTAACATATTTTTTCCACGAGACGGAGCGATAATTTTACAAATTTCACGAGCCGGAACAGCGCTCCGGTGCGTTCCGTTCCATTTCGAGCCCTGCTTAGGGCACCACGAGTGCCGCCACTCTTAATAGATAGCTATTAGGTAGGTACTTATATCTGAGGATAAGTATCTAATACTTATTAAATTTCATACCTACTCAATTTGTTAGAAATAGGTAGGTACTTACGCATCTTTTTATAATTATATGACTGGTTTGAACTCTTTCGAGCCCCCTTTTAAATCTTCTGACGAATCGATTGCGTCACCTGCATCAATGAAAATCGCAGCTGTCAATGGCGGTCAATCGTGTAGATTTTTTTCTGGTAAGGGGGCCTCCTAACTTGTCTCTCCCCTCGATTGGTATCTAAGTGATTCGCACCTGGTTAGGTGGGTAGGTACATTAGTTTGATCATAGTGTAGTGATTTTATGGCTATTAGGTAAGTACGTACCTACTCTGGCATTGGTCATTTCGAGAAGTGCTTATTAGACAAATTTTGATACATATTATCGTCATTCCGGAATAAAAGTTTTATAAAAAAAACATTTGTAAAATATATTGTGGGTTAATTCCAACGTTAATATTGATTCATGCACCGCCACTGGATGACATGCTGAGAGCATCCCATTGTAAAATGAAATTAATAACGTAAAAAAGTTTGAATAAAGAACGCATAATTTGAATTACAGGGCGTTCTCGCCGTTGATTGGTCGAACAGAGCATCATTCCGATTGGTGGGGGAAGACAGTACGGCCGCTAGGCGTTTTACCCGATTTGCCCGGTTCAGTACCTCCTTGACTATCACGTCGCAAGGACGTCGCAGTGCTGTAGATTGCGCGATGTGTATAATAGATAGATAATCAAACGTCACTGAAAATAATACCGCGTTTCGCCGCCTTTATTTGAATTTGAAAAGTGTTCTATTTTCAAAAATAATCATTCTAAGTTTGTATTGAATTTGTGTGGCGGTTTTCATGTTACTGGACCTTTTTTACTGTGCTGTTGTAATGTTGAATTTATTTTGATATTGTTGAATTAAATACTGACAATTAACAAAAATATATTACTTATATTAAATAAAACCATTGCCTGAACGGAAGAGTTTGTTCCATGTATCTCCCAGACGATATTTTCGTCTATCGATCGGAAGAAAGGTAAGATCTGTTTATATATTAATCTTTTAATAAATTAATAAGTATCTATTAAATTTGGTACCTATAAAGTGTATTTTTTTATTATTAATAGTATTTTATAGTATAACTCCATCCCAAAGTGACATTTTATCATATTATTATCTAATTATTATTTGATTCTAATACCTACATATAATAAGTATATTATTTTGGTACCTACCTACTAATCAGTTTACTCAGACGGGAACAGCAGCATTTTTTTTCTGCAAAATTCATCAATTCACGAATAAAAACCTAACCTAACCCGACCTAACCTAACTAATAATCCAGTATACCTATCAGCTATTTAAAAAAATATTGTCGCTGGCTTCCACTAAATAGGCAAGAACATTATTTTTTTTGTTCTTTTAGTTAGGTAACCCTATTCTTTTAAACCCTTTCTCATCAAGGGTTGAATCAAATTAATTACAATCAATACTTAATTATTATCTTTATATTATGTTTTCAAGTGTTTACTTTACTTACTATAATAATAATATATTATATTACATACTCTCAAACAATGGTGACTTTTAAGTGCGTGGAGGTCTGAAGCTGTAACAGGCTTGGAGACCCCCTTGTGAAAAATTTACCTGTGCGATACACCGCCATTGGGTATCCGGTATAATACAAATATAATATGGAATTAGTTTCCAGGATTTTTATGTCATTATTTTGTAAACTAATCGAGCGAAGCGACTGCATGAAAAATCAAAACAATTCTCAAAAGTTGCTCTCTTAGTATTCGTTCCTTCATTTGCCGCACTTTGTAATGTGCCGCCCCCAAGCAATGTATCACCTGCCCACCCCCACGGTACGTCACCGGGTAAATGATTATCAATTAAATAACATTTTGGTCATGCCCTACATAGGTTCCTAAGTAAATAGGTATCAACATAATTTTTTATTGTTAAGGCTATAGGTACCTCAGTTGAGGCATGGTCTAAAAAGATCGTGGCTAGGCGATGCGCGGATTGCATGTCCCGGGTGCAAATATCGCATGCCGAACGAAATATAATTTGTCATCATATAAATCCAACATGCGTCTATTTATTGTTCTATTAGTAACAATAATAATATATTCATTGACATGTTTTCTTTTTCAAGTAAATGGGTAACGTTTTTAGTCATCTTTACACGATTTAAGAATTAATACTCCCGTCGCCATCACGAAACAAATTGACGTGTTCCCAACTCGACGTTCTCTCTCCGAATGCCAGCGAGTCCAAATTTCGTCGCGCCTATAGTTGAAAATTATTTGCCGTTTCACTGATGTATCGTCTTAATAATTTGACCGCATTAGGTACCTACATACCCATGTCCTATATGCAATTTATTATGCGCACAGATTTACTCAGATAATCGCATGCGCGGATAGATTTACAAACTTATCCAAAAATTATGTACCATATTACATAAGTATTTACCTACATACTGATAATAGTGATATGATAATAATGAATTTAAAACATTAATTATTATGTGTTGATCACATTGTTTCTACACAAATAATACGAACGAGTTGAAGTGTTGCCACCTTTGTAATTTTTAATAATTCCAGTAAGGGTGCAGTTATGCTAATGTATTTATTTTTTGCCCATGAAAGAATAATACGCCAACGACAAAGTAAACATGATAAAAGGGTAGAAAAAATCAAATACCTGGAATTAAAAAATACATCGGCAGCCTTCAATAATAATAATTATCATACCTCGGTACTCGCTGCTTCTTTGAATCCATTTACAGATCTAGTGACCTTAATAAAACTGTATCGTATACCAGGGGGGGGAAAACTGCGGCCCGCGGGCCGCATGTGGCCCGCCGAGTATTTTTTGTGGCCCGCCATCATTGTACCTACTTCTGATTACGAATAACTTTTTTATAATTTTTTAAAAAATATTGACAATAGATTAAAATTTGAAGAATTTGTTGTTTCGTAAATGTATTATCTCAGTACGTCTTCCTTATGCCTCGTCTCACACTATGTAACAACTATTTTATGGTAAAAAGTTTGAACGGATTTCAATTAAAACTCAAGTAATTCCTTCGACAAATATTGAATAACGACGTGGACCACTTTCCATCTTTGAAGTTGCTGAATATATCAGAATATAGATTTGAAGAATATGGTAAAATTATTAAAGCTCTGAATGACGATTTTTTACAAAGATTTGGTGACTTCCGAAAAATTGAGACAAGTTCAGCAATAGTACGCGATCCATTTTCAATATATATTGATAGTGTACCGACAGAGCTACAATTTGAGATTTTTGATCTGCAGTGTGACACTGATTTAAGAAAATTGCATCGTCGTGAAGAAATCTCCAAACTTTACAATGCCCTTAATTCAGACAAATTCGACCAACTTAAAGATTATGCAAGAAAAATGTTCGTTATTTTTGGATCAACCTACATTTTTGATCATGAACCTCGATAAAAATTCTTTACGATCAAATATCTCCGATGCCCATTTACTAGCAGTTTTGAGAATATCAACCACAAAATTAACACCTGAATTTAAAAAAATGTTTATTTTTCGTGATAATAAATAGTGTAGGTATATCTAAAAATGGTATTTTACTTGCGGCCCGCCGCTCATTTTGAATTCTTGAATTTGGCCCTCCATCCAAAAAGTTTGCCCCCCCCTATCGTATACGGTCAGTGACGTCCCTAGACAAAATGCCGCCCTTGGGCAGCGCCATAATGCCGCCGCATTTTTTATACAATATTTTTTATCATCCGTGCTCGAGTCGTTTCTGGTCACCAATGACGTCGAAGGGCAACGGAAATAAACTAAACATCGCGAACCCAACAAAAAAATAAAGTCATGTTAAACCTTTTATGCCAATACATTTTGTTTCCATCCAGTGAACTGAAGTTTTGAAAGGAAATCTATTTTCGTTTTTAAGTAGGTACACATTTTAGGTAGCTATTTCTATATATACCAAATGATTCTACTCTATTTGCCGCCCTTCGAGTAACTGCCGCCCCAAGTGACGCTCAATCCGCCTACCCCCACGGGACGTCACTGTATACGGTCATCTCTTTCCGATAAGAAAGCTCACGGCGAACTGTGCCACGGTGAAATGTTTTACGTACAATTTACATGTAACTGACATTACCATAACCTCAACTGACAATAATTGACATGACTTTAGTTGACTAAAATCTCTGACTTCAAGTCAAAAAACTTACATGTATGTAAATAATTTTAGAAATTGAATATGTAATTATTACATAATGTATTTATGTGCGTATGTAGGTATCTGCCATTAAATAATGTAAAATTACCAAATTTAAGATGAAATCTCGGAAAGGTAGGTGGGCACCTACCTTTCCGCTAATTAATATTTTAATTCTCAGGTAACACCAGCGTTACGTTTAGGTGTAAATAATGACCCCAGTGATTTTTATACGGATTCGTAAAGCATGGCGTATGAATTACAAAGTACTACCCCCATGGCCCCCACATAATGAAGCGGGCCCCAGGCTATGATCTTTGTCGCCCCCCTACCTATCGCTAAGGTTAAATGCAGTATGACCAGTGACGTCCCTAGACAAAATGTTGCCCTTAAGCAGTGCCAAAATACCGCCACATTTTTTTTTGTACAGTATCCTTTCATGACTCCAATATCTAAGAAATGTGTTCTTCACTCTCTGCTCCAATAGACAATATTGCGAGTCTACGGTTTCAGATAGGTATCTACATTTAAAAATATAATTGACAACTTCCAAAACTCATACATATTTGTTATTTTTGTGCAAAGTCCAAAACGTATGGGGTTGTTTACAAAGTAACTGTGAGCAGTTACCTGGAACAGCTCTGTTATCATATGTTTGAAATGTGTATATAAGAAGGGATAAGTTACTTATTATTAGCTTAATCCTTTTAAGTAGGGGTGGTGGTTAATCTATCTACTAATTATAGTATTACCTACTTAAATAATATGTCAGAACTCCATTATGTTGGAGACAAAAAAGCTTTTATTTTCGTTCATGTGAAAATCATAATAGGCATCTAGGTACCTACCCTAACCCAATGTGGATCTTGACCTCCTCACCAAGAGGATTCGTAGAATTGTCACTTAGGCTCAACATATTATATCAGGTCCAAGGTCCTTGGTCTGGTGCCAAACACACACATTTGCAAGTAATGGCTACTTAACACAATGCTTACGGGCCCTTTTAATTAATTTTGTAATTAACGTGTTAATTTGCATTTGAAAAGTAATTAGCAAAAACACAATTGTGTGCGGCCCGTAAGCTATGGGTTAATATACATCGATGTTTAATTAAGACATTATAAATTGTTTTTTTAACTATTGTTTGTCACTTTTCAACTAATATCTACAATATTAAATTAAATTGAGACTTTTATTATTAGACGTGATTTTTCGAACAAAACGCAAAGGTTCTAGTGTTGCTAGCAACAAATCGCACGTGTCTCGGGCTGCGAGTCGAAGCCGCCAGAACCCATACGCACACCTACGAATTGCTCATTCTTATACTGGCCCGCCGGTCACCGCATCTAAAAATATATACGTTTCGAGAGGTTACACGCGACTGTCGCTAGGTCGATGTGCGCGGTCTTCACATGCAACATCGGAGCGACATTCCTAGAAGTTTTGATTGATGGCTGTACGGTAGACGAGGCGAGTTTAGGAGTGAGAGCCGGCTTAAGTTCAAATACCATCAAGTACCCTCTCCTCAGTCGATAGTATCTATTAATATTATGAAATATCTATTTTCGAAACGTAAATGCGAGGTACCTAAACCTTAGCTCCACAGAACAGATAATAAATATAATTCCGATAGGCTGTTATATACCAATACAGTCAATTTTGACGCAGGGTTTTGAATGTGTGGGTGTCCTACGAAAATAAACCACGCATTATAGACGTGCAATACTGTGTGTAATACACCAATATTAAATAACCGTCAATGCATAAACCGAGAGCAGTTGTCTTGACTCGTGTTTAAATTTATCCCGTATTCCTCCTTACTCGAGATCGGTAGCCTGCTTCACCTTACCCGTTACGTATTTCAGTTCCCATTATTTCTGAGTTCCCTGTTTAGCTCAAAATTCATTCATGTTTATTTGGTTTAATGAGTTGTTTTTCAGTTATTTCAGTGTTGTCTAAAGGTCAACATTTTACCTATAGCTTGAAGCAAAATAACAACAACACAAAGTATTAATTATTATTTGTCATCAATCAATAATATGAAACTAATGACTGTTTCTTGTAATTGAATTTTAATATGTTCATACGTACAATGACTAGAAATAGTTTTACGTGATATTAGGTAATGTTGTTCAACATTACTCCATAATGCCACGTTTAGTCTCATTAGGTACTGGGCATCATAATAATTTTATACAATCTTTGAGAGTTTCATACAAAAGAAAATATGAACCAAATCAATCTATTACCTGTAGTTTTCACACGCTACTGTATAGGTCACAGTGGCTAGAGATGGAGATAAACTATTAATGTTTGACATATTATTAAAATATAGAGCACACTAAACTTAATCATTCATACTTAGGTATTTGTTTTCGTTGAATTAATGAAACAGTTTTCAGATGATGCTGGTTAGTTTTTAAAATTCGATCAAAACCAAACGATAATAAATTCTAATGGATTTAAGGCGATACTAATAATTTTCAACTATAGGCGCGACGAAATTTTGGACTCGCTGGCACGTCTTGGAGACCGAACGTCGAGGTGTGAATACGTCAATTTGTTTCGTGATGGCGATGGGGTATTAATTCTTAAATCTTGTAAAGATGACTAAAAACGTTACCCGTTTACTTTAAAAAGAAAACATGTCAATGAATATATTATTATTGTTACTAATAGAACAATAAACAGAACATTAAATGGACGAATGTTGGATTTATATGACAAATTATATTTCGTTCGGCATCGTCATTTGCACCCGCGACCCGCAATCCACGCATCGCCTAGCCACGATTTTTTTAGACCATGCCTCAACTGAGGTTAACTTAAGTTTTGCACTATTCCGTTTGAGTCGTTTTTGCGTACAGCGCCTGAAGATGCCGAAAGGCGAAACCCAGGTCGCAAAAAACGATTTAAATGGAATAGTATAAAACTTAAATCCATTAGAATTTAAATTCAAATTTCATCAAGAACCTACCTTCGGTCAATAGTGTTAATAGTACATACCATAATAATATAGATGTGTCGCTGAGTTTCAAAACCCGTTATAACACTTTTTTGAAATAATCAAGATATATATCGTTGGATTTGTTATTAAAATCTATAGATGAAAATTTTATCGCCTCTTTCAAAATCCGCTACGATTAATTGTCATTTATGAAACAAAATCAATGTGTCTATCAAATCCCAATATAACACTACTGAAACATTCAAAAACCTTTTTAGTTCAAAAAGTTTTTGTCGATTTTCTCAACATAATGAAAAAGTTTTATAGCGGGTTTTGAAACTCAGCGACACATATATGCTATGGGCGATCCGACAAAAATAGTGCACTTTTTCAGTCATACTTATTTGTTTTGATTGAATTAAAAATATACAATATTATACATGGTGTTGGTTAGTTTTTTTTAAAATTCATTACGTCTTGCCTATATCAAATCTAATATCTAAAATTATGTATTGTTTAATGACATATGTTTAGATATTTTATAGATAAATGAATATTTTGTTACTATTATCTACTATGGCTTGGATTAGGCATGGTTTAATTGAATTTTAAAAACTGAAAAATACTATCTACACATTCTAGTCTAAGAAAGTTTAATGTGCACCATTTATAAAGGATTTTAATATCCTACCTCCACCCTTCGCCACTGAATCAGGTCAGGAAACACAACATTAATGGGAACTGGCTTACTAAATCGGTGCGGTATCAGTTTTCAAATACCATTAAATTATACGTAATTTTAGGTATTTTTTAGATGACGAATATTTTTTATTTCTTACGGTTTCGTTAGGTAGGGTTTAATTGAATTTTAAAAACTAACCGACACCATCTGCAATTTGTATTCGTAGAGTACAATGATAACATAATTATAATCACAAAATATGACCTCCGCAACCAAACCAAATATGATTGGGATTTTTAAAAACTATTATGGTTTGGCTTAGGCAGGGCTTAAAATTATTTTTTAAAAAAGTGACCAATATCCTACTGTCTCCAATTTATTTGTATTATTTGTTCAATGTCAGTCAAACGGTCGGCCTAAAGATAAATGTCTTAAAGACAAAAGTGATGAGGAACTGTTTTCGGACCCTGCGATTATATTATGTATTAATGGCACCCAACTCGAGCAAGTCAGCAGCTACGTTTATCTCGGACAGCATGTGCCCATAGACGGAAGCATGCACGATGAAATTGCTCGAAGAACAAAGCTGGGATGGAGTGCTTTCGGATGTCTGAATAGTATCTTGAAGAGTGACCTACCATTATGTCTTAAGCGTAGGGTGTTCAACCAATGTGTGCTACCCGTGCTTGCGTATGGCTGCGAGACGTGGACCCTCAACACGAGAGACGTCCAAAGGCCAAGAGTCGCACAGCGAGGCATGGAGAGGTGTATGTTGGGCATCACGCAAAAGGACCGTAAGAGAAACGAATGGGTTAGGAAGCAGACAGGAGTACGCGATGTAATAGACGTTGCCAAACAGCTGAAATGGAGATGGGGGGCCACATTGCTCGCCGAAAGGACGGCCGCTGGACAAATGCCGTCATCCAGTGGTACCCAAGGGGCACGAAACGGCCACTGGGTCGCCCTAAAAGCCGCTGGATTGACGAACTGGTAAAGTTCGGCGGAAATACGCAGCAGCGAATGACACAGGACCAAGAGAGTTGGAAGAAGCTTGGGGAGGCCTTCATCCAGCAGTGGATTGATCCCGGCTGATGATGATGATGATGATTTGTTCAATAAAAAAAGTATGCCTGACAAATTTTAGTTTGCGCTATTTATGTTGGGTATCCACAGCCTGCTTCTACCCTTCAACATGGATGAGAGACCTGATCTATTTTTGTACTGTAGGTAGGTATATTATATTTATTCAAATGCAGTATGTATTTATTCTGTCGATCTTTTTGATCTCCCAAGTTAATTGGCGCGGAAATATTTATTTTACCGCGTTTTTAAAAAATATTTCTCAGACTTAGGGGCCTATTCAATTCGCAGTCTCTATTAGCCCTAGATTGGTGACAATGTATTCGCGTATGACTTGGATAGATAGGTATTAAAAGGTTTGTGATCCCTTCAGAACGTAGGTACTTTACCTCGATGCATTGAATGCGGGCCGAACACCAGTCGGCTGATAAGAAAAACGTTCAGGTTTCAGAAAATTTAAATTACCTACCACCTATTTAAAAAAAAAAAGTGGTTTTACGAACGAGTATTCAAGTAAATAATGTACTACGCCAGAAAGTTGAAATCATGATAGTTGAGTTAGGCTTATGGTAAATAGGATAATAATTACTATTATCAACCACCTTAGATTTCCGAATGGCTTTGTATGTATGGCTTTGTTGGTTGGGTGCAGACGTGCACACAGAAAAATCCTTTTTGGGGTCCATTTCGAATAAATATCTATAACATTTTTTATTGGTTTTTAAGGCGATGGGAGGGGGCGTAGTCAACAAAATCTATCGGACGCTACTATCTTCCACACTAACTCTACGCCCAGTCACACATTGAAAATCGTCTCGACTGGAATAATAGTCATAAATCAAAACTGAGCGCAGCATGCAACTTTCTTATGTGCGTATAGCAAGGCCGTGCGAGGACAATGGTCACTCCGTAAACCAAAATAAAATAATGACGAAGTCCGACATTTCGGGATTATACCTGCGTTGCATGTCGGGTGAAAATAGTTGCATGTGCCTCCAGATGTTTTTTTCAAAATATAATGTTTTCTACCAGCAGTGTGCGAAGGTTCATAAGATAACGTGTGTTTTGTATGTATGTACTCGACACGTTGCGAGCGGACGAGTTTAGATGTGAGAGCCGGCTACCTGCTACTTATAGCTTCATTCCCCACACCCAGACACTCTGTATTTTGGGTCTAATAATATACATCTGATAAGCAGCTCATCTACGATATACCTACTTATAGCGAAGTGTTGAATCCACGCGTGATTAACGCGTGGCCTATAGGTCATAATCACTAGGATTGTTAGTGTCCGTTTGTGTCATCCTCGCTTTTTTGTCTTTAAAATATGCAGCATCACAATATTAAACCAAAGATTGCATGCCCTAGATACGTGCACCACAGTGGTTAAAGGTCTTGCGTTTCATAGAATACTGTTATATATAATAACCACTTTGTAGATATACAGAATTGACCCCGAGTGATATCCGTGTTATTTGAGATCACTTAAAATAACATAAATGTGGTATCGTATTAACTTCTTAGAATTAATAGCCCTGCTGGCCGGCGACGTGTTAGGTACATCGTCTTATGAGTATCGTGTAAAAAACTGTGTCATATTGTAAATTAAACTTTTTTTTAAATCGCTCATCTGTCATGTTTCTTATTATATATATATATATAATTATAGCATCGGTAAATACTTAGATGCTTAGTTGCACACTTACATAACTAATAATAAATGCATTTAGGTGACATAAAATGTGCATTTTATGTAAAATTATGTATGTAGGTAGGTACCTACTGTACTTCAATAGGTAGCCATCGCTAATGATACACAAAAACAAAGTTTCCCAATTTTTTTTTGTCACGGAACCCCTTTATATTTTATACAACAACGGAGATCCTTAAAATTTTAGCGAAATAGGTATTTTTTTAACTTGCTTGACACCTCAAAATTACAACAGGCCAAAATAGAGAAAATAAATTATTAAAATAAACATATTTTTGTAGTATGATATTAACTCAGGTAGGTACCTAATACATAATAAATTAACTTTTCGAAAAGCTTTGAGACGAGTAATAAACATCTGACCTGAATGTATATTATAACCATCACCGCGATTTCCTAACTATCGACTCGTGTGGCACCAGACGACATGACGTAATTGTGACGTCAGCCAATACACATTCGAAGCATGCCGCCCGCGCGCAGTGCCCACCGTAGATATTATTACGATGAAACACCTATATGTGTATCAGTGGCGAAGGGTGACTTTTGGAAAGAGGTAGGCTGTGGAGATATGATAAAAAGAGCACACTTGTCAGGTATACTTACGAGAATAGTACGATATTTACTACTAATGAATAGGCACACACTAATAAATGATAACGACACACTAATTCAATGAAACTTCAAAAACTCATTGACGACATAAAAATGAGCGATGTGTTTAAATTACGTATTTTTCAAAACATGTATACGCATCAAAAATCATTAGATAAAATTTATTTTTATTTTTAAAAACAATCTATACTTACTTATTTATTAATATTCGATTAAACGCCGTTGAAATTATTATTTTAATTATCTAATTATTAATGATTTTGGACAAAGTGCGCAGTCGTGACAACAATATTATGCGCGAATGTTTTAGGCTCTGCGAAAGGAGCTTGCCTCATTTCGTACAAATCAGCAGACTTGCTGAGGTTACGAGACGTAAAGTCCATACGAAAAAAACTCAGAATTATTTCAAACATAATCGGAAATTTATTTACCGAGAAGTCGCGGCGCGGCGTTTATTATTTAATTTACGGCGCGGCGCGCTGTGGTTTTTTTAATACCTTTGCAGTTGTTTTGTAAACTGTGTAATACTGTAATACATTCCTACATATGCGATCTCGTTGGCAAAATAAATTATTGTTATATAACATAAAATAATGAAGTGATTAAGTATATAAATATGTCAATATGCAATTAAAAAATATTTTTCTTAAGAAGGTAGGCTTTAAATAATCGCCTAGTATGGAGTCTTCGCCACTGATGTGTATGGTGACAATGAATAGCGCCGCTATCGGAGTAGCGTTATATTCTCGAGCGCTATTATCACTCCGGTAGTACGTCACAATGATGTCATATGACGTCATGTCGACCGGGCAGCTGGCACTCGCAAGTTCTAACATCGGGGCCCATGGCCCCCACAAGGGGGGCTGACAGGACTTTAGCCTGGGGGCCCGGGCTCATGGGGGTGGGGGGGGGGCGGTGTGGCGAGTCGACTAAATAAGTGAGATAAACACATCACAAATTTGCTCTAATAGTAAAAAAAGTCGCCTGCGGCTCTATTTTTCTTTAATTAGATACAGTTATATTTTAATACACTTATTATGTGATTGTGCGATGAAATGTTTAATTGTGTCATTACTAATTGACAACTCCATAATTAAAGTGGAGGTACGTATTAAAAATACACTAAATACCCTTAAGGCTATACCTCAGTTGAGGCACGGTCTAAAAAGATCGTGGTTAGCGATGTGCGGATTACGGGTCGCGGGTGCAAATGTCGCATGTCAAACGAAATATAATTTGTCATATAAATCCAAAATCTGTCCATTTAATGTTCTGTTTATTGTTCTATCAGTAACAATAATAATATATTCATTGACATGTTTTCTTTTTGAAGTAAATGGGTAACGTTTTTAGTCATCTTTACACGATTTAATAATTAATACGCCCGTCGCCATCACGAAACAAATTTACGTGTTTCCAGCTCGACGTTCTCTCTCCGAATGGCAGCGGGTCCAAAATTTCGTCGCGCCTATAGTTGAAAATTATTTGCCGTTTCACTTATGGATCACCCTAATTTTACCGTGAACGCCATTTGGAAAACGCTACTGTAGAGCGTCACGCTGCCTTTAACCTTGGCGATAGGTAGGGTCCTACAAAGATCCTAGCCTTAGGGCCCGCTTCAGGATGTGGGGGCCATGATTATAACTAAGGGTGTACCTACGAGTTATTGCGAGCTATCGCACCCAAAAGTGGTTATCAAATGCGCGTGACTTAACGGCTGTATAACTATTATTAAGATTGTTAGTATCCGTTTGTGATGCTGCCTTGTTTTGACACATCGGAATATTAAAAAAAAAACATTGAATGCCCTAGGCCTGGTTAAATTACGGCCCGTCAAGTGTTTCTGTGAGGTCCGCGAACTTTAATCGTATTTCTGAAAAAAGTATAGAACAGATAATAAATAGAATACCGATAGGCCATATTTAATACGCCACATGGTGAAGCAGGATTTTGAATGTGTGAGTGTCCTACGAAAATGAAGCACGCATTATGCACGTGCAATGGTGTGTATAATACACCAACATTAAATGAGCGTAAATGCATAAACCGAGAGCAGTTTTCACTATTCGACGTAAAATGTATTATTGACACGTTTGTAAGTTTATCCCGGATTCTTCCTTACTCGAGTCGGTTACCCGCTATCGCCTTACCCGTTATGTATTTCAGTTCCCATTATTTCTGAGTTCCCTGATTTTAACGTATTTTTATAAATAAAATTTGATACATGAATTGCATCGTCGAGAAGAAATCAGCAAATTTTACAACACTTTTAATTTGGATAAACGCGAACAACAAATGTTGGTTATTACAACGTTTTTATTAGCTCGTATTCTTGTTTGTCCGGTGGTTGTTTGTCCAGTACAAATCTTCCAATCGATTTTTAACTAACTTCCCGACTAGCTAGACATTTGTAACTTTTAGAATATATCAGAACACGATGCCAATGCATTCTTTTAATACTTTTAGCCATCTTTAAGCAGAATTGAATTCATTTTCAGTTAATTCTGTTTTGTATGAAAAGTTATTTCAACACCATTATTGGTTGTTAGGGGTCTAAGGTCCTAGCAACTAAATTATTAATATATAACGTGCGTTACTATGGAAATCAATATGACATGTCAAGTACAAATTTTTTTTGATCGTTTGAGCTAATCAAGTCAAGTTTATATGGTTTAACAGAATTAAAAAACGTGGTATATAAAAAGTTCTGTTTATCTTGTAATTATTGTTTGATCAACTTACAAATGTCAAAAAACTTTTTCAATTATAAATGTCAATAAAAACCCTTTACGATCAAGCATTACCGATGAATATAGTTTAGAAAGTAGTTTTAAGAATCTCAACTACAAAATTAACACATGAAATTTAAAAAAAAATGTAAAATAGTTTCATTCTTCTCATTAAATCATTGGCTATTAGAGAATCATTTATTTTTTTAAGTTGCAATTCCTTTTTCATGATAATAAATAGTACCTATACCTATGTCTAAAAATAGTATTTTACTTGCGGCCATTTTATATTCCTAATGTGGCCCTTCATCCAAAAAGTTTACCTGACCTGCCCTAGATAATTGCACCGATTTAGGGTGCCACAGTCCTTGCGTGTCGTAGGAAACCCTGAGTTAGCCCAGTCCGCTGAAAAGCCTATTTGACAGAAAATCATCCGAGTTACGATCCTCAGTCATGCGGTTCTGACGAAAACGAAGAAGTACCTAAATAATTTGTATTTTTTCTGTTTCTGGGGTTGCCCGGATTCGTACCTGCCATCCCTTATGTGCATGCCTGACTCAATGTATATTTTAAACAAGCTGTAGGTAATACTATTATGATAGTTTACCTTGAATTTACGTAATATTTGAAATATATTTCCACCACTGAATACAGGCAATGTTCTTAATACCTCCAATACAACAAATGAAACAAAATAACCTATCTATTTAAATGTTTTCCTACACCGGAAATTGAAAAACAAACGGATGCCCATACCATTTTTACTCTACCTGTCCGTTGACAATAAATATAAACAATAAAAAAACTAACAGGTAAGTTTCTAACAAGACAGGTAAATCTTGTCAAATTGTATGTCAAAATAATGATTAGTATAGTGTTGAGACAAGAGACAAACCCCTGGCGCCGGGTATTTATTGTAACAGTTTGGTCTAGGCATAAGATTTACAGTTTTTTCTTCATCTCTTGTTTGCGAAAGTAATGAATGAATGGACGAAACGTTGTCAATAATGAATTTATTTTCATTCTAAGCTTACCTGTCGTAAAACTTGAGACAAAAAAACAATGCGAAACAAGATTAGGAACAGATAACTGGATATAAGAAAACATACTACTTATACGATTTTCTAACATGATACCTATGTGTAGACTACTTTTAAAGTTGTATTGTTATGAGAATTTTCAAAATTGCAGTGATTCGAAACCACAGAACAAATTAATAAATACGTGTCCGGAAACTTGTACGTGTGCAGTTCGCCGTATCACACTTCACCGAATAAATATTATATCGGAAATATATGGCCATATATTAAAGACCGTCCAACCTCTTTGGGTCGTATAGTACTGAGTTAAAATTCATGTCTAAATAAAACACGGTTCTTGTCGGTTTACACTTTACAGGAAGCAGCAAACAAATTTATAAATGTTGTATCGGAAATATATTGCCGTATATTAATGACATCCAAATTCATTGGACCGTATAGTAGGTACTGATATAAAATTCATGTCTAAATAAAACAGTTTTTGTCGGTTTACACTTTACAGGAAGCCAGCAGCAAAAAAAAATTGAAAATAGCCTATATGCTGGATTATTTGTTAGGTTAGGTTTGGTTTTCATTCATGAATTCATGAATTTTGCCAAATCAGCTATGAAAATTGAATTAATGTTCATATTGAATCTAATAATATTGGAGACCGTATAGTTTAATTACGTATACAGTCATCTCTCTCCGATAAGAAAGCTCACGGCGAACTGTATTACGTTAAAATGTTTTACGTACAATTTACATGTAACCTAATAATTAATATAATTCAGATTGGCTATACACCCCAATACACAACATTTTGAAGCAGGGTTTTGAATGTGAGTGTCCTACCAAAATAAAACACATATTGTAGGCGTGCAAAAGTATATGTTGCAATCTTCAAATACACCAATATTGAATGAGAGTCTGTGAACCGTAAAACGTAAACCGAGAACAGTTGGCAAAACGAAAGACAAGTCTAGAATGACGTTTTCTTGACACGTGTTTAAGTTTATCCCATATTCTTCCACACTCGACGTCGGTTGCCTGTTACTCCACACCCGATAGGTATTTCAGTTAACATTAATTCTCTGTTCGAAACTATAAACATACGAGGGTATGGTTTCCTGTTTTTCCACCCTCTAGATGCTTTTATGGATACCTTGGATTTATTACTAAGGTTTCTTTAATAAAGACTTTGGCACGCAAACTACTTGATTTGATACAAATTGATTTTTAAAAACAAACCAACACCATTTGTAAATTGTAGTCTTAGTTCAATGAAAGCAAATACGTATGACTGACAGAGTTTAGCGTGCATAGGGATTGCAATACCGGTATTCAATTATTTATCTTTACCGAAATACCGGTTTCAAAAATCCAAAATACCGGTATTTTCGGTATTAAGAAAGTTTTTGAATATTAATTAAGTTTTTTTTCATTACTTACTACTATACTGTACTTAATATTAAATTTAGTGTTAAGATTAATGCTGCCGAACCGCAAATATATTGACTGAAACCAACAAAAGTTAAATAATAATAAAAAAATCCCTCAAATTTCGTAATAATTTCGAAAAAGAATACATTCGTGGCAAATATTTCCAATTATTCTATAAATTGATCCAACATTAATAGTGCATCCAACAAACGTTGAATTTGAGAGTGATTTTTCTG
This sequence comes from Rhyacophila brunnea, assembly GCF_057557595.1. Classification (NCBI taxonomy): domain Eukaryota; kingdom Metazoa; phylum Arthropoda; class Insecta; order Trichoptera; family Rhyacophilidae; genus Rhyacophila; species Rhyacophila brunnea. The sequence goes on along the minus strand of NW_028232904.1, from coordinate 27,613,329 downwards.
TATCTCGACTTATAGTATTAATTTGTAAGAATTTGGTTTTTCCGACCATGTCCGATCCTAATAGGATCATATGTGCCTCCACAGAGTAGAGGTTTGTATTAACAGATTTTATTTTTACGAAAAATGGATGTTAGCCACTTGCTCAACGTATTAGGACAATACTCTGAGTAATGCACAAATTGAAAAACAATATGTGTACTTGCCAGACCCAGGATTCGAACCTGAGACCCACGGCGTGATAGTCCAACGCTTAAGCCGCATAAATATTATGATCCATAAATATTTATAAAGGTCAATAAGGTAGGTTCTTTGGTTGCTAGAAAATAGTGTTTTCGATAGATTTAATAGCTATATTTATTGATAAGTACTTCTTTGTCTCACTATAATACATTTTTACGAATACCGGTATTGATATATTCATTCGGTATTGCAATCCCTAAACAGCCTTCCTCTACCCTTCGCCACTGGTGTCAATAGAATCATAACGATACATTTAAAAAGTGACAAGCGAACTAAGTGACAATGCTGAACTTTATAAGCAGATAAGTCGACTTAAAATAACTATATACGTATCTACTCAACTCGTATCTGCAAAACAATTGTCCAATGATTTGTGTTTGTATGTCAAAGGTTCAGAACAACTGGAATAGATACGGATTATCTTATCACAAAACTGCAGTAGTCGTTTACCTCTAGCAGTAGTTTATCTTCTTAAACCAATTCATTCATTAACTAGTAGGCAATATAACTTTATAGCAGATTCCTAACTGCTATAATTAAACCATTATTTTAATTGATTTTTCGCTTTTATTGACCCAGTGAAGTCCTTTGAGAGTAGGCGGGTAATGCATTGCGTAGTGGCGTTGAATGAAGGAACGGGTATAAAATATTACAACTTTTGTAAGCAGTGTCGTTTTTTTTCTTTAGAAAGATTAGATTTTTCCATAGAAAGTGTCCTTGCAACGTATGGGGTAAGGTAAACGGAGCCATTTCGCCGTGAGCTCATACGAAAGAGATGAAATAATTACAAGATAAAAATAACTACATTTTTAAATTTTCTGTTGAATCATATAAACTTGACAATTCTATGTATTAATAATTTAGCACAAATGAGGCAATTTTGCAACAAACAAACAAATATAGAATACTGAAATGTAATTTTGATTTCCATAGTTAGTAACGCACGTACCTATATATTAATAATTTAGTTGCTAGGACCACCACCTAGCAACCAATAATAGTGGATTGGATTACGGATTTCTTCCGAAATAACTTTTCATACAAAACAGAATTAACTGAAAATGAATTAAATTCTACTAAAAGATGGCTAAAAGTATCAAAAGAATGCATTGGCACCGTGTTCTGATATATTCTAAAAGTTTCAAATGTCTAGTCGGGAAGTTAGTTAAAATTCGATTACAAGATTTGTACTGGATAAACAACCACCGGACAAACAAGAATACCAGCTATGATAAACGTGGTAACAAAAAAATACGCGTTGCTCGTGGGGCATTGCAGACAATAATGCTCAAATTTTATTAAATTCAATATGAACTTTAATTTGATATTGATTGCTTTCAAATATCTGATAATAACGCTATCGTTATTGTTATCAGATATTAAATTTGATGTTCGATTTGATATTTTACCTAACCTAACAAATAATCCAGTATATCGGCTGTTTTCAACATTTGTTTGCCGCTGGCTGACAAGAAAACCGACAAAAACCGTGTTTTATTTAGACATGAATTTTATCTCAGTAGGTACTGCACGACCCAGAGGAGTTTTTAATATACGACCATAACAACATTTCACGGTGAAGTGTGATATGGCGAACTGCATACGTACAAATTTCTGGACACAAGGTTTTTCTACTCTTTTTGCGTTTTATAGTGTACCATATTTTGGTATCTGCTACATTGTGCAGGTACCAAACTATTTATCAATATACTAAGCAGCATATATTATAAATTATAATACCGACAATTTCAATTTGAAGCGCGGCGATAATTTATTAGGTCTCTAAATCGCCGCGCTTAAATTAATAGTTGCCAGTATCTATCCCTGTTATTATTTATATATCCTATATATATATATATTATATGTAAGTATTTAATCATATTTTCTCTCTCTTTTTATTGCAGTCCACAATCCACATACAGCCGGGCTGGTGGTGGCTATCCTGGAAGTATGCAGTACTTTGGAGGCAGCCCTGGACCCGCAGAGCTAGGATCTTTGCCACTATGGCAAACACCAGGTATGTTAAGAGCATACATAAGTGAAACGGCAAATAATTTTCAACTGTAGGTGGGACGAAATTTTTCACTGGTCGCCAATCGGAGACCGACAGTCGAGGTGTAAGCACGTCAATTTGTTTTGTGATGGCGTCGGAGGAATATATTGTTAAATCGTGTAAAGATGACTAAAAAACGTTACCCATTTACTTGAAAAAGAAGACATGCCATTGAATATACTATTATTATTACTAATATAACAATAACATAACATAAAATTGACGCATGTTGAATTTTTATGACAAATTATATTTCGTTCGGCTCGCGTCATTCGCAGACCATGCCTCAACTGAAGTATAGCCTTAATGTTATAGATTTGGCATTAGCATATAGATAGCAGATATTATTGTGGTCAATGTCCACGGGCGCGAAACCCAAGAGATGCAGGTTCGATTCATGCGAGATTTTTTCTATTTGTTATAAGTTATAATACATTTTCTCAGAAGTGTTTTCAAAATTATGTATGTTCAATACTTAGAATATTACATTCTTAAATCTTGTGAATTATTCGTTGAATAAAAAAAATAGTTAATTAAATAATTGAATTATTGTTTCAATAGGTGGCCTCTCGTCGGACGACTACTCAACAGGTGGCGGTAAATCAGCTGGAGGTGGAACTCTACCAGCGTTTTCCCAACGTTTTGGGGATCGTTTCGTCGGACACTCACGGCCATCTCCAGCTCCGCAGCCGTCATACACACCTCAGCCAGCGTATGCCACCCAGGTCAGTATTAACCTTTTTTCATCTTTTATTAGGTTACATGTAAGTTGTACGTATGCAGATTATCGTGGGACACTTATTCGTGCGCCGCAGTACGTGAAACATGAGTTCAAATAACATTTTATCAAATAACGAGTTCTTCGTTGGACATTTCACCGTGGAATACATTTGTACCTATCTTACAAAATGCGGCGATAGTTTTCAAATTGTACTGTTCCAATTAGATTAACTCTAACATAACCTAATCTAACCTAACTTAACCTAGTAAAGACATCTCATAAAATTCGCCACATGTTGTAGCATACGTACAAATATACTCCACGGTGAAATGTTTAACGAAGAACTCGTCATTTGATTAAATGTTATACGAACTCGTGTTTCACGTACTGCGGCGCACGAATAAGTGTCCTGCGGTGAACTGTTTACGTACAAATTTCCGGATACGCTTTTATTAATGTTACAATATGCACCCACGGTGGGCGCGCGGCTTAAACGCCGGTCTATTGTGTCGTGGGTCCCAGGTTCGAATCCCAGGTATAAGTGGCAAGTACACAATATATTGTTTTTCAATTTGTGTATGAGTCAGCGTATGGCTGAGTATACCTAATAGGTTGAGCAAGTGGCTGACATCCATTTCTCGTAAAAACACAATCTGTCAATGCAAACCTCCACTCTGTGGAGGTCCATATGATCCTATTAGGATCGGACATGCTCGAATTGATTGAATGCATCTGGCACGGGCGCGCACACAATTGAGAACTGAAAAAAATACAAATTACTTATCACACATTTGTTCTTCATCAGCATCTCATGACAAAACAGCCTTATCAACGGGTTGGCTCCCACTCCTTTTGTCATTCTACGACGCGCAAGGCCTGTGGTCACTTGCCAATAAAATAGCCGATATACTGGACTATTTCGAGGGCTCAGTGTCAAACAACACTATCTACAAAAGTGCAAGTTTACAGGAGAGCCAAAATTCGTTATTTTAGATTCTTGTTACTCAACAAGGGAAATGTTTATTTAAAACCTAATGTTAATATTTTATAATTTATTGTGTCTTGTACATTTATCTTGCTTATGATGATGTTAAAATTTATAGGGATAGTTTTAAAAAAATATGAAAACAAGGGTAACTTATGTTGTTAGCGTTAAACTTTACTGACGATTTAATAAGAAATTAGAAAGATTGACATAACGTTGTTTGACTATCATGTAGCCGTAAATGTAAAATAACGTTATCTCAAAAAAAAAAAAAACACTTTTTTGTAGATAACGTTGTCTGACTTTAAGCACTCGATTTGTTAGGTTAGGTTAGGTTTTCATTTTTGAATTATTCATGAAATTTCCTCCTGGCTTCCTGTAAACCGACTTGAACCTAAAACAATTACAAAATACGCAATAAAAACTACCGAAATACAAAGGAAAGACAGTAGAAAATAAGTATATAATTAAATTAGAAATACATACAATTTGTAATTTTTTCATCTGATCTTCCGATAAGAAAGTAATGTATGTAATTTAAGACTTCTTAGGTGTTTATTTTATTGACAGTATAGTAGTCCAAACGCTTTGGTAATAGTAACTAATAATATATCGTAAAACATTCGGTATAAAATAAACTTACATAAAACAAGATTTATATAAGCATATATAGGAGGTCATTTCTTTTATTGTTATTGTGTTTATGCGGTTTTTAATGTTGAACATATAACCACATCCGCTAAAACTGTGGCGGGAGACTTCGTACTATAATACAACTGACCGACCAGCCAAACACATGTTTTTTTTTTTTTTTTTTTAATATAACTAGGTAGGTACATAATTATAATAAAACGTATATTTACATAATATTATGAATATCAGACATGTATACTAACCACTGTGTAGCAGCGGCGAAGGGTGGAGGTAGGCTGTTAAGATCTGACAGAAATAGTGCACACTAAAATTTCTCAGTCATACGTATTTGTTTTCATTGACTACAATGTGCAGACAATGTTGGTTAGGTTAGGTTAGGTTAGGTTAGGTTTTTTTTTTTTTTATGACATAAAGGGTACCTTGCTTGCTATGTACAAGGTTTAGGATCTGGAAGAGTAATGATTTTACTTGGAGCTAGCTTTTGTGTGAGGAACGGCTTGACTTTTGGCTATGGCCTTGCTGGGAACTTCTCCGCATTCGCTTTTGAGACATAGGGAACCATAGAAACCTATGTCAGAGAAGACGGAACTTAAGCTTATTAGACACTTAAGGGACCTTCCAGCCATCGCATGATGGTTGGCTTTTTGTTCTTCTATCTATCTTTCCCATTCCTGCTCTGTGATACTTACTCCTTTATTCAACTCTTTTAGTCGCCTAACTATCTGAACAACAAACCTTTCAAATTCCTCTGCTGCTTGTCTGCTTCTGAAAATGTCATGAAAATCTATCTTTGCAGATTTAAGCGCCATTTGGAGCTTGTGTCTCAGCAAGTCAAACATCGGGCATTCCCTCAAAATGTGAGGGACGTCCTGCGTGATGTTACCATCACACTGACAGCCGTCTGCTTGACTCACTTTGAATCTGCAAAGGTATTCATTGAAGGCTCCGTGGCCGGTGAAGATCTGCGTTGTTTCGAAGCTCGGCTTAGAGAAATAGGTTAGGTTAGGTTAGGTTTAAAAAATCCATTTAACCCTGCCTAACCAAACCACAATAATTTTGGTTTGGCGATCCGCCAAAAATAGTGCACACTTTTTCTACACAGCCTACCTCTAATACTTCTGGGCAGTATGGAGTAGGATATTGTATTAATTTTGGTTTTTGCGGGAAACGCATGTTAGTCTCTTGTTTAATCTATTAGGGTCAATAACCTGGGTCTGGAAAAACAACATGTGAATTTTCCAGACCTGGGATACGAACCTGGGACGCACGACATTATACCTAATATCAATAATACCGTACGGTTATCGACGGTGTGAATGTATATTTCTATTACTATGGTATTGATTTTTTATATAATTTTAATATCAATACTATCGACCGGAGGTACCTAATTGATGAAATTTGAATTAAAATTCTAATAGATTTAATATTTTACTTTGTCTGTGGTCCCTTTTGAGTTTGATGTGGCCCCCTGAAAATGTGATTATTAGCTTGTGGTCCCTCTGAAATCTCATATGAGAATTTCCGGTTGAGAATTCCATAACATTAAGAAAAAAATTACTTGGTTCTCAATCGGTCAGGATAATATATAATAATTACAAGATAAAAATAACTTTTTATATATATACCACGTTTTTAAATTTTCTGTTGAATCACATAAACTTGACAATTCTATGTATTATTAAATAATTTTTTTTGTACTTGATAGAAATACTGAATGAATATTATAGAATACAGAAATGTCATTTTGACATTTCATATTGATTACCATAGTAACGCACGTATATATTAATAATTTAGTTGCTAGGACCTTAGACCCCTAACAACCAATAATGGTGTTGAAATAACTTTTCATACAAAACAGAATTACCTGAAAATGAATTCAATTCTGCTTAGAGATGGCTGAAAGTATTAAATGAATGCATTGTCGTCGTGTTCTGACATATTCTAAAAGTTTTAAATGTCTAGCTAGTCGGGAAGTTAGTTAAAAATCTTGGACAAACAAGAAAAAAATTGTACTGCTCAAGAAAAAATCTGTACCGGACAAACAAGAATACGAGCTAATAAAAACGTGGTAAAAAATAATATCTCTTATTTATGGGGATATTTCATCCCTCCTTTTAGTGCCACCTTGTTCATATTATGTTTTCAAAAAGTTCTGAATATCGTAGCCAATATTTTCATTAAACAATTGTCGGTATTTCAATTTTTTTTTTAATTGTGCCAATTTATTTGATTCCAGGCTGAATTATGGACGAGTGGCTACGGTGAAACCGGACTGTCATACATGGATTCGGGCAGAGCCGGGTCTGGTGGACCCCCAAGATCAAGGACCGCTGCTTTATCTGCGGCAGAGTCGCTATCTGCAAGTAAGTACAAATACTCTAATATAAAAAAAAATTCCATGCTATTTTTAGATATATTATAATATAATAATATCATATTTTTCCTTATTTTATCTGGGAAACCACCCAGTCAGTGGCAGGGTTATTTCCAAATGTGTATTATTATCAACTTTTAGGTGGTGACTACATAGGCCTCTAAAAAGGAGAATTTAGTGGAGATAATTATTTTACAATTAGATATATATATTAATGTACCCAATTTATTTAACCTTGCGCGCACACAGAAAAATGGTTAGAGGGGACAATTTTGAAAAAAAATATCCACAATATTTTCTAATTGATTTTTAAGGCGTCGTGTGGGGGCGGGGTTAATAAATCTAGCACTGCCACTGACTTCCACATTTACTTCGCCTCTAATACATCTGGCGTCTTATCAATTCAATCGCGGAATTCGTTTCCAGATACATTCCCCATACCCAGACACTCGCCCACCGGTATAACTGAGGGTATAACCTACGAGTTAGGTTATCAAGTGGTTATCGAATGGGCGTGGCTTAACGGTAATAATTATTAGGATCGTTAATGTCCGTTTGTATTGCCCGCGCTTCTCTTTTAGACATGCCACTTCGATATATTAAAATACATGAGGCGTCTAATTCCAAAAAGAGATAAGTCCACATTTGGTCAAAATCGAGAAAAAATACGCACGTATTCTTTGTATAATTTTACACAATATGTATTGATTTATAAATTCCAAAACGCGACATAACCCTACGAAAAAAAAAGTCTAGATTTATTACAAAAAGCGCCGCCAAAAAGTCCGTTCTTCATATTATTTAAAGCTTGGTTGATTTCGCGCGTGTTTAAGTCAACCAATAAGGGAACGTTCAATATTGAAAAGGTCGTCTCCCATGCTGTAGCATCTGGTAAACTCATGACAGTGCCACGGAAATATGTGCCTTATGCGGAGTAAATTAAAAAGTGAGCTACAAATAGCGCTATGTCTAATTTTATTTTGCCTATATTTATTACATTTAAGAGTTTATCGGCTGAAACAAATTGTCATTTGGTTCTAATTTCGACATAGAATACAACGGAAAAAATAATCTCACGTTAAAACAAACAATTGAAGCTTGAAACATAAAAACGTTGTTTCCCGAAAATATTGAATTGACTTGTCGCTTTTTGTAATTAGACGCCTCACATATTGGATGCTCCAGATAGTTGCACTGGTTCGATAGTATACCACGATTATTCCACTGAGGCAGGTTGTCGTAGAATGCTGAGAGAAATAGGGCCAATCCACTGATAAGGCTGTCCGAGTAACAATCCTCAGTCATGAGTTACTGATCAATAATTAATAGTCTTACTAAAATATAATGTATATATTTATCTGTAGGTACCAATAAGAATTAACTTATTTAGGTTGTTTCAAAGAACTCCCTTCTAAAATATTTCAAAGGCGAGTTAGAATAATTATGCATTCGGATGCCGAAAAGCAAAAAGGGCGTCTCTCCCTTCACTTACATATCGAAACATTCACATACAAAAATATAGATACAGTTTTGAGAGGGTTTTAGATACATTTTAAGTTTCATTATTTTATATTAATAGAGTTTTTTTTTCGTATTGTTGTTGTCTTTTAATCAATAAATTAGGACCGGTTTCGTCCACCTCAGAGAGACATTTTCAACCGAATACATTTTTTTTAAACAATATTTATCAAACAAAATCCAAAGCGACAGAAATAATATAACAATAGGTACATATTATTTCGTTATATTATTTCTGTCGCTTTGGATTTTGTTTGATAAATATTGTTTAAAAAAAATGTATTCAGTTGAAAATGTCCCTCTGAGGCGGACGAAACCAGTTATAATTTATTAATTAAAAGTGGAATAAGTACTACAAAAAATGCGTTTTATTAAATTAAACAACAATACAATGCAGTTCCACCATGAATTGACAGTTAACAAAATAAAAGAAATTAAAGATCTTTATTCACCATTGTTTTCAAAGAGTGCCGATTGTGCATTTAAAAACATGGAGACAAGTTCTTTTGCTTCTTACCTACAAATAATAATGCGGTGTCGATTTTTATCTTGTCTCTCTACGATATTTTAATCTTTTTCAAATTTAATTCAGAAAAAAGTAATGCATGAATTTACCAGGTAGGACTTAATAGGGTTTGCAACACCGAATGAATAGATCAATACCGGTTTTTCTTATTGAATACCGGTATTCGTCAAAACATATCATAGAAAAAAAGAAGTACCTATTAATAAATCGTCACTGTTCTGGCAGAAGACACTAATTCGAAAAAATGACATATTGAGTTTGTTATACCAAAATGTTCCTTATTTCAAACTTAACCGTCTGGAAACCTTTTTAATAACCTTTAAAATTTAGTCATCCTTTTTACGATTACTTAATAAACTCACATGATAGACCATTTCAAACATTTTAACAACTTCAAAGTCAATTTACTCAAAACTAGTATTCTCCAGTTAGTGTGTTCTGCCAGAACAGAGACGAAATATAACTATTAAAATCTATTTAAAACACTATTTTATAGCAAGCCAAAGTACCTACATTTATTATGTTGATGTATAATATTTTTATAACTGCTAATTTTTACAAATATTATAAGTTTGGGTACAGAAGAATCTCTCTCAAATTCAACGTTTCAAAGTTATATAGTAATTGGAAATATTTGCCATGAATATTTTCGGTACTGTTCGGTTATCAGGAATACAGCGGAAAACATATTTTGAAAATCGCCGATAAACTGGATTATTTGTTAGGTTAACCTAACCAAACCTAACCTAACCTTACCTCACCCAAACTAACAAATAATCCAGTTTTTCGGCTATTTTCAAAATGTGTTTTCAGCTGTATTCCTGATAACCGAACAGTACCATATTTTCTTTTTTTTTTTTAATTATTGAGTGATTTTGTTTTAAAGTTATTTAACTTTTGTTGGTTTCAGTCAACGTTATCCATTAAATTAAATATAAAATATAGTTGTCAGTAGTGAAAAAAACATTAATTTCATTTACGAAAAACATAGAATATGTGTATCTTACCTAATACCGAAATTACAGGTATTTTTGAGTTTTAAAACCGTAATTTAATAATTGAAAACCGGTTTTGAAATACCCGTATTGCAATTCCTAGGACTTAATCACTATTATTGTCACTATGTTCATTAAAATGCATACGTTAAAGAACACAAAAATATAGGTACCTGTCTACCGTTTTAACATCGGTTAAATACAATAAAATGAAAAAAAAATAGTATAAGGTCACGGTCAGTGTGATAAAATTTAAATAAAGAAAATATTGTAATTATTATTTCAATGTTTAATCTCCATTGTTTATTTTTAATAATAATTCAAAATGTTTTCTGTTCAAAATGACGAATAAATAATAATACCTACACATAAATATATATTTTGTTCAATTGAATATTTAATGGTCTTGCCACGTAGGCATTTTATTAATTAATTATAAATCTATTTGAAAAAAAAACTTTAATGTTGTTAACTGTCAATTTTATTCTTGGTAGAATGACATTGTATTAATTAATATTATATAACTCCCCCTCTTGAGTGCGTCATTTTTTGTCCACCTAAAGCTAAACAATTTGGTGACATAAATTGTACGTAAAACATTCCACCGTGGCACAGTTCGCCGTGCGTTTTCTTATCGGAAAGAGATGACAGTGTACTATACCTACGGTCTACAATTTTATTAGATTCAATATGGACATTAATCCAATATTCATAGCTGATTTTGGCAAAATTCATGAATTCAAGAATGAAAACCTAACCCTAACCTACCAAATAATCCAGTATATCGGCTGTTTTCAAAATTTGTTTGCAGCTGGTTTCCTGTAAAGTGTAAACCGAAGATAACCGTGTTGAAATTGAAGACATGAATTTTATGTCAGTATGTACTATACGACCCAAGACCCGTCTTTAATAAACGGCTATATATTTCCGATACAAAATTTCACGGTGAAGTGTGATTCAGGGAACTGCATACGTACAAGTTTCCGGCCACGAAACAATTTTACATCAATGCATACTACAAATTTAAAAAATAGCCGATATACAGGATTATGTGTTAGGTAAGATTAGGTTAGGGTATAACAAAATTGGAACATAATTGTCTGCAATGCTATAGGTAGGTATAGTATATGGTCATCTCCACAGAACAGATAATAAATAGAATACCGATAGGCTATATTCAATGCCCCGCATGTTGATGCCGGGTTTTGAATGTGTGAGTGTCCTACGAAAATGAAGCACGCATTATGTACATGTAATAGTGTGTGTAATACACCAACATTAAATGAGCGTAAATGCATAAACCGAGAGCAGTTTTCAGTATTCGACGTAAAACGTATTCTTGACACGTGTGTGAGTTTAACCCGGATTCTTCCTTACTCGAGTCGGTTACCTGCTATTGCCTTACCCGTTATGTATTTCAGTTCCCATTATTTTCTCTCTTTCATCTGGTCATCTCTTTCCGATAAGAAAGCTCATGGCGAACTGTGCTACGGTGAAATATTATAATAATATGTACAATTAACATGTAACAAATCAAATCATATAATATGTAGGAAGATACAATAATAAGAAGAAGGAATAGGTGTTCCATTTACCTAAATAGTTTGTATTTTTCTGATTCTGAGGGGCTTAGACCCAACGTCTTACAGACCATTTTAATAATATGTCGTCGTATTTCCCTAAACACTATAAATTATGATATAAATATGTAATATTTTCTTAATTTCATCATAATTTTATTTCATTGTCAGTCATATAAGGTTAGGAATCTCTGATACAGATTATAGAGCCATGATATCCCTCGTATCGATTCTGTCATGTAACACCGAAAATACTGCTGATAGGCGTAAACCCCGCGGGATTAAAATAAATACGTAAACACATGGTATTTAACATTTATTAGTACCACCGGACAGTGTCAATATCACTGTCAACAGTCGTATGTTGACACAAAGACTCTTCAGATGGTGGGCTTTGGGCCCAGTGGCGAAGGGTGGAGGTAGGCTGTTAAGATCCGCCATAAAAAGAGCACATCAAACTTTTTCAGACATACATATTTGTTTTCATTGAAATAAGACTACAATTTACAGATAGTGTTGGTTAGTTTTTAAAATTCAATTAAACCCTGAGAAACCAAGCCATAATAGATAATAGTCAAAAAATACATGTGTACCTATCTATAAAATATCTAAAATTATGCAATTAAATCATACATAACTTTGAATATTTTATAAATAGGATAATATTTTTTTATTTATTATAGTTTGGTTAGGCAGGGCTTAACGAATTAAAAAAAAAATAACCAACAATATGTGTAATATGTATTTTTAATCCAACGAAAACAAATAACTATGAATGAAAAAGTGTGCACAATTTTGTCGTATTGCCCAAATTAGACCAAAACTATTATGGTTTCGTTTAGGCAGGGTTTAATTGATTTTTAAAAACTAACTAACACCATCTGTAAATTGTAGTCTTAGTTCAATAAAAACAAATACCTATATATGACTAAAAAAGTTTAGTTTTCACTATTTATAGCGAATCTTAACAGTCTACCTCCACCCTTCGCCACTGTCTTTGGCCCTCAAAATGTTGGGAGGCGTTGGATTAATGCATTCTATAAACATCCCGTCTGAATCCATGTTGAATTGGACACAACACCAGTGACGTCCCGTGGGGGTAGGCAGATTGAGCGTCGATTGGAGGCAGCAGTTGCCCGAAGGGCGGCAAATCGAGGAGAATCTTTAGGTATATTAGTATAGAAAAATCTACATTAACTTAGTAATAACGGAAATATCTTTCCATTAAAAAATTAACCTCACTGGTTGGAAACAAAGTTTAGGTACTATAAAAGTTTTAACAGGACTATTTTTTGTTGGGTTCGCGATGTCTAGTTTACTTCCGCTGTCCTTTGACGCCACGTTCTTCGTGAACAGCAATGACACATGCATACCTAATTTAAAATTTATCCAAATATGCCACTCGCGAGTTTATGACGTTGTCAGGTGTATTTTGAAATGTACCTTCCAGAAGCCGTAGACTCGCAATATTGTCTATTTGAAGCAGAGATGGCATTTAAATTAGATTTAGTGGTACATATTATCTTGTTAGCAATATGACGGGTGGTGGTGGGCACTTTAACGAATGTTCTATTAGTAACAACAATAATATATTCATTGACATGTTTTCTTTTACAAGTAAATGGGTAACGTTTTTAGTTATCAACAAATTGACGTGTTCCCAGCTCGACGTTCTCTCTCCGAATGGCAGCGAGTCCAAAATTTTTTCGCGTCTATAGTTGAAAATTATTTGCCGTTTCACTGATGCATCGTCTTAAAAAAATAGACGCCCCACACGCCTTCATAGACAGAAATCTGTCGTCAGAACACATTAAGTGTTAAAAAAAACAGCTAAATATAATATATCCGAATGCCCTAATGTTTTTACCTGCCTGGTTTAAAAATGTCGCCCTAATTAGAAATCGATGTCACGTGTAAGTAAAAAAAAAACTTCTGAAATGGATCATGGATTAGGAATTTAAAGTATTTCTTTACATTTTTTAAAATCTGACAAAAGAATGAGTCACTTAATAGAAATTGCCTTAAATGATTGTAGTATATAGTTATCTCGCGACAATAAAATTGCCTGATTTCTATATACTAAAATTTCTCCAATCCTTTGGTATCAGAATGATACAAAAGTAGGAATTGATTTTAACAACGTTTTTCTTAGCTCGTATTCTTATTTGTCCGGTACAAATCTTGGAATCGATTTTTAACTAACTTCCCGACTAGCTAGACATTTGAAACTTTTGGAATATATCAGAACACGATGCCAATGCATTTTTTAATATCATACCATCTTTAAGTAGAATTGAATTCATTTTCAGTTAATTCTGTTTTGTATGAAAAGTTATTTCGACACCATTATTGGTTGCCTGGGTCCTAGCAACTAAATTATTAATATTAATATATACGTGCGTTACTATGGAAATAAATATGACATTTCAGTATTATTTCAATCAAGTACAAATTTTTTTGATCGTTTGAGCTAGTCAAGTCAAGTTTATATGATTCAACAGAAAATTTAAAAACGTATATAAAAAGTTCTTTTTATCTTGTAATTATTGTAAAAAAATACATTCATTTTGGCGCATTTAAACCGCGAATGCCGGATTGCCATCATAGCACGGGTTCGAATTGAATCTTTTTAATGCATTATTTGTATGTAATAATTATTATAAAAAGGTAAAATATAATATTTTTAATAAAAAAATTAAATTCAAGTAAAATCAAAGTTTTCAGTTGTCCACCACAGTGTATCTACCTTCAAGAGGCGCCCTTTGACACTGCAAGTTATTCATATATATATAATATATACCTATCAGTGGTGAAGGGTGGAGGTAGGCTGTTCATAAATAGTGCACATTAAGCTTTGTTGGTCATACGTATTTGTTTTCATTGAAATAAAACTACAATTTACAGATGATGTTGGTTAATCTTAAAAATTCCGTTAAACCCTGCCTAAACCAAGTCATAATAATTTTGGTATATTTTGGGCCATACAACAAAATTGTGCATACTTTTTCACTCATACAGTCATACTTATTTGTTTTCGTTGGATTGAGAATACATACCTATTAAACATATTGTTGGTTCATTTTTTTTAAATTCATTAAGCTCTGCCTAAACCAAAATATAATGAGTAGATAAAAAATATTATTCTATCTATAAAATATCCAAAGTTATGTATGATTTAATTTCATAATTTTAGATATTCATTAGATATACGAGTATTTTTTGCATGGCCCCCACAAGGGGGGGTTGACAGGGCTCTAGACTGGGCGCCCGGGCTCTGACGGGGCCCCGCGTGGTGCGACTACCTTATAAATAAGATAAACACACATCACAAATTTGCTGGAATGGTCAAAAATATATGATTGTGTGATGCAAATTTCGATTATTGTATGTCGATATTCGAAAATTTATGTAAGCGAAAAAATTGTGTGAAAATTGAAGTGGAATTATTGAAAAATACAATAAATCGCTAAAAATACACTGAATATGTACCCTTAATTTTACCTGGAATATCATTTAGAAAAAGTTTTCGTAGAGCGTCACACTGCTTTTAACCCTAGCGATAGGTAGGGGGGCCCGACAAAGATCCTGGCCTAGGGGCCCGCTTCAGGATATGGGGGCCATGATTTTTTTACTATTATATATTATAGCTTGGTTTTCGCAGGGTTTAATTGAATAAAACTAACCAACACCACCTGTAAATAAGTAGTCGTATTTCAATAAAAATAAATACGTATGACTGATAAAGTTTAGTGTGAACTATTTATGGCGGATCTTAACAGCCTACCTCCACCCTCCACCCTTCGCCATTGGTACCTACTAGTATATACCTACATAGTAGCTAGGTGGTTGCCCACTGAGATTTAGAGGTCAGAAAGCATTTTAATTTAATAATAAAATTATTATTTTTAAAATAATTTTAAACACAAAAGGTTGGTGTGGGTTATCTGTAAACAAGGTTAAATACAGGTCAAACTTTTTGTTGTAAATTAGTGGTAGGTATTTTACTAAACCGAGTATTTTGACTGTACACTGTTATCACAAAGTATTTGGACACAATAATAATATTATAACTCAGAGGATAATTTGTTATTTGGGTAGTGAGAAAAAAAAATTAAATAAATTACAATGAAATTGAAAAATCGCGATGTAAATGCAAACTCTGTCATTCTTGCGCATCTATTCTATATATAGATGGGTCAACCCACGGCCCCCACAAGGGGGGGGGGATGGCAGGGCTCTAGCTTGGGGGCCCGGGCTCAGGAGGGGCCCGGCGAGGCGAGACGACCATATAAGGGAGATAAACACACATCAAAAATTTTCTTGCCCCCAAGCGACGCTCAATCTGCCTACCCTCACGGGACGTCATTGGTATTAAACTTATAATTTGTAATGTCCACAATATGTTTAAAAAAAAATGAATTGAATTGAATGTGTGCTCGTCAAAACTTGTCAGTGTGGACTACTAATCTATATTTTCTATAATAACATTATTCCAAACATACTGACCTGTCACCGCTGATGAGTGGACGAAGCGCAAAATCATCATCTTTTACTACGTGACTAACGGTTTATAGGTCTGGTAATAAACATGCGATTCATTATAGTATACTTAGTGAATTCAATGTGATTGATCTTTGATCGGACATCACCTGTATCATGAACTAATTAGTCACTTTTCCAATGACGATTTAAAAATCGGAAACGTGTACGACAATGCGAATCATGTTCTTAGCGATAATTTTACAACGTTTTTATTAGGTCGTATTATCTTGCAATCGATTTTTAATTAACTTCCCGACTAGCTAGACATTTGAAACTTTTAGAATATATATCAGAACACGATGTCAATGCAATTTTTTTAATACTTTTAGCCATCTTTAAGTAGAATTAAATTCATTTTCAGTTAATTTTAATTCTGTTTTGTATGAAAAGTTTTCTTTTGTTTGTTTCTGTTTTGTATTATTTAATATATACGTGCGTTACTATGGAAATCAATATGAGTGTCAAAAACACATTTCGGTATTATTTCTATCAAATACGTTTTTTTTTATCGTTAAAGCTAGTCAAGTCAAGTTTATACGATTCAACAGAAAATTTAAAAACGTTGTAGTTATATAAAAAGTTCTTTTTATCTTGTAATTATTTGTAATTTATTTTATAGTAATATGTAGTGAATTTAACTTGAGATTATTTTGTATTCACGAGGTTTGGTTTGTTCAGTCTCAATTTTGAGCATGTATTCCCACTGTCCCCACGGCGGAGTAGATTTACAGTGCCAATCTCTGAAGCAATATAACGATTGTTATAGTTATAATATACCTAGGTACCTCAGTGGCGAATAGTGGATATATACCTATAAGCTTTATCAGTAACACATTTTTGTTTTCATTGAACTACGTTTACAATAATATGCAAATAGTGTTAGTTAGTTTAAAAAAATAATATTTACACCCTGCGTAACCCAGCCGTAATAGATAATAGTCAACAAATAATTGTCTATAAAATATCTAAAATTATGCCATTAAATCGTACATATTTTTAAATACTTTATAGATAGAAGAATATTTTTTATCTCTTATGATTAGGCTTAGGCAGGCTTAATGAATTAAAGAAAAAACTAACCAGCATCATCAGTTAGTATTTTTATTCTTAATTCAACGAAAACAAAATAAATATTACTGAAAAAGTGTGCACTACTTTTGTTGGATCGCCTATAGCATACCTAAACTATTATGGTTTGGTTTAGACAGGATTTCATTGATTTTTAAAAACTAACTAATTTGCAAGTTGTAGTCTTAAGTTCAATGAAAATATATAAGTAGACTGACAAAGTTTAGTGTGCACCATTTATGTCGAATATTAACTGCCTACTTCAACCCTTCGCCACTGGTATAATGTCCCAGTGCCTGAACTAACCGAATATTTTGGGCGACATGACAAAATTGTGAACACTTTTCCATTCATACTTACTTATTTGTTTTCGTTGGATTAAGAATACATATTACACGTGATATTGTTGGTTCATTTTTTTTAAAATTCATTAAGACCTGCCTAAACTAAACTATAATAGATAAAAATATTATTCTATCCATACAATATCCAAAGTTATGTATGATTGAATGGATAATTTTAGATATTTTATAGACAGGTGAGTATTTTTTGACTATTATCTATTATAGCTTGGTTTTCGCAGGATTTAATTGAATTTAAAAAAACTAACAAAACCATTTGTAAAATTGTAGTCTTATTTCAATGAAAACAGATTTCGATTGTGCACTATTAATTCAGGGCGTATCTTAACAGCCTACCTCCACCCTTCGCCTCTGCTAGTATATTATATAGATATTATTATCACAGAACAGATAATAAATAGAATACCGATAGGCTATATTCAATACGCCGCATGCTGATGCAGTGTTTTGAATGTGTGAGTGTCCTACGAAAAATGAAGCACGTATTATGCACGTGCAATAGTGTATGTAACACACCAACATTAAATGAGCGTAAATACATAAACCGAGAGCAGTTTTCAGTATTCGACGTAAAACGTATTCTTGATACGTGTGTAAGTTTAGCCCGGATTCTTCCTTACTCGAGTCGGTTACCTGCTATCGCCTTACCCATTATGTATTTCAGTTTCCACTATTTCTGAGCTCCCTGATTATTGTATATCAATGGCAACGTACTGCTAATGTTTTAAATTAGTATTTTATTCAGATACAAACAAAAAACCACGAAATTTCTTTGATGACGCTGTATTTCGTGATGAAAAATCGTGTCCAACACACATACACAGCAATACTGTCTTTTTATTTAAACTTTTTACTTGAATTTTTAACCACCTGACTGCTAGACGTGTCGTTAGAATATTTAGTCTATTAACACGTAGTGTGCCAGTGTTTTGTCAAACATGTTGATCCGATTAATAATTATAAACAATAATTTATTATATTCGACCTCGATCAAAAGACCTTGTCCTTGCGAATTAAGTCAGTGTAAAAATAAATAAAATTGCAAGCTAGACGCAATGTCACCGTAGTGTTTCATATAAATTATTCACGGTGTAATGAAAATGACGCATTTTTTAATTTCAGTTTAGCCTACGTACGTAATAAAAATACAATTCATTTGTTATTATTTAATTTCCTCGTTTTTACATTATGTAATGTGTACATGCCAGATGGTAGTTATTATGTAAAAACTCATTGGGTAATTTAATTATGTATTCGATAATTTATACTTATTTAATATACGGTTACATACAGTGCAACACCACGTTCGTTTCTGGAACTACATTTACGAAAGTAGCCGAAAAGCATTAGGTATATCGAGTGTAGTGAAGTATTGTATAGAGGAGAATCAACTTTTAATACCTTTTAATAATGCCAGAAATAGCAGTGGTGAAGGGTGGAGGTAGGCTGTTAAAATTTGCCGTAAATAGTGCACATTGAACTTTGTTAGGCATACGTATTTGTTTTAATTGAACTAAGGCTACAATTTACAGATGGTGTTGGTAAGATTTTTAAAAATCAATTAAACCTAAACTAACTAACACCCACGGTGGCCGCGTTGGCTTAAGCGTTGGACTATAACGCTGTGGGTCCCAGGTTCGAATCCCGGGTCTGGCAAGTACACATATTGTTTTTTAATATGTGTCTGTCAGGGTATGGACCTGATAGGTTGAGCAAGTGGCTGACATCCATTTCTCGTACAAAAACAAAATCTGTTAATACAAACCTCTACTCTGTGGAGGCCCATAATATGATCCTATTAGGATCGGACATGGTCGGAAAAAAATTACTAAACCATAATAGTTTTGGTATACTTTTGGCGATACGACAAAATTGTGCACATTTATTTGTTTTCGTTGGATTAAGAATACATAATTACACATATTGTTGGTTATTTTTTTTAATTCATTAAGCCACAACTAAACCAAACTATAATAGATAAAAGTATTATTCTATCTATAAAATATTCAAAGTTATGTATGATTTAATTGCATAATTTTAGATATTTTATAGATATACAAGTATTGTTTTACTATTATCTATAATGGCTTGGTTTCGCAGGTTTAATTAAATTTTAAAAACTAACCAACACCATCTGTAAATTGTAGTCTTATTTCAATGAAAACAAATACGTATAACTGACAGAGTTTAGTATGCAGTATTTATATCGGATCTTAACAGCCTACCCCCACCTTTCGGCACTGTTAACAGCGCTACTATTATAATATATTACAATAGTAATATAGTAACCGATCGATAATATAATTAATGACTATATAAAATTTTAATCGTATCATAAGCCAATTGTTTAGTTTCCATGTTCCCAGCGAAAGACTACTAACTATCTCTAAAACATTGAAAGGTTGTAAAATTGACTAATTTAGGTGACAAGCACCTCCCAATGTGCGTAACTCATACAGTTCTACCTCAGACACATTCCTAGACGAGTTTTTGTTGTCTGTCCAATTCCGCGACAATTCGACGCCGTCTTTTGACACAAAGGGTGACAGAGGATGCGATCTCTCTTGCGATGAACATTTTTAATGACACTACTAGGAGAATGGTCAATTATGACGTCACGTTCGGTTTGGTCAAGTATTTAACCCATACGCATATGGGCAATTTTGCATTTATTAACTTAGATTATTCTTCACCAATCAACTGCCCATTTATTACTCTTATATACTTAGGTACTTTGAAAGCAATACTTATGAGTAGTTTATTCATAGTTCCGATGTGCAAAAATTAAAAGAATATTGTAAATTACTGACTATGTTAATTCTAAACAGTCTTATTCTCTGTTATTCCGGATAAAACAGAACAATGGCAAAATACAACATGAAAAACAGAACAGTGACAAAACAGAACAGCCAGGGGAACAATAAAATATTAGTTTTTGTCATATCTATTATTAATATATATAGTCACTGCATGTTGGCCATTCGGCGTAAAAATCTAAACTTATCTGCTTGATTTTGATGACAACTACAGAGAATTATTGAACTCACTATTTCACCCACGCATTTTGAACACAATAAGTATCAGATTGATTAAGGCGAGATATACCTAGCTTGCCGACAACACCGAGCTGAGTCCCGTTTAATTGAGGCTTTCCAGCGATTAGTAATGCAGAAAACCTGTGATATTAAATACCTATACCTACAACATAATAGATATACAACAATTTCAATATTAAATGTTATATTTTTCCTGAAAGTTCATAGTTTTATTTATTTGTTGTTATGTGTGTATTATAGTATAAAAGGATAAAAATCATAGTATTTCTGAAAAAAACTATAGTACAGGAACATTTTTCGACTCAACTCCTTAAAAATTATAGTATTTTTGGCATATTTGCGTAAAATTATAGTATTTAACATTTTTCGCGGATTCAAAATTAATGTATTGTACTATAATACAATTATAGTTCAGTTGGGAACACTGGTTATAAATTCGAATACCGGATGATTTATGATAGTATATCAACTATTTTTCGTAGGTTCCACCCTATGGTTACTTTCCAGTGGCGAAGGGTGGGGTATCCGTCATTAATAGTGCCCACGAAACTTTGTCAGGATTTGTTTCCATTGAAATAAGACTACAATTTACAGATGGTGTTTGTTAGTTTTTAAAATTCAATTAAACTGCCAAAACTATGCCATAATAGATAATTAATAGTCAAAAAATACTCGTATATCTATAAATTATCTAAAATTATGCAATTAAATCACACATATGAATAAGTATGAATGAAATAGAGTGCACAAGTTTGTCGTATCGCCCAAAGTATACCAAAACTATTATGGTTTGGTTTAGGCAGGGTTTAAATGATTTAAAAAAAAAACTGACAAACACCTTCTGCAAATTGTAGTCTAAATAAAAAAAATAAAAACAAATAACAAAGTTTAATGTGCACTGTTTATGGCGGATCTTAACAGCCTACCTCCACCCTTTACTACTCGAACTGTCATTGGTTCTCATGGACAGTTCTGGTGATAACAAAAGATTCAAGAAAAATATACAAAATTATAATAAGGCTTTAAGGAATTTCATTCACTGAAAATCTTTTGTTTACAACACTTGAAACCCGTCAGGCAATAGAGTCATGTCTTAATAGATATACGTGTACAAAAGTTGAACATTCTGAGGTATTTTACTATAACTGTCATTTGAGATTTTGTAATAGATACCACGAGTTCTGTTTTCCATTTTTTCCCTTTATGTCCGGCGCCACGTTGTGACGCAAAATTTGATCTGAAAACAGGTAGAAATATACGTATTACCTGTATATTAACCTATTGTCTTCATTCTACACTCGACGGATATTCATTTTGTTTTTAGAGACTTTTTCATTAGTAGGTAACTTTTACAAAATTATTTGTATTTTAGGGCACAAGCTTAATCCTAGTTTCGTCTGCCTTATGGAAGTGACGATGGTTTATTGCAGTTGTATCGATCAACAATTTCAACTTTCATTGTTATTCCACAGATTTTTTTAAAAATCGGCACTACGATCCAAAATGGATCTTGGCCGCCTTGGGAATAGGTTTGTAACAGATTTATTTTTATTTTACGTGTAATGAATGTCAGTCAAATTTTTTTTTTTTTTTTGACCATGTCCGATCTTGATAGGATCATATGGGCCTCCACAGAGTGGAGGTTTGCACTGACAGATTTTGTTTTCTACGAGAAATGGATGTCAGCCACTTGCTCAACCTATTAGGTACATACCCTGACACACACAAATTGAAAAACAATATGTGTACTTGCCAGACCCAGGATTCGAACCTGGGACCCACGGCTTTATAGTCCAACGCTTATGCCGCGCGGCCACCGTGGGCGTCAGTCAAATACTCAACTTAATAAGTCCTTGCTCTGGGTCCAAACGCATTGAAAAAACAGTATGTAATTTTGCCAAATTTAAACTCGAGACCCACAACACGCTATTGCTCTACCATCGTGAGTTTTTCATCGAGAATTTTTCATAAATTTTAATTAAAGTAGGTATGTATACAAACTTTTGAATTATTCACAATATTATGCCAAGTGGTTACCTATCCTTGAATTTTCTAATATTTTACTTCAAATCGTTCTCTGTCGATTACCTTGCCCAGTCTTGTTTCTTCCGCACCACTTCACCGTGAAATGTTGTATTCTCTCTTAACCTCTTTGGGTCTTATAGTACTGACATGATATTCATGTCTAAATAAAACACGGTTCTTGTCGGTTTAAAATTTATAGGAAGCCAGCAGCAAACAAATTTTGAAAATAGCCAATATTTCTTTTATTTTGTTAACTGTCAATTAATGGTGGAACTGCATTGTATTGTTGTTTTTACTTAATAAAACGCATTTTTTAACGCACCGACATATTGGATTATTTGTTAGTTTAGGATATGTTTTCAATCTTAAATTCATGAATTTTGTCAAAATCAGCTATGAAAATTGAGGAATGGGACGACTGGCCTCCGGACAATTGGACGCCGCACTGTCGTAGACACGTGTAGACGAGGTATTTTAATCATTTTCTATCTACTACTTAGTAGTTTGAATTCATTTTACTCTTAACATGTATTCTTTATCGCGGATTGAGAATTACCATGCCTAAGGCTTTATATAAAATAAAAAAAACTCTTTTTTCGTTGGAACTTAAACATATGCACGATTAAATCATTGTTTACGTCTGCATATTTACATTCTCACCAACTATTAAATCATAATATAATCAAAGTACCTATAAGTACCTAACGTCTATTTATTTTAGAATTCCGTGGCGTCTAGTTGTCCGTTGCCAAATCGTCCTAGACCCGAAAATTTAATCTAATAAAATTCGAGACCGTACTCTTGCCACGGTGAAATGTTTGACGTACAATTTACATGTAACCCATTACTCTGAGTTTGCACATGATATAAGCGAGAGAATTCTGCCATGCATCGGATAATGGAAAAAATATCAATACACCTGCAGTTCTAACAGACGAGAAACGATTGAATTTATCAAAATTAAAGTCCATCACGGTTAGGACTTGCAATAATATTGTTATTTTGAATTGTGTTATTTTTTGAATGCCTACTAAGTATTCCCCGGTTGGTGGGCGTCACATAGTCGTGCAGGAGCATGTTTTCTTATCAGTGGAGTAGCCTGCGCACACTTCCTCTTTCCTTCCATCCAACAAACTGAAAAAAAAAACACTCGGTTGAATAATTAATAATTTATTATTCCGAGCTGGATCGCGAACCTTGGTATCTGGTTTCATTTCAAGAATTCCATTGAAAGACGACGAGGTATGCTTCTTATTCTGGCTTCTCTCCTTTCATAAATGAAGTCAACTGTCATCGGCGCCACTTGTTTCATTCATGAAATATTTCCGAATAAAAGCTTGCGCCAATTACGACGACCAGCCGCTGCAACACGTGGTAAAGGGTTCTGTGGGCTGACCACCAAACAACATACATTACATAACATTGAAGTTAATGGCACCACTAAACCAAACAAAACTATACTTGCCCCGCACCATACTTGACCTTAATTTCTTTTATTGTGCCAACTGTCAATTCATGGTGGAACTGGATTGTATTATTGATTGTATTTAGTTGAACTGCATTGTATTTAGTTGAAAATGTCCCTTTGAAGCGTCAATTACATTGAGCTTCTTTACGAGCTGTTTGTTGGCGAAATTAAAAGCTGGCGATTCAGCTACTGCGATTTGATGATTACACACAAAACTTTCCGTTCGCTGAGAAGCCACAAGCCAGCGACTATTTTGACAGAACGTAGTTCGTTTTTTTACCGGGAGGTTGCTACTGCGCTCTACTGCGCAGACGCAGTAGGCCCACACGCCGGCGTGTAGCGTGTAAAGTTGACCGGCTTTCAACTTTTCTCGGTAGAGTGTTTATAACCTGCTTGTTAGCTTGTTCGATGATTACACTGGGCGACTTTACAGGCAGATTATAAATTCGCCAACAAACAGCTCGTAAAGAAGCTCAATGTAATTGAGGCTTGAGGCGGACGAAACTGGTTCAAATTTATTAAATAATATATTTTAAAAAAATGCGTTTTATTAAATTAATCAATAATACTTGGTCTTAATTAGACGTCTCACGGGAGCCTACGTTTAGTTGTGAAGCATCATTTTTTTATGGGAATGTCTCAGAGGCAGTTACTCAAGACTGAGGTCGCCATGCACTCATATATGCTTTGACTGAATTAACATGAATTAGAAATCACGCGACCCACGATTTGATTTAAAATTCGTAATAGTGATAATATTTTTTTGTTCGTTTTCAAGTGGGATTTTGAAAGTTTTTCCATCCGATAAACGATTTCTGATTACTTTTAATTGGGAAGCGCTGCTTTATGAGATGTAGGATGAAATAAATCAGTTTAAATGATGATTCCAAATGATAATGCAATGTGCCCAATGGCCGAGCGGCTTAAGCGTCGGCTTATAATGTCGTGGGTCCCAGGTTCGAATCATCTTATTAGAATCGGACATGGTCTTATATAAAAATAATGGTTAGGAACAAAACGAAAGTATTTTTTGTTGTACAGTCACTTTTCTCTCCCCCCCGCCCTTGTGAGGGTCATGCCGTGTTAGTATTGATATTTTTCTTTCAATGTAGGTATCGGTACTTTTATTCATTACGGCCCTAGTTATAATACACATCGACGCACAATGATTCCTTCTTTCGCCACCTATTTCGATTAATACGTGGCTCGCTTGAAAATGGTTTAATACCAATGTCTCGTGATATATTATTTTACACGTTAAATGCAG
Source organism: Rhyacophila brunnea (assembly GCF_057557595.1). Taxonomy (NCBI): domain Eukaryota; kingdom Metazoa; phylum Arthropoda; class Insecta; order Trichoptera; family Rhyacophilidae; genus Rhyacophila; species Rhyacophila brunnea. The sequence continues at coordinate 27,587,889 of NW_028232904.1, read as the reverse complement.
ATGTTTTAGTATTCAAAACACAATAATTTGTTTTACCGCTTGGAAATTTAATTACAACTATGTACTTGCTTGTATATTGTAACTAAGTGCTTTTATTGTTTTGAAACATTACAGTATTATGTACATAGGCTGGCAGCTATATTGGTTTCCTTTTTGATACATAATTTACTCAGATAATTACTGCACATTGTTTGTAGTTAGTGTTGCGTTGTGCACAGTGCTAGATTTGCAATTGAAAGGGCTATGGGCCAGACGCGCACGCTAGGGTTTCGGTTCTGGACTACCCCCAAAAACAAAAAACTTATTTTGGTAAAATTTCAATTTATTTATTTTTTAACACATTGTGGACATTACAAATTATAAGTTTAAGACGTTCACAACATGATATTTAGAAACAAAGAAATATAAAACAGTATTACATAAAAAAAGAGATAGATCAGTAGATAAATTAGATAGGTACAAGGAAGTAGGTACACCGGATGAGTTAGGCAGACCCTATTTTAAGAATTTATAAAACAACGTCCACCTAAACTCACGTAGGTGGAATATATCAACACCCGAAGCAATTTCGTTGTACATAGTTATCGCCCTCCCAATTGGCATTACCGGTGGCAGGTTGGTTCTGCACCTTGTGAGAATAAACAACCGATGATCTCTATTTCTAAGATAGTTATCAGGGACACACGGGTCAACACTGCCCAGAATGGCAGAGTTCTCATTTATACCTCGTATAAGTCGAAAAAAATACGTAGCTAAATAAAGATTCCTTCTAAATTGCAGACTGCAGTATGTAAGCATGTCTAAGAGAAAGTCAGTTGGATAAAGCTACGGATAGTATCCATACAACCCCAAGTAAAGGAGTCTGGAATATTATAGTGAATATGATATTTTCCCGTATGATTTGACTATCGAACTGCCTTATCGAATTGGTCACGCTCCTCTTGGCACTCCACGTCATGTAAGACCTGTGGCACCCATAAAGATGTGCGACTATCTGGGTCATGGCCCCCACTAAGGGGGGAGCGACAGGGCTCTAGCCTGGGAGCTAGAGGTCAAGGGGTCCGGCGTAACAGGTCGACTAGATAAGAGAGATAAACAGACATCACAAATTTGCACTCATAGTAAAAATATATACTGTGGAGCTATTTTACTTCTTGAAGTGTTAAGCACCGAGGTGCATGGTTGAAAATAATCGGTCCCGTGCGGGTCTGTTCGGGACGAAATGTGAGCAATTAAATGTTCATTATGTCGCAATGCAGCGCTGTGGAAGGCGGCCGTGCATAATCCATGGCTGTACAGACACGGCGTGTGGAGGAGGGTGTTTTCTTGAAGTAAAATGCCCTTGGGCAGCGATTGTGCGATGCAATTATTGATTATTCTGTCGATACTCGACAACTACATAATTATTCAATGTGTTCATAAACACAAAAAATCGCTAAAATACACTGAATACCCTTAATTTTACTTTGAACACTCTTTGGAAATCGCTACTATAGAGCGTTACACTGTCTTTAACATTATGGATAGGTAGAGGGCCGCTTTGGATGGCTCAGATAGTTGCACCAATATCCATAAATGACACGATCAAATATATACAATTTGTGGGCGTATCAAATAAGTGGAAATTGAGGAAGTCTCGGCTTGCATTTCAGTTGGCCTTTTTGCAATTTGAACTCGCACAATAAAAAATACGATTAGACAAATATATAATTAATAGAAAAAAACAATTTCGCTTTAAGAGCATACTTCAGTGAAACGGCAAATAATTTTCAACTATAGGTGAGACGAAATTTCGGACTCGCTGGCAATCGGAGAGCGAAAGTCGAGCTGTGAACACGTCAATTTGTTTTGTGATGGCGACGGGGGAATTATTTAAATCGTGTAAAGATGACTAAAAAACGTTACCCATTTACTTGAAAAAGAAAACATGTCAATGAATATATTATTATTATTACTAATATGACAAATTATGTTTTGTTCTGCACGCGTCGTTTGCACAATCTTCCCGTTTGCGTAGTCACGATCGTTTTAGACCGTGCCCCAGCTGAAGTATAGCTTTAATAAGTTGGTGTCTTAGCCGGCTCTCAAATCTAAACTCGCCTCGTCTACCGCACAGCCTTAAATCAAACTTTCCAAGAACGTCGATCCGGTATTGCATATGAAAACCGCACAGATCTACCTAGCGACAGTCGCACATAACCTTCGAAACGTATAGATATTTGGATGCGGCAATCGGCGATCCGGTGTTTGTATACGTCCAGACGTCTTCGACTCGCAGCCCGAAAAGCGTGCAATTTTTCGATTGCAACACCAGATGTTTTTTTCAAACTAAAAAGTCGCATTCGACAAATCTACGGAGCGCAATTTGGCAACGTGTGTTTTGCGAATAACGATGAAGTCACATCACGTCGACAAGTTGCAGACGAGACGAGTTTTGATGTGCGAGACGGCTTAATATTAAGGTGCGGCAGCTTAAAATAGCTAGTACGTGTGCACCGGGTAACTCAAAAATACTGGGAACGGAAATACCTAGCCGGTGCTAACGGCCAACCGATCTAGAGTATGGAAGAATATGGGATAAACTTAAACATATGTTCAAAATACGCTTATCCTTCGTTCTAACAACTGCTCTCGACTTGACTTGGTTGCACTGACGCTCATTCAATATTGGTGTGTTTGATGGTTGCAACACACACTATTGCACGTCTATAATGTGTGGCTCTCTAAATAACACTCACACATTAAGAACCCTGCGTCAAAATGTAGTGTATTGGGGTATAGCCTATCAAAATTCTATTTATTAATCTGTTCTGTGGTGAGGACGTACGGTGTTTATCGCATGAGTCGAAGTGTGGAGTGTCTACGAGATTTTAACCGCCCTTTAATAATAAATAATATTAAATTTAAATTTTAATAAAATATTAGTTTTTTTCAAAATTGACCCCCCCAACCATTTTTCCGTGTGCGCGCCTGAATACATAATATTATTGACAACACTAAAATATTATATTATGCACATAACTAAACTAACAAGTATTTCGTACAAAGTTTTTTAAATGATAACGACATCCTTTCGACTTGTTTCGAATAACTGTGCATTCGTTATATAATTATAATATATAGGAACAATTTGTATTATTGTTTTGAATAAATCGTCATAAGCTTACTGACATACCTAACGGTATTTCTATAGTTTATGTACAACTTTAAAACATAATTAGATGCTTTCACATATTGTGTTGAATTATTGTATAATGTATTATATAGGTAAATTATTTCAAAGAATATCGTAATACACATTAGATTTGAATTAAATTCATTAAATGGTTAAAGCTTAGTTTTCATTGGTTGTGTAAATGTTCGAGTCAGAGTGTTGAAGTGAAGCTCGGAGCTGTAGAGCAATGGGGTTTTACGCGGAGCACCGAACATTTGTGGGCTGACAGGACTCTTGCCTGGGGGCCCATGCTAAAGGGGGGCCCGGCGTGGCCTGTCGAGCAATTAAAAATACTATAAGCATAGGTAGCACCACGAATTTGCTTAAAAAAGTAGTAAAAGGATATTAATATTTCAAAATATGTGATTATGCCATGCAATTTGTGGTGATTAATGATAATTTACATGTAGAATTTTATTTTATACGTATATTTTGTGTGTTTCCTAACTAATATAAAATGGTTATTTATCTAATACGGCAAAGAGTCGCATAGCACACAAGGGGGTTGCGATCAGTGCTTCATAATATAATGATAAGTGCCGACAACTCAATAATTTGGATACTAGATAATGTGGATTTATTTTAAAATACACGGAATACCCTTAATTTTACCTCGCAGAAACCTGAGGTTACACGAAATATCATTTAGGGAACACTGGGTAGTGGGGCCCGCCAAAGATACTGGCCAGGGAGCCCGCTTCAGGATGTGGGGGCCATGACCACACCTATACATTGCTTATATCCTACTTACTTAATATAATGTTGTTTTTATGAATGTAAAAGAATATGTCGAAATTGGTTCTCCCACGTCCAGGAGAGGCATCCGCCGAATTCCTCAGCGAGGGGCGCGAGTGCGTGAACTGCGGGGCGATCCAAACGCCCCTGTGGCGTCGCGACGGCACCGGCCACTACCTGTGCAACGCCTGCGGCCTCTACCACAAGATGAACGGCATGAACAGGCCACTGGTGCGGCAGCCGCGGAGGCTGGTACGTGTCCGCCACCAACATCTTCATCACCACCGCCCGCGACACGACGGCGAGGGTGCAGACCCCCAAACCCCCCTCGATGTACGCGGCACACCACAGTCTACCTATCTATCTTCCTCTCTTCTCTGACAATGTGATCCAACCCCATGGACTTTGCTGCATTTGGAAGCGGAATCCGGTTCAAATAACCACTTTTACGAAATCATCCAATTCCAAAGACGTGGTTACGTTTTGGATTTCGGCTCAAAGGGCCAGTTATTTTTTCTTAAGTTTTACAGGGGCTGTTCAGCGTGTCGCGGTCGATTTGGTCTCTTTTGCCTGTCTTTTTAGGTGCAGAAAATAAACCTAAAACTGGATAAGTTATTTAGTTATCCAATTTTGCCTGTTGAAAAAAATGCCTTTTCCGATGAAACCTATCTGAACATCAGTGGCGAAGGGAGGATGTAGGCTGTTAATATTCGACATAAATAGTGCACATTAAGCTTTGTCAGTCATACGTATTTGTTTTTATTGAACTAAGACTACAGTTTACGGATAGAGTGGGTTAATTTAAAAAAAAAATCATTTAAACCCTGCCTAAACCAAACCATAGTAGTTTTGGTATGCTTTGGGCGATCCGACAAAATTGTGCACACATTTTCATTCATACTTATTTGTTTTCTTTGAATTAAGAATACATATTATTATGTCGTTGATCAGTTTTTTGAAAAAAATCATTAAGCCCTTTATTATATCTATAAATTGTGTATGATTTCATTTCATAATTCTAGATATTTTTTAGATAGACGAGTGTTGTTTGACTATTATTTATTATGGCTTGGTTTTCGTAGGGTTTAAATGAATTTCAAAAACAAAGGAACACCATCTGTAAATTGTAGTCTTGAAATGAAAACAAATACGTATAACTGACAAAAGTTTAATATGCACTATTTATTTCGGATCTTAACAGCCTACCTCCACCCTTCGCCACTGCTGAACATTTTGTATTGTTGTTAATAATATCCAAAATATGAATTCTGTTATTTTAGGTGGTTTTGATGTAAATTATTATGTATTGTATAAATACTTAACAAAATACTTAAAAAGTTTAACATGCGTTTTATAGTTAATTAATTTTACCTGTGTTTACTTCAATGATATTTTTTTAGAATTTTTATATTATGATACGTTTATTTACAATCATATTTGCTAATCGAAAATTTTGGATTTATAAAGCCGGCAATAAAATTTGTTCAAAACAATTCAAGATCTGGGCATTGTTGCATAATTCACTCACATGCTCCCATGCTTTTACTTTTGAATTATTTTTGTTTTAGGGATGACGTATGTACAATTCTGGGGCCGCCACATTTTGGGAGTCTGTGGCATATCTATTGAAGCGGTCGCTCAAAGTTTGGGAAGCGCTGTGCAGTCGAGTGCCGATTTAAGGGAACGATTATTAAAAAAAAAAACTTTTGCAAAATGAAAATGAATGTTTTTGTTTTTTACGCGTTACAGGCGACGGTATTTTAATTTATCGCGGGAATTCGTTTTTAAATTTGTGTTCGACAATATTTCTATTAAATTTAAAAATGTACATACGTCATCCGTTCGTGAAAAACACTTTTAAAAAAACCTAAATCTGTAGAAATCTTGTAGAAATCCTCGACCCCCGAAACCTGGCGTAATCTCGATCACAGCTGGCTGGCCAATTTTTTCGATTAATAAATAAAAAAAACGTAGTATTTTATTGTATTTAAAAAAAATACTAATTTATTTTACTGGTGCGCGAGCCGCCTCTGCGCGCTCCTTGTTTTCTTTGTCTCTCTCTTTCTCTCTCTCTCATTTGTAATTCGTTTGTGCCCGAATGAGATGGGTAATTGTGTCGGTTTTTCCAGTGGCGGCCGATCCGGGCGGCTCGGTGGGGACGGATTTCTACAAGAGCTACTACGGTTTTAACGGGTCCACTCCAAGACCTGCGCTGACCCCTCTCAGCTCTAGCATGGCCAACGAGGAGACCAAGTCAAGCCGCAGATCGGTAGGTTATCCCCCCATTTACGTACTATCACCACCACTAATCTGGTACCAGGTCAATATCGACACTTTACTAATCGACTAGAAAACATACAATTATCTCCATTTAAATTCAAACAAAGATAAGTCCATTAAAAATCTAATAAGATATTTTATTAAACCATGTCTTATATTCAAATGAATAATTCACAATATTTTGAGAATGTAAATTCCATATATTGAACATACCGTCACTGTTCTGGCAGAAGACACTAATTCGAAAAAATGACAAATTGAGTTAGTACCAAAATGTTCCTTATTTCAAACTTTACCGTCTGGAAACCTTCTTAATAAATAAACAGTCTTTATTTTAAAGTCATCCTTTTTACGATTACTTAATAAACTCACATGATAGACTATTATTTCACACATTTTAACAACTTCGAAGTCAAATTACTCAAAACTAGTATTCTCCAGTTAGTGTGTTCTGCCAGAACAGAGACGATACATAACTTGAAAACACCTCAGATATAAAAAAAAAAAATACGAAACTCGACGGGTTTGAACCCGTATAACCATTCGTGTTGTGCCAATCCGTGCATTAACCAATTATGCTACGAGCCTCCTCTCTAATGATTACAATTTAAACTAGTAGGTCATAAGATGAAATGCCTATGTATTTTTTCTAGTGGATATATATTTGAGGTGTTTTTAAGTTAGTTACATATTTTATGTTTCTACTTTTCTCCTAAACGTGATTTTTATAATCTGTGAATGTTATTATTCCCCAATAGAATTCATAATATCAATTCTATTTCAAATATGGCTACCTTTGTTTGACTTTAAACGTGGATACACGCAGTATTGTAAGTTTAACAATCATTAACAGTAACTTGATTAGTTTGAGTTCTAAATTCAGCATTATCATTAAAATTTATTATACAGTGTGAGCCAGAAAGATCTAACGATTTTATAAACGTAATTAGTTTAAAATAAAAACTACAAATATCATAATTTAGAGATTTGAGAGACTCTCACGGTTGTTTTTTTTATTGTAATAGATTTTTGGGTTTCCACCGTGTGTACTTCATCCTTCTTATCTCGACGTTTCGGGCTCGTTGTAGAGGCAAGAGATATCTCTTGAGAATGAATGGCCTCTGCAACGAGCCCGAAACGCCGAGGAAAGAAGAAAAAAGTAAACACGGTGGAAACCCAAAAATCTATTACGATATAGATTTGAGATTTGTGGAAAATGAGATATCTTCTTTTGCTCCACACACACATTTCCAATATGTTTTCCAGTATATCACAGTAGTTTATACTCTCTTTGCGTGCGTCATTCTGCACCACACGTCACGTTTCACAAGAGGGTTTTAATCATGGAGTTCTTTTGGATCTTCAACATACCAGTAGTAGCAAATTTTTCATTTATGTACATGTCCTGGCAACTCAAAGTAAATTTCATCCTACCATTTAGGAATAAAAACTTTCATTCGAGCTGTGTTGCTGAGAAATAAAACATATCGACTATAGAAAGGAAAGAGGACGTAATCCACACAAATCAGATTTTACAGGAGGCACAGAAACGTTTTTGTTATGGTTTTAGGTCGAAAATTAAGTTAAAATAGAAAATAAACATAACCGTGAAGTGTTTGATAATTAATAATTTTCTTTTTATAGCCCTAATCTGATATTAATTATTGAGTTAGGTAATTAAAGACAAACCGACAAAAATGATGGTTAAGTCGTTTTACCCATTTCACTTCCTTCGTTTTGTAAAAATTTCCAACTAAATTTAGATAATAAATTGGCGTTTGAAGCTTATGTCCTTTGGACATGACGTGTATTTAGTCTTGTACAACATTATTATCCAATAAAATCTATATTGAACAAAACCGAGGTGTCTTTTTTCCTTTCTACAGTCAATATCATGGAAATCATTAGATCTCTCTGGCTCAACCTGTATCTATAGCAATAACATTCATTTGTTTTTCTATCACTATATTTACAAAAACGTAATTATTTTAATAAAAATACTTAATATGATAGTTGATAGTAATTTAAATTAATAACTAATGAAACTATTTGTTTTATGCATGCTTTCCTCTTAACTATGGATAGTTAAAAACATAATTACAACAGTATTAAGGTAAGTCCACACTACAAAGTATTTAGAAATAGTATGAACTTCACGAGGAATAAACTTTGATGTAAGGTATTTAAAAGAAATCTTACTTTGCAAACATAGTTAAGTCACAACATAATATTAATGTATTAATTAACTCTTCAGTTGAAGGTAAAACTCATTAATTATTATGGATTTGTAATATCGTTAAAAAGACTTTTTGAATCTTTTAAAATTAAAATATTGTTAATTTTAAGTAAAGTCGTTAATTGTTAAATAATTTTAATACAAAATACCATTATTATACCCATGTAAAATCATATCGTGATTATGTAATTGCACTTACATACTTAATGAGTTTTACTTGTCAATTCACTGCTTCATTTTTATTGAATTAAATTTAAAATGACATACTATTTGAATTGCTTTTTTCAAAGTCTCCAATAAGAGTTGTTGTTTTTAATCATTTTTGTTCAATTATTTGCAAGAAGTTACTAAATATTTTGTACTTTATTAACATTTTACTTATCTGTTTATGGGTAATTTTTTATCATAAATACACAAGTTGGATCCTTGTGAAGACACTTTTACATTACAAAAAAAACAGCGAAAACTAGTTAAGTGCGCTAGTATGGTTCATTCGATAAAAAAATGATTATTCATAATTTGTTATTTACAATAACCCTGCCCAATTCACTAGCAGTTGTGAACGATAACTCTATATTATAAGACACAATCCATTGTTATTCCTAATTTAAGAATGTCAATATTTCTTTTTGGTGGTTCTCTTACGGTTGACCACCTTGAAATTCCGTCATCTCTTGAGCGACCAAGACTTTACTTCCCTCTCGATCCTCTCCTTCACTTGGTCGCTCCAGCGCGTCTACGCTCTTTCTCTGCTTTGCCTTCCCTGGAGGCAACCCAAAACCAACAGTATCTCCAAGTTATCCAGACAAATAATACGCCTAAAAAAACTCCAGAAAGCATCTCAGAGATATTGACGAGAGCTATTCCTTTATCTATGGTCTCTGAATGATTTAATGGTTTATCATGTGCTCTGCCCAAGAAATAAGAAGTATTAGGCATCAACACCGTATTTCGAAGGCATCAATAATTGTTGTCTTGCGCTCCTTGTCCTCAGACTCGTCACTGTACAAAAATCCATATATTAGTAAGAGCATTGCATTCTTATTTCTGCTACACATCTGTCTTTTCCACTAATATTCAATCCCAGATATACAAACTTATTCAGTGTTTCTAGGTTTTGGAGTATACTTTCTGCTAGTAGGTTAGTCCGATCGATAACCATTAACTTGGACTTATTCCTATTACTAAGGAGGTCGTATTTGCGACTCTCTTCCTCTACCCTGTCTAGATGCTCATAATATACTTAACAATACGGTGATATAAATAGAAAACTTCCCTTAATTAGTTTTCGTTGTTCATGTTCATAGATGTAATTTAAAATAATCAAATAAATAAATTTATTAAGATTGCATATTAACCGCATTTTTTCTGATACAGCATGCATCGAGACGCGCTGGTATATCCTGTACAAACTGTTGTACTGTCACTACTTCTCTCTGGCGGAGGAACGCTCAAGGAGAGGCCGTCTGCAACGCGTGTGGACTCTACTTTAAGTTGCACGGTGTGAACCGTCCTTTAGCCATGAAGAAAGATTCGATCCAGGTAAAATTCAGTATTTTTTTAAAATTTACTTTGAGTACGTACATGTGGGTCGATTCTGCAGTAGTATGTTATTATATATAATGCATCCACGATGGCCGCGCGGCTTATCGTCGTGGGTCCCAGGTTCCAATCCTGGGTCTGGCAAGTACACCTATTGTTTTTCAATTTGTGCATGAGTCAGAGTATGGACCTAATATGTTGAGCAAGTGGCTGACATCCGTTTCTCGTAAAGATAAAATCTGTTAATACAAACCTAAACTCTGTGGAGGCCCACATGATCTTATTAGGATCGGACACGGTCGAAAAAAAATACTGTGGCGAAGGGTGGAGGTAGGCTGTTAAGAACTGACATAAAAAGTGCACATAAAACTCTATATTATAAAATCTACAATTATTCAATTACATTATAGATCATATTAGTTATTTTATAGATAGAATAATATTTTTTTTTATCTATTTATGGGTTGGTTTAGGTAATATTTAACTGATTTTTAAAAACTAACCAGCACCATCTGCACCATCTTTTTTTCAAAATCCATTGCCTTGCTTAACCAAACCATAATAAATTAAAAATATTCTTATATCCATAAAATATTTAAAATTATGGATGATTTAATGGCATAATATGTTAAATATTTTAGAAACAGAAGAATATTTTGGATCTAATATCCATTATGGTTTAATTGAATTTTAACAACTAACCAATACCATTTACAATTTGTATTCTTAGTTCAATGAAATCAAATAAATGCTCTATTTATGCCGGATCTTAACAACCTACCTCCAACCCTCGCCACTGTTACCACCATAATAAATGACGACAGTAAAAAAAATATTTGGCTAAAAAATAAAATAAAGAATTTTTTTATTCAACAAATAAATCATAAGATACTTTACACACTTCTGAGAAATATATTATATGTACTTATAAGATTTTTGTTGCATTAATTTTGTTTGTTTAAATATAATAAAATAGGTACTTAAGTGTGTACTTACAAATTTTGCATTCAATTTGAGATTAAATATGAAAAATTCTAAGTCTGCCCAAGGGTGGCACTTTGTCCAGAGACGTTAATACCGCTCCCTAACTGTTATGATATACGAAACCCTGTTTAGTCCTTCTGTACTTTAAAAATATATTTATTTTATTTTTTATTAATTTCAGACGAGGAAACGGAAGCCGAAAGGAAGCTCCAAAGCCGAGAGAGGAAGCAGTACCTCCACGAGTTCTAACCTCGTTCCTGCTTGCAACATTAAAACAGAGCCTACTGGTATGTTCAATCAACATTGATTGGTTTTTAAATTTAAATTGTTAATCGTTACGTCACAAAATTTATGGTGTGAGAGTCGAACCGGGAACCGTACGTTAATTACGGTTAACATGCTATACTATTTTAATTAAAATTTGAACCTTCAGTAGCATAGGTGTTAGTAATAGTAATTTCATTTCAATAGTATGACACGGAGGGAATAGGACAACTGGACGCCAGGACAATTACACGTCTACAGAACGTAGACGAGGAATTTTAATCAGTTTCTATCTACTACTTAGTAGTTTTAATTCATTTCACTGTTAACATTTTTTTTATTGCAGATTGAGAGTTATCATGCATAAGGCTTCATATAAAATAAAAAACTCTTTTTTCGTTGGAACTTAAACATATCCTCACTGTTCTGGCAGAAGACACTCAAAAAAATGACATATTGAGTTAGTTATACCAAAATGTTCCTTATTTCAAACATTACCGTCTGGAAACCTTCTTAATAAATAAACAGTCTTTATTTTAAAGTCATCCTTTTTACGATCGCTTAATAAACTCACATGATAGACCAATTCAAAAATTTTTACAACTTCAAAGTCAAATTACTCAAAACTAGTATTCTCCAGTTAGTGTGTTCTGCCAGAACAGAGACGATATGCACGATTAAATCATTATTTACGTGTGCATATTTAAATTCTCACCAACTTTTAAATCATAATATAATAATTTAAATATAAATATAAATAAATATATTTTTTAAAGTACCTATAAGTACCTAACGTCTATTTAATTTCGAATTGCATAGCGTCCAATTGTCCCGGCGCCGAATCGTCATAGACCCGACACGGATGACTCAATTTAAGTATATTAAACTATGAAGTTTTCATCATATCTATAGAGATTTGACTACCTTATACCTGATAGAGTGAGCCTAAGGGGTAAGACAGTAGGGTTACATGTAAATTGTACATAAAACATTTCACCGTGGCACAGTTCGTCGTGAGCTTTCTTATCGGAAAGAGATGAATATTTTATACTATACAGTCTCCAATTTTATTAGATTCAGTATGAACATTAATTCCATTTTCATAGCTGATTTTAGCAAAATTCACGAATTCAAGAATGAAAACCTAACCTAACCTAACAAATAATCTAGTATATCGGCTATTTTCAAAATTTGTTTACTGCTGGCTTCCTGTAAAGTGTAAACCATAAAGAACCGTGTTTTACTCAGACATGAAGACATGAATTTTATATCAGTACTATCGACCCAAAGAAGTTGGACGGTCTTTAATATATGGCCATATATTTCCGATACACCATTTCACAGTGAAGTGTGACACGGCGAACTGCTTACGTACAAGTTTCCGGATACGAAACAGTAGCGCTTTATGAAAAAGTTCCAAAATCTTTAAAAAAAAATTACAATATGTAAGTATATGAAAAACAATCAAACGATGAAACAGTTTAAGACCCAATTATGGTTAATTGTAAGGGGTAGTCTAAGGCTATCAGTGTTTCAGACCCTTACGTACCTGCTGAAAATCACCAGAGATCGGAACAGAATAATTTAATTATATGATTTGGAAAAGTGGTGTTGGTTAATTGAAGACAAAAAAAAATCGTTATCAAGGTTTTTCTAAGAGACAAGGATGTTAACCACTTGATCAACCTATTAGGTCCAAAGACACGTTGAAATACAACATGTGAATTTGGCAGACTTGGGATTCGAACCCGGAATGCACAACATTATAGCCCCGATGCGTAATCGCTCGGACATCATGGACAATATAATTGACTCACATTTAGTTTTATTCGTAATAATATCGACCGTATTTAGGAAAAAGGGTGTAACCCTCACAGATTTTTTTTACAGGAAGGGCAAAAAGGGTTTTTTTTAATGATTTTAATTTAATATAAAAAAATAGGCATAGACATTGGGTGCATAATGATTGATGATTTGGTGTAATATATTTTCGATCTAATAATAATTAAAGTTATTACAGAAAAATCATTAAAATTGAGGGTAATTGCTTTTTTCCTCAAATTAAAACTTAATTAAAGCTCAATTAAAACCTGAATTTAGTTGATAATTCGGCATTTGCGGCTTACATCGTTTTTATAGAACGCGTATTTAGTTATATACATTTTTAATATCTAATAAAAGTACTTTTCGAAAAATCGAGGGTTACGCCCCTTTTCCTAAACACAGTCGATATGGTTGTTATAATTAAAACATAGATTCTCAAAACCCTTGAGATTAAAAAAAAATACAACTTTCCTTTCGTTTTATAGTATCCGATGCCTACACGGAAATGCGCAACCTTCAAAGCCACGTAGACAGCGGAGCTTATCCCAACTATGGATCCCGATCATATGTGTCCGCCACGTCGCCAAGAGTTCTCCAGTACTACGAGTCGCCCCACCAACAACACCAGAACGATCACGAGAGAGAAATTCAGGAGACTCCCTCACCGCAACATCCTCACCAAGATCACCAGCATTTGAGGCAGAGTGTCTCTCCCCAAGAAGACAACAACAACCATATCGATCTATCGAACGCTACTTTATCCACTTTGGAGAATTCTCCCCACATTGTTCAAGCATCTCATCAATTGCACCAAAGACTAATGCATGACAACAATCACCTCAATAATGTGATACATGACGGAGGAAGTCATCATCTGATATCAGGAGTTGTTTTAAATAACAACGTCTTAGCCGTTAAAGACGCCATGTCTTCGGTTCATAGCAACGGTGGTGTTCTGCATCACCAAAACCATCACCAACCGGTTCTTGTAATGCACGGAAATATTGGACATCACGGTTCCATGCATGATGATTCTGTCTCTGGGCATCATTCAATTCTTGGTGAGGACCTCGAAGATGAATTAGAAGACCACGCCAGGGATGAAAGACACTCTTTGATTCATCATGGTCACCATTCTTCAAATAGTTCACCAGGAGAACACGTCGGTATGGAACGGCCTACTGTGGTTTCACTAAGCAGTTAAACGACTATCTGTTTAACTAACTAACTAACCCAAAATCTTTAACCAAAATAAATAAATTTTATTTTGTTAAGTGGAAGACTGTAATTATTAACAATAAGTTTATCGATTGAATTAGTGTTTAGTAGAAATGAATTGTTGGTTACAGCCATTTTGGTATATGAACGAAAATAATGAACTGGTTTCTTGTACTTCAACATTTTTGAGTTTACTTGAAAAAATATTTAGTAATAGTGTTTTATTAAAATATTCACTATTTTTATATTATTACAATTTAATAATTTATAAGACATTTTCACAATATAATAAAAATCTGAAAATAATTATCATTAGGTACCTATTGATTGTTGTGATGATGGATTCTAAACTCGAATAAAATCAAAATTATTAGAAATAATTTTCACAATTTTTTTTAAAGTTTTGTTTTGAATATTATAAATATCAAAATAATCTGTAATGAATATTACTTGCACTGTCTACCACATAGATTCAGCACAGATTTTGTTATAAAAAGCATACACAGTTTCACAAAAATAAAACCAAGTAGGTCACTTTTTTGTATTTATTTTTTTTCGTTTATTATGTTTCCAAAAGGTCTTTCCATGCCGATTTGCTATTTTATAATAATGCGTTTGTTAAATACTATTTAATATTGATGAGTTCAAATACAATGTTTTTTTTAGATATTGAGCCATTAATTTATAAGAATATTGTTATAGCAATAAAAAAATAATAATATATAATTTATTAAGCATATAAAAATGAATTTGACTTATTAGAAGAGAAAAAAAAAAGATTTTTTTCAATACTTATTGTAGACTGAGTATAGTCATTCCAAAATTTTTGTTTAATTTCAATTCAAATTGCATTTCAATTGTTTTTTTAAATCAGTAGGTACTCAAAAGAATACCTAATTGAGATGCTGAGAGGAACTATTATAAGTGACATATACTTGAAAAAATGTGTTTGAAGCCACTTTTACATCACCAAACATAATATTTTTTCTAATGGATTTTTGTACTTACTATTTCATTTGAGTCGTTTTTGCGACCTGGGTTTCGCATGTACACAGTGCCTGAAGATGCCATAAGGCGAAACCCGGGTCGCAAAAAACGATTCAAATGGAATAGTACAAAACTTAAAATCATTAGAATTTAAATTCAAATTCCATCAAGTATCATCGGTCGATAGTATTAATATTGTAATATTTTTTATTGATACAGGATTAAAAATATTACCTATGAATATTGTACAAAAAGCTTTGCACGAAAATTCGATTATATCTTTTATTTTATCCAATTGACATTAAATTTTTAAAAATATTTTAAAAATAATTAAAACATTAAAAATATTAATATTTTATATTGGGGTAGTAATAATGAATTGTTCGAGAATAATACTTCATTTATGGAATGTGAAAATAGGTAGATATATAAAAATCACATAATTATTAATAACTTTGAAGTCGATTTTCTCAATGCACTTATATCCATTCTATCCTCAGCACCTTAATTGTCTACATATCTACATTATCAGTGGATAATTATGAATTATAACTATTATAAGACTGTAGAGAAACTATTCCACCGCTGATTGGTGGATTTGCGCGTAGAAAAAAAATATTATTTCATTGCCAAAATTATTAATTAAATTGTTCAATTAAATAGTTTATAATGAATATATTAAAGTAATTAGGGGTTGTCCATATATGACTTTACATGATTTTCGGTATTTTTAACCCTTTAACCTATCACAAAATCATACTTACATCATAATTACTATAACATTATGTTTAGTTGCCTTTGTGATGTTCCATCCCCAACACCCCCTATCTATCCTCTTTGTTATAAATCATTATATTTTATCATACCTCCCCCACCACCCTTAGACCGTCGTGTCATATACGGACGAAACCTTAATGCTGAAAATTGTACAATTTATTGTATAGGAATATTTTAAATTATTATAATAGGTAGGAACATTGATATTTTTAAATAGTTAAAAAAAATAGACACCAACCTATGTTTTATGATGCTTATATTAATGAATTTTTAAAAAATGTTTGCTTGTAAGTGAAATACATTTTTTTTTTAATAATTGGTACATATTCGATTTATTTGAATTAAGAACATTTATATTATAAATAGGTAGTTATTATTTTGGTTGCATTTAACTAGGGTTTCAAATTTTTAATTATATTTTAAACTAGGGTTAAAGTAAGTACAATAAAGAGTTACTATTACATAATAGACTATAAAAAAAAATTAAAAATGATATTTTTCAATACTTCGCGATATCAAAGACTTTTACAATAATGAATTCCTCAATTTATTTACGATAGATTTTAATACATTATTTAAATTTTAAACTATTAAAAGAATATTACTGTAATCATATTGTAGATGTAGATAGTTATTTTTATTTTGTAAATAGTACCTATGTAGTAATAATTCATGGCTTTTTAGTATAACAAAATATTAGAAATTTATGTATTTTTATAAATTTATCTAGTTATATTATAAAGCTTATTAGTTATATGGACCATATCTTGATTTTTTTACATGACAAAATTTCACTTTAATACTTACACAATATAATCATCCAATTTCTAGCTTGTTTAAAAGGAAAAAATACTTTTTATTTTAAATTACAGTAATCAGTTCAGAAAAATGGATGTAGATTGTAGAGTTTAGGTCTCTTTTCGGTGGTAATTATTATATTTTAAACAGTGGCGAATGGTGGAGGTAGGCTGTTGAGATCCGCCATAAATGGTGCACACTAAACTTTGTCAGTCATACATGTACATATTTGTTTTCATTAAAATTACAATTTAGAGTGTAGGTTAGTTTTTAAAATTCAATTAAACCATCCGAAAACCAAGCCATAGTAGATAATAGTCAAAAAACACTCGTCTATCTATAAAATATATAAATTATGCAATTAAATCATTTTTAAATTTGAATATTTTATAGGTAGAATAATATTTTGTATCTATTATGGTTTGGTGTAGCTAGGGGCTTAAAGAATTAAAAAAAATTAACCAACAATATTTGTAATATGTATTCTTAATCCAATGATAACAAATAAGTATGAATAAAAAAGTGTGCACAATATTGTCATATCGCCCAAAATATATCAAAACTATTATGGTTTGGTTTAGGCTGGGTTTAATTGATTTTAAAAAACTAACTAATACTACCTGTAAATAGTAGTCTTAGTTCAATGAATGTATGACTAACAATGTGTGCACTTTTTATGTCGAATCTTAACAGCCTACCTCTATCTTCGCTTCTGATTTTTAATTATGACGCATTTACATCCACTATGCATTCCAAAAAAACCTTGAATATAATATTTTGATTCAATGTTATGTAAACTCGATTATATCAAAACTGATGAATAACTGATGATTAATATTTTAACTTTCAACATGGGCTGATGCTATTTATGCAAGTGGTTTTATTTGTTAATCTTTTTTTGTGAATCTCAAAATGGACATAAGATCATTTGCTTCTCATTACAGAATTATACACTAGATATTTCCAATTTTGGATTTATCAATATTATGTAAATAAATTAATGACTATTATCTGAAAAATTTGTAGAATTTAATTTAATATAATTTTTAAACTGTTTAATAATTAATGTATTTTTTTATATTTTTTTCTGTTAAATTCATTCATTTGAATTGTCATTCCACTTTAGATTAGAATGCAAGTTTGAGAATGATTGTACCATAAAAAGTGTGAGATTTAAATTTTTTGTGTTTATTAAATATCAATAATTTTAACTGCAGAAATATTATGTAAAATGTATTTACTGATACCATGGTTGTTTTGTCTATATATTAATATTATAAAACATCTCTCATATATGCTTACATATTATTTTTAATACAATTGAACTGCTTCATACGTTAATATATTAGCGACATGCCAAAAATAATATGTAATTCTTTCTTTTAAAAAACCAACATCAACTTTTATAAATATTTAATATTCTCCAAAAGATCTTTTAAGTAGGGAATTTAGATGTGATTAAATTGATCTTAACCGATGTTAATAAATTCCGTCTGTTTCGGTGATGTCGCCTTTAGTTACCATACGAAATTCACAATATTACAGTAGGTAAAAAGAAAATCCTTTTTTTGGCAACATAAATAAGTATAATAATCATTATTTGATATTTGTTTTATTTATAAAATGATCAAGAGAGATCTTAAGAGTATTTCCATACATTCTTATAGCTTACAAATATTGAATATGTCTCTCTTTTGTTCCTAATAGAATTGCAATGTGTATTTGTAATTTATGACAGGTAAATAAATTCTGATGTATTTACTGGATAATACAATCGATTTTTAAAATAAAAACATTTTCATTTGATGTAATATTGATGATTTAAGGAATAGCTTATACCTATACGAAGATGACAAATTGCATACTAACTTAAATATTTCACAGTTTAATACATTTACTGCTGAGCTACTAATTACCCCTCAATTACCCCAATTGGATAACATGCTAATGACCTCTAATGGCCTTGGGACAGGCGCGGTGAGCGCACCGAACGAATTAATGGAATGGGTAAACTAAGGTGCCATTACAGTAATGGGAGTGGTGCAGTTTTATATTTATATAGATATTATTATAAAAATATTATATAAATAAATTAAAATAATTATTTTAAATATATTGCAGAGGCGGCTAGTAACCAAAGTAGAATAAAATATTATTAGGTAATTATTATTAATATGATTACTTACTATAATTTCCTTAATTTTTTTTTAATTGATAATAAAGATTTGATCTCAGAACAGTGTTCTGTTTTATCGATGTAACACTGAGAAAGTCATTTTTCTAAATACATATACTTATAGAGAAAACAATATTTACTTATCATGACATCGACTTTTTGTTTCATACAAATTAATTTAATATTTTTAATGTTACTTTCAATTTATATTAAAACTGATTATTGTTATATTTTTTGACTAAGTACCCAAACAATAATACAATGACATACTTAATAATACTTGGAAAAAAAGCCATTATAGAAAATTTTAAGTTTTATAAACAAATTTGATCTCTATTTTGTAAGTAAGAAAATCATTCTTTTAGTACATTCATGTTAAAAGCATTCTGCAAAAAAAAACACTCAGTACCTATGATAATGCCTCTTTTATAAAAGTACAAAAATTAAGTCATAAATCATGCATATAAAACAGAAAAATACCAAACATGGTTATACCTATTAATGTAATATTTTTTTCTGATTTGTGGGTTAATATAGATTTAAAATTTTTGTTGTAAAGTCTGTTCACCTTTGCTATGTCAAAACATAATCATGTTAATCCCATTTAGTAGCAAACCAGATAATACAATACATTCCTTACAGAGCATCATTGAAATTATTTTGTTACTTCTAATAGGTACCTACCTACCTCTGTAATATTTTTTTTTATTAGTTACACACATTTATATAAAATATTTAAATCATTCTTGATTAATTAATTAAAAATATTTGTCATGTGAATGATTATAAATGTAGGTAGGTCTATATTACCGAGTTTATACACATGCCAGATCATACAAATCTTCAAAATTTTTTCATTTATTAATTTA
Organism: Rhyacophila brunnea; assembly: GCF_057557595.1. Classification (NCBI taxonomy): domain Eukaryota; kingdom Metazoa; phylum Arthropoda; class Insecta; order Trichoptera; family Rhyacophilidae; genus Rhyacophila; species Rhyacophila brunnea. The sequence goes on along the minus strand of NW_028232904.1, from coordinate 27,567,985 downwards.
ATAACACTTAATTGAAGAAGCTTGAAGTGACAATACCTAATTTTTCCCATCATTTTTTATTGCAACGTTTTTATTGGCTCGTATTCTTGTTTGTCCGGTGGTTGTTTGTCCTGTAAAATCCAGTCTTTCAATCGATTTTTAACTAACATAAAACTTAACTTTTAACTAAACTTTTAGAATATATCAGAACACGATGCCAATGCATTCTTTTAATACTTTTAGCCACCATTTAAGCAGAATTCTGTTTTATATGGAAAGCTATTTCAGAAAAATCCGTAAAAAGTAAAAGACTATTATTGGTTGCTAATCGGGTAGTCCTAGCAACTAAATTATTAATATATACGTGCGTTAGTATGGAAATCAAAATAAAATGTCAAAATGACATTTCAGTATTCTATATTTTTGTATGTTTGTTTTTTATTTACTTCATATCAAGTACAAGTTTGAGCATATTGAGCATAATAATTCAACAGAAAATTTAAAAACGTTGTGTATAAAAAGTTCTTTTTATATTGTAATTAGATATTTCATTTGTATTTAAAATTATAGGGTAAAATGAAATTCATTATGTAGGTAGGTACCCATTTTTACGTTGTTAATGATATTAATTATATCACTCAATCCGTTGAAACATTATCAATATAGGTGCAAACAGAAGAATGAAAGCATTTTAATGTGTAATTTCAATAATTGATTTTTTTAACCTCGCTTTATTTTGAATTACTTTTTCTAAAAAAACAATGAACAGACTTTATTATATAATATATCCTGTTATATTATTATGTACAATACTTATTATAATATATACTATTAGGTTATTAGTTATAGGTAATATAATAAATAAACATTTTCCTCCATTTACTTGTAAATACATTCCAGTGTAAACACTAGAAAAGACATTTAAATATTGTAAATAAAAAAATATTTCAACCATGCACATATTCTTGTCATATGTAGGTAGGTAGACACTATTATGTTAATCTTAAAATATAATAAAAAGTTTTTGATGAAAAATATACCTGTTTTATTATTTTTATCGAAATTATACTTTTTTGGCTTCATATTATGGACATTGCAAATTAAAGGTTTAAGACGTTCACAACATGACATGAAACATTATTATAAAGAAGAAAAGTAATAAAAATTAAAATATAAACAGAGAACATAATATAAACACACAAAAGCAGTGAAAATACAATTATACATCTATAGAAATTCAAAGAAGTACACCGAGTTTGCTAAGGAGACCCTATTTTAAGAATTTATAAAATAGCGTCCACCTAAACTCACTCTCACGCAAGTGGAATACCTATATCAACACCCGAAGCAATTTGGTTGAACATAGTTCTCACCCTCCCAATTGGAATTACCAGTGGCAGGTTGGTTCTGCACCTCGGGAGAATAAACAACTGATGCTCTCTATTTCTAAGATAGTTGTCAGGGACACACAGGTCAACACTGCCCATTTATACCTCGTATAAGTCGAAAAAATACGTAGCTAAATAAACATCTCTTCTAAATTGCAGACTGCAGTATGTAAGTATACCTAAGAGGAAGTCAGTTGGATACAGCCACGGATAGTATCCATACAACCTCAAGTAAATTAGACTCGAGAATTTATATATTTATACAGTGTCGTAGCAAAGGGTTTGCGAGTGGGGTAGCTATCTCGGGCGCAGTCTTATTAGGGGCGCACACATGGGGTTTTGTTGAAGGTGCAAAAACAATAATTATCGTTAATTGAACTAGCAGTGGCGAAGTCTCCGAACTAGGCAATTATTTAAAGCTTATTTTCTGAAGAAAAATATTTTTAATTGCATATTAACCTATTTAAATAATAACTTGATTATATTATGTTCTACAAAAATAATTTAATTTGTCAACGACATCAGACAACGCTGTCGTATATGTAGATATATATTATTTTGAATATATACAGAACCAGAGGTCAAAGTTTAAAAAAAATACAACAGCGCCATCTCTCTTCAGCTATTGTATTATCGGATTGTTATGCTAAGAATGTCAGATTTTTTTTGTATGGTCTTGGATGGATTGTTCAATTAGTAAAGCACATTGGCACGAATCCAGTAGATGCTGGTTCGAGTCTTGCTGGGCGTCTTATCTGATGTTCAAATTTTGTACTCAATTAGAATTTATATTTTGTTGGTTTTGTGACGTCACATTTATTAGAACCTTCCCTGAGTGACCTGACGCCTTTGTCAGAAATCATCACATTGTATAGAATCCTCTCCTTATAAGAATGTGATATATGGACCACCCTTAATTATACTGCTCTATTGATGGTGTTGTTTAAAAGTTAAATCTGCTCTTCTCTAAGTGTTGATTGTCTATTATCTCTCACAATATCTTTAAACAATACATCTTGCATCAGTAAGACAATGATTATTTGCTAAATTAAACTAAATGATTATTTTTTTAAATAATATAACTCAGAAAAGCATGTATCATTGTTTACACGATCTCTACGCTTTGTAGCAAATCGCTACGCCATGGCGTAGACCGTAGACCCTTCGAAGCAATTGGACGTTTAAATGGTCTAACATACTATTATTATGCTGACCAACGTAGAGAATTTTAGGACTCTGCATACTGTAATTTGAATAAAGAATATTATTCCATTACATCAGTGTTTCTCAAATGGTCCGCGGGATAAATTAAATTCCACGAAAAAAAAAACACTTTCCTGATCTGTACAAATTCAGTTATTTATGCTTGCTAACAATTTAACAAACTATTTCTTTTATTCGATGAATAATTCGCAAGATTCGAGGATATTACATTCGTTATAGTAATCTAGTGATTCTCAACGTGGGGCGTACGCCCCACCGGGGGGCAATTTGAATATTTTGGGGGGCAAAAAGGTCATCTTGGATTGAAGATGAAACATAACACAAGGTCGCACTAATTTCCTTCCGAATTGTACATGTAACATACACAGAACAGATAATAAATAGAGGTTCTAGGACGATTTGGCACCGGGACAACTGGACGCCACGGAATTCGAAAATAAATAGACGTTAGGTACTTATAGGTACTTAAATATGTAATATTATTATTTATATTTAAATGATTATATTATGATTTAATAGCTGGTTAGAATGTAAATATGCAGACGTATATAATGGTTTAATCGTGCATATGTTTAAGTTCCAACGAAAAAAGTGTTTTTTATTTTATATAAAGCCTTAGTCATGGTAATTCTCAATCCGCAATAAAGAATACATTATGTTAAGAGTAAAATGAATTAAAACTACTACGTAGTAGATAGAAACTGATTAAAATACCTTGTCTACGTTATGTATACGTGTCTACGACAGTGCGGCGTCCAATTGTCCGGAGTCCAGTTGTCCCATTCCCTAAATAGAATACCGATAGGCTATATTCAATGCGCCTCACGTTGATGCAGGGATTTTGAATGTGTGAGTGTCCTATGAAAATGAAGCACGCATTATGAACGTGCAATAGTGTGTGTAATACACCAACATTAAAGGAGCGTAAATGCATAAACCGAGAGCAGTTTTCAGTATTCGACGTACAACGTATTCTTGACACGTGTGTAAGTTTAACCCGGATTCTTCCTTACTCGAGTCGGTTACCTGCCATCGCCTTACCCTTTAGGTATTTCAGTTCCCAGTTCCCTGGTAATATACATATTTACCTACAGAGGTTAAATTTAAAATAGTAGGTATAGCTATGTGCATTTTTCATTTGAAGCAATTCATTTTCTTTTCATAATTAGTTAGGTAACTATACACTTTTGATAGGGAGTATAGAGATTTTTGAAGCGTTGAAGTTGGGGATTGGCAGAAATAAGGTTGAGTTATGTTAAACATACACATAATTAAACATACATAATTTTAAACACCTAAAATATTATGTAAAAATGTACCAACTAGAAAAAATCTTTGAAAAAAATCCGACATCCGACGGGACTGGAACCCGTATCCACTGAGTTTGCTCTAATATACTTTACCAATTAGTACATAGTGAGCATCGGTTAGTATTTAATTCTAATTCTTATCGAGCAACCCCATAGCGGAGGTCGGCCACTATCATGACGATCTTTGCCTTCCTAAGTAATGAAATGCGGTGTCATTCTCTGCTACGCTTACCGTTGATCTTTCCATGGATGATTGGGGAATGCTGTACTTTTTGTCCTGTTATAATATGTCCGAGGTACTGAAGTTTTCTGGTTTTGGTACTACGCTAAACATCTCGCGATAAAAGTAAAGAAATTTCTAAGTGTAAAAAGTGCAATAAAACGATAGTTGAAATTACCAGTGGTGCACATAAAGTATTCTTAGATGTAGATATATTATACACCTAAGAACACTTCATAAAATAAATTCATTAAGGGGGGACATGCTCGTCGAAGGTCAAAATTGAGTTTTTATTGTATATTCAAACCATGATCCTGGACACTCCTTAAACGTTGTAGATGATCTATTTATATAATTTTGAAGCCTTATTATCCTTTATAGTTATTTTAAACATTTGATGACTGCATGAAGTATTTTTGTTACATAAAATAGTATTCTTTTAAACCTCTCGCTCTAATGTTTTAGAATATAGTCATATTTCGGTACATAACTGTGCAGTGGTGTTAAGATTTTTTACATGTATTAATTTTTAAACGTATTTATAAAACCATTAGCATAATTTATTACGAGATAATTTTAGTAAAATATTCACGATAAAAAATTATATTGATAATCTCTGTGATCCCAAATTTGACAAGAATTAGGCATTTTATTATTCAAAAAATCGGCAAGAATAACACATTTCAAGATGATTCTAAAGATATTTATTATAAGCTATGTCTTTGATCATTCAAGTGTGATAAACATCTTATGAATAATGATTGCTTTATAATAATTATTGACCTAAGAATAAGGTAGTGTTTTTTTGAAATACGCCATTTCTTTTGTCATTCCCCAGTGGTTAAGCTACAACATACGGCCGTAGCCATAAATTAACAAACTATAATTGAAGTAGGGAGTAAAATGATATTAACGCGCGTGTTTGAACATGTACCGTTTAAAAAAAAATTAAAAAAAATTCGGTTAGGTACATGTTCAAACACGCGCGTTAACATAATTTTACTCACTACTTTAATTATAGTTTGTCATTTTATGGCTACGGCCGTATGTTGTAGCTTAACCACTAGGGAATGACAAAAGAAATGGCGTATTTCAAAAAAACACTACCTTATTCTTAGGTCAATAATTATTATAAAGCAATCATTATTCATAAGATTTTTATCACACTTGAATGGTCAAAGACATAGCCTATAAAAAGTATCTTTAGAATCATCTTCAAATGTGTGAATCTTGCCGATTTTTTGAATAATAAAATGCCTAATTCTTGTCAAATTTGGGATCACAGAGATTATCAAAATAATTTTTTATCGTGAATATTTTACAAAAATTATCTCGTAATAAATTATACTAATGGTTTTATAAATGCGTTTAAAAATTAATAAATGTAAAAAATTTTAACACCACTGCACAGTTCTGTACCGAAATATGACTATATTCTAAAACATTAGAGCGAGAGGTTGAAAAGAATACTATTTTATGTAACAAAAATACTTGATGCAGTCATCAAATGTTTAAAATAACTATAAAGGATAATAAGGCTTCAAAATTATATAAATAGATTATCTACAACGTTTAAGGAGTGTCCAGGATCATGGTTTGAAAATACAATAAAAACTCAATTTTGACCTTCGACGAGCATGTCCCCCCAAGAAAAGTGCCAATGGTTCAACTCATGGCCCCAAGGGGGGGGGGGGATTGACAGGGCTCTAGCCTGGAGGCCCGGCGTGGCGAGTCGACCAGATATGTAAGATAAACACAAGTCACAAATTTGCTTTAATAGTGAAAAAAGTCGACTGCGGCGCTATTTTACTTCAATAGTGTGATTATATTAAAATATATGGTTGTGTGATACCTACAATTTTTCATTGAGTGTCGATACTCGGCAACTCCATAATTCAAATGGATGTATTAAAACTACACCCTAATTTTACTGAATACTCAGTTTTAAAAACACTACTGTAAAGCGTCACACCGACAGATAGGGGGGCCCGCCAAAGATCCTAGCCTGGGAGCCCGCTTCAGGATGTGGAGGCCATGGTTCAACTTCATACTATATAGTAGTGCTCAGTAACCAGTGATGCTTGGTGTGCCGTAATGCATTGGCTCCAAAAAAAAGATCGCAAATAATTTTGTATTGAGTCTGACTATGTACGAGGGTGGGTCAATAAGTCCTTAGAAAAGCCGACAGGTGGCGCGACTAGTACTGTAAGCGGTTTGTTTTCATGCAGCGGCACTACCGATTCAGTATGCTGCGAAGTTTCAATCAGATTGGTCGGGTTGTTGTGTGTTTCTCGTACATTCAAAAAAAAAATTTGCTTGTGGAAAATGGAAAAATGGAAAATGGAGAAAATTGAGTTTAGAGCTGTTATTAAACATTTTTATATAAAAGGGTTAACAGCAAAGGAAATAAAAAATGAGTTGGATTTAGTTCACGGCATATCTGCTCCTTCACTTGCAACTATTTATAACTGGTTAAATGAATTTAATCGTGGTCGTACATCAACAAAGGATGAACCACGCTCAGGACGTCCTGTAGAGGTGACTACACCAGAAATGATCAATAAAATCCACGATATGGTGTTAAGTGACCGAAGATTAAAGTTGAGTGAGATAATTGAGGTTACAGGGATCTCAAAAGGTAGCGTCATTTCTATTTTACATGACAAATTGGGCATGAAAAATATTTCTGCAAGATGGGTGCCGCGTTTGCTCACAGTCGACAATAAACACAATAGGGTGGTGGCCTCTAAAGCCCTGTTGTCGCTCATGCAACGCAATCCGGATGAATTTTTTCGTCGCTTTGTGACTGTAGATGAAACATAGATACACCACTATACTCCCGAGACGAAAGAACAGTCAAAGCAGTGGATTGCGAAGGCAAACCATGTCCAAAGAAGGCGAAAACCGTAAAATCAGCTGGTAAGGTTATGGCTACTGTATTTTGGGATGCACGTAAAATTATTTTCGTTAACAATTTGGAAAAAGGAAAAACAATAACAGGGGATTATTATGCATCTTTATTGGACCAGGTAAAAACCAAAATTGAAGAAAAACGGCCTCATTTAAACAGGAAAAAAACCTCTTTCATCAGGACAATGCCCGTGTTCACACATGTTTACGATCAATGGCTAAAATTGAAGAATTGAAGTTCGAATTGGTCGACCATCCACCGTATTCGCCAGATTTAGCCCAGTGACTTTTTCCTTTTCCCAAACTTAAAAAAATGGCTATGTGGACAACGTTTTTTTTCAAATGAAGAAGTCATCGATCGGACAAATGCTTATTTTGAGGACCTTCCGAAAACTTATTTTTCTGACGGTTTAAAAAAAATTGAGAAACGTCTAACCAAGTGTATTGAGCTCCAAGGAGATTATGTTGAGAAATAAAAAAAAAATACAAAAATAAAAACTGTTTTAATGCTTTTTTCTAAGGAATTATTGACCCACCCTCGTATTATTTGTATTAGCTCCGATAAATTAGAAGGATTTAAAAATAAATTTGAACATTAGCAGAAGGAGAGAAGACAACGATCTATATAATGTATCTGACTGTGTAAGGATCTACCAGACCACGAATAAAAACAAACAATTAATTTTTGATCCGGCTCAAAAACATTAAATTTAACTCTGCTGCAAAAGGAATTTGATCATTACTTTCATACAATCAATACGGAGTAATACGACTGGATTCAACATCTTTTTGCCACGGACGCCGAAAATTCTATAGCAGCGCTTTCCCTACAAATTCAAGAGGAATTTGTTGAATTGAGGAACCACGGAATACTAAAACTGAATTTTGCCGATGTTCCATTGGATGATTTCTGCATTTCCAATAATAAACAATATCATCGGATTTCCGACAAGCCTATTGCAGTTCAGCTCCCATTTTCTACGACATAATGTAAGCAAAGTTTTTCAACTCAAGCTCTAACTAAAAATGATAAGCAGTCGTAGTTAAATAATCTTCACAAGAATCGGTTTGCTCTTTCAAATCCATCCAAATATAAAATTTTTATGTTTTTTGAAACATGATTAAATACCTATCACATTAATTAGTTATTATTGTATAATAATTATGTTATATTGATTAAATAAGTAAATACATATATTATATTGATGATACACATAATGGAAATATGTAAATTTATTTTTCCTCGTATGTTATTCATATTTAATTATTTATCAAATGAAAAAACATAAATTAATGCAATTTTTAACTTGTGGTATGCAGTGGAATTCCGGGAAGTCTTTGGTGTGCCGTGATGGGAAAAGGTTACGGAGCACTGCTTTATAGAATTTGCGAGGTGTTTCATCGCAGAAAAAGTTTGGGAAACCCCGACAAGATATAGGTATTTACATATGTAATTAATATCGATAATAGTTGACTGATTATAAAATTCACATACCTACTTACTTGTAGATGAATATCTTATATATCTATTAAATACGAAGGTGGTGGGTAGGGATGGTCATTATCTAATCTTGATGATTGATGAATTTATAGATTGACATCTATTTATACCACTATTTTTATTTTGATCTTCTGTGGTTTCATTTAAATAATAAAAATAAATAAAGAGAGTTTGCGCTCCTAAGTAATGCAGAGTGTTATTATATTATATACTATTTTTACGAAGAATAAAAGTGTCACAGATAGGGAATCCAATCCAGGGATCCCGGACAATCATTTCGGGATCAATTCGGGATTAGTAAACACAATCCCGAAACCTTCGGAATATTCCCTATACCCATACACTCCGGACTTTGAGCCTAGCAATAAACACCGTTATAACTAAGGGTGTTTATCTTCGAGTTATTGCGAACTGTCGCATTCACAAGTGGTTATCGAATGCTTAGCGGTCATAATTATTGGGATCGTTAATGTTCGTTTGTATCGCATATTGTACCGCATCATAATATTAACACAAACAAAGGACTCAGGCCTTGTGTGGAGGAGTGGGGCTAAGCCAGTAAGAAGGTTGTCCGATAGAATCCTCAGTCATGAGGTCCTGACGAAGACTAAAAAGAATTATAATTCGTTTTAACTAAATAATTTGTAATTTAAATTTTTGGGTGGGAGTCTGAATCGGAAAACCCCACCTTGTGTACGCGCCTGTAATTGGTAGGTGCATACTTTGGACCCAAGCGTACAAAGCAACAAAAAAATACGTGAGTTTCGCAGATCCAGGATTCAAACCTGCGACCTACGACTAAAGGCGAATCCTCTACCTACCAGAGGTATCTAGCGAACAAATACGAAACCTGCAATTTGAAACATTTTTTTGATAATTTACAATTTAAGCTGTATTAGTTGATAATACAGAGGACACGTCATGTCATTAAAGACACCTAGATGACGGCAGAGCAAGGCAAGATTCTTTTTATTTTCTAAAACTCTTTCTTTAAGCACTAAGGTGCATGGTTGCTACATCAGTCCTCAGTTCGCTTCGGGACAAGGAAGTGTGGTACTAAAATCTTTTCATTCTGACACGTTTATAGCGTCATGGAAGGCGGCCGTGCACAAACAGAGATGGGGTAACCAAAATCATGTATTAATTAATAAATATGTATCTGAAAACGTTATAAAATGTGAATTTGTTAAAAGATCCCATCTTATTATTTATGGTCATATTTATTATTAAAATTTAGCTTTCTATATAAATAAAAGTTTATATAAAAGTTTTCTATATTGTATCGAAGAGATTTTTGACTAATTTATAATTTAAATATTTTTTTATAGTCACTTTAAAAAACATCGATTTTTATAAATATATAATTGTGTATTTATATGTGGTTTTATAGACTATGAGAAGGCGTTCGATTCCATAAAGAAATGTTCAATACTCGACGCACTCAGAAATCAAGAAATCCCCAGGCGCTATATAAATATTTTCAATAATACGAGCAGTAGCGCAACAACATCTGTAAATCTCCATGAACCATCGAGCAGATTTCCTATCAGCAAAGGTGTCCGACTAGGTGATACAATCTCACCAAAACTATTTACAGCTACACTTGAAGACTAATTCAGGCAACTTGACTGGAATGACAAAGGGATCCCCATAAATGGAGTATACCTGAGTCATCTGCGCTTTGCCGATGATATCAATGTAAGAAAAACGAAAGTCATATTCAACTGCTTTGCGGGCCAAAAAGAGATCCTCATCAATGGCACTCAGCTCGAACAGGTGAAAAACTACATCTATCTGGGACAACAAGTGTCTATAGATGGATGTATATTAAATTTGATGAAATTGTTCGGAGAGTAAAGCTAGGCTGGAGTGCTTTTGGCCGCCTGAATAATGTCTTCAAAAGTGACCTTCCACTGTGCCTAAAGCCCAAAGTATTCAACCAGTGTGTGCTTCCCGTAATCACATATGCGTGTGAAACATGGACCCTAAGTAAAAGAGAGATCCAGAAACTTAGAGTAGCACAACGCGGTATGGAGAGGTGCATGCTGGGCATAACGCGAAAGGACAAAAAGATGAATGAGTGGATAAGGAAGCAGACAAGGGTTTGCAATATGATAGAGTTCATTAAAAGCCTCAAATGGAGATGAGCTGGACACATTAATAGAAGAAGAGACAATCGTTGGACGAATTTGGTCATCCAGTGGTATCCAAGACGTACAAAACGACTGCACTGCAAAGGACCGAGAGAAGTGGAAGCAGCTTGAAGAGGCTTTCATCCATCAGTGGATAGATTCAGGCTGATGATGGTGATGAATTAATGTGTATAACTTGAAATCCTTATATCAAATCTAACTTCAGTATTGGAGCCATACCTAAATAAGATGTAATATAAATAAAAAGGATTTCAAATTACACATTTTTAGTGACAGTTTATCAGTTTTTCTTTCTTTAGGGCTTTAGGGCAAGTTAGAAATGGGATGAAGATATTTTTTGTAGAAACGTACGATATAATTATTTTAGCTAAGTATCCTATAACGAGATTTTATCTTATGAGTATATGATTCGGTTCCGAATTGCTGTCAATAAAAGAACTGATAAAAATGATAAATTGGTTATTATCTATCGAAGTTATCAATTAAAATTTTATTATTTCGCAATAATGCTTTATCTAGAGAAATTTTCCATGTGACAACCTGTATGTGTGTGCCTAAATAATATACATAAAACTGTAATAATATACATATTATGCATTCGAGATATTATATACTTACGGTATAGTCGTGAATAATTAATTATTGTAACAACGTTTGATACCATGGCCCCCACATCATGAAGCGGGCCCTCAGGGACCCCCTACCTACCGCTAAGGTTAAATGCAGTGACGCACTACATTAACGTATCTCGAATTGTCGAGTATCGACACACTGACACACAATAATCAAAAATTACATCGCAATCATAATTTAAAATATTATTGGTACAAAAAGTATATTTTTATACTATTAAAGCTAATTTTTATGTGTGTTTATCTCACTTATCCGAGCCCCCAGGCTAGAGCCCTGTCAGCCCCCTTAAAGGGGCCATGTTTAATACAATCGAACAATTTTATCTACTTTGGGACACAACGAGTCCTAAAAATTGTTGATAGAAAAATTCTACGTCATATTAATTATGGACCTCTGACAAAATGTTTGACTGCATCTCTAGCTCTACGGATACACTCTATACGGATATACTCTAATACGCTCTACAGTTTAAGCACTTGAGTTTGGGAGAGTGCGCTGACTAGGGGTCGTATGCATGAGATTCCCAAAAACCTTATAGGCTATATACCTACTGCACCGCGATTTCCTAACTATCGACTCGTGTGGCACCAGACGACATGACGTAATTGTGACGTCAGCCAATACACGCTCGAAGCATGCCGCCCGCCCGCAGTGCCCACCGTAGATATTATTACGATGAAACACCTATATGTGTATGGTGACAATGAATAGCGCCGCTGTCGGAGTAGCGTTATATTCTCGAGCGCTATTATCACTCCGGTAGTACGTCACAATGATTATCAGTTATTTTATCACATTTATTTTATAATTCTACTGTACGAAAGGATAAAGTATTGCCAGTAAACATTTCCATTTGGTAGCAATACTGAATACATACATATTATTATGACTAACTTCACTTCAATTATGAGATGTCAAAACAGAATAAGAATAAATGACAGAAATGCAAATGGATTTAGATAGTAATATGTAATGATTTCTGTATAATATTATCATTTATACCAATCACCGTATGACACTAATGATATATCCAGTGTATTTGAGAGTTGTGCCTTGTTTATTACAGTTATCTTACAATAATTAACTAGGTAGTGTAGGCCTCCGAATCCTCGGCTAGCTCCGGGCCTGGAGTGGAGGTACATTCAATGTTTGGAAGAACAGGTAGGCACAGTATATAGTAAATGGAAACTAATGTTCACTCTGTTATAGTTAATTTATTATGTCACATTCACAAAAATTATAAAGAAAAGTCAAGTAAGCGAAAACACAGACATACAAGAACAAAATCTCATGGAACTAATTTATTATTATAATATTGTTTATATAAAATTAATACGTTTATTATTTACTTATTCACTTTAACTAGCGTAAGCGAAATTGCACGAACAGGGCTTTATACCGAAAGGTTGGGAGCCGGGTCCAATAGTAAAGAAACAAATTAAACTCGCGAAAACGACTAAGTCGCTATCTGACATTTGGAGGAGTAGGTATCGACCGGTAGGTATCTCGGACCTCGGTGAGTACCTCTTCTCAAGTTTTGACAAACTTGTATGGAGGAGAGTGAATAATTCGCGCCGCGAACCGTTGCAGGTTCGGGGTCGTAAGTGTGCGAGAGAAGACTGCTGATGGATTCTAAAATCACGGGTTTTTATACAAATGTGCCCGTCGTGCAATCTTTCTTACTTTAACATCTAATACAGCTCGGTGTCGCCACGGGCACATACTTACGACTAGTTGGCGGATGTTATTCCGTCAACCAGACATATAGGCAGTAATAATTGCTTAGTACATACTCATACTTCGCCGATCAAAGATTTCCCGAGCCTTATTCCAGTACGCGGTCTCCTTGATCGACCAAAATCATTGATCCGATTCTCCCGTCGCGTGTGAGCGTGACGCCGTCATACTCGCGAGCGAGAGGGGCTCTGTCACTGCAAAGCTGGCAAATTCGTATCGCGAAATCGGTTTCAAACACGTACGACAGAGACGCCGTCGTACGTCAGAGCAGGAAAGCTGCCGGAATACCGATTCGGAAACGCCGCGCGTGGAACAGCCGCGGATATTTAGGATCGGATTTACTATGAAAATTACGCGGGATCGTGATTACAATCGGATCGATGGTTGCCCTATGTGTTGCTATACTTTGTGATTGCACATCTGTACAAATGGAAGTTTTCGCAACAGGACCTATGAGCATATGTTAACAATTACTGCGCCGTGTACGCGCGATGCGTAGCGACATCGATCCATATACCCTTAATATTACAATACCAATTACTTTTAATTATTATATGCTATCAACGCCCATCTATATGTCCCCCTTTATTATTCTCGTTAACCCTTACATTTTTACATTATTTTATACATTAGCTTACAATTTACATTACATATTAAACTTATAATTCAAATCGTATTTTATATCCTATTTAGCTTAATTATCTCCTTATCCAAACATATATTTAATCCAAACTTAATCCTATTGTTATGCTTCGTCGAGGGTCGTCATCATCCAACCGGTGGCGCATTGACTACCAGGATCAGACCGAGCGGTGGGGAGGCACTACTCCTTATGGGAGTGCCCCCATAAGGGGCGGAAAATCTAGTGTGCGTCAAATCCCCCCAACCAAAGTCAAACCACCGCTAGGATCTGATCTCAATCGGTCACCGATCCCTCCTCGACTCCGCTTAACAAAACAAAAGTATACATGTTTAAACAAAACAAGACAAAAAATATATAAAAAGGAAAATTTCTAAAGTAATTTATAACACTACGGCTCGCACACGATAATAGAGGATAGTTATTTTTTTTTTTTTTTTTTTTTTTTTTTTGATTGGTGTAGAGTCGGGTATTATAGTAAATAAGAACGTAGAGCTAGGAGAGAACAAGAGAAAATTTATACAAGGCAATAGGGATGTGAGAATAATTCATTCCCGGGCTGCTGGTGACGAAGTAGTCTGCCTGTTACCCTCCTGACGAGGAGTGTTTACTAGGCCAAGATCTTGGAGAAGCATCTTGCCACCAGTCCATCGTCAGGGGTGGGCGTACAGGTTTCCCGTTGTGAGCCAGGCAACCCGTTCTAGGACACATAGATTCATACGTCAGGGAGATTCCCCTGGTCGTATCTGCGACGTCAGTTGCATATAGATGGGTTTTACAAAAAAAAGACAAGAAATTTACATGCGCATGTGTTAGTATCACTAAGAATTAATAACTAAGACAACAATAAAACGCTAAAGTAACCGCCGTTCTACTTCCTCAATTAGGACGCGGCGGAACCCCAACTCATACCCGTGTGAGTACTCCGCTACTCTGGGCCACTGTCCCCTTTATGCGCGCGGTGTCTTCACCGTCACGTCACGTAAGTGCTTCCGGTTAGAGAGCTTTATTGGGCGAGGGCGTGCACTCCCTCGTTCCATAGCTATTTGCCTTATGTGCGTGACTCTTCTTGCGCGCATTAGAATAGCGGTAGTAAACAATGACGTATAGTTCGGGATTCCTACCGTACGTCCGCGGATGCCGGTCGAACGGACCCCTTTAGGCGTCGTTTCCCCGAGCGTCCTGCCAAGCGGAACCTACGTTTGGGAGGCCTTGACCTGAAAGGTGTGTCGTCTAAGACGTCATCCAACGCACTCTTCCGGTCGTCAAGGCTCCCTCCGACTCCGGGCACCGTGGTGCCGTCGTCAGCCTCGGGGTTTTCTGGGGACGCCGTCCCTGGTGACGGGCGTCCCCTCGTATCGTCCCCTACATCTCCCGAGAGATACTCCCCTGATGGTGCGGGGCCGATTTCGTCCTCCACGCCATCTTCTCCTTGGGTTTCCCCAAATTCGTCTTCGCTTCCGAAGTCGGCTTCTCGAGCTTCGTCTTCCGCTGTTAGGACCACTGACGACCCGACCGGTTCGGTAACGTCGCCCAAGCTCGCGGGAGTGACGGCAGGTGGCGCTGGGGGCGTCACCGTGTCGTCTGCCCTCTCGTCAGTCACCTCGGCTCCCGTGGCCACAGGAGGCAGATAACGTCGGAGCTGATCGACGTGGAACTTATAGGGCCGTCCACGTCGATTCACATAGTATTGCGTGTGCCCCACCTTCATGATGATGGTATGTGGCCCGCTCCACTTCGCATCGAGACCGGCGCATGCGCCTGGCCTCTTCTTCGGGTGTTCTCGGGTATACACCAGATCACCCATTTCGAACGTCAGCGGACCGGTGGTAGGCTCGGTACCTCGCCTTCTGAAGTACGCCTCTTGGTTAGCCGATACCGCTGCGTTCATCTCTTCTCGGTCCAGCTGGACCTCGTCATCACGCTCTGTCCGCAGTGGGTTGCGGAAGTGTCCCGGTCGACAGATCGGGAACCCCCATAATACTTCCGCGGGTGAAAAGCCAGTCGCGGCGTTCCTCCGGCATCGGAGATCGTACATGATGTCTGGAACGTGCAGGTCCCATTTGCCGTGGTCATCGCTCGCTAGACGGACACGGAGACCCTTTTTGATCTCCTGGTTTCGGCGCTCTGTGGGGTTACAGCGCGGCATGTAAATCGCCGTCGTCCAGTGCTTTATTCCCCACTTCTCCAAAGCCACTCGCCATTTCGGATGATCAAACTGAGTACCGTTATCCGTCAGTATCGCGCGCGGATACCCGTAGCGCTTTAGGACCTGGTTTTCCACATATGGTAAGATCGCCGACACCGTCGCGGATCGCATCACAAATGCTTCCACCCAGCGGGAGAACATATCCGTCATTACAAGTAAATACTTGTTTCGACGACTAGTCGTGGGGTACGGTCCCATCAAATCTAACGCCAGGATCTCCCACGGCCTCACCGCTTCTAGATGTGACGTCTGAGGGGCCGGAGGTTGTGGGGCACCCCTCTTCCGAGTGGCGCATACCTCACAACTACGGACGTACCTTTCGACGTCACGCCGTCTCTTCTTCCAATGGTACCATTCCCTAACAGAGCGGTCGGTCTCTGCGGCTCCCGGATGCCCGCTCTGGTCATGGTACACCTTCATCACTGCTTCCCTTGTGTCGGCTGGCACGACTAGTTGCGGATCCATCCGACTACTAATTCGCACCAGCATTCCGTCCCGTACGGCTAGTCCGGCGGGTCGTCTTCCCGCATCGTCGGGAGAATTGAGGAGCGCGACCGTCGCCATAGTGCGTGGGTCGGCTTTCTGCTTCTCAATTACTTCCTCCCGGATGTTTACCATTACTAGTAACATCGCCGTAGCTTCTGGTCGTCTCGTCGGTGCCTCAATACGGGTGCATTCCTCTTCCGGACTAAAAGTTGCACCCGCCGGTCCTTGCGGAAATCTTGAGAGGTGATCAGCTAGGTGGTTCTCACTGCCGGGGCAGTGTTCGGTCTCGAAGTTATACTCCGAGAGCAGAATCGCCCACCTAGCGAGCTTACCCTTCTGGTTCTTGGCGGTATTCAACCACGTCAACGCCTGGTTGTCCGTTATCAACCTAAACTTCCTGTCTTCCAAGTAGCCGCGGTATTTGGTAATACCCCATACGGCGGCCATGGCCTCCAGTTCGTTAATATGATAACGGGCTTCAGTCTCGTTGACGCGCTTGCTCGCATAGGAGATGACATCGCGCCCGCCATCGTCCCGGGGTTGGAACAATACAGCCGCGATGCCATGCCCACTGGCGTCCGTCTGGAGGCAGAAGGGCCTCTCAAAGTCGGGTCTAGCCAATCTCAAAGGCTGCTTTAAAGCGTCCTTTATTCGACGAAAGGCGACCTCCGCTTCGTCGTCCCACCGAAATCGCACAGTTGTCCGAAGTAGCTTCGTCAGCGGTACCGCCATCTCAGCGAAATGCGGCACGTATTCCCTGAGCCAGTTACACAGGCCCAGAAAAGCGCGCACATCCCGCCTCGTTTTTGGCACCGCAGCCGATTCCACCTCTGCAAGGTGGTGTTCCTGGGGCTCATTACCCGTCTCCGTGATATGATGACCCAGGTAATCCACGGCTCGCCTTCCAATCTGGCATTTCTTTGGGGCGACTCGCAATTCGTGGAATTGCAGCCTCTCGAACACGAGCCTCAAGTGCTGCGCGTGTTCGTCCCAGTTGTTGCTATATACAATAATGTCGTCGAGGTAGACGAGGCAGATTTTGTTCACCAAACCGATCAGGACCTCTTGCGACATCAAGCGCTGAAAAGCTCCCACAGCCTGCTTCAACCCAAAGGGCAGAACGCGGAACTGGTAGCAGCCCCCATCAGCTGTCGCAAAGGCCGTCAAAGGTTTGGTCTCCGGATGCAACTTGAGCTGCCAGTAACCGTGGCGGAGATCCAGCGAACTGAATACCTTAGCGGTTCCCAGGTCTTTCAAAGTTTCCAGGATTAACGGCAGCGTGGTCGCCTCGTCCTCCGTCTGGGAGTTCAGCCGCCGATAATCTACACAGAACCTTGTAGTCCCGTCCTTCTTTGGTACCAGCACCACTGGGCTCAGGTACGGACTGGAGCTCGGTTCAATTACTCCGTCTGCCATCATCTGCTCGACATCCTCCTGTATCTGGCGCTTCTTCTGCTCCGACTGTCGGAAGGGACCGAGACGGAACGGAGTCGGGTTCTTCAAAAAGACCCGCACTTCCGTTGTGCGGCACAAGGGACCAGTCTCTGCGAAACGGTCTGCGTAGTCCTCCAAGACTTTCGTCAGGGCGACGCGGGCCGAATCGGGAATTCCGGGCGCCAGCTCCGTCGCCCAAACCGGACCTCCCGGTAAGGGTTTCCGGAGAGTCCGACTGTACAGCGTCTGCCGCAGGTCGTCACCGTAGTGGATGCAGCGGCGCTTCATGTCCACCACCGCCTGCTGCGCCTCTAGCCAGTCCAGCCCTATCAAAAATGGGACATGTAGGTTCCTGACCAGAAGTGCCTGCACCACTATCGGACTATCCCTAAGGTAGCCCTTTACGGAGACGACCCCTTCGGTACACAGCGATCCGCCCCCGGCCGTTACTAAAGTCTGCGGTTTCCCGCACGGCACCATCTTATGGGGATACAGATCGCTACGCAGCAAAGTATGCGTAGCTCCCGTGTCAACGACGGCCTCGTACTCCTGCTCACTGCCTTCTATGCGGAAGGGTAGCGTGAGGAGGTGACCCCCCTTCAAATCAGGAGTGGTCCTCCCCCAGACACTATATACCCCCGCTGAAGCCTCGTCGCTGACTACGGTGGTGTTCCGCACTGGTGGCTCGCCATCGAACAGCCCCACTTCCTCGTCGGTACCGGTATACATATTATTCACATTACACACTTTATTTACAACACTAACACTATTTATTTCATTCATATCATTCACACTTTCACTTATTATTTTACATTTAACATTATAGCACACATCGTCGATTATTACACACTTACAATTATTGGTCGCACTAATCCCGTCGGCGTCAGCGCGTTTATTGTTGTTACTAACGTTAGTATCTACGCGGCCAGCCTCAGCCCTACAAGCAAAATTACGGGTTAGATGCGAGGTGCCAGAATCAGCGTTACAACCATGGGGATTAGTCAACACAAAGGGGACGACGTCAACTTTGACGCGTCCCGGACTACTTACCCTTCCGGTCGGGCTCTCCCCGGCTCGTGTGGTACTGGATACCCGCCGGCCGCGTCCGCCCGAGACAGACATATGGTACCTATCGTGTCTGTCGTCCGCCTCCGTGATGTCACCATACCCTAATTTGGCCAGCGCCACCTTGTTAACAAATACCAGAGCTCTAGGGTGCGCAATTGGCGCCTCCACCTCAGCGCCTAGATTAATATGGTCGCCACTCGGCGGTAACGCGCTCTCGCCAATGCTAACATGAGCACCGTCCGGGAGCACGTCCTCTGAGAGGACTCAGACCGACGAGCCTCTTGTGCGGCATCGAGAAACCGGGTGGCGGATTCACCAGTACCGAGTCTGAAACGGCTGCGGTCCTACTCGAGGCCCTCATCCCCCTGGATGATGAATCCAGGGACGATGACGCCATGAGGATGGCCCGCTTTGAGGCTTCTCTTCCCATCGACACGGATCACTCATCGTTGCCTTCCGAACAGGAGATCAACCACATCGTGCGTTCGTTGATTGCTGGCAAGGCCCCGGGCCCGGACTGCATTGACAATTTACTTGTCAAACGCACATGGGCCATCGCCGCGCCAGAGATTACAGCCCTCTTCAGTGACTGCATCAGAAGCGGCACGTTCCCCGACTGCTGGAAGAGGGGCTTACTTAAGGTAATCCCCAAAACTGGCAGCCGAGAACCGTCTAGCCCTAAAGCCTACCGCCCTCTAACACTTCTGCCCGCTCTGGGCAAAGTGCTGGAGAAGCTACTGTGCCACAGGATTGAAGCCCACCTGGAGACACACTCGCCGCTTTCCGATAAGCAATTTGGATTCAGAAGAGGCAAATCAACAGTCGACGCCATTAGGAACGTGATTGCCATTGCTGAAAATTCTCGCCGTAAATACGTCCTAGGAGTTTTCCTGGACATTGCAGGTGCGTTTGATAGTGCGTCCTGGCCTCTTATACTTCGAAAGCTCCGGCTGAAGAGACTACCAGGAAATTTGTTCGCGTCAATTCAAAGTTATTTCACGAATAGATCGATCGAGTTTCGTGTTGGATCAACAACAATAGAGAGGAAAACCAGCATGGGATGTCCCCAGGGCTCAGTCCTCGGGCCCCTTCTCTGGAACGTACTCTTCGACGATCTCCTTAGAATTCCGCTTCCAACCGACTGTACTGTCATTGCCTACGCAGACGATGCGCTGCTGCTGGTCGAGGCCGACAGCAGGGCGAAGATTGAGAGCACCGTTGGCGAAGCTTTAGCATCAATTGAGGCTTGGGGTAGATTAACTAGACTATCATTCGCACCTTCCAAGACAGAAGCCATTGTCCTTAAAGGACCGAGACGACTTAGCTGTTCGAGACTACCCACAGTCCGATTCGGTGACACGAGAGTGAAAGTGTCGAAGATCGTCACCTATCTAGGCGTCAAAATGGACACAATGTTAAATTTCCTACACCATGCCGAAACCCAAGTCCACAAGGCTGGGGTGGCCTTCCAGAGGATCGGCCGCATGGCTGGTGAAGGATGGGGCTTAAAAGTAAGGGCGCTCAAGATCGCCTACGGCGCCATTTTTATGGGAATAGCGGCTTATGGCGCCAGTGCCTGGTGCCCGCGCATTCCCAAGAGTGTCAAACTTAGAATCTCTCTTTTAAGAGGACAGCGCAGCGCGCTCCTGTCCATTACCAAGGCCTACCGTACGACATCAACCGACGCGCTCCCGGTCCTGGCCGGTATTCTCCCACTTGACCTGCACATTCAGGTCAGCGGCGCTTCAGTGTTGCTCCTCAAAGGTGAGGAGGCCGACGTTGGTGATTTTCATCTCGCCCCCCCCCCTCGACGAGCCGGCGAGGGATTAGCACTACTGAAGCGCAAAATTAGACTCATGTCGCTAGATGCGGCCATTAAGACCTGGCAGCGAAAGTGGGACGAATCCACCAAGGGCCGGCACACATACAGCTTTTTTCCAGACATTCAGTGGCGAATGGAGATAACCAAGTATTTGACTCCAGACCATTACACCAGTCAATTTGTGACTGGTCATGGTGGTTTCGCTGGCAGGCTCTTTGAGCTTGGACTTGTAAGCCATCCGACATGTCCATGCGGATGGGAGGTACAGGATGCCAATCACATCCTATGGGAGTGTCTGAGTATGTGCTCCGAACGGGAGGAAATGCTCAGGTCGGTCCAACCAGCTGTTGGACCCATCGGCCCGTCCGACCTGGTTGCTACTAAGGCCAACTATCTTGCATTCAAAAAATTTGCGGCGTCTTACTACGGGCGTGAAGATCTCTTCACATAAATTTTGCTGCCTGTATGATTAGCTTCGTTCTTTGTTATATTAAAATAGTAGCTTCTTTTTCTTTAAAGTAAATTCCATGTGCTTTTTCTCTCCCTGGCACTTTGCATTAGAGTAAACTCAGTAAACTCAGTCAGAGCTCACTTTGAGCGTAGCAACCTAAGTCTTGGGCATCTTCTCCCAGGACACTCCCAGGCCAATTTTTAGATGCTTCACATCACCAATTGATGGGTCCCGTGATACTCTCGATTAAGACCGAGGGTGGTACGGGGCGGGTTTTGGTGGAGGGAATTTAACTTCAATGTCGTCCTCCAGTGGGTTCGTCTGGCAGTGAGTGGAGCGTCTTGGCAACAGCAATCAGCTGCGCCATCGTCTTCCACTGTACGCGGTCTACGCGGATTTGGTCCGCCCCCGTCAGCAGGAAGTGGAAAGTTTGGGCCATCACTTCTGGCTTCATATCCGGCAGGAGCACTGCCGCAAGCTCCGCCTTCTGACGGAGGAACCGGTAGGGTGCCATTTCTGGCCTCTGCCGCCGCACCAGTAGGTCGATTCTCTGTCTCTGCCTGCGGGCAAAGGACTCGAAGTGGAGGATGCCGTCCTCTTTGAAGGCTTCCCAAGAATCGGCGGGGTCGAAATCGCGCCCCCATGCCTTCGCCTCTCCTTCTAGGCGGCCTATGGCTTCTTTCACACGGCAGTTCTGAGGACACTTCGATTCTTTGAAGTAGTCCTCGCAGTCTTCAACGAACGTCACGAAACGTTGTCGTGGGTCCCCCGTGAACGTTGTCTTGAGCTCAGGTTTAGGGGCGTACGGCCTCTTGCCGTCGTCCTCTGGTACCTCTCGCCTTGGTCGCCCGCTCTCGACCGTTATGTCCGTCCGCGGACTGTCCTCTGGGAAGATCTGGGCGTCCTGAAAATCAGGCACGCCGAAGATGTCTGATGGTCCGCTGACGGCTGGCTCTTCATCTGGGCGAGGCATGGCCGTAATGTCGCTGTCACTGTCGGAGGAATTTGCCCGGCGCGCTTTGGACCGCGTGTACATGCGAGCCTTTTCGCAAAAAAAATTTTATAAGTCTTTGGCTTTTTCAACAAAATTTTACAAGTATTTTATTTTTTCCAAAATTTTGCAAGTGTTTTTTAAGTTTCCAAAATTTTCGCTAAGTATTTGACTTTTCGCAAAAAATTTTATTAGTCTTTGGCTTTTTCAACAAAATTTTACAAGTATTTTATTTTTTTCCAAAATTTTTGCAAGTGTTTTTAAGTTTCCAAAATTTTTGCTAAGTATTTGACTTTTCGCAAAAAATTTTATAAGTCTTTGGCTTTTTCAACAAAATTTTACAAGTATTTTATTTTTTTCCAAAATTTTTGCAAGTGTTTTTAAGTTTCCAAAATTTTTGCTAAGTATTTGACTTTTCGCAAAAAATTTTATAAGTCTTTGGCTTTTTCAACAAAATTTTACAAGTATTTTATTTTTTTCCAAAATTTTTGCAAGTGTTTTTAAGTTTCCAAAATTTTTGCTAAGTATTTGACTTTTCGCAAAAAATTTTATAAGTCTTTGGCTTTTTCAACAAAATTTCACAAGTATTTTATTTTTTTCCAAAATTTTTACAAGTGTTTTTAAGCGACAAAAGTTCTTTTCGCACTACGCTGCTCTTCCGGTGAGCTTGATACACAATTGTTATTTCACCAAAATCGTACTCACTGTTTTATTTATGTTTGATGCTGCAGTGGATCTCAGGGTTGGGATCCGACCAGGTTAATGCGACCTGGACAGCACCATACTGTTGGGCGCCACGATGTAGGCCTCCGAATCCTCGGCTAGCTCCGGGCCTGGAGTGGAGGTACATTCAATGTTTGGAAGAACAGGTAGGCACAGTATATAGTAAATGGAAACTAATGTTCACTCTGTTATAGTTAATTTATTATGTCACATTCACAAAAATTATAAAGAAAAGTCAAGTAAGCGAAAACACAGACATACAAGAACAAAATCTCATGGAACTAATTTATTATTATAATATTGTTTATATAAAATTAATACGTTTATTATTTACTTATTCACTTTAACTAGCGTAAGCGAAATTGCACGAACAGGGCTTTATACCGAAAGGTTGGGAGCCGGGTCCAATAGTAAAGAAACAAATTAAACTCGCGAAAACGACTAAGTCGCTATCTGACATTTGGAGGAGTAGGTATCGACCGGTAGGTATCTCGGACCTCGGTGAGTACCTCTTCTCAAGTTTTGACAAACTTGTATGGAGGAGAGTGAATAATTCGCGCCGCGAACCGTTGCAGGTTCGGGGTCGTAAGTGCGAGAGAAGACTGCTGATGGATTTTTTTTGTTTAGTATATTGCCTTTTTACTTTTAATTGGAGTCCCGGGGCTATGCCCCCTATCTCCTTCATCTATGTATGATGGCGTTGAGAGGCTTTGGCAAGGTGCTTGTCCTTGTAATTGCATACAAGTGCACGCACCGATTTTGTACTCACATACAAACATTTCTTCTTTGTTGAGATAGTCAACAAAAAAGAAAGGGTACAAACATAAAATACAAGGTGTAGGATGATGATATGACCCAGCTTCAGGTCAAATCATTGGTCTAGTGGAATCCGGTGAAGATCTCTGCATTGACATTGATAGTCCGATTGTCCAACCCCGCCGAGCAGTATTTAGTCTTTTATACTTGAGTCCCTGTGTTGAGTCATGATAAATGTGTGTGTATTTAAATTTTTTAATACTAGGGAGGAAGGTTCCCTCCGCCTGCACTTATGTCAGGCGGCGGGGTGCCCTTCATCTTTTATTATCCTCGGGGGGAGGTCGGGTATCAATGTCTTTTCTTGTTGCACTGAAAAATAACAGATTAGTCGCTTGGGTAAGAAGGAGTCTGTGGTGAGGATGTGAAGGAACTATGGTGGATGCTTGTCCAGCAGGATTGCCTTCGGCCTCCTATAGACGTAGTCTGTGTCGCTTCCATTTTCGATTAATAAATTTTTAATAGACGCGTTGGGATGGTTTATCATGGATTTGTAGAATCTCTTCGACAACTTCATGATATGTTCGTGGATGGTTTCAATGTTAAGGTCTCTGTGAAGTGTGGTATTGCGTACGTACCACGGAGCGCCCGTGATTCGTCGCAATGTCTTGTTTTGAATAGTCTGAAAGAGTTTAATGTGTCGGGGATTTGAGTAAGCCCATATGGGGCTTGCGTAAGTGATTGTTGGTCTGGTGATTGCTGTGTAGAGCAGAAGTTTTGCTCGAGTAGACAGTTTACTCTTGGGGCCCATCATGGGTCGAAGTCTTGCGTTAACTATTATGGCTTGGCGTTTTTTCTCTTGTATGTGTTTATTAAACGTGAGTTTGTTGTCTATCGTAAGACCTAGATATTTAACCGACTTATCCCAAGGGATTATGTGGTTGTGCATCTTGAGATTTATCATTTTAAGGCGGTGCCTATTCGTATGCCTGGCAAAGTGAATGGCAGCGCTCTTAGCTGGATTAATCTGAATACGCCATTTATCGCACCAGTTGGATATTTGGTTTGCCGCTGTCTGGACTTGCATAATTGCTTTGTTGAGATTGAGCGATTTGCTTAGGATAGCTGTGTCATCTGCGTATTGGGCAATGATGGTCGAGCTACCGTAACTGTCGGTGGGAATCGGTATGTCCTTTGTGTACAAGTTGTACAGGGTGGGACCTAACACGGATCCTTGTGGGACTCCGGCTGTGGGTATTTTTGTTGAGGATCTAATTCCGTTAAGTTTAACATTAAAGCTCCTATTCCGGAGAAAGGAGCTTATCATGTTGATCATGGCTGTGTCGAGTCCTGATTCTGAGAGCTTGACTATAAGGCCTTTGATCCAGACCTTATCAAAGGCTTTTGCTATGTCTAGAAAGAGACCTGTTGTAAAGGTTTTATAATTAAAAGCTTTAGTTATGTATTCGATTACCCTAAGTAGTTGATGGTTGGTCGAATGTCCTGCCCTAAATCCGTGTTGGATTTCTGGGATGAGGTCTGCTTCATCGATCATGATTTGAAGTCTGCGTTTTATGACTCGTTCAAAGATTTTACTTAAAGTCGGTAATAGGCTAATAGGTCTGTGATTTTCTGGACACGTCAGGTCCTTGCCGGGTTTTGGAATAAGGACTATGTCCGCTACTTTCCAGGCTGCTGGGAAGTATTGGAGCTCTAAGCTGGCGTTAACTATCTGCGTAAGTATTTCTATACCTCTGTCTGGGAGGTTTTTGACGGCTCTGTTTGTAAGACCGTCATTACCAGGGGCTTTTCGGTTATTAAGCCACTTAATGAGGCAACCGATTTCCGTGACCGTGGCCGGTGTTAGAGGATTTGGGGGAGGATCTGACCTCTTATTGTAAATATCCCTGGCTTTCCTGGTGATTTGTCTGACATGATTAACTATTTCAGAATTATTCCTGTCTATAGTGTTTGGAGAGAATTGTTTTGCTATGCTGACTGCAAATGCTTCAGCTTTGTCTATAGAAGAGTATACTGGGCCATTCGGTCCTTGAATATGTGTAATCTTCTGCCTGGTCTGTCTTAAAAGTTTTGTTAGGGACCAGTATGGTGGGCTGCCCTTGACTAAATTATTGACTTTTTGGCACCAGCTGGCGTCATCAAGTTCGGCTAATTCTTTCCTAATCTCTGGTATCAACCTGTTGTAAATCGTTTTGGATGCGCGGAGTTTTTGCTTCTGCCATTCCAAACGTGCTTTATTTTTCTCTCTGATTTTATCTTTAAGGCGCTGTGATATGTCTGGGCGGAGTGTATGATTTGATGGTCTAACTACAGTGGCTGCGTTTACGGCATCTAGTATTTCGCCCGTGAATGTCGCGACTGCGGAGTCTATGCTCTCCTCAGTGTTGAGAAGGGTTGGTTGCGTGAGCTTTTCCTCTAACGATGATTTAAAGTCTTCCCATGATGTTTGGGTTCTGATACGTCTGTTAATTGCTAGGACCACATTTGATGGGTCTCCTAAGTGTAAAAGTACCGGCTTGTGGTCTGAGGATAGTTCGTTAACTACGCTGATTTCGTGAATGAAATCAGTTTCCGCGAGTAAAGCAAAATCTAAAATAGAAGGTCGATGTGTGTTATTAGCTGGGTAGTGCGTGGGCTCAGATGGAGCGGCTATGGTTATGTTATTATCGTCAGTGAATTCGTAGATCATTTTACCTCTGAAGTCTGAAGAGCGGCCACCCCAAGCTAAGTGCTTAGCGTTGAAATCGCCCGCAATGACTACTGAGGTAACGTTAGTGTCCAGTAGGCTATCTAGATCTGTTCTGGTAATAGAATCGTCCTTTTTGAAAGGAGGAACGTAGACTGACGTGAATTTAACGCTGCCGGAGGAGCGGGTATTAACTATGATTGAGCATGATTCTAGTGCCCGGCTTTGTGTGGTTGGAGGTGCCTCACAATGGTCTATATGAGACTTAATAAAAATAGCGGTTCCGCCGCCCCTGTTGGTTGGTCTGTCCGTTCTGTACGTGGTGTAGTTTGGAAAACGGATGCGGGAAGTAGGTTTAAGGTGGGTCTCGCTAACTAGGAGTATGTCGATGTCGTGCTTGGATAGGAAATTGATGATTTCCCCCTTATCAATAATTAAGGTACCGCGAGCGTTCCAGATGGCCGTCTGTAGTGAGGCTGGATTGGTCTTAGTAGCCATTTTGCTGGACAAGTTTCGTGGCTTGGGCTACCATGGCGGTAGCTTGCTCCATAGTTTTTTGCAATTGGATAATTGCAGTTGCCAGACTTTTTAGGTCTGAACTGGAGTTGGTGGAGGGCGAGTTGTTTGTAATCGGAAATTGGGTAGGGAAAGCGACTGACCTGTTATTAGTGTGCGTCGTCCTACCGCTGCGATGGTCCATTTGTTGAGGTCGTGTGTGGGTTTGGGCTTGGCGGGTCTCGTTCTGGGTAGGCTGGGTCGGCTGGGGTTGTCTCTGCCATGGGGGAGACGGCCAGGTTCGTCTGTGGTTGGGGTTGGTCTGTCCTGGGCGCGGGAATTTCGGGCAACCCCGATAGTTTGCTGGATGAGGGCCAGCGCAGTTTGCGCATGTGGCCGGGCCCATCTCCCGAGTGTGATCGCACTCGTGAGTCCAATGGCTTTCTGCACATTTCACGCACTTTGGTGGTGCGTGGCAGTGGCTGCCCGAGTGGGCGAAGCCCTGGCATCGGTGGCACTGTCCGGTGGCTGTTTTTCTCCTTAGAGACTCCACCTTGATTCGGTGGTAAAGTAGAGTCTCTAGTTCGAATATGCTCTTTCCCGCGTCGCTTTTTTCCAGGTCGACCAGTACAAGTGGTAACGGCTCCTGGTCGAATCTGCGGCGCATCCTCTGGACGGCAATTACCGGAAATTGAAGATCAATTAGTTCTTCTTTTACATCGTTGAGGTCCGTTTCTGTCGGTATACCTCTGATGACGGCCTTGTAGGTTTTCTCTTCCTCTGTCTTGTAAGAATTGAATGATATCCCTCTTTGGTCGAGGAACGCCACTGTTTTCCGGTATGTGATGATGTCATCGAAGTCGATACGAGTATTGTCCTTTTGTAACGTTGCAATACCTGGTGTTATGCCGGCCAGCTTCATGTCCTTAGCGATCGTTGTATAATCGCGTCTGGTGTGTAGTATTACTGGAGGGATTTTGGTTTTTTGGGCGTTTTTGGCGGGCGCTGCGGTATTTTGTTTTGGTGGAGTGTGATTTTTCGGGGCTGGCTTCTTTTTCTGAAGTTGCTGTGGTGACTTCTGAGTGGCGTTTGGGGTGGTCGGTTGCCTCTGTCGTTTGCGAACGGCTGAGGCGAAGGTGGTGTCGTCATTCAAGTCTTCATATTCCGAGTCATCTTGAGTGGCCGCTATCGTCTCTTGTGAGTTTGGCAGGGTCTCTAGTTTCTTCTGGGATGTTCCTCTCTTTGATTTCTTGATCTTGAAGTTGAAGTTCGGGGCGGCTGGATGGCTGGTCGATGGGGTGCGACATTGGGCTCTTGTCGAGGGGTCCATGCAGGAGATCAGTAGGCTGAAAATGGAACGGATAATTGTTTGAGGGTCTTGCCGTTTGTTTGTCGTTATCATGTATGCGATATTCTGGAGAGTCGTCGCCGGGTCCTGTTCCAGAAGTTGCCTGGGGGTTGGAGTTGCTGGGGTCTCCATCAGGTGATTTATGTCTGCGGTAGCTTCCTCTCGGATCTCATCAAATCTGGGCGATGACATGTTTATAGTTGAAGTAAGTAAAGTGATATGAATTAAAAATAGAGGAGAAAAGATAAGTTATATTCAAAAGAAATCTTTTATGGCAACGATGATGTTAGTATAGTAAGTGGCAATGAATTTAAGTATTAATTTATGGAAAATAAAAGAAAAAACGGAGATAATGTATGATGGATGCGGCTGTGGACAGTGAGTGAGTAAATATATCCAGATGTGTCCCTGTTTCCTCAGGCGCGGCGCTCAGGTGCACTCCCGGAAGCACTCGGTGATAACTGCACTGAACCGAACAGCACTGGCGTCAACAAGATCACAGTCGCCGAAATCACTATGTTGAGATGATGACTGCGATCGAGCACAACACCACACTGAACAGAGCAGCGCCTTTGCCACTTGAGATACCCGGATTCACGCACTGAGACACTGTCACTTTTGGTATAAGGCACTGGCACACACTTGATATTTCACTTTGGGGATGATAGAGGAGAGGAATTCAAAATCTGAAATCGTTTGACGTATTGCAGCTCTGCTATGATAGCCCGGATGAAAACACTAGTTTGGTCTGCTGTCGTTGTCTATCTTGAAAAAGACTATACAGCGGCAGGAAGATGTCGGCTAGGTATTTTCTGGCTGGCGAAAAATAGCAGTGGAGCAGTAGTATCAATCTCTTTTGCGATGGTCAGGATTATTAAATTTTTTCTTTTCAGAATAAATTCAACGGTAGAACTGAGATCGGTGGAGAGCGTGATGTTGTCTTGGCGAGTGTCAGAATCTGAATGTGTGCTGATGGATTCTAAAATCACGGGTTTTTATACAAATGTGCCCGTCGTGCAATCTTTCTTACTTTAACATCTAATACAGCTCGGTGTCGCCACGGGCACATACTTACGACTAGTTGGCGGATGTTATTCCGTCAACCAGACATATAGGCAGTAATAATTGCTTAGTACATACTCATACTTCGCCGATCAAAGATTTCCCGAGCCTTATTCCAGTACGCGGTCTCCTTGATCGACCAAAATCATTGATCCGATTCTCCCGTCGCGTGTGAGCGTGACGCCGTCATACTCGCGAGCGAGAGGGGCTCTGTCACTGCAAAGCTGGCAAATTCGTATCGCGAAATCGGTTTCAAACACGTACGACAGAGACGCCGTCGTACGTCAGAGCAGGAAAGCTGCCGGAATACCGATTCGGAAACGCCGCGCGTGGAACAGCCGCGGATATTTAGGATCGGATTTACTATGAAAATTACGCGGGATCGTGATTACAATCGGATCGATGGTTGCCCTATGTGTTGCTATACTTTGTGATTGCACATCTGTACAAATGGAAGTTTTCGCAACAGGACCTATGAGCATATGTTAACAATTACTGCGCCGTGTACGCGCGATGCGTAGCGACATCGATCCATATACCCTTAATATTACAATACCAATTACTTTTAATTATTATATGCTATCAACGCCCATCTATATGTCCCCCTTTATTATTCTCGTTAACCCTTACATTTTTACATTATTTTATACATTAGCTTACAATTTACATTACATATTAAACTTATAATTCAAATCGTATTTTATATCATATTTAGCTTAATTATCTCCTTATCCAAACATATATTTAATCCAAACTTAATCCTATTGTTATGCTTCGTCGAGGGTCGTCATCATCCAACCGGTGGCGCATTGACTACCAGGATCAGACCGAGCGGTGGGGAGGCACTACTCCTTATGGGAGTGCCCCCATAAGGGGCGGAAAATCTAGTGTGCGTCAGTAGATAGGTACCATAATATTTTGAAGAATGCAGAATGCTTCTAATTGCATATTTTAATGCCAGATACAGCAGTAGGTACCTATTTTTGCGGTCGTTTAGCGGAGATATTTTATCGTAATCTTATGTAAATCCATTTTATCTCTCCATGAGAAATATTGCGCTTTGTAAGCGAAATAGGTACGAGGCATTGTATCAGTTACCTACTATCTAGATTATAGACTAGGGATCAAAATTATACGTATTTTGTAAACAGCACGACTAGGGACTGTTTTTAAAATTCGCAAATGTTTTACAGAGTCTACAAAATGAACGAGGGCCTCAAGCAAACGTTTGTTGTAATGAATGCATCATTAAAATGACATTTGAAAGTGACAAATGAAGCAGCCATTTTTAATGGCGTGTGACGTCAGATTGCTTACGTCACAAACAGTGCTATACGCTATATGATGGAAAATCAGTTAAATAGCTTATAAAGAATTTAGGAATCTCATACATACGGCCCTAGGTCATATTATGTACAGTATGAATGACATTGAAGTGGGATGCTTCTACCTACCAGAGGCACCTAACGGAAAAAGAGGAAGCTTGCAATTTGAGACATTTTTTTGATAATTTACAACGCCTTACAGTGCCTCTGGTAAGTAGAAGTATCCCCCTGAAATATAATAGATATGATTACCGAAAGC
This sequence comes from Rhyacophila brunnea, assembly GCF_057557595.1. NCBI lineage: Eukaryota > Metazoa > Arthropoda > Insecta > Trichoptera > Rhyacophilidae > Rhyacophila > Rhyacophila brunnea. The sequence goes on along the minus strand of NW_028232904.1, from coordinate 27,537,157 downwards.
ATTAAAAATCTCTGAAACTCATATCAAACGGGCCCAGAATATAAGCATTTCTACAAGGCATCCTTAGGTTTTTCTCTCATGAATCTCGTAAGTATATCACTTCTGCTCTTGAAACATTTTTTCCGGTTATCGCAAGGGATGATTTCCAATTCTGCGCACCTATTCTATACACAAGACTGGTTTCGGCCGCTACGGCAGCTATATAGGGTAGGTTTGTATCGAAGTATTAGCATTGTTGTTTTAATTTAATAAAACCCATTTTTTTTGTAGTACTTAATCCACTTTTAATCAATAGATTAGGACCGGTTTCGTCCGCCTCAGAGGGACATTTTCAACCCCTCAAGTCTCTCTGAGGCAGACGAAACCGGTCCTAATCTATTGATTAAAAGTGGAATAAGTACCTACTACAAAAAAATTGCGTTTTATTAAATTAAAACAGCAATACAATGCAGTTCCACCATGAATTGACAATTAACAAAATAAAAGAAGTAGATATTAGCACTTATTTTAACAATAAGTTAGTTGTGATTGATACAATAAGTGCTATGATTTAACAGCACCTCTTTTGGCTCTGCTGAATCTTAGAGTGAGATAGACAGTTTTGACTGTTTAGACGGCTAACTTATTGTAATTGTTACAATACGTGCAAATACTTCGAAACAAACCTACCCTAGATAGCTGCCGTAGCGGCCGAAAGCAATCTTGTGTATAGAATAGATGCGCTGGTGTCCTAAAGAATTTGAATTTCCATGCGCATGTCAATTACCTACGTGGTCGCAGCCATGATTAATTCAGGATCGGGACCGTTTTATCGTGTCACCATTAGCGAGGGGTGCAAGATTTGTCAATGCGCTCCTCAAAGACTTAGACATTTTCAGTGACGTGCTGTTTTCACATAAACTAAATATGAGGCATCTAATTCCAAAAAGCGATAAGTCCACATTTGGTCAAAATCGAGAAAAAAATACACACGTATTTTTTGTATAATTTTACAGAATATGTATTCGTCTATAAATTCCAAAACGCGACATAACCCTACGAAAAAAAATATTTTAAGTCTCGATTTATTACAAAAAGCGCCAAGTCAGTGTTTCATATTATTTAAAGCTTGGTTGATTTCGCGCGTGTTTAAGTTAACCAATAAGGGAACGTTTAATATTGATAAGGGCGTCTCCCATGCTGTAGCATCTGGTAAACTCATGACAGTGCCACGGAAATATGTGCCTTATGCGGAGTAAATTAAAAAGTGAGGTACAAATAGCGCTACGTCCAATTTTATTTTGCCTATATTTATTACGTTTAAGAGTCTATCGGCTGAAACAAATTGCCATTTGGCTCTAATTTCAACATAGAATACAATGGAAAAAATAATCTCACGTTAAACCAAATAATTGAAGCTTGACACATAAAAACGTCGTTTCCCGAAAATATTGAATTGTGGACTTGTCGCTTTTTGTAATTAGACGCCTCATATGTAATACCAAACAAACCTATCACACTTAAAAATATTAAGCTTAGCTTTGACAGCTAATCACTTATAAAAAGGAGTTGGTACAATTCACAACGAGAAAGAATATTGTTCACCAAGCAAAATAATCCATACCTACTCCTTATTCTATGGTCACTATGGTCAGCTATGATCATGGCCCTCACATCCTGAAGCGGGCCCCCAGGCTAGGATCTTTGGCCGGCCCCCCTATCTATCGCTAAGAACAAAGGCAGTGTGACGGTAGTGTTTACCAAATGGTGTACGCGGTTAAATTAATATGTAGGTACCTACCTATATTTAATAAATTCATATAAATTATGGAGTTGTTGAGTATTGATACGCAATTAAAAATTGGATCGTACAACCACCTAATTTAAAATCATAATATTATTGAAAGAAAATAGCGCCGCAGGCGACTTTTTTATACAAGTGAAGCAAAATCGTGATCTGTGTTTATCTTATTTATTTGTTCGTATCGCCTCGCCGGGCCCCTCTTGAGCTCGGGCCCCCAGGCTAGGGCCCTGTCAGCCCCCTCCTTGTGGGGGCCATGGCTATGATCACATCATTGCGCGAGACGTCATGTTTCAGATCTGTCAAATAATAAAGTATAATATAATATAGAATTGACGTTTTAATAGCTCCATATCAATAAAAACTAGAATCAAGGAGGGCCACTTATTGGAGTGCCGCTGGTTTATCTTATTTAACTTTAACTCTTGGTTTAACTTATATCACAAACTAAATTATTTAATTATTTCTCGTTGTTTTTATTTTACTTTGGCCAACAATAATAAATTCGTTTCCTAGGCAACGGAACAATTCTTCGTCCATATAATAATAAATTCGCTGCCTAGGCAACGGAATAAACTATAATATTATACTGTATAATCGTCACGATTGCATTATCATACTGTGGCGTAAAGGCAGTGCTAATCTGTGGTTCGAATCCAATCGAGTGCGATTTTTTTCGTGTGAAAAAATCAATTATGTGTTACATGTTACACGCCAAAAATACACTCTGACCTGATTTTCCAAACGCGCCTAAAGAAGTATAACTTCAAAAAGTTATTTAAACGCAAAGTATATTTTTGTGTGTGTGATGGCCTGAGTCACCTGACCTCGTGATCGCTTGATTGAGACCGGGTTTAGTATGAGCCATATTATGGTTTGTAGGGGTCTACAGTTATGTTGTAGATACTCAATACAAAAAATATATAAGACTCTGTAGTTAGATAGTATCTATATTTTGTGAAAATACATGGTTTTATATTATATACTTTACGATACAATATACTATGAATCACCACACTATAACAATACTCAGACACCGTTTCCCTTATCATTGAATAAACACGGCGATTGATAAGACATCTGCAAACAACGGAGAGGTGAGGAGTGATAATAATATCTACGTACGTGATAGCTGAAATACATGCAAACATAATAATATATGTATAAACAGGTATATCACACACGTAACAATGAGAGAATTTTCAACAGTGAACGCTGTATATGTTACGCCGAATGTGTGAAATTGCGTATTACATAAAATCGGCAAAATTTTGCCTATTTCATGAAAAATGCAACCCCGTTGCCTTTTTCATGAATAAGACAAAATATCTGCCGAGTGCGTGAATTCTGCAGTAATTTTTCTGCCTATTTTATGCATTGAGCAAATTAGATAGTAGCGCTACGGTGGTATTTTTTGCAACTAAACCAAATGTGTCAAATGCTCATGCATTGGTCAAAATAGATGGACCCGCTCCGGTGGTGTTTTTTGCAACTAATCAAACTAACCAAATGTGTCAAATGTCATTGATTATATAAAAATATACAAATCAATAACTACAATGACGTTCATATCCATTTACTATGCCCAAAAAAAATTTAGAACTATATTATGATAACGGAAGAATTTTATTTAAAGGTATTTTCGCTATTTGATTCGGGCTTGGGTATCAATCGTGTTATGGTCGATTGTTTGTTTGTATAGTATGATTTGATAGTTTGTTGACACTTCTTGTTAGCTAACCTCAAAATGGACATTCAGTTGAATTCAGAATTAAAAAACCAAACCTAACCTAATAATAATAATATTATATTATGTCAAATTAAAACTAATAAAACCATCAGTATTAAATTTACTTTTTCTACTGTCATGTTCACAGTTTCAGAATTCCATACCCTGCGAAATTCACGCACTCGGCAGATAAATTGCCTAATTCATGAATAATGCGAGCCCGTTGCCTTATTCATGAATTAGGTAAAATATTGCCGATTTCGTGTAATACGCAATTTCATACATTCGGTGTAACATAATATTTAAGTTTAGTACCTACTAGGACGATAAAATTACTAGATACATGTAAATTGTACGTAAAATATTTCACTGTGGCACAGTTCGCCGTGAGCTTCTTATCGGATAGAGATGACAGTATTTTATACGGTCTCCAATTTTATTAGATTAAATATGAATATTAATTCAATTTTCAGAGCTGAATTTGGCAAAATTCAAGAATGGAAATCTAACCTAACCTAACAAATAACCCAGTATATCGGCTATTTTCATCATTTGTTTGCTGCTGGCCTCCTGTAAGCCGACAAGAACCGTGTTTTATTTAGACATAAATTTTATGTCAGTGCTATACGACCCAACGACCTTGGACGGTTTTTAATATATGGCCATATCTTTCCGATACAACATTTAACGGTGAAGTGTGATACGACGAACTGCATACGTACAAGTTTCCGGATACGAAAATTACTACCCGAACAAAAACCTACCACCCGTTAATAATCATAACCCTTTGTGTAAAATAAACATTAACAAAATTTAAAACTCTTTTTAGTATAATTTTAAATAATAAAATTAAACTTAATTTTAAGTAAAAGGTTATCAATGTAGTACTATAGATTTTTAACACGTCATAGCAGCCCTAAAGGTTCAAATACATTGTGATCACGTTATGTGCTGTTACGTGTTGTCACAGTAAATTGCCGCTACGGGGGAAAAAGTGTAATGTCGTTTTTCTAGGTATTTAAAATGTTATCGGACTGATGCTCCCATCCCGTAGCACATTTTGAACCTTTAAACGAACATTGCCAGTTATCAAAATCTGCCGAAATCGCTAGAACAACAATGAGGTCACCTCACGTGTATCGCGCTACATCATGAACCTCACTAGTCAGTGAACGTTTTTATTCTGCAGGCTTACATATTTTCGACTCGCGTCGTTCTTTGTTTTTAGTGGTTTTCTATTCAATTACTATCTATGTCTGCTGTTTAGATCTATTATCTATGGTCTGCAGGTTGGGTTCTGTTTAAAATATTATCTATGAATGCAATATCGCATGTTATTTTACACGTAGAAACTGTTAAAATTAATTGAAATTAGTATGAATAATGTGTAATAATTCAAAATACTAATACATTGGAGTTGGCACTCTTCATCATTGAATTTATAGAGATTGTGATCATTCAAAATATTCTGCGGAATGACGAAACCATATACTAAATTTGTCTCCGTGACAGCGTGTGACAGCGCGTAACATGATGATAATGTAGGTATTTGAAGCATAAGTCACACAACTTCACCATGGAGGTTACAGCTATGCAACGGTATGAAGGTATTGACGAAATCTAAGATGATGAAGAGAAACGCAGCAAGGACGTAACCTTATCTATATAATATCATCACAATTATGGCAATATATTGGTTATAAAATAGATGTAGCACTCAGACTTATTGAATTCTACATAAATACATAATGGTATTTATAATATACAGGTATATGTAGATGTCTACTTATACAAACGCAAGTTTTAATAAAACCATAGGTTTGCTTTGCTAGAGATAACGTTGCTACAAAAATTATATAAATAAAAATACATGAAACATTTCATATTGCCCTGAATATAACAAAACGGCATAGGTAATGCGTTAATATTTTTTTCTAACAGAGTTTTGTTAAGTATACCTAATATCGTCGGAGTTTTGTAAAAGGGCGAATCAACCAAAATGTTATTTTACAGGAGGAAGATTTTTAACTTGTGACATTTATTTATTAATTACATCTGGATGATAGTCCCACGATGACCGCGCGGCGTAAGCGTCGGCCTATAGCGTCGTGGGCCCCAGGTTCGAATCCTGGGTTTGACAAGTGCACATATTGTTTTTCAATTTGTGAATGAGTCAGAGTATGGACCTAATAGGTTGAGCAAGTGGCTGACATCCATTTCTCGTAAAAACACAATCTGTTAATACTCTGTGGAGGCCCATATGATCGTATTAGAATCGGACATGGTCGAAAGGAAGAAAAAGAAAGATTAAAAATGTCCAACAAGTTTATAATAAAGCAAAAAAAGAATACTGTAATAGGTATGATATTTTAAAATGCCGTATACCTATGTCACATTCGCTTTTTATCCGTAACACTAAGTAGATATTCGCCATTATGATTATCGTTTTTAAGTACGTTCCTATGGAGATACAAATACGCCGTTTTTACACAACAAAGCTAGTGAGATACATATTGTTTTTTCATTAAAATCTCAATTTCGTCACAATGGTTGATTCGCCCTTTTTACAAAACACCGACGATATTTAATGGACATCAAACATTAATAGAAAATATATATATATAAGTAAGTACTTAATTTAGGTACCTACCTACAAAGAATTTAGAGTATATAGCTGAGGCAGTAGCGAAGGGTGGAGGTAGGCTGTTAAGGCCCGCCATAAATAGTGCACATTTTGCAAACTTTGTTAGTCATTCGTATTTGTTTTTATTTAACTAAGACTACAATTTATAATATGGTGTTGGTTAGTTTTTAAAAATTAATTAAACCCTGCCTAAACCAACCCATAATAGTTTTGGTATATTTTGGGCGATCCGACAAAATTTTGTACACTTTTTCATTCAACATTTCGTTGAATGCAAGAATACATAATATTACACATATTGTTGGTTCATTTTTTTAAATTCATTAAGCCCTGTCTAAACCAAATAATAATAATGAAAAATATTATTCTATCTATAAAATATTCAGTTATGTATGATTTAATTGCATAATTTTAGATATTTTATAGATAGACTAGGTGGTATTTTTTGACTATTAGATTTTATGGCGGTTTTTGCAGATTTCAAATTAAAGCTTTAAACATATTTTAATTGATCAATACCTATATCTAAATACAACGGGAAAAATAAAATATATTTTTTTATTTCAAAGACAAAGCGATAGAGACTAAACTAAAGCAAAAGTAGTACTGATTCGTATCGTGGCACCAGCGGTACTGGCGGGGGTATTGGAATGTGGCCCTTTCTACCACTCCTACTACCCCTTTCCCCACCCCACGCACTATCTGGAACATTGGGCCCATTGACCATAAAGTCTAGTTTGTAACCCCAAACTGTTGTATACAATGGTATTTCTTCTCATTAAAGTTTGATTTTCACTAAAACGCGTGTTTTCTAATACATATAATATACTATTTTTAACAGCAAATATCTCATAAACGGTCAAAGATAGAAAAAAATGTATTAGATAAAAATTTAGGAAATTTAATAAGCTTTAAAATTGTATACAACAATATTTTTGCTACGACCAACCATTTTTTAGATATAAGCGAAAAACAAAAAAAAAACCAAAATTTTGTGGTTTTTTGCCCGCCAAAAGTTGTGCCGAAGTCATCCGAATTGGCAAACTCGTTTTTTTCTTACTCATTATCATATATACAAGTAGAAAAAAAAAATCTTCTACCCCACCTTTTGCAACCAAAAAGTACAGATTGACTGGACTAAATGTCGCTATGCGCGAATTTACTTGCTAGCTACTGTATTGAGTGCGTTGTCCATTAATAATGTCATCGGCTTCAAGACTCTGAACCAAAATTGTGTAAACTGGGTAAGTATACGTCAAGCTGGTGAAATGACTGGACTGGAAATGAGTGGACAACAGCTGGATAAGTGGAGTAATGCAATCGAGCACAAAGGGCACTAAACTAAAAGGGTTACATGTAAATTGTACATATGTATTATATTTCGCAGAAATATGTTCCACAGTGAGCTGTATTACCGGAAGGAGATGGTCGTATAGCATTGAGACAAAAATGGCGTTGTTCGTGGAAAAAAATATTCAAATTTTATAAGATTCAATAAAAACATTGAATTGATAAGTAGGTATGATTAATTGATATTTAAGAGCACCAACCAGAATTTTTTATATACCTATTTACAATTTGTATATTTTTACACCTATTTACGTATTTATATACCTATTTACGATACTATTTACCAGTGTGTGCTTCCCGTGATCACATATGCGTATGAAACATGGACCCTAAGTAAAAGAGAGATCCAGAAACTTAGAGTAGCACAACGTGGTATGGAGAGGTGCATGCTGGGCATAATGCAAAAGGACAAAAAGACGAATGAGTGGATAAGGAAGCAGACAAGGGTTTGCGATGTAATAGAGTTTATTAAAAGCCTTAAATGGAGATGGGCTGGACACATAGCTCGTAGAAGAGACAATCCTTGGACAAATCTAGTCATCCACTGGTATCGAAGAAGTACAAAACGTCCGCAAGGTAGACCTAGAGGCCGCTAGATCGATGAAATGATAAAGTTCTGCTGAAGTACGTGGCAACGCAACGCACAGGACCGAGATAAGTGGAAGCAGCTTGAAGAGGCCTTCATCCAGCAGTGGATAGATTCAGGCTGACGATGATGATGATGGTGATGATTTACGATTTGATTATAGGTAGGTATTTATAATTTGATTACCTACCTAATTTATTATGTCTTTCTTTACATTCCGGTTACTTTTTATACGTATAGTCTAATGAAGAAACGAATGCGATCTTTAGGTACAACTTATGAAAGCTGTGGCGGTTTACCATGAACCAAATAATGGGGTCACGTCATTATTTAATTATTTTTTTTAAACATACGGTGAACATTACAAATTATAAATTTAAGACGTTCACAATTTGACATTTAAAAGATAAATGCAGTAGGTATTACAAAAACAGTATTAAAAGTAAAGTAAAAGGTACAAAAATTGTGAATTATAAAGCATGGAAGCACACCGAATCAGCTAAGTGAACCCTATTTTAAGAATTTATAAAACAATGTCCACCTATAAATACTCACTCTCACGTAGGTGGAATATATCAACATCCGAAGCGATTTGGTTGAACAGAGTTATTGCCCTCCCAATTGGCATCACCAATGGCAGGTAAGTTCTGTTTCTTGGGAGAATAAACAACTTATAGAACTGTTATAAACATCGTACTATAAAAAACACAAAGAGGGCTTCCAAACTTATCAACGCATGAGACCTCCACGTACCAAAAATCACCGTTTGAGAATATGTTTCATGAAAATGCTCCAATCCTCTGTAGATTATGTTTAAGTATTGCTTAAGATACTTAATAAGGTGGTTCACAATAATTATTGATATAGTCCAATATCCATAAAATTCATTTTTTTTTTGTTCCAGTGGCTAGATAAAACAAATTTCTATATTGTGTATTAATATCACAATCGTAGCTCTACAATTTTCCGCATCGGTAAATGACAATAGGTACTAGTTTTAATATTATAAGGCGTTAAATTGAATGTGAATCATGTCCATTTTGACAGTACCTTCAGCAATATAAAGAGGTATTTGCTAACATTAATTTTCTAATAATAATAATAAATAATTTATATGTTTTTAAATAATTTCAATTTTTCAATTTATTTATTTTTAATATATTGTGGATATTACAAATTATAAGTTTAAGACGTTCACAACATGACATTTAGAAACAAAGAAATATAAAACAGTATTACATAAAAAAAGAGATAGATCAGTATAGAGATAGATGGTAAGTTATTAAACAGTAGAAATGTGAATACAAAAAAAATATAAATTAGATAAGTACACGGAAGTACACTGGATCTGTTTATTTAAATTGATCCACGTACTATCAAAATATGGTAAGTATATAAAGTGAAAACATTCCTGAATTTTACAAAAGGAGTTTTAATTTTAGGTTCAAATATCTCAGGATCCATTTTGATGGACTTGATCCATAATTATTGTGAACCACCCATATAATAGACAAGTTTGTTTATTGTGCATACAATTTGCGAATAAAATTAAAGAGAATGACATTGTAAGTCTAAGGGCGGCACTTTGCCTAGTTACGTCACTGCTTTTTAGGTATGACACAGTTCCTTGAAAAAAAATCGTCAGCTAGGTAAATAGGCAGGTAACCTCTATAGTAAATTTAATAAGCAAATACGTGCGCAGTGAAAAACACTTGAGATACATAGAAAACTCATTAAAACACCTTGAGTGTATGTTTATTGTATAATTATGTCGTAAAGAAATGTAGCTTTGGTTTCACCAATAATGCTAAGTTTTTAGAATATTGTATTATATTTTTATTACTTATTGCCTATAATTACGATTTTATGAATTGATAGTGAGATTAAGTATGGGGTGTATTTTTTGCTCTTTACAAAAGGGTTGAATGTTAAACTGAGCTGTTATACTGTGCTCACTTTTTGACATTTATGGTCAGTATAATCTGACAAATTATCATGAATGAATTGGATGAATGAATGAATGATCGAAGTAATTATTCGAACTTAGAGTAATTACTTAGACATTATTTTATCGCAAAGACCAATCCAAAAGAGACCCTACAGACTCTATTACATGCACAACAATGCACCGTTTGGTACAGTTTATACGCTGGTCACCATTAATGGCCAGCAGTGACGTCCTTAGATAAAATGCCGCCCCTAGGCAGGCGAAAAATGTCGCTCCATTTTTTAAAGAATATTTTTTATCATTCTTTCATGACTCCAATATTTAAGAAATGTGATGTGTGGATACATAACTAACAAAATATAATTACCATTAAATCTAATTTTATTTAAATGCCATCTCAACTTCAATGAATAGACAATATTGCGAGTCCATAGTTTCAGATACATTTGAAAATACACATACAAATCCAAAATATTTTTGGATAAATTTAAAATTAGGTAAATATGTATCTACCTATAATTCAAATATAATTCGCAATTCTGCACGTGTCATTATTGGTCATCAAGAATTTGACGTCTAAAAATAACGGAAGTAAACTAGACTTCGCAAATCCGACAAAAAAGTACACTCCTATGAAACCTTTTATGTTAATTAATACATTTTGTTTTCAACAAGTGAGCTGATTTTATTAATGGAAAGATATTTCCGTGATTAATAAGTTTGGGTGGCTATTTCTACATAAGTATATACCTAATGATTCTCCTCAACTTGCCGCCCTTCGAATAACGGCCACCCCAAGCGACGGTCAATCTGCCTACCCCCACGGGACGTCACTGATGGCCAGAGCCGCACAATCCTTATTTTGGAAGAAATATGGGACAATGCTATCGCCAGTCCAAACCAGGAGAATACGTCAAATGACGCCAGATGCGGCGTAAAAGACCTGGCAGTGAAAGTGGGATGCTGCCATCAAGGGCGCACACACATATTTGTTCTTTTCTAATGTCCAATGGCGATTGGTGATAGCCAGTTTGACCTCTGACCATCACACCAGTCAATTCTCGACTGTTCACGGTGGATTCACTGCCAAGCTCTTTGAGTTTGTACTTGACATGTTCATGTGGCGGAGAGCTACTGGATGCAAACCACATCCACTGGTTTGTCAAAGAATGTGCTTCAAATAGTGGGAAGAGATGACCAAGTCTTGGGTCCATTGGGCCGTACGGCCTGGTCGCCATAAAGGTCAACTATAATGCTTTAAAAAATCGGCGTTTTATTTCGGATGTGAAGATCTCTACACATAGTATGTTTAGTATGGCAATATAATTTTAACTTTATTTTTTGTATCTTATAATATTATCATTAAATTCATTTATTTCTGTTAAGTCTCCATGCCTTTCTCTCCCATTACACTTTAACGACTTTCAGTAACCTCAGTCAAAACCAAAAAAACTCACTGGGAGCGTGGCGATCTCAGTACTTGGGTATCTACTCCTGAGACATTCCAAGGCATAAGCAACTGCTGATTTTTACAACGTTTTTCTTAGCTCGTATTCTTATTTGTCCGGTACAAATCTTGCAATCGATTGTTAACTGACTTCCCGACTAGCTAGACATTTGAAACTTTTAGAATATATCAGAACACGATGCCGATGCATTTTTTTTAATACTTTTAGCCATCTTTAATTAGAATTGAATTCATTTTCGGTTAATTCTGTTTTGTATAAAAAGTTATTTCGACACCATTATTGGTTGCTAAGCGAATGGTCCTAGCAACTAAATTATTAATATATACGTGCGTTACTATGGAAATCAATATGAATGTCAAAATGACACTTCAGTATTACAGTACAATTTTTTTTTGATCGTTTAAGCTAGTCAAGTCAAGTTTATATGATTCAACAGAAAATTAATTTAAAAACATTGTATATAAAAAGTTATTTTTATCTTGTAATTATTCATATTTAAACGTAGGACTTCGTGATACGCTCAAATAAGACCGAGTGTGATGCGGGGTGGGTTCGTTTGAAGGGAACTATTAGGTAGTCCGAAACAGACAGTCGCGTTATCAGAATGCAATAGAAGATGGACGTTCTTGGATCTCACGAGGATTTTCACTCACCCGGGTTTGATACCTAATTTTGATTATCAACGAAAATGTTTTAATAATAAAATAAAATTCAACTATAAAATATATATAATATAACTACTAAAAAATAATTTTCAACTATAGCGCGACGAAATTTTGGACTCGCTGGCATTAGGAGAGCGAACGTCGAGGTGTGAATACGTCAATTTGTTTCGTGATGGCGACGGGGGTATTAACTCTTTAATCGTGAAAAGATGACTAAAAACGTTACCCATTTACTTGAAAAAGAAAATGAATATATTATTATTGTTACCAATAGAACATACGTTAAAGTACCCACCACCACCCGTCATATATGCACAACCGTGGATATGCACGGCCGCTTTCTATGGACGCATGTTGGATTTATATGACAAATTATATTTCGTTCGGCATGCTTCATTTGAACCCGCGTCCCGCAATCCGCGTGTCGCCTAGCCACGATCTTTTTAGACCATGCCTCAACTAAATGAGCCATCTCGCTAACACTCAGAAAGCTTTTTCACATATTTTTCGTATTAATAAACTTTAAGTTCATTACACATGATAACGTGACAATATCTTATATTATATTAGTGCCTAGTGGGTGATTCAGTATTCCAAACAATGGGTCTCCATACAATGTCCTTAAAAAAATAACTTTTTTTGTTAACGATTATTATTGATCATAAACCTCCACTAATAAATTTCTCATAAATAATATTTCCAAATATCAAAGTTAAAAAACATAGCTGTCGTCGATCTACTTTTTGAAATAATGGAACATAAAAATTTCATTAGTGCGCGTCGTCGTTTTACGTGTGTAGAAACGGGACGGTAGTCATAAATCAAACCTTCTAGGAACGTCGATCCGAAGTTTCACAATGAAGACCGCGCACTTCTACCTGGCGACAGTCGCATGTAACCTTTCGAAACGTATATATATATATTTAGATGCGGCGAGCCGTTATAGGAATGACCAATTCGTAGGTGCGCATATGCGTTCTCGCGTCTTCGACTTGCAGCTTGGGAAGCATGCAACTTGTCGATTGCAACAGTAGATTTTTTTTTTCAAACTAAAAAGTCGCATTCGACCAATCTGCGAAGCTCCATTTGGCAACGTGTGTTTTGTGAATAACGATGACGGCACTTCGAAGTATTCGACACGTTGCAGAAGACGTAGGGCTCTCGATTGGTCGAGGGGATATTGGATCGTAAGGCTGAAGGCGGTCAGGGGGCAGGGCCTCGATAGAAATAATATAGTATGCTATTACGAAACAGCGGTATTATTAGAGTATGTATTATTATAACTTTGCACTTGCACGTGAAAATGATGTAATATATTCTAAAAATATATATTTTTAGATATATTATCTATTTGTTTAATTATTATTAGATATATATATATATATACTGTGAAAATAAAGTGAATATCATTTTTGATGCGAGGTCATCACGCAAATAGTATCAGTGAAGTAAAAAGTGAAAGAAAAGTGCAAAGTTATAAAACGTATACTCTACAATGGGGTATTTTTTACATTTTGTACGTAAGTTTTTTTAGTGTGCTGAAAAAAGGTTGGGAACCACTTGTTTACAACATAAACCTACACTGCACAACCATCGACAATTAGTCTGTCTCACTGAGTTATAGGTACTTAATCACTTGGAATCATCACTATTGTATCACGGGCCAACGGTTTTTCATTCACTCCCTATTTACTTAGCTACGTCATGTTATATTTTTCAATATCGAACAATTGTTTTTGATTTGAAATTATTTGTTTGTTTCGGGTATTTTTGATTTTTAAACTACACTCGACGCGCGTATTTTTGGAGCGAGATCTCAATTGTTAGATTCGAATTTACTAGTATGCTGTTTAGACGAATGCTACTCCAAATCAGTCCACGATGGCCAATAGAGTGTGTTTTATGTATTAATATCACAAGAGTTGGTATTATCTTTAGTTATCTTAACAGTTAACACTGTTTGCTGTACAGATACCAGCTGTACCTATCTCTCGTCGAATTAGATTGGCGACAAACTATGGGTCTGAAAGGCCTGCACATTATCTTCAGTGCCATTGCACTAGCTGTATGTATCTATAGTCTCCTCCGAATTTCTTGAGATAAATCCTTATCAACCAACGGTATCCTAGAGAAGATAGTGTGGTGCTGATAAGTCCAGGATGACTGTTATGTTTGCCGGGGAACCCCTGAAGGTTATCCACCTCATATCTGTATGATAGCACGCAAGTTATTTTTTCAGATAAAAGGTTCATAATATTGATTGCGACTCCAAGTGATATGTACTTTACATATCTACATAACAGTATATAAGCTATTTGGGTTAGATACCGTATAACAATAATATTATCATAACATAACTACTATCTCATTTTATTCGTAATGTTTAGCCTAGACTAGATTGACATGTAAGTCCAGTCGCACGTTGAAAATCGTCTCGACTTGGCAACATCGTACCTGCCTCCCTTAAGCAGACTTAATATAATGCCATTCCATTCAGTGACGTCCCTAGATAAAACGCCGCCCCTAGGCAGCGCTAAAATGCCACTATTTAGTATTTTAGAGAATTATTATTTAAGATATTATTTAAGAAATATGTTTTATGGATACATTATTAACAAAAAATATAAGTAAGTACCACTAAAACATACAAAATTAAATTTAACCAAAAAATATAATATAAGTTAGACATTTACCCAAATCACCAGAGCTGAGGTCTTATTTGGTTGATATTTCTGACACATTTGGTTTGTACCATTCAGCAATACACAGATTTATTATTTTTACTATGCTATTATGTACCTACAACGCGTAAAAAAATAATTTTAGCTATTTCTATATACAAATAATAATTCTCCTCAATTGCCGCCCTTCGAGTAACTGCCGCCCCCAAGCGACGCTCAATCTGCCTACCCCCACGGGACGTCACTGATTCCATTCCATTTTAGTTACCTTAAGATTTTTTGCAAATTAATCATGCACCTATTTACCTATATTACACTGGCGAAGGGTGGGAGTAGGCTGTAAGGATCCGACATAAATAGTGCACAGTGACGTCCCGTGGGGGTAGGCAGATTGTGCGTCGCTTGGGGGCGGCAGTTACCCGAAGGGCGGCAAATCGAGTTTTTTGTCGGGTTCGTGATGTCTAGCTTACTTCCGTTGTCCTTGGACGTCACGTCCTTGATGAACAGCAATGACACGTGCAGATTTGCAAATAATATTTGAATTATAGGTAGGTACATACTTAAGTACCTACCTAATTTAAAATGTATCCAAATATGTTTGCCAGTCACTCTTTGGAAGTTGTCAGATGTATTTTAAAATATACCTATCTGAAATCGTAGACTTGCAATATTATCTATTGAAGCAGATATTGAATTTAAATTAGATTTAGTGGTATATATCTTGTAATGTATCCAAACAACACTTTTCTTGGATATTGGAGTCATGGAAGGATGATAAAAAGTACCTACTGTAAGTATAAAAAAATGTGGCGGCATTTTGTCTAGGGACGTCACTGCATACAATACATTTATTAGATATTGGAGACATGAAAGGATGATAAAAAAATACCGTATAAAAATGGGGCGGTATTTTGTCTAACGACGTCACTGATAGTGCACACTAAACTTTGTCAGTCAAACGTATTTGTTTTCATTGAACTAAGACGACAATGTGTAGATAGTGTCTGTTAAACTATTCAATTAAACCCTAATCAAAGCTAGCTAGTAGATAAGAGTAAAAAAATATCAATATAATATCTAAAATTATACCATTAAACCATGCACAATTTCAGATATTTTATAGATAGATAGAAGAATATTTTTTTATCGATAATTGGTTTAGGCAGAGCTTTAAATTAAAAAAAAAAATTAACCAGCACCATCTGTGATGTGTATTCTTAATTCAACGAAAACAAATAAGGATGACTGAAAAAGTGTGCACCATTTTTGTTGGATCGCCCATAGCCAATGACATTAATATAGACGAATCATCTGGGAATAAAAATGACACTCACCTTTTTGTCGGGTCTGCCGAATGGCATAATCTGTTCTAACGCCATTGCAATAAAGGTGATATTTCTATAAATTCCCGATGCTTTTAGTCGGGTCTGCCGAACGGTTCGGTTCGAACGGGTTCGCTCGAATGAACATTGACACTAGAAACACTATTGTAGCGCCATTGCAATAAAGGTGATATTGCTATAAATTCCCGATGCGTGATATTGCATAATGGAAATTGCGTGACGTCTACCTATGCATGTGCGAATGTCGCTGTGCGTGAATTTAATTGCTAGCTACTGTATTGAGTGCATTGTCCATTAATAATGTCATTGCCCATAGCATACCTAAATTATTATGGTCTGGTTAGGCAGGGTTTAATAATTGGATATTAAAAACTAACCACCACCATTTGCAAATTATATTGTTAGGTCAACGAAAACAAATAATTATGACTGACAAAGTTTAGTGTGCACTATTGATGGCGGATCTTAACAGCATGGCCCCCACATCCTGAAGCGGGCCCCCTACCTATCGCCAAAGTTAAGGGCAGTTTGATGTTATACAGTAGAGTTCCCCAAATGGTATTCCGCGTAACCCCATGGTTCTGCGAGGTTTAATTAAAGATGCTTTTGGAGATTTTTTCTATTCTTCAATAAATCCATTTTAAGTTGTCGGCTCTCAACATCATAATATTATAAAGATAGATAGGTACAAACCAAATCATCAGTGCTCACCCCCTTTTATGGTTGCCAAATAACATGCGACCATTCGTAAAATAGGATAAATTGCCATTATTATTAGTCAGGAATAGGGAATCCAACCCGAGTCAAAATTCTGATTCCGGGATTTCGGGATTACAATTTGACAATCCCGGGATTGGCATTTTTTTCCATTGTTGATACAAAATTTTTATGTTTACACATAACATTGACAAAATCGGTCAAAAATAAATCTAGTATAATTTATACTATTTAAGATATGTATTGTTAATATTGTATGTCTACATTCAATCTTGGAAATACACCAGTTTAATGGAGTAAATAATATTAAATATATATATATATAAATAATAATGTGAATTTAATATGAGATTGCTGTTTCTGATAGTACAGACTTAATGAATGGATTAGCGAGATTTAATATAGTAAACCAAATAATCATGGCGTACTTATGGCCTTTCCGCTTCATAAATCTAATTAGTCAGCCAAATATGAAACTGCCGTAAACGTATGAGGTCATGGTGGAATTACTTTGTTAAAACTGCGAAGCATTGTTTTTTTCCAATCTTTCTCATTTTTAATAATTTATGTGAAAAAATAATATGAATCGACAACTTACACATGGGTATAAATCAAACTTCATTCAAACTCAGTTTATTTCTAATGTAGTTATTTTTTATTAAAAGTATTTTTTCTGTTATATTTTCGCTTTTATTTTATGATCCATAAAAATTGATAAAAAAATCAATCCCGAAATCCCGGGATTAAGTTTTTCAATCCCGGGATTCATAGGTATCGAAAATAGCTCGGGATCCCGGGATTAAAATCCCTAGTCAGGAATCATATATTATAAAATAAAATCCTACACATGAATTGTTATTAACCTGATTATATCAATCACATCTCATCAAATTGCATCGCACGGCCACAAATATTTTTAGGGAAAGTAGCGCCTTTTTCCCCTATTAGAACTAATTTGTGATCTGTTTACCTCACTTAACTAGTCGACTTCCCTCACCGGGCCCCCCTTAAGCCCGGCCCCCCAGGCTAGAACCCCGTCAGCACCCCCCCTTGTGGGGGCCATGCTTAACAGCGTACCTCTACCCTTCGCCACCGCTGTCGTCGATCGCAAACGCAATGCCAAGATCCGATACACCTGATATTCGCGAGAGCACTCTGACATGCATCGGATAATGGAAAAAGAACAATAGGTACACTTGCGCATCTATTCTATACACAAGACTGCTTTCGGTCCGCTGCAGCAGCTAAATAGGGTAGGAAAGTATCGAATTATTAACACGTATTGTAACAATTACAATAATTTAGTTATAATTGTTACAATAAGTGCTATGTTTTAACAGCACCTCTCTTGGCTGTGATAAATTTTAGACCGAGATAGACAGTTTTGACAGTTCAGCCGGCTAACTTATTGTAATTGTTACAATAAGTCAATACTTTCCTACCCTATTTAGCTGCCGTAAGTGCCAAAAGCAGTCTTGTGTATAGAATAGATGTGCTGGTTCTAACAGACTAACATTTATAAGTTTCTAATATTTCGCGGTTAAGTGTGATACGGCGATCTGCATACGTACAAGTTTCCGGACGCAGAGCTGTCGTACCGAAAAAAGATGGCCGCATAGCATTTAGATCAAAACATGACGCGTTGCTCGTGGAGCATTGCAGACAATAATGCTCCAATTTTATTAGACTTAAAGAACATTAATTTAATATTGATTGGACATGTACGGCGCATACTTTTTATCACGTATTTTAAAGTGCTTTATTTAGACATGGCTACACAGAACAGATTAATAAATATAATTCAGATAGGCTATAACTCAATACAATACATTTTGAAGCAGGGGTTTGAATGACGTGTGAGTGTCCCACAAAAATGAGACACACATTATAGACGTGGAATAGTGTGTATTTCAACCTTCAAATACACCAATATTAAACGAGCGTCAGTGCAGAAACCGAGAGCAGTTGTCAGAACGAAGGACTAGCGTTTTATTGACACCTGTTTAATTTTATCCCATATTCTTCCACACTCGAGATCGGTTGCCTGTTACTCCACACCCGTTACGTATTTCAGTTCCCATTAATTCTTTGTGCCCTGCATGAATACTATACGGCCAAATATTTCCGATACAACAGCTCGAGATGATCTTTGATACGGTGAACCAGTGGCGCATTTAGTGATATAGAGGCCTGACGCGTTGATTGATTTTGATGTCCCCTTAGGTAGGGGAGCAAGGGGGAATTGGAGCCTACTAAGGAAATTGTTGAAAAAAAGTAACAACATGTTCTAATCGTTTATTATTAAGACTTGAAATGAGTCCTTTGGTTACATAGTAATAATATTACTGCAATTTCCACTCAAAAATTCTATAACTAAGGTACAAAAAAAACACATTTGGCTCCAATTACTCCACATGTAGGGTAATGAGAGCCAAAAATTTACCAAATATGTAATAGGAGCTTCATATTTTAATTTGCTTACAAACACTTATACACATTATAACAGACATAGGTACAATAAAATGTTAAATATTTACTAATGTAATTCAACAAAAATATGCTCTAGTACTAAAAATATCAAAAGAATCAACACATCATGTTATGAAACTAAGCAAAACACAAATATAATCTTTCAGGTTTCGCAGGGCATTTTCCAACGAAGTCACCGTCCAACCAGCCTTGAAACTCGTCAACTTTCTATTTCTGGGCATCTGGAACAATTAAAATCTTTTCTACTAGTAAAAGAGGTGTGAAATTTATACAGGGGTAATGGGAGCCACCTTGGCTCCAATTACCTGAATGTCAACCACTTTGAAGATTGATAAATAACGCAACCAAACCATTTTAAACCTTGATTCTGAAACTACTAAACAAAAATAAATGTATCTGGCTATACAATGGACACAACATATGATAAAATAAGTAAAATTTTAAGTACTTACGTTGATGTTTATGTATTGTAAATTGATATAAGCACCTAGCCCAAAACAAACTTCCACTCGCCACGTGCGTGCACGTGCCACTAAGCAGCCGACAGCGATCGACGGGCTTAGCCGACGATTGACGAAGATGTTTTGGCTATTTCCGAGTCATTTTAGTGTTGGATGGTACCTGTTTTGCAGTCGCTCCCATTACCCGCAAGCTCCCATTACCCCACGCTCCCCTAATAGCAATCGAATTTTAATTTTCCATATATTCCACGTGTTTAAACGAATTATTATTTTTGTCTTGTATATTCTGTACAAAAATGATTTAGTCGCATTTTATTAATAATAATAAATAATAAATTATTAATACTCCTGCAGAATACATTATCTATCAAAAATGCACATAGGTATATAACAATCGCAATTTCTACCTTTATTTGCTGTCTCTTAATACGTCACTAATCTTACATTAAGGCGAAGTCTTCACTGAGCCTTTTTTAAAGAGGCACCTGGCGGAAAAATACGAAGCTTGCAATTTGAGACATTTTTTTGATAATTTACAATTTCAACTGTAATAATGAATAAATATGTATCTGAAAACATTAAAAATAAAAATATTTTTTATTTTAAGTCAAAGACAAACTTACAATTGTAAAAAATGTAACAAAATGTGAATTTGTTCTATCGGTCCGCACCCTATTATTACATATATTTTATGGTCATATTTATTATTAAAATTTAGTTTATTAAGTTTTCTAAGCATCACTTAAGCGATTTTTGACATTTTCATAGTTTTAATATTTTTTATATCTATTTTAAAAAACATCGATTTTTATAAAAAATATAAATGTGTATAACTTGAAATCCTTTTTATTTATATCAAATCGATGTTTTTTAAAATAGATATAAAAAATATTAAAACTATGAATTTGTCAAAAATCGCTTAGGTGATGCTTAGAAAACTTAATAAACTAAATTTTAATAATAAATATGACCATAAAATATATGTAATAATAGGGTGCGGACCGATAGAACAAATTCACGTTTTATTACATTTTTTACAATTATAAGTTTGTCTTTGACTTAAAATTAAAAATATTTTTATTTTTAATATTTTCAGATACATATGTATTCATTAATACATTTGAAATTGTAAATTATCAAAAAAATGTCTCAAATTGCAAGCTTCGTATTTTTCCGCCAGGTGCCTCTTTAAAAAAGGCTCAGTGAAGACTTCGCCTTAATGAATGGTAATTGAGTGTTTGTTTAGTGAAATCTAAATCGGTATTATTAAAAAAAAAAAAAAACAGATCAATTAGGAATTCTGGTTTATTTGAATATAATTTGAGCCTGTCACGTAGGTATATGCAATCACAATTTGTACACGGCCACCTTCCATGACATTATAAACGTGTCAGAATAATTTAATGTCACACTTCCTTATTCCGAAACGAAGCTGCACATGACTGATGTAGCAACTATGCACTTTTGTGCTTAAAGAAAGAGTTGGGAAAAATATAAAAAGAATCTTGAGTTGTTCTACCGTCATTTATCATTAGTGACATGAAGAATGTGTACTATGCATGGCCCCCACATCCTGAACCGGGCCCCCATGCTAGGATCTTTGGCAGGCCCCCCTACCTATCTCTAAGGATAAAGGCAGTGTGATGCTCTACAGCAGCGTCTTCCAAATGGTCTACGAGGTAAAATGAATGTGTATATTTAGTGTTTTTTGTTGTATATTTTAATACATCCATTTGAATTAAGGAGTTAAAGTGCCCACCACCACCCGTCATATATGCACAACCGTGGATATGCACGGCCGCTTTCTATGACGCTTTAAACGTGTCTGAAAGAAGTGATTTTAAGTGCTCATTCCGTCCCGAGACGGAGCCGCACGGGACTGATGCTGCAACCATGCACCGTAGTGCTTAAAGAAGAAAGTTAAGAAAGAAAATGTTTGTGTTTTGGACTGGCTCTGCTGTCCGCTGACGTTAGGCGCTTTGTGTACCCGCATACTTGTCGAGTGTCGATACACAACTTTTTTTTACTATTAAAGTAAAGTTGTGTTGTGTGTTTATCTCACTTATTTGGTCGACTGGCCTCGCCTCCTGAGCCCGGGCCCCCAGGCTAGAGCCCAGTCAGCCCCCCCCTTGTGGGGGCCATGGTTCTATGCACCCGTGCATGGACCCCAAATCCTGAAGCTGCCCCCAGGCCAAGATGTTTGTCGGGCCCCCTACCTATGGTTAAAGTTAAGAACCCCAGAGTTCCGCAAGGTGAAATTAAGATCATTCCGTGCATTTTTAGAGATTTTTGGTATTTTTCATTGATATACTACTGGATGAATCATATGCTTCTTAAAATGACGCCCGATTTTCAGCGACTCGGCCAGTGTTAAAACTTACTGTTTTAATATCAGTGGACTTAACTCGATATAAGCTCACTTAATATTTTTGTCTCGATAACGACCTGGCAATAATTATGAGTAAGCCCGATCTAGCTTGCATCTTACTCTAACTAATAGTCAGCGCGTGACGACTTGCTCTGTCCGCTCAGACATGAATTTTTGGTAGCTTGCAAGCTTTGGGTTGCAGACACCCTTAGGGTCACTATTCCAAGAACGCAAATTTAGTTTTACAGCCAGGGCAATACGGGTGAAATTCGGGAATCCATGTTAACGGTCTTAACCTTAGACTATAGATACATCTAGACGCCATCCGTTGCATTGCTAAATGAAGCCGCGTGCCTTGCGTTTGGTTTGTGAGCGAGCGATCGCATTCGTCTACAAATGTTCGAGACCATAGACCATTTCGCTAGTGCGAGCACTTTGGGCGAGCACTAGACGCTCAGAATTAAAATATAATTTTCTATTTTTTTTATGTTATATAGTATTTTTAAGCGGTCAAAATGCAACCATTAGATAAAAATGTCCATAATTTAAGTTATTTTAAAGAAACACTAGGTCACTGATATTAAAATATATAATAAAATACAAATAAATTATCACGAACATGTATCAACTTACTTATGAAACGTAATACCATCTTCTTGCTTATCCGTTCGGCTACCACATTTTAAGACAACACACAGAACCATCTTTTCTACTTAATTAACCAAAAATATTTACCACTGACTATGTTTAACACAAAAAATATCAATTTTAGCAACACGAGCTCGCAAGTTATCGACGCTGTGTGAAGCGTTTCGCGATACTTTTGGAAACTGGCTTGTAGCTAGTAGACCTTTTATCTTACTCTAGCGCGTGTCGCAGAGATTGTAAGGGTGCCGAATACTTTCTCACTCGCACTCATGCATCGTTTTTGTTCAGGCCTTGGTCTTAACGCATTATACCGACAAGGAAATATTATAAGACGATATTCGTAATATCTTCTTTTGTGGTACATTTTTAAAATGACACTTGTATGGGAACTCCACATCTAGTAGTATATCAATGGTATTTTTATATAAATCCACTTGAAGTATTAAGATGTCTGCACTTGGGATTATATTATTAAGCACTGATTAGGACCCCCTTTTGTGGTAGTTAAGTAACGTGCTACCCTTCGATGTATTGGATAATTAGCCATTTTAATTGGTCAGGAAAATTATTAAAATAAAATTCTACGCGTCATGAATTATTATTTAATTATTATTTAATTATTATTTAATTATTATTTAATTATTATTTAATTGTTATTTAATTATTATTTAATTATTATTTAATTATTATTTAATTATTATTTAATTATTATTTAATTATTATAAATCATCATATCAGCATCACGCAGCTACGTATTTTTAAATGTTAATAGCACTATTAGGTAGAGCAAATTTGTGGTGTGTGTTTATCTCACTTAACTGGTCGATCTACCTCGCCGGGTCCTCAGGCTAGAGCCCTGTTACCCACCCCTTCGTGGGGGCTATGTATCCGTGTACTGAAACTCTGGGTAACATAGGAGTCAGGAGTTGATAGTGATGAATCTAGGAGGGATCGGAATTATTCCGCATGGCTAATTGGGGTCATGTGTGGAGTGACCCTGACAAACAGGGTAATGGTCGTGGCCAGTGACGTCCCTGAGCGTTGAGCGTCACTTGGAGGCGGCAGTTACTTGAAGGGTGGCAAATCGACGAGAATCATCTGGTACCTATGTATAGAGCATAGTAAAAATGGTGTGAACATAGTAAATCTGTGGTACAAACCAAATTTGTCAAAAATAACCACCAAATAGGACTCAGACTGATGATTTGGGTGTTTAAATTAATACTTCTTCTTCATTCACTTGGCATAAGGCAAACAAAATTCGCGCCACTTCCCTCGATCCACCGCCAACTCTTGCGCCTTTAGCCATGCCAGACCTGCAGCGCATAGATTGTTTTTGTAGCACCGCTGCATGGTGAGGGAGGGCCGGCCACGACGATGAAACCCGTAAGACTGTGCCACTAGGGTAAGAAATGTCGCACTCTTTGGCGGCATCCGTAACTCATGTCCTAGCCACGGTTTAACTTAATTACCAATATTATATTTATTTTCTGTTTATATCTAAATTTAGTATATATGTTTTAGTAGTATACCTATATTTTGTTAGTAATTTCATTTCTTAGATATTGGAGTCATGAAAGGATGATAAAAATACTGTACATATCTATACAAAATGGGGCTGCATTTTGCAGTGGCGAAGACACCATACTAGGCGATTATTTAAAGCCTACCTTCTTAAGAAAAATATTTTTTAATTGCATATTGACATATTTATATACTTAATCACTTCATTATTTTATGTTATATAAAAATAATTTATTTTGCCAACGAGAGATGTCGTACCTATATGTAGGAATGTATTACGGTTTTACATAGTTTACAAAACAACTGCAAAGGTATTAAAAAATATACCACAGCGCGCCGTAAATAAATAATAAACGACGCGACGTCTCGACGTAAATAAATCTCCGATTATGTGTGAAATAATTCTGAATTTTTTTCGTATGGACTTTACGTCTCGTAACCTCAGCAAATCTGCTGATTTCTACGGTAAATAAGGTAAGCTCCTATCACAAAATCATTAATAATGAGATAATTAAAAAAATAATTTCAACGGCGTTTAATCGAATAATAATAAATAAGTGAGTATAGATTGTTTTTAAAAATAAAAATAAATTTTATCTAATGTTTTTCAATGGATATACATGTTTTGAAAAATATGTAATTTAAACACATCGCCCATTTTTATGTCGTCAATGAGTTTTTGAAGTTTCATTGATTTGTGTGTCGTTGTCATTTACTAGTGTGTACCTATTCATTAGTAGTAAATATCGTACTATTCTCGTAAGTATACCTGACAAGTGTGCTCTTTTTATCAGATCTCCACAGGCTACCTCTTTCCAAAAGTCACCCTTCGCCACTGGCATTTTGTCTAGGGACGTTACTGGTCGTGGCCCATGTTCTATTAAACTCAAACCATGAAGTTTAGCTGTGAAGTCACCGTGGCCTTAAGTGTTGTTTCATCTGACACCTACAAGACACATCTGGAAACAACATATACCTACAAATACGTTTTTCGTAAGTTCATTGCAGTATAAAATTACGGCTTGTCATTTGCGTCATAGAAAAACTCAGCAAACTGCACAGGAATAAAGTGGTTTCAATTATGACACCACTCTTCTAGAATAAACGAAATATAATTAAGTAGCTACTTGAAGCATATAATATATTTTCTTCATAATATTTCTGCAGACTGTTTACTTATTAATGTATGTACGCTACGTACGTATTTGCTCCTCCTCAAAACGTTTTCGGCGGCGCGTTACTCACAGAATTGATTGCCATCGATTTCCTATCGGCAGCCGATTGGTGGAAAGCGGACGGCCATTTTGAAATCAACTGTGTTGATAAGAAAATTACAACATAACAGTTCCACGAAATGACATACCCAGTAGGTACATAATATTATCCTTCACGTAATAATATATTGTATTAAAAGCACCAATAAATAAAATATTACATATATTCACTATTTGTTATGTTTGCCGTTCAGATATTATATGAGTTACCTAGAGCCATGGTCGAGAGGGTTCAGAAGAAATTCTTGAGACTCCTTTACTTAAATTTATTTATTTTTCAACATATTGTGGACATTACAAATTATAAGTTTAAGACGTTCACAAGAAATATAAAACAGTAGTATTATATAAAAAAAGAGATAGATCAGTAGAGAGATAGATAGTATGTTATTAAACAGTAGAAATGTGTAAATACAAGAAATATAAATTTGATAGATACAAGGAAGTATACCGGATGAGTTAAGCAGACCCTATTTTAAGAATTTATAAAACAACGTCCATCTAAACTCATCCTCACGTAGCTGGAATATATCAACACCCGAAGTAATTTCGTTGAACATAGTTATCGCCCTCCCAATTGGCATTACCAGTGGCAGATTCTGTTTCTTGGGAGAATAAACAACTGATAGAACTGTTATAAACATCGTACTATAAAAAAACACACAGAAGGCCTCCAAACTTATCAACACATGAGACCTCCACGTACCAAAAACCACCGTTTGAGAATATGTTTCATGAAAATGCTCCACTCCTCTGTAGATTATGTTTAAGTATTGTTTAATATACTTAATAAGGTGGTTCACAATATTTATTGATAACGTCCAATATCCATAAATTATTTTTTTTTGATTCAGTGGCTAGATAAAACAAATTTCTATATTGTGTGTTAATTTCACAATCGTAGCTCTAAAATTTTCCGCATAAATGACAATACTAGTATTGATATTATAAGACATCAAATTGAATGTGAATCATATCCATTTTGACAGTTTCTTCAGCAGTATAAAGAGGTATTTGCTAACATTAATTTTCTAATAATATTATTTATTTGGTTCTGCACCTTGGGAGAATAAACAACTGATGGTCTCTATTTCCAAGATAGTTATCAGGGACATACAGGTCAACACTGCTCAGAATGGCAGAGTTTTCATTTATACCTCGTATAAGTCGAAAAAAATACGTAGCTAAATAAAGATTTCTTCTAAATTGCAGACTGAAGTATGTAAGCATGCCTAACAGAAAGTCAGTTGGATAAAGCCACGGATAGTATCCTAATCCTATCTAACCTAACCTAACCTAACCAAACTATAATAGATAAAAAATATTATTCTATCTATAAAATAATCAAAGTTATGTATAATTTAATTGCATAATTTTAGATATTTTATAGATAGACGCGTATTTTTTTACTATTATCTAGTATGGTTTGGGTTCGCAGGGCTTTATTTAATTTTAAAAACTTACCAACACCACTTGCAAATTGTAGTCTTATTTCAATACAATATATTACTGACAAAGTTTACTGTGAACTATTTATGGTGGATCTAAACAGCCTACCTCCAGCCTTCGCCACTGATACGTACAAGTTTCCGGACACTGTTGTCCAGACCACAACAATAATACAAATAGGTATAATATATTTTTTGCCATGTAAACTGTTTATATGTACGTCTGGAAGCGATACAAAAGCGATTTCGTAAGCACGTTAATTTTAAAGCTTACTGTTATGATTTTATGTTATGACTTTTATGGTACCATCTTTGGAAAGTCGACGTTCTATATCTGATCATAATTTTCTTTTCAAAATTATCAATAGTTTTGTTGACTCGCCAAACCTACTCGAAAGGGTGGGTTTCCATTTTCCATCGAGATTTACGCGAAACCAAATTTGTACCACATCAGTCGTAGCGATTCTAATTATGCACAAAACTCTTTTATTCGGCGCTCTTGTTTAAATTATAATATGTATTTCTCCACCGTTGATACTTTTAATAATTCACCTGTTTCATTTAAATGCGCCATCTCCAAAATTTTGTATAAATAGATATATATACTTATAGGTACTGCTCGGTTATCAGGAATACAGCGGAAAACACATTTTGTAAATACCCGATATACTGGATTATTTGTTAGTTTGGGTAAGTTTAGGTTAGGTTAGGTTGGGTTAGGTTAGGTTAGGTTTGGTAAGGTTAACCTAACAAATTATCCAGTTTATCGGCTGTTTTCAAAATGTGTTTTCCGCTGTATTCCCGATAACCGAACAGTACCTACTTATATATATATATATTTTATGTTACTTTATACTAAATATATATATAATTTAATTATTCATTATTCTTCCTCATTTTTCCCATGTAATTTCTTTGTATTTATGTTATTCTTACTCTCTATCTTGTTAGGCTTAACTATATTATAATGTATATATGGAAACTTGGCTGGTTGCAATAACTTTTCATTATTATATTTTAAATTTTTGTAATCAATATATAACTGTTTGTTTCCTTAATAAATAAAATAAAAATATGTACCTAAAACTTACAATAATTAATGTCTCAATATAGGTGGGCTACCTAATTATATACTTGTTTATGTAATTATTGTCATTAATATCTAACTTAGTCCCGTCTTCCTCACGTGTCTGTGATTTCTCTTCTTTGAAGAGTTCTGTAGAGGCCAAGGTACATATCATTAGATACTTACCTGCCTATTATTTTAGTATCAGTAATCAACGATAATAAGTACCTATCTATATCAGGTGGATAGATGTATTGCTACCTTGTCGATAAGCTATCAAATTTGGTGGGTTGATAACGGATTTAGGTAGATAAAAATTTAATTTAATTACTCGTCTTGGCACTGATATCTGACAAGTTATTGAACATAAATAATCTAGAAAAACACTTTCTATGAGAGTATATTATAACCAATAGAAAAATTTTTTTTTGAAAAAAGTAAGCCACCCCGGCCGGGAATCGAACCCTGCATATCTACGGGTTTACGCCCCAATCCGTCGCATTTAACCAATATGCTATGGCGTGACGTACTAATTGCGACAAATTTTAACTATTGGTCAATTTTAATACCTACTCATCAGCGCTCTTCCAAATCAAGCTACTTTGGCAATCGATTTTTGTTTCTTAAATCAAAGTAGGTAACTATTTACTATTACTTCGATTAATAACCGACGTCGTGGAATTTCTCCAATATTTTTTAGATGTAACTACTTGCACTTGCTAATAACTTATAATTAACTATTTCTTTTTATTCAACGAATAAGACGTCGGTTAGTACATATAGTACGTATATACATACTTGCCAACCTATGGTTTTAAATAATCTTCTTCTTCTTCTTCTTCCACCCTGTCACGTCCCAACATTGGGGCATAGGGCAAGCACAAGTTGGCGCCACTTCCCTCGGTCCATCGCCAACTCCTGCGCTTCCCGCCATGTCAGACCTGCAGCACGTAGGGTAAGGGAGGCCACGGCGACGGAACCCTTCAGACTGTGCCACAAGGGTACGAAGTGCCGCACTCTTTGGCGGCATCCGGAATACGTGTCCCAGCCACGTAAATCGTCTCTTCGTGATAACTTCAATCACCAAAGGCTGTTGTGTCTGCTCACGAACTCGGGTGTTTGTAACGCGGTCGTACCAATGTACCCCTAAGATTCAGCAGAGACATCGATTCTCAAAGCTCAAAAGCCGAGACTCTTGAAGCTTAGTAAGATGCCATGTGTCACAGCCATACAGGAGCACAGGTAGCCACAAAATACAGCCTTGACCTCCATGCGACTCCAAGCTGGTTTTAATAATACTGCAATAAAAATGTGCAACTAGGATCTTTATGGTATGACTATCTGAAACTACCTACATACTATTATATCTAATTGGGATTATTTGTTTTAAATAAATACACTTACTATACAAATAGGTACATATTAACAAGGTTCATTTTGGGGCACTCCAAAGACTAGCCTGAATCGGCATTTGACGGTTAAATAAGAGAAGTTAGCTGCAACATGTCTAATACCTATTAAGTTTTATTTTTGTCGAAGTATACGTAGGTATATAAAGCACGTGTACCCGGCCAGCAGTGGCGAAGGGTAGATGTAGGTTGTTTAGATCCGCCATAAATAGTGCACACTAAACTTTGTCAGTCATATGTATTGGTTTTCATTGAAATACGACTACAATTTACAGATGCTGTTGGTTAGTTTTTAAAATTCTAATATTTTAAACCCCGTGAAAACCAAGCCATGATAGATAATAGTCAAAAAAATACTAGTTTATCTATTAAATATCTAAAATTATTCTGCAATTAAATCATACATAACTTTGACTATTTCATAGGTAAGAATACTATTTTCATATATTATAGTTTAGTTAGGCAGGGCTTAATGAATTAAAAAAAATAATCAACAATATGTGTTATATAGGTATATTCTTAATCCAACGAAAATAAAAAAGTGTGCACAATTTTGTCATATCGCCCAAAACATACCAAAATTATTATGGTTTGGTATAGGCAGGGCTTAATTGATTTAAAAAACTTAACCAATGACATCTTTAAACTGTAGTCTTAGTTCAATAAAAACAAATACGTATGACTAACAAAGTTTAATGTGCACTATTTATAATGGATCTTAACAGCCTACCTCCACCCTTCGCTACTGTCCCCTTGTGTATGGGTCTGGGTAGTTATATTACTTAATCTGACTAGACATGTCCTCAAAGCTTAGCAAAGTAAGTTTTCTAATTTCACAATACATAACGTTAATTAGCTTAACACTGAGAGTGAACGGTGACTCTCAAAGTGTGTTGATCTAGGAAGTTTTCTTGTGGTTTGTGCGAGTGGTAGTTTTTACAGATTCGGACAAGATTTTGACAAGTATATATGTCTTACTGCTGGGCGTGATATTAAAATTGTGTACACACAATCCAGCGGTACACAGAATGTTTTACTACAAACCTTTCTTCAAAGCATGCTCGTGTTTTACTCTCTTGAGGCTCGTGCCATCTTTGTGGTCGCAGTCATAATCTCTTCTGGGCGATACTAGCTAATACACTCCTAGTAAATACTTGTAGTACTGAGTACTTTATTTTTAAATTAAAATTTTACTCTATTTAGAACAAAATTGGATTTAGGTAGGTACGTTAGATTAATATGCATATCTATGTTTGTCTACTATCTGAAAGAAATTCTGAGTTCCAATGTTCTAATTTATGCGTAACTTGTATCCTGTGAGTTTTGAGGGACTTGAGTTTTTTTCTGTACTAATGTTTTAATCACGGAACAGATAATAAATATAATTCCGATAGGCAATATTCAATACACTACATTTTGATGCAGGGTTTTGAATGTGTGAGTATCCTGCGAAAATGGAACACGAATTATGCACGTACAATAATAGTGTGTGTAATACACCAATATTATTTGAGCGTCAATCCCCATTACTTCTGAGTTCCCTGGTTTTAATATATTTATGTTAATTGATACCGAGAAGCGATCTGAACTTAGCGTTCTAACATGATCATATTATTTTCTCAGCTACATTCAGTATAGAGAAAACAAGATCGATATTAGATTTTTTCTTTCCAGACGTACACACAAGTTGGGGGGTGAGGGGATTTAGGGTCATGACCCCACCTCGATTAGACCAAGGTAAATTTAACGGTTTCATGTAAATTGTACGCATTACATTTCACCGTAGCACAGTTCGCCGTGAGCTTTTTTATCGGAAAGAGATGATCGTATAGGTACAATACGGTCATCTCTATAGCACCGAGATGAAAATATTACGCGTTGTTCGCATTTTCATAGTCTATTTAGGCAAAACTCATGAATTCATGAATGAAAACGTAACCTAACCTAACCCAACATAATCAAACTTAACTTAACCTAACCTAACAGATAATCCACTATACCTATCAGCTATCTAAACTATAAACCGACAAGAACCGTGCTTTATTTAGACATAAATTTTATGTCAGTACTATACGACCCAAAGAGGTTGGACAGTCTTTAATATACGGCCATATATTTGCGATACAACATTTCACGATGAAGTGTGATATTACGGCGAACTGCATACGTACAAGTTTCCGGACACGAGATAATTATTATATGGACAGTTTGGGAACCATATTCAAAGTAAATAATATGGTTTAGGTACACTTAATACTGAACCAGTCATACATGGTGTATAGTGTATACGTATATACATTGTACAGTATTACGCTACGCCCCACCTTAAAACTCTATACCTACGAGGGGAGTTCCATAAGTTTGCGGAATGGTGGTGATAGTAGCAAGTATTGGGGTTTAAATTATTTTTTTATTGTTAGGTAATCCTTTTTAGGTATACTTGTGCAAATTCAAGTTGATTGTTCCATTAAATCGCTTCCAATAATCAAAAGAAGAAATGAAAGTCTATGATAATTTAAAAAATGTCAAATATTGAGCTACGGGCAGTAATTAAATTTTTCACGAAACATGGAAAAAATGTAGAAACCATCTAAAATGAAATGAAATTGGTTAATGGCACTCTTCGTTGTGGTAAAACCATGATTAACAAATAGTCACGTTTATTTAAACAAGGTAGAAAGCACAGAACATATAATAAATAGAATACCGATAGGCTATATTCAATACGCCGCATCTTGATGCAGGGTTTTGAATGTGTGAGTGTCTGTGAAAATAAAGCACGTATTATGCACATGCAATAGTGTGTGTAATACACCAACATTAAATGAGCGTAAATGTATAAACCGAGAGCAGTTTTCAGTATTAGACGTAAAACGTATTCTTGACACGTGTGTAAGTTTAACCCGGATTCTTCCTTACTCGAGTTGGTTACCTGCTATCGCCTTATACGTTATGTATTTCAGTTCTCATTATTTCTGAGTTCCCTGGTAGAAAGTCATTAGAAGATGATGACCAAGTGCCAAGTAACGTCACTATACATGAAATGGCATTAAAAATCATAGACACCCTTATGGAAAATGGTCGGCTAAAAGTAATCAAAATCGCAGAATGGTTTAATCTATCCAAAATAATAACTTTCAGAATTATACACGAACATTTTGGGATGCCAAAGGTACGTGCGAGATGGGTGCCACGAATGCTTATGCCACATCAAAAATTTACCATGTTTAATGTTCTAAGCAGTTTTTAAAACTGTCTGGTGTCAATCAAGCAGTGGCGAATGGTGGAGGTAGGCTGTTAAGATCCGCCATAAATATTGCACAATAAACTTCGTCAGTCATACATACTTGTTTTCATTGAAATAAGACTACATTTTACAGATGGTGTTGGTAGTTTTTAAAATTCAATTAAACCCTGCGAAAACCAAGCCATAATAGATAATAGTCAAAAAATACTCGTATATCTATAAAATATCTAAAATTATGCAATTAAATGATACATAAATTTGGATACTTTATAGATAGAATAATATTTTTTATCTATTATAGTTTGGTTTAGGCATAGCTTGATGAATTGAAAAAATGAACCAACAATATGTGTAATACGTATTCTTAATCTAACGAAAACAAATAAGTAAGAATGAAAAAATGTGCACAATTTTGTCATATCGCCTAAAATATACCAATACTATTATGGTTTGGTTAAGACAGGGTTTAATTGATTTTTAAAACTCAACCAACACCATCTGTAAATTGTAGTCTTATTTCAATAAAAACATATACATTTCACTGAAAAGGGTTAATGTGCACTATTTATGGCGGATCTTAACAGCCTACCTCCACCCTTCGCCACTGCAATCAAGAGAAACTTAACAACATTGTTACTGGAGATGAAATGTGCGTTCATCATTATGACATCATCAAATAGGAAAATTATTTTTATGAAAGTTTAGAAAAATTAATCGATAGATCTAAGAAGTGTATTCATGTCCGGGGAGATTATATTGAAAAATAAAAAAATAAATACATTCGTTTCTTTCTGTACCATTCCGCGAACTTATGGAACTCCGCTCGTACTTATAGGTACGCCGTTAGTCTCTATAGATACTACCAGGGCTATTCAATCTTTAAAAAATCCGAGTCTATTTCTACAGAAACTGTTTATGTAGTAGTATGTGCAGTAATGTAACAGTGCAGGAACTCGCTGAAGTAAGCAACAAAGTAGGCTTGAAAATAAAATGTAACAAAGACGAGAGTCATGTTAAACTGCTTTGCGGGCCAAAAAGAGATCCTCATCAATGGCACTCAGCTCGAACAGGTGAAAAACTAAATTTTTCCGGGACAACAAGTGGCTATAGATGGATATATATTTGATGAAATTGTTCGCAGAGTAAAGCTAGACTGGAGTGCTTTTGGCCGCCTGAATAATGTCTTCATAAGTGACCTTCCACTGTGCCTAAAGCGCAAAGTGTTCCACCAGTGTGTGCTTCCCGTAATCACATATGCGTGTGAAACATGGACTCTAAGTAAAAGAGAGATCCAGAAACTTAGAGTAGCACAACGCGGTATGGAGAGGTGCATGCTGGGCATAACGCGAAAGGTCAAAAGAGGAATGAGTGGATAAAGAAGCAGACAAGGGTTTGCGATGTGATAGAGCTCATTAAAATCCTCAAATGGAGATGGGCAGGACACATAGCTCGAAGAAGAGATGATCGTTGGACAAATTGTAGACCAAGAGTAGGCCTAGAGGCCGCTAGATCGATGAAATGCTAAAGTTCTGCGGAAGTACGTGGCAGCGCTACGCACAGGACCGAGACAAGTGGAAGCAGCTTGAAGAGGCCTTCATACAGCAGTGGATAGATTCAGGCTGATGATGATGATGTACAGTACGAAAATAAAAGTTTTAAATTAACACAGTTTAAAAAATTCCTACGATTTATAACGATTTCGTCGCCGCATAAATATTATAAAAAATATGACTCAGTTCCTCAAGCCACACACCCCTGACGCTTCTCTAGCTAGTAAAATTGTCAGACAGACACCTAGAAACGATTAACAATGGGTGACCGTAGAAGATAATTATTATGAATTAATTAATACTTCAGTTGAGCCATGGTCTAAAAAGATCACGACTATGCGATGCGCGGATTGTGCAAATGACGCGAGCCGAACGAAACATAATTTGTAATAAAAATTCAACACGCGTCCTTTAATGTTGTATTTATTGTTATATTCGTAATAATAATAGTATATACATTGACATGTTTTCTTTTTCAAGTACATGCGGAACGTTTTTTAGTCATCTTTGCACGATTTAAGAATATATTACTCCGACGCCATCACAAAATAAACTGACGTGCTCACACCTCGACAGTCAGTCTCCGATTGGCGACGACTGCGAAATTTCGTTTCACCTACTGTTGAAAATTATTTGCCGTTTCACTTATGTATGCTCTTAAGTAGGGTTTCCAATCCCGGGATCCCGAACTATTTTCGAGACCTATGAATCCCGGGATTGGTAAACATAATCCCGAAACTTTCGGGATTGATTTTTTTATCAATTTTTATGGAAAAGAAAAGAAAAACGAAAATATAGCGGAAAAAATACATTTAATAACATATACTTAACTACATTAGAAATAAACTGAGTTTCAATGAAGTTTGATTTATTACCCGTATGTTGCCAATTCTTTTTATTTTTTCATACAAATTAATAAAAATGAGAAAGATTGTAAAACAACAATGCTTCGCACTTTTAACAAAGTAATTCCACCATGATCTCATACGTTTTACGACAGTTTCATATTTGGCTGACTAATTAGATTTATGAAGCGGAAAGGTCATAAACCATGATTTACTTATTTTAAATCTCGCTAACCCATTCATTACGTCTTTACTATCAGAAATAGCAATCTAATATAATAGGTATATGTAAACACTTAACATAATAGTAACAATAAATGTCTTAAATAGTATAAATTTATTTTTGACCGATTTTATCAATGTTTTTTGTATATATAGAAAATTTAATATTATCTATCGAAAAATGCCAATCCCGGGATCGTCAAATTGTAATCCTGGGATCAAAAGGTTGGCTCGGGATTGGATTCCCTACTCTTAAGTAAAATTACCATTATCGGTAAAAACTGAACAAATGAAGGGTAGGTACACGGCAAAAACAGATTCATCGACAGAATAATAATTGTAGAAATTGTAAAGAAGAATGAAATCGTTATTGGTTAGAAAATGGGTTTAATATTAAATAAAAGAATTTATATACTTATTGATTTCTCATTTATTTTGAAATATAATAAATGTGAAAAAAGTAATACAAACATATCCTACGTATTTGTGTAGTTTTATACACGGTGAGCTGATTTTTGCTTTGACTATACTTTCTTCTCCCTTCATTTATGAAGAAATGAAATCGATTTTGGTAGATAGTTTTAATAATACCATTTTTCAGTGGCGAAGGGTGGAGGTAGGCTGTTAAGATCCGCCATAAATAGAACAAATTTAACTTTGTCAGTCATATGTATTCGTTTTCATTGAAATAAGACTACAATTTACCTATAGTGTTGGTTAGTTTTTAGAATTCAATTAAACCTTGCGAAAGCCAAGCCATAATAAATAATAGTCAAAAAATATCTAAAATTATGCAATTAAATCATACATAACTTTTTATGTTTTATACATAGAATAATATTTTTTATCTATTGTAGTTTGGTTAGGCAGGGTTTAATGAATTTAAAAAAAATAACTAAGAGTACCTATGTGTAATATGTATTCTTAATTCAACGAAAACAAATAAGTATGAATGAAAAAGTGTGCACAATTTTGTCTTATCGCCCAAAATAAACCAAAACTATTAATGATTTGGTTTAGGTATGGGTTAATTGATTTTTAAAAACTAGCCAACACCATTTGTAAATAAAATTGTAGTCTTATTTCAATGAAACAAATAGGTACATTTGACTAACAAAGTTTAATGTGTACTATGTATGGTAAATTTTAACAGCCTCCCTCCACCCTTCGCTTCTGTCTTTCTTGAGCACTTCCTTTGTTGAAAAAAATGGCATTTAATCTCAAAAATGAAAAAAATGTGATAAGTCTGTTTTTGCCTCGTGCCCTTCAAATATATATTATTAATAGACTTTTTACGAGGTACATATACCTAGTTGTTAACCATTCGCCCAACACATTGCACTGTATCAAAATAATATATGTTTTTGAGCATGTCGTCAAATTGCGACCTGACAAATGAATTGAAAAAATCCATGAATATACCTCGTTCAGTTCCTAAAATCCAATGAATTATTTTTGACACTTTGCAACACTGGAATTATTAAAAATACGACAACACTGCCGAGTGATAAAAATAACCTCACCTTTTTTGACAGAAAAAGCAGATAATGAAAGACGATCTGCTGATGAGTATTTTGTTTAATAGAATTAATAATGAAAAGGACGAATAATCAACCTTATTACAAAATTGCTTAGGTATTTAAGAAAAATTAACATTTGTATAAGTGCATATAATATATATTAAAACTTTTTACCCGGAGCGGAGCAACTCAAAAAAGAGTCCGCTCCAACCCTATGGTTTATATATAGGTTTAAAACTCAGAAATTAATTTCAGGTTGTACATATCTGGCAACAGTATATATATTTATACGTGTTTTCCATTATTGGCGGAATACAAACAGCTCGGAAATTTAAAGTAAATTTAATTTGTTTGGGAGTAGATGTATCTGGGTTTGAATCGGCATGACACGGTGTGGTTAAAAAAAATTAAAATGCATTCAGTCCATAGATGGTAATATAAAATTAAAAATAAGCGATCACCTCACGGTGATTCTCACATATATTGTACGTCATATAGGTTTCCTTACACTGTATTTTCATTTATGTTCCATTCGAGTACACATACTGCTATGGGACGGTAGATACCAAAGATTCTCGAATCAGTTATTGTTATTATATCAAACCAAATATTAATTACATATATAATAAGCTTAAATAATATTAAATATATAATATACGTGTAAATATCGGTAATATGTAAAATTAATTTTACATTTCCAGTGAAGTGCAAGTGCGTTTTGTTTTATTTATAAAGTTTTTAGTTGGAATAGTTAAAAATAGACCAGCAAGCAGCAGTGATTATTTTATACTTCAGGTAATAAATTACAATAAACTTTATACTTATGAATGACCATTTTGGTTTTTTTTCAACGGATTTAAAGTCTAGATACCTACTGAAAGAAAGTGTCATCAAAATCGAACGAAATAACACAACGCGAGGGTTTTCAGAGGTGACATCATCAAAGGACGTTGTTTTTGTCATCCACCCATACGAAAATCTTATTAATAGTGTCGGTTTTCTTTAAACACTCTTTACAAGACATAACAGCCATTTATAATAAGCACGATATATATTTTTTTTCTAGAGCCATGGATATATATTACATATAATTTTTATACATTATTTAACAAACAATATTTTTTATTACGTGGGAAAAGGGAGCAGACTATTCTACAATGTATTCAATTCAGTTATATATAGGTATAATATAAGGCACCAAGGCCAAATGGCCTTCTATCGTAGTCATTTGTAGTACCTACTCGCGTTTGTACACCTATTAACGAAGAGCGCATGGCTTTTCGTCGTGGGTCTGAAGGAAAAAAATAAAAAAAGGGTCATATCGCCTCTTCTCTTCTAGAAGAGGATCCACCGATCAGGTCCTCACTCCAATTATGTTAAAGAACTTTACAATTTTGCCAAGCTCTTCCGTCTTACCCACCGTCAGGGCACCTTTCAATTCGTCGACATTCTCAAAGATATCCGCAATTCGCAGCTGTACTCTGTGACATTCATATTTAGGGCGTTGTTCTGCTATATGTACAATGTCTAAAACATCACATTCATCGCAGAGCTGCGAATTGCTTCTTTCCATGAGGACATGAAATCTTTTACCCATTGTGTGCCCTGTTCTTAGCCTCAGTATTAGTTTAAGCTCGTCCCTCTTCAAAGGACACTCTACAAACCAGGGCACCAACCAGGGTTCGATATGGACCGGAGCGCCGTTCCATTTCATAAAATTCCCAAAATTATTGCGCAGTCTTGTGGACAAAGTAATTTGACCGTCTGAGGTGGATAGGCTATATAACAAAGAATCTAACACACTTTTTTTTTTAAATACACATAAAATTAGAAAACTATGTACTTATCTATATATTTATATACCAAATGTAAATATTTTCGTAAAATTATCGAGCGCTCCGGTTCGTAAAATTTTCCATTTCGAGTGCTGGCACCAACCGTCGGGACTGGGGATGGTAGAATAGACTTATTCCATTTCCCCTTTTCTAGTAATGCCCTATGACCAATGGTGAAAATCTATCCACATGCTTTGGCACATACATAGGAATTATATGCAGTGGCTTCTCCTTCGAATTGGCGGAGTCAGCACTGAGGAATATTTTTTTATATCTATGCAGATGGAAAGGGAACCAAATGGCCTATGTCAGTAGTTTCCAAACTTTATGTTACTACGCCTCCCTTTAAAAAAAATCTAATCTTGGCGCCTCCCCCCCTCTTATTTCATTAAATAATACAGACACCTTTTTAAATAGTCAACGATGTACTAATACAACAATTTAAAAAAATATAAAAGTAAACAAGGTTTTGAATGTGCTTGTTTATTAGCACAATTAATAGATTCAATCATGGGCTCCACATCCTGAAGCGGGCCTCTAGGCCTGAATCTTTGGCGGGCCCACCTATCTATCGCTGAGATTAGGGGCAGTGTGGTGCTCTAATGTAATGTTCCCTAAATTATACACGGGAGTTATCATTTAAGTATATCAATCATTATAATATAATAGGTATCACATCAAATTGCAACGCACAACCACATATTTAAAATATTTAATAGTCCTGAAACAAAGCAGCGAAGTTTTTTTACTATTAATAAAATAATGTGACTCAGTAAATAAATTTTTGTTTGCCTCAATGTATCTGCTGTAGAAATCATTAATTTAAATGTGGAAACATGGCAAACCTTTTTTTTGTTATTTTGATTTCCAAAGCTTAGTGCATTAGTGGTCCTTGCATTGATTTATTCTCTCATTTTTTTTCAAAACTATAACCAAAATAGACAAGTTTAACAACAAAATTATCGTTCCTAAACAAATTTGCCTCAAATTTCAACATTATGATTTTACCCTTTTATTTCATTTTTTCATGAGAGTCATGCGAGAGCGCGCTCCACAATAGTATAGAAGTGAGGTATTATAAAATTAGTCTCCATATTTTCAGACAGGTTTGCAAACAGCCTTTTATAGGACTATTTTTTTGTGTAGTTTATAACTAGGGCCGTTTTATAAACTATGCATTTGCAAACTGCAAACCTGTGGCTATATTAATTGTGTTAAACTTTTAGCGCCTCCCTTTGCAACACTCCGCGCCTCCCAGTTTGGAAATCGCTGGCCTATGTTATATCTCCTACTGTAGGGAAAAAATATAGACTTAAGACTTTAAGAGTTGTGGTCTCGAAAACTCAGTGGGGATGGCTGGATCGTAATTGTTTAGATTCGTTCCAACCGGGTAACCATGGGGCTCCGCAAGGCGTGAATCTCTACGGAATTGGCAAAAGCTATATTGATAAGAAAGCTATTGGCAAAAGCTAAAGCTGGTTTTCATTATTTTTAATAGTGTTTATAATAAGTGTCAAATCATTTTCATTATTGCGTTTTAATAGTAAGTATATCCAATTCCATAAATAGAAACCACATAACAAGTATTAAATTGAATATCAATGAGTTCTACGACCAACATGTCTAGGCAATTCATAGTCCTAAATATAATGTAACTGTAAAGGACAGAAGCGGGAGTCAGGATCACGTCATGTATGTACGAAAAGAGTGGACAATTTGTAGTTCTTTAGATCGCCGCTATGAGATCCGCAGTTCTGATAGTAATTGTGTTATTATTATCTTCATCATTTCGAATATGCTTTAATAAATACCTAATATTTTTATTTTAAGATTTTTTTGATGTTTATGAATCATATGCTTTCCTAAGTCGGATAATTTTTGCGCCTTAAAAACAGTACTTGTGTTATTACTATATCAACAGGAGAGGGAACATATTAAGGCTATACCTCAGTTGAGGCACGGTCTAAAAAGATCGAGGCTGGCGATGCGCGGATTGCGGGTCGCGGGTGCAAATGACGCATGCCGAACGGAATATAATTTGTCATATAAATCCAACATGCGTCCATTTAATGTTCTGTTTATTGTTCTATTAGTAACAATAATAATATATTCATTGACATGTTTTCTTTTTCAAGTAAATGGGTAACGTTTTTAGTCATCTTTATACGATTTAAGAATTAATATCCCCGTCGCCATCACGAAACAAATTGACGTGTTCCCAGCTTGACGTTCTCTCTCCGAATGCCAGCGAGTCCAAAATTTCGTCGCGCCTATAGTTGAAAACTATTTGCCGTTTCACTGATGTATCGTCTTAATGACTGCCTTCTAAACTATGGAAACTAAAAACACCCTCGATAGCCGATCAGCTTAAGCGTCGGCTTATAACGTCGTGGGTCCCAGGTTCGAATCCTAGGTTTGACAAATACACGTATTGTTTTTCAATTCATGTTTGAGTCGGAGCATTGACCTAATAGGTTGAGCAAGTGGCTAACATCAATTTCTCGTAAAAACAAAAATCTGTTAATACAAACCTCTCTGACGATCCATATGATCTTAATCAATGACATATTAAATGTCATTGATCTTAATAGATCGGACATTAACAGTAAAAGAGGGTAACCGTATTATACTTTTAAATATTTTAAAGTTCAAAGTAAAAATGAACGATTCCAGTTGTCAGTAGGTAATGAATGTCACCGCCTAGTACCTATATACGCATTGTTCATTATATTTTAGTCAAGTCAAAGCATTTAAAATTTTGACAATAACGTTATAGTTACATCACAAAGAGTAATATGTTATACCTAATAACGATTACATAGAATTTATATATAACATATTTTAGTGAGCAAACCTTGCATGGAAATAGGGGAATGGGACAGCTGGGCGCCAAGACAATTTGGCGCCGCACTGTCGAATAAAATAAATATACGTTTGTTACGATTTTATACAAAAAGTTTGGTTCTGCGAGTAATTGAGATATTTTGTTGTCCGATATCAGTGGATAAGTGGATATAAGAGTGGAGGTGGGCTCTTAAGATCCCACATAAATAGTCCACAATAAACATTGTAAGTCAATAAATTCTGTACCTCAGAGGCAGACGGATGCAAATCCAAATACCCAATTGTTCAGGAGAGCCAAAAAACAATTTTTATTTTAAACGAATACTCATAACTTCTAAGAAAATATACATAGAATAATCATTATTTTTTTTATTCTAATTCAATTAAAGTACTTCTGGAATATGTAAGAAAGGAATAGTTAAAAAAATTTATAGGTATAAATATAACAAAGCAAAACACATTTTTTTTTAAATTTTTATTATGTCATCATCATCATCACCAGCCTGAATCTATTCACTGCTGGATGAAGGCCTCGCTAATCTCCAAGCTGATTCCACTTCTCTCGTTCCTGTGCGTTGCGTTGCCAAGTTTTTCCGCAGAACTTTATCATTTCATCGATCCAGCGGCCTCTAGGTCTACCTTGCGGATGTTTTTTACCTCTTGGATATACCACTGGATGACTAAATTTGTCCAACGATTGTCCTTTCTTCGAGCCATGTTCATTAATTCTTGTCTGTTCCCTTATCCACTCATTCCTTTTTTTGGTCCTTTTGCGTTATGCTCAGCATGCACCTTTCCATACCACGTTGTGCTACTCTAAGTTTCTGGATCTCTCTTTTACTTAGGCTCAATGTTTCACACATGGTTACGGGAAGTACACACTGGTTGAACACTTTGCACTTTAGGCATTTTTGAAGAAATGATTCAGGCGGCCAAAAGCACTCCAGCCTAGCTTTACTCTGCGAACAATTTCATCAAATATACATCCATCTATAGACACTTATTGTGCCAGATAGATGTAGTTTTTCACCTGTTCGAGCTGAATGCCATTGATGAGGATCTCTTTTTGGCCCGCAAAGCAGTTTAACATAACTCTATTCTTTGATACATTTATTTTCAAGCCTACTTTGTTGCTTACTCCAGCGAGTTACTGCATTCTGCTTTGGAGGCCTTCTGAGTCTTGAAAACGACTATTTATTGTTATCGGCAAAGCGTAGATGACTCACGTATTCTCCATTTATAGGGACCCGTGTTATTCCAGTCAAGTTGTCTAAATAAGTCTTCAAATGTAGCTCTACATAGTTTAGGTGAGATTGTATCACCTTGTCGGACTCCTTTGCTGATAGGAAATGCGCGATGGTTTATGGAGATGTTGTTGCGCTACTGTATATATTATTGAAAATATTTATATAGCGCCCGGGGATTCCTCGATTTCTGAGTGCATCGAGTATTGAAAATTTCTTTATGGAATCGAACGCTTTCTCATAGTCTATAAAACCCATGGATAGCGGCAGCTTGTATTCCTGTTACCGTTCTGATTTCTCTGATGACTTGGATAATATGGTCCATAGTGCTGTATCCTCCTCTAAAGCTCGTTCTCCTGGCTGGTTCTCGTCTAGTACATATTGCAGACGGTTTGAGAGAATTTTATCTTAGTGGATTATTGGATTTGCATCCTTCTGCCTCTAAGGTAGGTATGGCACTTGCATCTTTATTCTATGCATATCTTGGACTAGGACTTTCATCTCTCTGCCACTAATAGATAAAGCCTTTAGCATGACGATTCTTAAAAAAACTCATTTCCCCCAAAAACGGAGTTGCATCCGTCTGCCTCTGAGGTACAGAATTTAAATTCAATTAAACACTGCGAAAACCAAGCCATAATATAATATTTTATAATAGTCAGAAAATAATCGTCTATCTAATAAACTATTTAAAATCATGCCATTAAACCATACATCATGTTCGATATTTTATAGATATAAGGATATTTTTTATCGATTATGATTTGGTATAAGCAGGGTCTTTCAATTTTAAAAAAACTAACCAACACCATCTGTAATAATATGTATTCTTAATTCAACGTAAGCAAATAAGTAGGTATAACTGAAACAGTTTTATCTGCTATGGTTTGCTTTAGACAGGGCTTAATTAATTTAAAAAAAGCTAACCAACAACATTTTGTCAGCTAAATGCAGAACTATTCTAACTGAGGAGAGAGTTTTTTTTTTTAAAACTTAATGAAATTATTTATTATTTTTATGGATACATGGACGTATCACATTTTAGTAAGATTATTGATGAAAAAAATGGTGCATGCACTTGTCTATATAAATAATAAAATAAATAAATTGAAGAAGGCTGTTTCAAAAAACTCTTATGCAAAACATTTCAAATGTGATTTAGAATAGTTCTGCATTCAAATTCAACTAAGTAAAAATGAAGAAGTGTGCACTATATTGTTTTATCGCCCATAACATACAAAAACTATTAGGTATGGTTTGGCTTAGGTAAGGTTTAATTGATTTTACAATGTTTTTATTAGCTCGTATTCTTGTTTGTCCGGTGGTTGTTTGTCCAGTACAAATCTTGCAATCGATTTTTAACTAACGTCCCGACTAGCTAGACATTTGAAACATTTAGAATATATCAGAACACGATGCCAATGCATTCTTTCAATAATTTTAGCCATCTTTAAGCAGAATTGATATTATTCATTTTCAGTTAATTCTGTTTTGTATGGAAAGTTATTTCAGAAAAATCCGTAAAAAGTAAAAGATTGTTATTGGTTGCTAGGGGTCTGGGGTCCTTGAACTAAATTATTAATATTTTATAAGTGCGTTGCTATGGAAATCAAAATGAAATGTCAAAATGACATTTCAGTATTCTATATTTGTTTGTTTGTTTGTTTTTTTATTTAATTCATATCAAGTACA
The DNA here is from genome assembly GCF_057557595.1 of Rhyacophila brunnea. NCBI lineage: Eukaryota > Metazoa > Arthropoda > Insecta > Trichoptera > Rhyacophilidae > Rhyacophila > Rhyacophila brunnea. Next base: position 27,492,558 of record NW_028232904.1, on the reverse strand, counting down.
AGTTTGAGCATATTGGGCATAATAATTCAACAGAAAATTTAAAAACGTTGTATATAAAAAGATCTTTTTATCTTGTAATTATTTAAAAACTAACCAACACCATCTGTAAATTGTAGTCTTAGTTCAATAAAAACAAATACGAATGACTGACAAAGTATCCGAGATAGACGTATTCGTCGACCCGCTCGATATAAGTGCCATTCACAGAACAGATAATAAATAGAATTCTGATGGGCTATTTAACAATACAGTAAACTTTGAAAGGAGGGTTTCGAATGTGTGAGTGTGCCACGAAATGAACCACGCATTAAAGACATGCAATAGTGTGTGTTGCAACCTTCAATATACCAATACTAAATGAGCGTCATTGCTTAAACCGAGAGCAGTTGTCAGTATTCGACGTCTTCCCATGGCCCCCACATCTTGAAGTGGGCCCCCAGGCCAGAATCTTGGCCGGGACCCCCTACCTATCGGTATGGTTATTGGCAGTCTGACGCTCTACAGTGTTTTTTTTTATCAAATGGTGTAAGAGGTGAAATAAAATTCAGTGTAATTTAACGATTTTTTAACACATCGAATTATGGACTTGTCAAGTACATTACTCAACACGTCGCAACAGCCATATATTTTGAAATGGCAGTAACTCCGAAGTAAAATAGCGCCGTAGGCGATTTTTTTTAAACTATTATAGGAAATTTAAGATGTGTTTTATCACATTTATCTGGTTACGCTGGGCCCCCCCTGATCCTGGACCCCTAGGCTAGAGCCCTGTCAGCCCCCCCTTTGTGGGGGCCATGATTCTTCCGCGCTCGAGATCGGTTGCCTGCTTCTCCACACCCGTTAGGTATTTCAGTTCCCATTATATCTGAGTTCCCTGATCCTACCATATCCTGCCGGTTACATGTAAATTGTACGAAAAACATTTCACTTTGGTACGGTTCACCGTGAACTTTCTTATCGGAAAGAGCTGATGACTGTATGGCATATTATGGTATATTCCAATTTTGTTATATTCAATATGAACATTAATTCAATTAACATAGCTGATTTTGGCAAAATTGATGAATTCAAGAATGAAAACCTAACCTAACCTAACCTAACAAATATTCCTGTAAGTATATATTGGCTATTTTCAAAATTTGTTTGCTGCTGGCTTCCTGTAAACTGTAAAGTGTAAACCGACAAAAACCGTGTTTTATTTAGATATGAATTTTATGTCAGTAGGTACTACCACCCAAAGAGGTTGGAAAGTCTTTAATTTGTTTCTTTATTATACACCACAGCCCATGAGGCCCAATAATAGTGGTAAAACTCCCAGGCAACACAATTCACTTAAAACCAGAACCCATATTTTCAAAGTGACGTGACAAATATTTATTAGAATATGTAGATGTTGAATTTATTTAAAACTGAATAATAATTAATGTAGCCACAGGTTTGCAGTTTGCAAATGCATAGTTTATAAAACGGCCGCTAGTTATAAACTACACAAAAAAACAGTCCTATAAAAGGTTGTTTGCAAACCTGTCTGAAAATATGGAAACAAATTTTATAATACCTCACTTCTACACTATTGTGTATCTTGTGAAAAAATGAAGTCTGAATAAAAGGGTCAAATCATAATGTTGAAATTTGAGGCAAATGTGTTTAGGAACGATAATTTTGTTGTTAAACTTGTCTATTTGGTTGAAATTAAAAAAAACTGAGTGAATAAACCAATGCAAGGACCACTAATGCATTCACTGATTTAAAAAGACAAAATGAAGACATTCATACAAAATTGGAGCTTTGGAAATCAAAATTACAAAAAAAATAAGTTCACCATGTCTCCACTTTTAAATGATTTCTACGCCAGATATATATTGAAGCAAACAAAAATCTATTTACTGAGTTATTGGTTAGTTTGATAATGCACTTTTAACATTATTTTATTAACAGTAAAAAAATTCGCCTTCGGCGTTTTTCTACTTCAGGGCTATTAAATATTTAAAAAATGTTGTTGAAAGATCCTGATCTCGGGGCCCGCTTCATGATGTGGGGCCCATGATAGAATCGAACGATTTGGATTGACTACTATTGAAATTGATTGTGCTAATAAACAAGCACATTCAACGCATGAAAAACAAATTAATTTAAAAATGAATATATAAGTACTTAGTAAAACCTAGTTTTTTTTTCATTTTTGTATTAGTACATTGTTGACTATTTAAAAAGGTGTCTGTTTTATTTAATGAAACAAAGGGGGGGCGCCAAGATCAGTTTTTTTTTTAAAGGAGGCGTAGTAACATAAAGTTTGGAAACAACTGTATTATATAATGTAAATATATTTTGATCTCACCGGGAATGGAACCCAGAACTCCGGGATGGAAGGCCAGCGCCTTGCGCACTGCACCACGAGAGCCGCCAATACGGCTATAATAATATATTTCCGATATACGAGTTTTCACGCTGAAGTGTGATACGGCGAACTGCATAGGTACATACAAGTTTCCGGACACGATCAGGCCAGTGACGTCCCTAGACAAAATGCCGCCCCATTTTTTTATACAATATTTTTTTAATATCCGTGCTCGTGTCGTTTCTGGTCACCAAGGACGTCGAATAGCAACGGAAGTAAACTAGACGTCGCGAAACTGACAAAAATTAAAGTCCTGTCAAACCTTTTAAGCTAATTTATACATTTTGTTTCCAACCGGTCAGCTGAATTTTGGAAAGGAACGATATTTTCGTTATTAAGTACTCAGTTTAGGTAGTTATTTCTATATATACCAAATAATTTTCCTCGGTTTGCCGCCCTTCAAGTAACTGCCGCCCCCAGGCGACGCTCAATCTGCCTACCCCACGGGACGTCACTGATCCTGCGTAATAGATTACGCTGGTAAATTTGTACACACGTGCAATATTTGTACGTGACTATAAATAATGTCCGGCCAAGAATTATGAAAGATTATCAATTTCACCGATGTTTTAAAATTAATCCTTGACATATTACAATATTATTACAATATCGTAACGGCTCGTCGAAACGCAAACATCTCCGCTCTATTTCCCGGTGTCGTCAAATAAGTCTATTTGTTTACTCAGAGTCACCTTTACTTAATGTTTTTTTATTTACTCGCCGAGGAAGTGACGGGGACTTCCCGGTGTATAAGCTAACGACGTCACTAGTGCCTACCTGCTTGAACGTGCTAACTATAATGTTTTCAAAAGATTTAGCATTTGGTAGAAATTTACGAAAATCTAATCAAAGAGTTTAACCCTTTTTATTAACTATTGTTTTTATTCAACGAATAAAGCTCAAGATTTAAGAATGTAACATTCTAATTAGGGAATCCAATCCCAAGCCGAAATTCTGATCCCGGGATTGGTATTTTTTCCATAGTTAATATATTTTTTTTTATATTTACAAATAACATTGATAAAATCAGTCAAAAATAAATCTAGTATAATTTATACTATTTAAGACATTTTTATTATAATGTGTACGTTCAATCTGGAAAATACAAGGAGTAAATAATATTGTAATATAAATAATAGTGTGAATTTAATATGAGATTGCTGTTTCTGATAGCAAAGACATAATGAATGGGTTAGCGAGATTTAAAATAGTAAACCAAATCGTGGTGTATGGCCTTTCCGCTTCATAAATCTAATTAGTCAGCCAAATATGAAACTGCTTTAAAACGTATGAGATCATGGTGGAATTACTGTTAAAAGTGCCAATCTTTCCCATTTTTATTAATTTATGTGAAAAAATAAAATGAATCAGTAACTTACATATGGATATAAATCCAACTTCATTCAAACTCAGTTTATTTCTAATTTAGTTATCTGTTATTAAAAGTATTTTTTCTGTTACATCTTCGTTTTTATTTTATTTTCCAAATAAATTGATAAAAAAATCAATCCCGAAATCTTCGGGATTACGTTTACCAATCCCGGGATTCATAGGTATAGAAAATAGCTCGGGATCCCGGGATTGGAATCCCTAATTCTAATTATTGAACATACATAATTTTGAAAATACTTCAGAGAAAATATATTATAACCAATAGAAAAAATCTTTTTGAAAAAAAATGTAAGACAGCCTGCAGGATCGAACCTCCATCTCTCGAGTATTCCGCCCACGCACATTGACCACAATGCTAAAGGAGTCATCATGGCCCCCACAAAGGGGGGCCTACAGGGCTTTAGTCTGGGGACCGGGCTCTCGAGTAGCCCGGCGTGGCAGGTTGACCAGATTAATGAGATAAAAACACATCATAAATTTGCTTTAATAGTAAAAAAGTCGCCTGCGTCGCTATTATATTTCGTGATCATTAACATTTTAAATTACATATACATAACATAATGATTGTGCGATGTAATTTTTGATTATTGTATGTTAATACTCCTCCATAATTAAAGTATATGTAGATACTTATTAAAAATACAAAATATCGCTAGTAATACACTGAATAGGTAGTGCCCTAAAACACAATTTGAAAAACGTTTATGTAGTACGTCACATTGCCTTTAACCTTAGCGATAGGTAGGGGGGCTGCCAAAGATCCTAGCCTGAAGGCCCACTTCAGGATGTGGGGGCCATGGGAGGGACAAATTTTAACTGATGGCTTTCATTACTCACTGAAGCGCTTTCTAAATTGAGCTACATTGGCGATCGGCTTTTGTATTTTAAATCTAAGGAGGCATTACTTTATTTACTAACTGACGTCACGGATCACTCCAAGATTTTATTTATTTTATTAAGACGTGGCGGGTCAACCGGAGTGAGGTAAATGCAGACCATACATATACTCCAATGGTAAACAAGTCGCCTGTGGCGCTATTTCAATTAAAGAATATTAACATGAAAATGTGTTTGATGCTATGTGATGCAATTTTATGTGATATGATGATTGATATAATTAAATGATAATTCACGCGCAGAATTTCATTTTACAACGTTTTTATTAGGTCGTATTCTTATTTGTCCGGTGGTTGTTTATCCAGTACAAATCTTGCAATCGATTTTTAACTAACTTCCCAACTAGCTAGACATATTTTGAAACTTTTAGAATATATCAGAACACGATGCCAATGCATTATTTTAATACTTTTACCCATCTTTAAGTAGAATTGAATTCATTTTCAGTTAATTCTGATTTGTATAAAAAGTTATTTCGGAAGAAATCCGTTAAAAGTAAAACACTATTATTGGTTGCCTGGGGTCCTAGCAACTAAATTATTAATATATACGTGCGTTACTATGGAAATCAATATGAAATGTCAAAATGACATTTCAGTATTCTATATTTATTCAGTATTTCTATCAAGAACAATATTTTTTTGATCGTTTAAGCTAGTCGAGTCAAATTTATATGATTCAACAGAAAATTTTAAAACGTTGTAGGTATAAGTATAAAAATGTTCTTTTTATCTTGTAATCATTATAATTATTTTTAGTGTGTTGTTTCCTGTCTAATAAAAGTGGCCATTTATCCAATATGGCGAAAGGTAGCAAAATTGTCACCATCAGTGCTCATAATCCGGCTTATTAAGGCTATACTTCAGCTGGGGCACGGTCTAAAACGATCGTGACTACGCGACGCAAATGTTGTGCTAACGACGCGTGCAGAACAAAACATATTTTTTCATAAAAATTCAACATGCGTCCATTTAATTTTATGTTTATTGTTCCATTAGTAATAATAATAACGTATTCATTGACATGTTTTTTTTCAAGTAAATGGGTAACGTTTTTTAGTCATCTTTACACGATTTAAGAATTAATTCCCCCGACGCCATCACAAAACAAATTGACGTGTTCATAGTTCGACTTTCGCTCTCCGTTTGGCAGCCAGTCCAAAATTTCGTCGCACCTATAATTGAAAATTATTTGCCGATTCACTAAAGTATGCTCTTAACCTTAGCTATATGTAGAGGGACCGCCAAATGGCCCTGGGGCCCGATTCAGGCTTCGATTACCTCGCATAACGATATTCACTTGTATTAATAGGTATCAGTGACGAAGGGTGGAGGTAGGCTGTTACGATCAGCCATTAATAGTGCACACTAAACTTTATCAGTTATACGTATTTGTGTTCATTGAAATAAGACTATAATTTACAAACAATGTTGATTAGTTTTAAAAATTCAATCAAACCCCGTGAAAACGAAACCATAATAAATAATAGTCAAAAAATACTCGTCTATCTATAAAATACCTAAAATTATGCAATAAATCTTACATAACTTTGAATATTTTATAGATAGAATAATATTTTTTATCTATTATACCTTGTTTGGCTTAGACAGGGCATAATGAATTAATAATATGGACCAACAATATGTGTAATATGTATTCTTAAATCCAACAAAAACGAATAAGTATGAATGAAAAAGTTTTAGATTATAGAAAAATGAAAAAGTGTACACGATTTTGTCGTATCGACCGAAATATACCAAAACTATTATGGTTTGGTCTAAGCAGGGCTTATATTGATTTTTTAAAACTAACCAATACCATCTGTAAATTGTAGTCTTAGTTCAATAAAAAACAAATACGTATGACTAACAAAGCGTAATGTACACTATTTAGGGCGGATTTTAACAGCCTACCTCCACCCTTCGCTACTGGTATACGGTCATCTCTTTCCGCTCACGGCGAACTGTGCCACGGTGAAATGCTTTACATACAATTTACTCACTGATTTTTTAAATTAGCCAAGTTGAGTAAGAATACATTGTCAAAGTATTTACGATTTTTTTTAAATACATTTAAGTAGCTATATTTTCAATAATGTTATATACCTACTTACTTAGGTATATTGATAATATGTTATCTTATCATTTACGGATTTGCGTTATCAAATTGGGACCAAATGGATTTTATTCACATTTCACAGGCTTATCGATGCATGGTTCAATTGATGACAAAATAAACTATATATTCATGTCTCATGTAATTTATTATCAGTTTCATGTTATACTTACATCAACATAATATGCGGATCCAAAGGGGGTGGTCATGACTCCGTCCCCCCACGAGACGATGAAACCGTACGTTGTAAGTTGTACGTAAAACATGTCACCGTGGCACAGTTCACCATGAGCTTTCTTATTCGAAAGAGATGACCGTGTACTATACTGTCTCCAATTTTATAAGATTCAATTTGAAAGTTAATTTAATTTTTATAGCTGATTTTGGCAAAATTCATGATTTCAAGAATTAAAACCTAACTTAACAAATAATCCAGTATATCGGCTATTTTGAAAATTTGTTTTGCTGCTGCCTTCCTGTAAAGTGTAAACCGACAAGAACCGTGTTTTATTTAGATATGAATTTTATGTCTGTACTATACGACCCAAAGAGGTTGGATGGTCTTTAATTTGTTTCTTTATTAAACACCACAACATACCACCAGTCTTTAATATACGACCATATATTATTTTAGATACAATATTTCACGGTGAAGTGTGATACGGCGAACTGCATACGTACAAGTTTCCGGACACGGAATAGTGACCCCTTAACCATTTTCTGGATTTACTTGTGTAGCTATAACAATACAACTACAACGCTACAACTTTAGTTCTAAATTTCTAACTATTAAACTATATTATTATAATAATGTCAAATAACAATGGTTTTGTTTTTAGGGTTCCAATATGAAGGTCAAGATGCAATCAAATACCATTCACCAACCTCCAATACCTCCTCCATCACCAGCACCAAAAAGAGAAAATTCTACAGCAAATGAGGAAGAAACCGTTATGAAAGAAATCAAACATCCAGAAGTTGCTGAAGAAAATCAGACACAAGCAGAAAATTATAGTCTAAACAACAAAGAAAATCGTGAAGAAATAGAGCGTTTGCAAGAAAAGGCAACAAATGATCTTAATAACTGCTCCAATAATACTGAAGACATGGCAGCTGACGAGGAAGGAGATCCAGGAGTTTCAGTTATAACATCGCGACGACAACTCCGCACCATAACAACGGCAGGTCACATTACTACAGATGGTATTGTAGAAGATGAAGATATTTCAAACCAAGATAAAGTCCAAAATCCGCAGAACCAAGGAGTAGAGAAACATGCTGAGGAAAAACTGGACGTAAAAGAAGAAGCGGGTAATAGTAATGGAGAAGCTATTGTGAATACTAATGAACCAAGGCAATATCAGGCTTATAGACAAGATCCGCCAAATAATACAGTGTTATTAACGGCAGCAGATAGCCAACCAGTGACAGTTGAATATGTGCAAGAAAGGTATGAAGAGAAACCTAGACACCATAACCCAGAACATACCAGATTGTATGCAAGAGAAATTGATAGTGATTATGGAAGATACGTTACAACGGGTCCACTTCGATCACCAAATCACTACGACAAAAGAATGCACCCTTTTAAAATGGTAGCAGTACGATATCCACCCCAAAAGATAATACTGACCCACGAATCGGGTTCTCCAGGATTCAATGATCTACAAACGATCTCTTACCCAAACCAACGAGGTTTAGAAACTGCTATTATATCTCCAGATCAAAGGCTCATTATCACCGATGTACCATCCCAAGGAAGGTATGATGGATCACCTGTACAACAGGCAGTGCAATACACCAGTGTATCACCAATGATAAGTGGACAGATTCCGTCATCATCACCGCACGGTTATCTACAAACTGAAAGTGGAGAAGGTCCAACAACTGTAGAAATAATTCATACGTCATCTTCGAATCCACAAACCATCGGAATCGCATATGAGGGTCAGTACATGAAATACGAACAGGATGGTGGAGTATCTTTACCAGATCATAAGTCAACGACGTATACAAATCTTCAACCAGTCAGTTCTCTGTCCAGTCACCAAGTTGGTTATTCTGGGAGTCAGTATGTGTCTTCGCAGAGTCCTCAGCATTTTACTCCGTCGAACTACAGTTATAGCATGCCGATTTTTGCTGGACAACTCAGACCTGGCGATGACAGCCCTCCGAGTGCTATCATGTATAAAGATCCGACGCTATCGTCTTCTTCCCTGCAGCCAGTGGGAAAAGCTGGAGCTCAGTTGCTTTATGGGCATTCCTTTGGCTCACATTCTCAAAGCTTGTATGATACTCAGCCACCACCTAGTCCTGGTCCACAACAGGTGAGTTTATCTACATTGAATCAATTATCAAATTTGATATGAATAGGTATCTATCTATTAATAAGTCTAGTACAAATCGACATACACCTCCACGTAAACTAATAGTAGAGTTTTTAATAAACATTTCTTATATTCAAATGAATAATTCACAAGAATTTGAGAATGTAACATTCCATATATTGTACATACATAACTTGAAAACACCTCAGATATATTAAGTATATACCCATTAGAATAAAATATATTTGAAAAAAAATACGAAGATAATTGGTTAATGTTATTTATAAGGGTTCAAATCCCGTCGAGTTACTTGTATTTTTTTTTTTTTGTATATATATCTGAGGTGTTTTCAAGTTATGCATGTTCAATTGCAGAGTTGTTTGTAAACTCTTGTTATTACATAAATACACGTGCACAAACATTTGTTATAAACTCAACGCACATCCATATGGTTTGGACAGTCTAATCGTAAGAAATACTCACTTTACAGTCTTAAGGCCGGTTCGGATTAGTCGAGTAGTTTAGTGGAGTGGAGAGTGATATAGTTGGCACTAAATGGGTTAGTAACTTAAAAGTGTCCGAACACTGTACATTGGTGAGTGACGTGTCAAAATTAACAGAGCAAAACGCAACAAAGCAAAAATAAATAATTAACCATGTGTTATTGAACGAATCACAAAATTTACAAAATTTAAGAATGTAACATTCATTTTATTGAACATAGATACATAATTTAAAAACAATTCTGAGAAATATATAACCAATAGAAAAAAAATCATTGTTTATATGAAATATGACACCCAGCAGGATTCGCACCTGCGTGATAAACCTGACTATGATAAAATTATGTATGTTCAAAAAATAAATAAGTTAATAAGTTCATTCATAATGTATATATTAGAAGAATTGGAGGAAGAAATTCTACGAAAACTAATGAACTTGACTAAAGATAACGTTTTCTGACTTGTCTCGTGGCTTGTTTAGTATTTAGTGAAAGGTGGTGAGGGCCGCTACTCGACCGAAAAATTTGAACAAAATGGATTTACCCGACTAAATGATTTTACTAAATTACTCGCCACTCGACTAAACTACTCGACCAATCTGACCCGGCCTTAAAGAATAAGAATTTTCCAGCAGATATCTAGCAGATTTTTACCTGTTTTCCGAAATACAAAAGAAACATAGTCATTTGTAAACCTGATTAAAAAGATGTTTCTGAACAATTATTGTTGTGCATTGCTTGTTTACGGGCACATGTATTTCGGTCTATACTAGACTTTAGTTTATTATATTATTTACTTAATTCAACATTAATTTTAAAAACACAAATCTAAGTAAGTAAAGCACCTATAATCATCTATAAAATACCTAAAACTACTGTCCGAAAACATCTTCTTGGCTACGCTTCTAGACGCTGTTGTATACTAAATGGGAGGAACTTGTTAGTTTATAATGGAACTGCGGTTAAAAATGGGCGGAGCATGTTAATTCACAGTTTTAACACGTAGCCAAGAAGATGTTTTCCCACTATATGTTTGATTTTATGGCATAATTTTAGATATTTTATAGATATCCCAATATTTTTTGCCAATTTTCTATTATGGTTTGATTTAGGCAGGGCTTAATTTAATTTAAAAAACTAACCAATACCATCTGCAATTCTTTGTAGTCTCAGTTCAATGAAAACAAAATAATACGTATGATTAAAAAAGTTTAGTGTGGACTATCTAAGTCGGTTCTAACCACCCTTTGCCACTGCCATGGCGTAACGAATGTTAGGCGCCCTTGAAAAATTGCGATGAGAGTGTTAAAGGAGCAATCTCCCAAGACCTAGATTATGTGTGATTCCTATTCTGATCCTACTTTTTGTGACAAAAACAGTTATGCCATAATTATTCTAAATCCGTGGGTAAAATCCACGAAAAAAAACACGCCAATCCTCCAATAAGATGTCCTTCCGCCAGGTGACGCTGTACGGACATGGTAACAATTCTGTACAATACCTCTCCCGCAATGTGGCCCCCTCTGAGCAGCAGTTCGTCCCGCAGTACAGCACCCCAAGCTCCAGCGCTGGTAATGGAGGTTCTCCCGTTCACCAAGGGTACGCGACGGTCCAGTGCGGAGACGGGTCGGTGGCCACGTACGGGGGACAGGGAACTTGGGTCGGTGTCGGTCCGTCAGGAGTTGTCGTCGAGGATGGGGAGGGGTTTGAAGGAGGTGAGCAACATTTTTAATAATCCATTATTTTAACATATCACGGACATAATCAATAACAGACAAAACTGCCCGGACATTGCCGCCAAACCAAATGCACCCGTTCCTACCAGTACTCGTCAATACCTCCCGGACAAATCCGCCTAGACAAAACCGCCCTCAAAAATTACAAAAAAATATATTAAAAAAATGCTTTTTTGGTTTTTCAAATTCCGTACCTATCGATAGACATTTACATACTTACGATAATCAGTGTAATTTGAGATTTAATCCGTTGCAGCTGTTAGTATAGTAATAACATAAAGTCGTCAGCTTTTAACACTTAGTTAATGCCTTTGTATGGTAGTATTTCTGATTTGGAATATTGATGAAGGTTAGCACACACAATATTGAAATTTAATTTTAAATAATTCACTGTCAAACTTGGTTATTACGAGGAAGATGGGACCGACTGAATTTGCTCGTTATACCTAAGCATTACTCGTTATATCGTTATATAACATTTTTCGCGCCACGTCTTATTTAAATAAAAAATCTAAAAACCATCGTAAAAATCCATGAATCCATGGCATTCATAAACTACAAAATAAGTTTTGTTGTAAAGAAGTGCTGAGCCGCCGGCGCTGGTAGGTACCTACTGACTTCACAAAGCTTGTATTTTTTACATGCAATTTCAACCATATGCGTGGATAATTTTTCAATGTTGTCGGCGAAAACACCAATTAGGTACTTAGACACGTAACTAGTGTCATAAACGTAATCCGATCCCGGTGGCATCGGTCTAGTTAACTGCCCGGTCAAATGTTATTGTTTAGGGTCGAAAATGTTGTTTTTAAACGATCGACACACGAGAAGTAGCTCGTTATAAAAGTGAATAAATGTATTGAGAAAATCATAAACTTAAATGTCAAAGAATGTTTCCTCATTAAATCCGAAATCTCGCTATTTCCGTGATCGTAATAACCAAGTTCGACGGTATTATGTAAAAATAAAAATTGTCTCATTTCTAAATTTCATTGTTTTGGCGGCAATGTCCAGAAAATTAATATAAATAGCGGTAATCTATCGATTCAATTAGGTATTACCAATTCTTGATTCTGTTATCATTGTTATCTTCCAAGGAACCATGGAAATGAGGGAGTGTGTCAACTGCGCCGTAGCCTATACTCCTTTATGGAGGCGAGATGGAACCGGGCATTACTTGTGCAACGCCTGCGGACTCTACAACAGGACCAATGGAATCCACAGGCCACCTCCAGTCAAGGGAAATAAGGCCAAACCACAGGCGGTTAGTAACTTTTTATAAAGTCCCGTTTACATGGTTCACTTTTGACGATCATCGCGGAGGAATCATCCACAGTGACCCGTGTAAACGCACATTTATCAACGGATCATTTAAAGTGATCATCCGGAATCAAAGGTAAATGAAGTTGAACTTGTTTTACATTTTTGATCACTGCGGATGATTCTAAAAGTGCCGCTCATGCGCACTGCGCCCCTGAATATTGTCATCATATTTACATAGGCACGTAAACTGTCATTTTGAATAATTGAAAACAAACCGGTTAAATAGATGTTCCTGTAGTCCACGTCATATTATTTGATAGTAGGTAGGTACATGCTGATTGTAATAAACAAGTGTTTTTTTGTGGTTCATGGTTGCTGTTTCTGTGATATCTGTATTCGCTATTTCACTTGACGCCATTTTGGAATGAATCGAGTATTTTCACTTTCGGTGACATGTGTAAACAACAAGTGAATGCCTGAATCCAATTCCCTGCGGAGGATCAACCTCGATGATCATCCGCAGTGACTAGTGTAAATGAGCCTAACCTAACATACCAAAGTAGATAGAGGAAACTATGATGATGATCCATTGGCGAAGGGTGGAGGTAGGCTGTTAAGATCCGACATAAATAGTGCACACTAAATTTTGTCAGTCAAACCTATTTGTTTCCATTGAACAAAGACTACAATGAGTAGATGGTGCTAGTTAGTTTTTAAAATTCTATTAAACCCTGCCAAAATCAACCCATAATACTTCAGGTATGGTATGGGCGATTCGACAAAAATAGTGCACACTTTTGCAGTCATAATTATTGTTTTACTTAATATACCTACGGCCATATATTTCCGATCAACATTTCACGGTGAAGTGTAGCTAATACGGCGAACTGCATACGTACAAGTTTCCGTACACGATTGTCATGGTTTCGAGAATAGTTTGGTTCATTCAACAATTCTGTAGTTTAAAAATATAAATGTAAACATAAGGTTTAATATGAATTTCTTGAAATTGTTTTTTTTATGTATGTACGTTGTATGTTTCTTTTCCTTTTTACTGTGTAGTGTTTATTTGGTCAGCGCTGACGTCATTAAGGTAACAAGTTCCACCCAGAATGTCGCAAAGAATACCTATTAATATTTTGCTGTTATTTATATTTGCATAAGAGTAACAATCATCACGCGCGAACGGAAATTACAGTTACACAATTTGTATTGCGTATTTCCGCTATTTTTTGGCGGCGGCAGGCGCGCCAAACAAGGGGGGGGGATTCGGGTCCAGACAGCTGGTAACTCAGAAATAATGGGAACTGAAATACCTAACGGGTAAGGAGTAGCAGGCATGGCCCCCACAAGGGGGGGGGGGGGGGTGACAGGGCTCTGGCAAAGCATAATAAAACCACACAAACAAATACGAACGTGTACATAAAAAGTAAACCACTAATATTCAATTAAATTTATTTATTTTTATATATTGTGGACATTACAAATTATAAGATTAAGACGTTCACAACATGACATTTAAAAACAAAGAAATATAAAACAGTATTAGGTACATAAAAAAAGAGATAGTTAGTATGTTATTAAACAGTAGAAATATGTACCTACTTACATACAAAAAATATTAATTAGATAGGTACAAGGAAGTTCACCGGATGAGTTAAGCAGACCCTATTTTAAGAATTTATAAAACAATCTCCACCTATAATCATTGGCGGCTTAATCCGGAAAAAACTAGCAGGTCAATTTTGAATATATTATTTTAATTTGCCTTTTCGTTGTATACTGAAAAGACGTATTGCAAATTGACTTTTTATACATTATAGAATAAGTGCTAGAAATTGTTATAGGTAGGTACCTACTTACCCTTCAAAAAATGTCCGTTTTTCATAACGCCAACCCATCGTTAACCGAAATTGCACACAACGCGTTATAATTTTTTGTAAATTAGGTCCACTTTTCTTTCTTTGCTTTTTGAAAAATCATCAATCACACGATTATAAAAATTGTCTATTTTTCCCACATATTTTTTTTCAATACTGAGCATTGCAAGAGCGGTCAGTCTATCCTGGCCCTATTGCGTAGAAAGGTTTTTATTCTTTTGAGAGTGGAAAAACATCTTTCACTTTCAACTGTTGTCATTGGTATGACGCAAATAAATTGGAGAACTTTGATCGACTCGGAAAATGTTTCGTTGAAATTATTGCTGAGTAAAAAATGTAGAAGAGAAACTGCACTATTAGCGCCATGCAAATCTTCTCGTTGATAAAACACCAATAATTCATTTTTTAACTTGATTATGTTTATTTCTTCTAACAGTTTTACCAAATTTACTTGACGTGTGGGAAAATTATTTTTAAAATCAGTGTAATTTTCTTTATTGAACAAATCGGATATAATGAGATGATCGTTGGATGCGAATCGTGCTTTCATTTCCATTATAATTGTATCACAGACTTCAATTGCTACTGCGTGCGTACTAACTGCTTCACAAAAATGTTATAATACACTAAAAACCAAACGTTGTGTGCAGTGGCGCACCCAGGATTTATTATTGGAGGGGGCCCAAGGAGGAAAATGTAAATTAGTCCCATAGGCTCTTTTTCTTCTTCATATAAATATTTTTAGATATTTTCACAATACACGGCGGCGATATATTTGTACAGTTTCTCCTAGTTTTTATTAAATTGGAGGCATAGTGGTGGTAACCGTTGAGCGTGTCATCAGCGACTGGCGGATTGGAAGTGAACAGCGACCATGCTGGACATGTGTACCTAGTATGCTAAAAGATTACTTAAATAATATCGGCTGTGCTACCCGCTTGGTCTAGAGCAGTGTTTCCCAAAGTGTGGTACGCGTACCCCCTGCGGTACGAGAAGAGTTTGGTGGGGGTATGCGCTGCACCGGGTTATGGCTACGCCTGGTGCAACAAGCATTAATACAATATCCATGCTAGAAGGTTTATCGCATGCGGAAGAAGAGCAATTGTTGGAATTATTAACTTCAGACGGATTCTTGCAAAATAAATATAAGGAGTGTACTTAAACATCATTTAGGTTGCAAATGCAACATGTGTATCCAGTTTTAACAGAGACATTCCTGAAATACATTTTGCCTTTTCCAACTTCATATCTATGTGAAGTTGCTTTTTCAGCATTTGTAGACATTACGTAAAAAAGGAACAGTCTTTTGGGTGTGAAACCGCACCTCAGATTAAAATTAATTACCAATGAATGTTATTTTTTATAATATAACTTTGATTTATATTTTATTATGAATGAATTTTATTCGTCGTTTATTATTATTTTGTTTATGTACTACAAAAGGAATATATAAATATATTTTGATTGTTATTAAAGTACTTATATGCATTTTTCTCAGTGTTACGAAAATTATAGAAGGGGTACACAGATGTCGAAAGCTTGGGGAACACTGGTCTAGAGAGCTACAATATTTATGCCGAATTTCACCGAAAAAAATGTTCTTTTGATTTACACCACCACCGTAGTGGGTGTAGTCGTTCTTTTCGACGAATGTTTGTCGTAGATTTTTGGTTTTTTAATATTGAGGTTCCAACATATTAATCGAAAATGGACAAAAAAGGATTATTGCATTTAAATTATACACAACCTACTCAATACAACACAGCCTAATATCTCGCTTATCGGTCTTTTGTCTATTGCACTCGGTGTACCTACACCATGGCCCCCACATCCTGAAACGGGCCCTCAGGCTAGGGCAGTGGTCGCCAAACTGCGGCTCTTTGGCCCCTTGAGTGCGGCTCTGCCACAGATGCTCTCTGCCATATTTGACATGGCTACAAAGAAGAAGCAAAGAAAATGAACCGTAAATGTAATGTTGAATAGACCGAGACTTCGCGTTTATTCAAAACTTAAATGGCTTACCGACCTGTATTTATGTCTCGGGAAAAATTGGCGCATTGAAATTTAGAAAGATACAACTAAAAACTCGTAATTTTGCGCTAAATATTCTGTCGATGATGCAAGGAAGAAAGCAGCTGAGGAGAAGAGTCAATAAAAATAAAGTTCTGTATTTAATTAGGTACTGAATAAAATCTGTCAACAATGTTAATATTGCAAGTTTTGTGGTTAGTAAAAAGATTTCCAAGAGAGGAAATCAAGAGTAAATTAAGAAATCGATTTATTGATGAGAACCTGGAATCGTGCTTAAAATTAAATCAACAACATAAGAACCTGACTTAACCAAACTTTACAAGGAGATGCAAGGCCATTATTCACATTGAGTTTGTCACATTGTCATGATTCAATTTTATGGATACCTGACTTACAATTTAATTTTTATTAATAAATAAGATCATTATTACGTATGATATTCAGTTTTATTCAGTGTACCTACCTGTAATTTAATTAGGACTTAAAACTTTGACTAAAGTAAATTAGCAGTGTACCTACTTACTACCTACGTATATAATTTAAGTTTAAGAATTTTGCCTCTCAAAAGAAATCTCAATCGTTGTACTGTTGATATTTGGCTCTATTGACTAATGAGTTTGCCGACCACTGGGTTAGGGTATTTGACGGGCCCCCTATCCACCGCTTAGATTAAAGGCAGTGTGAAATACTTCATTAACGTTTTTCAAATTGTGTTTAAGTTCAAATTGAGGGTACTTATACAGTGAATTATTGGCGATTTTCAATACATCTACTTTAATAATGGAGCTGTCGAGTATCGACACATAATAATCAGAAAATATATTGGTCAATTATATAAATTAAAATGTTCATAGTCCTGAAGTATAATAGCGCCGCAGGCGACTTTTTTTACTATTAAAGCTAATTTATGATGTGTGTTTATCTCACTTATCTGGTCAACCTGACACGCCAGGCCCCCTACAGCCCGGGCCCCCAGGTTAGAGCCCTGTCAACCCTCCCCAGCCATGACCTATACCACTCCGGAATTCGGGTGGACACCGAGAATTTCATTAGGGAACGAGTTTCTAAAAAAAACCTGACATTAGTGTTTCGAAATTTTTGTGTTAGAAATTAAAATCTAAGAAATTTTACTAAAAAGGGTGCTGGAGAAATACAAATCATTTTTTGCCGTCTTGTTTGTCTAAGCCCAAGGTATAGTTTATTGGCTTTCGATTTCAATGTGTAAAATCATTCTGATGATTTTCATATTTTGGGGGGGGCCAAGGCCCCCTGCCCCCCCCCCTGCGTGCGCTACTGGTTGTGTGTATATGCAATAACTGCACCAAAAACTCCTTACATATGATTAAAATAACCAAAGGCATTCGTCAAAACCTGTCAACGAATCCGAACCGCATACACAGTTGCGTCTTGAGACCAATTATCTTGTCAGTGTTATCATTCTGTTTCATTTAATTAGGTGAAAAAAGTTTTGTCTCACACTCGGGCATTGCCGATATTACAGTAATTCACGCACCGTTACAAGCTTCGATCTCGTATTTTGTGTTATATCGATCTCTGTCTTATGTATGAGAAACGAGAGAGAAAATTTTATAAAAATATTCAATTTGGGTCAATTTTCAGACTGCCGGCGAACACAATATTTTTGTTCGGGGAATTATCGCCCAAACAAAAAGAGCCCAATAGACTGGGTTGACACAATATCGCGCGCCCTATAATTTCAAATCCACCGAGTATTATTAATATTATTATATATGACATTGCACATATTATTTATATTATTATGTCGATTGTAAGGTATTTATTTTAGCAGGTCAATGACCGAATGACGTAAGGAGGGAGCCGCCAGTGCCTATAATACTCATCTTCACGTAGGTGGAATATATCAACACCCGAAGCAATTTCTATTGAACATAGTTATCGCCTTCCCAATTGGTATTATCAGTGGCAGGTTGGTTCTGCACCTTGGGAGAATAAACAGCTGATGTTCTCTATTTCTAAGATAGTTATCAGGGACACACAGATCAACACTGCCCAGAATGGCAGAGTTCTCATTTATACCTCGTATAATACCTCGTAATATAATTAGGTATGTGTCTTCAATGATATGTACCTAATTCAAATGGGATATGAAATATATGGGTGGCATATCTATACCATCATAAATCGTCAGGTGTTCGAATTTAGAACTAAGCTCATCACAGTATAAAAAATAAGTATATAACATGTGGCGTCCTCGCTCAGCGGGCAACGTATCCTACTAGTGGATCCAGGGCTTTTTTTTTTTTTAAATGTGCCGGAACTCACTTCTTGCCAAACAATTTACCTACTATAAAAACGTCATATATTTGAATAAAAGCAAATAGTGATGTCCATGGTACCCACATCCTGAAGCGGTCCCCCTACCTATCACTAAGGTTACAGGCAGTGTGATGCTGTATAGTAGCGTTTTTTGAAATGGTGTTCGAGGTAAAATTAAAGATGTTCAGTGAATCAACAAGCATTAAGGCTATACCTACCTCAGTTGAGGCACGGTCTACAATTATCGTGGCTAGGCGATGCGCGGATTGAGGGTCACGGGTGGAAATGACGCATGCCAAACGAAATATAATTTGTCATATAAATTCAACATGCGTCCATTTAATGTTCTGTTTATTGTTCTATTAGTAACAATAATAATGTACCTATTCATTGATATGTTTTATTTTTCAAGTAAGTAAGAATTAATTCCCCCGTCGCCATCACAAAACAAATTGACGTGTTCCCAGCTCGATGTTCTCTCTCCGAATGCCAGCGAGTCCAAAATTTCGTCGCGCCTATAGTTGAAAATTATTTGCCGTTTCACTGATGTATCGTCTTAACCAAAAAATGCAATTACGCAACCAGATATTTAAAAATGTCAATACGTCAGTAGGAAATTAGCGTTTAATTATTAAAGGAAATTATTTTTTACAATTAGAGAAAATTTGTGATGTGCGTTATTTTGATTATCTGAACGATCCCCTTTGTGGGGGCCATGGTGATTTCCAAAGTTCAGTCCAATTTTCGTCTGACAAATCGTCTCGATTCCTTTTCTTATAGTTAGAGCATAAGGCCGAATGTCTTCTTCCATTGAGTCACCACCGATAAATATATTTTGAATGATTGAAAAGTGTCAAATGTGGTGAGAAAGAAAAAAAATGGTAGGTAATAGAATTCAATGTATAGGTATATCAAACGCGATAGTTTTTCAGAATATGTCTTTTCATATGAGATGATTCAGGAAAATTAACTTCTACTATGTAATCGCGAACAATGTTTCATATAATTGCTTTTGAAACATTAAAAATACCGTGAAAAAAGGTGCCGGAACGCCGTTCCACCGCGTTACATTACAAAAAACAGCCCTGAGTGGATCTATCTACGCCTACTTACATGGCCACCACAAGGGGGTGGCTGACAGGGCACTAGCCTAGGGGCCCGGACTCAGGGGGGGCCCGGCGTGACGGGTCAAACAGATATTTAAGATAAACACACATCACAAATTTGCTCTAATAGTGGGTAAAAAAAGTCACATTTAAAAAATGAGGTCGTTAGATGCATTTTGATTGTTTTGTGTTAAGGCTCTTACTTTTACCTCTAACACGATTTTGAAAACGCTTCTGTTGTGCGTAACACATGCCATTAAACTTAGTGATATGTAGGGGGGCCCGCCAAAGATCCTACCCGGGGGGCCCGTTTTAGAATATGGGGGACATGCCTACCTACATTGCTATGTTTACTATGTAAATTTATGTTGATAGTTGGAATTTACAGTTTTTATCGCAGGGTGACCTGAAAATAAGTCTCTAAACCCGTCACTGGATGTATTCTAAAAATACTGTAATCTTACAAATTTACTATATGTAATGCCTTCTATACCAAGTTTTCCCCTCCATTTGTAATGTAAAATGTTGGTCTAATAACCATAATCGCATTTATTTTGACTTTTGAGTTGTCACCGTAATATATTCTTCTAGCCCCTTTAGCCCAATTCTAAATCCGACCCTGTTGTTCTTCATATCTGTATGAATGCGAATGTCTCTCAATGTTTATACCTATATAGGTATGTTACGCCGAATGTGCGAAAATGACTATTACATGAAATGGGCAAAATTTTGCCTAATTCATGTAATAGTCAAGCCCGTTGCCTTATTCATGAATTATGTACCTAAATTATCTGCCGAGTGCATGAATTCGCCATGGTATGGAATTCTTCAACTGTCAACATGACAGTAGAAGTAAATTTAATACGGATGGTTTTATTAGTTATAATTGGACATAATATAATATTATTATTATTAGGTTAGGTTTTGTAATTCTGAATTCAACTGAATGTCCATTTTGAGGTTAGCTAACAAGTGTCAACAAACTATCAAATCATACTATCACAAACAAACAATCGACCATTGCACGATTGATACCCAAGCACGAATCAAATCGTGAAAATACCTTAGTTATCATCTTCTATTTTTACTATCTACATTCAAGATTTTTTTTTGGCATAGTAAACGAATGTGAACGTCATTGTAGTTATTGATTGGTAGGTATATTTTTATATAATCAATGACATTTGACACATTTGGTTTATTTGCAAAAAACACCACCGTAGCGCTACTATCTAATTTGCCCAATGCATGAACTAGGCAGAAAAATTACTGCCGAATTGACGCACTCGGCAGATATTTTGCCTAATTCATGAATAAGGCAACTGGCTTAATTTTTCATGATTTAGGGAATATTTTTCCCATTTCATGTAATAGTCAATTTCGCACATTCGGCGTAACATATAATATTAGTATATAATATTATAAGCACATACTTACCTAGATATAGTTTGAAGTACCTAAAATACAACATGTTACTTTCAATAATAATTGGATAGGTACCTATCTACTGAATAATTTTTACTAGGTTCATTGGTACCTAGTTAGAATATATTATGTTGTCTCAAACTCAGTCAGTATCGTCCTGCCTCTGGATTTTATTATAATTTGAAACGGATTCGTAAATAGAATAAATTTTCAACGTAAATATTCGTAGGTAAAATAGGAATTAAATTATCAGCATTAGTTATTGTTAGTAAAAATATTGATATTATGTACACATTTTCTGACACACTAGCAAAATAATTCTTTGATAGTAAATAATTATTACGAATCGTAAATTACTGCCACCTATGATTGTATTATATAAGCCGCCCAATCTCACCTCTGAACCTGAAAATTTAAATAATGCTACCCGAATGAGAACTGTTTTATCGACATTTGACCCGCACAAGCTTAATTTTAATTATGCAAGATGGTATTAGTTGATTCAAACTTTGTAATGAAATCAGTTTTGGAGAATAATATTATTAATAATAATAAATTATTGTTGATTATTTCATTTGGTCAAATAATGTAATATAATCCTATACTCTCGTTGGACAAGTCATGTCTCAAACATGAAAGATAGACATTTGTTAATTAAGGCCATACTTCAGCTGGGGCACGGTTTAAAACGATCGTGACTACGCGACGCGAAGATTGTGCAAATAACGCGTGCAGAAGAAAACATATTTTGTCATAAAAAGTCAACAAGCGTCCATTTAATGTTATGCTTATTGTTCTATTACTAATAATAATAATATCATCATCAGGGGCGCGACAACCTGGTGTGGGTCCTGGCCTCCTCCAACAGCTCCCTCCACCTGTCCCTATCCAGTGTGGCCGCTTTCCAATTCGGTACCCCCAGAATACGGCAGTCACTGGCAGCTCCATCTAACCAGCGAATCTTTGGCCTCCCTCTTCTTCGACGTCCTATTGGATTGCTGGACATCACTCTCTTTGCCGGTTCATTGTCATTCATACGGTGCACATGACCTAGCCATTGCAGTCTCCCAATCTTAATTGATTGAACTGCGCTGCAATCTTCGCACAGCCCGTAGAGCTCAGCATTATATCTTCTGCTCCAATTGGTGCCATCCCTGATCGGTCCATATATACGGCGGAGAATTTTTCTTTCAAAGATGTTCAGAGCTCGTTCATTTCGCAGAGTTAATGTCCAGGTTTCCGATGCGTAGGTGAGCACTGGCTTATATAATAAGTAAATGGGTAACGTTTTTAGTCATCTTTACACGATTTAAGAATTAAATCCCCAGTCGCCATCACAAAACAAATTGACGTGTTCACAGCTCGACTTTCGCTCTCCGATTGCCAGCCAGTCCAAAATTTCGTGGCACCTATAGTTAATAAAATTATTTGCCGTTTCACTGAAGTACCGTCGTAATGTCCCAACGAGACTCGGGTGTAAGCGCACACACAAGAACGATATTCAATGGCAGCGACGTCCCGTGGGGGTAGGCAGTTATTTGAAGGGCGGCATTTTAGGTATATGTAGAAATAGCTACCTAAACTTAGTAATAACAGAAATATCTTTTCATTAAACAATTCAGCTCACTGGTGAAAGAAAATGTATTAATGCATTCACTGTTGACCAGTTAATTACATTTTAATTACCACATTTAAATATCATGTTAATTATATCTAATGGCCAACTACTGCAAACGCGCCAGTCGCGTTGTTAGCACTAAATGAGTTAGCTCATTCAACAAACAGGACTGTAATTTTTCTGTCGGGTTCGCGATGTCTAGTTTACTTCCGTTGTCCTTGGACGACACGTCCTTGATAACCAGGAATGACACATATGCAGATTTCCAAATTATATTTGAATTTTGGTACCTACTTACCTACATACTTACCTAATTTAAAATGTATCCAAAAATAATTTTGCCAGTCACTTGCGAGTTTTGGAAGTTGTCAGGTGTATTTTTAAATGTATCTGAAACCTTGAAGCATAGATGGCATTTACTGTAGGTGAAGTAAAAAATCCTCACAACATAATATTATGTAATACCCTTTGTAGTACATATTGTAGTGGCGGTTTATGAAAAAAAAAACACAAGAGTGCCTCCAAACCTATCAGCGCCACAGACCAAACAAAACCATCACTGTTTGAGAGTAGGTTTCGCGATAATGCTATAATTAGCTATCAGTGGATAGTGTATTTGTCAATCTAAAGATTATTCGTGTACCTATTTACAGCGCTCGAAATGGAAAATTTTATGAATCACAACGCTCAATAATTAGCCGTAATTATAAACATACCTACCTAGTTATCTACATTAGGTTTTATAAAAATAAGAGTTTTCGTTATTATAGCATATCTAGGATGGTCAAATTATTTTTTCTACAAGAGAGCGATAATTTTGGAGATTTCATCAACTGGAACGGCGCTCCGGTACCCTTCGATCCATTTTCGAGCACTGCATACCTAACTAATTTGTAGAAAATGTGTAACGGAAAATGAATAAAATCAAGTCTTGTTAAAGGTGGTATTTTCACCTCACTGTAAGTAGTTACCTGTCTAACTAAATACATACCGGTGGCGAAGGGTGCAGGTAGGCTGTTAAGATTCGACATAGATAGTGCACACCAAACTTTCTCAATCGTACGTAGGTATTTGTTTTCATTGAACTAAGACAGCAATGTGTAGATAGTGTTGGTTAGTTTTTTAAATTCAATTAACCCCTGCCTAAACCATGCTATAATAGATAATATTTAATCACAAACTATTCATCTATCTATCTATAGAGTATCTAAAATTACGCCAATAAATCATACATACTTTTGGATATTATGTATAAAGAAGAATATTTATTTTATATCTATTATGGTTTGGATTAGGTTAGGGTTTAATGAATTTAATGAAACTAACCCCAACACCATCTGTAATATTATGTATTCATAATTCAATGAAAATGAATAAGTATGACTGACAAAGTATGCACTATTTTTGTGGATCACCCATAGTTTACCAAAACTATTATGGTTTGGTTTAGACAGAGTTTAATCGATTTTTAACAACTAACCAGCCATTGTAGTATTAGTTCAATGAAATCAAATACGTATGACTGATAAAGTTTAGTGTGCACTATTTATGTCGAAACTTAACAGCCTACTGTCATTTCGCTCCATTTTCGAAAGTGAAAACACGCTGTCACTTTTATTCTTTTTTAGTTTTTTCGTCTGAGTTCGGGACTTGGAGGTGGACAAATAACACCGGAATTGTAGTGGAAACGACGAGATGTATTTACGTTAATATATACTAATGGTTACATTTTTTTTCAGTTACAATTTCTTTTATACGAAGCTCGAGTTAACAATGTTTACTGTCTGGCCGTCTGCCGCGTATTGCCCGCCATTTTATGTTTCGCTCCCAGCGAGAAGCGTTGTCGAAAACGGCGACAATGGCGACGTTGCAGATATTTTTAAACGGCCGTAATTTACAGCATTGCCGGCTTTATTATTTTTTATTTTCGTAATCAACCCTTACTAGTTGTTGGCTTGGTACCGATTAGGACCTCTCCAGATTCACAGAGACATCCCCAAATGGGGACCATTTGGGAATGTAACACTATCTTCACCTTTCGCCACTGCTAGAATACTTATATTTTTCT
Organism: Rhyacophila brunnea; assembly: GCF_057557595.1. Lineage (NCBI taxonomy): Eukaryota > Metazoa > Arthropoda > Insecta > Trichoptera > Rhyacophilidae > Rhyacophila > Rhyacophila brunnea. Next base: position 27,467,502 of record NW_028232904.1, on the reverse strand, counting down.
GATGTGTTTTCAAATTAAAGATACCTATTTGTTCAATAAAGAATGTTGCATTCTTAAATCTTGTGAATAATTCGTCGAATAAAAATAAATATCTAACGGGGTAGTGCATGCGTACCGCACGACTAGGGAATCCAATCCCGAGCCAAAATTCTGATCCCGGGATTTCGGGATTACAATTTGACAATCCCGGGATCCCGGGACTGGTCCCGGGATTGGGATTTTTTTCCATTGTTAATATAAAATTTTTATATTTACAAATAACATTAATAAAATCGGTCAAAAATAAATCTAGTATAATTTATACTATTTAAGACATTTATTGTTAATATTGTATACGTTAAATCTTGGAAATACACAAGTTTAATGGAGTAAATAATATTGTAATATAAATAATAATGTGAATTTAATATGAGATTGCTATGTCTGATAGTAAAAACATAATGCATAGATCAGCGAGATTTAAAATAGTAAAGCAAATAATCATGGCGTACTTATGGCCTTTCCGCTTCATAAATCTAATTAGTCAGCCAAATATGAAACTGCAGTAAAACGTATGATATCATGGTGGAATTACTTTGTTAAAAGTGCGAAGCATTTTTTTTTTACCAATCTTTCTCATTTTTAATAATCTATGTGAAAAAATAAAATGAATCGGCAACCTACACATCAAACTTCATTCAAACTCAGTTTATTTCTAATGTAGTTATTTTGTATTAAAAGTGTTTTTTCTGTTATATTTTCCATAACAATTGATAAAAAAATCAATCCCGAAATCCCGGGATTATGTTTATCAATCCCGGGATTCATAGGTATCGAAAATAGCTCGGGATCCCGGGATCCCGGGATTGGATTCCCTACGCACGACACTGTGTCCTGATAGTGTCGCATAGCCTCTCCTACTCAATTCCTATCTCCACCTCCACATGGTGAACCCTGGAAGCCTGAGCAACTACACCTAAGATAAAGTAGTCAACCCTGGTGGAAGGTGTGGTCAGGACTAACGGAGAAGGAAGAAATGGCCCTCCGAAAAGGGGGTTGACCACACCTTGTAAAAACCCAACTCTTACGAATCCTCGAGGAGGCCAGGGCTCGACTTGAGCTGTAGCGCCATTGAAGAAAAAGAAGATACAGTTTAGTGTGCACTATTTATGTCGGATCTTAACAGCCTACCTCCACCCTTCCGCCGCTGCTACATATAAACCTAATTAAAATAATTTTTACAGAATAGCGGCAACCGTCGAACTGGTGTACAATGCGCCAACTGTCGGACCACGAACACGACCCTGTGGCGTCGGAACAACAGTGGTGATCCGGTTTGCAACGCCTGCGGTCTTTACTACAAACTTCATAACGTAAGTAGCGTGGTTACATGTAAATTGTACTTACGTATTACTTCACCGTATCACAGGTTCGCCGTGAGGTTTCTTTTTGGAGAGAGATGGCCGTATAGGTACTATACCCAGACAATAATGTTTCAATTTTATTAGATTCAATATGAGCATTAGGCATAAAGCCCACCAAAGCGGCGCTCGGTGCGCTCTCTACGAAGTAGGCCCCCTCCCACCCGCGCATTACCCTTCACCTATGTAATAAGGGGTACAAGAAGCACAATATAATTATTATTATCAGCGTCTCTCATAACAAAGCAATAAAAATATTATTAAATTTCTCGGGGCTTGTAATTAATATTCACGATGACATCATTCTACCAGCGAAATATCGGACACGCAATAACTAAACAATGAGTTTACTGTTATTAAATAATGCCTTCTCGGTGGTCTATAGACCACGCTTCCAGAAGCGTGATTTTGCTTGCCGTGTTCAATGAATGGACTGCGTTGTATTTTCGTTAATTCGTGCCGCTGAAAAGCCACACAACGGTGACTCATGGGGCGGGCGGGCACAATGCGTCGTCAAATCTAGTGTGCGCTGGCGTATTTGATTACGTTGTATTTTCGATGATTTACGCGCTACTTGTGAAATTTTTCGCGAGTGCCCCACTCGCTGCGTTAAGTGGGTTTTACGCCTTAATTTGATATTGATTGGTTTCAAATATCTGACAATAACGCTATCATCATTGTTATCAGATATTAAATTTAATATGTTCGATTTGATATTTTATCTAACCTTACCTAAACTAACCTAATCGAATAAATAATCCAATATACCTACCTATCGGCTATTTTCAAAATTTGTTTACCGCCGGCTTCCTGTATGTACTTAACCGTTTTTTAATTAGACATGAATTTTATCTCAGTCGTTATGTACTTTACGATCCAAAGAGGTTGGACGGTTATTAATATACGACTAGGTATATTATATTTCCGATATAACATTTCACGGTGAAGTGTCATACGGCGAACTGCATACATACAAATTTCCGGACACGAAATAGCGTAACCACAGAACAGATAATAAATAGAATACCAATAGGCTATATTCAATACGCCGCATCTTGATGCAGGGCTTTGAATGTGTGAGTGTCCTACGAAAATGAAGCACGCATGCACGTACAATAGTGTGTGTAATACACCAACATTAAATGAGTGTAAATGAATACACCGAGAGCAGTTTTCAGTATTCGACGTAAAACGTATTCTTGACACGTGTGTAAGTTTAACCCGGATTCTTCCTTACTCGAGTCGGTTACCTGCTATCGCCTTACCCGTTATGTATTTCAGTTCCCATTATTTCTGAGTTCCCTGGTCAAAACCATCGAATTTCACCCTAATGTGGTAGGTAAGTATTTGTTTTTCTAAAAACCCACAATTGTCGAGCGGTTACGCGTTAAGCCTATAATGTTGTAGGTCCCGGGTCTGGAAAATTCACACATTGTATGCAGTCATACAGTGGTACACAAGCGGCAGTAAACATGCACAGGGACACCCTAAAACATGGGTGGCCAACCCGCGGCCCGCGGGCCACATGTGGCCCGTGGAGCAGTGAGAAAATAGAAATACTATCAAATGCTACTGCAGGATGTGCTAATTTCGCAAATTGAGATTCGATATTGGCCCAAGATTTTAACGCCATTCTCTGTATACGTGAATTTATTACCAGGAAATTTAAAATGGAACATTGAGAACTATGTTGCGATGAACAGTTAAAGAAGAAATCCCATCAGGTTGGTTTGGAAGAGTTTTATAAAACATATTTGGACAAGGAGAAATATCCTGCATTTCACAAACATGCTCTAATGATGACTTCGTTATTTGGAAACACTTACACGTGTGAACAGCTTTTTAGTCGGATGAAGCATATCAAATCCCGAGTGAGAACACGAATCACTGATGTGCATTTGGAAAACTGTTTGCATGTAGGAACAACCTCACTCGATATCGATATTGATGCACTTAGTTCTGCTATACAAAATCAAACTTCTCACTAAAATTTATTAGTTTTATATTATTTTGTTATTTTTTATTACTTAAAAAAAAGTCTAATCTAACAAATATGTTTGATTCTGATTTTTGTTTTATTTTTTTAATATATCGCACCCCTAGTTTTAAACTATGACAAGTCAAAAAACTGACATTTTGAGTTAATAATGCAGAAAGGTTGAAAATATCATTATTTATCTGGTCAAAGACTATCACAAGTCTAAATAAATTCTACGGCAATACAGGACAGAAAGAATAGTCTATAATTTTTATAAATAGTATTGTGTGATATTTAAAGACTATGCTATTTTGAGATGTTATGGTCTTAAATTAGGATTCAAAATTTTAGCGAGTTTAAGACTATGTCATCTTGAATTATCATAGGTCAGGAATGGACAAAGTAAATAAAACCTGTGTTGTGGTCACACTGTTGACTAGCCATTCTGAAAATTGAACAGTAGTTTGTTGATAAATACAATAATAAATAAAACAAACAGTGATGGAATCATAGAAAAGGATCTCAAAGGAACACATGAAAACCATAAAAAAATTGATACCGAATTAAAACAATATGTTAGAGATCACATCAATTGCATTCCTAGGGTAGAGTCCTACTTCCTGAGAGCTCAAACTTTCAACCATGTCCGATCTAATAAGATCATAATATGGGCCTCCACGGTGTGGTTTGTATTAACAGATTTTTGTTTTTTTTTTTCGAGATATAGATGTCAGCCACTTGCTCAACCTATTAGGTCCATAATCTGACCCAGGATTTGAACCTATGACCCACGACGCTTACACCAGACTAACTACTAGACAATTTATTGATGGCTCTTTAAATTTAGCAACACTATAGGCTATACAAAGGAAAGTGTCAACAAAATGATCGACCTTTCGTGAAGTTATCTCAGTATTCTACGATATTTAATACAGAATTTAATATTGGGCGCTTTCAGTCAAAAAAAGATCAATGGTCAGCACAGCATATACAAATTTAAATGATACACAAAAAGCAAAACAATTAATTTCGTTCAATGTCATATCCCAAATAAAGAAAAAGCACGAGAGGAGAAAAAATGACGTGAAAAATGGAGCTATCCCTGATCCAGATAATATTATGATAGTTTCATGTTTCGATTTGCAAGCAGTTCTCTCATAACCCTGTGGTGAAGTCTCAAACTTCTATTACACCAGAAAACTTGCAACATATTTCACCATCTTTGATATTGCTGAGAAAAAGGGTTTTGTTGTATCTGGAACGAAGTGACTGCTAAACGAGGTTATAATGAAATTGGTAGTTGTATTTACATACCATTACTTGAAAAAAAAATCTAAATAAGAATGTGCATTTTTGGTCCGATAACTGTGCTAGACAGAATAAGAATAAATATTTAGTTGCGTTGTATTTATCATTGGAAACAGAAAATGTAAAGTCTATAAAGCAAAAATATTTGAAGGGTCACACCCAAGATCAGTGGATTGCGATGCACTCACTCATTGAAAAAGAAAAAAAGAGAATGCTAAAAGTGCTCCAGTATTCATACCAGCTCAATATAGATATCCATTATAAATAGCCATGGCTGAAAAGAATGGTGAACCTTATAGAGTTAATGCAATGGCAACTGATGATATATTTGACCTGAAATTGCTGTCCGATGAGCTGGAACAAAATTATGTTATAACTACCGAAGTACGAAGGTAACATGGCAAGCAATCAAAGCATGCATTTGAAAAGAGAATCACCGTATAGTTTTTTCATTAAAATCAATTTTATTGATTCTTCCTACGAGGAAATTAATATAAGGCATCGCATGACGGGTCGTCCGGTTCACATGAATATGATAATTTTACATAAAGCTTATAATGAGCCACTAGGAATAACCATGCCGAAAAGGCAAGATCTTTTGACTATATGCAAAAAAAAATATTGATACCGATGACGTACCACAATTTTTACAATAATTTGAAAATCGCTAATAGTACTCAAGTGGCAAGAAATGACTTGGTTCACGTCTTCGTCACTCACTCTCTTGAGTGATGGAAATTACTCTGATTAATTCTAAATTATATAATAATTTTCATTACGTAATGTGCAAGAATCTTGATTAGGTAATCATAATCTTATACAATTAAATATTTAAAAAATTCTATATGTGATGGTTTACCTGTTTTAGTTATTTTATTTTGAAATAAAAATTTCAAATAACCATTTCGTTTATTATTTTACTTGATATGCATAATATATTGAAGAGATTTTATGTTGTTTCATATTAGTTTGTATTATGTGCATGATGGGTTATTTCAAAATTTATCAAAATAGTCCAATTTTAGACTATGACATTTCAAAAAAACTACCAAAAATATGTGTTCTGTATAATTTTTCAATATAATAATAATCTCATACAAAAATACAAGCACTGATACACATCGAGCAAGCAAATCAGTTTGGTACATATATTTTTAGATTTAGTTGAGAGGGTTTGAATTTTTGAATCCAATTATCTCAGAATGCTGTTTTTTGACTTATCATACTTTAAAACTAGGGGTGCGATATATAATACATATTTCTTTTTTGTTTTGTATTATAAAAAAAATCGGTTTTGCGGCCCGGTAGGAAATCTAATTTTTAGAATCTGGCCCGGCTGCTGAAAAGGTTGGCCACCCATGCCCTAAAACCTGTCGCAAGGTCGAAATCTAATGCCAGCGCTCCATTGGCGAGCCAAAAGTCCGAGGACAATAAATCGTCCGATTTGTCTATGCTCTGCTACTGATCAACGAACGAATAAAAAAGTCGAGCTGTCAAAAGTCAAAAGTTGCGATTATCGTAATATCTTCCGATAATCCTATAATTTTGTGTTATTTATATGTAGACTTGCATAAAATAATATAGCAGTGAAAACAACACAAGTTTTCCGTTTTCTTTTATAAATTTCATAAATACAAATAAAAAAATTATTGATAAATCTCTCGTTTTCTAATGTGTAAATTAACAAATTAATCAATAAAAATGTTTAAAACAATAACAGATTTTTTTCGATCTGATCGAATTTGCATTGCGATCGACGGACGAAGTCTGGCAACCATACGTATTGACGAATTTTGGCGTTTTTTAAAGTTCAATCTTAGGCCATCATATAGATCACAAAAATATCCATCTAACTACATATCTAACTCAAAAAATTTCAAAAACCGTTTTACAGGCTTTGGAAACCAGGCGCTTCACATGTTTGAAATCCAACGAGCCTGGTCTGCGGATTAAAAAGTCCAAAGACTGCACATCAGAACTCGCCGCATGCGTCTTACGACGAATTCGTCGATGTGACGTCATCGTAAACCAAGAAACAAACGTTATCAAATGGAGCTTCGCAGATTGGCCGATGCAACTGCGGCGCTGCGACGCTCCTGCATGCGACGAGTTGCGTTTGCTAGAGCCTGCGCACAATCGGCCATTTCTGTCGTCACCGCGTTTGACGTTTGTTCATACAATCAACACAATAAAAATGGCAGACGAGAGACTTCTCCTTAAATGTCTCCGGTACCAATACATAATAATCGCTGTTTCCGCGTCTGATGACATATTTGCGCAATGGCGTCGTCTAGCTAGAGTATATTTTGACGTTTCGGGAGATCACGCGCGAATGTCGATGTCGCTATAGATGTGCGAGGTTGTATCATGCAACACTGACCGGCGGGTCTAGGAAGTTTTGATTTATGGCCGTCAGGCACACAAGGCGAGTTGTGATGTGCAAGCCGGCTTAATCGTCTGACTTGCGTGTCAATGGAGCGCCGGCAATATACTTCGGCGGTTGTAGGTACGTTGCAGTGTGAAGAGTAGGGGGAGTTGGGAAGGCCTTCATCCAGCAGTAGATCGACCCGAGCTGATAATGATAATTAATTTAAAAAATGAAGGTGTTATCTATTTATAAATCACGACATGGGAAGCGAATTTATACTTTTATCGGATATACGAGTACGATTCATAGTAAACGAGATACGAAAGAAACCATATCATTCTCATATCACAGGTAACAAGTAGTAATAGGTGAGTTACGTATTACGTGATAATGATAGTATTGTTGTGTTTATGATAATAGAAGTTATCTTTGGATAAGGGATGAATTAATCCTATGTCATATCGTTTTCCTATTATCTCAATCTTGCCACGTGGTATTTTATAAACATGCATAACATAATAATATCTATGTTTAATTACATATGATAACTCTGATAAAATTCCACACAATCTGGCATTTAACTGCATTCAAAGATAGTAAGTTATCACTACCGAAATAGATAAATTGTTTGAATGAATACTTAATCTAAAACAGCTACCTACTTAACCGTAAGTAAGTATGCGTACGGGAACTATCTAAGAGCGGAATGCAGAAACATTTGTCATAACTAAAATTTCCTTAGCAGAAAACACTATGCAGAAACATTGTGCTTAGTTAAGATCATTTCTATTGAACATAATATCATAATATTTAAAATTTGCTTTCCTATAGTTTAGGTAAATTATTTTATAATATTTTCAGCTTATAGTTATTGCATTTTATAAATGCAATAACTATAAATACATATTAATATTTATTTATAATACTCTTATGTTTCCGTTATAAGTCATATAAACGTGACTCCACAGGCACCGTAAGATATTTTTTTAACGTCAAGTGTCATTCTATTATCTGGCATCTTGTATTTCTGCGGGCTGGCGTATTAAAGTAAAATAATATTCTGCAAGTACATGCCAAACGAATTAACACTATCAATATCCATATTGAGATACATTGTTAAATGAATTTGAGTGTATGGACTGTTTTATAGACATGCGAATTTATTTTGACAGCAGCTGTCAGTGGTAAATGGTAATATAGAAGGGGGCGTGTTCATAAAAAAAGTAGTATATGGTTAAGGATTCCTTAACTCAATACTCAGGATTTTCTATAGTTAAGTCATGCTTTTCGGCGACTTATCCTTAGGATCGAAATCTTAGATTGTGCATGCCGCTCTAACTATATAACTATCTATCTAACTATCAGGAAGTTGTACATCGATGTCTATATTATATATATATTATATGTATGTCGTATATGTATATAATATATTAAGTAAAAGAGGACTTTAATATTGGTGCACTACGACCCCCCCCCTCTCCCCACCCTGCGAAGATTCCACAATTAATTTTTTTTCACCAAACATCAGTGTAGTATTTCCAGATCGTGGAATAATATTTTTTGTTCTGTGAAATACTGACAATATTATATTTGAGAGGCTTTCTGCAGTTTTTTGGACATATTTTACGGTGCAGATAACCTGGAAGTTTTAGGTAGCCTTCGTAGAAGACGAAACAGATGAAAAATTCAAACGTACATCGATGTCTATATTATATATATCTATCTATACTTATGTCTTTTATAACTATAATATATTAAGTAAAAAACAGAAACGAAAAGTAGAAACACATATAGTGAATTAGGTTGATAGACCGTATCTTAAAAACTTATAAAACAACTTCCACCTAAATTCACCTCACGTAAGTGTATTATATCAATAGGTATCCAAAGCGATTTGATTAAACATGGTTATGCACTCCCAATTGACATTGCTAATTGCAAGTTAGTTCTGCACCTTGAAGAAGATGAAGATTGTCGGCGCGCTGAATCGACGAAGTGAAGGAACTGACCGAGGCAGCATTTACTCTGCCCTGAGATAAGCATATTATAAAGAGGGGTGGAAAGTTTTGGTCGCCCAAAAGATGATAGAATTTAAAGGTGATCACAATCCTCAGTCACGAGGAAACGACCAAGAAGAAGATATAATTCAAGTTATTTAAATAATATGGTTGTCCTAAGACTTTCTTTTTGTTACATACCTTCAATACCGATAGGCACCATTTGCGACTGCTCCCAGTGTTCTTTAAAAACTACTAATGGTCACCTAAAATGTTAGTTAGTTTTAGCGTTTTGATGAACTGTGGATTTTTTTTAAATTCCAGATTAATCGTCCAATGAGTATGAAGAAGGATGGAATCACGACTAGAAAGAGGAAACCAAAGAACGGAGGTGGACATTCAAGCCAGCCATCTACAAGCAGAATGCCCATGCCAAGTAAGCTATAAATACCTAACGGACATAATACTTTGTCGTAATAGATTTTTGGGTTCCCACCTCGTGTAGGTACTTCTTCCTTCTATCCATGACGTTTCAGGCTCGTTGCAGAGGCCATTATCAAGGGATATGAACAATTATGAAATTTAGTGATTTTTACATTCTTAGAGCGACGTTTACATTCATACACTTACACTACAATTCATCATAACACATAGGTATCTGTGGATAATGGCATCTGCAACGAGCCCGAAACGTCGAGTAAAGAAGGAAGAAGTACACGAGGTGGAAACAACCGTGAAAGTCTCAAACATTAGATTTCTTTTAATATAAAATTCATTGTTCTTCGTTTTATTGTAGATATCGTCGGTGTTTTGTAAAAAGGGCGAATCAACCATGTTGGCGAAATCGAGATTTTAATGAAAATACAATATGTACCCCACTAGATTTGTTGTGTAAAAACGGCGAATTTGTATCCCCACAGGAAAGTACTTAAAAACGATAATCGACTAAAATTAAATTAATTAAAATTACGAAATAAAAAGCGAATGTGACATAATATATTAGGCCTTTTAAAATATTATATAATAATACCTATTATAGTGACAGTATTCTCTCTAAGCTTTATTATCAACTTGTTAGATATTTATAATCATCTACAGGTAAAAAACAAATAAGTGTCGAAAGTTAAAAATCCTCCTCCTGTAAAATAGCATTTTGGTTAATTTGCCCTTTTTACAAAACACCGACGATATTCTTATAATATTTGTATAAGATTAAAAATTATTATTCTATATTTGTAAAAATTAAACAAATAATCTAAAAAGTGTACCTGCTGATGAAATCTTATATTTTCCAAAAGAATTCTAACATTTTGATTTAATACTACCTCTCCCTGTATATCCTGCTCATGGCCCCTACAAAAGGGGGGCTGACAGGGCTCTAGCCTGGGGGGGGCGGCGTGGCAGGTAGATCCGATAAGTAAGATACATACACATCACAAATTTGCCCTAATGGGAAAAAAATTCTCCTGCGGCGCTATTTTATTTGTAGAGTCTTAACATTTTAAAATGTCTAGTTGTATGATGCAACTTTTGATGACTGTGTGTCGATATTCGACAACTCCATAATTTAAATGGATTTATTCAATACAAAAAATCGCTAAAAATACACCGACTACCCTTAATTTTTCCTGAAACAACATTTAGAAAACGATTCTGTAAAAAATGCCACTGCCATTAACCCTAGCGATGGGTAGGGGGGCCCGCTTCAAGATGTGGAGGCCATGATCCTGCTACTACTCTCACTAATAAGTGCCGGCTAGACGCTCATGCTTTATCATAAGCTTACCTGCGCAAACCGGTTTGTATCGGGAAGCCCGTGTGTATGGACGGGAAAACTGTGGCCATGGCCCCCACAAGGGAGGGGCTGACAGGGCTCTAGCCTGTGGGCCCGGGCTCAGGAGGGGCCAGGCGAGGCGAGTCGACCAGATAAGTGAAATAAACAAACATCACAAATTTGATTTAATAGTAAAAAAAGTCGGCTGCGGCGCTATTTTCCTTCAACAATATTATTATTTAAAATTATGTGGTTGTACGATACAATTTTTAATTGTGTATCAATATCGACATCTCCATAATTCAAATGGATGTATTAAAATATACAATAAAACACTAAATATATACATTATTTTTTCCGCGTACACCATTTGGAAAACGCTACCGTAAAGCGTCACACTGCCTTTATCCTTAGCGATAGGTAGGGGGGCCCGACAAAGCTCCTAGCCTGGGGGCTCGCTACACTATGTGGGTGCCATGACTGTAGCTCGCGCAAACCGAAAAGCGCTGTAAAAGTGTTCCGTATTTTTGCATAAACTATACCGCTCAAGTCACTGCCGTCTAGCCGACGCATTAGTATGGATTGCTCTTTTTTTGCGGGTGATATAAGGGGATTATTATTTGTTTTTCAGTGGAAAATAAACTGCCCTCGATGTACGTCAGTTCTAAAGGTTTGGGGGTAGGTGGGGGTGGGAATCTCATATCGCACAGCCCACCGCACGTGCCAACCGTCGCGCACCTGAACAGACACGTGACAAACATGTGAGTAAAGGTGTTGTCAGATTACTTACCTACTTAAGGGGGGACATGCTCGGCGTACGTCAAAATGGAGCTTTTATGCTATTTTCACAACATGATCCTGGATATTCCTTAAACGTTGTAGATAATCTATTTACATAATTTTAAAGCCTTATTATCCTTTATATTTATTTTAAACATTTGATTACTGACAAACACGCGCGTTACTATGATCTTACTCCATACTTCATTTATCGTTTGTCAATTTATGGCTACGGCCGTATGTTGTAGCTTAGCCACTGGGAAATGCCAATAGAAATGGCGTATTTCAAAAAAATACTACCTTATTCTTAGGTAAATAATTATTATAAAGCAAACATTATTTGTAGAATGTTTATCACATTTGAATGGTCAAAGACATAGCTTATGATCAGTATCTTTAAAATTATTTTTAAATGTGTAAATCTTCCCATTTTTAAATAACAAAATGCCAAATTCTTGTCAAATTTGGGATCACAGAGATTATCAATATAATTTTTTATTGTAAATATTTCACTATAATAATGTCGACATAAATTTTACTAATGGTTTTATAAATGCTTTTAAAAATTAATAAATAAACTTAAAAAATCTTAACACCACTTCACATGGACGTACTGAAATATGACTATATTTCCAGGATCATGCTTTGAAAATAGCATAAAAGCTCCATTTTGACGTACGCTGAGCATGTGGGCCGTTAATAACAAAAAACTAGACCCGCAATTCATAAAACTGAGAATTTTAATGAATATACTATGTTTGAGTCAATTTTGTAAAATATAAACCTACCCCAAAGCAATGAATGCACCATCTTAAAAAATATCAGTTTCGAATCATGTCAAAATCGCGTGTTTGTTTTTCGCGGTTGGCACTATGTATTTTTATAATAATGTTGTCTATTATCTATGGTCTGCGGGTTTGGTTTTGTTAAAAATATTACTGCTTATTGAATTTACAGAGACTCGTTACTAGGTTACTCCATCATTGAAGTTACAGAGATCATGTTCGTTCAAAATATTCTACAAAATTATGAAACCATATACTAAATTGGTCGCGGTGACAGTACGCGACATGCATCTCAATATAATAGCGCCTGTACACGTGCATGGATTTACTGGCGGCAATAGTGCTTATTTTGAACTATCACGACAATAACTCTTTATACGTAAAAGTGCTGACTGTCTCTCCAATTCATTCTTTAAGAGTGAGCGAGATGCGATGTTGTCATTTTATGGTACTATTTCACGTATCCGGAAATTTGTACGTGAACAGTTCACCGCATGACACTTATTCGTGAGCCGCAGTACGTGAAACATGAATTCGTGTAACATTTAATCAAATGACGAGTTCTTCGTTGAACATTTCACCGTGGAGTATATTTGTCAGTATGCTACAAAATGTGGAGATGTCTTTACTAGGTTAGGTTAAGTTAGGCTAGGGTTAATCTAATTGAAACAGTACTATTTGCAAACTATCGCCGCATTTTGTAAGATACGTACAAATGTATTCCACGGTGAAATGTTCAACGAAGAACTCGTCATTTGATTAAATGTTATACAAACTCATGTTTCACGTACTATGGCGCACGAATAAGTGTCACACGATGAACTGCATACGCACAACTTACATGTAACCACTATTTTGATAGGTAGTGAACATCGGTCAATCTAAAAATTCGTTTTTTTGCCGACATGTTCGCCACCATCGTTCTACTGCGCAGGCGCAGATCAACAGAAATTTACTGTCACATGAAAATTCAGAAGGTTCCAAACTTGTTTGATTCATGCATGCAATCTTGCTAACTGCAGAATAATGCATGTTTACCCATACATTTTTTTTTACTGTCAACAGTAAATCCATGCACGTGTAAACGGGGTATAATCACAACTTTACTGTGTGCAATGCTCCACGAGCATCGCATATTTTTTATTACAACGTTTTTATTAGCTCGTATTCTTGTTTGTCCGGTGGTTGTTTGTCCAGTACAAATCTTGCAATCGATTTTTAACTAACTTCCCGACTAGCTAGACATTTGAAACTTTTAGAATATATCAGAACACGATGCCAATGCATTCTTTTAATACTTTTAGCCATCTTTAAGCAGAATTGAATTCATTTTCAGTTAATTCTGTTTTGTATGAAAAGTTATTTCGACACCATTATTGGTTGCTAGGGGTCTGGGGTCCTAGCAACTAAATTATTAATATATACGTGCGTTACTATGGAAATCAATATGACATGTCAAAATGACATTTCAGTATTCAATATTTGTTTGTTTATTTTTTTATTTACTTTTTATCAAGTACAAGTTTGAGCATATTGAGCATAATAATTCAACAGAAAATTTAAAAACGTTGTATATAAAAAGTTCTTTTTATCTTGTAATTATTTGATCTCACTGCGAACTGTGCTACGGCGAAATATAATACTAACAATTTATTTACATGTAACCCAACTTAGTATGTAACCGATTACATGTAAAAATGTATTTACATACTTAAATATTATTAATTATGCCATTCCAGATTACCATCCATGGAGTCGTCATCCCTCGGATCGTACGAGGTGAACAGCGTCATTACACCACGCATCCAGGACTCTGTCCACCTTACGAGGAGTTCCACATCAGCCAAGCATGATAATTAATTTCCATACATTGGTAAACACAATTGACATTATCAACATAATTGACAGCTCTCCCAGTGATATGAAAAAAAAACAAAAAAATGTTGTGACATAATAATTATTAATAATTGTTGCTTTAGTTTTAAAGCCTCGTATTCACTAGGGGACAAAATGTCCCTCAACATGACGCGCAACATAGAGTCTACGTGACGTTGCAACGTTGCATGCAACATAGTGCGGCATTAAGCCGGCTCTCACATCTAAACTTGTCTCATCTGTAACATATCGAATACGTCGATGTGACGTCATTTTTATTCACAAAACATACGTTGCTAAATGAAGCTCTGCACATTCGTGGAAAACGTCATTTTAGTTTGAAAAAAAATATCTGGAGTCACATGCAACTATTTTCATACGACATGCAGCCCAGGTATAATCCGTAAATGTCACACTTCGTCGTTCATTTTAGCTTGTCACGTCTTGTCACTTGTAACGTCACTATCATCGTACTGCCTTGCTTATACGCACATAAGAATGTTGCATGTTGCGCCCAGTTTTGATTTAAGACTATTATCCTAGTCGAGACAATTTTTAATATGCGTCTGGGCTTATACGGACATGTTGCCAATTGTCTCTTTGCAAGCGAGCGCACGGGCCGCACGTCTGTCCCGCGTCATATGTTGGCGAGTGTAAACGGGTGCGCAACATGTCGCTCAACATGAGTCATTCGAATATTCACTCTTCTTTCTCTTTGCAGTAAGCAATTCTACACCCATCACCTTTTCTCTTACGTTTCGATAAACTACTCGTTAGAATAAATATGTACGCAGCACTGATCAATACAACCTCCTCGGGCGACATTTCTGCGACAACTCATGTGTCCTGGTGCGCAAAATTGTTACCGAAACATTGACGTCATGGCCCGCGACATGTTGCTCCGTTTGTCTCCTAGTGAATACATGGCTTTAAGTTTTTTTTGAATAAGTAGTTTTTATTTATACCTAAGTAGATACATATTTAAGTCGACTAAATTACATTATATAAAATCGAATTGTATACTATTAGGTACATACATAGTCTGTAAGTATGTACTTAGTAGAAACTAATATTGTATTTAACGTACCTACCTATATGTCAAAAGGCGAAACACGGGTCGCAAAAAGTGACTCGAATGAAATTGTACAAAAGTAAGCTCCCTCAATCGATAGTGCTAATTTTCCTACGGTGCTTAAGGAGGGACATGCTCAGCGTAGGTCAAAATGGAGCTTTTTTCTATTTTCAAAGCATGATCCTGGATATTCCTTAAACGTTGTAGATAATCTATTTATATAATTTTGAAGCCTTATTATCCTTTATATTTATTTTAAATATTTGATGACTGCATAAAGTATTTTTATTACATAAAATAGTATTCTTTTAAGCCTATCGCTCTAATGTTTAAGAATATAGTCATATTTGTCCAGGGTCATGCTTTGAAAATAGAATAAAAGCTCCATTTTGACCCACGCTGTGCACGTCCGCCCTTAAGTGATGTCATCATTTTAAAATTATCATTGTATACTTTTGGACAATGCTAATGGCAAAATGACCCTCCCTACTATGGGAATGTAACAACTGGGCGCCGGGACAATTGGGCGCCGCACTGTCGAATGAAATAAATAGACGTTCGTTACGATTTTATACGGAAAGTAGACGAGGAATTGTAATCAGTTTCTATCTACTACTTAGTAGTTTTAATTCATTTCGCTCTTAATATGATATTTTTTATTGCTGATTGAGAATTTTCATGCCTGACGCTTTATATTAAAATAAAAAAACTCTCTTTTCACTAGAACTGAAATAATATATTATGCACAATTAAATCATTATTTACGTGTGCATATTTAAATTCTCACCAAATATGAAATAATATAAGTATTCAAAATATATTTTAAAACCTAGTTATATTTCTCGGACGTCTATTTATTTTCAAATTTCATTCGATTGCGTGGCGCCCAGTTGTCCCGGCGCCAAATCATCCTAAACCATGACGTAAGATCTAATAATTATTGAGCTAGGTACACCTCAGTGGCGAAGGGTGGAGGTAGGCTGTTAAGATTCAATATTAATAGTGCATACTAAAATTTGTCATTAAAACGTACTATTTGTTTTCATTCAACCAAGACTAGGTACGATGTGTAGATAGAGTTTGTTAGGTAGTTTTTAAAATTCAATTAAACCCTGCCTAATCCAAGCCATGGTAGATAATAGTAAAAAAAATCGTTTATCTATAAATATATAAAATTATGCCATTAATAACCCATACATAACTATAGATATTTTGTAGATTTAACCCTTTACTGCATATTGTCGCAAATTTGCGACATTTCAAACTATTTCGATATAGCCAATGCCATCTGTGTAAATTATCAAATAATATCTTTTTTCGATGCCTAGAAAACTGTTTTACCATAAACATCCTACTTTACCGATTTTGTTTAGACATTTCTGTTCATGTTCTGCATTATAGGAAGTCTCTGCATTTCTGCTTTGACAGTAAGTTGACGAATTCGTATGTACCTACGCGAAAATTCGCATTTGTAAATAAATAAAAAAATTGTACAGAAGATTGAAATTGGTTGAATAAAAATATCTACACATCAAATAAGGTGTGCATATTGGTTTTTTATAATTGTTTTCATTTGGTATTGTATTTTGTCATACTGAAATCTAAGATTTCCAAATGTCGTAACTATGCGACATCACGCAGTAACATACAAAATTTAATGGAATTTTCGAAAAAAAAAAATATTATTTTTCCTTCATTCACAAGGCATTTTGACACCAAGAAAAAATAAAAATTTTCAAAAAAAAAAATCACGCAGTAAAGGGTTAATAATGTTTTTTATCGATTAAGATTTGGTTTAGGCAGGGTTTAATGATTTTTTAATAACCAACCGACACCATCTGTAATACGTATTCTTAATATTCACCGAAAACAAATAAGTGTGACTGAAAAGGGTGCATTATTTTTGTCGGATCGCTCATAGCATACCTAAACTATTATGGTTTACTTTAGGCAGGGTTTAACTGAATTTTAAAAACTAACTACCACCATCCGCAAATTGTATTCTTAGTTCAATGTAAACAAATAAGTATGACTGACAAAGTTTGGTGTGCACTATTTATGTCGAATCTTAATAGCCTACCTCCACCCCTCGACACTGGTACCCCTAATAGGTACACCAAAAAGAAGATACATGGGGAACAAACGCATGTGTGAACTTGATAGGGATGATTTTAATTTGGCAGCTCGGAAGTTCGGAACAAACCAAAAGCTCAAGGTTGTAAAATATCTGTTTCCGAATTGAGCGAAATTTTATAATTCGCTGCTTAAAGCTCAAATTACAAGCTGACAACGTAGGTTGGTACCTAGATGAAAAAAATGTTTATAATTATGCTTCATACAATATTTTTTAAGTAACATTAGTGGCAGCGCTCGAAATGGAATATTTTACGAACCGGAGCGCTCAATATTTTATAAAAATGTTAACATAGTTATCTAATTGCTTGTGTATTTAAAAAAAAAAAAATTGTGTTATGCCGTGTCCACATTGGCAACAAGTTGCTGGCAACCTCATTAAATGTCGATTAAAATAATTTTTGGTCAAACAAATTTTGATAATGATGAGGTTACCAGTGTGGACAAAAGTTTTTGATTTTTACGTTAAATGGCAAATCTAGCTCACTGTCAAATTAATACGTCCACGAGACGGAGAGATAATTTTGGTGATTTTACGAACCGGAACGGCGCTCCGGTGCGCTCCGGTCCATTTCGAGCCCTGATTAGTGGACAACTTATCATTTACTTGATTTATTGACTATCTACTTAATAACACCTATTTTAGTTCCTATTTTTGTAAAAAAAGACTAATACTTTATTTTTGTGATAACTGTTTTGCCTAATTAGTTTTTTTTAATAGTAAGTATATTTAAAATATCTAAATATTTTCTTTTTAATTGCTATATGGAATGAATATAATGTCTATAGGTTGTCACGTGCGCGCACAAAGAGTGTGTTTTCGGTTACATGTAAATTGTACGTAAAACATTTCACCGTGGCACAGTTCGCAGCGAGTTTTCTTATCGGAAAGAGATGACTGTATACTATACGGTCTCCAAATTTATTAGATTCAATATTAATATTATTTTCATAGCGGATTTTGGCAAAATTCATGAATTCAAGAATGAAAACCTAACCTAACCTAACAAATAATCCAGTATATCGGCTATTTTCAAAATTTGTTTTCCGCCAGCTTCCTGTCGAAGGAGAACCCAATATTTTTATTTCGCTATTCGCTTCAATTGTTTAAAAAAGTAAATATCTTATTTGCGTAACTGTGTTTGTAAAGAAATTGGGTTGCTGACTTTGAAAATAATAGCCTTAAATCGCGTCTGTTTGCGTGAGAGCGAACGCAACTCTATGGGCATTTCTGAGTTGGGATTAGGTATGTTGGTATCGAGTCAAATGTTAGTGTGCAAGGTGCTTTACTTATCATTTTTTTCAATTGTCTATATATAATATTATCTCGTTTATTTTAGTCGGCTCTCACACCTAAACTCGCCTCGTGTGCCGCACAGCCATAAATAAAACCTTCAGAAAACTGCGATCCAGTGTTGCTTGTGAAGACCGCGCACATCTACCTAGCGACAGTCGCGCGTAGCCTTTGTACCGTATAAATATTTGAATGCGGTGATCGGTGAGCTGGTATAGGAATGACCAATTCGTAGGTGCTTATATGTGACCTGGCGTCTTCGACTCGGAGCCCGAGAAGCATGCAACTTGTTAATTGCAACAGCATATGTTTTTTCAAACGAAACAGTCGCATTCAACCAATCTGCGGAGCTTCATTTGGCAACGCGTGTTTTGTGAATAACGGTGACGTCACATCGACGTATTTGACACGTTGTAGGCGACGAGTTTTGATGTGATATCCGGCCTAGGATGCAGACACACGGCATTGCAGTCGACGTGCGTCCAATGCAATGCCGTGTGTCTGCAGCCTTACCTATAGAACTTTATGTGGGTACTTATTAATCTGCAAGAAGGTATGATGTATGTACCTATCTACCTACTGGGACTTTTTATTATTTTTAGTCAGTTATAATATATTATAATATAATGCTTGTATCATATGTAGTGCGTAAGAATAATATTAAAATTGCATTTATTATGGGTTTATATGGGAAAATAGGTATTAGAAGTAGAGGTAGCAAATTCCAACTTTATTGTTTCTTGGAAAAGGTTTTTTTTTGATAACTTCGAGATGGAAAATTATCAAATTTAAATATTATTTTTTGAAAATAGTGTCTGTACCTCCGAGCCAGTGTGTATCAAGTCCAATGTTGTCAAAAAATCGTAGATACTTAGTACTTACTTGAAAACTAAGTATAAATCCATAGACACCAAGCTACTGGAAAATCTTAAATTTGGTTTTTCAGAAAGTGATCTTATTTGATTTAAGATAACACTGACTCTCAAGTATGTACCTACTTACAGATACTAAAATAGGTTACGTGTCAATTGTACGTACTACATTTCACCGTAGCACAGTTTGCCGTGAGCTTTCTTAACGGAAAATCTTATCTAAAGCACCGAGATGATGAAATTACGTGTTAAGTGTAATAATGTTCCTTCAAGAATGAAAACCTAACCTAACCTAATCTAACATAACAGATACTTACAGTACATCGGCTATTTTCAATTTTTTTTTTGCCGCTAGTTTCCTAAACCGACAAGAACCGTGTTTTATTTAGACATGAATTTTATCTCAGTACTATACGACCCAAAGAGGTTGGACAGTCTTTCATATACGGCCATATATTTCCGATACAACATTTCACGGTGAAGTGTAATACGGCGAACTGCATACGTACAATTTTTCTAAAATAGCATACTATGTCAAATGATTCAGAATGCTGACTTTGCGTTTGGAGATTGAAACCAATACTTCCGAGCTTTGTGATACTTACCTATTAATAGTAAACCAAGTTTATTCAATCTTCATTTAGTTGACGATGACTTTTCTTCTAAAACTTTGGTGGCTTTAGACATTGTCGGATTTGCTTCGAATGTTTTCATTTATTATAATGTAAATACTATTTATAATTATTTTGCTTATGTATTGTGTAAATATGTTTAAAAGATACTAATTATACCTAATATTAAAGGTTTGTTCCAGTTACTAACACACAAACTGTTTCGGCGATGTACCTATATTTGGATAATATTTAGTATCTACCTATGGGAATGGGACAACTGGACGTTAGAACAATTGGACGCCGCACTGTCGTAGACACGTAAACAGAACGTAGACGAAAAGTTTTAATCAGTTTCTATCTACTAATTAGTAGTTTTAATTCATTTTGCTCTTAACATAATGTTTTTTTTATTGCGGATTGAGAATTACCATGCCTAAGGCTATATATAAAATAAAAAAAAACTCTTTTTTCATTGGGACTTAAACATATGCACGATTAAATCATTATTTACGTATGCATATTTAAATTCTCACCAACTATTAAGGCCATACCTCAATTGAGACACTGTCTAAAAAGATCGTCGCTAGGCGATGCGCGGATTGCGGGTCGCGGGTGCAAATGAGGCATGTCAAACCAAATATAATTTGTCTTATAAATCCGACATGTGTGCATTTAATGTTCTGTTTATTGTTTTATCAGTAACAATAATAATACATTCATTGACATGTTTTCTTTTTAAAGTAAATGGGTAACGTTTTAAGTCATCTTTACACGATTTAAGAATTATTACGGCCGTCGCCATCACGAAGCAAAAAGACGTGTTTCCAGCTCTACGTTCTCTCTCCGAATGGGAGCGAGTGCGAAATTTCGTCGCGCCTATGGTTGAAAATTATTTGCCGTTTCACTGATGAATCACCTTAAATCATAATATAACAATTTAAATATAAAAAATAATAATAAATATTTTTTTAAAAATTACCTATAAGTACCTAACGTCTATTTATTTTCAAATTGTGTGGCGTCCAGTTGTCCCGGCGCCAAATCGTCCTAGACCCAGTCTTGTCGGTTACTTGCAGTTTACTTTCCTCCAAATCAATCTCTTTGACACTGCTTGATCAGATCTTGGGCAGCTGGAACAAATCTTCCGAATATGTGAATTACCTAAGAATGATGCCAAATGTAAACAATTAATAAAAACCAAAACAAAACAAAACGGACCATTTTCATTCTTTCCTACATAACACATTTTTACCATACCAGTCCAGCCGGCTTGGCATTGTGTCCCGGTTTATACCTACCTACTATAAAATTAGGTAGGTACTAGGAATTCCAATCCCGGGATCCCGAGCTGTTTTCGATACCTATGAATCCCGGGATTGATAAACATAATTCCGAAACTTTCGGGATTGATTTTTTTTATCAATTTTTATGGAAAATAAAATAAAAACGAAAATATAACAGAACAATACTCGTAATAAGAAATAACTACATTAGAAATAAACTGAGTTTGAATGAAGTTTGATTTATACCCATGTGTAAGTTGCCGATTCATTTTATTTTTTCACATAAATTAATAAAAATGAGAAAAATTGGAAAAAAACAATGCCTCGCACTATTAACAAAGTAATTCTACCATGATCTCATACGTTTTAAGGCAGTTTTATATTTGGCTGACTAATTAGATTTATGAAGCGGAAAAGCCATAAGTACACCATAATTTGCTTTACTATTTTAAATCTCGCTAACCCATTCATTAAGTCTTCAGAAACAGCAATCTCATATTAAATTCACATTATTATTTATATTAAAATATTATTAACTCCATTAAATTTATGTATTTCCAAGATTGAACGTATACAAAATTAACAATAAATGTCTTAACCTTGTAATAAATGTCTTAGTCTTGGGACTAGTCCCGGGATTGTCAAATTGTAATTCCGAAATCCCGGGATCAGAATTTTGGCTCGGGATTGGATTCCCTAGTAGGTACCTACAGTGACGTCCCTTGATAAAATGTCGCCCTTGGGCAGCGCTAAAATGCCGCCCCATTTTTTGATACGGTATTTTTTATCATCCTTTCATGACCCCGATATCTAATAAATGTGTTGTATGGATACATTACTGACAAAATATATATATATGTTACGCCGAATGTGCGAAATTGACTATTACATGAAATGGGCAAAATTTTGCCTAAATCATGAAAAATGCAAGCCCGTTGCCTTATTCATGAATCAGACAAAGTGCGTGATTTCGGCAGTAATTTTTCTGCCTAGTTCATGCATTGGAAAAATTAGATAGTAGCGCTACAGTGGTGTTTTTCGCAACTAAACTAAATGTGTCAAATGCTCATGCATTGGTCAAAATTTACGTATATTATCTATGGTCAAAATAGATGGTCGCGCTCCGGTGGTATTTTTTGCAACTACTCAAACTAACCAAATGACGTGTCAAATGTCATTGATTATAATATAAAAATATACCAATCTATAACTACAATGACGTTCATATCCATTTACTATGCGCAAAAAAAACTAGAACTATAATATGATAACGGAAGAATTTTATTAAAAGGTATTCGCGATTTGATTCGTGCTTGGGTATCGATCGTGCAATGGTCGATTGTATGTTTTTGATAGTTGTTGACACTAACTTGTTAGCTAACCTCAAAATGGACATTCAGTTGAATTCAGAATTAAAAAACCTAACCTAACCTAATAATAATAATATAATATTATGTTATGTCCAATTATAACTAATGAAACCATCCGTATTCAATTTACTTTTTCTACTGTCATGTTGACAGTTTAATAATTCCATACTCTGGCGAATTCACGCACTCGGCAGATAATTTACCTAATTCATGAATAAGGCAACGGGCTTGACTATTACACGAATTAGCCAAAATTTTGTCCATTTCATGTAATAGTCAATTTCGCACATTCGGCGTAACATATACCTATACCACTGAAACATACCAATTTAAATTTAGATATAAAAAGTGAATAAATATTAGGTAATTAGTTAAACACTTACACAAATCATCAGAGTCTGAGTTTCAATTTGGTTGATATTTCTAACACATTTGGTTTGTATCATTTAACAATACACAGATATATTATTTTCACACAATTTTTTCTATGCTATTGGACAACGTGTAAACAAAATAATTTTAGCTATTTCTATAATATATTATACTAAATGATTTTACTCGATTTGCCGCCTTTCGAGTAAATACCGCCCCCAAGCGACGCTCAATCTGCCTACCCCTACAGGACGTTACTGGGTACCTACCTCTGTATTTTCGATCTACAGACAAAATATTGATACTTTCACCAATAAAACGCAATCTATTGTATTTTTTTAACTGCATAGATAGAGGGTTTAATATACATACTTATAGCCCGACAACATAAATGTTAACTTTTTGATGTACGGTTGGGTTAGCCCGTTTTCGGCCAGTACGGGAGCGTCATCAAGTAGGGTAGTTTGGTGGAAAAGTCCTTAAAAAACCTCGATAGTAAAATAAAAACTAAAATGTCTGCACTTTTTAACAAAGTGATCGCATCATTTACTTCGTTGTAATATTCGTATTTGTACCTTCATTTGCCGACTTTTACAACGTGTCATTTCTAAGCATTGCATGCTCTGCCTACCCCTACGTGACGTCACTGATGATACACAAGGAAGAAGTAGGTATGTACATCTAGAGTTGGGTGTTTCCCGAGAAAATTTTAATCTCGAGATTCGGGATTTCCCGACATGATGAAATTTTGAATTCTTGAGATTCTGGATTTCCAGAAAAGAATTCTCGAGAATTCTCGAGTTATCGGGAAATTTTTAAAAAACATGTAAAAATCCTAAAATCAGTGTAAAAACAGACAAATTCCAAAAAAATATGATTTTTTTTATTTATGTAAGAAGACAAACAAAATAGAAGTAGGAAAACAAAAATAATTCAAAAAATAGATTTTCAAAAACCACAGACTATCAATCGCTGCGTCTGACAATCGTGTACGATTTTGAGACACAAAATTTCCTGATGTTGCAAAAATTGCGCTCATTTTGAGTCGACGTTGGCTTAATTGTGTTAAATGCCCCGATCAGTCTTCGAACGTTATGTGTTTCTTGTCCACTTTTTCCATATAGAAAATCGTTTTTTCAATTAATATTTGATAATAAAGAAATCCCGAATCCCTAGAAAAGATTCTCGAGATCCGGGATTTCCCGAAATGTTAAAAATTTCAATTCTCGAGATTCGGGATGGAAAATCTCGAAAATTTCTCGAGAATTCCCGTCGGGAAATTCCCAAAATCCAACTCTATGTAGGTACATCAGCATTTTGGGCGATACGACAAAATTGTGCACACTTTTTAGTTCATACTATTATTGGTTTTCGTTGGATTATTAAACATACTTACATAAATATTACCTACAAATATTGTTGGTTAATTTTTTAAATTTCATTAAGCTCTGACTAAACCAAACTATAATAAATAAAAAAAAAAATATTCAAAGTTTTGTTTGATTGAATTGCATAATTTTAGATATTTTATAAATAGACGAGTCTTCTTTGACTATTATGTATTATGGCTTGGTTTTCGCAGGGTTTAATTATTGAATTAAAAAAAACTAACCAACACTATCGGTAAATTGTAGTCTTATTTCAATGAAAACATTTAAATTCTAATGGATTCAAGCTCTGTACTATTCCATTTAAGTCGTTTTTTGCGACCCGGGTTTCGCCTTTCGGCATCTTCAGGCGCCGTGTACACTCACCAAAGGTAAACACACACTGACAACGAACTCTCTTTACTCTAGCTTATATAATAAATCAATACAATAAAGTAGGTAAAAACTCCACCAAAGGAGTGGTGAGTGTACACGGCGCCTGAAGATACCGAAAGGCGAAACCCGGATCGCAAAAAACGACTTAAATGGAATAGTACAGAGCTTGAATCCATTAGAATTTAAATTCAAATTCCATCAAGTACCTGCAGTCGATAGTATCTATTAATATTAGAAAACATATACGTATGACTGACAAAGTTTAGTGTGCACTATTTATGGCGGATCCCTAACAGCCTATCCCCACCCTCTGATGTATATTGATATTAAAATTCTAATGTATTTTTTAAGTTCTGTTCTATTCCACTGCGTGTTTGCCTTAGGACAGTGTTGAGTGTACTAACATTATAATTCTCAGTCCCAGGATTACATTGACTATATGGTATTTTCATCAATCATATAAAAGCATTTCCAAGAGCATTCCATTTGTTACTCAATTCACATGTAGATAGCTAATACGTCTTTTGTAGTTTTTGCATTTAGCATTTTGTCTATTGTATCAGTACATTTTGAATGTGATATCTAGTGAGTGGGTCTAATATAGTCTCAATACGTCCCTGGCTTTAATGTCACACATAGAAATTCAGTGACGTCCCATGGGGGTAGGCATATTGAGCGTCGCTTGGGGGCGGCAGTTACCCAAAGGGCGGCAAATCGAGAAGAATCATAAGTTATATAATATAGAAATAGCTACCTAAACTTAGTGATAACGGAAAAAGATATTTCCATTAAAAAAATCAGCTCACTGGTTGGAAAAAAATGTTTTTATTAGGTACCTACTATAAAAGTTTTAACAGGACTTTTTTTGTCGGGTTCGCGATGTCTAGTTTACTTCCGTTGTCCTTGGACGTCACGTTTTTGGTGAACAGCAGTGACACGTACATACCTAATTTAAAATTTATCCAAATATGTACCTACCTATCTAAAACCGTAGACTTGCAATAGTTTCTATTGAAGCAGAGATGGCATTTAAATGGATTTAGTGGTATAAGTATCTTATTAGTAATGTATCCATACAACACATTTCTTAGATATATGAGTCACGAAAGGATGATAAAAAGTAGGTACTGTATAAAAAAGTGTGGTGGCATTTTGGCACTGCCTAGGGGCGGCATTTTGTCTAGGGACGTCACTGTAAAAATTGTATCAACCTAGCGTCTGAAAATGCCGAAAGGCGAAAACAGGGACGCAAAAAAACGTCTCAAATGGAATATAGTACAAAACTTAAATTCGAATTCCATCAAGTACCTATCTTCGGTCGATAGCAATGGTCGATAGTATTAATATATTGATATTGTTAGAAATGCCACACAGTTCATACCTACAGGTAAAAGGGTTTTCATTAAATTAATCCACGGAATAAAAATTAATGCTTTCGAAACTAAAATTGAAAATTGTCAAAAAATACACAATTAAACGCTGGGATCGATCGAAAGCACTTACCGTTGACGGTCGGCGTGTAAATAAAATGTTCGACAGATATTTTATTTATATTATTTTCTATAGGGTATTTTTAAAGAAATTTTCAAGTAAAAAAAGGTTTAAAAAATAAAACGTAGAGGGCGCCTAAACTAAAAAGCATATTCCTGTTTTGTATCTAAAGGCTTACATTAAAATGTGCGAGGCGTTGTAACGGCCATCGTACGGATGTATTTTCGTTTATTTTTCTACTAAATAATACCGAAAACTAACAACTGATCGGAAACAGTATGCGAGCATATTACCTGCACCTAGGGATTGCAATACCGAATGAAAATACCAATCCCGGTATTTCCTATTGAATACCGGTATTAATACCGATATTCGTGAAATATATAAAAAAAACAAAGAAGTAACTATGTACCAATAAATTTATATATATATATAAATCTCTTTATAGATATAAGTATACATACAATTAATACTTCATAGAAAACATATCTAAATACGTACATATTATAATATATAAACCTAGGTAAAGATGCTGATGTTTACAAATATTTAGTAGTTGAATGATTGGCACTTTCTTCTTCGAATGATCTTTCAATAAATTTATATTATGTGATAATTCCACCTAATATTTTATTAGTTTATTGTATTTTTTACACTTAGGTATACGTGTAATGACAACGGAAGTAAACTAGACATCGCGTAATCGAAAAAATTGTACAGTCCTGTTGAACCTTTTATGTTAATTAACAAATTTTGTTGTCACTTTAAATACCGAATATACCGGTATTGTCTGATTTTTAAAACCGGTATTCCGGTATTGATAAATGCTGAGATATCGATTTTAAAATACCGGTATTACAATCCCTACCTGCACCGGTTTAAAATAACATCTGATGGAAAGTGCCCATGCGATGACGGAAGCAACCAGGACGTTCTACATTTACTCCTAGATTGTCCGGTTTTTAGAAAGGAGCGGCACAACCTGAACTTTTTATTACAGATGGCAGACGCGGACATTCGAGACTTTCCGGGGACCATGGCAAACGAGGCCGGAAGAGGTGCACTTTTTAATTCCTGTATTGATGTAATAAAAATAATCAAAAAAATAAATGGTGACATGTAATGATGATTCATGTTTTTCACATCCAGTGATTGCAGTCATATAAGATAGAATAAGTGTATGCTCAAAATATCAGTCCTATGCAACATTTTTACCACGGGAAAATCTCGGCTATAATTCGCTGTTCTCAGTTCCCAATGAATACGGCAAAATATTCATCAAAGTCACCACCGCCTTGCGTTACAAAGAATTTTCCAGGGTTTTTGCAAGGCGGTTTTATAGGCTCTGGCCGAATTCAAATCAGCAATACCCGATGCGGGTAGGCGAATTGTTTTCAATAAGGCATATGTATTTCTCAGCCGGCACAATTTTCATTTGACTAGCATCAAGTAGAGTAGTTTGCGTGCCAAAGTCCTGAAAGAAATCTCTATAGTAAATGCGAGGTAACCATAAAGGCATCTAGAAAAAAAAACTCCAGACGGCCTCTACTTATGAATGTAATTTGATAATGATCGGTAATGATTATTATCATGATTCGATATTACATTACCCTACATGTTGGTGAAATTTAAAACATCGACAATAGGATGATGATAGGACGTATAATTTGATATTTAAATGTTGCCATATAACACCCACGATGGCCACGCGGCTTAAGCGTTGGCCTGTATAAGATCATTATGGGCCTCTACAGAGTGGAGGTTTGTATCAACAGATTTTGCTTTTACGAGAAATGGATGTCAGCCACTTGCTCAACCTATTTGGCCCATACTGACTCATATACAAATTTAAAAACAATATTTGTACTTGCCAGACCCAGGACTCGAACCTGGAATCCACGATGCTATTGGCCGACGCTTAAGCCGCGTTTAATCATTTTTGGGCATTTGTAAAAATTATTGATAATTTATTGACGATTTCCACGATGATTGGCGATTCTGCGAGTCGTTTTTAGACATACCTACCATTCGCGCAATTTGCCCATCAAGGACTTTTTTAGTGTAAATTGTCTGAGGTTAAGATGTTGACATTTTCTGGTACTGTTCTTTGTGGTAATAATAGGTCGGTGAAAAAATGAAGAATGAGAAGTTTTACAAGTGAAACAAATTTTAAAATACTAACTAGACGTTACAACCCGACGCACATTCCCCATATCGATATCTTCGGTTCTTAGATTCCAGACATTTGTATCTACTTAAGGACCAATATAATGATCTCGATACAACTTTACATATGTAGCGTATATGTATATATATAAGTACTTACATACTTACGTACTTACTAAGCAAACATATATAATGAGAATTAGGTTGATACAATTTTTATGTGTGACATTAAAGCCAGGGACGTCTTGAGACTATATTAGATACAACAGACAAAATGCTAAATGCAAAAACTACTAAAGACATATTAGCTCTCTACATGTGAATTGAGTAACAAATGGAGTGCTCTTGGAAATGATTTTATATGATTGATGAAAATATCATATAGTCAATGTAATCCTGGGACTGAGAATTATAATGGTAGAGCGGAATGCAGAATCCAATATTTCGATCTTAAGGATAAGTTGCCGAAAATGATGACTTAACTATAGACTATAGTGACTATAGAGCTAAGGAATCCTTAACCATAGACTACTTTTGTTATGAACACGCCCCCTTCTGTATTACCACCAGCTACTGTCAAAATAAATTCGCGTGTCTATAAAACAGTCCATACACTCAATTCATTTAACAATTTATCTCAATATGGATATTGATAGTGTTAATTCGTTTGGCATGTACATGCAGAATATTATTTTACTTTTATACGCCAGTCCGCAAAAATACAAGATGCCAGACAGAATGACACGTCTTTACGCTAGTGTTACCATGGTAAGAAAAAATATCTTGCGGTACCTGCGAAATCACGTATAATGACCGATAACGGAAATATAAGAGTATTATAATTAAATATTAATTATGTATTTATATTTATTGCATTTATAAAGTGCAGTTGTCATATTTTTGTCATCGTTTAACAATTACAAAATAATTTAGTCATAATCAGTGACGTCCCGTGAGGGTAGGCAGATTGAGCGTTGTCTGGGGGCCGCAGTTACTCAAAGGGCGGCAAATCGAGGAGAATCATGAGGTATACTTATACTTATAGAAATAGCTACCTTAGCTTAGTAATAACGGAAATATCTTTCCATTAAAAAACAGCTCACTGCTTGGAAACAAAATGTAGATATTAATTAACACACAAGGTTTAACAGGACTGTATTTTTGTCGGGCTCGCGATGTCTAGTTTACTTCCGTTTTCTCTGGAGTTAACGTCATTGCTAATCAGCAATGACACGTGCAGATTTTCGAATTATAGGTAGGCACCTACATACTTACCTTAAAATTCATCCAAATATTTTTGCCAGTCACTCGCGAGCTTTGGAAGTTGTGAGGTGTATTTTTAAATGTATCTGAAATCGTGGACTCGCAATATTGTCTTTTGAAGCAGAGATGCCATTTGAATTATATTTAGTGGT
The DNA here is from genome assembly GCF_057557595.1 of Rhyacophila brunnea. Lineage (NCBI taxonomy): Eukaryota > Metazoa > Arthropoda > Insecta > Trichoptera > Rhyacophilidae > Rhyacophila > Rhyacophila brunnea. Next base: position 27,437,392 of record NW_028232904.1, on the reverse strand, counting down.
ATATATGTTGTTAGTAATGTATACAACACATTTCTTAGATATTTTAGTGATGAAAGGATGAAAGGATGATAAAAAATACTGTATAAAAAATGGGACGGCATTTTGGCGCTGCCTAGGGGTGGCATTTTGTCAAGGGGCGTCACTGGGCACCATCCATTCTGCCCTGAGAGAAGCGGAAGATCGAGAAGGATGGAAAGTCTTGGTCGCTCAAAGGATGGCGAAATTCAAATGTGGTCACAATCTCAGCCATGAGTGTACGACAAAGAAGAATAACTTAACCTAACCTAGCAAATAACCCAGTATATCAACTATTTTCAAAATTTGTTTGCTGCCGGTTTTCACTAAGGCTTCGGCCACATAGGCAGGTGCTTCGCTAGTTCTGAGCTAGGTGCTATGCTTGTCTACTAAAAACACTACTGCCACATTGCACGCTACGTGCTTAGGTACAAGTTAATTCGAGATTTGGGAGCGCTCAAGTCAAAAACGATGTCACTCTCAAAACTAGCCAGAAAGCTACTTCTCACAGAGAATTTAAGTTTAAAATTTCAAAAATCTCAAATTCGAACTTGTTGGGTGTATAGTGTCAATTCATACCGTGCGTCATTATTCATAACCTCGAAATATAAGGTGTTTGACGTTTGTCATACTGAAGAAACATCCGCCATTTTGCAAAATCCATAGATAATGCCAAAATCACTAGGTGACACAATAAAAATAACCAACTAGTTTGTTCGCTGGGAGACTCGCGAGGTGACTCATAATCATGTAGCGAGGCGTGAAGCGTGCAGTGTGGCCATTGCGATAGTATGGTGTGCGTGTGTTCGCTAGGATATGTCACCTAGCACGTAGCCACCAAGCAAGGCACCTACCTATGTGGCTTTAGCCTAAGCAGACAAGAACCGTTTAACGAATGCGGAGATACATTATTGGAAACGGTTGTAGAGCTCCTGATTATATTGAATACACCTTCTTTTCCTTCTAGTATGGTCCCTTATGTCCTACATTGATAGGAAAATATGGAACAATAATACTTATGTAGATCAGTGAGAGAATGCGAATCTATAATATCATGAAAATTGAATGTCGATATTATGTCTAGGATATGTTGCTCTGTGCTGAATTAAAGTTAAATAATTACAAGGTAAAAAGAACTTTTTATATACCACGTTTTTAAATTTTCTGTTGAATTATATGAACTTGACAATTCTATTTATTAATAATTTAGGACAAATAAGGCAATTGTCAACTAATCATTTTTTTTTTGCTATTTTGCAACAAACAAACAATTAATATAGAATACTGAAATGTCAATTTGATTTAAATAGAAACGCACGTATATATTAATAATTTAGTTGCTAGGACCACCCCCTTAGCAACCAATAATAGTGGATTGTATTACGGATTTCTTCCGAAATAACTTTTCATACAAAACAGAATTAACTGCAAATGAATTAAATTCTACTTAAAAATGGCTAAAAGTATTAAAAGAATGCATTGGGATCGTGTTCTGATATATTCTAAAAGTTTCAAATGTCTAGCTAGTCGGGTTAGTTAAATCTTCAATCGTCCATTAAAAATCTTGGACAAACAAGAAAAAATTTGTACTGGACACAGACGAAAAAAATTGTACAGGACAAACAAGAATACGAGCTAATAAAAACGTGGTAAATAAAAATGTTCAGTGTTTCACTATCATTGCATGGAAACTAAAATTTTGGGACGACGTCGAATACACAATAATAGGTACATAATTTTGAAAACACTTCTTAAAAAATATATCAGCTATAGGTACCTACTAGGGAATCCAATCCAATAACGCACGTATATATTAATAATTTAGTTGCTAGGACCACCCCCTTAGCAACCAATAATAGTGGATTGGATTACGGATTTCTTCCAAAATAACTTTTCATACAAAACAGAATTAACTGAAAATGAATTCAATTCTGCTTAAAAATGGTTAAAAGTATTAAAAGAATGCATTGGCATCGTGTTCTGATATATTCTAAAAGTTTCAAATGTCTGGCTAGTCGGGAAGTTAGTTAAAAATCGATTGCAAGATTTGTACTGGATAAACAATCACCGGACAAACAAGAATACGAGCTAAGAAAAACGTGGTAAAATAAATGCCATACTCTTAATTCGGTTCTGCATACTTCGAGAAGGGTTGTGCGCTTAGTGCAGACGCAAGGCGCCGACTGCATTAGCGTGATTCGGGCCCGGCACCGCCCGCCTCACAAAGGCTAGAATAAATACCTACACACAGAAATCAACGTTGATTTGTAAGCGATATCACGTGTCCCATTTTTTGAGAGACACATTTTTTTGTTTTTCTCACTAATTGATCGAATAAATTAAATTTTATATGCTCTCCCCTTTAACATCGATTTATTTCTCACGGTTCACCCAGCGATCACCACCATGGCCTTCACAATGGGGGGGGGGGCTGACAGGGCTCTAGCCTAGGGGCCCGGCGTGGCAGGTTGACCAGGTAAGTGAGATAAATACACATCATAAATTTGCTTCAATAGTAAAAATATGATTGCGCGATGTGTGTCGATACTCGACAACTCCATAATTAAAGTAGATGCATTAAAAATCGCTAATAATACACTGTATAAGTACCTACCCTTAATTTGACCTAAAATACAATTTGAAAAACGTTAATGTAGTGCGTCAAACTACTTTTAACCTTAACGATAGGTAGGGGGCCCGCCAAAGATCCTAGCCTAAGGGCCCGCTTCAGGATGTGGGGGTCATGATCACCACCGTCCGCCATTGCCTCAAAATATCTATAAGGATTTATCGAATAGGGTGGTTAGGTTTATCTTTCGCGTGTTTCAAACGTTGCGATACCTACAGCATGCATGCTTGAGAGTGGGTATATTGTTTAGGCTCCGCATCAGTTGAAGTATGGCCTTATTAGTAAGTACACACGCCCGTTCTTGCTCGACGGTTGTACACTCATTCCAACATGTCTCAACGTGTGTGGCTCGATGGTTTTTTGTTCGAGATCGAGCAGACTGCTCGATCCGAAAAAGAATCATGGTCCGTAATTCTTGCACGATGCAGTTTGAGTGAGGAAGTGAGGACGCACCGGCAAAGCTCGTGTGGCCTCGCTCTCACTCGTGGTCGTGTCGGTGCGACGGTGGCCTCACAGTGTCTTGTGTCGAGTTGCTCGACTATGTGGACGCAATGACGAGCATGCTTCCAAGTCAACATGCTCGATCGAGCAAAACCGTCGAGCAAGAACGTGCGTGGGTACTAGGCTTATGGTGGAGAGGGTTCACAATAAATTCTTGAGACTCCTTTACTTGAGGTTTTATGGATACTATCCGTGGCTTTATCCAACTGACTTTCTCTTAGGTATGCTTACATACTGCAGTCTGCAATTTAGAAGAGATATTTATTTAGCTACGTATTTTTCACGAGATATAAATGAGAACTCTGCCATTCTGGGTAGTGTTGATTTGTGTGTCCCTGATAACTATCTTAGAAATAGAGAGCATCAGTTGTTTAATCTCCTGAGGTGCAGAACCAACCTACCACTGATAATGCCAATTGGGAGGGCGATAACTATGTTCAACCAAATTGCTTCGGGTGTTGATATATTCCACTTGCGTGAGGTGAGTTTAGGCGGACGCTATTTAATAAATTCTTAAAATGGGGCCTCCTTAGCAAACTCGGTGTAGATACTTCTTTGAACTTCTATTATAGATGTATAAGTAATTGTATTTTTACTGATTTTGTATGTTTATATCATGTTCTCTTTTTATATTTTCATTTTTATCGTTTTTAATACTTTTTTCTTTATAATAATGTTTCGTGTCATGTTGTGAACGTCTTAAACTTATAATTTGTAATGTCCATAATATGTTTAAAAAAATTGAATTCAATTGAAAAAAAATATCATTAAACATTACCTACCTGTTTTTCATGCATATAATATTAATAATCAATCACCAGGCACACAGGTTTGAGGTAAGGTGTTACATTTGAAAAATATTCGTAATATTTGTTTATTAATTTTTAAGGCAGCCATCGAGGGAATGCCATATAAGTACCAATTATTTATAATCAAGAAGAATATGTAATGAATTTCGTTATTTTGATTCACCTGACTTTAACCTTACAGTAGTCGTAAGTTATCCAAATATTGTCAAGTGGAGATAATGCCTTTTATTTTTAGGGGTTGAAGTCTATTTCTATAATAAAAAAAAATAATTCAGTTCAGAAATGAGGAAGACTTTAGGGGTAAGTAAATTTGTAGTGCAATGGGGTCAGATGAGACACATTTTTAGTAAATTTATAATTTTTAAATAACAAAAAATAATTCAAAACATTTGGGTTCACATTAACGTACCTACATACAATTGTATTGAAAGATAATAAATATTTGGGGAATAAATATTTGGGTAGATACTGTTCGGTTATACGGAATACAACAAACTGGATTATTTGTTAGTTTGGGTTAGTTTAGGTTAGGATAGGTTGGGTTAGGTTAGGTTAGGTTAGGTTAGGTTTGGTTAAGTTAACCTAACAAATAATCCAGTTTATCGGCTATTTTCAAAATGTGTTTTCCGCTGTATTCCGTATAACCGAACAGTACCAATATTTGGTTACATACTTTTTTCGACTTATACACGGTGTAATTGAGAACTCTGCCATTCCTGCCAGTTTTGATCTGTGTGTAGATACATGATAACTATTTTAGAATAAACGAGTGTCAGTTATTTGTTCTCCCAAGGCAAAACTAAACTGCAATTGGTGATGCTAATTATTTTTGTACTATTTTAAAACTATGTCTTTATTTTTCATGTCACCATAATATGTAAAGTAAATATATATATATTTGATTAACAATTTCTTTTATTCAACGAATAATTCACAAGATTTAAGAATGTACCATTCTAATTATTGAACATACCTATATAATTCTGAAAACACTCATGAGAAAATATAGCCAATTGAAAGAATCCTTTTCGAAAAAAGTAAGACACCCGGCAGGAATCGAACCTACATCTTTTGGGTTTCGCAACCTGTGCATTACCACTATGATACGAATGCCATGCTCAATTGCGACAAATTTTTAACTAATGGCCTTATTATTTACCTGCTCAGAAGCGCTCTCTAAATTGAGTTACGGTATGTTTTTTTTATGAGTTTTTGTATTCTAAATTAAAGTACTTATTTATTACTTTAGTTACTAACCGACGTCACGGATCACTCCAATACTTTCTGTTGTAACTTACTTGAACTTGCTAATATTTTTTTAATTAACTTAATTAATTAAAGATTTAAGAATGTAGGTACCAACCAGTCTAATTATTGAACATACATAACTTTTTCTTGTTAGCGCGAGGGATGGTTTCCAATCCTGGTGTCCTAATGAATTTGAATTTACACATACCTGTCAATTACCTACGTGGTCACAGACATGATTTATTCTGGATCGGGACCGTTTCCTCGTGACAAGCCTATCAGGAACCATTAGCGAGGGGTGCTAGATTAGTAAATGCGCTCCCCAAAGACATAGACATTTTCAATGATGTACTTTGCATTTTGTTTTTGAAACTTTACTTAACTGTATAAAATTGTATGTTTTTTGTTTTCAAAATTTTATTTTTCTGTATTAAATTATTGAACTTAAGTATGTTTTGATTTAATTTTTTTCTGTTTTTATTATTATTATTATATTCTATATTCTTTTCTTCTTTCTTGTGAGGGTAATATTTATTATAATATAAATCTCATGTTGTGTACGTCTTGAATTTAGATTTGTTATGTCCACAATGTTTTGTATTCTTAAATAAATAAATAATTCTGAAAACACTCAATAACTATTGTAACATTTCCCCACAGTTTCCCCATAGAAAAGCACCCTTTTTATCACTTATCAGTTGAAGTGTGGCGTCGTCTGAAAGACAGGTGGACTGGCGACATGCTTTTCCAATTTTTAACAAAACTAATAAAAATATTTATTCTAAAATTTCTCAGTTATAACATTAATTAAGTTAGGTACCTACTTATTTTGGCAATGCAACGTTTACCTATCTTAATCCCCAAATCAGAACATGGTATGATTAGTTTTTTTTTTCAATTCTCCTGGTTTAGTTTCCAAAGATATTCTAAAATATTTATTTTATACATTCATATAGCATACGGCATGGCCCCCACAAGGGGGGGTGGGGCTGACAGGGCTCTAGCCTGGGGGGCCGGGCTTAAAGGGGGCCCGGCCTAACGGATCGACCCATCACAAAATTGCAATAACAGTAAAAAATGTCGACTGCGGCGCTATTTTACTTAAAGCATGATAACAATTAAAATTATGTGCTTGTGCGATGCAATTTTTGATTATTGTTTGTCAATATTCGATAACTTCATAATTGAAGTGGGTGTATTAAAAATACAAAAAATCGATAAAGAATACCCAAAATTTTACCTCGAACACTATTTGGAATACACCACTGTAGATCGTCACACTGCCTTTAACTTTAGCGATAGGTAGGGGGGCCCGCCAAATATTCTAGCCTGAGGGGCCGCTTCAGGATGTGGGCGCCATGGCATACGGGCACATAATTCTATAATAATTACAAGATAAAAAGAACTTTTCATGTACTTACGACGTTTTTAAATTTTCGGTTGAATCATATAAACTTGACAATTCTATTTATTAATAAATACTTTTTTTTTACTTGATAAAAATACTGAATAAATATCAGTCATTTTGACATTTCATATCGATTTCCACAGTAACGCACGTGTATATTAATAATTTAAATTAAAGTATTAAAAGAATGCATTGGCATCGTGATCTGATATATTCTAAAAGTTTCAAATGTCTAGCTAGTCTGGAAGTTAGTTAAAAATCTTGGACAAACAAGAAAAAAATTCTAGTAGGTACTGGACACACACAAAAATAATTGTACTGGACAAACAAGAATACGAGCTAATAAAAACGTGGTAAATAAAAATGTTAAGTATCATTGCATGGAAACCAAAATTTTGGGACGACGTCGAATACACAATGATATTGAACATAGGTATATAATTTTGAAAACACTTCTGAGTATACCTATATCATCTAATTTCAAGAATATTTTGATGTTTCTATGTTTGTGCCGTATTTCGGTTTTTTTTATACAAATCCACATGCGCAGTCGGATTTCGACAAAATTTGGACAGTAGACGGAAGTGTACGACAAGCTGGAGTGCGTGGTCGGAGTCTCCAATTTCAGATTTAACCCGGTGCACCCCGGGGACAGTTTTACGGTTTTTGCGGAAATAGGGCGCCGCGTACAGGGCCTTGAAACGCGGAAGTTAATGCTGCAACCCCCATTTTTTATTGAAAATATCTCTTCTTCTTCTTCTTTCTCGGCACTACATCCCGGGGCGGGATTTGGCCTCCTCTACAATTGTCCTCCACACGCTCTTTTCCCTGGCTGCTCCTCTCCAGTCTCCAGCCCTCCCCATCTTTCTCCAGTCCTCTTCGATACAGTCAGCCCACTTCTTCTTTGGTCTGCCCCTAGACCGTGTCCACTGTGGGATCCACTTGGTCATGATTTTTGGCGTCCTGTGCTCAGGCATTCTCTCAACGTGTCCAGCCCACCTTAGTCTTTGGGATCGACAGAATTTCACCACCGTTTCATGTTTTATTAACTCTTCTAGCTCGTGATTGAACCACGAGCTAGAAGAGTTGAAAATATCTATGCTATCTATATAATAATGTAAGTATATGCAAATAATTGTGTTATTAAATTCGCTAATGGCCGGCGCAGCGCGAGGCTGAGCGAGGCTCATCCTAGGTGCAATTTTCACCTCTGACAGATTCGACCATGTCCGATCCTAATAGCATCATATGGGCCTCCACAGAGTGGAAGTTTGTATTAACAGATTTTTATTTTTACGAGAAATGGGTGTCAGCCACTTGCTCAACCTATTAGGTCCATACTCTGACTCATACACAAATTTAAAAACAATATGTGTACTTGCCAGACCCAGGATTCGAACCTGGGACCCTCGATACGAGAGGCCTGCGCTTAAGCCAAAAATCGATTTTTTAAACGGTACATGTTCAAACACGTGCGTTAACATGATCTTACTCCCTACTTCATTTATCGTTTGTCAATTTATGGCTACGGCCGTATGTTGTAGCTTAACCACTAGGAAATGCCAATAGAAATGGCGTATTTCAAAAAAAATCTATGATATTCTTAGGTCAATAATTATTATAAAACAATCATTTTTCATAAAATGTTTATCACATTTGAATGGTCAAAGACATAGCTTATAATCAGTATCTTTAGAATTATCTTCAAGTGTGTTAATTGTGCCCGTTTTTTGAATAATAAAATGCCTAGTTCTTGTCAAATTTCACATATTCGGATTTCGGATCACAGAGATTATAAAATATAATTTTTATCGTAAATATTTCACTATATAATGTTAACATTAATTTTATTTTACTAATGGTTTTAAGAACGCGTTTAAAAATTAATAAACCTAACAAATCTTAACACCACTGGACATGGATGTTCTGAAATATGACTATATTTTAAAACATTAGATCGAGAGGTATAAAAGAATACTATTTTATATAATAAAATTACCTTATGCAGTCATCAAATGTTTAAAATAAATATAAAGGATAATAATGCTTCAAAATTATATAAATAGATTATCTAAAACATTTAAGGAATGTTCAGGCTAATGCTTTGAAAATACCATAAAATCTACATTTTGACATACGTTGGGCATGTGGGCCGTTAATGAATTTAAAAAACATAATCTTTAATAATTAATTCAACGAAAATAAATGAGTATGGCTAAAAAAGTGTGCACTATTTTTGTCGGATCGCCCAAAACTATTATGGTTTGGTTTAGGCTGGGTTTAATTGATTTTTAAAAACTAACCAACACAATCCGTAAATTATTGTAGTACTAGTTCAATAAAAACAAATAGGGAGGACTGACAAAGTTAAGTGTGCACTATTTATGTCAAATCTGAACAGCCTACCTCCACCTTTCGCCACTGGTACCTACATAGCTATAGTAAAGTTAAGCATTCACTATTTGAAACAAGAAAGAGGACATCAAAATTAGTGTGCGCTTGCCACTAGCGGATATATTTTCCATAGATATTCTAAATTAATTGAATTTTATCAAGAGTGCCCTCGGTTGAGTAGTAGCAGAATATTAGTTTATGAAGTCATGAGTCGCAGGCTCAACTTTCACGTGTGGAAAAATCACATGTTATTTTTCAATATTTTAGATCTGTGAAAAACTGTGCTGTAAAAAAACCAATTACAATAAACTTCTGCAAAGTAAAGCTAAAATGGTTGGGTATTGGAAAAAACAGGAAGGTGTATTTTATAGATAAGAGGGAATTAGGTAAGTAAGGTGTTTCGACTGAGGGTTGTCGCCAAACGTGACAGGTGATTCAGACTACAATTGGCAGGTAGGTAGGTACCTAATAGATCCGCTATATCCAAGTGACACCTTTAGTATTGAATGGAGAACAGGTAACAATCAGATTAAACAAGCCATTCAAGGTTACAGGTTTCTATGCAATAATAATGATGCAAATGCAGAATGAAATTACCTACTTGATTTTTAGTATGTTTAGTTACCCATTACTTATTTCCCTCCACCAGGAACTCTTCACCGCCGCTATACTTATTTATTATACTCAACAACGTTGAGTCGTTAACACCTCCGATTTGAAAAGATTGAATTTTTACAGAATTGCAAAAAAGATATTTCATGAGTATAGATTTTCATATCTTTTGTGTCTGAATAATAAGATTTATCTGAATAGCACAATATGGTAATAATTATGGCACAATAATAATAGCTGCAGGTCAGTTGTTTATCGTTAGAGTCAAAGTGCAGAGTGTCTGGGGATGATGAATACGTAATAAAATACGTAATAAAAACCACAGAAATTTAAGGAAAACTCAGAAAAAAATATGTATAAGTATAGGTAAGTAAATCAGAAACACATCCATATACCAGTGGCGAAGGGTGGAGGTATTCTGTTAAGATCCGACTTAAATAATGCATACTCAACTTTGTCAATCATACGTAGGTATTTGTTTTCATTGATATAAGCTTACAATTTGATGTTAGTTAGTTTTTTAAATACAATCAAACCATGCGAAAACCAAATAGATAACAGTCAAAAAATACTCGATAAAATATCTAAAATTATGTAATTACATTATGGTTTGGTTGGGCGGGGCTTAATTAAATTTTAAAAATCAACCAACATTATATTAATATATTCTATAATAGAGTAATATATTCTTAACTCAACGAAAAGAAATAAGTATTTTGTCGGATCGCCCATAGCATATCAAAACTACTATGGTTTGGCATAGGTAGGATTTAAATGATTTTTAAAAACTAACTAACATCATCTGTAAATTGTAGTACTTACTATAATTGCAATAAAAACAAAAACGTATAACTGACAAAGTTTAGTATGCACTATTTATATTGAACAGGCTACCTCAACCCTTCACTACTGGTAGAGTATATGCTTCATAACTTTGCACTCCTGCTTTAGAATGAAAATTATGTAATATATTCTAAAAGTATTTTTTGATTATCTCTCCATTCATTTATTACTAGGAACATATTAGGTATATTAATACAAGTAAATATCATTTGATCTCATTTTATGCGACGTAATCTGGCATAGAGGCATATCAGTATAGTAAAGAGTGCAAAAAAGTGCAAAAAAGTGCAAAGTTACAAACGTATAGGTACTTATTTATACTATTCTATTCTAGTGCAGTATTCCACGCTAGGGGGGCGGCAGGTTATATGAAGGTATGATGAAGCAGGCAAGTATGGTGAGGCAGGCTGGTAATCAATTTGCTGCAAAATTTCTAGGTTAACATTATATTATTCTTATTTGGCCATATCCGCCCCTTAATTGGGGCATATGGACACCACGCGGCGCCTCCAAGAATCCCTGTCGCTCGCCAGTCTTCTTGCTTCGGTCCAGGTCAAACCAGCATCCCGTAGCTCCGCCGTATACACTCTGTAGATAGTATATAGCGGCCTTCCAGGACGCCGGAATCCGGTCGGCTTGAAGAACAGGCAAGCCAGTTGAGGTTCTCTTCTGGCATCCGCAGCACGTGGCTGAGCCAGGCCCAACGTCGCCTCTTCACTTTCAGCGTGATGAGAGGCTGCTTGGTGCGTTCTCTTATCCACCGCACACCCGGTATTCGTCGCAAACATCTGTTTTCGAAGCTCAGTATACGGTTGCTCTGAGCCTTCGTAAGGTGCCATGATTCGCTACCGTAAAGAAGCACCGTCAGAATGCAAGCGTCAAATAGGCGGCATTTTGTTTTGACCGAGTGGGTACGTTATAATGACGGTCAAAAAGCCAAAGTAAATCATCCATGATGGCCTGCATTCTTTTTTTTATCGCGTCGCTATTTCTCGTAAGTTGTCGGATATTGTAGACCTGCTTCATTCAGTTGTATGAGAAAGCCGATTCCTTGCCCCTCTTTTTATTTTATACACCTATGATTCCGCGGTTGAAGTGACGAAAAGCTATGATATACCTAGGTACAGGGTAAATACGGGAGTTAATAGTACCAGCTAGATTTTTGTAACCCCACCCCTTTCCACTGACTTAAAAACATCATTGAAAAAAATATTACTTATTATTTATTCAAGAACTATGATTTCAATTTCTATTTATTTATTTTAAGCATATTGTGGACATTACAAATTACAAGTTTAAGACGTTCAAAACATGACAAGAAACATTATTATAAAGAATAAGAAAAAATAACAAAAGCGATAACAATGAAAATATAAAAAGAGAACATAATAATATAAACATAGATACAAAAGCAGTGAAAATACAATTATAAATCTATACAAGTTCAAAAAAAGTACCTACACCGAGTTTGATAAGGAGGCCCCATTTTAATAATTTATAAAATAGGGTCCACCTAAACTCACTCTCACGCAAGTGGAATATATCAACACCCAAAGCAATTTGGTTGAACATAGTGTTATTGCCCTCCCAATTGGCATTATCAGTGGCAGGTTGGTTCTACGCCTTGGGAGACTAAAAAACCGATGCTTTCTATTTCTAAGATAGTTATCAGGGACACACAGGTCAACACTGCCCAGAATAGCAGAGTTCTCATTTATACTTCGTATAAGTCGAAAAAACTACGTAGCAAGTAAAGATCTCTTCTAAATTGCAGACTGCAGTATGTAAGCATACCTAAGAGAAAGTCAGTTGGATAAAGCCACAGATAGTATCCATACAACCTCGAGTAAAGGAGTCTCAAGAATTTCTTCTGAACCCTCTCCACAATAAGGCCATACTTCAACTGATGCGGAGCCCAAGCAATAGACCCACTCTCAACCCTGCATGCTGTAGGTATCGCAACGTTTGAAACGCGCGAAAGATGAGTTCTCAATTAGATATACCTCGTAGGTATAAGTCGAAAAAAATAGGTAGCTAAATAAAGATGGTAACAGTACCTACCTATTGTTTTAGTCTTGTATGATTCAGAGCAACGACAAAGGTTGCTAGATTGGGCGCCGGTGCTTATCGGAAGGCTAGACTCGAAGCAATTATTGAACTTGATCGAACCTTAGACACCACCATGACTTTATGCATTCGGCACCTGTGTGATATTCTACTCGAAAACTGAGGTCTCGTGAATATAATAAGGGTATCAAACACATTCAATTCAAATGTAAGTATATATTTTGGTTACAATATGTAAATTGTAGATGCGTTAAAGATTTTCATTGTGTGCTTTCTATCGGAAAGATACTTTCTCTAATTTTATTAGATTCAATATGAACATTAATTCAATGTTCATAGCTGATTTTGGCAACATTCATGAAGAATTCAAGAATGAAAACCTAACCTAACCTAACCCAGTTTCGAAGGGTGACTTTTGGAAAGATGTAGGCTGTGGAGATCTGATAAAAAAACAGACTTTTTAGGTATACTTAAGAGAAATAAGAAGATAATATGGTATTACTACTAATGAATAGGTACACACTAATGACAACGATACACTAATTTAATGAAACTTCAGAAACTCACTGACGACATAAAATTAAGCGATCAGTTTAAATAACGTATTTTTTCATAACATTTATACACATCAAAAATCATTAGATAAAAGTTCTTTTTATTTTTAAAAACAGTCTATATTTATTAATATTCGATTAAAAATCATAGAAATTATTATTTTTTTCAGTTTTAGGCTCTGCGATCGGAGCTTACCTTAGTTCATACTATTCAATAGACTGGGCGGGGCTACGTGACGTAAAGTCCATATAAAAAAATTGAGAATTATTTGAAACATAATCCGACCTTTATTTACGTCAAGACAGATGGCGCGCTGCGGTATATTTTTTAAAACCATTGCAGATTGTTTTGTAATTATCTGTGTAATACATTCCTACACATACGGCATCTCTCGTTGGCAAAATAAATCATTTTATAAAATATATAATCAAGTGATTATATAAATAAGTCAATATGCAATTAAAAAATATTTTTCTAAAGAAGGTAGGCTTCAAATAATTGCGTAGTATGGAGTCTTCCCACTGACCTAACCTAATCTAACAAATAATCCAGTATATCGGCTATTTTGTTTGCCATGGCTTCCTGTAAAGCGGGCTTCAAGACCTACACCGGTTTGAGGGCTACATGTAAATTATACGTATTAAATTTCACCGTAGCACAGTTTGCCGTGAGCTTCCTTATCGGAAAGAGATACCCGTATACCATACGGTCATCTTTATAGTACTGAGATGAAAAAAAATGCGTTGTTCGTGGAGCATTGCAGACAATAATGATCCAATTTTATCTAACCTAACCTCACCTAACAAATAATGTAGTATATCAGCTATTTTCAAAATTTGTTTGCCGCTGGCTTCCTGATAACCGAGAAGAACCGTGTTTTATTAAGATTTGAATTTTATCTCAGTACTATACGAATGTTCTATACGGAGTCGAGTCGTGGAAGGCAAGGGAACGGAAGGCAATTGATGCCCTTGAGATGTGTTGTTGGCGACGAATGCATCGTATTTCTTGTACGGAGCACAGGACGAATCAGACAGTCAATCATCCAGAGACTGAAGATAAAGGAAGGGCTCTCGACAGTATGTCTGAAAAGAATTCTGCAGTTTTGTGGACATATTATCAGGCGCGGACCGGACAACCTGAAGAGACTGGTAGTTTTGGGTGGCCTCCAGGGAAGGCGACACAGAGGAAGAGCGTCTGCGCGCTGGAGCGACCAAGTGAAAGAGCTGACTGGGGGGGGGGGGGGGGGGGGGTACCATTCATTCTGCCCCGAGAGAAGCGGAATATCGAGAAGGATGGAAAGTCTTGGTCGCTCAAAGGATGGCGAAATTCAAATGTGGTCACAATCCTCAGACATGAGTGCACGACCAAGAAGAAAGAGACTATACGACAAAAAAAGGAGTACGGTCTTTAATATACGACCATATTATATTTCCGATAGGTACAACATTTCACGGTGAACTTTGATACGGTGAACTGCATACTTACAAATTTCCGGACACGATTTATTTTACATGCAGTGACAAGTTTAGGGACTTGGATGCTTGGGGAATCGACTGATTATGACGCCCCTCACGATAAAAAATTGAACAAAAATCATTAATTTCAACCACCAACGTACTTACTAATAGCGGTAGGTATCCTTGAGACATATTACGAAAACGATTCGTCAGAATATATAGAAGGGGGCCTCGAAACAGTTAAAACTAAGCAGATAAAACGGCAATGGGCTGAAATGACGTCATACAGCAGTATCTACCCAAGCGTGTCCAAAAACTTGTGCGTATGCAGTTTGCCGTATCACCGTGAAATGTTGGGAAAATTGTATTAAAGACCGTCCAACCTCTTTGGGTCGTATAGTACTGACATAAAATTCATGTCTAAATAAAACACGGTTCTCGTGGAATGGAGTGTTATTGTGTTTTGGTTTTAACCTTTAATTAACGATTCAACCCTCCACAATTTAACATAGCAAATAATCAATATTTTTTCCACTACTCTACGATGTCAGTTTTTGTTTTCCCAACGAAAAAATCCCTAATGAAGAGAGGAAGTTTCACAAAATAATCATGCATTAAATTTAGTGTTATTATAAATCCGGTGAGAATTCATTTAAAAACGTCAATTTTATAAAATCTCTTATCAATTTCGTTAGTGATTAAAAATACATATATGCCTAAGCATTGAATCGTTTAGATATTAGCCAATTATCTTTGCTCAATTCTCGATTTTTTTTTGTTGTTGAAAATCTGTGATTTCACAAATAGTTGTTAATTGGCAAACTTAAAGTAAGGTTCTACCATGTACCTAAATAACTAAAGTATATTATTTTATTATTTATCTCCATGTGACGTTTGTATCAACAGATTTTTGTTTTTACTAGAAATGGATGCTCGCCACTTGCTCAACCTATTAGGTCCATACTCTGACTCCAAACACAAATTTAAATAATTACAAGATAAAAAGAACTTTTTATATACAACGTTTTTAAATTTTCTGTTGAATTATTATATGCTCAAACTTGTACTTGATATGAAGTAAATAAAAAACAAACAAATATAGAATACTGAAATGTCATTTTGATTTCCATAGTAACGCACGTATATATTAATAATTTAGTTGCTAGGACCACCCCCTTAGCAACCACCTAATAGTCTTTTACTTTTTACGGATTTTTCTGAAATAACTTTCCATACAAAACATCAATTCTGCTTATAGATGGCTAAAAGTATTAAAAAAATGCATTGGCATCGTGTTCTGATATATTCTTAAAGTTTCAAATGTCAAAAGTCGGGAAGTTAGTTAAAAATCGATTGCAAGATTTGTACTGGACAAACAAGAATACGAGCTAATAAAAACGTTGTGAAATAATACGACGTGTATTTGCTAGACCCAGGATTCAAACCACTCACTTATATTATAGCTATAGTTAGTTCCTTATTAAAACCTAGATGTGTAAGCATGTCCCCACAGATAAATAGAATTCCGACAGGCTCTATCCGAATACAGCACATTTTGACGCAGGTTTTTAAATGCGTCCTGCGAGTGTCCTACGAAAATGAACCATGCATTACAGACGTGCAAAAGTGTGTGTTGCAACCTTCAATACACCAGTTTTAAATGAGCGTCGTTGTATAAACCGAGAGCAGTTGTCAGTTTTCGACGTATGGCGTATTCTTGATACGTGTTTAAGTAAAGTTTATCCCGTATTCTTCCGCACTCAAAATCGGTTTCCATTCAGTTTCCTGCATGTCCCCCAAATCCTGAAGCGGGCCCCTAGGCCACGGTGTTTGGAGCCCCCCCCCCCCCAACCTATCGCTAAGGTTAAGGGCAGTGTAATGTTCTATAGTAGTGTTCCTCAAATGGTATTTCGCGGAACTTCAGGGTTCCGTGTAAAATAAAGGGTAGGTATTTCACGTATTTTTAGCGATGTTTAGTATTTTTAAATAAATCCATTTCAATTATTGGCTCTCGGCATATAAGATCAAATTTGTGGTGTGTGTTTATCTCACTTAAATGTGTGGGCTAGAGCAGGGGGGGGTGCAAACTTTTTGGATGGAGGGCCAGATTCAACAATTCAAAATGAGCGGCGGGCCGCAAGTAAAATACAATTTTTAGATATACACTATTTATTATCACGAAAAATAAACATTACAAAAAAGTTAATGAGAAAAATGAAACTGTACATTTTTTTTAAATTCAGGTGTTTATTTTGTAGTTGATATTCTCAAAACTGCTTCTAAATGGGCATCGGAGATATTTGATCGTAAAGAATTTTTATTGAGGTTCATGATCGAAAATGTTTGTTCACATATATTATAGGTTGATCCAAAAATAACGAACATTTTTCTTGCATAATCTTTAAGTTGGTCAAATTTGTCTGAATTAAGGGCATTGTAAAATTTGGAGATTTCTTCACGACGCGTCGCGACGATGCAATTCTCTTAAATCAGTGTCACCCTGCAGATCAATAATCTCAAGTTGTAGCTCTGTCGGTACACTATCAATATCTATTGATCTACATACAATATCTACATCCAGAGCGAGATTACAATCCGAAATTTCTTTCCATTCATTCCCAATCGATGTTCAACACAGAAAATATTGGTTACATAATGTGAGACGAGACGCAAGGAAGACGTACTGAGATACTTAATACATTTACGAAACAACAAATTCTTCAAATTTTAATCTATTGTCAATATTTTTTAAAAAATTAGAAAAAAGTTATTCGTAATCAGAAGTACAATTAATGATGGCGGGCCGCAAAAAAATACCCGGCGGGCCGCAGTTTGCCCCCCTCATCTCATGTGGGGACCATATTGTGTTTCCAGAAACTTTTAGATACGTATGCAGTTTGCCGTATCACACTTCACCGTGAAATGTTGTACATATCGGAAATATATGGCCGTATATTAAAGACCATCCAACCTCTTTGGGTCGTAGGTATAGTATCTACTGTCATACAATTCATATGTAAGGAAAACACGGTTCTTGTCGGTTTTCACGTTACAGGAAGACAGCAGCAAACAATTTTTGAAAATAGCCGATATACTGGATTATTTATTAGGTCAGGTTAGGTTTTCATTCTTGAATTCATAAATTTTTTCGAAATCTGATATAAAAATTGAATTAATGTTCATATTAAATCTAATAAAATTGGAGACCGTATAGTATATTATGGTCATGGGAATGGGACAACTGGACGCCGCACTGTCGTAGACACGTAAACAGAACGTAGACGAGGAATTTTAATCAGTTTCTATATATCTACTTATTAGTAGTTTTAATTCATTTTACTCTTAACATAATGTTTTTTTTATTGCGGATTGAGAATTACCATGCCTAAGGCTATATATATAAAATAAAAAACTCTTTTTTCGTTGCGACGTAAACATATGCACGATTAAATCATTATTTACGTGTGCATATTTAAATTCTCACTAACTATTAAATCATAATATAATAATTTAAATATAAATAATAATATTAAATATATTTTTTAAAAGTATCTATAAGTACCTAACGTCTATTTAATTTCGAATTGCGTGGCGTCCAGTTGCTCCGGCGCCAAATCGTCCTAGACACATGGTCATCTCTTTCCGATCAGACAGCTCACGCCGAACTGTGCCCCGGTGAAATGTTTTACGCTTAGATACTTTGGTGCTGTCTTCAATCAAAGGTTAAAACCTATACAACTACCTAACGTACTATATCTTTGCACCAATTTAGAATTTTTTGAAGCTTTTTTGTTTTGTTTAATTAAACGGCCTTATTTTCATATTAAAACGATTCCATCGCGGTCATTTGCTTAATTTTTAGTGAAACGAACCTTTAGGCGACCTCTCTCCTTCATAAATTACTGTCAAAATAATATCTTCGTTCGTAACGTTGAATAATAATGCCGAACAGAAAGCTTTTAAAAAATAAATCTTTTTTTCCCCCTTTTAACCCTCGCAGTACGCTACTGCTATTATTAATAACACAGACTTATCTACCTAATATCGTATTTTGTACAAGTGTTTACTGTAGGTAAACATAAACAAAGTTATAATTTAATTACCTACAGATTTTTTGAACATTCATTTCAATGTCACATTTAACTTAGAATAATACATAATATCGTCACTGTTCAAGACACTAATTCGAAAAATGACATATTGAGTTAGTTATACCAAAATATTCCTTATTTCAAACTTTACCGTCTGGAAACCTTCTTAATAAATAAACAGTCTTTATTTTAAAGTCATCCTTTTTACGATTACTTAATAAACTCACATGATACACCATTTCAAACATTTTAACAACTTCAAAGTCAAATTACTCAAAACTAGTAATCTCCAGTTAGTGTGTTCTGCCAGAACAGAGACAATATTTAGTACCTAGGATTAGGGATTGAAATACCGGTATTTCAAAACCAGTATTCAATTATTTATCGATACCGAAATACCGGTTTCAAAAATCCAAAATACCGGTATTTTCGATAGATATTAAGGTGACGCATCAGTGAAACGCCAAATAATGTTCAACTGTACGCGCGACGAAAATTAGTACTTGCTTCGCATTCATTGAGAGAACGTGGAGTCAGACGCACGTCACTTTGCTGCGTGATGGCGACGGGCCAATTAATTCTAAAATCGTGTAAAGACGACTAAAAACTTTACCCATTTACTTTAAAAAGCAAACATGTCAATGAATATATTATTATTGATACTAATAGAATAATAAACAGAACATAAAATGGACGTATGTTGGATTTATATGAGAAATAATATTTCGTTTGACAGGCGTCATTTTCACCCGCGACCCGCAATCCGCACATCGCCTAGCAACGATCTTTTTAGACCGTGCCTCAACTAATGCATGGCCTTAAGAAAGCATACGCGTATATGTTTTTCAACAACGAATTTAATGTTATTTTTTTCATTACTTACTACTGTAATGTATATTAAATTTAGTGTACAAGTGTTATGCTGGAAAAACGCAAATATATTCACTGAAACTAACAAAAGTCAAATAACATTAAAACAAAAACTTAATATCTACTCCTAGAATTGTTTCGATGAATTTACATATTTCGAAAAAGAAAACTATCTTGGCAAATAGGTATATCAAATTATTCTATAGCTATTGATCCAACATTGATACTACATCATGGGTGGCCAAACCGCGGCCCACTGGGTGTCCACTTGTGGCCCGCGGAGCTGTGAGAAAATAAAAATTATAGATGTGCTAATTTCTCAAATTGAGATTCAATATTGGCTCAAGATTTTAATAAGCACCGTGTGCTTTTTGCTGAATTTGCACAGCCATTCTCCGTCGACGTGAATTTATTACCGGGAAATTTACAAATGGAACATTGTGACATATGTTGCGATGAACACTTGAAGGATAAATTTCGTCAGGTTGGTTTGGAAGAGTTTTACAAAATATATTTGGACAAGGAGAAAAATTATCCTGCATTTTCAAACATGCTCTAATGATGACTTCGCTATTTGGAAACACTTACACGTGAGAACAGCCTTTTTAGTCGGGTGAAGCATTTCAAATCCCGAGTGAGATCACTTATGACAAATCACTGATGTGCATTTGGAAAACTGTTTGCGCGTAGGAATAACCTCACTCGATATCGATATTGATGCACTTAGTTCTGCCACACAAAATCAAACTTCTCACTAAAATTTATTATTTTGTTTATTTTTTATTATTTAAAAAAAGTCTAATCTAATAAATATGTTGGATTCTTATTTTTGTTTTATTTTATTGATATATAAATGTTATAGGTATTTCTTTTTTGTTTTGCATAATTTAAAAAAATGGTTGTGCGGTTCGGTAGGAAGCCTCATTTTTAGAATCTGGCCCGGCTGCTGAAAAGGTTGGCCACCCATGTACTACATCAAATAAACGTTGAATTTCACAGATTTTTCTGTACCCGGACTTATATATAGTATTTGTAAAAATTGGCAAGATATAAAATATTATGATCTCTATCTACTTATACATATTTACAAAGGTCAACATAATAAATGTGGGTAGGTACTTTAGGTTGCTATAAAATAGTATTCTAATTAGATTTTAATAGTTATATTTATTGATAGGTACTTTTTTCTATACTTAATATGTTTTGACAAATACCGGTAATGATACCGGTAATCAATAAGAAATACCGAAATACCGGTATTGATATATTCATTCGGTATTGCAATCCCTACCTAGGCTGAGAAAAGTATGGATATCTTTGAGAGGAAAGTTTTAGGAGAATCTTTGGGGCTGTTTAAGAAGGTGGCATTTGGAGGTCAAGGTATAATGAGGAGCTATAAACACTTTATGGGGTCGAAAAAATCACGTGGCATATGAAAATGCACAGGAATTCCGGAGGATATATCGGCGAGGCGGGCTATATACCTACACAACCCCCAATGGCAAGAGAAGACCTGGACGGCCGAAATTGAGATGGCTGGACTGTGCCACGGGAGATACTCGGTCAAAACAACTGGAGAGTGTCGGTGCTTGATCGTCCAGGATGGAGGAAGTTTTTTAAGGAGACCAAGATCATGGCCCCCACACCCTTAAGCGGGCCCCCAGGCCACGAGGTTTGGTATGCCCCCCACCTATCACTAAGATTAAAGGCAGTATGGCGCTCCACAGTAACGTTTTCCAAATGGTGTTCGAGGTAAAATTATTATTAAAATTAATTAGTATTTAGTATATTTTTTAACTATTTTCTAATACATCCACTCGAATTATTGAATTTTTGTCAAGTATCGACACACATCAAAAATTGCATCCCATAGCTACATATTTTAAAACCATAATTAACATTAACATTCGAAGCGACTTTTTTAATAGTAGGGTCAATTTGTGATATATGTATTTATCTCACGTATCTGGTTGAGCCACAACGTCGGGCCCCTTTTGAGCCCGGGCCCCCAGGCTAGAGCCCTGTCAGCCCCCCCTTGTGGAGGCCATGGTCAAGACCCACCAAGGGTTGTAGTGCCATAAATGATGATGATGATAAGTACCTGAAAAAATTAACAATTAATGAAGTCATACAATAATTGAAATTTTGAAATTGTACAAAATTTAATTTAGAAAAATACACTTTTTAACTGAAAAACAAAGCAATCAGACCTTATATTTTAGGGGGTCTGGCTGAGATAACCTTCTACTAGCAACAGGTATACTTCAAAATATAGAAACAGTGGACTAATTTGTTTATCAGGAATCGACCATTAGTGGAAAAGGCGGATGTGAAGAAAAAATAAGAAGGCGCACACAGTTTACGAAACATGTCACGTCTTACCACTATGTGGAAGGATCGGAGAATTTCAATTGCCCCAAAAATAATGCTTGTGCAAAGATTATTGTTCTCCATATTTTTGTTTGGTGTCGAATTGTGATTGGTGCAGAATGCTTTGTAGTTCATTGATAGAGTACAGGATAAAGCAGTCAATCATCAAATTTAATTTTAGGTATGGTCCCAATATTAAAGCTCGATTTGATATAAATAAAAAGGATTTCAAGTTAAACACATTTATATTTTTATAAAATCGATGTTTTTAAAAATAAATATAAAAAATATTAAAACGATGAATTAGTCAAAAATCTACACGACGAAAAATTGAAGACTTAATAAACTAAATTTTAATAATAAATATGACCATAAAATATAATGTAATACTTAATAAGATATGACCCTGCAACAAATTCACACTTTTTTACAATTGTAAGTTTATCTTTGAGTTAAAAAAAAGTATTTTTAATGTTTTCAGATGCTTACCTACATATTTATTAATTAATAAAGTTGAAATTGTAAATTATCCCAAAACAATCTAAAATTGCAAGCTTCGTATTTTTCCGCTAGGTTCTCTGCTGACATGCCTCTCCCCCTTAACAACATGCTTTATTATAACACCTCAAAATCAGTTTCAAATGAACCACCACTAACTTAAGGAATTCCTTTCTCAATTCTATTATTGTTGAAACAGAGACAAGCGTATAGCCGTAGACCGTCTACGGAGCGTAGCATCTTACCAATAACAATGTTCTTATCCTCGTTCCTAATGTCAATATAAAATAATGATATTTTGAAAGCACAAAAGAAAGTGTAACCAATAATAAAATTGAGAATTAATATGTTGAATAAATAATTCGTCATTCGGTATCAAAGGGGTTGAATTGTACAAAAGAACACGCCCTTCGCGCTTATTTAAACCGGCCAATCGGACGCCGGAGTTGTTTATTTTTTTATATTTGAAAAAAAAATCAAGAAAATTAACCCTGGAATAGTACCACGCCTTAAAAAGTGGTGAATATTAATAGGTAAAACAATAACCTTCCCATTTTACATCAGGCAGGTAGGGTAGTAGGGTACTCACCTCTTTTGGTATATATTGCGTTAGTATGTACCTATTACTAACTTAAGTATTATAAGTAGCATACAGCAAAGATTCACCCTCACTCTGGTGCATATTGATAAATTACACACCCTTGATCACATCTTCCGGTTGAGTCCCCATTTTATTTCAGTTGAAAGGGAAGAGTTTCACAAGTTGACCTGGCCCTCAGTTGGAGCAGTCGGTCATCGCGATTTGGTTACATTTAATAAGAATATAAATCACACACACTCTAGTCACTAGATATCAGTGGTGAGGGGTGGAGGTAGGCTGTTAAGATCCGACTTAAATAGTGCACATAAAACTCAGCCAGTCATACATAGTAGTTGTTTTCATTGAACTAAGACTACAAATTAAAGATAGGTAGTGTTTACAAATCAATTAAACCCTACCTAAGCCAAACCATAATAATTTAGGTAAGTATGTTATGAGTGATCTGACAAAAATAGTGCACACCCTTTTTAGTCATACTTAGGTATTTGTTTTTGTTGAACTAAGAATACACATTACAGATTGTGTTAGTGAGTTTGGAAAACTTTCGGTTTTCGCAGGGTTTAATTGAATTTTAAAAACTTACCAACACCTTTTGTAAATAATTGCAGTCTTATTTCAGTAAAAACAAATACGTATGACTGACAAAGTTTAGTGTGAACTATTTATGTCTGATCTTAAGAGCCTACCTCCACCCCTCGCCACTGGTAAATGGATGTGTTGTTAATTTACTCACTTATATTTATACATATTTTTTCTGACTCTTCCTTAAATTTCGGTGATATTTATTACGTATTTGGAACTGAATATTTTATTTATATACGGATTGGATTACAATACTGTATGGCCATCGGTTTCGCATACCTACAATATCTCATGAACTATGATATGATAAACTGCATACGTATAATTTACGAATACGAATCATTACCTTTTTACAACAAGGAGTATTCGCCACTGGTGCCTCTACCTACCAGTAGCGAAGGGTGGAGGTAGGCTGTTACGATCCGCTATAAATAGTGCACATTAAACTGTGTTAGTCATACGTATTTGTTTTTATTGAATTAAGTCTACAATTTATAAGTGGTATTGGTTTGTTTTTAAATATCAATTAAACCCTGCCTAAACCAAGCCATAATAGTTTTAGTATATTTTGGGCGACATGACAAAATATTACATACCTTTTCATTCATACATATTTGTTTTCGTTGGATTAAGAAGACATATTACACATATTGTTGATTATTTTTTTTTAAATTCATTAAACCCTGCCTTAACCAAACTATAACTGATAAAAAATATTATTCTATCTATAAAAATAGTCAAAGTTATGTATGATTTAATTGCATAATTTTTGATATTTTATAGATAGATGAGTATCGTTTGACTACTATCTACTATGGTTTGGTTCGCTGGGTTTAATTGAATTTTGAAAACTAACCTACACCATCTGTAAATAATTGCAGTCTTATTTCAAAGAAAACAAATACGTATGACTAACACAGTTTAGTGTGCACTATTTATGTCTGATCTTAACGGCCTACCTCCACCCTTGTCCACCGATGTCAGCCACTTGCTCAACCTATTAGGTCCATACCCTGACTCACACACATATTGAAAAACAATATGTGTACTTGCCAGACCCAGGATTCGAACCTGGGACCCACGGCATGATAGTCCAACGCTTATGCCACGCGGCCACGGTAGGTTATCAATATAATATGTTCAAAATGATTGGGTGACTAGGTACATCGATATAATGACCTAACCTTACCTAACCCAAATAGATTTTTCCCCTGGCTGTTCTGTTTTGTCCCTGTTCTGCTTTGTCATGTTCTGTTTTGTCATGTTCTGTTTTGTCACATTCTGTTTTGTCCGGTTGCCGATAAACTGCATACGTATAATTTTCGAATACGAATCGTTATCTTTTTGCAATTGGGAGTATTCGCCACTGGTGCCTCTACCTACTTACCTAACTACCTATTTTTTCAAAAAGATAATGAAGGCAGGGATAGACTTACCTCATTTGCGTTAGTTTCTAGTTTCTATAATTAATTCGCGGTTCTCTTTGATGTCCGTCTTTCGTAATTATTTATAGCTTTGATTTCGTTTCGTGAATAAATTCTGCGTGAGTTAACTCCGAGGAGAGAAATGATCCTGATTGTATTCAACCGTGGCTTCGCACAGGGTGACTAAAAACGATTTGATATTGCTAATTAATTTTCTAGTATTAACCACTAACCAGCATGGCACATACCTTAGGCATAAAGCCCACCAAAGCGGCGCTCGGTGCGCTCACTACGAAGTAGGCCTCCTCCCACCCGCGCATTACCCTTCACCTATGTAATAAGGGGCACAAGAAGCACAAAATAATTATTATTATCAGCGTCTCTCATAACAAAGCAATAAAAATTTATTAAATTTCTCGGGGCTTGTAATTAATATTCACGATGACATCATTCTACTAGCAAAATATTGGACACGCAATAACTAAACAATGAGTTCACTGTTATTAAATAATGCCTTCTCGCCTGTCTATCGACGACGCTTCCAGAAGCGTGATTTTGCTTGGCGTGTTCAATGAATGGACTACGTTGTATTTTCGTTAATTCGTCCCGCTGAGAAGCCACACAACGGTAAATCATGGGGCGGGCGGGCTCAATGTGTCGTCAAATCCAGTGTGCGCTGGCGTATTTGATTACGTTGTATTTTCGATGATTTACGCGCCACTTGTGAAATTTCGCGCGAGTGCCCCACTCGCTGCCTTAAGTGGCTTTTACGCCTTAGGCTCACAGAATACGATAATTAATATAATTCCAATACTTAGGCTACATTCAATACGTTAGGGACATTTTGATGCAGGCTTTTAAATGTGTGTGTGGCCTACGAAAATGAAACACGCATTATGCACGTGCAATGGTTTATATAATACATCAATATTAAATGAGCGTCAATGCATAAACTGAGAGCAGTTGTCAGTATTCGATGTATGACGTATTCTTGACACGTGGTTAAGTTTATCCCGGCTTCTTCCTTAATCGAGATCGGTTACCTACTACTCTTTACCCGTTAGGTATTTTAGTTCCATTATTTCTGTGTTCCCTGCTTAGGCGTTAGACGAGGCTTTTTAGAGCAAAAAATTGCAGTAGGTACAAAGTACAATAAGAAAATGTGAGACCACAACACAAACGTAAGTATTTTTACCTATCTACCCACCAAACCAAAACCGGTTCACACTAGGTCTGAATTGAGTATATCACGAGGCCCTACGTTTGCTATGAATCATCATCATTAACGACTGGGAATGTCTTAGAAGTAGTTACTCAAGGCTGAAGTCACCACGCACTTTAAGTGTGCTTCGACCATTGATATACTACTAGATGAGCAGTTCCCATACAAGTGTCATTTTAAAAGTGTACCACAAAATCGTCTTATAATATTTCCTTGTAGGTATAATGCGTTAAGACCGATAACGTCATGGATTCCCGAATTTCACCCGTATTGCCCTGGCTGTAAAACTAAATTTGCGTTCTTGGAATAGTGAACCTAAGGGTGCTGCAACGCAAAGCAGACAGAGCAAGTCGTCATGCGCTGACTATTAGTTAGAGTAAGATGCAAGCTAGATCGGGCTTACCCAGTAAGTTTTAACAAAGGCCGACTCGCTGAAAATCGGGCGTCATTTTAAGAAGCATATGATTCATCCAGTAGTATAGCAATGGCTTCGACTGAGTTTAAATTGACTTCTTAAATAAAAATGTCCACATGGAAGAGAGGAGCAGATAATTCAAAACTGGCGAATACCTACTACGAGAGAACGTTGCACCATGCCATATTTTTTTTAAAGCAATATAATTGGTCTTTGTATCGACCAGGTAGGACGGTCTGATGGGGCCAACAGCTGGCTTGACCGAATTCAATATATCCACCGTCTCAAATGTCGTGACAAATTCAAAGATCTCGGCAGCAGCAAACCCACAGTGTAATCGACAATGATATTAATAGTATGTATGACTGTTCTGTGGAGTATGCCATTACATTTTTTTCTTATCTTCTACCTTTATGACATTGTTAGATTCATATAGGAATGTTTGTGAACACGCTGTAGTTACTAAAATCGTGAGTCATTAGTTAATAGACGGTAGCAAAAGTCAAAGCGTGAGCCGCCATCTGTATAATCAAAAGCCAACCACCAATAAAATTCACTCATTTTTCAAAAGCTTCTAGGAGAATAGGTGGATACCTATTTACTTATATAAAGTATCTAGGTATATAAATAAATATGTACCTATTCGATGGATATTGGATGTGGTAGGTTAGGTAGTAAGTATGAAATGCATAGTGTCGAGTTATGTTGATGTTAAATCGACATCACGTGCATATGCTAAAATACCATAACAGTTACAAAATTATGAAATATTTCGTTGACGTTGGACTAGGAAGGTATCTATCAGTGGCGAGGAGTTGAGGTAGGCTGCTAAGATTCGAAATAAATACTACACACTATTTTTTTCAGTCAAACATATTTGTTTTCATTGAATTGAATGATGCTGGTTAGTTTTTAAAATTCAATTAAAGCCTGTCTAAGCCAAAACTTACTAATTTAGGTATGCTATGGGCGATACGACAAAAATAGTGTACAGTTTTTCAGTTATACCTATTTATATCTACACATTGTAGTCTTAGTTCAATGAAAACAAATACCTACGTTTGACAGACAAAGTTTAGTATGCACTATTACAGTGGCGCACCCAGGATTTAATATTGGGGGGGCCCAAGGAGGAGAATGTAAATTAGTCCCATAGGCTCTTTTTCTTCTTCACAGCCTAATTTCTCATTTATCGGTCTTTTGTCTATTGCACTCGGTGTACCTACACCATGGTCCCCACATCCTGAAACGGGCCCTCAGGCTAGGATATTTGGCGGCCCCCCTACCTACCGCTAAGATTAAAGGCAGTATAAAATACTAAATTAACGTTTTCCAAACTGTGCTTTAGTTCAAATTAAGGGTACGCATACACTGAATTATTGGCGATTTTTAATACATCTACTTTAATAATGGAGCTGTCGAGTATCGACACATAATAATCAAAAAATATATTGCACAATTATATAAGAAATTGAAAATGTTTATGGTTATGAAGTATAATAGCGCCGCAGGCGACTTTTTTTCCTATTAAAGCTAATTAATGATGTGTGTTTATCTCACTTATCTGGTCAACCCGACACGCCGGGCCACCCATAACCCGCCCCCCCCGGCTAGAGTTCTGTCAGCCCTCCCAAGCTATGACCTACACCACTCCGGAATTCGAGTGGACACGGAGAATTTTTTGACAGTTCCATTAGGGATTGGGTTTCTAAAAAAACCGGACATTTTCGAAATTTTTGTGTTAGAAATTAAAATCTAAGAAATTTTTCTATAAAGGTGCTGGTGAATTACATTCTGATAATTTTTATTTTGGGGGGAGCCAGGGCCCCCTGCCCCCCCCCCCTGGGTGCGCCACTGCACTATTATGTCGGATTTCAATAGCCTACCTCCACCCTTCGCCACTGGTACCTATTATTTAAGCCAATCGAATTGCGGTATTCTGGAAGACTGCTAAAATACGATTATGGTAATTACCATTCATAGATTTTATATGACGGAACTACGGGATATGTCGAGGAGAAAATATGACCAAAGAAAATGAAGACGATGATTAAGCTGTGCTTTTATTAATGTTTTTAATATAATACTATTTTATCCCTCTAGCTAGCAGTGGCGAAGGGTGGAGGTAGGCTGTTAAGATCCGCCATAAATAGTGCACATTAAACTTTTTCAGACATACATATTTGTTTTCATTGAAATAAGACTACAATTTACAGATAATGTTGGTTAGATTTAAAAAAATCAATTAAACCCTGAAAAACCAAGCCATAATAGATAATAGTCAAAAAATACACGTCTATCTATAAAATATCTAAAATTAAGCAATTAAATCATACATAACTTTTAACATTTTATAGATAGAATAATATTTTTTATTTATTATAGTTTGATTTACGCAGGACTTAATGAATTAAAAAAATGAACCAACAATATGTGTAATATGTAGTTTTAATCCAACGAAAACAAACAACTATGAATGAAAAATTGTGCACAATTTTGTCGTATTGCCCAAATTAGACCAAATCTATTATGGTTTCGTTTAGGCAGAGTTTAATTGATTTTTAAAAACTAACTAACACCATCTGTAAATTGTAGTCTTAATTCAATAAAAACAAATACATATGACTAACATAGCTTAGTGTGCACTATTTATAGCGAATCTTAACAGCCTACCTCCACCCTTCGCCACTGCTAGCTAGTCCATAGCATAATAATGTCAAAGTCTATTAGTGTTCTAATTATGAGTGAGCAGTAAAGCAGCTTATTGATTAATTATTATAATCAGGGCTGGTCTTTGCAAGTGCAAAGCCTGTTCGGAGTATGAGCACAAGGCTCTATGTAGGTACTAGGTAGGTACTTACTTATAGTATTTTCTCCTCCAAAATCGGTTGAGGGTAGAGCTTGTCACTTTTCGACTCTTTTCATTTCTCAATTCTCGAAATCAAGAATAGAATTTGTTTTCTCGAGAATGTTTTTTTAATTTCTCAAAAATTTCTCGAGGTTCTCGAGAAACCACTTTATTATGAAATTACCTCTTCTTGCCGATTTCTTTTTAGAAACAATTTTTTACTGACCGATTTAAGGAATTCCGCTCAGATTAAAAGTCGAGATAATCTTTCAGTCAGCTTTTCTGTTCCGACCAAGCATTTTTTTAACCGGAAAATTGGATAAACTCCGTTAAGAATCCAAGTCGAAGCAGAGACGTCATATTATTTTCTTAATATATTCCATTTCTTCTTCTTCTTTCATCCTTCTTTTTTCTGAACATTTTTGTTCGTTTAACAATATTGTTGTCTACTCCATTTCGCATGATGCAAGTGAGCTAATTTTAACGTGTTTTTTTTTTATAAATAATGGTCCCGAACAGCTATAGGTACCGGTGACGAAGACTCCATACTAGGCGATTATTTAAAGCCTACCTTCTTAAGAAAAATATTTTTTATTGACATATTAAATAATATAATCTCATAATAATATATTCAATATGCCCAACGACATCTATCGTATAATTGTCATAATAATTTTATGATCTTTTCCTTTATTTCAATAAGTACCATTTATGGCATATCTCGAAGGTTTAAAAAAACAAGCGACATCTCGTTTCGCTTCACATATTGTATGGATTACGTTCGCGTGAATCGAAAACTTTTTTTATATGAAGTTTGTTTCTCATAACTTCAAGACGTCTGCGGCAGCCCATATAAATTGGTAAGCTATTTAAGGAGCGCTTACATTTTACGTAAGTGCACATTTATTCGAAATAATTTATAAGATGAATTAAAAAAAATAATTTCTAGGGATTCATCACATATATTGTTGTTAAAAAAATAATAAATAATTTATCTCGTGATTTTTATTTGTCAGTTAGTTCATAGACTAAGACAATTTATTCAGCCAATTCAGACAAATTATTATGTAAGTTGAAATCTGATATTGTATCTAAGTCTGTGTTTTAAATATAGAAGTATTTTAAAATGTCTAGTTTACGGGTTAAATTATAAATTATTATGGAACAGATTTACAATAATGGATATTTTCAATATATTTTGAGCGTATCTTGCGTTTATATTTAAGAAAATAGGTACATAATTCAAATTAATTGCTTAATTTTATACCATCAGTAAGCTTTTGTAATTTCATCGGTTTTTATGTACCTACCGATTCATCAGTAGCTATGTCGGAGTATCTTCTTATTTCCCGTAAATACATCTAACAGGTGTGCTTTCTCCACAGCCTACCTGTTTCCAAAAGTCACCCTTCGCCACTGGACCTACCTATTAGAAAATTTCATTCCTGATTTTCTCGAAAATTCAATGATTCTAATGCACAAGTGCCTTGCGTTGTTAATATATTTACTCAGGTATTTGATTAAAATTACAAAAAAAACTTATCATAGTTAATCAATAATTTTATTCTTTTTTTGTTTGTTATTATTGTGACTCCCGATGACACTTAAGGGCCGAGGCCCGATAAGGACCAATCGGTCTAATCGCCCTAAGACCAGGCCAGATTATAAACTTAAAAAACCCCTACATACCTACATAATTTACTCGTTCAGTTATAGTCGCCTTCGACAAAATAAATGATTTTTTTGTGAATGGTTGGTTAGATTTTAAAAAGTCGATGTCTTGTTTAAGTCATTATGCATCTCTGTAAAATTTGCGTAAAATGCGCATACGAAGACCCTTGCGAGATTAACGATCCCTGTACGTATAAATACATGTAGGTATGCCGGTATGCAAATCTCAACTCGAGATGAGATGTGTGATAGCCAACCTTTTCTTATGTCAATCGAGTATCACAGTTTTAGCTGTATTTTGTTTACACTATTGCATTGGCGAAAGGTGGAGGTAGGCTGTTAAGATCCGCCATAAATTGTGCACTCTAAACTTTGCCAGTCAACGTAATTGTTTTCATTGAACTGTCTACAATTAAAGTCAAACAAGAAAGAAGAAATAATATTCTATTAACCTACATAATTTTATTTTTTCTGTTCTTGGGAGGGGGGCGGTCCGGATCCGGCAAAGTGCCACTCTTCGGCAGACTTAGAATACCGTCCTCTTTTAGTCTAAAATTGTATTCCTACATATACCTACATACACCTACATATACCTACATATACCTACATATACCTACATATTTTACCATCTTAAACGTATAAATTCAACCAAAACCTAGTCATATATGAACAGACTCTAAAAGCGCTTTACAACATCTTGCCGCAGCAACTCGCTCACATAATAGTAAAACCATAGCATACCACATCCTTGACAGATCGACGCCAAGAAAAATAGAGGAGGAGATCTATGCCTTCAATGGATCCCATCGCACATGGGTATTGAGGGCAATGAAAGGATGATCTGGCAAAGGAAGCTGGCCATTCAGGGGTACCGTATCAGTGGATACCAGAAAACCTGGACTGGAATGAGGCTATAAAGAAAATGGGCCTAAGTATGTGGATAGATTTTCACCATAGGGCATCATTAGAAAAGGAGAATTGGAGTACCTGAGTCTATTCTACCATCACCACGGGAGGTGCCCTGGTTTGTAGAGTCTCCTATGACGAGAAATGAGCTTAAGTTAATACTGAGGCTAAGAACAGGGCACACAATGGGCAAAAGATTTGATGTCCTCATGGGAAAAAGCGAATCGCAACTCTGCAATGAATGTCATGTTTTAGAGGACATTGTACATATAGCACTACAATGCCCTAAAAATATGAACTTCACAGAGTACAGCTGCGAATTGCGGATATTTATGAGAATGTCGACGAATTGAAGGGTGTCCTGGCGGTGGGTAAGACGGAAGAGCAGTTACGATTCTCCCTTGAGAGCGTTGGAGCGGTGCACACCCACCCACTCAATTTATGCGAAAAGACTTTTTTTAAATGAGTATTTAATTTATATTTGATTAATTAAAAGTGTTCTGATCTATTACCGTAGTCATTAATTCATATACAAAAACAAATTCTAATATGTGTTTTTAACCGGCTATTTTAAATAATAATATTATATGTTGATGTGAGCGATATTCGCCATCGCTCGACCAAAGCGCCCAGTAATCTAATTTCGATTTCTTTGCAAAGAGAAAGAGCGTCGTCTGGCGCGTGGAACAGCAATACGTAAATATTTTTTCTACGTGCTCGGGAGCGACAGTTCAAGTCGCTCTCGGCCCGAACGCAGATTCATCGGTTTTAAAACAATACAGCCCGTATCACACGTACAATTATTATTCAATGACAATTTTTTAATAAAAAATTAATTAAATAATTAATATTAATGACAATTTTTATTCAATATTATTATAAAAATAAATTCTTTTCACAGTACGCATTTAAATTTCTGCACATGTTGACAACATTTCTCAAATTTAGGCGAAGTACAATTTAAAAATAAACTTCAAGTTTTTTTCAGTTTGATAACTAAATTCACAATGTTTATCAATTATGATATCTCTTCAAACTAGCTCTGTAATACGTCTGACTTTTGAGATAAAAATAAACTCAAAAATGAATTGTCTGTTATTTACAGCTTGGATAATTTTTATAATGCTGATGACGCCTCAGCATTATAAAACATTTTAATCGAAAAAAATCTCATTGACACATTTACGGAAACGGTTTTACTATTAAATTTAATTTTTACTATTCCGATGACATCAGTGGAAAGCGAAAGATGTTTTTTCACACTCAAACGGATCAAGTGTTTTAGTAGAAACACCATCGCGCAATCAAGATTGAACGCATTATGTATGCTCAGTATCGAAAAAAGAATGATACAAGAGATTCCTGACTTCAACAAACGCGTAATTGAAAAATTTGTGTCGATGAAAAACAGAAGAATGGATTTCTCATACAAATGAACAATAAATCCCGGTCACTGCCAGATACGAGATATTTCGGTACTACTAATAATTCGATCAAAACAAAATAGTTTGTGTTAAAGTTTAAAATCCATTTTTTTTCAAGAAAAACTGTTTTTATAGGTACAACAAATAATAAATAGTGAGTTATTTATTATTTCTTTTAAATGTACTAAATTAAAAAAACCAATAGTTTTTTTTTTTGATTTTTTGGTGAAGTTTTGATGAAGGCAAATGCCTTTTTACGGCAGTCAAAAGGTGAAAAAAGTGAACTCCCAGTAAAATAACTCACCGGTCGCCACTGCGGAAGAGCTAGGCAAAATTGTAAAGTTATTTAAAAGGATAGGAGTGAGGACCTGAGCGGCGGATCCCCTTCTAGAAGAGAAGAGGCAATATGACAGCGAGTCGCAGTTAAAACCTCGGTAAAATCAAAAACAAAAAAAAAACAAAAACCTTGAATAATTTATTTACTTACATAATATCGTCTAACGAGGATTGGAGCATTTCTACGAAACCCACTCTTAAACAGCGATTGTTTTAGATACATGAAGGCGATGAGCGGATTGTGCAAATGACGCGAGCCGAACGTAACGTAATTTGCCATAAAAATTCAACATGCGTCCATTTAATATTATGTTTATTGTTATATTACTAATAATAATAGTAAATTCATTGACATGTTTTCTTTTTTAAGTACATACGTAAAGTTTTTTAGTCATCTTTACACGATTTAAGAATATTTTCATCCGACGCCATGACAAAACAAATCGACGTGCAGTCACCTCGACGGTCGATCTCCGATTGGCGAGTACCTACTGCGAAATTTTGTTCCACATACTGTTCAAAATTATTTGCCGTTTCACTTATGTACGCTATTAATGGAAAAACGCCACTGCTTTCAAAACTTGTAGGTACCTAATGACAGTATTCGTTCTTTAATTTGCCGCTCCTAAGCAACGCATGATCTGCCTGCCACCACGGGACGTCACTTGTGAACTGTAATACCTACGCCCAACTGCATACGTACAAGTTCTGGACACGTATTCTGATACCATGATGAAAAATATTTTTTTATACTTAGGAGTAGGTAAAAATTCACAGGATTTTAATAAGCAAGTATAATATCCAACTGTTGGTGATCACTGTCAACCGAGAGACGGTAGAAATAAATAAAAAAGGTAAAATTTTATTCACGACAGGTATGTATCTATCTATTTGCCGTCTCGTAGAAGATGGTCATAAAAATGAGTTAAGTGTGCAGTAAATATATCATTTTAGATTAGTTTGTTCATATAAGAAACCGCCATGCGTTTTGCCTGTTCGAGTGGGTAACCATCAGGAAACACAAAAATGTCAATAAATGGGTTACCTTATGGGTGAGGCTGTAGTGTGGCGAAGGGTGGAGGTAGGCTCTTAAGATACGACATAAATATAGTGCACATTATACTTTGTCAGTCATCAGTATTTGTTTTTATTGAACAGACTACAATTAATTCACAGATGGTGAACTAACCAACCAACAAAAACTAACCAACAACACCTGTAATAGGTACCTACCTATGTTTTCTTAATTCAACGAAAACACCCAGTACCTACATATGACTTAAAAAATGAGCACAATCCACCACTCCGGAATTCGGGTGGACACCGAGATTTTTTGACAGTTCCATTAAGGATTGGGTAACTAAAAAAAACCGACATTAGTGTTTCGAAATTTTTGTGTTAGAAATTAAAATCATTTTTTTGCCGTGTTTTTATTTGTCTTAGTTTATTGTCTTTTAATTACAATATTTAAAATCATTCTGATAATTTTCATGTTTAGGGGGGGGCAGGGCCCCTTGCCTCTAATTCAATTACATTTCTAAACAAATCTTACTTGCTTTATAAGTATAAAATAATTAAAAGATAAAAATAACTTTTTATATAGGTAGCACGTTTTTAAAATTTCTGTTGAATCATATAAACTTGACTATTCTATGTAGGTATTAATAATTTAGGGCAAATAAGGCAATTATTGTCAAGAAATCATTTTTTTTGCCATTTTGCAACAAACAAACAATTAATATAGAATACTGAAATGTCATTTTGATTCCCACAGTAACGCACGTATATATCTATTAATAATTTAGTTGCTAGGACCACCTCCTTATACGTCAATGACATTGAGCTACTTTACGAGCTGCTTGTTGGCGAATTTACAATCTGCCTGTAAAGTCGCCCAGTGTCATCATCGAACAAGCTAACAAGCAGATTGTAAACAATCTAGCGAAAAAAGTTGAAAGCCGGCCAACTTTACACGCTACACGCCGGCGTGTGGGCCTACTGCGTCTGCGCAGTAGAGCGTAGTGGCGACCTCCCGGTAAAAAACGAACTAAGTTCTGTCAAAATAGTCGCTATCTTGTTGGCTTCTCAGCGAATGGAAAGTTTTGTGTGTCATCATCACAATCGCAGTAGCTGAATCGCCCGCTTTTAAATTCGCCAGCAAAAAGCTCGTAAAGTAGCTCAATGTAATTGTCGCATTAGCAACCAATAATAGTGGATTGGATTACGGATTTCTTCCGAAATAACTTTTTATACAAAACAGAGTTAACTGAAAATGAATTCAATTCTGCTTAAAGATGGCTAAACGTATTAAAAGAATGCATTGGCATCACGTTCTGATAATATATTCTAAAAGTTTCAAATGTCTAGCTAGTCGGGAAGTTAGTTAAAAATCGATTGCAAGATTTGTACTGGACAAACAACCACCGGACAAACAAGAATACGAGCTAATAAAAACGTTGTAAAAATAAAATTATCTAATAAAAAGTTTCTTTACTAATCATTTTTAGCTAATTTTTTTAAATTTGTTCTGCTCATTTGTCAGCAGAGAACGATGTTTTAAATTTACATAAAAGAGTAGGTAGGTATAACGATCCACAACTATACCTACTTATGTTGTACCAAAAATGGACGATAATCGGCAAGCAGCTTTCTTTTAATTAGGATATTTGAATTCTGGCACAAGTTTCCAAAATCCAATTATGGTATTTGACTTGTGCTGCATTAATAATACCTGATCCTCTTTCAATTCTAATGACTCTAATTCCGCAGCTCCTCTTTCAGCAAGTACCTATCTATTAAGGCGATACTTCAGTGAAACGGCAAATAATTTTCAACTATAGGCGCGACGAAATTTCGGACTCGCTGGCAGTCTGAGAGCGAACGTCAAGGTGTCAATAGGTTATTTCGTGATGGCGACGGGGGTATTAATTCTTAAATTGTGTAAAGATGACTAAAAACGTTACCCATTTACTTTAAAAAGAAAACATGTCAATGAATATAGTATTATTGTTACTAATAGAACAATAAACAGAACATTAAATGGACGCATGTTGGATTTATATGACAAATTATATTTCGGTCAGCATGCGTCATTTGCACCCGCGACCCACAATCCGCGCATCGCCTAGCCACGATCTTTTCAGACCATGCCTCCACTGAGGTATAGCCTTAATCATGGCCCCCACATCCTGAAGCGGGCCCCCAGGCTAGTATCTTTGACAGGCCCCCTACCTATCGCTAAAGATAAAGGCAGTGTGACGCTCTACAGTAAACGTTCCAAATGGTGTACGGGGTAAAATTAATGTGTACCTTCCTGTATTTAGTGTTTTTTGTACTTATATTTAAATCCATATATTTGAATTATGGAGTTGTCGAGTATCGATACACAATCAAAAATCGTCCAACCACATAATTTTAAATAATACTAATACTGATTTTTTTTTACTATTCGAGAGAATTTGTGTTTAAATCACTTATCTGGTCGATTCACCACGCCGGGCCCCCAGGTTAGAGCCTTGTCAGCCCCCCCTTTGTGGGGGCCATGCTTAATAATTCAAATATACTTTATAACTATATTTTTATCAAGAGATATTGGGAGCCGCACTTTACCCAACGAAGAGCCGCATTTTTGCCCACGTCTGTTATATTCCATTAACCTTTATTAACCTACATAATAATTTGTATTTTTTTGTTCCTGTGGGGGTGGTCCGGATCCAAAAAAACCCCTCCCTCGTGTGTGCACCTGCCTGGTAAGATAGGTTTGCATTTAACTCATTGAAAGCTAGATAAGGTAGGTACATAAACAAACGGACTAAGTCAATGTTTATTTAAGCTTATCGTATATTAATTAACAAAAGCTTTGTCACCTTCTGTTTGGCGATTAAGGAGGCATTGTAAATTTTTAAAATTATTCATCATTGTTTTTCTCTTTATCTCGGTTTAATTCAAAACTACAAAGCGCCTCTGCCGACGAGACAAACCACAAATAAATAGCCTTCTCTAAAAGCAAGATTTCCACCTAGCCTCAGCCAAATAATTACTGCTATCTTAATATTATGTTGAAACGTTTGTTTGAGTCAGTTTTTATTTTAACTTGAACAATTTAAATTTAATACCTACCTACCCATTGATAGTCAGCCTCTGTGGCTAGTTGATCGCGTAATTAACTACCTGTGTAGGTACCTTAGTGGTGAAGGGTGGCGGTTGGCTGTTAAGATTCGACATAAATAGTGCACACTAAGCTTTGTCAGTCATACTTCATTGAACTAAAAAATACAATTTACAGATTGTGCTGGTTAGGTATTAAAACTCAATTAAACCCTGCCTAAACTACTATATGACAACATCTTCTTGGTTAAGTGTTTAAACTGTGAACTAACATGCTCCTCCCATTTTTATCCGCACTTCCATTATAAACTAACAAGCTCCTCCCATTTAGTCGACAACAGCGCCTTCCTTCACGTAGCTAAGAAGATGTTGTCGTACAATAAATCATAATAGTTTAGGTTGCTATGGGCGATCCGATAAAAATAGTGCTCATTCTTTCAGTCATACTTATTTGTTTTCGTTGAATTAAAAATACATAAGTAGGTAGTACCTATCTACTTATTAGGTACAAGTGGTGATGGTTTGTTTTTAAAATTCAATTAAACTCTGTGAAAACCAAGCCATAATAGATAACAGTCAAAAAATACTAGTCTATCTATAAAATATCTAAAATTATGCAATGAAATCATACATAACTTTGGATATTTTATACCTAGATATAATAATGTTTTTTATCCATTATACCTAGTTTGGTTTAGACAGGGTTTAATGAATTTAAAAATGAACCAACAATAGGTATGCGTAGGTTAATTACTCGTAGATATTATGTATTAATCCAACGAAAAAAAATATAAGTATAAATGAAAAAGTGTGCACAATTTTGTCGTATCGCTCAAAACATACCAATATCTACTATTATGGTTTGGTTTAGGCAATGTTTCATTGAGGTGATGGAGGGTAAACTGTAGTAGGCCAGCGATTGCAAACCTTTGTGAACTGGCTGAAAATCAAATTAAAAGATAGGGGAAGGTATGCTATATCGTACCACTTCGTACTTAACTGCCTTTATTTATCGATTGAAAAGAGTCTAGAAAGTGAAAGAAGATTTAAATGAAAGTTCATCAAATTTCAGATAATATTTTATTAAAAAAAAAAACTTTTTAATAATTGGAACATATTAAAATATCAAGTTTTAAAAAAAAGGGCTTTCGGTACGATTTGTCAAACTGGTAGGATAAATCGTACCACAAGTCCGGTAAATCGTACCTAGGTTCAACATTTCAAATTTGCAAACAGGAAAATAAAATATATTTGGCCATAATTGGCAAAAACCATTGGTAGTATTTTCTTGTCGATGTCATCTGAAATGATAACATGAAAACAGTTTGTCACAAAACCACTAATGGTTTTATTGTGGTAAGGTAAATCGTACCGGTACGACTTACCAAATCATGGGTGGTACGATTTATCCAACTCTGAGTTTTGTAAAATTAATATCACCAAAACATAACCTATATATTTAAAACATTTTTACCGTGACTCAATATTAAACTGTATGAACATGTTAGCAAAACGTTGTTTGAGAAAAAATTAAAAGACTTACCTTCACCCACGAAATCACCTTACGCAAGATCCGAAAAAGTTAGATGAAGAATCCAAAAAAGCGAAATTACTCAATAACAAACGCACGCGTGTATTAAAGATAAATCAAATATGACAGGTCAACTATGAACTTGGCTACGCTTTGCTAAATGTTACTAGTCTTAAAAAATGTTGGCTAGTTTTAGAGATATTGAGGTGGTACGATTTATCTAACGGTACGATATAGCATACTTTCCCCTACGGGTTAAAAACCTACTTCATTTAAACACTTTCATAGGTAGACCCGTCGAAAAATTTATAAGTATCTACCTTCGTGGGTATTCTGCGAAAAAGCACTAAGTCAAAATTTTGCTGTTTTGACTTAATGATGAGGTAATCTTAGAGTGCGCTCTATAGTCTACAAAAACACACACAGTCATATCTATAAAACTGGCGAAGATAATTTATGTTATTAGTCAAAAAGACATACATCTATTCAGAGAAAAAGCACTAAAGGGACTTAGTGCATTTGCTTCTCTCATTCTCAGGCTATATTCACAAAATTCTTTGTGCGAAACTGCACTAAGTCATACTCAAAGCAATATCGCAGAAAGGAATTTGCCTTTTATATATATATAAAAAAAGTTAAGACCGTCCAAACTTTCAAACTCGATTATCTCAAAACTAGTATTTTTGACTTAGGTAATGCTTATTCGCAGTATACCCACGCTATAACGATTTTTTTAGACGCCATCCTATTTTTACAACGTTTTTCTTAGCTCGTATTCTTATTTGTCCGGTGGTTGTTTATCCGGTACAAATGTTGCAATCGATTTTTACCTAACTTACCGACTAGCTAGACATTTGAAACTTTTAGAACATATCAGCACACGATGCCAATGCATTCTTTTAACACTTTTAACCATCTTTAAGTTGAATTGAATTAATTTTCAGTTAATTCTGTTTTGTATGAAAAGTTATTTCGACACCATTATTGGTTGCTAGGGCTTGGGGGTCCGAGCAACTAAATTATTAATAATATAGGTACGTGCGTTACCTACTATGGAAATCAATATGACATGTCAAGTACAATTTTTTTTGACCGTTTAAGCTACCTAGTCAAGTCAAGTTTATATGGTTCAACAGAAAATTTAAAAACGTTGTAAGTAAGTATATAAAAAGTTCTTTTTATCTTGTAATTATTTCTATGTATATAGGTTATAAGTGCCTACATGCCGGTATTTTTATGTAGGCGATTTAATTCATAAATACCAATTTATAAGCCCCTAACATTAAATTTATTCACCTTACTTTACTTCACTCCCTTGAAAGTCAAATTTAATGCACACCTCTCCATCCAAAAACATTAATTCAAATACACTCCGCCCAGTATGGAAAATAGACGATTTACAAATGAACCAATCAGATGAATACAATCTCATCAGCCAATGGGAGGGGACCAATTTTTTACAGCCCACCGAAAGGCACCGCCCTTCAGCCACCTGGATAAAGAATACTGAGCCAGTCGCGATTCGAATTTCGAACGTAATACAGTGACGTAGACGCGCGTGACGAAAACTTGTTTTTATTGTCATTTTTATTAGTAATAAATATGGCGGTTTTTATCATCAAATAGTGCGTACAATGTACTCAAATAAAACATTAAAAAATATTGACACTGTGAGCGAGGCTAGGGTCAACGTACTGTGAGTGTTTCAGTGGTGAAATAATAAAGATATTACATTTTTGTATCAATTTAATAACAATATTTGACAACTTTAACCCTGTTTGATTACAGAAAAACGTGGTTTTGTGAACGTACAGTCAAAATTACATATATTTTGTACGAAGTCAACGTTGTGTGTTAATTAAGAAGCATTGAGGAGAATATAATTCAATGTAAACAGGATGAAATTTCTGAAAAAATAATAAAATTTATATAAATAATATATATAAAACTCAAGTGCGAACTGTACACCGCTCAACACAATAGTTCATCATTCGAATAGCTAACTGCAGACAATTTAATGTAAGTTTTTTTTAAACCAATTTAATTTATAGTTTATAAGTTCTTTTATCTTGAATAATATAATATGGTAGGTACCTACCTACCAGTGGAGAAGGGTGGAGGTAGGCTGTTAAGATCCGCCATAAATAGTGCACACTAAACTTTATCAGTCATACGTATTTGTTTTCATTGACATAAGACTACAGTTTACAGATGGTGTTGATTAGATTTTAATATTCATTGAAAGCTTGCTAAAATCAAGCCATAATAGATAATAGTCAAAAAATACTCGTATTTCTGTAAAATATCTAGAATTATGCAATTAAATCATACATAACTTTGGATATTTTATAGATAGAAGAATATTTTTTGTCGATTACGGATTGGTATGGCTTGATGAATTTTTAAAAAATAAACCGACAATATGTGTAATAAGTATTTTTAATCCAACGAAAACAAATATGTATGACGGAAAAAGGCTTAGGCAGGGCTTAATTTATTTTTTAAAACTAACTAACACCGTCTATAAATTGTAGTCTTAGTTCAATAAAAACAAATACGTATGACTAACAAAGTTTAATCTGCACTATTTATGGCGGATCTTAACAGCCTACCTCCACCCTTCGCCACTGCTACCTACAACAGTTATGTGCAAAGTAAATCCATAAGATAATTTGATAAAGTTAACTATCCAATTGATATCAGCTATTTATGGTTTCAACTATCAATTATCGTGGAAAACTTTGTATTAAGTACCTACTAATTTAAAAAAAAACACAACATGTAGGAACCAGTGGCGAAGGGTGAAGGTAGGCTGGATCTGCCATAAATAGTGCATACTAAACTTTGTCAGTCATACGTAGGTATTTGTTTTCATTGAAATAAGACTACAATTTAACAGATAGTCTTGGTAAGTTTTTAATTCAATTAACAGGCCATCTTTGGACTGAAACCGTATGCGGTTTGGAACCGTGTGCCATACTAAGCTTATCTTTTTTGTTCTTGGAAATATATTTTCACAAACTATATTATAAGCATCTGATCGTATCCGTTTATAATATACACTAAACTTATAGGTACTTACAAATTTAGTGAAAATATATTTTCATGAACAAAAATCATAAGTTTAGTATGGCACACGGATCTAAACCGCATACGGTTGCAGTTCATGGATGGCCTCTAATCGTTGCGAAAACCTGGTAAGAAATCTGTAAATAATTAAAACAAATACGTAAGTATGACTAACAAAGTTTGATGTGCATTATTTATGACGGATCTTAACAGCCTATCTCCACTCTTCTCTTCTGATACGTACGTAATATACCGACCAGTGGCGATGAGTGAAGATAGGCTGTGGAAATTTGACATAAATAGTAAGTACCTACATACTAAACTTGTCAGACATATTTTATTTGTTTTTATTGAACTAAGAATACAAATTGCAGCTGGAGTTGGTAAGTTTTTAAACATCAATTAAATTCTGTCAAAGGCAACGCATAATATCTATCTACTTATAAATTCCTAA
Source organism: Rhyacophila brunnea (assembly GCF_057557595.1). Taxonomy (NCBI): domain Eukaryota; kingdom Metazoa; phylum Arthropoda; class Insecta; order Trichoptera; family Rhyacophilidae; genus Rhyacophila; species Rhyacophila brunnea. The sequence continues at coordinate 27,394,432 of NW_028232904.1, read as the reverse complement.
GCAGGTACCTAAGCATAATAATGACATTAATTGAATCATAGGTACCTGCATCATTTTATGGATAGAAGAATATTTTTCTTTCTTTTATGGTTTGGTCAAACTTTAATAACCATCTGCGATTTGTATTCTAAGTTCACTGAAAACAAATAAGAATGACTGATAAAGTGTGCTTTATTTTTTTCGGATCTCCACAGCCTACCTCTGCCATTATGGACTACGTCAAAATTAATTGAATTTTAAAAACTAACCAATAGGTACCATCTGCAATTTGTATTGTTAGTTCAATGAAAACAAATAAGTATGATTGACAAAGTTTAGTGTGCACTATTTAAGTCGAATACAGCTTACGTCGACTCTTCGCCACTGATAGATACATTCAGTGGCGAAGGGTAGAGGTAGGCTGTTTAGATCCGCCATAAATAGTGCACACTAAACTTTATCAGTCATATGTATTTGTTTTCATTGCACAGTGCGACTACAGTTTACAGCTGATGGTGTTGATTAGATTTTAATATTCAATGAAACCTTGCTAAAACCAAGCCATAATAGAAAATATATGTCTATCTATAAAATATCTAAAATTATGCAATTAAACCATACATAACTTTGAATGTTTTATACCTAAATAGAATAATACTTTTTATTTATTATAGTTTGGTTTAGGCAGGGCTTAATGAATTAAAAAAATTAACCAATAATATGTATTTTTAATCCAACGAAAATAAATAACTATGAATGAAAGAGTGTGCATAATTTTGTCGTACCTATTTCCCAAATTAGACCAAACTATTATGGTTTCGTTTAGGCAGGGTTTAATTGATTTTGAAAAACTAATTAACACCATCTGTAAATTGTAGTCTTAGTTCAATCAAAATTTTAGTGTGCACTATTTATAGCGAATCTTAACAGCCCACCTCCATCCTTCGCCACTGAGATACATAATAGGTAGGCATAAGTATTTCTGTGTGCGTAGGTAGTAAATATTGGTACTATTGGTAGGTATAATTGTATTTAAAGTTTTTACTAATTTTCTTGAACAAGTAGTTAAGTAGGTACTTACAAGTTGTAAGTCCAATTTATATTAGGTACGCCTGGAAATGATAGGTAGGTTATCTTGAAAAAATAGCATAGGTAATTTCTTATCTACACTCTTCTTATAGGTACTTATGTAAGCTTATCAATTTCTGCTTAAATATAAAAAATCTTAAATTATTCCCTAGGTTAAAAACACAGAGCTTACAGGCAGTGACGTCCCTAGACAAAATGCCGCCCCTGGGCAGTGCCATAATACCGCCCCATTTTTGTTTATACCTAATATTTTTTATCATCCGTGTTCGCGTCGTTTCTGGTCACCAAGGATGTCGAAGGGCAACGGAAGTAAACTAGACATCGTGAACCCGACTATAAAATACAGTCCTGTTAAACCTCTTATGTTAATTAAAGCATTTTGTTTCCAACCAGTGAGCTGATTTATTTAAAGGAAAGATATGTTCGTTATTAAGTAGGTACTCAGTTAAGGTAGCTATTTCTATATATTCCAAATGATTCTCCTCGATTTGCCGCCCTTGGTGTATCTGCCGCCCCCAAGCGACGCTCAATCTGCCTACCCCCACGGGACGTCACTGCTTACAAGTAGATACCTACCCATGAAGTTTATTTTGTTCGCTACGCTATTGGAGACAGTCTTATACAAGATAATTGTACATTGTCCACCTTATGTTTGGGAAAACCCGTTAAAAAATCTTATTGCCTGAGGCAGTGACGTCCCTAGATAAAATGCCGCCCCTAGGCTACGCCAAAATACCGCCTCATATTTTTTATCATCCTTTCATGAGTCCAATATCTAAGAAATGTGTTGTAAGGACTAAGGATACATTACTAACAAAATGTCAGACTAATTATTCTCAAATATGCACGTGTCATTTCTGGTCACCAAGGACGTCGAAGGGCAACCGAAGTAAACTATATACCTATCGCAAACCCGACAAAATCATTGAGCTATTTTTTACTGGAAAGATATTTTCGTTATTACTAAGTTTAGGTAGCTATTTCTATATATTCTAAATGATTTTCTTCGATTTGCCGCCCTTCAAGTAACTGCCGCCCCCGAGCGACGCTCAATCTGCCTACCCCCACGGGTCGTCTTTGGCCTGAGGAGCACTCCGCACTAATAAGTCGATGCATCAATGGTTGCATACAAATGCTGTGCCTACGAACTATAAGAAATTTAATATACCTACCTACCTACATCAAATCAATGAGAATTTAGCTAAAAGTATTGGTATCCTATAGGTAGGTATGGTAAGTAGGAAATATTTTTACGTAATCTTTCTGTTAATTAGAATACCTACCTAAGTTGAATTTTAACATAATATGTTTTGTATGCAGATTTTATAGTATTCTCGCACAAAATCCATTACCACTAAAAATCTATTAAATTAATTGGGTACTCAGTAGATACCTACCTATACTTAAAAAATTAAAGCATGGGTTCTTAACTGTTTTGAGCCGTGGCAAAAGATTAGGCCCATATGGTAATAATTTTGTTATTAAGGTTAGAGTTACTGACATTGGTACTTTTGCCGGGTAGTGGCTAGAAAGGATTTAAAAAAATATTTTTAATATTGAAAATATTTTGCGACCCATTCAATATATCAATCGGTCCATAGATTAAGAACCCTGCATTAATCTGATGCATATCATTGGCAGTGGTGTGTTTAGTCACGTACCTAGAGGTTCGACCATGGCCACCACATCCTGAAGCGGACCCCTAGTCCAGGACCTTTGGCGGGCCCACCTACCTATCGCTGAGGTTAAGGGCAGTGTGATGCTCTGAAGTAGTATTTCCTAACGGTGATTATTATTTAAGTAGGTATCTGGTACTTATACCTACTTATCAATATCAAATTGTAAAGCACAACTACCTACATATTATTATTTAAAATATTTAATAGCCCTGAAATAGCGTCGCACCCGACTTTTTAGAGTAAATTTGTGATGTGTGTTTATCTCACTTAGATGGTCGATCCGCCACGCCAGGCCCCTCCTATGCCCGGGCTCCCAGCCTAGAGCCCTGTCAGAGCCCCCTCACCCTTGTTGGGGCCATGGGTTCGACACACCAAGTGGTTTTGAGGCCCTTTACGATAAAAAAAATTCACTTCTTTCTACCTATTGTAAAAGATGTACAAGTAATATTTGCAATTTATCCCTTAATTTGCTGCCTCTTGGCAACGCATCTTGGAACTGCCCGCTCTCACATAACGTCACTGAGATTAACATTTTTGAATGTTGTTCTGTGAAATCAAAGTCGATATTATTTTTAAAAAATCAAGTAAGTATCTACTTAAGTATTTGTGAGAAATACGTAGCTTTTTATAAATTTTGGTGGGTATAGCTAATTTAACAATTTATTACTGATTTGAACTTGGAGAACCCTTTTAGATTTTCTGATGAATCAGTTGTGTCATTTGTGTCAAAGAAACTCGCCTCTGAACATTGGGAATCTAATGAATACCTACACTATTTCCAATAGATAATTGTAGTATCTAATTCTAACATAATATACTTAGAACCTATCGATGTGGGTAGGTACACGGCCGGTCCGAGCAAGTGCGAGGCCCGATTGGAGTAAATGCCCGAAGCCATGGACCTATGCATGGGCTTCGATTATTTTCCACTTCAATAAAGGTTGCAATATATTGGAATGATTAATTATTAGAAAATGTCAGTGACGTCCCTAGATAAAATGCTGCCCCTAGACAGCACCAAAAAGCCGCCTCATTTTTTATATCTACTTACAGTATTTTTATCATCCTTTCATGAGTCCAATATCTAAGAAATTTGTTGTATGGATACATTACTAATAAAATATTCTATATAATAACTAACTTCTATAATTCTATAAATAACTAATTATTCGCAAATCTTCACGTGTCGTTTCTGGTCACCAAGTACGTCGAAGGGCAATGGAAGTAAACTAGATATCGCGAACCCGATAAAACGAGCGAGCTGATTTTTTTTATGGAAAGATATTTTAATTATTACTAAGTTTAGGTAGCTATTTCTATATGTTCCAAATAATTCTCGTGGATTTCCCGCCTTTCAAGTAACTGCCGCCCCCAAGCGACGCTCAATCTACCTACTCCTACGGGACGTTACTGGAAAGGGTATTTATCTACCCATGGAAAATAGAAAAATTCGTTTAACTACGATAATTTACGTTAGAGTGATACCTAAAGTATTTAATTGTTGACACTTTTTTAAAAATATTGATGAATCAATATCGACCAACCCGACCCTTCTTTCATTGTTGGTAAGTTTCACTATAAATTATTGCGGTCCCCGCAAAGAGTGATGTCTTCCCCGCTGTGCCAGGAAAAGGACCCAACTAATTTACGATTATTAGTTTGTCGCGTGTGGGCTATTTGACTTTACTAAATTACGCTTCATTTGTCGTCATATAGGCAGGTAGCGAATTGAAACTTTTCCCATAAACTAAATTAGTAGTAGGTACCTAGGTAGGAAGGTAAGAGGTAGGTACGAACCTGGAATCCCGATCGATGTGTTTATTCCGTAATCCCAGAATTAAAAATGCCGATATCCTGCGTTTTCTGGATTTGTTTTCTTATTTATTATGTTTGTGTGTTACCCTCAAATACCGTGTCCGGAAACTTGTAAGTACGTATGCAGTTAGCCGTATCACATTGCACCGTAAAATGTTGTATCGAAAATAGGTAGCCGTAGGCATGACCCCCACAAGGGAGGGGCTGACAGGGCTCTAGCCTGGGGGCCCTGGCATAAGGGGGGCCCGGCCTGGCGAATTGACCAGCCAAGTGAAATAAACACACATCACAAAATTGTACTAATAGTAAAAAAGCTATTTCACTTAAAGTATAATTAAAATTTGTAATTATGTGGTTGTGAGATGCATTTTTTGATTATTGTTTGTCAATATTCGATAACTCCATATTTCAAGTGGGTGTATCAAAAATATGTATAAAACGCTAAAGCATACCCTAATTTTAACATCGAACACTATTTGGAATACACAACTGTAGATAGTCACACTGCCTTTAACTTAAGCGATAGGTAGGGGGGCCTGCGAAAGGTTCTAGCCTGGGGTGCACTTCAGGATGTAGGGGTCATGGCCGTAGGTATATTAAAGACCGTCCAACCTAATTGAGTCGTATAGTATTGACATAAAATTCATGACTAAATAAAACACGGTTCTTGCCGGTTTAGACTTTACAAGAAGTCAGCAGCAAATACATTTTGAAAATATCCGGTATACCTAAGTAAGTACTGTATTATTTGTCAGGTTAGGTTATGTTTTGATGAATTCATGAATTTTACCAAAATCAGCTATGAAAATTGAATTAATTTTCATATTGAATCTAATAAAATAATTGGAGACCGTAGATATAATAAACGGTCATCTCTTTCCGATTAGAAAGCTCATGGCGAACTGTGCCACGGTGAAATGTTTTACGTACAATTTATAATAACCCTTCAAAACGCGATGACAATCCTTTTCTAAACATTCATATTTAATGTTTATTACCTACATGCACAGTGGCACCTTTGAATAAACAATATGACAATTTTGTCAGTACACTTTTTCAACTGCAGGAAACTGCAAGTTTTTAAATAAAATTTCATTGAAAAATATATAAAGAATAATACGGGTTGTTGCTGAAACACTTACATGTACCTATATGTGAGTAAGTAAAGTGGCGAAGGTTGGAGGTAGGCCGTGAAAATACGGCATATAGGCAATAGCGGCCTTAAGCTTGACAACGGGGTAGGTCAATTTTGAATATATTATTTTAATTTGCCTTTTCGTTGTATACTTAAAAGACGTATTGCAAATTAGCTTTTTATACATTATAGAAGAAGTACTAAAAATTTTTATATGTAGGTTACTTACCCTTAAAAAAATTTCCATTTTTCACGTTGTCAACTCATCGTTAACCGAAATTGCACCCAACACGTTATAATTTTTTGTAAATTAGGTCAAAAAATAAACTTTGTGTGTCTATTTATACACCTAATAAATGTTGTACTTAATACTATTTAAGAACATAAGATTAAAACAATCAAACACATTTAATAAAAACTCCGTTATAATACCTAGTGTTATGGAATGGCGGGATCATTTATATATAAACACTTTTTATATTTCCACTGATCTTATTAGAAGGTAACTATATGATTAATATAGCAGATTACATTTTAATCGGTAACTTGTATACAATGGTTTAATACAGAAAATGCAGTCGATGGGTTTTACTCAAAGGTTGGATTTAAACTGAACTACAATTAATAACATATGAAACTTTCAGACAACAATGGTCAGTTTGAAATAATAAGCGACAACAAATAAGAATAAAAAGGTTTGCCGCACAAATGAGACCTTGAAATCACAGAACAAAACTCTTGAAACATTTAAGGAAAAATTTACATCATTCTGTTTCATTTTACATATTGAAAATAGTATAGCTGTCTCGTTTTCGGCAATGACCAAAATTTAGTGTATGCAAGCGATAAAACAATATGAAAAAAAGGCGTGTTTTGTGCTTTCTTTCCGTCTCACATATGGGAAATGAGAGAGAAAGAAATATTATTAAGAAATATGAATCTTGGCGTTCATGAAATTGACCGAGAAACGCTTGTGAGAGTTGAGATACGTGTGTGTGTATGGTGGTTAAATACACGTACATACAAATTAGCGTGCGTCACGTTACAATCGCTCGCCAAAACGGAAAAAGGCGTAGGATAATAATATATAGGAGATAATTGACATTGTATAATGTATATAGATTGTAAGATATTTATTTTTGGGAGGTCATTGACTATTTGACTCCAGGAGCCAGCCGCCCATGCATATAGGTATAGTACACACAAAATTTTGTCAACAATGCCCTACCTCCTTATTTGTTTACATTTATCTAAATTATAAAAAGTTTAGTGTGCACTACTTCTGTCGATTTTTAACGGCCTACCTCAACTAAAAGGTACCCACGGTTTGGCTTTGGCACTGATTAATTGAATTTTAAAAACTAGCTAACATCATTTGGAATTTTACAACGTTTTTATTAGGTCGTATTCTTGTCTGTCCGGTGGTTGTTTATTCAGTACAAATCTTGCAATCGATTTTTAACTAACTTCCCGACTAGCTAGACATTTGAAACTTTTAGAATATATCAGAACACGATGCCAATGCATTCTTTTAATACTTTTAGCCATCTTTAAGTTCAGTTAAATCTGTTTTGTATGAAAAGTTATTTCGGAAGAAATCCGTAAAAAGTAAAATACTATTGTTGGTTGCTAGGGGTCTGGGGTCCTGGCATCCAAATTATTAATATATACGGGCGTTACTATGGAAATCAATATGAAATGTCAAAATGACATTTCAGTATTCTATGTTTATTCAGTATTTCTATCAAGTACAATTTTTTTTGATCGATTAAGTTAATCAAGTCAAGTTTTTATGATTCAACAGAAAATTTAAAAACGTTGTATATAAAAAAATATTTTTATCTTGTAATTATATATACTTAGTTTAATGAAAACAAACCAGTATTAGGTACCTTTTGACAAAGTTTAGTGTGGACTATTTATGTTGGATTTCCAGTTTCCACATCCTACCTCTATCCTTCGCTACTGGTAGGTACTTACAGGTATAAATACACAAAATTGTAGTATCACAAAAAACACTAAAAAGATATTGATATTTTCAACCTTCCTATATGGCATACGCCATACGATATGGAAACCTGGTCTTTCAGATATTCTGCATTCCACGGAGGGCTTGGCGTACAAATGTATCCATACTGGAAGAGATTAACATCAATCAGCCAATTCTTCGGTCATATGAGTACTTAGCAAAAAGAGATCAGACAAGCCTGGAGAGAAGACTGATCTCTGGTGGCGTCCAATAGGGATTGCAATACCGGTATTTCAAAACCGGTATTCCAGTATTTATCAATGCCGAAATACCGGTTTTAAAATTCCAAAATACCGGAATTTTCAGTATTTAGAAAGCACACTCGTAATGTTTTTGAAAATGAATTATATGTTATGTGATCAAATGTAAATATATTGAGTGAATTCAACAGAGGCGAAAAAATAATAAAACAAATTTCATCAAATACCTATATTTTACAAATTATCATAATATTATTTCGAAATAGAAAACATCCGTGACAAAAATGTTCAATTATTCTATTTTTGATAACTGTACAAGCGTTGAATTTAAGAAGCTTTTCATGCAGCCGGACTTATTTGCACTTGATGAAATTTTGAGGGCTTTAGTTAAAATTATCAATATATTCAAATTATTTGTAAAAAATCACTTGTTCTACAACTATGATCAATACATATTTTTAAATGTCAACATAATAAATGTAGGTTTTTGCTATAAAATAATATTGCAAAAAGATTTTAATAGCTATATTTATTGTTCAGCACCTACTTCTGTTTTTTGAATGTTTTAGAAATACCGGTATTTAATAAGAAATACCGAAAAACCGGTATTGACATTTCATTCGGTATTGCAATCCCTAGCTTCGAAAGGAGGTGAACCCTTCCAGATGGAGAGAAACCATCAACAAAGCTACTGAATCAATAATACATTTCTTAGATTGGAGTCATGGATGATAAAAAATACTGTATAAAAAAATGAGGCGGCATTTTGTCTAGGGACGTCACAGCTCTAGTTCCAATTTTCAAACGATGGTCTCAAAACGACCCTGCCGACTAGACATTAGGGGTCGTATGCATGAGATTCCCAAATACTTTATAGGCTATATAGGTACTATTCATTTGTATGCACGAGTGCAAATGTAATTCGTTGTTTAGCGATGTCACATCGCGACGTCATAATGACTGTGTCATGGCGTCCAAATAATTGCAAACTTATAAAATTTCATTCCCCGACCATTAATTTAAAATTTTGAAATTGTAAATGTGTCTGAAAGTGTGCGAACGGTACCATATAAATTTAATAATTATACATGAATAATTATTATGAACTTTAAATAATTTATTAGCTATTTTATCACATTTATTTTATAATTCTACTGTACGAAAGGATAGAGTATTTATTGCCAGTAAACATTTCCATTTGGTGGCAATATATACATATTATGACTAACTTCACTTCAATCACTTCTAAAGAGATGTCAAAACAGAATAAGAATAAATGACAGAAATCCAAATGGATTTAGATAATAATATGTAATGATCTCTGTATAATATTATCATTTATACCAATCACTGTATGACACTATTGATGTTTCCAGTGTATTTGAGAGCTGTGCCTTGTTTATTACAGTTATATTACAATAATTAACTAGGTAGGTAGGTACCATAATATTTTGAAGAATGCAGAATGCTTCCAATTGCATATTTTAATGCCAGATACAGCAGTAGGTACCTATCTTTGCGGTCGTTTAGCGGAGATATTTTATCGTAGAGAGTCTACAAAATGAACGAGGGCCTCAAGCAAACGTTTGTTGTAATGAATGCATTATTAAAATGACATTTGAAAGTGACAGATGAAGCAGCCATTTTAAATTAAGTGTGACGTCAGATTGCTTATGTCACAAACAGTGCTATACGCTATATGGTGGAACATCGGTTAAATAGCTTATAAAGAATTTGGTAATCTCATACATACGGCCCTAGATATAAATAAGTACCTACCTAGTTAATAACTTATTAAACGAATAAATACGTAACTAAGGTGTAGGTATTATGAAAGTTATTAGGTAGGAGGTGCCTACGCAATAAGGACTAACTTACCTACGTTGGTTTTTTACAGGTAGCATGTTGCTTTGTTCTCGTGTCATTGTTTTATAAGTTTAGTAATAAACAAAATAAAAACAATATTTGTCTAGACACCAGAACAATAAACTAACGTTGAAACTTTGAAAGGGAAGTAGATAGGTTAGTACATACAAGTGGCGAAGGGACGAGGTAGGCTGTTAGATAAGATCCACCATAAATAGCGCACACTTAACTTTGTCAGTCATACTTATTTGTTTTCATTGAAATAAGACTACAATTTAAAGATGGTGTTTCTACTTTTGGCTGCACATCTTATTACAATCAGTTATTGGACTGTGCCAAGCAAGTACTAAAAGAGAAATACTTATATTATTATTTATATTAATTTTAGCAATAATAATTAATGTGACTAGCTCTTTTCCAAAATTAAACATATCTCAGTAAATCAAGTATCGGTTATTATACATTAAATTTACTGAACATAATAGGCTCATATTCTTAATATCAATCCGTGTTTATTTCTATTAAATCTCTATATATATATAAATCTCGTGTCACGATGTTTGTGGTCGAACTCCTCCGAAATGGCTGGACCGATTTTTATGATTTTTTTTTATGTATATTTTTTAGGTATGAGAATAGGTAGACAAGTATATTTCATACCGCTAGGTGATTAGGGTATCTCTATCCAAAACAATTTTCTTTTATTTTTTGACAATTTTTTTTTTGTATTTTTTTTATTATTTGGCATCAAAAAATACCTATAACTCCAAATTTTCAGCCTCCTACCCCCACCCTCTCATTTTTTAATCGCGATTATATTATTTTTGTATGGACAAATTTAACCGTCGTTCGTATTTCAAACAGAACGAAATTATTTATGTTGTTGAATGACAGATGGCGCTACGTCCGAGAAGAATTCAAGAGAAGCGTCGCGTCATTTTGACATTTCATTCGGCATATCACAACGCAGTGCGTGCAAAATTTTGTACGATTTATTTTAATTTATCTATTTTTATGTGCGTGTATCAAAGTCACAATGCCAGCAAGACGCAAAGGGGGCCATTTGGGCCGTCGAACGAATAAAGCAACAAACATGCGAAATAGTAGAGCAGAAAGAACAGACGAACAAATCCAACAAGATAACAAAAATGTGCGTGTAAGCATGTCGCAATTGCGTGCATCTCAATCACAAGAGGCACGAGCTGAACGAAATCAACAACGACAATTGGAATGGAGCCAAGTGCGCCGGTTCGTAGTTAATACACGCAGAGCAAATAACCGACAACGCCAACAAGTACATCGAACATTTATATCCGCTTCGTTCCTTCGTCTCGCATTCGAGTACGAGCCAGATATTGAATATTCCGCTCATCCGAAAGTGCTGATTGGTGCTATGGACAAAGAATGTCCCCATTGTCATGCGCTCAAATTAAAACATGAGTCAGCCGGGATGTGTTGCGCATCAGGAAAAGTGCAACTACCAGAAATTTAGATACCACAAGAACCATTGAACGGCTTGCTCATCGGCACGGTTCCAGATTCAAACCTGTTCCTGAAGTCCATTCGCACATTCAATTCATGCTTCCAAATGACTTCGTTCGGAGCAACAGAAATAGTTCACAATACTGCGGCAAATGGTCAACAATTCCATTCTACGTTCAAAATCAAAGGCCGAGTATACCACAAAGTAGGCTCATTGCTGCCAATGCCAAACGAACCACATACATTTTTACAAATCTACTTCATGGGCGGTGAGGACATCAATCATGTAGATGCACGTTGCAGCTACAATAGCCTCAATTCGCCTAATGCCAGGCGCATCGTCGGCGAACTGGACGCTCTGTTGAATGAGCACAATGAATTATTGAAATTCTTCAAAGCACACATGCACAAATTGCAAAGTGACAATCACGCTATTGTCATCAATACTGATAAAACACCAGCTGGAGAGCACGTGCGTCGATTCAATGTGCCTGTTGTTGACGACATTGCTGGAATCATGGTTGGCGACCGCACATCGACGCGAGAAATCGTGATTCGAAGAAGAAACAATAATCTGGAGTTCATCGCTGACACACACCGTTCATACGACGCTCTCCAATATCCGCTAATTTTCTGGAAGGGACAAGACGGATATTGCATAAACATTAAATAACGAGATCCTGTCACAGGTAATTCATTCATTATGAACATCATTACTCATTTTGAATTGAGAAAATGAATGGTTGATGTTTTTTTGTTTTTATCGGCGGTCATCGTCTACAGCGCTCTATTCCTCTTTCTGTCATAGATCACATCCCCACACACTTATGATACATTCGTTATTTTTTATTTAACAACCAAAATATTCACTAGAAATAATTTATATGGCAGAACAACGTTTGCCGGGTCAGCTAGTAATTATAATAAAATTTTACCTAATCGATACCTAAATTAAAACCCTGTAACCTAACAGCCATAAATCTGCTGTTGTCCACGTTGTATTATTTGTAGTATTGAGAACTGTATCTTTGGTGTATTAGGTTAGTTTTTAAAATTCTACTAAGCCAAGCCATAATAGATGATACTTAGTAAAAAAATAGACGTCTATCTATAAAATTATGCAATTAAATCATACGTAACTTTTGATATTTTATAGATAGAATAATATGTATCTATTATAGTATGGTTTAGGCAGGGCTTAATGAATTTAAAAAAATGAACCAACAAAATGTGTAATCCTCCACACTCAAGATCGGTTGCCTGTTAGGTTAGGTACTCCACACCCGTTAGGTCAGTTCCTTGATTATAATGTTTTATTTACCTACATAGCAGTGGTGAAGGGTGACTTTTGGAAAGAGGTAGGCTGTAGAGTTCTGATAAAAAGAACACACTTGTCAGGTATACTTACGAGAAATAAGAAGATAATACGATATTACTACTAATGAATAGGTACACACTAATGACAACGACACACTAATTTAATAAAACTTCAAAAACTCACTGACGACATAAAATTAAGCGATCAGTTTAAATTACTTACGTATTTTTTCAAAACATTTATACACATCAAAAATCATTAGACAAAATTTCTTTTTTAAAAGCAGTATATTTATTAATATTCGATTAAACACCATAGAAATATTTTTTTTAATTATCTAATTATTATTTATTTAGTTTTCAGGCTCTGCGATCGGAGCTTACCTTAGTTCATACAGTTCGATATACCGGGCGGGGCTACGTGACGTAAAGTCCATATGAAAAAAATTGAGAATTATTTGAAACATAATCCAACCTTTATTTACGTAAAGACAGATGGCACGCTGTGGTATATTTTTTAAAACCTTTACAGATTGTATGGAATATTATCTGTGTAATTGACGTGTAATACATTCCTACACATACGGCATCTCTCGTTGGCGAAATAAATTATTTTATATAATATATTATATGTAATCAAGTGATTATATAAATAAGTCAATATGCAATTAAAAAATATTTTTCTTAAGAAGGTAGGCTTCAAATAATCGCTTAGTATGGAGTCTTCGCCACTGCTACGTAGGTATTATATTTATAATGGTATTAACCTAAGTATCCATGTCATTAATTATTATGATTAGGAATAAATGTCGATTACTAAAATTTGTCATATTGTTCTAATTAACAATACAATATTATGATGTGTAATTCTACTGGTTTTGAGCCATCTGTAATTAGTGAAAAAGTATTCGTACAGTTTACAGGATACGCTATTCTTGCAGACATTATTGTCTTACCTGCATAATAGGCATCTACCTGTATTAATTTTTATGAATGAATATTTTCAGTCGCCAAGCTAACCTTGTCGAGACTGCAGACAGCTTTTATTGCCCTGCAACTTTTTACAACTGACATGCGAAGATTTTTTTTATATGGCAGACATCTATATCAGGTACTTACCTACCTATTTGTTATGTTATGACCACGTCAATGGAGAGTAGAGACAGATAATGAAGATAGACTTTCTATAATACCTGTATTATACCTGTGTTGAGTAGGATCATTGCCCACTGAAGAAGGAAGCCGATACATTACATGACTGGTACAACTTTTCGCCCCTCCCGTTGTCTATGGATGACCTGTCATTTCCTATAGAGTGCTCATACTGACGCGTCTGTCGTGTTCACTTGTCGGAGTATTCCTAGTTTCAGATTTCTTTCAGATTATTTTAACGTATCTTGGAGACCTTGGAGTTCATCTGATTTAGTGGTTATGTGTTATTAATAATTATTGGAAGTGACGATCAAAGTAAGTAAACTTCTTCTGTGTATAATAATATCATAATACACTAGGACGTTTGTCAATGTGATAGTCGATTCTAAACGTCAATAACTAATAACGTATTTATACTCTTCAGACATTGTAGAATACCAAACTCTGCTTGCAAGTACGTTATCAATAAAAAGTATGGCAGAGGACCACTCGTTGCTTGTGCAAAAAGTTATGCTCAGGCTTTATTAGGCTTTATTATATAGGCTTTATCGTAGGATTTATTATTTATATATACTACATAATTCAAACAGGTAGAAACTAATTTAAATAACCAGAATGAAGATATAAAATACAAAGCTTTATATTAAATAATAACCATGTTTACCTAGGTATATTTTAATAGATATAATCTTTTCTTGCTTATAATTTAATCTTAAATATTATCCGTACAGGGTTCGAACCTGTATCAATCGAATTCCAGACAATATGTTTAACAAAATTAGCCACCTTCGTCCTACATAGGTATACCCATAGGGTGTGATATTGCAACGTTTGTAGTATCTCTGATATATTCTGAAAATAATTAAGAAATATTACCTACGAGTATAGTTGTATAGCAGTGGGGAAGGGTGGAGGTATGCTATTAAGATCCGCCATAAATAGTGCACACTAAACTTTGTCAGTCATACCTATTTGTTTTCATTTAAATCAGACTACAATTTACTGGTGGTGTTGGTTAGTTTTTAAAATTCAATGAAACGCTGTAAAAACCAAGCCATAATAGGTACCTAGATAATGTCAAATGATTACAAGATAAAAAGAACTTTTTATATACAACGTTTTTAAATTTTATGTTGAATCATATAAACTTGACTTGGCTAGCTTCGATCAAAAAATTTTGTACTTAATAGAAATACTGAATAAACATAGAATACTGAAATGTCATTTTGACATTTCATATTGATTTCTATAGTAACGCACGTATATATCAATAATTTAGTTGCTATGACCCCAGATCCCTAGCAACCAATGATAGTGTCCAAATAACTTTTCATACAAAACAGAATTAACTGAAAATGAATTCAATTCTACTTAAGGCTATACCTCAGTTAAGGCATGGTCTAAAAAGATCGTGACTAGGCGATGCGCGGATTGCGGGTCGCGGGTACAAATGACGCATGCCGACCGAAATATAATTTGTCATATAAATCCAACATGCGTCCATTTAATGTTCTATCAACTCTACAAAGAATGCATGAGTAGTGGCATATTCCCCGACTGCTGGAAAAAGGGTCATCTCACGGTGATCCCCAAAGCCGGCAGTCGCCCTCCTTGTGACCCGAAAGCGTATAGACCGATTACGCTCCTTCCCGTCTTCGGGAAGATATTGGAAAGATTGATAAACAGCAGGATTGAGTCCCACCTGTCGGAAAACTGTCCAATCTCGCAAAGACAATTTGGGTTTAGACCCGGAAAGTCCACCGAGGATGCGATTCGCTTTGTGATCGATTCTGTGGAGAGCTCTGGCAAGGACCTCGTTGCCGGGATTTTTCTCGACATCGCGGACGCGTTTGATACTGCGTGGTGGCCCTTGGTTCTGGCAAAGCTTAGGCTGAAACAGATCCCCGGGGACCTCTTTGCCTTAGTTCAAAGCTACTTCAGCAATAGGGAGATAACCTACGACTCCGGCCCCAGCCTGATTCACAGGAGGACCACCATGGGGTGTCCCCAGGGCTCCGTCCTGGGACCCCTTCTGTGGAACATTCTGTTTGACGACGTTCTGTCCCTGCCACTGCCTCCGGGCTGCACGCTCGTTGCGTACGCCGACGACTTGCTCCTGCTTGTTGGGGCGACGAGCCGACCGGCACTTGAGCGTGCAGCCACGGACGCCTTGGGCAGAATCCTTAATTGGGGGTTGCTGAACAAGCTGACCTTTGCCCCGAGCAAGACGGAAGCTGTCCTCCTCAGGGGTAGTTCTCGGGTCAACATAACTCGACGGCCGCCCACGGTTCGTTTTGGCCAGACCTCAGTGCGTTTCTCCGAAAGGGTTACGTATCTGGGAGTAATTCTTGATGACAAGCTGTCTTTCGTTCACCACGCCAAGACGGCCGTCTCTAAGGCCAATTCGGCCTATCAGAGAATGGCCCGAATGGCGGGCAGCAATTGGGGACTTAAGCCTAGAGCCCTTAAGGTTGCATACGGCGCAATTTTCATGGGAATTGCCGGTTACGCCTCCAGCATTTGGCATTCTCGAGTAAACTCCTTAACTCTCGTGAGACGCGCACTATTAAGCGGGCAGCGACTTGCGCTGATCTCGCTTACCAAAGCCTACCGCACAACTTCTACTGACGCGCTTGCCGTACTCGCGGGGGTGCTACCCCTCGATCTGCACGTCCAAGTCAGAGGATCGATCACCCTCCTCTTGAGGGGGATCAGCACAATACTCGCCGGTGTCCATCTGACACCACCGCAGAGATCCGAGGACGTTCCTTACAGGAAGACTGTAAGTGACATTGTGTACAAGACCGCATTTGCGGCATGGCAGGCGAGGTGGACCGCCTCCCCCAAGGGGCGGCACACTTACCGTTTTTTTCCAGACGTATTCTGCAGGCACCAAACTAGAAGACTCCAACCTTCGCACTGGATTAGCCAGTTCCTCACCGGCCATGGCAACTTCGCCGCCAGACTCCACGAGTTTGGCTTGATAGTAGATGGGCCGGGTTGTACCTGCGGGCATGACCACCAAGATGTTGAACACATCCTCTGGGATTGCCCGCTTATGGAATTCGAACGAGCGGAGCTGTTTGCCAGGGTCCGTCCTCACACGGGCCCAATTGGTCATGGAGATCTGGTAGCAACCGAGGCCAACTTTGCGGCATTTGAGAAATTTGCAGCGTCGTATGGGGAGCGGGATAGTCCCGACTCTTCTGTAGACTCATCCATTTCAATTCGTGACACTCAGTATGCGGGTACACAAAGCGCTTAACGTCAGCGGACAGCAGAGCCAGTCCAAAAACAAACATTTTCTTTCTTAACTTTCTTCTTTCAGCACTACGGTGCATGGTTGCAGCATCAGTCCCGTGCGGCTCCGTCTCGGGACGGAATGAGCACTTAAAATCACTTCTTTCAGACACGTTTAAAGCGTCATAGAAAGCGGCCGTGCATATCCACGGTTGTGCATATATGACGGGTGGTGGTGGGCACTTTAACGTATGTTCTATTAGTAACAATAATAATATATTCATTGACATGTTTTCTTTTTAAAGTAAATGGGTAACGTTTTTAGTCATCTTTACACGATTTAAGAATTAATACCCCCGTCGCCATCACAAAAAAATTGACGTATTCACACCTCGACGTTCGCTTTCAGACTGCCAGCGAGTCCAAAATTTCGTCGCGCCTATAGTTGAAAATTATTTGCCGTTTCACTGAAGTATCGCCTTAAAGATGGGTAAACGTATTATAAAAAGCATTGGCATCGTGTTCTGATATATTCTAAAAGTTTCAAATGTCTAGCTAGTCGGGAAGTTGGTTAACAATCGATTGCAAGATTTGTACCGGACAAAGAACCACCGGACAAATAAGAATACGAGCTAAGAAAAACGTTGTAAAATACTGGTTTATCTATAAAATATCTAAAATTATTGCTGTGATCTCGTTATCAATACTCTTGTGATATTTCCAGTCTCAAGAGATTTTTAATATAACTTCCACAGTTACATATCGAAAGTTTCCAGTTTTCTCAAGCTATCATCATAGCCACAGTAGGTAAGTGCAGCCAATTATCTTCTATGCATATTGCAGGTGGATTTGTGAGTAGGCAGTACCTGTACACACCGGTAATATATTTTGTAATCTATTATAAAAACTAAATAATTTATTGGCTACATAAAAATATGCTAATGAAAACGTGTTTGTTTATAATAAAACGATATTTATATGGCCGACATGCGTGTTCAAAAACGGAGCATTTTTTAACACGTATTTCTTGAATGTTTATTTTAAATGCATTTATTTAAAAAAAAAAAAATAGGTGCCTACTTATATACTAGGGACATGGAATGGGACATGGGGGAGCTGACAGGGCTCTAGCCTGAGGGCCCGTTGCAGGTCTAGCAGTTAAGTGAGATAAACACACACCACAAATTTGTTCTAATAGTAAAAACAAGTATTAATAATTACACGATAATAACTTTATATATAGGTATACCACGTTTTTAAATTTTCTGTTGAATCATATACACTTGACAATTCTATGTATTAATAATTTAGGACAAATAAGGCAATTGTCAACAAATCATTTTTTTGATATTTTGCAACAAACAAACAAATATAGAATACTGAAACGTCATTTTGATTTCAATAGTAACGCACGTATAATATATTAATAATTTAGTTGCTAGGACCACCTTCTTAGCAACCAATAATAGTGGATTGGATTACGGATTTCTTCCGAAATAACTTTTCATACAAAACAGAATTAACTGAAAATGAATTCAATTCTACTTAACGGCCCACATGCTCAGCGTACGGCAAAATGGAGCTTTTATGCTATTTTCAAAGCATGATCCTAGACATTCCTTAAACGTTGTAGATAATATATTTACATAATTTTGAAGCCTTTTTGTCCTTTATATTTATTTTAAACATTTGATGACTGCGTAAAGTGTTTTTATTACATAAAATAGTATTCTTTTAAACCTCTCGCTCTAATGTTTTAGAATATAGTCATATTTCAGTACGTCCATGTGAAGTGGTGTTAAGATTTTTTATATTTATTAATTTTTAAAAGCATTTATAAAACTATTAGTAAAATTTATGTCGACATTATTATAGTGAAATATTTACAATAAAAAAATATATAGATAATCTCTGTGATCCCAAATTTGACAAGAATTAGGCATTTTATTATTCAAAAAATGGGCAAGATTTACACATTTAAAGATAATTTTAAAGATACTTATTATAAGCTATTGACGGTTTTGAATTTGTGAGTGTTCTACAAAAATGAACCACACATTATCGACGTGGTATACTGTGTGATGCAACCTTCTAATACATCAATATTGAATGAGCGTCAGTGCATAAACGAGAACAGTTGTTAGAACGAAGGACAGGCATAATAATTCTCAACCCGCACTAAAAAGTATTATGTCAAGAGCAAAATCAATTAAAACTAGAGTAGCAGATAGAAATTTATTGAAAATCCTCGTCTACTATCTGTATCAAATCGTAACGAACGTATATTTATTTCATTAATGAACGTTATTTAATTCGATAGTGCGGCGCCCACTTGTCCTGGCGTCCAGTTGTCCCAGGGCCAACCCCACCATCTAAAAATTCGTAAAGCCGCCACTGTATGTAGATACCTACTAAGTGCCTAGCTGCGTAGGTATATATTGGACCGAACGCATTTTGTCCAACGTTCATTGGATTTGTAAGTAAATAATATAATTTATTCATAATACCTAATTATCATGGACGTGCATGATATTATGTCCTTGTCAGACTACTTCTGTTTGCATCGGGATATCGTGAGAAAAGATTAACCCAGCAATTGAGCACTGCGCGGGTCTGTTTTTGACACGACTTAACTGTTTATTTATAAAATGCAAATAATAACAAATAATACTTAAAAATACCCTTACAATCTAGGCCTGAACAAAAACGATGCATAAGTGCGAGTGAGAAAGTATTCGGAACCCTTATAATCTCTGCGACAAGCGCTAGAGTAAGATAAAAGGTTTACAGAGGTGTGAGATGATTTGCTGTGGTGTCGCCGCCAAATCTTAGTTTGTTGCATAGGTAACCTGCGAGCGCGTGTTGGTAACATTGATATTTTTGTGTTAGGCGTAAAACCCACTTAACGGAGCGAGTGGGGCTCTCGCGCAAAATTTCACAAGTGGTGTGTAAATCATCGAAAATACAACGTAATCAAATACGCCAGCGCACACTGGATTTGACGACGCTTTGTGCCCGCCTGCCCCATTAGTCACCGTTGTGTGGCTTTTCAGCCGGACGAATTAAAAAAATACAACGTAGTCCATTCATTGAACACGGCGAGCAAAATCACGCTCTGGAAGCATCGTCGATAGACGGGCGAGAAGCCATTATTTAATTACAGTGAACTCTTTGTTTAGTTATTGCGTAATTACAAACCCCGATATTTCTCGCTTTTTATTGCTTGTTATGAGAGACGCTGATAATAATAATTATTTTGTGCTTCTTGGGCCTTTTATTACATAGGTGAAGGGTAATGCGCGGGTAAGAGGGGGCCTACTCAGTAGTGAGCGCACCGAACGCATTTTTGGTGGGCTTTATGCCTTAAGCATAAAATCAGTGGTAAATATTTTCAGTTAATTAAGTAGAAAAGATGGTTCTGTGTGTTGTATTAAAATGTGGTAACCGTACTGATAAGCAAAAAAAATGTATCACGTTTCATAGGTAAGTTGATACATGTTCGTGATAATTTATTTGAATATTACTATATATTTTAATATCAAGTGACCTAGTGTTTCTTTAAATTATGGATATCTTTACCTAATGGTTGCATTTTGACCGCATAAAAATACTATATGACGTAAAAAATAGAAAATTATATTTTAATTCAGAGCGTTTAAGTGCGAGTACTTTGGGCGAACACCAGCAAAATGGTCTATGGTGTCAAACATTTGTATACGAATGCGTTCGCTCACCCACAAACCAAACGCACGGCACGTAGCTTCATTTAGCAATGCAATGGGTGGCGTCTAGATGTATCTATAGTCTAAGCTTACAATCTTACAACATTTTACCTTTATCAATAGTCTTTTTTTAAATAGATACGGTCTCTAATTTTATTTGATTCAATATGAACACTAAATTAATTTTCATAGCTGATTTTCGCAAAATTCACGAATTCAAGAATGAAAACCTAACCAAACCCAAAAAAATAATCCAGTATATCGGCTATTTTCAAAATTTGATTGCTACTGGCTTCTTGTAAAGTGTAAACTGAAAAGAACCATGTTTTATTTAGACATGAATTTTATGTCAGTACTATACGACCCAAACAGGTTGGACGGTCTTTAATATATGGTCATATATTTCCGATACAATATTTCACGGTAGCACGGACCACAGCTATTTTACAAACGAAATACGAAAAAAATGGCTGCATACAGATTCAAACATTAACCCTAAATTAACTATTTTTTTATTCAACGAATAATTCACAAGAATTAAGAATGTGACATTTGTGATTAGTTTTTAAAATTAATCAAACCCTGCGATACCGTGGGTACGTGTGATACGGTGAACTGCGTACGTACAAGTTTCCGGACACGAATGACAGTAATAATCACAATCCCCCCCAAACTTATAATAATATAAATATATTGTGATCTCAACGGGAATCGAAGATCCGGCCGAAATGCCAGCGCCTTACGCACTGGACTACGAGAGCCGCATATAAATATTATGTATGTGATCATGTTAAAATTGATTATAACTCAATTATAACAAATTATGATAGGTTAATGTGCATAATTTAATTGATATTTTAATTTCTGACATGTGTCGTTGCATGGCTCTTATTAACATTTTTTTTAAACATAGACCGCGACGCTACAAAAGTTGTCTGATTATGGATGTCATATAATAATTATTATACTTATTTCGGTGCATTAAACTTATAACAACTGGATAGCGTCATGCATCTACAGATCAAGCGATGATTTGCGAAACTATAGTTAGATAAAGTAGCATAAGTAATTATTATTACAACGTTTTTATTAGCTCGTATTCTTGTTTGTCCGGTGGTTGTTTGGCCAGTGCAATCGATTTTTAACTAAATTACCGAATAGCTAGACATTTGAAACTTTTAGAATATATTATTATCAGAACACGATGCCATTGCATTCTTTTAATACTTTTAGCCATCTTTAAGCAAAATTGAATTCATTTTCAGTTAATTCTGTTTTGTATGGAAATTTATTTCAAAAAAATCCGTAATCCAATCCACAATTATTGGTTGCTAAGTGGGTGGTCCTAGCAACTAAATTATTAATATATACCTACGTGCGTTACTATGGAAATCAAAATGAAATGTCAGAATGAAATTTCAGTACGCAGTCTATACCTATTTGTTTGTTTTTTATTTACTTTATATCAAGTACAAGTTTGAGCATATTGAACATAATAATTCAACAGAAAATTTAAAAACGTAGTATATAAAAAGTTATTTTTATTACAACGTTTTTATTTTTAAACAACACGGCGGAATAATGGCAGTGTAAACAGTGTTGCCAACTGTGGTTGACAAATACATGCCAGACGGGGTATGAAAACAAGCTAGGTATTTGGCATGAAAAAGCGCTTGATTTTGTGAAAATAAAATTGCAAGTAAATTTACTTATTCTACCAAGAACGAAGTCGATAAAATATTTTCGCGCATCGAAAAAAAGTGCAAAAATCGAAAAAATGTCGATACCTGTAAAAACCACACATTTCAATAGAAATATATTTCAAAATAATTAAGTACAAAAATACCTACCTATATTGGATCAACCGGTCAACATCGCATAAGTTTCGTTTCATATTTGAAGACGAGAGCCTCTTTCTTGTAGGACAGACGTAGAGAATTAAAGAAAATACCTTTTAGATGAATAATAATTAATTGTTAAATTATTATTTCTGTAGTAGGATGGCAATACCCTATATGTCCGTTTTTTTGGCAAATTGAGTTATGTATACCACCAAACTCGTCTAGGTGAGATCTACAAGCTGTCTAAATATGTTATGTCTAGGTCTTATATGTTCGGAGAAATAAACTGTGTCAATATGTGATTTGTCCATTATTTGAATTTCTTAATATGGAAAACTATGATTTATGTCATGACGTGACTTATTTTGGCTTCCTATATTTTTACACTTTTATCCCAGATAAAAAGGAAATTTATGACCTGTATGATAATATATCATATTTGGTCACCATTTTTGTAATTCTCAATTTGGCAGAATACGATATGTCTCTAAGTCTGTACTCGCTACCCTGTAAAGCTACCCACAACGGAAGAGGCTCCAGAGTTTAACGAGTTAGAAGAATTAGATCCAACCAGTGGTGATGTTTAATGCAAAACAATTGTAAACTTTGTGTCTTTCGCGTTATACAATGTGATTTTTTTATTACAATAAAATTATGTTTGTCAGAACATCAGTCTTCTTTCTTTAAAAAAACCCTTAAAAATACAATAAACAACTATGTAATTTGATCAATTGCCATGACATATCATGTTTTCCACCTGGTTTAGATGGTAAAATATGATATGTCATGAAAGCCTGGAGATATTTGGACAATTTCAGCATTTTTACTATAGATACCCTAATTTAAAAAATATCCCTCTGTAAACAACTATTTTACACACATTTAACAATAAAGTAAGGCTTTTAAATTAAAACTCTGATTTTTTCGAGCCCTTCAAAGTTTAAAATTGCTCTCCTGAAAAATTTAGAAAAGTGGAACATATTGGGGATTGCCATCTTACTACAGATTTTATATACGCAGAAATTCGGATACAAAAACATTAAATAATGCATGACATTTTTTCATCGTGTTTTATTTCTCACTAAAATACATACCGATATACCTTCATTAAGTATCTGATAGTCAGAAATTTGAATGCGCAAATAAACAAATTAAAAATCTAGCTTTTTTTTTCAACACATTTAAAGCTGTTGGATACACTAGTAACAACGCCACAAGCCAGATGCGTTTTTTTGCAAGCTAGATACCTATCGAAAAATGATCTGGCAAGAAAAAGGATAAATTGGCAACGCTGCGTGTAAACGTCTTTGGATTTGTGATCCTGCGTCTGGTATTTTATATTTTACGTCCCACGTAGTTTTTGTTCCAAAGCAATACTTATTGCCCGATGGTTTGTGAATCGATAATAACCATGCGTTATAAAAACACATCTGGTTGCGCTTTTTAGTAGACTGTAATATTTTTTTTTGTGATTTTACCGAGGCTTTGACTGCAACTCACTGTCATATCGCCTTTTCTCTTCTAGAAGGGGATTCGCCGATCAAGTCCTCACTCCTATTCTGTTAAAGAACTTCACAATTTTCCCAAGCTCTTCCGTCTTATCCACCGCCAGGACACCCTTCAACTCGTCGACATTCTCATAGATATCCGCAATTCGCAGCTGTACTCTGTGAAGTTCATATTTAGGGCATTGTAGTGCTATATGTGCAATGTCCTCTAAAACATGACATTCATCGCAGAGTTGCGATTCGCTTCTTCCCATGAGGACATCAAATCTTTTGCCTATTGTGTGCCCTGTTTTTAGCCTCAGTATTATCTTAGACTGTAATATGACGGGATGGTTTAGATCAGCGGTTCTCAAACTTTTTAAAATTTCCTGAGTGGCGGTCCCTTTAAAAATTGTTCGATGGCTCGCGGACCCCTTTAATAAAAAAAGAAAATCCATATTGTTTTAAAGAAATGGGGGGCGCCAAATACTTTGCACATACATACAACGCTTTTTTTTTTAATTTTATTAACGCAACATTTTTTTACAAACAATTATGTATTCAGAAAATATTACATCTTTACATTTAAATAACAATTTTAATGGGAAGAATGCATCTGCTTTGCCTGAATCGGTTCTTCTATGTTTGGCTTTGTTTTGGCCAGTGCAACTCTCATGTCATTTGTCGCGTATAATCTATTTTTAGATTTTGTCTTGATAGTAAGTAATGTAGAAAAATCCGTCTCATTCTCATTGGTGGTTGCGAATGGAATCAACACTCTTAGAGCCATCTTTGCAACATCAGGATAGGACTGTGCCATTTTAATTTACGAGGGTAGTCACAGAAGTACCGACCTAACAAAGAAAACACAAAAAAATTGGGAAAAAATATTTATATTTCTCTACGTAGTCTCCTTTTAGGTCGATACACTTTTCCCAGCGATGTTCAATTACTTCGATACCCTGTTTATAGTGAGAATCGTCGAGCTCCTCAAAATAGACATCAACCGCAGACTCCACCTCTTCATTGTTGGCAAATCATTTACCACCGAGCCATTTTTTCAAGCCTGGAAACAGAAAATAGTCCTAGGGCTATAAATCTGGCGAATAGGGTGCGTGAGGAAGCAATTCGGACTTTAACTCATTGATTTTGGCCATCGCGATAATGGATGTGTGAACTGATGAATTGTCATGATGAAACAAAACTTTCTTTTTCGCCAAATGCGGTTGTTTTTTCTTGATTTCATCGCTGCAATAAGTTTGCATAATACACGCCGTTGATTGATTTTCCTTTCTGAAGATAATCAATGAAAATTAACCCACGCGCATCCCAAAAAACTGACGCCATGACCTTGCCTGCAGATGGAACTGTCTTCGCTTTTGGAGCCGATTTTCCCCTTTCAGTCCATTGTTTTTACTGTTCCTTCGTCTCAGGTGTAAAGTGATGGACCCATGTTTCATCCATGGTTATGAATAGACGCAAAACCTCTGCTTTATTGCTGTGAAACTTTGCCAAACACTCGATTGAAACATCCTCACGATACTGTTTTTGTTCCATTGTGAGTAATCGCGGCACCCACCTTTCATGGAAACACGTTTCATGGAAAACATGTTTTGCACCCCCATCATTTATCAAATCAATAAACTGTTCCTGAAATAAATTGTCCTTCGAAGGTTTATTGGCGAAGGGTTATTGATAAAACGATAGTATGGTGTTTTTCAAATTCTCGTAGGTCAGGAAAATAGTAAGAAATTTCTTCGCTAAGAATGAATACGATGAGTTCAGTCACTTACTTTCCCTATCTGGGATAAATCCAAATCCAAAACCCAGGAAATGATTCATAAATTATACAATTACAAAAATATAAATAGATAGTACTTATAAATAAATATGCGTTTGTTTTTCGCGGTCCCCAATTTAGGAACCGCTGGTTTAGATGCTGGAGAGAGGGGTTATACCAACGATGACAAGCACTGACGCTGGCTTCCTGCAAACCGACAAGAACCGTGTTTTATTTAGACATGAATTTTATTTCAGTTCTTATACGACACAAAGAGGTTAGACAGTCTTAACGGCCTTACTTCATATATCGATTGTTAATTTATGGCTACGGCCGTATGTTGTAGCTTAGCCACTGGGAAATGCCAATAGAAATGGCGTATTTCAAAAAAATACTACCTTATTCTTATTAGGTCAATAATTATTATAAAACAAACATTATTCGCAAAATGTTTATCACATTTAAATGGTCAAAGACATAGCTTATAATCAGTATCTTTAAAATTATCTTTAAATGTGTAAATCTTATTTTTTGAAACATAAAATACCTAATTCTTGTTAAACTTGGGATCACAGAGATTATCAATACTTATATTTTTTTATTGTAAATATTTCACTATAATAATGTCGACATAAATTTGACTAATGGTTTTATAAATGCTTTTAAAAATTAATAAATATAAAAAATCTTAACACCACTTCACATAGACGTACTGAAATATGACTATATTATAAAATATTAGAGCTAGAGGTTTAAAAGAATACTATTTCATGTAATAAAAATACTTTATGCAGTCACCAAATGTTTAAAATATATATAAAGGATAATAAGGCTTCAAAATTATGTAAATAGATTATCTACAACAAATTTAAGGAATGTCCAGGGTCATGCTTTGAAAATAGCATAAAGCTCCATTTTGACGTACGCTGAGAATATTCCCCCTTAAATAACATTTCACTGTAAAGTGTGATACGGCGAACTGCATACGTACAAATTTCCGGACACGATTGTAGGTAGTAGTGGTTAAAAGTTCACGTGCTCAAGTGCTCTGAGTAACTGTTATATACCAGGTACAGACATACCTACCTAACTACCCATAGTTATCAAAAAATATATTATATTTTTACAAAAAATTCAAGAGTCAAAATGACATATGATTCTTCTGGGTACCTACATAAGGCCATGCGTTTTCCTTTAATTGACACCAGCGGGTAATTAAGCCCAAGTTCAAAGAATTATGAGCATATTTTGCCGCAGTGGCGTGCATACCAGTGGTGAATATTTTTTGTTAGTTATTTATAATATACGTGCAAGTAATCTGTTAGGATCAGTGACATCCCGTAGGGGTAGGCAGATTGAGCGCCACTTCGTCGCTATAGGATTGGTTTGTCGAATATCCGTTTTTGTCGAAATCTACCTTTTAATGCAGAATGTTTTTTTTTTGTATCTAAATGGACTAGAACCGTCCTTTTCTGTAAATTACTTTGTAATGGTAATGAATACATCATTCATATGCTGTAAAAATAACCATTTAAATATCTCCATGTATGTAAATATAGGATTATGAAATTTGTTTTTCGTCTCCTGAACATTTGGTCTATTCGACAAACCAATCCTACAGCGACGACTTGGGGCGGCAGTTACTTGAAGGTCGGCAAATCGAGGAGAATCATTTGGTATATAATATAGAAATAGCTACTATCATTTCCCTCCATTTTGGTAAGTGAATAGCAAACTGACACTTTTATTTTGTTGTCCGGTTTTTCGTCTGGATTCGGGATGCGCAGGTGAACAAATAACACACCGGAATTGTTTTGGAAAAGGCAAGGTATATTTTAAGTTAATATTATATAATAGTTACATTTTTAATAATTTATTTTACGGAGGACGAAATGTACGTGTTTGCGATTTAGCTGCTTGCGGCGTTCTGCCCGCCATCTTGTGTTTTGCTTTCAACGAAAGCGTTGTCGAAAAACGGCGACGTTGCAATATTTCAACGGTCTTAATCTACGGCATTGCCGTCTCGGCTCTATTATTATTATTTATTTTCGTAATCAGCGCTTTACTATTTGTTGGATTTGGACATCCCCAAATGGGGTCCATACGGGGGTGCCACACTACCTTAACTTAGTACTCGTACTTATATAATAACGAAAATTTCTTTCCATAAAAAAATTCAGCTGACTGATTGGAAACAAAATGTATTAATTAACATAAAAGGTTTAACAGGACTGTAATTTTTTTGTCGGGTTCTCGATGTCTAGTTTACTTCCGTTGCCCTTCGACGTCCATGGTGACCAGAAACGACACGTTCACGGATGATAAAAAATACTGTATAGGTAGGTATCTACAAAGTGGGGCGTTATTTTGGCGTTGCCCAGGGGCAGCATTTTTTCTAGAGACGTTACTGGTTAGGATCCATCATGCGATAAGCCAAATCATTCGAGAATCCAAATGTCATACGTACACTCTACGTCTCGTTAGTGCGTAGTACCTATTCTTGAATGGTTCCATGAATAAACAGAACGGTGACAAAACAGCACACGCGATGAACAGAACTATGACATTTCAGGAAAAATATAGCATTAAGGGGGGACATGCTCAGCGTAGGTCAAAATGAAGCTTTTGTTCTACTTTCAAAGCATGATCCTGGACATACCTTAAGCGTTGGAGATAATCTATGTATATAATTTTGAAGCCTTATTATCCTTTATATTTATTTTAAACATTTGATGACTGAATGCAAGTATTTTTATTACATAAAATAGTATTCTTTTAAACCTCTCGCTCTAATGCTTTAGAATAAAGTCATATTTCAGTAAGTACATAAATGTGCAGTGGTGTTAAGATTTTTTACATTTATTAATTTTTAAACGCATTTATAAAACCATCAGTATAATTTATATTGACATTATTATAGTGAAATATTTACGATAAAAAATTATATTGATAATCTCTGTGGTCCCAAATTTGACAAGAATTAGGCATTTTATTATTCAAAAAATGGGCAAGATTAACACATTTGAAGATAATTCTAAAGATACTCATTATAAGCTATGTCGTTGACCATTCAAGTGTGATAAACATCCTACGAATAATGATTGCTTTATAATAATTATTAACCTAAGAATAAGGTAGTGTTTTTTTAAAATACGCCATTTCTTTTGGCATTGCCCAGTGGTTAAGCTACAACATACGGCCGTAGCCATAAGTCGACAAACTATAATTGAAGTAGGGAGTAAAATGATGTTAACGCGCATGTTTGAACATGTACTGTTAAAAAAAATCGTTAGGTACATGTTCAAGTTCGAATCCTGGGTCTGGCAAGGAGACATATTGTTTTTCAATTTATGTATGAGTCACAGTAGAGACCTAATAGGTTGAGCAAGTGGCTGACATCCATTTCTCGTAAAAACAAAATCTGTTAATACAAACCTCCTAATCGCTGGAAAGCCTCCATTTAATGGGACTCAACTCGGTGTTGCTGGCAAGCTATGTATATCTCGTCTTAATCATTCTAATATGCTCAAAATGCGGTGACTAGGTATAAGGAATTAATGAGTTTAATAATTCTGTGGAATTGTGCATGATTATCAAAATCAAACAGATAAATTATTGAGGTTTTTACGCCGAGTGGCCAACATGCAATGATTATGTACAGTCGAACTTGATTATTACGATCACGGAAATAGCGAGATCTCGGATGTAATGAGGAAACATTCGTTGACATTTTATGATTTATGATTTTCTGCATACATTTATTCACTTCTATAACGAGCTACTTCTCGGGTATACCGAACTAAACTGTTAATGTGTCGAAAAAACAACATTTTCGACCGGGCAGTTAACTAGACCGATGCCGCCGGGATGGGATTACGTTTATGACACTAGTTAAGTGTTTGAGTAGGTAAATAATTGGTGTTTTCACCGACAACATTGAAATAGAGTATCCACGCATATAAAAAATCGAAGCTTTGTGAAGTCAGTAGGTACCTACCAGCGCTAGCGGCTCAGGACTTCGTTACAATAAACGACTTCTTTTGTAGTTTATGAATGCCATGCTTATTTTGGGGATTTTTACGATGGTTTTCAGATTTTTTATGTTGTACCTATGCTTAAATTGCTATAAATGTTATATGCGCGAAAAATGTTATATAACGAGTAATGCTTATAACGTGCAAATTCAGTCGGTCCCATCTTCCTCGTAATAACCAAGTTCGATTGTACTTATATTAAATATTTATATATAGGTACATATGTTTCTTTTATAAACTTAAGTGTTATAAGTATTTAATTAATAAATAGATACGACAAAACCGAATGTTTTATTTTTCTACTGGCTGTTCTGTTTTGTCACTGTTCTGTTTCTTCATGTTCTGTTTTGTCACCGTTTTATTTATTCATGTTCCGTTTGGTACGGTTACCTTCTTGAATATGGGTCTATTATCTGGAGTCCTTATAAAGTTTCCTGCAAGCTTATTTCAGAGCGCATCTAGAAGAAATTTCTTCGGTGTCTATTTTAAGATCTTATCATATTTATTTTTACTATCGATAATTCGTGAAAAAATCATTTTCCGACTGCATTTCTACAAGGCATAGCCATAGATACTAGCTTTTCACTCTCTTGAATCTCGTAGGTCATTTCCACTCTTGCGACATTTTTGCCTGCTCTCACGGGGGACGCCTCTGCATTAGTAGCCAGAAGATAATATTATTTTTATTATTAAGGTACGTTCAGGCAGCACTCACCCCTGTGTTTTGTTTTAAGCCCCGATGTTCATAAAATAAGTATAATTTTTATCTTATCTAGTTTTCCATTAAAACGAAGCTCATAACAACTACCGATGGCTTAATGCACTCATTAAAGAGTGCCTTTTGAACGTCAAAAGTTTTTCGTGAATGTAGTACTTTTTACACATATAAAGTCACGGCCGTCTCTGAGTATACAAGCCACGCACCAACAGACTTTTGCGCCAAAACTCGGTGGTCCTATTTCATTGTTGTCAAAATAAAATTGTACCTAACAATTTTTGGTACAGTTCGGTTATGAGGAATACAGCGGAAAACACATTTTAAAAATAGCCGATATACTGAAATATTTGTTAAGTTAACCTAACCTAACCAAACCTAAATTAACCCAAACTAACAAATAGTCCAGTAGGTATATCGGGTATTTTCAAAATGTGTTTTCCGATGTATTCCTCATAACCGAACTGTACCCAATTTTTTATTGAAAATAAATAGGTATTTGATTAATTTTCCTTGATTTTATATTATCATTAAATGACATCAGATAAAGTTTACCATATTGGTCTTAAAACCATTTGACGATAATCATTATTAGTCAAAAACAATTAAAAATGCGTAGATGCTTAATCTAAGGCATAAAGTCCACTAAAGCAGGCTTGCGGGGCGCTTGCGCATTTTCTATGCGAATCATCGAAAATAAAACGTAAGCAAATACGCCAGCGCACACTGGATTTGACGACGCCTTGTGCCCACCTGCCCCATGAGTCACCGTTTTTCGCTTCTCAGCGATACGAATTAACGAAAATATAACGTAGTCCATTCATTGAACACGGCAAGCAAAATCACGCTCCTCGAAGCGTCGTCGATAAGACGGGCGAGAAGCCATTATTTAAGAACAGAGAACTCTTTGTTTAGTTATTGCGTGTCCGATATTAATTACATGCCCCGAGAAATTTAATACTATTTTTATTGATTTGTTATGAGAGACGCTGATAATAATAATTATTTTGTGCTCCTTGAGCCCCTTATTACATAGGTGAAGGGTAATGCGCGGGTGGGAGGGGGCCTAACTGTAATCCGGCTCTCACATCTAAACTTGCCGTCTGCCGCGCAGCCATAAATCAAACCTTCTAAGAACGTCGCTCCGATCTAATATAACCTAACAAATAATCCAGTATATCGGCTATTTTTTAAATTTGTTTGCTGCTGGCTTCCTATAAAGTAAACCGGCAAGAACTGTGTTTTATTTAGACATGATTTTATGTCAGTACTATACGACCCAAAGAGGTTGGACGGTCTTTAATATACGGCCATTTATATATCCGATACAAAATTTCACGGTGAAGTGTGATACGGTGAACTGCATACGTACAAGTTTCCGGACACGATTTCAGTTCCCATTATTTTTTAGTTCCCTGGTCACTGCGTATACTCCCAACCCTTGCTTCAATATTTTACACCATGTACCTACCTATTATTATTATAATATAATTATGTATATAAGTAGGACATTATATCGTCGCTGTTTTGTAAAAAGGGCGAATCAACCATTTTGGCGAAATCGAGATTTTAATGAAAATACAATATGTACCCCACTAGCTTTGTTGTGTAAAAACGGTGAATTTTTATCTTCACAGGAAAGTACTTAAAAACGATAATCGACTAAAATTAAATTAATTAAAATTACGAAATAAAAAGGAAATGTGACATATTAGGCCTTTTAAAATATTATATAATAATACCTATTATAATGACAGTATTCATTCTAAGCTTTATTATAAACTTGTTAGATATTTATAATCATCTACAGGTAAAAAACAAATAAATGTCAAAAGTTAAAAATCCTCGTCCTATAAAGTAGCATTTTGGTTAATTCGCCCTTTTTACAAAACACCGACGATATTATGAAATTATAGCCATTACAAGTTAACCCCACCGCGGTTATTGACTATTTTCGACTACTTCAGTACATACCTACCTTCCAACTATCTACCTACTGGCCGCGGGTCGGTCACTCGTACAGCCTGGTTGTATGCATGGCGCCTGACCACTTAGCCGATAAACAGTTAGGTATGCCGTGTTTGTCGTCCCCGGAAAATGCCCTTAGAAAAACAGTGAATGTCAAATAGTTTTAAATTAAGAGCATACCTCGGTGAAACGGCAAATAATTTTCAGCAATAGGTGGGACGTAATTTTGCATGCGTTGCCAGTCGGAAAGCGATTGTCGACCTGTGTGCACGTCAATTTGTTTTGAGATGTCGTCAGAGGAATTAATTCTTCTTCTTCTTATTGTGCCATCCCCTAGCGGAGGTCGGCCACCATCAAGGCGATCTTATCTTTGTCGTCTGCTACCCGGAACAGTTCGGTGGAGCTGCACTCGTACCAATCACGGAGGTTCTTAAGCCACGAAATGCGGCTCCGTCCTCTGCTACGCTTCCCATTGATCTTTCCTTAAATGACAAGTTGGGGAATGCTGTATTTTTGTCCTCTCATAATGTGGCCGAGGTATTGTAGTTTCCTGATTTTGATACTACGTAGAACTTCTCGGTCCTTTCCCATTCGATTGAGAGCTTCAACATTTCTTCAACATTAATTCTTAAATCGTGTAAATATTATTAAAAAATGTTACGTATTTACTCGAAAAACAAAACATGTCAATGAATATATTATTATTATTACTTAAATAACAATAAACATAACATTAAATGAGCGTATGTTGAATTTTTATGACAAATTATGTTTTGTTCGTCACGCGTCGTTTGCACAATCTGTGCGTTGTGTAGTCACGATTGTTTTAGACCGTGCCTCAGCTGAAGTATAGCCTTAATTATTTAATAAAAATGATGTGATGTGCATTCAACACTAAACATGCGATTTTAAATTCTAGTTTTCAGTTTTCAACATTTTATAAATGAAGCTAGTGGTTTCAAAGCCGGTTTCCTACATTTTTACTTTTATTCTTTATAAAAAAAACACATCATAATACAGGTAGTTATATTCATAAAATTCAAATTCAGCTCCGTTTGTAAGTAAAATATTATCTACTAAAACGGTGGTTGAATGCGAAGTCAAATCAATCGTATTTTTTAATATTTTTCAACCAACTTTAAACATGTTTTTTAGTTACGTTAATGACATTTTATTTCTCTATTCACTTTTTCAAACATTTTACATAGTGCTAGGTAACGAAAATATTCTTTTTGCAGTCCTAAATGTGCCAGCCAAAGCCTGAACAAAAACGGTGCATAAGTGCGAGTGAGAAAGTATTCGGCACCCTTACAATCTTTGCGACACGCGCTAGAGTAAGATAAAAGGTTTACAGATGTGGGAGATGGTTTGCTACGGTGTAGCCGCCAAATCTTACCTTATTGCTTAACTAAGCGTCGATAACCGTGTTGCTAAAATTGCTATTTTTGTGTTAAACATAGTCAGTGGTAAATATTTTTAGTTAATTAAGTAGAAAATATGGTTCTGTGTGTTGTATTAAAATATGGTAGCCGTACTGATAAGCAAGAAGATGGTATTACGTTTCATATGTAAGTTGATACATCTTCGTGATAATTTATTTGTATATTATTATATATTTTAATATCAAGTGACCGTGTTTCTTTAAAATAACTTAAATTATGGATATTTTTACCGCTTAAAAATACTATATAACGTAAAAAATATTTTAATTCTGAGCGTCTAGTGCGAGCACTAGCAAAATGGTCTATATTCTCGAACATTTGTATACGAATGCGTTCGCTCGCCCACAAACCAAACGCACGGCACGCAGCTTCGTTTAGCAATGCATCTATAGTCTAAGTCTAAGGTGCCAGCATATCTATTCTATACACAAAACCGCTATCGGCAGCTATCGAGGGTAGTCTTAATTTTGTTGTATTGAAGTATTAGCACTTAGGTATTCTAACAATTACAATAAGTTCGCCGTCTAAACAGTCAAAACTGTCTATTTCGCTCTAAAATTTAACACAGCCGGTTGTGCTTACATGACTAACTTTAAATGCATATTATGAGACAGATTTAACTATTGAAAATAACATATTCTTAACACATGTTTAAGTTAAACCCATATTTTTCCACACCCGATAGGGTATGGAAATTCCCATTAATTTTGTGTTTCTCGATAGTCTGATACTACCGAAACAATAATAAAATACTTCCAACCAATATCAAAGGGTCACATTATATCAGTGGCGAAGGGTGGAGGTACTCTGTTAAGATCCGACATACATAAATAGTGCACGTAAAACGTTGTTAGTCATTCATATTTGTTTTTATTGAATTAAGACTACAATATTCAGATGGGTTATATTTTAAAAATCAATTAAACCTTGCCTAAATAAAACCACAATAGTTTTGGTATAATCGTATGTATAGGTATTAAAACTTTTATTTAGTTCTTTATTTCGAAGCAGACTTGAGAGTGGGTCTATTGTTTGGGCACCGCATCAGTTGAAGTATAGCCTTATGGTGGAGAGGGTTCAGAAGAAATTCTTGAGACTCCTTTATTTGAGGTTGTTCGGATACTATCAGTGGCTTTATCCAACTGACTTTCTCTTAGGCATGCTTACATACTGCAGTTTGCAATTTAGAAGAAATCTTTATTTGGCTACGTATTTTTTTCGACTTATACGAGGTATAAATGAGAACTCTGCCATTCTGGGCAGTGTTGACCTGTGTGTCCCTGATAACTATCTTAGAAATAGAGAACATCAGTTGTTTATTCTCCCAAGGTGCAGAACCAACCTGCCATGGTAATGCCAATTGGGAGGGCGATAACTATGTTCAACGAGATTGCTTCGGGTGTTGATATATTCCACCTACGTGAGGATGAGTATGGGTGGACTTTGTTTTATAAATTCTTAAAATAGGGTCAGCTTAACTCACCCGTTGTACTTCCTTGTACCTATCTTATCAATATTTTTGTATGTACATATTTCTACGGTTTAATAACATACTATCTATCTCTTTTATTATGTAACACTTACTGTTTTAAGTATACTTCTTTGTTTCTATATGTCATGTTGTAAACGTCTTAAACTTATAATTTGTAATGTCCACAATATGTTAAAAATAAATTGAAATTGAATTGAAATTGAATAGGCGATTCGACAAAATAGTACACACTTTTTCATTCATACTTATTTGTTTTAATTGGATTAAGAATAAGTACACATTACTGATATTGTCGATTCATTTTTTTAAATTCATTTAGCCCTGCATAAACCTAACTATAATAGATAAAAAATATTATTCTTTCTATAAAATATACAAAATTATGTATCTTTTAATGGCATAGTTTTTGCAGGGTTTAATTGAAATTTAAAAACTAACCAAACACCATCTGTAACTTGTAGTCTTATTTCAACGGAAAAAAGTAAGTATGACTGACAAAATTTAATTTGCATTATTTATGGCGGATCTAAACAGCCTACCTTCGCCACTGCATTATATAACCACCCTAACAGATCCGTACTTGTAAACAAAACAAATAAACTATTAACATTTCTATGTATCATCTTCAGTAATACCTAATTACTTTTAGTTAAAAGATGCGATTCTGTTTTTTTATTATCGTAAAGAGGCCTTCACGTCCCTATACCCACCACTAGGGAATCTAATTCCGAGCCAAAATTTTGATCCCGGTATTTCGGGATTACAATTTGACAATCCCGGGATTGACATTTTTTCCATAGTTAATATAATTTATTTATATTTATAAAAATAACATTGATAAAATCGGTCAAAAATAAATCTAGTATAATTTATACTATTTAAGATATTGTTATTGTTAATATTGTGTACATTCAATCTTGAAAATACATAAGTTTAATGGAGTAAATAATATTGTAATATAAATAATAATGACGTGAAGTTAATATGAGATTGCTGTTTCTGATAGTAAAGATTAATGAATGGGTAAGCGAGATTAAAAATAGTAAAGCAAATCGTGAAGCCTTTCCGCTTCATAAATCTAATTAGTCAGCCAAATATGAAACTGCCGTAAAACTTATGAGATCATGGTGGAATTACTTTGTTAAAAGTGCGAAGCATTGTTTTTTCTAATCTTTCTCATTTTTATTAATTATGTGAAAAAATAAAATGAACCGGCAGCTTACATATGGGTATAAATATTAAACTTCATTCAAACTCAGTTTATTTCTAATTTAGTTATTTGTTATTAAAAGTATTTTTTCTGTTATATTTTCGTTTTTATTTTATTTTCCATATAAATTGATAAAAAAATCAATCCCGAAATCTTCGGGATTATGTTTACCAATCCCGGGATTGGAGTCCCTACCCACCACTGATTAAATAATTAAGCACTAGGTAGGTACGAGTATTATCTATTTTTTTAAATTCATTATATTTACCTTTTACAGTTTGAGAAATTGTGTTCCAGAGAATTAAAAGTGACGAGTGCCTCACTAAAATGCCACACTGTGTCCGATATTTGTCCAGGTAATTTATATGGCCGGATCTATAACGTAACTAATATTTTAATACTGACATTGTACCTGGCATTAGTAAAAACAAAATCCAAGGCGAAGTAATGCTATTATTGGATTGTTTTTATTTTTTCAGTTAAATGTATTTCAATAATACTTTTTTTATTAAATATGTAGGTTATACTATTTCTTTCATTCAACGAATAATTGACAAGATTTAAAAATGGACCATTCTAATTATTGAACATACATAATTTAAAAAAACACTTTCTGAGAGAATATACTATAACCAATAGAAAAAATCTTTTTTGAAAAAAAAGTAAGACGGCAGGGAATCGAACCCTGCATCTCCCGGGTTTACGCCCCATCCGCGCATTACCTCTATGCTACAAGTGACGTACTAATTGCGACGAATTTTAACTATTGGCCTTTTTAATACCCACTCATCAGCGTTCTTCTAAATCAAGCTAGTAGTAGCTAAGAGCTAAAAGTAGCTTGATTTAGAAGAACTCTGCCATTCTGGGCAGTGTTGACCTGTGTCCTCCTGATAACTATCTTATAAATAAACAGCATCAGTTGTTTATTCTCCCAAGGTGCAGAACCAACCTGCCACTGGTAATGCCAATTGGGAGGGCGATAACTATGTTCAACCAAATTGCTTCGGGTGTTGATATATTCTACCTACATGAGGATGAGTATAGGTGGACGTTGTTTTATAAAAAAAAATCTTAAAATAGGGTCTGCTTAACTCATCCGCTGTACCTATCTAATTTATATTTTTTTTATATTTACACTTTTCCACTGTTTTAACTTAATACTGATCTATCTTTTTTATGTAAT
The DNA here is from genome assembly GCF_057557595.1 of Rhyacophila brunnea. Taxonomy (NCBI): domain Eukaryota; kingdom Metazoa; phylum Arthropoda; class Insecta; order Trichoptera; family Rhyacophilidae; genus Rhyacophila; species Rhyacophila brunnea. The sequence continues at coordinate 27,356,575 of NW_028232904.1, read as the reverse complement.
ACCTACTGTTTTAATAATAATTCTTTGTTTCTAAAGATGTCATGCTGTGAACGTTTTAAATTAATAATTTGCAATGTTCACTATATAAAATTTTAATTTGAATAGATAAGTAGGTATAATATTATTCTCTATCAATGCGTTGGATCGAGTCATTTTCCCATCGTTTCTCACCTGGTGTAGACAATCAGGTAGGTACCTAATTTGGCGTCAAATTTTGGCGACCTGAGAAAAGGTCCATGTGGTGCCGCACACTTCAAATGACGTCTGTCTCTCATAAATTTCACTGAACCATTCCACCGTGACAGCTAACAAGTTTCAGGCGTCTAAATGGGTAGGTGATGACCACATCCTTTATCGGGGACGGTTATTAAAAATAGAAAAAAAAAGGTTTATAGTATTGACAATTTATTATATTATTATGTACCCACGTCCCACTTAATACAATTATATAATGCGCCAACAGTAGAGTAGTGGCCAGGGAACACATAATTAATGGGAACTGAAATACATCTGAAAGACTTTCATATTCACCCTTTGATTCTAGTCGCTTCAATAGCGGAATATTTCACTTTTCCAGGTACATTTCCCATACCTAGGCACTCCGCACAATCCAAGCTATAACCACCAGACCTGCAGGTACCTATAAATATGGTCTTCTTGACTAATTGCTAGCTGTCACATCCACAAGTGGTTATAGAATGCGCGTAGCTTAATAATTAGGATCGCTAGTGTCCGTTTCTGTCGTCGGCGCTATCTTGTCTTTTAGACCTACCGGATTGAAATATTAAAGCAAACAATAGATGCTCTAGATAGGTTCCGTGTTCCAGAGAATTAAAAGTGACAAGTGCCTCACTAAAATGCCACACTGTGTCCAATATTTGTCCAAGTAATTTATATAACCGGATCTATAACGTAACTTATATTTTAATACTGACATTGTACCTGGCATTAGTAAAAACGAAATCCAGTTTTTCAATTATGTATTTCAATAATAGATACTTTTTTATTAAATATGTAGGTATAGAGTTCTCATATTTGATGACAGTCGCGAGGTTACAATAAGTAAGTTGTACGTAAAACATGTCACTGTTGCACAGTTCGCCGTGAGCTTTCTTATCGGAAAGAGATGACCGTACCTATACTACAGTGGCGAAGACTCCATACTAGGCGATTATTTAAAGCCTACCTTCTTAAGAAAAATATTTTTTAATTGCATATTGACATATTTATATACTTAATCACTTCATTATTTTATGTTATATAACAATAATTTATTTTGCCAACGAGATCGCATATGTAGGAATGTATTACAGTATTACACAGTTTACAAAACAACTGCAAAGGTATTAAAAAAACCACAGCGCGCCGCGCCGTAAATTAAATAATAAACGCCGCGCCGCGACTTCTCGGTAAATAAATTTCCGATTATGTTTGGAATAATTCTGAGTTTTTTTCGTATGGACTTTACGTCTCGTAACCTCAGCAAGTCTGCTGATTTGTACGAAATGAGGCAAGCTCCTTTCGCAGAGCCTAAAACATTCGCGCATAATATTGTTGTCACGACTGCGCACTTTGTCCAAAATCATTAATAATTAGATAATTAAAATAATAATTTCAACGGCGTTTAATCGAATATTAATAAATAAGTATAGATTGTTTTTAAAAATAAAAATAAATTTTATCTAATGATTTTTGATGCGTATACATGTTTTGAAAAATACGTAATTTAAACACATCGCTCATTTTTATGTCGTCAATGAGTTTTTGAAGTTTCATTGAATTAGTGTGTCGTTATCATTTATTAGTGTGTGCCTATTCATTAGTAGTAAATATCGTACTATTCTCGTAAGTATACCTGACAAGTGTGCTCTTTTTATCATATCTCCACAGCCTACCTCTTTCCAAAAGTCACCCTTCGCCACTGCTATACTATACTACGGTCTCCAATTTTATTAGATTCAATATGAACATTAACCCAATTTTCATAGCTGATTTTGGAAAACATAGTCGCTTCAATAGCGGAATATTTCACTTTGTACATTCCCATACCCAGGCACTCCGCACATTAATCCAATCAGTAAACACCAGACCTGCAGGTACCTACCCATAACTATGGTGTTGACTAATTACAAGCTGTCACATCCACAAGTGGTTATATAATGTGCATTGCTTAACTATCATATTTAGGTATCAGGATCATTTGTGTCCGTTTCTGTCATCGGCGCTCTCTTGTCTTTTAGACCTACCGCATCGGAATATTAAAACAAATAATGGATGTCCCAGATAGGTTAACTAATTTTCACAGGCTTTGCGTATTGTATTAATGCATGTATTTGCGTATTGTATTATTTCGTGTAATTTTTTATTTAACAAAACATTTTTTCCGGTAAACTACCGCGTCTATCGCGCGTCTATTTATTAAGTCGCCCAACTTCCGGTTGGCGCCATACCTTCATTTACCTTTCGCGCATGCGCCGTTCAAAACACACAAAACCTTTAACAATAAACTTTTACGATCGCCCCAGATAATAAAAATACCTTTTCGGCAGTAAAAGCACCTTTTTATAATGTTATTATTGTCTCTTTTGCGGACATAGAAAAAAGGTTTGCAAATAATACTTACATAAGTATATTGAACATCTCTACCTGTGAGGTAATTTTTTGTGAAAAAAAGCTTACCTTTTAAGATTCATTCTTATTTATTCCTATTCAGTTTCAATGCTTCTGTTAATGAATGAATATTATTTTGAATGAACATATTCATACGTAGCCGTGTCGCACATCTAAGTTCGTCCGACTGCAAGACGTCGAATATGTCGATGTGATTTTTTTGATATCTACAAACAACATGTAACCTAATGTACCTCCGCATACTGGTAAGGCTTGGTTTACGCAGAGTTTAATTGAATTTAAAAATTAATCAACACTATCTACAATTTGTAGTCTTAGTACGATCAAAACAAATATGTATGACTCTGCTTAGTGTGCACTATTTACAGTTGAACTTGGTTATTACGAGGAAGATGGGACCGACTGAATTTGCTCATTATAAGCATTACTCGTTATAACGATAACGTTTTCCGCGCCACGTTCTATTTAAGCATAGAACATAAAAAATCTGAAAACCATCGTAAAAATCCCCGAAACAAGCATAGCATTCATAAACTACAAAAGAAGTTGTATATCGTAATCAAGTGCTGAGCCGCCGGCGCTGGTAGGTACCTACTGACTACAAAAAGCTAGGATTTTTTAAATGCATTTTCAACCGTATACGTAGATACTTTTTCAATGTTGTCGGCGAAAACACCAATTAGGTGCTTAGACACTTGACTAGTGTCATAAACGTAATCGAATCCCGGCGGCATCGGTCCAGTAACTGCCCGGTCGGATTTTATTGCTTCGGGTCGAAAATGTTATTTTTAAACGATCGACACATTAACAGTTTTGATCTGTATACCCGAGACGTAGCTCGTTATAAAAGTGAATAAATGTATGGAGAAAATCATAAACTAACATGTCAACGAATGTTTCCTCATTAGGTAGGTACATCCGAGATCACGCTATTTCCGTGATCGTAATAACCAAGTTCGACTGTATATCGAATCTTAAGAGCCTACTTCCACCCGTCGTCACTGGATTATGTATTAATTATAAAACCGGCAACCCTTAAGAAACTCACATCATCAGGCGAGACCAATACGTTATTGGACAAAAGTCTCGCCGAGCTGAATCCATTTCTCTAACTATTGTTCATTGCGTTGTCAGTTGTCATTGATCCAGTAGCTTCAGGAATCTAAGTTTACTTGTCTTTGAAAGTTGTCTACGTCTTGAGTATCACTGCTAACTTATCGATTACTATCGTCTCGAGACGCACACACAATGGAGGGCAGGGGGTTTAGGATCCATACAATTTACAAAAATGGTGAGTTAGTTTTTAAAAATCAATTAAACTCTGCCCAAAATAAACCATAATAGTTTTGGTATATTTTGGGCGATACGACAAAATTGTGCACACTTTTTCATTGATAATTATTTGTTTTCGTTGGATTAAGAATACATATTACACATATTGTTGTTTATTTTCTAAAATTTATTAAGCCCTGCCTAAGCCAAACTATAATAGATAAAAAATATTATACTACCTATCTATAAAATATCCAAAGTTATGTATGATTTAATAGCATAAAGACGAGTATTTTTTGACATTTATCTATTTTGGGTTGGTTTCGCGGGGTTCGATTGAATTTTAACCGTAAATAATTGTATTTTTATTTCAATGAAAACAAATACGTATCACTGACGAAGTTTAATGTCCACTATTTATGGCAGATTTTAACAGCCTACCTCCACCTTTCGCCACTGCTGGACAGTATATAAATTATGTTTTACAAGTCAAACAAACGTTACGTAATTAGTCAGTAAAATATTTCCTAAAAAATAGTCTTCATTATGTACTGCTAAGTTTTACCTATGGGGTTAGTATATAATGTCATGAAGAATTTATGTTTAAGTAATTTATATGACATGAGTAGATAAAGATAGCTACATACCTTTGTATTATATTAAGTAGGAACCGACTATGTGTCTTAAAATATAGTTAGGTACAGAGTCAGGCTTGACTTTTGAATCTTGAATCGATAAATATAACGAAAATGAACGCACTCGGTTTATTCAATGCTGGATTTGAAGAGGCGGGGAGTGGTCAGAAGGGTCAGAGGAGGCTCTCGCGGAGAGGTTTTCCATGTAAGGCATTACGCTGGACGGTGGCCGGCAGGGGTTCTCAATGCGTGAGTGGGTGCGCGTTGACGAACAAGTTTTAGAACTACTTAAACGTTTACTTCGTAATGAAGAATTTTATAAAATTTATTTAAGTACACCTTTTACGATTTTAAATCTGCCATCCTGCCCATCTATGCTACACACAAGACTGCTATCGGCCACAATCGGTAGCAATCGAGGGTAGCTTTTCATATTTTTGTGTAGCTAAAGTTAATTGTAAATGTTACAATAAGTGCTATGTTTTAACAGCAAATCTCTTAGTTGTGCTAAATTTTAGAGCGAGATAGACAGTTTTGATTGTTTAGACGGCTAACTTATTGTAATAATTATAATACTTCAATACAAACATATGATAAACCACCCTCGTTAACCACCGACAGGGGCTGAGTAGTCTTGTGTATAGAATATAGAAATTATGGAATTCAGAAATAATGGGAATTGAAATACCTAACGGGAGTGGAGTAACAGGCAATCGATCTCGAGTGTGGAAGAATATAGGATAAACTTAAACACATGTCGAGAATACGCTTGTCCTTCGTTCTGACAACTGCTTTCGGTTTATGCACTGACGCTCAGTGGCGAAGGATGACTTTTGGAAAGAGGTTGGCTGTGGAGATCTGATAAAAAGAACACACTAGTCAGGTATACTTGCGAGAAATAAGAAGATAATACGATATTACTACTAGTGAATGAATAAACACACTAATTTAATGAAAATTCAAAAGCTCACTGACGACATAAAGTTAAGCAATCAGTTTAAATTACGTATTTTTCAAAACATTTATACACATCTAAAATCATTAGATAAAAGTTATTTTTATTTTTAAAAACAGTCTATATTTATTAATATTCGATTAAACACCATATAATTTTTTTTTCGGTTTTAGGCTCTGCGATTGGAGTTTACCTTAGTTCATACAATTTGATAGACTGGGTGGGGCTACATGACGTAAAGTCCATATGAAAAAAAAATTGAGAATTATTTGAAACATATCCGACCTTTATTTACGTCAAGACAGATGGCGCGCTGTGGTATTTTTTTTTAAACCTTTGCAGATTGTTTTGTTATTATCTGTGTAATACATTCCTACACATACGGCATCTCTCGTTGGCAAAATAAATTATTTTATGGAATATATTATAATCAAGTGATTATATAAATAAGTCAATATGCAATTAAAAAATATTTTTCTTGAAGGTAGGCTTCAAATAATCGCTTAGTATAGAGTCTTCGCCACTGCTGACGCTTATTCAATATTGGTGTATTTGAAGGTTGCAACACTCACTATCGCAGGTCTATAAATAATGTGTGGTTCATTTTAGTAGGACACTGAATTCAAAACCCTGCGTAGTGTATTGGGGTATAGCCTATCGAAATTCTATTTAATAATCTGTTCTATGGCTATTACCTTCTTCGAATAAGGTATTTTTTGCGGATTTGTGGGGCCCTACTCTCATGTTTCTTTAAGAGCATACTTCAGTGAAACGGCAAATAATTTTCAGCAATAGGTGGGACGTAATTTTGCATGCGTTGCCAGTCGGAGTGCGATATTCGACATGTGAGCACGTCAATTTGTTTTGTGGTGGCGTCGAAGGAATTAATTCTTAAATCGTGTAAGTAAAGATGACTAAAAAATGTTACGTATTTATTCAAAAAACAAGACATGTCAATGAATATATTATTATTATTACTTAAATAACAATAAAGATAACATTAAATGGACGCATGTTGAATTTTTATGACAAATTATTTTTTGTTCGTCACGCGTCGTTTGCACAATCTGCGCGTCGCGTAGTGACGATCGTTTTAGACCGTGCCTCAGCTGAAGTATAGTCTTAACCTGATCAGTGCCACGGGCGAGTTAACTCGCCAAAGCATGTATGTCACGTCAGGCCACGGACGAATTAACTCGCGGGTTCTTGTAAGCGTCATAACTTTGAATTAACTGTTTGTGTATATTGGTACTGTTCGGTTATACGGAATACAGCGGCAAACACATTTTGAAAATACCCGATATACTGGATTATTCGTTAGTTTGGGTAAGGTTAGGTTAGGTTTGGTTAGGTTAACCTAACAAATAATCCAGTATATTGGGTATTTTCAATATGTCTTTGCCGCTGTATTCCGTATAACCGAACTGTACCAGCCAACTACTGAGGAATTTTGAATAAATAATTTATTTGTGTAGATAATAATAAGTTTGTAAAAATTCAAACCAGTAGCGTTTCTACAATTATAACTATTATAATAACATTAAATAAATATTAATTAGCAGGTTAACTCATTAAGGCGCCCCTGCCGGGATCTTATTAATCACTCATTGATCCATAAATGGTTGTTAACCCGTTCTCTGCCGGCGGCGCGTCCCTTTGTGAATATATCTCCATTTTCTGGTGGCGCCGTTTCGTGGGACACCGCGCGGATGTACCCTTAACTAAAAGCAGGTGTCGGCAACTTTAATGAGCCGCTAAGAAATTCATGTAAGCCTGCAAAATACTTAAATTCAAGTGTAAAATGAATATTAAATTATTTTTAACATATTATGGACATTACAAATTATAAGTTTAAGACGTTCACAACATGACATTTAGAAACAAAGAAATATAAAACAGTACCTATTACACAAAAAAGAGATAGATCAGAATAGACATATTATATAGTAAGTTATTAAAAAGTAGAAATGTGTACATACAAAAAATATAAATTAGATAAGTAGGTACAAGGAAGTACACCGGATGAGTTAAGCAGACCCTATTTTAAGAATTTATAAAACAACGTCCACCTATACTCATCCTCACGTGGGTGGAATATATCAACACCCGAAGCAATTTCGTTGAACATAGTTATCGCCCTCCCAATTGGCATTACCAGTGGCAGATTGACTCTGCACCTTGGGAGAATTATTACCTTATATATAGGTAATCAATGAACATTCTTTGTGAAGTAAAATTAATCAAAAGATTTTTTTATTTAAATAAAGGCATAGTTTATTAATTTAATCGGGAGCAGATACCTAAGGCTTTGACTGAGTTTCCTGAAAGACGTAATTTAAAAAAAAAGTGCCATGGGAGAGAAAGGCACGGAGACTTAACGGAAATAAATGAATTTAATGATATTCATCATATACCTACCTATATAATATGTATAAGATACAAAATCAAAGATAAACAATACGAACAAACAAAACTATGTAAAGAGATCTTCAAGTCCACAATAAGACGCCATATATTTTTTAAATACAATACAATTGGCCTTTGTGGCGACCAAGTCAGACGGCCCGATGGGTCTGACAGCTGGTTGGACCGACTTAAGCATTTTATTTTCCCTCTCGGTGCACATTCGCACACGGTTGACATTCCGCTTATTTGGCCTCTACTTGGCGGTTCTCGCTTGCTTTACGACAAATCAAAATAAAGGTATCACTAGGTACATACCTATATTAAAATTAATTTAAAAACATAGTTTCATTACTTCCTTTACATTAAAAAGGTGTTTGTCTACTTTCGCATTCAAACTATAGGTATTATTTTGGATTGGTGAAAAATCTCAACATTAAATTATACACTTTTGAGTCGTCAGTTTGAATGTAAATATACATATTTATATTTAAACACATCCGTAACTGCATACCGATGTAAATTCAATGCTAATATTATAAAAATTATCATATGTCTAGGTCAGGGGCGTAACAAGGTGTTTTTGCGGCCGCGGTAGTAACAAAAAAATGACCCTTACGAACGGAATACAAGTTTTGTATTATCGATGTTATAATAATACCTATGTGCCAACACATATTAAGTTCAATGGTACTACGATATTATAAAGATATTTAAATCATGCAAATGAATTCAATATGATACGTACCTACCTAATACACAATGTATATTCACATATTCATCATTCCATCTCCAATAAGGATTGTAGGTATATTCATATTGAAATAATAACTAGATAGGTACATACCTAGAATATACTTATTCAAATTCACATGCTAAATTTTAAATTCATTATAATCAAATCAAAATTAATAGCAATTGAGTGTTTTATTTATTTTGCTTAACTGCCCACATGCCCTACGTAGGTCGAAATGGAGATTTTATGGTATTTTCAGAGCATAAGCCTGGACATTTCTTAAACGTTGTAGATAATCTATTTATATAATTTTGAAGCCTTATTATCCTTTATATTTATTTTAAACATTTGATGACTGCATAAAGTATTTTTATTACATAAAACAGTATTCTTTTAAACCTCTCGATCTAATGATTTAGAATATAGTCATATTTCAGTACATCCATGTGCAGCGGAGTTAAGATTTTATAGATTTATTATTTTTTAAACGGATTTATAAAACCATTAGTAAAATTGATTACTATTTAAATAATATAAATATTTACGATAAAAAACTATATTTATAATCTCTGTGATCCCAAATTTGACAAGAATTAGGCATTTTATTATTCAAAAAAATGGGCACAATTACCACATTTGAAAATAATTCTAAAGATACTTTGATATTTGGTAATTTGAAAATAAAATCTAGTTTTCCCCCTTTCCATTTTTTACTTCTAACATTTTGCACGAAAAAAAATCATTTTCTGGGAACAGTGCACTGATTTATTTTGACAGAATTAGGATAGGTATATAAAAGAAAGAAAATAACAGAATTTCCGCCAATATTAAACTCTCCCCTACTATTGAAATTGATTATAGGTATATTACTACAAAACATGAACTTATCTATGTGTCATGAAGTACGAGTATCTTCTTTTTTTGATTGTGATACAGAGCCAAATAAATATAAGAATTAAGAAATACACAACTATACTTATACTTATACTTATACTTATACTTATACTTATACTTATACTTATACTTATACTTATACTTATACTTATACTTATACTTATACTTATACTTATACTTATACTTATACTTATACTTATACTTATACTTATACTTATACTTATACTTATACTTATACTTATACTTATACTTATACTTATACTTATACTTATACTTATACTTATACTTATACTTATACTTATACTTATACTTATACTTATACTTATACTAATACTTATACTTATATGTGGGGAGGCACCTATCGTGCTATTTAATTCTATTGTTTTTTTAAATTGACAATTAAAACTCTTGTACATTCAACTAAACTGTCATTATACGCCTGAGGCATTTGCCTTGCTCGCCAATCCCTTATTACGCCACTGGTTTATATATTATTATGTAATTAATAAATAATGCAAATTTCTTCCTTAACCTCTGGGTCAGAGTCCTGGCAATTTTGTATTAGTAAATGGTTTTGATTTTAAAATTTTATTTAAATGCGTTAGTGGATCTGTATAGAGACGATAGAAGATGTTTCACAATAGTATACTTGCCAAAAAGAGATCCTCATCAATGGCACTCAGCTCAAATAGGATGATGAAAAACTACATCTATCTGGGACAACAAGTGCCAAGAGATGGATGTATATTTGATGAACTTCCTCACAGAGTAAAGCTAGGCTGGAGTGCTTTTAGCTGCCTGAATAATGTCTTCAAAAGTGACCTCCCACTGTGCCTAAATCGCAAAGTGTTCAAGCAGTGTGTGCTTCCCGTAATCACAAGTGTGAAACATGGACCCTAAGTAAAAGAGAGATCCAGAAACTTAGAGTAGCACAACGGGGTATGGAGAGGTGCATGCTGGGCATAACGCGAAATGACAAAAAGACGAATGAGTGGATAAGGAGACAGACAAGGGTTTGCGATGTAATAGAGTCCGCAAAAAACCTCAAATGGAAATGGGTTGGACACATAGCTCGAAGAAAGGACAATCGTTGGACAAATTTAGTCATCCAGTGGTATCCAAGAGGTACAAAACGTCCACAAGGTAGACCTAGAGGCCGCTGGATCGATGAAATGATAAAGTTATGCGGAAGTACGTGGCAACGCAACACACAGGACCGAGAGAAGTTGAATCAGCTTGGAGAGGCTTTCATCCAGCAGTGGATAGATTCAGGCTGATGATGATGGTGCAAATTAAATACAGTTGCACTTGGTTATTACGAGGAAGCTGGGACCGACTGAATTTGCTCGTTATAAGCATTACTCGTTATATAACATGTTTCGCGCCACGTTTTAGTTAAGCATAGAACATAAAAAATCTAAAAACCATCGTAAAAATCCCCGAAACAAGCATGGCATTCATAAGCTACAAAATAAGTTTTTGTTGTAATGAAGTGCTGAGCTACCGGCGCTGGTAGGTACCTACTGACTTCACAAAGCTTGGAATTTTTACATGCAATTTCAACCATATGAGTGGATACTTTTTCAATGTTGTCAGCGAAAACATGAATTATGTACATAGACACTTAACTAGTGTCATAAACGTAATCCGATCCCGGCGGCATTGGTCTAGTTAACTGCCCGGTCGGATTTTATTGCTTAGGGTCGAAAATGTTGTTTTTAAATGATCGACACATTAACAGTTTTGCTCGGTATACCCGAGAAGTAGCTCGTTATAAAAGTGAATAAATGTATGGAGAAAATCATAAACTAAAATGTCAACGAATGTTTCCTCATTATATCCGAGATCTCGCTTTTTCCGTGATCGTAATAATCAACTTCGACTGTACAAACAAAAGAACTGAATAAATTTAATAAAAGGTGTATAAGTTTTGTGTCATGGATCCATGGTTGTCGATCGCATTTAATACAAACATAATACTGAATCCGAGGCGGATTAAAAACAAACGGAAAAAATCGGACCACTAATAAGAGAAATGAATAAAAAAGAACCGAGAACGGAACGATGTGACAACAGCGCGACCCATAAAGGGATGCCGATGAGTTGATATGTCAACACATTTTTTTTGTACGTGTGGATTATAAAATGTGTTATAAAATTATATCATTTTAATATTGGTTCAAGTCTTGTCGGTTTGATTCATGGATAAGACATCTTAGAGCGGAATGCAGAAACATTTGTCATAACTAAAATTTCTTTAGCAGAAAACACTATGCAGAAACATTGTCCTTAGTTAAGATCATTTCTATTGAAAATAATACCATATTTAAAAATCCTCTTTCCTATAGCTTAGGTAAATTATTTTATAATTGTTAAACGATGATAAAAATATGACAACTGCATTTTATAAATGCAATAACTATAGATACATATTAATATTTAATTATAATACTCTTATGTTTCCGTTATAAGTCATTCATTATACGTGATTCCACAGGCACCGCAAGATATTTTTTTAACATGGTAACACTAGCGTCAAGTGTCATTCTATCACCTGGCATCTTGTATTTATGCGGGCTGGCGTATAAAAGTAAAATAATATTCGGCAAGTACATGCCAAACGAATTAACACTATCAATATCCATATTGAGATACATTGTTAAATGAATTTGAGTGTATGGACTGTTTTATAGACATGCGAATTTATTTTGACAGCAGCTGTCAGTGGTAAATGGTAATACAGAAGGGGGCGTGTTCATAACAAAAGTAGTCTATGGTTAAGGATTCCTTAACTCTATACTCAGGATTGTCTATAGTTAAGTCATGCTTTTCGGCGACTTATCCTTAGGATCGAAATCTTAGATTGTGCATGCCGCTCATAGTGTAGCTCATAGCTCATGTGCAGGTATAACGTCACCTCAGTTCCATATTTTCATCTTAATGTGTAGGATACATTTTAAGGCTAGATTTATATATATAAAATTTAATTTACATTTTAAAATTATAAAATTTAACTAACTGTTTTTGTTTTAATAGTTACAGTCAAAATCATATAAATTTCGTACGACGTACCTACCAGCAGTAGCGAAGGGTGAACTTAGGTTGTTACGATCAGATATAAATAGTGCACACTAAACTTTGTCAGTCATACATATTCGTTTTCATTGAAAAAATGACTATAATTTACGAACGGTGGCGGTTAGTTTATAAAATGCAATTTAACCCTGCGAAATTAAGCCATAATAAATAATAGTCAAAAAATACACGTCTATCTATAAAATATCTAAAATGACGTATGTTTTAATTGCATAATTTTAGATATTTTATAGATAGACGAGTATTTTTTGACTATTAGGTATTTATTATGGCTTGGTTTCGCAGGGTTTAATTGAATTTAAAAAACTAACCAACATCGTCTTAAATTGTAGTCCTATTTCAATGATAACAAATACGTATGACTGACAAAGTTTAGTGTGCACTATTTATGGCTGATCTTAACAGCCTACCTTCACCCTTCGTCACTGCCTCCAGCCCAATTTTGAAGGAAGTTTTACGCCATATACAACACAGTAGGTATACACACAAATAACAGATTAATAAATATAATTCCGATAAGCTGTATCCCAATGTACTACATTTTGACGCAGGGTTTTGAATGTATGAGTGTCCTATAAAAATTAACCACGCATTATAGACGTGCAATAGTGTGTGTTGCAACCTTCAAATACATAAATCTTTAACGAGCGTCATTGCATAAACCGAAAGCAGTTGTTAGTTAGAATACTATACGGCCATATATTTTCGATACAACAGCTCATGGAGTTCCCTGTATACACCCAATATTATGGGTCTAGAACGATTTGGCACCGGGACAACTGGACGCCACGCAATTCGAAATTAAATAGACGTTAGGTACTTATGGGTACTTTAAAAAAATATTTAATATTATTATTTATTTTTAAATTATTATATTATGATTTAATAGTTGGTGAGAATTTAAATATGCACACGTAAATAATGATTAAATCGTGCATATGTTTAAGTTCCAACGAAAAAAGAGTTTTTTATTTTACTTATATAAATGGTTATTCTCAATTTGCAATAAAAAAAGATATTATGTTAAGAGTAAAATGTATTAAAACTATTAAGTAGTAGATAGAAACTGATTAAAATTCCTCGTCTACGTTATGTATACGTGTCTACGACAGTGCGGCGTCCAGTCGTCCCATTCCCAATATTATAGTTTGACGATGAAAAAAATACATCAGTTGCCAAAACGCCGATACAATCACAGGTCAACGTTCAACAAATATTTCGTTAATTCCACTCATAGGTGGTAGTACTATCAGCTAATACTGCAACGTTCCCTCTAATTTTTCTATTGTGTGTGCGGATCATCAACGCATCTCAGCAGTGTCACTCGTCAAAATTTACACCCCCCCCCCCCCCCCACAAACACACACATACAATTTTTCATTAAAACTTGCATTTTTATTTAGATACATGATAATTGATAATGAATATTATGTAGGTACATAAAGCATAGAAGCATTTATTTTTATAGCCATTAGTGCGTTATCGATTAACACTTTGACTAGATCGCAAGCAGAGTTTTTGGGCTTAGCGATTTCAATCATACCTCTTTTCAAATTTTTCAATTTCGTAATAGCATCCCGGTGCACTTTTTGACTGACTTAAATGCCTTTTTTTAAATATACAACCTCCATTCAATCCACTTCTTTCCAGACGTGAATTCCCCTTGAATATTTTCTGCGGAGCATATGCTGCATTTGACAAAATCATCTGTTTCCTAATAAACAAATATATCACAAATTATTACTTTTTGCGAATGCATTGAAGATGGCATTTCTGTTTTGACGATTTCAGAGAGCCATTCCAATTTAAATTTATCGCAGGATTTCTTCTTAATGATTGCATTTGAAATAATATCACATGCACTCCTTTTTGACATTTTTAGGGGATAAGTTTTCTATAATTAATAAGTATAATTATTGTACTATTTATATGTAACTGTGCAACTAATCGTATTGTTCACTTGAATTAGTTGTTTGTTACATACACTGAAAACATAAATCGATTACCTCATGGAATAACACACCAACTCAAAATAGTGTGTTTTATGTTTTTTGAGCTATTGTTGCATAGTCATAGCCAAATTTTTTTTGTATTATTTTCTCGAAAAACACCCAAAATACTGTTTAAAATAATACTCGTAAGTAGAGTTATGATTATATAACATTTTTGTAGTATCTTAATAAATAACATGGAATAATAATCCACCTGTAGTTGGTATCACATGTTATTGTTATAACTGCTAAGATATTAATTATAATTTAAATAATATTTGCATAAAATAAACGGATTTTGCTACACATTTTTTTGAATGGTTTTTTGCTCTCCTGAAAAGTTGATAATTTCGAGTTAGTGTGTTATTCCATGAGGAAGTTGATATGTAGGTATTACTAAAATCTAGCAAAGGAAATTTTATTTTACAATATTTGTGTGTGAATAGATACTGTGCGGGGGATGAAGACATGTGTGCGCACACCTTACAGAGAACATTGCCTAATAGGTACGAATAAAATGAAACTATGCGAATTTGCCGTATCAGTGAAGATTCCTTTTAATAAAATCAATCAGTGGTCGAAAGACTGTTCTGAGACAATAATTGAAAATAAAAAAACACATAAAATTCCTGACGGCGTCGAGCCAAGGAAAAGTCGGGCGATAAAATTTCGTTCCCCAATATTGTAATGTGTTAATTCATTACTTTGACATTAACACGATAAGGGCGTCCTTCTCTCACCCGCCGCGGGCCCGTCGCGTCGGTCGAGACGGAGAATCGGGAAGATTTGGTTACATAGCATGGCTTTCAGACATAGGCGCCGGATTTGATACCGAAACAGGGCTGAATTCAGGTATTATTTTGTGTTTGTCCCACAAAGAATGCAGCCTTCAGAATCCGATTCAGAAGGTACTGATCAGTGTTACCAATTCCATTAACGAGCTACTTCTCGGGTATACCGAGCAAAACTGGTAATATGTCGATCGTTTAAAAACAGCATTTTCGACCCTAAGCAATAAAATCCGACCGGGCAGTTAACTAGACTGATTTATAAATATTTTATATATTTTATAAAAATGAGTTTGTTAGATTTTTGTTATAGTCTATCTAGGTCTGTTGGTCATAATATTTTTTCCACGAGATGGAACTATATTTTTGGGGATTTTATGAACCAGAACGGTGCTCCGGTGCGCTCCGGTCAATTTCGAGCCCTGCAGATAGGGTAACAAAATTAGCTAGTTGGGAGAAAAAAACGCTAAACTTTCTTTTAATTTAAAAAAAAGTGTCAAAAATCATAGTTTTTAATATTATTTTGCATGAACAAAATACATTGAAACAGAATTAATTATTTCGCAACATATATATAGGTGCCAGTGGCAAAGGGTGGAGGTAGGCTGTTAAAATCCACCATAAATTGTACACATTAAACTTTGTCAGTCATTCGTATTTGTTTTAATTGAAATAAGACTACAATTTGATAAAAATCTAGATAAAAATATAATTCTATCTATAAAATATTCAAAGTTATGTATGATTTAATTGTGTAATTTTAGATATTTTACAGGGAGACGAGTATTTTTTGACTATTATCTACTATGGCTTGGTTTACACAAGGTTTAATTGAATTTTAAAAACTAACAAACACTATCTACACATTGTACTCGTAACCTTAGTTCAATGAAAACAAATACGTTTGACTGACAAAGTTTAATGTGCATTATTTATGTCGAATTTTAAAAGCCTACCTCCACCATTCGCCACTGCTACTTTTCATATAATTTTTAATTCATGTCTTCAAGTTGGCATAATTAATCACTGAATTCGACCCTTCTGTCCGATGTCAGAGTTTTTGAAAAGCAGGCCGCAGCGGTAAAAGGGTCTCTCTCTCGCTAATTGATACGCGATCATTTCGAAAATGAAATAAGTAGGTTTATAAAATGGAAGTGTGTACTAATGGATGGGTCACCGGACCATCAATAAAAAGTCTGGGCAACTCCGGACGAAATCTCACGGGTGCTAATGAGACACATCTTGGTGACATATATTATTATATTTTTTGCACTTACAGGTGTGTCAGTTTGACGACATCCGTAGCCTAGCGATAATTCTCTACACTCCCAATCTACCGGGTTCGAGAATCTTAGCAGAAGAATAATTAATTATAAAAAATGTCATATTATTACACCTAATATTTTTAATTTAAGCTTACTGAGTTCGTCAAGGCCATCGTTATTGTATCAAAGCATTCATTCTCTTAGGTATTCTTACATACTGCAGTCTGCAATTTAGATGAGATCTTTATTTAGCTACATATTTTTTCGACTTATACGAGGTATAAAATGAGAACTCTGCCATTCTGGGCAGTGTTGACCTATCGTCGCAATAGGATTTGTTTCCCGAATAGACCAAATGTCAATTTTACAGGAGACGAAAAACAAATTTCATTTTCGTATATTTTAATATCAGTAGATGTATCAATCATTCTTTCTATACTGTAAGATTGCAACATTATCTAAGAACAGATTCCAAGAATAATATACTGGTATTATCATTATATGCACAGAAAATACGTTTTATTTACAAGTACTCACTATGGATATTCGAGAAATTTTTAGCGCTCTCTCAGAAAAATGGATATTCGGGACAAAACATGGACGTTCGGGATTTAAGACCGTAGCGTATTGCTGCACGGCCCACAGATTACTGAGTGGTCAAAAAGTACGCGCCTCAAATGTTATATTTATTTACATGATAATTGTTAATAATTACCTCTACTATTTAAATACTTAATGATCGTAATTACCCAAGTTCGTATGTAATAATAACATGCGGCAATCGCTTTTTCGGTTTTTTTCGGATTAAGTAATAAAATAGTTTTTAAGTAATTAACTATTTTTTTATTGAATGAATAATTCACAAGATTTAAGAATGTACTCGTACCATTCTAATAATCGAACATACTTACATATTTTTTTAAAATCACTTCTGAGAAAATATATTATACGGTACTACTTCAATTACTAACCGCCGTCACGGTCATTTCTCCAATATTTTATGATGGTAGGTACTTACTCGTACTTGGTAACAATTTTTTATTAATACTTTTTCAAAAAAAAAAAAAAATCTATTTATATATATCTGTATATTATTATATCTATATATTTCTATAATTGACAATTAAACTTATTACAAACCACCAAATAAATATTATATATTTACTATTGCAAGGAATAACAACACAAAATAATAGCATGTATAAATTAATTACCATTGGCTGCTAATATTAGGTAGGTACCAATATCCTAAGTATATAATATCCACCAAATAAATAGTTACTAACATACATATTAAATTAAATTAACTATCAGCGCATTCAAAAATAAATAATAGCATCGCCTTTATTTTCATAGAAATACCTAGATTAAAAGTAAAATAAAGACAAACAATGTTTGATTAATAATAATTTGAAATAATAATTATTTTTTACGTCATAGTAGTTGCCGGGTCATACTGTAGAATTCATATAACCGTTGGGATTTTGTGTCATTTATCAAAACAAAATGCAGTTATTTAGGTTAAAATACTCAGTTCCACAACTCTACTGTAAGTTCAGGGCGAACTGGTGATGTATCAGCTATGAATGATCTCTTCAAATTTGATGAATTCACTATTAAAACAATAGTAACGTTAAAAACAATAGCAATAAGACGAAATTTGAAAGAAGTCTCCAGACGGCCGAAAAATATGAAAGTGGGCGTGATTGTTTTAGAGCTAGACAGCGTGAATGTGGGAGCGAGATGCACGGCGTGAGCGCGGTTTGATTGGCTAAAGTCATATTCGGGAAATAAACACTCAGCCAGAGATATATTTCGACCGAAATGAACTTGGATATTCAGGTACGAATAGTTGGACATTCGGGAGAACACCACGGAGTAATTGTAACTTAACATGGCGTATTCGGGTTTTTTAAAAAAATATCTCTGTTCCTAGATAAAAATATATTGTTTTTATAAATGATTTCGGTAGAGTTCGATAAAAGAAATTGAACTGCATTAAAATGTCGATTTCGACAAAAATGGATATTCGGGAAACAAATCCTATAGCGACGCTATGTGTCCCTGATAACTATCTTATAAATCCGGAGCATCAGTTGCTTATTCTCCAAGGTGCAGAATCAACCTGCCACTGGTAATGCCAATTGGGAGGGTGATAATTATGTTCAACCAAATTGCTTGGGGTGTTGATATATTCCACTTGCGTGAGGGTGAGGTTAGGTGGACTCTATTTTATAAATTCTTAAAATAGGGTCTCCTTAGCAAACTCGGTGTACTTCTTTGACCTTCTATAGATGAATAATTGTATTTTCACTGCTTTTGTATGTTCAGGTATATTATGTTCTCTTTTTATATTTCATTTTTATCGTTTTTATTACTTTTCTTCTTTATAATTATGTTTATTTAATTATGTTATGTTTCATGTCATGTTGTGAACGTCTTAAACTTATAATTTGTAATGTCCACAATATGTTAAAAAAAATAATTGAAATTGAAATTGAAGAGTTGTATAAAAATAATCAATTTTTATTATTTAAATCATCATTTTCTTTTAAAATACCTACATATTATATTTACCACTTGTACAAAGATACCGTAAAACGAAACGAATTAAATTTCAGTCAAATACATATTTATTTGTTTATTATTATAATTATTATTATTTCGAAGAGACAACATTTTATTAATGGGGAGGGGTGGAGGTAGGCTGTTAATATTCGACATAAATAGTGCACACTAAACTTTGTCAGTTACCTATAAGTAGGTACTTATTTTTTTTCATTGAACTAAGAATACAATTTACAGATTTTAACTTACTTACTTAGGATAAAGTGCTTACTCTTTTGGGCCGCCTAGACGATATTTACAGTCTATCCCCTTTATATGAAGTTACTATCTGGAGTGAAGCATGATTATGAAACAGGGAGGACCTGGCTTCGGCGGCTTCGCGAGGGCGAGGCCAGGTTGGAGGTCTGGGTGATTGGATCACAAGTAATGCTTCAAATACACTCTATGACGATCGGTCATATATATGTCGAAAAATCCGTTTCTTATGTTGGCATCCTGTGTCACAGGGTGTCACAGAGTGTAAATACGATGTCATAGCTCTCATACAATATGTATGTATAATATGTCAGAATGGCATAGATTTGATCATAGACACTAAAACGCTCTTAGCATATATGTGCCCGATCGTCATATAGTCTATTTGAATCCTAAGCAGGGCTTTTTTTCCCATTTAACGCGGTGGAACGGCGTTCCGGCACCTTTTTTCACGGTTTTATTTCAAAATCAATTAAACGAAAAAATATTTGCGCTTAAGTAATTACAATAATAATTCGTTAAAATGATAAAATAAGGTACAGGTGGAAGCCATTTTGAATGTTGGCGTGTTAGTGTTAGTGAAGTAACCGTATAGTTTAAATAGCAAACATGCGTATGTAACTAGCTTCATACGTATGCTGCGTATTATGATTTTGACAGTTTGACGTTTATCGCATGGCAGCATCTGCGTATATTGTTATTTACGTTTGTTTAGTCAGTTTGTGTTACGATTACGTGTTGTGCAACTATTTTATATATTATTTAGTGCAACCCCAAGTTTAAATATGAAAAAAATTTCCTGTTACTTCTCAACCACCGGCAGCGGCGCCGATTCCGCAAATAAAAAGCTCAAAACAGAAACGATGACAGAAGATATGGAAATATCGGTACATGTAGATGTTCCTGAATCATCTCTAGCTGATCTCGGGGATCAAGGTCGAACTCAAAACGATTGGCCAGACTGCTGGTCATTAGATCAAAAAAACGATTTTTGCTCAAAAAACGAATGGTTGAACGTACACAAAATGAAACTTGGCTGCACAATTTGCAGAAACGTTGGAACTCTTGGAACTGAAACGACAATGGGAATGAAAATATCCAAAGAATGGGCCAATAATGAAATCACGTATTCTGGGAAAGAGAGGAAGCTACAATTGGGGTCACTTCGAAAAAATTTTTTCGATCACAGAGGATCTATTGCACACAAAGCAGCGTTAAAAATCATTTCTGAAGCCAAAAAAAAGCAGATTGAAAATACTTTTTTAAAATCGTTATCTCGCGAAAAAGTAATAACAGCAAACATTTTTCGAACTGCATATAAAGTAGCTAAGGAAAATCAATCATTCAATATGTTTGAAAGTGAAATTAATCTCCAAGAACTAAATGGGATCGAAATGGGTCATATTCTCCATTCCACTAACGCATGTGTTAACATTGTAAATCATATATGTGATGAAATGAGAAAAAATGTTTTCAAAGAAATTGTTCAATCGAAAAATATAATTTCTTTGATAATTGATGAGTCTACCACCATAAGCCAAAAAACCACCCTCATTGTGTATGTTCGATGCTGTGTCGAAAGTGTTGGAATGAATTCACCAATTAATTTGTTTTTGGATTTGATTGAACTTAAAGACGTAACGGCGAAAGGAATATTTGAATCATTACTCCAACCTCTTGATTTATATGGGATGACAGAAGAATATTTAAAAAAATATTTGGTTTCGGTTGCATGCGACAGCGCTGCTGTGATGTTAGGTTCTAGAAATGGAGTGAAAAAATTGCTGACAGAAAAATTTCCTTCAATTATAGTTTGGCATTGTACTAATCACAGATTAGAATTATCAGTAAGTGATGTTGTAAAAAAAATGTCAGGGATCAATAGATTCAAATCATTTATTGATAAACTTTATGTTTTATACCACGCATCGCCGAAAAATAATAGAGAGTTGCATTTATGTGCAGAATCACTAGGCGTTGAGGTACTGAAAATCGGAAGAGTTTTAAGTACCCGATGGGTGGCATCTAGTTTTCGTTCAGTTTCGGCTGTGTGGAATAATTATGAATCCCTTGTGCGTCATTTTGAAGAAGCGATGAATGACCCTACAAGAGATAAAAATGACAAGTGTACTTACAGTGGCTTAAAGAACAAAATAACATCAACAGCATTTTTATTGGATCTAGCATTGATGTGCGACGCTCTCCAAGAATTGTCGGAACTTAGTTTGGACCTACAAAATCGCAATGTGAACCTTTACATTGCAAATCGAAAAATAAATGAACTCGTTCAAGTTTTTGAAGAAAGAAAACAGAATTTTGGACCCTATTATAAATGTGCTGCAGCTGCTATAAGCAATCTGCATTTTCGTGGAGTTTTACTTCACGAAAAAGTTTCTAAAAATGATCCTCCTATTGATCCGAAAATATTTTATTCCACGTTGAAAACGTCAATTGAAAAAAGGCTGCTAGATAATAAAGATGTTGAGTTTGCACTTTGGGCTCGCGTACTTGACCAAAAATATTGGCCTGAAGACATTGATAATCGGTTGACATTTGGAGAGATGGAAATTAGAAACATTTCGATCAGGCTACAACTAGATGAACGAGAAATGATTCGTGGATTTCGCGAATACATTCTCGAAAAGACATATTCTGAAAAACTCTTGCGTTTGGTATATGCTCTGAATTCTATTCCCATTTCTTCAAGTGAATGTGAACGGGGGTTTTCGCAAATGAATCTTATTATTACCCCAACAAGAGCTTCGTTAAACACTAAAACAGTTTCGGCACTCTTGTTCATCAAACTCGTGGGACCACCCTTGACACTTTTCGATCCTTCAAAATATGTTGATAGGTGGTTACTTAAAGGAAGACATTCGGCCTTAGACTCTAACACTAAGAAAAGGAATCGAGATGATGTATCAGACGAGAATTGGAAAAAACTTTGGAAATCACTCTAAACTTTTATTCAAGTTCATAAATAAATACATTACATATGTATTTACAATTATATTTTAAAGTTAGTCTTATTTAGTCTTATTTGTACAATATATTTCAAATATAATGTATGTATTTTATTGTTTCTGTAGCTTTGTTTTGACTAAAATAAAAAATTATCGTAAAAATCAACCTTTTTTTGTTCGCTTCGTGGCATAGCTCCTTTAAATTTCATTTAAGTGACATTTGAATATAATTTTATTTAGTAAAAAGCTTGACATGAAGTGAGTTCCGGCACCTTTTTTTTTAAAAAAAAAGCCCTGATCCTAAGCATATAAAAAAGTGCTGCGCCGAACAAACTAACACGAGGACCGCCGCCGACACAGGCCACCGCGCATTTCCTCCGTGCAGTAATCCTTCCTCTCGGCTTCCGTTGTTGTAGAAGTCTTCCTTCCTTCCGTCCGTCTTCTCGTCAGGTCTCGGCACTTGGATGTTCGATACAGTTCCCTCGAGTTAGCAATTTGTCTTTTTTGCTAGACCCATGATCTCAGTGAGTTTGGTATTGATTATTTTTTAATACCTAGGGTGGGTGGCAAGGACGGCTCTAGTAAAGGAGCAAAGTGTGCACTGCACTCCCATCATCGATTAAATAAAAATATATAATATACAACCCCCATGTATTCCGAAAAATGCGATATCGAAAACTTATACGAAATCAATCATTTTGAATTCCGCGCGCATTCGAGCAATAGTGATTTCGACGCACAACGCCACCGTCTACCAATACACACGTAACTACACCAATGAGACGCGACTAATACACACATATCTCCATCGGTGAGACATGGCAAGGAGCAAAATTCAAAGTGTACCTTGAGTTTACACTATTTTTCACGCATACATTTAAAAATTCAAAACAGCAAATGAGGCTAGTAGAATCAAAACCAACAAAGTTCTATAAGACTACACGAATCTTCGTTGGAAATGATGTTTTCCAAGTTAATTCTTCAGGAGGTTGCCTGTACCTAATGCCATAGCACACAAAGCTTAACTCGGCGTTCGGACAATAAAATCATACACTGGCCGATATAAATATTCCAACACAAGCGCTTAGGCCACGCGTCGAGATATAGTTGGAAGCCTAATTATTGATGACTAATGTCATGTCGATGCATGCCGTGCAAAAATAGAAACATATTCCCGACTTATTTATCAAACGGTTAGTTTAGTAAGTTTAGTTCAACGTAAGCCGCTCCCGGTTTCACCGATTTCGCCGATATTATTATGCTAACGTTGGTGGATTAATTTTTTTATTTTCATTTTGAGATTACCCTATTACTATTAGTGTTTCAATAGGTAGGTATCTTAAATTTGATGTACACACAGTTCAGTTCAGCTTGTTGATTTTTTTAATCAGGTGGGTATTTCACAGAAACGCTGTTATTGAGAATAAATAGGTACTTAGGTGTAGAATTGTAGACGTAGGTGGGTGGGTAGCTTTTAACAATTAATTATCCTAGTGTTTGTCGTATTGAAGTAGGTACCTAGTTACATAGGACTTATAATATTTATTATTACGTTTATTTTGTACAGATAGGTAGGTAGGTATCTATTCAATAAGAAGGAAATGGAGCATAGGTACTGTCGTTGAATGAGAATTTTACAAGTGGAATTATTATTGTTCATCGTTATTTTAATGAGCGATTCACATTGAGACGGATGACAGTTTACATTGGCCGACATTATTAGCTCAGCCAGGTATTCATTCATTGAACGGTACCTACCTACATATTTATAATTTTTCTTATTTGAAACGATAATGGGGCCCTATTTCGTGGTCGATTTGAGATTAGGTGGTACCTATTTTGATAGGTAAGTAAGTACGATAAAAAGGCCCCATTTCTTTCGTGGTCATTTTGAGATTAGGTAGGTATCATTAACCTTATCATTAGGTAGGTAACTGTGTAGGTAGTATGTTGATAACTACCCACTGTCCTATAGTTTAATGGGAATTAATTTTCCGAGTCGAATTCATGAAGCAATTATTATTCACATCGGCGCATCATCTATTCTATAGGTGGGTAAGTATAAATACTGCTTTCGGATCACAATAAGTGCTAATACTTCGATACAACCCTACCTTGGATAGCTGCCGTAGCGGCAGAATGTCATCAATGGGAATTTAGAGCATAAATCGACGATTCAATGCAATAACGTCATCGTAGGTATCGTGACAATGCATTCATTAAACGAAGTTGCGATTTTATATGACAGATCACAGCACTGTCGTGTCGCGGGAACGTTCTGCGATTTGAATCTGACATGGGCTGATTTTAAAGAAAATACCGAAGATATTGATTTTTTCCCACTCAATATCGACGTTTCGGCTTAAATATGTTCAATAAGCATGTCACTCATCATGTTAAATGTGCCGAAATTCCTTCGTTGTTTTTGCAGTTCGACGTTTAACATAGGGGCAGATTGGCAATGCGCGGAGGTGACATTTATTTTTTATAACTTTTATTATAACTATCTTATTACTCGATGGACAACGTTAAAACTTTGGGGAATATGTAAATATGCATTGTCTGAAACATATCTACAATGCGGCTGCACGCAATGAATTTTTAAAAATCGGCGGTCACAGTTAGCGATGATGCCCACAGAACGCGTCGGGCGCGCGAAGTCCGCGTATGCAGTGTTTATTCATAACCATAATCACACGTCTCTTCCCGCGCATTACCCTTCACCTATGTTATAAGCGGCCCAAGCAACACAAAATAAATATTATTACAGCGCCTCTCATAACAAAGCAATAAAAATATTATATTATTTCGGGGCTTGTAATTAAAATTTACGATGACATTATTCAACCAGCGATAAACTGAACACGCAATAAAATAAAACAATGACTTCTCTGTAATTAAATAATTGCTTTCCGCCCGTCGATCGACGATGCCTCGCGCGGCGTGTTTTTACTCGCTGTGTTCAATGAATGGACTCCATTGTATTTTCTTTCATTCGTATCGCCGAGAAGCGGTGATTCGCGAAAAAACGATGATTCATGCGGCGCGCGCGTAAAATGCGTCGTCAAATCCAGTGGGCGCTGGCGTATTTGATTACGTTGTATTTTCGTTGATTTACGCGCCACTTGTAGAAATTTTGCGCGAGCGCCGCACTCGCTGCGTCAATGGGCTTTATGCCTTAGAGTTCCGTAAACAACGCGACCGAATTATGCCAAATTATCAGCTATGTTTCGCATTAATCATTTCAAAATCATACGTAGGTATATTTAAAATGTGTACTGAAGAGAGCTAGCCGCCTACCTAGCCGACTGGCTTTATATTTTAGTAAATGATTTTTTTTTAAATCGGGTAATTTAATACTTAATTATAAATAATGAATAATTATTATTAACGTGACAAATTTTAACTTAAAAATGAACTAATAGTCTTATACAGTAGAGAAGATTTCTACGTTACTGTTGGAGCATTATTGCTACTTCAACTTTTCACTAATAATAATTTACTGGAAGTATTTGGCAAAAGTGTTACCCTATTAAAAATAATTTGTACAATCCGATGATTTCAGTAGGAAGTGAGCGTTGTTTCTCAACTTTAGAAAAGGTTAAGTCATTTTTGAGAAATACAATGACTCAAGACAGGCTAAATGCTCTTGCGATGTTAAGTATAGAAAAACAATTGATATCGTCAACACCAGACTTTAATGTTCGTGTTATCGACGTGTTTTCAAAATCGATGGAAGATGGGGACTTCTTGCATAAATAGGTGAGTTTTTTTGCACTCCCTCATATTCTTGTCACCGGCCGCCACTGGTGGGTGGGTTCTGAGACTTGCACTTGTGTCAAGGATCAGACTGACCACCATCTTTTGTTATTTATTTTATACTCGAGGGAAGTTCGATATCCGTGTGACGCAATGGGGTCCCGATTGCGGTCGCTGAAACGAAATGATGGTCTGAAGGGAGATTTTAAATTCAATTAAACCCTGCATAAACCAAATCATAATAATTTAGTTATGCTCTGGGCGACCCGATAAAAATAGTGCACGCTTTTTCAGTCATACTTATTTGTTTTAAAATATAATACATACCAAACCATAATCGATAAAAAAAATCTTTTATCTATAAAATATTTAAAAATTATGTAAGAATTAATTCAGTGCTTCCCAAACTTTTCTCATCGTGGCCCCCAAAATCAGAAAAAAATAATCCCCCGTCCCTGTCAGCGTTATGTGGCATTAATTATATATTGCAGCGGCCATGGCTTCGTAAAAAAACCCACAAATTGCCCTCCCCACTTGCCTGCAAATCGCAAGCGTTATGCAGTCGGAATAGGATTTAACCAGGGAACTCAGAAATAATGGGAACGGAAATATCTAACGGGTAAGGCGATAGCAGGAAACCGACTCGAGTAAGGAAGAACCGGGGTTAAACTTACACACGTGTCAAGAATGCGTTGTACGTCGAATACTGAAAACTGCTCTCGGTTTATGCATTTACGCTCATTTAATGTTGGTGTATTACACACACACTATTGCACGTGTATAATCCGTGCTTCATTTTCGTAGGACACTCACACATTCAAAAACCCTGCATCAATATGCAGCGTATTGAATATAGCCTATCGGTATTCTATTTATTATCTGTTCTGTGGATTTAACCCTATGTTCACTTCGTAATCTTCACTCACAATCTCTCAGCTTCAGCATCGTCTAATTAGTACAGACCCTTTTGATTATACAAGTCCTCTATTTTGAGACTAAGCACCTTACACCTTTGAGATCCGTTTCTAGTGCTAAGTGTGGTTATCTAATTGTCAAATACGACACACACCTGAAGTGAACTAATCCTTTGGCAAGTACATCTGCTCATTGGGTCGAGCGAGTCGATCTTATCTTGTTAATCTATTTTCGTAAACCGTTTGAAATATTTTGTTTTATTGTTGATAAATCTCTTTGAAGTCTATTAAAACTGGAGGTGTTTCTATTTTATAATATACCATTTATCACATTCATCAGCTGGTGTCAATCCACTGCTGGGTGAAAGCCTCCCCAAGCTTCTTCCATCTCTCTCGGTCCTGTGTCATTCGCTGCTACGTATTTCCGCCGAACTTTACCAGTTAGTCAATCCAGCGGTTTTTAGGGCGACCCTGTGGCCGTTTCGTGCCCCTTGGGTACCACTGGATGACGGCATTTGTCCAGCGGCCGTCCTTTTGGCGAGCAATGTGCCCCGCGCATCTCCATTTCAGCTGTTTAGCAACGTCTATTACATCGCGTACGCCTGTCTGCTTTCTAACCCATTCGTTTATCTTACGGTCCTTTCGCGTGATGCCCAACATACACCTCTCCATGTCTCGCTGTGCGACTCTTAGCCTTCGGACATATCTCGTGTTGAGGGTCCACGTCTCGCAGCCATACGTGAGCACGGGTGGCACACATTGGTTGAACACCCTACACTTAAGACATAATGGTAGGTCACTCTTGAAGATACTATTCAGACGTCCGAAAGCACTCCATCAGCAGCTTTGTTCTTCGAGCAATTTCATCGTGCATGCTTCCGTCTATGGGCACCTGCTGTCCGAGATAGACGTAGCTGCTGACTTGCTCGAGTTGGGTACCATTAATACAGATAATCGCAGTGTCCGAAAAACAATTTATCACATTAAATATTATAAAATAACAAAAATATACTATAGGTACCTACGTGAAACGTACACATACAATATACGATATTGACGTGGTTGCATGATTTTACATAATAAATCAATACCAGGTTCAATAGTATTTAGTTTGTATGGTGAGGGATTTTTAAAATACTGTTTTTAACAAATCAGTGATCATTTTTGATTAGGTAGTTTGCGAATTCTGAAGAATTGTTACTATTTAGTTATCTTATAGAAATTAAATTGTTTAAATTCAATTCGTGTTGACTAGCTAGGGCTTTATTATTATCCAGTACACCTCTGTATTTTACTATGCATTGGTATATATATATAAATGTTACGCCGAATGTGCGAAATTGACTATTACATGAAAATTTTGCCTAAATCATGAAAAACGCAAGCCCGTTGCCTTATTCATGAATTAGAAAATATATCTGGCGAGTGCGTGAATTCGGCAGTAATGTTTCTGCCTAGTTCATGCATTGGTCAAAATGTACGTATATTATCTATGGTCAAAATAGATGATCGCGCTCCGGTGGTGTTTTTTTGCAACTAATCACACTAACCAAATATGTCAAATGTCATTGATTATAATATAAAAATATACCGATCAATAACTACAATGACGTGCATATCCATTTACTATGCGCAAAAAAAAAATCTAGAACTATAATATGATAACGGAAGAATTTTATTGAAAAGTATTTTCGCGATTTGATTCGTGCTTTTGTGTTATTCGTGCAATGGTCGATTGTATGTTTGTGATAGTTTGTTGACACTTGTTAGCTAATCTCAAAATGGACATTCAGTTGAATAATTCAGAATTACAAAACCTAACCTAACCTAACGTAATAATAATAATATTATATTATGCCCAAATTATAACTAATAAAACCATCCGTATTACATTTACTTTTTCTACTATCATGTTGACAGTTTAGGAATTCCATACCCTGGCGAGTTTACGTACTCGGCAGAAAATTTACCTAATTCATGAATAAGGCAACAGGCTTGACTATTACACGAATTAGCCAAAATTTTGCCCATTTCATGTAATAGTCAATTTTGCACAATCGGCGTAACATAAATACATATTCTTGTTAATAAAAATCAATTCATTTAGGTATACGTACGTATTACGAAGTGTATTTTATATTAGCGTAGGTACATTTTTATATGAGAATATTATATAACGAATTTATAAGCGTGAATATGTATATTTTCGCTACCGATTGAATGTTTGTAGATGTAGAGGTATCCAGTTCATATATAATGTAATTGTGAAATATTTAAGTTATCTCAAACTAGATCATAATCAAGATTGTAAATAAATATAATATAGTACAGCGGTCGGCAACCCAAATGCATTGGCGTGCCACAAAACAGGTAATTCAAAGTACTGGACACTCAGCGTGCCACTAAAATAAAACTAGTAAATATATTTTAAGATAATTTTATTTGACTATAATAATACACGCTACATAAAAACATCATAAATAATCACAAGATAAAGAGAAATTTTTATATACAACGTTTTTAAATTTTCTGTTCAATTATTATGCTCAATATGCTCAAACTTGTACTTGATACTCGTATGAAGTAAATAAAAAACAAACAAACAAACAAATATAGAATACTTAGATGTCATTTTGATTTCCGTAGTAACGCACGTATATATAATTAATAAAGTTGCCAGGACCACCCACTTAGCAACCAATAATAGTGGATTGGATTATGGATTTCTTCCGAAATAACTTTTCATACAAAATAGAATTAACTGAAAATGAATTCAATTCTACTTAAAGATGGCTAAAATGGTGGTTGTTTGTTCAGTACAAATCTTGCAATCGATTATTAACTATCTTCCCGACTATCTAGACATTTGAAACTTTTAGAATATATCAGAACACGATGCCAATGCTTCCTTTCAATACTTTTAGCCATCTTTAAGTAGAATTGAATTCATTTTCAGTTAATTCTGTTTTGTATGAAAAGTTATTTTGACACCATTATTGATTGCTAGGGGTCTGGGGTCCTAGCAACTAAATTATTAATATATACGTGCATTACTATGAAAATCAATATGACATGTCAAGTACAATTTTTTTTGATCGTTTAAGCTAGTCAAGTCAAGTTTATATGGTTCAACAGAATTTAAAAACGTTGTATATAAAAAGTTCTTTTTATCTTGTAATTATTTATCTCCAAACGCATGCCATATGTTCGCCACTACTGCTGTAGAGTCACATCTTAGTTTTTGAGTACCTACTCGAAACTCGAAGCATTTTTTTTACAAATTTACTAATATAAACTTAGTGTTTTTTTTAACTATCTTTACAAACAGTCATTTATGATGCTGTTTTAATACTGTTTTTAATTTAAAACTGATAGTGCATGATAATGATAAATATGTAGGGTAAACCCTGTTATCTACGACCAGTGACAGTCACGCTGAAAACCATCCGATAAAAGTTTCGATAAAATACTCACATTTACACATTATTATTATTCACTTTAAAATTGTCAAGAATACATACATCATTTTTGATAATGGTATCACAGTGTTTTAAATGTTTTTTGGGTCATGGAAAACACGATACCGTGGTAATTAATAATTCGTGATAAAAAGGAATTACTTAGAAATTACAATAAATTCGACACTCTTCGGGAACAATATATAATGATATACTTACCTCAGTATTTTACAACGTTTTTATTAGGTCGTATTCTTATTTGTCCGGTACAAATCTTGCAATCGATTTTTAAGTAACTTCCCGACTAGCTTCTTCTTCTTCTTTGATGGCGCCACAGCTCAAGTCCAGCCCTGGCCTCCTTCACCGCCGTCCTCCAGCCGGAACGGTCCTCCGCACGTCTTTTCCAGTTCATGATTTTTAGCAGCTGGTTGGCATCTTTTATGGCTTTCCCACTGGCCTTTCCCCCCTGGGTTTCCTTCGAGGATCTTCTTCGGTAACCGTGACTCAGGCATGCGTTGGATATGGTCTGTTTAGACTGTTTAGCTAGACTGTTTCAAATGTCTAGCTAGTCATCTTCCCGACTAGCTATACATTTGACATACTTTTAGACTTTTAGGTCCTAACAACAAAATTATTAATATATACGTGCGTTACTATGGAAATCAATATGAGTGTCAAAATGACATTTCAGCATTATTTCTATCAATTACAATTTTTTTTGATCGCTAGTCAAGTTAAGTTTGTATGATTCAACAGAAAATTTAAAAACGTTGTATATAAAAAGTTCTTTTTATCTTGTAATTATTATATCATGAGCCGTGCGCGCACACAGAAGAATGGCTTGGGGAGATCCATTTGGAAAAACATATCCATAATATTCTTTTATTGATTTTTTTTTTAATTTTTCAATTAAACGCTGCGAAAATAAAACCATAATAGATAGTAGTCAAAAAATATTCCTCTATCTATAAAATATCTAAAATTATGCAATTAAATCATACATAACTTTGGATATTTTATAGATAGAATAATATTTTTTATCAGCAATGAAAACAAATACGTATGACTGACCAAGTTTAGTGTGTACTATTTATGGCGGATCTTAATAGCCTACCTCCACCCTTCGCCACTGCACGCAATTCACAGGACTATAGTGGGTATTGACATAATTCATATAAAAAAATCGGTGTGTGTACCTACCTACTTATGTACGCGCGTTAGAAGTTATACTTTTTTGGCGTAACAAAACAAAAGCAAAATTAATTATCTTGTTAAATTACACACTCAACAAAAAAGGCCGCTTATTGGAGCGCCGTTGTTTTATTTCTATACACTTTAACTTATATTACTATATTATATAATTCTTTATCGTTGTTTTTATTTTTAAAGTAACAACTGTCACTCTGACGTTTAATCGTTTGATGGCCGACAATAATACATTCGTTGCCTAGGCAACGGAACAATTCTACTATCAAACTTGCGTTTATATACAGCTGACTGATTCGTAGCTAACTTCATACTGTCGCGCATTTTCGTAATAACGCTGTGCGCGCGCAACTCTCAATTTCACTCTCTACCAAACGCCCCAAAAGAAGTATAATTTCAAAAACTCAATATTCTTTTGGCTGTCCTGAAAAGTACACATTAGGTCATTTAAAATTTAACTCAATTTTTCCTTTTGCACAGTTCTATTCGAAACTGGACAAGCATCTACTTGATATATTACCAGAATATTTTTATTGGCTTCTCGGCAAAAGTAACATAACTCGAATAAAAAATACATTTTCAACGGAAAGAATGCGCGATAAAAGAGGAAATAAAATTATTCTGTTGTAATTTACTAACTCGCATCTGGGATTTGAACCTGCGACCTCGCGCCGGTCCGTTCAGCCGCTATTCCTATGTGGCCAGTTAAAATGTATTATTATTATTATTACCTGCCGGTACTCAACTTGCTTTTCTAGCATGCAAAGTCAATTAATGCGACTGTAACAGTTGTAACTCTACTACAGAGTCGGATCTAGTGGTAAAATTAATAATCGTGCTTTGTCAAATAAAGGTACCCAAAACGAATAATTATATTTACAGAATTGCAGCCCTCGTAATCCAGTGCGTGAGGTTACAATATATTATCTATGTAATTATCTCAAAGCCTGGGTGTTGGTGATTGTTTCACTTTAATTACTAATTAGACTACAAACATTCTTAACTTTCTTCTTTAAGCACTACGGTGCATGGTTGCAGCATCAGTCCCGTGCGGCTCCGTCTCGGGAGGGAATGAGCACTTAAAATCACTTCTTTCAGACACGTTTAGAGCGTCATGGAAAACGGCCGTGCATATCCACGGCTGTACACATGTGACGGGTGGTGGTGGGAACTTTAACGTAGTTACTACCTTCAATAGGCCCCATAGCTTGTTGTCGTGTTAAACATAATATACCTATGTGTAGTACCTACTTATCGTAGATTTTTCTTAACCAAAGCTCAATGCTTTAAGGCTGTACCTCATTTGAGGCACGGTCTAAAAATATCGTGGCTAGGCGATGCGCAGATTGCGGGTCGCGGGTGCAAATGACGCGTCCCAAACGAAATATAATTTGTCATATAAATCCAACATACGTCCATTTAATGTTATATTAGTAATAATAATAATAATATGTTCATTGTCATGTTTTCTTTTTAAAGTAAATGGGTAACGTTTTTAGTCATCTTTACACGATTTAAGAATTAATACGCCCGTCGCCATCACAAAAAAAAGTGACGTGTTTCCAGCTCGACGTTCTCTCTCAGAATGCGAGCGAGTCCAAAATTTCGTCGCGCCTATAGTTGAAAACTATTTGCCGTTTCACTGATGTATCACCTTAAGTCCAATTTAAGCCACACATAATTATTAAAAAAAAATGACTGTGAGGCTAGCACACGCGATAGAACTGAAACTTTGTTTTTCGTTCTCGTTTTCGTAATCTTCAATAAAGTCGTCGTTAACGTATGGTGGTTAAATGTAAATTGCGCCTATTACATTTGGTCGTAGCACAGTTAATCGTGAGCGGTCTTACGGGAAGGCGTTGAGATTTTTCGTAGAGCATTGTAGTCAGTAATCTTACACTTTTATTTGATTCAATAAAAACAATAATGTATTCGACTTGATACTTACAAGCACCTACCAGAATTGTATACTTATAAATTATATTTGATAAGTATCTACGATTGTAGGTAAGTATTTCTAATTAACTTACCTATATACATATTTTTTCCTTTTTCCTTTCCTTTCCTTTGTATTCAGGCAGTTTTTATTGCGTATTTTTAAGTGTGGTATTTAGACATGAATTTAATCGTAATGGTATACATCCATCTGTTTCCGACACAATAGCTCGCGGTAAACTGTGATAGGGTAACTACATACGTATTAAATTCCGGAAACGATGTATGGTAACACTGTAAACGTAAGCCGGTTCTCACATCTAAACTCGTTCCGTATCATCTGCAACGTATCGAATACGTCGATGTGATGTCATCGTTATTCACAAAATACACGTTGCCAAATGGAGCTCCGCACATTGCTGGAAAGCGACTTTTTAGTTTGAAAAAAAAAACATCTAGTACTGCTAGCAACAAATCTGATGCGTCTCAGACTGCGATCAAAACCTCCAGTTAGCATAGTACATAATATGTACACGCTACGAATTAGGTAACAGTGGGTCTATTACATACAAAAGGCAATTATCGGCGGTTATCGACGGTAGTTTATCATATTTACGTATTGAGGCGCTTAATTGTTACAATATGTTAACCTTCTAAACTAAACTGTCAAAAAGTGCTATGTTATAACAGCACATTTCTTGGCTTTGTTAAATTTTAGAGCGAGATAGACAGTTTTGACTTTTTAACAATAATTATGATACATAAATATGATAAACTACCGTCGATAGCCGCCTTGTGTATAGAATAGACCCACTGGTGGATTTAAATAAACACGTGGGAGTTTTTAAGAAACAATATTGTGTTAAAAATACAAAAATTACAAGATAAAAGAACTTTTTATATACAACGTTTTAAATTTTCTGTTGAATCATATAAATTTGGCTCAACTAGCGTAAACCATCAAAAAAATTGTACTTGATAGAAATAATACTGAAATGTCATTTTTACATTCATATTGATTTCCATAGTTAGTAACGCACGTATATATTAATAATTTAGTTGCTAGGACCACCTCCTTAGCAACCAATAATAGTGGATTGGATTACGGATTTCTTCCGAAATAACTTTTCGTACAAAACGGATTTAACTGAAAATTAATTCAATTCTACAGATGGCTAAAAGTATTGAAAAAATGCATTGGCATCGTGTTCTGATATATTCTAAAAGTTTCAAATGTCTAGCTAGTCGGGAAGTTAGTTAAAAATCGATTGCAAGATTTGTACCGGACAAATAAGAATACGACCTAATAAAAACGTTGTAAAAAATAATTATTATCCTTCGATTGATGATTTCATACATATGATAAAATTTAAATCGATGACACTTACTGAATTTATTTATTATTTAATGTTTGCAATTTATATCCCTAGCCCGACCCTGGTGGAAATTGCTTGAATCTATTTTCATATACAGATGCGTGTCGTTTAATATTTCTTGTAATGTTAGTGGGTAATAAATTTTTTCAAACGCAATTTCAATAAGTATATTACTGTAATGTTGGGTATATAACTACGAATTTTATGGCAGTAATCGGCATACTAAAATTTGTTCCAATATTTATTTATTGCGAGTACAAAAATTAAAATCTATTTTCGATAAATTTAACTGCGATATTTTCAGGTAATTTAAGAATGTAACCTGCCAATATTTCAAATAAATGTTTTATTGGAAACATAAACTGTATTTAATTTCATTTAATATTCAGAATTTCACATTTTATTACGGTGTTATCAATTTTTGCATGACTTTTCCATGGGCATTATCAGCTACTGGCATGTAGGTAATGGAGCAAATTTGATAAAAATAATGGACTTCCTGAGACCATTAATAATTGTAAATTTTTCCCCTTTTCGTCCAATAAACAATATTCCGATTTTGTTTGCCACTGATGTGGTAACGTATCCATTTGTAAATTTGAACAAGTCCTGGTTTGAATACCAGCAGGTCTATTCTTAACGGTTATCACTTAAGCACGTTTCCGTTATTTTCATTGTTTCAAATTACACGGAATGTTTTCTATACACTACACGATTATCGGCGGCTATCTCTAATTCGTAATACGGCGAAAATTTAGGTTGGTAGACATGTCGGTCAAGTTCGGATATGTTCGTGTTGCCGAACCCAAGCGGATAAAGCCGAACCAGCGCCATCTAGTCGGTAATGGGTCGAACCAAGAATTTTGTATTCACACGTCAGACATACATTGCAAAAAAACAGTCAGATTTTGCGTCTAAATTCTCAATATGTAAAATTGACGTACTCTGTTTCGTTCTTAAAGTTAGTACAGCCAAAGAGGGACTGTTAAAAGGTATCACCTTTTGACAATTCAGACGGTTAAGGGGGGACATGCTCAGCGTACGTCAAAATGGAGCTTTTATAAAAGCTCCATTTTGACGTACGCTGAGCATGTGGGCCGTTAACATTAACCGCCAGAATACGTAACGTCATAAATGTGATATATTTATAACAATTAGCTCTTTTTTAATGTTAGTTCAATCGTTCTTTGGGGGGGGGGGGGTGTCAAGTCAAAACTCCCCTCCAGAAACGGAAAAAATACAAATTATTTAGATAAATGGCGTGACTTGGATGATTGACAGCCTTCTCAATGAGTTGGCCTCACTTCTCTCGGCGTTCTACGACACGTAAGGCCTGTGGCCACTTGGAGGCTCGTGGCACTCGTGAATTGGTGGAACTAGTTTGGGGATCCAATGTTTGATTTAATTAAGACAGCGCTGATAATACAAATGTACACTAACGATCTTACTAATGATAACTGTAGTTATCGTAGGTGTAAAGCCATGCGGATGCGACAGCTCGTAATAACACGTATGCTTACATCCTTAGTTATACCTGCAGGCCAGGTGTCAGGTCAAAGTGTGGAGAGTCTGGGTACGAAGAATGTACCTAAAAGTGTGATATTCCGTGGTTGAAGCGACGAGAATATTATATAGTACCTAAGTAGCAGGCGGGCTAAATGTGGAAGTCAGTGACACCTTCTAGATTTTGTTAACCCCGCTTCGTTCCGCTGCTTTAAATATCAATAAAAAATACTATGTAAGTATAATTTTTCAAAATGCCCCCCCTTACAAATCACTTTTCTGTGCGCGTGCCTGTTGTTTTTCAATATTTGTTTTGATCAGCATGGAGCCAATAAGCTAACATTCATTTCTCGTAAAATCTGTTATAAAACCTCTTCGAGAGGTGGCCTAGGGCTAGAGCAAACGAATATTGCTCTGAAAGGCATGAATCAATGTTTTCATTCATCATAATATTAATTATTATTTTGATTCAAACGTTGGGCCTCGTGATATGCCTGATTAAGATCGGGTGTGACTTAGGGCGGATTGGTTTTGGTGGGTCTATATTTGTGTTGTGTACTTGCGCCCTTTCTTTTCATCATCCTGATGGATTTCGTAATGCGTAAGACGGTTCGCCCCGACAGTGGGATACGCCTACATTATGATGACAACCGATCTATGCGAAGAAAGACTGCGATTTGGAGTATGCAGATGATGCAGTCGTGTTTGACTCGACGATAGAACGGTTGGAGGTAATCGTGAACATGCTCGAAAAGTGTGGGTCTTCATCTGAATGCGGCTAAGACCAAATCCATGTGCAATGCTGTATGCATTGACGCCGACACTCCTCTGCGGGTTTCCGGTTTGCCGGTCGAGCTGGTATCCAGGTTCAAATACTTTGGTGCCACGAACTAGGTACATTGGTATGACCGCGTTACAAACACGCGAGTTCGTGAGCAGACACAGCAGCCTTCGGTGATTGAAGTAGTCACGACAGACGTTTTACGTGGCTGGGACATGCGTCCCGGATGCCGCCAAAGAGTGCGACACTTCGTACCCTTGAGGGACAGCCTTAAGAGTTCCGCCATCGTGGCCGGTCCCCCTCACCCTGCAGCGGTGCTACAAAAGTTTGTCGTTGTTTTTATTTTTAAAGTAACAACTGCCACTATGACGTTTGTTTACGTAAGGAATTGCAAATGGCCGACAATTATAAATTCGTTGCCTAGGCAACGGAAGAATTATAAACTATAATGTTATACTGCATAATCGTCACGATTGCAGTATCATACTGTGCCGTAAAGGTAGCGCGTTCGGCTGATAACCGAACAATCGGTGGTTCGAATCAATCGAGTGTTTTTTGTGTGACACATGTCACACGCTAAAAATACACTCTGATCTGATTTTCCAAACGCGCCTAAAGAAGCATATCTTCAAAAATAGTTTTTTTTCTCCACGTAACTAGTTTAAACTGACGGAAAGTGGAGAGGAAGAGGCCTTGGATAACATTGAACATGATGGAACTCTTCAAAGCAACTTCGTACTGAGGTGGTTAGAGTCCACAAAATAGCCAAGTCTGAGTTTTTTTCGGTCTTTTTTTTACCGTGTGGGAATCAGTTAATTAATATGACATAAGCATTCTGAGTGTCGGTCTCGTATTTTTGAGTTCGCGGCTCTTTTGATTCTGGCAGGTAGATGGGTAGGTATATATAGGTATTACTTTCGAAAGCAGTGCCGCTTTGCATATTTACATTAACGCCGCGACCCGAGGAGGGCCTGGTGAATGATCGGCCCGCGGTCTGACAGGTTCCTAGATTCTGGGACCTGGGACTGCGAAATGAGAATGCTTGAATGCTATGTATTTTCAATCTTATTATATGAATTGGAGAATTGGAAATTCACTCACAGAAATAACGGTCAGAAAACATGAGTACCTATACGTACCATGGCCCCCATATCCTAAAGCGGGCCCCCAGGTTAGGATCTTTGGCGGGCCCCCCCACCTATCGCTAAAGATACAGGCACTGTGATGCTCTATAGTAGCGTTTTCCAAATGGTGTACGCGGTAAAATTAATGTGTATATTTAGTGTTTTTTTGTATCTTTTAATATATTGTGGAGTTGTCAAGTATCGATACATAATTAAAAAATTGTATCGTATAAGCACATAAATTTAAATAATAACATTACCCAAGGAAAATAGCTTTTTTTTACTATGAGAGCAAATTTGTGATGTGTGTTTATCTCACTTATCTGGTCGAGTCGCCACGCCGGGTCTCTTCTGAGTCCGGGTCCACAGGCTAGAGTCCTGTCAGCTCCCCCTTGTTGGGGCCATGATACGTACCTATGTAGAGGTTTACTCAATCCTACAACTGACGCATTATTGTCTATGCTCATTTATATAGCATAGACAAGAATACGAACAGAAAATGACAGTCAATAAATCAGTTGCATTTCGGCCTTTCAACAGTGTAGCCCATTTACGCGCGCAGCTACGCGTAACATTTAACCTCAAATCAAATCATAATGTAAACCTTCAAACTCAACATGAAACTAATGTGACAGTCCTGTATTAGTGCCGTGTGTATCCAAACTTTATATCTACAATATAAAAACAAGAAAATGAAACCATTGTGTATCATTCCTCACTACCCACATAACCATATCATGCACACTCAACGCAACCTTTCAGAACAGATATTTATAATATCGAGGCTACATCTCCATTTTCGAGATAACCCCCGATACCTACACAATGGTCTAAATCCCAACATTTATAGTTGTTTCTTATTTAAATTATATTTTAATATGGTTGTAACTCTAACTACTACGTTTATTTTTTTATTTGGATACAATATATTTTGATTAATAAACACATAATAATTGTTTTTTTATAGTAAATACAACAGCGCTACCTCTTTTCAGGTATTGTATGTAGGTATCGGATTATTATGCGATTAATCTAAAATTATTGTGTATGGACTTTACCTCACGGACCTCAGCCCCGTCTACCGTAATGTATGCAATACGGTAGGCGCAAAAGGCAAAGCTTTTACGCATAATATTATTGACCAAAATAATAAATAATAAGATAATTTTTAATCACATGTAAATATTGATTGTTTTTAAAAATAAAAAATAATTTTATCTAATGATTTTTGGTGTGTATAAATGTTTAACACATCGGTTAATTTTATGTGGTCAGTGAGTTTTTGAAGTTTCATTGAATTAGTGTGTCAAGGTGCAGAACTAACCTGGCACTGGTAATGGCAATTGGGAAGGCGATAACTATGTTCAACCAAATTGCTTCGGGTGTTGATATATTCCACTTGCGTGAGGTGAGTTTAGGTGGGCGCTATTTTATAAATTCTTAAAATAGGGTCTAGGGCAATAGATGTATACTTGTATTTTCACTGCTTTTGTATGTTTATATTATGTTCTCTTTTAATATTTTATATTTTCTTTTTTATCCCTTTTATTACTTTTATTTTTCTTTCTTCTTTATAATAACGTTTCATTTCATTTTGTGAACGTCTTAAACTTATAATTTGTAATGTGCACAATATGTTAAAAAATAATTAAATTTAAGTAGAAATTGTCATTAGTGTTGACCTATTCATTAGTAGATAGTAATCTAGTATTATCAATTTCAATTTATTTATTTTTAACATATTGTGGACATTACAAATTATTAGCTTAAGACGTTCACAACATAACATTTAGAAACAAAGAAATATATAACAATATTACATAAAAAAGAGATAGATCAGTATAGATATAGATAGTAAGTTATTAAACAGTAGAAATGTGTAAATACAAAAAATATAAATTAGATAGGTACAAGGAAGTACACCGGATGAGTTAAGCAGACCCTATTTTAAAAATTTATAAAACAACGTCCACCTATACTCATCCTCACGTAGGTGGAATATATTAACACCAGAAGCGGTTTCGTTGAACATAGTTATCGCCCTCCCAATTAGCATTACCAGTGGCAGGTTGGTTCTGCACCTTGGGAGAATAAACAACTGACAACTGAATAAACATCTTATTTCACATAAGTATACCTGTCAAGTGTGCTATTTTTCTCACATCTCTACAGCCTACCTCTTTCCGAAAGTAACCCTTCGCCACTGGTATTGACAGCCCCTGCCAGGACCGGTCCCGGCTGTTCAAACATAACAGAATCACTGCCGAACTCCTCGGATGAGTAATAAACAATTTTGTTTTATTTTAAATTTATTTACGAATCACGAAGTAAGGTACATTTTATTGGTGCCTGACATCTCAAGAACACGTTTCTAGACTCGCATAAATTTGACGTCTTGTCTCTTGCAACTCCTATTGTAGAATAGCCGGTAATAGGATGATCTCGGCATTTGATACCTGCTGCATACATACTTCGAACATATCATTTTTTTAATTGGGTATGTTCATATAAGTTGAACAACACTTTTGTAGCAGCAGCGCTTGAAATGGACCGGAGCAGACCGGTGCGCAGTTCCGGTTCGCGATATCTTAGAGAATATTACGGTACTGTTCGGTTATCAGGAATACAGCGAAAAACACATTTTGAAAATACCCGATATACTGGATTATTTGTTAGTTTGGGTTAGTTTAGGTTACGTTAGGTTAGGTTTGGTTAGGTTAACCTATCAAATAATCCAGTTTATCGGCTATTTTCAAAATGTGTTTTCCGCTCTATTCCTGATAACCGAACAGTAGCAATATTACTCCATCTAGTGAGAAAACATGAAAATGTGCTGTGTTTCGTATATTAGTAAGAAAACAATTACATTCATTTACTTTACACGTGTTTTCTTAAAATTGATAAAAAATGTTGGTACCTATATACTTACCTATTATATCGTAATTACCTATAGGCATGGCCCCCACATCCTGAACCGGGGCCCCAGGCTAGGATCTTTGGCGGGCTCCCCTACCTATCGCTAACGAGAAAGACAGTGAGACGCTCTATAGTAGCGTTTTCCAAATGGTGTACGCAGTAAAATTAATGCTTTCTTTTGCATATTTTAACACATTCATTTGAATTATGGAGTAGTTGAGTATCGATACACAATTAAAAATGTTCTCGTATAACCACATAATTTTAAATAATAATATTATTGAAGGAAAATAGAGGGTCGCAGGCGACTTATTTTTACTGTTAAAGCAAATTTGTGATGTGTGTTTATCTCACTTATCTGGTCGACTCGCCTTGCCGGGCCCCCAGGCTAGAGCCTTATCAGCCCCCCCCATGTGGGGGCCATGCATGTAGGTACCTACCTAATTTAAAATAAATTCTATAAATTAATAATACTGAATTCGTATTTACCTACTAGTGAGGCGAAAAATTCCAAGCTTTAAAAAAATAACATCTGATTGGATAAATGAAGAAATATTAATAGGTGGTATTATTTTTTAAATGGGTACATAGGTATGAGGGTTGTCCAAGAATTAAAGACCTTTATTCATTTTAGGCGACGCGGATATTATTTCTCAAAAGATGGCAGCACTGGCGTGTAGCGTAGACTCCCCTCCCCAGAACGAGTGGTGAGCCGGCTCGGTAGCTGGTTCAGTATGACCTTTGGGTCCATTTGAGATAAGGGATTGCAATACTGGTTTTAAAAATCCAAAATACCGGAATTTCCGGTATTAAGAAAGCACACTCGTTTACGTTCTTGAAAATGAATTATAAGTTATGTGCTGCTAAAATGCAGATATATTGAGTGAATCCAACAGAGGTGAAAAAATAATAAAACAAATTTCATCAAATATATTATTTATATAAGTAATTGTCGCGATGAATTATTATCATACTATTATTATTCGAAATAGAAAACATTCGTGACAAAAATGTTCAATCTCTATATATATAAAAATCTCGTGTCACGATGTTTGTGGTCGAACTCCTCCGAAATGGCTCGACCGATTTTTATGAATTTTTTTATGTATATTTGGTAGGTATGAGAATAGGTCAACAAGTATATTTCATACCGCTAGATGATTAGGGTATCTCTATCCAGAAAAATTTTCTTTTATTTTTTAGACAATTTTATATTTGTATTTTTTTTATTATTTGGCATAAAAAAATACTTATAACCTCAAATTTTAACTTTCCTACCCCTACCCTCCCATTTTTGAATCGCGATTTTATTATTTTTGTATGAACAAATTTAACCGTCGTTCGTATTTCAAACAGAACAAAATTATTTATGTTGTTGAATGACAGATGGCGCTACGTCCGAGAAGAATTCAAGAGAAGCGTCGCGTCATTTTGACATTTCATTCGGCATATCACAACGCAGTGCGTGCAAAATTTTGTACGATTTATTTTAATTTATCTATTTTTATGTGCGTGTATTACAGTGCACAATGCCAGATGAATGAATAAAGCAACAAACATGCGAAATAGTAGAGCAGAAAGAACAGACGAACAAATTCAACAAGAGAACAAAAACGTGCGTGTAAGCATATCGCAATTGCGTGCATCTCAATCATAAGAGGCACGAGCTGAACGAAATCAACAACGACAATTGGAACGGAGCCAAGCGCGCCGGTTCGTAGTTAACACACGCAGAACAAATGACCGACAACGAAAACAAGTACATCGAACATTTACATCCGCTTCGTTCCTTCGTCTCGCATTCGAGTACGAGCCAAATATTGAATATTCCGCTCATCCGAAAGTGCTGATTGGTGCTATGGACAAAGAATGTCCCCATTGTCATGCGCTCAAATTCAAACATGAGTCAGCCGGGATGTGTTGCGCATCAGGAAAAGTGCAACTACCAGAAATTGAGATACCACCAGAACCATTGAACGGCTTGCTCATCGGCACGGTTCCAGATTCAAACCTGTTCCTGAAGTCCATTCGTACATTCAATTCATGCTTCCAATTGACTTCGTTCGGAGCAACAGAAATAGTTCACAATACTGCGGCAAATAGTCAACAATTCCATTCTACGTTCAAAATCAAAGGCCAAGTATACCACAAAGTAGGCTCGGCTCATTGCTGCCAATGCCAAACGAACCACATACATTTTTACAAATCTACTTCATGGGCGGTGAGGACATCAATCATGTGGATGCACGTTGCGGCTACAATAGTCTTAATTCGCCTAATGCCAGGCGCATCGTCGGCGAACTGGACGCCCTGTTGAATGAGCACAATGAATTATTGAAATTCTTCAAAGCACACATGCACGAATTGCAAAGTGACAATCACGCTATTGTCATCAATCCTGATAAAACACCAGCTTGAGAGCACGTGCGTCAATTCAATGCACCTGTTGTTGACGACATTGCTGGAATCATGGTTGGCGACCGCACATC
This sequence comes from Rhyacophila brunnea, assembly GCF_057557595.1. Taxonomy (NCBI): domain Eukaryota; kingdom Metazoa; phylum Arthropoda; class Insecta; order Trichoptera; family Rhyacophilidae; genus Rhyacophila; species Rhyacophila brunnea. The sequence goes on along the minus strand of NW_028232904.1, from coordinate 27,312,662 downwards.
GACGCGAGAAATCGTGATTCGAAGAAGAAACAATAATCTGGAGTTTATCGCTGACACACACCGTTCATACGACGCTCTCCAATATCCGCTAATTTTCTGGAAGGGACAAGACGGATATTGCATAAACATTAAACAACGAGATCCTGTCACAGGTAATTCATTCATTATGAACAACATTAGTCATTTTGAATTGAGAAAATGAATGGTTAATGTTTTTTTGTTTTTATTGGCAGTCATCGTCTACAGCGCTCTATTCCTCTTTCTGTCATAGATCCCATCCCCACACACTTACGATACATTCGTTATTTTTTATTTAACAACCAAAATATTCACTAGAAATAATTTATATGGCAGAACAACGTTTGCCGGGTCAGCTAGTTATTCTATAATTATTGATGACTGTACAAGCGTTGAATATAAGAAGCTTTTCCTGAAGCCGGACTTATTTGCACTTGATGAACTTTTGAGAGTTAAAATTATCAATATGTACAAATTAATTTTGTAAAAATCACTAGTTCTACAATAATTATGATCAATACATATTTTTAAATGCCAACATAACAAATGTAGGTATGTAAGTTTTTGCTATAAAATAATATTTTTAATAGCTATATTTATTGATAAGCACATATTTCTGTTTTTTTAATGTTTAAGAAATACCGATATTAATACCGGTATTCAATAAGAAATACGAAAAACCGGTATTGACATTTTCATTCGATATTGCAATCCCTATTTGAGATGGACGCTCCGCTGTCGAATCCCGCCGCCTGCGAGGTGCGTTCAATCATTCGGTTTCTCAACCAGGAAGGAGATCTACCCTGTTGAAATCCATCGTCGTCTCACATCCAATTATGGTAATGTGATGACCAACGGCATGTCAGGAAGTGGTGGACTGAGTTTTCGAGTGGTAGAACGAGTATTCATGATGAGGAAGGGAGAAGAAGGAGGTCCTCAATTGGTGATGTTTTGTTCAAAAAAATCAATGATAAAGTTCGTGAAGATCGCCGTCTGACAGTCCGTGAGCTCGCAACTTTGATCCCAGACGTCAGTAAGTGTACCATACAAATAATTTTGAGGGTAAAATTGGGGTATGCCAAGGTGTTTTTGTTGGGTGCTCAAAATGCTGACGGAAGCTCACAAACAAAAGCGCTTAGGTCTTTTTGAAGCTTTTGGACTCATTTAAATGGGATATCCTCCGTCATCCTGCTCATAACACCCTGACCTGGCGCCGAGTTATTTCCTTCATGACAGGTACCTACTCAAAATAAAGTGTTATGTAAATGTAACACTTTAAATTTTAAAGTGTTACATTTACACAATAGTTCATAATAATATATAAAGTGTTACATTTACAAAACAAAGTGTTACAGTTCCTGTTATTGCCAAGATATTATTGTCGGACAGTAGGTACCTACTACCTTAGAAATCGGGAACATCATTTGTTTGTTCTCCTAAGGTGCATAACTAACCTGTCATTAATAATCCCAATTGGGCGAGCAAGAACTTTACTGTATTCATCCAAATCACCTCGGATATTGATATATTACACCTACGTGAGAATGAGTTTAGGTGGATGTTGTTAAATTTTAAAATAGCTTATTCGGCTTACCTGCCTACTTTTATGTAGGTACCTACTTCACATTTTATAACGTTTTTATTACCTCGTATTCTTGTTTGTCCAGTGCAAATCTTGCAATTGATTTTTAACCAACTTCCCGACTAGCTAGACATTTGAAACTTTTGGAATATATCAGAACACGATGCCAATGCATTCTTTTAATACTTTTAGCCATCTTTAAGCAGAATTGAATTCATTTTCAGTTAATTCGGTTTGGATGAATAGTTATTTCGGAAGAAATCGGTAATCCAATCCACTATTATTGGTTGCTAAGGGGGTGGTCCTAGCAACTTAATTATTAATACATACGTGCGTTACTATGGAAATCAAAATAAAATGTCAAAATGACATTTCAGTATTCTATATTTGTTTGTTTGTTGTTTTTTTATTTACTTCATATCAAGTACAAGTTTGAGCGTAATAATTCTTGTAAGTTGTAAGTAAGTACGTCTTGATATTGTAATTTGCAAAGTTTACTATTTATATGTAAATAAACATATTTTTATTTTAAATTTTCACTCGTTTATCCATTTAAAAATATTGACTCTGCCATCTTACAATACTTAATTATTATGTTTGAGAAATGTCCATGCACACAAACGAAATAAAATAATTATAATAAGAAATAACGGGATTTCTTGTAAGGCGTCATATCGATGGATCGATTCGCCGTCGACGGATAAATATGCACCACTGAATTAAGCGGTAGTCAACTGATGATAATTGAGAAGCATTTTGGTAAGCAAAACTGTCTATACCTAACTGCTGGCGTAGATTCTTTGAACATGTAAGTTGTACGTAAAACATTTCACAGCCTTCAATTAAAATTAAACTTTACATTCACGTGAGGTTTAACAGCGATAAATCTTGACGAATTGAGTAATTTCAAAGAAATATGAGTGAATCTCAGATTAATTCAACTCAATCCAAACTTTGGTGCAGTCATAACTAATTTTCTTCACAATTTTACAATGACAGCTAGGAGATGGATGCATAGATAGATTAGAAGATTTACATGTAAGTTGTACGTAAAACATTTCACCGCGGCACAGTTCGCCGTGAGCTTTCTAATCGGAAAGAGACGACCGTATACCAGTAGCATGGCCCCCACAAAGGGAGGGCTGACGGGGCTCTAGTCTGTAGGCCCGGACAATTCAATTCAATCACAAATTCCCTCTAATTAGAATTATGTGGTTGGACAATATAATTTTTAATTGTCTATCGATACTCGACTACTCCATAATTCATAATATCGATGAATTAAAATGTACAAAAAAACACTATATAGCTATGCACATTAATTTTACCGCGTACACCTTTTTGAAAACGCTACTATAGAGCGTCACGCTGCCTTTATCTTTAGCTATAGGGGGGCCCGCCAAAGACCCTAGCCTGGGGGCCCGCTTCAGGATGTGGGTGCCATGCCACTGGATGACTAGATTTGTCCAACGATTGTCTCTTCTTCGAGCTATGTGTCCAGCTCATCTCCATTTAAGGCTTTTAAAAAACTCTATTACATCGCAAACCCTTGTCTGCTTCCTTATTCACTCATTCTCTTATTGTCCTTACGCGTTATGCCCAGCATGCACCTTTCCATATCACGTTGTGCTACTCTAAGTTTCTGGATCTCTCTTTTACTTAGGGTCCATGTTTCGGTCGATAAGTATAGAATAGACCCACAGATACGTATCAGCCTGGAAAATAGTATACAATTAATTACCTACCTATATTATGACGCCGTAAATGATGTTACTTCCTTATTTTAGTAATGTTTCCAATGTATTTATTAAATTGTTATTTCTTTGTCCTGTCGATTTTTAAGACCAAAATATGAACTTGAATAATTTTGTAAACAACCAGGATACCTTTAGAAGTACATAATCAAATGGGGGGCCGCTTCAGGATGTGGTGGCCATGACCAGTAGCGAAGGGTGGAGGTAGGCTCTTAAGATCCGCCATAAATAGTGCACATTACACTTTTTTAGTAATATGTATTTGTTTTTATTGAACTACGACTACAATTTACAGATGGTGTTGGTTAATTTAAAAAAAATAATTATTAAACCCATTCTCAACTTCATTAAGCCATTCCTAAACCAAACTATAATAGATAAAAAATATTATTCTATCTATAAAATATCCAATGTTATGTATAATTCAATTGCATAATTTTAGATATTTTATAGATAGACGAGTATTTTTTGACTATTATCTATTATGGCTTGGTTTTGCAGGGTTTGATTAATTTTAAAAACTTATCACCAATGTCACATTCTTAAATCTTGTGAATTATTCGTCGAATAAAACAAATTGTTAATTTAAGACTAATGTTTGAATCTGTATGCAGCCATTTTTCTTTCGTATTTCGTTTGTAAAATAGATGTGGTCAAAAAACCGTATCACACTTCACCGTGAAATGTTGTATCGGAAATATATGGCCGTATATTAACGAACGTCCAACCTCTTTGGGTCGTATAGTACTGACATAAAATTCATGTCTAAATAAAACACGGTTCTTGTCGGTTTACACTTTACAGGAAGCCAGCAGCAAACAAATGTTGAAAATAGCCGATATACTTACTAGATTACTTACTAATCAGCTATGAAAATTGAATTAATGTTTATATTGAATCTAATAAAATTGGAGACCGTATAGTATACGGCCATGTCTTTCCGATAAGAAAGCTCACGACGAACTGTGCACGGTGAAATGTTTTACGTACAATTTACATGTAGCCCAAAAAAGTGACAATGCCGCGTAGGTTTTGTCAATAAACGTATTCTACTTTGAATTTGAAGCTATACTTCTTTAGGCGTGTTTGGAAAATCAGATCAGATTGTATTTTCGGCGTGTGACATGTAACACATAATTTATTTTTTCATACAAAAATAAACGCACTCGATTGGATTCGAACCACCGATTGTTCGGTTATCAGCCTACCTTTACACACTACCTTTACGCCACAGTATGATACTGCAATCGTGACGATTATACAGTATAATATTATAGTTTAGAACTGTTCCGTTGCCTAGGCAGCGAATTTATTATTGTCGGCCATTTGCAATTTCTTACGTAAACAAACTATTAAACGTCATAGTGGCAGTTGTTACTTTAAAAATAAAAGCAGCGAGAAATAATTATATAATTTAGTAATATAAGTAAAAGTGTATAGAAATAAACCAACGGCGTTCCAATAAGCGGTACTTTTTCTTGAGTGTGTAATTTAACAAGATAATTAAGAGCTAGTCAAAGAATCTAGTTATCACAAGTTTTGTTTTTGTTTTGTTACGCCAAAGAAGTATAACTTCTAACGCGCGTACATAAAGTACACACACTGTTTTTTTTTTTTTAATTTAGTGAAACGAATTAAGTTCTTGAAACAAAAGGTTGCGGGTAACGACCACGCGTCATCGGTGCGGCATTTCAATTCAACTTGCTACCAAGATCGATGGGTTACTATCACCCACTGGATCTTGATCGATATCTCAATACACCCAACACGTCATTCTACCTTTCATGAGAGCCGCTGCCATTTATTACGATCTAGTCCTGGCTTTACAAAGTGTGGTTCGAGCAACTTTGAAACACCCAGTGTTTTTTTTTTCTTTTTTTTCTAGATGCCTTTATGGATACCTCGCATTTAATACCGACGTTACTTTAAGGACTTGCGCACGCAAACTACTATATTTTTTGATGCCAAGTCAAAAGCAAACTAAATTGAAAAAAAAATCATCTACTATCGGGTATAGGTATAGCCCCCACATCAGCGGGCCCTCCTACCTACCGCTATGGTAAGGGCACTGGGCAGTATGATGATCTGCGGTTGTATTCGCTAAATCATATTCCATGGATACCCAGGATTTCCAAGGTAAAAAACTAAGGGCATTCCGTTTATTTTTAGCGATTTTTTGTATTTTTTAAATAAATCCACTTGATATAATAGACTATAGAGTTATCGAGAATCGCCATCATATTATGAAACACTGATATCGATCCCTTTTTGTGGTAGTCAAAAAACCAAAACCAATCCGTCGCCAAATGTAATAAATAGTCATTTTTATCAGTGCGAAAACACACTAATAATAGTTAAAAGAAAATTATACACGTGAATTATGATTTAAGTAATTATATCAATCCTAATATTGCATCGAAATGCTTCAATAGCTACATATTTTTAAATGATAACACGGTTAAAGTGAAATAGCGCCAAATGCGATTTTTTTTATTATTAAATCAAATTTGTGGTGCATGTATATCTCACTTAACTGGCCCACTCACCACCCCGGAGGCCCCAGGCTAAAGCCTTGTCAGCCCCCCCGCTTGTGGGGAACCATGAATTCGGCCAGGGTATGTAACCACCTTGCAAAAACTTTGGAAAATTCTTTATAGAGCAATGCGGTGGTGATTCTGATGAATATTTTGTCGTATAATATGCGAACTGCAATTTATAGCTGCATTTTCCCCGTGGAAAAATAAATGTCGCATTGGATTATCTTTTGGGTATATTCTTACCCTAACTTATATGACTGCAATCACTGTATTTTAAAAGCAGGAATCATTGTTAGATATATTTCACCTTTTATTATTTGATTCTTTTTATTACATCAATACAGAAATTAAAAATCGCATCTCTTCCAGCCTCGTTTGCCATGGTCCCCGGAAGGCTGTGGCGAAGGGTGGAGGTAGGCTGTTAAGATACGCCATAAATAATAGTGCACACTAAACTTTGTTAGTCATATGTTATTGTTTTTATTGAACTAATATTACAATTTATAGATGGTGCTAGTTAGTTTTTAAAAATCAATTACCCTGCCTAAACCAAACCATAATAGTTTTGGTGTACTTTGGGCGATACGACAAAATTTTGCGCACTTTTTCATTCATACTTATTTGTTCTCGTTGGATTAAAATTATATATTACTCATAATTTGTTAATTTTTTTTAAATTTATTGGGCACTGCCTAAACCAAACTATTATAGATAAAAATATTATTATATCTATAAAATATTCAAAGTTATCTATGATTTATTTGCATAATTTTAGATATTTTATAGGTGGACGATTATTGTTTGACTATTATCTATTATGGCTTGGTTTTCGAAGGGTAAATTGTAGTCACATTTCAATGAAAACAAATACGTATGACTGACAAAGTTTAGTGTGCAATATTTATGGCCGATCTTAACAGCCTACCTCCACCCTTTACCACTGTTGGAAGGTCTCAGATGTTCGCGTCTGTCATCTGTAATAAAAAAGTTCAGGTTGCAAGTCACTCCTTGATGAAAACAATGGTGGACAATTGAATAGTAAATGTAGAGCATTCGCTTCCGTCGCGTCGTCACATGGGCACTTGCCGTCAAATGTTTTAAACCGGTGAAGGTAGATTCGCATGACTCCATGTCCTATAAGGATCTGAGTCATTTCAAACCCCTTGTGCACTCTGATGTCTCATGCTGAAATAAAAGTTTAAAACTTTCAGTTCAACTCCTTCGCCTTTTGCGCCTACCGTATTGCATACATTACGGTAGACGGGGGTTGAGGTCCGTGAGGTAAAATCCATACAAGAAAATCTGACATTCATCGCATAATAATCCGATACATACAATAGCTGACGAGAGATGGCGCTGTTGTATTTTTAAAGTTAAGTATATTTATTTTGGTTCGTTTGGTAGATAGTGAAATTAAGAGATGCGTGCGCACACCGTTACGAAAGTGTGCGACGGTATGAAGTTAGCTGCGAATCAGTCAGCTGTATACAAACGCAAGTTTGATAGTAGAATTGTTTCGTTGCCTAGGCAACGATTGTATTATTCTCGGCCATTTTCAATGCCTTACGTAAACAAACGATTGAACGCCAAGTGACAGTCTTTACTTTAAAAATAAAAATAACCAGAAATAATTATATAATTTAGTAATATATGTAAAAGTGTATAGAAATAAACCAACGGCGCTCCAATAAGCGGCCCCTTTTCTTGAGTGTGTAATTTAACAAGATAATTAAGAGCTAGTCGAAGAATCTAGGTTATCACAAGTTTTGTTTTTGTTTTGTTACGCCAAAGAAGTATAACTTCTAACGCGCGTACATACGTACACACACCGACTTTTTTAACTTTTGGCAGATGGTTTTGTATATACCTATTTATAATAATAAATTTCTACATACCTACTACACGACAGAATTGTCTGATGTCTAATCATGTTATTAGTACATATTTAAATACGTTCATTTGTAATCAAAACATATTTTTCTTAAGAAGGTAGGCTTTAAAATAATAGCCTGATATGGAGTCTTCGCTACTGCCAAAAGCAGATTAGACTTTTGTAATAACATGTAGGTATTTAATTTGATAATTTCGTCATCAGTTAAAAAGTTTGACAAGCGATATTCTATGCACTCTGACGTCATTATTTTTCTTTTATTTGTTAAGGGTTTTTTTCGTATGTCTGGTTTTATTGACTTTTTGATTGTGACTAATTTTTACAGATTTTTTTGTTGAAATATGTTGATTTTCTTGTTCTTTTGTTTAGGTACTATGACGTGTCAACCAAGCAGATGATTTTCTCATTGTATCCTGTGTCGTAGTATCCTGAGAGGGCTCGATATGGTTGCGGGTTCACCGGAGCGAAGAAGTACCTACCGGTTCGTGACATCCAAATTATAACCTTTCAGCATTGTGTGCAATTTTGATATTTTCGTTTTATTTGTTACTGATACATTTTAATACGTTTTTTTATAAAAGATATTTCACTTAAAACATGCCTTATTCTTCTTCCACGGCGCTACATCCCGGGGTGGGATTTGGCCTCCTCCACAACCGCTCTCTCGCCATACTTATCCAGTTACCGGGTCTTCCTATATGAAGCCAGTCCACTTCTACGGCGTCAGCCCATCTCCTTCTTGGATGGCCTCTGGGTCTCTTCCGTTGGGGTAGCTACTTCGTTATGATCCTTGGCGCTCTAACTTCAGGAATTCTTTCCACATGTCCCGCCCATCGTAGTCTTTGGGAATTACAGTATCTTATGATTGTTTGCTGTTCAATCAGCTCTTCCAACTCGTGGTTCATTTTTATTCTGTAGTTCCCATTAACATGCCCTAAAATAGATATTTTATAAAAAAGTGGTAACGAACGGGGAATCAAACTTGCACAAAAACAAACAGTTTTGCCAGTTCTTCTTATGCGGTAAGCCACCCGGAGTTTACATGCAGTACGCAAAACAGGAAACACAGAATTAATGGTAACTGAAATACCTAACGGGAGTAACAGACAACCGATCTTGAATGTGGAAGAATATGGGATAAACTTAAACACGTGACAATAATACGTCATTCTAAGCTTGCGCTTCGTTTTGACAACTGCTCTCGGTTTATACACTGACGCTCATTCAATATGGGTGTTTTTAACTCTGCAACACACACTATTGCACGTATATCTATTATATGTGTTTCATTTTCGTAGGATATTCACACATTCAAACCCCTGCTTCAAAATGTAGTGTATTGGGGTACTTATAGCCTATCTGAATTCTATTTATTAACCTGTTCTATGGCGCAAATTAAAATAGCCAATGCGCAAAGGTCAAAAAATATTCGCCTCTATAAAATATCTAAAAGTATGCCATTAAATCATACATATTTTTTTGATATTTTATGAATACAAGAATATTTTTTATTAATTGTGGTTTGTTTTAGGCAGGAATAACAGGAATTAAAGAAAAGTAACCAATACCATCTACAATAAAATTTTACTTTTAATTCAGTGATAACAATTCAGTGATAAAAATTTACTTACAACACCAATTGCATTTATGAGGACAAAATACCTCACAAAGATCTCCTCAAGATCCGAACTAAAATCGCACACGTAAATTCAGCTAAACCTATACTAGAGATGAAATCCCAGAGATGAAGGGGATCAGCTACGTAATGTGTGGGAACCCCATAACCTAGGAATATCCAAAGTCAAGTCAAGTCAGTATGTATGACTGAAAATTAGTACTTACGAGTACCTATAGTATTTTTTTTGGATTTCCACAGCCTACCTCCACCATGATGGTTTAGCTTAGGCAGGGTTTAATCGAATTTTAAAAACAAGCCAACACAATCTGCAATGTGCATGCTTTGTTCAATGAAAAAAAACTAACAATTACTAACAAAGTTTAGTGTGCACTATTTCTGTCGGATCCAGTCTACCTCCACCTTTCGCCACTGTAATATTATGAAATATTGTATTATATGTGTATTTAAGAATTAGACAGTGGTGAAGGGTGGAGGTAGACTGTTGAGCTCCAACATAAATAGTGCATACTAAACTTTATCAGTCAAACTTATGTGTTTTCGTTGAACTAAGATTACAATATATAGAATAGCGTTTGTTAGTTTTTAAAATTAAGTTAATCCATACCATAGTAAATAAGAGTAAAAAAATATTCGTTTATTTATAAAATATCTAAAATTATGCCATTACACCATTCATAACTTTAGATATTAAATTTAATATATAGAAGAATATTTTTATTGATTATCGTTTGGCCTAGGCAGCGTTTAATGAATTAAAAAAAACAATCAACAACATCTGTAATATGTATTCTTAAATTCAACGAAAACAAAGAAGTATGACACAAAAAATTATGTCGGATCTTAACAGCATACATCCACCTTTCTCCACTGTAATATGAATTATTGTATATGCAATGATGTAGCTATCATACTTAGGTATTAGGTATACCTATGTATGGTAGGAATATGTATTTTCTTAATACATTAAAATTGTTTTCTACATTTTCCTCCATCCGCATTAAACCATTCATAACTTTAGATATTTAATAGATAGAAGAATATTTTTTATTGATTATGGTAAGACTTAGGCAGGGTTTAATGAATTTGACAAACCAATCAACACCATCTGTAATATGTATTCTTAATTCAACGAAAACAAAGAAGTATGACAGAAAAAGTGTGCACTATTTATGTCGGATCTTAACAGCCTACATCCACCTTTCTCCACTGTAATATGAATTATTGTATATGCAATCATGTAGCTATCATGCTTAAGTATTAGGTAGGTTTTTATAAGAAGGTAGGAATAATATGTATTTTCTTAATACATTAAAATTGTTTTCTACATTTTCCTCCATCCGCATTCTTGAGTTGTGAAAGATTATGAATAAAAATGTCGAAATTCACTAATTGCCTATACATAAATTTTATATGAATAGATAAATCCCTTGGGTAGGTTTTTACATATATTATTATATTATGGCTTATACAAACACTTTGAAAAATAAAATCATAATAAAAAAGATAAATGAAATGCAATTAAATAACCCATTAAGACTAAAAAAGCCCATAAAATCAAGGCGTTACAACACATTTCAATTGTAATTAAATTATTTATATGATATTAAAAAAAAATCTGAAACTCTTTCGTTTTTTATTGCGTAATGTTCTTTTTTTATCATTTTTATAATGTCATAATTCTACAGTGGAAAAATTTAATAATCATCAAACTATTGTTGCATGTAGTGTAATTAAAAGTTTGCCAATTTTCTGTACGAAACCTATTTCACACAGGCGCTATCGAAAAGTGATTAGCATTAGTGTGGTGTGCTCAGTTTTTATAATTAGCCTTAGAAAGTTAATGTCGATTTTGATTTACAGCAATTACCGTATGGGCTGAGTTAATAAATTGCTGCCGAATATTAGGCAAAATCCAATTCATTATCTCGGATAGACATTACGTTGATTTTTTTTATCGTTGACTGACATTGAATAATTTGAAATAATAAACATTGCGAAGTGTCTTCGGCGTCGACAACATTTTGTGAACGTGCTGGAACCGTTTTTGTTTAATTCGATTTTTATAGAATAAAAAAAATTTACACACCATCATAGTTAAAATTTCCTTATTTGGTAAAGAATGGTAAAATATTAATTAAATGTTCCCCTTGAATGCAAAACAACGATATAGGTACCTACACATAAATACCAAGTGATCAGTGTTGCCAACAACTGTCGTTGGCAAGAACATGCCAGACGGTGTACGAAAACAAGCTATTTGGCTGGAAAAAACGCTAGATTTTGTGAAAATAAATTTGCAAGTAAATTTACTTATTCTATCAGCCAATTGATACATTTCCTTTCGTGTATCGAAAAAAGTGCAAAAATCGAAAAAATGTATATACGTGTAAAAACCATACATTTTAACCGAAATATAATTTCAAAATTAACAAGAAATGCCTATATTGTATCAATGGCGTTCAAGTTTCGTTTCATGTTTGAAGGCGAGAGTTTCTTTCTTGTGGGACAGGCATAGAGAATAGAACATACCCTTTAGAACCTTTAGAACATTTTAGATGAATAATTATTGTTAAATATTATTATATTATATGGTTACACGGATATTCCGAATAATACACAAAAACATTAAAATAATGCATGAAATGATTTTATTTCTCATTAAAATAGGTACCGACCAAGGCCTGAACAAAAACGATGCATAAGTGCGAGTGAGAAAATATTCGGCTCAGATGTAATCTCTGCGACACGCGCTAGAGTAAGATAAAAGGTTTACAGATGTGTGAGATGATTTGCTGTGGTGTCGCCGCCAAATCTTAGTTTGTTGCTTAACTTAGCGTCGATAACCTGCGAGCGCGTGTTGCTAAAATTGATATTTTTGTGTTAAACATATAAGTGGTAAATGTTTTTAGTTAATTAAGTAGAAAAGATGGTTATGTGTGTTGTATTAACATGTGGTAGCCGTACCGATAAGCAAGAAGATGGTATTACGTTTCATAGGTAAGTTGATACATGTTCGTGATAATTTATTTGTATATTATTATATATTTTAATATCAGTGACCAAGTGTTTCTTTGAAATAATTTAAATTATGGATATCTTTACCTAATGGTTGCATTTTGAGCGCTTAAAAATACTATATAACGTAAAAAAAATAGAAAATTATATTTTAACTCTGAGCGTATAGTGCAAGCACTTTGGGCGAGCACTAGCGAAAAACATTTGTGTACGAATGCGTTCGCTCGCCCACAAACCAAACGCACGGCACGCAGCTTCATTTAGCAATGCAATGGGTGGCGTCTAGATGTATCTATAGTCTAAGGTACCTATCTACCTGCATTAAGTATCTGATTTGAATCATTGAACATCAAAAATGCTAGTAAAAGCTCCACAAGATGTTGCACACAAGCTCCTACAAGCTAGATACCTATCGAAAAATGCTAGATCTGACAAGAAAAACGCTAAATTGGCAACGCTGCAACTGACGCCCCTAGGCAAACTGCTACCCTTAAGCACACGTATAACGCCGTCTTTTTTATGTTAAGTTTTAAATTGTCTGCAAATTTTACAGGTACCCACCCACCAGTGGCGAAAGGTGGAGGTAGGCTGTCGAGATTCGACATAAATAGAGCGCACTACACTATATCATTCTTTTAATTGACATTTATGTAAGTATACACCAGTGGCGAAGGGTGAATATAGGTTGTTGAGATTCGCCAGAAATAGGAAAAACTAAACTTTGTTAGTCATACGTATGTTTCCATTGAAACAAGACTGTGATTATTTACAGATCGTGTTGGTTAGTTTTTAAAATTCAATTTAAGCCCTCCCTAACCAAACCATAAGAGATAAAAAAGTATTCCTCTGTTTATAATAATATATAACCATCTATGATTTAATGGCATAATTTTAGATATCTATTTTTTAGATATAATATTTTTTAACTATTATCTACTATGTCTTAGATTAGGCAGGGTTTAATTAAATTTTAAAAACTAACAAACACTATCTGCACATTGTAGTCTTAGTTCAATGAAAACAAATATGTATGACCGACAGATTTTAATGTGTACTATTTATGTCGGATCTTAACAGCCTACCTCCACACTTCGCCAGTGTCGTTTAGAAGTATTAAAGAACATATAGATAATACATAAAATTCCGATAGGCTATATTCCTACAAATACAGTAAATTTTGACGCAGCCTTTTGCAATGCGTGAGTGTCCTACAAAAATGAGCCACGCAGTATAATAGACGTGCAATAGTGCGTGTAATACACCAATATTGAATGAGCGTCAATGCATAAACCAAAAGCAGTTGTCAGTATTCGACGTATGACGTATTTTTGACACGTGTTTAAATTTATCCCACATTCTTCCTGACTCGAGATCGGCTGCCTACTTCTCCTTACCCGTTAGGTATTTCAGTTCCCATTTTTACTAGGTTCCCTGGTTTGGCCCAATATCCATAATTCCATTACGTGCGAAAAACGTAAGATCGAGTAGGTACCTATTAGAGGTGAGTTGGAAAAACTGTCACCAGTTTGTGTACTTAAGTATCAGCATGATATTACCCATACTCAGTACGTGTGGCCCGATAAACTTGTTCGAACGCTTATGATGAGATTAACTCGACTCGCTAGTTGGTGTTCGTAGACTTTCAATACTATTGACATTAATAAATAATAATACATAACACACGTATGTCGAGCCGTGATACACTCAACTGTCATTGGCGTCATTGCTCTCTCTTTCTCCCCAGTTGTAAAGTTGGTATAGTGAAGGACAGAAATGGTGACAAGTTCGTTTTATAGTAGATAATATTATGGAGTTAGCTTTAGTTCCAATAATTGAGTATGAGACTTTATTTAGAGTTAACGTCAGTCTGAAGTCCCGGAATAAGTACTTGTACTCAAGTATTTACGCACGCCAATCGGAGTACAAATACTAGTAAGTATTTTGGATCAAGTTTCGATACTAAGTATTTTTTTATAATGGTAGTAAGTAGTCTTTAAAATCGACTTGTTTTCCCACCTTTTCTAGTACCTATGTAGATTAAAAAACAGCTAAAAAACACTTATTGATCAGCGGTAGAACCACAGCGTATCCGGAAACTTGTACGTAAACAGTTCACCGCAGGACACTTATTCGTGCGCTGCAGTACGTGAAACATGAGTTCGTGTAACATTTAATCAAATGACGAGTTCTTCGTTGAACATTTCACCGTGGAGTATATTTGTACGTATGCTACAACATGTAGAGATGTCTTTACTAGGTTAGGTTAGGTTTTTTTTTTTTAGAATTATTAATAACCATATCCTTGCTTTTTCGTACAAGGTGGTTGTTAGTAATTTTGAACAATCACAAACAGCCAGGCTTTGAGAAAAACACATAAATATTGTGTGTCTTGACCGGGAATCGAACCCAGGAACTCTCGGGTGGAAGACAAGCGCCATACGCACTGCACCACGAGAGGTTACCACGAGAGGCACCGGCCAGGTTAGGTTAGGTTACGGTTAATATAATTGGAACAGTACTATTTGCAAACTATTGCCTCATTTTGTAAGATATGTACAAATGTATTCCACAGTGAAATGTTCAACGAAGAACTCGTCATTTGATAAAATGTTATACGAACTCATGTTTCACGTACTGTGGCGTACGAATAAGTGTCCCACGATGAACTGCATACGTACAACCAGGTGCGTACAACGTACATGTAACCGAACCACAGGTGTTTTTACAAATGGTTTACGACGTCTAAATTGTCTATCAAACTGAGATTTTGTTACGAATTAAATTGTAATAACTCAATCAGATAAGAGAGAAGTTTTATCTTGCCGACTAATTAAGATGTACCTTAACTATACCTGTACAATTGTTATAAACAATTAAAAACTCTATTTATTTACTGTAAAACACGCCTATAAAATAACAATTTCTATACAAAACAATATTAAATTAAATTTATTAAAATAATTTTACCAACTGGAAGTTTTTAACTACAAAAACTCCTCTTATAATATATTATCTTCAACCGCTTTTCCGATAGTTAAGCGATGGTTAAGGTTTTGCAAAGATACTTACAGTAAGTACATAGGTACTTAGCCACTAGTCGAGAAATTAATACTTAATAATATTACTTACCTAAAATGTAGTCAGTACTCAGTACCTACCCCTGGACTCAATTTGGCTTAGGCAGGGTTTAATTGAATTTTAAAAACTAACCAACACCATCTGTAAATTGTAGTATTAGTTCGATAAAAACAAATACGTATGACTAACAAAGTTTAATGTGCATTATTTATGGCGGATCTTATCAGCCTACCTTCAGCCTTCGCCACAGGCTTAAAGATGGCTAAAAGAATGCATTGGCAACGTGTTCTGATATATTCTAAATGTTTCAAATGTCTAGCTAGTCGGGAAGTTAGTTAAAAATCGATTGCAAGATTTGTACTGGACAAACAACCACCTAGCTAGGAGCTAATAAAAACGTTGTAAAAACGTGATAATTGCTTAAGTATCCTTCAGCGAACTGCGAAAATAGCTAAAGGGATGTGAAGCACTGCTCTAATAATACTGCAAGGGGTGCAAATCCACTAACTCAACGTAGCTGCTGCATAACCTACTAGGTACCTACCTTTGTTCTAGATTTTATTTCAATACATTGTTATAACCCAACAATATTGCATACAATTTGAGAGTAAATAATTACAAGATAAAAAGAACTTTTTATATACAACGTTTTTAAATTTTCTGTTGAATCAAATAAACTTGACTAGCTTAAACGATCAAAAAAAAATGTAGGTACTTGATAGAAATAATGAATAAATATACTGAAATGTCATTTTGACACTTAATATTGATTTCCATAGTAACGCACGCAGGTATATATTCATAATTTAGTTGCTAGGACCACCCCCTTAGCAACCAATAAACGGTTTTTTTCTGAAATAACTTTCCATACAAAACAGAATTAATTGAAAATGAATTCAATTCTACTTAAAGATGGCTAAAAGTATTAAAAAATGCATTGGCATCGTGTTCTGATATATTCTAAAATTTTCAAATGTCTAGCCAGTCGGGAAGTTAGATAAAAATCGATTGCAAGATTTGTACCGGACAAATAAGAATACGAGCTTAGAAAAACGTTGTACTTATAATTAAAAATGATGTCTGCCTAAGGGCGCCACTTTGCCCAGGGACGTCACTGTTGAAATGGCAACAATTTTGATTGCGGACGGCGCCTTTGCCTTGCTAATTAAGATTTTTATATACTTATGTCATTTCATTCCGATAATAATATATGCATGCCTTTCGACGTTAGGTATTTTGCAGTAATATATAACGTAATAGGTATATCGACATTCTATGTCTCTCAGCCTAAGCGATGGTGCCCACAGAACGCGTCAGGCGCCGCACTCGCGCAAAATTTCTACAAGTGGCGCATAAATCATTGAAAATACAACGTAATCAAATACGCCAGCGCCCACTGGATATGGCGACGCATTATACGCGCGCGTCGCATGAATCATCGTTTTTTCGCGAATCACCGCTTCTCGGCGATACGAATGAAAGAAAATACAATGGAGTCCATTCATTGACCACAGCGAGTAAAAACACGCTGCGCGAGGCATTGTCGATCGACGGGCGGAAAGCAATTATTTAATTACAGAGAAGTCATTGTTTTATTTTATTGCGTGTTCAGTTTATCGCTGGTTGAAGAATGTCGTCGTAAATTTTAATTACATGCCCCGAAATAATATAATATTTTTATTGCTTTGTTATGAGAGGCGCTGTAATAATATTTATTTTGTGCTGCTTGGGCCGCTTATAACATAGGTGAAGGGTAATGCGCGGGAAGAGACGTGTGATTATGGTTATGAATAAACACTGCATTCGCCGACTTCGCGCGCCCGACGCGTCTGTGGGCACCATCGCTAAGATGAGTTTCTTGTTATTTTATTACCTACGAAAATGCCATATTCAGCGCTCGAATTGGAAAATTTCACAAACCGGGGCGCTCGATATTTTTTTTTATTAAGATACCTATCTAGTGGTATGTTTATTTAATAAAAATAAGCGTGTTCGATTTTTATTATATGGCATATTATTTATCTCGGACGGTCAAATTAATATTTCCACGAGACGGTGTTAATCTTGGCCATATTATTATAAATCGATTCCGGAAACTTGTAGGTACGTATGCAGCTCGCCGTATACTTCACCGTGAAATGTTGTATCGGAAATATATGGCCATATATTAAAAACCGTTCAACCTCTTTGGTTCGTATCGTACTGACATAAAATTCATGTCTAAATAAAACACAGTTCTTGTCGGTTTACATAACCCAGATAAATTCACCAATTTATGTGTGCCACCGATCTTCAAGTAGCCAAGTGTCGTAGAATGCCGAGAGGAGTAGGGCCAAATTGTTGAGAAGGCTGTGTGATAGTCAAATCATCCGGGTGATGATCCTCAGTCATGAGGGCTTGACATGAAAAATAAGAACAACTAATATGCCATTTACCAAAATAATTAGTATTTTTCTACATTTCTGTGGGGGTCCGGATCTGAAAACCCCCGCTTCCGGAAACTTCGCCGTATCACACTTCACCATGAAATGTTGTATCGGAAATATATGGCCGTATATTAGCCGACAGGTATACCTACTGGATTATGTGTTAGGTTTTCATTCCTGAATTCATGAATTTAGCTAAAATCAGCTATGAAAATTGAATTAATGTTCATATCGAATCTAATAAAATTGGAGACCGGTACATTATACGGCATGGCCCCTACATCCTGAAGCGAGCACCCAGGTCAGAATCTTTTGTGGGCCCCCTACCTATCGCTCAGGTTAAAGGCAGTGGCGCACTCAACAGTAGTGTTTTCTAAATAATAGTGTTCGAGGTAAAATTACGGGAATTCGGTGTATTTTTAATTCGTCTATCTACTTGTATTATGGAGTTGTCGACACACACACATCAATACAAAACAATCAAAAATTGCATTGGACAGCCTCATATTTAAAAAAAATAATAACCCTGAAGAAAAATAGCACCGCAGTCGACTTTTTCTTACTATTACCTACAGCAAATTTGGAATGTGCATTGCATTCATTTATCTTGTCGAACCGCCACGCCGGGCGCCCTGTCAACCCCCCCCCTATGGGGTCCATGTTATACGGTCATCTCTTTACGATAGAAAGCTCACGGCGAACTGTGCCACGGTGAAATGTTTTACGTTTTAATTGGAGCATATGGACACCACGCGGCGCCTCCAAGAATCCCTGTTGCTCGCCAGTTTTCTTGCTTCGTTCCAGGTCAAACCAGCATCCCGTAGTTCCACCGTATACACCCTGTAGGTAGTATTTAGTAGCTTTCCAGGACGCCGGAATCCGGTCTGCTTGAAGAACAGGCAAGACAGGTTGAGGTTCTCTTCTGGCAACCGCAGCACGTGACCGAGCCAGGTCCAACGTCGCCTCTTCTTTCTCATCGTGATGAGAGGTTGCTTGTTGCGTTCTCTTATCTCCTCGTTGCTCCTAAAGTCATACCACCGCACACCCAGTATCCGTCGCAAACATCTGTTTTCGAAGCTCAGTATACGGTTGTTCTGAGCCTTCGTAAGGTGCCATGATTTGTTACCGTAAAGCAGCACCGTCAAAAAGCGTCAAATAGGCGGCATTTGGTTTTGACCGAGTACAATCGTGAGTCCCAGACATTCCGCATCGAGTTAGTTACCCCTGACAGGGCTTTAGCCTGGGGGCCCGAACTCAGGACAGGCCCGGCGTGGCGTGTCGGCCAGACAAGTGATATAAACGCACATCACAAATTCTCTCTGATTGTAAAAAAAGTCTAGTTAGGCGCTATTTTTCTTCAATAATTTAAAATTTTGTGGTTGTGCGAAACAAATTTTAATTGTGTATCGATACACGCCAACTCCATTATTCAAATGGATGTATTAAAATATGCAAAAAAAACACACTAAATATACACATTAATTTTACCGCGAACACCATTTGGAAAACGCTGTTGTGTCACACTGCCTTTATCCTTAGCGATAGGTAGGGGGTTCGCCAAAGATCCTAGACTGGGGGCCCGCTTCAGGATGTGGGGGCCATGCATGTGGCCATAATAAATAACTGCATTTTTGCTATCGCATCTTTTCATTTTTATGCGCGTTTATAGTGTCTCAATGGCGCCGACATTGTTTCATACTTACGTGATATCTTTCAATGCCCACAATCGAATAAAATTCTTTTAGACGGATCCGAAAAAAAGTGTCTCCAAAATAATCCCGAAAATATTTGGATCAGTCCGTTTATTTTCATTTTTTTCCTGGTTAATCTATCGGTTTTTTTTCTTTCGTAATGGATTCAAAATGACACAAAGCGGTCGAGAGGGTCACACTTTCTGGAGCCCAAAGTCGTTTCTGTCTGCTGTACGGTCTTTTCGTAAACAGAAGCGAATCAGGCAGCCATTGCATCGGTAATCAAATTTAGTACATCGACTTGTGTTCAATAATAGGCGAATCTTAAGTCTACATAAACATTTTAAATTGGTATTCTGATACGTACGATGGCCGCGCGGTTTAAGGTGATACATCAGTGAAACGGCAAATAATTTTCAACTATAGGCGCGACGAAATTTTGTACTCGCTGCCATTCGGAGAGAGAACGTCGAGCTGGAAACACGTCAATTTGTTTCGTGATGGCGACGGGTGTATTAATTCTTAAATCGTGTAAAGATGACTAAAAACGTAAAAACGTTATTTTAAAAAGAAAACATTTCAATGAATATATTATTATTGTTACTGATAGAACATACGTTAAAGTTCCCACCACCACCCGTTATATATGCACAGCCGTGAATATGCACGGCCGCTTTCTATGACGCTTTAAACATGTCTGAAAGAAGTGATTTTAAGTGCTCATTCTGTCCCGAGACGGAGCCGCACGGGACTGATGCAGGCTACAACCATGCACCGTAGTGCTTAAAAAATAAAGTTAAGAAAGATTTATTTTTTTACTGGCTCTGCTATCCTTATAGACGTTAAGCGCTTTGTATACCTTTGTATAACTTTGCATACTGAGTGTCATAAACAGAACATTAAATGGAGACATGTTGGATTTATATGACAAATTATATTTCGTTTGACATGCGTCATTTGCACCCGCGACCCGCAATCCGCGCATCGCCTAGCCACGATCTTTTTAGACCGTGCCTCAACTGAGGTATAGCCTTAAGGCTATACTTAAGCTGAGGCATGGTCTAAAAAGATCGTGACTAGGCGATGCGCGGATTGTGAAAATGACGCGAGCCGAACGAAATATAATTTGTCATAAAAATTCAACACGCGTCCATTTAATGTTACGTAATTGTTATATTAGTAATAATAATAGTATATTCATTGACATGTTTTCTTTTTCAAGTAAATGGGTAACGTTTTCTCTCTTCTCTCCGACGGTCACCAGCGATCTCAGTCTTGAGGCTTAATTACATTGGCAGACTCAACCCAATTCAATAACCGTCGTGGCCAACGTTTTAACACTATTTGCAATTACACGCAACGATTCAATCGCGTTGGTCCTGACTTTTGATTGGTTTAAAATACACATAGTGTTGCTATTATTTAAAATATAGGTTGACCAAAAACTAGATATTTCTTAGATTGATGGCCACACTGAAAGTATTGCGCGCAATTTTACGTCAAAAAACTGAGCTGTCAAACCTAGCGAGCATCTGTTGAAATTTGGGCGGCCGTTTGACATTTTTCGACGAGGACTGTGTCCTCAGCGCTAGTCCATACATTTTTTTGAGATTTCGCCATCTTGTATTGTACGACAACATCGTCTTGGCTACGTTAAGGAAGGCGCTGTTGTCGACTAAATGGGAGGAGCTTCTTAGTTTATAGTGGAAGTGCGGTTAAAAATGGGAGGAGCATGTTAGTTCACAGTTTAAACACGTAACCAAGAAGATGTTGTCATAAGTAGTTGTTGAAATCGAACAGTAGAATGAACGACCATTTGCGTGGCTCGTGAGCGGTCGCATATTCGGCTATTTTCGTACGCTTTCGGCAATCTTCGCATGCTAACGAATGGATCGCACGACGGAATAATAGAAAATTTACCACTTTTGTCCCGATCGCTCACGATCCTTGAAAACCATAGAGAATAGAGTTTGACAGTCGTGGCAGACGATCGGGCCAGACGCAATCTGCCAATGTAATTTGAGCTTTAGGTAACTGGTTCTGAAACATTGTCATAAAAAACTAAACGTAGAATACCGTGACATGCCTGATGGAGAATGGGTGACTTGGTGGGGCGATTAACTTCAATGTATCCGTCGAAATATTAAAAAAAATGTGTGTTATTCGAATTCAAAAAAACAAATAATAAGCGCGGTAATAATAAAAATATATTAACCCAACCGCCCCTGTCTTAAAAAGAGTGATCTCGGCTCTGACCTGTGTTTTAAATTTTAGGGTCCTGGCGGCACCAGTCTGATTGACAATCGCTGTTCAATAAGAGACTAATAGGTTTAACGATTATCATCACACAAACCAACAAAAAAAAACGACATGTTTACTTTGGAAAGGTTCAAATCCGTGGCGCCTTTAGTTGCGTCACTTTGACATTAAAATAACTTAGTTCAAAAAACGATGAGTTTTTTTATTGATATGTTACAAAGTTTTATGAGTTTTGAATATTTTCGATCTTAATTATGTATTTTAAATTTGCAAGTCGATTTTCTTCTATGTCGTATCGTTTTAGACACTATTACAACTTTACTTTCCCTGGTGACCTGAATCTGGAGTAACTACCTAGGTCAAGGGTCGACAGAAGCGGCTCTTTGCATAGACGTTTGCGGCTCTTCAGACATAAACTCCAATTTTACCTTATCTCAAGCAGCCTTACAACTTATGAGCTTTGACTTTTCAGCACAAGTGGACAGCTATAAAACAACTGCCTAAAATAGAAACAATAATATTTCATACATGGAATAGGTAGTTTGCCTTAAACATATGACGCGTAAAAAAAAACTAGCTTTTGGTATTCTCACAATCTTTAGTTCTACCATTGGCGGCTTAATCCGGAATAAACTAGCAGGTCAATTTTGAATATATTATTTTAATTTGCCTTTTCGTTGTATACTGAAAAGACGTATTGCAAATTGACTTTTTATACATTATAGAATAAGTGCTAGAAATTGTTATAGGTAGGTACCTACTTACCTTTCAAAAAATGTCCGTTTTTCATAACGCCAACCCATCGTTAACCGAAATTGCACACAACGCGTTATAATTTTTTGTAAATTAGGTCCACTTTTCTTTCTTTGCTTTTTGAAAAATCATCAATCACACGATTATAAAAATTGTATATTTTTCCCACATATTTTTTTTCAATACTGAGCATTGCAAGAGCGGTCATTCTATCCTGGCCCTATTGCGTAGAAAGGTTTTTATTCTTTTGAGAGTGGAAAAACATCTTTCACTTTCAACTGTTGTCATTGGTATGACGCAAATAAATTGGAGAACTTTGATCGACTCGGAAAATGTTTCGTTGAAATTATTGCTGAGTAAAAAATGTAGAAGAGAAACTGCACTATTAGCGCCATGCAAATCATTTCGTTGATAAAAACACCAATAATTCATTTTTTAACTTGATTATGTTTATTTCTTCTAACAGTTTTACCAAATTTACTTGACGTGTGGGAAAATTATTTTTAAAATCAGTGTAATTTTCTTTATTGAACAAATCGGATATAATG
This sequence comes from Rhyacophila brunnea, assembly GCF_057557595.1. NCBI lineage: Eukaryota > Metazoa > Arthropoda > Insecta > Trichoptera > Rhyacophilidae > Rhyacophila > Rhyacophila brunnea. The sequence goes on along the minus strand of NW_028232904.1, from coordinate 27,289,471 downwards.
GAATGATCGTTGGATGCGAATCGTGCTTCCATTTCCATTATAATTGTATCACAGACTTCAATTGCTACTGCGTGCGTACTAACTGTTTCACAAAAATGTTATAAATCACTAAAAACCAAACGTTGTGTGTATATGCAATAACTGCACCAAAAACTCCTTACATATGATTAAAATAACCAAAGGCATTCATCAAAACCTGTCAACGAATCCGAACCGCATACACAGTTGCGTCTTGAGACCAATTATCTAGTCAGTGTTATCATTCTGTTTCATTTAATTAGGTGAAAAAATCTTTTGTCTCACACTCGGGCATTGCCGATATTACAGTAATTCACGCACCGTTACAAGCTTCGATCTCGTATTTTGTGTTATATCGATCTCTGTCTTATGTATGAGAAACGAGAGAGAAAATTTTATAAAAATATTCAATTTGGGTCAATTTTCAGACTGCCGGCGAACACAATATTTTTGTTCGGGGAATTATCGCCCAAACAAAAAAAAGCCCAATAGACTGGGTCGACACAATATCGCGCGCCCTATAATTTCAAATCCACCGATTATTATTAATATTATTATATATGACATTGCACATATTATTAATATTATTATGTCGATTGTAAGGTATTTATTTTTGGCAGGTCAATGACCGAATGACCTAAGCAAGGAGCCGCCAGTGAGTTCTACATATAATATATGCGAACAAACATTGTCATCTATGAATCAGATAAAAAATAAACTTCGAAGCAGAATAATGGATAAAAATTTACAATTATGTATTCAATTAAACATAAGTAGCTATTTGTCAGACACAGTAAAGCTATCAAAAGCGATGCATGGACCCCGTTTTAATTTTTTATAATAAAAAATCTTGAACTTTTCCCCTCTATTTTATCCTGTTTCCTTGACAATTTGTCTCTTCTCACATGACAAACTGCCGATCCCTGATCTAGGTACTTAATTCAACTGGCAATTCTCTGCTAAAATTCGCAATCATAACTACCCCAGTTGTCGTACATCTTCAGTTACTTGGAATTTATTTTTGGAATAATTTAGTTTTGATTGTAAGGCGTAGGTATTTAAGGTTAACAAAATCTAACAGTCGCCACTGACTTCCATATTTACCCCGCATATTGGGTACTTATGGTTACATGTAAATTGTACGTATTGCAATTCACCGTAGCACAGTTTGCCGTGAGCTATAGTACCGAGATGAAAAAAATACACGTTGTTTCTAATTTAATTACATATTTACCTATTTTCTACTGTCTTTCTCTTATATTTCGGTAGTTTTTACTACGCATTTTGTATGCACCTAAGTGTTTTAGGTACAAGTCGGTTTACACTGTTTACCGGAATGAAAACCTAACCTAACCTAACAAATAATCCAGTATATCGGCTATTAAGTAGGTAAACCGATTTGCTCCGAATAATTTTCCTGACAATGAAAATGCTACTTACCTACGTGCAGTTTCCCATTTTCCTATAGGCAATGTTGAACGCTTTGCGAATTTCTAATCCGTGTCCGAAAACTTGTACGTATGCAGTTCGCCGTAGCACATTTCACCGTGAAATGTTGTACCTATCCTATCGGAAATATATGGCCGTATATTTTAGGCCGTCCAACTTCTTTGGGTCGTATAGTACTGACATAAAATTCATGTCTACATAAAACACGGTTCTTGTCAGTTTACTTTTTACAGGAAGCCAGCAGTAAACAAATGTTCAAAATAGCCGATACACTGGATTATTTGGTAGGTTACATTAGGTTAGGTTGCCAAAATCAGCAATGAACATTGAATTTAATAAAAGTGGAGACATAAGTTATGGTCATGTCTTTCCGATAAGAAAGCTGTGAAGAACTGTGCCACGGTGAAATGTTTTACGTACAATTTACATGTAACTTTTCTAATACATCTATGCATCCATCTCATAGCTGTTATTGTAAAATTGTGAAGAAAATTAGTTATGACTGCACCAAAGTTTGGATTGAGTTGAATTAATCTGAGATCCACTCATATTTCTTTGAAATTACTCAATTCGTCAAGATTTATCGCTGTTAAGCCTCACGTGAATGTTAATTTTAATTTTAATTGAAGGAAAATGATAATACTTTGGCACATTTATTACACAGGTATTGCACGGAATACCTGACGTTCTTCGAGATAAGAAAATTCCGAATGATTTATTATAATATAATAATTGTATTTTTAAAAAAAGATGTATTTCTTTCTACAATATTGTTTAGTGAAATGTGTATTAATTATTTTATTGCAACTTCCGGTGGTTTTGGAGACATTTTAGTTTTTTTTATCAGATTACGTTAGGCGGGGCCGGTCTGTGACTTTTTGACGCCCCGGGTGGTTAGGTTAGGTTAGGTTAGGGTTAATCTAATTGGAACAGTACTATTTGCAAACTATCGCCGCATTTTGTAAGATACGTAGGTACAAATGTATTCCACAGTGAAATGTTCAACGAAGAACTCGTCATTTGATAAAATGTTATACGAACTCATGTTTCACGTACTGCGGCGCACGAATAAGTGTCCCACGATGAACTGCATACGTACAACTTACATGTAACCCGTTAAATTATGTAAAGCCATTATTTTTTTTTTAATAATGACTTTTCGTTAGTTTAGTGAGTACCAATGACAACAAACGTGAATTTTCTTAACAACAATTAAATATTTCTCATCTTTATGCCCAAGTGTGATTAATTACCACACAATTAATTTTATTAGCGTTATCATAAATATGTGAATTATTTAGATTTTTCCGTAGATAAAATTTTATTATGGTTGCATTTCAATTTTTGATTTTAGAGTTATTCTGCTGTTGTTGCGCAACGACCGTATAATTTCACATAGTGCAAATAGTTAATGTACAAAATAAATAAGGAATTTTTAGTTTATTCCATTAAGGGGGGACATGCTCGTCGAAGGTCAAAATTGAGTTTTTATTGTATTTTCAAACCATGATCCTGGACACTGCTTAAACGTTGTAGATAATCTATTTATATAATTTTGAAGCCTTATTATCCTTTATAGTTATTTTAAACATTTGATGACTGCATGAAGTATTTTTGTTACATAAAATAGTATTCTTTTAAACCTCTCGCTCTAATGTTTTAGAATATAGTCATATTTCGGTACATAACTGTGCAGTCGTGTTAAGATTTTTTACATTTATTAATTTTTAAACGCATTTATAAAACCATTAGTATAATTTATTACGAGATAATTTTTGTAAAATATTTACGATAAAAAATTATATTGATAATCTCTGTGATCCCAAATTTGACAAGAATTAGGCATTTTATTATTCAAAAAATCGGCAAGATTAACACATTTGAAAATGATTCTAAGGATATTTATTATAAGCTATGTGTTTGACCATTCAAGTGTGATAAACATCTTATGAATAATGATTGCTTTATAATAATTATTGACCTAAGAATAAGGTAGTGTTTTTTTGAAATACGACATTTCTTTTGTCATTCCCCAGTGGTTAAGCTACAACATACGGCCGTAGCCATAAATTGAAAAATTATAATTGAAGTATGGAGTAAAATGATATTGACGCGCGTGTTTGAACATGTACCGTTTAAAAAAAAATAAAAATAAATTCGGTTAAGTACATGTTCAAACACGCGCGTTAACATAATTTTACTCCCTATTTTAATTATAGTTTGTCATTTTATGGCTACGGCCGTATGTTGTAGCTTAATTACTAGGGAATGACAAAAGAAATGGCGTATTTCAAAAAAACACTACCTTATTCTTAGGTCAATAATTATTATAAAGCAATCATTATTCATAAGATGTTTATCACACTTGAATGGTCAAAGACATAGCTTATAATAAATATCCTTAAAATCATTTTCAAATGTGTTAATCTTGCCGATTTTTTGAATAATAAAATGCCTAATTCTTGTCAAATTTGGGATCACAGAGATTATCAAAATATTTTTTTATCGTGAATATTTTACAAAAATTATCTCGTAATAAATTATACTAATGGTTTTATAAATGCGTTTAAAAATTAATAAATGTAAAAAATCTTAACACCACTGCACAGTTATGTACCGAAATATGACTATATTTTAAAACATTAGAGCGAGAGGTTTAAAAGAATACTATTTTATGTAACAAAAATACTTCATGCAGTCATCAAATGTTTAAAATAACTATAAAGGATAATAAGGCTTCAAAATTATATAAATAGATTATCCACAACGTTTAAGGAGTGTCCAGGATCATGGTTTGAAAATACAATAAAAACTCAATTTTGACCTTCGACGAGCATGTCCCCCCTTAAAAATATTATATATAAGTACCTAAGTACAGAATTAGTTACCTACTTAGGTACGTAGGTATTTCTAATAAAAGTCATTGGACCTGAATAGGAAGGTAGAAATGGTTATTATATAGATCAGGGTTTTCCAAACTATGTTCCGCGGAACACCAGTATTCCGCCGAACCTGAATAGGTGTTCCGCGACCATTTGGAAAGGTTTTATACACTGCAACACATTTAAAAATCTTCTTCTAAGTAGAAGTAAAATAAGTAAAAGTAAAAAAATTAAAGAATCTACTTAATATTGAAAGGCGAGTGATCAAAAATCTCCACTGATGTTTATGACGTCAAGTATCTAGATAGGTCACGGCTCCCACAAGGGAGGGCTGACAGGCCTCTAGCCCGGCGTGAGAGATCGACCAGCCAAGTGTGATAAACACACATCACAAACATGCACTAATATGCATACTAACATTTAATAATATGTGGTTTTACCATACTTACAATTTTTGATTAGTATCGTTATTTGACATGTCCATTATTGTGCATATCAACCACATATCGATCCATTTTATGCTTAGTATATGGGCCTCAACTGAGTGGAATCCAATGCAACGAGCAGTACTACGCTACATCGGAAATTCCCAAAATTTTAAAAGGATGATTAATTATATAAGTAGGTACTGATCGGTATGGGTTTACGGAGGGTGTTGATTTACACTTTTCCACGTATTAAAACACCGATTCAGGGACATTAAGTATATTTTGCTTGGCAAGTAACAATTGATTACTAACAACATTTGTAAACGCGCGCTTTGGCGCGAAAAAGGTAGCGAATCGTATTTAGAGGCGACGTAAGGGCTCAACAAGGGTAGGTAGCCGACTGCCTGTATCTACTGTCGACCCTCCGTCCGCCCAGAAACAGATAACGGTAACTTTCTTTTTCTTTGTTTCGCTGTGCATCATGGTCTAGCATTGACTCATTTACAATTACAATAATATCATTATATTCCCAACTCTGTCGATTGGAGGATTTTTGCTGGGGGATTTAGGCATTATGATAATATAATAAATATTATTTGGTATCAGTACCTACTATTAACAATAGGTATATATTTTTTATAAAGCATAAAAAAATCTGTCAATAGGTAGGTATAACTACTTATTGCCTTATTTTAATACTGAATGCGGATATATTTTTTGTAAGGGCGGCTTCAAAACTTGCCATCGCCTTGTGCCTCCACCAGTGACGTCCCGTGGGGGTAGGCAGATTGAGCGTCACTTGGGGGCGGCAGTTAAACAAAGGGCGGTAAATTGAGGAGAATCATTAGGTATATACAGAAATAGCTACCCAAACTTAGTACTTAATAACGGAAATATCTTTCCATTAAAAAAAACATCTCACTTGTTGGTAACAAAATGTATTAATTCGGTAGATAAGTACTTACTATACAAGTTTTAATATGACTTAATATTTTGTCGAGTTAGCGATGTCTAGTTTACTTCCGTTGTTCTTGGACGTCACGTTCTTCTCAGCAGCAATGACACGTGGAGATTTCCGAATTATATTTGAATTATTGGTACTTACCTAATTTAAAATTTATCCAAATGTGTTTGCAAGTCACTCGCTAGTTTTGGAAGTTGTTAGGTGTATTTTTTTAAATTAGATACCTATCTAAAGCCGTAGACTCGCAATATTGTCTATTGAAGCAGAGATGGGATTTAAATTAGATTTAGTGGTAATGTTGTATCCATACAATACATTTCTTAGATAATATTGGAGTCGTGAAAGGATGATAAAAAGTACTTTATAAAAAATGTGGCAGTATTTTAACACTGCCTAAGGACGGCATTTTGTCTAGGGACGTCACTGGCCTCCACCTACCTATAATGATCTTATCAGAGATATCACTTTAATCTAAGTATGTGCAAACCCAGTGGCCAGTTGTCTCTGAACGGGACCGATTATGGGCCCAATTTTTGCAGGCCACACTCATGACCAAAATTTGTCTGGGAATTACCAATCATTATTATACATAGCAAAGCACTCCTAGAAAAAAAGGTCCAAAACTTAGACTATAGATACATCTAGACGCCACCCGTTGCATTGTTAAATGAAGCCGCTTGCCTTGCGTTTGGTTTGTGAGCGAGCAAACGCATTCGTCTACAAATGTTCGAGACCATAGACCATTTCGCTAGTGCTCGCCCAAAGTGCTCGCACTAGACGCTCAGAATTAAAGTATAATTTTCTATTTTTTTACGTTATATAGTATTTTTAAGCGGTCAAAATGCAACCATTAGATAAAGATATCTATAATTTAAGTTATTTCAAAAAAACATTAGGTCACTGATATTAAAATATATAATAAAATACAAATAAATTATCACGAACATGTATCAACTTACCTATGAAACGTTATACCATCTTCTTGCTTATCAGTACGGCTACCACATTTTAAGACAACACACAGAACCATCTTTTCTACTTAATTAACTAAAAATATTTACCACTGACTTTATGTTTAACACAAAAATATCAATTTTAGCAACACGAGCTCGCAAGTTATCGACGCTGTGTGAAGCGTTTTGCCCCGATTTGATGGCGATATTTTTGGAAACTAGCTTACACAAATGTAGACCTTTTATCTTACTCTAGCGCGTGTCAAAGAGATCGTAAGGGTGCCGAATACTTTCTCACTCGCACTCATGCATCGTTTTTGTTCAGGCCTTGGTCCAAAATATTTTTTTGACGTTTGTCTGGTTTTTAAGCGCCCCCCTACATAGTATTTTTTATATGCAGAGTGACATTTTTTAGTCGAAAACAAATTGTAGTGTCACTCGAAAATGCAAAAGCGTCACGTGGCATGAAATATATCTGTCGTTTGACATTTCAAGTGCTGTGATCTACGTCTATGCATTTAGGGCAGTGATGCACAACTTAATCCACTGTTCCATTTATTGCGGCCCACAATAATTTAAAGTTTAGATTATGAGAAAAAAAATCCCTAGGAAACAAGTATCATATTTATTTATTTTATTTATTCAAGAATAAAAAACATTGTGGACATAACAAATCTAAATTCAAGACGTACACAACACGAGATTTACATTATATATAAAGTCAAATATTACCCTCACAAGAGAGAAGATAGAAAAAAAATATAATAACAATTATAATAATAACAAAAAAATAAAATTAAATCAAAATAAACTTAAGTATCTACAATTTAATACAGTAAAATAAAGTTTCAAAAACAAAATGCAAAGTACCTACATCATTGAAAATGTCTATGTCCTTAGGGAGCGCATTTACTAATCTTGCATACTTTGCTAATTTTGCTATGATTTGCTTTGATAGGCTTAACACGAGGAAACGGTTCCGATCCAGAATAAATCATGGCTGCGACCACGTAGGTAATTGACAGGCACATGTAAATTCAAATATATTAGGACACCAGGATTGGAAACCATCCCTCGTGATAACAGGCAAAATTAATATCTAATGTAAATCTCATGGTAAACCCCAAAGATGTTGAAAAAAAACCTGTAGATATAGGTAATTCGGTTTACGGGAAGCCAGGCGAGAACTGCGCTAATTTTCATAGTCGATTTTGTCAAAATCCATGAATTCAATAATGAAAACGTAACCTAACCTAACAAATAATCCAGTAGGTATATCGGATATTTTCAAAATTTGTTGGCTGCTGGCTTCATGTAAAGTGTAAACCGACAATAGAGATAATATAAACTTAATAAGTACATTGGTCTATGAAAATAATATATTATGTAAGTATGAAATTGAAGCAAATAAGAACTTTTGGTCCACTTAGGTTAGCTACATCATGAACTTCACTAGTTAGTGAACGTTTTTTTCTATTATCTGAAGGCCTACACATTTTCGACCCACTTTGATACTCATGTAGGTAGGTACCTACACATAGAGTTGGCTTTCGGGAATTTCCCGACGGGAATTCTCGAGATTTTCCGTCCCGAATCTCGAGAATTGAAATTTTGAACATTTCGGGAAATCTCGAGAATCTTTTCTCGGGATTCGGGATTTCTTTATTATCAAATATTAATTGAAAAAACGATTTTCTATAGGTATGAAAAAAGTGGACAGAATACACAAAACGTTCAATTACTGATCGGGGCATTTAACACAATTAAGCCAACGTCGACTCAAAATGAGCGCAATTTTTGCAACATCAGGAAATTTAGTGTCACGTCTGTGTTTTTTGAAATTCTATTTTAATAAGTTATATTTTGGATTATTTTTGTTTTCCTAGTTCTATTTTGTTTGTCTTCTTACTTAAATAAAAAAAAATCATATATTTTTTTGGAATTTGACTGTTTTTACACTGATTTTAGGATTTTACAGGTTTTTTTTTTAAATTTCCCGATATCTCGAGAATTCAAAATTTCATCATTTCGGGAAATCCTGAATCTCGAGATTGAGATTTTCTCGGGAAATACCCAACTCTACATACACATACATATAACCAATTGAAAAAATCTTTTTGAAAAAGATACGACACCCTGCTGGAATCGAACCTGCGTCTCTCGGGATTCGCGCCCATACTCATTGATCACAATTTTATTGGCATCTTATCTAATTGCGACGAATTTTAACTTAATGGTTTTTACAATGCGCCTTGAACCGCTTTCTAAATTGAGTTACTATTGGCAATCTACTTTTTGTATTTTTAAGTGGTATATAGGTATTAATTACCTTTATAATATAACAATGAGTGTGCGTTATTTTGTTAGCGTAAAATGTATTATTTTTGCTTCCTTCTCACCTATAACGTATGTTTAAGGACATCAATAATTGATACTGTTGATTATGTCTATTCCTACTTGGGAGAGAATTTTATTATTTATCATTCGAATATAACCGCGACATTATTTTGTAGGTAGCAACCAGTGGTGGAGGGTTAAGGTTGGCTGTTAAAATCTGACATAAATAGTAGGTACACACTAAACTTTGTCAGTCTTATTTATTTGTTTTCATTGAATTAAAAATACAAATTGCAGATGGTGGTAAATACCATGTGTGGCTCGTGAATCGTGTCCGGAAACTTGTACATAATTATGCAGTTCGCTGTATCACACTTCACCGTGAAATGTTGTATCGGAAATTCATGGCCGTATATTAAAGACTGTCCAACCCAGTGTTTCCCACGGTGGGGCATGACGCCTCAGAGGTGGGGCACCACGTTTCAGAGATGAGACACGTCGGCATTTCACATATAAAGGGGAATACTCATCGGTCATACAAAAAAATGCCCGAGATGTGCAAAATTGAAATAAACGCAAATTGTACTTAAAATAGAATGAAACCCATTACAATTTCAATAATTATCTAAAAACACAAACTGAGCAGGAGTATAATTGTATTGTGGTATTTTGTAAGTTTTTCTTTTTTTGCATTTTTAATGCATACATTTTTGCATACTGGCAATACTGATTATCGAAGTTTGACGTTTGACAGCTACTTCATAATAATATTATGGCTACAGGTTTGGCCAAGGCCCTGTATTATTTTGTGTTTGTGTTTTGAAATAATTTCAGTTATAATATATGTATTAGAATAGGTTTTATTTAATTTCATTAGGGGTTCATATGTTTACAAACATATTACAATATGATTGGAAAATTTACCTGCTGTTTTATTAAAAAAAGATGCCGGTGGGGCATTTGACTTTTGAAAAGGCTACGGTGGGGCATGGCATGAAGAAGGCTGGGAAACTCTGGTCCAACCTCTTTGGGTCGTATAGTACCTACCTACTGACATAAAATTCATTTCTAAATAAAACACGGTTCTTGTCGGCTTACACTTTACAGGAAGTCAGGAGCAAACAAATTATGAAAATAGTCGATATACTGGATAATTTGTTAGGTTAGGTTAAGTTCATTCTTGAATTCATGAATTTTGCCAAAATCAGCTATGAAAATTGAATTAATGTTCATATTGAAGTAGATACCTACTATACCTACCTACCTACGACCCAAAGAGGTTAGATGATCTTTAATATACCGCCATATATTTCCGATACAACATTTCACGGTGAAGTATGATACGGCGAATTGCATACGTACAAGTTTCCAGATACGGTTCGTATCAACGCAATAATGTAAAGTAAAAAGCGTTGCTTCGGCGAAACAATGCACGAACTGTTTATGATCAAAATAAAATACCCTCTTTTAGATACACAGTCAAGATAAGTCAATATAAACCACCCTTCTATAATACTACACTCCTCATAGACTCCCCTTTAAAAATCTAAATTAGAGGTTCTTTCACCCTAATTCCACCGTAGCCATGACAATGAGCCAACCTAGACCCTACTACCAATCAAAATAATATACTAAATGGTATAATTATATTTAGACCTATTACTGACCCAAGTCACGCTATTGGACTAATGCAGTAATTCAATTGGCGGTCGGCGGGAACCACAGTGGTCAATTAAACGTACCAGTGAATATGGCGGCCATATTGGTGTTGTAGTTCAGGTGTAGATACCATTATAATTATGGCGGAATATTTATATATAGGTACGTACACATATTTTAACTAAAAACAGCGACCGAAATACCGTCATTCGTGGTTCTACTGTCATATAATTATTAAGGTCCCAGGTTCCGTTTAAGCTCAAAGCGTCTTGCGCCGTGTTCGGAAACTTGTACGTATGCAGTTCGCTGTATCACACTTTACCGTGAAATGTTGTAACGGAAATATATGGCCGTATAATAACCTCTTTTGGTTGTATAGTAGGTACCTACTGACATAAAATTCATGTCTAAATAAAACACGATTCTTGTCGGTTTACAGTAGGGGGGGGGGTAAACTTTTTGGATGGAAAGCCAAATTCAAGAATTCAAAATGAGCGGCGGGCCGCAAGTAAAATACCATTTTTAGATGTACCTACACTATTTATTATCACGAAAAATAAACATTACAAAAAAATTAATGAGAAAAATGAAACTGTTGTACATTTTTGAGCATTTTTTAAAATTCAGGTGTAAAATTTGTAGTTGATATTCTCAAAACTTCTTGTAAATGGGCATCGGAGATATTTGATCGTAAAGAATTTTTATTGAGGTTCATGATCGAAAATGTTTGTTCACATATATAGGGTTATCCAAAAATAATGAAATTTTTTCTTGCATAATCTTTAAGTTGGTCGAATTTGTATGAATTAAGGGCATTGTAAAATTTGGAGATTTCTTCTCGACGATGCAATTCTCTTAAATCAGTTCATACTGCAGATCAATAATCTCAAGTTGTAGCTCTGTCGGTACACTATCAATATCTATTGAAATCGATGTTCAACGTAGAAAATAGTGGTAACATAGTGTGAGACGAGACGCAAGGAAGACGTACTGAGATAATACATTTACGAAACAACAAATTCTTCAAATTTTAATCTATTGTCAATATTTTTTTTTTAAATTATAAAAAAGTTATTCGTGATCAGAAGTACAATTAATGATGGCGGGCCGTAAATAAATACCCGGCGGGCCGCAGTTTGCCCTCCCCTGGTTTACAGGATGCTAGCAGCAAACAAATTTTGAAAAAAAATAAGTAGGTAGGTATACTGGATTATTTGTTAGGTTATGTTATGTTTTCATTCTTGAATTCATGAATTTTGCCAAAATAAGTTAAGTATACAAATTGAATTAGTGTTCATATTGAATCTAGTATACGGTCATCTCTTTCCGATAAGAAAGCTCACGGTGAACTGTGCCACGGTGAAATATTTTACGTAGGTACAACCAACCAACAGGTTGGTTACATGTAAACCTCCTCGGGCGACATTTTCTGCGAGAACATTGTTCCCGAGACATCGACGTAGATGTTGAGTGGCATGACGTGCCGCGACATTTTGCTCCATTTGTCCCCTAGGGCCTAGTGAATACATGGCTTGAAGGTGTACATCACAGAACAGATAATAAATAGAATACCGATAGGCTATATTCAATACGCCGCACGTTGAAGCAGGGTTTTTGAATGTGTGAGTGTCCTACGAAAATGAAGCACGCATTATGCACGTGGAATAGTGTGTGTAATACACCAACATTAAATGAGCGTAAATGCATAAACTGAGAGCAGTTTTTAGTATTCGACGTACAACGTATTCTTGACACGCGTGTAAGTTTAACCCGGATTCTTCTTTACTCGAGACGGTTACCTGCTATCGCCTTACCCGTTGGGTATTTTTCAGTTCCCATTATTTTCTGAGTTCCCTGGTGTACCTACATATTATTCCTAATGTATTATTCGAAGACTACTAGTACCTACGATCTTTTAGTGGAAAGCGAATTTCCATGTTATAATAATTTATTTTTGTTTATATGTAAATAAATAAAAACGTGGAATGTCGTCTAGTAAGTTTTTGACCGTAGGTTACTAACAAGAGGTGAGCACAAATTGAGATTTGCATAAATAAATAAAATTGTTGTCTTAATCTTATTTTGCGGCATCATTAATACGAGAGCAACTTTACAAACTGGTTAAACAAACAGTAGGTAATGCAGTACCTACAGAACAGTATACTGCCCTTCCAAGGAAGAAGGCAGTAACTCGCAAACTTTGTGAAATTAAATTATGAATGCCATCCGTTAGGTAATTTTGAATGCTATATATTCTGTTCACTTTAAAATAAGAATTATCACTTAAATACCGTTAAAATCCTTAGTGAAAAAATGAACATCTGCTAAAAAAAATACAATTTTCTTAGCAAAAAGCCAGTAATTGCACTTATTTATTGCAGTTACTGCTTATTTGTTACTACTTTATTTGTATTTTAATATCCTACTAATAAAAATTATCACCATTTTTTATTAATTCACAGTAGGTACTACTAAAGTTGGAAAAACATTATGTCATTTATCTCGAAAGTGTGTGAGAGTCAGTTACTGCCTTCTTCCTTAGAATGGCAGTATAATAAATATAATTCCGATAGACTAAAGCACCAATAAACTACATTTTGACGCGGTTACATGTAGTTATAACGTGTACGTAAAACATTTCACCATGAGCTTTCTTATCGGAAAGAGATGACCGTTTACCTACTATACGATCTTCAATTTTATTATATTCAATATGAACATTAATTCGATTTTCATAGCTGATTTTTGCAAAATTCATGAATTAAATTCAAGAATGAAAACTTAACCAAACCTAAGAAATATTCCAGGATATCGGCTATCCTGGGGGGCCGTTTTAGTGTGTGGGGGCCATGGGCGGCACATTTTAAAGGGCGGCAAATTAAGAAACTGGTTACATGTAAATTGTACGTAAAACATTTCACCGTGTCACAGTTTGCTGTGAGCTTTCTTATCGGAAAGAGATAACTGTATACCATACGGTCTTTAATTTTATTTGATTCAATATGAACATTAATTCAATTCACAAATTCAAGAATGAAAACTTAACCTAACCTAACCTAACCTAACAAATATTCCAGTATATTGACTATTTTCAAAATTTATTTGCTGCTGGCTCCTGTAAAGTGTAAACCGACAAGAACCGTGTTTTATTTAGACATGAATTTTATGTCAGTCCTATACGACCCAAAAAAATTGGACGGTCTTTAATATACGGCCATATATTTAAGACACAACATTTCACGGTGAAGTGTGATACGGCGATCAGCATAATTATGTAAAAGTTTTCGGACACGTTTTGACGCAGGGTTTTGAATGTGTGAGTGTCATACGAAAATGAACCACACATTATAGACGTGCAATAATGCGTGTTGCAACTTTCAAATACACCAATATTGAATGAGCGTCAGTGCGTAAACCGAGAGCAATTGTCAGAACCAAGGACAAGCTTAGAATTACGTATTTTAACACGTGTTTAAGTTTTTCCCATTTTATTACAGTATCGAGATCGGTTGCCTGTTTCTCCACACCTATTAGGTATTTCAGATCCCATTTCAGCCCGTGATTTCATCTGCATGAAATATGGAAATAAAAATTCAACCGACATAGGTACAGAATGAAGAAATTTAATATACTGATTTGATTTACATAGGTATAGGGTATAGGTATAGTATTGTAGCTCATTTAATCAGTGGACCAGTGGTCTTTTTTTGCTTAAATTACCTACATCAGACTATTATAGTTATAGGAGGTTTCTGTTCATTCATAATTATTTCAATACCTATATAAAATGAACGTGAGATTATTGCCAACCACATATATCACTATGTTTGTAGGTACCTATACCTGTAGGGCGGGGGGCTGAAAGGGCCCTAGCCTGTAGGCCCTGGCTCCGGAGAGGATCGGCGAGGCGAATCGACCAGATAAGTGAGATAAACACACATAAAAAATTTGCTTCACTAGTAGAAAAAAGTCGCCTGCGGAGCTATTTTTATGCTTTAATATCTACTATTATTTTAAGTTATGTGATTGTACTATAGCTACAATTATTTTCAATTGTATAGGTATCGATACTCGACAACTCCATAATTCAAATGGATGTATGAAACTAACAAAAAACACTAAATATACTAATTAATATTACCGCGTACCGACCATTTGAAAAACGCTACTGTATAGCGGCACACTGCTTTTATCCTTAGCGATAGGTAGGGGGGCCCGCCAAACATCCTAACCTGGTGGCCCGTTTCAAGATATGGGGGCCATGACCTATACTTACCTACTTATTACCACGTTTTTATTAGCTCGTATTCTTGTTTGTCCAGTACAAATTTTTTCTTGTTTATCCAAGATTTTTATTGGACGATTGAAGATTTTTAAGTAACTTCCCGACTAGCTAGACATTGAAACTTTTAGAACATATCAGAACACGACGACAATGCATTTGTTAATACTTTTAGCCATATTTAAGCAGAATTGAATTCATTTTAAGTTAATTCGGTTTTGTATCGAAAGTTATTTCGGAAAAAATTCGTAAGTAAAGTAAATAAAACACTATTATTGGTTGCTAAGGGGGTCCTAGCAACTAAATTATTAATATATACGAGCGTTACTATGGAAATCAATATGAAATGTCAAATTGACATTTCAGTATTCTGTATTTATTCAGTATTTCTATAAAGTACAAAAAAACTATTTATTAATACATAGAATTGTCAAGTTTATATGATTCAACAGAAAATTTTAAAATGTGGTAAGTAGGTATATAAAAAATTCTTTTTATCTTGTAATTATTTATATATAAAAAAATAAATAAGTATATATGATTGCAACCTGTCAGGCTAAGGATTCTTAGGCCAGAATGAGGACCATTCATTTTTCATATTGTTCATAGGTAGATAGTAAAATAAACGTGCTCATTCCATGTGGATCATTCATTCCTCAACAGAGACAATTTATAGAAGAAGGGGTAAATGCCATTCGGGTGGGGGTAAGTCTGACGAGGTGGGATGAATACGCCACGCCCCACCACACCCACCTGTCACGATCTCGCGGCGCAGGTAAATAACGAAATTACAGGTAGGTAAGTAGGTGGACAGCGGCATTCCGGGTAACGCGGATCAATATCAAGCAGGCTTTGTATTGGCGGTTTTGTTTGTATGGGCAAGAAATACAAGACAGCACAATGCTTAATTTTTTTTGTCCGCTGGATTCAAAATAAATTATACCAAAACGCGGAAATCGGAAGCGTCGTACGCTAATTATTCAGTCACACAAATATAATTCAAATAGGCTATACCCCACCCAATACACTATCTACCTTTTGACGCAGGGTTTTGGATGTGAGAGTGTCCTACGAAAATGAAACAAACTTTACAGAAATGTGCAATAATAATATGTGTTGAAACCTTTAAAAACCGTATAGAATATTGCAGTGACGAAGGGTGGAGGTAGGCTGTTAAGATCCGACATAAATAGTGCACACTAAACTTTGTCAGTTATACGTAGGGATTACAATCCCGGGATCCCGAACTATTTTCGATACCTATGAATTCCCGGATTGGTAAACATAATCCCGAAACTTTCGGGATTGATTTTTTTTGTCAATTTTTATGGAAAATAAAATAAAAACGAAAATATAATATAAAAATACTTTTAATAACAAATAACTAAGTACCTACTTACATTAGACATGAACTTAGTATGAATGAAGTTTGATTTATTACCCATGTGTAAGTCGCCAATTCATTCTATTTTTCACATAAATTAATAAAAATAAGAAAGATTGGAAAAAAACAATGCTTAGCACTATTTATCTCATTCGCTGCTGACTAGATAATACTTTTTTAATTACCACCTTTAAAATGCACGTTAATTACATCGATCGGCCACTACGCGCCAGGTGCGTCGTCAGCGTCCAAAGTATTAACAAAGTAATTCCACCATGATCTCATACGTCTTACGGCAGTTTCATGTTTGGCTGACTAATTAGATTTATGAAGCGGAAAGGCCTTAAGTACACCATGATTTGCTTTACTATTTTAAATCTCACTAACCCATTCATTAAGTCTTTATTATCAGAAACAGCAATCTCATATTAAATTCACATTATTATTTATATTACAATATTATTTACTCCATTAAACTTATGTATTTCCAAGATTGAACGTATACAATATTAACAATAAATATCTTAAATAGTATCTATAAATTATACTCGATTTATTTTTGACCGATTTTATCAATGTTATTTTGTAAATATAAAATTTTTATTTTAACAATGGAAAAAAATGCCAAGCCCGGGACCAGAATTTTGGCTCTCCATTGGATTCCCTAGTTATACGTATTTGTTTACATTGAACTAATACTAAAATTTACAGATGGCGATGGTTAGTTTTTAAAATTCAATTAAACTCTGCGAAAACCAAGCCATAATGGCTAATAGTAAAAAATAGTCATCTACCTATAAAATATTTAAATTTATGCCAATAAATCATACATCATTTTGAATGTTTTATAGATAGAATACAATTTTTTATCTATTATGATTTGGTTAAGCAGGGCTTTATGAATTTAAAAAAATTTAATTCTAAATTAAACGAAAACTAATAAGTATGAATAAAAAAGTGTCCACAATGTTGTCGGATCACCCACAGCATACCGAAACTATTGTGGTTTGGTTTAAGTAGGGCTTAATTGATTTTTTTTAAATTAACCTACACCATCTGTAAATTTTATTGTAGTTCAATAAAAACAAATACGTAGATATGACTGATAATGATTAATGTCCACTATTTATGTCGGATCTTAACAGCCTACCTTCACCCTTCGCCATTGCAATATTGAATGAGCGTCATTGCATAAGCCGAGAGCAGTTGTCAGAACCAAGGACACGCTCAGAATAACGAATTTTTGAAACGTGTTTAAGTTTATCCCGTATTCTTCCACACTCGAAATCGGTTGTCCGTTACTTAACATTTGTTTGGTACCTATTTCAGTTCCCATTAGATAATTCTGTGTTCCCTGCAGCCACATCTCGAAAGCCTTCAGTTTTCTAATGCTACGTTCCTACAAGGTCCAGGCTTCGACTCTGTAGATCAGTAGGTACCAGTTGCGAAGGGTGGAGGTAGGCTGTTATGATCCGCCATAAATTGTGCACATTAAACAATCATACGTACCTACCTATTTGTTTTTATAGAACTAAGACTACAATTTACAGATGGTGTTGGTTAGTTTTTAAAAATCAATTAAACCCTACCTAAACCAAACTATAGTAGTTTTGGTATATTGTAGGCGATACGAAAAATTTTCCACACTTTTTCATACATACTTAATTGTTTGCGTTGAATCAAGATTATATAGCTAGGTAGATTACATACCTATTAGAAATGTTGTTGGTTAGTATTTTTAAATTCATTAAGCCTTGTCTAAATCAAACCATACCTAGTAGATAAAAAATATTATTCCTTTCTAGAAAATATCCAAAATTATGTAAGTATCGTTTAATGGCATAGTTTTAGATATTTTATAGATAAACGATTATTTTTTTGACTATTATCTATTAAGTATGACTTGATATAGGTAGCCAGCGGCAAACACATTTTGAAAATAGCTGATAGGTAAACTGGATTATTTGTTAAGTTAGGTTAGGTTAGGTTTTCATCCTTGAATTCATTCATTCATTCATGATCAATCGGCTATGCCAAATAGAGCGGCTTCCCCATAACCGATTTTTACCGTTTTTTTTTCTAGATGCCTTTATGGATACCTCGCATTTACTATCGAGGTTTGTTTAAGGACTTTGACACGCAAACTACTCTACTTGATGCTAGCCAAATGAAGATTGTGCCGGCTGAGAGAATATGCCTTATTGAAAACTATTCTTCTACCCGCATCGGGTATTGCTAATTTGAATTTGGCCATGGCATATGAAACTGCCTTGCAAAAACCCTGGAAAATTCTTTGTACCGCAAGGTGGTGGTGATTCTGATGAATATTTTTTCGTATTCATTGGGAACTGAGGACTGCGATTTGTAGCCGAGTTTTTCTCGTAGTAAAAGAAATGTCGCATAGGACTGATATTCTGAGCATATACTTATCCTATCTTATATGACTGCAGTCACTGGATCTGAAAGGCATGAATCATCATTACATGTCACCATTTATTATTTTTATTCTTTTTATTACATCAATACAGAAATTAAAAGAGCATCTCTTCCGGCCTCGTTTGCCATGGTCTCCGGAAGGTCTCGAATGTCCGCATCTACCACCTGTAATAAAAAGTTCAGTTGTGCCACTCCTTGCTAAAGATTTGACAATCTAGGAGTAAATGTAGGACGTCCTGGTCGCTTCCGTCGTCGCATAGGCACTTTCCATCAGATGTTATTTTAAACCGGTGCAGGTATGCTCGCATGACTCCGTGACCTGTAAGAATCTGAGTCATCTCAAAACACAGCCCCTTATGCACCCTGACGTCTCGTGCTGCTAATTATACGAAAATAAAAACGTATGACTGACAAAGTTTATTGTGGACTATTTTTGTCGGATCTTAACAGCCTACCTCCACTCTTCGCCAGTAGTAGGTATAGATATAATCTAGCATTTGATTGCCGCCAATCGAGGATGAGCCCTTCATAGATAATATGCATTCTATAAAATGGTTATGCAACCAGGGGCCCTATGTTAGAACTTGCGAGTGCAAGCCGCCCGGTCGACATGACGTCATATGACATCATTGTGACGTACTACC
The DNA here is from genome assembly GCF_057557595.1 of Rhyacophila brunnea. Lineage (NCBI taxonomy): Eukaryota > Metazoa > Arthropoda > Insecta > Trichoptera > Rhyacophilidae > Rhyacophila > Rhyacophila brunnea. Next base: position 27,270,035 of record NW_028232904.1, on the reverse strand, counting down.
GGAGTGATAATAGCACTCGAGAAATTAACGCTGGTCAGACAGTGGCGTTATTCATTGTCACCATACACATATAGGTGTTTCATCATAATAATATCTACGGTGAGCACTGTGCGCTGGGCGGCATGCCTCGAGCGTGTATTGGCTGACGTCACAATTACGTCATGTCGTCTGGTGACACACGGGTCGATAGTTAGGAAATCGCGGTGCAGGCGCGTACTCAGACTATTAGGCCCGTTTCAGACGGGACACCGGTGTCGCACTCGATATAATATAGGAGGTATTTGTATTCGAATAAAGGGGCCTTTGTATTATTTTTATGAATGCCCATGAGCTAATGAGTCAACGCATAATTTCGCGTTATAAATTAGAACATAAAACTGACTGCGGTAATAAAAACAAGTGTATCGGCGGCTTGAGAATGTAGCGGCCGACGGAAACGTGTACCGGACACGCGTTGATTCATTAGATCTGAGGCGTTCATAAACATAATACAAAGGCCCCTTTATTCGAATACAAAGGCCCCCTTATTACCTATATACGAGCGCGACACCGGTGTCTCGTCTGAAACGGGCCTTAAAGACACAACAACAAAAAAAACAACAAAAAATTAATGCCAGTTTGTTTGGCCGTTCGAATATTTTGATCGATCGACTTTATCGCGAATGATTTACGATCAAATCAAATTGCTTTAATTCGAAATCTTTGTATACTTTATTACAACTGTAATAAATTAAAACCTAGTCAGATAAGCTAGGTGAATTTATTATATTAATGTCCATTCAGAATAATTCTCACAGTCCACTGAGTTATAGACATAGTGTATTACATAATAAGCACTTAGGTACGTACATAGGTATAGGTATATACCTCATATGTGATTAAAATTAGCGAAAGAGTTTGTGATTTTTTTTATGAACTGTCAATACTAAAAACGTTCCAGATTATGTTAAACTCATTCTTGTCCACCATCATCACCATTTACTATTAAGAAAGTGACAATCCTGGGTGGATCTTGGTGTCCTTCAACAATTATTCTCCTCGATTGTACCTACCTACCTGGTTGCGCGCTTTTGTGGTGGCCCTCATTCCTTTCTTTTCATCTCCCTCAAATCCCAGTATTATTGTCACAGTTCACAGGGTCATGAATCGACCGCGATTGGAAATAACGGTTAGTTATTTCAAGATAACTGGTGAGTGATGCGTATAGGCCTGTTACCGCTAAACCATAGCTTAATTTAATTTAGTTTAATTAATTCGATTATACAGACTGATTCAGAAGTTGTTCGTAGGCCACGGTCGGGTCAGCTTGATATAGTGTGACCGTCGTCCAAGCGATACTTCGTACGATACGTGATACCGGCTTTCATCAATAATACAACTATCATAATTCATCAGCCTAATATATCATCCACAGTGTACCGTCAAGTGCCTCGCACCGGGTAACCTAACGAACAATTAATAGTGTGCGAGTGATAGTGCAACCAGACAACGAAGCCATCATCAGCATCATAAAAGATCAGTGTCTGGCATCGTGTGTTGTTAATTCTCCCCCTAGATCTGGAATCCACCATCACCTTAAAATTAATGGCTGGGGGGGGGTGTTGCCCAGTAGCGAGGGGTGGAGGTAGGCTGTTAAGATTCGACATAAATAGAGCACACTATAGTTTGTCACTCATACTTTTTTGTTTTCATTGAAGAATACAATTTTCACATGGTGCTGGTTAGTTTTTAAAATTCAATTACCTAAATCCCGCCTAAGCCAAACCACAATAGTTTAGGTATGGTACGGGCGATCATACAAAAGTAGTGCACACTTTTTCAGTCATAAGTACTTTGGATGGATATTTTGGTTCTTGTCGATTTAGTCATTAGTGGAAGCCAACGGCCAACAAATTTTGAAAATAGCCGTTAGAAAATAGGTTAGGTTAGGTTAGATCAGTGGCGAGGGGTGACTTTTGGAAAGAGTTGGGCTGTGGAGAAAGCACACTTTTTCAGATATATTTACGGGAAATAAGAAGATAATCCGACATTACTATCTACCAGTGGCGAAGGGTGGAGGTAGGCTATTAAGATCCGGCATCGAGATCGATAGTTGACACTAAACTTTGTTAGTTATACGTATTTTGTTTTCATTGAAAGATGACTACAATTTACAGATGGAGTTGATTAGTTATTAAAATTCAATTAAACCCTGCGAAAACCAAACCATGATAGATAATAGTCAAAAAATACTCGTCTCTCTATAAAATATCTAAAACCAAGCAATTAATTAATCATACATAACTTTGGATATTTTATAGATAAGTATAATATTTTTTATCTGTTATAGTTTGGTTAGGCAGGCAGTGATGCCAACCGTACTATAATTATAATACAATACTATAATTTTGATTTCGCGAAAAATGTAAAATACTATAATTTTACGCCAAATATACCAAAATACTATAATTTTAAAGGATTCACGACAAAAAATGTTCCTGTACTATATATTTTTCAGAAATACTATAATTTTTACGCCTTTGTAGTATAATCAGCATAGAAAAATATGGCAACACTGTAGGCAGGGCTTAATGAAGCAACAATATGTATAATACGTAATTTATGTATTCTTAATCTAATGAAAACAAATAAGTGTAAAATAAGTAAGAATGAAAAATTGTGCACAATTTTGTCTTATCGCCCAAAGTGTACCACAAATCTCATGGTTTGGTTTGGGCAGGGTTTAATTGTTTTTTTTTTTTTTAACTAACTTACACTATATCCTGTAAATTGTAGTCTTAGTTCAATAAAAACAAATAAATGGATGACTAACAAATTTTAATGTGCACTATTTATGGCGGATATTAACAGCCTACATCCACCCTTCGCCACTGATATCTACTGATGAATAGGTAGATACACTAAATCGAAGAAATTTAAAAGCTCACTGATGGTGTAAAATTAAGCGATGAGTTTGAATTATGTATTTTCCTAAGCATTTATAAACGTAACATACGCTCAAAATATATTGACATCTTTGATAGACGTAAATTGAGTACGATGATATATACCTAATATGAAATTTATTATCCTAAGTAATCTTTTTTTTTCTCATCAAAGACTAAATTTGCAAGCGCAGGAAAACAGATCTCGAAAATTTAATAATAAATAATTAATATCTTCACAAGTAAAACAGAATGTTAAGTGCTTTCTTCTGTACAATGTTTTGGACCAGCCTGTAACTAGCTGCTCTCTGTACGAAAAAATAAAGGGTGCTCAAAAAATAATGACGTTTTATCTCAGATTAAATTTAAATGATGAAACTATATGGTATACTATTTTTATTATTACAACGTTTTTCTTAGCTCGTATTATTATTTGTCCGGTGGTTTTTTGTCCGGTACAAATCTTGCAATCGATTCTTAACTAACTTCCCGACTAGCTAGACATTTGAAACTTTTAGAATATATCAGAACACGATGCCAATGCATTTTTTAATACTTTTAGCCATCTTTAAGTAGAATTGAATTCATTTTCAGTTAATTCTGTTTTGTATGAAAAGTTATTTCGACATATTATTAATTACATATTATTGGTTGTTAGGGGTCTGGGGTCCTAGCAACTAAATTATTAATATATACGTGCGTTACTATGGAAATCAATATGACATGTCAAGTGCAATTTTTTTTGATTGTTTAAGCTAGTCAAGTCAAGTTTATATGGTCCAACCAATAACAGAAAATTTAAAAACGTTGTATATAAAAATTTCTTTTTATCTTGTAATTATTTCTCTCTTAGTGAGTCGCGATTTCAGTTTCTATAAATTAATACGATCTGATTTAGTCAATACAATTAAAATGTATTATTTATTTAAATATAGGTACCTATCCGTGGCGAAAGGTGGAGATAGGCTGTTAAGATTCGACAGAAATAGTGCACACTAAACATTGTCAGTCAAACGTATTTGTTTTCGTTGAACTAAGACTGCACACTGTGTAGCATGGCACCCACATTCTGAAGCTGCCCCCCGGGCCTGGATATATGGCGGCCCCCCTACCTATCGTTAAGGTTATTTTCGACAGTAGTGTTCCCCAAATGGTTTTCACGGAAGTTATTCATTGTATTTTTAGCGATTTTTAAATAAATCCAGTGGATTTATTGGCCTGTCGGCACTTAGCATAGCATAGGTATTATAAAGCACTGATCGCGACTTCCTTTTGTGGTAGGTATACCAGTAACATGCAACCGGGGAACTCAGAAATAATGGGAACTGAAATACATAACGGGTAAGGCGATAGCAGGTAACCGACTCGAGTAAGGTAAAATCCGGGTTAAACTTACACACGTGTTAAGAATACGTTTTACGTCGAATACTAAAAACTGCTCTTGGTTTATGTATTTACGCTCATTTAATGTTGGTGTATTACACACACTATTACACGTGCATAATGCATGCTTCATTTTCGTAGGACACTCACACATTCAAAACCCTGCTTCAAGATGTGGCGTATTGAATATAGCCAATCGGTATTCTATTTATTATCTGTTCTGCAGCCCTTTGTTCTAACTAGTGATATCAAGTCACCCGACGACATGACGTAATTGTGACATCAGCCAATACACTCTCGAGGCAAGCCACCCAACACACACTGCTCACCATAGATATTATTACGCTGAAACACCTATTTGTGTATGGGGACAATGAATAACGGCAGCATTTGACTAGCGTTATTTTCTCGAATGCTATTATCACTCCGGTAGTACGTCACAATGATGTCATATGACGTCATGTCGACCGGGCGACTACAACTCGTAAGTTCTAACATAAGGCCCCTGTGCATGCAACCCTTCGCCATATTGGATAAAAAGCCATTTTGAATGTTAGGAAATAAAGTCAAAATAATTATAAAATATGTAGTACTGGAAAGATGTGATGCAAAATATTTTATTTTACGTATGTGCCAATGTAAAACTCTATTTTGGACCGTAATTACTAATTATTGCCAATATAAATGATTATCCCAAGATGACGGCTAAAGCATCGGCCTATAGCGTCGTGGGTCCCAGGTTCGAATCCCGGGTCTGGCAAGTACACAAACCTATTGTTTTTCAATTTGTGTATGCGTCAGAGTATGGACCTCAGTGGCGAAGACTCCATACTAGGCGATTATTTGAAGCCTACCTTCTTAAGAAAAATATTTTTTAATTGCATATTGACTTATTTATATAATTACTTGATTATAATAATATATTCTATAAAATAATTTATTTTGCCAACGAGAGATGCCGTATGTGTAGGAATGTATTACACAGATAATTGCAAAATAATCTGCAAAGGTTTTAAAAAATATACCACAGCGCGCCATCTGTCTTGACGTAGATAAAGGTCGGATTATGTTTAAAATAATTCTCAATTTTTTTCATATGGACTTTACGTCACGTAGCCCCGCCCAGTATATCGAATTGTATGACCTAAGGTAAGCTCCGATCGCAGAGCCTAAAACTAAATAATTAATAATTATTAGAGAATTTAAAAAAAAAAATATAAATGGTGTTAAATCAAATATTAATAAATATAGACCGTTTTTTTAAATAAAAAGAGTTTTTATCTAATGATTATAAATGGTGTATAAATGTTTTGAAAAAATACGTAAGTAATTTAAACTGATCGCTTAATTTTAAGTCGTCAGTGAGTTTTTGATGTGTCATTAAATGAAGTGAAGTGTCGTTGTCATTAGTGTGTACCTATTCATTAGTAGTAATATCGTATTATCTTCTTATTTCTCGTAAGTATACCTGACAAGTGTGTTCTTTTTATCAAATCTCCACAGCCTACCTCTTTCCAAAAGTCACCCTTCGCCACTAATGGACCTAATAGATTGAGCAAGTGGATGACATCCATTTCTCGTAAAAACTAAATCTGTTAATACAAACCTCCACTCTGAGGAGGCTTATGTGATCTTATCAGATCGGACATGGTAAAAAAAAGATTATAATTTAAAAATAAAATCATGATCAAAATCAGCAATAGAAAGGTAGGTAGGTAACCCCCCTGTTTGACAATGATTGAATTTTGTAATGATTATTGGTAGGTACCTATGTTTATTAATGATAGTAAAAATGAATCACCCTGTGTTGTTTTCGTCGTCAATTTCAAAGTATAATATGATCGTTTGATTTATATCGACAGTAGGTATCTAAAATTAACTTAAAAGCAGACAAAGATCAAATTTAATTTAATGCAATTAGCTTTTACTCTATCTATCGTATCTGTTTTAAAAGAAAATTAAAATTTTATTTTATTTCATTCTCGTAACATAACATATTATGGACATGCCTATATTAGAATATACTACCTACCTACCTACCTAGTGGCTAATAGTAAATGTAGACTGCGCAGAACAGATTATTAAATAGATTTCCGATAAGCTATATTCCAATACACTACATTTTGACGCAGGGTTTTGAATCTGTGAGTGTCGTACGAATATGGTCCACGCATTATGTTCGTGCAATAGTGTGTATTGCGGTAAACAAATTTTGAAAATAGCCGATATACCTACTGGATTATTTGTTAGTTAAGGTTAGGTTAGGCCAGGGGTTGGCAGAAGCGGCTCGAGAGCCGCATGCGGCTCTTTGCATATACGTTTGCGGCTCTTCAGACACAAACTCCAATTTCACCTCATCTCAAGCAGCCTTATAACTTATGAGTTTATGTGATAGAGAAAAATGAAGAACAGTTTTGGTGAACGTTTTCAATAGTTCAAAGCAAAAAGAAGACTACACTAGCTTTTATCGTACGTCCTCTCAAAATAAATGTCAATGAACTTAACTTGACATCGTTCGTCACAGTGGTGCTGGTTCACGTCAGATGCAGTTAATAGATTTAAAAACCAAGGAACTGTGGAGCAACAAATTCACAGATCTGACCAGCCACTTGGAAGAACTCGAAAGAGAGAAATCCAATTTGATTTCTCAGCATAAGTGGACAGCTATAAAACAACTGCCTAAAATAAGAAGCAATACTATTTGATCCGTGGAATAGTTTTCCTGAAACATACGAGTATTATGAAGCGTTAAAAAAAACTAGCTTTCGGTATTCTCATAATCTTTGGCCCTACATTCTACATATATATGCGAACAAACATTTTCATCTATGAATCAATTAAAAATAAACTTAGAAGTAGAGTAATGGATGAAAATTTACAATCATATTGTATTCAATTAAAGATAAGTAGCTATTTGCCAGATATAGTACAGTTATCAAAAGCGATGCATGAACGCCGTTCTATAATTTTTTTAATAAAAAATCTTGAACTTTTCCCCCTTAAAAATCCATAATAAATTATCCATATACATAGTATGTATATTACATATATGCGGGTTTCCTTGACAATTTGGCTCGTATCACTTGACAAACTGCCGACCCCTGGGTTAGGCATTCATTCTTGAATTCATCAATTTTGCCGCCTGGCTTCCAATAAACAGAGTTGTACCCAAAATTAATATACCTACATTTTGAAACAAAAAATGTCTACTGTCGAACAAGAACTTCTTGTCCACGTGCTAAAACTGTGAACTAACAATCCCCTCCAGGGATTTCCGGCACTTTTTCAAATGAGGAACGCCCCCAAATGTAAACTTTCATTTTATGCTCCCGTGGTGTACGGATCTATCAATTTACGTAATTTGGAGATTTTTATAATGAAAATATGTCTAAAACGATCAGGAGTGATGTTGGAATTATTATTAGTATTTTTTGTTTATTACGAAGAAGAAAAGTAGTTGCATCAGTGGCGTCCCTAAACAAAATACCGCCCTTGGGCAGCGCCAAAATGCCACCCCATTTTTATACAGAATTTTTATCACCCGTGTCGTTTATGTTCACAATGTACGTTGAAGGGCGACGGATGTAAACTAGACGTCGCGAACTCGACAAAAAATGCAGTCTTGTAAACCTTTTATGTTAATTAATACCTACGTCATTTTGTTGAGTTGAATTTTTTAATGGAAAGATATTTTCGTTATTACTATTTCTCTAGAATCCAAATGATTCTCCTCGATTTGCCGCCCTTCGAGTAACTGCCGCCCCCGAAGCTCAATCTGCATACCCCCACGGGACGTCACTGAGTCGCATCTAAAAAGAGAGCTGATAGGTACATTATTTAAACATGCCTCTAGCACGCGTTGCCGCCATGGCATGTAGATACGTCACTGAGAAGTCTTCTATATGCGACTACAGCGACTTCTTGTTGTCGCCGATTTCTTGTTGTCGGACAGTAAGAGCGGCAATTTGTCTAGGGACGTCACTGATGTTATTAGTATTCAATATTTGGAAAATGTAATAAGTTAATTTCCAAAATTAATCTATTTTGCCAATAGTGTTCTAAACGTTACCGCGTTTTCGTTCGTATCCCGATTTGTACGTAAACAGTTCACCGCAGGATACTTATTCGTGCGCCGCAGTACGTGAAACATGAGTTCGTTTAACATTCAAATGACGAGTTCTTCGTTGAACATTATTTCACCGTGGAGTATATTTGTACGTATGCTACAACATGTGGCGAATTTTATGAGATGTCTTTACTAAGTTAGGTTAAGGTTAATCTAGGGCTTGCGCAGACAGAGAGCGGTCGGAGTTCTGCGTTCAACCGACCGTTGACCGCTAGCGTTCAGGGACAGCAGACAGGTGGCGGTCAACAATAAGCGTTCCATTTGTTTACAAACGTTGTACTGATACAAGCGCTGCATAATGCGAGACCGCTATATTCCGACTGCGAGTGGAAGTGAGAAAGCACCGCTGTTGCGTACTCACTCCCCCGTGTGGTTTCGCTCTATGTTGTGTGACTGCTCAAATTCCTATGACGGGACTGGACGGGAGGTACGGCGTTCTTTGTAATTCCGGGAATAGAACTCTAGAACGCTAGCGTTCCAATTGACCGGCGCGGTCTGACCGCCGGCTGTGTACCCATACAGTATGAAGTCCTTACAGTACAAAGAACGCAGAACTCCGAACGCGGAACGCAGACCGCCTGACCGCTCTCTGTCTGCGCAAGCCCCTAATTGGAACAGTACTATTTGCAAACTATCGCCACATTTTGTAAAATACGTACAAATGTATTCCACGGTGAAATGTTCAACGAAGAACTCGGCACTTGATAAACTGTTATACGAACTCATGTTTCACGTACTGCGGCGCACGAATAATTGTCCCACGATGAACCGCATACGTACAACTTACATGACGTAACCGTTTTCGATCGCTCTATGCCCCAGTTGTACTAATATTTAACTAGAAATATGTATCTATGTATCGATCTACACAGATAGACTATAAGAGTTCAAGACTACAAGAGATAGTCTGTCAAGTGCATCTCTGTTCCCGATATGTTTTCAAGATGAAGATAGAAACCACTTGAAATATATGAGTGAGTCTCCAGTAATACTGACGCCGGCGTCTGTTTCTGTGGGCATGTTTTTTGGTTTAACATGTGTTGGATTTTGCAAACTTTTTACACAACACTGACTATTTTTATTGTGAGTGCCAACATGCATGTAAGTCTTATAAGACCACCCTCTAAGCTAGGGGTCGGCGAACTGGAGGAAATCGGCTAAAAATAAAATTACATTGGGTAGGACCTTAAGTTTTATGAAGACAATTTTATAAACTGAATAAATACTGAGATAGATTTTGATTTTAGAGTTAGATACTTATGCCATTTTTCAGTAATAAGAAGTAGGTACCAGTAGCGAAGGGTGGAGGTAGGCTGTTAAGATCCGCCATAAATAGTGGACATTAAGCTTTGTTAGTCATACGTACAATTTGTTTTTATTGAACTGAGACTACAATAATTTACAGTTTAGTTTTTAAAAATCAATCAAACCCTGTCTAAACCAAACTATAATTTTCTATAACTATAAGTTTTTGTACTATTATTCAATTCAAATTCAATTCAATTTATATTTATTTTTAACATATTGTGGACATTACAAATTATAAGTTTAAAACGTTCACAACATGACATTTATAAACGAAGAAATATAAAACAGTATTACCTACATAAAAAAGAGATAGATCAGAATAGACATATTATATTATAGTAAGTTATTAAAAAGTAGAAATACGTACATACAAAAAATATAAATTAGATAGGTACAAGGAAGTACACTGGATGAGTTAAGCAGACCCTATTTTAGGAATTTATAAAACAACGTCCACCTATACTTATCCTCACGTAGGTGGAATATAATATCAACACTCGAAGCAATTTCGTTGAAAATTGTTATCGCCCTCCCAATTGGCATTACCAGTGGCAGGTTGGTTCTACACCTTGGGAGAATAAACAACTGATGCTCTCTATTTCTAAGATAGTTATCAGGGATACACAGGTCAACACTGCCCAGAATGGCAGAGTTCTCATTTATACCTCGTATACGTCGAAAAAATACGTTGTTAAATAAAGATTTCTTCTAAATTGTAGACTGCAGTATGTAAGCATGCCTAAGAGAAAGTCAGTTGGATAAAGCCACGGATAGTATCCATACGGAAACTTTGCTGGTTGCAATAACTTTTTATTATTATATTTTAAATTTCTGTCATCAATATGTAACTGTTTGTTTTCCTTAATAAATAAAATAAAAAATAAAAAAAACCCCAAGTAAAGGAGTCTCAAGAATTTCTTCTGAACCCTATCCACCATAAGGCCATACTTCAACTGATGCGGTGCCCAAACAATAGACCCACTCTCAAGTCTGCTTCGAACTAAAGAAATAAATAAAAGTTTTAATACCGTAACATCCGAAAAGACCGGGAAGTACGCATGACGAAGCCCAACATTTTAAGCGCCTTGTTACAAATGATAACTATATGACTAATAAATGTCAGGGTTTAATTGATTTTTAAAAACTAATTAACACCATTTCTGTAAATTGTAGTATTAGTTCAATAAAAACAAATAGGTATGACTAACAAAGTTTAATGTGCACTATTTATGGCGGATCTTAACAGCCTAACTCCACCCTTCGCTGCTGCCTGCGATAATATTTTCATCGCTCAACCGCGGAATACCGCACTTTTCCATGTAGGTACATTCTTCATACCCATACTCTTCATACTTTGAGTCTAGCGGTAAAAACCTGGCCTGCAGGTAAGTATAACTAAGAGTGTTCACTTATGAGTTATTGCGAGTTGTCGCATTCACAAGACGTGGTAATCAAATACGCGTGGCACTTTCGTGATTATTAGAATCGTTAGTGTCCGTTTCTGTCGTCCGCGTTATGCTGTCTTTAAATTTGCCACATTGCAATATTAAAGCAAGCGTTGACTTTTGCATCAATTTATGAGTAGGTACCCCCGGCACAAAACAGATAATAAATAGAATTTCTATAGGCTCGGTATACCTATTCAATACTTTACATATTGATGCAGGGTTTTGAATGTATGAGTGTCCTATGAAAATGAAACACGCATTATGCACGTGCAATAGAGTGAATAATACACCAATATTACTACTACAATGAGCGTCATTGCATAAATCGAGAGCAGTTGTCAGTATTCGTTGAATGACGTATTCTTGACACGTGTTTAAGTTTATTCCGGTTCCTCCTTGCTCGAGATCGGTTACCTGCTACTACTTATTTGTTAGGTACCTGTGGGGTCGATGTGGGTTACCACTGTGGGAGTCGTCGACGTGTCGTAGGTCATGATGTTGAGGATGGTGATGAAGAAGTCTAAGATGGATGCAGAAGTGGCAGCGTAAACAGTTGGTACAATAATATGTTACAGTAGTTATGTTACAATACTTATGATAATGTTCCGAGGTTCGAATCTCGTACAATGAGATGTTGTGCGAAACGATATAAAGATTGCGATAGTTACGACCCGGAAACGTATATCTTCGATATATTCGCTATTTATACAATCAAAATAATATTCCTTGTATTGAAATAATCGAGTCAGCTATTATCTGGCGTTTGCGTCAATGGATAACTGACTAAGTGAAAATCGGATATGCAGAATTTATTATTGAGGTCAGCTCCTTACCGAGTTTGCCATAATTTGACACTTTCAGACTTCCAGTTCCCTGAATGCCTCATATGGTTGCATCAATTTATGAGTACCACAGATCTTCCAGTGGCCAGAGGCCTTGCTTTTAGTAGAATGACGAGAGTTCAGACGACTGTAATAAATCGGTGATTTTATTTTCAAAATAATTATCAAATCCAACACAACCAACAGTAAAGTTCTCCCAGAATCGAACCAAATTTCAAGTTAACGTAACAAACACTTGAAAAAATATCTATGACAAGTTTATTGAGACGCCGTTTTCAAAAATATCTTTTAAAAAACATTCCACTAAGAAATAATGTTTATGAAAAAAAAAATATTTTTGACAAATTGTTAATGAGTGACACGTGTCGTAAGTGGCCTCGCACATTTTATAAACTCAATGCAACTACACACGAAAATGTTGTTCATACAATTTGATTGATAGGTATACTCCAGTGGCGAAGGGTGACTTTTGGAAAGAGGTAGGCTGTGGAGATCTGATAAAAAGAACACACTTGACAGGTATACTTACGAGAAATAAGAAAATAATACGATATTACTACTAATGAATAGGTACACACTAATGACAACGACATACTAATTTAACAAAACTTCAAAAACTCACTGACGACATAAAATTAAGCGATCAGTTTAAATTACGTATTTTTTCAAAACATTTATACACATCAAAAATCATTAGATAAAAGTTCTTTTTATTTTTAAAAACAGTCTATATTTATTAATATTCGATTAAACACCATGGAAATTATGTTTTTTAATTCTCTAATTATTAATTATTTAGTTTTAGGCTCTGCGATCGGAGCTTATCTTAGTTCATACGATTCGATAGACTGGGCTGGGGGCTATGTTACGTAAAGTCCACATGAAAGAAATTGAGATTTATTTGAAACATAATCCGACCTTTATTTACGTCAAGACAGATGGCGCGCTGTGGCATATTTTTTAAAACCTTTACAGATTGTTTTGTAATTATCTATGTAATACATTCCTACACATACGGCATCTCTCGTTGGCAAAATAAATTATTTCATAGAATATATAATCAAGTGATTATATAAATAAGTCAATATGCAATTAAAAAATATTTTTCTTAAGAAGGTAGGCTTCAAATAATCACCTAGTATGGAGTCTTCGCCACTGGTATACTCAATACGTACTGACATTTTAGCCCAGTAGCTTAGTAGGTATAGGTACAATAATAATAAGTTTTGATGTAAATTGTAAATCCTATCAATGATAATTAGTCGTAAATGAATTATTCAAGTATTTGAAAACTTTTGCCACAGTGCCCACATCTGCAAGCAATGTTATAAATTTAAATGAATGTAGTTTAGACAGTTCACATCGTACACATCTTGGCGGTACTCAGTGACGTCCCTAGACAAAATGCCGCCACATTTTTTTTATAAGTACAGTACTTTTTATCATCCTTTCATGACTACAATATCTAAGAATTGTGTTGTATGAATACATTACTAACAAGATATAGGTACCTATACTACTAAATCTAACTGAAATGCCATCTCTACTTCAATAAACAATATCTACAAAGTCTACGGTTTCAGATGGGTAAATTTAAAAATACACCTGACAACTTCCATAACTCGCGAGTGACAGTGAAGAACGTGACGTCCAAGGACAACGGAAGTAAACTAGACATCGCAAACCCAACAAAAAAATAAAGTCCTGTTGAAAATTGTATAGTACTTAGGTATCTAATTAATAAATATATTTTGTTTCCAAGCAGTGAGCTAATTTTTTTAAAATGGAAAGATATTTCCGTTATTACTAAGTTTAGGTAGCTTTCTATATATACCTAATGATTCTCCTCGATTTGCCGCCCTTTGAGTAACTGTCGCCCCCAAGTGACGCTCAATCTGCCTACCCCCACGGGACGTCACTGGCGGCGCTTCAATAAAAACAACATTCTATGAGACCACACGTCTTTGCGTCTGATGAAACGCTATTGCGCGTCTATAATGTGTGTTTCATTTTCGTAGGACGCTCACATATTCTAAATCCTGCTTCAAAATTTAGTGTATAGGGGTATAAGTAGTCTATCGGAATTCTATTTATTAATCTGTTTTCTAAAAGTAAGTTTATAAAATCTCTTGATGAATGAATTATTGTTCCTACAGTGAAATGGGCGCGGTGAATAGGCGAATTTTTCGTAAATCTTCCAGTAGTAGGTATCTACACCGTGTCCGGAAACTTGTACGTATGCAGTTCGCCGTACCACACTTGAAATGTTGTATCGGAAACATCTGGCCGTATATTAAAGACCGTCAAACCTCTTTGGGTCGTATGGTACTGACATAAAATCCATGTATAAATAAAACACGGTTCTTGTCGGCTTACACTTTACAGGAAGCCAGCAGGAAACAAATTTTGAAAATATCCGATATACTGGATTATTTCTTAGGTTAGGTTAGGTTAGGTTTTCATTCATGAATTCATGAATTTTGCCAAAACCAGCTATGAAAATTGAATTAATGTTCATATTATTGAATCTAATAAAATTGGAGACCGTATAGTATACAGTCATCTCTTCCCGATAAGAAAGCTCACGGCGAACTGTGCCACGGTGAAATTGTTTACGTACAATAATTATTTACATGTAACCGTGCAGGTATACTCCCTCGTTGGGGCACGGTTTAAAACGATCGTGACTACGCGTCGCGAAGATTGTGAAAATGACGCGTGCAGAACAAAACAAAATTTGTCATTAAAAGTTAACATGCGTCACATTTAATGTTATGTTTATTGTTCTATTAGACACTAATAATAATAATATATTCATAATATTAATACTATCGACTGAAGGTACTTGATCATTCAATCATTTGTATGTACTTATACAAAAAAAATGTAATTTTTGTAACATTTAACTTGATAAGTAGGTAATGGAGTTTTTACCTACTATATTGTATTGATTTATTATATAAGCTAGAGTAAAGAGAGTTCGTTGTCAGTGTGTGTTTACCTTTGGTGAGTGTACACGACGCCTGAAGATGCCGAAAGGTGAAACCAGGGTCGCAAAAACTACTTAAATGGAATAGTACAGAGCTTGAATCCATTAGAATAATATATTCATTGATATGTTTTCTTTTTCAAGTAAATGGGTAACGTTTTTAGGTGCTACATGGTATCGTCTTAATGACATAAAATTGCCGATAAGTTAATTTGTAGAAATTGACAAGGTCGCGCGACTTAAGGCTATACTTCAGCTGAGGCACGGTCTAACACGATCGTGACTACGCAACGCACAGATTGTGCAAAAGACGCGTGCCGAACGAAATATAAATTGTCATAAAAATCCAACATGCGTCCATTTAATGTTCTGTTTATTGTTCTATTAGTAACAATAATAATATATTCATCGACATGTTTTCTTTTTCAAGTAAATGTGTAACGTTTTTTAGTCATCTTTACATGATTTAAGAATTAATTCCCCCGTCGCCATCACAAAACAAATTGACGTTTTCACAGCTCGACTTTCGCTCTCCGATTGCCAGGCAGTCCGAAATTTCGTCGCACCTTTAGTTGAAAATTATTTTCCGTTTCACTGAAGTACCGTCTTAATGTGTTTACTTAAATTGTATTCACTAGTCGCAAAACTTTTCAAATTTAAAGATTTTATTTAAATGTCATTTACTACTACCTCCTACCGGGCAGGTTGGTACTTATAATTTACTCGCATAAATCATGATGGGAAGACAGCGAACGGAATAACTGCTATTATAGGGACAGACACCCCGTTAATGAGAATTTCAGGTGACCGAGGGGCGACGCGAAACTTGGATTTAACAGCTGGGACATTAAGAAGGAATGCATCACGATTTTGGTGATTCTACAAATTAATACAATAGGTACGCCTGCGCTAAAGAATACAACTACTACTAACTACAGTCGAACTTGGTTATTACGAGGAAGATGGGACCGACTGAATTTGCTCGTTATATGCATTACTCGTTATATACCTAACATTTTTCGCGCCACGTTCTACTTAATGGAATATTTTACGGAGCGCTCGATAATTTTACAAAAATATTAACATAGTTATATAATTTTATGTGTATTTTATAAAAAAAAAAGTATGTTAGATTTTTTTATGTCATATGCATATCTAGCTCGTATGGTCAAATTCATATGTTCACGACACGGAGCGATAATTTTGGGGATTTTACGAACAGGAACGGCGCTCCGGTCCATTTCGAGCCCTGATTTAAGCATAAAACATAAAAAATCTGAAAACAAGCATGGCATTCATAAACTACAAAATAAGTTGTTTATTGTAATGATGTCCTGAGCCGCTGGCGCTGGTAGGCACCTACTGACTTCACAAAGCTTGAATTTTTTACATGCAATTTCAACCATATTCGTGGATACTTTTTCAATGTTGTCGGCGAAAACATCAATTAGGTACTTGGACGCTTAACTATTGTCATAAACGTAATCCGATCCCGGCGGCATCGGTCTAGCTTACTTCCCGGTCGGATTTTATTGCTTAGGGTCGAAAATGTTGTTTTTAAAGATCGACAATTAACAGTTTTGCTCGGTATACCCGAGAAGTAGCTCGTTATAAAAGTGAATGAATGTATGGAGAAAATCATAAACTAAAATGTCAACGAATGTTTCCTCATTACATCCGAGATCTCGCTATTTCCGTGATCGTAATAACCGAGTTCGAATGTATTTAGCCAAGCTACTAAAAGGAGCATGAATTGAACATCAAATTACCTCAAATCTAAATAATGCCAATTTGCATGTACCAACGTATATATTAGTGACGTCACATCGCGTCACATCTCAGTTTTATGACCAATTTAAAAAAATATGTATTCCCTTATAGTAATTAAAGCAAATTGAAATTGTTAAGAAACGTGGAATTAGTGTCCGAACACTAGTACACTGCACTGTAATAATAATTATAAATGAATAGTTAATAATATAAACTATAAACATTTTTTAATACTTTAGAGTTATTTATAGTAGAATTGAATATTGGACAATGTACCTATTCCCAATAAGTATTTATAAATATATACCTATAGACAATTTCTATATTAAATGTTATATTTTTCCTGAAAAGTCATATTTCTATTTACCGCTGTTCTGTTTCTTTATGTTCTGTTTATTCATTTATTTATTTAAAAAGACACGTTGAGCACATAACAAATTAGTAATTCAAGACGTTCACGACGTGACATTTAGAATAAAAAGTACAAGTAAATCAACTAAAGAAAAAACAAAGTAAAAAATAATTTTATAGAAAAGAAATAAAATAAAAAAAAACTACAATAATTCAACAAAAGCTCTAAAACAAGCTTATAGGAAACCTTATAAGGACTTCAGATAATGGGCCCATACTCAAGAATACTCCGTACTAACGACACATAGAGTGTACGTAAAACAGTTGAATTTTTGAATGGCTTGGCTTGTCTCATGGTCATGACTAGGGATTCCAATCCCGGGATCCCGAGCTATTTTCGATACCTATGAATCCCAGGATTGATAAACATAATCCCGGAACTTTCGGGATTGATTTTTTTCGAAAAAACGAAAATATAACAGAAAAATACTTTTAATAACAAATAACTACATTAGAAATAAACTGAGTTTGAATGAAGTTTGATTTATACCCATGTGTAAGTTGCCGATTCATTTAATTTTTTCACATTAATTATTAAAAATGAGAAAGATTGGAAAAAACAATGCTTCGCACTATTAACAAAGTATTTCCACCATGATCTCATACGTTTTACGGCAGTTTCATGTTTGGCTGACTAATTAGATTTATGAAGCGGAAAGGCCATAAGTACACAATGATTTGCTTTACTATTTTAAATCTCGCTAACCCATTCATTAAGTCTTTACTATCAGAAACAGCAATCTCATAATAAATTCACACTATTATTTATATTACAATATTATTTAGGTACTCCATTATACTTATGTATTTCCAAGATTGAACGTATTCAATATTAATAATAAATGTCTTAAATAGTATAAATTACCTATACTAGATTTATTTTTGACCGATTTTATCAATGTTATTTTTAAATATAAAAATTTTATATTAACAATGGAAAAAATGCCAATCCCGGGATCAGAATTTTGGCTCGGGATTGGATTCCCTAGTCATGACGAATCCTAGAAGCTTGCTCGCATGTTCTGTTTATTCATAGAATGTTCTGTTTATTCATGAAACCGATACACATAACTTTAAATATTTTGTGGATGGAAGAATATTATTTTTTCTATTATGTATAATGAATATACATGAATTTAAAAAACTAACCAATACCATCTGCTATTTGTACCTACACTTAATTCGATGAAAACAAGTAGTATGACTAACAAAGTGTAGGTAGGTACACTATTTTCGTCGGATTTCCATAGCCTACTTCCACTATGATCGTTTGGGTTAGGCACGATTTAATTGAATTAAAACTAACTAACACCATCTGCAATTTGTATTCTTAAGTTCAATGAAAATAATTACAAGATAAAAAGGACTTTTTATATAGAACGTTTTTAAATTTTCTGTTGAATTATTATGCTCAATATGCTCAAACTTGTACTTGATATGAAGTAAATAAAAAACAAACAAACAAATATGGAATACTGAAATGTCATTTTGATTTCCATAGTAACGCACGTATATATTAATAATTTAGTTGCTAGGACCACCTCCTTAGCAACCAATAATAGTCTTTTACTTTTTACGGATTTTTCTGAAATAACTTTCCATACAAAACAGCATTTAATGCTAATTCAGTTAATTTAACTGAAAATGAATTCAATTCTGCTTAAAGATGGCTAAAAGTATTGAAAGAATGCATTGGCAACGTGTTCTGATATATTCTTAAAGTTTCAAATGTCTAGCTAGTCGGGAAGTTAGTTAAAAATCGATTGCAAGATTTGTATTGGACAAACAACCACCGGACAAACAAGAATACGAGCTAATAAAAACGTTGTAATAAATAGGTAAGTTTGACTGACGAAGTTCAGTGCGTGGGTATTCTGCGAAAAAGCACTAAGTCAAAATTTTGATGTTTTGACTTAATGGTAAGGTAATCTTATTAGGAGTACGCTCTATAGTCTACAAAAACACACACAGTCATATCTATACAACTGGCGAAGATAATTTATGTTATAAGTCAAAAAGACATACCTACATCTATTCAGAGAAAAGGCACTAAAGGGACTTAGTGCATTTGCTTCTCTCATTCTCAGGCTATATTCACAAAATTCTGCGTGCGAAACTGCACTAAGTCATACTCAAAGCAATATCGCAGAAAGGAATTGAGGCGCCGAGTCGCTAAACTGGCTCCTGGGGGTTTTTTGAGTTTTGAGTAAATCACGAAAAACTGTTATGGTCAGTGTGATAACTTTAAGTGTAATTTAAGTTATTTTCTAGTTTCCGGTTTATATGGAATAGTAAATTAAAACGTCAAATTCAATTTATATGCGCCAATATTCCAAATAAATGCATTTTAATTGTCCGGAGAGCACACTTGCATCACTCGCTGTCACAAGGAGCCAAATTTGTGACTCACACTTTGACGTTACATGTCAATAGAGTCGAGTTTGGCACTTATGGAATAAGGTCGGCCGGAAATGACTGTTCAGTAGCGGGCCGTATTTATTTCAATTAATATAGATATTTTAGAATTTATTTTGCCAAACAAATATTTTCTCACCATACTTACCTACTACACGGTAAATCCTTTTTTACATTGCATCTTTTTAGCATTTATAGCGGTAGGTATGTATGTATGTACATAGAAAAAAAACATTTTTTCAAAATAAAGAATCGTGTTTATTAATGAGAAGCGAGCAAGAAATAACGCAAGTATACCAAATATGTGAATAAGTGATGGTCCCAATAACACATACATATAAAGCATAATCATTGATGATCTAGTTGTTCCAAGGTGGAGAGAGGAATTAAAAGTAGGTAGGTCACTATAAAATTAAAAAGATTTTTTTTCTTTCAGCCCCACTGTGTGACATCACTGAAACTCCTTTACAATACTTCACTATAAATGTATCTTGAGCAAGTTTCACTGCCTTTTCATAAAATGCAGTATGGAAATGTCTAATATCAGTTCCATTTAATGAACTGCCCTTGAAGTTCTTAGTGTCATGATTACACTGAGGATTTTTTTAGATGAATATCTGCAACAAATTATGAAAAATACAATAATTAATAACTTTGAAAATAAAAAGTAAAGATAGAGGTTAATAAAATATATATACAAAAGTATAAAATAATGACTATACTTAGATATTATGTAAATATATATAATGAGATTTATGGCGGTTATCTTAAATCAATTTATTATAAGTCATCAAGTGATTAAAAAATAATGTCCAATTATTATTAAAGGTCCCAATATTATTTTTTGAAACAAGCAAAATATGTTATATATATAATGAGATTTATGGCGGTTATCTTAAATCAATTTATTATAAGTCATCAAGTGATTAAAAAATAATGTCCAATTATTAAAGGTCCCAATATTATTTTTTGAAACAAGCAAAATATGTTAAAAATCTGTACTTATAGATCTCATAGTAATTACATCACGCTAAATATACAATATTATGTATCTACGGCATAATTTAAAAAAAGCGTACGAAACAAAAAATAATATTATGAAACACCACTGGATTATTGAAACATCTATAGCAAAAATTAATGTTAGGAATGTCAATTTTTAAATACCTTTCTTGGCGTAACACGTTACATTTCCAGCCAGCTGGATTTCTTAAACGCTTCCTTGATTCTCCTGGTAGAGATTCCGTTACACTTACTAATGAAACATCCATTATTAATTAGTAAAAACAATCAAATAGACGAAGCAAAATCAAAGCTTTCTCACTGCACAGACGCGAACGGTTTGACGCGGTTGTATAGAGATTTTACCGTACGTTTGAAATCAGTATTTGAATGGCGGCGTCTGATTCGTCGGTTAAGGGGGGACATGCTCGTCGAAGGTCAAAATTGAGTTTTTATTGTATTTTCAAACCATGATCCTGGACACTCCTTAAACGTTGTAGATGATCTATTTATATAATTTTGAAGCCTTATTATCCTTCATAGTTATTTTAAACATTTGATGACTGCATGAAGTATTTTTGTTACATAAAATAGTATTCTTCTAAACCTCTCGCTCTAATGTTTTAGAATATAGTCATATTTCGGTACATAACTGTGCAGTGGTGTTAAGATTTTTTACATTTATTAATTTTTAAACGCATTTATAAAACCATTAGTATAATTTATTACGAGATAATTTTTGTAAAATATTCACGATAAAAAATTATTTCGATAATCTCTGTGATCCCAAATTTGACAAGAATTAGGCATTTTATTATTCAAAAAATCGGCAAGATTAACACATTTGAAGATAATTCTAAAGATACTTATTATAAGCTATGTCTTTGAACATTCAAGTGTGATAAAAATCTTATGAATAATGATTGCTTTATAATAATTATTGACCTAAGAATAAGGTAGTGTTTTTTTGAAATACGCCATTTCTTTTGTCATTCCCTAGTGGTTAAGCTACAACATACGGCCGTAGCCATAAAATGACAAATTATAATTAAAATAGGGAGTAAAACAATGTTAACGCGCGTGTTTGAACATGTACCTAACCGAATTTTTTTTAATTTTTTTTAAACAGTACATGTTCAAACACGCGCGTCAATATCATTTTACTCCCTACTTCAATTATAGTTTGTCAATTTATGGCTACGGCCGTATGTTGTAGCTTAACTACTGGGGAATGACAAAAGAAATGGCGTATTTCAAAAAAACACTACCTTATTCTTAGGTCAATATTTATTATAAAGCAATCATTATTCATAAGATGTTTATCACACTTGAATGGTCAAAAACATAGCTTATAATAAATATCTTTAGAATCATCTTAAAATGTGTTAATCTTGCCGATTTTTTAAATAATAAAATGCCTAATTCTTGTCAAATTTGGGATCACAGAGATTATCAATATAATTTTTTATCGTGAATATTTTACAAAAATTATCTCGTAATAAATTATGCTAATGGTTTTATAAATGCGTTTAAAAATTAATAAATGTAAAAAATCTTAACACCACTGCACAGTTATGTACCGAAATATGACTATATTCTAAAACATTAGAGCGAGAGGTTTAAAAGAATACTATTTTATGTAACAAAAATACTTCATGCAGTCATCAAATGTTTAAAATAACTATAAAGGATAATAAGGCTTCAAAATTATATAAATAGATCATCTACAACGTTTAAGGAGTGTCCAGGATCATGGTTTGAAAATACAATAAAAACTCAATTTTGACCTTCGACGAGCATGTCCCCCCTTAAGAAGAGACAATTTAGCGACTCCATATTTTTTCAAAGAGCGCGCTTGGCGACTCACGTCAATATTCATTTTGATTTTTTGATGAAATTGGGAGGAATTTGAAACTCTCAACTGGAAAAGTCGATAGATCTATCGATAGAGCATCTAAGTACATTCAAAACTCATTTTATCGAAAAATCGCCAGGAGCCAGTTTAGCGACTCGGCGCCTCAATTTGCCTTTTATATATATAAAAAAAGTTAAAACCGTCCAAACTTTCAAACTCGATTATCTCAAAACTATTATTTTTGACTTAATGCTTATTCGCAGTATACTCACGAGTGTGCCCAATCTTATCTTAACAGTCTACCTCCACTTGTCGCCGCTGATACCTATACAATAATTGATAAAACCCAAGTGAAATCACCCCGGATAGGATTTGACCCGGTATCTACATTGTTAGGTTGTGGTTGATTCAGAATTAGTGCTGACGATGGACTTATTACAGTAAGTTGGATGATGATTTTGCTATCACAAAAAGCGATAAATATAAACCACTTAAGGACAGGTATACTCCAAAGTAACCCATTTAAACCTTTTATAAAAATTTGTTCCTTACATTCATTTGCTTTTTAGAAGTTGTCATTTATTTCCAAAGTGGAGTTTCAAACCATTAGCATAAGGGTTAATTTATTTAATGAAGAATGACAAAAAATCAAGTATGCTTTTAACAATAAGTGCTGGTCTGCCCAAGCATTTATTAATTTTAATAGTAGGTACATACCAGTGGCGAAGTGTGGAGGTAGGCTGTTAAGATCCGCCATAAATAGTGCACACTAAACTTTGTCAATCATATGTATTTGTTTTAATTGAAATAATAGGTACTACATTTTACAGTGTTGGTTAGTATTTAAAATTCAATTAAATCCTGCGAAAACCAAGGCATAATAGATAATAGTCAAAAAATACTCGTATAGGTATCTATAAAATATCTAAATTTATACAATTAAATCATACATAACTTTGAATATTTTATGGATAGAATAATATTTTTTTATTTTACCTAAGTACCTACTATAGTTTGGTTTAGACAGGACTTAATGAATTTAAAAAAAATGAACCAACAATATGTGGAATATGTATTCCAACGAAATCGAATAAGTATGAATGAAAAAGTGTGCATATTATTATCGTACTTATCACCCAAAATATACCAAAACTATTATGGTTTGGTTTAGGAAGGGTTTAATTGATTTTTAAGAACTAACCAACACTAATTGTAGTCCTACTTCATTAAAAACAAATACGTATGACTAACAAAGTTTAATGTGCACTATTTATGGCGGATCTTAACAGCCTACCTCCACTGTTCGCTGCTGGTACCTATAAAAGGCACCTATGACTATTTCGAGGCCCCTTTTTAAATATCCTGAAAAATAAATTCATCGTCATCTGCGTCAACGAAAATCGCAAACAGGGTACGGATCTCGAGTGTAGAGAAATATGGGATAAACTTAAACACGTGTCAAAGAATATGTTATTTTCAAAAGTTACGACTTTATTCATAATATGCATTAAAGTTTGTCACGTAAACAAAACGCGCATCGAATATTTGATGACACTGTTCTTTGGATTAGGTCATAAAATAGATAATAAAAAAATGCATAGGTGTCATAGTAGGTATAAGTGCCTCAACGTAAATAGGTAATGAAAATAACATGATATTACTTATCGTCCACACACATGAACCATCGAACGCAGAGTTCGACCCCCCCCCCTCTCGCCTGACGACCCTTCTTCCGTAGGAAGTATAAACGCCAATAGGCGCGGTATGCCTACGCGAGACATAATAGACGCATCCACCAGATGGCGTAATGGGTGAGCAGCTTTCGCACATGTTAAAGTGTAACCATAGAACAGATTAATAAATAGAATTCCCATAAAGTACCTATATCCCAATACAATAGAATATAATATATAATAGAATTCAATGTGTGAGTGTCCTAGGGAAATCAACCACGAATTATAGACGTGCAATACTGTGTGTTCCTATCTTCAATACACCACTATTAAATGAGTGTTAGTGCATACACCGAGAGCAGTTGTCAGTATTTGACGTATGACGTATTCTTGACACGTGTTTAAGTTTATCCCGTATTCTTCCACACTCGAGATCGGTTGCCTGCTTCTCCACATCCGTTAAGCTCAAATTACATTGGCAGATTGCGTATGGCCCGATTGTCTGCCACGACTGTCAAACTCTATTCTCTATGGTTTTCAAGGATCGTGAGCGAACGGGACAAAAGTGGAAATTTTTCTATTATTCCGTCGTGCGATCTATTCATTAGCAAGCGAAGATTTCCGAAAGCGTATGAAAATAGCCGAATACGCGCCCGCTCGCGAGCCACGCAAATGGTCGTTCATTCGACTGCTCGATTTCAACAACTACAAAATGGCGAAATCTCAAAAAAATGTATGGACTAGCGCTGAGGACACAGTCCTTGTCGAAAAATGTCAAACTGCCGCACAAATTTCAACATAATAATATGCTTCCTAGGTTTGACAGCTCAGTTTTTTTGACGTACAATTGCGCGGGAATACGTTCAGTGTAGCCACCAATCTAAGATATATCTAGTTTTCGGTCTACCTATATTTTTAATAATAGCAACACTATGTTTATTTTAAACCAATCAAAAGCAAGGACCAACGCGATTGAATCGTTGCGTGTAATTGCAAATAGCGTTAAAACGTTGGCCACGACGGTTATTGGTTCGGGTTGGGTCTGCGCGTCTGCCAATGTAATTAAGCCTTTAGGTATTTCAGTTCCCAATATTTCTGAGTTCCCTGAGTGTAATCCATATTTTCCACACTCAAGAATTATAATATTTTCTTATATACCTACAACCCAGAAGGTTTGTTCTAGAGGTGGGACTTTCCATTATTTTTGTGTTCCCCTGGTTACAATAATAAAATTGTTGTTAATTTTACTAACAGGAATATCAGCATAATTATCTATATAGCGATAGCTTCACCAGTAGCATTGTCGATATTGATAAGGCTTGTTTAAAAACACTTTTTTTTTCTTTTTTGATAAGGTTTTTTTTCACATTGTGAATAATGCGGGCTAGTTCAACACGTGATGAAATTTTTAAATGATTCACAACTTTGTGGTTGACGGTCAATTTGAATTCTTGACTATGTCAGTAGCTGGATTGTTATCCTTCCATTTCGAAAAAAATCCTTTATAATTCCTTAGTTAGAAGCCGGCTTGAGAGTGGGTCGATTGTTTGGGCCCCGCATCAATTGAAATATTACCTTATAGTGGGTGAGTTCAACATACATTTTTGAGACTCCTTTAGTCGAGGTTATATGGACACTATCCGTGGCCTTATCCAACTGGCTTTCTCTTAGGTATGCTTACATACAGTAGTTCAAAATAAATGCTAGAGCTAGAAGATATCAGTATTTGATCACATATTTTTTTCGACTTATACGTGGTGTAAATAAGACCTCTGCCATTCTTGTTAGTATTGACTTGCGTGTCTGGGAGCATCAGTTGTTTATTCTCCCGAGGAGCAGAACTAACCTGCCATTGGTGATGCCAATTGGGAGGGCGATAACTCTGTTCAAGAAAATCGCTTCGGATGTTGATATACCTATTCCACCTACGTGAGGATGAGTATAGGTGGACGTTGTTTTATAAATTATTAAAATAGGGTCCACTTAGCTCATTCGGTGTGCTTCCATGCTTAATAATTTATAATTTTTGTACCTTTTCCTTTACTTTTCATACTATTTTACAACGTTTTTATTAGCTCGTGTTCTTGTTTGTCCGGTGGTTGTTTGTCCAGTGCAAATCTTTCAATCGATTTTTAACTAACTTCCCGACTAGCTAGACATTTGAACAATGCCAATGCATTCTTTGAATACTTTTAGCCATCTTTAAGCAGAATTGAATTTATTTTCAGTTAATTCTGTTTTGTATGGAAAGTTATTTCAGAAAAAAACCATGCAAAGTAAAAGACTATTATTGGTTGCTATGGGGGTGGTCTTAGCAACTAAATTATTAATATATACATGCGTTACTATGGAAATCAAAATGAAATGTCAAAATGACATTTCAGTATTCTATATTTCTTTGTTTGTTTTTTTTTTATTTACTTCATATCAAGTACAAGTTTGAGCATATTGAGCATAATAATTCAACAGAAAATTGAAAAACGTTGTATATAAAAAGTTCTTTTTATCATGTAATTATTTGTGATAGGTAGGTACTAACTGCATATACTACCTATTTATTTTTTCTTTACACTGTTTCTTTGTTTTTAAATGTCATGTTGTGAACGTCTTAAATTTATAATTTGTAATGTTCACAGTATGTATGTAAAAAAAATTTGATTCTTATAGTCTTCGTCCTTATTCTCATAAATTGAGGAATTTACTTCCGTTGCCCTTCGACGTCCTTGGTGACCAGAAACGACACGTTCGCGGATGATTAAAAATATTATAAATACCCCCCAAACATTTTTTGTGTGCGCGCCTGGATATATAGAATCCGCAACACACTGCTTCGCTTGGTAATCTTGAACGCTATAGTATTACGAGAGATCAGTGAAGTCCCAAGATAAAATGCTGCCCCTAGGCAGCGTCAAAATGCCACCCCATTTCTTATACAGTATTTTTAACATCCTTTCATGAGTCCAATATCTACGATTCTAAGAAATGTGTTGTATGGATACATACTAACAAAATATCAGACTGTAATTATTCGCAAATCTGCACGTGTCGTGTCTAGTCACCATGGACGTCGAAGGACAACGGAAGTAAACTAGATATCGCGAACTCGACTAAACCAGTGAGCTGATTTTTTAAAAATGGAAAGGTGTTTTCGTTATTTCTAAGTTTAGGTAGCTATTTCTATATATTCCAAATGATTCTCCTTATTTATGTGATAAAAAGAATCAAAATAATAAATGGTGACATGTAATGATGATTCATGCCTTTCAGTTCCAGTGACTGCGGTCATATAAGAAAGGATAAGTGTACCTATGCTCAGAATATCAGTCCTATGCGACATTTCTTTTACTACGAGAAAAACTCGGCTACAAATCGCAGTCCTCAGTTCCCAATGAATACGACAAAATATTCATCAGAATCACCACCGCCTTGCGCTACAAACAATTTACCAGGATTTTTGCAAGGCGGTTTCATAGGCCCTGGCCGAATTCAAATTAGCAATACCCGATGCGGGTAGAAGAATAGTTTTCAATAAGGCATATTCTCTCAGCCGGCACAATTTTTTTAATTTTGCGTGCCAAAGTTCTTAAAGAAACCTCGATAGTAAATGCGAGGTATACATAAAGGCATCTAGAAAAAAAATGATTCTCCTCGATTTGCCGCCCTTCGAGTAACTGCTGCCCCCAAGCGACTCTCAATCTGCCTACCACCACGGGACGTCACTGGGGTTAATAATAATAAAATTGAGGTTCTACTGTGCGTTATACGTGAGAAACACGACTTCATTTTACCGAACAATATCCACCACAACATTTATATTATTACTCTGAGTCAGCACCATCTGCAATTTGTATTCTCAGTTCGATGAAAACTAAGTTTAGTGTGCACTATTTAAGTCGGATCTTAACAGCCTACCTCCACCCTTCGCCACTGCCAGGAGGACACGGACCCAGGATATGTGGAAATGGTGGAAGTTCTTGGATGAGGCTAAGACCCGCGATGGGTTGTGGGGACACTTATGATGGTGGCGGTGATGATATCTCAGTCCTATGTATTAGGTTTAGATTGTAGTTAAGTACCTACATACACGTCTTTTTATTTACCCATCCTTCATTAAAATTTCCATCCCACCATAGGTACGTAATGATCGTCAACATTTAGACATAACGAGTTAGGAACGGTTAATATTGAGAAATATCCGAGGGAGCGATATTTCTTGTCTTAATTTGACGACAAACATTTCGGATAGGGATAGGTAGGCAACACATTAAAAACCAGCCACATTTGTAATTCTGAGAAAAATATATTCCAATGTATCAATCATCATTAACACCCAAGTCGCGTGGCTTAATCGGCGGTCTATAGTGTCGAGGATCGTGACTAAGCGATGCACTGATTCTGCAAATGACGCGAGCCGAACGAAATATAATTTGTCATACAAATTCAACACGCTTCCATTTAATGTTATGTTATTGTTATATTAGTAATAATAATAGTATATTCATTGACATGTTTTCTTTTTCGTAAAGTAAATGGGTAACGTTTTTCAGTCATCTTTACATGATTTAAGAATATATTCCTCCGACGCCATCAAAAACAAATTGACGTGCTCACACCTCGACTATCAGTCTCCGATTGGCGACGAGTGCGAAAATTCGTTCCACCTACTGTTGAAAATTATTTGCCGTTTCACTTATGTATGCTCTTAAGCGTTGGACTATAGCGTCGTGGGTCCCAGGTTTGAATCCTGGGTCTAGCAAGTACACATATTGTTTTTCAATTTGTGAATGAGTCAGAGTATGAACCTAATAGGTTGAGCAAGTGGCTGACATCCATTTCTCGTAAAAATAAAATTTGTTAATACAAACCTCTACTCTGTGGAGGCCCATATGATCCTATTAGGATCGGACATGGTCAAAAGAAAAAAATGTATCAGTAGCGAAGGGTAATACACCATTAATAGTGCACACAAAATTTTGTCAGTCAAACGTATTTGTTTTCATTGAACTAAGACTAGGTAAAATGTGTAGATAGAGTATGGAAGTTTTTAATTTTTTCAATTAAACCCTGCATAATCCAAGCCATAGTAGATAATACTTAGTCAAAAAATATTCGTTTATCTATAAAATATTGACTATTGGTTAGGCAGGGCTGTTAAATTAAAAAAAAAAAAAACTAACCAACACCATCTGTTATAATCCTATGTAGGTAGTCTTAATTCGACAAAAACAAATCTATGTGACTGAAAAAGTGTCTAATATTTTTGTCAAATCGCCGATAGCATACGTAAACTATTATGGTTTGGTTTAGGCAGGGTTTAATTTAATTTTAACAACTAGCCAGTATGTACGATGTGAAAATTGTATTCTTAGTTCAATGAATTCAAATAAGACGTGTGACTGACAAAGTTTAGCGTGCACTGTTTATGTCGAATCTTAACAGCCTACCTCCACCTTGCGCCACTGGTAGGCATTCAATGTTTAACTTTAATCATAATATCTACCTACATTTATTAATTATTCCCTATTCCACGCGTAATTATTAATAATGTAATTACAACGTGACAAACTAGCGCCACCTTCAAACACTTACTACATAAATTATATAATAAATTTCTGACTCTATAATCGTCAATAATGTACAGGTTATAAATGTCGAACTTTGAAAAAATATGAAAAATTATATTTAAAATAACCAAAAATGATATAACAAATTAACGCGCGTAATTATACTAATTATGGTAAGCGCGGTTTAAGCGTCGGCCTGATACAACGTCGTAGGTCCCAGGTTTTAATCCTGGGTCTGTCAAGTAGAGTCTGTATTCTAAAAGCTGGCGTACATGTCACACGGAAAGCATTGTGCCATCGAGTTCAACTGCTGCAAATTTTCAATGGGAGGGAACGAGATCGATGCTGAAGCGAGGTGGGGGGGGGACCGCACGCCAGCTTATAGAAGACAGACTCTACACATATTGTTTTTCAATTTGTATATGAGTCAGAGTATGGACTTAATAGGTTGTGTAAGTGGCTGACATCCATTTCTCGTAATAACTAAATATGTTAATACAAACCTAGACTCCGCGGAGGCACATATGATCTTATTAGGATCGGACGTGGTCAAAAAAGAAGAAGAAGAATACAGTAGGAGCGACCCGGGGCTTTTTTCCAGGCATTCATCCATCAGACAGTTTCCATAAATAGGTATATTCATACCCGATAAACTGGTCGTAAAATGGAAGAGATGCAATTAGTCAGTATAATTCCAAGTGATTGTGAAAATATTTATTGCTTTTTTGCTTGTCGTCGATTTATTTTATGTGTTTATTCCATTGCCCACTGAAGAAGGAAGCCGATACATTACACGACTGGTCCTACTTGTCGACCCTCCCGTTGTCTATGGATGACCTGTTATTGCCTGTCATTGCCTTCATAGAGTTCTCATACTGACGCGTCTGTCGTGTTCACTTGTCGGAGTATTCTTAGTTTCAGATTTATTTCAGAACGTATTTCGGAGACCCTGGAGTTCATCTGATTTAGTGGTTATGTGTTATTAATAATTGGAAGTGACGATCAAAGTAAGTAAACTTCTTCTGTGTATAATAATATCATAATGCACTAGGACGTTTATCAATGTGACAGTCGATTATAAACGACAATAACTAATAACTTATTTATACTCTTCAGTCGTTATAGAATACCAAACTCTGCTTGCAAGTACGTTATCAATTAATAGTATGGCAGTGGACCACTCGTTGCTTGCGCAAAAAGTTATGCTCAGGCTTTATTAATCTAAAGATGGCGGTGGTCTATTCACATCGATTTATTTTTAAAAAGTTATCCTTTATAAAAAGTGGAGTGGGGTCAGGGGGTGTTAAGGATTTAAAAAAATACAGTTAATCATTTGCCTCCGTCCAATAGGCAGTCTTCCCCATCGATATTAATGGACGTGAGTATGGTTTTGTACGTGAGGGAGTCACACAGAGATACACAGTTGTGTATTCCAAATTTTTAGCATTTTTTTTGTATTTCTAATACACCCACCTGAATTATGGAGTTATCGAATATTGACAAACAATAATCAAAAATTGCATCGCACAACCATATGCTTTTAATTTTGCTGCGAGTGAAATAGCGCCGCAGGCGACATTTTTTTGACTATTAGTGCAATTTTGTGATGTGTGTTTATCTCACTTGACTGGTCAATTTGCCAGGTCGGGCCCCCCTTAAGCCAGGGCCCCCAGGCTGGAGCCCTGTCAGCCCCCCCTTGTGGGGGCCATGGTGTACTACGTGGTGATGGTAGAATAGACTTACTCCATTTCCCCTTTTCAAATGATGCTTTGTGGTGAAAATATATCCACATACTTTGGCCCATTTTCTTTATAGTTTGACTGAAAAAGATTAGTTTCACTATTTATGTCGGATCTTAACAGCCTACTTCCACCCTTCGCCACTGCCAGAAGGACACGGACCCATTGTGGGGGCCATGGTGTACTACACATGAGCGTGAATGCATAAACCGCGAGCAGTTTTCAGTATTAGACGTATAACGTATTCTTGACACGTGTTTTAATTTATTTCGTATTCTTCCTTACTCGAGATCGGTTGCCTGCTTCTGCTTACCCGTTAGATATTTCAGTTCCCATTATTTCTGAGTTCCCTAGTTCTAACGTAGGTATGCTTTACGGTAGAGCATGGATTAGCTGGATTGCTTGTTCGGTAGGCGGGGGAAATAATGACGATTCAATTGAAATAAATATGCGTGGCAGCGTAGAGCTAGGGACCAAGAAGAGTGAAATAAGTTAAGGAGGCCTTCATTCACCGGTGGGTTGACACTAGCTGATGATGATAACTTTTGGGTACATAATCTCCAAAAAGGTTCTCCAAGTCCTCCTGTTGCATAGGTCGAGGGGGTTGTTGGAGTAAGCCAGGACCCATCATGAGTTGTCAAAAATGTGAATAACCAAAAAACTATCTTCTTAAAAGTCTGTTTAAATCAATGACATATTAAATGGACAACTCACTTCATACCGGCCCGGCGCGCACGAGAAATTGTGCATGAAAGTCATTCACAGATGTATAGGTAGATGTCACGTGACCATATGACGTATCCATTTCCATTATGCGATACAAGCTTCGAGAATTTATAATAATATAACCTTTATTGTAATGGCGTATTAGTGTCATGACTCATTGCGTTAGAAACAGATTCTCGGTTACTTACGACTTCTCGGAGATTAGACGCAAGTGAGCCCAGCGCATCACAGGCGACTGTCCAATGGTTTCTGTCATTCAATTGCATTGAATAAACATTCATCAATATCTTAAAATGGCATTTTATAAATAATAAATAATACTAACACATGAAAAGTGATATCCCATCTTTCTTGGAGTGTTTAGTAGATTTTTTTTACAATTTTTAACTAGGCACATTGCCATTTTGTAACACAATAATAACGGTGGAGTCGAAACCTGACAGTCAGAAAGTTTGTATGGGCAGACCCAGCGGTGTCGCCAGACCGCTTACAAGCAGAATGTTTATTTGAGCGTAGGATACCGATATTAAAATATGAATTTCGCCATCCGGCAGACCCGACACAAAGTGAGTGTCATTTTATTTTCTAGATGCTTCGTCCATATTAATGTCATTGGTTTAAATAATTACAAGATAAAAATAACTTTTCATATACCTACCACGTTTTTAAATTTTCTGTTGAATCATATAAACTTGACAATTCTGTGTAATTAATAAATACTTTTTATTGTAGAGACTTGATAGAAATACTGAATAAATATTATAGAATACAGAAATGTCATTTTGACATTTCATATTGATTTCCATAGTAACGCACGTATATATTAATAATTTAGGGTATATTAATAATAGCTTGGACCATCCCCTTAGCAACTAATAATTGTATTTTACTTTTTACGGATTTCTTCCGAAATAACTTTTCATACAAAACAGAATTAACTGAAAATGAATTCAATTCTACTTTAAGATGGTTAAAAGTTTTAAAAGAATGCATTGGTATCGTGTTCTGATACATTCTAAAAGTTTCAAATATCTAGCTAGTTGGGAAGTTAGTTAAAAATCGATTGCAAGATTTGTACTGGATAAACAACCACCGGACAAACAAGAATATGAGCTAAGAAAAACGTGGTAATAAAAATTATATTCTTTGACATGTTAGGTGTGTACAAGGTGAAAAACATAATTAAAATGGTGAAAATAAAATTATTGTCTGTTCTTGAATGTGTTGGGCAGGGGTGCAACATGAGATTTTAAAGAATGCCAAAACCCAGGAGTGTAGAAAAATGAGGGGGAGTGACAAACACGAGTGAGAGGAATAAAATTTAATACTTACGAGCTTGTATTTGACCCCAAAATATAAATCAGTGCGCCTCATCATTCATTCCATAGTTATTTTCTGATGAAGGT
Organism: Rhyacophila brunnea; assembly: GCF_057557595.1. Classification (NCBI taxonomy): domain Eukaryota; kingdom Metazoa; phylum Arthropoda; class Insecta; order Trichoptera; family Rhyacophilidae; genus Rhyacophila; species Rhyacophila brunnea. The sequence continues at coordinate 27,236,454 of NW_028232904.1, read as the reverse complement.
AAATTTAGAATAGGTGAAATGGATATCTTTCTGTGACTGTACTGCTAATGATCATCATCAGCTCGAAGAAAGGATCGCAAGGGTTTTACATGCTGTTCACAGGCTTTGAACAACCGTGTCTGGAAATTTGTACGTCTGCAGTTCGCCGTATCACACTTCACCGCGTGAAATGTTGTATTGGAAGTATATGGTCGTATATTAAAGACCATCCAACCTCTTTGGATCGTATAATACTGAGGTTAAAATTCATGTTTAAATAAAACACGATTCTTGTTGGTTTACACTTTACCTTCCCACGGCCTTAAAAATTAATTAAAAAATGTTATAGATATTTTAATCCCCCAAATCATTTTTCTGTATGCGCGACTGCATTCGAAGTTATTCTTTTTAACAATACTGGAACCATTGATGTATCATCAATGATACATCAATGACTGGAACGAGCCGTGTTTGCAAGTACCTACTCTGTGTCTTCTATATACCTACCTATCAGTGGCGAAGGGTGGAGGTAGGCTGTTAAGATCCTCCATAAATAGTGGATATTAAACATTGTTAGTCATACGTATTTGTTTTCATTGAAATAAGACAATTTACAGATGATGTTGCTTAGTTTTAATAGACAAAAAATACTTGTCTATCTAGAAAATATCTAAAATTTTGCAATTAAATTATACATAACTTTGGATATTTCATAAATAGAATAATATTTTATATCTATTTAGTTTACCAACAATACCTATGCGTAATATTATTGTATTCTTAATCAAACGAAAACAAATGCAGTATGAATGAAAAAGTGTGCACAATTTTGTCTTATCGCCCAAAGTATACCAATTAAGTTAGGGTTAATAGTATTTGTTGTCAGTGTGTGTTTGCCTTTTGGTGTACGTACACAGTCCTGAAGATGCCAAAAGGCGAAACTCGCAAAAAACGACTCAAATGGAATAGTACAAAACTTAAATCCATTAGAATATATACTTAGTTTGATTTAAAGCTTTTTTTCATATTACTTCGTAACATAAACAAAAAGTAATTATTTAATAAATTTACTCTACAACTGTCTACTAATTTTACAATTTTATTTACATGATGGAATCGACATATAATTTTGCAGAGTAAATTTCGAACAAGCAGTAGGTGCCTAACACGACGTAATCTCATATTATGAATAACAATGAGCTGATAATAATAATGCTCATTTGGCGACATGGAGTGGAAACCAGCCAGCAGTTGACGCTATGTAATGTCCGCGTTATCACCTATCAATATGCCGGTTTCTGATAATGGAAACACGTGAATACTGACATGGGACATTCAGATTATAACGTTAAAAATGTGTAAAATCATTTAAATACAGCCATAGTGCTGTACATCGAAGGAAAAACTATTGACACTTGCAAGTAGAGTTGGGTATTTCATGAGAAAATCTCGATCTCGAGATTCGGGAGTTCCAGAAAAGAATTCTCGAGAATTCTCGAGATATCGAGAAATTTAAAAAACACCTGTAAAAAATCCTGGAATCAGTGTAAAAACAGACAAATTCCAGTTTTTTTTTATTTATGTAAGAAGACAAACAAAAATAGAAGTAAGAAAACAAAAATAATTCAAAACACAGACTTTCGATCGCTGCGTCTGACAATCGCGTACGCTTTTGAGACACAAAAATCCCTGATGTTGAAAAATTGTGCTCATTTTGAGTCGACGTTGGCTTAATTGTGTTAAATGCCCCAATCAGTCTTCGAATGTCTTGCGTTTTGTGTCCACTTTTTTCATTTAGAAAAATCGTTTTTTCAATTAATATTTGATAATGAAGAAATCCCGAGAAAAGATTATCGAGATCCGGGATTTCCCGAAATGTTAAAAATTTCAATTCTCGAGATTCGGGATAGAAAATCTCGAAAATTTCTCGAGATTTCCCGTCGGGAAATTCCCGAAACCCAACTCTACTTGCAAGTATCGTTACCGATTATTGTATAAAAATACTATAAATACCAGATGCGAAGACTCCTTACTAGGCAATTATGAAAATCATACCTTAAGAAAAATAATTTTTAATTGCATATTGGCAGATCCCGTGGCAATTGGTACTTTTGTTTACTTAAATCTTTAAGAAGCCGCTGTCTCTGGGTATCATACAGAGAACATTGCCAAACAACGTGGTTAACATCTTCAGTCTCACTTCCACACCGGCACGCAGGGTCATTTATTATACCCAAGCGAGCCAGGGATGAGGCAAGATTATAATGGTCCGCTCTGCAGCGATTGATTGTGACGATTGTTTCCCTATTTAGCATTTTATTGGTATACCATGGTTTGGTTTCAGAATTGTAATAACTTTGAAAGTACTTTTTCTCTTTTGTTAGACCTTGTTCTTTTAATAAATTATCTGTTTCAGTTTTGGCTATTTTCTTGAATGTTTCAAAAAAGTCTGTATACGGTATGGGGAGTTTATCAATGCTCCTCTCAAGAGTTGCTGTTTTTGCAAGGCTATCTGCGTTCTCGTTCCCCAGAATTCCAATGTGTGAAGGAATCCAGTAGAATGTAATTGTGCTGTTATTAATTTGAAGTTGTTTGTATAAATTTGTTAAACCGTATCTATATTCTATAGTCTATGGTTAAACCTTTTTTTAATCTCAGGTATATATAAATTGGGTTTTACGCCAAATTACGCAAAAAAATCGAATATATAAACCGGTGTATAGGTACCTACGCAGTGTTTAACTAATTTTTAATAGTCTTAATCTTTCTTTCTTAATCTTTCTAATAGTTAGTTCAATGAAAACAAATACCTACGTATGATTGACAAAGTTTAGTGTGCAATATTTATGTCGGATCTTAACAGCCTACCTCCACCCTTCGCCACTGGGTATTGACCAATTAAATTTTGTGTTAGATATCAGTGCATTTATTCTATACACAAAACTGCTTTTTTTGTCCACTACGGCAGTTATCTAGGGTAGGTTTGTATCGAAGTAATAGCACTTATTGTAACAATTACAATAAGTTTGCCGTCTATACGGTTAAAACTGTCTATCTCGCTCTGAAATTTACCACAGCCAAAAGAGGTGCTGTTAAAACATAGAATTTATTATATCAATTAAAACTAACTTATTGTAATTGTTACAATAAGTGCTAATACTTCAATACAAACCTACCCTAGTTAGCTGCCGTAGCGGCCGAAAGCAGTCTTTTGTATAGAATAGATGCGCTGTTCTGCTTGGTATTACGTAGTATGTAGGTGTTTTACAACGTTTTTATTAGCTCGTATTCTTGTTTGTCCGGTGGTTGTTTGGCCAGTACAAATCTTGCAATCGATTTTTAACTAACTTCCCGACTAGCTAGACATTTGAAACTTTTAGAATACATCAGAACACGATTCCAATGCATTATTTTAATACTTTTAGCCATCTTTAACCAGAATTGAATTCATTTTCAGTTAATTCTGTTTTGTATGAAAAGTTATTTCGACACCATTATTGGTTGCTAGGGGTCTGGGGTCCTAGCAACTAAATTATTAATATATACGTGCATTACTATGGAAATCAATATGATATGGGAAAATGATATTTCAGTATTATTTCTATCAAGTACAATGTTTTTTGATCGTTTAAGCTAGTCAAATCAAGTTTATATGATTCAACAGAAAATTTAAAAACGTTGTATATAAAAAGTTCTTTTAATCTTGTAATTATTTAAAAGTAATTCAGTGACTACGTCATGGCGGATTGAAACGACCTAACACAACTTAAGCTTTTTAGTTTTCGATTTTATCATTTTATATTATTGCGAAATCCACCTTGAACTTCCCTAGCCTAAATAGATAAGAGGCAGTAATTATCAAAACCGTTTAAAAAAATTAAAATGTATCTACATTTCCATTTGTCAACTTTATTGTAAGTATAAAATGACAAAAAACTATACGACAGTTTATGGAGTACCTACAATCATACCCCCCACATCCTGAAGCGGGCCCTTAGGCTAGGATGTTTGGCGTGCCCCCCTACCTATCACTAAGGGTAAAGGCAGTGTGACGCGCTACATTAGTGTTTTCCATGGTGTACGCGGTAAAATTAAGGTGTATTTTTAGCGATTTTTTGTATTTTCCCATCCATTTGTATTATGGAGTTGTCGAGTATCGGCACACAGTTAAAAATTGCATCGTACAATCAAATATTTAAATTATTAATTACGAGTATTATCGAAACAAAATAGCCCCGCAGGCGACTTTCTTTTACTATTAGAGCAAGTTTGTGGTCTGTGTTTATCTCACTCATCTGGTCGACTCGTTACACCGTGCCCTTCCTGAGCCCGGGCCCCTAGGTTAGAGCCCTGTCAGCCCCCCCCTTGTGGGGTCATGCCTACAATACAAACAACTAATTACTTATTTCTTCAAAAAAATAACACTTAAGTATCGACCGAAGGCACTTAACGGAATTTGAATTAAAATTCTAATTTTCTAAAAAAATAAGTTTTGTACTATTCGGTTTGACTCGTTTTTTATTAATAATGCACACGAAACTTTGTCAGTCATACTTATTTGTTTTCATATAACTTTCTTTCGACCATGTCCGATCCTAATAGGATCAAATGGGCCTCCACTGAGTAGAGGTTTGTATTAACAGATTTTGTTTTTACGAGAAATGGATGTCAACCACTTGCTCAACCTATTAGGACCATACTCTTCACTCATACACAAATTGAACTTGAATGTGTACTTGCCAGACCCAGGATTGGGCCGGGCCAGGAACCTGGGACCCACGACGCTACAGGCCAACGCCCATCGCTTGCATAGGTACAAATTGCAGATAATGCTGCTTATTTTCAAAATTCAATAAAACCCCGCACAAATCAAGTCAAAAATAGATAAAACTCAAAAAATATCTGTCTATCTATAAAATATCTAAAATTGTGTCTTTGAATCATACATACTTTTTGATATTTGAAGAATATATTTTTTTGTGGTTTGGTCTAAAGGGGTAACACGAATTTAAATAATTACAAGATAAAAAGAACTTTTTTTTATACTACGTTTTTAAATTTTCTGTTGAATCATATAAACTTGACTTGACTAGCTTAAACGATCAAAACAATTTGTACATGATAGAAATAATACTGAAATGTCATTTTGACATTTCATATTGATTTCGATAGTAACGCACGTATATATTAGTAATTTAGTTGCTAGGACCCCGGACCCCTAGCAACCAATAATAGTGGATTGGATTACGGATTTCTTCCGAAATAACTTTTTATACAAAACAGAATTTATTAACTGAAAATGAATTCAATTCTACTTAAAGATGGCTAAAAGTACTAAAAAATGCATTGGCATCGTGTTCTGATATATTCTAAAAGTTTAAAATGTCTAGCTAGTCGGGAAGTTAGTTAAATATCTATTGCAAGATTTGTACTGGATAAACAACAACCGGACAAATAAGAATACGACATAATAAAAATGTTGTAAAAAGTAACCAATACCATCTACAATAATTCTACTCTTAATTCAATGAAAGCAATTCAGTATGTATGACTGACAAATTGTACACTATTTTGTCGGATTTCCACAGCCATTATGATGGTTTGGTTTAGGCAGGGCTTAATTGAGTGATGACATATTTAGTGCTTTTTCTTCTTGGAGAGTTCGGGATCGTGGACCCCCTAATACCTCTCGTATGCGCGCCTACGTGCGCTACTGCTAATGTTTGATAAAACCAACAATCTGTAAAGTTTAAACGGATAACGATATATTTCTTTTATTTTTGATAACCCAATTTTTGAATATGAACTAAAATAAACTATTGGGTGGGTGGGTACAGTGATTGTTGTTGAATGTTGCGGTAAACAAATTTCAATATGTATTGTTAAAAAATACTATACTTATGTTTATTTTAATCAAAAGCGCTTCTTGCCATCTTAATTCTGATCTTGATTTCATGGTACAGGCCAGCGTTGACGAAGCTTTGGCACGCGTGCCACATGTGAAACGCGCGGTAATTTTCCTGGCACGTGAAAGAATCTTAGATGAAATTAATAATTTCATTCTGACATTTTCATATTGATTTCCATAGTAACGCACGTATAGGTATATTAATAATCAGTGGCGGCTCGACGACTTTCTAGGTGGTGGGGTTTAGTCATTAATTATTCAATATATGTACAAGTATGTACCTACCTACATTCTCACATTATCATAGGTACATTATGTAGGAAGCTACTTATAATAATATGATTTTATTAATGAGTAAATGAGTAATTTTTCAGAATAAATAATATGATTGCTGAGTCGTTACCTAATCACATCTAAAAATCGTGCTTTAAAATATAAAATTAATTAATAATAATTATTATTATAGATTTACCATCATCAGTTTTGAAAAACAACATACAGCGAGTGTTTTTACTCACCTATAGGGTCATTCTATTCGGTCCCTAGTATGCGTATAATAACACTAATGCATTCACATACTTCGTAGAAAGAGATTTGTACCGCAGCAACGGGATGGGACTAAGTGACCCCGATCAGCGAAAAATAGACGCCATAGCTTTCTTAATTTGTACAAAAGTGTCACCGTGAAATAAGGCCTATTTAATTTAATACATTATTTTAATGCCGCGTAATCATTATTATGTTATTACATAATTTACAATTATTGCTTGATTTATTTGTATAATAATAATAAATATCTCTCTAAAATTGCGACGGGTTTAGATAGATGAAATAAATTAAATAATTCATTTAATTAAGTAGGTATATTATGACAACGATAAAAATATCGGACGTTTTTTATGCATTCTCAACATGATTACGATGTGGGGATGGTCCCTAAGAACCCTTAATGTAGAGCCGCCCCTGTTAATAATTTAGTTGCTAGGACCACAGACCCCTAGCTACCAATAATAGTGTTTTACTTTTTACCGATTTCTTACGAAATAACTTTTCATACAAAACAGAATTAACTGAAAATGAATTCAATTCTACTTAAAGATGACTAAAAGTATTAGATAAAAATCGATTGCAAGATTTGTACTGGATAAACAACCACCGGACAAACAAGAATACGAGCTAAGAAAAACGTGGTAAAATACCTACATACCAAGTAATAATACCAACCAGATCCACGCATCTATTCTATCCACAAGACTGCTTTCAGCCGCTACGGCAGCTATCTAGGATAGGTTTGTATCGAAGTATTAGCACCATGGCCCCCACATCCTGAAGCGAGCCCCCAGGTCAGGATACTTTGTGGGTAAGGTTAAGGGCAGTTGAGCATTCGACTTAAATATGGCTAAAAGTATTAAAATAATGCATCGGCATCGTGTTCTGATATATTTTAAAAGTTTCGAATGTCTAGCTAGTCGATTGCAAGATTTGTAATGGATAAACAACCACCGGACAAATAAGAATACGACCTAATATAAACCTTGTAAAAAGAGAGGTTTTTTTCGAATATAATGCTATACCTACGGCAGGTGTTCGAATTTAGAACTAACCTCATAACAGTATAAAACATATTGAATGATAATACATGTCAAATGTTAGCATGTCGTGGCGACCTAACTCAGCGGACAACTTGTACTCAGTGACGTCCCTAGACAAAATGCCGCCCCTAGGCAGCGTCAAAATGCAGCCCCATTTTTGTACCATCTGCTACCTCGTACATTTCACCACATTTTTTTTTGATACATCTTTCCCGTTATTTCTTAACTCGCCGGGAGTAAGGAAGGGTTCACAATAAATAACTCAGCGTACGTTAAAACTGTTATATTTAAATATAAAATAACTTCACAATAACTTAAATTTAATACAATAGCTTTATCTTTTAACATTATTATCTTTACTCGCAACTTAACAACTCCTTCTTAACATAACGTCATCTCGCTCGAAAGGTCTTTTTTCTACTGCCTTTTTTTTGATTTTTTTTTATCCTGTTTGCTCCTGTCCTTGGAGCGTCGACAGGCTATGCGACATATCGCATGAGGTATCTCAACCAATCCCGATCGACCTGTATACATCACGCGATGTATCTAACCCTTTAAGGTTGACTGACTAATATTAATATAATTAATACTACTTATTTAATATTATTATTATATTTGAATGGTAGCTAGGAGGAGGGTTACTTACTTATTCAAGACCAGCTGACTAATAGACTGGAGGGCGATGATCCGGTCTTTTCGTACCCTAGAGGGGCCGTTTGCTGAAGGCAGACAGTTCTGTCGGTATTAATCGCCCCCCACCAAAAGAGACCGGAAGGTCGGCTTTCAGCATCAACTGGACTATGCAACTACCCTTCTAGCTATCATTCTAAAAGTTAACCACTGCGTGGATAGAGAATGACTACAATCTGAATAGTTCTAAAAAAAAATTAAATGATTTTACTCGATCTCATTTATTCTGCTAGTTCGACTGCAAGTCTTAAATTAAAAGTAACATTTTATATGTATCTCAATCCTTAATACATTTAACATCTTATACATAACCTTAATTTTAATTACATTTAACACAACATCATGTTTATATTTATTTTATTTATAAGTAACAATATCGACGACACAGTAAAGTAATTACGTCTTAAAATCTAACAAAACAAAGAAATCTCTTATCTCTATTCTGGCATCTAGTTCACTCCATTATTCTGCTAACGAGAGAGAAATCGAAATGCTCATCTACGTCAATATATGGTGGAGCGAAAAAAATGATTTTGGAAAAATAAAAGTCACCGAGATACTGGACGCAGATACGAATCCTCTCTTTCTATATTAAAATTGTCATGCTGTTAATAGTTCGAGACGAACTTTGCCAACTTTGGTGTACACAACCCTTTAACCTATAAATTCTCTGTTATCTTACTATTTCGCTCTTTGCGGCTGAGACGACGTCGCCTTCCGTCGCGACCGAAATGACGTGGTCGTCTCTCTACCGCTGTCGGTCCTTCTATTCTTTCGGGCTGAAGCTTCGATTGACGGCAGAGTTTCCAGCAGTGTTGCCATGTCTACTGAAATTTCAGTAGATCTACTGATATTTTTTGATATTTTTGTCAATATACTGAATCTACTGATATTTTATGAAATCTACTGATATTTTTTCGTTCCACAAAATTCGCACCATCCGGGAACAAAACGAGCCGTGTTTGAACATTTGGGATCTTGCAACCCGCGGCGAAACTTTTCTCCTAAAATAAACGAACCGACTACGAAAAATTGGGAACCTGCGGCCCGCGGTGAAATATTTCTCCTAAAAAAAACGAGCCGACCATGAAAAATAGGGAACCTGCGGCCCGCGGCGAAATTTTTCTCTTCTAAATTGAGAAACAGAAATCTACTGATATTTTGTCGAATCTACTGAATTTTTTTTTCCATATTCTACTGAAATTTCAAATTTTGACTTGGCAACACTGGTTTCCAGCGTTCCTTCAGACATCCGCGTCCGGATGGCCGAAGCACATGGCTCCGCATGCCGTTCTCCTACACAAGCTTCTGTAGGGATGCAGGGCATTTTGCTACTGCACCCCACGAGGGTATCGATTCTCGTCTCAAGATCACTACGGATGGTGAGGTCCGGTAGCGCTATTTCTTTTCCTAATCTATTCGGCTTTAAGTTGCCTGTGATGGCGCTGCTGCTATTGAATTCACAGGTTGTACGGTCCTGCGAACTCAGAGGTCTTGCAGGCGGTACACCGCCTCTCGCCTCGTTCTCTCTGGACACGACCAGGTCATGGCTATTCCCATGACTCAGGTGTGCATCTTCTCCATCCATGGGTGCATAGGGGGCGGGCCTCTCGGAAAACACCGCTGCAGTACCACCACCCATTAACACCTGGTTGGTTTGCGACGTCGCGATTTGATCGGCGGCGTCGCTCTGGCTGTCACGGATTTCTGCTAGTGACGCTTTCTGTTTAAACACGGCCAGGTCATGGCTATTCCCATGACTCAGGTGTGCATCCTCTCCATCCATGGGCGTATAGGGGGCGGGCCTGTCGGAAAACACCGTTGCAGTACCACCACCTACTAGCACCTGGTTGGTTTGTGACGTCGCGATTTGATCGGCGGCGTCGCTCTGGCTGTCACGGATTTCTGCTAGTGACGCTTTCTGTTTAAACACGGCCAGGTCATGGCTATTCCCATGACTCAGGTGTGCATCCTCTCCATCCATGGGCGTATAGGGGGCGGGCCTGTCGGAAAACACCGTTGCAGTACCACCACCTACTAGCACCTGGTTGGTTTGTGACGTCGCGATTTGATCGGCGGCGTCGCTTTGGCTGTCACCGATTTCTGCTGGTGACGCTTTCTGTTGAAACACGGCCAGGTCATGGCTATTCCTATGACTCAGGCATGCATCCTCTCCATCCATGGGCGTATAGGGGGCGGGCCTGTCGGTTAACACCGTTGCAGTACCACCACCTACTAGCATTTGGTTGGTTTGCGACGTCGAAGTACGCCTGCTGGTTTCTCCTGTCTCATCTATCTCCTGTCTATTCGCAAAAAATACTTCTGACTTACTTTCTAACCAAACACTATCTAAATTCCTAAGGAGTAAACTAGATTCAGCCTCAGTGTTAACATTATGGCCAGTCTCGGCTACATGCTTACGTGCTAAACAGTGACCAGCGTCGGCAAAAAACACTAAAGCCAGTCTCGGCAATCTTATCATTTTTACAATTATCTCCCTCTGTAGTCTGTGTGGCATTAAAGCACGCTCCCTGTACATAGGGTCTGATAACATTTTTAATTTGACCAGCTTCAGTCTTAAAACTAGGCATGAATTTAAATTGTTTGCCAGTGTCGGCGCAAGGGAAGTTACTTAAATCTACTGATAAACAATGGTCAGCCTCAACCAATTTATTATCTATGGCCTATGCCATGAACGGCCATGAATTTAAATTGTTCACCAGTGTCGGTGCAAGGGATTTTAAAAACTCATGTGTCCTCTGCCAAATTAATATCATTTAACCTTAAACATCTAGGGAATTGTTCACTATTCCTATCACTGGTATTCTTATTAATAACCACACCAACCTTTGGAGATTCCCCGCGCTCACCAGATGCACACAGCGTGGTTAAACCCTGCTCACCATTGATCCTACTGAGCAACAAGCTTGCCCTTGCTGGTCGGACGTCAAACAATTTCTCAACTTGTAGAAGTCAGGGAATCGGAGACAGCGATTTTGTTCCGTTGAGTCCCGGTCGACTCCACAAGGTCTTCCACCACGCTGGATACCACGTCCATGGTATCCACCGCGGTTGCTGTTTTGATGATCTTAGAAGCTGCGGTCATTGTTGACGGCACCCCTTTCATCAGGCTGCGCTGGTTTCGGCGTGTGCTCTTCTATGCTCCAATTCCAGGTTTGTTCTTCAACTTTCTTTCTTTGCACGAGGCTATTATCTCTTGTGCTGCTCCTGCGGCGCTGACATCCGTCCTCGGGCTGTCTGACGCAAACGTTTGTCCGTGTTGGAATTCGGGCTCAAACAGGTCGCTTGGTCCGGCTGTCTTGTCAATTTCCGGCATCTTAACAGTTCGTTCTATTGGGCACCACTGAGACTGTCCTCGGTTCTCAGATTTGGACCAGGTAATCGGCATGTGCCCAGTCCGGACAATTCTGTTTTCTTATTAAATTCTCGAAATTCGAAAATTCGGAATTCGACTTTCCGAATTCGGATTGGCGGAGTTCTACTGTAGTTTTGTTTTCTCGTATTGAATGACGCACGATTTCTGGGACTCTTTTTATCATTCTCTTTGGTGTTTCCGTGAATACACTAGTTTTGGCAATATTTATTTGTTATATTCCAAATCAGAATTTATTTATATACTTGTTAATTATTTTGACGTTAAAACAAAATTAAAATCTCTGCTCTCTAAATTCTACTATTTAACTATAGAACAGCTGCGCTATGTTTAATATTTCCACGTATTTCGTTTATTGTTTTTATTTAATAAATTTCTATAATATTGTGTATAATTAAGTTGCTTCAGCAATGAATTTTCCGTCACTCTTATTGGCTATTCTTATATTATACATCGGTATGTTCACTTGTTATTCACCGAATTTATGTATTATAAAATTAATAATATAACATGTCATTGTATATATTTTTATTTGTCGTAATTATATTTAATTGTTTATTATACTTTGCAAAAATTTTCTTCTTCGGATTTAGGATTTTAGTTCAAAATCTTCGCAACTAAGATTTAAAATCTTCTTTATATTTAAAATTTAAATTGACACATATTATCTTCTTTTTCTTCAATCTTAAAAATTGTATTCATTTTTGCCCATCTCCTAACTCCGCGTCTGGCGAGTTTTAGGGAATTAATGCACATGTACTCACGTTTATTTTCTCCTATCTCAGGGTTGGGTTATCGGCAAGCGAATTCAGCGTTGCAAGCCCACACGTTGCTAGAGCCACTTGCTACCTCGTACATTTCACCACATTTTTTTTGATACATCTTTCCCGTTATTTCTTAACTCGCCGGGAGTAAGGAAGGGTTCACAATAAATAACTCAGCGTACGTTAAAACTGTTATATTTAAATATAAAATAACTTCACAATAACTTAAATTTAATACAATAGCTTTATCTTTTAACATTATTATCTTTACTCGCAACTTAACAACTCCTTCTTAACATAACGTCATCTCGCTCGAAAGGTCTTTTTTCTACTGCCTTTTTTTTTGATTTTTTTTTTATCCTGTTTGCTCCTGTCCTTGGAGCGTCGACAGGCTATGCGATATATCGTATGAGGTATCTCAACCAATCCCGATCGACCTGTATACATCACGCGATGTATCTAACCCTTTAAGGTTGACTGACTAATATTAATATAATGAATACTACTTATTTAATATTATTATTATATTTGAATGGTAGCTAGGAGGAGGGTTACTTACTTATTCAAGACCAGCTGACTAATAGACTGGAGGGCGATGATCCGGTCTTTTCGTACCCTAGAGGGGCCGTTTGCTGAAGGCAGACAGTTCTGTCGGTATTACATCCTTTCATTACTCCAATATCTAAGAAATGTATTGTATGAAGCATGGCCCCCTCATCCTGAAGCGGGCCCCATTTAGGATCTTTGGCGCCCCCCCTACCTATCGCTAGGATAAAAGCAATATGACGCTCTACAGTAATGTTTTCCAAATGGTGTACGCATTAAAATTGATGTGTATATTTAGTGTTTTTTTTGTATATTTTAATACATACACTTGAATTATGGAGTTTTTGAGTATCGCTATACAATTATAAATTGTATTGTGTAACCACATAATTTTAAATAATATTATTATTGAAGGAAAATAGCGCCGCAGGCGAATTTTTTGCTATTAGAGCAAATTTATGATATGTGTTTATCTCACTTATCGAGCCCGGGCCCCAGGCTTGTGGGGGCCATGGTATGGATACATTACTAATAAAATATACACCTACCACTAAGCTGAAACATACAAAATTAAATTTATATATCAATAAATAAATTAAGCGAATAAATATAATATTAGTTAGACACTTACCCAAATCACCAGAGTCTGAGATGCCATTTGGTTGATATGTCCGACACATTTGGTTTGTATCATTAATTAGTAATACCTACGCAGATGTATTATTTTCACACCATTTTTTCTATGATATTAGTGTACCCTACAACATGTAAACAAACTAATTTTCCTCATTATTTTTTTAATATAAACCTAAATTTAATCATAAATACACTATTAATTAATAGTCTCAACATTCAACCGTTGATGATTGAAATAAACTACAAATCCACATTATTATCAGCAAAAAATATGTTTACAAAAAAAACGACTTAAAAGAAGGTATTGCACAGTATTGTATTCACAGCACGATAAATATGATATAATTTAGGTAGATACCTACTAGTGTACATTTTTATTACAATTAGCTGGTACTTAACGTAAATACCTATTATATGCACGAATACTAATTGATTATGTCAAATGTCAATAAGGATTAATAATCATTATGAATAGGTATCTATTTGTAATAGGTACATCCGGCAACTTTTAAATCTCGCGAGTGACTGGCAAAAATATTTGGATAAATTAAAAAATACGGTATGTATCTACCTATAAATCTCTACCATAAATTCTCCTAGTTTCGTTACCAACGTTGATATAATATATAATATTATTTTCTTTTAATAACTATGGTGCGACATAATTATTGGCTTTTGCGCAGTATACCTACCGCTGTTATGAAAGGAACTTTTTAATCTGAGTAAATGACATTATATTATCATGACTGATTTATTATTCGTTTGTGGTGTTTTACATTTATAAAAATATTCATAATGTGTCTAGGCGCCAAGTTTATTAGCATTTATATACGAAACCGAGCAGTCAAAAATAAAATAAAAAATCACTAGCGAGCGTGGTGACATCATACTAAAATCGCTGCGAGTACCTACTGGGTAATAATAAAAAAAAAGCATCCGGAACAAAACATCCCAACGCTCTGGTTATAATATAACTAAGTTTAGGTAGCTATTTCTATATAATACCAAATAATTCTCCTCGATTTGCCGCCCTTCGAGTATCTGCCGCCCCCAAGCGACGCTCAATCTGCCTACCCCCACGGGACGTCACTGCTTGTACTGGTTTTGTACTGGAAGTTTTTGAACCTTTGTTTACTGATTACTAGAGACCAGATTATAGGCAACATAATAGGTATATGAAATATGCATGAAAAGTGTCAAATTAATTATACAACATCAAATAATAAAAAAAAGTAATTTTTAGTTTTTTTATTTCAAATTCAGCATACAATTGGTAAGTATCGACGATAATTATTCTTCATCTTATTGTGCCATCCCCTAGCGGAGGTCGGCCACTATCAAGGTGATCTTATCTTTGTCGTCTGCTACCCGGAACAGTTCGGTGGAGCTGCACTCGTACCAATCACGGCCACGAAATGTGGCGCCGTCCCCTGCTACGTTTACCGTTGATCTTTCCTTGAATGACAAGTTGGGGAATGCTGTAATTTTGTCCTCTCATAATGTGGCCGAGTTACTGTAGTTTCCTGGTGTTGATACCACGTAGAACTTCTCGGTCCTTCCCCATTCGATTGAGAACTTCAACATTTGTCACCCGGTCGGTCCAAGGAATTTTGATGATGCGTCTATACAGCCACATCTCGAAAGCTTCAAGTCTCCGTGACATCTCTTGGTTTAGCGTCCATAATATTAATTATATAATTATAATTAGATAATAATATATAGGTATATAATTAATATATAATTAGATAATTATTAATTAACAATTATTTAACATTTTGTTACTCTTCTAAACGTTAACGATCAGTTACTGTTCCAAATGTTCGGTGGTAAGATTGTGTCTTTGATAACTCAAAATATTTTTATAAGTGGAAAGGGACCGTTCCATATCAACTGAGGTAACTGGGCAGTATTTGAATTGGGTGCTATGTTTGCACTTATTGTTTCTGGCAAAAGTTCACCCATCCCATTAATAAAACTATCAATTTGACACAAAGGTTCATAAAGTTATTGTTCAAAATGTTTTCAAACTTTTCTCTAAGTTTACGCGGGAATACCAATACCATGGCCCCCACATCCTGAAGCGGGCCCCTAGGCTAAGATCTTTGGTGGCCCCCCTACCTATCGCTAAAGATATTGGCAGTATGACGCTTTGCAGTAGCGTTTTCCAAATGGTGTTCGCGGTAAAATTGATATGTCTATTTAGTGTTTTTTGTATATTTTAATGCATCCATTTTTGAATTATGGAGGTATCGAGTATCACTACACAATTTATAATTGAATCGTACAACCACATATTTTAAAAAATAACATTAATGATGGAAAATAGCTCCGCAGGCGACTTTTTTACTGTTAGAGAGAATTCGTGTATCTGGTCGACTCGACACGCCGGGCCCTTCCTGAGCCCGGCCCCCCAGGCTAGAGCCCTGTCAGCCCCCCCTCCTCGTGGGGGCCATGCCCATAGCCCCCACAAGGGGGAGGGGGGGCTGACAGGGCCTGGGGGCTCGGGCATAGAGGGGGGCCGGTGTGGCAGAATGACTAGTTATAGAGAGACACACACCAGAATTTTTCTGTAAGTAAAAAAAAGGCGCCATTTTACTAGAAGATGTTAACATTTGCATACATGTGGCTATGTGATGCAATTCGATGTGATATTGTGATTGATATAACTAATATTTCACAGGTAAAAATTTATTTTAATTATTTTTAGTGTGTTTCCGGAAATGGCTATTTATCAAATATATTGAAGGGCTCGTGTTACTTGACTACCACAAAATATGGTCGCGATGCATCATAATCAGGGCTCGAAATGGACCGGAGAGCCGTTCTGGTACATAAAATCCCTAAAATTATCGCTCCGTCTCGTGGGAAAATTAATTTGACCGTTTGAGGTAGATAGGCCATATAACAAAAAATTAAACATCTCTTTTTTGGAAAATACACATAAAATTAGATAACTATGCTCATATTTTCGTAAAATTATCAAGCGCTCCGGTTCGTAGAATTTTTCATTTTGAGCGCTGAATTGAATACCGAGTGCGCCAACAACTCAATAATTTAATTGGTTTTATATGAGAGTACGAAAAATTGCTAAAAATACACAGAACGACCTTAATTTTACCCTGGGGAACCCTGGGGTTCCATTAAGGATGCAATTTAGGGAACACTTAAGTATAGGTAGAGCTTCACACTGCCCTTAACCTTAACGATATGTATGGGGGCCCGCTTCAGGATGTGGGGGGCCATGCCAGTGCTCGAAATGGAATATATTACGAACCGGAGCGCACAATATTTTATGAAAATGTTAACATAGTTATCTAATTGCTTGTGTATTTTATAAAAATAAGTGTGTTATGCCGTGTCCACATTGGCAACAAGTTGCTGGCAACCTCATTAAATTACGATTAAAATAATTTTGGTCGAACAAATTTTGATAATTATCGTGTAATTTAATGAGGTTACCAGTGTCGACAAACTTTTAGATTTTTACGTTAAATGGAAAATCTAGCTCACTGTAAAATTAATATGTCCACGAGACGGAGCGTTAATTTTGGTGATTTTACGAACCGGAACGGCGCTCCGGTGCGTTCCGGTCCATTTCGAGCCCTGGGCCATGCCAATACCTCTGGCAATGCGGAGTTCCTTTGGTGGATTTTATTCATTAACTGAAAAGATTCAGTCTAATATATAGCGAAAATATGCATCGTCATTAGATTTTAGGTAAAATATGCAATAACCGGTGAGAATGGGCTAAATATGCAATTGTGTATGCAAATATGCAAATGCATATAATCCGGTCTCAACTAGGGATTCCAATCCTGGGATCCCGAGCTATTTTCGATACCTATGAATCCCGGGATTGATAAACATAAACCCGAAACTTTCGGGATGGATTTTTTTTATCAATTTTTATGGAAAATAAAAAAAACGAAAATATAACAGAAAAAAATACTTTTAATGACAAATAACTACATTAAAAATAAACTGAGTTTCAATGAAGCTTGATTTATACCCATGTGTAAGATTGCCGATTCATTTAATATTTTCACATGAATTAATAAAAATGAGAAAGATTGAAAAAAAACAATGCTTCGCACTATTAACAAAGTAATTCCACCATGATCTCATACGTTTTACGGCAGTTTCATATTTGGCTGACTAATTAGATTTATGAAGCGGAAAGGCCATAAGTACACCATGATTTGCTTTACTATTTTAAATTTCGCTAACATTCATTAAGTCTTTACTATCATAAAAAGCAATCTCATATTTAATTCACATTATTATTTATATTATAATATTATTTACTCCATTAAACTTATCTATTTCCAAGATTCAACGTAATACAATATTAGCAATAAATGTCTTAAATAGTAGAAATTATACTTGATTTATTTTTTACCGATTTTATCAATGTTATTTGTAAATATAAAATTTGTATATTAACAATGGAAAAAAATGCCAATCCCGGGACCAGTCCCGGGATCCCGGGATTGTCAAATTGTAATCCCGAAATCCCGTGATCAGAATTTTGGCTCGGGATTGGATTCACTAGTCTCAACTGATTACAATAAAGTGGAGTGTTTCTTTTAACTGAATTAAATGTTAATTGTTTCTTTTCTAGATTTCAAGATTCGTTCTCTGCAAGATTCATAATAAGAAAATGAACATCTGAATTAGACGTCAAATTCATTTCTACATATTCTGAGACAGTCAAAACTAGGAACATTAAATTTCGTGGACGCAGTGAAAACTCACAATGTTTCACAACGGAGGCACTGGGGGAGGATACGGGGAGATGCAGTCCTCCACAGCAGGATACGGAGTGGGAAATGGCGTCTCTGGTGGACACTTGGGTGCGGCCACGGGAGTCCACGTGGGACAGGCGCCGGTCTACGTGCCACCTAGCAGGGCCGCGCTGCCCCCGTCGCAGTACCATGGGCATCATTTTGTGGGAGGTGGACACGTGCCGCAGAACCCTTGGCATCATCACGCGGCAGCTGATGGATATGGTGAGTTTATTATCAATACAATTCATTTATAGAATTCAGATAGGCTTTTCCCCAATACACTACATTTCGATGCAGGGGTTTGAATGTGTAAGTGTCCTACGAAAATGAACCACACATTATAGACCTGCAAGCAGAGCTTGAAATGGACCGGAATGCACCAGAGCGCCGTTCCTGTTCGTGAAATCAGTAAAATTATCGCTCCGTCTCGTGGAATAAATAATTTGACCGTCTGAACTGGATAGGCCATATAATAGAAAATCTAACACACTTATTTTTATGAAAAAAAACTCATAAACTTTGATAACTTTACTATGTAAAAATCTTCAGAAAACTGTCGAGCTCTCCGGTTCGTAAGTTTTTCCATTTCGAGCGCTGCGTGCAATAGTATGTGTTGCAACCTTCAAACACACCAATATTTAATGAGCGACAGTGCATAAACTGAGAGCAGTTGACAGAACGAAAACAAGTTTAAAATGGTGTATTCTTGACTTATTTAAGTTTATCCCATATTCTTCTACACTCGAGATCGGTTGCCTGTTACTCCACGTCCGTTAGGTATTTCAGATCCCAATAATTCTGTGTTCCCTGGGAAAGATAGACAAAAATAGGTAGGTTGGTAGGTAAATTAGGAATACCTACACTCTGCAGTCATAATAATATCGTATAGGTATATTTATATAAATATCTGGTAATAATACTAGAAGTACCTAAGTAGCAAGTCTTAAATATTTGATAAAAATGATAATATCAGATGTATTCTATACACAAGACTGCTATCGGCCGCTATCGAGGGTAATTTTTCAAATTTTTGTATAGTATTAGCACTTATTGTAACAATTACAATAAGTTAGTTGTGATTGTTACAATAAGTGCTATGTTTTAACAGCACCGCTCTTGGCTGTGCTAAATTTTAGAGCGAGGTAGACAGTTTTGATTGTTTAGACGGCTATTGTAACAATAAAAATATTATACTTCGATACAAACATATGAAAAACTACCCTCGATAGCTAGCGATAGCAGTCTTGTGCATAGAATAGATGCGCATATATCTATTTGACTCTAATAAATGTAATCAAATCTAATAAAATTTGAACATTACTGTCTACAAAACTCCACGAACAAAGATTATTTTTTTTATATCAATGCTGTTCTGTTTTCCATATGTTTTCGGTAAAATAGCTCTATTGGTAATTGGAAAATGTTTACAAGTTTATCTAAAACGTAGGAATATTATACCTACATTTAGGGATTGCAATACCTGTATTTAAAAACCGGTATTAAAGTCTTTATCAATACCGAAATACCGGTTTTAAAAATCCAAAATACCGGAATTTTCTGTATTAAGAAAGCACACTCGTTTACGTTTTTGAAAATGAATTATAATTTACGTGCTGCTAAAATGCAAATATATTGAGTGAAACCAACAGAGGTGAAAAAATAATAAAACATATTTCATCAAATATATTTTATATAAGTAAGTAATTGTCGCGATGAATTATCATAATATTATTTCGAAATAGAAGACATCCGTGACAAAAATGTTCAATTATTCTATAATTATTGATGAATGTACAAGCGTTGAATTTAAGAAGCTTTTCCTGCAGCCGGACTTATTTGCACTTGGTGAACTTGTGAGAGCTTTTGTTAAAATTATCAATACATTCAAATTATTTGTAAAAAAATCACTAGTTCTATAATTATGATCAATAAATATTTTTAAATGTCAACATAATAAATGTAGGTATGTAGGTTTTTGCAATAAAATAATATTTTAAAAAGATTTTAATAGCTGTATTTATTGATAAGCACATACTTCTGCTTTTTTAATGTTTAAGAAATAAGTACCGGTATTAATACCGGTATTCAATAAGAAATACCGAATAACCGGTATTGACATTTTCATTCAGTATTGCAATCCCTACCTACATTGCCCTGTAGTTTGATCAAACTATCAAAATAACGCTGTGTTTTCATATTTCAGGAGGAGGTTTGACCCCACAGTTTTATGGTGCCCAGAATGTTTTGAATTCCTGGAGAAGCGCTTATGATGCAGCTGGATTCCAAAGAACCAGTCCATACGGTAAGAATTATTGTAATGACACTATTTCAAGCCTAGATTTAGGTGTCAGATTATAATTGAAGGCCAGTTTGGGCCCCCCGAATTTGCATATTGTGGCTCCGGGGCCAGAAAAATAAATTTATTACTTAGGTGAAAAGTCTTTTTTCAGATTGCTATGGATTAAGTAGGTAGGTACACCAGTGGCGCACCCAGGACGGAACCAAAGGGCCTTGGCACCCCCCGACCATACAAATTATCAGAATGATTTTAAACATTGAAATTGAAAGCCAATAAACTATAATTTGGGCTTACTGGGCGTCTTACGTGGGCGAAGTCGGCGAAGCGTTGAGCGGCGCGCGCAACTCAAACGTATAACCGTGTGTGAAAATGTTCGTTCTATTTTTGGTTATACGTTTATACGTTTGAGTTTCGCGCGCCGCTCATCGCGCCGTCGAACGCGCTTACCTAAGACGAGCCGTTAGACAAATAAAAACACGACAAAAAAATCCAGCACCCTTTTTAGAATAATTTCTTAGATTTTAATTTCTAATACAAAAATTTCGAAAAACTAAAAATGTCGGGTTTTTTTAGAAATGTTTTTTCCCTAATGGAACTGTCCAAAAAATCTCGGTGTCCACCCGAATTCCGGAGTGGTGTAGGTCATGGCTGGGGAGGGCTGACAGGGCTCTAGCCTGGAGGCCCGGGCTGTAGGGGGGCGGCATATCGGGTTGACCAGATAAGTGAGATAAACACACATCATAAATTAGCTTTAATAGTAAAAAAAAGTCTAAATCCAGTAGGTATAACGGCTATTTTCAAAATGTGTTTGCCGCTGTATTCCCAATAACCGAGTTCAATGATTTTGTCACTACGCCAACGACACGCGTCGCCCATTGTTGGCTTTCTTGAGAAGTTGAGGGCTACATCCCGGGTGTATTCCTTATTTCCGTACTGTAACTTTTGTTGTTGCTGTGAATTTTGACTAACGCAAAGTGCTATTAATTTCCACCCTTTAGATTAGATTTAGTTGTTTTGAAATTGCTAGAAGGGTTTAAAAATGTAATTTTAAATTTTTTTTAAGATGGAGGCATGGAGTTCAGCTTCGGGGAGGGTCGCGAGTGTGTAAATTGCGGCGCCATTTCGACGCCACTGTGGCGTCGCGACGGCACTGGCCACTACCTCTGCAATGCCTGCGGTCTCTACCACAAGATGAACGGAATGAACAGGCCACTTATTAAACCCAGCAAAAGACTTGTAAGATAATATATTAACATTTCTAAATACAGTCGAATTTGGTTATTACGATCACAAAAATACCGAGATCTCGGATGTAATCAGGAAACATTTGTTGACATTTTAGTTTATGATTTTCTCCATAAATTTATTAACTTTTATCACGAGCTACTTCTCGGGTATACCGAACAAAACTGTTAATGTGTCGATCGTTTGAAAACAACATTTTCGACCCTAAGCAATAAAATCCGACCGGGCAGTTAACTAGACTGATGCCGCCGTGATCGGATTACGTCTTGACACTAGTTAAGTGTTTAAGTGAGTATCTAATTGGTGTTTTCGCCGACAACATTGAAAAAGTATCCACGCATATGGTTAAAATTGCATGTAAAAAATCCAAGCTTTGTGAAATTAGTAGGTAGTTAAGTAGGTACCTACCAGCTTTGTAGTTTATGAATGCCATGCTTGTTTCGGGATTTATACGATGGTTTTCAGATTTTTTATGTTCTATGCTTACAGAACGTGGTGCTAAAAATGTTATATACTTACCTAACTATATAACGAGTAATGCTTAGGTATAACAAGCAAATTCAGTTGATCCCATAATAACCAAGTTCGACTGTATGTGGTCGGTACTCGATAACTCCATAATTCAAATGGATGTATTAAAAAATATGAAAAAATCGCTAAGCATATACTGAATATCTATCTACCCTTAATTTTACCTGGCCTGAACAAAAACGAACCATAAGTACGAGTGAGAAAGCATTCGGCACGATTATATCTCCGCAATATCTGTTAGAATTAGAGTAAGATAGAATTTCTCGGCTGAATTAAATATTTTTTGTACATGTCGCCGGTAAATATTGGCTTGAATGACTTCATTCATTCAAAAACTGCAAGCACGTATTGCTGAATATAAAGTTGGTGGAAATTATTTTTGATTAATTGATTAAGTAGAAAATATGGTTAGATGTTGTGTCTAAATTTGGTAGCCGTACTAAGAAGCAACACAATGGTATAACGTTTCATAGTTAAGTTAATAATAATAAAATTTAGGTTCTACTGTGCGTTCCTACATAAGAAACACGGCTCAATGATTACAATATAATATTATAATATTACATAATTATTATCTGAACTGAAAATACCCTTTACGAATTTAAATATAATAATTACGTATTTTTAATAAAAAAATTCTTGCTTAGGTTAACTACGACATCTGTGAATTACTATTGCAACTGTACAGTAAAGACGCAAACTGTTAGCTGTTGTTATAATATTATTATTATTAAATATATCACTGGTAGATGTCACTGTCAAAAACAGACTGAGATGACTGTTATGGCTTGCGTCTGTGATAAACCTAGAGCCAGTTATAATAATATAGTGGGAATTTGTTTTTTTTTTTACCAAGTTAGATCATAATAATATAGGCCTTCACAGAGTAAAGGTTGTTTTTTTAAAATGAGAAATGAATATTAGCTACCATGAAATGTGGATACTTTGCCCGCTTTTTACGTAAATGATTGTTTTTTTTTAATTTTTTTGTATTGAGAGGTATATGGATTCTTGGTTTAAATTATTCGATGCTTAACATAGTACACCCGATCCTCTTTTTGCACGGGAGATACGTTCCAAAGACTATCGTGCAAAACAAAACCGTGTAAAAAAAGATAAGATGCCCATTCAAAAATGGTAGATAGGTTCTATTACTTAAAATCAACTCAAAATACGAAATTCTTGAACTCAAAAATAAATTGAATTTATTTATGTATTATTGATACATAAAAATACATAGTTTTCTTTTTAAATTAAATTTAACAAAAAGAAATATATTCATTCAGTGTCGCTACTTGACAATACACGTGCCCATTTACTGCTGTTTTTCGCTGGCAAAAAATCACTCATCGCTGGAAATATTTAATGACGCTGACGTCGAAACACGCGGTGCGTCTCTCGTATCGAACCTTAAGTGACTGATTAGTGGCGCTATGTATGTAGGTACGTATGTATGCTTGGGCGGCATCTGGTGACAACATATGTATGCACCAGTGGCGCGCGGTCCATTGCAATGCAATTTTTTGATAAAAATGTACATATATACGTATTTTTATTCTTTTTTGTTTTTTTAAACCGTGTTAAATAAAAAATAATAAAAAATAATTGATACTTTTTCTAAACCGTGTTATTTCGAAATCGTGCAAAAGAAATCCGTGCAAAAAAAGGATCGGATGTTTACTAATTTTCATGAAAATAGTTGATTTCGTGTGTATTTCATTACAATTAACAATTCATTTGAGTTGCATTTTAAATTGAGTCCACTTTGACTCTGACTTTTATACCACATATGGTGGCAAGCATTGACCATCTGCGGTTACTGATAACATTAGAGATATGGATCCCTTTGGTTGAATTCAGAATATAATATTATTACCTATTAATACCTATCACGTCTAAAGATATATTTTGATGCACCTGGATTGTCGGTCAAATTACTTTCATCATAATTTAGTATGTGAGTGGGAGAAACATCTTTCAGCGATGATTTTATATTAATAATGTCCTCGTTCAATTCTTAAATCCCTTTTTCGGCTTTGACCCTTTTAATATTTTACGTGGAACTGATAGTCAATTCAGATGCATGTCGCAATAGAAAATTGTTCACCCAGAAGATTCCTGGCAATTTACCATTAAAAACGTGATCACGTGAATTGCTTTTTAAGTACTCCTGTACAATTAATTGTAAGTCGAAACGTGTTAATGGGCTTCCAAAATCGCCTGCTATGATCAAAGCTTTAACTAGTTTGTTTACTTCTTCAGTAGACAATCTATGAGGTGCTCCAATAGGTTTGCTGTGGAGGCCTTATGCCTTATTTAAAATAGTTTTACTTGGAATCCCGAACTGATTTTATGCATCACGAGATGAAATCGATTTTTTAAGTACTAATAGATTTAAGGGCTCAGTACCAACTCACTCGAAAACATATACTAATATAAAATTTTACTCAACATAATATTACAGAATGCCAATCGACGGATGGGACTGTGTTGCACAAACTGTGGGACGAGAACGACAACGTTGTGGAGACGAAACAATGATGGAGAACCAGTGTGCAACGCCTGCGGGCTGTATTTTAAGCTGCATGGAGTTAACAGGTAATTTCATGGATTTTATTCACACATTTAGAACATTAGTATATTTATCAAAATCAGAATCGTGATAAGTCCGGATAAATATGATAAAATTAATAAATTAAGTATTCTTAGAGTAGAGTATTCCTAGATAGTCACTTTAGCACGTTTTCGTTATTTTTATTGTTCCAAATTAACAAGGAAAGGCATTCTATACACTAAAAGGTTATCGGCGGCTACCTCTGATTCATAACACAGTAAAAATTTACGTAGGTCAAATTCAGATATGTTCGTACTGCCGAACCCAAGCGGATAAAGCCGAACCAGCGCCATCTAGTCGATAATGAGCCGAACATAAGAATTTTGTATTGACACGTCAGACATAACCAACAATTTTATTAGTCATGTCATTGCGATTGCAGCAAACAGGCAGATCATGCATCTCAATTCTCAATATGTAAAATTGACATACTCTGTCTCGTTCTCATGTTAGCATGGTCAACAGAGGCGCAGTTAAAAGATATCACCTTTTGACAGTTCAGATGGTTAACTTTTTTTACATAATTAACCGCCAGAATACGTAAAGTGATAAATGTGATATATTTATCACAATTAGCTCTTTTTTTGATGTTCAGTGATATGTTAGAATAAGCCTGCTGGAGATTGTATTAACTAGATAAGTCTGCGAGCTGTCATTTTATGTAAGTAACATATTTAACTTTTAGTTTTATGGAAAATTTCGATTAACTGTAATGGCAATCAAATGCACCTTGACATGGATGTAATTGTGTTCATATATTGATAGTTGGTGAATATTTATTATAAACAAAATAGAAATCTGTCCGAATCTGATACATATTGTAATAAATTGGCTTGCGTATTGGTTAAGTGCGCCACGTAGGTCAAAATGGAGATTTTTTGGGATTTTCAGAGCATAAGCCTGTACATTCCTTAAACGTTGTAGATAATCTATTTATATAATTTTGAAGCCTTTATTATCCTTTATATTTATTTTAAACATATAACTTGACTAAATTAAACAGTCGGCATTCTAAATTCAAATTCTGACGATAGATGACTCTCAATATTTTTAGATTTTGCACATTTATTTATTTACTTTTGCGCACAAATGCGGTTCTATATTGCCAATGAAATGCCGGACATTATGTTTGAGATGGGGAATGGTTTATGGCTTACGGGCGTAGACATTAACGGCCCACATGCTCAGCGTAGGTCAAAATGGAGCTTTTATGGTATTTTCCAAAGACATTTGGTATTTTCAAAGCAAACCCTGGACATTTCTTAAACATTGTAGATAATCTATTTATATAATTATGAAGTCTTATTATCCTTTATATTTATTTTAAACATTTGATGACTGCATAAAGTATTTTTATTACATAAAATAGTATTCTATTAAACCTCTCGATATAATGTTGTAGAATATAGTCATATTTCAGTACATCCATATAAACAATATTTCCATTTCTTCTATTAATATTCCTCTTTTCTTGCTAATTATCGTAGATTGCATTACTACTATTTCGTTTACATGATCAAGTTATATTATAACATAATATTATATGTAAACACATGCACAGAGACACAAACTGCAGCAAAAAAAGCATATCTTAAAAAATCGCGTAAGTACGAATTCATGTTAGTCGAATTCGCGTAAGTCGAGGACTTACTGTATTTAAAAAAAATGTAAATCAACTCACTCATTCATTAATATTCAAGTGAGTTCAATACTTCTTCTAATTACAAAAAACAGAGCTCTGGTGGTTTTTTGTGATTATCTCAAAACTCGATTTTTGGAATATCTGAGTTATGACTCTAGGCAACTTAAATATATGAGGTGTCTAATTACAAAAAGCGACAAGTCCACAATTCAATATTTTCGGGAAACAACGTTTTTATGTTTCAAGCTTCAATTATTTGTTTTAACGTGAGATTATTTTTTCCGTTCTATACTATGTCGAAATTAGAACCAAATGGCAATTTGTTTCAGCCGATAAACTATTAAATGTAATAAATATAGGCAAAATAAAATTGGACATAGCGCTACTTGTACCTCACTTTTTAATTTATTCTTGCATAAGGCACATATTTCCGTGGCACTGTCGTGAGTTCACCAGATGCTACAGCATGGGAGACGCCCTTTTCAATATTGAACGTTCCCTTATTGGTTGACTTAAACACGCACGAAATCAACCAAGCTTTAAATAATATGAAACACGGACTTGGCGCTTTTTGTAATACATCGAGACTTATGTCGCGTTTTGGAATTTTTAGATCAATACATATTGTGTAAAATTATACAAAGAATACGTGCGTATTTTTTTCTCGATTTTTCCAAATGTGGACTTATCGCTTTTTTGAATTAGACGCTTCATATGATAACTTATTACAAATATTCCAGACCACTGGCGATGAGGAAAGACGGAATACAGACAAGGAAGCGCAAGCCCAAAAAATCTGGAAGTGGAGGATCCAATTCTGAAGATGGAACTAAAAAGGAAGAGCCGTCTTCCCCTGGCGGTGATGGTAAGCATTATAATCCAGTCCAATTATTATATAAAATCAATGAACATGTAATTAGAACTCAATCTAGGGGCCTTCATATAATATTACGTCCGCTCTAGGGGAGAAGGAGGGGGTCTGATATAATGTGATGATTTGTGGCCTTATATAGACAAGGGGGTAAAAAGTTATGTGACAAATGGGACAAAATTTTCATAAGCCACTGTTATTTTAACTTTATTTTACAATTATTTACAATTTTATTATTACTGCCAAAAGCAATGTCAGGGGTCCCAGGTTCGTATCCTGAGTCTGACAAAATACACATATTGTTTTTTAATTTGTGTTTGAGTCTGAGTACGGACCTAATGGGTTGAGCAAGTGACCAACATCAATTTCTCATAAAAACAAAAATCTGTTAATACAAACTGTCACTCTGTGGAGGCTTCTATGATCTTATTAGATCGGACATGGCCAAAAAAAATAACTGCCAAAAGTTGGTAAGTCTCGAAATCATGTTATGGAGTAAGTAATTGCAATTTGAAGTTTGATATGTTCTCTAAAATCATCAATTATTATAATATATATATCGGATGACCTTGATTTTTTTTCTAGCATACATATTTATATAATATAAACACATACTTAATCCATTGTTAACTCTAAATATCTAAATCAGCGGTAGTCAACCTTTTTATACCTACCGCCCACTTTTGTATCTCTGTTAGTAGTAAAATTTTATAACCGCCCACCGGTTCCACAGTAATGGTGATTTAATAAAGTAGGGAAGTAACTTTACTTTATAAAATTTATAAAGCAGTTACAGCAAGTGAAAGCATTTACTTAATAACAATTACTTTATGTCAGACTTTCGCTAAGTTTGGCAGAAAAAATCTTTATAAAACAACTTACTTTAGTTAAATCTATATTTTTATTTATACTTTGCATTCATAGAAGCATGAAGTCTGATGAAATTACATTTAATAAACATAGTGAAAATGTTTATAAAACTCCTACCGCCCACCATGAAACCTGGAACGCCCACTAGTGAGCGGTAAGGACCAGGTTGACTAGCCCTTATCTAAATTATCGACTTACCAACTTTTAGCAGCAGCCCCATTATGTAACTTAATATTAAAAGTATGAACCTATATTAGTTTAAATTTGATTTATTTTTAGACTCCAAACAAATGCTTCAGACCTCGATGCCTCTAACATCAAGTTCCGGCATCCACAGTCACACGCAATCCCATCATACGACGTCAGAAGCCTCATCAAAAATGTCCAGCCCCTCGAATCAGCAACAGAGGCCGTTCATCGGGCAGACTCCGCTTCTGCCAACCTCGCAACCGAGTCACAACAACCATCACAGTCAATCGCACCATCATACGATGCAAACTTCTCACGCGTCGTTATCTCCGTCAATACACAGTCAAAACTACCTGTCTAATTCGCCGTCAATATTCAACACTTCGTCAATTAAGAGTGAACCTAACCCGATATCCAGTTATGATGCGCAGAATTACCCCGGTAATGGTTCCTCCTTGCATCATTACCACGGGGGAAGCGCCGTTTCTAACTCACAATATCATTTCAGTCCTCCGTTGCAGCATGGGTTTGCGCTCGGGTCGAATATCGGCACCATTAACCCAACTGTCGGTGAAATGAGTGGATATCATCATCAGCACAATGTTATTCAAGCCGCCAAACTTATGGCATCATCATAATATGCTTAGCTTGAAACAAAGAGTTTGGACTATACCTGCAGAGAATCTTATCATCTTTTGATAGCGATTCCTGAACAATTTACTAAAGTTGAAATCGTAACAAGAAAAAAGTTAAAGTTAAGTTGTAAATTAAATAGATAAATATAATTGATTTAAGATTTGTGCTATTCCTATTATATTTGTCCGACCCACCTACGACAAACGTCAAATATAACAACAGTACAGTTAAGTTGTCATCAAATTGAGGTGCATGGTGCCTACTGTCACGCTAGCAAATTTAATCTATGGTTTCATCATTTTGCAGAATATTTTGAACAATCACCAGCCTGATCACCAGATGAAGAATGCCAACTATAATGTATTAGTAATTTGAATTATAATATTATTATTCATGCTAATTTCAATTAATTTTAACAGTTTCTATATGTACATACATAGATAATTTTTGAACAGGACCCAACCTGCAGACCATAGGTAATAGACAACATTCTTATAGAAAATATGTGAACAAAACGTGATTTTGACATGACAGTCAAAAAGTGTAAGCAAGTAGAAGATGATAAAAACGTTCATTGAGTCATGCAGGTGTCGCAGTTCAACGTGAGGTGACCTCATTGTTGTTCTGGTGATTTCGGCAGATTTTACTATCTGACAATGTTCGTCTAAAGATTCAAAATGTGCTATGGGATGGGAGCATCAGTCTGATTACATTTTAAACACCAAGAAAAACAGCATTACACACTTTTTTCCCGTAGCGGCAGCTTACTGTGATGTCACGTGATAGTAGACAACATGCGCCTCAATTTGATCAGAACTTTAGTGACAGATTTCTCCCTGCATTGCGTGATAATTTGTGGCTATCTTCATGTTTGACTTTGTTTTTATCTAAACACGGCTTCAATCAACATCACTTTTGTACTTATGACTTCCTTCCCTCTAATGGTATTCAAACTTTTTGATTAAAAATTCATTTTAATGATATTTATAAACATATTATCGTCACTGTTCTGGCAGAAGACACTAATTCGAAAAAATGATATACTGAGTTAGTACCAAAATGTTCCTTATTTCAAACTTTACCGTCTGGAAACCTTCTTAATAAATAAACAGTCTCTATTTTAAAGGCATCCTTTTTACGATTACTTAATAAACTCACATGATAGACCATTATTTCAAATATTTTAACAACTTCAAAGTCAAATTACTCAAAACTAGTATTCTCCAGTTAGTGTGTTCTGCCTGAACAGAGACGTTATATATTATATATTATATAAATTCAAAAATTTGTACATATATACTGAATTAAAATAATTAATTATTTTATGAGTGCAATCACAATTTTTAATAAGCTTTACTGATTTATATAAAAAAATAAATATCAAAACTTTTATCAATGAATTATTATTAGTGTGTAAATAATATAGTAATAAAATAATAATATGAGTTTATACCTTACTTTTATAACCTTACTTTTAAGTTAGTGTGAGTGGCACCTTTGGTATTATATACATAAATCTTATAGCGTATTCGTAAAATGTGGTAGTGTTTGTGTGTAAGTTATCTGTGATTGTTTTAAATTTGCTACTCACACTAAGTCAAAAGCAAGGTTAGCTGATTACTGTTCTGGCACTATGGTCGAGATGCGGAGAATGTCACGAATCACCGGATATCATACTGCAGTTTGTCGGGTGATTAGCGGTTAACGTTAGAGTACACCTGAGTAAGCCAGTACCTGAGTACTGTCACATTTTAACCAAAAAATGAATAAATAATTTTGTCGTTTACTTGTGTCTGAAAATGTAAAATTATTTTGATTATGAAAGTATATTTAAGTATGAAAGACTAGCAGTATTAAAATATACATCTTTATTATAATGTTAATATTGTTTACATATTATACTTTCATAAACAGACACTATCTTAACAGGATACACACATTACTCGCCATGTTAATAAAAAAATATACGAATGAAAATACAGTCGAACTTGGTTATTACGAGGAAGATGGGACCGACTGAATTTGCTCATTATAAGCATTAGGTACTCGTCTTTCGTTATATAACATTTTCCGCGCCACGTTATATAAGCATAGAATATAAAAAATCTGAAAACCATTGTAAAAATCCCCGAAACAAGCATGGCATTCATAAACTACAAAAGAAGTTGTTTTTTGTAATAAAGTGCTGAGCCGCTGGTAGGTACCTACTGACCACACAAAGCTTGGATTTTTTACATGCAGTTTCAACTATATGCATGTAGAGTTGGGTTTCGGGAATTTCCCGACGGAAATTCTCGAGAAATTTTCGAGATTTTCCATTCCCGAATCTCGAGAATTGAAATTTTTAATATTTCAGGAAATCCCGGATCTCAAGAATTTTTTCTCGGGATTCGGGATTTCTTTATTATCAAATATTAATTGAAAAAACGATTATCTATATGATAAAAGTGGATAGAAAACACAAAATGTTCAAGGACTGATCGGGGCATTTAACACAATTAAGCCAACGTCAACTCAAAATGAGCGAAATTTTTGTAACATCAGGGAATTTTGTGTTTCAAAAGCATACGCGATTGTCAGATGCAGCGATTGACAGTCTGTGTTTTTTAAAATTCTATTTTAATAAGTAATGTTTTGAATTATTTTTGTTTTTCTACTTCTTTTTTGGAATTTGGAATTTACACTGATTTTAGGATTTTTACAGGTTTTTTTTTGAATTTCCCGATATCCCGAGAATTCTCGAGAATTCTTTTCTGGAAATCCCGAATCTCGAGATTGAGATTTTCTCGGAAAATACCCAACTCTATATGCGTGGATACTATTTCAAAGTTGTTGGCGAAAACACCAATTAGGTACTTAGACACTAAATTAGTGTCATGAACGTAATCCGATCCCGGTGGCATTTTATTGCTTAGGGTCGAAAATGTTGTTTTTGATCGATTGACACATTCACAGTTTTGCTCGGTATACCCAAGAAGTAGTTCGTTATAAAAGTGAATAAATGTATGGAGAAAATCATAAACAAAAATGTCAACGAATGTTTCCTCATTACATCCGAGATCTCACTATTTCTGTGATCGTAATAACCAAGTTCGACTGTAATAACTATTGATACTTTAGGTATACTTTATCACCGTGTTCGCAATTATAATTAAAACACTGTGATAAATTATGCATTAATTTATTGACTGTTTGTATTACGTAACTATTTGAATTATTCAATGTTAATTAAAAATATTTTTAACAATTAATTATCAGGCAATTGCAATTTAAAAAAAGGCGGCAATTTTGATTGCAGAACGTGGTGTTGCCTCACTAACTTATTACTTTTTCACTGTCATGGCTATTCTGATCTATTAAATGGCATTTTGACATTATTTTGATTTAACATAACTCGACATTACCTGTATCTCGGCCAATGATAAATACCTAGGTGAAATTTTACTATTTGTACATTGTTAAAAACATGTAAATATTATTATAATTATTAGTTGTGTAACTATACTAAAAATGGTAAAATTATGTATATTTAATCATGTAACTTTCGTTAAAAAAATTCATGTTAATATTTATTGAATTTTATTGATGACTGCAGAAAAAAAACATTATAACAATTTAAAAAAACCGAACAAAGAATCATGTTTCTTTGAGACAGTTTTGAATTAAGCCAATGAAGATAATCAGCGCCAATTTCACACCGTGACCAAATTACCAAATTTTGACTTAAAAACATTATTTTTGCATTTGAAAAATAATTTTAATTCTTCTTTTCTTTTGCCATATCCGCCCCTTAACTGGAGCATATGGACACCACGCGGCGCCTCCAAGAATCCCTGTCGCTCGCCAGTCTTCTTGCTTCGTTCCAGGTCAAACCAGCATCCCGTAGCTCCGCCGTATACACTCTGTAGATTGTATTTAGCGGCCTTCCAGGACGCCGGAATCCGGTCGGCTTGAAGAACAGGCAAACCAGGTTGAAGTTCTCTTCTGGCATCCGCAGCACGTGGCCGAGCCAGGTCCAACGTCGCCTCTTCACTTTCAGCGTGATGAGAGGCTGCTTGGTGCATTCTCTTATCTCCTTGTTGCTCCTAAAGTCATACCACTGCACACCCAGTATTCGTCGCAAACATCTGTTTTCGAAGCTCAGTATACGGTTGCTCTGAGCCTTTGTAAGGTGCCATGATTCGCTACCGTAAAGCAGCACCGTCAGAATGCAAGCGTCGAATAGGCGGCATTTTAATAGACCATTTATTTTATTCAACGAATAAGACACAAGATTTCAGAATGTAACATTCTATTGAACATACGTAATGTGAAAACATCTCATGCATTAACTCATTAGAAAAAAAATCTTTTTATGTGATATGAACCTTTAACCGCTGTATTTGTGTCAGTGTGCTTTTCCAATTAAGCTACTGGCATTCTACTTAAATACGATGATTTTAACTAGTAGTTATTACATAAAACGCTTATCGAATTCCCGTTGGGTGTCGTATTTTTCTAAAAAGATTTTTTCTAGTGGGTAATATGCATGAGATGTTTTCAAATAATATAGAAAATAGATCAATCCAATGCCAGCATGAAAATAGTAGGAAAAAACTACAATATTATGAATCAATTTCGTCAGTGAAAAATCAAGACTAAGAAATTTTTAAATTAAACGTTTGCATCACCACCAAATAATGTATAACCTTTTTCTTCTTGGTCGTACCCTCATGGCTGAGGATCGTGACCAACTTTGAATTTTGCAATCCTTGAGTGACCGAGACTTTCCATCCCTCTCGATCTTCCGCTTCTTTCATGGTAGAACGAATGGTGCCCCCAGTCAACTACTTTACTTGGTCGCTCCAGCGTGCCTACGCTCTTCTTCTACTTCACCTTTACCTGTCTCTCCAGGTTGTCTGGTCCGCACCAGGCAATATGTCCAAAAAACTGCAGAATGCGTTTCAGTCATTTTCTCGAGAGCCGTTCCTTTATCTGCAGTCTCTGGATGATTTACTGGTTCGTTCTGTGGTCTGTCCATGAAATACGAAGCATTCGCCGCCAACACCACATCTCGAAGGTATCAATTGCCTTCTGCTCCCTTGCCTTCAGGGTCCATGATTCGACACTGTATAAAAATATGGAGAACACTAATGTTTGCACAAGTATCCATAACCTTAATGTTATAGAACTCTTTATCAAGAAAACACAATTTTTCATGTTTTTTATACATTGCTCTATTTTCATAAACATTTTCAGCGCATCTATTCTATACACAAGACTGCTATCGGCAGCTATCGAGGATAGTTTTTGATATGTTTGTATCGAAGTATTATAATTTGTTACAATACGTTAGCCGTCTAAATAGTCAAAACTATCTATCTCGCTCTAAAATTTAGCACAGCCAAGAGAGGCGCTGTTAAAACATAGCACTTATTCTAATAATTACAACTAACTTATTGTAATTGTTACAATAAGTGCTAATACAGTTCTCTCTCAGTAATCCGCCACCCCAAAAACCAGACAAGTGTCCAATTAGTGAAAGCGGCGGATTATAGTGCATACATAAAAAAATATGGTAAAAATTAAAACAGGTATTTTGTAAAAATAGTTTTTTTTTGAGAAATTTGTACTAGCAAATTACGGTTTTATTTATAATCAAAATCGAGTATTTACTAAATTATATATATTTATAAACTAAGTTTATTAACTAAATATAAACAGTAAATCACTTGA
The DNA here is from genome assembly GCF_057557595.1 of Rhyacophila brunnea. Classification (NCBI taxonomy): domain Eukaryota; kingdom Metazoa; phylum Arthropoda; class Insecta; order Trichoptera; family Rhyacophilidae; genus Rhyacophila; species Rhyacophila brunnea. The sequence goes on along the minus strand of NW_028232904.1, from coordinate 27,201,546 downwards.
CACAACCAGTTGTTCAGTGAGACAGATATTCTTGAATGGCTTAGGATCCTGGCTTTCCCTATGACCAAAAGCTTCAGTTTGTGTGTCCCGGTTGCATTGGAGCACTGCATAATTGTGATGCGGTCCTTGGGCACTTTCCTCCATGGTACATTACTTTCTTCGCGATGAACGTACGTTTTACGAACGAGAAGTTTCCAAAATAAACCCGTCTCATGACTACTGAATAAAAATACATAAAATATAAATAAAATACCGGCGAATTATAGAGCTTGATTTTGTGCCTTCAACTAGTAAAAATAACGGTGGATTATAGTAGTTGTCGGATAATCGAGCGACGGATTACTGAGAGTGTACTGTACTTCGATACAAAAATATAAAAAACTACCCTGATAGCTGCTGATGGCGGCCGATAGTAGTTTTGTATATAGAATGGATGCGCAAGAACCATATGCAAACGTTGAGGACTGCTTGTATCTCACATTCTGACAGTTATCAATACATAACGTATTTACCAGAATGAAAGTATTGCTAACTATAAAAAATGATCACGTGATATATTATTTAGGAAATAATATTTGGTTTTTGTATTATAGGGGTTTAAAAATATAAAATACTAATTAGTTACCTAGTTATTGCACAATAGTTGGCACCCCTGTATAAGCTATGCTGACTTATTCTAGTAGTTAAATTAATTGAGGGGCCGAGGATTAAATTAGTACAGGTGACATATAATTACAAAATGAGTTAAGAGCTGTTTTCATATCACTAAATACCAGTGGCGAAGAGTGGAGGTAGGCTGTTAAGATCCGCTATAAATAGTGTACACTAAACTTTGTCAGTCATTCGTAGTTGTTTTCATTAAAATAAGACTACAATTTACAGATAGTGTTGGTTCATTTTTAAAATTCAATTAAACCCTGCGAAACCAAGACATAATAGATAATAGTTAAGAAATACATGTCTATCTATAAAATATCTAAAATTATGCAATTAAGTTATACATAACTTTGAATATTTTATAGATAGAATAATATTGTTTATCTATTATATTTTGGTTTAGGCAGGGCTTAAGGCTATACCTCAGTCGAGGCATGGTCTAAAAAGATCGTGGCTAGGCAATGCGCGGATTGCGGGTCACGGGTGCAAATGACGCATGCCAAACGAAATATAATTTGTCATATAAATCCAACATGCGTCCATTTAATGTTTTGTTTATTGTTCTATTAGTAACAATAATAATATATTCATTGACATGTTTTCTTTTTCAAGTAAATGGGTAACGTTTTTACTCATCTTTACACGATTTAAGAATTAATACCCCCGTCGCCATCACGAAACAAATTGACGTATTCACACCTCCACGTTCGCTCTCCGAATGCTAGCGAGTCCAAAATTTCGTCGCGCCTATAGTTGAAAATTTTTGCTGTTTCACAGATGTATCGTATTAATGAATTTAAAAAAATGAATCAATAATATGTGTAATATGCATTCGTAATCCAAGGAAAACAAATAAGTATGAATGAAAAAGTGTGCACAATTTTGTCGTATTGCTCAAAATATACCAAAACTATTACGGTTCTGTTTAGGCAGGGTTTAATTGAATTTTAAAAACTAACCAGCACCATCTGCAATTAATTATTGTAGTCTTAGTTGAATGAAAACAAATAAGTAAGACTGACAAAGTTTAACGTGCACTATTTATGTTGGATTAACAGATTACGACCGTATTAGGAAGCTCACAGCTTCAATTCAATCCGTTACTGAATTGTGCCGGAAAATATAAATTAATATGTATTTCCCACGACTCGAGGAAACGGTTCATAATGACATTCGACGATCGGGAGACGTTTTGTGTAATTTGCAAGCACAAAACAAGAGAATGAAACATTTTCTTAAAATAAATAACTATAATTTAGACTGAATTTGTTTATTTGTACATATTATGTTATTAAATCAGTCGTACTATGAGAAATTAATCATTTTGTACAAAATAGCATGTAATTTTATGTATAAAACAAACTATTTGACATTGTTTAATATAGGTAGGAATAGATATACCATCATAAATCGTCCGGTGTTCGAATATGGAACTAAGCCCATAATAATTACAAGATAAAAAGAACTTTTTATATACAACGTTTTTAAATTTTCTGTTGAATCATATAAACTTGACTTGACTAGAATTTGTACTTGATAGAAATAATACTGAAATGTCATTTTGATTTCCATAGTAACGCACGTATATATTAATAATTTAGTTGCTAGTACCCCAGACCCTTAGCAACCAATAATAGTTGATTGGATTACGGATTTCTTCCGAAATAACTTTTCATACAAAACAGAATTAACTGAAAATGAATTCAATTCTGCTTAAAGATGGCTAAAAGTATTAAAAGAATGCATTGGCATCGTGATCTAAAAATATTCTAAAAGTTTCAAATGTCTAGCTAGTCGGGAAGTTCGTTAAAAATCAATTACAAGATTGTACTGGAAAAACAACCACCGGACAAATAAGAATACGACCTAATAAAAATGTTGTAAAAACTAACAGTATTGAATAATATCGTCTATGTAAGTTCAGTACCGTGGAAGAACCATTTGTCAAAATGTTCAGGAGGGACAAAAAACCTTGCAATTTCGTCAATAAAAAAGATAAAAAATAAAATAAAATGCAGTTTATTGTGTCTTCCTCTTTTATATTAGAAAATATATATTTACTATCATACACATACGCGGTATTGCCATAGGATTATTTTGTAAATCAGTTGGGCCTTACGCGGTATTGCCGCAATTCTCCGCTCGACCGCTGTCTTGGATTTAGGGATGCAGTCTTGCTTGCTTCTTCAGTATGGATAATTCATACGCTGTATTGATTTTAACTGAGTGCAAGTAGTCTATTGGTCAATTTCAAAATTTGAATGCACCAATCAATGCGGCTTGTGCCGTTTAAACGAAAGCGCCAAAAATACGTATTTTGAACATATTGGCTCATACACGGTATTGAACTTACATAGACTATATGTAAAATGTTAGCATATGTGGCGTCCTCACTCAGCGGACAATTTATACTGGTGGATCTATAATATAATCATTCAAACATGAATACATTTTGTACTTAAGAAATTACTAAAATTAAACCGTGGAATATACTGTCATATTATTTCCTACTATAGATTTAATTATGAACAAACACAAAACTATAATAATTATTTGATACAGTGAGCTTGAAGTCTTGTTTCACTCTACAGTACAGTAGAACCTCGATATAACGGATGGAAAATAATTAAAAAAAACATTGTGTTAATGTTATACATGTTGAAATCCAAGTGTCACCACGTGTACACAATGTTCTGCGCATGATAATCACTTCATACCTCTAACACTCGAATTCAAGTCGTCCTGGTAGTAGATTGAATGTAGTACTGACGTTTACAACGCTGGCCGCTAATTCACATGGCTGCATAGCAGTTTAATTTGTTTATTCGAAGTGAATGGATGCATTTTATTACTCCTTTTAATAAGTTTACAATGATATTGATAATAGAAGTAGATGAAGGTGACCCTGTGTATCACATTACGACTGAAAGTGAAGTAGCAGATGACGTTATGATCTTGGAAAATGAGAATGGAAGTGAAGATGGCGAGTGAGAAGAAATAACACACTCAAAAACAAAGTTATCAGTAATAAGATCGCATCTCGACGATCTAATAACATTTTATTGACAATTCGTGAGATAACGAAAATTCTACTATATTAGTGAGATATCCAGGGTTCCAGTGGCTAGCTCAGGTGTCGATAGAACCCCGGATTCACAAAAAAAATTAAACGAAAGAAATTAAATAAAAAAAGGTCTTTCTTGTTCGTAACGTGGTCTTATATTTTTCATCTTTAGTTTTACAAGTTTATTTTCGGGTTTTTACAGTTTCAGCCATCAGGTCCGTATGCTTTGAACAAAGGACGCTCACTAACTTTTCTCTCGGGGTTCCCTTTTTTGAAATTCCTCTGAACCCACGCCGGCTCACCAAAGAGCTCTCGTGATTGGCCAAATCCGATCGGATGATCTTTGGATTCGGCGAATCACGGGGCTGACTTCGGCGCCGGCGCGCGTAGATTTTAGCGTTGCGCAATGCGCGGGAAAATTATAATATTTAAATTCTTACTTAGATATTTTATTTAGTCTTAAAATTGTCTCTTTCATCCATCATCATTTATACTTTATTAAAATTATCTTAATTACACCTCCGCCCAGTAAGTGATTTTCACGCACGGGACGAAGGCCTTTACTTATGAATAAAATATTTACGTAGTTGAGCAAGGAATCAGATTAGATGTTTTATGAAGCCGTTTTTAGAGGTTAGGGTTACATTTCGGCTTATAAAATTATTAAATGATTATTTTACACCGGGAGAAGCCCGCCTGTAACAGGGATGTGTCATTAGGTACACACATTTTCGTAATTTTAGAGCTGATTATTAAAAAATAGTAGTTTTCAAAAGTGCAAACAAAACTTTATTATTTTTTTAAAGCGGGATTACCGAAATCGAACACCACAACAGTTGTGTCTAGATATATCCGAAGATGAATAAACAGGATTTTGTTTGTGTTTTTATATAACGGACACCCTCTCACCTGCATCAGTTCGTTATATCGAGATTCTACTGTAGTATAAAATAATGAAGTGAGACCTATGCAGCGTCTGATCTCACTGCTTCTAAGGAAAATCGAGCGCATGGATAGTAATAATATTGATTAAAGTTGATATACTTTAATTTCTTTATGGTTCAGATTGTCTTTTTGCTGCTGAACTAAAAACTCCCATCATCATCATCAGGGGCGCGACAACCCGGTGTGGGTCCTGGCCTCCTCCAACAGCTCCTTTCATCTGTCCCTATCCAGTGTGGCCGTTTTCCAATTAGGTACCCCCAGAATACGGCAGTCACTGGCAGCTCCATCCAACCAGCGAATCTTTGGCCTCCCTCTTCTTCTACGTCCTATTGGATTGCTGGACATCACTCTCTTTGCCGGTTCATTGTCATTCATACGGTGCACATGACCTAGCCATCGCAGTCTCCCAATCTTAATTGATTGAACTGCGCTGCAATCTTCGTACAGCCCGTAGAGCTCAGCATTATATCTTCTCCTCCAATTGGTGCCATCCCTGATCGGTCCATATATACGGCGGAGAATTTTTCTTTCAAAGATGTTCAGGGCTCGTTCATTTCGCAGAGTTAATGTCCTGGTTTCCGATGCGTAGGTGAGCACTAGCTTTACAAGTGTCTTGTAAAGAGTGCTTTTAGTTCGGCGAGATAGCATGCGGGACTTAAAATGTCTTAACAGGCCAAAGTAGCATTTATTCGCAAAACTCCTATGTATTTAAAAATGCACTTTGAATTTGCAAGGTAATTGGATATCCCCCACGTCGTTTATAAGCGTCGTATATAAGTCATATAAGCGTCGTCCTATAATTCAAATTCAAATCCTGGGTCTGGCAAGTACACGTATTGTTTTTCAATTTGTGTACGAGTCAGAGTATGGACCTAATAGGTTGAGCAAGTGGCTGACATCCATTTCTCGTGAAAAAACAAAATCTGTTTAAACAAACCTCTACTCTGTGGAGGCCCATATGATCTTATTGGACCGGACATGGACGTGGAGAATTGGATGTCATTCGAAATAGTGTGCTAATTTTTTAGTTGTTTCATGTGACGTTAAACGACTCCATACTAATTTTATAAATCGTCATCTCTTTGTAGCAAATAGATACTTTGGGTACATTATTATGTCAATATCGTTTCACAGTGTAATGTGTGAAAGTGTTCACCGTTTAATAAATACGATGTGTTTGTTTTAAATTATTGTAAATAATAGCATTTAATATATTAAGTTAAAAATAATTATTATTATATTAATTAAGTTATAGGTGTTTTCTTTTACTAAGCATATTCAATATAATATTAATAGGTATCGAATAAATAAAATAAAAAAACATTGGAGGAGTTTTATTAATGGGTAACATTCTAGAAAAATCACCATATCCTAATTATATAATAAGTGTTTCGAATCCCGCAACTGTACCATAATATGTTGTTTTGTACTGTTGTTTTTGAATCCAAGGTGTAGATCCAATCATGTTCGGAAACTTGTAAGTATGCAGTTAGCCGTATCACACTCCACCGTGAAATATATTATGGTTGTATATTAAAGACCGTCCAACCTCTTTGGGTCGTATAGTACTGACATAAAATTCATGTTTAAATAAGACACGGTTCTTGTCGGTTTAAACTTTACAGGAAGCCAGGAGCAATCAAATTTTGAAAGGCTTACATTCTTGAATTTTGCCAGAATCAGCTATGAAAATTGAATTAATGGTCATATTGAATCTAATAAAATTGGAGACAGTATAGTACACGGTAATCTCTCTCACGGCGAACTGTGCCACGGTGAAATGTTTTACGTACAATTTCCATGTAACCAGATCCAATGGACTGAGAGGGGTTGGCAAACCGCGGGTCTTGGGGTATTCACAGTGGTAGGATATCACACAGTGGCAAAGATTCCATACTAGGCGATTATTTAAACTTTAAAGATTACATTCTTAAGAAAATTATTTTTTAAATGCATTTTGACATATTTATAATAATCACTTGATTATTTTATATTCTATAAAAATAATTTAATTTGACAGATGTCATATATGTAGGAATGTATTATACAGATTACAATACAATCTGCAAAGGTCGCAATTAAGTATGACGCCTTTAGCATAGTGGTCTATGTGCGTGGGCGCGTTGCCCGAGAGATGCAGGTTCGATTCCTGCGGTGCCTTACTTGTTTCAAAAAGAATTTTTCTATTGGTTATAATATATTTTCTCAGAAGTATATTCAAAATTATGTACGTTTAATAATTATAATGTTACATTCTTAAATCTTGTGAATTATTCGTTGAATAAAAAAAATAGTTCATTAAAAACATAAGTTAGTTTTCTGAAATGTTTATTTTCGCGATTTAAATATTTATTTTGAATATTCAATTTCAATTTATTTATCTTTTAACATATTGTGGACATTACAAATTATAAGTTTAAGACGTTCATAACATGACATTTAGAAACAAAGATATATAAAACAGTATTACATAAAAAAAGAGATAGATCAGTAGATAAATTAGATAGGTACAAGGAAGTACACCGGATGAGTTAAGCAGACCCTATTTTAAGAATTTATAAAACAACGTCTACCTAAACTCATTCTCACGTAGGTGGAATATATCAACACCCGAAGCAATTTCGTTGAATATAGTTATCGCCCTCCCAATTGGCATTACCAGTGGCAGGTTGGTTCTGCACCTTGGGAGAATAAACAACTGATGGTCTCTATTTCTAAGATAGTTATCAGGAACACACAGGTCAACACTGCCCAGAATGGCAGAGTTCTCAATGTGTCATCGAAAAAAAAATGAGTTGTACTATCATTAAAAAACAAAGTGGATAAAATCAATGCTTTGAATGAGGTGGCTCAGGATGCTTATTGTCTAATAAATATGGCGTCGGCACCTCAACGATCTCGGATATAAAATAAACAAAGTGAAGAAATTGAAGAATGCCCACGGTGACCGCGCGGCTTAAGCGTTGGACTATAATGCCGTGGGTCCCAGGTTCGAATCCTGGGTCTGGCAAGTACACATATTGTTTTTCAATTTGTGGGTGTCAGGGTATGGACATAATAGGTTGAGCAAGTGGCTGACATCCATTTCTCGTAAAAAACAAAATCTGACAATAAAAACCTCTACTCTGCTGAGGCCCATGTGATCCTATTAGGATCGGACATGGTCGAAAGAAGAAAAAAGAAGAAGAAATTACAGTTTACGAATTGCATAATGTCCAAGGCAGCTTAGAGTGAAACAAAATGAAGAAGTTGAGCAGTGTATTTTGATGTGGTTCATTCAAAAGCACCGTTATTATGTGAAAAAGTGAGATTTTTTAACTAAAGATTGAATGGAGATTCAAACTTCACACTTTTACATACACGTCGAAGGTATTTTTGGAGAAAAATTACTATGACGAGGAGTTTTTCTATAATGCTGAAAATCGATGTTTTTTAAAATATAAAAAATATTAAAACTATGAATTAGTCAAAAATCTCTATGACAAAACCAAATTTTAATATTGTGATTATGAAAATAATATTATTAGCCGAAAACGAATCAGTACGGAAACAAACCATAAGGCATTAAAAATATAGAAGTTTTAGAAAAAGCTTTTAAAATTATGAAATAGATGTCACTGTAAATTACCTTTTCTTTATCGTCAGGAATTTATTATTTTAATATTGACTTTTGTCCGATGACGTCTGTGCTAGGATTATAGATAAGGAAAATTAGAATAGGCGTTTGCAGTACTGATATAATTATTCATCGAAAATGTCGTCCTTTAGAATAAGAAAAGCCGTTCGAGGAGATATGAAACGAGTCCACGAGATGATAGTGGTAAATAAACTTTCCTTCTCTAATATCCACACTCACTTCAATATTCTTTATGTTGATTATAATAACTGTTACAGGAATTGGCAACCTACGAAGACGAGCCGGACGGAGTGAAGATTGCATGTGAAGGTATTCATTGTTGAGATAATTAGATATAGCGATTAAATAACCCCTTTTTAATTTAATGTTATTAATTTTATGCTATTAATACATAACCTCTACCGGTGACAGCTTTTCCTACGTATTTCTGTCTTCTGACAGTTGAAACCAGTGTTGCCATTGCTTTATTGCCAGTAAAATAAATAAGAAATGGCAATATTAAATTTGATACTCAGTCCGATATTGATACTTACTATTACAAAATCAATAATAATATTATTTTAAAAAAATCTTGAACTTATGAAGCCCTAATAAAAATTTAATTTGCATGCATTTTTTGTAAGTGTATCAATTTCAATTTTCTTAAAATATGACATGGGTGTTTATTGATTTAATGGAAATCAGTCAATGTCATATTATTATTGTTTTGTTGAGAATAGTCCTTATAATAGGAATCTGGAAAACATATCAGAAACATAGGTATAACTTAAAAATTATGTAATCGCTAATCGCCATATTATATTTGAGCAAATATCTTGATATTAATTATTTTTACTTTGATTTTATGAAATTGAAAATAAGGAAGGGGTGAAGGTCTACTGGCCTGGACCGCCCCCCAGAATGCAACAAAATCATAATTATTTAGGACAGGTGAATGGAATATTACTTACAGTGGTGATATTGAAAGAAATAATGTTTGCTTTTAATCCTTTCCACGCGGACAGTACACCTGTTGTATACTAATTAATTGGCCATTCGATATAATTAGCATGTTATTTAAATGCGGTAATCAAATAGTAATTAAATGCTCCGCAGTCAACATATTGTGGCGTGTCTACGTTATGTAATTCAATTATTACATAATCCTCTTCTCTATAAACGTCGTAAATTATTATTTCATGGTCTTTCCATTGATTTATTATATTATAGGATAGGCTTTTAGATAATAATGTACTTACATAGATTTGATGCAACACATTTTCTGACAGTTCATTCGGAAACATTCATTGGTCGGTGTATTGGTATTAAACGGTATGTAGCCAATCAAATATTGACTGTTTACTAAGGAGTGGTTTTCATCGAATGAGATTTTATATCGGGTTTGCCCAAACTGATGGTGGGCAATGTACGTTTCTCATTTTGTCCTGTATTTTACCACGTTTTTCTTAGCTCAGTTATAGCTAAATTATACAACCTTTTACTCATTCGAGCTCAGAGTTGCAAGGATAAATAAACATTATATTTTTTAAACACACTCAAATAGTAACAATAACATATCAATTTTTGGGTAACCGGACAAAACAGAACAGCCAGGGGAAAAATGAAACATTCATTTTTGTGGAATCTATTTAGGTTAGGATAGATTAGGTTAGGTCATTATTTCGTTGTACCTAGTCACCCAATCATTTTGAATATATTATATCGAATAAGATGAGATATTGTAAGCTTGCCGGCAACACCAAGTCCCATTTATTTGAGGCTTTCTAGCGATTAGGAATTCAGAAATTAAGTATATAAATTGATTTATTATGGCGTATTGAAAATCTGTGCTATTAAAAATCTATCACCATAATAGAGAGTACAATTTCAATATTAAATTTATATTTTTCCTGAAAGGTCATAGTTATATTTATCGTTGTTCTGTTTTGTCATGTTCTGTTTTGTCACTGTTCTGTTTTGTTATGGAACCCAATTTTTGAATACGGAATGTTAGATTCTTAATTTTGATTTTGATAAACATCAGAAACATATTTATTAGAAAAATTCTAGAAATAAAAATTGCACCGAGTGGCGGAATTCGAATTATGTTTTTGAAGGTTTTCGAAATCATTCGGTGATTAATTATTGTCTGATTTGTTGTTTTTGAAGATTTGGAGAGAGATGGCTTCGACGTAGAGCATCCATACTTCTTCTGCTACGTGGCGGAGTGTACAAAGACCAAGAATCTGGTTGGATACTCCATGTGTAACTTCGCATACTCCAGTTGGACTGGCAGAGCGATGTACATTGAAGACTTCTATGTAATGTCAGAACTGAGGGGCGAAAAGCTGGGACATAGACTGTTTAAAGAAATGTGCAAGGTGACAAATATTATGATTATAGTTAGCAGCAAGATTGTAGGTAGAAGGAGGTTTTCTTTGCTATACAACTTCAGTCGCTCTATTCCAACTAGTTAACTTTATAACAATATTAACCTGAGATAACTCCGAAATGTTACAGAATAACCCTGTATCAGTAGCGAAGGGTGGAAGTAGGCTGTTAAGATCCGCCTTAAATAGTGCACATTAAACTTTGTTAGTCATACGTATTTGTTTTTATTGAACTAAGGTACAATTTACAGATGTATTGGTTAGTTTTTAAAAATCAATTAAACCCTGCCTAACCAAACCATAATTTTGGGCCATACGACAAAATTGTGCACACTTCTTCATTCATACATATTTGTTTTCGTTAGATTAAGAATACGTAAATTACACATATTGTTGGTTCGTTTTTTTAAAATTTATTGCCTAAACCAAACTATAATAGTTACAAAATATTATTCTATCTATAAAATATCGAAAGTTATATATGATTTAATTGCATAGTTTTAGATATTTTATAGATAGACGAGTATTTTTTGACTATTATGTATATTATGGCTTGGTTTCGTAGGGTTTAATTGAATTTTAAAAACTCATCAATACCATCTGAAAAGTGTAGTCTTATTTTAAAACAAATACGTATGACTGACAAAGTTTAGTGTGCACTATTTATGGCAGATCTTAACAGCCTACCTCCACCCTTCACCACTGCCCTGTATACAAAGCAGTTATCTAAATTACGAGCTAATATCTGTCAAATGAATGAAATAAAAATTGTAAAAAAATCATGTAAAATTCAATAATTGTTTATCTCATAGGCAAAATATTATATAAATAAAATGGACCTACTTACATACATTTAAGAAAACATTATTGATTGATTAAGGGGTTTGATTTTGCAACCTGCAGGGGCATTTTCACCAAATAAAAGGGTTAGCCTATCCTCAAACACGTTAAAACCTGGCATAGATTTTTCTAGTAAGGATATATTATAATATGACTGATCTGGCATTTTTTCCCAAAAAGCCCAGTTTCGTCCACATTAAAAATTTGTTGTGGCGGTAATCCTCATTTTTATGATTTCTGTTAGATTCTTGATAAAATTCATAGCTTCCTCTGTATCTGTTACTTTGATGTTGTGTAGTTTATTACGGCATTTAAATTTTTGAATTCGTCCGTGGCTTGCAGTGAATGCAATAGTATCAACAGTATCATCATTTTTACTCTTTATGTCTTCAAAAAGACTCAAGGCTTTATGCTGTATGAGCATAAGGCTTATTGGAATTTGTTGTTGCTGCCTATCTTCCATCCATATAACCAATATTTCCATTTCTTCTATTAATATTCCTCTTTTCTTGGTAATTATTGTAGATTGCATTACTATAAATTTTTTACATGATCCATAATATATAACAGGGATGGCGAACCTATGGCATGCGAGATGATTTTGCATGGCACGCGAATGTTTCATTTTGAAGTGAAAAGAAATTACTATTTTACATTATAATATTTAAAAAAATGTTTTACACATAAATATATCCTTAAGTACTTATTTATATAATATTTAAACATAATGACGACATAGTTATTTGTATTTTCTTCTGTTTTTCATATTATGTTTACCAATCGATGTGCAAACAGAAACGTCAAAATTCGTGCATAAATGACAAATCGCATTGTATAAAAAATAGCTGGCAAATCCTTTTCCAGAATAATCATTATGCTTAATGAAAATATTATACAACTGCATAGGTCGATCCATAGGATCGGGCAAGAATAAAAATATTCAATCTACAAACCTTATGCAATCTATTATCGGCAGTCATTCAAATATAATAACTGCTTGTTATTTTGCTTACAACATAATCTCTAAAAATGGAAAACCGTTCAGTGATGGAGAATATAATATGAAAGAAGAGTGGTTTAAATGCTTCCACGATCACTTTGAGAATTTTGAAAACAAGGAACAAAATATTCAAAGAATAAAGGTTATGTCTTCGGCTAAAAATACGACGAAAGACAGAATATCAAGAACTCAGTTGTAATTTTTAATCTATTTTAATCGAATTCTTAAAAACTATTTTTTTAGAAAACTGTTATTATTACTATTAACTGATATTGCTATAAATTCCCGAAACTTTTTGTCGGGTCTGCCGAATGGTTCGGTTCGAACAGGTTGGCTCAAACGAACATTGATACTAGAAAAACTGTTCTAACGCCGTTACAATAAAGGTGATATTGCTATAAATTCCCGATGCGTGATATCGCATAATGGGTATTGCGTGACGTCTACCTATGCACGTGCGAATGTCACTATGGGCGAATTTACTTGCTATCTACTGTATTGAGTGCGTTGTCCATTAATAATGTCATTGGGCACGTCAGACAGTTGAAAAATATTATTTGGGAAATTTTGGCACGCGTACGTAAAAAGGTTCGCCAACCCTGATATATAACATAATATTCTAGCACAGAGAAACAAACTGCAGCAAAAAGCATATTTTAAAAAATCGCGTATGTACGAATTCACGTAAGTCGAGGACTTATTGTATAAATAATAAATAACTTAAGTAGACTGTATCAATAAACTCTTCTGCAAAATATTTCAAATGTGAGGTAGAATAGTTCTGCATTCAGCTGACGAATTGCAATTACATAATGTTCTATGTTTGACGATTATATATTATCATTCCAGTTGGCCCGAGACCTGGGGTGTCACAGGATGGACTGGCACTGCCTGGTGGACAACGACATCGCCAAGAGATTCTACGAATCGCACGGAGCCTACGATCAATGTAAAGATGAGAAGAGGACTTGCTATAGAATACGCCACGAGGGTATTTTGGAAATTGCCAACTCCGATTAAGATAAAAATCCAGTAGAACGACTTCATCCAACGATGTTTTAAAATTGGCACGCCTTTACTACATAATTATAACAGTAGTGAAGGGTGGAGATAGGCTGTTGAGATCCGCCATAAATAGTGCACATTAAACTTTGTCAGTCATACGTATTTGTTTTTATTGAACTAAAATTAAAATTTACAGATGGTGTTGGTTAGTTTTTAAAAATCAATGAAAACCTGCCTAAACCAAACCAATAGTTTTGGTATACTTTGGGTGATACGAAAAAATTGTGCAAACTTTTTCATTCATACTTATTTGTTTTCGTTGAATTAAGAATACATATTACATAATATATTGTAGGTTAATTTTTTTAAAATTCATTAAGCCCTGCCTAAACCAAACTATAATACATAACAAATATTATTCTACCTCTAATATATTCAAAGTTATGTATGATTTAATTGCATAATTATTATAGAAATTTTATTAATAGACGAGTATTTTTTGACTATTATTTATTTTATTGTTTGGTTTCGCAGGATTTAATTAAATTGTAATCCGTAAATTGTAGTCTTATTTCAATGAAAACAAATACCTATAACTGACAAAGTTTGGTGCACACTATTTATGGCGGATCTTAACAGCCTTCCTCCACCCTTTGCCACTGACATAATATATAATATTATAAAATTCCATTTTACCAAGGCTACTAAGTTTTCCTGCTATACCAAAGATACCAAGTGTATTAAATTTATTTTCAAAAACAATATTACATTTAGGCTTACTATAGTAATTATATTTTTTCAAACTGGAACAAAAAAAAAATTAAAAATTAAAAAATTAAGAATTATTTATTGAATTAAAAAAAAACAAAAAATTTAAATTGAAAATAACTATGAATTGTCTAAACTAAATCAGATATTTTTTGATTGTAACCATTCATATTAATTGCTGATTTTAAGGAACGGCTTGTTATCGTTAAACCATTGTAGACAATCGGTGTCGATTTGACGCCGCCGTTAAACAAGTCATTCTGGGCAATAGGAGTCAACTTGGCACCGCTTGTCATTGGTAAAAAAATATTTTTTTATTTGTATTATTTATTTAATTTAATAAAACGCAAAATATTTTAGTACTTTTTCCACTTTTATTATATTTATTAAATCTGGACCGGTTTTGTCCAACTCAGAGGGACATTTTCAACTAAATAATCGAGCAATAGAAGCAGTATTAAACATAATTCTATTGGTCATTTTGTCCATCAAGTGGTAATAGCGTTTTTTATTTTTTATATCTTTGGGACCATGTCCGATCCTAATGGGATCATATGGGCCTCCAAAGTGTAGAGGTTTGTATTAACAGATTTTGTTTTTACGAGAAATGGATGTCAGCCACTTGCTCAACCTATTAGGTCCATACCCTGACTCACACACAAATTGAAAAACAATATGTGTACTTGCCTGACCCAGGATTCGAACCTGAGACCCACGGCGTGATAGTCCAACACTTAACGGCCCACATGCTCGTCGTAGGTAAAATTGAGTTTTAATTGTATTTTCAAACCATGATCCTGGACACTCCTTAAACGGTGTAGATAATCTATTTATATAATTTTGAAGCCTTATTATCCTTTACATTTATTTCAAACATTTGATGACTGCATAAAGTATTTTTGTTACATAAAATAGTATTCTTTTAAACCTCTCGCTCTAATGTTTTAGAATATAGTCATATTTCGTTACATGAATGTGCAGTGGAGCTTTTTTACATTTATTAATTTTTAATCGTATTTATAAAACCATTAGTATAATTTATAACGAGATAATTTTAGTAAAATATTTATGATAAAAAATTATATTGATAATCTCTGTGATCCCAAATTTGACAAGAATTAGGCATTTATTTTTCAAAAATAGGCAAGATTAACACATTTGAAGATGATTCTAAAGATATTCATACAATGCACATTCATGTACCGAAATATGACTATATTCTAAAACATTAGAGCGAGAGGTTTAAAAGAATACTATTTTATGTAACAAAAATACTTTATGCAGTCATCAAATGTTTAAAATAAATATAAAGGATAAGAAGGCTTCAAAATGAAATAAATAGATTATCTACAACGTTTAAGGAGTGTCCAGGATCATGGTTTGAAAATACAATAAAAACTCAATTTTGACCTACGACGAGCATGTCCCCCCTTAAGCCCATCGGCCACCGTTGGTCCTTTTATTTATATCAAATCAAGTTTCAATATTGGGACCATACCTAAAATAAATTGTGATATAAATAAAAATTATTTCAAGTTATAGGTACACATTTATATTTTTATAAAAATCAATGTTTTTTTAAAATAAATATAAAAAATATTAAAATGATGAATTAGTAAAAAATCTAAACGGTCAAAAATTGAAAACTTAACAAACTAAATTTAATAATAAATATAACCATAATATAGGTACTTATAATGTAATAATAAGATATTATGACTCTGCAACGAATTCACATTTTTTTAAAATAATTGTAAGCTTATCTTTGAATTAAAAAAAAAATGTTTTCAGATACATATTTATATAGTTAAAATTGTAAATTATCAAAAAAAAAACTCAAATTGCAAGCTTCGTATTTTTCCGCTAGGTTCTCTGCTGGCATGTCTCTCCCCCTTAATGAGTTATTATGAAATTTTAATATCCAATTTCATTAATTTAAATTTAATTGTTATTGACAAAATATTATTGGATGTATAATTCAATGTACTGGTAGATTACTTGTATCCAGCGGCGGCTCCTCTAATACCATGCAAGTGCAACGCACTGCCTGCATTTTTGAAGACATCGCTCAACTTTTCATTGTTATTCATACGTGTATCACTCACTTCGCGAAGTAGAACATGTAGCAGTATTATTAACAATTCTCCGTTCATGAGCGCAAAGCGATTGCGTCCAAATAGATTTTCAGTTTGCACAGGATTACAATGAGGTCATTGTATACTGCTTAAACGGTGGCCGAATGTTCCTGTAATGGCGTTTTGTGTAGAATTTTTTACACACTTTGAGATCGGCGCACGAAACGAAGGACTCTAGAAACAAAAACACCAGTTTCTGTTTTATAACAATGTTGGGGAGTTAATTTTTAATATCTTTACAGTTAACATATTTAATGAATCGCCAACATTTTACGAAAATACAAACCTGCCGCGTTTATTTCTGAACCACTCAAATTCATTCAAAATAATAAAAAAAACACATCAGCGGTTATTTATTTGGCTAACGCGCTAAAGCATTGTTCGCTCAGAGCGTAACCATAAACTGTGACATTTATATTTCTTTATTGATATTAAATCATTCTTGCTGTTCAAATCTTTTTTGAGAAATAGTATAAATAAACAAAGACATATTTAATTTACCTTCTGAGAAGTCGGTAAGAGAACACGGTAGGCTTCGGTGATAAGGTAATCATGAAAAGACGCTTTACGACCTTACGTGGCTAGGACACGTGCTCCGGATGCCGCCAAAAAGTGTGACACATCGTACCCTTATGGCACAGCCTCAAGGGTTCCGTCGCCATGGCCGGCCCTCACTCACCCTGCAGCGGTGCCACAAAAGCGACCTACGTGATGCAGGTCTGACATGGCGGGAGGCGCAAGAGTTGGCGATGGACCAAGGGAAGTGGCGCGAACTTGTGCTTGCCCTATACTCCAATGCTGGGTAGTGACAGGGTGAAAGAAGAAGATCTTCTCTTTATAGAAGGTAAACCATTGCGCACTACCAGAAAATGCTATTCTGAAGACCACTGGCCGCCACTGCTTGTATCACCCTTTGAATTTGTTTTGATAAATGGCTGTTGTATAAAGATTCTTTAGTTGAAAATGACTCTCTGAGACGGACGAAACCCGTCCAGCAGGCTTATGGTCCAGCAAGCTTATTCTAACTTATCACTTAACATTATTATACATAATTTGAAAACATCTAGATGTTACATTCTGAAATCTTGTGTCTTTTTCGTATATAAATATATAAAAGAAATAGTAGGTATATTAAAAATATCACCTAACATGGAAAAAGAGCTAATTGTGATAAATGTATCATATTTGTCACTTTACGTATTCCAGCGGTTAATTATGTAAAAAACGTTAACCTTACGTAAACAAACGATTAAACGTCAGAGTGACAGTTGTTACTTGAAAAATAAAAACAACGAGAAATAATTATATAATTTAGTAATATTACTTAAAGTGTATAGAAATAAACCAACGGCGATCCAATAAGCGGCCCTTTTTCTTGAGTGTGTAATTTAACAAGATAATTAAGAGCTAGTCGAAGAATCTAGGTTATCACAAGTTTTGTTTTTGTTTTGTTACGCTAAAGAAGTATAACTTCTAACACGCGTACATAAGTACACACACCGACTTTTTTTACATTTCTGTGGGGGTCCGGATCTGAAAAACCCCCGTATCCGGAAACTTGTATGTATGCAGTTCGCCGTATCACACTTCACCGTGAAATGTTATATCAGAAATATATGGCCGTATATTAAAGACCGTCCAACCTCTTTGGGTCGTATAGTCTTGTCGCTTTACACTTTACCTACAGGGTGTTCACAAAGTGTTTCCCACCGCTCAATTATGTCCCGCGTGACTTTGTGATGTGTCCCGCGAGATTATTTTTAAATCTGTATTATTTTTTACAACGTTTTTATTAGCTCGTATTCTTGTTTGTCCGGTGGTCGTTTGCCCAGTACAAATCTTGCAATCGATTTTAACTAACTTCCCGACTACCTAGACATTTGACACTTTTAGAATATATCAGAACACGATGCCAATGCATTTTTTTAATACTTTTAGCCATCTTTAAGCAGAATTGAATTCATTTTCAGTTAATTCTGTTTTGTATGGAAAGTTATTTCAGAAAAATCCGTAAAAAGTAAAAGACTATTATTGGTTGCTAAGGGGCTGGTCCTAGCAACTAAATTATTAATATATACATGCATTACTATGGAAATCAAAATGAAATGTCAAAATGACAGTTCAGTATTCTATATTTTGTTTGTTTGTTTTTTATTTACTTCATATCAAGTACAAGTTTGAGCATATTGAGCATAATAATTCAACAGAAAATTTAAAAACGTTGTAAGTACATAAAAAGTTCTTTTTATTTTGTAATTATTTTATTCTTCATATCGAATGTTAAAAAATACATTTAAAATTAAATATCCTCTGTCAAGAATGAATGGTCAGACATTTTGATATTTGTGTATGCGGATGGTGTGAAGTGGAGTGGGTGGGGGGGGGGGGGGGGTTGTTCAGTGCAGGTGCAGTTGCGGGTTTCAACTGAGGTATATCCAAATATAGTTAAACATACTCATCAAATGGCTTCTTTATTTGGAAGTACTTATATTTGTGAAAAACATTTTCGACAATGAGCATTAATAAATCAAACTTAAGACCAAAATTAACAGACAACCATATTGCATCTGTTTTGCGTATTACCACAAAATTTGAGCGTAGATTGCAGGATTTAGTTTCAAACAAACATGGTGAAAAAATCTAAATATTATGTTTTAGAAAATTAAATATAAATTTACATACTTAATGAAGAAGAGACCCAGAGGCCGTCCAAGAAGGAGATGAGCTGACGCCGTAGAAGTGGACTGGCTTCATATAGGAAGACCTGGTAACTGGAGAAGTGTGGCGAGAGACCGGAGTGAGTGGAGAGCGGTTGTGGAGGAGGCCGAATCCCACCCCGGGATGTAGCGCCGTGGAAGAAGACTTAATAAAATATTGATTTATTTTTTTGACTTTGTTGTGTTTATGTTTTTTAAAAACAGAAAATATTTACAAAACAAAGGGTGGCCCGCCAAATATTTTTGATTTCAAAATTGTCCCAAGTTTGTAAACCCCTGCTGTACAGGAAGCCAGCAGCAAACAAATGTTGAAAATAGCCGATACACTGGATTATTTGTAAGGTTAGATTAGGTTAGGTTAGGTTTTCGTTCTTGAATTCGTGAATTTTGCTAAAATCAGCTATGAAAATTGAATTAATGTTCATATTGAATGTAATAAAACTGGAGACCGTATAGTATACAGTCATCTCTCTCCGATAAGAAAACTCACGGCGAATGTACCACGGTGAAATGTTTTACGTTCAATTTCCATGTTATTAGCCGTAAATATTTTAATTGGATCTTTCACAACTCAAGAATGCAGATGAAGGAAAATGTAGAAAACCATTTTTATGTAGGTATTAGGTCAGTAGCGCACCCAGGGGGGGGGGCCAGGGGGCCTTGGCCCCCCCCAAAATATGAAAATCATCAGAATGATTTTACACATTGAAATCGAAAGCCAATAAACTATACCTTGGGCTTAGACAAACAACACGGCAAAAAATGATTTGTAATTCTCCAGCACCCTTTTTAGTAAAATTTCTTAGATTTTAATTTCTAACACAAAAATTTCGAAACACTGATGTCAGGTTTTTTAAGAAACCCGTTCCCTAATGAAATTCTCGGTGTCCACCCGAATCCTGGAGTGATATAGGTGATGGCTGGGGAGGGTTGACAGGGCTCTAGCCTGGGGGCCCGGGCTGTGGGGGGCCGGCGTGTCGGGTTGACCAGATAAGTGAGATAAACACACATCATCACAACATTTTAAATTATATAATTGTCCAATATATTTTCAGATTATTATATGTCGATACTCGACAGCTCCATTATTAAAGTAGATGTATTGAAAATCGCCAATAATTCACTGTATAAGTACCCTCAATTTGAAGTAAAACACAATTTAAAAAATGTTAATGTAGTGTTTTACACTGTCTTTAATCTAAGCGGTGGATAGGGGGCCCGTCAAATATCCTAGCCCAGTGGTCGGCAAACTCATTAGTCAATAGAGCCAAATATCAACAGTACAGCGATTGAGATTTCTTTTGAGAGCCAAATTTCTTAAACTGAAATTATATGCGTAGGTAGTAAGTAGGTACACTGCTAATTTACTTAATAAACTTTAGGCCAAGTTTTAAGTCCTAATTAAATTATAGGTAGGTACACTGAATAAAACTGAATATCATACGTAAGAATGATCTTATAAAATTAAATTGTATGTCAGGTATCCATAAAATTGAATCATAACAATGACTGACAAACTCAATGTGAATAATGGATGTGGATAAGTCAGGTTCGTATGTTGTTGATTGAATTTTAAGCACGATTCCAGGTTCTCATCAATAAATCGATTTCTCAATATTTATTCTTGATTTCCTCTCTTGAAAATCTTTTTACTAACCACAAAACTTGCAATATTAACATTGTTGAAAGATTTTATTCAGTACCTAATTAAATACAGAACTTTATTTTTCTTGACTCTTCTCCTCAGCTGCTTTCTTCCTTGCATCATCGACAGAATATTTAGCGCAAAATTACGAGTTTTTAGTTGTAGTATCTCTCTAAATTTGAATGCGATAATTTTCCCCGACATATAAATAAAGGTCGGTAAGCCATTTAAGCTTTGAATAAACGCGAAGTCTCGGTCTATTCAACATTACATTTACGGTTATCCTCTTCCATTTTCTTTGCGTCTTCTTTGTAGCCATGTCAAATATGGCAGAGAGCATCTGTGGCAGAGCCGCACTCAAGGGGCCAAAAAGCCGCAGTTTGCCGACCACTGCCCTAGCCTGAGGGCCCGTTTCAGGATGTGGGGGCCATGGTGTAGGTACACCGAGTGCAATAGACAAAAGACCGATAAACGAGATATTAGGCTGTGTTGTATTGAGTAGGTTGTGTATAATTTAAAAGCAATAATACTTTTTTTGTCCATTTTTAATTAATATGTTGAAACCTCAATATTAAAAAACCAAAAATCTGCGATAAACATTCGGCGAAAAGAACGACTACACCCACTAAGGTGGTGGTGTAAATCAAAAGAACATTTTTTTCGGTGGAATTCGACATAAATATTGTAGCTCTCTAGACTAGTATTACCCAACTTTGTGTACCCCTTCTATAATTTTCGTAACACTGAGTACTCCTCGTCAAAGAAAAATGCATATAAGTACTTTAATAACAATCAAAATATATTCCTTTTGTAGTACATAAACAAAATAATAATAAACGAAAAATAAAATTCATTCATAATAAAATATAAATAAAAGTTATATTATAAAAAATAACATTCATTATAAACCATGAGAAGGATGAAATTATTTATGTTAAAACGACAGATCATCATAATTTGGATCCCTGGTTATTAATTTTAATCTGAGATGCCGTTCCACACCCAAAGGCTGTTCCTTTTTTTGACTTAATGTCTACAAAAATGCTGAAAAAGCAACTTCACATATATGAAGTTGAAAAAGGAAATGTATTTCAGGAATTTCTCTGTTAAAACTGGATACACATGTTGCATTTGCAACCTAAATGATGTTTAAGTACACTCCTTATATTTATTTTGCAAGAATCCGTCTGAAGCTAATAATTCCAACAATTGCACTTCTTCCGCATGCGATAAACCTTCTAGCATGGATGTTGTATTAATGCTTGTTGCACCAGGCGTAGCCATAACCCGGTGCAGCGCGTACCCCCACCAAACTCTTCCCGTACCCCAGGGGGTATGCGTACCACACTTTGGGAAACACTGCTCTAGACCAAGCGGGTAGCACAGCCGATATTATTTAAGTAATGTTTCAGCATACTAGGTTCACATGTCCAGCATGGTCGCTGTTCACTTCCAATCCGCCAGTCGCTGATGACACGCTCAACGGTTACCGCCACTATGCCTCCAATTTAATAGAATCTAGGAGAAACTGTACAAATATATCGCCGTGTATTGTGAAATTATGTAAAAATATTTATATGAAGAAGAAAAAGAGCCTATGGGACTAATTTCCATTCTCCTCCTTCGGCCCCCCCCCCCCAATAATAAATCCTGGGTGCACCACTGTAATCAACTATAATTGTATATATATTCAGTAACAATAGTAGATTCCATCAAAGATTCCGTTTGACCAAGTACATAGACACAGTGACGTCTTTAGGTAAAGTGCCGCCCTAAAGCAGAATAAAATAATGCAACCCCTTCCATTAATATTCTAAAATTGCACGGCTAATTTAGTTAATACTGCATATCGAAGGGTTGCCAGAGTAAACGTTTTATAACTTTGCACTTTTTTGCACTCTTTACTATACTGATAAGCCTCTTTGCGTAATTACCTCGCATAAAATTAGATCAAATGATATTTACTTGTATTAATATAATATATTATTTACTAATAAATAAATAGACAAACAATAGGTACATGTAAAAAAAAAATTTTTAGAATATTTTAAATCATTTTCATCCTAGAGCTGGAGTGCAAAGTTATGAAGCATATACTCTATCAGGGAACTCTGAGTGTGGACATTTGCGACTAAAGTAGAAAGCCGATACATTCACAACGACTGGTCCTACTTTTTCCGCCCCTCTCGTTGTTGTCTATGGATGACCTGTCATTGTTCTATAGAGTGCTCATACTGACGCGTCTGTCGTGTTCACACAGGGAATGGTTTGATTTGAATAGATAAGTTACATCATAAATAATACACTAGTAACACACCTTTTACAAATGTAATGCATAGATCAATGCTACATATTTTTTGGAAATCGATATTACCAACGGTTTTTGTGTGAAATACTAGTCTGACTTTGACCTGGTGATGAATAACAGGAATGTATATTATTTATAAATAACACTGATAGTTAATATATTTTGATTTGAGATGTTTGTATAATTCAATTTGAAACGAGAAAGGGCGAATCAATATGTCAAGCAATCTGGGATCTGATTTTGACAACTAAACAGTGGACCGCTCGTTGCTTGTGCAAAAAGATATGCTCAGGCTTTATTAATCTAAAGACGGTGCTGGTGTGGAGTAACAGGCAACCGATCGCGAGTGTGGAAGAATATGTGATAAAATTAAACACGACGTGTCAAGAATGTCACACGTCAAATACTGACAACTGCTCTCGGTGTATGCATTGACGCTCATTCAATATTGGTGTATTGAAGGTTGCATCACACACTTTTGCACGTCTATAATGTTTGGTTCATTTTCGTAGGTCACTCACACATTCAAAAACCTGCTTCAAAATGTAATGTATTGGGGAATAGACTATCGGAATGATATTTATTAATCTATTCTGTGATATGAACTATGTATCATCATCGGCCGGGGTCAATCCACTGCTAGATGAAGGCCTCCCCAAGCTTCTTCCAACTCTCTCGGTCCTGTGTCTTTCGCTGCCACGTATTTCCGCCGAACTTTACCAGTTCGTCAATCCAGCGGCTTTTAGGGCGACCCTGTGGCCGTTTCGTAGTATGTATCTATATCATGATAAGATTTTAATTGAATTCTACAAAGGACTTTTACTTGAGGTATATCCAAATATAGTTAAAAACGCTTCTTTATTTGGAAGTACCTATATTTGTGAAAAAACATTTTCTACAATGAGCATTAATAAATCAAACTTAAGATCAAAATTAACAGACAACCATATCGCATCTATTTTGCGTATTCACACCACAAAATTTGAGCTTAGATTACAGTATTTAGTTTCAAACAAACAAAAATATTGCATAAATCGGTGTGTGTACTTATATACGCGCGTTAGAAGTTATTCTTCTTTGGCGTCTAAACAAAAACAAAACTTGTACTAATAACCTAGATTCTTCGGCTAGCTCTGGTGTGGTGATTTAGAATCAGGTTCACAAAATAAATAAAAGTGTTTCTTTGGTTCATCGAAATATCTATATTTCAAAGTATTACGCAACCAGAATGCATTATCAATTATAAAAATTATATGTTACATCGCGGCTGGTCACACGCAAAAAATACACTCTGATCTGTTTTCCTAAACGCGCCAATATAAGTATAACTTCAAAAAAAAGCATCGCCTGGGTTGTATGAGTGCCTAGGCATTTTCCAGTGCTTTTATAAGAATGTAGACTAAAGTAAATAGTATCATGACACCTACTTTTGTATTTCATAAACCATCATCTACTACCTACACTATACAGGGATTTTATAAGAACCTAATACATTCGCCTAGTATGAAAATATCTTTATTCATTATTTAAATTTAGTAAGAATGCGAAAATTCTAAAAGAAATTACCATGGTAACTATTAAACAATAATAAAAACGAATTGTCTTTATTTGATTATAAAGCAATATATACCTACATAAGTTTATGAGTGCCTAATACTTTTTTTCTAGTGCACCGATAATATTTGAAAAATAGAACATTATGATGATTTTATATTTCGTGCACAAACAATCTACCTTATCTATATTATGAAAGCCTAATACATTTTTTTTAAATATGGAATATCAATATTATTTTTAGCGTAGTAATAAATAGGTGAAAATTGTAGAATGCATTGTCATTTCTTCATAAGCAATCTACCTGCAGGATCTTATGCGAGCCTTATACATTTTTTTTTAAAAAAATGCGATATGTATATTATTTTAAGCTAGGTGAAAATTCTAAGAGAAATTTTTATTTTTTTAAAACAATCTACCTGCAGGGTTCTATGCGAGCCTGATACAATTTTTTCAAAATATGCGATATGAATATTATTTTAAGATAGGTGAAAATTTTAGAAGACATTGCCATTTTTTAAAAACAATCTACCTGCAGGGTTATATGCGAGCCTGATACTTTTTTTTCAAAATATGCGATATGAATATTATTTTAAGATAGGTGAAAATTTTAGAAGACATTGCCATTTTTTTAAAAACAATCTACCTGCAGGGTTATATGCGAGCCTGATACTTTTTTTTCAAAATATGCGATATGAATATTATTTTAAGATAGGTGAAAATTTTAGAAGACATTGCCATTTTTTTAAAAACAATCTACCTGCAGCGTTCTATGCGAGCCTGATACATTTTTTTCAAAATATGCGATATGAATATTATTTTAAGATAGTGAAAATTTTAGAAGACATTGACATTTCTTCATAAACAATCTACCTGCAGGATCTTATGGCACCCCCCAAACATGAAAATTATCAGGATGATTTTAAACATTGAAATTGAAAGCCAATAAACTATACCTTTGGGCTTAGACAAATAAAAACACGGCAAAAAAATGATTTGTAATAATTCTCCGGCACCCTTTTTAGAAAAAATTCTTAGATCTTATTTTCTAACACAGCAATTTCGATACACTAATGTCAGGTTTTTTTAGAAAACCAATCCCTAATGGAACTGTCAAAAAATTCTCGGTGTCCACCCGAATTCCGGAGTGGTGTAGGTCATTGCTGGGGAGGGCTGACAGGGCTCTAGCCTGGGGGCCCGGGCTATGGGGGGCCCGGCTAGTCGGGTTGACCAGATAAGTGAGATAAACACACATCATAAATTAGCTTTAATAGTGAAAAAGTCGAACACTTTCAATTACTTATATAATTGTGCAATATATTTTTTGATTATTATGTGTCGATACTCGACAGCTCCATTATTAAAGTAGATGTATTAAAAATCGCCAATAATTCACTGTATAAGTAATTTAATTGTATAATTAAGTTTTAATTTGAACTAAAACACAATTTGAAAAACGTTAATGTAGTGTTTCACACTGCTTTTAATCTTAGCGGTAGGTAGGGGGCCCGCTAAATATCCTAGCCTGAGGGCCCGTTTCTGGATGTGGGGACCATGGTATAGGTACACCGATTGCAATAGACAAAAGATCGATAAACGAGAAATTAGGCTGTGAAGAAGGAAAAGAGCCTATGGGACTAATTTACATTCTCCTCCTTGGCCCCCCCCAATATTAAATCCTGGGTGCGCCACTGTATTAGGTATATACATATTCCTATCTAATAATACATAAGTATGATAGGCACATCATTGCATAATATACAATAATTCATAGTACATTGGCGAAGGGTGGAGGTGGGCTGTTAAGATCCGACATAAATATTACACACTTAAATTTGTCTGCCATACAAATAATTGCAGATTGTACTGGTTAGTTTTTAAAATTCAATTAAACCCTGTCTACACCAAACCAAATCAGTCAAACGGTCGGTCTAAAGATAAAAATCTCAAAGACAAAAGTGATGAGGAACTGTTTTTCGGACCCTGCGATTATCTGTATTTCTGACACCCAACTCGAGCAAGTCAGCAGCTACGTCTATCTCGGACCGCAGGTATCCATAGACGGAAGCATGCACGATGAAATTGCTCGAAGAACAAAGCTGGGATGGAGTGCTTTCGGACGTCTGAATAGTATCTTCAAGAGTGACCTACCATTATGTCTTAAGCGTAGTGTTCAAACAATGTGTGCTATCCGTGCTCACGTATGGCTGCGAGACGTGGACCCTCAACACGAGAGATGTCCAAAGGCTAAGAGTCACACAGCGAGGCATGGAGAGGTGCATGTTGGGCATCACGCGAAAGGACCGTAAGAGAAACGAATGGGTTAGGAAGCAGACAAGAGTACGCGATGTAATAGACGTTGCCAAACAGCTGAAATGGAAATGGGCGAGGCACATTGCTTGCCGAAAGGACGGCCGCTGGACAAATGCCGTCATCCAATGGTACCCAAGGGGTACGAAACGGCCACAGGGTCGCCCTAAAAGCCGCTGGATTGATTAACTGGTAAAGTTCGGCGAAAATACGTGGCAGCGAACGACACAGGACCGAGAGAGTTGGAGAAAGCTTGGGGAGGCCTTCATCCAGCAGTGGATTGACCCCGGCTGATGATGATACCAAACCATCATAATGGAGGTAGGCTGTGGAAGGTAGGTTATGGATAAGAAAGCTCACGGTGAACTGTGCCACGGTGAAATGTTTTACGTACAATTTACATGTACCTAACCTAAAACCACCCCTTTGCGCGCCCTCCTGTATCTACAATGTTATCTATTCTATATACCGATAACACCATCAATGGTAACGTACCTATTGAAGACTGTTATTTCTCTTTTGAAGGTTCAATTCTGCTCTTTTCAACGTCTGATGGTCAATAAATATGTAATAACGACCACCGATTGTGAACAAACATTACAATATACTTTACCATGGACGCACAACAATTGAATAAATTAAATTTTACATGTTCTTAAAATTTAATTCCCTACGTAAGTAGGTATATGCCGGCTCTCACACCAAAACTCGTCTGCCTGAAACTTAGACTATAGATACATCTAGACGCCACCCATTGCATTTCTAAATGTAGTTGCGTGCCGTGCGTTTGGTTTGTGGGCGAGCGAACGCATTCGTATACAAATGTTTGACATCATAGACCGTTTCGCTGGTGTTCGCCCAAAGTGCTCGCACGCTCAGAATATAAATAAATTCTATTTTTTTTACTTTATATAGTATTTTTAAGCGGTCAAAATGCAACCATTAGGTAAAAATATCCATAATTTAAGTTATTTTAAAGAAACACTAGGTCACTTGATATTAAAATATATAATAATAAACAAATAAATTATCACGAACATGTATCAACTTACCTATGAAAACATCTTCTTGCTTATCAGTACGGCTACCACATTTTAATACAACGCACAGAACTACCTTTTCTACTTAATTAACTAAAAATATTTACCACTGACTATGTTTAACACAAAAAAATAGCAATTTTAGTAACACGCGCTCGCAGGTTATCGACGCTTAGTTAAGCAACAAACTAAGATTTGGCGTAGACACCATAGCATATCATCTCACACATCTGTAAACCTTTTATCTTACTCTAGCGCGTGTTGCAGAGATTACAAGGGTGTCGAATACTTTCTCACTTGCACTTATGCATCGTTTTTGTTCAGGCCTTGGCCTGCAACGTGTCGAATACGTCGATGTGACGTCATCGTTATTTACAAAATACGTTGCCAAATGGAACTCCGCAGATTGGTCGAATGCGTCTGTTTAGTTTTGAAAAAAAAACATCTGCTGTTGCAATTGACAAGTTGCATGCTTCTCGGGCTTCGAGTTGAAGACGCCAGGACACATACAAACACCTACGAATTGGTCATTTCTACCGGCTCACCGATCGCCGCATCCAAATATCTATACGTTTCGTAGGTTACATGCGAATGTCACTAGGTAGATTTGCGCGGTCTTCATAAGAAACACAGGATTGATGTTCTTGGAAGGTTTGATTTATGGCTGTGCGGCAGACGAGACGAGTATAGATGTGTGAGCCGGCTATTATGTAGGTACCAAAGGGTGACTTTTAGAACGAAGTAGGCTGAGGAGATCAGAGAAAAAGAACACACTTGTCAGGTATACTTACGGGAAATAAAAGGATAATACGACATTATTACTGAAGCATTTGCCACAATAATGACAATGGCACACTAAATCGATGAAATTTCAATAATTCACTGACGACATAAAATTGAGCGATGAGTTTAAATTATGTATTTTCCTAAACATACAAATCAAAAATCATTTAAAAACAATTAATATTTATTTATATGTGATTGAATGCCATAGAAATTATTTTTTAAAAATTATCTAATTATTAATTATTTTAATAATATGGTTGGGCCAATTATTGTCGCTTTCATCCCTATATTTCCCTTCTACCTTAAATCCCTAGTTATTGGCAGCAGTTCCGGGTCATCTCTCAAAAACAAAAAGTAACAAAAGCATTTGCCTGTCAAATATTAAATTGGTTATGGCGTGCACACAAGGATGGGAAGGGGTTGTTTCTGAACCACCCCTGGAACAAAAATACATATCAATAAGGTGAATGGAATATTACTTTTTCTTCGTCAATACCTCTAATATGTGGTTGGGCCAATTATGATCGCTTTCACCCTTCCTACCTCAAATCCCCAGTTATTGTCACAAGTTCAGGTACAACTTAGTTACGGATTATCAGTCGACCATGATTGATCGACTATAACATTTAAGTTGCAGACACACGGCATTGCAGTTAGTAGACGTGGGTCAACACAGGGTTTTATTTGATTCCAATTGCATCCGATTAGAATCACCAGTTAGGTTAGTTTTAACCAATTGGTGATTCTAATCGAATCAAATAGGACCTGCGTTGACGCACATTGACTGCAATGCCGTGTGTTTGCGCCCTTAGTTACCTCAAGACAGCGGGCGCGTTCTAGGCTTGTTACAGCTAGGTCGTCACGAGTAATTCAAAGCGCATACAGACTGATTCAAAAGTTATTCGTAGACCACGGCCGGGTCAACTTGATATAGTGTGACCATCGTCCAAGCAATAATTCTGAATACATGGAAAGCCGTGATACCGGCTTTTGTCATTCATCAACCTCATTTATCATAATAT
Organism: Rhyacophila brunnea; assembly: GCF_057557595.1. NCBI lineage: Eukaryota > Metazoa > Arthropoda > Insecta > Trichoptera > Rhyacophilidae > Rhyacophila > Rhyacophila brunnea. Next base: position 27,171,744 of record NW_028232904.1, on the reverse strand, counting down.
CAGTCATCAAAAGTAACCCAACAAACAATACCGCACGAGTAATAGTGCAACCAGACCACGGACCCAGCCTCAACAGCGTAAAAGGTCAGTGCCTGGCATCCTAACATAACCCCCCCACCATCCAAATCCACATCCACCATCACAATCATTCCACCAAAATCAATTATTATAGTCCACTATTTAAAGCCAAAATATATTATATATGCAAATATTTAGGCTTTAAACATTACAGCCTATCGTTTTGTATGCAATGCTCTAGACATCCTGATGTCACGTGACATTAAGTCCATACAGAAAAAAACATCACTTTTCCGGCAAATAATAATTAGACAAATTTGTTAAAGACAGATGTCGCGCCGTAGCATATTGTTTTAAACTTTTAACTGACGTGTTGTTATATGTATTTATTTATAATACATTCCTACTTTCTTACATATACGAGAGATGTCGTTGGGAAATTAAATTATTTCTATTTCATAAAGTGTACATCAGTATGCAATTAAAAAATATTTTTATTAAGAAGGTAGGATTTAAACAATCGAATGAAGTCTTCTCTACGTCACTTTACTAAATTTAGGTAGCTTTCTATGTAGGTATACCTAATGATTCTCCTCGATTTGCCGCCCCCAAGCGACACTCAATCTGCCTACTCCCACGAGACGTAACTGAGACAAATAATGTATACTAACATCTGGTCTACGGCTATAAGTGACAAACAGGTAAAAGTCACTATATAAAATTGCTTGAATGAATGATCGATTATGGGAGTTCTGTACCTACAACAAATTTTCTGCAAAGAACTTTCTCCGTGTTAGCAAAGTAAACTATTAATTCAAGAGCCATAAATAAATTCATTATCGACGGTTGCCGATCGCTGTTAGAATTTGTTTGACACGGGCAGGGGTGAGTAATTTACGCGGAAATGTTTTACGAATTATTATAGAAAATATTCGTATTAATATATGGTTGGGCCATTTTATTTGTTTCTTTATTGAACACCACAACAGGCCGTGAAGCACAATAATAGTGGTAAAACTCCCAGGCTTGAGGAATTTACATATTCGATTATGTAAATATATTCACTCAGACCTCACTAGGAATCGAACCCAGAACTCCGTGATGGAAAGCCAGCAGAGCTGCCATTATATTTGCATTCATCTTTTCTTTCCACCAATCTCAAATCCACAATTATTGTCATAAGACCACCAGTCACGGGTCATGATCGACCGTGATGAAAGTTAACTTTAGTTAGTTCAAGACAACAAGCGCGTGTTAGCCTGTTAACGGTAAACCACAGTTTATTGATTATTTCAATTTATACAGACTGATTCAGGTGGGCCACGGCCGGGTCAGCTTGATATAGTGTGACCGTCGTCCAAGCGATACTTATGAATATCTGGCAAGCCGTGATACCGGCTCTCATCATTCATCAACCTCATATATCATCCATCAACAGTGTACCGTCAAGTGCCGCGCACCGGGTAACCTAACACACAATACTGCGCGAGTGATAGTGCAACCAGACCATGATGCCATCACCGAAATCATAAAAGGTCAGTGTCTGGCATCCTGTTAAACGCCCCTCCCCCCCTAGATCCGGAATCTAACCAGCATCATCCTCAAATTAGAGTCCACTGCTAAAAGCGCCATCAATACCTTTAGCGGAAACATAATAGGTATAACACAAATTTACCAATGTACTATTTTTTAAAAGTATAATTCTAATTCTCTTCGATTAAAATAGAACGTATTACAAAACAAAACATATCCTAATAAGATTATATGGGCCTCCACAGTGTGCCTCGGAGGTTTGTATTAATTAACAGATTTTGTTTTTACGAGAAATGGATGTCAGCCACTTGCTCAACCTATCAGATCCATACTCTGACTCATACATAAATTGAAAAACAACATTTGTTTGTTTGCAGAATAATGATAATGCCAATTATGAGGGCGATAACTATGTTCAACCAAATTGTTTCGGGTGTTGATATATTCCACTTGCGTGAGGTTGAGTTTAGGTGGACGCTATTTTATAATTCTTAAAAAAGGGTCTCCTTAGCAAACTCGATGTACCTACTTATTTTCTTACTTCTATTATGTGTATAATTGTATTTTCACTGCTTTTGTATGTTTATATTTTCATTTTCACCCCTTTTATTACTTTCCTTTTCTTTCTTATTTATAATAATGTTTCATGTCATGTTGTGAACGTCTTAAGTTTATAATTTGTAATGTCCTCAATATTATGTAAAAAAATAATTAAATTGAATTGAATTGAACCCTGATTTTTAACCAGTAGTTAACCTCAGCGTCCACACAATGCATATCAACCACTTGTCACCTGTCAGGGCGATATAGTGACTGGTCAAGTGTCCACTTTCACGTCAGATTAATAATGATAATAGTAACAATGTAAAGGGAGGAGTCTATGGTCACATCAAAATACCGGTTACGCTACAAAAGAGGATTTTCCAAGGTTCGGAAACACGCATCATAAAAATATAATAATATATTATACTCGTACATCAATGGCGAAGGGTGGAGGTAGGCTGGATCCGAAATGAATAGTGCCCACTAAAGCTTGTCAGTCATAATTATTTGTTTTCATTGAACTAGTCGTACAAATTCTAGATGGTATTGGTTAGTTTTTAAAATTCAATTAAGGGGGGACATGCTCAGCGTACGTCAAAATGGAGCTTTTATGCTATTTTCAAAGCATGATCCTGGACATTCCTTAAGCGTTGTAGATAATCTATTTACATAATTTTGAAGCCTTATTATCCTTTATATTTATTTTAAACATTTGATGGCTGCATAAAGTATTTTTATTACATAAAATAGTATTCTTTTAAACCTCTCGCTCTAATGTTTCAGAATATAGTCATATTTCAGTACGTCCATGTGAAGTGGTGTTAAGATTTTTTATATTTATTAATTTTTAAAAGCATTTATAAAACCATTAGTAAAATTTATGTCGACATTATTATAGTGAAATATTTACAATAAAAAATTATATTGATAATCTCTGTGATCTCAATTTCTTTAAATTTAGTTAAAAAAAAAAATTCGGTTAAGTACATGTTCAAACACGCGCGTTAACGTTAACAAGTACAGGAGTCTCAAAAAATTCTTCTGAACCCTCTCAACCATGAGGCCATACTTCAACTGATGCGGTCCCATGGCCCCCATAAGGGATAACTAACAGGACTCTACCTGGGGGCCCGGGCTCAGGCGGGCTCAGGAAGGGCCCGGCGTCACGAGTCGACCAGATAACTGAGATAAACATAAATCACAAATTTGCTCTGATAGTAAAAAAAAGTCGCTTGCTTACTTCAATGTTATTATTAATTTAAAATATTTGGTTGTACGAAGCAATTTTTAACTGTGTGCCGATACTCGACAAATCCGTAATTCAAATGGATTTACATATTAAAATTACAAAAAATCGCTAAAAATACATCTTAATTTTACCGTGTACACCATTTGGTGTACCAAAACTCTACTACAGCGCGTCACACTGCCTTTATCCTTAGCGATAGGTAGGGGGGCCCGCCAAACATCCTAGCCTGGGGGGAGCGCTTCAGGATGTGGGGGCCGTGTGTAGTCCACTTGAGCCACTTGCTCAACCTATTAGGTCCATACTTTGACTCTGACAAATTGAAAAACAATAAATACGTGTACCTGCCAGACCTAGGATCCGAACCTGGGACCCACGATGATATAGGCCGACGCTTAAGCCGCGCGGCCATCGTGGTTGTGAAAGTGAAAATATCACTGGATCAGAACCCTTGTAAGTTCTTCCAGTGTGTACGAAACCACCCCGCGATTGTCATTTTATTATTCTAAGGGTTGTAGGCAAAAAGCGGTGATTTGTATTGACTTTTCAACCCTTACTATACATCTACCTCAAGTATGATTATATGTTTACCGAGTAACATTAGATTTGCTATAAAACAAGATGTAAAGTAGAAAATTTATTCAATATTAGATTGACCGTTCTTTAGTTTGAATAATTGTGTTACCAAATCAGGTAAACTTTAATAATAATTTGTAAATAGTACCTATCCTAATTTCTTTTATTGTGTTAACTGTCAATTCACGGTGTAAATGCATTGTATTATTTTTTTTATCGCGGAGTTAAATGGAATTAAATTTAAAAGTAGAATAAGTACGATGCGTTTTATTTTATTAAAAAAATAATATAAAATATCCTAGTTTATTAATTTAACTGTGGTTTACATTGCAGGGTTACGTCATGTAAATTGTACGTGAAACATTTCGCCGTGAGCTTTCTTATCGGAAAGAGATGACTGTATACTATACGGTCCCTAATTTTATTAGAGTCGATATGAACATTAATTCAATTTTCATAGCTGATTTTGGCAAAATTCGTGAATTCAATGATGAAAACCTAATCTAACCTAACAAATAATCCAGTATATCGGCTATTCTCAAAATTTGTTTGCTGCTGGTTTCCTGTAAAGTGTAAACTAACAAGAACCGTATTTTATTAATTATTTAGACATGACTTTTATGTCAGTAGGTACTATACGACCCAAAGAGGTTTGACGGTCTGTAATAGACGGCCATATATTTCCGATACAATCCCATTTTTTGAATAATAAAATGCCTAATTCTTGTCAAATTTGGGATCACAGAGATTATCAATATATTTTTTTATCGTAAATATTTCACTATAATAATGTCAATATAAATTATACTGATGGTTTTATAAATGCGTTTAAAAATTAATAAATGTAAAAAATCTTAACACCACTGCACATTTATGTACTGAAATATGACTTTATTCTAAAACATTAGAGCGAGAGGTTTAAAAGAATACTATTTTATGTAATAAAAATACTTTATGCAGTCATCAAATGTTTAAAATAAATATAAAGGATAATAAGGCTTTAAAATTATATAAATAGATTATCTACAACGTTTAAGGTATGTCCAGGATCATGCTTTGAAAATAGAAAAAAACTCCATTTGACCCACGCTGAGCACGTCCGCCCTTTCAAATTTTTACGAAGTTCCTGATATCGTTCTATCGTTTAGGATATTTGTCCCCTGGTGATGATTAATGGATCTTTCGTGCAGTACGATGTATGAAATCCCAGTTTCTTCTATCTTTTCCACGTGTATATTCCATAATTTTCTTCTTTATCTTCTCTGACAGGTCTGACTCAGGCTCAGTATGAAACAAAAGTTATAAAAAGTGCTTATACATTTATGAAATTAAGTAATTAAGTACCTACCAACCAAAAATCTCAAGAAATAATATTATGGGTAAGTAATTCTTTCCTTGATGTTAATTTTTATAATAAACTTTATTGACTCAGGTACAATAATTGTTAATATAATATAGAAAGAAATAATTACAAGATAAAAAGAACATTTTATATACAACGTTTTTAAATTTTCTGTTGAATATGCTCAATATGCTCAAACTTCTACTTGATATGAAGTAAATAAAAAACAAACAAACAAACAAATATAGAATACCTACTGAAATGTCATTTTGACATTTTATTTTGATTTCCATAGTAACGCACGTATATATTGATAATTTAGTTGCTAGGACCACCCCCTTAGCAACCAATAATAGTCTTTTACTTTTTACGGATTTTTCTGAAATAACTTTCCATACAAAACAAAATTAACTGAACATGATTTCAATTCTGCTTAAATATGGCTAAAAGTATTAAAAAATGCATTGGCACTGTGTTCTGATATATTCTAAAAGTTTCAAATGTCTACCTAGTCGGGAAGTTAGTTAAAAATCGATTGCAAGATTTGTACTGGACAAACAACCACCGGACAAACAAGAATACGAGCTAATAAAAAAGTTGTAAAAAGGGATAATGTTTGGAATTTTTTTTTTGTGTATCCCAAATTACTCATTGTGCGTAGGGATTGCAATACTGGTATTTCAATTATTTATCGATACCAAAATACCGGTTTCAAGAATCCAAGATTCCGGTATTTTCGGTATTAAGAAAGCATTGTACTTACGTTGATGTTTTTCGAAAATGAATTTAATGATGTTTTTCATTACTTACTACTATTGTATATTAAATTTTGTGTATAAGATTAATACTGTCAAAACGCAAATATATTGACTGAAACCAACAAAAGTTAAAGATTACTAAAACAAAATCCCTCCAATCTATATATATATATATATAAATCTCGTGTCACGATGTTTGTGGTCGAACTCCTCCGAAATGGCTCGACCGATTTTTATGATTTTTTTTATATATATTTGCTAGGTATGAGAATAGGTCAACAAGTATATTTCATACCGCTAGGTGATTAGGGTATCTCTATCCAGAAAAATTTTCTTTTATTTTTTTGACAATTTTTTTTTTATATTATTTTAATTATTTGGCATAAAAAATACCTATAACCCCAAATTTTCATTTTCCTACCCCCACCCTCCCATTTTTTAATCGCGATTTTATTATTTTTGTATGAACAAATTTAATCGTCGTTCGTATTTCAAACAGAACGAAATTATTTATGTTGTTGAATGACAGATGGCACTACGTCCGAGAAGAATTCAAGAGAAGCGTCGCGTCATTTTGACATTTCATTCGGCATATCACAACGCAGTGCGTGCAAAATTTTGTACGATTTATTTTAATTTATCTATTTTTATGTGCGTGTATTACAAACAAACAAACAAAAAGTGTAAAGCAACAAACATGCGAAATAGTAGAGCAGAAAGAACAGACGAACAAATTCAACAAGATAACAAAAACGTGCGTGTAAGCATGTTGCAATTGCGTGCACCCAAATCACAAGAGGCACGAGCTGAACGAAATCAACAACGACAATTGGAACGGAGCCAAGCGTGCCGGTTCGTAGTTAACACACGCAGAGCAAATGACCGACAACGCCAACAAGTACATCGAACATTTACATCCGCTTCGTTCCTTTGTTTCGCATTCGAGTACGAGCCAGATATTGAATATTCCGCTCATCCGAAAGTGCTGATTGGTGCTATGGACAAAGAATGTCCCCATTGTCATGCGCACAAATTCAAACATGAGTCAACCGGGATGTGTTGCGCATCAGGAAAAGTGCAACTACTAGAAATTGAGATACCACCAGAACCATTGAACGGCTTGCTCATCGGCACGGTTCCAGATTCAAACCTGTTCCTGAAGTCCATTCGCACTGTCAATCCATGCTTCCAAATGACTTCGTTCGGAGCAACAGAAATAGTTCACAATATTGCGGCAAATGGTCAACAATTCCATTCTACGTTCAAAATCAAAGGCCAAGTATACCACAAAGTAGGCTCATTGCTGCCAATGCCAAACGAACCACATAAATTTTTACAAATCTACTTCATGGGCGGTGAGGACATCAATCATGTGGATGCAGGTTGTGGCTACAATAGCCTCAATTCGCCTAATGCCAGGCGCATCGTCGGCGAACTACACGCCCTGTTGAATGAGCACAATGAATTATTGAAATTCTTCAAAGCACACATGCACGAATTGCAAAGTGACAATCACGCTATTGTCATCAATCCTGATAAAACACCACGTGCGTCGATTCAATGCGCATGTTGTTGACGACATTGCTGGAATCATGGTTGGCGACCGCACATCGACGCGAGAAATCGTGATTCAAAGAAGAAACAATAATCTGGAGTTCATCGCTGACACACACCGTTCATACGACGCTCTCCAATATCCGCTAATTTTATGGAAGGGACAAGACGGATATTGCATAAACAATAAACAACGAGATCCTGTCACAGGTAATTCATTCATTATGAACATCATTACTCATTTTGAATTGAGAAAATGAATGGTTGATGTTTTTTTGTTTTTATCGGCGGTCATCGTCTACAGCGCTCTATTTCTCTTTCTGGCATAGATCCCATCCCCACACACTTACGATACATTCGTTATTTTTTTATTTAACAACCAAAATATTCACTAGAAATAATTTATATGGCAGAACAACGTTTGCCGGGTCAGCTAGTATATTTATATAATTGTTGCGATGAATTAACATATTTCGAAAAAGACAAATATTTCCAAAAAATATTCTATAATTATTGATCCAACGTTGATAGTACATCTAACAAACGTTGAATTTGAAAAAAAAATTCATGAACCTACGAGTGGACTTACAGCTGATATTTGTAAAAATTATCAGCTGTTCTAAAATATTATGATCTATACATATTTAAAGTAGGTTATTTAGGTTGCTATAAAATAGTGTTTTTAATAGATTTTAATAGCTATATGCAATGATAAGTATTTATTTTTTTACTACAATATTGTTTGACGAATACCGGTTTTAAAACCGGTATTCAATAAGAAATACCGGTATTGATACATTCATTCGGTATTGCAATCCCTAATTGTGCGTATATGCAAATAAACGCCGTTCAATTAGTAAATTTCATAACATTGAGTATATGGATTGCAATACCGGTATCGTAGTATTTTTCGATACCGAAATACCGGTTTTAAAAATCAGACAATACCAACCGATATAATATTCTGTATTGAAAGTGAAAACAAAATGTATTTAGTAATTACCATTAACAGTTTAAAAGGATTCACATAAGCGTCTCTACCACATCTTAAAAGAAAGAAATTTTCTTTCTTAATGTAGGTCAGTGATACCAACCGCACTTTAATTATAGTACAATACTATAATTTTAATTCCGCGAAAAATGTAAAATACTATAATTTTACGCCAAATATACCAAAATACTATAATTTTAAATGATTCAAGACGAAAAATGTTCCTGTACTATGTATTTTTCTGAAATACTATGATTTTTACGCCTTTGTACTATAACCAGGATTGAAAGAGATGGCAACACTGATGTACGTACAGATTCACACTAAGGATGGCAATACCAAATGAATATATCAATACCGGTATTTCTTATTGAATAGGTACCGGTATTAATACCGGTTTTTGTCAAAACATATTATATAAAAAAGAAGTACTTACCTTATAATAAATATAACTATTAAAATATATTTAAAACACTTTTTATAGCAACCAAAAGTACCTACCCACATTTATTATATTGACCTTTGTAAATATGTACAGTGATCATAATATTTTAGAACTGCTAATTTTTACAAATACTATAAGTCCGGGTCAAGGTCTGAACAACAACGATGCATAAGTGCGAGTGAGAAAGTATTCGGCACCCTTATAATCTAGACACGCGCTAGAGTAAGATAAAAGGTTTGCAGATGTGTAGAAGATTTTATTGTCGGCGTAGCCGCCAAATCTTAGTTTTTTGCTAAACTAAGCGTCAATAACCTGCGAGCGCGTGTTGCTAAAATTGATATTTTTTGTATTAAACATAAAGTCAGTTGTAAATATTTTTAGTTAATTAAGTAGAAAAGATGGTTCTGTGTGCTGTATTAAAATGTGGTAGCCGTACTGATAAGCAAGAAGATGGTATTATGTTTAATAGGTAAGTTGATACATGTTCGTGATAATTTATTTGTATATTATTATTATTATTATTATTATTAAACTGGCGCTAGGGGCCGTTCAGGTCCATGGCCGACTGCACAACGTTTCTCCAGGAATCTCTGTCCAGCGCTCTCTCTTCCCAGTTGACTATCCCCAGCCTTTCCGCATCCCTTTGAATGTTGTCCGCCCATCTCCGTCGAGGGCGGCCAAGAGGTCGAGTGCCAGCTGGTGTGCCTTTGTAAATCCTATAGAGAGTTCTAGATCTTTCAGATCGTACAACGTGGCCCGCCCATATGAGCCTTCTTGACCTCAGAATGTTAGTGATTCTAGGTTGGTATCGGTCGAAGAGCTCAGCGTTTGTGCGGATGCGCCACCGGTGGTTCTCATTGACGGGTCCAAGTATTCTCCGGAGGATTCTGTTTTCAAACACTTGGAGCGCCTTTTCTTGTTTTTCTGTTAAACCCCACGTTTCACATCCATACATGACGATTGGCTTGATGACCACGTTATACACCCGAAATTTCGTTTTGATGGACAGCATTTTGACAGACGACTCAGCGCAAAGTACGCTGCATTTCCACTTCTCAGTCGGTCAGAGAGCTCTAGGGACATTTCATTTTTAGAGGTAATGTTGGAGCCCAAGTACTTGAAGAGAGAGGTTCTCTCGAACGAGGAGTTTCTTATTCCAATGTTTCCAGAGGGTTCAATGCCTCTTGTAATTTTCAAATACTTGGTCTTTCCCACATTTACTCGTAGGTTCAACCTTTTCGCTGTGTCCTCCAGAGGAGTGAAAATATCTCTGACTTCTTTTTCAGATTCTCCGAGCACCACCAAATCATCTGCGTAGCCCAATATTTTATGGGACCCATTCAGGGTAACTCCACCTTCTGCTTTCAGAGCTTCTCTAACGGCTTTCTCTAAAGCTAAGTTGAACAGCATTGGTGATAAGGAGTCGCCTTGTTTTAGTCCTGCTGTCACCTTAAAAGATTCTGATATACTAACTTGCATATGAATTCTACTTCTGGATCCGTCCATGCATACTTTTATTATATTTATATTTATTTGAATTTATATTTATTTGTATATTATTATATATTTTAATATCAATTGACCGTGTTTCTTTAAGATAACTTAAATTATGGATATTTTTACCTAATGGTTGGATTTTGACCGCTTAAAAATATTATATAACGTAAAAAAAATAGAAAATTATATTTTAATTCTGAGCGTGCGAGCACTTTGGGCGAGCACTAGCGAAATGGTCTATGGTCTCGAACGTTTGTATACGAATGCGTTCGCTCGCCCACAAACCAAACCCACGGCACGCAGCTTCATTTAGCAATGCAATGGGTGGCGTCTAGATGTAACTATAATCTAAGGTCCGGGTGCAGAAAAATCTCTGTGAAATTCAACTTTGTTGAATGTACTATCAACGTTGGATCAACAGTTATAGAATACAGTTGAACTCGGTTATTACGATCACGGACATAGTGTGATCTCGGATGTAATGAGGAAACATTCGTTGACATTTTATTTTTTGATTTTCTTTACACATTTATTCACTTTTATAACGAGCTACTTATCGGATATACCGAGAAAAAATATTCTTAAAACTGTTAATGTGTCGATCGTTTAAAAACTTTTTCGACCCTAAGCAATAAAATCCGACCGTAGACCGATGCCGCCGTAACCGGAATACGTTTATGAATGACACTAGTGAAGTGTCTAAGTACCTAATTGGTGTTTTCTACGCATATGGTTGAAATTTCATGTAAAAATCCAAGCTGAAGTCAGTAGGTACCTACCAGCGTTCATTACAATAAACAACTTGTTTTGTGGTTTAGAATGCCATGCTTGTTTCCGGGAAACATAATTGTGTATTTTTGTTTGAATCGCGACTTTTTGTGTTAGGTATATAACCGCTTATTTAAATATACCTATTCTCTGATATAACGAGTAATGCGTATATCGAGTAAATTCAGTTAGTCACATCTTCCTCGTAATAACCAAGTTCGACTATCAGCTAAAATTTAATATATACAGCAGTGGTTTCCAAACTTTATGTTACTACGCCTCCCTTTTAAAAAAATCTAATCTTGGCGCCTCCCCCCCTTTATTTCATTAAATAATACAGACACCTTTTTAAATGGCCAAAAATGTACTACTTAATACAACAAAGAAAAAAAACTTAATTACGTATAAAAATAAACAAGATTTTACTAAGTACTTTTATTATATTCATTTTTAAATTAATTTGTTTTTCATGCGATGGATATGTTGGTTTCTTAGCATAAAGTGCTCTTTTTCTACTAAACGAGGAGGATATTTGGATTTCATTGCAGCTAATGCAGAAAATCCCGTTTCGCATAAAAATATGATGTTACGAATGGTACTTATAGCAGTACAACTTGCATTGCTTTTCTTGACAAACTATTATATTATTCCTTCACTTCGATTCATTCAAAATTAAACTAGGGTTTTTTGTTTCAATGAATTATCACACGATAATTCTATCATTTTTTTCCTTTTTTCATTTTTTTTCAATCCAAATTCATCATCGTTCATTGACAAATGGATTTTATCATGGGCCCCACATCCTGAAGCTGGCCCCCAGGCCAAAATCTTTGGCGGGCCCACCTACCTATCGCTGAGGTTAAGGCAGTATGGTGCTCTAAAGTAGTGTTTCCTAAATTATACACGAGAGTTATCATTTAAGTATCTACCTATGGCAATCATCATATAGGTATCACATCAAATTGCAATGCACAACTACATATTTAAAATATTTGATAGTCTTGAAACATAATAGCGCCGCAGGCGACTTTTTTAACTATTGGATTAAATTTGTGATGTCTGTTATGCCCGGGCCCCAGGCTCTTTATAAACTATGCAATTGAAAACTGCAAACCTGTGGCTACATTAATTGTGTTAAACTTTTCGCGCCTCCCTTTGCAACACTCCGCGCCTCCCAGTTTGGAAATCGCTGATATACAGGTTACATTCACTTACTTCAACAATTTTGCTTTTCTTATTAAATGCATTTTTGCTGTCAGGCCGTAGTCTCCCAACTCCAGTGGCGTGCCGAGTTTGCGGCGACCGAAGTTTTGGGAAACATTACGGAGTGTTTTGCTGCGATGGCTGTTCCTGTTTCTTCAAACGCAGTGTCAGGAGGAACATCGCTTATACCTGCATCGGTAAAATGTCTTTGAACTTTGTCTTCTTCTTCTTTGCCGTCGGCACAAACCCTGGGCGCACATTTAAACTCGTTACCACTGCAACATGTCGATGTGATTTTGTTTTTATTCACAAAACACAATATGTAATAGTTTATAGTACCTATCGTAATAGATTTTTGGGTTTCCACCGTGTGTAGTTTTCCCATCTTTTATCGACGTTTCGGGCTTATTGCAGAGGCCATTATTAAGAGATATGTGTTATGATGAAGTGTAGTGTAGTTGTATGAATGCAAACGTCGCTCTAAGTATTAGGCATTTCATTCCAGCAATGGCGTATTTTAAAAAAATACTACCTTATTCTTAGGTCAATAATTATTATAAAACAATCATTATTCGTAGAAGCTTTTACCACATTTGAATGGTCAAAGACATAGCTTATAATGATTATCTTTTGAATTATCTTCAAATGTGGTAATCTTGCCCATTTTTGAATAATAAAATGCCTAATTCTTGTCGAATTTGGAATCACAGAGATTATAAATATAATTTTTTATCGTAAATATTTCACTATATAAAGTTAACAACAATTTTACTGATGGTTTTATAAATACGTTTAAAAATTAATAAACCTAAAAAATTGTCACACCACTGCATATGGATGTAATCAAATATGGCTATATTCTAAAACATTAGATCGAGAGGTTTAAAAGCATATTATTTTATGTAATAAAAATAATATATGCAGTCATCAAAAGTTTAAAATAAATATAAAGGATAATATGGCTTCAAAATCATATAAATAGATTATCTACAACGTTTAAGGAATGTCCAGGCTTATGCTCTGAAAATACCATAAAAACTCCATTTTGACCTACGTGGCGTATGTGGGCCATTAAGTTTGGGCCGCTAAGTTTTTAATTAATTAATAGATTCGACAAAGTGAATGTTTTATTTTTCCACTGGCTGTTCTGTTTTGTCATCGTTCTGTTTTGTCCGGTTACCGTTTGTTGCACTTCTACTACTGCATTAAGTTTCACACTAAACTACTATCATTTGGCCTCATGGTATGTTTAATTGTTCTGTTTAGCTGGAAAGGGAATATGTGTTATTGACAAAGCGAGGCGAAATTGGTGTCCGTACTGCAGATTAAAGACATGCTTTTCCGTGAAAATGAACGCAGGAGGTAAGGGTACATTATAATTCAGTCGAACTCGGTTATTACGATCGCAGATATAGCGAGATCTCGGATATAACGACGAAACATTCATTAACATTTTATAAAACATATATAATTTAGAAAAACACTTTCTGAGAGAATATATTATAACCAATAGAAAAAATCTTTTTGAAAAAAGTAAGCCACCCCGGCCGGGAATCGAACCCTGCATCTCCACGGGTTTACGCCCCATTCCGTCGCATTTAACCTATATGCTACGGCGTGACATACTAATTCCGACAAATTTTAACTATTGGTGTGTGGGCGTTAGAAGTTATACTTCTTTGGCGTAACGAAAAAAAAACAAAACTTGTGATAAACTAGATTCTTCGACTAGCTCTTAATTATCTTGTTAAATTACACACTCAAGAAAAAGGACCGCTTATTGGAACGCCGTTGGTTTATTTCTGTATACTTTAACTTATATTACTAAATTATATAATTATTTATCGTTGTTTTTATTTGTAAAGTAACAACTGCCACTATGACGTGATTGCAAATGGCCGACAATAATAAATTCTCTGCATAGGCAACGGAACAATTATAAACTATAATATTATACTGTATAATCGTCACGATTGCATTATCATACTGTGGTGTAAAGATAGTGCGTTCGACTGATAACCGAACAATCAGTGGTTCGATTCCAATCGAGTGCGTTTTTTTTCGTGTGAAAAAATAAATTATGTGTTACATGTCACACGCCAAAAATACACTCTGCTCTGATTTTCCAAACGCGCCTAAAGAAGTATAACTTAAAAAATATTATTCTATTTGCATAATTTAAAATATGTTATAGATAGACGAGTATTTTTTGACTATTATTTATCATATGTTCATTTTTTAAATTAATTAAGCCCTGCCTAAACTAAAATAATAGATAAAAAAAATCTTTAAAACATCTAAAGTTATGTATGATTTAATTGCATAATTGGTGGAACCCTTCGCTACTGCATGCATTGCTTACACATCATCATTAGAGTGCTCATTGGACTTATTTTTATTGTTATATTTTAGCCGTCCAAGAAGAGCGGGGTCCACGTAGGGCCAAGAATATAACCATGAACGCCCCCAATACCAACAATGTTACCCGACAATATTTACTGAACACCGCCAACACTGTGGAACTCTTCAACCACAGACAAATCCACAGACAGCCGACTGGATTGAGGGCCGATTTGAATAAAGATCGAGGGGCTTTTTCCAGATTTTTCAAACCGAAAAACACCTGTCAACATTACACCAGTAATTTTTTCGCGGGAAATTTTCAAAGGAACATCGATTTCGCAGGTATGATTATCATCATTGTCATTAGAGATGGGAAAACTGGTCGATTTTGAAGACTAAGTATACTTACTACCAGTATAAAAAAATTCTTAGTATATAAACTTGTTCCAAAATACTTACTAGTATTTGGAATATTATATAGATCGTTTGGCGTGCGTATGCGACAAAAGTTTCATACTCAACTGAAATTGAAAGCAACTCCATATTATTCTTCTTCTTATTGTGCCATCCCCTAGCGAAGGTCGGCCACCATCAAGGCGATCTTATTGTTGTCGTCTGCTACCCGGAACAGTTCGGTGGAGCTGCACTCGTACCAATCACGGAGGTTCTTAAGCCACGAAATACGGCGCCGTCCTCTGCTACGCTTCCCATTGATCTTTCCTTGAATGACAAGTTGGGGAATGCTGTAGTTTGTGTAGTGTGTGTGGTGTAGTGTGTGGCCGAGGTATTGTAGTTTCCTGGTTTCGATACTACGTAGAACTTCTCGGTCCTTCCCCATTCGATTGAGAACTTCAACATTTGTCACCCGGTCAGTCCAAGGAATTTTGAGGATGCGTTATACAGCCACATCTCGAAAGCTTCCATATTATTAGTATTTTAAAATACGTATCGGCTCAGGGAACTCAGACTGTGTATCGGCTCAATATAATCGCTAAAAATACGCTGAGCTCCGCTTGTCGAAAAGTCCCATTTATTATAAAATTTTAAATTTATGAGTTGTTTTTCTGTTAGGTTACAATATTATTGTTAACAAAAATGAATAACAGTGATTTTTTTAAATTTTAAACATGTTTTGAGCGGTATATAATAAGCCTAAGCTATCTCACCACTGTGCTGCGACACAAAATTTATGACCTATTATTATTCATACATTCGAACGCAATAGACTAATAAATTAAAATATAAGTACTTATATTCAAGTGCTATTTCGTTCTTGCGCATTTAATGTCAATAGTGTTTCTTGAAAGTCTACCACCAACTGGCGAGTGCACAGAACAGCGACTCGCGATGATATCATCACAAGATTTTTGGAATAAGTTTAATGGGCCACAAATACTTAGTATGGGTAGTTTCATCCGATACTTGAGTACACAAACTGGTGACAGTATTTCCAACTCACCTCTAATTGTCATCCTTACCTCGGTTATGTTTCCGGCAACGAAAATCCTTACCAACGACCCCCGATCATTCACGTGGTCCAGTGGAAGGTGTATGCCAGTAATAAGACTCGATGGATGTTAATCTTCAGTGTTGTTTATTCGTACAGTTACATGGAAACAACTCGGTGAGCAGAGTCTAGACTCTAGTGATAAGTGTGGTATCTAGTTTTCAAATGTGATACCTACCTGAACTGAACTAATTCTTTAGCAAGTTCATCTCGTTATTTGGTCGAGCGAGTCATCTGATCTTGTCAATCTAATTTTGTGTACCGTTTGAAGTATTCTCTGTTATTGTTGATTAATTTCTGTGAACTCGGAATAAATACTAAAACCAGAGTGTTTCTATTTTATAACTAAAACATACTATAACTTGCGACCAACGTGGGCCCAAAGTGTTTCTAAGTTATAAATAAATAAAAACCATCCTATACCATAATATAATATTGTTTTAATTTTTTTTAAATTATATCTTTTCAGCAGACTACTTTAATGGAGTTCTACTAAATATTTTAGTCGCTTCTATCAGAGGAGCAAGGGGAAATGAAGATTTTTTATTATTTTCAAGAGAAGATCAGGATTATATTTTGAAAAATGTGTGGAGGGAGCTTTTCATTTTAAGGTAAGAGAGAGTTATAAAATGCTTTTAATAATATCTGTTAAATCTGTTAAAACTAATGTATGACAGAAATACCAATAAGGACAAACCATTACGAAAATTTAAGCATGTTGTTGTTTACTACATTCTGAAAAACCTAATTTGGTACCTGGTTGGGCCAAATATTGTGGCCTTCATTCCTTATTTCCCCACCTACCACACATCCAATGCTCCAATGCGCACACGCGCACACATACCAAAATGTATCCACACATATGTTTTCATCCCCCGCACAGTCTTCACACAAAAATATTGTAAAAGAAAGTTTCCTTTGCCAGATTTTTCACATGCACAAACCTGTACCACATAACACATGTACCTAAAAAATATAAGTTTTAATGAACAATTGTATGTGTGTGTTTGTGAGGAGGGGGAGGGGGGTTGTAAATTTACCTCACCGGGTAACACCAACCCTAGTTACGCCATTGCTCAAATGCGCTGATGATCTGCGCACACAATAGAAAAATTAGAATGAACGTTGCTCACATCATTATTACTTATTGCCACAAGACCAGGCAACCAGCAGTTACGGGTCATGAGACGACCGTGATTGCGAACAACATTAAGTTAGCTCAAAACAACGGATGCGTGTAGTTCTGTTGTCGCTAAACCACCGTTTATTGATTACTGATTCAAAAGTTAGCTCGAGTGACATCAAGAGAGCGGTCGTGTGCGGTTTGTTATAGCTTAGCCGTCGTTAACCACAGAGTGACTCAAAACGCACATGTTGGACCTTCGTTGCGTTAAATCTGATACGGTTTGAGCGAACGTCGCGTCTATCATCCATCCTGAACTTTTCATCATCATACATCTCATAAAGATAAGTGAAACCATAATAGTGACATTCCGGCGGCTCTCGTGGTGCAGTGCGTAAGGCGCTTGCCTTCCACCCAAGAGTTCCTGGGTTCGATTCCCGGTCAGGACACACAATATTTATGTGTTTTTCTCAAAGCCTGGATATTTGTGATTGTTCAAAATTACTAACAATAACAACCACCTTGTACGAAAAAGCAAGGACAAGGTTATTAATAATTCAAAAAAAGAAAAAAAAAATTGTGACATTCCGAACCGTCCGTTTAACAGTGTGTGAGTGCGTGATCACCGGACCGGCTGCAGCGCTTCAGCCTTCGCAACGTAAAGGTCAATGTCGTGCATCCTGTGTAAACTCCCTCTCCCGTAGATCCGTTATCCACCAGCATCCTTTAAATTACAGTCCACTGCTATAAGCGCCACCAGTACCTTTTCATAAAAGTAAGTCGTCTAGAATTGACATACGAATTCGGTGAATGGATGGAATTTTATATTTTGGATAAAGGCTTGTGGTGTTCGATGCGTGAGTTACTACTGTGGGAGTCGTCGACGTGTCGTAGGCCATGGTGTTGAGGATTATGATGAAGAAGTCGAAGATGGATGCAGGAGCGAGTTTTATTTGCGGCGTAACGGTCAGACAATAGTATGTTACAGTAGTTATGTTTCAGTACTTATGAATCTTATGATAATGTTCCGAGGTCCGAATCTCGGTACAATGAGATGTTGTGCGATAGTAATAGGCCGGAAACGTATATTCGAGTGACATTTTCGATGAATTATTATTCAATCAGTATTTATACAATCAAAATAATATCTAAACATTATAACTTAGTAAATAATTATTTGATCAAGTCAGCTACTAAATGGCATTTGCGTCAATGGACATACGAATAGCTGGGAATTTATTATTGCGGTTTGATACTAATTTGATACTACGAAAATAGATATTTAATTTGTAATTCTTTATCTCTACAGGCTGATCGTATTGAGGATTTTTTTAAAGCAATACCTTGAAACAAGCCCTGGATTGCAATTTTTATTTTGATCGGAAAACTGGATTGATAGATTTTGCCAAGCAGAGTAAAAATATCTAAATATTTTTTATGTACTACCCAAAAGAATAAAATTTCTCTTTAGTCAATTTAAATTATATTGGGTTCTCCAAAATCCTCGTAGACTTCGTGTTGTGACGTATGTACCACACCCCATGCTACTTAACTACACAGGTGAAGCTAAGGCCTTTAATATACTAGGAAGTCAATACACATTGCGGATTGATCTGTCAAAAAATTTAAGCATTTCAACACAATGTTGGATTCACTCAGTAAATTCTATAAAATATTAAACCGGACAAAACAAAACGTGATATAACAGAATACAAAGAAACAGAACAGTGATAAAACAGAACAGCCAGTGGGCAAATAAAACATTGGTTTTGTCGTATCTATTTATTGATTAAATTCTTATAAAACTTAAGTTTAATAAAGGAATATATACATAAACATTAATATAATATAATCGCTGCATGTCAGTGGCGAAGGGTGGAGGTAGGGTGTTAAGATTCGCTATAAATAGTGCACACTAAACTTTTTTAGTCATATGTATTTGTTTTTATTGAACTAAGACTACAATTTACAAATGATGTTAGTTAGTTTTTAAAAATCAATTAAGCCCTGCCTAAATGAAACCATAATAGTTTTGGTCTAATTTGGGCAATACGACAAAATTGTGCAAACTTTTTCATTCATAGTTTTTTGTTTTCGTTGGATTAAAAATCCATATTACACATATTTCAGGTTAGTTCATTAAGCCCTGCCTAAACCAAACTATAATAAATAAAAAATATTATTCTATTTATAAAATATTCAAAGTTATGTATGATTTAATTGCATAATTTTAGATATTTTATAGATAGACATGTATTTTTGACTATTATCTATTATGGCTTGGTTTCTCAGGGTTTAATTGAATTTTAAAAACTAACCAACACTATCTGTAAATTGTAGTCTTATTTCAATGAAAACAAAAAGGAATGTCTGAGAAAGTTTAATGTGCACTGTTTATGGCGGATCTTAACAGCCTACCTCCACCCTTCGCCACTGCTGCATGTTGGCCATTCGGCGGGAAAAAAACTCGATTTATCTGCTAGATTTTGATAATCATGCACAACTCCACAGAATATTAAACTCATTATTTCATTGTACCTAGTCACCAAAGCTTTTTGAATATAATATTAAATAGATTTAGACGAAATATACCTACCTAAGCTTACCGGCAACACCGAGTTGACTCCCGTTTAATTGAGATTTTCCAGCGATTAAGAATGCAGAAATTATATAATTTGATTGTTTACGGCGTATTGAAAACCTGTGTTATTAAAAATCTATACAACATATAGAGATACGTCAATTTCAATAGTAAATGTTATATTTTTCCTGAAATGTCATAGTTCTGATTATCAGTGTTCTGTTTTCTCACGGTTATGTTTCTTCATGTTCTGTTTATCGCTGTTCTGTTTTGTCATCGATCTATTTCTTCATGTGCTGTTTATTCATGGAACCATATTAAATACTAAGGAATACAACATTTATTCATTATACTCAGGTGTGCATACTGGCCAGTGGACGTCTGCCCGTTGGTGAATGCACGGATGAGGAGCTCCATCATATCCTGTCGTCATCTGGCTACCAACTCCCTTGAGAGGAACCTCATGGAGACTTTGATACTCTGCAGGATGGGTCAGTGTATCATCACAAATCATTATCCTTATGACAGAATAAATACGGTTTTAGTAAAGTATTCTTCTATTATGTTCAAATTAAGAGAATCATTGCTCATTGAAACATCTCATAAAGCAATTTATTTTTCCTCCATCGGATTGAAAAATAATACGAATTTGATGGATATAAAGATAAACATATACAGGACGAAACTATAGATCGCTGTGGCGAAGAGTGACATTTTTGTAACAAATAATCACGAAAATTTAAAACCATATAGAAAATATTATACCTATATTATGTATTCCATATGAATAAGGCGAAGATTTTATACTCGGCTAAAATGATTCTAACCCTTAAATGCATGATTTTCTACTTTTTAATAAAAAAATATATACTAATATACAACTTAAAATATTACGGGAAAAATAATTTAAAAAATATTTATTATGTAGCTTTTTCTTTATATTTTCATCCAAAAACACTTTGTACTATAAAAAATCTGTATTCAACACAGTGACGTCCCGTGGGGGTAGGCAGATTGAGCGTCGCTTGGGGGCGGTAGTTACTCGAAGGGCGGCAAATCGAGTACAATCATTAAGTGTAATATATAGAAATAGGTACCTACCTAAACTAAGTAATAACGGAAATATCTTTCCATTGCAAACAATTACTTGCAATAATTAAAAGTTTTTTTTATAAGTATGTAGTTGCTCGAAATCTTAGCGCTGTCTGGTTCATGCTTTAAAAGAATACGTTTACCTTTCGGCATATTATGTATGACTATGATATGACGCCACGATGGCCGAGCGGCTTGCGCATCAGCTTAATATGAAGTGGGTCCCAGCCCAGGGTTGAATCCTTAATCTGCCAAATACACATATTTTATTTTACAATTTAATAGGTTGTGCATTTGGCTAACATCCATTTCTCGTAAAAACAAAAATCTGTTAACACGAACCTCCACTCTGCGGAGGCTCATATTATGATCTTATTAGGATCGGACATTGTCGAACAAAAAACGTTATTTTAAGCGAATTAGTCCTAGTGGCCTATTTGATAAGAAGGGCAACTAATGAGGCCATATATATTTGTAGTACAAGTTAGATTCCCGGTTGGGATGACTTTTTTTAGCAAACTATTAATTTGTTTTAGTGCATGTCGTCTTTTTTATTGGAAATAAAATATAATATTTTAATTTCTGTATCAAACAGTGGCGACGGGTGGAGGTAGGCTGTTAAGATCCGTCATAAATCGTGCGCACTGAACTTTGTTAGTCATACGTATTTATTTTAATTGAAATACGACTACAATAATTTACAGATGGTGTTGGTTAGTTTATAAAATTAAATTAAACCCTGCGAAACCAAACCATAATAGATAATAGTCAAAAAATACTCGTCTATATTTTAAATTATGAAATTGAATCATACATAACTTTAGATATTTTATGGATAAAATAATATTTTGTATCTATAATAGTTTGGTTAGGCAGGGCTTAATGAATAAAAAAAAATGAGCCAACAATATGTGTAAAATGTAATCTTAATCCGACGAAAACAAATAAGTATGAATGGAAAAGTGTGCACAAATTTATCATATCGCCCAAAGTATACCAAAACTATTATGGTTTGGTTTAGGCAAGATGTAATTGATTTTTCAAAACTAACCAACACCATTTGTAAATAGTAGTCATGGTTCAAAAAAAACAAATACGTATGACTAAAAATGTATAATGTGGACTGTTTAATGGCGGATCTTAACAGCCTACCTCCACCCTTCGCTACTGGTATCAAATAAAATTCTGAAAATAAAACAAAAATTAAATTAAAGTCCCGTAAACATGGCTGTCTTAAGCCAGCGCTCCATTGGCGAGCCAAAAGTCAGTGGACAATAAATCTTCCGATTTGTCTATGCTCTGCTACTGATCAACGAACGAATAAAAAAGTCGAGCTGTCAAAAGTCAAAAGTTGCGACAATCGCAATGTCTTCCGATAATCCTATAATGTTGTGTTATTTATATGTAGACTTGCATAAAATAATATAGCAGTGAAAACAACACAAGTTTTACGTTTTCTTTTATGAATTTCATAATTACAAATAAAAAAATAATTGGAAAATCTCTCATTTTCTAATGTGTAAATTAACAAATTAATTAATGAAAATGTTTAAAACATCGTAGTATATTCTTGGGTTTCCACCGTGTCTCCTTCTTCCTTCTTTACTCGACGTTTCGGGCTCGTTGCAGAGGCCATTATCAAGAGATGATATGGATATTGGCCTCTGCAACGAGCCCGAAACGTCAAGTAAAGAAGGAAGAAGGAGACACGGTGGAAACCCAAGAATATACTACGATAAAAAACAACCGTGAAAGCCTCAAACATTATATATGTTTAAAACAATTACAGATTTTTTTTCGGTCCAAGTGATCGCGTATTAATGTCAAATCAAATCTGCATAGTGATCGACGGACGAAGTCTGGCAACTCGGAGAGTAAAATATCAAACATGTTTGAAATCCAACGAGCCTGGTCTGCGGATTAAAAAATCCGCCGATATGGGGTGCTCCACGCGAAAAAAAAGTCCGAAGACTATAAATCGTCTGACTTGCGTGCCAATGGAGCGCCGGCATTAGGACTTTTTCAGTTACCTATCACAGCCTACCTTCCTTTACACTTTACAGGCACCATTCGTCATTGCCATGTAGTCATAATATACTCTGATTGTGATGAATATGGTATTATTTTTGTTTCAGTAGATTTATCTGTCAAACCAAGCGTGAGTATTTCATTAGAAATTTGTGCATCCAGGGCAGCCTACATCCTGTCGAGGAGCTCTCAATTTCCACGACCAGCTAGGATCTTCATACTACTGAGATCCATGCTGCTAGCGGGGGGCAGTTTCCAGATATCAGGAGTAGACGTGGACGCCGTTATACGTAGTGTTTAAAAACGTATAACTAGTTAACATGAAACTAAACAAAATACACCAAGAAAATAAAAAACATCTTTATGGGGTAAATCTTTTTACTGGTTTGTGAAGTAGTTATTTAAAAAATAATATGTGCAATACGCGGATTTAGGCCGCTCACGTGAATACTCAAAAAAGACGAGACTGAAACTCCAGTATCTACCTAATGAATTTCAATGACGGTTCGCTGATGGAAAGACTGGAATGTCTCAGTTTCAAAACGTCCGCGACCGAAACTGAAGAGACGCGACATTCTAGTCTCCCAGTCTCTCAGTTTCCAGTCACCCATAAACAGTGGTAACTCCAATATCAGTATATTCGATGAAAAATCATATTTTCTTACCAAAATTGGTAGCACTGAACTGTAATAAACAAGCAATAACAAGTCATGACGTCAAAAGTTAAAGATGGGCGAACCGATTTATAATTTAAAATATGTGGCAGATGTTGAGAAATACTCCTGCCTGTATAATTACAGGCTGCCAAAATTTTCCCGCAAAGATATTACGGAAATATTTTAGAATGAAGTAGGAAAGACAATGGGTTTGACAGTTTGAGGTTATGAGATTATTAGGTTTCAGTAGCGCCGTGTGCGGAGCATCAGTCACTGGCCAGTTTATGAGTTCCATCACCGACAGATTTTAGTTTCTGCGTGAGCGGATGGCCTTATGTAAATCCCTTTTCAAAGTGTGATTCAGGTTTGTACTTTTGTGTATCGTATCATGTAATGTGTATGCGTGAATATAATATTATCTGAACCACCGCCATTCAATAGCCTTAACGTTTTAAGCGACTCATTATAAAAAAAAAACTATGAGTAGGTATAGAAAATATGCTCGCTTTTCATACTCTTGAAGCTCGCAAACTCATTTTGAGGTTAACCGATTTTTACGACTGTCAAATTAATAGTACCATAAAAATGCTCACTCGCTTACTCTTGAAGAATGAGATTGGAGAGACAGTCAACACTTTACATGTAAACAGTTTAAAATACTCACTATTGGTGCAAGTAAATCCATGCACGCGTGCAAGCGCTATTATATTTGATTTATATGTAAATAATTAAAAATTATAATCTGTATATCGTACTTACATAATAAAGAAACGTTTGTTTTCGTACAATGTTAATTGTGTTTATTCTTGAGATATTAAACAAATATAATTTCACTTGGGATTTTCCAAATTTATTACAATTCAAATTGAACACTACATAATATTATATTATGTACATAGTGATACCAAATATCATAATGCCTAAATCCCCCATCAAAAATCTTCCAATCGACAGAGTTGGGAATATAATGATAATATTATTGTAACTGTAAATGAGTCAAGGCTAGACCAGGATGCACAGCGAAACAAACAAAAGAAAGTACCATTATCTGTTTCTGGGTGGACGAAGGATCGAGTGTAGGTACGGTCAGTCGGTAATCTACCCTTGAGCCTTGAACGTCGCCTCTAAATACGATTTGCCACCTCTTTGCGCCAAAGCGTGCATTTACAAATGATATTAATAATTAATTGTTACTGGTCAAGCGAAATATACTTAGGTAATGTCCCTGAATCAGTGTTTTTAATAAGTGGAAAAGTGTAAATCAACACCCTACGTAAACCCATACCCATCAATAGTTATACCGACCGAGGGTACTTGATGGAATTTGAATTACAATTTTAATTGATTTCAGTTTTGTATTATTCCATTCGAGTCATTTTTTGCGGCCCGTATTACTTTGCAAATTTAACTTCACATATTATGTCATTTTATTATTTATCAAAATACTTCTATTTGCACTCTTAAATAATATAATATAGTATCACAGTTTTTTGCGATTATCTTAAAATTACATAATAATATATGGAGGTTACCGACTTTGAAACCTACAGCCGCTGTTGTAATTTTGCAGATAAAAATTAAATTCTTTTCCAACAATTACAGATTGTTGTGAAGATTTTTTAATTTTTTTCATGTCATTTTTAGATGTCTACTTTTGAACATTTTTTTTATATTTAAGGCTATGCTTCAGCTGAGGCATGGTCTAAAACGATCGTGACTACGCGACGCGCAGGTTGTGCAAACGACGCGTGACGATTAAAACATAATTTCTCATAAAAATTCAACATGCGTCTATTTAATGTTATGTTTATTGTTATTTAAGTAATAATAATAATAAATTCGTTGACATGTTTTGTTTTTCGAGTAAATACGTAACGTTTTTTAGCAATCTTTACACGATTTAAGAATTAATTCCTCCGACGCCAGGACAAAACAAATTGACGTGCTCACAGGTCGACTATCGCTCTCCGATTGGCAACGCGTGTGAAATTACGTCCCACCTATTGCTGAAAATTATTTTCCGTTTCACTGAAGTATGCTCTTTACCAGCTCATTTATTCAACGAATAATTCACAAGATTTGACAATGTAAAATTCTTTATAATATTTAACACACATTATACACGTGGGGGCCATGGTGTGATGAATAAGGAAGTCGTCAGAAGGAGAGATGAGAAGTCGAGATTTGGTAGTTGCTCCGATGGATGGAGGAGCGAGTTTTATTTGCAGCGTAAACAGACGGTACAAGAGTATGTTACAGTAGTTATGTTACAATTATTCTTATGATACTGTTCCGAGGTCCGAATCTCGGTAAAATGAGATGTTGTGCGAAGCGATATAGAGACTGAGATTCTAACAGACCGTGAACTTATATTCGAGTGACATTTCCGCTATTTATATAATAAAAATAATATTCTTTTTATTAAATAATCGAGTCAGCTATCAGGCGTTTGCGTCAATGGACGACTGACTAAGTGAAAAACGGATATGCAGAATTTATTATTGCGGTCAGTTCCTTACCGAGTTTGCTATAATTTGACACTACGGAAAATCGCTATTTAATTTGTATTTATATATCTCTATAAGTATAATATGATACACCTCTTTTTTGAAAAACTTCACTTAATAATAATTAGGGTACATAATTATTGATACTTTGATTTAAAACGTAAAAAACAATAGGGAAAATTAACACAATTCGATAATTCAATTCAATCAAATTTATTTATTTTTAACATATTGTGGACATTACAAATTGTAAGTTTAAGACATTCACAACATGATATTTATAAACAAAAGAATATAAAATAGTATTACATAAAAAAGAGATAGATCAGAATAGACATATTATTATATAGTAAGTTATTAAAAAGTAGAAATGTGTACATACAAAAAATATAAATTAGATAGGTACAAGAAAGTACACCGGATGAGTTAAGCTGACCCTATTTTAAGAATTTATAAAACAACGTCCACCTATACTCATCCTCACGTAGGTGGAATATATCAAGACCCGAAGCAATTTCGTTGAACATAGTTATCGCCCTCCCAATTGCCATTACCAGTGGCAGGTTGATTCTGCACCTTGGGAGAATAAACAACTGTTGCTCTCTATTTCTAAGATAGTTATCAGGGACACACAGGTCAACACTGCCCAGAATGGCAGAGTTCTCATTTATACCTCGTATAAGTCGAAAAAAATACGTAGCTTAATAAAGATTTCTTATAAATTGCAGACTGCAGTATGTAAGCATGCCTAAGAGAAAGACAGTTAGATAAAGCCACGGATAGTATCCATACAACCTCAAGTAAAGGAGTCCCAAGAATTTCTTCTGAACCCTCTCCAAGATAAGGCCATACTTCAACTAATGCGGTGCCCAAACAATAGACCCACTCTCAAGTCTGCTTCGAACTAAAGAATTAAATAAAAGTTTTAATACCGTAACATCTGAAAAGACCCGGGAAGTACGCATGGCGAAGCCCGATATTTTAAGCGCCTTGTTACAAATGGCAACTATATGGCTAATAAATGTCAGTTTACTCTCAAACGTAATGCCAAGATTCCTTACAGATGATATTCGTGACAGAACTCCGCCATGCATCGAGTATTGGAAAAACAACACTTTTGAGGCTCTGGTAAACGACAAAAGATTGCATTTATCAATATTGAATTCTAGTTTGTTACGCCTGCCCCAATCTAATATATTATCTATATCAAGTTAGAGCTGACGACAATCGTACAAGGTGACAACTTCCAAAAAGAGTTTCAAGTCATCAGCGAACATGTGAATCGCGAAAACTACTAGCTATTTTGGTCGTAATTAGATAGGATACCGTAGCTTGAATGGTACCGTCGGGCAATGTATTTTTTCTAGTGGGGTATAATATGGTGTTACTGCCAAAAGTTGGTAAGTCTCGAAATCATGTAAAATGGAGAAATTGTAATTTGAAAGTTTGACATGCCCTATAAAATCAGGTTTAATGCTAATTGCTTTGTGCTTTATGTGCATGTTCTATATTTTATCGGATGACCTTTGTTTTTTTTCTAGCTTACATAGGTATTTATAATATATAGACACATAATCTGCTGGTAACTCTAAATACCAAAATTATCGACTTACCAACTTTTGGCAGCAACCCCACTTTCTGAGATGTTTTCAAATTATAAAATTCAAAAAATATTTATATCAATAACAACAATCAACCCTTAATGCTGGCCATATTGTATATTATAAACTTTCAGGACAGTCGTTAGTAGAGTGACAATGTGGTGATAGGTCTCGTCATCTTTAAAGAGTTCTCCATCTGTCCCTAAATAATAAAAAAATAATTTAAATTAATTATAATAAAAAAAAAAAATTAATCTGCTATAAGAACATGAAAATGATGGTAATGTATTCGGGCTATAAAACTCTCCACTCCTCATGGTCGTCTGTTTCTCTTACGTAAGCTCCTTTCTCAGAGTAATAATATAAAGCAGTGGTGCACAAACGCGGTCCAAGGCCCGAAATGGCATTGTTGAGGCCCAAAATAACAAGTACCTACCTACTTCATCACCAAATCTTTCATTGAATACGATAAAAACCTGTGTTCGGTATGTGAACAAATTATGCAGTAGCAACGGTACATTAATCTGAATCGTCACTGATAGAAAACTTAATGCCATTTTTAATTATTTTTCACGGGTATAGATTTGCGACCGAAATTCATCTTTTTACTTTCTTTTATTTTTTTAACTGTCAATTCATGATTGAATGAATATGAATGCAGTTGCATTCTATTGTTGTTTTAATTTAATAAAACGCATTTTTTTGTAGTACTTATTCCACTTTTAATCAAAAGATTAGGACCGGTTTCGTCCGACTCAGAGGGTTGTTGAAAATGTCCCTCTGAGGCGGACGAAACCGGTCCTAATACAAAAAATTGCGTTTTATTAAATTAAAACAACAATCATCTTTTTACAATGAGTCACACCGTCTGTGGTGCAGGTGCAGTCTGTTTTTAGATTATTGTTTTCAAAACGCGCATTTTAGTGTTAGTTCTCCAGGAATTTTGTCAGTGCACGACGTTTGTGAATCGATATTAAAAAAAACGCTTGTCTTAACCAAAAAATATACAATTCGATAATGAAACAGTTGTTTGTGTACATATGTATGTATAGTGCGTGTATAAAGTTCTTTATGTACTTTTATTGTTTTCTAACAAATTAATCGTGTCGGAACTAATTTTCTTCGTGCAAATATGCACGTAATGCGGAGTGGAGAGTGATTGAAGTTGTATATATACAATGTATATCTGATCTAATATAATATATCAATATTTTTCAACACTTTTACCCTTTGCGGCCCGTGAAAAATTAGAAAATGTATAAATTGGCCCTTCTTTCAAAAAGCTTGTGCACCACTGATATAAAGAGAGTGGCTATTGTTCGACAGAATGAAGACGTGTTTCTCGCGTATAACGCACAGTAGAACCTCAATTTTATTATTAACTTAAGTATGCAAGGCATACCTTCATCTTGCTACTAATTAATATGGCTACCAAATTTAAACACAACATAGTTAAACATGTTTTCTACTAAATTAACAAAAAATAATTACAACCTTATGGTTTATACAAAAGCGATAAATTCCAGCAACACGTGCTCGCAGTCTTTAAATGAATGCAATCATTCAAATCAATATTAATTACCGGCGACGTTTTCAAAAAATATTTTATTCAGCCGTAAAAATTCTATCTTACTCTAACGCATCTTGCGGTGATATAAGCGTGCCGAATGCTTTCTCATTCGCATTTATGGTTCGATTTTGGTCAGGCCTTGGCTCCTTCACTTCTCCAGGCTCCAGCGCGCCAACGCTCGTCCTCTGCTTCACCTTCTCCGGAAGTTATCTAAAGCCACCAGATCCAGATCCACCCAGTCCAATACGAGTAATATCCGAAAAATACGTTTTAGACATATTTTGTCTAAATTTATGTTGATATTCAGTGGTATTGAAACGGAAAGTTGGAAATGACGCAATGAAATGACTCTGTGGTTTCCGTATATCCTGAACCGGGTGTGATTACAGTTTATCACAATTTATATATTTAATATATTTATATTGGTATATTATATCAGTAGCGAAGTGTGGAGGTAGGCTGTTGAGATTCCCAATAAATAGTGCACATTAAACTTTATTAGTCATTCGTATTTGTTTTTCTTGAACTAAGACTACAATTTACAGATGGTGTCGGTTAGTTTTTAAAAATCAATTAAACCCTGCCTAAAATAAACCATAATAGTTTTGGTTTACTTTGGGCAATTCGACAAAATTGTGCACACTTTTTCATTCATACTTATTTGTTTTCGTTGGATTAGGTAAGACTACATATTAGACAAATTGTTGGTTGATTTTTTTAAATTCATTAAGCCCCGCCTTAACCGAAAGATAATATATACAAAATATTATTCTATCTAAATATCCAAATTTAAGTATGATTTAATAGCATAATTATAGAAATTTTTCCATTTTTATGAAAATATAAAAGGGTTGGTCTTTTTTATACAATTTCCCTGGTTATTACTGATCCAATGCCATAGACAAAATGTTGCCATTGCGAAAGTTAGTTTCAAGAAAGATCCAAAGCCAATTGGATCTTTTACACAAAAATGTATGTCATTGGAATGAAGACCAAATCACTGGACTCTTTTCGCAAAATTGTAAAATTGAAGATTTGCATTTTGGCATTATTTTAGAAATGGATTGACGCGAAAGGAATAACTTTACGGGCTGGATCTTTTTTGCATATACGTATAATTATGAGATATCCTCAATCGGATTATTGAATAAATTTAAAAAAGATCCAATGAGCTTTGGATCTTTTCTGCATATATACGTCCAATTATAGAAATTTCATAGATAGACGAGTATTTTTTGACTATTATTTATTATGCCTGGGTTTTGCGGGGTTTAATTGATATTTAAAAACTAACCTACCGTCTGTAAATTGTAGTTTTATTTCATTGAAAACAAATACGTATGATTGACAAAGTATAGTGTGCACTATTTATAATTGATCTTAGAGCGCGATGCTCAATCGTCTGTCATAATTACAACAAAACACTATCCAGAAAGCCTTTCGTAGTTATGATCGAGTTGTCTATGGTCCACCAGATCTGCAATAGCTTCGTTCTGTTTTTCTATTGAAAATATTACCATATATAAAAATTCTTCTTTTCATAATTTAGGTAAATTATTTTGTAATTGTTAAACGATGACAAAAATATGAAAAATATACAAAATAAATTCAATAACTATAAATACACAATTAATATTTAATTAAAATGATTAAATGTCTCCGCAATTAGTGAATAATATAAGTTATTTTTTGACCCATGTTTTTCCCGATACGGTAACACTTGCCGTTGAAATGTCAGATTTTGTCATTTACAATCATTACAAATATGCCATGATATGAATATTTACATAGAGTGATTAAAACTAATATTACCATGTTGGTGTGTAGGTAACTAAGTACTTATATATTTCAACTACCTATCTATTGGTTTAATATTACATAAATATCTAAATCCGAATAAGAAAAGTTAATTCATAATGCATTGACACTGACATTTCAATTCGATAATCGGTTTTCCTAAATTAATACATGTACAGAATCAACGAAAGTAAAGAAAAAATGTCGTATTAAATGTCACGGATATTTAATAGTTGTTCAACACCCATATTGAGATCAATTGTTAAATGAATTTGAGTGAATAGGTTGTTTATAGACACGTAAATTTATTTTGACAGTAGCTGTCAGTGGTAAATGGTAATACAGAAGGGGGTGAGTTCAACAATAGTAGTCTATGGTTAAGGATTCCTTATCTCTATAATCTATAGTTAACAGATGATTTTCGGCTATTTACCAATTTTACTGTAAGTTTGTGGTAAGTATGAATTGAGCATTACGCCCTTAACAGAATACATCCACCCTGCGCCACTGTTATTTATATATATATATATTATTATAATGCACAACGTACCTGCAGTCAGTATCACTCAATTGATTACTCCAAATAATGTATGCGGCAATAGGGAGGGGTGACCTTTCACAACTTGAATCGTCCACGGCAGTACAGGTATTTCCATTTGTGAAGTTATCGCTGATGTATGTGGCCTTGGATCGTCCGGCTCCTGTAACTATCTCTTGGAAGCACCTGCATCTCCAGGGATTTCCCCTGAGGTCCATTGTGAGATTGGAAAGATTAACCGCGAAAGTGTCGGACGGCAACCAACTGATAAAATTACATCTTAATAAAAGTTGGCGAATACGCGGATATTGGAAAATCTCAATCGGTATCTTTTCAATAAAATTGAAAGCCAGATTTAGTGTCTCAATAATCGGAAATGAATTAATAGGAAAAATGTTTATTTCGGTCAATTGATTATAGGCCAAATTTAATTTAATAATTTTTAATTCGCCTTGTTGGAATATTGAACGTTTAACACTTTGTAATGAGTTTTCAGAAAGGTCTATTTCTCGTAACTTTGTTAATCCAGAAAATATTCTATCTGGTAAAGTGATAATTTTATTTTTTGATAAATAAAGAAACTTTAATTTGGTAAGTGATGAAAATATGTTTTCCGGTAATGATGAGAGTTGATTATGTGACAAATCTAGTTGTACTAATCCATTGTTCTTTGAAAAAATGTCATGAGGCAATGCTTCTAATTGATTGTAAGACGCGTTGAGGTTGTCTAGTTTCACGTTCATTTCGAAAGTCGTATTGAGGAAATGTGTTATAGCATTCCTTGATAGATTTATTTCCCAAATTTTAACCGCGCAAGAGAAGTATGAATGCGGAATAAATGAGATACTGTTACGAGAGATATCCAATTTGAGAACACTGTCGCAAAGTTCACACCGTCGCCCTGACAGTATTTCACCGGATACAGCACGTAGAGAAATATTGCTTCCAGAAACTTTCAAAAAAGTATTGCAGGTCAGTCTATTAAGTGAAACGGCAATATTATTAGAAATGTCAAAAATATGGACAGTTTCTGAATTTAAAAACATATCAGATGTTTCATTTATCGTTAGAACATTGTTGGATAATTGAAGCTCAACATATGGCATGTTTTTGTAAGGCCAATTATTCGGTTTGAACGACATCAAGATATTTTCAGATAGACTCAAAATTCGCAACTTGGGCAGATTAATGATTTCAAATGAATGTAGAAAATTATTTGTAATGTCCAAGTTCCATAGATTTGGCATGGATTTGAAAACACTGTAGTCAATATCGTAGAGTCTGCAACCGGTAGCTTGGAGGTTTGTTACTCCCATCAAATCGATTAGCGATATATTGGTAAGACTCTCAGCTGTAAACTTGTTGTATCCGTAGGTTTTTGTGGTCTTACAGACCAACGCAGTGTAATCTATACCATCGTAGAAGTTTCTTCTATAGTCACAGCTGATTTCACTTGCAGATAATGCAGGTAACAATATTAATATGTTGGTTAACGTTATCACAGTAATAATCAAACTGAATTTAAACATTGTGAAGACAACGGAACCACTCGGTTAAGTGCCAGACACAAACGAAATCAGTCATGAAATTTGAATAATATTCATATCAGTTATTTTAATTATTGTTCTTATCAAAATGATAAAAGTTTTTTTTTATCTGTGGTTTCTTTATATAGGTAAAGTAATGAAACAATAAACCCGTTGGGCCGCCGCAGCCTTGTCAACTAACCATTTTTAAAGTTTGGGACATGTGGGTCTATTCTATACTTATCGAACACTACAGTGACAAATAGTATCAAACTTAGGGTAGGTTTGTATCAAAATATTAGCACTTATTGTAACAATTACACGAAGTTGGTTTTTATTGTTGCAATAAGTGCGATATTTTAACAGCAGCAAGATAGGTGCTGTTAAAATATAGCACTTATTGCAACAATAAAAACCAACTTCGTGTAATTGTTACAATAAGTGCTAATATTTTGATACAAACCTACCCTAAGTTTGATATTATTTATCACTTTATCACTTTAGCGGTCGATAAGTATAGAATAGACCCAATGGTGCCCTATGTTTTAACTTGTAACATGAAGTCACCCGACGACATGACGTAATTATGACGTAAGCTTAATACACGCATCGACAATGCGCACGGCTCACCATAGATATTAATATGCTGAAACTCCTATTTGTGTATGGGGACAATGGATAACGCCAGTAAGAGTAGCGTTAATTTCTCGAATGGTATTGACTCATTCCGGTAGTACGTCACAATGATGTCATATGACGTCATGTCAACCGGACGACTTCAACTCGCAAGTTACAACATAAGGCCCATGGCCCCCACATCATGAAGCGGGCCTTCTACCTATCGCTAAGGTTAAGGCAGTGTGATTTTCTACAGTAGTATCACTCAAGTAGTTTCCACGGAACCCCAGGGTTAAGGGTATTTCGTGTATTTTTAGCGATTTTTAAATAAATACAGTTGATTTATTGAATTGTCGCCACTCAGCATAATGTTATTAAGCACTCATTGCGACCTCCTTTTGTGGTAACTAGGGATTCCAATCCCGGGATCCCGAGCTATTTTCGATACCTATGAATCCCGGGATTGATAAACATAATCCCGAAACTTTCTGGATTGACTTTTTTTTATGACTTTTTATGGAAAATAAAATAAAAACCAAAATATAACAGAAAAAATACTTACATTAGAAATAAACTGAGTTTGAATGAAGTTTGATTTATACCCATATGTAAGTTGCCGATTCATTTTATTTTTTCACATAAATTATTAAATTTGAGAAAGATTGGAAAAAAACAATGCTTCGCACTTTTAATAAAGTAATTCCACCATGACCTCATACGTTTTACGGCAGTTTCATATTTGGCTGATTAATTAGATTTATGAAGCTGAAAGGCCATACACCACGATTTGATTTACTATTTTAAATCTCGCTAACCCATTCATTAAGTCTTTACTATCAGAAACAGCAATGTCATATTAAATTCACATTATTATT
Organism: Rhyacophila brunnea; assembly: GCF_057557595.1. Classification (NCBI taxonomy): domain Eukaryota; kingdom Metazoa; phylum Arthropoda; class Insecta; order Trichoptera; family Rhyacophilidae; genus Rhyacophila; species Rhyacophila brunnea. Next base: position 27,136,908 of record NW_028232904.1, on the reverse strand, counting down.
TAAATTACAATATTATTTACTCCATTAAACTTATGTATTTTGAAGATTGAACGTACACATTATTAACAATAAAAATGTTTTAAATACTATAAATTATACTAGATTTATTTTTGACGAATTTTATCAATGTTATTTGTAAATATAAAAAAATTATATTAACTATGGAAAAAATGCCAATCCTGGGACCAGTACCGGGATCCCGGGATTGTCAAATTATAATCCCGAAATCCCGGGATCAGAATTTTGCCTCGGGATTGGATTCCCTAGTCACAATGATGTTATATGACGTCATGTCGACCGGGCGACTTCAACTCGCAAGTTACAACATAAGGCCCATGGCCCCCACATCCTGAAGCGGGCCCTCTACCCATCGCTAAGGTTAAGGCAGTGTGATTTTCTACAGTAGTATTAGCCAAGTAGTTTCCACTGAACCCCAGGGTTAAGGGTATTTCGTGAATTTTTAGCGATTTTTAAATAGAATATATACAGTTGACTTATTGAGTTGTCGCCACTCAGAATATTTTTATTACGCTCTGATTGCGACCTTCTTTTGTGGTAACTAAGTAACATGCAACCCTTAGCCATATTGGATAAAAAGCCATTTTGTACCTAAGCCAGGAAACACACTTAAATTTAATAATTACAAAAAAAATTCTACACGTAAATTATCATTTAATTATATAAATCATCATGTCACATCAAACTATAATATCACACAGCAACATATTTAATATATATTATGGTATGTTTTTTTTCACTTAACTGGTCGACCCGCTAATTAAATTTTCATTTTTATCCAATGTCAATCAATTAATTTTTATCGTAAAATATGTGAAGATCGTGTGAGAAATTGAACAAATTTCACTTGAGATTTTCAGCATTAATTATAATTCAAAACATATGTACGACGTACACAAAAAACTATAAATAGGTACGGACACCCTTATTTAACATAAAAAAACATCAACTTCACTTGACAAACATTAAAAATATGTTCGTTTAATTCTACAGTCATAATATATTAAAAAAATATTAGTTTCTAGCTGGAAAGACAGGCAACATTTTTTAATTAGACGGTTAACAATACCATATAAACTAGTTAGGCTTATACTTTGAAACAAATTAAATGTTTATTATATTTATTTTAGTTATTATAGTTATTTTTAATCATCGATAACACAACACTCATTTTTCACTCAGGGTCTGCTGACTAGGTATATTGTTTATAAGTCTCCAGGACAGACAGACATTACGTTGCACTATGCACTAAAATATTGACAATGATGGAAGGAATGGATACTCAGCGAAGAAATAGAAGTAACATTAACATCAGTAGAGTGACTGCGCAGGATGGATCTCTTCTTCTTCAAACGACTCTCCATCTCTTCCTATAAAAGAAAGAATAAGGATCAGTAATTAAAATAAACAGAAAAATAACATCATTATGATCATATAACATACATAATTTTGAAAACAATCGTGAGAAAATATAACCAATACAGGGGTCGAAATGGACCGGAGCGCACCGGAGCGCCGTTCCTGTTCGTGAATTAGGTAAGATTATCGCTCCATCTCGTTGAAAAAATAATCTGATCATCTGAGATAGATAATCCATATAATAGAAAATATAACACACTAATTTTTATGAAATACACATAAAATTTGATAAATAATAACATATATCTTCGGAAAACTGTTGAGCGCTCCGGTTCGTAAACTTTTCCATTTCGAGCGCTGAGCCAATAGAAAAATTCTTTTTCGAAAAAAGGAAGAAACCTGGCAGGAATCGAACCTAACTCTCTTGGGTTTTGCGTCCTGTAAATTACCACTCTGCTACGAATGCCATGCTTAATTGCGACAAACTTAAAGTATTGGCCTTGAGCACTCTCTAAATTGAGTTACGGTAGAGTTTGATTTTCTCTATTGGCTTACATTGCTTGATTCGCATGAGTGTTTTCAAAATTATGTATGTTCTATAATTAAAATGGTTCATTCTAATAATTTGTATATTATTCGTTGAATAAAAGAAATAGTTAATTAAAAAAACTGTTAAATAAGCAGATAAAATCAATTAATATGTAAACTAATATTTTCATTGCATCCATGTCTGCAAAAATAAAATAAATTTGAATAGTGAAATCGAATATAACAACCGAACAATTAGGGTTACCAACTGGTATCCAAAAAGAGGACATATTATTGTCCTCTCTTTAACTTAAAAATAATGTCCATGTATACCTACTTAAATAGATAGTTTAACTTTAAATTACATATCTGTATGGAAAGATAGTATGAAAAGTATGAAAAGGCGCTCCAAGTGTTTGAAAACAGAATCCTCCGGAGAATACTTGGACCCGTCAATGAGGACCACCGGTGGCGCATCCGCACAAACGCTGAGCTCTTCGACCGAAACCAACCTAGAATCACTAAAATTCTGAAGTCAAGAAGGCTCAGATGGGCGGGCCACGTTGTACGATCTGAAAGATCTAGAACTCTCTATAGGATTTACAAAGGCACACCAGCTGGCACTCGACCTCTTGGCCGCCCTCGTCGGAGATGGGCGGACAACATTCAAAGGGATGCGGAAAGGCTGGGGATAGTCAACTGGGAAGAGAGAACGGCCCCTAGCGCCAGTTTAATAATAATAAATGTATCAATCTACTACCGATAATGTTCTCCATTATAAGTAATTTGTCCTCTATTCAATTTTTTAAACTGGTAACTAACTGTAGAGTAGACTTTATAGACAGTCTGACGTTGTCTTATGCTTCAAGTCTGGATTGTTAAAAGTTAAGCATACAAGAAGTAGTTTATCACATTCAATATGACTTACCCGCAAGCTGAATCGCCCAGTTGATAATTCCAAAGAACGTGTGCGACGATTGGTAGAGGCGATCTTTCGCATTGTAAACCTTCCACCACGATACAAACAGGAGTTTTGCCATCAGTGAAATTATCTCCGACGTACGTGGCGCCAGATAGTTCTACTCCCGTGACTATTTCCTTAAAGCAGCTGCACCTCCAGGGATTATCGCGGAGATCCACATTGAGATTAGGATGATTTACTTCGAAGGTGTCTAGCGGCAACCAACTAAGTAAATTGCATCTCAATGAGAGATGCTGGATAAAGGGATACTGGAAAATTTCTGTTGGTACTTTATCAATATTGTTGAAGGATAGATCGAGGCTATTAAGAGATCTCAATGAAGTAAGGGCGACAATTTCTCTGTGGCTTAATAGATTATGAGACAAATTCAAAAATCTAATATTATATTCATGTGAAAATGAGGGTGAAATAGTGCGCAATGAGTTTACGGAAAGGTCTACATATCCCAATGCTATCAATCCAGAAAATATCGTGTCCGGTACTGTAATGATATTGTTATTTGACAAATTTATTAATTCCAATTCGTTTAGCGATGAGAATATGTCAGCAGGTAACGATGACAGTCGGTTGTGTGATAAATCTAGAGTCCCTAAAGCAGTGTTTTTTAAAAAGATGTTATACGGTAACGATTTTAACATGTTGTAAGATGCATTGAGATATTTCAATTTTGTATTCATTTCGAAAGTAGTTTCTGATAAATGTGTTATGAAGTTTTTGGAAATACTGATTGATGCGAGGTGAACCGCACATGATAATAATCTTTCCGGAATGATTGAAATATTGTTGCGAGACATTTTCAATTCCCTATTTGTATTGCAGATTGCACACTGTTTTATATCACCGGATTCAGCAACTAGAGACAAATTGTTGTTGTCAGAGACTGTCAAATCATAGACACAGGGAATACTATTAACGGACACAGCAACGTTATTGGATATGTCTAAATAGGTCAGAAAACCCACATTTTTAAATATATCAGATTTTGTATTTATACTTAGAAGGTTCTGAGATAGGAAAATATAAATGTTGTTTCTATTCGGATGGGATTCAAACCATGCGTGTGAATCGAACGACGTTAGCATATTGTTATCTAAATAAAGAATTGATAAAAGGGGCATACTGTCAATTGAAGGTGAAAAATCACGCAGAAAATTATGCGACATATCCAAAATGTACAGGTTTGCTAAAGATATGAAAATACTGTTGTCGATATCGTACAATCTACATTTTCTGGCTGTAAGATGTGTAATCGACACAACATTAGTAGTATTTGAAAGACTGTTGGCATTAAACATGTTATATCCTTCGGTTTTTGTCGTTTTACAGATCACCTTTCTATCCTTTCTCACATAATTACAAACAATTTCACCACCAAACAACGGCGTTATTTCACTTGAAAATATCATCACGATAATGAGCACAGAAAATAGTGAACTAAAATAAAACATGGTTTTAATGTTTTGCAGTGGACTATTACAGAAAACGGTGTTGCTATTTGAATGTAACGTCAACAACTGATAAACTGGTCTTTTTTGTGGTTTCTTTATAATATATATAAAAAGATAAGTAATTAACTCATTGAGTGCTGGTGCTCTTTTAAAAAATCTTTAAACGATTCGACCATTTATATAAATATGCTAAAATCATCATTATTTAGTCATGGTTAACCATATTGCATTCGAAGTATCATGAATGAGGCAAGCAAGCGTAGTACTACGATCGAAGTTTACAATTTCTTGTCACGGCCTGACTATTATAGTGAGCATTTTCTTGATATCACGATGGTAAACATACGATTATTATGTTTGAGTAATTAAACGTAAAACTGATTTGCGGAGTCTACAGTATACGGCCTACGCCAAAGCGTAACTATTTAGTACATAGCGTAGAGCAGGGGTTCCCAACCTTTTTCTACTCTAGAGCACATTCTAAAATATCGGTAGGGTGGCGGGCACCACCTATTTTTAATCGACAAACTCCTTCCATAACTTCTCATTTTCCCATAATTTATTTTCATATATTCATAATTTATTAATAAATAATAAATAAAAATGTTTCAAAATAATAAAACTATTATTCAAATTGCATACACACAGAAATGTATTTACAAAACGTAAACAAAGTAAACAAAAAATACAAATACAAAGAAAACATGTTATAAAAAAATAGAATATCAATATGTCAATGTGATCTTTGGTATTGCATAATATCATTGGCCAGTGCCTCATAATTAGGAGAGTATGGCGATAATCCTGTTAGCAAACAATCATAAAGATGCTCATCGGTGAGTCGAGATCTATATCTTGATTTTATTAAGTTCATGTTTGAAAACAATGATTCGCATAAATATGTCGAACCGAAAAATGATTCAATTTTATATGCCGCCTTTTTCAAAAATGGGAACTTTTCTCTGTGCACTGTATTCCAAAAGTCCTCTGATATTAAGGATTTAAGCAAAATATCATTCTTAAGCTCCAAAATTTCTAACTCTAATTCTTCTGTCTTACCTAGAATAAAATATGCAATACATGCGGCCATTTCCATTACATTTATTTGGCAAGTAAAAGGATTGATACAGAAGGAAACAATTGGCTCGATATCTGTAAACTGCAAAAATCTCTCTTCAAATTGTTTTTTTAACACTAGAAGATGCTTAATAAATAATGACCCGTTTAATTCATTGTTACCTAGCATTTTATTTATATGTGGGAAATGCACGAGAGAATTGATCTGCAGATGTGATATCAACAAATCCAATTTAGCTTTAAATGACTTTACAGAGCTTATCATTTCACTCATGTTTTTGTCTTTCCCCTGCAACTCCAAATTTAAAGAATTCAATTTTTCCATGATGTCTGTGAGAAATGAATGAAGATAAGAAGCGTGAAAATTCTGTCTCTGTCGAATAGTGGCGGGCACATACGAATCGTTCCGCGGGCGCCATGGTGCCCGCGGGCACAGGGTTGGGAACTCCTGGCGTAGAGGATGAGCAAACATTCATCCTGCTTACCAGTATTTCTTGTGTAAGTGTTGCAAAATGTTTCCCGGCCTTGTCCGATCCGAAAAGATTATTTATAGGCCTCCACAGAGTGGCAACCTTATCAGGCACCATTAGCCTGTGTCCGGAAATTTATACGTATGCAGTTCGCCGCATCACACTTCGTCGTGAAATGTTGTATCGGAAATATATTTTTTTCCGACCATGTCTGATCCTAATAAAATCATATGGGCGCTCTACAGAGTAGAGGTTTGTATTAACAGATTTAATTTTTTACGAGAAATGGATGTCAGCCACTTGCTCAACCTAGTAAGTCCATACTCTGACTCATACACAAATTGAAAAACAACATGTGTACTTGCCAATGTGATGATTTATGACAAAGGGGTCGGGGAGGATTCTAAAAAAATCGAAGTCATAAATCCAGCAATATAAATTTTAATTATTATAAGTGTTGTAATATTGACCCGGGTTTTGGACCATGTCATTGTTATGTGTTTGAAATTAAATGTAAAATTATCAGAAGGTACGAGAATGTCAGTAGGACAATAAGAACTGACAGTTTTAAATTAGCTGCCATTTTACCATGTGTCACGTACTGATTTTTCCGCCCCTGTGGGGGCGCTCCCATAGGGAGTAGTGCCACCCAGCCGCTCGGTCTGACCCTGGTAGTCAATGGGCCACCGGTAGTATAATTACGACCCTCGACAAAGCCCAACAATATTTCATGTATGTAGAAGTCCCGCAGTTTGCTCTGGCAGGTCCCACCACTTCTCAGGGTGAACTGTGGAAGAATAAGTCGGTCACAGACCATGTAAATATAAGGTAAAAGGTTATAAGATTAAAATGTTAATTAAATATATGTCTAGATAAGGGGGTAATCAAATTAAAATAAATGTAAAATGTGATTTGTTTGTAATGATAATATATAGTGTACATTGTAATATAATATTCAAATGTAAATGTAAACATGCAAAGTATTATTGGGATAATAAATTGGGACTTATGGATGGGCGTTGGTGGTACATAGTAATTAAGATAATTAAGGAATTAATGTAATTAAAGTAATATTAATATTAATCATATTATGTACATCGATATCGCTATATGTTTGGTTGATAGTCTGACATCCGTCAACCTTATATAAATGTGTAGCATATGGCAGTATCGGTGATCGGTGTGAATTTGTAAGAAATACAACCACCCCTAACGGATAAAAAGGCAAGATTATTAAATCCAGTCAGTCTGTTTTGTGGGTTCCGGGCGACGCCTTGTTGCCTCGGGACCCTTACGATCTCGTCTGCATAACTAATTAGAAATAATTAAGTTAATGTTAAATAATTAGTTAATAATAATCAAGTTAATTTTTAAATAATAATATTCGAATTAATTTTTAATTAATCAGTAATAAATGTGGTTATTTTTGTGACTTCGGATATTAGTTGACTCTTGTTTATTGAGTCTTCGAACTGTGAACTTCGAATATTAATTGATTTGACTTTTCTTTTTTCTTACTAATTGTGGTGTATGGATAATAACAATAAATCGAGTTTCTTTTAATTATTATAAACTTTGGGACTTTCGATACCAATGTGAATGATACTTTTGGACTATAATCCTTGATGAAGGAATGCCATAAGGCCAAACATATTCTAATAACAATAAAATACGAGTTCTGAAGATTTCATCTGGTGTTTAATTGACTTTGTGCCCCGTGACTTCTTGGTTACTCCACGTCCATGAGGTTCCTGCCTGTTCCTCCACATTAATGAACCTCCACTTCCAAGTGCCTGAGCTAGTCAGGAAGTCGGAGGCCTTCACATGGTACAACTTTGTAAATTTCAAATTTAACATGCGTCTAGCTAGATATATAGAAAATTAGTCATGGAAAACTATACAGTCCATTGTAAAAAAAATATTATCTATATAATGGGTCAACTACGGTTGTGCAGTGAACATTCCATGATATTAAACCAATCAAAAGTGTCAAGTATGTGTGTTAATCAGTGTTGCCATCTCTTAAAGGTGGTATTATAATATAGAGCCTCCATAATTATAGTATTTGGGAAAAAAATAGGGTACCTACGCTTTGTCATCTGATTAAAATTTATAGGTTTTTTTTTGTTTCTCCGAAAAAAAATAACAGAGAATTTGAGAAACTCCGAGTCCTCCTTTTATTTAGGTACTTCTTCTGACCAAAAATGCTTACTAAAGAATTCAAGAAATTTCTATTCAAACCAAAGTCAAGGGATTTTATTATGTTTTTAGAGCATTTTTTTTCCAATTTCTCCAAATTTTCTTAAATTGCAAAATTATAGTTCTTGGCACAAATATATCGAACGGAAATATCGAAATTTTAGTACTTTTTATCGACATATTTTTTTCGATATTTAAAATTATAGTATTTTGTGCGTATAAGACCTATTTTATATCGTGCATAGTACGAGGACCAAAATTATAGTACAAATACTATAATTATACTACGGTTGGCAACACTGGTTAATAACGTTCCATAGACATCAAAATTACCAATAGGTGACTATAGAGAAAAGTATTCTTCATTCAAATTAAACAGTCGGCATTTTAAATTCAAATTTTGACGATAGATAGAGATTTGAGATAGACTCTCAATATTTTTAAATTTTGCACATTTTATTTATTTAATTTTGCGCAAAAATGCGGTTCTATATTGACAATGAAGTACCGGACATTATGTTTGAGATGGGGAATCGTTTATGGCTTACGGGCGTAGACATTAACGGCCCACATGCTCAGCGTAGGTCAAAATGGAACTTTTATGGTATTTTCGAAAGACATTTGGTATTTTCAAAGCATAACCTAGACATTCCTTAAACGTTGTTGATAATCTATTTATATAATTATGAAGCCTTATTGTCCTTTATATTTATTTTAAACATTGGATGACTGCATAAAGTATTTTTATTACATAAAATAGTATTCTTTTAAACCTATCGCTCTATGTTTTACAATATAACTGTGAACCGCACTTCCATTATAAATTACAAGCTCCTCCCATTTAGTAGACAACAGCGCCAGAAGCGTAGCCAAGAAGATGTTTCAGAAGAGTACTGAACCTGCATAATTCCCGTGTTATCGATACAAAGAATTTCATGTAAAACAGATTTTATTTATTTATAAAAATCAATGTTTTTTTTTTTTTGCAGTTCACCGTGAGCTGTTGTATTGTAAAAATATGGCCATATAGTAAGTATTAAGATCGATTTCATGTCCAAATAAAATACTTTAAAATACTTGATAAAGATGAGAATGATAAGACCGCAGAATTACAATAAGTAAGTTAATTAGAAATGGGATCATATTCTATATATTTTAAAAGAATTCGGAATGATCCAACAGTAGGTTAGCAAGTGCACGTGAAATGTTCCACGAAAAAGGCGTAATTTTTGATCTCAATGCTATATGGCCATTTATTTCCATTATCACGGTGAGCCGCATACGTAGAATTTACATATAACCAACTTATTCTTCAATGACGACTATCTTTTACCTTTTCACCTTATTTACATTCACTATGTCAGTGATAGTAATATATTATATACCTACTTTTACTTCTTGTGTCATGTGGCGCATTGGCTTATCATTTCCATATTACTTCTTTTGAATAAATTCAAGAATAATTAGTGGTGAGGATATTCAGAAAGCACTCCATGCTTGACGTCAATTTGAAGAATAAGAACACCATTGAGTACCTAGGTATATGCCATAGTATGATTGAATTAAATGTCCGGCTTATAACATTTCACGAGTGACATGTCCAGACAGTTGGCATTTCAGCAGATTGACGACATCTGTCACATCGCGTACTCTCGCCTGCTTCCATAGATTATGTACATTAGTTTTTGAAGTTGAAAGTGTTAAAAGGTCAAAAGATTGTCTTTTTTTAGCATAACTATCAATATTTTATCATGTAGATCAAGGTTTACCAAACTTTTTCTGCAATGGAACACTTTGCAAACCCGGAAATTTTAACGGAACTTTTAGCTTATTTTTTAGATTGATTCCTACTAGTTGAAATTTAAAAAAAGGTGTTATTAAAACACATTATTTATTTAGTGATTACATATTTTTAAATATGCAATATATAAAAATATATAAACTTAAAAATATGAATAAATAAAGCACTTAGGTAATGACTTTGATAATTTTGAGTCCTTGAATTGCATATATTCTTGATATCAGGCACTGCTACCTCGTACATTTCACCACATTTTTTAATACATCTTTTCCATTATTTTTTTAACTCGCCGGGAGTAGGGAAGGGTTCACAATAAATAACTCAGCGTAATTTAACTGTTATATTTTCACTAAGTCTCTTAAATAACTTCTCACAATAACTTAAATTTAATACAATAGCTTTATCTTATAACATTATTATCTTTACTCGCAACTTAACATTTCGTTCTTAACATAACGTCATCTCACTCGAAAGAGCTTTTTTCTACTGCTTTTTTTTTGATTTTATTTATCCTGTTTGCTTCCTAGCCTTGGAGCGTCGACAGGCTATGCGACATATTGTACGAGGTATCTCAACCAATCCCGATCGACCTGTCTATATCACGCCACTCTAACCCTTTAAGGTGGACTGATTCTAATATTAATATAATTAATACTACTTATTTAATATTATTATGATTACTTAGTAAATATTTTTTATTATATTTGAATGGTAGCTAGGAGGAGGGTTACTTACTTATTCAAGACCAGCTGACTACTATACTGGAGGGCGATGATCCGGTCTTTTCGTACCCTAAAGGGGCCGTTTGCTGAAGGCAGACAGTTCTGTCGGTATTAGCACAATATTGGTAAGTTGCATTCTAATATCTGGTGTGGCGTCCAGCTTGTTCCTGCACTTTGACTTCGTTGCAGCATAAATAGAAAATCCCGCTTCGGATAAATGATAGTAGAAAACGGAAGTAAAACAATCATGCCCCCTACATCCTGAAGTGGGCCCTCAGGCTAGGATCTTTAGCGGCCCTCCTACCTATATCTAATTTTAAGGCAGTGTAACACATCACAATAACATTTTTCAAGTTTTGTTATAGCTCAAATTAAGGGCCCTTATTCAGTGTATTTGTAACTATTTTTTCTATTTTTAATACATTTACTTTCATTTCACAAAAATTACATCGTTCAAATATTTAATTTAAAATTAACAAATGTTAATAGTCATGAAGTATATATACTTTTTTTAACTATTAAAGCAAATTTGTGCTCTGTATTTATTTTAATTATCTGACAACCCGCCACGCCGGGTCCAACTAGAGTCTGTGTCCTCAGGCTAAGGCCCTGTCAGCCCCCCCCTTGTGGGGGCCATGATAACAATCACTAATAGCTTGTTTTGAAAAGTTGGGGTACTCTTCTGACAGACTCGCCCAGAAATCATTTAATGGCTGATCTTCAAATCAGAGTCACTAATTAAATCAATAAGATTTTCATAGTCACCTGCGCTTAAGCATACTGGTTTAGCTGTCACGGAAAATGGATTCCGAGCCCAGGAATCGTCCATAGTAGTTTTTAGAAAATATTGCAAAGGTTTATAAAACCTTTCCAAATTGTCGCGGAACACCTATTTAGGTTCGGCGGTTAACATAGTTACTAATAGTCTAATACAGTATTTCCCAATTTATTTTTGTCACAGAACTCTTAGAGGAACAAACGGGGAAATTTTTCGGTGTGAATGTCTTATTCAAGAAATTCCTGAAAGTGTTGGGAAATATTCATAAAAATCGCTACATGTAAAACGTGGGTAAATCTGTTATACCTACAGCTGAGATTCGAAATTGCAATGGGGTGTTAGAGACAAAGTTTGGATAACCAATAAATGTTTGTTATGAGAAAACAATGTGTATGATTGAAATTAAATTGTATTTGATAAACTGTTTTGTTTTTTTTGCCTGTCGCCTGCTTCCAAATAAGTACATTGATTTCTGCTACTGAAGGAGTTAAAAGGTCATAAGATTGTCTTAATTTAGCATCGCTATCAATAATTTATTATGTAGATAAGTACATACACTATGTCAGTATAAAAAATGGCATGTTCAGAGTGGTATTCGTGTAATTTGGAAAATAATTAACAACTTCTGGAGTTTTGTTTTTTGAACGTGTTTATTATAATCTTATTTTTCTTTGATAAATTATGAAAACTAATATCGACAAAGTTGAGCTCTATATATAGCATTGCCAGTTAGTGTAATGATACAGTATTTTTCAATTAATTTTGATCACAAAACCGTTGTATATGTGGCTATCAATGGTTTTGTGACAACTGAACAGTGTCAGCAAAACCTATGACATACGAATCGCTTTCCAAATAATGTTATTTATTTATTCATTAAATTTTGCAAATTCTTTGTATACATTTTACACACAATCGAATTACCACTAAGTAAGCACTTTGTTTACCTTAGTAATATATATATATTTTTTAGAATTTTTAATAACCATGTCCTTGCTTTTTCGTACAAGATGGTTGTTAGTAATTTTGAACAATCGCAAACACCCAGGCTTTGAGAAAAACACATAAATGTTTTTGTCATGAACGGGAATCGAACCTAGAACTCTCGGCTGGAAGACCAGCGCCTTACCCACTGCACCACGAGAGCCGCCTCAGTGATATATATAATAAACGTTTATTATATTTTCTCACCAAATGCCTGAGATACTGAGGTAAGCATTTTCCATCGTGAGGGGTTTAATAAAATAGTGTCGGGAGGAAACAGTCAGTCTTTCCGTAATATTCACTTGATAAACTTGTATCTTGCTAGAGAACTTATTGCCTTGGAATTTAACATTTACCTCTGTTATATTATACCGATTGTACCCTTGTACTTATGTAACCATTGTTAAATAAAAATAACATCCGACCACCATTTAACACTGTTATCCAAGCTATGTGGATAACAGGCACCGCTAGCTCAGGGTACTGGGTTTCCACACTATCTCTCTGATGAATTCCAATCCTGTTACGGAAAGGACCATCGAAATCAATTGGTATTCGATGGATAATGTTTACCATACCGCTGCAGGAGTCAATTGCGAGCACTGAAAACTTGACTCCATTGGACGCCAAAGCCTTTTCTATGAAAGAAAAGAACATAATATTATGGGATACAATTAAATTAAATGAAACACCGTGATAATTTAACCTCACTGCATTTAATGAAAATGTAATTAAAAGTCAATGGTACAAAAATGGCGACATGAGGCCATAGAAAAATCACCACCGTTCATAAACGACGATGTTAAAATACATAAATATTTACGTTATACAAAAGACACAATATTAGCGTCTGCAAATTAAAATATTAACACAATAAGTTCTCAGCAACTAACCTAACTTAAACTAAAATATCCACATGTGAGTGAGGTTATAATTAGAACAAATACTTAAAATTAATTAATACTAAAAAAATGAAATTGAAATGTATTTACAGCCGATTGGCAATTTGCCAAGCGGGAATCGCTCCTCCCACGTCCTCTCGTTCCCAAGGGTCAACCAGAAAGAAAATATCCAAACAAAATTCGATCGCCTGACATCGATCCCCCCCACCACTTATCCAACCCGGAAGCTTGAAGTGCCAACCGCAGGATTTTTGTGTTGCCCGCGAGAAAAAAAACCTCTCCACTAATTATGATTGTTAATTAGCCCGTTGGTGACGTCTGCAACGTCACAATACCCCATCAGTCGGGAGAAATTGACGCCGCAAGAGTCAATTTGTTTGTGACCACAGCATTCCTTGGGTCTTCTGATGGCGGACTGTCTCCTCTTGAATGAAGGAAGGGTGTCTCGTTTTCTTAGAAGCGGGTCCCTCAGTGGCGCAGGACAACCAACTGGCTTCGGTGGAATTTTGGTCCGGGTGAAAAGTGGTGACGGGGCGAAGCAGTCGATCCGCTGATCTAAGAGTCTTCTGGATCCTTTTCTGGATGAGACTGCGTTGGCACTCCCTGATTCCTTCTTGCCTCCTCAGTTAACCTTGTGTTAAAACATTTGCCTTTTTTTAAATTTGCATTTTAACTTAACCTATATATAATTAAATGAGACTAACATGACCATTCAGGTACATGTTTGGATCTGAGAGTTCTCAAAAGTGAGGTGCTCACACAATATTGAGCATACAAGAAACTTATTGCGCATCCTCGAACAATGAGGGTTTATTAACACCTAAATACAATATTGCTTATGCTATTGTCACCTTGCGCTGGCCTTGTATGTGAACCCCTATTACTGAGTTTAAATCAATAATGCTTTTCTTTTAAAACAAGAAATTAACAATATCGTTAAGCAAAAATATAGCTTTACAATAATAACTGGGACATAATTCTCCCAAACAATGTCAAGAGATTCGGTCGATCGAACGACCAAATTGTTTCAGTTGGCAGGCAGTCAGATTTATGTTCGCGCATCAATCCGACTGCCTGAAAACTTCATCGTACAACGGACGATAGAAATTCTCTCAGGCGAAAGTGTCGCCTCCAACAAAAAAAATATATTTAATCAACTACAAAAGTTCGTGCCCATGCACTAGATTGATTATTTGAGAGCAAAGGCTCCCCGTCTTAGACTGTTATGCTTAAGCAAGCTACAACAAATCATGCTCGTTTGCTCGTGGAGCGACCATTCCTTGGTATTGTGGCATGGGTGAAGCCCAAGCTTACCTTAAATCTTAATATTGAATACTGAAATATGCAAGATGTTCTTAACTCATCATGCTTTCTTACTGTTGCTTCCTAAGCAAAAACAGTAAGAGGGGTTTATTCTAGGGAAACATAAGAAATGTGATGCAGCTGGAGACGGTGGTCGCGGGCGACTCTCCCAAACCTTTCCTTGCAAGAAAACTACAATACAATAAAGTCCTAATGCCACGTAGGCTTAAATATTTTATACATGAATAGATACCTCCGATTAATCGCGCGGAAGCTATATATTGTTATTTTAATCGCATGACTCTATACCCTATGAACTGCAATCAGCGTTGTATGGTGGGGACCCCGACAGCAGCCAAGGCTCATTCTTCGAGACTACGCTACTCCTGTGATGTGTGTGCTTACATGCTAGTTTTATAAATTACTCCGCCCCAAACACTGCGAAGTCCCTCCAGACAAGCTGAGAGTTCTTCATGCGTTCTTCGAGCGTACGCTCCCCTGGCGCTTCTTATAACTAAAATGATCTTATGCTAATGCGCATGGGTTGCGCACCACCTATGAACAACATGACATTACCAAGAATTTAAACAGAGTTTGCTCAGGTTTGCCAGTGACGCGAGCCTCCTTCAGACTTGTATCTGAATTTAGGATAAAATTTTGCGATGTGTCGATTGACATCATCTTATTGCCCGATCTTTATGCCAATCTGTTTTCTGAAATAAATGATGCTACAAGCCTCTAGAAAATGCAGGTTAGGCACCCCCGTTTGTTCAAGTCTCGTTGAACCAAACATAGTTTACTATGCTATATTAGAGATTGCATCTGGGACCTCTGCTCAGAGCTGCTGGTACGAAACCCCTCAAGATACCACAATCAACGAGTACTTGATGGTCTCAATTACTACAAAAAAAATTAAAAAAACACGACAAAATCCAGACCTAAGCACAGGCCACTGCTTTTCCCAGCTGGGTCGTCTGTCAATCGTTTGCATGAACCAAACTTTAACACCATGCACACGATTTGCAAATTACCAAGCATAATTCATAAGCATGAATTCCATTTCGTTGGCTTTCGCACAACTGCAATTCTCTTAGCTTTACTATTATTAAAATAAAACAAATATCAAACTTGCGATCATCTCCACTCACAAACCAGACTCCACCAGAGTTCTTGGCCAATGCAAGGCACTTCACTCTGCGTGAGTCAGTAGATAATCAACCCATCCATTTTGAACTGGATGTATCAGACTTATCAAGATCTGACACGCACAACTGAGAAACTGTATGTCGCCCTCAGCGGCTATTTAAGATGTGCGCAAACTAGCAACAATAATACGTTTCTTATAAGGAAGAAACGGATATTCTTTTTCAGAAGAAACTGAAAACATCATTGTGGAGGTCCACACACAAGCTCACCGCTTACAATAACTAGGTAACATTACAATTTAAAACACTTAACTCTATTGGACTCGTGAACCACCGCTTCGGACTGCAGTGTGCCGAAGTCACCAGGAGGTGGAGCGTACAAATGCGGCTGGCATGCCGATGGTCACTCGCAGACAAACTCCTGTTGACCTCGACAGCAACTGCACTCCGCACGACGTCCCAGCATCAGACAACACGTACAATAGAATACAGCGACTGAAACTTAAAACAATTTTATGTATACAAAGACAGTAAATGAAACTGCTTTACAACTGTGTAAGGTGATAAACCTATCACGATCCTACATGAATTGAAATCAAATAGATTATTTTCTTGTATTTGACAATTTAATCAAATATATTCTTCTATATTGCAAATAGATCAATGCATCTTGCATTTAAAAGCTTTGGATATTAACTAATTGACATGTCTCACAATACTTTCACAGTGAAAGATATTTATATAACATTTTTATATAACATTAAACTATTTGACTGTTAATATAACATAAAGCTTAATCCTTAACATTGTGTGGTGCACTAGAAAAACAGCACAAGTTAACCTAATGTAATCCTAAATATATTACACATTTTAATCTAACATGAAATTATATCACATTGATTATCACAGGAATGTAATATTTGTACTTACAAAAATATGTACTAACATATCGAAGTTTGCGTATGTCAGTGTGACACAGAGCGCAAAATGAAACGCTGGATGATATAGTGATGATAGTGATATCACATATCTCCCCTTCAGTCGTTAGAAGACAAGCAGAAAAAGCGCTTGTCTCACAGGAACTCCTGTGTAAGGTACATATTTGTCTTGCCTTTACAAATCAGAAATCAACTGCGATGCCGGTTTGTAAAGACGAGACACAAGACAACGGTACTAACTAAGTAGGCCGGTCTATGGTGTATTACTGAAGCAATCGATGGTGTGAAAGAAAATCAAATCAGTGTTCGCGCACTGTGATTATGAAAATACACCACGATTACTCCGTTCACAACTCGTAGGCATTCCTTATTTATAAAAAAAAGTGAGAGGTTATGACGAATGCATACCCTTACTTGTAAAAACATCTGTCAGATGATTGGAATATTATACCAATCATGGACGTAAAACAGCTGAATGCAGAAGCAATCTTGCATCCGCTGTCCACATGGAATCATTGAGTCGTGCGAACACATTGTTCACACAATGAGGTGTTCCACAATTATGGAACATACATGCTAAAGAGGAAGTAAGATAAAAAAGCCTCCTTGATCGTAACTGAACGTCCAAGGACTCATGTCAAAATGATAACATTTTAGGGATTGGAAATAATCAGTCAGTTGACTTAATATTTCTAGAAGTCTATACTTAAGGAGTGACAAACACAAAATCCTTACATAGTAGAAAATATGAACGGGCGTAGACTTAAGTCTTGACAAATTATAAGAATCCTCTTAGCATGTTAAACGGTATCCTGATGCTAATTGAAATGCAATCAGGTAAGCTACTGAATGACTTACACTGAAAGATCGTGTAAGCCTTTATACTTTTGCAGGTTAAGAGAACTGTGCGGCCATTCTACAATTGACCGCCAGACTAATAAGTCTTTAACTAAGGAAGAAGTTAAGCTCGGCGTCTCAAATTGAACTATCACGCCTCTTGGAATTGTACCCAAGTGCTAATCTCTCTCTTTAAAACGAAACCACCCCAGGGCTCCATCATTCTGGGACTTTAAAAAGTACCTAGACTAACATGTTGGAAGACGGAAGATCCCGAATCTCCAACATCTCAATTCGTGTGAAAAGGTCGTGAACAGACGTTACTGGAAATTCTTTAAATTGAAAGAGCTTTACATCTCATAAATGTAACGCTTTCTAGGTCACCACAATAATAGTTGATGAACAAACCAGTCTTTTTTGATAAAAAAATTCAACTCCTATCTAGTAATATAATGAGTTATACTTAAATTGAAATTGAATCTGAATTAATCACGAATCACAAATGTAATTAACTATGTATTAAAAACCATGACTCAATTTCAAAATAATAAAAAAAAATGTCGCGGCACAAACGTAATATAACAAAATGTTTCGTGTTAGAATAAGGCGTCAGTGCAGTCAAGCGATGATTTGCGTGTTGAACGAATCACACGTGCTTTTAGCGAGAAACTAGAGCTGAGCGCTATTGGATAAGAAAAAATTTTGTTGCGAATTTAAATTTTAAAACTATCAAATTATTATTAAATATTAAGCCACCCACTGGGAACGTTAACTTTTCGGAATTCGAAGAAAGCCTGACCCTCACTAGATGGAAATGGTGAAATAATTGAGAAGATATTCTAGCGTTAATAATTTATGAATTTGAAATCTCGAAAAACAGCACCAATTGTTATCAAAATAGGTACTTATCTTTGATTTGCGAGCGTGGTTTCGTTTCTCTGCACGGGCTTCTATCGGAAACGTCCAATGTCTGCCATCAGCTTCGTGGGGATGTTTTCATCTTTGGTTTGCGAGCGTGGTTTTGTTTCTCTGCATGGGCTTCTATCGGAAACGTCCAATGTCTGCCATCAGCTTCGTGGGGATGTTTTCGATGAATCTCCTATATCCACGAAGAAGATCGCAGCGGAAGTTTGCTTGAAGTCTCCGAATGTCGTCGCCACGTGCCAAGATGAAAAGACCCTCTTCCAGCTTCAACCCGCAAATGCCGGTTCGAAATTTCGCCAACGCCCGTTTTCAATCAAACGAATCTAGCTATGACATTTGATTGGAAACAACAAAGCATTACACAATTCAACAAAACATTTGAAAAGATGTAAAGGATGTACTTGATAAAGTTGGATTTGAAATTTTCGGATCTGAACCGAATGCAAAATGGCCGTTTATCAAGCAACGAAATCCAACACACACTTTCCAACTTCACGCGTTCAAAATGAAAACCGCGTGGTTTTTTGAAAAACAGTACAAAAAAAATGCATCCGCATTGTTTTAAAGGCACAAAAAAAATAATGATGATTTCGCGCCGTAATCGAAACATGCGCTCCGCTCATGCGAATTGCCACAAGAATCAAAATTGCTTGCTTGCTCGTCGCGCACAGTTAACAAAATGGGTGACACAAAATCGAAACAACACATTGTTTTACACTGACTTTAAGATACTTCATTATAACTAAATATAACTAGAGTTTCACATGTAGATAAAATAATGCCATTACATGTAAATACAAAAATACTTTCACATGCGGATATAATAGTAAAAATAACTGCAACGATATGATAAAACTTACGATATATCGGGGACGCTCTACAGAATTGCCCTTGAGAATTGAAAATATGATTTTTTTACATGTGGTCCGGAATTGTTGCTCTACTGGTAATATGCAAAGGTCGCCGACAATGCTTTGGTCTAAAGTAATAATAATGATCTCTTATTTAATTTAAATCATAACACTGTCAAAGTGTATAAAATATGGGGTGACCAAAAAATGATATCTTATAATATACGTAAATGTTACTAAATTCAATTTGTTAATCAGGTATTTGGTGGAAAACATTGCAACCAATATGATGGATAGCCACGATATAAACTTAATAATAATATATTAATAACGTTTTAACCTGAAATTGTCCGAGAGCTAAACATACGAAGGATGTTGAAATACATATCTACCTACATTTTTATTTCATGTGCTATCCAAAAAACATTATTAATGAATAGTATTTATTTTGAATATGTAAGACCTATTACATAACTATTAAAAAAAAATAGGTACATATTGTTTAATTCTAATGCGTATTTAAAAAAAAATTAATATAGTGATGTCTGTTTATTATAAAAGAAAGTGACTTTTTATTAAAAGAAATGAAAATATAATTAATTATATTTTCATTTCTTTTAAAATAGAATTCTACCAAGTAAATTTTAACTCAATTAATGACTTTTTATTACTTACCCGATTAGTTTAATTAATTTAGTCTTGACACTTTTACAAACAAGTAACGTTAACTTAACAAACAAACAAGTTTAGTTGGTAGGTACAATAATTATTAATTAATAAAAACCAATGCAAGAAATAATTTATACTCATAAAAAATGATTATTAACGTGGTCACCCATAGATTTTTTTTATTCAAAGCTAGCGATCGATCGCAGAGAACAAGACAAAAAAACTGCCGACTTTATCGAATCAATCACCCAGGGCTGTCGAAGACGTCTTACTTGTTTTTATGATAAATTGTTTTTAATTGTGTGCAATTTGGCGGGAAAATATTATATATACAGTTGCTTACCATTCGGTTATCCCATGAGCTGGGTTTTGTTTACTCTTCTGCTGACATCCTACAGTTTTATCTGATATTATAAAAGTCACACAGTACAACAGTGTTAAAATCTAATATGTAATTGCACCGGTTTAATTAAAAACTATGACTAAATTAAAATTTTAATGATTTACAGATTTTCCTATGTTATATCAACTTAATAGCAATTTTAATGAGACCAGATACATATTACGATATATCCAAAATACACATCATCAGATAATATGTGAAATATTTTGATAAGCAAAAAAATAAGAACAATACGAAAATAAAATAACATAATCAGCTAGTCTTTTCATAATTATTTTAGATGAATGTTGTATGCCGTTTGACGCTTGGAAGTATGTAATTATTCCATCTGTACAGTAAGCTATTTTTAACTTAAAATTTTTTGACAGCCCTGTATTCCGTCGGCCGGCACCAGGCTACGTCGCATATGTTATGTTTGGAGGTAATAATAATAAAAGTAATAATGATTATTCATTCGACCGAGAATTGTAAATAATAATTATTGCGTTCCTTAAAATAAATCCCCGATGGTTAGAGGTTTTTGAGGTTAGACTGAATTAAAATGACGTCCTTTTAACGCTGAGATTAGTCTTTGAATGAACTATGAATGACCTTGTTCCTGTTCAGCTCAGTCTTAAAGCGCCAAATCTTCTAATATATAAAAATTAATATTTGTGTATTTGTGTGTTTGTGTGTTTGTTTGTTCGTATTGAATGCGCAGCCACACCGTTCATCCGATTGCGATAAAACTTTGTAAACTTATTGCTTGCACTTACGGGAAGAGTATAGGCTATACTAATATACAAAAATGAATGTCTGTCTGTCTGTATGTCTGTCTGTCTGTGTGTCTGTCCCGTATGCGTTCCTATACCATTCATCCGATTGCGATGAAATTTTGGTAAGTGGTTATATGCATTCCTTAAAATAAATCCCCGATGGTTAGAGGTTTTTGAGGTTAGACTGAATTAAAATGACGTCCTTTCAACGCTGAGATTAGTCTTTGAATGAACTATGAATGACCTTGTTCCTGTTCAGCTCAGTCTTAAAGCGCCAAATCTTCTAATATATAAAAATTAATATTTGTGTATTTGTGTGTTTGTGTGTTTGTTTGTTCGTATTGAATGCGCAGCCACACCGTTCATCCGATTGCGATAAAACTTTGTAAACTTATTGCTTGCACTTACGGGAAGAGTATAGGCTATACTAATATACAAAAATGAATGTCTGTCTGTCTGTATGTCTGTCTGTCTGTGTGTCTGTCCCGTATGCGTTCCTATACCATTCATCCGATTGCGATGAAATTTTGATCAAGTGTTGTGCCCTTGCCCGCAAAGGTTTCTGAATTAGTACAACCATCTTCTTCTTCTTCTATTCGTATGGTCCCTATACCATTCATCCGATTGCAATGAAACCTTCGTCAGTTGTTGTGGTATCTTCTTCTTCTTCTTCATTCTATTTCTTTTTTATTCGTATGGTTCCTATACCATTCATCCGATTGCAATGAAATTTTGGTAAATGGTTGTATGCACACCCATGAAGGTTTCTGAATTAGAAAAATCATCATCTTCTTCTTCTTCATTCTATCTTCTTTTATTCGTATGGTCCTTATACCATTCATCCGATTGCAATGAAACCTTCGTCAGTTGTTGTGGTAACACCCGCAATGGTTTTTGAATTAGTACAACTATCTTCTTCTTCTTCTTCTATTCGTATGCGTTTCTATTCCATTCATCCGATTGCAATAAAATTTACGTCAGTAATTGTGTCAACACCCGCGAAGATTTCTGAATTAGTACAACCATCTTCTTCTTCTATTCTATCTTCTTTTATTTGTATGCGTTACTATACCATTCATCCGATTGCAATGAAATTTTGATCAAGTGTTGTGCGCAAGCCCGCAAAGGTTTCTGAATTAGTACAACCATCTTCTTCTTCTTCTATTCGTATGCGTTCCTATACCATTCATCCGATTGCAATGACATTTTGATCAAGTGTTGTGCCCTTGCCCGCAAAGGTTTCTGAATTAGTACAACCATCTTCTTCTTCTTCTATTCATATGGTCCCTATACCATTCATCCGATTGCAATGAAACCTTCGTCAGTTGTTGTGGTAACACCTGCAATGGTTTTTGAATTAGTACAACTATCTTCTTCTTCTTCTTCTATTCGTATGCGTTTCTATTCCATTCATCCGATTGCAATAAAATTTTCGTCAGTAATTGTGCCAACACCCGCGAAGGTTTCTGAATTAGTACAACCATCTTCTTCTTCTATTCTATCTTCTTTTATTTGTATGCGTTACTATACCATTCATCCGATTGCAGTGAAATTTTGATCAAGTGTTGTGCGCAAGCCCGCAAAGGTTTCTGAATTAGTACAACCATCTTCTTCTTCTTCTATTCGTATGCGTTCCTATACCATTCATCCGATTGCAATGAAATTTTGATCAAGTGTTGTGCCCTTGCCCGCAAAGGTTTCTGAATTAGTACAATCATCTTTTTCTTCTTCTATTTGTATGCGTTCTTATGCCATTCACCCGATTGTGATGAAATTTTGACCAGTTGTTGTGCGCACGCCCGCAAAGGTTTATGAATTAGTACAACCATCTTTTTCTTCTTCTATTTGTATGCGTTATTATGCCATTCATCCGATTATGATGAAATTTTGACCAGTTGTTGTGCGCACGCCCGCGAAGGTTTTTGAATTAGTACAACCATCTTCTTCTTCTTCTATTTGTATGCGTTCCTATACCATTACTCCGATTGCAATGAAACTTTGGTGAGTTGTCATGCGCATGCCCACGAAGATTTCTGAATTAGAAAATCATCTTCTTCTACTATTCGTATGCGTTCCTATACCATTCATCCGATTGCGATGAAACTTTTGTCAGTTGTTGTGACACCTGCGAAGGTTTCTAAATTAATATTATATAAAATACAAAGTTTGTTGTTTGTTTGTTCCATCCAATTTTGATTCTTTTTTACTACATATTAATAACATTAATAACGTTTTCATATTTTAGATTCGATTTTAATGTAGTGTTCTTATGTTTGACCTTTACTCATATTAGAATTATTTTCATATTGCCATATTGTATTGCGCAGATATTTTAATATTAAAAAAATAATTACCTCTTATTATTTTTCAAATATCTAATATAAATATAACCACGAAGCGACCCTGTGCGAAGCCGGGTACTTCAGCTAGTGTTAAATAAAAATAGCATCCGACCACCATTTAACACTGTTATCCAAGCTATGTGGATAACAGGCACCGCTAGCTCAGGGTACTGGGTTTCCACACTATCTCTCTGATGAATTCCAATCCTGTTACGGAAAGGACCATCGAAATCAATTGGTATTCGATGGATAATGTTTACCATACCGCTGCAGGAGTCAATTGCGAGCACTGAAAACTTGACTCTATTGGACGCCAAAGCCTTTTCTATGAAAGAAAAGAGCATAAAAGAACATAATATTATGGGATACAATTAAATTAAATGAAACACCGTGATAAATTAACCTCACTGCATTTAATGAAAATGTAATTAAAAGTCAATGGTACAAAAATGGCGACATGAGGCCATAGAAAAATCACCACCGTTCATAAACGACGATGTTAAAATACATAAATATTTACGTTATACAAAAGACACAATATTAGCGTCTGCAAATTAAAATATTAACACAATAAGTTCTCAGCAACTAACCTAACTTAAACTAAAATATCCACATGTGAGTGAGGTTATAATTAAAACAAATACTTAAAATTAATTAATACTAAAAAAATGAAATTGAAATGTATTTACAGCCGTTTGGCAATTTGCCAAGCGGGAATCACTCCTCCCACGTCCTCTCGTTCCCAAGGGTCAACCAGAAGGAAAATATCCAAACAAAATTCGATCGCCTGACATCGATCCCCCCCACCACTTATCCAACCCGGAAGCTTGAAGTGCCAACCGCAGGATTTTTGTGTTGCCCGCGAGAGAAAAAACCTCTCCACTAATTATGATTGTTAATTAGCCCGTTGGTGACGTCTGCAACGTCACACCATAAATAAACTCTTACTTCTCCATCATCACGAATGACCACGATCATCTTGTTTCTACCACACCATCGACCACTCCTACATATATTATATATTACAAAACTTACCGGAAAATTCTAGGTACGATGTGAATGTCTTCTTCAAGAAATTCCTGAGAGTGTTGAAAAATATTCAGAAAATTCGCTGCATATGAAACGGGTGATCACCTGCTCTACAAGTCAGTTCGAAATCGCAATGAGATGTTAGGTTAGACACACTTTGGATAACCAATAAATTAATGTTGAAAACAATGCCTATGTGTAAGATTGAAATTTAAGTGTATTTGATAAGCTGCTTTGTTTTTTTATTTCACAAAGTTTGATAATTTTACATTCTTTATTAAACACAGTTAATTTAACTGGACTTGACCCTGTATCCATCCGATTCCGATGAATTTGTATTGTGCAGGTCGCTAAATGCTGGATGCTAGTCAGTGACGTCCCGTGGGGGTAGGCAGATTGAGCGTCGCTTGGGGGCGGCAGATACTCGAAGGGCGGCAAATCGAGGAGAATCATTTGGTATTATATAGAAATAGCTGCATAAGCTTAGTTATATTATAACCAGAGCGTTGGAGATGTTTTGTTCCGGATGCTTTTTTTTTATTATTACCCATTAGGTACTCGCAGCGATTTTAGTATGATGTCACCAAGCTCCGCTAGCGATTTTTTTATTATATTTTTGACTGCTCGGTTTCGTATACAAATGCTAATAAACTTGGCGCCTAGACACATAATGACTATTTTTATAAATGTAAAACACCACAAACGAATAATAAATCAGTCATAATAATATAATGTCATTTACTCAGATTAAAGAGTTCCTTTCATAACAGTGGTTGGTACACTGCGCAAACAGCCAATACTTATGTCGCGCCATAGTTATTAAAAGAAAATAATATTATATTATATCAACGTTGGTAACGAAACAAGGAGAATTTATGGTAGAGATTTATAGGTAGTTACATACCGTATTTTTTAATTTAGCCAAATATTTTTGCCAGTTATTCGCGAGATTTAAAAGTTGCCGGATGTACCGATTGCAAATAGATACCTATTCATAATGATTATTAATCCTTATTGACATTTGACATAATCAATCAGTATTCGTGCATATAATAGGTATTTACGTTAAGTACCAGCTAATTGTAATAAAAATGTACACTAGTAGGTATCTACTTAGATTATATCATATTTATCGTGCTGTGAAAACAATACTGTGCAATACCTTATTTTAAGTCGTTTTTTTGTAAACATATTTTTTGCTGATAATAGTGTGGATTTGTAGTTTATTTCAATCATCAACGGTTGAATGTTGAGACTATTAATTAATAGTGTATGTTATGATTAAATTTAGGTTTATATTAAAAAAATAATGCGGAAAATTATTTTGTTTACATGTTGTAGGGTACAATAATAGCATAGAAAAAATGGTGTGAAAATATTACATCTGCGCAGGTATTACTAAATGATACAAACGAAATGTGTCAGACATATCAACCAAATGGCATCTCAGACTCTGGTGATTTGGGTAAGTGTCTAACTAATATTATATTTATTCGCTTATTTATTTATTGATACTCGTATCTAAATTTAATTTTGAATGTTTCAGCTTAGTGGTAGGTGTATATTTTATTAGTAATGTATTCATACCGTGGCCCCCACAAGGGGGGCGGGGGCTGACAGGGCTCTAGCCTAGTGCCCGGGCTCGATAAGTGAGATAAACACATATCACAAATTTGCTATAATAGCAAAAAATTCGCCTGTGGCGCTATTTTCTTTCAATAATGAAATTATTTAAAATTATGTGGTTACACAATACAATTTATAATTGTGTAGCGATACTCATAAACTCCATAATTCAAGTGTATGTATTAAAATATACAAAAAAAAAATACATCAATTTTAACGCGTACACCATTTGGAAGACATTACTGTAGAGCGTCACACTGCTTTTATCCTGAGCGATAGGTAGGGGGGGGGCGCCAAAGATCCTAACATGGGGCTCGCTTCAGGATGAGGGGGCCATGCTTCATACAACACATTTCTTAGATATTGGAGTAATGATAGGATGATAAAAAATGGGGCGGCATTTTGACGCTGCCTAGGGGCGGCATTTTGTCTAGGGACGTCACTGATGCTAGTTCAAGAACTGGTGTGAGGTCTTTTGTTTCACAATTTATTATTAATATAAATTCATAAAACTATTTTCCAAATACTAAATTGGTAATTATTATAATTTCAACAAAACATTTTTGTATAATTTATACAAAATAAAAAATAAAAGTTATTTAAATGGATGGATTTATTTGGAAAATTAAAATTCATTTTTTAACGACGGGGGCGTCAAAATCTGTCAGTGCATCCACTAAACGCGCCACTGATTGCATAAGAAAAAAATAAAGAGGGGCCTCCCAGCCTGTCAGGGTCTCTACGTTCCTAAAACAACAATGTTTGAGACAATGTTTCGTGGAAATGCGCAAGTCCGTAGTACATGATAATTAATAAATGCGTCGATAGCTACCAAACAAATTTGCATACAATTTGAGACTAAAAATCAAAGGGGATTGCATTTTAAGTCTGATTAAGGGTGGCACTGTGCCTAGAGACGTCACTGAATGTGGGACCGTTAAATTTTGTTAATACCGGCTTTAGTCAATTTTATGAGAAAATGTTTTTTTTATAAGAAACAAGTTTATTTTGTAAATAAAGCAGACAGAGTTGCAGCTTCATAAATTTGCACTCCGGTTCTAGGAAAACAATGATGTAGTACATTCTAAAAATATTTTTTTACACATATCTATTTATTTATTTATTACTACATATATTAATACAAGTGAATATCATTATGCGAGGTAATCAGGCAAAGAGTCGTATCAGGGTAGTAAAAAGTATTAAAAAAGTGCACGGCCATAAAGCGTATATTCCACCTCTATTTTACAATAACCTCTGCTCGACGGTATAAAGAAGTATATGTATTACCATTTTCGCCCATGTAAAGACCATCATTATGTAATTCTTTTATACGGTAATTAATCTGAATTGACCGCATTTAAAAAGAATACCACATCAATAAAATTACCATACGTGAAATTTCTACCCATGGAAAATTTCTTCAGTTAAAAGCGTTTTTTTTTTCAAATTCAAGTTTCAATTTATTTCTTTTTACAAATTGAACTTGAAATATTTTTGAACTTTGCAAAATATAAATTTAACACGTTCACAACATTTAAAAAACTAATTCGTTCCTGGCAAAACCAAATATTTCAGTTATGAAAATTGTACATGAATTTCTCCAAAAATGTAACGTAAATGTTTAGTGTATAGTGTAACAAAAATTTAATTCTGTATTATTAATAATGTAACTATTTATGCCTGCAGTTAAAAAAAATGTATGTTTACTTTTGTAAATCATTGTAAAGCAGAATAGCCTTCCATTCAGAGAAGAGCTCAATTGATTCCAAAAAAAAAAACATTTAAAAACAAATAAATAGTTTTGAAACAGTATATAAAAAAAGAAATATATGCAGTGGTAGAACAGTTGAAAGATTAAATACAAACATAGATACAAGGAAGTACACCGAATGAGCTTAATAATTTATAAAACACCGCCCACTTATGCTCATCCTTATGTGGGTCGAATATGTCAACATCCTAAGCAATTAGGTTGAACAGAGTTACTGCCCTCCCAATTGGCATCACAAATGGCGGATTTGCTCTGAACCTTGGCAGAACAAACATCTGATGCTCCCGATTTCTAAAACGAAGAAGTTACCAGGGACACATGTGTCAATTCTAGCAAGAATTGCAGTGTTCTCATTTACACTACTTATAAATCTGAAAAACCGCGTGTCCAAATATAGATATTATATTCTAGTGTTTGTTTTAAGTTCTCCTGCCACTACCAAACAATATATTAGATAATATCATCACAACACGAGGCCGGGGGTGATGTTGCTTAAAATATGTCATTGATACGAATTATGAGATAAATTAATGATTTCGCATTATAAAAAATGCATAGCGTTTTTAAACCTTATTTGGTATATTAAGGGTGAATAAAAAAGTAAAACTAAAATATTCGGAATATAGATAATTATATATAATTCAAAATAAAATAATGAAACAAGTTTGTCAATGCCAATAAATTATTTTTTATCTTCAAAAATGTGAACATTGTGTGAGAAATTGAACACATTTCACTTGAAATTTTCAGCATTTACTAAAATTCAAAATGTTTGTACGACGTACACAAAAAAACTACACATAAGTACGGACATACTTATTTTATATTTAAAAAAAACATCAACTTCACTTAATAAACCTAAAACGTATCATGTTACTTAAAATCTACATAATAATGTATTACTAAATTTAGTCTCTAGCTGGAAAAACAGGCAACATTTAATTAGGTAGTTAAAAATATTATAATGACTAGTTAGGCTTAAACTTTGAAAAAATTAAATGTTTGTAATATATATAAATTATATATTTGTCATTATCGATAACACAACACTCATTCGTCACTCAGGGTCTGCTAACTATATTATTGTTTATAAGTTTATTAGTTTATAATTAATGTTGACGATGATGAAAGGACTGGATACTCAGAGAAGAAATATAAGTAACATTAACATCAGTAGAGTGACAGCGCAGGATGGATCTCTTCTTCTTCAAAAGAATCTCCATTTCTTCCTATAAAAGAAAGAATAGGGATCAATTATTAAAATAGACATAAAAATATCATCATATGATCATTATAACATACTTATCTTTGAAAACACTCATGAAAAAATATAGCCAATAGAAAAAAATATTTTTCGAAGAAAGGAAGAAACCCGGCAGGAATCAAATCTATCTCTCTTGGGTTTCGCGTCCTGTAAATTACCACTATGCTACAAATGCCATGCTTAATTGCGACACACTTAAACTATTGGCCTTAAGCACTCTCTAAATTGAGTTACGGTAGAGTTTAATTTTCTCTATTGACTATATTTTCTCATAAGTGTTTTGAAAATTATGTATCTTCAATAATTATAATGGTTCATTCTTAAATCTTGTATATTATTCGTTGAATAAAAGAAACAGTTAATTAAAAAATAATATGTAAACTACAATTTTCATTGCTTCCATGTCTGCAAAAATAAAATATATTTGAATAGTGAAATCGAATATAACAACCAAACAATTAGGGTTACCAACTGGTATCCAAAAAGAGGTCATATTATTGTCCTCTCTTTAACTTAAAAATAATTTCCATGTATACCTACTTAAATAGATAGTTTAAGTTTAAATTATATATCTGTATCAATCTACTACCGATAATGTTCTCCATTACAAGTAATTTGTCTTCTATTAATTTTTTTCAACTGGTAACTCTACGCACCATAGACAGCCTGACGTAGTCTTATGCTTCAAGTCTGGATTGTTAAAAGTTTAGCATAAAAGAAGTAGTTTATCACATTCAATATGACTTACCCGCAAGCTGAATCGCCCAGTTGGTTATTCCAAAGAACGTGTGCGACGATTGGTAGAGGCGATCTTTCGCATTGTAAACCTTCCACCACGATACAAACAGGAGTTTTGCCATCAGTGAAATTATCTCCGACGTGCGTGGCGCCAGATCGTTCTACTCCCGTGACTATTTCCTTAAAGCAGCCGCACCTCCAGGGATTATCCCGGAGATCCACATTGAGATTAGGATGATCTACTTCGAAGGTGTCTAGCGGCAACCAACTTAATGAATTGCATCTCAATGAGAGATGCCGGATAAGGGGATACCGGAAAATTTCTGTTGGTACTGTATCAATATTGTTGAAGGATAGATCAAGGAAAATAAGAGATCTCAATGAAGTAAGGGTGACAGTGTCTCTGTGGCTTAATCGATTATGAGACAAATTCAAACATGTAATATTATTTTTATTAAATGTTAAGGGTGAGATAGTGCGCAATGAGTTTCCGGAAAGGTCTACTTCTCTCAATGCTATCAATCCAGAGAATGTCGTATCCGGTAATGTGACGATATTGTTATTTGACAAATTCAGTAATTCCAATTCTTTTGGTGATGAGAATATGTCAGCAGGTAGCGACGAAAGTCGGTTGTGTGATAGATTAAGAGTCTTTAAAGCTGCGTTTTTAAAAAAAATGTTATACGGTAACGATTCAAACCTGTTGTAAGATGCATCGAGATATATCAAAATTGTATTCATTTCGAAAGTAGTGTTGGATAAATGCGTTATGAAGTTTCTTGAAATATCGATTCTATTTAGTTGAACCACGCATGATAATAATCTTTCAGGAATGATTGAAATATTGTTACGAGACATGTCCAACTTAAGAGTTTTATTGCAGATTGCACACTGTTGTTTGTCACCGGATTCAGCAACTAGAGACAAATTGTTGTTTTCAGTTACTGTCAAAAGAATGGCGCAGGGAATACTATTAACGGAAACAGCAACGTTATTGGATATGTCGAATTTGATCAGAAAATCCACATTTTTAAATATATCAGATTTTGTGTTAATAGTTAGAAGGTTATCAGATAGGTTCAGAATAATCTTCTTTCTATTCGAATGGGATTCAAGCCATGCGTGTGAATCGAACGACGTTAGCATATTGTTTGATAAAAAAAGAAAAAATAAAATGGGCATACTGTCAACTGAAGGTGAAAAATCACGCAGAAAATTATGCGACATATCCAAAAATATCAGCTTTGGTAAAGATATGAAAACACTGTAGTCGATATCGTACAATCTACATTCACTGGCTGTAAGATGTGTAATCGACCCAACATTAGTAATATTTGAAAGACTGTTGGCATTAAACATGTTATATCCGTCGGTTTTTGTCGTACTACAGCGGACCGTTGTTGTATTAAATATATACTTATAATATTCACAAATGATTTCACCGCTAAATACTGACGTTATTTCGCTTGAAAATATCATCGCGATATTGAGCACAGAAAATATTGAATTGAAATGAAACATAGTTATAATGTTTTGAATTCACTCGGTCAAGACGCGGACAATCAACGAAAACGGTGTTGCTATTTGAATGTAACGTCAACAACTGATAAACTGGTCTTTTTTGTGGTTTCTTTATAATACGAGTATATATAAAAAGATAAGTAATTAACTCATTGAGTGCTGGTGCTCTTTAAAAAAAAATTAAAAGAATCGTCCATTTACATAAATATGCTAAAATCATCATTATCTAGTCATAGATATTGCATTCAAAGTATCATAAACGAGGCAAGCAGGCGCAGTAGTACGATCAAACTTTACAATTTATTGTCACGGCCAGGCCTGACTATAGTGAGCATTTTCTTGATATCACGATGGTACACATACGATTATCATGTTTGAGCAATTAAACGTATAACTGATTTGGGGAGTCTACAGTCTACGGCCTACGCCAAAGCGTAGCTATTTAGTACATACCGTAGAGGTTGAGCAAAAACATTATTATCTACAAACAGTTTATTATATTGTGTGGCCGTAGATGGTTTCGTAAGAACCAAGCAGTGTCTGCTGAGTCCATGACATACGAATTGCTTTCAAAAAATGTTATTTATTTAATTATTGTTTAGTATACATATACATTTTTTGCTTAGTCCATACTTGACGTCAACTTGGGGAATAAGAAAACCATTGAGTATTTATATACCACTGTATGATTGCATTTATTGTCCAGCAATTATCATTTCACGAGCGACATGTCCAGCCAGTTGGCATTTCAGAAAATTGACGACATCTATCACATCGCGTATTCTCGCCTGCTTCCATAGATTATGTACATTAGTTTTTGATGTTAAAAGTGTTAAAAGGTCAAAGGATTGTCTTTTTTTAGCATTACTATCAATATTTTATCATGGACAGTTACATAGACTATATGGTATAATCAGTGTTCTGTTTTTTAATAATATGTTTATTGAATTCTCATATTTTTATCAATAATTACGTAAAATATTATCGGAAAAGTGTCTGTTTTTGGTCACTGTGCAAGTAGAGCTCATTTTATAGCAGTTTTAACATAGTTTACTGATAGTCTAATACAATATCTTCCAATTTATTTTAGTCACAGAACTCTTAGAGGAACAAACCGGGAAATTCTGCGATGTGAATGTACCTTTTATTCAAGAAATTCCTGAAAGTGTGAAAATATTCACAAAAATCGCTACATGTAAAACGTGGGTTAATCTGCTATACCTACAGCTGAGCTTCGAAATTGCAATGGGGTGTTAGAGACAAACTTTGGATAACCAATAAATGTTTGTAATTGATCAGAAATCAATGTTTTGACTAAAGAAAAACAAACTGTTTTTTTTTTTTACATTATTTATCACATCACGTACTCTCGCTTGCTTCCAAATAAGTTCATTAATTTCTGTTACTGAAGGAGTTTAATCGTCGTAATTTATTATATACATAAGTACATACACTATTATGGTATAAAAATGGCATGTTCAGAGTGGTATAATTTGGAAAATAATTAACAACCTCTGGAGTTTTGTTTTTTGAATGTGTTTATTAAAATCTTATATTTCTTTAATAAATTATGAAAACTAATATCGACAAAGTTGAGCTCTATATATAGCATTGCCAGTTAGTGTAATGATACAGTATTTTTCAATTAATTTTGATCACAAAACCGTTGTATATGTGGCTATCAATGGTTTCGTGACAACTGAACAGTGTCAGCAAAACCTATGACATACGAATCGCTTTCCAAATAATGTTATTTATTTATTCATTAAATTTTGCAAATTCTTTGTATACATTTTACACACAATCGAATTACCACTTAGTAAGCACTTTGTTTACCTTAGTAATATATATATATATTTTTAGAATTTTTAATAACCATGTCCTTGCTTTTTCGTACAAGGTGGTTGTTAGTAATTTTGAACAATCGCAAACACCCAGGCTTTGAGAAAAACACATAAATGTTTTTGTCATGAACGGGAATCGAACCTAGAACTCTCGGCTGGAAGACCAGCGCCTTACCCACTGCACCACGAGAGCCGCCTCAGTGATATATATAATAAACGTTTATTATATTTTCTCACCAAATGCCTGAGATACTGAGGTAAGCATTTTCCATCGTGAACCTTTTTCTTATTTAACCATATATATACTCTTGAAATTTAAGTGTATTTGATAAGCTGCTTTATTTTTTTATTTCACAAAATTTGGTAATATAACATTCTTTATTAAACAAAGTTAATATAACTGGACTTATCCATCCGATTCCGATGAATTTGTATTGCGCAGGTCGCTAAATGCTTGATGCTAGTTCAAGAATTGGTGTGAGGTCTTTTGTTTCACACTTTATTATTAATATAAATTCATAAAACTATTTTCCAAATACTAAATTGGTAATTATTATAATTTCAACAAAACATTTTTGTATAATTTATACAAAATAAAAAATAAAAGTTATTTAAATGGATGGATTTATTTGGAAAATTAAAATTCATTTTTTTTCGACGGGGGCGTCAAAATCTGTCAGTGCGTCCACTAAACGCGCCACTGATTGCATAAGAAAAAAATAAAGAGGGGCCTCCAAACCTGTCAGGGTCTCTACGTTCCTAAAACAACGACGTTTGAGACAATATTTCGTTGAAATGATCGAGTCCGTAGTACATGATGATTAATAAATGGGTCGATAGCTACGAGGGTGGGTCAATAAGTCCTTAGAAAAGCCGACAGGTGGCGCGACTAGTACTGTAAGCGGTTTGTTTTCATGCAGCGGCACTACCGATTCAGTATGCTGCGAAGTTTCAATCAGATTGGTCGGGTTGTTGTGTGTTTCTCGTACATTTAAAAAAAAATTTGCTTGTTTACAAAAAATGGAGAAAATTGAGTTTAGAGCTGTTATTAAACATTTTAATATAAAAGGGTTAACAGCAAAGGAAATAAAAAATGAGTTGGATTTAGTTCACGGCACATCTGCTCCTTCACTTGCAACTATTTATAACTGGTTAAGGGGGGACATGCTCGTCGAAGGTCAAAATTGAGTTTTTATTGTATTTTCAAACCATGATCCTGGACACTCCTTAAACGTTGTAGATGATCTATTTATATAATTTTGAAGCCTTATTATCCTTTATAGTTATTTTAAACATTTGATGACTGCATGAAGTATTTTTGTTACATAAAATAGTATTCTTTTAAACCTCTCGCTCTAATGTTTTAGAATATAGTCATATTTCGGTACATAACTGTGCAGTGGTGTTAAGATTTTTTACATTTATTAATTTTTAAACGCATTTATAAAACCATTAGCATAATTTATTACGAGATAATTTTTGTAAAATATTCACGATAAAAAATTATATTGATAATCTCTGTGATCCCAAATTTGACAAGAATTAGGCATTTTATTATTCAAAAAATCGGCAAGATTAACACATTTGAAGATGATTCTAAAGATATTTATTATAAGCTATGTCTTTGACCATTCAAGTGTGATAAAAATCTTATGAATAATGATTGCTTTATAATAATTATTGACCTAAGAATAAGGTAGTGTTTTTTTGAAATACGCCATTTCTTTTGTCATTTCCCAGTGGTTAAGCTACAACATACGGCCGTAGCCATAAATTGACAAACTAAAATTGAAGTAGGGAGTAAAATGATATTAACGCGCGTGTTTGAACATGTACCGTTTAAAAAAAAATTAAAAAAAATTCGGTTAGGTACATGTTCAAACACGCGCGTTAACATAATTTTACTCCCTACTTTAATTATAGTTTGTCATTTTATGGCTACGGCCGTATGTTGTAGCTTAACTACTAGGGAATGACAAAAGAAATGGCGTATTTCAAAAAAACACTACCTTATTCTTAGGTCAATAATTATTATAAAGCAATCATTATTCATAAGATTTTTATCACACTTGAATGGTCAAAGACATAGCTTATAATAAATATCTTTAGAATCATCTTCAAATGTGTTAATCTTGCCGATTTTTTGAATAATAAAATGCCTAATTCTTGTCAAATTTGGGATCACAGAGATTGTCAAAATAATTTTTTATCGTGAATATTTTACAAAA
Source organism: Rhyacophila brunnea (assembly GCF_057557595.1). Classification (NCBI taxonomy): domain Eukaryota; kingdom Metazoa; phylum Arthropoda; class Insecta; order Trichoptera; family Rhyacophilidae; genus Rhyacophila; species Rhyacophila brunnea. The sequence continues at coordinate 27,101,450 of NW_028232904.1, read as the reverse complement.
ATTATCTCGTAATTAATTATACTAATGGTTTTATAAATGCATTTAAAAATTAATAAATGTAAAAAATCTTAACACCACTGCACAGTTATGTACCGAAATATGACTATATTCTAAAACATTAGAGCGAGAGGTTTAAAAGAATACTATTTTATGTAACAAAAATACTTCATGCAGTCATCAAATGTTTAAAATAACTATAAAGGATAATAAGGCTTCAAAATTATATAAATAGATCATCTACAACGTTTAAGGAGTGTCCAGGATCATGGTTTGAAAATACAATAAAAACTCAATTTTGACCTTCGACGAGCATGTCCCCCCTTAAATGAATTTAAACGTGGTCGTACATCAACAAAGGATGAACCACGCTCAGGACGTCCTGTAGAGGTGACTACACCAGAAATGATCAATAAAATCCACGATATGGTGTTAAGTGACCGAAGATTAAAGTTGAGTGAGATAATTGAGGTTACAGGGATCTCAAAAGGTAGCGTCATTTCTATTTTACATGACAAATTGGGCATGAAAAAAATTTCTGCAAGATGGGTGCCGCGTTTGCTCACAGTCGACAATAAACGCAATAGGGTGGTGGCCTCTAAAGCCCTGTTGTCGCTCATGCAACGCAATCCGGATGATTTTTTTCGTCGCTTTGTGACTGTAGATGAAACATGGATACACCACTATACTCCCGAGACGAAAGAACAGTCAAAGCAGTGGATTGCGAAAGGAAAACCATGTCCAAAGAAGGCGAAAACCGTAAAATCAGCTGGTAAGGTTATGGCTACTGTATTTTGGGATGCACGTGGAATTATTTTCGTTGACTATTTGGAAAAAGGAAAAACAATAACAGGGGATTATTATGCATCTTTATTGGACCAGCTAAAAAACAAAATTGAAGAAAAACGGCCTCATTTAAACAGGAAAAAAATCCTCTTTCATCAGGACAATGCCCGTGTTCACACATGTTTATGATCAATGGCTAAAATTGAAGAATTGAAGTTCGAATTGGTTGACCACCCACCGTATTCGCCAGATTTAGCCCCCAGTGACTTTTTCCTTTTCCCAAACTTAAAAAAATGGCTAAGTGGACAACGTTTTTTTTCAAATGAAGAAGTCATCGATCGGACAAATGCTTATTTTGAGGACCTTCCGAAAACTTATTTTTCTGACGGTTTAAAAAAAATTGAGAAATGTCTAACCAAGTGTATTGAGCTCCAAGGAGATTATGTTGAGAAAAAAAAAAAAAAAAAAAAACTGTTTTAATGCTTTTTTCTAAGGAATTATTGACCCACCCTCGTACCAAACAAATTTGCATACAATTTGAGACTAACAATCAAAGGGGATTGCATTCTAAGTCTGATTAAAGGCGGCACTTTGCCTAGAGACGTCACTGAATGTGGGACTGTTTTTTATACGAAACCAGTTTATGTTGTATATAAAGCAGACAGAGTTGCCGCTTCATAAATTTGCAATCCGGTTCTAGGAAAACAATGATGTAATACATTCTAAAAATATTTTTTTACACATATCTATTTATTTATTTATTACTATATATATTAATACAAATGAAAATCATTATGCTAGGTAATCAGGCAAAGAGTCGTATCAGTGTTGTAAAAATAATTAAAAAAGTGCACGGCTATAAAGCGTATATTCCACCTCTACTTTACAATAACCTCTGCTCAGCGGTAGAAAGAAGTATATGTATTACCATTTTTGACCATTTACAGACCATCATTATGTAATTCTTTTATACCGAAATTAATCTGACTTTAAACCTCTAAATTACCGCATTTTAAAAGACTATCACATCAATAAAATTACCAGACTTCTATCCACGGGACATTTCTTCAGTTAATAGCGTTTCTTTTCAAATTTAAATTTATTTCTTTTTACATATTGAACTTGAAATATTTTTTGAACAATGCAAATTATAAATTTAATAATTTCATAACATTTAAAAACAAATAAATAGTATATAAAAAAAGAAATATATGCAGTGGTAGAAAAACAGTTGAACGATTAAATACAAACATAGATACAAGGAAGTACACCGAATGAGCTTAAGAATTTACAAAACACCACCCACTTATACTCATCCTCATGTGGGTCGAATATGTCAACATCCTTAGCAATTAGGATGAACAGAGTTACTGCCCTCCCAATTGGCATCACCAAACATCTGATGCTCCCGATTTCTAAGACAGTTATCAGGGACACACGGGTCAATTCTAGCAAGAATTGCAGTGTTCTCATTTACAAAATATAGATATATTCTAGTGTTTGTTTTAAGTTCTCCTGCCACTACTAAACAATATATATTAGGTAATATCATCACAACATGACGCCGGGGGTGATGTTGCTTAAAATATGTCATCGAAACAAATTATGAGATAAATTAATTATTTCGCATTATCTAAAATGCATAATACTTTTAAACTTTATTTGGTATATTAAGGGTGAATAAAAAAGTAAAACTAAAATATTTATTAACATGAATAATTGTATGTAATTCAAAATAAAATAATGAAAACAAGTTTTATATTCATTTTTATCCAATGCCAATAAATTATTTTTTATTGTCAAAAATGTGAACACTGTGTGAGAAATTGAATAAATTTATTTCGACATTTTCAGTACTTATTAAAATTCAAAATGTATGTACGACGTACACAAAAAAAATCCACATAAGTACGGACATACTAATTTTATATTTAAAAAAAACATCGATTTCACTTAACAAACCTAAAAAATATGTCAGTTTAAATCTACATAATAATAACATATTACCTAATTTAGTCTAATATTAGTTTCTAGATGGAAAAAAGGCAACATTTAATTAGGTAGTTAAAAATATTATAATGACTAGTTAGGCTTATACTTTAAAACAAATTAAATGTTTATAATATATAATTGATTATATTTGTCATCATCGATAACACAACACTCATTTTTCACTCAGGGTCTGCTGACTATATTATTGTTTATAAGTCTCCAGGACAGAAAAACATTACGTTGCACTATGCACTAAAATGTTGACGATGATGGAAGGACTGGATACCCAGAGAAGAAATAGAAGTACCATTAAAATCAGTAGAGTGACAGCGCAGAATAGATCTCTTCTTCTTCTTCAAAAGCCTCTCCATCTCTTCCTATAAAAGAAAGAATAAGGATCAGTAATTAAAATAAACAGAAAAATATCATCATATGATCATATAACATACATCATTTTGAAAACACTCATGAGAAAATATAGCCAATAGAAAAAATCTTTTCCGAAAAAAGGAAGAAACCCGACAGGAATCAAACCTACCTCTCTTGGGTTTCGCGTCCTGTAAATTACCACAATGCTACGAATGCCATGCTTAATTGCGACAAACTTAAACAATTGGTTCGAAGCACTCTCTAAATTGAGTTACGGTAAAGTTTGATTTTCTCTATTGGCTATGTTTTCTCATGAGTGTTTTCAAAATTATGTATGTTCAATAATTAAAATAGTTCATGCTTAAATCTTGTTTATTATTCGTTGAATAAAAGAAATAGTTAATTAAAAAAACTATGTTAAATCGCGAGATAAAATCAATTAATATGTAAACTATAATTTTCATTGCATCCATGTCTGCAAAAATAAAATAAATTTGAATAGTGAAATCGAGTATAACAACCGAACAATTATGGTTACCAAATGGTATCCAAAAAAGGAAATATCCTCTCTTTGAATTAAAAATAATGTCCATGTATACCTACTTTAATAGATAATTTAAAGTTTATTTCATATGTGTATCAATCTACTACCGATAATGTTCTCCATTACAAGTAATTTGTCCTCTATTCAATTTTTTCAACTGGTAACTCTACGCACTATAGACAGCTTGACGTAGTCTTATGCGTCAAGTCTGGATTGTTAAAAGTTTAGCATACAAGAAGTAGTTTATCACATTCAATATGACTTACCCGCAAGCTGAATCGCCCAGTTGATTATTCCAAAGAACGTGTGCGACGATTGGTAGAGGCGATCTTTCGCATTGTAAACCTTCCACCACGATACAAACAGGAGTTTCGCCATCAGTGAAATTATCTCCGACGTACGTGGCGCCAGATCGTTCTACTCCGGTGACTATTTCCTTAAAGCAGCCGCACCTCCAGGGATTATCGCGGAGATCCACATTGAGATTAGGATGATTTACTTCGAAGGTGTCTAGCGGCAACCAACTAAGTAAATTGCATCTCAATGAGAGATGCCGGATAAGGGGATACTGGAAAATTTCTGTTGGTACTTTATCAATATTGTTGAAGGATAGATCGAGGCTATTAAGAGATCTCAATGAAGTAAGGGTGACAACGTCTCTGTGGCTTAATTGATTATGACACAAATCCAAAAATTCAATATTACTTTCATGGAATGTTAAGGGTGAGATAGTGCGCAATGAGTTTTTGGAAAGGTCTACAAATATCAATGCTATCGACCCAGAGAATGTCGTATCCGGTAATGAGATGATATTGTTATTTGACAAATCCAGTAATTCCAATTCTTTTAGCGATGAGAATATGTCAGCAGGTAACGATGACAGTCGGTTGTGTGATAGATCTAGAGTCTCTAAAGCAATGTTTTTTAAAAAAATATTACGTGGTATTGTTTTAATTCGGTTGAAAGATGCATCGAGATATATCAAATATGTATTCATTTCGAAAGTAGTGTCTGATAAGTGTGTAATGAAGTTTTCGGAAATATCGATTATCAGAATTCGAACCGCGCATGAAAATAATCTTTCCGGAATGATTGCAATATTGTTATGAGACATGTACAAGTAATTAGTTTCATTGCAGATTGCACACTGTTGTATGTCACCGGATTCAGCAACTAGAGACAAATTGTTGTTTTTAGTTACTATCAAAGTAATGACGCAGGGAATACTATTAATGGATACAGCAACGTTATTGGATATGACTAAAAAGTTCAGAAAACCCACATTTTTAAATACATCAGATTTTGTGTTAATAGTTAGAAGGTTATAAGATAGGTCAAGATAAATGTTGTTTCTATTCGGATGGGATTCAAGGTATTCGTGTGAATTGAACGACGTTAGCATATTGTTCGATAAAGAAAGAATTGATAAACGGGGCATACTGTCAATTGAAGGTGAAAAATCACGCAGGAAATTATGCGACATATCCAACGTGTCCAGGTTTGGCAAAGATATGAAAACACTGTAGTCGATATTGTACAATCTACATTTAATAGCTTCAAGCATTTTAATTGATTTAAGATTTGTAATATTTGAAAGACTGTTGGCATTAAACATGTTATATCCGTTGGTTTTTGTCGTTCTACAGATCACCAGCTGATCATATCCGTCATCATCACAAACGATTTCATCGCCAAACAACGACGTTATTTCACTTGAAAATATCATCGCGATAATGAGCACAGAAATTAGTGAACTGAAATGAAACATGGTTATAATGTTTTAAATTGACTCGGCCAAGCAGTGGACTATTAAAGAAAACGGTGTTGCTATTTGAATGTAACGTGAACAACTGATAAACTTTTCTTATCCGTTATTTTTTCGTTTATATCAATTATTATAAAAAACGATAATGAATTAACCCATTGGGTTCTGGTGCTCTGTGAAAAAATGTTCAATAAATAAGACCATTATTTATTTGAATATGAAAAAAATATTTTTATCTACAATTAATAGTTTATTATATTGTGTTGCCATCGATGGTTCCGTGAGAACCAAGCAGTGTCAGCAGAATCCATGACATACCAATAGCTTTCAAATAATGTTATTCACTTATTTAATTATTGCTTAGTACAATAATTGTGTTTATATACATTTTTCACACAATCGAATTACTACTTAATAAGCACCTTGTTTTCCTCAGCAAAATTTATTCAATGTTTATTATATTTAAAATGTATTTTCTCACCAAGTGCATGTGATACTGAGGTAAGCATTTTTCCATCATGACGGGTTCAATAAAAACCTATTGCGAATGAACAAAAATCAGTCTCTGCGTAATAACGGACCCGTAAATTCTCGCGGAACCTACTCACTCGATATATTCATAATAAATAAATTTCAATTTGAATTTGAAAAACTCACTCCATTTTGTATCCTGCTAGAGAATACTATATACCGTATACAATACGGTCATATATATAATAGGCCATCCATGGACAGCAACCGTATGCGGTTTCGAACCGTGTGCCATACTAAGCTTATCTTTTCTATTCATGGAAATATATTTTCACAAAGTATATTATAAGCATCCGATCTTATCCGTTTATACCATTCACTTACACTTACAAATTTAGTGAAAATATATTTTCATGAACAAAAATCATAAGTTTAGTATAACACTCGGATCTAAACCGCATACGGTTTCAGTCCATGGATGGCCTCTAGAACTGAGATGAAAAATACGCGTTGTTCGTGGAGCATTGCAGACAATAATGTTCCAATTTTATTATATCCTAACCTAACCTAACAAATAATCCAGTCTATCGGCTGTTTTGAAAATTTGTTATCCGATGGCTTCCTGGAAACCGACAAAACCCGTATTTTATTAATTTTTTTTATTTTAATTATTATATTTATTATTTTTATTGGTGAATCGGAGTGACGTGGTGAATAGAAACAGTTCCCGGTAAAAAGATTCAGAGTGGTGCAATTACCAAAATGCTATCGTTTGAATTCTAATGTACCTATATGTTATTTGACAGATAATTTATTTCCCTGCCTTTTGGAAACTCTGATAGGACAAAGGATAGGACGCCAAAAATCATGACCAAGTGGATCCCACAGTGGAAACGGTCTAGGGGCAGACCAAAGAAGAGGTGGGCTGACTGCATCGAAGAGGACTGGAGAAAGATGGGGAGGGCTGGAGACTGGAGAGGAGCAGCCAGGGAAAGGAGCGTGTGGAGGACAATTGTAGAGGAGGCCAAATCCCGCCCCGGGATGTAGTGCCGAGAAAGAAGAAGATAGGACAGGAAACTTGACAGTTTGTTATTCATCAGATGTGAAAAAGTTTGTTGCGATTCGCATTTTTTGCATGTATGAAAAACTTTGTCGAACGTGGCTATGTCCAAAAATGAACTCAACACAATTAAATATGTACATAATTTTGTTTCAGCTAATCCACTGATTGAATAAATAACACGGTTTCTGTTTTTTAAATAAATAGTTCTTTATTTAATCTTGTGTTTTAATAAAATTTTCGATTTTTGACTGCCCGTTCCTATTGACTCCGTTTTGCTGGTGAATAGGAACAGACCAAAATTTTTGGAAAATATTCGACGGCGAGTGAATATTGAGTGTTCCCATTCACCAAACCACACTGCTGAATCACATACACAAGTTTTGGCAAGTGAATTTAGCTTTTCAGTCATACAGAATAGGGTTTTAATTGATTTTGAAATCTGAAAACGTCCTTACACTGGTTGTGAAATACGAGGTTTTAATTCCATGTTTGAAACCACGAGACCTACGAGTTTTTAAAATTAGTCGATCGATGGACAGCATGCTAGTTAGAGAACCGAGGTTTTGATATTATTTAAAATGTTTTTTTTTAATTTTGTCAAACAATCTTCATTTTTCCATAATATCGGACTTACGAGGTCTCAATAGTAAGGTGACGATTTATCTTTCAACCTGCTTTATCTATATTTGTTGCGTAATATTATTAATATTTGAACGTGATTATTATAATAATCTGATAATTATTATTGTTGTTTTTCGACGCATATTTGAATTTCTTATTTTAATTAATGCGTAATTTCCAGGAAAGTAGATAACTGACACGGATTACACTGATACTGAAAGTAGATAGCTGACAATGATAACCCTGTTAAATAAATAAGTACCATTGCAATGAAAAATACATATTTATTATAAATATATAGGTATTTGATTTTAATATTAAAAAAAATAAACCGTCTTAAATCACTTGTTATATTTTCGGCAACGGAATACCTTATCAGCGGGTCTCGACCTTCACGTGGTCCAATGGAAGCTGTATATCAGTAATAAGACTCAGATAGATGAGTTAATCTTCAGTGATGTTTATTTGTCATGTATCAAAATACATTTACACGGTGTAAAGTTGAAGGTATGGTTGAAGTACGGTCTTATGGTGGAGAGAGTCCAAAAGAAATTTTTGAGACTCCTTTACTTTCGGCTGTATGGATATTATCCGTGGCTCTATCCGACTGATTTTCTCTTGGGGATGCTTACATATTGTAGCTTAAAATTTAGAAGGGATCTTTATTTAGCTACATATTTTTTACGACTTATACGCGGCGTAAATGTGAACTCTGCCATTCTTGGTGGTGTTGGCTTGTGTGTATCTGATAATTACCCTAGGAATCGAGGGCATCCGTTGTTTGTTCTCCCACGTTGCAGAACTAACCTGCCATTAGGGATGCCAATTGGGAGGGCAATAACCATGTTTAATGAAGTCGCTTCGGATATTGATATATTCCACTTATGTGAGGGTGAATTTAGGTGGACGTTGTTTTATAATTTTTTAAGATAGGGTCTATCAAAGTTCACTCTGTGTGCTTCCATCTACTTTTACTTTGTTATTTTATTTTATTTCTCATTTTATTTACTCACACTTCTCGGTATTTTTATTTTTTAAATTATTAACACTTATTTTATGTCATGTCGTGAACGCTTTGAATTCATAATTTGTTGTGTTCATTATATGTAAAATAAATAAATTTGATTTGATTTGATTTGTAAAAATAAAGGGGAACAACTCAGGAGTGTTCGATCCGCAGTGAAACAACTCAGAGAGTAGAGCTGAGTTAAGTTTGAACAAGTTAAATAGTCCGAATTGAATGATATTACAATCATTTACAATACCATACATATGAAATAGTAAGTAAGTCATATTAGTAACGCTTAGTTCTTGTTCAAGGATTTATATGTGTGTAGTAACACAGCCAGATAGGGTGGATAAATTAGGGTTGATCAATAATATAATATTGAGTAGGTACATTGCAATAGTCGAAGTCACACTGATCGAATATTCTTAACAATGGTACATAATTAGTAACTTAGGGTGTCAATGAATTAAACAAAAGACAATTTATTGTCACTGAGGAGATATTATAGAGAAAGGAGTTATGGATACATAGCACACTTGACCTCGGAAGTCGGTTAACACTCCCATTACTGTAATCTCATCTAAGGTTAGATAACCCAATAAACTGCAGATATTTCAGTTAATATACACTTCGTCATCTACATATTTCGGATAAAATCGTCAAAATTACATCTACTTAATTAAAATGTCATGTTCAACTGCTTTGCAGGCGAAAAAGTGATCCTCATCAATGGCACTCAGCTCGAACAGGTGAAAAGCTACATCTATCTGGGACAACAAGTGTCTATATATGGATGTATATTTGATGAAATTGTTTGCAGAGTAAAGCTAAGCCGGAGTGCCTTTGGCCGCCTGAATATTATCTTCAAAAGTGACCTTCCACTGTGCCTAAAGCGCAAAGTGTTCAACCAGTGTGTGCTTCCCGTGATCACATATGCGTGTGAAAGATGGACCCTAAGTAAAAGAGAGATCCAGAAACTTAGAGTAGCACAACGTGGTATAGAGAGGTGCGTGCTTGGCATAACGCGAAAGGAAAAAAAGAGGAATGAGTGGATAAGGAAGCAGACAAGGGTTTCCGATGTAATAGAGTTTATCAAAAGCCTTAAATGGAGATGGGCTGGACACATAGCTCGAAGAAGAGACAATCGTTGGACAAATCTAGTCATCCAGTGGTATCCAAGAAGTACGAAACGTCTGCAAGGTAGACCTAGAGGCCGCTAGATCGATGAAATGATAAAGTTCTGCGGAAGTACGTGGCAATGCAATGCACAGGACCGAGAGAAGTGGAAGCAGCTTGAAGTGGCCTTCATCCAGCAGTGGATAGATTCAGGCTGATGATGATGATGAATTAAAATGTTATTATTTTCAAAATCGATAGCATTATCCATACATATTATTATAATTGATAGATATCGTTAAGATTTCATTTAGTTGTCATAAATTACAAAAAATACAACTTGCATATTGAGTGTAACATTTCATTACGGACAAAAGAGTTAGATTTAAAGTATATGCGATAAAGAGCTGATATGAAAATAAGACGTTAGATTAAGATAGTATAATGAAAAGATAGTATTATGAATAATTATTCACTGTAAAAATATATATGTTACGCCGAATGTGCGAAATTGACTACTTCATAAAATAGGCAAAGTTTTTCCTCAATCATGAAAAAATGCAAGCCCGTTGCCTTATTCATGAATTAGGCAAAATATCTGCCAAGTGCGTGAATTTAGTAGTAATTTTTCTGCCTAGTTCGGCCATTGGGCAAAATAGATGGTCGCGCTCCGGTGGTGTTTTTTGCAACTAATCAAACTAACCAAATGTGTCAAATGTCATTGATTATATAAAAATATACCAATCAATAACTACAATGACGTTCATATCCATTTACTATGCCCAAAAAAATCTAGAACTATAATAATATGATAACGGAAGAATTTTATTAAAAGGTATTTTCCCTATTTGATTCGTGCTTGGGTATCAATCGTGTTATGGTTTGTTTGTTTGTTTGTATAGTATGATTTGATAGTTTGTTGACACTTGTTAGCTAACCTCAAAATGGACATTCAATTGAATTCAGAATTACAAAACCTAACCTAACCTTACCTAATAATAATAATATTATAATATGTCTAATTATAACTAATTAAACCATCCGTATTAAATTTACTTTTCTACTGTTATGTTGACAGTTTAAGAATTCCATACCCTGGCGAATTCACGCACTCTGAAGATTATTTACATAATTTATGAATAAGGCAACGGGCTTGACTATTACATGAATTAGGCAAAATTTTGTCCATTTCATGTAATAGTCAATTGCGAACATTCGGCGTAAAATATATAAAATACTCGTTTGATTATAATAATTAAGTTTAAAGGCATTTTTTAACGTTTTCTAGTTAAAATAAATAGAAAATAATGATGACAAAACCTTATTAGACTTATTTATGTAGCAAAAACAGGCATTTTTTACGTTTTATCTACTGTAATATTGTAAATCTCGTACGGTAGTGGTTTCCATGGTTATGGTTATGTTAATAGGCCTCCCTTTTAAAAAAATAAATCTTGGCGCTTCCCCCATTTATTTCATTAAATAGCCAACAATGTACCTACTAAGTTATACAAAAATGAAAAAAAAATAGTTATCAAAATAAACAAGGTTTTACTACTTATATTATATTCATTTTTAAATGGGGAATATATATTCGCACAATTGAATAGACTGTTTTCACAAAGCGCTGACAACATTTAAAAAGATGTTCGTCACATCGGAAATGGATGATATTCACAAATCAACTACAACACTCAAATGATCGATTTGCACTAAAGAAAAAGTAGTCTTCACGTATCAATATACTATTGTAACTAATTCATCGTAAAATAATACAAACACTAAGAAAATTAGGTTTAATGATTTTAAACAATATAAATAATACTATAAGTACCTATTTAAAAAGTGACGTTTATTAATACTAAGGTAAATGTGCCGCAGATGCCGTCATGAGCTTTTATGATTTTTTTTTACTAAAACAGTTTATTCCATCTAGACAATTATAATAAATAGGTACCTATAAATATTTTTCTGTCGGCACATAGGTTTTTCGATCCAATAATTGTTAATTTAAAATTTGAAATGCTCATACATTTTGATGCATCATTATCACAAACTAAAATTATATTAGATAATATTTGGTTAGGGTAGGTAGATTAAGTTAGGTTAGGTTAGGTTGGGTTAGGTTAGGTTAGGTTAGGTTGCGCGTAACTGCCTTCGGTACTGACAGTGTAGGCATCTGGACATGGGTGGCACTTCAGGCCCTCAGAATATACAGCTGCTACTTCTCCCCCAACTCTTTTATTGCAGAGTTCACGAGCGATCTCAATCGTCTCGAAGACGATGTGAAAACATCATCCCTACCTGTGATTCTCGCTGGAGATTTCAACGCGAAAGCTCCAGAATGGGGTTCTTCTAAAACAGATAGAAGAGGATTCTTGCTCTCTGAATTGGCGTCTCATCTGCATCTACATGTAGCAAATGTAGGAAGCAGCCTCACCTTTGTTCGGGGCGGCAGTGGCTCAGTCATCGATGTCACGTTCGCAGACGAAGAAGTCGTGGGAGGAATCAGAAACTGGCAGGTCCTCGAGACATACTCCCACAGTGACCACCGCTACATCAGCTTCGAAGCGGGGGCACACGCCACCAGACCCCAGCCGTATCCCGCCAACTCTGGCTGGGGGGTCCAAAAGCTCAACTTGACAGCTCTTGATGAGGCCGTTGCTGAGGGAAGGAAAACAGTGATGGACACAATTGATGGTGGTGCTGGAACTGAGGATGCTGTTCGCTCCCTAAACAGACTCTTGAAACAAAGCTGCGATGCCTCAATGGTAAGACGAAGCCAAAAAAACCAGCGAAGGCCAGTCTACTGGTGGACCGACACTATTGCTGACCTCCGTCGCGAGTGCCTTTACTCTAGACGCCGAGCACAGCGAAAGCCCAGAAACAACGACTACCAACAAATTTATCAGGACACAAGGAAAGCGCAAGGCAAGATGCTGGGCTGAGCTCTGCACTTCGGTCAACGAAGATCCCTGGGGAATGCCATACAAAATTGTGAGGAAGAAGCTCCGGACGGCAGTTGCGGATCCCTACCTGGAGATTCCAGCTAATCTGGAGTCAGTTATAAATGGCCTGTTCCCACACCACCCTGCAAGAGAGCAAGTTCACTTGCAGACGACGATGGACGAAACCGTCTCACCATTCTTCGAGGCAGAACTGCTAGCAGCAGCTGAGCGCATCAAGACCGCAAAAGTGCCAGGACCAGACTGTGTCCCAAATGCGGTCATTAAAAGGATCGCACAGACCAATCCTGCACTGTTGCTGGTAGTTTTTTACACGTGCTTGCTCGAGGAAACCTTTGCTTCACCCTGAAAGAGGCAAAAACTTGTTCTTATACCGAAAAGCAAAGCGACGCCCAGCGGCCCTTCTTCGTATAGGCCACTTTGTATGCTGGATGGAGCCGGAAAGCTTTTCGAAAGATTGATCCTGCAGCGCCTCCAGAATTCACTGGAAAATGACGAGAAAGGGCTATCGAACAGCCAGTATGGATTCCGGCCTGGGCGTTCCACCATCGATGCGATAGCGCAAGTCGTCTCAACGATTTGTCTTGCCTGGCAGGGAAGCGTGAAGGCCAGCAAGCACGCTCTGCTGGTCACGCTCGACGTCAAAAACGCCTTTAACACGGTGAACTGGGAAAAAACCCTCAGGTCCCTAGTTGAAATTGACGTCTCATCAAACCTCATAAGAATAATTGAGAGCTACTTCTCCGAGAGAGTTTTTGAATACGAATGCAGTGGCAAGAAGTGCCAGCGAAGTGTATCAGCGGGTGTTCCACAGGGCTCAGTTCTTGGGCCAGCCCTGTGGAATGCAATGTACGATGGCCTGCTGAAGGTGAACATGCCCAAAGAAGCGCGCCTGGTGGCCTTCGCTGACGATGTGGCAATCCTCGTCACAGCCAAGAGGACAGAATCCCTACGTCTCGCCGGAGAAGAAGCCATCAGGCGGGTTAAGGGATGGCTGGACAGCAACGGGTTGCAGCTCGCAGTCCACAAAACGGAAGCCGTTTTCTTCACCAGGCGAAGGAAACTGTTGCCACCCAAACTTGAAGTCGACAACTTTGTGGTGCCGTTTTCCAGGTCACTGCGGTACCTTGGAGTGCAGATCGACGACAAGTAGCGGTTCACCGAGCACGTTGAAAAGGCGGCCTCAAAAGCGACTGCCATATCAGAAGACCTTGCCAGGCTGATGCCCAACACCGGTGGACCAAAACATAAAAGACGGAAGCTCTACTCCGAGGTGGTCCACTCTGTCCTACTGTACGGTGCCCCAATATGGGCCGACGCCACCAAAAAAGAACGGACAAAACTCACCCTGGCAAGGGTGCAAAAGACGAAGCGCACTGAAAGTCGCCTCAACATACCGCACGGTCTCGGGAGATGCCATACTGGTTCTGACTGCCATCCCGCCCATTGACCTGCTCGCTGCCGAAAGGCAGGCAGTGTACAATGGGCAGAAAAGAGTCGATGCCAGGGAACTGACGATGCAAAAATGGCAAGAAAGGTGGGACGCTTCCGCAAAAGACCGGTGGACGCATCGGCTCATTGGTGAGCTCATGGCTTGGTGTCAGCGGAAACACGGCAAGCTGTGTTACCACCTTACGCAGCTTCTCACAGGGCACGGTTACTTTGAAAGTTATCTTCACAAAATAGGGAAAGAAGTGACCTGCGAGTGCCACCACTGCGGAAGCATTAAAGATGACGCCGAACACACCCTGTTTGCATGCCCTGCATGGGAGGAAGCCAGAAACAGTCTTAAAATCAAAGTCGGCGAGGAAGCAATGACGCTGACAAAAATGGTTCCTTCCATGCTGGAAAACGCTGCATCATGGTCGGCGTGGGTGGAGTTTGCATCGTCAGTGATGCAGAGCAAGGAAGAGGAGGAAAGATCCCGGCGAGGGGAGAAAGAGTAGCGGCATAATATAATGCAAGGTCATAGCTGCCCTCCTGAAGCAATGCATAAAAGCGGATTCCGGGAGGGCAGCTGGGAAGAGGAGGGGGGTTTTAGTGGGTAAGAATCCCACACTACTACCAGTCAGTCGCCGCTGACTGCTGGTGGTGTCTTAAGAAGATTTCCCCCCGCCGCAAAAAAAAAAAAAGGTTAGGTTAGGTTAGGTTAGGTTAGGTTAGGTTAGGTTAGGTTAGGTTAGGTTAGGTTAGGTTCGGTTAGGTTAGGTTAGTGAAGGCCTCCGACTTCCTGACTAGCTCAGGCACTTGGAAGTAGAGGTTCATTAATGTGGAAGAACAGGCAGGAACCGCATGGACGTGGAGTAACCAAGAAGTCACGGGGCACAAAGTAAATTAAACACCAGATGAAATCTTCAGAACTCGTATTTTATTGTTATTAGAATATGTTTGGCCTTATGACATTCCTTCATCAAGGATTATAGTCAAAAGGTATCATTCACATTGGTATCGAAAGTCCCAAAGTTTATAATAATTAAAAGAAACTCGATTTATTGTTATTATCCATACACCACAATTAGTAAAAAAAAAAGAAAAGTCAAATCAATTAATATTCGAAGTTCACAGTTCGAAGTCTCAATAAACAAGAGTCAACTAATATCTGAAGTCACAAAAATAACCACATTTATTACTGATTAAGTAAAAATTAATTCGAATATTATTATTTAATTATTTTAAAATTAGCTTGATTATTATTAACTAATTATTTAACATTAACTTAATTATTTCTAATTAGTTATGCAGACGAGATCGTGAGGGTCCCGGGACAACAAGCCGTCGCAGAAGCGACTCCCGGAACCCACAAGTGACAAAACAGACTGATTTTGGATTTAATAATCTTGCATTTTTATCTGTTAGGGGTGGTCGTATTTCTTACCAATTCACCGATCACCGATACCGCCATATGCTACACATTTATATGAGGTTGACGGATGTCAGTCTATCAACCAAACATATAGCGATATCGATGTACATAATATGATTAATATTAATATTACTTTAATTACATTAATTCCTTAATTACTATATACCACTAACGCCCATCCATATGTCCCCCTTTATTATCTCGTTAACCCTTGCATGTTTACATCAATTTATCTATTATATTACAATTTACATTACATATTACAATTACAAATCAAATCTTATATTACCTTTAATCTAACTTGATTAACCCCTTTATCCAAATATATATTTAATCCAATTTTAATAATATGACCTTTCACCTTATATATACATGGTCTGTGACCGACTTATTCTTCCACAGTTCACCCTGAGAAGTAGTGGGACCTGCCAGAGCAAACTGCGGGACTTGTACATATATGAAATATTGTCTGTTTTGGTTCAGCTTTGTCGAGGGTCGTAATCATTCCACCGGCGGCACATTGACTACCAGGGTCAGACCGAGCGGCTGGGAGGCACTACTCCCTATGAGAGCGCCCCCCCACAGGGGCGGAAAAATCAGTGCGTGACATTAGGTTAGGTCAGGTCAAGTCAGATTAGGTTAGGTTATGTTAGGTTTGGTTCAAAAAAGATAGGTAGGTAGTTATACAATCTCATGACGGCATCTGCGCGACATTTACCAAAATTTATATCGATGAACCAAAAAAGATATACCTACCTAGGTGATGTTATTTGGTTGTAGATTTACATCATATAATATATAAAATGATAGCAGTATGAATATATACCTATTTATATTACTGCGTTAAACATTAATTATATTGACACCTAAGCATCATTTTTGCGATTGCCTTCTAATAAATTGTATTGCCGCTACAATTATTAGTTTGACATTTGTGAATTTCTTCCTTTTCTTTGTGCGATATATTATTTATCTGTGAAAACAATTTTACAAATGTGTGCAGTTGTCAAAATTGAGTGAATTTATACTTACAATGAGTGATTCATGATTTTTGTTTTGTGAAACAAATTATTTTATGTGATTTCATCTATTTATTTGTGAAATCATTTAATATAATATGTGAAAACTACTTTCCGAATGTTAAAGTTATTTTTTTTTGTGAATTTTTATTATTGCAATGTGCGATTAATTCCCACCCTTTTTAAATTTATTTATTTTTCATGCGATGCATGTGCTTGTTTGTTAGCACAAAGTGATCTCTTTCTACTAAACGGGATCGATGATATCATTGCAGCAGCTGATGCAAAAAATCCCGTTTCGGATAAATATGATGTTACGAATCAATGGTAACTAGCAGTACTTTACTTACAACTTGCATTGTTTTTATTGACAAAGTATTATAATATTCTTCACTTCAGTTCAAACAAAAATGAACTAGGGCTTTTGTTTCAATGAATTATCGCATGATAATTCAATCATTTTTTTCCTTTTCAATAGTAGTCAATCCAAACTCATCGTTCATTGACAAATAGATTCTATCATGGGCTCCACATCCTGAAGCAGGCCCCCAAGTTAGGATTGTTGGTGGGCCCACCTACCTATCGCTGAGGTTAATTGCAGTGTAATTCTCTAAAGTAGTGTTTCCTTAATTATACACGGGAGTTATCATTTAAGTATTGCAATCAACATAATATAGGTATCACATCAAATTGCAACGCACAACCACTTATTTAAAATATGTAATAGTCCTGAAACAAAGTAGCGCCGCAGTTGACTTTTTAAACTATTAGAATAAATGTGTGATGTGTGTTATAAACTATGCATTTGCAAACTGCAAACCTGTGGCTACATTGGTGTTAAAATTTTCGCGCCTCCCTTTGCAATACTCCGCGCCTCCCAGTTTGGAAATCACTGTCGTACGGTAACCCAAAGTGACATCACCGGAACGGACGGAATTTATTAGCATCGTAAAGAGAAAACTAACGTCACCAAAACGAAAGATAAATACAGTTATCAGTATTGCCTGTCATTCACAAAAATATGCTAGATATGGTAAGAAAACAAGCTAGATGGCAAAATAAAATGCTAGACTTTTTTAAAATTGAAAAACTATAAGTATAGAAACTAGCATTTTAATAAAATTGTTCACAATAATTATTACAAACGTAGAAAATAATACCTACCTATCTGTTATATTGTACTATTGTATAACTGTATAACTGTGCCCGTCAATCTGTCAAAATAAACGCGCCATCTCCGCCAGCAGCTACCAGTCTTCATACTTCAGTTTATCTCTTCATCACATACATCCAAAATTGCATTCGAAATGACGACTATTTTTAACTTTTTCATCATTTAATTTACATTCACTATTTATATAACGTAATATGCCAGATATAGGTAATAGATACTTTTAATTATTATGTCATGTGGCGCATTGGATTATCACTAATAGGCCATAATACTTATTTTGAACAAATTCACGAATAATGAGTGGTGAGGAGATTCAGAAAGCACTCCATGCTTGACGTCAATTTGAAGAATAAGAAAACCATTGAGAACCTAGGTATATGCCATAGTAGGATTGAAAAATGTCCGGCGATTATCATTTCACGAGTGACATGTCCAGCCAGTTGGCATTTCAGAAGATTGACGTCATCTTTCACATAGCGTACTCTCGATTGCTTCCGTAGATTATGTACATTAGTTTTTGATATTGAAAGTGTTAAAAGCTCAAAAGTTTGTCTTTTTTTAGCATTACTATCAATATTTAATCATGTAGATCAGGGTTTCCCAAACTTTTTCTGCAATGGAACACTTTGCAAACCTGGAAATTTTAACGGAACACTTAGCTTATTATATTGAAAACACATTATTTAGTAATTACATATTTTTAAATATACAACTAGAATATAATATTAACAACATAAAAATATGAATAAATAAAGCACTTAGGTAATGACTTTGATAATTTTGAGTCCTTGAATTGCATATCTTCTTGATATCAGGCACAATATTGGTACGTTGCATTCTAATATCTGGTGTGGCGTGCAGCCTGTTCCTGCACTTTGACTTCGTTGCAGCATAAATAGAAAATCCCGCTTCGGATAAATAGGTAGTAGAAAACGGAAGTAAAACAATCATGCCCCCCACATCCTGAAGCGGGCCCTCAGGCTATGATCTTTAGCGGCCCCCCTACCTATCTTTAGTGTTCAAGGCAGTGTAACACATCACATTAACATTTTTCAAGTTTTGTTACAGCTCAAATTAAGAGCCCTTATTCAGTGTATTATTAATTATTTTTTTCTATTTTTAATACATCTACTTTCATTTCACAAAAATTACATCGTTCCATCATATAATTTAAAATTAACAAATGTTAATAGTCATGAAGTATAACAGGCGACTTTTTTGTAATTATTAAAGCAAATTTGTGCTGTGTATCTTGTGTATCTTAATTATCTGATAACCCGTCACGCCGGGCCCACCCAGAGCCCGTGCCCTCACGCTAAGGCCCTGTCAGCCCCCCCCCCCTTGTGTGGGCCATAATAACAATTAATAATAGCTTGTTTTGAAAAATTGGGGTACTCTTCTGACTGACTCGCCCAGAAATCATTTAAAGTCTAATATTCAAATCAGAGTCACTAATTAAATCAATAAGATTTTCATAGTTACCTGCGCTTAAGCGTACTGGCTTAGCTGTCATGGAAAATGGATTCCGAACCCAAGAATCGTCCTTACTAGTTTTTAGAAAATATTGCAAAAGTATATAAAACCTTTCCAAATTGTCGCAAGACACCTATTTAGGTTCGGCGGAACACAGTTTGGGAAACCCTGATGTAGATAGCTTACAATATAGACTATAACATGGTATAATCAGTGTTCTGTTTTTGAATAATATGTTTATTGAATTCTTATATTTTTTATCAATAATTATGTAAAATATTATCGGAAAAGGGTCCGATTTTTAGTAGAGCTCATATTATAGCAGTTTTAATATAGTTTACTGATAGTCTAATACAGTATTTCCCAATTTATTTTAGTCACGTAACTCTTAGAGGAACAAACCGGGAAATTCTGATATGTGAATGTCTTATTCAAGAAATTCCTGAAAGTGTTGGGAAATATTCATAAAAATCGCTACATGTAAAACGTGCGTTAATCTGCTATACCTACAGCTGAGATTCGAAATTGCAATGGGGTGAGAGAGACAAACTTTGGATAACCAATAATTTTTTGTAATTGATCAGAAAACAATGTGTATGATTGAAATTAAAATGTATTTGATAAACTGTTTTGTTTTTTTTTGCCTGTCGTTTGCTTCCAAATAAGTACATTAATTTCTGCTACTGAAGGAGTTAAAAGGTCATAAGATTGTCTTAATTTAGCATTGATATCAATAATTTATTATGTAGATAAGTACATACACCAGGTTTGGTATAAAAAATGGCATGTTCAGAGTGGTATAATTTGGAAAATAATTAACAACCTCTGGAGTGTTGTTTTTTGAATGTGTTTATTATAATCTTATTTTTCTTTGATAAATTATGAAAACTAATATCGACAAAGTTGAGCTCTATATATAGCGTTGCCAGTTAGAGTAATGATACAGTATTTTTCAATTAATTTTGATCACAAAACCGTTGTATATGTGGCTATCAATGGTTTTGTGACAACTGAACAGTGTCAGCAAAACCTATGACATACGAATCCCTTTCAAATTGATGTTATTCATTTATTCATTAAATTTTGCAAATTCTTTGTATACATTTTACACACAGTCGAATTACCACTTAGTTAGCACTTTGTTTACCTTAGTAATATATATATATATATTTTTAGAATTTTTAATAACCATGTCCTTGCTTTTTCGTACAAGGTGGTTGTTAGTAATTTTGTACAATCGCAAAAATCCAGGCTTTGAGAAAAACACATAAATATTATTTTTGTCATTACCGGGAATCAAACCAAGAGCTCTCGGCTGGAAGGCCAGCGCCTTACCCACTGCACCAAGAGAGCCGCCTTAGTGATATATATATTAAACATTTATTATATTTTTTCACCAAATGCCTGAGATATTGAGGTAAGCATTTTCCATCGTGAGGGGTTTAATAAAATACTGTCGGGAGGAAACAGTCAGTCTCTCCGTAATATTCACTTGATAAACTTATATCTTGCTAGAGAACTTAGTGCCTTGGAATATAACATTTCTTCTTCTTCTTCTTCTTTTGCCATATCTGCCCCTTAACTGGAGCATATGGACACCACGCGGCGCCTCCGAGAATCCCTGTCGCTCGCCAGTCTTCTTGCTTCGTTCCAGGTCAAACCAGCATCCCGTAGATCCACCGTATACACTCTGTAGATTGTATTTAGCGGCCTTCCAGGACGCCGGAATCCGGTCGGCTTGAAGAACAGGCAAGCCAGGTTGAAGTTCTCTTCTGGCATCCGCAGCACGTGGCCGAGCCAGGTCCAACGTCGCCTCTTCACTTTCAGCGTGATGAGAGGCTGCTTGGTGCGTTCTCTTATCTCCTCGTTGCTCCTAAAGTCATACCACCGCACACCCTGTATTCGTCGCAAACATCTGTTTTCGAAGCTCAGTATACGGTTGCTCTGAGCCTTCGTAAGGTGCCATGATTCGCTACCGTAAAGCAGCACCGTCAGAATGCAAGCGTCGAATAGGCGGCATTTGGTTTTGACCGAGTACAATCGTGAGTCCCAGACATTCCGCATCGAGTTGAATGTTGCTCCAGCCATTCCCATTCGGATAGCGAGCTCTTTCTGCAAAATGCCATCTCCCGTGATGTGTACCCCCAGGAAGCTGTCGACGC
Organism: Rhyacophila brunnea; assembly: GCF_057557595.1. Taxonomy (NCBI): domain Eukaryota; kingdom Metazoa; phylum Arthropoda; class Insecta; order Trichoptera; family Rhyacophilidae; genus Rhyacophila; species Rhyacophila brunnea. The sequence goes on along the minus strand of NW_028232904.1, from coordinate 27,080,060 downwards.
TCTCGATGTTTTGTCCGTCGCTAATCAGAGGGAAATCTGGATCAGGACAGGTGCTATTACACAAGACATTGGTTTTCTTCGCATCGGTTTTCAAAATAACGCGAGAGGAGTTGTTATGCAACCTGTCGATTGTCTCTTGAATGCCCTAGATTGAGTTGTCGAATAGGACAGCGTCATCGGCGTATTCTAGGTCACATAGCTTCACCGTGGGGGTAACAGGTATGCCTCGGTCAGGTGGTATTGACTTCCGTAGTATGAAGTCAAAGAGAATGATGAAGAGAAACGGTGCAAGGACACAACCCTGTCTGACTCCGGTCGTGACCCCGAACCATTCCGTGACAGTGTCTCCAATTCTAACACAGCATTCGCTATTCTCGTGCAGGCTTTTGATTATGGCAGTGATCTTGGGAGGGATCCCGTATGCTCCCAGTATCGTCCAGAGGGAGGGGCGGTGCGGACTGTCGAAAGCCTTCTCATAACACATTACTCATTACCTGTGTTATATTGTACCGATTGTACTCTCGTACTTTATGTAACCATAAATAAACTCTCACTTCTCCATCATCATGAATGACCACGATCGTCTTGTTTCTACCACACCATCGACCACTCCTACATATATATTACAAAACTTACCGGAAAATTCTACGATGTGAATGTCTTCTTCAAGAAATTCCTGAGAGTGTTGGAAAATATTCAGTAAATTTGCTGCTTGTGAAACGGTTGATCACCTGTTCTACATGTTAGATGCGAAATCGCAATGAGATGTTAGACACACTTTGGATAACCAATAAATGTTGAAAACAATACCTATGTGTATGATTGAAATTTTTGTGTATTTGATAAGCTGCTTTGTTTTTTATTTGACAAAATTTGGGAATTTACATTCTTTATAAAACACAGGAAATTTAACTGGACTTGACCCTGTATCCATCCGATTCCGACGAATTTGTTTTGCGCAGGTCACTAAATGATGGACGCTGGTTCAAGACATTGCGTGAGGACTTTTGTTTCACACTTTATTATTAATATAAATTCATAAAACTATTTTCCAAATACTAAATTGGTAATTATTATAATTTCAACAAAACATTTTTGTATAATTTATACAAAATAAAAAATAAAAATTATTTAAATGGAATTTCTATTCACGGAACATTTCTTCAGTTAAAAGCGTTTCTTTTCAAATTAAAATTAAAATTTATTTCTTTTTACATATAGAACTTGAAATATTTTTTTGAACATTGCATAAATTTAACACGTTCACAATATTTAAAAACAAATAAATAGTATTTAAACAGTAGGTATATATGTAGTGGTAGAAAAACAGTTGAAATATTAAATACAAACATAGATACAAGGAAGTACACCGAATGAGCTTAAGAATTTACAAAACACCACCCACTTATACTCATCCTCATGTGGGTCGAATACGTCAACATACTAAGCAATTAGGTTGAACAGAGTTGCTGCCTTCCCAATTGGCATCACCAATGGCGGATTCACTCTGCACCTTGGCAGAACAAACATCTGATGCTCCCGATTTCTAAGACAGTTATCAGGGACACATGTGTCAATTCTAGCAAGAATTGCAGTGTTCTCATTTACACTGCGTATAAATCTGAAAAACTACGTGTCCAAATATAGATATTATATTCTAGTGTTTGTTTTAAGTTCTCCTGCCACTACTAAACAATATATAAGGTAATATCATCACAACATGAGACCGGGGGTGTTGTTGCTTAAAATATGTCATCGAAACAAATTATGAGATAAATTAATGATTTCGCATTATCAAAAATGAATAATGCTTTTAAAACTTATTTGGCATATTAAGGGTAAATAAAAAAGTAAAACTAAAATATTGGGAACATAAATCTCTATATATATAAAAATCTCGTGTCACGATGTTTGTGGTCGAACTCCTCCGAAATGGCTCGACCGATTTTTATGATTTTTTTTATGTATATTTGTTAGGTATGAGAATAGGTCAACAAGTATATTTCATACCGCTAGGTGATTAGGGTATCTCTATCCAGAAAAATTTTCTTTTATTTTTTTGACAATTTTTTTTTTGTATTTTTTTTATTATTTGGCATAAAAAATACCTATAATTCCAAATTTTCACCCTCCTACCCCCACTCTCCCATTTTTTAATCGCGATTTTATTATTTTTGTATGAACAAATTTAACAGTCGTTCGTATTTCAAACAGAAGGAAATTATTTATGTTGTTGAATGACAGATGGCGCTACGTCCGAGAACAATTCAAGAGAAGCGTCGCGTCATTTTGACATTTTATTCGGCATATCACAACGCAGTGCGTGCAAAATTTTGTACGATTTATTTTAATTTATCTATTTTTATGTGCGTGTATTACAGTGCACAATGCCAGCAAGACGCAAGGGGAGCCATTTGGGCCGTCGAACGAACAAAGCAACAAACATGCAAAATAGTAGAGCATAAAAAACAGACGAACAAATCCAACAAGATAACAAAAACGTGCGTGTAAGCATGTCGCAATTGCGTGCATCTCAATCACAAGAGGCACGAGCTGAACGAAATCAACAACGCCAATTGGAACGGAGCCAAACGCGCCGGTTTGTAGTTAACACACGCAGAGCAAATGACCGACAACGCCAACAAGTACATCGAACATTTACATCCGCTTCGTTCCTTCGTCTCGCATTCGAGTACGAGCCAGATATTGAATATTCCGCTCATCCGAAAATGCTGATTGGTGCTATGGACAAAGAATATCCCCATTGTCATGCGCTCAAATTCAAACACGAGTCAGCCGGGATGTGTTGCGCATCAGGAAAAGTGCAACTACCAGAAATTGAGATACCACCAGAACCATTGAACGGCTTGCTCATCGGCACGGTTCCAGATTCAAACCTGTTCCTGAAGTCCATTCGCACATTCAATTCATGCTTCCAAATGACTTCGTCCGGAGCAATAGAAATAGTTCACAATACTGCGGCAAATGGTCAACAATTCTATTCTACATTCAAAATCAAAGGCCAAGTATACCACAAAGTAGGCTCATTGCTGCCAATGCCAAACGAACCACATACATTTTTACAAATCTACTTCATGGGTGCAGCGGTGAGGACATCAATCATGTGGATGCACGTTGCGGCTACAATAGCCTCAATTCGCCTAATACCAGGCGCATCGTTGGCGAACTGGACGCCCTGTTGAATGAGCACAATGAATTATTGAAATTCTTCAAAGCACACATGCACGAATTGCAAAGTGACAATCACGCTATTGTCATCAATCCTGATAAAACACCAGCTGGAGAGCACGTACGTCGATTCAATGCGACTGTTGTTGACGACATTGCTGGAATCATGGTTGGCGACCGCACATCGACGCGAAAAATCGTGATTCGAAGAAGAAACAATAATCTGGAGTTCATCGCTGACACACACCGTTCATACGACGCTCTCCAATATCCGCTAATTTTCTGGAAGGGACAAGACGGATATTGCATAAACATTAAACAACGAGATCATGTCACAGGTAATTCATTCATTATGAACATCATTACTCATTTTGAATTGAGAAAATGAATGGTTGATGTTTTTTTGTTTTTATCGGCGGTCATCGTCTACAGCGCTCTATTCCTCTTTCTGTCATAGATCCCATCCCCACACACTTACGATACATTCGTTATTTTTTATTTAACAACCAAAATATTCACTAGAAACAGCGCTCGAAATGGAAAAATTTACGAACCGGAGCGCTCGACAGTTTTCTGAAGATTTTTACATAGTAAAGTTATCAAAGTTTATGTGTTTTTTTCATAAAAATAAGTGTTAGATTTTCTATTATATGGCCTATCTAGCTCAGACGGTCAAATTATCTATTCCACGAAACGGAGCGAAAATTTTACCGATTTCACGAATAGGAACGGCGCTCTGGTGCGTTCCGGTTCATTTCGAGCCCTGACTAGAAATAATTTATATGGCAGAACAACGTTTGCCGGGTCAGCTAGTAATTGTATATAATTCAAAATAAAGCAATGAAACAAGTTTGTCAATGCCAATAAATTATTTTTTATCTTCAAAAATGTGAACATTGTGTGAGAAATTGAACACATTTCACTTGAAATTTTCAGCATTTATTAAAATTCAAAAAAACTACACATAAGTACAGACATACTTATTTTATATTTAAAAAAAACATCGATTTCATTTAACAAACCTAAAACATATGTCAGTTTAAATCTACATAATAATAATATATTACCTAATTTAGTCTCTAGCTGGAAAAAAGGCAACATTTAATTAGGTAGTTAAAAATATTATAATGACTAGTTAGGCTTATACTTTGAAACAAATTAAATGTTTATAATATATAATTGATTATATTTGTCATCATCGATAACACAACACTCATTTTTCACTCAGGGTCTGCTGACTATATTATTGTTTATAAGTCTCCAGGACAGAAAAACATTACGTTGCACTATGATCTAAAATGTTGACGATGATGAAAGGACTGGATACTCAGAGAAGAAATAGAAATAACATTAACATCAGTAGAGTGGCAGCGCAGGATGGATCTCTTCTTCTTCTTCAAAAGCCTCTCCATCTCTTCCTATAAAAGAAAGAATAAGGATCAGTAATTAAAATAAACAGAAAACTATCATCATATTATGATCATATTATAACATCATAATTTTGAAAACACTCATGAACATCTTTTTCGAAAAAAGGAAGAAACCCGGCAGGAATCAAACCTACTTATCTTGGGTTTCGCTTCCTGTAAATTATTACTATACTACGAATGCCATGCTTAATTGCGAGAAACTTAAACTATTGGCCATAAGCACTCTCTAAATTGAGTTATGGTAGAGTTTGATTTTCTCTATTGGCTATATTTTCTCATAAGTGTTTTCAAAATTATGTATGTTCAATAATTATAATGGTTCATTCTTAAATCTTGTATATTATTCGTTGAATAAAAGAAACAGTTAAATAAATCGGCAGATAAAATTAATTAATATGTAAACTACAATTTACATTGCTTCCATGTCTGCAAAAATAAAATAAATTTGAATTGTGAAATCGACTATAACAACCGAACAATTATTAGGGTTACCAAATGGTATCCAAAAAAGGACATGTCCTCTCTTCGACTTAAAAATGATGTCCATGTATTCCTACTTTAATAGATAATTTAAGTTTATTTCATATCTGTATCAATCTACTATCGATAATGTTCTCCATTTTAAGTAATTTGTCCTCTATTCAATTTTTTCAACTGGTAACTCTACGCACCATAAACAGCCTGACTTATGCTTCAGCCTTCAAGTCTGGATTGTTAAAAGTTTAGCATAAAAGAAGTTATTTATCACATTCAATATGACTTACCCGCAAGCTGAATCGCCCAGTTGAATATTCCAAAAAACGTATGCGACGATAGGTAGAGGCGATCTTTCGCATTGTAAACCTTCCACCATGATACAAACAGGAGTTTTGCCATCAGTAAAATTATTTCCAACGTACGTGGCGCCTGATCGTTCTACTCCGGTGACTATTTCTTTAAAGCAGCCGCACCTCCAGGGATTATTCCGGAGATCCACATTGAGATTTGGTAGATTTACTTCGAAGGTGTCTAGCGGCAACCAACTTAGTAAATTGCATCTCAATGAGAGATGCTGGATAAAGGGATACTGGAAAATTTCTGTTGGTACTTTATCAATATTGTTGAAGGATAGATCGAGGTCGATAAGAGATCTCACTGAAGTAAGGGTGACAATGTCTCTGCTGCTTAATAGATTATGAGACAAATTCAAATATCTAAGATTATTTTCATGTGGTAATGAGGGTGAGATAGTGCGCAATGAGTTTTCGGAAAGGTCTACAACTCTCAATGCTATCAATCCATAGAATATCGTATCCGGTAATGAGACGATATTGTTATTTGATAAATACAGACAATGCAATTCTTTTAGCGATAAGAATATGTCAGCAGGTAATGATGACAGTCGGTTGTGTGATAGATCTAGAAACATTAAAGCTGTGTTTTAAAAAAAAATGTTATACGGTAACGATTCAAACATGTTGTGAGATGCATCGAGATGTCTCAAAATTATATTCATTTCGAAAGTAGTGTCTAATAAATGTGTTATGAAGTTTTTGGAAATATCGATTTCCTCAACTCGAACCGCACATGATAATAATCTTTCCGGAATGATTGCAATATTGTTATGAGACATGTCCAAATTAAGAGTTTTATTGCAGATTGCACACTGTTGTATGTCACCGGATTCAGCAACTAGAGACAAATTGTTGTTTCTAGAGACTATCAATGATTCGACACAGGGAATACTATCAACGGAAACAGCAACGTTATTGGATATCTCTAATTCGGCCAGAAAACCCACATTTTTAAATATATCAGATTTTGTATTGATAGATAAAAGGTTCTGAGATAGGTGAAGGAAAATGTTGTTTCTATTCGGATGGGATTCAAGCCATGCGTGAGAATCGAACGACGTTAGCATATTTCCTGTTAAAGAAAGAATTGATAAAGTGGGCATACTATCAATCGAAGGTGAAAAATCACGCAGGAAATTATCCTCCATATGCAAATACATTAGGTTTGGCAAAGATATGAAAATACTGTAGTCAATATCGTATAATCTACATTCACTAGATGTAAGATATTTGACCGACCCAACATTAGTAATATTTGAAAGACTGTTGGCATCAAACATGTTATATCCGTCGGTTTTTGTCGTTCTACAGATCACCCATAAATTTTCTACATAATGTTTACAACCAATTTCACCACCAAACAACGACTTTATTTCACTTGAAAATATCATCGCGATAATGAGCACAGAAATTACTGAACTGAAATGAAACATGGTTATAATGTTTTAAATTGACTCGTTCAAGCAGTGGAGTATTAAAGAAAACGGTGTTGCTATTTGAATGTAACGTGAACCACTGATAAACTTTTCTTATCCGTTATTTTTTCGTTTATATCAATTATTATAAAAAACGATAATGAATTAACCCATTGGGTTCTGGTGCTCTTTAAAAAAATCTTCAATAAATAAGACCATTATTTATTTGAATATGAAAAAAATATTTTTATCTACAATTAATAGTTTATAATATATTATTGTGTTGCCATCGGTGGTTCCGTGAGAACGTGCAGAATCCATGACATACCAATTGCTTTCAAATAATGTTATTCACTTATTTATTTATTTAATTATTGCTTAGTACAATAATTGTGTTTATATACATTTTTCTCTCAATCCAATTTCTACTTAATAAGCACCTTGTTTTCCTCAGCAAAATTTATTAAATGTTTATTATATTTAAAATGTATTTTCTCATCAAGTGCATGTGATACTTAGGTAAGCATTTTTCCATCATGACGGGTTCAATAAAAACCTATTGCGAATGAACAAAAATCAGTCTCTGCGTAATAACGGACCCGTAAATTCTCGCGGAACCTACTCACTCGATATATTCATAATAAATAAATTTCAATTTGAATTCGAAAAACTCACTCCATTTTGTATCCTGCTAGAGAATACTATATATCGTATACAATACGGTCATCTCTATAATAGGCCATCCATGGACAGCAACCGTATGCGGTTTCGAACCGTGTGCCATACTAAGCAGCTTATCTTTTCTATTCATGGAAATATATTTTCACAAAGTATATTATAAGCATCCGATCGTATCCGTTTATACCATTCACTTACACAAATTTAGTGAAAATATATTTTCATGAACAAAAATCATAAGTTTAGTATGACACACGGATCTAAACCGCATACGGTTTCAGTCCATGGATAGCCTCTAGAACTGAGATGAAAAATACTCGTTGTTCGTGGAGCATTGCAGACAATAATGTTCCAATTTTATTAGATCCTAACCTAACCTAAAACTTTGTCGAACGTGGCTATGTCCAAAAATGAACTCAACACAATTAAATATGTACATAATTTTGTTCCAGCTAATCCACTGATTAAAGAAATAATACGGGTTCTGTTTTATAAATAAATAGTTCTTTATTATTCTTGTGTTTTAATAAAGTTTGCGATTTTTTACTGCCCGTTCCTATTGACCCCGATTTGCTGGTGAATAGGAACAGACCATAATTTTGATAATTTTCGATGGCGAGTGAATATTGAGTGTTCCTATTCACTAAACCACACTGCTGAATCACGAATGCGAATTTAGCTTTTCAGTCATTCAGAATAGGGCTTCAACTGATGTTGAAATCTGAAAACGTCCTTATTCACACCGCTTTACGGTACTATACGACCCAAAGAGGTTGGACGGTCTTTAAAATACGATCATATATTTCCGATAGAATATTTAACGGCGAAGTGTGATACGGCGAACTGTATACGTACACATTTCCGGACACTACATACGTCAATTGGCATTTGTTGTCTAAGATAAACGTAGTTGTTGATTCTATTTGAGTGCCAGTAATGAGGATTGCATTTCTTTCGGCAAAGCAGTTTATCACTACTTTTGTTTATGAGACATTTCGTCACCTTACTATTAAAACCTCGTCAGTCTGTGTGAGAAAAATGTTGAGGGGAAGGAAAAACGTAAGAAAAACAATATTTTAAACACCTCTCTAATCTATGAATCTGCTAACACTGGTTGTGAAATACGAGGTTTTAATTCCATGTGTGAAACCACGAGACCTACGAGTTTTTAAAATTAGTCAATCGATGGACAGCATGCTAGTTAGAGAACCGAGGTTTTGATATGATTTAATTTTTTTTTTAGTTTTGTCAAACTTCATTTTTCCATAATATCGGACTGACGAGGTCTTAATAGTAAGGTGACGATTTATCTTTCAACTTGCTTTATCTATATTTGTTGTGTAATATTATAAATATTTGAACGTAATTATTTTAATAATCTGATAATAATTATTGTTGTTTTTCAATCGAATTTCTTATTTTAATTTCCAGGAAAGTAGATAACTGACCTGATAACCCTGATAAATAGATAAGTACCATTGCAATGAAAAATATATTTTTTGTTATAAATATATATTAGACTTTAATATTAAAAAAATAAACCGTCTTAAATCACTTGTTATATTTTCGGCAACGGAAATCCTTATCAGCGGGCCTCGACCTTCACGTGGTCCAATGGAAGCTGTATATCAGTAATAAGACTCAGATGGATGAGTTAATCTTGAGTGATGTTTATTTGTCATGTATCAAAATACATTTACACGGTGTAAAGTTGAAGGTGTGGTTGAAGTACGGCCTTATGGTGGAGAGAGTCCAAAAGAATTTTTTGAGACTCCTTTACTTTCGGCTGTATGGGTATTATCCGTGGCTCTATCCGTCTGATTTTCTCTTGGGGATGCTTACATACTGTAGCTTAAAATGTAGAAGGTATCTTTAAACGCTGAATATTTTTTTCAGAATTATACGCGGCGTAAATGTGAACTCTGCCATTCTTGGTGGTGTTGGCTTATGTGTCTCTGATAATTACCTTAGGAATCGAGGGCATCCGTCGTTTGTTCTCCTACGGTGCAGAACTAACCTGCCATTAGGGATGCTAATTGGGAGGGCAATAACCATGTTTAATGAAATCGCTTCGGATATTGATTTATTCCACTTACGTGAAGGGAATTTAGGTGGACGTTGTTTTTATAAATTTTTAAGATAGGGTCTATCAAAGTCCACTCTGTGTGCTTCCATCTACTTTTACTTTGTTATTTTATTTTATTTCTTATTTTATTTACTCACACTACTCGGTATTTTTATTTTTTAAATTATCACACTTATTTTATGTCATGTCGTGAACGCTTTGAATTTATAATTTGTTGTGTTCATTATATGTAAAATAAATAAATTTGATTTGATTTGATTTGTAAAAATAAAGGGGAAAAACTTAAGAGTGTTCGATCCGCAGTGAAACAACTCAGAGAGTAGAACTGAGTTAAGTTTGAACAAGTTGAATGGTCCGAATTGAATGATATTAGAATCATTTACAATACCACACATATGAAATAGTAAGTAAGTAATATTAGTGACGCTTAGTTCTTGTTCAAGGGTTTATATGTGTGTAGTAACACAGCCAGATAGGGTGGGTAAATTAGGGTTGATCAATAATATAATATTGAGTAGTTACATTGCAATAGTCAAAGTCACACCGATCGAATATTCTTAACAATGGTACATAATTAGTAACTTATGGTGTCAATGAATTAAACAAAAGACAATTTATTGTCACTGGGGAGATATCATAGGGAGGGGAGTTATGGATACATAACACACTTGACCTCGGAGGTCGGTTAACACTCCCGTTACTGCAATTTCATCTAAGGTTACATAACCTATTAAACTGCAGATATTTCAGTTAATATACACTTCGCCATTTTCATATTTCGGATAAAATCGTTAAAATTACATCTAATTAAAATGTTATTATTTTCAAAATCAATAGAATTATCCAGTGAATACATATTATTATAATTGATAGATATTCGTAAGGTTTAATTTAGCTGTTATAAATTACAAATGCACTCATTACGGACAAAAGAGTTAGATTTAAAAGTATACGATACAAAGAGATATGAAAATAAGATATAGATAGTATTATGAATAATTGTTGACTGTAAGAATGCATATATGAAACTCGTTAATCGTATCTATAATAATTAAGTTTAAATGCCTTTTTAACGTTTTCTAGTTAAAATAAATAGAAAATAATAACAAGATAAAAAGAACTTTTTATATACAACGTTTTTGAATTGTCTGTTGAATCATATAAACTTGACTTGACTAGCCTAAGCGATCAAAGAAAATTGTACTTGATAGAAATACTTAATAAAAATACTTAAATGTCATTTTGACACTTCATATTGATTTCCATAGTAACGCACGTATATATTAATAATTCAGTTGCTAGGACCCACTTAGCAACCAATAATAGTTTTAATTTTTACTGATTTCTTCCGAAATAACTTTTCATACAAAACAAAATTAACTGAAAATGAAATTAATTCTACTTTTAAAAGAATGCATTGGCATCGTGTTCTGATATATTATAAAAGTTTCAAATGCCTAGCTAGTCGGGAAGTTAGTTAAAAATCGATTGCAAGATTTGTACCGGACAAATGGGAATACGAGCTAAGAAAAACGTTGTAATAATGATGATAAAACCTTAATAGACTTATTTATGTAGCGAAAACAGGCATTTTTTACCTTTTATCTACTGTAATATTGTAAATATGTATGGTAACTCAAGGTGAGATCACCACAACGGACGAAATTTATAAATATCGTAAAGAGAGACTAATGTCGCCGAAACGAGAGATAAGTTATCTTGTTATCAGTATTGCCATCTGTCATTCACAAAAATATGCTAGATAGGGCAAGAAAGTAAGCTAGATGGCAAAATAAAATGCTAGATTTAAAAAAATTGAAGAACTATAAGTATTGAATTTCAATAAAAATTTTCACAACAATTATTACAAGCGTCGTATTTACAAAAATAATGTAGTATTATATGTGGCGGTCAACGGTTCCGTGGGAACCAAGCAGTGTCAGCAAAATCCTGACGAGAATGCAATAAATCGCTAAAAATACGTAGAATACTACTGAAAAATACACAAAATACACTGCCCTCAATCTTAAGGATTGCAATACAGGTATTTCAAATATTGATATTTTCGGTATTATGAAAGCGTAAATGTTATGTTTACAACGTTTTTATTAGCTTGTATTCTTGTTTGTCCTGTGGTTGTTTGTCCAGTCGATCTTGCAATCGATTTTTACAGACTACTTCCTGACTAGCTAGACATTTGAAACTTTTAAAATATATCAGAACACGATGCCAATGCATTTTTTAAATACTTTTAGCCATTTTTATGTAGAATTGAATTCATTTTCAGTTAATTCTGTTTTGTATGAAAAGTTATTTCGACACCATTATTGGTTGCTAGGGGTCTGGTGTCCTAGCAACTAAATTATTAATATATACGTGCGTTACTATGGAAATCAATATGACATGTCAAAATGACATTTCAGTATTATTTCTATCAAGTACATTTTTTTTGATCGTTTAAGGTAGTCAAGTCAAGTTTATATGATTCAACAGAAAATTAAAAACGTTTTATATAAAAAGTTCCTTTTATATTTTTGTAATTATTATATAATAATTACACTAACAAGTGAATAAAAAAAAGTATTCGTTGATAAAATATATTAAATAATAATGTACTACACTTTTGGTTGTTTTTGTTCAATATAAACACTTTTATGAAATATAAACATTTATAAAAAAATGTGTTTCTTTTCCCCCTGACGAATGGGATAATGCAACAAATATTTTTCTTAGAGTTTGAGTTTTGTCGCATTACTATTGTACCTACTTTTTATACCTAGGCCAGGGATCGGCAAAGTCTTAGACCAAAGGAGCCAAATATGAGTGGCACCTCGGTTAAAAAGAATTCGAGAGCCATACGTACATTTTTATAAATATGGTTTATTTAAATGAATTAATTACTTATTATAATTGTTTATTTATAAAGTGTTAAATACATACAATTTTCACGCATTCCCTAAAGCTCAAATTACATTGTCAGATTGCGTCTGGCCCGATAGTCTGCCACGACTGTCAAACTCTATTCTCTATGGTCTTCAAGGATCGTGAGCGATCGGGACAACAGTGGAAAATTTTCTATTATTCTTGATTGCAGATTGAAGATTGCCGAACGCGTACGAAAATAGCCGAATACGTGCCCGTTCGTGAGCCACGCAAAGGGTCGTTCATTCTACTGCTCGATTTCAACAACTACAAGATGGCGAAATCTCAAAAAAATGTATAGACTAGCGCTGAGAACACGGTCCTCGTCGAATTAATACACGCCAGTTGAAATATAGCCATATTCGCTACAATTAGTCTTAATCGATTGGCTTGCAGATTCAAGCTCGCCCAGTTGTTCATGATGTAAAAAAACTTTCTATAAATGTCAAATGGCCGCGCAAATTTCAACAAATGCTCGCTTAGTTTGACAGCTCAATTTTTTTGACGTAAAATTGCGCGGAAATACGTTCAGTGCAGCCACCAATCTAAGAAATATCTAGTTTTCGGTCAACCTATATTTTTAATAATAGCAACACTATGTTTATTTTAAACCAATCAAAACAAAGACCAACGCGATTGTATCGTTGCGTGTAATTGCAAATAGTGTTAAAACGTTGGCCACGACGGTTGTTGGGTCGGGTTGGGTCTGCGCGTCTGCCAATGTAATTAAGCCTTAAAACTAATGTGAACGATGACCTTCCTTTCATTTCTTTGGAGAGTTTCTGTATGTTAGGTATGTAACTTGTAGTTTTTAATTTCAGGTGTTTCAGGTTTATACATAATATGTAGACCCGAATATGAGTTCGGAAAGTTATTCCATGTATTAAAAAATGGAGTACTTACCTTATGTAGATATTTTAGAGCGCTCCACTTGTGTTGTGAAATTAATTGCGTTTTTCTCTCTCCAAATTCTCAAGTTTTGTGGCATTTAATTTGTCGACTTTTGCAATGGGCGGATTTAAAACAACAACAATCACACCTTTTTGCATCAACCATCACGGAAGAAAAATAAGCTCGAGATAATGTCATTATAATATTATAATAAATGTACAAATCAATAATAAAAAATAAAAATTGTGAATTTCGCAAAAGTCTTTGTAACAATTGGGAATAGAGAATTTGGCAAAGAGCCGCACGCCAATACCGAAAGAGCCGCATACGGCTCGCGAGCCTTGGTTTGCCGACCCCTGCCCTAGGCGATTCAATGCCCCAGTCAAAACGAAAACACTATAAAGTAATTAATTTTGTGAAAATTGTATAATATTCTTCCCAATTGAGAAATGAGTCGAAGAATTGTGCATGTGATGGTTTCGTGCATTCGAGCAAAACTAAAATCTGGCAAAGGAAACTTTCTCTTCTTCTTTACAATATTTTTGACTGTGCGGGGGATGACAACATGTGTGCGATGAAAACATGGAACATTGGTCACAACTAGGGAATTCAATCTTTCATTTCATTTTTTTTAATTCAAATTTTTGATCCCGGGATCCCGGGATTGGCATTTTTTCGATAATTAAAATTACATTTTTATATATACAAAAAACATTGATAAAATCGGTCAAAAATTAATAAAATAAATAATATATACTATTTAAGATATTTATTGTTAATATTAATTGTCCACCTTCAATCTTGGAAATACATAAGTGTAATGAAGTAAATAATATTGTAATATAAATAATAATGTGAGAGTAAAACAGTTCTAATTTATTTATGAAAAGATAACAAAATATACAAATACAAGTTCAATTAAAATAAAAAAAATAATATATTGTGTTGACAATAAATACAAACTAGCATGAAGTGTTAGTGAGTGTTTTTTTGATGCTGTTACGATTACGTAAGGCAGCAAAAAATGGTTATTTATTATCCGGTGACTCCCCCTGTGATCAGGGGTCTCCAGAATAGCATTTTATGGTATAAACGTCTGACTAAATGTTTCTTGTTTTATTTATTTTATTTCTCAAATTCATATCAAGAAAATGCGAAGAATTGTTTTTTTCCAATCTTTCTCATTTTTATTAATTTATTTGAAAAAATAAAATGAATTGGTAAGACATGTTTATTAAATCAAACTTCATTCAAACTCAGTTTATTTTTATCGTAGTTAAATGTTATTAAAAGTGTTTTTTTCCGTTATATTTTCGTTTTTATTTTATTTTCCATAAAAATTGATAAAAAAATCAATTTCGAAGGATTCGGGATTATGTTTACCAATCCCGGGATTCATAGGTATCGAAAATAGTTCTGGATCTTGTTAGGGCCCCGCATCAGATGAAGTATGGCCTTATGGTGGAGAGAGTCCAAAAGAAATTTTTGAGACTCCTTTACTTTCGGCTGTATGGATATTATCCGTGGCTCTATCCGGCTGATTTTCTCTTAGGTATGCTTACATTCTGTAGCTTAAAATTTAGAAGGGATCTTTATTTAGCTACATATTTTTACGATTTATACGCGGCGTAAATGTAAACTCTGCCATTCTTGGTGGTGTTGGCTTGTGTGTCTCTGATAATTACCTTAGGAATTGAGGGCATCCGTTGTTTGTTCTCCCACGGTGCAGAACTAACCTGCCATTAGTAATACCAATTGGGAGGGCAATAACCATGTTTAGGTAATGAAATCGCTTCGTATATTAATATATTCTACTTACTTGAGGGTGAATTTAGGTGGACCTTGTTTTATAGGTTTTTAAGATAGGGTCTATCAAAGTTCACTCTGTGTGCTTCTGTCTACTTTTATTTTTGTTATTTTGTTTTATTTCTTATTGTATTGTTAACTCACATTTCTCTGTATTTTTATTTTAAAAATTGTTAACACTTATTTTATGTCATGTCGTGAACGCTTTGAATTTATAATTTGTTATGTTCATTATATGTAAAATAAATTTGATTTGATTTGATTTAATCTCGGGATTGGAATTCCTAGTCACAACTGAGTCACTCGATTTCAATAGCTAATGAACTGGATTAGTGAGTCGTTCAATCGCTATTGTTTGAAAATCTGTTCAATTTAGCGAACGGTACATTAAGTATAACATGGTTTGCTTGTCCCGACAAGAGACAGAATGTGGCCACAGATAAACAAACCCTAAACATGTCAATGGGTCAATCTAAATATGTAAATGTGAACATTTGACAAAGTAAGTAAGTAGTTTGTTGACTTATCTGATAATCGTGCTAGATAATGAAAACAATATTAATGGGTGCCAAATGGACCGTGAATACGTTGTATGGAATCAACAGATTAATCGACATTATCAGTGTAAAGAATAATAGGGATTAAAATACTAGTATATAGATCACAGGTGCCCAACCTTTGTCGAGTCATGATCCCTTTCCAGAATTCCCGATTCTAGAAACTTGGATGTATACAGTTCACCGTAACACACTTCACCGTGATATGTTGTATCGGAAATATATGGCCGTATGTTAAAGACCGTCCAACCTCTTTGGGTCGTATCTGCTGACATAAAATCATGTCTAAATAAAACACGGTTCTTTTCGGTTTACACTTTACATGAAGACAGCAGCAAACAAATTTCGAATTTAATAGCCGATTTACTGGATTATTTGTCAGGTTAAGTTAGGTTAGGTTAGGTTTTCGTTCTTGAATTCATGAATTATGCCAAAATCAGCTATGAAAATTGAATTAATGTTCATATTTACTCTAATAAAAATGGAGACCGTATATTATGCGGTCATCTCTTTCTGATAAGAAAGCTCACGGTGAACTGTTTCACGGTGAAATGTTTTACGTAAAATTTATATGTAATCCTCAATTATTTTTTTCGACCATGTCCGATCCTAATCGTCAATGACCATACCATGTTGAAAGCACCGGTTCTCGTCCGATCACCGAAGTTAAGCAATATTGGGCGCGGATAGTACTTGGATGGGTGTCCGATCCTAATAGGATCATATGGGCCTCCACAGAATAGAGGTTTGTATTAACAGATTTTGTTTTTTACGAGAAATGGATGTCAGCCACTTGCTCAACCTATTAGGTCCATACCCTGACTCACACACAAATTAAAAAACAATATGTGCACTTGCCAGACCCAGGATTCGAACCTGGGACCCACGGCGTGATAGTCTAACGCTTAAGCCGCGCGGCCACCGTGGGCGGTCCCTCTATTACAGGTTGTATATTTTGCAATGTAGAAATTGCCATGATTTTATCCGGTCAACGGAATAAAACTAAAGAGGGAAGAATAATATTGTCTTATATGAGAAAGGGTATGTTTTTTCAAGTTCTAAAAAAACAATGTCCCATTTGAGTATAGATTTATCTCACATAACGTTATGTAAATAAAATTCGGCAATATCTGTTCAGAATCAATCAAGTTAACGTAACCGATAGGAACGTATAACAGAAAAGGGTTCGCTATTTTGCCTTTGGTATAATATGTATATAATAATACTATATTATTATACGTGTAGTCTTTTACATATACGGGGCTAGGGATTGCAATACCGGTATTTTAAAACCGGTATTCTAGTATTTATCAATACCAAAATACCAGTCTTAAAAATTCGAAATACCGGAATTTTCGGTATTAAGGAGGGACATGCTCAGCGTACGTCAAAATGGAGCTTTTATGTTATTTTCAAAGCATGATCCTAGACATTCCTTAAACGTTGTAGATAATCTATTTACATAATTTTGAAGCCTTATTATCATTTATATTTATTTTAAACATTTGATGACTGCATAAAGTATTTTTATTAGATAAAATAGTGTTCTTTTAAACCTCTCGCTCTAATGTTTTAGAATATAGTCATATTTCAGTACGTCCATGTGAAGTAGCGTTAGAATTTTTTATATTTATTAATTTTTAAAAGCATTTATAAAACCATTAGTAAAATTAATGTCGACATTATTATAGTGAAATATTTACGATAAAAAATTATATTGATAATCTCTGTGATCCCAAATTTGACAAGAATTAGGCATTTTATTATTTAAAAAAATGGGCAAGATTTACACATATAAAGATAATTTTAAAGATACTGATTATAAGCTATGTCTTTGCCCATTCAAATGTAATAAACATCTTATGAATAATGATTGCTTTATAATAATTATTGACCTAAGAATAAGGTAGTATTTTTTTGAAATACGCCATTTCTATTGGCATTTCCCAGTGGCTAACCTACAACATAGGGCCGTAGCCATAAATTGACAAACAATAAATGAAGTAGGGACTAAGATCATGGTAATGCGCGTGTTTGAAAATGTACCGTTAAAAAAATCGGTTAGGTAATAATTAGTGTCTTTAAAATTATCTTTAAATGTGTAAATCTTGCACATTTTTTGAATAATAAAATGCCTAATTCTTGTCAAATTTGGGATCACAGAGATTATCAATATAATTTTTTATTGTTAATATTTCACTATAATAATGTCGACATAAATTTTACTAGTGGTTTTATAAATGCTTTTAAAAATTAATAAATATAAAAAATCTTAACGCCACTTTACATGGACGTACTGAAATATGACTATATTTATTTATATGGCAGATGAATTTAAAAAAAAACTAACCAACAGCATGTGTCATATTATGTATTCTTAATCCAACGAAAATAAATAATAAGTATAAATGAAAAAGTGTGCACAATAACTTTATCGTATCCCCCAAAATATACCAAAACTCTTATGGTGTGGTTTAGGCAGGGTTTAATTATTTTTTAAAAACTAACCGACACCATCTGTAACTTATTGTAGTCTTAGTTCAAAAAACAAATATGTATGACTAACAAAGTTTAAGGTTCACTATTTATGGCGGATCTTAACAGCCTACCTCCAGCCTTCGCTACTGAGAGTAATTGAGGTACTTAATTGAAACTTTCATTTTAAATAAATAAAGCCTACTGCCAAAAATTAACGCAATTTGTGAAGAGCTTTTAGGTGTACAAATTACTCGGTAATTTCGTCGTAATTAGATAATACGCGCATGGGTCAATAATTGGTAAATCACGAATCTAGTGGATGCGAGTTTAAATTAGGCCCATTTCAGACGGGACACCGGTGTCGCGCTCGTATATAATAATGAGGCCTTTGTATTCGAATAAAGGGGCCTTTGTATTATATTTATGAACGCCCCAGAGATATTGAGTCAAGGCGTGTCCGGTACACTTTTCCGTCGGTCGCTACATTCTCAAGCCGCCGATACATTTGTTTTTATTACCGCAGCCAGTTTTATGTTCTAATTTATAATGTGAAATTATGCGTTGACTCATTAGCTCTAGGGCGTTTGTAAACATAACGTCGCTATAGGATTGGTTTGTCGAATAGACCAAATGTAAAATATTCAGGAGATGAAAAATAAATGGCATTATCCTATATTTAAATACATTGAGGTATTTAAATTGTTGTTTTTAGAGCATATGAATGCTGTATTCATTACAAAGTAGTTTAAAGAAAAGGATGGTTCTGGTCCATTTAGATACAAAAAATCATTCTGCATTAAAAGGTCGATTTCGACAAAAACGGATATTCGACAAAGCAATCCTATAGCGGCGATAATACAAAGACCCCTTTATTCAAATATAAAGGCCTTCTATATTATATCGAGCGCGACACCGGTGTCCCGTCTGAAACTGGCCCTAGAGTTTGCGCGAAACTAATTTTCGTCGTATTTAAAAAAGTTTGATGCAAAAAGTATTATGCCAGTATTTGCGAACTTCTTTTTTTAATGGTGATTGAGTAGATATTGGAAAAATGCATTTGAATTTGGAATAGTTTATTATTTTTGGATTATTAATAACCATGTATTTGCTTTTTCGTACAAGGTGGTTGTTAGTAATTTTGAACAATCACAAACACCCAGGCTTTGAGAAAAACACATAAATGTTGTGTCCTCACTGGGAATCGAGCCCAGAACTCTCAGGAATTGGGAATAGTACATATAAATAAACATAATATATTGTAAAACACCCCCCTGCTGACACGTTTAATATTATATTATATGATTATTATTTTCAGTGGTTAAAATGAAAAGTAGAAGTATGGACGCTAAACCAAGAGATGTCACGGAGAATTGAAGCTTTCGAGATGTGGCTGTATAGACGCATGCTCTAAATTTCTTGGACTGACCGGGTGACAATTAATGTTGAAGTTTCCAATCGAATGGGGAAGGACCGAGAAGTTCTGCGTAGTATCAAAACCAGGAAACTACAGTACCTCGACCATACTATGAGAGAACAACCGTACATTATTCCCCAAGGGAATGGGACAACTGGACGTCAGGACAATTGTATGCCGCACTGTCGTAGACACGTAAACAGTACGTAGACGAGGAATTTTAATCAGTTTCTATCTACTACTGATTAGTTTTAATTCATTTTACTCTTAAAATAATGTTTTTTTTTATTGTTGATTAAGAATTACCATGCCTAAGGCTTTATATAAAAATAAAAAAACTCTTTTTTCGTTGGAAGTTAATAATTCAACCATACTAGATAATAATATTGTTGTAGAATCAATACCAAGTGTTTAAATATAATAATTACAAGATAAAAAGAACTTTTTATATACAACGTTTTTAAAATTTCTGTTGAATCATGTAAACTTGACTTGACTAGCGTAAACGATCAAAAAAAATTGTACTTGATAGAAATACTGAATGAATATAAAATACTGAAATGTCATTTTGACATTTCATATTGATTTCCATAGTAACGCACGTATATATTAATAATTTAGTTGCTAGGACCCCAGACCCCTAGCAACCAATAATAGTGTTTTATTTTTTACGGATTTCTTCCAAAATAACTATTCATACAAAATAGAATTAACTGAAAATGCATTCAATTCTGCTTAAAGATGGCTAAAAGTATTAAAAGAATCCATTGGCATCGTGTTCTGATATATTCTAAAAGTTTTAAATGTCTAGCTAGTCGGGAAGATAGTTAAAAATCGATTGCAAAATTTGTACTGGACAAACAACCACCGGACAAACAAGAATACGAGCTAATAAAAACGTTGTAAAAATTAATAATACTCTCTCTAGTTACATTTCAAACATTTTGATAAAAGTACAATACGATATCCAAAGGTAGTAAAAAATAGCTGTATTTTGATTTAACGCAGAAGGGTAGTCATAAAACAAAATCGAAAAAATATCTATCGTCTGTGGAAAATATTTTACAGAAAATTTAATATAAAAATATAATAATATAATACACAATATTGAATCGAGTATGGTGACCGAGCGAAATGATGTAGTATTCGATTGGTGGCAATTCCGATTGTCTGACTCAGGTGACCACAAAGTAACATTATTTTGAAATAAATAATTATATAAGTTTCAAGAATACTGTTCCCCCATGAAAGAAAATAAAGTGTAGGATTTGATATTTGGAAGTAATAAATAAGAAGTACAGTGTAAATTTTTAAATGGTGCCCCCAACAGCCCAATTCATGAATGAATCACTATGATATCCGTCGTCGCCAAACTGCTTTGACTGAAGCACGTAAAATTTGTAGTTTTAAAGTAAATATTGTGTGTTCAGAGCTTCGAATGGCATCGAGCCATAAATAAAAATTAACCATAAGTGCAAGTGAGCAAGCATTTGGCACGTTTATACCCCCCCCCCCCACCAGTCCATGCATTAGAGCAGGGGAGGGCAAACTTTTTGGATGGAGGGCCAAATTCAAGAATTCAAAATTAGCGGCGGGCCGCAAGTAAAATACCGTTTTTAGATATACACTATTTATTATCACGAAAAATAAACATTACAAAAAAATAATGAGAAGAATGAAACTGTTGTACATTTTTAATTTTTTTTAAAATTCAGGTGTTAATTAATATTGCTTAACAAAACTGCTTCTAAATGGGCATCGGAGATATTTGATCGTAAAGAATTTTTATTGAGGTTCATGATCGAAAATGTTTGTTCATATAATATTTAAGTAGGTTGATCTAAAAAAAACGAACATTTTTCTTGCATAATCTTTAAGTTGTTCGAATTCGTCTGAATTAAGGGCATTGTAAAATTTGGAGATTTCTTCACGACGAAGCAATTCTCTTAAATCAGTGTCACACTGCAGATCAATAATCTCAAGTTGTAGCTCTGTCGGTACACTATCAATATCTATTGATCTACATACAATATCTACATCCAGAGCGAGATTACAATCCGAAATTTCTTTCCATTCATTCCCAATCGATGTTCAACGTAGAAAATAGTGGTTACATAGTGTGAAACGAGACGCAAGAAAGACGTACTGAGATAATACATTTACGAAACAACAAGTTCTTCAAATTTTAATCTATTGTCAATATTTTTTTTAAAAAATTATAAAAAAGTTATTCGTAATCAGAAGTACAATTAATGATGGCGGGCCGCAAAAAAATACCCGGAGGGCCACATGCGGCCCGCGGGCCGCAGTTTGCCCCCCCTGCATTAGAGTGAGATAGAATTTTTAATGGATAATTAAAAAGATTACAAATGTCCTGTTGATTTCATAGAAATTAAATAACATTTTATCCATTTGGGTAATGACTTCATCTTTAATCAATACTTACCCGTTAACGTTGCATTAATAAACCATAGCTAATTGATCTTTAAATAAGCTAGTTACGTATCCAATAATACAATATTACAATAAGGCGTTACTGTTGTATTCAGTGGCGGCTCTAGCATATTTTAGTAAGTGGGGTCAGATGGCGTGAAATATCATATGAAATACATATTATATGTATACCTAATTAATGTCAATCAAGACGTATATTCTATTTTTATTAATATTTTGAATTCTAACATTAATTGTGTGTACTTAAGTGATTTATTTTGTATAGTAGCTGTTGCTTTAGATTCTATAAATAATTCAAAGAAAACATACCTTTTGTAGCTATTACTTCATCTTCATATGCCTCCTGTGTCCGAAAGAGTCTTATAATTAAATTCTACTCTTCTATTTTTTAGTTTGGCGAACCGGTCAATCACTTTGTTGTTGAAATCAGGAACGGACTTGATGAATTCGTCTTCTATTGATAACATGGAAAGCGCATTCAGCCGTTCCTCACCGATTGTATTTCTTAAAGATGTTTTTATACGTTTCAGCGTCGAAAAACACCTTTCTGATTCTGAAGTCGTCATTGGTATCGTGATAATAATTTCTAAAAGTTTGGTGACTTCAGTAAATATCTCTTTTACATTATTCTCGTCCAATGACGCTAAGAGACAAGCGGCGGATTTTACATCACTAGTGAGTTCGTCATGTCCATACAGAATTTGTAATTCTGTTCTTAATTTATTTTTAAGTAGAAATGGATAATATTTAACCGCTATATCAAAATCTTTATCGGGAAATTTTTTTGAAAAATCTTTGAAAAATCTCACATCCACCAATCTTGCAGCGGTAAGATGGTCAGTATTTGAAAATGTATCGCAATGACAACACAACACAACAATGAGATCGTATTCGCATGCTTCTTTCATCACGCGCTTCAAATCACTAGCGGAAAAATTTCTTTTACATGTTAAATCAGCGTAGAGGTCTCCCAATTCATCCGTTTTCTCTCTTATTTTTAATATGGCTGCTTTAAAGTGTGTTATAGCTAAGTTTGCTGAAATATTATCTATGGAAACTTTTTGAAGTTTTTGAAATAAAATGTCAACTTCCGGCATAACTTGCGCGAAAAATGAAAGAAGGCAGCAGAATAACCTATCGTATAAAAGATTTAAGAGTCCACATGCTTCACTTAAAGTTACTGCATCCCACCCTGGATCTTCTTGAAATTTAAAAAAACACTCCCGCATCTCATTCAAATTTTCATAAACAGTGTTTATCATACGCCCAGAAAAATTCCACCTTGTTGCGCTAGGTCTTGGCATCCTCTGGTTCACAACATTGTCTAATAAACAGGTGCGTTTCGTGGACACTGAGAAAAATGATGAGAACCCAGAAATATTACCGAAGAATATTTTTAGTTCCTTGTGTGTTTTCGAACACAGTTGCTGCATTACAAGGTTCAATTGATGAGCGTAACAATGCACAAAATGTGCGTATGGGAAATCAACCTTAATCTGTGCCTGCACACCATTTAAATTTCCTTTCATTACTGCCGCCCCATCATAAGTTTGAGCTATCAATTTCTCGCGATTGATTCCACATTCACTCAGTACTAACTTTATTTCTGCTGTCAGGCCACTGGCCGATTTATCCACTAGTTTAGAATACTGCACAAATCGTTCAGTAACAGTCCCAAGTTTAGTAATATACCTTATTATTATAACATAACCAACTGTGCTTTACAAGAAACATCGGTTGTTTCATCCGCTTGGATTGAAACAAAATTCGTGGTAGATATCTCCTCTTTGAGGAGTTCTCTATATAAATCGTACATGCAGTCTAAAAGCTCATTTTGAATTGTTTTTGAAGTCCCTTTAAATGACAGCGAATTTTCGTAATAGTTTTTTAATATTAGATCATCTTCACATAGTAACTGGAACACTGAGCGAAACGCTCCCGGCTTCAAGGATTCGGAAGTCTCATCGCGGCCACGGATTCCAATTTCGCACGAACCACAAAGTCTTAACACAGAAATTATTTTTGAAAGTACATATCTATTTTTGTCAACTTCTTGATTATGGCGTTGAATATTACGCCTATATACACTGTCTAATTTTTCAACAATGTTTGATTTACCAAAAAGTTTTAATGTCACAGCATTTTTCATGTGAGACGACGAAGTTTCGTGTGAAGTTAGCCTCTCTGATAAATGTTTTAAATCTGAATAACCAGATTGAGCCCAAACAGTTTCACCACCAAAAATTAAACAAGGAAAACAAAATAGTCTTTTTAAGGATACACTTGCAGTCAACCACGTTTTTTTAGTAAACCATTCCGATTTAAATGTCATTTTTTTTTTGGTTTCACTAGTTCATACACAATAACTAAATCACTAGGTTGATGAGGCCCTAATCGTTTCACTTCTAGTTTATCTTCAAATGTCAATGTACCTACTGAACTTATATTTCAATAAATAATCCACCTCATTCATCATAGTACCTACTTAATATTATTTATCAAAATTATTTTAGTAGGTAACGTGAGATGAAAACTATCTACAAATTTCAAAAATCAAATCTTAATCAAACTTCACAATACCTACTAATAGGGAGTATGTATTAACAAATATAATTGAAAACATATTTAAATAGATGGATGACCGTTAATCACTGACGTCTGACTGGCAAACTAAAACAACTTGTGACATATGTTGTATTATTATAATAATAATAATATGTACGTCAACTTTTACCTAGGTACTAACATTTTTTATGTAGGAGTGGGTATTTCTAGTGGCGACCCTTAGCCAGCACAAATACATGTACAACGAAACTTGCATATGACGTGCTTAATGCTCTACACAGTCTCATAATTGCATTGCTTGCATAAATATTTGTTTTGATTTGACGGGGTCCATTCCAGACGGTCCCGGCTGCAAGGGAACTCGGAAAGTTCTCAGAACTGTGACCCGACATTATCGTTGTACGTACCTGCTACGTAGGTAGACTGAAGCATTAACAGGGTTGCGCCACGAAACAAGAATTAGGGATGGGTAAACGGTGCAAATAAAATATATACTTAATTAATTTATACAAAATCAATGTATTATGGTAGGAACGTATAACATGAATATCAATTGAATATTGATTATAGAATGATGATGAGGGGACCGGGGTCTGTCCCCTAGGTACCCAAAGGAAGAGCCGCCCCTGGTTGTATTTTGAAAACAAATATGTGTGTTTTTATATTAAAAATCACAATAAATACTTAAATGAGGATTTAAACACAAAATAACACTTTCAACGGTAATAGTTATGTAAAAGACAAAACACAATAGTTGTACGTACCTACAGCTTTCTACAATATTGCGTTGACATTTATTAGATATCTGACGTTTACCGTCAGCGCCTCTAGCGGCAAAGCATATGTAGTTAAATCCCGTCTGTACTCGGCAGTGGCGGTTGATTTTTCGCATACTTCCGTAGAAGTAGCCGGTCATAGTGCTTCATTCAGAAATTGGGCTCCAGTCAGCTCCTTCACTTGGTCGCTTCAGCGCGCAGCCGCTCTTCCTCTGCTTCGCCTTCCCTGGAGGCCACGCAAAACCATCAGTCTCTCCAGGTTATTGTCACGTTGTGGATACGTACCTATACGTAATTTGAGAGTAGGTAAATTCTCACCGATAGAAGAAGAAGCAAGATCGATTCTCTTTCACACAAACCCCCACCCCGCGGCCGTTGCTGATACCTACTTGTACTTTGGCGGACAGGAGGGTTGCACCTTTATCGATCTCGTTCACTTTTACCCTGACTTCTCAACTGGATGGATCTTTCAACTTAACTTACTTTTTGTGAACGGCCGGTACGGGACGCCGGCCACACATAAAAATCAGTTTTCTTTCACTTTATTGAACTTTTATTAACATTAATTTCTAAAATTCAGTGTCTACAATTTGAAGGGATGCAGAGCAGATGAGTACCCTATTATTTTTATTTATAATGTTTTTTTTGTAGAATAGCATGTCTTCGCATAACAAAGATCACCGAGTCTCCTTAATTTCAATTGTAATACTTGTCAAAATAAATTTAATGTTTTTTTTTGCCTATAATAAACAACTATTGTTATCTCTAAATCTAGTGTTTTCTTTATTTACATGGTATTTAATTATGTACACACTTAGACAGCACTTGGCGCCCTTTTTATCAATTCAATTTTATCACACACTTATAAGTCTCTTTTATACGTAGTTCTCTTAGTCTATTTAAATTATTTTTTTTACATATTTTATAGATGCTAGTTCTCTGTTAATCACATACAATTGTCAGCGCGATCTCATGGCCCTGAATAATTCAATTATCCGATTTTACTATTCACGCTTAAATCTAATCATGCTCTACCTTTAACTTGCAATTTCTACAATTTATATTTTTATTCACACATTCTCTCCTCTATTTTATTCACATATTTATTCACCATTTTTTACGTAATATTACATTGGCGCTACAACTTAGGACCGATTGTTGAACTATTTTAACATCGATTGTCAATTATGTGTGATTTTTCAGTGGAACTTGTATTTAATTTAATTGAGGCTTTCTCAATTGTTTTATTCTCTTAAATTATTTCTTTTATTCTCATAAAACGGATGATACGTGATCTTTGGCTTGCGGAGATAGATATTTTAATTACTATGTTAGGTTATTTTGTAATCTATATTTTTGTGTATTTATTTCAGCAGTGCTAATTTTTTCACTTAGATATTTTCTATGTTGTATTTTTTTTACTAATGCATTATTACATTTTATCATCATACTAATTTTTGAATCAGTGTATATATAATTTTGTTGGGAATATTGTAGTTTAGAAGGAGACTTATAATCTATATTGTTAGGTTTGTTAGTCAGAAAATTTTCATGTCCGACGGCATTTGACTCTAGTTATTAAATCTGTTATAGTATCTTTTCTTAGTGAATTGTTTGAATTATGAATTTTATGAAAGTCCGTTGAAAAATGGAATGTTTGACAGCAAATCCTATCTAAACATAGTTTTTGGTTCTGTGTTTTCTCAAATTTTGGTTAGAAACTATTTTATAGATGCATTAGTTTGAATTCTATAAATAATGCTAGGTTTATATATTTTTTCTTAGCCAAAAATACTTAATTCATGTTATGTTAAAGTTAGTGCATTGTATTATCTTCGCTTGATTATTTATATTAATTACATTGTTCGTTTATTTTCTAACATCCAATTAAATATTGATAGAGGATATCAATAATTTAGCGAAATTCATATAGTTTTGTTTGTTGTTGCCGCAGACGCTTCGAATGCTTCAGTTCTCCACGTGGCGCTGTATTTTTACTGTTCAAGTAGTTTTATATTAGGTACGGGGCAGTTCGCATCTTTCATTTCAGTCTTATCTTTCGAAGTGTCAACATCTCAGAACTTAATTGTGTTATACTATCTATACCTACTCTTTAATATATTTTCTATACTAGCTTCCATTTTACTTAGTATCTACAAGTGGTTTGATTTTTGGTAAGTTTTTGAACTATTATTTTAATCTTATGTTTGAACTTTATATTCTTTTCAGTAATTATTTTTCATAAAAAGTGTATGGTTTGTAGATAGCTTGCGGCATTGTTCATTGCAAAATCTGCTTGGTGGTTATTTTTCTGGTTATTAGTTATTATTTTAAATCAGTGATTGTTTTATATTATTGAATGTCATATTAAATTAGATAAATCTTCTGTTTGAATAAGTTTAATATTTAAAAATTTCAATTAAAACTTAGTTATTAAAATTTTAATCAATTCTAGCGTCAGTGAGGGTATTGAGTGAGGGGATTTGCAGATAAGAATATCTACTAGACCTAGTTTTTTCTCAATTAACTATTAGATGAGGTTATAAACATAATTAATTTCATGGTCTTTTATCTTTTCTTGCTGATATTCTATTATAGAGCATAATCAGTAGGTATTAATATGTTTTTTTTTAAATATCCAATTTGTTACAAATGTTTCTAATTTGCTTTTTAGTAAGTTTCAATTTAGTGGTAGATTTGTCTACATTTAATTATATTAGGAATTATTATCATCGCAAACTTTAATTAATATAATATCATAGTTAGATAGCTTTGTTGTAATGGCGGATTGTCAATTCATTTTGATTATTTTTCTCTTATAATTTTTATTCTAATTTTTTAGACAAACTATGTAGGTAGGTAATGAATTTACTTTCCCGCGTAAGTTTCCGAAAATCTCATTCTATTTTTTCATTAAGTTTTTGTTGTTAAGGCAATGTTAAAATTTAATAACCGTCATTTTTGTCAAAATGTGTAGTTATGAAATCATTCATGTAGGTATATTCCTATTACTTCCAAAAACCCATTTCAGGTATAAAACCTTCTTAACATTTTGTTTCAAGTAGTTAGGCAGGGACAAAATAGAATTATAGAAAAATAGTAAACAAGGTCGTTACCTACTTTATGCATTTCAGAGTAATTTGAAACCGTCATTATGTATTTTACCCTTGGTTTTTTTTCCACACTTAACAATTGTTTAGTTTTTGTATCTCTCACTTAAATAATATTATTTATCTGCTTTCCAATTATATTTACGGCACTTCGGAGAAAAATTCTTTGAATTCACCGCATTTATTTGTTATTGTTTAAAATCTTTACCATTTCTAGGTAGTGGGTTTATTTTTATTAGCCTATTGTCACATTTAGCTCACCCTCTTAATTGCACCCCAATTTAGTTTTGGGACTTTTACAACTTTATTGTTATTGCTTTCTCTAAATATTTGAAACGGATGTGTTTTTATTTAAAATGCAGTTTATTTTGCACAGAAACACATTAACTCAAGGTTTAAAACCCTCGGTTTTATTACGGGTATTTCTTAGCATTCTGGTTTTGTATTGTTTTTTATTGCAGTTGGAGAAATTTGCTGCATTTTTATTGTTTTGAACCACTTAGTTCTAGGTATCTGATATTTTATTACATTGTTTACTTAGACCTTTTTTAATTGCCCCTATTTAGGCATTCGGTTTTTCTTTTGACCATATCCGATCCTAATGGATGTTATCGGTTTTCACAAAACCCAGTTCTTGTTAATGTTTTATTAATATTCTTTTAAGCAAATGTCTTTACATTTTAAATACATTAATTTTACCTACCTAGTGTATATACATAAATCTTTGTATTATTTTGGTTGATTTCAAATTATTTTTTGTAAACTTTAGTAACTTAAAATAAGCTAATGGTTATATTATATATACCTACTGTTCAATAGAAACTGCTCAGCATAAAGTTTCAAGCATTCTCATTACTATTACAAAAATATAATTATATTATGCAGTGGTTAAACCTACTTTTAAACTACTATAATCTGCTTACAATAATTCTCACGAGAGTTTTTTTTCTCTTTTCTCTGCATTCTTATTAATTATCATTTAAAATACAAGCATTTTATTTAATTTGCTTATAGTTTATTTCTCAGATGGGAAGCTATAATGCTATAACATTATTACAGTAGCACACCTTTTTTTAAATTTTAGTCAATTTAGAATGGAAATAACATGAATATTTTTTCAGATAATTATTATGCCGCGTGGGCATACATACCTACTGACTCGATTGTATCATATGGGATTCTGATGAACGCTTCGAAGAGGATTTAAAAAAAAAAATCAAGATTGTCTTCTTCAATCTTGGGAGGACAATGTCTGGTCTTCGACATACCTTCTTCAATATATCACAGAGGATATAATTGAAAAGCTAAGTAACTGGTTAAATCATCACTATTTCTTTTCAGATGTTATTAATTCGTTGCCAGTGTTTAACTTTCACTATGTTAATCTTTAAAATAAAATAGTCGCAGTTTTAATCTTAAACCTGAGATTCAGCACTACTTCAACGACTATTAAAATAAATACTTACTGTAATTTTATTACGTCTGCTTGATTTTTTGAATATTTTCATCTTTTGATTAAATTCTATTACAGATTATTATTCGTCATCTTTCATACTTGACTTTGCTCATAATTTTATCATAATTATTCTTTCAATTTCAAGTATCGGAGATTTTTTTTTACACCTAAAGATTCGTAAATTTCTCGTTCATTTTAGACAATTTTACTTATTATTTCAATATTTTTTAATTTTTTATTGATTATCTCGATTTTTATTTTTCGACATTAATTATCATCGATTAGAACCTCGATATAATTTGTCAGTAATATTTCAATATTATTTTTTTCTATCTAGATGTTTATTACTTGAAAACGATTGTCAATTGTCGAGGAGCGAGCTCAGTATTATTTTTTTTTCAGATTTTTTTATTCACACATTTTCTCCTCTATTTTATTCAATACTTATTATCAATTTTATAGCTAAAATTACATTATCCAGTCTGCGCCGGACAATATGTTAAAAAAACTGCAGAATGCGTCTCGGGACATTTTGTCGAGAGCCGTTACTTTACATGCAGTATCTGGATTATTGACTGATTCATCATGTGCTCTGTCCTAGAAATACGCAAATTGGCGCCAATACCACATCATTTTTCCCCACAACCCCCCACTTGGATTGAGAGGGATATAAAGTCTTGCTCCCTCAAAGGATGATGAAATTTAAAGGTGGTCACGATCCTCAGCCATGAGGCTATCATTATCATCATCAGCCTGAATCTATCCACTGCTGGATGAAGGCCTCTTCAAGCTGCTTCCACTTCTCTCGGTCCTGTGCATTGCGTTGCCACTTCCGCAGAACTTTATCATTTCATCGATCCAGCGGCCTCGCTAAGTCTACTTTGCGGACATTTTGTATTTCTTGGATACCACTGGATGACTAGATTTGTCCAACGATTGTCTCTTCTTCGAGCTATGTGTCCAGCCCATCTCCATTTAAGGCTTTTAATAAACTCTGTTACATCGCAAACCCTTGTCTGCTTCCTTATCCACTCATTTCTTTTTTTGTCCTTTCGCGTTATGCCCAACATGCACCTCTCCATACCACGTTGTGCTACTCTAAGTTTCTGGATCTCGCTTATACTTAGGGTCCATGTTTCACACGCATATGTGATCACGGGAAGCACACACTGCTTGAACACTTTGCGCTTTAGGCACAGTGGAAGGTCACTTTTGAAGATATTATTCAGGCGGCCAGAAAAAATGAGGCTATAACCAAGAAAAAAAGAAATTTAAAATTTTGGTCTTTTATTACATAAAAGTAGAATATTATTATTATAGCATCATCAACTTTGATCGATCTACTGCAGGATGAAGGCCTTCTTAGTTCTCGATTCCTAGTTTTTTGCTCATCCGACAAATTTTATGACTCCGTCGAACCTGTAAGCTTTCGGACATTTAGGACAGGTGATCGTTTACTGCTTCTTGCGTAATACTGTATGACTGATTTGTCAAAAGGTTTTTCACTCACCGAATTTTAGTTTTTTATCATCTTGGTGATTTATATCATATCGCGTACCTACTCATAACATGAAATTAAAAAAAACTAATTTCGAATTCCCGAGAAAATAAACATAGGTACTTGATTTCCGAAATTTACCGCACTGGGTGACAGCCCGTCACTGACGGGTGACACCAACCCTAATTACGCCACTGCTCAGATGCGTTGATGATCCGCATACACAATAGAACAATTAGAGGGAACGTTGTTGGGAATCTTAATAATTATTGAAGCTCTACAATATATGCTTTACCTATTCTACCAGATAATGTGATTTCGTGTAGTTATACTATACATTATTGCTCCATTGTATAAATTAATGAATTCTCCCCAAGCATCTCTCGGACGGTCTGTTGGGAAAGTAGTTTTTTTTAAATTGGAAAATACGATATATAAAATTGTCACACGAATGACGTAACGCGTGGTTAACGTTGATCGTGTAACCTGCACAGGGCCGGCCGGCTTATTGGCCCGTAAAGTGGAAACCTGTCTTTCGAAGCGTTAACGCAAATACCGCCCCATTCTTCGCAGTCGAAGGAGTTTTGCGCCCCATTGCGCCCCTTCGCTACCAAAATCAATGGCCCAAATTTAAAAGACAAACAATGCCATTTGGGCTTATAAATAAATACTTACTATTGAAAATATTTATTACATTTTTTTATATCATTTGTTTTATGTTTGAAGAATGGAAAACAAATTAGGTACTGTCCAATTGAAGGTTATAATATTATAGTAAAAAAAATGCAAAGCAAAAGTGTGTATTTTTGTGTAGCAAAAGTTTAATTATTAAAACAATATAATACATAATGTTTCTTTTAATGAAGAAAAGTAACATTTAAAATTTTTACAGTTAATGTTACTTATAAATTATTTATTTATTTAATTATTTATTTGAAAAAGACACGTTGAGTACATAACAAATTATTAATTCAGGACGTTCACAACATGACATTTAGATTTAATCAGTTAGAGAAAAAACAAGGTGGAGAAAAAAAGGAAAGCAAAAATAGTTTTACAAAAAAAAAAAAAAAACACCAATAATTCAAAAAATACAAATTAAACAATAAAATAGAATTTAAAAAACAGAATATATAATGCATCGCCAAAAATATCTACATCTCTAGGGAGTGCATTGACCAGCCGCACAGCCCTCGCTATTGGTGCCTGGTGAGCCCGACATGAGGAAACAGCTTTCACCCAAAATAGGTCATGGCTGCGACCACGCATGTAATTGACGGGTGCGTAAAAATTCAAATTTTCTAGAATATCAGGATTGAAAATGATACCACGTGAGAGCAGGGGAAAATGCTTTAAGAGCAGAAGTGACCTACGAGCTTCAAGAGAATGAAAGGCGAGCATGCCTTGAAGAAAGTTAGTCGGAATAGGAAAAATTGAAGCGGGCCCCCAGGCCAGGATATTTAGCAGCTCTCCTACATATCGCTAAGGTTAAGGGTGTTATAGCCCTTCACTTTTGAGCCTAGCTTTGTATTCTTACAGAGCAGGGGTAGTCAACCTTTTTATACCTACCACCCACTTTTGTATCTCTTTTAGTAGTAATTTTTATAACTGCCCACCGGTTCCACAGTAATGGTGATTTATAGAGTAGGGAAGAATAAAATTTGAAAAGCACAGTTACAGCAAGTTAAAGCATATAATAATAATTACTTACCAAATACTTTATGTCAGACTTTCGCTGAGTTTGGCAGAATAAATTTTTATAAAATAACTTACTGTAGTTAAATCTATCTTTTTGTTTATACTTTGAAAACGTAGAAGGATGAAGTCTAATGAAATTACATTTAATTAATTACATTATTAATGAGATCCCTGAGCCTGATGCATAATGAAAAATTTTTTAAAACCCCTGCTGCCCACCGTGAAAGCTGGAACGTCCACTAGTGGGCGGTAGGGACCAGGTTGAGTACCCCTGTATATAGAATATTAATAAGCAGGACAATGAATATTCGGAATGCGTTTGATAAAGATTTGCTTTATCGCAGCATTGTTCTTATCAATCTGAACGATTGGAATGCAATCCATCTTTTTTTATCTTTATCTTTGACTTAAAATAAAAAATATTTTTCTTTTTAATGTTTTCAGATACATATTTATTAATTAATACAGTTGAAATTGTAAATTATTAAAAAAAAAACTCAAATTGCAAGCTTCGTATTTTTCCGGTAGGTACCTCTTTAAAAAAGGCTCATTAGAGACTTCACCGGCGAACTGTGCCACGGTGAAATGTTTAACGTACAATTTACATGTAAGACCCCTATTTATGTTGAAAAAAATATTTTTTCAATATAATATAAACATGGTTTTATTTTGCGAAACTATATTTATTTTCATCTGAACGAATGTAATCCGAGCTTAACGTATACGCAGATAATAATGGCTACTGGGTTTTCATTTGTAGTTGAGTGCAACACTTTTGGCAAATGATCGAATATTCAATATTCCTAAACTTTTACGAATTTTCAACAATTTCGTTTACAATTATCATCACTATTATCATCCATCATGTCCATCCACTGCTGGATGGAGGCCTACCCTAACTCCCTCCACTATTCTCGATCAATAGTAGTTATTCACTGCAACGTATATCCACCGATCTTTTTGAGTTCGTCTATCATGCGGGTTTTATGGCATTTAGTGCCCTTCGGTACGACTATATGGCGGCATTTGTCCAGCGGTTGTTCACTCGCCGAGCGACATGTCCAGCCCATTGCAATTTCATCTGCTTTGCGATCACAAGTCTGCTTCCTAGTCCATTCGTTTATTTTGTGATCTTCCCCGTTATGCCCAACATACACATTTCCATGCCACGAAGTCTTAATCGTAATTTTTAGATTTCTCTTAAATTAAGAGCTGGTAGCATACATTGGTTGAACACTTTACGGTTAAGACACAATGGAGGGTCATTTTTGAAGATACTATTTATATTCAGACAAATCTCAATATGTATGATGATATTGGCGGAGAACCAAACTGGCATGGATTGAATAATATATCTATTAATGATGACAGTGCCACCTGTCAATATTTTTAGATGTAGCTCAGTTCTATATCAGCGGCAAAAACTCCATACTAGGCGTTTATTTAATGCCTACCTTCTTAAGAAAAATATTTTTTTATTACATATCGACGTATTTATTATAATCACTTTATTATTTTATATTCTATAAAAATAATTGAATTTTGCAACAACATCTGTCGTTTATGTGGGAATGCATTATAAATACATACAGATTACAGAAAAATCTGCCAAAGGTTTAAAAAAATATGCAACAGCGCGCTACCTGTTTTTAAAATATTTACCTATCGGATTATTCGTCGAGGAATGCTGATGTTTTTTTACGAACTTTACGTCACGTGACCTTAGTCTATCTACCGCATTGTATGCAATATGGTAGGCTCTGATCGCGAAGCCTAAAACCTTTTCGCATAATATTATTGTCTATGACGGCAGCTTTGTCCAAAATAATTAACAATTAGAGAATTAAAAAAATATATTTCCTAAGGCATTTAATCATATATATAAATAAACATAGATTGTTTTAAAAATTAAAATAAATTTTATCTAATGATCTAATGACCAACATTATGTGTAATGTGTATTCTTAATACAATGAAAATAAATAAGTAATAATGAGAAAAGTGTGCACAATTTTGTAGTATCGCCCAAAGTACTATTTTTTCCGACCATGTCCGATCCTAATAGGATCATATTATGGGCCTCCACAGAGTAGAGGTTTGTATTAACAGATTTTGTTTTTTTTACGAGAAATGGATGCCAGCCACTTTCTCAACCTATTAGGTCCATACCCTGACTCACACACAAATTGAAAAACAATATGTGTGCTTGCCAGACCCAGGATTCAGACCTGGGACCCACGGCGTGATAGTCCAACGCTTAAGCCGCGCGGCCACCGTGGGTGTAGTAAAATACTATACCAAAACTATTATGGTTTGGTTTCTGTACACATACTATTGATGCATTTTTTAAATTCATTAAGTCCTGCATAAACCAAACTATAATAAAAATTCTAATGGATTCAAGCTCTGTACCATTCCATTTAAGTCGTTTTTTGCGATCCGGGTTTCACCTTTCGGCAACTTCAGGCGTTGTGTACACTCACCAAAGGCAAATACACACTGACAATGAACACCCTTAACTCTACTTTATATAGTAAATCAATACAATAAAGTAGGTAAAAACTCCGTTACCTTCCTATTTAGTCAGAGGTTACAACAAAAAATACAATAAACAAATTATAAATAGCTAAAGTGTCAGTAAAAAACCTAATTAGTAAAAACCCTATCTTATTAATAACAATACACTGGACAGCATATTATGATAATAAATCGTCAAACCTAATAATAGGTCAAAATTCTTTATAACAATAAAAATACTACACTCAAGAGGTGTAAATCGTCAATTCTAAGAAAAATAATTATTGGAGTTAACTAATGAGATATTAGTCTTTAATTATACTCTTACAAGGTACCTACTTTTATAACATTATTTTTTAACAAAAACAAAATTATACATATAAACTCGCTTAATATAATATAATATATAACTCACCTAATATAATATATATATTATACAACAATACATACCTAAATCCTCATCCATAGACTCTCATACAAATATATATAGATGTTGTGTCAATACAATTGACCAAAACTATAATAGATAAAAAATATTATTCTATCTACAAAATATTCAAAATTACTTAAGGCAGTGTTTAATTGATTTTTAAAAACTAACCAACACCATCTGTAAATAATAATTGTAGTATTAGTTCAATAAAAACAAATATGTATGATTGACAAAGTTTAGTGTGCACTATTTATGGCAGATCTTCAAAACCTGCCTCCACTCTTCGCCATTGATATCTATTAAATATAGGTATAATATGAGGCACCATGGCTAAACAACCTTTTATCCTTCTCATCTATAGTACCCACCCTTTTTATATTAATGCAGATGGAGAGGGAACAAAATGGCCTATTTTTTGTATCGTACTGTGGGAAAAATGATCACCAAATATATTTATATGCGTATAATGAAGAAGCGCTCACTAAAAAAAATTCTCATATGTTAAGCCGACATTCCACAAATTGTGTGTAATTCAACACTTCTGGCTTAGTGGTAAACAAACTGAAACACATAAAATCATGCACGTGTCCTGGCAAACATAACGAAATCCAACTTTTTATTAAACAGTTGTGACCCTTTTTAAATTAAGCAATTCCCGCATTTCGTTTTAGCTAATTGAAAAACTTTGGAAAAAAACAAAGGAAACTTTGTATATTACAATGGCTACACGTTATCATAAGCGGCAATACACGTTGGAATTCGACTTGATACAAATATGGTCATAAATAGAGTTGGGTATTTTCCGAGAAAATCTCAATCTTGAGATTCGGGATTTCCCGAAATGATGAAATTTTGAATTCTCCAGATTCTGAATTTCCAGAAAAGAATTCTCGGGAATTCTCGAGGTATCGGGGCATTTAAAAAAAAATGTAAAAATTCTGAAATCACTGTAAAAACAGACAAATTCCAAAAAAATATGATTTTTTTTATTTATTAAGAAGACAGACAAAATACTAGTAGGAAATCAAAAATAATTTTAAACATTACTTATTAAAATGATATTTCAAAAAACACAGACTGTCAATTGCTGCGTCTGACAATCGCGTACGCTTTTGTCGCGGTGTTAGCACTAAATTTGTTAATTGTGCTAAATTCCCCGATCATTCTTTGAAGGTTTTGTGTTTTCTGTCCACTTTTTTCATGTAGAAAATCGTTTTTTCAATTAATATTAAATTTGATAATAAAGAAATCCCGAACCCAGAGAAAAGATTCAATTCTCGAGATTTGGGATGGAAAATCTCGAAAATTTCTCGAGAATTCCCGTCGGGGAATTCCCGAAACTCAACTCTAGTCATAAACCATAACCACCCGCAATGTTGCAAAGCGTCTCTCGCGCACACAGACAGTAATACTACTCGACCTTTTATCAAAAAGGATAAACGTCATTGTAAATCTGACAAAGATGCAGTGTTTTGTAATGGAATAAATGTTAGCTACATTCATTCAGAGATGCAACAAGTGGGGGTGTACCGTGGTTGGACCGGTCGTGAGCGATTGTCATCCTTATTCCCCACCTACCCCGAATCCAGTATTATTGCCACAAGACCAAGTCACTGGTAGTTACGGGCCACTCGACCGTAAGTTCGAAGAACGGGAGTCACTTCAAGACAGCCGTCGCGCGTGGTCAGCTCGAGAGACATTAAGAAAACGGTCGTGTTGCGGGCCTGTTAAAAACCTAGCCGTCGTTAACTACCGAGTGATTCAAAAGTTAGTTCAAGACACTGGTGTGTGTTGGTCTGTTATCGCTAAACCTATTGATTAATTCA
Source organism: Rhyacophila brunnea (assembly GCF_057557595.1). NCBI lineage: Eukaryota > Metazoa > Arthropoda > Insecta > Trichoptera > Rhyacophilidae > Rhyacophila > Rhyacophila brunnea. The sequence goes on along the minus strand of NW_028232904.1, from coordinate 27,042,028 downwards.
ATCCACAGACATACCTATCCTCATCAATCATGCAACTCATCATCATTCATCCACTCCATAGTATATCATCTAATGCGTACTTATGTACGCGTGTTAGAAGTTATACTTCTTTGGCATAACACAATAACAAAACTTGTGATAACCTAGATTCTTCGACTAGCTCTTAATTATCTTGTTAAATTACATACTCAAGAAAAAGAGCCGCTTATTGCAACGCCGTTGGTTTATTTCTATACACTTTAACTTATATTACTAAATTATAAAATTATTTATCGTTGTTTTTATTTTTAAAGTAATAAATGTCACTATGATGTTTAAGAGTTTGTTACGTAAGGAATTGCAAATGGCCGACAATAATAATAATTCTACTATCAAACTTGGATTTGTATACAGCTGACTGATTTGCAGCTAACTTCATACTGTCGCGTAATTTCGTAACTTCTCAATTTCATTTTCTACCAAACGCCCCAAAAGAAGTATAAATTCAAAAATACAATTTAAGATTTGATTTTGTATGGTTTCTTATCATCAATGTGTAACGTAACCCACAGTTTTTCCCACGAAACTGAAACTCATAGGGAGAGGCCATTTGTCGAAAGTTTCAGGAAACCTATTTCAGGTAAACAAGCCATCAATATGAAAGCCAAAGAGCCAAGGTTCTACGAACTTGCGAGCTTTTTCGATGCCACCGGAAAAACTCTACTAGTTTATTATGATCATTATAGTTTTGTGAACATAAGGTGAGTAATAAATCACTAAACAAACAACAAAATGTATCCCTTGTCACTTGTGTTCTTGTGTTCTTCCATTAACATGTTCAATTCCCCCGTTCAGGCACTCAACCACTGCTTTAAACGATAAAAATAATTTATAATATTTAAAAATGTCACATTCTTTTTATTGCACATACATAATTTAAGGCGCCTAATTTAAAAAAGCGATAAGTCCGCATTTGGTTAAAATAGAGAAAAAATACGCACGTATTCTTTGTATAATTTGCACAATATGTATTGATCTATAAATTCCATAACGCGACATAACCCTACGAAAAAAAATATTTAAAGTCTCGATTTATTACAAAAAGCGCCAAGTCCGTTTTTCATAAAAAGTGAAGTACAAGTAGCGCTAAGTCCAATTTTATTTTTCCTATATTTATTACATTTCAGAGTTTATCGGCTGAAACAAATTGCCATTTGGTTCTAATTTTGACATAGAATACAACGGAAAAAATAATCTGACGTTAAAACAAATAACTGAAGCTAGACACATTAAAACGTTGTTTCCCGAAAATATTGAATTGTGGACTTGTCACTTTTTGTAATTAGACGCCTCATTTGAAAACACTGAGAAAATATAACCAATAGAAAAAGTCAGAGAGGATTGTCAGAACCATTAAATAAAATTCGTCGCAATTAGATAAAATACCTATAGCATTATGGTGAGTTCACGTGGGCGTAATACCCGAGAGACTCAGGTTCAAATCCTGCTGGGTGTCTTATTTATTTCAAAAAGATGTTTTCTATTGGTTATATGAGCAGGTACATGAGTATCAAAGTGGGTCGAAAATGTGTGGGCCTGTAGATAATATAAAAAAACATTCACTAACTAGTGCGGTTCATGATGTAGCGTGATACGCGTGAGGTGACCTTATCATTGTTATGGTCATTTCGGCAGATTTTGCTAATTGACAATGTTCGTTTAAAGCAGGGGTGATGAACCTGCGGCCTTTTGACAGAATCAAAATTTCACAAAATAAATCCTTTTATGTGTATATAACATTTTATTTATTTTCTTCTTATTGTGCCATCCCCTAGCGGAGGTCGGCAACCATCAAGACGATCTTAGATTTGTCGTCTGCTACCCGGAACAGTTCAGTGAAGCTGCACTCGTACCAATCACGGAGGTTCTTAAGCCACGAAATGCGGTGTCATCCTTTTCTACGCTTACCATTGATCTTTCCATGAATGACAAGTTGGGGAATACTGTACTTTTGTCCTCCTATAATGTGGCCGAGGTACTGTAGTTTCCTGGTTTTGATATTACGCAGAACTTCTCGGTCCTTCTCCATTCGATTGAGAACTTCAACATTTGTCACCCGGTTAGTACAAGGAATTTTGAGGATGCGTCTTTACAGCCACATCCCGAAAGCTTCAAGTCTCCGTGGCATCTCTTGGTTTAGCGTCCATACCATAGAAAAGAATTGAGAGAACATAACAACGTACCATACGCGGTAGACCTAGGTTATGGTCTCGATTACTAAGGAGGCTTCTCATTTTGAGAAAGGCACTCCTTGCGATCTCAATTATTCTAGTTTTATTTAGTTTATAAAGTATAAAAAATGTTAGATTATTTTAATATCATTTTAATGCGTTTTTACATATAAATTTATAATATAATAAAATCCCGTGGAGTATCAAAGAATTGATTGCGCAAGCATCATGATAAAGAGCGTACTTTACCTGTGATACTCCCCGCTGTTGTTTTTTTTTTTACATAAGTCGAATATGTATAACTATTTAGTAAATCCGCCAGGTTAAATATTATTTATGCAGAAGATCGACATCGCAACAGCATGATTTGGCAGTGTGTGCTTACCCCTCATCTGTATCAGAAAATGAACAGTTACAGAAATCATGTACACTCATCCCTTGATTTAGGCCAGTGGTCTACTACTCAATAAGGATGTGAGCTACTTTCAGAAATTTAAATTGTCTGGTGAGCTACTTATACATTCTTTCGACCATGTCCGATCCTAATAGGATCACATAGGCCTCTACAAAGTAGAGGTTTGTATTGACAGATTTTGTTTTTTACGAGAAATGGATGTCAGCCACTTGCTCAACCTATAAGGTCTATACCCTGACGCCCACAAATTAAAAAACAATATGTGTACTTGCCAGACCCAGGATTCGAACCTGGGATCTACGACGTTATAGTCCAACGCTTAAGCCGCGCGGCCACCGTGGGCGTTAAACTTATACATATTCATAATTAACTATTTCTTTTATTCAACGAATAATTCACAAGATTTAAGAATATATCATTCTGATTATTGAACATATATAATTTTGAAAAACACTTTCTGATAGAATATATCATTATAACCAATAGAAAAAATCTTTTTTGAAAAAAGTAAGCCAACCCGATGGGGAATCGAACCCTGTATCTCCCAGGTTTACGCCCTGATCCGTGCATTACCACTATGCTACGAGGTGACATACTATTGCTACAAATTTTAGCTATTGGTCAATTTTAATACCTACTCATCAGTGCTCTTCCAAATCAAGCTACTTTGGCAATCGATTTTTGTTTCTTATAATAATCTATTCGAACCTTTAGGGCAGGGGTTCACAAACTTTTTCGTCAAAGGGAAAATTTTAAAATCAAAAATATTTTGCTGGCCGCTCTTTCTTTTGTAAATATTTTCTTTTTAAAAAATAAGGCAAAAAAATAAAAAAATATTTGGTACAAGTCGGTTATGGGAAAGCCAGACGGAAACCGCGCTAATTGTCATAGCCGGTTTTGGCAAAAACCATGAATTCAAGAATAAAAATATGTAGTGGCCGAATAATAACTATCAAATTCATCTATTGTTTATAAAAATATCAAGTTACTTTGCAGCGATACATTCCCACTGAATGTATTTTCTAGTAAACAACATACAGATCGTCAGCGAAATTAGAGACGGTGTAGTATTACATATAACAATACTTAATTAGTATTACGGCATATTGAGCTGAGTAAACGTTTCCCATAGTATTTGCTTACAACTATAATAACATAATATCATAGCGCATTATAACATTACTATATTAGTTGAATAATCAGTTTTCTCGTAATGTCATATTTTATAACAAATAATATTTCATTTCACTATTCGATTTAAAACGCTGATGCTTATACTTAGTCTAATGTAATTGTATACCTATTATATTTTATATTGTGTAAATTTTGTGTTGACGTGTTACTTTGGTATTGTATAAATAAGGGAAAACAATTCAAAACAATGTCACTCAAATCAAGTCACTCGACTCAGAGTAATTAGCAAGTAACTATCATTGTATAAATACGCTGCTAAATAAATCTCACCATACGACATCGAAGACTTCGTCATTACTATCATCCTCTACCTACGCATCGAACACCACACACGAGTGACCTCAACAGTGGCGACCAACAGCCAACAAATATACCTTACCTAACCTTACCTAACTTAACATTACCTAAACTAACCCAACCTCACAAATAATCCAGTATATCGGCTACTTTCAAAATGTATTTGCCGCTGGCTTCCCCATAACCGACTTGTACCAAATATTTTATTGTGTAATTTAATTTTGTTTAAAGTGATTATTATTACTAGGCTCAAAATTTCTGGACCATTCATTCTTGCCAGAGGATATTAATTTAATTTTAAATATTATTTTTAATATTCTATATGAAGATTAAAAAATAATACATATTATATTTAACATAATTAGCTATTGGGACACACTTTATGAACCCTTTCTTCAGAGTGTCATGAAAAAAATACGCACGTATTCTTTGTATAATTTTACACAATATGTATTGATCTATAAATTCCAAAACGCGACAAAACCCTACGAAAAAAAATATTTTAAGTCTCGATTTATTACAAAAAGCGCCAAGTCCGTGTTTCATATTATTTAAAGCTTGGTTAATTTCGCGCGTGTTTAAGTCAACCAATAAGGGAACGTTCAATATTGAAAAGGGCGTCTCCCATGCTGTAGCATCTGGTAAACTCATGACAGTGCCACGGAAATATGTGCTTTGTGCGGAATAAATTAAAAAGTGAGGTACAAGTAGCGCTACGTCCAATTTATTTGCCTATATTATTTACATTTAAGAGTTTATCGACTGGAAGAAATTGCTACTTGGTTCTAATTTCGACATAGAATACAACGGAAAAAATAATCTCACGTTAAAATAAATAATTGAAGCTTGAAACATAAAAACGTTGTTTCCCGAAAATATTGAATTGTGGACTTGTCGTTTTTTGTAATTAGACGCCTCATTTCTTTCTTTCGAGCGACTTCATGGTACAGCAACTAAATAAGTTTTATAAAAATTACACAGCTCTCCTTCCACAGGTCCAGCCATAAAGAGTGACCGCTGCTTATATATTGGTGACAGAAGTAATAAATAGTCGAATAAAAATTCGTTTGCGAGTAAATAGCGTATCTTCTTTATATAATAAAATGACCCCCCTTTCAGATTTATGAGTATATATTATTATTTTCACCGAATCGAAAATACGGCTCACAACTGAGTCGCTCATGAATTGCCTGGATGTTTAATTTAACATTTAAATACTACTCATTTAGGATAAATTAAATTTAACTGGGTTTGATTTGTCATAATAATATATTTATTAAATTAAAGTGCTTAGAATAAATAAATGTAACAAAGACGAAAGTCATGTTCAACTCGTATCCGAAAATTTTTACGTAAACAGTTCACCGCAGGACACTTTATTCGTGCGCCGCAGTAAGTGAAACATGAGTTCGTGTAACATTTAAACAAATGATGAGTTCTTCGTTGAACATTTCACCGTAGAGTATATTTGTACGTATGCTACAATATGTGGCAAATTTTATGAAATGTCTTTACTAGGTTAGCTTAGGGTTAATCTAATTGGAACAGTACTATTTGCAAACTATCGCCGCATTTTGTACAAATGTATTCCACGGTGAAATGTTCTACGAAGAACTCGTGATTTGATAAAATGGGTGACCGGACAAAACAGAACAAGACAAAACAAAACACGATAAAACAGAACATGACAAAACAGAACAAGTGTAATCTTTAGTGTACCATGCTAAAGCTTTTGAGATAAGGCTTTAGTCCCAAGAAACTTTATCAACTACCCTCTTAAAGTTCTGGCAAGATAAATAGGTCGGGCTCATAACTTTTCACTATGTGTAGATTTATAAAAATCTCAGGGATTTAGTAAGTTTGTTCTTCAACTTGCCACATATTTGAGTATAAGTCACTTAGGGGCTTGCCATCCCTGAAACTGCCCAAACGGAGCAGAGGTCCTTCGACTTAAATCCGCATGCTATGTGCCATAAAATACTTTGGAATTTAGTCTGTAAAGTGTAAATAGTCATGTTTTGTATTACAACTGTGGCGATTCCGCATCGTTTTTAGTAAGGGCGAATTGGTGGGGTAGGTACCTACCCCTCAGATCTTACGCTACTTTTTGATGAACGGCAGACAACTGTATGTCGTGATTTCATTTCAAAGGAGTAGTGTGGTATATCTTTTCATACAAAACGATAATTGCATATTATTTAAATCATATTACACGTTTTAATTTTGATTCACAATGTCTAAATCTAACCTAACTGATTTTAAAGCATTGTTTTTGTCTTTTCAATAACAGTTTTCCTGTCAGATACAACGATTTTCTACCACAAAATCTTTTCTTATATATTTCTATTATGTATTCATTTTCTTAGATTTATCACGAAGTATCTTCTCAAATCTCTCTCTCTGTTTAATATATAAACATTATTTATTAGTATTATATTATACAAAATAAAATTCTTAATATATGGCAGTTAGTAATATATTATGTATTATACAAAAATAATAATAATTAATATTATATAAACTAGGTAATAAGTAGATATTACAATCATAGATAGATAGATATATATGCATACTAGATATGATCATAGGTTATAATATACATTAGATATAGTCAATTCACTGTCATTTACTTTTTTTGTTTGTAAGAAATAAAAAGGTATTTTTTTTATTTTATTATTTATTATCTTCTCAAAATAAAAAAAAGTAAAACACGAAATAAACTCAAAATAAATACGCACAAAATAAATACAAAAGCCGATCGCCAATAGTAGCTCAATTTGGAAAGGGCTTCAGAGAATATTAAGCAGAGCATCGGAGCGGACCGTTTATTTGAGTTGCTCCGCTCCAGCTTCGCTCCGGGACCTAATACTTGCTCCGGCTCCGCTACAGAGTCTGCTCTGCTCCGGATCAAAAGTTTTAATAATCATTATATTATATACCTACAAAAATGTTAAAAATAAGTAGTTTTAAAATAATCGTCATTTTCATTATTAAATCTATTAAACAAAATACCGGCAGCAAATCGTATCTAATTATTTGCCTCTTCTGTCAAAAAGTGAGGGTTTTTATCACTCGGCAGTGTTGCCATATTTTAAATAATTCCAGTGTTGCAAAGTGTCAAAATATAATATTTTTTTTTGGATTTTAGGACGAAAATGTAATAATAAATAAAACATCTGGAGCAGTGGAGCACTACACATTTTCGATGCTCTGGCTCCGCTCCTACTCCGGGTAAAACCCCATTGCTCCAGTGCTCCGTGGTTTTACTCCAGCTCCGCTCCAACGCTCTGGTATTTAGCGTAGTGGTATATGAGGTATAAGAGATTCCGGTTCGATTCCTGCGGCGTGCCTTACTTTTTTCAAAAAGATTTTTTCTGTTGGATATAATACTTTGTTTTCAAAATTATATAAATTTCCAAAATAGTTTTCTTGTCAGATATAACGATTTTCCACCACAAAACTTTATTCTTATTTATTTCTATTAAATATTCATTTTCAAACAAATAAAACACTAAATAAACTCTTATTTATGGTCAATCTTAAGCAAAGATAACTGACTTATCCAAAGTAATCTCTTGCCAAAAAACACAAAGGCTTAACACTGTTAATTAATTGCTTAGATGGAGATATCAGCCGAGGAATAATAAATAATTCGAAAAAAAAAACAAACAGCGAATTTAAGTAAATTCTCTTGGGAAGTGATTTTATTCTTACAAAAAAGATTTTAGTTACGCCAGTTAAGTAGTGTATGTACTTTTTTTAAATGTTATATTTCGAGATACTTTTTCGAATGTTTTGAAAGTTTGCGATTTTTTTGTTTAGCTATCAAATATTTTAAAAGAAAACAAAAGAAATATCAAACATTTGCAACGAAATATTGAAGAAATAAAACCAGAGATTGTAAGCTGTTACAACGTTTTAGTGGCTCGCATTCTTATTTGTCCGGTGGTTGTTTGTGCAGTACAAATCTTGCAATCAATTTTAACTAACTTCTCAACTAGCTAGACATTTGAAACTTTTAGAATATATCAGTTCACGATGCCAGTGCATTCTTTTAATACTTTTAGCCATCTTTAAGCAGAATTGAATTCATTTTCAGTTAATTCTGTTTTGTACGAAAAGTTATTTCGGAAGAAATCCGTAATCAGATCAAAACATAATTAACTGAAAATGAATTCAATTCTACTTAAAGATAGCTAAAAGTATTAAAAGAATGCATTGGCATCGTGTTCTGATATATTCTAAAAGTTTCAAATGTCTAGATAGTCGGGAAGTTAGTTAAAATTGATTGCAAGATTTGTACTGGATAAACAACCACCGGACAAACAAGAATACGACCTAATAAAAATGTTTTAAATTTAGATTATTATTATACATACAATATATAGAAGGTTATTTATTTAACTGTCAGCTACAGACAGTACATTTATGTATATTTTTAATAAACCATTTCTTTTATTCAACGAATAATTCACAGGATTTTGAGAATGTAACATTCCATATTATATTGAACATACATAACTTGAAAATACCTCATATATATACCCACTAAAAAAAGCATATTTGAAAAATAAAATAGATCCTCGATGGGATTTGAACCCGTATAACCACTGTTATCGCGCCAACTGTGCATTAACCAATTATGCTACGAGCATCCGGTTTTAATTTTGAAAAAATAACGGTTTTTCCGGTTTTCGGTTCAGTTTCGGTTTGAAGCCTTGGTTTCAGCAGAGTTTCAGTATACGGGTACAGAGAGCACTTATCACTAAAGATAAATGACGGCAGAGCATGTGAAGATGCATTTATTTATTTTTTAATCTCTTTAATTAAGCACCAAGGTGCATGGTTGTTACATTAGTCTCGTGTAGTTTCGTGTCGGAACATGGAAGTGAGGCAATACAATATTTAAATTTTGGCACGTTAGTAGAATCATGGAACGTCCAGGCACAAATCGCGGCTGCATATGGTTGAGACAGGTGGAGATGAGGTTACTCAAATCATGGTATTCTGCGGAACCTTAGAGACTATAATATAATAAAAATTGTGAAAATATAATAAAGTAGACGTCACGTAGATACACTCACGTGGTAAATTAGCAGTGTATGACAATGTTACTTTTCATCATAAAGCTGACGGCCCCCAAAAATCAAGCAACCCATGGGTCGAGGAACCAATGTTCAATTTATTCGTAATCAGTATTACTTTACAGTCCATATACCAGGGCTTCTTAACTGCGTGCCTGCGGAGCCATTTTCGTGCGCCCCCGGCAGAGTTGAGAAAAAGGAAAATTGATCAACACAAATCAGGACTATCTACACAGCAAACGTTTTTTACTAACCGTGTAAAAATAAAAATACCACCATTACTTCCTTTAAAATTTCTCATTTGTTGGCACAAAGTAAAAAACCATTTTTAGACAGCGAATTAATTAAGAAAGCATTTCTCACTGGTGCCGATACGCTGTTTGAGAGATTTTTTAATAAGCGATAATTTTTTTCCGCAATTCAAGATGTGCAGTTATCTAATGACACAACTACTATGAGAATCCCGAAGATGTCAACTGATTTACAGAGTCAGTTGAAAAATGATATGGAATAATGTGAATGGTTCTCACTGCAACTAGACGAGTCGACATATACCTACCTATATCTGATTCAGCGCAATTGGCAGTATGCATAAGGATAGTAGGTATTCAGAGATTTTAGTGTGAAAGGAGAACTATTAAAGTTACTACCAATACAAGAGCGAACAAGAGGCGAAGTTATTTTTAATATCTTTATACAGAATATCATCAGAAAAAAGTGATTGGTGAAAATATTATTGACGTAAAATTATTTATTACACATCTTAAGACGCTTTTAGATCAATTTGAAAATAGATGCCAGCATTTTTTTATTATCAAACCGATGGCTACATTTTTTAAAAATCCTTTTAACACAGACATAGACATTACTAAAATTGCTAATTCCATAGCGGAAATTCTTCAAGAAGACACACCAAAAATTGAAGGAGAAATTTTAGATATTCAAAATGACATTATCTTAAAATCGAACGGACTGCCTGAAAACATTTGGAATTTAGCTGACCATAAAAAGTACACTCTTTTGAAAAAAGCGGCTTACAAAATTAAATCCTGTTTTGGTTCCACATATTTCTACGAATCATTATTTTCCACCATGAACATAATAAAATCAAAAACAAGATCTCGACTTAAATACCAACCTTGATCATTGTATACGATTGAGATTATCATCTTACACTCCTGACTAGTTAGTAAGTGAAATTCAATGTCAAAAATCGCACTAATAATAGCCTGCGCTTTTTTGAATATGTTTATTACTCTTTATTGTATTGTATCTCTTTATTTTCTGTATGTAACTGTGTTTTATGTTTTTTTTTGTAAATGCTCACAGGCGTTTAAATGTAAATAAATGTATAATCTACCGATATACATAATAAATGTAACACATACTACTTAAATCTTATTTATTTTAGAAATCCGATGTGCACCCGCCACTATTAACCCAAATCTCAAATCCGCCCGCTACCGAAAAGAGGTTAAGAACCCCTGCCATATACCTACATGATAACGTCTGGCTATCTGCAAATTGAGCCCCGCATTGGTTGAAGTACCATCGGTGGAGCGAGTTGAAATTTTAGAAACTCCTTGACTTGATGATGTTTGGATAGGTACCTGATATCTGTAGCTTTGTATAACTGACTTTCTTACATATTGTGCTGAAATACTGTAGTCTAAGCGCTAGAATATATTATATTATATAGTGGGGTTGCTGCAAAAAGTTGGTAAGTTGATGATTTAGGTATTTAGAGTTAACTATGGATTGTGTGTCTATATTATAACATAAATATGTATGATAGAAAAAAAAAAATGTCATCTGACATAAAGAAGGCACAAATAATTTAGCATTATGTCTGATTTTAGAGGGCATGTCAAACATTAAATTGCAATTATTCCAAAATATGACTTAAAATAAGACCTTCCAGTTTAGCGGAAGCGATAAGGGACAGGGTAGGTAGGTTGACTCCAATGACAAGAAGGTTGATGCGTGAATGTGATGTGACTGGTATCTTTTTTATGACCTCCACTAAAAGATTTATAAACAATGTTATTATTTGCTGGTTACAAATGTGACAGGTATCAAGTTACTTAGAGCCGCATGCAGAATCTAAGAAATCGTTCCTAAGGATAAGTCGCCGAAAAGGATGACTTAACTATAGATAATCCTGAGAATAGAGTTAAGGAACCCTTAACCATAGACTACTTTTGTTATGAACACGCCCCTTCCGTATTACGCATGAGTGCAGGATCGTAACAAAAATATTGATATTTTGAAGTATCAATACTTTATGAAAGATACATCGATATTTTGCTATTGATAATTTCTTTCGATAACGATGGATATATAATAAAATTATAAATAATCCTTCACAAACAACCATAATTTGACAACGATATTTACAAACATGTCCCCCGCAAGGCGGGGGGCTAACAGGGCTCTAGCCTGGGGATCAATCAGATAAGTGAGATAAACAGACATCACAAATTGGCTCTAATACTAAAAAAGTCGCCTGCGCACTATTTATTTCAACGATTTTAACATTTTACAATATTAGTATGATACATTTTTTATTATCGTATGTCGCGATACTTGACAACTCCGCAATTCAAATAGATATAAATTCTAATGGTTTTAAGTTTTGTACTATTCCATTTGAATCGTTTTTTGCGACACGGGTATCGCCTTCCGGCATCTTCGGGCACTATGCACACTCACCAATGGTAAATACAATTGACACACCGACCCGGGTCGTATAAAAATGACCCATTCACTGCGTCCAACGCAACTGGTGCGTTGCCCATCAGGTGGACATTAGATATAATTAGCATGTTATTTAAATGTGATAATTAAATATTAATTAAATGGGCCGCAGTGAATGGGGACTGCGGACCTTTTAATATAGAGATATATTAAAAAAATACACAAAATCACTAAGAATAAGTGAATATCCTTCATTTTACCTCGAACACCATTTGAATGCTGTATTTCGAAAACGTTGCTTGACACATTTTAAAAAACAGTGACATAAGTTTTTTAAAGACAACGGTTAACATTTTCTATAAAATAATATAGGTATTTTGCATCTACCTACCTATTTATTTTTATACCTATAAGATTGTTTTCACTATTTTGACTAAAACATAATAGTGACTTGTAACGTTTTCAAAATACAGCATTCATTTTGAAAACGCTAATATTGAGCGTCACATTGCTTTTAACCCTAAGTAAACTTAAAAATCCTGGCCTGGAGAGTGGGGGCCCGGTTCAGGTTGTGTGGGTCATTCTTTCCTTAAAGGACGATACGATACCCATTCCATGTATCGATACTTTTTTAATGGATAGACAGGCCTATTCTTTTTTTTGCTCCCCCTCTCCAGTTATTTTCGCCTGATACCGCGCAAAAAACAAGAGTGTTACCATGTTAAAAAAATATCTTTCGGTGCCTGTAGAATCACGTATAATGACTTACAACGGAAACATAAGAGTATTATAATTAAATATTAATATGTATTTATAGTTATTGCATTTATAAAGTGCAGTTGTCATAATTTTGTCATCGTTTAACAATTATAAAATAATTTACCTAAACTATTAAAGGAAAGAGAATTTTTCAATATGGTATTATTTTCAATAGAAAAAACGACCGAAGCTTTAAGACGAGGTGAACCATAGACAACATGATCTTAGCTAAGGACGATGTTTGTGCATAGTGTTTTGTCCTGAGGAAATCTTAGTTTTGTGTTTCTGCATTAGGCTCTTAGATTAAAAATGCTAACTTTGATAAACAATTGTAAGGATAAATAAATGCTTATAGTCCAATCCTTGGGAAATTACGGAAACGAGCCGCGTGGTTGATTTACAAAAATGACTCGAGCTGAGGATGAGAGCGTTGAGTGATGTTAAGTGATTTTCAATAGTTAAAATTTCCGTATTTATACAGGTTTGTTATAAGGTTACAATATATTGTTTGCATCACTTCGTTGACATAGACAATTTGATTTGATTAATCATGCTTGTGAGGTTTATTGTGCAATGCATGTTTCGTTTAGTAAATTATAAATAATTGATTTTAATTTGAACAATTATGTAGTTTTAATAATGGCGCAAAGAAGATATTTTACATACAAACAACTCTTGTGCATATCATGGTAAACCTACATGGCATTATTTCTTAATTTGTAATATTATCGATAAATAATTAATTTATCATATTGTTTGCTATATTAGCTTTCTGTTGAAATTTTATTGACTCACATAAATCGCTCGTTTTTCCGAAGTATTGTTTTTCAATTTTAACAATATTATGTTGCAAGATACATTGTACTTATAAATTAATGGTTTTCTGCTGGAAGTCATGCTGGATGGTAGGGTATTCACCCTACATCAGTAACTCTACGATATTATTAAGTATCTACTATATAATATTTGAATACGATTTTATTATGACCATTCGTGGTGGTATTGTCATATTGTGTGTCCCTGATAAATATCCTAAAAATCGAAAACATCAGTGTTGTTTGTACTCCCAAGGTGCAGAGCTAACCTGCCATTACCCTCCATTGGTGATGTCAGTTGGGAGGGCAATAACATTACTCTCTTTAATCAAATCGCTTGAGATATTGATATATTCCATCTACATGAGAATGAGTATAAATGGAAGTTGTTTATAAATTCTTAAATCAAAGTCTACTTAGTTCTGTTGTACCTGTTTCCATGTACCTACTTTATAATTTTTGTATTTACACTTTATATTTTTTACAATTTCTATTTCTTAATTTTTTTATGTCATGTTCTGAACGTTTTAAATTTAGAATTTGTGAAGTTCTCTGTATCCATTTGATGTCTGTTTTATCATATAGGTATATGTTATATACTTAATACTAATTCGTTGGTGTCTTCAAATTGTGTATAAAATAAACATAAAAACAAAATGCATCAGTTGCCTGATGCTGAGTACCTCCGCTACACGGAAGTACATTGGAACACGTATATGTCTGAGAGCGATTAAAGACACATATCCACTTTCCGATGTACTTCCATGTAACAGAGTACTCAACATCAGGCTACTGATTCAGGCGGGTATTTGGAGATTGGTGGTGTTTTGTATCTTTGTAAAATAAAAAGATTCTACACTGTGGGTTCTAAACGGTTTTTTTTGGTTGACCCCTAGCGATAAGACATAATATTATCCTTGTCAAAAAGTTTATATAAATTAATAATTTAAGAAATACATAATAATAATAATAAAATACAAAAGGTTGCATCGGCCGGGAACCGAACCCAGGCCACCCGCGTGGCAGACGAGCATTCTACTACTTAACGACCGATGCATACCGGTGGTTGTTATATTTTATAAAAAGTATATTCACTGATTAACGTATATTAAATGTTAATATTAAGGTTAAAAATATAAATGAATAATTTAAAAAATACATATTAATAAAAAAATATATAAAATAAAATAATGGCAGGCGAGCATTCAACCACTGAACGACCGAATTGTATACCGGCTGTTATATTTTATAAAATGTCACTTTGCATATTACAATATGTATTCACTTATTAACATATTATATTAAATATGAATATTAAGGCTTAAAATATAAAGTAACCCGTCAACATTAATAATATTTTCAGGGTTTCTATAGATATCGATGGCCTTCTTTACCAATCGTGAGAAATATCCCATATTCCATTCCAACCCAGTATCTTAGTTTTGAAGTCAAATTTGTGTGCTGTATCCGTCGAGTGCTCGGCAATTGCTGGCATCGTGTAGTGTTTAAGTCGGTATATCCTCTCGTGTTCAGTCACACAATTTTTTAACCCTTTGACAAGTTTGGCCTACATAGTTTTTTGGCCATGCTGTGGAAACCCAAGAATCTGTTACCAATGTCTCAAACATCATTATATTATGAGAGGTCGGAAAACCGAAAAAGGTATGGAAATATAAAAATAAATTTGTGAGTAAAATCCATGGAGAATATAAAAAAGATTCGCCTGCAGCGCTAACATTTTTAATATATTTGCGAATATGTATATCAGAATTTGTTATAAAACTGTATACAATTTGAAGCAACACTTAGTAAGGGGCGTCTTCTTTACG
Source organism: Rhyacophila brunnea (assembly GCF_057557595.1). Taxonomy (NCBI): domain Eukaryota; kingdom Metazoa; phylum Arthropoda; class Insecta; order Trichoptera; family Rhyacophilidae; genus Rhyacophila; species Rhyacophila brunnea. The sequence continues at coordinate 27,026,728 of NW_028232904.1, read as the reverse complement.
TTGGCACTCTATGTTATAGTTTACTGCTCCGAATCTTAATACTTACACTTACACACAGAGATTCTTTGAGATTATACGAAATAATTCCGCCAACCTTTTTCTATCACAGCACCATTGTTTTTACCCATTTTGGATACCTACCACTGGACGTATGGAATGGTGAGTAAAAAATACACAAATAATATTGTTTAATTAGTTTTATTTTATAACAATTTTATTGCTTTACATTGTGGATGACTGATCTCTTCAAAATGTTTTAAAACTAATACAGGTATAGTTTGAAATATACTATATAACATTAGTGAAAATAAACATTGTTATATTGTGAATTTGACTTGAAAATAGTTTCCTAAGTATACGATAGAAGGAATGATTATTATACTGTCTTACAGCAAATCTATCAAGGGTCTTTTCACTCACTGTCGAACAAGAACATGTTGTCCACGTGTTAAAATTGTGATCTTTCTCTCCAGTGCAGCTAATCAAGAAAAATAACAGAAACGTATTACCATGGTACTGGTTAAAATTAGCCCTTCTGGTATTTAAATAAATAAAGTTATTTAGAGAGAATTATAATCAGTTTTTTTTTAATATTTCTTCAAACTTTCAATTTTCTCACATCAAAGGGTTTAGCATCTCAAAGACTATCATAATTTCAAAATAGTTATTTTCGTAATAATAGTGTATACCTTTCATTTCTCACATACTAACCATCGATTACTATCATTATTTAATTATTTTAGATTGACCAAACGAAAACGTTCATAAGCCCCATAGCACATCTAAACTCGTCCGACTTCAATACGTCGAATATGTCGATACGATTTTTTTGGTATTCACAAAACACATATTTTAATGTATCTCTGCACACAGCTCGAATGCGATTATGAATTTAGTTTACAAATAACAAATTTCACTCGACATGGGGACATTTTTTTACATTCATTTTATTCACGGAAGAAAGTTGCAACGTTGCGCCCAGTTTTGATTTATAACTAGGTTACACAGGGGCGGCTCTCCCTTAAGGGTTCGTATGGACCATCCCCACATCGTTATCATGTCAAAAATTCACGTCCGATAGTTTTATAATTTTCATTATATACATACTTAATTGCATGCTGATATCAACTATTTAATTTATTTTATTCATCTAAGCCCGTCGCAATTTTATATAGATATTTATTATTATACAAATAAATAAAGCAATGATTGTAAAATATGTAATAAAACAATGATTACGCGGTATTAAAATAGTTATTTAATTAAATATTCCCTATTTCCTGGTGACACTTATGTACAAATTAAGAAAACTATCGCCTCTATTTTTCGCTGACCTGGGGTCACTCAGTCCCATCCCGTTGCCCCCGTACAATTCTCATTCTGCAAAGGATGTGAATGCATTATCGTTAGTATACGCTTACTGAGAAGCAAATAAAATTACCTTTAGGTGAGTAAAAACGCTCGCTGTATGTCGTTGTTCAAAACTGATAATGGTAAGTGTATAATACATACCCGAAAGTTGCAGGTTCGATTCCTTACTTAATTTTTTACTTAAGATTTTTTCTATTGGTTGTAATATATTTTCTCAGAAGTGTTTTCAAAATTATGTATGTTCAATAATTGGAATGTTACATTCTTAAATATTGTGAATTATTCGTTGAATGAAATAATGTTAATTAAAAAATATAGTTACTAGTAACGATTTGATTTGTATGAAACAAACATTAAAGTTCAATTATCTCAAAATTAGTATTTTTGACTTATTCTACTGTTGCTTTCAGGTGGCAATATACACATTTTTGACGGAATGAAGCCGGTTTCGTTAGTTTCAAGCTCTCTATTTGATGGTAGTCAACAGGAAGGGAGGAGGTTACACTACCTATAAGTACATTCCTTCTATCGAAACTTAATATTTTGATTTTCTTCAATATACAATTAATAATATTATAATATTTAACAGTGTATTCTCAATATTATCTACACATTTTAATATAAATTATGTTATTAACATATAACATAGCAATTATAAAAAACATGGTTTGAAAAGGTATCCAGCCCTTATTTTTTTTTTTTTTTTATAATATTTTTATATCTCTAATAAACACACAAATACGTATTAATAACTATGTCGTAATATTAAATTATTTTTATGTAATAAATAAACATTACTACATATGTAAATTTTTGTAACACGGGTCTACCCTATAATAACTAAATAATGTCATAGTTGTTAAGATTATAAAATATTAATAAAAATATAACATTCAAAATATACAACTTAAATGCGCCAGCTAGACGCCAGCGACTTATTGACTTTTACAGCGCTTTTCGTTTTCCATGTCCCGTCCATACACACGGGTTTCCCGATACAAACCGGTTTGCGCGGGTAGATTGTCGTAGAGCATGAGCGTCTAGCCGGTGCTTTAAATCAAAGTTTTTGGCACGTTAATATGGCTAACAATTTATCAAACATTGAACAAATGAAATACTACAAAATCACTTATTTAAATAATATTTTGTTTAACCCATTGCTCGAAACGGATTAGAGCGCACCGGAGTTCCATCTCGTGGAAAAAATAAGTTGACCGTCTGAGCTAGATATGTCATATAACAAAAAAAATTAACACACTTATTTTAATAAAATACACATAAAATTTTAAATTACGAGTATGTTAACATCTTCAGAAAATTGCCGAGCGCTCCGGTTCGTTATATTTTCCATTTTGAGCGCCGGCTTAACTTTCTGGTAATAAGTGAATATATTTGGCGGAATATCCAACTTACTGTTTGGTAATGAATTGGTGTGTATATTAATTTTAAAAACTTAATAAAAAATTGATTATACATATTATATTTTGAAAATGTCGCTCTCTGACAACGGCACTACATTAATTCATTTTAAAAACCTTCTGTCATTTAGTATATAGGGCTAAGTATACTTCCAGAGGCAAGTATACTTTAAAATTTACAAAAATTGGACGAATTTATAATATATGGGATCGAACATTAGTGGAAAAGGCGGATGTGAAGCAGGGATAAAAATGCGCACACAGATTGTCAATAATACGATGACACGTCTTACCACACTAAGGGTCAGGGAATTTCAATTACAATTCGATTTCTCCATATTTTTGGATAGTGTTGAGTCATAATCTCAGAGAAATGTAATGTTGGCGACGAATGCTTAGCATTTCTTGGACAAAGCACAGGACAAACCAGTCAATCATTTGGATACTGCAGATAAAGAAACGGCTCTCGACAATATGTTTGAGATGCATTCTGCAGTTTTTCCGCGGACCGGGCAACCTGAAGAGACAGGTAATGTTGTGTAACCTTGTATTAAGAATATAATTGTCGCAAAAAATAGTTAATTAAAAATTATTAGCAAGTTCAAGTTACAACAAAAAATCTCGGAGTGATTCGTGACGTCGGTTAGTAATTTTATTAAAGTAAAACCTGCTTTGATTTAAAATACAAAAGCCGACGCCAATAGTAACTTAATTTGGAAAGCACTTCAGATAGTATTAAGAGCAATTAGTTAAAATATGTCGCAATTAAATATGACGCCTATATCATAGTGGTCTAGGTGCATGGGCGCGAAATCCGAGAGACGCAGGTTCGATTCCTGCTGGGTGTCTTACTTTTTTCAAAAAAAGATTTTTTCTATTGGTTATAATATATTTTATTAGAAGTGTTTTCAAAATTATGTACGTTCAATAACTAGAATGTTACATTTTTAAATCTTGTGAATTATTCGATGGATAAAAAAAATAGTTAATTAATTATCGTTACCTATATGATTTCCTTGGAATTGTATTTTATTTAGTATTGCAATCCCTAATCAGTACTCATCAAGACTGAAGAGCTGAATATTAAATGAGTTAACATCAGTTTCACATTTTTAACTTTCTCTACTTCTCCATCAAGCAGTTTAATTATGTTGCTGTTAAAAACAATTTTGTTACAGAGTTACCTAACTGATTTTCAAATGAATGTGTCAAATTTTAAAAGCAATGAACGCTTTATAATATAAAAAGATTTTTTTTCATATAATATTATAATAAAATGAGTGGCTTGTTGTGACGATAGCCCCGGACAATACAGCGAAACTTTATTGACCTTGCTTGATCGCTTAGGCCTTGTCCACATGGCGCGTTTTGACTCGCGCTCGTTCCAGGTACATGTGACCAAATTGAACCGTCCACAAGCACTCGCGCCGTGACGACTGTCGCGCGCAGTCAAGGTACAGGTGACCTCATTGATGTGTCCACATTCACTCGCGGTGAATCGTGGCGAGACACGCGCCATGTGGACAAGGCCTCAGCTTTTAGTTTATTGTTGTTATAATACAATTTATTTTTTACTATGATCTTGTGACCCAGGTTTTTCATTCAAGCCTTCAAACACCGACATTGGTTCAAATACAATATATAATATTATAGACATACATATTATTTATAAAATAATATTTATAATATAATGTTAATAAATTACTGTGGGATACACTTATTAAAATTACTACTTCATTTAAAGTGATTTTGTTTCATAATTAGAATTTTTACTTGAAATTCATAAATCACGACATCAATTTTCTAAGATAGTTTAGTTTTCAACAAGAAATATTAAATTTTATAGTATTTATAATAATATTATGTTCTCTATAATACAGTATTTTATCATATAAGACGATTTTTTAAAAATAGGAAACAATACAGCTAGGTACCTACATACTAAAAAAACTATTATAGGTAATACACCAAATGATTGTTTGATACAACACTTATCTATTTACAAGTTTACTTTTTTTTAGAATTCTACTTTATTTTTGCTTTCGCGTAATATTCATATAATATACTCTATAAGTCAAAATTTTCGATTGTCTACAAATTTCATTCTTAATTTTACCCTTAATTTTGCAACGTGCAATTTACCAAAAATGCTGGATAACGAGTTTAAATGTTCATGTCTTATTATGTAAATTATAGCATGATACAAATTTCGTATATGTAGGTACAATAATAATTTAACATAATTTATAAAAAAAAGTGGAGATTGGTATAATTGTTAGTTTACGTAAAAATAAAATGTTACCTATGTAATTTTATAAACAGATAAAGTGTACAAAGGTTGGTAATATAATAATATTGCATTTTTATATATATGTAATATATAACAGGTAACCTATATAATAATTTATCACGTTATAACATAATTATATAATATATTTTTTTCAGTTAAGAGATCTCGATATAATTCTAAGTTAAAATAACAAATAATACAACATACTATTTTTAAAGTAATTTGTGCGTAGATAGGTTATTAATATAGATTTACCGAACTGCCGAAAAACACAAAGCACAAAATATTAATTGTATTGAATAAAAATGGACATGTGAGTTTACAAAACTTTTCATTTTAGTTATCTTAAAAATAGTTATAAAATATTGATTTTTGTAAATATTTAATATTTATATTTCAAAATGGAATGGATCAAGAACATTTATTTAATTATTACACACTTGTCTAAGGCGATAATGTGAATCAAGCACTTAAAAATATATTTATTATAAAAAAATCGGTGTGTGTACTTATGTACGCGCGTTAGAAGTTATACTTCTTTGGCGTAACAAAACAAAAACAAAACTTGTGATAAACTAGATTCTTTGACTAGCTCTTGATTATCTTATTAAATTACACACTCAAAAAAATTACCTCTTATTGGAACGCCGTTGGTTTATTGTTACACACTTTAACTTATATTACTAAATTATATAATGGTTTCTCGTTTGTTTTTATTTTTAAAGTACCAGCAGTCTGACGTTTAATAGTTTGTTTACGTAAGGAATTGCAAATGGTCGACAATAATAAATTCGCTGCCTAGGCAACGGAACAATTCTACACTATAATATTATACTGTATAATCGTCACAATTGCAGTACCATACTGTGGCGTAAAGGTAGTGCGTTCGGCTGATAACCGAACAATCGGTGGTTCGAATCCAATCGAGTGCGTTTTTTTTTCGTGTGAAAAATAAATTATGTGTTACATGTCACACGCCAAAAATACACTGTGATCTGATTCCCCAAAAGCGCCAAGAAGTATAACTTCAAAAAAATGGGAAAATTTAATTATGTCAGTAAGTTTTACGAATATTTTTTAAGTGTATTATTGTCATAGAGGAAGATTTACAATGGGCAAGGAATTAAAATGTAATATGTTTTTATAAATCTATAATTAGTATCAAGTGTACTGACTACCACATTCAAAGGTTATTAATTATAAACATTTATATATTATAATTATTTTTTTGTGCAATATACAGGTTATTATATTATTTCAATATCTAAACATCAAGAGTTATCTATATTTTTCTAAAGAAAAATACTTTAGAAAATTCAAAAACAAACTTTAATAATATATTATAAAATTATATTATAATATATTCTCTTTCGCGTTTAACGCTTATGCGCGTGCATACGTTTTAGCCGTATTCAATATCATAAAAGTTTTTTGCGCACTGCGTACCTATACAGATAAAATTATTGAAATGGTAGAAAGCATACGTTGAACGCGTTAGCAAATACATGTTTTTTAAAACAAACACTAGAAAAAAGTTATTCCAAGTGAGATATTTGAATTCAAGACTTTCATTTTCATCCTTTAAAAACTACCCGATCAATTCTGACAATGGAAAGGCAACCAGCTTTGTAATGATAATAATATTACGAACGTTTCTCAAGGTTCTTTTTTCAAATCATTTATTTTAATTTATAGAGATTTTACATTTTTAAGTATTCTGAATATTCAACAATAATATATTGAGTAGAAAATAATTATTGCATTGTTTAGATTTTTATATTTTACTACATGACATAAAACAATATATTAGAAAAGTGACTTGTTCATATTGTACAAGTGACATATTCACAGTCACTTTTTGCATATCATGGGGCTACGTTACCAAAAGTCGGTAAGTCTCAATATCATTTGTTATGTAGTAATTGCAATTTTAAAGTATGATAATATTATTCTCTATAAAATCAGACATAATGCCAAATTTTTTATGCTTTATATGCATGTTTCAGTGGCGAATGGTGGAGTTAGGCTGTTAAAATCAGCCATAAATAGTGCACACTAAACTTTGTCAGTCATACGTGTTTGTTTTTATTGAAATAAAACTATAATTTACAGACAGTATTGGTTAGTTTTTAAAATTCAATTAAAGAGTGCGAAACCATGTCATAATAAATAATATCTAATTAAAGAATACTCGTCTATCTATGAAACATCTAAATTTATGCAATTAAATCATACATAACTTTGGATATTTTATTGATAGAATAATATTTTATATCTATTATAGTTCGGTTCAGGCAGGGTTTAAGGCCTATGGGTTCATTCGTAAGAATCAAATTTGACGTAAGCGCCTCAACAATTAGCCATAAGCTTCAGCGCATATCAAAGTAAAAAAAACAAAAATCGCTTCGCTCCGCGTCTCCGGGAGTAGATACGAAATCAGAGGTTTTAAAAGTGTTGAATTAATAATATTTTTTTTCTAACATATTTTATAAACATTTTTGTGGTAGGTAGAATAAATTATAATAATAAAAATAGTAGACCTCCAAATAAGAACCTCATATTATTGATATGCTGAATTTGTGAAGTGACACCTTTTCTTGAACCTATCATATTGTAGGTTCAAATTCAGTCCAAATATTTTTCAAAAAAAAATCTAATACTTATGTATGTTTCTGAGGTGTTTCAAATTGGTATATTAGTTATATATATCGGTGTGTATGAATACAAAAGTTATTCATTTTTTCATGAGCTAACATTACAAATTATAAGTTTAAAACATTCACAAGATGGCATAAAAGATGTCTGTTATTATTGCGTTTTTATTGAATTACAAAAACATGACCCATAAAAGAAAGCAATTCAATGAATATTTGTCGAGGCACAATTTTTTTTTAAATTTAGTACGCAACAATCAAGATTTAAGAAACCATTATTATAATAACGTGTATTTGACGGCAGTACGTTTTGGTCGCCGCGGAGGATTTCGGAACATTAGTGTATATAAAATTAATAATTGGTTCTTTAATTAGTGTACAGGCTTAACGGTATGTAATGTATTAGAATAACTATTATAAATTATTATTTTTTAAATTTTTTTTATAGATTTTATTAGATAGCATCTAATATAATTATTATATTGAGGGTTTCTTATATCCATCAACCGTGTTAGTCTAGGATCAACGAGTTCAGGCAATATACAATTCATATACATCTTGTCAGTTGTGATGTAACGAGTAATATTGTTTTTATTATTCAATGAACTAGGTTCTTACCTCAATATATTTTTTACTTGTGTTAAATAATTACTAATAAATGCCTAAGGTGATTCCATTCAATTCAACTCGGCATTAAATATATTAAATTCTAATGGATTTAAGTTTTGTACTATTTCATTTGAGTCGTTTTATGCGATCCTGGTTTCGCCTTTCGACATCGTCAGGCACTATGCGCACTCATCAAATACACACTGACAACGAAAGCAGCTAATTCTCACTTAACAATAAATTAATACAATAAAGTAAGGTAAAAACTTTATCACCTACCTATTAAGTCAAAGATCACTATGAAAAATTTAACAAACAATTAATTATGAATAGTTGAATTGTGGCAGTATGAAAAAAAAGATTTTACCACAAACCATCTGAAAAATACATATATCATAAAACATATACGTGATTTTGTGCCCCAAAAGACTTTTTTTATTATTATTTTAACGATTAATAAAATTGTGACACATGTTTCAGTGGCCATTACGATGACAGCATTAGAAAACGTATTTTACTTTAAATTTTCGGTACTGTTCGGTTAAAGCGGATACAGCGGAAAACGCATTTTGATAATGCCAATAAACATACAACTGGATACGTACGTCCCTTTGAAAATAACAAAACATGGCCACCCAGGTACATAAAAACTGTATTAAGTACATGCAATGTTTTTCAAATCGCTTAAAGCCTAACCAAGTAGGTACATATTTATCAAAACAATTAAAGTCCACCTATATTTTATCTAAACTGCTCAAGACCAAAATATTTTTTTTTTTATAAATGGGTCACCGAACGAATACCTTCAGTACTTCCTTGTAGCCATCGTGGTTATTAGATTCAATTATCTTACAATATCTCACATGCTGCAACCATTTCAATAACAAGATAGTAAATAATATAATAAATATAATAAAACTACATTTTTTTCAGTTTGACAATCAGTGGTACTATATTATGATGTTTGATATTTTAGTCAACACAAATTATAGCACCTGGCATGCTTCCTGTGTTAGGAATAGAACGATACAAATAATTGCGACTTGCCAATTTGATTGTTACTGCAAAGAGAGTAGAGGTCATTTTTCCATGAGTCAAATAATATTGCTTCGGACTAAATTTTGGGGAAAAAAAAGACGTCCTTACCCGTTGAAATTCCAGATCGTACTAACGTTAGAAATAAGAAATTAGAAAAACTGTATAGATTAATCGATCAAATGGTCTCTTTTTGTTAATGTTGCAAAATAATTATATTTCTAAATTGTCTGAAAACAGGATAAATACATGAAAATGTACGACGTGTTTTGGTAATATAGCGTCACTAATTGTACCGAATTTATGGGGTTTTATTTATTTTTTTATTATAAATTATTATTTATAGTATTACGGAAATGTTATATTATAATAAAAAAATATTTTTATTGTGCAGTATATATTATTTTGTGAGAAAAAATCATTCAAAATTGGCTGATGTATACTCAAACTAAAATGGCTTTAAAATCTTTATTTTTCTGAAATTAAAAAAAGTACGTGGGTTAATCAATGAAATGTATTGTTTTACCTATTTCTCTCATACAATATATACCTGCAAAACTATTATTAAGTTCAACATTCATTGTGGCGTGACAGTCGTTTTGACCAATTTCGAAAACAGGACTTACTATTTGTCATTTATTTTAAAAAGTAAAGCGATTCGAAAAATTTTAATGACCCAGAACGTTTTAGTTGAATACTATTTATTAGATTTTAAATAAATAAAGAGTTTATTGTGTATCAATTCGTTTTAAATATGCTTATCATTTCCGCGATTCCGAGAAGACAGGAAAAAACGGGTCCAATGGCCTTAATTAATTAAAAAAAATAATCAACAAAATGTGTAATAAATTTATGTATTCTTTATCCAACAAAAACAAATAAGTATGAATGAAAAAGTGTGCACAATTTTGTCGTAACACCCAAAATATACCACAACTAATTATGGTTTCGTTTGGGCAAGGTTTAATAATTGTAGTCTTAGTTGAATAAGAACAAATTTAATACGTACAAAGTTTAATGTGCACTATTTGTATGGTAGCACCTGTCCTGATCCAGATTTCACTCTGATTAGCGACGGACAAAACATCGAGAGCGTCGACAGCTTCAAATACCTGGGGGTACACATCACGGGAGATGGCATTTTGCAAAAAGAGTTCGCTATCCGTATGGGAATGGCTGGAGCAACATTCAACTCGATGCGGAATGTCTGGGACTCACGATTATACTCGTTCAAAACCAAATGCTGCCTATTCGACGCTGCTTTACGGTAGCGAATCATGGCACCTTACGAAAGCTCAGAGCAACCGTATACTGAGCTTCGAAAACAGATATTTGCGACGAATACTGGGTGTGCGGGTGGTATGACTTTAGGAGCAACGAGGAGATAAGAGAACGCACCAAGCAGCTTCTCATCACGCTGAAAGTGAAGAGGCGACGTTGGACCTGGCTCGGCCATGTGCTGCGGATGCCAGAAGAGAACCTCAACCTGGCTTGCCTGTTCTTCAAGCCGACCGGATTCCGGCGTCCTGGAATGCCGCTAAACACTATCTACAGAGTGTATACGGTGGAGCTACGGGATGCTGGTTTGACCTGGAACAAAGCAAGAAGACTGGCGAGCGACAGGGATTCTTGGAAGCGCCGCGTAGTATCCATATGCCCCAATTAAGGGGCGGATATGGCCAAAGAGAAGAAGAAGATTTATGGTGGATCTTAATAGCTTACCTCCACCCTTTGCTACTGGCATGTTCCATATATCGGATCGTCTTGAATTGTTTTTCTAGTTTAAGTACATATTTATAATATATAGACACATAATCCGCTGTTCACTTTATACACATAAATTATCTACTTATTAAGGATAACCAAGGCTTACATAGGTATTATGAAAACTTACATGTATAATGAAAAATGGCAATAAATGATATTAATTAACGTTATTATCGTTATTATATTAATTACTTATAATATTTTACATTTTCTAGTAATTCATTTATCCACAGTCTTTTGAAGAGCTTAGTTGAAAATGAAAAGTTTTAATTGCGTAAGACCCTAGCACATACATAGTTATAGTATTAAGTACACAACCCTATAATTAAATATTTAATGCAGCGATTCCCAACTTTTTTTACAGTACGGCACACTCTTAAAAATTACAAAATAATGCGGCACACTGAAGAATTCAAATTTTTACCTATCGATTTTTCAGGCTTAGAAATTAGACTCGAAAACAACATAGTTATATTGCTGAATAAACGTCATTGAACATCCGACAAAGAAACGGAAATATTGCGTAGGTACGTACCTACATTAATTTATTTAAAACGCATTGAAAAGTTTTATTTGTCAAAAATGAGTTATTTCAGTTAAAAATCACGTTTTTAAAATCATATGTATAAACTTTCAGCTACTTAGCCGGGTCGCACATTCAAACTCGTCCCGACTACAATATGTCGAATAATATAAGTCGATGTGATTTTGATGGTACGCACAAAATAAATGAACTTTATTGTAGTTCCGCACTCGAATTCGATATTTTAGTTTAAAAAAAACAGCTGTTGTCGCAAGCAATAAATTTCACACGACATTGGGTGGATAATACAAAAACATCGCATCGTCACTGGCAGGAGGAGCTGCTTTTTCATTTCACGTTACGTGGAAGTATGTTGCAACGTTACGCCATGTTTGATTTATGACTTTATCCCATTCAAGACGTTTTTCATGTGCGACCGGTCTAAAAGTCTGCTCGAGCCTTCTGATACAAATATAATTTTTGCATCATAATCTTATAATTAGTAATACTGATGAAAGTGATGGAAAAAAAACTCTACTCACAGTATAAGTAAGGGTCATTTTACAAACTGCGTCAATTCGCATACCCCATTATGGTTTTATTATGCCCAACACGTCGCAAGTATTTATTGTAAAAAAACGCCACAGGAGCGAACGCTGGCGAGGCGCCGCGAGGCACGGCGAGCGTCTGGTATGCCCTCGCGTGGTCTCGCTGAGAGTTTGGAGCATACATACTATAACAAAACCAACGTATTCTGTATGGAATATTTTAATTTAATATATTATATACTTAGGTATAAATGATCATTTAAGCCAACAACTTAGTATCCAAAATACTTCAAGTTTTCAAATGAAGCCACAACCCAGAGTGAATATTATCCTTACCGAATTACACAACGTTATATTATTTACGTAAAATCATTTATATAGACAGAATAATATATTATAATATATTAATATTATATGTATATATATCTTATTTTATAAATATAACTAGGAATATGAAAACTTTTCCAGAAAGTTTTTTTAATAAAGCAGCAAAAATAAACTACGTAAGATGTATATAATGATTTGCAAAAAGCTATATATTATATTATATATAATATAATAATAATATGTTTAATAAGAAAATAAATATAATTACATTTCTATATTCTGTCAACGTGTCTAAATATATCTAAATAAAGATGTTTATATATTATGTTAATATTGCGTAGAACATAGCTGGGCTGGACTGCTGGAAATAATGACTATCAATAGACAGCCTTGGGAAATAAAGTGAGGTGCTTATTTTCAAATGCCGATAAGTCCACAGTTCAATATTTGTGGTAACTGATGTTTTTCTGTTTCAAGTGTAAATTATTTGTTTTAACGTTTGTTTCTTATTAGGTACGTCGTATTGAATTATAAAATAAGGGCAATATTCCCATTTTGAAGAAGTAGTTTGTAGAAGAAAATAAAATTAGAAATATCGGTTTTACCCTTTTAAATGTTTTTCGTGTATTTTAGAAGTTATAGATCTTTAAAATAAATATTGTTTGAAATCTTTTTTATTATACTGCTTAAGTGGACTTATCTGTTTTTGAAAAAAATATCATATGTCTTCAAAAGTGACCATTCTCTTTTTTATGTGTTGATTCTTTATAATTTTTTTCTGACGAAAAAGATGCATTTGAAATGTCGGTTCAATACCTTGAAATGAATCATCTTCCCTTAGACCTAAGCAACATTAAATTTTATGCCTAGCACAATATTTAAAAAAAAAACACACCAGGGGAAGCTTGAACCACTGTCAAGATCTCTTATCTTTGACCTATAGCCGACGTGAGAGATTCCGTGCTGACACTTTTAGAATTGCCAGGAAACGTAGAAACCGTTTCCAATCTTCTTTTATATTGCTTTGGAGACGCTAAAATAACAGGCACCAGCGGCACTTCTTCGATTCGCTCCAAATCTGTTGCAGCCCCTGCCGAATTTTGCTTGCAAAGCCGTGGCTGAGTTCTCACAGAATTCTGCGAAGCCAGGTTCCCCTCCGGTACAGCGTTTCCTGAATCATCAGCTCTGTCCAAAGAGAACTGTCTCTTCAGCATTCTTCCTCCACCATGCCTCGAGTCACCCCCTCCTCCAAAGCTAATTTTACTTTGATTCAACTGATTGATGTTTGAATCGCTTGGACTTAGACATCTGTAATGGTTGTATGGTGTACTCAAATCAGTTCCTTCAAACATTAAAGATCTTTTATATTTAGCTATATCTTTATAACGATTGCTTACTAAAGATGTAGTTGACGATCCTAGTAAGGCTGCTGCCACTTCAGAAGCTGATACTGGAGTTCCTAAAGTCATCTGATGTGCACCAGTTTGTAGCCTATTTCCTATCCCACCAGCAACAGGAACATCCGCTTTAACTATCTGATCAAAATTCATCTGAGAATCTTCACTAATTTCTGTTGTAATTACTGGTATCGTGGGGTTAACGTCTGGAAAATCCTGCGATACATTTGGAGTATCCAAAATATCTAAACTGATTTTGGTATCTATACTATTGGGTTTTATTATTATGGATTCGGTTTGTTCTTCACATATTGTTGGCGTTACACTCTTGTGCTGATCCGGGTCCAGTGGCGACGTGGTCTCCACGCTGAAGAATGACCTGTCGATGCTGAAGTGGTGAGGTTTCTCTGCAACGTCAGAAGGCGCAGGGGAGACATGGCCGAGGGTGGCTGCTTCTAATGCTAGTTCATCCGCCCGAGCCGCTTGCATTCGGTTGACTACGATGCACTCCTCCACACTGCGGGTAAAGAATTAAATATATATTTAAAAAGAATTAAAATATAATATAAAGTCAAATAATGCTAAGGAGAACGTTATACAAAACCCTGGATATCTTTGAAAGAAAGATAATAAGACTAGTCTTCGGAGCTGTATGTGAGGAGGATGGCACGTGGCGAGGAAGGTACAACCATGAAATATATGCGTTTTATGAAGCCCCCCTGTAGTCTCACACGTGAAACTGGGGCGACTTCGTTGGGCAGGCCATGTCACAAGGATGGACACCCAACCACCAAAGAGGCAGAGAGAAGGGAAAAGGAGGTTCGGGAGACCTTGACTGCGGTGGCTGGACTGTATAGAAAGAGACACAGCATACCTGAGAATAAGGTGGTGGAGAAAGCTTGCGGCAGACAGAGGGGAGTAAAGACGTTTCCTGGAGGCGGCCAAGAACCACATTTGATTGTAGTGCCGATGATGATGAATGCTAAGGAGAAAACACCCTTTATGTCTAAACGTCACTGGTTATGTTTAAGTTTCCCGCTCAGAATCGGGTCTGACCGACGCCATTATCAAAATGTCCGCTAGGCCGAATCTCCCGCGAAAATTTACCTACTCTTAACTAACTTTATTACCTATAGGCACAGTCTCTCCGGAAGACACTCTCACCCTTAACTTTTTGAATGCGAATGATGAATATTTAATGTAGTTATTATTAAACCGCCGCACGGACGGCGTCTGAAACTAGGTCATCCATTTTTTTTTCAAAATCTTTCGAATTTCAAATTGAGTTGACTTATCGCAACAGTACTTACTTAGAAAAACTTAAAAATTCTCCGCCGTATATATGGACCGATCAGGGGCACCAATTGGAGAAGAAGATATAATGCTGAGCTCTACGGGCTGTACGAAGATTGCAGCGCAGTTCAATCAATTAAGATTGGGAGACTGGGATGGCTAGGTCATGTGCTCCGTATGAATGGTATAATGAACCGGCAAAGAGAGTGATGTCCAGCAATCCAATAGGGCGTAGAAGAAGAGTCAGGCCAAAGACTCGCTGGTTGGATGGAGCTGCCAGTGACTGCCGTATTCTGTGGGTACCGAATTGGAAAGCGGCCACACTGTATAGGAACAGGTGGAGGGAGCTGTTGGAGGAGGCCAAGACCCACACCGGGTTGTCGCGCCCCTGATGATGATGATGACTTACTTAGCCAAAAGAGAAACATACTCAAAAAAAACCAAGTGATATTTAATGATACCTGCCCACAGATTCGGAATTATTTTACGATGTACCTAGTGGAAACAATAATTAACATATGGCGATAAACAACTCAATCCGAGCCAGCATATGGATCGGCGATATTAACTCATTCACCGTAGAACATTTAATTACTATTTAATTATCACATTTAAATAACATGCTAATTATATCTAATAGCCATCTAATGCCGACTAAGGATTAAATGATATAATACCGATATTACAAATTCTTTAATAATATCCATTTCACGGAGTGTCCAATTAAGGTAAACTCAGTAAATAGCTTACCGCAGATTGTTTCCGCGATATCAATTTTCCCACACAGTCAGCTATAACCGATGACGCAAACTTCATATAGTAGCTGATTCAATTACAATAATTATTTCCTAAATATTCTTTTCAAGATATCATTTTGCTTGTGAGCACATCAATAAATAGCGGATCATAATTCATTGGACATGTTACTCCAATATAAGTTCGCGGTCTGTTAGTATCTTAGTCGCGGAATCGCTCCGCACAACGTCATCTCATTCTACCGAGATCGGACCTCGGAAAATTATCATAAGTATTGTAACATAATTACTGTAACATACTCTTGTACCGTCTGTTTACGCTACAAATAAAACTTGCTCCTCCATCCATCGGAGCAACCACCAAATCTCGACCTCTCATCTTTACTTCCGACGACCTCTACATCCACAACATCATGATTATCCACAGTGATGACTCCCACAAACATAATATTCTGTAACAAAGTGACTTGTATACGATTTTCACCGGCAACACATTAATTGTGAAAAACAAATGAATAATTGAACAATGTAATATTACGTAAAAAATGGTGAATAAATATGTGAATAAAATAGAGGAGAGAATGTGTGAATAAAAATATAAATTGTAGAAATTGCAAGTTAAAGGTAGAGCATGATTAGATTTAAGCGTGAATAGTAAAATCGGATAATTGAATTATTCAGGGCCATGAGATCGCGCTGACAATTGTATGTGATTAACAGAGAACTAGCATCTATAAAATATGTAAAAAAAATAATTTAAATAGACTAAGAGAACTACGTATAAAAGAGACTTATAAGTGTGTGATAAAATTGAATTGATAAAAAGGGCGCCAAGTGCTGTCTAAGTGTGTACATAATTAAATACCATGTAAATAAAGAAAACACTAGATTTAGAGATAACAATAGTTGTTTATTATAGGCAAAAAAAAACATTAAATTTATTTTGACAAGTATTACAATTGAAATTAAGGAGACTCGGTGATCTTTGTTATGCGAAGACATGCTATTCTACAAAAAAAACATTATAAATAAAAATAATAGGGTACTCATCTGCTCTGCATCCCTTCAAATTGTAGACACTGAATTTTAGAAATTAATGTTAATAAAAGTTCAATAAAGTGAAAGAAAACTGATTTTTATGTGTGGCCGGCGTCCCGTACCGGCCGTTCACAAAAAGTAAGTTAAGTTGAAAGATCCATCCAGTTGAGAAGTCAGGGTAAAAGTGAACGAGATCGATAAAGGTGCAACCCTCCTGTCCGCCAAAGTACAAGTAGGTATCAGCAACGGCCGCGGGGTGGGGGTTTGTGTGAAAGAGAATCGATCTTGCTTCTTCTTCTATCGGTGAGAATTTACCTACTCTCAAATTACGTATAGGTACGTATCCACAACGTGACAACAATTACATCGAAATTTGCAGCCAAGGAACTGAAATACCTAATGGGTGCAGAGAAGCAGGTGACCGATCTCGAGTGTGGAAGAATACGGAATAAACTTAAAACGTGTCAAGGATATTTCATAGATCGAATACTGGCAACTGCTCTCGGTTAATGCACTGACGCTCATTTAATATTGGTGTATTGGAGGTTGCAACACACACTATTGCACGTCTATAATGTTGTAATGGCTTTTTTATTTTAAATTGAAGTAGGTATTAATTACCTTAATTACTCACCGACGTCACGGATCACTCCAAGTGAACGTGAATCACGAGAGACGCATATATTCGATATTTTCTCATAAGTGTTATCAAATTATGTATGTATCTATTATATTATACGGGTCGTATGTATGAGATTCCCCAATTATTTATAAGCTATTTAACCGATGTTCCATCATATAACGTAAAACACTGTTTGTGACGTAAGCAATCTGACGTCACGCGAAATTCAAAATGGCTGCTTCAACTGTCACTTTCACGTCAAGCTTTACCGGCAAAAACTGTATGTATTGCCATATGGAAATGTTTACTGGTAATACTGTATCCTTTCGTACAGTAGAATTATAAAATAAATGTGATAAAATAACTGATAAATTATTTAAAGTTCATAATAATTATTCATTTATAATTATTAAATTTATATGGTACCGTTCGCACACCTTCAGACACATTCACAATTTCAAAATTTTGAATTATTTATCGGGGAATGAAATTTTATAAGATTGCCATAATACGAACACCATGACACATGAGATGCCACATTCGTGACGTCACTTAACAGCTAATTACGTTTGTACTCATGCATACAAACGTGCAGTATTATAGCCTATATGGTTTTTGGGAATCTCATGCATACGACCCTGTGCGTGTATATTATTATAATTCGTTCTGAGCACGTATACACGAGCCAGTGGCAGTTAAAGGGTTGGAAAGGTCCACATTAAAGTAGGCTCGCGGGTTAGTTTTGAAGGTGTGGGAAACCTTTTTGCGGAGATAAATCAAAAGTAATTGATGCGGCAAGGGGCGGCCAACCATTATTCTATTTAAAATACTTAAACAGGCGATTCTAAGTGGCTAATTTTATCTTCATTACGACATAATTAGGCCGTGATTTTCAATGCTAATTGCGTAATATGCTGAAATTTAATTTTAGCTAATAGATGATATTATGTAATATAATTAGGTAAAATTTTCATACCGGTTATGTAAGCCTTTAAAGGGATATGAATATTGATACTGTATTATTATTAGGGACATAATTATATGTTCCCGAAAGCAGAACAGATAATAAATATAATTCTGATAGGCTATAATACCACATCCTTGCGGGCTCCCAGACTAGGATCTTTTGCGGTTCCCCTACCTATCGCTAAGGATAAAGGCAGTGTGGCGATCTACAGTAGTGTTTTCTTAATGGTGAACGCGGTAAAATTAATGTGTACATATATTCAGTGTTTTTTTGTATATTTTAATACACTCATCCATTTGAATTATGGAGTTGTCAAGCATTGATACACAATTAAAATTGTATCGTACAACCACATAATTTAAAATAATAACATTTTTTTGCTATTAAAAACGACTTTTTTTGCTATTAAAAAATTTGTCTTGTGTGTTTATCTCACTTATCTGGTCGACTCGTCACGCCGGGCCCCTCCTGAGCCCAGGCCCCCAGGCTAGAGCCCTGTCAGCCCTTCCTTGTGGGGGGCATGATAATACCAGTAGGTACAGTTAATTATTTTGACGCAGGGTTTTGAATATGTGAGTGTCATACGAAAATGAACCACGCATTATAGATGTGCAAAAATGTGTGTAATACACCAATATTAAATAAACGTCAATGCATAAACCGAGAGAAGTTGTCAGTATTCGACGTATGACGTATTCTTGACACGTGTTTAAATTTATCCAGTATCTTTACTTAGTCGAGATCGGTTGTCTGGTTCTACTTACCCGTTAGCTATTTCGGTTCGTGTCCGGAAACTTGTACGTATGCTGTTCGCCGTATCACACTTACTTATATATAAGTATATCGGAGAATTATATGGCCGTTTATTAAAGACCGTCCGACCTCTTTGGGTCGTATAGTACTGACATAAAATTTATGTTTAAATAAAACACGGTTATTGTCGGTTTACACTTTACAGGTAGCTAGCAGTAAACAATTTTAAAAAATAACCGATAATCTGGATTATTTGTTGGGTTAGGTTAGGTTAGGTTAGGTTAGGTTAGGTTAGGTTAGGTTAGGTTAGGTTAGGTTAGGTTAGGTTAGTCCACAGAAAAACTAAGACCCGGCTCTATAAAACCGTCATACGCACAGTCGCTGCATACGGGTGCGAGTCATGGACGCTAAATGTGAAAGCAGCTGAAATGGTGGATTGCTTTGAGAGAAAGATCCTGAGGCGGATATCCGGACCCATGAATGATGGTGGGGAGTGGAGAATTAGGTATAACACGGAACTATACCGCTTATACCAAGATTCAAAACTCTCCACCTTCATAAAACTCCAGAGGCTGAACTGGGCAGGCCATGTCCAGCGCATGCCTGAGTCACGGATACCGAAGAAGATCCTCGAAAAAAACCCAGGGGGGAAAAGGCCAGTGGGAAAGCCACGTACACGATGGGGTGACAACATTACAAAAGATGCCAACCAGCTGCTCAAAATCATGAACTGGAAAAGACGTGCGGAGGACCGTTCCGGCTGGAGGACGGTGGTGGAGGAGGCCAGGGTTCGACTTGAACTGTAGCGCCATCGAAGAAGAAGAAGGTTAGGTTAGGTTTTCATTCTTGAATTCATGAATTTTGCTAAAATCAGCTATGAAAATTGAATTAATGTTCATATTGAATCAAATACAATTGGAGACCGTATAGTATACGGTCATCTCTTTCCGATAAGAAAGCTCACGGCGAACTGTGCAACGGTGAAATGTTTTACGAAAAATTTACATGTAACCATTTCAGTTCCCATTATTTCTGAGTTCCCGACTCATGTGGTGTAAATGAGAACTTATTATCCTTGGTTATTTTGCCACCAACCAAACCCGTCCTCTACATAATCTAACCAGTTTTAATCTTGTGTATCACGGTCTGCGAAGTATCTTCAGTTTGATATGCCTATGAAGGAATAGTTATCAAAGACTGAGGTCGCCATGTAATCCAGTGTGCTTTGACTAAGTTTAATTAATGTTGAGCTGAAAGAAGACCACGGAGAAACTGACAATGAAATAATTTTATATAAAACAAAAAGACTTTTATATTGTGACCGCCAGAGAGTATGACGCTCCAATCCCTTGTAACAAAACCTCAAGAATTCCGTCGCCATTGCCAACCAAATTTCACCCCACAGCGGTGCTACAAAAGCGATCTACGCGTCTTAGGTCTCACATGGCGCGATCTTGTGTTTGCCCTATGCTCGAAAGCTAGAGCGTGACAGGGTGAAGTAAATAAGTATCAGACTCAGTAGATATAGTTTTCATGATGTTGTATATATCACTGGACTGGACATAGTGAATATGTTATTAGTATTTGTACAGAATTCTAAAATTTAAATGTTTTGGTTTGACGAGCTCTCAAGACAAGTACATTTTTTCATGCAAGCATTTTTTCGGTACAGTTCGGTTATGAGGAATACAGCGGAAAACACATTTTGAAAATAGCCGATATACTGAATTATTTGTTAGGTTAATGTTACACCCCCGTATGGTCCCCATTTGGGGATGTCTCTGTGTATCTGGAGAGGCCCGAGTCGGTATCAAATCCAACAAATATTAAGCGCTGATTACGAAAATAAATAATAATAGAGCCGGCAATGCCGTAGCTTATGACGGTTGAAAAATATTGCAACGTCGCCGTCTTTCGACAACGCGCTCGTTGAAAGCGAAACACAAGATGGCAGATAATACGCTCTAAACAGCCAAACAGTGAACACGCACATTTCGTCCTCCGTAAAATAAATTATTCAAAATGTAACTATTATATAATATTAACTTAAATAAATCTCGCCGTTTCTGATCACAATTCCGGTGTGTTAATTGTCCACCTCCACATCCCGAATCCAGACGAAAAACCATACCAAAATAAAAGTGACTGCTTGCCACTTTCGAAAATGGAGGGAAGTGATATTAACCTAACCAAACCTAACCTTACCTAACCTAACCCAACCTAACTTAACCTAAACTAACCCAAACTAACAAATAATCCAGTATATCGGGTATTTTCAAAATGGGTTTTCCGCTGTATTCCTCATAACCGAACTGTACCCATTTTCTTTTAAAAATGTAACAGTGCATCAATTAAAAACGACACCCAATTTATATAACTTTTATAACTATGTAGAATTAACAATCGTGTATTTAATTTTGAAGTCGATTTACTGTAAGTACCTACTTGGTCACCAGTGCAATTGTATTATTTCAATATTCAGCACCTCAATAATTAGGTATAACATTAAATAAAACATAGAAGCCGGCTTGAGAGTGGGTCCATTGTTTGGGCCCCGCACCAGTTGAAATACGACCTTAAGGTGGAGCGAGTTCAAGAGAAATTTTTGAGACTCCTTCACTTGAGGTTGTATGGATACTATCCGCAGCTTTATTTAACTGGCTACCTCTTAGGTATGCTTAGGTACATACTGTAGCTTAAACTCTAGATGATATTTATATTTGGCCACGTATTTTTTCCGAGTTATACGCGGTGAAAATGAGAACTCCGCCTTCTTGATTGTATTGACATGTATATCCCTAATAACTGTCTTAAAAATTGGGAGCATCAATTGTTTGTTCTCCCAAGGTGCAGAACTAACCTGACATTGGTAATGCCAATTGGGAGGGCAATAACTCTGTTCAACTAAATCACTTTGAATATTGACATATTCCACTTGCATGATATGAGTATAGGTGGGCATTGTTTGGTAAATACTGAAAATACGGTCTGCTTGGTTCATTTGGTGTATTTCGTTGTAAGTATCTAATTTATAGATTTTTTTGTATTTACACTTCTCTACTGTTTAAGATCTTTTAGGTATATAATACTATTTTAATTATATTTCTCTGTTTCTAAATATCATGTTGTGAACGTCTTGAATTAATAATTTGTAATGTTCACTAAGTATGTATATGTAAAATAAATTGAATTTGAATTTGAAAAAACTCAAATATACATGTGAGTATTTATATTCTATAACAGTCACTAACTGTGCGAAACATAATATTATGTTGAAAAGTATTTTACCACGTTTTTTTAGCTCGTATTCTTGTTTGTCCGGTGGTTGTTTATCCAGTAAAAATATTGCAATCGATTTTTAACTAACTTCCCAACTAACTAGACATTTGAAACTTTTAGAATATATCCGAACACGATGCCAATGCATTTTTTTAATACTTTTAGCCATCTTTAAGTAGAATTGAATTCATTTTCAGTTAATTCTGTTTTGTATGAAAAGTTATTTCGGAAGAAATCCGTAATTCAATCCACTATTATTGGTTGCTAAGGTGATCCTAGCAACTAAATTGTTAATATATACCTGCGTTACTATGGAAATCAAAATGACATTTCAGTATTCTATATTTGTTTGTTGCAAAATAGTAAAAAAATGATTTGTTGACAATTGCCTTATTTGTCCTAAATTATGAATACATAGAATTGTCAAGTTTATATGATTCAACAGAAAATTAAAAAACGTGGTATATAAAAAGTTCTTTTTATATTGTAATTATTTTATATTTGGTGACTACCATGTAATGAACTTAGTTTGTAAGCAATAATAATATATCTCACTGACAATGAAATTTCAATGTATCACCCATCAGTCCAGGGTGCTTTCTCCATTTCTCCCAACCTATTAATCTAATTTCCTCGTCTCCTTGTACATTATTTTTCTTCATGGAGCTGATGTATTATATTTCCAAGACAAGCCTCCGAAGGCTTCAAAGGAAAGCGGAAAACAGAAGCGCCACCTCTTATCTTAATGAAAAAAACACAATTTTACGCCTTATTTTAGACGTTCTCAAACCGTGTTTCGGATTTCTTTGTACCGGTAGAATTTTAGAAGGTATACATTAAAGGTGAGTTAGAAATACTGTCACCAGTTTGTGTACTCAAGTCTCGGCATGCTACTACCCATACTCAGTACGTGTGGCCCAATAAACTTGTTCAAACTTGTTGATGAGATCATCGCTGAAAATCGCTAGTTGGTACAGTTGATAGACTTTCAATACTATTGACATTAAATGCGCGCGAGCAAGATAGCATAATACACGTATGTCGATCCGTGATATACTCAACTGTCATTGGCGTCATTGCTCTCCCTTTCTTTCCAGTTGTAAAGTTGGTATAGTGAAGGACAGAAATGGTGACAAGTTCGTTCCTTATTAATAATATGGAGTTAGTTTTAGTTCCAGTTGAGTATGAGACTGATAAGTATTTACGCGTCTATATGGTTTTGTCACGTCGATATTCTCGATTTTTTAGTGTTATAATTGGAACTTATAAACTGAATTCAAATTTTATGCGTGATTGTATAAATGGATTATAATTATTATAAAAAAAAAAATTGTGTAAAAATGGCTTCTAAGCTTGGCACGCCAAACGCTCTATATAGTATTCCAAATATTAGTAAGTATTTTGGAACAAGTTTCGATACTAAGTATTTTTTTATACATATAGTAGGTATACTTAGTCTTCAAAATCGACCAGTTTTCCCACCTCTAGTGACTACGCTATAAATATTTGAGTATCGCTGTTGTTGATCATTAATATCTTTTAGGATACTTAGAAACACTATATATATAAATACAATAGTAAAGATATGTCAGTTTTAAAATTTCACTTAGTAAGAGAAGAATAATATCAGCGAACACAGAATTATTTATGGCTCCTTGAAGCTACTAAACTGAGAGAACTTATAAAGCTTTTAAATCATGTGGATATGATGGTCCTAGTCTATTTAGGCTATACTTCAGCTGATGCATGGTCTTAAAACGATCGTGAGTACGCGAAGCGCAGATTGTGCAAACGACGCGTGACGAAAGAAACATAATTTGTCATAAAAATTCAACAAGCGTCCATTTAATGTTATGTTTACTGTAATTCAAGTAATAATAATAATATAATCATTGACATGTTTTATTTTTCGAGTAAATACGTAACGTTTTTTAGTCA
This sequence comes from Rhyacophila brunnea, assembly GCF_057557595.1. Lineage (NCBI taxonomy): Eukaryota > Metazoa > Arthropoda > Insecta > Trichoptera > Rhyacophilidae > Rhyacophila > Rhyacophila brunnea. The sequence goes on along the minus strand of NW_028232904.1, from coordinate 27,002,144 downwards.
TCTTTACACGATTTAAGAGTTAATTCCTCCGACGCCATCACAAAACAAATTGACGTGCTCACAGGTCGACTATCGCTCTCCGACTGGCAACGCATGCAAAATTACGTCCCACCTATTGCTGAAAATTAGAGAAGTATGCTCTTAAGACATTTTAGGATCCACGCAATAAAGGGTGAATTCTTTGGTTAGATAGATCTCACGAAAAGGTTAACTGTCATACCGAGCTATGATACAGGTTTACATGTAAACTGTACGTAAAACATTTCGCCGTGAGTTTTATTATCGGTAAGAGATGACCATAATACTATACGGTCTCCAATTTTATTAGATTCGATATGAACATTAATTAAATTTTTTTAGCCGATTTTGGCAAAATTCATGAATTCAATAATGAAAACCTAACCTAACCTAGTCCTACAAACTTATCTAAAGAACGGTCAAAATGGAACTATGAACTACCATATGGACGCCATATTGAAAACGTCATTCGAATAACAGATTCTGTTCAGTTGCGAATCTTGATTGGGTAGTTTTCGTCTGTGGCTCCCCCATAAATTCTTCAGTAGGTCTGTAACATAACTTAACCTAACCTAACCCAACAAATAATCCAGTATATCAGCTATTTTCAAAATTTGTTTGCTGCTGGCTTCCTGTAAACCGACAAGAGCCGTATTTTATTCAGCATTATGTGACCCAACGAGGTTGGACTGTTTTTAATTTACGACCATTAATACCGATACCAAGACCGGACGCACAAGCGGTGTCGGATTTTTAATCCACAGACTCTGGAAAGATCGCATAGTTGAATTTGATTTCTCCTCAGATAGAGTAGCAAGTTTAACACTTCAGCTCAGCAAAAGATACCAGATTCTGCTTTTGCAAGTTTATGCGCCCACTCAAAACTCACCTGATGAAAAAGTGGAGGAGCTATATGAAGAAATCAGTACGTTGAAAAATAAACGGAAATGTCACTTCACTATCATCATGGGAGACTTTAATGCACGAATCGGATCTCAACACCAGGATGATGTAGCGGTCGGGCACTTCGGACATGGCACCAGGGATGGCCGAGGAGACATGTTAGTGGAGTTTGCGGAAAACCACAATCTCTACATCATGAACTCATTCTTCAAAAAGAAGCCTTCTCGAAAATGGACATGGCGAAGCCCAGCAAAACGAACCAGCGAAATCGACTACATCCTCACCGACAAGAAGGATATTTTTCTAGACTGCACAGTCATTAACAAATTTCATACTGGCAGCGACCACCGAATGGTAAGGTGTAAAGTACGATTTAACATCAAACGTGAGAGATCCAAACTGATGCAGAAGCCCAGAGTCCGCAGAGGCTTGAGAAGCAGAGTCGAATTCCAACAAGAGCTGGAGAACAGGCTAGCGGCTTTCCAAGCTGAAAATGACCCCATCTCCCTACAAAACACCGAGGCAGTAACAAAAATCATTATAGAATCTTTGGAAGAGACAGTTGCTGCTGTGGTTGAACGAGTAAGCAAACTTTCAAAGGAAACGTTGGATCTTATGAAGCTGCGTAAGAGTACAAAAAGCGAGCAACAAGTTGCAAGTGATCTCGAATACTCCACGCTGTGCAAAACTCTACGTAAAAACATACGAGAAGATCTTCGTAAGTTCAATATGAACCTTGTAGAATCAATTGTTGCGTCAGGAAAGAGCTTACATAAGAACAAGCAGCATCTGTCAATAGGGAGATGGCAGATCACGACACTAAAAGCGCAAGATGGAAGTATCGTGCGTAACTGGGATCATCTACTGGGCACTGTTGTTGAGTTTTACAGCGCTCTATACAAAGATGACACTGACATCAACTCAGATCTTCCGGTGAACGGAGAATATGGAGATCCTCTTCCCGAGGTTACTACCACGGAGGTGGAATATGCTATAATGTGCATGAAGAGTGGGAAAGCCCCGGGAGAAGATGGGCTGACTATCGATGTTCTCAAACGGGCCGGGAGGACGGTGAGCGATGTGCTCGCACGTCTGTTCACGTCTTGTCTGCACGAAGAGAACATCCCAGAGTCATGGAAAAATGCCTCCATTATTATTCTCCATAAAACAGGAGACACTGAAGATCTGAAAAACTATCGACCAATTAGTCTACTGCCAATTCTGTATAAAGTTTTCACGAAAATACTTTCAAACCGTCTCGAAACAGTTCTAGACGAGAACCAACCAAGAGAGCAAGCCGGAATCAGAAGAGGCTACAGTACTATGGATCATATACAGGTCGTCAGGGAAATCATAGAGCGCTACCAGGAATACAAACTGCCATTATATCTTGGTTTTATAGACTATGAAAAAGCGTTTGATTCCATCAAAAAATTCTCAATTATAGACGCCCTTAGCAACCAAGGAATTTCCAGACGCTATATAAACATATTGAACAGTATATAAAGTGATGCCACAACATGCGTGAAACTCCACAAACGGTCGTGTAAATTCCCCATTAACAAAGGTATCCGGCAAGGTGATACCATTTCACCTAAACTATTCACCGCTACTCTTGAGGACTTATTTAGGAAACTTGATTGGGAGAAAAAAGGTGTTCCAATTAATGGGGAGCACCTCAGTCACCTGCGCTTTGCAGATGATATTGTTATACTCTCACAAGACCCGAAAGACCTCCAAGGTAGAATGCAAGAACTCGCGGATGTCAGTCAAACGGTCGGTCTAAAGATAAATGTCTCAAAGACAAAAGTGATGAGGAATTGTTTTTCGGACCCTGCGATTATCTGTATTTCTGGGACCCAACTCGAGCAAGTCAGCAGCTACGTCTATCTCGGACAGCAGGTGTCCATAGACGGAAGCATGCACGATGAAATTGCTCGAAGAACAAAGCTGGGATGGAGTGCTTTCGGACGTCTGAATATTATCTTCAAGAGTGACCTACCATTATGTCTTAGGCGTAGGGTGTTCAACCAATGTGTGCTACCCGTGCTCACGTATGGCTGCGAGACGTGAACCCTCAACACGAGAGATGTCCAAAGACTAAGAGTCACACAGCGAGGCATGGAGAGGTGCATGTTGGGCATCACGCGAAAGGACCGTAAGAGGAACGAATGGGTTAGGAAGCAGACAAGAGTACGCGATGTAATAGACGTTGCCAAACAGCTGAAATGGGGATGGGCGGGGCACATTGCTCGCCGCTGGACAAATGCCGTCATCCAGTGGTACTCAAGGGGTACGAAACGACCACAGGGTCGCCCTAAAATCCGCTGGATTGACAAACTGGTAAAGTTCGGCGGAAATACGTGGCAGCGAACGACACAGGACCGAGAGAGTTGGAGAAAGCTTGGGGAGGCCTTCATCCAGCAGTGGATTGACCCCGGCTGATGATGATGAATACCGATACAACATTTCACGGTGTGATACGGCGAACTGCATACGTACAAATTTCCGGATGAAGGGCAGAGGGTAGATATGGGCCAGTTAGGAACGATCCTGCGCCAAAGTACGTGAACGTTAAATATTGATATTAATTAAGAGCGTACATAAGTGAAACGGTAAATAATTTTAAACTCTATGTTGGACGTAATTTCGGCCGCGTTGCCATTCGGAGAGCGATAGTCGACTTGTGAGCACGTCAATTTGTTTTGTGATGGCGTCGGAGGAATATATTTTTAAATCGTGTAAAGATGACTAAAAAACGTTCCGCATGTACTTGAAAAAGAAAACATGTCAATGAATATACTATTATTATTAGTAATATAACAATAAACATAACATTAAATGAACGCATGTTGGATTTTTATGACAAATTATATTTCGTTCGGCTCGCGTCATTTGCACAATCCGAGCATCGCCTAGTCACGATCTTTTTAGACCATGCCTCAGCTGAGGTATAGCCTTAAATGTCACTCCAATCAATTTATAAGTCTCTAAAGCGAAATATACTGAATATTTAATTATTTCACCAAAGTCGTGGTTATAATTTTATTATTATAGTCAAACAAACCCTCCCACATAAAATCTTTCATTTTTTCATAATATTATAAATTACTTACCAATTGTTTTCTCTGGATCAGGAATGCATAGAAATGAAATATAATACATTGTAAGAAATTATGAATAATATAGAACAATTTTATAAATAGTTGGATAAATTAAAATTAATTGTTACTCAAGCGACTAAAATGAGTATTACGTTAAAGTTCCCACCACCACTCGTCATATATGCACAGCCGTGGATATGCACGGTCACTTTCCATGACGTTTTAAACGTGTCTGAAAGAAGTGATTTTAAGTGCGCATTCCGTCCCGAGATGGAGCCGCACGGGACTGATACTGCAACCATGCACCGTAGTGCTTAAAGAAGAAAGTTAAGAAAGATTTTTTATTGTTTTTTGGACTGGCTCTGCTGTCCGCTGACGTTAAACGCCCTGTGTACCCGCATACTGAGTGTCACGAATTGAAATGGATGAGTCTACAGAGGAGTCGGGCTCACCGCGAGTCCCGCTCCCCATACGACGCCGACGCTGCAAATTTATCGAATGCCGCAAAGTTGGCCTCGGTTGCTATCAGATAAATGAGTATTGTAAGATTTCATATTATGTTAGATAGATGATGTATCCGGAAATTTGTACGTAAACAGTTCACCGCAGGACACTTATTCGTGCGCCGCAGTACGTGAAACATGAGTTCGTGTAACATTTAATCAAATGACGAGTTCTTCGTTGAACATTTCACCGTGGAGTATATTAATTTGTACGTATTCTACAACATGTGGCGAATTTTATGAGATGTCTTTACTAGGTAAGGTTAGGTTAGGTTAGGGTTAATCTAATTGGAACAGTACTATTTGCAAAGTATCGCCGCATTTTGTAAGATACGTACAAATGTATTCCACGGTGAAATGTTCAACGAAGAACTCGTCATTTGATAAAATGTTATACGAACTCATGTTTCACGTACTGCGGCGCACGAATAAGTGTCGCACGATGAACTACATACGTACAACTTACATGTAACCAGATAGATGAAACTTTATCAACGAATTCCAGATTCGTGAAAAACTCCCCTTGATTTCATTTCATCGGACGCTTCATGTTTTTTTTTAATCATATATGTCGCAGGGAGGATGACATTCTTGAAAGAAACTCGTGGTATTTGCTCAAGTCTTGAAGGACGAGGAAGAACTCCATCCAGATATGAGTGTTTCACAAGTATAGTGAACCAAGTCCATTCCGGTTATTTTTGAGTAAGCTAGGTTCAAACATAATATTTGAGTATTTCTAATTCTGTAAGGGTATTCTGTATGATTGCACTTCTGAAGTGTTAGTTTGAGTATATTTTAGTTATTATGTAAGGGAAATCATACCCTTACAGAATAAGAAATACTCAAATATTAGGTTTGAACCTAGCTTATTCAAAAATAACCAGAATGGACTTGGTTCACTATACTTGTGAAACACTCATATGACGCATCAAATTTCATATCTAAATAAGTCTTATTATAGAAGACGACATTTTAAACAATATAACCCCTTAAATATTATGTTCCTCACGTACTTGGTTTGGCCAACTACTATATAATCACCTATTGGTGAAGGGTGGAACTAGGCTGTTATAATCCGACATAAATAGAGCACACTAATCTTTGTCAAGTTATACGTATTTGTTTTCATTGAAATAAGACTACAAATTTCAGATAATGTTGATTAGTTTATTAAATTCATATTAACCCTGCATAATCTCTCTATTATGGTTTAGTTGGGTGGGTTTAATGAATTAAAAATAGACTAACCGGCACCATATGAGCAGTATAACAGCATAGATAGCAATCTCATAAAACTCGAAAAAAAGTTGTGAATACAGTTCCATAGAGATTATAATTGAGAACCAAATAAATTCAATATTTTGTGGAAAACCCAGCATTCTCTTATCAAAACGCACATTTGAAAATCGCTGTTAAAAGCAAAGGCAGTAATCTCACTGTCCTTTCAAAAGCATACACAGCAATGTCCATTTCAACGAATCAAATGCAAGAGAATGTCACGTCACAGGATGGCCACTCCATACTAAACAGACAGTTGGCGGTGATTTTTGTTGGTGCTAATTTTAAATCTTTTTAATATCCCTTTCCAAGTTATGAGGTTTCCTTCGAGCTAATTAACACACAGCAAATATGTTGGCAGTTTACAAAGTTTTTTGGCAAACACAGCAATCTCCAATTTTGTAAGATGCAAAGACAGCAATCTCCACCGCGTGTAGCAAAAGCAGCAATCTCCCGATTAAAATACTAATTATCTTTTTATAGACACACATTAAAGAAAAACTGAGAATAAATTTGTTCCCTGATATCAAAATACTAAAATCATGTATTTTTTAGACTCCGACGAAATCTCCTTTATTATTTATAAGTTTTTGAACTTTTTCTCAAAAACATAACAGTGGGACATTGCTGCCTTTGCTTTTATACCCCTCATATTGTGTAATATTATGTATTCTTAATTCAACGGAAACAAATAATTATGAATGAAAAAGTGTGCGCTATTTTTGTCGGACCACCCCATAGCATACCTAAATTATTATGGTGTGATTTAGACAGGCTTTAATTGATTTTTAAAAACTAACCAGAATCATCTGCAATTTGTATTTTTGGTTTAATGAAAACAAATAATAATTATGACAGAAAAAGTTTTGTATGCAATATTTGTGTTGGATCTTAACAGCCTACCTTTACTCCTCGTCACTGTAACTATCATTACTATTATTGAGATGTACTTAGGTAATAAGTATTACCCAATTGGTGGAGGTTTTGGCAAAGCTTTGTCGAATCCAGCTTTTCCTAACAACCAGTAAGTTGGTAATTTTCCTTTTCCTTTGACTTCTGTTCTGCCTCGGTACTCCAATGAGTAGCCTCCAGCAGCTTCCAGCTTGTCTCTGGTCGCTTGAGAGAGGTGGATCCTCCACGCGGACCCTGTGGATAAAAATACGGAAAAATGATTAGAATTTTATTTTTGACATGTTAGGTAAGGTAATGGCTAACTGGCTCTAACTGGCAGGGTATCTTAAAGGGTGGAGATAACAAAACGTTTAATATTTGAATATTATATTTAAATGAAAAGTATTAATTGATTTTTTGCAGCTCTCTCTTGCAATGCAAGTTTTGCCATACATTGGACGGACCAATTAATAATTAATTTATGTATTTTTTTAAGAAAACAAAACATCATGGAGATAACAATTCTAAATTCAAGACGTGCACAATATGAGATTTACATTATAACAAATATTACCCTCAGAGGAGAGAAGAAGAGAATATATTAAATAATAATAACAATATTAATAATAAAAAATAATAATTACAAGATAAAAAGAACTTTTTATATGCCACGTTTTTAAATTTTCTGTTGAATCATATAAACTTGACAATTATTCTATGTATTAATAAATACTTTTTTTGTAGTTGATAGAAATACTGAAAAAATATTATAGAATACTGAAATGACATTTTGACATTTCATATTGATTTCCATAGTAACGCACGTATATATTAATAATTTAGTTGCTAGGACCCCCTTTGCAACCGACAACAGTGAGTAGTAGCGAATTTTTTCCGAAACATACAAAACAGAATTAACTGAAAATGAATTTAATTCAGTATTAAAAGAATGCATTGTCGTCGTGTTCTGATATTTTCTAAAAGTTTCAAATGTCTGGCTAGTCGGGAAGTTAGTTAAAAATCTTCAATCGTCCAATACAAATCTTGGACAAAGAAGAAAAAATTTGTACTGGACGCTCAAGAAAAAATCTGTACCGGACAAACGAGAATACGAGCTAATAAAAACGTGGTAAAAATAAAAACATACTTAAGTACAATTTTATACAGAAAAATAAAATTTCGAATACAAAATACATAGCACGTCACCGAAAATGTCTACGCCTTTAGGAAGCGCATTGACTCGTCTTGTACCCCTAATGGTGCCTGATAGGCTTGACACGAGGAAACGGTCCAATCCAGAATAAATCATGGCGACCACGTAGGTAATTGACAGGCGCATGTAAATTCAAATTCATTATGACACCAGGATTGGCAACCATCCCTCGCGATAACAGGCAAAAGTGTTTCAAGAGCAGAATAGATCTACGAGATTCAAGAGAGTGAAAAGTAAGCATGCCTTGTAGAAAGGCAGTCGGAAAATAATCATTTGACGAATTATCGAAAGAAAAATATATGTAAAATAATATAATAAATATATTATAAATAATGTAAAAACTTACCTGTAGATTCCATTCTCGAAGCAGTGTTGACCGTGTCTCCAAACAGACAATATCTTGGCATCGTCAGACCTACCACGCCAGCACAGCAAGGTCCTGAGGAAATAAACCATATTTATTTTACATTTCAGTGTAAACTTGTTTACCTAAGTTAAAAGATGCACAACTTACAGAAGGCGGCGTGGATAGGGAATCCAATCCCGAGCCAAAATTTTGACCCCGGGATTTCGGGATTACAATTTGACGATCCCGGGATTGGCGTTTTTTCGATAGTTAATATTTTTTTATTTATACAAATAGCATTGATAAAATCGGTCAAAATGTCTAGTATAATTTATACTATTTTAGACACGTAATGTTGATATTGTGTATTTTGGATATATATGGGTTTAATGGAGTAAATAATATTGTAATATAGATAGATAATAACGTGAAAGTAAAACAGTTTTGTTTTTATTTATTTAAGAAAAGATAACATTCATTATTGTCCCTTCTTCGAGCTGTGTGTCCAGCCCATTTCTATTTGAGGTTCTTAGCGAACTCTATTACATCGCAAACCCTTGTATGTTTCCTTATCCACTCATTCCGCTTTTTGTCCTTTCGCATTATGGTCAGAATGCACCTCTCCATATCACGCTGTGCTTCTCTAAGTTTCCGGATCACCTTTTTACTGTTTCACACGCATATGTGATTACGGAAAGCACAGACTGGTTGAACACTTTGCGCTTTAGGCACAGTGGGAAGTCGTTTTTGAAGACATTATTCAGATGGCCAAAAGCACTCCAGCCCAGCTTTACTTGTGAAAAATTTCATCAAAATAATAATATATATACCAATCTATAGTCAGCCGAATGCAGAACCAGTTTAACACACATTTGAAATATTTTGCAGAAAAGTTTTTTGAAACAGCCTATTTCAGTTATTTATTATTTTTATAGACAATTTGTGTGCACCATTATTCCCATTAATAATCATATTAACTAAAACATGAAGTACACATTTATCTATATTTAAATTATTTATTAAAATAATAAATAATTTCAGTAAGTTGCTTCAAAGAACTCTATCGTAAAAATAATCTAAATGTAAGTTAGAATAGTTCTGCATTTAGCCTACGACTTGTTGTCCCAGATAGATGTAGTTTTTCACCTGTTTGAGCTGAGTGCCATTGATGAGGATCTTTTTTTGGCGCGCAATGCAGTTGAAAATGTCTTTCCTCTTTGTTACATTGGTAACCGGACAAAACAGAACATGATAAAACAGACCATGACAAAACAGAAAATGACAAAACAGAACAGTGACAAAACAGAAGTTAGGGGAAAAATGAAAGATTAACTTTTGTGAAATCTGTTTAGGTTAGGTTACGTTATATATTGTTATGTTAGGTTAGGTTAGATTATGTTAGCTTAGGTTAGGTTAGCTTAGGTTAGGTTTTTATTTCGTTGTACCTAGTCTCCCAATCATTTTTACATTTTATATTGATTAAGATGAGATATCCTAAGCTTGCCGGCAAAGTCCCGTTTATTTGAGACTTTCTAGCGATTTGGAATGCAGAAATTAAGTATATAATTTGATTTATTATGGCGTATTGAAAATATGTGCTATTAAAAATCTATCAACATAATAGAGATAGGACAATTTCAATATTAAAATTACATTTTTCCTGAAAGGTCATAGTTATATTTATCGTTGTTCTGTTTTGTCACTGTTCTGTTTTGTCATGGAACCCATTATTTTTATAATCAATGACTTCCGCCCAATAGGCTGTTTTCGCCACTGATAGATACCTATATGATCCAAGGTAGGTATAAATGAAGGAAAGTGCTATGGGAAAAGGGTCGATTTTTATTATAGGCAATAAAACATAAACGATTTTCCCATTTTCAATTTCAGTCAAATAATGCCCTCTCATAAGTTACCAGTATCTGGCTGCAATGTGGAGATTTCTTTTGATCGTTAAATAATTAACTGTAGCACACAGTAGCCTGACCAAATCAAGACTCAGTTAAGGATCCATCACAGGAGGAAACTGCCATGACCGTTGTTAATTGCCCCTCATCGACAATCCTTAAAAAGAGAGGAGAGTCCCAAGGTGGTAGTTTTTGCCATAAAGGCAGGCACATGCGAAAAATACGGAACGTGACTGCGCAGCACACGTTTATTTGAATACGGTAATTACTTGAATACATAATTTACAAAAAATATAATGAATATACATAATTTGAAAACATCTCATGCATATCATCATCATCATCAGCCTGAATCCACTGCTGGATGAAGGCCTCTTCAAGCTGTTTCTAATTCTCTCGGTCCTGTGCATTGCGTTGCCACGTACTTCCGCAGAACTTTATCATTTTATCGATCCAGCGGCCTCTAGGTCTACCTTGCGGACGTTTTGTACTTCTTGGATACCACTGGATGGCTAGATTTGTCAAACGATTGTCTCTTCTTCGAGCTATGTGTCCAGCCCATCTCCGTGTAAGGCTTTTAATAAATTATATGCAAATACACACTAGAAAAAAACATTTTGTAAAAAAAAATACAACACCCGACGGGACTTGAACCTGTATGTGCTGGATTCGCGCCAGTATGTTTTTCCAATTAAGCTCCGTGCATCTTACTAAATTACAATGATTTTCACTAGTAGTTGTTACATGAACTGCTGATCGAATTGCGTTATAGTGTGTATATGCATGAGATGCTTTCAAATTGTGTAGGTATATTCATTATATTTTTTGTAAATTATGTATTCAAGTATTTTAATGTATTCAAATAAATGAAACATTCTAATTATTGAACTTGGAGTGATCCGTGACGTCGGTTAGTGATTAAAGTAATACCTATGTTGATTTAAAATACAAAAGCCGATCGCCAATAGTAGCTCAAGCGCTTCAGAGAGTATTAAAAAGTTACTAGTTAAAATTTTTCGCAATTAAGGATGACGCCTTTAGCATAGTGGTCTATGTGCATGGGCGCGATACACGAGAGATGCAGGTTCGATTCCCGCGGGACTTACTTTTTTCAAAAAGATTTTTTCTATTGGTTATAATATATTTGTAAAAGTAATCTAATTTGTGGTATTTATAACAACAATATGTTTTAAATTAAAAATAATTACAAGATAAAAAGGACTTTTTACATACAACGTTTTTAAATTTTCTGCTGAATTATTATGGTCAATTAGCTCAAACTTGTACTTGATATAAAAAATAAAATAAAAAAAACAAACAAAAATTATGCAATACTGAAATGTCATTTTGACATGTCATTTTAATTTCCATAGTGACGCACGTATATATTAATAATTTAGTTGCTAGGACCACCCCCTTAGCAACCAATAATAGTCTTTTACTTTTTACGGATTTTTCTGAAATAACTTACCATACAAAAAAGAATTAACTGAAAATGAATTCAATTCGGCTTTAAGATGGCTAAAAGTATTAAAAAATGCATTGGCATCGTGTTCTTATATATTCTAAAAGTTTCAAATGTCTAGCTAGTCTGGAAGTTAGTTAAAAATTAATTGCTAGATCTGTACTGGACAAACAACCACCGGACAAACAAGAATACGAGCTAATAAAAACGTTGTAAAATAAGGATATATTGTATATATTTTCAAAATTTTATTCGGGGTTTGCCTTCTGTTTTGTGTAGATACTGTGTATTTAATTGGGTACCTATGTGTTTTATACAGCTATCTATAGGCATAGAGGTTGTAAGCTTTCAAGGTCTATTAATTTACTTAGTGCGCACTAAAAACTTCCTAATTAGATACAGTGGGATAACTTGACGGCGTTTAGTGTAACGGACCGGAATGAGGATAACATTCGGCACTAAACATTTTGAGAAACTTTGGAAATTCTTTAAACGATACGTTTTATCAAACACTACTAGCTACACTTTTATAATAAATTCTGTACTTGACAGCTAGTACATACATTTTCCTATTTAATTCCAAAAAGAACATGGAAATGCAATTTAAGATTTTCCATGTTAATACTATCGACCGAAGGTACGAGTACTTGATGGAATTTGAATTTAAATTCTAATGGATTTTAGTTTTGTACTATTAATTCCATTCGAGTCGTTTTTGGCGACCCGGGTTGTGCATTTCGACATCTTCAGGTAATATATACTAAATAATGTAAAAACTAAGAAACACCATCTATAAATTGTATTGTTAGTTTAATGAAGAAAAAAAATATGTATGACTGACAAAGTTTAATGTGCACTATTTATTGCAGATCTTAACCTCCATCCTCCGCCAGTGATGTATACTCACCAAAAGAAAAATACACACTGAAAACGAATACAGTTAACTATAACTTATATAAAAAAATCTACCTAAAGTAGGTAAAAACTTTATCGCCCACCTATTAAGTCAAGGATCACAATAAAAAATACAACAAACAATTTAGAAAAAATACTACGATTATCTGAGTCGTTACTTAATCACATCTAAAAAGCATGCTTAAAAATATATCAGTTTTGAATAACGACATACAGCGAGCGTTTTTACTCACCTAGGGGTTATTTGACTTGCTCCCCGGTATGCGCATACTAGCCCTAATGCATTCACTTCCTTTGTAAAACGAGATTTGTACCACGGCGACGGGATGGGACTGAGTGACCCCGGTCATCAAAAAATAGACGCCATAGTTTTCTCAATTTGGACATAGATGTCACGAAATAGGGCGTATTTAATTTTATTATTTATTTTAATACCGCGTAATCATCATTATGTTATTACAAAATTTACAATAATCGCTTTATTTATTTGCATAATTATTAATATCTCTATAAAATTGCAAATGGATAAAATAAATTAAATAGTTAATTTTAATCATGTAATTAAGATAGTATATAATGACAATGATAAAAATATCGAACGTGTATTTTTGACATGATAATAATGTGGGATATGTCATTGGGGATGGTCTGATGGTCGGGATGATGGGGGATGCATTTCCACATGATCTTTTTTTAATATAAACTAGATGCAATAAAAAATGTCACATATTATTATCTACCTAATAAAAACATTTATTATTCAAGTTATGGATTATTTTCACAACATAAAAATAATCGGTGTGCGTACTTACGTACGCGCGTTAGAAATTATACTTCATTGGCGTAACAAAACAAAAACAAAACTTGTGATAAACTAGATTCTTTGACGAGCTCTTAATAATTATCTTGTTACATTACACATTCAAGAAAAAGGACCGCTCATTGGAACGCCGTTGGTTTATTTCTATACACTTTAGCTTATATTACTAACTGACGTTTTACCGTTTGTTTACGTAAGGAATTACAAATGGCCGACAATAATAAATTCGCTGCCTAGGCAACGGAACAATTCTAAACTCTAATATTATACTGTATATTCGTCACGATTGCAGTATCATATTGTGGCGCAAAGGTAATGCGTTCGGCTGATAACCGAACAATCGGTGGTTCGAATGCAATCGGGTGCGTTTATTTTCGTGTGAAAAAATAAATTATGTGTTACATAACACAAGCCAAAAATACACTCTGATTTGATTTCCCAAACGCGTCAAAAGAAGTATAATTTCAAAAACTACAATATTAATATATACCATTATGTACTAAGTTAGAACCATCATTATTAATTATTGTCCCAAGGTACAACTTGTTAACTAACTTTTTCAACGGTAAGTAGTGATGTACGCATTGATGATAGCATAAAAATGATTGTTGGCTAAAAGCTACCTACAGTTACTGCCTATGCAGGGTTAAAAGGTTTTCATACTTGAAAAAAAGATGGCTGTACAATAATTAAATAATTAAAAAATGTCGCAAGGTACAACCTTTTTCCCTACTAAAAGTGTTGGTTGCAATATGTGATGTTATATTTTAGAGTAATTCTATTTGGCTAGGGCACTTTATTATTGTCCAGTGCCATCGTCTAACTATTTTTATGGCCCTGTTTTTCAAGTGTAAGTAGTTTAAGAAATGTGTAACCAATTTAATATTAGTCTGGGTCAAAGTTGGCAATATTTTGTAGCTAAAAGAAAGGAAATTGCGATCAACGAAAAGAGATAATATTGACTAGGCAGTTTCATTTTGAAAAATATCTAAAAAAATGTGAATATATATATCTATCTATTCACAACTGCAATCAGTTAAAACCGAATACCTCCTATTCCAGGGTTTGCGAACCTTTTTACGTACGTGTGCCAAAATTTTCCAAGCAGTTATTCATGGCGAAAAAAAAGTTTTTTAAAGTTTTCTAAAAAAATATTTTTTACAGCTTAAAAATTACAATTTCGTTCTTAATTTATTCTATCTTTCATCGTATTTCTAGCCGAAGGCATATCTTTTATTCTTTGAATATTTTGTTTCCTGTTTTCAAAATTCTCAAGAGATCGTGGAAGCATTTAAACCACTCTTCTTTCATATTATATTCTCCATCACTGAAGGGTTTTCCACTTTAAGAGATTATATTTTAAGCAAAATAACAAGCAGTTATTATATTTGAATGACTGCCGATAATTAATTTCATAAGGTTTGTTGATTGAATATTTTTATTTTTAATCGCCCGATCCTACGGACAGACCTATGCAATTTACATTAAGGCTATACCTCAGCTGAGGCATGGTTTAAAACGATCGTTACTATGCTATACGCGGATTGAGTTAATGAGGCGTTCCGCACGGAAATCAATTTGTCATAAACATTCAACATGCGTCCATTTAGTGTTATGTTTATTGTTATATTAGTAATAAAAATAATATATTCATTGGCATGTTTTCTTTTTCGAGTACAGGCATAACGTTTTTAAGTCATCTTTACACGTATAACAATTTATTATATTTACGCTGCCATTACAAAAAAATCGATATACTTCGACGTCCAAAGCGGTTGCGTGGCCAACCGCTTTGGACGAATATCGACTGAGTATGATGGTATTGCAATGATTTGCCGTTTCACTTATGTATAAGCATAATGATTATTCTTGAAAAGGATTTGCCTGATATTTTTTATACAATGCGATTTGTCATACGCAATTTTGCAATTTTCAACGCAATTTTGACGTTTCCGTCCTACGTTGGCTGGCTCGGGCACGTGCTGCGGACGCCTGGAAAGAATTTCAACCTTGCTTGTCTGTTCATCAAGCCAAACGGATTCCGGCGTTCTGGAATGTCGCTAAATACTATCTATAAGAGCAGTTTCGAACGGTGGTCGTAGGCTGTTAAGATCCGACATAAATAGTGCACAATAAACTTTGTAAGTAATAAGTATTTTTTTAAGACTACAATAATTTACAGATGGAGTTGGTTAATTAAAAAAAACACAATTAGTAAATCCTGCCTAATCCAAACCACAATAGTTTTGGTAAGATTTGAGCAATCTGACGAAATTTTTCACATTTTTCTTTAATGCTTATTTGTTCTCGTTGAATTAGTAAGACATACCTATTACATAATAATATGCTGTTGATTTTTTACCCTGTCTAAACCAAACTATAATGGATAAACATATTATTCTATCTATAAAATATCTAAAATTATATATCGTTTAATGATTTTAATGGCATAATTTTAGATATTTTAAAAATAGACTAGTATTTTTTGTACTAACCAACACCGTCTGTAAACTAATTGTCTTCGTTCAATGAAAACAAATACGTCCCTATGATTGAGAGAGTTTAGCGTGCACTATTTATAGCGGATCGTGACAGCCTACCTCCACCCTTTGCCACTGGTATGCAGCGGATCTACGGATGCTGATTGGTGACATGACCTGGAATAGTCCAAGAACGCTGACGAGCGACAGGGATTCACGGAGGCGCCATATTGTGGTGTCCATATTCTCCAATTAGAACTTGAAATTAAGCGAATGCTAAATTTACTAGTATGTAGTCGTAACAATAAAATTGTTATACAACTTTTTTTGCCGTTTTTTAAATTATATTAAAAATTAGTATTTATCACGTTTCTGTCATTCTTTCATTATTCTTTTCGAAAGTCTTTCGTAAGAACATTATTATCAGTGGAAACTTTTTTTTTGTTCTTATAATTTTCTTTGTTTCTTCAATAGAAGCGGGTAAATTTAATTAATTATTTTCAGAGTCGAATCAGACAATGGGCGAAATTTTTGGCGGGCTTCTGAATTTTAATACAAACAGATGATTAATTCACTTAATTACGTGACTAATGGGTATGGAATTATTATGTAATATTTGGTTGCATGTAAATTGTACGTATTGCATTTCACCGTAGCACAGTTCGCCGTGAGCTTTCTTATTGGAAAAAGATGACCGTATACTCCACGGTAATCTCTACAGCAACGAGATGAAAAAATCATGCGTTGTTCTGTATTTATAATTTAATTACAGACCAATTTTTTACTTCTTTCCTTTGTATATTGGTAGTTTTATTACGTATTTTGTGTTAAGTGTTTTAAAAATTATTAGCAAGTTCAAGTAAGTTACAACAAATAATCTTAGAGTGATCCGTGACGTCGGTTAGTAATTAAAGTAATACCTAACTAAATGTCACGTTGTGAACGTCTTAAATAAATAATTTGTATTGTTCACTTTATGTAAAAATAAATAAAATTTATATAATATGCATATTATTTAAAAAAAAAAAATGTAAATCGACTCACTCACCCATTAATAATTTCAAGGGAGTTCTTCTAATTGCAAAAAAACAGTACTCTGGTCGTTTTTTGCGAGAATCTCAAAACTCGATTTTTGTAATTTATGTGAGTTTTGATTCTAGTTAACGCATAAATGTTAAAATCAATAAAACGACTATTTGTTTTGTTAATTTTATTATAGAATAATTTATTACTTATTGTGTTTATTGTGTAGGTAAATCTAATATTACGTTAGCCTTTCTCTATGATATAGAATACTATTGTTTAGGTTTATTAAGCTTGTAGATGACAGAGGATCGTAAAACCAAGAAGAACATGTGGGTTATATGATATAAACAAGATATAACACTAGTTATTATACTCGTACACAACATCATTATTACATCATAGATAAGCTACAACAGTTAAACCGTAAGTGGTACACAAGGATTTTAAAATAATTCAGGATATACATAATATAATTAACTACTTATTTTATTCATTCACAAGATTTAAGAATGCAATATTTTTATTATTGAACATAGATAATTTTGAAAACACTTTATATTATAATTAATAGAAAAAAAACTTGTTTTGAAAAAAGTAAGACACCGGAATCGAACCTGCATCAAACCAAATGCGTCCATACCATTGCTCTTCAATACCGCCCGGACAATTCCGATTAGACAAAACCGCCCGCAAAAAATAAAAATATATAAAACAATTGATTTTTTGGTTTTTCGATAGAAATTTATAATACCTACTTACGATAGTCAGTGTAATTTGAGTTTTAATCCGTTGCAGCTGTCAGTAGAGTAATAACTTAAGGGGGGACATGCTCAGCGTAGGTCAAAATGGAGCTTTTGTTCTATTTTCAAAGCATGATTCTGGACATTCCTTAGACGTTGTAGATAATCTATTTATATAATTTTAAAGCCTTATTATCCTTTATATTTATTTTAAACATTTGATGACTGCATAAAGTATTTTTATTACATAAAATAGTATTCTTTTAAACCTCTCGCTCTAATGTTTTAGAATATAGTCATATTTCAGTACATAACTGTGCAGTGGTGTTAAGATTTTTTACATTTATTTATTTTCAAACGCATTTAGAAAACGATCAGTATAATTTGTGTCGACATTATTATAGTGAAATATTTACGATAAAAATTTATATTGATAATCTCTGTGATCCCAAATTTGACAAGAGTGATAAACATCCTACGAATAATGATTGCTTTATAATAAATATTGACCTAAGAATAAGATAGTATTTTTTCGAAGTACGCCATTTCTTTTGGCATTCCCCAGTGGTTAAGCTACAACATACGGCCGTAGCCATAAATTGACAAACTATAATTGAAGTAGGGAGTAAAATGATGTTAACGTGCGTGTTCATCAGCTTTATTCGTATGTTTTTTTATTTGTGTATTTAAAAGATAATATTAATGTAAAAATTAAAATTGTCTCATTTCTAAATTGTTTTGCCGGCAATGTCTGGGCGGTAATGTCCGGGTAGTTTTGGTTCGGGCGGTTTCGTCGGCACCCCTAAAAAACTGTAGTAGACGAGGTGATCTGGATTAATCGAAATTGATATTCTTTCTTTATATAATATATTACATTTCCAGGGAATTTTGTGCTCCTGTATATTTCATTTAGTCGTTCGTTGATATAGAGTAAGACGGGTTTTGTACCACTGCTTTAGAGCAAACGATGGGGTGCAGAGACACCATAAAATACATTATTAAGCAACATCCCTTTTAATAGCCATCGGCACATTTCAAATATTAATAACACCTGCATGCTTTTAGAATAGAACAATATAAAGGAGATCGCAGTTAAAATACTTAGTAATATTTTGTAAATGAAACTTTTTACGGGCAGTGTTCGAAAATTTCCCCGTGTTCTGTAACGAAGGTTCGCCATAATTATTATCAATTCAATTTATTTATTTTGACACATTGTGGACATTACATTACAAATTATAAATTTGAGACTTTTACAACATGACATAAAACATTATTATAAAGAAGAACGAAAAACAAAAGTAATAAAAGCGATAAAAATGAAAATATAAAAAGAGAATATAATATAAAGATACAAAAGCAGTGAAAATACAATTATACATAATATATATATATAAATTCAAAGAAGTACACCGAGTTTGTTAAGGAGACCCTATTTTAGGAATTTATAGAATAGCGTTCACCCAAACTCACCTCACGCAAGTGGAATGAAATTACAACACCCGAAGCAATTTGGTTGAAGATAGTTATCGCCCTCCCAATTAGCATTACCAGTGGCAGGTTGGTTCTTTACATTGGGAGAATAAACAACTGATGCGCTCTATTTCTAAGATAGATATCAGGGATGGAATCGATCTACAAACCTTTCGATTAGCAAGCGCGCACGCTACTGATTACGCTATTCCAGCCATCAGCCATTCGTATCTATTCTCTATACACAAGGCTGCTATTGGCGGCTATCAAATGTAGTTTATCATATTTATGTAGTGATGGGCTTAATTGTTACAATAAGTTAACCTTCTTAAATTTCAAAAAGCGCTATGTTTTAACAACATCTCGTTTGGATGTGTTAACTTTATAGGCCGGTTCAGATTAGTCGAGTAATTTAGTGGAGTGGTGAATGATTTAGTAACTAAAACGTGTCGGAACACAGTACATTAGTGAGAGACGTGTCAAAATGAATAGAGCACTTTTCAAACTTGTCTCGTGGATTGTTTGGTATTTAGTGAAAGGTGGTGGGGGTGCAACTCGACCGAAAAATTAGAACAAAATTGATTGACTCGACTAAATGATTTTACTAAATTACTCGACTAAATTTGTGTGTTCATACATGTTTAGTTACTAAATTAGTCGACTAATCCGAACCGGCCTTTAGAGCATGATAGACAGTTTTGACTACTAAAACTACTTAGCCGCCGATTGTGTATAGAATAGATGCGATGGAGGAAAAAAAAGGTGCAAACTAACAATTTTTATTAACCGTACTAGTTTGTGTTAGATTTAGCAGATACCTAATAACTGTTTTTGATATTATTCGCCATGCAATTTTGTCAAGACTCGGAATTAAACCCGCACACAAAATTCAATAGGCCGATGCTTTACCATCGTGAGCCATTAATAAATCAAGACAAATAATAATTCATCTTCCAATAATAAAACCTCAAAAGCAGCTTTTTCTTATTGTGCCATCCTCTAGCAGTCGGCCACCACCAAGGCAATCTTAGCATTGTCATCTGCTAACTAGAACAGTTCAGTAGAGCTGCACTCGTACATTGGTGATTGCACGGAGATTATTATGTCACGAAATGCGGCGTAATCCTCTTGTACCTACGATTACCATTGATCTCTCCTTGAATGACATGTTGGGGAATGCTGTACTTTTGTCCTCTTATAAAGGATATCACTAAAATAACTATTGTACTGAAATGAATTCGTACCCACAACATTCACTGTCCCGGTGAGTAGTTTTATCCATCAGACAATCTATCCATCGCTGAGTTTTAAACTTTATTTGATCTATTGGCTAAATTGAATTGCTAATTTCCGTTACAGTCAACATGCATCTTTCACTACCTTGTGATGGGTCTGTAACTCCCCTCTCTATGATATCTCCCCAATGACAACACATTGTCTTTTTTTAATTCAGGGGTGGCTAACCTTTTACATACCATACGCCAATTTTTTTCACAGACGAGTTCAGATGCGCCATACAACTCAAGCACCTTTTCTACCTACTTACGTTCACGGTTGGAGTTGGCAAATAGGGATAGGGGTAGGATCTGCTTCGCTTAGGGGAGGAAAAGGAATAACTCAATACCGCAATTAAATTAATTAATTTATGCCAATTCAAAACACACACGTTTATTGGAGCACCAATCTACAATAGTCAGAAATAATCTCTTGGACGAGAGGGTGATCGCTGTCGTGGACTCCGCTGATGGTGCTATAGCTGCCGGAGTTTCTCGTTTGGTGAAAATAACTCTGGACCACAGTTGTTGGATGTGATGAGAGAAAGAGAGAGAGAGAGGTCTGAGCGGGATGGAGGACTGAGAGCTTTTGAGCGTTTGGATTTCGCTAGTCTTTCAATGTTTGGTGTTAAATTTGTTACTGAGAGCTGCAGCAGAGAATTCTTCAAATTTGAATCAGTTATTCGCGACCTTGTTTTGCTTTTAATAAATTTCATGGATAGAAATGCTTGTTCACATCTGTATGTCGATCTAAAGCGATATACTTTTTGAAAAATTTCTTAGCTCTGGGAAATGTTCACAGGGTATTAAATTTTATTTTCAATAATGAATTTGTTTTTAAATCAATCAGTTCCATTTGTATGTTAATAGGCATCTGCATTACATTTTGTTCACTAAGTGAAAATGGGTTTATAAATGCGAGCATGCAGTTTTCTTCTTTATAGGAAAATTATGAAAACGACTTTCAAAATGACCCTTGCAATATCTTGATTTTTTCAATAGATTTGGTCAAATTGCTATTATCCGTAACACATTCATTCTGCTCTTTCGTGTGTGGAAATCCTCGTTTTTTAACTGAGAAGATGAAGAGAAAATCGCCACTGTAAAATAAAATTTAAAAAACAAAATACACAGTACATCACTGAAAATATCCATGTCTTTGGGGAGCGCATTGATTAGTCGTGAACCCCTCGCTAATAGTGCCTGATAATCTTGACACTGTTGAGGAAACGGTTCTGACCCAGAATAATAATTGGTCATGGCTGTGACCACCTAAGTGATTGACAGGTGTATATAAGTTCAAATTCTTTATTATATTTTCAGAGCCATCTTCGTCTTCCAAAATAAATACATACCTAAGTATAAAAACATAAACAAACTTAATTGCTTTTATGTAAATTGAGTCTAAAATCTCAAACATAACAAATAATAATAAATAGAAATTCTATCGATATAAGTTTTGTATTAATCTAATTGAATCGTTTTTTGCGACTCGGGTCTCGCCATTCGGCATCTTCAGGCACTATGCATAGAGGTGAATTTAATATTTAAGACGGTCAATAACACCAACATAATATTTGTTATCCGATAGAATTTGTTTTACGTGGCTACCCATTGGCCGATATAAATAATCAATATTATCAGTTATTTTAATTAAATTATATTGTATATAATCTTTTAGTTTAAACTATTATTTTTGACCACAAAAAGCTACACAAAACCGTCATATAAATTTGTACTGAGTCTACTCACGAATTTAAAATGCACTCTGTTCAAAATTCATAAAGTACCCTTGGTCGATAGTATTAATTTTTTGATAATATGTTTGTTGAAATAAAATTTATTCTATGAATAGAAAACATTGACGTTTTGACATTTTTGGTACCCTAATACATATAAGAAGCCCGGGGGCTTAAGACTTTAATAATATGGTCCAGTAAAAATTGAATTTTCAGAAAGGAAGGGGTGGCAGGGTTAATAAAACACGGAGAAAATGTACAGAATATTTATTTAATATAATATACCTAAGACTAGTTAGTTGTCCATTAAGTAAACAAAAAAATTAACATTACAGAAAGGTTTTCATTCTCTTCTTTCTTGTCCTATGCACGTTTGTCAGTCCTGCATTGCCGCTTCTCAGAAAATGATTGAATATCACCACCCATCATATAGGATTCCGATATTACACCCTGTTTCCGCTCCATCACAAGTTTGGTCCATTAAAAACAACAAAATTACGAAGCCGTCAGCCAATTTTTGAGCATTTCAATACCGACCCATCAATAATGAATGGTATCAAAATGTATTGCCGTGGAAGAACGTGTATTCTTCGTTAATCTTCGCTTTCTATAGGAACATGTGGATTCCACTTGAAGCCTTTATGGATCTATGTCAGTATTTAATAGTTTATCAAAAATCTGGCAGTCCTGAAGTTATGTCAGGTCAGGTTGAGACTCTTTCGAGACACTTTTAATAGAAAGCTTTCGCCTTAGATATGACAAGATAGTGCAGTGTCAGTTCTCTATTCACACCATCCTTCCATTATCCGCTATAGGCATGTACTTCACAGTATCTTGTATCTTGATTGGCTACCGTAAATCAATACTGTCAGATTGAAGGCGTTGAATAGAAGGCCTGTTGATGTTCACCGACTAAAGTTGTCAGCCACAGTTGGTTGAAAGTTGATCCTTCTATTTACTACGCATATAGCGAGGTTCCTTTTAAAACGTGCTGTCCTCCTTGCTGTGTAATTGTTTCCTCAAGTATCTGAATATATTTCTAAAATTATGTCCATCCCTGGAATTGACTTAATTTGTTGATGTGTTGAATATCTTCAGCCATATCTGCTCCTTAGCTGGAGCATATGGCCACCCCGCGGCACCTCCATGAGTGCATATCAATGCCCATATACAATATTATATTATGTCGATATTCATGTACATACATACTCAAATAAGGTACCTACTTATGTAATATTATTTGAATTCAATTTAAAACTTATTCATTTACATGTAACGAACATTGAAAATTGCAAATCTAATACGTTCACAATATAACATGGAAAACAATGAAATATAAGCAATATTGGTAAAAGAGCAAATTCAACAATAATTAATATAAAGAATGTGAAAGTACGCCAAATGAGTTAGGTAGACCTTAATTTAATAATTTATAATGTATGTTAAATATATAAATATATGAAGCGATTTAGCTCTACACAGTTATTGCCCGCCCAATTTACATGATCATTGACAGGTTAGTTCTGCACCTACACATACTTATGTGTGCAATTTCTTAGATATGTATTTAAGAATATTGATTATGTATAATATATTTAAAGAAGAATGGTATGTAAGTATACCGATTTAAATAGAACTTAGTATTATGTAATGAAAATTACTTATACGAATTATAAATGTTTAAATTAAATAATCCTTGCAAGTCTATGAAAAGCTACAATTAGATCATTATACAATTTTATTACCAATTTATACATTTATTTATTTACAATAAAATCTCCTTGTCTCAATAACAAATTATTTGATGTTTTTAGCATGACATTTAATTGAAGAAGAATAAATAAATATAATTATAAGAAAAATGCAAATCGAAAATTAATCTTATAAAAGAAAAACAGAACGCACGAAATTCAAATTAGCCTCGAGCTTCCAAGAGTGGCCACGTGAGCGTGACATGTCTTGTATTTGACATACAAATACAAATTTTACGTTTACATAATTAAGGCCGCCTGATTTTGTTCATTATTAATTTGTCATTTCAGTTTATTACTATAGCCTAGTAAATACAATATAATAACTCGTTATTCTTGTCTAAATACAATTTGTTGTTTTACTTATAAAATAATCCATATTATACTATAACATACAAGTTACTTTTACAATTATCATTTAGAAATATTAATTACACATTGTTGAGAGAATTTGTTAGTAAAAGATGTGAGTTCGAATTTCGAAAATTGATTTCAGTTTAAGTTACTCATTAATAAAACAGTTATAAAATAATAAATA
The DNA here is from genome assembly GCF_057557595.1 of Rhyacophila brunnea. Classification (NCBI taxonomy): domain Eukaryota; kingdom Metazoa; phylum Arthropoda; class Insecta; order Trichoptera; family Rhyacophilidae; genus Rhyacophila; species Rhyacophila brunnea. Next base: position 26,977,760 of record NW_028232904.1, on the reverse strand, counting down.
GGTATGAATTATTAGACTTTTCAACCGTTTACATAAAGATGTAATATTCACTAAGTATCTACTATGTTGTAAGTATAGATAGGTAAGTACAGTATATTATTTACACATTTTTCAAATCATAGAATTCAAAATAACACAACATGAAATAAATTTAAATAATTACAAGATAAAAGGAACTTTTTATATGCCATAATAATAAATATTCTGTTGAATCATATAAACTTGACAATTCGGTGTATTAATAAATACTTTTTTTTTTGTACTTGGTAGAAATACTGAATAAATATAAAATACTGAATTGTCATTTTGACATTTCATATTGATTTCCATAGTAACGCACGTATATATTAATAATTAGGTACAATTAATTGTTGATAGAATTTGTTCGTAAAAGATATGAGTATGAATCTTGAATATTGATTATAGTATAAGTTACTAATTCATAAAACAGTAAGTAGATGATATTAAATAGGTATGAATTATTAGATTTTTAAACGAAGTACCTATCTACTATTCTACCATGTCGTGTAGGGACAACTTATTTATATATTTTTTAAATCAAAGAATCTCCTATATATTATTATTCTACAGCTGTGCCCGTTTTTGCGAACGATTGTGTGCCTTATTCGTCATGTCCAATAGGTTTAAATGAAAAATGCAGTAGAGAAACGTTCTTTATTCAAGTAAAAAAGTATGGAATTTGATAAATTTTGTTGCGTTTTAGGGTTTTTAGAGTTATTATGATTGTTTTACAATAGATTGTCGATCGGCACGTGACTTTTTTACAACACATATTAATTGGGGAATTTATTTTTTCAATGTGCTTGCAACACTGCACAAAGAGATTTTTTAAAATGGCCGCCGCGTATTTACGTTTTCACAACCGTTAAACATAATATTAATATTAGAAGTGATTTAATTTGTTTTAAGTTATGTTTCTACCTACCACTCTGTTCGGCTCATCTGTAAAACGTGTTTTCACTAATATTAAAACATTTGCGATAAACTATTCTCAAGCAAATTGACTGAATACACCGGTTCAACTGTGTTTAAATTTTAAAACGTATTTTTACAAATATTAAAACATAGGTATTTTGTGACAAACTATTCTCAATCAAATTGACTGGATACACTTAATGTTATAAGTGATTCATCAAGTGCTTTATAAAGTTTCAACCATCTGAATGACAGAGGAAAGTTCTCAAATAGGTAACTATTTTGACATTGCCCTCGACATATGTCAAAAGTTTTAACCGTAAAATACATTCGCACAAATGCGGTAGGTAGATATCTATCGATCATCTGACTGCAGTAATCATTATTATTTAATTTACAACATTCTGCTCTGTTTTTGAGAATGTTATTTATAATGAAATTTTGCATTGAACTACCTACATACAATCTTTCATATTTTTTTGTTTTTTCGTTTATGGATTCGAATTGTTAGGTTTTACTTTAGAGGAATCTACATTATCATCCGCCAGAGTCTATAGTCACAGGTATGTTATCTACGGTCACACCAGTACGATGCTAGTACGCTACCTATATTTTTTTGACCATTTCCGATTGGAGTGGAGTTTGTATTAACAGATTTTTTTGTTTTTACGATAAATGGATGTTAGCCACTCGCTTAACCTATTAGGTCCATACTCTGACTCCAAACACAAATTCAAAAATAATATAATATCGTGGCTCGGCATGTAATACCGCGTTAGCGACCATTTTACCCAAATGTATGACGTGTTGACGCCATTCGATTCAAAATATAAATCTCCACGGATGTGCATTCATAGAAAGCTGGATATTTGTTTAAATTGAAGTTTTAATAGACATTTTGTAACACCGCGTACCTATGTGATTTGCAAGGCAATACCTGCGATTTCTTTCTCCTGCACAATTTTATGAGAATCTCCTTCAAAATGTGGATAATGTTGACATGATAATTGCTTTGACTAGCAGAATCTTATTAATTGCATTTTTCGAAATTTATCTGATCCGTCATTTTTTATTTTATCAGCTGTCACATGTCATTGGCTGTCACAATAACAACCATAGACTAAAATACTTTTATTCGAACTTTTATATTCAAAGACAACGTAAACATATTTATTTTTAGGGAGGTAAATTATTAAAAATTACATTTACTATAGGTAATTATTACACAACGTTTATATTATTTTATTTTATATTGTAAATATTTTATTATATAATATAAGTAAAATGCATGCGTGCGTATAAGCAAATAAAATAGTGAATTTCATATCCTAATCACACTATGAGTCGTCTACGTCGTATTATCCATTATTCCCATTCGCGTGGTTATAATATATAGAAGAATTAATATGTGTCACTATGCTTATTAGGATTTCACTACTGGATGAAGGTTATAAATCAATAATCCTCTTGGTCATATGAACTGCTATAATATCTATCAAAATTGGTGCTATTAAAAACTACCCATTTATATCGTCATTATCATCATGAACCAGGATCAATCCACTGCTCGATGAAGGCCTCTCAAAACTAATTCCATTCCTATTTTATATATACCTACATTGCAGCATTTATCAAATATTTTAATATAATATTTTCATTTCATCGTTATCATCATTAGACCAGATCAATCCACTGCTAGATGAAGGCCACTCTAAGCTGATTCCACTCTTTTTGGTCCTATGAACAATTGCCATATTACATAATCTACCTATTTATAATGCCATTATCATAATCAGTTTGGATAAATACACTGCTAGACGAAGCCTTTCCAACCTAATTACTTCCTCTCAGATCTATGTGTTTCCTCTTTTATAAACATTTGCTTCGATATGAACGTCCCACAGCGGGAAGCATTATATTGTCGTTAAAATTTTAATTCAAATTTTGATTTTTTAAATATTATTCTTTGGCTGCAAGCATTTTTTTAGACATTGAAACAAAATAATTTAATTGTTTAAATTTATTTTTTATATGGTTAACCCACTTCTATTACCTCAAAGAGATATGCGCGAGATTAGTATTTACATTATATTGAATTGCAATCAAATTGTCAGCTATTCTGCTAGGTCTAGCAGCCTGGGATGGTATCAGATGACACCCTGAAGGCCAAAATCCAGAATTATGCATATGACGCCAAATTTATATCGACAGTAACGACTTGCAAATTGCAAAAGTGACAAATCAGCGACATGTCAAACGGCGCCGTCTCTGCATATTTCACAATTTTATTAAAATCCAACATCATGTCATTAGGACGCCAAGCTGTCTGCAAGACCTAGCGAGACAGACTGGCGAGAGCCAGCTGGCTCAGCTAGTATAAAATAATATGTGAAATGAATTGAAAAATACAACCCATCATTGGCAGCCCTCGAAATGGAAACTTTTACAAACAGGAGCGCTCGATAATTTTAAGAAATTAATAACATAGTGATCGAAGTGTGTTAGATTTTTTGTTATATGACCTATCTATCTGAGACGGTCAAATTAAATATTCAATTAGATGAAGCGATAATTTTGGGGATTATATAAAGCGTTCCGGTACGCTTCGGTCCATTTCGAGCCCTGATTGTTGGTAATTGATAATATCGATATAATATATTATAAAGTATTATGTAGAAATACAATGAAATGGTAAACATAGATATGGGTATATAAAGACGTGAATTGCTAGAGTAAATTAGACATTTAAGCAATACAAACATATTATTATAACGACATAAAAATACATTTGATAGTAAGAACACTGACACAAGAAGACTACTGTACCTGTTAAGCTAACTATATTTTAAGAAATTTTAATACAGCGTCCATCTACATATTTTATCATTACGAAAGCGGATATAGTGACATTATAGTCTACTCATTATTTTGGAAACAGCTGATGGAACAGATTTTTGCTTATTACCAAGAACACAGGACCACCGCGATGAGTACAGCCGCCTATGTGCGAACATATAATTCCTATAATATGGTACAAATAAAAAAAATCATCTTGATTTATTATTTATACAATATGTGAGTTTAAAGCCAGCTTTACACCCTCAGATATTTTACTTCCGTATGTCTGCTTTAACTGAGATTGCACGGAGATGTTAAGCTAATCGGCTGAATTTAAGACATTCTTTTATAAGTAAGTACCACATTACCATACCATCTGACATCTGTGCAACTTCAGTCGCAGTAAAATATCTGAAGTTTACCGGCGAAGGAATAAACAGTTCACCATTTGCAAGCAATAATAATGTCGTAGACTATAATAATTCAAAAATTTATATATGTTTAGATTAGCGTTATATATACGGGCACTTGTTGAAGTCTAAATCAAACACTTAAAAATACGTGTGTAATTAATACCGCGGAAATACAAGGGGAAGACAAAAAAAAACAGTTTTGTGGGTAAATTGAAAATATACCTAACCATACTTATCGTATATATTTAGACAGAATTATGAATAATTCAAAAATAGGTTAGCATATTATGTATTTGATAATACTGAAAGATTTATTATCAGATATTTATTTTGATAGGAATAATTATCAAAATAATAATGTTTTTTATTGGATCTAATAGAATTTGAATATTACTGTACGCATACTAGCCTAGTATAGAAATGGTTTTGTAACATATGTACTGTGACACCCCCGTATGGTCCCCATTTGGGGATGTCTTTGTGTATCTGAAGAGGCCCGAATCGGTATCGAGTCAGTCCAACAAATAGTAACGGCTGATTGCGAAAATAATTAAATAATGTTTAATATCTGTCTAATAAATATCTGATCGGCAACATTGTCAAAAAAAAATACGAATGGCAACCCCGCATTTGTGCACGGCTCGCAAGTGTGACGGTTTTTTTTGGCGGTGAGAAGCTTCTTTGACAGCACGCAGAAAACACTGTTCGCGCGCGCTACGCATATTTCGTTATCCAAAAAAAAAAAAAAATATAAAATGTAGTAATCTATTATATATTATCATCAAATAAACTCGTCGTTTCCGAAACAATTCCGGTGTGTTAATTATCCACCTTCACATCCTAAAATGTAGACGATAAACCAGATACTAAAAATAAAAGTGAGTTTGAAATTCACATGCAAAATGGAGGGAAATGATAGTACGTATGTGAATTGCTCTACGAACAACGCATCATTTAATGATCGCAATACTGAATGGCCGTGTGTTTCCGGTACAGCAGCCGTCATGTGCAATTAACATGTAACCTATGAACTCATATGTGAGGACTAGAAAGTATATTCTTATAAATAATCTAAAGGCATCCCCCACACACCGTAGAGTTTCGCTGTTGACACCAACGTCCATGCAAGATGTAAGGAAGAGGTGACCTATCACAGAAATAGTCATCAGTTACCATTATACAAACTGGAGTTTTTCCATCTGTGAAATTGTCTTGAACGTATTTTGCACCGGAAGCCTCTGCCTTTTCGGTCAACTCCCGGAAGCATCCGCACGTCCAAGGATTCCCCCGTATATCCATAGTTAAATGAGAAAGATCTCTGTCGAAAGAATCAGGTGGTAATGAGCTTAGAGAGTTGCATTGCAACCCAAGATTTTTTAGGCGTGAAAAGTGAAATATGTTAATAGAAATGGTCTCAATAAGGTTGAAAGACAAATCAAGATATATAAATGAAGCCAATTGGCTAAATGCGACAGTGTGTAAGTGATTATGGTTTAAATGTAACTCATTTAGGTTTTCCGGGAAAGTAGTAGAATGAATATGGATTAAGTGGTTTTCGGCAAGGTCTATTTTGTGTATCACCCTCATTGCCGAGAAGATTGTATCAGGCAATGTCCTAATCTTGTTGTTCGATAAATACAGATATACCAAATTTGATTGTGATCGAAATATATTGGCAGACAAAGTTAATAGTTGATTGTGTGAAAGATTTAAATAATATATGGCTCTGTTATTGTAGAAAATATTGTCAGATAAAATTGATAGTTGATTTAGTGAAAGATCTAAATAATTTAAATTGATATTATTGGAGAAAATATTGTCAGGTAAAATTGATAGTCGATTTTGTGAAATAAGTATTTTACCTAGTTCTCTATTATTGGAAAAAGTATTATCAGATAAAGAGTACAAATGATTGTTATTTAGATTAATATATTTCAAATTAAAATATGAGTGAAAAAAACCGTCTGGTAAGTGTGTTATTTCATTATCTGACAGATCCATATGTTGTAATATAGTAGCACACGCAAAGGAATCTTTTGAAATAAATCGTAGTTTATTTCCCGAAATATCTAATTCATAAGTGCCGGCGCATATTTCACATGATTTGTCCGAACTAGATTCATTTAGCATAATAAGGTTCGTTGACATTGCTGCTAATGTTTGAGTACAAGGTAAACTTGTCAGTCTGATAGCAATATTTTTGGAAACATCTAGCGAAGAAACTGATTTCCCATTGAAATGTTGTTTAAAGTTAAAGTTGTCACGATGGTCAAAAAGATTTTCAGATAAATTTATAACCAAATTATTTATCGATAGAAAACCTCCTTTAAACGATGTCATCATATTTGAATTTAGTTTCACATTTCGACACTTTGCAGGAATATTTGACAATGAGAAATGTTGTAATAAGTTCCCTGAAAGGTCTAATTTTTCTAGGGAACTTAATGATTCAAAAGCACCATCCTCAATATCGTATATTTTACAGTCTGAGGCATCGAGTTGAGAGACGGATTCTAACTGAGGTATATTGATAAAGTTCGTCGCTCGAAATTTATTATACTGCTGGGTGTTATTCGTGCACTTCACATGTTTACTATCAGAGAGTACCATGCAATCAATTCCATCGGCATCTGAGGTCGATATATAACATATTATAATGAATGTGCTAATAAAAATTGCGTTCAAAACTGCAATTGCGCTCGACATTGTCATATACATATATTTTTAAATAGGTCACTAATTATTTATTATTATTATTGATAAACGGATGACGCGTTTTTTAACGAAAACTTGATTCTTTTCTACTATTAACTACACGATAATTCTGTAAGTATATAATATTATTTTGTTGTATATTTTTTCAAAATTCAATAAATATAACACACGTTTATACCACAATTTAATACACTTTCAATCACTGATAATACTTTTTATGCGCACACTATGAATAATTGTTAAATATTTTTATATCGATATGTAAAATTATGAAATACTGATAGTCCTTAATCAATTGATTAAAACACACGGTTTAAAAGTACGTCTTGCTCGTATGGGAGTAATATTGTATTATAATGAATATCATTCGCACAAATACTTATATAATAATAATTATATACCTACTGTGTTATCATTTTTTTTATTATTGTAATTTTTTTTATAAAAATACACTGATAAGCGAATGACAAACCGGTTAGTACAGTGTGGTTAAAATGTAGGTATATAGGTATATGAACAAAAACATAATGTAAAATAGTACATAGTTATAAACATTTATTAAAAGCATAATATACGGTATTTTGAGATATACCTTGGTATGTAATATTTTTTCCACGCCGAATTTTTAAAAATTTAAAAAAGGTTCCTTAGCTCATTCGGTGTCCTTTTATGTATTCATCTATTTTATAATTTTTGTACCTCTTCAATCTGTATACCTACTGTTTTTATAAAGGCTTAATTACATTGGCAGACGCGCAGATCCAACCAGATTTAACGATCCACGCCGACCGTCGTGACCAACGTCTATACACTATAAGAAATTACACGCAGCGATTCGATCGTGTGCTCCTTGCTTTTGGTTGGTTTAAAATAAACATAGTGTTGCTATTAAAAATATAAGTTGACCGAAAAGTATTTCTTCGTTAGATTAGTGGCTACACTAAACAGTTTTCCCTCGCAATTTTACGTCAAAACTCAGCTGTCAAACCTAACCTCGTAAGCGGGCGGTAGCTTCGGAAATTTTCGTACGTTCTTGGCAATCTTCGCTTGAATCTTCGTGAATCGTGCAGACGGAAATAGGATTGGTTCCAATTTACTCACGATCGTTCACTTACTACGTTACTTTTTCAATACTATTTTTGGTTTTTTTTAATGTCATATTGTGAACTCCTTAAATGTATAATTTGTAAAGTTCACTATACTTCGGTACCTACTAAAGTCAAAATAAATTAATTTTAATTTGTATTAATTTGAAAAGCAGATACTTTATTCATGGCTTCCACAAAGGTTTAGGCATTACTCATTTAGTGCTTACACCGCGACTGGCGCGTTTCGAGTCGTTGGCCATTATATATAATTAACGTGTTATTTAAATGTTGTAATTAAAAGCTAATTAAAAGGTTAGCAGTGGTTGTGTTGTTAATAAAACTCCACGACATATCGAACAAATGCTGAATTAAGGGCGCGGGGAATGTAGAAGCGTGGAGAAATTGCGTGTGGCGGGTACTAGATCCAGAAACGATCGTAGTGACGTAGAAGACTCAATATAAAAGACGCACTATGACAGTGTTATTTATATCACACATGCTGAATGTTTCTCGCGGTCATCTTGACCTGTGCTGTGTATCGTGCAATTAGCTTATTTGATGGCACCATAAAGGTTGATTTGTTTTTTATTAATTATATAATGTTTGTAGACGTTTTAAATAGGATAAATTTATAATTGTATATATTATCATATTTCTTTAATATTTACACATGCTGTCTTTTCCACTTTCTTGTCATATTAGTTGTTATTTGTAATTAAGATATTTTTATATATTTGTATGTATTATGTATTATGGCGCATTGGCCAAAAGCTGTAATGCCGTAATACTCTCTTTTATAAATAAATAAATAAATAAATAAAAAAAATCTTATTGACAATATTGTACATTTATTGATGTCTCTAATAGCTATTACATGTCCACCTTAAGATGAATGCATGTTTAAAGACGCACAATTTTATTTATATGCCGATTGTCCCACTTTGTGAATTATCCTGTATTAATTCTCGGTAAGGTAGAATGTACTGAACGGTTCCATGACAAAATAGAACATTACAAAACAGAACAGTGACAAAACAGAACAACGATAAATAAAACTATGACCTTTCAGGAAAAATATAAATTTAATATTGAAATTGTCCTATCTCTATTTTGTTGACAGATTTTTAATAGCACAGATTTTCAATACGCCGTAATAAATCAAATTATATACGTAACTTCTGCATTCCTAATCGCTAGGAAGCCTTAAATAAACAGGACTTAACTCGGTGTTGCCGGCAAGCTTAGAATATCTCATCTTAATCAATATAATATGTTCAAAATGATTGGGTGACATGGTACAACGAGATAATGACTTAACAGAACGAATGAGAACATAAAATAACCTAACCTAACCTAACCTGACCTGACCTAACCTAACCTTAATAGATTCCACAAAAATTAATGATTCATTTTTCCCCTGGCTGTTCTGTTTTGTCATGTACTGTTTTGTCCGGTTACCGTATTGAACAATCCTTATATTAGAGTGGTTGTGATTTCATAACATCTGTGCATGCTTATTAGTTATTAATTTTCTGTCGCAATATGCAAAGCCTAATTCTATGCTAGCAAACAGTACCGCTATGATATCAATGCGCTTCTGCAATGACCATGGTGGTACTGTATAATGATTTAGCTACCTATATAATATGCAATACATAGGGAGGTAAATACACTCTACGTCTCATTAGTGCGTAGCATTGTTGCATACGGGTCGATTATCTGGTGTCCTTATGAGGTTTCCTATAAGCTTATTTTAGAACGCGTCCAGAAGAAATTTCTTTGATGTCTTTATTTTAAGACATTTAACTATTTTCCTTTCGATAATTCGTCAGATGATTTTTTTCCGACTGCCTTTCTACAAGGAATGCTTACATTTCACTCTCTTAAAACACTTTTGCCTGTTATCGCGGGGGATGGTTTCCAATCATGGTGTCCTAATGAATTTGAATTTACATGCGCTTGTCAATTACCTACGTAGTCGCAGCCATGATTTATTCTGAATTGGAACTGTTTCTTCGTGTCAAGCCTATCAGGCACCATTAGCGAGTGGTGCAAGATTAGTAAATGCGCTCCCTAAAGACATAGACATTTTTAATGATTTACTTTGCATTTTGTTTTTGAAACTGTATTTTTCTGTATAAAATTGTATGTTTTTGTTTTCAAAAATTATATTTACTGTATTAAATTGTACTTAAGTATGTTTTGTTTTTTTTTTATTTTTTTGTTACTATTTAAAAATAGTAACATAGTAACATTAAAATGTTATTATATTTTTTTTCTATATTCTCTTCTTCTCTCTTGTGAGGGTAATGTTTGATTTATAATATAAATCTCAATTACATGTTGTGTACGTTCTGAATTTAGATTTGTTTTGTCCACAATGTTTTGTATTCCTAAATAAATTAAATTAAATAAATTTTATACCAGTTACCCAACTATCCCGTATACAAGAATTAAAAAAAAAATAAGCATTATAAGGAAGTATGCAGTATGTAGGTGTCTTAATTACAAACATAAGATCGCCTGTTTTATAGAAATTATAATTTTTAATTAAATATAAAAAAATATTACTTACCTAACTTCCTGTTTAACTATGTATATTTTGTTAATCTTCATTTAGTGAATACTGAAAATACGTTTTCATGTGAATATTGAATTCAACAGCAATGTAAATACTGCAGTCCGTAAGATAAGTAGATTCACATCAAAGAAGGCAAGTTAAATATTTATCTATAGATTGTTATAATTTTATAATCGTGTAAGGCCCGTTTCAGAAGGGACACCGGTGTCGCGCTCGATATAATATAGGAGGCCTTTGTATTATGTTTATGAACGCCCCAGAGGTAATGAGTCAACGCATAATTTCGCGTTATAAATTATAACATAAAACTGGCTGCGGTCATAAAAACAAGTGTATCGGTGGCTTGAGAATGTAGCGGCCGACGAAAAAGTATAACGGACACGCGTTGACTCATTAGCTCTGGGGCGTTCATAAACATAATACAAAGGCCCCTTTATTCGAATACAAGGGCCTTCTTTGTAATAAAAAGGATAAAAATAATAAATGGTGACATGATGATTCATGCCTTTCAGATCCAGTGACTGCAAGCGTATATGCTCAGAATATCAGTCCTATGCGACATTTCTTTTACCACGGGAAAAAACTCGACTACAAATTGCAGTCCTCAGTTCCCAATGAATACGTCAAAATATCAGAATCATCACCGCCTTGCACTACAAATAATTTTCCAGGGTTTCTGCAAGGCGGTTTCATAGGCCCTGGCCGAATTCAAATTAGCAATACCCGATGCGGGTAGAAGAATAGTTTTCAATAAGGCATATTCTCTCAGCCGCACAATTTTCATTTGACTAGCATCAAGTAGAGTAGTTTGCGTGCCAGAGTCTTTAAGAAACCTCGATAGTAAATGCGAGGTATCCATAAAGGCATCTAGGAAAAAAAATGATATTCGAGCGTGACACCGGTGTCCCGTCTGAAATGGCTCTAACGATATCAAAAATGAATTGTCAATATAGACTTAAGAAAAACTTTAAAATTAATGGGTGCAGTAACGCGTGCAGGTGAGCGTTATCTATTGTAAAATCATTTTTTTTTTTGAACAAGTTGGTAAATATTGGCAAATTTAATCAACTGTGCGTTTTAATAAAATCTACATAAAAAAACATATTATTTGATTAGTCACAAGACTTTTTGAAAAAATATCTACCAATTTTGGTAATTTTATTTTGGAGTGGCTTATATTATTTTGCACAATGAAACGTTTTGAATTTTATCGGCGTAGCTCGAATGTCGCGTCAAAGTTCTAAAGCACCTAGTGGTGATTTACTTATATCTGCAGTTAAGCCACGTATTCACTAGGGGACAAAGTGTCCATCGACATGACACGCAACATAGAGTTTACGTGACGCTGCGATGTTGCGCACTGTCCTTCAACGTTGCACGCAAAAGAGTGCGATTGTTCCAGCAGACGCTGGACATGTTGCATGCTATCGCTTCGCAAGCGAGCGCACCAGCCGCGCGCATGTCCCGCGTCAGATGGTGGCGACTGCAAACGGGCGCGCATCATGTCGCTCAACATGAGTCACTCGAATATCCACTACTAGTTTAAATTGTCGCAATTAAATTGGAGGCTCGTAGCATACTTAGTTAATGCACCGTTGGTGCGATACCAGTGGTTATACGGGTTCAAATCCCGTCTAGCATCGTATTTTTTTCAAATATTATCCGAGGTGTTTTCAAGTTATGTATTGTGATAATATTATTTTTGCGATGGTTACGAAAAAAAATGTAGCTAGACTTGATTTAACCACTTGTTCATTGTAAAGGTTTTTAAAGCTCTTTCTAAAACTCTTTTTAAAGTCTGTGTCCTTCAGGTGTCTGCGCCGGAAGCTCTACAGTGCGGCTTCTATATATCAGGTCTTTACGTCACAATCAGTGCTCGAAATGGACCGGAATCATCGAAACTACCATTCCGTCTCATGGACAAAATAAAAATATCATTTCGGTACCGGAGTTATTATAAAAATCATTACATTTATTTACATTTTTTATTAAAGTTTATTTGAGACTTAAGGTCGTACACACTGTTTCTAGAAACAATAATTTTTGTGTTGTTTTGTTACATTTTTTTTAAGTGGTCTCAATGTTACATACATTCTGTATAATGATAGCTTTGCGCCATTCAATAGGATTTGGGTTTAGTATTACGGGATTCGCCTTCCGATATCTTCGATTTCTGTAGATATTGTATGATATTACTAATTGAACTTATTAAACGAGCGTACATAATATACTTGAAGTACACAGCAGTGACATCCCACAAGGGTAGACAATATATGTGGCAGATTTATTTATTTAGAAAAGGAGTACTACGGCCATGGCTTCCACATTCTGAAGCGGGCCCCCAGGCTAGGATGATTGGCGGGCCCCCCTACGTATCTCTAAGGGTAAAGTCAGTGTGACGCGCTGAAGTAACGTTATCCAAATATTGTATTTCTAGCGTTTCTTCCATTTGAATTATGGAGTTGTCGAGTATCGGCACACAGTAAAAAATTGCATTGTATAACCAAATAGTTTTATTATTAATATCAGTCAAGTAAAATAGCGCCGCAGGCAATTTTTTTTTACTATTAGAGCAAATTTGTGATCTGTGTTTATCTCACTTATCTGGTCGGCTCGTCACGCCAGGCCCTTTCTGAGCCCGGGCCCCCAGGCTACCCTCAACCCTCTCATGTGGGGGCCATGATTAGGGCATAACAGCGATTGGCCAATGCGCCATAAACATAATAAATACAAAATTATAAAAATGTCTTAATTACAGATAACAACTAATATAACAAGAAAATAGAAAAGACAGCATGTGTTTATGTAAATATTAAAGAAACATGATATATATATACCTATTTAACACGTCCACAAACATTATTAGTTAATAAAAAATAAATCAACCTTTATGGTGCCATCAAATAAGTTAATCGCACGATACTCAGCATCATGAAACATAACATCTGTTATACGATTAGATCGATTCAGATAAAGGAGGGAAAAATAAAAATACCATTTATGAGTATTTTTCGACACATAAACTTTTAGTAGTAGTGCCTATCAGATGTCTGAAGAGCTTTATTGAATTTGTCCGTCCAAGGAAAGTAAAGGTATATAACAAAATAACTCACATACTTTAATGTTTTTGGAAAAATTACCGAGAGGTCCGGTTCATAAACTTTTCTATTTCGAGCGCTGGTCACCATCGTCGTTTCTGGTACTGAAACACCCTTCACCATTTACTTTTTCGGTTACTATATTCTCCGCGCCCATAATTATAATATGTGTGTTCGATTTCGTGTAGAGTTTTATTTGTGGATGCAGACGAAGAGTATTATTTCGAATGTAGAAGTATTGTTAGGAGGAGAAACAAAAAGATAGTTTTTAATTCCTCTCTATAGTGCCTAGAGTATCTGCTATGACAAGTCTACACGAAAGGAGGTATGATGACGTTGTCCTGCAGACTCTTGTCAAAGGGATCACCGAGAGTCGCTGTCCGCTAAATAAAACGATTGTACCTTGATGGTTTTATTCTGGGATGCCATACGCTGAAGACGCAAACGATTATACTCAAGCTCAATATGAAGAATATGTTTTTGAAGTTATACTTCTTTTGGCGCATTTGGGAAAAAAAGATCATAGTGTATTTTTGGCGTGTGACGAAGTTGCGCGCGCCGATGTAGAACAATTGTGCGTGTGACGGAAGTTGCGCGCGCTGATGCAACACATAATTTATTATTATGATTATATTTTTTCCATCTGTCATAATATAAGTATCGATTTTTTGCCATCCCGCATTAGTCTCCAAATGATGCTAATAGGTACGCCAGTTGCTTCGTTTGGCGATTTACTCGTAACAATATTATATTTTAAATTGTACGATTTTTTCATCATTTTTAAATATTTGGTCACATTAAAAACAATAATTTTTCGTGACTGTCTTTGTAAAGGTTTTTTTTGTAATACCCCTATCGAGATGGTGTATTCATTGTAAAACTGTAAATATACTATTGTATCGTTTAAATGTTTAAAACAGACCTTTCAAATACAGACAAAGCGTTTATACTCACAGAAACAGCGTTTACACACCTACAATATGCGCACGAAAGTAAGTGTGCGTTTGCGCAGGTCCGTGCTTAAGTTGTTTAGCTATAACAATTCTTCTTAACCAATAAAATAATAGTTATAAAACTATTGATATACTAGGTTTCCCCATTTTTATAAAATAATATCTCCCCCAGTTCCCTGGATACCTGAAGAGTACGTAAATTTGAAAACACTCGAAAAAGCCTCAATTTACCTGCTTGATTTTGATAATCATGCACAACTCAATTGCCACTCGATTACTAAGGGTCTCATACTTTTTTAACTTCAAGACCTTTATGGGCATCCATTGCTAATAATAATCGATGGCAAGCTATAACTCGCCTTAGGCCATCTAATAGGTTACAGATGCTTGGGTGACTACAATGATACAATGAGTTTAAGGTGTTGTGAAAAGCTTCACAACAAATTTGTAGTCTTAGACTTAGGGCATCTCTCAGTAGCAGCCTCAAAATGATTCCATGTTCTAATTTGAAAGAGATGTGATCTTCCTTTCTTTATCTGTACAGAATTATTAAACTGATTATTTCGTTGTACCTAGTCCCCAAGCATTTTGAACATATTACATTGATTAAGACGAAATATACCTAGCTTGCCGGCAACACCGAGCTGAGTCCCAATTAATTGAGGCTTTCCAGCGATTAGGAATGCAGAAATTATATAATTTGATTTTTTTACCGCGTATAAAATCTATACAACATAATATAGAGATACGAAAATTTCAATATTATGTGTCATATTTTTCTTGAAGGTCATAGTTATATTATTTATGGCTGTTCTATTTTTTCATGTTCTGTTTTGTCATCGTTCTATTTCTTCATATTATGTTTATTCATGGAACTTTTTTGAAGACATACAAAACACCATTTATGTTCTATCTATAAAACAATTAGTATACCCATTCATTAAATTGATCATTTCTTTGTGAATAAATTTATTCATAGTCTTAAATATTATAAGCCTACCTACCTACTATTATATCTGAATATAATATGTACAGTACTATTGGGTAGGTATAAAGAAGAGCAACATTCATATTCATTTTTGAAAATATTATTTATTTAACTGTAAAGAATAGCAACATATACGTCGATACACCTATTGATTTTCGAGTGTTCAATAATCTATTGACAAGTGAGAGCTATGTATTTTCATAGTGATAATCTACGATTTAATAGTTGTCGATCATTTGTGAAAACCATCCATTTCCGATGTGAATTTCATCTTTTTGTGCAAGTATATTATATTATATTAGTGAGGGGTTCAAGACTAATAAATGCGCTCCCCAAAGACATGGTTATTTTTAGTGATGTAATCTGTATTTTGTTTTTGAAATTTTATTTTAATGATTGATATTATTGTTCATGTTCTTTTATTTTTTCTTCTTATTTAAGATGTTTCCTAGTATTGCTTTAAGGGAGCAACATAAATCAACAAATATCAATCATTAAAATAAAATTTCAAAAACAAAATACACAGTACATCACTGAAAATATCCATGTGTTTAGGGAGCGCATTGATTAGTCGTGAACCCCTCGCTAATAGTGCCTGATAATCTTGACACTGTTGAGGAAACGGTTCTGACCCAGAATAATTGGTCATGGCTGTGACCACCTAAGTAATTGACAGGTGCATATAAGTTCAAATTCTTTATTATATACTCAGAGCCGTCTTCGTCTTCCAAAATTAATATATACCTAAGTATAAAAAATTAAACAAACTTATTTGCTTTTATGTAAATTGAGTATAAAATGTCAAACATAACAAATAATAATAAATAGAAATTCTATCGATATAAGTTTTGTATTAATCTAATTGAATCGTTTTTTGCGACTCGGGTCTCGCCATTCGGCATCTTCAGGCACTATGCATAGAGGTGAATTTAATATTTAAGACGGTCAATAACACCAACATAATATTTGTTATCCGATAGAATTTGTTTTATGTGGCTACCCATTGGCCGATATAAATAATCAATATTATCAGTTATTTTAATTAAATTTTATTGTATATAATCTTTTAGTTTAAACTATTATTTTTGAGCACAAAAAGCTACACAAAACCGTCATATAAATTTGTACTGAGTCTACCCACGAATTTAAAATGCACTCTGTTCATTTCATTCTCTTGGTCGATAGTATTAATTTTCTGATAATAAGTTTGTTGAAATAAAATGTATTTTATGAATAGAAAACATTGACCTTTTGACATTTTTGGGACCCTAATACATATGTTGGCTCACTACTGTGGTATTCGATGTGTGGGTTGAGGATGATGATAATGACGTCTACGATGTAGCAGGGTGACATTTATTAGCAGCGTATCTGTACAATAGTATATTATACAATGACAGTACATATAATCTACTGAGATAGTTACGAGCTAGGTACTTGGATTCGAGTGACATTGAGTTAAATTATTCTTCGTTATATATACAATAAAAAGTAACACATTAACATTAAATTCTGGCACATAATCATATTGGACTAATCATCAAGTCCGCGTTTTAAATCGACTAGTTTGTGAAATATTATTTGTTATTACAGTTGTAAGAAAATATGATACTTTGAAAAATGATTATTCGGCTAATACACCGTAATGGTATAATGTGCTGTGATATGATGTAATAATACACCGCCTCTAATTTCGCCAATCAACTTGCTGACCTAGCTAAGTTGCTTACTGGAAATTGATTCGCTGGGAATACATTACTGCAGAATAACTTGATACCTTAAACAATGGATATGGGATCGCTATTATACTACAGCTACACATATAAGAAGCCCGGGGGCTTAAGACTTTAATATGGTTTCAGAAAGGAAGGGGTGGCAGGGTTAATAAAACACAGAGAAAATGTACAGAATTTTTATATAATATACCTAATATTAGTCTAGTTAGTTTTCCATTAAGTAAACAAAAAAATTAAAATTACACAAATGTTTTCATTCTCTTCTTTCTTGTCTTATGCACGTGTGTCAGTCCTGCATTGCCGCTTTTCAGGAAATTATTGAATATTACCACCCATCATATAGGATTCCGATATTACAGCCTGTTTCCGCTCCACCACAAGTATGGCCCATCACAAACAACAAAATTACGAAGCCGTCAGCCGATTTTTGAGCATTTCAATATCGACCCATCAATAATGAATGCTATCTAAATGTATTGTCGTGGAAGAACGTGTATTCTTCGTTAATCTTCGCTTTCTATAGGAACATGTGGATTCCACACGAAGCCTTTATGGATCTATGTCAGTATTAAATAGTTTATCAAAAATCTGGTAGTCCTGAAGTTATTTCAGGTCAGGTTTAGACTCTTTCGATGCACTTTTAATAGAAAGCTTTCGCCTTAGATGTGACAAGATGGTGCAGTGTCAGTTCTCTATTCACCCCATCCTTCCATTATCCGTTATAGGCATGTACTTCACTGTATATTGATTGGCTACCGTAAAGCAATACCGTCAGATTGAAGGCGTTGAATAGAAGGCCTGTTTATGTTCACCGACTAAAGTTGTCAGCCACAGTTGGTTGAAAGTTGATCCTTCTATTTACCACGCATATAGCGATGTTCGTTTTAACGTGCCGTCCCCTTGCTGTGTAATTGTTTCCTCAAGTATCTGAATATATTTCTAAAATTATGTCCATCCCTGGAATTTACTTATGTTGTTGATGTGTTTAATATCTTTGGCCATATCTGCTCCTTAGCTGGAGCATATGGCCACCGCACGGCACCTCCAAGAGTGCATATCAATGCCCATATACAATATAATATATTATGTCGATATTCATGTACATACATACTCAAATAAGGTACCTACTTATGTAATATTATTTGAATTCAATTTAAAACTTATTTATCTACATGTAGTGAACATTGCAAATTGCAAATCTAATACGTTCACAATATAACATGGAATACAATGAAATATAAGCAATACTGGTAGAAGAGCAAATTCAACAATAATTATTATAAAGAATGTGGAAATGCCCCAAATGAGCTAGGTAGACCCTATTTAAATAATTTATAAAACAGCGTCAGCCTAACCTCATCCCACGTAGGTTAAATATATCAATATACGAAGCGATTTGGCTATACACAGTTATTGCCCGCCCAATTGACATTATCAATGACAGGTTAGTTCTGCACCTACACATACTTATGTTTGCAATTTCTAAGATATGTATTTAAGAATATTGATTATGTATATTATATTTAAAGAAGAATAGTACGTAAGTATACCAATTTAAAGAGAACTAAGTATAACTTAATAAAAATTGCTTATACGAATTATAAATGTTAAAATTAAATAATCCTTGCAAGTCTATGAAAAGCTACAATTAGATCATTATACAATTTTAATTACCAATTTATACATTTATTTATTTACAATAAAATCTGCTTGTCTAAATAACAAATTATTAGATGTTTATAGCAAAACATTTAGTTGAAGAAGAACAGATAAATATAATTATAAGAACAATGCAAATCAAAAAATAACCTTATAAAAGAAAAACAGAACGCACAAAATTCAAATTAGCCTCGAGCTTCCAAGAGTGGCCACGTGAGCGTGACATGACGTCTTGTATTTGACATAAAAATACAAATTTGACGTTTACATAATTAAGGCCGCCTGATTTTGTTCATTATTTGTCATTTCAGTTTATTACTATAGCCTAGTAAATACAATATAATAACTCGTTATTCTTGTCTAAATACAATTTGTTGTTTTACGTATAAAATAATCCATATTATAATATAATATACAACATACTTTTACAATTATCATTTAAAAATATTAATTACACATTGTTGAGAGAATTTGTTAGTAAAAGATGTGAGTGCAAATTTCGAAAATTGATTTCAGTTTAAATTACTCATTAATAAAATAGTTATATAATAATATTACATAGGTATGCATTATTAGACTTTTCAACCGTTTACATAAAGATGTAATATTCACCATGTATCTACTATGTTATAAAGATAGGTAGGTACAACATAGTATTTACACATTTTTTTAAATTAAAGAATACAAAATAACATATGAAATAAATTGAAATAATTACAAGATAAAAAGAACGTTCTTAGATATTCTGTTGAATCATATAAACTTGACAATTCTATGTATTAATAAATACTTTTTTTTGTACTTGATAGAAATATTGAATAAATATAGAATACTGAAATGTCATTTTGACATTTCATATTGATTTCCATCGTAACGCACGTATATATTAATAATTTTGTTGCTAGGACTGGTCACACAAGACAAAATGTGTACTGGACAAACAATAATACGAGCTAACAAAACCGTGGTAAAATATAACGCATTGTTTGTAATTGATATTATTGATATACAAATAAAAAATAATCTTGCAAAAGAAAAAAAAATGAAAAACAGAACGTACGAAAATATTCAAATAAACCTCGAGCTTCCAAGAGTGGCCGTTTGAGCATGACATGTCTTGTCTTTGGAATAAAAACACAAACTTGACGTTTACATAATGAAAGCTGCCTGATTTTGTTCATTATTTTAACAGTCAATAATAATAACACAATAACAATATACAAAAAATAACCCGTTACTTGTCTAAATTAAATTTCTTGTTTTACTAATAAAATAATCCATATTATAATATAACATACAACATACTTTTACAATAATTATCATTTAGAAATATTAATTACACATTGTTGAGAGAATATGTTATTAAAGAATACAAGAGTTCGAATTTTGAATATTGATTTCAGTTTAAGTTACTCATTAATAAAATAGTTATGTAATATTAAATAGGTATGAGTCATTAGACTTCTCAACCATTTATATAAAGTGTAATATTCACTAAGTATCTACTATGTTGTATTGATACAACATATTTGCACATTTTTTAAAATCAAAGAATACAATATGAAATGAATTGAAAAATATATCGCTTTATTGGCAGCGCTCGAAATGGAAACTTTTACGAACAGGAGCGCTCGATAATTTTACGAATATAATAACATAGTTATCTAAGAGCCTGATGCAGAAACATCTGTCTTAACTAAGATTTCCTCAGGACAAAACACTATGCACAAACATCGCCCTTAGCTAAGATCATGTTGTCTATGGTTCACAAAGCTTCGGTCGTTTTTTCTATTGAAAATAATACCATATTGAAAAATTCTCTTTCCTATAGTTTAGGTTAATTATTTTATAATTATTAAACGATGACAAAAATATGACAACTGCACTTTATAAATGCAATAAGTATAAATACATATTAATATTTATTTATAATACTCTTATGTTTCCGTTGTAAGTCATTATACGTGATTCTACAGGCACCGCAAGATATTTTTTTAACATGGTAACACTCTTGTTTCTTGCGCGGTATCAGGCGAACATAAGTTGAGAGGGGGAGCAAAAAAAAGAATAGGCCTGTCTATCCATTAAAAAAGTATCGATACATAGAATGGGTATCGTATCGAAAGAAAGTATCGTCCTTCAAGGAAAGGATGGCCCACACAACCTGAACCGGGCCCCTACTCCCCAGGCCAGGATTTTTAAGTTTTTAGGGTTAAAAGCAGTGTGGCGCTCAATATTAGCGTTTTCAAAGTGAATGCTGTATTTTGAAAACGTTACAAGTCACTGTTGTGTTTTAGTCAAAATAGTGAAAACAATCCTATAGGTATAGAAATAAATAGGTAGGTAGATGTAAAATATATTATTTTATAGCAAATGTTAACCGTTGTCTTTAAAAAAAACTATTAACATTTGTGTATTTAGGTAATATGAAGATTTTTGCAACTTATGTCACTGTTTTTTAAAATGTGTCAAGCAACGTTTTCGAAATACAACATTCAAATAGTGTTCGAGGTAAAATGAAGGATATTCACTGTATTTTTAGTGATTTTGTGTATTTTTTAATATATCTTTATATTTAAAGGTCCGCAGTCCCCATTCACTGCGGACCATTTAATTAATATTTAATTATCTAATAATTATATATGTTAGCATGTATTTGATAATAGTGAAAGCTTTATTATCAGATATTTGATAGAAATCATTATGAAATAACAATGTTTTTATTGGATCTAATAGAATTTGAATATTTCTGTACGCATACCAGCCTAGTATAGAAATGGTTTTGTAACATATGTACGTATGTGAATTGCTCTACGAACAACGCATCATTTAATGATCGCAATTCTGTATGGCCGTGTGTTTCCGGTACAGCAATGTGCAATTAACATGTAACCTATGAACACATATTATGTGAAGACTAGAAAATACATTTCTGTAAATTATCTAAAGGCATCCCCCACACACCGTAGAGTTTCGCTGTTGACACCAACACCCATGCAAGATGTAAGGAAGAGGTGACCTATCACAGAAATAGTCATCAGTTGCCATTATACAAACTGGAGTTTTTCCATCTGTGAACTTGTCTTGAACGAATTTTGCCCCGGAAGCCTCTGCCTTTTCGGTCAACTCCCGGAAGCAACCGCACGTCCAAGGATTCCCCCGTATATCCATAGTTAAATGAGAAAGATCTCTGTCGAAAGTATCAGGTGGTAACGAGCTTAGAGAGTTGCATTGGAAATGAAGTGTTTTTATGTTTGGATAGTGAAATATGTTAACAGAAATCGTCTCAATAAGGTTGGAAGACATATCAATAAGTTCAATTAAAGGAATTGTACTAAATGCGACAGTATGTAGGCGATTATGGCTTAAAGTTACCTGAAGTAGTGTTTTCGGTAAAGTAGTAGAATGGATATGATTTAAGTGGTTTCTAGAGAGGTCTATTTGATATATAGTCGTCAGTCCAGAGAAGATTGTATCAGGCAATGTCCTAATATTGTTGCGCGATAAACCCAGATATTTCAACTGTGATTGTGATCGAAATAAATTTGCAGGCAAAGTTAATAGTTGATTGCGTGAAAGATCTAAATTAAATAAATCGATATTATTGGAGAAAATATTGTCAGGTAAAATTGATAGTTGATTGTATGAAAGATCTAAATAAAATAATTTGACATTTCTGGAGAAAATATTGTTAGGTAAAATTGATAGTTGATTTTGTTTAATATCTAATTTCATTAATTTTCTATTATTGGAGAAAGTATTATCAGATAAAGAGTACAAAAGATTGTTATTTAGATTAATGTGATCCAAATGAAGATATGGATAAAAAAAATCGTCTGGTAAGTGTGTTATTTCATTATCTTGCAGATCCAGATTAAATAATGAAGTAGCACACGAAAATGCGTCTTTGGATATAAATCGTAGTTTATTTCCAGAAATATTCAAATCAGTAGTAAAGGCGCATATTTCACATGATCTGTCCGAACTAGATTCATTAGGTATAATAAGGTTCGTTGACATTGCTGTTAATTTGAATGTACAAGGTAAACTTTTCAGTCTGATAGCAATATTTTTGGAAACATCTAGCGAAACAAGTCTTTTACCATTGAAATTTTGTAAAAAGTTAAAGTTTTCATGATGGTCAAAAAGATTGTCAGATAAATCTATATCCAAATCATCTCTCGCTAGAAAACCTCCTTTAAACGATGTCATCATATTTGAATTTAGTTTCACATTTTGACACTTTGCAGGAATATTTGACAATGAGAAATTTTGTAATAAGTTCCCTGAAAGGTCTAATTTTTCAAGGGACCCTAACGATCGAAAGGCACCATCCTCAATATCGTATATTTTACAGTCTGAGGCATCGAGTTGAGAGACGGATTCTAACCGACGTATATTGATAAAGTTCGTCGCTCGAAATTTATTATACTGCTGGGTGTTATTCTTGCACTTCACACGTTTACTATCAGAGAGTACCATGCAATCAATTCCATCGGCATCTGAGGTCGATATATAACATATTATAATGAATGTGGTAATAAAAATCGCCTTCAAAACTGCAATTGCGCTGGACATTGTTATATATTTTTTTAAATAGGTCACTAATTATTTATTATTATTATTGATAAACTGACGACGCGTTTTTGACCGAAAACTTGATTCTTTTTTACTATTAACTACACGATAATTCTGTAAGTATATAATATTATTTTGGTGTATGTTTTTTCAAAATTCAATAAATATAACACACGTTTAAACCAAAAATAAAACGAAACCGCAATTTAATACACTCTCATTCACTGATAATACTTTTTACGCGCACACTATTTTTAACTGACTATGAATAATTGTTAAATATTTTTATATCGATTTGTAAAATTATGAAATACTAATAGTCTTTAATCAATTGATTAAAACACACGGTTTAAAAGTACGTCTTGCTCGTATGGGAGTTTTATTGTATTATATGAATATCGTTCGCCAAATACTTATATAATTATTATATACCTACAGTGTTATCATTTTTTTTTATTATTGCAATTTTTTTATAAAAATACACTGATAAGCGAATGACAAACCGGTTAGTATAGTGTGGTTAAAATGTAGGTATATAGGTATATGAACAAAACATAATGTAAAATTGTACATAGTTATAAACATTTATTAAAAGCATAATATACGGTATTTTGAGATATACCTTGGTATGTAATATTTTTTCCACGCCGAATTTTTAAAATTTAAAAAAGGTTCACTTAGGACACTTAGGTCATTCTGTGTACTTTTATGTACTCATCTTTTTCATAATTTTTGTACCTCTTCAATCTGGACACCGTTTTTCTAAAGGCTTAATTACATTGGCAGACGCGCAGATCCAACCAGATTTAACGATCCACGCCGACCGTCGTGACCAACGTCTATACACTATAAGAAATTACACACAACGATTCGATCGAGTTGCTCCTTGCTTTTGGTTGGTTTAAAATATATAAGTTGACCGAAAACTATTTCTTCGTTAGATTAGTGGCTACACTAAACAATTTTCCCTCGCAATTTTACGTCAAAACTCAGCTGTCAAACCTAACCTCGCAAGCGGGCGGTAGCTTTGGAAATTTTCGTACATTCTCGGCAACCTACGCTTGAATCTTCGTGAATCGTGCAGACGGAAATAGGATTGGTTCCAATTTACTCACGATTGTTCACTGACTACGTTACTATTCAATACTATTTTTGGTTTTTTTTAATGCCATGTTGTGAACGCCTTAAATGTATAATTTGTAAAGTGCACTATACTTCGGTACCTACTAAAGTCAAAATAAATTAATTTTAATTTGTATTAATTTGAAAAGCAGACACTTTATTCATGGCTTCCACAAAGGTTTAGGCATTACTCATTTAGTGCTTACACCTCGACTGGCGCGTTTCGAGTCGTTGGCCATTCTTTATAATTAACGTGTTATTTAAATGTTGTAATTAAAAGCTAATTAAAAAGTTAGCAGTTATTGTGTTAATGTTAATAAAACTCCACGACATATCGAACACATGCTGAATTACGGGCGCGGGGAATGTAGAAGCGTGGCGAAATTGCGTGTGGCAGGTAACCTAACCGAAAAAAAAACATTTTTTTTAAACGGTACATGTTCAAACACGCGCGTTAACATCAATTTACTCCCTACTTCAATTTTAGTTTGTCAATTTATGGCTACGGCCGTATGTTGTAGCTTAACCACTGGGGAATGCCAAAAAAAATGGCGTATTTCAAAAAATCACTACCTTATTCTTAGGTCAATAATTATTATAAAGCAATCATTATTCGTAGTATGTTTATCACACTTGAATGGTCAAAGACATAGCTTATAATAAGTATCTTTAGAATTATCTTTAAATGTGTTAATCTTGCCCATTTTTAGAATAATAAAATGCCTAATTCTTGTCAAATTTGGGATCACAGAGATTAACAATATAATTTTTTATCGTAAATATTTTACTAAAATTATCTCATCATAAATTATACTAATGGTTTTATAAATGCGTTGAAAAATTAATAAACGTGAAAAATCTTAACACCACTGCACAGTTATGTACCGAAATATGACTATATTCTAAAACATTAGAGCGAAAGGTTTAAAAGAATACTATTTCTAATACTATATTAATACTATTTCCTATTACCTATTAATACTATTTCCTATTAATACTATTTCCGTTGCCGAAAACATAACCTTAGCCATAAAGATCTTGTTTCTCTTAATACAAAATACTCCCATTATAATACATTAAAATAATATAGTGTCAATACACGTACATTTAGGTCGTAAGAATTTGAAGTGGGTCTAGATTTTCAGTCATAATTTCTGGAATAAAACTCTTAAAAGACTCACCTGTATGCAATCCTATCCTCAAATGAAGTGGTGTTCTTGGCAGGTGTCTGATTTTGAATCTGCCGCTCTGATGGAGGAGGTCCAGGGCCATCGTCGCCACTTGCTCGGCGTGGTCTGGCACTCTGATTGGAAGACCACCGACCACCATGTACGCGTCGCCTATAGTCTCCACCTGATGATATAATAATTCAGTTTAAGATAAGATAAGGCAACCGATCTCGAGTGTGGAAGAATATAGGATAAACTTAAACACGTGTCAAGAATACGTCATTCTAACCTCGTTCTGACAACTGCTCTCGGTTTATAGGCTGACCCTCATTCAATATTCGTGTATTTAACCTTCAAGGTTGCAACACACACTATTTCACGTCTACAATGTTTTGTAGGACACTCACGCATACAAAGCTCTGCTTCAAAATATAGTGTAAAGGGGTATAGCCTATCAGAACTATATTTATTAATCTGTTCTGTGGTGTTTTTTAAAGATTTGTTTTTCGAATTGGCAACACTTTTTCCAGCGTCAGCAATTTTGACAGCTGACAGGTGATTTGTGTTCAGTTTAGTTTGCCATTTCACCATGAATAGACTTCGCCAGAACAACACGTGCAAATTCTGAAAATTTATTTCGAAAATCGTGGTTTAGTTCGCGAAACTTATCTGACAAAAATGATGCTAGCCAAAACGTTATAGTCAAAGAAGAGTGCTATTATAGATCCATGATTACTGACTTTTTCGTTCCCCAATTGAATGGTATTAATGTGGAAGAGCTGTGGTTACAACAAGACGGCGCAACACGCCACACAGCGCGCGCCATAATCAATAAAATTGCCGATATACGGCCACAGCTGCTCAAAAAAGTGATCGAACAAGTCCATATGCCCGAAATCATATTTAAACATTAATGGCTTAAAATTGTCTTTTAATAAAGCCAATACTATGGCCATTACCACAATTTTTATGTGTTTTATTTAATTTTTAGTCTTGGTTTTGATGCCTTTGCTCTTTTCTATAAAATAAATCAATTAATTAATTTAGTGATCTCTGTTACCTTATATACATTGTACGCGTTAATGGTGGCATCGAAGCAGGTGTAGAGATCGTTCAGGAGGTCCACGACTTGGAAAGGAGTGCAGTGCGCGGATATGGATGTGAAGCCGACGATGTCTGAGAAGTAGATGCTGACTTCGGAGAACTCTTCAGGGTCCACCGGCATACCGAGTTTCAGCTTCTCAGCCACGTAACTATTAAAGATTTTGTTAGTTTTAGTAAGTAACCTTTTTTCATATTTTTCAATTTCTTCCTTTCATCTGTAACACATGATAGAACAATATATTGTAACCTTACTATTAAAACCTCGTAAGTATGTTTGAGAAGAATGTTGAGGGAAAGGAAAAAAACGTAAGAAAAACAATATTTAAAACACCTATCTAATCGATGAATCTGCTAACACTGGTTGCGAAATACGAGATTTTAATTCCATGTTTGAAACCGAGACCTACGAGTTTTTAAAAATTGTCGATAGATGGACAGCACACTAGTCTAGAGAATCAAGGTTTTGATGTGATTTATGCTGTCGGACTTACGAGGTCTTAATACTAAGGTGACGATATATGAAAATTTGTAATAGAGAACGAGACAAGAAAAATACTAAGAATACAGGTACGTTTATTTTAATCGGGTCGTGAAAGAAATCAAATGATAGTCTCATAATAGTTTGACAGATGCTTACAATGCAGTGTCTTACTTTACATGGGGTGTCTTACTTTTTTCAAAAAGATTTTTTCTATTGGATATAATATATTTTCTCAGAAGTGTTTTTCAAAATTATATATTTTTAGAGCGGAATGCACAATCTAAGATTTCGTTCCTAAGGATAAGTCGCCGAAAAGCATGACTTAACTATAGACAATCCTGAGTATAGAGTTAAGGAATCCTTAACCATAAACAACTTTTGTTATGAACACGCCCCCTTCTGTATTACCATTTACCACTGACAGCTGCTGTCAAAATAAATTCGCATGTCTATAACACAGTCTATACACTCAAATTCATTTAACAATGTATCTCAATATGGATATTGATAGTGTTAATTCGTTTGGCATGTACTTGCAGAATATTATTTTATTTTTATACGCCAGCCCGCAGAAATACAAAATACCAGATAAAGAATGACAATAGACGCTAGTGTTACCATGTTAAAAAAAAATCTTGTAGTGCCTGTGGAATCACGTATAATGACTTTTAACGGAAACATAAGAGTATTATAATTAAATATTAATATGTATTTATAGTTATTGCATTTATAAAATGCAGTTGTCATATTTTTGTCATCGTTTAACAATTATAAAATAATTTACCTAATTTACCTAACGAGAATTTTTAAATATGGTATTATTTTCAATAGAAATGATCTTAACTAAGGACAGTGTTTCTGCATAGTGTTTTCTGCTAAGGAAATTTTAGTTATGACAAATGTTTCTGCATTCCGCTCTTAAAGCATAATAAATAGTCTTGGTATACTTTGGGCGATACGACAAAATTGTGCAAACTTTTTCATTCATACTTATTTGTTTTCGTTGGATTAAGAATACATATTACACATAATATTGTTGGTTCATTTTTTTAAAATTCATTGAACCCTCCCTAACCAAACTCTAATGGATAAAAAATATTATTTTATCTATAAAATATCCAAAGTTATGTATGATTTAATTGTATAATTTTAGATATTTTATACATAGACGAGTATTTTTCGACTATTATTCATTATGGCTTTGTTTTTGCATGGTTTAATTGCATTTTAAAAACTAACCGACACCTAAGTGTAGTCTTATTTCAATGAAAACAAATACGTATAACTGTCAAAGTTTAGTGTGCACTATTTATGGCGGATCTTAACAGCCTACCTCCACCCTTCGCCACTGCTCTAGAGTCTAGACAGGGAAGTCAACCTGGTCCCTACCGCCCACTAGTGGGTATTCCAGCTGTCATGGTGGGCGGTAGGGGTTTTAGAAATGAAATATGATGAAGAAAGTAATCATAAATTCGATAGTGGTGGATATGAAAACCTATGGCAAAATAAAAAAAAATGCCTGTCTTATATCCAAATATGTGGAAAATGATATTCAGTTTATTGGTACCTTTCCCTAACTCATATCTTGTGGAACCAAGCTTTAGTGATGTTTATAATATTATGACTAAAGAAAGAAACCGCCTGAATATTTCCGAAAGAGGAAGCCTTCGTTTATTCCTCATAAAATTTGAGCCAGATATCCAGTAGGTATTTAGTGTCGTAGCATCAGCCTCATGGATCAAAGTAATAATTTAATTAATTAAAATAATGTAATTTCATCAGCCTTCATGCTACTATATATGCAAATTATAAATAAAAAAGATAGATTTTGACTACAGTAAGTTGTTTTATAAAGATTTATTCCGCCAAACTTAGCGAAAGTCTGACATAAAGTATTTGGTAAGTATTTTTTTTTTTATAATATGCTTTGACTTGTCTTGCTGTAACTCTGCTTTATAAATTTTATAAAGTAAAGTACTTTCCTACTTTATAAATCTCCATTACTGTGAAACCGGTGGGCGGTTAGAAAATTTTACTACTAACAGAGATACAAAAGTGGGCGGTAGGTATAAAAAGGTTGACTATCCCTGGTCTAGAATAACCAACCAGGCAAACGCGCCAAAATTAGATAAGTGAGTAGGTATTATAAACGCGAGAGTTCATGAATAGCCTTTATTATGTACCCGCATCGCAATACGGCCTGCGGGACTTCGCGCCATTTCCAAAGTGTTCCATAATTGCCTCCTCTAATGGTAATTTACGCGGGGGAAATTTTCATATTCGGGTGATTTTACGTACAATTAGATCCGCTATTATGATGTTGCAAGGATTATGAATTTAAAGATACCCGGTGCTATAGCTGTCAGTAATAGAATCATTATTTTAAGAACATTAAATTACGTTGACCATGTAATTGTAAATGAATTACTATAGAATTAGAAAACGCTGTATTTAAGTCCACATTTAGTCAATTCATCATCCATTTTCACTTCAACTTTTAAATTCTGGTTTTACACCGAGAAGTTTTGTGCATGCGCCGAGGAGAGGAATCCGTTTAGCTGTCTACATTCATTTCGTTCATCACAGCTTTCACTTCGTAAGTCATATAAATAATACATTCGCAGGTGATGAACAAAATTATTCTCGGTAATACAGCGTTACCATGGAGCGTACTTGGGAAACTAGTGCAAAAAGTAAAAAGCAAACAGTAAGATTTGGAATAACATTTACAAATTATATTAGTTATTTTTTTTACTCATTGTTACAATTTGGGAATCCAATCCCGAGCCAAAATTCTGATCCCGGGATTTCGGGATTACAATTTGACAATCCCGGGATTGGCATTTTTTTCCCATTGTTAATATAATTTTTTTATATTTACAAATAACATTGATAAAATTTTGCGGTACTCCTTAGAAACATATGACTTCAAGCTTTTAATTTTAGTTTTCACCCCTAAAATCGACAAACCAAATCTTGCTCAGTCTTTATGCGTTATATCCCATAAAGCGCAATGTGCCCTATATTCGTCAATAAAACTCATTATCAGCTCAGACGACATTTTGCAAAAAAAAATATTCGTATTCTATTTAATTTACCAATATGGTCAAAATCTCAACTTTGACTATCAAAAATAAATATATTAATCGACTAGCAACTCCACGAACAACTCGAACCTTCCCGAAAAAATACGAAGTTGCTGGGCGTGTTGAACAGAAATTCAAGGCAGTCGGATCGCAGTGCGCTAGTACTTTCATCACAAATTAACGGCCATTTTGAAACCGATTTGAGCGTAGACGACGCATGCACTGTGTTCAATTCGTGAGACGCACGGAAAAGTCCTCAACGTAGGCCAGCCTATAAATGGAGTTTTAACATTATACAGTCAAGTTACAAAAATATTAGTATATCCGAATAAAATAGAAGGGTTGATTTGGAGGGGTCCATGTTTGTGTTGGGTTTTAAAATTCTATATAACTCCTTAGTTAGAAGCAGACTTGAGAGTGGGTCTATTGTCTGGGCCCCGCATCAGTTGAAATACGGCCATATGTTAAAGAGGGTGCAGAATTATTTTTAGAGTCCTTTATTTTTGGCTGTATGGGTATATTATCCGTGGCTCTATCTGACTGACTTTCTCTTAGGTATGCTTACATACAGTAGCTTAAAATTTAGAAGGAATCTTTATTTAGCTACATATTTTTTACCACTTATACTTGGCGTAGATGAAATCTTTGGCATTCTTGGTAGTATTGGCTTGTGTGTCTTTGATAATTATCTTATAAATCGGAATCCGTTGTTTGTTCTCCCAAGGTGCAGAACTAAATTGCTATTAGTAATGCCAATTAGGAGGGCAATAACTATATGTAATCAAATTGCTTCGGATATTGATATATTCCACTTACGTGAGGGTGAATTTAGGTGGACGTTGTTTTATAGGTTTTTAAAATAGGGTATATCAACCTAGTTCACTGTGTGTGCTTCCATGTATTTTACTCATATTACCTACCCTGTATATTTATTTGAAAATTGTAAACATTTAGTTTGCCATGTCGTGAGCGCTTTGAAATTATAATGTGTCATTTCAATGTAAAGTAAATAAATTTAAATTTGAAAAAAAAACATTGTCATATACAAAAATGAGAATGCCTTTTTTGACAAAGAAGACGATTATCATAAGATTCGGTGTATGTAGTTGAATAAAACAATATTTTCCTAAAATTATTTAAAAATGTATTTTTTCAAACTTTTGCTGCCCTCTGAATCCTATTACTCGGATATTTTGCACCCCAACACCCCCACTTGGTCCTTGTCCTTCTCTGGTTTTAGGACTTTTTTTCCAATTATTGTCTACCACAGTTTACATTCCTTTAATAGGAACCGTTCGCCACTCCTCAGCATCATGCATAGCATCCTACTCTCCCATCACACCACACTACCATTAATCGCCAGCCTCAGAGAAAAACAGTTAAAATATACAGTTTATTTTGACAAAGAAAATTAGTTTATGGCAGTGGCGAAGGGTGGAGGTAGGCTGTTATGATTCGACAAAAATAGTGCACGCTAAACTTTTTCAATCATATTTATTTGTTTTCATTGAACTAAGAATACAATAATCTACAGATGGTATTGGTTAGTTTTTAAAAATCAATTAAACCCTGCTTAAACCGAACCATAATAGCTTAGGTAAGCTATGGGCGATCCAACCGAAATGGTGCATACTTTTTCAGTCATACTTATTTGTTTTTGTTGAATTAAGAATACATAATACAGATGGTGTTGGTTAGTTTTTTTAATATTTATTAAGCCCTGCCTATATCAATCCATAATTTATATAAATTATTCTTCTATCTATAAAAAATCTAAAAGTAGGTATGTTTTAAGGTCATAATATTAGACATTTTAGAGATAAACGAATATTTTTTTACTATTATCTGAAATGGCTTCGATTACGCAGGGTTTAATTGAATGTAAAAAAAATATACAACACTATCGTCACATTGTAGGCTTAGTCCAATAAAAATAAATACATTTGACTGATAAAGTTTAGTGTGCACTATTTATGTCGGATCTTAACAGCCTGCCTCCATCCTTCGCCACTGGTTTATGGAGTGGAGACTGGAATTTCCAATACGATATAATGGTACTGTTCGGTTATACGGAATACAGCGGAAAACGTATTTTGAAAATACTCGATATACTGGATTATTTGTTAGTTTGGGTTAGTTTAGGTTAGGTTAGGTTTGGTTAGGTTAACTTAACAAATAATCCAGTTTATCGGCTATTTTCAAAATGTGTTTTCCGCTGTATTCCGTAAAACCGAACAGTACCGATATAATTATATCAGTCACTTTCAAATCCAGAAAATTAATTCGTTGATGTCACTAACCTAAATCATCCCCCACCCTCACACAGGGTTAACCGTTTCCAGATAAAATAAAATAAAATTGAAAAAGAGGTCACGTTGAAGAATGGTGTGCATTTAGGAGTGATTCACCCCAGCCGGTCGGATTTTATTGGCGTATAATCTAACATGATTCTCGAGTGGACAGATCTTTCAGCACCATTGACTTAGTTAAGGGTTTTTTTTTTATAAAAAGAAGAGAAAATGTACGCTCATTTGGAGTACGCAAAACTAGTATCCTAATATCGTTTTAAGCGCATAAGAATAATTGATAGCAATTCGTCCAACCCCCAATGGGTTTAATACAGAATGATTTTTTTTTTAAGTTTTCACTAATAAAATAAATTTAAGAATGTAACATTCTAATTATTGAACATATGGGTACCAACACCGACAGAACTCCTCTAGAGTACGAAAAGACCGGATCATCGCCCTCCAGTATATATTAGTCAGCTGATCTTGAATAAGTAAGTGACCATCCTGCTAGCTGCCATTCAAATACAATGAAAATATTCATTAATTATAATAATATTAACCACGTCTTTAACCCTTTAAGGTCGACAGATTTTAATATTAATACAATTAATACTTTTTACTTAATATTATTATAATCAGTGAATATTTTCATTGTATTTGAATGGTAGCTAGCAGGATGGTGACATACTTATTCAAGATCAGCTGACTAATATACTGGAGGGCAATGATCCGGTCTTTCTGTACTCTAGAGGGGCCGTCTGCTGAAGGCAGACAGTTCTGTCGGTGTTGGTAAATAATTTTGAAAATAATTCTGAGAAAATACATTATAACCAATAGAAAAAAAACTTTTTGAAAAAAGTAAAACACCCCACCCCGTAAGAATCGAACCTGCATCACTCGGGTTTCGCGCCCACGCACATAGACCACTATGCTAAAGGCACAATATTTAATTACGACAAATTTTAACTAGATGGCTCTTATAGTACTCGCTGAAGCGCCTTCTAAATTGAACTACTATTATTGGCTATCGGTTTTTGTATTTAAAATCAAAGTACTATTATTAGTAGTAGTAATTAGAATTTGCAAAAAGAGCTCGCTATCCGAATGGGAATGGCTGGAGCAACATTCAACTCGATGCGGAATCTCTGAGACTCACGATTGTACTCGGTCAAAACCAAATGCCGCCTATTTGACGCTTGCATTGTGACGGTGCTGTTTTACGGTAGCGAATCATGGCACCTTACGAAGGCTCAGAGCAACCGTATACTGAGCTTCGAAAACAGATGTTTGCGACGAATACTGGGTGTGCGGTGGTATGACTTTAGGAGCGACGAGGAGATAAAAGAACGCACCAAGCAGCCTCTCATCACTCTGAAAGTGAAGAGGCGACGTTGGACCTGGCTCGGCCATGTGCTGCGGATGCCAGTAGAGAACCTCAACATGGCTTGCCTATTCTTCAAGTTGACATGATTCCGGCGTCCTGGAAGGCCTCTAAATACTATCAACATAGTGTATACGACGGAGTTACGGGATGCTGGTTTGACTTGGAACGAGCGACAGGGATTCTTGGAGGCGCCGCGTTTGTGAATTATTCGTTGAATAAAAAAAGTAAATATTTAAAAAAATAAACTAAATATTTTTCAATGTATGGCAGTGTCAGGGGAGACGCTGCGACACTGTGACAAATTATAAATGAGGGCTTTGAAACAAAGCACAGGGTAAATGGAGACAGTAAAGAAACAGACAGAGTGAAAAATTACAAAACGGAGAAAGACATTGCAGGGGGAGACTCTTAGTTGCTTCTTGAAAGTCGACCATTAATTAATTAAAATGTAATCGTTTAAAAAATGTCGTGTGATTTAAAAAAAATTGAAAATAGTTTAAGGGTGAGAGGCATACCTACAGAGGCACCTAGCGCGAAAATACGAAGCTTGCAATTTGAGACAGCTTTTTGATAATTTACAATTTCAACTGTATTAATTAATAATTATGTATCTGAAGACATTAAAAAGAAAAATATTTTTTTCAAGTCAAAGATAAACTTAAAATTGTAAAAAAGATGTTATAAAATGTGAATTTATCACAGAACCATATACCTAAATAAAAAGAAATATATTTATATTTTTATAAAAATCGATGTTTTTTAAAATAAATATAAAAAATATTAAAACTATGAATTAGTCAAAAATCTAAACGAGAAAAAATACAAACTTAATAAACTAAATATTAATAATAAGTATGACCATAAAATATAATGTAATAATAAGATGTGGTCCTGTGACAAATCCATGTTTTCAGATACATATTTATTAATTAATACAGTTGAAATTGTAAATTACCGAAAAAATATCTGAAAATTGCAAGCTTCGTATTTTTCCGCTAGGTGCCTCTCCCCTTGAAGGCATCATTGTGACTGTCAATGCGATGACACGTCTTACCACTATAGGGAGGGTTCGAGGAATTTCAATTGCCCCGAAAATGATTCTTGTGAAAATATAATTGTTCTCCATATTTTTGTACGGTGTCGAATCATGGACCCTGAAGGCAAGGGAACGGAAGGCAATTATTGACGCCTTCGAAATAATATGGTGTTGGCGCTGAATAGTTTATATTTATTTGACAGAGCGCAGGACGAAACAGTCAATCATCGAGAGACTACGGATGAAGGAACAACACTCGACAATAATATGTCTGAGATGCATTCTGCAGTTTTTTGGACATGTTGTTCGGTGCGGACCAGTTAACTTGGAGAGACTAGTAGTTTTGAGAAGCCTTCAGGAAGGTAAAGCAAAGAAACAGTGTTAGCGCCCTAAAGCGACCAACTGAAGGAGCTTACTGTGGCCAACCTTCATCCTGCCTTGAGAGAACCTAAGTACTGAAGAAGTGGAAAGTTTTGGTCGCATGGAAGATGACGGAATTTCAAGGTAATCACGCGTGTATGTTTCAGCGTGGCTCGGTGGTGATATCATCGCTATAGGATTGGTTTGTCGAATATCCGTTTTTGTCGAAATCGACCTTCTAATGCATAATGATTTTTTGTATCTAAATGGACCAGAACCATTTATAAAAAATGTATTTTTCTAAAAACAGAGATATTTTTGAAAAATTATCGAATAAACCTCGTTTATCACTATTTTTTCGTGCTGTTTTGTTGAATGTGTGTCTATTTGACAGATCACCATGCAGAAATGATTTCAAAAATACTACGTCAAATAAGTTATTTCTGTCGAATATCACAATTAATTTCGGGATGCTTGAAGAATCTCTTAAGTTTTGAATTGTCGAATATATCTGATGAATTAGTCCAGGTGGACGGTGGGTCTGAGTATACATAATATGAGTGACGCAGTTTGTCTTCTGATTCGTCTACATGAAACGATGGTATATACGACAAGTCATGGTATGAATTATTAGACAATAGATTAAGATATTTTCAATGAATTCTTAATTTTATATATTCACACGTCACGTGGACCGTTGACAAATCACACGTGACCAGCTCGTTTCAATGTTTATACTACCAAATGTTATTCGCTTTATAGTAAATCCTAGCTCATGGAGTAATAATCGGTTTACCTTGGAAGCATTCTGTTCAGCAACTGCTCTGTCTTTTTCTTCTCCATGTCCAACTGCTCAGTCCGTTCTCTGATCAGCTCTTCCAAGTTGTTGCTGTACTTCTCCAGCATTTGAAACATTGTATCGACGAAGTTCACCTTTCTGCATCAGAAAAAATACCTTATTCATATTTGTTTTGAATTATCTGTAGCACACGAGAGAAAGCATATAAAAATGTGTATGGGATGAATATATATTAAATAATGACAAGATGAAAAGAACTTTTTACATACAACTTTTTTAAATTTTCTGTTGAATTATTATGCTCAAACTTATACTTGATATGAAGTAAATAAAAAACAAGAAAACAAAAAAATAATATAGAATACTGAAATGTAATTTTGACATTTCATTTTAATTTCCATAGTAACGCTCGTATATATTAATAATTTAGTTGCTAGAACTACCCTCTTAACAATCAACAATAGTCTTTTACTTTTTACGGATTTTTCTGAAATAACTTTCCATACAAAATAGAATTAACTGAAAATGAATTCAATTCTGCTTAAAGATGACTAACAAGTATTAAAAAAATGCATTGGCATTGTATTCTGTTATATTTTAAAAGTTTCAAATGTCTAGCTAGTCGGGAAATTAGTTAAAAATTGATTGCAAGATTTGTACTGGACAAACAACCACTGCACAAACAAGAATACGAGCTAATACAAATGTTGTAATAATAATAAAATACACGCATAAACGCAAATTCTAAATTTGAAAAATCAGTTATTGAAATCGGGTCATGAAAGAAAACAAATGATACTCTCATAATATTTTGACAGATACTTACAATGCGGTAATATCATATCGAGTGATTCAAGTATAGAGAAACTAGTGGGTTATCCAAAGACTTAAAGATAATTATAATAGGGATAGGGTTGGTACTGTTATTTATTGTAACCTTAGGCAACATACACAATAAATCAAAAAATAGAAATTTAATACACTCGCAACCCTTGGATTCGGCAGGTGTGTACCAAATAAGCTGTCACGGATACATGAAGAAGTATATTGGTTTAATATAATATTTTACAGTACACTTCATAAACTCATTATCTCTTGAGAATGGTTTCTCTAACGAGCCCGAAACGTTGAGGAAAAAAGGACTTAGGACACGCGGTGGAAGCCTTAAAATATATTACTATTTATTCATATTTATTTGCCTAAACGAAGTTTAGTATGTTGTTATGTTCTCTCAATTCTTTTCTATGGGATGGAATGGAATTATGGACACTAAACCAAGAGATGTCACGGAGACTTGAAGCTTTCGAGATGTGGCTGTATAGAGGCATCCTCAAAATTCCTTGGAATGACCGGGTAACAAATGTTGAAGTTCTCAATCGAATGAGGAAGGACCGAGAAGTTCTACGTAGTATAAAAACCAGGAAACTACAGTACCTCGGCCACATTATGAGAGGACAAAAGTACAGCATTCCCCAACTTGTCATTCAAGGAAAGATCAACGGTAAGCGTAGCAGAGGACGGCGCCGCATTTCGTGGCTTAAGAACCTCCGTGATTGGTACGAGTGCAGCTCCACTAAAACTGTTCCGGGTAGCAGACGACAAAGATAAGATTGCCTTGATGGTGGCTGACCTCCGCTAGGGGATGGCACAATAAGAAGAAACGAAGTTTCTCTGATAATAGATTTTTAGGTTTCCATCGTGTCTATTTATTCCTTCATTCGTCGACGTTTCGGGCTCGTTGCAGAGGCCATTATCAAGAGATAATATGTTTTCCGATGAAGTGTATTGTAGGTGTATGAATGCAAACGTCGCGAAACGTTGAGAAAAGAAGGAAGAAGTAGAAACGGTGGAAACTCAAAAATCTATAATGATAAAAAACAACCGTGAAAGTCTCAAACATTATAGAAGTTTCTATGACTTCAAGAACAATATTTTTTCTCACCTTCCATGGTTCAGCTTTCTAAATAGGTCATGCACTTGACAAAAGTCGGGCCTCATCTCCGGCTGCTCGGTCCAGCATTGTCTCATGATGTGAATCGCATCGGGAGGAGCGGCACCCTTCGAAACCGATGGTCGAATCAGGGGAGGTGGTTTCTTAACTTTCTCGAGTATTTCTGTGGGTAAAATAAAATATAATATAAGTAATTTGTTAATATACAGTTTTTTTTATTAATGTGACGTATTAAAATGATGTCTGATGGCATTAGGGAAAATTTTTGATGTGTGTCTATCTCACTTATCAGATCGACCCGCCGCACCGGGCCCCCAGGCTAGAGCTCTGCCAGCCCCCTCCTTGTGGGGTCATGCAACCGTACGTAACCGTACTTCACACGTAACTTTCAACTTAACTGTATGGAGAATATTATTTAATATACTGAGCCACGATTTTTATTTCATTCAATATTTATTTTACTTAAACTGGACATGACAATTTATAAATTCAAAGCGTTCACGAAATAACGTAAGCAAATAATAAAAATACACGGAATCAAACCGAGTGAACAAGGTTGAAATACCGTATCTAAAAAAATATAATGTCCACATAAACTCACTCTCACGTAAGTGTTATATATCGATATCCAAAGCAATTTGATTGAACATGGGGGCTGACAGGACTCCGGCCTGGGGGCCCGGTGTGGTGGATCAACCAGCCAAGTGAGATAAACACATATTACAAATTGCACTAATAGTAAAAAAAAATGTCGCCTGCGGCACTATTTCACTCCAATCATACTAACATTTTAAATATGTGCTTGTGCGATACAATTTGCGATTATTGTCTGTCGATATTCTACAACTTTATAATAATACAAGTGAAATCCAATACAAAAAATCACTAAATTTTACCTCGCACACTATTTGGAATACTCAACTGTAGATCGTCACACTGCCTCTAACCTTAGCGATAGGTAGGGGAGCCCGCCGAAGATTCTAGCTTTGGGGCCCGCTTCAAGATTCGGGGGCTATGGTCACAAATTATAACTGTTATTCTAGAAAATCGTTTAAATCATAAAATAGGGCAGTTGTGGACAATAAGACGTATTTACATGAAATAAATGCATTTATTTTATCACTAACTAATTACGAAAATATTATAATGATTTATAATGCACTAATAATAATTAACTATCAAATTGTAATGATATGTCAGATCATTGTCAGATTAATAAATGTTAGTTCAATTGTTTCTTTTAATGAAACAATAAACAAAACAATAGTTTGCTACTTTTCAAAAATCGAATACCTCCCAGTATCCATTTTATATAGCGAACTGGAGTGACATTATTTTTTAACCAATTATTAAATATTACACATATTACATATTATGTATTTTGTCAGTTTATTATCATTATCTACCTTCATATAAGATGCATATTTATCAGAAATAATTACTAGATAAAAAGAACTTTTTTATTACAACGTTTTTAAATTTTCTGTTGAATCATATAAACTTGACTTGACTTGACTAGCTTAAGGGGGGCCATGCTCAGCGTATGTCAAAATGGAGCTTTTATTGCATTTTAAAAGCATGATCCTGGACATTCCTTAAACAATGTAGATAATTTATTTATATAATTTTGAAGCGTTACTATCCTTTTTATTTATTTTAAACAGTTGATGACTGCATAAAGTATTTTTATTACATAAAATAGTACTCTTTTAAACCTCTCGCTCCAATGTTTAAGAATATAGTCATATTTCAGTACGTCCATGTCAAGTTGTGTTAGGATTTTTTACCTTTATTAATTTTTAAACGCATTTATAAAACCATTAGTAAAATTTATCTTGACATTATTATACTGAAATATTTACGACAAAAAATTATATCGATAATATCTCTGATCCCAAACTTGACAAGAATAAAGGCATTTTATTATTCAAAAAATGGGCAAGATTTACACACTTGAAGATAATTCTAAAAATATTGATTATACGCTATGTCTTTGACCATTAAAGTGTAATAAACATCCTACGAATAGTGATTGTTTTATAATAATTATTAAACTAAGAATAAGGTAGTATTTTTTTAGAAATACGCCATTTCTTTTGGCATTTCCCAGTGGTTAAGCTACAACATACAGCAGTAGCCATAAATTAAGAAACTATAACTGAACTAGGGAGTAAGATCATGTTAACGCGCGTGTTTGAACATGTACCGTTTTAAAAAAAAAGATTTTTTTTCCGGTTAGGTACATGTTCAAACACGCGCGTTAACATGATCTTACTTTTAGAAGTAAAGAGAATTGGAAAAAAATGTGAAAGACCTCGACCAATAATATTAACTTTCACTACTCTCGGTCTCAAGATACACATAATATTATTTAAACAAAAGGGAAGCGCTGAAAGACACTCAATATTATATGAAGGAGGACTATCCACAGTACTAGAAAAAAGAAAAGAATTACAACAGCAAAAATACATATTACACGTATTAATTGTTGGTTATTTTTTTTAAATTCATTAAGCCCTGCCTAAACCTAACTATAATAGATACAAATTCTATCTATAAAATATACAAAGTTAAGTATTATTTAATTGCATAATTTTAAATATTTTATAGATAGACGAGTATTTTTTGACTAGGTATTATTTATTATGACATGGTTTCGCAATGTTTAATTGAATTTTAAAAACTAAGCAACACCGTTAAGTTTGTAAATATTAGTCTTATTTCAATGAAAACAAATACTTATGACAAAGTTTAATGTGCACTATTTATGGCTGATTTCAAACAGCCTAACTCCACCATTCGCCACTGAAACAAGCACATAAAGCATAAATAATTTTGCATTATGTCTGATTTTATAGAGAAAAATATTATCATATTTTAAAATTGCAATTACTACATAACAAATGATATCGAGACTTACCGACTTTTGGCAACGTAACCCCATGATATGCAAAAAGTGACTGTGAATATGTCACTTGTACAATATGAACAAGTCACTTTTCTAATATATTGTTCTATTTCATGTAGTAAAATATAAAAATCTAAACAATGGAATAATTATTTTCTACTCAATATATTATTGAATATTCAGAATACTTAAAAATTTAATTTGAATTTTAAAAACTAACCAACACCACATGTAAATTGTAGTCTTATTCAATGAAAACAAATACGTATAACTGACAAAGTTATGTGCACACTATTTATAGCGGATCTTAACAGCCTATCTTCACCCTTAAAAACTGCATCCCCGGAGTTTCAGCTGTATCAGCGAAGTGTTTTATCTTTTTTTTTAACTCTTTAGTGCCAGACCCAATTGCTCACGTTAGTGTCACCCGTGTCCATATGGACACGCAATTATTGTAGTACAGTTTACTTTGCTTAATTGTTATTTTAAAATAACAATTTGGTTTATAAACGTTAGTCAGTTGAAATAAGTACACTGCTTCAATTGTTCGTCATTTGAATGATCTAGCTGACATAATAAAATTAATATCAAGTGTCAAAGTGGCCATTTATTTTATAATCACAAAAAGATGGACTTATGTTAAAGGTAACCGTGGTTTTCTGATTATATTTTTTCAAAGAATAATATTTCTGCCATTGAATGCATTATAAACGTGTGCAGTTTCATTATATGTAATTAGAATTAGTAATGAAACTATTTTTGTTTATGTGGTGTTATTGCATTTAAGGGGGGACATGCTCGTCGAAGGTCAAAATTGAGTTTTTATTGTATTTTCAAACCATGATACTGGACACTCCTTAAACGTTGTAGATAATCTATTTATATAATTTTGAAGCCTTATTATCCTTTATAGTTATTTTAAACATATGATGACTGCATAAACTATTTTTGTTATATAAAATAGTATTCTTTTAAACCTCTCGCTCTAATGTTTTAGAATATAGTCATATTTCGGTACATAACTGTGCAGTGGTGTTAAGATTTTTTACATTGATTAATTTTTAAACGCATTTATAAAATCATTAGTATAATGTATTACGAGATAATTTTTGTAAAATATTCACGATAAAAAATTATATTGATAATCTCTGTGATCCCAAATTTGACAAGAATAGGCATTTTATTATTCAAAAAATCGGCAAGATTAACACATTTGAAGATGATTCTAAAGATACTCATTATAAGCTATGTCCTTGACCATTTAAGTGTGATAAACATCTTATGAATAATGATTGCTTTATAATAATTATTGACCTAAGAATAAGGTAGTGTTTTTTTTAAATACGCCATTTCTTTTGTCATTCCCTAGTGGTTAAGCTACAACATACGGCCGTAGCCATAAATTGACAAACTATAATTAAAGTAGGGAGTAAAATTATGTTAACGCGCGTGTTTGAACGTACACAGTTATGTACCGAAATATGACCATATTCTAAAACATTAGAGCGAGAGGTTTAAAAGAATACTATTTTATGTAACAAAAATACTTTATGCAGTCATAAAATGATTAAAATAACTATAAAGAATAATAAGGCTTCAAAATTATATAAATAGATTATCTACAACGTTTAAGGAGTGTCCAGGATCATGGTTTGTAAATACAATAAAAACTCAATTTTTACCTTCGACGAGCATGTCCCCCCTTGTCCATATGAACACGCGTGCCACTTAACACTACAAATTTAAATTATGATTTGTTATCACTATATTTTTTATAAAATATAATATTCTCATTTTGTCAAATTATTTAGTTTCTGGGATATGTCCAAGATTAAAGAAAGAGCTGGTAAATAATGCATTGGATGCACTTAATGAAGCAAGTGATGATGATAATGTCGACGAATATATAATATTATTATTTATCTCACCACCGACCAAATCCTGTGGTTTTAACAGATGAGGATGGTGGTGGAACAATCGATAATTTAAATCATAGACGATTAAAAGCAGATATACAAGTGAAATCTAGGAATGCAAGAACATAGATAGACCAATATGATATTTTATACTGTAACTGGAGATTCTACACGCAATAACACCTAGCTGCACAAAATATCAATTTTACGGGAAAAATGTGGAAAATAAGAACGCTGATGGATCTTGATAGGATGGATATTCAAACCTATGTACATCAAAATCAATGGTTCTAGCAGATAAACGATTTAATGGGTTAAATTATTTTATTCAAAAAAAAATAGAAAAAATCGATGCTGTGACCGATTTTTTGAAAGAAGAAGAAGAAGAAGAAGAAGAAGAGAGATCTGAAATCAGAACGCAGTGAAGAAAATGCAATATTAGCTTGTGTGTAATGTGTATTGAAAACTATCATACTTTATAATAATTCTACTAATAAACCATAGAATCAAAAAAAAAAATGATAACATAAGTGTCACGCATGTCCATATGGACACGGCTATTATCT
The DNA here is from genome assembly GCF_057557595.1 of Rhyacophila brunnea. Lineage (NCBI taxonomy): Eukaryota > Metazoa > Arthropoda > Insecta > Trichoptera > Rhyacophilidae > Rhyacophila > Rhyacophila brunnea. The sequence continues at coordinate 26,934,004 of NW_028232904.1, read as the reverse complement.
CAAAACTTAATGATATGAAAATTTTATTTTCACTATTCATTTTCTGTTATATTACAGGTACATAAAAAATGTAAATAAACAATTTTTAAAACAAATAAAAATTCATGTCACACCATTAACAAAATTAATGTGTCCATGTGGACACCTGTGCCACTAATGAGTTAAACTATTTTTCGTCTTGCTATCGATATTTTAATATTCACAAGTAGGTACTTATCTTACAGGCACCATTCGTCACTATAGAATACATTCTATATTATTCATTGTTGAACTTCTATACCGAAATTTATTTGATATTTCATCTACCGTAAGCATTTTCTCACTTGCAATGTGTCATTTTTATGTTTCGCAGAAGTCATACGAGAATTTTATTTGCAGAGTATAAAAAACTTTTTTGATTAAGCGCTCCGCAACGAAAACACTAAAAACAATGCGAATTTAATAAAAACTTTAAACTTTCAAAGGAAAATAACTTTAATTTATTTATTTAATAATTAATGCAAATTTAATTTTAAATTCGTCAACTGGGTATTATTTAGTATTGTATAATTTAATAATTCATGAAAGAACTTCGGGTATCAGGGAGTAGATTTGCTCAGTTATATTGTTTTTCAATTTGGGTATGAGTCAGAGTATGGACCTAATAGGTTGAGCAGGTGGCTGACATCCATTTTTCGTAAAAACAAAATCTTGGTTACCCACCAAAAAATATATATTTGAAAAAAATACGAAACTCGACGTAGGTAATTAATGAACATACATAATTTTGAAAAACACTTCTAAGAAAATATATTACAACCAATAGAAAAAATCTTTTTGAAAAAAGTAAGACACCCGGCAGGAATCGAACCTGCATCTCTTGGGTTTACGCCCCAGTCCGCGCATTATCCACTATGCTACGAGGTGACAAATTACTAATTACGACAAATTTTAACTATTGGCCTTTAATACCTGCTCATCAGCAATACTAATAATTGGTGATCGGTTTTTATTTATTAAATCAAAGTAGGTGCCTACTATTTCAATTACTAACCGACGTCACGGATTTCTCCAATATTTTTATGATGTAACTTGCTAATAACTATTTCTTTTATTCAACGAATAATTCACAAGATTTAAGAATGCACCATTCTTATTATAATAGGTAAGTAATTAATATTCCTTGATTTAATACACAAAAATCGATAGTCAATAATAACGAAATTTGATAAGCATTTCATGTATGACCTACTAGTTTAAATTTTCGTCATTAGATAGGAGTCTCGTAGCATAATTGGTTAATGGACAGTTGGCACAATACCAATGGTTATACGGGTTCACACCCGTCGAGTTTCTTTTTTTTCAAATATATTTTTTTCTGGTGGGTCTGAGGTGTTTTCAACTTATGTATGTTCAATTCATCTATCTATATGTAAAATTATACTGTTAAAAATCATACATAATAATATAGATAGACGAATATTTTATCTATTTTGGTTTGATTTACGCAGGTCTTAATGAATTAAAAAAACTAACCATCACCATTTGTAATTTTAATTCTTAGTTCAATGAATATAGTTAAGTAGGTACCTATGACTGACAAAGTTTAATGTGCACTATTTTATGTCAGATCAAAACAGTCTACCCTTACCCCTCGCCACTTCTGTACTTAACATATATTTTTATATTACTTATTAAGACCTAGTGTTTGAAAACAGAATCCTCCGGAGAATACTTGGACCTGTCAATGAGAACCACCGGTGGCGCATCCGCACAAACGCTGAGCTCTTCGACCGATACCAACCTAGAATCACTAATATTCTGAGGTCAAGAAGGCTCAGATGGGCGGGCCACGTTGTACGATCTGAAAGATCTAGAACTCTCTATAGGATTTACAAAGGCACACCAGCTGGCACTCGACCTCTTGGCCGCCCTCGACGGAGATGGACGGACAACATTCAAAGGGATGCGGAAAGGCTGGGGATAGTCAACTGGGAAGAGAGAGCGCTGGACAGAGATGCCTGGAGAAACGTTGTGCAGTCGGCCATGGACCTGAACGGCCCCTAGCGCCAGTTTAATAATAATAATAATAATAATATTAAGACCTTCTTAGGATCGGACATGGTAAAAAAATAATTAATGCAATAAATTTTGTTTTAATTAAAATAAAACACTGTACTACCTACTAGTTCCACTTATTTAAATATTGATCTGGACCGGTTTTGTCCCATTTCAAATTCCCAACCCTTAAATTTCCAATACCAAGACAAATCAATTCGTTACATCAGCATAGTGTGTTTCACGTTCTTTTAAAATATGTTAATTTAGTATGTACACAGTAAGTAAGTATTTTTGTCGGTTGAACGTTTGCTAATCGTGAGTATGTGAGGTTTAGTTATAAGCTGACTTGAGAGTGGGTCGATTGTTTGGGCCCCGCATCAGCGAGTTCAAAAGAAATTTTTGAGACTCCTTTAATTGCGGTTGTATGGAGACTATCCGTGGCTTTATCCAACTTGCTTCCTCTTAAGTATGCTTACATACTGTAGCTGGAGCTTAAACTCTAGACAATATTTAAGTGAATTTGGCCACGTATTTTTTCCGAATTATACGCGGTGAAAATGAGAACTCTGCTCTTCTTGGTAGTATTGATCTGCGTGTCTCTGATAACTATCTTAGAAATCGGGAGCATCAGTTGTTTATTTTCCCAAGGTCTAGAACCAACCTGCCACTGGTAATGCCAATTGGGGGGGCGATAACTATGTTCAAGCAAATCACTTCTGATATTGACATATTCCATCTGCGTTAGGATGAGATAGGTGGGTATTGTTTTATAAATCTTAAAATAGGGTCTGCTTAGCTCATTCGGTGTAGGTACTTCCTTGTATCTAATTTATATATATTACAAAGTTTTATTAGGTCGTATTCTTGTTTATCCGGTGGTTGTTTATCCACTACAAATCTTGCAATCGATTTTAACTAACTTCCCGACTAGCTAGACATTTAAAACTTTTAGAATATATCAGAACACGATGCCAATGCATTCTTCTAATACTTTTAGTCATCTTCAAGTAGAATTGAATTCATTTTTACTCTAATTCTGTTTTGTATGAAAAGTTATTTCGGAAGAAATCGGTAAAAAGTAAAACACTATTATTGATGGCTACTGGGGTCCTAGCAACTAAATTATTAATATATACGTGCGTTACTATGGAAATCAATATGAAATGTCAAAATGACATTTAAGTATTCCATGTTTATTCAGTATTTCTATCAAGTACAATTTTTTTTGATCGTTTAAGCTAATTAAGTCAAGTTTATATGATTCAACAGAAAATTTAAAAACGTTGTATATAAAAAGTTATTTTTATCTTGTAATATTTTTTTGTATTTACACTTTTCTACTGTTTACCAACAGTAGTTACAATATTTCTCTGTTTCTAAATGTCATGTTGTAAACGTATTAAATTAATAATTTGTAATATTCACTATAATGTAAAAATAAATAAAATTTGAATTAAATTTGAAAAATTTTAATCGTATCTTAAGATGAAATAAGGCGAAATTAAGTGCAAAATTTATATAAAAGTTATTGTTTTTCTTTTCTTTTGTTATGATTATTGTTTTCTTCCGTCCAGCAGGCAGTATTCACTTCGCCACTAGTATGTTTCTATCTATATAATTAAGCAAAACAGCTATAATGTATTGATACCATCGACGAATTACGATAGAAATCTATTAGGAACGGGAAGATCATCTATGGTCTAGTCGGAAAATGTCAAACTGACTTATTTTTGAACGATAGAACAAAGCCTAAAATCAACGTTATGGCGGTCGTAGGCTGCTTTTATCGGCAAACTCACATCCGGTCGGCCTATAAAAAGAATTGGCCGAGTGCCCATTGAAAAAAATTGCCGGACCTTACAGAGTCGCATTAAGAAATAACACTATTGTTAAGTAATATAAGGCAGAAGCAGATTGATGTGATAATATATTCCCGTAGCATAGTAAGAAGATACTAATAATCAGAGGTGAACTAGAGTCTTGAAACTGGTCGGGAAATTTTCCAGTTAATCTAGCCAAAACTTAATTATGATGTACATTTCTGTACATATTATTTTATTTTTTTATTAATGAAACAAACAGCTACATTTTCATTACAAATAATTACAAGATAAAAAGAACTTTTTATATACCACGTTTTAAAATTTTCTGTTGAATCATATAAACTTGACAATTCTATGTATTAATAAAAACTTTTTATTGTGCTTGATAGAAATACTGAATAAATATAGAATACTGAAATGTCATTTTGACATTTCATATTGATTCCCATAGTAACGCACGTATATATTAATAATTTAGTTGCTAGGGCCCTGTACTTAACAACCAACAATAATAACTTTACATACAAAACAGAATTAACTGAAAATGAATTCAATTCTGCTTAAAGATGGCTAAAAGTATTAAAAGAATGCATTAGCATCGTGTTCTGATATATTCTAAAAGTTTAAAATGTCTAGCTAGTCGGGAAGTTAGTTAAAAATCGATTGCGAGATTTGTACTGGATAAATAACCACTGGACAAACAAGAATACGAGCTAATAAAAACTTAGTGAAAGTAGCTTACTCAGTAGAAAATGATGAACAACCAAACAAAACAGAAACAAAAACAGCAAAAAAATAATATTAATGTTCTAAATTTAAAAACCGGAAAGTTAGACAGCTTTTGTTTTCCCACAATTTTCTTTTAATAGACTGTTAATAAACCTATTAACGTTGGTAGAATTTTTAAAATTTTATTTGAGACTCGGAATATCGCTTCAAAATTCATAAAACGCCTGCCAATTTAAGGGTAGCGAGCAGACATTGTTAATTACACCCCTTCTAATTTTAGACTCTCTCGTATTTTATCTTTACATAACTGTACATTATATAATTTACGATAGGTAGGCATATACTATAATAACGTAGCTCATAACTATAACGACAACACAGCATTATGTTACGAGCAGCTGTGACTGGCTTGATGCTTTTGAGAAGGTAGGAGAATTTAGGATTTCCAGTTGAATTATTATTATGGCACGAGGAAATGAACGGTACTTCAGTTATGTCATAAGTATAAATTGGATAGCTTATGTTACGTAATATAGATAATAATTCACATATAAAAGAAATCCTATAGGCCGACTATTATAGTCAGACCGAGGCACTGATATTACAATTATTAGTTACATGTAAGTTGCACGTATCCAGTTCATCGTGGGACACTTATTCGTGCGCTTCAGTACGTGAAACATGAGTTCGTATAACATTTTATCAAATGACGAGTTTTTCGTTGAACATTTCACCGTGGAATACATTTATACGTATCTTACAAAATGCGGCGATAGTTTGCGAATAGTACTTTTCCAATTAGATTAACCCTAACCTAACCTAACCTAGTAAAGACATCTCATAAAATTTCCCACATGTTGTAGTATACGTACAAATATACTCCACGGTGAAATGTTCAACGAAGAACTCGTGATTTGATTAAATGTTACACGAACTCATGTTTCACGTACTGCGGCGCACGAATAAGTGTCCTGCGGTGAACTGTTTTCGTAAAAATTTCTGGATACGACAATTATTACCATAGTGGTGCTTAGGGAATCCAATCCCGGACAATTTTCATTACCTATGAATCCCGGGAAGAGTTAACATAACCCCGAAACATTCAAGATTGATATTTTTTATCAATCACAATCAATTAGTATGTGTACAAAATTATTTTAGTGAAGTGTATGTACCTGCACACGTCACAAGGGAAATCGCCACGGATAATAAATAGCCATTTTTTGTTGTCTTACGCAATCGTAAAAACACCAGAAAAATAATAAATTCGTTTATTTATCTAGCTAGACGCCACTGTCGTTCTGGCACGCAAACGGCGTCTAACCGCCAGTGCCACGGACGTGCACGCGGGCACTTGTTTCTACGCCGAATTTTATGAATGTTATCTTTTCTTAAATAAATAATAAAAACCTATTATACTTTCACATTATTATCTATATTACAATATTATTTAGGTACTTACTTTATTTTACCCATGTATTTCCAAGATTCAACGTACACTAGTGTTAGTTACTTTTTACGATTTTTTTCCAAAATAACTTTCCATAAAAAACAGAATTAACTGAAAATGAATTCAATTCTGCTTAAAGATGGCTAAAAGTATTAAAATAATGCATTGTCATCGTGTTCTGACATATTCTAAAACAATCAAATGTCTAGGTAGTCGGGAAGTTAGCTAAAAATAATAGTAAATAATAGTCCAATACAAATCTTGGAAGAACAAGAAAAAAATTGTATTGGACAAACAAGAATACGAGCTAATAAAAACTTGGTAATAAAAAAGTTGGCTATCAAATGTGAAAATCGTTGATAAAGTCGACGTTGGTGTCCATAACTCATATTTTTCAATGAATAATGTGATTTCTGTCATCAAGGCCATTTTAACAAATCAGGGAGCTCTATTTTTCATAGTGTGTTGTGTGTCTGCTGCTTTAGGAGTATTATAATATAATATAATATTTAAAAAAAAAATGTTAATCGACTTACTCACTCATTAATTTTCAAGGGAGTTCAATACTTCTCTTTTAATTATTACAAAAACAGTACTCGGGTGTTTTTTTGCGATCTCAAAACTCGATTTTTGTAATATGTGAGTTATGACCCTAGGCAATTCATATAGCTATTTAGATATTTTTACTTCAAATATTAAGGCAATACTTCAGCTGGGGCACGGTCTAAAATGATCGTGACTACGCGACGCGAAGATTGTGCAAACGACGTCTGCAGAACAAAACATAATTTGTCATAAAAATTCATCATGCGTCCATTTAATGTTCTGTTTATTGTTCTATTAGTAACAAAACTAATATATTCATTGACATGTTTTCTTTTTCATGTAAATGGGTGACGTTTTTTAGTCATCTTTACACGATTTAAGAATTAATACCCCCGTCGCCATTACGAAACAAATTGACGTGTTCACAGATCGACTTTCGCTCTCCGATTGAAAATTATTTGCCGTTTCACTGAAGTATGCTCTTAATATTTTAAAGAGATTTTTATAGTTTTATTTATGGATTTCTGTTTTTTCATAATATATTTCACGGTATTCATTTGTAAATACCGGTATTGGTATTTTCATTCGGTATTGCAACGCCCACGGTGGCCGCGCGGCTTAAGCGTTGGACTATAACGCCGTGGGTCCCAAGTTCGAATCCTGGGTCTGGCAAGTACACATCTTGTTTTTCAACTTGTGTATGAGCCAGAGTATGGACATAATAGGTTGAGCAAGTGGCTGACATCGATTTCTCGTAAAAACAAAATCTGTCAATACAAACCTCTACTCTGTGGAGGCCCATATGATCCTATTAGGATCGGACATGCTCGAAAGAAAAGAAAAGAAGAATTGCAATCCTACCTGGAAGGTCACCAAATATCTACCATCCTTAGGATATATATTGTATAAGGTGGAGCTACGAAAAAACCAATGAGAATAGGCTAGGAAGAAAAAAAACTTAGAAAAAATTAGAATTTGATTGACAAATTCCCAAAATACTCTAATATTATCCAAGTTCGTCTCTGGCCTAAGACGTTAGGCATAAATAGATTTTTTTAGTCTGACGCACTGACCTGTTTTTGCTATGGGACAACAAAAAATACTGTTGATTGAATGAACGTTTTCAGTGCCTATCGCGATTTAGTATTTATTAGCAAGGCGAAATTAGCCAAATGACTATTTCGGGTCATTAGGATAAATCAGAATAATTAATTAATTCACAGAACAAGACTTTTTTTGTTTGTTTCATTGCGACTGGATGAAATCTGTCTTATTTAGAAGTCTCATTTTGGTATTAATCACCGTGTCCGGTAGCTTGTACGAAAGAAACTTTGCCGAAATCATTAAACCGATTCACAACTGGTAGAAAAACCTTTAAGTCGATCAGAACATTGTCGAGGTAATAATTACATTAATAATGTGTATAAATCCGACACTCCTTTGCGGGTTGCCGGTTTGCCCGTCGAGCCGGTGTCCAGGTTCAAATACTTGGGTATCACGGTTGCCGACGATGGTGGTATTTCTAGTGAGCTTGAAATCCGCATGGGTATGGCGGTCTGCATTCAGTCAACTTGGAGCCGCATGGAGGTCAAAGCTGTATTCTGTGAGGACCAAATACCGTGTGTTCAATGTGTGCGTGCTACCTGTGCTCCTGTATGGCTGTGAGATATGGCATCTTACTAAGCTTCAAGAGTCTCGGCTTTTGAGCTTTGAGAATCGATGTCTCCGCCGAATCTTAGGGGTACATTGGTATGACCGCGTTACAAACACCCGAGTGTGTGAGCAGACACAGCAGCCTTCGGTGATTGAGGTTATCACGAAGAGACGCTTTATGTGGTTGGGACAGGTATTCCGGATGCCTAGAGTGTGATGCAAAGAGTGTGATACTTCGTACCCTTGAGGCACAACCTCAAGGGTTCTGTCGTCGTGGCCGGCCGTCCCTCACCCTGCAGCTGTGCTGCAAAAGCGATCTACGCGCTGCAGGTCTGGAATGGCGGGAGGCGCAAGAGTTGGCGATGAATCGAGGGAAATGGCGCGATCTTGTGCTTGCCCTATGCCCCAACGCTGGGTCGTGACAGGGTGAAAGAGAAGAAAGAAGAAGGTGTGGTTATAGAATGCAATTTGATGTGATAAATATTGATATAATGATAGTAAGTACCTGTGGACTTTTTTAATAATTATTTTTTATTATAGGTATATATCGAGGGTATACTGACAGAAAGCATTAACTCATTAAAACAAGTTCTGAGATAATCGCAAAAAGGACTTTAATTTTTTTTTCAAAGCGTTCTCCCACGTAGATTTTTTTATGATTTAAAAACATTTTTTCTACATTATAAAGACTAACCTTTATAACAAACACAATATACGACATGTTACAAGTCCTATATTATCTATACGCAGAACGCATTAGGTCATTTTCATGCTTTCTATCAGAATAAAAAAATAACAATATGATTTAATAATGTTTCTATTTTCTCACCATTATATCCTATGTCTTTGTGCGGTTTACCAGGACGTAGAGTGTAAAATTGTATACATTTTGGCATTTAAAACAGAAAAACAGCAAAAACTGAAATAATGCGTTCTGTCAGTATACCCTCGATATTTTTATTAGTAATTAAAGTAATACCTACTTTGCTTCAAAATACAAAAGCCGATCGCTAATAGTAGCTCAATTTGGAAAGCGCTATAGTGAATATTAAAAGCCATAGGTTAAAATTTGTCGTAATTAAGTATGCCTATTTTAGCATAGTGGTTTATTTACATGGGCCCGATACCCGAGAGATGCAGGTTTGATTCCTGGAGTGTTCTACTTGTTTCAAAATGATTTTTTCTATTGGTTATACTTAATAATATTTCTCAATAGTGTTTTCAAAATTATGTATTTATGTTAAATTGTAAAAAAATTAGGTAGGTGGAAGAATATTATTGAATATTAATTGTTTAACTAATAACTTTTAAAGACTGATATCATAGATATCTCTTTAGTTAACTCCATTAATTCCCAATACGTTACCATTGTTCCGAGAATGGACGATTTTATACAATTTGAATGCTGTATTTGTATTGTTTATAATTACTAATGATCTACTATTAGGTTTTGACAATTATTTATATATGCTTATCGAGTGTATTATTATTGATAAGGTATCTAGGGGTTTTTAACAGACACTTCAACTATTCATATTTTTTTTTGTTATATATCTTTTTTATTGTGATCCTTGACTTAATAGGTAGGTGATAAAGTTTTTACCTACTATATTGTATTGACTTGTTATATTATACGTTAGGGTTAATTGTATTCGTTGTCAGTGTGTACTTGCCTTTTGGTGAGGGTACATAGTTCCTGAAGATCCCGAAAAGCAAAACCTGGGTCGCAAAAAATGACTCAAATTTTAATGGAATAGTACAAAACTTAAATCCATTAGAAATTGAATTTGTTTTTAAGAGCAGCTTATTTTTTATTTGTATTACACAATACAAGCGATTACAATAAATGTCTTCATATCAGAACTTACATGGATAAAGCAATAAGGCCTACCGTCATATATAATTTTAAAATCCTTTTAATCCTAGCTAATGTCCCTGGATAATGCCAGTTGACTAAATCCTACAAAGTACCAGCTTACATTGGTATGGTGTAGTAACTTTTAAAGTTGATTCGCTTACTAGTGGATATATGAATGAATGGGATAAGTACTAAATAATTACAAGATAAAAAAAAACTTTTTATGTAGGTACAACGTTTTTAAATTTTCTGTTGAATCATAATTATAAACTTGACTTGACTAGCTTAATACTTTGGACGCGGAAGACGCACACGGTGCGTAATGACCTGGCGGCCGATCGATGTAATTAACGTGCATTTTAAAGGGGGCTATTAAAATCTCATTATCTATTCAGCAGCGAAAGCGTTAAACGATCAAAAAATTTGTACTTAATAGAAATAATACTGAAATGTCATTTTGACATTTCATATTGATTTCCATAGTAACGCACGTATATATTAATAATTTAGTTGCTAGGACCCCAGACCCTAGCAACCAATAATAGTTGATTGGATTACGGATTTCTTCCGAAATAACTTTTCATACAAAACAGAATTAACTGAAAATGAATTCAATTCTGCTTAAAGATGGCTAAAAGTATTAAAAGAATGCATTGGCATCGTGTTCTGATATATTCTAAAAGTTTCAAATGTCTAGCTAACGTTACTTTTGTTTAGTATTATTTAGTTTAAATGTGAAAACTATTTTCTAAATGTTTGAATATTTTTGTTTGATGTGAATTTTGACTAATTAATTGAGTTAGCATTTACTTGGTAGAATTCCATTTTACAAGAAATGAAAATATAATTAATATTACTATTCTACAGGTTTTTTAAAAGGTTTGTCGATAGCTATTTCGGTTGTAATACCATTATCAAGACTATTCAGATAGGCTGTTTGCCTTTGCTTAAATACTATACGTATAGATAGAGACAGAATACATTTTCTTATTCGTTCAAACAATATTATGATGTTGTATACTTATTATTAATTGTAATATTATTAATACTTTGAAAACCTTAAGTGGGTTTTTAATGGTTATCAAAATTTACAAAATTTATCGAAAGTACAGTGTTCGAGTGCTTTGGTTATTTCTTGACATTATTAATCAATTAAAATATTATTAGTATACTATATATTTAATTGATTAATAATATCAAATTTAGTTGCTAGGACCACCTTCTTAGCAACCAATAATAGTCTTTTACTTTTTACGGATTTTTATGAAATAACTTTCCATACAAAACAGAATTAACTGAAAATGAATTCAATTCTACTTAAAGGCTAATGGCTAAAAGTATTAAAAGTATGCATTGGCATCGTGTTCTGATATATTCTAAAAGTTTCAAATATCTAGCTAATCGGAAAGTTAGTTAAAAATCGATTGCAAGGTTTGTACTGGATAAACAACCACCGGACAAACAAGAATACGAGCTAAGAAAAACGTGGTAAAATATAAGTTCAAGTATTATAATCCAGCATATTTAAATAATTTCAGTTAGTTTATATGAATCGGTACAACATTGTAAGTTTATAATATTTCGTATAATATATTGTGATATTTTATAGAAACGTCTATGGGTACTTTTATTGAAAATCTTATAAGTATATTAAACGTAATAGATTTTAGGGTTTCCATCGCGTGTACTTCTTCTTCTTTTCTCGACGTTTCGGGTTCGTTGCAGAGGCCATTGTCAAAAGATATGTGTTATGATGAAGTGTAGTGTAGGTGTATGAATACAAACGTCGCTCTAAGAATGCCAAAATGAATCCGATTAGCTAAGAGTAAACGTTGCTCTGAGTAATGTGTCAATCGTTACGACCAGAGATACCGGATTGAATATTGGATTTTGCTGACAGTGGCGGACCCCATGACGTTTTTAACCGTAGTCCATCATCCCATTATATTATTAATATTTTTAAGGTTTCTATGGATTTCTATGGCCTCCTTTACCAATCGTGCGTAATATAGTTACTTTATTCCGATCCAGTATTTAGATTTCTAAGCACTGGTGGGTCGTGGATAAGATATCTGGGGGTGCTGCGGTTGATTAACAATAAATGTTTATTTAGATTATATTTTACTTTTAACATCAAAATTAAATATAAATAATTATTTATATTCATAAGTAATTAAAATAAAGAACTTTGCATAAATTGCGTGCAGAAATAAATTTTATTAAATTAATAAATCGTTAAAGCTATATTTCTTTCCTCCGCACGCGCGCGGGCTCACGTACGAACGCAGATACGGCGATACACTGTCGGGCCTGCAGTACCGATCAAGCTCCCAGCTGCGTGCCCCGCTCTCCGCACTACTCCTGCGCCCATTCGAACATGTACTGCAGTACCGTGGTGTATAATAATTATTGGATATATCGGTGCGCGGGCGAGCTTAATTCACGCTTAAATAATATTGATTTGTTCATATAATATAAATAAATTTATGTATATTATAATAATACATATGTCTCAATTTGCTCGTTGGTGCTGCAGTCCCGCAGTGCATATGGACGAGCCGCCACTGTTTCTAAGTGTTTCAAATCTATGTCCTGTATCCATCGAGTGCTCGGCAATTGCTGACATCGTGTAGTTTTTAAGTTATTATGCTCTCTTGTGTTCACTCACACGTTTTTTACCATTTGAGAAGGAAGATGAAAGGATAGACGAAAGAAGTACACGCGGTGGAAACCCAATAATCTTTTACGATAAAAATCAACCTTGGAAGTTTCAAATATTATATAATAAACGTGGTTTAAAAAAGCTGTTTCCGTCTATTAATCCATCTTCAGAACGATTATAGCCCAAAAAAAACTGTCATAATAAATAACTCAAATACTGTAGATTTAAAAAAAATGTTTTAAAACCGTTCAATAATGGAGTTCTACTAGGTACGTAAACGTCATCTCAATTATTTTGTATTACACTGTGCATTATACAATCTATCTGTCAAGAAGATCATGCGCGTACACGGAAAATGGTTTGAGGGGGGTTCATTTTAAAAATATATCCATAATATTTTTATTGATTTTTAAAGCAGTGGGGTTAAGGCTATACTTCAGCTGAGGCACGGTCTAAAACGATCGTGATTACGCGACGAGCGGATTATGCAAATGACGCGAGCCAAACGAAATATAATTTGTCATAAAAATTCAACATGCGTCCTTTTAATGTTATGTTTATTGTTATATTAGTAATAATAATAATATATTCTTAGTACTTAGTTAGTTTTCAAGTACATGCGGAACGTTTTTTAGTCATATTTACACACGATTTACGAATATATTCCTCCGACGCCATCACAAAACAAATTGACGTGTTCACACCTCGAATGTCAGTCTCTGATTGGCGACGACTGCGAAATTTCGTTCCACATACTGCTGAAAATTATTTGCCGTTTCACTGAAGTATGCTCTTAAGAAAATATAGTAAGTGTCACTGATTTCCACATTTACACCGTCTACTTTTAGCTTCTCATCACTTTAACCGTGAAATATATTACTTGTCCAGGTAAATTCTACAATATCCAGACACTTAGTACTGTCAATCTAGCGATCAATACCTGGCCTATTATTTAAACACATTAATATGCAATTAAAAAATATTTTTCTTAATAAGGTAAGCTTTAAGTTTAAATAATCGCCTAGGATGGAGTTTTTGCCACTGCCACGGTATCCTTTGGCATCTAAGTGAAAATCGCAACGAACAAAACATGGCGGTACGCTGTGCTAATAAAGAGATTAATACCTGTCCAAACTTTGGCTAGCGGCCGGATGTTCGCGTATTGCAGGGGTGCTAAACTTCGGCCTGAGCTTCGCGCCGAGAGAGATAGAGTTCGAAAGTTTAGAGCGCTTAACACGTTGGCAATAGTTTTATCTTGATCTTGCGAAAGTAGTTTGGTGTACCACCTTAGTACAAACTATGCTGAAAGACGTAAGATTTAATGTGTTTACTCAGACTATGATGTAAAATGACCTTATGAAAGACAATGATTTGATTTTAAGGGTGGGCCGTTAAATAAAATTAATTATGACTTATAGCAGGCATAACTTTGAAAAGAGACCCATAGAGCGTAAATGACGCGGCCCAGTAACTGGACATCGCAAGCGCAATGTAGACAGATTAGGATTTTACTCGACATACAGCGGCGTAACTTTGGAAAGAGACCCATAAATGGCGCTTGCCATTGACTGGACGTCGCAAGCACTGTGTAGACGGATTAGGATTTAACTATATGTTGACTCAAAAATTGATATTTTTCACACTCATACAGCCAGTCAGTTTATTCTGATTAGCTCGGACCCTATTGATCATACAGGTTCTCTATTATGAGACTAAGCACCATCAATTATCGAGATTCGTTTCTAGTGACAAGTGTGGTATCTAGTTTCCAAATGTGATATCTACCTGAACTGAACTAATACTTTGACCCTTCCGTCAAGTTATTTGGTCGAACGAGTCATCTTATCTTGATAATCTGTTTTCGTATACCGTTTTAAGTATTTTCTGTTATTATTGTTTTAATTTCTCGAACTCTGAATAGATACAAAACCGGAAGTATTTCTATAATATATAATTGAAACATACTATATACTAGTGGTTCTCACGTGAAATTTAACTGTGGCCGCACAATTCACATTGACAGTTCTATGGAAACGTCTGGTGGCCGCACCAAATTTCACTTTTGTTGTGATCGAAAAAAATAAAGCTTAATTTTATTTACTAAAAAAAATGAATCAATTAATTAATAGACGTGCATGGTTGCAAATAATCGGTCCCGTGCGGCTCCGTTCGGGACGAAATGTGAGCAATCGTATATTCATTATGTCGCAATACAGCGCTGTGGAAGGCGGCCGTGCATAATCTACGGCTGTACAGACACGGCGGGTAGTGGAGGGTGTATTGTACAAGTCCATTTGAATATTTTAGTACATATCTATTTATTTAAAAAAAAAATGCAAATGGAAATTCCTCATTAGGTACTCCTTTTTTCCAATGCGAGCCGCATGGCTGCTTCTGAGTTTACATCTGTCAACTGGCTTAGATATTATTTGTTTTCTATAAAGTGCATTACACTGAATGATCTTTCACAGTATATAGTAGTATGCAAAATCGCCAATATTAATAAAGCAATAATTTTTGCCAATTCTTTGAATTGACTTGATTCTTGGTCAACGTATAACTTCGACCAAAATTTTTCAACCGTGGTATTATTAAAATGGTTTTTAAGTAGGTACTTGGTCATGACGAGGAATTCCAATTTTGGAATCCTGAGCTATTTTCGATACCTATGAATCGCGGGATTAATAAACATAATCCCGAATCTTTTGGGATTGATTTTTTAATCATTATGGAAAATATAATAAAAACGAAAATATGCTTTTAATAACAAATCGCTACATTAGAAATAAACTGAGTTTAATTTATACCCATGTGTAAGTTGCCGATTCATTTTATTTTTCACATAAATTAATAAAAATGAGAAAGATTGGAAAAAACAATGCTTCGCACTATTAACAAAGTAATTCCACCATGATCTCATACGTTTTACGGCAGTTTTATATTTCGCTGATTAATTAGATTTATTAAGCGGAAAGGCCACAAGTACACCATGATTATTTGTTATACTATTTTAAATCTCGCTAATCCATTCATTTTTTTTTTCATTTCATTTATTTCAAGTCTTTACTATCAAAAACAGAATCTGATACTAAATTCACATTATTATTTATATTAAAATATTATTTACTCCATTAAACTTATGTATTTCCAAGATTAAACGTAGATATACAATATTAACAATAAATGTTTTAAATAGTATAAATCATACTAGATTTCTTTTTGACCGATTTTATCAATGTTATTTGTAAATATAAAAATTTTATATTAACAATGGAAAAAAATGCCAATCCCGGGACCAGTCCCGGGATCCTGGGTTGTCAAATTGTAATCCCGAAATCACGGGATCAGAATTTTGGCTCGGGATTGGATTCCCTAGTCATGACTCATTTCCAATAACGCATATTTAACGTTAGCCCAGTTAATTAAATAAAATAATGAGAATGATATTAGTGGCCGCAGCAAAATCCTTTGGTGGCCGCACATGAGAATCACTGCTATAGACTATATTTTATTTTGACAGGATGTTCTAATTCAGATTTCCCCATTATTAGCAACGGGAAATGCACAGGCAATCAAAATGTCTCGATCTACGTAGTTCCTGCAGCTTTATTCAGTATACCTATACATCTCGAGTTCAATCTACCGCGCCGAAATTAGCGAGTTAGTTATCACCTTGGTCATTATCACATTTGAATAGTCAAAGACATAGCTTATAATCAGTGTCTTTAGAATTATCTTTAAATGTGTTAATCGTACCCATTTTTTAAAATAATAAAATGCCTAAATCTTGTCAAATTTGGGATCACAGAGATTATAAATACAGTTTTTTATCGTAAATATTTCACTATATTATAATCGTCGCTATAGGATTGGTTTCCCAAATATCCGTTTTTGTCGAAATCGACCAAATGCAGGATGTTTTTTTGTATCTAATTGGACTAGAACCATCCCTTTCTTTAAATTACATTGTAATGGTAATGAATACATCATTCACATGCTGTAAAAATAACAATTTAAATATCTGCATGTATTTAAATATAGGATTATGAAATTTGTTTTTCGTCTCCTGAACATTTGGTCTATTCGGGAAACCAATCCTACAGCAACGTAATGTTAACAACAATTTTACTAATGGTTTTATAAATGCGTTTAAAAATTAATAAACCTAAAAAATCTTAACACCACTGCACATGGATGTACTGAAATATGACTATATTCTAAAACATTAAGCCGAGAGGTTTAAAAGAATACTAGTTTAAATGAATACTATTTTATGTACCTACGTAATAAAAATACTTTTTGGTGATGTCTTTACCTATCAGAGGCACCTTGCGGAAAAATACAAAGCTTGCAATTTGAGACATTGTTTCGATAATTTACAATTTAAACTGTATTAACTAATAAATATGTATCTAAAAACATTAAAAAAATAAATAAACTTACAATTAATTGTAAAAAAAATATATAAAATGTGAATTTGTCGCAGGACCGCATCTTATTATTACATTATGTTTTATGGTCATATTTATTATTAAAATTTAGTTTATTAAGTTTTCATTTTTTTCTCGTAAAGATTTTTGACCAAGTCATAGTTTTAATATTTTTTATATTTATTTTATAAAACATCGATTTTTATAAAAATATAAATGTGTACCTGTAACTTGAAATCCTTAACCCAATAGTTAAAATTTGTCGCTATTATACATTGTCTACTATTGTCTTATACTGTATACTGTATACCCAAGAGATGCAGGTTCGATTCCTGCCAGGTGTCTTAATTTTTTCAATAAAGATTTTTATATTAGCTATATTTTTTCATGAGTGTTTACAAAATTATGTATGTTCAATAATTAGAATGGTACATTCTTAAAATCTTGTAAATTGTTCGTTGAATAAAAGAAATAGTTAATTAATTATTCATACCTGAGAATCGTACCTTCTTTATTACAATTACATTTAGAAGGTAACCCACTTCCTTTATTTTTGTGTTTTCTGGTCAACAATAATAACATTTATTTGTTCGACTCACCTTCAGGCGAGAGCGCCAGCATACAGAACGGTTCTCCTCTGACCACGACCTCCTGCATGATGATGCCGAAGGAATATACGTCTCCTGACTGCGTTCCTCGTCTGCGTAGACCACAGTGTCGGAGGAGTTCAGGTGCTGTCCATAGTAAATCTGTAAAGATAATAAATGTACGTTTTTAATTAATGACATTTAACCATTAAGCTTGATTTTCCGTCCACCACCCGCCACGTCTCCACATCCGTCATGCAGGCGTATACCGTGGCAATACTAACGTTAGGCGCTCTTCAAATTTGTGCTGAAAGTGTAACAGGAGGAACTTACCAAGGCCTTAGTCGTATCCGGAAATTTGTACGTAAACAGTGCGCCGCAGTACGTGAAACATGAGTTCGTGTAACATTTAATCAAATGACGAGTTCTTCGTTGAACATTTCACCGTAGTATATTTGTACGTATGCTACAACATGTGGCGAATTTTATGAGATGTCTTTACTAGGTTAGGTTAGGTTAGGTTAGAGTTAATCTAATTAGAAGAGTACTATTTGCAAACTATATCCGCATTTTGTAAGATACGTACAAATGTATTACACGGTCAAATGCTCAACGAAGAACTCGTCATTTGATAAAATGTTATACGAACTCATGTTTCACGTACTGCGGCGCACGAATAAGTGTCCTACGATGAACTGCATACGTACAACTTATATGTAACCGACTTTGGTTGGTGGGCACTAGAGTGTGCATGATTCATACTTACATACATGTATTACGGTCAATTCTCGATGAGGAAAGACCGTCTCGCTCGCCGTAAAATGTCATAAACTTTTTAAAGGCTGAGAAATTTTTCCTCATAGATACCAAGTTGCAATGGCCGACCGGTCCAACTGAGGGTCGGACCGACTTTAGAAGCTCTTTCCTCTTAACTGACATTGGTTTTCGCAGGGTTTAATTAAATTTAAAAAACACCATCTGTAAATAATTATTGTAGCTTAGTTCAATGTAAACAAATATGTATGACTAACAAAGTTTAATGTGCACTATTTATGTCAGATATTAACAGCCTACTTCCACCATTCGTCACTGGATATAATATAAAATTAATGATTAACTTAATAAAATGTGAAATTCTTTGAGGCGGCGAATGAAACCGGTCCAAATTTATTAAATAAGAAAGTGGAATAAGTACAAAAGAATTTTGCGTTTTATTAAATTAAGCAATAATACAATGCAGTTTTTTTCTTCCTTTCTTAAATTTCTTTTTTAAGCATTACGGTGCATGGTTGTGGCATCAATCCCGTGCGGCTTCGTTTCGGGACCGAATGAGCACTTAAAATCACTTCTTTCAGACACGTTTATGGCGTCATGGAAGGCGGCCGTGCATATCCACGACTGTACATACATGACGGGTGGTGGTATTAATTAATGCAGTTCCACCATTTATTGACAGTTAACACAATAAAAGAAATTATAACATAAAAATTCGAAAGCTTTAATATTTTTGGAAAATTATCGAGCGCTCCAAATTTTCAATTTCGAACGCTGCTATTAACCTATGCATACTTTTTTTTAAATATAAATATATATAATAATATATATATATATATCTCTAAAAGTGCGTCAAATTAATGTGTGCTACTGATTATTAATATTATGATGTATTCAGAAACTGTAGATGTATTCAAAAACTGTATATTAAGGCTATACCTCAGTTGAGGCATGGTCTAAAGAGATCGTGGCTAGGCGATGCGCGGATTGTGAAAATGACGCGTGCCAAACGAAATATAATTTGTCATAGAAATCCAACATGCGTACGTTTAATGTTCTATTAGTAACAATAATAATATATTCATTGACATGTTTTCTTTTTCAAATAAATGGGTGACGTTTTTAGTCATCTTTACACGATTTAAGAATTAATACCCCCGTCTCCATCACGAAACAATTGACGTGTTCACAGATCGACTTTCGCTCTCCGATTGCCAGCGAGTCCGAAATTTCGTCGCACCTACAGTTGAAAATTATTTGCCGTTTCACTGAAGTATCGTCTTAAAGAGCGTTAATATGCATGTCTAAATAAAACATGGTTCTTGTCGGTTTACACTTTACAGGAAGCCGGCAGCACACAATTTTTTAAAATAGCCGATATGCTGGATTATTTGTTGGGTTAGGTTAGGTTTTCATTCTTGAATTCATGAATTTTGCCAAAATCAACTATGAAAATTGAATTAATGTTCATATTGAAGTAACATTCTGGATTGCAAAAATTGATGTACCTAATTCTCTTTCAAGTGTTATATTTTAATAATTCACATTTAAATTTCATACATTCGTCTGCATTTCGGATTCACGTAGCAATCCGCGCATAAGTTTCGCCAAAACATAAACACAAAGTCAAAACGGATAATTTCATTAGAGGATGGCGTGACTTGCTTCTGACGACTTTATTACACTGCCAGATTCAACTCACCCCAACCCGACTGGGTACATACATGGCAGTGGCGAAGGGTGGAGGTAGGCTGTTAAGATCCGCCAAAAAAATAGCTTAAATACCTAGTATGTTTGTTTTGTATTTTGCAAAGTTTTTATTAGGTCGTATTCTTGTTTGTCCGGTGTTTGTTTATCCATTACAAATCTTTCAATCGATTTTTAACTAACTTCCCGACTAGTTAGACATTTGAAACTTTTAGAATATATCAGAACACGATGCCAATGCATTCTTTTAATACTTTTAGCCATCTTTAAGTAGAGTTGAATTCATTTTCAGTTAATTCTGTTTTGTATGAAAAGTTATTTCGGAATAAATCCGTAAAAAGGATAACACTATTATTGGTTGCTAGGGGTCTGGGGTCCTAGCAACTAAATTATTAATATATACGTGCGTTATTATGGAAATCAATAATTATACATGTCAAAATGTATTTCAGTATTCTATATTTATTCAAATTTTTTTGATCGTTTAAGCTAGTCAAGTCAAGTTTATATGATTCAATAGACAATTTAAAAACCTTGTATATAAAAAGTTATTTTTCTCTTGTAATTATTTGAAGTTATACTTCTTTAGGCGCGTTTAGAAAATCAGATCAGAGTGTATTTTTAGCGTGTGACATGTAACACATAATTTATTTTTTCATAGAAAAAAACGCTCTCGATTGGATTCGAGCCATCGATTGTTCGGTTATCAGCCGAACGCACTACCTTTACGCCGCATTGAAGTTAAATTCCCTCCACCAAAACCCGCCCCGTACCACCCTCGGTCTTAATCGAGAGTATCACGGGACCCATCAATTGGTGATGTGAAGCATCTAAAAATTGGCCTGGGAGTGTCCTGGGAGAAGATGCCCAAGACTTAGGTTGCTACGCTCAAAGTGAGCTCTGACTGAGTTTACTGAGTTTACTCTAATGCAAAGTGCCAGGGAGAGAAAAAGCACATGGAATTTACTTTAAAGAAAAAGAAGCTACTATTTTAATATAACAAAGAACGAAGCTAATCATACAGGCAGCAAAATTTATGTGAAGAGATCTTCACGCCCGTAGTAAGACGCCGCAAATTTTTTGAATGCAAGATAGTTGGCCTTAGTAGCAACCAGGTCGGACGGGCCGATGGGTCCAACAGCTGGTTGGACCCATCGGTTTGTTACGCCGCAGTGTGATACTGTAATCGTTACGATTATACAGTATAATATTATAGTTTAGAGTTGTTCCATTGCCTAGGCAACGAATAATTGTCGGCCATTTGAGATTCCGCACGTAAACAAACTATTAAACGTCAGAGTGACATTTGGTACTTTAAAAATAAAAACAACGAGAAACCATTTTATAATTTGGTAGGTAATATAAGTTAAAGTGTATAGAAATAAACCAACGGCGCTACAATAAGCGGCCCGTTTTCTTAAGTGTGTAATTTTAAGATAATTAAGAGCTAGTCAAAGAATCTAGGTTATCACAAGTTTTGTTTTTGTTTTGTTACGCCAAAGAAGTATAACTTCTAACGCGCGTACATAAGTACACACACCGATTTTTTTTTTGCAACATTCTTAGTGCCTGTCCATTTCCCGTTGCTAATAATGGGGAAATCTGAATTAGAACATTCTGTCAAAATAAAATATAGTCTATAATGTGTTTCAGTGGCAAAGGGTGGAAGTACGCTGTTAGGATCCGCCATAAATAGTGCACATTAAACTTTGTAAGTCATAAGTATTTGTTTTCATTGAACCCATACTACAATTATTCATAGGTGATGTTGGTTAGTTATTAAAAATCAATTAAACCCTACCTTAGCCAAACCATAATAGTTTTGGTAGATTTTGGGGAATACGAAAAAATTGTGCACACTTTTTCATTCATGGTTATTTGTTTTCGTTGGATTGAGAATACATATTATTACAGATGTTGTCGGTTCATTTTTTTAAAATTCATTAAACCCTACCTAAACCAAACTATAATAGATAAAAATATTATTTTATATATAAAATATCTAAAGTTATGTATGATTTATTTGCATAATTTTAGATATTTTTTAGATAGACGAGTATTTTTTGTATTTTATCTATTATGGCTTGGTTTTCGCTGGGTTTAATTGAATTTTAAAAACTACCCAACTCCATCTGTAAATTATAGTCTTATGTCAATGAAAACAAATACGTATGATTGACATAGTTTAATGTGCACTATTTATGGCGGATATTAACAGCCTACCTCCACCGTTCGCCACTGGTGGATGACACATACCTACAATAATCTGTTTTATTGTATCGATTGTCGTTCGGTTGAGTTGAAGTGAGTTGAGACCGGGGGTGCTAAACTACCCCTTTACCTGCCGCGGTGTGATAAATGTCGTCGGATGAAATCATAGCGAAGTAACATTAAATTTATTCGTGCTGGGTTGTTATTCTGCAGAATTACAAATGATATAATATATTATACAAAGGTGTGAAATAAATGGCAAAGGTAATGTTTATAAACAGTGTCTACATTTTATTTATTTATTTATTAAATAATTACAAGATAAAAAGCACTTTTTATATACCTACAACGTTTTTAAATTTTCTGTTGAATTATTATGCTCAATATGCTCAAACTTGTACTTGATATGAAGTAAATAAAAAACAAACAAATATAGAATACTGAAATGTCATTTTGACGTTTCATTTTGATTTTAATAGTAACGCACGTATATATTAATAATTTAGTTGCTAGGACCACCCCCTTAGCAACCAATAATAGTCTTTTACTTTTTACGGATTTCTTCCGAAATAACTTTCCATACAAAACAGAATTAACTGAAAATGAATTCAATTCTGCTTAAAGATGGCTAAAAGTATTAAAAGAATGCATTGGCATCGTGTTCTGATATATTCTAAAAGTTTCAAATGTCTAGCTAGTCGGGAAGTTAGTTAAAAATTGATTGCAAGATTTGTACTGGACAAACAACCACTGGACAAACAAGAATACGAGATAATAAAAACGTTGTAACAAAATATCACATATTGAGTACCTACATAAAAAAGTAATAATTCAAGACGTTCATAACATGACATTTAAAATGAAAAGAACAGGTTGATCAAGGTAGTAGATAATTTTCTACACAAAAATAATTCAAGAAAAAATATAGTATACGGTCATCTCTTTTATATAGAAAACTCACA
Organism: Rhyacophila brunnea; assembly: GCF_057557595.1. Taxonomy (NCBI): domain Eukaryota; kingdom Metazoa; phylum Arthropoda; class Insecta; order Trichoptera; family Rhyacophilidae; genus Rhyacophila; species Rhyacophila brunnea. The sequence continues at coordinate 26,910,572 of NW_028232904.1, read as the reverse complement.
GCAAACTGTGCCACAGTGAAATGTGTTACGTACAATGTTAGGTTAGGTTTTCATTCTTGAATAATTCATGAATTTTACCAAAATTAAATTAATGTTCATATTGAATCTAATAAAATTGGAGACCGTGTAATATACGGTCATCTCTTTCCAATGGAAAACTCACGACGAACTGTGCCACGGTGAAATGTGTTACGTACAATTTACATGTAACCACATAACTTACTATGGAATAGATAGGTATACCACGATACTTCTTCTGGGAACATTTTGCGACATTGAAGTTACAGTCCCTCCACCAAACCCGCCCCGTACCACCCTCGGTCTTAATCAAGAGTATCACGGGACCCGACAATTGGTGATGTAAGCATCTAAGAATTGGCCTGGGAGTGTCCTGGGAGAAGATGCCCTAGACTTAGATTGCTACGCTCAAAGTGAGCTCTGACTGAGTTTACTGAGTTTACTCTAATGCAAAGTGCCAGGGAGAGAAAAAGCACATGGAAATTATTACTAAAAAGACAATGAAGCTACTTGTTTATTAAATTAAAGAACGAAGTTAATCATACAGGCAGCAAAATTTATGTGAAGAGATCTTCACGCCCGTAGTAAGACGCCGCAATTTTTTTGAAAGCAAGATATCGATTTTGCGACAGATAGATGGGAATGTAGAATTTTGTAGAGGAGGCCAAGACCCATATTGAGCTGTAGTGCCGATCGTAAATGAATCATAAGTACTCGGATATTCGATTAAAAATAAAGGTTTTCATTAGTTACATACTTAATTAGATTTCTATTTTTAAAGCCAATCGTAACATTAATAAAATATTAACACGCCTTGAGTTTTCCTCTAGATCAGGATTCACTGAGCCGAGCAAATGCGGTATTAAAAGTCCGCTCTCGTCCCAAGCGACGAAAGCCTTAAAAGCTCAGTGATTTGGAGAGCTTAGGGCTTACGCGCGCAAAGAATAACAATTTCTTCCGTCCGGGGAAGGCCCTGTTAAAATATGGCACTAAATAAAGGTGGGGATATTGTAATAGCCGCGAAAGACGCGGAAGCGATGTGAAAGTTGTCTTTTTATTACATTAAGGGACTATAAATAATAAAGCATAGATTATAGAATGTAACAAAACTTAATCAATAGGATTAGTAATGAGCGTAGTTATACACAAAGCAGCCAGGCCACAATTTTGAAAAAAAAATGAGTTATTGTGATTTCCATAATCTCACATGTTTGTTTTACATTCTGCATACATCAGCCAAGCTGCTATCATACAAAAATCTCATATAAATGCGTTTTAAAGATTTTGCATATCGCAGAATATGACATTTTTGATTAGCATAAAGCAACCAAGCTGCTCTCATACAAAAATGTCATATAAATGCCTTCTAAAAATATGCCATATTCGATCTGCAAAAAGGAGCCACAAGATAATATTATGTACTTACCTAATTATTAAAATCCTGACTATAATGTGTGTTTTTCTCAACGACATTAATATGGACGAAGCATCTAGAAAATAAAATGACACTCACTTTGTGTCGGGTCTGCCGGATGGCGAAATTCATATTTTAATATCGGTATCCTACGCTCAAATGAACATTCTGCTTGCAAGCGGTCTGGCGACACCGCTGGGTCTGCCCATACAAAATTTCTGACTGTCAGGTTTCGACTCCACCGTTATTATTGTATTACAAAATACCAATGTGCCTAGTTAAAAATTGTAAAAAAATCTACTAAACACTCCAAGAAAGATGGGATATCACTTTTAATGTGTTAGTATTATTTATTATTATTTAATGAATGCAATTGAATGACAGAAACCATTGGACAGTCGCCTGTGATGCGCTAGGCTCACTTGCGTCTAATCTCCGAGAAGTCGTAAGTAACCGAGAATCTGTTTCTAACGCAATGAGTCATGACACTAATACGCCATTACAATAAAGGTTATATTACTATAAATTCTCGAAGCTTGTATCGCATAATGGAAACGGATATGTCATGTGGTCACGTGACATCTACCTATACATCTGTGAATGACTTTCATGCACAATTTCTCGTGCGCGCCGGGTATGAAGTGAGTTGTCCATTTAATATGTCATTGGTTTTTCATTTTATTATATATATATATATATATAATATAATATATAGATTTTGCATGTAAAAATTAGTGCCAGGCAGATAAATACTAATGTATAATTTACAAGTTTTTCATAATGAAGAGTCAAAAATTATGCCAAGATCTTTTACATCAGATTGACGCCTTAATGAAATTTTTAACATTATAAAATTTTATATTTTAGTCGGTGTTCAGAAAAAGTAAACAACACGTATGTGTTGCAAATTCCGTACAATACAAGGCCTAAACAAAAACAAACCATAATAGTGCGAGTGAATAAGCATTCGGCACGCTTATATCTCTGCTCAATGAGTTAGAGTAAGAGAGAATTTCTACGGTTGAATTTAAAAAAAAATGAAAACGTCGCCGGAAAAATTGATTTTGCTGATTACACGCATTTAAAAACTGCGAGCACTGTTTTTGTGTTAGATATGAAGTTGGCTGTAATTATTTTTAGTTATTTTAATATAACATTGAGCTCAAATTTGGTAGTCGTACTGAGAAGCTGGAGAAGAACACGATGGAATAACGTTTCATAGTTAGGATGATGGTAATAATAAAATTGTTGTTCCACTGTGCGTTATACGCTAGAAACACAGCTTCATTTTCCCGAAAAATAGGCCTTTCTGTATTATATTATTACTCTGAGGTCATGGCCCCCACAAGGGGGAGCTGACAGGGCTCTAGCCTAGGAGCCCGGCGTGACGGGCTGACCAGATAAATGAGATAAATACATATCTTAAATTTGCTCTAATAGCAAAAAAAATCGCATGCGGCGCTAGTTTACTTCGGAGTTATTACCGTTTTAAAATTTGAAAAACAATACTGAAGAGAGTCAGACTGCCTTTAACCATAGTGATAGGTAGGGGGGCCCGCCCAAGATCCTGGCCTGGGGGCCCGCTTCAAGATGTGGGGGCTATGTTTGTGGTACAATAATTATAATCAAGGCGATGTAAATAATATTATTAACATCATTATAGGTAGACGGCGGATTAAATAAATTGGATTATAAATATGTATTTTTGTATAAGTAATCGATTTTCAGTGAATATTGTTAGTTTCAAATCTCGCCACCAGGATGAATTCGCCTAACTTGACAAAAGTTGACGCCTTGTTGTTCGATATTTGAAATCGCGACTTTGAGAAAAGTCAACATTGTTCACGTTTATTCTGCGAGGAGAGGAAATTAGCATACGCGACTCAATTTACAAAAGGTTGACTTTGGAAATTCACGAAAATTGAGTTCGCGTATAATGGTATTATGCTGTGTTAAAGTGTTGCATGAATTAAGTAGGTCGGTACGTATTTTAATTGAGCAACAAAAGTAAATTACCATGTGCGGCAGTAGTTGTCAAAGTTTTTCAATTCACGGCCCCCTAAATAAACCAATTACGTAGTGGGCATAATTTTATCCCCATACAGTTTTATTTAAAGCAGCTGTTGCGAAGGGTGGAGTAAGGCTGGTAAGATCCGCCATAAATTGTGCACAATAATCTTTGACAGTCATACGTATTTGAGTAGCTTGATATCAAAGTAGGCCAAACGCCATTTTTAACGAAATGTATGTTTCAATTAATTATTGTGGTGCAAGTGATTCTCTTTTCAAAAAATCTACCAAAAGTATCAAAAACGGTAGTTTTCATAGAGATTTTTGAGCTTAAAGTTGGTATGTTATATGAAAAACGGATACTTTTCACACATGTTTGTGAGTCTCCTGTAAAATTTTGTAAATGGTGTTTGGCCTACTTTGATATCAAGCTATTCATTTCTTTTCATTGAAATAAGACTACAATTTATAGATGGTGTCGGTTAGGTTTTAAAATTCAATTAAACCCTGCGGAAATAAAGCCATAACAGATGATCGTCAAAAAATACTCGTCTATCAATAAAATATCTAAAAGTATGCAATTAAATCACACATAACTTTGAATATTTTATAGATAGAATAATATTTTTTTTCTGTAATAGTTTAGTTTAGGTACGGCTTAATAATTTTAATACTATCGACCGAAGGTGGAGGGCTAATGGATTTCTATTTAATTGATGGTAGCGTTTTTTACCTCTCGAGTTCTTCGCTGGCGGTGGTATACTCTGAGCTTCGTAAAACGCTGGTAATCCATAGTCCGTAATCTTGAGAACCCATCTGGCATCAATAACGCAATTTCTTGAGGTCAAGTAGCCATGCACTTTCAGGGGTGTTGAGTGTAGGTACCGCATTCCCTGCAATGATCATTTTAATTATCTATTTAAAATGTAAATGTATTCAACAATCGTGCTTGCACACGCCAATAATTATCTACTTGGAGTTTGCGAACGGTCTCAGAACAGATGTTCATTGCATGGACATGAGGAATCGATACTTGGAAATGTGAGTGAATAAGCAATGCGGCGCGGTAAGGTAATCAGCGGGGGAGGGTACTACAACTGGGAATCTGAAACCCGCAGTGGTGTTAAGCCTCATAGTTACGACCGTCATATCGAAAGAAAATATTGTATTGATACCTGCGCATTTATTCTATACACAAGGCTATTATCGGCGGATATCGAAAGTATTCAATACTTCACTGTTTTCACGAAACAGAGTGATAATTTTGGGGATTTTATGAACAGGAGCTGCTCCGGTGCGTTCCGGTTCATTTCGCAGACTGATTAAATATCTTCCATTTGTAGGGCTTTGCTTATACGTAATGATAACATTAAATTCTCTTACCCGGACTATGTCAGTTAGGAGACTAAGCCTGAAGGACCAGTCAAGCTTGATCTCGTCCATCATCAGCACGTCTTCGAGAGAGCCACGACTGCAGTGCTCGTGTACCAACGCCGGACGGGCGGGGTCAGTGAGGCAACCTAAAATAGTTATACAATATTTGGATGTTATTCTTAACTGTGTCAACATAGTGTTGTCCATTCGGTTCGATCATCAATTGGACCAGTCAGCTATTGCTACGAGGGAAAAAAATCAGCTCTAAAAATGTTTGCTATAATATCATGGTGACGCGAGAAGATCTTTTCATATTAACCATTAATTGCATGGTGTTGCCTTTCAGCAACAAACTGTATCATTCTGAATATTTTTTTTTGCGAATGAAACTTTATTTAAAAACTTGCAGTTCTCTGCAGTAGACAAAGTGTGTTGACAAAATAGTTATAGTATTTATTCACAGATGCCACTATTAATTTATAATAATATTAAACATTGAATGTGGTCGATTAGCAAAGTAATAAAAACGTCATTAAAAAGTTGGCATCATGTATTAATTAAAGGCAAGACTTGACCATAATAGAATAAATCAGAATAGGATTAACGCACACTCTGGTGTACGTTAACCATCGTCTTGATATATTGTCTCTGTGACATTTATCGCAAAAATATTAAGGACATCATACGTTCGTTACGCCACGGTGTACGTTCGTACAAAGGTTTCAAACCTTTTTCCTATAGTACAATAATTTGAAACTGATTCAAGACCTTTTTTTTAGTTTTTCCAAGCTGCCAATCGAAAGTGTCTATTAGAATCTGATGGAAGAGATTTTTCTCCATATTTAACCTATGCCAGAGGTCGCGAACCTTTTCTTAATGTATCCAGGAATGTAAAAAAAATCGTTTGCAGTAAATATCTAGAGGTATTTTGTTTGATAATTATTATCTCGATTCTTGTCAGGAGATTGTAGGTATATTTGATTTTGACAAACCAATTCGCTGTTATTTTAGTACAAAGTTAATTATTACCTTTTAATTGTATATCTAAGAGTGGGTTCTTTTGATTTTTGATTGGTTAGTCTTTACTGCGTTTTGTAATGTTTTGTTTTAACATAATATTGTGGAATAGTACAAAATAATACAATTTATAACTAAACATTACAAGACTTAGTGTGTGTTAGTACGAAAAGAAAAGGATAGTAAGTTCTTCCTCTTACCAATGAAAGGGTTCAGGTTTTCATGCCTTAGTCCTTGGGTCAGCACTAAGCAGTCCATAGCTTTACTCTTCATCTCAAATGCTCCAACCGACGGCAACTCTTTAAGCTGTACGAGATCACCCTAAAAACATAAAATAAAATACATATTTTTTACATACGTATTTAGGAAACCGTGATGTAATAATAGAGTTGTGTTGCAATCTTTGACGCATAAAAACTACAGATTATGAAATATAATAATTTGGTATTCTAATATAATAGAATAAAGAAGTACGTGTCGACATCTAGCGCTCGCTCCGCCAAAGCTAGATATTGACTATTATTTGTAAGAGGGAGACAGATTCTTCTTCCCCCTCTTATGCCGCACCTGTGTGTGGCGTGATAGTTGTCACCGGTTATTTAGAGCACACGCGCATATAAAATGTGATCCTTCTGTATAATAATATTCATGTAGATTAATATAAATAAAGTTAATCGTATATTAAAACTACGTTGCTTATTTACGATCCTCAAAACAATCCACAATTCCCAACAAATACTATCGACCGAAGGTACTTGATGGAATTTGAATTTAAATTATAATGTATTTAAGTTTTGTACTATTCCATTTGAGTCATTTTTTGCGAACCGGGTTTCGCCTTTTGGCATCTTCAGGCACTATGTACACTCACCAAAAGGCAAATAATATACACTGACAACGGACACAGTTACCTCTGATAATAATACAAACATGGCAAAAAATGAATCATGATAGTTATTTCATCAGTGAGTACCAATTTTTGATTGGATGGCCAAGCAAAAATCACTAACTCCTAACACTACCCACTTCGAAAAAAAAACGATGTTTTGTTCAAAAACGTTAACTAGTGTGCTTTATTAATACCGAAAATTCCGGTAATTTGGAATTTTAAAACGGGTATTGATAAATACTGGAATACCGGTTTTCAAATACCGGTATTGCAATCCCTAACTGTTACATAATTTCATAGGATAGTTATATTTTATTTTTTATATTCTTATGGCGTCATTGTGTACATTATTTAGAATAAGTGATGGGTGAGGTCTCATCCTCCCAAAAATATTTACATAATATAACAGAAAAAAGGATTCATTCTCATAATTTTATTTTTCAAATATAATAATTACAAAATAAAAAGAACTTTTTATATACAACGTTTTTAAATTTTCTGTTGAATTATTATGCTCAAACTGGTACTTGATATGAAGTATATAAAAAACAAACAAACAAACAAAAAAATAGAATACTGAAATGTCATTTTGACATTTCATATTGATTTCCATAGTAACGCACGTATATATATTAATAATTTAGTTGCTAGGACCCTAGACCCCTAGCAACCAATAACAGTGTTTTACTTTTAACGGATATCTTCCGAAATAACTTTTCATACAAATCAGATTTAACTGAAAATGAATTCAATTCTGCTTAAAGATGGCTAAAGTATTATAAGAATGCATTGGCATCGTGTTCTGATATATTATAAAAGTTTCAAATGTCTAGCTAGTCCGGAAATTAGTTAAAAATTGATTGCAAGATTTGTACTGGACAAACAACTACCGGAAAAACAAGAATACGAGCGAATAAAAACGTTGTAAAAATCCACTTTCATCCAGTTCATTCAACCACCTTCTTCGTTAATAATTTATTCAAGAAATCTGCAATTCTTGACCCATGAATGGTTCATTCTTTTACCCACGTTTGGAGCGAGCCAACTATATAATGTTAATGTGCCATAGGTTCGCCACCCCTGCTATAGGCCAACGCTTAAGCCGCGCGGCCAATATTAGATGAGCGTAAATTCATAAACCGAGAGCAGTTTTCAGTATTCGACATATAACGAATTCTTCACACGTGTTTAAATTTATTCCGTATTCTTCCTTACTCGAGATCGGTTACCTGGATCTGCTTACCCGTTAGATATTTCAGTTCCCATTATTTCTGAGTTCTCTGATTAAAACGAAACGAACACAACTTACTCCTGCAACTGTCAAAATTAAGACTAAACTGGCTAGTGTTTGCTTTTTTTTTAAATTTTCTATTTCTAATTAATTTAAAAATTTTCCTAAACAAACAAAAAGCAATAAGTACCTCACTAAGGACGTTTGCTGCGATGCGACTGAATAAGAGGTAATGATAAAATAAAATCGCAGATATTTAAAAAACGTTAAATAAGTGAAGTTAGTAACTTATGTCAGTTAAGAGGCTTTACTTTATCTATATGATGACATTAAAATGAGGCGTCTAATTCCAAAAAGCAATAAGTCCACATTTGGTCAAAATAGAGAAAAAAATACGCACGTATTCTTTGTATAATTTTACACAATATGTATTGATATATAAATTCCAAAACGCGACATAACCCAACGAAAAATAATATTTTAAGTCTTAATTTATTACAAAAAGCGCCAAGTCCGTGTTTCATAATATTATTTAAAGCTTGGTTGATTTCGCGCGTGTTTAAATCAACAAATAAGGGAACTTTCAATATTGAAAACGGCGTCTCCTATGCTGTAGCATCTGATAAACTCATGACAGTGCCACGGAAATATGTGCCTTATGCGGAATAAATTAAAAAGTGAGGTACAAGTAGCGCTACGTCCAATTTTATTTTGCCTATATTTATTACATTTAAGAGTTTATCGGCTGAAACAAATCGCCATTTGGTTATAATTTCGACATAGAATACAAAGGAAAAGATAATCTTACGTTAAAACAAATAATTTAAACTTGAAACATAAAAACGTTGTTTCCCAAAAATATTGAATTGTGGACTTGTCGCTTTTTGTAATAAGACGCCTCAAATCTCAATTTAGGCAAAAATGGAGTTAATCACTTCTGTTTTCACGCCCATGATATGTACCTACACCTAAAATAGAATATCATGCGTCACAAATTAAAAAATAAATCCGCTTATTTTGACACGCCGATCCTGACCTGTGTCCCTGATAAATATCTTAGAAATAGAGAGCATCAGTTGCTTATTATTACAAGGTGCAGAACCAACCTGCCACTGGTAATGCAAATTGGGAGGGCGATAACTATGTTCAACCAAATTGCTTCGGGTGTTGATATATTCCACTTGCGCGAGGGTGAACTTAGGTGGACGCTACTTTATAAATTCTTAAAATAGGGTCTCCTTAGCAAACTCGATGTACTTCTTTGAACTTTTATATATGTATAATTGTATTTTCACTGCTTTTGTATGTTTAAACTATGTTCTATTTGCCACCATTTGCCATTTACCTTTTACCATTTGCCACCCCTGACTTAGGATGTACTTTTAAAAGTTTTTTGCAAACCTATTTTATTCAGGTTTTGACTATACATGCAAACTATGAATAAATGCGTATGGTATGGGGTCATTTCGATACTATAAATGTATCAAGTTATAAAAAAAAGTGTGAAGAAAAGTTTGGAAACACTTGGAAATTTATCGTCATTTTTTCCGTGAAAATTCTCAAATATTAAAACTAAGCACTTTATCGAAAAACCATTATTTATCGATCTACTTAGTTGTGAGCTGTTGAAAGTTTCGCCGAACTTTTTTAATTTCGAGCTCATCCCCCTTTTGGATGAAAAAAGATTATCCTACTAGATCATGCTAACCGAAAGTTCGAACACGTCCTTCGATAAATAATAAAACTGTTCGAAAAACAAACGAAAAAGTCGGTCTTCAATTTTCCGGTAATTTTGTCGAACTTGTGTGACAAGTTTATCTACGACAAAAAACAACTTTACACCGTCGCGGTTAGACACGGGTACCTGACTATCGAGTAACCGGTTAATAATAATTTAAATTACTACTACTTACCTATCACGAACAGTACAAAGCCACATTCAGGGATCCTTTAATTTATTGCCGCAAAAAGATATTATTAGTAGCAGTGGCAAAGCGTGGTGGTAGGCTGTTAAGATCTGACATAAATAATGCACACTAAATTTTGTCAGTCAAAAGTATTTGTTTTCATTGGACTAAAAGGCGTCAAACCCACTTAAGGCAGCGAGTGGGGCGAAATTTCACAAGTGGCGCGGTGAATCATCGAAAATACAACGTGATCAAATACGGCAGAGCACACTGGTTTTGACGAAGCGCTGTACCCGCCTGCTCCATGCACATAGGTGGAGGCGAACTCGTTGTTTGGCTTCTCAGCAGGACGAATTAACGAAAATACTACATATTCAAATAAGACTACAATGTGTAGATAGTGTGTTAGTTTTTAAAATTCAATTACACCCTGCCTAATCCAAGCCATTATAAAAAATATGTATTTATCTATAACATTTAACACCCACGGTGGCCGCGCGGCTTAAGCGTTGGAGTATCACGCCGTGGGTCCCAGGTTCGAATCCTGGGTCTGGCAAGTACACATATTGTTTTTCAATTTGCGTGTGAGTCAGGGTATGGATCTAATAGGTTTAGCAAGTGGCTGACATCCATTTCTCGTAAAAAACAAAAACTGTTAATACAAACCTCTACTCTGTGGAGGCCTATATGATCCTATTAGGATCGGACATGGTCGGAAAAATCTATAGAATATTTAAAATTATCCCATTAAACAATACATAATTTTAGATATTTTAAAGACAGAAGAATATTTTTTATCGAATATGGTTCGGCACAGGTAGAGATTAATGAATTAAAAAAACTAATCATCACCATATTACAATGTACTCTTAATTTAACAAAAACAAATAAAAATTATTGAAAAAGTGTGCAGTATTTTTGTTGGATTGCCCATAGCATACCTAAACTAACATGGTTTCGATTAGGCAGGGTTTAATTGAATTCTAAAAACTAACTTTCACCATATTATTATGCAAATTGTATTCTTAGTTCAATAAAAACATATAAGTATGACTGACAAAGGTTAGTGTGCACTATTTATGTCGAATCTTAATGGCCTACCTCCACTCTTCGCCACTGATTGATAGATTATAGGTTAAGTATCTAATTGAAAGTTATATATTTTCTACCAACCCAACAAAAAATACCCAACGTCCAAAGAGACTCATCTTCAATAGTCCAGAAGAGAAAATAAAAGTCGGGAGGCATTGACTCTTTTGGTTGGACTGTAGACAAATATACCAGCATCCTGAAGTTAAGGCGGTGGATGGAGTTTGTGGTGGACAAAATGGAATAGAGACATTTCCTGGTTGCGACCAAAATCAAATTGGATCATAGTGTCAATGAAGGAATTTTCTGGATAACCAATAGCCACCAGTGACTACCAAATGGTTTGCAGATCATAGGTACAGTTAGAAAAGCTATTCCACAGAAACTTTTCCTGAGTGATCACGTTTGTAGTGGTCAATAACCTCGGGCCTTTTTATCATTGTTTCAAAATTGTAATAATTAGCAAGTGATTTAAACTATCGCACAATCGTCGCATCTACAGTCAGCATGTTCTACACGCGTGACATCGAAGTGCAATAATGCAGAGGCCAGCAGATTTCTCAATAGCAAACTTCATCAACAATGATTCGCAATTTACTGAATATGCATGTATATAATTAGCAGGTTATTGTTGATGAGTTGCTCAGTCTAAATACCTATTAATATCAATAATATTCTCCGTTCGATCAGTGAGCTTCGTGTAAGTCGCTCCTATTCCACCGAGTTCGGACCCCGGGACCATAATATCTTAAGTTTTGTAACATAACGCTCTTGTAAAATACTCTTGTACCAACTGTTTACGCATCAAATAAAACTCGCTCCTGCGTTCATCGGAACAACAACCATCAAATCACGACTTCTCATCTCTCCTTCTGACTCTACATCTACATCTTCTGATCATCCCCGAAAACAGCGATATCTCCTCAAACCACGAGATCCGCAAGACGTTCCATGGTCATGATGGTTACGACAAAAGAGAGCCATTGCAATATACTTAACTCCACTTTCCTTTCCCACCTAAAACGTAATGATTATCATCAACTAGTCTTTTTACTGGTAAGGATTTCCGCTGGCAAACACAGCATATTTTTCGACCATGTCCGATCCTAATAAGATCATAATATGAGCCTTCACAGAGTGACGGTTTGTATTAACAGATTTTGTTTTTACGAGAAATGGATGTCAGCCACTTGCTCAACTTATTAGGTCCATACTCTGACTTATACACAAATTGAAAAACAATATATAAGCTTAGGCCACGCGGGCATCGTGGGCGAATAACACAGCATTTCTGATTATGTAAATACCTACTCGAATAACCGGTCATAAAAAGTCTAATATGATACGAGCCTAGTCAAGGTATTATGTTATAAAAAATATATAAGATAGGTACCTACCTATGTAAAAAACCCTGTCTATATTAAGATTTATGTTTGGAAAAGTTTCAACTTTCCAATATTTAGGGTATATTGGTATTTGACAGTTTGTAATATCTAAACAATAACCAAAGTTTTTTTTACATTAAAATCGAATTTATCATCATAAGAATGCAAACTTATCATCCGATACCAGTGCTCGATATGAACCGGAACGCACAGGAGCGCAGCTCCAGTTCGTAAAATCCGTAAGACTACTGTTCCATCACAAAAAACTGTTCGCCGAATGCCAAAATTCTATAGATATTAAGATCAACTAAAAATCTTTGTAACAAAACAACACAGAACCTTATAATTATCTGTAGAAATAGGTGTGTGCAACAAGTCAAGTTATTAAAAAAATGTAAATTAATGTAACGATTTTCATAATTATACCCAACCCGGGGCGCGATTTTTTTTCTAAGTGATGGAGCGGTAGTCTTCAGGATTTAAGAACAGCCTACCAGTGGTGAAGGGTGACTTTTGAAAGAGGTAGGCTGTGGAGAAAGCACATATATTTACGGGAAATAAGAAGATAATCCGACATTACTAATGATGAATAGGTAGGTAGGTACACTAAATCGATGAAATTTCAAAAGCTCACTGATGGTATTAAATTAAACAATTAGTTTGAATTATGTATTTTCCTAAACATTTATAAACGCAAGATACGCTCAAAATATATTGTCATCTTTGAAAAACTCCGTTGTTGTGTATCTGTTCCATAACAATTTATAATAATTTAACCCGTAAAACTAGTCATTTTAAAATCACGAGATAAACTATTTTATATTTTTAACAATAATCAATATATGTGATTGAATCCCATAGAATTTTTAAATTATCTTAATAATTATTTTGAATAAACGTGCACTTACGTACCGAATTGGTAAGCGCTCCTTAAATAGCCAAGAAATTTGTATGAGCTGCCCCAGACGTCTTAAAATTATGAGAAATAAACTTCATATAAAAAAACTTTCGATTGACGCGAACATAATCCATACAATATGTGAAGCGAAACGAGATGTTGCTTGTTTTTTTCAACTTGCGAGACATGCCATAAATGGTGGTTATTGAAATAGGAGAAAAGATCGTAAAATTATTAAGTATGACAATTATACGATAGATGGCGTTCGGCATATTGAATATATTATTATTATTATGTGATCATATTATTATTTAATAATATGTCAATATGCAATTAAAAATATTTTTCTTAAGAAGGATAGCTTTAAATAATCGCCTAGTATGGAGTCTTCGCCACTGCAGCCTACTTCCACTCTTCGCCACTGGTTGATTGGGATTTTTTTAATAATTGATTCGTTATTATGTTGGTAACAACAATTAATATTGCACCACGTAGAAACAGACATACACAGTCGGCACTTTTAAGACAATCATAAATCAATTTTATTCCAACGAGATCCCGTCAAATTAATTCAATGTATAGCGGAATCGTAAAAATATAACGCATGCAGATTTACTTATATATCGAGTTAATCCGGGAAAATGGCATTTTGAGTATCGGCCGTAAATATCCACTGCGCGCCCTAAGCGTTCGGGCTGGGAATACCCGGAAAGTACCAGGAGGAAGAATTTTTACTCACTTTCTGAGCCATTCTTTCGGTTTTATTAGCGCGCGTAAAAATGCGACAAATGACTTAAATGGCCCGTAAAATGCATGCCAGCACGCCTTTTGATGCGCCCCTGGAGAACTTTGTCCGATGTATTATGTATTTTTATTCCAAAATGTACTTCTCCTAAAAAAAAAAACTAGCCCAAAATACAAACAATAAGTATGTTTATCTTTTATTTACGATAGTCCACGTCTTTGTTGTGTTTTGCTGTCAGCAGTTTGTCTGCATGTTTTTTAAAAATATGTTTTATAAATAAATGCACAAAAACTATGTAAATCAGTTTTACATTTTTAGCATTTGGGGTACCCTGCTGAAATCTAGGTGGGCAGTTGCATCGTTGCATTCGCATCTATCTTATGCGAGGCTATTCTAATATAATATCACTTAACATCCAAAAAGAGCTACATACGATAGATATATCACATTTATCACTCTATGTATTCAAGCGGTTGATTATTACAATAAATTAAGCGTATTCTATACACAAGGCGGCTATCAGCTGCTATCGACGGTGGTTTTTCATATTTATGTATTGAGGCGGTTAATAATAATTGTTACAATAAGTTAACCGTCTAAACACTCTAATCCATCAAAAATTGAACAGCCCTTATCTTGGCCGTGTTAACTTTTAGTGCGAGTAGAGAGTTCTGACAGTTTAGATGGCTAACTTATTGTAACAATATTATAATACCCCAATACATAAATATGATAAAATACCGTCGATAGCCACTGATAGCCGTCTTGTGTAAAGAATAGACCCACTAAACTGTCAAAAAGTGCTATCTTTTAACGGTATATCTCTTGGCTGTGATAACTTTTAGAGCAAGATACAGTACGTCAATTTTATATATTGAGAATTGAGATGCAAGATCCGACTGTTTTTAAAAATAATTACGTCATGGCTGATGCCGTAAGCTGTCAAAATATCGAGTGGCTAGTAGCAGCTAGTAGTAACAAATTATTTGTATTAAAAAATACTAATATTTTCTGCAATTGCAATGACATGACTATTGTAGGTTATGTTTCACGTTTCAAGACAATATTTTTGGGTTCGGGCGTATCCGCCGGTACAAACATATCCGAATTCGACCTACGACCGGTCTACCAACCTATATTTTTGCCGTATTACAAATTTACGTGTTAATTTGGACCGATGACAATAACGGAAACGTGCTAAAGTGTTAACTGTTAAGAATAGCTGCGGTGAAATAGTATAAATGATTGAAGGGTGCACCACATATCTATGTATGGAGAAAAATATTATCACCAGCTGGTGTATTCATTCTTTCGTCAGTTTCATTGAGTAATCGGACCCCAAATACACTCCTCTAGTGTTGAGAAAACTGATCAATTCTGAAGACTAAGTATTCTTACATACTACCAGTATAAAAAAATACTTGTATCGAAAAAGTATCGAAACTTGTTCCAAAATACTTACTAGTATTTGGGATATTATATAATAGAAGCCATATCTACACAAATTGTTTGTAATATAATTATTATCCATTTACACAATCACGCATATTATCCAGTTTATAAGTTCCAATTATAACACTAATAATAACAAGATAAAAAGAACTTTTTATACACAACATTTTTAAATTTTCTGTTGAATCATATAAAGTTGACTTGACTAGCTTAAACGATCAATAAAATTTGTACTTGATAGAAAAAATCGTCTCTGTTCTGGCAGAACACACTAACTGGAGAATACTAGTTTTGAGTAATTTGACTTTGAAGTTGTTAAAATGTTTGAAATAATGGTCTATCGTGTGAGTTTATTAAGTAAGCGTAAAAATGATGACTTCAAAATAAAGACTGTTTATTTATTAAGAAGGTTTCCAGACGGTAAAGTTTGAAATATGGAACATTTTGGTACTAACTCAATATTTCATTTTTTCAAATTAGTGTTTACTGCCAGAACAGTGACGAAATACTGAAATGTCATTTTGACATGTCATATTGATTTCCATAGTAACGCACGTATATATTAATAATTTAGTTGCTAGGACCCCAGACCCCTAGCAACCAATAATGGTGTCGAAATAACTTTTTATACAAAACAGAATTAATTGAAAATGAATTCAATTCTACTTAAAGATGGCTAAAAGTATTTAAAAAATGCATTGGCATCGTGTTCTGATAATATATTCTAAAAGTTTAAAATGTCTAGCTAGTCGGAAAGTAGTTAAAAATCGATTAGAAGATTTTTACCGGACAAATAAGAATAGGAGCTAAGAACGTTGTAAAAAATCGAGAAACTTATCACCATTTCTGTCTTTCACTATACCAACTTTACAACTGGGGAGATAGGGAGAGCAATGACGCCAATGACAGTTGAGTATATCACGGCTCGACATAAGTGTATTATGTTATTTCGCACGCGCGCATTTAATGTTATAAGTATTGAAAGTCTACCAACAGTACCAACTAGCGAGTCACGGCGATGATCTCATCGCATGCGTTCGAACTTCAAATAATTTTATTGGGCCACACGTAATGGGTATGGGCAGTAGCATGCCGAGACTTGAGTACACAAACTGGTGACATTATTTCTAACTCACCTCTACCCCCCTCCCCGTAACGTACGCACCTGTATTCAGTGCTTTCTGTAGAATACTGTTGAAAAAGAAGAAAAATCATGTATTCTGCGGAAAAATCATATCTATGTGCATCCACTTACGGACGTCAAAAAATTTCGATAAACTTTCGTTCGATATGACGTCCACATCCCCTAAATATTAGCTTTACAACATACGAATATAAAATGCTATTTTTGTGACTAATAGCAGGATACAGACAAACGACGATTATTGTTTAATAAAGCAAGCACTCAAGTGTTACTTCAAAGGCCAAATATCTTCAATAACATCCACAGAAAGAGGCAACTTCAATATTTTGAGCGCCTTAGTAAAAATTCATCGGAACTGTTATTAACTTCACTCCAGTGATGGGAAAAATTGCCCAAAACGGACGGACAAAAGAGTCACTACACAATAGGGAAGCTTTTCAAAGCAGCGCCGGTTGCGCAACAAAGTAGATAAGGCAGGGTAGGATCAGGGTTATTAGTTTGCCTGTGTAAACTTTAACTGTTATGTTATACTCACATTTCAAAAGTGCCTGGATTATTATATTGCCCTTTGTGTTCGAAGTTTGAACCTTACGGAGTATTTCTTTAGGACTCTGATAAATTAAATTATTGAAAATATATGATTTTTGATCAACCGACCATTTAGATAGACAATGACCATTGAAAATTTCTCTCAGTGTCTATAGAAAATTCAAACGTGGTATGCCATTTCTGCCACTTATGCCATTCGTTCATCTCTGATTTATTCCTTATAAAAATAATACAATATTATATTCATTATTGGTAATAATAATTTCGAAGATGACTCTTATTATGTCTGAAACGTAAAATGTTAAACCTATGTGTGTCACTAGTGCTCACGTATGCATGCGATATATAGACCTTTAATATAAGAGGAATCTTAAAATAACTGGTAGCACAACGCGGCATGTTGGGCATAACGCAAAAAGACTTGATTTAGGCCAGTGGTCTCCAAACTCAATAAGGGATGTGAGCTTCTTTCAGAAATTGAAATTGTCTGGTGAGCTACTTATACATTCTTCCGACCATGTCCGATCCTAATAGGATCATATTATGATGAAATGAATGTCAGCCACTTGCTCAACCTATTAAGTCCATACCATTGTACTTACCAGACCCAGGATTCGAACCTGGGGACCCACGGCATTATAGTCCAACGCTTAAGCCGCGCGGCCACCGTGGGTGTTCCCGAAAACTTCACTAATAGTAAACTAGTAATAGTTCCCTAATAGCAAACATAAAAAGTATTTATTGCTTTTGAACCAAATCGCACTCCTAGTATGACAAGTTCTAACCAACAAAACTGACATTTTGAGTTTAGTGTTAATGATTCACTTATCTACAATTACCACATATTTTATTTTCAAGATTATCTGCTGATAATTAATAACTGAGATACTAACTTTAAAAGGTTCCAACTGCTTCGGTTTATTTTAAAAGTTAGTGTTACACGTCATCCAAAGCGCACACATTAGAATGCAAATGAATATTATCACCTTTGCTGATAGGAAATCTGCGTGATAGTTTATGGAGATTTCCCATCAGCAAAGGAGTCTGACAAGGTGATACAATCTCACCCAAACTATTTACAGCTACCCTTGAAGACTTCTTCAGGCAACTTGACTGGAATGACAAAGAGATCTCCATAAATGGAGAATACCCGAGTCATCTGCGCTTTGCCGATGGCATAGTAATTTTCTCGCAAGACTCAGAAGACCTCCAAAGCAGAATGCAGGAACTCGCTGAAGTAAGCAACAAAGTAAGTTTTAAAATAAATGTAACAAAGACGAAAGTCATGTTCAACTGCTTTGTGGGCCAAAAAGACATCCTCATCAATGGCACTCAGCTCGAACAGATGAAAAGCTACATTTATCTGTGACAACAAGTGTCTATAGATGGATGTATATTTGATGAAATTGTTCGCAGAGTAAAGCTAGGCTGGAGTGCTTTTGGCCGCCTTTATAATGTCTTCAAAAGTGACCATCTACTGTGCCTAAAGCGCTAAGTGTTCAACTAGTGTGTGCTTCCCACGATCACATATGCGTGTGAAACATGGACCCTAAGTAAAAGAGAGATCCAGAAACTTAGAGTAGCACAACGTGGTATGAAGAGGTGCACGCTAGGCATAACGCGAAAGGACAAAGAAGGAATGAGTGGATAATGAAGCAGACTAGGGTTTGCGATGTAAAAGAGTTTATTAAAAGCCTTAAATGGAGATGGGCTGGACACATAGCTCGAAGAAGAGACAATCGTTAGACAAATCTAGTCATACAGTGTATAATAACTGCAATTATTAGAAAGGTGGTTTTGATTTTTTTTGCCTTTGTTTAGATGGGATTTTTCCAGGGTAATTCTATTTTCAATGCGTTTTCTTTTCCCTATTAAAAAGGTTTTTTACAATTTATCGGAGTCGCGGGTCACTTGGCTTCTATAAAATGGGACCACGACTCGAAAAAGGTTGGCAATGTGTGCACTATATACATGACGTCATACAATGGCAATATACGACCACAAAGATGCCCTAAAACCCGCTAGATAGACGAACTCATAAAATCTGTTGGATGTATATGACGGCGCAAAACTATTGACTAAGAAGAGTGGAAGAATCCATATGAAGCCTTCATTCAGCAGTGAATTGACTCGACTGATGATTATGATGACGATGATGACATATATATTTAAAAAATCTGTGTGTGTACTTATGTACCTACGCACATTTCTTTAGCCTAATAAAACAAAAACCAAACTAGTGATAACCTAGATTCTTCGACTAGCTCCCAATACTCCCAATCAATACCGGAAAGTTTTCCAGTCGATAGTAGCAGTATCTACTAACAAACGATGCAGAAGAGTGGTTTGAATCTTTGCCTACTTGACTGCATCAAAAGTTTTTCAAAAAAGTTAATAGATGGCTGAAAATATTATATTAATTACGGCCCGGAAAAAAACCGGAAATTTCCGGGTCCGGTGTGATTATAGAGATTAAAATTACACACTCAAGATTTTTCTTGAGCTTATTGGAGCGCTGTTAGTTTATTTCTATACACTTTAACTCCTATTACTAAATTATATAATTATTTATCGTTGTTTTTATTTTTAAAGTAAGAACTGGCACTCTGACTTTAATCGTTTGTTTACGTAAGGAATTATTGTAAATGGCCGACACTAATAAATTCGTTGCTCAGGCAACGGAACAATTCTACTATCAAACTTGCGTTTGTATACAGCTGACTGATTCGCAGCTAACTTCATACTGTCGCGCACTTTCATAACGGTGCGCGCGCGCAGCTCTCAATTTCACTCTCTACCAAACGCCCCAAAAGAAGTATACATTAAAAAAAATAATGAATAATGAAAAATCCGTTCATGTAATTCATCCATTTACACAAGTCCGTTTGTTTTTACTGCAATTCTCTGAAATTTTGTTTTATTTGACGCCCTTAAGTTTAATGCACGCTAAGCGGCTGTACAATAAACTTTTACTACCGCAGCGGCCCTGGTTAGCAGTATATAACATAGTACTAAACCACAGATTGCAATATGCTTTCATTCGTGCAGCTTTTGGGATTGCGGTAGCAGTATTATAATGATTGAAATACCAAACCGCTACGGTTTTGCTAACGCGTTTGCATTACTCACAAGTTAAATATTATACGATTGTCATTTGTTTTATATTATTAATTACAAATAAATTAATTTAGACATATCGACTGCTTAGTCCACAAACCAGCTAACTATACTTTTGAATAAAAATGAGATTTTTATAACATTAATACTTTCGACCGAAGGTTTATAGTATTTTGTTATAAAGCATGTTTTATATGAAATGCTCACACTTAATTTCAAATTCCTAAACGTATAAATAAATGCGTTATCGTGCTTCACACAAAACAGCCAACTGCAGGTGCCAAATTTCCAATATGGAACAACTCCGCTCTTTATACAAATTTTCTTTATATATAAAAGGACAGTTAAAATAGTGTATTTTTATTCATAATGCAGCGTATTTATACAAAAAATTCTAAGTGTATTTTTGGAATTGTTAAATTCCGCTCGATAAGTAAATTGTTAAGTTTTTCTCCTTCCTGAACAATTTGCCCAAGTGGAGCTAGCCGGTTTGCGGATTAAGCAGTCGATAATAATATGCTATTTTTGGTACCTAAGTAGCTAACCTTCTCTTGTGCGCCCACTTCTTGAATACATTTCTACATTATGGTTCCCCTATTTCAAAGTTCATATCGAATCTCACGACACTCCATACGTACCGCAAATAAAAACGTAGTTATATCTCGAACATTTATCAACAGCTGCCTGCTGTTGCTGCCTGCTGTTGTATTTTCTTCGAAAACAATGTGGTAAATTTAATGGACTGTCTTCGAATTGATATTTTGACATTTTAAGAGAATTTTTGAACACAAATCTTCCACGGCGCTACATCTCGGGGTGGGATTTGGCCTCCTTCACAACCGCTCTCCACTCACTCCGGTCTCTCGCCACACTTCTCCAGTTACCGGGTCTTCCTATATGAAGCCAGTTCACTTCTACGGCGTCAGCCCATCTCCTTCTTGAACGGCCTCTGGGTCTCTTCCGTTGGGGTAGCCACTTCGTCATGATCCTTTGCGCTCTAACTTCAGGAATTCTCTCCACATGTCCCGCCCATCGTAGTCTTTGGGACTTACAGTATCTTATGATTGTTTGCTGTTCAATCAGCTCTTCCAACTCGTGGTTCATTTTTATTCTGTAGTTCCCATTTTAAAACGTGGGTCCAAGGATTTTGCGGAGTATTTTGCGCTCGAAGACAGTTAATTTGTTTTCCTCGTTTTGAGTTAAGCACCAAGTCTCACAGCCATAAGTGACCACTGGCCTTATAATTGTTTTATAAATTAGAAGTTTACTTCTTCGGCCTAGAATTTTCGACCCCACCAGTCGCTTGCAAGCATGCCAGCATTTATTCCCAGAGATAAGGCGGATTTTTATCTCCTCTGCTGTCTTATTTTGGGTATTTAGGCTGGATCCGAGATACGTGAACTTGTCCACCCCTTCATATGCATGCTGTCCTATGTTTATATCCTGCAGCGGTACCTGATCGCGTGTGCTGACAATATATTTTGTTTTGACTGGTTTATTTGCAGCCCAGCGTTTTCTGCTTTTATTTTCATAGTGCCACCATGGTCGATCATCCTCTGTTTGGATCTGCTTGTAATTACTATGTCGTCAGTATAAGCGCACACAAATCACCTCTCATTATATTGCATTAAGCTAAATGTGGTTTTATCCACCAACATCAAAATTCCTTTTTCCCTCATAAAAAATCTGAATTTCTATAACAAATATACACAATTATTAATCCCAACCAAAGATTAATTTTAGTAGACAGAATTTTGAAAAAAAGTGGTTATTTCAATTATGTTGTATCGTCCAAACAAAAATTGTGTCACAGTCAACAACCCCAGGTCATGTCAGCATTATTTCAATGACGCGTTAATCGGAAAATCACACAAGTATCGCGCAATCGCCTCATCTACGGTCAGTGCATTCTGCAAGTATGACATACTTCGATGAGGGTCAACAAAAAGCCTGGTTATCAAAATCCCGCGAATTTGCAACGGTGCGTTGGTCAGCATATTGCCAATGGTGACCTACATCAATAATGGCATTTATATAAATATCTATTCATAATTGATGGAAATCAGTATCAGTATCAAGACCTGTATCGGGGGGTAAGCGTATATGCTGTTCTAACCCCTGATGTTAATGTTCGTATCGTAGAAGGTTGCTTGGTGTGTATTGCGTGACATGGTAGATTCGGGACACAGTTGAATAATACACGGTGTTAGTATTTTATTGGTTTTATATTGTAGTAATAAAGATTGGATAAACACGGCACTAATAACGGATTATTACATTGATTTTATGCTGAGTTGGAAGTAGAGTTGGGTTTCGGGACTTTAGCGACGGGAATTCTCGAGAAATTTTCAAGATTTTCCATTCCGAATCTCGAGAATCTTTTCTCGGGATTCGGGATTTCTTTATTTTCAAATATTAATTAAAAAAACGATTTTCTATATGAAAAAAGTGGACAGAAAACACAAAACGTTCAAAGATTGATCGAGGCATTTAACACAATAATTAAGCCAACATCGACTCAAAATGAGCGCAATTTTTGCAACATCAGGGAATTTTGTGTCTCAAAAGCGATTGACTGTCTGTGTTTTTTAAAATTCCATTTTAATAAGTAATGTTTTGAATTATTTTTGTTTTCCTACTTCTATTCTGTTTGTCTTCTTACATAAATATTTTTTTTGGATTTTTACAGGTTTTTTTACATTTTCCGATATCTTGAGGATTCTCGAGAACTCTTTTCTGGAAATCCCGAATCTCGAGATTGAGATTTTCTCGGGAAATACCCAACTCTAGTTGGAAGGTTTACATTATAATTTGAATTTAGGTTGAATGTGGAGTTGCGCGCGTATATTGACTACATTCTTGAAAGGCCAACATGCAACTGTTTTATCGACTGTAATTTCCTGTTCGTATTATCGTCTATGGTTATGCTATATAAATACGCATAGACAATAATACGTCAATTTTAGAGTTGAGTTAACCTCTACTCCTGTACCGGTGGTAGCAGTACACTCTATCATCATGCCTTGGACTGAGCCGATCTCACTGAGCGGCACAATCGATCGTAAAATCTCCAAATAAGCATATCTCACCGCGTAGTGTCGTGCACTGGTAACTCTGCACCTGTATTCTGTATCATTGTATTTCTTTATTCGGTAAAATAAACACTCTCCGCAATTCATCAGACCAATCTAAATCCGGTGTTTTCATCATCAATACCTGTCACTCCAGAGTGGTTTTCATCCCTCTATAATGAATTATCGAAAGAGTAAATGCGCCTTTACGTATTATTATGGCGTCTGACATAATGTGGTTCAATATTATATGCCATCTGAAGTACCTACATATATGTGATAAAAATACTACTCACATTGTATCTTATCCGATGGTCCACGATGTAATTATTTCTTGCTAAGCTCCCATTTGATGAAGTTCCTCGGGCGGCACCAACCACTGCAGTAGATCCTGAACCAGCAGTCGCTCCTGCGACGGCCCTGGGCGACCCTGAAGATCCTTTCAGTAAGTCTGGTTTGTCCACAACCTCTGGTCCCCCGAATTCTTGGAGCTGCTGAAGCCAGCAGCACAGCATTGCTTCGATGCCTTCATCCACCTGAAAGGAAATATTCGATACATATTATTTACTTCTGTTTTCATATTTTCAGAATAATGTTGAGTTATTAAAATCTTGAATGTGATGACTGAGTCAAAATATTTATTTTTAATACTTTCTGTTTATTTATTTGCTTATTGGATAGCATAATTTAGTAAAACATAAAAATTGTATATTTCTTTATTTTTTTTAATTTCAGTCAATTCTTAGTGGAAAGACATTGTATTACTAGCATACAATATAATAATAAAATGATTGATAAAATGGAAATGATAAAATGATGAACGTTTTTCTAAAATATTTTCAGGAACGGTTTTGCACTGATATCATTTGACAAAGTCCCATTAAAATAAGAGAAACCGGTCCTGATACCATTTAAAATATGAAGGGACTAAATTTTAAACCCTGTTTAATAATATATAAGTATTAAGGTTATATACAGTGTTTTCAAACTGTAATTCACAAAAATATGACAAACCGGGTAAAAAATAAGCTAGATAGCAGAAAAATGCTAGATTTTCTCAAAATTTAAAAAGTATCCAGAACATAGCATTTCAAAAAAATATGTAATAAAAATTCTGGGGTTGAGAAGCTGTTAGCGGTAAGTACTTATATTTTCTCCTGAAAGAATTCACTTACAAATATGCAATTTGATTTGTTCCGAATTAGGTACATTATAAAAAGAATTCGCGAATTAAGCGATTTGATAAAAAAATATTGCAGGCAAGGCCTGAACAAAAACGATGCATGAGTGCGAGTGAGAAAGTATTCGGCACCCTTACAATCTCTGCGACATGCGCTAGAGTAAGATAAAAGGTCTACATTTATGTGTGAACTAGTTTCCAAAAGTATCGCTGGAAAATCATGGCGAAATGCTTCACATAGCGTCGATAACCTGCGAGCTCGTGTTGCTAAAATTGCTATTTTTTGTGCTAAAAATAAAGTCAGTGTTAAATATTTTTAGTTAATTAGGTAGAAAAGATGGTTTTGTGTGTTGTCTTAAAATGTGGTAGCCGTACTGATAAGCAAAAAGATGGTATTACGTTTCATAGGTCAGTTGATACGTGTTCGTGATAATTTATTTGTATATTATTATATATTTTAATATCAGTGACCTAGTGTTTCTTTAAAATAACTTAAATTATGGATATCTTTATCTAATTGTTGCATTTTGACCGCTTAAAAATACTATATAACGTGAAAAAATAGAAAATTATATTTTAATTCTGAGCGTCTAGTGCGAGCACTTTGGGCGAGCATTAACGAAATGGTCTATGGTCTTGAACATTTGTAGACGAATGCGTTCGCTCACCCACAAACCAAACGCAAGGCACGCGGCTTCATTTAGCAATGCAACGGGTGGCGTCTAGATGTATCTTTAGTCTATGATTGCAGGCTTGCATCTGAACCAAAGGCCACTTTGTCTGGATGACGAGAAATGTGACTATGCTGGCGTACGTGTTAAAACATGATTTGATGAAGGGTACATAAATGATATAGTTTACATTGTAAGTTCAACCTAATGCTATGTAGGTATTACTTAAATAAATTAGGCATGTTTCAGATTCACGATGAGCAGCCACATACTTATTAATAATTTTCAAGTAGAATTACGTATCCTTTTTTATCTTACTCAGGATGTACCTCTACGAAAGAACATAATAAAAATTAAACTGTGGATACTATAATACATGGTGCAAAGTTACACCGTTGAAGGACACCGTACTATAAAATTATATTATGCCTTTTTTTAGAAAATATAATAAACGTTTAATGAATATCGCTGAAGTAAACAAAGAGCTTACTAAGTAGTAATTCGATTGTGTGAACAATGTATACAAAGAAATTACACAAACTTAAATGATTTTAACTAAATAATTAACTAACATTAATTTGAAAACGATTCATGACGTCGTGGATTCTGCTGACACTGCTTGGTTCTCACGGAACCATTGATAGCCACTTACTTTTAAAGATAAATCATAAATTTATGCAGCAAGTCCTCTCTACCCTGTAGAAGCAGAGTGACTTATCGCATTACACTTGTAATATTACGATCATATCGACTACAATATAATCAAAATTGATCGACTTACTTCATTGTGCTATTAAAGTTTTTTATTTGGTTGGCAACATTTTCGTACTGAATGCTTGAAACTACGGACACTAGTGGATTAAAACGGTACTTCAGTGAAACGGCAAATAATTTTCAACTATAGGTGCGACGAAATTTCTGACTGGCTGGCAATCGGAGAGCGAAAGTCAAGCTATGAACACGTCAATTTATTTTGTGATGGCAACGGGGGAATTAATTATTAAATCGTGTAAAGACGATTAAAAAACATTACCCATTTACTTGAAAAAGAAAACATGTCAATGAATATATTATTATTATTAGTAATAGAACAATAAAGATAACATTAAATGGACGCATGTTGACTTTTTATGACAAATTATGTTTTGTTCTGCACGCGTCATTTGCACAATCTTCGCGTCGCGTAGTCACGATCATTTTAGACCGTGCCCCAGGTGAAGTATAGTCTTAAAGATAATTTATAATATAAAAAAGTTTGCTCTGGTAACCCAAAAAAAAAATGATTTTAGACCTCTTGACTTCGGCTCTCTTGAAATGCTCTTTGTCTCCGAGGTGGTTACATGTACCAGTTGAGAGATTCCACTGTTCATGCAGACGTTTTTCCTACAAATAAACGTGTTTATTATAAATTCATTATAATGTATAGCTTTACGAACAAGTAGTTTGTGATATTATTAACACGTATTAAAAATATAAAAGCACTCTTTGAAGTAATTCGACTATATCGGAAAATTTATGTGCACGTATTTTACAACAAATGGGATGAAAGTAATGCGAATCCTTTATCGGTAGCGTATCAAAAATAAATATACAATATATTATTTTGTATATAATATATTGTACTATTATTATTGTATATACCTCAGTGGCGAAGAGTAGAGATAGGCTATTGGGATCTGACATAAATAGTACTTACATAAATACTTTGTTAGTCATGCATATTTATTTTCATTGAATTTAGAATACAAATTGTAGATGGTGCCGGTTAGTTTTTAAAACTCGCCGCCTATCTCTTCGCCACTAATAAGTATAGGTAGATACCCAAATTTAATACTTATATGGGTGTCCGTGGCGATGGGTGGAGGTAGGCTTTTAAGATCCGATATAAATAGTCAACAATAAACTTTGTCAGTCATACGTATTTGTTTTCATTGAACTAAGTCTACAATTTATACACGGTGTTGGTTAGTTTTTAAAAATAAATTAAGCCCTGCCTAAGCCAAACCATAATAGTTTTGGTATATTTTGAGCGATGTGACAAAATTGTAGGTACATACTTTTTCATTCATCTTATTTGTTTTCGTTTGATTAAGAATACATATTACACAAATATATTGTAGGTATTTTTTTAAATTCATTAAGCCCTGCCTAAACCAAACTATAATAGATAAAAAGATATTATTCTATCTATACAATATTCAAAGCTATGTATGATTTAATTGCATAATTTAAGATATTTTATAGATAGATGAGTATTTTTTAACTATTATCTATTATGGCTTGATTTTCTCAGGGTTTAATTGAATTTTATAAACTAACCAACCGCATCTGTAAAGTGTAGTCTTGTTTCAATGAAAACAAAAACGTATGGCTGACAAAGTTTAGTGTGTACAATTTTTAGCGGATCTTAACAGCCTACCTCCACCCTTCACCACTGCCGCACATTCAGTATCCGTCGCAAATATCCACATAATAGATAATAAATAGAATTCCGATAGGCTATATTCAATACGCTACATTTTGATGCAGGGTCAGATGCAATGTGTGTATACTATGGATATACTATGAAAATAAAACACCACTATTAAATGAGCGTCAATGCATAAACCGAGAGCAGTTGTTAGTATTCGACGTATGACGTATTCATAAGTTTATCACGGATTCTTCCTTACTCGAGATCGGTTACCTGCTACTCCTTACCCGTTACTAGGGATTGCAATACCGGTATTTCAAAAGTGGTATTCAATTATTAATCGATACCGAAATACCGGTTTCTAATTAAAAAAATAACGGTATTTTTGGTATTAAGAAATCATACACGTTTATGTTTTTCGAAAATAAATATAATGTCTTTTTTCATTACTTCCTACTGTAATATTGTATATTAAATTTAGCGTAGGTACAAGTTTTATACTTTAAAAACGCAAATATATTGAGTGAAATCAACAAAACTTTAATAACATTAAAATAAAATCCGTCCAATATACAATATATTTATAGAATTGTCGCGATGAATTAACATATTCGAAAAATAAATTATTCTTGGCAAATATTTCCAATTATTCTATAATTCTATTGGTCCAACGTTGATAGTAGTTACGTCCAACAAAAGTTGAATTTGAAAGAAATTTTTCTGTCCCCGGATTTATATGATCTATACATATTTATAAAGGTCAACATAATAAATATAGGTAGGTACTTTAGATTGAAATAAAACAGTTATGTTTATTGAAAGGTACTTATTTTTTTCTCTAATATGTTTTGCGAATACCGGTGTTCGATATGAAATACCGAATTTTTTTTTATTCGGTATTGCAATCCCTACCCATTAGGTATTTCAGGTCCCATTATTTCTGAGTTCCCTCCAAATATAATATGTTCTTCAAGCTCAGTACACGATTTTTTTGAGCCTTCGTAAAGTGGCATGATTCGCTACCATATAAATGGAAGTGTCAAATAGGCTATTTGGATTTCACCGAATATAGTCTTTGACACTTCACATCTAGATGAATGTTGCTTCAGTCATTTCCATTCGGATAGCGAGCTATCTTTAAAAATGGTCAGGTATTTCAAACTGTCGACACTCTCAAATATTTTTCCCACTGCTAATCGTTGGGAAATCTGGATCACGACAGATGCTGATGGTAACTGAATTATATAGATATAAAGTTAATGATATTAACTTACTCTTCTGCTATCGGGCACTTGCGGAAAGACAAAATCTGTGGCCGTCAGAATGATTTTGTTGCTACCTTTCGACAGTCGTTTCTTCAGCAAAAAGTTCCTGAAAAACAAAATAAGAGTTAGCAAAAGTTAATGCAACTTTGTTTCGCGCAAAAACTTTGGAAATAACTTGAAAATAAAATAAATAAGACTGTCCGAGCTTTCCTCGAATAAAATATTCAATCAATACGTTTCAATGTTTTATATTATCACAGGCTGGAGACTGCGTACTATTTTCAACATGTTAACGGCCCACATGCGCCACGTAAGTCAAAATGGAGATTTATGGTATTTTCAGAGCATAATCCTGGACATTCCTTAAATACGTTGTAGATAATCTATTTATATAATTTTGAAGCCATGTTATCCTTCAAATTTATTTTAAACATTTATTTGATGACTGCATAAAGTATTTTTATTACATAAATAATATTCTTTTAAACGTCTCGATCTAATGTTTTAGAATAGACTCATATATTTTAAGCTGGAGGGGGGGGGGGCTTATGGGGGCCATGGCCATGATACCTAATTATCTATACTATAATTTCGAAAATATATTTGTTTGTACCGTCGTGTCGGTTTTTCTTTATACAAATCCACACGCGCAGTCGGATTTCGAAAAAATTTGGAGGGTAGACGGAGGCCAACGAGCCGGAGTGCGTGGTTAGGGTTTAGAATTTTAGATTTAATCCATTGCACCCCGGGGACAGTTTTACTGTTTTTGCGGAAAATGCTGCCACATACAGAGCCTTGAAACGTTGAATTCAATGCTGCAATCCCCATTTTTTATTAAAAATTTCGCTAGAATGTGTAAATTTAAAAATATTGGCGATTATTTCAGATCAATCGGAGGTCAAATGGCAAAGTTAGATGCAAATAATTATTGTGTTATTAGAATCGCTAATCGGCAGGGAGTCAACCGAGTCGGAGCGGCGCGAATGACGCAGTGCTGCCACATTAGATCGGAATGCTTCACTTACGGAAAAAATTGAATGTAGCGGCATCAAGAGTGGGGAGTAGTAAAAATCTATATATTTTCGCACCAAATGAAAAAGCCACAAATATTGTAAATCGAAAAGCCCTGGAATGATGGATTGGATATTTATATTTTGTATAGATATTTATATTATATAGAAAAGCCTTAAAATAATAAATTGAATATGTACTACTTTTTTAAATATTTAAATGCAATATTAAAATTAATATTAAACCATTCCACTCCCGGGCAGCGCCGGATGATACTGCTAGTAATGTATATTGGTAATAATATGTATGCCAAATTATATATCAGAAATTATTACATCTTATTCAAGTTGACTAAACCACTCAAAATACCTAACCAGGAAACTCACTACATCACCATCAAAAATAATTATATTATCATCATAGAAATATTATTTTTGGGACTATCACATTTTTTTGAGATAGGTGCGGTTTATTTATAATAAACATGTCGGTAAACCAAAAAACCACATTATTTATACTAGCTGCCCACGTATATATTAGAATATGGTTGAGGGAACATTTTTTGTTTTTCCATGCGTGAATATCCACACAACAAATAAACAATGTTCGCAGTCTTATATTTCGGGTAAAATTTCGTGTTTTCATGCGTATTTTTTGTTATTTTCTACGAAAATCTACGTATGCGGTAGTTTTTTACTTGAGGTGTAAATGTAAAAAAAAAAGATTAAGGGATGATCTACCTACACATCAATGTCGTGTGGTGTCATTTGAGATTGGGCATTCTTTTAAAAAGCATTATAATTATCGTCACTGTTCTGACAGAAGACACTAATTCGAAAAAATTACATATTGAGATAGTTATACCAAAATGTTCCTTATTTCAAACTTTACCATCTGGAAACCTTTTTAATAAATAAATAGTCTTTATTTTAAAGTCATTCTTTTTACGATTACTTAATAAACTCACATGATAGACCATTTCAAACATTTTAACAACTTCAAAGTCAAATTACTCAAAACTAGTATTATCCAGTTAGTGTGTTCTGCCAGAACAGAGATGATATGATGTAGAGCAGGGTTTACCAAAGGGTTCTGCAATGGAACACTTTGGAAACTCGGAAATTTTAACGGCACACTTATTTCATTTTGTGGGTTATTTATAGCGCAGCTAACCATTCTGCCAACTTTGGCCAATTTCGGAAACTGTCGTTAAACTGACAAGACTTGTCAGCCGGTCAGTTACAAACAATATATCCCATCTTTTTCATGAGCACGGTGTGAGTACCTAGATCATGGCCCCCACATCCCGAAGCGGGCTTTCTACTTATCGCTATGGTTAAAGGAAAGGCAATGTGACAACTACAGTTGCATATTCCAAATGGTGTTTGAGGTAAAGTTAAGGGTATTTTTAGCTTTTTTTGTATTTTTAATACACCCACTTTTATGTTGATATGCACAATAATGAACATGTCAAATATCGACAATAATCAAAAATTGTAAGCATGGTAAAACCATATACTATTAAATGTTAGTAAGCTTGAAGTGAAACAGCGCCGCAGGCGACATTTTTTTTACTGTTAGTGCATGTTTGTGATGTGTGTTTATCTCACTTGGCTGGTCGATCTCTCACCCCGAGCCCCCCCCCCCCCCTTGTGGGAGCCATGACCTATCTAGATACTTGACGTCATTAACATCAGTGGAGATTGATCATCACTCGCCTTTAAATATGAAGTAGATTCTTTAATTATTTTAGTTTTACTTATTTTATTTCTACCTAGTAGAAGATTTTTAAATGTATTGCAGTGTATAAAACTTTTCCAAATGGTCGCGGAACACCTATTCAGGTTCGGCGGGACACTAGTGTTCCGCGAAACATAGTTTGGGAAACCCTGCTGTAGAGGTTTACTCAACCTTACAACTGACGCATTATTGTCTATGCTCATTTATATAACATAGGTAATAATACGAAGAGTAAATCACAGTCAAATCAAGTCAAATTAGTTGCATTGCGGCTCTTCAACGGTACTGTCAAATTATGTGCGCAACTTCGCATAACGTTCAACTTAAAACCAAATTCCAAATAACAATGTAAACATATCAAAGCAGCATAAAACTAATGTGACAGTCCTGTATATTGCTGTGTGTATCCAAACTTATATTTACAATACAAAACCAATAAATGCCACCACTGTGTATTATTCCTCACTACCCGAAGTACCATATCACGCACGTTCAACGCAACCTTCCAGAATAGATATTAATAACATCGGGGCTACATCAGCATCCTAGATAAACTCCCGATAATGCTTATATTAAAATTAGAAGTGGCATCTTATGTCCGATATTCCAATTTTTATATTTTCCAATATACATAATTTTGAAAACACTCTGAGAAAATATATTATCACCAACAGAAAAAATCTTTTTGAAAAAAGTAAGACAGCAGGAATCGAACCTGCATCTCTCGGGTATAGAGACCTCCTAGACCACTATACTAAAGGCGCCATACTTAATTGCGACATATTTTAACTATTGACTCTTATAATACTCCCTGAAGCGCTTCCCAAATTGAGCTTAGGTTGGCTATAGACCAGGGGCGGGCAAACTTTTTGGATGGAGGGCCAAATTCAAGAATTCAAAATGAGCGGCGGGCCGCAAGTAAAATACCATTTTCAGATATACACTATTTATTATCACGAAAAATAAACATTACAAAAAAATTAATGAGATGAATGAAACTGTTGTACATTTTTTAACATTTTTTTAAATTCAGGTGTTAATTTTGTAGTTGATATTCTCAAAACTGCTTGTAAATGGGCATCGGAGATATTTGATCGTAAAGAATTTTTATTGAGGTTCATGATCGAAAATGTTTGTTCACATGTATAGGTTGATCCAAAAATAACGAACATTTTTCTTGCATAATCTTTAAGTTGGTCGAATTTGTCTGAATTAAGGGCATTGTAAAATTTGGAGATTTCTTCACGACGATGCAATTCTCTTAAATCAGTGTCACACTGCAGATCAATAATCTCAAGTTGTAGCTCTGTCGGTACACTATCAATATCCATTGAAAATGGATCGCGTACTATTGCTAAAAAAAATTTAATCTATGTCAATATATTTTTTTTAATTATAAAAAAGTTATTCGTAATCAGAAGTACAATTAATGATGGCGGGCCGCAAAAAAATACCCGGCGGGCCACATGCGGCCCGCGGGCCGCAGTTTGCCCTTCTCTGCTATAGACTTTTGTATTTTAAATCAAAGTAGATATTACTTTAATTACTAGCCGACGTCACGAAATACTCCAAGATATTTTTGTGTTGTAACTCACTTGAACTTGCTAATAATTTAATTAACTATTTTTTTTATTGAAGGAATAATTCACTTTCTTTTTTCAAAAAGAATTTTTTCTATTGGTTATAGTCATTGCCGACTCAAGTAGAAAGCCGATACATTCACAACGACTGGTCCAAGTTTTTCCGCCCCTCTCGTTGTTGTCTATGTATGAACTGTGATTGCCTGTCATTGTTCCATAGAGTGCTCATACTGACGCGTCTGTCGTGTTCACACAAGGAATGGTTTGATTTGAATAGATAAGTTACATGATAAATAATACACTAGCATTAACACACCAACAAAATGTTATGCATAAATAAATGTAAATATTTTTTGGAAATCGATATAACCACCGGTTTTTGTGTGAAGGACTAGTCTGACTTGTAACAGTTGATGAATAACAGGAATGTATATTATTTATAATTTATTAATATGATTTGAGATTTTTTTATAATTCAACTTGAAACGAGAAAGGGCGAATCAATATGTCAAGCAATCAGGGATCTGATTTAAAGTAGGGAGTAAAATTATGTTAACGCGCGTGTTTGAACATGTACCTAACCGAATTTTTTTTTAAACGGTACATGTTCAAGCACGCGCGTCAATATCATTTTACTCCCTACTTTAATTATAGTTTCTCAATTTATGGCTACGGCCGTATGTTGTAGTTTAACCACTGGGGAATGACAAAAGAAATGGCGTATTTCAAAAAAACACTACCTTATTCTTAGGTCAATAATTATTATAAAGCAATCATTATTCGTAGGATGTTTATCACATTTGAATGGACAAAGACATAGCTTATAATAAATATCTTTAGAATTATCTTCAAATGTGTTGTTAATCTTGCCGATTTTTTGAATAATAAAATGCCTAATTCTTGTCAAATTTGGGATCACAGAGATTATCAATATATTTTTTATCGTGAATATTTTACAAAAATTATCTCGTAATAAATTATGCTAATGGTTTCATAAATGCGTTTAAAAATTAATAAATGTAAAAAATCATAACACCACTGCACAGTTATGTACTGAAATATGACTTTATTCTAAAACATTAGAGCGAGAGGTTTAAAAAAATTCTATTTTATGTAATAAAAATACTTCATGCAGTCATCAAATGTTTAAAATAAATATAAAGGATAATAAGGCTTCAAAATATATAAATAGATTATCTACAATGCCTAAGGTATGTCCAGGATCATGTTTTTAAAATAGAACAAAAGCTCCATTTTGACCTACGCTGAGCATGTCCCCCCTTAAACTTTTCGCGCCTCCCTTTGCAACATTCCGCACCTCCCAGTTTGGAAATCGCTACTATATATTTTATTTTATTCATGTTTGATCCCAGATAAAGCCATTTCAATAAATTCGTAAAATTGCCCAATGTGACAGGGGCCTGTGATTTATCATAGAATTACGGTCAAAATGTCGGCGTCCCTAATCCAAAGATATAGACATTCGTTGACAAGTGACATATCACCATTGATGTGCGATGTAACCGACCTGACGAAGGGTACTCCCTTGAGGATGTCGCCAAAGTGACAGCGAGGGACACCGATATCACAATATCTATTCTATCGTCCAAGAGCTGTCGCTCACACTTTGTATGGAAGAAAGTGACATGATTCAATCTGGATATATTACGATGGAGTCATATTCTTCAAAAAGTGATGTACATTTTCCTAATAAAAAGATCATATTATTTTTAACTAACTATTTATTTTATTCAACTAATAATTCACAAGATTTTAAGAATGTACCATTCTAATTATTGAACACACATAATTTTGAAAACACTCTGAAAATATGGCCTCTAAGTATTAAAAATCTCTAATTTTCTACAAACACGTATCTCAATTTTTGTCAGTTTTGAGTTGTTTGATGTAATGAATTTAGAATTTGAATACGCTCATATTCCACTAACACGAATCTCAAAACATACTTTACAACATAATATATTTAAGCAATAACAAAAACTCGTATCACAATAAAAGACTTTTATAAATATTATAAACTCGTATTTTGAGTTACGTGTTTGTAAGTATACAGAATACTGAACTAAACAATACGTTAAAGTGCCCACCACCACCCGTCATATATGCACAACCGTGGATATGCACGGCCGCTTTCTATGACGCTTTAAACGTGTCTGAAAGAAGTGATTTTAAGTGCTCATTCCGTCCCGAGACGGAGCCGCACGGGACTGCTCTGAACAGATGATTGTACTGAAGCTCTTTCTTGTAAGTTAAGATACGTGTTTGCTGCAGTAATATTCACAGTAAAGTTGCAACGCATTCTCGTATCTCCGACAATATGACTGATCGGTCGAAAGTACAGTGCGATAAATTGAGGAAACATAACATTTTTTTCATGAAAATATATGTAACTATTCTAAATGGATATTTCATAGAAGAAAATTTTATTCCTAAATTAAAAACCGAGAGAATAAAGTTGTTATTTGCCTCTCCTGAAAAGTTGTATTTTTTGAGCTACGTGTTTGTAGAAAATTACAGACGATACGGCCTGCACAGAGTGGAGGTATGTATTAACAGATTTTGTTTTTACGAGAAATGGATGTCAGCCACTTGCTCAACCTATTAGGTCCATACTTTGACTCATACACAAATTAAAAAACAATATCTGTACTTGCCAGACCCAGGATTCGAACCTGAGATCCACGACGCTATAAACCGACACTTAAGCCGCGCGGCCATCGTGGGTAGTTAATTAAAATCATTAGCAAGTTCAACTAAGCTTAGTCTGACGTAAGACGTCGGTTAGTAATTAAAGTAATAAAAATACTTTATTTTAGAATACAAAAACCGATCGCCCACCACAACTCAATTTGGAGAGCGCTTATGAGTATTAAGGAGGCCAATAGTTAAAATTTGTCGCAATTACGCATGGCAGTCGTAGCATAGTGTTAATTAGGGATTCCATTCCCGTATCCCGAGCTATTTTCGATACCTATGGATTCCGGGATTGATTTTTTATCAATTGTTATGGAAAATAAAATAAAAACGAAAATATAACAGAAAAAATACTTTTTATTAAAATTTTATTGTTATTACAAATAACTACATTAGAAATAAACTGAGTTTGAATGAAGTTTGATTTATACCCATGTGTAAGTTGCCGATTCATTTTATTTTTTCACATAAATTCATAAAAATGAGAAAAATTGGAAAAAAACAATGCTTAGCACTATTAACAAAGTAATTCCACCATGATCTCATACGTTTTATGGCGGTTTCATATTTGGCTGACTAATTAAATTTATGAAGCGGAAAGGCCACAAGTAGACCATGATTTGCTTTACGATTTTAAATCTCGCTAACCCATTCATTGAGTCTTTACTATCAGAAACAGCAATCTCATATTAAATACACATTATTATTTATATTACAATATTATTTACTCCATTAAACTTATGTATTTCCAAGATTGAACGTATACAATATTAACAATAAATGTCTCAAATAGTATAAATTATACTTGATTTATTTTTGACCGATTGTATCAATGTTATTTGTAAATATAAAAATTTTATATTAACAACGGAAAAAAATGCCAATCCCGGGATTGTCAAATTGTAATCCCAAAATCCCGGGATCAGAATTTTGGCTCGGGATTGGATTCCCTAGTGGTAATGCACAGACGGGATACCCAAGAGTCGCAGATTTAAATATGTGGCTATATTTTCTCATGAGTATTTTTAAAAATTATGTTCATAAAGATCTTATTAAATACCTACATAATATTTTACTACTATTATGAAGTTTAAACTGCTGATGTATATTTTTTAAAATTTTAATTTATATTTAAACAATTTTTAATTAACCATTTCTTTAATTCAACGAATAATTTACAAGATTTGAGAATTTAACATTCTAATATTGAACATACATAACTTGAAATTTTCTCAGTTATATACTTACTTGAAAAAATTAGGTACAGTTCGGTTATGAGGAATACAGCGGAAAACACATTTTGAAAATACCCGATATACTGGATTTTTTGTTAGGTTAACCAAACCTAACCTAACCTAACCCATCCTAAAATAACCCAAACTAACAAATAATCCAGTATATCGCGTATTTTCAAAATGTGTTTGCCGCTGTATTCTTCATAACCGAACTGTACCAAAAAATATATTTAAAAAAAAATAAACGCCTGACGGGGTTTCAACCCGTACATCCACTGGTATTGCGCCAATATGTTTTAACCAATTAAGCTACAGGCCTCCTACTTAATTACGATACCTTCGACAATTTAAACTTGTAGGTCCATCATGAAATGCTTGTCAAATTGCTGGAGGCGCGTGTGAGTTGGCATTGGACGGAGGGAAATGGCGCGAGCTTGAGCTTGCCCTTCTATGCCCCAACGCTGGTGCGTGACAGGGTGAAAGTAGTAGTAGTAGTATATGTCGAAATACCTCTATGATGTCGGACTACAAAGTATCCATAGTTTAATATATTATTTATAAGATTGCTCATAGATGAAGTATCAATCTGGCACAGGGCTTATTACATGTTATGTTTAAAGACCTTTTCATGACCTTTTATTGTGCCCAGAGCGTATAATGATCAACCAATGTTTTCTATTAACCATCCGCTCTCGTACTACACTTAGTCTTAACCGAGCCCTTAACTAAAATAGGTGACGATAAGCACTTTGGTCCGTGTAGGGAATGTAAAAAAAATTAGGTGTCGTCGATATATTTTTCGAGATGATGAAACTTAAAAATTGAAAAATTTCATCGTTGTACATTTTCAGAGTCAAGGGAGAGGGAATATTACAAAAAAGTAATTAAATAAATAGTAAACTTACCTGATAATTAAGGCCAATCCAATGCAAAGGACACAAAACAGCATCGCAGCCACTACGATAATAATGATATGTGTAGAATTCATTTTGATTTGCGCCCTGATGCAGAAGTCTCCATCGCAAGAATCTTCCTCATAGCCGAGACCCTTCTCCGAGAACCATTCATCAAAATTAGGCTGTAGCTTCAAGATACTCAACAGAACATCTCCTTGTTGGAAAGTGGTTCCCGAATTGAGTCCAACATTTACAGAATTATTTTTAGAAGACTGGAGAACAATTAACGGTCTCCAATGTGAACTAAGCTCAGATTTTTCTTCTACACTCTTCACAGTTTCTTCTTTCCAGTCCAGAAACAAAAATTTAAAAACTTTCGACGTTTTGTTCACTTGGCTAGCAGCTGCTACCGTTTTTAAACCTTCCATAACATGCTCGAATAATACGTTTTTCGAAGATTTTTCCCCGAATATATCAGATACGACATTTTTAGAATCCATGCTTGTTAAAATTATAAATGATTTTTTCAACTCTGAACTCAAATTCTGAAACATTTCGTATCGGTTGTCGGACCAACTTCTCTTTTTCCTTGACAAGGTATCTAAAATTCTTTGGCGACTAGAATATCTTTCATTAAAGTCGTGCTTTAAAATATTGCTTTTATTATCATTAATTAAATTTAAATTCTCACTTTTAAGGACACTAAATAGTTTTACACTGCTATCACTGAAATTATTAAATTCATTTCTTAAAACGTCGTTTTCTTCAATATTAATATTACTTTTTTGATCATCCGTTTCGTTTGATCGAGAACGAAAAAAACTTCTATTATTTATTCTAAAATTCTTTCTAATGTCACTTGTTAAATTTTCAATATTAATCGGATTAAATCTGATTGTTTCTTCACTATAGTTTTTAACACTGCCTTTTAAATTTTTGGATATGTGTCCATTTTGTTTATCTTCAGTAGAAATATTGTTAAAAATAAATTTTGGAGCGGTATTTTTTTTAATGGCTCCCATGTTTGCATGTAATTCATTTTTACGACTATCGCTTATACTACCATTCCCTTTAGAAGCTTTCTCTTCAAAACTTTCACCACCGTTTGCGAAAATTACACGAGAAAGATTATTTTTATTCTCACGACTAGATAAAAACGTATTTCTTTTTACTTCTTTTGATACTGCCAAAGAACTATCATTTTGTAGTTTTCTTTTTTTATTTGCATTTAAATCAATAATTTTAACAACACCATCTTTTCCTAAACTAACTGTAACAATTCCCAAATCTTCTTCTATATCTCTTTTTTCATCTTCTTCTGACTCTTTACTATCATCGCTATCTTCATCAATATTCTTGTCACTTTCTCCATCTTCTTGGTCAATTAATCCATCATCATTCTGATAGCCGACTTTATCATTGATGTGGAGGGCTTTGAATGGATCGACTTCAGTTGGTAATATTCTTGGAGCGTAAGGAATAAACGTGGATACGTCTATAGCTAGTATGATTGTTTTAGATAGACCAAGAGTGTCTATTGTTTGCAAAATGGTTTCGCCTGTTGATGATCGTAGAGATGCGCAGAGGATGATTACTGGAACAAAAAAAAACATATATATTTAATACATTCTCGAAGAGTTATTCAAATACACAAATTACCTATATTATGTTGTTAGAATTACAATATAATAAAATAAACAAAATAGTGGTAGTACTTCCAACAAACTGTTTAAGAATCAGCTTTAGTAGGTTATAATAATTATTACCTCGATTTAAAAATAGGAATTCGCATTATCAGACCTTATTTTTTTAAAAATCAAGTCAGAGCTCAAGTTACAGTTAATGGAGATCATTACCGGACCGTGTTTTCAACAGGATGGTGCAACGTGCTAAATGGTATCGTCTTAATGACATAAAAATTGCCGATAAGTTAATTTGTAGAAATTGACAAGGTCGCGCGACTTAAGGCTGAGGTTCGGTCTAAAACGATTGTGACTATGCAACGCACATATTGTGCAAATGACGCGTGCCGAACGAAATATAATTTGTCATAAAAATCCAACATGCATCCATTTAATGTTCTTTTTATTGTTCTATTAGTAACAATAATAATGTATTCATTGACATGTTTTCTTTTTCAAGTAAATGGGTAACGTTTTTTAGTCATCTTTACACGATGTAAGAATTAATACCCCCGTCGCCATCACAAATTGACGTGTTCACAGCTCGACTTTCGCTCTTCGATTGCCAGCGAGTCCAAAACTTCGTCGCACCTATAGTTGAAAATTATTTGCAGTTTCACTGAAGTATGCTCTTAACACCTCTGAATTATTTCTTGTGAAGCTACGTGAAGTCACTGGCGTATGGTGATAAGCCAGCAACATTTACACCTTAGAGCAACTACAGTACTCGGAAAAGTTGCCCAAATTAGAGGTCCAGAATGCGCTTCGTCAAGTACAGTCACGATGGCTAAATGAATAATGCCATAATAAATAAATAAACGTTAATTTTGTTGTGAATATTTCAAGTTTTATTGGGCCTAAAAAACACTTTTACTTGGTTTTAGTAAAAAAAAAAATTTGATGGTCAATAAATTGTATGTTAAAGCAAAGTTGAACATTCCGTTTCCTGTTGAGTCATTTAAAATAATATAATTATATTTATGGAAATGGAAATGGAAAAAAGAAGATGTTTCAATGAATCCATATTTGAAAATTCAAAATTCAACCACGGGAAATAAAAGAAATCAATTAATACTTGTACGTACACTATATTATTATCCACGTTATTTGCGTTTGAATATCTTTTATCACTGCAGGTAGATAACTATTAATAAAAAAATCTCAGAGATAAATGTGTGATAAATTAAATTCTTCCTCCAGCGGGTAGTTAAGTGATTGTGTAAGTACCTGCGTAACACCTGTACACTGAAACGATTCCCTCGGGAAATTCCCTAATTTTCAAAGACTTACACTAGGATTTAGGAATTGTGCAACCACAAACGTAAGGAAATATAAAGGTGCCTGGTCTGCCACCATTAGAATCTATTTAGTCCATTGTGAAAATATATTTTACCCTACATAATTTATTTCAAGTAATATATTATAACCAATATAAAAAATCTTTTTGAAAGAAGTAAGACATCTTAAAAGTAAATCTTGTGAACTATTTGTTGAATAAAAAAAATAGTTAATCAAAAATTATCAGAAAGTTCAAGTAAGTTACAACAAAA
Source organism: Rhyacophila brunnea (assembly GCF_057557595.1). Lineage (NCBI taxonomy): Eukaryota > Metazoa > Arthropoda > Insecta > Trichoptera > Rhyacophilidae > Rhyacophila > Rhyacophila brunnea. Next base: position 26,869,324 of record NW_028232904.1, on the reverse strand, counting down.
AAACTTGGAGTGATCCGTGACGTCGGTTAGTAATTAAAGTAATACCTACTTTGATTTACAATACAATAGTCGATCGCCAATGTAGCTCAATTTAGAAAGCCCTTCAGTGAGTCTTAGTGAAAAATTGTCGTAATTAAGTAAGTATGATTCCTTTAGCATCGTGGTCAATGTGCGTGGGCGCGATACCCGAAAGATGCTGATTCGATTAGATTTTTTCTATCGGTTATAATATATTTTCAAAGAAGTGTTTTCAAAATTATGTATGTTCAATAATTAGAATGCTACATTCTTAAAACTTGTGAATTATTCGTTGAATAAAAACAATGTTTATTAAAAATATAGTTATTATTTATTGAAGACTGGACATACACAAGATTTAAAAATATAGTAATGTATAGAATTTTTATTTGAAAATACAGAATTTAAAAAAACGTCAGAAACATAATATGTCGAAAAAAATCGTGTATGACAAACAATTACAAACAACAACACATATGTGAACAAGTAATGTAGATTCCCTACCCACAATTATTGGCACGTTTTTAAGCAATAGGGCAATCCTCTATTCAATAATATATCCAATTCATGATAAACCATTTCTTTTATTCAACGAATAATTCACACATTTTTGAGAATGTAACATTCCATATATTGAATATACATGACTTGAAAACACCTCAGATATAAACCCACTAGAAAAAAAATCATAATTTAAAAAAAAAACGAAAGTCGACGGGATTTGAACCCGTATAACCATTGGTGTTGCGCCAATATATGCATTAACCAATTATGCTACAAGCCTCCTATCTAAATATGACAATTTAAACTAGTTGGTCATATGATGAAATGCTTATCAAATTGCGTTATTATTGAATTTATATTTGTTTTGACAACAATGTTTTATTTTCTTAATTAAAATATAAATAAATAAAATTAACAATTTAGGGTGTCAGCAGTAGGATAAAAATCCTTGCAACTATGTCTTCCTAATCACGCACAGAAAAGCAGACTCACGGCAGAATGGACCAGAGCCAGACTAATTCGTCTGGGAGAGCAAATAATTACTTACATCATTTACGGGTTAAGCATTTTAGTAAGTAGGTACGCTTCGCGTAGACAAACTGTGGAGATCTCTATGTCTATTCTGTGTCTATTCGATTCAAGGTTTCGTGTGGGTGGATTTGAAAATAAAAGATTAAGAACTCTCTTGGGTAATTATTCTGATCAATTAAAATAGACAAGGGTTAAACGAATTTAATTTTTTACTCAACAAGTAAATTTAATATTGTAACATTCTTTTATTGAACACAGGTACATAATTTCAAAATATTTCAGAGAAAATATTATGCTGGTAAGTCAATAATTGAGGTATTTAGAGTTAATAACGAATCATGTGTCTATATATGAGTAGCTTGATATTAAAGTAGGCCGAACGCCATTTACAAAATTTTACAGGAGACTCACAAAATGACGCGTGAAAAGTGACCATTTTTCATATAACTGAGGTAAGGGATGGAGTGAAATGGGGTAGGTAGGTTCCAATGAGTGGATTTGTGCGTGATAAAGTAGTCCCAGTTTATTTCCTTTAACCATCAAAAAGATACAATCGTTAATACAGAGTCGTACAATGATAGTAATGAATTTTACAATTAATAATTATGTAGAGGTGTTGCGAGAAAAGTTACCAATCGTGAGATCGCGAATGCGACTGTAGGTTAGAACGGCGTTAGTACTTGTGTTATTTTAATCATCCACCCCCTTGGTTTTTATAGTGAATTGAGACAAAGGAAACGTTGCTATCAACTTATGAAATCCTGCTTATTAAGTTTATGTGCAATGCATGATTCTTTCGTAAAAGATAGACAATTGATTTTAAGTTGAACAATAATTATGCAGTTTCAATAATTGGGCAAGATTGATTTTCATACAAACAACTTTTGTGAATTTTTACATAGCATTATTTCTTAATTTGCGATATTATTGATTCATTAAATTATTATATTATTTTGCTAAATTAGCTTTCTGTTGAATTTTGATTGACTCGCATAAATCGCTTGTATTGTAATTTTAACAATATTATGTTGCCAGATATATTTTAGTTTTAAATTAATGGTTTCCTGCCAAGTCATGCTGGATGGTAGGGTATTAAAACACACTTAAGATGCTAACTTAAAGGTACACTCTGTCTGAAGATCCGTGTAGCACCCACATAACATACCAACTTTAAACTCAAAAATCTCTATGAAATCTACCGTTTTTGATACTTTTGGCGGATTTTTTGAAAAGAGAACCACTTGCACTACAATAGGTCATCTGATATATAAAAAATGTACATAAAGTACAAAGAAATTAGCATTAGGTATGACTGATTTTAGAGGACATGTCAAATTTCAAATTGCAATCATTCCATAAGATGATTTCGAGACTTACCAACTTTTGGCAGTGACCCCACGAATAATAGCTATGTGTACTTTGCGGCTAACATATACCTAAAAATCATTAAATCATCATAACTGGCCTAACAACCCAGAGCTCCATCCGTCTCCCACTATCCACCAAGACGTTGAACACGCTGTCTGGGATTGCCCGCTTATGAATTCTGAGCGAGCGGAGCTGTTTGCTAGGGTCCGTCCACAAACGAGCCCAATTGACCACGCAGGCTTGATATCAACCAAGGCCTACTTTGAAGCATTTAAAAAATTTGCAGCATCGTATGGAGATGGGTTAACCCCGATTCCTCCGTAAAATCATCATCGCATTCTAATATTCACATTCAGATGAAAATTAATGCCACCGAGACTAGCTGAACCAGTACAGCCCTTTTTCTCCCTCTCTAAATAATTCTTTAATTATTAAGCACCACGATGCATGATTATTACTTCAGTCCTATGTGGCTCCGTATCTGGATAGCAGAGTGAGTACGTTAAATCTTTTCTTACAGACACGTTTTAAGCATCACGGAAGGCGGCCCTGCATATCCACGGCTGTGCACACATGACGGGTGGAGATGGGGATCCTAAAACCATATCTCCCTATCCTGCACCAGTGTCTTCTAAGTGACACCATCCAATCATCGGAGTCTAGGCCTGCTAATCGACCTCTGACCATCCGGTCTGGTATCCAGGATTCCCCAAGGCGACTGAGAACTGTCCATTTTTGCTACATGGCCCGCCCGTCGAAACCAATCAACTTAAACGAATGCGGAGATACGTTATTCTTGAAAGAGTTTGTAGAGCTTCAGATTATGCCAAATACGCCATTCATCTCCTGTAGTGTGGGTCCTAGCACCCTCCTCTTGAATATGTTGAGCGTACACTCATTTGCCTTGGTGAGAGTCCAACACTTCAATCCGGAGGCTAGTATTAGTCGGATCAGCGTTTTGTACATCTGAATTTTTGTACGACGGGAGAGGATCTAAATATATTATACATTATTATTAATCAAACAATAGCCGAAATAGCGTAATTGGCAGCGTACATGCCTGCTACTTGAAAGGTCTCAGGTTTAATTTAGATCGCTGCTAATTATTTTTTCATGACGCTTTTTCGTTAAACATATCAATGGCATTCACTTTGCCGGCAACATTTTATGTATCGCACGTAAAACAGCTTTCATTTAAAAATCCAGTGACTACTGTCATTTAACACGTACTTGCCTCAAATCTACATATTTATTCGCATTTTTAGAAGATTTTCGCAGATCTGTTGTAAATCCATGATCGCAAATTGGAAAAATATTCGTTCCTTTAAATAAAATTCTGTCGATTCGTTTAACCTTATCACTGCCAGCCAATTTTTACTAGGTAGATACTTGTAGGCCAGCTATTTTCGAAATAAAATAAATCCTAAAAAAAATATAAAATAAGAACGGAATGACACATATTTGTGAAAACTTTGCAACACAACATGTTTATCGAGTTTATCGTGAATATTTTCACACTAAAATGATAAATATTGTTTATAAAATATACACAGAATGTTTATTCAGAAGTTATGACGTTTACAAGAACCCGCGAATATATTCGTCCGTGGCCTGACGCGACATACATGCTTTGGCGAGTTAATTCGTCCGTGGCACGGATCAGGTTAAACATTTTTTTTCAGAGCATAGATTAAGATTAAATTATTACAGGGTGTTATGTACGATTTATTATTGTGAAATATTTGTTCTTCTCTATATCCACCCTTAGATTTCTTTTAGGGGTATGCTTACGAAGTATATTATTAATAATATTATTAGTAAATAACTGTGCCTCATAAAAGCAAAATATTACCTCACCATATGCCGATATTAATAAATTCTTATTATGAGTATTAGAGGGAGTAGCTACTGCATAATTGGTTCGTTCGCAAGAACAGTTCGCAAATTTTCTTTAATAATATTTATCAGATACTCGCAAACGAGCAGAAAGATTCATTTTTCATTAGCTTTATTAGCCTTTGTCATTTGAGACGGAGAACCAAAAAATACTTTCCTACACTCGACATTTTACAATTTTACCCAAGAATTAAGAATGCAGTATTTTTCACTGAAAATATATTAGATATAATTTGGAAAACCCCTCGTAATCATGTTTAACACTCCTGTTACTGCAATGGTGTAAACCTTAGGTCACCCATCCTAATAAACTGTAAATATATTTCAGTTAATATGCACTTAATCGTCATTTCATCATTTTTTGGCTATTCCTAGAATCATCAATATTACATCCTAATAGGGTTTTCGACCAATGTGTGCTACCCGTGCTCACGTATGGCTGCGAGACGTGGACCCTCAACACGAGAGATGTCCAAAGGCTAAGAGCCGCAAAGCGAGGCATGGAGAGGTGTATATTGGGCATCACGCGAAAAGACCGTAGGGGAAACGAATGGGTTATGAAGCAGACAGGAGTACGCGATGTAATAGACGTTGCCAAACAGCTGAAATGGAGATGGGTGGGGCACATTGCTCGCCGAAAGGACGGCCGCTGGAGAAATGCCGTCATCCAGTGGTACCCAAGGGGCACGAAACGGCCACAGGGTCGCCCAAAAAGCCGCTGGATTGACGAACTGGTAAAGTTCGGCGGAAATACGTGGCAGCGAACGACACAGGACCGAGAGAGTTGGAAGAAGCTTGGGGAGGCCTTCATCCAGCAGTGGATTGACCCCGGTTGATGATGATGATGACATCCTAATTAAAATGTTATTATTTTCAAAATCGATTGCACAATTCAATAAGTACATATTACAATTGATTGATATCCGTCAAATTTAATTTATCTGTCATAAATTATAAATATATATTGCATACAGAGCGTCGCATTCCACTACGAACAACATAGATACCTACATCTAAAAGTAAATGCGACAAAGAGAGATATACTCAATTGTGAGAAAGAAATATGAAAATAAGACGTTAGATCAATATATTATTATTATGACATAATATAATGCGCTGTAAAAATGTATAGAAACATTCGTGTGATTATAATAAAGTTTTAGTGCCATTTTGATTATTTTATAGATAAATATATAAATATTTTTTCAATAATATATACAGTAGCGCAACAGTATCTGTCAATCTCCATAAACCATCGCGCAGATTTTCTATCAGCAAAGGAGTCCGACAAGGTGATACAATCTCACCTAAACTATTTACAGCTACCCTTGAAGACTTATTCAGGCAATTTGACTAGAATGACAAAGGGATCCCCATAAATGGAGAATACCTGAGTCATCTGCGCTTTGCCGATGACATAGTAATTTTCTCACAAGACTCAGATGACCTCCAAAGCGGAATGCAGGAACTCGCTGAAGTAAGCAACAAAGTAGGTTTGAAAAGAAATGTAACAAAGACGAAAGTCATGTTCAACTGCTTTGAGGGCCAAAAAGAGATCCTCATCAATGGCACTCAGCTCGAACAGGTGAAAAGCTACATCTATTTGGGACAACAAGTGTCTATAGATGGATGTATATTTGATGAAATTGCTCGCAGAGTAAAGCTAGGCCGGAGTGCTTTTGGCCGCCTTTATAATGTCTTCAAAAGTGACCTTCCACTGTGCCTAAAGCGCAAAGTGTTCAACCAGTCTGTGCTTGCCGTGATCACATATGCGTAAGAAACATGGACCCTAAGTAAAAGAGAGATCCAGAAACTTAGAGTAGCACAACGTGATATGAAGAGGTGCATGCTGGGCATAACGCGAAAGGACAAAAAAAGGAATGAGTGGATAAGGAAGCAGACAAGGGTTTGCGATGTAATAGAGTTTATTAAAAGCCTTAAATGGAGCTGGGCTGGACACATAGCTCGAAGAAGAGACAATCGTTGGACAAATCTAGTCATCCAGTGGTATCCAAGAAGTACAAAACGTCCGCAAGGTAGACCTAGAGGCCGCTGGATCGATGAAATGATAAAGTTCTGCGGAAGTACGTGGCAACGCATTGCACAGGATCGAGAAAAGTGGAAGCAGCTTGAAGAGGCCTTCGTCCAGCAGTGGATAGATTCAGGCTGATAATGATGATGATAGATAAATCAAATAAGTATGATGAAACCTCATTAGATTTGTTTATGTTGCCAAAATAAGCATTTCCCTTTTACCTACTGTAATATTGTCATTCTCGTACGGTAACCCAATGTGTTATCACCGGAACGGACTAAATTTATAAGCATCGTAAAGGGAAGGTTATTACAAAAATCCTAGAAACTATCTTAGACAAATTGAGATTCAAACGCACTAGCACCGACGAACGCACCTAGCATTGTATCAGATACTTTATAATAACATCGCTGTCTGCGGTATTTTAAAAATGGCTATGGTCTTTGTACCTACCTAATTTAATCCAATGAAATAGCACTGTTAACTTGACTTATGTTATAATGTCAGGATTGCTTCAATGTAGCTTTGACGTCATTTTATCATAAATGACATTTTCTGCTAATTACATTTTTAATTACTTTGATTTTAAACCAACGTTTTTTCTATTTATTGTACGATAATTGAGTGATTTAAGTATAAAATATTTACAAGATAAAAAGAACTTTTAATATACAACGTTTTTTTATTTTCTGTTGAATCATATAAACTTGACTTGACTAGCTTAAACGATCAAAAAAATTTATACTTGAAATACTGAATAAATATAGAATACTGAAATGTCATTTTGACATTTCATATTGATTTCCATAGTAACGCACGTATATATTAATAATTTAGTTGCTAGGACCCCAGACTCCTAGCAACCAAAACTTATTTAATTAATCAATTATTTCTTCCGAAATAACTTTTCATACAAAACAGAATTAACTGAAAATTAATTCAATTCTACTTAAAGATGGCTAACAGTAATAAAAGAATGCATTGGCATCGTGTTCTGTTAATTTCAGTATTTGTTTATGTTAAACAAATGTCAAACTGACATAATATTTAAAAAATATATATTCAGTAGTATTAATTATGCATGCAGTGTTTTGCAATTTAGTTAACCACCTTGTATACAGAATTGACCCTAGTGGGGGTCCCAACAAAACCGCCCGGTCATTGCCGCCAAAACAATTTAAATAATTACAAGATAAAAAGAACTTTCTAAAGTATTAAAAGTATTACTAGCTAAAAGTATTAAAAAAATGCATTGGCATCGTGTTCCGATATTATATTCTAAAAATTTTAAATATCTAGCTAGTCGGGAAGTTAGTTAAAAATCGATTGTAAGATTTATACCGGACAAATTAGAATACGAGGTAATAAAAACGTTGTAATAATTAATACTGCCGACCGATGGTACCTAACTGATGAAATTTGAATTTTATAATTTGTAGTATCCCATTTAAATATAGAGTACAAAACTTAAATCAATAATTATCGATTGATTTACTCGTATTTTATGTTGCTAGCTAAAGTGTAATTTATCATCAAATCGGTTTACGGTATATAGTCGTAAATGATTACTTGTACCTCATGTCATATTATAATAGAATTATTTTCTATCAAAATTAGGTATCTATCATTATTTGTTATGATTTTGAATAGGACCATCTAGTTTAGAAAAAAATTGTGCTTGGCTTGCTCTAAACTAAACTAAAACTAAAAATATTTTTTTGAAAAAATACGACACCCAGCAGGTTTTAACCACTATACTAGGATCCCATAGACTTTTCGTATACATAATATGCGGAACGCATTCTGACAATTAGAATAGATTCTAGGGGTCACAAAGATATATAATGTCGATGTTGCCAGGCGATATTAGTGGTAATTTTTTTTTTATTGAGGTTTTAATTTTTTTTCTTACAAACCACCAAAAGTTCTTCAATAAAACCAAGACCGAATCAGAGATTGATTGAAAATGCAATAATTGTACCATGCCATCGGCATGGTCGTAGAACGGTTCGTCCCGTTTGAAAAAATAAAAATAAAGGGTAGTGCAATGTGTTCAAAATTATCGATTCTTAGGATCCTCCTTGGCTTAAATTATTTTATATAGTAGCATTTTTGTATAGAATCACCCAGCTTGGTTTCTTTACTATATCTATGCATATGACACTAGTTTTAGTATTATGGTTAATCCAGAATCATCCTATGGGATCCTGCACTATACTATAATTAATGCCTGTCTTATCTAATTGAGACTAATTTAACTAATAGTTTTAAAATGCTTTACTTATTGGCAATCGGTTTCTGTATTTTAAATCAAAGTACTGAATTACCTTAACTATTAAGCGGCGTCAGGATCACTCCAAATTTTTGTTATAACGTACTTGCACTTGCAAATATATTAATAAAGTATTTTTTTTACTTCAACAAATAATTTACAATATTTAAGACTTAACATTCTTTTATCGTATATACAAAAAGGAATATATATGTATTAATCAACATAATACTCTCTTTGCAACCAAATTATTTTATTTTTCTGGGCGGTAACAGAAGCTTCTGGTAAGTATTAATAAAATAGTACTGTTTATAACCTTACCTTTCGCATGAGCGTTCTGTAAACCCCTCAAAGCCTGTTTCGGTTGGACATCGTTCTCCCAATAAAGATGCCGAGGAGCTACTCCCATCTCCTGGAGACCGACCTCGATCTTGTTTGCCAGAACTGGCCACCAGCCCATATCTGGAAAAAAATCACAATGTCATTAATTATTACTAATGCAACTTTAATCCTGAAACCCAGATGGAAATAATTATTAGTAGGAAATTAGTGTAATATAAAATATTAGCACTGAAAAAACTGCCTGATGGACCCAGGTAAATAATTACGATAAATACCAATAATTTGTCAACCAGTGTTTTTATTCAGACTTATATACTATAAGTGTTTTAAATGAAAAGTCTTTTTTACAGCCACATAACAGAATATAAATATAAAAATGCGAAAGTCAGCCCCATAGTGTTCATAGTGTTCATAGTAGTCATAGCCCTGATTATTGAAGTTATACTTTTTTTGGGGTGTTTGGTAGAGACTATAGTTGGGTATTTCCAGAGAAAATCTCAATCTCGAGATTCGGGATTTCCCGAAATGATGAAATTTTGAATTCTAGAGATTCGGTATTTCCAGAAAAGAATTCTCGAGATATCGGGAAATTTAAAAAAAAACCTGTAAACATTCTAAAATCAATGTAAAAACAGACAAATTCAAAAAAAAAATAAGATTTTTTTGAATTCATGTAAGAAGACAGACAAAATAGAAGTAGGAAAACAAAAACAATTCAAAACATTTCAAAAAACACATACTGCCAATCGCCGCGTCTGATAATCGCGTACGCTTTTGAGACACAAAATTCCCAGATGTTGCAAAAGCGACGTTGGCTTAATTGTGTTAAATGCTACGATCAGTCTTTGAACGTTTTGTGTTTTCTGTACACTTTTTTCAAATAGAATATCGTTTTTTCAATGAATATTTGATAATAAAGTAATCCCGAACCCCGAGAAAAGATTCTCGAGATTTGGGATTTCCCGAAATGTTAAAAATTTATATTCTCGAGATTCGGGATGGATAATCTCGAAAATTTCTCTAGAATTCCCGTCGGGAAATTCCCAAAACCCAACTCCAGTAGAGACTGAAATTGAGAGCTGCAAGCGCACACCGTTACGAAAGTGCGCGACAGTATGAAGTTAGCTGCAAATCAGTCAGCTGTATACAAATGCAATTTTATAGTAGAATTGTTCCGTTGCCGAGGCAACGAATTTATTATTGTTGGCAAAAATAAAATAAAAACAACGAGAAATAATTATATAATTTAGTAATATAAGTTAAAGTGTATAGAAATAAACCAACGGCGCTCCAATAAGCGGCCCTTTATCTTGAGTGTTTAATTTACCAAGATAATTAAGAGCTAGTCGAAGAATCTAGGTTATCACAAGTTTTTGTTTTTGTTTTGTTACGCCAAAGAAGTATGACTTCTAACGCGCGTACATAAGTACACACACCGATTATTTTTACGAAATGTAAAGGTAAATCAATGGGTGAAACACTCTTGGTACCTACAAATATTAGAAAAAATCTAATAGATAGGTATGAAATAAACTATTTCTTTTTTATTCAACGAATAAGACACATGATTTGAAAATGTAACATTCTATATAATGAACATACATAATTTGAAAACATTTCACGCATATGCACACTAGAAAAAAATCATTTTGTAGAAACAAATCCTACGACACCCGACGGAACTTGAACCTGTATAGTGTATACTATGATGGATACGCGCCAGTATGCTTTTCCAATAAAGCTACAAGAATCTTACTAAATCACGTCGATTTAAACTAGTAGTTGTTACATGAAATGCTTATTGAATTGCGTTATAACGTTGGCTATCGGTTTTAGTATATTAAATTATTGTAGGTTTCAATTCGCACCGTGAGTGTAAAACCAAGGCATCTGCAAAAGATATATTTTGGATATATTAGGGTTTGAAGTCTTCGTTTTGTTAGAACAAATAGAGTTTCTAAAAAAAACCATAATATTTGGTTTCTATCTACATTATATTGCATGTTCTTTCAGTTACTTTACTTTTACATTATCAAGTTCACGACTTTTGCAGTTGTTTTGCATTTAATCTCTAAATTGAAAAATTTGCAGATGCCTTGGTTTTACACTCACGGTGCGAAGTATTCCTTCATTAATAACCGACGTCGCGGATCACTCCATTATTTAGTTTTTATAACGTACTTAAAAATAAGAAGGACAATGTATGAATCCTCACTCAACTCATAGAGTCCGTCACGAGGCGTATCTACTACTATTGTCACGAGTTCTTTACTCGACATAGTATATCCATTATTCCACTCGAATTAAGTTTCTCAGTTCATTAATAGAATTAATCATATCGATCTCACCAGTACATCATTATCCACGATTATAATCTCACGTTATCATCATTATTATTATTGTATTCAGTGTACTCTTGTATCAACCAATAAACTCTCATCTCAACAACCAAGCAACAACGACCTTATATCTCCTCTATCTTCATCCACCTCCAAAAACACGTATGGATAGATACTCCCTCGACAATGTTATGTAGGCAGTAAAAAGTAATATGCCAAACAGTGCGACACTTCGTACCCTTGTGTCACAGCCTCAAGGGTTCCATAGTCGTGGGCGGACCTCCCTCACCCTGCAACGGTGCTACAAAAGCGATCTACGCGCTGCAGGTTTGGAATGGCGGGAGGCGCAAGAGTTGGCGATGGATCGAGGGAAGTGACACGGACATGTGCTTGCCCTATGCCCCAACGCTGGGTGAAAGTAGAAAAAAATAATCACAGAAATGCGTACGTAAGTTGTGTTAATAAAGCATACTACTGCAAGCCGCCATTTTGTTTTTAGGGCTGCCAATAGAAGAAGACAATAATTAAATTGTTGCCAATACAACAACAAGTGCAATCGCTTGATTCGAAAATCGAACTGCCTTTAAAATTTCCAACGCGAAATGCCTATAGCCTATCAAAAGTCCAAATTCATTAGTTTAAAGCCATTTATTTTTCAATCACGTATTATGGAGTTAAAGTTATTTTTAATATAATATTAAGAGGACAAAATAGAACCTTCTATTTCATAATTCATCATTTCGTAATCCGACATTTAAATTACTGATACGTGAGATTCAAAAATATATTTGATATTAACATAAAGTATGTAAACGTTCGTTAGAGACAGAAAAATGTAAAACAGTTTTCATTGGCCATGTATAAAGATTTTCCCATTTATTTTTCCTTTAAGCCAAACGATTTTCATTAAATCTTTGCGTACAGTATAATACTTCGCTAATCTAATAAAACCTTCTTAAGAAATTGTAGGAAAAAAACTAAGGGATTACGTTCGGAATAAATTAAAAACACAATTTTGCTAAAACCTATAAATCCCCAATCAAAAATACCGCTTTCGGCTCCCGTTTGCGAAATTTTCTAATAAACTTTAATTTGGTGATCGAATTGGAAAATTTCAGAATACATTACGTAAAAACAGAGAAAAGATTTTTTGTCATTAATAAATTTATGTTTTTCTAGCTTGTTTAGGTAATAAAGGAAATATGAGAAAAATTATTAACTGGTGAATCAAAGTGATGAATAGTTTTTAGTCTAAAAACCATAAAAATAAAAAAAAACACATCTATTTCAAAAAAAGTATTTTTTTGTGATAGCCCTAAAGCCAGGGGAAGCGTAGGAACAAGTAGTTCACAAAATATAGCCTGACATTGCATACTCAAATAATTGAGGTTTTATTATATATATCGGAAATCGCACATTACATTTGGCAAGCAGACTATATCACTATATTATATTAAAAATATGAAGAACCTACCTCTACAAGATTCGTAGAAATCAGCAAAAGTTCAGAGGTATTCCGAAAAAATCTCTTCAAACTGGACTCGAAAAAATGGTACTAACACAAACACAGCGAAAATAATGGCGGTTTGAAAATTTTGTGGTGACAGGACAAATATTATCTTTAAAATCGCCTTAGTGGCTTAAAGTGGTGCGATAGTAAAAACATTAGTTTCTATTGTTTTATTGATTTAGGTGAAGTTAGGAACACTTTCGAAGTTAGGGGGTTTTACGGTATAAAAAATGATTCTAAGTGTCAGTGCGGAAGTGATAATTTAGATATTAATAACGCTGTTTGGTAATTTCCACTATTATGATGGCTAAAGACAAAGGCTTCTTGAAAATCTAAGTAGATAAAAATACCGATTACCATTATAGATGTTGGTCGCATTCATCCTTTCTTCCCACTTACCCTCGAATCCTTATTTATTAATGTCGTAAGACCAGGGCGACTAGCAGTTACGGGTCATGAGATGACCGTGATTGCAAATAACATTTAGTTAGCTCGAGTTACTTCAAGACGGCCGACCCACGTAGGATTGTTAAAGCTTTCGCGCTCCATCTGACACGATACAAATGAAGTCACGTTTACAACAGAGAGACTCAAAACACATATGTTCGACCTTCTATGCTCTAAATTTGATACGGTTTGAGCAAACGTCGCGACCATCATCCATCCTAAGCTTGTCATTATCACTTATCTCAAAATCCAAGTGAAACCGTGAGAGTGACATTCCTAACCGTCCGTTTACCAGTGCATGAGTGCGTGAGTGCGTGAATACCGAACCGGCTCCAGCGCGCGCCAGCCCTCTCAACATAAAGTATGAATGAAAAAGTGTGCGCAATTTTGTTGTATCGCTCAAAGTATACCATAACTATTGTGGTTTGGTTTAGGCAGGGTTCCATTGATTTTTAAAAACTAACCAACACCATCTGTAAATTGTAGTCTTAGTTCAATAAAAACAAATACGTATGACTAACAACGTTTAATGTGCACTATTTATGGCGAATCTTAACAGCCTACCTCTACTGATTATGTTGTCTCTGTAAACTTTGAATAAATACTAAAACCGGAAGTATTTCTATTTTATAAATAAACCAGCCTATAGTATTAATTTTTAATTTACCGGATTTTTTATAAGCATAATGAACCTGTATTCCGCTTATATTTTATACCTCGTACAATACTCGCCCTGGGGAAATTTAAGTTTCCTTGGCATTCTGCCCTATTTCTTTTTGGAAAATTTCACAAAATCTTCTATTCTTGTAAATGCTTATAAGCTGTCTGTATAGACTACTGGAAGCACTTTGGTTTGGTGCTTGTTAAATTATTATTTGGAAATAAATGCTTTTAAAAGGTTTTAAAAATTAAGCCCCGACCTTATTTTACCCGGCAGGGATTTGTCTTACATTGAATTTTCAATTCACATTTACAAATGGTAAGCAGGTAATACCTATTTATAATTATAATATTACCTGTGAAAGAAATGACAATTTTAACCAAAAAAATGGGCCAAAGTATGTGGATAGATTTTCACCATAGGGGGCATCATTAGAAAAAGGGAATTGGAGTAAGTCTATTCTACCGTCACCACGAGAGGTGCCCTAGTTTATAGAGTCTCCTTTGACGAGGAATGAGCTTAAGTTAATATTGAGGCTAAGAACAGGGCACACAATGGGCAAAAGATTTGATGTCCTCATGGGAAGAAGCGAATCGCAACTCTGCGATGAATGTCATGTTTTAGAGGACATTGTACATAATTATAGTACTACAATGCCCTAAAGATGAACTTCACAGAGTACAGCTGCAAATTGCGGATATATATGAGAATGTCGACGAATTGAAGGGTGTTCTGGCGGTGGGTTAAACGGAAGAGCTAGGCAAAATTGTGAAGTTATCTAACAGAATAGGAGTGAGGACCTGATCGACGGATCCCCTTCTAGAAGAGAAGTGGCGATATGATAGCGAGTCGCAGTCAAAGCCTCGGTAAAATCACGAAAAATAAAAAAAACCTATTTCAAATCAAATTTCTTTATTTTACGTATAATGAACAGAACAAATTATAAATCCAAAGCGTTCACGACATGACATATAATAAGTGTTAACAATTTTAAATATAAAAATACAGAGAAATGAGTTTAGAATGATACAATAAATAATAAAATAATAAATAACAATAAAATAACAATAATAAAAGTAGATGGAAGCACGCAGAGTGAACTATTGATAGACCATATCTTAAAAACCTATAAAACAACGTCCACCTAAATTCACCCTCACGTAAGTGGAATATATCAATATCCGAAGCGATTTCATTAAACATGGTTATTGCCCTCCCAATTGGCCAATGGCAGGTTGGTTCTGCACATTGGGAGAACAAACAATGGATGCCGTTGAATCCTAAGGTAATTATTAGAGACACACAAGCCAACACCACCAAGAATGGCAAAGTTCACATTTGCGTTTACATAGCGTGTGAAACATGGACCCTAAGTAAAAGAGAGATCCAGAAACTTAGAGTAGCACAACATGGTATGGAGAGGTGCATGCTGGGCATAACGCGAAAAGATAAAAAGAGGAGTGAATGGATGAGGGAATAGATCAGGGTAAGCGATGTAATAGAGTTTGCTAAAAACTTCAAATGGAAATGGGCTGGGCGCATAGCTCGAAACAAGTGCAATCGTTGGACAAATTTGGTCATCCAGTGGTATCCAAGAGGTACAAAACGTCCACAAGGTAGACCTAGAGGCCGCTGGATCGATGAAATGATAAATTTCTGGGAAGTACGTGGCAACCCAACTCACAGGACCAAGAGAAGTGCAATCTGCTTAGAGAGGCCTTCATCCAGCAGTGGATAGATTCAGGCTGATGATGATGATGATAATATATTAATATAATATACTTTTGAAATAGTTGTAGCCAGTGGCGAAGGGTGACTTTTGGAAAGAGCTAGGCTGTGGAGATCTGAGAAAAAAACCACACTTCTCAGGAATAAATAAGAAGAATACACTAATGACAACGACGCACTAATTCAATGAAACTTCAAAAACCCACTGACAACATAAAATAGAACGATGAGTTTAAATTACGTATTTTTCAAAACATTTATACATAATCAAGAATCATTAGATCAAATTTCTTTTTATTTTTAAAAACAATCTATATTAAATGTATTATTATTCGATTAAACGCCATAGAGTTTTTTTTAATTATCTAATTACTTTGAAAGATATATAGATATGGATAAATTCAGACTCATCTCAATGAGATCTAAAAGATTTCAAAATATGGTATGTCTAGGTCTTATAGGTTAATAGAAATATCATTGTTTGAATATTTTTTGAACCTTAAAATTACTCTCCTGCACAATTTAGAAAAACGGACATAATATCGTGTTTTGTTATCTTACAACAGTAAATTTAATTATTACGAGTGTACGAGCGATCGACTACAAAAAGAAAGTAAAGAAACATGTAGAATGGTAAGTATAATTTGTTTGAGGCAGTCAAGGTTCACCCCAGACATTAGTGCCAGAAAATAAGAACCTTCGGTACTGTTTGGATATCAGGAATATAGCGGAAAACACATTTTGAAAATAGCCGATAAACTAGATTATTTGTTAGGTTAACCTAACCAAACCTAACCTAACCTAAACTAACATAAACTAACAAATAATCCAGTATATCGGGTATTTTCAAAATGTGTTTTCCGCTGTATTTCTGATAACTGAACAGTACCCAATCTTCTTCTTCCTCGGCCATATATTATCCGCCCCTTAGTTGGAGCAAATGGACACCACGCGTCGCCTGCAAGAATCCCTGTCGCTCGCCAGTCTTCTTGCTTCGTTCCAGGTCAAACCAGCATCCCGTAGCTCCACCGTATACACTCTATATATAGAATCCGGTTGGTTTGAAGATCAGGCAAGCCAGGTTGAGGTTTTCTTCTGGCATCTGCAGTACACGGTCGAGCCAGGTTCAACGTCGCCTCTTCACTCTCAGCGTGATGAGAGGCTGCTTGGTGCGTTCTCGTTGCTCATAAAGTCATCAGTATCCGTCGCAAACATCCATTCTTGAAGCTCAGTATACGGTTGCTCTGAGCCTTCGTAAGGTGCCATGATTCGCTACCGTAAAGCAGCACCGTCAGAATGAAAGCGTCGAATAGGCGGCATTTGGTTTTTGACCGAGTACAATCGTCCCAGACATTAGAGTTGAATGTTGCTCCAGCCACTCCCATTCGGATAGCGAGCCCTTTCTGCAATATGTCATCTCCCGTGATGTATACCCCCAGGTACTTGAAGCTGTTGACGCTCTCGATGTTTTGTCTGCCGCTGATCAGAGGGAAATCTGGATCAGGGCAGGTGCTATTACACAAAAAGTTGGTTTTCTTCGCGTTGATTATCATAGAAAATAAGAATAGTACGTCGTTTTATAATAAATTGTATGAAGCCGATTGTTCTCTACGACAGCATAGAAATAGGTAGATATGAAGATAACAGTGGATCCCATTTGCACAATTTGAACATTTCGCTCGAGTTGGTCGCAAGACAAGCAAATTTCTTTTACGATTTACAAAATAACAGAACAGGCAGGGGCGCATCATAATTTTATGCAATATATCCAGCCAATACGGGCGGTCGAATAACGGGAATGCATTTAATATATTTTTGCACAAGTAGCCCCTAATGTCGTCAATATTAATGAGTGATTGACTCATAAGTATCAATCTTCTCTCCAAGATTTTTTTCCCGACCATGTCAGATCCTGATAGGATCATATGGGCCTCCACTGAGTAGAGGTTTATATTAACAGATTTTGTTTTTTACGAGAAATGGATGTCAGCCACTTGCTCAACCTATTAGTTCCATACCCTGACTAACACGCAAATTGAAAAACAATATGTGTACTTGCCAGACCCAGGATTCGAACCTGGGACACACAGCGTGATAGTCCAACGCTTAAGCCGTGCGGCTACCGTGGGTGTAGAATACAATAAATAAACACAGTAATTTAATATCATAATAACATTATTGTAAATACAACAATGAATCATGTAGCAGCGTGACTTCGAAAAGAGACCCATATATGTCACTGCCCATTGACTGGACGCCGCAAGCGCCATGTAGAAAGATTAGAATTTAACTCTACGTTAACTCCGTATTTTACAACGTTTTTATTAGCTCGTATTCTTATTTGTCCGGTGCTTGTGTGTCCAGTACAAATCTTGCAATCGATTTTTAACTAACTTACCGACTAGCTAGACATTTGAAACTTCTAGAATATATCAGAACACCATGCCAATGCATTATTTTAATACTTTTAGCCATATTTAAGCAGAATAGAATACATTTTTAGTTAATTCTGTTTTGTATGAAAAGTTTAATTAAAAGTAAAATTAATGTTTTCAGATAAGTGCCTACAAATTTATTAATTAACACAGTTGAAATTGTAAATTATCAAAAAAAATTCTCAAATTACAAGCTTCGTATTTTTCCGCTAGGTGCCTATTGGTTGCTAGGACCACCAACCAATAATAGTGGATTGGGTTACGGATGTCTTCCGAAATAACTTTTCATACAAAACAGAATTAACTAAAAATTAATTTAATTCTGCTTAAAAATGGCTAAAAGTATTAAAATCATGCATTTGCATGATGTTCTGATGTATTCTAAAAGTTTCAAATGTCTAGCTAGTCGGGAAATTAGTCAAAAATCGATTGCAAGGTTTGTACCGGACAAATAAGAATACGAGCTAAGAAAAACGTTGTAATATTTTTCTTTTTAATGTTTTCAGATAAGAACCTACATATTTATTAATTAACATAGTTGAAATTGTAAATTATCAAAAAAAATGTCTCAAATTGCAAGCTTCGTATTTTTCCGCTAGGTGCCTCTGCTGGTATGAGCATCCCCCTTAAAGGGCCCAGAAAAAAACGCACACAGGTAGGCGGTTATACCATTGGTAACGGCCCTGAATGCTGGTGTCTGTTTTTCTAAATATATCATATTATATGCGTCGATAAATCTTCAAAGAGAAAGGTCGGCCAAAAGAAACACAAATAATATGGATATCTAAAGCTAAACGAAAGGCTTCGAATTGTCAATAGTGAGATATAAACATACCGCAAAGCCTCCGAACGGGGTTGTATTTCGAGAAAAAAACACCCCAAGAAAATTGACTATTGGCAAGACTTCAGAGAAAAGATTGATTGTTACGATAATAAATATGTTTTTTCACCGTGCTTTATTTTTGAAAGTGCAAATTTAAGATATTATTCTTATCGGTTTGGATTTTTATCAGTTGTTCCGATACAACATTTCACGGTGAAGTGTGATACGGCGAACTGCATACTTACACGTTTCGGGACACGGTATTGCTACGCATTGCAAGACGCGCCTATTTTTTCGTGACCTCAATCAAAATAAGGCAATAATATAAAGAAATATTCTAGTCCTTCTTAACGGCCCACATGCTCAGCGTAGGTCAAAATGGAGCTTTTATGGAATTTTCAGAGCATAACCCTGGACATTCCTTAAACGTTGTAGATAATATATTTATATAACTTTGAAGCTTTATTATCCTTTATAGTAATTATTTTAAATATTTGATGACTGCATAAAGTATTTTTATTACATAAAATAGTATTCTTTTAAACCTCTCGCTCTAATGTTTTAATATATAGTCATATTTCAGTACGTCTATGTGAAGTGGTGTTAAGATTTTTTAGATTTATTAATTTTTGAACGCATTTACAAAACCACTAGTAAAATTAATGTGAACATTATAAAGTGACATATTTACGATAAAAAATATATTTTATAATCTTTTTGATACCAAATTTGACAAGAATTAGGCATTTTATTATTTAAAAATGGGCACGATTAACACATTTGAAGATAATTCTGATGATACTGATTATAAGCTATGTCTTTCACCATTCAAATGTGATAAACATCCTACGAATAATGATTGCTTTATAATAAATTATTGACCTAAGAATAAGGTAGTATTTTTTTGAAATACGCCATTTCTATTGGCATTTCCCAGTGTCTAAGCTACAACATACGGCCATAGCGATAAATTGACAAACAATAAATTGTCTCTGTTCTGGCAGAACACACTAACTGGAGAATACTAGTTTTGAGTAATTTGACTTTGAAGTTGTTAAAATGTTTGAAATGTGAGTTTATTAAGTAATCGTAAAAAGGATGACTTTAAAATAAAGACTGTTTATTTATTAAGAAGGTTTCCAGACGGTAAAGTTTGAAATATGGAACATTTTGGTATAACTAACTCAATATGTCATTTTTTAGAATTAGTGTCTTCTGCCAGAACAGTGACGAAATGAAGTAGGGAGTAAGATTATGTTAACGCGCTTGTTTGAACATATTATAATTAACCGAAACAAAAAATATTTTTTTATAAACGGTACATGTTCAAACACAAAATTCCCCGATATAAACAACTTGCTCATTATTTCATTGAAGTTTCCATTGACTTAAGCGGGTACTTAAGTAGCACCACTCTGAATAATGTACTGCGTTGTTAGTAATTTGTTAAAAGCGCTTTACTGGAAAATTTAAGATAATAAAATCGCTGCAGCATAAATAAATCTTCGGCGCTCTGACGTGATGTCCCATTTAAACAATCCTATGCTGTAAATGTAAAACATTTTCATTTAGATTAGTGTACCGTTTTTAAAGTATTTTTTTCTTCGCTACAGAACATATTATATCAGCTATTTGTTTTTTTTTAATTCTAGTATTACAACAGACAATATAGCCTAATGATAGTAGTTATAATAGCAAATGTATACGTGCATGGATTTACTTGCATCAATAGTGTGTATTTTAAACTATCACGATAGTAACAAAAGCGTTAGCGAGGCGCGATGTTGTCATTGTATCCCCAAATCCCCAAATATTGTCACAAGACCACGTCCACGACCAGAACCATCGTTTTCTTTAAACTGCTTTGTAAAATCAACAATTTAAATATCTCCATGTATAGGATAATGAAATTTGTTTTTCGTCTCCTGAACATTTAACATTTGGTCTATTCGACAAACCAATCACACAGCGACGACCATGCGACCAGCAAACACGGGTCATGAGTCGACCGTGATTACGTGATGTGATACGATACGACCGAAGCTGCGTTAACCACAGTGACTCATTCAAAACACATGTGTTCAACCTTCGTTGCGCCAAATCTGATATGGTTTGAGTGAACGTTGCATTTATCATCCATCCTAAACTTGTTTTCATAATTTATCCTAAAACCCAAGTGTAACCGTGAGAGTGACATTCCGAACCGTCCGTTTACCAGTGCGTGAGTGCGTGAACCAGCTCCATCGCATCCCAGCCCTCTCAAGATAAAATGTCAGTGTCTGGTATCCTGTTTAAGCCCCCCCCCCCTATATCCGTAATCCACCGGCATCTTCAAATTACAGTCCACTCCAAAAAGCGCAACCACTAATAAATATGAATTTCTTCGATAATTTACAGGAAAATTGGCATTGTGTCAATTTGAATTATCGGATAAGCTGTCAATTTAAATGTAATTTAAAAACGGAAGTAATCTAAAATGAACGAAAAAAATGCAAAAACCTGCTAAGAGCTTTTTGCGGAAAATTCACGTAACGCATAAATCTGCATGAAATATTTTTCTGTCAGTACTGGAGACGTAATAATATCGATAGGTAAATGAATAAAACGAGCGAAAAAAAATATGAGTAGGTATTAAACAAAAACTCCACTATAGCGTTGCCGTCATCATTATCAGTCGAATTAGATCTACATAAAGATTAAAGCATCGTATAATTTTGAGAAAATATAATATAACCAATAGAAAAAATAGACACCTCGCAGAAATTGAACCTGCATCTCTCGGGTTTTGCGCCCATGCTCATATACCACTATATTAAAGGCGTCATACTTAATTGCGACAAATTGTAACTTGCTGATAATTTTTAATCAACTATTTTTTTTTATTCAACGAATAATTCACAATATTTTAGAATATAACATTCTAATTATTGAACATACATAATTTTGAAAACACTCCTGAGAAAATATTATATTATGAAAAGTTTAGCAATATATTAAAGTAATGCCTACATTGATTTAGAATATAAAAGCCGATCGCCAATAGTAGTTCAATTTGCACTTCAGAGAGTATTAAGAGCCATTAGTTAAAATTTTACTGGAAAATCTCTCTGCAATTCAACGTTTGTTGTATGTAGTATCAATGTTGGATCAATAGTTATAGAATAATTGGAAATATTTTCCACGAACATTTTCTTTTTCGAATTAATATATTAATTAATTCATCGCGATAATTCAATAAGTATATGAGAGGGATTTTGTTTTAATATTATTTAACTTTTGTTGGTTTCAGTCAATATAAATTTGCGTTTTGGCAGCGTAAAACTTAAATTATTATTAATATAAAAGTATCGTCGACCTATAGCGTCGTGAGTCCCAGGTTCCAACCCTGGGTCTGGCATGTACACATATTGTTTTTCAATTTGTGGATGAGTCAGAGTATGGACCTAATAGGTTAACCAAGTGGCTGACATCCATTTCTCGTAAAAACAAAAATCTGTTAATACAAACCTCCACTTTGTGGAGGCCCATATGATCTTGTTAGGATCGGACATGGTCGAAAGAAAAAGAAGAAGAATTGTAGTAAGTAATGAAAAAATAACATTCAATTCATTTTTCATGTATGCTCTCTTAATACAGAAAATACCGGTATTTTTGATTTTTGAAACCTGTTTTTCGGTATCGATAAATTTAATTATTGAATACCGGTTTTGAAATACCGGTGTTGCAATCCCTAATAAAAATTGCAAACACTCACACTATCACACTAATGGAAACTTTTCGATATATTCCCAGACTTGCGTGTAAGATTTTATAAATATATTTAGGTCATATTATCATAATCATAAGTGACTCATATTTATATATATTATGTATTTATTATACAAGTGGCAAAAAATCCTCCAGACTTATCCAGCGCGTCAAAATAAATCTCGCCGAAGATATGGCCAGTCAGAAGTCACGAAATATTCATCCTACTTAGTCATGCCACGTAAAAGATAGATGGTCCCGCAAAGTAGCGAGGCTCTCATTCACTTTACCTGAAAGCATGCAGAGTTTGCCAAAAGTTTAATTTTAATTTAATATCTTCATATTAATATACTTTTATTATTTAAATTTAATACACGTAAGTGGTAAGTATTTTTTCGTTGGTTGCACCATTAATTGTTTTATTAAATAAATATATTATAATCACTGTCTTACATTAAATTAAAAAAAAAATGTTTACTTTATCTATTCTACTTTGTAAGTTTCGTTAAGACGGTGAAATCTTACACAATCAAGATTAATTATTTCCAATTTTGATTTTAGAATGTGACCAATTTAACATTTTTTTTTTGACCATGTCCGATCCTAGTAGGATCATATATAGGCCTTCACAAAGTGGAGGATTGTATTAACAGATTTTATTCTTACGAGAAATGGATGTCAGCCACTTGCTCAACCTATTAGGTTGAATAAAAATATCATTAAAACTACAAAAACGTTCACTTTTCTCACGTGTGATTTATTTATTTATTTAAAAAGACACATTGAGCACATAACAGATTATAAATTCAGGACCTTCACAACATGCTATTTAGAATAAAAAGTACAGATAAATCACATTAATAGAGAAAAAATAATTTTATAAGTACCAAAAGAAATAAAAAAAATAAGTAAAATAGAATTTTAAAAACAAAATACATATTGCATCGCTAAAAATGTCTACATAATATCTAGGGGGTGCATTGACCAACTGCACAGCTTTTGCTTTTGGTGCCTGGTGGGCCTGACATGAGGAAAGAGCTTTCACCCAAAATAGGTCATGGCTGCGACCACACATGTAATTGACGGTGCACAGAAATTTAAATTTTCCAGAATATAAAAATTGGAAACTATACCACGTAATAGCAGAGAAAAATGCTTTAAGAGCAGAAGTGACTTACGAGTTTCAAGATAATGAAAGGCGAGCATACCTTGAAGAAAACTAGTCGAAAATACTTATTTGAGAAACTGTCAAAAGGAAAATATTTATGTACAAAATATGTTGAAGAATCTTCTTCTGAGCACGCTCTAAAACAAGCATATTATAGGAAACCTCACGAGGACTCCAGATAATGGCGAATTCGCATTTATGCAAACGTATGAGGAAATATTCAAAATATTCTTAACTTTAACTCCATTTAACGTGGAGGTGGAATCAGCTCCTCCAAATTGACAAATGGAGCAAATCAATCAAGCAAGAGTTAAAGTGTATGTTCGAAAGGAATAAGCTTGAGTTTTATCAGAAATATATCCTCGAAGATAAATTTCCAAATTTAAAACGACTGTCAATGTGCATTACTGCAGCATTTGGGACTACATAAAGCTGCGAATCGTTCTTTTCGAAATTAAAATTAAATAATTACAAGATAAAAAGAACTTTTTATATACAACGTTTTTAAATTTTCTGTTGAATCATATAAACTTGATTTGCTAGCTTAAACGTTCAAAAAAATTTGTACTTTATAGAAATAATACTGAAATGCAATGGCGGTCCGCTGCTTAGGTCATTTGGTCAATGACCTCCCAAAATAAATACCTTACAATCGACATAATAATATAAATAATATGTGCAATGTCATATATAATAATATTAAAATAATCGGTGGATTTGAAATTATAGGGCGCGCGATATTGTGTCGACCCTGTCTGTTGGGTTTTTTTTTGTTTGGGCGATAATTCCCCGAACAAAAATATTGTGTTCGCCGGCAGTTTGAAACTTGACTTAAATCGAATACTTTTATAAAATTTTCTCTCTCATTTCTCATACATAAGACAGAGATCAATATAACACAAAATACGACATCGAATCTTGCAACGATGCGTGAATTACTGTGATATCGGCAATGCCCGAGTGTGAGACAAAAGATTTTTTCACCTAATTAAATGAAACAGAATGATAACGTTGACGGATAATTGGTCTCAAGACGGCAATTGTGTATGCGGTTCGGATACGTTGACAGGTGTCGACGAATGTCTTTGGTTATTTTAATCATGTAAATAGTTTTACGTGCATTATTGCATATACACACAACGTTTGGTTTTTAGTGATTTATAACATTTTTGTGAAGCAGTTAGTACGCACGCAGTAGCAATTGAAGTCTGTGATATAATTATAGTGGAAATGGAAGCACAATTCGCATTCAACGATCATCTCATTATATCCGATTTGTTCAATAAAGAAAATTACACTGATTTTAAAAATAATTTTCCCACAAGTCAAGTAAATTTGGTAAAACTGTTAGAAGAAATAAACATAACCAAGTTAAAAAATTAATTATTGGTGTTTTATCAACGAGATGGTTTGCATGGCGCTAATAGTGCAGTTTCTCTTCTACATTTTTTACTCAGCAATAATTTCAACGAAACATTTTCCGAGTCGATCAAAGTTCTCCAATTTATTTGCGTCATACCAATGACAACAGTTGAAAGAGAAAGCTGTTTTTCCACTCTCAAAAGAATAAAAACCTTTATACGCAATACGATGGGCCAAGATAGACTGACCGCTCTTGCAATGCTCAGTATTGAAAAAAAAATATGTGGGAAAAATAGACAATTTTTATAATCGTGTGATTGATGATTTTTCAAAAAGCAAAGAAAGAAAAGTGGACTTAATTTACAAAAAAATATAACGCGTTGTGTGCAATTTCGGTTAACGATGGGTTGGCGTTATGAAAAATGGACATTTTTTGAAGGGTAAGTAGGTACCTACTTATAACGATTTCTAGCACTTATTCTATAATGTATAAAAAGTCAATTTGCAATACATCTTTTCAGTATACAACGAAAAGGCAAATTAAAATAATATATTCAAAATTGACCTGCTAGTTTTTCCGGACTAAGCCGCCAATGCTGAAATGTCATTATGATTTCCATAGTAACGCACGTATATATTAATAATTTAGTTGCTAGGATCCCAAACCCCTAGCAACCAGTAATAGTGGATTCGATTACCGATTTCTTCCGAAATATCTTTTCATACACAACAGAATTATCTGAAAATGAATTCAATTCTACTTAAAGATGGCTAAAAGTATTTAAAAAAATGCATTGGAATTGTGTTCTGGTATAATCTAAAAGTTTCAAAAGTCTAGCTAGTCGGGAAGTTAGTTAAAAATGTATTGCAACATTTGTACCGGACAAATAAGAATACGAGCTAATAAAAACGAAGTGTCGCAGCAAGTTGCTCGATGAAAACACAACCAATCAACTGCAATGCGCGTCGGCTAAATTACCAGTCAATGTGAAAAAGATATTAATCAATATACAGAAACAAGTGTCACATTAATTATAAGGTAATAAAATATTTTGAATAAGTTCTTTGTTTTATAATTTTCTTATGCTCAGTAATATTTTTTTTGGCCCATCAAACGATTTGTGTTGGGTACCCCTGGTCTAAAAGCTCTAAATAATGAACAATACCATGACAACCTAAAAACTAATAATTCATTATAATTATTATTATCAATTCACTCTAAACCAATTCATATAGGCACAGACAAAACAAAGCATCCCTATTTATTCCTGAAAAAGCCCTGCCCTCAGCAAAGGGAATTTTTCATCCACACAGCTTGGTCTGGTGAATATCAAACGAAACGAATGTCCCAGATTTGGAGGTTAAGTATGAAAATTGGCGGGATTCCCCGTCTGATTTATCGTCGGCTGGAATAAAACATTTCGCGCGCGAAAAAAGCCCGCGAACAAAGGGAGCAGAGTGCGTATAATATGAAATTCGCTAAACGCGGCTGCGTGGTAAGTTATTCGTCTCAAGCAAAGTGATCGAAGAAAGGCTTCTCCAGAATATACACCCTTAATATGTGAAAAAATATACGCCCACGATGACCGAGCGGCTTAAGGGTCGGCCTAAACGTCGTGGGTCCCAGGTTCAAATCCTGGGTATGGCAAATACACATATTTTTTTTGCAAAGCATAATCAAGATTTGAACAAGCAAGGTTATTCTAATCTTCTTTTTCTTCTTTCACTCTGTCACTACCCAGTGTTGAGGCATAGGGCAAGAACAAGTTCACGCCACTTCCCTCGAT
This sequence comes from Rhyacophila brunnea, assembly GCF_057557595.1. NCBI lineage: Eukaryota > Metazoa > Arthropoda > Insecta > Trichoptera > Rhyacophilidae > Rhyacophila > Rhyacophila brunnea. The sequence continues at coordinate 26,842,351 of NW_028232904.1, read as the reverse complement.
CCATCGACAACTCTTGCCCCTCCCGCCATTCCAGACCTGTAGCGCGTAGATCGTTTTGGACACGCACCGCTACAGGGTGACGAAGGGCCGGCCACGACGACGGAACCCTTGATGCTGTGCCACAAGGGTACGAAGTGTCGCACTCTTTGGCGGCATCCAGAACACATGTCCCAGCCACGTAAAACGTCTCTTCGTGATTACGCAATCACCGAAGGCTGCTGTGTCTGCTCACGAGCTTGGGTGTTTGTAACGCGGTCGTACCAATGTACCCCTAACATTCGGCGGAGACATCGATTATCAAAGCACAGAAGCCAAAACCTTTGAAGCTTTGTAAGATGCCATGTCTCACAGCCATACAGGAGTACAGGTAGCACGCACGCGTCGAACAAACGGCATTTGGTCCTCTATTTGGTCACTAGAAACGCCACCATCGTTGGCAACCGTGACACCCGTATTTGAACCTGGACACCAGCTCGGCGGGCAAAACGGAAACCCGCAGAGTTGTATCGGCGTCAATGCATGCAGCACTGTGCATGGATTTGGTCACACGAAATTAAAAACACCTAAACCTATAATTAATGCGTTATCGTTCTACACACAAAACACAACACTGCAGGTGTCAAATTTTCAACATCGTAGATGTAACAACTCCGCTATTTATATAAATTTCCTTTATATAAAAGGGTAGTTAAAATAGTGGATTAATTAATTTATAGTGCAGATTGTTTGTTAAACAAAAAATTGTCCGTATGCATTTTTAGAATTATTCAATTACGTTCGATATTTAAATTATTGTATTTTTTCTTCGTCCTGAACAAATTTCCCAAAAGGAATTAGCCGGTTTGCAGATTGAGTAGTCGATTTTGATATGTACTTGTAGGTGTTATCGTTTGATATATGAAGAAGTAGTCTAGATTTGGTGGTTGCTCCGATTGATGGAGGAGCGAGCTTTATTTGCAGCGTGAACAGTCGGTACAAGAGTATGTTACAGTAGTTATGTTACAATACTTTCCGAGGTTTGAATCTCAGTACTCACAGACCGGAAACTTATATCCGAGTGACATCTCCAATGTATTATGATCCACTATTTATTACAGTACACATAATCAAAATAATACCTATAAAATTATTATAAATGAGTCAGCTATTTTATAAGGAGTTTGCGTCATTGGATATGGCCGACTATGTAAAAAACGGATATGCAGAAATTATAATTGTAGTAAGCTATTTACTGAGCTTGCGATAATTGGACACTACGAGAAATGGATATTAAGGAATTTATAATTGCAGTCAGTTATTTAATATCGTCAATCTTTACTTTACTTTACTTTACTTGACTCTAATTAATTGATCATTGTGCATGGCAAGGTGGAATATTTGAAAACTGTTATTGCAAAACATACTAAGAAGAAAATTAAAAATACATTCACGTCGCAGAGCATAATGTTTTTTTGTCTAAGCGGAGAGGCGTATTTATATTTTATCTGGATGTTGAGTTTTTTTTTTTTTTGATGGATGTTGAAAATTTGATTTTTAAAACGTGCGAGATTTATTTTGCGCCTTCAAAAGACGTTAAATGAATGAAAATTGTGATTGAAAAGTTTTAAAATTAGATACATACTCTGTGTTTATACACACATTGATATTTACTATGTTTTTTTTTTCTTTTCCGACCATGTCCGATCCTAATAGGATCATATGGGCCTCCACAGAGTAGAGGTTTGTATTAACAGATTTTGTTTTTTTACGAGAAATGGATGTCAGCCACTTGCTCGATCTATTAGGTCGATACCCTGACTTACACACAAATTGAAAAACAATATGTGTACTTGCCAGACCCAGGATTCGAACCTGGGACCCTCGGCGTGAAAGTCCAATGCTTAAGCCACGCGGCCACCGTGGGCGCACTAGGTATATTGTATACTAACTAATTAACAGTAAAGTAGGAAATAATTTTTACAAAACCGGGGATATTACTAATTATTTATTGACTATTTTTGATTATTCGTAGGCAGTCCGCTAGCGAAGGATGGAGGTAGGCGGTGAAGATCCGATATAAATAGTGCACATTAAACTTTGTCAGTCAAACATACCTATTTGTTTTTATTGAACTAAGACCGCAATTAATTTACAGTTGGAGTTGGTTAATTTACATACCTATTTGTTTTTATTGAACTAAGACCGCAATTAATTTACAGTTGGAGTTGGTTAATTTTTAAAAAATCAATGAAACCCTGCCTAAGCCAAACCATAATAGGTTTGGTATACTTTCGGCTAAACAATAAAATTTTTCACACTTTTTCATTCATACTTATTTGTTTTCGTTGAATTTAGAATGCATATTAGACAGCCTGTTGGTCACTTTTTTTAAATTTCTTAAGCCCTGCTTAACCAAGCCATTATAATATATAAAATATTATTCTATCTATATAATATCCAAAATTATGTATGATTTAATGTCATAATTATAGATATTTTATGGAGAAACGAGTATTTTTTTATTATTGTCTATTATGGCTTGGTTTTGTAGGGTGTAATTAATTTTTAAAAATTTACCCAACACCATCTGTACATTAATTATTGTACCTAGTCTTACTTTATTGAAAACAAATACGTATGACTGATAAAGTATAGTTTAATATGCACTATTTATGGCGGATCTTAACAGCCTACCTCCACCCTTCGTTACTATTAATGGGTATGGTTGTAGTGAGACAATCATACTTATAAATTATTTTACAAGTACATATAACAAAAGTTTTCAAAAAAATATAAATTAACAAACAAAATAAACGATGAGCTCTTTTTAATGACCTCGAGATAAACTATTGAAAACCCTGGCTGTAAATGGCATACCCCAAAAAGTGCAGGGTTTATAATCTGACTATTAATCTTGTAACTTTAGTCGAGCTTAAACGAAAGGAGACTTTCTCGCTCTTTGTGTGACTGCGAAAATTTACTAAATGGGTGCACAGCAGTGGCGATGCGTCTTTGAGAGCGCTAAAGCGCTGAACACCCACCCAATTTACGCATTTTCATCTTACGCAATTTACGCATTATTTCATCTATATTTGATTTATTATAAGTGTTCTGATCTATTACCGTAGTCATTAATTCATATACAAAATCAAATTCTAATAAGTATGTGTTTTTAACCGGATATTTTAAATATAATATACAATGTTCATGTTCACGCGTCGCGCCGGCATTGTCCCGTGTGGTTTCGCTTTGCCAAATGCCTCGCCATTCAGGAGCGAGTTCCCTTGATCGCACAAGAAATCATGCCTTGTAATGAGAATGAGTGCGACAGGAATAATGTTTGTCTGTAGTTGGTAGCGTGAAATAGCAATACTTCTTCGAGCGCCGCTCATGTTCCATACTCGAACCGCATAAACGTATAACCAAAAAAAGACTTTGCCTAAAACATTTTTACATACGGTTATACGTGTGAATTGCGCGCGCTGCTTAAGGCACGTAAGACGCCCAGTAAAACTTCCCGAAAGCGGATCCATATTAATTGTCTAACTTTTATAATGCTGATGTTGCCTCAGCATTATTAAACATTTTAATAGAAAAAAATCTTATTGACACATTTACGAAAACGGTTTTACTATTACCTAAACTTAATTATTTGCACTATTCCGATGACATCAGTGGTAAATGAAAGATGTTTTTCCATACTCAAACGGATCAAGTGTTTTAGCAGAAACACCATAACGCAACCAAGATTGAACGCATTATATATGCTCAGTATCCAAAAAAAGAATAATACAAGACATTCCTGACTTCAACAAACGTGTGATTGAAAAATTTGTGTCGATAAAAACAGAAGAATGGATTTATTATACTAATGAACAATAACATAGGTACTTTGAAAAAAAGTGAACTCCCAGTAAAATAATTCACCGGTCGCCACTGGTGCACACGTAACCAAATTAACCACGTAACTATTAAATCAACCCTTATTATTAGGTAGGTACTTTAAAGTAGATAAAATAATGTATGTTAAGTATATAACCAACACCTATGTATGTATAGGCAGAACCTACGACCTTTTCTGGAACCATTTAGAGCCCGTATCTACGAAACATCCATTTTGAATTAGATTAGGTTATAAATCAGGTCTCGAGCTTACTGGTTGACAGGTTAAGTATTATTTCAACCAGTATAATGATATATATTTAAATATACATAATAGGTATGGTGTAATTTATGTGACTTCGTATAGAATGGGATTGTACCCAAAATAAGATTGGTGGCTTTTCAGTCACCCGTCTGAAAGAATATAGTTAATACATATTATTGTATGTACTTAGGTACTCATCTAATACAGTCAAATAGAGAGAAAATTTATCAATGATTTAAATGCTTTACGATGAATGGTCATTTTTTTATGTATAAATAATATTAACTGATGGATTTTATTCTTCTTCATGTAATTAAACTGCAATTACAGTACACTCTCAGTAATCCACCGCTCAATTATCCGACAACTACTATAATCCGCCGTTATTTTTACTAGTTAAAAGCACAAAATCAAGCTTTTTAATTTGCCGGTATTCGATTGTCAAATTCAGTAGTCCGCCGCGTACAAGTATACAACGCAGATGAGACTGGTTTATTTTGGAAACTTCTCCTTCGTAAAACGTACGTTCATCGCGAAGAAAGTAATGTCTCAGGCAGGAAAGTGTCCAATGACCTCATCACAATTTATGTCGTGCTCCAATGCAAACGGGACACAAAAATGAAGCTTTTGTTCATAGGTAAAGCCATTCAAGAATATCTGCCTCACTGAGCTGGTTATGTCAAGTGATTTACTGCTTATATTTTGTATGTATGCACTTTAATCCACGGCTTTCACTAATTGGACAATTGTCTGGTTTTTGGGGTGGTGAATTACTAAGAGAGTACTGTATTAAAAAAAGTGAATTTCAAAACAATAAATAGACTATAGACCAGCAGGGCTATTCTAAGATATTATCACTTAACATCATAAAAGAGCTAATTATGATAAATATATCACTTTTCGTATTCAGGCGGCTAATTATGTAAATAAGTTAACTGTCTGAACTTTCAAAAACTGCTATCTTTTAACAGCCCTCGGTTGACTGTGTTAACTTGTAGAGCGAGACAGAGTACGCCAATTTCACATATTGAGATGCAATATCCGACTGTTTTGAAATATGATAACGTCACGGCCGCCGTCTTAATTTATAGTTCCCAGCAAGCTGTTAAATATCAAGTGGCTAGTAGCAGTTAGTAGTAACTTAATAATATTGGTTTTAGTTTTACTGCAATTAGGTACATTTTGTACTGTAATCGCAATGCCATGACTAATAAAATTGTAGGTTATGTCTGATATGCCAATACAAAATTCTTGTGTTCGGGCGTATTCGCTTGGGTTCGTAACGACCAGCATGAACATACCCGAATTTGACCGACATAATATCTACAAAACCAGGAAACTACACTACCTCGGCCACATTATGAGAGGACAAAAATACAGCATTCCCCAACTTCAAGGAAAGATCAATGGGAAGCTTAGCAGAGGACGGCGCCGCATTTCGTGGCTTAAGAACCTCCGTGATTAGTACGAGTGCAGCTCCACCGAACTGTTCCGGGTAGCAGACGACAAAGATAAGATTGCCTTGATGGTGGCCGACCTCCGCTAGGGGATGGCACAATAAGAAGAAGAATATCTACAAACCTAATTTTTCGCCATATTACTAATTGGAAATAGCCGCCGATAACTGCTTTGTATATGGAATGCCTAACGTGTTAATTTTGACCTGTGCTCAAGTGATAACCGTTAAGAATAGACCTGCAGAGCGTACAATGTTGGTGGATTTAAAGGTTGCAACACACGTCTATAATGTGTTCTTATTTTCATCGGACACTCACACATTCAAAACCCTGCTTAAAAATGTAGTGTCTTGGGGTGTTTTAATTTTAATTTCAATTCCGACCATGCCCGATCCTAATAACGTCATATGGGCCTCCACAGAGTGGAGGTTTGTATTAACAGATTTTGTTTTACGAGAAATGGATGTCAGCCACTTGCTCAACCTATTAGGTACATACTCTGACTCATACACAAATTGAAAAACAATTTGTGTACTCGCCAGACCCAGGATTAGAACCTGAGACCCACGACGCTATAGACCAGGCGTAGTCAATCTGGTCTCTACCACCCACTAGTGGGCATTCCAGCTTTCATGGTGGGCGGTAGGGCTTCTAAAAACATTTTCATTCAATTAAATTAAAATTGAGCCAGATATCCAGTATTTAGTTTTGCAGCATCAGCCTCAAGGATCGCATTAATAATTTAAAGTATCAAATGTAATTTAATCAGACTTCATGTTTCTATGTATGCAAAGTATGAATAAAAAGATAAGCGTAAGTGGCTGACATCCATTTCTCGTAAAAAAACAAAAATCAGTTAATACAAACCTCCACTCTGTAGAGGCCCATTTATGATCCTATTAGGATCGGACATGGTTTAAAAAAAAGGAAGTTGTTTTATAAAAATTATGCTGCCAAACTTAGCGAAAGTATGACATAAAGTATTTGGTAAATAATTGCTGTAACTATGCTTTATAAATTTTATAAAGTAAAGTTACCTCCCTACTTTATAAATCACCATTACTGTGGAACCGGTGGGCGGTTAGAAATTTTACTAGTAACAGAGATACGAAAGTGGGCGGTAGGTATAAAAAGGTTGACTACCCTTGCTATAATAGACCGACGCTTTAGCCGCCCGGCCATCGTGGGACTGTCTTGGGTTATAGCCTATCTGAATTATATTTATTAACCTGTTCTGTGAATAATATATACACCAGCCCTATAAAAATATTCAAATAGAGTTTTAGAAAAACTTCCACGCTTGTTCAAGAAAAAGAAGTTCGCCTGCAGCGCTGATAATAAAAAAAAATCCCTATTAAGAGTATTATAAAGTATGAGAGATAAAAATATAATTCCGATGAAAATATTGGCTGCCGCAATACACGAAAAGGCACTCTCTGTAAGGTATAATGAATAATTCCCCACAATGAAGGGAAAATATTTCATGTTAACAATATTTATACAGATTTTTTACTTCGTTTTATCTCGAAAATTTACTTTGCCGAGACGAGAACGATTTAATGAAAACATTTCTAGAAAAAATAAATGCGATAAGAACATATTTGTATGAAAAAGAGACTGAAAAAATAATGTTTTTTCTCCTATTTCTCCACTAGTAATGTATATGAATGTTATTTTTATATTACATCTTATATCATGCTATAGATTTATCGTAAGTAATTCGTCATTATTTAACCTCCTATTCCTAAGAATGCAAAGTGTATTATTTTTTTTCTTTTTCAATGTTGATTCTTGGTGAAACAAGATGTCATTAGAATATTAAAATAATTACAAGATAAAAAGAACTTTTTCTATGCAACGTTTTTAATTTTTCTGTTGAATTATTATGCTCAGTATGCTCAAACTTGTACTTGATGTGAAGTATATAAAAAACAAACAAACAAATATAGAATACTGAAATGTCATTTTGACATTTCATATTGATTTCCATAGTTACGCACGTATATATTAATAATTTAGTTACTACGACCACCCTCTTAGCAACCAATAATAGTATTTTACTTTTTTACGGATTTCTTCCGAAATAGCTTTTCATACAACACAGAATTAACTGAAAATTAATTCAATTCTACTTAAAGATGGCTAAAGTATTAAAAGAATGCATTGGCACCGTGTTCTGATATATTCTAAAAGTTTAAAATGTCTAGTTAGTCGGGAAGTTAGTTAAAAATTGATTGCAAGATTTGTACTGGACAAACAGCCACCGAACAAACAAGAATACGAGCTAATAAAAACGTTGTAAAAAATAGTACTTACATCCACCACAATAATTATTAGGTAAGTACGTAAATCATTAAAATGATTAAGCGGTTTCATCCCTAACAAACAAATATCGCAAAAAATGTTTAAAACCTAGGGGCGGCAGGTTATATGAAAGTAAGGTGAAGCAGGCAAGTATGGTGAAAAAGTATGGTGAGGCAGGCTGGTAATCAATTTGCGGCAAAATTTCCACGTTAACATTATATTATATGGGTACGTTATAATGACCAAAGTAAATCCTCCGTGATGCCCTGCATTTTTTTAATCGCGTCGCTATTTCTCGGAAGTTGTCGGCTATTGTTGGCCTGCTTCATTCAGTTGTATGAGAAACCCGATTCCTTACCCCTCTTTTTATTTAATACGTCTATGTTTAAAACGCAGTTTTCCTGACATACTGTTCGTTATGGACGAGCTAATTTTGGAAACACTGATAAATTTGGGTAGCCTCCAAGGAAGACGAAGCAGAGGAAGAGCGTCAGCGTGCTGGAGTGAATAATTGATGATCCTACTGATATTCACTCTGCCTTTAAAGTAGCAGAGGAACGTGAAGGGTGGAAAGTTTTAGTCGAAAAAAGGTGGCTGCATTTCCTGGTGGTCGATATCGAGAAAAAAAGGAAAAATAAACGCCCTACAAACTAAACCACCCCGCACCACACTATGTCTTAATCGAGCGTATCATGAGGCCCTACTTTTACAACAGCAGTTGTTTATGCCTGGACCAGACAGTGACGTCCCGTAGGGGTAGGCAGATTGAGCGTTGCTTGGGGGCGACACTTACTTAAAGGGCGGAAAATCGAGGAAAATCATTAGGTATAATATATAGAAATAGCTACTTGCCTAAACTTAGTAATGACGGAAATATCTTTCCATTAACAAAATCAGCTCACTGGTTGGGAACAAAGTGTATTAGTTACCTACTATAAAAGATTTAACAGGACTGTATTTTTTGTCGGGTACGCGATGTCTAATTTACTTCCGTTGTCCTTGGACATCGCATCCTTGGTGATTAGCAATGACATGAGCAGATTTGCGAATTAATTATAGGTAGGTACATACTTAGGTACCTAATTTAAAATTTATCCAAATATTTTTGCCAGTCACTCGCGAGTTTTGGAAGTTGTTACATGTATTTTTAAATGTACCTATCTGAAACCGTTTAATCGCAATATTTGTCTATTGAAGCAGAGAAAATACGGTAGAAAAAATGGGGCGGCATTTTGTCTTGGGATGTCACTGGGTACAGATACTCATGACTCAGGCCACCACGCACTCAAGTGTGCTTTGACTGAGTCACCCCCATCTCAGGCACTCCTCAATAAGAAGGTGGGGTGACAATCACACGGATCGGCTCACAATACACATATTATGTAAATTTCTCAAATCCTGACCATTTTCGTGAATGTTTTACTACTGTTTTTTCACCATTACCACACTAATATTATTGGCTTATTGGAGTGTTTAACACATTGACTACTGACTAGATAATTACTTTTTAATGACACATTTAAATAGGATGCTAATTATATCGAATGGCCACTTAATCGTTACGCGCTGGGCGTGTCTTTAGCGTTCAATGTATTAAAAAAAGGTAGCAATGTGACAAAGTGTAATAGGTAAGTGGTTGGACCAATTATGGCGACCCTAATACAATATAAATGTCCTACCCACCTGACATCATTATCCTTGTCAGGCCTACGATTAACCCAATGCTTACGGGTCGCACAAAATTGTGTTTTTGCTAATTACTTTTCAAATGCAAATTAACACGTTAATTACAAAATTAATTAAAAGGGCCCGTAAGCATTGTGTTAGCAGTCATTATGCAATTGTGTGCTATAACCTGTGAAACATTAAGACGTCATTTGTTTTTGAACGTCAATTGCCAGCTTCATCATCATTAAAGGTTAGTGCCTGGCATACATGGTATAACCCCCCCTCTCCGGCATCTGAATCATTCCATCACATTACAGTTCACCGAAAAGCGCCGCCACACGAATTGATTGGGAAAATAATCGTGAATTTTACCCAACCACGAGATTCTAAAGGCCCACCCACATTGAGGTGCATGTCACGGGCTGCCGTTACGGGAAAAAAGTGTGTAATGTCGTTGTTCTTGATGTTTAAAATCTTATCAGACTGATGCTCCCATCCCATAGCACATTTTAAGCCTTTAAGCGAACATTGTCAGTTGGAAAAATCTGCCGTAATCATTAAAACAAGAATGAGCGCACTTCATATTGAACTTCACTGCATCTGCACCTGCATGACATTTTGAATGTTTTTTATCATATTCCACATGCCATCAATTTTTGAATGTCACGTCAAACTGTCAAACTGATGTTCTTTTTTGTTTTTAGTAATTAGCACTATGTATTTTCTATGAGAATGCAGGCTGTGTTCTATCTATGAATGTCATGCCGCATGTATTTAAAGGTACGCACACGTAGAAACTGTAAAAATTAATTGAAATTAGCATGAATAATTAGTAATAATAATACAAATTACTAATACATTATAGTAGGCACTCTTCGTCAGTGACATTATTCAGTGAATTTACGAGATGGTGCACGTTCAAAATATTCTGCGAAATGACGACACCATAGACATTTTTATCGCCGTGAGTTCACGTGATAGTCCGTGACATGCAACTCAATGTGGGTGGGCCTTAACCCGCGTTTTAATCTGCAAGCGTTTCATAGTGGGCAGAAGTGGCGAAGGGTGGAGGTAGACTGTTAAGATCTGCCATAATTAGTGCACATTAAACTTTATTAGTCATACGCATTTATTGAACGACTACAATTTACCAATAGTATTCAGTGGTTAGTTTTTAAAAATCAATTAAGGCTGTACCTCAGTTAAGGCATGGTCTAAAAAGATTGTGTAAATGACGCGTGCCGAACGAAATATAATTTGTCATAAAAATCCATTTAATGTTCTGTTTATTGTTCTATTAGTAACAATAATATTATAGTCATTGACATGTTTTCTTTTTCAAGTAAATGGGTAACATTTTTTTAGTCATCTTTACACGATTTAAGAATTAATACCCCCGTCGCTATCAAGAAACAAATTGACGTGTCCATAGCTCGACTTTTGCTCCGATTGCCAGCGAGTCGAAAATTTCGTCGCACCTATGGTTGAAAATTATTTGCCATTTCACTGAAGTACCGTCTTAAGCCCTGCCTAACCAAAACATAGTTTTGGTATATTTTGGGCGATAGGTACGACAAAATTGTTCACTTTCATTCATACACTTATTTGTTTTCGTTGGATTAAGAATATATTGTTACACATATGTAGGTTCATGTTTTTTAATTCCTTGCCTAAACTAAACTATAATAGATAAAAAAATATTATTCTATCTATAAAATATTCAAAGTTATGTATGATTTAATTGCATAATTTGCATATTTTATAGATAGACGACTATTTTTGTACTATTATCTACTATGGCTTGGTTGTCGCAGGGTTTAAAAATTTTAAAATCTTACCAACACCTTCTCTAAATAATTGTAGTATTATTTCAATGAAAACAAATACCTACGTTGCCTGACAAAGTCAAGTGTGCACTATTTATGGTGAATCTTAACAGCCTACCCTTACTCTTTGCCACTACCAGGTAGGTATCACATTTAACAACTAGATAACCACACTTAACACTAGATATCGATAGTGAAGGGTGCTTTTGGGTATTTTCTAAGTATTTTCGAAGTAGTTTCTATTATGGCTTCGTTTTCGCAGGGTTTAATTGAATTTTAAAAACTAACCAACACCATCTGTAAATAATTATTGTAGTCTTATTTCAATGAAAACAAATACGTATGATTAAATTTATTTATTTTTAACATATTGTGGACATTACAAATTATAAGTTTAAGACGTTCACAACATGACATTTAGAAACAAGGAAATATAAAACAGTATTACATAAAAAAAGAGATATATCAGTATAAATAAAGATAGATAGTAAGTTATTAAACAGTAGAAATGTGTAAATATAAATTAGATGGCTACAAGGAAGTACACCGGATGAGTTAAGCAGACCCTATTTTAAGAATTTATAAAACAAAGTCCACCTATACTCATCCTCACGTAGGTGGAATATATCAACACCCGAAGCAATTTGGTTGAACATAGTTATCACCCTCCCAATTGGCATTACCAGTGGCAGGTTGGTTCTGCACCTTGGGAGAATAAACAACTGATGCTCTCTATTTCTAAGATAATTATCAGAGACACACAGGTCAACCCTGCCCAGAATGGTAGAGTTCTCATTTATACCTCGTATAAGTCGAAAAAATACGTGGTAAATAAAGATTTCTTCTAAATTGCAGACTGCAGTATGTAAGCATGCCTAAGTTCAGTGTGCACCATTTATGGCGGATCTTAACAGTCCGCCTCCACCCTTCGCCACTGTTGGGCACTAATTATTATTATAAATACAAAATATAAATATGACATCATGTATATATCGATAATATAGTTGACTATCTATTCACATATCCCTATGTAGAGAAAGTAAAATTCTAAATAGAAAGCTCCTATTGAAAAGGTACAATTTTTACCTAATAAATCAACAGACTTGGCATTTATCATATTGTAATATATACCAGAGAAAAACAGACTTTTTAAATAAAGCAGTTTTATCTCTTGAATGTTTATATTCTTCATCAAAGAAAAATATATTTCTACTTTGATACAAGATTATTTTAATTAATTTCTTTGGGCTGGGTATGTTTTTATTTGATTTTTTTCTGGTATATAGGTACCTAATCATTATAAAATACTGTTTAGGTCAGTGTTTCTGAAAGTGGGGGGCGCGGCCCTCTAGGGCTGGAGCTCAGAAATATTTCAGTATTTCAACAAAATATCTCCCTAACTTAAATGAAGACCAAAAGTATAACTTTATTGGATAAGAACACAATTTGATAAATCCTTAAAATTTGATCATTTATTACGTGGACAGCTCAAGAAGAAGAATTATTTGATATTATTATATCAGATAATTTCCTTGAAGTCGAATTTAATGAAGGAAGTCTTGCAGAATTTTGGTTAAGGCGACAGCAAGAATATATCAACATTGTTAATCAAAATTCCTTTTGAGACAATATACCTATGCGAAACAATATTTTCATCATTACTGGTAGGTACTGGGACTTTGGACCAAACCCTGCGAATTAACATTTCAAACATTGTACCGGATATTGATTGATTATGTAAAAATATGCAATCACACCCCTCTTATTAAATTGTTTCTGTAGGCTGTAGCTGTATTAAATTGGAAGTTATTACAACGTTTTTATTAGCTCGTATTCTTGTTTGTCCGGTGGTTGTTTGTCCAGTACAAATCTTACGATCGATTTTTAACTAACTTCCCGACTAGCTAGACATTTGAAACTTTTAGAAAATATCATAACACGACGCCAATGCATTCTTTTAATACTTTTAGCCATCTTTAAGCAGAATTGAATTCATTTTCAGTTAATTCTGTTTAGTATGGAAAGTTATTAATTCAGAAAAATCCGTAAAAAGTAAAAGACTATTATTGGTTGCTAAGGGGGTGGTCCTAGCAACTAAATTATTAATATACACGTGCGTTATTATGGAAATCAAAATGACATTTCAGTATTCTATATTTGTTTGTTTTTTATTTACTTCATATCAAGTACAATTTTGAGCATATTGAGCATATTAATTCAGCAGAAAATTTAAAAACGTTGTATTTAAAAAGTTCTTTTTATCTCGTAATTATTTTTTTTTAATTTAACATGAAAAATGTACCAAATAAAGTATGTACTATTTATTAGTTCCTTAGTTAACCCTTACTTATGAAATCAGAAATCAGATCAATATTGAGAGTGAATATAGTAATATAATGCCAATGGGTAAATGTGACAATTTAAAACATTGCCTCATGTTGTTTACGTTATGTTCATTGCAATCCCGAATCACCGAAGTTGCCATTTCGAATATAGCCACCGGCGTTATTCGCTATATCCGTTAGAACGTAACGCCCAGCTGTTTAACGGCGTGCTAGGCAACTTCCGGAAAGCGATTTGAGAAAGCTGTGTGAATTAGGGCAGGGATCGGCAAACTCTTGGACCAAAGGAGCCAAATATGGGTGGCACAACGGTTAAAAAAAATCGAGAGCCATACGTATATTTTTATAAATATGATTTATTTAAATGAATATATTACATTTTATAATTGTTTATTTATAAAGTGTTAATTACATACAATTTCCAATTGAAAAATGACCTTCCTTGCATTTCTTTGGAGAGTTTCTGTATGTTGGCTATGTAACTTGTAGTTTTTAATTTCAGGCGTGACTCCAGATTCTCATTGGTTATTTGGCTTCTCTAAATGCTATTTATATTGTTCATATTTTGAAAATGATTGTTCACATACATATTAAGACTCGAATATGAGTTCGGGAAGCTATTTCATGTATTAAAATCGTAATATCTACCTCATAATGTAGATCTTTTAGAGCGCTCCGCTGAGTTGTGAAATTAAATTTCATTTTTCTCTCTCCATATCCTCAATTTTGATGGCAAGACCTACAAGTTTGGAGCTACATAACTATTTGCTTGTTAAATCTACAAAAATAAATCTATTTTTAAAGTGCTCGTGTCAATATGAAATGGAGAAAAATTTAATTTGTCGACTTTTGCAATGGGCGGATTTAAAACCACAACAATCATACCTTTTTTGTAAAAAATGTGAATTGGGAATTTGGCAAAGAACCGCACGCCAATACCCAAAGAGCCGCATGTGGCTCGCGAGCCGCGGTTTGCTGACCCCTGAACTAGGGTATGCGATACCGGGATGCTTCCCAATTTTAAGATTTCTTCAACTTTAACCACAGCAAGGTTATTCTAACTATTAAAGCTAAATTAGCTCTGGGGCGTTCATAAACATAATACAAAGGCCCCTTTATTCAAATACAAAGGCCTTCAATATTATATCGAGTGCGACACCAGTGTCCTGTCTGAAATGGGTCTAAGTAGACTCTAGTTTAAGAATTTATAAAACAACGTCCACTATACTCATCCTCACGTACGTGGAGTATATCAACATCCGAAGCGATTTGGTTGAACAGAGTTATTGCCCTCCCAATTGGCATCACAATTGACATGTTAGTTCTGCTCTTCGGGAGAACAAACAACTGATACTCCTAATGTCTAAGATAGTTATCAGGGACACATAAGTCAATAGTAACAAGAATGTCAGAGTTCTCATTTACACAACGTATAAGTCGAAAAAAATACGTGGCCGAATATTGATATTTTCTAGCATTTAAACTACAGTATGTAAGCATACCTAAGAGAAGGCCAGTTTGATAAAGCCACGGATAGTATCCATATAACCTTAAATAAAGGAGTCTCAAAAATTTATTTTGTACTGTTTGGAGGGGTCTATATTTGTATTTAGTTTTACCTGCATTGTGAGTTATCATCGGCATAATAAAACGAATCCGGAAATTTGTACGTAAACAGTTCACCGCAGGACACTTATTCGTTCGCCGCAGTACGTGAAACATGAGTTCGTGTAACATTTAATCAAATCACGAGTTCTTCGTTGAACATTTCACCTTGGAGTATATTTGTACGTATGCTACAACATGTGGCGAATTTTATGAGGTGTCTTTACTAGGTTAGGTTAGGTAAGGCTAGGGTTAATCTAATTGGAACAGTACTATTTGCAAACTATCGTCGCATTTTGTAAGATACGTACAAATGTATTCCACGGTTAAATGTTCAACGAAGAACTCGTCATTTATAAAATGTTATACGAACTCATGTTTCACGTACTGCGGCGAACGAATAAGTTTCCCACGATGAACTAAATCCGTACAACTTACATGTACCTAACCATAATAAAGATTATAGATCGATGATTGTTTTGGAATCGGGGTTGAGAATTAATACTTATTATAAAATCCCGGAATAAAAAATCCTATAAGGGGTGCAGACCCTACTGTGGAGCATGGGAGTTTTATGGGAAATGAAAATTCCCTCCGCTTATTGTGCCGAGTGAACGACAATTAATCTCACGATTGAATATAAAGGGACAGTAAAACACAGCTATTCGTTATAGTTTATAGGGTGATTGAGGGTATTAGCTGCAAAGTCGGTTACTTTAACTTTTTATATGTATATATTATATTTGTTGAAATATATTTATATTTAAATGAAAATAAATCAAATATATCTCTTTCGAAATATGTTAAATCATTGAAATATTTCTATTAGTATATTTGAGACTTTGTTTTAATATTATTTAACCTTTGTTAGTTTCAGTCAATATATTTGCGTTTTGACAGCACACAACTTATACATTACATGTAATAGACAGCATTGTAGTAAGTTATAATGGATTTAGGTTTTATACTATTCGTATAAAATTGAGTCGTTTTTTGAGAATCTGGTTTCGCCTCTCGGCATCTTCAGGTACTGTGTACACTTACCAAAAGGAAAATAAACACTGACACCGAATACTATTAACTCTAACTTATAAAACACATCAATACAATAAAGTAGGTAAAAAGTCTCCTCACCTAACAAGTCAACAGTCACAATTTAAAAAATATGTAAAACAAGTTATGAATAGTTGAAGTGATTGTAAAAATCTTCCTATATATCGTCCCCTGATTAACACAAAAACGTATCGACAAAAAATGTGTTTTTGAGTTAAGTATGCAGTTTTACTCAGAATAACGGTTTCTACCTGATGGACAAATAAAAAATTAAAAATGTCGACACAGATCGAAATAACCTAAGAGGGCTCGCACATCAGAACTCGCCGCATGCGTCTTACGACGAATTCGTCGATGTGACGTCATCGTAAACCAAGAAATAAACGTTATCAAATGGAGCTTCGCAGATTGGCCGATGCAACTGCAACTCTGCGACCCTGCGACATTCGTCTAATTGCATTGAGCCAAAGCCTGCATGTCGATCTCAAAAAATGTCGGCTCCGCGCAAGCGCACAGCTGCACAAACGGCCATTTCTCTCCAAACTGTCGTCGCGTTCGGAGCAGCCACGATGCGGCGAATGTCGATATCGCTAGGCAGATGGGCGAGGTTTTATCATGGAACACCGCCTGCCCGTTCTCGGAAGCTGCTTTGATTTATGGCGGTTAGGCACACGAGGCGAGTTGTGATGTGCGAGCCGGCGTTACTTTGATTAGAAATACATAAACGTATCGCTTGATACGTTTTCGTGTGATAACAATATTATTCGTCCTAAATTATTATTAAAACGTAACAGCATAGCGTTTTACAATTCGATTCACTTTTTTAATGTTTTTGAGAAGTTTTTCTGAAAGTAGAAGTAAAAAACTATTGAATACATAATATTTGACTTATATAAAATCTTTTTTATTTCAATATAAATTCTTAAAATGGATAAAATGTTTGAATTGTATAAGGAAAATTGCATAGAAAAGAATATTTGTCTGAAAAATTATCTTATAGGCATGACCCATTCGCTGCTGAACTTTTAATTAATATTTAATTACCACATTTAAATAACATGCTAATTATATATAATGGCCACCTGATGGGCAACGTAATACGGGCATATTATAATACATTCGATAAGTGTATAATAAATCTTCAAAACCTAATAATAGATCATTAGTAATTATAAGCAATAAAAATACTACACTCAAGAGGTGTAAAATCGTCGAATTAATGGAGTTAATTAATGAGATATCTCTATGATATCAGTCTTTAAAAGTTATTAGTATAACAATTAATATTCTTACATGATACCTACTTTTTATAATATTATTTTTTAAATATAACAAATCCACAAATAAACCCACCTAATATATCTCTGTTCCAGCCTTTGATGACATTTGTTTGTGTATCAGTGACTGTATGTAGGACTGTAGTGTATTAGTGATGTAAGGTGACTGAGGGGGCGATGCCACATCGACGTGGAGTTCGATAAGTGTGTGCATATTACTGATTTCACCAACACCTAGACAAGGGTCATTAACGATTAAAACAGACCGTACATATATTTATATACACGCGTATACATACATACATCCTCATACATATAGGTATATATATGTTTTATATCATTTTTTTCTTCTTTTATTTTGTTAACTGTCAATTCATGGCATTGTATTAAGTATTGTTTAATTTAATAAAACGCATTGTACTTATTCCACTTTTAATCATTAAATATTAGGACCGGTTTCGTCCGCCTCAGAGGGGCATTTTCAACTAAATACATTTTTTTAAAACAATATTTATCAAACAAAATCCAAAGTGACAGAAATAATATAACAATAGGTACATAAATTATCCGTCCAATAATAACTTCCCAATAACAGATTAATGTATAATTAATGAGGTTGGACATTAATATTTCATACTACATCAGGGGCAATAAACAAATTATTTTAAAATATTAACAAAACACAAAATATGAAACAATTCTTCTTCTTCTTTTGCCATATCCGCCCCTTAACTGGAGCATATGGACACCACGCGGTGCCTCCAAGAATCCCTGTCGCTCGCCAGTCTTCTTGCTTCGTTCCAGGTCAAACCAGCATCCCGTAGATCCACCGTATAGACTCTGTAGATTGTATTTAGCGGCCTTTCAAGACGCCGGAATCCGGTCGGCTTGAAGAACAGGCAAGTGTCACCGACAGGTTTTTCCGCCCCTGTGGGGGGCGCTCCCATAAGGAGTAGTGCCACCCAGCCGCTCGGTCTGACCCTGGTAGTCAATGCGCCACCGATGAAATGATGATGACCCTTGGCGAAGCTGAACAAAATATTTCATATGTTAAGTCCCGCAGTTTGCTCTGACAGGCCCCACGGCTTCTCAGAGTGAACTGTGGATGGTTAAGTCGGTCGCCACTGACCATGTAAATATAGGTAATAGGTAATATAGTTTAAGATTGAATTTTGTTTGTCGAAATATATATTAGGTAAAGGGTAATTAAATTAAATATGATTTGTTGGTAATGTTAATGTATAGTGTAAATTGTAATATAATATTCATATATAATGTAAAGGGTTAAAAGGTAATAAAGGGGGACTTATGGATGGGCGTTGAGGGTATGTAATTAGATAGTTAAGATGTACGTAGTGATAAGGGCATATAGATCGATGTCGCTACGCGACGCACGTACACGGCACAGTAATTGTTAATATATGCTCATAGGCCTGTTGCGAAGGCTCCCTTTTGCACGTATGTGCAATCACAAAGCATAGCAACACCTAGGCAATCATCGATCCGATTATAATCACGATCCCGCGCAATTAATTTACATATCAATTCCGTTCATTAATATTCGCGGTCATTCCGCGCGCGGCGTTTCCGAATCGGTATTCTGGCAGCTTTCCTGCTCTCACATACGACGGCGTCTCTGTCGTATGTGTAGAAACCGATTTCGAGATACGAATTTGCTCGCTTTGCAGTGACAGAGCCCCTCTCGCTCGCGTGTATGACGGCATCACGCTCACGCGCGACGGGAGAATCGGATCAATGATTTTGGTCGATCAAGGAGACCACGCACTGGAATAAAGTGCGGGAAATCTTTGATCGGCTAGGTATGAGTATCTACTAAGCAATTATTACTGCCTATATGTTTGGTTGACGGAATGACATCCGTCAACTAGTCGTAAGTATGTGCCCGTGGCGACACCGAGCTATATTAGTTGTTAATGTGAGAAAGGTTGCGCGACCAATACGTTTATATATTAGAATCGAGTAACTTCCCCGCGTGATATGGGTTTATATTAAGCTTTTATTTTGTAGTTAAATCACCAATCTACCGAGTTCATATTCTTAGACCAACGTCAAGTAGGTATTCAGGCCGTCGGGGCGCCTCAAAGTTGAGCCCCCCAACGGTAGTTGGCCGAAGGACTGGTATGCGCTGTCGAAGGCCTGGTGCCGCAAATATGCCAAGTTAACCACTGGCATATGACGCCTTATCATCCAGGCTAACTTTGTAGTACTCTTGTTTTTGGGTGAGAGGTACCTTCGCGCCGCTAGGGCCCGTAAAGCCGGCCGCCGCAGGAACGCCCCTCCCTCAGCCATGAAGAGCGCCACCACGCGGGGG
Source organism: Rhyacophila brunnea (assembly GCF_057557595.1). Classification (NCBI taxonomy): domain Eukaryota; kingdom Metazoa; phylum Arthropoda; class Insecta; order Trichoptera; family Rhyacophilidae; genus Rhyacophila; species Rhyacophila brunnea. The sequence goes on along the minus strand of NW_028232904.1, from coordinate 26,822,361 downwards.
GGTGTGCTGTATCGATAGGTAATTCAACCACAAATCCGTCGATGCCTCGCACGCCTTCGTAGGTGCGTTTTTCGTGGGGCTGGCCCAGAAACACTGCGGTACTGCTTCATCAATTACACGATCTCAGTACTCCTAGGTACTCGAAGGACGTACGTGACGAGTGAGCGACGCCGCCCGCCGGCGAGCGTCGACTCGCGCCCATAATTTTTCTTAGTCGGCCCTTACGTAGATGTCGCGGGTAATTAGTCATTGTACAATTTCCGCCACTCTCGTAAGGAAACCGTTAATTAATTTTGTCACCCGAAAAACGTTGAGCTAAGGGATGAAATCGGCCAGATTTGCATATAAACCCAATATTTTTAAATTCAATATCAGTCTTCGCTCACATTCCCGACCCTGAACCTGCGAAGGTCAGCGGCGGAATTTCGTTCACACTTTTCATATACAAGTCGCCAGGACTTGTGAGGAGGTACTCGCCCAGGTCCCGATACCTACTGGCAGATACCTACCTCCATACCTACTGTCACTTTGACAGATAGTGGTGAAGTGTCAACCAGCGACTTAGTCGTTTTATTCGCGAGTTTTATCGTTCATTACCGGACCCGGTCCCCAACCTTTTGTCGCGGTGCCCCGTGTTCGCGCAATCTCGATTACAGATAAAGATAAATTAATTCTTAAATAATTAAATAATAAAGGTGTTAGTTTATACAATTAATATTGTATAATAAATAAGACTTCTTTTTTTTAATAATTTTTGTGGTTTCGGACTTATATAATTTGAACTTTGAACCTTTGGTGATCGTGAGACCTAATAAAATTGTTTAATATAGTGTAAAGTTCTTTTATTGGACTAGACATAGTGCCTACCTGTTCTTCCTACAATTTGAATGTACCTCCACTCCAGGCCCGGAGCTAGCCGAGGATTCGGAGGCCTACATCGTGGCGCCCAACATTATGGTGCTGTCCAGGTCGCATTAACCTGGTCGGATCCCAAGCCCTGAGATCCACTACAGCATCAGAAAATAAATAAAATAGTGAGTACGACTTTTTTGGTAAAATAACATTGTGTACCAAGCTCACAGGAAGAGCAGAGTAGTGCGATAAGTGTATGTTCAGACAATTTCGAATAAAAATCAAAACACTTAGTGCAATTTTCGAAAAACAAAATACTTTGAAAATTTTAGTGATCGAAAACACTTATAAAAATTTCGAATAAAAATCAAAACACTTAGTGAAATTTTCGAATACAAAATACTTTGAAAATTTTAGCGATCAAAAACACTTATAAAAAAATTTCGAATAAAAATCAAAACACTTAGTGAAATTTTCGAATACAAAATACTTTGAAAATTTTAGTGATCGAAAACACTTATAAAAATTTCGAATAAAAATCAAAACACTTAGTGAAATTTTCGAATACAAAATACTTTGAAAATTTTAGTGATCGAAAACACTTATAAAAATTTCGGATAAAAATCAAAACACTTAGTAGAATTTTAAAATAAAAACACAACACATTGTCTAAAAAAGGCTCGCATGTACACGCGGGCCAAAGCGCGCAGAGCAAACTCTACCGACAGTGACGGCGATACCACGACCATGCCTCGCCCAGCTGAGGAACCCACTGTCAGCGGACCGTCAGACATCTTCGGTGCGCCTGAGTTCCAAGACGGCCAGATCTTCCCGGAGGACAGTCCACGGACTGACATCACGGTCGAGAGCGGACGCCCGAGACGGGAGGTACCTGAAGATGACGGCAGGAGGCCGTACGCCCCGAAACCGGAGCTAAAAACTACATTCACGGGGGACCCGCGACAACGGTTCGCGACATTTATAGAAGACTGCGAGGACTATTTCAAGGAATCAAAGTGTCCTCAGAACTGCCGCGTCAAGGAAGCCATAAGCCGCCTAGAAGGAGAGGCGAAGGCGTGGGGGCGAGAGTTCGACCCCGCCGATTCCTGGGAGGCCTTTAAGGAAGATGGTATCCTCCACTTCGAGTCGTTTGCCCGCCGTCAGAGGCAAAGGATAGACCTGCTGGTAAGACGCCAGAGACCGGAGATGACGCCATACCGGTTCCTCCGTCAGAAGGCAGAACTGGCAGCAGTACTGATGCCCGACATGAAGCCAGAGGTGATGGGGCAGACGTTCCACTTCCTGCTGACGGGTGCCGATCAGATACGTGTGGACCGCATCCAATGGAGGACGATGGCACAGCTCGTTGCTGCTGCCAAAACCCTCAACTTGCTGCCCGACGAGCCTACTGGAGGCCGTCAGTCATACCAATCGGCGTCGAAGCAGCCGCCGCCGCCATGCATATTGTGTGGGGGCTGCAACACGGAGACGAAGAGGCCACCCAACAACGATAATTGGAGGGACCGGCCGCAGACCGGACAGAAGGGAGCAGCTCGACAGGACGACAGAGGAGAAGAGGGGGCGCCAAGGCGCCAGGGGCCCCCCAACCGTGGCGGGTACCAAGGCGGACGAGGCAGAGGCGGTGGCAACCGTGGCGATCGCCGCACAGCCAGCGTCCAGCGTCAGGCGGCACCGGAGGAGCGCCGTCAGGAGCAGTCCCGTCCCGAATGAGGACGCACCCCGACGCCGGCGACCCATTGTCGGCTCCAAGAAGGACGTCGGCCCGACGGGCCCCGACGAAGAGTGAGAGTGAGCAGTGTCGAGTGTAGAGACGACCACCATACGCCTACGCAAGACATTGTTCACGACTTGCGAGCACTGGCGGTGACAAACAATAACCGTACCGGTGTAATTAATGAATTAAGGACGGCAAAAGCCAATAAATTTAAACCCAAGGACAATTCGATTGCCGTGGTACCGCGCAAGACTGAATCTGGTCGCGGTAGTGTTAATTTTTGTATAAATGATAAACATGTTGTTGTTCCAGTGGCCCGGAGGGACGCGCGATCAAATGTCAATTATGCCCCTACACATGTGAGCACGCCACTACCAGGTGCGGGCGACGTACATGTGGGGGCTGAAGTGAACGCGTCGGATGCCAACCCTGGAACCATGAGCCATCTGGTTCGAGCCGTAAGAAGCCCGAACCCCAAGACCTTCGGGTCTGACCAGTGGAAGGCATTGCCCCCTGGTCACGATGATGGCCACATCAATACAGTATATTTTTATAATAAAACCGCATTATTAGGATTAGGATATGTTGACAGCACAGAGTGGGACGATGGGCACGGTAAGTATCGTATGCCCATCCCGAGCGAACGCGGCCGGCGAGACTCCAGCACTACACGAGCCAACCAGAGTTCGACCGGAACGGCAAGTAGCTCGGGTCGCGTCAAAGTTGACGGCGGCCCCTTTGTGTTGTTTAACCCCAGTAATTATAGCGCCGATTCTGGCACCCCTTGTTTAACCCGCACTAAAAATTACAAGGCTGAGGCTGGCCAACTAAAAATTAAAATCCGTAGCCATAACAATGTAGATAATAACCTCATGCATAATAGCCGAATAAACGCCGAACCATCCGTTACCGCCTCCACACCGTTCGATCCGAACATCGCGACACCCCTCGATAGGTGTGCGAACGACGACGAAAAGTGTGGAATAAATTGTGTAAAATGTGTTGTAATTAATGATGTGTATTATAATAAGTGTAAATTAACTAGTGTAAGTGTAGATAATGAGAAGGTGTTAAATAGTGTTAGTGTTAAAAACAATATAAATAGTGTTAATAATGTACATATCCCGACCGATGTGGAAGTGGAGCTATTCGATGGCGAGTCAGTAGTGCGGAACGCCACCGTAGTCGACGACGAGGCTTCAGCGGGGGTTTATAGTGTCTGGGGGGCCACTCCAGAATTAAAGGGGGGGCACCTCCTCACACTACCCTTCCGCATAGGAGAAAACGAACAGGAGTATGAAGCCGTCATTGACACGGGAGCTACGCACACTTTGCTGCGTAGCGATCTGTATCCCCATAAAATAGTGCCGTGCGGGAAGCCGCAAACTTTAGTAACGGCCGGGGGCGGATCGCTGCGTACCGAAGGGGTCGTTACCGTAAAGGGCTACCTTAGGGATAGCCCGATAGTGGTGCAGGCACTTCTGGTCAGAGACCTACATGTCCCATTTTTGATGGGACTGGACTGGCTGGAGGCGCAGCAGGCAGTGGTAGACATGAAGCGCCGCTGCATCCACTATGGTGACGACCTGCGACAGACGCTGTATAGCAGGACGCTTCGGAAGCCCTTGCCGGGAGGTCCGATCCAGACCGCGGAACTAGCGCCCGGAATTCCCGATTCGGCCCGCGTCGCCTTGACGAAAGTCTTGGAGGACTTCGCGGACCGTTTCGCCGAGACCGGTCCCTTGTGCCGTACAACGGAAGTGAGGGTTTTCCTGAAGAACCCTACTCCGTTCCGTCTCGGTCCCTTCCGTCAGTCGGAGCAAAAGAAGCGACAGATCCAGGAGGACGTTGAGCAGATGATGGCAGACGGGGTCATTGAACCGAGCTCCAGTCCATATCTGAGCCCAGTGGTACTGGTACCAAAGAAGGACGGGTCCACAAGGTTTTGTGTGGATTATCGGCGGCTGAATTCGCAGACGGAGGATGAAGCGACCACGCTACCGTTAATCCTAGAGACCTTGAAGGACCTAGGAACCGCTAAGGTATTCAGTTTACTGGATCTCCGCCATGGTTACTGGCAGCTCAAGTTACACCCGGAAACCAAGCCTTTGACGGCCTTTGCGACAGCTGATGGAGGCTGCTACCAGTTTCGTGTTCTCCCTTTTGGGTTGAAGCAGGCTGTGGGAGCTTTTCAGCGGTTGATGTCGCAGGAGGTCCTGATCGGTTTGGTCAACAAGATCTGTCTCGTCTACCTCGATGACATAATTGTCTATAGTCGCAACTGGGAAGAACACGCGCAGCATTTGAGGCTCGTGTTCGAAAGACTGCAATTCCACAAATTGCGAGTCGCCCCAAAGAAATGCCAGATTGGGAGGCAGGCTGTGGATTACCTGGGGCACCATATCACGGAGACGGGTAATGAGCCCCAGGAGCACCACCTTGCCGAAGTGGAATCGGCTGCGGTGCCAAAAACGAGGCGAGATGTGCGCGCTTTTCTGGGCCTGTGTAACTGGCTCAGAGAATACGTGCCGCATTTTGCTGAGATGGCGGTGCCTCTGACGAAACTACTTCGCTCAACTGTGCGATTTCAATGGGGAGACGAAGCGGAGGTCGCCTTTCGTCGAATAAAGGACGCTTTAAAGCAGCCTTTGAGATTGGCTAGACCTGATTTTGAGAGGCCCTTCTGCCTCCAGACGGACGCCAGTGGGCATGGCATCGCGGCCGTATTGTTCCAACCACGGGACGATGGCGGGCGCGATGTCATCTCCTACGCGAGCAAGCGCGTCAACGAAACGGAAGCTCGTTATCATATTAACGAACTGGAAGCCATGGCCGCCGTATGGGGTATAACCAAATACCGCGGCTACTTGGAAGACAGGAAGTTCAAATTGATAACGGACAACCAGGCGTTGACGTGGTTGAACACCGCCAAGAACCAGAAGGGTAAACTCGCTAGGTGGGCGATTCTGCTCTCGGAATACAATTTCGAGACGGAACACTGCCCCGGCAGTGAGAACCACTTAGCGGATCACCTCTCGAGATTTCCGCAAGGACCAGCGGGTGCAACTCTTAGTCCGGAAGAGGAATGCGCCCGTATTGAAGCACCGACGAGACGACCGGAAGCTACGGCGATGTTGCTTATCATGGTAAACATCCGGGAGGCAGTAATTGAGAAGCAGAAGACCGACCCACGCATTATGGCGACAGTCGCGCTTTTCAATTCTCCCGACAATGCGGGAAGACGACCCGCCGGACTAGCCGTAAGGGACGGAATGCTGGTAAGGATTAGCAGTCGGATGGATCCGCAGCTAGTCGTACCGGCCGGCACAAGGGAGGATGTAATGAGAGTATACCACGACCAGAGCGGGCACCCAGGTGCCGCGGAAACCGACCGCTCTATCAGGGAGTGGTATCACTGGAAGAGGAGACGGCGTGACGTCGAAAGACACGTCCATAGTTGCGAGGTGTGCGCCACTCGGAAGAGGGCTGCCCCGCAACCTCCGGCACCTCAGACGTCGCATATGGAAGCGGTGAGGCCATGGGAGATCCTGGCGTTAGATTTGATGGGACCATACCCAACGACCAGTCGTCGCAACAAGTACTTACTTGTGATGACTGACATGTTCTCCCGATGGGTGGAAGCCTTCGTGATGCGATCCGCGACGGTGTCGGCGATCTTACCGTATGTGGAAAATCAGATCCTGAAACGTTATGGTTATCCGCGAGCGATTCTGACGGATAACGGTACTCAATTTGATCATCCTAGGTGGCGGATGGCTTTGGAAAAATGGGGAATCAAACACTGGACGACGGCGATTTATATGCCGCGCTGTAACCCCACCGAACGCCGAAACCAGGAGATCAAAAAGGGTCTCCGTGTCCGTCTAGCGAGCGATGACCATGACAAATGGGATCTGCACGTTCCAGACATTATGTACGATCTCCGATGCCGGAGGAACGCCGCGACTGGGTTTTCGCCCGCGGAAGTGCTATGGGGGTTCTCGATCTGCCGACCGGGACACTTCAGCAACCCACTGCGGACAGAACTCGACGATGAGGTCCGGTTAGACAGGGAAGAGATGAACGCGGCGGTATCGGCCAACCAAGCGGCGTACTTCAGAAGGCGAGGTACCGAGCCGACCACCGGTCCGCTGACGTTCGAGACAGGTGACCAGGTGTACACGAAAGAACACCCGAAGAAGAGGCCAGGCGCATGCGCCGGCCTAGATGCAAAGTGGAGTGGTCCTCACACTATATTGATGAAAGTCGGACGAACTCAGTACTTTGTAAATCGACGTGGCAGGCCCTATAAATTCCACGTCGATCAACTCCGACGTTACCTACCTCCTGTGGCCACGGGAGCCGAGGTAACTGACGAGGGGGCAGACGATTCGGTGACGCCCCCAGCGCCACCGGACGTCACTTCCGCAAGCTTGGGTGACAGTACCGAACCGGTCGGACCGTCAAGCATCCCAACAGCGGAAGAAGGAGTCGACCATGACTCCGACACGGACGACGAGATTGGGGAAACCCAAGGAGTGGATGGCGGGGTTCATACAATCGACCCCGCGCCATCAGGGGAGTATCGCCCATGGGAGATGGGGGACGATACGAGGGGACGCCCGTCACCAGGACCGGCGTCTCCAGAAAACCCCGAGACTGACGGCCGCACTACGGTGCCCGGCGTCAGCGGGGGCCTTGAATACCGGAAGAGTGTGTTAGAGGACGTCCTAGACGACACACCTTTCAGGACAAGGCCTCCCAGACGAGAGTTCCGCTTGGCGGGACGCACGGGAAAACGGCGCCAAAAAGGGTCCGTTCTACCGGCGTCCGAAGACGTACGGTAGGAGCCCAGAACTATACGTCGTTGTTTACTACCGCTATCCGGATGCGCGCAAGAAGAGTCACGCACGTAAGGCAACTAGTTGTGGGCCAAAGGAGTGCACGCCTTAGCCCAATAAAGCTCTCAAACGGAAGGCCCTTGCGTGGCGTGACAGCAAAGACACCGCGCGCATAGATGGGACAGAGGCCCAGGGTAGCGGAGTACTCACACGGGTATGAGTTGGGTTCCACCGCGTCGAAATGGAGGAAGCGGAACGGCGATATTTTTGTTTTGTTTTTTTTCTTTTTTTGTTTGTTTCTTTACTAATATTGCGCATGTATATTTTGTCTTCCCTGTTGTAAAAAAAAAAAAAAAAAAAAAAAAAAAAACCATGTATGTACCAGCGACGTCGAGGATACGACCGGGGGAATCTCCCTGGCGTATGATTCTGCAGGTCCCAGAACGGGCTGCCTGGCTCACACCGGGAAACCTGTACACCCACCCCTGACGATGGACTGGTGGAAGGATACTTTCTTAAGATCCTGTCCTAGAAAACACTCCACGTCAGGAGGGTGACAGGCAGACTATTTCGTCACCAGCAGCCCGGGAATGAATTATCTCTAATCCGAATTTGCATTATATAAAATTTTCTCTTCTATGTTCTATATATGTGTACCCGACTCTGGGCCAATGAATAAATAATAATTACCCTTTTTGTCATGTGCATGCCGTAGCGGTTATAATTATTTTAGATATCTTCTTTTTTTTTGTACGTTTAATGGTTATTTCGTTGTGTCTATGCATGTATTGTTTGTTTTGTGAGGCGGAGCCAAGGGGGCCGGTGGCTAATTGAGGTCAGATCCTGGCGGTGGTTTTGCTTTGGTTGGGGGGATTTGTCACCGACAGGTTTTTCCGCCCCTGTGGGGGGCGCTCCCATAAGGAGTAGTGCCACCCAGCCGCTCGGTCTGACCCTGGTAGTCAATGCGCCACCGATGAAATGATGATGACCCTTGGCGAAGCTGAACAAAATATTTCATATGTTAAGTCCCGCAGTTTGCTCTGACAGGCCCCACGGCTTCTCAGAGTGAACTGTGGATGGTTAAGTCGGTCGCCACTGACCATGTAAATATAGGTAATAGGTAATATAGTTTAAGATTGAATTTTGTTTGTCGAAATATATATTAGGTAAAGGGTAATTAAATTAAATATGATTTGTTGGTAATGTTAATGTATAGTGTAAATTGTAATATAATATTCATATATAATGTAAAGGGTTAAAAGGTAATAAAGGGGGACTTATGGATGGGCGTTGAGGGTATGTAATTAGATAGTTAAGATGTACGTAGTGATAAGGGCATATAGATCGATGTCGCTACGCGACGCACGTACACGGCACAGTAATTGTTAATATATGCTCATAGGCCTGTTGCGAAGGCTCCCTTTTGCACGTATGTGCAATCACAAAGCATAGCAACACCTAGGCAATCATCGATCCGATTATAATCACGATCCCGCGCAATTAATTTACATATCAATTCCGTTCATTAATATTCGCGGTCATTCCGCGCGCGGCGTTTCCGAATCGGTATTCTGGCAGCTTTCCTGCTCTCACATACGACGGCGTCTCTGTCGTATGTGTAGAAACCGATTTCGAGATACGAATTTGCTCGCTTTGCAGTGACAGAGCCCCTCTCGCTCGCGTGTATGACGGCATCACGCTCACGCGCGACGGGAGAATCGGATCAATGATTTTGGTCGATCAAGGAGACCACGCACTGGAATAAAGTGCGGGAAATCTTTGATCGGCTAGGTATGAGTATCTACTAAGCAATTATTACTGCCTATATGTTTGGTTGACGGAATGACATCCGTCAACTAGTCGTAAGTATGTGCCCGTGGCGACACCGAGCTATATTAGTTGTTAATGTGAGAAAGGTTGCGCGACCAATACGTTTATATATTAGAATCGAGTAACTTCCCCGCGTGATATGGGTTTATATTAAGCTTTTATTTTGTAGTTAAATCACCAATCTACCGAGTTCATATTCTTAGACCAACGTCAAGTAGGTATTCAGGCCGTCGGGGCGCCTCAAAGTTGAGCCCCCCAACGGTAGTTGGCCGAAGGACTGGTATGCGCTGTCGAAGGCCTGGTGCCGCAAATATGCCAAGTTAACCACTGGCATATGACGCCTTATCATCCAGGCTAACTTTGTAGTACTCTTGTTTTTGGGTGAGAGGTACCTTCGCGCCGCTAGGGCCCGTAAAGCCGGCCGCCGCAGGAACGCCCCTCCCTCAGCCATGAAGAGCGCCACCACGCGGGGGGGTGTGCTGTATCGATAGGTAATTCAACCACAAATCCGTCGATGCCTCGCACGCCTTCGTAGGTGCGTTTTTCGTGGGGCTGGCCCAGAAACACTGCGGTACTGCTTCATCAATTACACGATCTCAGTACTCCTAGGTACTCGAAGGACGTACGTGACGAGTGAGCGACGCCGCCCGCCGGCGAGCGTCGACTCGCGCCCATAATTTTTCTTAGTCGGCCCTTACGTAGATGTCGCGGGTAATTAGTCATTGTACAATTTCCGCCACTCTCGTAAGGAAACCGTTAATTAATTTTGTCACCCGAAAAACGTTGAGCTAAGGGATGAAATCGGCCAGATTTGCATATAAACCCAATATTTTTAAATTCAATATCAGTCTTCGCTCACATTCCCGACCCTGAACCTGCGAAGGTCAGCGGCGGAATTTCGTTCACACTTTTCATATACAAGTCGCCAGGACTTGTGAGGAGGTACTCGCCCAGGTCCCGATACCTACTGGCAGATACCTACCTCCATACCTACTGTCACTTTGACAGATAGTGGTGAAGTGTCAACCAGCGACTTAGTCGTTTTATTCGCGAGTTTTATCGTTCATTACCGGACCCGGTCCCCAACCTTTTGTCGCGGTGCCCCGTGTTCGCGCAATCTCGATTACAGATAAAGATAAATTAATTCTTAAATAATTAAATAATAAAGGTGTTAGTTTATACAATTAATATTGTATAATAAATAAGACTTCTTTTTTTTAATAATTTTTGTGGTTTCGGACTTATATAATTTGAACTTTGAACCTTTGGTGATCGTGAGACCTAATAAAATTGTTTAATATAGTGTAAAGTTCTTTTATTGGACTAGACATAGTGCCTACCTGTTCTTCCTACAATTTGAATGTACCTCCACTCCAGGCCCGGAGCTAGCCGAGGATTCGGAGGCCTACACAAGCCAGGTTGAAGTTAAATTCTGGCATCCGCAGCACGTGGCCGAGCCAGGTCCAACGTCGCCTCTTCACTTTCAGCGTGATGAGAGGCTGCTTGGTGCGTTCTCTTATCTCCTCGTTGCTCCTAAAATCATACCACCGCACACCGAGTATTCGTCGCAAACATCTGTTTTCGAAGTTCAGTATACGGTTGCTCTGAGCCTTCGTAAGGTTCGCTACCATAAAGCAGCACCGTCAGAATGCAAGCGTCGAATAGGCGGCATTTGGTTTTGACCGAGTACAATCGTGAGTCCCAGACATCGAGTTGAATGTTGCTCCAGCCATTCCCATTCGGATAGCGAGCTCTTTCTGCAAAATGCCATTTACCGTGATGTGTACCCCCTGGTACTTGAAACTGTCGACGCTCTCGATGTTTTGTCCGTCGCTAATCAGAGGGAAATCTGGATCCCATCAATAAATCAATACCATTGACCATATTATAGACTCGCATGTAAACCATCATATAAAATAATATAGCAATGGATACATTTGAATTTTAAATGCAATTATTAAAAAAGCAGATTATAATGTTAACGCAAATCATCACCTTATCAACAAAAACAAAAATAACATGTTTACACTTCGTTTTCCGCAGTATTCTTTATTAAGTAAAAATATATATAGAATATTTAAGAATGTATGTTATTACGTTATATGAAAACGGTTTTTCATATTTTATTACGCACGTGAGGATTGTTTGACACGTGTCTAGCAAACCTTTTATCAACCTCTTGCACGTGTCGCCCTAAAGCTTTCCCATATACACACTTTTCTTTCAAAGTAAGTATATAATTTTATATTTCCTTCCTCCACGTCGGCAAAATAAAGTTAAACGATTTTTAAATTCGCAGCATAAGAGTAATCCAACGTACCTATGTTTTGATCTGGTTAATATTTTTTTTATGTTTGCTCGAATTTTCTCTATAATATGACGTAGCATAATTCATCATATATTTTCAAGGACCGTCCATTATTTCAGAGTGGTGTACTTACTAACTTAAGATTTATTACAACGTTATTTTATTAGGTCTCATTCTTATTTGTCAGGTGGTTGTTTATCCAGTACAAATCTTGCAATCGATTTTTAACTAACTTCCTGACTTGCTAGACATTTGAAACTTTTAGAATATATCAGAACACGATGCCAATGCATTATTTTAATACTTTTAGCCCTCTTTAAGTAGAATTGAATTCATTTTCAGTTAATTCTGTTTTTTATGAAAAGTTATTTTATTGATTGCTAGGGGAGTGGTCTGGGGTCCTAGCAACTAATTATTAATATATACGTACGTTACTATGTAAATCAATATGAAATGTCAAAATTACATTTCAGTATTATTTCTAACAAGTACAAATTTTTTTGATCGTTTAAGGGCCCACATGCTTAGCGTAGGTCAAAATGGAGCTTTTATGGTATTTTCAGAGCATAACCCTGGACATTCTTAAACGTTGCAGATAATCTATTTATATAATTGTGAAGCCTTTTTATCCTTGCATAAATATTTTTATTACATAAAATAGTATTCTTTTAAACCTCTCGCTTTAATGTTTTAGAATATAGTCATATTTCAGTACATCCATGTGCAGTGGTGTTAAGATTTTTTAGATTTATTCATTTTTAAACGCATTTACAAAAACATTAGTAAAATTAATGTTAGCATTATATAGTGACATATTTACGATAAAAAAAATATATTTTATAATCTTTGTGATCCCAAATTTCACAAGAATTAGGCATTTTATTATTCAAAAAATGAGCACGACTAACACATTTGAAGATAATTCTAAAGATACTTATTAGACGCTGTATCTTTGACCATTCAAATGTGATAAATATTCTACGAACAATGTTTGCTTTATAATAATTATTGACCTAAGAATAAGGTAGTATTTTTTTTAAATACGCCATTTCTATTGGCATTTCCCAGTGGCTAAGCTACAACATACGACATTGAAATACGAATAATGATTGCGTTATAATACTCGTAATATGACGTAGCAATTTATCATACATTTTCAAGGACCGTCCATTATTTCAGAGTAGTGTACTTACTAACTTAAGATTTATTTTCTTTCAAAACCCCATTTTGCTGTTTTACTTGATCAACATCTACTTTATTTCCCTTGATAATACCACAAATTGTATTAAAAAAAATGTAAAAATATTTTCCCAAATTTGTTTTCTTATTATGTCTGATACTAACAAAAATAACTTACCATCAGTTTACATTACATCGCTTTCTTTCTTTTTTATCATTGGTCCTATTCGTGGGGGCCGTGAATCCATCCTGAACGCAGGCCCCCTACCCATCGCCAGTAGCGAAGGGTGGAGGTAGGCTATTTAGACGATACATCAGTGAAACGGCAAATAATTTTCAACTATAGGCGCGACGATATTTTCGACTCGCTGGCATTCGGAGAGCGAACGTCGAGGTGTGGTAAATACGCCAATTTGTTTCGTGATGGCGACGGGGGTATTAATTCTTAAATCGTGTAAAGATGACTAAAAACGTTACCCATTTACTTGAAAGTTCCCACCACCACCCGTCATTTATGCACAGCCGTGGATATGCACGGCCGCTTTCCATGACGTGTCTGAAAGAAGTGATTTTAAGTGCTCGTTCCGTCCCGAGACGGAGCCGCACGGGACTAATGCTGCAACCATGCACGTAGTGCTTAAAGAAGAAAGTTAAGAAAGATTTTTTTTTTGTTTTTGGACTGGCTCTGCTGTCCGCTGACGTTAAGCGCCCTGTGTATCCGCATACTGAGTGTCAAGAATTGAAATGAATGAGTCTGCAGAGGAGTCGAGACTATCCCGCTCTCCATACGACGCTGCGAATTAATGCGAACAATAAACAGAACATTAAATGGACGCATGTTGGATTTATATGACGAATTATATTTCGTTCGGGCTTAAATTATGTATGTTCAATAAAAATAATATTACATTCTTTAATCTTGTGAATAATTCGTTGAATAAAAACAATAGTTAATTAAATTATTAACAAGTTCAAGTACCTACTTAAATATTAAAAAAAAGTTTGTGATCCGTGACATCGATTAGTAATTAAGCTAATTTAATAGGTACCTACTTCAATTTAAAATACAAAAGCCGATTGCTAATATTAACTCAGTTTATAAAGCGCTTCGAAGAGTATTGTTATCATGGCCCCCACAAACGGTGGGCCCGGGCTCAGGAAGGGCCCGGCGTGGCGAGTCGACCAGTTAAGTGATATAAACACACATAAAAATTCTCTTTAATAGTAAAAAAAAGTAGCGCAACCTTTTTTTCAATAATGTTATTATTTAAAATCATGTGGCTGTACGATACAAGTTTTTATTTTGTACTTGATACTTGACAACTCCACAATTCAAATGGATGTATTAAAATATACAAAAAAAAAAACACTTATAATAAATATACACATTAATTTTATCGCGTACACCATTTGTAAAACGCTACTGTTGAGCGTCGCACTGCCTTTATCTTTAATGATAGGTAGGGGGGCCGCCAAAAATCTTAGCCTGGGGGCCCGCTTCAGGATGTGGGGCCATGATTGTAATAGCCATTTATTAATTAAAATTCTTTGCAATTAGATAGCACAGTGGTCAATGAGCGTGGGCGCTTATCACGAGAGACGCAGGTTCGAGTCCTGCAGGGTGTCGAATTCTTTTTAAAAAAAAATCTTTTGGTTATACTAATGTTCTTCTCCGAAGTGTTTTCAAATTATGTAAGTGACATCTTTCACTTTTCGGGTGAGTGCTTCGGCCTTCAAGCTATCGATCCGTCTATGATTCATCCGAATTATTTCTTATATTTACGTTTAAACTGAGATATTTCAAATTGCTTTCTGATTAATTAACGTAAAATGACATTACTAATTTCATCTTAACTGACTTCTGATACTTTATCGGCGTTCTTGTAGATCATCATCATCAGCTTGAATTTTGAGCCTCTCCAAGCTGATTTCAATTATCTCGGTCCCGTGCGTTACGATGTCACGTACTTCCTTGTAACTTGGCATTACGTTTGAGAGTAAACTGCCATTTATTAGCCATAGTGTTACCATTTATAACAAGGCGCTTAAAATGTTGGGCTTCGTCATGCGTACTTCCCGGGTCTTTTCGGATGTTACGGTAATAAATCTTTTATTTAATTCTTTAGTTCGAAACAGACTTGAGAGTGGGTCTATTATTTGGGCACCGCATCAATTGAAGTATGGCCTTATGGTGGAGAGGGTTCTGAAGAAATTCTTGAGACTCCTTTACTTAAGGTTGTATGGATACTATCCGTGGCTTTATCCAACTAACTTTCTCTTAGGCATGCTTACATACTGCAGTCTGCAATTTAGAAGAAATCTTTATTTAGCTACGTATTTTTTTCGACTTATACGAGGTATAAATGAGATCTCTGCCATTCTGGGCAGTGTTCACCTGTGTGTCCCTGATAACTATCTTAGAAGTAGAGTGCATCAGTTGTTTATTCTCCCAAGGTGCAGAACCAACCTGCCACTGGTAATGCCAATTGGGAGGGTGATAACTATGTTCAACAAAATTGCTTCGGATGTTGCTATATTCCACCTACGTGAGGATGAGTATAGGTGGATGTTGTTTTACAAAATATTAAAATAGGGTCTGCTTAACTCATCCCGTGTACTTCCTTGTACCTGTCTAATTTATATTTTTTGTATGTACACATTTCTACTGTTTAATAACTTACTATCTATCTCTTTTTTATGTAATACTGTTTTATATTTCTTTGTTTCTAAATGTCATGTTGTGAACGTCTTAAAGTTATAATTTGTAATGTCCACAATATATTAATAATAAATAAATTAAATCGAAAATTGAATTAAATTCCGCAGAACGATCCAGCGGCATCTAGGTCTACCTTGCACCTCTTAGGTATCACTCGGTGACTAAATGGCAAGTTTTTCCACTTGCCTAAAATGCAGATACGGCATCTGTACTTAGTACGGCAGTATAGACAAGCAACAAATTTAAAAATCTCAGAAACATGGGTACATATTAGAAAATAATCTTAACTTCATCACCACCTTTTGCCAATGGACCACATTATGTATTCCCTTAGTTATGTATGTATTTGTTGGAAAACATGGCTGTACAAGAATTAATATAAACCGACAATTTTTCAAAACAACACCCAGTAAAGTCATACGGTTAATGTAAACAACAAACAATACTAAATCAATGCGGGCCATATCGCGCCGGCATTGTTACCACTTAGTTCGCCTCTGTGGTTATTTTTGGTTCTAGATTTGAGATACTGCTTACTTTAGGGAAATCCCGGACTTGTAAATTATTACGCCTAATGTTCGTTACGAGGTTACACGAGAGAAACACAAAAATTTACAAGTTTTCGGGACACTTGTTTTCATAACAAAAATCTTATGTTCTTTCGAAAGATAATAATGTTTATTTGAATATTAAACATTTTTACATATTTAATAAACTATTTTTTTTATTCAACGAATATTAACAAGATTTACGAATGTAAAATTCTTTTATTGAACATACGTAATTTGAAAATACTTCTCAGAAATATACATTAACCATTAAAAATATCGTTTAAAAAAAATACGACACCCAGCAGGTGCGAAATTTGGAGCGATACCGGTCACAGTTAGTAATTAAGACGATGTCTTTACCTACGAGATGCACCTAGCGAAAAATACGATGCTTGCAACTTGGGACATTATTTGATAATTTACAATTTAAACTGTATTAATTAATAAATATGTATCTGAAAACATTAAAAAGAAAAATACTTTTTAATTCAAGTCAAAGATAAGCTTAAAATTATTGTAAAAAATGTTATAAAATGTGAATTTGTTAAAGGATCCCATTTTATTATCACATATTATTTTATGATCATATTCTTTATTTAAATTTTGTTTATTAAGTTTTCTATGTTGTACCTAAGAGATTTTTGACTAATTCATAGTTTTAATATTTTTTATATTTACTTAAAAAAACATCGATTTTTATAAATATATAAATGTATAACCTTGAAATATTTTTTATTTCTTTCTAAATATGTTAGTTCATTGCAATAATTGTATTAGTATATTTTAGATTTTGTTTTATTATTATTTAACCTTTGTTGGTTTCAGTCAATATAATATTTGCGTTTTGGCAGCATAAAACTTGTACACTAAATTTAATAATATACAATATTGTGGATTTAAGGTTTGTACTATTCAATTTGCGTAGTTTTTTTGCGACCCGGGTTTCGCCTTTCGGTATCTTCAGGCACTATATGTACTCACCAAAAGGCAAATACTCACTTTCAACGAAACAGATAACTCTAACTTATATACTTAACAAATGAATACAATACACTTACTTACTAAGTCAGTAATGAAAAAAAAACATTTAATTAATTTTTGAAAAACGAAATACGTATATGCTTTCTTAAAACCGAAAATATCGGTATTTTGGATTTTTGAAACCGGTAATTCGGTATTGAATAATAATTGAATACCTGTATTGCAACGATTTCGATTTATTTTGTAATTAGACTAAGACATGAATTAATTATCGCATATTTGCCGGGACTATTAATTATATTATCTCTGTCCAACGTTTTGTAGAGAAGTTTTTACATACGATTAATGATGTTTCCCGCTGCCATCTTTAGATTAATAAAGCCTGAGCATAACTTTTTGCACAAGCAACGAGTGGTCCACTGCCATACTATTTATTGATAAAAAAAACTTGCAGGCAGAGTTTGGTATTCTATAATGACTGAAGAGTATAAATAAGTTATTAGTTATTGTCGTTTAGAATCGACTGTCACATTGACAAATGTTCTAGTGTATTATGATATTATTACACACGGAAGAAGTTAACTTACTTTGATCGTCACTTCCAATTATTAATAACACAGAACCACTAAATCAGATGAACTCCAAGGTCTCCAAGGTCTCCAAAATACGCTAAAATATTCTAAAACTAAGAATTGTCCGACAAGTGAACACGACAGATGCGTCAGTATGAGTCTCTATAGACAAAGACAGGTCATCCATAAACAACGGGAGGGGATGAAAGGTAGGACCAGTCGTGAATGTATCAGCTTTCATCTTCAGTCGGCAATGTGCTTACTCGTAAACCATCGGTGGCCAACCTTTTCAGCAGCCGGGCCAGATTCTAAAAATGAGATTTCCTACTGGGCCGCAAAACCGATTTTTTTATAATACAAAACAAAAAAAAAATATATATTATATATATTAATAAAATAAAACAAAAATCAGAATCAATTGATTAGACTTTTTTTAAATAATAAAAAATAAACAAAATACTTAATAAATTTTAGTGAGAAGTTTGATTTTGTGTGGCAGAACTAAGTGCATCAATATCGATATCGAGTGAGGTTGTTTCTACACGCAAACAGTTTTACAAATGCACATCAGTGATTCATGTTCTCACTCAGGATTTGATATGCTTCATCCGACTAAAAAGCTGTTCACACGTGTAAGTGTTTCCAAATAGGGAAGTCATCATTAGAGCATGTTTGTAAAATGCAGAATATTTCTCCTTGTCCATATATGTTTTGTAAAACTCTTCCAAACCAACCTGATGGAATTTCTTCTTTAACTGTTCATCGCAACATAGTTCGCAATGTTCCATTTGTAAATTTCCTGGTAATAAATTCACGTCTACAGAGAATGGCGTAACAAATGCAGCAAAAAGCACACGGTGCTTTTTAAAATCTTGAGCCAATATCGAATTTCAATTTGCGAAATTAGCACATCTAGCGGTAGCAATTTTCTCACTGCTACACGGGCCAGTTGACACCCAGCGGGCCGCGGGTTGGCCACCCATGTCGTAAACCAAACTACATGGGTAAGTAAAATATTACTTTGGAGAAAATTTCCAGACACGTTTTAGTTTAGATGAGAATAATACTTGAAAACAAACCGACGCGCCAAGCAGACAATCTGTCAAAGTTATTTCGTTTTATTTTCTTGACATTGACAGTTTGTTGCTTATTGTAAGTTTCGTCAGCGAGAAAGTTTATTCGAAAGTTTGAGAATGTTTCCGTTAATTTTTGACAGCCGAGATAGTTTAAAAATCGTTATTTTGTAGTTATAACCGAAAATATTGAAACTATATTCTTCATTTACTTTATACTAACTTCACCTGGGATATCCTACTATCATATATCGAAGAATCCATACTAGGCGACTATTTTATTATTACCACGTTTTTATTAGCTTGTATTCTTGTTTGTCCGGTGGTTGTTTATCCAGTACAACTCTTGCAATCAATTTTTAACTAACTTCCCGACTAGCTAGACATTTGAAACTTTTAGAATATATCAGAACACAATGCCAATGCATTATTTTAATACTTTTAGCCATCTTGAAGTAGAATTGAATTCATTTTCAGTTAATTCTGTTTTGCATGAAAAGTTATTTCGGAGAAATCCGTAATCCAATCCACTATTATTGGTTGCTAAGAGGGTGGTCCTAGCAACTAAATTATTAATATATACGTGCGTTACTATGGAAGTCAAAATAACATTTCAGTATTCTATATTTGTTTGTTTGTTGCAAAATTGCAAAAAAAAAAATGATTTGTTGACAATTGCCTTATTTGTCCTAAATTATTAATACATAGAATTGTCAAGTTTAAAGGTATGATTCAACAGAAAATTTAAAAATGTGGTATATAAAAAGTTCTTGTAATTATTAAAGTTTACCTTATTAAGAAAAATATTTTTTAAATAATAACTTGATTATTTTATATTTCAAAAATATTTATAATTTGTGTGTGTTCCCATATTATCTTATTTATGTATGTTCGATTTGATATGAATAAAAAGGATTTCAAGTTATACACATTTCTATTTGTATAAAAATCAATGTTTTTTTAAATAAATATAAAAAGATATTAAAACAATGAATTATTAAAAAAAACTTTTAGATATCTACTAAAGTTGTAAGCATATCTTTTACTTAAGGCGATGTCTTTACCTACTAGAGGCACCTAGCGGAAAAATACGAAGCTTGCAACTTGAGACATTTTTTTGATAATTTACAATTTCAACACTCACGGATTGGTTATAATATATTTTCTCAGAAGTGTTTTTCAAAATTATGTATGTTCAATAATTAGAATGGTACATTCTTAAATCTTGTGAATTATTCGTTGAATGAAAGAAATAGTTAATTAAAAATTATTAGCAAGTACGAGTAAGTTACATCATAAAATAATGGAGAAATCCGTGACGTCGGTTAACAATTGAAGTAGTAGGTACCTACTTTGATTTAATAAACAAAAACCGATCGCCAATAGTAGTTTGATTTGGAAGAATGCTAATGAGCAGGTATTAAAAGGCCAATACTTAAATTTTGTCGTTATTAGTATGTCACCCCGTAGCATAGTGGATAATGCGCGGATTGAGGCGTAAACCCATGAGATGCAGGTACGATTACTTTTTTCAAAAAAGATTTTTTCTATTGGTTATAATATATTTTCTGTGTTTTTCAAAATTATGTATGTTCAATAGTTAGAATGGTACATTCTTGAATCTTGTGAATTATTCGTTGAATAAAAGAAATAGTTAGGCAAAAGATATTTTTTTATGTGATCGACAACGAGTGACATGTTTTTATAAATTACCAAAGACCCAAATACTGGATCTCTCGAAACGCTCTAAAACCAGCTGGATAGAGGAATGATATAGTCGCAGCAGAAAATATCGAGGGTTCAAATAGAGTGGAATGAACTAGGAAATGCCTTCATCCATTGTTGGATCTATCCTGACCGACGATGATAATGATCGTATTTACTAACCTGATGTGATAATGACGATGGACTTCCATTTCAGGGTGTTGGCCACCGCTACGATGGCGTTGGCTGTTTCTTCAAGAGATGGGACGAGGCGCTGAGTCCCCTTTGTCACCTGTAACAAAATAGGTAAACACGTCGTGGGTATATTATTTAAATCATCGGCTTATACTAGGGATTTCAATACCGGTTTTTCGGTATTTCTTATTGAATATCGGTATTTCTAAAACATAAAACAAAACAGAAGTATGTGCTTATCAATAAATATAGCTATTAAAATCTTTTAAAAATATTATTTTATAGCAAAAACCTACATACCTACATTTATTATGTTGACATTTAAAAATATATATTGATCATAAATATTGTAGAACTACTGATTTTTTTACAAATAATTTGAATATATTGATAATTTTTAACTGAAGCCCTCAAAAGTTCATCAAGTGCAAATAAGTCCGGCTGCAGGAAAAGCTTCTTAAATTCAACGCTTATAGAACATTTTTGTCATGGATGTTTTCTATTTCAAAATAATATTATGATAATTCATCGCGACAATTACTTATATAAATAAATATATTTGATGAAATTTATTTTATTATTTTTTCACCTCTGTTGGATTCACTCAATATATTTGCATTTCAGCAGCACATAACTTATAATTCATTCTCAAAAACGTAAACGAGACAGTGTGCTCTCTTAATACTGAAAATTCCGGTATTTTGGATTTTTAAAACCGGTATTTCGGTATTGATAAATAGTGGAATACCGGTTATGAAATACCGGTATTACAATCCTTAGCTTATACTAAGATACTCTTTCAGATAAAATATACAATTTCAATATTGAAGTGGAAACATTTTCAGAACGCTTGAAAGACAGGCATATTATTATTTATAGAATTTGTAACAATCACCCTTATACTCCAGTCATATTATGTGCGTCAAAACAACCCCTTACATGTAAATAGGTAATAATAGTAAGTGAGTATCAAAGTGGGAAATACTACAAGGGTGGAGGTAGGCTGTTAAGATTGGTCACCTACGTGTTATTGCGAGCTGTCGTATCCACAAGTGGTTATCGAATGCACGTAATAAATATTAGGATCGTTAGTGTCCATTTTTGTCGTCCGCGCTGTGTTGTATTTTAGCATCTGAATATAAAATGCCCTAGGCCTAGATAGTGGCACAAATTTATGGATGAAACGGGTCTTGCAGTGGCCACAGGCCTTGCGTGTTGTAGAATGCCGTGAAGAATGAGGACAACCATTCATGAGGTCCTAACAATGACAAAGAAGTAGTTTAGGATGGTTTTGTTTATTTATAACTTAGAAATACTTTGGGCCCACGTTGGTCGCCAGTTATAGTATGTTTTTGTTATAAAATAGAAACACTTCCGGTTTTAGTATTTATTCCGAGTTCCAGAGATTAATCAATAATAACAGAGAATACTTCAAACGGTACACGAAAATAGATTAACAAGATAAGATGCAAAATAACCAGATGAACTTGCCAAAGGATTAGTTTAGTTTAGGTAGGTATCACATTTGAAAACTAAATACCACACTAGAAACGAATCTCGATAGTGTAAGGTGCTTAGTCTCAAAATAGAGGACATGTATGATCAAAGGAGTCAGAGCTAATTAGACTAAACAGACTGGCTGTGAGAGATCTGTGATTACGGAGTCAACATAGAGTTAAATCGTAATCTGTCTTCATAGTGCTTGCGATGTCCAATCAATGGACCGCGCCATCTATGAGTCTCTTTTCGAAGACATGCCGCTATGAGTCCGTAGAGAATTGCATTCAGGCATTCACTTTTTGTTTACACGTGCCACCGAAAGTGAAATAGATACTCAATTCATTCCAAAATGGCGTCAAGTGAAATAGCGGTGCAGGTTGGAATTCACACCAACAGTTTGTTTATTTCAATCAGTATGTACTATCAAATATGATGTCGACTGCAGGAACATCTATTTAACCGGTTTGTTTTCAAATATTCAAAATGACAGTTTACGTACCTATGTAAATATGATAACAATGTTCAGGGGCGCAGTGCGCATGCGCGGCAATTTTGGAATCATCTACAGTGATCAAAAAATGATCCAAAAGTAGAACAAGTTGAACTTCATTCACTTTTGATTCCGGGTGATCACTTTCGATGATTCGTTGATGAATGTGCGTTTACTCGGGTCACTGCGGATGATTCCTTCGCGATGATCGTCAAAAGTGAATCATATAAACGGAACTTAACATAATATGAATGGGCTATTATTGAAACAAATGTCTGTATTACAATTATTTGAATTTTTTCCATTTTTTAAATCTAAAATGATAATGATATTTTTACTGTATCAAAGAATTTGTTTTATATTTGAAATACGTTTTGAAAGTGTTTTTTTTATCCAACTGCGATTCATGTGAGTTCTGTGAATGGCTCTTTTAAAAGGACACATACAGCGAGCGAACAAGAGTGTTACTGACGAACTTCGCAAAACTCAAGTGTTGCGCAAACAGCATTATCTCACAACAAGACAATATACGCCACACACACCGTCGTGAATATGACAATACACAACAGTTTCTTGAAGCACGATGTTGTATTGCCGTTCTGCCATAGTTAACATTATTATGTTATATCTATGTAAAAAGATATGTTACAAACTTTATAGAATATACTATTATCATATAAGATAACGGTAGAATTCAGTGTCTGCTAAACTGTGTGCCGCGAAAATTTTGTCAATAAACTATTTTTGAAGTCATACTTCTTTTGGCGCGTTTGGGAAAACAAATCAGAGTGTATTTTTGGCGTGTGACGAAGTTGCGCGCGCCCAAGCAACACAATTTATTATTATGATTATATTCATTTCGGTCTCAAGGGTATATGCGCATGCGCATAGTGTCATTTAGTTAGTCGTTAAATACAACTAAGTAAACAGCACGTGTTGTAAACATAACCAATATTTCTACACTGTTAATTTTATATTCAAAAAACTTTATTTATATTGGAGTGTATATTTATTACCATGCTTTTCTTAGCTCGAATTTTTATTTGTCCGCTGGTTATTTATTTAGTAAAAATCTTGTTATCGATTTTTAACTAACGACCAGATAGACATTTGAAACTTTTATAATATATCAGAACACGACGCCAATGCATTCTTTCAATACTTTTAGCCATCTTAAAGTAGAATTGAATTCATTTTCAGCTAATTCTGTTTTGTATGAAAAGTTATTTCGGAAGAAATCCGTAATCCTATCCACTATTATAGGTTGCTAAGGAGGTGGTGCTAGCAACTAAATTATTAATATATACGTGCGTTACTATGGAAATCAAATGACATTTCAGTATTCTATATTTGTTTGTTTGTTGCAAAATAGCAAAAAAATGATTTGTTGACAATTGCCTTATTTGTCCTAAATTATTAATACATAGAATTGTCAAGTTTATATGATTCAACAGAAAATTTAAAAACGTGGTAGATAAAATGTATTTTTCATTGTAAAGATTGTGTATCAAGATTTGAGACTATATTTATGTAAGTATTATTTATGAGTAAAATTATATATCAATAAATAAATAAAATTTGTGAATGTTGAGTTAGTAAATAATTCAAAAAATATATTTAAATTTGATATTTTTTATTAAATTCACCATGGGCACTTCTGAAACGATTATAACCGCTGTATGGAAAAGATGAGTTTTGGTCCAATACAATAATTAAATTACAATATTTATCATGTGCTATATGAGTTTTCATCAACCTAATCCACTATAATATTAAAAGACTCAGGTAACGGTTTATTTTGTTTTGTTACGCTAAAGAAGTATAACTTCTAACGCGCGTACATAAGTACACACACCGATTTTTTTATTTAACGAATAATTAATTCTTTATTGAACATTCAAAAACACCTGCTAGAAATATTTATAACATCTAGAAATATTCCTTTTGACACTCGATTCACATGATTTGAACCCGCACACCCTGGGAATCGCGCTCATACGCGTTGATCATTAAGCTACGAGTTTCTTATCTAAGTGTTTCTTACAATTCTCACTGAAGTGCTTTCTAAATTGCATTATTGTTTTTGGCAATCGGCTTTTGTATTTTAAAGAGGAGGAGGTGGTGAGTATAGATAAAGGCAACGGTAGTGTAGATGGATGTAGATGTTTTTTGTCTTGATGCAGTAGTATAGAGAGTTACAGTGATTGGTGTATAGCTTAACAGTATATATATATAGTCGTCTCTCAGCTTTCCCCTTTCAACCGACATAATTGAATACGTGTATTAAATGAGGCTCTAAGTACCAAAAAGTAGTATTGCCTGTAGTTACAAAATACCGAGTCATTGCAGTAAAATTTCATGAAGCAGACCTTTTTAAAAATGTAGTTTTACAGTGTGAAGCAATCACGGCAGCTTCTATAATTTTAGATATTAAGAACTCGCAATTGTCAACACACCATCGTCAGCTATTTTATATTGAACGCCGTTGACCACTGCAGTGCTACTTACACAATTATAAATAAAACACGCCAACGGACTTACAACTTCGACAGGTTTAATTATTTTGCTGTATTTTTTTGACTTGCTTGAGGCACTTAGACTATAGTTGAAGTTATTGGCGTTGGTATGTAGAACATTTTATATAAAAATGTCAGTTTTTATTATTTTGGTATTTAGCGCCTTAATTAATACACGTATTCATGGGGATACCCCCATAGGATGTGATCGGCATCCTGCAATTCGCCAACTACTACTAATCACGTGACTGTGTCAGAAATGAAGTGTGTCTAGTGACCAGATTGGAGTGGAGTGGTGAGTTGAGTGACGGACTCAAAATGAGTGTTTCTCGTTATTTATACAAATGAAATCAATATATTACAAGAGTCATTGTCGCGATAAAATAAATCATAATAGACACTGTTGATCGAAATTATGATTGAGGAAATGCTGACAATCGCTTCCGTCACTCCAGTTTTGTCTTGATAACAAAACATAAATACCGTGTTGCCCTTGTAATTAGGGATTGCAATACCGGTATCTCAGTATTTTTCGATACCGAAATACCGGTTTTAAAAATCAGACAATACCGATATATTCGATATTGAAAGTGCATATAAAATGTATTAAATAATATAAATGGTTTAGCAGGACTGTATTTTTTTGTCCGTCTGGTTTATTTCCGTTGACTTTCGACCTTGGTAACCAACATCATCTGTAAATTGTAGTATTATTTCAATGAATACAAATATGTATGATTGCCAAAATTTTGTGGGCACTATTTATGACGGATCTTAATAGCAGTGGCAAAGGGTGGAGGTAGGCTGTTAAGATTCGCTATAAATAGTGCACACTAAACTTTGATAGTCATATGTATTTGTTTTTATTGAACTAAGACTACAATTTACAGATGGTGTCAGTTAGTTTTTAAAAATCAATTAAACCCTGCCTAAACGAAACCATAATAGATTTGGTCTAATTTGGGCGATACGACAAAATTGTGCACACTTTTTCATTCATAGTTATTTGTTTTCGTTGGATTAAAAATACATATTACACATATTGTTGGTTAATTTTTTTAATTCATTAAGTCCTGCGTAAACCAAACTATAATAAATAAAAAATATTATTCTATCTATAAAATACTCAAAGTTATGTATGATTTAATTGCATAATTTTAGATGTTTTATAAATAGACATGTATTTTTGACTATTATCTATTATGGCTTGGTTTCTCAGCGTTTAACTGAATTTTAAAATTTTACCAACACTATCTGTAAATTTTAGTCTTATTTCAATGAAAACAAATATGTATGTCTGAAAAAGTTTAATGTGCACTATTTATGGGGGATCTTAAGAGCCTACCTCCACCCTTCGCCACTACTTAATAGCCTACTTCCACCCTTCGCCACTGGTCCACCTGAAGAGTGATTGGTTTTTTAAAGCATTTCTTTTTACTTCTTCGTGGGACAATCCGTACCTATATACTGACAAATATTAATTTTTACGTTCCCAGTAATATCACTCGTAACTCTACGGTCTTCATTATACCCCGTCGCAGGACAGGTGTGATGTTTCATGATGCTGTGTATCGTGCAATTAACTTATTTAATAGCACCATAAAGGTTGATTTGTTTTTATTAACTATACCTATCATATTTGTGGACGTGTTAAATAGCTTAAATTTATAATTTTTGTATTTATCATTTTATATTAATATGTGGGTATAATCAAAATGTTTTTAAAACTGACTAGATTTACGAAACTTAACATTAACGTAGGTTTCGTGTGATGCTCCCTTAAGAAACTGTTAGCTGTGGTTAGGAATGAAGTTAATTGCCACGTGCCCTTGCTTTTGGTTTGTGTGATTATCCGTGTTGTTTATTCATCAAAACCTGTTTAAACAGGCTTCATTAATCCCATTGATAATATGATTTCCCGCAAATATACATAAATAAATTGAGAGACTGAGGACCCAAGGGAAACTAGTGATAATTATCTTAAATAATTACAAGATAAAAAGAACTTTTTATATACAACGTTCTTTAATTTTATGTTGAATAATTATGCTCAATATGCTCAAATTTGTACTTGATATGAAGTAAATAAAAAACAAACAAACAAACAAAATATAGAATACTGAAATGTCATTTTGACATTTCATTATGGATTTCCATAGTAACGCACGCATATAATAATAATTTAGTTGCTAGTACCAACCCCCTTTGCAACCAATAATAGTCTTTTACTTATTACGGATTTTTCTGAAATAACTTTCCTTACAAAACAGAATTAACAGAAAATGAATTCAATTCTGCTTAATAGTATTAAAAGAATGCATTGGCATCGTGTTCTGATATATTCTAAAAGTTTCAAATGTCTAGCCAGTAGGGAAGTTAGTTAAAAATCGATTGCAAGATTTGTACTGAACAAACAACCACTGGACAAACAACCACCGGACAAACAAGAATACGAGCTAATAAAAACGTTGTAAAAATAATACAGTTTTCTCATCACCACCACAATAGTTTGTTGACCAATTTATACGTGAAAATATTTGAAGGTGTTTCACTTCGACGATGGCAGATAAAAGACGGTAATAGTTGTATGTGGATAAACAACTTAATCCGTGTCAATATATTGATCGGCGATATTAAATAGATTACCACAGTTACAAATTCTTTAATATCCTTTTCCCGCATTTTCCAATTATAGCAAACCCAGTAAATAGCTTATTGCAATTATAATTTCCGCATATCCGTTTTTCCACATAGTCAGCCATATCCAATGATGTTTAACTCCATATAGAGTAGCTGACTCAATTATAACAATTAATTCCTATATATTCTTTTCAAGATATTATTTTGATTTTGTGTACGTCAATAAATAACGGATCACAATTCGATGGACATGTCACTCGAATATAAGTTCCTGATCTGTTAGTATCTCCGTCTCTGTATTGCTCCGCAAAACATCTCATTCTACCGAGACTCGGACCTCGGAACAGTACCATAATTAGTGTAACATACTCTTGTACCGACTGTTTAAGCTGCAAATAAAACTTGCTCCTCCGTACATCGGAGTAACCATAAAAACTCGACTGCTGCATCTACAACACCACCACCCACAGTTGTTTGAGATGATGGTGGAGGCGAGAATTGATTTACTGTTTTAATAGTTACGAGCGTACAATCGATACAATATAATAAATATGATGATCATTCGGTGCGATGTGTTTTAAACGGGAACTTATAATGGAGTGACATATCCAATCAATTATGACCCGCTATTTATTGACCGGCGCACCATAGAATAATATGTTGAAATGATTATGCAATAAATTGCGTTTCCGCTATCGTATAATACTCGTATTATATTATATACTTACTAACTGATATTATTTCTTGCGTTATGATGGCGTTGACATAATTACAAAAAAAATATAAACAAAACTACAGTTATGTACGTCAGTGCATTATTAATGGGGGAAAAAATGATTTACTACTGTCTAAGAAATATCAAATAGAAATTAATAACATTTTTATTTAAAAAAAAAAATCGTAGCACTCTTGAATTTGCAATGTTGGGATGTTTTTCAGCACCCTAGAGGGTCAGGAAAACGTACACATTCAAAACGTTAAGCATAATGTATAAATAAAATGTTCAACCAGCGTGTGCTCCCCGCAATCACATATGCGTGTGAAACATGAACCCTAAGTAAAAGAGAGATCCAGAAACTTAGAGTAGGACAGTGTGGTATGGAGAGGTGTATGCTGGGCATACCGCGAAAGGACAACAAAAGGAATGAGTGGATAAGAAAACAAACAAGGGTTTGCGATGTAATAGCGTTCGCTAAAAAACTCAAGTGGAAATGGGCTGGACACATAGGTCAAAGAAGGGACAATCGTTGGACAAATTTAGTCATCCAGATGTACCCGAGAGGTATAAAATGTCCGCTAGGTAGACCTAGAGGCCGCTGGATAGATGAAATGATAAAGTTTCGTGGAAGTACGTGGCTACGCAATGCACAGGATTGAGAGAAGTGGAATCAGCTTGAAGAGGCCTTCATCCAGCAGTGGATAGATTCAAGCTGAAGATGATGATGAGGAATGTATAAATACTGCGCTCAGAATTATTCAAACAATATTTAACAGAGCACTGCGAATATTATAATAATATATAATATAACATAGTATTAATTCTATTTCGGGGAAGTCTCTGTTGATGAATATAATAATTATTATGTTTAAAAAGTTTGTATTAGGAACAGATTTAATTTAGAATGTTCAAAGTTCTAATATTTTTTCATTTGGTGCAGTCCTCTATCGAAGATTGGCAATTCAATTATAGTATATATCCCTATTCTGGATAATCAATTCAGATCACCAATGCTTTGGACATGAGCTACTTACAAGAGAATCTGATTATACCTATACTTTTTGGTGCTCTCTACATTTTCTTGTATTATGTATGAACTGGAGTAAATTATTCTTCTCATTGCGAAAAATATGAATATATAGTAGGGTTACTGCCAAAAGTTGATGAGTCTCGAGATCATGTTATGAAGTAATTGCAATTTGAAGTTTGACGTGCCTTTTAAAATCTGACATAATGCTAATTTCTATGTGCGTTATATTATGCATCTTTTATGATATAGACATAACCTAACCCAGGGGTCGGCAGTTTGTCAAGTGAGAAGAGCCAAATTGTCAAGGAAACAGGATAACAAATGTACCAGAGAGCCGCATATAGGTAATATGTAATATACATAAATTATATATATGATTTTTAGGGGGGGAAAATTCAAGATTTTTTATTTAAAAAAAAAATAAGAACGGCGTCAATGCAATGCTTTTGATAGCTTTACTATATCTGGCAAATAACTACTTATTTTTAATTAAATACATGATTATAAATTTTCATCCGTTATTCTGTTTCTAAGTTTATTTTTTATTTGGTTCATAGATGTGAATGTTTGTTCTCATATATCTGTAGAGCCAAAGATTGTGAGAATACCAAAAGCTAGTTT
Source organism: Rhyacophila brunnea (assembly GCF_057557595.1). Taxonomy (NCBI): domain Eukaryota; kingdom Metazoa; phylum Arthropoda; class Insecta; order Trichoptera; family Rhyacophilidae; genus Rhyacophila; species Rhyacophila brunnea. The sequence goes on along the minus strand of NW_028232904.1, from coordinate 26,792,306 downwards.
TTTTACGGCGTCATATTATTATGTTTCAGGCAAACTATTCCATGTATCAAAAATATTATTGTTTCTATTTTAGGCAGTTGTTTTATAACTGTCCACTTATGCTGAGAAATCAAATTAGATTTCTCTCTTTCGAGTTTTTCTAAATAGCTGGTCAGATCTGTGAATTTATTGCTCCACAGTTCCTAGCTTTTTAAATCTATTAACTGCATCTGGAGTAATAAATCATCTGTGTCAAACGGTGTCAAGTTAAGTTTATTGACATTTATTTTGAGAGGACATACGAGTGTAAAGCGTCAATAACATTGAGCTACTTTACGAGCTGCTTGTTGGCGAATTTACAATCTGCCTGTAAAGTCACCCAGTGTCATCATCGAACAAGCTAACAAGCAGATTGCAAACAATCTACCGAGAAAAGTTGAAAGCCGGTCAACTTTACACGCTACACGCCGGCGTGTGGGCCTACTGCGTCTACGCAGTAGAGCGTAGTAGCGACCTCCCGGTAAAAAACGAACTACGATTCTGTCAAAATAGTCGCTATGCTTGTTGGCTTCTCAGCGAATGGAAAGTTTTGTGTGTCATCACCACAATCGCAGTAGCTGAATTACCCGCTTTTAAATTCGCCAACAAACAGCTTGTAAAGTAGCTCAATGTCATTGACGCATTGAGTTTGTACGGCGGCTCTATTTCATAAGCTCATAAGTTATAAGGCTTCTTGAGAAATTGGAATGTATGTCTGAAGAGCCGCAAACGTCTATGCAAAGAGCCGCCTGCGGCTCGGGAGCCGCTTCTGCAGACTCCTGACCTAACCTAACCAAACAAACAACTATATTTCTCATAGTATGCTGTGTTTCTGCAGCCTTAGGATTATTATATAATATCGTCACTGTTCTGGCAGAAAACACTAATTCGAAAAAATGACATATTGAGTTAGTACCAAAATGTTCCTTATTTCAAACTTTACCGTCTGGAAACCTTCTTAATAAATAAACAGTCTTTATTTTAAAGTCATCCTTTTTACGATTACTTAATAAACTCACATGATAGACCATTATTTCAAACATTTTAACAACTTCAAAGTCAAATTACTCAAAACTAGTATTCTCCAGTTAGTGTGTTCTGCCAGAACAGAGACGATATAATAAAAAAATAATGTATATCGATTCACTCACTCATTAATATTCAAGGGAGTTCAATTTATAGTTTTTTTCTAATTACAAAAAAACAGTGCACTGGTGGTTTTTTGCGATTATCTCAAAACTCGATTTTTTGAATATGTGAGTTATGACTCTAGACAACGCAAATATTTTTTTTAATTCGATAGCCAAAATGATTTGATAACAGATTCATGTCAATACGTCATTGATGCACTTGAATCACTCGTGTATTCAGCCTTTAAATTATTTCGATTAGTCGGTGAGAATTAAGCTTTGTACCTACCCCCAGAATAGCAAATAGTTGGAAATAAATTGACTCAGGGTATATTCAGCAGCCGCATAATGAGTTGTCCGTGCTGCTCTGTTTGCCAGTAAACTATTTGGAATTGGTTCTCAACAAATAACTATTGGATACCGAACGGAATTCAATTTCAATCCATACAGAGTTGGTGTACTCATTGGTGGCCAAACCGTGGTGCATTGCATCTTTGGTCCTACTTATTCTTTTGAAGTAGGCGCCATAACTGAATCCATCTTCATATTTATACATATTTTACCACGTTTTTCTCAGGTCGTATTCTTATTTATCCGGTGGTTGTTTATCCAGTACAAATCTTGCAATCAATTTTTAACTAACTACCCGACTAGCTAGACATTTGAAACTTTAAGAATATATCATAACACGATGCCAATGCATTATTTTAATACTTTTAGCCATCTTTAAGTAGAATTGAATTCATTTTCAGTTAATTATGTTTTGTATGAAAAGTTATTTCGGAAGAAATCCGTAATCCAATCCACTATTATTAGTTGCTAAGAGGGTGGTCCAAGCAACTAAATTATTAATATATACGTACGTTACTATGGAAATCAAAATGACATTTCAGTATTCTATATTTTGTTTGTTTGTTGCGAAATAGCAAAAAATGATTTGTTGACAATTGCCATATTTGTCCTAACTTATTAATATATAGAATTGTCAAGTTTATTTGATTCAACAGAAAATTTAAAAACGTGGTATATAAAAAGTTCTTTTTATCTTGTAATTATTATTATATTATTAGCCATCTCAATGATCTAAATTTAAACCTACAAGGCAAGAATAAATTATTTCCACGCTACGTAAATAGCATCAGTTCATAATGAAATTAAAACTTTTCATCTCTCAGTTAGAAAAATGAGGATTGGAGTCAATTTCCACACTTGAAGAGCAGAATGAATGTGCTGCAGATAATAGCAATTTGACCAAATACATTGAAAAAAATCAAGATATTGCAGGGGTCATTTGAAAGTCGTTTTCATGATTTTTCTAAAGAAGAAAGCTGCATGCTCGTGTTAAACACATTTTCACTTAGTGAACAAAATGTAATGCAAAAGCCTAGTAATATACAAATGGAACTGATTGATTTAAAAACAAATTCATTATTGAAAATGAAATTTGATTTTTTCAGATCTAAATGCTTCTGTCATAATTAATTTCTGGCGTTGATTGCCCTGTGAACATTTCCCAGAGCTAACAAAATTCGCAAAATGTTATATATGTCGTTTTGGATTGACATACAGATGAGAACGAGCATTTTCATCCATGAAATTGATTAAAAGCAAAACAAGATCGCGAATAACTGATTCAAATTTTAAGAATTCTCTGCTGCTCTCGGTAACAAATTTAACACCAAACATTGAAAGACTAGCGAAATCCACTCAGCGCTCCATCCTGCTCAGAGCTCTCTCTCTCTCTCATCACACCTAACAAACTGTGGTCCAGAGTTATCTTTACCAAACGAGACTCTCCGGCAGCTGTAGCACCATCAGCGAGGTCCACGACAGCGATCACCCTCTCGTCCAAGTGATCATTTCTGAATAGTGTAGATTGGTGCTCTAATGAACGTGTGTTTTTTGAACTGGCATAAATTAATTAATTGAATTGCGTGATTGAGTTATTCCTTTTCCTCCCCTAAGCGAAGCAGATCCAAACCCTATTTTCTAACCCCAACCGTGAACGTAAGAAGGTAGAAAAGGTGCCTGAGGTTTATGGCGCACCTTTACACGAAGCCAACAACAAACAAATTTCATTTTGAAAATAGCCGATAATAATATACTGAATTATTTATTAGGTTAGGTTTTCATTCTTGAATTCATGATTTTTGCCAAAATCAGCTTTGAAAATTGAAATAATTTTATATTGAATCCAATAAAATTGGAAACCTTATATTATACGGTCATCTCTTTCCGATAGAAAGCTCACGGCGAACAGTGCCACGGTGAAATTTGATGTTTTACGTACAATTTACATGTAATTTTTTTTTTCTTTAAACGCGTGCCGTGTAAAATCATCTTGCGTGCCATAGGTTCGCCACCACTGCTATAGGATATATTGTGGTGTATATTTTGCCCGGTATTGTCACTATGTTAGATTTCAAGCCACTGAACTAAGGTAAATGCGTCTATTTATGTCCGTTTTCTAATGAAACAAGGCAGCCGTGAAACATTATCATGCCTACTTATAGAATTTCTAGCCTCTATTGATTTCTCAGTAAAAATAACCTCTAATATAATACAATATTTTATAACAGGGATGGCGAACCTTTTTGCGTACGCGTGCCAAAATTTCACAAAAAATATTTTATACCCTGTCTGACGTACCAAGCAGTTTTTAATGGGAGATAAATAGTTTAAAAAAATTCTATTAAATAAATGATGATGTTCTAGATACCATTCACATAACGCACAAGTATTATATATTATAGCGTTATCACTTTTTTCAATTACGCCATACATTTCGGTCCACCAATTTTGAAACTATCTGCCAGAATTACTACTACTAGCTTCACCAAGTTTTTGTTTCTTATTTGGTGCAGTCTTTTTTTGTGGATAGAAATGAAATTGTTTGTTAACTCTTTGGCTGCTACGATGTTGTGCAAAATCCGGTCGAGGATTGCTACCAATAATTGTCGATAAATTAAAGTATTGTATTATTTTTAGACACCTTACCACTCTAATTGATTCTGCGAAATCGGAATATTATGAAAACACGTTTCGTAATTAGTTTATCGTTTTGAATAGATAATGAGGCGATTAGAATGATATCCTGAGCTACATCTACTGTTAACAGTAATTGACATATCTCTTTCTCGCTCCATCATACGGGCGATCGCGAGAGCAAGCGAAATGAACGATCCGCGCACAGAGTTTTGATTTTTCGGTTTATCGGTTTTATCCCACACGAGGGATAATAGGTACAAAGTAGTGGAATTAGGAAACTACCCGGCTGAAAAGAAAAATTTTGCATGGTGGCCTCGTTAAAAGATCTCGTACAATATGCGTGATTTGTGAAAAAGGTCTTTATGGTGTTTGTTTATTGGATTAGATCTAAATGCTAAAGGCCTTCTTTTATATAAAAATACTCACGGTAAATTGTATATGTACAGTTTTCCGGACACGTTGATCATGGAGAGCAGCCAAGAGTTGGCCCAATACTCAACAATTAAAATTAATATGACTAATAAACCAGAAAACTGCAGTACCTCGGCCACATTATGAGAGGACAAATAATAAGTGATAAGTACAATGATAAGTAATATATTTTGAGCGTATGTTACGTTTATAAATGTTTAGGAAAATACATAAGCAATTCAAACCAATTGCTTATTTTTATAAACTAATTATAGCAAACCAATTAAGCTTTTGAAATTTCATCGATTTAGCGTACCTATTCATCAGTAGTAATATTGGGTTTTTTTCTATTTCCCGTAAATATATCTGACAAGCATGGCTATTCCCACAGCCTATCTACCTCTTTCAAAAAGTCACCCTTCGCCACTGAAGCACCAACATTATTTGAGGTTAAATTTCATTGTATATAATATATATGGCGATAAACAACTCATTACCTGTGTCAGCAGATTGATCGGCAATATTAAATACTGTACTGCAATTACAAATTCTTTAATATGCATTTTCGTAGTGTCAAATTATAGTACAATAAGTAAAAAGCTTACGAAGGCTATTTCCGCGATATCTATATTTTATACAATAGTCAGCTAATCGTATGTCCATTGACGCAAATGAAAGTAAGTAGCTGACTCGATTAATATAGTTATTTCCTAAATTATAATCGGTAGATATTATTTTGATTGTATAAATAGCGAATAATAATTCATCGGACATATCTCTAGAATATAAGTACGTGGTCCGTTACTATCTCAGTCTATGTACTGTCAGTTTATTTATATTATTGTACCGATTGTACCCTTGTACTTATGTAACCATAAATAAACTCTCACTCCTCTATCATCTTGAATAACCACGATCGTCTTTCATCTACAACACCATCGACCCTCACATTGACGACTCCTACATTTATATATATAAAAATGAATGTTTGTTTGTTTGTCCCGTATGCATTTCTACACTATTCATCCGATTGCAATGAAACTTTGGTGAGTTGTTGTGCGCACACCCGCAAAGGTTTCTGAATTAGTACAACTATCTTCTTCTATATTCGTATGCGTTCCAATACCAAATTTGGAAAATCCATGCTTCTCACATGGACAGGTGTATGTGCCCTGCTCACGCGTTGGAATTCATGTACGCACCAGATGGAAAAACAAAAAATATTGTCTATCCAAAAGCACTTCAATAAACAGAATTAAAACACAAACAATTTCTTTCTTTGAGTGTCATTGCAACGCATTCCGGGTACTCGCTAGTACATTATTATTTACGTCTACATTAAGTTTACCCAGCATTGAAGTTATTTTTTTTAAATGTTTGAGTTATTTCTCCTTAAATTTAAATACATACATATAAAAGCTTTCCATTGAATTTAAATACTACACTATCCTATTTAATTATCCCACTAATATCTATATATATTGATTTTCTAATAAAGTTACTATTTCATTATCTTTACTTAAACATTTCCATTGTAATAGTACGTACATCGTTTCCAAAGATTTCAAACATTTACCCTTAAAGGAACTTGACATTTAAACCTGTTTGGTGTATATACATGACTTTCCACTTATTTGAAAATGGAGCATTAATCATGTCATTGGTTAATAGGCAGAGAAATTTAGCACGACTTTCTCTACAGTCTAGGGCAGTGATCGCCAAACGGTCACACGCGAGCTAACAGAGCTCAGTTATCACAATTCAGTTAACTTCAATCCATAAACGCGTCAACACATGAACTCGTTTGACCCTACCGTCATCAAAAAGTAATTCAATTACGAATTACCGTTCACCCAATGCCGCGTCAATCACTGTAATTTACAAACATTCAATACACTACAGAATGACTCAACAAACTGTTATCGCGCGAGAGTGGTAGTGCTAGTGAGTGAGAATCAGACCATGGAGCCAGCTCAGCGCACCCGCCTAATCACAATTAAAGGTCAGTGCCTGGATTCGTTGGTATAACCCCCCAGCATCCGAATCATCCTCGTCCTATTACAATCCTCTAAAAAGCGCAACCAAATATTATAACAAAATATTTTATACAAGACACCCCGCAGAAATCGAACCTGCATCTCTCGGGTATAGCATTGACCACAATGCTAAAGGAGTCATTCCTAATTACGACAAATTTTAACTAACAGCTTTTAATACTCACTGAAGCGCTTTCTAAATTGAGCTGCATTGGCGATCGGCTTTTGTATTTTAAATCAAAGTAGGTACTTATTACTTTAACTACTAACCGACATCACGGATCACTCCAAGATTTTTGTTGTAACTAACTCTAACTTGCTAACCTTAGTAACTATTTTTTTTTATTCAACGAATAATTCACAAGATTTAAGAATGTAACATTCTAAAAATAAAACATACATAATATTGAAAACACTTCTAAGAAAATACATTATAACCAATAGAAAAAATCTTTTTGAAAAAAGTAAGGCACCCCGCAGTAATCGAACCTGCATCTTTCGGTTTTCGCGCCCACGCACATATCTTCTTCCACGGCACGATATCCCGGGGTGGGATTTGGCCTCCTCCACAATCGCTCTCCACTCACTCCGGTCTCTCGCCACACTTCTCCGGTCTTCCTATATGAAACCAGTCCACTTCTACGACGTCAGCCCATCTCCTTCTTGGACGGCCTCTGGGTCTCTTCCGTTGGTGAAGCCACTTCGTCATGATCCTTGGCGCTCTAACTTCAGGCATTCTCTCCACATGTCCCGCCCATGTATTGGGACTTAAAGTATCTTATGATTATTTGCTGTTCAATCAGCACTTCCAACTCGTGGTTTATTTTTATTCTGTAGTATTCCCATTTTCCAACGTGGGTCCAAAGATTTTGCGGAGTATTTTGCGCTCGAAGACAGCTAATTTATTTTCTTCGTTTTGAGTAAAGCTTATAATTGTTTTATATATTAGAAGTTTACTTCTTCGGCCTAGAATTTTCCACCCCACCAGTCACTTGCAGGCATGCCAGTATTTATTCCCGGAGATAAGGCGGATTTTTATCTCCTATGCTGTCTTATTTTGGGTATTTGGGCTGGATCCGAGATACGTGAACTTGTCCACCCCTTCATATGCATGCTGTCCTATGTCTATATTCTGCAGCGGTACTTGATCGCATGTGCTGACTATATACTTAGTTGTTGACTGGTTTATTTGTAGCCCAGGGTTTTCTGCTTTTATTTTCATAGTGCCACCATGGTCGATCATCCTCTGCCCAAGCACGTATACCACTATGCTAAGACTCGAAAGACCTCCAAGGTAGAATGCAAGAACTCGCGGATGTCAGTCAAACGGTCGGTCTAAAGATAAATGTCTCAAAGACAAAAGTGATGAGGAACTGTTTTTCGGACCCTGCGATTATCTGTATTTCTGGCACCCAACTCGAGCAAGTCAGCAGCTACGTCTATCTCGGACAGGAGGTGTCCATAGACGGAAGCATGCACGATGAAATTGCTCGAAGAACAAAGCTGGGATGGAGTGCTTTCGGACGTCTGAATAGTATCTTCAAGAGTGACCTACCATTATGTCTTAAGCGTAGTGTGTTCAACCAATGTGTGCTACCCGTGCTCACGTATGGCTGCAAGACGTGGACCCTCAACACGAGAGATGTCCAAAGGCTAAGAGTCACACAGCGAGGCATGGAGAGGTGCATGTTGGGCATCACGCGAAAGAACCGTAAGAAAAACGAATGGGTTAAGAAGAAGACAAGAGTACGCGATGTAATAGACGTTGCCAAACAGCTGAAATGGAGATGGGCGGGGCACATTGCTCGCCGAAAGGACGGCCGCTGGACAAATGCTGTCATCCAATGGTACCCAAGGGGTACGAAACGGCCACAGTGTCGCTCTAAAAGCCGCTGGATTGACGAACTGGTAAAATTCGGCGGAAATACGTGGCAGCGAACGACACAGGACCAAGATAGTTGTAGAAAGCTTGGGAAGGCCTTCATCCAGCAGTGGATTGACCCCGGCTGATGATGATGATGAAAGGTACAATACTTAATTACGACAAATTTTAACTAATGGCTCATATAGCACTTTCTGAAGTGCTTTCTAAATTGAGCTACTATTGGCTATCGGCTTTTGTATTTTTTTTTGAAGACAGTTTTTATCTGGAAATACTTGCCAATATTCTTGTTAAAATTCCAACACGGGGAAAACTAGCGCATTATTCGATATTAACAAAAAAGTGTATTTGCTCAATTTTCAATATGTACCTACATAATTAAAAAGCAGTTCATAAGAGTTTTCCATTGAATTATTATGTTATCAAAAAGACTTCCAGTGTATTCAAAAAGGAAGAAAATCAAAATATAAAATTCCCTCAGTAAATTGAAATAATTCAGTTATAAAAGCAACAATGAATTCCACGAAGCATATTATAAAGCCTCCCACTCACAATCGCAGAACACGAAAACACTTTTAAAAAATAATATAAAGTTTTAAATATATATTTACTCAAAAAAAAAACTTCCCGCCAGCGAAAGTGTACGTAATGCAAACAAACTTAAAATGGAGTAACATTTAAATTTTCTGTGTGCCCGGTATTTCGTTACAAAATGGGCAGATTCGTTCAGCTTAAAACTTTTTGAATTCTGAAACAGAATTTTCTGTGAGCAACCAAACTTGTATATATATATTTCAAAAGTTGTATACCGTATATAACTATATTGGATATAAAAACTAGGGCAAAACTTGGATAAGTTTTTATACAATGTGGTTATGTCATAAACTATGAAAGAGCCAGGGAACTTCAATATTGGCAACCAAACACTGAAATACAATTATGAAAAACTACTGACAAATTCTATTATCTTTTCCAAGTTTTATCAATGATCAGATTATTCATAATAATCACTGACGTTTCATTGAAAACCGTTTCATATAGCCGGAAAATACCCACTCTTTTTACAACATTTTCATTAGCTCGTATTCTTGTTTGTCCGGTGGTTGTTTGTCCAGTGCAAATCTTGCAATCGATTTTAACTAACTTCCCGACTAGCTAGACATTTGAAACTTTTAGAATATATCAGAACACGATGCCAATGCATTCTTTTATTACTTTTAGCCATATTTAAGCAGAATTGAATTCATTTTCAGTTAATTCTGTTTTGTATGGAAAGTTATTTCAGAAAAATCTGTAAAAAGTAAAAGACTATTATTTGTTGCTAAGGGGGTGGTCCTAGAAACTAAATTTGTAATATATACGTGCGTTACTATGGAAATCAAAATGAAATGTCAAAATGACATTTCAGATTTCTATATTTGTGTGTTTGTTTGTTTTTTATTTACTTCATATCAAGTACAAGTTTGAGCATATTGAGCATAACAATTCAAAAGAAAATTTAAAAACGTTGTATATAAAACGTTCTTTATATCTTGTAATTATTATTTTATTTATTATTATTATTATTTTATATAATATATTGTATTCTCTTCTTCTCTCTTGTGAGGGTAATATTTATTATAATGTAAATCTCATGTTGTGTACGTCTTGAAATAAGATTTGTTATGTCTACAATGTTTTTGTTTTCTAAGATAAATAAATATAACTGTGCGTTTCCCTTAATAATAAAACAATATTGTCATCAAAATATGTAAAATTGTCAAAAATCAAACAAAACGTCCAGTCTTCGGGTGAATTGAAATCCAAACTGGCAAAATCATACCTATATTATTTATATTCTACTATTTTACCTAATTCTGAATTTATTATTTTTTCACAAGTTAATTCAACAAAGTAAATTTCTTAATTCAATCAAAACGACAATTACGACTTAAAACACTGCATCATTTATAATCAAGTTAAAAATACTGTGGGTCATTTAAAAAGTTGGGGGAATATTTTTATTAAATATTTTTAGAATGTCTGAATTCGGCGAGAAATAATCTTATCCTGACTCTATAGAATTTTTAATAATATCTATTACACTAATAATTACCCATTTTTTTATTAAACGAATAATTCACAAGATTTAAGAATGTAACATTCTAATTATTGAACATACATAATTATGAAAACACTTATGTATTTTCAATAATTAGAATGTTACATTCTTAATTCTTGTAAATTATTCGTAACCGTCTTCTCCTTCCAGCGCATCTTTTCCATACACAAGACTGCCATCGGCCGCTCTCAACAGATATCGAGGGTAGTTTATCATATTTTTGTATTGAGGTACTTATTATAATTGTTACAATAAGTTAGCCGTCTAAACAATCAAGACTATCTATCTCACTCTAAAAGTTAGAACAGTGCAGAGGGCTGCTGTTAAAACATAGCACTTATTGTAATAATTACAACTAACTTATTATAAAAATTATAATAGTTCAATACAAAAATATGAAAAACTACCCTCGATAACCACCGATAGCGGCCGATAAGTCTTGTGTATAAAATAAATGCGCAGGTGCCAAACGCCGATGTAACCAGAATATTAATGTGAAGGTATGTTATTATCGTACAGCTGATCAAATTTATATAGAAACATACGACATTATAACGTAGCATGGTATATATAACGTATATATAACGTATACATGTTGGGCATAATGTGTAAAAACCATAAAATAAATCAATCCATAAAGAATTAGATAAAAGGGTGCGGTGAGATGGAAGTCACTAAGCAGATAAAATAAAAATAGGCTGGACATGACCTGAAGTGGTCAATCGCCAACATAAAGTGATTCTCAAGAGGCGCAAAAACTGCACTGAAACCGCTGGATAAGCGGAATCATTAAGTTCAGTGGATGTACATGACAGCGAATATCTAGAGACCGATAAGAGTGAAAGAAGCTAGTGAAAGCCTTCATCTAGAAGTAGATGATCCCAGAGCCCAGCTGATGATCATGATATCACACATACCTTCAATATCATTCAACTACTATATAATTATTTTGCTTTTGACAACTTCTCAAACGACTATTTTCCGACTAAATTTCTTCAAGGTATGCTCGTTTTTCATTCTCTTGAAGCTCGTAGGTCATTTCTGCTCAAAGCATTTTTCCTTGATCTCACGTGGTATAGTTTCCATCCCCGATATGCTGGTAAATTTTAATTTTCATGCACCCGTCAATTACATGCGTGGTCGCAGCCATGACCTATTTTGGGTGAAAGCTGTTTCCTCATGTCAGGCTCACCAAGCACCAATATAGAGGGCTGTGCGGCTGATCAATGCACTCCCTAGAGATGTACACATTTTTAGCGATGCCATATGCATTCTGTTATAAAAATTCTATTTTATTGTTTAATTTGTATTTTTTACAACGTTTTTATTAGCTCGTATTCTTATTTGTCCGTTGGTTGTTTATCCAGTACAAATCTTGCAATCGATTTTTAACTAACTTTCCGACTAGGTAGACATTTGAAACTTTTAGAATTTATCAGAACACGATGCCTATGCATTCTTTTAATACTTTTAGCTATATTTAAGTAGAATTGAATTCATTTTCAGTTAATTCTGTTTTGTATGAAAAGTTATTTCGGAAGAAATCCGTAATTCAATCCACTGTTATTGGTTGCTAAAGGTCTGAAGTTCTAGCAACTAAATTATTAATATATACGTACGTTACTATGGAAATCAATATGAAATGTCAAAATGACATTTCAATATTATTTCTATCAAGTACAAATCTTTTGATCGTTTAAGCTAGTCAAGTCAAGTTTATATAATTTAACAGAGAATTTAAAAATGTTGTATATAAAAAGTTCTTTTTATCTTGTAATTATTTGAATTATTGTTGTTTTTCATTTTTTTTTTTTAATTTCTTTTCCATTAAATAATTTTTCTGCTTTGTTTTTTTCTATAGTGTATATTATAAATATCATGTTGTGAACGTCTTGAATTAATAATTTGTTATGTGCTCATCGTGTCTTTCTTAAATACATAGATACTCGTACATATTATACCAAACAAATGATCAATGATTCTTTATGATATTTAGTGAGACAAACTTTGGACTTATATTATCCTATAGCAACTAATTCGAAGGAGACTTTACGCAACCCTCAAAACAATCGAATTAATTATTTAATTAATTCGAACTTGTTTACAAACAACCCTCCCGAAGATCGTTGGCCATTTTGAATTCTAAATGAATTAATTTACGCGGCAAATTAGTGCAGCGGTGTTAAGAACTGATTTAACTTTAATAATAAATGAGGTAATGAAGATTAAACGGGTACAAGTGACATATTATGATATAAAAATTATTTCGAGCAGTTTTTACACTATACGTCATATTATACCTATTTATGCGCGAAACAGAATTCAAATATTTATGAAAATCATGGCCTCCACATCCTGAAGCGGGCTCCAAGCTAGGATCTTTGGCGGGGCCCCCTACCTATCGCTAAAGATAAAGGCAGTGTGACGCTCTAAAGTAGCGTTTTCCAAATGGTGTGGTTGCGCGTTAAAATTAATATGTATATTTAGTGTTTTTTTTTTTGTATATTTTAATACATCCATTTGAATCATGGAGTTGTTGAGTATCGATACATAATTAAAAATTATATCATATAGTCACATAATTTTAAATAATAACATTATTGAAGGAAAATAGCCCCGCAGGCGAGTTTTTTACTATTACAGAGAATTTGTGATGTATGTTTATATCACTTATCTGGTCGACTCGACTCGCCGGGCCCCCAGGCTAGAGCCCTCTTTGTGGGGGCCATGATGAGAATACATAATATTTATTTTATTTCCAACACAACTTGTACCAACCTAAATTACATAATAATGGTGTAAAAATGCCATTATTATAAAACACACATAATTTTGAAAACACTTCTGAGAAAATATATTATAACCAATAGAAAATATCTTTTTTGAAAAAAGTACGACTTCTTCTTCTTCTTCCATGTCCACCCCTTAATTGGAGCATATGGACACCACTCGGCGCCTCTAAGCATCCCTGTCCCTCGCCAGTCTTCTTGCTTCGTTCTAGGTCAAACCAGCATCCCGTAGCTCTGCCGTATACACTTTATAGATAGTAATTAGTGGCCCTCCAGAAGGCCGGAATCCGGTCGGCTTGAAGAACAGGCATGCCAGGTTGAGGTTCTTTTCTGGCATCTGCAGCACGTAGCCGAGCCAAGTCCAACGTCGCCTCTTCACTCTCACGTGTATTTTGTAATTTATGTACAAGTCAGAGTCTGGAGCTAATAGGTTGAGCAGTAGCTGACATCCATTTCTCGTAAAAATAAAATCTGTTAATACAAAACCCCAATCTGTGGAGGCCCATATGATCTTATAAGGATCGGACAAGGTCGAAAAAAAATAAGTTATTGACTCCCACATAAGGACTAATGGCAAAGTTCAGTGTGATTTATTCATGTCAGGTCTCTACAGCATACCTCCCCGCCCTCACCACTAGCAATTCTAATCCCGGGATCTGGAGGTATTTTTGATACCTATGAATCCCGGGATTGATTTTTTTATTAATTTTTATGAAAAATAAAATAAAAACGAAAATATAACAGAAAAAATACTTTTAATAACAAATAACTTTATTAGAAATAAACTGAATTTGAATGAAGTTTGATTTATACCCATGTGTAGGTACGTTCCCGATTTATTTTATTTTTTCACATAAATTAATAAAAATGAGAAAAGATTGGAGAAAAACAATGCTTCGCACTATTAACAAAGTAATTCCACAATGATCTCATACGTTTTACGGCAGTTTCATGTTTGGCTGACTAATTAGATTTATGAAGCGGAAAGGCCATAAGTACACCATGATTTGCTTTACTATTTTAAATCTCGCTAACCCATTCATCAAGTCTTTACTATCAGAAACAGCAATCTCGTATTAAATTCACATTATTATTTATATTACAATATTATTTACTCCATTAAACTTATGTATTTCCAAGATTGAACGTATACAATATTAACAATAAATCTCTTTATAGAGTATAAATTATACTAGATTTATTTTTGACCGATTTTTTCAATGTTATTTTTAAATATAAAAATTTTATATTAACAATGGAAAAAAATGCCAATCCCGGGATTGTGAAACTTAAATCCCGAAAACCCGGGATCAAAATTTTGGCTAGGGATTGGATTATCTACTCACTACTGTGCAGTAGTATAACTTTAAGGTGACGCATCAGTGAAACGCCAAATAATTTTCAACTGTATGCGCGACGAAATTTTGTACTCGCTTCGCATTCATTGAGAGAACGGCGAGTCAGACATACGTCACTTTGCTGCGTGATGGCGACGGGCCAATTAATTCTAAAATCGTGTAAAGATGACTAAAAACGTTACCCATTTACTTTAAAAAGAAAACATGTCAATGAATATATTATTATTGTTACTAATAGAATAATAAACAGAACATAAAATGGACGTATGTTGGATTTATATGAGAAATAATATTTCGTTTGACAGGCGTCTTTTGCACCCGCGACCCGCAATCCGCACATCGCCTAGCAACGATCTTTTTAGACCGTGCCTCAACTAATGCATGGCCTTAAGCAGATCCTTCACTTCACTGCGATTTACATTTTTTTACGTTTTCTTTGGATATTTTTTATTTCTCAATTTCATTTAAGAAGCACCTAATAAAAAACATTTTTGGTTACGTATTAAAAAATGGCTATTTTCGTTATGTAAATGCTGATGATTTAAATTTGTTTACGTCAAAACGGTATACCTACAGGGTAATCGCAATGTTATTATTTATTCTTTATACTCATACCGGTTTTTGTTTTTGAGTTCCGTTCCGTCTATCATAAAGTAATATATTCAAATTTTATCGCGCTCCCCTGCCCCGGTTGCAAAGTTTGTTTCACCTGGGGTCACTCACAGATATACTTTTATCCATTGTCAAAGTAAATCAAATAAACTGTTCGTAAGTTTATTAATCTATGGAATTGGCATTCACTTCCTGCAACTGCGTTACAGTGACTATAAAATTAAAACTACGATAATTGATATAATATTTATATTAACAGGTGTTTTGTACCATGAACCTTCTTTATGAATCTTCAGAACGACACGAAGTACCTAATTAAAACTTAAAACTAAATGCTTGCAACCAGGGGTGGCTCTACCTTAAAGGTTTGTAGGGACCATTTCCACATCGTTATCATGTCAAAAATACACTTCTAATATTTTTACGTTGATTTGAGTTTGATCTGCGTTTGCAATACGGTTGCTTTGGCGTGAACGTAATTTTCGGCGATTTGTTACAAATTACGCAAGTTATAAATGTTGGCATTAAGCCTCGTATTCACTAGGGGACAAAATGTCCCTCAATATGATGCGCAACATAGAGTAAACGTGACGCTGCAACGTTGCGCGCTTTCCCCCAATGTTGCATGCAACATAGTACGGCATTTATACGTGACGCGGAACATGTTGAATGTCGTCGACTCGCAAGCGAGCGCACTGGTCGCGCGTCTGTCATGCGTCAAATGTCAGCGAGTGTAGACGGGTGTGCAACATGCCGCTCAACTCTTCTTTTTCTTTGTAGTAAGTAGTTCCGCGAATTGCATGATGCCGATCACATCCTCTGGGAGTGTCCCCATATGTCGGTTGAAAGGGAAGAGCTTCTCAAGTCGGTCCGACCCTCAGTTAGACCGGTCGGCCATTGCGACTTGGTATCTACGAGGGAAAATTTCTCAGCTTTTAAAAAGTTTGCGGCATTATACGGCAAGCGAGAAGGTCTTTTCTCATCGAAAATTGACCGTAATACATTATATGGAATTGGGGATCACGCACACTCTAGTGCACGCCAACCAAGGTCTTGGGAAGTTGCTCCTGGGACACTTTCGGCACAAATTTGAACAGCGCCTATCGTTCGTTACGCCACGGTATACGCCTGCATAACGGGTGTGGAGACGTGGCGGGTGGTGGAGGGAAAAGCAAGTAAGTTCCGCACTCACCAACTTTTATTTATCTTACGTTTTGATGAACTATTCATAAGAATAAATATGTTCACAGTACTGACCAACTTCAACAACCTCCTCGGGTGACATTTATGCGGCAATTGATCTGAGTCCTGCATGCTAATTTTACATATCACTTAACATAAAAATAGCTAATAACGTGATAAATATATCACATTTATCACGTTACGTATTCTGTCGGTTAATTATGTAAAAAAGTTAACCATCTGAACTTTCGAAAGGTGATATATGTTAACTGCGCCACTGTTGGGCATGCTAACTTGAGAACGTCAATTGTATATACTGAGAATTGAGATGCAATGTGTGTCAAAAAATAATTATGTCAACATCTCCGTATCCGCCTGACATTACTGAATTTTTTTAGATTATGTTGACAAAGGTATAATGTTTATTAAAAAAACTTCGCGCATTTCAACGTTCGGGGACCAAAACCATATGACATGACTAATAAAATTGTAGGTTATGTTGATATGTCTGACGTGTCAATACAAAATTCTTGTATTCGGCACATTACGGATTAGGTGACGCTAGTTCGGCTTTCCGCTTGGGTTCAGCCGCACAAACATAATATGATATTATCCGAATTTGTTTACCAAGAATTAAAGATAGCCGCCGCTAACCGTTTAATCACGTTTAGTGTGAAGAATTCTTAACGTGCTGATTTTGACTAATGATAATAACGGAAAAGTGCTAAAGTGATAACTTTTAAGAATAGACCTGCTGGTGTGTACAAGCAAAATGTCCCGCGACATTGTTCCCGAGATATATACGTTGATTGCTCCATTAAATGGACAAATGTTGTCCCCTAGTGAATACATGGCTTTAGAAAGAATAGGACCATGCGCCATGCGGACTTGATGAGATTGATTAAGACATCCAAAGTTCACTCTGGATACTAGCGCCATAAAAGAAAAATAATATTTATTTAAAAAAAAAAAACGTATCAGATATAAAAATGAATATGTATGTAAGAATATAAAATTAACATTTATGCGGGCAGTACGCGAAATGCCTAATATTATGCAGAACTGAGGGAATTTTAATACAGCGTAATGTGATATCCTTTGAAAGGAGAATCCGGCCGATGTATAATTTACTTTTTTTTATCATCCCCAAGTTTGCGTCGGGGGAATTTTCAATAGGATATACCTAAGTAATGTATTATTTACTTTTGGTAGGAGATATCGAATATTTCCTTAAATTTTATACGCCGCTAGGGAATAAATCTTACCCAAGTAAGTAAGTGAACAAATTTCTTTGGTATTTTATATATTAGGAGACTAAATTATGTAAATGATGCGTGTAGCAGTAGCGAAGGGTGGAGACAGGCTGTTAAGATTCGCCATAAAAAATAGTGCACATTAAACTTTGTTAGTGATACGTATTTTTTTATTTAACTAAGACTGCAATTTACAGATGGTGTTAGTTAGTTTTTAAAAATCAATTAAACTCAAACCATAATAGTTTTGGCATACTTTGGACGAAACGACTAAATTGTTAACACTCTTTATTTCATACTTATTTCGTTGGATTTTGAAAATATATTACACATGTTGTTGGTTATTTTTTTTTAATTCATTAAACCCTGACTAAAGCAAATTATAATAGATGAAAAAATATTTTATCTATAAAATATCCAAAGTTATGTATGATTTAATTGCATAATTTTAGATATTTTATAGATAGACGAGGAATTTTTGTCTATTATATATTATGGCTTGGTTTTCACAAGGTTTAATTGAATTTTAAAAATTAACCAACACCAACTGTAAATTGTAGTATTATTTCTATGAAAACAAATACTTATGACTGACAAAGTTTAATGTACACTATTTATGGCGGATCTTAACAGCCTACCTGCACCCTTCGCCACTGGCGTGTGTATAAATTATTTGAGTTCCCTAGAGTCATAATCGTAAAAAAAACACCAGAACAGAGTTTTTTGTAATTAGAAGAAAAGTATTGAACTTCCTTGAGTATTGATGAATGGGTGAGGCGAATTACAATATATATTTTTTTAAATATTACCTATATATAATACTCCTAAGGCTGCAGACACAGTACACTATGAAAAATAGACCTGTCTGATTGTTTAGAAAGGTTTTGGTGACAGAACTCACATTATTCATTAAAAAATATGACACCAATACAGTCCACGACTTTTACATGGTTTAAAATGTCTTGATGCCAAACAATAGCTACGTGGGTCCCAAGTTCGAATCCTAGGTCTGGCAAGCACACATATTGTTTTTCAATTTGTGTGTGAGTCACGGTATGGACCTAACAGGTTGAGCAAGTGGCTGACATCCATTTCTCATAAAAAACAAAATCTGTTGATACAAACCTCTACTCTGTAGAAGCCCATATGATCCTATTAGGATCGGACATGGTCGGAATGAATGAATGAATATATTCAGCCAAAAATATAAGATATAAGAATATCCCTTTACTGTATAGTGTCGCAAATTTGCAACATTTCAAACTATTTCGATATAGCCAATGCCATCTGTGTAAATTATCAAATAATATCGTTTTTCGATGCCTACAAAACTGTTTTACCATAAACATCCTACTTTACCGATTTTGTTTGGACATTTCAAGAAATAAAGCATTTCTGCATTATATTCTCTGCATTTCTGCTTTGACAGTTGACAAATTCGTATGTATGCGAAAATCCGCATTTGTAAATAAATAAAAAAAATATACAGAAGATTGAAATTGGTTGAATAAAAATATCTACACATCAAATAAGGGGTGTACATTAGTTTTTTTATAATTGTTTTCATCTGGTTTTGTATTTTGTCATACTAAAATGTAAGATTTCCAAATGTCGTAAATCTGCGACACCACGCAGTAACATACAAAATTTAATGAAATTTTCGAAAAATATTTTTTTTATTATTTTTCCTTCATTCACAAGGCATTTGACACCAAGAAAAATGAAAAAATTTCAACAAAAAAAAAATCATGCAGTAAAGGGATATATTCTTTCGACGCCATCACAAAAAAATCGACGTGTTGCCACCTGGAATGCCGCTTGGAGATTGGAGACGAATGCGAAATTTCGTGTCCCCTTTTGTTGAATATAATCACCCGCGCGCCTATTGTAATATTTTGGTGTAACTGACCGATCTTATTCCAAAAAATAATTAGCTCATAGAATTCTATATGACATAAGGAAATAGTAGGAATAAAAAATATCTGATTACCGTTTTCATATCTTTACAAGGGGGTTTAAAATATGCTGTTTGTTGTTATTTAGCGTAAAGAGGCATTTCGTAAAATGCTGAAGATTTGATGTTTTAATTAAAATTCTAGAATATAGTTATATCTATATATAGAATATAGTTATATATAGTTTAATCTTTCCAAGTGATCATTGTTTATTGCATTCAATAGAGTATTGTCTTCGTTTGGTACATGTGTCTATTATTTGTGATATGAATTGCAATTATTTTCCGTTTCACTTATGTATGCTTTTCATGGCCCCCACAAGGAAGGGGGCTGACAGGGCTCTAGCCTGGAGGAAGGGCCCGGCATGGTGAGTCGACCAGATAAGTGAGATATACCCATCACAGATTTGCTCAAATAGTAAAAAAAAAGTAAATTCAATGATATTGATAATTAAAAATATTTAGTTCTAGGCACGATACCATTTTTAACTGTGTGCTGATACTCGACAACTCCATAGGTAATTCAACTGGATGTAGGTACCTACATATTAAAAATACAAAAAAGCTATAAATACACCTTAATTTTATCGCGTACACCATTTGGAAAACGAAACTGCAGCGCGTCCTTTACCCTTAGCGATAGGTAGGGGGGGCGCCAAAGATCATAGCCTAGAGGCCCGCTTCAGGATGTGGGGGTCATGATGCTCTTATTACATTTTGATTATTTACCTGAGGACAACTCCATGATAGCAACGGCTTCCCCCACATGTCAGCCAGGCGAGAAGTCACGTCGCAGAGATCCTCCTCCATGGAGCCGATCAGAGCGCGGGTAGACTCCTGGGCGAGAGCGTCCAAAATGGCTGACAGACCTCGGCTTTTCGTCTCACATACGGCTGGAAAAATAACAAAAACGTTGTTAATACTCTATTGTAGCAGAAGCAGGGAACTCAGAAATAATGGGAACTGAAATACACAACGGGTAAGGCGATAGCAGGTAACCGACTCGAGTAAGGAAGAATCCGCGTTCAACTCACACTCGTGTCAAGAATACGTTTTACGTCGAATACTGAAAACTGCTCTCGGTTAATGCATTTATGCTCATTTAATGTTGGTGTATTACGTATTGCGTGCTTCATTTTCGTAGGACACTCACACATTCAAAAGCCTGCTTCACCATGCGGCGTATTGAATATAGCCTATCGGTATTCTATTTATTATCTGTTCTGTGAGCGGAAGGTTGTCAATGTCAGAATAAATATACAACAAAATTAGATATCACCAAGAGAACTTAATTTTAAAACGTTTTTGCATATAAATTACTTAGTTTTTTTTTAAATTATTATATTGTACACAGTATATCATCAAGAAGGGTGAGTGCTTATATGTCGGCTTATAATATCATGAGTCCCGGGTTCGAGTCCTTGGCAAAGCCCTAGTCCTAAAGTCCTAGCAAATCCACAACGATTTTATTCTTTTTAAAAATATGTTGTTTTTTATTCAAGTAGGTAGCTACGTATTTTAACTGAAATAAAAATACGGCTTACACATTTTAAACACTTAAATAATAAGTTTATACCAGTGGCGAAGGGTGGAGGTAGGCTGTTAAACATCCAACATAAATAATGCACACTAAACATTGTCAGTCAAACGTATTCGTTTTCATAATATAGTGTTAGTTAGTTTTTAAAATTCAATTAAACCTTGCCTAATCCATGCCATGACACCCACCTTGGCCGCGCGGCTTAAACGTTGGACTATTACGCCGTGGGTCTCAGGATCGAATCCTGGGTCTAGAAAGTACATATATTGTTTTCCAATTTGTGTGTGAGTCAGGGTATGGAACTAATAGGTTGAGCAAGTGGCTGACATCCATTTCTCGTAAAAAACAATATCTGTTAATACAAACCTCTAGTCTGTGGAGGCCCATATGATTCTATTAGGATCGGACATGGTCGGGAAAAAAATCCATGCCATAGTAGATAATATTCAGAAAATATTCGTTTATCTATAAAATATCCAAAATTATGCAATTAAACCATACATCATTATTTAGATATTTTACAAATAGAAGATTTTTTTAAATCTATTAAGGTTTGGTTAGACAGGGTAAGGAATTTTGAATAACTAATCAATATGATCTGTTAGAAGTATACTTAATTCAACAATTCAACGAAAATAGATAAGTATGACTGAAAAAGTGAGCACAATTTTTGTCAGATCTCCCATAGCATATTATTGAAACTATTATAGTTGGTTTAGGCAAGGTTTAATTGAAATTCAAAAACTAACCAGCACCATCTGCTGATTGTATTATTAGTTCAATGTAAACAAATAAGTATGATTGACAAGATTTAGTATTCACTATTTATGACAGATCTTAACAGCCTACCTCCATCCTTCGCCACTGGCATATGAGGCGTCTAATTACAAAAAGCGACAAGTCCACAATTCAATATTATCGGAAAACAACGTTTTTATGTTTCTAGCTTCAATTATTTGTTTTAACGTGAGATTTTTTCCCCGTTGTATTCTATATCGAAATTAGAACCAAATGACAATTTATTTCAACCGATAAACTCTTAAATGTAATAAATATAGGCAAAATAAAATTGGACTTGGCGCTACTTGTACTTCACTTTTTAATTTATCCCGCATAAGGCACATATTTCCGTGGCACTGTCATAAGTTTACCAGATTCTACAGCATGGGAGACGCCCTTTTCAATATTGAACGTTCCCTTATTGGTTGACTTAAACACGCGCGAAATAAACCAAGCTTTAAATAATATTAAACACGGACTTGGCGCTTTTTGTAATAAATCGAGACTTAAAATATTTTTATTCGTAGGGTCATGTCACGTTTTGGAATTTATAGATCAATATATACATATTGTGTAAAATTATACAAAGAATACGTGGGTATTTTTTTCTCGATTTTGACCAAATGTGGACTTATCGCTTTTTGGAATTAGGCGCCTCATATACAATATTGAATATACTAAAGCTGGTACTTATAATCTACATAACCGAGAATGGAATCGGGGGTGATAACTGTTTTTAAGTGTAAAATAATCAGGCAAGCACACAAGGGGGGGGGGGGTTGGATCCGGACCCCCCCACCCAAACACGATAAAAATACAAATTTCTTAAGGGTAAATGACATATTAGTTGTTCTTCTTCTTCGCCAGGATCTCATGACTCAAGATTGTGACCCGAATGATTTGACTGTCAAAAAGCCTTTTCAATACGTTGATTTTACTTCTCTCGGTATTATACGATACGCGAGACCGGTGACTACTTAAGACGATACATCAGTGAAACGGCAAATAATTGTCAACTGTAGGTGCGACGAAATTTTGGACTCGCTGGCATTCGGAGAGAGACCGTCGAGCTGGGAACACGTCAATTTGTTTCGTGATGGCGACGGGGGTATTAATTCTTAAATCGTGTAAAGATGACTAAAAACGTTACTCATTTACTTGAAAAAGTTGAATTATGCTATGAGTAACCTATCTAATTGCGATAATTTAAACTAGAAAGTCCTACATGAATTCGTTGAATAAAAGAAATGGTTTGTTGAAAATTGTTAGCAATTTCAAGTAGATATTTGTATTATATACTAAAATATTTGGCGAGAGCCTGGCATCGGTTAGTAATACTTTGGACGCTGAAGACGCGCATGCGCGTAATTGCCAGGCGGCCGATCGATGTAATTAACGTGCATTTTAAAGGGGGCAATTAATATCTCATTATATAGTTAGCAGCAAATGCGTTAATCAAGGTAATTAATATTCATTGATTTCATACACAGAAACCGATAGTCAATAATAACGAAATTTGATAAGCATTTCATGTGGGATCTCCTACTTTAAATTATCGCAATTAGAAAGGATACTCGTAGCATAACTGGATAATGCACAGTGGCGCGATACCAGTGGTTATACGGATTCAAATCCCGTCGCGCTTCGTATTTTTTTTTTCAAATATGATTTTTCTAGTGTACATACATATGAGATGTTTTCAAGTAATGTATGTAGGTTTATCCAAAACTAACAAAATTTTTTCTAGCATAATTTTTAAGTTGTTCAAATAATTAAGAGTGTTTTTTTTAATTTGCAGATTTCTTCCCGACGGTGCAATTCATGTATATTCAAATTTTATTTTTTAAAAGGCGTTTAAATGTTGAAAACAGTTTACTTCTTTCAGAAATGTTTGGCAGGCCTGGTCCAAACTCATTGCTATAAGACTAGTTTTGTCATAAAAATGTAAAAAAAAGTCTATGTTCACAAGTAAATAATAATTTTATTGAAGTTTGTAGGCGAGAAATATATAACTATATCCTTTATATTAATTGAGTTACTAAGTTTTATTTTTGGAACTGGTTTTTTGTCTTTCTTTACATTTCAAAGTAGGTAAATGATTTGTGATTAAATAACATTTGCATATTTCAAAAGAATGATCGTTTCTCGTCTTTTCGAAGTTGTCTTTTTTATTTAGCGACTTTAATAAAATTTTCATCGTAAAAAAGGAAAGAAAAAAAACCAATTCTTTTGGGGTTGTTCAAATTTGATTTTTTTTAATTATTATTAATATTTTATCATGAAACTATTTTTTTAAGTAGAAGCCGGCTCGCACATCGGAACTCGTCTCGCCTAAAAACGTGTCGAATACGTCGATGTGACGTCATCGTTGCTTAACGAAACAACATAACACGCGTTGCCAAATTGAGCTTCGCAGATTGTTCGAATGCAACTGTTTCGTCTGAAAAAAACATCTGGCTGTTGCATTCGACATGTTGCATCCTTCTGGGGCTCCAAGTCGGAGGGTCGAAGTTACAAAGAAACACCTACGAATTTGTCATTCATATACCGGCTCGCCGATCACCGCATTGAAATATCAGTACGTTTTGAAGGCTACGCGCGTCTTTCGCTAGATAGATGTGCGAGGTTGTGTCATGCAACACTGGCCGCCCGTTCTCGGAAGTTTTGATGTATGACGGTCAGGCACACGAGGCGAGTTGTGATGTGCGAGCCGGCTAAGCCCACATTGCTGGAATGAGACTTTTTAGTTTGAAAAAAAAACCTAGTGCTGCTAGCAACAAATTGCATGCGTCTAAGGCTGCGAGTCGAAGTCGCCAGTACGCATACACGCTAAGAATTGGTCATTTGGCGAGTCTCGTTGTTAAAGGACGAAACCACTGTGATTGGGGATGACCAGGAGGTGTAGATGAGATGTCGAGATTTGATGGTTGCTCCAATGGATAGAAGAGCGAGTTTTATTTGCAGCGTGAATAGTCGGTACAAGAGTATGTTACAAGAGCGTTATGTTACAATTATTATGATACTGTTCTGAGGTCCGAGTCTCGGTGGAACAGAATGCTTTGCGGAGCAACTATTACGAAGCTTACTGATCGGACTGAGATTAAGTTTGATACTAATGGATACTAATTATATGCATAAATATTGGGTAAATTGCTGATGAAGTTTGCAATTGAGAAATCTGCTGGCATCCGCATTATTGCACTTTGAAGGTTTCGATCCCATCGAAGAATGTCACGCGTGTAGAATATGCTGACTGTAGATGCGACGATTGTGCGATAGTTTAAATGACTTGTTAATTCTTACACTGTCAAAATAATGCTGACAAGGCTCGAAGTCATTGACCTCTACATTATCAAAATAAATGGGGAAATAGAACAATTTTGGATAATAAAATAGTCTACTTGAGACGAGTATGGTGATAAACAACTCAATCCGGGTCAGCATATTGATCGGCGATATTAAATACTCAATTACCGTAGTATCCAATTATGGCAACTAAGTAGATAGCTGATTGCAATGATTATTTCAGCGATATCAATTTTTCCACGTAGTCAGCTATATCCAATGATGCAAACTCAATTATCTCCTATATATTATTATCCTAAATATTATTTTGATTTTGTGTACGTCAATAAATAGCGGATCATAATTCATTGGACATGTCACTAGAATATAAGTTCCCGGTCTGTTAGCATCTTCGTATCGGAATCGCTCCGCACAACATCTCATTATACCGAGATCGGACCTCGGAAGCATATCATACGTATATATACATAACTACTGTAACATACTCTTGTACCGACTAGGGAATCCAATCCCAAGCCAAAATTCTGATCCCGGGATTTCGGGATCCCGGGACTGGTCCCGGGATTGGCATTTTTTTCCATTGTTAATATAATTTTTTTATAATTACAAAAATAACATTGATAAAATCGGTTAAAAATAAATCTAATATAATTTATACTATTTAAGATATTTATTGTTAATATTGTATACGTTCAATCTTGGAAATACATAAGTTTAATGGAAAAATAATATTGTAATATAAATAATAATGTAAATTTAATATGAGATTGCTCTTTTTGATAGTAAAGACTTGATGAATGGGTTAGCGATATTTAACATAGTAAATCAAATAATCACGGTGTACTTATGGCCTTTCCGCTTCATAAATCTAATTAGTCAGCCAAATATGAAACTGCCGTAAAACGTATGAGATCATGGTAAAATTACCTTGTTAATAGTACTAAGCATTGTTTTTTTCAGTCTTTCTCAATTTTATTAATTTATTTGAAAAAATAAAATGAATCGGCAGCTTTCACATGGGTATAAATCAAACTTCATTCAAACTCAGTTTATTTATAATGTAGTTATTTGTTATTAAAAGTATTTTTTCTGTTATATTTTCGTTTTTATTTTATTTTCCATCCATCGGAACAGCCACCAATTCTCGACCTCTCATCTCTCCTTCTGATGACTTCTTCATCCACAGCACCTTGGCTTCCACAGTGGTAAGCTCCCAAGCGAGTAATGTCCACCCGGGAAGGTAGTACCTACTCCAAATAAAATTAAATAAATGGAAATACAATGTGTCGGTCATACTTGAATCTCCCTCGCATATTAAGGATATTTGCGAGAGTCCTACGCATAAAATAAAATTAGAATCAAGTATTTTTTTTAAAAAAACGATGATGGCTTTCGAACTGAAAATAAAAATTGTGCGTAGGTATTTTAAAGATTTTTGTTTTCAGACTTTGATGCTTTTTGTTCCTTTTTTAAAATTGGACGACAAATCGTATTTTTACGATTTGATTATCGAAAGAAAATGAAAGAAATTTTTGCCGTTTTTATTTTTTTCTTTCGTCCATTGGAAGGTTATTGAGATTTTAGTTTACTCTGGGTAACGTTTATTGCCAGCCAATGACATTATTAATGGACGACTCACTCAGTACAGTAGCTAGCAAGTAAATTCAAACGTAACATTCGCACGTGCATAGGTAGACGTCACGCAATATCCATTATGCGATATCACGCATCGGGAATTTATAGCAATATCACCTTTATTGTAATGGCGTTAGAACAGTGTTTCTAGTATCAATGTTCATTTGAGCGAACCCGTTCGAACCGAACCATTCGGCAGACCCGACAAGAAGCTTCGAGAATGTATAGCAATATCACCTTTATTGTAATGGCGTTAGAACAGATTATGCCATTCGGCAGACCCGACAAAAAAGTGAGTGTCATTTTTTTTTCCAGATGCTTCGTCCATATTAATGTCGTTGTTGCCAGCATTTAAAATGTTATGAAAATTATTGCATACATCAGCGTTAAGGGGACGGATCAAGAAGTTCTGCGTAGTATCAAAACCAGGCAACTACAGTACCTCGTCCACATTATGAGAGGATCCTTACAGAATAAAAAATACTCAAATATTATGTTTGAACCTAGCTTACTCAAAAATAACCAGAATGGACCTGGTTCACTATGCTTGTGAAACACTCATATTGATGGTGCAGATCACAAACCTTCTTAGTCAAAAAATACGATTTTACAGGGGAAGGTTAAAACTGATTTATTTGCAGCATAATACGATGAATATGACATAGGAGTTTTAATTAAAAGATCAATAAACTGGGCTATATTTCTCTTTGACATAGGAGGTAAAGTTCAGCAGATCCGTTAAATTTTTGTTGATTTTTTGATACCATAAAGTCAAAATCACAAAATTTGACATATAAGGTTTGTAATCTGCACCATCGACATGGTAAACTATGTTGTGTTTAAATTTGGTAGCCATACTGAGAAGCAATACGATGCTCTAACGTTGCCATGGCCCCCACATCCCGACGCGGGCCCCCAGACTAGGATCTTTGGCGGGCCCCCTACCTATCGCTAAAGATAAAGGTAATGTGACGATCTACAGTTGCGTATTCCAAATGGTGTTCGGGGTAAAATTAAGGGTATTTTTAGCGATGTTTTGTATTTTTAATTTTTTTCCGTCCATGTCCGATTCTAATAAGATCATGGACAATAATAATTATAGACTTGAAATAACGCCGCAGGCGACATTTTTTTTACTTTAGTGCTGTTTTGTGAGGTGTGTTTAACTCACTTGGCTGGTAAATCCGCCACGCCGGGCCTCCAGGCTAGAGCCCTGTCAGCCCCCCCCCCCTTTGTGGGGGCCATGAATGTTGCATAGTTAAGTTGATAATAATAAAATCGAGGTTCTACTGTGCGTTATACGTAAGAAACACGGCTTCATTTTGCCGAACAATAGACGCTCTCTATATATCATTACTGCGAGACAAAAACTGATTAAAATTCCTCGTCTACTTTCTGTATAAAATCGTAACGACCGTATATATATTTCATTCGATAGTGCGGCGCCCAGTTGTCATATTCCCTATATTACTCAGAATTTAATTAAAAAAAAATTATGAGTTACTTACCCACTATATTGTATTGATTTGAAAATAACCACGTTAAACTTTCAATAAGAAATATCCCGTAAATCCTCCATAACACCAATATTTTTTATAGGTAATATAATAATAATATGTAATTCCTTTTATGGCGTTCAGTCCACCGCATATTAACGGCCGAAATGCCAAATTGTGGCCGTAAATCAGGAAATCAGAAAAAAACTGTACGAAATAAAAGATATTTCAGGGCCGCAGGGGGAGAGGCGTAAAAAATTTACTGCCCGTCATATTTTAATGCGAAATAAATTGATACAGGCTTTTCTGTACACTTTTTATTGGGCAATATCGATTTTCGAAATCTCGCTTCATTACGAATTTGACTCTGCAGCGCGGGATATTTTTGAATGTTGCATTGTCTGCTTTCACAACCAAATACCTCGATTTCTTTCATTAAGTTTTATAAATGACGAATAGTAATATTCCGTGGGGGTAGGCAGGCCATGCGTTGCATGAAAGCGGCAAATTAAGTAAGGAATGAATACCTACTGGTTGCGCCAAATTGCGGTGGTTATAATCCTTACTTCCCACCTCCCTCAAATCCCAGTATTATTGTCACAAGACCAAAGGACCGGCAGTCACGGGTCATTATTGACCGTGATGCAAATATCATTGAGTTAGCTCAAATGATTTGCAGCAAGCGGACGTGGGCAAGCTGTTCTTGCAGCGTGACTCAAAAGTTAACTCAAAACATATCTGTTCAACCTTCGTTGAACTAAGACTGTTACGGCTTGAGTGAACGTCGCATCCTCATTATCATTTATCCACCCTCACATATCATCCATAAACAGTGTACCGTCAAGTGCTGCGCACCGGGTAACCCAAACAAACAATACCGCGAGAGTGACAGTGCAACGGACCACGGAGCCATCGTTAATCATCATAACGGTCAGTATCTGGCATTCTGTTAAATTGCCCCCACCCCTAGATCCGGAATCCACCATCACCTTCAAATTATATAGTCCACTGCTAAAAGCGCCAGCACGTACTATCATTACAACTTCCGAAAGCAACGGCAGTTTTCCATTAAGCGGACGACGCGGACGCTTCGTTAGAAAGTACCGACATTTGAACTCTCGTGGTGCAGTGCCTAAGGCGCTGGGCTTTCACCTGTAGGCTCGATGTTCGATTCCCAATGAGGTCACAATTTATTTATGTGATTTTCTCAAAGCCTGGGTGATTGTTTCACTTCTATTACTAAATACACTACTGTTTCTCTGTACTACTATCAATGGGCCTCATTAGACAAACATACCCAAAGCAAGAAATGGTTGATACATCAGTCCCGTGCGGCTCCGTATCGCGTTTTAAGTGTCATGAAAGACAGCCCTGCATATCCACGGCTTTAGGGAAAAGTTTTATAATAGTGTTATGCTTAAATACACATAACATCATGTATTCCTAACACCGAACCCGTCACATGGTATGGCAACACCATTTCACACTGGCAGAGAAACGAAGCCAAAGAGCGAGCGCAAACGTCAAAACAAAGCAAGATGTCACTGACAGGCTCCGTTGATGAGGATATAAAAAGATTATCCGGCTGGATTAAAGGGTTCTTGGTACCCAGCCGCCGTCGAGTTCAGAGGTTGTGTAAGCCCAGGCGGATTGAGTAGTGGGTGAGCTTACTTTCAAATCAGTGCAACATGTAACTTAACAAAATATCGGAGGAGCCGCTAACAGGAAGACGTCTAATCGCAAGTAACGTTCTGTATCGTTCCTCTGTACTAGTGATAATCGGTATCCGGACATCGTAGCCAGTTTAATTATTTATATTTAACCTCAGCTTATCGTTCCATTCTACTTAAATTCCGTTCTACTTAAATTCCATTTAAACATCTTGTTTTGTGTTATTACCACGTCAGCGGGTCTATTCTATACAAAAGGCTGCTTTCGTCGGCTAAAACCGCTAACTAGGGTATGTTAGTATCAAATTATTAACACATGTTGTAACAATTATAATTAGCCGGTATTAATTGTTGCAATAAATGATATATTTTAACGGCATACCCCCTGCCTGTGCTAAAATTTAGAACATGAGCGATAGAGAGAGAGCTAGAGAGAGACAATTTCGACTGATTAACTGATTACAATTATAATATTTCAATATAAAATGTATGTAACAAATACTAACACATTATCACGTTAGCACGTTAGCGGTCGATAGTCGTATTTTGTATAGAATAGACCCGCAGATGTACATTGTTTTCACACCAGAGAATTATATTTATATATTTATTATCCAGTACCGCAGTCTTTTATTTCCAATTACCTTCCACATCTTTTGTTGCATCTGACATTTTCTTCTTCGGGAGTGGCGTCCAACTTATATATTTCATTTTTCAGGAAATTTCTTGGCCATAAGTATATACAGTAAGTATTATTCACAGGATTTGGATGGCGCGTGAGCTGGATTAGGTTCTCCTACCCACGTTCTGAATACTAACTTTCTCTTTGCTCTTTCCGATTCCTTTTTTTCCGTATTTGATAATCTCAATAGCCTTATATATTTATAGATCTGATAGATCCTATTTAGGTACCCTTAATACATATCAATAGGTACGTTTATTTTTGTCTGCACAAGTTATCATGAATTACCACCAATTAAACACTGAAAAAAACCTTGTATAGATTGGTTTATTTATATAAAATAGAAGGTTTAAGTATTTTCACAGTAGGTTCACAGAGATTAATCAATAATAACAGAGAATACATCACACGGTACACTAAAATAGATTAAGGAGATTAAATTGACTCACTCGACTAAATAACTAGATGAACTTGCCAAAGAATCAACTCAGTTCAGGTAGGTATCGCATTTAACAACTAGATAACCACACTTAACACTATAAACTAATTTCAATAGTGTAATGTACTTAGTTTTAAAATAGAGGACCTGTATGATCAAAAGGGTCAGAGCTAATCAGACTAAGCTGACTGGCTGTGAGATTGTAAGTAAAAATTACAGAGTTAACATAGGGTTAAATCCGTCTACATAATGCTTGTGAATCGTCAAGTCAAGTCAAATCGTCGTAGTCAATGGGCAGCGCCATCTGAGGATCTTTTTTCGAAGTCATGCCGCTACACTTGTATATTATATCCAGCCGGTATTGATTTAAAAATAATTAAATAGAAAGCTTGGTACTGTTCGGTTATCAGGAATACAGCGGAAAACACATTTTGAAAATACCCGATATACTGGATTATTAAATTTGTTAGGTTGGGTTAGGTTAGGTTTGGTTAGGTTTGGTTAGGTTAACTTAACAAATAATCCAGTTTATCGGCTATTTTCAAAATGTGTTTTCCGCTGTATTCCTGATAACCGAACAGCACCGAAAGCTTTATTAAATTCAAAAGTTGTTTGTAATTAATTAAAAATTTATAAAACGTTTCCTTAAAAATCAGCGAACCGTTAAACTTCAGTACCCAAAGTTGTCTGCCCTTGACATTACTTAAAATATCCTGCGACCTTATTGCGATATCCGTCAAAACTTTTGTTACTAAATGGAGATGTAGCTTTTCAAAACAGACACTGAAAACTAATAAAAAATCTCAGAATAAGTCCCGGGCCATAAATGAGAGTCTTTCAAAACATAAAAGCTAAAAGAGGACTCTATTTGAATGTCAAAATTTTGCGAACGAAGTACCCCTCCTTTGACAAGTATATTATTTAAATTGGATTGAAATCTTTTGATTTTTTTTCGCTTGAAAGATTTTATTTCAAACGGTATCTAGGTACTATCGGCGACAATAAATACGGTAAAAGCAGGAGTTATATTAAATGCTATACATTTCACTTTCATATTGTAAGTAAGTACTTTAATTATTACCGAGTTATACCTTGAACATATGGACAACTACATCTATCTGAGACAAGTAAGTAGCTTAGAATCAAAGCTCACATTTTTCAATATTGGTATTTCACAACGTTTTTATTAGCTCGTATTCTTGTTTTTCCGGTGGTTGTTTATCCAGTACAAATCTGGCAATCGATTTTTAAACTAACTTCCCGACTAGCTTGACATTTGAAACTTTTAGAATATATCAGAACACGATGCCAATGCATTATTTTAATACTTTTAGCCATCTTTAAGTAGAATTGAATTCATTTTCAGTTAATTCTGTTTTGTATGAAAAGTTATTTCGGAAGAAATCCGTAATCCAATCCACCCTTATTGGTTGCTAAATGGGTGGTCCTAGCAACTAAATTATTAATATATACGTGCGTTACTATGGAAATCTAAATGTCATTTCAGTGCCTATTCTATATTTTGTTTGTTTTTTATTTACTTCATATTATCAAGTACAAGTTTTTACGTTTACAAGTACAAGTACAGAAAGTTTACAAGTACAGAAAATTTAAATACGTTGTATACCTATAAAAAGTTATTTTTATCTTGTAATTATTTTAGTTAAATATGCTAAGTAAATATTATATTATATATATTTACTTAGCATAAGATTAGCTTAGATTAGCTTAGCTTAATAGCTTAAATAATTCGCAAGATTTCGGAATGTGGAACCAATAGCAAAAATCTTTTTTGAAAAAGTAGGACACACAGTAGGAATCCGCCAATTTCCGCCAATGTGCTTTACCAAATACTACGGGCGTCCTATCCAATTACGACGAAATTAACAAGGGCTTATTAAATTGCGTTAATTTATATCATCATCATTAAGACACTTTTTCTTCGACCATGTCCAATCCCAATAGGATCATATGGGCCTCCACAGAGTGGAGGTTTGTATTAACTGACTTTGTGTTTACGATAAATGGATGTCAGCCACTTGCTCAACCTATTAGGTACATACTCTGACTCACACACAAATTGAAAAAAAAACAATATGTGTACTTGTCAGACCCAGGATTCGAACCTGGGGCCCACGACCAAATTCAGTACATATTTAATAATACAAAACAACATTATAAAGTAACTCTCAAACAATTAAGCAAATGGAAATAGCATGGAGTCCTCAATCTTCACGCATTTTTTTTATAATCTCTCCAGTGTGAAAAAAATATTTTTTCTATAATATAGAGAGGTAAATACCCTATTATTCACGCGAATCCAGTGTATATTTTGTAAACTGGATTTAATTTTATTTAGCTACGGGCGTCCTATCTAATTACGACGAAACTAACAAGAGCTTATTAAATTGCGTTGAGAGCGTACATAAGTGAAACGGAAAATAATTTTCAACTGTATGTGGAACGAAATTTCATCCGCGTTGCCATTCGGAGAGCGATAGTCGACCTGTTAGCACGTCAATTTGTTTTCTGATTGCGCCGGAGGAATATATCTTAAATCGTATAAAGATGACTAAAAAACGTTCCGCATGTACTTGAAAAAGAAAACATGTCAATGAATATACTATTATTATTACGAATATAATAATAAACATAACATAACTTACAAAGGACGCATGTTGAATTTTTATGACAATTATATTTCGTTCGGCTCGCGTCATTTGCGCAATCCGCGCATCGCCTACTCACGATCTTTTTAGACCATGCCTCAGCTGAGGTATAGCCTTAAGTAATAATCTCGTTAAGACGCTAGGCACCCATATTTTTTAGCAAACAACATAATATGTATGATTATACCAAAACGTGATCGTGTATGCCCCAAGATGCCCTGATCCTTGTTTGCTTTTCCAATGTTACAAAATATTTTCAGATTATCTATGAAAAACAAGCCGCAATCCGTTCACCACTCCATAAGTGCTCCTTCAAATTCGCCCCAAGTACATTATTGAATTTTGTAGGTAGGTAGGCAGTGGCACTGACAAAAGAACAAACAACCCTCTAAGCTCCAGTGGCTTAAGGCAAAGCTGCCGACCAGTGGCTGAAGGGTTATCAGAGGTCCACGTCTCATGCACAAAAGAGAAAACAGAACACGGGTTCGAGAGGGTCTTTGTGGATTTCAGAGCTAAATTAAGCACTGCCGATTTTTTTACGGTAAAGGTACCTATTTGTGTATTGTCTGGTTTGTTTACACAACAGAATATAGTGTTATCATCATCAGCCATTGTTTATTCGCGTTTTAATATAAGGTTTTCGATTCTCTCAATAAAATCACACCACGCTGTTCAGAATGTTCAAATAGTTATCTCAGAGTTTTTTTCTGCGTAGAAAAAATATTTACATAATATATTTTTATGTAGATACAATTTTGTGTACATTTTCTGTTTTAAGATCCATAAACTTATATGAAGATTATATCCATATTGTGTATCCATATACTTATGACGTCACGCCATAATATAATGATTTAAACTTATATTTAGAATTTAAACTAACATCTTTCACTCTCTGTGTGCATATTCTTATCCTTTAAAAACAACTACCTATGTTATCCGAGGTGTTTCAAATTCAGCCAATGAAAATAAATTAGCTTCATAATATTTAATTTAGGCATTGTTATTAGTACCAGTGGCGAAGGGTGACTTTTGGAAAAAGGTACCTACGCTGTGCAGATCTGAGAAAAATTGTCATATTATACACTTACGAGAAATAAGAAGATAATACGATATTAGGTACTACTAATGAATATGTACACACTAATGACAACGATACACTAATTCAATGAACTTCAAAAACTCACTGAAGACAAAAAATTGTAGCGATGAGCTTAAATTACGTATTTTTCAAAACATTTATACAGATCAAAAATCATCAGATAAAATTTCTTTTTATTTTTAAAAACAATCTATGTTTATTAAATATGCGATTAAACGCCATAGAAATTGTTTTTTTAAATTGCGCAAATTTTTAATCGGCGAAATCGATATTTGCAAACGAATAACTTAATTATGAGAATTAATAATTATTCGTATAGCTCCAATGACATTATTAAATGAACAACGCAACTCAATACAGTAGTTAGCAAGTAAATTCGTGCATAGCGACATTCACACATGTAGATGTCACGCAATTTCCATTATGCGATATCACGCATCGGGAATTTATAGCAATATCATCTTTATTGTAATAGCGTTAGAACAGTGTTTCTAGTGTCAATGTTCATTTAAGTGAACCCGTTCGAACCGAACCATTCGGCAGACCCGACAAAAAGCATCGGAAATTTATAGCAATATCACCTTTATTGTAATGGCGTTAGAACAGATTATGCCATTCGGCAGACCCGACAAAAAAGTGAGTGTCATTTTTTTTCCAGATGCTTCGTCGATATTAATGTCATTGTATAGCTCATAAATGGTAATTAAAATAATAAAATACTCACGTGGACAGTGAAAAATGTGAATTAGAGTCCCACTTGTACATTTTTTTATGGTTTTCTCAATCGGGTTTTTGTTAATGTTATAAAAAAAACATTGTTACTTCTTGTAAATTCAGTACTCAAAAAAATAATTAAAAATGGCATGGAGTCATCAATATCCATGCATTCTTTATAATCTCTCAGTTTGAAAAAAACATTTTTTTTCTCAATTATAATAATATATTCACTTAATAATTACAGTAAATACAACCGGATACATACGTTTCTCATTTAGTTTATAAGTATATTTGTAATAGTTGTAATAAATTGTATAGTTTGTAAATTAATAGATATCAACTAGGGAATACTATACCGGTATTTAAAAACCGGTATCCCAGTATTTTTCAATACCGACATACCGGTTTTAAAAATAAGACAATACCGATAATTTCAGTTTTGATAGTGGAAACAAAACGTAATAATTAACACTAAAAGTTTAACATGACTGTAATTTTTTTGGCGGGTTACGCGATGTCTGGTTTACTTCCGTTGCCCATTTGACCAGCCATGGCACGTACAAGTATTCACTAATACAACATTATTTTGAATTACCGATGGGCCGCATACATTAATATGAGCACTTCATAATATAAATTTATTGAAAGATCATTCGAAGAAGAGAGTGCCAATAGTTCAGCAACATACTACATATGTATTTATAAACATCACTATCTCTACCATATCTTACTGTTACACCCCCGTTTGGTCCCCATTTGGGGATGTCTTTGTGTATCCGGAGAGGCCCGAGTCGGTATCAAATCCAACAAATAGTAAGGGCTGATTATGAAAATAAATTATAATAATAGAGCCAGTAATGCCGTAGATTATGACCGTTGAAAAATATTTGCAACGTCGCCCTTTTTTCGACAACGCTCTCGTTGAAAGCGAAACACAAGATGGCGGGTAATACGCTGTAAACAGCCAAACAGTAAACACGTATATTTCGTCCTCCGTAAAATAAATTATTCAAAATGTAACTATTATAATAATATTAACTTAAATAAACCTCGCTGTTTCTGATCACAATTCCGGTGTGTTAATTGTCCACCTCCACATCCTAAAATCCAGACGAAAAACCATACTAAAAATAAAAGTGACAGCTTGCTATTCACTTTCGAAAATGGAGGGAAGTGATATTACCTTTACCTATGTACATATTCAAAAAAATCGTTTTTATACTTATCTATATTTACACCCACGGTGGCCGCGCGGCTATAGCGTTGGACTATCACGCCGTGGGTCCCAGGTTCGAATCCTGGGTCTGGCAAGTACAGATATTGTTTTTCAATTTGTGCGTGAGTCAGGGTATGGACCTAATAGGTCGAGCAAGTGGCTGACATCCATTTCTCGTAAAAAAACAAAATCTGTTAATACAAACCTCTACTCTGTGGAGGCCCATATGATCCTATGAGGATCGGACATGGTCGAAAAAAAATATTTTATTTGTAGATACTACTGTTTTTCATATATTTCATATATACGAATACCGATATTTAATAGGAAATACCGAAATACCGGTATTGATATTTTCATTCGGTATGTATTGCCCCATTGCTGATAAACTGATTTAAAATGTTATTATTACATCACTATTACTCATTACATATATCCCAAAACACAAGTCATATAATATAATAATATAACAGCAGTGTAACATAACCGATCCCTACACTAACTTGTATTACGAGAACAATAAATAAAAAAAAACATCGCAGAAAAAAATGTATATTATATCCAGTTTCCTGACTTTCGATCGTAATTACTTATAGAACATGCCTTTTAACCAGTACTTCTCAACAAATGTGTCGCGGTATAGAAGTGTGCCAACCACAGAACAGATTAATAAATATAATTCAGATAGGCTATACCACAATACACCACATTTTGAGGCAGGGTTTTGAATTTGTGAGTGTCATAAGAAAATGAATCATACATTATAGACATGCAATAGTGTGTATTTCAACCTTCAAATACACCAATATTGAATGAGCGTCAGTGTATACACCGTAAGCAGTTGTCAAAACGAAAGACAAGCTTATAATAACGTATTCTTGAAATGTGTTTAAGTTTATGGGGCTTGGAGGGTAGGAGAGGTTGTAATGACAAGACACCAATATTGGATGAGCGTTAGTGCATAACCCGAGAGCATTGTCAGAACGAAGGAATGACGTATTCTTGACACGTCGTGCTTAAGTTTATCCCACATTTTTCCACACTCCTTATCGGTTGCCCATTACTCCACACCCGTTAGGTATTTCAGCTGGTGTCAACAATGGAGTGTGTGCCGTAAATTATTGGTGTAAATTCGTCGTGCTATTGAAAAAATATCAAATGTTTTTTCAGATATTATTGATTAATTTAATAAAACGCAATTTTTTTAGTACTTATTCTACTTTATTATTTAATAAAAAAAAAATTAGGACAGGTTTCGTCTGCCTCAGAGGGACATTTTCAACTGAATAATATTTATAAAACAGGTAGGTATTTACCAAAACAAATAATCTACCAATACATAGCATTGTCCGTCAAATAGTACTTTGTCATTAACAATTGAATTAAAAATTATAAAGGGCTATTGAAGTACCTAAATAAAAATGAACAAATGGATAAGACTTGCTTTTCCCTCTACCACCCGCCACGTCTCCATAGCCGGTTTGCAGGCGTATCGAACATTAGGCGCTCTTCAAATGTGTGCCAAAAGTGTCACAGGATCAACTTCCCAAGACCTCGGTTGGCGTGCACTAGAGTGTGCGTGATTCATACTTTGATATTATAATGTATCACGGTCAATTCTCGATGAGAAAAGACATTCTCGCTCGCCGTAAAATGCCACAAACTTTTTAAAGGCTGAGAAATTTTCCCTCGTAGATACCGAGTCGCAATGGCCGACTGGTCCAACTGAGGGTCGGACTGACTTGAGAAGCTCTTTCGTTTCAACCAACACAATATATGGGGACACTCCCAGAGGATGTCATCGGCATCCTGCACTTTGCTACATAAGCAAATCGGAGATTCTATTAGGCCATGCTGACAGAGCTTGGAGGCAAATCCACCGTGTCCGATTAAGAACTGAGAAGTCCAATGGTCTGGAGTCAATCTGGTTATCTCCATGAAAAAACAAATGCGTTTGTCTCCCCATGGAAGAGATGGTCCATCGCCTCTGCCATGTACGCAGCGTGGTGTCATACGCCAGGTCGCATACAATAACTTTACGAGCGCACCGGCCCATGGATTCAAAACCTGAAGGTGGCGATATTAAGATACCGAAAACCTCCGCCCCAGATCTCCGAGCAAGGCGGTCGTGGCACCACGGGCTTGATGTGCCTAACGGAAGCGCTGACAGGCAACGCGTCCGTAGATGTCATCTTATAAGCCTAATTAAGGGCAAGTAATGCTGAGCGTTGACCGGATATGACTAGAGTCTAAAAACTTGGGTAACTAAAAAAAATCTTTACCCGCGCCCAATAGACAAAATTATAAATTTGTTATTCAGTAAGTATGCCGCTGTGATAGTAAGGTTGAGAAGCGCTGGCTGGAACCCTAACCCCTTGTCGGTTTTCTTTGTAGTAGAGCTTAATGTGTTTTGCCAGTTTTCATACTCAGTGTACAACGTCACGTCGTCTACAGAATGTCGTGTGCACGAGAAAATGTGAAAAAGTTCACATACGGGTATAAGAAGATGTATGGAGCACTAATTTTTGAACGCTCTGTATAACAGTTTCGATAGAATGAGTGATAAACAATTTTATTTTAAAACATTTATCAAAAATATGTATATCGTCACTGTTCTGGCAGAAGACACTAATTCGAAAAAATGACATATTGAGTTAGTTATACCAAAATGTTCCTTATTTCAAACTTTACCGTCTGGAAACCTTCCTAATAAATAAACAGTCTTTATTTTAAAGTCATCCTTTTTACGATTACTTAATAAACTCACATGATAGACCACTTCAAACATTTAACAACTTCAAAGTCAAATTACTCAAAACTAGTATTCTCCAGCTAGTGTGTTCTGCCAGAACAGACACGATATTATATTATTTAGTCAATCTTCATTATCTACCCGCAAATCCACTCGTAATATCTTTTGATTCTCTCACCATCATCCGACCAACGTGTCCATGTGACGGAGAACTACAGGATGCAAACCACATCCTCTAGGAATGTCGGAGAATGTACTCCGAAAAGGAAGAGGTGCTTAAGTCGATCCAACCAGCTGTTAGGCCCATAGGGCCGTCCGACTTGGTCGCCACAAAGGCCAACTATAATGCTTTAAAAAAAATTGCGGTATATTAATGAGGACGTGAGGATATCATGGCTGCGACCACGTAAGTAATTGACAGGCACATGTTAATTTAAATTCTTTAGGACGCCAGGATTAGAAACCATCCCTCGTGATTGCAGGCAAAAATGTTTCAAGAGCAGAAGTGACCTACGAGATTCAAGAGAGTAAAAAGTGAGCATGCCTTGTAGAAAGACTTTTCTTAGAAAGAAATTTCTTTTAAGCTCTCTAAAATAAGCTTGTAGGAATCTTTATAAGGACTCCAGATAATAGACCCATATTCAAGAATACTACGCACTAGCGAGACGTTGAGTGTACGTAAATGACATTCGGATTCTTGAATGGTTTGGCTTGTCGCATGATGAATCTTAGAAGCTTACTTGCACGTAGACATTTAGAAGTTATATGCGAGTGAAAAAATAACGAAGAGTCAAAAATTATACCAAGATCTTTTGCCTCAGATTGGCGCTTTAATGAACTTTTTGACATTATATAATTAAATTTAATTGGGGTTCTTGACCTAGAAAAAGTGATACGGAAACACGTGTCAGTATTAAATTCTAGTTTACTCTTTAATGTCTTGTCAAAAAAATCATTGATTGGACCGACATATTTATGTGCATAACAACTGATATCCCCTTTATAATGCGTATGCTCTACAACATATTATTATTAAATTCTAATGGATTTAAGTTTTATACTATTTCATTTAAGTCGTTTTTTGCGACCCGGGTTTTGCCTCTCGGCATCTTCAGGTGCCGTGTACACTCACCAAAGGCAACAAACACTGACAACAAATACTCTTAACTCTAGCATATATAATAAATCAATACAATAAAGTAGGTAAAAACTCCATTACCTACCTATCAAGTCAAAGGTCACAAAATATACAGCAAACAAATTATGAATAGGTAGTTGAAGTGTCAGTAAAAAACCTAATTAGTAAAAACCCTATCTTATTAATAACAATAATAACAATACACTCGATAACATATTTTAATAAATCGTCAAAGCCTAATAATAGATCATTATTCTTTATAAACAATAAAAATACTACACTCAAGAGGTGTAAATCGTCAATTCTAAGAAAAATTGGCATATATTTTTGGAAAAATAATTAATGGAGTTAACTAATGAGATATTAGTCTTTAATAAGACTTTTACATGGTACTGATAAATCCGGGGTTCAGGTCTAGCTCAGCTGATGTTCAGTTCGAACCCCGATATCATAAATTTTAAACTTTTATTTTCTTTGTTCAAGTGTTCGGTGTGGAGATACAAAAGTTGAATAAAACTCGTAAAAAGTCGTACTGTCTCACTTTATTTGTATTAGTAGTTACACTTAGCTGATTCTTCAACTTTTAGTCGACCTTGAGAATACATCTTAATTCTAGTTCGTCTTATAATTGTTGGTTTGTTTAATACTTAAATGGAATAGTACAAAACTTAAATCCATTAGAATTTAAATTCAAATTCCATCAAGTGCCTTCAATCGATAACATTTATTATTAAATGGAACACTATTGAAAATATATTCTTCTTGATCGAAAAATCCGTAATACTTCCAATCAGTTTTAAAATTGTTTGTCTTTTAAAAATTGTCGTGTTGGTTTCGGCATATTTCACATTACAGAAAACCGCCACGTCTATAACTCACCTTCTACAAATGAGACTACTATTATATAGCACGCAATATGGCAGCGATATGCCATTATTTAATTTCAACCCTGACTGAGTTCGGCTTACTTACTTATACCATTTTTCAAGTGCGAAAGAATTGGAAGGTTTTTATCGGTTTTTGAAATTTATGAAACATTATGTTGATAAAAATTCTTTCCCAGAATCTAAAGGATCAGAAAACAGGGGTTATAGAAGTAACATACATACTTGTGCAATTTAATTTTGCCTATACAACATTTTTTTTCCAACCATGTCAGATCCTAAAAAGGTGGGCCTTCACAGAGTGGATATTTGTATTAACAGATTTTGTTTTTACGAGAAATGGATGTCAGCCACTTGCTCAACCTATTAGGTCCATACTCTGAGTTATACACAAATTGAAAAACCAGATCCAGGATTCGAATCTGGGACCCACGACGCTATAGGCCGACGCTTAAGCCACGTGGCCATCGTGGGTGTTAAAAACATTATGTGAATAAAATTAGTAAAAGGTTTTTTCAATAATTTTTAACAACAAATTATTTCACGATTTTAATCTACAATTGGATAAAACAATCCAATTGTAGATGTCGATCGGATTCATTTGGAATCAAGTAAGACGCAGTTATGTGTGTTACCAATTATTATTTTTGATAACAGCCTTGTTATCCGTGTTATTTTTTTCTATTAAATTGACCTTTCTGGATCAAATATGAATCTAGCTTGACGAAAATACATGATAAAGTAGAATGTTGAAAACTTGGAGACGCTTTCATCTAGCAGTGGATCGACGAACGCCAGCTACTGGTGATTCCTTATATTATTTTTTTTTAATTATTTAAATTGACAAAATATATTTTAACGTGTCCGGAAACTTATACGTATGCAGTTCGCCGTATCACATTTCACGGTGAAATGTTGTATCGGAAATATAAGTATGGCCATATAAGACCAAACCTCTTTGGGTCGTATTAATAGTAGGTACTGACATAAAATGTAATAAAACACGGTTCTTGTCGGTTTACTTACAGGAAGCCAGCAGCAAACAATTTTTTAAAATAGCCGATATACCTACTGGATTATTTGTTAGGTTAGGTGAGGTCAGGTTAAGTTATGGTTAGGTTAGGTTAGATTAGGTTTTCATTCTTGTGGTTGGGCCATTTATGTTTCCATTCCACTTCTTATCTCCTCACCCATCTCCTAATCCCTAGTGTTGCTGTCACCAGACAATCAACAAGCAATTACGGGTCAGGAGAGACGGTGTTACAAAGAACATGCAGTTGCATCTCGACAGCGGACGCGTGCGGGTTTCTAATAGCTTTCCGTCGCTTAAGTGATTGACTCAATAGATACAGACTCATTCACAAACTATCACCATCATATACACCCTCACATATAATCCATAAAACTGTGTCACAAAGTGCGGGAGTGTACGAATCAGGTGACCCAAAACAACTATACCGCGCGAGCGAAAGTTGAAACCAGACCACGGAGCCATCATACATCATCACAAAGGTCAGTGTCTGGCACTCTGTTCCATCACCATTATCACTAAATCCGACCTCCACATCTTCCATTAAAAATAATTACAGTCCACTTAAAAAGCTCAACCACTTGAATTCATGAATTTTGCTTAAATCGGCTGTGATAATTGAATCTTTAAAATTAGAGACCGTAAAGTATACG
This sequence comes from Rhyacophila brunnea, assembly GCF_057557595.1. Taxonomy (NCBI): domain Eukaryota; kingdom Metazoa; phylum Arthropoda; class Insecta; order Trichoptera; family Rhyacophilidae; genus Rhyacophila; species Rhyacophila brunnea. Next base: position 26,748,883 of record NW_028232904.1, on the reverse strand, counting down.
GTTATCTCTTTCCGATAGATAGCTCACGGCGAACTGTGCCACGGTGAAATGTTTTACGTACAATTTACATGTAACCATATTTTAAATATACTAAAAAGAGAAGTGATACTATCTCAGTATTTATGAATGTAGAAGCAAACAGGTAGGTACCGAACCTGCACTTGACAGTAAAAGAAGGCTCGTTATGAAACTGTCTTTACACCGTAGGGCGGGATGAATGATATATTATTATTATTTCGAATTATTTTTCTTCATAATGAAACTATCTTTACGATAGATATGAATGGTATGAATTTGACGTGACCATTTATTTTTTCCTTCAATACGAGACATCTACTAATTTTAGAAAATCTTCTTAGTCGTACACTCATGGCTGTGGTTCGTGATCACTATTTAATTTTTACCATCCTTTGAGCGACCAAGACTTTCCATCCTTCTCGATCTTCCGCTTCTCGCAGGGCAGAATGAATGGTTTCCCCAGTCAGCTCTTTCACATTTAGCACGCAGACGCTCTTCCTCTGCTTCGCCTTCCCTGGAGATCACCCAAAACCACCAGTCTCTCCAGGTTGTCCAGTCCGCGCCGGACAATATGTCAAAAAGACTGCAGAATTCGTCTCAGACATATTGTCGAGAGCCGTTCCTTTATCTGCAGTCTCTGGATGATTGACTGGTTCGTCCTGTGCTCAGTCCAAGAAATAAAAAGCATTCGGTTTCAACACCACATCTCAAAAGCATTAATTGCCTTCCGTTTACTTGCTTTCAGGGTCCACGACTTGACTCCGTATAAAAATATAGAGAACACTAATGTTTGCACAAGCATCATTTTTGTGGCAATCCAAATTCCCCGATCCTTCCATATAGTGGTAAGACGTGTCATCGTATTTTTTGCAATCTGTGTGCGCCTTCTTATTTCCGCTTCACATCCGCTCTTTCCACTGATGGTCGATCCCAGATATACAAGACCGTTCATTGTTTCTAAGTTTTGGAGTGTACTTGCTGTTGGTAGAAGGTTAACCCGATCGACAACCATCAACTTGGTCTTATTCCTTAAGGAGGCCGTATTTGCGACTCTCTTCCTCTACCCGGTGTAGCAGCTCCGTGAGTTCTCTTTCATCAGCAGCGATTAGTGTGGTATCATCTTAGGTAATAATAATGTGTATGTTATTTATTTAAAAAAGACACATTGAGCACATAACAAATTATCAATTGAAGACGTTCACAACATGACATTTAGAATAAAAAGTACAGGTAAAATAACAAAAAACAAGGCAAAAAATAATTTTATAGCAAAATAAATAAAATAAAAAACAACAATAGTTTAAAAAAAAATTAAACAAGAATAATTACAAGATAAAAAGAACTTTTTATGTACAACGTTTTAAAATTTTCTGTTGAATCATATAAACTTGACTTGACTAGCTTAAACGATCAAAAAAATTTGTACTTGTAAGAAATAATATTGAAATGTCATATTGATGTCCATAGTAACGCACGTAGGTATATATTAATATTAATAATGTCGATGCTAGGACCCACTTAGCAACCAATAATAGTTTTACTTTTTACGGATTTCTTCCGAAATAACTTGTCATACAAAACAGAATTAACTGAAAATGAAATCAATTCTACTTAAAGATGGCTAAAAGTATTAAAAAAAATGCATTGGCACCATGTTCTGATATATTCAAAAAGTTTCAAATATCTAGCTAGTTGGGAAGTTAGTTAAAAATCTATTGCAAGATTTGTACCGGACAAACAACCACCGGACAATTAAGAATGCGAGCTAAGAAAAACGTTGTAAAATAGAATTTTAATAACGAAATACATAATGCTTCGCTAAAAATATCTACATCTCTAGGTAGTGTATTGACCAGACGCAGAGCCCCTCGCTATTGGTGCCTGGTGAGCCTGACACGAGGAAATAGCTTTGTGTATTCAAGAAAATGCATATTACTTCATAGTTTTTATTAATAATAATTGAAAAGAATAGGAATGAACACGTGAAAATAAATAATTTATCTGGATAAGCCCATACGTGAGCACTGGTATCACGCATTGGTTGAACATTGTACGTGTGTAACAAGACACAGTAAATAATATACCTTCTATAGTCCAATATGCATAATCATATACTATGGTGGCACTTTTAGCAGTGGACTATAATTTTGAAGGTGATGGTGGATTACGTATCTAGGAGGGGGGGTTTACACAGGATGCCAGACACTGACCTTTGATGTTGAGAGCGCTGGCGTGCACTGGAACTGGTTCAGTGTTCACGCACTAGTAAACGGACGATACACTTTTGGATGGATGATATATTATGAGGTTGATTAATGCTGATGATAGGTTCAGGATGGATGATTGATGGACGCGACGTTCACTCAAACCGTAACAGACTTAGTGCAACGAAGGTAGAACAGATAATTTTTGAGTAAATTTTGAATCAGTCTTTATAATAATTGAATTAATCAGTGGAATTAATATGGTTTAGCGATAACAGGCCATCACGCACCATTTGTCTTGAGATAACTCGGTAGTTGACGATGACTAAGCTATCAGGAGCCCGCAACGCGACCGCTTACTTGGCGTAATTTGAGCTAACTGCCTTATTCGCCATCACGGTCGTATTATGACCCGTAATTGCTCATCGTCAGGTCTTGTAACAATAATAAATAAGGGGATTTGAGTAGGTGGGGAATAAGGGTGAATGCGACCACAATTTGGCCCAAACATACTATAATAATGAAGATAAGATCATCAGCAGTGGAGACTAGGGATTCCTATGAATCCCGGGATTGATAAACATAATCCCGAATCTTTCGGGATTGATTTTTTCATCAATTTTTATGGAAAATAAAATAAAAACGAAAAAATAACAGAAAAAATACTTTTAATAACAAATAACTACATTAGAAATAAACTGAGTTTGAATGAAGTTTGATTTATACCCATGTGTAAGTTGCCGATTCATTTTATTTTTTCACATAAATTAATAAAAATGAGAAAGATTGGAAAATAACAATGCTTCGCACTATTAACAAAGTAATTCCACCATATCTCATCTCATACGTTTTACGGCAGTTTCATATTTGGCTAACTAATTAGATTTATGAAGCGGAAAGGCCATAAGTACACCATGATTTGCTTTACTATTTTAAATCTCGCTAACCCATTCATTATGTTTTTACTATCAGAAACAGCAATCTCATTTTAATTCACATTATTATTTATATTACAATATTATTTACTCCATTAAACTTATGTATTTCCAAGATTGAACGTATACAATAATAACAATAAATGTCTTAAATGGTATAAATTATATTAGATTTATTTTTGACTGATTTTATCGATGTTATTTGTAAATATAAAAATTTTATATTAGCGATGGAAAAGAATGCCAATCCCTGGATTGTCAAATTGTAATGCCGAAATCCCAGGATCAGAATTTTGGCTCGGGATTGGATTCCCTAGTGGAGATTTAATTATAATTATCATTGCGCGAAATGACACGATTAAAAAATATATTCCTACAATATTTTTGATATTTTTTTTTCAATTGGTAACTTTGCCACTCCGTTTATACAGAGTGGACTCGTATTTTTGCCGCAAGCCATTTTCTGCCAAAGACATACAACGCTGGTTCAACTCTTCCCATTCCTTCTTCCATCTACCTTTTGTTTCATACAACTACAGTATTTAAACAGAGCTTTCCAAGTCCTTCATTCATTATTAAAGGTATTAAATTAATATATTTTAAAATGTAATATTTCACAATATCTGTTGCGAACATCAAAGTGTTTTAAATAAATACGTATTAATATTCCGTGGTATAGGTAGCAATTCAATTTACATTTACTTAGCTACGCTTAAAATTTATTCATGTTTAACATATATTACTTTGAAAATTACAAAGTAATTTAATTGAAATCGTTACCAACATGGAATTATATATACAATAAGTAAACAATATAATAATTACAAGATAAAAGATCTTTTTATATACAACGTTTTTAAATTTTCTGTTGAATCATATAAACTTGACTTGACTAGCTTAAACGATCAAAAAAAAAAATTGAACTTGATAGAAATACTCAATACTGAAAGTACCTACATAGAATACTGAAATGTCATTTTGACATTTCATGTTGATTTCCATAGTAACACACATATATATTAATAATTTAGTTGCTAGGACCCCTAGACCCCCTAGCAACCAATAATAGTGTTTTACTTTTTACGGATTTCTTCCGAAATAACTTTTCATACAAAACAGAATTAGCTGAAAATGAATTCAATTCTACTTAAAGATGGCTAAAAGTATTAAAATAATACATTGGGATCGTGTTCTGATATATTCTAAAAGTTTCAAATGTCTAGCTAGTCGAGAAGTTAGTTAAAATCGATTGCACGATTTGTACTGGATAAACAACCACCAGACAAACAAGAATACGAGCTTAGAAAAACGTGGTAATATAAGTACAGAATAAATTCACCCTTCTTCTTCCATTTGTGTTGTTTTCTTTTTTTATTAAACTACTAATTTTTAATTAACTATTTTTTTTTATTCCACGAATAATTCACAAGATTTAAGAATGTTACATTCATAATTAGCAATTTCAACTAAGTAACAAACAAAAAAATATCAGAGTGATCCGTGACTTCGGTTAGTAATTAAAGAAATATCTACCTTGATCTATAATACAAAAGCCGATCGCCAAATAGTAGCTCAATTTGGGAAGCGCTTCAGTGAGTATTAAAAGGCCAATAGTTAAAATTTGTCGTAATTAAGTATGACTCCTTTAGCATAGTGGGCTATGTGTGTGGGCGCGATTCCAGAGAGACGCAGATTCGATTCCTGCGGGGTGTCTTACTTTTTTCAAAAAGATTTTTTCTATTGGTTATAATTTATTTTCTCAGAAGTGTTTTCAAAATTAATATGTATGTTCAAACTAGACTAGTCTCAGCTGAGACTATTTAACTTTACATTATTTTCTATACAGTTTATTGAATATACATAATTTGGAAAGATAAATAGATAGTTTAATATAATTTAGGTAAGTACTTACTTAATTAACCATTTTTTATTCAACGAATAATTCACAAGATTTAAGAATATATAACATTCTTTTTATTGAACAAAACTTAATTTGAATATACTTCTAAGAAATTATATACCTAACCAACAGAAAAAAATCTCTTTTTTTTAAATACGACACCCAGCAAGAATCGAACCTGCGTCTCTCGGGATTCGCGCCCACGCGCATTGACCATAATGCTATAGGCATCTTATCTAATTGTGACAAATTTTAACTAATGACTCTTACAATATTCTGCCAAGCGCTTTCTAAATTGAGTTATTATTTTCAATCGGCTTTTGTATTTTAAATAAAAGTAGGTATTAATTACCTTAATTACTAACCGACGTCATGGATCACTCCAAGATTTTTTGTTGTAACTTACTTGAACTTGTTAATAATGTAACTAACAGTAACTGTAAAAATAGTTAATTATACACTGTTATCACATTTGTCAATACATATTATTATTATTTATAATGGTTAGATATATAATGTTAAAATTTGCTTTAATCATATGTTATTACAATTTACACTTGAAGGTTAAACTCTATCAGAATCATTGGATACATAGAAATGTTTTGATATCTGGCTGAGCTAAAACCAATTGGTATTTTCAAGAAACCTGGGTCATTTGGGAGATATCATAGAGAGGGGAGTTACATATGCATAACAATTTTGTTGTTTTAAATAATGCAATCGAAAGCATTCAAGAGATCATCGATAGGCAGTGTAAAGATATTCATCTCGCATCGATTCGATCAACGCAAAGGAAACCAACGTTTAGTGCAATGACACCTGAGATGAAAACTTTAAATGTCTCGGAGGAAAAAACTCTGAAGATGTCAAAGCGCTCGCTATCTGAATGGAAATGGCTGTAGCAACATATTACAGAATGTCTAAGACGAACAACTTTACTTAGTTAAATTCAAATGATGCCTGCTGATTGACTGTAGCAAAGCATGGCACCCTAAGAAGGCGCATAGCAATCATATATTACTCTTCGAAAACAGAAGCATGTAGTGGATACTTGGTGTATATTGGTATGATTTTAAAGCCTTGTCCAGATGGTGCGATTTGACTCGCGCGTAACAAGTCGCGCGTTCTCCAGGTACATAATGTGTTTCATTGAGCCATCCACATGCACTCACGGCGTGACGTTTGTCGCGCAAGAAGCGCAAGCGAACGCGACAGTTTTTATAGCTACTCCAAAATAAATTACGTCACCTAACTTTTAAACTATATTAAAAGTTATTGCGAAATACAAAATCTCATAGACAAAATATCACAATTAGGTTATCGAGCTTTTTTCTTGCACTCGCGTTTGTTTTTTATGCTGATTCAAAAAAATAATAAAGCTTGTTCACTGCAAAATGAAAACGCGCTATATGGGCGGATTAAATTTTTGGTACATAAGCGTAAAGCGCGATGGGACACGCGCAATCTGGACAAGGTCTACAGCAGATCATTATTTCAGGTTCTCCTCATATCTAATTTATATAACTCCTCATATATAAAACACGATGATTGCTCTTCCATATCGTGTGACTCAAAGCCAACTGGATCATGTCTTACTGAAAGGCTGCTAAATAATATCAATCACATGTTATGGGTAAACAGCAGACCTACTGTTTGCTGGCTGGTCTGAGAAGATGCGAGAAGATTCGCGAGATACATGGATTCTATTAGTGCCGCATGGTATCCAAATGCTCTACCCAAAGAAAAATAAAAAATCGTAAGAAGAAGTATATAAAATGCATCAGTAGCCTGATGCTGAGTACCTCCACTACACGGAAGTACATTGGAACATGTATAATATTATGACATATTATGTCTGAGAGCGATTGAAGACCAATATCCACATTCCAATGTACTTCCAAGTAGCGGAGGTACTCAGCAATTACCCACTAACCAAATGTAGATAGTGTCTGTTATTTTTTTTAAATTAAATTAAATCCCAAATTCAAGTCATATTAAATATCTAAAATTATGCCTTTAAACCATACACAATTTTAGATATTTTATAAATAGAAGAATATTTTTTATCGTCAATTTATTTAGTCGAGTATTCACTTATTAACGTATATTTTAACGTATATATTTGTATTACTAAGGTTTAAAATATAAATTAATAATTTAAGAAATACATATTATATAGTAGGTAATAAAATAAAATATAAAAATATTTGTCGGAAGTTGAATTCGAACCCACGCCAACAGAACTTCAATTCAACTGTTATACAATTACTGCAACCTTAGACCGCTCGACCACCGTGCTCGTCGCGATCTTGTGAAAAATTGTAATAAAATGAGTGTCACGGTAACATTTTGCGTTAAACTTGAATTTGGTGCACAGAATTTTATTTTAATGTCAAGGCGAGCGGTACAACATATATATGTTAAAACGATATTATGAATTAGATATAAAAAACCGCGCAAGTTAAAACCTCTGCTGCAATTCTATGTATTACATACAAACTCTGAATGCCTTTATTGTCCGTATATTTTAATAGGCAGACAGCTGACAAAAATAATACATAACCGAAGTATACCCAAACACAGTGCTCACAGCCTTCTCAATTACATGGCACCACATCTTTTTGGCAGCGTTAAAGCCTCAAGACCGGAAATGATCGTCACCTTGCGCGGGAACCTTGGCTCTCCACTTCCGTCAAAATTATTCGTTCTTTTAACGATTTTCGCGGTGTAAAATATTTCGTGTCTTTTCCGTTCGCCATTTTTTATTACTTACATAATTATAATTCTGAAAAATGGACCGTTATATTTTATTTCTTGCATACAATGAAAGTACTGTGAATGGTCTTCGGAGTAGTATTCGATTTCTCGATATGTATTCTCGAAAAAGAAAAAAAATTAAATTTCTAAAAAAAACTCGAGAAATATTATTCATCTCACATTTTTCCAGAATTCTCTAGATTATATTATGATATAGTGCTAATAATAATACCGTGTATGTAATTTGTCATAAATAAAAAAGATTAAAGTTATACACATTTATATTTTTATAAAAATCGTTGTTTTTTTTAAATTAAAAAACTAATTTTCATTGCCGATTTTGGGAAAATTCATGAATTCAAGAATAAAAACCTAACCTAACAAATGATCCTGTACCTTTATCGGCTATTTGACTTCCCTTAAACCGATAATAACCGAATACGATTTTCTTTCGTTCTGACAACTGTTTAGTTTATGCATTGACGCTCATTCAATATAAGTGTATTTAAAGTTTGCAATACACAATTTATTTTCACGTGTATAATGTGTGGCTTATTTTCGTAGGACACTCACACATTCAAAACCCAGTGTCAAAATGTAGTGAATTGAAAAAATAGCCTATCGGAATTCTATTTATTAATCTGTTCTGTGTTATAGCTCATTTAAATAAAATAAAATCACTTTTGACACCAATATGTAATAATATATACCCTTTTATAGGGACGCTTTCATTTTTGTATATACGATAAAAAATGTACGCATAGCAAAAACTATATCTAAGACCAAAACTAAATACATAGTTGTATTATGACACGTTAACAAAAAATGTTTTAAAACTATTCTGCTGGGATTTGAGCCCAGGAACCAGCACTATACTGACTCAGCTACTGTGACTGATAAACTTCACTATTATGGACATTACTACAAACTATTGCAAAACCGCGCTTTGCTTCTGGTTAATTAAATGCTTGCTGGCCTAGATATTATGCATGGGAGAAAACCACCCCTATTATCATTATACGGAGGGGATGAATTTTACGTTTTACTGGTGCTGGTTCTAAAATTTGTGGTTTCACTTTTTTGTATAGTGAATTTAAGAGACTATTATATTGTAAGTTTTTCATTCATTACTGAAAGAAGACTTATTGTAAATGAAACATATATATGTATGTATTAAAGTATCACAGCATAGTATGGAGAGGTGCGTGCTGGGCATAACACGAAAGGACAAAAAGTGGAATGATTGGATAAGAAAACAGACATGGGTTTGCGATGTACTAGAGTTCACTAAAAACCTCAAATGGAAAAGGGCTAAACACATAGCTCGAAGAAGGGACAAATCTAGTCACCCAGTGGTACCAAAGAGGTACAAAATGTCCGCAAGATAAACTTAGAGGTCGCTAGATCGATGAAATGGTTAAGTTCTGCGGAAATACGTGGCAACGCATCGCACAGGATCGAGAAAAGAGGATCAGCTTGGAGAGGCCTTCATTCAGCAGTGGATAGATTTAGGTTGATGATGATATACTTATTATGAAAGTTTAGATTAAAAGTTTAATAATAATCACAAACAAATTAGAGGAGGTGCATTGAAGGATGTACGACGGGGCTGCATTCTATCACCATAAAGATTTAATCTATAGACGAAGCTTATTTTTAAAGAGTCAATAAACAACATTTAAAAAAATTATAAATGTACACATTTTTTATAAAGAAATAGTGAAATGATTGCCTTTAATTATCTCGGAAATTAGATAGACAGCATATTGTATAAGTAGTTGGATACCTAAAGTATCAAAACAAAGAATCGCAAAAATTAGTTTAAATAAAGTCGTTTTTTATTCTGTACGTCATACCTCACAACCTTACGTGGGCTTTGCGCCTAAGATTCTCCAGACATATGTTTTTAAATATAGTACCTATCTACCTACAAAAATAACAATGGTAAATTCGTTATACAGACGATACAATGATACAGCCTGTAAAGAGGGTGGAGCACGTAAAATACTTTGGTTACCATCTACCCATATATTATGATTTTGTATACAACGTTTCTAAATTTTCTGTTGAATTATTATGCTCAATATGCTCAAACTTGTACTTGATATGAAGTACACAAAAAAACAAACAAACAAACAAAATATAGAATACTGAAATGTCATAATAACAAATTTTTTTCATTTCTATAGTAACGCCCTTGTATATTAATAATTTAGTTGCTAGGACCACCCCCTTAGCAACCAATAATAGTCTTACTTTTTATGGATTTTTCTGAAATAACTTTCCATACAAAACAGAATTAACTGAAATTGAATTCAGTTCTGCTTAAAGATGGCTAAAAGTATTAAAATAATACATTGGCATCGTGTTCTGGTATATTCTAAAAGTTTCAAATGTCTTGCTAGTCGGGAAGTTAGTTAAAAATCGATTGCAAGATTTGTATTGAACAAACAACCACCGGAAAAACAAGAATACGAGCTAATAAAAACATTGTAAAATAGCCGATATACTGGATTATTTGTTAGGTTAGGTTAGGTTAGGTTTCCATTCTTGAATTCATGAATTTTTGCCAAAATCAGCTATGAAAATAATTTCATTAATGTTAATATTGAATCTAATAAAATTGGAGACCGTATAGTATACGGTCATCTCTTTCCGATAGAAAGCTTACGGCGAACTGTGCCACGGTGAAATGTTTTACGTACAATTTACATGACGTTACCCTCGAATCCAGGGTCTGGAAAATTCACATGTAATTTTTCAATGTCTGTTTTATGTTTAGAAAATGACCAGTTAGTTTGTGTATAATTTAAAACAGTTGCACTGTTTGTAATTGCAACGTAATCAGAAGACCGAATTCAATTTATCATGCCGTCCAACTGTGATGACGTCATCGCTTAGCCACGCGTTTGTTCGCAATCGCAAAAGCCTCTGTGTTCGTGGAAGCGCTCAATCAATTGCACGTTAGTCGTTACTGTTGTGGACATGCCCCGTTTCTATTGAAATGTTCTGTTATTGTTTTATGAACACGCGCCAATTCATGCTCCATTAATAATTGAAGTGGTGAACGTTAATGTGAAACTCGAATTAATAAATTTCTCCCTGACAATTAATTAAATAATCACTTTAATGGTATTAACTGTCAGTTCCTGGGGGGATGAAATTATATTAATTAAAATAAAACAAAACATGTAGCAGACATTAATTATTGGAGTCTGCTAAGCCAAATACATTTTCGTTAGTGAATATTTGCAACTTTACAATAGGTACCTACAGAAATGTTTAATTAATTTTTTTATTGGTTGGGTCCAAGGAACAAAAAATTAATAAAATCCAGGAAACAACCGATCAGGAGTATGGAAAAATATGAGATAATCTTAAACACGTGTTGAAGAATTATTTTCAATTGTTACGTATGTCACATTCTTTTATTGAGCACAACTCATAATATTATGGAAACACCTCTGAAAAATATATAATCACCAGAAAAAATCTTTTTCGAAAAAAAAAACGTGTTTTCAAATCTTGTTAAATAAAATAATATTACATTCTTAAAACTTGTGAATTATTCAAATATGAAAAAAATTGTTTATTAAATTATTAGCAAGTGCAAGTACGTTATAATAAAATTTTGGAGTGACCCTGGCACCGGTTAATATTTAAGGTACTCGTAGTTTTATAAAAAAAATACTTTTGCCGATTGCCAATAAGTAACGCAATTTAGAAAGCGCTTCAGATAGTATTGTACAAAATATTAGCTAACTTTGTCGCAATTAAATAGGGCATAGCTTCCACAAGGGGGGGGCTGACAGGGCTCTAGCCTGGGGGCCCGGACGATGCCAGTCGATCAGATAAGTGAGATAAACGCGCAACACAAATTTGCTTTAATAGTAAAAAAAGTCGCCTGCGGCGCTATTTTCCTTCGATAATGTTATTACTTAAAATTATATGATTGTATGTATGATAATTTTTTAAAATGTGTATCGACACTCGACAACTCCTTAATTCAAATGGATGTATTAAAATATACAACAAAAAACATTAATTTTACCACGTACACCATTTGGAAAACGCTACTGTAGAGTGCCTTTATCACTGCACTGCCTTTATCCATAGAGATAGGTAGGGGGGCCCGGTTCAGGATGTGTCGGCCATGAAATAGGGCATGTATAGCTTAGTAGTCAGTGCACATGGGTCCGAATCCCAGGGGGCGCAGGTTCAAATCATTCTTGGTGTCGTATTTTTTCCAAAAACTTTTTTTCTAGTGGTTATATATATATCTCTCAGAAGTGGTTTCAAATTATTTATAATATGAATTAAAAATTGTCACTTAAACATATCGCTCATCCAATATTTGAAGGCAGTTTACGCACTTTGTTTTACTTGGGTTTATGACCTGACCACAGTGGCGAAGGGTGGAGGTAGGCTGTTTAGTTTTGACAGAAATAGTGCACTTTAAAGTTTGTTAGTCATACGTATTTGTTTTTGTATTAACAACCAGAAAAGATATAACATATAATTTCTCACCAAATCGGTCACATTACTTAGCTCCCACGGTCCAATGCAAGTATCTGTCAGAACTTACCTGTAAAGAAGAAAAATATTGTAAGAACATTGTAAAATAACTTTTGTTTAATTTAAAATAAAAGTTTAAATCAAGTTAATAAAAGTTCAAAATAATTAAATAGTATGTTCTAATGGAATTAAGTTTTGTACTATTCCATTTGAATCACCCGATGGACCCGAGTTTCGCCTTATGGCATCTTCAGGCACTATGTACACTCGCCAAAAGGCAAATACACATTGACCTATTTTGGGTGAAAACTGTTTCCTCGTAACAGGCTCACCAGGCACCAATTCAGCAAGGCTGTGCGGCTGGTCAATGCACTCTTTGCGTATAATAATTGTATATGTAATTTAAAAAAATATGTCTATGGCATTCAATCACATATAAATAAATACTTATAGATTGTTTTTAATTTTTTTTTGATTAATCTAATGATTTTTGATGTGTATAAATATTGATACCTTAGTTATATATGGAAACAATTCAAAATGACTTGTTCTAAGATAATCGCATTTTAAAATGATGAGAAATTATCATTTTAATGAAAGCCTTGATTTTTGATGTAAGCGTGCTTATTTTTTATTTATTGAACTTAGCAATGCACAATAAAATTTTACAGTTTAACAAATAATCAACTCAGATATTCTCGTTTATAATTGAATTAATGATTAATCCCAGAAAGGATTACTCGATTTTTTGATCCACTGAAGAGGTTTTTTATTATTTTTATTGAATTATAAATATAAGACCTTTCTACATCGAATGGTATTAATTAACTCAAAATCTTGACTTTTTGAATCGTTTCCCTAATAAGTAAGGTATCTAAATGTTTAGTTTAAGAAAATACATAATTTAAACTCATCGCGCAATTTTATATGGTCAGTGAGTTTTTGAAATTCCATTGAATTAGTGTGTACCTACTCATTGATAGATGTGGTAATATCACATTATCTTCTCATTTCCCTTAAGTATACCTAACAAGTGTGTTCTTTTTCTCTAGTCTCCACATCGTATTTCGTTCCAAAAATTCACCCTTCGCCACTATTAATAATTATTAAGGTAGACTATATTATTATAAAATGTCTAGTGAGAAGTCACTATCACTGGTTACATGTAAATTGTACGTAAAATATTGCACAGTTCGCCGTGAGCTTTCTTATCGGAAAGAGATGACCGTATAATATAAGGTTTCCAATTTTATTAGATTCATTATGAACATTAATTCAATTTTCATTGCTGATTATGGCAAAATTAATGAATTCAAGAATGAAAACCTAACCTAACCTAACAAATGATCCAGTATATCGGTTATTTTCAAAATTTGTTTGCTGCTATCTTCCTATAAAGTGTAAACTGACAAGAACCATGTTTTATTTAGACATGAAATTAATGTCAGTACTAGTTGGATGGTCTTTAATATACTGCCATATACTTCCGATACAACATTTCACGGTGTAGTGTGATACGGCGAACATATTATTATATTGTATAAGTTTCCGGACACGACGATCACTGATACACTGTGTAGTTAGTAGTGTACATAAAATAATATCTATCGTCACCTTACTATTAAAACCTCGTAAGTCAGTTTGACAAGAATGTTGAGGGTAAGGTAAAAACGTAATAAAAATAATATTTTAAACAACTCTCTGATCGATGAATCTGCCAACACTGGTTGTGAAATACAAGGTTTTAATTCCATATTTGAAACTACGAGACTTACGAGCTTTTAAAATTTGTCGATAGATGGACAGCATACCAGTCTAGAGCAGTGGTTCTCACGTGCGGCTCTGGTGGCTGCATGCGGCGTTAAATATTCATTATTGGAAATAAGTCATGACCAAGTACTTAAAAACCATTTTAATAATACCTACCATGGTTGAAAAATTTTGTTCGAAAACATACGTTAACCAAGAATCAAGTCAATTCAAAGAATTGGCAACAATCGATTTTTCCTACTACTGTATACTGTGAAAGATCATTCAGTGTAATGCACTTCATGCCAAACAAATATCGAAGCCTCGCATTGGAGAAAGGAGTATTGAGGAATTTCCATTTGCATTATTTTTAAGTAAATAGATATGTACTAAAATGTTGAAATGTCTTTTATTAAATGGTAATTAAATTGATTCATTTTTTTAGTAAATAAAATTTAGGTTTAATTTTTTCAACCACAACTAAAGTGAAATTTGGCGCGGCCACCAGACTTTTCCATAGAACTGTCAACGTCAATGGTGCGGCCACAGTTAAATTTCTCGTGAGAACCACAGGTCTAGAGAACCGAGGTTTTGATATGATTTAAAATGTTTTTTTTGTTTAAATTTTGTCGAACAAACTTCATTTTTTCATAATATCGGACTTACGAGGTCTTAAGGGGGGACATGCTCAGCGTACGTCAAAATGGAGTTTTTATGCTATTTTCAAAGCATGATCCCGGACATTCCTTAAACGTTGTAGATAATCTATTTACATAATTTTTAAGCCTTATTATCCTTTATATTTATTTTAAACATTTGATGACTGCATAAAGTATTTTTATTACATAAAATAGTATTCTTTTAAACTTCTCGCTCTAATGTTTTAGAATATAGTCATATTTCAGTACGTCCATGTGAAGTGGTGTTAATTTATTATTCATTTTTTATATTTATTAATTTTTAAAAGCATTTATAAACCATTAGTAAAATTTATGTCGACATTATTATAGTGAAATATTTACAATAAAAAATTATATTGATAATCTCTGTGATCCCAAATTTAACAAGAATTAGGCATTTTATTATTCAAAAAATGGGCAAGATTTATACATTTAAAGACAATTGTAAAGATACTGATTATAATCTAATATGTCTTTGACCATTCAAATGTGATAAATATTCTACGAATAATGTTTGCAGTCATCAAATGTTTAAAATAATAATATAAAGGATAATAAGGCTTCAAAATTATGTAAATAGATTATCTACAACGTTTAAGGAATGTCCAGGATCATGCTTTGAAAATAGCATAAAAGCTCCGTTTTGACGTACGCTGAGCATGTGGGCCGTTAATAGTAAGGTGGCGCGCTATGTAGAATGTACGTAGACGGAAACATTGTATATCGGCGACTATTCTGTTGATTTCCTTACAAAGTTACGTGAAGCGAAGTGTTCTTAATGCTACAATCCTCTGTAAACACTTCTTACGAAAGCGAGTTTCCTAGTTTTCCTCGAGCTGTCTGTTCCCAATCTCGGGTATTAACTCAGCGAATCTCAAACGGCGCACCGGATGTAACTAATTATTTACGTAAAACTCACTAAGTAACAAAAGTTTGCACGTCCGGCTTTCGATAGGCAAGATTACGCCATGTGGGTTTTGACTTAGAACTACATCTTTTTATTCGGTACCGAGATTCGGCATCTGATCGGTATAATAACAATGTTACATTGTAATCGGTTATAACATAACCTTCGAAGAAAAGGATATGGCGAAATGAAAAAAAATCCAATCTATAAATAATAGAATACACTAACAGGCAGTGGTTATACGAGTATTATGTAAATTTTACGTAAAATATTTCACCGTGGCACAGTTCGCCGTGAGCTTTCTTATCGGAAAGAGATGTCCGTATACTATAGTCTCCAATTTTATTAAATTCAATATGAACATTAATTCAATTTTCATGGCTGATTTTGGCAAAATTCATGAATTCAAGAATACCTAACCGAACGAATTAATAACCTAACCTAACAAATAATCCAGTAGGTATATCGGCTATTTTCAAAATTTGTTTGCTGCTAGCTTCCTGTAAAGTGTAAACTGACAAGAACCGTGTTTTATTTAGACATAATTTTTTTGTCAGTAGGTACTATACGACCCAAATAGGTTGGACGGTCTTTAATATACGGTCATATATTTCCGATACATCATTTCACGGTGAAGTGTGATACATTTCATCACATTGTTATTTGCTTGATTGATGGCGAGGAGGCCGTTGTTGATGTCTTTTACCTTGCACCGCCTCCTCGGCTTGTTGCTGGAAAAGTAACCTTGACGCTTGACGCAGCGTGGAAAACCTGGCAGCGAAGGTGGGATGACGCCACAAAGGGCCGGCACACATATTTGTGTTTCCCTAATATTAAATGGCGATTGGAGATAACCATGTTGACTCCAGACCTCTACATCAGTCAATTTTTGATAGGCCATGGTGGATTTGCTGCCAAGCTCTTTGAGCCTAGACTTGTTACCCGTCCGACATGTCCATGCGGCGGAGAAAAACAGGATGCATTTCACATCCTCTGGGAATGTCCAAGAATGTGCTGAAAGAGATGCTCAAGTCGGTCCAACCAGCTGTTGGGCCCATCGGGCCATCTGACTTGGTTGCCACAAAGGCCAATTATGTTGCTTTTCATAAATTTGCGGCGTCTTACTGCGGGCGTGAAGATCTATTCACATAATTTTTGCCGTCCGTTTTGCTAGCTTCGTATACTGTTATACTTAAACTAAATTAATTTTCTTTTATGTAATTTCCGTGTGCCTTTATCTCCCCCGCACTTTGCTCTAGAGTCACTCTTTAAACTCAGTCAAAGCTCACTTAGAGTGTGACAACCTCAGTCTTAGGTATCTGCTCCCAGGAAAATTACCAGGCGAAAAAACTGTACAGTGATACGCTCGACTAAGCCCGAGTATGGTGGGGGGCGGGCATTGATATACTACTAGATGAGGAGTTCCCATACAAGTGTCATTTTATAAATGTACCACAAAAGAAAATATTACGAATATCGTCTTATAATATTTCCTTGTAGGTATAATGCGTTAAGACCGTTAACATGGATGCCCGAATTTCACCCGTATTGCCCTGGCTATAAAACTAAATTTGCGTTCTTGGGATAGTGACTCTAAGGGTGTCTGCAACCCAAAGCTTGCAAGCTACCAAAAATTCATGTCTGAGCGGACAGAGCAAGTCGTCATGCGCTGACTATTAGTTAGAATAAGATGCAAGCTAGATCGGGCTTACTCATAATTATTGCCAGGTCGTTTTCGAGACAAATATTAAGTGAGCTTATATCGAGTTAAGTCCGCTGATATTAAAACAGTAAGTTTTAACACTGGCCGAGTCGCTGAAAGTCGGGCGTCATTTTAAGAAGCATATGATTCATCCAGTAGTATATCAATGGGGGCGGGTTAGTTTGGAGCATAGAGGTATTAAATAAAAAGAGGGGCAAAGAATCAGCTTTCTCATACAACTGAATGAAGCAAGCCAACAATAGCAGACAACTTACGAGAAATAGCGACGTGATAAAAAAAAAATGGAGGGCATCACGGAGAATTTACTTTGGTCATTATAACGTACCCATATAATATAATGGTAACGTGGAAATTTTGCCGCAAATTGATTACCAGCCTGCCTCACCATACTTGCCTGCTTCACCATACTTTCATATAACCTGCCGCCCCTAGGTTTGGAGGGTCCTTTACATAGACTATAGATACATCTAGACGCCACCCGTTGCATTGCTAAATGAAGCTGCGTGCCGTGCGTTTGGTTTGTGGGCGAGCAAACGCATTCATCTACAGACCATAGCCCATTTCGCTAGTGCTCGCCCAAGTGCTCGGCACTAGACGCTCAGAATTAAAATATAATTTTCTATTTTTTTACGTTATATGGTATTTTTAAGCGGTCAAAATGCAACCATTAGGTAAAGATATCCATAATTTAAGTTATTTTAAAGAAACACTAGGTCACTGATAAATATATAATAATATACAAATAAATTATCACGAACATATATCAACTTACTTATGAAACGTAATACCATCTTCTTGCTTATCAGTACGGCTAACATATTTTAATACAACACATATAACCATCTTTCCTACTTAATTAACTAAAAATATTTACCACTGACTTTATGTTTAACACAAAAAATAGCAATTTTAGCAACACGAGCTCGCAGGTTATCGACGCTACGTGAAGCGATTCACCACGATTTGCCGGCGATACTTTTGGAAACTAACTCACACATATGTAGACCTAAATCTTACTCTAGCGCGTGTCGCAGAGATTATAAGGGTGCCGAATACTTTCTCACTCGCATTCACTCATGCGTCGTTTTTGTTCAGGCCTTGGTCCTTCATTTTTTTTTATTGAAGAAAGTCACCAAGATAACACGATATACAGAACGCTTAAAAATGACAACCCCTGTGTTAAGGCAATTTTTATTAAATGTTATTTAATTTGTAATTATAATACTAGATATACCTACCTACCTAATATCATTACATTTCCGCTTAAGTATACTCCAACTTAATACTTAAGTACATCATAAAAAGCGATCTATTTTCAAGTAGAAACGAAATCTCTCTTCAGATAAGACGGCTTAAGTTTTGAAAGCTCCGAGAGCAGGGAAGTAATCCGGACTTTCATAGACTTTGGAAAACACTGCTTACTTGTTATAAATTTAAAAAAAACTACGGACAAATTAATTATTGTGACTAATTAAAAAATAAATGTGCTGAAATGTCTACAAAGAAGTAAAATAAAAGCTCTTTTGAATAAAATAAATATGGTTTATATCTATCAGGTATTGAAAGTCATGTTTAACTGCTTTGCGGGCCAAAAAGAGATCCTCATCAATGGCACTCAGCTCTAACAGGTGAAAAACTACATCTATCTGGGACAGCAATTGGGTTTCATGACAAAACAGAACATGACAAAGCAGAACAAGACAAAACAGAACATGACAAGACAGAACAGTGACAAAACAGAACAACGATAAATATAACTATGACCTCTCAGGAAAAATATAAATTTAATATTGAAATTATCCTATTTCTATTATGTTGATAGATTTTTAATAGCACAGATTTTCAATACGCCATAATAAATCAAAATATTATATACCTAATTTCTGCATTCCTAATCGCTAGAAAGCCTCAAATAAACGGAACTTTGCCGGCAAGCTTAGGATATCTCATCTTAATCAATATAATATGTTCAAAATTATTGGGTGACTAGGTACAATGAAATAATGACCTAACCTAACCTAACCTAAATAGATTCCACATAAATTAATGTTTCATTTTTCCCCTGGCTGTTCTGTTTTGTCTTGTTCTGTTTTGTCCGGTCACCCATCCACTGTGCCTAAAACGCAAAGTGTTCAACCAGTGTGTGCTTCCTGTGATCACATATGCGTGTGAAACATGGACCCTAAGTAAAAGAGAGATCCAGAAATTTAAAGTAGCACAACGTGGTATGGAGAGGTGCATGCTGGGCATAACGCGAAAGGACAAAAAGAAAGCAGACACGGGTTTGCGATGTAATAGAGTTTATTAAAAGCCTTAAATGGAGATGGGCTGGACACATAGCTCAAAGAAGAGACAATTGTTGGACAAATCTAGTCATCCAGTGGTATCCAAGAAGTACAAAACGTCCGCATGAGAGGCCGGTGGATCGATGAAATGATAAAGTTCTGCGGAAGTACGTGGCAACGCAATCCACAGGACCGATAGAAGTGGAAGCAGCTTGAAGAGGCCTTCACCCAGCAGTGGATAGATTCAGGCTGATGATGTAAGTATATTTCGCTTCACAAGTAACAATTAATTATTAATAACATTTGTAAACGCACGTTCAAGGCTCAAGGGTAGATTACCGACTGACCGTACCTACTTTCGATTCTTCGTCCGCCCAGAAACAGATAACGGTACTTTCTTTTTGTTTGTTTCGCTGTGCATCCTGGTCTAGCCTTGACTCATTTACAGTTACAATAATATTATCATTATATTTCCAACTCTGTCGATTGGAGGATTTTTGATGGGGGATTTAGGCATTATGATATTTGGTATCACTATCTAATTAAGATTTTTTTGTATTTACACATTTCTACTGTTTAATAACTTACTATCTATCTCTATACTGATCTATCTCTTTTTTATGTAATACTGTTTTATATTTCTTTGTTTCGAAATGCCATGTTGTGAACGTCTTAAACTATAAATAAAAAGGATTTCAAGTTATACACATTTATATTTTTACAAAAATCGATGTTTTTTAAAATATATATAAAAAATATTAAAACGATGAATTAGTCAAAAATCTTTACCACATAAAATCTAAAACTTAATAAACTAAATTTTAATGATGATTATGACCATAAAATATAATGCAATAATAAGATTTGACCCTGCAACGAATTCACATTTTATTACATTTTTTTACAATTGCAAGTTTATCTTTAAGTTTAAAAAAAAATAAAAAATCTTTTTAATGTTTTCGGATACATATTTATTAAATAATACAGTTGAAATTGTAAATTATCAAAAAAAATCTCAAATTGCAAGCTTCGTATATTTCCGCTAGGTTCTCTGCTGGCATGCGTCTCCCCCTTAAGCGCAGTGTCAACATGTCTCGCGTGCGCACACTTGTGCCATAGAGGACGCGTACTCGGTCACCGAGTTGCATAGTGCAAGGGCTGAGACCCTGTGTGTATGTGGTTTAGCCTCCCACGTATTACCGCTTAGTCTCAAGATACTGTCCCTTGCCGTTGTCTTCTCATTTAGTGCTAACGCCGCGACTGGCGCGTTTGCTGTAGTTGGCCATTAGATATAATTAACATGACATTTAAATGTGGTAAATAAAAAGTAATTAACTGGTCAGCAGTGAATGTATTAATGCAGTGGTGCTTATAGGACAGCGTACGATATAAGGTAGCTATGTAGCTAACGAACAAAAGTAATTATTTATAATATATTATATACCGAAAATATTTTTCAACAATATTTTTGACATCATTACTTATTTCTATTCAAAATATTTAAACATGCAATTTATTTTTTTATCTGACGGTTTAAACCAGTTAACCGGTTACTTGTAGAAAACCGATAACCGAGCAAAATTTTTCCACTGGTTAATTGGATACCCTTAGTATAAGATAAACATGAAACACCTACTATCATTATTTTAATAGTTGTTATCGATTGTCATGTACGCTAAACCAAGAGATGTCAAGGAGACTTGAAGCTTTCGAGATGTGGCTATATAGACGCATCCTCAAAATTCCTTGGACTGACCGGGTGACAGATGTTGAAGTTCTCAATCGTATGGGGAAGGACCGAGAAGTTCTACGTAGTATCAAAACCAGGAAACTACAGTACCTCGGCCACATTATGAGAGGACAAAAATACAGCATTCCCCAACTTGTCACTCAAGGAAAGAGCAATGGGAAGCGTAGCAGAGAACGGCGCCGCATTTCGTGGCTTAAGAACCTCTGTGATTGGTGCGAGTGCAGCTCCACTGAACTGTTCCGGATGGCACAATAAGAAGAAGATCGATTAAATGATAGAATATTCTGTAAACTTCGTAAACCTGTCTATACCTGTCTCAAAAATAGCCAGTTTTAAAATTTTCCATTATACCTATGTCATATTATATTCGTATAAAAATATGTCATCCTTTGATTAAAAAAATTGAACAGAAAACAAATATTTTAAAAATTCAATCATATTTCTTTCTCTTAAAAATAAAATAATGCTGTGTTGACATTTTATTTTAAGTATTATAAGCCAAGAAGTGTCGAAGCACTCGAAGCTAGCAGATTTTTTTTTCTGTGGGAATCTAATTTCACTAAAAAGGTCGTTTTCAATAAAATAGACAAAAAAATCTGTCTTTTAAATAAAAAAAAAGTGTGACATTTTGTAACAAAGGAATTGAAAAATGATTACTGTCGATTTTCGCGTTTTCATTTCGGTACCAAAAATAACACCCAGCGAAATATCTGTAAGGGTATATGACAATGCAAAAACAGTGGCGGAGAAAAAAAATAAAAAAAGCCTTTAAAGAAAATATTCTCTACTTGAAATATATTAAAGTAAGCTGATTGAATTGTTTGTCATATTATGCTGTGTTTATGAAAGACGAAGCATTCGGGGCCAACTCCACATTTTATGGGCATCATCAGTTACCTTTCTCTCCCTTACCCTCAGGTGTCATGACTAGGGAATCCAATCCCGAGCCAAAATTCTGATCCCGGGATTGTCAAACTGTAATCCCGAAATCCCGGGACTGGTCCCGGGATTGACATTTTTTTCCATTGTTAATATAAAAATTTTATATTTACAAATAACATTGATAAAATCGGTCAAAAATAAATTTGGTATAATTTGTACTATTTAAGACATTTATTGTTAATATTGTATATCTACGTTCAATCTTGGAAATACATAATTTTAATGGAGTAAATAATATTGTAATATAAATAATAATGTGAATTTAATATGAGATTGCTGTTTCTGATAGTAAAGACTTAATGAATGGATTAGCGAGATTTTAAATAGTAAAGCAAATAGGGGAAGGGAGGGAGACTTGATCCCCTGGGAGACTTGTTCACCCACCAAGAACTCGTTATTGTGTAAAAAAAATCTTTCAAGGTAACACTGGCTGCCTGCCATATACCATAGACGTCAGAGTATATTCAGAGCTTTCGAAATCAATGGAGTAAAGAGCACGGTCGACCGAACTCTTTTTGACAGTTTAGGCAAGTTTTTTCTAAATCTTTGGACTTCAATATCTACTTTTTACATAACGGTGAGTGATTGCTGTATTTATTCAGTCTATATGTATATATTCAAGATTTATTTGCTGTTAGTAGTTATTTTAATTTCGTTTGTAGTTACCGTTTTAATTCAATAATTTTGATTTTACTAGTATTGGGGACACTTGATCACGTTTACTATGGGACACTAGATCCCTAGGGATCACATCTCCCATAGTTAGTTTCTATAGGCTATTGAGGCAGAATATATTGCCAGGGAACATAAAGTGGACAAAGAATATAGAATGGAAATCAGAAAAGCATAAATAAGTTTAAAAACTAAGAAAAATTTGAAACAAATTCAAAATTCTTCGAGTTCATCGGAAAATGATGTTCCCGTTCTTCCATCGCCTGATTCTCTTTACAAACTAAGTGACGAGTCCTCGAAGCTGATTTTTTAACAGAGTGCGAATCAGACGTCGATGATGACTTTGAGCTTACGGTAGATGATTGGATACTTAATTGTCAACTTTATTTCACACAAAAAGAAGCTACATCGTTACGTTGGGCAGATTCAGACAGCAAAGAGATTTAAAGTGAAATTTGCCAGAAAACGTGACCACAAGACATTTAAATGGCCTGCGGTCGAAGACATAGGTGATGTAGCGAGATATCAGATTGCAAAGAATCTACTTAAATCAATTTTTAAGTCTTTGAGCAAGCGAATTCATTTTCCGCAAGTCTCTTCGCAATTTTAGTGTTGAATGATGTGCATTGATTTAATTATTAAAAGCATAAATTATTATGTAGAGTTTAAGGTCAATAAAATATTTTCTTTTAATAACTAGAGGTATTATTTATGTGGGATCCCCCCTAATAAAATCTCCCATATGTAGTGATCAAGTCACCCACATTGGGGGTGACTTGATCACTTTTCCCTTACCTGACATTTTGTTAAATATATATTTTTTAAATCAGTTATCCACATTTTGTGAATTATAAACGAATACCCAGATAAATTTTGCAACTAATAGGTTATAAAGAATTACTACAATCACAGTAGGAGAAAAGTTATAACAACAAATATAAAACGGGGATCAAGTCTCCCTCCCTTCCCCTAACCATGGCGTAATTATGGCCTTTCCGCTTCATAAATCTAATTAGTCAGCCAAATATGAAACTGCCGTAAAACGTATGAGATCATAGTGCGAACAATGCGAAGCATTGTTTTCTCCAATCTTTCTCATTTTTAATAATTTAAGTGAAAAAGTAAAATGAATCGGCAACTTACACATGGGTATAAATCAAGCTTCATTCAAACTCAGTTTCTTTCTAATGTAGTTATTTTTTATTAAAAGTATTTTTTCTTCTGCTATATTTTCGTTTTTATTTTATTTTCCATAAAAATTGATAAAAAAAATCAATCCCGAAATCCCGGGATTATGTTTATCGATCCCGGGATTCATAGGTATCGAAAATAGCCCGGGATTAGAATCCCTAGTCATGACCCAACACAATACAAAAATACGGAGAACACTAATGTCTGTACAAGCATAATTACTAGCAACTAAATAATGATAATGATTATACTATTAAAATTTTGTTAATAAATATTTATATTAAACATAAAAACATATCTTCTTTTATTGTGTTTTGTCAATAATTATTGTCGGAAATTCATTGTATCGATAAAATAAAACATAATTATTCTAACCATGACCGATCCTAATAGGATCATAAATGGGCCAGTACTGAGTGGAGGTTTGTATTAACAGATTTTGTTTTTCAGGAGAAATTAATGACAGCCACTTGCTTAACCTATTAGGTCCATACTCTGACTCATACACAAATTGAAAAACAATGTGTGTACTTGCCAGACTCAGGATTCGAACCTGACACCCAAGACACTACGGGCCGACTCTTAAGCCGCGCGGCCATCGTGGGTGTAATAATTATGCAGTATTAATTAACATTTGTTCGACCGTGTCCGATCTTAATAAGATCATAATAGATATGGGCTTCTACAGAGTGACGGTTTGTATTAACAGATTTTTGAAGAAGATTGAAAAAACTTGCTCAACCTATTAGGTCCATACTATGGACATGGATATAAATAAAAAGGATTTCAAGTTATACACATTTATATTTTTATAAAAATCGATGTTTTTTTTATAATAAATATAAAAAATATTAAAACGATGAATTAGTCAAAAATCTATCTACACGACGAAAAATTGATACATTAATAAACTAAATTTTAATAATAAATATGACCATAAAATATAAGGTAATAATAAGATGTGCCCTGCAACGAATTCACATTTTATTATATTTTTTTTACAATTATTGTAAGTTTATTTTTGAATTAAAAACAAATATATATTTTTAATGTTTTCAGATACATATTTATAAATGAATACAGTTGAAATTGTAAATTATCAAAAAAAATCTCAAATTGCAAGCTTCGTATTTTTCCGCTAGGTTCTCTGCTGGCATGCCCTCCCTTAAATATTGTGAAATATTCGTTGAATAAAAAAATAGTTAATCAAAACATACATGTTCAAATGTGTCACAAATTTTATACTAAGTAGTATGGTTGCTACATAATATTATTAGGTATATTACTATATATTTTTTACTAGTCTTAAGCAAATGAAACCGGTCCTAATTAATCCTATTAGCCTAAGTGGAATTATTAGTACTACGAATATTGTTTTATTTTAATTAATTGTTTAACTTATAACTAAAAAGGAACGCCGCTGCATATTACAAATCGCTATAAAATAGACTCTGACATTTTGTCGGAGCAAACCAAAGTAAAGAGTCGACAAATGAAAGTTTCCACCAATAGTTTATTTGAGTGTTCGCACTTACAGTTTTCCAACGCTATACAGCTGGTGCCAAAAGTTTGGTTTGCATAAAACAAATCGCACCCGGGGAATAATAGTGGCACAACTCGAAAAAACTTGTTTTTGCAGGAGAGCAGTTTGAATATTTTATTTTGGTATGTTAAATCAGTTTTTTTTAATTTACTTTATAATATCGTGAAACTAAAGTCATCTCATTTTGAATGTTATTCACAATAACAATGGCACAATGATCATTGTAATCAATGTAATTCAGTTCCCATTATTTCTGAGCTCCCTGGGTATAACACATTGGCACGTATCCAGTGGACGCGTGTTCGAGTTCCGCTGGCCGTCGTATTGTTTAAATTTTTATTATAATAGTTATATATTTCTATGGTGTGTATTCAAAATATTATGTATATTACACTTGTAAATTCATAACAATATTAATAATGGAATGGTTATAAGATCTGCATGCGTGCCTAGGTAAAAAAATATACGATGTAAATTTTACGGTGTGAGTGTTGTACTCTCAAAGCGGTTTCTAATAGTGTATAGAAGAAGACGTATACGGACTTTAGTAGCCTCTCATATTAAAACTCAATGCAACTCATTTTTAATTATTGTAATTCAGTGTAACTGTAAAAACATAGCAACAGCTTATCAATTATTATAATACTAGCTGAAGTACCCGGCTTCGCACAGGGTCGCTTCGTGGTTATATTTATCTTAGATATTTGAAAAATAATAAGAGGTAATTATTTTTTTAATATTAAAATATCTGTGTAATACAATATGGCAATATGAAAATAATTCTAATAGGAGTAAAGGTCAAACATAAGAACACTAAATTAAAATCGAATCCAAAATATTAAAACGTTATTAATGTTATTAATATGTAGTAAAAAAAAAATCAAAATTGGATGGAACAAACAAACAACAAACTTTGTATTTTATATAATAATAATTTAGAAACCTTTGCAGGTGTGCGCACACCAACTGACAAAAGTTTCATCGCAATCGGATGATTGGTATAGGAACGCATACGAATAGTAGAAGAAGATGATTTTCTAATTCAGAAATCTTCGTGGGCATGCACATGACAACTCACCAAAGTTTCATTGCAGTCGAATTAATGGAATAGGAACACATACGAATAGAAGAAGAAGAAGATGGTTGTACTAATTCAAAAACCTTTGCGGGCGTGCGCACAACAACTGGTCAAAATTTCATCACAATCGGATGAATGGCATAAGAACGCATACAAATAGAAGAAGAAAAAGATGATCGTACTAATTCAGAAACCTTTGCGGCCAAGGGCACAACACTTGATAGAAATGTCATTGCAATCGGATGAATGGTATAGGAACGCATACGAATAGAAGTAGAAGATGATTTTCTAATTCAGAAATCTTCGTGGGCATGCGCATGACAACTCACCAAAGTTTCATTGCAATCGGATGAATGGTGTAAGTACGCATTCGAATATAAGAAGAAGATGATGGTTGTACTAATTCAGAAACCTTTGCAGGCGTGCGCACGACAACTCACCAAAGTTTCATTGCAATCGGATGAATGGTATAGGAACGCATACGAATAGAAGAAGAAGAAGATGGTTGTACTAATTCAGAAACCTTCGCGGGCTTGCGCACAACAACTGGTCAAAATTTCATCGCAGTTGGATGAATGGTATAAGTACGCATAGAATAGAAGAAGATAGAATAGAAGAAAAAGAAAATGGTTGTATCAATTTAGATTGCGGGCGTAAACACAACACTTGATCAAATTTTCATTGCAATCGGATGAATGGTATAGGAACGCATACGAATAGAAGAAGAAGAAGATAGTTGTACTAATTCAGAACCTTTCGCGGGCGTGCTCACAACAATTTTTCAAGATTTCATCGCAATCGGATGAATGGTATAAGAACGCATACAAATAGAAGAAGATAGAATAGAAGAAAAAGAAAATAGTTGTATCAATTCAGAAACCTTTGCGGCGTGAGCACAACACTTGATCAAAATTTCATTGCAATCGGATGAATGGTATAGGAACGCATACGAATAGAAGAAGATAGAATAGAAGAAGAAGATGGTTGTACTAATTCAGAAACCTTTGCGGGCTTGCGCACAACAACTGGTCAAAATTTCATCGCAGTTGGATGAATGGTATAAGAACGCATAGAATAGAAGAAGATAGAATAGAAGAAAAAGAAAATGGTTGTATCAATTCAGATTGCGGGCGTAAACACAACACTTGATCAAATTTTCATTGCAATCGGATGAATGGTATAGGAACGCATACGAATAGAAGAAGAAGAAGATGGTTGTACTAATTCAGAACCTTTCGCGGGCGTGCTCACAACAATTGTTCAAGATTTCATCGCAATCGGATGAATGGTATAAGAACGCATACAAATAGAAGAAGATAGAATAGAAGAAAAAGAAAATAGTTGTATCAATTCAGAAACCTTTGCGGCGTGAGCACAACACTTGATCAAAATTTCATTGCAATCGGATGAATGGTATAGGAACGCATACGAATAGAAGAAGATATAATAGAAGAAGAAGATGGTTGTACTAATTCAGAAACCTTCGCGGGTGTTGGCACAATTACTGACGAAAATTTCATTGCAATTGGATGAATGGTATAAGGACCATACGAATAAAAGAAGATAGAATGAAGAAGAAGAAGAAGATGGTTGTAAAATTCAGAAACCTCGCGGGTGTTGGCACAATTACTGACGAAAATTTTATTGCAATCGGATGAATGGAATTAGAACGCATACGAATAGAAGAAGAAGAAGAAGATGGTTGTACTAATTCAAAAACCATTGCGGGTGTTACCACAACAACTGACGAAGTTTCATTGCAATCGGATGAATGGTATAGGGACCATACGAATAAAAGAAGATAGAATGAAGAAAAAGAAGAAGAAGAAGATGGTTGTACTATTTCAGAAACCTTTGCGGGTGTTAACACAACAACTGACGAAGGTTTCATCGCAATCGGATGAATGGTATAGGAACCATACGAATAAAAGAAGATAGAATGAAGAAGAAGAAGAAGATGATAATTTTTCTAATTCAGAAACCTTAATGGGTGTGCATACAACCATTTACCAAAATTTTATTGCAATCGGATGAATGGTATAGGAACCATACGAATAAAAAAAAATTGAATGAAGAAGAAGAAGATGATGATGATTTTTTTAATTCAGAAACCTTCATGGGTGTGCATATAACCACTTACCAAAATTTTATCGCAATCGGATGAATGGTATAGGAACGCATACGGGACAGACACACAGACAGACAGACATACAGACAGACAGACATTCATTTTTATATATTAGTATAGCCTATACTCTTCCCGCAAGTGCAAGCAATAAGTTTACAAAGTTTTATTGCAATCGGATGAACGGTGTGGCTGCGCATTCAATACGAACAAACAAACACACAAATATTAATTTTTATATATTAGATAGTATAGCCTATACTCTTCCCGCAAGTGCAAGCAATAAGTTTACAAAGTTTTATTGCAATCGGATGAACGGTGTGGCTGCGCATTCAATACGAACAAACAAACACACAAATATTAATTTTTATATATTAGATATGTGTCGCTAGACTTCAAAATCAGCCAAGTCCATAATAGATGAATAGGAGAAAAACAGCTTTTTGTTTTCTCATATACACAGTCACAAGGGTGAAAGTTTATATTATTTCGAGTATAGAATATTTAAAATTAATAAATTCCACATTTTGATAATGCAGAAATGTTAGAAAGCAGTAGTTCTTTAGCAATTCACAAAAAAGTAAAAAATACCTAAAGGTGTACTTGGCTGATTTTGAAATGTAGCGACACATATACGACGCAGAAATGTTATTTTAAAAAGCTTACGATAGCATATCAGTCATACTTATTTGCTTACAACATAAATAATTCTGATAACACGCATGAGAAAAATAATAATAGCCAATAGAAAAAATCTTTTTCGAAAAAACTAAGACACTTGGCACGATCGAACCTGTGTTTCTTGGGTATCGCGCCCTGTGCAATACCACTATGCTACGACTGCAATGCTTAATTGTGACAAATTTTAACTATTGGCCTTTTTAATACCTGTTCATAAGCGCTCTCCAAATTGAGTTACTGTAAGCGATCGGTTTTTGTATTCTAAATTACAGTATTAATAATTACTTTAATTACTGACCGAAGTCACTGATCACTCCAATATTTTCTGTTGTAACTTACTTGAACTTGCTAATAATTTTAATTAATTATGTATTTCTTTTATTCAACGAATAATTCACAAGATTTAAGAATGTACCATTCTAATTATTGAACATACGTAATTCTGAAAACACCAAATAGCCAATAGTTTTAACTTTTGGTCTAATGCACAGGGCGCGATACCCAAGAGATGCAGATTCGATTCCTGAGGCGTGTCTTACTTTTTTCGAAAATGATTTTTTCTATTAGCTATATTTTCTCACGAGTGTTTTCAGAATTATGTATGTTCAATAATAATTATAATGTTACATTTTTAAATCTTGTGAATTATTCGTTGAATAAAAGAAATAATTAATTGTTTGTTTTCATTTAACTACTGATACAAATTGCAGATGGTGTTGGTTATTTGTTTAAATTGTAATAAGCCGAGTAGTGGGTATGCAATGTTAAAATCATTATTCTTCTGTGCAGTGGGGTAAAAAAGAAAATATGTTTATAACAAGGGAAATGGATAGTTGGTGAAGTTTTAAGAATCGTGTGAAGTGTGGACCAATTAGGATTAATCGTATCATGAAAGATTTAAAAATGCAGTCATCATCAAAATCATTCTGGTGCCTTAATATGTATGGTTAAAACGAGTGATTATCTATTTTAATCAATCTTTTGAATAGATTAATTGAGTTGCCTAGAGTCATAACACACATTATTCCAAAAATCGAGTTTTGAAATAATTGCAAAAAGCCACCAGAGCACTGTTTTTACCACGTTTTTCTTAGCTCGTATTCTTGTTTATCCGGTGGTTGTTTATCCAGTACAAATCTTCGAGTCGATTTTTAACTAATTTCCCGACTAGCTAGACATTTGAAACTTTAAGAATATATCAGAACACGATGCCAATGCATTCTTTTAATACTTTTAGCCATCTTTAAGCAGAATTGAATTCATTTTCAGTTAATTCTGTTTTGTATGAAAAGTTATTTCGGAAGAAATCCGTAATCCTATCCACTATTTTTGGTTGCTAAGGGGGTGGTCCTAGCAACTTAATTATTAATATATACGTGCATTACTATGGAAATCAAAATGACATTTCAGTATTCTATATTTTGTTTGTTTGTTGCAATATAGCAAAAAAATGGGTACAGTTCGGTTATCAGGAATACAGCGGAAAACACATTTTTAAAATACCCGATATACTGGATTATTTGTTAGTTTGGGTTAGGTTAGGTAAGGTTAGGTTTGGTTAGGTTAACCTAACAAATAATCCAGTTTATCGGCTATTTTAAAAATGTGTTTATCGCTGTATTCCTCATAACCGAACAGTACCAAAAAATGATTTGTTGACAGTTGTCTTATTTGTCCTAAATTATTAATGCATAGAATTGTCAAGTTTATATGATTCAACAGAAAATTTAAAAACGTGGTATATGAAAAGTTCTTTTTATCTTGTAATTATTTTGTAATTAGAAGAGAGGTATTAAACTCCCTTGAATATTGATAAGTGAATGAGTCGATTTACATTTATTTTAAATAATATATATTATAATACTCCTAAGGCTGCAAACATACAACACACTATGAGCTGCCTGGTTGGTTAGGGCTTGCGCAGACAGAGAGCGGTCGGAGTTCTGCGTTCAACCGACCGTTGACCGCTAACGTTCAGGGACAGCAGACAGGTGGCGGTCAACAATAAGCGTTCCATTTGTTTACAAACGTTGTACTGACACAAGCGCTGCATAATGCGAGACCGCTATATTCCGACTGCGAGTGGAAGTGAGAAAGCAATGCTGTTGCGTACTCACTCCCCCGTGTGGTTTCGCTCTATGTTGTGTGACTGCTCAAATTCCTATGACGGGACTGGACGGGAGGTACGGCGTTCTTTGTAATTCCGGGCATAGAACTCCAGAACTCTAGCGTTCCAATTGACCGGCGCGGTCTGACCGCCGGCTGTGTACCCATACAGTATGAAGTCCATACAGTACAAAGAACGCCGAACTCCGAACGCGGAACGCAGACCGCCTGACCGCGCTCTGTCTGCGCAAGCCCTTAGAAAGGCCTTGATGACAAAACTATCAATATTCATTAAACAATGTAAGCTATGATACCAACAGTCAACTTTGTCAAAGATTTTCACATGCTTTAAAGTGAATTTTGATAGCCAACTATTTTTCATTATAATAATTATTAATGCCTTTAGAATCACTTGGTATATGTACTCGAATCAATTACACTACTTTATGGGTTTTAAATTAAAGCTACGCTTTTCAAAGTATCAACGACGAAAGTCATGTTCAACTACTTTGCTGGCCAAAAAGAGATCCTCATCAATGGCACTCAGCTCGAACAGGTGAAAAGCTACTTCTATATGGGACAATAAGTGTCTATAGATGGATGTTCATTTGATAAAATTGTTCGCAGAGTAAAGCTAGGCTGGAGTGGTTTTGGTCGCCTGAATAATGTCTTCAAAAGTGACCTTTCACTGTGCCTAAAGCGCAAAGTGTGTGCTTTCCGTGATCACATATGCGTGTGAAACATGGACCCTAAGTAAAAGAGATATCCAGAAACTTAGAGTAGCTCAACGTGGTATGGAGAGGTGCATGCTGGGCATAACGCGAAAGGACAAAAAGAGGAATGAGTGGATAAGGAAGCAAACTAGGGTTTGCGATGTAATAGAGTTTATTAAAAGCCTTAAATGGAGATGGGCTGGACACATAGCTCGAAGAAGAGACAATTGTTGGACAAATCTAGTCATCCAGTGGTATCCAAGAAGTACAAAACGTCCGCATGAGAGGCCGGTGGATCGATGAAATGATAAAGTTTTGCGGAAGTACGTGGCAACACAATGCACAGGACCGAGAGAGGTGGAATCAGCTTGAAGAGGCCTTCATCCAGCAGTGGATAAATTCAGGCTGATGATGATGATGAAATTGACGCTGCGCTGGTTGTTTGTGAGCAAGCTGCCTTACTGAGTACTTTTCATAATACCTTTGAATTTCAAATTGCCTCTCTATTTTTTCTGTTTTTTTTTTCATATTATTTTCTTTTGTGATATATTCAAAAATTGCGAAAAAATGAGGTTTTCTTCTTCGAAGTTTCCGTTTGCGCTGTCTTACAACATTAGTATAACAATTGAAAACTTTCAACGATGTAGCTTTGAAAGCTTCGTCAAGTTATACCTGCGATTTTCATTATAAAGAAAAATACATTTTCTTTTCTCTTTTCATCGACTGACATCTTTCTTTATATATTATATCTTCAATATGTATGTATATATATATATATATTTATACATATCTAAACACTATCACTCACTGGAGAAGAGTGGAGGTAGGCTGTTAAGATCTGCCATACATATTGCACACTAACCTTTGTCAATCATAATTTATTATGTATTTGTTTTCATTGAAGTAAGTCTACAATTTACAAATGGAATTGGTTAGTTTTTAAAATTCAATAAAACCCTGCTAAACCAAGCCATAATAGATAATAGTAAAACAAATACTCATCTATCTATAAAATAATGCAATTAAATCATACATAACTTTGGATATTTTATAGATAGAATAATAATTTAATTATCTATTATAATTTGGTTTAAGCAGAGCTTAATGAATTTAAAAAATGACCCAACAATATGTGCTTTAATATGTATAATTAATTCAACGAAAACAAATAAGTATGAATAAGTATGGCAGATTTTCACAGCCTACTTCCACCCTTTGATACTGCAGTACCACTCACTCTTTTTCTCTCACTCACAGCACTCTTTAAAAAATATTGGAAAAATAATATATGGATAATTATTGTAAAGTAGAAAAAACAGAAAATGGCTGCGCAGCACGTGTTTATTCAAAAACATTTGTTAAACATTGCAAAAGATAATACACACTTTAACAGTTTATACTATAGAGTGACTTTACAGTGTAAACGCCCCACCGGAGGGGGGGGGGGCAATGCTCAAACCATTAATATTCGTTACATTTTTTGTTGTTAAAAAACGCATTTTTGCAAAAAAAAAAATAGATATTGCAACCCTGACTGAAATATGGCAGCACTGTTATATTAAATTTGTACTTTTCCCTACAATTTTTATGAAAGATGATAACACTAGCGTAAGTGTCAACGTCAAAATGTTGAGGTCATAGTTACTTCGTATATTTGTGATTGGCTAATAAATTAATGGTTTTGTTCGTTCGTCTTTCTCATATAATATAATATGTGTGCCCGTATTAAATTATGCTAAGCTTATAAACTTATTTTAATTATAAAATTTATTTATTTTTTAACGTTTTTATTAGCTCGTGTTCTTATTTGTCCGGTACAAATCTTGCAATTGATTTTTAACTAACTTCCTGACTAGCTAGAGTTTTGAAATAATTGCAAAAAGCCACCAGAGCACTGTTTTTACCAAGTTTTTCTTAACTCGTATTCTTGTTTGCCCAGTGGTTGTTTATCCAGTAAAAATCTTGCAATCGATTTTTAACTAACTTCCCGACTAGCTAGACATTTTAAACTTTTAGAATTTATCAGAACACGTTGCCAATGCATACTTTTAGCCATGTTTAATTTGTTAAGCTTGAATTGAATTAATTGTCAGTTAATTATGTTTTGTATGAAAAGTTATTTCGGAAGAAATCCGTAATCCAACCCACTATTATTGGTTGCTAAGTGGGTGGTCCTAGCAACTAAATTATTAATATATACGTGCGTTACATTTTAGTACCTATTCTATATTATTTGTTTGTTTTTTATTTACTTCATATCAAGTATAAGTTTGAGCATATTGAGCATAATAATTCAATAGAAAATTAAAAACGTTATGTAATTATACAAAAGTTCTTTTTATCTTGTAATTATTTAGTTATAAAATACGGAATATTTTTACCGGCGCAAACACTGATAACAGATAACTTATCTGGTACGTTGGTAAATTATATAATATTATATAGTATAATATAATATTATTACTGTCGAAATGTCTACTTAAAATTCGACGTACCTGTATTTATATATATTTTACAGTAGCGGATGTAGGCTGTTAAGATCCGCCATACATAGTGCACATTAAACTTTTTTGGTCATTGATATTTTGTTTTTATTTAAGACATTAAAATTAAAATTAAAATTTGTCGCAATTAAGTACGGCGCCTATAGCACGGTCGTCTATGAGCATGAGCGCGGAACCCGAGGGATGCATGTTCGATTCATGCTAGGTGTCTTACTATTTCCAAAAAGATAAATTCTGTTTGTTATAAAATGGCTATAAGTGTTTTCAAAATTATGTATGAAAACAGTAACAGTTCGCTACAAACGAATCAACAATAATTCGATATAAATTGGACATATTTATGCAAAAAAGTAGCCAGTCCACAAAAATAAAAAAAATGAGATTTGATATAGATCAGATGCGAGAAGGTTTTCTCTACATTCTGCTGAATTCTGCCAAGCCACAAAAGAATTATTCTTGAAATAAAATAGTATTTACAATTTTACATTTTACATTTTTACATACATTTTTAATAATCATGCTATTACTAAAGTGCCATTATCTAACCTCGACATTATTGTGGATTTGCTAAATTCTGCATAACTACGTTCAATTAAAGTTAATTTAAACAGTTTTTCTTGTCACCTTTTATCAGTTGAACTTTTAAATATGTATAAAATTATCACATATAGAAGGTTTTCTTCATTATATCATTAGTTTCACAATAACTTTCATCACAATGAAAACATTGTCCACACAAAAAGTACAAAACTGGCACTAACATAGGCCCCTTAAAATCAAGGTAAAGAGTTTCAAATTGTCCAGTATTGCCTTTTTGACATTTGCCGCGACATACAATGTTCCGGGACGTGTCGGGAATTCCCCGGTTCCGGCAGCGCACAAGCCTTCAAATTATTTTTCTATCAACTTTTCCGCTGTTTCGTTCCCTTTGTTGGAGAATTTTTGCGGGAAGTTTTCTCTTCATTTTTTCCGGTTACAGATTCGAGAAAATATTATTATGAATAAGTTTTTCACTTGTTTTTCGACAACTAATAAAAATTTACATTAGTAAGTATACTCATGAATCATCCATACGTTCATTCATTAAGAGTTGCATTCGTGGAATATTACCATAAATCTGTTCAGTGACGTCCCTAGATAAAATGACGCCCTTATGCAGCGAAAAAAGGCCGCCCCATTTTTTATACAGTATTTTTCATTATCCTTTCATGACTAAAATATCTAAGAAATGTGTTTTATATGGAGATACGAGGGTGGGTCAATAATTCCTTAGAAAAAAGCATTAAAACAGTTTTTATTTTTGTATTTTTTTTTTATTTCTCAACATAATCTCCTTGGAGCTCAATACACTTGGTTAGACGTTTCTC
The DNA here is from genome assembly GCF_057557595.1 of Rhyacophila brunnea. Classification (NCBI taxonomy): domain Eukaryota; kingdom Metazoa; phylum Arthropoda; class Insecta; order Trichoptera; family Rhyacophilidae; genus Rhyacophila; species Rhyacophila brunnea. Next base: position 26,712,538 of record NW_028232904.1, on the reverse strand, counting down.
AATTTTTTTTAAACCGTCAGAAAAATAAGTTTTCGGAAGGTCCTCAAAATAAGCATTTGTCCGATCGATGACTTCTTCATTTGAAAAAAAACGTTGTCCACTTAGCCATTTTTTTAAGTTTGGGAAAAGGAAAAAGTCACTGGGAGCTAAATCTGGCGAATACGGTGGGTGGTCGACCAATTCAAACTTCAATTCTTCAATTTTAGCCATTGATCGTAAACATGTGTGAACACGGGCATTGTCCTGATGAAAGAGGATTTTTTTCCTGTTTAAATGAGGCCGTTTTTCTTCAATTTCGTTTTTTAGCTGGTCCAATAAAAATGCATAATAATCCCCTGTTATTGTTTTTCCTTTTTCCAAATAGTCAACGAAAATACTGCATCCCAAAATACAGTAGCCATAACCTTACCAGCTGATTTTACGGTTTTCGCCTTCTTTGGACATGGTTCGCCTTTCGCAATCCACTGCTTTGACTGTTCTTTCGTCTCGGGAGTATAGTGGTGTATCCATGTTTCATCTACAGTCACAAAGCGACGAAAAAATTCATCCGGATTGCGTTGCATGAGCGACAACAGGGCTTTAGAGGCCACCACCCTATTGCGTTTATTGTCGACTGTGAGCAAACGCGGCACCCATCTTGCAGAAACTTTTTTCATGCCCAATTTGTCATGTAAAATAGAAATGACGCTACCTTTTGAGATCCCTGTAACCTCAATTATCTCACTCAACTTTAATCTTCGGTCACTTAACACCATATCGTGGATTTTATTGATCATTTCTGGTGTAGTCACCTCTACAGGACGTCCTGAGTGTGGTTCATCCTTTGTTGATGTACGACCACGTTTAAATTCATTTAACCAGTTATAAATAGTTGCAAGTGAAGGAGCAGATATGCCGTGAACTAAATCCAACTCATTTTTTATTTCCTTTGCTGTTAACCCTTTTATATTAAAATGTTTAATAACAGCTCTAAACTCAATTTTCTCCATTTTTGTAAACAAGCAAATTTTTTTTTTAAATGTACGAAAATAAAAAACAACAACCCGACCAATCTGATTGAAACTTCGCAGCATACTGAATCGGTAGTGCCGCTGCATGAAAACAAACCGCTTACAGTACTAGTCGCGCCACCTGTCGGCTTTTCTAAGGACTTATTGACCCACCCTCGTACATTACCGAAAAAATATATACTACTAAATCTAATTTAAATTCTACCTCTGTTTCAATAGAAATATTGTGAGTCCACGGTTTCAAATACATTTAAAAATACACCTGGCAACTTCCAAAATTCGCGAGAGACTAGCTAAAATATTTGGATAAATTTAAATTAGGCAAATATGTACCTTCCTATAATTCAAAAATCTGCACGTGTCATTGCTGATTATCAAGAACGTGACCTCCAAGGACAATAGAAGTAAACTAGACATCGCGAACCCGAGAAAAAATACAATCCTTTTAAACCTTGTAGGTATCAAAAATCTGCACGTGTCATTGCTGATTATCAAGAATGTGACCTCCAAAGGCAATGGAAGTAAACTAGACATCGCGAACCCGACAAAAATACAATCCTTTTAAACCTTGTAGGTATCTATGTTAATTAATACATTATTTTTGTTTCCACGCAGTGAGCTGATTTGTTAATGGAAAGATTTTTCCGTTATTTGGTACCAAGTTTAGGTAGATATTTCTATACAAACCTACTGATTCTCTTCGATTTGCCGCCCTTAAAGTAACTGCCGCCCCAAAGCGACGCTTGATCTGCCTACCCCCACGGGATGTCACTAAATCTGTTTGCGTCAATAATTCCTGTGAGTTATCCATGGCCCCCACAAGGGGAGTCTGACAGGGCTCTAGCCTAGGGGCCCGGCGAGCTGAGTCCACCAAATAAGTGAGATAAACACACATCATAAATTTGCTTTAATAGTAAAAAAAATAGTCGCCTGCTTTCTTCAATAATCTTATTATTTAAAATTATGTGGTTGTACGATACATTTTTTAATTGTGTATCAATACTCGACAACTCCATGATTCAAATAAATGTGCAAAAAACACTAAATATACACATTAATTTTACCGCGTGCACCATTTAGAAAACGCTACGTAGAGCGTCACACTGTCTTTGTCCTTAATGATAATAGGTAGGGGGGCCCGCCAAAGATCCTAGCCTAGGGGCCCGGTTCAGGATGTGGGGGCCATGGATATATCTCATCGAAAAATTTAAATTCCATGAAAACAGTGCATATCATAATTAGCGATTCAATGACCTTGAGATAGTCAACAAGTCTAATCAAATAACTTGTGATTTGCCAAGCCGTTACCCATCTAGATTGAAAATTAAGACAAGAAAATACACATATCTTCAAGAACTTAAACATAACATGCCTGTTGATTTTCACAAGTACTACGACAATATACCGTAATATGAATAATTACAATATAAAAAGATACTTTTATGTACAGCGTTTTTAAAGTTTATGTTGAATCATATAAACTTGACTTGCTAGCTTAAACGATTAAAAAAAATTGTACTTGATAGAAATAATACTGAAATGTCATTTTGATTTCCATAGTAACGCACGTATATATTAATAATTTAGTTGGTAGGACCCCAGGCCCCTAGCAACCATTAATAGTGGATTGGATTACGGATTTCTTCCGAAATAACTTTTCATACAAAACAGAATTAACTGAAAATGAATTCAATTCTACTTAAAGATGGCTAAAAGTATTTAAAAAATGCATTGGCATCGTGTTCTGGTATATTCTAAAAGTTTCAAATATCTAGTTAATCGGGAAGTTAGTTAAAAATCGATTGCAAGATTTGTACCGGACAAATAAGAATACGACCTAATAAAAACTTTGTAAAATGAGTAGATTGATGTCATTGTTACTTTGTTGCATGTTTTTTAATATAACATAATCACAACTGATGTAAATGCAAATGCCATTATCATTACCTATTATCATTTTCATGTACCTACTAGGTTTTATTCTTTTTAGTTTTAATAATGTTGTTTTTTATTTTTAAATCTTGAAAATTATAAATGCTTCCAAAAAACATTTCATAGGTATATGCTTAAGAAAGTCTCATCTCCTAGATATATATTTCTAAGCTGAAATGTAACTAACTTCTCGTAACTCCAAAAATATACTATAACTATTATGTGTATAATTAAAACAATATTTTAGAGCACATAAATTAGTTTCTCATAAAACATACTTCCAAAGTGTATCTCAAAATCCTAAAAAATAATACTAGTTTAAAAATTAAACAGTTTTTTGTCTCTCCTGTAAAGTTGGCAAAAGTGGACTTTTACAAATTAAAGTGATAATTTGACACTTTGCAACACATTATTTAAAATACGACAACACTACCGAGTGATAAATAACCTCACATTTTTTGACAGAAGAGGCAGATAATGAAAGACGATTTGCTGTAGATTTAAAAAAAAAACTAATAATAAACCTTGTTTCAAAACTACTTATTTTTTAATTTATTAACATTTGTATACATAATTACCTATTATTTTTTTTACCCCGAGCGAAACAGACCCTGGAGTGGAGCTGGAGCAAGTATTAGGTTCCGGAGCGGAGCAGGAGCGGAGGAACTCAAAAAACGGTCCACTCCAACTCTCTAACTGGAACCATTCCCCTCTAACCCCTCTAACCCCTAACCATTAACCATAATACCCACCGAATCACCTTCTAAGGTTTCCTTGAAAATAGCTTCTGAGTACATGTTAAATAGCAGAGGTGACAAATTGGCGTATTCACACCTCAACGCTCGCTCTCCGAATGCCAGCGAGTCCAAAATTTTGTCGCGCCTATAGTTGAAAATTATTTGCCGTTTTACTGATGTATCGTCTTAAGTATTTTTTGCCTGCCGCATACATTTTAATAATTGTCTAATTAATTAAATTAACATAAACGTAAATAATTGAATGCGACTTTTTTTTTAAATTTAAATAAAATTAAAAATTCTCTCTGTCTTTTTGAAGACTTATGATGAGTTTTTGTTTTTTCATAATTAAGTGGAATTTAAACATTTTTTCCAAACCACCAGACAACTTTTTAAGTCAACGAAAATTTTTAATTAACACCTTTAAAATATAAAGAAAAAAACACTCACAAAGGTAAGTATTTTTCTGTAGTATTTTAATATACCAGGTATCTTTCCATCGCAATGGTTGTACCTGAATTTTTCCATTTACCTACCTACAATTTTATTGCTATTTTGATTATTTCTAAGTAAAAAAATGATTTCCGAAATTGATGAGAGTATTAAAAGTTCATGTTAATGCAATCAAATTTTTTTACTTTAAAAATACAAAGCATCTTCATTACGCACATCGTGGAACCCAAAAAAGGAGGGGGGGTGACAGGATTCATTTCTGACGGCCCGTGCTTATGGGGCCCGGCGTGGAAGGTCGGCCAGTTAAGTGTTGTGAAGTGAACTATTATTTTATTAGATACATTTAGGGCATTCAATTACCTGGAGGCAAATACTCGCACTACGCAATTGGCGGTTGACCTACTAAGAATTCAGTTGGTTAACCGCGTAAAAGTACCCGGTTTTGATACGCGTGGTTAACCGGCTTAGGTTTAATCCGATTTAAATGCCCACATGTATCATCATTTAAACTGATTTATTTTACCATATAAAAAATAGGGTATCAGATGCTTAATTGATTATTATTTGTAAGTATGTACCTACTGCAAAACTGAAAAAATATTATCACTATTAAGAATAAATTTAAATAATTGTCATTCATACGGTGCACATGACCTAGCCATCGCAGTCTCCCAATCTTAATTGATTGAACTGAGCTGCAATCTTCGTACAGCCCGTAGAGCTCAGCATTATATCTTCTCCTCCAATTGGTGCCATCCCTGATCGGTCCATATATACGGCGGAGAATTTTTCTTTCAAAGATGTTCAGGGCTCGTTCATTTCGCAGAGTTAATGTCCAAGTTTCCGATGCGTAGGTGAGCACTGGCTTTACAAGTGTCTTGTAAAGAGTGCTTTTAGTTCGGTGAGATAGTATGCGGGACTTAAAATGTCTTAACAGGCCAACGTAGCATTTATTCGCAAACATGATTCTCTCGTTGATTTCTTCTGTAATATCATTATGTCGAGTTACAAGAGATCCAAGGTATATGAAACTGTCGACCGTGTCATACTTGTATGCACCAATATCTAACTTTGGTGCAACTTCTCGTGGTGTGACATAGACAGGCATGTATTTAGTTTTTGCCTCGTTTATTTCTAAACCCATTATTTTGGCAGAGGCTTCTAGTGCTGTGAATGCCTTTTTCAGCGCCAATTCTGATATGGCAATGATGTCGATATCATCGGCATACGCCAACAGCTGCACAGGCTTTGTAAATATCGTGCCGCTGCCACGGGCATCAATCTTTGCATCCCGTATCGCCTTTTCTAGCACAATATTGAAAAGAAGGCATGCCAGAGCGTCACTTTGCCTGAGGCTATTCAGTGATATAAATGGCTTGGATATTTCTGCTTGAAGCTTCACCCGGTATTGTACTGGTGTCATTGTCATCTCTACAAGTTTAATTATTTTCGTCGGAATTTCAAATTCTCGCATTGTTTCGTATAACCGGTATCGATTAATGCTATCATAAGCTGCCTTAAAATCTATGAACAGGTGATATGCGTTAATACTGAATTTAGTGGTCTTTTCTAGATTCTGCCTTAGAGTAAATATTTGAGTAACACATGATCTCCCTCGTCAAAAGCCTCCTTGGTAGTGCCCGAGTATTCCTTCTACAATGGGTTCCAGCCGCTGGAATATCAGAATCGACAACAGTTTATATGCAGTGTTAAGGAGTGTCACCTCTCTGTAGTTACTACATTCTAGTTGGTCTCCTTTCTTGTGCAGGGGACAAATCAGCCCATCCTTCCACTCTTCTGGCATCTTTTCTGAAGTCCATACTTGGTGGATATGCAAATGTTTGAGCAGGTTTTCTCCCCCACATTTTATTAATTCACTCTGTAGGTTATCTATTCCAGGTGACTTGTTTGTGTTTAACCTTGACATGGCACCTTTTACCTCATTTAATGTCGGTGGTTCTTCGTTATCATCCATGCCACTTTGTACTGATTCCTGGTCATGAGCATTAATGTTAGTGTTGCCGGCATCATTATGGGGGGTATTTAAATGTTGATCAAAGAAACCCACCCACCGGGCAAGAATACGGTGCTTTTCTGTGAGTATCATGCCATCGTCATCCTTGCACACTGTGATACGAGGCTTGAAACCCTTCCTAACATTATTTATCTTTCTATAGAACAGCCGTCTTTCTTGGGCTTTATAATGTTCTCGGAGTAGGATCATTTCCTTTTTTAAATAATCACGTTGCTTTTTCTTGTGTAGTTTTTTTTCGTCACGCCGGCGTTTTTTATACTCATCGTCTGATGCCCGTGTCTTCTTCTGTAGCATCATTAAGTAAGCCTCATTCTTTCTCGTAGTAACTTCGCGGCAATCTTCGTCAAACCATTCTGATCGTTCACCTGTTTTTCGGCGTCCTAAGGTATCATTAGCTGAGGATACTATGGCAGTCTTGCACTCTTTCCAGTGTTGATTCACTTCTTCATGGTCTCCAACCTCAACATTGTCGCTCAGGTGAGTGTTCAAGCGCTCCTGGTACCGAGCCAGCTCCTGCGGAATCTTCATTTTCTCTGTGTCAAAGGGTTTTGGTCTTGCTCCCATTTCTTTTTTGGTATTTGAGTTCTTTGCTCTAACTTTTTCACACACTAGGAAATGGTCTGAATCTACATTAGCCCCTCTGTATGTTCGGACAATTATTAGATCCGATATGTGCCTGTTGTCTATCAAAATATGGTCTATTTGGTTTATTGTGCACCCATCCGGGGATTTCCAAGTTCCTTTATATATATCCTTACGGGGAAACATTGTGCTACCAATAACCATATTTAGTGACGCTGCACAGTTAATAAGTCGGGTACCATTGTCATTACTTTCATTGTGAAGACTATGTTTTCCGACAATGGCAGTGTAGATGGCCCGTCCTATTATGGCATTTAGATTACCAAATATTATTTTAACATCGTGATTTGGGCAACTGTTGTACGTGCTTTCTAATGCATCGTAGAAGTCCTCTTTTTCCTCATCCAACTTATACTCTGTAGGGGCATGTACGCTTATAAATAAGTCATTGAAGAAACTTCCTTTAATTCGCAGTCGCATGATCCTTGGGTTGACTGGTTCGAATCCAATAATTAAATATTTCAATCGTTTGCTTACAATGAATCCAGTCCCAAAGTGATGTTCACTATCCTGTGCAAACTGAAAATCTATTTGGATCGCAATCGCTTTGCGCTCACAAACGGAGTATTGTTCATAATACTGCCACATGTTCTACTTTGCAAAGTGAGTGATACACATATGAATAACAATGAAAAGTTGCGCGATGTCTTCAAAAATGCAGGCAGTGCGTAGCACTTGCGTGGTATTAAAGGAGCCGCCGCTGGTCCCTAGGGATCCATAGAAAATCAATAGCAAAACGCGAATGTATTGCATCATACTCTCCTTAGCAATTATTGGTATTAAGTAAGGACTGGGAGCCATGGTGTACATAATTTATATGGTTAATGAAATTTCTTTTACTGTGTTAACTGTCAGTTATTCATGGTGAAACTGTATTGTATTCAGGGACGGCTCTTGTATAGGAGCAAAGGTGCACTGATCTCCCAAATTATTACGTAACTATATAATAATAAGTACGTATTCAAATACCTTTATATTGTATGAATTAATTATTGTAAAATATCTTTAATTTGTCGCCCGTCTGAACGTATAAAATTTGCGTAATTTCTGGCGGCCTGCATGTATGCATAAGTACGTCTTTCGTAGTATTAATTGTGCAGGAGAGAAATCGAACCGCCTGGCGATGATTTTTTTTTCACGCTGCCGATAATATGGGCTCAGTTGTGATCTTTTTTTGTTTCCGAACGTGCAATATTTACCTCACTTGGAACACTGTCCCTCCCGATCCGAGCTTATGAGCGCAGACGACATTTTCACGACAATACTGTGTTTGACTGGCGCGAATAATAACAACTCACAAACGCTTTTGAAGTCGATACAATATTCCCGCGTAATATTTCAAATTATTATTTCGTACGTTATGAGGTAAATGCTCTGTTGTTTGCCATATAATATTGAATCGATCAAAATATCGATTAGAGTGATATTGTGATCATTAAGTTAGGTGTAGCAATCTCAACATACAAATACTAGGCACAAAACTCTAACAATCTAATTCGTCTAATTACAAAAGGCGACAAGTCCACAATTCAATATTTTCGGGTAACAACGTTTTTATGTTTTAAGCTTCAATTATTTGTTTTAACGTGAGATTATTTTTTCCGTTGTATTTTATGTCGAAATTAGAACCAAATGGCAATTTGTTTCAGCCGATAAACTCTTAAATGTAACAAATATAGGCAAAATAAAATTAGACGTAGCGCTACTTGTGCCTCACTTTTTAATTTATTCCGCATAAGGCACATATTTCCGTGGCACTGTCATGAGTTTACTGGATGCTGAAGCATGGGAAACGCCATTTCCAATATTGAACGTTCTCTTATTGGTTGACTTAAACACGCGCAAAAACAACCGTGCTTTAAATAATAATATGAAATACGGACTTGGCGCTTTTTGTAATAAATCGAAACTTAATATTTTGTAGGATTTTGTCGCGTTTTGGAATTTATAGATCAATACATATTGTGTAAAATTATACAAAGAATACGTGCGTATTTTTTTCTCGATTTTGACCAAATGTGGACTTATCGCTTTTTGGAATTAGACATCTCATATATAGAAGCCGCACTGTAGAGCTTCCGGCGCAGACACCTTGACGACACTGACTATAAAAAGAGCTTTAAAAACGTTTACAATGAACAAGTGGTTAAATCAAGTCTAGCTACGAATTTTTTGGTAACCATAGCAAAATCACAATACATAACTTGAAAACACCTCGGATAAGAAAAATATTATTTGAAAAAAATATTATGCTCGACGGGATTTGAACCCGTATAACGACTGGTATCGCACAAACAGTGCATTAACTAAGTATGCTACGAGCCTCCTATTTAATTGCGACAATTTAAACTAGTAGTGGATATTCGAGTGACTCATGTTGAGCGACATGATGTGCGCCCGTTTAGCCGGCTCGCACATCACAACTCGCCTTGTGTGCCTGACGGCCATAAATCAAAACTTTTGAGACCGCCGGCGAATGTTGCATGCTACAACCTCGCACATCTGCCAAGCGGCAAACGTCAAGCGCGAAAAAGGAGAAGTCTCTCGTCTGCCATTTTTATTGTATTGATTGTATGAACAAACGTCAAACGCGGTGACCAGCGATGAGCGAGCAATGATAGTGTAGACGGAGACAGAGACAGAAATGGCCGGTGGCCGCAGGCTGTGCGCATGCGAGGCGTCGACATTTTTCGAGATCGACATGCAGGCTTTGGCCAATGCAACTCGAGGCATGTCGCAGGGTCGCAGAGTCGTAGTTGCATCGGCCAATCTGCGAAGCTCCATTTGATAACGTTTGTTTCTTGGTTTACGATGACGTCACATCGACGAATTTGTCGTAAGACGCATGCGGCGAGTTCTGATGTGCGAGCCCACTTACAATTGCCACCATCTGACGCGGGACATGCGCGCGGCTGGTGCGTTCGCTTGCGAAGCGATGAACACGTCCAGCGTCAGGTAGAAACATCGCACTCTTTTGAAGGACAGTGCGTAACATCGCAGCGTCACGTAAACTCTATGTTGCGTGCCATGTCGATGGACACTTTGTCCCCTAGTGAATACGTGGCTTAACTGCAGATATAAGTAAATTCACCACTAGGTGCTTTAGAACTTTGACGCGACATTCGAGCTACGCCGATAAAATTCAAAACGTTTCATTGTGTAAATATAAGCCACTCCAAAATAATATTACCAAAATTGGTAGATATTTTTTCAAGAATCTTGTGACTAATCAAATAATATGTTTTTTTTATCTTGATTTTATTAAAACGCACAGTTGATTAAATTCACCAATATTTACCAACTTGTTCAAAAAAAATTGATTTTACAATAGATACCGCTCACCCGTTACTGCACCCATTAATTTTAAAGTTTTTCTTAAGTCTATATTGACAATTCATTTTTGATATCGTTGGAGCCATTTCAGACGGGACACCGGTGTCACGCTCGTATATCATTTTTTTCCTTAGATGCCTTTATGGATACCTCGCATTTACTATCGAGGTTTCTTAAAGACTTTGGCACGCAAACTACTCTACTTGATGCTAGTCAAATGAAAATTGTGCCGGCTGAGAGAATATGCCTTATTGAAAACTATTCTTCTAGCCGCATCGGTTATTGCTAATTTGAATTCGGCCAGGGCCTATGAAACCGCCTTGCAGAAACCCTGGAAAATTCTTTGTAGCGCAAGGCGGTGATGATTCTGATGAATATTTTGTCGTATTCATTGGGAACTGAGGACTGCGATTTGTAGTCGAGTTTTTTCCCGTGGTTAAATAAATGTCGCATAGGACTGATATTCTGAGCATATACTTATACTATCTTATATTATGATTGCAGTCACTGGATCTGAAAGGCATGGATCATCATTACGTGTCATCATTTATTATTTTTATTATTTTTATTACAAAGGAGGCCTTTGTATTCGAATAAAGGGGCCTTTGTATTATGTGTATTAACGCCCCAGAGCTAATGAGTCAACGTGTGTCCGCTACACTTTTCCGTCGGCCGCTACATTCTCAAGCCACCGATACACTTGTTTTTATTACCGTAGCCAGTTTTATGTTATAATTTATAACGCGATATTATGCGTTGACTCATTAGCTCTGGGGCGTTCATAAACATAATACAAAGGCCTCCTATATTATATCGAGCGCGACACCGGTGTCCCGTCTGAAACGGGCCTTACACGATTATAAAATTATAACAATTTATAGATAAATATTTAACTTATCTTCTTTGATGTGAATCTACTTATCGTACGGACTTCAGTATTAACATTGCAGTTGAATTTAATATTCACATGAAAATGTATTTTCAGTATTTACTAAATGAAGATTAACAAAATATACATAGTTAAACAGGAAGACAGGTAAGTAATATTTTTTTATATTTAATTAAAAATTGTAATTTCTATAAAACAGGCAATCTTGTGTTTGTAATTAAGACACCTACATACTGGATACTTCCTTATAATGCATATTATTTTTTTCTAATTCTTGTATACGGGATAGTTGGGTAACTGGTAATAAATTTATTTAATTTATTTATTTAAGAATACAAAACATTGTGGACAAAACAAATCTAAATTCAAGACGTACACAATATGAGATTTACATTATAAATCAAACATTACCCTCACAAGAGAGAAGAAGAGAATATAGAAAAAAAATGTAATAACATTAAAAATAAAATTTAAAAAAAACAAAACATACTTAAGTACAATTTTATATAGAAAAATACAGTTTCAAAAACAAAATGCAAAGTACATCATTGAAAATGTCTATGTCTTTAGGGAGCGCATTTACTAATCTTGCACCCCTCGCTAATGGTGCCTGATAGGCTTAACACGAGGAAACGGTTCCAATTCAGAATAAATCACGGCTGCGACTACGTAGGTAATTGACAGGTGCATGTCAATTCAAATTCATTAGGACACCATGATTGGAAACCATCCCTCGCGATAACAAGCAAAAGTGTTTCAACAGCAGAAGAGACCGACGAGATTCACGAGAGTGAAATGTAAGCATGCCTTGTAGAAAGGCAGTCGGAAAATAATCATCTGACGAATTATCGAAAGGAAAATAGTTAAATGTCTTAAAATAAAGAAATGACAGAACAGAACAGCCAGGGGAAAAATGAAACATTAATTTTTGTGGAATCTATTAAGGTTAGGTTAGGTCAAGTCAGGTCAGGTTAGGTTAGGTTAGGTTAGGTTAGGTTAGGTTATGTTAAGTCATTATCTCGTTGTACCTAGTCACTCAACCATTTTGAACATATAATGATTAAGATGAGATCTCCTAAGCTTGCCGGCAACACCGAGTTAAGTGCCGTTTATTTAAGGCTTTCTAGCGATTAGGAATGCAGAAGTTAAGTAAATAATTTGATTTATTATGGCGTATTGAAAATCTGTGCTATTAAAAATCTATCAACATAATATAAATAGGACAATTTCAATATTAAATTTATATTTTTCCTGAAAGGTTTTATTTATCGTTGTTCAATTTTGTCATGAAACCGTTCAGTACATTCTACCTTACCGAGAATGAATACAACAGAATTCACAAAGTGGGACAATCGACATATAAATAAAATTGTGCGTCTTTAAATATGCAGTCATCTTAAGGTGGGCATGTAATATCTATTAGAGACAATAATAAATGTACAATATTGTCAATAAGATGACCGCGAGAAACATTCAGCAGGTGTGATATAATTAACACTGTCATAGTGCGTCTTTTATATTGAGTCTCTACGTCACTACGATCGTTTCTGGATCTAATACCCGCCACACGCAATTTCTCCACGCTTCTACATTCCCCGCGCCCGTAATTCAGCATGTGTTCGATATGTCGTGGAGTTTTATTAACAACACAATCACTGCTAACCTTTTAATTAGCTTTTAATTACAACAATTAAATAACACGGTTATTATATCTAATGGCCAACGACTCGAAACGCGCCAGTCGCGGTGTTAGCACTATAATGCCTAAACCTTTGTTGAAGCCATGAATAAAGTATCTGCTTTTCAAATTAATACAAATTAAAATTTATTTATTTTAACATAAGTAGGTACCGAGGTATAGTGAACCTTTACAAATTATACATTTAAGGCGTTCACAACATGACATTAAAAAAAAAAACAAAAATAGTATTGAAAAACTAACGTAGTAAGTGAGCGATCGTGAGTAAATTGGAACCAATCCTATTTCAAGCGAGGATTCCCGAGAACGTAAGAAAATTTCCGAAGCTACCGCCCGCTTACGAGGTAGCTGAGTTTTGAAGTAAAATTGCGAGGGAAAACTGTTCAGTGTAGCCACCAATCTAACGAAGAAATAGTTTTCGGTCAACCTATATTTTCAATAATAGCAGCACTATGTTTATTTTAAACCAATCAAAAGCAAGGAGTAACTCGATCGAATTGTTGCGTGTAATTTCTTAGAGTGTATAGACGTTGGTCACGACGGTCGGCGTGGATCGTTAAATCCGATTGGATCTGCGCGTCTGCCAATGTTATTAAGCATTTATAAAAACAGTAGGTATACAGATTGAACAGGTACAAAAATTATAAAATAGATGAGTACATAAAAGTACACCGAATGAGCTAAGGAACCTTTTTTAAATTTAAAAAATTCGGCGTGGAAAAAATATTACATACCAAGGTATATCTCAAAATACCGTATATTATGCTTTTAATAAATGTTTATAACTATGTACTATTTTACATTATGTTTTTGTTCATATATCTATATGCCTACATTTTAACCACACTGTAGTAACCGGTTTGTCATTCGCTTATCAGTGTATTTTTATAAAAGAAATTTCAATAATAAAAAAAATGATAACACTGTAGGTATATAATTATTATATAAGTATTTGGCGAACGATATTCATATAATACAATACTCCTATACGAGCAAGACGTACTTTTAAACCGTGTGTTTTAATCAATTGATTAAAGACTATTAGTATTTCATAATTTTACATATCGATATAAATATATTTGATAATTATTCATAGTCAGTTAAAAATAGTGTGCGCATAAAAAGTACTATCGGTGAATGAGAGTGTATTAAATTGTGGTTTCGTTTTTTTTGTTATAAACGTGTGTTATATTTATATAATTTTAAATTTAAAAATATACACCAAAATAATATTATATTTATATTATATTACAGAATTATCGTGTAGTTAATAGTATAAAAGAATCAAGTTTTCGTTCAAAAACGCGTCATCCGTTTATCAATAATAATAATTAATTCTTAGTGACCTATTTAAAAAAATATATAACAATGTCCCGAGCAATTGCAGTTTTGAACGCGATTTGTATTACCACAATCATTATAATACGAGTATGTTACGTATCGACCTCAGATGCCGATGAAATTGACTGCGTGGTATTTCTCGCTTTTACAAATCATATGATATGCATCGCGAATGAAAACCAGCAGTATAATAAATTTCGACCGACAAGCTTTATGTATTTTCACTTGGAATCCATATTTCAACTCGATGCCTCGTACTGTAGGATATACGATATTGAGGATGGTGCCTTTCGATCGTTAAGGTCCCTTAAAAATTTAAACCTTTCAGGGAACTTATTACAAAATTTCTCATTGTCAAATATTCCTCCAAAGTGCCAAAATTTGATACTAAAATCAAATATGATATCATCGTTGAAAGGAGGTTTTCTAGCGAGAGATGATTTGCATATAGATTTATCTGAAAATCTTTTCGACCATCGTGACAACTTTAACTTTTTACAAAATTTCAATGATAAAAAACTTCATTCGCTAGATGTTTCCAAAAATATTGCTATTAGACTGAAAAGTTTACCTTGTACTCGCAAATTAACAGCAATGTCAACGAACCTTATTATGCTAAATGAATCTAGTTCGGACAGATCATGTGAAATATGCGCCATCACTTATGAATTGAAGATTTCTGGAAATAAACTACGATTTATTTCAAAAGATGCCTTTGCGTGTGCTACTCGATTAAATGTTATGGATCTATCAGATAATGTAATAACACACTTACCAGACGGTTTTTTTCATCCATATTTTCAATTGGGATACATTCATCTAAATAACAATACTTTGTACTCTTTATCTGATAATACTTTTTCCAATAATAGAGAAATACGTAAAATACTTATTTCACATAATCGACTATCAATTTTACCTGACAATATTTTCTCCAATAATATCTATTTAAATTATTTAGATATTTCACTAAATCAACTATCAATTTTATCTGCCAATATTTTCTACAATAATAAAGACATATTTTATTTAAATCTTTCACACAATCAACTATTAACTTTGTCTGCCAATATATTTCGATCACAATCAAATTTGCAACATCTGTATTTATCGAACAACAATATTAGGACATTGCCTGATACAATCTTCTCGGCAATGACGAAGATATCTACAATAGACCTCTCTGGAAACCACTTAATGCATATCCATTCTACGACTTTCCCGGAAACACTACATATCTTAATTTTAAATCATAATCGCTTACACACTGTCGCATTTAGTCAATTTCCTTTAATTGAAGTTATTGATATGTCTTTCAACCTTATTGAGACGATTTCTGTTAACATATTTCACTATCCAAACCTAAAAACACTTCATTTCCAATGCAACTCGTTAAGCTCATTACCACCTGATACTTTCGACAGAGATCTTCATCATTTAACTATGGATATACGGGGGAATCCTTGGACGTGCGGTTGTTTCCGGGAGTTGACCGAAAAGGCAGAGACTTCCGGTGCAAAATACGTTCAAGACAATTTCACAGATGGAAAAACTCCAGTTTGTATAATGGCAACTGATGACTATTTCTGTGATAGGTCACCTCTTCTTTACATCTTGCATGGACGGTGGTGTCAACAGCGAAACTCTACGGTGTGTGGGGGATGCCTTTAGATCATGGTTTCCCAAACTATGGGTCGCGACCCACCAGTGGGTCACAAGCGAATATTGAGAAATTGAAAAATTGAAATAAACTTAAGTTACGGAAAATATTGTGATAAAATAATAATAATTTGAATTGCCAATGCACTACAGATGGCAGCACAGTCGCGGAATATCGCCAGCTAGCGCTGGAGCTAGGATTTTTGGCTATGGTTAACATTAAAACTAAATACCGCAATAAATTGGATATATGAAACTCACTGCGATTAAAAGTAACTAAAGTTGAAATTGATGCTAAAACTCTAATGAAGAAAAATAAGAAACAAATACATCCTTCCTATTGAAATAACTTTGTAAAAAAATCTTGCTGGCGTAGGTATTTCAGTAATATTTTTTTTATTTAAGTTGTGTTTCTTATTTCAACAGTCTTTCATTCATCTTGGTAACACTTATAAATTTTTTTTTTTTATTTCAATTAGAACAAATTTAATAAGACAGCATTAAGTAGTTCCACGACTCGCCACTAGGGAATCTGAGCATTACCAATATTTATGCCCTCTTTTCTCTAAGACAGCTAAGAGGTGGGTCCCAAGATTGGAAATTTTTGTTAGATGGGTCGGAGCCCGGTCAACTTTGGGAACCACTGCTTTAGATTATTTATAAGAATATACTTTCTAGTCTTCACATATGAGTTCATAGGTTACATGTTAATTGCACATGTCGGCTGCTGTACCGGAAACACACGGCCATACATTATTGCGATCATTAAATGATGCGTTGTTCGTAAAGCAATCCACATACGTACATATGTTACAAAACCATTTATATGCTAGGCTGGTATGCGTACAGTAATATTCAAATTCTATTAGATTCAATAAAAAACATTATTATTTGATAATGATTCCTATCAAATATCTGATAATAAATCTTTCAGTATTATCAAATACGTGCTAACCTACTTTTGAATTATTAATCTCTATATATATAAAAATCTCGTGTCACGATGTTTGTGGTCAAACTCCTCCGAAATGGCTCGACCGATTTTTATGATTTTTTTTATGTATATTTGTTAGGTATGAGAATAGGTCAACAAGTATATTTCATACCGCTAGGTGATTAGGGTATCTCTATCCAGAAAAATTTTCTTTTATTTTTTTGACAATTTTTTTTTTGTATTTTTTTTTATTTGGCATAAAAAAATACCTATAACCCCAAATTTTCACCCTCCTACCCCCACCGTTCCATTTTTTAATCGCGATTTTATTATTTTTGTATGAACAAATTTAACCGTCGTTCATATTTCAAACAGAACGAAATTATTTATGTTGTTGAATGACAGATGGCGCTACGTCCGAGAAGAATTCGAGAGAAGCGTCGCGTCATTTTGACATTTCATTCGGCATATCACAACGCAGTGCGTGCAAAATTTTGTACGATTTATTTTAATTTATCTATTTTTATGTAGTAGAGCAAAAATAGTAGAGCAGAAAGAACAGACGAACAAATCCAACAAGATAACAAAATCGTGCGTGTAAGCATGTCGCAATTGCGTGCATCTCAATCACAAGAGGCACGGGCTGAACGAAATCAACAACGACAATTGGAACGGAGCCAAGCGCGCCGGTTCGTAGTTAACACACGCAGAGCAAATGACCGACAATGCCAACAAGTACATCGAACATTTACATCCGCTTCGTTCCTTCGTCTCGCATTCGAGTACGAGCCAGATATTAAATATTCCGCTCATCCGAAAGTGCTGATTGGGTGCTATGGACAAAGAATGTCCCCATTGACAAGCGCTCAAATTCAAACATGAGTCAGCCGGGGTGTGTTGCGCATCCGGAAAAGTGCAACTACCAGAAATTGAGATACCACCAGAACCATTGAACGGCTTGCTCATCGTAACGGTTCCAGATTCAAACCTATTCCTGAAGTCCATTCGCACATTCAATTCATGCATCTAAATGACTTCGTTCGGAGCAACAGAAATAGTTCACAATACTGCGGCAAATGGTCAACAATTCCATTCAACGTTCAAAATTAAAGGCCAAGTATACCACAAAGTAGGCTCATTGCTGCCAATGCCAAACGAACCACATAAATTTTTACAAATCTAATTCATGGGCGGTGAGGACATTAATCGTGTAGATGCACGTTGCGGCTACAATAACCTCAATTCGCCTAATGCCAGGCGCATCGTCGGCAAACTGGACGCCCTATTGAATGAGCACAATGAATAATTGAATTTCTTCAAAGCACACATGCACGAATTGCAAAGTGACAATCACGCTATTGTCATCAATCCTGATAAAACACCAGCTGGAGAGCACGTGCATCGATTCAATGCGCCTGTTGTTGACGACATTGCTAGAATCATGGTTGGCGACCGCACATCGACGCGAGAAATCGTGATTCGAAGAAGAAACAATAATCTGAAGTTCATCCCTGACACACACCGTTCACACGACGCTCTCCAATATCCGCTAATTTTCTGGAAGGAACAAGACGGATATTGCATAAACATTAAACAATGAGATCCTGCCACAGGTAATTCATTCATTATGAACATCATTACTCATTTTTAATTGAGAAAATGAATGGTTGGTGTTTTTTTGTTTTTATCGGCGGTCATCATCTACAGCGCTCCGTTCCTCTTTCTGTCATAGATCCCATCCCCACACACTTACGATACATTCGTTATTTTTTATTTAACAACCAAAATATTCACTAGAAATAATTTATATGGCAGAACAACGTTTGCCGGGTCAGCTAGTAATTCTATATAAATATAGGTATACGATATGCTTATATTTCGAATTTACCCAAATAACTGTTTTTTTTGTGGTCGCCTTGTATTTCCGCGGTTTTTATTATATTATGTCTTTATAAGTGTTTGATACTGCCGTATTCATATACATTTGAACTGCGTTCAACGTAGTAAGCCGTTTATCGGCCGATTAAGGAAACTATAAAAAATGCATACGTCACAAGATGCGCACAGGAATGCGCACCAAACTTAAAATGGCGGCGATCTGCGCGAGCTGTCAGTGTCACTTTAATACACAATGACTTCATCACAACAAACGTTTAGTAGGAGGCTTGAAACCTTCGTAGGTTTTATAAATTATTGCGATAATGTGTGTGAAACAGAAAGGAGGAGACGCTTGCGACTGCAAAAAAGATACATCAGAGATTATCAATGTTTCCCTATCGGCACAGCTAACTAATAATTCCTTTTCATCTTGCGTGAAGTTAACTGCCCGTCGTCGTTGTGCCACAATAGGATTCATGATGATGCTAAAAAATGAAAATAAAAATGATGCTAAGCTTGTAAAAATGATCGAGATCGTGGTTCAATGGAGGTGTTTGTAAATATAATATTGACAATGATCCGTAAAGCTGTATTGCCATATTATGGAAATATTTACTGGGTATTCTTTGATCATTTCGTGCATTATGAAGTAAAAAATAAATATGATTTTGTAACAAATAAATTATTTAAAGTTCATGATAATTATTTATTTATAATTATTAAATTTATATGGTACCGTTTGCACATTTTTACACCGATTCACAATTTCAAAATTTTAAATTAATTTCCCGAAAATTAATTTAAAATTTTAAAATTTGTTTGCTGTTATATGCATACGCCTGTTAGACTTCAACAAGTACCCGTATATATAACGCTAATCTAAACATATTATATACATTTTTGAATTATTATAGTCTACGACATTATTATTGCTTGCAAATGGTGAACTGTTTATTCCTTCGCCGGTAAACTTCAGATATTTTACTGCGACTGAAGTTGCACAGATGGCAGATGGTATGCATATGTGATACTTACTTATAAAAGAATGTCTTAAATTCAGCCGATTAGTTAAACATCTCCGCGCAATCTCAGTTAAAGCAGATATACGGAAGTAAAATATCTGAGCGTGTAAAGCCGGCTTTAAACTCTCATATTGTATAAATAATAAATCAGGAAGATTTTTTTTATTTGTACCATATTATAGGAATTATAATAATATGTTCGCACATAGGCGGCTGTACTCCTCGCGATGGTCCTGTGTTCTTGGTAATAATTGTAATAAGCAAAAATCTGTTCCATCAGCTGTTTCCAAAATAATGAGTAGACTATTTATAATGCCACTATATCCGCTTTCGTAATGATAAAATATGTAGATGGACGTTGTATTAAAATTTCTTAAAATATAGTCAACTTAACAGATACAGTAGTCTCCTTGTTTCAGTGTTCTTACTATCAAATGTATTTGTATATCGTTATAATAATATATTTGTATTGCTTAAAAATCTAATTTACTCTAGCATTTTCACGTCTTTAAATACCCATATCTATGTTTACCATTTCATTGTATTTCTACTTAATACGTTATAGTATATTATATCGATATTATCAATTACCAACAATCAGGGCTCGAAATAGACCGCAGGGTACCGGAACGCCGTTTTGCTTAATAAAATCACCAAAATTATCGCTTCGTCTAACTGAATAATTAATTTGACCATCTCAGCTAGATAGGTCATATAACAAAAAACCTAACACACTTAGATAACTATGTTATTATATTCGTAAAATTATCGAGCGCTCCTGTTCGTAAAAGTTTCCATTTCGAGCGCTGCCAATAATGCGATATATTTTTCAGTTCATTTCATATTGTATTCGTTGATTTAAAAAAATGTGCAAATATGTTGTATCCATACAACATAGTAAATACTTAGTGAATATTACACTTTATGTAAACGGTTGAAATTTCTAATGATTCATACCTATTTAATATTACATAACTATTTTATTAATGAGTAACTTAAACTGAAATCAATATTCAAAATTCGAACTCTCATCTTTAATAACAAATTCTCTCAACAATGTGTAATTAATATTTCAAAATGACAATTGTAAAAGTAAATGGCATGTTACTCGTATATTATAATATGGAATATTTTATAAGTAAAACAACAAATTTTATTTAGACAAGAAGAACGAGTTATTTTAATGTATTTACTAGGCTATAGTTATAAACTGAATAATGAACAAAATCAGACAGCCTGAAGGGGAAGTCTTCACCCAACCTTTTTTAAAGAGGCACCTAGCGTAAAAATACGAAGCTTGCAATTTGAGACATTTTTTGATAATTTACAATTTCAACTGTATATTTAATAAATATGTATCTGAAAACATTAAAAAGAAAAATATTTTTTTATTTTAAGTCAAAGATAAACTTACAATTGTAAAAAAATGTAATAAAATGTAAATTTGTTGAATCGGACCGCATCCTATTATTACATATATTTTATAGTCATATTTATTATTAAAATTTAGTTAATTAAGTGTTCTTTTGTTTGACCTTTACTCCTATTAGAATTACTTTCATATTGCCATATTATATTACACAGATATTTTAATATTAAAAAGATAATAACTAATTATTATTTTTTAAATATCTAAGATAAATGCATTCACGAAGCGACTCTGTGGGAAGCCGGGTACTTGTTCTTTATAATAATTATTGTTGAATTTGCTCTTTTACCAATATTGCTTATATTTCATTGTTTTCCATGCTTTATTGTGAACGTATTAGATTTGCAATTTGCAATGTTCGCTACATGTAAATAAATAAGTTTTAAATTTAATTCAAATAATATTACATAGGTAGGTACCTTATTTGAGTATGTATGTACATGAAAATCGACATAATATATATTGTATATGGGCATTGATATGCACTCTTGGAGGTGCCGCGCGGTGGCCATATGCTCCAGCTAACGAGCAGATATGGCCGAAGATATTCTACACATCAACAAATTAAGTCAATTCCAGGGATGGACATAATTTTAGAAATATATTCAGATACTTGAGGAAACAATTACACAGCAAGGAGGAAGGCACGTTGTTGAACAAATCTCGTTAGTTAGTCTCTCGCGTGCTAAATAGAAGAATCAGCTTTCAACCAACTGTGGCTGACAACTTTAGTCGGCGAACATCAACAGGCCTTCTATTCAACGCCTTCAATCTGACGGTATTGCTTTACGGTAGCCAATCAAGATACAAGATACTGTGAAGTACATGCATATAGCGGAAAATGGAAGGATGGGGTGAAAAGAGAACTGACACTGCACCATCTTGTCACATCTAAGGCGAAAGCTTTCTATTAAAAGTGCCTCGAAAGAGTCTAAACCTGACCTGACTTCAGGACTACCAGATTTTTGATAAACTATTAAATACTGACATAGATATATGAATGCTTCGTGTGTAATCCATATGTTCCTATAGAAAGCGAAGATTAACGAAGAATACACGTTCTTCCACGACAATACATCTAGATACCATTCATTATTGATGGGTCGATATTGAAATGCTCAAAAATCGGCTGATAGCTTCGTAATTTTGTTGTTTGTGATGGACCAAACTTGTGATAGAGCGGAAACAGGGTGTAATATCGGAATCCTATATGATGGGTGGTGATATTCAATAATTTTCTGAGAAGCGGCAGTGCAGGACTGACAAACGTGCATAGTACAAGAAAGAAGAGAATGAAAACATTTCTGTAATGTTAATTTTTTTGTTTACTTAATGGAAAACTTACTAGTCTTATATTACATTAAATAAATATTCTGTACATTTTCTCCGTGTTTTATTAACCCTGCCACCCCTTCCTTTCTGAAAATTTAACAGGACCATATTAAAGTCTTAAGCTCCCGGGCTTATTATGATATGTATTAGGGTCCCAAAAATGTCAAAAAGTCAATGTTTTCTATTCATAAAATAAATTTTATTTCAACAAACTTATTATCAGAAAATTAATACTATCGACCAAGGGTACTTGATGAATTTTGAACAGAGTGCATTTCATTCGTGAGTAGACTCAGTACAAATTTATAAGACGGTTTTGTGTAGCTTTTTCTGCTCAAAAATAATAGTTTAAACTAAAAGATTATATACAATAAAATTTAAATAAAATAACTGATAATACTGACTATTTATATCGGCCAATGTGTAGCCACATAAAGCAAATTCTATCGGATAACAAGTATTATGTTGGTGTTACTGACCGTCTTAAATATTAATTTCACCTCTATGCATAGTGCCTGAAAATGCCGAATGGCGATACCCGAGTCGCAAAAATCGATTCAATTAGATTAATATAAAACTTATATTGATAGAATTTAAATTTATTATTATTTGTTATGTTTGACATTTTAAGACTCATTTTAGATTAAAGCAAATAAATTTGTTTATTTTTTTATACTTAAGTAGGTATTAATTTTGGAAGACAAAGACGGTTCTGAGTATATAATAAAGAATTCGAACTTATATGCACCTGTCAATTACTTAGGTGGTCACAGCCATGACCAATTATTCTGGGTCAGAACCGTTTCCTCAACAGTGTCAAGATTATTAGGCACTATTAGCGAGGGGTTCACGACTAATCAATGCGCTCCACAAAGACATGGATATTTTCAGTGATGTACTGTGTATTTTGTTTTTGAAATTTTATTTTAATGATTGATATTATTGTTTATGTTGTTCCCGTAAAGCAATACTAGGTAACATCCTAAATAAGAAGAAAAAAATAAAAGAACATAAACAATAATATCAATCATTAAAATAAAATTTCAAAAACAAAATACAGAGTACATCACTGAAAATATCCATGTCTTTGGCGAGCCTATTTATTAGTCTTGAACCCCTCACTAATATAATATAATATATTCACACAAAAAGATGAAATTCACATCGGAAATGGATGGTTTTCACAAATTATCGACAACTGTTAAATGGTAGATTATCACTATGAAAATACATAGTTCTCACTTGTCAATAGATTATTGTAACACTCAGATAGAACATAAATGGTGTTTTGTATGTCTGCATAAAAGTTCCATGAATAAACAGAACATGGAGAAATAGAACGATGACAAAACAGAACATGAAAAAACAGAACAGCCATAAATAATATAACTACCTATGACCTTTCAAGAAAAATATAACACATAATATTGAAATTTTCGTATCTCTATATTATGTTGTATAGATTTTAATAACACAAATAATAATACGCGGTAAAAATATCAAAATATATAATTTCTGCATTCCTAATCGCTGGAAAGCCTCAATTAAATGGGACTCAACTCGTTGTTGCCAGCAAGCTAGGTATATTTCGTCTTAATCAATGTAATATGTTCAAAATGCTTGGGGGACTAGGTACAACGAAATATTCACTTTAATAATTCTGTACAGATAAAGAAAGGAAGATCACATCTCTTTCCAATTAGAACATGGAATCATTTTGAGGCTGCTACTGAGAGATGCCCTAAGTCTAAGACTACAAATTTGTTGTGAAGCTTTTCACAACACCTTAAACTATTTGTGTGATTGTAGTCACCCAAGCATTTGTAACCTATTAGATGGCCTAAGCAGGGGAGGGCAAACTTTTTGGATGGAGGGCCAAATTCAAGAATTCAAAATGAGCGGCGGGCCGCAAGTAAAATACCATTTTTAGATTTACACTATTTATTATCACGAAAAATAAACATTACAAAAAAATAAATGAGAAGAATAATACTATTGTACATTTTTTTAAATTCAGGTGTTAATTTTGTAGTTGATATTCTCAAAACTGCTTGTAAATGGGCATCGGAGATATTTGATCGTAAAGAATTCTTATTGAGGTTCATGATCATAATTGTTTGTTCAGATATATAGGTTGATCCAAAAATAACGAACATTTTTCTTGCATAATCTTTAAGTTGGTCAAATTTGTCTGAATTGAGGGCATTGTAAAATTTGGAGATTTCTTCACGACGATGCAATTCTCTTAAATCAGTGCCACACTGCAGATTAATAATCTCAAGTTGTAGTTCTGTCGGTACACTATCAATATCTATTGAAAATGGATCGCGTACTATTGCTAAACTTGTCTCAATTTCACCTTCACCTTCACCTTTCAATTTCAAGTCACCAAATCTTTGTGAAATATCGTCATTCAGAGCTTTAATAATTTTACCATATTCTTCAAATTTATATTCTGGTATATTCAGCAACTTCAAAGTTGGAAAGTGGTCCACGTTGTTATTCGATGTTTTTGTCGAAGGAATAACTAGAGTTTTAATTGAAATCCATTCAAACTTTTTACCATATCATGGGCATATATTTTTTTTCCTTGCAACGCGGAGTTAAAAGTATTTAAATGTGTCACGATGTTCAACGTAGAAAATAGTAGTTACATAGTGTGAGACAAGACGCTAGGAAGACGTACTGAGATAATACATTTACGAAACAACAAATTCATAAAATTTTAATCTATTGTCAATATTTTTAAAAAAATTATAAAGAAAGGTATTCGTAATCAGAAGTACAATTAATGATGGCGGGCTGCAAAAAAATAGCCGACGGGCCACATGCGGCCCGCGGGCCGCAGTTTTCCCCCCCCCTCCTGGCCTAAGGCGAGATATAGCTTGCCATCGATTATTATTTGTCATGGATGCCCATATAGGTCTCCTTGAAGTTAAAAAACGTATGAGACCCTTAGTAATCGAGTGGCAATTTAGTTGTGCATGATTATCAAAATCAAGCAGACAAATTGAGGCTTTTTCGAGTGTTTTCAAATTTGGGTACTCTTCAGGTATCCAGGGAACTGGGGGAGATATTATTTTATAAATATGGGGCAACCTAGTATATCAATAGTTTTATAACTATTATTTTATTGGTTAAGAAGCATTGTTATAGCTGAATAACTTAAGCACGGACCTGCGCAGATGCACACTTACTTTCATGCGCATATGTAAAAGATGTGTAAACGCTGTTTCTGTTAGTATGAACGCTTCGACTGTGTGCGAAAAGTCTGTTTTAAACATTTAAACGATACAATAGTATATTTACAGTTTTACAATGAATACACCATCTCGATCGGGGTATTACAAAAAACCTTCACAAAGACAAGCACGAAAAATTATTGTTTTTAATGTGACCGAATGTTTAAAAATGACGAAAAAACCGTACAATTTTAAATATAATATAGTTACGAGTAAATCGCCAAACGAAGCAACTGGCAATATTAGCATCATTAAGACTTTAGAGAGTAATGCGGGAAGGCAAAAAATCGATACTTATATGATGACAGATGGAAAAAATACTATGAGTACGATATAAAAATCAAAGATTTTTATATGGTAAGTGATTTAGGAATCGACAAACATATGGAAAATGTGATAATAAACATTGTTGCTGAGTCAGATGACAGTGATGATTTTTATTTTTATAACAAAACACTGAATCAGATGAGATATCATAGTAATGCTTCATTTAGTTATTTAATAATTCATATTGAAAGTAATTTTAAGGATTTGCTACGTGTAATACGGGCTGCGTTTTCGTTACTGACCGAAAACTTGCGATACTACTTGAACCTCAAAATTGTCACGCTTATGTTGCTTAGATATAAACCGTGCTATAACATTTCATTATATACGTAGGATTGATACTTAGTAAAACTGACGTCAAAATTAATTTAACAGAATACCTATGTATCTACTTAAATAAGTAGTGCAGCCCAACAAGTTATTTAGAGTGCGAAGTTCTAAAGCACCAATGCAGGTGTACTGACATGTGATACCAATTAGTATTTAGTAAGCAGACTCCGTCACAGTTGACTCGAGCAAGCAAATGCATCCTGCATAATTCGAGATATGGAAATTGCGCTCATCCAAATTGTATACTAACAGGTATCAACTAGGGATTGTAACTAGGGAATCCAATCCCGAGCCAAAATTCTGATCGCGGGATTTCGGGATTACAATTTGACAATCCCGGGATTGGCATTTTTTTCCATTGTCAATATAAAGAATTTATATTTACAAATAACATTGATAAAATCGGGTAAAAATAAATCTAGTATAATTTATACTATTTAAGACATTTATTGTTAATATTGTATACGTTCAATCTTGGAAATACATAAGTTTAATGGAGTAATTAATATTGTTATATAAATAATAATGTGAATTTAATATGAGATTGGTGTTTCTGATAGTAAAAACTTAATGAATGGGTTAGCGAGATTTAAAATAGTAAAGCAAATCATGATGTATTTATGGCCTTTCCGCTTGATAAATCTAATTAGTCAGGCAAAAATGAAACTGCCGTAAAACGTATGAGATCATAGTGGAATTACTTTGTTAATAATGTGAAGCATTGTTTTTTTCCAATCTTTCTCATTTTTAATAATTCATGTGAAAAACACATGGGTATAAATCAAACTTCATTCAAACTCAGTTTATTTCTAATGTAGTTATTTGTTATTAAAAGTATTTTTTCTGTTATATTTTATTTTCCACAAAAAATGATAAAAAAAATCAATCCCGAATGTTTTGGGATTATGTTTATCAATCCGCGGATTCATAGATATCGAAAATAGCTCGGGATCCCGGGATTGGAATCCCTAATACCACAAAAAAAATTATTTCGTCCGAAAAAACTTAATTTGGAGAACGCTTTTGAGCAGGTATTAAAAAAGCCAATAGTTAAAATTTGTCGCAATTAATCATGGCAGTCTAAGCATAGTGGCAATGCACAGGGCGTGAAACCCAAGAGACGCAGGTTCGATTCCTGCCGGATATCTTACTTTTTTCAAAAAAGATTTTTCTCTTGGTTATAAGATTTTTTCTCAAAAGTGTTATCAAAATTATGTAAGTTCAATAATTAGAATGGTACATTCTTAAAATCTTGTGAATTATTCGTTGTATAAAAGAAATAGTTAACAAATTATAACATTAAATATTAAAATATTTTGTATCTGGGTAAACGACATAATCGTAAAATAAAAATTCATGGTGGAGCTTATTTGTAAAAAAAAAATATCAAAATTTGGGCACATCAGATAGATGATGGTTACTTAAACCCTGACTGCTAAAAATATTAAACATGGATACATGCTTTGCCTACTGATTCTCTGAAAGCTGGTTGTACAAATTCGAAAGAAAAAAATGCCAATCTCTGTTGCAAACAAATTATATACGACTATTTACTTATTCATAGAGTATACGCTTTATAACTTTTTTCACTTTTTTACTGCACTGATACGCCTCTTCGTCTTTAAATTAGATCAAATGATATTCACTTGTATTAATATAATATGTAGTATGAAATAAATAGGTAATTTATATTTAATAAAATATATTACGGAGTGCAAAGTTGTGAAGTGACAGCTCATTTTATATTATTTATCATAGAAATGTTCTAAAGCGGTGTTGAAGGTGGACATATATTTTTTAAATTATCAATAATTGTAAGAATACATTGTTCTCAGAAGGAATATCGGTAAACCATCTTGACGAAGAGAACTTACCTTACATACCTAAAAAAAATGCTCATGCACATTATCAAGCCTACAAAAATAAACGACTTCGTTTCTGCTTAAGTATTAAAGAAAAATTATAGAACAGCTTGAAATTGGTTAATACTTAATTAATAGAATTATCAAAATAATTAGCTGGGCGTGGGTTTACACGCCATCCCCGAAGCGCCGCTAGCGGCCGTCTGGGGTCTCTAGCGGCCGCGCAACTTATGTGACATTATTTTTCGTTACGCCTGTTTGATTTTCGTAACGAATCCGCCCGGGGAGGTCAAGACAAAATCATGTATCCATGCTAAAATAATTCTGACAGCTAAGTCAAATAAAAGAACATAGAATTTAAATCGAATTCAAAATTTTCAAACTTCATCGGTCATGAAAATGAAAAATTGGAATTGTCAGAAAGACAAACAAACTATGTATTTTACCACGTTTTTATTAGCTCGTATTCTTGTTTGTCCGGTACAGATTTTTTCTTGTGTGTACCTACAGTACAAAATTTTTCTTGTTTGTCCAAGATTTGTATTGGACGATTGAAGATTTTTAACTAACTTCCCGACTAGCTAGACATTTGAAACTTTAAGAATATATCAGAACACGACGACAATGTATTTTTTTAATACTTTTGGCCATCTTTAAGTGGAATTGAATTTATTTTCAGTTAATTCTGTTTTGTACGTTTCGGAAAAAAATCGTTAAAAGTAATATTTACTACTCACTATTATTGGTTGCTAAGTGGGTCCTAGCAACTAAAGTGCGTTACTATGTAAATCAATATGAAATGTCAAAATGACATTTCAGTATTCTATACTTATTCAGTATTTCTATCAAGTACAAAAAAAAGTATTTATTAATACATAGAATTGTCAAGTTTATATGATTCAACAGAAATTTTTAAAACGTTGTATATAAAAAGTTATTTTTATCTTGTAATTATTTTACTTGTATATGTCAGTTGGGGCTAAGCAGGAAAAGGAAATTAAATAAACGTAATATTTTGAATTTTATAGTATAATAATATAAATAAAAATTACGAACAATACAGCCCTTGTCACATGCAGACCAGCAGCTCAGTTGTATTACAGCGCACGACGTCTTAATGCTAAGCACGGCGGCGTTTCGACGACCTCAAGGGGTTATAACTGTGGTTAGTTAACCCCTTATAGTAGGAATGAATTAATAGCCACGATACAATTTATACTATATGACAGGGTATGAATATCAAGAGATAGCTAATGAGTCAAACCTATGTAATCCATCAGTGGCGAAGGCTCCATACTAAGAAAAATATATCTTCAAGTATTTGATGTATATTAAAATAGGTAAATAAAAAATATGTATGCAAAATATAAAACAATTGAGAGTCATCTATCGTCAGAATTATGAATACCGTTTAATTTACTTGAGTTTCGAATAAAAAAATAAGTGGCCACAAGCGCCATCTATTTTCAACTGAATTAGCATCGGATTCTGATCGACAGAATCCAAACTACATTTTGTATCGCTATGACGTCACATAACATCAAGCATGTCTGTAAATTTGAACCGAATCTATAAGAGCTACAGAATACGCTTACTGTAGGCCCTACACTCTTTAGGAATATATTTATTGTCGATGTTTGTCGCTTTAGGCAAATGATAAATACATAAAATGATTTAAAAAAATAATTTCTATTGGATTCAATGAGATATAATTAAAAATTGATTTTTAAAATAAAAAATGATTGTATCTTGTGATGTGTGTCATTGTGTTGTTTACATATTCATCAGTAGTAATATCGGATTATCTCCTTATTACCCGTAAGTATATCTGACAAGTATATTTTTTTTATAATATCTCCACAGCCTACCTCTTTCCAAAAGTCATCCTTCGCCACTGTAATCCATGTACATGCATATCAATTAATGGTCTGTCGTTATTAAATAATATGTTGAAGAAAACCCTATATTAAGATTTTACATTTTATTCTTACTACTTTGTGAAGTCGAAAACCGGATGTCGCTATACGCCGAGTAAAGTAAAGTAGTACGTATGACTGTCAAAGTTTAGTGTGCACTATTTATGGCAAATCTTCAATTTCAATTTTCAATTTATTTATTTATTTTTACATATTGTGGACATTTCAAATTATAAGTATAAGACGTTCACAACTTGACATAAAAAAAGAGATAGATAGTATGTTATTAAACAGTAGATATATGTACATACAAAAATATTAATTATATAGGTACATGGAAATACACCGGATGAGATAAGCAGACCCTATTTTAAAAATTTATAAAATAACGTCCACCTATACTCATTCTCACGTAGGTGGAATATATCAACACCCGAAGCAATTTCGTTGAACATAGTTATCGCCCTCCCAATTGGCATTACCAGTGGCAGGTTGGTTCTGCACCTTGGGAGAATAAACAACTGATGTTCTCTATTTCTAAGATAGTTATCAGGGACACACAGGTCAACACTGCCCAGAATGGCAGAGTTCTCATTTATACCTCGTATAAGTCGAAAAAAATACATAGCTAAATAAAGATTTCTTCTAAATTGCAAACTGCAGTATGTAAGCATGCCGAAGAGAAAGTCAGTTGGATAAAGCCACGGATAGTATCCGTATAACCTCAAATAAAGGAGTCTCAAGAATTTCTTCTGAACCCTCTCCACCATAAGGCCATACTTCAACTGAACTTCACTTAAAAGCCTACCTCCGCTACTGGTGTACGTCATAATAAACAAATATCCCCCGCACTAGGATGTAGTATACATTTTAGTAACAGAACAATCGCAACATACATCCTCATTGGAAAATCGAAGTGCATCTATAATTCAAAAGTAATTAATGACAATACTCATATAAGTGCACATTGCAATCATTATTCATGTTATACGTATATTTTCCATTTTCCGATGTCGATTTCGAACGTGCCACTGCTACTTCAATCATGCCAGAATAATGGAACGGAAATATAGCGATGGGACAGTCCAAGCTCGATGCACATTCAGTACATGCACCCACTCGTACCTATATGCCCACTTTTGTGGAAACTGCGAGCATATTATGCAACTGGGTTGGAAATAAATGATTGCACACAGGGTGAGGTGAAAGCCTCAAAAAATATTTATTGTTGATACATTAATTTTTGGCCAAGTTTATCTTGAGATATTTTTTATTCTTTTTGGACCTGAGTACTATATGCAGTGTTGCCAACCTATCGTTGACAAAAACATGCCAGACGGGGTATGAAAAATTTGGCAAGAAAAAATAATAGATTTTTTTTAAATAAAATTGCAAGTAAATCAAGAACTCAATACCCATCGAATAAAGTACAAAAATCTAAAAAAACTGTCGATACGTGTAAAAACTACACATTTTAACCGAAATGCATTTCACAGATATTGGAGTCATGAAAGGATAATAAAAAATACTGTATAAAAAATTGAGGCGACATTTTGGCGCTGCCTATGGCATTATGATTAGGGACGTCACTGGGTCGTCCCATTTCACCATTCGAATTTCGAATTATTATATTGAATACGTTGGACGAAAAGCTCATGGACAGTGGCGCACCCAGGGGGTGGGCCAGAGGGCCCTGGCACCCCCCAAAATAAAAATTATCAGTAATTCACCAGCACATTTATAGAAAAATTTCTTAGATTTTAATTTCTAACACAAAAATTTCGAAAATGTCGGGTTTTTTTAGAAAGCCAATCCCTAATGGAACTGTCAAAAAATTCTCGGTGTCCACTCGAATTCCGGACTGGTGTACACCGAGTACAATAGACAAAAGACCGATCAACGAGAAATTAGGCTGTATTGTATTGTAGCTCTTGAGTCTAGACCAGTGCTTCTCAAACTTTTTCATACCACGGGCCCCCGAAATCAGAAAATAAAAATTCAAGGCTCACCTCCCCAAAAATTTTAGTCTTTAGTGACCAACAGTCAGTGGCGCACCCAGGGGGGGGGGGGGACAAGGGGCCCTGGCACCCCCATTTTAAAACATTTTAAACTTTTACCATTGAAAATTGAAAGCCAATAAACTATACCTTTGGGCTTAGACAAATAAAAATTTCTTAGATTTTAATTTCTAACACAAAATTTCGAAATACTAATGTCGGGTTTTTTTAGAAACCCAATCCCTAATGGAACTGTCAAAAAATTCTCCGTGTCCACCCGAATTCTGGAGTGGTGTAGGTCATCTTGGGAGGGCTGACAGGGCTCTAGCCTGGAGGCCCGGGTTATGGGGGGCCCGGCGTGTCGGGTTGACCAGATAAGTGAGATAAACACACATCATAAATTAACTTTAATAGTATAAAAAGTCGCCTGCGGCGCTATTATTCTTCATGGCCATGACCATTTTCAATTACTTATATAATTGTGCAATATATTTTTTGATTATTATGTGTCGATACTCGACAGCTCCATTATTAAAGTAGATGTATTAAAAATCGCCAATAATTCACCGTATAAGTACCCTTAATTTGAACTAAAACACAATTTGGAAAACGTTAATTTAGTGTTTCACACTGCCTTTAATCTTAGCGGTAGGTAGTGGGGCCACCAAATATCCTAGCCTGAGGGCCCGTTTCAGGATGTTAGGACCATGGTGTAGGTACACCGAGTGCAATAGACAAAAGACCGATAAACGAGAAATTAGGCTGTGAAGAAGAAAAAGAGTCTATGGGACTAATTTACATTCTCCTCCTTGGGCCCCCCCCAATATTATATCCTGGGTGCGCCACTGCTCATGGAGATAGCTGAATTTGTAATTATGTCGTCGGTACCTACATATTTTTACTAATTCCCTGTCTAAACGTTAGATCTATAACACCCTGTGGATAGCTGCATACATTAAATACACATGGCTGCGTTAATCGATCTCTTTGAACGGAACGATGAGACAAAAGACCGCAGAGTAATGCAGGTTTTGTAAGTGCAACAGAGACGAATATATTAATATAGGTAAGTATTTGGCATAGCACTAGACTTAGTATAAAGCAGAGTTTTCCAACCTTTGTGATACACGCTACCAGGGGCGGCTCTATCTTAGGGGACCATAGGGACCATCCCCATATCTCATGTCAAAAATACACGTCCGATATTTTTGTCACTGTCATCCTAGGTACTTAATTACGTGATGAAATGAACTATTTAATTTATTTTATCCATATAAATCCGTAGCAATTTTAAAGAGATCTTTATTAATACTATACAAATAAATAAAGCAATGATTGTAAATTATGTAATAATGTATAACAAAAAGAAAGCTAAAGCGTCTATTTTTCACTTCATTTCATTTTTCACCGCAGTGCAAATCTCGTTCTGCAAAGTATGTGAATGCATTAGCGTTAGTATACGCATAGTGGGGAGTAGGGATTCCAATCCCGGGATCTCGAGCTATATTTAATACCAATGAATCCCAGGATTGATAAATATAATCCCGAAACTTTCGGGATTGATTTTTTTATCAGTTTTTATGGAAAATAAAATAAAAACGAAAATATAACAGAAAAAATACTTTTAATAACAAATAACTACATTATAAATAAACTGAGTTTGAATGAAGTTTGATTTATACCCATGTGTTTTTCACATAAATTAATAAAAATGAGAAAAATTGGAAAAAACAATGCTTCGCACTTTTAACAAAGTAATTCCACCATGATCTCATACGTTTTACGGCAGTTTCATATTTGGCTGACTAATTAGATTTATGAAGCGGAAAGACCATAAGTATACCATGATTTTCTTCACTATTTTAAATCTCGCTAACCCATTCATTAAGTTTTCACTATCAGAAACAGCAATCTCATATTAAATTCAAATTATTATTTATATTACAATATTATTTACTCCATTATACTTATGTATTTCGAAGATTGAACGTAAACATTATTAAAAATAAATGTCTTAAATTATACTAGATTTATTTTTGACCGATTTTATCAATGTTATTTGTAAATATAAAAATTTTATATTAACAATGGAAAAAAATGCAATCCCGGGACTAGTCCCGGGATCCCGGGATTGTAAAATTGTAATCCCGAAATCCCGGGATCAGAATTTTGGCTCGGGATTGGATTCCCTAGTGGGGAGCGAATCAAATAACCGTGAGTAAAAACGCTCGCTGTGTGTCTTTGTCCAAAACTGACAATGACAAGTAAATAATCTCCTATATATTATTATCCTAAGAGATTTTGGAAAATACGTCAACTTTTTTATTTAAACACCGTTTTGTTGATTATTAAAGGAATTCACTTCAATTTTTGGAGTCCCGAATCTACTTCCATTTGAATCGGGCACAATCTGATAAAACTCGACACAATCACAGATAAAATCATTTTTAAATCGCGTTTTACATCCGTCACCATACATTTTCGCATCTTGCTAGCCATCTACGGCAAATTGATTATATTGTCACTTAATACTTTTTATATTTCACAAATCAGAATTAATGTTCCACCAAACTATTCAAATCTGTAAGTAGCACATTGGCGTGCTACAAGAAATAAATACATCTTTCCTCACTAATTACTACGAAAATATAATCTAAAACCATGTCACTGCTTTTTATCTGTCAAACTAATAGACTTAGATTATCATTTGTTTTCTTTCGCAAAACAAGTTCATTTGACGTGTCAGAATTCAAATTTAGAATTTGCAGAATTAATCGAAAAAATGTGAAATTTCTATTAGCAATTTTTTTTAAATACTTCTTTGTGGCTGTTCACGAACACTTTTTTATTGAATAATTACCTAGGCTACTAATTTCTATAGATTACAATATAGTCATATTAAGTTGCCATTGCAAACAATGAAATAAATTAATACGAATTGTTATAGTTAACGAAATTTGTGATATTGTATAATATCTACCTGTTTTTACCATCCTTACCATCATCAATCTGGACCTATCCACTGCTGGAAGAAGGCCTCCTCAGCCTTATTGTACTCCGTACTTACACATGAATTATTATATTATATTCACCTATCTATATTTATAATGCCATTATTATCACGAGCCTCATTAAATCCACTGCTGGATGAAGGCCTCTCTACGTTGATTGTATTCTTGACAGTCTTGAATTTCATCATCATCATCAATCCACTGCTGGATGAAGGGTTCCGCAACGTGATTCTACGACTTTCGATTTAACGAATTTGTGATATTATACCTATTTCTATCATTCTTATCATCATCGACCTGAACCAATCCACTGCTGGATAAAGGCCTCCCATAGCCTGATTATACTCCTTTCTGCCATATAAATTGCTGTATTTATCAAAATCAGTGATATTATATTTATTTACATATTCATATCGTCATCATCATCAACCACAATCAATCCACTGCTGGATGAAGGGTTCCGCAACCTGATTCTACTACTATAGGTTTAACAAATTTGTGATATTATACCCATTTCTATCGTCCTTATCATCATCGCCCTGAACTAATCCACTGCTGTATAAAGGCCTCCCATGCCTGATTCTACTCCTTTATGTCATTTGAATTGCTGTATTTATCAAAATCGGTGATATTATATATATTTATATTGCCATTATCATCATGAGCCTGAATCAATCCACTGGTGGATGAAGGCCTCTCTAAGTTGTTTGTATTACTGTCGGTCATATGAATTGCTAAATTTATCAAAATTGCTGATATTATATTTACCCATTCGTAATATTGTCATTATAATCATCCACCAAGATCAATCCACTGCTGGATGAAGGTTATCCCAACCTAATTCTACTCTTCTTAGTCATATAAACTGCTATATTTTTTTAAATTTGTGATTTTATATACCTACCCATTTATATCGTCAATATCGTCATCAACCTGTATGAATCCACTGATGGATGAAGGCCTCTTCAAGCTGATTCCACATTTTTAGGTTTTATAAATCCATATTCTTATCAGAATTGGTCGATTCCTCTCAGATATAATATGTATTGCTTTATTATTTATCAACATTTGTCTCGATATGAATGTCCCGCACCGGGAAACTATATTATTTAAGGTTAATTTTGAATTCAAAATTTGATTTTTTAATTAATATTATTCTATGGCTGCAAGCATTTATTTTTTATAGACAATGAAACAAAACAATATTTAAATTTGTTTTTTATGCTGCTAACCTTTTTCTATTATGTAAGTGGGTCCCGAAAGAGATTAATATTTGGATATATTGGATCGCTTTTTATGATTATCACATAATATTGCTGTATATTCGAATGAATGAGATGTATAATTATTTATCATATTTAAATGCACATACCTACACATAATAATATATTGTGTTAAAATTAAAATGTCATTGGTAGCAATCGGCGATTGACAGCTGTTCTGCTAGGCCTAGCTGCCTGAAGTGGTGTCAGACGATATTATGAAGGCCAGACTCCAGAATAGACTACCTACACATAATAATATATTGTGTTAAAATTAAAATGTCATTGGTAGCAATCGGCGATTGACAGCTGTTCTGCTAGGCCTAGCTGCCTGAAGTGGTGTCAGACGATATTATGAAGGCCAGACTCCAGAATAGACTACCTACACATAATAATATATTGTGTTAAAATTAAAATGTCATTGGTAGCAATCGGCGATTGACAGCTGTTCTGCTAGGCCTAGCTGCCTGAAGTGGTGTCAGACGATATTATGAAGGCCAGACTCCAGAATAGACTACCTACACATAATAATATATTGTGTTAAAATTAAAATGTCATTGGTAGCAATCGGCGATTGACAGCTGTTCTGCTAGGCCTAGCTGCCTGAAGTGGTGTCAGACGATATTATGAAGGCCAGACTCCAGAATAGACTACCTACACATAATAATATATTGTGTTAAAATTAAAATGTCATTGGTAGCAATCGGCGATTGACAGCTGTTCTGCTAGGCCTAGCTGCCTGAAGTGGTGTCAGACGATATTATGAAGGCCAGACTCCAGAATAGACTACCTACACATAATAATATATTGTGTTAAAATTAAAATGTCATTGGTAGCAATCGGCGATTGACAGCTGTTCTGCTAGGCCTAGCTGCCTGAAGTGGTGTCAGACGATATTATGAAGGCCAGACTCCAGAATAGACTACCTACACATAATAATATATTGTGTTAAAATTAAAATGTCATTGGTAGCAATCGGCGATTGACAGCTGTTCTGCTAGGCCTAGCTGCCTGAAGTGGTGTCAGACGATATTATGAAGGCCAGACTCCAGAATAGACTACCTACACATAATAATATATTGTGTTAAAATTAAAATGTCATTGGTAGCAATCGGCGATTGACAGCTGTTCTGCTAGGCCTAGCTGCCTGAAGTGGTGTCAGACGATATTATGAAGGCCAGACTCCAGAATAGACTACCTACACATAATAATATATTGTGTTAAAATTAAAATGTCATTGGTAGCAATCGGCGATTGACAGCTGTTCTGCTAGGCCTAGCTGCCTGAAGTGGTGTCAGACGATATTGTGAAGGCCAGACTCCAGAATAGAGTACGCATATGACTCCAAATTTGTATTTGCAGTGACGACATGCAAATCGTAAAACTGACAAATCAGCGAAATGTCAAACTGTCTGACGTGAATGAAAATCCATCCCGAAGGGACAACTATACATACTTTAAAATTATATTAAAATCCAACACCATGTCATCATGACGAAAAGCTGTCTGCAAGACCTAGCGAGACAGACTGGCGAGAGCCAGCTGGCTCAGCTAGTAATTATTATTTATTAAGTTAATATTTTTAAGCGTGTTTTTAGATGTGATTAAGCAACGACTCATTTCTTCATTAATAAAATCATATTATTATAAGTAGCTTAGTACATAATGTATAATATGAGAAAGTATGCAGGTATTTATATTTGATAATTAATGGCTAAACCCTACCACCTAGAAAGTCATCAAGACTCCACTTTCTTTTACCATGCCCCACATCCTGAAACGACTCTTAACCCAGGATCTTTTCAGCCTCCTCTGGGATCTATTGCTAAGATTTCCTCTGCAGCAGCATTTCCCAAACGGTACTACGCAGAACGAGTTGACGACATCCCTCTGAAGTGGATGAAACCAATCCTGGTTATTATTTAACTACTTAAATGGAATAAGTACAACGAATTTAGTTTTATTTTAATTAAAACAGATTATAAGGATTCAGTTAATTTTTAACTGTTCATGGTACAAATCTCTGTGAAAAGTGCATCCGTAAATAAACAAAACAAAAGGGATATTGTATTAAGTCGCATTTCGTCTTAAAATATGTTTATCTAATTTAGCTGGCCGATACGCTACCCTGGGCCCCCTTTTACTATCACTAGACCAGATTTTAATTTGAATTAGAAATAAATTTTGATTAAATTCTTCATATTTTTAGAATTTATTGATCGCATAGAGCTGTTTTGACTGTTATGTTAATTAATATGTTCGACTGTGTTTAGGAAAAAGGGCGTAACCCTCGATTTTTCGAAAAGTGCTTTTTTAGATATTAACAATGTATACAACTAAATACACGTTCTATAAAAAGGAAGTAAGCCGCAAATGCCGAATTATTATCTAAATTCAGGTTTTAATTGAGATTAATTAATTTTTAATTTATGGAAAAAAGCATTTATTCTCAATTTTAATGATTTTTCTGTAATAACTTCTTTAATTATTATTAGATCGAAAATATATTACACCAAATCATCAATCATGCATCTAATGTCTGTGCCTATTTTAAAAAATATATTAAACTGAAATCTCTCAAAAAAACGTTTTTAGCCTCTCCTGTAAAATTTGTTCTGTGAGGGTTACGCCCTTTTTCCTAAACACAGTCGTATGTACTACGTTAATGAATGTCAAAGAAGACAAGCGCAGAAAAATAATTAAAACAGTTTTTTCGAATAAAAAGCTTTGTATTATGATGTAAATCTATATTAAATTTATTGTTTCAACCTTTCAACCCACCTTACTTGCTGTTTCAACTTACCTCGGTTCTAGGTGGGTTGAAACAATCGGAATACTTCCCTTAAAATGGGTTTTTTTTTACTAAGTAATTAATTGCTACTATACTGTTTTAAATGCAAGTGAAGGATAATTAATATGCTATGCAAAAAGTACATGTTCATAGTCTTAGTAGTGAAACTGAGCACGTTATGACCAAAAATGTAAAAATTGTGTCAACCCACCTCGGTCTCCCCTACGCAGTTTATTTACCATCCCGATATTTAAGAAATCAATGAATATATTATTATTATGTACCTACGAAAAGAAAAAAATACATAGTTGTTTTTTATGCATTTTATATTTTTTCCATATTTTCATATGTTTTCTTTATTTAAAAAATTGGTGTGTGTACTTATGTACGCGCGTTAGAAGTTATACTTCTTTGGCGTAACAAAATAAAATAATCGCACACCACTTTACCCAAAATTCACATCAACCAAAAATATTCAAACATTTAGAACTAAATTAAACTAAATGTGTGATACCAAACAAAAGTAACGTACCTATCACACTTAAAAATATTAAGCTTAGTTTTGACAGCTAATCACATATAATAATAAATTCGTTTCCTGGGCAACGGAACAATTCTTCGTACATATAATAATAAATTCGCTACATAGGCGACGGAATAAATACTGTATAATCGTCACGATTGCATTATCACACTGAGGCGTAAAGGCAGTGCGTTCGGCTGATAACTGAACAATCGTGGTTCGAAACCAATCGAGTGCGATTTTTTCGTGTGAAAAAATAAATTATGTTTAACATGTCACACGCCAAAAATACGCTCTGATCCGATTTTACAAACGCGCCAAAAGAAGTATAACTTAAAAAAACTAAACCACAATTTATTATCTCTCTCGTTCACTGATAATACTTTTTACGCGCACACTAGCTAGCTATGAATTATTGTTAAATATTTTTATATTGATATGTAAAAGTATGAATTAATATATTCCTTTATAAATTGATTAAAACACACGGTTTACTTACGCGCCTAAAGAAGTATAACTTCAACAAGATTAAACATTGTCGACTGTCGCTAATATTGCCTGATAAGTGATGTGATAAGAATGATAAGCTTGACACGGTTCTGACCCAGAATAATTATTGGTCATAGCTGCCACCACTACATAAGTAATTGACGACTGAACATTGACCTTTTGACATTTTTGGGACCCTAATACATATAAGAAGCCCGGGAGCTTAAGACTTTAATATGGTCCCATAAAAATTGAATTTTCAGAAAGAGGTGGCAGGGTTAATGAAACATGGAGAAAATGTACAGAATTTTTATTTAATATAATATAAGACTAGTTAGTTTTCCATTAAGTAAACAAAAAATTAACATTACAGAAAGGTTTTCATTCTCTTCTTTCTTGTCCTATGCACGTGTGTTAGTCCTGTATTGCTGCTTCTCAGGAAATTATTGAATATCACCACCCATCATATAGGATTCCGATATTACACCCTGTTTCCGCTCCATCACAAGTTTGGTCCATCACACACAACAAAATTACAAAGTTGTCAGTCAATTTTTGAGCATTTCAATATCGACCCATCAATAATGAATGGTATCTAAATGTATTGTCGTGGAAGAACGAGTATTCTTCGATAATCTTCGCTTTCTATAAGAACATATGGATTCCACACGAAGCCTTCATAGATCTATGTCAGTATTTAATAGTTTATCAAAAATCTGGTAGTCCCGAAGTTATGTCAGGTCAGGCTTAGACTCTTTTGAGACACTTTTAATAGAAAGCTTTCTATTCAAGAGAGTGTAGTGTTAGTTCTTTATTCACCCCATCCTTCCAGTATTTGCTATAGGCATGTACTTCACAGTATCTTGTATCTTGATTGGCTACCGTAAAGCAATACCGTCAGATTGAATAGAAGGCCAGCCACAAGAAGTTGTTAGCCACAGTTGGTTGAAAGCTAGTCCTGCTATTTATCACACAGATAACGAGATTTCTTTTACAACGTGTCGTCATCCTTTCTATGTAATTGTATCCTCAAGTATGGGAATATATAGTTTATAATAACCTGTCAATCCTTGGAACTAACTTATGCTGTTGATGGTGTTGATGGGTTTGTTATCTTTGGCCACATCCGTTCCTTAAGTGGAGCATATGGTCACCATACGTCGCCTCCCAGCGTGCTTGTTATTGCCCATATAAAATGTAGATGTCCCAATGACTGAATCAATTTTAAAAATATTATGATAATGTATTCATGTACATACATACATACTCAAATAAGGTAAGTATGTCATAATATTATTAAAAATCAATTTAAAATTTATTTATTTACATATTGTAGTCAACATTGCAGATTACAAATCCAATACATTCACAATATAACTTGGAAAACAATGAAATATATAAGCAATATTAGTAAAAGAGCAAATTCAACAATTATAAAAAATGTGGAAGTACGCCAAATGAACTAGGTATCCGAAGCGATTTGGCTGTACGCCGTTATTGCCCCCCGAATTGACATTAGCAATGGCAGGTTTAGTTCTGCACCTACACATACTTATGTTTGCGATTTCTAAAATAATTATTTAAGAATATCTATTATGTATAATATAAATTTAAAGAAGAATATTATGTACCTATACCTACCGATTTAAAGAAAAGGAACTAAGAATATGTAATAAAAATTACTTATACGAAATATAAATCGTCACTGTATATTTAATAGGTATATCCTATGTGGTCATTTTGACGAAAATGAGTACTTATTGATACCACATGATGCGCATTGTTTTCTTTACCATATCGACTGTGGGAAGGAAAAAGGGCGCAATCCACACAAATCAAATTTTACAGGAGGCACAAAAAACGTTTTTTTATGGTTCTCGGTCAAAGTTAAAATACAAAATAGATAACCTTGAAGTGCATAATAAATAATATATTCGTTTTTATATCCCTAATCTGACATTAATTATTGAGTTAGTTTAAAAAAAAAACTGATAGTTAAGTCGTCTTTCCAATGTCACTTTTTTTTTTAAATTGATAGTTAATTTTAGATAATAAATTGGCATTCGCAGCTTACATCCTTTGGACGCAACGTATATTTAGTAGTTTACAACTTTATTATGCAATAAAACCTATTTTGAAAAAAAACTGAGGGTTACGCCCTTTTTCCTTTCTATAGTCGCGATATGTGTGATATAACTTGTAGAAAGATCAAATAAAAAATTAATTCGCCAAATAAAATCTATATTAAATTAATACTATGTGAGAGCATCCAAAATCATGCACCGTAATTAATCCTATGTGAGCGTCCACCGCTATAATAGATCAGTATTAAAATAATCGTATGTGAACACGGCATGGTTACATATGATTCAATGTACTCAACACGGTGTATATAGAATTAATCATATGTGATAAAGACACCGAAAAGGCTACGATTTTACCATTTAATAATAAATACATTAAAAAAATATATTTTTTTTCCGACCATGTCCGATCCTAATAGGATCATATTATGGGCCTCCACAGAGTAGAGGTTTGTATTAACAGATTTTGTTTTTTACGAGAAATGGATGTCAGCCACTTGCTCAACCTATTAGGTCCATTATCCAATTTTAATTTGTAATTAGGATCTACAAAAAATGATAAAACATAACGCTTTTTTCGATTATCTCAGAATATGACTCAAACCACATAGGATGAATTGAAAATACAGCAACTAAATATTAAAATTAAAATAATCCTTGCAAGTCTATGAAAAGCTACAGTTAGATTATTATACAATTTTAATTACCAATTTATACATTATTTTTTTTACAAAAAACATATTGTCTACATTACAAATTATAAGACGTTTATAGCATGACATTTAGTTGAAGAAGAACATATACATAATATTATAGTTAAAATAAAAAAGCACATCAAAAAATAATCTTATAAAAGAAAAACAGAACGTTTTATTGTTATTTACAATAAAATCTCCTTGTCTAAATAACAAATTATTAGATTTTTATAACATGACATTAAGTTTAAGAAGAACAGATAAATATAATTATAAGAACAATGCAAATCAAAAAATAATCTTATAAAAGAAAAACAGAACGCACGAAATTCAAATTAACCCCGAGCTTCCAAGAATGCCCGCATGAGCGTGACATATTGTCTTGTATTTGAAATAAAAACACAAATTTGACGTTTACATGATGAAGACTGCCTGATTTTGTTCAGTATTTTAAGATAAAATAATAATTAATAATAAAAACAAAACTCGTTACTTCCCTAAATTAAATTTGTTGTGTTACTTATATAGAAATCCATATTATTTATTTAAGCAAAACCTTGTGGACAAATCTAAATTCGAGACGTACACAATAAGAGATATACATTACAAAAATATTACCCTCACAAGAGAGAAGAATATATATAAAATAATAATAAAAAAAATTACAAGCTAAAAAGAACTTTTTATATACCACGTTTTTAAATTTTCTGTTGAATCATATATACTTGACAATTCTATGTATTAATAAAAACTTTTTATTTTACTTGATAGAAATACTGAATACATAATAATATTATAGAATACAGAAATGTCATTTTGACATTTCATATTACTTTCCTTTCTTATATTTTAAGAATTTTTAATACAGTGTCCATCTATATTTATCATTTATCACTACGAAAGCAGATAAAGTGGCATTATAGTATGTTCATTATTTTGGAGACTGCTATTTTATCAATTTCGAGATGTACATTACCTTTGATACGAGAGGATGTGTACCACCCTACATTGGTTTTTTTACACGTATTTCATGCGATTCGCCCGCTGCGAACGGAAATTCCCTCACACGGAGCTAACTGGTGTGGGGGATGGAAGTTTGATGGTGGAAATTTCAAGCTGCTTTACTCTTTAATGAGTGAAGTAGATTGGAGTGAGTTGCGTGAGATTTTTGATGTGAATGAGGCGGTACAATACTTTTATAATGTTGTATATAATGTGTTTAATAAATGTTTTTCAAGGAAGTCACTATGTCGAGGTGGAAGACGATATCCGAAGTGGTTTTCACGGGAAATTATTAAAGACATTAGAGTCAAACACTACTATCATACAGCTTGGAAGGCTAAGCATGGTCAGCATGACTATGAAATGTTTGGCCTTTATCGTATGAGAGTGAGACAAGCTGTTCGGCTGGCCTATCGAACATATATGGAATCGGTAAGGGATTGCATTCGCGAAAATCCTAAATCGTTTTGGGATTATATAAAATCATTAAGAAAGGATGGTGGATTTGCCAATTCGATGACTTGGAAGGGCGAAGAGGTGACTGGACATGGAATGGCAGAAGCATTTGCTGGTCATTTCAGGTCCGTCTACGCAAGTAGTATTCCGAATCTGGATGTCGCCTCAACGTCAAGAAAACGATCGTGCGGTGCCCAATCCGTTGACATCTTCCCAATTGATGAAGGTGACGTGTTTCGATTTATTAAAAAACTTAAGAATACGCGCTCTTTGGGACCGGATAACGTCCCTACATTTTTTTTAAAAGGGTGTGTTGATTTTGTCAAAGGCCCACTTGCATATATATATAATCTTACAATGGAGACAGGTATCTTTCCGGAATTATGGAAGATGTCGAAGGTGACTCCAATTCATAAGAGTGGTACAGAGTCGTCAGTAGAAAACTACAGGCCGGTAGCTGTTCTCTCTGCACCAGCAAAAGTTCTGGAGATGATCATGCACAGCATGATTTCTCCAAAA
Source organism: Rhyacophila brunnea (assembly GCF_057557595.1). Lineage (NCBI taxonomy): Eukaryota > Metazoa > Arthropoda > Insecta > Trichoptera > Rhyacophilidae > Rhyacophila > Rhyacophila brunnea. Next base: position 26,667,707 of record NW_028232904.1, on the reverse strand, counting down.
ATTGAGTCATTTATAATGAATGAACAGCATGGATTTAGAGCAGGCCGATCAACGGAAACCAACCTGATGGTATTCACTGATTATGTGTCGTCAGTACTAGATAGAGGCAGCCAGGTTGACTGTTCTTACAATGATTTCTCGAAGGCATTTGACAGAGTCGATCACGATATTCTAATGGAAAAACTCCAACTTATTGGATTGTCGGATCGATTTTTAAAGCTATTCGGGAGTTATTTTAGGAACCGTCAACAATACGTTTCGTACGGCCTTTATCAGTCACAGACCTTTTACACATTTTCTGGTGTCCCCCAGGGCTCAAACTTAGGGCCATTGCTGTTCACGATTTTTATAAATGACATAGCATTGGTAATTAAAAGTGCTATGTTTTTGTTGTTTGCTGACGACTTGAAACTCTTCATGGAAGTTGTCACCTTGGACGATTGTCGTCAACTTCAACTTGATATAGATAATATATTAGATTGGGGTAGGCGTAACAAACTGGACTTCAATATTGATAAATGCAATGTTTTATCGTTTACTAAAGCCTCACGAGTATTGTTTTTCCAGTACTCGATGCATGGCAGAGTTCTCTCGCGAATAGCATCTGTAAGAGATCTTGGAATTACATTTGACGGTAAACTGACGTTTAGTGGTCATATAGATACCATTTGTAAAAAGGCGCTAAAGATGTTGGGCTTTGTCTTGCGTACTTCCCGGGTCTTTTCGGATGTTACGGTATTAAAAATTCTCTATAACTCCTTAGTTAGAAGCAGACTTGAGAGTGGGTCTATCGTTTGGGCCCCGCATCAGTTGAAGTACGGCCTTATGGTGGAGAGAGTCCAAAAGAAATTTTTACGACTCCTTTACTTTCGGTTGTATGGATATTATCCGTGGCTCTATCCGACTGATTTTCTCTTAGGGATGCTTACATACTGTAGCTTAAAATTTAGAAGGGATCTTTATTTAGCTACATATTTTTTCAGACTTATACGCGGCGTAAATGTGAACACTGCCATTCTTGGTGGTATTGGCTTGTGTGTCTCTGATAATTACCTTAGGAATCGAGGGCATGCGTTGTTTGTTCTCCCACGGTGCAGAACTAACCTGCCATTAGTAATGCCAATTGGGAGGGCAGTAACCATGCTTAATGAAATCGCTTCGGATATTGATATATTCCACTTACGTGAGGGTGAATTTAGGTGGACGTTGTTTTATAAGTTTTTAAGATAGGGTTTATCAAAGTTCACTCTGTGTGCTTCCATCTACTTTTATTTTGTTACTTATTTAATTTATTTTCTTATTTTATTACTTTTTCTCTGTATTTTTATTTTTTTTTAATTATTAACACTTATTTTATGTCATGTCGTGAACGCTTTGAATTTATAATTTGTTATGTTCATTATATGTAAAATAAATAAATTTGATTTGATTTGATTTGATTTGAATGGAACAGATTTTTGCTTATTATAATTATCAATGACACAGGACCACTGCGAGGAGTACAACCACCTACGTGCGAAAACATAATTCCTATAATATTGTACAAATAAAAAAAATCTTCCTAATTTATCAATTATACAATATGTGAGCTTAAAGCCGGCTCTACACTCTCAGATATTTTACTTCCGTATATCTGCTTTAAATGAGATTGCTCGGAGATATAATAAATTAGATTTATAATTAATTACCAGATATCCATATCATCTGACCTCAGTGCAACTTCAGTCGCAGTAAAATATCTGAAGTATAACGGAATAGGAATAAACATTTCAACATTTGCAAGCAATAATAATGTAGTAGACTATAATAATTCAAATTTTTAATTATGTTTAGATAAATAATATATTATATATGGGCACTCATTGAAGTTTAAATAAAACACTTATAGAATACGTAGATAGTAAAAATCGCAGGAATACAAGGGAAAGACAAAAACTGGCTATGTGGGTAAATTAGAAATATAACCATATCATATATATATATATATGTATATTATATATTTATATAGAATTAGGTCCAATTCTACTCAGACATATTGTCGAGAGCCGTTCTTTTATCTTCAGTCTCTGGATGATGTCAGGCGCGGACCGGACAACCTGGAGAGACTGGTAGTTTTGGGTGCCCTCCAGGAGCCTTATGTTGTATCTTGCGAGTTGAAGTCGCCCGATCGACATGACGTCATATCACATCATTGTGACGTACTACCGGAGTGATAATAGCATTCGAGAAATTAACGCTACTCAAATACTGGCGTTATTCAGTGTCCCCATACACAAATAGGTGTTTCAGCATAATAATATCTATGGTGAGCCGTGTGCTTGGGCGGCTCGCCTCGATGCGTCTATTGAGCTTATATCACAATTACGTCATGTCATCGGGTGACTTCATGTCACAAGTTATAACATAGGGCACCTGGGAAGGCAATGCAGAGGAAGAGCGTCCGCGCGCTGGAGCGACCAAGTGAAAGAGCAGACTGGGGGCAAGATCGAGAAGAATCGAAAGTCTTGGTCGCTCAAAGGATGGCGAAATTCAAATGTGGTCACGATCCTCAGCCATGAGTGCACGACCAGAAGAAGAAGAATTTGGTATTTAAAATTAAAAAGTAGGTTAGCATATGTATTTGATAATACTGAGAGTGTTATTATCAGATAATATCTTGATACAAATCATTATCAAATAAGGTTTTTATCGAATCTAATAGAATTGTAATATTACTTTACGCATACCAGCCTAGCATATTAATAGTTTTGTAACATATGTACGTATAACTAGAAGTTGAATTGCTCTACGAACAACGCGTTATTTTTTGATCGCAATGTTGTACGACCATCTGTTTCCGGTGCAACAGCCGACATATTGTGCAATTTCCATGTAACCTATGAACTCATATGTGAAGACTAGAAAGAATGGCAGAGCACATTCTTGTAAATAATCTAAAGGCATCTCCCACACAGACGTGATTTTCGCTGTTGACACCAACGTCCATGCAAGACGTAAGGGAGAGGTGACCTATCACAAAAATAGTCGTCAGTTACAATTATACAAACTGGAGTTTTTCCATCTGTGAAATTGTCTTGAACGTACTTTGCACCGGAAGCCACTACCTTTTCGGTAAACTCTCGGAAGCAACCGCACTTCCAAGGATTTCCCCGTAGATCCATATTTAAATTAGAAAGATTAGTAGCGAACGCATTAGGTGGTAATGAGCTTAGAGAGTTGCATTGCAAATGAAGATTTATTAAATTTGGATAGTGAAATATGTTTATAGAAATGGTCTCAATAAGGTTGAAAGACAAATCAATATGTTCAATTAAAGGAAATTGACTAAATCCGACAGTGTGTAAGCGATTATGTTTCAATTTTAACGTACGTAGTTTCTCCGGGAAAGTTGTAGAATGGATATGAATTAAATGGTTTCCAGAGAGGTCTATTTCTATTATGCTCGCCAGTGCCGAGAAGATTGCATTTGGCAATGTCCTAATATTGTTGTTCGATAAATACAGATATTCCAACTTAGATTGTGATCGAAATATATTGGCGGACAAAGTTAATAGTTCATTGTATGAAAGATTTAAAATACATATGCGTGTGTTATTGTAGAAAATATTGTCAGATAAAATTGATAGTTGATTTAGTGAAAGATCTAATTTTGATAACTCTATATTATTAGAGAAAGCATTGTCAGATAAAGAGTATAATAGATTGTCACGTAGATAAATGTTTTTCAATTGTAAATATGAATGAAAAAAATCGTCTGGTAAGTGTGCTATTTCATTATATGACAGATTTATAGAAATTAGTCCAGTAGCACACAATAATGCATACCTTGAAATAAATCGTAGTTTATTTCCAGAAATATTCAAATTGATAGTGTTGGCGCATATTTCACATGATCTGTCCGAACTAGATTCATTGGGCATAATAAGGTTTGTTGAAGATGCCGTTAATAGGCGAGCACAAGTTAAACTTTTCAGTCTGATAGGAATAGCAATATTTTTGGAAACATCTAGCGAATAAAGTGATTTACCACTGAAATATTGTTTAAAGTTAAAGTTGTCATCAAATTCGAAAAGATTGCCGGATATTTGCATTGAAAAATAATTATTTCTTGTTAGTAAAATAATTCCTTTAAGCGATGTCATTATATTTGAATTTAGATTCAAAATACGTAGCTCAGTGGAAATATTTAAAAATGAAAAAGTGTGTAAAAAGTTCCTTGAAAGATCTAATATTTCAAGGGAAGTTAAGGATGCGAAGGTACCATCCTCAATATCATAGAGCATGCAGTCCGAGGCGTTGAGTTGAGAGACGGATTCTAACTGAGATATATTGATAAAGTGCTCCGCTCGAAGCTTATTATACCCCTGAAGTGTTGTATTCGTGCACTTCACATGTTTACTATCAGAGAGTACCAAACAATCAATTCCATCGGCATCTGACATCGATAAGTAAAATATTATTATAATCAATGTAGTAATAAGAACCGTGATTAAAACTTCACTTGTGCGGGACATAGTTATTATTTTTAAATAGGTCACTAATAATTATTAATTTTGTTGATAAACTGACGACGCGTTTTTGAACAAAAGCTTGATTCTTTTCAACTATTAGCTATACGATAATTCTGTATCGATATAATATTATTTTAGTGTATATTTTTTCAAAATTCAATAAATATAACACACTTTTTAACAAAAACAAACGAAACTACGATTTATTAACTCTCTCGTTCACTGATAACACTTTTTACACGCACACTATTGTTAGCTAACTATGAATTTTTGTTAAATATTTTTATATCGATATGTAAAATAATGAAATAATAAATTAGTTTATAAATTGATTGAAACACAAGGTTAAAAAGGACGTCTTGGTCTTATGAACGTAATATTCTATTTGAATGTTGTTCTCGCTAACAATTTTTATTGTGTTATCAGTTTATTTAAATAAACCTGAAAGTACAGTATGGTTAAAATGTAGGTTAACCTGAGTAGGTATGTGCGTTTAAAGCCGGTTTTACACGCTCAGATATTTTACTTCCACTGCTTTAAGGCTATACCTTAGTTGAGGCATGGTCTAAAAAGATCGTGGGTAGGCGATGCGCGGATTGCGGGTCGCGGGTGCAAATGACGCATGCCGACCGAAACATAATGTGTCATACAAATCCAACATGCGTCCATTTAATGTTCTGTTGAAAGCGGCCGTGCATATCCTCGGCTGTGCATATATGACGGGTGGTGGTGTGCACTTAAAAAATGTATGTTCTATTAGTAAGAATAATAATATATTCATTGACATGTTTTCTTTTTAAAGTCAATGGGTAACGATTTTAGTCATCTTTACACCATTTAAGAATTAATACCCCCGTCCCCATCACGGAACAAATTGAGGTAGGTATTGACGCCCCAACGTTCGCTGTCAGACTGCTAGTGAGTCCGAAAATTCGTCGCGCTTATAGTTGAGAATTATTTGCCGTTTCACTAAAGTATCGCCTGAACTGAGACTGAGATATTTTAAAAAAGTTAAGATATTGCAAGGGTCATTAAATTTAAAGTCGTTATCATGATTTTTCTAAAAAAGAAAACTGCATGCTCACATTTATAAAACCATTTCCACTTAGAGAACAAAATGTAATGCATATGCCTAGTATGTTACTATATCTGTATGTCGCTTTGGAACGACATACAGATCTGAACAAGCAATTCCATCCGTGGAAATTGATTAAAAGCAAAACAAGGTCGCAAATAACTGATTGAAATTTGAAGAATTCTCTGCTGCTCTCAGTAACAAATTTAACACCAAACATTGAAAGACTAGCGAAATCCAAACGCTCAAAAGCTCTCAGAGCTCCATCCCGCTCAGAGCTCTTTCTCTCTCTCATCACATCCAACAACTGTGGTCCAGAGTTATCTTCACCAAACGAGACTCTACGGCAGCTGTAGCACCATCAGCGGGGTCCACGACAGCGACCACCCTCTCGTCCAAGAGATCGTAGATTGGTGCTCTAATAAACGTGTGTTTTTTGAGCTGGCATACATTAATTAATTTAATTGCGTGATTGAGTTATTACTCTTTCTCCCCTAAGTGAAGCAGATCCTACCCCTATACATATTTTTCAACTCTAACCGTGAACGTAATAAGGTAGGAAAGGTGTGTATGCTTGCTTATGCGTGCTTGTATCTGAACTCGTCTGTGAAAAAAAATAGCGCATCGTATTCAAAAGGTTAGCCACTCCTGAGCTAATCGGCTGAATTTAAGAGAATCTTTTATAAGTAAATACCAAAATATGCATACTATCTGAATTCTGAGATCTGTGGAACTTCAGTCATAGTAAAAAATCCGAAGTGTACCGGTGAAGAATTAAACAGTTCACGATTTTCATGCAATATTAGGGCTTGAACAGACAGAAAGCGGTCGGCATTCTGCGTTCAACCGACCGTTGACCGGTAGCGTTCAATACGAGTTCCGACAGCAGACATGTGGCGGTCAACAATAATGCGTTCCATTTGTATACAAACGTTGTAGTGACACGGGCGCTGCATATGCGAGACCGCTGTATTCCGACTGCGAGTGGAAGTGAGAAATCACCGCTGTTGCGTACTCACTCCCCCGTGTGGTTTCGAATTCTGAAGACAAACCATCGCTTTTGTGTCTCAAACAAAACGAAAGCACTGGATGCATCCGATAAATATAAAGCGAGAAGAAGGACAATTTAATGTTCTTTTTCAGCAATTCATTAAAGATGAAAAACGATTTTTTATTTACTTTCGCATGTCAATACAAAGCTTCGATGAATTATATAATTTGATTACAATTGACATTGACTTGTAAAATAAATATAATCTAGGTACTAAAAATTACTGCTGTAAACAATGCATTTTATCAAACCGGATATTTAAAAACTTAATATCGAACATTTTAAAGTGACATATAAAATTATTTGTTTGTGTACCTACCTCTATCTATAATATTTTCCATTTTGATTCTAACCTTTCAATTTTACCCATAACCTCACATGTCAATTTTATTCTATTATTAAACTATGAAAACTATAAATCTCGCCAAATTATCAAGTATTTATGCACGTAAATCAATCAAGTGTTGATTTAAAAACAATATGTTTGTATTAAAACGATTTATATAATTTGCGTCACTTAAATCAAGTATCAATCTTCTCTCTATCGATTAATTTTTCTGATCCAAACATTGCAACGGTTGAGAGGTAAGGAGTTCTTTGTAATTCCGGTAATAGAACTCTAGAACGCAAGCGTTCTCATTGACTGGCACGGTCTGACTGCCTGCTGTGTGCACAGTCATGATGAAGTCCATACAGTACAAAGAACGCTGAACTCTGAACGCGGAACGCAGAACGCCTGACCGCTCTCTGTCTGCGCAATCCCTTAACGTCGCAGACTTAAAGAGTTCTAATTTTATTTATGTACAGATTGACGTTATATAAATACGCGCACTTGTTGACAATGATAATATTATTATCTTGGATTATTGAAAATTCGGCCATCCCTTGGTTTGGCTGTCCTTCGTGAACATCGTGTCCGGAACATTTAACTATTACAATTTTACAATACGCCGTATCACAATTCACTGTGAGTATTTGTGTAAAAAAATAAATGGCGTTATAGCATTTATGTCTAATATACACTAAAAAAATACGTAGATAATAAAAACCATGGGAATACAAAAGGAAGGCAAAAGAATAGTTATGTCAGTTATGTGTGTAAATTAGAAATATAACCATATCGTATATAGTGTCCGGAAACTTGTACGTATGCAGTTCGCCGTATTACACCGTGAAATATCGAAAATATATGACCGTATATTAAAGACAGTCTAACCTATTTGGGTCGTATACAGTGTTACCAGACAAAAAAAGACTATGGCGCGATGACATTTCAAATTCCAAATCAACAATTTAACATGAATATCGAAACACCTCCCCAACTAAAAGGTTGCACAGCCCTACCTTACGAACAATATTACAAACATTATCTTTCGAAAGGACGATGCGAATTTTGGGTATCCACGGTGATAAAGGAAAGTACATGCCCGCAACCAAGGGCATCGATGGTCGCTCGGCCGAAGTGACAGAAAAAATCACCGTTAGGTTTTTACTTGGCCGGATAGCTTCCCCCTCACTCCACAGCCATAGCGACGCGTCTCCTGCCTCCTTACCAACCAACAGACTTTTTAGACAAAAAGATTCAGTTTGCAATTAACCCCTAAATAAACCGGACGTGAAGAAATCGTTTCTCGACGGATGCGCTGCTCCTGCGGGGATTGGCGCGATCGTCAAGATAAGCCGGACGATATTTTACCCTAAATTGATATCAGTGCACCCCTTTTACCGATAATGTGTTAATATTAATTCATATAACCACCCTTAAAACGAATCGCGTGTCCGATAAAGTGTTGCGGTGTTAATCCCGGCAATGTGCCTAAATATATTAGTCCGCCCCAGTGTCGGCGTCGAATAAATTAAAAGTGTTACGACAATGGCCCGTAATAATAATGTGTATTCTCTGTTGTAACCTACAATGTAACCAATAATGTAATGCTACCAATGCTATGTAAATAAATCCAGCCTGCGCAGGCTGTTAAATCAAAATAATATGTGTTATCTATAATTATATCCCGTGATGTCCACATACCCCTAACTGTAATGACGCTGACGAAGAATCCTGCCAGTCCACATGTGAGTTCCCTCCATTCTTCTTGGTATCAATAGTACCCAGTGACATAAAATTCGTGTCTAAATAAAACACGGTTCTTGTCGTTTTATACTATACAGGAAGCCAGAAAAAAACAAATTTTGAAAATAGCTGATATATTGGATTATTTGTTAGGTTAGGTTTTCATTCTTGAAACCATGAATTTTGCCGAAATCAGCTATGAAAAAATAAATTAATGTTCATATTGAATCTAATAAAATTGGAGACCGTATAGCAATAGTTTCCAAACTTTATGTTACTACACCTCCCTTTTAAAAAAATCTAATCTCGGCGCCTTCCTCCTTTTATTAAATTAAATAATACAGACACCCTTTTAAATAGTCAACAATGTAGGTACTAATAAAAAAATGAAAAAAAATATATTAAAATATATTAAATCAAACAAGATTTTACTACCTAAGTACTTATATTTTATTAATTTTTAAATTATTTTGTTTTTCATGCGACGAATGTGCTTGTTATTAGCATAATCAATTTCAATAGTAGTCATTCCAAATTCATCACCATTCAACAACAAATGGATTCTATCATGGGCCCGACATCCTAAAGCAGGCTCCCAGGCCAGGATTTTTCAACCACATATTTAAAATATTTATTAACCCCGAAACGAAGTAACGCCGCATGCGACTTTTTTTACTATTAATATAATAGTGTGAAATGCATTATCAAACTAACCAATAACTCATTAAGTAGATTTTTGTTTGCTTCAATATATCTGGCGTAGAAACCATTTAAAAGTGAATCAGTGGATGCATTAGTGGTCCTTGCATTGATTTTTTTTTAAATTTCAACCGAATAGACAAGATTAACAACAAAATTATCGTTCCTAAACAAATTTGCCTCTAATTTCAATATTATGATTTGACCCTTTTATTTCATTTTTTCACGAGATAGCCAGCGCGCTTCACAGTAGTTTAAAAGTAAGGTATTATAAAATAAGTCTCCATATTTTCAGACAGATTTGCAAACAACCTTTTATAGGACTGTTTTTTGTGTAGTTTATAACTAGCGGCAGTTTTATAAACTATTCATTTGCAAACTGCAGATCTGTGGCTACATTCTTCTTCTTTCGACCATGATCCTAATAGGACCATATGGGCCTCCACAGAGTAGAGGTTTGTATTAACAGATTTCGTTTTTTTACGAGAAATGGATGTCAGCCACCTGCTCAACCTATTAGGTCCATACCCTGACAGACACAAATTGAAAAACAATATGTGTACTTGCCACACCCATGATTCGAGCCTGGGACCCACGGCGTGATAGTCCATTTACAGAGCTAAGAAGGGCGAGGAGGGCCTCGCAGGTTTTCTGCCTGACGACAGGCTTTACGAAAAACCGGTGGACTATAGAAGGCTGCCACACCCGGCTAGACTATTTTCTGAAGTGGTTTCTTATCCTGCAACGTTGGAAAGCAACGAATGCAATAACATGCCGATTTTCACGGATGGGAGCAAAATTGATGGCGGTACTGGTGCAGGGTTTGTGGCATACATTAATGGCAGTGAGATAGCGGCTCGTAAGTACCGCCTTGCCAGCTATTGTACGGTAATGCAGGCCGAACTCTATGCCATCCAATGCGCTCTGGAGTGGGCAGGCTCAGATCCAATTCAGCGAAAGCTCACCGAAAACCATAGTATTTGTATTTATTCGGACTCCAAAAGCTCAATCCAAGCAATTGGAAATCCGTTGTCTACTAATCCGATTGTCTTTTCTATTCACAGCGAGTCCGCTCTACTGAGACGGCGCCACCCCGAGGTGCACTTCAAGTGGATAAGGGGACACACCGGGATAGAAGGAAATGAAAGAGCTGACAAATTGGCTCGGCATGGTGCCTCTGAACCCAAGACCGCGGTAGCTTATGACAAATTTCCTCTGAGCTACGCGAAAATTACAATTTCAGACATGGTGAAAAACGAATGGAACTCACGATACATAAACTCATCGACAGGGGAGTTGACCCGAAAGTTTTTACCTTCAATTTTAGCAGCACGAGACGTCAGGGTGCATAAGGGACTGTGTTTTGAGATGACTCAGATTCTTACAGGTCACGGAGTCATGCGAGCATACCTGCACCGGTTTAAAATAACATCTGATGGAAAGTGTCCATGCGACGACGGAAGCGACCAGGACGTCTTACATTTACTCCTAGATTGTCAAATCTTTAGCAAGGAGCGGCACAACCTGAACTTTTTATTACAGATGGCAGATGCGGACATTCGAGACCTTCCGGGGACCATGGCAAACGAGGCCGGAAGAGATGCCCTTTTTAATTTCTGTATTGATGTAATAAAAAGAATAAAAATAATAAATGGTGACATGTAAAGATGATTCATGCCTTTCAGATCCAGTGACTGCAATCATATAAGATAGGATAAGTATATACTTAGAACATTAGTCCAATGCGACATTTCTTTTACCACGGGAAAAAACTCGACTACAAATCGCAGTCCTCAGTTCCCAATGAATACGACAAAATATTCATCAGAATCACCTCCGCCTTGCGCTACTAAGAATTTTCCAGGGTTTTTGCAAGGCGGTATCATAGGCCCTGGCCGAATTCAAATTAGCAATACCCGATGCGGGTAGAAGAACAGTTTTCAATAAGGCATATTCTCTCAGCCGGCACAATTTTCATTTGACTAGCATCAAGTAGAGTAGTTTGCGTGCCAAAGTCCTTAAGAAACCTCGATAGTAAATGCGAGGTATCCATAAAGGCAACTAGAAAAAAAAAAAAAAAAAAAAAAAAAACGCTTAAGCCGCGCGGCCACCGTGGCTACATTAATCGTGTTAAACTTTTCGCGCCTCCCAGTTTGGAAATCGCTGCCGTATAGTATACGGTCATCTCTTTCCGATAGAAAGCTCACGGCGAACTATGCCACTTAAGTACAATTTACATGTAACGATCGTATATATTTATATAGAATTATGAGTAATTCAAAAGTAGGTTAGCTAGTGTTTTTGATAATACTAACAGCGTTTTTATCAGATATCTTGATACAAATCATTATCAAATAATGTTTTTATCGAATATAATAGAATTAGAATATTACTGTATGCATACCAGCCTCGCATCTGAAAAGTTTTGTAACACAGGTACGTAGATATAACTACACGTTGACTAACTCTACGAACAACGCATCAGTTTTAATGACCGCAATGCTGTACGGCCGTCTGTTTCCAGTTCAGCAGCCGACATGTGCAATTTACATGACATGTAACCTATGAACTCATATGTGAAGACTAGAAAGTACATTCTTTTAAATAATCTAAAGGCATCCCCCACACACCGTTGAGTTTCGCAGTTGACACCAACGTCCATGCAAGACGTAAGGGAGAGGTGACCTATCACAAAAATAGTCATCAGTTACCATTATACAAACTGGAGTTTTTCCATCTGTGAAATTATCTTGAACGTACTTTGCACCGGAAGTCTCTGCCTTTTCAGTCAACTCCCGGAAACAACCGCACGTCCAAGGATTTCCTCGTAGATCCATAGTTAAATTAGAAAGATTTGTGGTGAACGTATCAGGTGGTAATGAGCTTAGAGAGTTACATTGTAATTGAAGTTTTTTTAGGTGTGGAGAGTGAAATATGTTAATGGAAATGGTCTCAATAAGGTTAAAAGACAAATCAAGATATTTAAGAATAGGCAATTGATTAAATGCGACAGTGTGTAAGCGATTATGGTTTAAATTTAACCGACGTAGTTTTTCCGGGAAAATAGTAGAATGGATATGAATTAAGTGGTTTCCAGAAAGGTCTATTTTGTATATCCTCGACAGTCCAGAGAAGATTGTATCGGGCAATGTCCTAATATTGTTGTTCGATAAATCCAGATATTTCAACTTTGATTGTGATCGAAATATATTAGCAGACAAAGTTAATATTTGATTGTGTGAAAGATATAAACGATATATGTCTGTATTATTGTAGAAAATATTGTCAGATAAAATTGATAGTTGATTGTGCGAAAGATCTAATATATATAATTCTATATTATTGGAGAAAGCATTGTCAGATAAAATTGATAGTTGATTATATGAAAGATCTAATATAGATAATTCTTCATTATTGGAGAAATTACTGTCAAATAAAGACGACAAAAGATTGTTACGTAGATAAATTTCTTTCAAAATAAAATATGGATGAAAAAAGTCGTCTGGTAAGTGTGCTATTTCATTATGTGACAGGTCTATACTAGATATTCCAATAGCACACAAAAATGCATCTTTTGAAATAAATCGTAGTTTATTTCCAGAAATATCCAAATTCCAAGTGTTGGCGCATATTTCACATGATCTGTCCGCACTAGATTCATTATGCATAATAAGGTTCGTTGAAATTGCTGTTAATGTGCGAGTACAAGGTAAACTTTTCAGTCTGATAGCAATATTTTTGGAAACATCTAGCGAAAGAAGTGTTTTACCATTGAAATATTGTTTTAAGTTAAATTTGTCGTCATAGTCAAGAATATTATCAGATAAATTTATTGACAAATAATAGTCGTATATCAGTAAAGCTCCTTTAAACGATGATATCATATTTAAATTTAGATTCAGAATACGTAGCCCTGTAGAAATATTTAAAAATGAAAAAGTGTGTAAAAAGTTCCTTGAAAGATCTAATATTTCAAGGGAAGCTAAGGAAGCAAAAGCACCATCCTCAATACTAAACAGCATGCAGTCCGAGGCATTGAGTTGAGAGACGGATTCTAACCGAGAAATATTGATAAAGCTCGTCGCTCGAAATTTATTATACTGCTGGGTGTTATTCGTGCACTTCACATGTTTACTATCAGAGAGTACCATGCAATCAATTCCATCGGCATCTGACGTCGATGTGTAACATATCGTAATCAATGTGGTAATAAGGATCGCGTTTGACATTGATATAATTTTTATATAGGTCACTAATTATTATTATTGATAAACGGACGACGAGTTTTTGAACAAAAACTTGATTCTTTTCTACTATTAACTATACGATAATTCTGTATATAATATTATTTTGGTGTATATTTTTTCAAAATTCAATAAATATAACACACTTTATAACAAAAACAAACGAAAATACGATTTATTAACTCTCTCGTTCACTGATCGAATTCAGTTCACGGATTGAACACTTTTTACATGCACACTATTTTTAGCTAACTATGAATTATTGTTAAATATTTTTATATCGATATGTAAAATAATGAAATAATAAATTCGTTTATAAATTGATTGAAACACAAGGTTGAAAAGGACGTCTTGGTCTTATGCACGTAATATTCTATTTGAAAGTTGTTCTCGTCAACAATTTTTATTGTGTTATCCGTTTATTTAATATTCCAGTAAATATGATAAAAGTACACTGATAAGCGAAAGATAAACCGGCTAGTACAGTATGGTTAAAATGTAGGTAAACGAGAAAAATTACATTGGCTGATTCTCAGGCGTCTGGCCCAATCATCTGCACCTGATTGTGATATTTGAAAAGTCATTTATACCCCATCCACCCATTATTTTCGAATGCGATTTTACGCCAGATGGCGTGCGAAACGTATGCTTTGCGTTCATGGAAATTTTGTACATAAGCATATCACCGAACCCGAACACCTAATGCTTCTCTACCATAAGTTTATCGAACCGATTGCTAAATTTAGTAGAGTCGATTTTTGACAGATTCCAACTTACAGCCCGCGTTTGTTGATAATTGTCATAGGTACTTGTTTTCTTCCGTATTTCATTATGATTCAGTGAATTATTTTGATTATTGTCTAATGGTAATATCTATTTTACGATTGATCCTATAATTGGTGCTTCATTTTATTCAATCATGACTGCTTTATTTATACTAAACTTTGCTTTCGTAGATGAAGCTAATCTACAATTCCGCAAATTTCGTAAAAGCGGCGACGTTTTCGAATTCAAGAGTTTCGTTAGTAAATACACATCAGACGCAGATTCATGAAAATCTAATAAATATAATATTATATTTTTAACAACTCAATTCACATGATTGTGCTGGAATCAATACATTAATATGGACGAATCATCTGGAAAAGAAAATGACACTCACTTTAATGTCGGGTCTGCCGAATGGCATAATCTGTTCTAACGCCATTACAATAAATGTGATATTGCTATAAATTCCTGATGCTTTTTGTTGGTTCTGCCGAATGGTTCGTTTCGAACGGGTTCGCTCAAATGAACATTGACATTAGAAACACTGCTCTAACGCCATTACAATAAAGGTCATTTTGCTATAAATTCCCGATGCGTGATATCGCATAATGGGAATTGTGTGACGTCTACCTATACATGCGAATGCGCGAATTTAATTACTAGCTACTGTATTGAGTGCGTCGTCCATTAATAATGTCATTGGCTGGAATCGATTTATGCGTAATAATTATATGGTAGGTAAGTATACTATCACGATAACCTAATTCCTCAATATAGACCAAATTAATGTAGGAATCCCAAAAATATCATGTAAGAAGCTGTATTACCAGCGTCAAAAAAATCCCACTTTTGTGGAAAACATTAAAATATATTAAAATTTAATTTAATTTTGTATGTTTCAGTGGTATATATTTTTTAGTAATGTATCTATACAACACTTTTTTTAGATGTTGGAATCATGAAATTGCATTTTGGCGCTGCCTAAGAGCGGCATTTTGTCTAGGGACGTCGCTGGTCAACAGTAAGTTTAAACCAGTAAAGAATGATGCCTTATATTTGGCAGATATTTTCAAGAGATTTAATGATGTCAATTTGCAGCCGGTGGGCGGTTAGAAAATTTTACTACTAACAGCGATACAAAGTGGGCGGTAGGCAATGAACATTAATATAGACGAAGCATCTGGAAAAATAAATGACACTCACTTTTTTGTCGGGTCTGCCGAATGGCATAATCTGTTCTAACGCCATTACAATAAAGGTGATTTTGCTATAAATTCCCGAAGCTTTTTGTCGGGTCTGCCGAATGGCATAATTCATATTTTAATATCAATATCGCTCGCTCAAATGAACATTGACACTAGGAACACTGTTCTAACGCCATTACACTAAAGGTGATATTGCTATAAATTCCCGATGCGTGATATCACATAATGGAAATTTCTAAATTTTGTCACGTGACGTCTACTTATACATGTGCGAATGTCGCTATGCACGAATTTACTTGCCAGCTACTGTACTGAGTGCGTTATCCATTAATAATATCATTGGCGGTAGGTATAAAAAGGTTTACAGGAAGCCAGAAGCAAACAAATTTTTAAAATAGCCGATATTCTTGATTTGATTATTTGCTAGGTTACAAAACAAAACAATAACAATACAGAACATGATAAAACAGAACAGCCAGGTTTTTTCCGGGTGTTCTGTTTTGTCACATATTATAAATAAACATTTGAAATATCTCCCTTAAAATCTGTTCATCTAGATGATCTATATATATATACACTAAAATGTAAACGGGTACCAATAATAATATATTGTAGTGAGAATAATGAATACCTACCTACTACTATTGATAGGTATGTGCCTATGTACTTGTATAGGTATATGTATATTTTTTAGTTTAGTTTAGTTTACCTTCTAGTTATGGCGAGCCTTTCTTCTGATGAAATACTTCTTCTCATAGCTGTGCTGTGTCAAAACTTTTTATTTTATTTTGTAAAACTGCTTACCTACCGAATGTATTAATAGTATTTACAACAAGTTTTTAGAAACAATGCAAGTATTCAAATTATTCACAATATTATGTTTTTATACTTCATCCTTTACTTAGTGGGTATCTAGGTAATAAGGTTTTTACCCTTTCTTCGTGTATTAACTTATAATCTTTTTTTTTATTGTATTAATAAATAATAATAGTACAAAACTTAAATCAATTAGAATTTAAATTCAAACTCCATCAAGTACCCTCGGTCGATAGTATTGATCAGACAAAGTTTATGATGATACATAATAGGCACAATAATAGGTAATTTTCAAAACGCTATCGATATAAAACAGTCCAGCTCCAAAAGAAGCAATAGTGGGAAAATAAATGTAGGTATAATGCAATATTATGTACTGATTTTATATTGATTTATTTACCCTTGTACACCACTGTAATGAGAGATAAATACTCTCGCAGCAGGGTGCAGTTTCAAAAAAAGGCGTTTATGAATCTCCTTGAAAACTGTGTTTTCTCTGTCCAGATGTTTGGACAGCATCGTCGATATATCGCCGTAAACGAAACGCAAACAAAACGCATTCGACCCGTAAACGACGTTTGGCGGATGAATCCGAAACTTCGCTTTGCCGTGTGCGCGCAGCCTTAGGTTTTTATTCTTGAAATCATGAATTTTGCCAAAATCAGCTATGAAAATTGAATTAATATTCATTTTGATTCTAATAAAATTGGCGACCGTATAGTATACAGTCATCTCTTTCCGATAGATAACTTACGGCAAACTGTGCCACCGTGAAATATTCTACGTACAATTTACATGTAACCTATAAACTCATATGTGAAGACTAGAAAGAATGGCAGAGGACATTCTTGTAAATAATTATCTAAATGCATCCCCCACATACAGATGAGTTTCGCAGTTGACACCATCGTCCATGCAAGACCTAAGGGAGAGGTGACCTATCACAGAGATAATCATCAGTAACCATTATACAAACTGGAGTTTTTCCATCTGTGAAATCGTCTTGAACGTATTTTGCACCGGAAGCCTCTGCCTTTTCAGTCAACTCCCGGAAGCAACCGCACGTCCAAGGATTTCCCCGTAGATCCATAGTTAAATTAGAAAGATTTGTGGCGAACGTATCAGGTGGTAATGAGCTTAGAGAGTTGTATTGTAAATAATGTTTTTTTAGATTTGGGTAGTGAAATATGTTAATAGAAATTGTCTCAATAAGGTTGAAAGACAAATCAAGATATTCAATAAAAGGCAATTGACTAAATGCGAAAGTGTGTAAGCGATTATGGTTTAAAAATAACCTACGTAGTGTTTCCGGGAAAATAGTAGAATTGAGATAGATTATTTGGTTTCCAGAGAGGTCTATTTCATATACACTCGTCAGTCCAGAGAAAATTGTATCAGGCAATGTCCTAATATTGTTTTTCGATAAATACAGATGTTGCAAATTTGACTGCGATCGAAATATATTGGCAGACAAAGTTACTAGTTGATTGTGTGAAAGATATAAATGATATATGCGTGTGTTATTGTAAAAAACATTGTCAGATAAAATTGATAGTAAGTTGATTGTGTGAAAGATCTTAATCAACTAAATTAAATATTATTGGAGAAAATATTGTCAGGTAAAATTGATAGTTGATTGTTTACAATATAATCTATGCATTTCTGTATTATTTGAGAAAGTATTAATTATCAGATAAAGAGTACAAAAGATTGTTATTTAGATTAATGTATTCCAATTGAAAATTTGGATGAAAAAAACCGTCTGGTAAGTGTGTTATTTCATTTTGCGACAGATCTATAGTATGTAATCGAGTAGAACACAAAAATGCATATCTTGAAATAGATCGTAGTTTATTTCCATAAATATTCAATTCTATAATGTTAACGCACATTTCACTCTGAAATCCATCCACTCGAAAATACACTCTGATCTGATTTGCCAAACGCGCCAAACGCGCCAAAAGAAGTATAACTTCAAAAAAAACTGAACCACAATTTATTATCTCTCTCATTCACTGATAATACTTTTTACGCGCACACTATTTTTAGCTGATTATGAATAATTGTTAAATATTTTTATATCGATATGTAAAATTATAAAATACTTATATTCCTTTATAAATTGATTAAAACACACGGTTTAAAAGTACGCCTTGTTCATAAGGTAGTAATATTGTAATGAATGAATATCATTCTCTTAAATACTTATATGTACCTACTCTGTTATCACATTTATATATTTTATAAAAATACACTGATAAGCGAATGACAAACCGGTTTGTACAGTATGGTGAAAATGTAGGTATATGAACAAAAACATAATGTAAGATAGTACCTACTCTCCAACAAGAAGATTTAGGCAAAAGCCTGAAGGCGCTGCTGTCGAGTGTATAGTGTAGAGTATAGAATGCCATAGAGTAGGGGTTCCTAACATTTTTGTACTCTAGAGCACATTCTAAAATATCGGTAGGGTGGCGGGCACCACCTATTTTTAATCGACAAACTCCTTCCATAACTTCTCATTTTCCCATAATTTATTTTCTTATATTCATAATTTATTAATAAATAATAAACAAAAATGTTTCAAAATAATAAAACTATTATTCAAATTGCATACACACAGAGAAATGTATTTACAAAACGTAAACAAAGTAAACAAAAAACACAAATACAAAGAAAACATTTTATAAAAAAATAGAATATCAATATATAAGTGTGATCTTTGGCATTGCATATCATTGGCCAGTGCCTCATAATTAGGAGAGTATGACGATAATCCTGTTAGCAAACAATCATAAAGATGCTCATCGGTGAGTCGAGATCTATATCTTGATTTTATTAAGTTTGGTTAAAAATGGGAACTTTTCTCTGTCCACTGTATTCCAAAAGTCCTCTGATATTAAGGATTTAAGCAAAATATCATTCTTAAACTCCAAAATTTCTAACTCTAGTTCTTCTGTCTTACCATGAATAAAATCTGCAATACATGCGGCCATTTCCATTACATTTATTTGGCAAGTAAAAGGATTTATACAGAAGGAAACAATTGGCTCGATGTCTGTAAACTGCAAAAATCTCTCTTCAAATTGTTTTTTTAACACTTGAAGATGCTTAATAAATAATGACCCGTTTAATGCATTGTTACCTAGCATTTTATTCATATGTGGGAAATGCACGAGAGAATTGATCTGCAGATGTGATATCAACAAATCCAATTTAGCTTTAAATGACTTTACAGAGCTTATCATTTCAGCTATGTTTTTATCTTTCTCCTGCTACTCCAAATTTAAAGAATTCAATTTTTCCATGATGTCTGTAAGAAATCCCAAATCAATCAGCCAGCGAGAGTCAGCTAGTTCATCATAATTTTCCTTTTTATCGTTTATAAATGTTTTTATTTCTTCAATTAAACTCACAAATCTTGTAAGAACCTTTCCTTTAGTAAGCCAACGTACTTCAGTATGCAGAATAAGATCATGTTTTTTATCTTCAGTATCTTCTAACAGGGCCTTGAAAAGTCGGTGTTGCAAAGGAGCTGCTCGAAACTAATTGATTATTTTTGTAACTATTTTCATAACGTGTTCAAATGGCAATATTTTACAACACAGAGCTTCCTGGTGGACAATACAGTGGTAGGACATAAAGTTTGAAAATGATTCATCCTTCTTGCAGAGTGCAATAAATCCTTTGTTTTTACCTACCATTGCTGGTGCCCCATCGGTGGTTATCGCAGACAGCTTGTGCAAAGGCATATTTATTGACTTGGCGTATGTTTTGAATGTATTATAAATATCCTCACCCCTTGTCTGTCCTTTCATAGGTAATATTTGCAACATATCCTCTTTTACTGTGAAGTTACTAAATACCATTCTCACCATAACTGCTAACTGTGCGGTGTCTGATATATCTGTTGACTCGTCAAATTGTAGCGAGAACCAGTCACATATTTCCAAGGCAGTCTTTAACTGAGTTTGTATGTCTGTTGAAATTGCATGTATTCTTTTTGTGACGATGTTATTTGACAACTGTAAGTCTTGTATTGCTGAGACAATCTCACGTTCATTAGAAAATCCATCAAACAAACAATCGGCACCTCCAGTCAAAAATAGTTTTTTAAAAAACTCACCATCAATGAAAAGTTTCTTCATTTTTGCGAGCATGTGAGAAATTTTGAAAGAAGCAATGGTGGCCTTTTTAGAATTTTCCACATGTCTAGTGAAAACAGTGTGTTGTGCAGTTAGACTTGATTTTAGTTGACATATTTTTTTCTTTCTTACTTCAGATTTAAGTGGATAATTCACATCAAAAGCGGCATGAATTATCTGAAAGTGTCGTTCAACATTATGTTTTTTCGGCACTGCAATACTAGTACCACACAATAAACAGACGCATTTATTTTTCACATTAAAGAAACAATATGATTCCTCCCAGTCAGTGTTAAAATTATAGGTTCATTGTCTTTTACTCGGTCCACTCATTTTAGAACTATATAGAAGGAATATTAAAACTCATAATTCGTGTTTCGTCAGACGAAAATGTCTCCTAGCTAACTGCCGCGACCCGAACGGGGCAGCAATCGCAATCACAATGACAACAACGCGGTTCCAGTGGGTCTATTCTATACTTATCGAACACTAAATTGATAAATAGTATCAAACTTAGGGTAGGTTTGTATCAAAATATTAGCACTTATTGTAACAATTACACGAAGCCGGTTTTTATTGTTGCAATAAGTGCGATATTTTAACAGCAGCAAGATAGGTGCTGTTAAAATAAAGCACTTATTGCAACAATAAAAACCGGCTTCGTGTAATTGTTACAATAAGTGCTAATATTTTGATACAAACCTACCCTAAGTTTGATAATATTTTTCACTTTATCACTTTAGCGGTCGATAAGCATAGAATAGACCCACAGGCGGGGAATGCTATTTGCACATCACTCCTTGTACACACCGAAAACCCGAACTGAGCCGATGATCGCCGAAGCAATCGGGACGGTACGAGCACGTGACTACTGTCACGTGCTTTGGCGTCCATCGACTCCTCAGTTCGTGGCGTTCGTTCACTTGGGGTTTTTTGCGTGTGTCAGGCTAGCGTGAAAATTCTGTCTCTGTCGAATAGTGGCGGGCACATACGGGCGCCATGGTGCCCGCGGGCACGGGGTTGGGAACCCCTGCCGTAGAGTGTAGGCATGACATTTTGATTTTTGAATAGTTTTGCTTGTCGCATGATGAATCCTAGAAGCTTACTTGCACGTAGAGCTGTTATTGTAGAAGTCATATGCAAGTGAAAATATAATGAACAGTCTAAAATTATCCCCAGATCTTTCGCCTCAGATTGACGCATTAATGTAGTTTTTGATATAATTAGATTTAATCAGGGTAATCTTGACCTAGGAAAAGGAATACAGAATCATGTCTTGTCAGTATTAAATTTTAGTTGAAGTTATACTTATTTAGGCGCGTTTGGGAAATCAGATCAGAGTGTATTTTTGGTGTGTGACATGCAACACATAATTTATTTTTTCACAGAAAAAAAACGCACTCGATTGGATTCGAACCACCGATTGTTCGGTTATCAGCTGAACGCACTACCTTTAAGCCACATAATGATACTGCAATCGTGACGATTATACAGTATATTATTATAGTTTAGAATTGTTCCGTTGCCTAGACAGCAAATTTATTATACAGTATAATATTATAGTTTAGAATTGTTCCCTTGCCTAGATAGCGAATTTATTATTGTCGGCCATTTGCAATTCCTTGCGTAATAAAACTATTAAACGTCAGAGTGACATTTGGTACTTTGAAAATAAAAACAACGAGAAACCATTATATAATTTAGTAATATAAGTTAAAGTGTATAGAAATAAACCAACGGCGGTCCAATAAGCGGTCCTTTTTCTTGAGTGTGTAATTTAATAAGATAATCAAGAGCTAGTCGAAGAATCTAGGTTATAACAAGTTTTGTTTTTGTTTTGTTACGCCAAAGAAGTATAACTTCTAACGCGTGTACATAAGTACACGCACCGCTTTTTTATTCTTTATTGACCAACTTTCAAGTGAACAGCGATTTCGTTGCAATATATTATTGTCTGCAAAAAGTAAAAATTCAATTTCATCCATGGCATGATATGACATTCACAATATCATTGATAAATAAATATGAGGAATATACTTGGTCAAAGAATAAAATTGGTCCATGGGAAACACCTGAAAGAGTTTGAAATACTTCAGATGCACACCCAGCATTAGGGAATCCAATCCCGAGCCAAAATTCGGATCTCGGGATTTAGGGATTACAATTTGACAATCCAGCGATCCCGGGACTGGTCCCGGGATTGGCATTTTTTCCAATGTTAATATAAAATTTTTATATTTACAAATAACATTGATAAAATCGGTCAAAAATAAATCTAGTATAATTTATACTATTTAAGACATTTATTGTTAATATTGTATACGTTCAATCTTGGAAATACTTAAGTTTAATGGAGTAAAAAGTATTGTAATATAAATACTAATGTGAATCTAATATGAGATTGCTGTTTCTGATAGTAAAGACGTAGTTATTTGTTATTAAAAGTATTTTTTCTGTTATATTTTCCATAAAAATTGATAAAAAAATCAATCTCGAAAGTTTTGGGATTATGTTTATCGATCCCGGGATTCATAGGTATCAAAAATAGCTCGGGATTCCGGGATTGGAATCCCTACCCAGCATACTAGACATATTGACAACAATGCGAAAAATTTGATTAAAAAAAATACAAAATTTATAGACCCGCCTACTGCACTAAGTTTAGTTGAAAGAATATGATCAATTCTATCGGAAGCCCTTGACATATTATCGGACAGGGCGTTATGTATCTAATAATTAATATGGTGGCGTCATAAATATGATAAGGCTAATATAGGATGGGCGATACCTATCTAATAAATAATTTATAATTAACTATTTCTTTTATTCAACGAATAATTCACAAGATTTAAGAATATATCATTCTGATTAATGAACATATATTATTTTGAAAAAAACACTTTCTGATAGAGAGAGAATGATATATTCTTAAATCTTGTGAATTATTCGTTGAATAAAAGAAATAGTTAATTATAAATTATTAGCAAGTGCAAGTAGCTACATTTAAAAAATATTGGAGAAATTCCACGACGTCGGTTAGTAATCAAAAGTAATAGTAATATACCTACTTTGATTTAAGAAACAAAAATCGATTGCCAAAGTAGCTGATTTGGAAAGAACGCTGATGGGTAGGTATAGAAATTCACCAATAGTTAAAATTTGTTCGCTAATAGTATGTCACGCCGTAGCATAATGGCTTAATGCGACGAACTTAAAAAAGATTTTTTCTATTGGTTATTATATACTCTATCAGAAAGTGTTTTTTTCAAAATAATATATGTTTAATAAATAATTATTGATCAATATTTGCATTCCGATGGGTATAATTTACTATCAAGTCAGTTCAAGTAATCGAATGAAATTGTATTAAATCAATATTTTTTATTAATGTTGGTAAATACTTATACTTACGTATCTACCTGATAAAAGTTAGATTGGAAAAGCAGTGGCGGACTCGAAGATTTTAAAGATACATTAGGTTAGTGACAGGCGTGACCTGCGTGAGCGCCAAGTTGAAACTCCTACTTTGCGTTGAGTGCCAAGTTGACGCTTCCCGCTTAAGACTAGCCACCGCCATCTTTAGATTAATAAAGCCTGAGCATAACTTTTTCCACAAGCAACGAGTGGTCCACTTTTCAGCTGTCAAAATCAGATCCCAGATTTCTTGACATATTGATTCGCCCTTTCTCGTTTCAAATTGAATTATAAAAAATTCTCACATCAAATATATTAACTATTAGTGTTATTAATAAATAATATACATTCCTGTTATTCATCAGCTGCCAAAGTCAGACTAGTCCGTCACACAAAAACCAGTGGTAATAACGATTTCCAAAAAATATGTAGCATTGAGCTATGCATTACATTTGTAGAAGGTGTGTTAATGCTAGTGTATTATTTATCATGTAACTCATCTATCCAAATCATAGAACAATGACAGGCAATGAAAGGTCATCCATCGAGAACAACAGGAGGGGTAGAAAAAGTAGGACCAGTCGTTGTGAATGTATCGGCTTTGTACTTGAGTCGGCAATGGACTAGCTCAAAGATGGTGTAGTCTGGGGGTCAAGCTAATTAGGAGAACTCAGATTGAATGGTGGCAGCACCTAGTGGTAGCGCCCCACTATATACTTATCGAGTATCTCCAAGTCCACATTTAATTATATAAATTTATTGAACATACATAATTTTAATTTCTCACTTATGAGAAAATATATTACGAGTATAACCAATAGAAAAAATGTTTTTGAAAAAAGTAAGCCACCCGGCAGGAATCGAACCTGCATCTCTTGGGTTTACGCCCCGTCCGCGCATTATCCTCTATGCTACGAGGTGACATACTAATTGCGACAAATTTTAACTATTGGCTTTTTAATACCTGCTCATCAGCGCTCTTCCAAATCAAGCTACTTTGGCAATCGGTTTTTTTTTATTAAATCAAAGTAGGTACCTAATACTTCAATTACTAACCGACGTCACGGATTTCTCCAATATTTTGAATGGCACATTTTTTAATCTTATGAATTATTCGTTGAATTAAAGAAATAGTTGATTAAATATATATATTTTTTTTTATAAACTGATAAAAAGTTATAATAAAGTTTATAGTTCGTGTATATGTTTATATTAACTATGGCGATGTCTATAATCTATCTCTATACACTTAGGCCCGTTTCAGACGGGACACCGCTGTCGCGCTCGATATAATATAGGAGGCCTTTGTATTTGAATAAAGGGGCCTTTGTATTATGTTTATGAACGCCCCAGAGCTAACGAGAATATTCAGAGCCAATAAGAATATTTAGGAAATAATTATTATAATTGAGTCAGTTACTCTATATGAAGTTGACGTCATTGGATATGGCTGACTATGTGGAAAAACGGATATCGCGGAAATTATAATTGCTGTAAGTTATTTAATAATATCGCCGATCAATATGCTGACATGGATTATTCAATTTATATATATTTTTTTTACATATTGTGGAAATTACATATTATAAGTTTAAGACGTTCACAATATGACATGAAACATTATTATACAGAAGAAAGGTAATAAAAGGGATATAAAAGAAAATAAAAAAGAGAACATTATATAAATATACAAAAACAGTGAAAATACAATTATACATCTATAGAAGTTCAACGAAGTACACCGAGTTTGCTAAGGAGACCCTATTTTAATAATTTATAAAATAGCATCCACTCAAACTCACCGCCACGCAAGTGGAATATATCAATACCCGAAGCAGTTTGGTTGAACATAGTTATCGCCCTCCCAAATGGCATTACCAGTGGCAGGTTGGTTCTGCATCTTGGGAAAGTAAACAACTGATGCTCACTGTTTCTAAGATAGCTATGAGGGACACACAGGTCAACACTACCTAGAATGGCAGAGTTCTAATTTAAACCTCGTATAAGTCGAAAAAAATACGTAGTTAAATAAAGATCTCTTCTAAATTGCAGACTGCAGTATGTAAACATACCTAAGAGAAAGTGAGTTGGATAAAGCCATGGATAGTATCCATACAACCTCAAGTAAAGGTTTGTTTATAAAACAAAAATAATATGTAGGTTCAACTTTAAATCGCTTATTTATATCAAATCTAGTAATTTTGGTATTGTTTAATTTTTTTAATGAAACTTTAAATTCAAAAATGCCTGAACTTTAAGCAGTCTTAAAGAACGACCGGAAAAAACTTATTTCCGTTATAAAAAAATATACTGTAAAGAAACTGCCTAAAGTTTCTTAATAGCCTTTTAAAAGTGCAACACTTAGGATGTTCATTAAAGATGAAACCGACTTGAAAGATTAATTATTATTTAGCAAAATAGCTATTATATTTATTATTTTTAGGTAGATACTTAGTCTTGACGCTTATTAATATTGAAGAAAGGTAAAACCGCGAGTTACTGCTTTTTTCAGTTTCGTAATAAACTGTTTTAATTAATATGAAATTACTTTTTCATTGTACATAGTACTTTATTAAATCAAATTATATTTATACAATTTTGTTCAAAATTGAATCAACGTATTATTTATTACATTAATACTATCGACTGAAGGTTGATGAAATTTGAATTTAATTCTAACGGATTTAAGTTTTGCACTATTCCATTTGAGTCGTTTTTTGCAACCCGGGTTTCGCCTTTCGGCATCTACAGGCACTGTGTACACTCACCATATATTATAGGTATATGTATTTCATTAGTTAACTCCAATAATTCCCAGTACGTTACCATTGTTCCCAGAATGGACGATTTTACACCTTTTGGGTGTAGTATTTTTCTTGTTTATAATAATTACTAATGATCTATTATTAGGATTTGGCGATTTATTATACACTTATCGAGTGTATTATTGATAAAGTATGGGGTATTTTACAAACACTAATATTTTTTTATTGGATCCTTGACTTAATAGGTAGGTGATAAGTTTTTACCTACTTTATTGTTTTCATTTGTTATATAAGTTTTAATAGTGTTCGTTGTCAGTGTGCGTTTGCTTTTTGGTGAGTGTATACAGTGCCGAAGATGCGCAAAGGCGAAACCAGGGTCGCAAAAAATTACTCAAATGGAATAGTACAAAACTTAAATCTATTAGAATTTATACATTTTTGTTCAAAATTGAATCAACAACATATTTTACAACGTTTTTATTAGCTCGAATTCTTGTTTGTCCGGTGGTTTTTTGTCCAGTACAAATCTTGCAATCGATTTTTAACTAACTTTCCGACTAGCTAGACATTTTACACTTTTAGAATGTATCAGAACACGATGCCAATGCATTCTTTTAATACTTTTAGCCATCATTAAGCAACATTGAATTCATTTTCAATTAATTCTGTTTTGTATAGAAAGTTATTTCAGAAAAATCCGTAAAAAGTAAAAGACTATTATTGGTTGCTAATGTGGTGGTCCTAGCAACTAAATTATTAATATTAACGTGCGTTACTATGGAAATCAAAATAAAATGTCAAAATGACATTTCAGTATTCTATATTTGTTTGTTTTTTATTTACTTCATATCAAGTACAAGTTTGAGCATATTGAGCATATAATAATTCAACAGAAAATTTAAAAAACGTTGTATTTAAAAAGTTCTTTTTATCTTATAATTATTTTTATATAAAGCCTTCGACATGATAATTCTTAATCTTTTAGTTAATTCTATTTTGCATGGAAAGTTATTTCAGAAAAATCCGTAAAAAGTAAAAGACTATTATTAGTTGCTAAGGTGGTGGTCCCAGCAACTAAATTATTAATATTTACGTGGGTTGCTATGTAAATCGAAATGAAATGTCCAAATGACATTTCAGTATTCTATATTAATTTGTTTGTTTGTTTGTTTTTTATTTACTTCATATCAAGTACATGTTTGAGCATATTGAGCATAATAATTCAACAGAAAATTTAAAAACGTCGTGTAGTTATAAAAAGTTCTTTTTATCTTGTAATTATTTGTTAACTTTATTCGTATTCAGCGCTCGACATGTAAAATTTAACGAACCGGAGCGCACGATAATTGTACGAAAATATTACCTAACATTATTATCTAATTGTATATGTATTTAAAAAAATAAATGTGTTAGATTTTTTTATTATATGAAATATGTCGCTCAGACGTTCAAATTAATATTTCCACGAGACGGAGCGATAATTTTGGGGATGTTACGAACCGGAACGGCGCTCCGGTGCGTTCCGATCCATTTCGAGCCCTTGTATTTTAATATTATATATTTTAATGAAGAATGCTACATTATAAATGTGTGATTATACTTATATTAGTATTTATTAAAAAAAACAGTTGAATTAAAAACCGTATTATTCTCTATTGTTCTATTTTTAAAATGTTATAAATCCAAAACAATATTTTTTCAGTAAATAATTTAGTTCATCTTAGTTCCAAGTTCAAAACGAAGAAAAATTATATACAAAATAACGATCCTTAGTATTTAGAATGTTTGCAAAATTTTCAGTTGTGTTATGGGGTGAAATAATGTTACACAGAAATATATTTTGACAGCACCATTTTTGATTCCATCGGAAAACAAGCCATAATATAATATATGAATATCTTATCAATTATACGATATGCAGGCTTATTTTTATGCGTGATTTTGCATTCCACGTAGTCTTTAGAAGTAGGTACGACGAATCAAATTTAAAAAAAAAATAGAAACTCTAAAATCAAATTCTAATAATATATTCTAGTCTTGTTCTTGAATTAGATGACCCCACGATGCGATGCCCACTTCTTTTCTAAACTTCGCCGTAATTGCAAAGTTTTACAGTAATACCCAAGACAGTAAGGCGGGGAACTTAAAACTTTGTCACGGAACACTTTTTCATGACCGTATAACATAGCGTGAAAGTTTGTCGGAGCTTTTTATAGAATGAAAAAAGCTTGCCTTCTGATCGTATTATATTATAACTTTTTATGTTAACTAAACCTATTTGTATAGCTATGTTTAATAATTTATAATGGATCTAATGATTTATAAATTATCAATCAATATAATGCAATATAAAATTGCATAAATTAAAAATATGGACGTAGAATTTCATCAATTGTTAATGGCCGCCGGAAAGCACTTATCGTACCTGTTTTCCTCCACCCATCCCACTGACATTAAAGGGTCCGACCACTTTAAATTTAAAACTTACCATCAAGCATTAAGGGGGGAGGCATGCCAGCAGAGAACCTAACGGAAAATACGAAGCTTGCAATTTGAGATTTTTTTTGATTATTTACAATTTCAACTGTATTAATTAATAAATATGTATCTGAAAATAATAAAAAAATATTTACTTATATTTTTTTGTAATTCAAAGATAAACTTACAATTATAAAAAATGTAATAAAATGTGAATTCGTTGCAGGGTCACATCTTATTATTACATTATATTTTGTAGTCATATTTAGGTATAATTAAATTTTAGTTTATTAAGTTTAAAATTTTTCGTCATGTAGATTTTTGACTAATTCATCATTTTAATATTTTTTATATTTATTTTAAAAAGACATCGATTTTTATAAAAATATAAATGTGTATAACATCTACACGACGAAAAATTTAAAACTTAATAAACTAAATTTTAATAATAAATATGACCATAAAATATAATGTAAAACTATTTATTACATTTTACATTTTACTTTACTTATTACATTTTTTTACAATTGTAATTTAATCTTTGAACTAAAAAACAAAAAAATACTTTTAATGTTTTTAGATACATATTTATGAATTATTACAGTTTAAATTGTAAATTATCAAAAAAAAATCTCAAATTGTAAGCTTCGTATTTTTCCGCTAGGTTCTCTGCTGGCATGCCTCTTCCCATTAAGTTCTGTTTTTGAATTCTTAGTTTGATGATTACAAATACGTATGACTGAGAAAGTTTTGTATGCACTATTTAAAAATCTAAAAATCTATTATTATATTATATTAATATTACTTACTATATACACTCCGTAACTTTGTGGCATAACCTCAAGGATTCCGTCGCCGTGGCCGGCACTCTCTCACCCTGCAGCATGGTGAAAGGTGCGAAAGTTGGCGATGGACCGAGGAAAATGGCACTATTCCTATGTAATGGCCAAATTCTGGGCGTAACAGGGTAAAGTAAGTAAGTAAATAATATTACTTAGGTATGTATGTCGAGCTGGTGTCCAGGTTCAAATACTTGGCTGCCACGGTTGCCGACGATGGTGGTATTTCTAGTAAGCTTGGAATCCGCATGGGTATGGCGGGTCTGCATTCAGCCAACATGGAGTCGCATGGAGGACAAAGCTGTATTCTGTGAGGACTAAATGCCGTTTGTTCAACGCGTGCGTGCTACCTGTGCTCTTGTATGGCTGTGAGACATGGCATCTTACTAAGCTTCAAAGGTCTCGGCTTTTGAGCTTTGAGGATCAATCTCTCCGCAGAATCTTAGAGATATATTGGTACGACCGCGTTACGAACACCCGAGTTCGTGAGCAGACACAGCACCCTTAAGCAAGAGACTTAGACGTAATCACAAAGAAACGTTTTACGTGGCTGGGACATGTGTTACGGATGCCACCAAAAAATACGACAATTCGTACCCTTGTGACACAGTCTCAAGAGTTCCGTCGTCATGGCCGACCTACTCTCACCCTGCAGCGCTGCTACAAAAGCGATCTACGTGCTGCTGGCGTGGAATGGCGGAAGGCGCAAGAGTTGGCGATGGATCGAGGAAAGTGGCGCGAACTTATGCTTGCCCTATGCCCCGACGCTGGGTCGTGACAGGGTGAAATAAAAAGAGTCGTAGGTATGTAAATAAATTATATCCATTAAAAAATCAAAAAATAAGGCCTCGCACTGATTCTAAAAGGTTTGGAATCACTCTACTAAGCTGACATTATGAGATACGAGATTTTTATACAGGACAAAATATGACAAAACTTTGCTAACTTTTGATCACGCCCTTTTATAAAAGTGATGTACACTTTCTGTAGAAAAGTTTGATGAAATTTATAGGAATTTAACCTAAGTGCAATATTCGCCCACTTTCTGAGCGTCCGACGCTTTCTGATTTACATATAGAGGGAAGTTATAAAAAGTAGACACTAGATATATATATATATATATATATATATATATAATATAGAAAAATGAACAGCCAGGGATGGCAAACTTTTTTCTACAAGTGTGTCAAATTATATCTTTTTTTTTAAATATTGTATTTGTGGAACACGCAAGGTGGGTGACAAACTTTCATTCATCTCATTCTCTTACACGACTAATAAAATTGTATCTGGACGACTGCTTATTTTTATTGTATTTATTTTTTAAAACGTTTTTATTAGCTTATATTCTTATTTATCCGGTGGTTGCTTATTCAGTACAAATCTTGCAATCGATTTTTTACTAACTTTCCGACTAACTAGACATTTGAAACTTTTAGACTATATCAGAACACGATGCCAATGCCTTCCTTTAATACTTTTAGCAATCTTTAAGTAGAATTGAATTTATTTTCAGTTAATTCTGTTTTGTATGAAAAGTAATCCAATCCACTCTTATTGGTTGCTAAGTGGGTGGTCCTAGCAACTAAATTATTAATATATACGTGCGATACTATGGAAATCAAAATGACATTTCAGTATTATATTGTCTATTCTATGCTTATCGACCGCTAAAGTGATAAAGTGATAAATATTATCAAACTTAGGGTAGGTTTGTATCAAAATATTAGCACTTATTGTAACAATTACACGAAGCTGGTTTTTATTGTTGCAATAAGTGCGATATTTTAACAGCAGCAAGATATGTGCTGTTAAAATATCGCACTTATTGCAACAATAAAAACAAGCTTCGTGTAATTGTTACAATAAGTGCTAATATTTTGATACAAACCTACCCTAAGTTTGATACTATTTATTAATTTAGTGTTCAATAAGTATAGAATAGACCCACAGGTCAGCGAAAAATAGACGCCATAGCTTTCTTATTTTATACATAGGTGTCACCGTGAAATAGGGGGTATTTAATTACATTAATTATTTTAATACTCCGTCATCATCATAACGCCCACGGTGGCCGCGCGGCTTAAGTGTTAGACTATCACACCGTGGGTTCCAGGTTCAAATCCTGGGTCTGGCAAGTACACATATTGTTTTTCAATTTGTGTTGTGAGTCAGGGTATGGGCCTAATAGGTTGAGCAAGTGGCTGACATCCATTTCTCGTAAAAAACAAAATCTGTTAATACAAACCTCTACTCTGTGATCCTCTCTATGATCCTATTAGGATCGGACATGGTCGGAAAAAAATCATCATTATGTTATTACATATTAATTTACAATCATTGCTTTATTTATTTGTATAATGATAATAAATATCTCTATAAGATTGTAGCGGGCTTGGATAAGTATATGCTCGGAATATCAGTCCTATGCGACATTTCTTTTACCATGGGAAAAACTCGGCCATAAATCTCAGTTCTCAGTTCCCAATGAATACAACAAAATATTCATCAGAATCACCACCGCCTTGCGCTACAAAGAATTTTCCAGGGTTTTTGCAAGGCGGTTTC
The DNA here is from genome assembly GCF_057557595.1 of Rhyacophila brunnea. Lineage (NCBI taxonomy): Eukaryota > Metazoa > Arthropoda > Insecta > Trichoptera > Rhyacophilidae > Rhyacophila > Rhyacophila brunnea. The sequence continues at coordinate 26,635,058 of NW_028232904.1, read as the reverse complement.
ATAGGCCTTGGCCGAATTCAAATTAGCAATACCCGATGCGGGTAGAAGAATAGTTTTCAAAGGCAATGTCTCTCAGCCGGCACAATTTTCATTTGACTAGCATCAAGTAGAGTAGTTTGCGTGCCAAAGTCCTTAAGAAATCTCGATAGTAAATGCGAGGTATCCATAAAGGCATCTAGAAAAAAAAAACGGGCTTAAATAGATAAAATAAATTAAATAGTGCATTTAATCAAGTAATTAAGTAAGTATATTATGACAATGATAAAAATATTGGACATGTATCTTGACATGTTAACAATGTGGGGATGGTCCCTACAAACCCTTAAGGTAGAGAGCCGCCACTCGACATGACCATCAGTGGAATGAAACAAGGTGATGAAATGTGTAGTCTGTGAAAATAATATTTATAAATTCAATGTAGTACATAATATCGTAAAGTATATGCTTAAAACAATTTGTTCAATCTATCTACCTACCTACCCGTATCACTGTTCAATTGTATTTCGACAATTAATTGTAAAACAAAACATTTGTCATTATGACCTTGGGCAACTAATACATCACATCAATATACCATGACCATGTGAATATAAGTGAAATCAGGCAGTGGCGCACCCAGGGAGGGGGCAAGGGGCCCTATCACCCCCCAAACATGAAAATTATCAGAATGATTTTAAACATTGAAATTGAAACCCAATAAACTATACCTTTGGGCTTAGACAAATAAAGACACGGCAAAAAAATGATTTGTAATTCTCCAGCACCCTTTTTAGAAAAATTTCTAACACGAAAATTTCGAAACACTAATGTCGGGTTTTTTTAGAAACTCAATACCTAATGGAACTGTCAAAAAATTCTCGATGTCCACCCGAATTCCGGAGTGGTGATGGTAATAGCTGGGGAGGGCTGACAGAGCTCTAGCCTGGGGGCCCAGGCTGTGAGGGGCCCAGCGTGTCGGGTTGACCAGATTATTGAGATAAACATATATCACAAATTAGCTTTAATAGTAAAAAAAGTTGCCTGCGGCGCTATAATCCTTCATGACCATGAAAATATTTTCAATTATATAACTGTGCAAAATTTTTTTGATTATTATGTGTCGATACATGCTCCATTATTAAAGTAGATGTATTAAAAATCGCCAATAATTCACTGTATAAGTACCCTTAATTTGAAATGAATTAAAACCCAATTTGAAAAACGTTAATGTAGTGTTTCACACTGCCTTTAATCTTAGCGGTAGGTAGGAGGGCGCCAAATATCCTAGCCTGAGGGCACGTTTCAGAATGTGGGGACCATGGTGTAGATACACCGAGTACAATGGGCAAAAAACTGATAAACGAGAAATTAGACTGTGAAGAAGAAAAAGAGCATATGGGACTAATTTACATTCTATTCTTTAGGCTCCCCCCAATATTAATTCCTGAGTGCGCCACTGAAGTCAAGAGAAAGCTACCAGCAAAACGATAACCTATTTTTAATATTCACAAATATCGATACTTGAGGTAGTCAGTGTTGCTAACCGTAGTTGACAAAAATATATCAAGCAGGTTTTAAAAAATTAGCTAGTTTCAAAGACATAATAATATTATCTAATAATAAACATCTTGTAGGTAATATTATCAAAAAACAAATGCGGCGATATGCTATTTCCTGTTTCAATATATGATCATAACATTTTTTTTTATATACAACGAATAAGACATAAGATTTGAGAATGTAACATTCTATTTATTGAACATACATAATTTGAAAACATCTCATACATATTATACACACTAGAAAAAATCATTTTTGTAGAAAAAACACCCGTCGGGACTTGAACCTGTATCTACTGGATTCTTGTCAATATGCTTTTCAAAGAAAAGAAAAGAAGAAAACCTTCTCGCATCTGATCTATATCGTATCTCATATATCTTTTTTTTTATTTTTTGTGGACTGGCTACATTCTGCATAACTACGTTCAATTAAGGCTATACTTCAGTTGAGGCATGGTCTAAAAAGATCGTGGCTAGGCGGTGCGCGGATTGTGCAAATGAGACGTGCCGAACAAAACATAATTTGTCATAAAAATTCAAAATGCGTCCATTTAATGTTATGTTTATTGTTATATTACTAATAATACTAGTATATTCATTGACATGTTTTCTTTTTCAAGTACATACGCAAAGTTTTTTAATCATCTTTACACGATTTTAGAATATATTCATCCGACGCCATGACAAAACAAATCGACGTGCGCACACCTCCCTGTCGCTCTCCGATTGCCAGCGTGTCCGAAATTTCGTCGCACCTATAGTTGAAAATTATTTGCCGTTTCACTAAAGTACGCTCTTAAGTTCACTGTATCTTACTAAATTACGCCGATTTAATCTAGTAGTAAAGTTGTTATATGAAATGCTTATCGAATTGCGTCATAATGTTGGCTATCGGCTCATTACGTGCGTCCAACGCAACTATTGCGTTGACCATTACCTGGCCATTAATATAATTAGCATGTTATTTCAATGTGGTAATTAATTGGTAATTAACAGGTCCGCGGTGAACGCATAAGGTAGGTATCGTATTTATTTCCAGTGTGTATATGCATGAGAAGTTATAAAATTTTGTATTTTCAATGTATGATCTGTACATATCTGTTTATTTAATTTAATCTGTGCCCAAATCCTTGTGTACCTATTTTACCCAGACATTCATTGATACTGATTATTTAAAAACTAATAAGGACATTGCATTGATTACTGGGTACTTTTAACATGCAACATGTTCTACTCATGATCGTCGACGCAAAAGCGTTACGAAAAATAGTCGTAGAATAACTATATATAAACCGCGCAGCCCGCCCGCGGCCCGCGCCCCTCCCCGATTACTTACGCGCGCCGATTATTTTCATTTTACGTTCACTAGCCAACATAGACTAATATACTTTTGTAGCCTACATTCTGTGCGACGTATCGTTCGTCTGTTATTATTACTTCTTTAGTTTTATTATTGTGATTACATAATTTTCAGAAAAGTAAAATTGTTTGAATCCTTTGGATATGGTTACTTTGACAAATAAATTTTCTTTCGAATTTGGACAATCAGCATTCAGAGAATCAGTAGGCAAAGCATGTTCCATGTTTAATAATTTTAGCCGTCAAGGTTTAATTTTTAAGCGATACAACTCGGCGCAATGTCTCATAAATGGCCTGCTGGTAGACTAACCACCAAACGTGTTCGACACGCAGTGATCTCCTCTTACCTCCGTGCGTACCGTATCACGCATTATTACCCGCTTCACCTCTCATATCTTGACAGTACAAAATCTACACGGGCTGCGTGTGGTTAGCTCACCTATTGGTCGCCTTGTTGCACCGGCAAGTCGTCGTTAAGAGCGGACTGTCTAACAGTCGAAAAAAAATATAGTAATTTGGGAGCTAAGCCAGGAGTCCTCGATAATTCTCGAGTTTTCATTATAATATATTAGTTGGAAAAAATAAATAAGCTACGCTCGAAATGGAAAATTTTACGAACCGGAGCGATAAATAATTTTCAGTAAATATTAACATAGGTAGGTTTCTAATTTTATGTATATTTTATATCTATATAGCCTATCTAGCTCAGATGGTCAATTTTTTTTTCCACGAGACGAAACTATATTTTGAAGATTTCCTTAACCGGAATGGCGCTCTGGTGCGCTCCGATTCATTTCGAGAAATTATTATAAAATCTAATGAAAAATATGGTTCTTGTCCGTTTAATACTTTGGACGCGGAAGACGCACACGGTGCGTAATGACCAGGCGGCCGATCGATGTAATTAACGTGCATTTTAAAGGGGGCAATTAAAATCTCATTATCTCTTCAGCAGCGAAAGCGTTAAGGGAAGCCAAAGGCAAACAAATTTTGAAAATTGCCGATATACTGGATTATTAATTTTGTTAGGTTCAGTTAGGTTAAGTAAGATTAGGTTAGGTTATATTTTCATTATTTAATTCATGAATTTTTCCTAAATCTGCTATGAAAATTGGCGCGGTTCCCGCCTGGCTTCCCGTAAACCGTACCAAAAATATTTATTTGCCATGCGTGCAAAAACATCGCTTTTAATTTTTAGAATTAATACGTAAAGCAAATAAATTTAGTTATTGTCTTAATAATTTATGAACCGGAATGCATTTAACGGAGTGCTGGCTAACAGTCCCGTTCCGGTTCATTTCGAGTTCTGGTTGAAAGGAAAGAGCTACTAACGCCTGTCAAACTTTCAGCTGAGCCGAATACCTCTTTATAATAATACTTTGAAAGTGATATCACCAAACTTGTTTACTGCGATTCATCAAACCTGTTTGTATTCGTTCTCAATTATAGTAAGAACAGATGATAATTTGAAAACACTGGTCAAGTAAAATTTTGTTATATGTCAACTTTTAGCTAAGTATATTTTTTTTTGCTAAATGTAAAAATAAGTCTCCATTTTTCAAATCCTTATATCAGCATTATTGAGTCTCAACATGTACAAATACCAATATTATAATATAATAATATACTCAACACATATTTCATCAACAGTAACAGACAGATATAAAATACAAGACATAACCAAGATGATCCTGAAATCACTCGAGACTGAGAAATATATAGCCACTAGAGGAAATCTTTTTATGTGTATGTTCAATAAAATAATATTAAGTACATTCTTAAATCTTGTGAATTATTCGTTGAATAAAAAAAGAGTACAAGTCGGTTTGTTTACAGGAAGCCAGGCGGAAACCGCTCTAATTTTTTTACAACGTTTTTATTAGCTCGTATTCTTGTTTGTCCGGTGGTTGTTTATCTATACAAATCTTGCAATCGATTTTTAACTAACTTTCTGACTAGCTAGACATTTGAAACTTTTAGTATCAGAACACGATGCTAATGCATTCTTTTAATACTTTTAGCCATCTTTAAGTAGAATTGAATTCATTTTCAGTTAATTCTGTTTTGTATAAAAAGTTATTTCGGAAGAAGTCCGTAATCCAATCCACTATTATTGGTTGCTAAGGGGGTGGTCCTAGCAACTAAATTATTAACATATACGTGCGGTACTATGGAAATCAAAATGACATTTCAGTATTCTATACCTATTTGTTTGTTGCAAAATAGCAAAAAAAAATGATTTGTTGACAATTGCCTTATTTGTTGTTAAAATTCTCCGTTACACTTTAATTTTCAGTATTTAGTTTCGCAGAATCAGCCTCAGGGATCGCATAAACAATTTCATTAATTAAATGTAATTTCATCAGACTTCATGCTTCTATGTATGCAAAGCATAAATAAAAAGATTGATTTAACTACAGTAAGTTGTTTTATAAAGATTTATTCTGCCAAACTTAGCGACAGTCTGACATAAAGTATTTCGTAAGTAATTATTACTATATTATGCTTTAACTTGCTGTAAAGTAAAGTTACTTCCCTACTTTATAAGTCACGAATAGTTCAAAGCAGACTTGAGAGTAGGTCTATTGTTTGGGCACCGCATCAGTTGAAGTATGGCCTTATGGTGGAGAGGGTTCAGAAGAAATTCTTGAGACTCCTTTATTTGAGGTTGTACGGATACTATCCGTGGCTTTATCCAACTGACTTTCTCTTAGGCATGCTTACATACTGCAGTTTGCAATTTAGAAGAAATCTTTATTTAGCTACGTATTTGTTTCGACTTATACGAGGTATAAATGAGAACTCTGCCATTCTGGGCAGTGTTGACCTGTGTGTACCTGATAACTATCTTAGAAATAGAGAACATCAGTTGTTTATTCTCCCAAGGTGCAGAACCAACCTGCCACTGGTAATGGTAATTGGGAGGGCGATAACTATGTTCAACGAAATTGCTTCGGGTGTTGATATATTCCACCTACGTGAGGATGAGTATGGGTGGACGTTGTTTTATAAATTCTTAAAATAGGTTCTGCTTAACTCATCCGGTGTACTTCCTTGTACCTATCTAATTAATATTTTTGTATGTACATATTTCTACTGTTTAATAACATACTATATATCTCTTTTTTTATGTAATACTTACTGTTTTATATTTCTTTGTTTCTAAATGTCATGTTGTGAACGTCTTAAACTTATAATTTGTAATGTCTACAATATGTTAAAAATAAATTAATTAAAATTGAATTGAAAAATCACCATTACTGTGGAACCGGTGGGCGCTTAGAACATTTTACTACTAACAGAAATAGAAAAGTGGGCGGTAGATATAAAAAGGTTGACTACGCCTATTTTAAAGTATTTATTATTTCATATAACGTGATCAATTTTAACTTCAATGGCTATAGAACATAACGATATGAAGTCGACCAATTGTTGTCTTTCCCCAAATGATTTGTTTTTAATTTAAATTACAATAATATGCAAATATACCGTCAAAAATTCAATCAGTTCGTAGAATTATACGTTGATAATTATATATATTTGGTATGTCCTTGTTCTCAATTCATAAAAAAACTGCATATTTTTCCTGATGATAATGAAATACTTTCCAATCAATATAATATGTATATTATAATATATGAACCTGCCTACTTTCAAAATAGTAGATATGTGTTATATGAATACAAATCGTTTGTAATGATATGTATATAAACAGAGAAAGTAAACAATTTGTCCATTGTTTTACATTGTCACAGGTCTTACAAGGTAAGTTCTACATTACCTGCTTGTTGTTTATATATTATGTACTTAATAATAATTTAGTGTGGGGTTGGTAGGAAAAGTTTATATATCGTCATTTTTTATGTAATTTGAGTTTATCAGCAATAAATTATTATAGTGTATAATTATTTTTTAAATCACTAATAAAGATTTCAGAGTGTAACATTCTATATACTAAATTCAGTGGCGAAGGGTGGAGGTAGGCTATTAAGATTCGACATAGATAATGCACACTAAACTTTGTCATTCATACTTATATTTGTTTTCATTTAAATAATACTACAAATTACGGATAGTGTTGGTTAGTTTTTAAAGTTCAATATTAACCCTTCCATGATAGATAATAGTCAAAAAATACTCGTCTATCTATAAAATATCTAAAATTATGTCATTAAATCATATATAATTTTGGATATTTTATAGATATACTAATATTTGTATATATTATGGTTTGGTTTAGGCAGGGCTTAACGAATTTAAAAAAACTAACCATCAACACGTGTATTATGTATTCTTAATCCAAAGAAAACATATAATTATAAATGAAAAAGTATGCACAATTTTGTCGTATCGCCCAAAATATACCTAAACTTTTATGGTCTTGTTTAGGCAGTGTTCAATTGATTTTTAAAAACTAACCAACACTATCTGTAAATTGTAGTATTAGTTCAATAAAAACAAATACGTATGACTAACAAAGTTTAATGTATAGGTACCTACTATTTTTGTCGGATCTTAACAGCCTACCTCCGCCCTTCGCCACTGCTAAATATACATAATTAATGATATATAATAATAAATGGTGTTAGTTTTTTTTAAATCCATTGACCCATATCTAAACCGAACCATTAACAGATAAAAAAATAGTCTTTCAACAATAAAATATCTAAAATTATATATGATTTACTGGTATAATTTTAGATATTTTATAGATAGGCGAGTATTGTTTTTAACTGTTATCTATTATAGCTTCGTTATTTTAAACATCTGTGTGTACTTATGTACGCGCGTTAGAAGTTATACTTAACAAAATAAAATAAGCCGTTACATGAGTCTATTAATATTACAGTGGATTAGGTTTATGAAAACGTACGCTATTCATCTGTGTCTCATATAGAACATGATAATTGTAATTTAATTATTGTATTTGACCAAAACTCATATTTGCCATACAGCAGTTATAATCGATTCAAAAGTGAGAGTAAGAATGATGAATTAATAAAAAATCAAATTTTAATATATTTTTTGAATTATTTACCAACTCAATATTCACAAAATTTATTTATTTATTGATATATAATTTTACTCATAAATAATACTTACATAAATATAGCACATTACATAAATTTATATTATTATTATTATATATAATTAATAAAACATTAAATACGAGTACATTACATAAATATAATCTTGATACACAACCTTTACAATGAAAAATAAATATACACTCCAATATAAATAAAGTTTTATGAATATAAATTAACAGTATAGAATGTTCGTCTCCAGAAATTTGTTTATAAAAATATATATTTATTATGAAACAATGTTGGTTATGTTTACAACACGTGCTGTTTACTTGGTTGTATTGAACGACTAACTAAATAACACTATGCGTGTGCGCATGTACCCTTCAGACCGAAATGAATATAATCATAATAATAAATTATGTGTTGCATCGGCGAGCTCATCTTCATCACACGCCAAAAATACACTCTGATCTGTTTTTCCAAACGCGCCAAGAGACGTATAACTTAAATTATAAAAACTAACCTACACTATCTTCAATAAATTTGTACCCTTAGTTCAATGAAAACAAATACGTATGCCTGACAAAGTGTAATGTACACCATTTATGTCAGATCTTAACAGCCTACCTCAATCCTTCGCCACTGTCATGTTACATATGGGCCACCATAAAGTGGTGGTTATATTAACGTACTTTTTTATGAGGAATGGTTGTAAGGTATCTGTCCAACCCATTGAGTGGATCAAGCACACGTTGAAAAAAAATGTAACAGTTTGTTTTAATCACGAGCACGATTGAACCGGCGACTCATGACTTCATAGACGGCTACACTACCAACTGTTATAATAGATTATAATATTTTTATATTGCCTGATAATATGTAACTATTTTTAAATGTATAATTTTAAACCATAGGTCCTCTACGATGGGAAAAAGAAAAGTATCCAATGTCATTTTTGGCGGAGTTTTACTGATGGTGATAACTTGTCCAGCACAACGTGTTGGAGCAGTAATATTAACAAGTATGTATTAATTAACACTAAGGAAGGACGTGCTCCGCGTAGGTCAAAATGGAGTTTTTATGGTATTTTCAAAGCATGATCCTGGACATTCCTTAAACGTTGTAGATAATCTATTTATATAATTTTGAAACCTTAATATCCTTTAAATTTATTTTAAACATTTTATGACTGCAAACCTAACCTAACCCAACCTAACCTAACCTAAACTAACCCAAACTAACAAATAATCCAGTATATCGGGTATTTTCAAAATGTGTTTTCCGCTGTATTCCTGATAACCGAACAGTACCATGCAGTTCATTTATCACAAGAGACATAAGCAAATCATAATAGACCCTACTGATCTAATTATGATTAAGGAAATGCTGAAGATCGTTTCCGCTCCATTGTTGTGTTTTGTCAACAAAACATACACATTAAAGTGTGTTACTCAAGTCCTGAACGAAAACGAACCATTAATGCGACTGAGTAAGCAATCGGCAGGCTTATATCTCTGCACTATGCGTTAGAGTAGGATAGAATTTCTACGGCTAAATTAAATATTTTTTCTAAACGTCGCCGATAAAAATGGATTAGACTGATTACATTAATTTAAAAACTGCGAGCACATTTATTGTTTTTGTTTTAAATATAAAGTTAGTAGTAATTATTTTTAGTTATTTTAGTAGAACATCTTATAAACTATGTTGCGTTTAAATTTGGTAGCCGTACTGAGAAGCAACACGATGGTATAACGTTTCATAGTTTAAGTTGATAATAATAACATCAAGGTTCTACTGTGCGTTATACGCAAGAAACACGACTTCATTTTGCCGAAAAATAGGCGCTCTCTATACATCATTACTCTGAGGGTGACATGTAATGCACAATAATAATAGTGGTATGATTTCTACATTAATTTATAACAAATATTGTTTGCTTTCAAGACAACCCTTATCGGGTGAATATCAATGGACCATACTCCAGACCTCTTCCTAAAAAGCTACCCACAGCAGCTGATATAACACTCGTTCTTTATACTGGACAACTACTTGAAAAAGTACGTATTTTTTTTCTATATAATTTACTGTTGATAAAACTTTTCGAGATAACCTGTAATCCAATTAAAAATGGCACAAAATATTTAAATTTAAAAATAGATACCTACCTATTCACATTAAATTTATTTATTTACAAATAGTAAACTTTAGAAATTAAAAATTCAAGACGTTAACAACATGAAATGCAAAAACTAATAACAGTCTTAAAACATGAAGCAGTTTAAAAAAAACTGTATAAAGAGTAAAATTTAATTGTGTGGAGGTAGGCTGTTAAGATCCAGCTTAAATGGTGCACACTAAACTTTATCGGTCGTACGACGTACCTGTTTCATTCATTCATTGAAAAAAGACTTCACTTTACAGATGGCGTTAGTTAGTTTTTAAATTTCAATAAAACCCTGCGAAAACCAAGCCATAATAGATAATAGTCAAAAAATACTCGTCTATCAATAAAATATCTAAAATTATGCAATTAAATCATATATAACTTTGAATATTTTATGTTTAAATTATTATTTTTTATCTATTATAGTTTGATTTAGGCAGGGTTTAATAAATAATAAAAAAAAAAACAGCAATAAGACGTGTATTCTTAATCCAACGAAAACAAATCAGTATGAATGAAAAGGTGTGCACAATTTTATCATATCGCCCAAAATATACCAAAACTATTATGGTTTGGTTAGCAGGGTTTAATTGATTTTTAAAAACTAACCAATACCAAATGTAAATTGTAGTGTTGGTTCAATAAAAACAAATACATATGACTAACAATGTTTAATGTGCACTATTTATTGCGAATATTAACAGCCTACCTCCACCCTTCGCTACTGATTAGTAAGTAGTGAAGTGTGTAAGTACGATAAAATTTATACCCAAATTCTCCATCGAAAACCTTAAAATAATCAGTTTAAAAACCCGTATAAAATAAAATCGTAATGTATTCCGAATTAATCGAGTGAAATAATAAAAAACGTGTACTTATCTAATAATAAATGTAATGCTAATCAACCCCCTTTCCCCTATTACAGTTTGTGCCTACCGACATTAACTAAATTTCTGTCATATGCCTCAGGGGTGTAATATAGTTCCGTCCACGTAATTACAATCATTCACATACTTGAACCAAAACGTTAAACTATAGTAATTAGTGTGCCTCTCCTGTTTAACTGTTAGATGAATAAACGGGTCCGCGTGGACGATTTCCCTTACATTTTTATTTAAATTACATTACATGATGCAATGTTTAATTTATTTGTACCTAGGGATTGCAATACCGGTATTTTAAAACCGGTATTCCAGTGTTTATTAAAACCGAAATACCGGTTTTAAGAATCCAAAATACCGGAATTTTCGTTATCAAAAAAGCACACTCGTTTACGTTTTTGAAAATGAATTATAAGTTATGTGCTGATAAAATGCAAATATATTGAGCGAATTCAACAGAGGTGAAAAAATTATATTATTTCGAAATAGAAAACATCCGTGACAAAAGATGACTGTAAAAACGTTGAATTTAAGAAGTTTTTTCTGTAGCCGGACTTATTTGCACTTGATGAACTTTTGAGAGTTTTAGTTAAAATTATCAATATTATGTATATTCAAATTATTTGTAAAAAGTCACTAGTTCTACAATTATGATCAATACATATTTTTAAATGTCAACATAATAAATGTAGGTATGTAGGTTTTTGCTATAAAATAATATTTTAAAGAGATTTTAATAGCTAGATTTGTTGACTAACACGTACTTTAGTTTTTTTTAATGTTTAAGAAATACCGAAAAACCGGTAATCCGGTATTGCAATCCCTATTTATACCCCCTCACATAAATAAGAAATGTATAATATGTAACCACTTCCGTTACCGTTATTCCAATTTTAAAAATCATTATTCCGAAAATCTAACAAGCTTTAAAAAATAATAGAACGTCGCATATACCATCCCTTGGATACTATCTTACTCGGATACAAATTTACACTGTATAAATTTTATTTTTCACTATATAATTTTAAATTTTTATTAAGTCTTTTGCCGAGCAAGAATAATAAGTATTGTTCATCTAACATTCTTGTGTGTGAAGTTCGCAAGCAAAACGTTTTTTAACTTATTATATTATAATAATAAAATCAAAATTTAAAATTTAGTAGTAGGTACTGTTACCAGACATAAAAAAGACTATGGTGCGATGACGTTTCAAATTCCAAATCAACAATAATTGTACCTGCCGGCGAGATCGTCGCTCCGTTAGGTTTTGACTTGACCGAAAGCCTTCTCTTTGCACCCCCCGCTGTCTCATCACCCATAGATTTGTTGCAGATAATTGCGACAGTGGAGATTCTGGGGTGAAAGCAGAAGGGACCTCGGGCCGCGTCTCGGCGCGGTCACGTGGGCGCTTCTCAACGCAAAAATGCCGCGCTTTTCTCCATGTTATAAATCAGTGAATCCCTTTTCCCGTTATTGTGTTAATAATAATTCATATACCCACCCTTAGAACGAATCGCGTGTCCGATAGTGTTTCGGTGTTGATCCCGGCAATGTGCCTAAGACGGTTATTTTCCGCCGCTCAATCGTTAATAATCCGTAATCGTTGTAATACCAACCGGTGACTCGTGCAAAATTCTAATGAAAGTTAATCAATTTCCTAGTGAGAGAAAAAGCAAATCAGTGCTTAGTGCGCGGGACAATAATAATAAACCGACCCCAAATATAAAGACAGTGCGGTGACTAATTTAAGACCTCTTTATATGTAAATGATGTAATATTATCAATGTTTGCCTATGCCCTAGCGTAAATAAATCTAGTTCCACGTGGAACTGTCAAATCAAAGACGTGTTTTATCTTGAATTATATATCCTGATGTCCACACCTCCCACTGAAGTAATTCTCAAGAAGAATCCTGCCAGAATACATGTGAGTCCCATTCTTCTCAGTATTAGTACATACCAATTTTATTTTTCACTACCAAATAGGATTTTTTACACCACACCACATTTGCTGCTAGTATATTATCATAATATGTGTGTCAGTAGAATTGGGTATTTCCCGAGAAAATCTCAATCTCGAGATTCGGGATTTCCAAAAAAGAATTTTTGAGAAATCTCGAGATGTCGGGAAATTTAAAAAAAGCCTGTAAAAATTCTAAAATCAGTGTAAAAATAGACAAATTCCAAGAAAATATTTTTTTTTTATTTATGTAAGAAGACAAACAAAATAGAAGTAGGAAAACAAAAATAATTCATAAAATTACTTATTAAAATAGAATTTCAAAAACACAAACTGTTAATCGCTGTGTCTGACAATTGCGTACCCTTTTGAGATACAAAATTCCCCAATGTTGCAAAAATTGCGCTCATTTTGAGTCGACGTTGGCTTAATTGTGTTAAATGTCCCGATCAGTCTTTAAACGTTTTGTGTTTTCTGTCCACTTTTTTCATACGAAAATTGTTTGTTTTTCAATTAATATTTGATGAAAATAAATCCCGAATCCCGAGAAAAGATTCTCGAGATTCGGGATGGAAAATCTTAAAAATTTCTCGAGAATTCCCGAAACCCAACTCTATGTGTGTGCATTATAAATGCTAATGTTTTACTATTATTATTCAACATTATATAATTTTAGAAAAACACTAACTGAGAGAGTATATCACAACCAATAGAAAAAACTTTTTTGAAAAAAGTAAGCCAACCGGTCAGGAATCGAACCCGGCATCTCCAACGGGTAAACGCCCCAAACTCGTCGCATTCATTTCGCTCGCATTCACTCGTCGATTCCTGACCGGTTGGCTTACTTTTTTCAAAAAAGTTTTTTCTATTGGTTGTGATATACTCTCTCAGTTAGTGTTTTTCTAAAATTATATAATGTTCAATAATCAGAATGATATATTCTTAAATCTTGTGAATTATTCGTTTGAATAAAAAGAAATAGTTAATTAAATATTATTATTCAAGTTAATACAGCTGTACAGTGGAACCTCTCAAAACGAGCAATTCGCATAACGAGTAAAACAAATTTAAAAAAAAAATGGCTCCATTAACGAGCGACATTTCGCATAACGAGTAACTTGTGAAAGGATTTAAAAAGGATTTCAAGTTATACACATTTATATTTTTGTAAAAATCGATGTTTTTTTTTTTAAATAATTATAAAAAATATTAGAACTATGAATTATTCAAAAATCTGTACGAAGAAAAATTGAAAACTTAATAAACTAAATTTTAATAATAAATAATACCATAAAATATAATTTAATAATAACGTAACTGTAGACATAAATGCGTAAGAAATTCAGATTTTTTTTTACAATTATTGTAAAGTTTATCTTCGACTTATAAAAATATTGTTCTTTTTAATGTTTGCAGATACATATTTATTAATTAATACAGTTTAAATTGTAAATTATCAATAAAACGTCTCAAATTGCAAGCTTCGTATTTTTCCGCTAGGTGCCTCTGGTAGGTAGAAGTCTCCCTCTTAAGCGTTAAGGTTAAATCGTTGATTCGTAGTGAGTCTTCGCTCCTGATTACGTATTTATAGTAGATATAAATGTAACTTGTCCCTCCCTATTTCAAAGCATTATAATATTTTAATATGTGGGTTTTAACAAGTAATAAGTATACATAACCTTCGGTAAATCAGCGGAGTTGGAGTGAAAACATGAGTACAATTTCCAGCACTTACCTGAAACAAAAAGAAATCGTTCATTAATAAATTGACAGACAAATGACTATGTACGCCATTTTACGTGAATGCTCATATTACTATATATTAGTTTCATAATTTTATTATTTTATAAGATCATGGAGTTACGTGGTCGAATTTCTTATGAGACTTGTTCAGAGCACACTTCAGTAAGTGGTAATCTCAGTTTTGGGTAACTGCTCTTGATAAATTCAAAGACACACACACACGCATACACATATCAAACGTATGGTTTTGTGATCCATCCGGGTGTGGTTTGGTTGTTACCTTCAATGTGTCCAGCAATTTGGCTTATCTTACCTTATCATATTTTTCCTCCCGTCTATACATACCAATATTATTTAACTTTATCTTAATGCTGCCATAAGAATATAAAAAAATTAACTTCGTAAAGGGACAGGTCTCTCAGCCAGAGTTGAGGCGATCACAGATACGAAAGAGTGTGTGTATTGGTGCATTTCTGAGACAACGGGCATTGCACGACGTCTACGAGAAACAGCCGTTTGTCTTGCTTACGCCTACTTATTGCGCTTATAACGAAAAGAGGACAACAGGCGTATACGTTGATGTCGATTTAAAAATTTGTAAACACCTGATGCGTCTGTATGAGTATTGTCTTCGCCTCAACTCTTGTTAACACATCTATAAAGGTGTCTTCCAACTACAATCTTCCAATACACCCAAATTCTTATACTTAATAAAATGTTTTTTTTTTGCAGAGATATTTTAAATTGTCAGACCCGATTGCCCAACTGTTGGAGTCGCCAAAGTTCAACATCAGCCGTCCCATAACGATCTTCAATTATGGTATCCGAACCACACCTGACCTTCCAGTCATGACAGAATTGCCTACTGCCCTCCTGTCTCTCGATGAATCCAACGTCTTTGTGCTGTATACATCAGGCTATTTAAATGGTCTATACGCTACATCAGTTATCAACGCAAAATATCTTGGACAATTGGAGGGAAGCTGGCTTGCAGATTACTATCTCACACGTAATAAATAAACTACTGAACAAAAACTGAATTTTTGAAAAAACTTCTGAGAAAATCTATTATAACTAATAGAAAAAATCTTTTTGAAAAAAGTAAGACACCCCCCGCAGGAATCGTACCTGCATCTCTCAGGTTTCGCACCCACGCAAACAGACCACTGTGCTAAAGGTGCCATACTTAATTACAACAAATTTTCACTAATGGCTCTTATAATACTCTCTGAAGTGCTTTCCAAAATGAGCTTATATTGGCTATCGGCTTTTGTATTTTAAATCAATGTAGGTATTACTTTAATTACTAACCGACGTCATGGATTACTCCAAGATATTTTTAGTGTTGTAGTAGTTAATTAATAACTGAATTACTCTTATTTGTATAATGTTTGAGGATTTCACGGTTGTTTTTTATCGTAGTAGATTTTTGGGTTTCCACCGTGTGTCCTTCTTCCTTCTTAACTCGGCGTTTCGGGCTCGTTGCAGATCATATCATCAGATGCATATCATCTCTTGATAATGGCCTCTGCAACGAGCCCGAAACGTCGAGTAAAGAAGGAAGACGGACACACGGTGGAAACCCAAAAATCTACTACGATACTCTTATTTGTATAACCATCATCATCAGTTGGGGTTGATCCACTACTAGATGAAGGCTTCACCTAGTCCCATGCACGCAGATCCTAGTTCTTTGCTGCGATATCTGTCAAACTTAATGAGTCCATCAATCCAATGGGTTTTAGCAGATCCCTATGTGTTTTAGTGCAAAGGTACACATGCAGTAAACCGTTGCACCAGTAAACCAGTTAAATATTAGTAACTATGTCCGATCCAAATAAGATCATAATATGGGCCTGCACTCTGTAGTTTTGTACATATTAACAGATTTTTGTTTTTATGAGAAATGGGTGTTAGCCACTTGCCAACCTATTAGGTCCATACTCTGACTCCAAACACCAATTGAAAAACAATATGTGTATTTTGTCAGACGAAGGATTCGAACCTGGGATCTACAACATTATAGGCTTATTAGATGCTTAAGCCGACTCCAAACACCTATTGAAAAACAATATGTGTATTTTGTCAGACGAAGGATTCGAACCTGGGATCTACAACATTATAGGCTTATTAGATGCTTAAGCCGCACGGCCATTGTGAGCGTTATAAATATAGATATTATAAGCAATTGTTATGAATTGTTTTCATCATGTTATCGAATATACATTTGCTTAAATAAAAACATTGTGACCACGTGGTCACAATGTTTCTCGCTTGATTCTGTATTCTTCATTTAGTGATTTTTTTATTATTTTATGATCATAAATGTTTTTATAATGAATTTGAACTATATTCAATCTAAATAATAGGTCATTTCAAATAAACATCAAGTGAAAGCTACTATCAAAATTCCGGGATTTTGCCATTTGTAATTTCATTATTTTAGGATCACCAAATCTAGCGGAATGCCGAGATTTGTCTTGTAGATCCAGGAATTGTAATCTCTAATTTAAACGCTATTTCTTTCAGCCGGGGTCAACCGACACATTCACCTGATAGGGCACAGTATCGGTGCTCACATAGCAGGATTCGCAGGGAAAACGTTTACGTCACTTATACCTGGATATCTAATTCCAAGAATAA
Source organism: Rhyacophila brunnea (assembly GCF_057557595.1). NCBI lineage: Eukaryota > Metazoa > Arthropoda > Insecta > Trichoptera > Rhyacophilidae > Rhyacophila > Rhyacophila brunnea. Next base: position 26,617,738 of record NW_028232904.1, on the reverse strand, counting down.
CTGGATTGGATCCAGCTGGCCCTTTCTTCGAATCATCATCGACAACCCACAAACTGTGGAAGACAGATGCCAATTTGGTAGACGTCATTCATACCAATACGAAATCTCTCGGAATCAAAGAGCCACTGGGTAGGTCTTGCCTTTTTTCGCAATATATTTCTTCAGGGATGGTCCCTTTTAGATTTGAGGGGTACAAGCGCAAAAGCAGCAATCTCCCACTTTTATGTTTTTGTAAAAAAGTCCAAAAACTTATAAATATAAAGGAGATTTCGTCGGAATCTAAAAAAAATACATGATTTTAGTATTTTAATATCAGGGAACAAATAATTTCTCAGTTTTCCTTTAATGTATGTCTATAAAAAGATAATTAATATTTAATTTGGGAGATTGCTGCTTTTACATCTTACAAAATTGGAGATTGCTGTGTTTGCCATAAAACTTTATAAACTGCCGACATATTTGCTGCGTGTTAATTAGCTCGAAGGAAAACCTCATAACTTGGAAAGGGATATTAAAAAGATTTAAAATTAGCACCAATAAAAATCATCGCCAACTGTCTGTTTAGTATGGAGCGGCCATCCTGTGGCGTAACATTCCCTTGCATTTGATTGGTTGAAATGGAGATTGCTGTGTATGCTTTTGAAAGGGCAGAGAGATTTTTAAAGGTGCGTTTTGATAAGAGAATGCTAGGTCTGCTACTAAATATTGAATTTATTTGGTTCACAATTATTATATTCTCTATGGAACTGTATTTACAACTTTTTTTTCGAGATTTCGGAGATTGCTATCTTTGCTTTTATACCCCGCATTAAATTTGTGATCTGATCATAGACCCTTAGAAATCCTGGGATGCAATATTTTATTCACAACCACTAGTGGCTAAGGGTAAAGGTAGGCTGTTAAGCAGGGCCCCCACATCCTGAAGCGGGCCCCCAGGCTAAGATGTTTGGCGGGCCCCCCTACCTATCGCTAATGGTAAAGGCAGTATGACGCGCTGCAGTAGCGTTTTCAAAAGGGGGAACGTGGTAAAATTAAGGTGTATTTTTAGCCATTTTCTGTATTTTTAATATGTACATCCATTAAAATACATTTAAAGATTGCATCGTACAACCAAATATGTTTAATTATTAATATCAATGTAGTAAAATAGCGCCGCAAGCGACTTTTTTTATTATTAGAGCAAATTTGTGATATATGTTTATCTCACTTATCTGGTCGACAGGCTAGAGCTTGTCAGCCCCCCCCCCCCCTTGTGGGGGCCATGCTGTTAAGATCCGACATCAATAGTGCACACTAAAGTTTGTCAGCGTATTTGTTAATGTGTAGATAATATTTGTTAGTATTTAAAATTCAATTAAACCCATCCGAATCCAAGCCATAGTAGATAATAGTCAAAAAATATTCATGTGTAAAATAAAATATCTAAAATTATCGCAATAATCCATACATAATTTTAGATATTTTATAGATAGAAGAATATTTTTTATCGATTATGGTTTGGTTAGGCAGGGCTTAATTAATTTGACAAAACTAACCAACACCATCTGTAATAATATGACGTATTCTAATTGAACAAAAACTAATAAGCCTGACTGACTTTTTTATTAGTTATTTAATTTAATACATTTAGTTGAATTATGAAGTTGTCAAGTATCGACACACGATAAACAAAAATGTCAGCGCCGTATGTGACTTTTCCTTACTAGTAGAGCAAAATTGTAATGTATTTTTAGCACACTTATCTGGCCGTCTAGCCACGCCGGGCCCCCAAGTGAGAGCCTTGTCAGCCCCAACTTCGTGGGCGCTATGGGGTGGTTACTCGTACCTTATTGACTAGATGTTATTATTTTTCAGGCCACATTGACTTCTACCCCAACGGAGGATCAAAGCAACCGAACGCTTCCAACAACACTGAAAGTCATAGAAGAGCTTGGAAGTATTACGTAGAGAGCATTTACTACCCTTCCAACTTTTTAGCAGTTTTATGCCTCTCCTGGCGATCTTATCAATTAAATCGCTGTCAATTCAACCCGAAAGTTTTCATGGGGCATTTCTTACAACACACGATTATTAAAGGCGAATATTTTTTGAAGACAGGCGGTTCTTCACCTTATGGATTGGGTTAACAAACACACATCTACTGATTCTTCTGCTTAAATCGAAGAATGGACATGATATCTACAAATTCACTCAGTGATACGTTTATTTTAAAGACTGCTGACTCTCCAATTTATCAGAGAAGAAACCAAGACTCAAACGTAACAATTATTACTACTATTTCAGTTTTGGAGACAGAAACTTCTCCACTCTGTGAATTGGGAGAAAACTATATATTGTTAAATCTCGAATTCCGTCAGATAATGGAAAAATCTGCCACTACTTTCGTCTGTGAAAGATATGTACACACTTCAAAGATTAAACTATTGTCACCATTTTGCCTGTCAAAACAGCTAAATTTAAGACAGCCATTTCTCTTCAGTATCATATCCAGTGGCGAAGGGTAGAGTGTTATATTTAAAAAAAAAAAGAAAAAGTGTTATTTAATTAAACCAAAATAAATTTCGTACGCCAAGCGTACTACACTGAAATTTAAAATTGATACAAAAAACAAATAGAATTTTTAATACAAATTCGAGATGCATTTTCTTGGTACGGGACATAGAGTATTTCTTTTAAAATGGTAATGATTACTTAGCTTTATGTTTTAAATGTGATGGCTGCAATTTCATCTTGGCTGGAACTGTGAACTGCGAACCCTTCCTGTCCGAAAGGAAGCATCTACAAATGGCGTTGAAAACTGTTTCTATATGTTAACAGGGCACGTCCGAGCTGTACTGAATCTAATCTTGGAGTGAAGTACTTCTGCCGCCGAGAATGAGTTGTTTGTGTTGCATCATGCTTTCAAAAAATGCGGGAAGACTCCTCATTGGTCCATTTTTTAACGGTCATTGTTTTAGAAAACAGGGTTGACACACACTTTTTAACAAGGTTGTGCCAAATTTTTGTTGTTAATTAATTAACATTATTTATTTAAGTCTGCGTTTATGTAGACATGTCACGTGAAATGTAACATGACAAGAGGTAGGCTGTTAAGATCCACAATTAACGGTGCAGACTAAACTTTGTCAGTAATACGTATTTGTTTTCATTGAAATAAGACCACAATTGACGGGTGTGTTGTTTAGTTTTTAAAATTCAATTTAACCCTGCGAAAACCAAGCCTCAATAGAAAATAGTCAAAAAAAATATTTGTCTATCCATAAAATATCCAAAATTATGCAATTAAATCATACATAACTTTGAATATTTTATAAATAGAATAATATTTTTTATCTATTATAGTTTGGTTTGGCAGGGCTTGAACCTAAAAAAGCGAACCAACAATCTGTGTGATATTATGTACTCTTAATCAACGAAAACAAATAAGTATGAATGAAAAAGTGAGCATAATTTTGTCGTATCGCCCAAAATATACCATAACTATTATAGTTTGATTTAGGCAGGGTTTAATTGATTTTTTAAAACTAACCAATACCATCTGTAAATTGTAGTTTTGGTTCAATAAAAACAAATACGTGTAACTAACAAAGTGTAATATGCACTATTTATGGCGGATCTTTACATTGAAATTGAGCGCCCTCCACCGAAACCCGCCCTGCACCACACAATTGTAGGGTCCCGCGATACGCACGGATCTTAACAGCCTACCTCCACCCTTCGCTACTAATCATCCTCCTCCAAAAACTTATTCCATCTCCCTCTATTATGGCGCAGTTACCACTAGGCCCCAGCCGCTCTGGAATCTTTGTTGACACCGTCCAACCATCGGATTCTGGACCTGCTAGTTGACCTCCGACCGTCCAGTATGGTACCCAGGATTCCTCTCGGAGATTGAGCATTGTCCATTCTTATTCAATGATCCGCCCATCAGATTCTACACAGTTTAACGAATGCAAAGATACATTCTTATTGGAAGAGGTTGTGGAGCTCTAGGTTATGCCGAATACGCCATATTTCTCCTTCTAGTATAAGTCCATATATCCTACGCAGCACCTTCCTCTTGAATATATCGATCACATGCCGTAGGTCAGTATTGATCGGATCAACATCTTGTACATCTGATTTTTTTATACGACGAGAGAGAATTCAAGACTTTATGTGATTTTATAAACCAAAGTAGCACCCGTTTACTGTTATGACTCTCCGATTTATTTCTTCACTTATAACATTTCTTCTACTTCTATCAGAGGTTGGACATCATCACCATGGCCCGCACAAGGGGGGGCTGACAGGGCTCTAGCCTAGGGCCCCGGGCTCAGGGGGGGCGTGACGGGTCAATCAGATATTTAAGATAAACACATATCACACATTTTCTCTAATAGTATGTAAAAAAAGTCGCCTGCGGTAGTATTTCACAAAAGATAATTTTACATTTAAAAAATGAGGTCGTTAGATGCATTTTTATTGTTTTGTGTTGATACTTGATAACTACATAACTCAAGTAGATGTATTATATAACTATAAAAATCCCTAAAAATAAACTGAAGGCCCTTACTTTTACCTCTAACACAATTTTGAAAACGCTTCTGTTGTGCGTCACACATGCCATTAAACTTAGAGATAGGTAGGGGAGGCCGTTTTATGATGTGGGGGCCATGATCATCACTATCATTTCCCTTCTTGGTGCAGCTATTTTTAAGGCAAGTGATTCTCCACATTGGGTAAATAACTAAGTATATATTATTATATATTCTGATTTCTTGGCGTCTTTCATAAAATGGGTACAATCATCACCACTTTCATTCTCGATGTGGATATTTTAAAGACAACTGATTTAAGATAAAGAATGATTTAATCGTGTATTTGTTCCAACGAGAAGACAGTTATTTTATTTTTGTATTAAGCGTCAGGCATGATAATTGGCAATCCGCAATAAAAAAAACATTATGTTAAGAGCAAAATGAATTAAAACCACTAAGTTGTAAATAGAAACTGATTAAAATTCCTCGTCTACTTTCCATATAAAATCGTAACGAACGTCTGTTTATTTCGATCGACAGTGCGGCGCTCAATTGTCCTGGCGCCCAGTTGTCCTGTTCCCATATTAAATGAGGGGAAAATATCGGCCCGGTCAGTAGACCCACTCTAAAATATCCCAGTGATAATCAACATGTGGAAATAATCATACGGGAGCAATGTCAAACTGTAATCATTTCACATAAATTATTTAAAATAAATTAAATAGATCATAAGCAAATATTTCATACAAATAAACGAATGAAAACTAATGATTTTTTTTTTAAATATTTCTGACCATGTCCGATCCTAATAGGATCATATGGGCCTCCCCAGAGTAGAGGTTTGTTAACAGATTTTGTATTTACGAGAAATGGATGTCAGCCACTTGCTCAACCTATTAGGTCCATACCCTGACTCACACACAAATTGAAAAACAATATGTGTACTTGCCAGACCCAGGATTCGAACCTGAGACCCATGGCGTGATAGTCCAACGCTTAAGCCGCGCGGCCACCGTGGGTGTATACAGCACAATAATATTATTTATAAAAGTAAATTAATGATGTCGAATAAATTTCTTCTGGACACGCTCTAAAACAAGGTTATGGGAAACCTCATAAAGGCTCGAGTGGGCTCCAGTGGACTTTTATCGACCGCCATAGTGATAAAGTGATAAATATTATCACTCTATCATAGTTATATATTGACGTATTATAATTGGTACAATAAGTTGGCCGTCTAAACAGTCAAAACTGTCTATCTCGCTCTAAACTCTAAAGTTAACACAGCCAAGAGAGGTGCTGTTAAAATATAGCACGTATTGTAACAATTACAACTAATTTATTGTAATTGTTACAATAAGTGCTAATATTTCGATATTAACCTACCCTAGATAGCTGCCGTATATAATAGACGCGCAGAACTAGTGACAAGATTAAATCGTCGCCCCAAAAGCAAAAAGGCACTTGTGCATAAATTGAGTTTTGAGAAAAACGTATTTTAAGTGTTTTTGGAGTGAAAAAAAATCGTGGAGAGGTTATTACTAAATATTTTGAAATAAAATTTGCTACACATATAACCTAATTACTCAAAATAGAAATGCAATTTTTATTTTTTTTATAATTTGTCAATTTTTGATTTTTAATAGGTTTTAAGTCACATGTTACCTTTTTCCTATATGCATTTATTTTATGAATTGCTTTTTTTTCATCTTTTCATTTGCGAGCGTCCGCTTTACGCTTATTGCGATCTTCCAAAATATTTATTTGGGCCTCTTTGTCCGCTGCCAACATGTTTTTAAATTTTTCACAAATTTCACAAGTGCCCTTTTTCTGCAACGAAATATTTTTTTTTGTACAAAGGCCCTTACTCACTTTTAAATATTTACACTTGTTACCTTTTTCCTATATTATTTTTGTAAACATTGCACATAGTTCCTAAAATCGTGTACATGTTAACTTATTTCTATACATTAAATGAAGATCAGTTTGCAAATACACAAGTAACCTTTATTTTCTTTGCTCAATTGTGAATTGAGCAAAGAAAATGCCGTTTTGCCCATTATGTAGAGAAAAAAATTACGAAGAAAACTGCATTCATAACTCAAAACCGTCAAAATTGCACATGTGCCCTTTGCTTTTGGGGCGACGAAATAAAATTGGCAATTACAGAACTAATATTATTTTTAATTTGTTTAAATTTTATCAGTGTGGAGTACCTACTACTCTTGCGTGTCCTCAATATCACCAGTAATACTGTCCTTGACCCAGTGACTAACTAGTGATAAGATAGCATTATAATGGTGTGATTACATTATGATGCACGTCACATACTGTCACATGCTGTCACAGTAAGCTGACGCTACGCGAAAAAAGTATGTAATTTCCTACTACCACCTTTATTATAAAGGTATTTATGTAAGTATTTTTAAAAAATCGGTGTGTGTACTTATGTACGCGCGTTAGAAGTTATGCTTCTTAGCCATTGCCTGAGTCTATTAATATTACAGTGGATTAGGTTAATGAAAACGTACGCGATTCATCTGTGTCTCATATTATAGCACATGATAATTGTAATTTAATTATTTTATTTGACCAAAACTCATCTTTGCCATACAGCTGTTATAATCGATTCAGAAGTGCCCATGATGAATTAATAAAAAATCAAATTTTAATATATTTTTTGAATTGTTTACCAACTCAACATTCACAAAATTTATTTATTTATTGATATAATTTTACTCATAAATAATACTTACATAAATATAGCCTCAAATCTAGTTACACAATCTTTACAAAGAAAAATAAATATACACTCCAATATAAATAAAGTTTTATGAATATAAATTAACAGTGTAGAGTGATAGTCTCCAGAAATTTGTTTATAAACATATTCTATATTTATTATATCACAATATTGGTTACCTATGTTTACAACACGTGCTGTTTACTTGGTTATATGCGCATGAGCCCTGAGATCGAAATGAATATAATTATAATAATAAATTTAGCAATATTGAAACATTAAAATTGTTATCGATTTGTTGATTATCTAAGCAACCCGCACATTTTTAAGAAACTGAAATTCACATTTAAGCATTTCGGTAGGAAACCTATTAGTCCAGGTGGACGGTGAGTCCACACTCCATAGATAACAGACGTATATACTATTATACTATATATATTTGTTATGAGCGTTTCAAAATCATTCGATAACGTCCGAGTGCTACGTACATTATACGTATCATTTGTGTTGAGTATTCTTGAATATGCCAGCATTCTTTGGAGTCTTAATAGTTCCATCCACACAATTAAGTTGGATCGAGTCCACAACAGATTTCTTAGATTTCTCTACTAAAGAACATACGGGTTCTTTCCTTATGACAATGATAATAAAATGAACTTCCCAACTCGTTTTCTTCTGGGTATGCTATCAATGCAATCCCTGTCCACCCGAAGAGTTATTGCCCTTTTAAAGCATTTCTTTTTACTTCTTCGTGGGTTCAATTATAATCCGTATATACTGGCAAATATTAATTTTCATGTTCCCACCAATATCACTCGTAACTCTACGGTCTTCAAGATACCTCATCGCAGGACAGATGTTATGTTTCATGATGCTGTGTATCGTGCAATTAACTTATTTGATGGCACCATAAAGGTTGATTTATTTTTTATTAACTATAATATTAATGTTTGTGGACGTGTTAAATAGGTTAAATTTATAATTGTATATATTATCATGTTTCTTTAATATTTACATAAACACATGCTGTCTTTTCTACTTTCTTGTTATATTAGTTGTTATTAATTATATTTAGGATATTTTTATAATTTTGTATGTATTATGTATTATGGCGCATTGGCCAATCGCTGTAATGCCGTAAAACTCTTTTTCTAAATAAATAAATAAAATAAATAATATTATATTAGATTTGTAAGTTCCATACAAGAGGCACCATCTCTTAAGGTTCAAATACATTAAGATCACGTTATATTGTGCTGTCACGTGCTGTCACAGTAAGCTGCCGCTACCGGAAAAAGTGTGTGATGTCGTTTTTCTTAGTATTTAAGATGATCAAATCCCGTAGCACAATTTAAACCTTTAAACGAACATGGTCAGTTAGCAAAATCTGCCGAAATCACCAGAACAACAATGAGGTCACCTCATGCGTACCGTACTGCATCGACACCCGCATGACTCAATAAACTTTTTTTTATCATTTTCTACATGCCTACACATTTTCGACTCATGTCAAATTCGCGGTTTTTTGTTTTTAGCGGATAGCACTATGTAGTTTTTTATGAGTGTTGTTTATTATATTGCAAGTAATTTTAACGTACGCATACGTAGAAACTGTTAAAATTATTTGAAATTAGTATGAATAATGAATTATACCTAAGTAATTTAAAATACTAATACATTAGAGTTAGCACTCTCCATCATTGAATTTATAGAGATAGTGATCGTTCAAAATATTCTGTAGAATGACGAAACCATAGTCTAAATTTGGCACCATAATTTCATGACAGTACGCGACGTGTATCATTATGTATTTGAACCTTAATCATCGTTCTATGTACACGATTTATTTACATAAGTAAAGCATAATAATACACACATTTTTCGACAGCATTGAACCATGGTTATGATAGGACTATAAAACTGTATTCTACAACGTTTTATTAGATCGTATTCTTATCTGTCCGGTGGTTGTTTATACAGTACAAATCTTGCAATCGATTTTTAACTAACTTCCCGACTAGCTAGACATTTTAAACTTTTATAATATATCAGAACACGATGCCAATGCATTTTTAAATACTTTTAGCCATCTTTAAGTAGAATTGAATTCATTTTCAGTTAATTCTGTTTTGTATGAAAAGTTATTTCGACACCATTATTGGTTGGAAGGGGTCTGGGGTCCTAGCAACTAAATTATTAATATATACGTGCGTAACTATGGAAATCAATATAAAATTTCAATATTATTTCTATCACGTACAAATATTTTTGATCGTTTAAGCTAGTCAAGTCAAGTTTATATGATTCAACAGAAATTTTAATAACGTTGTATATAAAAAGTTCTTTTTATCTTGTAGTTATGTATAGTAAGTATAATATCTTTGGAACAAGCAGTGATGGTTAATTTATGACGTTTATTAACACAAAAAAACATATTACAATAATATATTTCATTTTTGTCACATTCCATTTTAGTCGTTTTTTGCGACACGTATTTCACCTACCGGCAATTTCGGGCACTTTACGTACTTGCCAATCATGATAAATGCACACTGATGACGAATACAGTTTAAATTCTTACTTTTATAATAAATACCTAATACAATAAAAGAAGATAAAAACCGAATTACCTACTAAGTAAAGAATCCAGTATAAAAACAAATTTTGAATGAATAGAGATCACCAGGTTGACTATTCTTATAATAACTTATAGAAACCATTTGACAAAGTTGATCATGACAACAACTTATTGGATTTTCGGTTCGATTTCTGAAGTTATTTGGGAGTTATTTTAGGAACCGTCAACAATACGTAACGTATGGCCGCCATCAGTCGCGAATAGGGAATCCAATCCCGAGCCAAAATTCTAATCCCGGGATTTCGGGATTACAATTTGGCAATCCCGGGATCCCGAGACTGGTCCCGGGATTGACATTTTTCCATTGTTAATATAAAAATTTTATATTTACAAATAACATTGAAAAAATCGGTCAAAAATAAATCTAGTATAATTTATACTATTTAAGACATTTATTGTTAATATTGTATACGTTCAATCTTGGAAATACATAAGTTTAATGGAGTAAATAATATTGTAATATAAATAGTAATGTGAATGTAATATGAGATTGCTGTTTCTGATAGTAAAGACTTCGTGAATGGGTTAGCGAGATTTAAAATAGTAAAACAAATCATGGTGTACTTATGGCCTTTCCACTTCATAAATCTAAATAGTCAACCAAATATGAAACTGCCGTAAAACGTATGAGGTAACGGTCGAATTACTTTGTTAATAGTGCGATGCATTGTTTTTTCCAACCTTTCCCATTTTTATTAATTTATGTGAAAAAATAAAATGAAACGGTAACTTACACATGGGTATAAATCAAACTTCATTCAAACTCAGTTGATTTCTAATATAGTTATTTGTTATTAAAAGTATTTTTTTCTGTTATACTTTCGTTTTTATCTTATTTTCTATAAAAATTAATAAAAAAATCAATCCCGAAAGTTTCTGGATTATATTTATCAATCCCGGGATTCACATGTATCGAAAATAGCTCGGGATCCCGGGATTGGAATCCCTAGTCGCGAATATTTAAAACATTTGTTGGTGTCCCTCAGGGCTCAAACTTGGGGCCATTGTTGTTCACGGTTTTTATAAATAACATAGCAATGCGATTGCCTAATCTGCAAACCAGCTAACTCTATCTTGGATTATTGTTTAAGAAGGAGAAAAAACTTAACAAATTTATTTAACTATCGAGCGGAACAAACAATTTAACTATCGAGCGGAATTTGACAATTCCAAAAATACACTTGGAAATTATTTTTTTTACTAATAGGCTGCACTATTAATTAATACACTATTTTAGCTTCCCTTTTATTATAAAGAAAGTTTGTATAAATAGCGGAGTTGTTCCATTTACGATATTGGAAATTTGGCACCTGCAGTTGGGTGTTTTGTGTGAAGAACGATAACGCATTTGTTTGTATCTTGAGGAGTTTGAAATTTTGTGTGCGTATAGAAAACATGCTTTAACAAAATGCCATTGGTCAAAATTGCAGTTGGTTGAATTGTAGATTAAGCAGTCGAATGGTCATTAAAATGCTATGTTTTCGTTGTTTGCCTTGAAACTCTTCATGGAAGTTGTCACCTTGGAAGATTGTCGTCAACACGACGTGATGTAGATAATATAATATTATATTGTGGCAGGGGTAACCAACTGGTGTTCAATATTGAAAAATGCAATATTTCATCGTTTACTAGAACCTCGCGGGTTTTATTTTTTCAATATTCGATGCACGACAGAGTTGTTTCGCAAACACCATCCATCAAGGATCTTGGCACTACGTTTGATAGAAAGCTGTCATTTAGTTGTCATATGGCTATTTGTAAAAAAAAAAAACACTACAAATGTTGGGCTTCGTCTTGCGTACTTCAGGTGTTTTAGGGTTTTACTGTATTAAATTAAAACGGAGACGTGGCGAGTGGTGGAGGGAAAAGTATTGACCTGTGTGTCCCTGATGACTATCTTAGAAATCGGAAACATCGGGAACTAACTAGCCATCGGTAATGCCAATTGGGAGGGTAATAACTCTGTTCAACCAAATCACTTACCTGATGATCACCTACATGATGATGAGTTTAGGTGGGTATTATTTTATAAATTCTTAAAATAGTGTTTGCTTAGCTCATTCGGTGTACTTCCTTGTATATTAATATTTGTTGTATTTAGATTTAATACTGATCAATTTCTTTTTTTATATACTTAAGTAATACCTACATACTTTATTAATAATACAATTTATTTTTAGATGTCATGTTGTGAACGTCTTAAATTAATAATTTGTAGTTCACTATATGTAATGTGAATTAGTGTTGCCAACCATACTATATTTATAGTATTTGAACTATAAGTTTGGTCCGCGTATCATGTACGATATAAAACAGATATGATACGCCCAAAATACTATTATTTTGAATATCGGAAAAAATATGTAAATGGTACTAAAATTTCGATTTTTCCGTTCGATAAATTGGTGCAAAGTACTATAATTTCGCAATATAAAAAGATTTGGAGAACTTGTAAAAGTAAACTGGTAAAAGGGGTCTCGGAGTTTCTCAGTTTCTAAAATTCACCATTTTTTTTCTTCTGAGAAACAAAAACCTATACCTACATTTTCAACAGATTCAGATGACACTGCGTACTATATTTTTCCCCAAATACTATAATTTTGGAAGCTCTGTACTATAATTCCACTTTGAAAAGATGGCAACACTGATGTGAATGTTAAAATTACTGTAGTTTTTCCAATAATTTTCAAGCATTGCTAATAGAAGCCGGCATTGTTAACCCCGGGGAACTTAGAAATAATGAGAACTGAAATATTCAACGGGCGTGGTGAAGCAGTCAACCGATCTCGAGTATGGAAGAATACGTGATAAACTTAAACACGTGTCAAAAATACGCCATACGTCGAATACTGACAATTTTATTGCTCTCGGTGTATGCATTGACGCTCATTGAATATTGGTGTATTGAAGATTGCAGCACACACTATTGCGCGTCAATAATGCGTGGTTAATTTTCGTAGGACACTCACACATTCAAAACCATGCATCAAAATGTGGTGTATTAGAATATAGCCTATCGGAATTCTATTTTTTAATCTGTTCTGTGGTTAACCCAATGCGTGCCAAAAGTGTAGTTAACAACTTCTGCAATCATACGTTTTAATTCTATTACCGGTGAGTGAAATTTTCCATAAATCTATTGTTTACAGTTTTCTGTCTAAGCCGTGTCTGACACAGTTTCTAAAAATTGTGATCCATATGACAGTTTATTTTGTTTAATGATAAATTAACATACCCGATAAGCGACTTTTTGCAAAATATAAATGCATTGGTATCTATGCTGTTCAAATAAAATAAAATAATAAATTGGAGCATTTTTTAAGAGTGTTATCAGTTCATAGAACTTCTTTAAACAGGTAAGTCTTATAAAATCTATCGTAATTTTTATGTTTTTCTATTGAAAACAACTGTCTACAATAATTATAAAGCCATTTGTAAGATTTGATTCGTTCTGTCACCATTAGCTGACATTATATGTCATAAATATTCATTGAATTTCATAAGAAATCATTATTTGTAATTATATACTTTTACTACGTGCATGTAAAATTATTCCTGCTGCCGAATATAGGTAAGTCAACATTATTACTTATTTTACGTTAAAGATCATATTGTGTATGTCGTTGAATTCGACTATTCGACACTTGCATTCTGCCGGTGCTGCTTTACGGTAGCGAATCATGGCACCTTACGAAGGCTCAGAGCAACCGTATACTGAGCTTCGAAAACAGATGTTTGCGACGAATACTGGGTGTGCGGTGGTATGACTTTAGGAGCAACATGGAGATAAGAGAACGCACCAAGCAGCCTCTCATCACGCTGAAAGTGAAGAGACGACGTTGGACCTGGCTCGGCCATGTGTTGCGGATGCCAGAAGAGAACTTCAACCCGGCTTGCCTGTTCTTCAAGCCGACCGGATTTCGGCGTCCTGGAAGGCCGCTATATACAATCTACAAAATATATACGGCGGAGCTACGGGATGCTGGTTTGACCTGGAATGAATCAAGAAGATTGGCAAGCGACAGGGATTCTTGGTAGCGCCGCGTGGTGTCCATATGCACCAGTTAAGGGGCGGATATGGCAAAAGAAAAGAAAGAAGAAGAAAAGAAGAAGAATGTCGTTGAATATTTATATGTAACTGCAAATTTCAAGTCAAGAAAATATTAATATTTAATACATCTGTTTTGTAATGAAAAATAATTTGAATTCGGAACAATTTAACTAAGTAGCTAACTGATAAACTTTTGGCGGTCAAATTTAGGTTAAATGATTATCGAATTGATTTGTCAGAACAACTACTAACTAACTACATGACAATATCGTAATAAAACATTAATTTAGTGTAGTATGTATTCTGATCCTAGAAATGTTACGCGAAAGCTTTGAACTAAGCATACAATTCCTCATTTATTAGTTATTAATTTAAAAGTTTTTTCAATTAAAATTAATTCACAGGAATTATAAGAGACATATGTTTAACTATTAGAAAAAAACTTTTTGAAAAAATAAGATGCCCAGCGGGATTTGAAGGTGCATCCGTGTGTTATAATCAAACTATTATATTGTATTATTATAATGTATAAACAAAAATATTATAATGTAAAAATATTATTGAATATTAATTGTTTAACTAATAACTTTTAAAGACTGATATCATAGATATCTCTCATTAGTTAACTCTATTAATTCCCAATACGTTACCATTGTTCCCAGAATGGACACTTTTACACCTCTTGACTGTAGTATTTTTATTGTTTATAATTTTATTACTAATGATCTATTATTAGGTTTTGACGATTTATATACGCTTATCGAGTGTATTATTAGTATTATTACTTTTAGTGATTACAAATTACTATTCATAATTGTTTTGCTATTTTTTTATTTTGATCTTTGACTTAATAGGTAGGTTATAAAGATTTTACCTACTGTATTGTATTGATTTGTTATATAAGTAAATTGTGTTCGTTGTCAGTGTGTATATGCTTTTTGGTGAGTGCACACAGTGCCTAAAGATGCTGAAAGGTGAAACCCGGGTTGCAAATAACGACTCAAATGGAATAGTGCAAAACTTAAATCCATTAAATTTTAAATTCAAATTCTATCAAGCACATACTTTCGGTCGATAGTATTATTATTAAAAACAAATATGTTTAACTGACAAAGTTTAGTGTGCACTATGTGCACTATGAATCTTAACAGTCGACCTCTACCATTCGCCGCTGATTAGTTATATGTATAATTATTTACCATTTAGTTCAGAAGATATTTTATAATAATATATTTAAATTTCTAATTTTATAGATACTTAAAATCTTCAATGATGAGACATCAGTTGATTCATATTCTTGGTGGAATGGTGCTGATGATGATAAATATAACAGTTGAGTCGGCAACACCAGGTATGTAAAAATAAATTAAGGTCTTTCAACACACATCCGTATTGTACTTATTAGTTCAGTACACGTATTAATATATTTCATACATATTAGTACATTGGAATTCTGGGGAACGAGAACGCAGATAGCCTTGCAAAAATAGCAACTCTTGAGAGGAGCATTGATAAACTCCCCACACCGTATACAGACTTTTTTGAAACATTCAATAAAATAGACAAAACTGAAACACATAATTTATTAAAAGAACAAGGTCTAACAAAGGGGAAAAGGTACTTTTAAAGTTATTACAATTCTGAAACCAAACCATGGTATACCAATAAAATGTTAAATAGGGAAACAATTATTGTCACAATCAATCGCTGTCTAGCGGACCATTATAGTCTTGCCTCATCCCTGGCTCTCTTGGGTATAATAAATGACCCTGGGTGCCGGTGCAGAAGTGAGACTGAAGATGTTAACCACGTTGTTTGGCAATATCCTCTGTATGATACCCAGAGACAGCGGCTTCTTAAAGATCTAAGTAAACAAAAGTACCAATTGCCACTGGATATTGCGATATTTTTGGCTCGGCCGAATATCAAGGCGCTCCAGTGTGTCCAAGTATTTCTGAGTGAGTGTGGCCTACAAGTTTAAATTGTTTTCGTTCTTTTTTGTTCCTCTCCTGTAAATTTGAATTATAATAACTGTATGAGTTATTATTGTAATAATATGTATTAACAGTGTATGTTTAAAAGTAAAGCTTAATAAGACTCAATTGAGACTTCATATCTTAATAAAAAAAAATAGATTTCAATGTTATATCTAAATAATTTTACTGCGAGCAGACTCAGGTGTCATGGGCATACTTTTGTTTCTATCGTAAAAAATGATATCATTTTTTCATACAGCATGTTTTTCACAATTTCAAACCTATAAATAAATGCGATATCGTTATTCACAGAAAACAGCCAACTGCAGGTGCCAAATTTCAAATATCATAAATGGAACAAATCCACTCTTTACATAAATTTCCTTTATCTATAAAAGGGAAGCTAAAATAGTGTATTAATTTATAGTGCAGCTTATTTGTAAAAAAATCCAAGTGTATTTTTGGAATTGTTAAATTTCGCTCAATGGTAAAATTATTAATTTTTTCTCCTTCCTTAATAATTTGCCCAAGTGGAGTTAGCCAGTTTGAAGATTAAGCAATCGATATTGTAATTTTGCACTCATGCCTTTTCAGCGTTTCAATTCTATTCTATACATCGTGTCCACTTCCTACCTTTTCTTTTAGCTGAGACCTTGTGAGGTCTGAAAGGCAGACCTCGGTTTCCTGACTATTATTTCTAGGATTGGATCTTGTGAGTTGATCGAGTCGATGATCATGGTCATTTGCAGCAACTCGCAATGACCGGTTGGTAAACTAACCACCAGCTGTTCTCGACGCACAGTAATCCGCTCTTACCCTTATGTTACCTGTTACCTTATCTCGTCTCATTCCTCCCTCAGCAGCATTTCTTTACTGTACAGAACCGACTCGACCATATTCAAATACAGTCCACTTAAATTGTCGTCACATTATATTATTATTAATATTACTTTTATTTTTTTATTTTATTACATTACATACATACTACTTATCTAATACACACTTTTGTTTGATTTTAAGTTGACTGTCCACCAGTTGATATATACGGACCACCTTCTAAATATTTTGTTGATAGAAAACCGAATACATCCGATGTATCTTTTGTTCTTTTCTCTTCATCTTCACCAGAACAGGTATGCATTTTTTATAGTTTACCATTCAACCATCAATGTATTATTATTTTTTTATTTTATATTTTAATATACCTATTTATTTAATCATCGTGTTAGTGATTTTAAAAAAAAAAAAAAATTAAACCCTGCCTAAAGCTAACCATAATTGATAAAAAAATTCTTCTATCTATAAAATATGTGACATTTTATAGATAAACCAATAGTTTTTTACTATTATCTACTATGGCATTTATTAGATAGGATTTAATTGCATTTTAAAAATTAACAAACACTAGGTATCTACACATTGTTGTATTAGCTCAATGAAAACAAATAAGTTTGACTGACAAAGATTAGTGTGCGCTATTTTTGTCGTATCTATTTATTAATTAAATGCCTACTTATATAACTTAAGTTTATAAAAGAAATATGTATATACCTACATTTTTATATACTTATAATCACTGTATGTTGGTCATTCAGCGTAGAAGCATCAATTTATCTGCGTGATTGAGAAAATCATGCACGACTATTGCCACTCGATTACTAAGGGTCTCATAACATTAAGATGACCTGTATGGGCATTGGCCAATAATAATCGCTTGCAGGCTATATCTCGTCTCAATCTGTCTAATAGGGTAAAAATTCTTGGGTGACTACAATGAAACAATGAGTGTTTAAGGGGTTGTAAAAGCCTTCACAACAATTTGTGGTCTAGAATATCTCTCAACAGTAGCCTCAAAATAATTTGGAAAGTGAGTTGATCTTTCTTTTTTTGTCTCTACAGAATTTTATTATTATACTCATTATTTTGTTGTCCCTAGTCACCCAAGAATTTTGAACATATTAGATTGATTAAGACGAGATATATCAAACTTGCCGGCAACATCGAGTTGAGTTCCATTAAATTGAGACGAATGCACAAACTATATATAAATTTGATTTTTTAAGGCGTATTGAATACTTGTGTTATTAAAAATCTATATAACATATACAGCTATGACAATTTCAATATTAATGGCATAGTTATGTTTATCCCTGTACTGTTTTGTCACCGTTCTGTCCTTCGTGTTCTGTTTATTCATGGAACCTTTTTTGTTACCTACTGCACCAAGCACAAAAACCCTTTAATACGCTTCTACAACTCACCACATGCACATGAGACATTGTCAATGGAAAAGATGCCCACCTCTTCAGAATCGTCTTGCATCTTGGGGCACCAACTCTTAACTAGTCAATGTCTTCCAAAAACCGAAAGGCAGTCCGTTTCCCGATGAATGTTCCCATATTCCTATAGATCGTGTTGAGAAGAAATTTCTTCGACATCTTAGTTTAATGTATATAATTATTTTCCTTTTGACAGTTTTTTAAACAAGTATTTTCCAACTAACTTTCTTCAATGCAAGCGCGCCTTTCATTTTCTTGAAGCTCGTCATTTATTTTCTGCTCTTAAAGCATTAAGTGTTTTTTAATTTAACGAAAAAAAATCCCCGCTCTCACGTGGTATAGTTTCCAATTCTGATATTCTAGAAACTTTAAATTTGTATGCACCCATCAGATGCGTACTGACTGAGCGAGCAGCCTTGCTATAGATAATATACGTAAAAGCCTCGCGAGGCAAATGCTCGGTCAGTCAGTATGCGACTCACCCGAGGCTAACGCACGCGCTGCTTCTCCCGAGCGTTGCCACGGCCGATCCAACCGTTGTCGGTTTACCGATGCGTTAATATTTTGACGCAATTTTTGCGAAGCAAATCCCCGAGGCTGCTTGCTCAGTCAGCACGCAGCTATTTACATGCGTGGTCGCAGCCATGATATATTTTGGGCGAAAACTGTTACCTCATGTCAGACTCACCAGGCACCAATAGCGAGGCTGTGCGACTGGCCAATGTACTCCCAGAGACCTAGTTTATTATTTGTTATTATTTATTTTGTACCTATTGTTTGTTTTGTTTCTAATATTCAATTTTATCGTTTAATTTTAATTTTTCTTGAATTATTGTTGTATTTTTATTTTATTTCTTTTTCTATGAAATTATTTTTTGCTTGGCTTTTTACTTTGCTAAGTTGATTTACCTGTACTTTTTATACTAAATGTCATGTTGTTAACGTGTCGAATTAATAAATAAACATTAGTTCCAAGTATTAGTTCTCTTTTCACTTTCACTGAGTCTTTTTCCTTCTGGGAGTCCAGTTCCACTTATGTTGTCCTCTATTAAAACTCTTTCTAGACCTAAGCTGTGTTTAATGCTTCAAATACACTCTATGACGATCAGTCATATATATGTCTAAAAACCCGTTTCTTATGTTGGCGTCTTGTGTCACAGGGTGTCACAGAGTGTAAATACGATGTCATAGCTGTCATACAATATGTATGTATAATATGTCGGAATGGCATAGATTTGATCATAGACACTAAATCGCTCTTAGCATATATGTGCCCGATCGTCATATAGTCTATTTGAACCTTTAGGCATGCATCTTCTTTTTTCAGACAACTTTCAGGTTATCAGACCCGATGTCACAATTGTTGGCGAACAGTAAGTTTAACGTCAGCCTTCCAATAGTGATTTTTCATCATGGATTCAGAACCACTTATTGTCTACCAATCTTGAAGGAAGTAACCAATGGCCTTCTCCAACGAAATGATGTCAACGTATTTATATACAACACATCACAATATTTGAATGGTCCTTATGACAGGGCTGTTTATTATTCTAAATATCTTGGAGAACTGGAGGGTCACTGGCTTGCCAACTATGTTCGCACAGGTAATAAGTTTTCAAATATTCAAATTCTTTTTAAACACAAAGTCAATAATGCAAAGTACAATTTTAAGATATTCATTTGATACTAAACCTATTAATGAGAGAATTGACTTAATTAAAATGAGATAGTACGTATAAAATAAAACAATAATATAAAAACATCGTAATAAAAAATATATGTACGTAGGTAGATACTTACTACTACTTCACTACACGACTATCATTGGGCCTCACTGGGCCGTTTTAGTATTAATTTTATTTACATTTACAAGATAAAAAGAACTTTTTATATACCACGTTTTTAAATTTTCTGTTGAATCATATAAACTTCAATTCTATACACTTTAATTCAATTTGACAATTCTATGTATTAATAAAAACTTTTTATTGTACTTGATAGAATTACTGAATAAATAGAGAATACTGAAATGTCATTTTGACATTTCGTATTGATTTCCATAGTAACGCACGTATATATTAATAATTTAGTTGCTAGAACCCCCCTAGCAACCAACAATAATAACTTTCCATACAAAATAGAATAACTGAAAATGAATTCAATTCTGCTTAAAAATGGCTAAAAGAATGCGTCATGCGAATGTCGTCGTGTTCTGATATATTCTAAAAGTTTCAAATGTCTAGCTAGTCGGAAAGTTAGTTAAAAATCTTCAATCGTCCAATACAAATCATGGACAAACAAGAAAAATGTATACTGGACACACAAGAAAAAATCTGTATCGGACAAACAAGAATACGAGCTAATAAAAACGTGGTAAAATAGTGTTGACCTGAACTCACTCCCACATAATGGTGGGTTTCTATGAAGCAGATGATGCGATCGCTTCGTCAAAAAGTATGAACATCTTAAATTCGCAGAATCAGCTCTGGACATTTTTGAAAAACCTATTTCGTATATTTTAGAAATCGTCTTTATTATAAATTACATGAAATTTTATCTGCAAATATGTTCAATACCATTTTATGTCAGTAAATATGACGAGAAAATAAAATAATAAATATTGACGTTGTAGGTTTGTGATTTTATAATAATTTAAGTATTTTAAACTATCGCGATGATAGCTGTTTACACGTAGAATTGCTGATTGTATCGCTCTTCAAGAGTAAGCGAGACGCGATGTTATCATTATTTGGTACGATTTGACAGGTCGTGATAATCCGTTAACCTCAAAATGTCTCTGTACGTTGTAACAGCAGGTTCGCCACTATCGTTCTACTATGGCTGCGCGCACACGGCAAAGCGAAGTTTCGGATTCATCCGCCAAACGTCGTTTGCGGGTCGAATGCGTTTTGTTTGCGTTTCGTTTGCGTTTCGTTTACGGCGATATATCGACGATGCTGTCCAAACATCTGGACAGAGAAAACACAGTTTTCAAGGAGATTCATAAACGCCTTTTTTTGAAACTGCACCCTGCTGCGAGAGTATTTATCTCTCATTACAGTGGTGTACAAGGGTAAATAAATCAATATAAAATCAGTACATAATATTGCATTATACCTACATTTATTTTCCCACTATTGCTTCTTTTGGAGCTGGACTGTTTTATATCGATAGCGTTTTGAAAATTACCTATTATTGTGCCCATTATTTATCATCATAAACTTTGTCTGATCAATACTATCGACCGAGGGTACTTGATGGAGTTTGAATTTAAATTCTAATTGATTTAAGTTTTGTACTATTATTATTTATTAATACAATAAAAAAAAAGATTATAAGTTAATACACGAAGAAAGGGTAAAAACCTTATTACCTAGATACCCACTAAGTAAAGGATGAAGTATAAAAACATAATATTGTGAATAATTTGAATACTTGCATTGTTTCTAAAAACTTGTTGTAAATACTATTAATACATTCGGTAGGTAAGCAGTTTTACAAAATAAAATAAAAAGTTTTGACACAGCACAGCTATGAGAAGAAGTATTTCATCAGAAGAAAGGCTCGCCATAACTAGAAGGTAAACTAAACTAAACTAAAAAACATACATATACCTATACAAGTACATAGGCACATACCTATCAATAGTAGTAGGTAGGTATTCATTATTCTCACTACAATATATTATTATTGGTACCCGTTTACATTTTAGTGTATATATATATAGATCATCTAGATGAACAGATTTTAAGGGAGATATTTCAAATGTTTATTTATAATATGTGACAAAACAGAACACCCGGAAAAAACCTGGCTGTTCTGTTTTATCATGTTCTGTATTGTTATTGTTTTGTTTTGTCATGTTCTGTTTTGTCATGTTCTATTTTGTCATGTTCTGTTTTGTCATGTCCTGTTTTGTCCGGTTACCATCTAAGTCATACCACGTGTCTGGGCAGTGTAAAAATAAAACCCAATCATGATGAATTGTTTGCAACCAGAAAGATTCACTTGAATGCTTAATGCTTATTTGGACTATGTCTGCATTTGCATATAGCTAACAAAAATCCGCATGAAAGTCATTTGAAATAATTTCTACACTATGAAAATATCTAGGTAAAACGGTAAAAAAGAAATACTTAATAATATGTAGGTAATGTTTACATCTTAGTTCGCCACTGGCCTCTGAGACAAAAAAAGGTTTTTTTTTAATTCTTCGGATAGTGCAATAGATAAATTCTTCCATAATAACACTAGGGGTGAAAACAAAGACTACTACTATCAGTTTGCAGAACACAATAAGGCACATATTGTATGACATAATTTATTACTTTAGTCCGAAAAATTTGAAAAAATCCTTCTTTCTTAATAATTAGTGTCATCAAGAATTTCACAGTGGCGTTTATGCAATGGGGAAAAAAACAGATATAATTTAATTAAAATATTTTATAGATGTTTTGTATATAATTTGTTAGAACAATGTATTATATTATTATTCATTATTCTCACTACGACAAAACAGGACATGACAAAGCAGAACATGACAAATTAGAACATGACAAAACAGAACATGACAAAACAAAACAATAACAATACAGAACATGATAAAACAGAACAGCCAGGTTTTTTCCGGGTGTTCTGTTTTGTCACATATTATAAATAAACATTTGAAATATCTCCCTTAAAATCTGTTCATCTAGATGATCTATATATATATACACTAAAATGTAAACGGGTACCAATAATAATATATTGTAGTGAGAATAATGAATACCTACCTACTACTATTGATAGGTATGTACCTATGTACTTGTATAGGTATATGTATGTTTTTTAGTTTAGTTTAGTTTACCTTCTAGTTATGGCGAGCCTTTCTTCTGATGAAATACTTCTTCTCATAGCTGTGCTGTGTCAAAACTTTTTATTTTATTTTGTGAAACTGCTTACCTACCGAATGTATTAATAGTATTTATAACAAGTTTTTAGAAACAATGCAAGTATTCAAATTATTCACAATATTATGTTTTTATACTTCATCCTTTACTTAGTGGGTATCTAGGTAATAAGGTTTTTACCCTTTCTTCGTGTATTAACTTATAATCTTTTTTTTTATTGTATTAATAAATAATAATAGTACAAAACTTAAATCAATTAGAATTTAAATTCAAACTCCATCAAGTACCCTCGGTCGATAGTATTGATCAGACAAAGTTTATGATGATACATAATGGGCACAATAATAGGTAATTTTCAAAACGCTATCGATATAAAACAGTCCAGCTCCAAAAGAAGCAATAGTGGGAAAATAAATGTAGGTATAATGCAATATTATGTACTGATTTTATATTGATTTATTTACCCTTGTACACCACTGTAATGAGAGATAAATACTCTCGCAGCAGGGTGCAGTTTCAAAAAAAGGCGTTTATGAATCTCCTTGAAAACTGTGTTTTCTCTGTCCAGATGTTTGGACAGCATCGTCGATATATCGCCGTAAACGAAACGCAAACGAAACGCAAACAAAACGCATTCGACCCGCAAACGACGTTTGGCGGATGAATCCGAAACTTCGCTTTGCCGTGTGCGCGCAGCCTATGCGGGCGCAGATATCGCACAGTACAATTGTCGCATAAAAATTCAGAAGCTTCTGAATTTTTTAAATCCATAAATGCAATCTTACATTTGCACGTGCATTTTTAAGTTAGGGCAACCGACCGTTGACCGGTAGCGTTCAATACGAGTTCCGACAGCAGACATGTGGCGGTCAACAATAATGCGTTCCATTTGTATACAAACGTTGTAGTGACACAGGCGCTGCATAATGTGAGACCGCTATATTCCGACTGCGAGTGGAAGTGAGAAAGCACCGCTGTTGCGTACTCACTCCCCCGTGTGGTTTCGCTCTATGTTGTTTGACAACTCAAATTACATTCAAATTTTTATTTACTTTCGCATGTCAATACAAAGCTTCGATGAATTATATAATTTGATTACGTTTGACATTGACTTGTAAACTAAATATAGTCTAGGTACTAAAATTACTGCTATAATCAATGCATTTTATCAAACCGGATATTTAAAAACTTAATATCGATGATTTTAAACGAAGTGACATATAAACTTATTTGTTTGTGTACTTTACCTCTATCTATAATATTTGACATTTCGATTCTAACCTTTTAATTTTACCCATAACCTCACATGTCAAATTTATTCTAATATTGAACTATGAAAACTATAAATCTCGCCAAATTATCAAGTATTTATGCACGTAAATCAATCAAGTGTTGATTTAAAAACAATATGTTTGTATTAAAAATGATTTATATAATTTGCGTCACTTAAATCAAGTATCAATCTTCTCTCTATCGATTAATTTTTCTGATCCAGACATTGCAACGGTTGAGAAGTACGGAGTTCTTTGTAATTGCGGGAATAGAACTCTATAACGCTAGCGTTCCAATTGACCGGCGCGGTCTGACCGCCCGGCCAGCTGTGTGCCCATACATTATGAAGTCCGTACAGTACAAAGAACGCCAAACTCCGAACGCAGAACGCAGACCGCCTGACCGCTCCCTGTCTGCGCAAGCCCTTATACTTCTTTTGGGACGTAATGAAATTGAAAAACCGTATTGAGAAACGTTACGGAAGTGGAAATGACGTCTGTCGCGTATGGTTTAACCCCGTCATAAATAGCTTCGTTCCGTTTTTCTATTGAAAATAATACGATATTTAAAATTTGTCTTTCCCATTGTTAAGGTAAATTATTTTGTAATTGTTTATAATTCATGATTTAATATAAGTACACAAAATTTGTCTTAAAAAAATAAGTATGACTCCTTTAGCGTATTGGTCTATGTGCGTGGGCGCAATACCCGAGAGATACAGGTTCGATTCCTGCGGGATATCTTACTTTTTTCAAAAAGATTTCTTCTATTGCTTATAAGTAGGCTTAGGATTTTTAGGTGCTAAAAAAGGAATAATAGATACCTAAAATATGTAGATATAATGGGAAAAATATATGTTATTAAAATTTCATAAATATGTGCTAAAAACAAAAATAGGTGCCATAAATTTAAATAACACTATATTACAATAAATAATAAAATAATGCTTCAAATTTTCGAAAGTGAATCTTTTTCGTGTGTCTTCTTCATCTATTGGCGTACTTTTTTGTAGCTGGAGTTAACAAAGACATCCACTTGATTGGTCACGGTCTTGGAGCCCATTTATCAGGATATGCAGGGAAAAGCTTTGCATTGGCTCTTCCGGGGGAAAAAGTCGCAAAAATCACTGGATTGGATCCAGCTGGTCCTTACTTCGAAGGATATCCAACAACTTCCAGATTGTGCAAGACTGATGCTAACTTTGTTGTCGTAATTCATACTAATGCAGGAGGCCTTGGAATTAGGGAGGCATCAGGTAAGTTTTATCATTTGATTTAGTTTTAAGAGGTAATTGAATTTAGACTATAAAAACCGGACGCGCGCACAGAGGTACAGATAAATACAGGTAATTAAGGTAAATGGAACTATATAATGCCGGAGGACTCGGAATACATGAACCTTCTGGTGAGTTATATTATCATTTTCCTTAGCTTTAATAGTTAATGTACACTTTCACCAGCAACTTACTGTGGGGATAGACATGCGATACGCAGTTTAGGGCCAGCATATGTTCATAGCTAGTAAATTTAAATATTAAGTTTTTTTAGTAGTTTAAAGAAGCCTCTTTTTAAGGGGGGGACATGCTCAGCGTACGTGAAAATGGAGCTTATATGCTATTTTCAAAACATGATCCTGGACATTCCTTAAACGTTGTAGATAATCTATTTACTTACATAATTTTGAGCCATATTATCCTTTATATTTATTTTAAACATTTGATGACTGCATAAAGTATTTTTTATTACATAAATAGTATTTTTTAAACCACTTGCTCTAATAAAGATATAGCTTATAATCAGTATCTTTAAAATTATCTTTTAATGTGTAAATATTGCCCATTTTTTGAATAATAAAATACCTAATTCTTGTCAAATTTGGGATCACAGAGATTATCAATATAATTTTTTATTGTAAATATTTCACTATAATGATATCGACATAAATTTTACTAATGGTTTTATAAATGCTTTTAAAAATTAATAAATATAAAAAATCTTAACACCACTTCACATGGACGTACTGAAATATGACTATATTCTAAAACATTAGAGCGAGAGGTTGAAAAGAATACTATTTTATGTAATAAAAATACTTTAAGCAGTCACCAAATGTTTAAAATAAATATAATGGATAATAAGGCTTCAAAATTATCTAAATAGATTATCTACAACGTTTAAGGAATGTCCAGGATCATGCTTTGAAAATAGCATAAAAGCTCCATTTTGACGTAAGCTGAGCATGTGGGCCGTTTAGAATTTTACGGATGATATATTATTCTTTATAGATATTGAAAAGTGCCGGTGACAGTATACAACCTTGGCGGACTCCTTTTTTAACTTTAAAGGCATCGTAAATTTGATTATCAAATCTAATCACAGCTGATCTTTTCTCATACAGCATCTTCATTAGAAGTATAAAATATCAGTGGCAAAGGATAGAGTAGGCTATTAAGATCCGACTTAAATAGTGCAAACTAAACTTCGTTAGTCATACGTGTTTGCTGTCATTAAACAATTTTTCGACCATGTCCGATCCTTATAAGATCATTATAGGCCTCCACATAATGGAGGTTTGTATTAACAGATTTTATGTTTACGAGAAATGGATATCAGCCACTTGCTCAACCTATTAGGTCCATACTCTGACTCATACAGAAATTGAAAAACAATACCTATATGTACTTGTCAGCAATGTTCCCTGTAAGATGTGCGCGTGTGCGCGCGCACACCTACCAAAATGTGTCCGCACACATGTTTTCATCCCCCGCACAGTAATCACACAAAAATATTGTAAAATAAAGTTTCCTTTGCCAGATTTTAGTTTTGCTCGAATGCACGAAACCATCATATGCACAATTATTCTTTGGCGCATTTCTCGGAAGGCGAAGGTCAAGTGCGACTAACGCGAGCACGCAAGTGAAATTTTACGTCGAGCGGTCTCACTATATCCGTCCCGTTCTATCGCATGCCAATACAAAACTAATAATCAATTTTTTAATGAAAAATTGTATGTGTGTGTTTGTGGAGGGGGGGGGGGTGTAAATTTACCGCACCGGGTGATGGTCCATCACTGACGGGTGACACCAACCCTAGTTAAGCCACTGCTCAGGTGCGTTAATGATCCGCACACACAATAGAAAAATTAGAGGGAACGTTGCTTGTCAGACCCAGGATTCGAACATGAGACCTACGACGACTCTTAAGCCGTGATGCCATCGTGGGTCATTTCTTTTCATCGAACTAAGACTACAAACTGCAAATAGTGTTGGTTAATTTTTAAAAATCAATTAAACCCTGCCTAAACCAAACCATAAGAGTTTAGGTATGCTATTGGCTATCCGACAAAAATATTGCATGCTTTTTCAGTCATACTTATTTATTTTCGTTGAATTAAGAATAGGTACATATTACAGACGGTGTTGGTTGTTTTTTTAAATTTATTAACCATGCCTAAGCCAAACCATAAGAAATAAAAAATATTCTTCTATCTATAAAATTATGTATAATTTAATGGCATAATTTTAGATATTTTATAAATAGACGATTATTTTTTGACTATTATATATTATTACTTGGTTTATGCAGGGTTTAATTGAATTTCAAAATCTAACCAATTCTATCTGCAATTTGTAGTCTAGTTCAAATGAAAATAAATAATTGACAAAGTTTAGTATGCACTATTTATGTCGGATCTCAACCCAATGTTTACGGGCTCTTTTAATTATTTTTTTAATTAACCTGTTAATTTGCATTTGAAAAGCAATTAACAAAAACACAATTTTGTGCGGCCCGTAATAGCCTGCCTTCACTCTGCACCACTGTAAGATGCACCAATACTTCTATATTCTTTAAAATATTCTTTGGTGTAATCCAACCTAATCACGCCGAAATTGTGTATTCGAGGTGTTACATTTACGAATGACATTATAACTTAAAACTAAAATATATTACCGCACACAGTGACGTCTCTAGATAAAATGCCGCCCCTAGGCAGCACCAAAAAGCCGCCTCATTTTTATACAGTATTTTTATCATCCTTTCATGAGTCCAATATCTAAGAAATGTGTTGTATGGATACATTACTAATAAAATATCAGACTAATTATTCGAAAATCTGCACGTGTCGTTTCTAGTCACTAAGTACGCCGAAGGGCAACAAAATTAAACTAGATATCGCGAACCCGATAAAACCAGTGAGCAATTTTTTTTTAATGGAAAGACATTTTCGTTATTACTAAGTTTAGGTAGCTATTTCTATATATTCCAAATAATTCTCCTCGATTCGCCGCCCTTCGACATTTGGTTCTCACAAAATACAGCCTTGACACACTAGAAATACCACCATCGTCAGCAATCGTGGCACCCAAGTATTTGAACCTAGACACCAGCTCGACGGGCAGACCGGAAACCCGCAGAGAAGTGTCGGCGTCGATGCATGCAGCACTGCACATGGATTTGGTCTTAGCCGCATTCAGATGAAGACCCACACGTTTCGAGTTCGCGGCGAGCTTATTCACGGTTACCTGCAACCGTTCGATCGTCGAGTCAAATACGACTGCGTCATCTGCATACTCTAAATCGTACAGTCCTTCTTTGCATAGTTCTGTTGTGTCATCATGATGTAGGCGTATCCCACTGTCGGGACAAACCGTCTTACGCATTATGAAATCCATCATGATGATAAAAAGAAAAGGCGCAAGCAAACATCCTTGCTTGACACCTGACGTAATTTCAAAGAGGTCAGAGGATGTTCCAGCTGCTCTCATGTGACACTATGTATTTGTGTAGAGAGCACTTATCACGGCGACCAGTTTCCGTAGGACACCATAGCCTAGCAGAATTTGTCACAGAGATTCACGATGAGGGCTGTCAAATCCGGAGAACTCCTGCTCGGAGGATATTTCAACTCTCCGATGCCTCCTGCAAGAGTATCATGTGATGAATATACCTGTCGCCTGCTGCTTAGTAGACTAAAATATAATATTATGTAAAAATAAAAATTGTCTCATTTCTAAATTGTTTTGGCGGCAATGTCTATGCGGTAATATCCGGGCAGTTGTGGTTTAAGGGGCTTTGTCGAGACCCCAAAAATGGTAGTTTTATTTTTAAATAATGAAACTGTAGAGTTAACGTGAATTGTGAATTAAAGTGATTGTAATTGATTTCCAGGGCACGCTGACATCTACCCTAAATGGAACTATACTCCTTCGTCAGGATATCGTGACCCAAATGATTTGGTTTATCTTCTCTGCAGAAAAAAAAGTCTTTAACACTATTAACGAAACTCACATTGTTTTCCAGGACATGCCGACTTCTATCCGAATGGAGGAACAACGCAAACCAGCGCAGACGGTATGGAAAGTCATAAACGATCATGGAGATACTTTGTCGAGAGTATGTACAATCCTGACGGCTTCCCAGCAGTTTCTTGTCCGAATCTGTATGACTTAAAAAAATGCACATCTCCTACTCCCAAAGTTTTCATGGGATACAAAGTAATAAATACCGCTGCAGGTATCTATCATCTGGTGACAAATGGTACTTCGCCTTATGGTTTAGGAAAATAAGTAACCCAACAGGCACTAGAAATACATCCATCAAGGTGTGGTCATTATATTGATTTAAATAAAAAGGATTTCATATTATGCACATTTTTATTTTTTAGGAAATTCGATATTTTTTTAAAATACATTTAAAATATGGATTATTCAATAATATTTACACTAATAAGCATAACCATAAAATAATATGGGATCTTTTTACGAATTCACATTTTGTATACTTTGACTTTCAATAAAAAAAATATATTTCCTTTTTAATGTTATGCATGTTGATAAATTAAAACACTTTTTAATGTAAATGATAAATAAATTGTCTCAAATTGCATGTTTCTTATTTTTCCACCTATGTTTGGCGGAACATTCACCCACGAATTTTAAACATATTTAGAAGATACTGTCACCTCCGAAATGACTGGAGGCGTAGATTGTTTTATGTACAAGCTATTTAACCGATTTTCCACCATAGCGTATTATAGCGTATAGCACTGTTTGTGACGTAAGCAATCTGACGTAACACGTCATTCGAAATGGCTATTTAATCTGTCACTTTCAAATGTCATTTTAATAATGCATTCATTACAACAAACGTTTGCTGAAGGCCCTCGTTCATTTTGTAGACTATTTAAAACATTTGCGAACTTTAAAAACAGTTCCTAGTCGTGATGTTTACAAAATACGTATAATTTTGATCCATAGTCTATATAATCTAGATAGTAGGATGGTAGATAGATAGATAGATAGATAGTAATACCGAGAGAAGACGATGAACTCACGTGGGAAGATCCTGTTCAGGTCCTGGTATTTTGGTGGGTTGAGAGAGACATCAGGATGGACGCATTATATTGATAACACATATTTTTGATTTGCAAGCTCCGCGCAGATCTAGATTTATTTACACTAAATCATAGGCAAACTTTGGTAATATTACATTGGTTTCATTTAAAGGGATCTTAGATTAGGTACGACACTGACGTTATTTTTTGGGCTGATTAAATTAGGTACATTGTGGTATTCATTATTTATTCTTTTTCACGGTCACTTGTTATTTATTAATTAAGAGGTTTTATTTGCACTGCACTGCGATGGATTGAGCGCGGGAATAAGGACGTTTATAAGGGCAATAATTATTGTCCGAGGCAGCTCGCGTTACGTGTCGGAGGTGTTGTCGTACCTTCTATACAATCGACTCGACTTTCTGCTTTTGGGGTGAAACTATAACTGATTTATCTAAGAGCGGCTCGCTCTTAGGGGGTTGCAATAGCGGGAAGAAGGGCGGGGGGCGGGTTACTTGTGGTAGCTTTTCATTTCTGTCATTTCTTATTCCGTTTTGACATCTCATAATTATTATAAGTGATTGAAGTGAAGTTAGTCATAATATAACTATATATTGCCATCAAATGGAAATGTTTACCGGGAATACTTTATCCTTTCGTACATTAGAATTATAAAATAAATGTGATAAAATAACTGATAAATTATTTAAAGTTCATAATAATTATTCATTTATGATTATTAAATTTATATGGTACCGTTTGCACACTTTCAGACACATTTACAATTTCAAAATTTTAAATTAATGATCGTGGAATGAAATTTTATAAGTTTGCCATTATATGGACGCCATAACACATTATGACGTCACATCGTGACGTCGCTAACCAACAGATTACATATTTGCACTTATGCATACAAATGAGCAGTATTTAGCCTATAAAGTATTTGGGAATCTCATGCATACGACACAGTTGAGTCCTTTTCACTTTATGACAATATGTTTCATACAAATAATCGTTTGAAAATATTTTATACTTATAAAAGAACCTAAAGTCAGTGACGTCCCTAGTTAAAGTACCGCCCCTAATCAGACTTAGAATAACATCCCCTTTCATTTTCTGTTACAAATTTTCTTCAAATTGGTTAGTTATGTACCTAGTTAGCTATTTTATTATGTATTTATTTTCAACCTTTGAATTAAGACGATACATCAGTGAAACGGCAAATAATTTTCAACTATAGGCGCGACGAAATTTTTGACTTCCTGGCATTCGGAGAGCGAACGTCGAGCTGGGAACACGTTAATTTATTTCGTGATGGCGACGGTTGTATTAATTCTTAAATCGTGTAAAGATTACTAAAAAGTTACCCATTTACTTGAAAAAGAAAACATGTCAATGAATATATTATTATTGTTACTAATAGAACAATAAACAGAACATTAAATGGACGCATGTTCGATTTATATGACAAATTATATTTCGTTCGGCATGTGTCATTTGCACCCGCAATCTGCGCATCGCCTAGCCACGATCTTTTTAGACCATGCCTCAACTGAGGTATAGCCTTAATAAACACACCATCTACTGAAAATTAAAGCATTTCCACGAAACAATGATGGTTTTATTTGATCTGTGGCGCTTACATGTTTAGAGGCAGCCTTGTGATTTTTCTGTCCTATTAAAAATCTATCAACATAATAGAGGTACGACAATTTCAACATTAAATATTACACTTTTCCTGAAAGGTCATAGTTATATTTATCGCTGTTCAGTTTTGTCCGGTTACCCAATATTGCGTACCTAGTCAACTTTCATGGGTACAAGTTATTATACGTGGTTATCAATTATATTGTTCACAATTTTATATATTATGTCCTAATATTTCTGAGGTATTTTCCAAATACATTAATTATGTAGTGATTTGTATATCAGTATTTTGGTAATGACATACTTATTTAACATAAGCGATAAGCCATTACTCAGATTACATACAGGGACGGCTCTTGTATAGGAGCAAATGGTGCACTGATCTCCCAAATTATTATATGTAATAATATTTACGTGTTCAAATACCTACATGTTGTATTAATTAATTATTTTAAAATATTTTTAATTCGTCACCCGTCCTATACGCGCATGCACAGAGTAATTTCTGGCGTATTTTTGACCGCTAAGCCTGTCTACGTACCCTACGACCTACACCAGGGGGAGGCAAACTGCGGCCCGCGGGCCGCATGTGGCCCGCCGGGTATTTTTTTGCGGCCCGCCATCATTAATTGTGCTTCTGATAGAATGTTAAATTCTGTAAAATAATGACAATAGATTAAAATTTGAAGAATTTGTTGTTTCGTAAATGTATTATCTCAGTATGTCTTCCTTGCATCTTGTCTCACACTATGTAACCACTATTTTCTACGTTGAACATCGATTTCAATAGATATTGATAGTGTGCCGACAGAGCTGCAACTTGAGATTATTGATCTGCAGTGTGACACTGATTTAAGAGAATTGCATCGTCGTGAAGAAATCTCCACATTTTACAATGGCCTTAATTCAGATAAATTCGACCAACTTAAAGATTATGCAAGAAAAATTTTCGTTATTTTTAGATCAACCTATATATGTGAACAAACATTTTCGATCATGAACCTCAATAAAATTCTGTACGATCAAATATCTCCGATGCCCATTTACAAGCAGTTTTGAGAATATCAACTACAAAATTAACACCTGAATTTAAAAAAAATGTTCAGCAATGAACAACAGTTTCATTTTTCTCATTATTTTTTTGTAATGTTTAATTTTCGTGATAATAAATAGTGTATATCTAAAAATGGTGTTTTACTTGCGGCCCGCCGCTCATTTTGAATTCTTGAATTTGGCCCTCCATCCAAAAAGTTTGCCCCACCCTGACCTACACTATACATGTACGTCTTTCATAGCATTTGTAGAAGGTGCAGAATATGAACTGTCTGCATCTGCCCGTAGACATTTTTTGCACTCTACCGATGTGAGCTCAGTGAACGTATACTAGCATTACATCGATTGGTGCAGTGTTCCCTGAGAGTTTCCAATTTTAACCGAGAGATGACGCATTCGACTGGCGCATACAAGGCCTGAACAAAAACGATGCATAAGTGCGAGTGAGAAAGTATTCATTCGACACCCTTATAATCTCTGCGATACGCGCTAGAGTAAGATAAAAGGTTTACAGATGAGTGTGATGGTTTGCTATAAATAGTGTCGCTGCCAAATCTTAGTTTGTTACTTAACTAAGCGTCGATAACCTGTGAGCGCGTGTTACTAAAATTGCTATTTTTTGTCTTAAACATAAAGTCAGTGGTAAATATTTCTGTGTGTTGTATTAAAATGTGGTAACCGTATTGATAAGCAAGAAGATGGTATTACGTTTCATAGGTAAGTTGATACATGTTCGTGATAATTTATTTGTATATTATTATGTAATTGTTTCATTAAATTACTTAAATTATGGATATCTCAAAAAAATGATGCTGTCTGTGAACGTATGCATCGTTTCATTTCTCCATCCCCAAGATGTATTCTATATTTAAGTAAAAGCCTACCTCCACCACGAAGGCTATTGCCGATTTTTTTTCAATACCACTTTTGCACTCCCTAATTTTATTATCACCGGCCGCCACTGATTACATATTATCGAAAAATAATAGTTTGTTAGTAGGTATTTACATTTTATAAACAAATAAATTGAAGCAAATATGTTTTATTATTATCAGTGTTGATGACACCTTTAAACAGGTAAGTTCTATAAAACCTATTTAATATTAACCCTTTATTGTCCAGTGATTTTATTGTGAAACCACCTTTAATTATTTTAGTGTTAACCATCTTCTTTATAGTAGCCAGAACTGTTTATTACCATAAAATCAAAAACCCATAATTTATTAAATACTAAGCATGGATACAACACATATTTGAGTGGTTCACAAGCATATTGAACCAAGTCCATTCTGGTTATTTTTGAATAAGCTACGTTTAAACATAATATTTAAGGATTTCTAATTCTGTAATGGTACGATTGCAATTCTGAAGTGTTACTCTGAGTACATTTAAGTAGTTATGTAAGGGAAATCATACCCTTACAGAATAAGAAATACCCAAATATTATGTTTGAAATTAGCTTACGCAAAAATAACCAGGATGGACTTGGTTCACTATGCTTGTGAAAAACTCATTTATACCTTACATTTCTGTCACATGAATACATGTAAATAACGATTTTGATTATTATTTATAGTTGCTTATTATGGTAATTTAATTTAAAAGATTTATTGGGAATGGGACAACTGGGCGCCACAATGTCTAATGAAATATATAGACGTTCGTTACGATTTTATACAGAAAGTAGATGAAGAATTTTAGTTGGTATCTACTATTTAGTAGTTTTAGTTCATTTTTCTCTTAATATAATGTTTTTTAATTGCGGATTAAGAATTATCATATCGAAGGCTTTATATAAAAATAATTATAAGATAAAAAGAACTTTTTAAATACAACGTTTTTAAATTTTCTGTTGAAGTATTATATGCTCAATATGCTCAAACTTGTACCTACTTGATATGAAGTAAATAAAAAACAAACAAATATAGAATACTGAAATGTCATTTTGACATTTTATTTTGATTTCCATAGTAACGCACGTTAATATTAATAATTTAGTTGCTAGGGCCACCCCATTAGCAACCAATAATAGTCTTTTACTTTTTACGGATTTTTCTGAAATAATTTTCCATACAAAACAGAATTAATTGAAAATGAATTGAATTCTGCTTAAAGATGGCTAAAAGTATTAAAAGAATGCATTGGCATCGTGTTCTGATATATTATTATAAGTTTCAAATGTCTAGATAGTCGGGAAGTTAGTTAAAAATCTATTGCAAGATTTGTACTGGACAAACAACCACCGGACAAATAAGGATACGAGCTAATAAAAACGTTGTAATAAAAGAACTCTCTTCTCGTTGGAACTCAAACATAGCACAATTAAATCATTATTTACACGTGCATATTTAAATTCTCATCAAGTATTAAATATTAATAAAATAATTTAAATAGAAATAACAGTATTTAATATATATTTTAAAGGTACCTATAATTCACGAACGTCTATTTATTTTTGAATTCCGTTCGATTGCGTGACGTCCTATTGTCTCAACGCCGAATCGTCCTGGACCCGATTTATTGCTATTTTGTATGGATTACGGTTCCATGACAAAACAGAACAGTATCAAAACAGAATATGACAAAACAGAACATGACAAAACAGAGCAGTGACAAAAGAGAACAACGATAAATATAACTATGACCTTTCAGGAAAAATATAAATTTCATATAGAAATTGTCCTATCTCTATTATGTTGATAGATTTTTAATAGCACAGATTTTCAATACGCCATAATAAATCAAATTATATATCTAATTTCTGCATTCCTAATCGCTAAAAAGCCTCAAATAAACGGGACTTAACTCGGTGTTACCGGCAAGCTTAGGATATCCATCTTATTTAATATAATATGTTCAAAATGATTGGGTGACTAGGTACAACGAAATAATGACACAACCTTACCTAACCTAACCTAAATAGATTCCACCAAAATTAATGTTTCATTTTTCCCCTGGCTATTCATAACTATCTTATAACTCTACAATATATATATATATCTATTATAACTATCTACAATAAATTAATTTTAAATTTAAGTACAAGTAACCATAAAATGCAAAAAATTGTTTTGCCATCGATAACTGCATAAAACGTCGAAAATATCTACTTCACTTGAGAACAATTTATTTACAAAAACAAGCTATTTTCACAACGCGTTCTTAGTATAATATAATAAATACCAGAGGCGAAGGGTGGAGGTAGGCTCTAAAGATCCGACATAAATAGTGCCCACTAAACTTTATCAGTCAGACTGATTTGTTTCCATTTAACTAAGAAAATAAATTGGAGATGGTGGTGGTTAATTTTTAAAATTCATTTAAATCATGTCAAACTGTTTAGGTATGCTATGGGCGATCCAGCAAAAAGAGTGCACATTTTTTCAGTTATACTTATTTTTTGTTTTTTCAATGAATTAAGAATACATATTAAAGGTGTTATTAAGTTTTTTTTTTTAATTCATTTAGGGCCCACATGCTCAGCGTAGGTCAAAATGGAGGTTTTATGGTATTTTCTGTGCATAACCCTGGACATTCCTTAAACGTTGTAGATAATCTATTTATATAATTTTGAAGCCTATTTATCCTTTATTTTTATTTTAAACTTGATGTTTATATATATGACTATATTTAAATTTGATGACTGCGTAAAGTGTTTTTATTACATAAAATAGTATTCTTTTAAGCCTCTCGCTCTAATGTTTTAGAATATAGTCATATTTCAGTACATAAATGTGCAGTAGTGTTAAGATTTTTTAGATTTATTATTTTTTTAACGCATTTAAAAAACTACTAGTAAAATTAATGTTAACATTATATAGTGACTTATTTACGATAAAAAATTATATTTTATAATCTTTGTGATCCCAAATTTGACAAGAATTAAGCATTTTATTATTCAAAAAATGGGCACAATTAACACATTTGAAGACAATTCTAAAGACACTGATTATAAGCTATGTCTTTTACCATTCAAATGTGATAAACATCTTTTTAAAATCGATAAAATTAAACATCGTTTAAAATAAATATAAAGGATAATAAGGCTTCAAACGTTTAAGGAATGTCCAGGGTTATGCTCTGAAAATACTATAAAAGCTCCATTTTGACCAACGCTGGGCATGTAGGCCGATAAGCCCTGCCTAAACCAAACCATAATCGATAAAAAATATTCTGCTATCTATAAAATATCTAAAATTATGCATAATTTTATATCATTTTGATTATGACATTTTATGTCATAATTTTAATAACCATTGCTTTTATTCAAGGAAAAATTCACAAGATTTTAGAATGTAACATTACTATATTATATTGAACATACATAACTTGAAAACACTCTACCACTATACCATTATAAAAAATCACATTTAAAAAAATCCCGTCGAGTGTCGTATTTTTGAGGCGTTTTCCAGTTATGTATGGCATAATGATTTTAGATATTTCATAGATAGACGAATATTTTTGACTATTATATATTATGGCTTGGTTACGCAGGGTTAAATTAAATTTTAAAAAACTAACTAACTCCTTATGTAAACTGTAGTTTTCGTTCAATGAAATCAAAGAGGTATGACTGACAAAGTTTTTTTTTTGTGATTTTACCAAGGCCTTGACTGCGACTCGCTGTCATATCGCCTCTTTTCTTCTAGAAGGGGATCCGCCGATCAGGTCCTCATTCCAATTCTGTTAAATAACTTTATAATTTTGCCTAGGTCTTCCATCTTACCCACCGCCAGGACACCTTTCAATTCGTCGACATTGTCATAGATATCCGCAATTCGCAGCTGTACTCTGTGAAGTTCATATTTAGGGCATTGTAGTGCTATATGTACAATGTCCTCTAAAACATGACATTCATCGCAGAGTTGCGATTCGCTTCTTTCCATGAGGACATCAAATCTTTTGCCCATTGTGTGCCCTGTTCTTAGCCTCAGTATTAACTTAAGCTCATTCCTCGTCTATTCTAACAATAGTTAATATATATGCCAAAAATGAGATGCTGTTTCATATAAAACCACGAAGATTAATATAACGAAAGGATAATTTTTTAAGACAAGTTAATTCAAAATGTACCCAGGAGCCCTTAAATTCTAAAATGTCAGCTTTTTATATAACCGTTTGTTTTTATATATTGTATTCTTTTGACAATTTATATGTCGTGTATGTTTTAAAATTGCATTTATAAGAATAATAAGTAAACTGTCTAATTTTATACAGAAGGTCTTCAACAATGAGACGTCATTTAACCCATATTCTTGGAGGACTAGCGCTGATAATTATAATTATACCAGTCAAATCGGCAACACCAGGTACTTAATACATTTTTCCGTAAAAAGGCGTAATCAGGTGAATGTGGTTGTGTGTAATGACTATGTGTGTGGAGTATCCCTAGATAAAAAAAAACTCTCGACAAGGATATTGTCATGTTACATTTCACGTGACATGTCTACATTTCAAACGCAGACTTAAATAAATAATGTTAATTAATTAACAACAAAATTTGGCACAACCTTGTTAACAGTGTGTGTCAACCTTGTTTCTAAAACGATGACCGTTAAAAAAAAGAACCAATGGGGATTCTTCCCGCTTTTTTGAAAGCGTGATGCAAACAAACAACTCATTTCCGCCCACAAGATCTCACTCCGGGATTAGATTCAGTGCAGTTCGGACGTCATCGGTAACATATAGAAACAGTTTCAACGCCATTTGTGCTTTCCTTTCGGACAGGAAAACATACAGTTCCAGCCAAGCTGAAATAGCAGCCATCATTTAAAATATAAAAACTAAGTAATCAAAAACATTTAAAAAATACTCTATGACCCATACCAAACGATCGC
The DNA here is from genome assembly GCF_057557595.1 of Rhyacophila brunnea. Classification (NCBI taxonomy): domain Eukaryota; kingdom Metazoa; phylum Arthropoda; class Insecta; order Trichoptera; family Rhyacophilidae; genus Rhyacophila; species Rhyacophila brunnea. Next base: position 26,578,491 of record NW_028232904.1, on the reverse strand, counting down.
TTCTCAAATTTGTATTAAAATTTCTATTTATTTTTTGTATCGATTTTAAATTTCAATGTAGTACGCTTATCGTACGAAATTGATGGCGTGTAATTAAATAACACTTTTAACAAATTAAGCTGTGTTCTTATTTTTATATTGTTATATTTTATTTGTAAATACACACAATAATATGTTCAAGGCGCCCAAAAATTATAATTTAATATTTCAAACGAGTTTACAAATGACATTTTATTCGAAGTAGATAATGATTTATAGAGCATTCTTTACAGAAGGTTAAGTTGGCAGAAAGCCGAACTTATATGCTTGAGATTAATAGTACTTAATATTTCATGTTTTATCGATTGAATTAGTTGGCACTCCATGTTTAACAATTGTGCATTACAATTGTTAAACCCATTTCTATTATCATTCTAACGATACTACTTTACACACTTTTTTTCTTTTTTTTAAATATAACAATATCTATGAGGATAAACAACTCAATCCGTGTCAGTACCTATATTGATCGGTGATATTAAATAACTGATCGCAATTATAAATTCCTTAATATCCATTTACCGTAGTGTCCAATTATGGCAAACTCAGTAAGTACAAAGTACCGCACTTTTTGGCGGCATCCGGATAAATAGATAATAATAATATGTACGAAAATGTTCAAATGTCTTTTATTAAATGGACTCATCTCTAAATAAATTGATCCATTATTTTAGTAAATCAAATTTACCTTTAATTTTTTCAGTCACAACAAAAGTGAAATTTGGTGCGGCCACCAGACGTTTCCATAGAACTGTCAATGTCAATTGTGCGGCCATAATTAAACTTCACGTGAGAACCACCACTGGTCTAGAGAACCGATGATTTGAATATTTTTTTGTTTAAATTTTGTCGAACAAACTTCATTATTTCATAATATTGGACTTACGAGGTCTTAATAGTAAGGTGACGTTATTTATATGACTATATTTTAAATTATCAAAAATGCAAGTCGCACGCTACATTTGCTCTAATAGGGAAAAGTACCTGTATTAATCGTATTATATACTATCTAATAATGCATTTTCGTTTGATTTAAAGATGACTGTCCTTTGCCTGATATATTTGGACCACCGTCCAAAAATTTTATCAACAGGCAACCTACCCCGTTCGATGTCTCTTTAGGTCTGTATTCTAGAAATTCACCAGAACAGGTATGTAATTATTTATTTTTATATTTTATTATTACGGCTATCAATGTAATAATTATAATACTTTTTTATTCCAAATTCACAACTCTTCGTGCAACATGGTATGCTTCGTCATGGTTAGGGACTGCAATACCGGTATTTTAAAACCGGTATCCCAATATTTTTGAATACAAAATACCGATATTAAAAATAATACAATACTGATATATTCGGTATTGAAAATGGAAATAAAATGTATTAATTAACATAAAAGGTTTAATATAACTGTATTTTTGTTGTCGGCTTACGCGATGTCTAGTTAACTTCCGTTGCCCATCGAAGTCCTTGGTGGATAGTAATGACACTTGCAGATTTTGGAAATTGGATTATAGTTAGTTACTTCCTTAATTACCACGTTTTAGTTAGCTCGTATTCTTGTTTGTCCGGCGGTTGTTTATCCATACAAATCTTGCAATCGATTTTTAACTAACTTTCCGACTAGTTAGACATTTGAAACTTTTAGAATATATCAGAACACGATGCCAATGCATTCTTTTAATACTTTTAGCCATCTTTAAATAGAATCGAATTCATTTTCAGTTAATTCTGTTTTGTATGAAAAGTTATTTCGGAAGATATCCGTAATCCAATCCATTATTATTGGTTGCTAAGGGGGTGGTCCCAGCAACTAAATTAATAATATATACGTGCGTTACTATGGAAATCAAAATGACATTTCAGTATTCTATATTTGTTTGTTTGTTGCAAATTAACAAAAAAATGATTTGTTGACAATTGCCTTATTTGTCCTAAATTATTAATACATAGAATTGTCAAGTTTATATGATTCAACAGAAAATTTAAATCGTGGTATATAAAAGTTCTTTTTATCTTGTAATTATTTTTAATTTATCCTAATCATTCGCCAGTTGCTTGCGGGTTTTAGAATTTTTCAGGTGTATTTCTAGATGTAAGTATCTGATATGACGGTGAAATACTATTCGTTTGTATAATCACTAATAATCTCAGCCCTCGTGCAGAATATTTTATAATGCGTGTGCCTAATTTTTCAACGTTTCTCTACTAAAGAGTAGTTTATACAATAATGGAGAAATCTAATTTTGCTGAACAAAAAAGTTAGCAACATTGTGTTTGTTTTCACTTCTTACGGAAGAAAAGTAGAGATATTGTTTCGACCGTGTTTAGGAAAAAGGGCGTAACCCACACAGACAAATTTTACAAGAGAGGCAAAAAACGCTTTTTGAATGATTTTGGTTCAGTGTTAATAAAAAAACAGACAAAGACATTGGGTGCATGATGATTGATGATTTGGTGTAATATCTTTTCGATGTACTAATAATTAAAGAAGTTATTACAGAAAAATCATTAGAATTGAAATTAAATGCTTTTTTCCTTAAATTAAAACTTAATTAAAGCTCAATGAAAACCTGAATTTAGATAATAAATTGGCATTTGCGGCTTACTTTCTTTTTACAGAACGTGTATTTAGTTATATACATTGTTAATATTTAATAAAAATACTTTTCGAAAAATCGAGGGTTACGCCCTTTTTCCTAAACACAGTCGGTTTAATGCACGGTTGGCGAACCTTTTTGCATACGCGTGCCAATATTTCCCAAAAAATATTTTTCGACTATTTTTTGGAAATTATTTTCGCCGCGGGCCGCAGGTTGCACAATTTTCTCAAATGTCGAATGTTCATTTGTAAACCTTTTTTGAAATTTTTTTATTGGTTTTCGTTCACGTGTCGTGCAAATTCATCGTTCGCCACCCCTGGTTTAGTGTAAAAAGTACAATAAACTAAAAATGCAGGTGGAATTACCAGTGGGTCACATACATACTACCGAATAACACTTCATAATATAAATTGATTGAAAGATCATTAGAAGAATAAAATACCAACAGTTCAACTACGAGGTATCTGCAAACGTCAGCATCTCTACCATATAATTATTATCTATTTTTAAGACCGTCCAACCTCTGTGGGTTGTATATGTTGAGAGATGTCTAATAGAATAATATAGCAATATAATTAAATAGTGTAATTAATAATATAAGAATAAAGAAGTACCTACGTGTTGACATCTAGCCGTCGCTGCGCGACGCTGCTAGATACCCCCTCTTACGCCGCACAAGTGCGGCGTGATACTAATTAATTCTCTTTGGTTTATTGTAACGCGCGCATATAAAATGTAATCTGTTATAATAATTCTGTATAATAATATTCATGCAGTTGAATATAAATAAAGTTAATCGTTTGTTAAAACTAAGTTGCTTATTTACGATCCTCAAAACAATCCACTATTCCCAACAGTATAGTACTGAGATAAAATTCATGTCTAAATAAAACACGGCTCTTGTCGGTTTACAGGAAGCCAGAGGCAAAAAAAAAATTAAAATAGCCGATATACTGAATTATTAATTGTTTGTGCATATTATTTTTTGTTCTAAATGTATCATCATATTGTTTTAATTTTTTTTTTAAACCATGTCCGATCCTAATAAGATCATATTATGGGCCTCCACAGATCTCTATTTTCATAGCCGATTTTAGCAAAATTCATCAAGAATGAAAACCTAACCTCTATCAAATAATCCAGTATATCGGCTATTTTCAAAATGTGTCTGCTGCTGGCTTCCTGTAAAGTGTAAACCGACAAGAACCGCATTTTATTTAGACGTGAATTTTATGTAAGTACTGAACAATCCAAAGAGGTCGGACGGTCTTTAATATACGAATATTTATATTTCCGATACAACATTTCACGGTAAAGTGTGCTACGGCGAACTGCATACGTACAAATTTCTTGACACGATTAATGTCATAATAAAATGTATCTTCTTTTTCAGACAAATTTTAGATTGTCAGACCCAATCTCACAGTTATTGGAGAACAGCAATTTTAACAGGAGTCTGCCTCTAACGGTCTTCCATTATGGATTTAAAACCACTTGGTGCCTACCGATCATCAAGGACGTAACCGCTGGTCTACTCCAGCGCAATGATGTCAACGTGTTTGTATTTAACACCTCAGAATATTTAAACGGCCCTTACAATAGGGTAGTTTATTATAGTAAATTTCTTGGTCAACTAGAGGGTGCCTGGCTTGCCGATTATACTCGAATAGGTAAAGTAAAAGTAAAAAAAGCCTTTTTATTTCTTACAAACAAAATTAAATGACAGTTCGACAATGTCAAATGACAAATCTAATGAATATATATATATAACTCTTGATTATATCTATTATGTATATATATCTAACTATGATTGTATTATCTACTTATTTTCTAGTTTATATATTATTAATAATTATTATTTTTTTTAAATTTTCGTATAATACAAATATATATATTAAGATTTTTATTTTGTATATAATACTATTAGATAATGTTTATAAATTAAACAGTGATATGTAATTAGTATGGTTTGTAAGAACCCTTCTTCGGGTGAAGGATTTGGATTTGGAAGGGTTTGGATATTTGTAGCCAATTTGGGCCAGCTGTCTTTATGATATCGTCTTGTCATCATGGGGTCTTCCTCTATAGCGTTTCCCTTTTGGGCCGTTCCATGAAGTAATTATTTTTGTCCATCTCCCATCTTGTAGTTGCGCTACATGACCCGCCCATTTCCATTTAAATCTTTGAGCATGGATTAGAGCGTCTGTAGCTTTTGAAATATTTCTTATTTTTCTGTGTATTATTTTTTGTCTTTGTTGATATTTAGCATACTGCGTTCCATACCGCGTTGGCAGCTGGCGATTTTGCTTTTTACTATGCGTATGAATCAGAATATGGATCTAATAGGTTGAGCAAGTGGCTGACATCCATTTCTCGTAAAAACAAAATCTGTTAATACAAAAAACCTCCACTATGTGGAGGCCCATATGATCTTATTAGGATCGGACATGGTTTAAAAGTTTAAAAATAAAAGGATTATTACAATAATAGGATGATACATTTAGAACAAAAAAAATACACAAACATAAAAAGAGCCCACATCTAGAGAACTAACTAATAAGACAACGTACACTTCAACTCACCCTCATACAAGTGGAATATGTCGATAGCACCATCCAGTGGCAAGGGTAGAGGCAGGTTGTTAAAATCTGACACAAATTTAGTGCACACTAAACGTTTGTTTTCATTGAACTAAGACTAGGTACGAATTTCAAAAATAATGTTGGTTAGTTTTTCAAATTCAATTAAGCCTTGCGTAACCAAGCCATAATAATATAACATTTTGTCTATCTATACATTATCTAAATTTATGCCATTAAGTCATACATAATTTTAGATATTCTATGGATATTTTTTTTATCTATTATGGTTTGGATTAGATAGGAATAACATGAATTTAAAAACTAACCACCTGCAATATGTATTATTAATTAAATAAAAACCATTAAGTATGACTGGCAAAGTTTAGTGTGCACTATTGAAGTCGGATCTTAACAGCCTACCTCCACCCCTAGCCACTGGCATCACAAATGGCAAGTTTGTTCTTCACTTTAAGAAAATAAATTTCCCGATTTCATTGACGATTACACAATGGCCAAGCGGTTACCGCGTCGGTTTATGATTTCTTAGGTCCCAGGTTCGAATTCCTGGTCTAAAAAAATAACATGTTATTTTTCCATTTGAACCCAGAGCATGAATCTAATAGATTGAGAAAGTGATTAACATCCATTTCTCGTATAAAAAAAAAAACAAAAATTTGTTAATACTAACTCCACTCTGTAAAATCCAACAAGGTTTAAAAAAAAAAAAAACTAACCATCGTAATAATACGGTTACATGTAAATTGTAGGTACAACATTTCACCGTTGCACAGTTCACCGTGAGCTTTCTTATCGGAAAGAGATGACCGTATACTATACGGTCTCCAAGTTTATTAGATTCAATATGAAAATTAATTCAATTTTCATAGCTGATTTTGGCAAAAATTCATGAATTCAAGAATAAAAACCTAATCTAATAAATAATCCAGTATATCGGCTATTTGTTGCTGCTGGCTTCCTGTTAAGTGAAAACCAATAAGGACCGTGTTTTATTTAGACATGAAAGTTATATCATTACTATACGACCCAAAGAGGTTGGACGATCTTTAATATACGGCCATATATTTCCTATAAAACATTTCACGGTGAAGTGTGATACGGCGAACTGCACACGTATAAGTTTCCAGCTATTCTATGTTCTGTGTACCTGTGTTCATCTGCGAGATATAGCGACGTGTCGCATCAACATGTGGTTATCGAATTCGTATGGTCATCATAATTATTATAATGATCGTTAGTATCCTTTTGTGTGGTCCTCGCTCTTCTAACTTTAAAATATCGTATTAGAATAATATTAACAGTGGATGCCGTCATTTTCCTGATTTCTTAGTCTCCGTACAAAATTTGTGTTTTTAATAACTTTTTTTTATTCAATTTTTATTGTGATTTTCTGTAGCTGGAGTTAACAAAAATATTCACTTGGTCGGTCACAGTCTTGGAGCCCATATATCAGGACATGCAGGAAAGAAATTTACAGCTATTCTTCCGGGGGAAAAAATTACAAGAATCACAGGCTTGGATCCAGCAGGACCTTTCTTCGAAGGAGTAGCGACAACCGCTAAACTATGGAAAACCGATGCCAGCTTTGTGGACATCATCCATACTTATGCCGGACACCTTGGAATCTCTGAACCGTTGGGTAAATTTTATTATTTTCTTTCATTTTGCGAGAAATTTTACCGATGTCAACAAGTGACGAACCATTGGTATAGGCCAGGGGTCGGCAAACCGCGGCTCGCGAGCCACATGCAGCTCTTTGGATATTGGCGTGCGGCTCTTGGCCAAATTTCCAATTCACAATTTGTATGTTTTGTCATTGATTTGTACACTTATTATATTATATATAATGATATTATCACGAAACTAATTTTTCCTACGTGATGGTTGATGCAAAAAGGTACGATTGTTGTTTTAAATCCGCCCATTGCAAAAGTCGACAAATTAATTTTTTCTCCATTTGATATTCCAACAATAAAAACATATATTTACGTTAGTTTTATCCGGGAAATCTTCTTCGCTTAATAAATAAACAATTATAAAATGTAATTAATTCATTAAATTAAACCATATTTATAAAAATATACGTATGGCTCTCGAAAGTTTTTTAACCGTTGTGCCATTCATATTTGGCTCCTTTGGTCCAAAAGTTTGCTGACCCCTGGTATAGGCTCGTCGTGGCAATGTATATTATATTACAATTATTTTTATATTAGGTTTCATGGAAATATGAAGAGGGAGAGAGAATTATGTTCTAATATCTGTAATGATATGTTGAGTTTGAGATCGCAAAGGCTTAGGCATTGTTAAATTGATAATCAATGATGGCGTGACGCTTTGATACGTGGACCCGAAGTGGTAGGTGGGACGCTCTGTAAGAGGAGGGTGCATCTTTAATTTCGACAACCAACGCAACTTCCGTGCGTACTGGTTAATAACTGTAATTATTCGCAAATTCTCACGTGTCGTTTCTGGTCACCAAGGACGTCGAAGGGCAACGGAAGTAAACTAGACATCGTGAACCCGACAACACCAGGGAGCTGATTTTTTAAAAAATAATAATAGCTATTTATATATATTCTAAATGATTCACCTCGATTTGCCGCCCTTCAAGTAACTGCCGCCCCCAAGCGACGCTCAATCTGCCTACCCCCACGGGACGTCACTGATATTATATGACCTGTAGATTCTATACACTGATCCATTTCTCCTCGGACTCTCCCCACGGAACGTCACTGGGTATTCGTAATGATTTCCATGGATGGCAGATGGATCGATGACTTAACAGACCTCTCAACCAGATAGTGACAGATGTAATTAAGAATCCCACTTAGTTAAATTTTTTGAGAAGACATGTTTCTGAGTGTTCCTAAATTATGTATCTATGTTCGATTAATAATGTTGTGTATTAAAATAATAAAACGTTACATACACAGTCAATTCGGGTAACATTGGACAACTTTTAGGTATTTTTAGTGATTGATTGGTTTTTGGAAATAGTTAGCTATATCTATTTAGATTATTAGGTGTTCTTATAAGTTCGTTAAATTAATTTTGATATCTAAATCTTCCAAAATATAGATAAAAACATTACTAAAATACTGTTTTTATGGGTGGTCCAATGTTAAATGAATATATATAATTTTGAAAAACACTTTCTGAGAGAATATATTATAGCCAATAGAAAAAATCTTTTTTGAAAAAAAGTAAGCCAACCCGACGGTTTCTATTGGTTTCTATTGGTTATAATATATTATCTCAGAAAGTGTTTTTCAAAATTATATATGTTCAATAATCAGAATGATATATTCTTAAATCTTGTGAATTATTCGTTGAATAAAAGAAATAGTTAATTATAAATTATAAGCAAGTGAAAGTAGTTACATCTAAAAAATATTAGAGAAATTCCACGACGTCGGTTAGTAATCGAAGTAATAGTAAATAGTTACCTACTTTGATTTAAGAAACAAAAATCGATTGCCAAAGTAGCTTGATTTGGAAGAGCACTGATGAGTAGATATTAAAATTTACCAAAAGTTAAAATTTGTCGCAATTAGTATGTCTCGTAGCATAGTGGTAATGCACGGATCAGGGCGTAAGCCTGGGAGATACGGGGTTCGATTCCCCGTCGGGTTGGCTTACTTTTTTTCAAACAAGATTTTTTCTATTGGTTATAATATATTCTCTCAGAAAGTTTTTTTCAAAATTATATATGTTCAATAATCAGAAAGATATATTCTTAAATTTTGTGAATTATTCGTTGAATAAAAGAAATAGTTAGTTAAATGAATAATTGGGTTAGTTTGGACTTTAGTATTTTCGATGACCAAATTCCATGATTTTTAGCTGAATACGCTATCTGAGTAACATTGGAATGTATTTTTTTAAAGTAAAAACTCTGATCTAAAAGAAAACATCAAAACATCACAACATAGTATCTATTACCCATACGTATTGTCTGGTTTAGGCGAAGATACGTATTTATAACATGAGTGATGATGAATTGAAAATGACCTTTCGAATACAGAATACTGCTCTTGCTACAATAACAGTTTTTTTTAAATAGTTTAACAGGTTAGTGTAGTTTGTTATAACATCCATAGAAAGAAAGTAGATTGGGTGTGCGTTTTTTATCAATTGTACTAATGTCTCCTAATGCCGGCCACAAGAAAAAAAATAAAATGCAGTTGCTTAGGTTTTTTCCAATGTTACATTGAATTCCAATTGAATTTTTTCAATTTCAATTTATTTATTTTTTTAAGATATTGTGGACATTACAAATTATAAGTTTAAGACGTTCACAACATGACATTTAGAAACAAATATATATAAAGATAACAGTATTACATATAAAAAGAGATAGATGAGTAGATAAATTAGATAGGTACAAGGAAGTACACCGGATGAGTTAAACAGGCCCTATTTTAAGAATTTATAAAACAACGTCCACCTAAACTCATTCTCACGTAGGTGGAATATATCAACACCCGAAACAATAACTTTGAACATAGTTATCGCCTTCCCAATTGGCATTACCAGTGGCAGGTTGGTTCTGCACCTTGGGAGAGTAAACAACTGCTACAACCAATGTTACATCGGATTCCAATGTTACCCCAAATGACTGTAGTAACAGTTGACGCCATTTTTAATTCTTTTCCAGGACACGCTGATTTCTATCCGAACGGAGGAGAAATTCAGGTCAACGCATCAGTTTTTCCTGAAAATCATAGACGATCATGGAAATACTTCGTCGAGAGTATATACTATCCTTATAATTTCCCAGCACTTTCCTGCGCAGATCTGGACGACTTAAAAAATTGCATCTCCCCAACTCCCAAAGTTTTCATGGGATATGACGTAATACCTACGGCTACTGGTATATATTACCTAAAAACAGCTGGTTCTCCGCCTTATGGACTGGGAAATACCTAGGCTACAGAAATAAGTTCATCAAGTTTGTCTTTATTTAATAACAATAATCTATTAGAAGAACATGTAAGTCTGCTGAAGAGCACACCTCCACCCTTCGCTACTGCTTCAACGTATATTATTTTTCGCGCTTATGATTAGTTTTTGTTTAGGCCTTGTATAACACACTTAAACCAAATAAACGCTCATATTTGGTGATCTAATGTAGTTTAAGTTCAATTTAATTTTCTAAAGCTGTGTTCAGCAACCGCATCTGCAATTTGTATTTTTAGTTCAATGAAAACAAATAAAATAATATGACTGACAAAGTTGAGTATGCACTACTTATGGCTTGACTGAAACCAATTAACTAAAGGTTATCAACTATCCTAACCACCAACTACCGGTAGCGAAGGGTTGGGGTAGGCTATTAAGATCCGCCATAATTAGTGCGCATTAAAATTTGTTAGTCATAAGCATTTGTTTTTATTGAACTAATAACTAAAGATGGCATTGGTTAGTTTTTGAAAATCATTTAACTGCCTAACCAAACCATAATAGTTTTGGTATATTTTTGGTGATACGACAAAATTGTGCATACTTTTTCATTTATATTTATTTGTTTTTGTTGGATTAAGACACATTATTACACACATTGTTGGTTCATGTTTTTAAATTCATTAATCCCTACCTAAACCAAACTATAATAGATAAAAAATATATATCTATAAAATATTCAAAGTTATGTATGATTTAATTGCATAGTTTTAGATATTTTATAGATAGACGAGTATTTTTTGACTATTAATTATTATCTATTATGGCTTGGTTTCGCAGGGTTTAATTGAATTTTAAAAACTTACCAACACCATCTCTAAATTGTAGTCTTATTTCAATGAAAACAAATATGTATGATTGACAAAGTTTGGTGTGCACTATTTATAGCGGATCTTAACAGCCTACCTTCACCCTCGCCACTGCCAATTATGTTTTCCATGATTCCAGAATAACTATTATTATCTAATTATTTACTAATCAGTTCTGATTATTTCAATTACTAATAATAGAATTTTGATCTTATTTTTTTATATTCGCAATCATACTGTCATTATAATATGTCTGTTATGTACCTATAACTGTTATAATATAAGCTTTAAAAACTAATAAACAAAACACAATATTTATATTGTTTTTTTTCTGCATTAACGGTCCCCGAAACATTTCTCCTATTTTTATCGGTTCGCAGGTGTGAAAAGGTTGTGGACCACTGCTAGAGAATATCCAAATCCAACGATTCAAAGATGATAACACAGGTGCATTTCAGCTGTTTAAATACCATTAAAATTCGATCATTAAGAGTAACTAATTCATGTAAATTAATGTCAGGTATATATTAGTTTATTTTACATAACAATTTTGCCCTTGAATTATCGCGACTTAAGGACCGGAGTAGTGTGATAGTCAAAAAGAAATAATTTGAGGTATCTTTGCGAGCTTATCCTAGATATCATTATGATACCTTGTCTTTTCTTATCTTATAAATCCATATTTTATGGACACAGAAAGAAAAGAAAGAGAGACACCAAAAGTTTTCGGTTTTAAAAATATTTTACAAAATTAAACAATGAGTATTCATGGTAAATCTATTTATAAAACATATGGTATTTGTCATTTATTTACTTTCATATTGCTTTTTTTTTTTTTTTGAAAAAAAGATTTTGATAATAATTATGCAGCTTTTTATTTATTTATTTTTACTTTTGGTGTTTCTATAATAAATGGATAACTGCGTTTTACATATTACACACTACTACTACTAGTTCACCATGTTCGATCATAAAAGGATCATATGGGAGGTTGTATAACAGATTTTGTTTTTACGAGAAATGGATGTTAGCCACTTCCTCAAACTATTAGTTCCATACTCTGACTCATACAAAAATTGAAAAACCAATATCTGTACTTGCCAGACCCAGCATTCGAACCTGGAACCCACGACGTTATAGGTAGACGCGCGGAAACCGCGGGTGTTTACACACTCCTTGAAATAATATTTTCACAGCCGATTTGAAGGTATTCTATTTATAAATATTACCTATTTATTTAAACTGCAAAACTGGTGATTATGATAATATGGGCCTCCACGGGGTGTAAAATATCTTGACAGACTATTTGCTTGGAGTAAATATCGTTACGTCAAGAGCCCACGTACTGCACTTACACGTCTTAGAGTCCACGATACCGACACATCCCTTATGTATCCATTATTTCTATTTTATATAGATATTGGTGGCGCTTTTTGCAGTGGAATGTATGATTTTGAATGTGATGGTGAATAGTGGATCTAGGGGGGGCGATTTAACAGGATGCCAGACACTGACCTTTTATAATGTTGATGATGGCTCCGTGGTCTGATTGCACTATCACCCGCGGGGTATGGTTTGTTACCCGGTGAGCAGCACTTGACGGTACACTTTTGATGGATGATGTATGAGGTTGATGAATGATGATAAGTTATCTGAATGATGAGAGCCGGTATCACGGTTTGCCAGTTATTCAGAAATTTTGCTTGAACGACGGTCACACTATAGCAAGCTGAACAGGCCGTGGCTCACGAACAACTTCCGAATCAGTCTGTATAATCGAGTTAATCAATAAACCGTGGTTTAGTGGTAACAGGCTTACGCACCAGTTGTCACTAACTCCTAAACCTAACTCACCTGTGACGGCTGTCTTGAGATCACTAAACCTTATTTGCATCACGGACTATCATGACCCGTGACTGCCGTCACTTGGTCTTGTGACAATAATACTGGAATTTGAGGTAGGTGGTATGACCAAACGAAACCCCTAGCACGAGAATGTTTCAAATTCTCCTCCTTTAGCATAGTGGTATGTGTGCGTGAACACGATACCCGAGAGATACAGGTTCGATCCTGGTCTTACTTTTTTCAAAAAGATTTTTTCTCAGAAGTATTTTCAAAATTATGTATGTTCAATAATTAGAATGTTACATTCTTAAATCTTGTAAATTATTCGTTGAATAAAAAAATGGGTAATTAAAAAATATTTATTGCGATCAATCATTTGAGTAGGTAGCTTCCAGGGAAAGTGAAGCAGAGAAAGAGCTGATTGGGGATAGTCTTCACTATACCCTGATAGAAGCAATGGATAGAGATGGGTGAATAGCAGTGGCGAGGGGTGGAGGTAGGCTGTTTAGATCCGCCATAAATAGTACACACTAAACTAACACTAGGCTACAATTTACAGACTGTGTTGGTTAGTTTTTTAAATTCAATTAAACCTTGCGGAAACCAAGCCATTATAGATAATAGTCAAAAAATACTCGTATATCTATAAAATATCTAAAATTACGCAATTAAATACATAATTATTGATTAAATACATTATACATAACTTTGGATATTTTATAGATTGAATTATGTAATATTTTTATCTAGTCAGTATATAAAGTAATTTAGTTTAGGCAGGGCTTAAGGAATTTTAAAATGAAGCAACAATATATATTCTTAATCCAATGAAACCAAATAATTATGAATGAAAAAGTGTGCACAATTTTGTCGTTTCGCCAAAAGTATACCAAAACTACATTGGTTTGGTTTAGGCAAGGTTTAATTGGTTTTTAAAAACTAACCAACATGATCTGTAAATTATAGTCTTAGTTCAATAAAAACAAATACGTACGACTAACAAAGTGTAATGTGCACTATTTATGGCAGATCTTAACAGCTTACCTCCACCCTTCGCCACTGGTGAATAGTCATGGTCGTTCAAAAGATGACCGAACTTCAAGATGGTCAATGACTAATAAAAAGAAAAAAAAATATTATTAAATTAAATTTAATTATTAAATGTTTTATCGGGTTATAATAAGTAAATTGTACGTAAAACATTTCACCGTGGCACAGTTCACTGTGAGCCTTCTATTGGAAAGAGACGACCGTATACTATACGGTCTTCAATTTTATTAGATTCAATATGAATATTAATTCTATTCTCATAGCCGATTTTGGCAAAATTCATGAATTCAATAATGAAAACCTAACCTAACCTAACAAATAATCCAGTATATTGGCTATTTTCAAAACTAGTTTGCCGCTGGCTTCCTGTAAGTAAACTGACAAGAACTGTGTTTTATTTAGATATGAATTTTATCTCAGTACTATACACAAAGAGGTTGGACGGTCTTTAATAATACGACCATAATATTTCCGATACAACATTTCACGGTAAAGTGTGATCCGGCGAACTGAAAACGTACAAGTTTCCGGGCACGGATTATTCCATCTTGAAATATTCGCCACTAGGGCGTTATATATAAACTAGGCACTAGGGTTTATTATATAAACAAACATTGCCTATTTAACCGCAATTTTAGGTGCATCTAAAAATATGGCTGACAACTTTTAAAATCCGCGATCGAATGGCGAACATATTTGGATAAAATTAAAATTTGGAAAGTACCTACCTATAATGCAAATGTATTTCGCAAACCGGCACATGTCATTTTTATGGTCACCGATTACGGTAACCGGACAAAACAGAACATGACAAAACAGAACATGACAATACAGAAAATGACAAAACAGAACATGACAAAACAGAACAGTGACAAAATAGAATAGTCAGGGGAAAATGAAACATCAATTTTTGTGGAATCTATTTAGGTTCGGTTAGGTTGGATTGGGTTAGGTTAGGTTAGGTCATTATTTCGTTGTGCCTAGTCACCCAATCATTTTGAACATAATATGTTTAGGATATCTCATATTATGAGATATCCTAAGCTTGCCGGAAACATCGAGTTAAGTCCCGTTTATTTGAGACTTTATAGCGATTAGAAATGCAGAAATTAGGTATATAATTTGATTTATAATATAGCGCAGTTAAAATCTGTGCTATTAAAAAATCTGTCAACATAATAGAGATAGGACAATTTCAATATTAAATTTATATTTTTCCTGAAAGGTCATAGTTATATTTGTCGTTGTTCTGTTTTGTCACTGTTCTGTTTTGTCGTGTTCTGTTTTGTCATATTCTGTTTTGTCATGTTCTGTTTAATCACTGTTCTGTTTTTATACCCGCATAATAATGACACACATATACGGTACGTGAGGCCTTAATAAATGATATTGATTTATTAGTTATGAATTAATTAGCATAATTGAAAAAATACTGTTTGCAAAAATATATATATATACGGTAATGAGTCTTCGATATTCATTGAAGTAAAGTAGAGCAGCTTTTTTAAGTGTATCTCACAGGACCAACTAAGAAAGTACTATTGAACATGTTTGAATATAGGTAAGCATTTTTTTTCTTACACCATCTTCATGTTATAGACTTACATAGAGAACGAATCAATTATTGTAGATTATTGAACATACAAAATTTTGAAAACACTTCTGAGAAAATATATTATAACCAATATAAAATATCATTTTTTGAAAAAAGTAAGAAACCCAGCAGGAATCGAACCTGCATCCCTCGGGTTTCGCGCCCATGCACATAGATCACTATGCTATAAGCGGTATACTTAATTGCGACCAATTGTGGCACCCCGACAAAACCGCCCCGACATTGCCGCCAAGCCAAATTCGCCCGTACCAGTGCTCGTCAATACCGCTCGGACAAATCCGCCTAGACAAAACCGCCAGCAAAAAATACAAAACTATATAAAACAAGTGCTTTTTTGGTTTTTCCAACTGCATTTCAATAGAAATTAACGATAATCAGTGTAATTTGAAATTTAATCCGTTGCAGCTGTTAGTAGAGTAAGAACTTCAAATCACCAGCTTTAACACTTAGTTAATGCCTTTGTATGGTAGTATTTCTAATTTAGAATATTTTAGAAGGTTAGCACACAATATTGAAATATTTTAAATAATTTATATTTATTCGTAGGTATATTCTTTATTCGTAGGTATATTCTTTTTATTTGTGTATCTAAAATATAATATTATGTAAAAATAAAAATTGTCTCATTTGTAAATTGTTTTGGCGGTAATATCTGGGTGGTAATGTCCGGCTGGTCAATAAAGGTATAAGAATTTCGTTAATTTAAAGCTAGGTATATTAAATAGTTTGAGCATTTACTGCGTCAGCTTATAATGTCGAGTCCCGTGTTCGAATTACGGGTCTGGCAAAATTCACATGTTTTTGTTTAGACCGAGAACCTAATAGTTTTAGCAAGTGGCTAACATCAATTTTTCGTAAAAACAAACATCTTTTAATATAACCTACACTCTCTGGAGGTCTATATTATCTTCTAAGGGACGTATGCAT
Organism: Rhyacophila brunnea; assembly: GCF_057557595.1. Classification (NCBI taxonomy): domain Eukaryota; kingdom Metazoa; phylum Arthropoda; class Insecta; order Trichoptera; family Rhyacophilidae; genus Rhyacophila; species Rhyacophila brunnea. The sequence goes on along the minus strand of NW_028232904.1, from coordinate 26,562,039 downwards.
GAGATTTTCAAATACTTTTAAGGCTAAATACTACTCATTTGTATGCAGGAGTGCAAATGTAATCTGTTGGTTAGCGACGTCACGATGTGACGTCATAATGTGTCATGGCGTCCATATAATGGCAAACTTATAAAATTTCATTCTCCGATCATTAATTTATAATTTTGAAATTGTAAATGTGTCTGAAAGTGTGCGAACAATACCATATAAATTTAATAATCATAAATGAACAATTATTATGAACTTTAAATAATTTATCAGTTATTTTATCACATTTATTTTATAATTCTACTGTACGAAAGGATAGAGTATTCTCAGTAAATATTTCCGTTTGGTGGCAATACATACAGTTATATTATGACTAACTTCACTTCAATCACTTCTATTACAAGATGTCAAAACGGAATAAGAATAAATGACAGAAATGAAAATGGATTTAGATAAAATATGTAATGATCTCTGTATAATATTATCATTTATACCAATCACCGTATGACACTATTGATGTTACCACTGTATTTGAGACTTTTGCTACAGTTATCTTACAATTAAGTAGGTAGGCAGGTACCATAATATTTTTAAAGAATGCAGAATGCTTCCAATTGCATATTCTAATGCCATATACAGCAGTAGGTACCTATCTTTGCGGTCGTTTAGCGGAGGTATTTTATCGTAATCTTACTTAAATCCATCTTATCTCTCCATGAGAAATACTGCGTTTGTTGATGTAAGCGAAATACGAGAGCATTGTATCAGCTACCTACTATCTAAATTATTGACTATGGATCAAAATTATTATACGTATTTTGTAAACAGCACGACTAGGAGCTGTTTTTAAATTTCGCAAATGTTTAACAGAGTCTACAAAATGAACGAAGGCCTCAAGCAAACGTTTGTTATAATGAATTCATTATTAAAAATGACATTTGAAAGTGTCATAATATAAAGCATCCATTTTGAATGACGTGTGATGTCAGATTGCTTACGTCACAAACAGTGCTATACGCTATATTATGGTGTAAATCGGTTAAATAGCTTATAAAGAATTTCGGAATCTCATACATACGGCCCTAAGGATTGAATATGATAAATAGGGTGCTTTTTAAACGGGTATTTTTCTAAACACAATAGAAAAATATATATATGTTTCATTGTGTAAGTTAAATTAATTATAAGAATACTAAATTATTTATATGTAAAACAAAGGTCTTTAACGATGGGACTCCATATTATTCTTGGTGGAGTAGCATTGGTGATGATAATTATCCCATTGGAATCAGCAACAACAGGTGAGTGTTAAACACCTCCGTACCGTATCTGTTCAGTACCCGTATTTTTTATATTTTAATGATTGATTTTCGAATTCATATTGACCGTTATTTGTAATTCTAACCAAATATTAGTTAAATTATGTTAAATAATTTTGAATTTAAATATTAAATAAACGCCTATGATGCCCGACCGGTTTACATGTCAGCTTATAATTTCGTGATCCCAGGCTCGAATCTTTGGTTTGGCAAAATATACAATATATCGTTTTTCAATTTGTGTATGGAGTCAGACAATGGGTCAAATAGGATGAGCAAGTGGCTAACATCCATTTCTCGTGAAAACAAAAATCTGTTTATACAAATCTTTGCTCTGTGTAGGCCCGTATGATTGTATGAGGATCGGACATGGTCAAAAGATATAAATTTTACACAATTTTGATTATAACCAGATGAACTACCTTGAGATAAAATTCTTTGAAATTGATAGTCGTTAAAAATGAATATGCTGTACAATTTGGGGACCCTACTCGCAGTTCCAGTTGACTCCCACCCATGCATATCTATATAATTATGTTTTAACGAATACCAGTATTCAATAAGAAATACCGAAATAACGGCAATGATGCATTCATTTGGTATTGTAATCCCTAGTTTCAATTGGACCACGCCATATGACACCATAGTATGACATACAGTATAAGCTTTGAAAGAATAGTTTTTTACTGGTCACTTATTAAATTTTGGTGTTAATGTCTAAATAAAACATGGTTCTTGACGGTTTACTTTACACTATACAGGACGTCAACAGCAAACAAATGTTGAAAATAGCCGAAATTTTAGATTATTTGTTAGGTTAGATTAGGTTAGGTTTTCAATTCATGAATTTTGCAAAAATCGGCTATGAAAATTGGAGACTGTATAGTATACGATCATCTCTTTCCGATAAAAAAGCTCACGGCAAACTGAGACACGGTGAAATGTTTTACGTACAATTTACATGTAACCTTTACCAGGTCTAGATTCCTTTATGAAAGAATACTTAAAATGTATCTGAACAAGCCATGGGTATTGGCACAACTTCTGAACAAACCTTTGTCATAAAATTTACATTTTAAGTATCTACTGTAATTTTAAAGTCAGTGATAAGAAATACAATAAAAATTACCGCCTATAAGGGCCCATTTGCCTGATTTTTTTTCAAAATTACGAAGAAAACACTAACTTGTTAAAATGTACTTGAAAAATTCATTATTATTAAACTTATTATATTAGTATTTTCAAGTTTATATGCGTATCAAGTCAGATTATGACAACTGCACAACTTCGTGTGTATCTAATAATATATTATTTTTGTTTGAATTGAAGACGAATATTGCCCTCCAGTTGATATATATGGACCACCGTCTAAAAATTTTAACAATACCGAACCTACTCTATCCAGTCTGTCTTTAGTTTTGTACTCTACAAGTGAACCAAAACAGGTATGCGTTTTTTTATATTATATTGATGTAATACTTAATGTCATTATACTATATTTTATTCCGAGCTCCCAAGCCATGATGAAAAACTATTTCTCGTAAAAGACTTTTTAAGACAAATACCACTCTGTCCATAAGGTTTACCTAGCAGCGACAAATGACTAATTATACTACTGAATGAATCACAATATATTTAATTTATTTCTTAACCAACTACCTATGTGAGGAAATAAAAAAAAATACTATTTTTATCACGTACCCACACAAATAAGGAAAATAAAATAAATTTCTTATCAGAAGTGTAAAATTGAATTGATTTTATGAATTTATAACGATATTACGGCAGTCCAACAAAACCGTCCGGACATTGCCGCCAAACCAAATGCGCCCGTACGAGGGAGGCGATTTCTGAACGAAGCACTACTTCGCCGTTGTGCAAACCTACTTCAGTTAAAGTACTAGAAATACACAAAAAAGTCAACGGGCATTGCCGACTACAGATGGAATTTAGCTACATATTATGCTTTGACGATAGAGGCGCTCGTGACCGTCGCGAAGGTCGGTTTGACGTAAACATCAGATTTTTTATTTCAGAACGTAAAAACTGTTTATTTATTACATGTCTTTTACATAACTTACCGTTGAAAGTGTTATTTTGCGTTTAAATCCTCATTTAAGTATTTATTGTGATTTTGTAATACAGAAACACACATGTTTTTTGCAAAATACAACGGAAATGCCGTATTGTAATATTGGATACGTAACTAGCTTATTTAAAGATTAATTAGCTACGTATTTCAACAATGAATTGATTAATAATGCAACGTTATAATATTACCAAATTATTAAAAATTTCCATTAAGAGTTCCATCTTGACATGTTATCTTTTTAATTCTTCGGTAAAAATGCTATCTTACTATAACGCATGTACCAGATGTAGAAGCGTGCCGAATGCTTGCTCACTCGCACTTACAGCTAATTTTTATTCATGGCTCGAAGCAGCGCCATCTTTAGATTAATAAAGCCTGAGCATAATTTTTTGCACAAGCAATGAGTAGTCCACTGTTCAAAATCAGATCCCAGATTGCTTGACATATTGATTCGCCCTTTCTCGTTGAAAATTGAATTTAAAAAAATTCTCAAATCAAATATAATATTAACTATCAATGTTATTTATAAATAATAAACATTCCTGTTATTCATCAGCTGTTAAGGTCAGACTAGTCTTTCACATAAAAACCGGTGGTAATATCGATTTCCAAAAAATATGTCGCATTGATCTATGCATTTATCATGTAACCCATATATTCAAATAAAACCATTCCCTGTATGAACACGACAGACGCGTCAGTATGACAGGTCATCCATAGACAACAACGGGAGGGGCGGAAAAAGTAGGGCCAGTCGTTGTGAATGTATCGGCTTTCTACTTGAGTCGGTAATGCTCGAAGCCATTCGAAGCTGTTAACACACAATATTTCCTTTAAAACTAAAAAAATTACGTGCCTCCGTCGAAGCGGTTTGGCGACGGGTTTCGCAGTGCATTGTTCAGAAATTGGTCTCCAGTGGTCGTCAATGCGCCGCCCAGACAAATCCGCCAAGACAAAACCGCTCGAAAAAAATAAAAAAATATATAAAACAATTTGTGCTTTTTTTTGGTTTTTCGAATTGCGTATCGATGGAAATTTACATACTTGCGATAATCAGTGTAATTTGAGATTTAATCCGTTGCAGCTGTTAGTAGAGTAATAACAATGACTTAAAATCATCAGCTTTTAACACTTTTAACACGCCGATAATTATACTTGTTTAATCCAATGCAGCTACATAGCTTATACCTGAGTTCCCTAACGGAATACCTGGAATATCTATCCCGCAAGAAATGCTGATATCGAATCGTTAAGTCTACGTATATCTTCTAATATATAAAAATTAATATTTGTTTGTTTGTTTGTTTGTTCGTATTGTATGCGCTGCCATACCGTTCATCCGATTACGATAAAACTTTGTTAACTTATTGCTTGCACTTCCGCAAAGAGTATAGGCTATATCTTATATAAAAAAATGAATGTCTGTCTGTCTGTCTTTCTGTCTGTCCCGTATGCGTTCCTATACCATTCATCCGATTGCGATGAAATTTTAATAAATGGTTGTATGCACACCTGCAAAGGTTTCTGTATTAGAAAAATCATCATCATCTTCTTCTTCATCATTATATTTTCTTTTATTCGTATGGTTCCTATACCATTCATCCGATTGCAACGAAACTTTGGTCAGTTACTGTACGCACACCCGCAAATGTTTTTAAATTAGAAAAATCATCTTCTTCTTCTTCTTCTTCATTATATCTTCTTTTATTCGTATGGTTCCTATACCATTCATCCGATTGCAATGAAACCTTCGTCAGTTGTTGTGGTAACACCCACAGAGGTTACTGAATAAGTACAACCATCTTCTTCTTCTTCTTCTTCATCATTCTATCTTATTTTATTTGTATGGTCCCTATGCCATTCATCCGATTGCGATGAAACTTTCGTTAGTGGTTGTGCCAACACCTGCGAAGGTTTCTGAATTAGTACAACCATCTTCTTCTTTTATTTTATATTCTTCTATTCGTATGCGTTTCTATTCCATTCATCCGATCGCAATAAAACTTTCTTAAATAATTGTGCCGAAACCCACGAAGGTTTCTGAATTAGAATAACCATCTTCTTCTTCTTCTTCTATTTGCAATGAAACTTTGGTGAGTTGTCGTGCACATGCCCACGAAGATTTCTGAATTAGAAAATCATCTTCTTCTTCTATTCGTATGCGTTCCTATACCATTCATCCGATTGCGATGAAATATTTGGCCATTTGTTGTGCGCACGCCCGCAAAGGTTTCTAAATTAGAACAACCATCTTTTCTACTTTTATTCGTATGCATTCCTATACCAATCATCCGATTGCAATAAAACTTTGGTGAGTTGTTGTGCGCATGCTCACAAAGATTTCTGAATTAGAAAATCATCTTCTACTTCTATTCGTATGCGTTCCTATACCATTCATCCGATTGCGATGAAACTTTTGTCAGTTATTGTGCGCACACCTGTAAAGGTTTCTAAATTAGTATTATATAAAATACAACGTTTGTTGTTTGTTTGTTCTATCCAATTTTGATTTTTTTTACTACATATTAATGACATTAATAACGTTTGGATATTTTGGATTCGATTTTTATTTAGTGGTCTTTTGTTTGACCTTTACTCCTATTAGAATTATTTTCATATTGCTATATTGTATAACACAGATATTTTAATATTAAAAAAATAATTACTTACCTCTTATTATTTTTTAAATATCTTAGATAAATATAACCACGAAGCGACACTGTGCGAAGCCGGGTACTTCAGCTAGTATATTATAAATTTAATATGGAATGAAAATATTTTTTCTCCTAACTTTATTTTTTATACAATATCTTTATTCGTAGGTTTTATTTATTTGTGTATCTAAAATATAATATTGTGTAAAAAATAAAAATTATCTCATTTTTAAATTATTTTGGCGGTAATATCTGGGCGGTAATGTCTGGGCGGTTTTGTCCGGGCGGTTTTTGTTTGAGCGGTTTTGTCGGGACCACCGATATTACCCCAGGGAGGGAAAACTCTTTGAAAGCTGAATGATGTTATTGCTACTTATAGAGTTTTATTTTTTAATAATCAGTTCTAGTTATATGATAATGAAATAAAATTAATTCACCATTAATTTTAGGTTAAAACTAATCCAATGTTCGGCACGATATCCTTAGAACCATTAGTAACATTCTTAAGGGGGACATGCTCAGCGTAGGTCGAAATGGAGCTTTTATTCTATTTTCAAAGCATGACCCTGGACATTCCTTAAACGTTGTAGATAATCTATTTATACAATTTTGAAGCCTTATTATCCTTTATATTTATTTTAAATATTTGATGACTGCATAAAGTATTTTTATTACAAAAAATAGTATGTAATGAAAATACTTCATGCAGTCATCAAATGTTTAAAATAAATATAAAGGATAATTCTTCAAAATTATATAAATAGATTATCTACAACGTTAAAGAAATGCCCAGAATCATGCTTTGAAGATAGAATAAAAGCTCCATTTTGACCCACGCTGAGCACGTCCGCCCTAAAATAATTCTTTTTTTCAGACGGCTTTCAAATTATCAGACCCAATGTCGGTCTTATTAAACTGCAGCAAGTTTAACTCCAGTCTTCCTCTAACGATATTCCATCATGGATTCCGAACCACGTCGTGTCTTCCAATCTTGAAACAAATCCCTGATGGCCTACTCCAGCTTGAAAACACCAACGTCTGTGTATTGAACATATCAGAATATATGAATGGCCCTTACGATAGGGCTGTTCATTGGATTAAATATATTGGAGCCCTAGAAGGCAATTGGCTTGCCAACTATTCTCGCATACGTAAGAATTTTTAAAATAATCAAAAAATAAACAAACTTGAAGGAACATTACAAATTATAATTTTAATACGTTCGGACGTTTCTATAGGTGCTGCTACAACCCTGAATGGTCCACATTTGGGGATGTCTCCTCTGGGAGTCTAAAGAGACCTGAAATATTTTCAAGCCGAGGCATAGTAGTGGTTGATTACCATATAAATAAATAAATACGTGGCAACGTTGTTTGTCCGAATGTAAAAAAAACGCAGCGCCGTATTTTGTACCTGCTGACAGCGGAATGGTTTTCCCGCGCAGCAGACGCTTCTAGATATCGATAATTTATTCAAAAATGTAGTAAGATTAATAAGTATAAAAAAACTTATAAGGCCAGCCGTTTTCTAAGACCATCATTCCGAGGTGTTATTAGTGTCCACTACCAAGTCCCAATAACAGACGAAACGCCAGCATACTGAGCGAGGAGAGGAATTTTCTCGCTCCTGACTTGATGGGAAATGGCAGTGCGTAAGTCAACTATCACATCGTCCTTATTTGTATTAGTATAAGGTTTCACAATACGTCTTCTACTCTTCTATGACTCTATCCAACTGCACAATTAGTTAATACATGGCAGTCGAGGTGGTCGGCATCCACCAAGGGACGACAAACGTATTTGTTTTTTCCAGATGTGTCCTGCAGGCTTCATATGAGACAACTCAGACCAACACACTGGGTAGGCCTGTTTCTGACCGCTCATGGTGATTTCGCAGCCAAGCTGCATGGTTTTCGCTTGATAGGACATGAGCCGGAATGCACGTGCAGTCACGACCATCAAGACACTGAACACGTCCTCTGGGACTACTCGTTGATTGGATCCGTCCACAGACGGGCCCGATTGGCCACGCTGACTTGATATTAACCAAGGCCAACTTTGAGGCATTCGGAAAATTTTCTGCGTCAATATGGAGGACGGAATAAATCCGATCCCTCCTTAGATTGATTATTTCCAACTCCTGACTCAACCCTTTCTTTAAGCACTAAAGTGCATGGTTGCTACATCAGTCCCATGCAGCATCGCTTTTGGACAAGGAAGTGTGGCACTAAAATCTTTTCATTCTTACACGTTTATATCGTCATGGAAGGCGGCCGTGCACAAACTGCGGCTGCATATACATAGCGGGTGGAGATGGGGAAACTCAAATCATTGCACAATCAGTGTGCCACCCTCTTCTTCAATACCCCAGTTCATTTGTTTGAAATTTCCTATATTTTTTTCAGTTTTGAAAGAGATTTCCGGTTTCTATTCTGATACCATGCGTTTCTTTGTTTTTACACTTGTTTTTGAGAAAAAGATTCTTGTCCTGTTGACATAGTTACTGAATGTCAGTTTTGTTCAGAGTATTTTGGATGTCGTCAAGTAGATCTCTTAATAATGAATCTTTTAACTTAATGATTTTTAAATCCCTATATTATTTTTTTAGAAATGTAGTTTTTATAACATTTTATTTTAATTTCATCTTATTTCTTGTAGCTGGAGTTAACAAAGAAATCCATTTGATCGGCCACAGTCTTGGAGCTCATTTATCAGGATATGCAGGGAAAAGCTTTGCGTTGGCTCGTGGGGAAAAAATCGCAAGAATCACTGGATTGGATCCAGCTGGTCCTTACTTCGAAGGATATCCAACAACTGCCAGATTATGTAAGACTGATGCTAGCTTTGTGACCGTAATTCATACTAATGCAGGAGGCCTCGGAATTAGGGAGGCGTCAGGTAAGTTTTATCATTTGATTTAGTTTTAATAGGCAATTGAATTTAGACTATAAAATACCGGACGCGCGCAAAATGGAACTATACTCTTTCCTCAGGATATTGTGACCCAAATGATTTGGCTTGTCTTTTCAACGGATTTTCTCCACTTCTCTCGGCGTCCAAGACATGTGGCCACCGGAAGACCCGTGGCACTCATGAATTGTTGCAAACATCTAAGGCATCCAATGTTTATTTTAAATATCCTAATGCAGCATTTCTCAAATACAGAACTGCACTGACGACACAAACAATAACGATCAGGGGTGCTCCAAGCACGGGTGTTAGGGCTGCAAAACACCTAGGCGGCATAATTTAAGAACGGAAAAAGGTATTTAAATAGAAGCTCCCGTGCTCATTATCGTCTTATAATTCATAATGTTATATTTTTTTAAATTAAAATAAAGTTGTGTAAGTATTTAGATAGCAATAAAATATTTTTTTAACTTTTCTTGATTTTTGCCATATTTTGAATAAAAAATATATTTTTAATTTGAGGGGGTCAACTTTTGGCTGTCACCCAGGCGGCAAACATCCTTGGCGCGTCCTTGTTAACGATATTCTACGACATGTAAGGCATGTGTCAGTGTAAGACCCGTGGCACTCAGGAATTGATGCCATAATCCGGGGCATCCAATGTTTCCTTTAATATTTTTAGACGGTATGTCTAAAAAACATGACGGTACAAACTACACAAACGGACACTAATGATCCCAATAATTATGACCGTTAGGCCATGCGCATTCAATGACTACTAGTGAGTTGTGGGTGCAACAGCTCGCAATGACTTGTAGGTAAGCACCCTTTGGAGTGTCTGGGAATGAGGAATATGCCTGTAAAGGTACGGAGTTAGCAGTTGACACAACGAGAGGCTATAAATAGTAGGCGGAGTAAGTGTGGAATTCAGTAGTACAGTGGTACATATTAGATTTTGTTAACCCTGTCGTTACCATTAAAGTTCAATTATCTCAAAACTAGTAGTTTTGACTTATCCCACTGATGCTTTCAAGTAGGGAACTATTCTAACTTGCAATTGAAATTTGTTTAAACAACTTCCAGTGACCATCATCCAGTGACTATAAACACTATAAAGGCAACTCACATTGTTTTCCAGGACATGTTGACTTCTATCCGAACGGAGGAACAACACAACCCAACGCAGATGGTATGGAAAGTCATAAACGATGCTGGAAATACTTAGTCGAGAGTATGTACTATCCCTTTAACTTCCCAGCAGTCTCTTGTCCGAGTAGTACAACTGACATAAAAAAATGCACATCCCCCAATCCCAGCGTATTCATGGGATATAACGTAACAAGTACGGCTGCAGGTATCTATAAACTGGTGACAAATGGTACTTCGCCTTATGGTTTGGGAAAAGTATAATAAATGCTCCAGAAACAAATGTATCAAGCTTTTTTTCTTTAATTGCAATAATTAGTTAACACGAGAAAATGTAGGTAAGTATTCCGAGTGGTGAAACTATCAGTTCCAGCTAGTGATTGCAATACCGAATGAAAATACCAATACCGGTTGGTGGCGCTTTTGGCAGTTGACTGTAATTTGAAAGTAATGGTGGATCACCGATCTAGAAAGGGGGGGGGGCTTAGACAGGATGCCAGACACTGCCCTTTCCATCGGCCCATCCAACCTGGTTGCTACTAAGGCCAATTATCTTGCTTTCAAAAAATTTGCGGCGTCTTACTACGGGCGTGGAGATCTCTTCACATAAATTTTGCTGCCTGTATGATTAGCTTCGTTCTTTAATTTAAAAAACAAGTAGGTTCATTTTCTTTTTAGTAATTTCTATGTGCTTTTTCTCTCCCTGGCACTTTGCATTAGAGTAAACTCAGTAAACTCAGTTGGAGCTCATTTTGAGCGTAGCAATCTAAGTCTTGGGCATCTTCTCCCAGGACACTCCCAGGCCAATTCTTAGATGCTTCACATCACCAATTGACGGGTCCCGTGATACTCTCGATTAAGACCGAGGGTGGTACGGGGCGGGTTTGGTGGAGGGACTTTAACTTCAATGCCCTTTAATGTTGAGAGGGCTGGAGAGCACTGGAGTCGGTTTGGTGTTCATGCACTTATGCACTGGTAAGCGGACGGTTTGGAATGTCACTCTAGCGGTTTCACTTTGGTTTTGGGATGAATGATGACGACAAGTTAAGGATGGATGATAGACGCGATATTCGCACAAACTGTATCAGATTTAGCGCAATGAAGGTCGAACCGATATGTTTTGTCTGAGTCACGCTGAGGTTAACGACGGCTAAGCTATAACAAGCCTGCACGCGTCCACTTTCTTGATGTTACTTGAGATAACTAAATGTTATTCGCAATCAAGTTTGACTTATGACCCGTAACTGCTGGTCGCCCTGGTCTTGCGACAATAATAAATAAGGATTCGATGTAGATGGAAAAGTAAAGAATAACGGCCACCACAATTGGCCCAACCACCGGTATTTCCTATTGAATACCGGTATTCTTGAAATATATGAAAAAAGTAGGTATCTACCTATAAATAAAGATATAAAAATGTCTTAAAAATATTAATATTTTATAGCAAAAATATCTAAATAGGTAGATATTTTATACGTAAACCTTTAAAAATAAATAACTACAAGATAGGGAGAGATGCCGATGTTTATAAATACCTAGTACAGTGGTGGCGAACCTATAGCACGCGAGATGATTTTACGTAGTACGCGAATGTTTTATTTTGAAGAGAAAAAATATACCTATAATAATAATAAATGACAGATCGTATTTTATTATAAATAGCAGATATATCTACAAGAATAAGCATTACGTCTAATGTAAATATAACATGCATAGGTCTTTATGCTTTATCCATCACATATAATATTATCGCAGTAACTTCATCAGGCGGCGGGAGAAGCCGCGCTACGAACATCTGATTTTGATCGATTTACAAAAAATACTAGTATACCGGTTTTGAAATACCGGTATTGCAATCCCTAGTTCCAGCGTCATAGCAGTAAAAAATAACCCTTTTATGTAATACAAATTGTTTTTAATAACTTTATTTGTGAAAATGTACCTGTAATAATATGTTAAGTTGAAATAGGCTCTCATGATCCGACATAAATAGTGCACACTAAATGTTGTCAGTCATACTTATTTGTTGTCGTTGAATTAAGAATACATAGGTATTACAGATGGTGACTAACCAAACCATAACACATAAAAAATATTTTATAGATAGACGAATATTTTTTGACTATTATATTATGGTTTGGTTACGCAGAGTTTAATAAATTTTGAAAACTAACTAATATTATCTGCAATGTGTAGTCTTATTGCGATTAAAACAAATACGCATGACTGTCTAAGTTGAGTAGCCACTAATCATGTCGGATCTTTACAGCCTACCTCCACCCATCGGCGACACATACAGTCTATTCTAATAAGAATCAAGAGAAATGCCAAAAAGAAGATGCACATAATAGTATTATTCCTTATACCTATACTAGGAACACGTTGTGAAAGTTGCTTGATTTTGAAAATGGTTGTCCAGATTGATGGCAAAAAAAAATTTGCATTAAGGTTACCTGTACCTTTAAAATGGCTTTATTGTAGACCAGTGTTTCTCAACCGTTTTACACCCACCTGCAGACCACTGAAAATATAAGAAACGTTTTGCGGACCGCTAACGCAGAAATTAAAAAATATTATTTTTAATATTTATATTATTGTAACGTATAATAACTAGGGCCCGGATTTATATGCTAGTGCATGTTTTGTTAGGGTGTATCAGCAGAATCCAAAAATAAGAATTTATTTTGCATATAAATGCATATTTGAGACGTTAGAGCATATTTGAGACATTAGTGCATATTTCATTAATAAATGCATATTTTAGGGCTTTTGCTTTTATAATTTTATCGAAACATAACTAAATCAGGTAGATGCACTTGCATTTTTAATGGCATCTCCGAGCATTTCATCATTATTAATTTCTCAGAAAAGTGAAGTCAACCTGGGCACCTTTATTTAAATTTTACGCTATCTCCTCTGTGGACGTTGAGAGATCATTTTCCGCATATAAACAAAATACTGACAGAATTGCGGAAAATTTAATGTCAGAGAATATTGAAAAAAATATTGTAACTTATTTTTTCGGACAAAAAACAGCAAATAGTATTTAGGAATAGTTAAGTGTGTCTTTTTTGTTTTTTTAAGCTGTGTTTAGTTTCCATAGTTTTCATTTACATTTTGCATTTCTTGTTCAATTACTGGTTGAGAAACACTGTGTAGACAGTTGTTATAAACAGGAAAAAAAATAAAGTATCTTGGAACCTGCATTGACCGCTTTCCAACACAAGACCTCAAATCTTTCAAAAAACTATGTTTAATACTATGTTTTAATTATACATATATATATATTTTTCACATTAAAGTAAAATTATAAACATACTACTCGTAACACGTATTAATTATTACTCGGCAACTATTTATGTCGAATCCTACGTATATCCTTCGCCACTAGGGGTTCAAATCCCGGAGTCCCGAGCTATTTTTGATACCTATGAATCCCTGGATTGATTTTTTTATCAATTTTTATGGAAAATAAAATAAAAACAAAAATATAATAGAAAAATACTATTAATAACAAATAACTACATTAGAAATAAACTGAGTTTGAATGAAGTTTGTTTTATACCCATGTGTAAGTTGCCGATTCATTTTATTTTTTCACATAAATTAATAAAAATGAGAAAGATTGGAAAAAACAATGCTTCGCACTATTAACAAAGTAATTCCACCATGATCTCACACGTTTTACGGCAGTTTCATATTTGGCTGACTAATTATTAGATTTATGAAGCGAAAAGGCCTTAAGTAGGTACACTATGATTTGCTTTACTATTTTAAATCTAGCTAACCCATTCAATAATTGGCGGCTCTCGTGGTGCAGTGGGTCAGGCGCTCGCCTTCCACCCGAGAGTTCCTGGGTTCGATTCCCGGTCATGACAAAAACATTTATGTGTTTTTCTCAAAGCCTGGGTGTTTGTGATTGTTCAAAATTACTAACAACCACCTTGTACGAAAAAGCAAGGACATGGTTATTAATAATTCTAAAAAAAAAAAAAAAAAAACCCATTCAATAAGTCTTCACTATCAGAAACAGCAATCTCATATTAAATTCACATTATTATTTATATTACAATATTATTTACTCCATTAAACTTATGTATTTCCAAGATTGAACGTATACAATATCAACAATAAATGTCTTAAATAGTATAAATTATACTAGATTTATTTTTGACCGATTTTATCAATGTTATTTGTAAATATAAAAAAATTATATTAACAATGGAAAAAAATGCCAATCCCAGGATTGTCAAATTGTAATCCCGAAATCCCGGGATCAGAATTTTGGCTCGGGATTAGATTCCCTGTTCGCCACTACACATTGTTATGTTTTTGGCAACGAAAATCCTTACAACGGGCCCGGATCCTTCACGTGGTCCAGTGGTAATAAGACTAGATGGATGTCAATCTTCAGTGATGTTTATTCGTCATGCTCTCAAAATACAGTTACATGCTGTAAATAAAATGGCAAGAGCTCAGGAGAGTTCGATTCGCAGTAAAACAACTTGGAGGGTAGAGCTGAGTTAAGTATGAACAAGTTGAATGGTCCGACTTGAATGATATTAGAATCATTAACAATACTATAAATAATATGAAATAGTAAGTAAGTACTATTAGTGACGCTTAGTTAATGTATGAGAGTTAGTAATAATATGTGTGTAGTAACACAGCTAGATAGTACTATTTATTAATTTAATAAAACGCAAAAAAAAATATTACTAATTCCACTTTTATTATTTAATAATTATATTTTAATAATAAAAAATAAACAAAAGTAAAACTACTCCAGATAGATAGTGAACCGGTATGAATCTACACGGTGGTTAACTGCGTTCTAATAATATTTTCAGAGACGATTTGAAGGTCTTCTGTTTTTAAATATTACCTATTTATTTACACCGCAAGACAAAAGATTATATGGGCCTCCACAGGGTGTAGAATATATTGACAGACTATTTGCTTAGAATGGACATCGTTACGTTAAGGGCCCAGGTACCGTATAAGTGACGAAGCCCACCAGAAGCGGCGCTCGGTGCGCTCACTACGAAGTAGGCCCCCTCCCACCCACGCATTACTCTTCACCTACGTAATGAGGGGCACGAGAAGCACAAAATAATTATTATTATCAGCGTCTCTCATAACAAAGCAATAAAAATATTATTATAGTTCTCGGCGGCTTGTAATTCATATTCACGATTACGTAATTCTACCAGCAAAATATCGGATACCCAGTAACTAAACAATAAGTTCACTGTTATTAAATAATGCCTACTCGCCCGTCTATCGACAACGCGTCCAGAAGCGGATAAAATAAAATGGCGCGCGCGTCTTTTGCTTGCCGTGTTCAATGGGCTTTGTCATATTTAACAACGTAGTATTTTCGTTAATTCGTCCCGCTGAGAAGCCAAACAACGTGTGAATCTTGAGGCGAGCGGACACAGTGCTTCGTCAAAGCCAGTGTGCGCTGCTATATTTGATAACGTTTTATTTTCGTTGATTCACATTGAATATGCGCGAGCGCCCCGCAAGCCCGATTCTATGTGCACGGCGCCTAAGGCTCAGAGCCCACTACGCCGACACATTGCATACATTCCATCAAGCTTGTCGACCCTTTCACCGTTGTGATTGTAAGAGCCAGCCGACAGATTATGCCCAGCGCGGTGTATAGAAAAAAAAACGCAACGACACGAGTATTTTTGGGATACCTTGGGAGCTAAGTCAAGATTATCTGTAGATGGTATAAAAAAGATGCATGATGTATTATTGTAGGTGCCGGAATGGTTTTTTGTCTCTCTTGTAAAATTTGCGCAATTCAAGATAAGTGTTAAGAGTGCGCAATTATGACTGTTTTATTTTTCAGGATTTCAGCCTTCGGGATTTCGGCTATTAGGGATTTCGGCCATTCTGGATTTTAGCGTTCGGGATTTCGGTATTCGGGATTTTGGCCTTCGGGATTTCGGCTTTCGGGAATTCGGCCATTCGGGATATCGGCTATTCGAGATTTCAGCATTCGGGATTTCGGCCTTCGGGATTTCGATCCAAACCCATTATTGTATCATAATGTACGCCATACATTTCGATCCACCAATTTTGAAACTGTCTGCCAGAATTACTACTGCTAGCTTCACTAAGTTTTTGTTTCTTATTTTGTGCAATCATTTTTTGTTGGTAGAATTGAAATTGTTTGTTAATGTATTAATTAGTTTGGTTATTTATGCACAATCATCAGAATTGCTCCGATCAGATGAGGCATTCTCTCGCCACAGCGGTTTCAAGTATTGTAAATCGCGGTGCGGCATTTCCCGCCACCTGATGAGGTTAGTGCGATAAAAATTCTAAGGACCGACCTATGTAATTACATAATTAAATAAAACGTAACTCTTATACTTGAAGAGTATTTGCCTGCTATTTTTTATACAATGTGATCTGTCACCATAGGTTCGCCACTACTGAGCTATATGAATGACAATAATGTTAATCAATTTTAGTAAATAAATGACTACCTTTTACGGTATTATAATCGAAAAATGTCGATTTATTCTGTGAAAAAATAAACGCATAATAATGACAAACTTAAACATATACGGTACTTTGGCCCTTAATATGTATTGATTTATTGGTTATGAATTAATTATTAACATAAACAAATAGTAACTGTTTCCAAAAAAAAATATTTTTTACATTTTGTCTTAGTTGGATTCAGATTTTGATTCAAATAAGATAGAGCAGCTGTTTTAAGTGATCCAAGTATTTATAACAGCTTCAAGTAGGAAAATCTTTGAAATAGTGGTAAGAATATTTTTTTCTCTCTGCGCCCAAATATAATAATTTTACTTTTCTTATCTTAATAATATATAATTGCTCTTAAGAGAGAGGCTTCTATCTACCTTGCGGAAAAATACGAAGCTTGCAATTTCAGACATTTTTTTGATAATTTACAATTACAACTGTAGGTGTTAATTAATAAATATGTAGTAACTGAAAACATTAAAGAGAAAAATATGTTTTAAGTCAAAGATAAACTTACAATTATTGTAAAAAATGTTATAAAATGTGAATTTGTCACAGGACCACATTTTATTGTTACATTATATTTTATGGTTATATTTATTATTAAAATTTATTTTATTAAGTTTTCAATTTTTCCTCGTACAGATTTTTGACTAATTCATAGTCTTAATATTTATTTTAAAAAACAACGATTTTTATATAAATATAAATGTGTATAACTTGAAATCCTTTTTATTTATATCAAATCGAGCTTAAATATTGGGATCATACCTAAGTGCTAAAGTTGCTTGATTATTAGTTAATTTAGTCACAATTAGGTAGAGCGTAGGTTACGAAATTGCTAAAGCACATTGACCTGAACCCGATGGATGCAGGTTTGAGTCTTGTTCGAGTATAATTATCATATAATTTTTATTATGCAAATGAAACTGAATTTCCGAAATATCTTTTTATAAGAATACTAAACCACCTAAAATTATTCCAAAGGTCTTCAACAATGGGAATCCATATTATTATTCTTGGTGGAGTGGCTTTGGTGATGATAATAATTGTCTCCGTAGATTCGGCAGGTGCGTATTAAACACCTCCGTACCGTATTAGTCCAGTGTCCGTACAATAGATTTTAAGGATTGTTATTGGGCAATCTCAATCAAATAAAATTATTTTGTTAAATAAATTTTAGACAATGAGTTTTGATTATAACTTTGACGTATAAAATTCTTTGCTATCGTAAGTGGAATTGATAGCCGTGAATAATGAATCTTTACCAATTTGAGAGCCCTATTTGCGTCACCAATTGACCCTGCTACCTGTACTTCTGTGTAGCTGTAAGAGATGGCATCTTACCAAGCTTCAAGCTCCGCCAAATCTTAAGTTATAATTATATTGAAATGCACGTCGTGTACTATCACGTGACGTCATGCAAAATCACACGTAAGTACCTAATTGATCCTGACATATAAACGTAGTATCTCGTGATATGCCTAATTAAAAACGGACGTGGTGCGGGGCAGTTTGGTTTGGAGGGATGTATGTTTATGTTGGCTACTATGATTAACCTATGTAATCCCCCAAGATTTCGTTTCTGTGGGGATACTTAAAAAGAAAAAAAAATATGTGAACTAACCACGGCCATTGGAACAACTTAAAAATGGCATTTGCCATGAAATTTACATTTTAGTAGATACTGAAATATTAAAAGCAGTGATAGAAAATACTATAAAAAGGCCTAATTTTGTGCACCTGATATTAATTGTCAACCATTTTCCAGGTATCGTTTTTATAAAAAAAATGATTAAATAACAAATAATAAAACATTTTTAATCATTTTCAAATATAAATAGCCTTACAAAACAAATAATGAATATTTCCCATTGGCTCTACAATCCGATATGGATCTTGACCATTTCATAAAGAGTTTTCGTATTAGTTTTTATGTCTTAAGAAAAATGGGTGTTAGCCACTTGCTCAACCTAATTATGAATCGCAGTTCTCAGTTCCCAATGAGAACGACAAAATATTCATCAGTATCTCCACTGCCTTGCGTTACAAAGAATTTTTTCAAAGGGTTTTTGCAAGACGGTTTCATAGGCCCTGGCCGGATTCAAATTAACAATACGGGTAGTCGAATGGTTTTCAGCAAGGCATATTTCTCAGCCTGCTTTCATTGACTAACATCAAAAGTAGTTTGCGTGCCCTAGAAAGTCCCTAAAGAAACCTCGATACTAAATTTCTCTCGGCGTTGCTCCAACTAAGTAATATTTTCTGTCAAAACTATCGAACTTCACGCTAATGTAAAAATGCGAGGTATCCATAAAGCCATCTAGAAAGAAAAGGAATACCTAAGAGGACCATGTTCTGAGTCCGAACACATATAGACAAATAAAATGTTGGAATTTGATGACATTAAATTTGTGCCTCCTTATATTATCGACTTATGGGGAAAAGTCGTAACCCTCGATTTTTCGAAAAGTGCTTTTATTAGATATTAACAATGTATACAACTAAATACACATTCTGTAAAAAGAAAGTAAGGCGCAAATGCCGAATTGTTATCTAAATTCAGGTTTTAATTGAGCTTTAATTAAGTTTTAATTCAAGGAAAAAAGCATTTACCTTCAATTGTAATGATTTTTCTGTAATAACTATTATTAAATCGAAAAGATATTACACCAAATCATCAATCATCATGCACCCAATGTCTGTGCCTATTTTTTTTTAAATATTGAACCAAAATCATTCAAAAAAACATTTTTTTGCCCCTCCTGTAAAATTTGTTCTGTGAGGGTTACGCCCCTTTTCTTAAACACGGTCGATATGTACCTGAACCACGCGGCTTAAGCGTCAGCTTATAGCGTCGTGTGTCCCAGGTTTGAATCCTGGGTCTGGCAAGTACACATATTGTTTTTAATTTTGTGTATGAGTCACAGTATGGACCTAATAGGCTGAGCAAGTGGCTGACATCCATTTCTCGTAAAAACAACATCTTTTAATACAAACCTCTACTCTGTGAAGGCCCATATCGGACATGGTCAAAAAAATGTACCTACATCTAATAATAATATACGTTTTTTTGATTTGAAGATGATTGCCCTCCGCCTGTTTTAAGCGGATCGGGTTCCAAAAACTTTGTTGATAAATTACCTACTCCATACAACCTATCTTTGGTTCTCTACTCTACAAATCCACCTGAACAGGTATGCATTTTTTATATCAACCTACTATTCGTGCAATGTCATTATAATAATCATGGCCCCCATAAAGGGGGGGGCTGACAGGGCTCTTGCCTGGGGGCCCGGGCTCAGGAAGGGCCCGGCGTGGCGAATCGACCAGATAAGTGATTTAAACAAACATCACAAGTTCTCTCGAGCAGTGAAAAAAGTCGCCTGCGGCGCTATTTATCTTCAATATTATTATTATTTAAAATTATGTGGTTGTACGATACAATTATTAATTGTGTATCGATACTCTACAACTCCATAATTCAAATAGATGAATTTAAATATACAAAAAATACTAAATATAGATACCAACAAATTAATTTTACCGCGTACACCATTTGGAAAACGCTACTGTAGAGCGTCACACTGCCTTAATCTTTTACGATAGGTAGGGGGGCCGTCAAAGATTCTAGCCTGGGGGGCCGCTTCAGGATGTGGGAGCCATGATAATAATCGTGAGGTTGCTGCCAAAAGTTGATAAGTCGATAATAATTTAGGTATTTAGAGTTGACAACGGATCATGTGTTTACGTAAAATAAATACGTATGATTGAAAAAAAACCAAGGCACATAAAGCACAAAGAAATTAGCATTATATATAAGACATGTCAAACTCTCAGATTGCAATTGAGGCGTGTATTTTCAAAGTGAACTTATTCCACTTCAACAAATATTTAGCAAAAGCCAAAAAAACTGTTTACGGTGTTGATGTTACATAATATGTTTTTTGTATTGGAATAAGTTACTTTTTTAACTAACACCTAATTTTAAAGTTGATTTTTCACTGGATTAAATGTTATTAGGTTCTTCTATACAAAAAATACTTGTTCAAAATTTTATCCTTTAAATTCTGGCATTCATAACTCATTTTTGTCAAATAGTGGAATAAGTTCACTTTGAAATTACACCCCTCAATTATTCCTTAACATGAATTCGAGACTTACCAATTTTTGGCAGAAACCCTACAATATATTTTATTCGGAGTTCACAGCTCTTCGCCATCGCCGACGGTCATGTACCATACCGCGCTTCGTAATGGTTAATTTGTTGTTCTTCCATATAAATTCCTTTGTCATGAAGTGATTTAAAGCTGAAAGATGAACATGGACTTTGATTCTTATTACCTGGTGTGAGATTTTATTTTTGACATACAGGGGAGGACTTATAGTATTTGTAAAAATTAGCAGTTCTAAAATATTATGATCTAAGTATACATATTTATAAAGGTCAGCATAATAAATTTAATGTAGGTAGACTTTAGGTTGCTTTCCTGACAAAACCTTTAAATAAAAGAAGTCTAAAAAATCGGTCAAGAACAATGTTCCCTCTAAGGCAGGGGGGGGCAAACTTTTTGGATGGAGGGCCAAATTCAAGAATTCAAAATGAGCGGCGGGCCGCAAGTAAAATACCATTTTTAAATATACACTGTTTATTATCACGAAAAATAAACATTACAAAAAAATAATGAGAACAATGAAACTGTTGTACATTTTTGAACATTTTTTAAAATTCAGGTGTTAATTTTGTAGTTGATATTTTCAAAACTACTTGTAAATGGGTATCGGAGATATTTAATCGTAAAGAATTTTTATTGAGGTTCATGATCGAAAATGTTTGTTCACATATATAGGTTGATCCAAAAATAACGAACATTTTTCATGCATAATCTTTAAGTTGGTCGAATTTGTCTGAATTAAGGGCATTGTAAAATTTGGAGATTTCTTCACGACGATGCAATTCTCTTAAATCAGTGTCACACTGCAGATCAATAATCTCAAGTTGTAGCTCTGTCGGCACACTATCAATATCTATTGAAATCGATGTTTAGCGTAGAAAATAGTGGTTACATAGTGTGAGACGAGACGCAATGAAGACGTACTGAGATAATACATCTACGAAACAATAAATCCTTCAAATTTTATTCTATTGTCAATATTTTTTTAAAAAGTTATTCGTAATCAGAAGTACAATTAATGGTGGCGGGCCGCAAAAAAATACCCGGCGGGCCACATGCAGCCCGCGGGTCGCAGTTTGCCATCCCCTGCTCTAAGGTGTGCGCGTGTGCGCGCGCACACCTACCAAAATGTGTCCGCACACATATTTTCATCCCCGCACAGTTCTCACACAAAAATATTGTAAAAGAATGTTTCCTTTGCCAGATTTTAGTAATAATTACAGGTGTGTTCACTGTACGTAACAAACAATTCAAGTGAACAATACGATTGCTTGCACAATTACATACATAGTACAATTATTATTATTAATTATAGAAAACTTATCTTCTAAAAATGTCAAAAAGGAGTGGATGTGATTTATTTCAAATGCGATCAATAAGAAGAAATCCAGCGATAAATTTAAATTAGATCGTCAAAACAATGTATTCGCAAAAAGTAAGAATTGGTGATATATTTATTAATTCGGAAACAGATGATTGTGTCAAATGCATCATATGCTCTGTAGCAAATATGCAAAGGATAAGTCACATCTCAAAAGAAGTGGATTGAATGGAGGTTATTTAAAAAAGGCATTTAAGTCAAAAAGTACAGCGGATGCGGGATGCTGTTACAAAATTCATTTTTTTAAAGAGGTGGACTTTTGAAAATAATGACGGAACCACCCGAAGAACGAAAGAATAGGATTGAGATCGCTGAGCGCAAAAAATCTGTTTGCGATCTAGTCAAAGTGTTAATTGATACTTTACAATTGGTTATAAAAATAAATGCGTCTATGTTTAATGTACAAGATATTCATAATCATGTTAACGAACACAGATATTTCCGAAAGCTGGCGATTTGACGAATTACGGAAGTCTCAGTTATATATCGACTATAGAAAGGACAAAGGCCGTAATCCTCAGTTTTTTAAAATAGTTTTTATTACATAATAACGTTGTAGACGACTAAATACACGTTGTGTCCAAAGTATGTGAGCTGCAAATGCCGATTTATTATTTTACTTAACCATAATTTTTGTGGTTTTTTTTTATTATTAACTCAATAGGGATATAAAAACCAAATTATTAATAAAATTATCATGCATTTTAAGGCGATGTCTATTTTTTATTTTAACGTTGACCGAAAACCACAACAAAAACATTTTTGTACCTCCTGTAAAATTAATGTAAGTAATGATTACGCCCTTTTTTCTTTCCACAGTCGATATATTAATTGTTAATGAAAATACTGATATATCTGTGCAAAAATGATAATTTTGTACGTTAATTACGAAATTAGTAAATACCTTAAAAATATAAGTTTTGATGGAAAATTGTATGTGTGTGTTTGTGGAGGGGGGGGGGGTGTAAATTTACCGCACCGGGTGGCGAGTGACACTGCTCAGATGCATTGATGATCCGCACACACAATAGAAAAAAAATGAGGGAACGTTGGTCAAGAACAATATGTAGTCAAGCTTGCTGATTGTTTCAAATTTAAATACCCAATATTTTTGTTTTAATTAATTGTAACACAAATATTTACCGGTAAATTCCTTTAACTGGCTACCACACTTATTCGTCGTAAACCGTCTGTCAGTGGCGAAGGGTGACTTTTGGAAAGAAGTGGAGATATGAGAAAAAATACACTTGTCAGGTATACTTACGGGCAATAAGAAGATAATCCGATATTACTTCTGATGAATATGATACACACTAATGACAACGACACACTAAATCGATTAAATTTCAATAGCTCACTGACGAAATATAATTGAACGGTGAGCTTAAATTATGTATTTGCCTAAACATTCATACACGCAATATACACTCTTTCTTGTGATTCTACCGAGGCTTTGACTGCGACTCATTGTCATGTCGCCTCTTTTCTTCTAGAAGGGGATCCGTCGATCAGGTCTTCACTCCTATTCTGTTAAATAACTTTACAATTTTGCCTAGCTCTTCCGTCTTACCCACCGCCAGGACACCTTTCAATTCGTCGACATTCTCATAGATATCCGCAATTCGCAGTTGTACTCTGTGAAGTTCATATTGAGGGCATTATCATGGTTTGATTTGTGTGGGGGGTAAGGAATAGGTATGGATATGGGAGGTGGGTAGGATTGTATGGATAGGAAGGGAATTGGAAGGGAAGTATGTAGGCAGGTGCGCCTGGGTATGGTGCGTGGAGATGGGATAGGATAGGGATAGCATGAGACTCGGGGAAATAGGAAGCAGGGTCGTGGGTAGATTGACTAATACCTCTTTAGACCCCTGCTACCTGTCCGGTTACTATACTCATTCGTGTGATGTTCCTAGATTAATGAAAGGGCATAATGAATAAGGAATTATAATGATGATCTCGGTTTGAGCGCCACTCTATGATGATGCATAGAGACAATAGTGATAAGGATAATTAAATAAAAAGCAAGTAGAGAAATTTCAACAAATGTTTAATTAATGAATGAGTTTACCTTGCGGGCGACATTGTATAAAATTGTATAATTATTTATCAAATGAATTCGAGCGCCTAACGCGATATAATATTCAGACATAGGTAGAATTAAAATCAAAAGCTAGTTCGAATCAAAGGCTAGTTTGGTGGACCGTAACATAAAAAGAACAAAAATCAATACCAAATATAAAAATATGCTCTTCAGTTTCCATCGCGGTCCTTGAACGTGCCGGGTCTCCTGGCCTGTTGGGGACGTTCTTCAGTGGGCCTTCATCAACGTCTCCAAAACGTCAGGACATCAAGGCCATGTGCCTCGGTTCCCGGGACTCGGAACTCGAGAAACACGTCTGCTTCGCTTGAAGGCTAAAAACTGAGAGACTCCTTGCCGCTCGCCTTTCTGTTCTCAAGCCGCTTTTATGTTTTTAGCGCCGGAAATAGTTCGACGAACTGCGTACGAACTATCCGGCGTGCTCCTGTCCATTTTTTGCGTAGTGTGGTCAACATAAAAATAGTGTGTCATGAAAATAACATGACAGCATTGTAGTGCTTTATGTACAATGTCCTCTAAAACATGACATTCATCGCAGAGTTGCAATTCGTTTCTTCCCATGAGGACATCAAATCTTTTGCCCATTGTGTGCCCTGTTCTTAGCCTCAGTAGCTAAGCTCATTCCTCATCAAATGAGACTCTACAAACCAGGGCACCTCCCATGGTGATGGTAGAATAGACTTACTCCATTTCCTTTTTTCTAATGATGCCCTATGGTGGAAATCTGTCCACATACTTTGGCCCGTTTTCTTTATAGCCTCATACGCTCTTTAAATCTCATCTTTGAAAAAACATTATGTATCAGTTCCACAACAATTTACAATTTTACCAGGTAGGTATAACTAGATATTCTAAAATACTTATATATTTTAAACACTGATGCATGATTTAGGTACAATATCAGATAATTTATCGACATTCGGAAAACACAATAAATGCTGAATTTATATCACAACTCAACTGACATGATTGCAGTTTTGTTTATTTTTTTTATTTTATCTATTTTTCTGAGAACTTAGGCTTTCAATAATCTCTTAGTATGGAGCCTTCGCCACTGGAGTCTATATCCATTAACCTAACACACTGCTGAAAATAATTAATTATCTCAAGAGGCTTTCTGGACTTCGGCGAATAGGTACTGATAGATTTTTGTGTTTCCTGACTGATTCCGAAAAATCCAAATAAAATAAAGATATATTACATAATGATAAAATTTTATTGTAATTAAATCGACTGTGTTTAGGAAAATGGGCGTAACCCTCACATAGCAAATTTTACAGGAGGGGCAAGAAACGCTTTTTTAATGATTTTGGTTCAATATTTTCTATTAAATAAAAACATACATTGGGTGCATGATGATTGATGATTTGGTGTAAAATCTTTTCGATCTAACAATAATTAAAGAAGTTATTACGGAAAAATCATTAAAATTGAGGGTAAATGCTTCTTTCCTTAAATTAAAAGTTAATTAAAGCTCAAATAAACCCTGAATTTAGATAATAATTTGGCATTTGCAGCTTACTTCCTTTTTACAGAACGTGTAATTAGTCGTATACATTGTTAATATCTAATAAAAGCACTTTACGCCCTTTTTCCTAAACACAGTCGAATATCTCTTTTAATCAGTACTAGTTTCATATTAATAAAATAAAATTATTTCACCATTTTTGAGTTAAAACTATCTTATTGTGTGACATTTTTTATGTAAATATCATTTTTAAATAATTATTCTGCTTTTTAAGACAATTTTCAGGTTATCAGACCCAATGTCAGACTTATTGGATTGCGAAAAATTTAACCGCGATCTTCCTATAACAATCTTCCATCATGGATTTCGAACCAAGTCGTGTCTTCCAGTCATGAAAGAAATACCTGCTGGCCTACTTCAGCTTAATATCACCAACGTCCTTGTATTAAATGTATCGGATTACATGAATGGTCCATATCATAAGGCCGTTTATTATATAGAATATATTGGAGAAATAGAGGGCCTCTGGCTTGCCGACTATTTTAGCATGGGTAAGAATTTTTAGAATATTGAAATAAATAAACGAGACGTGAATACAAATTACAATTTTAATACATTCAGATGTTTCTACGGGTGCGTAAGTCAACTATCACAGCGTCCTCATTTGTATCAGTATAAGGTTCAACAATACGTTTTCCATCCTATTATGACTCTATCCAACTGCACAATCAGTATGCCACCCTCTTTTTCAATACCCTAGTTTGAAATTCCTTGTTTTTTACAACGTTTTTCTTAGCTCGTATTCTTCTTTTTCCGGTGGTTCTTTGTCCGGTACAAATCTTGCAATCGATTTTAAACTAACTTCCCGACTAGCTAGACATTTGAAACTTTTATAATATATCAGAATACGATGCCAATGCATTTTTTTAGAATTATAAATTTTATAACTTTTTATTTCAATTTAATTTCTTGTAGCTGTTAACAAAGAAATCCATTTGATTGGCCACAGTCTTGGAGCTCATTTAGCAGGATTTGCAGGAAAAAGTTTTACATCGGCTCTTCCGAGAGAAGAAAAAATCGCAAGAATCACTGGATTGGATCCAGCTGGTCCTTACTTCGAAGGAAAACCAACAACTAGCAGATTGTGCAAGAATGATGCTAGCTTTGTGGCCGTAATTCATACGAATGCAGGAGGCCTCGGAATTAAGGACGCGTTGGGTAAGTTTTATCATTTGCTTTAGTTTTACGAAACAATTTAAATTACTACCATAAAAGACCAGGCGTGCGCACGGCGTTTAGGGGGGGGTCGGCTCCGGACTCCCCCCCCCCAGGTACGGGTTATTAAGGTAAATAAAATATACTTTCTCATTAAGACTCCATGGCTTAAATGATTTAGCTTGTCTTCTCTACGGATTGGCCCTACTGCAATATTTACTTTAGAAAGGAAATCATATTAATAATTAAGGTATTTAATATTCTGTGATGTAATACACATAAACCAACAGTCAATAATAACGCAATTTGATAAACATTTCATGTAAGACCCACTAGTTTAAATTGTCGCAATTAGACAGGACCCTCGTAGCATAATTGGTTAATGCAACAGTTGACGTGATACCAGTGGTTATATAGGTTCAAATCCCGTCGAGCTTCGTTTTTTTTTCAAATATGATTTTTTCTAGCGGGTATGTATCTCAGATGTCTTCAAGTTATGTATGTTCAATGATAAATGTATGGCGATATTGCATATTATTACAAATTGAATTAATAGGTATTTACATAGTATCAAGTTATAGCAAACTCTGTAAATCGATGACGGCGACAATAATCTTTGTATTTCTGTTTTCACTCAGTCAGTTAATAGCAGACTAATGATTACAATAATTATAAGTTAATAATAGCGACGTCCCGTGGGGGTACCGTGGGGGGGGCGGCAGATACTTGAAGGGCGGCAAATCGAGGAGAATCATTAGGTATTATAGAAATAGTAACCTAAACTTAGTAATGTTGGAAATATCTTTCCATTAAAAAATCAACTCACTGGTTGGAAACAAAATGTATCAATAATTATTAACATACAAAGTTTAACAGGGCTCTATTTTTGGTGGCTTTGCGATGTCTAGTTTACTTCCGTTGTCCTTGGTGACTAGCATTGACACGTGCAGATTTTTGAACTATAGGTAGGTTCATATTTGCCTAGTTTAAAATTTATCCATTAATTAGCCTAGTTAATAATTTAGCATTTCGCTAGTGCTTGCCCAAAGTGCTCGCACTAGACGCTCAGAATTAAAATATAATTTTCTATTTTTTACGTTATGTAGTATTTTTAAGCAGTCAAAATGCAACCATTATGTAAAGATATCCATCATCATCAGCCGGGGTCAATCCACTGCTGGATGAAGGCCTCCCCAAGCTTTCTCAAACTCTCTCGGTCCTGTGTCGTTCGCTGCCACGTATTTCCGCCAAACTTTACCAGTTCATCAATCCAGCGGCTTTTAGGGCGACCTTGTGGCCGTTTCGTACCCCTTGGGTACCATTGGATGACGGCATTTGTCCAGCGGCCGTCCTTTCGGCGAGCAATGTGCCCCGCCCATCTTTATTTCACCTGTTTGGCAACGTCTATTACATCGCGTACTCTTGTCTGCTTCCTAACCCATTCGTTTCTCTTGCGGTCCTTTCGCGTGATGCCCAACATGCACCTCTCCATGCCTCGCTGTGCGACTCTTAGCCTTTGGATATCTCTCGTGTTGAGGGCCCATGTCTCGCAGCCATACGTGAGCACGGGTAGCACACATTGGTTGAACACCCTACGCTTAAGACATAATGGTAGGTCACTCTTGAAGATACTATTCAGACGTCCGAAAGCACTCCATCCCAGCTTTGTTCTTCGAGCAATTTCATCGTGCATGCTTCCGTCTATGGTCACCTGCTGTCCGAGATAGACGTAGCTGCTGACTTGCTCGAGTTGGGTGCCAGAAATACAGATAATCGTAGGGTCCGAAAAACAGTTACTCATCACTTTTGTCTTTGAGACATTAATCTTTAGACCAACCGTTTGACTGACATCCGCGAGTTCTTGCATTCTACCTTGGAGGTCTTTCGGGTCTTGTGAGAGTATAACAATATCATCTGCAAAGCGCAGGTGACTGAGGTGCTCTCCATTAATTGGAACACCTTTTTCCTCCCAATCAAGTTTCCTAAATAAGTCCTCAAGAGTAGCGGTGAATAGTTTAGGTAAAATGGTATCACCTTGCCGGACACCTTTGTTAATGGGGAATTTACTCGACCGTTTGTGGAGTTTCACGCATGCTGTGGCATCACTGTATATACTGTTCAATATGTTTATGTAGCGTCTGGAAATTCCTTGGTTGCTAAGGGCGTCTATAATTGAGAATTTTTTGATGGAATCAAACGCCTTTTCATAGTCAATAAAACCAAGATATAATGGCAATTTGTATTCTTGGTAGCGCTCTATGATTTCTCTGACGACCTGTAAATGATCCATAGTACTGTAGCCTCTTCTGAATCCGGCTTGCTCTCCTGGTTGGTTCTCGTTTAGAACTATTTCGAGACGGTTTGAGAGTATTTTCGTAAAAACCTTATACAGAATTAGCAGTAGACTAATTGGTCGATAGTTTTTCAGATCTTCAGTGTCTCCTTTCTTATGGAGAATAATAATGGAGGCATTTTTCCATGACTCTGGGATGTTCTCTTCGTGCAGACAAGAAGTGAACAGACGTGCGAGCACTTCGCTCACCGTCCTCCCGGCCCGTTTGAGAACATCGATAGTCACCCCATCTTCTCCCGGGGCTTTTCCACACGTCATGCACATTATAGCATATTCCACCTCTGTGGTAGTAACCTTGGGAAGAGGATCTCCATATCCCCCGTTCACCGGAATATCTGAATTGATGTCAGTGTCATTAGCGGCTTCTCCCTTAGGTCATTTGGTCATTGACCTTCCAAAAATAAATATCTTACAATCTATGTAGGTTATAATCTAAGATGTAGGTACAATGTCTTATAATTATCGGTTAACTCGTCAACTCGGGACGCACGCTAACCGTGTGTATAAAATTTAAACAGAAGGAATCACGATCGGTTGCTGTGTAGTGTATACCTTGGGTCATTTCGGAACCTGCCGGGATAAAATATTTATAAATATTTCTCTTTCTCTCTCATTTTTCCTATGTCAGACGAAGAGAAGAACAAAACCTTTTTCTTTTTCTTCATATTATTTTGTCGCCGTATTAGGCGTGACTTTGGTCATTGCCAGAAATGAAAGAGATGTAAATTTTCAATGTGTTAAAATGAAACAGGTATAAAATTAGCGAGCGTGTTTTGTTTTGGTAAACCTTTTTATACTTATTTGTTATCGCTTCCTATTGTTTAAAATTTGCATTTGCAATTTCAATGTTTGTATGCAGTTTAGTTTAAATCCAACCTTTGAGTAATACGCATTGATTGGATTCATTGTGTTAAACCATTGTATACAAGTTATCGCTTAAAATGTCATCTGCCATATTTATCATAAAATTTACCTTCTAATAAAATCAGTGGAAATATAAAAAGTGTTTTATATATATAAATGATCCCGCCGTTCCATATCAGTACACAACACTTTTTCTGACAGTGACAGTTAAATGAAAAATGAAGCTAAAAAGCTACGGTATTTTATTAAATGTGTTTGATTGTTTGATGTGAAATGGACATTTTTTGAAGAGTAAGTAGGTACCTATCTATAACAATTTCTAGCACTTTTTTTATAATGTTTAAAAACCCAATTTGCAATACGTTTTTTAAGTATACAACGAAAAGCCAAGCTCCAATAATATTATTACTTATTTAAAAATGACCCCCTAAGTGTTCTACCTAGGGCCGCCAATGGTCAGTGTCATCTTTGTATAGAGCGCTGTAAAACTCTACAACAGTGTCCAGTAGATGATCCCAGTTACGCACGATACTTCCATCTTGCGCTTTTAGTGTCGTGATCTGCCGTCTCCCTATTGACAGATGCTGCTTGTTCTTATGTAAGCTCCTTCCTGACGCAACAATTGATTCAACAAAGTTTATATTGAACTTACGAAGATCTTCTCGTATGTTTTTACGTAGAGTTTTGCACAGCGTGGAGTATTCGAGACCATTTTCAACTTGTTGCTCGCTTTTTGTACTCCTACGCAGCTTCATAAGATCCAACGTTTCCTTTGAAAGTTTGCTTACTTGTTCAACCACAGCAGCAATTGTCTCTTCCGAAGAATCTATAATTATTTTTGTTATTGCCTCGGTGTTTTGTAGGGAAATGGGGTCATTTTCAGCCTGAAAAGCCGCTAACCCGTTCTCCAGCTCTTGTTGGAATTTGACTCTGCTTCTCAAGCCCCTGCGGACTCTGGGCTTCTGCATCAGCTTTGATCTTTTATGTTTGATGTTAAATCGTACTTTACACCTAACCATTCGGTGGTCGCTGCCAGTATTAAATCTGTTATTGACTGTGCAGTCTAGAAAAATATCCTTCTTGTCGGTGAGGATGTAGTCGATTTTGCTGGTTCGTTTTGCTGGGCTTCGCCATGTCCATTTTCGGGAAGGCTTCTTTTTGAAGAATGAGTTCATGATGTAGAGATTGTGGTTTTCCGCAAACTCCACTAACATGTCTCCTCGGCCATCCCTGGTGCAATGTCCAAAGTGCCCGATCGCTACATCATCCTGGTGTTGAGATCCGATTCGTGCATTAAAGTCCCCGATGATGATAGTGAAGTTCATAATTTAAGTTCTTTTAAAGAAACACTAGGTCACTTGATGTTAAAATACATAATAATATACAAATAAATTATCACGAACATGTATCAACTTTACCTATGAAACGTAATACCATCTTCTTGCTTATCAGTACGGCTACCACATTTTAATACAACACACAGAACCATGGGGGGACATGCTCGTCGAAGGTCAAAATTGAGTTTTTATTGTATATTCAAACCATGATCCTGGACACTCCTTAAGCGTTGTAGATGATCTATTTATATACTTTTGAAGCCTTATTATCCTTTATAGTTATTTTAAACATTTGATGACTGCATGAAGTATTTTTGTTACATAAAATAGTATTCTTTTAAACCTCTCGCTCTAATGTTTTAGAATATAGTCATATTTCGGTACATAACTGTGCAGTGGTGTTAAGATTTTTTACATTTATTAATTTTTAAACGCATTTATAAAACCATTAGCATAATTTATTACGAGATAATTTTTGTAAAATATTCACGATAAAAAATTATATTGATAATCTCTGTGATCCCAAATTTGACAAGAATTAGGCATTTTATTATTCAAAAAATCGGCAAGATTAACACATTTCAAGATGATTCTAAAGATATTTTTTATAAGCTATGTCTTCGACCATTCAAGTGTGATAAACATCTGATGAATAATGATTGCTTTATAATAATTATTGACCTAAGAATAAGGTAGTGTTTTTTTGAAATACGCCATTTCTTTTGTCATTCCCCAGTGGTTAAGCTACAACATACGGCCGTAGCCATAAATTGACAAACTATAATTGAAGTAAAGAGTAAAATGATATTGACGCGCGTGTTTGAACATGTACCGTTTAAAAAAAAATAAAAAAAAATTCGGTTAGGTACATGTTCAAACACGCGCGTTAACATAATTTTACTCCCTACTTTAATTAGAGTTTGTCATTTTATGGCTACGGCCGTATGTTGTAGCTTAACTACTAGGGAATGACAAAAGAAATGGCGTATTTCAAAAAAACACTACCTTATCCTTAGGTCAATAATTATTATAAAGCAATCATTATTCATAAGATGTTTATCACACTTGAATGGTCAAAAACATAGCTTATAATAAGTATCTTTAAAATCATCTTCAAATGTGTTATTCTTGCCGATTTTTTGAATAATAAAATGCCTAATTCTTGTCAAATTT
Source organism: Rhyacophila brunnea (assembly GCF_057557595.1). Lineage (NCBI taxonomy): Eukaryota > Metazoa > Arthropoda > Insecta > Trichoptera > Rhyacophilidae > Rhyacophila > Rhyacophila brunnea. The sequence continues at coordinate 26,529,354 of NW_028232904.1, read as the reverse complement.
GGGATCACAGAGATTATCAAAATAATTTTTTATCGTGAATATTTTACAAAAATTATCTCGTAATAAATTATACTAATGGTTTTATAAATGCGTTTAAAAATTAATAAATGTAAAAAATCTTAACACCACTGCACAGTTCTGTACCAAAATATGACTATATTCTAAAACATTAGAGCGAGAGGTTTAAAAGAATACTATTTTATGTAACAAAAATACTTCATGCAGTCATCAAATGTTTAAAATAACTATAAAGGATAATAAGGCTTCAAAATTATATAAATTGATCATCTACAACGTTTAAGGAGTGTCCAGGATCATGGTTTGAAAATACAATAAAAACTCAATTTTGACCTTCGACGAGCATGTCCCCCCTTAACTAAAAATATTTACCACTGACTTTATGTTTAACACAAAAAATAGCAATTTTAGCAACAAGGTTATCGACGCTTAGTTAAGCAATAAAGTAAGATATGGCGGCAACACCGTAGCAAACTATCTCCCACATCCGTAAACCTTTTATCTTACTCTAGCGCGTGTCGCAGAGATTATAAGGGTGCCGAATACTTTCTCACTCGCACTTATGAATCGTTTTTGTTCAGGCCATGATCCAAATATTTTTGCCTGTCACTCGCAAGTGACCCACCACTAGATCCGACTTCCTCACCATCCCTTAAAAATAATTACAGTCCACTTAAAAGCTCAACCACAAATTATAAATTCAAAGCGTTCACGACATGACTCAAAATAAGTGTTATTATTTTTTTAAATAAAAATACAGAGAAATTTGAGTTAAAAATACAATAAGTAATAAAATTAGAAATAAAATAAGAAAAAAAATAAAGTTAAATAACAAAAATAAAAGTAAAAGTAGATCGAAGCACACAGAGTGAACTATTGATAAACCCTATCTCAAAATTTTATAAATCAACGTCTACCTAAATTCACCTCACGTAAGTGGAATCTATCAATATTCGAAGCGATTTCATTAAACATGGTTATTGCTCTCCCAACTGGCATCACTAATGGCAGGTTAGTTCTGCACCTTGGGATAACAAACAACGGATGCCCTCAATTCCTAAGGTAATTATCTGAGACACAGAGGCCAACACCACCAAGAATGGCAGAGTTCACATTTACGCCACGTATAAGTCGGAAAAAATATGTAGCTAAATAAATATTCCTTCTAAATTTGCTACAGTATGTAGGTAAGCATGCCTAAGAGAAAGTCAGTCGGATAGAGCCACAGATAATATCCATACAGCCGAAAGTAAAGGAGTCTCAAAAAAAAAATTTAAACTTTCTCCACCATAAGGCCGTATTTCAACTGATGCGGGGCCAAAACGATAGACCCACTCCCAAGCCTGCTTCTAACTAACTAACTAAGGAGTTATATCCAGTGACTGTTAACACTATTAAAGCAACTGTCATTGTTTTCCAGGACATGCTGACTTCTATCCGAATAGAGGATCATCGCAACCCAAAGCAGATGGTATGGAGAGTCATAGACGATGCTGGAAATACTTAGTTGAGAGTATGTACAATCCCTTTAACTTCCCAGCAGTCTCTTGTCCGAGTAGTACAACTGACATAAAAAAATGCACATCCCCCACCCCCAACGTATTCATGGGGTATAACGTAACAAGTACGGCTGCAGGTATCTATCAACTGGTGACAAATGGTGCTTCGCCTTATGGATTGGGAAAATAGGTACATAATAGACATCAGAAACAAATAATATGTATATCAACCATTTTTCTTTTATAACAATTAGCTAACACAAGAACATGTAAGTTGTTATGGAACTTCATATAAACACGTTTTATATTTATACTTGCTTTTCCCTCCGCCAATTAGTGGGTGTTCCAGCTTTCATGGTGGGCGGTAGGTGTTTGAAAACCTATGCCGAAATAAAAAAAATGCCTGTCTTATATCCACATATTCAATTAAATAAACGTAATTTCATCAGACTTCATGCTTCTATGTACCTATGCAAAGTATAGATATAAGATAGATTTAACTACGGAAAGTTGTTTTAAAAAGATTTATTCTGCCAAACTTAGCGAAACTCTGACATAAAGTAGGTACCTATTTTGTAAGTAATTATTAGTATAATGCTTTAATTTGTTGTAACTCTGCTTTATAGATTTTAATAAGTGAAGTTACTCGTACTTTCCTACTTTATAAATCACCATTACTGTGGAACCGGTGGGCGGTTAAAAAAAATTACTACTAACAGAGATACGAAAGTGGGCGTTAGTTATAAAAAGATTGAGAACCCCTGTTTTAGACAATAACATGTTAATGGTCTAATTTGATACAGTGATTATATGCAGTCAATGCGTCTTTCTTTAAGGTTGAGTTAAAACTGAATTGAAAAGCTATTTTGATTCTATATGGATACAACAAACCTTAATATTATAATGTATGGCATTCTCAGACGACAATATCCGTTAGAAGGAAGTTAGAAACAATGAGCGATGAAGATTAATTACATTACTGACGTTTATAAGATTGATAAGAACAGTGGTGCAATAAAGCAAATATTTATCAAATACATTTTCAGCCATTCGTTGAGCATGCTTTTTTAATACTTGATAAGTATACAAAGATAGGCTCAAAACTGCGGAGCTATTATCAATGTAACATTAAACGTAGGTAATGCTTATCCTTGAAGAGTATTTTCCTCCTATTTTTTTAACAATGTGATCTGTCATTTATCCTTGAAATTCGTCGTTTCCGTTTATGCATCGATTGGTGAAAATAATAATAAAAACCGAAGAAAATACGCATGGCTATGTATGTCATATTTTTTAATATTATATATATATAATATATATAACTTTTTGTAGTTTTTAATTAAAGTATTTTATGTTTCTTTTTTCTCTTCAAAATAAAACATTTGCGTGTCATGCAAAATCATCTCGCGTGCCACTAGTAGCATTTGTCCCATAGGTTTGCCATTACTGCAATAGCCCATCTCTTGTTTCGCAGCTGTTCATGTTTTTATACAATCTTCTTCTATCTTATATCTATGATCGTTCCCTCTTGGTTAAGGATGGACCATTTATAAATGCATTCAGTATCTTGTAGACTCGATCTTCAGTACATTGACCATACCGAAATTTATATAATTTTCAAGTTACACTTCGATAATCAGATATCGGATTTTTTTTAAACTAAATAGAAAAAATCATAAAGCTTTGAAATATTTTGAAACATCTCTAATATATTCGAGAGAACAAAAAAATATTTTCTTTTAATATCTAAATTCTAAAGTATAATTTAAACCTTTACGCTCAAACTAGAGTCAATATAATGTATTTCATAGTGACGTGTTACCAAACCTTATTACCATAATATAAAACCAAGAAAATACCAACTCGTGTTTCCATTCATCACCGCCCGAACATAGTATGTCACACACACGACGCAACCATCAGAATAATATACGTAACATCGGGGTAAGATATAAACATTGAACATCCCCCCGATAAGTGGTGACCCCGACGTGATAAGTATAAAGGTGATTTATACACTGTGGGTAAAATATTTTATAATAGAAAAATTAAGTATGTCAAATAATTATAAAGCAAATATAGTACGAGTATAATTAGAAAAAAATAATATTGTGCGGTTTGGAGTATGCAGTCATATTTGACTCGACGATTGAACGGTCGGAGGAAACCGTGAACAGACTCGTCACGTACTCAAACCGTGTAGATCTTCATCCAAATGAGGCGAAAACAAAATCCATGTGCAGTGCTATATACATTGACACTGACACTCCTCTGCGAGTTTCCGATCTGCCTATTGAACTGGAGGACAGGTTTAAATACTCAGGTGCCACAGTTGCCGACGATGATAGTCTTTCCAGTGGACTTGTAATCTCCATGGGAGTGACGGGGTTGTATTTAGCCAACTTAGAGTAGTTAGACGCCTCCTTAGCAATCGAGACCTTAACCTAGGTCTGAGACTGCGTATGGTACGTTGTTATGTTCTCTCAATTCTTTCCAATGTTATGGAAGTATGGACGCTAAACCAATAGATGTCACGGAGACTTGAAACTATCGAAATGTGGGTGATTGGGTGACAAATGTTGAAGTTCTAAATCGAATGGGGATGGACCGATAAGTTCTGCGTAGTATCGAAACCAGTCAACTACAGTACCTTGGCCACATTATGAGAGGACAAAAGTACAGCATTCCCCAACTTGTCATTCAATGAAAGATCAATAGTAATCGTAGCAGAGGACGGCGCCGCATTTCGTGGCTTAAGAACCTCCGTAATTGGTATGAGTGCAGCTCCACTGAAATGATCCGAGTAACAGACGACAAAACTAAGATCGCCTTGATGGTGGCCGACCTCCACTAGGGGATGGCACAATAAGAAGAAGAAGAGTTACATGGAGGTCAACGCTATATTCTGTGTTTTTCAACGCATGCGTGTTACCTGTGCTACTAGACCCAGCTTCAATGGTCTCAACTTTTGAGCTTTGAAAATGTCACCGCCAAATTTTAAGGGTACATTTTTTGTACAACCGCGTTATAAACACTTGAGCTCGTGAACGGACACGGAAACTCTGGGTGATTGAAGTAGTCACAAAGTGTTGCTTCGCCCTTGTAGCACAACCCCAACAGTTATGTCGACGTGTAGACCTCAACCTGCAGTTGTTAAAAAAGCTGTATACGCGCTGCTGGTCTTACATGGTGGGCAGCGCAATGGACCGAGAGTAGTGGTACGACCTTGTGCTTGCCTTAAGTTCCAATACTGTCGCGTAATAGAGAGAAGTGAGTGAGTTACTATAGTCAACACAGAAAAAGTAGGCAATACTATTTAGTCTATGGTTATTGGTTTTCCGATGGCGGGTGTCGTGAAAAAACATTGTCTGTCATAAATAATTATTTTGAAAATACTTCTAAGAAAATGTATTAGGTATAACCAATAGAAAAAATGTTTTTGAAAAAAGTAAGACACCCCACAGAAATAGAACCTGCATCTCTCGGGTATCACGCTCACGCACATTGAACAAAAATCTTGAAGTGATCCGTGACGTCGGTTAATAATTAAAGTAATACCGACTTTGATTTAAAATACAAAAGCCGATTGTAGTATGCCAATAGTAGCTCAATTTAGAAAGCGCTTCAAAACCAATTAGTAAAAATTGGTCGTAATTAAGTATGACTCCTTCAGCATCATTATGTTCAATAATTTGAATGTTACATTCTTAAATCTTGTGAATTATTCGTTGAATAAAAAAAATAGTTTCCTAATCAATTAACCGTCATGTTCTTCCGTTAACCGGGTCACGTTAAGGGTGATGCTTCTACCTACCAGAGGCACCTAGCGGAAAAATACGAAGCTTGCAATATGAGACATTTTTTTGATAATTTATAATTACAACTGTAATTTGCAATTCAAACAATTCAATTGAATTCAATTGTAAAGTGCAATTTCAACTTGTTTCAAAACAAATAAAAATAATAAAAAATGAAAGCATGACTCATTTGTTTTTTAAAACAAATGAAAATGCAATAAACTGCATTACCGCTCGAGCTTTCATTTATTATTTTCGCTAATAATTGATGTTACCACAAATAATTGATATTATACACGACAATGATTGCACATAGTATATTATTTTAGTATTCTTTACGAGGAAAAATTGAAAACTTAATAAACTAAATTTTAATAATAAAAATATGACCATAAAATATAATGTAATAAGATGCGGTCCTGTGACAAATTCACACTTTATAACATTTTTTACAATTGTAAATTTATCTTTGACTTAAAAGAAAACAAAAAATAAATTTTTTAATGTTTTCAGATACATATTTATTAATTAATACAGTTGAAATTGTAAATTATCAAAAAAATGTTTCCAAATTGCAAGCTTCGTATTTTTCCGCAAGGTGCCTCTGCTAGGTAGAAGCATCACCCTTAAAACACCATATAACTCAACCTAGCATTTTGTCCAGTGCGTAAGGCGCTGGCCTTTCATCTGGGGGCCCCGGGTTAGACTCGATGAGGTCACAATAATATATTAATGTGATTTTCTCAAAGCTAGGGTGTTTTTGATCGTTTCTTATATATTTCTAAATACACAACACTAATGTCATTGGGCCACATGGTCTGTTATATTTTTAAAAAGAATATATAATATAAAATGATGTAATAGAGGACTGTCAATAACTGTTATGTTCACACAAATTCCTTGCAACCATATTATTACAGCCGATTTCAATGTTATTGCAAGGCCATGTTTGAATAAATTACCTATTTATTTACACTGCAATACGGAAACTATCAGCTTCTCCGGGGTGAAGAATGTCTTCACAGACTGTTTGCTTAGAATATCGGCTCTGTTAAGGGTATATGTGTCATACAATGATCGTAAATTGAATCGGGGGTAGGCAGATTGAGCATCGCTTGGGGGCGGCAGTTTCTCGAAGGGCAGCGAATCGAGGAGAATCATTAAATATATATAAGAATAGGTACCTAAACTTATTACTAACGGAAATATCTTTCCATTAAAAATTCAGCTCACTGGTTGGAAACAAAATGTATTAATTAGCATACAAGGTTTAACAAGACTGCATTTTTTCGTCGAGTTCGCGATGTCTAGTTTACTTCCGTTATCTTTGGACATCACTCCTTGATGACCAGCAATGACAGGTGCAGATTTGCGAATTATATTTGAATTATAGGTAGATACATACTTAGGTACTTACCTAATTAATTTATCAAAATATTTTTGCCAGTCATTCGCGAGTTTTGAAAGTTGTCAGGTGTAATTTTAAATATATCTGAAACGGTGGACTCTCAATATTGTCTATTGAAGTAGAGATGACATTTAAATTAAATTGTGTCATATTTTGTTAATAATGTATTTCTTAGATATTGAAGTCATGAAAGGATAATAAAAAATACTGTATAATAGAGTCACTGGTTGTATATATAAATAGCTAAAATTATTTTGTTTACGTGTCGTATGCATGAGATTCCCAAAAACCTTATAGGTTATATACTGCACGTTTGTATGCATGAGTACAAACGTAATTAGCTGTTAAGTGACGTCACTAATGTGACATCTCATATGTCATGGTGTTCGTGTTATGCAGTGCTCGAAATGGAAAATTTCACGAACAGGAACGCTCTATAATTTTCCGAAAAAAAGGTATGCTTAATTTTTTTCGTTACATACGTACGTACGTTGGATGTATAAATGCAACAATAAACTTTGAACTTCTTACGTGGGTGTATATTGAGCAAGTGGGCAAGGATTGTCAGCAACGCAGGCGAAAGAACGTCGTCTCAACAAAGTATACCGTCAAGAATTGTATTATTCTTTACTCTTACTTTATCTACCACCCATAATCAGCAGGCATGTTACTTCTACCGCCACTCGTCACTGCTTATAACTTAAATTACTGTCTCATTTGGGATAATTCAGTTTGTTAATTTATTAAACTTAAAAAAACAACATATCCACATACCTACCATAAAGATTCAAATTAAAAATTAATTTACATATATCAAATTTTACAGATTATAGATTCAAGACGAGCACAGAATATTTAAAAAAAATCAAAGAAATAGTCTTAAAATAGTGTTTAAAATATAAAGAAATAGATGCAGCAACTATTAGAAAAAATAGTAGGTACCTATACAGAGACGAATAAATACAAAATTTATACAGTACATATCTGTACACCGATAGAGCTAACTACGCCATTTAATTATTTAAGAAGTTATAAAACAAAGAATTTATAAATCATTCACATAAACTCGTTCTCACGCAGGTGGAATATACCAATATCCGAAGCGATTTGGTTGAAAACAGTTATTTCCTGCTCAATCATTATCAGCAATTGCAGATTAGTTCTGCAGTACAGTATGTAAGCATTCTTAAGATAAATCAATCGGATAAAGCCATGGATGGTATCCACACAGCTTCAAACAAAGGATCCTCAAAGATTTCTTTTGAACCTTTTCCACCATAAGGGCCATTAGGCCATACCTTCTTCTAAGACAAGCCTCAAGCCATCATCACCAAACAACGTAATTATAGCATTTTAAATTACCAATGGTGTATCATTAATTATCGGCTTTTGAGCTTTGAGAATCGATGTCTCCGCTGAATCTTAGGGGTACATTGGTACGACCGCGTTACAAATACCCGAGTTCGTGAGCAGACACCACAGCCTTCGGTGATTGAAGTTATCACGAAGAGACGATTTACGTGGCTGGGACACGTATTCCGGATGCCACCAAAGAGTGCGGCACTTCGTACCCTTGTGGCACAGCCTCAAGGGTTTCATCGCCGTAGACGCCCCTTTCTTACCCTGCAGCGGTGCTACAAAAGCGACCTATTTGCTGCAGGTCTGACATGGCGGGAGGCGCATGGCGATGGACCGAGGGAAGTGGCGCCAACTTGTGCTTGCCCTATGCCCCAATATTGGGACGTGACAGGGTGGAAGAAGAAGAAGAAGTATCATTAATTATATAAGATAAAACATGACGGAAGGTGCAACTCGAGTTGCTAAACACGATTCCTATAGAATAATATAAAATTGTCATTAATCAATGGCAAAGTGGTAGTGGGGTATGAACCATTGGGTAATTCATAATGTTGTTGAGATGTTTACTTCTGAAGCCAATTTAATATAAAACATTTGTTCTTTCGAGAAAGCAGTAGTTCTTTCGAGATTCCTATAGAATAATATAAAATTGTCATTAATCAGTAGGTACCTACCTATATTCAACATTATAAGGACTAATATTGTAGTGTATGTATATACCTATACCATAGGCCCCACATCGTGAAGCTGGCCCCCAGGCTAGGATCTTTGGTGGGGCCCCCTTCTTATCGCTAATAATAAATGCAGTATGTACGGGGTAACAATAATCTGTATATTTAGTGTTTTATTGTATATTTAAAAACATCCATACGAATTATGGAGATGTCGAGTATTGATACACAATTAAAAATTGTTTCGTATAACCACATAACTTTAAATAATATTATTGTAAGAAACTTATTTTTTTTACTATTAAAGCAAATTTGTGATGTGCGTTTATCTCACTTATCTGGTCGATTCGCCTCGCCGGGCTCCTCCTGAGCACGGGCTCGCGGGCTAGAGCCCTCTCAGCCCTCCGTTGTGGAGACCATGACCTATATGTTACAATGATGATGCTTTGGTTACCATTATTGTAATATACCTACACTTACCACCTCAGATTAAAGAACTTACCACCGTATTTATTTAATATATGACTACCATCTAAAATTATTAAATGTCCGCACTGAACACGTACCTACCTAATTTGTGAGTGTATTTTAAACTAAACGATTCAATTTGTGATGTTTGTCCTTACCTAGTCTCATTATTATTGCCACGGTGATGAATAATGATAATACAGAACAATAATTTATTATTATGATAGTAATAAAATTTTATTGGAGGATACTCCTATTTTTTTAAAACAAATTTACAAAAAAAAATTAACTAAAAGTTCTCTAGATAGTATGTATCTATTATTTCTATTATTTTTAAAGTACCAAGTTACAACGTATGTAATTATAACACAATAGAAACGTCCTTTAAAAATAAACTAATTACGGTAGGCTATTCAATAGTTTCATACCAAAAACATTTTTGTAGGAAAATGGCATAATGGTGCATTCATTCATTATTCATTGTAAAAATAAGGGTTTACGACACGTCATAAATATTTTTTAACACGAGTCAATTGTTGAAATGACATTGAATCAGAAAACCCTGTTTCCACTGTATTGTCGATCTTAAATGCTTATCGGAGTGAATTCTTAATGTTTTAGCAGATTTACACGAAGTACCTACTACTTAATTAAACCTTCATAAAATTTATAAATATCCACTCATATTTATCATTTTCAAAACGAAAAAATTCTGCTTGTGGCCACTGGTCAACAGCATTATGTTAAATCAGTTTGGATACCAACGAAAAAAAATATATATGTAATATATAGAAAGGTACCGCCTGCTGAGATGTTTAACCAAATTTTAAGAGAACAAATTTAAATAATACAAAATGTTTCAAAAAACAAGCGATTATCACTAATAAGTATATTTTAGCGGAATTGTACGATTTAAATTACCAAACTTTATCATATTAATTTTACCACCGAAAATTTTGCCCGCAAAAATAGACGTGGGTATAAAATTAATACGGCGATTAGATGGCGATGAAAATAAATAAGTTTTATCACTCACAATAAAATATAAGTAATAAATTAGTAGGTAAGTAAATTCGCAATGCATACCAGTCAAAGGTAAAAGCGAGACTGTACTGAGATGTTTCATACTTTAGAAATTATTATACAAATATGTAGGTGCCTACTTCATGTTTTATTGAATTTAAGTTATTTAAGAACAAAAGGTTTTCATACAATGTCAGCAAAGGTACAATTCTTTTGTAGCTTGCAGCTGCAGTTACTTTTTTCATGTAAGTATGCAACTATTTGGAGTGTTTAGACAATTCATTTAGACACGGATGTATCGACACAAAAAAGAAAATTGAAAAAAATTTAGGGATGTCATAAATTTTATTTTTAACCCTTGCACGCCCGGCATAACATAACTTCGTTAATTTTTATTTTGAGAAAAACTTTAAAAGATACATTCACACATAAATATGTCAATCTAACGAACCGCAACGCAATTTTAAATGAATCCACGAGCCGGAACGGTATATTTTGGAATTCCACGAACCACAACGGCGCTCCGGTGCGTTCCGGTCCATTTCGAGCGCTGGTATTATGGCAATCTTATAAAATTTCATTTTCCGATAAATAATTCAAAATTTTGAAATTGTAAATGTGTCTGAAAGTGTGCAAACGGTACCATATAAATTTAATAATTATAAATGAATAATTATTATGAACTTTAAATAATTTATCAGTTATTTTGTCTTATTTATTTTATAATTCTACTGTACGAAAGGATACAGTATTACCAGTAAAAATTTCCATATGGCAATACATACAGTTTTTGCCGGTAAAGCTTGACGTGAAAGTGACAGATTGAAGCAGCCATTTTGAATGTCGCGTGACGTCAGATTCCTTACGTCACAAACAGTGTTATATGTTATATGATGGAACATCGGTTAAATAGCTTATAAAGAATTTGGCGAATCTCATACATACGTTCCTTATAGCAAAGTAAAAATGGTGTGGAAATAATAAATCTCTGTATTGCTAAATGGTACAAACCAGATGTGTCAGAAATATCATCCAAATAATAAGACCTTAGTTCTGATGATTTGTATAAATGTCTAATTTATAATATTGTGTTTATTTGCTTTTATTATTTAAATTTAATTTTCTGTGTTTTAGTGGTTTATATTTTTTTAGTAAGATATCCATACAACTCATTTCTTAGATATTGGAGTCATGAAATGATGATAAAAATGGGGTGGCATTGTGCCGCTGCCTAGTGGCGGCATTTTGTCTAGGGACGTCACTGCGCTTGAAATATTCTTGGTAGCTTCGTTTAAACTATATAATATTGTGTATAAACCAGTAGCGAAAGGTTGAAGTAGGCTGTTAAAATCTACCATAAATATTCCACATTAAACTTTATTCGTCATACGTATTTGTTTTTATTGAACTAAAACTACAATTTACAGAAAGTGTTGGTTAGTTTTTAAAAGTTGATTAAACCCTGCCTAAATCAAACGTATATTAACTTTGGGGGTTACGATAAAATTGTGCACACTTTTTGAATACATATTACACATATTATTGTTGTTTCATTCTTTTAATTTCATTTAGTCCTTCCTAAACCAAACTATAATACTTATATAAAAAATATTACTACTTACCTCTGTTTCTATTAGTTTATTTTGTGGTCTTTCCGCGTTATCCCAACATGCACTTTTACATGTCATTCTACATTTAAATTTCTCTTACATTGTGAATGTCACTGATGGCCCTTATATACTATAAGAGGAGGTCACTTTTGAAAATACTATTCAAATGTCAAAAAGCCAGTTTGGGTCTTAAGCGTCAATGACATTGAGCTACTTTACGAGCTGCTTGTTGGCGAATTTAAAATCTGTCTGTAAAGTCGCCCAGTGTCATCATCGAACAAGCTAGCAAGCAGATTGTGAAAAATCTATCGAGAAAAGTTGAAAGCTGGTCAACTTTACACGCTACACGCCGGCGTGTGGGCTTACTGCGTCTACGCAGTAGAGCGTAGTAGCGTCCTCCCGGTAAAAAAACGAACTACTTTCTGTCAAAATAGTCGTTTGCTTATTCGCTTCTCAGCGAATTGAAAGTTTTGTGTGTCATCATCACAATCGCAGTAGCTGTATCGCCCGCTTTTAAATTCGCCAACAAACAGCTTGTAAATTAGCTCAATTTCATTGGCGCATAAGACACAGAACAGCTGATAATAAATAGAATTCCGATAGGCTATATACCAATACAGTAAATTTTGACGCAGGGTTTTGAATTTGTGAGTATACTACGAAAATGAACCACGAATTATAGACGTGCAATAGTGTGTGTAATAAACATCAATATTAAATGAGCGTCAACGCATAAAACAATGAGCAGTTGTCAGTATTCGACGTAAATGACGTATTCTTGACGCCTGTTTTAATTTATCCCGTATTCTTCCTTACTCGAGATCGGTTTTCTACTTCTCCTTACCCGTTAGAAATTTCAGTTCCCATTATGTCTGAGTTCCCTGGTCTGAAACCAATTTCGTCTTGACGATGTTTATTATGTCTTTATTTATACTTTCTCTCGTTTTAGAAAACAATATGTTGTCACGATTATAATTATAAATTAAATTATAACCTTAAAAGGGTATTATATAACCGTAATAAACGTTCTCATTTGAAATTAAGAATACAGTCCTAATTATTAATGTCTATGGTTATATTTTTTTTTTTATCAATACGTTATTTTTAATTAGCTCTGGGGCGTTCATAAACATAATACAAAGGCCCGTTTATTCGAATACAAAGGCCTCCTATATTATATCGAGCGCGACACCGGTGTCCCGTCTGAAACGGGCCTTAGGCATAAAGCCCACCAAAAAAGCGTTCGGTGCGCTCACTACTGAGTAGGCCCCCTCCCACCCGCGCATTACCCTTCACCTATGTAATAAGGGGCTCAAGGAGCACAAAATAATTATTATTATCAGCGTCTCTCATAACAAAGCAATAAAAACATTATTAAATTTCTCGGGGCTTGTAATTAATATCGGACACGCAATAACTAAACAAAGAGTTCACTGTTCTTAAATAATGGCTTCTCGTCCGTCTATCGACGACGCTTCGAGGAGCGTGATTTTGCTTGCCGTGTTCAATGAATGGACTACGTTGTATTTTCGTTAATTCGTCCGGCTGAAAAGCCACACAACGGTGACTCATGGAGCAGGCGGGCACAATGCGTCGTCAAATCCAGTGTGCGCTGGCGTATTTGATTACTTTGTATTTTCGATGATTTACACGCCACTTGTGAAATTTTGCGCGAGAGCCCCACTCGCTCCGTTAAGTGGGTTTTAGGTGACGCGTGAGCCATTCGGCCATCTTAGGCGTATTTCAGTATAATATGAATAAAACAATTCTTAGTGGTTTTAAATCCATTAGAATTTTAATTCAAATTCCATCAAGTACCGGTCGATAGTATTAATCTTATTCATTTAGTAAATACATGAACATGGCTACCTTTTACGTTATAATATATTTTATATATGATTTTTAATGTCAATTTATTTGATTTGACAGGTCAGTGCCTAAAAATACTTGAAATTAATCTCTATATATATAAAAATCTCGTGTCACGATGTCTGTGGTCGAACTCCTCCGAAATGGCTCGACCGATTTTTATGATTTTTTTTATGTATACTTGTTAGATATGAGAATAGGTCAACAAGTATATTTCATACCGCTAGGTGATTAGAGTATCTCTATCCAGAAAAAAATTCTTTTATTTTTTGACAATTTTTTTTTGTATTTTTTTTATTATTTGGCATAGAAAAATACCTATAACTCAAAATTTTCACCCTCCTACCCCCACCCTCCGATTTTTTAATCGCGATTATATTATTTTTGTATGAACAAATTTAACCGTCGTTCGTATTTCAAACAGAACGAAATTATTTATGTTGTTGAATAACAGATGGCACTACGTCCGAGAAGAATTCAAGAGAAGCGTCGCGTTATTTTGACATTTCATTCGGCATATCACAACGCAGTGCGTGCAAAATTTTGTACGATTTATTTTAATTTATCTATTTTTATGTGCGTGTATCAAAGTCACAATGCCAGCAAGACGCAAGGGGGGCCATTTGGCCGTCGAACGAATAAAGCAACAAACATGCGAAATAGTAGAGCAGAAAGAACAGACGAACAAATCCAACAAGACAACAAAAATGTGCGTGTAAGCATGTCGCAATTGCGTGCATCTCAATCACAAGAGGCACGAGCTGAACGAAATCAACACCGACAATTGGAACGGAGCCAAGCGCGCCAGTTCGTAGTTAACACACGCAGAGCAAATGACCGACAACGCCAACAAGTACATCAAACATTTATATCCGCTTCGTTCCTTCGTCTCGCATTCGAGTACGAGCCAGATATTGAATATTCCGCTCTTCCGAAAGTGCTGATTGATGCTATGAACAAAGAATGTCCCCATTGTCATGCGCTCAAATTCAAACATGAGTCAGCCGGGATGTGTTGCGCATCAGGAAACGTGCAACTACCAGAAATTGAGATACCACAAAGTAGGCTCATTGCTGCCAATGCCAAACGAACCACATACATTTTTACAAATCTACTTCATGGGCGGTGAGGACATCAATCATGTGGATGCATGTTGCGGCTACAATAGCCTCAATTCGCCTAATGCCAGGCGCATCGTCGGCGAACTGGACGCCCTGTTGAATGAGCACAATGAATTATTGAAATTCTTCGAAGCACACATGCACGAATTGCAAAGTGACAATCACGCTATTGTCATCAATACTGATAAAACACCAGCTGGAGAGCACGTGCGTTGATTCAATGTGCCTGTTGTTGACGACATTGCTGGAATCATGGTTGGCGACCACACATCGACGCGAGAAATTGTGATTCGAAGAAGAAACAATAATCTGGAGTTCATCGCTGACACACACCGTTCATACGGCGCTCTCCAATATCCGCTAATTTTCTGGAAGAGACAAGACGGATATTGTATAAACATTAAATAACGAGATCCTGTCACAGGTAATTCATTCATTATGAACATCACTACTCATTTTGAATTGAGAAAATGAATGGTTGATGTTTTTTTTTAGTTTTTATCGGCGGTCATCGTCTACAGCGCTCTATTCCTTTTTCTGTCATAGATCCCATCCCCACACACTTACGATACATTCGTTATTTTTTATTTAACAACCAAAATATTCACTAGAAATAGTTTATATGGCAGAACAACGTTTGCCGGGTCAGCTAGTAATTTTATAAATTTATACCGCACGTGAGCCCTTAATTTACAACTTAATTTATTTGTTGTAAGTATTTTTCATAACCGAAAAGCCACTATTTGCTGAAAAAAATACATTTAAAATGTAAATGACGTGTCCATAATATATTATTATTTCAGATTTTGATTAATATAAATTGGAGCAGCTCCTTTAAGTGCTGTCAGTTTTTACAACATATTCAAGTAAGAAAGTCCTACAAAGCTTGTCTCAATCTCTACATAGGTAAGCATATTATTGCTTACAACCAAATAAAACCCATTGTCAATTTCTTAATTTCGTCAGTTTACAATTAACGAATCAGATGGAGATCAATAGAAAAATCTAAGTTTATTTTTTTCATTCCAATAATTAAATAGGTATGTATAATGTAATTATTGAAAAAAAAACATTTTTTTAATTATTATTAAATAACCATATAAAAATTATCACAGTTTATAAAATAATTTAAAATTGATCTCCTGAAAAGGTTCTTAAAGTTGACTTGTTTTACACTGTTAGTAGAGTACATTGGCGAAGGGTAGAGATAGGCTGTTAAGATCCACCATAGATAGTACAGACCAAACTTTGACAGTCATAAGTATTTGTTTTATTGAAGTAAGACTACAATTTAGTTAATTATTATGTGAATATCATCCGTATATCACGATCCTCAGTCATGACGGATCAGGACGACTAAGAAGAAGAAAAGTAGTTACAATATTATAATGACTTCTTTTAACTGCAACTTTTTAAAAACATAATATATGATAATAAAAAGAAGTTTTTATTAGAAAGAGGTTCCGCCCCCCTGGACCCCTCAGATGATGGTTACTTGAACCCTGACGGCTAAAATTATTAAACATGGAACATGCTTTGCCTACTGATTCTCTGAATGCTGGTTGTCCAAATTCGAAAGAAAATTTATTTGTCAAAGTAACTGAATCCAAAGGATTCAAACTATTTTATTTTTCTGAAAATTATTTAATTGCAATAATAAAACTAAAGAAATAATAATTACAGACGAACAATACGTCGCACAGAATGTAGGCTACTGAACGTTAAATGAAAATAATCGGGCCGCGGGTGGGCTGCGCGTCTATAGATATTCTACGTTTCTGCTTTTGCGTCGGAGATCATGAGTAAAACATGTTCCATGTTAATATTATATATATATGAAATTTCGTTATCGAAATGTATAAGTATGTATTAATTATTATAGATTACTAAACTGTCAAAATTTATCCCAAAGCTCTTCAGCGATGAGACTACATGTTATTCTTGGTGGAGTAGCATTGCTGGTGATGATAATTATCCCATTGGAATCAGCAGCAGTGGGTGCGTATTACTTCCGTACCAATTCAGTGCCTGTATAATTGATTATTGGGTCTACAATCCCAATCAAATATTATTTAAATCATATTAAATAAATTTTAGACTTTGAATTTTAATTAAAACTAGAAGGATTCGTATAAAATTCTTTGCGTCCTGGTGGAATTGGTAGCCGTGAATAATGAATACCTTGTACAGGGCCCTATTTACCAATTTGTTGGCCCTATTTTCAGAACCAATTGACCCACCGTGGGGTTACTGCCAAAAGTTAAGTAAGGTCTCGAAATCATGTGAATGCGTGTATTAATTAAGACTCTAAGTACCAAAAAGTAGTATTGCCTGTGGTTACAAAATACTGAGTCATTGCAGTAAAATTGCATGAAGCAGACCTTTTGAAAAATGTGTTTTCACATTGTGAAGCAATCTCGGCAGCTTCCATAATTTTAGGAATTAAGAAATCGCGAGTGTCAACACATCGTCGTCGGCCATTTTATATTGAATGCCGTTGACCACTGCAGTGGTACTATTAAAACGCCATTATAAATAAAACACGCCAACGGACTTACAACGTTGCCAGATTTAAATATTTTGCTGTATTTTTTGACTTGCTTGAGGCACTTAGACCATAATTCACATTATTGGCGTTGGTATGTAGATCATTCTTCTATAAAAATGTCAGTTTTTATTTTTTTGGTACTTAGCGCCTTAATAAATACAGCTCTTGTTATGGAGTAATTACAATTTGAATTTTGACATACCCTTTAAAATCAGGCACAATGATAATTTATTTGTGCTTTATGTGGATGTTCTATAGCGGATAACCTTGATTTTTTTCTAGCAAACATATTTATATTTTTTTTTCGACCATTTCCGATCCTAATAAGATCATATGGGCCTCCACAGAGTGGAGGTTTGTATTAAGAGATTTATTTTTTTTAAGAAAAATGGATGTCAGCCACTTGCTCAACCTATTAGGTCTTTACTCTGACTCATACACAAATTTAAAAAACAATGTGTGTACTTGCCAGACCCAGTATTCGAACCTGGGGCCCACGACGCAATAGGCCGACGCTTAAGCCGCGCGGCCATCGATAGATACATAATCCGTTGTTAACTCTAAATACCTAAATTATCGACTTACTAACTTATGTGCAACAACCCCACGTAATTTTTTAACCCTTTGAATATAAACAACGATTTATTGTTATTCATTATAATGACGATCATTGTTGAACGTTTGCTTTTGAAATGGTAAATTATTTTTGAAATGGTAAATTATTTTGTTATGACGTTATGAATGATGAAGAACCATGAGTTAAGCGTTGCCACTTGGTAAATTAACAAGTCCCGCATGTTCGTCAAAGTCAGGAGACTACAAAGACTCCGCCAGGCTGATGCAATAGCATATAGA
Organism: Rhyacophila brunnea; assembly: GCF_057557595.1. Lineage (NCBI taxonomy): Eukaryota > Metazoa > Arthropoda > Insecta > Trichoptera > Rhyacophilidae > Rhyacophila > Rhyacophila brunnea. The sequence goes on along the minus strand of NW_028232904.1, from coordinate 26,511,108 downwards.
CAAATCATTGTGTCTGAAACGTCAGAACAAAAATACAGTAAGAAAGAAAATACATGTAAACTTATGAGAGAGAGTTTCACAGGTAGAAAACTTATGATAATGTACTTCTAGCTGGTTATATTTTGCTAGTATTTAATAATTAGGGACCGGATTTATATGTTAGTGCATGTACACGTAGAATCAAAAAATTGAATTTTATTGTGCTTATAAGTGCATATTTGAGACATTAGTGCATATTACATAAATAAACGCATATTTATGGGCTTTCGCACGTATTTATAAACCATCGTAGATCGCCCGACGATAGCTGTGATCGAGTCTCATTTTTTTTCAACCCGAAGTATTCAAAAAAACTGGAGGATACATGAGGATTTCGTATAGTAGTCACTGGACATGGTGGAAGATGTTAAAAAAATATTGTCTTCCATTCCAGGTGTGATGAGAGACAAATACGAACAATTCGCCAATAATATATCCAGACATCCAGATTAAGAGAATAATTTAAAAAAAAAAATTGTTTACATAGCTCAACAGTTATGAATTTATCAGAAAAGTGAAAATTTGGGCACCTTTAATTAAATTTTGCCCAACCATCTCTGTGGACGTCGATATGTCGTTTACCACATATAAACAAATACTGGCAGATACGCGGAAAATTTTAATGCCAAAACACATTTAAAAAAATATTGTAACTTTTTGTTTCGAACAAAAAAATAGTAAATAGTATTTTTTAAAAGTTAATTGTGTCGTTTTTGTTTTTTAAAGTTGTGTTAAGTTTATATTGTATTTCTTATTTAATTATTTTAATAATTTTGAATATAGTAATGTAACTTTATATTGATCATTTTAATTTGTGTTTTCTTTTGTTATTGTGTTATAATGATTAAAATTGATAATCCGTTTTCCGATTTCTATCATTAAAATTGGGCGAAGTGCCTATCTACAATTTTTTTCCATATAAAACTCAATTTTTAACTGCACATTTTTTTCGTTTGTAGTGCATATTTTGATGATTTTAAGTGCACGTGCATGCATATATTCATGTTTTTGTTGTATATGAATTCACTCCCTACTAATAATACACTTTTATTTGATTTGAAGATAACTGCCCTGCACCTAATTTCCTTGATCTACAAGGTTCTGCAGATTTTCCATCGGAGCCACCAAAATATTTATCGGATTTATCTTTTATTCTGTACACTTCTACTGCACCAGAAAAGGTATGCATGTTTTATAATATTTACTTACCATTGTACCACCACAATGCCATTATAATAATATATTTTATTCCGAGTCTCAGAGTAATAATATAAAGAGAGTGGATATTGTTCGGCAAAATGAAGTCGCGTATAACACACAGTAGTACCTCAATTTTATTATTTTTAACTTAACTATGAAACGTTATACCATCATGTTGCTTCTCAGTATGGCTAACATGTTTACTAAAAATAACTACCATTAACTTTATATTATTACAAAAACCATAAATTTCGACAACACGTGCTGGCATTTTTTAAATGAATGCTTCAAATCAATATTTACCGGAGACGTTTCCAAAAAATATTTAATTCAGCCGTAGAAATTCTATCTTACTCCAATGCATCTTGCGGAGATATAAGCTTGCCGAATGCTTTCTAATTCGCACTTATACATAGGTATAGTCCATGCACTCAACAGGGACAGTGTTGTACGCTAAAAATGATTTGCAGTTGTGTTGGTGTTCTTTGGTAGCATTGACACAGGGTATGCATGAAGTATTACGGTAAATAAGCATATTTTTATGACTTATTGTTTTAATAAAATATGGAATAAAAATGCGTACATTAGAATATAGGTACCTATATAGTATTTATTTATATTACATTATACATTACATTACAGTTACAATTGAATGAAAACATCGTGTATTATTATTTATTTAGTTGGGATTGGGAATATACAATTTTTTGGAATTTATGAATTAGCCTTAACGATATCATTATCGTTATTTAACAGATTAGTTATAAATTTATAGAGAACTACAAAATTAAAGACAATTATAATACCGGAAATACATAATTTCGTTGGCAATGTCATTTAATTAGACATATAATCATTAGGACTTTGGAGAACAATTATTACAAATGGCATTTTCTACTATAAGTACACAAAATGATACGCTGTTAAAGTAAAATAAATAATAGGAAGAACATAATTTATTGAAGGTGAACGTCAATATCATCCATTTGAGTCACTGTCTGTGTGCGTATCCGTATCGTCTTCGTCAGAGGTATAGGTAAATCGTTTTACAGTGGCACCATGGGTACGGCAAATGCGGCTTGGAGTTGTAGTGGTATTGTTTGCTAGCATTGAAACAGGCATTGTCGCAAGCAATTCAACACACGCGGGAATCGCCTATGGTGTCACTGTAGAATGATTTACCTATATCTGCTGTGTGGATTATAATCTCACTGTTGTGTGCACATGTCGTGTTCACACAGGTAATGGTTTGATTTGGAGTTACATGTAAATAATACACTAGCATTAACACACCTTCTACAAATGTAATGCATAAATCAATGCTACATATTTTTTGGAAATCGATATTACCACCGGTTTTTGTGTATAGCACTAGTCTGACTTTGACAGCTGATGAATAACAGAAATGTATATTATTTATAATTAATTATACTAATAGTCAATATATTTGATTTGAGATTTTTTTTATAATTCAATTTGAAACGAGAAAGAGCGAATCAATACGTCAAGCAATCTGGGATTCGATTTTGACAGCTGAACAGTGGAACACTCGTTGCTTGTGCAAAAAGTTATGCTCAGGCTTTATTAATCTAAAGATGGCGCTGGGCCAACCCATTGAGCTCACCTGATTCTAGAGCGTACAAAATTTCTGTGTAATTGCTACTTGAGTAAAACACTATCAAACAGCGGCTCACAAACGTATGATAAAATTCGCAATAGTCATAATATATTTAAAAAGAAAAAGCACAAAAGAAAAATAAAAAGGGTCTTACGTTGTTGTATCGAAAATATAATGGATATTAGTGAGCAGATAAATATTCAAAATAACTATACACCTTACTGCCATGAATACAAAACAACATTTACTTCGATTGAGATCAATACCGAGCTAGGCAAGAGTCTTAAAAGTTCCAATAATCCAAATTTAGAAATAAACAATATCATTTCTTGGGGTAGTCTGTGTGCAATTTGTGCAGATGGCAGTAAAGAACAAGATTCCCTTTCAGTTGGAACTGCATGCATTTGTCCGGAATTGGATATTCAAATAAAAAGAAGCATTAATCAAAATGCATCTGTATTTACTGCGGAATGTTTCGCTTTGAACGATGCACTTGACATAGCGCTCAAACACGTCAACAAAAATATAATCATTTTTACGGACTCACTCAGTGCTCTCCAATGTCTACTTTTTCCAAAATTTGGCGTAACAACCAATTTATATATACCTGAGATTAAAAAAAGGTTTAACAAATTTATACAAACAACTTCAAATAACAGCACAATTGCATTCTACTGGATCCCTTCACACATTGGAATTCTGGGGAACGAGAACGCAGATAGCCTTGCAAAAACAGCAACTCTTGAGAAGAGCATTGATAAACTCCCCATACCGTATACAGACTTTTTTGAAACATTCAAGAAAATAGCCAAAACTGAAACAGATAATTTATTAAAAAAAAAAAGGTCTAACAAAAGGGAAAAAGTACTTTCAAAGTTATTACAATTCTGAAACCAAGCCATGGTATACCAATAAAATGCTAAATAGGGAAACAATCGTCACAATCAATCGCTGCAGAGCGGACCATTATAATCTTGCCTCATCCCTGGCTCGCTTGGGTATAATAAATGACCCTAGGTGCCGGTGAGGAAGTGAGACAGAAGATGTTAACCACGTTTTTTGGCAATGTTCTCTGTATGATACCCAGAGACAGCGGCTTCTTAAAGATTTAAGTAAACAAAAGCACCAATTACCACTGGACCTTACGATATTTTTGGCTCGGCCGGATATCAAGGCGTTCAAGTGTGTCCAAATGTTTCTGAGTGAGTGTGGCCTACAAGTTTAAACTGTTTTTGTTCTTTTTCTTTCTTTTTATTTTCCTCTCCTGTAAATTTGTAATAATATGTATAAATAGTGTATGTTAAAAAGTAAAGCTAAATAAGACTCAATTGAGACTTCTAAGCTTAATAAAAAAAAATATATATATCATTCTTACATAATTGTGTTTTTTAAGACTTTCAGTTTATCAGAACCAATAGCAAACGTATTGACTTTCCCCGGGTTTGTGTCCAGTCTTCCTCTAGTAATCATCCTTCCTGGATTCCGAACCACGTCGTGTCTTCCAATCATGAGAGAACTCCCTGATGCCCTACTCTACGCCAATGACGCTAATGTATTAGTGCTTGACGAATTGAAATATATGAGTGGCCCTTACGATAAGGTCGTTAGTTACCTTAAATCTATTGCAAAATTGGTAGCCCAATGGCTCGCTGATTATTCTTGCACAGGTAAGAAATTTTATACTGTTCAAATAAACGACCGTACGTCCAAATTCCTGTGATATGCTTAATTGCTTAACTATATGCCTTATTAATACCTGCCCATAAGTGCTCTCTAAATTGTGTTATGGTAACTCATGGCAATCGTAGCATAGTGGTAATGCACAGGGCGCAAAACCCAGGAGACGTAGGTTCGATTCTTGCCGAGTGTTTTTTTTTGAAAAAGATTTTTTCTATTGGCTATATTTTCTGTGTTTTGTGGTGTTTTCAGAATTATGTATGTTCAAAATCTTTATGATTTTTAAATCCAAAAAATATTTTTTTTTTCAAGAAAACTTGTTTTAATTTAAAAAAAAAAAAAAAAGCTTTATGTCTTTACTTGATTTCTTGTAGGTCGGCTGGTTAACAGAAAAATCCATTTGATTGGCCACAGTCTTGGAGCCCATTTATCAGGTTTTATAGGAAAAATCTTTTTTTCATTGGCTTGTCCGAGAAATAAAATTGATAGAATCACTGGGTTGGATCCAGCTGGTCCATTATTCGAAGGAATACTAATATCAACAGCCAATAAATTGTGGAAAGATGATGCTAGCTTTGTGGACATAATTCATACTAATGCTGGAGTTCAAGGAATTAGTCAGCCATTAGGTAAGTTTCATCATTTCTTTTTATTTTATTTTTAGTGACAGCTTACCACTATAAGCCCAATTTAATCAATTCACTTAACTCATTTAGTGCTAACACTGCGACTGGCGCAATTGGAGTCGTTGGCCATTAGATATAATTAACGTATTATTTAAATGTGGTAATTAAAAGGTTAGCAGTGATTGAACATGAAGAAACAGAAGTGACAAAACAAAACACCGATAAATAGAACTATGACATTTCAGGAAAAAATATAACAAAAATTAATATTGAAATTATTGTATCTCTATTATGTTGTACAAATTTTTAAAACACAGGTTTTCAATACGCCGTAAAAAATTAAATTTTATAATTTCTGCATTCCTAATCGCTGAAAAGCCTTAATGAAACGGGACTCAACTCGGTGTTGCCGGCAAGCTAGGTATATCTCGTCATTATCAATATTATATGGACAGCACTTTTGATGAGTGCACATAGTGCCTGAAGATGCCGAAAGGCTAAACCTGGGTCGCAAAAACGATTCAAATGGAATAGTACAAAACTTAAATCCATTAGAAGTTAAATTTGAATTTCATCAAGTACCTTCGGTCGATGGTATTAATATTGTCTAAATGTTTGAATTGGGATCCCTCCCAATATCATTGCCATAATCAAAAGCCTGCACGAGAATAGATAATGCTGTGTCAGAATTGGAGACATTGTCACGAAATGGTTCGGGGTTACAACCGGAGTCAGACAGGGTTGTGTCCTTACACCGTTTCTCTTCATCATCCTCTTTGATTTCATACTACGCAAGTCAATACCACTCGACTGAGGCATACCTGTTACCCCCACGGTGAAGCTATGCGACCTGGAATGACGCTGTCCTATTCGACAACTCAATCGAGGGCATTCAGAGACAATCGACAGCTCGCATAATAACTCATCTCGCGTTGGTTTGAAAATCAACGCGAAGAAAACCAACGTCTTGTGTAATAGCACCTGTCCTGATCCAGATAATTTCCTTCTGATTAGCGACGGACAAAACATCGAGAGCGTCGACAGCTCCAAGTACCTGGGAGTACACATCACGGGAGATGAAATTTTGCAGAAAGAGCTCGCTATCCGAATGGGAATGGCTGGAGCAACATTCAACTCGATGCGGAATGTCTGGGACTCACGATTGTACTCGGTCAAAACCAAATGCCGCCTATTCGATGCTTGCATTCGGACGGTGCTGCTTTACGGTAGCGAATCATGGCACCTTACAAAGGCTCAGAGCAACCGTATACTGGGCTTCGAAAACAGATGTTTGCGACGAGCACTGGGTGTGAGGTGGTATGACTTTATGAGCAACGAGGAGATAAGAGAACGCACCAAGCAGCCTCTCATCACGCTGCAAGTAAAGAGGCGACGTTAGACCTAGATCAGCCACGTGCTGCGGATGCCAGAAGAGAACCTCAACCTGGCTTGCCTGTTCTTCAATCCGACCGGATTCCGGTGTCCTGGAAGGCCGCTAAATACTATCTATAGAGTGTATACGGTGGAGCTACGGGATGCTCGTTTGACCTGGAATGAAGCAAGAAGACTGGCGAGCGACAGGAATTCTTGGAGGCGCCGCGTGGTGTCCATATGCTCCTATAAGGGGCGGATATGGCCTAAGATGAAGAAGAAGTTTGAATATTTTTTGTTGACGTGAATTTTGACTAACGCGATGTGCGACTAAATACATTAATGTGCGATTAAATACATGATTTTATATACCTAAAATGTTAATAGTGACTTGTACATTCAATTAAAACCGCTAAAATCATTTAGATGCAACTAATCAGGAATCGAACTTGCATCTTACGGGTATCGCGCCCACGTACATAGACAATTATGCTAAAGAAGTCATACTTAATTGTGACAAATTTTAGCTAATAGCTTTTAATACTCACTGAAGCGCTTTCCAAATTGAGCTACTATTGTCTATATTCAAATTCAATCAAGTGCCTTCGTTCGATAATATTAATACAGTCGAACTTGGTTATTACCATCACGGAAATAGAGAGCTCTTGGGTGTAATGAGGAAGCATTTGTTGACATTTTAGTTTATGATTTTCTCCATACATTTATTCACTTTTATAACGAGCTACTCTCGGGTATACTGAGCAAACCTGTTAATGTGTCGATCGTTTAAAAACAACATTTTCGACCCTAAGCAATGACACTAAGTACCTAATTGGTGTTTTCACCGACAACATTGAAAAAGTATCCACGCATATGGTTGAAATTGCATGTAAAAAATTCAAGCTTTGTGAAGTCAGTAGGTACCTACAAGCGCCGGCGGCTCAAAACTTCATTACAATAAACAACTTCTTTTTTCTTTTGTAGTTTATGAATGCCATATAATGTTTGAGGCTTTCACGGTTGTTTTTTATCGTAGTATATTCTTGGGTTTTCACCGTGTCTCCTTCTTCCTTCTTTACTCGACGTTTCGGGCTCGTTGCCTTATATCAAAAACACCACCGATACTAGCTCCAGGATACTTCGGAAACATAATATTGAAACAATATTCTCAACGTCGACAAAGGTCCGAAATATGTTAAGACCAGTAAAGGACTCACAACCTTTGGACTCGGCAGGTGTATACCAGCTAAGCTGTCGTGGATGCCCAAAAAAGTATATAGGCCAGACTTCTAGAACGGCAAAGAAGCGTGTGAGTGAACACGAGAGAGCATACCGACTTAAACATTACACGATGTCGGCAATTGCCGAGCACTCGATGGATACAGGGCACAAATTTGACTTTGAGACCAGGATATTGGGTCGGAATAAAGGATATTTCGCACGATTGGTAAAGGAGGCCATTGAAATCTACAGAAACCCTTAAAATATCAATAGAGATGATGGATTACGGTTAAAAACGTCATGGCTTCCGGCACTATCAGCAAAATCTAATATTCGAGCCAGTATCCCCGGTCGTAATGATTGACAGATTACTCTGAGCAACGTTTGCTCTTAGATAATTGGATTCATTTTGACATTCTTAGAGCAACGTTTACATTCACATACATACACTACATTTCATCATAAAACATATCTCTTGATAATGGCCTCTGCAACGAGCCCGAAACGTCGAGTAAAGAAGGAAGAAGGAGGCACGGTGAAAACCCAAGAATATACTACGATATTTATGAATGCCATTATCGTTTCGGGGATTGTTACGATTTTTTTATGTTATATGCTTAAATAGAACGTGGCGCGAAAAACCTTATATAGCGATATAATTAGTAATGCTTATAACGAGCAAATTCAGTCGGTCCCATCTTACTCGTAATAACCAAGTTCGACTGTATTACAATGACAATTATTACATTGTTTTCCAGGACATGTTGACTTCTATCCCAATGGAGGAACAATCCAGTTAAACACAGAAAACCCATTAGATCTTCTAGAAAATCATAGACGTGCTTGGAAATACTTCGCCGAGAGTGTATATTATCGTACACACTTCCCAGCACTCCTTTGCGCCAACTTGTTTCCTCTCACTAATAAAATTTACATGGGATATTACGTAAGTAGAACGAATGAGGGTATTTATTGTTTGCTGACAGCTGGTCAATCGCCTTATGGGTTGGGGATATAGGTACTATAAGTCAAACTGTAATAAATTATTAAAATAAATTAGACATTAAGAATCTAAAGTAAACTTATCCCGATGGAGGACTCTCCACAAAAAACAATAATTTTATAAGAAAATATGATGATTAACATGATCTAAAGCAGGGGTTCACAAAGTATGTACCACGTGATGTGTCACCACGCGAGATTTATGTTAAATCTGTATTATTTTTTATTCTTCAAATCGAATATTAAAAATTATATTTAAAAATTAAATATCCTGAATGGTCAGAAAATTTGAGCCTAGATTGCAGGATTTAGTTTCAAACACACAATTGATTAAATCACATGGTAAAAAAAAAATAATATTGTTTTTTAGTATATTTATATTATATTAACAATGTATACAAATTTAGTTCAAAATATAAGTTAACACAATGAAATAATCTTTTAATTTTTTTGCCTTATGTTTTTTAAAAACAGAAAATATTAACAAAAGAAAGGAGGGCCCCGCCAAATATTTTTGATTTCAAAATTTGGCTTTTGACGAAAAATTTTGTGAAACTAATATATTTTTGTCGGCGTGCCAACCAGTGTTGCCAATGGTTATTTATAAAAATATGGTAACATGTAAATTGTACGTTTTACATTTCACCGTAGCACAGTTCACCGTGAGCTTTCTTATCGGAAAAAGGTGATCGTATACGGTCTCCAATTTTATTAGATTCAATATGAGCATTAATTCAATTTCCATCCGATTCAATCCGATTTTTGCAAAATTTATGAATTCAAGAATAAAAACTTAACCTAACAAATAATCCAGTATATCGGCTATTTAAAAAAAATGTTTGCCGCTGGTTTCCTGTAAACCGACAAGAACCATGTTTTAAGATAGCTCATGGTGAACCATGCCACGGCGAAATGTAATACGTACGATTTACATGTAACCCTAAAATGTGAACTTACTGACGTTTGGGAGTAACCATACGTAATGTTTAATTACGCGTTATAATAATAATAAACACTTGTGAGTATATTGAATAAGGTAATGAAAATGTGGACACCCGGAAGCTTAAGATACGTCACTATCAATGACTCAGGAACTGCTGTGTTCCATATGCATATTGAATATGAATATGAAAATGACTCATTCTGGCAAAAAGCCGCGGAAATATTTAGGGTATAATTATTCATGTACAAGATCTCGGTTGAAACTGTACAAAATGACCCATTTTAATGAAAAACCATTTAAATGTGTTGACTGAAATGACTAACATAAATCATGCTTGCAATCTGGCAATATTAAATTAAATAAGTTGTAGCAAAAATCATAAATAGACATCCAGAATAAAAATACAAATCTGTATAATTTTCTCCTTATTTGAGATCGCACAAACTGACATAGAGCAAAGGCCTTTTTCTCATACATCGTAACATGACACAGAAAATCTATTGGAACACAACCCAGGTTTCAGTTATGTTCTATTGCAGTGTTTCCCAAACTGTGGAACGCGTACCCCCTGGGATACAGAAAGAGTTTGGTGGGGGTACGCGCTGCACCAGGTTTTTGCTGCGCCTGGTATTAATACGACATCAATACAACATCCATGCTAGCAGGTTTATCGCATGCGGAGGAAGAGCAATTATTATTGTTGGAATAATTAGCTTCAGACGGATTCTTGAAAAATAAATAAAAGGAGTGTAATTTAATATTATTCTGGTTGCAAATCGTCATTGAAACTAGAAAATTGTGTAACTCCAAAAACACTACTTTACAGGTTTCCTATACAAATATATGGTTTTGGAGTTAAATCATCCATGATTTAACAATGTTACAATTTTTCTGGAATTACAAAATTTGCAAGATGGATAGATATTATCAACGGCCACTGGATGGCATTCAAAGTCAATTTTCGATTAAAACGGAGTTACACAATTTTCTAGTTTTAACGACGAAATGCAACATGTGTATCCAGTTTTAACAAAGAAAGACCTGAAAAGGAAAAGTCCTTTTCTAACTTCATATCTATGTGAAGTTGCTTTTTCAGCATTTATAGTCATTAAGTCAAAAAAGGGAACAGACTTTTGGATGTGGAACCGCATCTCAGATCAAAATTAGTAACCAGATTGCGATGGTCTCTCGTCTCAAACAAACATAAGCAATTGCATCATTCTCATTGTTTATAATGAATGTTATTTATAATATTATAACTTTTATTTATTCTATTTATATTTTATTATGAATGAATTTTATTTTTCGTTTAATATTATCTTGTTTATGAACTAAAAAGGGGAAAAAAAATATATTTTGATCGTTATTAAAGTATATCCAATTTGTTTGACGAGGGGTACTCATTGTTATGAAGATTATAGAAGGGGTACACAGATGTCGAAAGTTTGGGAAACACTGAATTGAATCACCACTCTACATCAACAATCATCTACGGTGACGGAAAGCCATTCAAGGAAGGAGGGATCAGCGAGAGTGACGCATTTTACTTCAATTTTATTTGTTAGATCTGAAAAGATGGTCTCCTCAAAGTTTCCAGTTCGATAAATAGCTTAGAAGGGAAATTCAGGATGCCAACCACATCTTCTGGGGATGTCTTAGAATGTGCTCCAAACGGGAGGAGATGCTCAGGTCGGTCCAACCAGCTGTTGGGCCCATCGGGCCGTCCGACTTGGTTGCTACTAAGGCCAATCTTGCATTTTAAAAAATTGCGGGATCTTACTGCGGGCGTGAAGATCTCTTCACATAATTTTTGCTACCCGTATGATTAGCTTCATTATTTTTGTTATATATACACTAGAATCATTTTTATTTTTATAATTTACCTGTACTCTTCTCTCCCCGGCACTTTGCATTAGAAAGTAACATTAAACTCAGTCAGAGCTCACTTTGAGCGTAGCAACCGTAGACCTGGGTATCTTCTCCTAGGGCATTCCCGGCCTAAAACTGAACTAGATGCTTCACATCGCCAATGTAAGGCCACGTGATACGCTCGATTAAGACCGGGTGTGGTGCGTGGCGGGTTTTGGTTTGGAGGGATTAACTTCAATGGTTCCACCAAATGCCGCCTAGTCAACGCTTGCGTTCTGATGGTGTAGCTTTACGGTAGAAAGTCAAGGCACATTACAAAGGCTTCAGAGAAACTGTATATTGAGGTTTATAAACAGACGTTTACGACGGATATTGGGAATACAGTGGCTTGACTGTTTACGTAACGTAAAGATAATAAGCGAACCATCCAGCTTCTTATCACGCTGAGAGTGAATAGGAAACATTGGACTTGGCTCGGCCACGTGCTGCGAACCCCTGAAGGCAACTTCAACCTGTCTTCTCTGTTCTTCAATCCAACCTAATTCCAGTGTTCTGGATAGAGGTGAGTTGTAAATACTGTCACCAGTTTGTGTACTCAAGCCTCGGATGAAACTACCCATACTCAGTATGTGTGGCCCAATAAACTAGTTCCAAAAAACTTGTGATGATATCCATCGCCAGTTGAACAATAGGTCATAAATTTTGTGTCGCAGCATATTACCTTATGGTGAAATGACGCACAGGCTTGTAATGAGTGTTATGACCGCTCAAAACATATTGTTTAAAATTTAAAAATAATCATTGTTATTCATTTTATGAAGAAGAATATTATAACCTAACAGAAAAACAACTCATAAATTTTAAATGTGTTTAAAATTTTATTATAAACGGGAAATTTTGAAAAGCAGAGCTCAGAGTATTTTTAGCTATTCTATTGAAGCCGATATTCAAAATACTAATATGGAGTTAGTTTTAGTTTCAGTTGAGTATGAGACTTACGTTGCATACGCACGCCAAACGCTCTATATAGTATTTTAAATACTAGTAAGTATTATGGAACAAGTTTCGATACTAAGTTTTTTTTTATACTCTTAGTAAGTATACTTAGTCTTCAAAATCGACCAGTTTTCCCACCTCTAGTTCTGGAAGGCCACTAAACCACAAGATAAACCATTGCGACGTTGGAAATTTAAATACTCAATATCTCAATGTTTACAATTACAATAATGCTTTCCTGATAAGGAAATCTCAATATTTTTTTTTTATAAAACACACAATATGTAATATTTATTCCTTTCTGACTGTTGATTTTTTTTCTAGTATTATTTAAAAATAATTTCCCTACCATGTTACCTAGAATTGAGCTAGGTATAATATTAATTCAATTCTGTTACCAGTGATGGCGAACCTATAGAACGCGAATGTTCAAGAGAAAACAAATTATATATTATACTACTTATACATTTTTTAAAACAACAAAGTTTTACAAATCAATATATATTAAATAGTATATAAAAATAATAACAAGATAAAAAGAACTTTTTATATACAACGTTTAAAATTTTCTGTTGAATTATTATGCTCAATATGCTCAAACTTGTACTTGATATGAAGTAAATAAAAAACAAACAAACTAAAATATAATACTGAAATTTCATTTTGATTTCCATAGTAACGCACGAATATATTAATAATTTAGTTGCTAGGACCACCCTCTTAGCAACCAATAATAGTCTTTTACTTTTTACGGATTTTTCTGAAATAACTTTCCATATAAAAAAGAATTAACTGAAAATGAATTCAATTCTGCTTAAAGATGGATAAAAGTATTAAAAGAATGCATTGGCATCGTGTTCTGATATATTCTAAAAGTTTCAAATGTCTAGCTAGTCGGGAAGTTATTTAAAAAATCGATTGCAAGATTTGTACTGAAGAAATAATTACCGGACAAACAAGAATACGAGCTAATAAAGACGTTGTAAAATAATGACGACTTAGCCACGTGTATTTTTTCGGTTTTTAATAATAGTTTTGCCTATCGATGCGGAAACGGAAACGACGAAACTCATGCTTAAATGAAAAATCGCATTGTATAAAAATAGGCAGATACTTTTCAAGAATAAACATCACGTTCAATTTAAATTGCATAGATCACTCCTTAGGTTATATGCGTCACACATAATATTATCGGACTGACCTCATCAGGCGGCGGGGGAAGCCGCGCGCGAACCTCTGATTTTGATCGATTTGCAATCATTTTACAATGCTGAGACCACTCTAGACTCACCACTTATCTGATTGGAGCAATTCTGGTGTCAGCTTGTGTTTAAAGAACCAAACTAAGTAATACAACAATACTCAAGAACTCAATTATATTGTTTTAACTTTTTTTAATAAACGGACGAAACCGGTCCAGATTTATTTATTAAAAGTGGAATAAGTACTTTAAAAAATTTGCGTTTTATTAAATTAATCAATAATACAATGCAGCTCCCCCATGAAAGTTGACAGTTAACACAATAAAATAAATTAATGATTTATGTTAATTTCTGAAATTAGAAAGAATATTGCATTATAATGACATAAGTACCTACTCTTCATTTTCCACATATTTGTTATACACTATTGCTATACGATATACATATTTGCTACATAGCTTTATTTTGATTTTAAATAATCTATCCACCATTTTGTTCACTTTATCTTTTTGTAAACGTTTAAGGCTATACTTCAGCTGGGGCACGGTCTAAAACGATCGTGACTACGCGATGCGAAGATTGTGCAAACGACGCGTGCAGAACAAAACATAATTTATCATAAAAATTCAACATGCGTCCATTTAATGTTATGTTTATTGTTCGATTAGTAATAATAATATATTCAATGACATGTTTTCTTTTTCGAGTAAATGGGTGACGTTTTTTAGTTATTTTAGACGATGTAAGAATTAATTCCTCCGACGCCATCACAAAACAAATTGACGTGTTCAAAGCTAAACTTTCGCTCTCCGATTGGCAGCGAATCCGAAATTTCGTCGCATCTATAGTTAAAAATTATTTGCTGTTTCACTGAAGTGCGCTCTTAATGTTTTGCACGTTAGTCACTGGAAGCTGCTATCGATTGAATAAAAGAAAAATTAAGTGCATTATCAGTTTTTAAATCAACATGGATATTACAAAGTTATATAATTATATTATATTATATTTAGTTAAATACGCGAATCTACGGTTTCTGAGCCATGTAACCCAAAACCTCAACAACGCAAGGGTTTACAAATACTCGCAGCATTATCATATATAAGTATTTATAACATAACGCAGTCGTTTTCAAACTTTCCAACAAAAATTCCAGAAAGTCGATCGGGCTAACTTTCTATAAGCAGCAAGTATACTACAAAACCTGGAATCAGTGAACGAGTTTGTATATTTGAGATCGACCATTAAAACATTCAATAAACTATTTCTTTTATTCAACGAATAAAACAAAAAATTTGAGAATGTTACATTCTATATAATTAACAGACATATTTTGAAAACATATCATGCATATACACACTAAAAAAATCAGTTTGTAGAAAAAATACGACACCCGACGGGATCTGAACCTGTATCTGTTGGATTCGCGCCGGTATCGATAATCGAATTCTCTTCATATCGAAAATTCTCAAGTCTCGAGCATTAATAATGTTTTTATGTAGTTAGTGTACTATTGTACACGCGTTGGAAGTTATACTTCTTTGGCGTTATTAACAAAAACAAAACTTGTGATAACCTATATTCTTCGACAAGCTCTTAATTATCTTGTTAAATTACACACTCAATAAAAGGGCCGCTTATTGGAGCGCCGTTGGTTTATTTCTATACACTTTAATTATATTACTAAATTACATAATTATTTCTCGATGTCTTTATTTTTAAAGTGACAACTGTCACTCTGGCGTTTAATCGTTTGTTTAAGTAAGGAAATGCAAATGGCCGTCAATAATAAATACGTTTCCTAGGCAACGGAAAAATTCTACTATCAAACTTGCGTTTGTATATAGCTGACTGATTCGCAGCTAACTTCATATTGTCACGCACTTTCATAACGGTGTCCGCGCGCAGCTCACAATTTCACTCTCTACCAAATGCCCCAAAAGAAGTACAACTTCAAAAATCAACAGGATCTAATTGTGTTTGTGCAACAGCCATGGCCCCACAAAGGGGGGGCTGACAGGGCTCTAGCCTGGAGACCCGGGCTCAGGAAGGGCCCGGCGTGGTGAATCGACCAGATAAGTGATGTAAATGCACATCACATATTCTATCTAATAGTAGAAAAAGTCGCCTGCGGCGCTATTTTCCTTCAATAAATAATATTATTATTTAAAATTATGTGTTTGTACAAAACAATTTTTATTTGTGTATCGATATTCGACAATTCCATATTTCAAATGGATGTATTAAAATATTGAAAAACACTAAAAATATGCACATTAATTAATTTAGTACACCATTTGGAAAACGCTACTGTAAAGCGTCCCACTGCCTTTATCCTTAGCAATAGGTAGGGGGGCCCGCCAAAGGTCCTAGTCTGGGGGCCCGTTTCAGGATGTGGGGGCCATGGCAACAGCATATTGAATTAAGATTATTTTAAAAAGCCTGCGAAGCCTTTCTGAGTTGACGAATACTTTGAATACCTCTGATTGACACCAATACTTACAAAAAAATATTATATTTTAACAATTGAATCAATCTACATGTATGTCAAAGATTTTAAAATAGAACAATAAATTCCATTTTAGTTTTCCTCGATTCATATACGCTGCTATACCTTTAATTTGGTTAGTGGTACAAAATCAATATTAAAAATATATAAGTACTATGTTTTAATCAGGTTTAATATATAAGTTTAATAATAAATTACTGTTAATTTAATCAAAATTAAAACAACTCATTACCCTATTGATTATTGCTATACGTTACAGTAGAGCTATTAATTAGTGGAGCGTTCGTCACTAAAGTCGCACATGTGCATGTTTTAATCTCGCGTCTGGCAAAAGTTATAAATTATTTTCGCACTGTGTATTTGATCCGAAGCAAGGACCTAATGAGTTTGGTATCTGAATTAGAATCATTCTTCATACAATGGTGTTTTAATGTAGCATTCACAATAGAGGTTTAATTCAATGGTGCCAATGACATTATTAATGGACGACGCACTCAATGCAGTAGCTAGCAAGTAAATTCGCGCATTCGCATGTATAGGTAGACGTCACACAATTTCCATTATACGATATCACGCATCGGAAATTTATAGCAAAATGACCTTTATTGTAATGGCGTTAGAGCAGTGTTTCTAATGTCAATGTTCATTTGAGCGAACCCGTTCGAAACGAACCATTCGGCAGACCCAATAAAAAGCATCAGGATTTTATAGCAATATCACCTTTATTGTAATGGCGTTAGAACAGATTATGCCATTCGGCAGACCCGACAATAAAGTGAGCGTCATTTTCTTTTCCAGATGATTCGTCCATATTAATTTCATTGAATAATGCATATAAAAGACAATTTTATGTTTGTTTGATTTCCTTTCTCTACTAGGCCCCAACTGAGGGGGCGTACATACGAGGCGTCTCATTCCAAAAAGCGATAAGTCCACATTTGGTCAAAATCGAGAAAAAATATGCACGTATTCTTTGTAATTCCAAAACGCGACATAACCCTACGAAAAAAAATGTCTCGATCTATTACAAAAAACGCCAAGTCCGTATTTCATATTATTTAAAGCTTGCAACCAATAAGGGAAAGTTCAATATTTAAAAGGGCGTCTCCCATGCTGTAGCATCTGGTAAACTCATGACAGTGCCACGGAAATATGTGCCTTATGCGGAATAAATTAAAAAGTGAGGTACAAGTAGCGTTACGTCCAATTTTATTTTTCCTATATTTATTACACATAGAATACAATGGAAAAAATAATCTCACGTTAAAACAAATAATTAAAGCTTGAAACATAAAAACGTTGTTTTGAATTGTGGACTTGTCGCCTCATATAAAAAATACAGAGTTTGCTTGTTTAAATAACCTTTTTTGTCAATTTCTATTTTGAATTTTCATTATTTTACGGAAAATTGTACCCTTACGGTAAACCGACATTGTGTATTAAAATATATAAATACTTAGTTATATTTCTGGGTTTAAAAAATCTTTTACTCTCAGATTGTCAGAAATGCACATATTTTTTAAGATTCTGATAGTTTGTTAGGAACCAACCACCTTAGGCCTCAAACATACCTCACTGAAGTTACAGAGCATGGACGCAGTTCTTACTTGATTCCAAATGCATCTCATTAGAATCTCCAGTTATATAAAAAAATTCCAATTTGAGATTCAAATATATTCCAGGGGTGGCCAAACTTTTAACCGCAACGGGCGACCTGCTTTTGAAATTATTGACGGTGGTCTACTAACATTAAAAGTAGTAATTTAAAGCCAAAAATAGTATAAATTAAAAATAAACATAGATAATGTCAATATCAATTCAATATCAAGTTATTTTAATAATAGCAATTAATTAATGATGACGTCAGACAAATATAAAAATAGTATGTAAGTAAATAAAACAAGATGTTCTTTTACTTTACTTTTATTATCGCAAGCAATATGCTCAAACACTTCCTGCAGAGCCGAAGATAGCCGATTATAGCGTAATGTCACTTAACGGCCACACATACGTCTGATATGCGCTACGGTCGCCACGTGAGTTAAGCCTCAATTACATTGAGCTTCTTTACGAGCTGTGTGTTGGCGAATTTATAATCTGCCTGTAAAGTCGCCCAGTGTAATCATCGAACAAGCTAACATGTTCGATGATTACACTGGGCGACTTTACAAGCAGATTATAAATTCGCCAACAAACAGCTCGTAAAAAAGCTCAATGTAATTGAGGCTTTTCCTACAAGTCAACTCTTGTTTTACCCGTCAGGTTTTAGAAAGAGCCTGTCGTCGATAATCGGCTAACTTCGATATTGTAGCGCGTTGTCTCTGTCGCACGGCTTGTCTCACACGCTGTATGGGATGGGCATCAGAGATGTGTACAGACAAGCGGGCGACTAGGAATAGTTACGCGGTCGATGCTTTGGCCACTCCTGTTATATACTTTTCTGATTTTTTAAAGCCTGGGTGTTTCCGTGATTGTTTTACTAATATACTATTACTCTACTCATGTAATAGGATTTCAATGCATGTTGTAGTGTTAAACTTGTTTTAATTTGCGCAATACATAACTAAATTACTTAAATTTATGGCATAGGTTCTCAACGATGGGTAAACAATTATTCTGTATCATCCTTGGTGGAATAGCGGTGATGGTGATGATTGTCCCTGCCAGAACAGTCACACACCCGACAAGTATGTATATAACATTTCATTTACATACATCCCGGCCGACCGTATTAGTTCAGTATTAGTCGTAGTGATGTCGTATAACCCTACAACCGACTTGTTGTCTATGGTCATTTATAGACCATAGACAATAACGCAAACGGAAATATAACAGTTATCTTTCGGCCCTTCTATAATGTAGTCGACACGCCCCCATGTGTCTCTCACCGTAACTAAATTCCAAATTAATGTAAAACTTTCAACTCAAACTAAAATTAATTTGATAGTCATTTCTTAGTGCCGTGTTTATCCGAAGTTTATTACACATCAAGCAACCTTCTGAACTTTAAACATAACATCGGGGATAAGAAAACATCACCGTCATCCCCGGTTAGTGTCTATATCATATTTTTTCAAACTTTTTCGATTATCTATGCAAACACCAATTAAAAAATAAAATATGTATTCACAAGTATTTTTACAAATCACACACTTAAAGATTTAGCGTATTAATCGATAAAGAGATTCAGTGACGTTGCCAGGCAAACTGAAGCCCCGTTTACATGATTCACTTTTGACAATCATCGCGGAGGAATCACCCCAGTGATCCATGTAAACGCACATTCATCAAATGATCTTCGAAAGTGAATGAAGTTCCGTTGAATCTTTGAGTGCCGTTCAGGGTCGAGCGCACAGAACAGATTAATATCGTAAATAGAGTTCAGATTGGCTATACCCTAATACACTACATTTTAAGCAGGGTTTTGAATATGTGTGTCCAAAAAAAGTTAAACACAAATTATAGACGTGCAAAGTGTATGTTTCAACCTTCAAATACACCAATATTGAATGAGCGTCATTACATAAACCGAGAGTAGTTGTCAGAATGAAGTACAAGCGTAGAATGACGTATTCTTGATACGTGTTTATTAGGTTTATCGCATATTCTTCCACACTCGAGGTCGGTTGCCTGTTACTCGACACACGAAATATAAGTGCGAGTGAGAAAGCATTCAGCATGCTTATACTTCATGTCCATGCGTTAGAGTAAGATAGAAAATAAACATGTCATGACGGAACTCTTGTCAATTTCATGGAAATTAAATAACATTTTTATCCATTTCGGTAATGACTTCATATTCAATCAGTACTTACCATTAACATTGCATTATTAAACCATTCATTGTTGAAGTACATAGCCAATTAATCTTTTAACAAGCTAGTTATGTCTCCAATATAACAATATTACAACACGGAATTTCCGTTGTATTTTGCAAACAAACATGTGTGTTTCTGTATTACAAAATCACAATAAATATTTAAATGAGAATTTAAACACAAAATAATACTTTCAGCGGTAATAGTTATGTAAAAGATAGAAAAAAATAGATATACATACTACGTACGAATTTCTGACGTTTAATAATATGTCAAACGGAGAGTTGCAAGCGCCTCTACCGCCAAAGCATGTGTACTTCAATTCCATACTGCAGTCGACACTACCGGTTGAGTTTTAATATACTACGTTGAAGTAGGCTTGCGCTTCCGTTGCACAACCGGTCGTAGTGCTTCATTCGGGAATTGGTATCCGGGCCGAGCGTCTTGATTTCTAAGAGCGCGATGCTCAATTCGTACTTACCATAAAATAACAGTAACAATTGTAAGTAGCCGAAATCCATCTGTTAACTATAGATTATAGAGATAAGGAATCCTTAACCATAGATTTTGTTATGAACTCGCCCCCTTGCCCCCTTCTGTATTGCCATTTACCACTGACAGCTGCTGTCAAAATAAATTGACGTGTCTTTAAAACGGCCAATACACTCAAATTCATTTAACAATTGATCTCAATATGGGAATTGAACAACTATTAAATATCCGTGACATTTAATACGACATATTTTCCTTTACTTTCTTGATTCTCTACATGTCTTAATTTAGTAAAACCGATTATCGAATTGAAATGTCAGTGTCAATGAATTATGAATTAACTTTTCTTATTCAGATTTAGATATTTATGTAATACTAGCTGACCAGGCAAACGATGTTCTGCCATATAAATTATTTCTAGTGAATATTTTGGTTGTTAAATAAAAAGTAACGAATGTATCGTAAGTGTGTGGGGATGAGATCTATGACAGAAAGAGGAATAGAGCACTGTAGACGATGACCGCCGATAAAAACAAAAAAACATCAACCATTCATTTTCTCAATTCAAAATGAGTAATGATGTTCATAATGAATGAATTATCTGTGACAGGATCTCGTTGTTTAATGTTTATGCAATATCCGTCTTGTCCCTTCCAGAAAATTAGCGGATATTGGAGAGTGTCGTATGAACGGTGTGTGTCAGCGATGAACTCCAGATTATTGTTTCTTCTTCGAATCACGATTTCTCGCGTCGATGTGCGGTCACCAACCATGATTCCAGCAATGTCGTCAACAACAATTGCATTGAATCGACGTACGTGCTCTCCAGCTGGTGTTTTATCAGGATTGATGACAATAGCGTGATTGTCACTTTGCAATTCGTGCATGTGTGCTTTGAAGAATTTCAATAATTCATTGTGCTCATTCAACAGGGCGTCCAGTTCGCCGACGATGCGCCTGGCATTAGGCAAATTGAGGCTATTGTAGCCGCAACATGCATCCACATGATTGATGTCCTCACCGCCCATAAAGTAGATTTGTAAAAAAATATTTGGTTCGTTTGGCATTGGCAGCAATGAGCCTACTGTGTGGTATACTTGACCTTTGATTTTGAACGTAGAATGGAATTGTTGACCATTTGCCGCAGTATTGTGAACTATTTCTGTTGCTCCGGACGAAGTCATTTGGAAGCATGAATTGAATGTGCGAATGGACTTCAGGAACAGGTTTGAATCTGGAACCGTGCCAATGAGCAAGCTGTTCAATGGTTCTGGTGGTATCTCAATTTCTGGTAGTTGCACTTTTCCTGATGCGCAACACATCCCGGCTGACTCATGTTTGAATTTGAGCGCATGACAATGGGGACATTCTTTGTCCATAGCACCAATCAGCACTTTCGGATGAGCGGAATATTCAATATCTGGCTCGTACTCGAATGCGAGATGAAGGAACGAAGCGGATGTAAATGTTCGATGTACTTGTTGGCGTTGTCGGTCATTTGCTCTGCGTGTGTTAACTACGAACCAACGCGCTTGGCTCCGTTCCAATTGTCGTTGTTGATTTCGTTCAGCTCGTGCCTCTTGTGATTGAGATGCACGCAATTGCGACATGCTTACACGCACGTTTTTGTTATCTTGTTGGATTTGTTCGTCTGTTCTTTCTACTCTACTATTTTGCGTGTTTGTTGCTTTATTCGTTCGACGGCCCAAATGGCCCCCCTTGCGTCTTGCTGGCATTGTGCACTGTAATACACGCACATAAAAATAGATAAATTAAAATAAATCGTACAAAATTTTGCACGCACTGCGTTGTGATTTGCCGAATGAAATGTCAAAATGACGCGACGCTTCTCTTGAATTATTCTTGGACGTAGAGCCATCTGTCATTCAACAACATAAATAATTTCGTTCTGTTTGAAATACGAACGACGGTTAAATTTGTTCATACAAAAATAATAAAATCGCGATTAAAAAATGGGAGGATGGGGGTAGGAAAATGAAAATTTTATAAATAATAAATAATAAATAATAAAAAAAATACAAAAAAAAAATTTGTCAAAAAAATAAAAGAAAATTTTTCTGGATAGAGATACCCTAATTACCTAGCGGTATGAAATATACTTGTTGACCTATTCTCATACCTAACAAATATATATAAAAAAATTCATAAAAATCGGTCGAGCCATTTCGGAGGAGTTTGACCACAAACATCGTGACACGAGATTTTTATATATATAGAGATTAAACCAATAGATAGGTAGTTGAAATATATAAGTACTTAGTTACCTACACACCAACATGGTAATAATAGTTTTAATCACTCTATATAATTATTCACATCATGGCATATATTTGTAATAATTGTAAATGACAAAATCTGACATTTCAACGGCAAGTGTTACCGTATCGGGAAAAACATGGTCAAAAAATAACTTATATTATTCACTAATTGCGGAGACATTTAATCATTTTTATTAAATATTAATTGTGTATTTATAGTTATTGAATTTATTTTGTATATTTTTCATATTTTTGTCATCGTTTAACAATTACAAAATAATTTACCTAAATTATGAAAAAGAG
Source organism: Rhyacophila brunnea (assembly GCF_057557595.1). Lineage (NCBI taxonomy): Eukaryota > Metazoa > Arthropoda > Insecta > Trichoptera > Rhyacophilidae > Rhyacophila > Rhyacophila brunnea. The sequence continues at coordinate 26,487,946 of NW_028232904.1, read as the reverse complement.
AATTTTTATATATGGTTATATTTTCAATAGAAAAACAGAACGAAGCTATTGCAGATTTGGTGGACCATAGACAACTCGATCATAACTATGAAAGGCTTTCTGGATAGTGTTTTGTTGTAATTTTGTTGTAATTATGACAGACGATTGTGCATAGGGCTCTAAATGCATGATAATCAGCGGCTCAGGTATATTTTGTTTCATCCCCGCCTGTGATAGCTTGAAGTGACACTAAAATATTACGGTTTTGTTTTGTAAAAACTATTTTGGTATTTAGATTTTGATGGGGAATTAAGGCATTTTTGTATGAGGTATCCACAGAGCAGGGTAGGTTTGGTATACTACCCATTTTATTATCACACAAATGCAACAAAAATCTTTAAATAAAATTAAATTCACAGAACACTCTCAGTAATCCGCCGCTCTATTATCCGACAACTACTATAATCCGCCGTTATTTTTACTAGTTAAAAGCACAAAAGCTCTATAATTCGCTGGTATTCGATTCGATTCGATTCGGTTAATACGGCCCGTTTCAGACGGGACACCGGTGTCGCGCTCGATATAGTATAGGAGGCTTTTGTATTCGAATAAAGGGGCCTTTATATTATGTTTATGAACGTCCCAGAGCTAATGAGTCAACGCATAATTTCGCGTTAGAAATTATGCGTATCGGCGGCTTGAGAATGTAGCGGCCGATGGACTCATCAGCTCTGGGGCGTTCATAAACATAAAACAATGGCCCATTTATTCGAATACAAAGGCTTTCTTTATTATATCGAGCGCGACACCGGTGTCCCGTCTGAAACGGGCCTACAACGGAGATGAGACGAGTTTATTTTGAAAACTTCTCCTTCGTAAAACGCACGTTCATCGCGAAGAAAGTAATGTGCCAGGGAAGAAAGTGCCGAAGGACCGCATCACAATTATTATGCCGTGCTCCAATGCAACCGGGATACACAAACTGAAGCTTTTGGTCAAAGGGAAAGCCAGGAATCAAGGAACTCAAAAATAATTGGAACTGAAATACCTAACAGGTAAGGCGTTAGCAGGTAACCGACTCGAGTAAGGAAGAATCCAGGTTAAACTTACACACGTGTCAAGAATACGTTGTACATCGAATACTGACAACTGCTCTCGGTTTATGCATTTACGCTCATTTAATGTTGGTGTATTACACACACTATTGCGCGTGCATAATGCATGCTTCATTTTCGTTAGCGACCCCCGTGAATGTCATACACAGGGAACTCATAAATAATGGGAACTGAAATACACAACGGGTAAGGCGATAGCAGGTTACCAACTCGAGTAAGGAAGAATCCGGGTTAAACTTACACACGTGTCAAGAATACGTTGTACGTCGAATACTGAAAACTGCTCTCGGCTTATGCATTTTTTTTTTTTTTTTTTTCCGACCATGTCCGATCCTAATAGGATCATATGGGCCTCCACAGAGTAGAGGTTTGTATTAACAGATTTTGTTTTTACGAGAAATGGATGTCAGCCACTTGCTCAGCCTATGCCTGAGACCCACGGCGTGATAGTCCAACGCTTAAGCCACGCAGCCACCGTGGGTGTGCATTTACGCTCATTTAATGTTGGTGTATTACACACACTATTGCGCGTGCATAATGCATGCTTCATTTTCGTAGGACACTCACACATTCAAAAACCCTTCATCAACATGCGACGTATTGAATATAGCCTATCGGTATTCTATTTATTATTTATTCTGTGCCAGGAATCCTAAGCCATTTAAGAATATCTGCCTCACTGAAAAACTGGTTGTGTCAAGTGATTTACTGTTTAAATTTAGTTTAGTACATATTTATAAACTTAGTATATAAATATGTATAATTTAATAAATACTTGATTTTGATTATAGATAAAACTGTAATTTGCTAGAACAAATTTCTCAAAAAAAACTACTTTTACGAAATGCTTGTTTTAATTTTCACCATATTTTGTATGTATGCACTATAATCCGCCGCTTTCACTAATTGGACATTTGTCTGGTTTTTAAGGTGGCGGATTACTGAAAAAGTACTGTAATTTATATAATTGTGTTTATATTTCAGCTGTGTGTCATCCTCTAACTGTTGATGGACCATCCTCTCCGACGTTTTTTTCTACGGAACCAACCGCCAACGATGTATTTATGACTCTATACACTAAAAACCCACACGAAAAGGTATTCAAAAATTTTTATTTGAACATATTTGTATATATATATATCATCATCAGCCTGAATCTATCCACTGCTGGATGAAGGCCTCTTTAAACTGCTTCCAATTATCTCGATCCTGTGCATTGCGATGCCACTTACTTCCGCAGAACTTTATCATTTCATCGATCCAGCGACCTCTAGGTCTACCTTGCGGACATTTTGTACTTCTTGGATACCACTATATGACTAGATTTGTCCAACGATTGTCTCTTCTTCGAGCTATGTGTCCAGCCCATCAATATTTAAGGCTTTTAATAAACTCTATTACATCGCAAATCCTTGTCTGCTTCCTTATCCTCTCATTTCTCTTTTTGTCCTTTTGCGTTGTGCCCAGCATGCACCTCTCCATACCATGTTGTGCTACTAAGTTTCTAGATCTCTCTTTTACTTAGGGTCCATGTTTCACGTGCATATGTGATATGGGGAAGCACACACTGGTTGAACACTTTGCGCGTTAGGCACAGTGGAAGGTCACTTTTGAAGACATTATTCAGGTGGCCAAAAGCACTCCAGCCTAGTTTTACTCTGCGAACAATTTCATCAAATATACATCCATCTATAGACACTTGTTGTCCCAGATAGATGTAGCTCTTCACCTGTTCGAGCTGAGTGCCATTGATGAGGATCTCTTTTTGTCCGCAAAGCAGTTGAACATGACTTTCGTCTTTGTTACATTTATTTTCAAACCTACTTTGTTGCTTACTTCAGCTAGCTCATGCTCATCTTCTTGAGTCTTGTGAGAAAATTACTATGTCATCAGCAAAGCGCAGATGACGGTATTCTCCATTTATGGGGATCGCTTCGTCATTCCAGTCAAGTTGCCTGAATAAGTATTCAAGGGTAGCTGTAAATAGTTTAGGTGAGATTGTAACACCTTGTTGGACTCCTTTGCTGATAGGAAATCTTTTCAATGGTTTATGGAGATTGACAGATGCTGTTGCGCTACTGTATATATTATTTAAAATGTTTATATAACGCCCATGGATTCCTTGTTTTGTATATGTATATATTTTGTATATATATATGGGAATTGAATAAGGTAGTGTGTAGGAGAGGAGGAAGCGGGTAGGACAAGACTCAATGAGGATTGCTTGTGGTCGAGAAATATCCTTTTATTCACCCATTAATTAACAATTGTTATGACAGTACAAAAATTAATAGTAAAACAATACTAGATTGGATTAAAAAAGATAAATATTGTCGCAGTTGTAAAAAAAACGGCGTGTGTTTACTTATGTACAACCAATTAGGTCCATACTCTGACTCAAACACAAATTGAAAAACAATATGACGTGTATTTGTCAGACCCAGGATTCAAACCTGGGATCCACGACACTATAATAAGCCAATTCTTAAGCCGCGCGGCCCATAGTTAATCAACCTCCATAACTCACGACAATCAAATGCTTTTTAGCACAAAAATGTGTCCTATAATAATTATAGTTTACCTCAGCTATATTGAATCTATGTTTATCTCCCTTGTGGAACTGTGTTTTTCAATGAATAAACGAGCCTGCGTAGACCATTTTCCAACTTAATTTCTGTGTTATTCATTTTATACTTTTGCCAATATCATAATATCAGGTTACATGTAAGTTGTACGCATGCAGTTCATCGTGTGACACTTATTCGTGCGCCGCAGTACGTGAAACATGCGATCGTATAACATTTTATCAAATGACGAGTTCTTCGTTGAACATTTCACCGTGGAATACATTTGTACGTATCTTACAAAATGCGGCGATAGTTTGAAAATAGTACTGTTCGGATTAACCCTAACCTAGTAAAGACTCATAAAATTCACCACATGTTGTAGCATACGTACAAATATAGTCCACGGTGAAATCTATAACGAAGAACTCGTCATTTGATTAAATGTTACACGAACTCATGTTTCACGTACTGCGGCGCACGAATAAGTGTCCTGCGGTGAACTGTTTACGTACAAATTTCCGGATACGATAATATCAATAACATAAATCCCCGCAATGTCTCTCGTCACACACAAAAATGAATGACCTGAAGAGAATTCATACGCTAGAGATTCTTCATCGGAGTAGCATTATGTATTTATGAAAAAGCAGAGAAAGTTTTTTTATTTAATTTTGCGGTATAATTAAGTAAGACTTTTTAATATTATCTTATAAATATTTTTTTAAATACTGAAATATCTCATGGCGACCTGTTTGAAGTTACAATATCCCCAGAACATAACACCCTTCACTTTGAGAACTTACGCTCTAGGCCCTAGGGCAGTGGTCGGCAAACCGCGGCTCGTGAGCCACATGCGGCTCTTTAACGTCTTGAGTGCGGCTCTGCCACAAATGACCGTGTACGTTCTAAAACAGTAAAAAATAGAATGTCTTCAAATATAACCAACCAGCAAGTCGAAGATCTTAAATTAATTTCAGCTTTATCAATAGCAGTTGACGAGTCTTGTGACATAAACGATACAGCACATGTTTCACTTTTTGTACGATTTATTTCATCTACATGTCCTAAAGAAGAACTTTTTGGATTATTGCCACTCAAAGGTCAAACATGAGGAGAGGATATTGCAAATGGTGTAATTAAGTGCATGGAAAAACATCATATTCCGCTCTATACAATTGTGAATGCGAAAAATCTTTTTCAAGCATGAATTTTTCAAGAGTAAATTGAGAAGTCGTCTTAGTGATAAGAACCTGGAATCGTGTCTAAAATTAAAAACAACACAAACATGACTAACCCAAACTTTTCAAGGAGATGTGTTTGTCAGTCATTGTCGTGATTTAATTTTATGGATATCTTACTTACAATTTAATTTTTATCAATAAATAAGATCATTATTAAGTATGATATCAAGTTTTATTCAGTAAAGGTACCTATAGTTTAATTAAGACTCAAAACTTTAATTAAAGTTTACAAAGTTAATAAACAGTGTACCTACACACATATTTTAAGTTTAAGAAATTTGGCTCGCAAAAGAAATCTCAATCGTTGTGATGTTGATATTTGGCTCTATTGACTAATGAGTTTGCCGACCACTGCTCTAAGGGATTAATAATTATTCCTGAAAATCAATAGCATACAAGTGATGATGTATATAAGCAATATTATTAAATTCATAGTATTGAATTTTTGCAACAAATTATTCATTATAATATATTTTGTGTGAATAAGTTTTTATTTAAAAGGTTACAGTTCTCTGTATTAGATGAAGTGTGCTTAAAATAAGCTATAGGATTTATTCATAGGTGCCACTGTTATAATAATAAATTTGATCAGATAATATCTATTAAAAAGTTGTATTACTATTATTCTTTCAGAAAGCCTTCAGATTATCAGAATCAATTGACTTATTGTTGAAATCCAGTAAGTTTAATCCCCGGCTTCCAATAATAATATTCAATAGTGGATTCCGAACCACTCCATGTGACGAAGCAACGGTTGCAATTACAACTGCCCTGATGAAACGCGGAGAAGCAAACGTGTTTGTCTTTGATTCGGCAGAATATCTAAATGGTCATTATGGAAGTGCAATTAAAAATTCTGTAATACTTGGAGAACTGGAAGGAGAATGGCTCGCTGACTATTATCAAGCAGGTAATATACAATATTTTAGCGACCAGCAGAGTGCTATTAATTCTAAATCGCTAACACGGTAAAACATTTCCATTATTTTTCATGATCCAAAATCCTATAAGCGTGTTCAGAAAAAAATTCTTCGACATCTTTATTTTAATGTTTATAATTATTTTCCTGTTGACAGCTTCTCAAACGAGTATTTTCCGACTAACTCTCTTCAAGGCATGCTCGCCTTTCATTCTCTTGAAGCTCGTAGGTCACTTCTGCTCTTAAAGCATTTTTCCCTGCTCTCACGTGGTATAGTTTCCGATCCCAATGTGAACTCTGCCATTCTTAGTGGTATTGGCCTCAGTGTCTCTGATCTTAGGATCTGTGTCTTAGGAATCGAAGGCATCCGTTGTTTGTTCTCCCAAGGTGCAGAACTAGCCAGCCATTAGTGATACCAATTGGGAGATCAATAACCATGTTTAATGAAATCGATTCGAATATTGATATATTTCACTTACGTGAGGGTGAATTTAGGTGGACGTTGTTTATAAGTTTTTAAGATACGGTCTATCAACCTAGTTCACTCTGTGTGCTTCCATGTACTTTTATTTTTCTTATTGTATTTCTTATTGTATTATTTACTCACATTACCCTGTATTTTTATTTGAAAAATTGTTAACACTTACATTATGTCATGTTGTGAACACTTTGAATTTATAATTTGTTATGTTCATTATATGTAAAATAAATAAATTTGAATATCCACTCCTTAGTTTACGGCATTTGGTTTAGTCCCTGTTCTACTCTGAGCCTTCGTAACCATTATTCACTACCGTAAAGCAGCACCGTCAGAATGCAAGCGTCGAATAGACGGTATTTAGTTTTGACCGAGTACAACAATTGTGAGTTCCAGACATCCCGCATCAAATTGAATGTTGCTCCAGCCATTTCCATTCGGATAGAAGTTTTCTTTGTAAAATGGCATCTTCCGTGATTGTACCCCCATATATTTAAAGCTGTTAACGCTCTCGATGTTTTACCCGTCGCTATGTGTCGCGTGTTATTTTTGATATTTTATGTTATTTCTTTTCTTATTCTATTTCTTATTTTATTACTTATTGTATTATTAAATCACATTTCTCACTTGTCTTATGTCATGACATGAACGCTTTGAATTTATAATTTGTTATCTTCACTATATTATGTAAAATAAATAAATTTGAATTTGAATTTGAAAAAAATATAGAAATGGTACAACAGTGTTTCCCAATGTGAGGCGTGCGCCCCACCGGTGGGCAATTTTAATGTTTTGGGGGGCAATGTGCAAATCATTTATATTTGGTACATTTTTTTTGTTAAAAAACGCATTTTCGAAAATATTTTTTTTGATATTGCAAACATGATTTTTCAAAAAAAATGCTGTTGCCATTCGCATCATGAATGCTTGAATGTTAAATAATTTGTTACTGAAAAAAAGAAATCGTTTTGAGATCACATACTGTGGAGATTTAAGATTAAAATTGATTAAGTAAGTAAAATTAGTACCTCACATAAAAACTCTCTGCAGCTCACATCAAGCACAAGGATCGCACTAATTTTCTTCTGAGTTGTACATCTAATATAATACATATAGTTACTAAACTTACTGATGAAAGTTAAATTAAATAATTACAAGATAAAAATATCTTTTTGTATACCACGTTTATAAATTTTCTGTTGAATCATATAAACTTGACAATCCTATGTATTAATAAATACTTTTTTTGTGCTTGATAGAAATACTGAAATGTCACTTTAACATGTCATATTGATTTCCATAGTAACGCACGTATATATTAATAATTTAGTAGCTAGGACTCCCTCAGCAACCAATAATAGTGTTTTACTTTTAACGATTTTTTTTCCGAAATAACTTTCCATACAAAACAGAATTAACCGAAAATGAATTTAATTCTACTTAAAGATGGCTAAAAGTATTAAAAGAATGCATTGTCATCGTGTTATGATATATTCTAAAATTTTCAATGTCTAGCTAGTCGGGAACCAAGAAAAAATTTGTACTGGACAAACAAGAATACGAGCTAATAAAAACGTGGTAAAATAGTATGGCCTATGCGCATTTTTTATTTGAAACAATTCATTTTTTTCCAGAATTTGTTAGTTATCTATGAAATTTTGATCGGGGAGCATGGAGATTTTTGAAGCGTTGAAGTGGGACATGGCACAAATAAGCTTGGGAAACACTGGGGTACACAGACGTCGGAATTTTGGGAAACACTGGGTATTGCATAATAGATTTTCTATATTTCTTCGTGAATTCTTACAGATGGTGTGAACAAGACTATTCATTTGATCGGTCATAGTCTTGGGTCCCATACAGCCGGATCTGCAGGTGCCACCTTCACGGCACGTCTACCTGGACATTATCTCGATCGTATAACTGCCTTAGATCCAGCTGGTGTTTTATATGAATTAATACCAATATTCAAACTGTCGAAGGAGGATGCTAAATTTGTGGACGTTATTCATACTGATGGTTTAGTCCTTGGAATCATTCAGACCATAGGTATATTTTACTATTTACTCTAGTCATAATGGAATTACTACAGATCCATTGCGCAAACCTACTTCAGTTAAAGTACCCGAAATTTTATATTTTCTCAACCGGTACTGACGAGTGCAGATGGAATTTAAGTACATATGTTTTGACGGTAGAGGCGCTCGCAATTGTCGGTTTGACATATGGTAAACGTCAGATTTTTAATGTACCTACGCAATATTGTAAAAGGCTGTTTATCTATTACATGTCTTTCACATAACTATTGCCGTTAAATGTATTATTTTGTGTTTAAATTCTCATTTAAGTATTTATTGTCATTTTTAAATACAGAATCATTCGGATTCGGATCAATTCATCGGAAATTCCGTTCAGATTCTTGTATTGAATGTTGTAACATTTTAGACGTAGTTAGCTTCTAACGATCAATTAGCTACGTAATTTAACAACCAATCGTTTAATAATGCAACGTTAACGGGCAAGTACTGATTAAATATGAAGTCATTACCAAAATGGATAAAAATGTTATTTAAATTCCGTGTTGACATGTTTTTTTTAATTCTTCCGTAAAAATTCTATCTTACTCTAACTACATGGGTCAATGAGAAATGGGACCAGTCTCAGGAAATAAAAACTAGAATTGAGATCGCAAGGAGCGCCTTTCTCAAAATGAGACGCCTCCTTAGCAATCGAGATCTTAACCTAGGTCTGAGACTGCGTATGGTACGATGTTATGTGCTCTCAATTCTTTTCTGTGGTATGGAAGTATGGACGCTAAACCAAGAGATGTCACGGAGACTTGAAGCTTTCGAGATGTGGCTGTACAGACGCATCCTCAAAATTCCTTGGACTGACCGGGTGACAAATGTTGAAGTTCTCAATCGAATGGGGAAGGACCGAGAAGTTCTACGTAGTATCAAAACCAGGAAACTACAATACCTCGGCCACATTATGAGAGGACAAAAATACAGCATTCTCCAACTTGTCATTCAAGGAAAGATCAATGGAAAGCGTAGTAGAGGACGGCACCGCATTTCGTGGCTTAAGAACCTCCGTGATTGGTACGAGTGCAGCTCCACCAAACTGTTCCGGGCAGCAGACGACAAAGATAAGGTCGCCTTGATGGTGGCCGACCTCCGCTAGGAGATAGCACAATAAGAAGAAGACTCTAACTCATAGAGCGGAGGAGGTATAAGCGTGCACTTGCACTTATGTTTCATTTTCATTCATGCTTCGATACCATTTGAAGCTGTATACGCACAATATGTCCTATAAAACTAAAAATTTAATCGAAGTACCCGCGCAGCGGATTTTGTAGTGCTTCGTTCAAAAATCGGGTTCCAGCTAACCTCCTATGATTGTAGTCAACGGTTTCCTAGCTTTTGTTTGGTTTAGCTATTTGGGTTATGCTTTCAATTTTCTACCTAACAGGAGTTACCGGGTTTCCACTCAATTTCTTGGTCCCGAAAATCGGTTATTGGAAATATTGGGATTTCAAAATTACTTTGTATAATATACATAACTTGAAAACATCTCAAATAATATATACCCACGAGAGAAAAAAATCATATTTGAAAAAAAATACGATACTCGACGGGATTTGATCCCGTATAATCAATGGTATCGCGCAACTGTGCATTAATCAATTATGCTACGAGCCTCATATCTAATTGCGACAATTTAAACTAGTATGACCTAAATGAAATGCTTATCAAATCGCGTTATTATTGACTATCGGTTTCTGTGTATTAAGTCAAGGAATATTAATTACCTTAATTACTACTAACCGACGGCCAGCTCTCGCCAAATATTTTAGTTATAACCTATAGGTACTTGAACCAATTCTTTGTGTTTTCTGAGGTATTTTTAAGTTATGTATGCACATTATATGGAATATTACATTCTCAAAATCTTGTGAATTATTCGTTGAATAAAAGAAATGGTTTACTTTGGATATAGTTTTTAGCAAAAAAAAAAATTATCCATACAGACGTCAGAAGTAAAGGTCGAGAGTCCGTTTTTTTGCAAAATTCAAAAAGAACTACGTAGTTTTAACTTTTTGTATGTATACCTATTGGTAAAATCGAGGTGAATGCTCCACCTAACAAAAGCATCTAGACCAGTCTTTCTCAAAGTGGGCGATAACGCCTCCTTGTGGGCCCTGGAGGCTTTCAGGGGGGCAGTAGAAGGCTCAAAAAAAAGGGGGCGTTCAAGAAATCTAGAAGGGCGACGGCAGACAAATAAATTCCATCTATAAAAATCTGACGGAATTTAGACACGACACCACCTGAGATGCGATTTACTACTCGTATGCTTGGAGTCCCGTATAGACGGTTAAATTAGAGTCTCTTACAAATGTAATAATGTGGACGCAGCTTTATATGTCATGTACGTAGTCCATGGTTAAATTAACTAAATAAAATTGTCTGTGATTTCCGATATTTTTTCTCATATTTTTAGCGGATAAGTTTTCTATAATAATTAATAAGTATAATAATTGTACTATATATTATGTAACTGTTCAAGCAATTGTATTGTTCATTTGAATTGTTTGTGACGTACACTGAACACAACTGTAGTTATTTATTACAAAAATTGATTGTTAGTTTTATATTATAAATATGTTAAGTAAAAAACACTGCTTTTTGACACGAACACTTTTACCGTTTAAAAAATATTGTAAGAACTGTGATGTTTTCACAATAAGGACTACTATAAGACTGTACTGACAATGTTTCTTGCAAGTTGAAACATGTCAAAGAAAATGAAGAGGACTCGGCACATAGGTGGTCATTGCTAAACACTAAAATACGTATCTTTTTTTCGTATACTTTGGCATGCAATATAACGGAACGGATATGGTGATCCCTTCTTGAAACTTTCTTTTACAATATTTTTGTGTGAGGACTGTGCGGGGGATGAAAACATGTGTGCGGACATATTTTGGTAGGTATGCGCGCGCACACGCGCACACCTTAGAGCAGGGGAGGGCAAACTGCGGCCCGCGGGCCGCATGTGGCCCGCCGAGTATTTTTTTGCGGCCCACCATCATTAATTGTACTTCTGATTACGAATAACTTTTTTATATATTTTTTAAAAAATATTGACAATAGATTAAAATTTGAAGAATTTGTTGTTTAAATATATTATCTCAGTACGTCTTCCTTGCGTCTCGTCTCGTACTATGCAACCAATATTTTCTATGTTGAACATCGTGACACATTTAAATACTTTTAACTCTGCGTTGCAAGGAAAAAAATATATGCCCATGATATGGTAAAAAGTTTGAATGGATTTCAATTAAAACTCAAGTTATTCCTTCGACAAATATAAAATAACAACGTGGACCACTTTCCAACTTTGAAGTTGCTGAATATACCAGAATATAAATTTGAAGAATATGGTAAAATAATTAAAGCTCTGAATGACGATATTTCACAAAGATTTGGTGACTTCAGAAAAATTGAGACAAGTTTAGCAATAGTACGCGATCCATTTTCAATAGATATTGATAGTGTACTAACAGAGCTACAACTTGAGATTATTGATCTGCAGTGTGACACTGATTTAAGAGAATTATATCGTCATGAAGAAATCTCCAAATTTTACAATGCCTTTAATTCAGACAAATTCGACCAACTTAAAGATTATGCAAGAAAAATGTTTTTTAGATCAACCTATATATGTGAACAAACATTTTCGATCATGAACCTCAATAAGAATTATTTGCAATCAAATATCTCCGATGCCCATTTACAAGCAGTTTTGAAAATATCAACTACAAAATTAACACCTACATTTGAAAAAATGTACAACACTTTTATTCTTCTCATTAGTTTTTTGGTAATGTTTATTTGTCATGATAATAAATAGTGTATATCTAAAAATGGTATTTTACTTGCGGCCCGCCGCTCATTTTAAATTCTTGAATTTGGCCCTCCATCCAAAAAGTTTGCCCGCCCCTGCCTTAGAGGGAACATTGATGGTAATGTAAAAAGGTAGGTTAAAAATATGGGGGCAACAGATTAATTGGTACTGTTCGGTTAAAGCGGATACAGCGGAAAACGCATTTTGAAAATAGCCGATAAACTGGATTATTTGTTAGGTTAACCTAACCAAACCTAACCTAATCTAACCTAACCCAACCTAACCTAACCTAACCTAACCTAAACTAACCCAAACTAACAAATAATCCAGTTTATCGGCTATTTTCAAAATGCGTTTTCCGCTGTATCCGCTTTAACCGAACAGTACCGATTTTTTTTTAATGTCAAAGTGGGCGGTGGTCGAAATAAGTTTGAGAACCTGTGATCTATACGAAAAATATGAAGTTTTCAATTTGAGATAATTTTTATTGATACTATGATAAGTGGTTTAATTAATGAACACGTAAAAGAAGAAATTATCACTTTTTTTAATAAAACATGAACTTGTTGTAAAATTGTATAATAATATTCGTTAAAGTTGTAAAAAAAACTTGAAAATTGTTAATTCGTTAATTGATTCCATCTCATTAATACATATTATTTTATGATTTTTCCGACCATGTCCGATCCCAATAAGATCATATGGGCCTCCACCGAGTGGAGGTTTGTATTAACAGATTTTGTTTTACGAGAAATGGATGTCACCCACTTGTTCAACCTTTCGATCCATACTCTGACTCATACACAAATTGATAAACAATATGTATACTTGCCAGACTCAGAATTCGAACCTGGGACCCACGACGCCTTAGACCGACGCTTAAGCCGCGCGGCCATCGTGGTGTCTGTTTATGATTTATAATATTAATACTATCGACTAAAGGTACTTGATGGAATTTGAATTTAAATCAGTGTGCGGAGATCCATATGATAACGTGTGTTTTGTAAATAACGATTACTTCACATCGCCGTATTTGACATGTTACAGACGTGACGAGCTTAGAATTGGAGGAGATGTGTAGTTAAAGTCAGAGCGTTGAAGCGGAGCTTGGAGTAGAAGCACGCATCAGTGGAGCAATGGGGTTCTACCCGGAGCACCGAAAATTTGTAGTGCTCCACTGCTCCGAATGTTTTTTTTATTGTTAAATTTTCGTCCTCAAAATCCAACGAAAATAGTATATTTTGACACTTTGCAACACTGGAATTATTTGAAATACGGCAAACGATTAATAAATAACCTTACTTTTTTACAGAAGAGGTGAATAATGAGAGACGATTTTGTGTCGGACTTTGTTTAATAATGAAAATGACTTTTTTTTTAATGAATTTTTAACTACTAATTTTTTTTATTTTTTAACATTTGTATACATACGATACTAAACTTATTACAATTTTCTTACCGGAGCGGAGGAAACCCTAGAGCGGAGCTGGAGCAAGTATTAGGTTCCGGATCAGAGCTAGAGCAGAGCAACTCAAAAAAACTTCCTTCCAAACGACTTCTATATTAATATCAAAGCTCATAAACAAATCTGTTTTTCAGGACACGCAGACTTCTACCCCAACTTGGGAATGTTTCAGCCCGGCGCATGGATTATACCAGAAGGCCACAGCCGATCCTGGAAATACTACGTCGAGAGCATTGAAGACCGTTTCAGCTTCCCGACAACTTGCCCCTGGTGGACAATATTTTTTTTATTTATCAACTGCAACTTTCATCCTAGGGTATACATGGGACATGACTTATCTCATTCGACACGGGGTATCTTTTACTTGGCAACAGCTAGTACCCCACCTTATGGATTCGGAAATAACTCGATAAACGCTTTCCAACTGTTTTATAGAAAATCTAATATTTAGTTTTGAAATGTAGGCCAATCTTTGACTTCAGTGGGTAAACCGAAAGGGAATGTAAAAAACATGAAAAAAATGTACAAAAAAATATAAGTAATCATCATTATCATCATCGTCGTCAGCCTGCATCTATTAACTGCTGGACAAAGCTGCTTCCACTTCTCTCGGTCCTGTGAATTGCGTTTCCACGTACTTCCGCAGAACTTTATCATTTCATCGATCCAGCGGCCTCTAGGTCTACCTTGCGGTCGTTTTGTACTTCTTGGATACCACTGGATGACTAGATTTGTCCAACGATTGTCTCTTCTTCGATCTATATGTGCAGCCCATATCCATTTAAGGCTTTTAATAAACTAACTTATCGCAAACCCTTGTCTGCTTCCTTATCCACTCATTTCTCTTTTTGTCCTTTCGCGTTATGCCCAGCACTCTCCATACCATGTTGTACTACTCTAAGTTTCTGGATCTCTTTTACTTAGGGTCAATGTCTCACACGCATATGTGATTACGGGGAGCACACACTGGTTGAACACTTTGCGCTTTGGGCACAGTGGAAGGTCACTTTTGAAGACATTATTCAGGCGACCAAAAGCACTCCAGCCAAGCTTTACTCTGCGAACAATTTCATCAAATATACATCCATCTATAGACAGCTGTTGTCCCTGATAGGTGTAGTTTTTCACCTGTACGAGCTAAGTGGCATTGATGAGAATCTCTTTTTGGCCCGCAAAGCAGTTGAACATAACTTTCACATATATGTGTAAACTATGATGGTATCTGTCCTTGAGATCTGAATCCGGTCTTCTTCCTTGAAAAGAACGGGCAATGCTTTCACGATAACGCAGGTAGACCTTTGTGAATTTTCGATGCTATTTTTCGTACAGTAGGAAAACTCCGGGTGGCCTACCGGACAAGAGGTCCAACAAACGAAGCCGCATATTTTCACTTTTTTATATATTTTAATGCATGTTGTTATAAGTAATAAAAGCAATAAAAAAAAAATATTTGTTTTCATTCACTCTACAATCCAACCTGGGACCTGGGCCGCATCACAGATAGATTTTTTAAAAGATAAATGCATGTTAGCTACTTGCTCAATCTTTGAACAACTGAAAAAAACAATATGAGAATTTACCGGGGTCCCGACAAAACCACCCGAACCAAAACCAGCCGGACATGACCGCCCAGACATTGCCGCCAAAACAATTTAGAAATGAGACAATTTTAATTTTTACATAATATTATATTTTAGATCCACAATTTAAAAAAAAAACATACGAATAAAGATAAGCATAAAAAAATATAAATTATTTAAAATTAAATTTCAATATTGTGTGCTAACCTTAAGCTTAAGAGCATACATAAGTGAAAGGGCAAATAATTTTCAACAGTAGGTGGAACGAAATTTCGCAGTCGTCGCCAATCGGAGACTGAAGGTCGAGGTGTGAGCACGTCAATTTTTTTGTGATGGCGTCGGAGGAATATATTCTTAAATCGTGGAAAGATAACTAAAAAACGTTCCGCATGTATTTAAAAAAGAAAACATATCAACATATATACTATTATTGTTACGAATATAACAATAAACATAACATTAAAAGGACGTATGTTGTTTTTATGACAAATTATATTTCGTTCGGCTCGCGTCATTTGCACAATCCGCGCATCGCCTAGTCACGATCTTTTTAGACTATGCCTCAGCTGATGTATAGCCTTAAGCGTTGGCCTATTGCGTCGTGGGTCCCAGGTTCGAACCCTGGGTCTGGCAAGTACCTACATTGTTTTTCAATTTGTGTATGAGTCAGAGTATGGACCTATAGGTTGAGCAAGTGGCTGACATCCATTTCTCGTAAAAACAAAATCTGTCAATACAAACCTCCGCTCTGTGGAGGCCTATATGATCCTATTAGGATCGGAAATGGTCGGATTTTTTTTTCAATATGATGTAGGTATCAGTGGTGAGGGGTAGAGGTAGGCTGTTGAGATTCGACATAAATAGTGTACACTAAACTTTGTCAGTCATACTGAAAACTTGTTGGCCGCGGAACATTTAATTATTATTTCATTACCGTATTTAAATAACATGCTAATTGTACCGAATGGCCAATTAATTAGTGTACAACAGGTGTGCCGTCCGCGTGGAAAGGATTACTATCGACCAAGGGTACTTGATGAAATTTGAATTTAAATTCTGATAGACTTAAGTTTAGTACTAGTTCATTTGAGTCTTTTTTGGGAACCAGGTTTCGCCTTTCGGCATCTTCAGGCACTATGTGCACTCACCAAAAGGTAAATACACACTGACAATGTGACAGTTAATTCTAACTTATATAATAAATAAATACAATTTTCGCGGGGCTAGTTGTTGGGGGACACGACCCATGTGATTGGGTATGACCAGGAGGTGTATATGGAGAGTCGTCAGGAGGAGAGATGAGAAGTCGAGATTTGGCGGAGGTTGCTCCGATGGATGCAGAAGCGAGTTTTATTTGCAGCGTAAACAGTTGGTACAAGAGTATGTTACAAGAGCGTTATGTTACAATACTTATGTTATAATTGTCCCGAGGCCCGAACTCGTGGGACAGGAGCGACTTACACGAAGCTTACTGATCGTTCGGAGATTATAATTGATACTAATAGGTGTTTAGACTGAGCCACTCATCAACTATGACCTGCTAATTATATGCATGAATATTCGGTAAATTGCGAGTCATTGTTGATGAAGTTTGCTATTGAGAAATCTGCTGGCCTTTGGATTATTGGACTTTGATGTCACGCGTGTAGAATATGCTGACTGTAGATGCGACTATTGTGCGATAGTTTAAATGATTTCCTAATTATTCTTAAACTGTCTAAATAATGCTGACCACTACACAATAAAGTAGGAAAAAACTTGATCACCTACATATTACATCCAATCCCGGGATCTTGAACTATTTTCGATACCTATGAATCCCGGGATTGGTAAACATAATCCCGAAACTTTCGGGATTGATTTTTTATCAATTTTTTATGGAAAATAAAATAAATATAACAGAAAAAATACTTTTAATTACATATAACTACATTAGAAATAAACTGAGTTTGAATGAAGTTTGATTTATTACCCATGTGTTGCCAATTCATTTTATTTTTTTAATTAAATTAATAAAAATGAGAAAGATTGGAAAAAAAAAATGCTTCGCATTTCCACCATGATCTCATACGTCTTACGATAGTTTCAAATTTGGTTGACTTAAATTTATGAAGCGAAAAGGCCATACACCATGATTTACTTTACTATTTTAAATCTCGCTAACCCATTCATTAAGTCTTTACTATCAGTAGCAGCAATTTCATATAATATAATATGTAAACGCTAAACAGAATACTAATTCTACGAAAATAAATGAAAATCGTTTAGAATTTGTAAACAGTTTAACAAAATCTACATATTATGTACGATGAAGGTAACATCCACGAAGTGAATTTGAAAAATAGAATAAATAAATCAAGAAATATTTAGTTAAGACGTTTCAGCCATATACCTACACCTAAGCTGTCTTCTTTTTATAAAATGTAAGCCATTGCGCACTACCAGAAAATGCTATTCTGGAGACCCACTGGTCCAGGTGGAATCACCGGATAATAAATAACCGTTTTTTGCTGCCTTACGCAATCGTAACAGAAAAATAATAAATCCGTTTATTTAAATAAATTCAGAGGACGAAAAATATTAAATAGAACAAATTAAGTTAGTAGGAGAGTAAAGAGTAAAAAGTAGAGCTAAAGCGTCAATTACATTGAGCTTCTTTAAGAGCTATTTGTTGGCGAATTTAAAAGCGGGCGATTCAGCTACTGCGATGATGATGATGACACACAAAACTTTTCATTCGCTGAGAAGCCACAATCCAGCGACTATTTTGACAGAACGTAGTTCGTTTTTTTACCAGGAGGTTGCTACTGCGCAGACGCAGTAGACCCACACGCCGGCGTGTAGCGTGTAAAGTTGACCGGCTTTCAACTTTTCTCGGTAGAGTGTTTACAATCTGCTTGTTAGCTTGTTCGATGATTACACTGGGCGACTTTACAGGCAGATTGTAAATTTTCCAACAAACAGCTCGTAAAGTAACTCAATGTAATTGACGCTTAACTAGAGTAAATTATACTAGATTTATTTTTGACCGATTTTACCAATGTTAATCGTATAATATAAAAAAATAATAATAACTATAGAAAAAATGCCAATCCCGGGATCGTCGAATTGTAATCCCGAAATCCCGGGATCAAAATTTTGACTCGCGATTGGATTCCCTAGTCGTATATGTAGTAATGTATTATACAAATTACAAAACAATCTACAAAGGCTTGAAAAAATATATTACAGCGCGTCATCTGTCTTGAAGTCAATAAATGTCGAATTATTTCTCAGTCAGTCTATTGAATTGTATGAAATATGGTAGGCTTCTATCGCAGAGCCTAAAGCCGACGCGCATAATACTGCACTTATACATAATAATTGCATAATACTGACTCGATTAATGAATATACTTAGTTATGTCCTAAATTATAAGGGGTAGATATTATTTTGATGTATAAATAGCGAATAATAATTCATCGAAATGCCACTCGAATATAAGTTCCCGGCCTGTAAGAATCTCAGTCTCTATATCGCTTTGCACAACATCTCATTGTACTGAGATTCGGACCTCGGAACTTTATAATAAGTATTCTAAGTATTGTAACATAACTACTGTAACATACTATTCTACCGACTGTTTGCGCCGCAAATAAAACTCCCTCCTGCATCCATCTTTGACTTCTTCGTCATCATCCTCAACACCATGACCTACGACACCCCGATGATTCCCACAGTGGTAACCCACATCGAACCCCACATATAATATATATTATTCTCTTCTCTCTTGTGAGGATAATATTTTACAAGTTTTTATTAGCTCGTATTCTTGTTTGTCCGCTGGTTGTTTGTCCAGTACAAATCTTGCAATCGATTTTTAACTAACTTTCCGACTAGCTAGACATTTGAAACTTTTAGAGGAACACGATCCCAATGCATTCTTTTAATACTTTTAGCCATCTTTTATCAGAATTGATTTCATTTTCAGTTAATTCTGTTTTGTATGGAAAGTTATTTCAGAAAAAATCATAAAAAGTAAAAGACTATTGTTGGTTACTAAGGGGGTGGTCCTAGCAACTAAATTATTAATATATACGTGAGTTACTATGGAAAACAAAATGAAATGTCAAATGACATTTCAGTATTCTATATTTGTTTGTTTTTTATTTACTTCGTATCAAGTACAAGTTTGAGCATATTGACCATTATAATTCAACAGAAAATTTAAAAACGTTGTATATAAAAAGTTATTTTTATAATAAATCTCATGTTGCGAACGTCTTGAATTTAGATATGTTATGTCCACAATGTTTTGTATTCTTAAATAAATAAATAACGGATAAATATGGGTTCCGTTCAGTCATCCAAGTTGACCGGATCATCGTTCTCCGTTTCGGGTTATCGGAATCACTGTCGTTTTCTTCGGGAGGAGTGTCTGTATCCTGCCGGAGGATGATATTTTAACAAAAATTTCGAAGTTCCACGAGTCAGCGATCCTGAGACCAAGCGATGCTTCCGTGCAAAAAGAGATTTAGGCGCATACCAGTTGTTGTCGTGTCGATATCAGATAATATGCAAATCGAACCCGGTTTCTGGAACTCGGTTTCAGAGTAGTACAATCTACCGTATCACCATTACAAGGTTACTCAAGGTTTAAAAACACTTCCTGTCTTTTTTTTGCAAATTACTAATTAGTATAATATTAATATTTACATTCGTATGCCAGACACCTGTAATAAGCATATGGAACATTTGCCGAATACTAATTTAATATCACATATTTATGTCAATATGACCCAGTGATTTCCAAACTTTTTCATTTCAGCACGTCCCAAAGAAATCTTTGCAGCAAATAGAAATTTTGTTTATTCAAGATCAGATTATATATTTTTTGGATTCAATAGATTTTTGGATGTCCTAATAGCAGAAAGAAATGTGAATGCCAGTCGCCATGGCCCAAAGCTTTGAAGCCAGAATATTACTTTATAACAGTCAAGCCATGTAACCAAATGAGATACAAAGTGCGACAAGTGTCCTTATATATTGTATCCTAATATAGGACGCGCGTTTTATTTAGGTGACACATTTTCATGCATACTAATACCTAAGATGAAGAAGACTCACATGTAGGCTGGTAAGATTCTTCATCGAGCATTACTTCAGGTGTGGGAAGTGTGGACGTCATGGGATACAATTAGTTTAAAACAGGATAATTCAATTTGAAGGCTCCGCGCGGAGTTACAATTTTATTTACACTAAATTATACAAGCTTGGTATACATAGGTTCAGCATAACTGAGATAAAATACACCGAATTGGCGGGGCATGTCGGTTTCTTGAGGGCACGTGACATTAAACTGGTTTGCACTACACTTTAAATTATTGCCACGTAGCCGCGTTTACACATTATTTATTAAGTTTCACGGGCACTTGTTATTTATTAATCGAGAAGTTTTATTTGGACTGCAATGCAATGAATTAGGCGCGGGAACGCAGACATTTTATACAGACGGTTGGCCAAGACAACGCGCCTTGCGTATTGAAAATGTTGCCGCAACTTCTATGTAATCGACTTGACTTGCTGCTATTGGGGCGAAATTATCACTGCTCAATTATTTCCGTCTACCCTTCGTAAGATCCAGGCGGGAGGGCAAAGGGAAGGTTTGGTGGCTGACTAACGGTACTTTCACTTGGGATTCGCGGCTTCGGTATCCGCCGGGCCAGGTATAATACTGCCCTGTTTTCGGCTGCGCGTCATCCGGCTTCCGAAATGCGTGTTGCAATAATATTATTTTGGAAGGCAGGCCTAGTTAACTTTCGTCAGGGGTATCCTAGTGATGTTTTTGGTTAGAGTTCTAACTTGATATGGAGTTCTGATGCGTGATTTGGGGCATACTTCTTTGAGGGGGAGGATATATTTGATGACAATACATACACTATTTTTAAAATAATAGGTACTTACCATATTACAAGAAGGACTTTACTACTCTACTAATACTAATAACGCAATTTATTATTAATTTATTATTCAATATATTTATTATTCGCGAATGACCTACCAGTTTAACTCATACAGTGCTGACGACACGGCTGGCATGCCGGCATTAGATTGTCATTAGATATAATTAGCATTTTATTTAAATGTGGTAATTAAATATTAATTAACTGGTCCGCAGTAGCATAACTGGTTATGGCACAACATACGGGTTCAAATGCCGAAGAGCATCGTATTTTTTTCAATTAATATGATTTTTTCTAGTGGGTATAATATCTGAGGTGTTTCCAAGTTATGTATGTTCAGTATAAATTGATATTATTCATAAAAGCTTGCACCACCCCTGTGAGTTAGCGCACACTTTGATTACCACTGGGCCATAACTAATACTTTTAAAAAAGTAACTTTTTTACAAAAATGTAAATGTATGGTTATGTCTGAGATTTACAAATGAATTAATAGGTATAGTTTTTATGTTTTCCTACATGGTGTCACACCTTTAATTCGGTAAGTCTTACAAAATAGTCATTATTAAAAGTTTCCTAATTATTTAAATACCTTTTAATTTTAATGAGATTTAATATTTTATTTTATACAATATTTCTGCAATAAATCATTAAAGCCATTTGTTCAAAATTAAAACAAGTCTTTTATCCACAATAACCGTATTACTTAACGTATTCTTTACGTATTCTGGCGGTTGATTATGTAAAAAAGTTAACCGTCTGAACTGTCAAAAGGTGATATCTTTTAACAGCCCCTATTTTGGCCGTGTTAACTTTGAGAACGAGACAGAGTATGTCAATTTTACATAATGAGAATTGAGATGCAAGATCCGACTGTTTTTAAATATGATTATCTTATTAATTTACAGTTCCCCGCGACCTACCAAATATCGAGTATCTATTTCTAGTAGCAGCTAGTATGTAGTAAAATAATATTTGTTTTACTGCAAACGCAATGACATGACTAATAAAATTTTAGGTTATGTTGATATGTCTGACGTGTCAATACAAAGTTCTTGTATTCGGCTCATTACTGACTAGATGGCGCTGGTTCAACTTTATCCGCTTGGGTTCGGCTGTAACTGGCAACACGAATATATCCGAATTTGATCAACATGTCTACCAACCTAATTTTTTGCCGTATTACGAATTCTAGATAGCCACAGATAATTGTTTAGTGTATGGAACGCCTTCCGTATTAATGAAATGAACCAATGAAATTAACGGAAAAGTGCTAAAGTGATAACCGTTAAGAATAGACCTGCAGATTATCAACAGATGCATAATTTTAAGATTTTGGTACTTTCTGAGGAAATGACTAACTTTTTATACCATGGAAAACCTCCCCTGGAAGAGTAGAGGTTATATATTATTATTTTATAAAAATATGCGTAATCTATTAAATTATAATTCTGAATCAAATACACTGTGAACAACATTATTTTCTAGATACAAGTGACGAACAAAGAAGGCCACTCTAGCAAATCTGTGAATTACCTACTAAATTGTATTACTTTATATCGGAGGTCGTCAACAATGGGTAAACAATTATTCCATATTATCCTTTGTGGAATAGCGGTGATGATGATAACTATCCCTGCCGGATCAGCGATAGAGCCGACAGGAGGTATGTATAAAGATTACCTAGAATTTAACATTATCATTTAAGTATTAGTACCGACTAGTGTCTATATTAGAATGTTTAATTGATTATCTAAGCAAACACGAATAAAAAAAATGTTTTGTACATTGGCGATCTTGTTGATTTTGCGGAACAATCGATCGAGAAATTGTGAATAAACACGGAAAGCGTGTTACCATTTTGATAATATATCAAATTTTGTTTGCGATACTTTATCCGCAGTGTAAGGGGGGACATGCTCAGCGTAGGTCAAAATGGAGCTATTATTGCATTTTCAAAGCATGATCCTGGACATTCCTTAAATGTTGTAGATAATCTATTTATATAATTTTGAAGCCTTATTATCCTTTATATTTATTTTAAACAGTCGATGACTGCATAAAGTATTTTTATTACATAAAATAATATTCTTTTAAACCTCTCGCTCTGATGTTTTAGAATAAAGTCATATTTCAGTACATCCATGGGCAGTGGTGTTAAGATTTTTTATAGTTATTAATTTTTAAACGCATTTATAAAACCATTAGTATAATTTATGTTGACATTATTATAGTGAAATATTTATGATAAAAAATTATATTGATAATCTCTGTGATCCCAAATTAGACAATAATTAGGCATTTTATTATTCAAAAAATGGGCAAGATTGACACATTTGAGGATAATTCTAAAGATACTCATTATAAGCTATGTCTTTGACCATTCAAGTGTGATTAACATCCTACGAATAATGATTGCTTTATAATAATTATTGACCTAAGAATAAGGTAGTGTTTTTTTGAAATACGCCATTTCTTTTGGCATTCTCTAGTGGTTAAGCTATAACATACGGCCGTAGCCATAAATTGACAACTTATAATTGAATTAGGGAGTAAAATGATGTTAACGCGCGTGTTTTAACATGTGCCTAAGCGATTTTTTAACGGTATTCGGATTCGTCGAAATCTCAATTAAAAATCATAATTTCATAAGATATATTTACATAATTCACTTCCTAATAACTCGTAGGTGAGCACTCTTAGTTATAGCTTCAGGCCAAGTCTTCATCTCTACACCCAAAGTGCGTAGTATGTGGCTATGGAGAATGTGTCCGAAAAAGTGCTATGGCCCACGGTTAAAGCGACTAGAATTTATAAGTAGTAGGTGAACGAAGTAACCCTGACAACATTCCTGGACATCCAGGATGCGTATAATAATGTGCATGTGAAAGAAGTGTCAAGGGTGTTGAATGAATGGGGAATCGGTGGGAAGATCACTAAATATCTTAAGCAGTATTTAAATGAAAGAAAAATCACCATGTGCATTAATAATGAAAAGAAGAGTACGGTATGCTCAAGAGGCCTTCCGCAAGGAGACCCCCTGTCCCCATTACTATTCAACATTCTTACAACTGACATATTAAAGTTAATGACGAGGGTCAACATTGTACAATATGCAGATTATTTCGCACTTTTTTGTTCGGGAAAAAGAGTAGATGAATGTCAAAGGTTAATGCAGAAGAGTCTTGACGAAATGAAATTATTATTGGAAACGCGAGGCCTCAAAGTAGCTCGCAGCAAAACTAAGGTGGTTCTTTTTGCCAGAGGCAAGAGACAAAACCAGCTTAACTTAAAAATCGACGGCACTATAATAGAAAGAGTAGACACTTATAAATTTTTAGGTATGAACCTGGACTATAGACTAACGTGGAAGCATCATATTAGTCATTGCGCGAATAGCCTGACACAACCTCTGAACATACTCAAAGTACTCGCGGGAGGTGGGTGGGGCGTACACCCCATTCATATGAGAAGGTTATACACGGCACTCATTAGAAGCCGATTAGATTACGGGAGCATGTTTTACCACTCCGCCGCCGAAACTAATTCGGTGAGGCTAGACCGCATCCAGTCCAAAGCATTAAGAATATGTGGAGGATTTATCAGGACAACACCCATTCACGTGCTTCAAGCGGAACTCAGCGTACCTCCACTGAATGTCAGGAGATGGGCACTGGCTACCAAGACATGGATGAAGTGGAAATCTATAATAGATAACCCCATATTGGCAAAGGTGAAACTCCTATACGAGCTTGTTGAAAGCAATACATACTATGAGAAAAGAAAGCTCCCTCTACTGGTAGGAATCCTAAAAGCCACAGAAAGTTGGGAGGTATTAAATACAAAATGCCTAGGTATGTATTCGCTGAGGAGGCCAGTTGGTACCTACGACCTCAGCTCTGTTATCCAACTAGAGGTCAAAGGAATAGACAAACCAAAACGGAGCATAGTATCCGATAAAGGAAGAGAGCGTGTCGAAAAAATGCTGACAGAGAGGTACGCAGGATGGAGCCACCTTTATACAGATGGATCCAAAGATCAGAATAGAGCAGGAGCAGCTCTTGTGATACCAGAAGTAGGTATAAACAAGAGCTGGAAGCTAAACCAGCAATACCAATAATGACGGCGGAACTCATCGCGATAAACGAAGCAATTAAATACACTTTAAGCGATGATTTCTCGGCGCAATCCGCTGTCATTTTAACAGACTCTAAAAGCGCTTTACAACATCTTGCCGCAGCAACTCGCTCACATAACAGTAAAACCATAGCATACCACATCCTTGACCAGATCGACGCCAAGAAAAATAGAGGAGGAGATCTATGCCTTCAATGGATCCCATCGCACATGGGCATTGAGGGAAATGAAAGGGCAGATGAGCTGGCAAAGGTAGCCGGCCATTCAGGGGTACCATATCAGTGGATACCAGAAAACCTGGACTGGAATGAGGCTATAAAGAAAATGTGCCATAGTATGTGGATAGATTTTCACCATAGGGCATCATTAGAAAAGGGGAAATGGAGTAAGTCGATTCTACCAACACCACGAGAGGTGCCCTGGTTTGTAGAGTCTTCTTTGACGAGGAATGAGCTTAAGTTAATACTGAGGCTAAGAACAGGGCACACCATGGGCAAAAGATTTGATGTCCTCATGGGAAGAAGCGAATCGCAGCTCTGCGATGAATGTCATGTTTTAGAGGACATTGTACATATAGCACTGCAATGCCCCAAATATGAAGTTCACAGAGTACAGCTGCGAATTGCAGATATCTATGAGAATGTCGACGAATTGAAGGGTGTCCTGGCGGTGGGTAAGACGGAAGAGTTAGGCAAAATTATAAAGTTATTTAACAGAATAGGAGTGAGGACCTGATCGACGGATCCCCTTCTAGAAGAGAAGAGGCGATATGACAGCGAGTCGCAGTCAAAGCCTCGGTAAAATCACAAAAAAAAAAAAAAAAAAGTAGTAGGTGGGATAAATGTGAAAGTCATACTAAATCCCATACTAAAGCTGACATGAAAAGTAGGTATTAAAAATAAATACCTCTTATGGATATTTTTGTCGAAATCGATAACCCCCCCCCAATATTTTTGTATGTGAATACGTAGGTATTCGTTAATTTATTAAAACACTTTAAAATGTAAATAATATTATCAACAAAAATAAAGGTAAGCCGAAAATTGTATGTTTCGTATTTTCCGCTAGTTGCTTCTGGTAAGTGAAGTATAATTCACCTTAAGGCTATAAATACCTCAGATGAGGCATGGTCTAAAACGATCGTGGCAAGGCGATGCGCGGATTATGCAAATGACGAGTGCCGAACGAAATATAATTTGTCATATAAATCCAACATGCGTCCATTTAATGTTCTGTTTAATGTTCTATTAGTAACAATAATAATATATTCATTGACATGTTTTCTTTTTCAAGTAAATGGTTAAACGTTTTTAGTCATCTTTACACGATTTAAGAATTAATACCCCCGTCGCCATCACGAAACAAATTGACGTGTTCACAGCTCGACGTTCGCTCTCCGATTGCCAGCGAGTTTTTTTTTTTTTTTAATTTCGTCGCACCTATAGTTGAAAATTATTTGCCGTTTCACTGAACTACCGTCTTAATATCGAAAAGCAGAAAATTCGACCACTTAAAAAATAGAAAAAATTATGAAAATAAACGGTGACAAAAAATATATAAGTTAACGCAGCGGAAAAAAACATTCAATAATCGAAATTCCAAGGTCTGTCAATATTAATTCATTATCCTTGAAAATTTTAGCAAACAGGTGTTTCGTGTCTATACAACATCTACACAATATTTTTAAAAAATCAAACTGAATCTTGAAAAAATAAGTAATATAATTATGTGTGCCTAAATAGTAACGTCAATGTCATTTTCATTGTGACGCCATAAGTTTTTGTAGGCATACCTATAATATATACCGAAAATTCTAAATTGTTTTGGAATTACGTAAAATCATTAAGAAGAGATGGTGGGTTTACCGATAGGATGACTTGGAAGGGCGAAGAGGTGACCGGGCATGGAGTGGCGGAAGCATTTGCTGGTGATTTCAAGTCTGTCTACCCAAGTAGTATTCCAAATCTGGATGTTGCCTCAACTTCAGAAAAACCGTCATGTGGTGCCCAATCCGTCGATATTTTTTCAATTGATGAAGGCGATGTACTTAAGTTTATTAAAAACTAAAGAATACTCGCTCTTTGGGACCTGATTATGTTCCTACATTTTTTTTAAAGGGTTGTATTGACTTTGTCAAAGGCCCGCTATCATATATATTTAATCTCGCAATGGAGACAGGTATCTTTCCGGAAACGTGGAAGATGTCGAAGGTTACTCCAATCCATAAGAGTGGTACAGAGTCATCAGTGGAGAATTACAGGCCGGTAGCTGTTCTCTCTGCACCAGAAAAAGTTCTTGAGATGATCATGCACAACATGATTTCACAAAAAAATGAGTCATTTATAATAAATGAACAGCATGGATTTAGAGCAGGCCGATCAACGGAAACTAACCTGATGGTATTTACCGATTATGTGTCATCGGCACTGGATAGAGGCCACCAGGTTGACTGTTCTTACAATGACTTCTCGAAAGCATTTGACAAAGTCGATCATGACATCCTTGGATTATCGGATCGATTTTTGAAGCTATTCGGGAGTTATTTTAGGAACCGTCAACAATACGTATCGTACGGCCTTTATCAGTCACAGACCTTTTACACATTTTCTGGTGTCCCCCAGGGCTCAAACTTAGGGCCGTTGCTGTTCACGATTTTTATAAATGACATGGCATTGGTAATAAAAAATGCTATGTTTTTCTTGTTCGCTGATGACTTTAAACTCTTTTTGGAAGTTGTCACCTTGGAAAATTGTCGTCAGCTCCAGCTTGATAATATATTAATTTGGAGTATGCGTAACAAACTAGAATTCAATATTGATAAATGCAATCTTTTATCGTTTACCAGAGCCTCAAAAGTGTTGTTTTTCCAATACTCGATGCATGGCAGAGTTCTGTCACGAATATCATCTGTAAGGGATCTTGGCATTACGTTTGAGAGTAAACTGACATTTATTAGCCATATAGTTACCATTTGTAACAAAGCGCTTAAAATGTTGGGCTTCGTCATGCGTACTTCCCGGGTTTTTTCAGATGTTACAGTATTAAATCTTTTATTTAATTCTTTAGTTCGAAGCAGACTTGAGAGTGGGTCTATTGTTTGGGCACCGCATCAGTTGAAGTATGGCCTTATGGTTGAGAAGGTACAGAAGAAATTCTTGAGACTCCTTTACTTGGGGTTGTATGGATACTATCCGTGGCTTTATCCAACTGACTTTCTCTTAGGCATGCTTACATACTGCAGTCTGCAATTTAGAAGAAATCTTTATTTAGCTACGTATTTTTTTCGACTTATACGAGGTATAAATGAGAACTCTGCCATTCTGGGCAGTGTTAACCTGAGTGTCCCTGATAACTATCGTAGAAATAGAGACCATCAGTTGTTTATTCTCCCAAGGTGCAGAACCAACCTGCCACTGGTAATGCCAATTGGGAGGGCGATAACTATGTTCAACAAAATTGCTTCGGGTGTTGATATATTCCACCTACGTGAAAATGAGTTTAGGTGGACGCTGTTTTATAAATTCTTAAAATAGGGTCTGCTTAACTCATCCGGTGTACTTCCTTGTACCTATCTAATTTATCTACTGATCTATCTCTTTTTTTATGTAATACTGTTATATTTATATATCTTTGTTTCTAAATGTCATGTTGTGAACGTCTTAAACTTATAATTTGTAATGTCTACAATATTTAAAAAAAAAAAAAAAAAAAAAATTATTGAAATAAATTGAAATAAGACTTTCGGATAATTGAAAATACGCCTCGAAAAGAGGGGCACTTTTAATTTAATTTTATATTCCATAATCTTGAGATTGAAAATGTTAGGTTCTCAGGGATTTGGGATAAGCTAATATTGTAATAGTTTTTTCTCCATCATTGTTCCATCGACTATATTAAATAACTTTACTGACCACTTAAAAAATAGAAAAAATTAAGAAAATTAACGGTGACAAAAAATATAGGTATATTATATTTTAACCAACGGGAAAAACATTCAATAATCAAAATTCCAAGGTCTGTCAATATTGATTCATTACCCTTGAAAATTTTAGCAAACAGGTGTTTCGTGTCTATACAACATCTATACAATATTTTTTTTAAAAAATCAAGCTGGATCTATATAAGTAATAGTAATATTATGTGTGCCTAAATAGTAATGTCAATGTCATTTTTAAGTGATGCCATAAATTTTCTAATGTATTAGGCATACCAATTATACTTTAGGATAATTGAAAATACGCCTAGAAAAGGGGGCACTTTTATTTCAATTTTATATTCCATAATCTTGAGATTGAAAATGTTACGTTCTCAGGAATTTGGGATTAGCTAATATTGTAATAGTTTTTTCTCCATCAATGTTCCATCGATGATATTAAATAATTTTACTGACCACTTAAAAAATAGAAAAAATTAAGAAAAGTAACGGTGACAAAAAATATAGGTATGACACCCCGCAAGTCCGGGTAGGGAGGGGAGTCGGGGCCGCACAGTCCAATCCGACCTCCGCGCACAACTCTCCGGTCGACCTGACGTTAATGACGCCCTGGTAGCGTGCCGTCGGTCGATACGTGTGAGTTACACGACCAGCTTCCACCCTTTGACTAGCTCAGTGATGTAAATTATTAGGGCAGTCAATCGAAGCTGGTTTTGGTTTGGTGGTAGAGCAAGTTCAGTGTAAGGTTAGGTCTTGACAGTTGGGTAAAGATGCAGGATTGACAGTTGATGATGGTGGACATTCAAAATGAAACACACGTTGTTCGTAGGACAAATCTTAGCATAAAGTTTTATTTTTACAATTAAGGTTCACAAAAAAGGTTACTCACTATTACACACAGATACACAATATCAATACACATGAATAATTTTGCAACAGCCCAAAATTTGTTAATGATGGGCGCCGTGGGCTGCGGCAATTAAAATTTAAGGATTAGCGGGACACGAAGTCCGTCACGTATCGGAGGCTTCAGCTTACTGCCTACCAGATTGGTTATGTCCCCCTTTTTTGGCTTTATCGCTGTCCCTCTCGATCTACCCCTGAACGCTCATCCCTCTCTGTCGTTCTCGCCTGCGGCAGAATGCTTGTCCTTTACCTGGGTTTTACCATAAGGGTCGTCCAGGTCATCTTTTAGCAAGGTAGTCAAGAGTTACAGCGATTTCGGGGGAATTGAGCCCAAAAGAAACAACATTAGGTATCTTAATACAAATACGATTTAAAAACTAAAATTATTTCCTTCGAGTCTCGATCATACCAATCCCGCATGACCAACTTTTATCTCCCTATCTAGCAATTTGTACATTTTTTCAGTAAATAAATAAAAGTACAGAGCATTCTACTTGATCGAGCGGCGATGGACGGAAATTTGGCTTGGCGGACTATAAGAAACATGAATGTGACATCCATAGCTTTGCTCGTACTTTGCTTTTAAGGGGTCCTCCATACACGTATAAACGTGGAGGTATCAGGTATATTATGTTTTAACCAACGGGAAAAACATTCAATAATCAAAATTCCAAGGTCTGTCAATATTGATTCATTACCCTTGAAAATTTTAGCAAACAGGTGTTTCGTGTCTATACAACATCTATACAATATTTTTTTAAAAAATCAAGCTGGATCTATATTAGTAATAGTAATAGTATGTGTGCCTAAATAGTAATGTCAATGTCATTTTCATAGTGACGCCATAAGTTTTTTTAATGTAGTAGGCATACCTATTATACCTACTTTTGGATAATTGAAAATACGCCTTGAAAATGGGGCACTTTTATTTCAATTTTATATTCCATAATCTTGGGATTGAAAATGTTGGGGTCTCAGGAATTTGTGGTTAGCTAATATTGTAATAGTTTTTTTCTCCATCATTGTTCCATCGACGATATTAAATAACTTTACTGACCGCAATTACAAATTCCGTAATATACATTTCCCGTAGTGCCCAATTATCGCAAACTCAGTAAATAGCTTACTGCAATTATAATTTCCTCAATATCTGTTTTTTTTCAGATAGTCAGCCTATCCAATGATGTTAACTCCATATAGAGTAGCTGACTCAATTATAATAATTATTTCCTAAGTATTCTTTTCAAGATATTATTTTATTTATTTTATTTTTGATATTATTTGGTACATCAATAAATACCGGAACATCTCACTCGAATATTAGGTCCCGGTTTGTTAGTATCTCAGTATCTGTATTGCTCCGCACAACATCTCATTCTACCGAGGCTCAGATCTCGGAACAGTTTCATAAGTATTGTAACATACTCTTGCACCGACTGTTTACGCTGTAAATAAAACTCGCTCCTCCACCCATTAGAGCAACCACCAAATCTCGACCTCTTCATCCATCACACCATGAACCCATACATATAATAACTCACGTGCTTCATTTAAACACGTCATTTCCAATATATTGCATAATGTGATCCTGACCGTGAATCTTACTCTTGTCGTGCCATCACCTAACGGAGGTCGGCCACCATCGGGGTAATCTTTACTTTATCATCTGCTACTTGGAACAGTTCGGTAGAAGGTTATTAAGCCATGAAATAAAGCGTCGTCCTCTGCTACTCTTATTCTTGGATGACAAATTGAGGAATGCTGTCCTCTCATAATTTGGCCGAGGTACTGTAGTTTTCTGGTTTTAATAATATGCAGGACCCATCGGTCCTTTTCTCATTCGACTGAAAACTCATTTGTCAGCTGGTCAGTCCAAGGAAATTTGAGAATGCGTCCATACAGCCACGTCTGAACGCCAACAATATAATGTCTACTACTATACTAATGTAGATTTGTTGTAAGCTCGTTATTTTATAGATGTTTTAATTTGAAAAATTTGGAATGTATTGTTATATCGAGAAAATCCTAACAATAGACATGTAATATAAATAATCTTATAGCGCTTGTACACGACGTGCGTGGATTTACTGGCAGCAATAGTGAGTATTTTAATCTATCTCGACTATAACTGTTTACAAGTAAAAGTGCTAACTGTCTCTCCAATCTCATTCTTTAAGAGTGAGCGAGACGCGATGTTGTCATTTTATGGTACTATTTCGTACTATTTGACAGGTAGTGAAAATCAGTCAACCTGAAAATTCGTTGGTAGTTCGTTTTTTTGCCGACAAGTTACCCACTATCGTTCTACTGCGCAGGCGCAGATAGAAAAAAATTCTACTGTCGTATGAAAATTCAGAAGCTTCCAAACTTTTTTGATGTATGTGTCCGCGATAATACTTACTGTCAAGAATAAATCCATGCACAAATAAACGGGCTATTAGACCCAGTGGGACCCAGTTGGATCATAAATAATTGATTTAGAGAACTCGCTCGCAAAAGTCTGTCATAATATAATAATGTATTCGAATAGAACTTGCTTCACGAATTCTCAAGCCTTTTTTTTATATTTGACGTCGAATAAAAAATAATTTATTTAATAATCTATAAGTACATCTATTTAATATTTACAGACTATTGTCCTCGCCTTACCTTTTATGGAAAACCTTCTGATACGTTTGACACGAAGGTACCTGAATCCAAAGATGTATTTATGGTTCTTTATACTAAAGATGGCAAAAAGGTATTCCTAAATGTTATTTTGTGTATAAATATAATTCTACCTTATGATTTATTTAATTTTGTAATATTATTACAAGGGCTTCACATTTACCTGCGTGCGACTCTTCTCGCTGTAGTCTGAAAAACATTCAGAAACAAATCTAGATCAGTACTTCTCATATAGACTCAAAAAACTTGAAACTTTGGAACTGTGGGTGCACAGCAGTGGCAAAGAGTGGAGATCCGCCATAAATGGTGCACATTAAAGTTTGTCAGTCATACGTATTTGTTTTCATTGTAATAAGACTATAATTTACAGATGGCGTTAGTTAGTTTCTAAAATTCAATTGAACCTTGCGAAACGAAGCCATAATAGATAGTCAAAAAATACTCGTCTATCTATAAAATATCTTAATCTAAGCAATTAAATCATAAATAACTTTAGATATTTAGATGTTAGCTACTTGCTCAACTTACTAAGGCCATACTCTGACTCCAAACACAAATTGCAAAACAATATGTGTATTTGCCAGATCCAGGATTCGCACCTGGGACCCACGGCATTATAAGCTTACTCGTAAGCCACTCGGCTATCATTGGAGTCAGCAAGCAAAATCAATAAAATGTTTACCTAGTTTTGCATTTTTGCAAATTATATTTTGTGTGAATATTTTATGAAGTAGTTCTCTGTGGTGGACAAAGTATGCTTAAAATATAGTGCCATACAATAACATTTTCTCGACCAAGCATGGATGGATGCATCCAAGGGATAAATTATTATTCTTTTTTCAGATATCCTTCAGATTATCATGTAGAATAGACGATTGTTTGTGGAAGAACCCATATTTTAAGCACAGTCGTCCATCAGTTTTCTTTAATAATGGATTCCGTACAACACCATGTCATCCAGCATCGATTGCAATCCCAGCTGCCCTATTGGAACGCGATGAAGCCAACGTGTTTGTCTTTGATCAAACGCAATTTTTAAATGGTGATTACATTAGTGCAATCAGAAACTCTGAAATAGTCGGAGAACTGGAGGGTAACTGGCTTGGAGAATTGTACCAAAAAGGTAATGACTAATTTTATTTTATATTTTAAATAATGACAGCCGTTTTGTGGAGAATTTCATTCATTTGTAACAGCACTCATATATCTATCACCCAGTTGTCGCTTCGTTCAGTAGTCAGTGGCGTCCAATCAGCGGTGGCTTGCTGAAAATATCTCTTTCCAAAATTTCTCCAACATTCTACCCTTGTCTGCCTCCTATAACTAATGCCGGCGCTCCATTCGCACGCAAGTCAGACGATTTACAGTATTCACCCCAGATCAGTCAGAGTACCCCAGATCTACGGAATTTTAATCCGCAGACCAGGCTCGTTGGATTTCAAACATGTTTGATATTTTACTCTCCGAGTTGCCAGACGTCGTCCGTCGATCACTACGTAAATTCGATTTGACATTAATACGTAATCGTTCGGACCGAAAAAAATCTGTAATTGTTTTAAACATTTCCATTGATTAATTTGTTAATTTACACATTAGAAAATGAGAGATTTACCAATTGTTTTTTTATTTGTATTTATGACATTCATAAGATAAAACTTAAAACTTTTTTCACTGCTATATTATTTTATGCAAGTCTACATATAAATAACACAAAATTATAGGATTATTAAATAATATAAATTATAGGATCGGCAAGGTGATACCATTTCACCTAAACTATTCACCGCTACTCTTGAGGACTTATTTAGGAAACTTGATTGGGAGGAAAAAGGTGTTCCAATTATGGGGAGCACCTCAGTCACCTGCGCTTTGCAGATGATATTGTTATACTCTCACAAGACCCGAAAGACCTCCAAGGTAGAATGCAAGAACTCGCAGATGTCAGTCAAACGGTCGGTCTAAAGATAAATGTCTCAAAGACAAAAGTGATGAGGAACTGTTTTTCGGACCCTGCGATTATCTGTATTTCTGGCACCCAACTTGAGCGAGTCAGCAGCTACGTCTATCTCGGACAGCAGGTGTCCATAGACGAAAGCATGCACGATGAAATTGTTCGAAGAACAAAGCTGGGATGGAGTGCTTTCGGACGTCTGAATATAATCTTCAAGAGTGACCTACCATTATGTCTGCGCTGTATGCGCACATTGGCTGAACACCCTACGCTTAAGACATAATTGTAGGTCACTCTTGAAGATACTATTCAGACATCCGAAAGCACTCCATCCCAGCTTTATTCTTCAAACAACTCAATCCGTGTCAGCGTATTGATCGGCGATATCAAATATCCATTTCCCGTAGTGTACAATTATGGTAAACTCAGTAAATAGCTTACTGTAGTTATTATTTCCGCGATATCCATTTTTCACAGTCAGCTATATCCGATGACGCAAACTCCATAGCTGACTCAATTATAATAATTATTTCCTAAATATTCTTTTCAAGATGTAGCCGCGCGGCTTCAGCGTTGGCCTATCACGCCGTGGATCTCTGGTTCGAATCCTGGGTCTGACAAGTACACATATTGTTTTTCAATTTATGTGAGAGTCAGGGTATGGACCTAATAGGTTAAGCAAGTGGCTGACATCCATTGCTCGTAAAAAAAACGAAATCTGTTAATTCAAACCTCTACCCTGTGGAGGCCCATATGATCCTATTAGGATCGGACATGGTCGAAAAAAAAATAATTTTTGATTGTGAGTAGGTACGTCAATAAATACCGGAACATAATTCATTGGATATGTCACTCGAATATAAGTTCCCGGTCTGTTAGAATCTCAGTCTCTGTATCGCTCCGCACAACATCTCATTCTACCGAGATTCGGACCTCGGAACAGTATCATAAGTATTGTAACATAACAACTGTAACATACTCTTGTTACACTGTTTACACTGTAAATAAAACTCGCTCCTTCACAAATCTCGACCTCTTCATCCACAACACCATGACTCCCACAGCGGTGACTCCTACACATACTTATATGCAAATATAATAGTCAATTATGACCATTTTATGCTATAAATAAATACCTATTACATAATATAAATAAGTAACATATTTTAGAATATATTTTCTTGACTTCCGCGTGGTCATATAGAATAATTATATTATTATACAATACCGGAATTCAATTTACACTTATAATAAGAATTTTAGTTTTCCAATTTTTTTACGTGATAAAAATATATTTTTTTAAATTTTTATTTCCTCACCCAGATAATTTGTTAAACAATAAGTTAAGTTTATATCATGTTCTTAATAATTTTAAAACACAATACCATTGTTGCTCGTAAGCAAAGCATATGGACCCACCCCTACAAATTATTTTTACGAGAAATAGCTTTTAGTCATGTTTTTAATCTAGTGGAATCCACAACACCATCTGTAAATTGTAGTCTAATTTCAATGAAAAGAAATACGTATGACTGAAAAAGTTTAATGTGCACTATTTAAGGCGGATCTTAACAGCCTACCTCCACCCTTCGCCATTGGGGTCCATGTTTCACAAGCATATGTGATTACGGGAAGCACACACTGTTTCATTATATTATTATGTATTTAAAATAAATTAATTTGAATTTTCCACAGTGAAAATGTTACTTAATAACATATGCGCTACCTTTTCCCGAGCAGCTTCATAAAAATATTATTTAGAAAAATATTTTATTTTCCCGTTTCTTTTCTTTATATTTCATCGTGGGTTCTAATAGATGGAGTGAACAGAGACTTTCAATTGATCGGCCATAGTCTTGGGGCCCAAACTGCAGGATCTGCTGGGAGAGCCTTCAGAAAATACACCACAAAACTTTTCCCACGAATTACCGGATTGGATCCTGCTGGCCCTTACTTCGAATTAACGCCACTTCACAAACTGTCATGTGCTGATGCCTTGTTTGTGGACATTATTCATACTGATGGAGGAATGCTTGGAATCATTCAACCAACGGGTAGGTTTTACCATTTACTATATTTTCATTTCATTCAGCCCATGGCAAGCTCAACCTGGACGTCAAACTCGCTGTGTATGCTTAGCTAATAACAAACAAAATCTGTTTGCTGGAGACCGAAATTTAATATATTATATTATGATCGCTTAAAAAATTGTGTAACAAAACAACACAAGATGTTATTATTGTTTGTGGTAATAGGTGTGTTCATAATAATTCCCGAGCCGTAGCGCGATTTTTAATTTTATCACGAGATGGAGCGGTAGTCTTGAGACTTGGTCCATTTCATGCGGCTCCATCTCTATACTTCTTCTTCTTATTATTTCACTCTGTCACGCCCCAGCATTGGAGCATAGAGCAAATTCAAGTTCGCCCACTTCTCTGGGTCCATCACCAACTCTTGCGTCTCCTGCGACACCAGACCTGCAGCGCGTAGATCGTTTTTGTAGCACCGCTGCAGGGTGAGGGAGGGCTGGTTACGGTGATGAAACCTTTGAGGCTGTGCCACAAGCTAATCACGAAGAGACGCTTCACGTGGCTGGGACATGTGTTCCGGATGCTATATAACAATTACAATAAGTTAGTTGTAATTGTTACAATAAGTGATATGTTTTAACAGCAGCTCTCTTGGCTGTGATAAATTTTAGAGTGAGATAGCTAACTTATTGTAAGTGTTACAATAAGTGTTAATATTTCGATACTTTCCCATCCTAGTAAGCTGCCATAAAGCCCGAAAGCAGTCTTGTGTAAGAATGGATGCGCTGATTTTAGTAACTTAGAATATTTGAATCACCACCCAGATGTGTATATTTATAAAGATTTTTATATATGTAGACCTTTCGATACGATATCATTGTTTATGCGAATGATATATCTACTAAACAGCTAAACCTTACTAAACTAAAGTAAGAGGACAAATCTTCTCTGTTCTGGCAGAACACACTAACTGGAGAATACTAGTTTTGAGTAATTTGACTTTGAAGTTGTTAAAAAGTTTGAAATAATAGTCTATTATGTGAGTTTATTAAGTAATCGTAAAAAGGATGACTTTAAAATAAAAACTGTTTATTTATTAAGAAGGTTTCCAGACGGTAAAGTTTAAAATAAGGAACACTTTGGTACTAACTCAATATGTAATTTTTTCGAATTAGTGTCTTCTGCCAGAACAGTGACGAAATACCCCATAGACAATCCCTCATTCGGGAATAACCCCCGTCAATAGCCTTCCGAATAATATCCCCTTCGCTTAAAAAAACCTCCGGTCGGTTACCCAATCACAAAAAATAATGAATTAAATAATCACGCCGTGGGTCCCAGGTTCGAATCCTGGGTCTGGCAAGTACGCATATTTTCAATTTGTGTGTGACACTATTTCTCGTAAAAAAAAAACAAAATCTGTTAATACAAACCTCTACTCTGTGGTGGCCCATATGATCCTATTAGGATCGGACTTGTTCGGGAAAAAAAGAAATAATCAATACAAAAATCTAAATGTTTATTTAAAAAATATATTTTTTACGAGGGGGGTCCAGGGTCCATGGTGCAGGGTGTAACTTTTCTAGAACTCTCTACTAATAGTGGAATCTACTCGATTTCGAATCTTTTTTGCAGGACACATAGACTTCTATCCCAACGGGGGATTCTTGCAACCCGGCGCACCTATCATACCACCAGAAAGTCACAGCCGATCCTGGAAATACTACGCCGAGAGTATTAAATATCCTTGTAACTTCCCAGCCATGTCCGTTTTCTCTAAATCCATTTGCCTCTTCCCACGATTCACTTCCATCTGTTCTATGTTGACTTCCATGTTTTCGATACCATATTCTATTTTATTCAAACCCTCAGAACCTAAAGTATTCATGGGACATGACCTAGATCCCTCAGCCGGAGAAGGTATATATTACTTGACAACAAATAGTCAGCCGCTTTATGGGCAGGGTGATATGGAATGCGACGAATCATCAAAGAAGGATTTCGATCTGTTCTCCAAGATAAGAAGCATATTTTTTTAAGTCGTGTGCAATTTAATTTATGATCACAAAGAGTAGCATCTCATCCATTAAATAGATTTAATTAATTGCATATTATGTGGATTAATTTTCTACAAACACGAATCTCATGTTTTGTCAGTTTTCAGTTGTTTGATATAATGAATTCAGAAATTCCACTGACACGTATCTCAAAACATACTTTATAACATAATAGATTTAAGCAATGACAATAAGTCAAGATATTACGTGTCTATTGCAGTAATATTCACAGTGAAGTTGCAACGCATTCTCGTATCTTCGACAATATGACTGATCGGTAAAAATTATAGTGCGATAAATTGAAGAAACATAACATTTTTTTCATGAAAATATGTGTACTAAATGGATATTTCATAGAAGAAAACTTATTCCTAAATTAAAAACTGAGAGAATAAAGTTGTTATTTCCCTCTCCTGAAAAGTTGTGTTTTTTGAGATACCTACGTGTTTGTAGAAAATGAACGATGATATTATATATCAGTGTTCTTCAATCGCTGGTCCGCAAACCGGCGTCGGTCCGCAAGAATTTATTACCAGTCCGCGAAAGCTTTCACCATGCTATCAACCGACTATATTGCTACGCGATTCGGGGAATTCGCACTAGATGAAATACTGAGAGAATTTTTGAATACTGCTGATATTAACCAGAAAGTTATATTCAACATCATTAGCCAATATTTAAAAGCGTAGGCTGAAAACTTTAATAAATATTTCTCTGAAAATTAAGATTACCTAAAGGCGGACCTCTAACCTTTGGATAAATAATCCCTTTTTGGAAGATATTAATTCATGCGCACTTGATTCTCGTATCTTCTGATGTCACTTTGGTGTCCAGACATAAAATACAGTCATTGTCTCAATTTTAGATATCCTATGATAAAGAATATCTATATCTGTGTTACAAATATCGGATTATTCTTAATCTTTTCGACTTTCTATTTATGTGAAAAGACTTTTCCATCTATGTCAGTAATAAAAACTAAATAGGGAAATCGAATGGATGTTAATGCAGCGCTTCGTCTCTCAGAAACAATGCTGAAGCTAAGTATATCAAATTTGCTTACAAAGAAGCAGCAGCATATGTGGCACTAACCAAAAGTTGTAATTAAAACATAAGATTTAATAAATAAAATTCTCTCTATAATGGTAATTATTTTTGGCCAATACCGGTCGGCGAAATATTTATCATACTTTCACCGGGCCGCGGCTGTTAAAAGGTTGAAGAACACTGATATATATATATATATATATATATATATATATATATATATATATAGTTTCTTCTGTTTTTGTATCTATATATTATGTAAAATAAAGTGAAATACGATTTTCATTACTACCAATTTACATTTTCCTACTGTTTACATTTTTTTCCTATCCCTTTAAAAACATAAAATCCGGATTGCATAGATATTTTAAAAAAATGTTCTGTATTATGTACTATGTACTAAAACTCCCGTTATAATTAATATAATTGTACTTGTTGCATAAAACGATTTTAGTGGTTTTAATTGAAAGCACAAGTCACTATTGAAATTTTAGGTATATAAAATCATGTATTTACCAAAGGGTGGGAATTCATTGCACATCGCGTTAGTCGAAATTCACGTCAACAAAAAATCTTCAAATATTTAGAAAATATTAATACTATCGACCGATGGTACTTGATGGAATTTGAATTTAAATTATAGTGGATTTAAGTTTTGTACTATTCCATTTGAGTCGTTTTTTGCAACCCGGGTTTTGCAACCTATCGGCATCTTCAGGCACTTCATATTTATTGAACTAATATTTTGTGTAACATACAGTTAAGCCTAGATTTTACTTAACCGGAATTTACTTTTCCGCTATTTTCGTATAGTTTTTGCAGTTCCGTTTAATTTTGGTAAATTGAATTTCCAGTATTACCTACGTTTATTTCTCCCAATTTACCTCTAAAATATTCAAAAAATACATTCGAAAAACATATGCGTTTCTATTTATGGTCACGTCTTTTTAATAATATGTATCATTTTTATTGTCAGCCGGAGTCGATCTACTGTCGGATGAAGGCCACCTCTAGCTCAATCCACTCTTCTCGGCCCCTAGTTCTTCGCTGCAGTTCGTGTTTTAAAGCGTTACTATGGGCGTTTAGTGCCCCTTGGGTACCACTCCTCAGTATGACTGCATAGCACGAGCTGTTGGGCCCATCGGACCGTCCAACCTGGTCGCCACAATGGCCAATTATATTGCATTTAGAACATTTGCGATGTCATACTGCCAACGTGAAGACCTCTTCACTTAGAATGTTCGGCAGTTTTGTATTAGCTTTAATTTGTTACTACAATTTTTTATATTGCCTCTACGTGCTCATCTCTCCCTTAAAGTTATGTAAATTCAGTCAAACCACATTTGAGTGCATGGTGACCCTAGTCTTGGGTAACTGCATCTGAGACATTCACAATCATAAAAAAATGATGTTTCACACCATACATAAGGGTCCAGTGATACACCCGAGTAAGACCGGGTGTGGTGCGGGGCGGATTTGGTATGGTAGGGCCAATGACATTATTAATGGACAACGCACTCAATACAGTAGCTAGCAAGTAAATTCGGGCATAGCGACATTTTCACATGTATAGGTAGACGTCACGCAATTTCCATTATGCGATATCACGCATCGGGAATTTATAGCAATATGACCTTTATTGTAATGGCGTTAGAACAGTGTTTCTAGTATCAATGTTCATTTGAGCGAAGCCGTTCGGCAGACCCGACAAAAAGCATCGGGAATTGATAGCAATATCACCTTTATTGTAATGGCGTTAGAACAGATTATGCCATTCGGCAGACTCGACAAAAAAGTGAATGTAATTTTTTTCCAGATGCTTCGTCCATATTAATGTCATTGGGTAGGGCCACAGAACAGAAAATAAATAGAATACCGATCGGCT
Source organism: Rhyacophila brunnea (assembly GCF_057557595.1). NCBI lineage: Eukaryota > Metazoa > Arthropoda > Insecta > Trichoptera > Rhyacophilidae > Rhyacophila > Rhyacophila brunnea. Next base: position 26,446,139 of record NW_028232904.1, on the reverse strand, counting down.
ATATTCAAAACGCCGCACGTTGAAGCAGGGTTTTTGAATGTGTGTGTCCTACGAAAATGAAGCACGCATTACGCACGTGCAACAGTGTGTGTATACATACAATACACCAACATTAAATGAGCGTAAATGCATAAACCGAGAGCAGTTTTCAGTATTAGGCGTACAACGTATTCTTGACACGTGTGTAAATTTAACACGGATTCTTCCTTACTCGAGACGGTTACCTACTATCGCCTTACCCGTTGGGTATTTCAGTTCCCATTATTTCTGAGTTCCCTGGGTAGGGCTATTAACTTCAATGTATGACTGCATTTTTCAGCGGTTGTCCACTCGCCGGGTAACATGCTCCATACTCCCGACACGTAAACTACATTGCGCGCGAATTCAGTGGTTACATTTTCCCGTCGGGCGTCGTATTTTTTCAAAAATTATTTTATCTAGTAGGTATATAATATCTGAGGTGTTTTCAAATTATGCATGTTTGGTTATTAATACTGAACTTACACGCACCCCAAAGCATCACGTCGTGCCGTATAACAAAATTTCTAACCAGTCGCTTTGAGTATTGCGTAACTATGAATACTCTGTTCAACTATGAATGACAGTTATCTGAAGGAAACTTCTATCTGGTGATAGACAAAAATGATAGAGCTCCCAAGACAAACCTCATAAAATGCATAAGTATGGATCAAATCCCTCTCCTTTATGCGAGTACGGAGAAGTCCAAACCATCATGTTGCTTACTATTTTCTATAAAATTTGTTGGCATGGATTAAGTCTCTATATTGCTGTTGTATTTCGTCACTGTTCTGGCAGAAGACACTAATTCGAAAAAATTACATATTGAGTTAGTTATACCAAAATGTTCCTTATTTCAAACTTCACCGTCTGGAAACCTTCTTAATAAATAAACAGTCTTTATTTTAAAGTCATCCTTTTTACGATTACTTAATAAACTCACATGATAGACCATTTCAAACATTTTAACAACATTAAACTCAAAACTAGTATTCTCCAGTTAGTGTGTTCTGCCAGAACAGCTGAACAGAGACGATTTATAATGTGATTTTGAGTTTTTGACAGTGACTGTCGTTTTGTTTAAATATCTCTATGATATATCCTACGCAACCCCCCCCCCCTGCTGCCTTACTGAATTACGATATAATAATTTATAAACGGACAGCAAATTTTGACTTAATATTTTCCAGTAATATCTATAAAAAATCTCCAAATAACAGAAGCTCAATATCCATTAACCGAGCTTTCGTAGGCCGCATTAAACTGCTAATAACGGACTTCTTAAAAGCGGTACTTAACTTTAAAGAAAGCTTTTAGGATTCTTTGAGAACATTGCAGGTGCATAAAAAATAAGGCTTACGGCCTAAAAATATGTAGGTCCTATATAAAGAACGAAGGTATTATTTTTCTAATGTTAAAAAATAATTCTATATTTTCTTTATATAGTACATATTGCATTTTTGTAACTATATATAGAGGATAGTGTGTAATAAATAAAATGTCTTTAAAATTATAGTCTGTCTAGAACAGTGGTTCTCATGTGCGGCCACCAGAGGATTTTGCTGCGGCCATCAGCGCATTACAGAATAATATTTCAAAAATTTATTTATAAAAATTATGAAATTGGTTGAATCATCATCGTCGGCCTGAATTTATCCACTGCTGGAGGAAGGCCTTTTCAAGCTGTTTCCACTTCTCTCGGTCCTGTGCATTGCGTAGCCATGTACTTCCGCAGAACTTTATCATTGCATCGATCCAGCGGCCTCTAGGTCTACCTTGCGGACGTTTTGTACTTCTTGGATACCACTGGATGACTAGATTTGTCCACCAATTGTCACTTCTTCGAGCTATGTGTCTAGCCCATTTCCATTTAAGGCTTTTAATAAACTCTATTTTATTTGTTGTTTGTCTTAAATTTCTTTCCACGCTCAAATGATCCATAATATATTCTTGTGATGAGATCATGTGTTAAAAACCTTTTAAATAATAACACGTTTAAAAAATTTTGGTCGAAATTATACGTTGACCAAGAATTAAGCCGATTCAAAGAATTATTGGCAACAATAATTTCTTTATTAATACTGTCGATTTTTCCTACTACTGTATACTGTGAAAGATCATTCAATGTAATGCACTTCATAAAAAAACAAATATCGAAGCCAGTTGACAGATCTAAACTTAAAAGCAGTCATGCGGTTCGCATTGGAAAAAATGAGTATTGAGAAATTTCCATTTGCATTCATTTTAAATAGGTACATTGATATAAACTAAAACGTTTAAATGTCTCTTATTAAATGGACTTGTCTAGATATTTAGTAAATAAAATTTGGCTTTATTTTTTTCAATCACAACAAAAGTGTAATTTGGTGCGGCTACCAGACGTTTCCATAGAACTGTCGATGTAAATTGTGCGGCCATAGTTAAATTTCACTTGAGAACCACTGGTCTAGAAGTTTTGTTTCCTATAATAATGCACATATGTATTGCTTTATTCTCTCTTAATACAGAAATACTTAATATAGATTAACGTGACGGAAAAATTATGTCTATTCCGACCAACATCTTATAAATTTTTATTTCCTCACAACGATCGGGTCAAAATTTACAATATACGAGGGTTGTATTATTTAAAAAATCAGGAAAATTTTATTTTTACAAAAAAAGAATACGAAATGTTTGATACATATCCCCACTATTTTTGACGTAGTCCCCGTTGCGATTAATGCACGTAGTGAGCCGTTTCACTAGGTTCTCGATTCCCTAGTAGAACTCCGGCCCCACCGACCTCAAAAATGTTCTCATCTCTTCATCCGTGTCCTCGTCGGTCGTTTTTCGGCCAAATGTTGCTTCGGTGAAGAAAAAAAAGGAAATAAGTCGGCGCCAGGTCGGCGTTATGAACAGGTTGATGGTAGACATCCCATTTGAATGAATCCAAAATCTTCAAAAAGAGCTAAGCGCTTTTCACACGGTTTTTTTTTGTGAGCTTACATCAGCATTTTAGGCACCCAACGAGCACACCTTTGCATACCTCAATTTTCCTCTCCAACTCATTTGATTGGTAGACTTACTGACATCTGTGATCAAAATCGCGAACTCACGGAATGTCAGACGGCGATATTCACGAACTTTATCATTGATTTTCTTCAACAAAACGTCACCAATTGAGGACCTCCTTCCTCTCCCCTCCTCATCATGAATAATCGTTCTCCCACTAGAAAACTCAATACATCACTTTCTGACATTCCGCTGGTTCATCACATTACTATAATTGGATGTGAGACGACGATGGATTTCAACAGGGTGGATCTCCCTCCTGGTTGAGAAACTGAATGATTGAACGCTCCTCGCAGGCGGCGGAATTCGGCAGCGGAGCATCCATCTCAAACAGACCCAAAGGTCATACTAAAGCAGCTACCGAGCCGGTTCACCACTCGTTCTGAAAAGGGAAGTCTACGCTACACGCCAGTGCTGCCATCTTTTCAGAAATAACATCCACGTCGCCAAAAATGAATAAAGGTCTTTAAAGAGTGGCTGGATTTAGAAAGATAAACTGTACATTGAAGTTGGATTAGATTGATCTGAAAATTTAGATGGAAGAATAGAAAATATTAATGCAGAATCTCTCACCCGTTTTCGGCAAGAAGGCGATTTTAAAGTCATGCGGCGCCTCCCCGTCCTTTGTGCTGTCCTGTAACCTCTTCGTGTAATACTCTTCCCCTGCGAACATGGATTCGTCTTCATAGTAGCACTGCTCTTTCAGGAAGATGACGACCCGTGAATTGGCGTTATTCCAGCCCTCGGCCCTCGCGTGTCCTTGGCCACGCATGGCCAGCAGCGCTGCGGCCAGAACGAGCGCGGGAAGGAGGCGCGGGACGGACGCTGCCATAAGGGCAAGGATGTCTTTGATTACGTCATCGCGGCCACTCTAGCGCCATCTTCTGGACTATGGGCTAATTCAACTGTGATATTTGTAGAGACCTGAAAAAAAAATAAAAAAAATCGTTTAATCGTAATATTAATACTATCGACCGATGGTACTTGATAAAATTTGAATTTAAATTCTAATGGATCTAAGTTTTATACTATTCCATTTGAGTCGTTTTTTGCCACCCGGGTTTCGCCTTTGGGCATCTTCAGGCAATGTGTACACTCACCAAAAGGCAATACATATATACGATTACACATTTTTTAATATAACCACAATGTCAGAATCAGTGTCATACTACTCTATGACAACATCTTCTTGGCTACGTGTTAAAACTGTAAACTAACATGCTCCTTCCATTTTTAACCGAACTTCCATTATAAACTAACAAGCTCCTCCCATTTAGTCGCCAACAGCGCCTTCATTCACGTAGCCAAGAAGATGTTGTCGTACAATAGTTAGTGGGGTGTTTTAGGTATGCGTGTCGTGTTTACCAACAATATTGGACTGTGTATGTGAAAAGAAAATTAAAATCTTCAAATCAGTCTTACGTATACGGCTTTGACTTTGTGATTTTTTCACCGAGATGTACTTTGTATATACATTATTTTACACATACCGGACTCGATGCCAAATGATATATTGGTTAAGTAGCTCGAGTATTGAGATAGTAGATAATATATGAATATATATTATATAATATGTTATGTTCAATAAACAAAAATAAATTTCAAGTCCTGTGAATGTGGCTGTATTGTGATTTTTTTTCAGATACCTATCACAGCCCTCATACCTTTAGCAGGCACCCTTCGCCACAGTTATTCAATAAGTTCGACTAAGCACAGGGCCTCAAGTTACAAGGGCAAATAGGTACTTATGGGAAAAACCTATTTACACAGAATTCATGTTTATCTGGCCACTAACACCCAAAATGGATATTATAGGTGAAGCAAAACACCAATAAAACCTTTAGGGTCTATGCATAAATTCACTAAGATGTATTTAGGATTCACTACTCACCGCCAGACGTTTTCAAGCTCACGTAACACAGGATGAAGACCTTTATTCTATTAATATGAGTCAGTAGATAAGTCTATTTACAACGTTTTTCTTAGCTCGTATTCTTATTTTTCCGGTGGTTGTTTATCCAGTACAAATTTTGCAATCGATTTTTAACTAACTTCCCGACTAGCTAGACATTTGAAACCCGGATTTCGCCTTTCGGCATCTTCAGGCACTATGTACACCCATCAAAAGGCAAATATACACTGACAACAAACACAATTAACTCTAACATAATAAATAAATACAATAACGTAGCTAACAACTTTATCACCTACCTAATATTTCAATAAAAATATATATAACAAACAAGAATATTATATAATATTAATTGTTCAACTAATAACTTTTTAAGACTAATATCTCATTAGTCATTAGTAACTCCAGTAATTCCCAATACAGTACCATTGCTACCAGAATGGACGATTTTACACCTCTAGAGTGTAGGTAGTATTTTACAACGTTTTTATTATGTCGTATTCTTATTTGTCCGGTACAAATCTTGCAATCGATTTGTAACTAACTTCCCGACTAGCCCGACATTTGAAACTTATCAAATATATCAGAAATCGTGTTATGCCAATGCATTTTTTTAATACTTTTAACCATCTTTAAGTAGAATTGATTTCATTTTCAGTTAATTCTGTTTTGTATGAAAAGTTATTTCGGAAGAAATCCGTAATCCAATCCACTATTATTGGTTGCTAAGGGGATGGTCCTAGCAGCTCAATTATTAATATATACGTGCGTTACTATGGAAATCAAAATGACATTTCAATATTCTATATTTGTTTGTTTGTTGCAAAATAGCAAAAAAATAGATGTGTTGACAATTATTGCCTTATTTGTCCTAAATTATTAATACATAGAATTGTTAAGTTTATATGATTTAACAGAAAATTTATAAACGTGGTATATAAAAAGTTCTTTTTATCTTGTAATTATTTTTAACCATGCCTAATCCTGTAAGGATTATAATAAAATGAGTAATTCACAACCATAGTGAACAAAATCTATTCTGGTTATTCTTGAGTAAGCTAAGTTCAAACATAATTTTTGAGTATTTCTTATTCATTAAGGGTTTGATTTCCTTTACATAATAACCTAAATGTTCCCAAAATAACACTTCAGAATTTCAATATAGAATTATAAATACTCAAATTTTATGTTTGAACCTAGCTTACTCAAAAATAACAGAATGGACTTGGTACACTATGCTTGTGAACATCTCATATGGACCTTTGCCCCCTACAGGGTGGCGGTTGTATTAACAGATTGTATTTACGGGAAATAGGATATTCTGTTACTTGCTCAACCTAATAGTACCCACGTTGGCCGCGGGGTTGATGCGTCGGCCTATAGCGTCGTGGGTCCCAGCGCATTTCGGCCGCTACGGCAGCTATCTAGATTAGGTTTGTATCGAAGTATTAGCACCTATTGTAACAGTCACAATAAGTTAGCCGTCTAAACAGTCAAAACTGTCAATCTCGCTCAAACATTTAGCATAGCCAATAGACGTACTGCTAAAACATAGCAGTTATTGTAACAATTACAAATAACTTTTAACTAACTAACCGGACACGGTATATACTCGTAGGTGTCTACATTTTATTTATGTAAAATCTAATTTCGGTATGGTTGCAATATTGAAGCTCGATTTGATATACACCCGATTCTCTTTTTGCACGGCTTTTTTTGCACGGTTTAAAAAAGTACTGATTATTTTTTAATATCTTTTATTTACACTGATTTTATTTGCTTCAAAACGGTTTAAAAAAAACTAAAAAGAATAAAAATACGTATGTATGTACATATTTATCAAAAAATTGCGTTGCAATGGACCGCACGCCACTGGTGCACACATATGTGATGATGCCGGATGCCGCCCATACATACATACGTACATACATGGCGCCACTAGTCAGTCACTTCAGGTTCAATACGAGAGACGCGCCGTGTCCTTCGGCGTCAGCGTCATTAAACCTTTTTAGCGATGAGACTGATTTTTCGCCAGAGAAAAACAGCAATTGTCACGTAACGATACTGAATGAATATATTCATCTATGCTAAATTTAATTTAAATCGAAAACTATGTATTTTTATGTACATATACTTAAATATTTTTATGAATACTTAAATATTTTAATGTAGGTATAAATAAATAAATTTAAATAGGTATAAAAATCGGCCTTATCTCCGGGAATAAATGCTGGCATGCCTGCAAGCGACTGGTGGGGTCAAAAAATCTTGGCCGAAGAAGTAAACTTCTAATTTATAAAACAATTATAAGGCCAGTGGTCACTTATGGCTGTGAGACTTTGTGCTTAACTCAAAACGAGAAAAACAAATTAGCTGTCTTCGAGCGCAAAATACTCCGCAAAATCTTTGGACCCACGTTGGAAAATGGGAACTACAGAATAAAAATGAACCACGAGTTGGAAGAGCTGATTGAACAGCAAACAATCATAAGATACTGTAAGTCCAAAGACTACGATGGGCGGGACATGTGGAGAGAATGCCTGAAGTTAGAGCGCCAAGGATCATGACGAAGTGGCTACCCCAACGGAAGAGACCCAGAGGCCGTCCAAGAAGGAGATGGGCTGACGCCGTAGAAGTGGACTGGCTTCATATAGGAAGACCCGGTAACTGGATAAATGTGGCAAGAGACCGGAGTGAATGGAGAGCGGTTGTGGAAGAGGCCAAATCCTACCCCGGGATGTAGCGCCGTGGAAGCAGAAGAAGGTATAAATAATAAATAAATTCGATTTATTTTTGAGTTCAAGAATTTCGTATTTTGAGTTGATTTTTAGTAATGGAACCTATCTACCATTTTTGTATGGGCAACTTATCTTTTTTTACACAGTTTTGTTTTGCATGGTAGTCTTTGGAACGTATCCCCCGTGCAAAAAGAGGATCAGGTGTAAATATAGAAAGCATTTTTGGATTCCTCTAGTTTTAGTAGGTGGAGTATTCACTTTAAATTCTTAATTATTTAACCGTTCATTTCAGTAACCCATGCTTTTCCAACATAACTTTCACAGTAATAGGCCCCTACGGAGGCATCTACGAAGATGGCTTAAGGGCCCACATGCTCAGCGTAGGTCAAAATGGAGCTTTTATTGTGTTTTCAGAGCACGACCCTGGACATTCTTTAAACGTTGTAGACAATCTTTATTGAAGCTTTATTATCCTTTATATTTATTTAAATCATATGAAACTTTGTAATTATTTTAAAGTTAGTTTTTTTTAAACAAATAAAAAAGGGACCCACATTACTTAGACCTGTTTTATTCATGAAAAAAGATAAGGCTAGTTTTCTTTGGTTGAAATGGCGTGCCTTTATTGCCTAGTGGGGGGTGTGGGGGTGCGAAAGTGGCGCAGGAAAATGCAAATATGAGGCGAAATAAGAGAAAATTGAGTGTATTAAATGACACCCTCGAGATTGTATTCCTTTATTTCGTTTTTTTTTCTCTCTCATTTTTTTCGATTCTTTTTCTGCGTAGAACCGGTATTACTAGGTTATTCCAAATACGGCATGAGATTCTATAGGAATATATTTTTCGTCTCGAAATAAATTTGGCCAAAACCAAAGTTTCCCAAAGTGTGGTACGCGTACCCCCTGGGATACGGGAAGAGTTTGGTACGCGCTGCACCGGGCTTTGGCTGCGCCTGGTGCAAGAAGCATTAATGCGACACCAATACGACACCAATACAACATCCATGCTAGAAAGTTTATCGCACGAGGAAGAAGAACAATTAATTGTTGGAATTAGCTTCAGACGGATTCTTGAAAAATAAATTTAGAGAGTGTGCATTAACATCATTCTGGTTTCAAATGAAACATGTGTATCCAGTCTTAACAGAGAAAGTCCTGAAATAATCTTGCTTTTTCCAACTTCATATCTATGTGAAGTTGCTTTTTCAGTATTTGTAGACATTAAGTCAAAAAAAGGAACAGGTTTTTGGATGTGGAACCGCATCTCAGATTAAAATTAACAACCAGGGAATTAAATTATGATGATCTGTCTCAACGTAAACAATTTCATTCTTCTCATTGATTATAATGAATGTTATTTATAATACAAATTTTTTTCTATTTTACTTATATTTTATTATTAAAGTATTTTATTTTTCGTTTATTATTATTTTGTTTATGTACCTACTAAAAAGGAAAAAAATATATTTTGATTGTTATTAAAGTACCCAAAACTACCAGTTTCTCCAGGTTGTCCGGTCCGCGCTTGCTAATATGTCCAAAAAACTGCAGAATTCTTCTCAGACATATTGTCGATAGCCATTACTTTATCTCTAGTCTCTGGATGATTGACTGGTTCCGCTCCGTCCAAGAAATACGAAGCATAAAAAAGCGAAATAATAAAAGTCTTTAATTCTTGGACAACCTTCGTACTAGTGCGGAAGCCTTTCATGAAACGGACTCTATCCGTTGACTTTTAAACGAGGTGTGAGGATTGACTACCCCGAAAAATATACAACAACAAAAAGAAATAATAAAAAACTGGGTTTTGAAAAGCTAACCGAAGTTTCTATCGTGTTTTTCTTCCGCGCTGTATCTAGGGCTTATTTTAAAACATAACACAGTAAAATACTGGTAAGTAAATATATTTAAAATCGGTATTGCCCATTTGATTGGTATATTAAGATATATTAGATGCATGGATTAACTCTGAATATGATCTATATTGCAGGGTTGTGTTCACAGAACAGATAATAAATAGAATACCGATAGGCTATATTCAATACGCCGCATGTTGATGCCGGGTTTTGAATGTGTGAGTGTCCTACGAAAATGAAGCACGCATTATGCACGTGCAATAGTGTGTGTAATACACCAACATTAAATGAGCGTAAATGCATAAACCGAGAGCCGTTTTCAGTATTCGACGTAAAAGGTATTCTTGACATGTGTGTAAGTTTAACCCGGATTCTTCCTTACTCGAGTTGGTTACCTGCTATCGCCTTACCCGTTATGTATTTCAGTTCTCATTATTTCTGAGTTCCCTGGTTGTGCTATATCTATTGCTTTAGACATTCACGGTTATTTGTTACCTATTGTATTGGTTCACAATATTCAAGTGGAATCTGGGCATGCGTTAAGGCTATACTTCAGTTGAGGCATGGTCTAAAAAGATCGTGGCTAGACGTTGCGCGGATTGTGCAAATGACGCGTGCTGAACGAAACATAATTTGTCATAAAAATCCAACATGCGTCAATTTAATGTTATGTTTATTGTTAAATTACTAATAATAATAGTATATTATTCATTGACATGTTTTCTTTTTAAAATATATGTATACGTAAAGTTTTTTAGTCATCTTTACACGATTTAAGAATATTTTCATCCGACGCCATGACAAAACAAATCGACGTGCGGACACTTCGACTGTCGGTCTCCGAATGGCAAAGCGGCCGAAATTTCGTTGAACATACAGTCGAAAATTATTTGCCGTTTCACTTATGTACGCTCTTCGTAGAGATACAAAAGTCCGACGAACTGGTTGATGATGGAACTGATGGAATGCATTTTGGATGAATGTCGGCTAATCGATAGTTATAAGACAGTCAGGAGCCAGTTTCGACCTAATCCCCGAAGGGGGGAGGGCAATTTGATTAATATTATCATATTGGTAGCTGCATAGGCTATTTCGTCGCTAATTTTCTACAAACACGTATTTCAATTTTTGTCAGTTTTGAGTTGTTTGATGTAATGAATTCAGAATTTGAATACGCACATATTCCACTAACACGTATCTCAAAACATACTTTACAACAAAATATATTTAAGCAATAACAAAAACTAAAAAAACAATAAAAGACTTTTATAAATATTATAAACTCGTATCTTGAGTGACGTGATTATAAGTATACATAATACTGAACTCCGACAGATGATTGTACTGAAGCTCTTTCTCGTAAGTCAAGATACGTATTTGCTGCAGTAATATTTACAGTAAAGTTGCAACGCATTCTCGTATCTCCGACAATATGACTGATCGGCCGACAGTATAGTGCGATAAGTTGAAGAAACATACCATTTTTTTTTTCATGAAAATATGTGTAACTATACTAAATGGATATTTCATAGAAGAAAATTTATTTCCTAATTAAAAACTGAGAGAATAAAGTTGTTTTTTGCCTCTCCTGAAAAGTTGTGTTTTTGAGATACGTGTTTGTAGAAAATTACAGACGATTTTTCAAGCGACAATCTATTCTACAGCGGTGCCAACTTAGCGCTTTTCTTGACAGATCTTATCATTTTTGAAGTGGCATCTAGCTTGTAAAATACAAAATACCCATCTAGCGTGTTTGGTCCCACCTATATTATTATACTTGGTAACATATTGAATTTATTGCGACAAATGCCACTATTTTGAGGAAAAGAGAAAATATAATAATAGGTAAACAGGTAAGAATGATCCATAATATTTTTATTGATTTTTAAGGCGACGGAAGGGGTTAGGAGTAATAAAATCCACCAGGTGCCACTAACTTCCACATTTACCCCGCCTACTATTTATAGATTCTCGTTGCTTCAACCACACAATATCACACTGTTTAATGTGAATTCTTCATACCCATATCGACTGCTTAATCTCCAAACAATCCAACAGCACTTTTGACAAAAAATTTGATTTTGATGGCATTTTGTTATAAAGCATGTTTTCTATAGGTTTAATGTTTGAGGTTTTTACGGTTGTTTTTTATTGTAATAGATTTTTGGGTTTCCACCGTGTGTACTTCTTGGATGATAGCAATATCGATGATGGGTTACAGATAAAAACGTCATGGCTTCCGGCACCATCAGCAAAATCCAATATTAGAGCGGGTATCTCTGGTCGTAACGATTGACATTCTTAGAGCAACGTTTACATTCATATACCTACACTACATTTCATCATAAAAATTAATATAATATCTCTTTATAATGGCCTCTGCAACGAGAACGAAATGTCGAGAAAACAGGGAAACCCAAAAATCTATTACGCCATGTTTTCTATACTCACACTAAATTTCAAACTCCTAAACCTATAAATAAATGCTTTATCATTCTTCAAACAAAAAAGTCAACTGCAGGTTCCAAATTTCCAATATCATAAATGGAACAACTCCGCTCTTTATATAAATTTTCTTTATATTATAAAAGGGAAACTAAAATAGTGTATTAATTAATACTACAATTTATTTGTAAAAAGTTTATTTTTGGAATTATTAAATTCCGCTCGATAGTTAAATTATAAAGTTTTTTCTCCTTCCTGAACAATTTTCCCAAATGGAGTTAGCCGGTTTGCAGATTAAACAGTCGTTATACTCCACTATATGAATCTATCGATAAACAATTGGCCTGCAGGTATAACTACGAACTAGTGCGAGCTGTCGCATCCACAAGTGCCTATCGAATGCGCGTAGCTTAATAATCATCATTATTATTAGGATCGTTAGTGTCCATTTGTGTCATCCGCGCTGTCTTGTCTTTTAGACAAGCCGAATCGTAATATTAAAGAGAACATTGGTTTTCCCAGATAAATGCACCAATTGGCACACAAAAGTGCCATGGGTATGCCATTTACCGTTAAGTAATTTAATAAACTATTTTTTTATTCAACGAATAATTCACATTGAGAATGTAGCATTCTATATATTGAATTTTATTCGTTGAATAAAATAAATAGTCTATTAAATTATTAGCAAGCCAAGTACGTAATACACAAAAACCAATAGCCAACATTGTAACGCAATTTGATAAGCATTTCATGTAAGAACTATTAGTTAAAATCGTCGCAATTAAGTATGATACCCGTAGCTTAATTGGAAAAGCACACGTGCGCGAATCCAGCGGTTACAAGTTCAAGTCCCGTCGGGTATCGTATTTTCTTTTAAAAAATATTTTTTTTTCTAGTGGGTCATGTGATGTTTTCAAAATATTTATATTCAATTAAGTAATTTGTATACTTGAAAACATATTCTTATTTCTTTCTTTCGACCATCTCCGATCCTAATAGGATCATATGGGCCTCCACAGAGTGGAGGGTTGTATAAACAGATTATATTTTTACGAGAAACGGATGTCAGCCACTTGCTCAACCTATTAGATCCATACTCTTACTCATTCACAAATTGAAAAAACAATATGTGTACTTGCCAGACCCAGCATTCGAACTTGGGACCCTCAACTCTATAGGCCTTCGTTTATGCCATATATCCACATCATGTACCCACTTGAAAAAATCATATTTGGAAAAAATACGAAGCTCGATGGGATTTGATCCCGTATAACCACTGGTATCGCGCCAACTGTGTTGCATTAACCAATTATGCTACGAGCGTCCTGTCTAATTGAGAAAATTTAAACTAGTAGATCAAACATGAAAATGCTTATCAAATTGCGTTATTATTGACTATCGGTTTTTGTGTATTAAATCAAGGAATATTAATTACCTTACAAAAAGGTTACCCACAAGACTGTAATAATTACAGAGGAATCACTCTCCTCAGCGTTCCCGGGAAGGTGTTGGCGCAGATTCTCCTGTACAGGATTAGAAGTCCCATGCTGGACATTTTGCGTGCGCAGCAGAGTGGATTTGTCCCGGGGAAGTCCTGCTCAGAGCATATTTCAACTCTCCGATGCCTTCTGCAACAGTACCAAGAGATGAATATACCTGTCGCCTGCTGCTTCGTGGACTATGAAAAGGCATTTGACAGTCCTCATCGTGAATCTCTGTGGCAAATTCTGCTAGGATATGGTGTCCCACGGAAACTGGTCGCCGTGATAAGTGCTCTCTACACCAATACAGAGTGTCGCGTGAGAGCAGCCAGAACATCCTCTGACCTCTTTGAAATCACGTCAGGAGTTAAGCAAGGATGTGTACTTGCGCCCTTTCTTTTTATCATCATGATGGATTTCATAATGCGTAAGACGGTTTGCCCCGACAGTGGGATACGCCTACATCATGATGACACAAGCGATCTATGCGAAGAAAGACTGTGCGACTTGGAGTATGCAGACGACGCAGTCGTGTTTGACTCGACGATCGAGAGGTTGGAGGTGACCGTGAACAGGCTAGCCGCGAACTTGATGCGTGTGGGTCTTCATCTGAATGCCGCTAAGACCAAATCCATGTGCAGTGCTGCTTGCATCGACGCCGACACTCCTCTGCGGGTTTCTGGATTGCCCGTCGAGCTGGTGTCCAGATTCAGGTACTTGGGTGCCACGGTTGCCGATGATGGTGGTATTTCTAGTGAGCTTGGAATCCGCATGGGTGTGGCGGGCTCTTCGCTCAACCAACTTGGAGTCGCATGGAGGTCAAGGCTGTATTCTGTGAGGACCAAATGTCGTTTGTTTAACGCGTGCGTGCTACCTGTGCTCCTGTATGGCTGTGAGACATGGCATCTTACTAAGCTTCAAGAGTCTCGGCTTTTGAGCTTTGAGAATCGATGTCTCCGCAGAATCTTAGGGGTACATTGGTACGACCGCGTTACAAACATCCGAGTTCGTGAGCAGACACAACAGCCTTCGGTGATTGAAGTTATCACGAAGAGACGATTCACATGGCTGGGACATGTATTCCGGATGCCGCCAAAGAGTGCGGCACTTCGTACCCTTGTGGCACAGCCTCAAGGGTTCCGTCGCCGTGGCCGGCCCTCCCTCACCCTGCAGCGATGCTACAAAAGCGACCTACGTGCTGCAGGTCTGACATGGCGGGAGGCACAGGAGTTGGCGATGGACCGAGGGAAATGGCGCCAACTTGTGCTTGCCCTATGCCCCAATGTTGGGACGTGACAGGGTGAAAGAAGAAGAAGAAGAATTATTACTAACCGATGCACGGCTCTCGCCAATTATTTTAGTTCGTATCCGGAAATTTGTTCGTAAACAGTTCACCGCAGGACACTTATTCGTGCGCCGCAGTACGTGAAACATGAGTTCGTGTAACATTTAATCAAAGACGAGTTCTTCGTTGAACATTTCACCGTGGAGTGTATTTGTACGTATCCTACAACATGTGGCGAATTTTATGAGATGTCTTTACTAGGTTAGGTTAGGTTAGGTTAGGTTAGGTTGGGTTAGGTTATGTTAGTATTAATCTAATTAGAACAGTACTATTTGCAAACTATCGCCGCATTTTGTAAGATACGTACAAATGTATTCCACGGTGAAATGTTCAACGAAGAATCGTCATTTGATAAAATGTTAAACGAACTCATGTATCACGCATGAATAAGTATCCCACGATGTACTGCATACGTACAACTTACATGTAACCATTTTAGTTATAACGTCTACTTGAACTTGCTAACAATTTTTAATAAACTATTAATTCTTATATTTAACGAATAATTCACAAGATTTTGAGAATGTAACATCTCAGATATATTTATACACACTAGAAAAAATCATTTATTTGAAAAAAGTATCCCATCGAGCTTCGTATTTTTTTCAATATGATTTTTTCTAGTGGGTATATCTGAGATGTTTTCAAGTTATGTATGTTTAATATATGGAATGTTACATTCTCAAAATCTTGTGAATTATTCGTTGAATATAAGAAATAGTTTGTTAAGTACTCGTAATTTGTATTTTTTTAAGTTTCTGTGCGCCTCTATTATACAGGTATTGAGCATCTCATTCATTACACTTTCAAACATATTGTTACACATCTGTTAACTGGCTGAATAAATTACGCACCATTGGGAAACGTTCAAAAAGGTTTTTCCGGAAAAACCTCTCGCGGCGTACCTATAACTCGATGCGATTTATTCATTTTTCAACATTTATCGCGTTTTCCTTTTCCGATATTCTGAACACGTCAGACCGGCGAGCCTTCACCCTTTTCCCCAGATTGATTGAGGCTTTTGTTAAAGTGATACAACAATTTATTCTTTCCTACTCCATTTTCCTCTTTTTTATATTAAACGAACTTCTCGATGAATTGTCTGGCTCCTATAGAAAAAAACCGTTTCAGAAAAAGGTACATTAACCCGACCAATATAGGACAAAATTGTCTATTGTATATATTTACAGTTTATATACTTTTTATAATATTTTTTCTCTTGTAAAGATTAAAGTTAAACGTGTCTATGCTTGTAGAGTAAATTCCACTGATGAGTAAGGTAAAACTTTTTAAAACTGACTCTCTACTAGATAGAGGTGGGAAAACTTGTCGATTTTGAAGACTAAGTATACTTACTACTAGTATTAAAAAATACTTAGTATCGAAACTTGTTCCAAAATATTTATTTTTAGCGTATTTTTACCTTAACTTTTTATATACCACGTTTTTTTAAATTTTCTGTTGAATCATATAAACTTGACAATTCTATGTATTAATAATTTAGGACAAATCATTTTTTTGCTATTTTGCAACAATATAGAATACTGAAATGTCATTTTGATTTCCATAGTAACGTACGTATATATTAATAATTTAGTTGCTACGACCACCCACTTAGCAACCAATAATAGTGGATTGGATTACGGATTTTTTCCGAAATAACTCTTTATACAAAACAAAATTAACTGAAAATGAATTCAATTCTACTTAAAGATGGCTAAAAGTATTAAAAGAATGCATTGGCATCGTGTTCTGGTATATTCTAAAAGTTTCAAATGTCTAGCTAGCCGGGTAGTTAGTTAAAAATCGATTGCAAGGTTTGTACTGGATAAACAACCACCGGACAAATAAGAATACGAGCTAATAAAAACGTTGTAAAAAGTGATAGCCAACATTAACGCAATTTTATAAGCATTTCATGTAAGAACTACTAGTTAAATTCGTCGTTATTAAGTAATATGCCCGTAGCTTAATTGGTGAAAGGACATTAACGCTAATCTATTTGTTACAAGTTACAGTCCTATCTGGCGTCGCTTTTTTCTGGTAGGTATCTGAGGTGTTTTCAAATTACTTATGTATTTTAAATTTGGATAATTTGGTAGCGTCATTTCATAATTTCAAGCGTGACTCTATTCATGACGATTTACCTGACTATACTGATCATAAAATATGTCAAAAAGTTGGCGCAGTATCATAGCTCGGATTTTTTTTTAGAATTATTAATAACCATGTCCTTGATTTTTCGTACAAGGTGATTGTTAGTAATTTTGAACAATCACAAACAACCAGGCTTTGAGAAAAACACATCAATATCGTATCCTGACCGGGAATCTAACCCAGAACTCTCGGGTGGAAGGAGAGTGCCTTACGCACTGCACCACGAGAGCCGCCATCATAGCTCGGATTGGCAGTTAACTATCAAAACAAAACAAAAAACACCGTTTCTATTAAGGGGGGACATGCTCAGCGTAGGTCAAAATGGAACTTTTATTGCATTTTCAAACCATGATCCTGGACATTCCTAAAACGTTGTAGATAATCTATTTACATAATTTTGAAGCCTTGTTATCCTTTATATTTATTTTAGACATTTATTGACTGCAAAAAGTATTTTTATTATATAAAATAGTGTTCTTTTAAACCTCTCGTTCTAATGTTTTAGAATATAGTCATACTTCAGTACATGAATGTGCAGCAGTGTTAAGATTTTTTACATTTATTAATTTTTAAACGAATTCATAAAACCATTAGCATAATTTATGACGAGATTATTTTTGTAAAATATTTACGATGAAAATTATATTGATAATCTCTGTGATCCCAAATTTGACAAGAATTGGGCACTTTATTATTCAAAAAATGGACAAGATTAACACATTTGAAGATAATTCTAAAGATACTCATTATAAGCTATGTTTTTGACCATTCAAGTGTGATAAAAAATCTTAACACCGCTGCACATTCATGTACTGAAATATGACTATATTCTAAAACATTAGAGCGAGTGGTTTAAAATAACACTATTTTATGTAATAAAAATACTTTTTGCAGTCATCAAATGTTTAAAATAAATTTAAAGGATAACAAGGCTTCAAAATTATATAAATAGATTATCTACAACGTTTAAGGAATGTCCTCGATCATGGTTTTAAAATGCAATAAAAGCTCTATTTTGACCTAAGCTGAGCACGTCCGCCCTTAATACTGTGATACATTTGGAAAATCATGATACGTATTTTACGGAATAAAAATTATTAAAATATTGAAATTTATAATAATTTTTAAAGTTATTGTGCACGCCGATTTCGCAAACTAATAATATTCGCAAGCCCTGGGCAAAATAATAAAAAACAAATTGATATTTCAAACAATTTCCCACTTGGTTGAGTTTTAAACGAATCGAACCCTTTTTATATTTTCGTTATAATCACAAACCAAAATAATTTTCTAAAAGCCGATAAGCTTTTCCGTTATTGATATTCAAATGGTGTGCCTGAAAAATTAAATACGCCCCAAACTGTAATAAATTTCAGTTAAATTGTCAGAATGTTAAATTTTTGAGTTCAAATAATTCATACTATCCATAGAATACTGTTGCGAGGGGTGAAGCTTCTAAGATTCGACATAAATAGTGCACACTAAATTTTATCTGTCATACATATTTGTTTTTATTTAAGGCTATAATACCCCAGTTGAGGCATGGTCTAAAAAGATCGTGACTAGGCGATGCGCGGATTGTGCAAATGACCCGAGCCGAACGAAACATAATTTTTCATAAAAATCCAACATGCGTCAATTTAATGTTATGTTTATTGTTATATTACTAATAATAATAGTATATTATTCATTGACATGTTTTCTTTTTTAAGTATATACGTAAAGTTTTTTAGTCATCTTTACACGATTTAAGAATATTTTCATCCGACGCAATGACAAAACAAATCGACGTGCAGACACTTCGACTGTCGGTATCCGAATGGCAACGCGGCCGAAATTTCGTTTCACATACAGTTGAAAATTATTTGCCGTTTCGCTTATGTGCTAAGTCTACAATTGACAGGAGATGATGTAGGTTCATTTTTTTTAAATCCAATTAAACACTGCGAAAATCAAGCCATTATAGATTAAATATGCTATAAGCCGGCGCCCGGCAACCTATGGCACGCGAAAGGATTTTTTTTTGGTTGCACGCCTCGAAAATGAAGATTTATTAAATTTTTCAGTACTTTTCGGCAATTTAAAAGTTTTTTTTTATATTTTCCAAGTTTCAACTTTAAGTAGGTTACATGTAAGTTGTACGTATGCAGTTCTTCGTGGGACACTTATTCGTGCGCCGCAGTACGTGAAACATGAGTTCGTATAACATTTTATCAAATGACGAGTTCTTCGTTGAACATTTCACCGTGGAATACATTTCACCGTGGAATACATATTCTACAACATGTGGCGCTAGTTTGCTGTTCCAATTAGATTCAATACGAATTCTATGAGATGTCTTTATTGGTTTTAAATAATTTAATGTTGAAACTACATAAATAATATACCTATACGATGTGATTGTATTCATAATCTACTTACCTACCTATTTTCTAATGTGTGTTCCTTGTATTACAATGGTTTTGTTTTAAGTGTTTTATTTAGACATTAGTATTGTCAGTTACCGAAATAGATATATTTTTTAAATATGATTAATAAATAATTTTATATTTATAATTCCTTGTGTTTTTTTTTTTTTTTTTAAATCCCTGTGTAATATATTAGTATTAGCTAGTATTAGTATATTAGTAAGTAATATTGCACTTTAATGGTATAAATTATCAACAGCTATTTATTGGTGGTAATATGTAAAATATTATATTTGGATATTATCTTTATTATTAGAATATTATGGTTTCGAATGTTTTATTCAGAATCCTATAATCTTATAAATAAAAAAATTACGTGAAAAATGTTCTCTTATTGTATTAATATGTACTTATATTTATATTTGTAAATAAAAACAGATCAAATGTTTCTTATACACATAAATTTTGCGTGTGCACAATGGACATGTCGATTTGAAACCTTTTTTAAGTAGGCATTATTGAAAATACAAAGATGGCAATACCTACCTACTTTAATTTTAAAAATAAATGTATATAGGTACATAGGTATGTAGATAAATGCTGTTGTTTGATTCATTTAAGCGTCAATTACATTGAGCTTTTTTACGAGCTGATTATTGGCAAATTTATAATCTGCCTGTAAATTCGCCCAGTGTAATCATCGAACAAGCTAATAAGCAGGTTGTAAACACTCCACCGAGAAAAGTTGAAAGCCGGTCAACTTTATAAGCTACACGCCGGCTTGTGGGCGTATCGCGTCTGCGCAGTAGAGCGTGGTGGTGGAAAAACGAACTACTCATTTTGAAATTTACCTTTTTGACGTTTAATGGAAACATTATTATGGAGCGTAGCGACCTCCCGGCAAAAAAAACGAACTACGTTCCGTCAAAATCGCTCGCTGGCTTGTGGCTTATCAGCGAATGGAAAATTTTGTGTGTAATCATGAAATCGCAGTAGCTGAACCGCCCGCTTTTAAATTTGCCAATAATCAGCTCATAAAAAAGCTCAATGTAATTGACGCTTTAGGATATTATTGATTTTTATAGATAAGTACGTAGTACCTACTTTAATTTTAAATATTTGTGCCCGAGTTGGGGGACCGGTCGTTTATGAAGAGTGGGTTCCCTTGGATGTACCAAAATACACGTTGTTTTTTTAAATGTGTCTAATGTGGCTTATTGCGTTTTATTTTAATTAACTACCAAATATGTTGAAATTTTATTATAGTATTATAAAAAATGTGTGTTCTTATTATTTTTCTTGATTATTATAAAATAATATTATTATGGACAATGTTGGTTTGAAACTTTTTGTAAATGGATATTATTGAAAATACGAACTTAAAAATAAATATACCTACTTATATAGATGACTGCATTTATTGAATTCATTTTGGATATGATTGATCTTTGCAACTTTATAGATAGGTACTACTACATAGGTACTTTAACTTTAGCATATCCTGATAATACAGGTATGGTATCCGACTTGGCAGAGCGGTTCCATATAAAAAGTGGGTTCAATCCCGTGACTGGATAAAAAATACATGTTGTTTTTTTAATGTGTGTTAATCCAACGTGAGACCAATACTTATTGTAACAATTATTACAATAAGATGTTTGTAATTGTTGCAATAAATGCTATATTTTAACAGCAGCAAGATAGGTGCTATTAAAATATAGCATACAAACCTACCCTAAGTTTGATAATCATCATCATCAGCCTGAATCTATCCAATGCTGGATGAAAGCCTCTTCAAGCTGCTTCCACTTCTCTCGGTCCTGTGCGTTGCTTTGCCACGTACTTCCGCAGAGCTTGATCATTTCATCGATCCAGCGGCCTCTAGGTCTACCTTGCGGACGTTTTGTACTTCTTGGATACCACTGGACATGGCTCCCACAAAGGAAGGGCTGATAGGGCTCTAGCCTGGGGGCCCGAGCTCAAGAAGGGCCCGGCGTGGCGAATCGACCAGATAAGTGATTTAAACACATCACAAATTCTCTCGAATAGTAATAATAATACTTATACCTAAGAGAATATTTTTCATATACTTACTAATATATTTTTTGGTACTGTTCGGTTATACGAAATACAGCGGAAAACAGATTTTGAAAATACCCGATATAATGGATTATTTGTTAATTTGGGTTAGTTTAGGTTAGGTTGGGTCAGGTTAGGTTAGGTTAATGACACGGCCATAAAATGTGGGCCATCAGCCGACATTTTCTTTCGATAATTTTGTGACGTCACAACTTTTCAGTCCGACCTTAAATGTAAATTTTTGTTTGAAAATACGTGGCCTACCTCTAAACAAAGCTATAACAATTATGTAATGAGTCCCATAGTACAGTCTGAGCAGCTCACATCTACTCAGAGTGAACTATGGATGATTTCTTTCAGATAGACCAAACGGTCTTGTAAGTAAAATGTAAGTAATTAAGAAGTCTAGAGTTTAAGGTTAAACATAAACCATTTCATGTAAATAACTTATGCGATATCAATAGCTAAATGCTGTAAACTAAAGCTAATTTATAACTATAATCTTCTTTTTTAATATATAAAATCATTTTACGTACATATACGTAATATTTTGAATCCGCGCGAGAGAGGATAAAAATAATCAATAACGTAATTGATCTATTTTGGGCAATGTAAAATCTTTAGTGGAATGATGACATTTTTATAGCATTCAATTGGTCGAATACGAAGACACTTTTGACCAATGGACATCAGTATAAAATTAAACAAGAATGTCATCATTTAACTGGACTATGATTCGCCAGAAATGTTGTCATTTTTCCGATGGCGTCCAGGATCTTGATTTAAAAATTTTAATTTGGAGAGTGGGAAAGTATAATGCGCAGAGAAAGGTTGTGTTGGTTCCTCTGCCGGGAAAAAGTTGAAAATATTCGCTCGGGAAGAAAATACGAGATTTAACTGCGTAAATAGTGGTGCATTCGATGCATTTATTAGTTTTCTGTGAGAAAGCCTTTGTCACGAATTGAGTTCGAGAGGCATTTAAAGTATAAAGATATCGTAATTGTCGATTATCCCGCGTTCGATGCAAATAATTGCATCATTTACGATGACATCATTCATCATCAGCCGCGTATAGCAACCGGTTTACAGTACCCTTACGAGGATTTAAGTACTAAAATCTATAACCCTCAATCTAGAAGCCGTTGACTCTCACCTCATGAATATGTGTGACGTGTGTAATTAAATTAAATAAATACGAATAGTTATATACAATAAAATTAAGTAACTAAATTAAGTTCATAAGTATAAATAAATATTGTTAATTTGTTAGTAAATAAAATGTAGTGCTAAGATATTTGATAAACAATTAAATATAATAAATTTATTTATTGAGATTAATTTAATAAATAATTAAAACAGTATTATGTACTGAAAGAAGTTTTTTTTATTTTTGAAAATAACCTACGATGTTTTCTCCGATAAACATCTGATCTAAAGAAAAGTGACAGGAGGTCAGCTGTCATTAAAGAATGCGTATATATTTACGAAAGTGAATTTAAATTGAGGGTTAATTAAATAATTAACGACCCGAACGTCAGCCTATCACTAGGTGGCGGTTCTTTAAACATTTTAAAGTTAAATAATATTGTTACGGTGTATTCAAATAGTGTCGAACAAGAACTTTAGGTGACTACCTCCTCCCAAATAGAGCTGAGCTAGCTAATCAAAGGTTCCCAATCGGTCTAAGGGCAGGACCGGTTGAAGATACAAGTGTCTTTGGGATTATTCCGGGACTGGGGTATCGTCATTAACCTAACAAATAATCCACTTTATCGGCTATTTTCAAAATGTGTTTTCCTCTGTATTCCGCATAACCGAACAGTACCCATTTTAAATATCTATAGGTCATACCACAGAACTGAATAATAAGATAGAAATGCGAAAGCCAGTCACCATCGATCAAGAATTTGAAGCCAGCATCGCAAGAAATACTAAGCCCGTTTAGTGTCTTCAAATATTGCCAATATTGAACGCGCGTTTCGTTTATGTTAGAAACTTTAATGCATATTATGATATTGTTGTTATAATTTAATAAAACGCATTTTTTGTAGTACTTATTCCAATTTTAATTAGGACCGGTTTCGTCCGCCTCAGAGGGACATTTTCAACTGAATACATTTTTTTAAATAATATTTATCAAACAAATTCCAAAGCGACAGAAATAATATAACAACAACAATGCAGTTCCACCATGAATTGACAGTAAAGTTAACAAAATAAAACATATCATGATACTTACATAATGTAAATAACATATTCTCTATCACGTGGTTATTGTCTATACTACTACTACTTTACTTGTATTAAAAACAACATAAAAAAAACTATAGTGCATATTATTATTTAAATTATCAATTAATGACTTTGAAGGGCATTAAAGAATCGTTTGTACTGGAAAAAATGACATATCGACATAACCACTTCTTTTACGAATGTAAAGAAATATAATATTCTTGATTTACAATTTTGAAGTAAATAATGCTATTTCGGTAACATATAATATTCATGTAAAATTATAGCACTTAAACCATCGGAGTATATGGGAAAGACGGAAGAAAATAAGTAGGTAACTAAATTAGAAATACTTTCATATTGGAATTATATTTATGTAGTTTCAACATTAAATTATTTATAACCAATAAAGACATATCATAAAATTCGTATTGAATCTAATTTGAACAGCAAACCAGCGCCACATGTTGTAGAATACGTATTCCACGGTGAAATGTTCAACGAAGAACTCGTCATTTGATTAAATGTTGCACGAACTCATGTTTCACGTACTGCGGCACACGAATAAGTGTTCTACGTTGAACTGTTTACGTACAAATTTCCGGATACGCTTAAGGTAATGGGTTTGTAATAACTGATATTATGGATTATAAATCAACTTTGGAGAAGTATTTCATAAAAAGGTTTAAGGATTTACAAATACACTCACCCATGTTTATATAATATATTTTGCAGCCTGACATTAAAGACAGTTACAAAATTGATATAAATATTTTGAATTTTTGAACATTGAATAGGTTTGTTGATTTAAAATTTAATTATTCTGAAATTTCGAAATTAAGCTTTAATACTGCCAGAGATGAAAATATGAAACACGAAGAATCTTGATATGATAACCAAAACGTGGAATGAACTCCCAGATAGATTTTAATGTAAGTATTAAAAAAGTCGCATTTGAAATGTTTTCGGTACAACGAGCAAACATTCTCAATTATGACATATATTATAAACCCGTATAAATAGAAATCGTTGAACTGAATAAAATTCGAAAATGTGCAAACAATTAATAAACTTCAAACTATGAACCAAATATTGAGGTGATAGCTTCCAAAATTGAACCTCACTAATTTATTTGATTTTGATTATGATGTTTTTATGTAGCGTGTACCTATTATTACAGTCAAGTAAAATTGTCTTATAATTGATTTACTAGTTTTATTTCAGTGGCACGCTGAGTGTCCAGTACTTTGAATTACCTGTTTTGTGGCACGCCCAGTGCTCGAAATGGAAAATTTCACGAACAGAAACGCTCTATAATTTTCCGAAAAAACGGTATGCTTAATTTTTTTTCTTTACATACGTACGTACGTACGTTGGATGTATAAATGCAACAATAAACTTTGAACTTCTTACGTGGATGTATATTGAGCAAGTGGGCAAGGATTGTCAGCGCCGCAGGCGAAAGAACCTCGTCTCAACAAAGTATACCATCAAGAATTGTATTATTCTTTACTATTACTTTATCTACCACCCATAATCAGCAGGCATGTTACGAGGGTGGGTCAATAAGTCCTTAGAAAAGCCAACAGGTGGCGCGACTAGTACTGTAAGCGGTTTGTTTTCATGCAGCGGCACTACCGATTCAGTATGCTGCGAAGTTTCAATCAGATTGGTCGGGTTGTTGTGTGTTTCTCGTACATTTAAAAAAAAAATTTGCTTGTGGAAAATGGAAAAATGGAAAATGGAGAAAATTGAGTTTAGAGCTGTTATTAAACATTTTAATATAAAAGGGTTAACAGCAAATGAAATAAAAAATGAGTTGGATTTAGTTCACGGCATATCTGCTCCTTCACTTGCAACTATTTATAACTGGTTAAATGAATTTAAACGTGGTCGTACATCAACAAAGGATGAACCACGCTCAGGACGTCCTGTAGAGGTGACTACACCAGAAATGATCAATAAAATCCACGATATGGTGTTAAGTGACCGAAGATTAAAGTTGAGTGAGATAATTGAGGTTACAGGGATCACAAAAGGTAGCGTCATTTCTATTTTACATGACAAATTGGGCATGAAAAATATTTCTGCAAGATGGGTGCCGCGTTTGCTCACAGTCGACAATAAACGCAATAGGGTGGTGGCCTCTAAAGCCCTGTTGTCGCTCATGCAACGCAATCCGGATGAATTTTTTCGTCGCTTTGTGACTGTGGATGAAATATGGATACACCACTATACTCCCGAGACGAAAGAACAGTCAAAGCAGTGGATTGCGAAGGCAAACCATGTCCAAAGAAGGCGAAAACCGTAAAATCAGCTGGTAAGGTTATGGCTACTGTATTTTGGGATGCACGTGAAATTATTTTCGTTGACTATTTGGAAAAAGGAAAAAAATCCTCTTTCATCAGGACAATGCCCGTGTTCACACATGTTTACGATCAATGGCTAAAATTGAAGAATTGAAGTTCGAATTGGTCGACCACCCACCGTATTCGCCAGATTTAGCCCCCAGTGACTTTTTCCTTTTCCCAAACTTAAAAAAATGGCTAAGTGGACAACGTTTTTTTTCAAATGAAGAAGTCATCGATCGGACAAATGCTTATTTTGAGGACCTTCCGAAAACTTATTTTTCTGACGGTTTAAAAAAAATTGAGAAACGTCTTACCAAGTGTATTGAGCTCCAAGGAGATTATGTTGAGAAATAAAAAAAAAATACAAAAATAAAAACTGTTTTAATGCTTTTTTCTAAGGAATTATTGACCCACCCTCGTACTTCTACCACCACTCGTCACTGCTTATAACTTATATTACTGTCTCGTTTGGGATAGTTCAGTTTGTTAATTAATTAAACTTAAAAAACAACATATCCACATACCTACCATAAAGATTCAACTTAAAAATTAATTTACAAATAACAAATTTTACAGATTATAGATTCAAGACAAGCACAGAATATTTTTAAAAAAAATCAAAGAAATAGTGTTTAAAAATAAAGAAATAGATGCAGCAACTATTAGAAAAAATAGTAAGTACCTATACAGAGACGAGTAAATACAAAATTTATACAGTACATATCTGTACACCGATAGAGCTAACTACGCCATTTAATTATTTAAGAAGTTATAAAACAAAGAATTTATAAATCGTTCACATAAACTCGTTCTCACGCAGGATGAATATACCAATATCCGAAGCAATTTGGTTGAACACAGTGTGTAAGCGTTCTTAAGATAAATCAATCGGATAAAGCCATGGATGGCATCCACACAGCTTCAAACAAAGGATCCTCAAAGATTTCTTTTGAACCTTCTCCACCATAAGGGCCATTAGGCCATACCTACTTCTAAGAAAAGCTTCATGCCATCATCACCAAACTACGTAATTATAGCATTTTAAATTACCAATGGTGTATCATTAATTATCGGCTTTTGAGCTTTGAGAATCGATGTCTCCGCCGAATCTTAGGGGTACATTGGTACGACCGCGTTACAAATACCCGAGTTCGTGAGCACACCAGCCTTCGGTGATTGAAGTTATCACGAAGAGACGATTTACGTGGCTGGGACACGTATTCCAGATGCCGCCAAAGAGTGCGGCACTTCGTACCCTTGTGGCACAGCCTCAAGGGTTCCATCGCCGTGGCCGCCTCTCCCTCACCCTGCAGCGGTGCTACAAAAGCGACCTAATTGCTGCAGGTCTGACATGGCGGGAGGCGCATGGCGAGGGACCGAGGGAAGTGGCGCCAATGCTTGCCCTATGCCCCAATATTAGGACATGACAGGGTAGAAGAAGAAGTATCATTAATTATATAAGATAAAACATGACGGAAGGTGCAACTCGAGTTGCTAAACACGATTCCTATAGAATAATATAAAATTGTCATTAATCAGTAGGTACCTACCTATATTCAACATTATAAGGACTAATATTGTAGTGTATGTATATACCTATACCATAGGCCCCACATCGTGAAGCTGGCCCCCAGGCTAGGATCTTTGGTGGGGCCCCCTTCTTATCGCTAATAATAAATGCAGTATGTACGGGGTAACAATAATCTGTATATTTAGTGTTTTATTGTATATTTTAAAACATCCATACGAATTATGGAGATGTCGAGTATTGATAAATAATTAAGAATTGTTTCGTATAACCACATAACTATAAATAATAGTATTGTAAGAAAATTCTTTTTTTTTACTATTAAAGCAAATTTGTGATGTGTGTTTATCTCACTTATCTGGTCGATTCGCCTCGCCGGGCTCCTCCTGAGCACGGGCTCCCAGGCTAGAGCCCTCTCAGCCCCTCGTTGTGGAGACCATGACCTATATGTTACAATGATTATGCTTTGGTTACCATTATTGTAATATACGTACACTTACCACCTCAGATTAAAGAACTTACCACCGTATTTATTTAATCTATGACTACCATCTAAAATTATTTGTTGTCCGCACTGAGCACGTACCTACCTAATTTGTGAGTGTATTTTACTAAACGATTCAATTTGTGATGTTTGTCCTTACCTAGTCTCATTATAGTCATTATTATTGCCACGGTGATGAATAATGATAATACAGAACAATAATTTATTATTATGATAGTAATAAAATTTTATTGGAGGGTATTCCTTTTTTTTTAAAACAAATTTACAAACAAAAATTAACTAAAAGTTCTCTACATAGTAGGTATCTATTATTTCTATTATTTTTAAAGTAGCAAGTTACAACGTATGTAATTATAACACAATAGAAACGTCCCTTAAAAATAAACTAATTACGGTAGGCTATTCAATAGTTTCATACCAAAAACATTTTTGTAGTAAAATGGCATAATGGTGCATTTATTTATTATTCATTGTAAAAATAAGGGTTTACGACACGTCATAAATATTTTTTAAAACGTCGAGTCAATTGTCGAAATGACATTGAATCAGAAAACCCTGTTTCAACTGTATTGTCGATCTTAAATGCTTATCGGAGTGAATTCTTAATGTTTTAGCAGATTTACACGAAGTACCTACTACTTAATTAA
The DNA here is from genome assembly GCF_057557595.1 of Rhyacophila brunnea. Taxonomy (NCBI): domain Eukaryota; kingdom Metazoa; phylum Arthropoda; class Insecta; order Trichoptera; family Rhyacophilidae; genus Rhyacophila; species Rhyacophila brunnea. Next base: position 26,417,381 of record NW_028232904.1, on the reverse strand, counting down.
ACCTTCATAAAATTTATAAATATCCACTCATATTTATCATTTTCAAAACGAAAAAATTCTGCTTGTGGCCACTGGTCAACAGCATTATATGTTAAATCAGTTTGGATACCAACGACAAAAAATATACTTATATGTAATATATAGAAAGGTATCGCCTGCTGAGATGTTTAACCAAATTTTAAGAGAACAAATTTAAATAATACAAAATGTTTTAAAAAACAAGCGATTATCACTAATAAGTAGATTTTAGCGGAATTGTACGATTTAAATTACCAAACTTTATCATATTAATTTTACCACCGAAAATTTTGCCCGCGACGTGGGTATAAAATTAACACGGCGATTAGATGGCGATGAAAATAAATAAGTTTTATCACTCACAATAAAATATAAGTAATAAATTAGTAGGTAAGTAAATTCGCAATGCATACCAGTCAAAGGTAAAAGCGAGACTGTACTGAGATGTTTCATACTTTAGAAATTATTATACAAATATGTAGGTGCCAACTTTATTTTTTATTGAATTTAAGTTATTTAAGTACAAAAGGTTTTCAAACAATGTCAGCAAAGGCACAATTCTTTTGTAGCTTGCAGCTGTAGTTACTTTTTTTTATGTAAGTATGCAATTATTTGGAGTGTTTAGACAATGCATTTAGACACGGATGTATCGACACAAAAAAGAAAATTGAAAGAAATTTAGGGATGTCATAAATTTTATTTTTAACCCTTGCACGCCCGGCATGACATAACTTCGTTAATTTTTAATTTTGAGAAAAACTTTAAAAGATACATTCACACATAAATATCTCAATCTAACGAACCGCAACGCAATTTTAAATGAATCCACGAGCCGGAACGGTATATTTTGGAATTCCACGAACCACAACGGCGCTCCGGTGCGTTCCTGTCCATTTCGAGCGCTGGGCACGCCAATGCATTTGGGTTGCCGACCGCTGCTATAGGCGATCTGACAAAATAGTACACACTTTTTCAGTCATACTTATTTTGTTTTCATTGAATTAAGAATACATATTACAGATGGTGTGGGTTATTTTTCTTTTATTTGTTAAGCCCTGCTCACACCAAACTATAATCGATAAAAATATCCTTTTATCTATGTTGCTGTAACAGTGGCGAGGGGTTGAGGTAAGCTGTTAAGATTCGACATAAATAGTGTACACTAAGCTTTGTCAGTCATTTTTATTTGTTTTCATTGAACTAAGAATACGATTTGCAGATGGTGCTGGTTAGTTTTTATAAATCTATTGGGAGGGCAATAATATATCAAATCGCTTAGGATATTGATATATTATTCGATTTAAGTGAGGGTGAATTTAGGTGGGGAGGTATGCTTTATGTATACTTCTATTTTTGTCTCTGATAATTGCCTTAGGAATCGAGGGCATCCGTTGTTTGTTCTCCCAAGGTGCAAAACTAACCTGCATTTAGTAATGCCAATTGGGCGGGCAATAACCATGTTTAATGAAATCGCTTCGGATATTGATATATTCCACTTACGTGAGGGTGAATTTAGGTGAACGTTATTTTATAAATTTTTAAGATAGGGTTTATCAAAGTTCACTCTGTGTGCTTCCATCTACTTTTATTTTTGTTATTTTATTTTATTTCTTATTTTATTACTTATTGTATTATTAACTCACATTTCTCTGTATTTTTATTTTAAAAATGGTTAACACTTATTTTATGTCATGTCATGAACACTTTAAATTTATAATTTGTTATGTTCATTATATGTAAAATAAATAAATTTGAATTTGAATTTGAATAAATTTTTATTATTTTATTATTTACTCATTTAACCCTGTATTTTTATTTCGACATTGTTGACACTGAATTTATAATTCATCATGTTCAGTATAAGTAAAATAAATTTTAAAAAAGCGGTAACCCATCCAAGTACTATCCGTGCCCGATGGTGCTTAACTTCGTTTATTGGAAGAGAGCGTTCGACCACTCGGCTGGTAACATTCTACGTAACGCTGGATTTTGTGCACACAATTTTAATATCATGCCCAGCAGTAAGACATATACATGTCAATAGTGCATAGTCTGAGTTATTTAAATAAGCACTACTATGCATAAGACCCTTAGAACGTAGTAGAATAATATTATATATTTTAAGTCGTTAATAATTTTCACCGATTTTCAATTAACCTTAGGCTTCATTTTGTTGTATTATAAAGACCCTCACTCAATTATTAATTAATCTTTATATATTGATAGAACCTCGACATAGGATTACATATAAGTTGACTAAAGTTTTAGTTAAAATGTTCACAAAGTTACAACGTAATTTGGGTATTTCCTTCATAAATGATAATAACAATATCTCACATTCGTCGTATATTGTATAACACGTCATAATTAATTTGTACTTTGATATATCACGTTATACAGTTACAGCTAATATAATAAAATCCAGTTATTTCCAACCTTCCCGACACTACGTCTATTACATTCGATAGTAAAATGTTGGAAAAAACTTTTTCTGTACAGATAGATGGATGGGTGATTTTCTCAAAGTGTGGGAGCATCAGTCGTTTGCTCTCCCGAGTAGCATAACTAACCTGCCATTGGTGATGTCAATTGGGAGGGCGATAACTCTGTTCAACCAAATCGCTTCTGATGTTGATATATTTCACCTACGTGAGGATGAGTATAGGTGGACGTTGTTTTATATATTCTTAAAATACGGTCCGCTTAGCTCATTCGGTGTGCTTCCATGCTTTATAATTTATATATTTTTATTTTTGTACCTTTTAATTTACTTTTTATACTGTTTTTGTAATACTGCATATATTTATTTCTTCTGTACACTGTTTCTTTTTATTTGTAATGTTCACGGTATGTATAAAAACAATGAATTGGTTCATATCTACTAGGTACTACATAACTATTTATCTATACAAATCTGAATTTGAACAATTTGAATTTTTAAAAAAGGCCTCGTGGCCTGTTTTAGTGTTAAAAGTAACATTAAATTACAATGTCCAAGCAATAATTCAATTAGAGTCTCTTTACGAACCATCTTACCAGCACAGGTTGTCTCATACATAAAATATCTGTACGACCAGACTAAATCTGATATGGTTTGAGCGAACGTTGCGTCTCATCATTCATATTCATAAGTGTACCATGCGAGTTATAAACATAACCATTTACATACAAGGAAGTGAATGCATGAACATGGGACCTGCTCTAGCCAGACAGCCGAAAAATTTCAAGGCTAGTGCCCGGACTGCCCTACCCCAGCATCTACATCTACAATCATCCCAAATTACAGTCCAGTAAAAGCGCCGCCAGTTTTCAATGCACAAATATTGTTTTATAATCATAAAGTGATTATTAATAATTGTCTTCAATATGCAGTAAGCAACAGTTTTTTTAATAACCTTGTTAATCTGTGCGCAATGAAAATTAATTTAATGTATCCATTCAACGTGAAACAGTTTCAAAACCACTGGTTTAAATCAACACAATTGATTTTGGAGAGATGATAAACATGACGCGTACATAACATATATAATTTGCGATGTGTTTGTATATATATACCCGCTTCAAATTAAGCAAGATTATATTAATATATTATGTCTACGTATATATACCTAATATAAAAGCGTTGTGTTAGATGATTGAATCTTAGCAGCATAATTGAGTGAATACGGACCCAAGGGATACAAGTGACAACAAAGCCATAAATAAATTAAGCACGATTTTCACCACATAAATGTAAATACCGACCCAATTACGCATGAATAAACAGTAAAATTTAGAATTATTTTGAAAGTAAAGTTATTTATAAGAAATCACACTTAAATACATCCCTTTTCGCGTTGAAAAATGCCCTAGGGTCACTCTGTAGGTAGAGTTGGGTATTTTCCGATAAAATCTCAATCTCGAGATTCGCGATTTCCTAAAATTATGAAATTTAGAATTCTCGAGATTCGGAATTTCCAGAAAAGAATTCTCGAGAATTCTCGTGATATCGGGAAATTGTAAAAATTTTAAAATCAGTGTAAAAACAGACAGATTCCAAAAAAATATGATTTTTTTTATTTATGTAAGAAGACAAACGACATAGAAGTGGAAAAACAAAAATAATTCAAAACATTACATATTAAAATAGAATTTCAAAAAACTCAGACTGTCAACCGCTGTGTCTGACAATCGCGTACGCTTATGAGATACAAAATTCTCTGATGTTGCAAAAATTGTGCTCATTTTGAGTCGACGTTGGCTTAATTGTGTTAAATGCCCCAATCAGTCTTTGATCGTTTTGTGTTTCCTGTCCACTTTTTTCATATATAAAATCGTTTTTTCAATTAATATTTGATAATAAAGAAATCCCGAATCCCCAGAAAAGATTCTCGAAATCTGGGATTTCCCGAAATGTTAAAAATTCAATTCTCGAGATTCGGGATGGAGAATCTCGAAAATTTCTCGAGAATTCCCGTCGGGAAATTCCCGAAACCCAACTCTATATGTAGGTCTTATTTGACCATCTATGGACTGCTTCCTCTAGGCTCCCATCAAGTAGGTACAATTTGAATAAACGTATCTCCAGCATGTGTTGATCATCGCATACCCAGTTCAATCACAAGATTTGTATAAAGATTGATGGACGATGGTTTTGAATCCCGGTAAACCTAATTCTCCACACACTACCATTACTCAGGGGTGCATATGAAGCGCGTAGTTTCAAAAGCCCCTAAAACGATTTTAGGTAGTGCTGAGAAAAATGACAAAAACGATTTTAGGTAGTTTTGAGAAAAATAAGAAAAAAATCATATCTATTAAATCTATGAACTTTATGTTTTTATTTTTTAATTCGTTATTCCGATTCGTTATTCGATTTCCATTTTAGGGGTATTTGAAAAACACACCAAACCATTTTAGTGGGTTTTGAAATTTACCCTAATTTTTGATCGTACATATTGACGGTTTTTAGCATTTTTTAAAGTACAATCTTTGACCATCATACAGGTAACAAATATATCCATCTAAATACATATCTAACTCCAAAATTTTCAAAAACCGTTTTATAAAAGCTTTTGAAACTAGGCGCTTCATATTATATTGGCCGCAGAATCTTCTTTTCAAAGGTATCGATCAGTCCATCTAACCGTGAAACTATAATATTCTCTCTGTTTTACTTTGACAACACCAACAATTTTAATGTATATGTATTCTGTAAACAATAGAGCCATCTGCCTCTAACAATTTAGGATTCATCATCATCAGCAGCCTGAATCTATTCACTGCTAGATGAAGGCCTCTCCAAGCTTATTTCACTTCTCTCGGTCCTGTGCATTGCGTTGCCACGTACTTCCGCAGAACGTTATCATTTTATCGATCCAGCGGCCTCTAAGTCTACCTTGCGGACGTTTTGTACCTCTTGGATACCACTGGATGACTAAATTTATCCAATGATTGTCCCTTCTTCGAGCTATGTGTCTAGCCCATTTCCATTAGAGGTTTTTTGCGAACTCTATTACATTGCAAACCCTTGTATGTCTCCTTATCCACTCATTCGTCTTTTTGTCCTTTCGCGTTATGCCCGACATGCACCTCTCCATACCACGTTGTGCATTTCTGAATCTCTCTTTTACTTAGGGTCCATGTTTTACATGCATACGTGATTACGGGAAACACACACTGGTTGAACACTATGCCCTTTAGGCAAGTGGGAGGTCACGTTTGAAGACATTATTCGGGCGGCCAAAAGCACTTCAGTCTAGCTTTATTCTGCGAACAATTTCATCAAATATTCATCCATCTATAGACAGCTGTTGTCCCAGATAGGTGTTTTTTAGTTTTTCACATGTTCGAGCTGAGTGCCATTGATGAGAATCTCTTTTTGGCCCGCAAAGCAGTTGAACATAACTTTCGCTTTCACATATATGTGTAAACTATGATGGTGTCTGTCCTTGAGATCTGAATACTGTCGTCTTCCTTATATAGAACGGGCAATGCTTTCACGATAACGCAGGTAGACATTTGTGAATTTTCTATGCTATTTTTCATACAGTAGGAAAACTCCGGGTAGCCTACCGGACAAGAGGTCCAACTAACGAAGCCGCATATTTTAGCGCAACTTCGATTCCCGGTCCCAGCATCACTTTGTTATCTATTTTAATACATGTTGTCTTTTGTAATGGAATATTTTTAATAAGGTCAGCAAGATGGGTGTAGAACAGCGATCTCGATAATTGCGTTTGGGCGGCCATTCACCCAAAACCACCTGGTTGCACCAAATCGCGGTGGCCGTAATCCTTACTTCCCCCATCCCTCAAATCCCAGTATTATTGTCACAAGACCAGACAATGAGCAATCACAGGTCATAAGAATACCGTAATTGCCAACAACATTCAGTGACTTCAAGACAGCCGTTGCGCGTAGTCAGCTCAAGCGAACAAACGAGCACGTGTTGCTGCATTGCGTTATACAGACTGATTCAGAAGTTGTTCGTCGGCCACGGCCAGGTCAACTATACTTCTAAATACCTGGCAAGCCGTGATACGGGCTCTCATCATTCATACAACCTATCATCATGATTCATTAACCTCACCTATCACATACCGGGTAGGCCAAAAAAACAATACCGCGCGAGTGACAGTGCAACCAAACCACGGAGCCATCATCAACATCATAAAAAGGTGAGTGTCTGGCATCCTGTTAAATCGCCCTACCCTTAGATCCGTGCATAAATTCTCCGGGTCACTTCGCTAATGTACCATTGATTTTTTTTCTTATGAAAGTTATAAGTATACATTCTAACATCGTTTGAAGCAAACTCCTCTCCCCCACCCCATAACTACCGTGTTTTTGGGGGCTAGGTCCACCCCATAGCACTGAATGTGACTAAGATTACTTTTTATTATGTCATCTATCACTTTTCCGTCGATTGGCAATATTGCGAATCATTTGTAAGCAGTTTAAAATTTAAAGCATAAATTTGTAACGTTATAATTTTATTTATCTTAAAACCACCCTACCAAAATAAAATTTGAAAATTTCAAACGCAATTTTATTATTATTTTTCTAAAGTATTCATTAACAATACGTATTGGGTAAATTTTCCAGAATAATTTATAAATTTATTCGACACGTGTCCTACCCCCTCAGTGATACTATTTTGGATATCAATTTAAAGGGGATGCTCCTACCTACCAGAGGTACCTAGCGAAAAATACGAAGCTTGCAATTTGAGACATTTTTTTTGATAATTTACAATTTCAACTGTATAAATTAATACTTGTACTTATTTGAAAACATAAGTCAAAGATAAACTTACAATAATTGTTAAAAAAATGTGAATTCGTTACATATTTACTTACACAGTTACGTTAGTATTACATTATAAAATTCATTTTTATTATTAAAATTTAGTTTATTAAGTTTTCAATTTTTCCTCGTACAGATTTTTGACTAATTCATAGTTTTAATATTTTTACAAATTTATCAGAATATCGGGATTGGAAACTATACCACGTGAGAGCAGGGAAAAATGCTTTAAGAGCAGAAGTGACCTACGAGCTTCAAGAGAATGAAAGGCGAGCATGCCTTGAAGAAAGTTAGTCGGAAAATACTCGTTTAAGAACCTGTGAAAAAGAAAATAAACATAAACTTTAAAATAAAGATAACGAATATTTTTTTTTCTGGACACGCTCTAATACAAGCTTATAGGAAACCTCATAAGGCCTCCAAATAATGGACCAATACTCAAGAATACTCCGTACTAACGACACATAGAGTGTACGTAAAACAGTTGGATTCTTGAATGGCTTGGCTTGTCTCATGAAGAATCCTAGAAGCTTGCTCGCACGCAATGCCGTAGAAGTGATGTGTGAGCGAAATGTAAACGTGAGTCAAACAATATGCCAAGATCTTTGATTTCTGATTGACGCTGCAGTAATTTATTTGACATATTATAGAAAATACATAATTTTGAAAAACACTTTCTGAGAGAATATATTATAACCAATAGAAAAAATCTTTTTTGAAAAAAGTTGTTAAAATATATTCTCTCAGAAAGTGTTTTTCAAAATTATGTATTTTCAATAATTAGAATGATACATTCTTAAATCTTGTGAATTATTCGTTGAATAAAAGAAATAGTTAATTATGACATATTATAGTTGAATATAATTGGAGATCTTGATTTCGAAAAGTTAGTACACACACATTTATCAGTAGATAAATCGAATTTATTTTTTTTCGACCAAATTTCAATGGATCTGATGATTTCAACAGAACGTTTCATACCATATATCCTGGTAGACTATAGATTTACTGAATAAATTTTCAAAGGTTGCTGGTTTGTCATGAAAATCCGTATTCAATCCGTCAATCCGTATTCAATCACTTCGCGGGGCATATTTATATTATGTTATTACACAAATATAATATGTAACACAACCAATCTCCTATCAAACATCATAACACGATATTTCACATCCAATCACATTCTATAACATACACATAAAGCCTGAGTAAATAAAGCTTATCACGTAATTTTTACAGAGCGCTTTCCCTGTCGACCTCCAAGCGCAAAGCGGCGCCATAAATGTCGTTACTGGTACATGAGGCAGTGATAACCAACTGAAGCGTCCGAAAAGTTTTCAAGAGTGTCATATTTTGACTTAGAACTACGTCGTTCTTTGCGGTAAGTAATAGGGTGTAATGGCCGGTGTGGACACATCGCAATAATGTTATTAATGTATAATTAATGAAAACTGTTTGCGCCAAATATGGTGGCTGTCATTCTTTATTCCCCCACCTACCTCACATTCTTATTTATTATTGTCACAAGACCAGACGAGGACCAATGACGGATCATAAGACGACCGTAATTGCGAAGAATATTCAGTTAGCTTGAGTAACATCAAAAAAACGGTCGCGTTGCGGGCTTGTGATAACCTCAGCCGTCGTTAGCTACCGAGTGACTTAAAATGAATCTAAATTGCACTAAATCAGTCACGGTTTGAGTGAACGTTGCGTCTATATCAGTGATCCTCACGTAACTGTGGCCGCACAATTAATTGACATTGATGGTTCTATGAAAAAATAAACCTACATTTTATTTACTAAAAAAATGAATCAATTTATTTATAAATAAGTCCATTTAATATAAGAGATTTGAACATTTAAGTAAGTACTTACATGTCTATTTATTTAAAAATAATGTAAATGGAAATTTCTCAATACCTATTCCCTTTCTCCAATGACAGCCGCATGGCTGCTTCTAAGCTTACATATTATGTCAACTGGCTTCAATATTAGTTTTTTATGAAGTGCATTACACTGAATGATCTTTCACAATATACAGTAGTAGGAGAAATCGACAATATTAATAAAGCAATTGTTGCCAATTCTTTGAATTGACTTGATTCTTGGTCAATGTATAACTTTGACCAAAATTTTTCAACCGTGGTATTATTAAAATGGTTGTTTAGTACTTGGCCATGACACATTTCCAATAACGCATATGTAACGTTAGCCCAGTTAATTAAATTAAATACTGAAAATGATGTTGGTGGCCGTACATGAGAACCATTGGTATATATTATTCATCCTGAACTTATCATCATCATTTATCAACCTCATATATTATCATCCATCAACAGTGTGCCGTTAAGTGCCGTGTACCGGGTAGCCCAACAAACCATACCGCGCGAGTGATAGTGCAACCAGACCACGGATCCATCATCAACATCATAAAAGGTCAGTGTCTGTCATCCTGTTAACCTCCCCCCCCCCCACCAAAAACTGATAATTAAAAAAAAGAATAATACACAGTCTAGTGCTGTGTGTCGAAGCAAAATGATTCATCTCTTATCGTACATGTATAATATAAACACAAAAAAGGTTTGAAAGTTATTAGGAAAATAGTGTACGTAGGTATAAGTTTTCTTCACAAATAAATTAAAGGAGGGCGCTCGAGCTAACAGCGATCATCCCTAATCACATCGACGTCAGGTGTTATAGCTATAAATCGTATCAAAATGACTTTAGCCGTCAAATGTATATAAAATTATAATATAAACAATTTATATTTATGGATTGACTTAACATTTAGCTACTTATTGAAATTCTATATATATATATATACGATTAATATACGATTTTGCTCTGCGTAATTATTTAACTTACACAAAGAGACAGGAGATCCTCTCTCTCTGTCACCTTCGATTTATGAATACTACAATATTTTTTTTGGAAACCGTATAAACTTTTGACTTTAAAACAGGTTGAAAATACATCATTTTGAAAAACACTTTCTGAGAGAGTATATTATAACCAATAGAAAAAATCTTTTTTTGAAAAAAGTAAGCCACCCCGACGGGGAATCGAACCCTGTATCTCCCGGGTTTACGCCCGCCCCATCCGTCGCATTTACCAATATGCTACGGCGTGACATACTAATTGTGACAAATTTTCACTATTGGTCAATTTTAATACCTACTCATTAGCGCTCTTCCAAATCTTATTATTCGTTGAATAAAAGAAAAAGTTATTTAAGACAGGTTATTAAAATATTCTATGGTTTGCCCTCATATAAACATTAATAAACCATAATAATAAATGTATAAGAAAATTATCAAATTGGATTCACTAATCCTAATATTTAAATATAAATTATGCTTGAATTATGAGATTTTCACTAACTACTATGCTTTATTTATATTATACGTCTTACCTAAGACGCAGTGCAGTGTGTTACCAATAACTATTGTTTGTGGATTTCGGAATCTTGTACGTATACAGTTCACCATATCACACTTCACCGTGAAATGTTGTATATTAAAGACCATCCAACCTCTTTGGGTCTTATAGTACTGACATAAAGTTCATGTCTAAATAAAACACCACATCTCAAAGGCATCAATTGCCTTACGTTTTCTTGCCTTCAGGGTCCACGACTCGACTCCGTATAGAAATATCGAGAACAAGAATGTTTGCATAAGCATCATTTTTATGGCAATCAAAATTCCCCGATCTTTCCATATAGTGAGATTTGCCTTTAAGATGTGGTGTTGGCGCCGAATGCTTCGCATTTCTTGGACGGAGCACAGGACGAACCAGTCAATCATCCAGAGACTGAAGATAAAGGAACGGCTCTCGACGATATGTCTATAGAAGAATTCTGCAGTTTTTTGGACATATTGTCAGGCGCGAACCGGACTACCTGGAGAGACTAATAGTTTTGGGTAGCCTCCAGGAAAGGCAAAGCAGAGGAAGAGCGTCTGCGCAATGGAGCGACCAAGTGAAAGAGCTGACTGGGGGCACCATCCATTCTGCCCTGAGAGAAGCGGAAGATCGAGAAGGATAGAAAGTCTTGGTCGCTCAAAGGATAGCGAAATTTAAACGTGGTCACGATCCTCAGCCATGAGTGCACGACCAAGAAGAGAAGAAATAAAACACGGTTCTTGTCGGTTTGCCAGCAGACAAACAAATTTTGAAAATAGCCGATATACTGGATTATTTGTTAGGTTAGGTTAGTATTGTTGTTTTTATTTAATAAAACGCATTTTTTTATAGTACTTATTCCACTTTAATTAATATATTAGGACCGGTTTCGTCCGCCTCAGTGGGACATTTTCAACTCGGTTGAAAATGTCCCACTGAAGAAAAAAAAAAAAAAAAGTTAGGTTAAGTTTTCATTCTTGAATTCATGAATTTTTCCAAAATCAATTATGAAAATTGAATTAATGTTCATATTGAATCTAATATAATTGAAGAGCGTATAGTATTCGGTCGTCTCTTTGCGATAAGAAAGCTCACGGCGAACTGTGCCACGGTGAAATATTTTACGTACAATTTACATGTAACTGTTTTTTGTACGAATAAGAATAACGGGAACGTGCTACCGTGTTAACTATTCAGAATAACCCTGCTGACGTGGTTGACATGTGCGGATAGCCTTAGTTAAAGTGTCAAAATCCGCCAGGCAACGCAGCCGGGAAAAGGTTGCCCGCCGCCGAAATAGGCACTTCGGGCGCCGTTGGCCGTCGCATAAAGCCTCCCAAAATAAACCTACCCCAGTTAAAGGGGTGCTCGGAGCTCGGCCAGTACTTAGGACTTTAAGTACGATGATTCGTACTCAACGTTCAAAATATTTTTATCACTCGGATTTGTTTTCTTTTTGCGTACATATCTCGATAGAGATATTAAATTTATTTTGCAATAATTATGTAATATCACACCCACAATAGCCTTTTTCGCAGAACAAATACGAATCCGTGGGTTGCAGGTTCAAACCGTGAGGACAAGTTTAGTGCTCTAGTGCAAGGACTCAATGGGTTGGCGAATGGATAATAACTATTCTTCCTAAACACATATGTTAATATAATCTTCTCTTTATGGATAGACAATACGATCTGGTTATGGTCGTAACGGTAATTTACGTACTAAATATAAGTACCACGTCAATCGTCTTTAGATGTCTCCAGATTTCCAGATTTCCCTCTGATTAGCGACAGGTAAAACATCAATAGCGTCGACAGCTTCAAATACCGAGGGGTACACATCACGGGAGATGGAATTTTGCAGAGAGAGCTGGCTATCCGATCGGGAATGGCTGGAGCAACATTCAACTCGATGCGGAGTATCTGGGACTCACGACTGTACTAGGTCAAAACTAAATGCCGCCTATTCGACGCTTGCATTCTAACGGTGCTACTTTACGGTAGCGAATCATGACACCGTACGATGGCTCAAACCAACGGTATACTATATGAACCGTATACCTTCAAAAATAGATGTTTGCTGAGCAGCCTCTTATCACGACGTTGGACCTGGTTCGGTCACGTGATGCGGATACCAGAAGAGAACTTCAACTTGGCTTGCCTGTTTTTCAAGCCAACCAGATTCCGACGTCTTGGAAGGCCGCTAAATACTATCTATATCAGTGTTTCCCAACGTGGGCGTATGCCCCACCGGGGGCAATTTGAATATTTTGGGGGGCAATGTGCAAATCATTTTTTTTAACATATATAATTTACTTTTTTTGTTAAGGGGGGACATGCTCAGCGTAGGTCAAAATGAAGCTTTTTTTAAAAGCATGATCCTGGACATTCCTTAATCGTTGTAGTTAATCTATTTATATTATTTTAAACCTTTATTATCCTTTATATTTATTTTAAACATTTGATGACTGCATAAAGTATTATTATTACATAAAATAGTATTCTTTTAAACCTCTCGCTCTAATGTTTTAGAATATAGTCATTTTTCAGTACATGCATGTGCAGTGGTGTTAAGATTTTTTACATTTATTAGTTTTTAAACGCATTTATAAAACCATTAGTATAATTTATGTCGACATTATTATAGTGAAATATTTACGATAAAAAATTATATTGATAATCTCTGTGATCCCGAATTTGACAAGAATTGGGCATTTTATTATTCAAAAAATGGGCAAAATTAACACATTTGAAGATAATTCTAAAGATACTCATTATAAGCTATGTCTTTTACCATTCAAGTGTGATAAACATCCTATGAATAATGATTACTTTATAATAATTATTGACCTAAGAATAAGGTAGTGTTTTTTTGAAATACGCCATTTCTTTTGGCATTCCCCAGTGGTTAAGCTACAACATACGGCCGTAGCCATTAATTGACAAACTATAATTGAAGTAGGGAGTAAAATGATGTTAACGCGCGTGTTTGAACATGTACCTAACCGATTTTTTTTAAATGGTACATGTTCATACACGCGCGTTAACATCATGTTACTCAATACTTCAATAATTATAGTTTGCTAACTTAACTATGAAATTTTGATCATGGAGATTTTTGAAGCGTTGAAGTGGGGCATGGCACGAATAATGTTGGGAAACACTGATCTATATAGTGTATACGGCGGAGCTATGAGATTCTGGTTTGACCTGGAACGAAGCAGGAAGTCTGGCGAGCGACAGGGATTCTTGGAGGCGCAGCGTGGTGTCCATTTATTCCAACTAAGGGGCAGATATGGCAGAAGAAGAAACATCGAAATATTTAGTACGTACTATTTTTTTTTCAAATTTAAGATAAGGAGAGACCTTCATCTAGCGGTAGATTGGCCCCGGCTGATGACTACGACTCTTAGAGTAATGAGTCTTTGCCACTGATATGTATTTGATGTATATAATTCTAATTAAAGCCTAACGTCTGGGTGTAAATAATACACATGTATATTATATAACAGGCCATTATAGTCAAGCGAATATGTCATGGCAATGTTTACCCGTGCCCAGGAAACTTTGGCAATAACTCCGTATTTATAGGTTTGGCCGCCAAATAGGCGTATGATTTGACTTCTGGGAATATTTTCTTCAAAATAGATCGATACTTTCAAAGAAACAAGGGTAGTTTTTATTCGCACTTATTCCAGGGATGCAAAATAAAATGCAGACATTTTTGACACATCCTTTCATCTACTGATAGTAATTTGATTGCCGTGCACAATTGAGCACAAATAATCATTGACATTGACTGATTCTACTTAAACACACTAATATTGAAAAAAATGCAGAAACTTTAAAAAAAAAATAGACTAACCAGGAACTCACATCAATCTTTATCCGTGAGAGTGCTTTCTCCCTTAAAGTTATTGACCCTTTCACGACTAGACCAGTCTAAACTCACGAACAAGTATTTTTTCACATGAAAATATTTTCATCAAATCAAATATAGTTTGGACAGTTCACATCGAAAAAATTGTGCGCTTTAATCAATACAACATTTTATGAAACGGCGCGTCGCTACCAACGACAAACAAGTATTTTTCCTCGCTTCAGTTCATTAGTGTGCGTTTTTATCATTTTATAATTTGTATAAAAACATTTGACATGTAGTTGCTATTAATTTATGTCTATTATATATTATACTCCAGTGTGTGCTTCCCGTAATCACATATGCGTGTGAAACGTGGACCCTAAGTAAACGAGAGATCCAGAAACTTAAAGTAGCACAGCGTGATAAGGAGAGATGCATGCTGGGCATAACGCGAAAGGACAAAAAGCGGACTGATTGGATAAGAAAACAGACAAAAGTTTGCGATGTAATAGAGTTCGACAACCTCAAATGGAAATGGGCTGGACACATAGCTCGAATAAGGGACAATCTATGGACAAATCTAGTCATTCAGTGGTACCCAAGAGGTACAAAACTTCGCAATTGTTCTGCAGTTCTACAGTTCTGCAGTTCTGCAGAAGTGCGTGGCAATGCAAAGCACAAGACCGAGAGACGTGGAATCAGATTGAAGAGGCCTTCATCTAGCAGTAGATAGACTCAGGCTGATGATGATATATACTCCCTTTGTCGTGGTTACTCTTAACTTAGAGGTAGGTAAAGTCAAAACAAACCACAGTTATGAACGTGGTGACCTCAGTCTTGGGTAAATATTCCTGAGAATATCTCAGATGTAAACAACACGTGATATGTCACATCCAATGTTGGTCCTCATGATTCGTCTGAATAATACTTGGTCTGGTGGTGTGGGTAGGTTTGGAAGGGTTGTTTGCGAAAATAGCCGGGCTCCTCGTTTAAAAATACACCTCTACAAAGGTTTTACAACGTAATCATATCATCTGTGACGCTATTAGAAAAGGATTGAGACACTCTTATATAAAGTGAATAGTACCTATGCAGAATAATAATTTATTGTTCTTATTTAAATTAATACTTTAGGAAAAACTTTCAGCGACGTTACGTACCTGCCTACCGCCAATATTTCAATAAATTAATCACAATATTTTAAATAAGTTGGTACCAGGGAACTCAGAAATAATGGGAACTGAAATACCTAACGGGTGTGGAGAAACAGGCAACCGATACCTCGGAGTGTGGAAGAATATGGGATACAATTAAACACGTGTCAAGAATACGCTTCTCGTTCGTTCTGACAACTGCTCTCGTTTTATGCACTGATGCTCTTTCAATGTTGGTCTATTTTAAGGTTGCAGCACACACTATTGCATATCTATAATAATGCAGTAGCGAAGGGTGGGGGTAGGCTGTTAAGATCCGCCATAAATAGTACACAATTTTACACTTTGTTAGTCACAAGATTACAATAATTTACAAATGGTATTGGTTCCTGACCCCAAGCCATAATAGTTTTGATATATTTTGGGCGATACGACAAAATTTTGCACACTTTTTCATTCATACTTATTTGTTTTCGTTGGATTAGGAATACATATTACGCATTTTGTTGGTTTTTTTTTTAAATTCATTAAGCCCTGCCTAAACCAAACTATAATAGATCAAAATATTATTCTATCTGTCGCAAACATATCGTTTCGAAGGTCAGTATACGGTTGCTCTGAGCTTTCGTAAGGTGCGATGACTCGCTACCATAAAGCAGCACCGTCAGACATTTTAATGTCATACATTGCCTTTCAAATAATAAAATAAATATTGTTTGAATTATTTTTACAATTTTAAGTTGTATCGGGCTTAAAAAACACCCTTTATTATCATATTAGTTTATTAACTCAAATATTAAATCTACCACCTTGCTAATCCCTAATTCAACCCTTTCAAACTATATATTTTAACTAAAATACATTAGGATTACCTATTAACTTGGCACTAAATCTTTAACAAACATTGATTTTCCATTTTCTGTTAGATTTAATTGTTAAGGTCGATGGGGTTATATCCAAAAATATTATTTAAAACACCCCACCCCGCCGAAAATACTTTTCCATAGACAGGGCGCACAAAATGCGCAAACAAAACTTTCGTGGAAAACTTTATATTTAGGGCTGGCACTTAACAAACACGCATAGTGTTGGGTATATTGCTTTATTAAATTGATACCCACACAAAGTAGTTTACTTATACGCCACTGGCTAAATTTCAAGGGTTAATCCCAAGCGAATTAAATGGAGTTTAACATTAAAAATAATTATAAGATAAAAATAACTTTTTATATACAACGTTTTTAAATTTTCTGTTGAATTATTATGCTCAATATGCTCGAACTTGTACTTGTTATGAAGTAAATAAAAAATAAACAAACAAACAAATATAGAATACTGAAATTTTGATTTCCATAGTAACGCACGTATATATTAATAATTTACTGCCGTATTCATATACATTTGAATTGCGTTCAACGTAGTAAGCCGTTTATCGGCCGATTAAGGAAACTATAAAAAATGCATACGTCACGAGATGCGCACAGGAATGCGCACCAAACTTAAAATGGCGGCGATCTGCGCGAGCTGTCAGTGTCACTTTAATACACAATGACTTCATCACAACAAACGTTTAGTAGGAGGCTTGAAACCTTCGTAGGTTTTATAAATTACTAGCTGAAGTACCCGGCTTCGCACAGGGTCGCTTCGTGGTTATATTTATCTTAGATATTTGAAAAATAATAAAAGGTAATTATTTTTTTAATATTAAAATATCTTTGTAATACAATATGGCAATATGAAAATAATTCTAATAGGAGTAAAGGTCAAACATAAGAACACTAAATTAAAATCGAATCCAAAATATGAAAACGTTATTAATGTTATTAATATGTAGTAAAAAAAAAATCAAAATTGGATGGAACAAACAAACAACAAACTTTGTATTTTATATAATAATAATTTAGACACCTTCGCAGGTGTGCGCACAACAACTGACAAAAGTTTCATCGCAATCGGATGAATGGTATAGGAACGCATACGAATAGTAGAAGAAGATAATTTTCTAAATCAGAAATCTTCGTGGGCACGCGCATGACAACTCACCAAAGTTTCATTGCATTCGGATTAATGGTATAGGAACGCATACGAATAGAAGAAGAAGAAGATGGTTGTACTAATTCAAAAACCTTCGCGAGCAAGGGCACAACACTTGATCAAAATGTCATTGCAATCGGATGAATGGTATAGGAACGCATACGAATAGAAGTAGAAGATGATTTTCTAATTCAGAAATCTTCGTGGGCATGCGCACGACAACTCACCAAAGTTTCATTGAAATCGGATGAATGGTGTAGGTAGGCATTCGAATAGAAGAAGAAGATGATGGTTGTACTAATTCAGAAACCTTTGCAGGCGTGCGCACGACAACTCACCAAAGTTCCGGATGGATCCAAAAAAACGGATGAATGGTATAGGAACGCATACGAATAGAAGAAGAAGAAGAAGGCAGTTGTACTAATTCAAAAACCTTTGCGGGCTTGCGCACAACAACTGGTCAAAATTTAATCGCAATTAGATGAATGGTATAAGAACGCATACGAATAGAAGAAAAAGAAGAAGAAAATGGTTGTATCAATTCAGAAACCTTTGCGGGCGTGAACACAACACTTAGTCAAATTTTCATAGCAATCGGATGAATGGTATAGGAACGAATACGAATAGAAGAAGAAGAAGATGGTTGTACTAATTCAGAACTCTTTGCGGGCGTACTCACAACAACTGGTCAAAATTTCATCGCAATTGGATGAATGATATAAGAACGCATACAAATAGAAGAAGATAGAATAGAAGAAAAAGAAAATAGTTGTAACAATTCAGAAACCTTTGCGGCGTGAGCACAACACTTGATCAAAATTTCATTGCAATCGGATGAATGGTATAGGAACGCATACGAATAGAAGATAGAATAGAAGAAGAAGATGGTTGTATTAATTCAGTAACCTTCGCGGGTGTTGACACAATTACTGACGAAAATTTTATTGCAATCGGATGAATGGAATAGAAACGCATACGAATAGAAGAAGAAGAAGAAGAAGATAATTGTACTAATTCAAAAACCATTGCGGGTGTTACCACAACAACTGACGAAGGTTTCATCGCAATCGGATGAATGGTATAGGGACCATACGAATAAAAGAAGATAGAATGAAGAAGAAGAAAAAGAAGAAGAAGAAGATGGTTGTACTAATTCAGAAACCTTTGCGGGTGTTGGCACAATTACTGACGAAAATTTTATTGCAATCGGATGAATGGAATAGGAACGCATACGAATAGAAGAATATAGAATAGAAGAAGAAGAAGAAGATGGTTGTACTAATTCAAAAACCATTGAGGGTGTTACCACAACAACTGACGAAGGTTTCATTGCAATCGGATGAATGGTATAGGGACCATACGAATAAAAGAAGATAGAATGAAGAAGAAGAAGAAGATGATGATTTTTCTAATTTAGAAACCTTTATGGGTGTACATACAACCACTTACCAAAATTTCATTGCAATCGGATGAATGGTATAGGAACCATACGAATAAAAGAAAATATAATGAAGAAGAAGAAGAAGATGATGATTTTTCTAATTCAGAAACCTTCATGGGTGTGCATGCAACCACTTACCAAAATTTCATTGCAATCGGATGAATGGTATAGGAACCATACGAATAAAAGAAAATATAATGAAGAAGAAGAAGAAGATGATGATGATGATTTTTCTAATTCAGAAACCTTCATGGGTGTGCATGCAACCACTTACCAAAATTTCATTGCAATCGGATGAATGGTATAGGAACGCACACGGGACAGACACACAGACAGACAGACATTCATTTTTATATATTAGTATAGCCTATACTCTTCCCGCAAGTGCAAGCAATAAGTTTACAAAGTTTTATTGCAATCGGATGAACGGTATGGCTGCGCATTAAATACGAACAAACAAACACACAAATATTAATTTTTATATATTAGATTGCGAAAATGTGTGTGAAACAGAAAGGAGGAGACGCTTGCGACTGCAAAAAAGATACATCAGAGATATGGACAACCCATACTCAAGGTATGGTGCGGTGGAATTTCGAAACAAGTTTCGATTTTCGAAAGATGTCGTTCGAAACGCGATATTCCCGATGGTGAGAAGTGACCTGCAAAAAGTTACACAGAAAGGCTTACCCATTGCACCAGAAGTGCAACTTCTTCTTACCCTCTAAATTTAAAATTAGGTAACATTATCCATGGCATGACGCGTATTACGTCGGCGACGTGACGTCACTATCCGTCAGATACATTTAGGTTAATGCATGCAAATTTGCAGTAAATAGCTTGAATGCAGTTTGCTGTTATATGCATACGCCTGTTAGTTGCTAGGACCACCTCCGTAGCAACCAATAATAGTCTTTTACTTTTTACGAATTTTTCTGAAATAACTTTCCATACAAAACAGAATTAACTGAAAATGAATTCAATTCTGCTTAAAGATGGCTAAAAGTATTAAAAGAATGCATTGGCATCGTGTTCCGATATATTCTAAATTTCAAATGTCTAGCTAGTCGGGAAGTTAGTTAAAAATCGATTGCAAGATTTGTACTGGACAAACAACCACCGGACAAACAAGAATACGAGCTAATAAAAACGTTGTAATAAAACTTTCAGATGATAATATTTCCTTTGTTTTGGATGAGTAAAGGAATTTAATGCCATTATCGAGTCCCTTTCTTCTTCTTAGTCGTCAATTCAAGGCTCGAAATGGACCGGAACGCACAGGAGCTCCTGTTCGTGAAATCTCTGAGAATATCGCTCCATCTCATGGAAAAATTAAATATTGCATTCCGGTTTGTGAATTATTAAAAGGTTATATAAATATTTAAGTACTTTATATATATTTTTTAAAGTTTATACTAAGTTTATCGGAATCATTTAAGTCATTGGACGCTAAAGACGCACCTAGCGCGTAACGATCAGGTGGCCGATCGATGTAATTAGCATGCATTAATAATTAAAAAGTAATTATCTACTCAACAGTCAATGTGTTAATGTTTATGACGTGACGTAAACCTGAATTTTTATTTCCGACGCCGACATTTTACTTATAACCTAATCATGCATGCGTCAAGACTGCATTCCGGTTCGTAAAATTCTCCATTTCGAGCACTGGTCGTCAATATCAATGCTAAGGGTTTCAAACTCTACTAGCAGTAAAGTTACCTTCAACAATCATCCCGTAAAGCCTCATACACATTTATTACCAATTTTAAGTCAATCGCCAACAGATCAACATCAATTATTACAAACCAATAAACAATAATAATACGTACAAGGTGACCGTGCGCGAGTAAATTAGTATCCTAGCCATATAACTAAAATTTCGTAATTTAATAAGATGCCCGTAGCCCATTCACTGCGGAACTTTTGATTATAATCAATGACCACATTTAAATAACATGCTAATTATATCTTATATGGCCACCTGATGGGCAACGCACCAGTTGCGTTGGACGCAGTGAATGGGTTTGGAAAAGCATACTGGCGCGAATCCAGCAGATACAGGTTCAATTCCACAGGGTGTCATATTTTTTTCTACAAAAGCGTTTTTTCTAGTGTGCATATGCATGAGATGTTTTCAAACTATGTCTATTCAATATGTAGAATTCGATGAATAAAAAAAATAGATAAGTATGTTAGTCACTACACTAAGCAGTCTTTTATCATATTTTTTAAAAATTAAAATGTCACTGCTAACTATTAGAGATTGCATTTTAAAAAGCAACAAGTTTTTAAAGTGTACGTACTGGCATATTATTTTTATTTTGTTCTATGTTAAAATAACAGATAAATTCAAGCGATTTTCATTACAAACGTAAACCATAACTGACAACATTGGTCAGGCGCGCTTTGCATGGCCATTTACAGAAACTCCCGACTTCAAGACATTCCGTCACCCAAAATGTTGGGGCTCAGTAGCGAAGGGTGGAGGTAGGCTGTTGAGATCTACGATAAATAGTGCACATGAAACTTTGTTAGTCATACGTGGTTGTTTTTATTGCACTAAGACTACAATTTACAGATAGTGTTGGTTAGTTTTTAAAAATCTATTAAGCCCTGCATAAACCAAATCATAATAGTTTTGGAATACTTTCGACGATACGACAAAATTGTGCACACTTTTACATTCATACATATTTGTTTTCGTTGGATTACACGTCATATTGTTGGTCCATTCATTCAATCAAACTTTAATAGATAAAAAATATAATTCTATCTATAAAATATCCAAAGTTAAGTATGATTTAATTTCATAATTTTAGATATTTTATAGCTAGATGAGTATTTTCTGATTATGGCTTGGTTTCGCAGGGTTTAATTGATTTTTAAAAACTAACCAACACCGTCTGTAAATTGTAGTCTTATGAAAACAAATATGTGTGACTGACAAAGTTTAGTGTGCACTATTTATGGCTGATCTAAACAGCTTATATCCACCCTTCGCCACGACGGGGCTAGAATAGAAATAGCTCACGGCTTTAAATGACATTTCTCTATAGGGCCAGACAATCGGCGTCTGCCCATAAAATTTGTCTTTTAATATTGTGTTTGTTAATGTTCTGGCTCTTTTAAACTCTGTCTATCCTAGACATGGCTGCTGTTGCCATCCCTGACAACGTCTGGTCCATAACCATCTTTGGTTACACGTGACCTGACATAAACAAAGTCATGTACGATTCCAGACAGTTCGGTGCCATATTTGTGTCTGAGTTACTTTAAACATATCCAATTCAATAATATTATATAATATATTATAATATGAATACTATCGACCGAAGATACTTGATGAAATTTGAATTTAAATTCTTATGGATTTAAGTCTTATACTATTCCATTTGAGTCGTTTTTTGCGACGCGGGTTTCGCCTTTCGGCATCTTCAGGCACTATTTGCACTCACCAAAAGGCAAGTAAACACTGTCAACGAATAGTATCAACTCGAACAAAGCAAAACAATACAAGTGTTTGTAATAAGCCCCCTACCTTATCAATAATAAGACACTCGATAAGCGTATAATAAATCGTCAAAACCTAATAATAGATGATTAGTAATTATAAACATTAAAAATACTACACTCAAGAGGTATAAAATCGTCCATTCTGGGAATAATGGTAACGTATTGGGAATTAATGGAGTTAACTAATGAGATGGTAACCGGACAAAACATTTCATGATAAAACAGAACATGACAAAACAGAACAGTGACAAAACAGAACAGCCAGGGGGAATATGAAACAGTAATTTTTGTGGAATCTATTTAGGTTAGGTTAGGTTAGGTTAGGTCAATATTTCGTTGTACCTAGTCACCCAATCATTTTGAACATATTATATCGATTAAAATGAGATATCCTAAGCTTGCCGGCAAAGTCCCGTTTATTTGAGGCTTTCTAGCGATTAGGAATGCAGAAATTAGGTATATAATTTGATTTATTATGGCGTATTGAAAATCTGTGCTATTAAAAATCTATCAACATAATAGAGATAGGACAATTTCAATATTAAATTTATATTTTTCCTGAAAAGTCATATTTATATTTATCGTTGTTCTGTTTTGTCACTGTTCTGTTATAAGTTATAAGTTAGAGTTAATAGTATTCGTTATCAGTGTGCATTTTCCTTTAGGTTAGTGTACACAGTGCCTGAAGATGCCGAAAGGCGAAACCTGGGTCACAAAAAATGACTCAAATGGAATAGTAAAAAACTTAAATCCACTAGAATTTATATCCAATTCAGATGACGTATCCGATAATATTGTGATGTCTTTTTAACGGATACGTGCGATAATCAATTTTATTGATAACCATGCAATCAATCAGTGGCGGATTTAAGGATTCTAAGGTCCAATGCACTGATTGATTTTGAGGCCTTCCACGATAAATAAAAATTATCTACAAATAATTACAAGATAAAAAAACTTTTTATATACCACGTTTTTAAATTTTCTGTTGAATCATATAAACTTGACAATTCTATGTATTAATAATTTAGGAAAAATAAGGTAATTGACAACAAATCATTTTTTTGCTATTTTGCAACAAACAAACAAATAGGTAAGTATAGAATACTGAAATGTCATTTTGATTTCCATAGTAACGCACGTATAATATTAATAATTTAGTTGCTTCGACCACCCCCTTAGCAACCAATAATAGTGTATTGGATTACGGATTTCTTCCGAAATAACTTTTCATACAAAACAGAATTAACTGAAAATGAATTCAATTCTGCTTAAAGATAGGTATTAAAAGAATGCATTGGCATCGTGTTCTGATATATTCTAAAAGTTTCAAATGTCTAGCTAGTCGGGAAGTTAGTTAAAAATCGATTGCAAGATTTGTACTGGATAAATAACCACCGGACAAACAAGAATACGAGCTAAGAAAAACGTGGTAAAATACCAATGTATCTCTTTCATAGAGTGACATTCCGTTACTGAAAATAATTATTATTGAAGATATCAATAATTTTACGACTGGTTTGATCTGTTTCGAGGCACCATATTAAAATTGTTTTATTTTTATTTCTTTGCTTGTTAATGTCATATTGTGAACGTCTTAAATTTATAATTTGTAATGTTAAGTATATGTAAAAATGAAAATAAATTGAATTGAATTCTTCTAAATATATTTTGTGTCATCTAGCATTCTAATTCGGATTTTCTTCTGATTAGCGACGGGCAAAACATCGAGAGCGTTAACAGCTTCAAATATAATATGGGGGTACACATCACGGAAGATGCCATTTTACAAAGAAAACTCGCTATCCGAATGGAAATGGCTGGAGCAACATTCAATTTGATGCGGAGTGTCTGGAACTCATAATTATTGTACTCGGTCAAACCAAATACCGTCAGACGGTGCTGCTTTACGGTAGTGAATCATGGTAACGAAGGCTCAGACTAGAACAAGGACTAAACCAAATGCCGTAGACTCTCTTCTTGGTCGTGCACTCATGGCTGAGGATCGTGACCACATTTAAATTTCGCCATCCTTTGAGCGACCAAGACTTTCCATCCTTCTCGATCTTCCGCTTCCCTCAGGGCAGAATGGATGGTGCCCCCAGTCAGCTCTTTCACTTGGTCGCTCCATCGCGCATACGCTCTTCCTCTGCTTTGCCTTCCCTGGAGGCTACCCAAAACTACCAGTCTCTCCAGATTGTCCGGTCCGCGCCTGATAATATGTCCAAAAACTGCAGAATTCTTCTCAGACATATCGTCGAGAGCCGTTCGTTCAACTTCAGTCTCTGGATGATTGACTGGTTCGTCCTGTGCTCCGTCCAAGAAATGCGAAGCATTTGGCGCCAACACCAAATCTCAAAGGCATCAATAATTGCCTTCCGTTCTCTTGCCTTCAGGGTCCATGACTCGACTCCGTAGAGAAATATCGAGAACACTAATGTTTTCACAAGCATCATTTTTGTGGCAATCGAAATTCCCCGATCCTGATAAGGCGTGTCATGGTGGATATTGAAATTTATTTATTTTACATATAATGAACATAACAAATTATAAATTCAAAGCGTTCACAACATGATATAATGTGAGTGTGTGAGAACAATTTTTCAAATAAAAATACAGGGTAATGTGAGTAAATAATATAATAAGAAAAATAAAGTACATGGAAGCACACAGAGTTAACTAGGTTGATAGACCCTATCTTAAATACTTATAAAAAAACGTCCACCTAAATTCTTTTCACGTAAGTGGAATATATCAATATCCGAAGCGATTTGATTAAACATAGTTATTGTCCAACCAATTGACATTACTAATGGCAGGTTGGCTCTGCACCTTCTCTCGATCATGTCCGATCCTATTAAGGATCATATGGGCCTCCACAGAGTGGAGGTTTGTATTGACAGATTATGTTTTTACGAGAAATGGATGTCAGCCACTTGCTCAACCTATTAGGTCCATACTCTGACTCAAACACAAATTTAAAATAATATGTGTACTTGTCAGACCCAGGATTCACACCTGGGACCCACGACGCAGTAGGCCAACGCTTAAGGCTATACCTCAGTTGAGGCACGGTCTAAAAAGATCATGGCTAGGCGATGCGCGGATTGCGGGTCGCGGGTACAAACGAAATATAATTTGTCATATAAATCCAACATGCGTCCATTTAATGTTCTGTTTATTGTTCTATCAGTAACAATAATAATATATTCATTGACATGTTTTCTTTTTCAAGTAAATGGGTAACGTTTTTAGTCATCTTTACACGATTTAAGAATTAATACCCCCGTCGCCATCACGAAACAAATTGACGTGTTCCCAGCTCGATTTTCTCTCCGAATGCCAGCGAGTGCAAAATTTCGTCGCGTCTATAGTTGAAAATTATTTGTCGTTTCACTGATGCATAGTCTTAAGCCGCGCGGCCATCGTAAGTGCACCTTGGGAGAACAAACAATGGATGCCCTCAATTCCTAATAATATAATTATCAGAGACACACAAGCAGAGTTTCCATTTAGGTACGTCGCGTATAAATCTGATATAAATATGGCTGAAGGCGAAGATGGAGAAATCTTTATACACTTCTTCTTATTGTGCCATCCCCTAGCGGAGGTCGGCCAGCATCAAGGCGATCTTATATTTGTCGGCTGCAACCCGGAATAGTTCGGTGGAGCTGCACTCGTACAAATCACGGAGATTCTTAAGCCACGAAATGCGGCGCCGTCGTCTGCTACGCTTCCCATTGATCTTTCCTTGAATGACAAGGAATGCTGTATTTTTGTCCTCTCATAATGTGGCCGAGGTACTGTAGTTTCCTGGTTTTGATACTACGTAGAACTTCTCGGTCCTTCCCCATTCGATTGAGAACTTCGACATTTGTCACCCGGTCAGTCCAAGGAATTTTGAGGATGCGTCTATACAGCCACATCTCGAAAGCTTCAAGTCTCCGTGACATCTCTTGGTTTAGCGTCCATACTTCCTTACCATAGAAAAGAATTGAGAGCACATAACAACGTACCATACGCAGTCTCAGACCTAGGTTAAGATCTCGATTGCTAAGGAGGCGTCTCATTTTGAGAAAGGTGCTCCTTGCGATCTCAATATTCTAGTTTTTATTTCCTGAGACTGGTCCCATTTCTCATTGACCCATGTACCTAAATATTTATAATGGAAGAAGCAAAATACGAACAGATATGAAATTCACTGCCCTGATAATATTAAACTATACCAAATAAATACTTTCTGACACTTTCGGGAAAATCAAATAATAAAATGGCAATTAGGAATATTCTTCGCCGAACATCAAAGTAATAAAATATAAGTACCTACTGGCCTATTGCTTGGCATAAAAGAAAGTTGATCGCAACTGATAAAGTAAAATAGTTTTTTTTTTCGTTCGGTGTTTTCCATTGAACGCCAAGGTCGAAAAAGTTTAGAGTGCCAATAGTAATTGATAAAATTACAATGCTCTACGGAAAAACTGTGTTTTCACTTTCTTTCCGAGATAAATTATTGATTTAGTTTAGTATACGTAAATAAATCAAATTATTTCAACGGAAAAACGTCTACATATCGGGCGAATTGATAGAGAATAAATTCATACGCTCATTGAAAAAGCTTTGGTATTGAAAAAAAATCATGACATAACACTATATGTCTTGGTTCATCTGTCTGTAACGCATAAGCTGTATCCTCTCTGGCGCACATAAATTTTCATGTTAAAAAGTTGCGTCTTTGTTGCGCGATCTTATAAGTAAAAAACCCAGGTTGCATTTCGCTCACACTATTCACTACTTATATTCTTTTAAAATTTCGCTTTTGAAGACATTTTACCACGTTTTTCTTAGCTCGTATTCTTGTTTGTCCGGTGGTTGTTTATCCAGTAAAAGTCTTGCAATTGATTTTAAACTAACTTCCCGACTAGCTATACATTTGAAACTTTTAGAATATATCAGAACAGAACACGATGTCAATGCATTCTTTTAATACTTTTAGCCATCTTTAATTAGAATTGAATTCATGTTCAGTTAATTCTGTTTTGTATGAAAAGTTATTTCGACACCATTATTGGTTGCTAGTGGTCTGGGGTCTTAGCAACTAAATTATAATATATACGTGCGTTACTATGGAAATCAAAATGACATTTCAGTATTCTATATTTGTTTGTTTGTTGCAAAATACCAAAAAAAATGATTTGTCCTAAATTATTAATACATAGAATTGTCAAGTTTAAATGATTCAACGGACAATTTAAAAACGTGGTAAGTATATATAAAAAGTTCTTTTTATCTTAATTTACTCCGAAAATAATATATTTTAAAACAGTACCAATGAAACTCACGTAAAATACATCGGATTTATCGAAATATATGCATACCTATACATATTGGTATTGAAATCAAAGCGTTCTTTACCTATGAACATTACTTTTAATTTCATATAAAAAATCGTGATTTATTGAGCGCATCGACAAGAATGGTGACAGGTGGCCCTGCCATCTTTTTTCTAAGTCTTCTTCGCCGTGTCGGGTCTTCATGTGTCGCTCTAGAAGTTGGCGAAGGCAACACCATTTTCCTCGGCTTGTAGGATCTCGTCGAAATTTTAGCTTACTGGGCAAGCCTTGCATGAAAAAAGGTGCTCCATGTTTTCCATTTCACCGCACTCGCAGTTTTAGTCATCGGAGAACCCTCACTTCACCATGTTGTTTCAAGAGCACCTTACCATGGTTCTCAGTCTGTTTATGGCTTTCCATGTACGGTATCCGAGACTGACTCCGGATGGGAAATGCTTTGCTGGCTTTGTTCGCCTCCCATACAGATAGTCTATCTTCTTCTGGTGGGACGATCAGATGTATGGTTGTCGCCATAAAACTTCATCAGAATTTTAGTCTAGTTTTTCACATTTGATACCCATGCATGACGTGTCGCAGGTCCCTCTCATGGGCTGCAGTTTCGCCTCGGATTGGGGGGGGCGATTCCTGAAATCACGCGAACTTTGTGGAAAAGCGTTGGTTACAAGCACCCCGTCACGATCCGGCAGGTTTCGTTAAGCGCAGTGTCCACAATATGTCTCGTGTGCGTAGACTTGTGTCATACCGGACAGGCGTACTCGACCAACGAATTGCATTGTGCAAGGGCGGAGACCCTGAGTGTATGTGGTTGAGCTCCACACGTATTGCCGTTTAGCCTTCTCAGAATACTGTTCCTTGCTAGGGGCGGCAGGTTATATAAAAGTATGGTGAAGCAGGCTGGTATGGTGAGGCAGGCTGGTATGATGAAAAAGTATGGTGAGACTGGCTGGTAATCAAGCAGTGGCAAAATTTCCACGTTAACATTATATTATATGGGTATATTATAATGACCAAAGTAAATCCTTTGTGATGCCCTAAAAATTTTTTATCGCGTCGCTATTTCTTGTAAGTTGTCGGCTATTAGTTGTTGGCCTGCTGCATTCAGTTTTCTTTTCTCTTTTTATTTAATACCTCTATGGTACCTCTCGGTGGCCGCGCGGGTTAAGCGTTGGACTATAACGCCGTGGGTCCCAGGTTCGAATCCTGGGTTTGGCAAGTACACATACTGTTGATGTCGATATTATTTTTCAGTTTGTGTATGAGTCCTAGTGTGGACCTATTAGGTTGAGCAAGTGGCTGACATCCATTTCTCGTAAAAAAACAAAATCTGTTAATACAAACCTCTACTCTGTGGGGGTCCATATGATCCTAATAGGATCGGACATGGTCGAAGATGGTACCTTACCTCTGTCTTCATTCTGGTATTAATGCAGTGTTGCTTATAGGACAGTGTCCGATCTAGGGTGATTCCCTTGTATTTTGGGCTCTTTGTGAGTTACTTATATTTCTTTTAACAAAATTATGTACATATTATGTTTATAAATCTTTTGTATATTATATTATGTCAGATATTAATGTTTAAACAATTATAATAATAATATATATTGTATTGCGGTAAATGAAGTCTTTGAAAATTTGTATTGCATGTAAAATATAAACGGAATTATTTATATTGGGTGAAAATTTGCTTTTTGTATCAGCTAAGCTCGACATAGCATGAAATTTGTTGTATCCCTTTTTATTATAAGAGGGAGGTTCGCAAAATTTAAATTCCTCCCTTGGCGGAATTTTCATTATGGCATTTTGGACCCTTTATCTTGCACGCAATTGTTTATTTGCTATGATGGTAATACGAAATATACAGTAGCGTGCCGCGATACAGTGTTTCAATAAAGTCTTATTAATTATAAAATGTAGGTACTCAATAATCTAATAACGCGTCTAAATAGAAAGAATGTCTAACGCTGTCGTAATGAATTCAAAGCGTGTTAGTAGCGTGTTAATATAATCAATATTTTTTATTTATAGTTTATTTTAAGTCTTAATTAATATTATACTAATACTATCGACCGATTTTTACCGACACCGACATTTTAAGTCGATTTTTACCGATGTTTACCGACATTTTAAGTCCCGCTTACTATCTCGTCGAACTAAAAGCACTCTTTACAAAACACTTGTAAAGCCAGTGCTCACGTACGCATCGGAAACCTGGACATTAACTCTGCGAAATGAACGAGCCCTGAACATCTTTGAAAGAAAAATTCTCCTCCGTATATATGGACCGATCAGGGATGGCACCAATTGGAGGAGAAGATATAATGCTGAGCTCTACGGACTGTACGAAGATTGCAGCGCAGTTCAATCAATTAAGATTGGGAGACTGCAATGGCTAGGTCATGTGCACCGTATGAATGACAATGAACCGGCAAAGAGAGTGATGTCCAGCAATCCAATAGGACGTCGAAGAAGAGGGAGGCCAAAGATTCGCTGGTTAGATGGAGCTGCCAGTGACTGCCGTATTCTGGGGGTACCAAATTGGAAAGCGGCCACACTGGATAGGGACAGGTGGAGGGAGCTGTTGGAGGAGGCCAGGACCCACACCGGGTTGTCGCGCCCCTGATGATGATGATGACTATCGACCGAAGGTACTTGATGGAATTTGAATTCTAATGAATTTAAGTTTTGTACTATTCCCAGCGCCATCTTTAGATTAATAAAGCCTGAGCATATCGGTTTGCACAAGCAACGAGTGGTCCACTGTTCAGCTGTCAAAATCAGATCCCAGATTGCTTGACATATTGATTCGGCTTTTCTCGTTTCAAATTGAATTATAAAAAAATTCTCAAATCAAATATATTAATAAATTATAATAAATAATATACATTCCTGTTATTCATCAGCTGTCAAAGTCAGACTAGTCCTTCACACAAAAACCGGTGGTAATATCGATTTCCAAAAAATATGTAGCATTGATCTATGCATTACATTTATAGAAAGTGTGTTAATGCTAGCGTATTATTTATCATGTAACTTATCTATTTATATCAAACCATTCCCTGTGTGAATACGACAGACGCGTCAGTATGAGCACTCTATAGAAAAATGACAGGTCTTCCTTAGACAACAATGGGAGGGGCGTAAAAAGTAGG
Organism: Rhyacophila brunnea; assembly: GCF_057557595.1. NCBI lineage: Eukaryota > Metazoa > Arthropoda > Insecta > Trichoptera > Rhyacophilidae > Rhyacophila > Rhyacophila brunnea. The sequence continues at coordinate 26,386,165 of NW_028232904.1, read as the reverse complement.
ACCAGTCGTTGTGAATGTATCGGCTTTCTACTTTAGTCGGCAATGACTAGTCCATTTAAGTCGTTTTTTGCGACCCGCCTTTCGGTATCTTCAGGCACTGTGTGCACTCACCAAAAGGCAAATACACACTGGCAACAAATACAGTTAACTCTAACTTATATAACAAATTAGCACAATAAATTTGGTAAAAACTAATTTATCAACTAAGTACCTATTAAGTCAAAGATCACAATAAAAAATATAACAAACAAATTATAAATAATTGAAGTGTTTGTAAAAAAACCCCTACCTTATCACAATAATAAACTCGATAAGCGTATAAATCGTCAAACCTAATAACAAGAAAATGTACGTGTAAACATGTATTATCCTGCAGTTACATGATTATATGCATGAATCAAAAAAGTTCGGAAGCTTCTGAATTTTCATGTGACAAATAGAATTCTTTCGATCTGCGCCTGCGCAGTAGAACGACAGTGAAGAACCTGCTGGCAAAAAAATGAACTACAAAGCGAAGAGACTAATTTTGAACTCATGACAGGTTTTTACGATCTGTCAAATATTCCCATAAAATGACAACAACTCTTGAAGAATGAGATTGGAGAGAGAGGCAGCACTTTTACTTGTAAAGAGTTATGGACACGATCGTTTAAAATATACACTATTGCTGCCAGTAAATCCGTGCACGTGTACAGGCGATATTATGTTTAGTCAATAATTTACAAGATTTTGATGTGCTCTGAGTTATATAAATTCAATAAGGAATGTCACATTCTTAAAACACATAAATTATTTAAGTAATGAATAAAATTATCATAATTCAGTTATATCTACCTACTTCCGCCTCGCTTGAAAGTCAAACACATCGCACCCTCAGACCTACACTGACGTAAGTCAAAAGCAGCCATTTTCCAGGAGAGCCGAAACAAACTTTTTGGACCATGTTTATGGTACCTACTTGATTTAATGTCTAATGGCTTTACAATGTCCATATTTTTTTGTAGAATTGGAAAAGAATATATCTTTCTAGTGGCATTCATTTAAGAGTATCAGAGTTACTGGAGTGTTCTTCTCGATATTTGACTCTATTTATTTAAAATAACACTGGAGTTTAGGGTATATCTCGTTAAATATTTTTTTAGAGATACGCCAGTTTTCGCCTGCGATAGAGAAAAATAAATGTAATGAAACTGCATTTATAACTCAAAACCAATGACATATTAAATGGACGACTCACTTCATACCCGGCGCGCACGAGAAATTGTGCATGATAGTCATTCACAGATGTATAGGTAGATGTCACGTGACCATTGACGTATCCGTTTCCATTATGCGATACAAGCTTCGAGAATTTATAGTAATATAACCTTTATTGTAATGGCGTATTAGTGTCATGACTCATTGCGTTAGAAACAGATTCTCGGTTACTTACGACTTCTCGGAGATTAGACGCAAGTGAGCGCAGCGAATCACAGGCGACTGACTGTCCAATGGTTCCTGTCATTCAATTGCATTAAATAAACATTCCTCAATATCTTAAAATGGCATTTTATAAATAATAAATAATACTAACACATGCAAAGTGATATCCCATCTTTCTTGGAGTGTTTAGTAGATTTTTTTACAATTTTTAACTAGGCACATTGGCATTTTGTAACACAATAATAACGGTGGAGTCGAAACCTGACAGTCAGAAATTTTGTATGGGCAGACCCAGCGGTGTCGCCAGACCGCTTGCAAGCAGATTGTTCATTTGAGCGTAGGATACCGATATTAAAATATGAATTTCGCCATCCAACAGACCCGACACAAAGTGAGTGTCATTTTATTTTCTAGATGCTTCGTCCATATTAATGTCATTGCTCAAAACAGCAAAATTCAGACTTACGTAAGTGTAGGTCTAGGGGTGCGACATGTTTTTGTTAAATTACTAATATTGTCGTTATTGTTTCATTTTAGACTTCTCGACCCTCTTTCTAAGAGACCGTAAGCACGTAACTGAAATGGGGTAGGTACCAACCCCAAAGCCAATAAAGGACCACGGCTTATTTATTTATCAAACAAGAAACACTGCTATTGCTCCAATTGTCAGAGATGAGTGGTAGATTAGTATACCTACATTTATATATTACTATACTTTGAATTAATAATAAACAGGTACCAGTGGCGAAGGGTGGAAGTAGGCTGTTAATGCCCGCCATAAATGATGCACATTAAACTTTGTCAGTCATACGTATTTGTTTTCATTGAAATAAGGCCCGTTTCAGACGGGACACCGGTGTCGCGCTCGATATAATATAGGAGGCCTTTGTATTCGAATAAAGGGCCTTTTTATTATGTTTATGAACGCCCCAGAGCTAATAAGTCAACGCGTGTCCGGTACACTTTTTCGTCGGCCGCTACATTCTCAAGCTGCCGATACACTTGTTTTTATTACCAAATCCAGTTTTATGTTCTAATTATTTATAACGTGAAATTATGCGTTGACTCATTAGCTCTGGGGCGTTCATAAACATAATACAAAGGCTCTTTTATTCGAATACAAAGGCCTCTTTATTATATACGAGCGAGACACCGGTGTCACGCTCGATATAATATATATTTTTAATTTATTTATTATTATATATATAGTATTAATATATATTTATGTTATAAATTATAACATAAAACTGGCTGGGGTAATAAAAACAAGTATATCGGCGGCTTGAAAATGTGGCGGCCGACGGAAAAGTGTACCGGACACGCGTTGACTCATTAGCTCTGCGGCGTAATACAATAGCCCCATTATTCGAATACAATAGCCTCCTATATTATATCGAGCGCGACACCGGTATCCCGTCTGAAACAGCCCTAAGGCGCAAAACCCACTTAACGCAGCAGGTGGGGCTCTCGCGCGAAATTTCACAAGTGGCTCGTAAATCATCGAAAATACAACGTTATCAAATACGCCAGCGCACACTGGATTTGACGACACATTGTGCCCGCCTGCCCCATAAGTCATCGTTTTTTGGCTTCTCAGCGATACGAATTAACGAAAATACAACGTAGTCCATTCATTGAACACGGCAAGCAAAATCACGCTCCTCGAAGCGTTGTCGATAAGATGGGCGAGAAGCCATTATTTAAGAACAGTGAACTCTTTGTTTAGTTATTGCGTGTCCGATATTAATTACAAGCCCCGAGAAATTTTATAATATTTTTATTGCTTTGTTATGAGAGACGCTTATAATAATAATTATTTTGTGCTCCTTGAGCCCCTTATTACATAGGTGAAGGGTAATGCGCGGGTGGGAGGGGGCCCACTCAGTAGTGAGCGCACCGAACGCTTTTTTGGTGGCCTTTATGCCTTAGACTACAATTATTCATAGATGGTGTTGTCTAGTTTTTAAGTCCAAGTCCATCTTGGCGCGGAAATGGTGATCTTCTGTACCTAAACAAATAATCGCGAGCCATGAAATTAAATCATCTCTCATGAATTGCTCTACAAAACACTTCCATTTTGTTCTGTGAATTAACAGCGGCGCTGACAACAGACAAAAACCAAACAGACACAAAAAACAATTGTACCTACGCAAATAACGGTAGATTTTTTTGTTTGTCGTCCTGTTAATGTAATTTCTAATTTGATTCTGACAATATATCCATCACGCTGTTTGACAAGAATTAATACTAGGCCTGAAATTAAAGAGTTACGTACATATACCACTCACAGATGGACGAATAACACAAATATAATATAAACCTCTCCAAACCAACCCACCCCTGGCTCTGCTTAAGCATCAGCCTATAGCATCTCAGGTTTAAATCCTGGGTTTGGCAAGTACACATATCGACGGTCCCTACGTAAACTCGGACATCTACTAAAAAAGCATTTTTGCCAAAACACTTAAAATAACTTGATATAAAATTAAGAGGAAAAAAAAATCTCACTTAATTTCGGAAAAAAATGTACGTAAAAACGGACATATACTCTAATTTTATTAAATGAACCGCGTAAACACGGACATGTTAATATGTCCGTATTTACATCGGACACCAGAAAATCACTTCTAGTCACATAAACGGATAAATGCCAGTTGTCTTTATATACTCCATGCAGGCGGTCGTTAACAAAGTACGTTAGAAATGCTCGTGTATTATTTTGACTGTCTTCGTTTGGGAAATAGCGTTATTATTGTTTTATTCGCTGAAATTCAATAATAATGATCAACACGAGTAGCCAAAGAGGCCGCATGATAGTTGGTTTAGTTAAATAAAAATTAATAGGAAGATAATATTCTTCTAAATAGTTAAAATTATGAGTATATCAATTATTGTGTTACGAAAAGTTGGTAATAATTGATATTACTTCTTTCCCACGTAAGTGAGACATGTGGTAGTTGTCTCATTATTGAATGTTTGAAAGTCGACGTAAAGTCGGACAACTACTGTTCTACAAAAAGTATACAGTTTAAAAAGAACGTAATAATGAGTAAATAAACTGTGAATAGTATTTATAATACTCCCTGAATTTCAGGTGCCTAGTATTAAAAACACAAAAATTCAGTAGAAAACAAATTATTTTTACTTCAAATAGCTCCCGTGTAAAATTAAGTTTTTGTAGATGTCCGAGTTTACGTAAGAACTGTCGATATTATTTTTCAGTTTGTGTATGAGTCCTTGTTTGGACCTAATAGGTTGAGCAAGTGGCTGACATCCATTTCTCGTAAAACAAAATCTGTTAATACAAACCTCCACTCTGTGGAGACCCATATGATCTTATTAGGATCGGACATGGGAGGGCTCAATGAATTTTAAAAAATGAACCAACAATATGTGTAATACGTAATTTTAATCCAACGAAAACAAATAAGTATAAATAAAAAAGTTTACACAATTTTGTCGTATCTTCCAAAGTGTACCAAAACTATTAAGGCTTTATTTAGGCAGGGTTTAATTGATTTTTAAAAACTAGCCAACACCATCTGTAAATAGTAGTCTTAGTTCAATAAAAACAAATACGTATGACTAACAAAATTTAATGTGCACTATTTATGGCGGATCTTAACAGCCTACCTCCACCCTTCGGTACTGTTGTAATGTCACCTTAGGTTACCCACCCCAATTATGCACTTCGTCAGCTTCATATTTCGGCTCGTCATCATCATTATAACTAATTAAAATTTTATTATTTTAAAAATCGATGGCATTTTACAGTAAATACATATAATTGATAGATATTCGTCTTCAGTTCATCATCATCATCACCATCAGCCTGAATCTATCCACTGCCGGATGAAGGCCTCTTCAATTCAAGCTGCTTCCACTTCTCTTCGGTCCTGTGCATTACGTTGCCACGTACTTCCGCAGAACTTTATCATTTCATCAATCCAGCAGCCTCTAGGTCTACCTTTTGGACGTTTTGTACCTCTTGGATACCACTTGATGACTAAATTTGTCCAACGATTGTCACTTCATCGAGCTATGTGTCCAGCGAGTCCATTTGAGGCTTTTAATGAACTCTATCACATTGCAAACCCTTATCTGCTTCCTTATCAACTCAATCCTCTTTTTGTCCTTTCGCGTTATGCCCAGCATGCACTTCTCCATACCACGTTGTGCTACTCTAAGTTTCTGGATCTCTTTTTTACTTAGGGTCCATGTTTCACACGCATATGTGAATACGGGAAGCACACACTGGTTGAACACTTTGCACTTTATGCATAATGGGAGGTCACGTTTTAAGACATTACTCAGGTGGCCAAAAGCACTTTAGTCTAGCTTTATTCTGCGAATACTTTGCGCTTTAGGCACAGTGGAAGGTCACTTTTGAAGACACTTTTTTCATTTACCTGTCATAAAGTATAAGCATATTCACATTGCAAACAGAGCGTCGCATTCCATTATGAACAAAAGATATAGATTTAAAAGTATATGTGACAAAGAGAGACATACTTAATTGTGAGAAAGAGATATGAAAGTAGGGGATGAGATCAAGATAGTATTATGACTTATAGCAGTGATCGCCAAACGGTCGCTCGCTAGGATATTTTATCATATTTATAAATCTTACTCTAAAAAAAACTATCCAGCTGTATCGTCGAAAATTTTGAAGAAGATGGCCCTTCATCAGAAATGGAATAATTGATAGAATTTCAATCTGATTTGTCGCTTAAAAGTATTGCCTCAACTGTAGAATCTGTATGACCTTTCGTCCCAACAGAAAAGTATCCAATTTTAGTTCGAATTGCGCTAGAATGAAGTTATTGTTTTGTTCTACTTATGTGAATTAGCGTTTTCCACTATGAATGTGGCCAAAAATAAGTACAGAAACATAATATGTACATCTTGATAATTGCATTCGGGTGGGAGACAAGGTACCATTGAAATACTACTGGATTAATCATATGCTTCTTAAAATGACGCCCAATTTTCAGCGACTCGGCCAGTGTTAAAACATACTGTTTTAATATCAATATATTTTTTCCGACCATGTCCGATCCTAATAGGATCATATGGGCCTCCACAGAGTAGAGGTTTGTATTAACAGATTTTGTTTTTTTTTTTACGAGAAATGGATGTCAGCCACTTGCTCAACCTATTAGGTCCATACCCTGACTCACACAAATTGAAAAACAATAATATGTGTACTTGCCAGACCCAGGATTCGAACCTGGGACCCACGGCGTGATAGTCCAACGCTTATGCCGCGCGGCCACCGTGGGCGTTAATATATATATAATAATATAGCGGACTTAACTCGATATAAGCTCACTTAATATTTGTCTCGAAAACGACCTGGCAATAATTATGAGTAAGCCCGATCTAGCTTGCATCTTACTCTAACTAATATTCAGCGCATGACGACTTGCTCTGTCCGCTCTGACATGAATTTTTGGTAGCTTGCAAGCTTTGGGTTGCAGACACCCTTAGGGTCACTATTCCAAGAAAGCAAATTTAGTTTTACAGCCAGGGCAATACGGGTGAAACTCGGGAATCCATGTTAACGATCTTAACGCATTATACCTACAAGGAAATATTATAAGACGATATTCGTAATATCTTCTTTTGTGGTACTCGTACATTATTAAAATGACACTTGTATGGGAACTCCTCATCTAGTAGTATATCAATGCAAGGTACTCACCTAGAATTATTGAAAAATATTGTGGAGGAAACTGAATGCCACTCTTTTCACTAATTATTTTTACTTTTACTCACACTTATTTTAAGATATTGTTCAAATATTATTTTGTTTTTAACAAATAATGAAAGTACCCATTCTATGTTTTATAAGTCCGATGGCCTAATTTATTATAAGTAGCTCACATCCTTATTGAGTTTGGAGACCACTAACTTATAGGCTGTAACAATGTATAGAAATACTCGAATATATTTAATTAGGTTTTGATACCTTTTTGATTATTTTATAGATAAAACAAATTACAAATAATGATGATAAAATCTTATTAGACTTATTTATGTTGCCAAAATGGCCATTTTTCTTTAACCTACTGTAATATTGTCAATATCGAGCGGTAACCCAAGGTGACAACACCGGAACGGACGTAATTTATTAGCATCGTAAAGGGAAGGTATTTTCAATAAATACACAGACCCCCAAACAAGAAATCCTCCCATAGTGGCTCTTGTATTATATTTATGGAACGTAACGTGAGAGATAGCGGTCACATTAGACACCAGTAGCGAAGGGTGGAGGTAGGCTGTTAAGATCCATCATAAATAGTTCACATTAAACTTTTGTTAGTCATACGTATTTGTTTTTATTAAATTAAGATTAATTACAATTTATTTACACATGTTATTGGTTAGTTTTTAAAAAACAAATAAACCCTGCCTACCAAACCATAATAGTTTTGGTATATTTTGGGCTATATGACAAAATTGTGTACACTTTTTCATTCATGCATATTTATTTTCGTTGGATTAAGAATGCATATTACACATAATATTGTTGATCCATTCTTTTTAAATTCATTAAGTCCTGCCTAACCCAAACTATAATAAATATAATTACAAGATAAAAAGAACTTTCTATATACCACGTTTTTAAATTTTCTGTTGAATCATTATACACTTGACTATTCTATGTATTAATAAAAACTTTCTATTGTATTTGATAGAAATATTGAATAAATATAGAATACAGAAATGTCATTTTGACATTTCATATTTATTTCCATTGTAACGTACGTATATATATTAATAATTTAGTTGCTAGGACCCCCTTAGCAATCATAATAACTTTCCATACAAAACAGAATTAACTGAAAATGAATTCAATTCTGCTTAAAAATGGCTAAAAGTATTAAAAGAATGCATTGGCATCGTGTTCTGATATGTTCTAAAAGTTTCGAATGTCTAGCTAGTCGGGAAGTTAGTTAAAAATCTTCAATTGTCCAATAGAAATCTTGGACAAACAAGAAAAAATCTGTACTGAACAAACAAGAATACGAGTTAATAAAAACGTGGTATTCTACCTATAAAATATTCAAAGTTATGTATGATTCAATTGCAAAATTCTAGATATTTTGTATACCCGAGTATTTTTTGACTATTATCTATAAATAATGCCTTGGTTTTCACATGGTTTAATCGAATTTTAAAAACTAACCAACACCGTCTTTAAATTGTAGCCTTGTTTCAATGAAAACAATTAATACTTATGACTGACAAAGCTTAGTGTGGAGTATTAATGGCATGGCCCCCACAAGGGGGAGCTGACAGGGCTCTAGCCCGAGGGCCCGGGCTCAGGAGGGGCCCGGCGAGGCCAGTCGACCAGATAAGTGAGATAAACACACAGCACAAATTTGCTTTAATAGTAAAAAAGTCGCTATTTTCCTTCATTGATGTTATTGCTTAAAATGATATGGTTGTACGATAAAATATTTAATTGTGTATCGACACTCGACAAAAATATACAACAAAAACAGTAAATATACACATTAATTTTACCGCGTACACCATTTGGAAAACGCTACTGTAGAGCATCACAATGCCTTTACCCTTAGCGATAGGTAGGGGGGCCCGCCAAAGATACCAGGATTGGGGCCCGGTTCATGATTAATCTTTTTTTCTTTCGACCATGTCCGATCCTAGTAGGATCATAATATGTGGAGGTTTGTATTAACAGATTTTTATTTTTACGAGAAATGGATGTCAGCCACTTGCTCAACCTATTAGGTCCATTCTCTGACTCATACATAGATTGAAAAACAATATGTGTACTTGTCAGACCCAGGATTCAAACCTGGGACCCTCGACTCAATAGGCCGGCGTTTAAGCCACACGGCCATCGTGATGGCGGGTCTTAACAGCTTACCTCATCCACCCTTCGTCACTGGTAGATACCTACCTAGTGCGCGACTATTTTTCCGTAAAACTCCATCAAAACAACAAACAAATTCCCACTTCTGTTATTATGTAGACAAAGCAACTCTCAGGAAACTGAGATAATCAACATTAACATGTTGTTGTCTTTTATCAGATATGTACACAATCTAATTCAAATTGTCACAAGCAACGCTTCTCAATGTGTTTGCCTAGTTAATTAGATTTTCCCAGTTTGACGAATTACTTTTCAAGAGGCGAAGATGCTTGTCTAACATCCAATAGAAGCAGAACCATATAAAAAGATTAATTATTAACCCAAGTGTTGAAAATAGAGCAGATTTTTTTTCTACACACATGTTTGCTCTTTTTTTTCTGGCAACATTATTATTTTGTGCGTTCTTATTTTGAAATCGTTATTAAAATTTACGATGTAATAGCGCTTTTACACGTGCATGGAATTACTGTCGGCAATAGTGCTTATTTGAAACTGTCATGACAATAACTGTTTACACGTAAAAATGCTGACTGTCTCTCCAATCTCATTCTTCAAGAGTAAGCGAGACGCGATGTTGTCATTTTATAGTTGACTATTTTGACAGGACGTATTGAAAATCAGTTAACCTCAAATTTACCGGCAGGTTCGCCAATATCGTTCTACTGCGCAGGCGCAGATCTTACTTGCACGGAAAAAATCATCACAATTTGGAAGCTTTCAAACTTGTTTGATTTATGCACGCAATCTTGCCAACTGCAGGATAATACATGTTTCCCCATACATTTTCTTTCTGTGCACAGTAAATCTATGCACGTGTAAACGGGGTATATATCTAAATAAAGTCATAGATTTTATGTGATAAATTATAATATACATGGATTTTTAAATCAGAACTTGAATAATTGAATTCATTTTCAAATTTCGAACGCCAGATAAAGTGTGCATAAGTAGGTACTGATACCAGCACACTGCGTCGGTATAACATGTAATCATAGGTTAGTATAGTTGATGCTGTGTCCTGCAATGATTATTACTTAGTCTACGACGCAGTGGCCTGTGGTAGGGGGTCCGAACCGCCCCCAAAATGTTGTACATGATATTCTATAGGTACATAATATATACAAACATGTATACATATTATTTTAAAACAATGAGTCGGCTGAAACATCATTTGAATATGTCGCAAAAATTTAAAAGCAGTGATTTTCAAACTTTTTAGGACACCCCTAGTGAGTCAGGATTCTACTTTCATCCCCTAAAATTATACCTCAAAGTATTTTTCCGGATCAATATTCTTTTTTGGTTATTTTATTTTTCTGTATCTATTTAATTTCTGGGATATTTATTTTACTGCCAGTTTGCATTCATAATTCGTGTACTTTTGTTTGTCTGCTAATGCATAACGCGGTCCAATTAAGCCGAGCAATCCTGATCCATAATACATGGCTAATCCAGTTTAAATCCAATTATACTCAATCATCGGTCGTTCTCTCGATACAGTGTATAGGATTCCGTTTTTTTTCAAAATAATAATTCGGAATTTTATTTTTAAAAAAACTCAAAGAAATAATCATCCATATATGGGTGCTTCACAATTATGGATCAAGTCCATCAAAATGGAACCTGAGATATTTGGACCTATAGTTAAAACTCCTTTAAAATTCCGGAATGTTTTCACTGATTTGATAGTACATGGATGAATTTAAATAAATAGTCGAAACATAAAGTATATTCATGCTTTATTCATATTAGAGAATAAATGTTAGCAAATTCCTCTTTATACTGCTGAAGGAACCGTCAAAATGGACATAGTTCACATTCAATTTGATGTCTTATCAATACTAGTATTGTCATTTATGCGGAAAATTGTAGAGCTACGCTTTTGATCATGGCCCCCACAAAGGGGGGCTGACAGGGCTCTAGCCTGGGGGGCCGGGCTTAAAGGGGTGGTGATTCGACCAGTTAAGTAAGATAACCATACACCACAGATTTGCTGTAATATTGAAAAAAATCGACGCTATTTTACTTAAAGAATAGTACCATTTAAAATGACTGTGCGATGCAATAAGTGTACTATTATGATGATTGATATAATTATATGACAATTCAAGTGTAAAATTTTATGTTATAGTTATTTTTAGTGTATTTCCTGACTAATGACAATGACTATTTTTCCAATATGATGAAGGTTTGCAAGTTACTTGACTACAACAAAAAAGGGGGTCGTGATCAGTGCTTCATAATATGATGCCAAGTGCCGACAACTCAGCTATTCTAGATTTATTTAAAAATACAAAGTACCTATCGCTAAAAATAGACGAAATACCCCTAATTTTACCTCGCGGAACCTTGGGGTTCCACGGAATACCAGTTGGGGAACACTACTGTAGAACATCACACTGCCCTTAACCTTAGCCATAGGTAGGGGGCCCGCCAAACATCTTGGCCTGGGGGCCCGCTTCAGGATGTGGGGGCCATGCTTGTGATATTAACACACAATATAGAGATCAGTTTTATCTAGCCAATGAAACAAAACAATCGAATTTTATGAAAATTGGACTTGATCCATAATTATTGTGAACCACACCCATATGTTTCCACATCATATTGGGGGGTCTGATATATTTGTATTTAGACTGATATGTCACGAAGATAATCAAATAGGGGGAGTTATACAAAATGTGACGTCATAAAAACAAACAAAAGAAAATCGTCTCGACCGGGATATAGTCATAAATCAAAACTGGGCGCAATTTTGCATCTTTCTTAGCATAGGCGAGGCCTTGTAGAAATAGTGACCTCACACTGCTAGCCGAATTAAATGAAAAAGCAGCTGCTGCACGTAATAATGCCGATGGTACAATTAAATAAACTGGACTCCATGTCGAATGAATGTTGCTTGCGACACAAGCAGTTTTTTTTCAAACTAAAAAATGTCGGATTCGAGCAGTGTGCGGGGGTACATTAGGTTACATGTGTTTTGTGAATACCAACGAAATCGCATCGACATATTCGTCGTGTTACAGTTCGAGACGAGTTTAGATGTGCAACCCGGCTTAGAGACTGACATACCAAATGCGGTCGACACATAAAATGTATCTACATAATTTATATGCAATAAAAAATAGTTCGGATCCCTTTTTCATACTTCTCATATGACATTTCTGTACTAAAAAGATTCTGACTTCATAACTTTGGTGCAATCGTCGTTTTATTTCACAGCCCCTAACCCCAAGACGTACTCTACGTTAAAACATACCCCTAAATCTATGACGCAGGCGACTGTGATTTTTACCATCATCTTATTTTTAGAAATAGACATTGTTATCAGTGGCGGCTTGACAACTTTCTAGGTGCTGGGGTTTAGCCATTAAGTAATTATTAAATATACATGCCTACCTACTTTTTCATACTATACAGCCATTATATACCAAGATAGTTATTTTGATTTTATTAATGTAGAAATGAATACTTTTTCGGAATAAATAATATGATTATCACAGTCGTTACTTAATCATATCTAAAAATCGTGCTTAAAAATATTAACTTAATTAATAGTAATAATTACCTATTATAGACTTACCACTGTCAGTATTGAACAACGACATACAGCGAGCGTTTTTATTCACCATGGGGGTATTTGATTCGCTCCCCAGTATGCGTATACTAATTCTAATGCATTCACATCGTTTGTAGAACGAGATTTGTACCGCGGCGACAGGATGGGACTGTGTAACCCCGGCCATCGAAGAATAGACGCCATAGCTTTCTTAATATGTACATAGGTGTCACCTTGAAATAGGGCTCATTTAATTTAATTTGTTTATTTAATACCACATAATCAGCATTGTGTTATTACATAATTAATTTATAATCATTGGTTTATATATTTGTGTATTAATATTAAATATCTCTATAAAATTGCGACGGGTTTAAATGGATAAAATAATCATGTAATTAAGTAGGTATATTATGATTTATGACAATGATAAAAACATCGGACGTGTATTTTGTTTCCCCCAAGGTGCAGAACTAACCTGCCATCAGTGATGCCAATTGGGAGGGCAGTAACCATGTTTCATGAAATCGCTTCGGAGATTGATATATTCCACTTACATGAGGGTGAATTTAGGTGGACGTTGTTTTATAAGTTTTTAAAATAGGGTCTATCAATAGTATACTCTGTGTGCTTCCATCTAATTTTATTAATGTTATTTTATTTCTTATTTTATTACTTATTGTATTATTAACTCACATTGCTCTGTATTTATATTTCAAAAATTGTTAACACTTATTTTATGTCATGTCGTGAACGCTTTAAATTTATAATTTCTTATGTTTTTAATTTTTGACATGATAATTATGTGGGGATGGTCCCTACGAACCCTTAATTTAGAGCCGCCCCTGCATGTAATTATAAAAATCTGGAACTAACCCGGGTTTTCTGAGATATTTGGGAACCCTACTATGTAGCACCTACGTACATAGGTAAAAACAAATTAATGAAAAATTATTTTATATTGCACCCTCTCACAGTTGATATTATCCACGTTAGCAAGGTACACAGTATAATGGCCTCACCCCAAATCTGTACAGGTAATCAAGGTATGCGTTATATATGTAGATACTATAGGCCATAATGGCTATCATTAGATTTAATGGCCTGATAATTTCTCTGCCATCATTACCGGGTTTCTAATGTCAATGGTAATAAAATAAACCAAAATCACACCATTTTCGACCCGTTCGTTTTTCTCTTTTTAACACTACAATATATTATCAGGACCAATGACAGTAGTAGTAGTGCAGGCAGGGATTTCAATACCGGTATTTCTTATTGAATACCGGTTTTAGTCAAATTATATTATAGGAAAAAATAAGTACCTATCAATAAATAACTAGAATAATCTATATAAATACATAGCGTTGGAGCGGAGCTCGGAGCAGGAGCACGGAGCAGGAGCACGGAGTACTGGAGCAATGGGATTTCGCCCGGAGCAGGAGCAGAGCCGAAGCACCAAAACTTTGTAGTGCTTCACTGCTCCAGATGTTTTTTTTTTTTTGTTATTAAATTTTCGTCCTAAAATCCAATGAAAATCGTATATTTCGATACTTTGCAACACTGGAATTATTTGAAATATGGCAACACTGCCGAGTGATAAATAACCTTACTTTTTGACAGAAGAGACAAAGACGATTTGCTGTCAGTATTTTCTATAGAATTAATAATGAAAATGACGATATTTTAAAACTACCTTTTTTTAACATTTGTATACATATCCTACCCGGAGCGGAGCAGAACCTGAAGTGGAGCCGGAGCAAGTATTAGGTCCCGGAGCGGAGCAACTCAAAAAAGGGTCCGCTCCAACGCTCTGTATAAATATGTATGCCTGACAAATTTTGTGTGCATTATTTATATTATACCTTAACAGCCTACCTCCACCCCTCGCCACTGGCTTATAGACCCTTTATACATATACATAATATAGTAAATTCAACGCAGTATGTAGTCATGTTACTATCAATTCACACCAAGACCGACTATAGTCAGGCTGGGGCATTGAATAGCGAATTACGATGGTATTAGTGTTGGTTATCTTTTAATATAATGCGGTAACCTATTCTCAAGTAAATGAAAAATTTTGATTGAATAATATTTCATACCGTATTACCATTTTACAACAATCATCATTTCAGTCATTCAAGTCTGAAAACAATACGATCGAAATTCACAGTTTCGTGCCGCGGCCTAACTATAGTTTGCTTTGTGGTCCAACACAAATATAATATGCTTATAGGGGGATCCATTAGGAAAAAATATCCATAATATGTATTTGATTGATTTTTTTAATGCGGCGGGAGGGGCGGGGTTAACAAAATCTAGCAGGTGCCACTGACTTCCGCATTTACCCCGGGGACGTCTGCACTTTTCCGGGTACATACTCCACACCTAGACACTCCGCACTTTAAGTTTAGAGATAAACTCTACCCTGCAGCTAGAACCATGGGTGCTCACCTACGAATTACTATATTAAATTCGAAGAAAGGCAACAACTAATGCTACAATCGAAATTTGCAGCTTCTATAGTCGGACTTGATACCAGTAGCGAAGTGTGGAGATAGGCTATTAAGATCAGCCATAAAATCGTGCACATTACACTTTGTTAGTCGTACGTATTTGTTTTTATAGAACTAAGACTACAATTTACAGATGGTATCGGTTAGTTTTTACAAATCAATTAAGCCCTGCCTAAACTAAACCATATATCGATGCATTTTGGGCGATACCACAGAATTGTGCACTTTTTTTCATTCATACTTACTATAATGATATAAAAAATATTATTCTATCTATAAAATATCCAAAGTTATATAAGTGATTTAATCGTATAATTTTAGATGTTTTATAGATAGACGAGTATTTTTTGCTATTATCTATTTTGGCTTGGTTTCGCAGGGTATAATTGAATTTTAAAAATTAACCAACACCATCTGTAAATTGTAGTATTATTTCAATGAAAACAAATACGTATGATTGACAAAGTTTAGTGTGCACTATTTTTGGCGGATCGTAACAGCCTACATCCACCCTTCACCACTGCTTGATACAGACCCCTGCAATAATGAAAAAATATATAAATTAACTAACTACAAAATAAAAATAGATCTTAATATACTTACATAAAAAGAAATTTTAAAACTTTCCAACGACATTCACAATTCAATATACACATGTTTTACAAATCAAACAAACCATTGAATTAGTTAAATCAATAATATTACTGACACAAACTAAAAATTACGTTAATAGTTAATATTATCAATTGTTTTAAAGAGTATTTAAAAAAGTAAATATATTATTTTACCACTAATACGTAATATAATATTATGTTTATATAATTTAAAACATTATCTTATTAAAAATAAATTATATTTTAAAATGATTTCTAATGTTAATTAATAGATTTTGGTTATGCTTTAAATAATAATCACATTATACTATTTTAAATCAGATTACATCTGTTTCATTAAATAAATACAAATACAATTATTATCAATACCTACACAATTTATTTTAATTCTTTAAAATATAATACACACGAATTTTATAACACAATTGGAGTTTTAAAAAAAACACTTATGTATAATAATATATAATTTGTCACTTAAGTTACGTTAACTAAATATATTTTTATATATATATATGTAGTTATTAAATATACTTAATAAACCGTTTTAGTATATATTATCATGGATATAAATAACTATTATTTTTATACACTTTAAACCAATGTGTATTTTTTCTACGTTCATTACCAAAATTTTATATGCACGTAGAGAATCTTTTTTTAAATATTTTTGTTATCTAAATAACTTTTTACGTAACATCCTTTGCTTGTATGAAAATTCTCTACTTGAATAAATAATATATGTTATAGTTCTACATTTTTGTTCAAGGTAACTAACTATATTGTCAGTTTTTTTGAAGTGTTTAAAATATTTTTGTTTTCTATTTTATTGTTAGGTAAGTATTTGTTTTTTTTTTTAATATGAATTATACTTAACAATAATTTATTCACACTATTTTTTAAATAATCCAATCACTTAAACAACATACATCGTTCTTCGGAAACTTTCCGCGGCACTCGAATTGTCAGATAGTGTTTTTTGACATGTCGTGATTTATTAATAATGTGTTTGTTATTCTCTCGAAAACAGTTGTGTGGTGTGCGTGCGCGCAAAACAGTCAGTTGTGCGAATCGGAGGCTTCGACGCTTCGCTGGAGGCTTCGCGGGACGAGCGTCAGCCGCGGGGCGCCGATCGAACTGGGACGGCTGGCGTCGGCTGAACCTCCGGGCCGGGCATGTAGGGTGGCCATTTTCATCCCCCGCAAGTCTTCGCAGTTTTGAGTTATAACAATAGTGCTTCACTGTTGGGATAAAAAAGGCAAAAATCTGACTGGGAATCGCAATCCTTGCATTATTAGAACCTAAAATTGTGTATCCATATAAATTTATACTATCAAAAAAAAAACATTCACAAATACTGTAAACGTAAATGAAGGGTGGTTTGCAAAAACAACGTATTATGTCAGAACTGAACAATCCTACAGGAGAGCAAAAATAAAACTTAATAGAATCTCTTCCTTGTGAATTATGATTTTTTTTATGTGTGTGCTTATTTTTTAATGAGAAATAATAATCAGAAAAATATGTAATATACACAATATGTCATTTGACTTAATTATTATGATGTATTTGTATAAACTCTTTTGTCAAATGATTTTCTTTGCTGTATTAAAAAAACTTTAACACCATTTAACACGTGTTATGTGGTGTTTTTGAAAGAATGGTAAATGAAAGAATATTGACAACATTTAAAAAAACAAAATGCCATATAAATCTCAAAAAATAAGAAAAAAACTGGCACAATATGTTGTTTTTTAATCTACCCTTCAAATTGTACAATATGTTTTCAATATTCTTTTAAACACCGTTTATTATAAGTACTGATTTAAAAAGATTTGAATGCCATTTTTTCTTATATGCAATCGAAAATCTTTATTTGTTGCGAACATGTTACCGTATTGCATTTGAAGATAATCAATAACTGACACTACTATCGTAATTTTCAATTCAGTGCCACGGCCTGAATATTGTCGGCCTTTTATCGGCTCATTTTTTTTTTGTTTGGCCCACATGAAATAATATGGGGTGTGCAGTGACGTCCCGGGAGAGTAAGCAGGTCGTGCATTGCGTAGAGGCGGCGAATAAAGGAACGAATATAAATAATACAACTTTTGAGAGCAGTGGCGGTAAGTCTTAGTAAAACAATTTAAGCAAAAAAAATCATAACTACATATTGTTGTATAAAAACCATTACAATACATATTGTAATGGGCGATTTATCGCAGATAATTTTTTTCATAAGGGTTCCTCCAAACCTGTCAGCGCCACGCATCTCCACGTACCTTAGCCTACCATTGTCTGAGATCAAGTTTCGTTGAAATGGTTCAATTCTTAGTATATGTGTACATCAATTATTTAAAGATGTTTTGTATTATATTTGTCTATTTAAGATACCTAGATGAAAATAAATAATAAAATAGGTAAGTAGGTATCCAACGATTTGACAGACAATTTGTAACTGAAAATGAAATTCTAAGCTTAAGTTAAGGGCGGCACTTTGCCTAGGTACGTCTCTGACAGTGTTAAGACTCCATTATAGGATATTATTGAACGACTACCTTCTTAAGAATAAAAAAATTATTGCATATTGACGTATTTATATAAGCACTTAATTATTTTATACAATATAAAAATAATTTAATTTGCCAACGACATCTGTTGTGTATGTAGAAATGTATTATAAATATATACAAAACCATCCGTCAAAGGTTAAAAAAATATGCCTCAGCGCCATCTCTGTTCAACTATTGTACCTATGTATTATTGTGCGATGAGTGTCAGAATTTTTTGAATGAACTTTACCACGTCTCAGCCTTGTCTACCGTATTGTATGAAATACGGCAGGCTCAAAAGGCGAAGCCTATCACATTTGGCACTGGGTTAACAGTTCCGCTTTAATATGAAGATTAAAAAATGCTGGTCCAATAGTAGGTAACCTCATCTTCGTAACGTAGTTATTATACAAAATTAAACTTGGTCTTATAATGGTACTATTGTCAATATTAAAACCTAAGTTTTTAATAAACTATTTCTTTTATTCAACGAATAATTCACGAGATTTGTTAATGTAACCTTCCATAATATATTGAACATACATAAGTATAAAACACCTCAGATATATTATACCCACTAGAAAAAATTGACACCCACGGCGGCCGCGCGGCTTAAGCGTTGGACTATAACGCCGTGGGTCCCAGGTTCGAATCCTGGGGCTGGCAACTTACATATTGTTTTTCAATTTGTGTGTGTCAGGGTATGGACCTAATAGGTTGAGCAAGTGGCTGACATCCATTTCTCGTAAAAAACAAAAAAATCGGTTAATACAAACCTCTACTCTGTGGAGGTCCATATGATCCTATTAGGATTGGACATGGTCGAAAGAAAGAAAGAAAAAATTACATTTGATAAAAATACGACGCCTGACGGGATTCAAACACGTATATCCACTGGGATCGCGCCAATATGCCTCAACCAATTAATCTACAGGCATACAACCTAATTACGATAATTTTACTACTAATTTAAAAATCTGAGGTGTTTTCAAGTTATGTAAGTGATTATTAGATTCTTACATCAACGGCAGGGCACTAAATTAATATTCTACAGTTTAATAAAATCTTTAAAATTTCCCAAAAACACTCCGCAAGCCAAAGTCGCCTGAGCGGCCGGTGTCAGCTGGGGGGTTCGCAGCATCCCCTTCCTAGAGTTTCCCGCCAAGCGCCTGGTTTCCCGCCTGTTTTCGCCCCCACCCCGCGCGCTGCTACTGTGCTGCCCGGGGCGACTTCTAGTGGGAGCGAACCCTACCTCTCTGCGAACGAATAATAATTTCGTGACGCCACTGGACCAACGGGTTACGTATCTAGTAGGTGGGTAGGTAAGTCGGTACATGTACCTAGATATTATTGTCATATCGGACTGAATGATATATGTTTCAATTTCATATAGGTACATTTATTTTTCTCCCCTAGGATTACATTGTACTGTGGATCAAAGCGCCTAGTTTCAAAAGCCCCTAAAACGGTTTTTGAAAATTTTTGAGTTAGATAATATGTATTTAGATGGATAACATTTTTGTTACCTATATGATGGCCAAAAATTGAACTTCAAAAAACGTCAAAAACCGTCAAAAGGAATGATAAAAAATTAGAGTCAATTTCAAAACCCGCTAAAATGGTTGGGTGTGCTTTTCAAATACCCCTAAAATTGATAAGCCAAAATACTCTTTAGAATGTACGAATTAAATAGTAAATACATAAAGTTCACAGATTTAAAAGATATGAGATTTTCTCATTTTTCTCAAAACTACCTAAAATCGTTTTTCACATTTTTCTCAGAACTACCTAAAATCATTTTAGGGGGTTTTGAAACTAAGCGCTTCCAGTGTTGTATGTATCTTAAAATTGGACTATAAATCATAAAACAACATACTACATTAACACAGGGAACCCATTCAAATTGAAATTGATTTATTTTAGATAAAGTAATATACAGATTATAAATTCAAGACGTTTACAATTTTCTATTATTTTATATACGAGGGTGGGTCAATAAGTCCTTAGAAAAGCCGACAGGTGGCGCGACTAGTACTGTAAGCGGTTTGTTTTCATGCAGCGGCACTACCGATTCAGTATGCTGCGAAGTTTCAATCAGATTGGTCGGGTTGTTGTGTGTTTCTCGTACATTTAAAAAAAAATTTTGCTTGTGGAAAATGGAAAAATGGAAAATGGAGAAAATTGAGTTTAGAGCTGTCATTAAACATTTTAATATAAAAGGGTTAACAGCAAAGGAAATAAAAAATGAGTTGGATTTAGTTCACGGCATATCTGCTCCTTCACTTGCAACTATTTATAACTGGTTAAATGAATTTAAACGTGGTCGTACATCAACAAAGGATGAACCACGCTCAGGACGTCCTGTAGAGGTGACTACACCAGAAATGATCAATAAAATCCACGATATGGTGTTAAGTGACCGAAAATTAAAGTTGAGTGAGATAATTGAGGTTACAGGGATCTCAAAAGGTAGCGTCATTTCTATTTTACATGACAAATTGGGCATGAAAAATATTTCTGCAAGATGGGTGCCGCGTTTGCTCACAGTCGACAATAAACGCAATAGGGTGGTAGCCTCTAAAGCCCTGTTGTCGCTCATGCAACGCAATCCGGATAAATTTTTTCGTCGCTTTGTGACTGTAGATGAAACATGGATACACCACTATACTCCCGAGACGAAAGAACAGTCAAAGCAGTGGATTGCGAAGGCAAACCATGTCCAAAGAAGGCGAAAACCGTAAAATCAGCTGGTAAGGTTATGGCTACTGTATTTTGGGATGCACGTGAAATTATTTTCGTTGACTATTTGAAAAAAGGAAAAACAATAACAGGGGATTATTATGCATCTTTATTCGACCAGCTAAAAAACAAAATTGAAGAAAAACGGCCTCATTTAAACAGGAAAAAAATCCTCTTTCATCAGGACAATGCCCGTGTTCACACATGTTTACGATCAATGGCTAAAATTGAAGAATTGAAGTTCGAATTGGTCTACCACCCACCGTATTTGCCAGATTTAGCCCCCAGTGACTTTTTCCTTTTCCCAAACTTAAAATAATGGCTAAGTGGACAACGTTTTTTTTCAAATGAAGAAGTCATCGATCGGACAAATGCTTATTTTGAGGACCTTCCGAAAACTTATTTTTCTGACGGTTTAAAAATAATTGAGAAACGTCTAACCAAGTGTATTGAGCTCCAAGGAGATTATGTTGAGAAATAAAAAAAAAATACAAAAATCAAAACTGTTTTAATGCTTTTTTCTAAGGAATTATTGACCCACCTCGTAAGTTCTTATTAGAGTGAGAAAAAACATAGAAACACCCAGGGCCGGTCCTAGCAATAGCAACTGCAAGGCCCGATTAGAGCATACAGTACACTCTCAGTAATCCGCCGCTCGATTATCCGACAACTACTTAATCCGCCGTTATTGTTACTAGTTGAAAGCACAGAATCAAGCTCAATAATTTGCCGGTATTCGATTGTCAAATTCAGTAGTCCGCCGCGTACAAGTATACAACGCAGATGAGACGGGTTTATTTTGGAAACTTCTCCTTCGTAAAACGTACGTCCATCGAGAAGAAAGTAATGTACCAGGGAGGAAAGTGCCCAAGGACCGCATCACAATTATTATCCCGTGCTCCAATGCAACCGGGATACACAAATTGAAGCTTTTGGTCATAGGCAAAAGCCAGGAATCTTAAGCCATTCAAGAATATCTGCCTCACTGAACAACTGGCTGTGTCAAATGACTTACTGTTTATTATTTAGTTAATAAACTGAGTTTATAAATATGTATAATTTAGTAAATACTTGATTTTGATTATAAAAATACCATAATTTGCTAGTACAAATTTCTCAAAAAAACTATTTTTACGAAAAACCTGTTTTAATTTTTACCATATTTTGTATGTATGCACTATAATCCGCCGCTTTCACTAATTGGACGCTTGTCTGGTTTTTGTGGTGACGGATTACTGAGACAGTACTGTACCTATTATTATAAATGTACATTGATAAATAAAATATGTAGGCATGTAGAAAATGATAAAACACGTTCATAGAGGCATGCAGGTGTCGATGCAGTCCGGTACAACGTGAGGTGACCTCATTGTTGTTCTGGTGATTTCGGCAGATTTTTCCAACTGACAATGTTTGTTTAAAAAGGTTCAAAATGTGCTACGGGATGGGAGCATCATTCTGATTGATGAGAGAGTAATGACGATATTACACACTTTTACCCGTAGCGCCAGCTTACTTTGACGTCACGTGATAGTACGCGACGTGTATCTCACTATAATGACAACTTTAGAAGCTCTTTTTCAATTTTAATTTAGTTTCTAACTAGTTTTATTAGAAACACTCGATCTACCCCGAGAATGATATAAATATATTCTACTGAACAAAGGCCTCGCGTTTTAAATATTTATTCAATCAATTAAAATTATTTAATGCATTTAAAACTTGAATGTATCGTTTATTTCGACAATCGTTCAAGGTGACCACTTCCGTGAAGAGTTTCAAGTCATCAACGAACTACAAAAACATAATTAACATAATTAACATAATTAACTATATTTTTTATCCTTGAGATGCAGGTTCGATTCCTGCGTGTCTTACTTTTTTCAAAACGATTTTTTCTATTGGTTATAATATATTTTCTCAGAAGTGTTATATATACATATTAAATTATATACATGGCATTTAGTTGGAATTAATAAAATAAACATTATTGAAAAAAAAATGTTAGCAGAACGTGGTTTCGATCCACGGACCTCTGGGTTATGGGCCCAGCACGCTTCCGCTGCGCCACTCTGCTATGTATGCGACGGGCGAAAACTAAAATATATTATACATGCATATAAAGTCCAAACAAACATACATCTGTGCGTAAACAAATTGTATAAATTTTCTGTAAACATCTCTCCCATACACAGTTCACTGTATGAAAAATTTAAAACTCAACGTCCACTGACCACACCTGTAAACATTGAAATTGAATTAAATGTTGTGTGGACAATAATTATGTATCTTTTAAATCGTCCAAATTAATTTAATCAAAACAATATTTGACAAGACCAGCGTATCTATTCTATACACAAGACTGCTTTCGGCCGCTACGGCAGCTATCTAGGGTAGGCTTGTATCGAAGTACGTATTAGCACTTATTGTAACAATTACAATAAGTTAACCGTTTATAACAGGGGTAGTCAACCTTTTTATACCTACCACCCACTGTTGTATCTCTGTTAGTGGTAAAATTTTCTAACCGCCCACCGGTTCCACAGTAATGGTGATTTATAAAGTAGGGAAGTAACTTTACTTTATAAATCTATAAAGCAAGTTACAGCAAGTTAAGCATAATATAATAATAATTACTTATCAAATACTTTATGTCAGATTTTCGCTAAGTTTGGCAGAATAAATCTTTATAAAACAGCTTACTGTAGTTTTGATTTAAGATTATAATATCCCAGTCGAGACGATTTTCAATGTGTGACTGGGGTAATACGCGCGTGCCAAAGTCAACTGAGGAAAGTCGCAGCCATGGCCCCCACATCCTGAATCGGGTCCCCATGCCACGATATTTGGCGGGCCCCCCAACATATCGCTAAAGTTAATGGCAGTGAAATGTTCTACAGTAGGTACTGCTCCCCTAATAGTGTTCCGCAGAACTCCAGGGTTCCGTGTAGAACAAAGGGTATTCCATGTATTTTTAGGGATCTTTGGTATTTTACAACGTTACACCGTTTTTCTTAGCTCGTATTCTTATTTGTCTGGTGGTTCTTTGTCCGGTACAAATCTTGCAATCGATTTTTAACTAACTTCCCGACTAGCTAGACATTTGAAACTTTTAGAATATATCAGAACACGATAGCAATGCATTTTTTTTATTACTTTTAGCCATCTTTAAGTAGAATTGAATTCATTTTCAGTTAATTCTGTTTTGTATGAAAAGTTATTTCGACACCATTATTGGTTGATAGGGGTCTGGGGTCCTAGCAACTAAATTATTTATATATACGTGCGTATGACATGACAAAATGACATTTCAGTATTATTTCTATCACGTACATTTTTTTTCTGATCGTTTAAGCTAGTTAAGGGAGAGAGGCATGCCAGCAGAGAACCTAGCGGAAAAATACGAAGCTTGCATTTTGAGATTTTTTTTGAGAATTTACAATTTCAACTGTATTAATTAATAAATATGCATCTGAAAACATTAAAAAGATTTTTTTTTTTTATTTAAAGATAAACTTACAATTGTAAAAAAATGTAATAAAATGTGAATTCGTTGCAGGGTCACATCTTATTATTACATTATATTTTATGGTCATATTTATTAATAAAATTTAGTTTATTAAGTTTTAGATTTTTTGTTGTTTAGATTTTTGACTAATTCATCGTTTTAATATTTTTTATATTTATTTAAAAAAAACATCGATTTTTATAAAAATATAAATGTGTATAACTTGAAATCCTTTATATTTATATCGAATCGAGCTTCAATATTGGGACCATGCCTAAAATAAAAGTTTATCTTTAAATTAAAAAAAAAAATTCAAAATCTTTTTAATGTTTTCAGATACATATTTATTAATTAATATAATTGGAATTGTAAATTATCAAAAAAAAATCTCAAATTGCAAGCTTCGTATTTTTTCCGCTACGTTCTCTGCTGGCATGCCTCTCCCCCTTAAGTCAAGTTTATATGATTCAACAGAAAATTTAAAAACGTTGTATATTAAAAGTTCTTGTAATTATTTAAATAAACCCACATGATTGATCGGCACTTGGCATCATAGGTATTATGAAGCAATGATCACGACCCCGTTTTGTGATAGCCAAGTAACATGCGACCCTTCGCCATATTGGATAAATAATCATGTTTATTAGTCGGGAAACACACTAGTAGACTAATTTAGAAAAAAAAACACATTCAATTGCGACGCTGACAATGTATTTATATACCTCCAACAAGAAGATTTAGGCAAAATCACTTGCGGTCTAGCACCCGTCGCGAGCAGTCGCCTTTCCGTGCGCTCCGACTCCAGCTGAGATATTCAACCGAATCAAGACCTTCAACCAGAACCAGCCGACATAGCAAATACCTACTTTGCTACACCCCGCCAAACAGCAACAAAGATACCTACTTTTTGCCGCTACCTGCCGACCCGCAAAGAATTACCTACTTTTTGCCGCCGCCTGCCGACCAGCAAAATATTACCTACTTTTCTGCCGCTACCTGCCGACCGAGCAAACTACCCATTTTTTTACCACCGCAAGTGATTCCGATCATCCGCCTACGACAAGATGGAGCATATCCAAATCGAAATATCCAGACTCGCCGCATTCCGGCCGACCAAACTGAGGGATCTCATGACGCTGCACTTCCTGCTCTTGACGGCATATCAGGAGCAGGCCGAGTCGGCGTCACCTGCAGTCCCACCTACCCGTCCTCCTCCTACCTGGAGGAAAAGCATCAACCCGCCAAGACGACCATCACCGCATACTTGGACAAAGACCACTCTACACCATCACACATCATCACATCACAACAGCGCGCCGATCAAAGAGGCACACCCAGCCACTCATCCAGGACACGATACCGACCATCTATCGGTCGTTATCAGGGGCTTCCACATCGGCACGCACACGGAGGACATCACTAACGATCTTCTACGGAGAGGCCTCCCGATCATCAGCGTCCGGAGAATGACGCGGGGCAGGACACGGCATCCAATGCCCCTTGTCCTGGTCACACTCCTGGACAACGACAGAGGGAGGCAAATCCACACGCTGAAACACGCACTTCACCGAAGCCTCACAATCGAAACACCGAGAAAGATCACCACCAACGCCATCCCTCACCGCAACACAAACCAAGGCATTGCAACGACGTCTACCCAGACACAAGCATTAATCCCAGACGTTCGACTTCACAAGGAGACCTCGACGGAAGTGGATGTCTCCTTCGCTGAGGCCGAACCCGGATCCCCGGATACACAACCGGCCGCAACCACAACACCTAAGATTCTGCCCGACTCTGCCAACAACTCATATACAGAGACGACAGAGTCCCCGGAAGTAGAAAGACCCGAGTCCCCGACTCACGGAACCGATGAGTCCCTGAGCGAAGACGAACCACAACTCACAGACCCGGAAACCGAACCCGAATCGGAACTTGACGAGAACCCCGACACACGGGACAAACTGATCCAAAGCATCAGATCATCAAAACCCGAGTCCGACCGTGAACGTGCGTTCCGCACCGGAATCGGATACCTCTTAAATCATTCAACCGTATTCTCCGAAAATCAACTAAGAGACGACTTCGACCTCACCACAAAATTGAAGGAACCCTTAGATCCTGAAAACTCCCACTCAGACCTAAGAATATGCGTCCTAATAGACGAATACCTTGAGGCCCTGAACTACCGCCTTGCCCTGATCAACACCTCAACCGAACTACCCGACGAACCGCAGAAGACCATCACCCCTGCATCACCAACACCCGACCAAAAACCAAAGAAAAAGAAAAATAAGAAGACAAAGACGCCCAAAACAGACAAAGACTACTGCCGAGAGACCACTCAACGCGCCTACTTCTTGAAAAAGAAGTAAGCCTCCAGACCACTCGCAAGAATCAGGACCCAGCCCAACCCTGCCAACCGCCAAGAAGCAGAGCTCCGAGCGGCGATACTCGGAGCTCTTCCAGGCTACGGCGAAGACCGGAAATGAAGAGAACGAGCTAGAAGCAACAAGAGGTGTTCGAAGCAATCGACGGACGCCTGCGTGAAGTTTGCTTTTACTTTTTAATATCATCCAGATCAATTCACTGAGACCTACAACCCGGCCTCGCTCGGTCGCGAAGCCACCGAGGCCGGGTCTCACCATCATCAATCAAGCGCCCACACAGATAGGCACTAGATATTGCGGGAGTAGACGCTTAAAGAACCGTCAGGCATCCCTCATGAATACGCTTATACCCTAAGTATTTAGGCAAAAGCCGGAAAGCGCTGATGTCGACTAAAGCCTCAATTACATTGAGCTTCTTTACGAGCTGTTTATTGGCGAACTTAAAAGCGGGTGATTCAGCTACTGCGATTTGATGATTACACACAAAACTTTCCATTCGCTTAGAAGCCACAAGCCAGTGACTATTTTGACAGAACGTAGTTCGTTTTTTTACCGGGAGGTTGGTACTGCGCTCTACTGCGCAGACGCAGTAGGCCCACACGCCGGCGTGTAGCGTGCAAAGTTGACCGGCTTTCAACTTTTCTCGGTAGAGTGTTTACAACCTGCTTATTAGGTTATTCGATGATTACACTGGGCGACTTTACAGGCAGATTGTAAATTCGCCAATAAACACCTCGTAAAGAAGCTCAATGTAATTGAGGCTTAAATGAGAGGAGCTTGTTAGTTTATAATGGAATTGCGGTTCAAAATGGGAGGAGCTTGTTTTAACACAGTTTTAACACGTACCCAAAAAGATGTTGTTCGAGTATACAGTATTCAGTAGATATACCTACATGTCGGAGATTTAATGACATTTAGCATTTTTCCATGTCATATTATTTAATTTTTTGATAAATATCTGGTTCTCCGTTTAAAAAAATTCTAGCCCTGACTGGCAATCCTTTAAATATAGAATATGTTTGTATTTCTCGTTTTGCAAATCTATTTGCGTATGGTAAGTGCCCTATTAACATGTCCCGAGCATGTTTTTCTGGGGATACAGCCATGCATGGGTGGACCGTAAAAAGCGCCTGGGGTTTTCGGTGTCCTGCAGAAATAAATTTATGGAAACTTTTTTGGACTTTTGGAGTTGGGTTACGTGGTTTGCCAGAGGCGTACTCGGAACATGTTTGGCCCGCTGATATAAATCTTCATAGATTAACCCAGTGTTGCCAACTAAAATTTTCAAAATTCAGTAGATTTTTTGATTTTTTCTTCAAAATATCAGTAGATTGACAAAATTGTATGAAATTCAACGATTGTGTTTGGTGAAGGCGTGCATATTGACATAATCTCACAATTGTCTTTTAAAAATTCATATAAAAAGTGACTTTTATTCATCACAAATATCATAATTTCTTCTTTTCCTGCCTAAAATTTCAGTAGATCTACTGAAATTTCAGTGGACATGGCAACACTGGATTAACCCATCAGTTGGTATTGCCATTTTCGACACTTTTTTTGATAGATACCTATCGTGAAAAGTATTTAACCAACAAAAACTATAATCTTAAACTAGGTAGGTAGCTACAAATCTTTTTGACCTTTACATAGACATACCTACCTACTAAATATTATAGGAATTATAAACATTTCCCCTAAGTTGGTCGAGTATCACTTTCAGCCATATTCTTGCTACTAGCGGATCAAATCCGTATGTCCCTAAGCCGGTTCACACATCAAAACTCGTCCGTTTGCAACGTGTCGAATACGTCAATGTGACGTCATCGTTATTCACAAAACACACGTTGCCAAAAAATGGAGCTCCGCACATTGGTGGAATGCGACTTTTTAGTCAACTGCTAAAAAAAATATGTAGAAACAAATCGCATGCGTCTCGGGCTGCGAGTCGCATACGCACACTTACGACTTGGACATTCCTACACTGGCTCGCCGGTCGCCGCATCCCAATATATCACGTTTCGAGAGGTTACGCGCAACTGTCGCTAGGTGCCTATGTGCGCGGTCTTCATATGCAACATCGGAGCAACGTTCCAAGAAGATGTTAAGGTTTGATTTATGACTGTGGGGCGGACGGGCGAGTTTAGATGTGAGAGCCGGCTAATATCTATTTACGACATCGGAATCATCGGTTGTTTTTGTTTGTTCTCCCAATGTGTGGAACTAATCTGCATTGATAACACCGTTTGAGGGGGCTATAACTTACTATATTCAACCAAATCGTTTTGGGTATCTGTTGCGTGAGGTAAGTTTACTTGGTTGGTTTTTTTATACTTTTTTAACATACCTACCCATTATGTTCTATTTACTTGGCTCACTTGGTGTACTTCATTATCATTTCATATATCCAGTGACGACCCGTGCGGGTAGGCAGATCATGCGTTGCGTATGGACGGCGAATAAAAGAACGAATACAAACATTACAACTTTTGAGTACCTACTGTTATCTATGAAGCTAACGATGCGGTCACTTCTTTAAAAACAATCAACATCTTAGTAATATAAGAATAATGGAAAAATACTAACAGCATAACGATTATTGTATTTTAATACCCATTCCCAGTGTAATTCGCCATTGCAGCTTATCACACAGGCAAGAGTATCACAGGGGTGTCTCCAAGCCTTTCGGCGCCGCAGCCATCCACAGACCTACACAAACCTATAACCAACACTGTATGAGACCAGGTTTCGTGGAAATGCCCTAATTATCAATCGATGATGTTATCAATTTAAAGATTTTTTGTGTATTTGTCCGTTTTAGATAGGTAGCCGAAAATAAATTATAAAAAATAAGTAAGTACATAACGAATTTGCAAAAAACTGTAACAAAAAAATTAATGGGAAGCTGCACTCTATCTATGGACGCCACTGCTTATAACACTTTTTATGCATGTAGTGTTAGGTACCTATAATCGTTTCTGTGTAATATGTCCAGGGCATGGTGTGAACGTCTTAAACTTATGTGTAATGTTCGCATTGTGTAAGCAAAAAAATTTTAATTTTAAAATAATCAATCAACTTTTCAACACTACCCTACGTACTTTCTTCCAAATACCCAATAAATTTATTTTTTGGTGTTTTAAGTTTAAATTTATTTTTTAAATATGCAAAAATTATACTAAATATAACTTACTATATTAATTTTAATATAGTACCTACCTACCAAAATTATTATTCAATACAATATTAATTTATTACTACTTATCTAATTTATGTTTCACAAAGAAAAAAAAGAAAAGTTTTTTTGCAATCAATATTTATACCTACTTTTAAGTCTAACAAAGACGATTCAGTGCTGAGATCCAAAAACCATTTTATTTTCTAGCAAACCCACCCAGCCTAAATGCAACTACTATGGAAATCTAGTGACAGAATTCCGAAGCTTGCAATTTCAATGAAATGAAATGCATATTTTTTTATGATTGTATAACATCTTGTAATTATTACTGTAAAGATTTTTATTTTTAGGAAAAATCTGAAGCTTGCAATTTGACATTTTGTTTTGATAATTTACATAATATTATTATTATACCTTATCACTGTCAGCCAATTTTTACTAGGTGGTCACATTGTAGGCCAGCTATTTTTATTCTAGCAGAGGCACCTAGCGGAAAAATACGAAGGTTACAATTTGAGTCATTTTTTTGATAATAATAATTTACAATTTCAACTGTATAATATCTGAAAGAATCAAAAAAAAACAATTTTTAGAAATATATATACATAAATAGAAACTATATTTATAAAAATCAATGTTTTTTAAAATAAATATAAAAAATATTAAAACGAATTAGTCAAAAATCTACAGTAAAAAATTGAAAAATTAATAAACTAAATTTTAATTAAAATATAATGTAATAATAAAGCAACTGTTGACATAACAAATTCACATTTTTTTTTTAATTGTAAGTTTATCTTTGACTTCAAAAAAAATCTTTTTAATGTTTTCAGCAATGACATTAATATGGATGAAGCATCTGGAAAAAAAAGACTCACTTTTTTGTCAGGTCTGCCGAATGGCATAATCTGTTCCAACACCATTACAATAAAGGTGATATTGCTATAAATTCCCGATGCATTTTGTCAGGTCTGTCGAATGGCATAATTCATATTTTAATATCAATATCGCTCGCTCAAATGAACATTGACACTAGAAACACTGTTCTAACGCCATTACAATAAAGGTGATATTGCTATAAATTCCCGATACGTGAAATTGCAAAATTTTGTCACGTGACGTCTACCTAAACATGTGCGAATTTACTTGCTAGCTACTGTACTGAATGTGTTGTCCATCATTGGTTTTCAGAAACATATTTATTTACCTGATGTGCCACGGACGAGCTAACTCGTGGATTCTTGTAACGTCATAACTTCTGAATTAACTCTGTGTATATTTTCTACACAATATTCATGATTTTAGTGTGAAAATATTCACGATAAACTCGATAAACATGTTGTTGGTGAGTTTTCACAAATATTCATCATTCTGGTCCTATTTCATTTTTTTAAGGGAATTATTATATTCCGAAAATAGGTGTCCACCTAGTAAAAATTGGCTGGCGTGACAAGGTTAAATTCACAGAACAGATAATAAATAGAATACCGAGAGGCAATATTCAATACGCCGCATGGTGAAGCAGGATTTTGAATGTGCGAGTGTCCTACGAAAATGAAGCATGCATTATGCATGTGCAATAGTGTGTGTAATACACCAACATTAAATGAGCGTAAATGCATAAACCGAGAGCAGTTTTCAGTATTCGACGTAAAACGTATTCTTGACACGTGTGTAAGTTTAACCCGGATTCTTCCTTACTCGAGTCGGTTACCTACTATCGCCTTACCCGTTGTGTATTTCAGTTCCCATTGAAGAATAAAAATAATACTGATATGTACCGAAAAAAGTTTTTGAAACCCCTGAAAAATTGACTATATGTCAGATAGATACTATTGTCAGATCACCGTCGATTTATTACATAATTACAACTTTAAAATTTATATTACTAAAAATGTCTCAAACTTAATGGAAGCTTCGTATTTTTACGCTAGTTTTAATTATTTTGACACTTCTTTCGCTATGATGGCTATAAGCGGATAGCCAACATAATTCGTCGTAAAAATCAGTCAATATATTATATAAAAGCAGTAAAAATAATCTGTCAACTCTTGAGTTATGTAGTTTCTTATACTCCAGGATAAGTCTCAGGAAATAGAATGTAAGGCATCCAATAAAAGACTCGATTATAATTTTCATATTTTTATTCATCTTAAATGTACATTATCGTATAAACACCCCAAATACATCGAGTTACTGGCTTGGAGCACCGGATGGTTTGTCAGGGAGGGTTCTTGTGATGTCAGAATCTCCAGGATCCGTGATGGACATGGTGCACACGCGGTAGTACTTTCCGCACGCCGTTCCCAGCTCGATATTGTTTCCGGTGTAGTGGTGAACTCCGGTCCTGGCCAACATAGCGTAGTATTCAATCTCGGATTTCCTGGAGAATAAAATCACCATTATACGATGATTTTGACAACATAATACATATGAATATATTACCTTCAGCAATGATTGTATCAATTTGACCAATTGTGGAAGTAAAAATTCACCATGCTTTGGAAGAACTCTATTCAAACTCATCTCACGTAAATGAAATCTACCTGATTCAATTTTGTTGAATATAGCCACTGGTCAAGAGTGACACATCGGGAGCCTTATACAAGGTTCCAAGTGTACGTCCTTGAGAAAACAAACCCAACAATGAAGTGATATTCTAAGTTCCTTTTGTTCCTGTTTGTCCTCATTGTTACTTTTGTTTCATTAAGGACAAATACTTAAAACCTTGTAGTTTGCGACATTTAACAAGTCGTGTCAGTGCAGTGGTACTATTCTTAGTCAATCAAAATCAAGAGCATATTTTTCTTCTCTGAATCACAACTAGTCTTCCTAAATGAGTTTTAGTGTACGAGGGTGGGTCAATAAGTCCTTAGAAAAGCCGACAGGTGGCGCGACTAGTACTGTAAGCGGTTTGTTTTCATGCAGCGGCACTACCGATTCAGTATGCTGCGAAGTTTCAATCAGATTGGTCGGGTTGTTGCGTGTTTCTCGTACATTTAAAAAAAAAATTGCTTGTGGAAAATGGAAAATGGAGAAAATTGAGTTTAGAGCTGTTATTAAACATTTTAATATAAAAGGGTTAACAGCAAAGGAAATAAAAAATGAGTTGGATTTAGTTCACGGCATATCTGCTCCTTCACTTGCAACTATTTATAACTGGTTAAATGAATTTAAACGTGGTCGTACATCAACAAAGGATGAACCACGCTCAGGACGTCCTGTAGAGGTGACTACACCAGAAATGATCAATAAAATCCACGATATGGTGTTAAGTGACCGAAGATTAAAGTTGAGTGAGATAATTGAGGTTACAGGGATCTCAAAAGGTAGCGTCATTTCTATTTTACATGACAAATTGGGCATGAAAAAAATTTCTGCAAGATGGGTGCCGCGTTTGCTCACAGTCGACAATAAACGCAATAGGGTGGTAGCCTCTAAAGCCCTGTTGTCGCTCATGCAACGCAATCCGGATAAATTTTTTCGTCGCTTTGTGACTGTAGATGAAACATGGATACACCACTATACTCCCGAGACGAAAGAACCGTCAAAGCAGTGGATTGCGAAAGGCGAACCATGTCCAAAGAAGGCGAAAACCGTAAAATCAGCTGGTAAGGTTATGGCTACTGTATTTTGGGATGCACGTGGAATTATTTTCGTTGACTATTTGAAAAAAGGAAAAACAATAACAGGGGATTATTATGCATCTTTATTCGACCAGCTAAAAAACAAAATTGAAGAAAAACGGCCTCATTTAAACAGGAAAAAAATCCTCTTTCATCAGGACAATGCCCGTGTTCACACATGTTTACGATCAATGGCTAAAATTGAAGAATTGAAGTTCGAATTGGTCGACCACCCACCGTATTCGCCAGATTTAGCCCCCAGTGACTTTTTCCTTTTCCCAAACTTAAAAAAATGGCTAAGTGGACAACGTTTTTTTTCAAATGAAGAAGTCATCAATCGGACAAATGCTTATTTTGAGGACCTTCCGAAAACTTATTTTTCTGACGGTTTAAAAAAAATTGAGAAACGTCTAACCAAGTGTATTGAGCTGCAAGGAGATTATGTTGAGAAATAAAAAAAAAATACAAAAATAAAAACTGTTTTAATGCTTTTTTCTAAGGAATTATTGACCCACCCTCGTACCAATATTCCATTATCAATGGATGGTTAATAAGATGTACATTAAGGCCATGCATTAGTTGAGGCACGGTCTAAAAAGATCGTCGCTAGGCGATGCGCGGATTGCGGGTGGCGGGTGAAAATGACGCCTGTCAAACGAAATATTAATTGTCATATAAATCCAACATACGTCCATTTTATGTTCTGTTTATTGTTCTATTAGTAACAATAATAATATATTCATTGACATGTTTTCTTTTTAAAGTAAATGAGTAACGTTTTTAGTCATCTTTACACGATTTTAGAATTAATTGACCCGTCGCCATCACGCAGCAAAGTGACGTGTTCCTGGGTCAACTTTATCTCAGTGAATGGCAGCGAGTCCAAAATTTCGTCGCCCGTACAGTTGAAAATTATTTGGCATTTCACTGATGCGTCACCTTAAGAATGTTTTGCCAAGTACCCACGCACGTTCTTGCTCGATGGTTTTACGCTCATTCGAACATGTCTTAACGTGTGTACCATTTCACTCAATGTTTTTTTGTTTGATATCGAGCAAACGGCTCGATGCGAAAAAGATTTAAGGGCCATAATTCTTGTTGGATATTTCACTCAATGTTTTTTTGTTTGATATCGAGCAAACGGCTCGATGCGAAAAAGATTTAAGGGCCATAATTCTTGTTGGATGCTCAACAGAAATTCGCTTGAACATGTCTCAATGTGTGCGCTTTGAATGAGCGTCTTGTGTCGAGTGTGTCGACGCAACGACAAGTCAACATGTTCAATCGAGCGAAACCGTCGAGCAAAAACGTGCGTGGGTACTTAGCTTTTGGTAAGCGAGGTAATTGGAATCTAACCCATAAACATCCTAAGTTGAAGTAGTCATACCTTGAAAGAATGTTCAGATAATTGTGTGATTATTTGTGGGGGGGGTTACATCGTTTAAAATGTCATCTTGAAGGTCTCAAAATATGTACGCTGCGACTTTTATTTTAGAAACATAAAATTAGTCCCAAAAACAATATAGGTACGTATTAACAATTATATACTTCTGATTATTTTTATTAATTTTGAGAATAAACTACAAACATAAAAAATACATGATACTTCAGACTGGTGTGGACACTTTAAAACACAAACCGTATTGTAAAAAGGGATCAAACGAGCGCTCCGCCTGACATGCAGTTAGCAACTGATCATAGAATGTGTGCTGATACAAAATATGACCGAATACAATCACACTGAGATATGTTTTTGGAATAAGTATATTATCAGCTGGGATCTGGAAGCATCTTGGCACACCGATGACTCTAGACTTGCCAATGAATACTATAAATAAAAAAAAATACTATTACTTGACATACTTACATATCAATCTGGAAAGTTCCACATGTGGCAACATCGACTACTCCATAGATTTCCCAAATTCAATTTTTGCACGCCCCATCGAAGATTACGATGGGGCTATCGCTAAAGGAAACCATACTTCTTAATCGAATGACTCCATATGCTTCCCTTTCATGATAACAAATTACCGAGGAAACACTGACACGCGTCAGATTTACCACTCCAGATGTAATCTTAAAATAGTGTTACAGAGCATGCGATAAAAAGTGTATTCATACTTCAAATTAAATACTTTGTAACAAGATCAAAGCGATAAATCAAACGGTTTGTGAAAGTGTTGCCAATTTACCGATTCAACGAAGAGACAATTTCAAGTGTCTCCGAGTGGGAAATTCTACTTCTTAGTAGTCTCACCTGAGGGGAGGGGTGTTGTTGGCGATGATGACAAGCCTGGCCTTGCCCTGGCGGAGGGTCTTCAGGGTCTGCTTGTAGCCCAGGAAGTACTTGCCAGACTTGATGACCATGGCGAGGCGCGAGTTGATGGACTCTTTGTCCTTTTTCTGTTGGACAATAAAAAATATATTTTGAATGCATTGTAGAAAACATTTATCATTTGATAATAACTGCAGAGATGTTTGTGATTTTGATCTAATTGGGTTCTCAAAGTCACAATTTCGCCTGTTTTATAATATAGTCTAACTTAGTTATTATGATGAAGATGGGACTGACTGAATTTGCTCTTTATATCAGAGAATAGGTATTTTCAAATGAGCTGAAAAAAGCCAAAAAAGCGTTGAAAATAAAAAATCTGAAAACCATCGTAAAAATCCCCGAAACAAACGTGGCATTCATAAACTACAAAAGAGACCGGCGCTGGTAGATACCTACTGAGTTCACAAACCTTGGATTTTTTAATTATTTCAACCATATCCGTGGATACTTTTTCAATATTGTCGGCGAAAACACCTATTAGGTAGGTACTTGAGACACTTAACTAGTGTCATAAACGTAATGCGATCGCGGCAGCATCCTGTCCGGTCGGATTTTAATGCTTATGCGTCAATTACATTGAGCTTCTTTACGAGCTGTTTGTTGGCGAATTTATAATCTGCCTGCAAAGTCGCCCAGTGTAATCATCGAACAAGCTAACATTTCGATGATTACACTGGGCGACTTTACAGGCTGATTTTAAATTCGCCAGCAAACAGCTCGTAAAGAAGCTCAATGTAATTGACGCTTTAGGGTCGAAATGTTTTTAAACGAACGACACATTTTATGTAAAAGACAGTTTTAAGAAATTTTTTGCTCGGTACATCCGATAAGTTGCTCGTTATAACAGTGAATAAATGTAAGGAGAAAATCATAAACAAACATGTTAACGAATGTTTCCTCATTACATCCGAGATCTCGCAATTTCCGTGATCGTAATAACCAAGTTCGACTGTATTTCTAAATGTTTCCAAGGTTTTATTATTTCATAGAAATTCGTGGCCCGCCACGTACCACCATTCTAATACCTCCCCGTAAAGATATTACGGAGAAAGCTTGGAATGAAATAGGAAAGACAATGGGTTTGACAGATTGAGGTTATGAAATTATTATTTCAAGTGGGTTTTGATTTGGCTTTTAGTCTCAAAAAAAACCTCGATCACAAAAACGATATGGAGCACTATAAGTTAACTGAATTTAATATTATTTATTGTCGATTATATAAAGAGCGCCGAACGATATACGCCGGTGAAGAAATGATGAATTGCATAGCTATTCCGTAGATTTTGACAGATGGTATGAAAACCTGAGCCATGAAAAAAAATATCCAATAATCGAAGAACAGATGGTACCCAAATAGTATTTCGCAACGATGATGCAAGTACCTCTGTATGAATTGCCGTCCAATACCTTTTCACTTTAAAAACGATTCAATGCGCTGAAATAAAATGTCATCTGACACTATCGCCGTATGAGAAAACACGTGGACGTGAAGGATACAGGTTAAGTTAAGAAAATAATAATTACCTCTTTCTTTACGGCGACCATTTTGATGGCTTTTGATTAGGTTGCACCTGAAATAAACAATAAACCAAATTATCCAACTATGCAATGGAAAGAATTGTTTAAAACGGGAAAAAATAATTTCGACATCAGCACGCACCTACACTTCACAAGACGGAAACGTGAAAGAAAGATGGCTGCTGAAATTAAATCATTGCCCTCTCTCAAAAATCAAAAAGAATACCATAAATTCAAAATATTTTCCCTAAACTAAGTATCATCATCAGCCAGGATGAATCCACTGCTGGATGAAGGCCTACCCAAGCTTCTTTCAACTCTCTCGGTCGTCTGTCTTTGGCTGCCACGTATTTCCGCCAAACTTTACCAGTTCGTCAATCCAGCGTCTTTTAGGGCGACCCTGTGGCCGTTTCGTGCCCCTTGGGTACCACTGGATGACGGCATTTGTCCAGCAGCCGTCCTTTCGGTGAGCAATGTGCCCCATCCATCTCCATTTCAGCTGTTTGGCAACGTCTATTAGATCGCGTACTCCTGTCAGCTTCCAAACTCATTCGTTTCTCTTACGGTCCTTTCGCGTGATGCCCAACATACATCTCTCAATGCCTCGCTGTGCGACTCTTAGCTTTTGGACATCTCTCGTGTTGAAGGTCCAAGTCTCGCAGCCATACCTACGTGAGCACGGGTAGCACAGATTGGTTGAACACCCTACGCTTAAGACATAATGATAGGTTTCTTTTGAAGATACTATTCAGTCGTCCGAAAGTATTCCATCCCAGCTTTGTTCTTCGAGCAATTTCATCGTGCATACTTTCGTCTATTGGCACCAGCTGCTGTTCGAGATAGACGTAGCTGCTGACTTGCTCGAGTTGGGTGCCATTAATACAGTTAATCGCAGGGTCCGAAAAAACAGTACTCATCACTTTTGTCTTTGAGACATTTGTCTTTACGCCGACTGTTTGACTGACATCCACGAGTTCTTGCATTCTACCTTGGTGGTCCTTCGGGTCTTGTGAGAGTATAACAATATCATCTGCAAAGCGCAGGTGACTGAGGTGCTCTCCATTAATTAGAACACCTTTTTCCTCCCAATCAAGTTTCCTGAATAAGTCATCAAGAGTAGCGGTGAATAGTTTAGGTGAAATGGTATCTTGCCGGACACCTTTGTTAATGGGGAATTTAGACGACCGTTTGTGGAGTTTCACGCATACTGTATATACTGTTCAATATGTTTATGTAGCGTCTGAAAATTCCTTGGTCGCTAAGGGCATCTATAATGAAAGGAGTTTTACCTACCATTAAAACTCTTATTATTCTTGTTGACTCTAAAGTCCCTTGAGATGTAAATCGTATTTTTTGCCTTGTGTTCTTCTGTGCTGGCCTCTTTTTACCCCCTTTTCTTCTCGATTATTTATCTCTATGGTTGCTCAGCTTCGTTAGCAGGCTGGCAGGACTGACGTTTCTATTGGTGGCGTCCTTTGTCTCTGCTCATTCATTTTGATATGTCTCAAGGAAACCAGGTAGGTGTTCTTTCGACTTCAGAGTCAACAAGAGTCAAGGAGTCGCTATTGACTCTGAAGTCCCTTGAGATATCTGTTTGTTATCACCTGGTAAAGCAAGATAGATCCTGCAAGATAGGATGGATCAAACATAACATGAGAATTATGTATATATTCCTTGCTTTTAGGCTCAGTGCACCGGGCTGAACAGAGAGGTCAATATATGAATACGTGTATTAATTAAGGCGCTAAGTACCAACATTTTTAAAACTGACATTTTTATAGAAAACTGTTCTACGTACCAACGCCAATACTATTAACTATGGTCTAAGTGTCTTAAGCATGTCAAAAAAATACAATAAAATATTTAAATCTGGCGACGATGTAAGTCCATTGGCGTGTTTTATTTGTAAGGGTGTAAGTACCACTGCAGTGTTCAACGGCATTTCATATAAAATGGCTGAAAACGGTGTGTTGACACTCACGAGTTCTGTTAAAAAACGTCGCCAAAAAGATGAAGGAAGTGTCCAAAATGTAAAAAAAAAACTAAAAACTAGTGGCCAAGAGTACTCCACAATTAATAGTAAAGTGATTCCAGCCAAAAAACCTCGAAATTCTGAGGTTATTACATTTTTATAATTGTTTCACACAATCCGCTAATTTGTCAAGAAAGCGCTAGTGATGTTCAATGCGTATCGTTATAAATGTTATAATATCGATATTAAGCAACTTTTTTTTTTAAATACATTTTTCTTCTTGGTTTGAAATTCAGAATATGAAGTATATCTAATATATAAAAATCAATTTTTGTTTGTTTGTTTGTTTGTTTATTCGCATTTTATGCGCTGCCATACCGTTCATCTGATTGCGATGACATTTTGTTAAGTGGTTGTATGCACACCCGCAAAGGTTTCTGAATTAGAAAAATCATCATCTTCTTCTTCTTCTTAATTCTATTTTCTTTTATTCGTATGGTTCCTATACCATTCATCCGATTGCGATGAAACTTTCGTCAGTTATTGTACGCACACCCGCAAAGGTTTCTAAATTAGAAAAACTATATTTTTCTTCTTCTTCATGATATCTTCTTTTATTCGTATGGTTCCTATACCATTCATCCGATTGCGATAAAACCTTCGTCAGTTGTTGTGGTAACACCCGCAAAGGTTTCTGAATTAGTACAACCATATTCTTCTTCTTCTATTCTATATTATTTTATTCGTATGCGTTCCTATTCCATTCATCCAATTGCAATAAAAGTTTTGTCAGTAATTGTGCCAACACCCGCGAAGGTTTCTGAATTAGTACAACCATCTTCTTCTTCTATTCTATATTCTTTTATTCGTATGGTCCCTATACCATTCATCCGATTGCGATGAAACCTTCGTCAGTTGTTGTGGTAACACCCGCAAAGGTTTCTGAATTAGTGCAACCATCTTCTTCTTCTTCTATTCTATATTCTTTTATTGGTATGCGTTTCTATCCCATTCATCCAATTGCAATAAAATTTTCGTCAGTAATTGTGCCAACACCCGCGAAGGTTTCTGAATTAGTACAACCATTTTCATCTTCTTCTTTTATTCTATCTTCTTCTATTCGTATGCGTTCCTATACCATTCATCCGATTGCAATGAAATTTTGACCAGTTGGTTAGCGCACGCCCGCGAAGGTTTCTAAATTAGTACAACCATCTTCTTCTATTCGTATGCGTTCTTATACCAGTCATCCGATTGCGATGAAATTTTGACCAGTTGTTGTGCGCACGCCCGCGAAGGTTTCTGAATTAGTACAACTATCTTCTTATTCTTCTATTCGTACGCGTTCCTATACCATTCATCCGATTGCAATGAAATTTTGATCAACTGTTGTTCTCACGCCCGCAAAGGTTTCTGAATTAGAAAATCATCTTCTTCTTAAATTCGTATGCATTCCTATACCATTCATCCGATTGCAATGAAATTTTTGTCACTATGTTGTTGTGCGCACACCTGCGAAGGTTTCTTAATTAGTATTATATAAAATACAAAGTTTGTTGTTTGTTTGTTCCATCCAATTTTGATTTTTTTTACTACATATTAATAACATTATTAACGTTTTCATATTTTGGATTTGATTTTAATTTAGTGTTCTTTTGTTTGACCTTTACTCCTATTAGAATTATTTTTATATTGCCATATTGTATTAGACAGATATTTTAATATTAAAAAAATAATTACCTCTTAATATTTTTTAAATATCTTAGATAAATATAACCACGAAGCGACCCTGTGCGAAGCCGGGTACTTCAGCTAGTTATATATATATATATATATATATAACACATTGTACCTACTTATTCAATAATTTACAGAATATAATAATATTAATTAATTATGCCTTATTGAATTAAATGGGAAATATACATCCTTTAATTAATAAAGAATATATTTTATATTAATTATTTCATGATTGCTAAGTTGTACGGTATCAAATAAAAAAAAATTGTTCTACTATTTAAATTAAAATATTTCAAAGTGTGATATTGACTGACTCACATATGTACCTACTTAATACAAAACAAAATTCAAAATAATTATTGATAATTTATCAGTTTTATCACCAGTATCTGTTTTAATATGGACACAGGCTGGGTATTGTTTACAGGTAAAGGATAATGGGAATCACTGCACACATAACGACATAACATAACAAGTATTTTATTATGGCCGGCCTATTTACTGCAGAGTTCTAGAATAGTTGATAATGCACTTTTAACATTATTTTATCAGTTGTAAAAAAGTCACCTGCGGCGCTGTTTTCTTTCGGGGCTTTTAAATATGTAGTTGAAAGATCCTGATCTTGGGGCCCGCTTCAGAATAAGGGGCCCATGATAGAATCCATTTGTCAATGAACATGATAAATTTGGATTGACTTATATTGAAATTGTATGTGCATTATAAACAAGCACATTCATCGCATGAAAAATAAATTAATTTTAAAATGAATATATAAGTACTTAGTAAAACCTTGTTTATTTTTTTTCATTTTGTGTTAGTACATTGTTGACTATTTAAAAAGGTGTCTGTATTATTTAATGAAATAAAGGGGGGGGAGGCGCCAAGATTAGTTTATTTTTAAAAGGGTGGCATAGTAACATAAAGTTTGGAAACCACTGCTCTATAGTCTCTAGGGTCATATGCACATCGCCGAAATAAAACGCAGAATGATTGTATTAGGAGTAGGTAAATAAATAATTGAATTATTAAAACAAAAGTATCGAAAAACCTTCTTTTTTTAATTTATAATATTTTACCCATCTCTATTGAAAATGTCATCAGTGTGTACTTAGATCCCACCAGCGTCCCTGAGCTAGTACTTAGACCTTAAAATAAGATTCTCTGCGTGGTACTTACACCCTGACCGGAAATGTCAATTTCAAAGCTATGTACTGTGGAAATTCAAAATAAATTTAAGTTTTAAAATTATAGAAGCTGCCGAAATTGCTTCATACTGTGTAACTACATTTTTCAAAATGTCTGCTTCATACAATTTTATTTGACAAATCAGTATTTTGTAGCCACAATCAAAACTACTTTTTGGTACTTAGCGCCTTAATTAATACACGTATTCATATTTTGTTCCCCCGCCGTAGAAGTCTGTGTGTCTATCGGTCTCTGGTAAAATGTTTTAAAAGTAGCTTCTTGGCGCCAATTACCTCTCTGCAGGATGTCATCTATAGGGTAATTCTCTAACCAATTTAGGGAGACGACTGCTGATCGGGTACTGCCTGGTGATTTCTGTACCCCTGCATCAGCGAGTACTGACTTCACCCAATTTCCGATGACTGCTCGAGTCGCAGGTTTTG
The DNA here is from genome assembly GCF_057557595.1 of Rhyacophila brunnea. NCBI lineage: Eukaryota > Metazoa > Arthropoda > Insecta > Trichoptera > Rhyacophilidae > Rhyacophila > Rhyacophila brunnea. Next base: position 26,342,959 of record NW_028232904.1, on the reverse strand, counting down.
GGGGGCCTCTTGACGAGATAAATAATGCCGGAATACCACCTTATTCTCTTCTCTCACTAGAAACACAGATAAGTTTTCGTAGCTAAAATACTCGATCGATGTTTTGGCAACTGGAAGCGTTTAATTTCCATCCAGATTGACGGTGCTTTTATGTGTCTGTCTTGGAACCAAACACTGGCCATAGAATTATATGGTCGCCATTATCGACTAGGCCATTATCCGCTACACTGAGTAGGGTAAGGTCATAAACCCGTCGTCACGATGCGAGTAATAATAATATAGCTGTTCTGCGTGAAACTCCATATGGGTTGTATACTAGTGGTGTTGTTTTCTTGAGGTAGTCTACGGTTATTCTTGGATCCCAAATCGGTGGTTCTGTAGGTTTAGTCTTGCGGGTGAATATGGTTTTTAACATATGACGCACTACTATGTTACTGCTGATGTCTTTACTGATCATAGGTTTGCAAAAGGTAGCTATGGCTGACTTATGTACAAGAATAGTGTTATATGAAAGACCTTCCTTATTGTATAAGTGACCCAGGTATCTAGCCACTTCAATCGGCTCGGGGGCATTATAGCTTATCGTGTTGTCCATGCACCATGTCTTCCATTTGTCCCATGCAGGTTTATAGGTCTTCAAAGTGGATGGTCGCCAGCCGGAAGTGAGAAGTGATCTGTCCTCTACCGACCAGCTAGAAACTAACTCTGCCCACCCGAAATTATCCATAACCGGAGCGATAGGTCCCGGACTTGTGGAGGTGGATGGTTTGTCACCGTGTCCACTTGAAATGACTAGGACTGGGATCGGATGGGGGTTCCAGTAATCTCTGATGTAGGTCTGCGCTCTAAAAACACTGCTTCCACCGTGGGGCCACTAGTAAATATTTTCCCCTTGCCGTGCTCAGGTGTGCCAATACTTGTGGAATTAGATTCGGTGGCGGGAATATCCAGGCTATTTTGAAGTCCCACTGTCTACTGAAGGCATTGTGGAACAGTGCAAGGCATCGTTCGGATTTAGTGAGACATACGTTGCAACAACGTGGGCTGTTTTGAACGCGAACAGATCTACGTCTGGGAGTCCCCATCTTTGAAATAGGGGAGTTGTAGCCGCCATAATTAGGTGCCATTCTGGGATAATTTTTCTGCGTGAGAGATGGTCTGTGCCACGCAGTTGTATTTGCCTGGAATATATTGTGCAGTCAATAATTATATACTGGCCTGGTTGGCGATTTCCAGAATCTGTCGGCAAAGACTTAGTAGGGTTGCGGACTTTGTGCCCCCTTCGTTGTTGATGTAGGCCACCACTGTTTTGTTGTCGGTTTGTAGGAGTAATTCTGATCCCCTGAGCGTTTGCTTCCGGAGTTGTATCGCTGAGAGTACTGCATACAGCTCTTTTTGGTTGGAGTGCCACGTGGATTGGCTTTGTGTCCATGTACCTGATAGGTGGTACTCGTCTAACTGCGCTCCCCAGCCTGAATCGACTGCGTCTGTGATGAGGAAGTGATTGTAAGTTGCCCTGTGAATCTTTCTTGAGGAGCCCAATAATGTATTTTCACTAAGTACCACCGTCAAAATATCCCGAAAAAAGCACCCGCCATCGGTACGGATGGTCCGGTCAAGAGAGTCTCTAAAAAAGCCAACGCCGCTGTAATGCTCCCTACCTACCTGTTGTTAATGAACAAAAGAAACATTTATGCACGCAGGAGATCTAACGATACAATGAAAACATCAATTTGTCATATATTTGGCTATTTTCGAGACTCTTTTGACCGGACCTTCCATACCAATGCGGGGGCTTTTTTCGGGATATTTTTACGGGGTAAATGCGAATGGATGGCAGTGTTGGAGACAAATTCCATCAATGATAATATAAAATTATTGATATATTTGAATGCTCGATACTGAAACGTCAAACAATCGTAGCGCTCCGTATTGATTTTTAAGATAATAACTTAATTATTCCCTTCCGAAATCTGTGCGTCGCGAATAATAATTCGCTGTCGACAGCGTTCCCGAAAATCGCAACGATTATTCGCTGCAAATTCGCACTCAAGACGCAAGGCGGTCGCGCAAGCGTGCTCTTTTCCATAAGCCAATACGAGCTTGATTGGCGAATATTCGCTTTGGTGTATGGATCGCATAAGTCAGTTGCGACAGAAGAATCTCTCTGGACTAATTTGCCATCAGAAAGTCATCTAAGTAAGTGACGATTCTCATATTTTTTCTCCGGAGGTATTCGGCCACCCAGTTTGTTAATGAGGCAAACAGTCTTGGTGCTGCCAACAGTCCATTGTGAGACATGTGAATTGAAGAAGTTCTCCTTGGTAAACTAGCCGAAGGAATCGGCGATGTTGTATAGCTATAGGTACATGTAGGTACGCTTGGCTTAGGTCTTTTTTTACTAACCAGTCTTCCCTTTACAGGAATGTCTGGACCTTGAAATGGTGGTTTGAACGGCCATGGTTGTACAAAACCGTTTAGGCGTTTTAGGTTGTAGACGGGTCGTTGACTGCCGTCTTGCTTCTTTACTAGGAACAGGGTTGAGAGGTAGCTCGGAGATGGCTCTGCCGATTCTAATACTCCCGATTTCTTCAGTTCCGCGATTTGTGAAGTGATTTCCTGGAAATGCTGGAGGCATCCCCCTGTGAACGTGGTGAGTGAGACCCGGTCACCTGCGTCTAGGGTAAGTGCCCCTCGTACCACCTGGGTTACGTCTGGGAAAACCTCGGTTGGATGGGCATGGGCCTCTCGGCAAGCCACCCTGATATCCTCCTCGTGTATCCCTGCCTCCGAAATGTGTCCTTGTGTCCACCTGACGAAGTGCTAGGTTGACTCTCCCTGCCCTGGTCAACCGCTTTGGTGGTCTGATCGAAGACCTTCTCGCGACCCCCACCTCTTTCTAGGAAAACCGCCAGTTTATCTTTGTTGAAGATAGTTTGGCGCTAAGTAGGATCTTGTTAAGAGCCTCTTGCGTAAAGGTGTCTTTTATTACCGAGATGATTTTCTGCCGCCTCATCTGAGCCTACTCTGCCCGTTTTCCACAAAGGATTCGGGTGACGTCCTCAGACACTTTGTTGAGTGCTGACGAGTTCCCGAACTCCTTTACGACCGTCTCAAAAAGAGCTGTACCAATGGTGTGGTCGCTGACAGAGTCGACAACTCGCTGTAACGCGTCCCAAATGCACTCCTTTTGAGCAAGCATTGCATTTTGGAAGCCGGCAATCGTACGCTCCATTAGATGTATGGTGTGCGATTAACGATCGTAGGTGCGTAACTCATCGTTGAGTCCCAACTCAACGAAGGACGGGGCCGCCAAATATTGTTTTTGGGTTTCAGCATAGCGAACTCCAGCTCAATTATCTGTGTCGAAAAGTTGGAGTCTGGTAAGTTCCGCTACCCGAGCTTTGTCTGGCATCGGAAAAGCAAGCTCATGTACTACGACACTAAATACAGGCAACGGAATCCTGTTGGGTTTTTCCGCTGTTTCGGGCCTTGCGGGCGGCCGTAAAAAAACTTACCGGAGAGTCAATGTTTACCGTCGGCCTCTGCGGAGTAGGTACCACTGCAGGCAGACCCTGTTGGGTCAAGATTGAAAAAATCTGCGATACCTATCTGGATAATAATCCAGTTACATTACTGACGCCTCAGCTCACCCACTCGATCCTCTATCAGTAATTCTGACTCATCCGAGTCGGTCTCCATCGCCAGTCCCTCCGCGACGTTGCTATTTTCATTACGCTCCATGTTAATGCACAAATTTTACAATTTAACTGTACTTTCGTTAGACTCAAAATTTTCCGCTTGTTGAACAAAGGAAAAACAATCAACTATGAATAAGCAGAGACAAAGGACGCCACTAAAAGAACCGTCAGTCCTGCCAGCCTGCTAAACAAGATGAGCAGCCAGAGAGATAAATAATCGAGAAGAAAAGGGGGTAAAAAGAGGCCAGCAGAGAAGAACACAAGGCAAAAAATACGATGAACATCTCAAGGGACTTCAGAGTCAATAGCAAATAATTGAGAATTTTTGATGGAATAAAATGCCTTTTCATAGTCTATAAAACCAAGATATAATGGCAGTTTGTATTCCTGGCAGCGCTAATTTCCCCGACGACCTGTATATGATCCATAGTACTGTAGCCTCTTCTGATTCCGGCTTGTTCTCTTGGTTGGTTCTCGTCTAGAACTGTTTCGAGACGGTTTGAGAGTATTTTCGTGAAAACCTTATACAGAATTGGCAGTAGACTAATTGGTCGATAGTTTTTCAGATCTTCAGTGTCTCCTTTCTTATGGAGAATAATAATGGAGGCATTTTTCCATGACTCTGGGATATTCTCTTCGTGCAGACAAGCTGTGAACAAAAGTGCGAACACTTCGCTCACCGTCCTGCCGGCCCGTTTGAGAACATCGATAGTCAGCCCATCTTCTCCGGGGGCTTTCCCACTATTCATGTACATTATAGCATATTCCACCTCTGTAGTAGTAACCTCGGGAAGAGGATCTCCATATTCTCCGTTCACAAGAAGACCTGAATTGATGTCAGTGCCATCTTTGTACAGAGCGCTGTAAAACTTTACAGCAGTGTCCAGTAGATGATCCCAGTTACGCACATACTTCCATCTTGCGTTTTTAGTGTCGTGATCTGCCGTCTCCATATTGATAGATGCTGCTTGTTCTTGTGTAAGCTCCTTCCTGGTGCAACAATTGATTTTACAAGGTTCATATTGAACTTACGAAGATCTTCTCGTATGTTTTTACATAGAGTTTTGCACAGCGTAGAGTACTCGAGATCATTTGCAACTTGTTGCTCGCTTTTCGTACTCCTACGCAGCTTTATAAAGGTCCAACGTTTCCTTTGAAAGTTTGCTTACAGCAGCTGTCTCTTCCAACTAATTGTATTGGGAGAATAATATTAAAATCCTTGGTTCTTGTTAAAAAGCCTAAAGCATTAGAGCCGCTGCAATCATACACTATACGGACTCGTGCAAAACAATCTGTCATCCATAAGCGCCATCTCTTCTGAAAACAGAGCTAACTTGCGCATGCACAGTGCAAAATGATCTGTCATCCATCTTATTAAAAAACCAATAGTTAAAGTTTGTCGTCATTAGTATGTCACCTCGTAGCATAAAGGATAATGCGCGGATTGCGGCGTAAACCCAGGAGATGCAGGTTTGATTCCTGCCGGGTGTCTTACTTTTTTCGAAAAGATTTTTTCTATTTGGTTATAATATATTTTCTCAGAAGTATTTTTCAAAATTGTGTATGTTCAATAATTAGAATGGTACCTAGGTACATTCTTAAGTCAGGTGAATTATTCGTTGAATAAAATAAATAGTTAGCTTTAGAGTTATGTATGTATAGCAGTGGCGAAGGGTGGAGATAGGCTGTTAAGATCCGCCATAAACAGTGCACATTAAACTTTTTCAGACATACATATTTGTTTTCATTGAAATAAGACTACATTTTACAGATAGTGTTAGTTAGTTTTTAAAATTTAATTAAACCCTGAGAAACCAAGCCATAATAGATAATAGTCAAAAAATACATGTCAATCTATAAAATATCTAACATTATACAATTATATCATACATAACTTTGAATATTTTATAAATAGAATAATATTTTTTATTTATTATAGTTTGGTTTAGGCAGGGCTTAATGAATTAAAAAAATTAACCAACAATATGTGTAATATGTATTTTTAATCCAACGAAAACAAATAACTATGAATGAAAAAGTGTGCACAATTTTGTCGTATTGCCCAAATTAGACCAAAACTATTATGGTTTCGTTTAGGAATGGTTTAATTGATTTTTAAAAACTAACTAACACCGTCTGTAAATTGTAGTCTTAGTTCAATAAAAACAAATACATATGACTAAAAAAGTTTAGTGTGCACTATTTATAACGAATCTTAACAGCCTACCTCCACCCTTCGCCACTGATGTATAGAGTACAGAATATTCTAAAGTCTAAACGATACATATCCATTTGTTATAATATGAAGGGAATTAAACAAGATACAAATGTTAGGCTAATTATTCCATGATACCTACATCTTTTAAATTTGTTTTTTCCATTGTAACTCAAAAAGTACCTACCTACTACACGATACCGATAAAAGTGATAAAACTTGCGCAGATTATCATTGTTTGTACCAATTTAGTAGATTTTCATCCTATCGTAATCTTTGAACACCAAACATCAAATGCAATGTACCTAACCAAGGGATTAGGCCCGAAAGCTGTAGATACGTGGCACGTCACAGCGCACGCGTATTAAGATGATTCGGTATATAATTATAGCGGCTCGCTGCAAGTCGCTTTGCCCGTGCTGTAGTGTTTTTAACAATTAGTACCTACTAAATACTTATGTTGCAAGTTGTGTTTCTATAATTATTTTAACCGAATAGATTTTAGGGCTTCCAACGCGTGTTCTTCCTTCTTTTTTACTCGACGTTTCGGGCCATTCTCAAGAGATGATGTGTTGAGGAGTACCTATATGAATACAGCTCTAAGTTTGTCAAAAGGGAAACGTTTAGCTGAGAGCAAACATGGCTCAGAGTAAAATATTGTGATAATGTGCCGTGTCAGCAGCTGTTAAGATGACCAGATCGAATATTGGATTTCGCCGAAAGCGCCAAAGCCATGACATTTTTAACCATCGTCTCTATGGATTCCTATGGACTTCAATAGCCTCCTGTACGAACTACCTAATAACTAGTACCTTACAAAACAAACCGCCCCGTACCACACTCGGTCTTAATTTAGCGTATCACCAGTTTTTTACGCCTGGGAATATCTCAGGAGCAGGTGCTCAAGATTGACCACGTCACCACGCACTCAAATGTGCATTAACTGAGTTTACAGACCTTTATAATAAAAGTGCCCATGGGAGAGAGGGGCACGGAAAATTAACAAAAATAAATGATTCAACAAAACTAAAACAATAGGTACGAAAATACCAAACCATGTGAAAAGATCTTCACGTCCGCAATTTTTATAAATGCATTCCTATACCTAAGTACAGCGATTCGCCGATTCCCTGAGCCCTTAACAACGTCGAAATCTAACCCAATTTTTAACCAGAGTGATGGTGAGATGATGCATGTAAGTAATGCCGGCGCTCCATTGGCACGCAAGTAAGACGATTTACTTACAGTTTTCGGACTTTGCCGGGTGGAGCACCCCAGATCTGCAGACTTTTTAATCCGCAGAACAGGCTCGTTGGATTTCCAACATGTTTGATATTTTACTCACCGACTTCCCAGACTCCATCCGTCGATCACTATGCTAATTCGATTTGACTTTACGCGATCATTCAGACCGAAAAGAAAACTGTAATTGTTTTAAAAATTTTCATTGATTAATTTGTTAATTTACACATTAGAAAATGTGGGATTTATTAATTATTTTCTTATTTGTGTTTATGAAACTCATGAAATAAAACGTAAAACTTATTACCTACGATATAAAACATTACGATAATCCAAAAAGATTCCAATCTCTTTGCGATAATCGCAAATGTTGGCTTTTGACAGCTCGATTTTTTTATTCGTTCTGTTATGCATAAAATCGATAAGTAGATATTAGATTCTAATTAGAGAAACCGCAACTTCCTCTGATAACAACAGCATCCTCTGATATCAATAATATTGTCAATTTAAATATTGATTCAATTATTCTAATTAATTCCAGAAAACCACAAAATAATAATATATGTTATTTGTGTTGATAATTAGAAACTTCTAGAACATTATTCTTTTTCATATATGAACAATTGCACACGTAATGAATTTGTTAGTTCTCCATCGACCATTGTACCTCTAGTAGTGTAAGTTGGCTTTCTGTCAATTGTAATAATTGTATTACTGTAATTCTTATCCGTTTAATAAATCAAGCATCTATCAAAAGTTCTTCTATTTTAATTTGATATCTCCTGTGAACATTTCCGCTCTCTTTCGCTATTCCTGACAAAACAAAAGAAACTTTTTCTATTTTCCTATTTTCATAGTCCTCTGTATAATAATAAAATAGCAAATTATACCTTTACAAGTATAAAGACTATTTAAATTCGTAATTACGAAACCTAAAAGACTTAGTGAAAGTGATTAACTGTCTTACTTAAACTATTCCACTTTTTGGGGACTCGTTCGTTCGACAGTTCGTTGATCAGTAGCAGATCATAGACAAATCGGACGATTGTCCTCAGACTTTTGGCTCGCCAATGGAGCGTTGGCATTACGATTTTTGTGGGTTGGTTTATTGTAGACTCTTGTCTTATAAAGAACCACATAACTTTCTAATAACCTTTACATCAAGAAATGGTAGAGCTCCACCTTGTTAAATCTCCATTGTAAATTTAATCAATAACGGCCGGCACACACACAATCTTGTCTGCGTGAAAGCCTCGTGTGCGCGATGTCGCACGGGAATGATCGTGTGTCTAAAATCGCATAGCGAACAGCGGAAAGAGTGGGGTTGATCGCGTCCAATCTTTCACGCGTGCCGTACGTCAAGTCGTTTATTAACACATTTTATTACGTTTAATCTCTCACTTGTGCCATACGTCAAATCGTTTTACTACGTTCATCACAAATGGACGTTCGCGATTTCTCTCGCCAATTTATTACGGACCTTATGGACATGTATAAAATATCCCCATGTTTGTGGAGAATCAAATCGGCGGCATAATTATGAAAATAGAAATTTACGCGATATGGCGTATGCAAAATTAATTAATTTCTCTCAAAGTGAGAGGATTTCCCGAGGCTAATAGAGATTTTGTAGTAAAAAAATTCATAGCCTTAGGGGCTGTTTTCGGAAAGAGTTAAAAAAAAGTAGAGGAAAGTCGACGTAGCGGTGGCGGAAGAGATGAAGTAGGTATATGAACCATCATTGTGGTATTACGATCTGCTGCTCTTTACGAAGGACCAAGAGCCTCCAACGGCAAACATGTCAAATATGGATTAGGAGATCGGGGATATTGAGGATGAATCTGTAATCAAATGATGAACTACTGTTCATTCTTAAATAATTTTTTAAATCATCTGGATAGTTTTGACCAATGACATATTAAATGGACTACCCGGCGCGCACGAGAAATTGTACATGAAAGTCATTCACAGATGTATAGGTAGATGTCACGTGACCCAGCGGTGTCGCCAGACCGCTTACAAGCAGAATGTTCATTTGAGCGTAGGATACCGATATTAAAATATGAATTTCGCCATCCGGCAGACCCGACATAAAGTGAGTGTCATTTTATTTTCTAGATGCTTCGTCCATATTAATGTCATTGGTTTTGACGTAATTCACGAATTAAGGTCAATCAAAACTAATCAAAAATAATCAAAACACCATCATTCTATAGTCTTTAACCCAGACTTCGTTTTTCGTTTTGACTTAAACTTATACTTGCGCCTGCACAAGGTCAGCTAGTATAATATTTCTTCTTTATATATCCATTTATAACAGGGGGCGGCAAAATTTTTGGATGTAGGGCCAAATTCGAGAATTCAAAATGAGCGGCGGGCCGCAAGTAAAATACCATTTTTAGATAATATCTAAATTATACACTATATTTTATTATCACGAAAAATAAACATTACAAAAAAATAGAGAGAAGAATTAAACTGTTGTAAGTACATTTTTTTAACATTTTTTTTTAATTGAGGTGTTAATTTTGTATTTGATAGTCTCAAAACTGCTTGTAAATGGGCATCGGAGATATTTGATCGTAAAGAATTTTTATTAAGGTTCATGATCGAAAATGTTTGTTCACATAATATATAGGTTGATCCAAAAATAACGAACATTTTTCTTGCATAATCTTTAAGTTGGTCGAATTTGTCTGAATTAAGGGCATTGTAAAATTTGGAGATTTCTTCACGACGATGCAATTCTCTTAAATCAGTGTCACACTGCAGATCAATAATCTGAAGTTGTAGCTCTGTCGGTACACTATCAATATCTATTGAAAATGGATCGCGTACTATTGCTAAACTTGTCTCAATTTTTTGGAAGTCACCTACCTAATCTTTGTGAAAAATCGTCATTCTGAGCTTTAATAATTTTGCCATATTCGTCAAATTTTTATTCTGATATTATATTCAGCAACTTCAAAGTTGGAAAGTGGTCCACGTTGTTGTTCCATATTCGTCGAAGGAATTACTTGAGTTTTAATTGAAATCCATTCAAACTTTTTACCATATCATGGGCATATATTTTTTTTTCTTTACAACGCGGAGTTAAAAGTATTTAAATGTGTCACGATGTTCAACGTAGAAAATAGTGGCTACATAGTGTGAGACAAGACGCAAGGAAGACGTACTGAGATAATACATTTACGAAACAACAAATTCTTCAAATTTTAATCTGTTGTCAATATTTTTTTAAAAATTATAAAAAAGTTATTCGTAATCAGAAGTACAATTAATGATGGCGGGCCGCAAAAAAATACCCGGCGGGCCACATGTAGCCCGCGGGCCGCAGTTTGCCCACCCCTGATTTATAATGTACAAATTAAGTGTGAACAGATGCCTTCTTGTATAAAAATAAAGCTAAACTTGTTCACGCGTGATATTTTGGTTATGTTATTATGTGCGGAAGGATTTGATTGAATTGTTTTATCTCAAGAATGATTTGTTTACGAATCTGTGTTTGAGCTAAATGTCAAAATGCAGTGTGTCAAAATAACACACTCATACACACTCTACCTAAAACCATGCTAAAACCGTTGAATTGTTGTACGCTCCAACGACTTCCACGATCACGCCGTAATGAACGCGCGATATGCCTTGAGACGCTCAATCCTGGAGCGCGCTCCTCAAAATATGCGCAAATCGTTGTGCTATCGCGTAGGATATAGTTAGTTGACATGTAAATTGTAGCAGCAAACATATGACACGTGTGATATTATGCGCTCAATATTGGGTTCCGGCGCGTACGCTCCTGCAGGCCTATGTTATAACTGGTGATATATAGTCACCCGACGACATGACGTAAGCCAATACACGCTCGAGGCAAGCCGCCCAACACACACTGCTCACCATAGATATTATTATGCTGAAACACCTATTTGTGTATGGGGACAATGAATAACGCCAGTATTTGAGTAGCGTTATTTTCTCGAATGCTATTATCACTCCGGTAGTTCGTCACAATGATGTCATATGACGTCATGTCGACCGGGCGACTACAACTCGCAAGTTCTTACATAAGGCCCTTGAGCATGCGGTAAAGAATGTGTGTAAAGGCCGCTATTGACTATAAATTATTCAAGTGAGCCAAAAACTCATTCAGAGCTTCCACACTGTGAGGCAATATTCAAAAAAAGGTGCTGTCTACATGCCGTAATCAGCACACAGGTTTTAATTTACCCATTTCTACAGAGTACCTACACTCTGTAACGAGCCCGAAACATCGATGAAAGAAGAAGGAATAACACGTGGTGGAAGCCCAAAAATCTATTACGATTCCAAACAACTGCGAATTTCACAAATAAAATTATTTTATGATTTTAAATGGGTGTTGAAAACAGAAAAAAGAAATCGTAACATACCAAAAATATCGACAATACATATTAGTCTATGGATATGGATTACATTTTTAACAGCTGGCAATACCAGCGCGAACTGTCACCGGGCGCCGATACGAAAAATGTCTCTTATAAAAGGAATATCATTTGTTAATAAGTTAGCATTTCCTTTGCCGCAAATAGCTGGTTACGGTGTAAGTAATTCACACATTAAAACCATAGTTTTGTCTTATGTTTATTCATTTTATTGAAATAATAAAAAATAACCTCAAACTTTAGTTCCAGCAGATCAGATTCAAATGGGCCAATTGGATGATGATACGAGACGTTAAACGGAGAAGAATGAATCAAGAGTTTTATGTGGATCGTTTGAGAGTGAATTCTCTGAGGAAAAATGATATTCTGCCCATCGAATTGAGAGAAATCGCTGACAAAGAGATTCATGCATTTCCCCTTAATTCTACACCACTCAGAATCAACAAGCGCTGCGTTCTCACATCTAGGTAAACTAACATGAATATAAGACGCTGATATCTTCTTTGCTTGGTGCCATCTTCTACCGCAAATTGGCAATCATCAGTATTTGCTTTTATTAATACTTACCTAATACTCGGACCCAGTCTTAATTAGGCCCAATCAGACCTCACATCTTATGGCCGTTTTAGAAGTCAGTTCTGTTGTTCGTTCAATCGAGGCTTCCATTTTGGTCTGTTAAGTTTTGAAACAGCGGTGTATTTAGACCAATCCTGGGCAAACTTTTTAGATAAAGGGCCACATTAGGAATATAAAATTGATGGGCCGTAAGTAAAATACTATTTTTCATCATCCAATCCTAATAAGATCATAACATGGGTTTCCACTGAGTGAAGGTTTGTATCAACAGATTTTGTTTTTACGAGAAATGGATGCCAGCCACATGATCAACCTATTAGGTCCATACTCTGACTCATATACAAATTGAAAAACAATATTTGTCAGACCCAGGATTCGACCCTGGGACCCACGACTCTATAGAAGCTTTAGCCGTGCGGCCATTGTGGGATTGAACTTTTAGACATACAATATTTATTCATCATCATGAAAAAGGAATTTCAACATAAAAACAATAAATGATTCTTTAAGGGTCCACATAGGTCAAAATGGAGATTTTATGGTATTTTCAGAGCATAATCCTGGACATTCATTAAACGTTGTAGATAATCTATTTATATAATTTTGAAGCTTTTTTTATCCTTTAAATTTATTTTAAACATTTGATGACTGCATAAAGTATTTTTATTACATAAAATAGTATTCTTTTAAACCTCTCGATCTAATGTTTTAGAATATAGTCATATTTCAGTACATCCATGTGCAGTGGTGAGATTTTTTAGGTTTATTAATTTTTAAACGCATTTATAAAACCATTAGTAAAATTGATGTTAACATTATAATAGTGAAATATTTACGATAAAAAAATATATTTATAATCTCTGTGATCCCAAATTTGACAAGAATTAGGCATTTTATAATTAAAAAAATGGGCACGATTAACACATTTGAAGATAATTCTAAAGATACTGATTATAAGCTATGTCTTTGATTATTCAAATGTGATAAACATCCTTCGAATAATTGTTTTTTTAAAAAAAAAATTAATTTAAAATAAAATCATTTTTTTCGGTTAGGTACATGTTCAATCACGCGCGTTAACATGATCTTACTCCCTACTTCAGTTATCGTTTGCCAATTTATGGATGGTCACATGAAAATTCAGAAGCTTCCAAACTTTTTTGATTCATGCATGCAATCTTGCCAACTGCACGATAATACGGGGTATAATACCCTCTTTACACGTGCATAGATTTACTGTGCACAGGAAAATGTATAAGAAACCGTGTATTATCCTGCAGTAGGCAAGATTGCGTGCATAAATCAAACAAGCTTCTGAATTTCCATTGCGACAGTAAGATTATTTCATGATTATTTCAATCTGCGCCTGCGCAGTAGAACGAGTGGCGAACCCACCGACAAAAAAACGAACTTTCAGGTTGACTGATTTTCACTGCTGTCAAATAGTACCATAAAATGACAATATCGCGTCTCGCTCACTTTTAAAGAATGAATTAGAGAGACAGTCAGCACTTTTACGTGTAAACAGTTATTGGCATGATAGTAATAAGCACTATTGCCAACAGTAATTCTATGCACGTGTACAGGCGCTATAAAGCTAAGAACTTGCAATCTCATTTTCCCTTTTCCTTGGAAGAAAATACTCAGATAACCAAAACCTATTTAGGCGAATTCTTGATTCTGATAATATTCATGCTCCTCCAGAAAAACTAATTTCTTCCTCCAGGTCAAAGCTTGTTTTTTTCAGATAGTTGTCAATTGCCCATGGAGCTCCACCGGCACGACAGGTTGTGAGTCCCTACTATGGAATGTTTTTTTTAACATCTTTGCCAATTCTAATATTTCTATTTCAGACCCAGAGGTATTGTGCATCCGTGGAGAATGAGCCGAATTGTGTGGAGACATCTTGCTGACTACAATAAATTGGCTGGAGTGCAACGTGCCATGTGGTGAAAGTTTGGTGTACGCGTTATGGTTTTTTCATAATACCTCTGTGAATGTGAATAGTAATTTAGTAATAATTATACTGTTAAATTTATTATATTATTTTGAAGTATTATTTCAAGATTCCTTTTCCATGTATCCTGATGTAAAAGATTGATTTGTACTATCAAAAGCTGTATGTATACGGTTCGGCATGTTAGACCTATAATTATTATCTAATTGGGTTCCTGTAACCCTAAAAATTTGGAATGATTATTTATTACGCCATATATCATACGCCGATGATGCTGTCCTATTCGACAACTTAATCGAGGGCATTCAAGAGACAATCGACAGGTTGCATATCAACTCCTCTCGTGTTGGTTTGAAAATCAACGCGAAGAAAACCAATGTCTTGTGCAATAGCACCTGTCCTGATCCAGATTTCCCTCTCATTAACGATAGACAAAACATGGAGAGCACGGGAGATGGCATTTTGCAGAAAGAGCTCGCTATCCGAATGGGAATGGCTGGAGCAACATTCAACTCGATGCGAAATGTCTGGGACTCACGATTGTACTTGGTCAAAACCAAATGCCGCCTATTCGACGCTTGCATTCTGACGGTGCTGCTTTACGGTAGCGAATCATGGCACCTTACGAAGGCTCAGAGCAACCGTATACTGAGCTTCGAAAACAGATGTTTGCGACGTATACTGGGTGTGCGGTGGTATGACTTTAGAAATACATATTACACGTCATGTTGGTTAATTTATTTAAAATTCATTAAGCCTTGCCTTAACCATATTATGATGATAAATATTATTCTATCTATAAAATATCTAAATTTATTTAAATTTTATAGATAGATGAGTATTTTTTGACCATTATCTAGTATGGCTTGGTTTTCATTGAATTTTAAAAACTGTCCACACCGTCTGTAAATTGTAATCTTTGTGCAATGATCAACATCTGACTGACAAAGTTTAGTGTGCAATATTTATGATGGATCTTAACAGCCTACCTTGAACCTTCACCACTGTCAAATTTCAAATCAGTGATTACTTCATTCTCGTACAACCGTATCATGTTGAACTCAAAACAAATTCTGGATATTAATTTCTGCAACATACCTAAGGCCTAAGCCTAGACCAATGATACTCAACCTTTTTTTTCTTCGGGCCAAATACATATTTGTAAAATAACGCGGGCCACATCACTACTGGTGTGACGAAAAAAATCATGAAACCCCCCCTTTTTTACAAAACATTTTTGAGATTTTAAAAATCATGCGTGTTTTTAAATTAAACGTGTGCAATAGCAACACTCTTATACCAGATCTGATGTGGACCATAATGACAATCCTCATCGGGTGTCACTACTATTACCACCAGAATGTTTGCATATATGTAAAGGTCTAAAATTAAATTTACTCTGACATTTGGAAATTAATCGCGAATTATCCAAAAGTAATCACATAATTAATGAAAATTTGGTAATGCATTCGTCGCCACTATTAATTATAATTTAAACACACGATTAAGACAATTATACTAATAATTTAATTGATTAATAATGCCAATAAATAACCAAAGTACTCGAACACTGTAATTTTGATATCCATTAAAAAACACACTAAGGGTTTTCAAAGTATTAATAATAAGTGTACAAATTCATAATATTGCTGGATAGAATAAGAAAATGTATTCTGTCTCTATCTATAAACGTATAGTATTTAAACAAAGGCAAACGGCCTATTTGAATAGTCTTGATAATGGTGTTACAACCGAAATAGCTATCGACAAACCTTTTTAAAAACCTATAGAATTTAATATTAATTATATTTTCATTTCTTGTCTCAATATATACGAAATTCCTGATAATAAATGTGTTTCGGGCCGCACATAAAAGCTTAAAGGGCCGCAGGTTGAGTATCGCTGGCCTAGACTATAGAAGAGGTTCCACTGGTTTGCTAGCCGAATGAAACAGAGTTACTTTTCGTCAATGAGTGTATTACTGGGTGTAATTAGTGAAAATGTTTTTTTATTGAATAGTTTACAAAGTGCAATGTAAACATCCGGCGACCGGTATAGGGATGACCAATTCGTAGGTGTGTGAATGCGTTCTGACGTCTTCGACTCGCATCTTGAAATTTGTTGATAGCAGCACTAGATGTTTTTTGAACTAAGAAGTCACATTCGACCAATCTGCGGAGCTCCATTTGGCAAAGTGTGTATTGTGAATATCGATGATGTCACATTGACGTATTCGACATGTTGCAGATGAGAAAAGTTTTGATGTGCAAGCTGGATTAGTAATGTAATATCACTATGTTCCACCGGTTATTTAAGAAATAAAACAAATGTTTTTTTAGGTTTTTAGTTTATTTAGTGTACATTAGAACTGTACAAAAAAATATAAAATATTGAAGAATGTTGTACTGCTTAGTCGAAGAGACCTGTGGACAAAAGAAAACAAATCAAATTAATGGTGGCAAGAAAACAAGATATACGCTCTATAATACACAATAAAAACAAGGATCACATTCAAAAAATGAAGCCAAATTGAAAAATGGTGTAAAATATGCACGGATCGGATCTAAAGGTATCTCGTAGTGTAACTAATAAAGCAAGATTATCTACCTCGGACTGTCTTACTCTCAGAGTAATAGTATAAAGAGAGCAGTGGCGAAGGGTGGAGGTAGGCTGTTAAGATCCGCCATAAACAGTGCACATTAAACTTTTTCAGACATAGATATTTGTTTTCGTTGAAATAAGACTACAATTTACAGATAATGTTGGTTAGTTTTTAAAATTCAATTAAACCCTGAGAAACCAAGCCATAATAGATAATAGTCAAAAAATACATGTATATCTATAAAATATCTAAAATTATGCAATTAAATCATACATAACTTTGAATATTTTATAAATAGAATAATATTTTATATATATTATAGTTTGGTGTAGGCAGGGCTTAATGAATTTAAAAAAAATAACCAAGAATATGTGCAATATGTATTTTTAATCCAACAAAAACAAATAACTATGAATGAAAAAGTGTGCACAATTTTGTCGTATTGCCCAAATTAGACTAAAACTATTATGGTTTCGTTTAGGCAGGGTTTAGTTGATTTTTAAAAACTAACTAACACCATCTGTAAATTGTAGTCTTAGTTCAATAAAAACGAATACATATGACTAAAAAAGTTTAGTGAGCACTATTTATAGCGAATCTTAACAGCCTACCTCCACCCTTCGCCACTGAAAGAGAGTGGTATTGTTCGGCAAAATGAAGCCGTGTTTCTCCCATATAACGCACAGCAGAATCTCAATTTTATTATTATTAACTTAACTATGAAACGTTATACCAACATGTTGCTTCTCAGTACGGTTACCAAATTTAAACACAACATAGTTACCCATATTTTCTACTAAATTAACTTAAAATAATCACCAGCAACTTTATATTTAATAGAAAATCAATAAATTTCAGTAACACGTGCTCGCAGTTTTTAACTAAATGGAATCAATCAAATCAATATTTACCAGCTACGTTCCCAAAAAATATTTAATTCAGCCATGGAAATTCAATCTTACTTGTTTGTTGTTTGTCAAATGCTTTCTCATTCGCACTTATGGTTCGTTTTTGTTCAGGCCTTGGATGACACCCATGTTACATTTGATTAATAGGTACATCCTTTTCATAATTCAATAACATGCAAAAGTTATGTCGAAAAAAAGGGACTCCTAAGAGGCCTACATGTCCAAGTAGATAGCCAGAAGGGATAAAACAATAATTTGGAAAGACTCATTGTCAGCGGAAATGCCTGAGGGTCGACGCAGAAGGATGTCATCTATATGATGTTCCAACCAAGTGACAGACAATATAGGTCTTCATGCTTTCAGCTATGCGGAGTGCAGGGGCCGCTGGAGAGGCACTAGGACATTTAAGATCCTTAATACATTGTAGTAGGTATCCGTAAATAAATTAAATACTAAAAGTGCATCTTTCCTGGCTTAGTACGAGCATTCTTCATTACTTGTAACTGTATTTTGAAAACTTTCTTTCTGATTGGCTCTACAATATAGATATTGGTCGCTTCGAAGAGATCTCGTGACAAATTATGAGTCTTGGGGTACATAATAAACAATCCTTCTATTTTACATACTATCTAGTCTCACGGGTAGTGCGAAACAATTTGTACTTTAAGCATAGACAATGACGAAGTACATGATGTGATTAGGTTTATACAATGGCAAGGGGCACTAAACGCCCACAGGGACACCCTAAAACCCGCTGGATAGACAAACTCTCAAAGTTTGGTGGATGTACGTGGCAGCCAATGACATTAATATGGACGAAGCATCTAGAAAATAAAATGACACTCACTTTGTGTCGGGTCTGCCGGATGGCGAAATTCATATTTTAATATCGGTATCCTACTCTCTTATTCAGACTTACTGAAAACCACTTTCATTAAGAAGTTAAAATGTGTTGAAGAGCAACCGATCAATTGGCACAGTATAAAGTGGCTACGGTATGAAAAACAAGTCGGTGATATAAAATTCAAATACTCTCTGAATGATGAGGAGCCCTTCAGAACAGAACAATGCAGTTCTTAAGGAATTCCAGAGGGCGTCCACATATTCCTATAATACCGAGGACTCATATGGCACCTGCCCCAATAAATCCTCAAAAAAAGAAGGACTTACTGAGCATGATGTATTTGATAGATCCCGTGTATCATACTTTCTATAATTTACTTGAAACGCAACCTTCTGTACCCAATTATGGTGATGCTGAAACCAGCGAAGACGATTAAAACCTGGATGTTATTTTTAAGCTACCTGTAACATTAAAATAATAATATGCCTAACCTAGATATGTGTGAGATATGGTACATTATTTCTAAAATTGAATTTGCCAAAACCTGATATGTTCTTTAAAGTGATTTTTAAGAAAAACTGTAATATTTAAATACAAATGCTTATAAGTAATTAAAACTCAGTTCATGTCTTCATAATATTACATTAACTTTCTTTCATAATTAAATACATAGGATTTATCACAAGACACACAACATTCAAATTGCTCCCCTGAAAAGTAGGTGAAATGGTCATATCTGCTTCTGCCAAATAGCCACAGATTTATAAAATGCCATTTTAAGATAATGTTTACTCAATGCAATTGAATGACAGAAACCATTGGACAGTCGCCTGTGATGCGCTAGGCTCACTTGCGTCTAATCTCCGAGAAGTCGTAAGTAACCGAGAATCTGTTTCTAACGCAATGAGTCATGACACTAATACGCCATTACAATAAAGGTTATATTACTATAAATTCTCGAAGCTTGTATCACATAATGGAAATGGATACGTCATATGGTCACGTGACATCTACCTATACATCTGTGAATGACTTTCATGCACAATTTCTCGTGCGCGCCGGTATGAAGTGAGTTGTCCATTTAATATGTCATTGGTGGCAGCAACGAACTAGGGACTGAGAAGAGTGGAGAGCTAGGGGGAGGCCTTCACCCCGCAGCAGCTCGACCCCAGATGATGACGATGAACGAGTAAAAGTCATACATTTGCAACAATTAAATCAATATTACCAGTGAATATTTGATTCTTTTGGATATATTTTCTGTTCACAATGAATTTTAATAGAAACTCGTGAATCTTCGGTAATTATTTTAAAGTATTCTATAATATTGACTTTACAATGTGTGACTGCAAATAACTAGGTATAATAAACGACAAAACTGTGATATTGGATAGTTTTGGGCGCAAAACAAGACATGTAGGAGGCTGTAATCAAGAAAACGATGCAATAGGTTTCATGGAAGTAAAATCAACAATAGCAACCGAAATAATAATCACGTTAGCCTTGCATATTAATAAGGCCCCTTACACACAGCTGACCTGATGGACAATAATCGTGAGGTAGCAGAAAGGAGATCAACATTTACTACATTAGATTTTAATCAGGCTTAGAACCCACGTCAACAAAACAATGAATAGCGGGTTGTTAAAAATCAGCGGAATTCATGTATAGTTTTAGTTAACATAAACTGCCAATATTCGTTTTGTCAGGGTAACACAATGACATTTCATTGTTTTCAGTTGAACACTCGCAAACACAGAGAACAGAACCTCAGAATGCTAGAAATCAACTAGCATGGGAATACGCATATTGCGATCATCTACTGAGGAGGTAGAATTGGATAAAGTTGGAGAATCAATATAACTGTTTCGAAGGTCTTTCGCTCATTGAGAAACTAAAATCTGACGAACTGGTTGCTGACGGAACTCATCAACTGGCCGATGACTTGCTTTGCACTCGGCGCTACTGAAACCAACTTGCCTGTATTATCCTTTATGTAAAATCGCTTCTAAGGTTTGTAAATATTTTAACAGATTAGAATAGGCTGCAATAATATAATAAACAGTCCCACAATGGTTACATATTGTTTTTCAATTTGTGTATGAGTCACGAGTATGGACCTAATAGGTTGAGCAAGTGGCTGACATCCATTTCTCGTAAAAAAAAAAGTAAATCTGTTAATACAAACCTCCACTCCGTGGAGGCCCATATTATGATCTTATTAGATCGGACATGGTCAAAGAAGAACCTCAAACTGTCAAACCTATTGTCTTTCCTACTTCATTCTAAGTTTATTCCGTAATATCTTTAAGCTAAGTGCTACCAATTTTGGTAAGAAAATATGATTTTTCATCGAATCTACTGATATGGGCACCACTGTCTTAAGGGAGACTGGAAACTAAGAAACTGGGAGACTAGCATGTCACGTCTCTTCAGTTTAGCGAATGTTTTGAAAGTGAGAGATTCTAGTCTCGTTTTTTAAGTATTCTCGTGAGCGGAAGGCTTTAATGTTTAACTAAGCCCTAATATGTGCTATAATTTCTAAGGCACCTTCAATCCTGTTTACTTTGGTGGCTGCATAGCCTAAAAAGAAACTTTCGGAAGATCGGAGTTTGCATGAGACAGCCAGGGTCCACCGAGGGCGACAGTAACGGAAAAACTGTTTTGGCCATCAGAATGAAAGTCTGTGTTATCCAGAAACCTCAATTATGCACAAATTATGATAAGATTACAACTTGATATTTCCCATTGAATACACCATCTGAGCTGAAGGTAATTTAAATTGTGTTGAGCCAATTTCACTCCTGTCGCACTCCCAACATATTCACAAAAACAAATTTAAAGTCACTATTGCTTCACTAACCTAACCATACTTATTTGTTGGTAAAACCTAACCCAACTAAATTTCACTCACAAATACACTTTTTATAAAACACGTATGGTAATATGAGAAATGAGAACTAACCGAAGCCCATGTCATCGTCAGATTCCTCTGGTTCTTCTTCCTTTTCCTTCTCCTTGGCTGCGGCAGCGGCCGGAGCAGCCGCGGCGGCTGGGGCTGACGATGCCGCCGGTCCGGCGGATCCGACTCCCGAACCGATGTTGGTGATCAGTTCGCGGATGTTGACACCTTCGAAAGCCTTGGCGTACAGACCGGGCCAATAGGGCTCGACGGTTACGTTGGCTGCCCTCAAAATTGTGGAGATTTTCTCGCCCTACAATAAAAATAATAATCATGAAACATCAATCGAACATCCATCTTACGAATAAAATGAAAAAACTATGTGAATCTTCGTTGAAGTAAGAGGATTACACAGATTCTCGACATAGTATTATATAGTATTACGACGTGACAAGTCCTGTCAAAAAAATTCTAAGTTGAACAATTCTATAAGTTTACTCACGGTGATGGCGACATCATCGTCCACAAGGATGAGTGCGGAATATACGCACGCTAATTCAGTTTTGTTAGCCATTATTGTTGTTTATTCTGTAAAATCGTGCAAGTTGCCACACGGCCTTAGCTCAAAGAGAACAAGCACACGCGAATGGAGAACCGGAAAGAGCGCGATTTAAGATTTTGACGTTTAACAAAATTTCTATTATCGGTAAAAATTGGAACTAATCTTTATGACTATTCAAGCGATAGAAAATTTAGTCAGGTAGAATTTATATGTCTTTTATATTTAGTCTTATAACAAACACACTTAAAATTTATAACAACATTTATTATTTTTATGAATATTTATTACGATTATTATAACGAGTGTACTTTTTTTATTGTCTAATTTATTAATGCTTTTTTCTAAGGAATTATTGACCCACCCTCGTAGGTACATTACATTGCTTATGCCGGCGCTCCATTGGCACGCAAGTCAGACGATTTACAGTCTTCGGACTTTTTTTTCGCGTGGAGCACCCCAGGTCTGCGGACTTTTTAATCCGCAGACCAGGCTCGTTGGATTTCAAACATGTTTGATATTTTACTCGCCGAGCCGCTGAAATTCGTACGTTCACCACGCTTTACCGTCACATTATTTATATCTATGCCGACGGACGACAGCGCCATCATTATTTTACTGTCATTCAAAGTGTTCGGACATCTCACATCGATAACAACAATGGTAGATCTACGAGTGCATTCGAAAAGTTTCTTGGAAGATTTTATTAGTTGTTTTAAAGACAACCCATCGTTGTGGAAGACGACCAGCCCACTATACAAGAATCGTGATGCCAAGTCCTTGGCGTATGCGGAACTTTTGGAGATTTTAATCAAGGTGGAGCCGCAGGCAAGGGTCGACGATGTTAAAAAGAAAATACAGACATTGAGGTCGGGTTACAGAAAGGAGAGAAATAAAGTAAGGACATCATATCGAAGCGGAGCCGGCACAGACGCAGTTTATCTACCCAAACTGTGGTACTATAAAAATTTGGAGTTCTTGAACGACCAAATGGAAGGTACGTAGGAATGCTTTAAAGCTATTTATTATACACGTGCAGATTATGAAATTGTCGTACCTAGCTCTGAAAGTGACATCGCATTAGATTAGCTACTATTAAGCAATTAAAACATACAGCTATGAATCATTTCTAGTCACAATAAAATTTCTTATTCTTTGCCGAGGTAGGTAATAAATAATAATAATATATAGGTACGAGGGAATGCTTTAAAGCTATTTATTATACACGTGCAGACTATGACATTGTCGTATCTCTGAAAGTGACATCGCATTAGATTAGCTACTATTAAGCAATTAAAACATACAGCTATGAATCATTTCTAGTCACAATAAAATTATTTATTCTTTGCTGAGGTAGGTAAGAAATAATAATATATAGGTACGATCATGGCGGTGGAAGCGCGGCTTATTGAGTCGTGGTCGGGTCCCAGGTTCAAATCCTGGGTCTGACAAGTACACATTGAATTTCAATTTGTGTATGAGTCAGAGTATGGACCTAATATGTTGAGCAAGTGGCTGACATCCATTTCTCGTAAAAACAAAATCTGTCAATACAAACCTCCACTCCGTGGAGGTCCATATTATGATCGGACATGGTCGAAAGAAGAAGAAAAGAAATGATCATAAAATCAAAAATCGCTCGAGTTAGGTTCCTTCAGAGACAATCAATAAATCGTCAATCATCAATCAAAATTAATGGTACAGTTTGGTTATGAGGAATACAGCGGAAAACACATTTTGAAAATACCCGATATACTGGATTACACCAATTATACCAATGTCAATATTAACCGTATGAAGGAATGGGTACTTAGGGGAGAGATAATAAAAAACAAGTTTGAGTATTATGTTGTATTTTAACAATTTACATTTTGTTTTACAGAATCGAGCTCAATATCCAGCATGGTGGACGATTTGGAAAACATGTCTCCTGATGAGAGTTACTCCAACTCGTTAAACAACGAAGATTGTATTGAGGTAAAACATTTTAACTAAATTGTTACATTGGTTTAATTTATCTATTGCTTATCATACTTTCTTGCCACGTGACAGCCCCGGTAGTATTAAAATATTTTTCGAAATCTCCTCGCGCTTTCTTAGCATTGGCAGTCGAGTTCCGATTAGTCGTTGCTTCCAAAGGCGCTAAGGTGTCCTGTGACCTCAGTCCGAGCTCTATTAAACCTGTCTCAGGATTTTCCCTATCAAGGTCATGAGAAGGAGTATAAGTATGTGTTGATTTGCGACGAAGAAAGTTGTGCAGCACACAGCAAGTTAATACAACTGTATTGATATTTTCAATTTTCATGTTTATTGGAGCTTGAAAAATGCGGAATCTAGCAGCTAAAATGCCAAAAACATTTTCTATAATTCGCCTGGCTCTGCATGTCCGATAATTATATATTCTTTTACTGTGATTTAATTGCCTTTGTGAATACGGCTTTATGAAATCGTTACGTAATGCAAAGGCTTCATCGCCAATATAAACAAATGGCAGTGCATCAGAATTAGCAGTAGGTTTTTTTGGTGCAGGTATTTTTAATCTGCCTTCGTCTAAACGTTTGAAAAAATCAGATTTTCTCAGTACGCCTCCATCAGAAATACGTCCATTTGTTCCAACATCAACATAAATAAATTCATAATTAGCATTTGCAATCGCCATCAAAACAATGCTGTGGAAATGTTTGTAATTATAAAAGTGGGAGCCGGCGCCTGCAGGTGGCACGATTGCAATGTGTTTCCCATCAACTGCGCCCAGGCAATTTGGAAATTGCCATTTACTATTAAATTCTTCTGCAATCGTCTCCATTTCTTCGTGCGTATCAGGGAACTGCAACAAAAAATAATCAACATTTTATTTACAGATAGAATATTCGCCTTCAACATCCACGTTGTCGACTACTCCAAGGTCGAATCTCAATAGAGCACCAGAACCCCCATCGTTCAAACGAAAAAAATTGAATGATAGCGCCAACAAAGTGTTAGAATTAATCACCGACAAACTAAGCAAGACTGAAGATGAATTTGATGTTTTTGGCAAAATGATGGCCATGAAACTACGATCGATGTCACAGGGACAAAGATTGCTGGCCGAGAAGCTGATGCATGAAGTTGCCTTTATGGGACAAAGTGACAAAATAATGCCAGCAACTACTGTTCATACTCAACCAGTTTATCGTATATTAAGCAAAAATGTACAAAAGCCGGTATAATAAATTAATGTTTTTTGTATGAATAAATATCTTGTAAAAATATTTGTTTTTTTGTTTGTTTTTATGCCTATAAACCTTAGCTTAAGCGATACAACAAATGGTAAGTATTTGAGCTATGTTAGCAAACCTATATTATTATGTGGCCTCATTTAGAAATCAAATTCCATGCTTGCTTTTCGAAGAATATGACTAGTATTACAATACATTCAACAGGAATAATTCAGCAGCTTGCTTACAGCCTATATGGAGAGTCCTGGCTAGGTACAGCATTCTAATGGTCTATTGAATATTTAGCATGTCAACGATGGCCTTATTTGTGACTATATATATACCTATCTCAAATGCATCTTGTCTGCCATTCTTATGATGTTGCCGTCTATGATTTATATAGGTAAAACAATCCACTAAACGTTCACTTTATAAGACCAACCAATGTCTACTTGTTAATGATATATTTGTAAATTTGCCCAACTTTATTAGATGACGTATAATATAATACACACCTTGAAATATTCTCCTTTCAAAACGTCAATGATGACTTGGCAAGTTTCGGGAATTATCTTGCCCAGAGTTTGTCTTCCAATCGCAGTTCTATAATGCAAGTCAGTGAATGTTCCGCCGGCAGCCAAAAATCGCAGGGTTGCACATAATCTATCATGAGGAGAAATAGCTTCCCTCATCATAGTATTTTTTTTTTTAATAAATGGGGAGACCAAATTATACAGTTCTGTGTATACATCCTCCGACATTCGCAAATAATTGCGGAAATCGCTCGGTTGCAAACGCAATTCTCGTATTAAATTTGTGTGGGATAATGTCGTTCGTTTCCTTATCCAATGTTTCACCCAGTATTTGTGTACCCTTTGCTTCGTTATTACATTATCTGCCACCCAATAACCCAAAAAACATAAAACGTCGGTATCATTTAACGCCATCACGATTTAACTGTCAGATATACGTATATTATCTATGCTGTCAAAGTCGACTGTTTTACTCGTCAAATTAATTATATACTCGTTTCGTTGAACGTCTGTTGGCCAGTAGCAGAACGTAGAAAAATCTGAAGACTTATTGTCGTCGGACTTTTGGCTCGCCAATGGAGCGCTGGCATTACAAATACATTTTGTATTTTATCTTTTCTTTGAAGCAGAACACACAACAAATCATCGTCTACTAATTTCGGGTGTACTATTTGGGTTGGTGGGTGTAGTGCGTGGCAATGTGTCGATAAAATGTGTATTTGCCCTTATCCGAGATGGTAATGCCACTGATTTTCGTTTACGGGATTTTAATTTCTTGTGCTTGTCAAGCAATTGCTTGACAACTTTCAAAGCAAAGTCTCCTAATGACATTCGTCTTCCGGTTGTTACCATATACATAGCATGGGCATTAAACATGGAAAGGTCGATTAAATGCATAAATATTTTTTTATACCACTTCATAGTTTTTCTTGTCGATTTCACAAATGATATCATCATGTCGCTTCTATCAACCTTCCCCGTGTGCTTACTATATTCCACCGCTGCGATTGGTTTCATTTTAGGCTGGCCTGTTCGGTAGTTTTTTTTTTCCTGTTTCGACAAACTCTGGAGTGTGGGGTCACATCTCTTTTATCCTTCCAAGTTTGTGCAATGTAATTGTCAATTGGAAATGAACCTGACACTAATAATTATTGTCTATTGGTTTTGATAGTATTTTTAAATAATGGCAAGATTAAGTGAATCTATAATTTAGAAAACAATGTATTATTGTCTATTGCATTGTACATTGTCAATCTGACGCAAATTGTAAAACGATTTTTAATGTATTACGCCAACTACAGTTGATTTTTTCCCAATATTAATTATGTATTGTCATTAATTGTGCATCAAATTTTACCAATAATAAAGTACGTTCAACAAAGGTGACTGAATATGATTGCATTCGACATTTTGTTCATTGCGTCATTAAATATAACCTAAATATTCGTTTGCATTTATTGTTTTTATCGCTGTTTTCCCTAGTTTAGATCGTTTCTGTTAACTTTATAAGATAACATATAGTATATGCTTTGTTGTTGTGTTGCTTTTTTCTAGAATGAATCCGAAGAAGTGCTGTGTTTTGCCTTGCAAATCGTCGACATCTCGCGAGCAAGACAAGGGTGTAACGTTTCACAGGCTACCCAAAAATTATTCACTGCGTTCACAATGGCAGAAATATGCTCGTTTGAATGCGGAGGTCGTAAAAAACAAATTGAGCTACGTATGTTCGAGGCATTTTAGAAAGGTGGACTTCGAATCACAAACACCTTCAATATACACACTGAGAGCAGGTAGTTGTGATATCTTTTTACAAAAGGATTTTTTCGGGTATAAACAAATGAACTAAGAGTAGTCTTATATTGTATCCTAAAGGAAGACATAGTTTTCGAATGTCCCCCCTTTTGCCTGAAGTAGAGAAAGTTCGAATAAATTCACAAGAAAAAAATGCTCATTTAAAGTCCTTGGTACTGTTCGCTTATCAGGAATACAGCGGAAAACACATTTTGAAAATACCCGATAAACTGGATTATAAACTAACAAATAATCCAGTATATCGGGTATTTTCAAAATGTGTTTTCCGCTGTATTCCTGATAACCGAACAGTACCAAGTCCTTTTAAACGTTAGTTCTGTTATCCGTTCAGTCGAGGATCCCGTTTTGGTCCGTTCAGTTTTGAAACGGCGGCGTATTTAGACGATCAGTTGTCTGTTCAGTCGAGGTTTCAGATGCCAGGTCAGTTCGGAATCGGCGGTGTAAATTCATCCACTAAAAATGAATATTATTTTTATAACTACTCAACATATGGATTGGTGTAATGCAGTACCTATATTTAAATAAATTTTAATATTTCAACCAAAATTAGTATGACAAATATGGCTACACAGTAATTTATATGTCGATTTAACTGGCAACTCTAAAAATGAAAACTGATATAAAACCCATCCTGTCTCGTCTCCGTTTTGGTTTCAGTCGGCCGCTTCAGTTTTGCATTTACACGTCAGTTAACTGACAGCTCCACAGAAACGCAGACTGATTGAATAGCAAAACTGATTGTTTAAAAACACCTTTATAGAGTAAGAAATAGCGTTACTGACTTTATTTACTTTTATTGCCAGATCTAGCATTTTTTAAAAGCCATCTTGCTTGAAAAATTCGCATAAATTCCCATCTAGCGTATGGTTTTAAATCTGGCATTTTTTGACCTCACAAACAGCTTTAAACTTCTCAAGATATAGTTGGTCTTTTGTACCTTATAAATCTTATGGATAAGATAAATGTTAACAAACAAATGTTAATAAACAACAATTGTTAATAAACACCAAAATGTTAATAAACGCCAAATGTGTAAATACATGACAGAATTTGTTACCTGCATACATTTTTAATTTTATGACTTATTTTATTAATTGTAAAACATGATATTCTTTACAACCCTGGCATTAAATGATTTTTTGCAGTTGGGATGCCTTTAAATCTACCAAAACTATTTTTTATGGTAAATCACTGAAATAATAAACAATGTTTCATTTGTCTTTCAATTATCAAGGAAATATACGGCATGTTATCTGACATTCCAAATATATTTTTTATGGCTATTAACAATTTACTTTTAAAACAAGCTATTTTTTTTTTAAATAATGAAACAAATGATATTTAAATTTAATTTTTAGAAGTAGCCTTCTAATATTTATTATAATTACCATAAATATTATTTTACAATAGGTATAAGTATCTTAATTCATCTCAATCATATATTTATCAGTTTGAAATAAAATAATTGACCAAAGTGAATTAATTATTATGAAATGGATGCGGTTTAACTACTGATATCATAATATTCCAATTTATATCATTATTATCGTCGACCAAAATCAATCCTCTGCTGGATGAAGGTCTCTGCAAGCTGACTATATCTCCTGGTCATATGCATTGTGTTGTGATATTATATATATACCGGTTTATATTAGCATTAGCCTGAATCAATTCACTGCGGGATGAAGGTCTCCTCTCCAAACTCCAACCATTTTTCTCAGTTCTATGAATTGCAGTGCTATATTGAATAATCAGCGTTAACCGATTAGTGAGACTGCTCGCTATTGCCAGCTGGTTCAGCTTGTATTGATGATTTATTTATTTCCAGGAGCCACTCCCACCATTTTTCCTTGGGGTGTTACTCCGTTGGAAGCTGTCAACAAGTCCGCTGCAAATGCTGGTTTATTGAAAGACAAAAAAATTGACAATCCCACTACTCCAAAATCTTCGGACGTCAAAACTGACAATCTTAAAGCCAAAGATGCACCTGTAGACAAGCTTATCGATCAAGAAGTTAAGGACGCAAGTTCTAAATCGGAACCAGACGAAGTAGACAAAAAATTTACCAAAGATCAAATGGCCAGCCTGATAAACGAAGCCAAGAGTTCAGTAGTGGAAGTCATATGTCTTAATACGACGCCTAACGTTTGTCTAGAATCAATCGGAGATCCTTCGCCGAGAAAAAAGAGGAAATTAATACAGTCCGCTAGTACTTCGAAATTGGGAGTCGCAGCTTTGTTTGGTGATAAAGGGGAAAATGCAGAGTCTTCTAACGTCGAATCTGATGCATCGAACGGTGTTGGAAGTATTAATGATGATAGTGCGGTGAAGGATGAGGATTCTAATGCTGGCGGAAGTGAAACTGGACGGAAAAAAGGTAACGGAAGGCTTTCCATAAGAAATAAGAAAAGCATTAATCAAGGTGAAGTTATTGTAAAAGCGGAAACGGTTGAAAGTAATGCAGAATCAGTAGTTATTGAGAAAGAAGCGTCAGATTGTAAGGTTGTCAAGGAAATCAACAATGATGCTGGGACTAAAATTTCCATTGGAAACGAAACACAACCACCTCGGTTATCCAGAAATAAAAGACGTTTGAAGCAAACCCGGAAAGTTATCGGAGGCCTGACATCGAAGATTAAAACTAAGCCGTCTACTTCAGGAATCGGTTTGGACCTTTTGAACGTCGTAAAAGTCAACATACCAAAGCTGGGCACGGTGAAAAATGTTGTAGGAAATAAGAAAGGGGCCATTCGGCTTTTGAAAAAAAATCGACGGCGTGTCAAGCAAGGTGCTCCGGTTGTTTCGGGCGGTAAACGCGTGCTGAAGATAGAGTGCGCCAAAATGAACGACGAGTTGATCTTCAACTCGATGACGGAGAACATGAATGAGAGCATTCACAGAGGCGTCGATCCCCGACTGAATATTACGAGTGAGGAATTGAAAGATGTTTCTGTCATGAAGGTGGAGATTGACGATCAGGACTCGGACGCGACTCTTCCTGGTATCGAAGGCACTTTTGACGAGTCTGCCTTCATGAACAGAGAAGGCGGAAGCATGAGCGAGGAGTGTGACCCTCCTAACATAGGTAATATTGCATAGTGTACGTTGATTAAACTACTTAATGAAGGACTCCTTTGATTTCTACCACTCTTGCTCTGTTTGCCCTTCATTTTCAACAAATATAGTAAATTTATCGAATCTACTCCTTTCGTGGCAGTATTCATGCATTATCCATCTTGAGATGAGAGATGTTGCAGCCCATTGCCCTTTCCGCACCGTTATATTTTTCAGTCAACTTGTATAACTTTTGAAACAAAACTTTCTCATTCAAATGCAAATGTAACTACAGTCGAACTTGGTTATTACAAGTAAGATGGGACCGACTGAATTTGCTTGTTATAAGCATTACTCCTTAGACTATAGATACGTCTAGGCCCATTGCATTGCTAAATGAAGCTACGTGCTGTGCGTTTGGTTTGTGGGCGAGCGAACGCATTCGTACACATGTTTGAGACCATAGACCATTTCGCTAGTGTTCGCACTAGACGCTCAGAATTAAAATATAATTTTCTATTTTTTTTACGTCATATAGTATTTTTAAGCGGTCAAAATGCAACCATTCGGTAAAGATATCCATAATTTAAGTTATTTTAAAGAAACACTAGGTCACTGGTATTAAAATACATAATAATATACAAATAAATTATCACGAACTTGTATCAACTTACCTATGAAACGTAATACCATCTTCTTGCTCATCAGTACGGCTACCAAATTTTAATACAACACACAGAACCATCTTTTCTACTTAATTAACTAAAAATATTTCCCACTGACTTCATGTTTAACACAAAAAATATCAATTTTAGCAACACGCGCTCGCAGGTTATCGACGCTTAGCTATGCAACAAACTAAGATTTGTCGGCGACACCACAACAAATCATCTCACACATCTGTAAACCTATTAACTTACTCTTGCGCGTGTCGCAGAGATTATAAGGGTGCCGAATACTTTCTCACTCGCACTTATGCATCGTTTTTGTTCAGGCCTTGCATTACTCGTCATATCAGAGAATAGGTATTTTTAAATGAGCATGAACATAACACAAAAAGTCACAATTCAAACAAAAATACACAATTAGAATTTTTCCTCGAAACAAGCATGGCATTCATAAACTAGAAAAGAAGTTGTTTATTGTAATGAACGCTGGTACCTACTGACTTCAGCTTGAATTTTTTACATGAAATTTCAACTATATGCGTGGATACTTTTTCACGTATGATGTATTGAAATCAATAACCATAATGTTAATTTATTAACATTAATGTAAATTTTGGTTACAGGTATAGATGCGGATTTCGAAGACGATATTCCCATTAGTCGTGTGGCCACGGTGAAGCCGAGCCCTATGCTAAAAGCCCTCATCGAAAAGACCAAGAGCCCCATGACCAGACCCCGCACTAGATTGCCGGGCAGCTGGTCCGAGAGCTCGTCTCCTGGACGTAAATCTTCGCAGAAGTATTCAAATAGCCCGACAGGCAATGATTCTAAAGGTCAGTTCTGTAGATAATATTCATGACTGACGGTGTAGAAGTAAAGTGCAATGCAAACAGGTCAATAGCTATTGATTTGTAGATCATGAAACAATCTTTAGTTGATCGCGGCCATATTTGTAATTTGGTGACACTGCATTTGTATGTATTATTGTGAGGTCATTATGGCCAGTTAATGTTTGAGGGCTAAAGCCTTGAACTAATTTGAAATGACACAGCTGCAATTATGGTACGCGAGTCTCGGCTGAATGTGTGAGTAGTCTGTTGGACTTTTCGACTGGGTATGTTGATGTGAAGTTTGCAGAACACCGACTTTACTTAAATTCCTAGATTGTGATTTTATTTGAGCCAATATAGTTCAGTGAGTTTGGATCTCGATTCCCTACTTTGCGATGGCCTTCGTTGAGTTGGCAGTTCGCAAAGGGGGAGTCACAGAATGAAGATGGATGCTTTGAACTTCTACTTGCTGCAATTTTCCAAATGAAATTTGATTGTTTCTGTCGAGATTCTTCAGACGGTTCCAGAGAATTTGTAATTTTCCGCAACATCTGTTTACGACAGAAACTTTCCCTAACATATTTTCGACCCACACATTTTTCTGTTTGTTTTCGAAAATAGACAAGCATATTATATAAAACGATTTTACTTAATTTTAATGTTATTCTATTTAGGTATAATGGTGCAGGGGACACGTGTGGAGGCAAAAGATTTCAATGGGTGCTGGTACGTGGCTAGGATCGTGGAAGTCGACCAGGAAGAAATGGAAGTCCTCATTCATTATGACAACTGGTCTCAGAGGTAACGTTAACAACATAATATTCTTATCTCTATAAATAACATTAAATTTGATCGTTGAGCTGGTCTTAAAAAAGTCACTGCCAGGGTACTGTCCCTATTCGACAACTCCATCGAGGGCATTCAAGAGACAATCGACAGGCTGCATGAGATCGAGATTTCCCTCTGATTAGCGACGGGCAAAACATCGAGTATGTCGACAGCTTCAAATACCTGGGGTACACATCACCAATGTTCGCTCTAAGGTGTGCGCGCCAAAATATGTCCACACACATATTTTACCTTAAAAATATAAATTTGAATGAAAAATTGTATGTACTATGTATTTGTGGGGGGGGGGTGTAAATTTAACGCACCGGGTGAAGGGTGACACCACCCCTAGTTAAGCCACTGCTCAGATGTGTTGTCCGCAATTTAAATTTAACGTTGCACATCACTTGAGATGACATTTTGCAAAAAGAGCTCGTTATCCGAATGGGAATGGTTGGAGCAACATTCAACTCAATGCAAAGTGTGTGATACTCACGACTATACTCGGTTAAAACCAGGTATTCTTGGAGGTGTTGTGTGGTGTCCATATGCCCCAGCTAAGGGACGGACATGGCCGAAGAAGTTAGCGACCCCCGTCAATGTCATACACAGGGAATTCAGAAATAATGGGAACTGTAATACACAACGGGTAAGGCGATAGCAGGTAACCAACTCGAGTAAGGAAGAATCCGGGTTAAACTTACACACGTGTTAAGAATACGTTTTACGTCGAATACTAAAAACTGCTCTCGGTTTATGCATTTACGCTCATTTAATGTTGGTGTATTACACACACTATTGCGTGTGCATAATGCGTGCTTCATTTTCGTAGGACACTCACACATTCAAAAGCCTGCTTCACCATGCGGCGTATTGAATATAGCCTATTGGTATTCTATTTATTATCTGTTCTGTGGTCATACACCATGAGTTAAGAGGGGCTGACAGGGCTCTAGCCTGGGGGCCCGGCATGGCAAGTCGACCAGATAAGTGAAATTTGCTTTAATCGTAAAAAAAAGACGCCTGCGGCATTATTTTACTTCAATAGTGTTATTATTTTAAAATATGTTTGTGGTTGTGTGATAGAATTTTTTATTGTGTGTCGATACTCGACAACTCCATAATTCAGATGGATGTATTAAAAATACTCCTTAATTTTACTGAGTACACCATTTAGAAAACACTACTATAAAGCCTCATACCGACTTTACCCTTAGCAATAGATAGGGTAGTATCTAGTATATTAGTCTATGGATAGGGGGGCCTGCCAAAGATACTAGCCCGGGGGCCTGCTTCAGGATGTGGGGGCATGGGTTAGGAACCCGTGTTCTAATTGAATTTTTGAGCTGCAAATGACCAACATCCAGCCACAGTGAAAAACACTTTCTTCCTTTACTTAATGTGCTGGTCTTGTTGTGGCCGGGATTAGGTATAATCAGTGGCGGCTCGTCCATATGCACTGCGAAACTGCAGCACCCCCAAGCAAATTGAGAAAAATGTAATATTATAATATACATAAATTTATGTATATTATATGAAAATATCAATATTATTAAGCGTGTATTAAGCTCGCCCGCGCAGCGATACATCCAATGTCCAATAATATTATTATACACCGCCGTAGGTACTTGATTTTGCACAGTACCGATTTCAATAGAATATTCTCGAGTGGGTGAAGGAGGGGCGCGGGCAGCGGTGCTCGCAGCTGGACGCCTAATCGGTACTGCCGGTCAGACAGTCCGATTTCAGTATTTCTCCGTTTCTGCGTCGCACGCTATAATGATTACATTGACATTGTTAAAATTTACTTCTGCAAGCAATTTATGCAAAGTTCTTTATTTTAGTTATTAATAATATAATTAATTATTTTATTTTTATTTTTAATCAACTGCAGCACCCCCAAATATCTTACTCACGAGCCGCCACTGGATATAACTAACATTTAAGTAATATTTATAGGTACGATGAGTGGATTAGCATGACCAGCCCTCGTCTGCGTTTAATAGAAGTTCCCGTCGTCTCTCCTACATCGGAGCCCCCTTATTATCAGGTCGGAGAGAGATGCCTCGCCAGATGGTCGGATAACAGAAGGTTTCCAGCCACCATTCGCAAGGTTCTGCCCAATGGTAAGATATTGCATCAAGATCATTTGCAACTAAAAGTCATACATATGTAGTAAATTATTATAATTACTGTTATAGTAGCTATGTGTTATTGGTACTCCTGGATGATTTTAAGCGAGAAGACTCTTAATCTATTACCTACTCAATGCGATATTGATGATAATAATCACTTTATTCATCAGAAATAACGTTTAGCGTAATGCCACATGGGTGTTTTACACACTCAAATTCCGCGTGGAAAAATGACAAAAATATAGACCACAGTAATTTGGACTGTGTCCGGAAACTTGTACGTATGCTGTTCGCAGTATTACACTTCACCGTGAAATGTTGTATCGGAAATATATGGCCGTATATGTATTAAAGACAGCCCAACCTCTTTGGGTCGTATACTACTACGACATAAAATTCATGTCTAAATTAAACACAGTTCTTGTTTTACACTTTACAACAAACAAATTTAAAAAATAGCCGATATATTGGATTATTTGTTAGGTTAGGTGAGCCAATAGGAGCAAACAGTGTGACATCACAATCATGACATCGAAATCATGTATGTGTGGCTAGGAATATTTCAGTATTTCCCTCTGCATGAAAACACTCTTGAGGTACATACATAGATAACAGACGTATATATATATATTTACTAGCTGACCCGGCAAACGTTGTTCTGCCATATAAATTATTTCTAGTGAATACTTTGGTTGTTAAATAAAAAATAACGAATGTATCGTAAGTGTGTGGGGATGGAATCTATGACAGAAAGAGGAATAGAGCGCTGTAGACGATGACCGCCGATAAAAACAAAAAAAAACATCAACCATTCACTGTCTCAATTCAAAATGAGTAATGATGTTCATAATGAATGAATTACCTGTGACAGGATCTCGTTGTTTAATGTTTATGCAATATCTGTCTCGTCCCTTCCAGAAAATTAGCGAATATTGGAGAGCGTCGTATGAACGGTGTGTGTCAGCGATGAACTCCAGATTATTGTTTCTTCTTCGAATCACGATTTCTCGCGTCGATGTGCGGTTGCCAACCATGATTCCAGCAATGTCGTCAACAACAGGCGCATTGAATCGACGCACGTGCTCTCCAGCTGGTGTTTTATCAGGATTGATGACAATAGCGTGATTGTCACTTTGCAATTCGTGCATGTGTGCTTTGAAGAATTTCAATAATTCATTGTACTCATTCAACAGGGCGTCCAGTTTGCCGACGATGCGCCTGGCATTAGGCGAATTGAGGCTATTGTAGCCGCAACGTGCATCCACATGATTGATGTCCTCACCGCCCATGAAGTAGATTTGTAAAAAAATATGTGGTTCGTTTGGCATTGGCAGCAATGAGCCTACTTTGTGGTATACTTGGCCTTTGATTTTGAACGTAGAATGGAATTGTTGAACATATGCCGTAGTATTGTGAACTATTTCTGTTGCTCCGAACGAAGTCATTTGGAACAGGTTTGAATCTGGAACCGTGCCGATGAGCAAGCCGTTCAATGGTTCTGGTGGTATCTCAATTTCTGGTAGTTGCACTTTTCCTGATGCGCAACACATCCCGGCTGACTCATGTTTGAATTTGAGCGCATGTCAATGGGGACATTCTTTGTCCATAGCACCAATCAGCACTTTCGGATGAGCGGAATATTCAATATCTGGCTCGTACTCGAATGCGAGACGAAGGAACGAAGCGGATGTAAATGTTCGATTTACTTGTTGGTGTTGTCGGTCATTTGCTCTGCGTGTGTTAACTACGAACCGGCGCGCTTGGCTCCGTTCCAATTGTCGTTGTTGATTTCGTTCAGCTCGTGTCTCTTGTGGTTGAGATGCACGCAATTGCGACATGCTTACACGCACGTTTTTGTTATCTTGTTGGATTTGTTTGTCTGTTCTTTCTGCTCTACTATTTTGCATGTTTGTTGCTTTATTCGTTCGACGGCCCAAATGGCCCCCCTTGCGTCTTGCTGGCATTATGCACTGTAATACACGCACATAAAAATAGATAAATTAAAATAAATCGTACAAAATTTTGCACGCACTGCGTTGTGATATGCCGAATGAAATGTCAAAATGACGCGACGCTTCTCTTAAATTCTTCTCGGACGTAGCGCCATCTGTCATTCAACAACATAAACAATTTCGTTCTGTTTGAAATACGAACGACGGTTAAATTTGTTCATACAAAAATAATATATTCGCGATTAAAAAATGGGAGGGTGGGGGTAGGAGGGTGAAAATTTGGGGTTATAGGTATTTTTTTATGCCAAATAATAAAAAAAATACAAAAAAAAAATGTCAAAAAAAATAAAAGAAAAATTTTCTGGATAGAGATACCCTAATCACCTAGCGGTATGAAATATACTTGTTGACCTTTTCTCATATCTAACAAATATACATAAAAAAAATCATAAAAATCGGTCAAGCCATTTCGGAGGAGTTCGACCACAAATATCGTGACACGAGATTTTTATATATATAGAGATATATAGATTCGTAAGTTCCATACAAGAAGATGCCCCTTATAATTGGTACCATCTATTGGCGTGACTAGAAGTTTTGACTATGACAGAACCATAGATCCGAACCCAAAAAAGTATTAAATACTTTTAATAATACTTCAAATAATTTAATACAATTTCGTTTATATAGTTATAAATTTTATAATTATAAAAACGAAATTGTGACAAAAATGAATAAACGTCGATATTTCAATTCAGATAGGTACATTTTATTGCAATGATAAGCATATTGACAAATTATGAATAATAACATAAATTTATAAGGACATAATATTATATAATAATAATAATAGTAACGCACTCCCACCATGGAAATTATTTGTCAGCACTTCCTGTCAGATTGATGACTTCATTAATTATTTCATTTTGTGTTTCATTATAAATTTTCATCGTTTGCTGTTATTCTCGCATTCAAAACCCCATGATCGACAACATATTGATGTAGATTCTGAAACAATAAGCTTAAAACGTACTTAAATATAAAATGACAACGGTCGCCATTTACATTTTTGTAAGAATGCGCAAATATAATATAGATATTTTATATAGCTAGGTACGTAATTTACTCAAACATAATCTTCTTTATATACCTATCTACTTTTTATGTTTGCGTTGGTAGATTTGCAAACATGAAAATTACAATAAGTAGGTACTATCATTATTTCGATGCCACGACTGCAAAGAAATTTCAAGGGGCATACAAGCGTATAATACCTATAAACGGAATATAATAAAAGTAGACTTACCCATTAACTTATTTTATCAGCCATCGGATTGCAAAACCTTTTTATCAACATGGTTTAAAAACGCCGAACAGCAGGATTATTCTGACAGTTGACATTAATGTCCACTCGAAAAATAATGCAAGACTGCTTTTGTTTTGAAAATATCATGTAGAATTGACATGAAATTTGAAAAGATTGATCGAAAGCTCGAATGTTGATAGGCTGGACCATGGGTGAGCTCTGATTGGTCATTGAAATGGCCTTGTATCATGTGACTTCGTGTGTGACCGTGCTACCATCTATTCTGAAAACTGAGTATTAGGTGGTCACGTTCGCTGTATGGAACTTTCACCCGCCTGGGTATATAGAAGTTAATGGCCCCACCAAACCACACTTAATCGGTCTTAATTGGGCATATCACGGAACCCTACATATGGTGTGAAACATCATTTTTATGACTGGGAATGTCTCAGGAGCAGTTACCCAAGACTAAGGTCACCATGCACCTAAATGTGCTTTGACTGAATTTACATGACTTAAAGTTAAGGTACCCGTGGAAGAGGTGAGCATCTAGATGCAATATTGAAAAGGTACAGTAGACGTACTCTTGGGGTACAGCGTGAATAAATGCCTGTGTGGCCTTAACCTTAATAACACAGAATGGGGAATCTCATTTATAATGTCAAATATTGTTGAGAATGGCCTCTGCAATAAGACGAGTGAAAGAGAAATACAAAAGACTGCACTGTGACTGTTTCAACCACTTTATATCTCAAATTCTTTATTTCGATTTAATTATCGGTATGTTTTTTTTCTGTAGGTCGTTACGAGGTTATATTCGATGACAGCTTCGTCCGAACCCTTAAATGGCCGATGATTTCCAAGGTCCGCTCGCTGGACAGCATTTCTTACTCTCCCAGTAATCAAACAGCACCCAATGTCACCTCGCCTGTCCCCTACGGCACGCGGAAAGGAGCCACACTCTCCGCCCCTCCCGACATGACTCCCCCACTTCCCATCCACAATCATCTCTTCGACCCGAGCAGAGATCACTTGGGAAGTAAAGAGGAGCGGAGGGATATGAAGAGGAGGCTCAATGTCAAGGAGTTGTTCTCTGCCAAGAAGAAAACCCCTCTCGGTGGCGGTCAGCGTCAGAGTCGCGTGGCCGTTAAGCCGAATCCTTTGAAGATTAGGAGAAGGAAGGCCAAGCCTGCTGATGTCACGGCCGATGTGAAGCCTTCATTGATAGATAGTAAGCTTAAATTTTATTATAAATACCTATGCATATCAGTGATCCACAATATATTATTATACGAGGCGTCTAATTACAAAAAGCGACAAGTCCACAATTCAATATTTTCGGGAAACAACGTTTTTATGTTTCAAGCTTCAATTATTTGTTTTAACGTGAGATTATTTTTTCCCTTGTATTCTATGTCGAAATTAGAACCAAATGGCAATTTGTTTCAGTCGATAAACTCTTAAATCTAATAAATATAGGCAAAATAAAATTGGACGTAGCGCTATTTGTATCTCACTTTTTAATTTACTCCGCATAGGACACATATGTCCGTGGCACTGTCATGAGTTTACCAGATGCTACAGATTTCAATATTGAACGTTCCCTTATTGGTTGACTTCAACACGCGCGAAATCAACCAAGCTTTAAATAATATGAAACATGGACTTGGCGCTTTTTGTAATAAATCGAGACTTAAAATATTTTTTTTCGTAGGGTTATGTCGCGTTTTGGAATTTATAGATCAATACATATTGTGTAGAATTATACAAAGAATACGTGCGTATTTTTTTCTCTTTGACCAAATGTGGACTTATCGCTTTTTGGAATTAGACGCCTCATATGCTGTGGGTGCGTATCAGCATGAAATAATAATTTATTTATTATGTATTGATTGGTTAATAAATTTTATTTACGTTTATCTCCTAAACCGATTATCTGGGCTAATGGTGAGGAGAGGCGGCACGGATAGTCCGAACTATGGGTTTTTCTTTTTAAAATACTTCATATTACACATTTCTAAAGCAGACAATAATTATTCTAACATGTTTAATACTCTCTATTTATTAAAAAAATCTGTGGTTTGTTTGCAAGAAGCTTTCTAATATCAGTTCGAATTTTCCAAAGCGGGGTTCATGTTTACGAAAGCGAGCAATTTTAAAAAAAATTAAATTCATGCATGGATAATCCACAAACCGGATAATCGGGAGTTTACTGTATGACATTACGTATAAGTAAATCCATTAGAATTTAATTTCAAATTCTATTATGTACCCTTGGTCGATAGTATTAATATGGTAAATTTTTCATTTTAAATCGCAGAGCTGGCACTCGTCCAACACAACTTATCTCGTTGAAGTCCCGACGTACACTACATAAAATAATGTTAGGTTGGTAATTCAGTGTTACTCGGAGTTATCTTTGGTGGATCTAACAAGTAGCCGATTCAAAAATGTAACTTCCAGAGGCTTCTTTTTTGGACCAAGAGAGCTCGTTGTGATCTTGGCCAATAAGATCTATCTAGGCCAGAATCTATCCCATAACTTGTATAATTATTATATAAATGTGTTTGTTTGAAAATCAAATGCCCACAGTCCCTTACCTACCCCTCAAATCGTGTCAAATGTCCAGTTTCCTACCATTTCCTATAAGATACCATAAGCCCTAGTATCACTTTCGCGGGTGCATTTACATGGCAAGCGGAGATGGGGTAACTCAAATCAGTATCTATATATTTTAAAAAATATGTCCTCAACCAAAACTCACCATACATCACTATG
Source organism: Rhyacophila brunnea (assembly GCF_057557595.1). NCBI lineage: Eukaryota > Metazoa > Arthropoda > Insecta > Trichoptera > Rhyacophilidae > Rhyacophila > Rhyacophila brunnea. The sequence goes on along the minus strand of NW_028232904.1, from coordinate 26,301,942 downwards.
TAATATGGGCCCTAACTTATTTTGGCTGAAATTTAGTTACATGAGGATAGCCTTAACCTTTTCTATGCCTCATATTACTATGGCTTTTAACGACACACGTTGAATGTAGAGCGAAGCTTTTACTAAAATCGCTGTAATACTGATAATTTGTGGCTTAGTATTATGCAAATCAATCAACAGTGGCTAGTAATTTAAGTTTAAACTCAAACGAGATGTGCGGTCTGTCGATCACAGCCTCATAGAGCGAGAATACTCACTGAAGGCATAGAACCGGTTAAGGATCTTGTGAATTCTTTTAGAGTGTTATTCATCGAAACATATAAGGTCAGTGATTTCCAACCAGGACTCTACAAGCCATGTCAGAGGTTTCACGAAAATTCGTAAAATTATGTACTTAACATATTTTACCTACTAAAAATAAATAAAAATTAATTTACTCATATTCTTATTATAGTAAAAGTGGAACCTCTCATCGAGCAAGAGCCTCCCAAAATATTGGCACCGGTCATGGATCAGTCGATCCCCGACGAGCAGTTGCAAGCCGCCGACGTGCTCAAAGACGAATGGTGCTGCCGGTGGGTGGGCGGACAGCCCGTCGGTGAAGTCAGCAAGCGGGTAACCGGCCCCACAGGGAATCTCCTCTCTTCTGAAGACGGCGCCTCGACAGGACTGGAGAGGATCTCGGTGAAGGTGGACGACCACCGACTGCCGCCCGGCTGGGTGAAGACTTTGACCAGACGAAGTGTTGGAGAGTCGGCCGGGAAATGGGACGTAGTTTTGATATGGTTAGTATGGTAACATCAATAATGTGCTTCGTGGCCTCGATAGTTGCGGCTGGATGAGATTTATCTGTTATTTAAGGGTGGACATGCTCAGCGTAGGTCATAATGGAGCTTTTGTTCTATTTTCAAAGCATGATCCTGGACATACCTTAATCGTTGTAGATAATCTATTTATATAATTTTGAAGCCTTATTATCCTTTATATTTATTTTAAACATTTGATGACTGCATAAAGTATTTTTATTACATAAAATAGTATTCTTTTAAATCTCCCGCTCTGATGTTTTAGAATATAGTCATATTTCATTACATAAATGTGCAGTGGTGTTAAGATCTTTTACATTTATTAATTTTTAAACGCATTTATAAAACCATCAGTATAATTTATGTTGACATTATTATAGTGAAATATTTACGTTTAAAAAAAAAAATATTTTTTTTCGGTTAGGTACATGTTCAAACACGCGTGTTAACATGATTTTACTCCCTAGTTCAGTTTTAGTTTGTCAATTTAGGGCTACGGCTGTATGTTGTGGCTTAACCACTGGGGAATGCCAAACGAAATGGCGTATTTCAAAAAAACACTACCTTATTCTTAGGTCAATAATTATTATAAAGCAATCATTTTTCGTAAGATGTTTATCACACTTGAATGGTCAAAGACATAGCTTATAATTGGTATCTTTAGAATTATCTTCCAATGTGTTAATCTTGCCCATTTTTTGAATAATAAAATGCCTAATTCTTGTAAAATTTGGGATTGCAGAGATTATCAATACAATTTTTTATCGAAATTTTACCAAAATCGAAAACAATTCACATAACGAAATATGAAATGTATGGGGGGAAAAACGTCATTAATCCATTAATTGAAGTTACCAAGTAATGTAGGTAGGTATTTACCACGATTTGTGTTAACTAGAATTATAAAAAAATACGAAGTATTTTTTATTTTTCCAATTTTTCAACACAATTGTTTGGCATTGGTTCTCCAGTGAAACTATGTGAAAATCCAATAAACAATTGATAATTAAATACCTACAGTACTACATGTGAGTTATTGTTTTTCCTTTGAGTGGAGTTGTGCCATGGATGTGTTAATGGGTCATAAAATGTCACGATTATTTTTATTACCTTCTCTTTGTCTACCTCTCTGTCCCTTTATTAGTCTAAACTTTTCGCTTATAAACGATGCATTTGTTTTCTCTCAAGCCCGACTGGCCGGAGGTACAGGACCCGAGCTGAAATGCGAACACGCTTACTGGAGGCCGACCACGAACAGCTTGTTGCGCACAGTCACTGCCTCTTGGATTTCAGCGTGCACAGGAAGCTGGCCCGGAGACTCGGCTGGGACTCGGGAGAGGCTGCCACTCCCGTCGCCAGGAAACCTCGCACCTCTAAGGTCATTATACCGCCCGTTGAGACTGTGACTCAGTTGGTAAGGAAGAGACTTGTTTTGATTTTCCAAAGATTCTTTCGTAATGTACATTTATTTTACTTAATATGAAGAAGCACATTTTGTAATTATTCATTATTTTACTTGTTTATCATGTTTTAAAAATCTGTTTATTTTGTTGGTTCTTGAGAATCTTTTAACCCTTAGTATTACAATAATTTGATGGAACGCGAGTATAATAGGTTTGCAGGTTAATTTTATACTGAAACTAAGGCGTAGTCAGACCATTTACCTAGTTCAGGGGTGGCGAACCTTTGCAATGCGTTTGAAGAGAAAAAAAATACATATAATAATAATAAATGACAGTCGCGTTGTATAAATAAAAAATAGCAGGAATAATACTCTTCAAGAATAAGCATTACGTTTAATGTAAATATATAATTGAATAGGTCAGTCCTTAGATTTTATGTGTCACATATAATATTATCACACTAACCTCATCAGGTGGCGGAGGATGCCGCGCCGCGAACTTCTAATTTTGATCGATTTACGATAATTGAGATCACTAGCCAGAGAATGCCTCATCTGATCGGAGCAATTCTCGTGTCAATTTGTGCGATAAGAACCAAACTAATTAATACATTAACAAACAATTTCATTTCTACCCACAAAAAACGACTGCACCAAATAAGAAACATTTGGTAAGCTAGTAATGCAGTAGTAATTCTGGCAGACAGTTTCAAAATTGGTGGACCGAAATGTATGGTGTAATAGAAAAAAGGGATAAAGCTATAAATACGTGTGCTATGTTTTGTGCTGACCTTTGACTCTGATAGGGCTTACGGCTAACCTCATTTATCCATTGCAAGAGTGCAAGCAAGACTACTTAAGAGCGTACATAAGTGAAACGGCAAATAATTTTCAACTGTATGTAGAATGAAATTACGGCCGCGTTGTCATTCGGAGAGCGATAGTCGAGGCGTCTGCACGTCGATTCGTTTTGTCATGGCGTCGGATGAAAATATTCTTAAATCGTGTAAAGATGACTAAAAAACTTTACATATATACTGAAAAAGAAAACCTGTCAACGAATATACTATTATTATTACGAATATAATAATAAACATAACATAAAAAGGACGCATGTTGAACTTTTATGAGAAATTATATTTCGTTCGACTTCCATCATTTGCACCCGCGACCCGCATTCCGCGCATCGCCTAGTCACGATCTTTTTAGACCATGCCTCAGCTGAGGTATAGCCTTAACTGTAGTGAACTAGGTGAATTAAATCTCTTGACGAAGCCAAGCTCGACTCAATTCTAATTGATAACTGAAGGACAAACATTGTCTTATATAGTTAAATAGACGACCCCTTCTCTGCTGTCCGTGTGATAACATTTGCTGCGTGCTGTGGTGGGAGCGCCCGGACGGTGCTGTATGTCTAATATTAGAAAAATATTTGTGCGTAGCGGAATTTGAAACCTGAATCTATTGGATTTCGGCCAACGTGCTTTACCAATCAAGCCATCCATGCCATACCTAATTATAACTAAATTAACCAACAGCTATGCAGCAACTGAAGTCTTATATTATGACTCATTTAAAATACATGGTTAAATAAATCTTTTAATGATTTTCAAATACATAATATCAATATAGATTTTCCTTAGAACTATCTATTAATTGCATCGTAGTATTTGAATTCCCATTGTTCGATGTACTCCAATAATGTACTATCAACAGAAGCCAATGCGTGTTGTGATTAATGCAATTGAGAATCTGTTCATTACTTGCATCCTCTTTTGGTTGACCGATAGTGGAAACGATGTCTGCATTCCTCATTGATGTTTTCTTCATTGACTTTTCTTCTTTATTTATGCACGGAGAATCTGCAAACTGTATAATCCATTCCTGATTAATACCCTGTTTACACGTGCATGGATTTACTGCTGACAGTATGTATCATCGCGGTCATAACAAGAAAATGCACATGTATTATCATGCAAGTTGCTAGATTGCATGCATGAATCAAAAAAGTTTGGAAGCTTCTGAATTTTTATGCGACAGTGGCGAACCTGCCGATAATAAAACGAACTACACCACGCAGACTCATTATGAGGTTAACCGATTTTCACGACCTGTAAAATAGTACTCTAAAATGACAGTATTGCGTCTCCCTTACTATTGAAGAATGAGATTGGCGAGACAGTCAGCACATGTAAACAGTTATTATCGTGATGGTTTAAAATACACACTATTGGAGCAAGTAAATCCATGATTGATATCCATCATAGTTGAGAGATCATTGTCATCGTAGCAAGGTGGAGGTAGATAGAAGCTATATAATGTGAGGAACTTGTCCATTTCTAACGCTAAATCTTTTGAAATTGTGAATGATTTTTGAATGTTGCTTCATTTTGTAGGTACTCAAGGAAGAAATAGTGAAACATGACCCTCTTGCGGCTACAGTCTCTTCGCCGGCACATTCCTCTGTAATGAAAGCACTACCCGTGACTCCGACGCCAGTTCCTGAATCTCTTTCCGCCACCCCTTTGCTGCCTTTGGAGGACGGATATGGTATGTATTTATTTATTTTTATCATTATTTAGGGACTAATAGAGACAACACATTCGTTTGACAGTTTTTCCAGCATATAAATTTAATAATAGTTAGCACTGAACTTAAAATTCTGAAGAAAAATTGACGAAAGTTTTTATTTATTGAACTTTGAACCTCCCTGTCTCGCTTTAAATATATTTTTTTATCTTTTCTGTCTTTTAAATCATATTAAAGCATTCTTTTTTTTATTTATGTTCAAAAAATCAAATAATTTAAACACATACATTTTGAGTTATTAATATTATGTAATATTATTTGATTGTTGGAAGTCAAAACATTTTTAATGAATAGAAATTGAATAAACATGTCTCAATTTGCAGTGTATGTTGGCTCTCTGAAAGTGCAAATCATCGAGAACTTACTGCGGTGTCCTCAAGAGGGCTGCTTCAAGAACTTCCGCAAAGACAATCTCCTGCAGATGCACATCAAACACTACCACACGGAGCTGCAGAAGTTCCTAGGAGACACGCCCAACGTTGCAGACCTGGCCTACGCCCGCACCATCGTCGAACAGGTCGCCTCACCCAAGAGCCGAAACTTTGACGAGAAACCGATTAAAAAAGAGAAAAAACAACCAATGCATCTCCTGACACCAAAAGTGGAGTTCGATCTTGATAATGTAAAACAAGAAGCGATGGAACTTGCCAAGAATCAGCCACCTCTTCTGATCGAAGCCAAAAATGATCAACAATCGCCTGCGAAGACGGGAATTGTTAATTTGAAAGAGTTAGAGACTTCGCCTAAGTTGAGGAACGCTCTTCTTGAATCGGTAAAAGTCGAAACGCCTCATTTAAAAAGTGAAATCAATACGAAAACTGAAAATATTGACAGTAACTACGCTTCTACCCTTCAAGGTCTGCTGATGGAAAAAAATGATAAAACTGTGCACAGCAAGGATTCTAAAAAGGGAGATTCTTCTAAAAAGAAATTACCCACTTTGACAATCAAAAAGGGCACTGTTAGTTTTAATCAAAAGAATTCCCCTAAAATTGTGATGAACAAAACGCAAAATCAAACTATCGATACGCCTATCGGTATTAATGAGATCGCCGTTAAGAAAGAAGAATCCGTCGTCAGTTCTCCGCAGTTGAATCTGACCCCTCGGTTTAATACGAACATCCTGCAGCCCAAATTGAAGAAACCGAGCAGTAAACGAAGCGGTGGCGGTGGAGTGTTTCCGCCGAAGAAGAAGCGCCCGCCGACTAATCCTAATCGGATGGACGTGTGGGAGGCGTTCACGGGGGACCACGACGAGACCAGGTCCAGTTTTGGACCGCTGCCCGAGCAGACGGTGCCCCATCCCATTCCTGACGATGTGAAGGTGGAGCAAGGAATCGCGGAGCCCCTCAGGCCTCCCGACGATAATCTCAATGATCTCAGCATTTTGTCTGGAATGTTTAATGAATGTAAGTACAATACATATTACGGCTCTATGTTACGACCGTACTCCCTGGATAAACGTCAGATTTTTATAGTCAATACTTGAAAGCATCTAAGCGAGATTTTTTGAGCATAGACAATCATCAAAAAAATCGCTATTATATGGCGAAAACGCTATTATAAGCGTAGACAATAAGTAAAAATATAAAAATAATTTACAATGTAAGTATAAAATTCAAACATTTTAAATTAACAAAATTCGCCGTTTTCAAAAATCAGTATAGCATAATAGAGTTCGCCAATGCATTTCATAAAATTTAAATAATTATAAAGTAACCTAAAACATTCGTGCACACACCAAAGCGAATTATTCGCCAATCAAGCTCGTATTGGCTTACGGGAAAGAGCACGCGACGTTCAGATTTCGGAAGGGAATTAAGTTATTATCTTACAAAGTTCAATATGGGGCGCTGCGATTGTTTGACGTTTCGGTAGATACAATTATTTGCTCCGACACTGCCATCCATTTGCATTTACCACGTCAAAATAACTCGAAAAAAGCACCCGCATCAATATGGAAGGTCCGGTCAAAAGAGTCTCAAAAAATAGCCAAATATATGACAAATTGATGGCTTTCATTGTATTTTTAGATCCCCTGCGTGAATAAATGTCACGTTTGTTCATTAACAACAGGTAAGTATAGAGCATTACAGCGGCATAGGCTTTTTTGATACTCTTTTGACCGGACCTTCCGTACCGATGGCGGGTGCTTTTTTTGGGATATTTTGACGGGGTACTTGGTGAATATTCGCGTTGGTTTGTGCGAGCCTTAACCTTCACATAAAAACGCTCTAAATAGATAAGCAGGTATGCGAAAATAAGGAACATTTTTCAAAATAACGTTATAGAAAACAATATTTGATATATAAAATTGAGCCGTGTTAACTAAACGACATTGTTATAATTTCTTCAATGGCTTTTATTTACTCTTTGATTAGTGATTGTTCTTATAAGATTGTAATATTTATATCCATAGTCAGTATTCCGTATTAACGCATTACCGAGAAAATTAAGATTTAAAAAAATACGAGGTCAGTTTGGTATAATATTTAATATGAAAGATAACACGCTTCATGCATATTTATGATATGTATATTATGCCGAAAGGTAAGTTTTAAGTAGGAAAAGTGGCATTTTAATGAAAACCAGTGACGTTTAATTTCAATCAGTGTGAGCCGTTTTATCGAGGCTATTTGACCGGGCCATTTGTTTGTGGAAGCGGAATATTCAATATCATAAGCTGGAGCCTGTTTTATTTATTATACATTTAATTAAATGAATATAAATTAAATACGGAATACTGACTATGGATAAATATTATTATCTTATAAAAACAATCACTAATCAAAGAGTAAATAAGAACAATTCAAGCCATTTTCACTCGTATTTCTTATTTTATTGATTAAATTTGAGTCGAAATTATCTGAAATAATAACAATATCGTTTAGTTATGTAACACGGAAAAATTTTATACAAAAAATATTGTTATCTATAACGTTATTTTGAAAAATGTTCCTTATTTTCGCCTACTTACCTACCTTTTCAGAGCGTTTTTAGACGAAGGTTTAAGCACGAGTGTCTTTGTGTCAAAGATTACTTTATAATTATTTAAATTTTATGAAATGCATTGGCGAACTATAATATGCCATACTGATTTTTGAAAACGGCGAATTTTATTAGGTAATTGAAAATGTTTGAATTTTATTCGTTGTAAAAGATTTTTATATTTGTTTTTATTGTCTACGCTTATAATAGCGCCTAAGCCATATAATAGCAATTTTTCCGATGATTGTCTATGCTCAAAAAGTGGCGCTTAGATGCTTTCAAGTATTGAATATAGAAATCTGACGTTTATCCAGGGAGTACGGTCGTAACATAGAGCCCATATTACTATCAATTATTTTATATAGTTTAATTAAATTTGTGAGGTCACAATAACTACATCTTACTTATTTTCTTACTACATCTTAAGGCTTAATTACATTGGCAGATGCGCAGACCCAACCCGATCCAACGATTCATGCATACCGTCGTGGCTAACGTTTTTACACTATTTGCAATTACACGCAACGATTTAATCGCGTTGGTCCTTGTTTTTGATTGGTTTAAAATAAACATAGTGTTGCTATTATTAAAAATATAGGTTGACCGAAAACTATTTCTTCGTTAGATTGGTGGCAACACTGAACAGTATTCCCGCGCAAATTTACATCAAAACGATCGGGACGACGGAAAATAGAATTTATCCCACTTCACTCACGATCGCTCACGATCCTTGAAAACCATAGGGAATAGATTTTGAAAGTCGTGGCAGACGATCGGGCCAGACGCAATCTGCCAATGTAACTTGAGCTTTACTTATTACACTGGATCCAAACACACATTGAAAAAACGACATGTATATTATACTTTATATCTCTTGATAATGGCCTCTGCAACGATCCCGAAATGTCGAGGAAAGAAGGAAGAAGTACACGCGGTGGAAACCCAAAAATCTATTACGATCGGACTATAATTAAGGTCGATGATAGTCGCTGCAATGACAGCTAGATATTCTTTGACATTTCAGTGTTACCACATGACTAAATAATTACAAGATAAAAAGAACTTCTTATATACAACGTTTTTAAGTTTTCTGTTGAATTATATAAACTTGACTTGACTAGCTTAAACGATCAAAAAAATTTGTACTTGATAGAAATAATACTGAAATGTCATTTTGACATTCATATTGATTTCTATAGTGACGCACGTATATATTAATAATTTAGTTGCTAGGACCCCAGACCCCTAGCAACCAATAATGGTGTCGAAATAACTTTTCATACAAAACAGAATTAACTGAAAATGAAATCAATTCTACTTAAAGATGGCTAAAAGTATTAAAAAAATCCATTGGCATCGTGTACTGATATATTCTAAAAGTTTCAAATGTCTAGCTAGTCGGGAAGTTAGTTGAAAATAGATTGCAAGATTTGTACCGGACAAAGAACCACCGGAAAAATAAGAATACGAGCTAAAAAATATCCCGACAGATTGGAAAAATATTGTTATCTGGTTTTGTTTTTCATAGTAGGTAGGTAGCACATTCTGAACCAAAGTAGGGAAAACAAGTCTCCTATACATGCAATCCTTTCATAATATATCGCAGCGCCACGACGGCGGCTATAACATTTGTAATTTTCGCACTTTATCTGTTGCAAATATCAAAACGGAGATATATTATATTTTGATGTCTTTCAGCTGGTGAAAAAATCAAGATCGTCCATATGAAGCGTGAAGAAATTATCAACTGTGATTGCAGGTATGGTTTTCATCAGTTTTATTCTTTAAGGGAAAGCTTTAGTGAAATATAACATTAATAATATACTGGCGGTCCTCGACTTTCATACAATTCCGTATATTTCTTAAAAGTTCAATTTTTGTCGATAATGCAAGAACTATATGCTTCCGTGCAGTCGCTCCCTTCACCTCCGCTTTCAGAAATATTTTACCCTTATAAATTTATAAACGTGAGTGAGAAACTGCAGTGTTGCCACCGACAAAAAGAAATTAATGACTCTTTTTATACGATTGGGACAATGATGGAAATAGTTAGGCGTTATAGCAGGCATAACTTCGAAAAGCGACCCATAGATGGCGCTGACCATTGACTGGACACCGCATGCACTATGTAGACAGATTAGGATTTAACTCTTATGTTGACTTCGAAATTGATATCTCACGCAGATCTTTCACAGCCAGTCAGTTTAGTTTAATTAGCTCTGACCCTTTTGATCATACAGGTCCTCTATTTTGAGACTAAACACCTTACACTATCGAGAGTCGTTTCTAGTGATAAGTGTGGTATCTAATTTTCAAATGTGATTTGTGCACAGCCATATATTATATTATATATTCAACCAAATTACCTCAATTCTATAAAAGCCTGCTCCATTTTGCAGCGAAAGTGACAATCTACTTTTTTAATGTTAATCTGTTCATTTTTCAGATACGGAGAGGAAGATGGGCTGATGCTTCAGTGTGAGTTGTGTCTATGTTGGCAGCACGGCATTTGCTACAATATCGAGAGGGAATCACAGGTTAGTTCGGCTTTAAACTTTGTTAAATTCGTCAGATTATCTTTCCACATAAATGTTCCAAATCGCCGCATTTTATTAACATTGAGTGTCTTTTTGATGTTTGTGATCAGGTACCGGAAAAATACATCTGCCGTATCTGTCAGAATCCCCTGCGCGGTCGAAGGTCACAGCGCCACCTCAATGACCAAGAGTGGCTCTACGAAGGCAGCCTGCCCCGCATCAGTGCTCCGGTGAACGGGGCCTCCCCTCCGCGCTATGTGCCTCTCCTCAAAAAAAGCCACGAGCTTTCCGGCAACTTGCTGCAGTTACAGGGCCTTCTGCATGCCCTGCGCTGTAAAATGGATGTGGCCGAGTAAGTAGTGTGACTAAATAGTTTGATTATACCTAATAAGAGAGAGCATTATGATGCAGGAAAAAAAATATATGTGAAAAGACTATTGTCAGTTAGTAAAGCGAAACCGAGAAACCGAATGCGTGTCAATGCAGCGCTTTGTCTCTCCAAAACAACACTGAAGCCATCAACCATTGTTATCAACTATTCTATCGAGGATGCAGAATACATATTACACATACGTACGTCGGTAAGTTTTTTAAAAGCCATTAAGCCTTGCCTAAACCATACCATAGTAGATAAAAATATTATTTTACCTATAAAATATCCAAAATGATGTATGGTTTAATGGCATAATTTTAGATATTTTTGACTATTATCTATTATGGCATGGTTTTCGCAGTGTTTAATTGAATTTAAAAAAACTAACTAACACCATCCGTAAATAATTGTAGACTTAGTTCAATGAAAACACATAATATTATGTATGACTGACAAAGTTTATTGAGGACGATTTTTGTCAGATCTTAACAGCCTAATTCCACCCTTCGTCACTGCCAGATAGCATCATTAGTAGCTTTCAGTTGGCGGGTCAAATCGTACGATGCCTCAATAATTTTTACTGTTCTCAATAATTAAAACCAAAGCTGGAAATGGAATCGCAACCAAACCCTGAGAATCCCTCAATTATTTTGAAACTAAAAATGGGACCAGACCTTGGATAAAAATCTTGAAAACTCTGAACCGGAACCCATCAAAAATGTTGGGGTTCCTAGGGAAATTAAAAAAGAAAAATCCCTAATCTGCCTTTAATTACGTATAAGTAGGTAATTATACAGGTTCAACTCGAGGGATACGTTCTGGACTTGGTCGTGATAAGCGAAATTTCGCGATCAACGGGGGGATTCCATTGTTTGACCTCTCTATGTTTACATATTGTGCAAAATTCTGTCAAGTAATGCATTACAGCCACGTTTTACAGCATTCACTCGCTTGTAATCTTCGTCGTTCTCTTCTAACAACTCCATGCATTGATTGTGAAGAGAAAGGGCCTTTTCAATGGTTTTAACACTTAACTTCCGCACAGGAACAGGTTCGGAGACGTCATTTTCTAGGGATGTAGGTATGGCAGTCCATTTCCTATTATTGACTTATCTCTTCGATGATATTTTGAATATCATTTTCATAATTGCAGTGAACTTCAACAGTTTCACTTGAACAACCCTTTCCAAACATCCTTCATACACGACTGGGTGACTTCATTCCACGCTTCGTCGATGTTTCTGATAGCTTTCATAATATTAAATTGTTTCCACCAAACCCGCATGGTATCTCTATCACCTCCATCAGTTTCTTCAATGAGTTGAGAGATGAAGAGTTAGACGATCCTTGGATGCTTTAAATTCAGAAGCAGTCTTCTCCTTTATGGATATAAACGTACGTATTGGCATTCGTTTCCAATAAAGTCCCGTCTCATCCACATTAAAAATTAAATTTGGTGGATAGGTCCCCTTTCCACAATTTCCAGTTTAAAAAAATGATCGCGTTATATCGAATCCGCACTCGCCGGGGTCGCAATGAACGAGGGTTACCTGTATTAGTTTTTTTGTAAAGGATATGTACAGTAAAACCTCGTTAATACGAATTCCACGGGACCGAAAATCGAAAAAAATTCGAATTACGAATTATGAAATGTATGGGGGAAAAATATTAAAATTTAAAAAAAATTTAATTTTTTTGATTTTAATCAATATTGTTCACGATCATAGATGTGCCTACCAAATTTTCGGTTCCGTGTGTGTTAATGGGTCATAAAATGTCAGGATTATTTTTATTACCTTCTCTTTGTCTACCTCTCTGTCCCTTTATTAGTCTAAACTTTTCGCTTATAAACGATGAACTTGTTTTCTCCCTCACCTCGGAGTCGGACGCCGAGCGACAAGCACCTCCAGCCCAGCCCAAAAGACGGCATCGGCAAGCCGCAAGCCCTGATTCTCTTACCTCGGACCCCAAGCATAAGCACCTTCAGCCGAGAAAAGCAGCCTTCAGCAGTGAAGCCAATAGCCAGCAAAAACCGCGTCTAAAACCGCCAACGACAATACCCTGCAAATAACTAACTGTGACAATATAATAAACACCAGCCTCAACAGCATACATGTGCGTTTCTTTCATTCCACCCCGCTTCTGGCCTGCTAGTGATACGGCCTTCACCATTCTCCTCGACGGAGAAAGGCCGGTATCAGTTTTATATTAAAATAATGTTCAAGGGACTTTTTTTTCGCGAAAATTTCGAATTACGGTGAATTTCGAATTATCCGTGTTCTTATTAACTAGGTTCTACTGTACCTAATACCATACAATTTTTTCCCTGGAACCGAAATTATAAAAAAAATTGGGGGTTCAAACAGCTCTGCTTAAAACTTGTCTTTGGTGAGTATACGAAACAGTGTTTGAATTATACCAATGAAATAATTTTGTTTTTATTTCTAGGAAAAAAGACCATCCGAAACTGTATCTATGGTCGAAACCTTGGGAAGACAATACCCTAGTGATGAACGAGTTAAAATCGGAACGTGATGCGAAACACAACAAAAAATCATCGAAGAAAGTCAAAATAGAAGCAATCGAACATCAGATGGTCGAAGAACAGTCCATGGTGGAAGAAATAACAATTGACGAAGTGAAAATCGAAGACGTATCACAGAACGGGATCACTTTACAAGACGACATCAACGATTCATCGATGGATGACGGTATACCAAAGTGCGATAATGAAATCGAGTTGTCCACCAGCGAAATACCCATGGAGGAATGCCTGGAGATGCAGGTGATTCAAGGAAACGGAGACCAGGTCGATTTGCAAATGCCTCCCGTGGCCGAAGAGACTATTGTCACCACTAAAGATCATCTGGAGCTAATGAATAAGGACGTCGGGGCGGACGGAGTGGTTAGTCAGGCGTCTGCAACAGCGATATTAGCCAACCTGCTATTGAGTCCCGGGGGAACACCTATTCACCTGCCGATTACCAATTCGGAACTGGAGACGCTAGCTAAATCGGTCCAAAGTGAGTAGAACATACTTGCTATTTTGTAAGGTTACTTGTAAATTGTACGTAAAACATCTCACTGTGGCACAGTTTGCCGTGAGCTTTCTTATCGGAAAGAGACGACCGTATACTATACGTATCTCATCTCTATTCAAGAATGAAAACCTAACCTGACCTAACAATAATAACCCAGTAAATCGGCTATTTTAAAAATTTGTTTGCCGCTGGCTTCCTATAAACTGACAAGAAATGTGTTTTATTTAGACATGAATTTTATCTCTGTACTATATGACCCAAAGAGGTTGGACGGTCTTTAATATATGACCATATCGTCACTGTTCTGGCAGAAGACACTAATTCGAAAAAATGACATATTGAGTTAGTACCAAAATGTTCCTTATTTCAAACTTTACCGTCTGAAAACCTTCTTAATAAATGAACAGTCTTTATTTTAAAGTCATCCTTTTTACGATTACTTAATAAACTCACATGATAGACCATTATTTCAAACATTTTAACAACTTCAAAGTCAAATTACTCAAAACTAGTATTCTCCAATTAGTGTGTTCTGCCAGAACAGAGACGATATATTAGTGATACAACATTTCACGGTGAAGTGTGATACGGCGAACTGCATACGTACAAATTTCTGGACACACAAGGGCCTGATGCCTAATCTAAAGCCACGTTGACACGGTCCAAGTACACTTGGACCGAGTGCCATCCAAGCGCACTCATATGAGACATCTTCATACTAATTATTCCTATCCAAGCTAACTTGGATGAGTAGGACGCGGTCCGAGTAGCTTGGATAGGAATAATAATTAGTATGAAGCTGTTGCTTGGATGGCACTCGGTCCAAGTGTACTTGGATCGTACTTGGACCATGTCAACGAGGCTTAAACCAGGATACATCTGTGTGTGAACAAATGAACATTGTGTAAAAACTGTAACAAACATTTTTTTTGTGAACATTTAAAATGTTCTTATATATTTTATAAATGTCTTTTTTTAGTATTCTGTCGCGAATGAAAAGTATTGTTCACAATATATAGATGTTCTTGGGCTGGAATAAGAATAAAGAGTAAGGCCTGTTTCTATTCATCTCGGTATCAGCTCGGAAGCTTACATTCATACGTTCTCGGTAATCTTCGACCTAACTGTCACCAAATGTCGACTGAGTCATGCGCGAAAAATAGGTTTTATTCTATTCCAGTCATGAAATGATTCAAAACTGACGGTCGGCGTGGATTATTGTATCTGTGAGTCTGCTCATGTCATTTAGGTATACCTCAGTCCCAAATGATCATTTAATCCAGGGTTTCCTAAACTATGTTCCACGGAACACCAGTGTACTGCGACCATTTGGAAAGGTTTTATACACTGCAACATATTTAAAGATCTTATAAGTAGAAGTAAAATAATTAAAATATCTACTTTATATTGAAAGGAGAGTGATGATCAATCTCCACTAATGTTTATGACGTCAAGTATCTAGATAGGTCATGGTTCCCACAAGGCGGGGGGGGCTGACAGGCCTCTAGCCTGGGGGCCCGGCGTGAGAAATCAACCAGCCAAGTGAGATAAACACACATCACAAACATGCACTAATAGTAAAAAAATTTTCACAAGTAGGCGCTGTTTCACTTCAAGCATCCTACCATTTAATAATATGTGGTTTTGCCATAGGTGCTTACGATTTTTGATTATTGTCGACATGTCCATTATTGTGCATAACAACATAAAAGTGGGTGTATTAAAAATACAAAAAATCGCTAAAAAATACCCTTCATTTTACCTCGGATTCCTCTCCCTCTCGGGAGCTCTTCTCCGGACCCTCTCTTATCTCGGAATTTTACCATTTGGAATATGCAGCTGTAGATCGTCACATTGCCTTTAACCTTAGTGATAAGTAGGGGGCCCGCTTCGGGATGTGGGGGCCATAATCTAGGTACAGACAGAGGACCATCTTTTCTCACACCGTGCGCATGAAAAAGATAGGGTATATTGTTTTTAACTGACCGGCTGATAAGTCTTGTCAGTTTAACGACAGTTTCCAAAATTGGCAGAACGGTTAGCTGCGCTAATAAATAAACTAAGTGTTCCGATAAAATTTCCGGGTTTGCGAAGTGTTCCATTGCAGAAAAGGTTTGGGAAACCCTGATTTAATCAATGCTTCATATTGTTTCAGATTCTGCACCTCAACCGGAAGCCGCCATTGACCCTTCAGAGTGTAGAATGCGGCTTTACCAACATGTAGAAAGAACTCAACTGCTTTTAGATGCTCGACTCGATTCCATTGAAGCACAGATTGCCGGTATGTACAGGCTCTGGTTATTTCATTAGATGCATCCATATTCAGGAAATACAGGTTCAGTAAGTCAAAGTACAGTATTAACCCATTCCAGACAGAATTAATTTTTTGGATCACTTAAAAAGGCACACACAAATGTATTATTCATTCAATTCAAATAAATCTTTTAAATATTTATAGGTTTTGAATTTTTCTATTAAGTATTTACATTTTAAGTAAACTTTGTGTATAAGTGGAATGAAAAAAACATGTCAAATATAGTTTTTTGGGTTTTTTTAGTCTTTTTTTATACAAAATGACAGATAAAAAGTCCGATGTAAATAATAAAAGGAAGATATACTAAAACTGGAGCTAAATATAATACTCTTCGATATATTTAGAAGATGGAGGGCCATTTTATGTTTTTTTACTGTCTTAAACACCTCATACCTAGCGAACTGATCATTGTTTTGACAAATTTAAATAAAAGTAGATTTTATAAATCAAATATTTCTAAAAAAATATATTGGACTGTATATAACTAACATCATAAAATGATAGCTACATATATTATTAAGTAATTTCAACTTAATCAAAAAAATCAAAACATGATTATTTTTTTTTATTTTCATCATGTCCTGCATCCTGTAACACCGGCGCCGATAGGGCGCGATGGGTTAATGGGAAAATACTAATTTTTACTCTGATTTTCCGACCATGTCCGATCCTAATAGGATCACATGGGCCTCCACATGGTGGAGGTTTGTATCAACAGATTTTTTGTTTTTACACGAAATGGATGTCAGCCACTTGCTCCACCTATTAAGTCCATACTCTGACTCATACACAAATTGAAAAATAAATATGTGTACTTGCCAGACCCAGGATTCGAACCTGGGGCCCACGACGCTATAGGCCGACGCTTAAGCTGCGCGGTCATCGTGGGTGTGTCTGATTTACAAACATAAAAAATTAGCTTGTAAATTTTAGTATAATTCGTCATTGAACATATCATATAATTCGGAATACCTCATAAATATACGATTACTTTGATTGGTATGTTTCCAGTGTGTTCCGAATTGTGTATGTTCAATAATGAATGTTACCTACATATGGACGGTGTTATGCAACAAAGAACCAATCCACAAAAATCAACTTCTGATATAAATGCCTTTAACTTTTGTGTTGGTAAAAAATGTGGTATTCATGAACAAATATTTTGCAAAAATGTTGAAAGTAATAATTTATTTATATTGACTAGGTACTTAACGTTATCTGAGGAAATTACTGAATTTTTTAACAAAACATGTCGATTGGTTCTTTGTTGTAAAATTTAAACAGTCCATAGATTAATGTTGGTTGGTTCTGTTAGTATTTTCTCTCCCAACGAATTGAATTATGCGGACTACATTATAGTACTAACTCATATTTTAACATGTTGAGGGTTGGTTCCTTGTTGTATAATACTGTCCAAATATTGTGTATTATTGTCGTAATAGAATTTTGGGTTGGATTCCTTGACATTTCAGGCACTTTACAGAGGTCATTATTTTTTTTTCCGACCATGTCCAATCCTAATAGGATCATATGGGCCTCCACAGAGTAGAGGTTTGTATTTACAGATTTTGTTTTTACGAGAAATGGATGTCAGCCACTTGCTCAAACTATTAGGTCCATACCCTGACTCACACACAAATTGAAAAACAATATGTGTACTTGCCAGACCCAGGATTCGAACCTGGGACCCACGGCGTTATAGTCCAACGCTTAAGCCCCGCGGCTACTGTGGGTGCAAGAGTCGTTATAAGGTAGAAATGCAGAGGTCATTATGTATAAGGTGTGTAAATGCAAGTTTTTATTCATTGAATAAAAACATAGTCAAATGGGCACTAAATGTCAGTTTACTATCAAACCTAATGCCAAGATCCCTTACAGATGATATTATTCGTGAGAAACCTCAGCCATGCGATCGAGTATGTATTGAAAAAGAAAACTGTCGAAGCTAAATTGCAAAAGATTGTATTTATCAATATTGAAGTATGGTACTAATTAATAAAACAATAACATATTATTATGGTTAACTATGTTGTGTTTAAATTTGGTAGTCGTACTGAGAAGCAACACGATGGTATAACGTTTCATAGTTAAGTTGATAATAATAAAGTCGTTATTCTACTGTGCGTTATACGCTTGAAACACGGCTTCACTTTGCTGAAAAATAGGCCCTCTCTGTATATCATTACTCTGAGCTTGAAATGCTTGCAGTTTTTGACAGATGCGGGCGATACAATAATACATAATGTGAAGTTTGCTATTAATAAATCTGCCATGAAAATACAGCTCATTTGGTAACCCTTTTATTAGTCACCGTTTCCATGATTACAAAATATGTATAAACTTCAAATATTCCTTTACCATCGATCAATATTTTTATAATTGTAATATCTTTGTTCTCTTCAGAACTGGAGTCTCAAGATCCATCCCTGGAAGACGACGAGACAGCAGAGTTCTACCCTCGAACCAAACAAACCATTCAGATGCTTCTCCGAGACCTGGCCACCATGGAAGAGTTGGGAATGATTGGCTCTTCTTGCTAAAGACTTTTTAAATAATGTGTTGGATCCATTATTCTGTGGCATAGATTGCATTGTTTAGTTTTGGACGTGAAACATTCTCTCAAGGATTATCAAACACTTATGCTGTCAATACAGCAACTCATTGCAAGCAATCATTAGCTGGCTCTCACATCAAAACTTGTCTCGCCTAAAACGTGTCGAATACGTCATCGTTATTCCTAGAACACAAGTTGCCAAATGAAACTCCGCAGAATGGTGAATGCAACTTAACGATTGAAAAAAACATCTACTGTTGCAATAGACAAGTTGCATCTTTCTCGGGCTCTGAGTCGAAGTCACATACAAACACCTAGGAATTGGTCATTTCTATACAGGCTCGCCGATCACCGCATTCAAACATCTATTTGTTTCGAAGGCTACGCGCGACTGTCGCTAGGTAGATAGATGTGCACGGTCTTCACAAGCAACACCTCATCTCTCGGAAGGTTTGTTTTATGGCTGTGCGGCACACGAGACGAGTTTTAATGTGAGAGCCGGCTTATGATCTCAAAACATTTATCTGTAAAACTCATAAACTAGATTTTTTACTGAATGTATTACTATTATCGACATGTGCATCCTTAGCACATTGGATCGTTTAAAAAAATGATCCATGAAAACTTGCTAAACAAATCCATGCAACGGACATATTATTTAAAAACAGTATTATGCAGCAGCGAAGGGAGGAGGTAGGCTGTTAGGATCCGCCATAAATAGTGCACATTAAACTTTGTTAGTCATACTTGTTTTTATTGAACTAAGACTACAATTTTACAGATGGTGTTGGTTAGTTTTTAAAAATCAATTAAACCCAGCCTCACCAAACCATAATAGTTTTGCTATATTTTGGGCGATATGACAAAATAGTGCACACTTTTTCATTCATACTTTTTTCTTTCCGTTGGACTAAGAATACATTTTGCACATATTGTCGGTTCATTTTTTAAAATTCATTAAGCCCTGCATAAACCAAACTATAATAGATAAAAATAGTATTCTACCTATAAAATCGCACCCGGGGAATAATAGTGGCACAACTCGAAAAACTTGTTTTTGCAGGAGAGCAGTTTGAATATTTTATGTTGGTGTGTTAAATCAGTTTTTTTTTTAATTCACTTTATAATAGCGTGAAGTTGGCACACTTGAGTCATCTCATTTTGAATGTTATCCGCAATAATAATGGCACAATGAGTGCCACTATTTCTGCTTGAATTCAAGTAAAATGTCATAATATGATAATGCTTTTAAGGCCACCATTATATCTTTAAGAATTATGCAGCTACTATTTGTGCGTATAGAAATGATATCTTGGAACATTTCTGCAAACTTAACTCAAAAATGACAAATTTAGACTTGTGCCACTAGTATTCCCCGGGTGCGAAGTATTTAAGTTAAGTATGATTTAATTGCATAATTTAAGATATTTTATGCTAGATGAGTATTTTTTGACTATTATGGCTTGGTTTCGCAGGGTTTAATTGAATTTTAAGAACTAAGCAATACCATATATGTAAACTGTAGTCTTATTTCAATGAAAACAAATACGTATGACTGAAAAAGTTTAGTGTGCATTATTTATGGCGGATCTTAGCAGCCTACCTCCACCCTTTGCCACTGGTATTATGTATATGCCCTTTCTCTGGATTCGAATCCCGGTGGGGTCATAATATATTTATCTGATTTTCTCAAAGCCTGGGTGTTTGTGATTGTTTCACTTCTGTTACTAATTACATTTCTATTATTAAAACTCATGGCCTGTTGGTGTTAAAAAAAAAAAGTTTTCATTTCATCACCATAAAGCTCTGACTGAGATAAAGATATATACATATATTTATGTATTGCAGTATATTACTGATAATACAATAATCACTTTGTACGCTGAGTGGATTTAGTTTTATAGCGCCTGTACACGTGCATGGATTTACTGGCGGCAATAGTTATAATTTTACCAAGTTTTTCTTAGCTCGTATTCTTGTTTGTCCGGTGGTTGTTTACCCAGTACAAATCTTGCAGTCGATTTTTAACTAACTTCCTGACTAGCTAGACATTTGAAACTTTTAGAATATATCAGAACACGATGCCAATGCATTCTTTTAATACTTTTAACCATCTTTAAGTAGAATTGAAGTCATTTTCAGTTAATTCTGTTTTGTATGAAAAGTTATTTCGGAAAAAATCCGTAATCCATTCCACTATTATTGGTTGCTAAGGGGGTGGTCCTAGCACCTAGATTATTAATATATACGTGCGTTACTATGGAAATCAAAATGACATTTCAGTATTCTATATTTGTTTGTTGCAAAATAGCAAAAAATGATTTGTTGACAATTGCCTAATTTGTCCTAAATTATTAATACATAGAATTGTCAAGTTTATATGATGTAACAGAAAATTTTAAAACGTATATAAAAAGTTCTTTTTATCTTGTAATTATTAAACTATCATAACAATAACTGTTTACACATAAAAGTGCTGACTGTTTCTCCAATTCATTCTTTAAGAGTGAGCGAGACGCGATGTTGTCATTTAATGGTACTATTTGACAGCTAGTGAAAATCGGTTAACCTGAAAATTCGTTATGCAGGCGCAGGTCGAAAAAATCTTACTGTCACATGAAGATTCAGAAGCTTCTAAACTTGTTTGATTTACGCATGCAATCTTGACAACTGCAGGATAATACACGTTTACCCCTACATTTTCTTACTGTCAACAGTAAATCCATGCACATGTAAACGGGGTATTAGGTTATTTTATATCAACTCTGTTTGAAACTTTGGATGCAGTTGCAATTTCAAACACAAGAATATAATCAATTTTTTCAAGAGACTCGGCATTTACTTGACAACATGGGTTATCACTTGGTGTTCACCACATATAAATATTGATTTCTCGTTTCGCCATGATATCCTTCACCATTCCATGAGGGTTCTGTATGGACTCATAAAACTGCAATGTTTTGACTGCATTGTCTCCCGTATGGATAAATGCCAACATTAATTAACAAGAGGCAAAGTATTACCTAAATATATTTTTTATATTGTCATAGTTTGCCATGCGTTTATATATTTTAACTGACATGTTACTGAAATAGAGATTTGTATTTCCTTGATGGGGTCGTTTATAAATCACATGATTTTCAATATTCTTTGAAACCCCCCTCCCACACTTCAGTCCAAAATTTTTGTTGATTTTGAGATGTCTTATTTTATACAAACCCAATACTATCCTTTTCTTCACAAATCATCTCATTGCATCAAACCTTCTCCCCCCTCGTAGGACAATATTGTCATATACGGCCAGCTCCTAAGAGCATGTCAATGGCAACACAGAAATTGCACTCTATTGCTTCAAATACATTATCATCACGTTATGTGCTGCCACGGCGACAAATTTAGTCTACGGTTTTGCAGAATATTTTGAATGATCGTTATCTCTATAAATTCAATGATAGAGTGCCAACTCTAATGTATTAGTATTTTGAATTATTATTCATTATTCATGCTAATTTCAATTAATTTTAACAGTTTCTATGTGTGCGTACGTTAAAATAACTTGCTATATTGCAGCTATAGATAATATTTGAACAGAAGCCAATCGGGTGACCGTAGATAATAGACGTAAATAATAATAATTTAATAGAAAATCAAGAGAAAATCATTAAAAACAAAGAACGACATGAGTCAAAAATGTGTAGGCCTGCAGATAATAGAAAAAACCTTCACTGACTAGTGCGGTTCATGATGTAGTGCATGCAGTACGCATGAGGTGACCTCATTGTTGTTCTGCGGTTTCAACAGATTTGCTAACTGACAATGTTCGTTTAAAGTTGAGATTATATTGAGATGCATATTGCGTACTGCCACGGCGACAAATTTAGTCTACGGTTTCGCAGAATATTTTGAATGATCGTTATCTCTATAAATTCAATGACAGTGCCAACTCTAATGTATTAGTATTTTGAATTATTATTCATTATTCATGCTAATTTCAATTAATTTTAACAGTTTCTATGTGTGCGTACGTTAAAATAACTTGCTATATTGCAGCTATAGATGATATTTTGAACAGAAGCCAATCGGGTAACCGTAGATAATAGACGTAAATAATAATAATTTAATAGAAAATCAAGAGAAAATCATTAAAAACAAAGAACGACATGAGTCAAAAATGTGTAGGCCTGCAGATAATAGAAAAAACCTTCACTGACTAGTGCGGTTCATGATGTTGTAGTGCAGTACGCATGAGGTGACCTCATTGTTGTTCTGCGATTTCGACAGATTTTGCTAACTGACAATGCTCGTTTAAAGTTGAGATTATATTGAGATGCATGTCGCGTACTGTCACCGTGACAAATTTAGTCTATGGTTTCGTCATTTTGCAGAATATCTTGAACGAACACAATCTCTGTAAATTCAATGATGGAGTAACCTAGTAACAAGTCTGTAAATTCAATAATAATTTGAACAGAACCCAATCCGCAGACCATAGATAATAGACAACATTCTTATAGAAATAATATAGTGCCAATCGATAAAAACAAAAAACACGTGATTTTCACATTCGAAAATGTGTAAGCTTGTAGAAAATGATAAAAAAACGTTCATTGAGTCTTGCAGTGCAGTATAACGTGAGGTGACCTCATTGTTCTGGCGATTTCGTTTAAAGGTTCAAAATGTGCTACGGGATGAGAGCATTGGTCTGATAATATTTTAAATACCAATAAAAACGACATTACACATTTTTTCCCGTATTGACAGCTTACTGTGACAGCACACAACGTGATAATGTGTGTATCATCAATATTCATGACATGCGATTGGTAAACGTACATAAATTTATATACAAATCATGGTCTGATAATATTTTAAATACCAATAAAAACGACATTACACATTTTTTCCCGTATTGACAGCTTACTGTGACAGCACACAACGTGATAATGTGTGTATCATCAATATTCATGACATGCGATTGGTAAACGTACATAAATTTATATACAAATCAATTGTATAATGTCATTCAATATTATATTTTAAGTATTATCTCATTGTACAAAATACATTCTAGTAATTAATTAGTGAAATAGTTTGTAAAAAATAAACATTGTCAATATATTTTACCATAACTGGTATTTATTATCTGTGAAAATTGTCAATAAAACTGTAGAAAAAAAACGAGCATTTTATTTTTATATTATTTTATTTATTCATACAAAATGTAACCAACAAAGATTTCCTCAGTAACTGTTCAACACAAGCGTAAATCAATGCAATGGGGTTTAGAAAAGGGTAATAAAACAAAAAAAATTGATTTAAATATCTGTATGCGAAAGGAACATTCGCACGCAGACATTAATATTAAGTATATATATGTAAATTTCTTAACCCTTCGATTGAATGTGTCAAAAAACCAATTCACCATTTTGCACAGCAGAACCTTTTATTGATCCGGATAAGACAAAATAAATATTCCAGAGGGTTGAATAACTTTATAGTTTGTTGCACAAAAATCATGTAAATATTGTTTTGAATGTCGTTTAGGATACATCAGAATATTATCAAATACCGATTATCTAAGCAAACACCAACCAAGAAAAAATCATTTGCATGCAATTTATGTACCCACATTGGGCCTAATTGGTAGCTGGTAAAAAAAATGCATTTTGTTTTTTATTAGCTCAACCAGTGTAAAGCGTCAATGACATAAACCTACTTTATGAACTGCTTGTTGGGGAATTTACAATCTGCCTGTAAAGTCGCCCAGTGTCATCATCGAACAAGCTAACAAGCAAATTGTAAACAATCTACAAATAAAAGTTGAAAGCCGGTCAACTTTACACGCTACACGCCGGTGCGTGGGCCTACTGCGTCTGCGCAGTAGAGCATAGTAGCGACCTCCCGGTAAAAAAACAAACTACATTCTGTCAAAATAGTCGCTAGCTTGTTGGCTTCTCAGCGAATGGAAAGTTTTGTGTGTCATCATCACAATCGCAGTAGCTGAATCGCGCGCTTTTAAATTCGCCAACAAACAGCTTGTGAAGTAGCTCAATCTCATTGACACATAAGGATCCAATGGGTTGTGTGATTGGCTAACAACTATTAATCATAAAAAAAATTCTGTTAATAAAACCATTTAATTATATAAAGTTTTTATCATATAAATTTATAGTTATTATTCAATATTATGCAGATTTCATACACACCATAGAGATATTTTTATAAATTTAAATAAAATCAGAATTTAAAAAATGGCAGCACTGACATCGCCATAAAGCAATGTTACCATGTTATTTATTATTTTGTTAAATGCAACTATGCATAGGGTACATAAGTTATTTTAGTTTTCACCTCTGGATAATTGAAGTCCGGATAACAGAATTACTACTGTGCAAAAACAACTTCATATTGCTAATTATACAATTAAGATCTAACCCTCGTAAAATTTGGGCAATTCATTTCCGAGCACCACCCTACGCTCGATGCCTTCCTTTGTGATGACTCCCAATCTGACGACACCTCCCGAGGAACCGTCGCGGGACATGGCGAGGGCGAGGGTCTTGGTCACAAACTCCACGGCCTCTTCCTTCTCCATGTTCTCTTTGAAGTGGGCGTCGGCATAGCCGTACACGTAGCTGGAACCGGAGCCTCCGATAGAGTAGGCCTGGCGGCGGCACATGCCTCCGATTGGTACACAGTACACTTGGCCTGGATGGTGGGAAATATTTTAATTATAGCAGTAAAAATTCGCATGAGTTACGGACAATTTAAAATATTCACAAATACATACAACTGAGTATATAAGTGAAAAAGGGTCTGTTTTATGAATTTACAGTAATGTGACATAAGATTTACTAAAAAAAACAGCTCTAGGACGAAGGGATCCTAGATTAAACAAAATTCGCACAGTGAGTGTGAAACCAAGACATATTTTGGATATATTAGGGTTTGAAGTCTTCGTTTTGTTAGGACAAATATAGTTTCTAATAAAAAACCATAATATTTGGTTTATATCTACATTATCGAGGGTATACTGACAGAAAACATTAACTCATTAAAACAAGTTCTGAGATAATCGCAAAAAGGACTTGAATTTTTTTTTCAAAGCGTTCTCCCACGTAGATTTTTTTATGATTTAAAAACATTTTTTCTACATTATAAAGACTAACCTTTATGGCAAACACAATATACGACATGTTACAAGTCCTGTATTTTGTATACGCAGAACGCATTAGGTCATTATCATGCTTTCTATTAGAATAAAAAAATGACAATATGATTTAATAATGTTTCTATTTTCTTACCATTATATCCTATGCCTTTGTGCGTTTTACCAGTACATAGAGCGTAAAATTGTATACATTTTGGCATTTAAAACAGAAAAACAGCAAAAACTGAAATAATGCGTTCTGTCAGTATACCCTCGTTATTTTGCATGTTCTTTCAGTTACTTCACTTTTACATTATCAAGTTCACGACTTTTGCACTTGTTTTGCATTTAATTTTGAAATTGAAAAATTTGCAGATGCCTTGGTTTTACACTCACGGTGCGAAATGACCTGGGTTTTGTATACTACATATGCAGGCTTATTCTAACATATCACTTAGCATCAAAAAGAGCTAATTGTGATAAATATATCACATTTATCACTTTACGTATTCTGGCGGTTAAATATGTAAAAAAGTTAATAGTCTGAACTAGTAAAAGGTGATATCTTTTAACAGCACCTCTCTTGGCTGTGATAACTTTGAGAACGAGATAGAGTATGTCAATTTTACATATTAAGAATTGAGATGCAAGATCCGACTGTTTTGCTGCAATTATCGCAATAACATGGCTAATAAAATTGTAGGTTATGTTGATGTGTCTGACGTGTCAATACAAAATTCTTGTGTTCTGCTCATTACCGACTAGATGGTGTTGGTTCAGCTTTATCCGCTTGGGTTCAGCAGCACGAACATATCTGAATTTGATCGACATGACTACCATCCTAAATTTTCGCCGTATTACGAATTAGAGATAGCCGCTGATAACCGTTTAGTGTATAGAATTGTGTTGATTTGGAACAATGAAAATAACAGAAACGTGCGAAAGTGATAACCGTTAAGAATAGACCTGATGTAAGGGGAAGCGTGGATCAATTCCAACAAAAATATTTCAAAAAAGAAAAATCAAATGTGTCATAGGACATCAAACTAAAAATAAGCATGCCACGGGGAAACAAGTCTTCCGAGTTAAAAAGCTTGCCCTAAGGACTGTGACAATCAATTATTTAAAAAAGTATCTGTTAAGAATGTGGCTTATTGTGGAAATCTGAAGAAATCCATACCTCCAAGGCGCTGATCGTATCCAGCGACCAGAATTCCAGCTGTGAGTGAATCGCGGTACTTATAGCACAGCTCACGGAAGATGGCGGCACCTGTCGCTACTAATGGCATCTCGCCCAATTCAATCTGGTGAAAACCTGGAAAAAATATCTATGAGAATACATGTTTTTAAAACTTAACTTAAAAAATATTGGAGAAATCCACGACGTCGGTTAGTAATTGAATATAATATATTTTCTCAGAAAGTGTTTTTCAAAATTATGTATGTTCATAATGAAAATGTTTTTAAAACCCTTACTGCCCACCATGAAAGCTGGAACACCCACTAGTGGGCGGTAGGGACCAGGTTGACTACCCCTGGTCTAAACAGACAAAACTGTCTATCTCGCTCTAAAAGTTAGTAAGAACACTGATAATTCGAAATGATTTCAGAGTCCTGGTATATAAAAATATTCAATAAATCGTAATAAAGTACACTATTTCATGGGCCAGTTAATGGAAATTTTAACAGACTTTTCTTAAAACATCAAAAATTACTTATTTTATGAAGGTAATAAAAATAATCCTGACGTTTTATGACCAATTGACACACACAGCGGTTGATTGATTGATTTGAAAGAATTGTATCGGAAATTTGGTAGGCACATCTATGATCGGAAACAAAATTAATGAAAAAAAAAAAAAAAATATTATTCCCTCATACATTTCATATTTCGAATTTTATTTCGATTATCGGTCCCATGGAATTCGTATTAAGGAGGTTTTACTGTACTTGCCAGACCCAGGATTCGAAACCAGGGCCATCGTGGGCCTAACTTATTGTAAAAATTATAATACTCAATATAAAAATATGAAAAACTACACTCGATAGCCGCGAGGGCTCGTAATGGACCGGAGCGCCGTTCCGGTTCGTAAAATCACCAAAATTATCGCTCCGTCTCGTGGACATATTAATTTGACAGTGAGCTAGATTTGCCATTTAACGTAAAAATCTAAGGGCTTGCGCAGACAGAGAGCGGTCGGAGTTCTGCGTTCAACTGACCGTTGATCGCTAGCGTTCAGGGACAGCAGACAGGTGGCGGTCAACAATAAGCGTTCCATTTGTTTACAAACGTTGTACTGACACAAGCGCTGCATAATGCGAGACCGCTATATTCCGACTGCGAGTGGAAGTGAGAAAGCACCGCTGTTGCGTACTCACTCCCCCGTGTGGTTTCGCTCTATGTTGTGTGACTGCTCAAATTCCTATGACAGGACTGGACGGGAGGTACGGCGTTCTTTGTAATTCCGGGCATAGAACTCCAGAACTCTAGCGTTCCAATTGACCGGCGCGGTCTGACCGCCGGCTGTGTACCCATACAGTATGATGTCCATACAGTACAAAGAACGCCGAACTCCGAACGCGGAACGCAGACCGCCTGACCGCGCTCTGTCTGCGCAAGTTCTAAAAGTTTTGTCCACACTGGTAACCTCATTAAATTTTACAATAATTATCAAAATTTGTTTGACCAAAAATTATTTTAATGGAAATTTAATGAGGTTGCCAGCAACTGGTTGCCAATGTGGACACGGCATAACACACTTATTTTAAAAAAATACACAAGCAATTAGATAACTATGTTAACATTTTCATAAAATATTGAGCGTTCCGGTTCGTAAAATATTTCATTTCGAGCGCTGATAGGCGCCGATAACAGTCTTATGTACAGAATAGATGCGCTGCACCTGATCCAAATAATTTCATATCAAATTGCGTATTTGGAACACTGGAACAAGTTTTACAGCTAGAGGGCTGCTTTCTCCCCACCACTGCGTTTTACTAGGCATAGTCATGTCATTTGTCTTATGGTTTTAACTTATAGAAGAAAATATAAACATACCTAGATGGTACGAAACAATATCCGCTACAGCCTGCGTATCAGCGGCTGACCCCGATCTACAACAATAGATATAATCTGTGACACGCGTCAGTTTGTCCGTTACTCTGTTGGCGATGTACACGCCGGTTGTGGTCCTGGAATCTGCGCCGATTATGACGCCGTCTTTAAATTCGACCGCCATGATGGACGTGCCGGTGCTGAGCTCCTCATTCATCCAGTCAGACTGGTCCGACATCGACTGGGCTTGTGGTCCAGCTAGCAGAGCCATTTTGATAGCAGTGTAATCTGAATAAATAATAAGATTAGGTTAGTCATTCATTCAGTTAAACAGCGGCCGGATGTAAATCAGTAATTCAAAAGCTTTATATCAGTCGGGCCGATTCTATCCCTTTATTAAATTGCCTGTGGCACAGGGTATTTCAATTTTTCATTATTATTTAACTTTCACTGCCATTTTAATTCTGCCATAATTATCGTTTAGATTTTCTGTTTAGACGTCATGTATTACATGCAGAACTATTTCTATTTCTAACTGACATTTGAAATATTTTACAGAATTATTCTTTGAAACATCACATTTAAGTTACAGTCGAACTTGGTTATTACGATCACGGAAATAGCGAGATCTCGAATGTAATGAGGAAACATTCGTTGAAATTTAAGTTTATGATTTTCTCCATACATTTATTCACTTTTATAACTAGCTTATGTGTCGATCGTTTAAAAACAGCATTAGTACCTAATTGGTTTAGCCGACAACATTGAAAAAGTTGAAAAAGTATCCACGCATATGGTTGAAATTGCATGTAAAAAATCAAAGCTTTGTGAAGTCAGTAGGTACCTACCAGTGCCGGCGGCTCAGCACTTCATTACAATAAACAACTTCTTTTGTAGTTTATGAATGCCATGCTTGTTTCGGGGATTTTCACGATGGTTTTCAGATTTTTTATGTTCTATGGTTAAATAGAACATGGCGCGAAAAATTTTATACAACGATATAACGAGTAATGCTTATAATGAGCAAATTTTGTTGGTCCCATCTTCCTCGTAATAACCAAGTTCGACTGTATTTATTATTTATATAAACCCATTTATGCATGATTTTTTTTATCAATAGTCCCACTGAAATATGATACATTCATTTATCTATACAAATAACAAATAATTTAAGTAGGCTGTTTCAAAGAACTCCCTTCAAAAATATTTAAAATGTGAGTTAAGTTCTCAGCTTTCAGCTGAAGAATTATATTTTGCAATTCGAAGCCCATGAAATACCAAGATGGCTGTAAAAGATTAAATTTTCTGTAATTATCGTTTGCTTTCGTTGGCCGTATATTAAAGATCGTCCAACCTCTTTGGGTCGTATAGTACTGACATAAAATTCATGACTAAATAAAACACTTTTCTTGTCGGTTTACACTTTACAGGAAGCCAGCAGCAAACAAAATGTTGAAAATTGTCGATATACTGGATTATTTGTTAGGTTAGGTTAGGTTTTCATTCTTGAACTCATGAATTTTGCCAAAATCGAAAATTGAATTAATGTTCATATTGAATCTAATAAAATTGGAGACCGTATAGTATACGATCATCTCGTTCCGATAAGAAAGCTCACGATGAACTGTGCCACGGTGAAACGTTTGAAGTACAATTTACATGTAACCGTTTTAAATAAATATGTAAGTAGGTACTTAGGTTATTAGCGAATAGACAACTACAGCATACTTTATGGAACTACTACATGGCAACAGAGGCGGACTTACACTAAAATATTTTTATCTTGCGCAAATGTTTCACAGTTTTACAACAGAGGCACTAGCACTAAGGTACAGGTCCCAAAAATATGCTCAACAGGATGGATTTCTCGACATTCACACAAAGAGACCAGATTTAATAGTTACGTATGCAAATTATTCAAAGCACTGGATTACGCATATAGGTACAGGTGACAGAATTAGTTTGTGAAGCGAAAATGCTGAAAAGATTGTGACAGAAATTAAACAAACTCGGTTTGAATAAACGCGAAACGGGTCAACAAACGTTATTCATTACGCTAATAAACAATAGCTTTTATAATTATTAATATCAGGGTCGCAAGTTAGGTTATAAAAAATGTATTAAGTTGTATAAAAAATGACAAGTCAAAAAATTTTATTGGGACAAACAATGAAATCCGTATTTATAACGAATGTATCAATACATTCAATAAACAAGTGCGTAAAAGTTTGGAATACACACAGGTTCAGTAAATGTAGATACAACAATATTATGAACCCTATTCAAATTCTGTAAGATGACTAGTGAAAGCGGTTAAAAACATTTTGTAAAATCATAACAGACAGCATTATTACAAGTGTACTTCACGTTTAAGCGTGTTAATATTGTAAAGGTAAAACTAATTTATCCACTGCGGTTACATTTAAATAGTTTTAGTATATAAATGTAACGGCTTACCTTATCGAAATTAGTAGAAACAACACCAAAGTAGCCGACTTTTTGGGGTTATGTAGAATAATTGTATAGTCACTGCTCGACTTTGCTGTCATTGGCATTGGATGACGAGACGGTAAAACAGATTTCTTCAAAATACAATTTATTTATAAATATAGGAATCTACTTTCTAGTAGGCAAATTATTTTATCTATTAACCGAAAGAAAGCAGTAAATGTACTTTAAATAAATTCAACAAGACGCGATTATTGATAATAAAAAATACTACATAGTCTCGTATTAATTTATTTTTATTATGTAATTTTATTTATATGGAAAGGCTAGGGATATAATAAAAAAGCGCTTGCTCGATCGTTTATGTAATAATATAAGCTAATGTCTATTTCATGGCCCCCATAAGGGGGGACCGGTGTGGTGGGTCGACCTGATAATTAGTGACATAAACAGACATCACAAATTTGCTTTAATGTGAAAAAGTCGCCTGCGGCGCTATTTTACTTACAGAGTATTAACATTTTAAAATATCTAGTTGTGTGCAATGAATGTTTGATTATTATAATAAATATTGATATTCGACAACTCCATAATTCAAGTGAATTTACTATACATTACAAATTCAAGGCAAATTTTTCTTAAAGTTGTATGTGTAAAATTAGTCTGGTCTCTATCGCCTTGGGCATGTGGGCACATGAAATAGAGACAATCAGTTGTTTATTCTCCCAAGGTGCAGAACCAACCTGCCACTGGTAATGCCAATTGGGAGGGCGATAACTATATTCAACGAAATTGCTTCGGGTGTTGATATATTCCGCCTACGTGAATGAGTTTAGGTGGACGCTGTTTGATAAATTCTTAAAATAGGGTTTGCTTAACTCATCCGGTGTACTTCCTTGTACCTATCTAATGTATCTACTGATCTATCTCTTTTTTTATGTAATACTGTTATATTTATATATCTTTGTTTCTAAATGTCATGTTGTGAACGTCTTAAACTTATAATTTGTAATGTCCACAATATGTTAAATAAATAAATAAATTGAAATGAGCATGTGAATAAAAACACTTTAAAAGGCACCAGGTCACTAGGCACTAGGCAGGGATAAATATAAAAGAATCTTCAGGTTCTCGGTGTGTCCAATTGGCGAGATTTTGCGAGGCAAAAGATAGGAGATACTGAAGAATCTACCCCGATCTGTAATAGGTACAAGGGCCTCACATGCTGTAGCGGGGCCGGGGCACCCTACCCATCGCTAAGGTCAAGAAAGGTTTCGTGATATGATATAGGTATGTAGTTTCACCAGTTTTCTCAGATAAGACTTAGGTTTTGGTATATTTTTAACAGAGAATTAAAATTTGGTGGAATCACACATTTATGTTAATACATTACGTATAGCTGAAATAAAATTGCGACACAGGCGAATTTTTTACTACTTGTAAATCAAATTAGTGGTGTATGACATTTGTATAAAAGTAATACCTATTTATTGTTAAATGTAAATGGTTATGTATAACTTCTAGATTGCGTTCATGCATAGAAAAATCATTTTCGATCCACAAGATTTATGTCAAATCTTAACAGCCTACTACCACCCCACCCCCCCCCCACTGTAAAGCTACACATTATACAATGTTGCCATGTCAATATAAATGAATAATTTTGACATGCGTCAAACATCAAATCAAAATGTATTTTAAGCCTCTATTCAGAATTGCCACGCTTCCTTCAAAATGCAATTATGTTGTGTTTTGATTGCCAGTAAAGAAAAATGCCGCTATTTTTATTGTGAACATTGAGTGAAGTGAATGTTGTGCAAAATGCATGCTTGATTAACTTGTGATGACAGGCCACGTCGCGAATGTCCTAATGCACTATTTTATCTTCAGGAAAGTTCAACATTTTAACCACTTTACAGTATTTACTGACAACAATACTTCCGTCTGTGATTTCTAAATATTATTTGGTTAATAATATCAGTGGTTTGACTATGCATCAGTGACGTCCCTAGACAAAATGCCACCCAATTTTTTATACAGTATTTTTTATCATCCTTTCATTACACCTATGTCTAAGAAATGTGTTCTGTGCAAAGAGATTGAACTCCTCCCATCTCTTTGGTTCTGTGCATACATACATTAAATACTATCTCTACTTTAATAGACAGTATTGAGAGTCCACGATTTCAAATACATTAAAAAATACACCTGACAACTTTCAAAACTCGCGAGTGACTGGCAAAAATATTCAGATAAATTAATTAGGTAAGTATGTATCCACATATAATTCAAATATAAATCGCAATTCTGCATGTGTCATTGCTGGTCATCAAAGACGTTACGTCCAAGGACAACGGAAGTAAACTAGACATCGCAAAACCGAAAAAAATACAGTCCTATTAAACCTTTTATGTTAATTATTAATACATTTTGTTTCCAACCAGTGAGGTGATTTTTTAATGGAAAGATATTTTCGTTATTACTAAGTTTTGGTACCTATTTCTATATATACCTAATGATTCTTCTCGATTTTCTGCCTACCCCCACGGGACATCACTGCTATGTATGCAGTTTGCCGTATCACACTTCACCGTGAAATGTTGTATCAGAAATATATGGCGTACCTATATTGAAGACCGTACGATTGTACGTATGCAGTTCGCCATATCACACGCCATATGTTGTATCGGAAATATATGGCCGTATATTAAAAGACCGTCCAACCTCTTTGGCTCGTATAGTACTGAGATAAAATTCATGTCTACATAAAACACGGTTTTTGTCAGTTTACACCATACAAGAAGCCAGCAGCAAACAAATTTTGAAAATAACCGATATACTGGATTATTTGTTAGGTTAGGTTAGGTTAGATTAGGTTCGGTTTGGTTTTCATTCTTGAATTCATGAATTTTGCCAAAATCAGCTATGGAAATTCTGATTCCGATAAGAAAGCTCACGGTGAACTGTGTCACGGTGAAATGTTTTACGTACAATTTACATGTAACCTTATAAATTAGTTGGTTTATGATTGAACCGTAGTAATCATTTTTTGATCTTAATGGTATATGGCCACCTGATTCCGGGACAAGTCATGGCAAACTGCATAAGTACCTACATCAAATTTACGTTATGTACCTAACTAGGGAACTCAGAAATAATGGGAACTGAAATACATAACGGGTAAGGCGATAGCAGGCTACTGACTCGAGTAAGGAAGAATCCGGGTTAAACTTACACACGTGTCAAGAATACGTTTTACGTCGAATACTGAAAACTGCTCTCGGTTTATGCATTTACGCTCATTTAATGTTGGTGTATTACACACACTATTGCACGTGCATAATGCGTGCTTCATTTTTGTAGGACACTCCCACATTCAAAACCCTGCATAAAGATGCGGCATATTGAATATAGCCTATCGGTATTCTATTTATTATCTGTTCTGTGTACCTAACCATTTGTCTGTACCCTATTTACGAATGTAGTCAAACAACATTAAATTGACCTGCCCTGACAGTTGTGGGGCCGAGGGTGACAAGATGGGGTCACAAAATAATGCAGTGAAGATGTTTTTCTTTTCAGCGCCTTCGTTGAGGCACAAACGACCGACTCGATGATTGGCGTTTGACATTTATGCATTTTTTAAACGACTCACCGATTGACATAGGAAACCTTTCGAAATTTTTCTGTTTTTCCTTGTAAATTGTCAGTTTTTTTTATTCGTTTTACAATATTTAAAACACATACTGTCAGATGGAGTAGGTTATTTCTAAATGCAATATAGTCTGAATTAACTGATAAACAAAACACGCAGGGTTATTTATAGGACACTATTCTGCATAACAAACATGTTGTGAATAAAACTAGTGATTATTAATTCTGTTTATAGGAAGTACCTAATTATTTTTTATATTATTTTCGTTTCTGTCCGTACCTACCTACTCCCCCACCTCCAGGTGAATGTACTGAGGATGGAAGGTGACTGAATAATCTGACCATGGCCCCCACAAGGGGGGGCTGACGGAGCCCTAGCTCTGGGGTAGACCTGATAAGTGAGATAAACAAACATCACAAATTTGCCTTAATGGGTAAAAAATTCGCCTGCATCGCTATTTTATTTGTAGAGTCTTAATATTTTAAAATGTCTAATTATGTGATGCAATTTTTGATTACCAACTATCTGCCGTATTCATACACTTTTGAACCGCATTCAACGCAGTAAGCGGTTTATCGGCCAAATAAGAAAACTATAAAAAATGCATACGTCACGAAGATGAGTACAGGAATGCTCACCAAACTTAAAATGGCGGCGATCTGCGCGAGCTGTCAGTGTCACTTTAATATACGTCTAAAATGAGTTCATCACAACAAGCGTTTAGTAGGAGACTTGAAACGTGCCGTTGTGCTATGCTATAATCGGAGTCATGATGATGCTAAATGCTTACAGAAAAGTAAAATGTATACAGATCGTGGATCGATGGAGATGTATGTAATATTGTCAATGAGTCCGCGAAGCTGTATTGCCATATTATGGAAATATTTACTGGGTATACTTTACCATTTTGTGTATTAAGAAGTATAAAATAAATATGATTTTATAACAAATAAATTATTTAAAGTTCATGATAATTATTCATTTATAATTATTAAATTTATATGATACCGTTTGCACATTTTTACACCTATTCAGAATTTCAAAATTTTAAATTAATTATCGGGAAATTTAAATTTAAAAGTTGGTAACATTAGCCATGGCATGACGCGTATTACGTCAGCGACGTGACGTCACTATTCGACAGATTCAAATTAGGTTTATGCATGCAAATTTGCAGTAAATAGCTTGAATGAATGAATGCTGTTATATGCATACGCCAGTAAGTGTCGATATTCGACAACCCCATAATCCAAATGGATTTATTCAACAATACAAAAAAATCACTAATAACACACCGAATACCTACTCTTAATTTTACCCGAAACAACATTTAGAAAACGATTCTGTAAAAAGTCCCACTGCCTTTAATTTAACTCTAGCGATGGGTAGGGGGGCCCGCTTCAAGATGTGGGGGCCACGAATCTGACTGTCGAACATCCTTTCAACGGGTGTATTCCACTCCTCTCGGCATTCTGCGATACACAAGGCCTGTGGCCATATTAATATTCTGATACGCACGTCTGTCAATTTGTTTTTGGAATCAGTGTATGGACCTAATAGGACCTAATAGGTTGAGCAAGTGGCTAACATTCATTTATCGTAAAAACAAAAATCGGTACTGTTCGGTTATACGGAATACAGCGGAAAACACATTTTGAAAATAGCCGATAAACTGGATTATTTCTTAGGTTAAACTAACCAAACCTAATGTCACCACCTACCTGTAGGTAGGTGCCTTCGCACAATAAATTGATTAGTAATAAGCCGACATGTAAACCTGATCTCTAACTATACGGCTTAGTAAAACGCCTAAAAACGCTTCCTTGTCGAATCACATATAAATTGTTTATCTGTTCACAGGTTTTTCCGCTACCCGTTCGGTATGTAAACGTATCGAACGGGGCATCGATTGCTACGAGCAGGGTAATGCAGTGTGAAAGAATGATGGATGTAAAATTGCCTTGTTCTGTACAATAAAAAAACCTGTGACGATGTTATTATAAAATGTTAGATATAAATGTATTATGTAACTGTATATTAGTATAAAAGGGGAAGAATGATTGTTAAATATAAAGAGACGAATGCAGTAGCGAGAGATTATTATAAGAGTGTAACATATTTAATATATTTTGTAATAGTATGAAAGAAGAAGAATAACTGTTAATATAAAGAAGAAGAACGCGGTAGCGAGTGATTAGTATTAAAAGTGTATATAATTAATTAATATGTCATGTGGAACACACTAATCGAATAGTATTTCGATTCGTAAACTCATTAATAGCAAACTAATAATTATAGAATCAATTATCCGCGAGTGGCAACACTTAAAATTATAACGCAGCAACACCTACCAACGCGTTGGTATGGGTGTGCCTCTGTGCGTGTATACGAAAATGTTACCGGCTAAAAAGTATCCGGCGCACAGATTAACTCAGAAAATAACGCCTTAAAGTCTCTAGAATTCAACTTTTCGGAAATATTATTTCATTATTGTGTTCCTAATTAGGGTATTTATCGTCTGTAATATAAAGCATGAGGAAATTCGCATATTTAAGAAAGAGTAAATTCTTGATAGCAACAGACGGGAGCTTCGCCGATTTCTAATAAAATAAATTAAAATCACGACCTTTATGCAGCTGTGCGGTGTAAAGACAGCGGCTAAAAATAAGGCAATGCGGGGGAAATATCGCCGATCGATATAATCTTCGACATTGAATTGCGAATTACCTAAGAGGTTGAATATTTAATTAAGCGACTTAAAAATCGCAAAGCGCCAGGCAATGACGGGGTGAGTAACCTCACCTTAAAAAAATTACCAGAAAAAGGAGTATTAGCCTTAACAGGGATCATCAATGCCTGTTTAGAATCACAATACTTCCCAGACGATTGGAAACTAGCAGATATT
Source organism: Rhyacophila brunnea (assembly GCF_057557595.1). NCBI lineage: Eukaryota > Metazoa > Arthropoda > Insecta > Trichoptera > Rhyacophilidae > Rhyacophila > Rhyacophila brunnea. The sequence continues at coordinate 26,264,125 of NW_028232904.1, read as the reverse complement.
ATCCTATTTCCAAAACCAGGTAAAAACCACACCTTACCTGAGAACCATAGGCCGATAAGTCTCCTCCCTACGATGAGCAAAATTCTCGAAAGAATCATAAACTCCAGACTTCAAATCACTATCTTTGAGAAAAAACTCATACCGGACGAGCAACATGGATTTAGGGCCGGTCACGCCACTAATCACCAGTTGCTACGTGTCACTGAATACATTACAGACGGTTTTAATCACCACACTTACACTGTTGGCTTGTTCTTAGACATATCCAAAGCTTTTGATAAAGTTTGGGTCGAAGGACTCGTAGTAAAGCTATCAGAGGCCGAAATAGATCAGCCAACAATCAGGATACTGAATTCCTTCCTCACCAATAGACGCTTCGCAGTCAAACTGTATGGAGCAAAATCCTCTATCAGACCAGCAACGGCCGGAGTCCCTCAAGGCTCCGTGCTTGCCCCGACCCTGTATAACCTATACACTCGGGATATCCCAATACCAGTAGATACATCAGCAGATTCTTGCATATTAGCACAATATGCTGACGACACAGCCATCCTGTCCAAATCCATAAACAGAAACAGAGCAACAGAGTTAGTCCAAAGGTCGGCCGACCAGGTTTCCACCTGGTGCGATAAATGGCGTATAAAAATAAATGCAGATAAAAGCAAAGCCGTTTACTTCGCGCGCCGCCATGCAAAGCGAAAGCGCACCATAGATCACCTGGTTATGAACAAGACTAAAATCCCTTGGACCGACTCGGTCAAATACCTAGGTCTTACGCTAGACAGAAGACTCACATTCTTTGAACACATTTGCGATAAAAAACGCCAAGCCAACACAGTATTAGCCATGCTCACACCGATGATAGGACATAGGAGCAAGCTTGCCTATCGCAGCAAGCTGCTATTATACACAGCCATAGTCAGACCGATCATGACTTACGCATGCCCCGTCTGGGCATACGCAGGTCTTAAGTATCTAAACCAGCTACAAATCACACAGAACAAAACACTACGAGCTATCACCAATGCTCCCTGGTTCGTCAGGAACACAACACTACACAGCGATCTTAACATGGAAACCCTCCAAACCCATATCCTCAAGCTCACGAAGCAATTCTACAGCTCCATCTCGAACCATCCCAACACGACAATTTCACACCTATTACAATACGACATACACGCACAGACAGAATTTGACCGGCCAAGAAAGGTTCTTCTACTGATGCCCCCCTAGCTACCCACATCCTTACTTCCCTGCAGACCTTCCATTCTTTCTTAGCGACCGCAATCGGGACCCCATTGTGACACCTGGAGATCGAACTTCCCTCGAGTATAAAATAAATAAAAAAAGATGGTGGCCAGTCTGTCACTTGACTTAAGTGCAAGTCTCAGAACCCACCCACCCTAGGTATTAAAAAATAATAAATACCAAACCACACAGACAAAGGGCTAAGCAAAAAAGATAAATTGCTACTCGAGGGAATTGCATCAATCATCCTTTAGCCGAGACCCTGAACTCCTGCGACACAAGACCGCAGAAGAAACCAGCCTACCGAGAGGCGAAGACGACGACAACGAAGAGGACAGACACCCAAACGCGTAGGTGCTGAAAACGGACGACAATCGACGGACGGCAGAAGTGAGAATGCGCCAGCAACTTTTCCTTAAACCAATAGAGACCACTTAATCGAGACCACAAATTGGGCCTCGGTCCGGTCGCGAAGCCACCGAGGCCCAACGAACTCAGAAGCGGTACAAAAATACCCTAAGGCAATCACAACGACAGTAACTAGAGATAACGGGGATGACTCCCATTTGAGTCGGCGCCCCAGTTAAACATTGCCATTACCCCAAGCAAGCAAGCAGCGAATTACCTCATTCACTTGCGGTCTAGCACCCGTCGCGAGCGGACGTCTCTTCCCGCACTCCGATACCTGCATACAACCGACCTTCTTACAACAAGATACCGACCAGGCCAATAATACCTACTTCTACCGCCGCAAGTGACCAGTCGACCTACCTGCAAATATCACCAGACGATCAAGCAAGAATTACCTACTTGCTAACTACACAAGCGACCAGACATCATACCTACTAGCTACCTACAGCTATAGGAAAGAGACAGAAGACTTCAAGACGACCAAGCAAGAATTACCTACTTGCTAACTACACAAGCGACCAGACATCATACCTACTAGCTACCTACAGCTATAGGAAAGAGACAGAAGACTTCACAATGGAGAAAATCAACAACGAGATCAACAAGCTGTATTCACGCAAACCATCCAGACTACGGGACCTCCTGACACTCCACCTACTTATCTTGACTGCCTATCAAGAGGAGGCTGAGACAGCTACCGACACACCCGCACGAACTCACTCCTGGAGGACAAACCACGACACCATTTTATCTCACACCTGGACCAACAGGAGCCGCCAGCCATACTACAAATCTCCAACTCGCATCACCAGACGACCAGCACAATCGCCGATCAAGAAAGCAGACCCTGTTACCCTCACTACACGGGAAAAAGACCGGATATCCGTAGTCATCAGGGGCTTTCCGATCGGCGTGTCAACAGAGGACATCACCAACGATCTCCTCCGCAGAGGTTACCCGATAGTCAGCGTCAAGAGGATGACCCGGGGCAGGAGCCAGCATCCAATGCCTCTTGTCCTGGTCAAACTCTTTGACAACGACCGAGGGCAACTGATACTCAATCTGCAGTTCGCATTACGACGCAGAATCACCGTAGAAACCCCGAGAAGCATAAGAAACACTCACCTCAACAATACCAGCAACATGACGACAATGCGCAGCTCGACAACAACTACACAAACACAGACAGACGCCGACAAGCCCATACTACACACGGAGCCCCCTCTGGAAATGGACCGCACCATTGCTTCCGTTCCGCGGAAAGTGAAAGCAGACATCAGCCCGACTGAAGAAGCAATAACCAAGACACCGAAACCTAAAATCGCGGTCATATCACACTTACCGACCAGACCGATCATCTCAACGGAGCCCCCGGAAATTATCATCATCAAAAAAACAGAGACCCCGGAAACAGATAATCCCACAACCAAAGTTTCCGAGTCACTGGAAACTGAAACTCCGGCAACACATAAGACCGAAAACTCAGAATCCCTGGAGATCAAATCTGCAATAACCGCTGAAACAGAAACAAAGACCCCGGAACCGGAAACCCCGACATCCGAAGCAACAGAGACCACAGAAACGAAAACCCCGACAACACCGGAAATCGAAAATGCTGAGACCCCGGAAAGCGAACCGCTGCCGGAGGCTGACAACAGCAGCGAAGACGACGAGAACATGTATACTACACCGGAACCGGACTATACCACCCCGGAACTGGACTTACCTGAGTCACAAGATGACAAATGGGAGCTTGTCTCCGGAAAAAAACAGACGACGACAGAGGAGGATGACTATGAGCCTCCCAACAGAACACAACAGATCCACAACAATTTCAAAATCATGAGAGAAAAACGATATAAAAGTCAAGACGAACATTACCTAAGGTATGAGAAAACATACATAAAAGAGGAAAGACACCATATCGACTCCAAAGGCTACTGGACCTCAGAATGTTTCCTAACACTGAAACTTCTCCAAGAATACGAAGAAGAAGTAAACACCCGCCTACTCAAACTAGGCAAAAACCCAGATGAAGCTCCGAAAAAGAGTAAAGACATACCGAAGAAGACGAAGAAAAACACAGGAAGAAAGAAGAAAAATCGCCGATGAGCAACCACCTACGGAAGAGAAGATTGGAAGATCCATGTCGCGAAACATGGAAGCTGTGTCAGTCGGCGGACGCTGCCGAATGAAGAGTGCTCCAAGCTCACTCTTATATGAATTAATTTTTGAAATTGCAAAATTTTAAAAAATTGAATATTTTTATACAACACTTGGACTTGAAGACAGCAGCCTCGCCCGGTCCTCATCAAGAACCGGGAAACTCACATCGCCACCCGAATGGATTGTACGGAGGAACAACACTTGACCTTGGAGGCTGCTGCATCCCCCGGCCCTCATCAAGGACCGGAGACTAGCATCACCACGTCGAATCACGCGAATCCTTGCCAGCGACCTAATAATAGAGATGAAGGGGATGAGGCTAACTGCCGGAGTGCCCCATAAAACACCAAAGGAAGATCAAAAGTCAAAGTCAAGCGAATTACCTCTATGAAGAAGTAGTATTTTGCTATTTTTCGGAAATAGTAAAATATTATTTCGTATTACTATATAAGACGTAGTTTTAAGATTAAACTGTTATTATTATAAATGTAATATTGTAAAAGGTAAAGGCAACAGACAGGTTTTACGTCGTAAAATCACAAATGTTTATGTGAAGGTCGATGGATAATGATTACAGGGCCTATTATTATGTCAATAGGTACCTAGTAAGTAGTTGTAAATGCATGTAATTTAAACGCCAATCAAATCGTGCGTTTACTCCTGGCATAAGACTAAAACCGCGAGTTTATGCCGGAGATAGCTATTTAAATGCTCTAAATAAATTCATATAAAATCCATAGAATTAGATAGACGATATTTTATAACATCAATATATCCATCCACGTGCACAGAATATATTATCTCTTGATACTTGGTCCTTCTGACAATCCAGTAAATTCTTATTAAATAAACAAGAGATATTACGCAGTACGAAATTAACGGACATAGTAGAATCTTTGGTCACCCCTTCTCAAACTCTTTGGACCAATTAGAATAAGGGAGGCTGCTATAAAAGAGGGCGCATCCGAGAGATTTTTATCAGTCTACCGGATCCTCCCTCGGGAACAAGTCTCATCTCTACTAGCAGCCTCTCTTCAAACACTCTGGACCAGTTTCACCAGTTCTCGCCGCGCATCTCTTCGCTTCTTGAACGCCGAAGTACTCCCCGGGGAGAGTTTCACATCCCGTTTACCTACGGGTGGGAAACATCTCTCGCGTTCGCAGTCATCGGTCGTCACGTATTCCTGTCTGCCGCCTTCACCTACATTTGGCCTGTAAAATTATTTACTAGACGCTACATACAAGGAAATAAAACCAAGTCATTACCGACTTTTTCAAAAGGAAACATCGTTATTATTAATAACCCCTCCACCGACTGAGCTAGGAAAATACATCAACGAAGTGCGCAGTGGCGTATCGTTGAGGGGGTGTTGTTACTAACCTAACCTAACCTAACCCAACCTAACCCAAACTAACAAACAATCCAGTATATCGGGTATTTTCAAAATGTGTTTTCCGCTGTATTCCGTATAACCGAACAGTACCTAAAAATCTTTTAATACTCTTACAAATACATTCACTGCTGACCAGTTAATTACTTTTTAATTACCACATTTAAATATCATGTTAATTATATCTAATGGCCAACTAGTGCAAACGCGCCAGTCGCATTGTTAGCACTAAATGAGTTAATAGTTCATGTTTCACATTGATACGTGAGCGTTGGTACCGTACATTGGTCCAACACTCTACGCTTAAGACACAATGGCAGGTCACTTTTGAAGAATGCACTATAAAGTAAAGTTCGGTGGATTAAGGTACGTGGTAGCAAAGAACTAGGGACCAAGAAGAGCGGGAAGAGCTAGAGGAGACCTTCATACTTCATACAGTAGTGGATCAACCACAGCTGATGATGATGATGATATAGGTACCTACCAACATACTTCCTTATAATTTAGGCAATAATAATTGAATTTAATTACGAATAATTTCAAGATAAAAAGAACTTTTTATATACTTACAACGTTTTTAAATTTTCTGTTGAATTATTATGCTCAATATGCTCAAACTTGTACTTGATATGAAGTAAATAAAAAACAAACAAATATAGAATACTGAAATGTCATTTTGATTTCCATAGTAACGCACGTATACATTAATAATTTAGTTGCTAGGACCACCGATTTAGCAACCAATAATAGTCTTTTACTTTTTACAGATTTTTCTGAAATAACTTTCCATACAAAACAGAATTAACTGAAAATGAATTTAATCCTGCTTAAAGATGCCTAAAAGTACTAAAAATGCATTGGCATCGTGTTCTGATATATTTTAAAAGTTTCAAATGTCTAGCTAGTCGGGAAGTTAGTTAAAAATCGATTGCAAGATTTGTACCGGACAGACAACCACCGGACAAAAATAAGAATACGACCTAAGAAAAACGTTGTAAAATTGCACACATTTTGTTGACGCGAAAAGATTATAATAATAATATGCAATTGTAGCTATATGAATCTAAAATTTAAAGAATTAGAATAGGGTTATTTTTCAATGCATTTTGCCAATTTTAGTTACAATGGTAAAGGACCTTTGTACCCATAGTTATAACTAGATAGGTACATAGCTACCTACCTACCTTTCGCCTTTGTTATAGAAAGAATTATTTTGTTGTCAATAGTTTTGGTAGCTATTGGGTTATTTTTTTGCTTCGCAATATGGTAAACCGATGGGAAAGGTGTTTTTTGTTATTGCAACTACCTACCTACTATTATTTGTTCAAAACGACCAAAACAGTGTGACCAAAAAGGTTACGTCATGTAAATTGTACCTACGTAAAACATTTCACCGTGAGCTTTCTTATCGGAAAGAGATCAATTTTATTAGATTCAATATGAACATTAATTCAATTTTCATAGCTGATTTTGGCGAAATTCATGAATTCAAGAATGAAAACCTAACCTAACCTTACAATTAATCTAGTATATCGGCTATTTTCAAAATTTGTTTGCTACTGGCTTCCAGAAAAGTGTAAACCGACAAGAGCCGTGTTTTATTTAGACATGAATTGTATGTCAGTACTATACGACCCAAAGAAGTTGGACGGTCTTTAATATACGGCCATATACCTACCTATTTCCGATACAACATTTCACGGTGAAGTGTAATACGGCGAACTGCATACGTACCTATAAGTTTCCGGACACGGACCAAAAAGCACATATTCCAGATTCCCTCACATAGGTACCTACGTCTTCATCTTCATCATCATTTATGGTACTACAACGCTTGGTGGGTCTTGGCCTCATTCAGTAACTTCCTCCATCCTGGACGATACAGCACCGACATGCTCCAGTTGGTATGACCGAGCATTTTTAAATCTCCCGTGGCGCAGTCCAATCATCTCAATTTCGGCCGTCCAAGTCTTTTCTTGCCATCGTGGGTTGCGTACATAGTCCGCCTCGACGGTATATCCTTCGGCATTTTATGCACGTGGCCGATCCAGCGCAGTCTCTGTATTTTCATATGACAAGTGATGTTTTTGCCCCCGTAAAGTGTGTACAGCTCCTCATTAAAATATTTTGACCTCCAAATACCACTTTCTTGAACAGCCTCAAAGATTCTTCTCAAAGCTCTACTCTCAAAGATATTCACATTTCTCTTAGGGCTTGCGCAGACAGAGAGCGGTCGGAGTTCTGCGTTCAACCGACCGTTGACCGCTAACGTTCAGGGACAGCAGACAGGTGGCGGTCAACAATAAGCGTTCCATTTGTTTACAAACGTTGTACTGACACAAGCGCTGCATAATGCGAGACCGCTATATTCCGACTGCAAGTGGAAGTGAGAAAGCACCGCTGTTGCGTACTCACTCCCCCGTGTGGTTTCGCTCTATGTTGTGTGACTGCTCAAATTCCTATGACGGGACTGGACGGGAGGTACGGCGTTCTTTGTAATTCCGGGCATAGAGCTCCAGAACTCTAGCGTTCCAATTGACCGGCGCGGTCTGACCGCCGGCTGTGTACCCATACAGTATGAAGTCCATACAGCACAAAGAACGCCGAACTCCGAACGCGGAACGCAGACCGCCTGACCGCGCTCTGTCTGCGCAAGCCCTTATGTATCCTGTTTGTTGAATGCCCAGAATTCTGATCCACGTGTTAATACCTATCGCTTAAATTCGTCTAACGATTATTTTCCGACTGCCTTTCAACAAGGCATGCTCGCTTTTCATTCCCATGAATCTCGTAGGTCACTTCCTGGGAACTCAGAAATAATGGGTACTGAAATACCTAACAGGTAAGGAGTAACAGGTAACTGATCTCGAGTAAAGAAGAATCCGGGATAAACTTAAACACGTGTCAAGAATACGTCATACGTCGAATACTGACAACTGCTCTCGGTGTATACATTTTCGCTTATTTAATATTGGTGTATTACACACATTATTGCACGTGCATAATGCGTGCTTCATTTTCGCAGGACACTCACACATTCAAAACCCTGCATCAATATGCGGCGTATTGAATATAGCCTATCGGTAATCTATTTATTATCTGTTCTGTGGTCACTTCTGCTCTTGAGATATTTTTGCCCGCTCTCACGAGAACATAGAATTAATAACCTAACAGGTGTGGAGTAACAGCCAACCGATCTCAGTGTGGAAGAATGTGGGATAAACTTAAATACGTGTCAAGAATACGTCATTCCAATCGTGTCCTTCATTCTGACAACTGCTCTTGGTTTATGCATTGACGCTCATTTAATATTGGTGTATTACCTACACACAATATTGCACGTGCATAATACGTATTTCATTTTCGTAGGACACACACGTCATTCAAACACCTGCTTCAAAATCTGTTCTGTGACACGTCCTGTCAATTACCTACGTGATCGCAGCCAGGACATATTCTGGGTAAGAACTGTTTCCTCGTATCAAGCTTTTTAGGCACCATTAGCGAGAAGTGCAAGACTGGTCAATGCGCTCCCTAAAGACATATACATTTTCATTGATGTGCTGTGTATTTGGTTTTTGAAATTTTATTTTCTTCCCTTTTGTGAAGGAAACATTTGCTATATATTAGACAAGTATTATATACCTACCTATGTGTTTTGATTTAACTTGTTCGATTAGAACAATATTTTTTTTTCAATTTAAATCTCATGCTGTAAACGTCCAGTTTATAACCACAATGTTTTGATTTTTTTTTCAAAATAAATAATTAAATATAGGCAGGCAATATGTATCAACTTTCTAACTACCTTGTATTATTACTCGGTTGATAGAAATGAAATGAAAGTACATATATACCGATAAAGCTATCGATTGGGATAAAAGGGGAAAATAGAAAAAAAATATTTCGCATAAAATGTTGAAATGGCAGCAGGCAGACAAAGGGTCGAAAGAGTTTCCGTCGATATAGAGTTACATTTTGCATTATCGAAGTATGTAAAAAAATATTCCATTATGTAGCATTTATATTACATTTATATATAATGGTATAATATGTAGGTATTATTTAAATATCTATATAGGTACCAGTGCTGAAGGGTGGAGGTAGACTGTTAAGATTCGACATAAATAGTGCACACTAATATTAAATTGTCAGTCAAACGTAGTAGGTATTTTTGTTTTCATTGAACTATAACTACAATGTGTAGATAGTGTTGGTTAGTTTTTAAAATTCTATTAAACTCAGCTTAAGCCAAGCCATAGCAGATAATAGACAAAAATATTCGTTCTCTATCTATAAAATATCTAAAATTATGCTTATAGATAGAAGACTATATTTTATCAATTATGTTTTGGTATGGGCAGGGACTTAAGGCTTAATGGACTAAAACTAACCAACACCATAATATGTATGTAATATCTAATATTATTTTAATGTATTCTTAATTATTCAACCAAAACATAATATAAGTATGACTGAAAAGTGTGCACTATTTTTGTCGGATCGTCCATAGTATCTACACCTACCTAAACTATTATGGTTTGGTTTAGGTAGTGTTTCAATTTTAAAAACTAACCAGTATCACCTGAAAATTATCATCATCAGCCTGAATCTATCCACTGCTGGATGAAGGCCTGGCTCTTAAGCAGCCAGCTGCTCTCGGTCATGTGCATTGCGTTGTCACGTACTTCCATCGGCCAGCGGCCTCTAGGGCTACCTTGCGGACGTTTTGTACTTCTTGGATACCACTGGATGACTAGATTTGTCCAACGATTGTCTCTTCTTCGAGCTATGTGTCCAGCCCATCTCCATTTAAGGCTTTTAATAAACTCTATTACATCGCAAACCCTTGTTTGCTTCCATATCCACTCATTCCTCTTTTTGTCCTTTCGCGTTATGCCCAGCATGCACCTCTCCATACCACGTTGTGCTACTCTAAGTTTCTGGATCTCTCTTTTGGCCACCTCAATAATGTCTTCAAAAGTGACCTTCCACTGTGCCTAAAGCGCAAAGTGTTCAACCAGTATGGGCTTCCCGTGATCCCATAAATGCGTGTGAAACATGCAAATTATATTCTTAGTTAAATGAAAACAAATATCTAAATATTACTGACAAAGTTTAGTGTGCACTATTTATGTCGAATCTCTACGGCCTATCTCCTCCCTTTGCCACTGACTATTCCAAATACCTAATAATATTATATGTAGGTACTTTAAAATAACTAGGTATGTACCTACTTACGTAAAAATTATGACATCGTGTAGAGTCGTAGGTGGGTAAATTGAAAATATGCGACATGTGCAAAATTATCGATTTGTGTTTATTCGGGCATAATCGAACTTTCTTTGACGGTTTTCAAAAAAAAAAAAACCCCCCCGTCCGGTTGCATTATTTGGATATGTTTTGTAATTCGCAGTGAAAGCGATTTCAGAGTTGCACTTAGTGTTGAAAATGCCCACTACACGTGCAGCATTATGTATATGTTGTAATAATTGTAGTAATTATTGACATGTCCGATAAATAAAAATATTTTTTACGGTGGGTCTTGAACAGGGAACTCACAAATAATGGGAACTGAAATACCCAACGGGTAAGGAATAGCAGGTAACCGATCTCGAGTAAGGAACAATCCGAGATAAACTTAAACACGTCTCAAGAATACGTCATGCCTACGTCGAATACTGACAATTTATTGCTTTCGGTTTATGCATTGACGCTCATTTAATATCGGTGTATTACACACACTATTGCACGTGCGTAATGCGTCTTTCATTTTCGTAGAACGCACACACACATTCAAAACCCTGCATCAAAATGTAGTGTATTGAATAAAGCCTATCTGAATTCTATTCAATTCAATTTATTTCTTTTTTAACATATTGTGGACATTACAAATTATAAGTTTAAGACGTTCACAACATGACATTTAGAAACAAAGAAATATAAAACAGTATTACATAAAAAAGAGATAGATCAGTAGATAAATTAGATAGCTATTTATTATCTGTTCTGTGTTATTGAATAAAAGCAGTGATTTTATAGTAAGACCATTTTGATTTTAAAGCCAGGGGAGTCGGCGTTTACAAAATAGAGCAGGCGCCACTGACTAACATATTTACCCCGCCCGCGGAACACAGCACTTTTCCAGGTACATTCCTCATACTCAGACAATACGCATTTTAAGTTAAACCATAAAAAAACTGGCCTGAATATATAGCTAAGGATGCTCGCTCACCTACGACTTATTGTGAACTTTCGAATTTACAGGTGAGTATCGATTGCGCTTAAATGTCATGCTGTCAAGACGACATATTTAATCTACGGTTTCGTCATTCTGCAGAATATTTTGAACAATCACTATCTCTATACATTCAATGATGGAGGGTGCCAACTATAATGTAATAGTATTTTGAATTATTATTCATTACATATTCATGCTAATTTCAATTATTTTTAAAACATTCTACGTGTACGTACGTTAAAATTAATTGCGATATTGCTTCCATAAATAATATTTTGAACAGAACCCAACCTGCAGACCATAGATAATATACCTACAACATTCTTATAGAAAATACATAGTGCCGACTGCTAAAAACAAAAAAACATGCGATTTTGAGATGAATCAAAAATGTGTAGGCATAAAGAAAATGATAAAAAAACGTGCATTGAGTCATCTGGGTGTCGATGCAGTGCGGTACGCGTGAGGTGACCTCATTGATGATCTGATGATTTCGGCAGATTTTGCCAACTGACAAAACAACTGCTACGGAATGGGAGTATCAGTCTAATAATATTTTAAACACCAAGAAAAACGACTTGACATACTTTTTTATATGTGACAGTACGCGACGTGCATTATAATGTAATCACAGCATAACAGTCATAATTAATAGGATCTTTAGTGTCTGTTTGTGTCATCCACACTGTCTTGTCTTTTATATTTTATGCCGCATTGGAATATTAAAGCAAACATTAAATTCCTCAGATCGCTGTATCAATTTATGAGTGCCGCGGGTTTTTCAGCGGCCATAAGCCTTGGGTGTCGTAGAATACTGAGAAAAGTGAGGCCGACGCAGTTAATTCATTAGATCCTGACGAAGAATAAGAATAAGTAATATTCAATTTACCTAAATAATAAATTTGTTCACGGCTGGACACGTAGATACATAATATCTATTATATGAAACAATTGGGTATTTCTATAGTTTAATCTCGTATTGTGTTAATGTCTTAAGTTTGACCCTGGCACTGCAGATTTTTTTATGTTTAGGTAAAACTACCTACCTACATACCTAATACTTTTGCATTTTTTGCCGTCAGTGACTGTCAAGAGAAAAAAGGCAGGTAAATATTCAAACCTTTCTTTACCTGTAAATTTAGAATAACCAATATATTGGGCACATTGCACATGCTTTACCATTTTTTCATTGTTTGTTATTGACAAGAGTTGGATAAAAAATATTAAAAAAAAAAAACTTAGGTAGGTGTACCTAAGTAGAAAAAGAACAATTCGCATATAATTAATTTATTATATTACCTAGGTATATGAAAATCATTTTATGTAGGTATATATCATATCAGTTTTCGGTATCAGAATTTCAACACAAATTCAGATTCATTCAAATAAAGTATATAATATATAGATTACATTTTTTACAACGTTTTTATTTGGTCGTATTCTTATTTGTCCGTCGGTTGTTTGTCCAGTACAAATCTTGCAATCGATTATTAACTAACTTTTCGACTAGCTAGACATTTGAAACGTTTAGAATAATCAGAACACGATGCCAATGCATTCTTTTAATACTTTTAGCCATCTTTAAGTGGAATTGAATTAATTTTCAGTTAATTCTGTTCCAATCAATCCACTATTATTGGTTGCTAGGGGTCTGGGGTCCTAGCAACTAAATTAGTACCTAATATATACGTGTAATATAGGAGTGTCAAAATGACATTTCAGTATTATTTCTATCAAATACAATTTTTTTGATCGTTTAAGCTAGTCTAGTCAAGTTTATATGATTCAACAGAAAATTTAAAAACGTTGTGGGTATATAAAGTTCTTTTTATCTTGTAGTTATTATTATTGTGTCCAAATCATGGATTTGTAGTGACATCGATTGGCGAAAATAATAAATGAAAGTATAATGTTTGAGGCTTTCACGGTTGTTTTTTATCGTAGTAGATTTTTGGGTTTTCACCGTGTGTCCTTCTTCCTTCTTTCCTCGACGTTTCAACGTTGCAACGAGCCCGAAACGTCGAGAAAAGAAGGAAGAAGGACATACGGTGGAAACCCAAAAATCTACTACAATAAATGAAAGGTTGAGCAGTAGGTAATGCAGTTTACTGTATTTTCATTTGTTATAAAAACAAATGAGTCATGCTTTCACTTCTCAGTCATGTTTTGAAACAAAGAGTCACTCATTCTCTTGTCCCATTTGATTCCATTATAAACATGAATAATTAAAAATTAATAGTTTTGTCTTTTTCTACAATTTTCTACAAATTCATTGGGTGAAACATAAGTAGGTAGGTACCTACTATCCTTGCTTTATCTACTAACTAAATCAACCATCACAATATTTTATTGTTTTGTATAGGTAAATACCTAATCCGTTTGTATATGGTAAAACTAGAAAGATAGGTGGGTAGGTACCTAAGTATTGACTTATGAGCGGTTACATGTAAATAATTGTACGTAAAACATTTCACCGTGGCACAGTTCGCCGTGAGCTTTATTATCGGACCGATGACCGTGTACTATAGGCTCTCCAATTTTATTAGATTCGATATGAACATTAATTCAATTTTCATTGCTGATTTTGGCAAAATTCATGAATTTAAGAATGAAAACCTAACCTAACCTAATCTAACTTAAAAAATAATCCAGTGTATCTGCTATTTTCAAAATTTGTTTGTTGCTGGCTTCCTGTTAAGTGTAAACCAACAAGAACCGTGTTTTATTTAGACATGAATTTTATGCCAGTAATATACGACCAAAAGAGGCTGGACGGTCTTTAATATAGGGCCATATATTTGCGATACAACATTTCGTGGTGAAGTGTGATACGGCGAACTACAAGTTTCTGGACACGCTTATGAGCCTCGTGAAAAGAACGATTGCTCATCGCTGTCCTAATACATAACGCGATCCAAATACAATTAAGTAATTATTTTGCCTGCCTTCTTGCACTTAGGTAAACTGAAAGATTGCAATGTACCCATAGGTAGGTGAGATTAAAATTTTTACACGTGTATTTCCACGGCACACATGCACAGGCGCGAAGACACGTGTTTTGCAGTGGGTAATCTAATCACCACGTGTGAACAAGGAACCATTAGTGGACGGCCATTAAAAACTGAGGAAGTCAAATGGCTAAGAGGGAAATGCGATCGCGGAAACGCCCGGGGTCCGGGTTCGCGATCCCGTGGGACATCGGATCATTAACTGCGCCGATTTGAGGATTTCTCGATGGCCGTGGCATTTGTCAAACTTTTGCTGAATTTTCTCCCCACACGCGACAATTTAAGTTTCAGGATTAATTATTACTTATTACCTACTAGTTGGTGTCTACGTACCAGTGGCGTGCGGCGCGTAGATGCTGTGGATACGACGCATGCCTTAATTATTATTCTAAGATATTCATATGATACTATAAGTATCCATTAACCCAGGGGTCGGCAAACTCTTGGACCAAATGAGCCAAATATGAGTAGCACAACGGTTTAAAAAAAATTCGACAGCCATACTTATATATATTTTTTTACGATTACAATTTATTTAAATTTAAATGTTATAGGTAGGTACTTCCTGAATAAAACTAATCTAAATATATATATGTTTTTTATTGTTGAAATTATATGAAATATAATTTTTACAGAATATGAATTATGAATATGAAAAATGTAGATACTTAAATGCCTAATTGTACATATTATCCAAAATATTAATTGATTTTATATGCCATAATAATATGGGTTACACATGTAAATTGTAAGTACGTATTAAATTTCACCGTAACACAGTTCACCGTGAACTTTCTTATCGGAAAGAGATGACGGGATGCTATACGGTCATCTCTATAGCACCGAGATGAAAAAAATACGTGTTGTTCGTGGAACATTGCAGACAATACTGTTCCAATTTTCAATCAACAAAAAATAATCCAGTAGGTATATCGGCTATTTTCAAAATTTGTTTGCCGCTGGCTTCCTGTAAGCCGACAAGACATGAATTTTTTCTCATTATGTACTATACGACCAACGAGGTTGGACGGTCTTTAATATATGACCATATATTTGCGATACAACATTTCACGGTGAATTATGATACGGCGAACTGCATACATACAAATTTCCGGACACGAATAATAGGTAAGTTAGGGGGCATGATTATAATTATATACTTAATGGTTCAATTGATAGCAAAAAATCGCTATTTTCATTAATTTCATTAAAAATCTTAGTAAAAAATAACATCTGCGTGTTAAATGTAATAAGTCAATGAGATATTGATGGTAATTTTATTTTAGTTAATACTGGCACATAAGTGGATGGTACCAGAATGGTCGCCTTGGCTTCACATTTTGAGGAGCACACCAGTTGTTATTTTGTGGAATTAAAGGTTGATTCTCCAGTTCCACAGATCAGCGTAAAAATATGCAGCAGAAAATTCCACGGGGGATTCCTTCATATTTCACGTCAACTTTGGTAAGTAATGAATGGACGACTATTATTTTAAATTTATGAATCCAGAGATAAGTGCTTATTATGTCTTTTTATCCATTCATATTTAAATTAAATACAAAAAGGGCAAATGTTGGATTAACGGAAATACCCACTTGGTACTAAAAACATTTTTAGTACCTACCTACCCACAATAGGCGAGGGGTGGAGGTAGGCTGTTAAGATTCAACATAAATACTGCACCTAAACGTTGTCAGTCATAGATACGTATTTGTTCTCATTGAACCAATGACATATTAAATGGACAACTCACTTCATACCCGGCGCGCACGAGAAATTGTGCATGAAAGTCATTCACAGATGTATAGGTAGATGTCACGTGACCATATGACGTATCCGTTTCCATTATGCGATACAAGCTTCGAGAATTTATAGTAATATAACCTTTATTGTAATGGCGTATTAGTGTCATGACTCATTGCGTTAGAAACAGATTCTCGGTTACTTACGACTTCTCGGAGATTAGACGCAAGTGAGCCCAGCGAATCACAGGCGACTGACTGTCCAATAGTTCCTGTCATTCAATTGCATTGAATAAACATTCATCAATATCTTAAAATGGCATTTTATAAAAAATAAATAATACTAACACATGAAAAGTGATATCCCATCTTTCTTGGAGTGTTTAGTAGATATTTTTACAATTTTTAACTAGGCACATTGGCATTTTGTAACACAATAATAACGGTGGAGTCGAAACCTGACAGTCAGAAATTTTGTATAGGCAGACCCAGCGGTGTCGCCAGACCGCTTGCAAGCAGAATGTTCATTTGAGCGTAGGATACCGATATTAAAATATGAATTTCGCCATCCGGCAGACCCGACACAAAGTGAGTGTCATTTTATTTTCTAGATGCTTCGTCCATATTAATGTCATTGCATTGAACTAAGAATATAATTTGCAAATGGTGCTGGTTAGTTTTTAAAATTCAATTAAACCATGGTAGTTTCGGTATGCTATGGGCAATCCGACAAAAATAGTGCACACTTTTTCATTAATTGTTATTTGTTTTTGTTGAATTAAGAATACATTGTAATATGGTGATGATTAGTTTTTTTAAATTAATTAAGCTCTACCTATGCCAAACCATATTCTTCTATCCATAAAATATCCATAAAATTATCTATGTATGGTTTAATGGGATAGATTTAGATATTTTATAGATAAATGAATATTTTTTTACTATTATGTAGGTAGCTACCTACTATGGCTTGGATTAAGCAAGGTGTAATTGAATTTTAAAAACAAACAAACACTATCTACATTCTATACATTGTAGTCTTAGTTCAATGAAAACAAAATAAATACTTCTGACTGACAAAGTTTAGTGTGCACTATTTATGTCGGATCGTAACAGCCTACCTCCACCCTTGGGCATTGGCGAGTTGGTAGGTAGGTACCTTCAATATTGGGATCATACCTAATTAAGATTTCATATAAATAAAAAGGATTTCAAGTTAAGTAAGTATACCCATTTACATTTTTTTTTATAAAAATCGATGTTTTTAAATATAAATATTAAAACTATGAATTGGTCAAAAATCTCTTCATTAGAAAATAGAAAACTTAATAAACTAAATATTAATAATAAATATGACCATAAAATAATATGTAACAATAATAGGTTTTTTTTTGAACTTTAAGCTTATCTTTGACTTAAAATAAAAAATATTTTTCTTTTTTAATATTTTCAGATACATATTTATTAAATAATACATTTGAAATTGTAAATTACCAAAAATATTTCTCAAATTGCAAGCTTCGTGGTTCTCCGCTAGGTGCCTCTGCTAGGTAAAGACGTCGCCTTAAATTGTAGGTACCTACCTATAGTTATTATTATACCCACTAATCCACAATTGTATGTACAATTATATGGCCTTTAAAAAAGCAGTGCTTGAAAATATGTCAATTAGTGTCTTTTCTGCCAATTAGCCTTAGCATTTGGCAAAATGTGTGATGATTAATGACCCGGCGACCGTCCACCGAAAACGGTGCGTTTCCTGCTTCTGTTTTTTCCTCTTATAGTCAGATAGGTATTTAGGTACGTAGGTATTTATTTGTCTATTGAGATACCAACTTACAGAATTATATAAACTGGACCGCGTTATGTATTTTAAGATATAGAGCGGAATGCAGAAACATTTGTCATAACTAAAATTTCCTTAGAAGAAATTCATTCGAAATCTCATTTCTATTGAAAATAATACCATATTTAAAAATTCTCTTTCCTATAGTTTAGGTAAATTATTTTATAATTATTAAACGATGACAAAAATATGACAACTGCATTTTATAAATGCAATAACTATAAATAGATAATAATATTTAATTATAATATTCTTATGTTTCCGTTATAAGTCATTATACATGATTCCACAGGCACCGCAAGATATTTTTTTGACATGGTAACACTAGCGTCAAGTGTCATTCTTCACCTGGCATTTTATATTTCTGCGGGCTGGCGTATAAAAGTAAAATAATATTCTGCAAGTACATTTTACACACATATATACACGAATTAACACTATCAATATCCATATTGAGATACATTGTTAAATGAATTTGAGTGTATGGACTGTTTTATAGACATGCGAATTTATTTTGACACCAGCTGTCAGTGGTAAATAATGGTAATACAGAAGGGGGCGTGTTCATAACAAAAGTAGTATATGGTTAAGGATTGCTTAACTCTATACTCAGGATTGTCTATAGTTAAGTCATGCTTTTCGGCGACTTATCCTTAGGAACGAAATCTTAGATTGTGCATGCTGCTCTAAGCGACTGAGTTATCTAAGAAGATTGTAAAGAAAGAGAGAAAAAAATAATCTGAGGTTATGATTGACAAATTATTGGCAGTCGATATTTCAAACAGCCAAAATCAATAAGGTAATATGTAATAATAAATAAAATATGTAAATAAGCACATATCGTTTTTGCAGCAGTAAACAGTAATAAGTAGTGGTTGCAGAAATACCCATGCTTTAATAAAATGACATACCTACTACCTAATTCGATATGTACATACCTAGGTACTTAGTTATATAGGTATTGGTGCCTCACAGGGACCGAAATCAACCCCTATCGCATTGTACAATGAGAATTGATGGGTTACATGATTGGTTACATGTAAATTTTACGTAAATCATTTCACCGTAGCACAGTTCGACGTGAGCTTTCTATCGGAAAGAGATGACCACAGAACAGATAATAAATAGAATACCGATAGGCTATATTCAATACGCCGCATCTTGATGCAGGGTTTTGAATGTGTGAGTGTCCTACGAAAATGAAGCACGTGTAATAGTGTGTGTAATACTCCAACATTAAATGAGCGTAAATGCATAAACCGAGAGCAGTTTTCAGTATTCGACGTAAAACGTATTCTTAAAACGTGTGTAAGTTTAACCCGGAATCTTCCTTACTCGAGTCGGTTACGTGCTTCGCCTTACCCGTTATGTATTTCAGTTCCCATTATTTCTGAGACCGTCTGGCGTCTACTATACTGTCTCCAATTTTATTAGATTCAATATGAACATTAATTCTATTTTCATATCTGGTTTTAGCAAAATTCATGAATTCAAGAATGGAAACCTAACCTAACTTAACAAATAATCCAGTAAGTAGGTAGGTATATCGGCTATTTTCAAAATTTGTTTGCCGCTGGCTTCCTCTAAACCGACAAGAACCGTGTTTTATTTATACATGAATTTTATATCAGTAGATACTATAGCTACGACCCAGAGAAGAGGTTGGACGGTCTTTAATATACGACCATCCTATTTCCAATACAACATTTCACGGTGAAGTGTGATACGGCGAACTGCATACGTAAACATTTCCGGACACGGAGTTGATGTAACAGCAACTATATATTATGTACCTCTTTGGGTCGTATAGTAGATACCTACCTACTGACATACAATTCATGTCTAAATAAAACGCGGTTCCTGTCGGTTTACACTTTACAGGAAGTCAGCAGCAAACAAATTTTTAAAATAGCCGATACACTGGATTATTTGTTAGGTTAGGTTAGGTTAGGTTAGGTTTTCATTCTTGAATTTTTGAATTTTGCCAAAATCAGCCATGAAAATTGAATTAATGTTCATATTGAATCTAATAAAATTGGAGACCGTATAGTAGGTACATGGTCATCTCTTTTCGATAAGAAAGCTCACGGTGAAATGTTTTACGTACAATTTACATGTAACCGATCTTTACAGCCTACCTCCACCCTTCGTCATTGTCATTAACAAACTACACCTATTATAAAATATTATAAATATAAAGCAGGTGCAAAATGGAATAAGTAGCTTCTTTTTTATCAAAAGCTTCACTGCTAAATCGTGCCAAGGTTATTTATCACTATCGCCCTCATTGTCCTGTTCAATAGAGGCCATTCCGGTCACCAGTGGCCGATAATCGATTCCTTATATCGATTTTTTCAATCGGTTTTTTTCCGGCCCATAAATTCAGTCTATTGGCACTTACTTCTTATTCTACCATTGGTCTTTTAGCGTGACGAGGAGCGGACGCTGCCGGCAAAAAAATGGACATTATTTTTTTAGCGGGGGTCGTTAGAAGAGAAACTTGACCGATAGGCAGCTGAAAATACTTTGCTTGCGTTTGGTCAACAGGATAAATCTAATAGTTATAATGATCAGAATTTATTTTATTTTCATTAATCAATTCCAGAAGAAATAATTAACTTTTTATATACAACGCTTTTAAATTTTCTGTTGAATCAAATAAACTTGACTTGACTAGCTTAAACGATCAAAAAAATTTGTACTTGATAGAAATAATACTGAAATGTCATTTTGACATTTCATATTGATTTCCATAGTAACGCACATAATATATATTAATAATTTAGTTGCTAGGACCCCAAACCCCTAGCAACCAATAATAGTTTTTACTTTTAACGGATTTCTTCCGAAATAACTTTTCATACAAAACAGAATTAACTGAAAATGAATTCAATTCTACTTAAAGATGGCTAAAAGTATTAAAAGAATGCATTGGCATCGTGTTCTGATATATTAAGGAAAGTTTTTGGGAAGTTAGTTAACAATCGATTGCAAGATTTGTACCGGATAAACAACCACCGGACAAATAAGAATACGACCTAATAAAAACGTTGTAAAATATGTAAAAGTCGGTTATGTGGAATACAGCGGCAAACAAATTTTGAAAATACCCTATATACTGGATTATTTGTTAGTTTAGGTTAGGTTAGGTTATCCTAGCAAATAATCTAGTATATCGGCTATTTTCAAAATGTGTTTGCCGCTGTATCCAGGATATCCGACTAGTACCGAAAAATATTATCAACCTTTAAGTTTAAATTCGTGGCTGTTGCATTATTTAGGAACTTATTTATTTGTCTGTAATCTCGACTTAAACTTTTTTCAGTATCTATTAGTGAAAGGCGAAGGGTGACTTTTGGAAATAGGTACGATTTGGAGATATGACAAAAAGAGCACACTTGTCAGATATATTAAAAGAAATAAGAAGATAATGTGATATTACCTACTACTAATGAATAGGTAGGTACACACTAATGAGTAATGACAACGACACACTAATTCAATTAGACTTTAAAAACTCACTAACAACATAAAATTGAACGATGAGTTTAAATAAGGTTACGTATTTTTCAAAACACTCATATACATAGGAAGCACAGAATCGATAATAAATAGAATACCGATAGGCTGTATTCAATACGCCGCATTTTGATGCAGGTTTTTGAAAGTGTGAGTATCCTGCGAAAATGAAGCACGCATTATGCACGTGCAATAGTGTGTGTAATACACCAACATTAAATGAGCGTAAATGCATAAACCGAGAGCAGTTTTCAGTATTCGACGTAAAACGTATTCTTGACACGTGTGTAAGTTTAACCTGGATTCTTCCTTACTCGAGTCGGTTACCTGCTATCGCCTTACCCGTTATGTATTTCAGTTCCCATTATTTCTGAGTTCCCTGGTAGGAAGGTACCTACATAAAAAATCATTAGATACGATGGTATACCAGTCGGTTATAGGGAAGCCAGCGGCAAACACATTTTGAAAATAACCGACTAATACTGGATTATTTGTTAGGTTGAGTTAGTTTGGGTTAGGTTAAGTTAGATTAGGTTAGGTTTTCATTCTTGAATTCATGAATGTTGCCAAAATAGACTATGACAATTAGCACGATCCCCGCCTGGCTTTCCCATAACCGACTTGTACCACAAAGACTTTTATGCCATCATGTAGGTATGGATTATTGGCCATTCTTTCTTCTGGGATAAATCACTACCTATAGGCATTCTCAGATTTTAACGAACGCCCCTCGCGATATATTGAATTTCAACTAAATATCGGTAAATACTTAAATGGTATAAAAAAAGTGGTCCAATACTTTCGAACATATTTTTGTAGAGTTTCCTTTTTATCCTTTTTTCCGAGAAGTACAAAATCAAAAAGGGACTTCATATTTTTTTCTGTAAATGCATGCCATGTGCGATGTCCACTCTGATTCTATTATTCTCAAAGTTTTTTTTCCGTATGCCGATATATTTTTTTTAAATTTGTCAATAACTTGCGTTGGCAGTCGGCAGAGCATTAGGTCTAGATCATGGGTGGCCAATCTTTTCAGCAGCCGGGCCAGATTTTTAAAATGAGATTTCCTACCGGGCCGCACAACCGATTTTTTTTATTATACAAAACAAAAAAGAAATATATATTATATATTAGGTATAATAAAATAAAACAAAAATGAGAATCAAACATATTTATTAGATTAGACTTTTTTTCAAATAATAAAAAATAAACAAAATAATAATTTTTAGTGAGAAGTTTGATTTTGTGTGGCAGAACTAAGTGCATCAATATCGATATCGAATGAGGTTGTTCCTACACGCAAACAGTTTTCCAAATGCACATCAGTGATTCGTGTTCTCACTCGGGATTTGATATGCTTCATCCGACTAAAACGCTGTTCACACGAAATAGCGAAGTCATCATTAGACCATGTTTGTAAAATGCAGGATATTTCTCCTTGTCCAAATATGTTTTGTAAAACTCTTCCAAACCAACCTGATGGAATTTCTCCTTTAACTGTCCATCGCAACATATTTCACAATGTTCCATTTGTCAATTTACCGGTAATAAATTCACGTCTACGGAGAATGGCGTTGCAAATTCAGTAAAAAGTACACGGTGCTTTTTAAAATCTTGAGCCAAAATCGAATCTCAATTTGCGAAATTAGCACATCTAGCGGCAGCATTTGATATTATTTTTATTTTCTCACTGCTCCACGGGCCACAAGTTGACACCTAGCGGGCTGCATGCGACCCGCGGGCCTCGTGTTGGCCACCCATGGTCTAGATTCTGCCAAGATCATCTTAGTTTAGTTAGGGTTTCAAAATTAGCTTCAGATAAGGTGTGTATTAATTGTCGGTGGCGAAAAAACCTACTAGACGACTATCTTGTTAGCCTTCCATCTCTGTTTATTCCGGAATCACGATTGGCAAAATCATCGCCATCGTCTTATAATGGTACAGAAAGAAAATGAAGGTTAAATTATATTATGTAGGTAGTAGGTACATATGTATTGCTTGTTCTCCCACGCTGCAGAACTAACATGCTATTAGTAATGCCAATTGGGAGGGCAATAACTATTTTTAATCAAATCACTTCGGATATTGATATATTCCACTTACGTGAGTGAAATTAGGTGGGAGTTGTTTATCAGTTTTTTAAGATAGGGTCTATCAACCTAGTTCACTCTGTGTGCTTTCATGTATTTTTATTTTTCTTGTTTTATTATTTTTACCACGTTTTTATAAGCTCATATTCTTGTTTGTCCGGTACAGATTTTTTCTTGTGCAGTACAAATTTTTTCTAGTTTGTCCAAGATTTTTAACTAACTTCCCGACTAGCTAGACATTTGAAACTTTTAGGATACATCAGAATACGACGACAATGCATTTTTTTTAATACTTTTGGCCATCTTTAAGCAGAATTGAATTTATTTTCAGTTAATTCTGTTTTGTATGGAAAGTTATTATTGTCGGTTGCTAAGGGGGTCCTAGCAACAAAATTATTAATATATACGTCAAAATGACATTTCTGTATTCTATACCTAATATTTATTCAGTATTTCTATCAAGTACAATAAAAAGTTTTTATTGATACATAGAATTGTCAAGTTTATATGATTCAAAAGAAAATTTAAAAACGTGGTATATAAAAAGCTCTTTTTATCTTGTAATTATTGCTTACATTACCCCGTATTTTTATTTGAAAATTGTTAATACTTACTTTATGTCATGTCGCGAATGCTTTGAATTTATAATTTGTCATGTTCATTATACCTATGTAATATAAATAAAATTTAATTAAAAATTATTTGAATCTATTAATTTACTTGCCACTGACAAAATAAACAGAAACACGCTATGAAACAAATCACACACAATCATACCAGACAAACTTGATGTGACCGCCGAATAGCGTATGCTGAAATTTAATAATATTCAGTCCTATAATTTTGCAACATTTTTTGTTTGGTGGCCGCTATCAAATCCGGAAAACACGCAACCACATTAATTTTTAATATATTCTGGTAAAGTTTCGTACACACGTACGAATAAAAATTGCTAGAAACTATTAGGTAGGTAGGTGGATTCAATTCATAAATTAGGTAGGTAGGTACTACATAAAATAATTGGTTCGTTTCGTCAATTTAGTGGAAGCTAACGACAAACAAATTTTGAAAATAGCCGATATACCGGATTATTTGTTAGAGTAGGCTAGATATTAGGCTAGGTTAGGTTAGGTTAGGTTATCATTCTTGAATTCATGAATTTTGCTGAAATCGGCAATGAAAATTGCCGCTGTTCCCGCCTGGTATCCAGTAAACAAGCTTGTACTTACCAATAATTCAAATCGAATTAAATCACCCAACGTTTTAAGTAACGGGGCCATGATAATACTTGTAGGTATGATTGACGGCATTGTTTAACTAAACTACATAAAAAAAAAACTAATTTAATAATATTTTAACCGTCAGGTCCAAGGGACCTGCACATCTATTCTATACTGCTATCGGCGACTATGGATGGTAGTTAGGTATTATAAAATTTACAACCTAATTGTTGCAAGAAGTGGGATGTTTTAACAGCACCACTCTTAGCTGTGCTAACTTTTAGAGCGAGATAGACAGTTTTGAAAGTTTAGACGGCTAACTTACGTATTGTAACAATTATAAAAGGTACCTACCTACCTCTTTCAATTATACATAATTACACTTTTATAGTGTTAACTGTCAATTCATAGTGGAACCGCATTGTATTATTTGATTAATTATTTGTTATTAAATAAAACACAATTTACTTTCTTAGAGCAACGTTTGCATTCATATACCTACACTACGTTTTCATCATAAAACATATCGTCTCTGTTCTGGCAGAACACACTAACTGGAGAATACTAGTTTTGAGTAATTTGACTTTGAAATTGTTAAAATGTTTGAAATGGTCTATCATGTGAGTTTATTAAGTACCTAATCGTAAAAAGGATGACTTTAAAAATAAAGACTGTTTATTTATTAAGAAAGTTTCCAGACGGTAAAGTTCGAAATAAGGAACATTTTTGTATAAATAATTCAATGTCATTTTTTCGAATTAGTGTCTTCTGCCAGAACAGTGACGATATCATCTCTTGATGATGGCCTCTGCAACGAGCCCGAAACGTCGAGTAAAGAAGGAAGAAGGACACACGGTGGAAACCCGAAAATCTACTACGACAAAAACCAACCGTGAAAGCCTCAAACATTATATACCTACCTAATAATTATATTTTCGGTGGTCAGATTAATTAATATATCGATAATGCAGAGCATATTAAGAACCAGTGATTTTTTTGCATTTCTATTTTAAACGTCATAAAAAACACTGCAAACGTGCAAGCCATTCCCATTCATAATATAATAATAATACGTTGGATTTGCAAAATAAGTAGGTACCTAATAATCTTTTCGTTTTACAAGAAAAAGCAACACAAAATTTTTTTAGACCCAAGATACATTTTGGCAATCATATTATTATGTTCCAGATGCGTTCAGAACTATAAAAGAGATTTACCACAAAATTTATGGTTTTTTGTTACCTACTGTTTTTATTATTTTAGTGATTGATTTATTAATTTAGTATCTAGTGGGCATGCGCGCACCAGTGGCAAAAACTCCATACTAGGCAATTATTAATTAATTAAGGCGATGTCTTTACCTACCAGAGGCACCTAGCTGACAAATACGAAGCTTGCAATTTGAGACATTATTTTTGATAATTTACAATTTAAACTGTCACGGGACCCTACGTTTGGTGTGAAGTATCAATTTTTTTATGACTGGGACTGTCTCAGGACCAGTTACCCAAGTTACTGAGGTCGATACGCTCTCAAGTGAGCTTCGACTGAGTTTACTGATTTTACTCTTATGTAAAGTGCCGGGTGAGAGAAAGGGCATAGAGCAGGGGTTCCCAACCTTTTTGTACTATAGAGCACATTCTAAAATATCGGTAGGGTGGCGGGCACCACCTATTTTTAATCGACAAACTCCTTCCATAACTTAATGTGTCAGACATATCAACCAAATAGCATCTCAGACTCTGGTGATTTGGGTAAGTGTCTAACTAATATTAATATTTATTCGCTTATTTATTTATTAATATCTAAATTTAATTTTGTATGTTTCAGCTTAGTGGTAGTTATGTATTTTGTTAGTAATGTATCCATACCATGACCCCCACAAGGGGGGCTGACAGGGCTCTAGCCTGAGGCCCGGGCTCGATAAGTGAGATAAACACATATCACAAATTTACTCTAATAGCAAAATAAAAGTCGCCTGCGGCGCTATTTTCCTTCAACAATATTCTTATTTAAAATTATGTGGTTGTACAATACAATTTATATTTGTGTAGTGATACTCAAAATACTCCATAATTCAAATTGATGTGTTAAAATATAGGAAAAAACACTACTTAAATATACAAAAATTAATTAATTTTAATGCGTACACCATTTGGATAACATTACTGTAGAGCAGGGGTTCCCAACCTTTTTGTACTCTAGAGCACATTCTAAAATATCGGTAGGGTGGCTGGCACCACCTATTTTTAATCGACAAACTCCTTCCATAACTTCTCATTTTCCCATAATTTATTTTCTTATATTCATAATTTATTAATAAATAATAAACAAAAATGTTTCAAAATAATAAAACTATTATTCAAATTGCATACACACAGAGAAATGTATTTACAAAACGTAAACAAAGTAAACAAAAAACACAAATACAACGAAAACATTTTATAAAAAAATAGAATATCAATATGTCAATGTGATCTTTGGCATTGCATATCATTGGCCAGTGTCTCATAATTAGGAGAGTATGACGATAATCCTGTTAGCAAACAATCATAAAGATGCTCATGAGTCGAGATCTATATCTTGATTTTATTAAGTTCATGTTTGAAAACAATGATTCGCATAAATATGTCGAACCGAAAAATGATTCAATTTTATATGCCGCTTTTTTCAAAAAATGGGAACTTTTCTCTGTCCACTGTATTCCAAAAGTCCTCTGATATTAAGGATTTAAGCAAAATATCATTCTTAAGGTCCAAAATTTCTAACTCTAGTTCTTTTGTCTTACCTTGAACAAAATCTGCAATACATGCAGCCATTTCCATTACATTTATTTGGCAAGTAAAAGGACTGATACAGAAGGAAACAATTGGCTCGATATCTGTAAACTGCAAAAATCTCTATTCAAATTGTTTTTTTAACACTTGAAGATGCTTAATAAATAATTACACGTTTAATTCATTATTACCTAGCATTTTATTCATATGTGGGAAATGCACGAGAGAATTGATCTGCAGATGTGATATCAACAAATCCAATTTAGCTTTAAATGACTTTACAGAGCTTATCATTTCAGCTATGTTTTTGTCTTTCCCCTGCAACTCCAAATTTAAAGAATTCAATTTTTCCATGATTTCTGTGAGAAATCCCAAATCAATCAGCCAGCGAGAGTCAGCGTTCATCATAATTTTCCTTTTTATCGTTTATAAATATTTTTATTTCTTCAATTAAACTCACAAATCTTGTAAGAACCTTTCCTTTACTGAGCCAACGTACTTCAGTATGCAAAATAAGATCATGTTTTTTTTATCTTCAGTATCTTCTAACAGGGCCTTGAAAAGTCGGTGTTGCAAAGGAGCTGCTCGAATAGCATTGATTATTTTTGTAACTATTTTCATAACGTGTTCAAATGGTAATATTTTACAACACAGAGCTTCCTGGTGGATAATACAGTGGTAGGACATAAAGTTAAAAGTTATAAAGTCGGGTTTTCTGCGTGTGTCAGGCTAGCGTGAAAATTCTGTCTCTGTCGAATAGTGGCGGGCACATTGGAATCGTTCCGCGGGCGCCATGGTGCCCGCGGGCACGGGGTTGGGAACCCCTGGCATAGAGAATTAATAAAAAGAAAATGAATTCAAAATATTATAGTGAAAAGTGGTAGGTTTATTTTAACAGCACCTCTCTTGGCTGTGTTAACTTTTAGAGCGTGGTAGACAGTTTTGACGGTTTAAACGGCTAACTTATTGTAACAATAATTATAATAGGTACCTAAGTCAATACAAAAATATGATAAACTACTCATGATAGCCAGTGACGTCCCTAAAAAAATGCCGCCCCTAGGCAGCGCCAAAATGCCGACCACAGAACAGATAATAAATATAATACCGATAGTCTATATTCAATACGCCGCATCTTGATGCAGGGTTTTGAATGTGTGAGTGTCCTACGAAAATGAAGCACGCATTATGCACGTGCAATAGTGTGTGTAATACACCAACATTAAATGAGCGTAAATGCATAAACCGAGAGCAGTTTTTAGTATTCGACGTAAAACGTATTCTTAACACGTGTGTAAGTTTAACCCGGATTCTTCCTTACTCGATTCGGTTACCTGCTTCGCCTTACCCGTTATGTATTTCAGTTCCCATTATTTCTGAGTTCCTTGTGCCGCACTCTTTGGCAGCATCCGGAATACGTGTCCCAGCCACGTAAATCGTCTCTTCATGATAACTTCAATCACCGAAGGCTGTTGTGTCTGCTCACGAACTCGGGTGTTTGTAACGCGGTCGTACCAATGTACCCCTAAGTTTCGGTGGAGTCATAGATTCTCAAAGCTCAAAACCCGAGACTCTTTAAGCTTAGTAAGATGTCATGTCTCACAGCCATACAGGAGCACAGGTAGTACGCACGCGTTAAACAAACGACATTTGGTCCTCACAGAATACAGCCTTGACCTCCATGCGACTCCAAGTTGGTTGAAGGCAGAGCCCGCCACACCTATGCGGATTCCAAGCTCACTAGAAATACCACCATCATCGGCAACCGTGGCACCCATTTATTTGAACCTGGACACCAGCTCGACAGGCAGACAGGAAACCCGCAGAGGAGTGTCGGCGTCGATGCATGCAGCACTGCACATGGATTTGGTCTTAGCCGCTTTCAGATGAAGACCCACACGTTCGAGCCTGTTCACGGTTACCTCCAACCGTTCGATCGTCGAGTCAAACACGACTGCGTCATCTGCATACTCCAAGTCGCACAGTCTTTCTTCGCATAGATCGATTGTGTCATCACTATACAGGTAGGTAAATACTTAGTGTATAATATTTGTTATCTCTTCAGGTTGAAATTGTTATTTTTACTGTCAGAGAGAATTCACGATATTTTCTCTCGATCAATATTCTAATGCGTATTGCAGTCTGATTATAAATGAAAAATATTGACGACCACTGCAATTGATTAAAACTCTTTCCATTGGTTGCGAAGAGATGAATAAAAAACATACATGATTCAAAAAAAAAGATCGCGGCCGAATGCTATTGGTTGATAAATCTCCCCTCTTGAAAACTCGTGTTTAAAAATCGAATAAAAACGCGAATGTTAAAAGACGATCATGCTGCCCTCCAGATGAAATACGAACACAATGAAAAACGGCCTAAAAAATCGCGCGGCTGTTCCTATTGGCTGTTGAGATCCCCTCATATTATTATGTAGTTATAAAAAAGTATAGGTACCCAGGTATTCTCAAAAATAATCGTGGTTGATATAAAAATAATTACTTACAAGATAAAAACTTTTTATTGGTATACCACGTTTTTAAATTTTCTGTTGAATCATATAAACTTGACAATTCTATGTATTATCTAATAAATACATTTTTGTACTTGATAGAAATACTGAATAAATATAGAATACTGAAATGTTATTTTGAGATTTCATATTGATTTCCATAGTAACGCACGTAAATATTAATAATTTAGTTGCTAGGACCCCCTTGGCCCTTAGCAACCAATAATAGTGTTTTACTTTTTACGATTTTTTTTTCGAAATAACTTTCCATACAAAACAGAATTAACTGAAAATGAATTCAATTCTGCTTAAAGATGGCTAAAAGTATTAAAAGAATGCATTGTCATCGTGTTCTGATATATTCTAAAAGTTTCAAATGTCTATCTAGTTGGGAAGTTAGTTAAAAATCGATTGCAAGATTTGGACAAACAAGAAAAAAAATGTACTGGAGAAACAAGAATACGAGTTAATAAAAACGTGGTAATAAATTAATTTCTTAAGTAGGTACTATGCACAATTTTTTTTACCATATCCGATCCTAATATTAATAAGATCATACGGGCCTCCAAGAGTGTGGAGGTTTGTATTAACAGATTTTTGTTTTTACGAGAAATGAATGTTAGCTACTTGCTCAATCTATTAGGTCCATACTCTGACTCCAAACACAATATATGTGTATTTATTTACCAGACCCAGAATTCGAACCTGGGTTCCACGACATTATAGGCCGACGCGTAAGACACCCGGTTATCGTAGGAAAATGGATGTTAGCCACTTGCTCAACCAATTAGGCACATACAATGACTACAAACACAAATTGAAAAACAATACTACCAATGTATATTTATTTTCCAGACCAGGATTTGAACCTGGGACTCACGACTTTATAGGCCGACGCGTAAGCCACTCGGTTATCGTGGGCGTCAATAACCTACGTAGGTAGGTACCTACTCAAAAATTCCTACTTTCTTCTTTTTGTGCCATATCATTGGACCGTTATGCATAGAACACAGCGAAATAAAAATAATCAGTAAGTAGATATAAGTACTTACCTACTTACAAAAAATAATGTCAGGCTTTTATACCTATAGCCTCAGGTTTTGACATTGTGTGCGTGTGTTTTTTATAATACGTGTGTAATCGTTTGTTTGAGTTAGGTATAGGTATGCGTGAAATGTACCTACTTACCAAATTATTTAAAGGTTTTGTTTGATAGTGTTATACCTACCTCGTTACATATTAGTGCAGCGCTCGAAATGGACCGGAACGAACCGGAGCGCAGCTCCTGTTTGTGAAATTCCTGAGATTATTGTTCCGTCTCGTGGAAAAATAAAATATTGCATTCCGGTTCGTGAATTACCTAATACCTAATATTAATTTATTCTATATAGGTATTTAAAAAAAATGATACGATATCAAAGTAAGAAATATATTTTTGACGAGAGAAAACTTTGGTTTTCGTCTGTAACACCAACAACATTATGCTCTTATCTTGCATGCCACAAGACAGTTACATACCCCATTTAACCGTCTGAGCTTGGCAGTTATATTTTTATATAATGCAAATACAATTATTACATAAATACTTATGTAAATATTTTCGGAAAATTATCGAGCGCTCCGGTTCATAAAATCTTCCATTTCGAGTACTGAATTAGTGGAATTGCTACATACCATCTGGTTGACAAATTCGACAATCAATTTATAATATAGTTATCTACCTACCTACAGACAAATATAAAATAATGAAGTTATTGTTTAAATACGTATGAAAGCATTTAAAAATTGTTTTTATCAATAAGGTACTTAAATAATCGCCTAGTATTGAGCCTATGTAACTGATAATAATAAATAGTACCAATACAACATATTTAAATTAAAATTTAACAAAGAAACAACATACGTAAATTAGGTAGATACCTATGTGTGTATTTTTTCTTGATTGGTGTTTCAAGTTCCCCTACGTTTTGTATTTAAAAATGGAACTAAAAAGCGATCTATTTTTAAATTAACTTTAGGGTTATTGTAGGGAAATTCAACCACACAAAACGCTTCGAAGAGGAAGTGTAGAATTTTAAAAACCAATCGCAAGGCGGGAAGCAATTTAAAAATAGAACTTTTTAATGCCGCGGTTAATTTTATTGTTCGTGTTTTTGAGGGGGACTAAAAATGACAAGTAGTTTTAGTTAGAGATACATAAAAGATAGGTAAATATACATATCTATTTCAAACTTCTCCTCATTTACGGAGAGGTTTTAAGAGGACAAATGAAGCGCAT
The DNA here is from genome assembly GCF_057557595.1 of Rhyacophila brunnea. Taxonomy (NCBI): domain Eukaryota; kingdom Metazoa; phylum Arthropoda; class Insecta; order Trichoptera; family Rhyacophilidae; genus Rhyacophila; species Rhyacophila brunnea. The sequence continues at coordinate 26,231,676 of NW_028232904.1, read as the reverse complement.
AAGACTGCATATTTCCGCAACGCTAACATAGACCGCTTCAAACTAACCGTCCCACATCACACGGTATTAATCAAGCACATCACGAGGCCCTAAGCTTTGGGCAGGCCCCCCTACCTATCACTAAGATTAAAGGCATTATGACGCTCTACAGTAACTTTGTCCAAATGGTGTTCGAGGTAAAATTAAAAGTATTTAGTATATTTTTTAGCCATTTTTAATATTTTTTAATACATCCATTTGAATTATTGAATCGACACACATCAAACATTGCATCGCATAACTACATGCTTTAAAAGCATAATCAATATTAATATTTGAAGTAAATTAGTGCCGCAAGCGACTTTTTTACTATTAGGGTAAAATTGTGATGTGTGTTTATCTCACTTATCTGGTTGACCCACCACGCAGGGGCCCTCCTGAGCCCGGGCCCTTAGGCTAGAGCCCTGTCAGGCCCCCCTTTGTGGGGGCCATGTACCTACCCATGGGAGAGATGAGTACGGTGAATTTACAAAAAATAAATGTGTCTAATTAATAAACAGCTATAGGTAGATATGTAGGTACCTACCTATTAAGGAAATAACATAATTTTGAAAAACATATGTAGGGACTCGAACTCACGTCTTTCACTTTCCTGGTGAGTGCTTTAGTCTCTAAGCTGCTTAACAATCAAATGGGCCTCCACAGATTTGAGTTTGTACTTACCTACCTACCTATTACACACAGTTTTTGTTTTTACGAGAAAGGTGTCTTTGCCACTTGCTCAATCTAATATACATTGATAAACAACATGTAATGTGCCAGACCCAGGGTTCAAACCCGAGATCAACGAAATAATTAGCCGATACGTTACCGCTCGGCCATCGTGGGCGAACCTACAAATTTACTGTTAATATTAGGTAAATGAGTTTGTTTGATTGGGTAGGTATATAAAAATTATTACTTCAAGACGTTCACATGACATTTAGAATTAAAATAAGAAATCAAGTGAGTAGGAAAACAAGCCAAGAAATAATCTTATAGCAAAAAGTGAAAATAAAATTACAATGAACGACAATTTAAGCAATAAAGTAGAATTTTAAAATTAAAAAAGTAGATAGTAGTGATAGAGCCGGGAAAAATGATTTAAGAGCAAAAGTGACCTACGAGGTTCAAGAGAATGATTTATGTGTATTACCTAAGTACCTCACTGGCGAGGGGTGGAGGTAGGCTGTTAAGATTCGACTTAAATAGTGCACATTAAACTTTGTCAGTCATACTTATTTGTTTTCATTGAACTAAATATACAATTTTCGGATGGTACCTACTGGTAAGTTTTTAAAATTCAATTAAACCATGCGAAATCAAACCATATTAGATAATAGTCAAAAAATACTCGTCTATCTATAAAATATCTAAAATTATGGAATTAAATCATACATAACGTTGAATATTTTATAGATAGAGTTATATGTAGTTTGGTTTAGGCAGGGCTTAATGAATTTTAGAAAAATTAACCAACAATATTTGTAATAGTACCTTTTCTTAATTCAACGAAAATAAAGAAGTATGAATGAAAAAGTACCTATATACAATTTTGTCGTATCACCCAAAATGTACCAAAACTACTATGGTTTGATTTAGGCAGGGCTTGATTGATTTTTAAAAACTAACCAATACCATCTGCAAATTGTAGTCTTGGTTCAATAAAAACAAATACGTATGACTAACAAAGTTTAATGTGCACTATATATGGCGAATCTTAACAGCCTACCTCCACCCTTCGCTACTGACGTTACCTATAAACAAAACTTTTTATATATTTTAGTTCCTTCGGAGTCAGTTCCTACGTTCCTCGTTGTTAAGGACGCTAATCCCATTGGCTCGAATGACTCCGGCGCCTTTTAGATAAGCGCTTGAACAATCGAAAATAAAAATGTGACATAGGATTTATAGATACATAAAAAATATATTGATATTATTTCCCCTTGTGTAAATCCCGGAGTAAGACTTTTTGCCATGTTAGCTTTGCATGGTTAGGTAGGAACTAAATTAATGTTGATTTTGGTATATTTACTATCAATTTATGACGGGCCATCTGAAATAATCCCCAAAGACACATTTTTTCGAAGATTTTTTTTTAATCGATTAACACTGTTAGGTATTTAGGTAGAACTACGGTAGGTACCTACCACCTACCCCTTCTTATCGTGACGAAATTAAAAAAATGTGTGGTGTGTTTAACAGACGGCAGTGGCGAAGAGTGGAGGTAGGCTGTTAAGATCAGGCATACGTAGTGCATACTAAACTTTGTCAGTCATACGCATGGCCCCCACATCCTGAAGCGGGCCCTCCTACCTATCGCTAAAGTTAAAGGCAGTGTGACTATCTACAGTTGTATATTCCAAATAGTATTCGAGGTAAGAATTGGGATATTTTAATAATTTTTAATGCAATGGAAATTGAATTATGGAGTTATCGAATATTGACAAACAATAATCAAAAATTGCATCGCACAACCAGATAATTAAAATTTTTAATTATTGTATAAGTGAAATAGCGCCGCAGGCGTCATTTTTTTACAATTAGTGAAATTTTGTGATTTGTGTATTCTCACTTGGCTGGTCAATACGCTAGGTCGGGCCCCCCTTAAGACAGGGCCCCCAGGCTGGAGCCCTGTCAGCCCCCCCCCCCTCGTGGGGGCCATGGTCATACGTATTTGTTTTCATTGAAATGCAGATAGTGCTGGATAGTTTTTAAAATTCAATGAAACCCTCCGTAAACCAAGCCATAATAATTGATAATTGTCAAAAAATATTATAATTAGGTACCTATGCCTCTAAATCATACATAGTTATAAATGCGTATTTTATATAAGTAATTATAGAAGAATATTTTTTATCGATTATGGTTTGGCTTAGGCAGGGCTAAATGAATTAAAAAAACTAACTGGGTACCTAACTAACACCTTCTGTAATAAATGTATTCTGAATTCACCGAAAACAAATACCTAAGTATGACTAAAAAGGTGTGCATCGCCCATAGCATAACTAAACTATTATGGTTTGGTTTAGGTAGAGTTTAACTGAATTTTAAAAACCAACTGCAATTTAGGTATATTCTTAGGGCCGTATGTATGAGATTCCCAAATTCTTTATAAGCTATTTAACCGATTTTCCATCGAATAGCTTATAACACTGTTTGTGACGTAAGCGATCTGACGTCACGCGCCATTAAAAATGGCTGCCTCAGCTGTCACTTTCAAATGTCATTCTAATTTTGCATTCATTGCAACAAACGTTTGGTTGAGGCTCTTGTTCGTTTTGTAGATTCTGTAAAACATTTGCGAACTTTAAAAACAGTTCCTAGTCGTGCTGTTTACAAAATACGTATAATTTTGATCCCTAGTCTATAATCTAGATAGTAGGTAACTGATAAAATACCTCGTACCTATTTCGGTTGCAATATTTCTCATGGAGACATAAGATGGACTTACGTAAGATTACGATAAAATATCTCCGCTAAACCACCGCAAAAATATGTACCTACTGCTATATTTGGCATTAAAATATACAATTGGAAGCATTCTGCGTTCTTCAAAATATTATGGTACCTACCTACCTAATTAATTATTGTAAGATAACTGTAATAAACAAGGCACAACTCTCAAATACACTGGAAACATCAATAGTGTCATACGGTGATTGGTATAAATGATAATATTATACAGAGATCATTACATATTATTGTCTAAATCATTTGCATTTCCTGTCATTTATTCTTATTCTGTTTTGACATCAGACATTGTCATAATAACTGAAGTGAAGTTAGTCATAATAATATTCAGTATTGCCACCAAATGTATTCAGTGTTGCCACCAAATGGAAAAGTTTACTGGCAATACAACCTTTCGTACAGTAGAATAATTATAAAATACATGTGATAAAATAGCTGATAAATTATTTAAAGTTCATAATAATTATTAAATTTATATGGTACCGTTCGCACACTTTCAGACACATTTACAATTTCAAAATTTTGAATTATTTATCGGGGAATGAAATTTTATAATACGAACGCCATGACACATGAGAAGTCACATTCGTGACGTCACTTAACAGCTAATTACGTTTTTACTCATGCATACAAACGTGCAGCATATAGCCTATAAGGTTTTTGGGAATCTCATGCATACGACTGTTAGTTAACTGCCATCATCTGCAATTTATATTATTAGTTAAATGAAAACAAATAAGTATGACTGGCAAAGTTTAGTGGGCACTATGTCCTTTATGTCGGATCTTTCGAGCCTACCTCCCTCTCCGCTGACAGATGGGACAGCGCGACGCAGATGACACAAACGGATACTAACTAGTATCTAATTGGTTACCAATCTGTAAAAAAACATTATTAAGTTTTCAGGGGACAATAAAACTGCTCTTCCCTTATTGATATGGTGACCGTTCATTCATTATTTTAGATGACAGTCCTTTATTTTAGCCTTGTATCATTGATATTTATTGTTATATTCATATTTAATAAACCACATCAAACTTGCCCTTTATTTTTATTACCACGTTTTTATTAGCTCGTATTCTTGTTTGTCTTGGGCTGTTTATCCATTACAAATCTTGCAATCGATTTTTAAATAACTTCTCGACTAGCTCAACATTTGAAACTTATATTTTTTCTATAATCTAAGCTTATAGAATATATCAGAACACGATGCCAATGCATTCTTTTAATACTTTTAGCCATCTTTAAGTAGAATTGGATTCTGTTTTGTATGAAAATTTATAAAAGTAAAATACTATTATTGGTTGCTAAGGGAGTGGTCCTAGTAACTAAATTATTAATATATACGTGCGTTACTATGGAAATCAAAATTACATTTCAGTATTCTATATTTGTTTGTTGCAAAATAGCAAAAAAATGATTTGTTGACAATTGACTTATTTGTCCTATATTATTAATACATAGAATTGTCAAGTTTATATGATTCAACAGAAAATTTAAAAACGTGGTATATGTATACAAACTTCTTTTTATCTTGTAATTATTGAAATTTTCAGATGAATAGGTAAATTGAATATTTTTTTTATTGGTAGCTCAAACTTTGCACAGTGAAATGAATAAGTTTGAAAACCACTGTGATTATTAATTTTCTTTTATACCTATTGCAATAAGTAGATGGGGTAGGTAGGTATATACTTACCTAATAGTTTTTTTTTTAAATTAATTTGTGACTTTCCACGAGCAATAATAAATTCAACGTAGGTTAAAATCACAGAACAGATTAATAAATATAATTCCGATAGGCTATATCCCAATGACGCAGGATTTTGAATGTGTGAGTGTCCTACGAAAATAAACCACGCATTATAGACGTGCAATAGTGTGTGTTGCAACCAATTTTGAATAAGCGTCAGTCAATGACATTAATATGGACGAAGCATCTGGAAAAAAATGACACTCACTTTTTTGTCGGGTCTGCCGAATGGCATAATCTGTTCTAACGCCATTACAATAAAGGTGATATTGCTATAAATTCCCAATGCTTTTTGTCGGGTCTGTCGAATGGCATAATTAATATTTTAATGTCGATATCGCTCGCTCAAATGAACATTGACACTAGAAACACTGTTCTAACACCATTACAATAAAGATGATATTGCTATAAATTCCTGATGCGTGATATCGCATAATGGAAATTGCGAAATTTTGTCACTTGACGTCTATTTATACACGTGCGAATGTCGCTATGCGCGAATTTACTTGCTAGCTACTGTACTGGGTGCGTTGTCCAATAATAATGTCATTGGCGTCAGTGCATAAAACGAGAGCAGTTGTCAGAACTAAATACGAGCGTATTCTTCATACGTGTTTAATTGTTCCATATTCTTCCACACTCGAGTTTGGTTGCCTGTTATTCCACACCCGTTAGATATTTCAGTTCTCATTATTTCTGATTTCCTTGATTAAAATACATAGGTACCTACCAACTTAAAATTATTATGTAACTTATCTAACTAGGTACCTACCTAAAGTACCTACTTAAATTTCGTAATTTATATCTTATGTGGTTCTTTCCTTTGATTGTGTTATGTTTTATGTGCTGCGAGGTCGGCCATTGCATAATATCTATCTCTTGACATCCAATATCCCATTTGCGAAAAACAATATTGCGAAAAATATTTTCCACCCCATGCCATAAGTAAATAGGAAAAACTCCCCCTGCTAAAACAAAGATTTCCCATTAATATAATGACATACCTACCTATATCTCAATTTTATTCAATTGACCTTTCGTGACTTTTATGGCAACGTGCTGATTTAGAAAAAAGTATTAAATATTTTTTGTTATTACTCATCGAATGCTAACAATAATTTTGTTTTAAAGAAAATGTTATTTTTGTCCGAATACCTGTACAAATTCAAATACCGGTTTCGTCTAGCGACATCTGCTCAGCTGTGACAAAAACTAGAAACATTATAGTTTGTTATTAATTTCTTTGGTACTGTTCGGTTATAAGGAATACAGCGGAAAACACATTTTGAAAATAGCCGATAAACTCGTCTCGTGCCATTAGTGACGTCCCTAGGTAAAATTCCGCCCCTAAGCAGCGCCAAAAAGCCGCCCCATTTTTTATACAGTATTTTTATCACCCTTTCATAATTCCAGTATCTAAGAAATGTGTTGTATTGATACATTAGGTACTAACAAAATATACACCAAAGCATACAAAATTAAATTTAGATATAAAAAGCGAATAAATATAATTTTGTTAGACATTTACCCAAATCATCAAAGTCTGATGTCGTATTTGGTTGATATTTCTGACACATTTGGTTTGTACCATTTAGCAATACACAGATTTGTTATTTCCACACCATTTTTACAAAGCTATTATTGTAGGTAGGTACAACATGTAAACAAAATATTTTTAGCTATTTCTATAAGTAGGTGTACCAAATCTCGATTTGCCGCCCTTAGAGTAACTGCCGCCCCCAAGCGACGCTCAATCTGCCTACCCCCACGAGACGTCACTGCGTGCTATCCTCTATCAGAGTTTGGTTACCATCAGGGAACTCAGAAATAATAGGAACTGAAACACCTAACGGGTGTGGAGAAATAGGCAACCGATCTCGAGTGTGGAAGAATATGCGATAAACTTAAACGTGTGTCAAGAATGCGCATTCGCATTCGTTCTGCCAACTTACTGCTCTCGTTTTATTCACTGACGCAAATTCAATATTGGTGTAGGTAGGATATCACACACTATTGTACGTTTATAATGTGTGGCTCATTTTCGTAGGACACTCACAATTTCAAAACACTGCGTCAAAATGTAGTGTATTGGGATATAGCCTATCGGAATTCTATCTATTTATCTGTGGTTACCATCAAAGCGATCTTTAAGTTGTGATTATATTATGCTGCACGTCACGTACTATCACGCGACGTCACAGTAAGCTGCCGCTACGGGAAAAAAATGTGAAATGTCGTTTTTCTTCGTGTTTAAAAATGTTATTAGACTGATTCTCCCATCCCGTAGCACATTTTGAACCTTTAAACGAACATTGTCAGTTGGGTCAACAATGAGGTCACCCCACGTTGAACCGCACTGCATCGACACCTACGTGACGTTTTGAACGTTTTTATCATATTATAAATGTCTACACTTTTTCGAATCATGTCAAAATCACGTTTTTGTTTTTAGTGGTTGGCACTATGTACCTATTTTCTATAAGAATATTGTTTATTATCTATGGTTTGCAGATTTGGTTCTGTTCAAAATATTATCTATGGCTATAATATTGCAAGTAATTTTAACGTACGCACACGTAGAAACTGTTAATTGAAATAAACATGAATAATTAGTAATAATTCAAAATACTAATACATTAGAATTGGCACTCTCTATAATTGAATTTGGAGAGATGGTGATCGTTCAAAATATTCTGCAAAATAACGAAACTATAGACTAAATTTGTCGCCATGACATCGTGACAATGACGTGACATGCATCTCAATTTGATCGGAACTTAATAATCTTTAATAATTGGTCTGCGCGCGTGGTTATAATCGTTTGGTTTTTTTGGCTCTTTAACTTAAAATCAATTTAACTTTTCGTTGTTTTGACAAAAATAAACCGTTTACTTACCAGGTTCAAACAGTCATCAATATCGCTGTTTGATGTTTTCAATTGGCCATAGACAACGATCGGGTGACGTCACGGGTGCCAAAGCGTAAAATGGCGCGGAAGTGAAAATGATATGGCCGCTCGCGACGTTCTCGCGCAAAATAAATATTGGCGGGTAAATATTTTGATTGTAGGCAAGGATAAAACGAAATAAAGCAACGAGCCGATACCTACCTATCAGAATATTTCTTGACTCTATGTAGGTACCTATGTGCGTACCTACTACATATAAGTAAGTAAATAACTTTATTGTATTAACTTCCTAATATACCTATGTTTTATATGGGTCATGGCCCCCACAAAGAGGGGGCCCGGGCTCAGGAAGGGCCCGGCGTGGCAAGTCGACCAGATAAGTGATATAAACACACATCACAAAGTCTCTCTAATAGTAAAAAAAGTCACCTGCGGAGCTATTGTTCTTCAATATTTTTTATTATTTAAAATTATGTGGTTGTACGATTTAATTTTTAATTGTGTATCGATACTCGACAACTCCATAATTCAAATGGATGTAGCTATTAAAATATACAAAAAAACACTAAATATACACATTAATTTTATCACGTACACCGCTTGGTACACCTACTGTAGAGCGTCACACTGGCTTTATCTTTAGCGATAGATAGGTAGGGAGGCCCGCCAAAGATCCTAGCCTGGGGGCCCGCTTCAATATGTGGGGGCCATGATATGGGTACTTAATCTTTAAGATTTTTAATCTCTGCCAATTCCAATTTTAAATTTTCATGACAAATCTTGATAAATTGTGCATATTTTTGAACAGATTCTATTTTTTGACTTAGCTGTCAGAATTACTTTTATTTTGGCATGCTGTAGGTATGCCTAATTTAAACAGAATGTGATTATTATTGTTTTGTATAATATTGATCAATGAAGCGATCTCGTGCGAAGCTTTGCTAACATTTTATCAAGTTGTCTATAAATACGTAAGTAAGTATTAGCTTTATCTAAAAAATAATATCTACTTATCATAATTCGTGCACGAGTAGGTATAAAAGTATAATTGGGCCTGGTCTTAGAGCGATTGTAGATACTGTCACGCTTTGGGGGGGGGGGGGGGGGGTCGCGCCCTAAGTGACTTCCGGCGTGGAAATAAAAATCACATACAAATATTGTAACGGGGTGGTTTTTAATTGCCGTCAAATATTTGAGTAAGTATAAAACATTTAAAATTCGAGATTCTATGCCAGTAGAATCATAAAATTCTAATTCAGAAATTAAATTAAAATTGATAAAAAAACGTTTATTAAAACATAATTCAAATATATTGGAAATAATTCTGTTGATATATGATATATCATGGGAGATAAGTAAAAGCCATCAATATGTAGCTTAAATTCTGTCTCCCATTTCATCTGGCCTGGCCTATCGTCGACCATTTTTAAGGATATAATAATATTCGTATCCGTCCTCTCCTCGCCTCGGGAAAATGCTTTAATCAGGCCTCGCGCTTGCTAGGACCGGCCCTGAGTATAACCAGATTATGGTAGATAAGTATTTAACAGTTTTAGTTTCAAGACTCAAAAAAATACAATAGTTTGTCGGTAGATACAAGGATTTTTCGAAACCGATATACTACCTATCTCAAAATGTTGGTTATGGTTGAAATTTTTAGACAGGAAAGTAAATAGGTTATAGGTACATCCCTGACATAATAACATATTCATAATATGGTAAAAAAATGGGAAGGTAAAAAAAAAAACATCAGAAACACAAGTCACAGCGGAACCAGTAACGTGTATGGCTGAAACCTCCCCCCCAGGAAAACTATATATAAGTTGCAGGACTGTACACAGATTAATAAAAAAGACAGATTAATAAAAAAATCCGATAGGTTATATCCTAATACAATACATTTTGACGCAGGATTTTGAATGAGTGTCCTACGAGAATGAACCACGCATTATAGACGAGCGATAGTGTGTGCTGTAACCTTCAATACACCAATATTAAATGAGCGTCATTGCATAAACTGAGAGCAGTTGTCAGTATTCGACGTACTTATGACGTATTCTTGACACGTGTTTAAGTTTATCCCGTATTCGTCCGCACTCGAGATCGGTTGCCTGCTTCTCCACACCCGTTGGGTTCAGTTCCCTGGGTCCATGGTTTGAATTTGACCACACTCATCATCACCCAAAAATGCTTATTATGTTCTGGTGAAAAATACTTAGGTACGTAGATACTTAAATAATTTTTTTTATACACAATCACAATCCTTGACTACTTAAAAACATGTTAAATGACACATACTGGATAAGAAACATTAATTAAACGCGATGTTTTTTTTTTTTAATTGCAAGTGTAAATTATTAGATGTTGATGTGTAAGTATTCTTCGACCTTGGGAATGCTTCAAACACACAATAAAATTTAGTTATTATTTATGTAAACATGATTTTACAGAACGGCATTCTCTGTGTCTAAGGGTCATGTTTTTCATACATAGCTTTGTGAGTTATTAATTATAACTAAGAATAAGTAGGTGGATGGGTATATTGTCAAAAAAATTAAGAAAATAATTTAATAGAGTGTCTTAAATAAGCGAAAAATAAAAAATAACGCATGTTTTCGCTTTGTTATTCAGCACGCGTCGCCACTGAAGCGCGGTGTCGAAATCCCTCCCCAAGCCCTCCGTGCGCGCCATAAAAAATGCTGGCAGCCATTTTTACTGTTTTTTTTTGCCGCGACCCCCCTTCATCGCCCGCCCCTGGAGTCTGAGGTCACCCTTGACCCCCCAGCGGTCGCCATGGATACGCACGCCCCTGATCTACTCCGCCACGCTTTGGTTTACTACGAGAATGTGAAGAAAAATTGAGAAAATCAAAATTGGGCACGCGTTCGTGTGAATTGTCGCGATAGTTTATTTAAAATTTCAAGTTGGTTTTGTTCTAAACATTTATTATTCAAGAGTTCCCAACATGTCATCATGAAATAATGTTCTGTGTAATGATTCATGCCCTCTCACAAATGGCAAATTTAACACACACTGACAACGAATATAGTTAATTCTTATGAATGACGGCCACCACATTTGGCCCAACCAAATTCTATTAAACCATACGAAAACCAAAATAGATAATAGTCAAAAAATACTCGTTTATCTATAAACTATCTAAAGTCATGCAATTAAAATTATACATAACTTTCGATATTTTATAGATATAATAATATTCTTTATCTATTATAGTTTGGTTAGGGAGGGATTAATGAATTTAAAATAATGAACCATAGGTATGTGATATGTACCTATATATTTTTAATCCAACGAAAACAAATAAGTATTAATGAAAAAGTGTGGACAACAGGGAACTCAGAAATAATGGGAACTGAAATACCTAACGGGAAAGGAAAAGCAGGCAATCGATCTCGAGTAAGGAAATACTACGGGATAATACATCATACGTCGAATACTGACAACTGCTCTCAGTTTATGCATTGACGCTCATTTAATATTGGTGTATTACACACACTATTGCACGTCTATAATGCTTGGTTCATTTTCGTAGGACATTCACACATTCAAAACTTGCGTCAAACTTAACTGTATTGGTATAGGTATAGCCTATCGGGATTCTATTTATTATCTGTTCTATGGTGCACAATTTTGTCGTAGGTATCGCCCAAAATATACCAAAACTATTACGGCTTAGTTTAGGCATGGTTTAATTATTGATTTTTAAAAACTAACCAACACCGTCTGTAAATTATTGTAGTCTTACTTCAATATGATATTATGTATGCCTAACAACGTTTAATGCGCACTATTTATGGCGGATCATAACAGCTTACCTCCACCCTTCGCTACTGAGGTACCAAGTGATTGGAATATGACAGATAAACTGTAATTTTCTACGATACATTCGATAGAAACATACAAAAATAAGAAGAGATGTATGTAGAAACACAATTTGGTTTTTTGTTGTCTTATTAAAATTTATTAAAATTATTGTCTGTCATGAATCCTTTTTTATACGGCTGAGTGACTTCAAAAGCTAGTAGGTAAGTATACTGCTAAAACTAGTAAACTAAGTTGTTTTTTTTATGTTTGAAAATATTGAGGGATTTTGGACCTCTACAAGGTGTACGGTATGATTTCTCGATAATAAAATAAATGTGTGGACGCGTACAATCATGGAAAGTGGGAATAAAAAAATGACAAACTAAATTCAAATAAAACAGAGACGGGAATTACAATTGCTTTTAGAGAATACGTACCTACGTACAATGTCATCCTATAGACGTATAATAATAATACTAGTGACTTTTAACATTAACGAAATCTGAAATTTGATTATGAGATACTTAATCATGTTTTTAAAATTGCACATTTTTATGAAAATTTAATTTTTGGGTCAAATTAATAATATAGGTTACATGTAAATTATACGTATTACATTTTACCGTAGCACAGTTTACCGTGAGTTCTCTTATCGGAAAGAGATGACCGTATACTATACGGAAGGTCATAGTTATATTTATCGTTCTGTTTTGTCACTGTTCTGTTTTGTCGTGGAACACTAAATAGGTAGGTAGAGTATAGATGGACCGGTCACGTTGTGAGATGCGATGGGTCTAGGTTTCACCATTCAGTTTATGAAGGAACCCCTATTTATTCTAAATTCTACTAAGTCTTATATTGTGATTCTATAATTCACTATTTATTTAGTTTAATTAGGGATTTGTCCTAGGCCCCAGACAACTATGACTCGACCGCGGTAAATAATTTCATACTATTAGGTATAGTCTAGGACTCCGAAGAGACAGGGATGGGTTATTATGGTAAACAGAGAAAGCACGTTGCCTATTGTATACAGTGAAACACGTTAAGGCTATACTTCAGCTGAGGCATGGTCTAAAAAGATCGTGACTAGGCGATACGCGGATTGTGCAAATGACGCGAGCCGAACGAAATATAATTTGTCATAAAAAAATCAACATGCGTCCTTTTAATGTTTTGTTTATTATTATATTCGTAATCATAATAGTATATTCATTGACATGTTTGCTTTTTCAAGTATGCGGAATGTTTTTTAGTCATCTTTACACGATTTAAGAATATATCCCTCCGACGCCATCACAAAACAAATTGTCGCGCTCACACCTCGACTGTCAGTCTCCGATTGGCGATGACTGCGAAATTTCCTTCCACATACTGTTGAAAATTATTTGTCGTTTCACTTATGTACGCTCTTAACATATAAATTTAGTTACTTTAAAACTGGGAAAAACTCTACTGTGGTAAGAGGTGGCAAAACTGGTATCTTCATCTGGTGACAGTAAGTTGTCTGTCAACGTCGGGAGTTATTTTAGAAATCAGGCGCGCACACATAAAATGTTTTGGGGAAGGTCCATTTATTATTTTCCCCCCTACCTATCGCTAAGTAAAAAGACAGTGTGACGCTCTACAGTAGCGTTTTCCAAATGGTGTACGCGGTAAAATTAATGTGTTTTATTGTATATTTTAATACATCCATTTGAATTATGGAGATGTCGAGCATTGGATACACAATTAAAAAGTGTATCGTACAACCACATAACTTTAAATAATAATATCATCGACGGAAAATAGCGCCGCAGGCGACTGTGATGTGTGTTTATCTCACTCATCTGGTCGACTCGCCTCGCCAGGCCCTTCCAGAGGCCGGGCCTCCAGGCTAGAGCCTTGTCAGCCCCCCCCAGTGTTTCAAGATCAGAAGAGATCTACGAGATTCAAGAGAGTAAAAAATAAGCATGCCTTGTAGAAAGGCAATCGGAAAATAATCATTTGTCGAATTATCGAAAGGAAAATAGTTATATGTCTTAAAATAAACATGTATTTTTGGACAGTACTTAATGTCCAATTATTAAATATTTAATGTTTTTCTGAGCACGGTGTCGAATCCCGGCGGGTCCACCATAGATTTTTTTGTATATCATTGTAGACGAAAAATTGGACATCTCGTTACGATTTTTCGAGTAAGGCTCTGCCAATAAACGTATTCTACATTAAAACATGGATAAGTACGGGAGTATTGCGTATGTGCCTAGGTACTTTATTTGAAGTTAGCTTTCCCTCGCTTTCTAAGATATTTATCAGACACAGCCTCCCCCGGATAAGGGTAGGGGGTATATTTTTGGTTTAGGTATATTTATAAGGCATCGATTCCTCCCTGCGAATGCCTACCTCCCGTCATGAGGGTGGAACAGTTATTTAGGGTGGAAAAAATGCCAATACAGAATGTGTATACTTGAGTGCCTGCCTACCTACCTATTGAACCCGTTTCACATTTTTACATTTTATGTGGTGGAAAATTTTATATTGATCGAAATTTTGGACTTTGGTTTTGATGTATAGGTACAAGCCTCCTCTTTGCTTAGAAGACAACTTGGAAGATCCTTCATTAAGTTTGGTACTAAAATTATTCTAAGTATCTAACTATCTAGTAAGTATTTTATGTAGTGTTTCTATAGTACATATTTCGAAGGAGAACAGAAACTCGAAACTAGAGGAAGGTTTATAATTCATTTGTACTATACTTATCTAACATTTAATAGCAATTTAGTATGATTGCTGTCATAGACAACATAATATTCCGTAAGTGTTTTCCAATGTGTGCTTGACCCGGTGTACAATTCCATCGGATTGAACCACAGAACAGATAATAAATAGAAGTACGATACGCTATATACCAATACAGTAAATTTTGACGTTGGGTTTTGAATGTGTGAGTATCCTACGGAAACGAACCACGCATTATCGACGTGCAATAGTATGTGTAATATACCAATATGAAATGAGCGTCAATGCATAAACCGAGAGCAGTTGTCAGTATTCAACGTATGACTTATTTTTTACACGTGTTTAAATTTATCCCGTGTTCTTCCTTACTCGAGATCGGTTGCCTGCTTCCCCTTATTCCGTTAGGTATTTCAGTTTCCATTATTTCTAAGTTCCCTGTTCAAGACCCACCATAAGAAATATAATTCCTATAAGCTATATGCCAATACAGTAAATTTTGACGCAGGGTTTTGAATGTGTGAGTATCCTACGGAAATGAACCACGCATTATCGACGTGCAATAGTGTGTGTAATATACCAATATTAAATGAGCGTCAATTCATAAACCGAGAGCTGTTGCCAGTATTCGACGTATGACGTATTCTTGACACGTGTTAAAATTTATCCCGCATGCTTCCTTACTTGAGATCGGTTGCCTGCTTCCCCTCATTCCGTTAGGTATTTCAGTTCCCATTATTTCTGAGTTCCCTGTTCAAGACCCACCATAAGAAATAGAGTTCCGATAAGCTATATGCCAATACAATAAATTTTGACGCAGGGTTTTGAATGTGTTAGTGTACGAAAATGAACCACGAATTATAGACGTGCAATAGTGTGTGTAATACACCAATATTAAATGAGCGTCAATGCATAAACCGAGAGCAGTTGTCGGTATTCGACGTATGACTTATTTTTGACACGTGTTTAAATTTATCCCGTGTTTTTCCTTACTCGAGATCGGTTGCCTGCTTCTCCTTACCCGTTAGGTATTTCAATTCCCTGGATTGAGCGAATGGGTAAAAACCATTTCTCGTAAAAATAGTTTTAAAAATATTGAAACTTCCACTCTGTGGAGATCCATATGCTTTGCTCAGGAGCGACCATAGTAATTTACTTTCTGCATTGCACCATAGTATATAAAAAATCAATACCATCACACCCATTCATAACAAATTAAAATTTCAGGGCTTCTTTTGACAGGTTACGTCATGTAAATTTTACGTATTACATTTCGCTGTATCACAGTTTACCGTAAGCTGTCGTACCGGGAAGAACGCGATTGCAGAACTACAAGGTTCTAAGTGTTTATTATTGTCAAAACAAAATGAGGCAGTTTATAATAATACTTCATTGTTACGTTTGTTTTGTCAAAAATATACACTTAGAACCTTGCAGTATGTATTAGGCTGGAGTAATGACATTATTAATGGACAACGCACTCAGTACAGTAGCTAGCAAGTAAATTCGCGCATAGTGACATTCGCACATGTAGGTATAGGTAGACGTCACGCAATTTCCATTATGCGATATCACGCATGGAGAATTTATAGCAATATCACCTTTATTGTAATGGCGTTAGAACAGTGTTTCTAGTGTCAATGTTAATTTGAGCGAGCGATATTGATATTAAAATATGAATTATGCCATTCGGCAGACCCGACAAAAAGCATTGAGAATTTATAGCAATATCACCTTTATTGTAATGGCGTTAGAACAGATTATACCATTCGGCAGACCCGACGTAAAAGTGAGTGTCATTTTTTTTTCAGATGCTTCGTCCATATTAATGTCATTGGGCTGGAGAGATTCTACAGTCTACTAACTCCCCATTAAAAAATATATGTAGGTACATATAGCAGTGATGAAGACTGCTTGTTGGATGGAAGCAAATGATTATTTTATAACGAACAAATTATGTGGTTATATATATTGTACGTATTGCATTTCGCCGTATCACAATATGATTGTCCGTGAGCTGTCATACCGGAAAGAGATGGCCGTATAACATTGAGATAAAAAATAACGCGTTGATCTTGGGGAATTGCAGATTGTAATTTTTTAAAAAAATTTATTAGATTCAATAAGAACATTATTTATTTGATATGGAAGTATACGGTTATTATTATTGTTAATATAAGTAAGTATACGAAATGATTGTATTTATAATTTACTTTCCTTTTCTATTTTCTTCTGTCTTCCACTATTTTTTATTAGGTAGGTACCTATCTTAGACTATAGGTATATACGTATTTTTAAGTGTTTTATTTGGACACGAATTTGATCTCAATGCCATACGATCACCGGTTTCCGATACAATAACTCACTGTGAACCAGTGATACGCTTTTGACAATGCATGCACTGAGTTAAAAATAGTGTTAAGATTCAAATTTCAAATTCATTTTTTTTACATACTTATTAGTGAACATTACAAATTATAAATTTAAGACGTTCACAATATGACATTAAGAAGAAAAGAAATATTAATAAAACAGTATTACCTATATAAAGAAAAATAAATATGTATATCACCATTAAAGAGTAGAAAAGTGTAAATACAAAAAAATATTAATTAGATACAAGGAAGTACCTACCTACACATTGAATGAGCTAAGCAGACTCTATTTTAAGAATTTATTAAACAATGCCCACCTATACTCATTCTCACTCAGGTGGAATATGTCAAAATCCGAAGTGATTTGGTTGAACAGAGTTATTGCTCTCCCAATTGGCATTACCAATGGCAGATTAGTTCTGCACCTTGGGAAAACAAACAACGGATGCCCTCGATTCCTAAGACAATTATCAGAGACACATAAGCCATTAATGTCCACCTAAATTCACCCTCACGTAAGTGGAATATATTAATATGCGAAGCAATTTCATTAACCATGGTTATTGCCCTTCCAATTGGCATTACTAATAGCAGGTTAGTTCTGCACCTTGGGAGAACAAACAACGGATGCCCTCGATTCCTAAGACAATTATCAGAGACGCATAAGCCATTAACGTCCACCTAAATTCATCCTCATGTAAGTGGAATATATTAATATGCGAAGCGATTTCATTAAACATGGTTATTGCCCTCCCAATTGGCATTACTAATGGCAGGTTAGTTCTGCACCTTGGGAGAACAAACAACGGATGCCCTCGATTCCTAAGACAATTATCAGAGACGTATAAGCCATTAACGTCCACCTAAATTCACCCTCACGTAAGTGGAATATATCAATATACGAAGCGATTTCATTAAACATGGTTATTGCCCTCCTAATTGGCATTACTAATGGCAGGTTAGTTCTGCACCTTGGGAGAACAAACAACGGATGCCCTCGATTCCTAAGGTAATTATCAGAGACACACAAGCCAACACCGCCAAGAAAGGCAGAGTTCACATTTACGCCGCGTATAAGTCTGAAAAAATATGTAGTTAAATAAAGATCTCTTCTAAATTTTAAGCTACAGTATGTACCTAAGCATACCTAAGAGGAAGTCAGTCGGATAGAGCCACGGATAATATCCATAAAGCTGAAAATAAAGGAGTCTCAAAAATTTCTTCTGGACCCTCTCCAGCATAAGGCCGTACTTCAAGTGATGCGGAGCCCAAACAATAGACCAATGACATTATTAATGGACAACGCACTCAGTATAGTAGCCAGTGAGTAAATTCACGCATAGTGACATTCGCACATGTCGACATAGACGTCACGTGACAAAATTTCGCAATTTCCATTATGCGATATCACGCATCGGGAATTTATAGCAATATCACCTTTATTGTAATGGCGTTAGAACAGTGTTTCTAGTGTCAATGTTCATTTGAGCGAACGATATTGATATTAAAATATGAAACATGCCATTCGGCAGACCCGACAAAAAGCATCGGGAATTTATAGCAATATCACCTTTATTGTAATGGCGTTAGAACAGATTATGCCATTCGGCAGACCCGACAAAAAAGTGAGTGTCATTTTTTTCCAGATGCTTCATCCATATCAATGTCATTGCAATAGAGCCACTCTCAAGTCTGTTTCTAACTAAGGAGTTATAGAGAATTTTTAGTGATAAGTAATTAAATTTTCTACAAATACGAATCTGTTATGTTAATTAAATTGTAGCTATTTTAATCATTAGTTTAAGTAGTTTTTCTCAGCTTCATTTTTATATATTTAGCTACCGTAGTCGTCTTCGAAACACAGTTTTCCTCAAAGATTGTGATTTTATAGCGTCCATTAAACTTTCGTTATTTTCCCATCGTTCTACCTACGTTAGAATGATAGACGGTGAAATTAAAATTTCTAATATTCTTTCCATGGCTTTGCGAAAACAAAGACGATCGAATTTGATAAAATACCTACATGGATTCCAATATAAATTCGGATCGCAGCGGCGTAGGCAGGGAGTGTGAGAAAGGGGTGTTATAAAGGTGGCTCGAGTCCAGTGGCGGGGGTGCGCATAAAAAACTCCCCTATGCGGTACTTTTTCATTCCTTTTTAGTGCCTTTTTTTGGAGGGTCGGAGGAAAAAATGAGGAGGGGGCGTTGCCATGGCGACGGTTCCCTCGCGACGTCTGACCGGCCGAAGCTAGGATCGTCAACCATGGTCAAAAAATCGTAAACATTGAAAATTCAGTTACTGTGGATAGAACGAATATAAGCTTAGAATATGAGTAAAACAGAATGTCTCGTAAATTGATTTCAAAGTTAAGTAGGTAGGTAGGTACTTACCTAATATGCAAATGTAAATTTTACATATCTACCTAATATACAATTCCTTTTCAAATGGTCCTTTATTACCTACCTACTATTCCAAATAATGATATTTTTATGTTACCTCATGACTGAGCATCGTGTCCCGGATGATTTGCTGTCAAACAGTCTTCTCCAGTATTCCGGACGACACAAATGGACATTAACGATACTAATAATTATAACAATTAGGCAATATTGTGCATTCGATAACTACTTGTGGATGTGGCATTGACACACATAGAAAATAAATTGCAGTTTTTTTACCTTACGAATTAAATTAAGTAGACATTATGAAAATAAAAATTGGCCTGGTTAAGCAAAACGTCGTACCTACAAAAATTTAGAGAATTACGCGCAGGATACTCAGTTAGATACCTACATGTATTATTAAGAATACACAGATAATGACGTTGTTTTATACAGAAATACTACAAAATAGTTTTCAAAAAGAATTCAATTTCAAAAAAGTCAATTCTAAGGCCCGTTTCAGACAGGACACCAGTGTCGCGCTCGAAGTAATAAAGGAGGCCTTTGTATTCGAATAAAGGGGTCTCTGTATTATGTTTATGAATACCCCAGAGCTAATGAGACAACTAGTGCCCGGTACACTTTTCCGTCGGCCGCTACATTCTCAAGCCACCGATACACCTGTTTTTATTACCTCAGCCAGTTTTATGTTCTAATTTATATTACAAATATTTACAAAACCCCTTTATTCGAATACAAAGGCTTCCTATATTATATGTGAGTGTGACATCGGTGTCCCGTCTGAAACGGGCCTAAGAATCGATAATCGTGAACACATTCTATAGGTACTAATATCTACTGCTGAATTAAATATGTTTTGTGAATGTCGCCGGTAAATATTGATTTGAATGACTACATTCATTTAAAAGCTGCGAGTACGTGTTGCTGAAATTTACTGTTTTTGTGTTAAATATAAAGTATATACTTAAGTGGTAATTTATACTTATTTTTTTAATTTAACATTTAGTTGATTTAGTAGAAAATATAGTTTACTATGTTGTGTTTAAATTTGGTAGCCGTACTGAGAAGCAACATGCTGGTATAAGTCGGCTCGCACATTGGAACTCGTCTCGCCTAAAAACGTGTCGAATACGTCGATGTGACGTCATGGTTATTTAACGAAACAACATAACACGTGTTGCCAAATGGAGCTTCGCAGATTGATCGAATGCAACTGTTTCGTCTGAAAAAAACATCTGGCTGTTGCATTCGACATGTTGCATCCTTCTCGGGCTCCGAGTCTGAGGGTCGAAGTCACAAAGAATCACCGACGAATTGGTCATTCTTATACCGGCTCGCCGATCACTGCATTGAAATATCCATATGTTTTGTCAGCTACGCGCGACTGTCGCTAGATAGATGTGCGAGGTTGTGTCATGCAACACTTGCCGCCCGTTCTCGGAAGTTTTGATTTATGGCGGTCAGGCACACGAGGCGAGTTGTGATGTGCGAGCCGGCTAACGTTTCATAGTTAAGTTAATAATATTAAAATTTAGGTTCTACTGTGCGTTATACGCAAGAAACACGGCTTTCATTTTGCTGAACAATAGCCACTCTCTTTATATTATTACTCTGTGATTCTAGCTTTTATAATTCAAGGCGGTGTCGGATTAAGCTGTTGACGATCACTGACTTAACGAAACATCGTAGTAGACGTTTGGAAACCGCGTTTTGGTTTTTTCTCTCTCTGCTAAGAGTTTTACTTAGATATGTACAATGAAGTACTTTACGTTCAATAGTAGGTAGGTAGGTACTAATGAAATTTACCATATATATAACTACCTAAATATATCCCTTATTCTACTAACTCATCATTCAAAATATATGTACTTATGTACTTATTGCATTGATTTTTCTTCTTATTGTGCCATCCCCTAGCGGAGGTCGGCCACCATCAAGGCGATCTTATCTTTGTCGTCTGCTACCCGGAACAGTTCGGTGGAGCTGCATTCGTACCAATCACGTAGTTCTTAAGCCACGAAATGCGGCGCCGTCCTCTGCTATGCTTCCCATTGATCTTTCCTTGAATGACAAGTTGGGGAATGCTGTATTTTTGTCCTCTCATAATGTGGCCGAGGTATTGTAGTTTCCTGGTTTTGATACTACGTAGAACTTTTCGGTCCTTCCCCATTCGATTGAGAACTTCAACATTTGTCACCCGGTCAGTCCAAGGAATTTTGAGGATGCGTCTATACAGCCACATCTCGAAAGCTTCGAGTCTCCGTGACATCTCTTGGTTTAGCGTCCATACTTCCATACCATAAAAAAGAATTGAGAGCACATAGCATTGCATTGATAAAGGCTGCTTTTTGGATGGAGGTAAACACAGAACAGAAAATAATTAAAACTTCGATAGGCCATAATATATTTCAATGTAGTAAATTTTGACGCAGGGTTTTGAATGTGTGAGTGTCCTACGAAAATGAACCACGCATTATAGACGTGCAATGGTGTGTGTAATACACCAATATTAAATGAGCGTCAATGCATAAACCGAGAGCACTTGTCAGTATTCGGCGTATGACGTATTCTTGATACGTGTTAAAATTTATCCTGTATTTTATTGGGTATTTCAGTTCCCATTATTCCCTGCAGGCTGCAGGTAAATGAAAAAGAATTAGATCGATGGCTCAGTTCCATAGTACAATAAGTTAAAAATGTCAAGTTTTGAGCTATATAAGTTATGTTAGCCATTATATTCGTATATCGCCCCTCTTTAGTTTCATAAAATTACAACTCGAAAAAATTACTAGTTTTTCTCGTATGGCCGATGTTTTTGTCACTTTTCTACAAGTCAGTATAGGTGAGTCAAAACTTTGATCAGCCATTTACTCAAAACTACTAATTCCTAGTTGTAGCACTATGGAACTGAGCCAACAAGCGATCAAAATAAAAATATACTTTCACTTTGACAGTGACGAATGTGTTATATCACTTATAATAAATAGAATACCGATAAGCTATATGCAGTACGCCGCATGTTGATGCAGGCTTTTGAATGTATGAGTGTCCTATGAAAATGGAGCACGCATTATGCACGTGCAATAGTGTGTGTAATACAACAACATTAAATGGGCGTAAATGCATAAACCGAGAGCAGTTTTCAGTATTCGACGTAAAACGTATTCTTGACACGTGTGTAAGTTTAACACGGATTATTCCTTACTCGAGTCGGTTACCTGCTATCGCCTTACCCGTCATGTATTTCAGTTCCCATTATTTATAAGTTCCCTGGTTATATCTGAAGTATGGACCCTGCAGTGGTTACATGTAAATTGCACGTCAAAAATGACGCGTTGTTAGTGGAGCACTGCATGCCATGAAGTGCATAAAGTAATGTTTTTTTGAAATCTTATTAGATTCAATAAGAACATTAATTCGATATTGATTGATATGAAATAAAATTAATGGTAATAACACTGCCATTGTTATTCATTATTTGATATGTAGGTACCTACACCTTGATACGTACGAACACCTACTTGTTAACCTAATTTTGAATCATTCAAAATTTTGTATACCTTAGTTCTATAGGGAAACAACTCAAAATTCCTTATTCTGAATCTAAGATAATGGCGTTTGAATTTTTTTCACAAATTCTCTTTTCAATATTAAAGCAAATTTGTTTATTTTTTATTTAGTTAAAATGAATTTAGCAATGCAGAATGAAATTTTACACTTTAAAAAATAATCAATCCACACATTCCCGTTTAACTATAATTGAATAAATGATTAATCCCAGAAAGGGTTATTCGGTTTCATTACGTACCCGTTGAAGATTTTTTTTTGAATTAAAAAGAAAATATCATTCTAAATCGAATGGCATTTTTAACTTAAAACTTTTAAATTTTGAGTTGTTTTTCTATAGAAGTAGGCGATATGCCGACACCTTAGCATTATTTCTTGAGAATGGCTTCCAAACAAACCCGAAACGATCAGCGAAACATCAAAAAAAGAAGGAGGAAGAGCACAGAGTGACAACTAATCAAATATAATACGATTAAAAAAACCGTGATTCACATTTTATAACAGTTCTTTTTAATTGAACTAAAAATATTTAAAATATTTTAGACACGTCGTGGTAAGTTATTAAAACACTTTGAAATATAAATAATCAATTAAATTGCACCTTTAAATTCCTCCTTGAGTAGGTAGATATGTACTAATTACAATACCTGCGAAGATTTGTGTGGTTTACCTCTCTCAGACAGGCAGCCTTCGCCACTGGTAGACACCTACTTATATAGTCACTCGTCTAATATTTTTCCTCCGCCACTGCAAAAATAAAAATATAACAGAGGGCTGTCGTTTTTTTATTGTGATTTTTCACGAGCGTCTCCCTTGATTACGCACCCCCTCCCACTCCAATATCCGTCCGCCATTTTGGTTTATGGTTTGCTGGCAATTCTTTTTTTATGTCGGCATTGTCTCTGGTACCATTGTTTGTCCTCCTTTTTAGTTTATGTCTATGATTTATTTTTTACGACCCCTGTGCGCGATTTCTTTGCTCGAATTTATACATTTTTTTCGCTTTGTACCAGCATTTTATATGACTGAGTAAAAACGTTAGTGTCTTTTTTTACTGTCTGGTGTTTCTTTGTGGATAAATGTTATTATGAACTTGTCAGGGTCGTTCTAAATATTAGGTATATTAACGTGGAGGTATAACCTATCTTTAAGCCGTCTCGCACGTCAAAACTCGTATCTGCAATGAGTCAATATGACGTCATCGTTTTTCACAAAACACACGTTGCCAAATGTAGCTCCGCACATTGGTGGAATGCAACTTTTTAGAAGCAGATTTGAGAGTCGGTCTATCGTTTGGGCCCAGTTGAAGTACGGCCTTATGGTGGAGAGAGTCCAAAAGAAATTTTTGAGACTCCTTTACTTTCGGCTGTATGGATATTATCCGTGGCTCTATCCGACTGATTTTCTCTTAGGGATGCTTACATACTGTAGCTTAAATTTAGAAGGGATCTTTATTTAGCTATATATTTTTTCAGACTTATACCTACGCGGCGTAAATGTGAACTCTGCCATTCTTGGCGGTGTTGGCTTGTGTGTCTCTGATAATTACCTTAGGAATCGAGGGTATCCGCTGTTTGTTCTCAAAAGTTGCAGAACTAACCTGCCATTAGTAATGCCAATTGGGAGGGCAATACTCATGTTTAATGAAATCTCTTCGGATATTGATATATTCCACTTACGTGAGGTGAATTTAGGTGGACGATGTTTTATAGGTTTTTAAGATGGGGTCTATCAAAGTTCACTCTGTGTGCTTCCATCTACTTTTATTTTTGTTATTTTATTTTATTTCTTTTCTTATTTTATTACTTATTGTATTATTAACTCACATTTCTCTGTATTTTTATTTTTAAAAAATATTAACACTTATTTTATGTCATGTCGTGAACGCTTTGAATTTATAATTTGTTAAGTTCATTATATGTAAAATAAATAAATTTGATTTGATTTGAAATTTGATTTAGTTTGAAAAAAAAATCTAGCGCTGCAAGTAACAAATCGCATGCGTCTCGGGCTACGAGTCGAAGCCGCCAGTATGCATATGTACCTACACACTACAAATCGGTCACTCCTATACGGACTCGCCGGTCACCGCATCCCAATATATTTGTTTCGAGAGGTTATGCGTGATTGTCGCTAGGTGCCTATGTGCGCGGTCTTCATATGCAACATCGGAGCGACATTATTAGAAGGTTTGAATTATTGCTGTGCGGCAGATGCGGCGAGTTTACATGTGAAAGCCAGAGAGGAGAGAGAGGGTAGGTATTATGGTAACTAAGTGACGAATTAAATATAAATTATACAGTTTAATTTAACTAAGTTTCAGAACACAAATTTTCGCTACTACGTAATGCCGCCGAATTTTATCGATACGTTCAATCCAGGGGGCTTTAGAGTGTACCTTGTTGATGAAAGAAGATGTGAGATTGTAGAGACTTTTTTTTTTTTTTTTTTTTTTTTTAAACATATTGTGGACATTACAAATTATAAGTTTAAGACGTTCACAACATGACATTTAGAAATAAATATAAAACCGTACTTATTACATAAAAAAGAGATAGATCAGTAGATAAATTAGATAGGTACCTACAAGGGAGTACACCGGATGAGTTAATACTTTGGACGCGGAAGACGCACACGGCGCGTAATGACCAGGCGGC
Source organism: Rhyacophila brunnea (assembly GCF_057557595.1). Classification (NCBI taxonomy): domain Eukaryota; kingdom Metazoa; phylum Arthropoda; class Insecta; order Trichoptera; family Rhyacophilidae; genus Rhyacophila; species Rhyacophila brunnea. Next base: position 26,205,978 of record NW_028232904.1, on the reverse strand, counting down.
CGATCAATGTAATTAACGTGCATTTTAAAGGGGGCAATTAAAATCTCATTATCTATTCAGCAGCGAATGCGTTAAGCAAACCCTATTTTAAGAATGTATAAAACAACGTCCAACTAAACTCATTCTCACGTAGGTGGAATATATCAACACTCGAGGCAATTTCGTTGAACATAGTTATCGCCCTCCCAATTGGCATTACCAGTGGCAGGTTGGTTCTGCACCTTGGGAGAAGAAACAACTGATGGTCTCTATTTGTAAGATGGTTATCAGGGACACACAGGTCAACACTGCCCAGAATGACAGAGTTCTCATTTATACCTCGTATAAGTCGAAAAAAATACGTAGTTAAATAAAGATTTCTTCTTAATTGCAGACTGCAGTATGTAGGTAAGCACGCTTAAGAGAAAGTCAGTTGGATAAAGCCACGGATAGTATCCATACAACCTCAAGTAAAGGAGTCTCAAGAATTTCTTCTGTGCCCTCTCTACCATAATTATCATACAGTGGATATCAGTGGAGAGGGTTGGAGGCAGGTTGTTAAGATTCGACATAAATAGTGCACACTAGTGAACTCATGTTCTGTGGTGCACACTAAACTTTGTCAGTCATACTACTTTTTGTTTTGTTTTCATACAATTTAAGTTTATAAATCTCATATTCTTCCACACTCGAGATCGGTTGCCTTTTTCTCCACACGCGTTCAGTTACCATGATTTATGAGTAAACCAGTGACGTCCCTAGATAAAATGCCGCCCCTAGACAGCGCCAAAATGCCGCGCCATTTTTTGCACAGTATTTTTATCTTTCTTTCATGAGTCCAATATCTAAGATTCTAAGAAATGTGTTATATGGATACATTACTAACAAAATATCAGACTGCAATTATTCGCGAATCTGCACGTGTCATTTATAGTCACCATGGACGTCGAAGGGCAACGGAAGTAAACTAGATATCGCGAACCCGACAAAAGTAGTGAGCTGATTTTTTTTAAAGGTAAGGTGTTTTCGTTATTATTAAGTTTAGGTAGCTATTTCTATGTGTTCCAAATGATTTTCCTCGATTTGCCGCCCTTCGAGTAACTGCTGCCCCCACGGGATGTCACTGGAGTAAACAGTAAACAGACTTGAACTGAGAAAAAGTTTAAAATTATTCAAAGTACCCAGTAGCTTTAATTTTCATATAGATATTCTAGACCTCCACACTGTGGAGATTGTAGAGTTTTTGAATTGACACTGACGATAGTAACGTTGAATGATACGTTTAGCGAGGGGTGCAAGATTATTAAATGCGCTCCCTAAAGACATTTTCAATGATGTACCTACTTTGCATTTTGTTTTTGAAACTGTATTTTTCTGTATAAAATTGTATGTTTTTCGTTCTCAAAAATTATATTTTTATGTATTAAATTGTACCTACTTAAGTATGATTTGATTATTTTTTTTCGTTATTATTATTGTTATTATATATATATATTTGTTTCTATATTATCTTCTCTCTTGTGAGGGTAATGTTTGACTTATAATATAAATCTCATGTTGTGTACGTCTTGAATTTAGATTTGTTATGTCCACAATGTTTTGTATTCTTAAATAAATAAATAGATTGAAGCCTCTTTTTAACCTAGTTATTTCTAGCATAGGGGTAGGTATACACATTTGTATACAAAAAGCATAATAAATCTATTTCACGAATTCCTGTCCACTCTTTTTTTGTAGATAAATTAAATAAAAACCTTTGAAATATTATCATGGCAACCTTATTCAACGCTTTGTTAAAATTGTGCAATTTCTTTTGGTCAAAAAACAGATGTTTTTTTATGGCTTAAACATAAAACGATCAGTAGCTATTATTCGATTTAACTTTTAAGCTTGACAAAAAGATTTTCACAAAAGAGATGTGAAAAAAAAACATAAAAAGCTCAAACATAAAAAGCTCCTTGGATTACTAAACTAATTCTGAGTAAGAGCAAAAAAGTCAGCAATGGATGCAATTTTATTTATTGTACGATGAAGAAGTCAAGCATCGATCATTTGTTGACAGCCGGTAAGCGCGCACACAGAAAAATCGATTGAGGGGGGGGTCCATTTTGATAAAATATCAATATTATATTGATGTATAAGACAGTGGGAGGAGGCGGGGTGAATAAAGCAGGTGGCACGGACTTTCGTATTTACCTCAGTTAGAGTACCTACGTTTTATAACTTTGCACTTTTTTGCACTTTTTACAATACTGAAACGCCTATTTTACAACGTTTTTCTTAGATCGTATTCTTATTTGTCCGGTGGTTGTTTGTCCGGTACAAATCTTGCAATCGATTTTTAACTTACTTCCCGACTACTTAGACATTTGAAACTTTTAGAATATATCAGAACTATTACTACATAATATATTTTAAATACAAGTGAATATCATTTGCTCTAATTTTATGCGAGGTAGTCAGGAATAATTACAAGATAATGAATCATTTAAACTTGACTTGACTAGCTTAAACGATCAAAAAAATTTGTACTTGATAGAAATAATACTGAAATGTCATATTGATTTCCATAGTAACTTACGTATATAAATATTAATAATTTAGTTGCTAGGACCCACTTAGCAACCAATAATAGTTTTACTTTTTTACGGATTTCTTCCGAAATAACTTTTCATACAAAACAGAATTAACTAAAAAAAAATGAATTCAATTCTACTTAAAGATGGCTAAAAGTATTAAAAGAATGCATTGGCACCGTGTTCTGATAATATGTTCTAAAAGTTTCAAATGTCTAGCTAGTCGGGAAGTTAGTTAAAAATCGATTGCAAGATTTGTACTGGATAAACAACCACTGGAAAAACAAGATTACGGGCTAAGAAAAAGGTGGTAATAATAATAATTATTATTTTGTCGGTTATTTATTTAACTAAATCGAAATTCGACCGTTATTTCATTATTTTCAAAAATCCTTTTGCATTTTTGGAAATCGGACTTAGGAAGTCGCAACAATAAATCAAACGAAACTCATTCATTTCAAAGTGCAACAAAATTATAAAATATCTGACGATCAATAGAGTAAGAAGGTTCTTCAACTTTACATACAAGGATTATTTATTTAATAAATAATCATTAAACATATGTACATACTTAGGTATTTGACAAAACATGTAAAAGACAACATGGGCGACATTTTGTTTTGATGAGGAAGATACAAACTTAGAGAATTTATCTGATAACGAAATACTAAAGAATTGATATGAGTGGAGACAGTAAGGAGAGGCCTTCATCCAGTAGTAGAGTGGTTGAGATGTTGACGATTAATGAAACTGTTGATACATTAATCATTAATACCACCACATTAATAAAATATTATCAGATCGCCGATCTCGGATTAATAAAGTACTCGTAGATTGATCAAGAAAAAATGGTCAAATTTAATAATGTTGTGACCATACAGAAAGTAAATTTTATATAAATAAAAAGGATTTGATGTTGAAACTTTTTTAAATTGTAAATTTATCATTGACTTTTCTTTTGTTTTAATGTTTTTAGAGATCTTATTTGTTTATTCATCATCATCATCAGCCGGGTCGATCCACTGCCGGATTAAGTCATCCCCATAGCTCTCTCCACTTTTCTCAGTCCCTAAATCTTTGCTGCTACGTACATTCTCCGAACTTTAAATTACTTCCAAGTTTACATCCATAGATAATATTTTGAACAGAACCCAATCTGCACACCATATATTATATTATAAGTAAATGGGTAACGTTTTTAGTCATCTTTACACTATTTCAGAATTAGTACCTCCGTCGCCATCACGAAACAAATTGACGTCTTCACAGCTCGACTTTTGCTCTTCGATTGCTAGCGAGTCCAAAATTTCGTCGCACCTATAGTTGAAAATTATTTGCCGTTTCACTGAAGTATGCTCTTAAACTTTGTCCGCGTATGCAATTTTATTGTCTGGATATTCTTAAAAATAATTCTACATTTTAAGAACCATATCGCATGGCCTGATTCGTCGCCAATAAGCCATCAATATAGTAAAATGTAACGATAACCCTGAAAATCTAACAATGGCGCATAAGCCCGACAGTCGGAAGGAAGGGGGAGAATGACCACAATTGAAAGATTAACCGTGAAGCCTTTAGGATACAAATGAAAGTGACCCTCGCGAGTCTTGGGTGTCAATAAATTTGACCAGGCCATTGTGATATTTGACCCTCTTGCTCTGGAAATAAAAATAATGGGTTTCGCGGACGCACATGCATTACAAAATAAGCCATGGATCAATGGAAGCTTATTTTACTTACCTACTATTGATTTTTTCTTAGAATTCACGAATTCTAAATTTCCTGTTAAATTTGACAATTTTTCTCAAAATTATGTTTTGAACTGAGGTGATACTTGTATTAATCTAAGGTGGTCAGATTATTACGACGTTTTATTAGCTCGTATTCTTGTTCACCGGACAGGTTGTTTATCCAGTACAAATCTTGCAATCGATTTTTAACTAACTTCCCGACTAGCTAGACATTTGAAACTTTTAGAATATATCAGAACACGATGCCAATGCATTCTTTTAATACTTTTAGTCATCTTTAGGTAGAATTGAATTCGTTTTCAGTTAATTCTATTTTGTATGGAAAGTTATTTCAGAAAAATCCGTAAAAAGTAAAAGACTCTAATTGGTTGCTAAGGGGGTGGTCCTAGCAACTAAATTATAAATATATACGTGCGTTACTATGGAAATCAAAATGACATTTCAGTATTTTATATTTGTTTGTTTTTTTATTTACTTCTTATCGAGTACAAGTTTGAGCGTATTGAGCATAATAATTCAACAAAAAATTTAAAAACGTTGTAGGTATATAAAAATTTCTTTTTATCTTGTAATTATTTTTAATGTTAGGACTTTGTAGATTGGATGACTGACTATGCATTGGATGGTTACATTTAAATTATACGTAGGTATTACATTTTCACCGTAGCACAGTTCGCCCTGAGCTTTCTCGTGTCCGGATACGTATGCAGTTCGCCGTATCACACTTCACCGTGAAATCTTGTGTCGGAAATATATGGCCATATATTAAAGACCGTCCAACCTCTCTGGTAGTACTGACATAAAATTTATCTCTAAATAAAACACGGTTCTTGTCATTTTACAATTTTTGAAAATAGCCGATATACTGGGTTATTTGTTAGCTTAGGTTAGGTACATTATTGCCTGCAAAGCTTCATGAACAATGCGTATTTTTTTCATGTCGGTGAACTGTGCTACCGTAAAATGTCATCATCATCCTCTCCAAGAAAATTCCACTTCTCTCGGTCCTCTGTACCACGTACTTCTGCAGAACTATATCATTTCATCGATCCAGCGGCCTCTGGGTCTACCTTGCGGACGCTTTGTATCTCTTGGGTACCACTGGATGACTAAATTTGTCCAACGATTGTCCCTTCTTCGAGCGTGTCCAGCCCATTCCCATTTGAGGCTTATTAGGTGACAAGAATTATTAATAGTAGGTATACCTATTTATAGGTATATTATTGTAACATACTATGTGTATAGACAAATACCTACATCATTCTTGAGTGCTAGAGTTTTCTTATATCGTGTGGGTACATATAAATAAAAATATCGACGTGTCAGAAGCGTTGTAGGATGGTTTTAGGTATATGGACATACATAGAAAAACTAGATAAATCACCATTAACTAAACACAATAAAAATAATAATGAAAAGAGACCAATCAGAATTTATTGCTTCATCTATAAATCAAAGAATTTAGACGGTCACTTATTTTCATTTACGATTACTCAAATAATACGAAATTTTTCAAGTTAGGGTGTTTCAAGATCTATAGAAAGTGTATTTATTGAAGTAAGTTCAGTGTGAAATATATGGAAGACTTTTTGTTATCCAACAAATTGATGAAAATGCACCGAAATGGATTGTAGATCAAGTCGACTGTGTTTGGGGAAAAGGGCGTAACCCTCGATTTTTCGAAAAGTGCTTTTATTAGATAAAAGGAAGTAAGCCACAAATGCTGAATTTGTATTTAAATTCAGGTTTTAATTTAGCTTTAATTAAGTTTTAATTTAAGGAAAAAAGCATTTACCCGCAATTTTAATGATTTTTCTGTTTCTTTAATTATTATTAGATCAAAAAGATATACACCAAATCATCAATAATCTTGCACCTAATGTCTGTACCTATTTTTTTGTAAATATTGAACCAAAATCATTCAAAAAACGTTTTTTGCCTCTCCTGGAAAATTTGTTCTTTGAGGGTTACGCCCTTTTTCCTAAACACGGTCGAAGTGATTCCTCTCTAGTGATTATTATTTTCTTGACAATGTGGTTTTGAATAAAATTCGTCTTTTGGTTCTTGTTCTTGTATTCAGTGGAAGTATACAATACAGAAACACTTACCAATATACGAACATAATTTCCATGAATATTATCAGTATTTTAAATTTTGTTTTTTTTTATAAACAGTTTTAAATTATTCACATCGGGGTCACCATTTGCAGTAGTTCGTAGTTTCAATTACTTTATTATTCGGTAGATAGGTACTACCTACAATTTTTTGTTTTCATGTATCTACATACATATTATTGTATAAACTTTTTATGATTTTGAGTAGGTTAGGCCGGATTTAATTGATTTTCGAAAAACTATCCAACATCATCTGTAAATTTTAGTCTTAGTTCAATGAAAACAAATACGTATGAATGACTGACAAAGTATACTGTGCACCATTTATGGCGGATCTCAACATCTTTCCTCCACTCTTCGCCACTAATTGATAAGTAGGTATGATTTAATACTTTTGAGCACCTAACCTAACCTACATACTTTTTAATCATTCATAATTTGATTTAATTTCTGATTTACTTAGGTACTTACTGTGTTTCTGTTATTTATTCTTTAATCTAAGGTTTCTGTCTTTCCTTGTGTTTTCCGGTGGTTTTAATTATAAGTATTTTTCAAGTGTTTTATTTAGACATGAATTGAGTCTAAACGCTATACGGCCATCGGTTTTCGATACACTAGGCTAGCCCAAAGTGAACAGCTGTGGTACGGCCAACTGCATACGTACAAATTTCCGCACGCTATCGGTGGAGGTTACATGTAAATTGTACTTAAAACATTTCACCGTGGCACAGTTTGCCGTGAGCTTTCTTATCAGAAAGAGATGACCGTATATTATACGGTCTCCAATTTTATTGGATTCAATATGAACGTTAATTAAATTTTAATACTTAGCTGATGAAACCAAGAATGAAAACCTAACCTAACCTAACAAATAATCTAGTACCTATATATCGGCTATTTTCAAAATTTGTTTGATGTTGGCTCCCTGTCAAGTGTAAACCGGCAAGAACCGTGTTTTATTTATACGTTAATGTTATGTCAGTACTCTACAACCCAAAGGGGTTGGACCATAGACTATAGATACATCTAGACGCCACCCGTTGCATTGCTAAATGAAGCCGCGTGCCGTGCGTTTGGTTTGTGGGCGAGCGAACGCATTCGTCTCAAATGTTTGAGACCATAGACCATTTAGCTAGTGCTCGCACTAGACACTCAGAATTAAAATATAATTTTCTATTTCTTTACGTTATACCTATAGTATTTTTAAGCGGTCAAAATGCAACCATTAGGTAAAAATATCCATAATTTAGGTTATTTTAAAGAAACATTAGGTCACTTAAAGTTAAAAGTTAGTTAAAATATAAAATAATATACAAATAAATTATCACGAACATTTGTCAACTTACCTATGAAACGTAATACCATCTTCTTGCTTATCAGTACGGCTTCCATATTTTAATACAGAACCATCTTTTCTACTTAATTAACTAAAAATATTTACCACTGACTTTTTGTTTAACACAAAAAAATAGCAATTTTAGCAACACGGTTATCGACGCTTACTTATGCAATAAGCTAAGATTTGCCGGCTACATCGTAGCAAACCATCTCCCAGATCTGTAAACTCTTTATCTTACTCTAGCGCGTGTCGTAGAGATTATAAGGGTACCGAATACTTTCTCACTCACACTTATGCATCGTTTTTGTTCAGGCCTTGGGTTGGACGGTCTTTTATATACGGCCATATATTTCCGATACAACAGTTCACGGTGAAGTGTATTATGGCAAACTGCATGTGTACAAGTTTCCGGACACGATCGGTGGAACGGATAAACTAATAAAGTAGGTATTGTAAATTGTTATTCTCTTTTGAACCACCTCAATACAAAACGATTCAAACTCACACAGTACTTTAAAAAATCAGTAATAGGCGGTCATCAGTCGCTCGGCAGTAAATTTATTGATTTTTTTTTCATGAATTTAAATGACAGATGCGGGTCGGGCTGGTCAAAAGGGTCACATCGGGACTGTGTTTTAGGGCTGGGGTCCAACCCCAGGGTCGAAAGGTGCTAACCCACACAAAGAAGATGTGTTGCAACTAGATTAATGCTTCCAAAATAAAACGCATTATTGTGATTGCTGTGCCGAATGTCCCTCTTCGGATTATTATTGTTTTGTTGGACTGTGTAAGACGTCGCCAATCGAGGGCCGCAATCATCCCATCTACTATTAACCTATTATTATACTTACGTCATGATAATTTACGTGTAGGATTTGTTAAAAGCTAATGAAGAGCATCACACTGTCCTTAACTGGGCCCACTTCGGTATGTGGGGGCCATGATGTAGAATGTAAATAGACAAGGAAAGTGGCGCACCCAGGATTTAATTTTGGGGAGGGCATAAGGAGGAGAATGTAAATTAGTCTCATAGGCTCTTTTCCTTCTTCACAGCCTAATTTCTCGTTTATCGACCTTTTGTCTATTGTACTCGGTGTACCTACACCATGGTCCCCACATCCTGAAACGGGCCCTCAGGCTAGGATATTTGGCGGGCCCCCTACCTACCACTAATATTAAAGGCAGTGTGAAAAACTACATTAATGGTTTTTAAATTGTGTTTTGGTTCAAATTAAGAGTACTCATACAGTGAATTATTGGCGATTTTTAATACATCTACTTTAATAATGGAGCTGTCGAGTATCGACACATAATAATCAAAAAATATATTGCCCAATTATATAATTGAAAATGTTCATGGCCATGCGGCTTTTTTTTACTATTAAAGCTGATTTATGATGTGTGTTTATCTCACTTATCTGGTCAACCCGACACGCCAGGCCCCCCACAGCCCAGGCCCCCAGGCTAGAGCCCTGTCAGCCCTACCCAGCCATGACTTTTCTAAAAAGGGTGCTGGAGAATTACAAACCATTTTTTTGCCGTGTTTTTATTTGTCTAAACCCAAAGGTATAGTTTATCGGCTTTCAATTTCAATGTTTAAAATCATTCTGATAATTTTCATGTTTGGGGGGTGCCAGGGCCCCTTGCCCCCCCTGGGTGCGCCACTGGACAAGGCCCATCATAGTTAGGACATGGCACGAAACTGTGAATTTTGGTCGTATTGCTTTTTGTTGCTTAGACTTTAAATGCAATTTGGTAAACTGTTTGTAGAAAATGATGATTTTTTCATATATGAAATAATGTTAATAATATGTACGAGTATGTTAATTAATTTTAACAAAATATGCTGTCAAAAATCTTCATTTAGTGCCAACATTCGAATATACCTAAGCAATACCTGACATTACCATCGTAGCTCGTAGTTCAGTGTCACGGCCTTATAGAACCATTACTGATTACAGCTTTACATGGTCGCTAAGCGGATGAAATGGCAATGTGGTAGACATATCGCTCTGCGAGCGGAGAACTGTCATCATACAGTAGTATCCAAGGGGATCTAAACGACCACAGGAAAGCTCGAAAAAACGCTGGATAGACGAACTCATAAAGTTCAATGGATGTAGGTACGTGGCAGCGAAGAACTAGGGACCGACAGGAGTGGAGAGAGCTATGAGAGGTCCTTATTCAGCAGTGTATCAATTTCGACTGTCAATGGTGACATAACTTGCAGTATTGTATGCAAAACACACTAATTTCAATCCGCGGCTCGCGAGCACAAAACCATTAACTATCCCTGGCAATTGGTTATAAAATCGCCGATGGGAAAGCAAATTTTTATTTTATACAAAGGGTGCTGTGTTATTCACGAAAACAGTTTTTCAATGTGTAATGGAAAATACAAAAATCTATTGAATTTTCGTTCTCTGGTCTTCAAACAATGATAGATCCTATGTACTACCTAGGTACATACATATTATTTTATTCCAATAAATCTAATCTAATCCATTGAATGCGTGTGAGTTTACGTAGGTAAGTAGTAAGTTCCAATATAATATAATATAATACTATATTATACTATACAATTGTGGTGTATATATGTGATTTAGAAATATTTACCTTACGTAACGTAACAAATTAGGTACCTACAGATGAGTATAATATGATGGAAATGCAAAAGCTACTGTGCGAAAATATCTTCTTGGCTACGCTTCTAGGCGCTGTTGTTTACTAAATGGAAGGAGCTTGTTAGTTTATAATAGAAGTGCGGTTAAAAATGGACGGAACATGTTAGTTCACAGTTTTAACACGTAGCCAAGAAGATGTTTTCTCACTATAGTCGCTTTAGTCAGAGCATAAACCTAGCAAAAGCATAAAGACTTTGAAGCCAGTTTTGTTTATGATTTATATTTATATGAAATTTTGATTTAAGGGGGGACGTGCGCCGCGTAGGTCAAAATGGAGATTTTATTCTATTTTCAAAGCATGATCCTGGACATTTCTTAAACTTTGTAGATAATCTATTTACATCATTTTGAAGCCTTATTATCCTTTATATTTATTTTAAACATTTGATGACTGCATAAAGTATTTTTATTATATAAAATAGTATTCTTTTAAACCTCTCGCTCTAATGTTTTAGAATATAGTCATATTTCAGTACATCCATGCGCAGTGGTGTTAAGATTTTTTATATTTATTATTTTTTAAAAGCATTTATAAAACCATTAGTAAAATTTATGTCGACATTATTATAGTGAAATATTTACAATAAAAATTATATTGATAATCTCTGTGATCCCAAATTTGACAAGAATTAGGCATTTTATTATTCAAAAAATGGGCAAAATTAACACATTTAAAGATAATTCTAAAGCTATTGATTATAAGCTATGTTTTTGACCATTTAAATGTGATAAACATTTTACGAATAATATTTGCTTTATAATAATTATTGACCTAAGAATAATGTAGTATTTTTTTGAAATACGCCACTTCTATTGGCATTCCCCAGTGGTTAAGCTACAACATACGGCCGTAGGACAAAAATTGACAAACGATAAATGAAGTAGGGAGTAAGATCATGTTAACGCGCGTGTTTGAACTTGTACCTAACCGAAAAAAAATAATTTAAAAGAATACTATTTTATGTAATAAAAATACTTTATGCAGTCATCAACTGTTTAAAATAAATATAAAGGATAACAAGGCTTCAAAATTATATAATTAGATTATCTACAACGTTTAAGGAATGTCCAGGGTTATGCTCTGAAAATAGCATAAAATCTCCATTTTGACGTAAGCTGAGCATGTGGGCCGTTAAGTAAGTAATTATATGAAACTTGTTCTAAGTAAGTAAGTATATGACATTAATGAATAATTAGGTTTACAAGTTAAACGTAAACATTATCTACCTTTAACGTACCCAGAATCAATATTGGTCCTATAAAACCATTCTAGGTTACAATTTATTGTCCAGTGGCTCGACTCGGCATAACCATGAATTTTCACAGTGATCGAGTGAAACTGTTTTGTTCTCCTGCCTCTTTTAATAGGTAAGTTATTATAAAATTTACGACAAATTGTATCTGGATGACTGCTTTCTTGATTGTATTTTTAAAATGTATTTTGAATACATTTTAAATAAACGGCCTTCGCAGTACAGTGCAGGGTCGAATTCGCAGCACCCAGATATTTTAGCCTAAGCCCTAAAGTTATCTGCGGGCTCCGAGTTTGACCCGGTGAGGTTACAATAAATATCTATGTGATTTTCTCAAAGTTTGGAGTTTGTTATTGATTCACTTCTACTACTAAATACACTACTCTCATTAGGTCTCGTGGCCCGTTGTAGTGTTAAAAATAATATACCTATAGGTAATATAGGTACTTACATAAGTGTTTAAAAAATATATTGATTACTACGAAATAGTTTGCCGTGAAGTATGCCGATTCCAAGAATCGTAGATACCTACATCATGGTGCTATTTTTTCAAAACGGCAAATTTGTCATACAAATAATAATGCCAGTCAGTATAACTATAAATGAAATACTAAAAGTTATCTCGTATTCAATCGATTTTATGCAACGGACTTGACTGTTGTATAGAATCCTTCTGACGAGGAGATTCGTGTCCGTAAACTTGTACGTATGCAGTTTGCCGTATCACATTTCACCGTGAAATGTTGTATCGAAAATATATGGCCGTATATTAAAGACCATCCAACTGCTTTGGGTTGTTTAGTACCCACTGACATAAAATTCATGTCTAAATAAACTACCGTTCTTGTCGGTTTACACACTTTACAGGAAGCCAGCAGCAAACAAATTTTGAATAATTACAAGATAAAAAGAACTTTTTATATACAACGTTTTTAAATTTTCTGTTGAATCATATAAACTTGACTTGAATAGCTTAAACGATCAAAAAAATTTGTATTTGATAGAAATAATACTGAAATGTCATTTTGACATTCATATTGATTTCCATAGTAACGCACGTATATATTAATAATTTAGTTGCTAAGACCCCAGACCCCTAGCAACAAATAATAGTGGATTGGATTACGGATTTCTTCCGAAATAACTTTTCATACAAAACAGAATTAACTGAAAATGAATTCAATTCTACTTAAAGATGGCTAAAAGTATTTAAAAAATGTATTGGCATCGTGTTCTGATATATTCTAAAAGTTTCAAATGTCTATCTAGTCGGGAAGTTAGTTAACAATCGATTGCAAGATTTGTACCGGATAAACAACCACCGGACAAATAAGAATACGACCTAATTTGAATACCTAACATGAATTTTGCCAAAATCAGCTATAAAAATTGAATTAATGTTCATATTGAATTTAATAAAATTGAAGACCGTATGACCGTAAGATTGCCATCTCTTTCGGATAAGAAAGCTCACGGCGAACTGTACCCGGTGAAATGTTTTACGTACAATTTACATGTGACCGGGGAGATTAGGGTGTTGTCTCGTGCTAAAACAAAAACATCTATGTTTAGCGTGATAGTTTTTGTAGGCATACATAACATGTAAAAGAGGAATTATTTAAGTACATGTTTCACGTGCTTCCTTGTTCATTTAACTATTTTTTCTCTTTTCATTTACGCGTCATGTACGCGTGAAGACATGTGCGTCGATATAATAAATATAGACATCATTAAATGGTTAAACAGCAATAGTCGGAGGGGTGATAGTTGGAAAGATCTGCGAGTGATCGAAAACTTGGAAATGGACACCGAGACTGAATTATTGAATCGAGGAGTAAATCTTTTTTGTTGACCATGTCCATATAATAATAATGGCCTTCATAGAGTGTAGGTTAGATTTGTATCAACCGGTGGCGAGGAGTGGAGATAGGCTGTTAATATTCGACATAAATAGTGCACACTAAACTTTGTCAGTCATACGTATTTGTTTTTTATTGAACTAATACTACAATTTGCAAATTGTGGTTGCTGGTTTGTTATTAAAATTCAATTAAATCCTGCCTAGACCAAACCATAAAAATTTAGGTTTGATATGGGCGATCCGACAAAAATAATGCACACTTTTTCAGTCATACTTATTTGTTTTCGTTGAATTAAGAATATATATTATAGATGGTTTTGATTAGTTTTTTTAAATTCATTAAGCCCTGCCTGAACCAAACCATAATTGATAAAAAAATATTCTTATATCTATAAAATATCTAAAATTATGTAAGTATAGTTAAATGGCATAATTTTAGATATTATAGATGAACGAATTAACTTTTATTATTATCTACAATAGCTTAGATTAAGATAGTTTAATTCATTAAGCCCTGCCTTACCCAAACCATAATTGATAAAAAAAATATTCTTATATCTATAAAATATCTAAAATTATGTATGGTTAAATGGCATAATTTTAGATATTATATATAAATGAATTAACTTTTATTATTATCTACAATAGCTTGGATTAGGATAGTTTAATTGAAGTAGTATTAGTTCAATGAAAACAAATACGTTTCACTGAAAAGCTTAGTTTGCATTATTTATATCGGATCTCAACAGCCTACCTCCACCCTTCGCCGTTGGTATTAACAGGTTATTGTTTTTACGAGAAACAAATATTAGCCACTTGCTCAACCTATCAATTGCATATAGTTCCTATAAAAAGGGGCTATATGCAAAAACAAAAATTTTCAGGAGAGATGAAAAACACTTAACACGGCGAAATAAATAACAACGGGTATATTTTGAAAAATAAGCATTTTCTTATCTTAAAAATAATATTTTAATAGAATTGAGAGTAACGCAAACAATAAAAACATAAAGGCTTAATTACATTGGCAGACGCACAGACCCAACCCGATCCAACGATCGACGCCCACCGTCGTCGCCAGCTATTTGCAATTACACGCAACGATTCAATCTCGTTGGTCCTTGATTTGATTGGCTTAAAATAATAATAGTGTTGCTATTATTAAAAATATAGGTTCAGTGAAAACTATATATTTCTTAGATTGGTGGCTACACTAAACGCATTCCCGCGAAATTTTACGTCAAAAAAACTGAGCTGTCAGCTGTCAAGCCTAGCGAGCATCAGATATGTTAAAATTTACGCGGCCGTTTGACATTTATATAAAGTTTGTATACTTATTGTTAATTTACATCATGAATAACTGGGCGAGCTTGAATCTCCAAACCAATTGAGTAATTCGAATATCGAAATCGAATAATCCAAAGACTAATTTATTATAGCGAGTATGGCTAGGTATATTTCAACTGGCTCAGGCGGTCAGGACTCGCCGTAAACGAAAACACTGGGTCAAAAGTTGGCTAACTAAAGAACAGCGTGATCGCCATTGAATATGTATATGTATGTACACTATATATTTGGCGTGTATTAATTCGACGAGGACTGTGTCCTCGGTGATACTCCATATATATTTTTTGAGTTTTCGCTATCTTGTAGTTGTTCAGTTGAAATCGACCAGTAGAATGAAATGAACGACCGTTTGCATGACTCGCGAGCAGGCGCATATTCGGCTATTTTCGTACGCTTTCGCCAATCTTCGCTTGGTAATGAATGGATCGCACGACTGATAAAAGAAAATTTTCCACTTTCGTCCCGATCGCTCACGATCCTTGAAAACCATAAAGAATAGAGTTTGACAGTCGTGGCAGACGATCGGGCCAGACGCAATCTGCCAATGGAATATGGGCTTAACAGATAATAAATAATTACAAGATAAAAAGAATTTTTTATATACAACGTTTTTAAATTTTCTGTTGAATTATTATGCTCAATATTCTGAAACTTGTACTTGATATGAAGTAAATAAAAAACAAACAAATATAGAATACTGAAATGTCATTTTGATTTCCATAGTAACGCACGTATATATTAATAATTTAGTTGCTAGGACCAACCCCTTAGCAACCAATAATAGTTTTTTTTTTTACTTTTTACGGATTTTTCTGAAATAACTTTCTATACAAAACAGAATTAACTGAAACTGAATTCAATTCTGCTTAAAGATGGCTAAAAGTATTAAAATAATGCATTGGGATCGTGTTCTGATATATTCTAAAAGTTTCAAATATCTAGCTAGTCGGGAAGTTAGTTAAAGATCGATTTCAAGATTTGTACTGGACAAACAACCACTGGACAAACAAGAATCTGAGCTAATACAAAGGTTGTAAAATCAAAGTAAAAGTATCAAATTGTACCTACATTGCATGTAGACCCCTCTTCCAAGTTAACAAAATAAATATCGTTCTTTACAGAAACACTACATCTGTTTATTTATTTAACCTTGGCTTAAATGACATTTTTGGACATAGGTATTAAACTAATAATTTATGATGTGCTAAAATAAATTACCTAATTGAAATTTAAAAAAATGTGGCAAAACAAAACGTTTTTTTTAATTTACGTAAAATCCTCTTTTTTCTGTTGTGCGTACGCGTAAATCAAGTCCAGACAAAGCCTGAACAAAAACGAGCCGTAAGTGCGAGTGAGAAAGTATTCGGCACGCTTATATCACAATTATATAACGCTTATATAAAATAGAATTTCTACGACTGAATTAAATATTTTTCGTACACGTCGCCGATAAATATTGATTTGAATAACTACAGTCATATAAAAATTGCGAGCACGTGTTGCTAAAATGTATTGTTTTTCTGTTAAATATAAAGTTAGTGGTAATTATTTTTAATTAATTTAGAAGAAAATATGGTTAACTATGTTGTCTTTAAATTTGGCAGCCGTACTGTGAAGCAACATGATGGTATACCGTTTCATAGTTAAGTTAATAATAATAAAATTGAAGTGTTACTGTGCGTTACACGCAAGAAACACTGTTTCATTTTGCAGAATAAAACTCACTCTCTTTATATTATTACTCTGAGAGTTCAGAGCATACTTAGGTCGATTTAAAACGACATGATGTTTTAGTTCGCCTTTTGAACTGGCAGTGTCGTAAGATGAATGAAAAAATAGAATAGTAGGTCTTACCGTGTTCTCGTAATTGAATGAATCAAAGCATCTATGGTTGAAACTTTATTAACTTTATCGACGCAGATGCCGCCTCTATGGTGCTGTGGAGTGGAAGGCATGTGTCGGTTTAGGCGCGAGCAAGAAGGTCACAGAGCCGCGTCTCGATTCTCCCCATTCATTAGCTTTTTTCGCCATTAATTTTGACTAAAGCCGCCATCTTGTAAACATAACTGTCAGTTTATATTTTCTCTGCTTGAATTTGTGAGCTTTCTGAAAGAATGAATGCGCGTTTTCACTGCTCTGCTCACCTAAATTTTGATAGAATACTTACCTATACCTTTTTAAACCTATGTTTGCTTTGTAACCGGTCAAATTAGAACATGTCAAAACAGAACAGCCAGGGAAAAAATGAAACATTAGTTTTTGTGGAATCTATTTAGGTTAAGGTTAGGTTAGGTCATTATTTCGTTGTACCTAGTCACCCAATCATTTTGAACATATTATATTGATTAAAATGAGATATCCTAAGCTTGCCGGCAACACCGAGTTAATTCCTGTTTATTTGAGGCTTTCTAGCGATTAGGAATGCAGAGATTAGGTAAGTATATAATTTTTTGATTTATTATGGCGTATTGAAAATCTGTGCTATTAAAAATCTATCAACGTAATATAGATAGGACAATTTCAATATTAAATTTATATTTTTCCTGAAAGGAATATTATTTATCGATGTTCTGTTTTGTCACTGTTCTGTTTTGTCATGGAACCGTTTTGTGAGATAAACACACACCACAAATTTGATCTACTAGTAAAAAAAAGTCGCCGGTGGCGCTATTTCACTTGATAACTATTAACTTTATAAAATAGGTATGTGGCTGTGTGATTTATTTCATGTGATATGGTGATTGATATAATTAAATGATAGGTAATTCACGTGTAGAATTTTATATACTTAAAATTATTTTTACTGTATTTGCTGACTTATAAAAATGGCTATTTATCCAATATGTCGAAGGGTCGCATATTACGTGGCTACCACAAAGGGGGGTCGTGATCAGTGCTGGCAGTGCCGACAATTCAAAAATTCAAGTAGATTTATTTAAAAATACAAAAAAATGCTAAAAATACACGAAATACCATTAATTTTACACTACTGTAGAACATCACACTACTATTGACCTTAGAGCTAGGTGAGGGGCCCGTTAAACATCCTGACCTGGGAGGCTGCTTCCATGAGGCCATGACTGAGCGTATTGATGGATGTATTAAAATACTTTCGTTAGCCATTCGCTTAACTCAGGGACCGAATTTCGGGTCGCTAGGTTATGTTGAGATGTTAAGAACCTCTGGCTTAATCCATTCTATCCTTGTACTGAATCAAACACTTGATAGTAATTCCAGAACGTAATTATATATACATTATACCTACCTACTTACAATAATTTTATTTGACCTAATCTGTTGCTATGCAGGTAGGTACCTACTTACTTTAAATCGTTGTGAAAGTAGATATTATTAACATATCGCTGCATAATCAAAACGGCATTAATAAAACTTTACTATTTTCAAAATTAATGTCCAATAAACAACAAAAACACGATACTTTTAATGCAACGGTCTAATACGGACTTTTTGCAGAGATTTTTTGTTTTTTTTAAGAAAAAAAAAACATCGCAACCTGTTTCCTGTATTTTAAATTCCGAAGAACTGTCACAGAAAAAAAACATCCATGATTTGACAGAAGACTTCTTGTGGTATTTTTGAAGACGGTGCACTGGATCAAACATTGCAAACTACACTAGTTACAGAACGGTTTACGGTTTTAATAAAATACTAGCTTAATGAGAAAATATCGTAAATATCTGACAAACTATAGAATAACCAATCAAATTATTGTAAAATTGGCAACATAGCTATTGCAGTATTTTAACATGCAATGGCGGTTAATCGCATAGGTAACATTTTTGCAAGAGGGTCTCCAAAACTATCCACGTATCTAAAAAATAAATCTAAATCCACAGTTGCTTGATTCACAGTATGTCATTCAATTGTTTGGTTATTCTAAAATACTATTTCAGTAATATAGAATTAACAAACATGACTGATTATATTTCAGTAACCAGAAATTTAATCAGTCCTGAGAAATACCGATATTAATAATTCATTAATCGGGACATGGGGACATGTTCATCTACTATTGAAGGGGGCCTCCAAATAGTTCAGCTCTAATTTATAAAGCATCGAGAGCGTCGACAGCTTCAAGTATCTGGGGGTACACATCACGGGAGATGGCATTTTGCAGAAAAAGCTCGCTATCCGAATGGGAATGGCTGGAGCAACATTCAACTCGATGCGAAATGTCTGGGACTCACGATTGTACTCGGTCAAAACCAAATGCCGCCTATTCGACGCTTGCATTTTGACGGTGCTGCTTTACGGTAGCGAATCATGGCACCTTACGAAGGCTCAGAGCAACCGTATACTGAGCTTCGAAAACAGATGTTTGCGACGAATACTGGGTGTGCGGTGGTATGACTTTAGGAGCAACGAGGAGATAAGAGAACGTTTCAGTCTCATCACACTGAAAGTGAAGAGGCGACGTTGGACCTGGCTCGGCCACGTGCTGCGGATGCCAGAAGAGAACTTTAACCTGGCTTGCCTGTTCTTCAAGCCGACCGGATTCCGGCGTCCTGGAAGGCCGCTAAATACAATCTACAGAGTGTATACGGCGGAGCTACGGGATGCTGGTTTGACCTGGAACGAAGCAAGAAGACTGGCGAGCGACAGGGATTCTTGGAGGCGCCGCGTGGTGTCCATATGCTCCAGCTAAGGGGCGGATATGGGCAAAGAAGAAGAATTTATAAAGATATTAAATTATACCAAATTTTTAAGAAAGATATGACAGATAACGAAGCAGAACATAATTCCTGCATTTTATATTTGTAATATTATTTTAATTTTATTAAAATATGTTTAATTTTTGGAGTTCACTTGTGCTGGAGAAAGACTCAAAATCAGTCAGTGCACCGGGCCTCTTCGTCGGTAAACGCGCCACTGGTTTAATCAGTTTTACGACATAAGTCATAATAATACATCATAGCGTAGCCATCCTATTCCTAAGAACTTATTATGGGTTAATAATATAAACGATTGATTCCTAGATGGGCGTTATAATCTCTCCGATATAGACGCCAATAATTACGGAATTTGAAATAACACCTCGAATAAGCACCTACCTATGTAGGTAATTTATTTCTCTGCGTGAATAGTATTTGTATTGTTAACGTGATTGGCAAATCTCACCGCCTGGATTATTATGAATGTGGTCAATGTGAGATTCTGGTCCCATTCCTTACAAAAAATAGGAGAGGCGAAGGGTGGAGGTAGGCTGTTAAGATCTGAAATAAATAATGCACACTTAAATTTGTCAGTCATAATATGTACTCATTTTTATTGAATTAATACGTAGATACTACTACAATATTATGTAAATAGTGTTTGTTAGTTTTTAAAATTCAATTAAATCCTGCCTAATCCAAGCCATATTAGTTACCTTATACAATATCATACATGATTTTAGATCATTTATAGTTTTTAACTATTATGGTTTGGTTGGGCAGGGCATAGTGAATATTAAAATCCAACCAGCACAATCCGCAATTTATGTTATTAGTTCAACTCAAAGAATACCTATAAATAAGTATGACTGACAAAGTTTAGTGTGCACTATTTATGTCGGATCTTAACAGCCTATCTCCACTATTACAACTGGTATCTAACCTAGGTATGTACCTAATTAAAACACTTATATTATATTATTTCGGGCTTCGTATTTGGTATGTATGCTTTTTCGTATTATAAGAAAAGTGGATTTTGTCATTGCTGTTCAACAAAGTCACGCATCAGATATTGCATATTGGTGAATAATGAATGGTTTTCTAAGCCAGCTACGCGGAAGATCGAGAGGCATATTTTTGCGTAATTAAAAAAACAAAGTCACTTCTCCAATTTCAAAAGGACCTTTTGATGATTTAGCATCATTTTTTAGGGTAGAATATCGCTATACCTACCCCCTACCCCAATGAACTGAGTAGGCATCTGAACTTTTATTTATCCAGCCTTGTGATCGGTATTGTAGGTAGAGAGCATGGCCCCCACATCCTGGAGCGGGCCCCCAGGCTAGGATCTTTGTAGCCCCCCCTACCTATCGCTAAGGATAAAGGCACTGTGATGCTCTACAGAAGCGTTTTTCAAATGGTGTACGTGGTAAAATTAATGTGTATATTTAGTGTTTTTTTTAGTATAATACATTTATTTGTTACTACGCATGTTCGTAGTAAATACATGTTATAGTAAAGTAAGTTAGTTATCAGTTAGGTATAATATTATCACCTGAATACTACAACTAGATAACTCTTATTTTGTCATAGTTGTGAAATTTAAACTTTACTTGATTAACATAAATCGAGGCTATACTTACCTAATTATTAGTTAAAATAAAAATGGAAAATTGTGCTTGTCTAATTCTTTTTTTTTCCTTTCGACAATGTCCGATCCCAATAGGATCATATGGGCCTCCACAGAGTAGAGGTTTGTATTGACAGATTTTGTTTTATACTAGAAATGGATGTCAGCCAGTTGCTCAACCTATTGGGTCCATACCCTTACACCCACAAATTGAAAAACAATATGTGTACTTGCCAGACCCAGGATTCGAACCTGGGACCCACGGCGCTATAGTCCAACTTGTCTAATTAGGAACAATTAAATAATGTTCAATTATATGAAAAAATATTGTAGATAGGTGTATTATTTCATTTATTTAAGTAATGCATTTATGGTTATAAAATTATCTAATATTTTAAAACACAAAATTAATACAGCTCCCATTACCTTCGGACTTTCCTAGTTTTATCATTTTGTAGAGAATGAAATTAATGTAGAATCATATTCAATATCTATCTAATCTATCTTGCTTAACTACAAAAAACCTCTATCTAATGCTAACGCATACCTATTATAGGTAAACATTGACATCCATAATATTGAATTGTCGATTGACATTTTGGAACTGGTGACAACTAACAAGCAACACCCTTTGCATACCAAAAGCTTAATATTATTTTCAAAATGTGAACCTTCCAAATTCAAATTTTGACTGACACGTTCTTTCGACGCCATTTTGGGGATGATAGAACCAAAATACCGCGTTTTTTTTGATGTTGCTAATTACCCAAGGTACGAAATTTCCGTCTATCATCGTAATAACTGACAGAATGACATCTTGTAACCGTTCTAATTGCGTTGGTTACAACTGGCTTGCAGTTTAGTTTTGAGCAATATCAGGACGGCCGAAAACTAAAGCAATTTATCTGAAAATTATCCTTTTTAAAAAACTAAACAATCATTTGTTTTATTTTAAAACCTTTATCAAAAATGTAAATCGAACACGGTGAATGGATTTGTGAAGGTTTCTGATCGATAGCTCTAAAAAAATTATGATTTTTAGAAGATTATTGTATAGGTACCTACTTATATATAAAATAAAATCTTAGGTAATAGGTATAGTAAAGCATTGTCGCTGTGTTAGCATTTATGTGTAGACCTTAGATTGTGTAGATCTACCGAATGTGAAGTATCTGGGTATGCGGGAATTAGACGAAAAGGCGTTATATAAGTATCTACCTAGCTCAGTTCTATCTTTGACGATCGTGTGCCTATATTATATACCCACCTACCTAACTACGATGAAATCTTGTCAAACCTATTCGAGTGTTTCTAGGAAAGATTTCTTATTTCCAATATTTTTTAAGGGAGCAGACGCGTGTCGTTTCCACAAGTATTTGATGTACTTACCTACTATCAGTCAGTGGCGCAGGGTAGAGGTAGGCTGCTAAGATCCAACATAAATAGTGTTCACTAAACTATGTCAGTCAAAAGTATTTGTTTTCATTGAACTAAAACTACATGTGTAGATAAAAAATATATTTTAAAGTTCAATTGAACCCTGCCTATTCCAAGCCATAGAAATAGTCTAAAAATATTCATTTATCTATAAAATATCTAAACCCATGTCATTAAATCATGGATAATTTATAGATATAATAATATTTTTTATCGTGATTTGGTAGCTATAGGCAAGGCTTAATGAAGCTTATAAAACTAACCAACACTAATGTGTATTCCTCAGATTAAAGAATAATGCATTCTTAGGTAACTCAACAAAAACAATTAATAAATGACTGAAAAAGTATGCACTATTTTTGTCGGATCGTCCATAGCACACGTCCTATACTATTATGGTTTGGCTTAGATATGATTTAATTGGATTTTAAAAACTAACCAGTACCTACCATCTGCAAATTGTATTATTAGTTCAACGAAAACATATAAGCATAACTGATAATGTTTAGTGTCCACTATTTATGTCGAATTTTAACAGCCTACCTCCACCCTTCGCTACTGAATCCATACTATATTCTCCACACTTTCATTCATACTTTTTGTTTTCGTTGAATTAAGAATAAAAGTATATTAGGTACCCACACACATGGTTGGCTCATTTTTTAAATTCATTAACCCCTGCCTAAACCAAACCCTGCCTAAAACAAAAGACTATAAAATATCCAAAGTTATGTATGATTTAATTGCATAATTTTAGATATTTTATATTTATAGATATACGAGTATTTTTTGAGTATTATTTATTAAGGTTTCGTTTTAAAGGGTTTAATTGAATTTTAAAAACTAACTAATACCGTCTGTAGATTGTAGTCGTATTTCAATGAAAACAATTACGTATGACTGAGAAAGATTAGTGTGCACTATTTATGGCGGATCTTAACAGCCTACCTCCACCCTTCGCCACCAAATATAATTATAGTAGATCAAAGAGAAAAAATTCCGACTTCAGAAACTTCAATATTAATTATTATTAATATTTATCTAGATATTTTTATAAAAATAATACGTACCTACATTGATCTGAGAAAATAAAATAAAGCAAGTTATCATTTAGCATTAATCCTAATGCCGCTCTGGCGTAATAATGGGGTTCGCCACTGCTATCAGTATATTACGGATGAATTTAATTCACATAAATTAATTAAATTGTGTGGATATTTTAACGAATGCCCAATAGTCCTCGTAACATGTTTTCTGATTTTATGTTATAATCTTACCTTACGAAAATTCATGTTATGCTCCGACTTGAATCTGACGATCTAATTTATCTGAATAGATTGCGGTTTAAGGAATCGACACAGGTAGGTAGGTAAGTACCTAACCTACCGACTACCTACATACCTACCTATTTACTTAGAATAGGTAATTACTAACTATATATTCCTAATATTTATTCAATTAGCGTTTTCGAGTGGCAATTAACACCTGTGATGTTACCTGTAATGAATTACTGTGAATAGTTAACTTTATTATAATATAATTAATAATTAGTGGTAGGTTTTCTTCGAACTTATTTCAAGTGTTTCCAAGTTGATTTTATGAATGAAATTATATTCCAGGAACTTTGTACAGGATAAGTGTAATTAGGTATATTGCTAATGAATCAAAAATATTACAAGTACATAATGTTGGACAGCGGTTTTTCTTTTCCAATTAATTGGATTTCTAAAAGGATACTTATTACTTGTTGACTGTCCACTATAATTATTTATTTTTTACCTACTTACTCAATATTACGAATATTACCTATAAGAATTTAAGCAATTGTTGTAATGTTTTAAATAATCGGTTTTAGTATAGATTGAATATAGATACTAAATCTAAAATAATCTTCCTTTTCTATCGTCATGTTCTTACCGAGAGAACTATTGATAGATTTTTAGTGATTTCTTAAGCCGGCGCTCCCATTGGCACGCAAGTCAGACGATTTACAGTCTTCGGACTTTTTTTTCGCGTGGAGCACCCCAGATCTGCGGACATTTTAATCCGCAGACCAGGCTCGTTGGATTTGAAACATGTTTGATATTTTACTCTCCGAGTTGCCAGACTTCGTCGGTCGATCGCTATGCGAATTCGATTTGACATTAATACGCAATCATTCGGACCGCAAAAAATCTGTAATTGTTTTAAACATTTTCATTGATTAATTTGTTAATTTACACATTAGAAAATGAGAGATTTTCCAATTTTTTTTTAATTTGTATTTATGAAATTCATAAAAGAAAACGTAAAACTTGTGTTGTTTTCACTGCTATATTATTTTATGCAAGTCTACATATAAATAACACAAAATTATAGGATTATCACAAGACATTACGATAATCGCAACTTTTGACTTTTGACAGCTCGACTTTTTTATTCGTTCGTTGATCAGTAGCAGAGCTTAGACAAATTGGACGATTTAATGTCCTCGGACTTTTGGCTCGCCAATGGAGCGCTGGCATTAAAGACCTCATTTTCTTTGTGGTTTAAGGAATCGGCAGAGGTAGGTAGGTACGTACCTAACCTACCTACTACCTACATACCTATTTACCGACCTCTTTACATAGAATATGTAGTTACTAACTACGTATTCCTAATATCTATGCAATTATCGTTTTCGATAATTCAATTACTGAAAATATTTAACTTTAATCTAATAAAAAAATAAAATATAATTAATAATCGGGGTGGTATTTTGAGTGGCTACCATGAACCCATGTCAAGCATTTCGAAGTTTATTTAATGAATGAAATTATATTCCAGGAAATTTGTACAGGGTAGGTATATGTCGTTGGGTATATTGTGAATAAATCAAAAATATAATTTATATTGATACTCGTAATTACCTATATTAGACAGCGGTTTTTCTTTTCCAATTAATTGGATTTCTAAAAGCATACTTAGGTACTACCTACCTGTTGACTGTCTACAAAAATTTATTCATAATTATTCAATATTACGAATATTCAGTGATGTCCCTAGACAAAATTCCGCCCCTAGGCAGCGACAAAATGCCACCCCATTTTTTTATACAGTACTTTTTTATCATCCTTTCATGACTCCAATATCTAAGATTTTTGTTGAATGGATACATTACTAACAAAACATATACCACTAAATCTAATTTAAAATATTGCGAATCCACAGTTTTATATACATTTAAAAATACACCTGATAACTATCAAAACTCGCGAGTGACTGGCAAAATCAAGGCAAAATTAATAGGATAAACTAATTAGGTAAGTATTTATCTACTTATAATTCAAATATAACTCGCCAAAGGACAATGGAAGTAAACTAGACATCGCGAAACCGACATTAAAATTACAGTCC
This sequence comes from Rhyacophila brunnea, assembly GCF_057557595.1. NCBI lineage: Eukaryota > Metazoa > Arthropoda > Insecta > Trichoptera > Rhyacophilidae > Rhyacophila > Rhyacophila brunnea. The sequence continues at coordinate 26,179,959 of NW_028232904.1, read as the reverse complement.
TGTTAAACCTTTTATGTTAATTAATATATTTTGTTTTCAACCAATGAGATGGTGGAAAGATATTTCCGTTATTACTAAGTTTAGATACATGAATACGTGTATTAATACTTTGGACGCGGAAGACGCACACGGTGCGTAATGACCAGGCGGCCGATCGATGTAATTAACGTGCATTTTAAAGGGGGCAATTAAAATCTCATTATCTATTCAGCAGCGAAAGCGTTAATTAAGGCGATAAGTACCAAAAACATAAAAACTGACATTTTTAAAGAAAAATGTTCCACATACCAACGCCAATAACTTCAACTATAGTCTAAGTGCCTCAAGCAAGTCAAAAAAATACAGCAAAATAATTAAACCTGTCTACGTTGTAAGTCCGTTGGCGTGTTTTATTTATAATGGTGTAAGTAGCACTGCAGTTGTCAACGACATTCAATTTAAAGTAGCTGACGATGGTGTGTTGACACTTGCGGGTTCTTAATACCTAAAATTATAGAAGCTGCCGTGATTACTTCACACTGTAAAACTACATTTTTCAAAAGGTCTGCTTCATGAAATTTTACTGCAATGACTCGGTATTTTGTAACTACAGGCAATACTACTTTTTGGTACTTAGAGCCTTATTTAATACACGTACCAAAATATGATTCTTCTCGATTTGCCGCCTTTCGAGTAAGTGCCGCCCTCAAGCGACGCTCAATCTGCCTACCCTCACGGGACGTCACTGCGTGCCATCCTCTATCAGAGTTTGGTTACCATCGGGGAACTCAGAAATAATAGGAACTGAAATACCTAACGGGTGTGGAGAAATAGGCAACCAATCTCTAGTGTGGAAGAATATGGGATAAACTTAAACATGTGCAAGAATGCGCATTCGTTCTGACAACTTACTTCTCTCGTTTTATGCACTGACGCTAATTCAAAATTGGTGTAGGTAGGATATCACACACTATTGTACGTCTATAATGTGTGGCTCATTTTCGTAGGACACTTACAAATTCAAAATACTGCGTCAAAATGTAGTGTATTGGGATATAGCCTATCGGAATTCTATCTATAAACTTTAAATAATCGATTTGTTAAAGATAGAATACCTATAGATAATAAATCTAAATTTACTTCCCTTTTTATCGTCTTGCCGAGAGAACTATTAATAGATTTTTAGTGATTTTTTAAAGACCTCATTTTCTAGTGCATCTAGTGTTGCCATTTTGGCGGACTTGCTTCCACTGTGTAATTACGCAATCGTTCAGAGAACGAGAAAATATATTTGTGAAAACAATGACTTTTTTATTTTCTTCATTTATCTTTTTGCGTTCTGATTCCATTACCTGTGGCGATTTTTTTTTGACGCTACAGGTTTGTCGGAAAATTTAAAGGGGGCCTGCAAAGAGTTTAGTCATGAAATCATTAAATTATACAAACATCTAAAAAATAATTACAAGAAAAAAATAACTTTTTATATACAACATACAACGTATTTCTGTTGAATTATTATGCTCAATATGCTCAATATGCTCAAACTTGTAGGTACTTGATATGAAGTAAATAAAAAACAAACAAACAAACAAACAAATATAAAATACTGAAATGTCATTTTGACATTTCATTTTGATTTCCATAGTAACGCACGTATAGGTATATTAATAATTTAGTTGCTAGTACCACCCCCTTAGCAACCAATAATAGCCTTACTTTTTACGGATTTTTCTGAAATAACTTTTCATACAAAACAGAATTACTTAACTGAAAATGAATTCAATTCTACTAAAAGATGGCTAAAAGTATTAAAAGAATGCATTGGCATCGTGTTCTGATATATTATAAAAGTTTCAAATGTCTAGCTAGTCGGAAAGTTAATTAAAAATCGATGGCAAGATTTGTACTGGATAAACAACCACCGGACAAACAAGAATACGAGCTAAGAAAAACGTAATAAAATATGAATAAAGATTTAATATATTTTTCGTTCCTCAATCAATTAGTTCCAAATTGCAGATGGTGCTGATAAGTTTTTTTAAATGAATGTTATTCCTGCCTAACCAAACCATAATATTATATAAAAAAATATGTTGTAGAATAGATTAAGGAAGAATTTTTGACTATTATCTATTATGGCTTGGTTTACGCAGGGTTTAATTGAATTTTTAAAACTAACCGACACTATCTGCAATCTATAGTTTTAGTTTTAGTTCAATAAAAACAAATACCTACCTACGTATGACTGATAAAGTTTAGTCTGCAATATTTATGTCGGATCTTAACAGCCTACTTCCACCCTTCACCAATGTATGTATGTATTGTGATTTGTACAAAAGGATCTGTTTACGAGAGTAAAATTAATTAAATTCGATTAAACCGTGTTTGTATAATTTATAAAAAATAAATGCAAAATAACCGACACCCACGGTGGCCGCGCGGCTTAAGCGTTGGACTATAACGCCGTGGGTACCAGGTTCGAATCCTGGGGCTGGCAAGTAAACATATTGTTTTTCAATTTGTGTGTGTCAGGGTATGGACCTAATAGGTTGAGCAAGTGGCTGATATCCATTTCTCGTAAAAACAACAAAATCTGTTAATACAAACCTTTACTCTGTGGAGGCCCATATGATCCTATTAGGATCGGACATGGTCGAAAGAAGAAGAAATACATGGGTTTATACGAAAAATTAGCATAAAGGTCATAAAGGGCCTGGAAATCAGTCCCAAATGCGCCACTAATCGTGGGGAACATTTTGTTAATAATACTTCATTAATTAAAGCCTACTTTCCTGGACAGGTAGGTAGGTAATAATAATTAAAGTATATATATATAGTAGGTTTATCAATTATTATTATTCGTTAGTTCAATGGTTTCCAAACTTTATGTTACTACGCCTCCTAAAAAAATCTAATTTTGGCGCCCCCCACCTTTAATTCTTTAAATAATACCACCTTTTTAAATAGCCAAAAATGTACTAATACAAAAATGAAAAAAAACTTAATTATAAAAATAATTACAAGATAAAAAGAACTTTTTATATAAGTACAACGTTTTTAAATTTTCTGTTGAATCATATAAACTTGACTTGACTGGTTTAAACGATCAAAAAAATTTGTACTTGATAGAAATAATACTGAAATGTCATTTTGACATGTCATATTGATTTCCATAGTAGCGCATGTATATATTAATAATTTAGTTGCTAGGACCACAGACCCCTAGCAACCAATAATGGTGTCGAAATAAGTTTTCATACAAAACAGAATTAACTGAAAATGAATTCAATTCTACTTAATGATTGCTAAAAGTATTAAAAAAATGCATTGGCATCGTGTTCTGATATATTCTAAAAGTCTCAAATGTCTAGCTAGTCGGGAAGTTAGTTAAAAATCGATTGCAAGATTTGTACCGGACAAATAAGAATACGAGCTAAGAAAAACGTTGTAATAAACAAGGTTTTCTACTTATATATTATATACATTTTTTAATTTATTTATTTTTCATGCGATGGATGTGCTTGTTTATTAGCACAAAGTGCTCTTTTCTACTAAACGGGATCGATATTTGGATATCATTGGAGCTAATGTAGAAAATCCCGTTTTGCATAAATATGATGTTAGAAATCAATGGTAGCAGTACTTTACTTACAACTTGCATTGCTTTTCTTGACAAAGTATTATATTATTCTTCACTTCGATTCAACCAAAATTGAACCAGGTTTTTTATTTCAATTAAATATCGCATTAAATTCTATCAATTTTTCCTTTTCAATAGTAGTCAATCCAAATTCATCATCGTTCATTGCCAAATGGATTCTATCATGGGCCCCACATCTTGAAGCGGGCCCCCAGGCCAGAATTTTTGGCGGGCCCACCTACCTATCGCTGAGGTTAAGGGCATTGTGGTGCTCTGAAGTAGTAATTTAGACATTTAATAGTCCTGAAACAGAGTAGCAAAGGCCCCCAAGCTTTTTATAAACTATGCATTTGCAAACTGCAAAGCTGTGGTTACATTTGTGTTAAACTTTTTGCGCCTTCCTTTGCAACACTCCGCGCCTCCCAGTTTTGGAAATCGCTGCGTTAGTTAGTTTAATTAAATGGGAGATGTATTATTTATTATGTATTTTACGAAATAAACAGGAAGACGTCGTTAACATAGTGCGTTAGGCCCGTTTCAGAAGAGACACCGGTGTCGTGCTCGATATAATATAGGAGGCATTTGTAATCGAATGAAGGGGCCTTTGTATTATGTTGATGAACTCCCCAGAGCTAATGAGTCAACGCATAATTTCGCGTTATAAATTAGAACATAAAACAGGCTGCGGTAATAAAAATATCGGCGGCTTGTGAATGTAGCGGCTGACGGAAAAATGTACCAGACACGCGTTGACACCAGGAAACTCAGAAATAATGCGAACTGAAATACATAAGTCGGCTCGCACATTGGAACTCGTCTCGTCTAAAAACGTGTCGAATACGTCGATGTGACGTCATCGTCATTTAACGAAACAATATAACACGTGTTGCCAAATGGAGCTTCGCAGATCGACCGAATGCAACTGTTTCGTCTGAAAAAAACATCTGGCTGTTGCATTCAACATGTTGCATCCTTCTCGGGCTCCGAGTCGGAGGGTCGAAGTCACAAAGAAACCAATTCGTGTCATTCCTATACCGGCTCGCCGATCGCAGCATTGAAATATCAATACGTTTCGAAGGCTACGCGCGACTGTCGCTAGATAGATGTGCGAGGTTGTGTCATGCAACACTGGCCGCCTGTTCTCGGAAAATTTGATTTATGGCGGTAAGGCACACGAGGCGAGTTGTGATGTGCGAGCCGGCTAACGGGTAAGGCGATAGCAGGTAACCGACTCGAGTAAGGAAGAATCCGGGTGGTTTAACCCTATTCCGTATTCTTATATATTATAATAACCCGTATTCTTGACACGTGTGTAAGTTTTTACACACGTGTTAAGAATAAGTTTTACGTCGAATACTGAAAACTGCTCTCGGTTTATGCATTTACGCTCATTTAATGTTGGTGTATTACACACACTATTGCACGTGCATAATGCGTGCATAATGCGTGCTTCATTTTCGTAGGACACTCACACATTCAAAACCCTGCATCAAGATGCGGCGTATTGAATATAGGCTATCGGTATTCTATTCATTATCTGTTCTGTGGTTGTCTCATTAGCTCTGGGGCGTTCATAAACATAATACAAAGGCCCCTTCATTCGAATACAAAGGCCTCCTATAGTATATCGAACGCGACACCAGTGTCCCGTCTGAAACGGGCCTTACTCACCTACGTAACTGGCAAAAGTATCAATGGAAGTGGTCCATTTTAAATTAATTAAATAAAATACTAAGTATTACCAGAACGAGTATAACAGGATGACTTGACAAAGTAATTAACACAGGTAGCTTTACTAACTGCATACCCACATCCTGTGGTGAAAGTAGTTTTATTTATTACTATAAACATCAAGAAAACAAAATTACTAATGGTATTAAAAATAGCGAGACCAAACAGTCCAGTGGCGAGCATTGAAGTCCCTAGGCAAAATGCCGCCCCCAGGCTGTGCCAAAATACCGCCACATTTTTTTAATACAGTATTTTTATCACCCTTTCATGAGTCCAGTATCTAAAAAATGTGTTGTATTGATACATTACTAACAAAATATACACTAGTAAACCATACAAAATTAAATTTAGATATAAAAAGAGAATAAATATAATTAAGTTAGACACTTACCCAAATCATCAAAGTTTGATGTCGTATTTGGTTGATATTTCTGACACATTTGGTTTGTACCATTTAGCAATACACATATTTGTTATTTCCACACCATTTTTACAAAGCTTATATTGTAGGTAGTTACAACACGAAAAAAAATATGTTTTAGCTATTTCTATAAGTATACCAAATCTCGATTTGCCGCCCTTCGAGTAACTGCCGCCCCCAAGCGACGCTCAATCTGCCTACCCCCACGGGACATCACTGGTGGCGAGGGGTGGAGGTAGGCTGTTACGATTTGACATAAATAGTGCACAGTAAACTTTATCAATCATACGTACATATCAGTCAGTTTTTTTTTCATTGAACTAAGAATAAATACAATATGCGGATGGTGCGGGTTAGTTTTTAAAATTCAACCAAACCCTGTCTAAACCAAACCATAATTATTGTTTAGGTATGCAATCTTGGACGATCCGACAAAAATACTAAAAGTATGTTTGAAAAAGTCTGCACAATTTTATCGTATCGCCCAAAGTACACCAAACTATTATGGTTTGTTTTAGGATGGGTTTAATTGATTTTTAAAAACTAACCAATACCATCTGCAAATTGCAGTTATAGTTCAATAAAAACAAATACGTATGATTAACAAAGTTTAATGTGTACTATTTATGGCGTATTTCAACAGCCTACCTCCACCTTTCGCCGTTGACACATTGTAGTTTTAGTTAAATGAAAACAAATACGTTTGACTGACAAAGTTTAGTGTGCACTATTTATGTCGGATCCTAACAGCCTACCTCCACCCTTCGCTACTGCCAAGTTTTACCAACACAGGTTTTGTTATTATCAGAGAACCGATAGAATGTGTGACGGAGATCGTTAGTTCTATTTTATGTCGATAGATGCCATTCCTGTTTAGGTGTACACACATGACATTAATAATAATCTAACAAAATCATATTTTTTGAATATAAAAAAAAAAACAATTAAGTACCTATGTACATTGGTTACTATATTGTTTATTGAATATACCTATAAATGTACAAATGATACTCGTAAAATGAAAGAAAATAAGGAAATATAGGTAAAAACACTTAATAACACTATTTTATTACCACGTTTTTCTTAGCTCGTATTCTTGTTTATCTGGTGCTTGTTTATCCAGTACAAATCTTGCAATCGATTTTTAACTAACTTCCCGACTAGCTAGACATTTGAAACTTTTAGAATATATCAGAACACGATGCCAATGCATTCTTTTAATACGTTTAGCCATATTTAAGAGGAATTGAATTCATTTTCAGTTAATTCTGCTTTGGATGAAAAGTAATCCAATCCACTACGATTGGATTCTACTACTAATATATACGTGCGTTACTATGGAAATCAAAATGCATTTCAGTATTCTATATTTGTTTGTTCGTTTGTTTGTTCTGTTTGTTTGTTTGTTTGTTTGTTTGTTTGTTTGTTTGTTTGTTTGTTTGTTTGTTTGTTTGTTTGTTTGTTTGTTTGTTTGTTTGTTGCAAAATAGCAAAAAAAAGATTTTTTGACAATTGCCTTATTTGTCCTAAATTATTAAGAAATTATTAAGAATTGTTAAGTTTATACATAATTCAACAGAAAATTTAAAAACGTGGTATATAAAAAGTTCTTTTTATCTTGTAATTATTTTGTGTAATCGTACTCGATTTTTGTATCAGGCTGATAATGTCATTGATTGCAAATTAATACAGGTTGCTGAATCTTCCTTTGTCAACCTAGTTTTATATATACGAGTATTATAGAAAAAAAATACTGTCGCATGAGTTCGTGAAAGAAAAAATGGTCAACAAGGAGATTGCTAGTTTCTTAACAGCTGATATAAAAGTAACAGGCATGCTTTTCCATGTTTTTAATAATAATTTAATAAATTCGGCATTCCGATTCATCAATTTGAGAAAGTCGATGACATTCCAATTCTTCAATATATTTTCACATGTTTTTACAAATTTTTCAGTCCAAATAGGATTAGATTGTTAATAAATAATTTCAGTACCTACATAGGTATACATCAACATGATTTCGCTTTGATTTATATTTTCCCGATATAAATGTTTTGAATATTAAAAAAATAAAAGGAATTAATTTTTTGGCGTGCCGTCGAAAAATTTTAGCGTGCCAAGTTGGTCACGCGTGCCACGTATTTGCCATCTGAATCTGGCTCGCTCTCTGGGTTGGTTATCGATGTGGGACAATGACAATATTATTAATGGACAACGCACTCAATACAGTAGCTAGCAAGTAAATTCGTGCATAGCGCATTCGCACATGTGTAGGTAGACCTCACGCAATTCCCATTATGCGATATCACGCATCGGGAATTTATAGCAATATTATCTTTATTGTAATGGCGTTAGAACAGTGTTTCTAGTGTCAATGTTCATTTGAGCGAAAGATATTGATATTAAAATATGAATTGTGCCATTCGGCAGACCCGGCAAAAAGCATCGGGAATTTATAGCAATATCACCTTTATTGTAATGGCGTTAGAACAGATTATGCCATTCGGCAGACCCGACAAAAAAGTGAGTGTCATTTTTTTCCAGGTGCTTCGTTCATATTAATGTCATTGATGTGGGAATTTCTATTTTTACCCGGTAGCACTAAGTAGGTAAAATATTTATGTTTTTATACTATTCAGTCATTAATAACAACCATTGTTGATAGTAACCCTAAGATTAGAAAATTATACTTAGGTACCTACTAAAAGGTTAGAAAGGTAGCTACTAAAAATGAAAATATACCTACATATCTAATATGTTTTGTAAAACTGAAAGTATTCGCAAGTTTATTAAAACAATAAATAAGATTAATTAGTGTTGTTTACACACAAGGAAAAATCGGATGTTATTAGTGAAAGGGTGGCCACCCCAAGCTATTTCCTTTTCTATTCCAAGCGAATGTTTAATATACCTGTTGTGTTTATGACATTATTGCAAACAGATCAGGTAGTCATATTAATTTTATTGTAACTAAAACAATTCTAAGAATATTAGCGAGTGAAACTATATATACATACGACGTAGTAACCAACTGACTTTCTCTTAGGTATACTTAGGTACATAATGCAGTTTGCAATTTAAAAGAGATCTTAATTTAGCTACGTATTTTTTTCGACTCATACGAGGTTTAAGTGAGAACTCTGCCATTCTGCGCAGTGTTCACCTGTGTATCTTAGAAATAGAGAGCATCAGTTGTTTATTCTCCCAAGGCGCAGAACCAACCTGCCACTGGTAATGCCAATAATTGGGAGAGCGATAACTATGTTCAACCAAATTGCTTCGGGTTTTGATGTATTCCACTTGCGTGAGAGTGAGTTTAGGTGGACGCTATTTTATAAATTCTTAAAATAGGGTGTCCTTAGCGAACTCGGTGCACTTCTTTGAACTTCTTTCTATAGATGTATTATTGTATTTTCACTGGTTTTCTTTCCCTTTAAAATATATAAAACATTATAACGAATATTCTGTAGTGGTTTACTCGCAGTGACGTCCCGTGCGGGTAGGCTGGTCATGCGCTGCATAAGGTCGGCACAATATAAAGTGCGGCGAATAATGGGATGAATACACAACTAATTACAACTTTTGAGAGCAGTGTCGGTTTTATATAAAGCAAACGACATAGTCGCTTCTAAAGTACTTATTTACATGTGTCAATACTTTTGACATTGAGTGTCTGGGTATGAGGAAAGTATCCGGATATGTTGTTAAGGTTTGTAGTTTAAGTAGTGGGCGGGGTAAATGCGGAAGTCAGTCCGAGTGGGAACTGCTAGAATTTGAAAACCCCACTTCCCCCCATCGTCTTTAAAAAATAATTACTTAGGTACCTACCTATTAAAGATATTTTTTCAAAATGGAAATCATGGGGTCGTATCATTTTTCTGTGTGTACGACTGACCTATTGCAAATCATTTCGATTTGATGGAGTAGGAGATTCACCCAAAAAAAATCATATTAATAATAGTTTTTCTGTACCTAGTTCAAACGTTCAAGTAAAAAAAACATCGCATCAAAAATATTGACTCTAATTCAATTTACCAAAACATCCCCTCTTTTAACAAAAAAAAAAAGTGTAAAAAACCACACACGACCCTGTAAAAAGCGACCCCAAACTACGAAGATTATTAATATTATTATAAATCAATTTGAAACGTGATCCCCACGGTTCAAAAAAGGTGTTTTTTCAAATGCTCTTTTTTACACACTTGATTGCGCCACCGACTTTAAAATTTTTCACACTTGCTTCGTTGGTGTTTTGTCAGATAAAATCTGTCAGGGCTTCCCCTATTTTTAAGTGAGTTTTTTCGACATAATGTTTTGTAGTACCTAACCTACCTATCATGTTTTTGAAATGCTTTTTTATACAGGCTGAATAAGCACCTATATTTTTGTTAGAATATAATATATTATGGGGGTTAATCGATTTGAATTCACATTTTATATCACGTTTTTCTTAGCTCGTATTCTTGTTGTCCGGTGGTTGTTTGTCCAGTACAAATCTTGCAATCGATTTTTAACTAACTACCCGACTAGCTAGACATTTAAAACTTTTAGAATATATCAGAACACGATGCCAATGCATTCTTTTAATACGTTTAGCCATCTTTAAGTATAATTGATTTCATTTTCAGTTAATTCTGTTTTGTATGAAAAGTTATTTTGGAAGAAATCCGTAATTCAATCCACTATTATTGGTTGCTAAGGGGGTGGTCCCAGCAACTTAATTATTAATATATACCTGCGTTACTATGGAAATCAAAATGAAATGTCAAAATGACATTTCAGTAGGTACATATTTTATATTTGTTTGTTTTTTATTTACTTCATATCAAGTACAAGTTTGAGCATATTGAGTATAATAATTCAATAGAAAATTTTAAAACGTAAGTAAGTATATAAAAATTTCGGTACTGTTAGGTTATCAGGAATACAGCGGAAAACACATTTTGAAAATACCCGATATACTGGATTATTTGTTAATTTGGGTTAGCTTAGGTTAGGTTGGGTAAGGTTAGGTTTGGTTAGGTTAAGTTAGGTTGGGTTAGGTTTGGTTAGGTTAACCTAACAAATAATCCAGTTTATCGGCTATTTTCAAAATGTGTTTTACGCTGTATTCCTGATAACCGAACAGTACCATTTCTTTCAAAATTTCTTTTTATCTTGTAATTATTTTTCGGTCAGTTTATAGTGGTTATTAACAATATTACAAAGTTACCTATAGGTATTTATTTACTATTTTTATATATGTATATCCGAATTAAACATTTGTGAGACGTACACAATGACATTATTAATGGACAACGCACTCACTACAGTAGCTAGCAAGTAAATTCGCGCATAGCGACATTCGCACATGTATAGGTAGACGCCACGTGACAAAATTTCGCATTTTCCATTATGCGATATCACGCATCGGGAATTTATAGCAATATCACCTTTATTGTAATGGCGTTAGAACAGTGTTTCTAGTGTCAATGTTCATTTGAGCGAGCGATATTGATATTAAAATATGAATTATGCCATTCGGCAGACCCGACAAAAAGCATCGGGAATTTACAGCAATATCACCTTTATTGTAATGGCGTTAGAACAGATTATGCCATTCGGCAGACCCGACAAAAAAGTGAGTGTCATTTATTTTTCCAGATGCTTCGTCCATATTAATGTCATTTGACGTACATATCAATACGTAGAATAATTTACTGTTTGCATTTGGCCAAGACTTAGGTCACTACACACCTTTTTGACTGAATTTACGTGACATAGGTAAGGGTTAAACATGCCTATGGGAGACAGGAACAGTTACATGTAAATTGCACTATTAGATTATTTTCACCGTGAGCTTTCTTATCGGAAAGAGATTACCGTATACTATACGGTACGGTCACTTCTATAGCATCGAGATAAAAAAAAATACGCGTTGTTCATTGAGCATTGCAGACGACAGTGTTCCAATTTTATTAGATTAAATATGAAGGTAAATTCAATTTTTATAGCAGATTTTGGCAAAATTCATGAATTCAATAATAAAAACCTAACCTAATAGGCGGCTCTCGTGGTGCAGTGAGTAAGGCGCTCGCCTTCCACCCGAGAGTTCCTGGGTTCGATTCCCGGTCAGGACACACGATATAAATGTGTTTTTCTCAAAGCCTGGGTGTTCGTGATTGTTCAAAATTACTAACAACCACCTTGTACGAGAAAGCAAAGACATGGTTATTAATAATTCAAAAAAAAACCTAACCTGACAAATAATCCAGGATAATAATATCGACTATTTTCAAAATTTGTTTGCCGCTGGCTTCCTGTAAAGTAAACCGACAAGAACCGTTTTTATTTAGACATCAAATTAATCTCAGTACTATACGACCTAAAGAGGTTAGACGGTCTTTAATATACGATCATATTATATTTCCGATACAATATTTCACGGTAAAGTAAAAGTGTGATACAGCGAACTGCATACGTACACATTTCCGGACACGGAGAGGAATATATAGAGACGAAATTTAAAAAAAAAGGTAAATAACAGGTAACTCAGAAATAATGGGAACTGAAATACATAACGGGTAAGGCGATAGCAGGTAACCAACTCGAGTAAGGATGAATCCGGGTAAAACTTACATACGTGTCAAGAATACGTTTAACGTCGAATACTGAAAACTGCTCTCGGTTTATGCATTTACGCTCATTTAATTTTGGTGTATTACACACACTATTGCCCGTGCATAATTCGTGCTTTATTTTCGTAGGACACTCACACATTCAAAACCCTGCATCAAGATGCGGCGTATTGAATATAGCCTATCGGTATTCTATTTATTATCTGTTCTGCGGTAAATAACAAAAGCTACCTAGGTATATAATAAAAAACTGCCGAATAATCTAAGCAAAAAGATCTTCATATTACAGTATGATGCAGCAAATTTTCTAAATGCATCATAATTGGCCTTTGTGGCGACCAGGTCGGACGGTTCAATGGGCCTAACAGTTGGTTGAACCAACTCGAGCAGCTCTTCCGTTTCCGTTTGACATTTTTGTTTGGCATTAACATTTTGGGATATTCCCAGACGAAACATCGAAACGACAGTTGAAAATCTATAAAGTCTAGCTAGAGTAAACCGATCCCATTCATAATAAATAAGCTACCTGCATATCATTCAATTACCTGGGCACATTTCATTTGCTCACCAACCCAATGACGTACATACCTAATGATTTTATATAATAATAATTCCCGTTTTGTTTTCACCCTTCAATGACAATGAATAATAATAACCATCATTAATTGCTTCGAAAAATCAATTAGAAAGCACATGAATTTAAAAGTTTTAAATAAAATAACTTTCTGATTTGTTGTAGGGACGTTAATGGCATTTTAATTTTTTGTTTATTTGTGTACACTCATATTTTAATGAATTGACAATAAAACAAACACCTTTCACTTTTAAATAAGTAGGTAGGTATATTGTTTTTTTCACACCTATAATGTAGGTGCCTATTAAAAACGGTTGCTTTTTCATGATGTTGACGTATTTTTTAATTAAAGATAATAACTTTTTCCATTATTTTAATTTGGTTGATATTGAAGTCTTATTTTACAGGTATTTCTTAGCTCGTATTCTTATTTGTCCGGTACAAATCTTGCAATCGATTTTTAACCAACTTCCCGACTAGTTGACATTTGAAACTTTTAGAATATAAGAGAACACGATGCCAGTGCATTCTTTTAATACTTTTAGCCATCTTTAAGTAGAATTGAATTCATTTTTCGTTAATTCTGTTTTATATGAAAAGTTATTTCGACACCATTATTGGTTGCTGTGGTCCTAGCAACTAAATTATTAATATATACGTGCGTTACTATGGAAATCAACATGCCATGTCAAAATGACATTTCATTATTATTTCTATCAAGTACAAAATTTTTTGATCTTTTAAGCTAGTCAAGTCAAGTTTATATGATTCAACAGAAAATTTAAAAACGTTGTAAGTATATTAAAAGTTCTTTTATCTTGAATTATTTTACCCTTAACTTGAAATATAAATAATGTAATAGTTAACATAGTTTTATATAAGGATTATTATACACATATGTGTGTATAGAAGGATAGGTCGCAATCAGTGGCGAAGGGTGAAGGTAGGCTGTTAAAATCCGCCATAAATACTTACACAATGATACTTATTTGTTTTCATTGAACTAAGTCTACAATTATTTTACAGATGGTGTTATTTTTAAAAATAAATTAAAACCTGCCTAAGCCAAATCACACCTAATAGTTTTGGTACTTATATTTTGGGAGATACGAAAAAATTGTGCACACTTTTTTATTCATATAGATTACTTAGGTATAGGCAAGGCTTAATGCTTAATGAATTTAAAAATATTAGCCGACAATATATAATATGTATCTACCTATTCTAATCCAATGAAAACAAATAAGTATGACTCAAAAAGTATGCACAAATGTCTCGTATTGCCCAAAATATACCAAAACTATTATGATTTGGTTAAGGCAGGGTTTAATTTATTTTTAAAAACTAACCAACACCATCTGAAAATTGTAGACTTAGTTCAATAAAAACAAATACGTATGCCTGACAAAGTTTAGTGTGCACTATTTACGTCAGATCTAAACAGCCTACCTCCACCCCTCGCCACTGGGTAGCATCAATGATAGGTATCAGCCAACTCCAACTTTCAAATAGAACTTCTAAAAATACCGATGCGCTTTTATTTACAGGTCCGCCATTTTCTTCCTCTTTTAATCAAAAAGGAGGGAAAAAATCCTTCGGTATCCATTTCTATTCACCCTTACACTGCGTGGTTTACTCAATATAACGACTTGCGCCAGGGCCCTCTGAAGGTGTTTTGACCGCCACATTTTAGTTTATGCCACAATGCATATAGCAGTATAATGTAGTTATATATTACGTGTATGGCAGTCAGTACGAAGGGTGGAGGTAAGCTGTTAAGATCCGCCATAAATACTGCACAATAAACTTTGTTGGTCCTACGTACCAATTAGTTTATATTAAACTAACACTACAATAATTTACAGTTGGCGGTGGTTAGTTTTTAAAAATCAATTAAAACCTGCCTAAACTAAACCATATCTAACAAAATTACTGTGCAGATTTTTTCATTCATACTTATTTGCTGTCGTTGGATTAAAAATACATAATACATACCTACACATATTAGCCTAAACCAAACTATAATAGATAAAACTTATTATTCTATCTATAAAATATCCAAAGTTATGTATGATTTAATTGCATAATTTTAGATATTTTATAGATAGTTTTCGCATGGTTTAATTGAATTTTAAAAACTAACCAACACCATCTGTAAATTATTGTAGTCTAACAAATACGTATGTATGACTAACAAAATTTAGTGTGCACTATTTATGGCTGATCTTAACAGCCTACCTCCACCCTTCGCTACTAAATCTATACCATATTGTCCACACTTTCATTCATACTTTTTGTTTTCGTTGAATTAAGAATATAAGTATATTAGGTACCTAACTACACACAATGTTAGTTTATTTTTTTAAATTCATTAACCAGTGCCTAAACCAAACTATAATAAATAAACAATATTATTCTATCTATTAAATATTCAAAGTTATGTATGATTTAATTGCATAATTTTAGATATTCTATAGATACAAGAGTATTTTTTGAGTAGGTATTATTTATTAACGCGTGGTTTCAAAGGATTTAATGGAATTTTAAAAACTTACCAACACCGTCTGTAAATAATTGTAGTCTTATTTCAATGAAAACAAATACGTATGACCGAGAAAGTTTAGTGTGCACTATTTATAGTGGATCTTAACAGCCTACCTCTACCCTTCGTCACTAAATTTAGATATAGTAGATCAAAGAGCTTACAAATCTTACTTATTATTAATATCTATCTAGATGTTTTTTTATAAATATAATACCTACATTGATCTGAGATAATAAAATAAAGCAAGTTATTATTTAGTATTAGGTAATTCTAATGCCGCTCTGGCGTAATAATGGGGTAAGTCTCGCCTGGAGTTTCGGGCAGCGTGGGCATGAGTCACCCGCTCTTCCCCTTTCCGTGATCTTGAAAAGAAAGCGAGAATGAATTGCACCAACACTTCCATCGTTTCCCCTATCGTCTTATGGGGTATGAAATAGAAAACCTCACTAGAAATTATTTTTACACCTAAAGGAATAACTAACGAAAGTATATCGAACAAAGGTGCCTGTTTTGGTAGGTAGGTAGAAAGTAATAATGTAAAAGACTTAGTCCTCGGAAACATAGACACTAACTCTACTAAATGAACGACCCCTAAACATTTCTGAAAGGAAAAACTCTGTAAACCATAGCTGTGGGTAAAACGCCGAGGTGGCAACAATTAATTATCAGAGGAAATGATACAATGTTGAGTTCTACGATCAAATTTTGGAGACTGAGCTGTTTAGGTCATAATATGCACTGTACCTATAGGCGACAATATACCGATAAATAACATTAATGCCAATATAAGATAGCCACAGGAAAAGAGAGCTCTTGACCGATGACCTAGGTTCAACTCAAAATACTTTTTTTAAACTACTATTAAAGTATGTAGGTACCTACCTAGGTAATTTCAGTTATTCTCAAAATGAGTGCTTCTCCCCTTTGCTGGGCCTATACACTAAGCCGTTCAAATAAGGCAGGGGTCGGCAGTTTGTAAATTGTATCAAAACAAGTGCTTTTTACGTCACGATACTGTTTTAAATTCTTGAAGTGAAGTAATAGGCCATCCATGGACTGAAACCGTATGCGGTTTGGAACCGTGTGCGGTTTGGAACCGTGTGCCATACTAAGCTTATCTTTTCTGTTCTTTGAAATATATTTTCACAAACTATATTATAAGCATATGTGGGTCTATTCTATACTTATCGAACACTAAATTGATAAATAGTATCAAACTTAGGGTAGGTTTGTATCAAAATATTAGCACTTATTGTAACAATTACACGAAGCCGGTTTTTATTGTTGCAATAAGTGCGATATTTTAACAGCAGCAAGATAAGTGCTGTTAAAATATAGCACTTATTGCAACAATAAAAACCGGCTTCGTGTAATTGTTACAATAAGTGCTAATATTTTGATACAAACCTACCCTAAGTTTGATAATATTTTTCACTTTATCACTTTAGCGGTCGATAAGCATAGAATAGACCCACTGATCGTATCCGTTTATACCATACACTTACAAATTTCAATTCAAATTACAAACAAAAATCATAAGTTTAGTTTAGTATGGTACACGGATCTAAACCGCATACGTTTTCAGTCCATGGATGGCCTCTAATTCACCTCTCTCAATATCTTCGGTGAGAACTTGTAGTTTATTTTAAAAGCACTCTAGTACTTCGAATAATGTATATGCGATGTTTCATTTCCCTTGCAACAATATTATGTATATTCAAAGCATTAAGATGTGAAGTAATGTCGACCATAAAATTTAATTTTTGTAGCCACGTGTTTTCTTCCAATTCCTGATGTTTGATGTTGTTTCACGTAGGAACAATTTTATTTCTTCTAAACATTAAGCAAAGCGTTTCAATACGTTATCTCTGGAAAGCCAGCGAAGCTTATTGTGTAATACCTATAATGCAATGTAAACCAAACATAACTTAAAAAACAAAAACGACACACTTAAGGGGGGACATGCTCGTCGAAGGTCAAAATTGAGTTTTTATTGTATATTCAAACCATGATCCTGGACACTCCTTAAACGTTGTAGATAATCTATTTATATAATTTTAAAGCCTTATTATCCTTTATAGTTATTTTAAACATTTGATGACTGCATAAAGTATTTTTGATACATAAAATAGTATTCTTTTAAACCTCTCGCTCTAATGTTTTAGAATATAGTCATATTTCGGTACATAACTGTGCAGTGGTGTTAAGATTTTTTACATTTATTAATTTTTAAACGCATTTATAAAACCATTAGTATAATTTATTACGAGATAATTTTTGTAAAATATTCACGATAAAAAAATATTTTGATAATCTCTGTGATCCCAAATTTGACAAGAATTAGGCATTTTATTATTCAAAAAATCGGCAAGATTAACACATTTGAAGATAAATCTAAAGATATTTATTATAAGCTATGTCTTTGACCATTCAAGTGCGATAAAAATCCTATGAATAATGATTGCTTTATAATAATTATTGACCTAAGAATAAGGTAGTGTTTTTTTGAAATAAGCCATTTCTTTTGTCATTCCCTAGTAGTTAAGCTACAACATACGGCCGTAGCCATAAAATGACAAACTATAATTAAAGTAGGGAGTATAATTATGTTAACGCGCGTGTTTGAACATGTACTTAACCGAATTTTTTTTTATTTTTTTTTAAACGGTACATGTTCAAACACGCGCGTCAATATCATTTTACTCCCTACTTCAATTATAGTTTGTTAATTTAATGCTACGGCCGTATGATGTAGCCTAACCACTGGGGAATGACAAAAGAAATGGCGTATTTCAAAAAAACACCACCTTATTCTTAGGTCAATAATTATTATAAAGCAATCATTATTCATAAGATGTTTATCACACTTGAATGGTCAAAGACATAGCTTATAATAAATATCTTTAGAATCATCTTGAAATGTGTTAATCTTGCCGATTTTTTGAATAATAAAATGCCTAATTCTTGTCAAATTTGGGATCACAGAGATTATCAATATAATTTTTTATCGTGAATATTTTACAAAAATTATCTCGTAATAAATTATGCTAATGGTTTTATAAATGCGTTTAAAAATTAATAAATGTAAAAAATCTTAACACCACTGCACAGTTCTGTACCGAAATATGACTATATTCTAAAACATTAGAGCGAGAGGTTTAAAAGAATACTATTTTATGTAACAAAAATACTTCATGCAGTCATCAAATGTTTAAAATAATTATAAAGGATAATAAGGCTTCAAAATTATATAAATAGATCATCTACAACGTTTAAGGAGTGTCCAGGATCATGGTTTGAATATACAATAAAAACTCAATTTTGACCTTCGACGAGCATGTCCCCCCTTAACTATTCCTAAATACTGATTTTTGCCTGAAAAAAAATTATGCTCTGGCATTAAATTTTCCGCATATGTATCTGTCAGTATTTTGTTTATAGGCAGAAAACGACCTCTCAACGTCCACAGAGGTGATTGGGAAAACTTTAAATAAAAGTGCCCGAGTTGAATTTTTCTGATAAATCCACAGCTCGGAGATGGCATTAAAAATACAAGTGCATCTAAACTATCTACCTTCCCAACTGAGTTATATTTCGATAAAATAATTTAAAAAAATTAAAATTATAAATTCAATAGCTCTAACATAATATGCATTTATTTATGAAATATGCACTAATGTCTCAAATATGCTCTAACGTCTGAAATATGCATTTATATTTTGGACAATAAAATTTTATTTTTGGATTCTGTGTCTTTTAAAACAGATTTCTGTGAAACTCTCATAGCTGTGCATACACCCTAACAAAACATGCACTGCATATAAATCCGGGCCCTAGATATAAGGCTGCTTGAGATGAGGTGAAATTGGAGTTTATGTATGAAGAGCCGCAAACGTCTATGCAAAGAGCCGCATGCGGCTCGCGAGCCGCTTATGCCGACCCCTGAAATAAGGTTACATTTTAGAGTTCATACATTGGTAGGTAGGTACGTACGTTTATCTAGAATCTAGATGACTGTATTCTGGATACAAAAGTCTTTTTAAATTCTGTCAAAGAATTTATGAAGTGTTGAAGGCATATTTTGAACATCCAAGGGTGGTTTATCGTAAGGGAAAGGTGTACAAAATGACATATAATTTATTATAAAAATAGTAAATTACTGTAAAGTAGGTAAACGGTTTTTTTTAAATTTTTTAAAACTTTATTTCGACTGTGTCCAATACTAATAAGACCATATTATGGGCCTCCACAGAGTAGAGGTTTGTATTAACAGATTTTGTTTTTACGAGAAACGGATGTCAGCCACCTGCTCAACCTATTAGGTCCATACTCTGACTCATAAGTACACAAATTGAAAAACATAATATGTGTTCTTGCCAGACCCAGGATTTGAACTTGGGACCCACGTCGTTATAGGCTGACGCTTAAGCCGCGCTGCCATTGTAAATGATAGTAAAAATAAGAAATAAAAAGTGTAGCAAAAAACTATTTTACCCAACCGAGTGTACAAAATGACATACCTACCACATAAATATTTCTTTTTATTGAACTAATACTACAATTTACAGATGGTGTTGGATATTTTTTAATAATCAATTAAACCCTGCCCAAACCAAACCGTAATACCTACCTAGTTATGGTATATTTTGGGTGATACGACAAAATTGTTCACACTTTTTCATTCATACTTACCTATTTGTTTTTGTTGGATTAAAATACTTATTTATTCACATGTTGTTGGTTTATTGTTCTAAATTCATTAAGCCCTGCCTAAACCAAACTATACTAGAAAATAATATTATAGTATCTATAAAATATTCAAAGTTATGTATGATTTAATTGCATAGTTTTTGATATTTTATAGATATACGAGTATTTTTTAATACTATCTATTAGGTATGGCTTGGTTTCGTAGGATTTAATTGAATTTTTCAAACTAACCAATACCATCTGTAATTAATTGTAGTCTTATTTCAATGAAAACAAATAATTATGACTTACAAAAATATTAATTTAGTGTGCACTATTTATGGCGGATCTTAATAGCCTACCTCCACCCTTCGCCTCTGGTAGGTGGATACTTGTGTACCTACATAGGTACCGGAGGCGTGCGGTGGTTTTTTTCTTGTAGGGTTGAACAACTTTATCTAGGTAGGTAGTAGGTACCTACCTATTCTACGGGTAGATGCGGCTTAGATTGGAGGTAGGTTTTGGAGATCCGACGTATATACCTAGTAATTAGGTACACACTAAACTTTAAACCTTTAACCTTCGCCACCATTATACCTATACAACAATTAAAATGCATAAAATAAGCCATGATAATTTCATTATTACTGCGTGTTTTCGTGAATGATACAAAATACTGCCACAAAGTCCAACGTTCCTTTTATGTTTGGCGTATTATAATGTTTTTGCATTTTTCATTTAGCAATTACAAGTTATTTATCAAAAATATAAGAAGTCCGAGTAAATAATAATAGAATTTTTGTTTAAATAAAGCCTAGCTACATGCACAAACAATGTGATTTTAATTTGTTTTTACGATATCCAAATTTTGTACGATAACAGAAAATTGGCATTTTTCGACAAAATATTATAATCGTTTTATGATAATATTATAGTAAATAAAAACCATTACTTTCTTCTATGGAAATACAGATATTTAAGAAAAATGTTATTGCTTGTTGAGTATCTATTTAAATTTACTTAGGTACCAACTATTAATTTGTTATGTCATTAAGACATTGAGCCTGAAGGCAAGGGAGCTGAAGGCAATTGATGCCTTCGAAATGTGGTGTTGGCGCCGAATAGGTCCTTTGTATTTCAGACAGAGCATAGGACAAACCAGGCAATCATTCGGAGATAAAGGAAAGTCTTTTGACAAAATGTCTGAGACGCACTCTGCAGATTTTTTTGACGTATTAATGGGAACTAAAATATCTAACGGGTGTGGAGTAACTTGAGTGTGGAAGAATATGGGATACCTACATTATAGCCCTCACAAGAAGGGGGGGGGCTGACAGGGCTCTGGCCTGGGGGCCCGGCGTGGCGAGTGGACCAGATATGTGAGATAAACGCACATCACAAATTTCCTCTAACACTAAAAAAAGGTCAATAATGTTAATATTTTAAAGTAGGGTGGTGATTCGATGCAATCTTTAATCGTTTGTTGATACTCGACAACTCCATAATTCAAGTGGATTTAAGTATCTACTAATTATACGCTAAATTCCCATAATTTTACCGTGAACACCATTTGGAAAATGCTACTGTATGGCGTCATACTGCCATTAACCTTAGCAATAGGTAGGGGGGGCGATAAATGTCCTAGCCTGGGGGCCCGCTTCATTATGTGGGGGTAATAGGATACATAGACTAATATATGATGGAATACGTGACAAAAACACGCTTGTCCTTCATTCTGACAACTGCTCTCGGTTTATGCACTGACGCTCATTCAATATTGGTGTATTTGAAGGTTGCAATACACACTATTGCACATCTATAATGTGTGAGACATGAGGGAACGACCAAGAAGAAGTACCTATGCATATTAAGGGACTTCTTGTATATGACTAAGTAGGTAGTAGATACCTACATACCGGTGGCTACCTATTATAGATATGGTTAGGTAGGTATATCAGTCAACGATGAGGATTTCCTGTGATGAATACGTTGCCAATGAGATGTTTTAAGATTAGCCATATAAGCTAAGCAAGTTGAATATTTCGGCCATGTTTGTGAAGATTTTTTAGTTCTTGTCAACAAACAAATTTTGAAAACAGCCGATATACCGAATTATTTGTTAGGTTACGTTAGGTTTAGGATTAGGTTATCATTCTAGAGTTAATGAATTTTGCCAAAATCGGGTATGAAAATTTCCGCTGTTCCCTCCTGACTTGTCTAGTAAATAGACGTTGATACCGATTTTTTAGAAGCCTTCATCCAGCAGCGGCAGATTTCAATGATGATGATTGTTGTTGTGATGACGTCATACTTCAGAAGCGTGCCAAACAAAATCCGGTAGCAACTCCATGGACATTTTATTCAAGAAAAATGAAAATATTAAAATATTTTGTGGTTTCCTTTATTTCGAAATGTCGATACAAGACGGTTCGCGAAGAAACGGTATTTATAGTTAACTTCGCGAAATGAGAATGATGAAAACAATACAATTAAAAATATTCTACACAATTAAATATTATATTACGACTGTGCAGTGGCGAAGGGTGGAGGTAGGCTGTTAAGATCCGCCATAAATAGTGCACATGAAACTTTGTCAGTCATACGTATTTGTTTTTATTGAAATAAAACTACAATTTAGAGATGGTGTTACGGTGTTAGTTAGTTTTTTTTAAATTCAATTGAGCCCTGCAAAAACCAGGGCATAATAGATAATTAATAGTCAAAAATACTCGTCTATCTATAAAATATCTAAAATTATGCAATTAAATCATACATAACTTAGAATATTATATTATAAGTAGAATAAAATTTATCGGTACTGTTCGGTTATCAGGAACACAGCGGCCGATAGCCGATAAAATGGATTATTTGTTAGGTTAACCTAACCAAACCTAACCTAACCTAACTTAACCTAACCCTACCTAACCTAACCTAAACTAACCCAAACTAACAAATAATCCAGTATATCGGGTATTTTCAAAATGTGTTTTCCGCTGTATTCGTGATAAAAGAACAGTACCATATGCACTGGCGGCTCCCTCTATAGGTCATTCGGTCATTGACCTGCCAAAATAAATACCTAAAAGTGCGGCCACACCGGCAACAAGTCGCGCGACAGCTCGTAAAATTTTACGATAATTATCATAATTGCTTAAGAAATTTTACGATAATTATCATGCTTATCGTAAAATTTAACGAGTTGTCGCGCGACTTGTTTTCGGTGTGGACCCGGCATTACAATCGACATAATAATATTAATAATATGTGCAATGTCATATATAATAATATTAATAATAATCGGTGGATTTGAAATTATAGGGCGCGCGATATTGTGTCAACCCAGTCTATTGGGCTTTTTTTGTTTGGGCGATAATTCCCCGAACAAAAATATTGTGTTCGCCGGCAGTCTGAAAATTGACCCAAATTGAATATTTTTATAAAATTTTCTCTCTCGTTTCTCATACATAAGACAGAGATCGATATAACACAAAATACGAGATCGAAGCTTGTAACGGTGCGTGAATTACTGTAATATCGGCAATGCCCGAGTGTGAGACAAAAGATTTTTTCACCTAATTAAATGAAACAGAATGATAACACTGACTAGATAATTGGTCTCAAGACGCAACTGTGTATGCGGTTCGGATTCGTTGACAGGTTTTGACGAATGCCTTTGGTTATTTTAATAATATATAAGG
This sequence comes from Rhyacophila brunnea, assembly GCF_057557595.1. Lineage (NCBI taxonomy): Eukaryota > Metazoa > Arthropoda > Insecta > Trichoptera > Rhyacophilidae > Rhyacophila > Rhyacophila brunnea. The sequence continues at coordinate 26,156,066 of NW_028232904.1, read as the reverse complement.
AGTTTTTGGTGATTTATAACATTTTTGTGAAGCAGTTAGTACGCACGCAGTAGCAATTGAAGTCTGTGATACAATTATAATGGAAATGGAAGCACGATTTGCATCCAACGATCATCTCATTATATCCGATTTGTTCAATAAAGAAAATTACACTGATTTTAAAAATAATTTTCCCACACGTCAAGTAAATTTGGTAAAACTGTTAGAAGAAATAAACATAATCAAGTTAAAAAATGAATTATTGGTGTTTTATCAACGAGATGATTTGCATGGCGCTATTAGTGCAGTTTCTCTTCTACATTTTTTACTCAGCAATAATTTCAACGAAACATTTTCCGAGTCGATCAAAGTTCTCCAATTTATTTGCGTCATACCAATGACAACAGTTGAAAGTGAAAGATGTTTTTCCACTCTCAAAAGAATAAAAACCTTTCTACGCAATAGGGCCAGGATAGACTGACCGCTCTTGCAATGCTCAGTATTGAAAAAAAATATGTGGGAAAAATAGACAATTTTTATAATCGTGTGATTGATGATTTTTCAAAAAGCAAAGAAAGAAAAGTGGACCTGATTTACAAAAAATTATAATGCGTTGTGTGCAATTTCGGTTAACGATGGGTTGGCGTTATGAAAAACGGACATTTTTTGAAGGGTTAGTAGGTACCGACCTATAACAATTTCTAGCACTTATTCTATAATGTATAAAAAGTCAATTTGCAATACGTCTTTTCAGTATACAACGAAAAGGCAAATTAAAATAATATATTCAAAATTGACCTGCTAGGTTTTTCCGGATTAAGCCGCCAATGACCATATGTATTCTTAATCCAACTAAAACAAATAAGTATGAATGAAAAAGTGTGTATAGTTTTGTCGTATCGCCAAAAATATACCGAAACTATCATGGATTGGTTTAGGCAGGGTTTAATTAATTTTTGAAAACTAACCAACACCACCTGTAAATAATTGTACTTTTAGTTCAATTAAAAACAAATAGGTACGTGTGAAAAATGCTGTGTCCACAATGGCAACAAGTTGCTGGCAACTTCATTAAATTTCACGATAATTATTATGAAAATTTGTTTGACTAAAAATTATTTTAATACATTGCACGCTAAAGACGCGTCCAGCGCTTAACGATTAGGTGGCCATTGACGTGGCAAGTCGTCATGCACTGACTATTATTTAGAGTAAGATGCAAGCTAGATCGGGCTTATTCATAATTATTGCCAGGTCGTTTTCGAGACAAATATTAAGTGAGCTTATATATCGAGTTAAGTCCGCTGATATTAAAACAGTAAGTTTAAACACTGGCCGAGTCGCTGAAAATCGGGCGTCATTTTAAGAAGCATATGATTCATCCAGTAGTATATCAATGGATTAAAGGCTTTTACTTAGAAGACGATTTTAGCTAATGGTTATCACAACGATGATTTATTTAATTGATTTTAAGCAAAACTGAAAGTAATTAGGTAGGTAGTTATGTACTGCCTAACAGTGATAACGAATCCGAATGATTTCATTGATAGATATAGTAATTAATGGACACAACAAACTAATTAAAAACACATTTGTAAACGATTCTGCTCATTGAAATTCCCGTTTACTCATTAGTTTGTCCTCTTTAATAAATATAATATTATACATGTGGTTGAAAAATAAAGTGTCTTAATATCAAACTGTGTACCTGTACCTAACCCCGCGTTCATGTAGGTACTTACCTAAGGTTATTTACGTATAATACCTACTGTTGTCCTATTTTGCTAACGCGTCCCTTTTAGATATCACCTCATATAAATTATGCAATTTTGAAACCATAATCCTAACAGAAGCATCGGACATTCGTTGATTTTTAACCCGCTTCGAGGGACATTAAACCGATCAACATTTTGTGAGTAGATAAGTTTGATTGCTTTTTCTTTATTTTTATTTGTAGGTACCTAGATATAATATTAAGGCCAATATAGTTAGTTAATGTCAAGGCGCGAAGACTTTGTTCGATGCGATGGAGCTAAAACTCTCAATAAGATTTACGAAGAAACTTCATTAGGCATCTGACAACTGAATTACTTTTGGAGGATATGAATGTATACATGAAGAGTGGTGCAGAGAGGTTGAGTGTGAATGAATAGAAGGAGAAAGAAAGAGCTCAGGATAGAAATTTCTGCTTAGTGGTTGTGCAGTTGGTGATGGACATGAATAGTCTCGTCTGCAAGACTGCATCGTGGGTTTATTTTTGCAAACAGATTTGCGTAGGTGCATTAAATTATTATCTGCTTGCAAAATTCAGTTAATAAGGATATTTATTAGGTACTGGGTGTTAAAAATACATTTACACAATATTATAGAGTAAAGTTGTACTGCAAAAAATCCTTATGTTTTGCAATTTAAAACTTCAAGTTTAGATAGATACGCGTTTGTTTAAAATTTTGAAACATAATGACGAAGCAATTATACATTTGCACTTTATTATAAGGGTTCAAATTGCAAATTCGTATTTTTGTCTTTGGCTTAAGATTGAAAAGGGTACACTTAAAAATAACATTTTTTAGACTTTGCATCTTCCGCGCTGTCCATTAGTAATACAGTGGATAATAATTGATTTTTATTGTCTTGATTAAGGATTCAAAGGTCACGGATGTACCTAAGTTTTTAGATAACTGCTGAATTTTACAATATTTAACTTAGGTAACTAGCAGTTCCACGTTATAATATTGCGTGAATTTATGACAGGTACAAGTCGTAGAAGGATTTTTGTTTGTTATTAGGTTTGGGCTTTTTTACGCCAAGTGATGGTGGAATATTTTGAAGAAGCATTTATTAATTTAAGGAAGCTTCTCTCATTAAAAAAATTGGGTACAAGTCGGTAATGGGGAAGCCAGGCGGGAACAGCGCTAATTTTGGCAAAATTCATAAATTTCAAGAATGAAAACCCAACCTAACCTAACCTGAACTAACCCAACCTATCAAATAATTCTGTATATCGGCTATTTTCAAAATGCGTTTGCCGCTGGCTCCCAATGACATATTAATGTCATTGCTGGCTCCCCCATTACCGACTTGTACCCTATGTGAAGGAGTGTCCTGAGAAGAATCTTTGGTTCTAGTCGGTTATGTGGAATACAGCGGCAAACACGTTTTGAAAATACCCTATATACTGGATTATTTGTTAGTTTGGGTTAGGTTAGGTTAGGTTAGGTTAACCTAACAAATAATCCAGTGTATCGGATATTTTAAAAACGTGTTTGCCGCTGTATTCCACATAACCGACTTGTACAGAATCTTTAAACTTTAGAGTATTCATATAATTTTTTATCTTTCTATGAATGCAGTTATTGATGCACGGGCATTTCATTGAAGACACTTTCAATTATTGATTCTCATTCGGTTGGTATTTTTGACTTTGGCTGATGATTTGTATGCAGTGGCATACCTTTAAATTAATTTTTAATTACTTACTACATAACAATAACATGCTAAATGCATCTAATGGCTGTTTAACGGGGACATGGCAGCCTTGTTGTCCACGTCCAACGAGTTAAAGTATTTAATTTGATATTTTTATTAGGAATTATTATTCATCATACTTGTATCAATTTTCTAAATTATTATACCACTCATCTTTTGAGAGTTAACACAAGATATGACAGTGTTGGTGAGGGGGCGGGGCCAAAAAGTGCGGGTGGAGTTTTGTGGTGGCGGTGATAACACAGAGGCTCGAATGAATATAAAAAATAATATTTTTAAATTATACTCAATATTAATAATATTTAACTTAGTTTAAAAAAAACTTTGTCCGTATAAAAATGAGCGAAGAATAATAATACTTATCACTGATGTGAAATCAATGTGTCTCAATTTTTTGAAATCTTTTTATCATTATCCGGTTTCAGTCATCATGAATGGAATCAGTCGTTATATTGTTATATATTAAGTATATAAACTAGTATAGTTGTCAAAAATTAGTACATACTAGAAATCGACCCTGTTATGCAATATTTGAACATCAAGAGTTGTAAATAATCAATAATTATGACCAAAATGTTGAAGCAAATCGACTAGTCTTTTATAAGTCAGCGGCATCTATTGTTTTTCGTAGGACTTATACCTGGAGTTCGTTTCTGCGATTTTGATAAAGAAATAATAGAAGGCTTTATCTGGCATAAAAAATAATCTACAAGTAAAATCTTAAATTTAAATTCCAGCAAGAAAAAAGATTCCATTATCCATCTGTTAAAAAACTCATTACTTATATTATATTTAAAATATCGCTTGATCGAAATATGGGTAGGTATAATATTTCCTGCACGGCAGTCGAAATATGTAACTCGTGCAGCTTTTGCAGCTCGTGAATCGGATCACTATACTACCAACGCATATATACAACGTAATATTATACGACTCGCCCATACTAAAAAGACTCATGAGGATTACTTAGAGGACGACGCCGCATTCCATGGCTTAAGAACCTTCGTGATTTGTACAAATGCAGCTTCACTGAATTGTTACGGGTATAAGATGACGAAGCTAAGATCGCCCTGATGGTAGCCAACCTCCGCTAGGCGATGGAATGATAAGAAGAAGGGAGACTTATCTAATGATTGAAGGCAGCATTGAGGATGAAGAAGTTTTTTTATTATCCTCAAGTATTTTTGGTACTGTTCGGTTATCAAGAATACAGCGAAAAACACATTTTGAAAATACCCGATAAAGTGGATTATTTTTTAGGTTAACCTAACTAAACCTAACCCAACCTAACCTAACCTAAACTAACCCAAACTAACAAATAAACCAGTATATCAGGTATTTTCAAAATGTGTTTTCCGCTGTATTCCTGAAGTACCGTATTTTTTATATCAAAATAATGCTGTTATACCGTGCCATCAATTAATTCAAAACATATAAATACCAATACAACACTAAGAGTGGAAAAACTCTATTTTATATCTATTAAATTTTTATTGCATTGATTCATCTATTTTATTATTGACGTTATTTCAAAATTACGAGACGCCAATGCTGTAGAATTCAAACAAGGTGTTCTGAAAAAGGCAACTAGTGTCCTAGGTGGGGGCGAAAAGAGTGAAACAGCGCTCTACATCGCGACATAAATCGTACACAAATCTACACACCCGTCTCTCTCTCTCTCCCGGCGGCTATGAAATAGCGTGGAGGGGGCACTGAAAACATGAAAATATTGCTGGAGTAAAAATTGATATGGATTTTTTGTCAGTCAATTGTTATCCATTGTATGGGAAACACGTCTAAAAATATAATATTTCCGAAAGGGTTGCGAAGATTTATTCCATACAAATATACTTATCTAGTTATTTCGTCTTGGTTTATATTTAAATACTACAATTACTTACCTGTATTGTGTTAAAATAATAAAAGGTACAAACAATATTCGTGGATTACCTACATTGTTTGGTGTGAAAGATTTTGGATTTTTTTTTGACATATAACCGTGCTATTTTTTTAAGTGAAATTGGACATTTTTTTATAGTGGAATAGTTATGAAGAAAGTGTTTTGCTAGCATTTGGAGACAATAAATTGTAACAGACATTTTTGAAGGTGCAAACAAATAAACAATGTCAAGGTAAGGAATATTTAAAATATTTTCGTTTTTTTTTGTTTGAATTCATAATTTATTTGCTGCATTACCTACCTACATCAGCTATTAATATTGTCGGCAAATACGGAAATATTTTATTTTTACAAAAATGCATAAAAATATTGTTGCTTGATTTTCTGTATTTCGTACGGTACCTAATTGTTAGTTTACCTACCTATTTCATATAATTTTAGATAAACATCTACTTAAATATTTGGAAGATTAATCTACCATTTATTTAGAAAATGCGGAAATTTAATAATTTTACATTTACTGTAGAAATATTTAAAAAAATGTCATAATCATAATATAATTTTATTTTTTTATTAAAAACAAATCTTAACAACCGACTGTAACAGTCTGTAATCGTATTTTATAGTTGCATAGTAACAACTAACTCCACAAATAAGAAAGATTTAAAAGTTTAACAATTTAAAAAAAAATCTATTTGTGTCACTTAAAATCCTTTTCATTTAGTTACGTATATTGATTTTATTGAGCTTCGGTGCGGTCAAACTACCAAAGTTCGATTCGATGTAAATAAAAAGTAGCTATATTATAATAATTAGTACATACACCTACATCCATAGTGAGTAAATAAGTAGATATACTTATACCTATTGTTATTTATGTAGGTATTACCTATGTAGGCAGGTAGGTCCCCAATCAATGGAATAATGTCTTAATTTAAAATTCTCTAAAATTGAAATTACCTACATTCATCAATTCAGTCATTCATCAAGACAATTTTATGAGTTAGTTTTGGCTATAATTTATTATCTTCTATTCAATGAATGAATGCATAGCGCAGTCCGTAAATACAAATTAGGTATAGATAGGATTTACACGCATACATTTACACCTACAAATAAATACATTCATAAGTTATTTGGTATATTACTAGGAATAATATTAGATACTAAGGTAGGTATCTGCCTAATTAGTCGATTATAATGAATTGTGAAATCTTTCTAAATTTAATTCAATTTCGAAATTAAACTTTCATTGAAGGGATTATTGAATAGAATTGGATAAACACCAATCTATGATTTTCACTAATATTTTAACAGGTAGGTATCAACTTGAGAAGGTATGAAGCCATTTATTTTTGTCGGCATAGTCATTATTCAGTAGACAAATCATTATTTACTTTCTTAAAAATCTATTTGTTGTTTTACGTAACAATAATATCAATGATTGACGATTTTTTGAATGACATTAATTCCTGGATATATTCTGCTATTTCGTGGGTGCCATTTTTTATTGTTCTATACCTACCTACCTTCATAATTGTTATCTATTTATATATAAAATATTAGGACCTACGATCTATACTAAATAACATTAGCTAGGCACATAGGTATACTTACTGCTATTCATATTCTAATTTACCATTTACCTACCTACGTATAGGTACCTATTGTCATCCAATATGTTGAGTAAAATGCTAAGAACCTTCTTGAGAATTAAAGGAAAATGGTAGGTTCATTTAACTTAGGTGTACCTATTAGGTACTTATTATTATAGGTCATATTATTATAGAAATAGGCATCCAAACATTAAACAATTTACCTAACTTAAATTCCAGATTGTAAATCACACCCACATGAGGTCCAAAATGAATGCAAAATAATATTTCATTTCCTTGTGAAATTGTGCTCATTTTTTTGCAAATAACTCTTCCCGTAGCACAGAGCCCCTTTCAAAAATTTGCAAAACAACTTTTGGCTATTATAGTAGGTAATAGTTATATATGGCAGTCGTAAATAAAAGACTTTCGATTTTCCCTGTCGACAAAAAAATATCAGGATGTCTTTTGTTGTTCGATATTTAAATTAGTTTATTTTTTTATTGGTTTTAAAATGTGATTCATGCTGCGAAGAAAAATGAATGCATTCGTAGAAAATAGATATTTTAAATTTTACAATAAATTTTTAAATTGTAGGTTTAAGGATTTTTTGCTATACTTACGGACATCACAGAGTAGTCGTTATGTATATTAACGGGGAATGGTTGTTAACCATTCGTCCAACCCTTGCTCTCAATCAAACACAAGTAGGTATGTTATTTTTTACCAGACGCGGGATCAATTTCAAAAACGTGGACTATAGTACATTGAAGTTAAATTCCCTCCACCAAAACCCGCCCCGTACCACCCTCGGTCTTAATCGAGAGTATCACGGGACCCATCAATTGGTGATGTGAAGCATCTAAGTACAAATAACTAACATCATTTTACCGCAGGGGGTAGGAGATATTAATTAGGAGGGTAGAGAGTATCCCTACAAACAACAGTCACCGCACGCCATGGGCTCGTAGATAGTCATTACTCATTATAAATCAAGTATAATTAATAAGTGATGGTTAGGTAGGTAGATACCTACTAGGTTCCTATTTTTTAATTAGCTCTACAGCCGGCATGGTTTACGGAGGTTTAGTACCTACTTGAATTTGTTTAGAAAAAATTTAGTGTGCACTGTTTATGTCGAATGTTAACAGCCTATCTCCACCTTCGCCACTGACCTATATGTACAATACTATAGAAAGTAGGTACCTAACCACTTTAAAAAATATATATTAAGTATTTTTGTTATAATTGTGGGGCGGTCCGGACTCTTCTACAATTGCGCGTGACTAACATAGACCGCAAATTAAAACCCTGAATTAAATTGAATGAAAATTAATCAAAATGTGTGCTACATTTCAAAATCAGCCAAGTCCACCTTTAGGTATTTTTGACTTTTTTGTGAATTGCTGAAGGACTACTGCTTTCTAACATTTCTGCAGTATCAAAATGTGGAATTTATTAATTTTTAAATATTCTATACTCGAAATTTAATAATATAAACTTTCACCCTTGCGACTGTGTATTTGAGAAAACAAAAAGCTGTTTTTCTCCTATTCATCTATTATGGACTTGGCTGATTTTGAAATCTAGCGACACAAATGTTGATAATTAGGTAGGTACCTTTCCTCAACTTTTAATTGTGAAATTTATAGTAAAGTTGTTCACCCACCTATTGTAGCATGTGTACCTACCTAGACTTTACATTTACATTATTCTTTCAAAGTAGGTAATTTACACGGTTATCCCAACACGTTTTTTGTCTGCCCTTGGGTTTATTTAAATTTTAAATAGCCAAGTTAAATGAATACTGATTTAAATGTGAAAGAACATTGACAAAAAACCTTTCATTGTATTCTCATGGTCGCTGTTAAATTTTATGGGGGTCCATGTCAGATTTTTATGGTATTTTTACCCTTTGTGCAAGTAGCCGATGCAGCTTGCAAAAACTGTGTTTCTAAAACTGAGTTCCGAATTAAATTGATTTTGGATGAAAATTGGGAATGCATATTATTTACGCTTGTTGTATAAGCATTTTAGTCTGGATCAATCCATTGTTGGATGAATGCCTTTCCAAGCTGATCCCATTTAGGTATGTACACAGTACCTATAATACCTCGAGCTGTTAATTCAAGCAAATAGTGGTCCAACAACGTAGAATGTAGATCTTGCGTGAGCCAATTTAGGTCCAATTAAAATCAGGCAAGATACTAATAATAAATAGATACTTCCCTAATTAAACATTGTGGAGATTAGCCAATTAAAATTTGAGTAGGTGATAGCTAAGAAATAGGTACAACACTAAAAAGTAAATTACCATATTCGATGCGAATCAGGATATAAGAATCCACGTTGTCAAAGTAGTATCCGCAGTTTTTACGAAGAAAAAATGTTTGCCATTCGCCCAACCCATTGGGTCCTTGCCATGGCCCCCACATACTAAAGCGGGCCCTCAGGCTAGGATCTTTGGCGGGCCCCCCTACCTATCGCTAAGGATGAAGGCAGTGTGATGCTCTGCAATAGCGTTTTCCAAAATGGTGTACGCTGTAAAATTAATGTGTAGGTATATTTAGTGTTTTTTTTTGTATATTTTAATACATCCATTTGAATTATGGAGTTGTCGAGTATCAATACACAATTAAAAATTGTATTAGGTACAACCACATAATTTAAAATAATAACATTAAGAAGGAAAATAGCGCCGCAGTCGACTTTTTTTACTGTTAGAGAGAATTTGTGATGCGTGTGTCTGGTTGACTCGACATGCCGGGCCCTTCTTGAGCCCGGGCCTCCAGGTTATAGCCCTTTCAGCCCCCCCTTTGTGGGGGCCATGGTCCTTGCACTGGATCAAATACTGCAAATAGCATGCATTTTTTGATTAGCCACTGGTTCAAACCCGTAGCCAGCGGGTTCGCATTTATAAAAGTTTACTGGGCCAAAGTACATAACGGATAATTGGATAATATCAATAATACATAATTATTAATGAACGATATGTTAGATATACAGGTATTGCATGATGGTCGCCGATGTTACCTGGTTTAAAATCATAGTATATCACCATCACCATACGTGTGCCCAAATGCGATTTCTTCTAGTGCGCAGTATCTAATTGTGCAGGACTAATGTGATTATTGTTTCGATTACTATTCGATCGATCGTCTGTACATCAAAGTCTATTCCTATTGTATTGCCTTTCTCGCTCTCCACGACCCTATGTCTACTATCACGCCTTGTTGCGTGCCATAACTATATTAATTAATTAACTGTAAAAAGTCATTATAATTCATTTGTTTTGAGAACAACTGTACCCAGAAATGTTCAAACCACACTTTCAGAGCAAATTACTCTTGAAATTTAACCGTTTTTTTTTTTTTTTGCAAACTAAGTGAGCAAGCGCATCTAGGTATATTTTTTAAACAATGACAATTCGCAAATCATTTTTATTGTTTCCAAAAATTCACCACAGTCCAGACGTCGCTTTGTAATCCTCGTTTTATTGTTCAAAAAAATCACTTTCACTAATTTTTCCATTTTCGCCGAAATGTTTTTGTGCACAAAGTTGATGTGTTATTGTCATTTTTTCCTTTACATTTTTGCATATCTACCTACCACTGGTCCTTATTATTATTCGCGTCCTAAAAGTCTTTTGAAAGTAATATTTTTTTGAAATTTTAATATCCGCAGAATTTCACTTTTCTGCATTCTGTAAAAGTGTAAAATGCGAATCATACAAAATTTATTATTATCTAAAGTTAACTTTAAAACAGAAAGCTATTTCAAATTTGGAACTGATTGATCGAGGAACGAAAAATGTATTAGGTACATCTTTATTCATATTTTACCACGTTTTTCTTAGCTCGTATTCTTGTTTGTCCGGTGGTTGTTTGTCTTGCAATCGATTTTTAACCAACTTCCCGACTAGCTAGACATTTGAAACTTTTAGAATATATGAGAACACGATGCCAATGCATTCTTTTAATACTTTTAGCCATCTTTAAGTAGAATTGAATTCATTTTCAGTTATTTCTGTTTTGTATGGAAAGTTACTTCAGAAAAATCCGTAAAAAGCATTGATATACTACTAGATGAGCAGTTCCCATACAAGTGTCATTTTAAAAATGTACCACAAAAGATATAACGAATATCGTCTTATAATATTTCCTTGTAGGTATAATGCGTTAAGACCGTTAACATGGATTCCCGAATTTCACCCGTATTGCCCTGGCTGTAAAACTAAATTTGCGTTCTTGGAATAGTGAACCTAAGGGTGCTGCAACGCAAAACAGACAGAGCAAGTCGTCAATGGTAAAAAGTAAAAGACTATTATTGGTTGCTAAGGGGGTGGTCCTAGCAACTAAATTATTAATATATACGTGCGTTACTATGGAAATCGAAATCAAATGTCAAAATGACATTTGATTATTCTATTATAATAAAGAGAATTCCACCAAACGGTAGACAATCTGATTGGAGGAATTTGAAATACCTCAGTTTAAACATATATATATGAAATAATTCGCATGAATCATTGACAGATCGATAGCTTAGAGCCCAAAGTACTTACCTACCTGGAAAGTTAAAGACTTGAGTTCAAGTCCCATTCACTCAATTTTCATCTTTAATATTATTAGATCTGTAGAAAATGTATAGGTATCATTTGCCGTTGTATATCTAATCTAGATTCTAAAATATCAGTAATATTCTCTTATATATTGAGGATTTTCATTTAAAGATGCCAACATTCTGTATTAAATAGCTACCCATATCATATCATACCGTACATAGTTATTGGGTAGGGGGTCAGCAGCCTCCCATCACCCTCCACTCGACGCCATTTTACGTCTCGTTTTTTTTTTATCTCCACCCGTCTTTTGGTGAGGGAGATTTTTTCCGAGCAGACGCCATTTTTTGTGACGCACGTACTCACAAAATTCACTTCAAGCGTAGGCACCTACATATATAATAATAAATGTGTCTCATATCGTCTTTGTTCCATGTTTAAATATAGGTATAAACTACAATGGTATACTTATTTAGAGATATGTAGGTTTTAGATAAGTAATATGGTTAAATGTCCAGACTAGTCTACTTTAGTCTATAGTCTCTAGTCTAGCACATATTCCATAGACGAAAAAATCAAGAGAGATTATATTTTTGATTCACGTCAAAAGAATATTTTGTTTGTTTCATTCCCTCTCTTTGAACTTGCTAATAAGTCGGTATATCTATTATAATTGTATCAAATAATATGTACCTCATTGGCGAGGTGTGGAGGTAGACTGTTAATATTTGATATAAATAGTGCCCACTAAACTTTGTCAGTCATACTTATTTGTTTTCATAATTTGCAGATGGTGCTGGTTAATTTAAAAAATTCAATTAAACCCTGCCTAGCCTGTCATTGTTTTGTAATGCCGTACGATTGTTCATTTAGGTAGTTGTTGTCCACTGTATAAGGCACTCCGGGCTCGATTCCCGATGAGGTCACAATATATTTATGTGACTTCTCAAAGCCTGGTTATTTAAGCGATTGTTTCACTTCTATCACTACACTACTCTGTCATTTGGGGCTTATTATCTTGTTGTAGTGTTAAAACGAACATAATATATTATGTATGTACTTACCTAGGTATAATATAATCAAATTGATTTTATATTCTATCGAATAAGAGTAAAAAGGTTTGCGATACATTCAGAGGGATACGTATTCACGCCCTCAGCAAACGCCAACCCTTGTTTTTGATATAATATCTCGTTTCACATTATCTCGCGAAATGAAAATTGGGGAGGGTTGAGAAAAATGTTACGTACCTACATAATTATAAATATATTGTATTGTGTTAAATTAACTTTTTTAAACAGAAAGCACATCACATGCCAAGCTGACTGAGTAGATATTTGAAAATGTGTTAGGTACGTTGATTATAAGATTTTCATTCTACATCGAGTTTCATCTACTGTCGGATGAAGGTCTCTCAATAGTTCCTTTAATCTATTCACCATAAATTTGTTCAGCGATGCTGTGGGTCCCTCTATTAGCTTAGTGTCCTTTGGGTACCACATGACTGCACTATTCCAGTGGTTGTGCGTTCACTGAGTAATATGTCCGACTCATTGCCATATCATCACAGCTCGGCGACATCTTGGTCAGTTACTTATGTGTCTTTCCGACTATGGGTGATGGGACCTTAAAATCAGTTAAAGCGCACTTGAATGCGTGGTTACCTCAGTCTTGTGTAACTGGGCCTGAAATGTTCTAGATTAAATTTGTTAAGATTCACTCATTTTTTACTAATTATTATTGGTTATTTTCAACCCTGTCAATTTAAGCCAAGTTAGTTCATGAATATACCCATCTCTTACAGTCCATTCCCATTAAAACGAGATAGCGATACGTCGTTTTGTCGGTTGTCAATCGGCAGTCAGTGGCGTGCGGTGGCTGTGGAATACATTATTCGGAGGGACAATGTGAATGAATAGGAATATCGTAAATGTGCGAGCGCGAGAGAGAGAGGTATTGCTTATACGCCAATGTATATCGGATAAGGACGGTCATCTATTTTTATGACTATCGAGAGAAATGTTTTTATTGGAAACCAGAGCCGGATTCAGAACATAATCTTGAAAACCATCGAGATCAGTGGGTAGTTTACAGGCTAGTCTGTTTAGATTTAATTTTAAAAGAGTAGGTAATTAGTAAATTTCATATAGATATTTTTTAGACTCACATCTAACCCCAAATTCTTAAATTTAAAAAAATCAAAAACAATTAAATATCTATGATATTATACGTATCTACAAGGTCATGTCTAGACAATTTTATTATTGTGAGCTTGAATAAATTCATAAGCTTGTTAAAAAAAACTAACCAGGGTACTAACCTAACCTAACGGGTAAGGAGAAGCAGGCAACCGATCTCGAGTAAGGCAGAATTCGGAATAAATTTAAACACATGTCAAGGATACGTCATACGTCGAATACTGACAACTGCCCACCGTTTATGCATTGACGCTCATTTAACATTGGTGTATTACACACACTATTGCACGTCTATAATGCACATTCAAAACCCTGCGTCAAAATTTAATTAAAAAATAAGACCTTTTTCACTCATGAGCGGAGCATATTACTTATATGCTACCATTCGCTCTACCCTTGTACTTAATCAAACACACATTGAAAAAAAATAATGCATTTTCTTGCCTAGCCGTGGGATTAAAACCGTGACCCATAGCTTTGTAGAATGTCGTGTTGACATAGCAAAACAATAATTATATATAGGTATAACTGTCTATGTTATTTAACTACAAATAACGTTTAACCATACGGATTAAAGTTTGCGACGATTATTACTTGGTAGATATATCTATAGTAGTAATTTTATCTGATTCGCTCCTGTCCATCTTTACATTTTTCTCCCATTCTAAGGCTGGCACCCCCATTGCGAAAATACATGTATGCCGCTGTAATCTTACTGCGTGTGTGCTTTTAGTGTTTTCCCCCATTTATTGCTTTGCTAGGTATATACAATATACATATCAACATAGTTTTAACTTAACCACTCCATATAATCTTCACACTGTACCCAGGTAGGTACTTATCTAATAGGCTCTCAAATTTAAACATACATTAGGTAGGTATAACAAAATAGAACATACATACCTACGCCAGAAAATCTAGACATATCTTGTATGGAGTGTAAATGCCATGGTAAGTGAAAAAAATGTTAATTCTATATATTCTGTGAAGTGTCATTCTCTATTCATATATTATCTAATAAAGACACAGATTTTCAGTCTATTTACATAATAATAAAGTTCTGCAATTTATACTTAAGTGAAAAACGGATTTTTTTTTAAATTTTTCTGTTAATCGAGGAAAGAAACTATTGATAAAATTTACACAAATAACATTAGATAAATACCATCATTACATATTTAAATTAATTGGTTTGAAAGAGCTCAGAAAACTTTGTAAAACTGTACACAGTAAATGATTGACAAAGGCAAGGTATGTGAATTTCCACAATTAAGAATTTAACTCAGCATCTTCTTTAATTCAGTGCTATGATTTTATATAGGTAAGTATTTTTTTATAAATACTTACATTATCCCCTAAGCCAGTGATGTCAAATCATTTCGGAGCAGATGCTATTTTCAAAACCTTTGTCATCTACCAAAACCATGCATCATTTTGCGAGTATGTTAGTATTAAATTAACTAAAACTGCACCGCAGGCGCAATTTTTGGCATAGATTGTTAAAATTGTTAAAAATATGAGTCTGTAATAATTCTAATTTATTTTTGGTCAATAGCGCCATTCCGTCGCGCACACAAGGGTGGAGGGCGGGTTTCCGCCACGTATTTTAGTGGCCAGTATATACCTACTTAGGCACCTAGTTACCTGACAAATTTAATCATCTATTGGATTAGGTACCTGCCTTAGACTGTAGATACATCTAGATGCCACCCATTGCATTGCTAAATGAAGCTGCGTGCCGTGCGTTTGGTTTGTGGGCGAGCGAACGCATTCGTACACAAATGTTTGAGACCATAGACTATTTCGCTAGCGCTCGCCCAAAGTGCTCGCACTAGACGCTCAGAATTAAAATATAATTTTCAAATTTTTTAACGTTATACAGTATTTTTATGCGGTCAAAATGCAACCATTATGTAAATATATCCATAATTTAAGTTATTTTAAAGAAACACTAGGTCACTTAAAATGTATAACAATATACAAATAAATTATCACGAACATGTATCAACTTACCTATGAAACGTAATACCATCTTCTTGCTTATCAGTACGGTTACCACATTTTAATACAACACACAGAACCATCTTTTCTACTTAATTTACTAAAAATATTTACCGCTGAATTTTAGCAGCATGCGCTCGCAGGTTATCGACGCTTAGCTGTGCAACAAACTTAGATTTGGCGGCGACACCACAGCAAATCATCTCACTCATCTGTAAACAAGGCCTGAACAAAAACGATGCATGAGTGCGAGTGAGAAAGTATTCGACACCCTTACAATTTCTGCGACACGTGCTAGAGTAAGATACAAGGTCTACACATCTGTCGGCTTGTTTCCAAAAATATCGCCATCAAATCGGGGCGAAACGCTTCACATAGCGTCGATAACTTGCGAGCTCGAGTTGCTAAAATTGATATTTTTTGTGTTAAACATAAAGTCAATGGTAAATATTTTTAGTTAATTAAGTAGAAAAGATGGTTTTGTGTGTTGTCTTAAAATGTGGTAGCCGTACTGATAAGCAAGAAGATGGTATTACGTTTCATAGGTAAGTTGATACATGTTCGTGATAATTTATTTGTATTATATTATATATTTTAATATCAGTGACCTAGTGTTTCTTTAAAATAACTTAAATTGTGGATATCTTTACCTAATATTTGCATTTTGACCGCTTAAAAATACCATATAACGTAAAAAAATAAAAAATTATATTTTAATTCTGAGCGTCTAGTGCGAGCACTTTGGGCGAGCTCTAGCTAAATGGTCTATGGTCTCGAACATTTGTAGACGAATGCGTTCGCTCGCCCACAAACCAAACGCAAGGCAAGCGGCTTCATTTAGCAATGTAACGGGTGGCGTCTAGATGTATCTATAGTCTAAGTCTGTAAACCTTTTATCTTACTCTAGCGCGTGTCGCAGAGATTATAAGGGTGCCGAATACTTTCTCACTCGCACCTATGCATCGTTTTTGTTCAGGCCTTGGTACCTGCCTTAGACTATAGATACATCGTACCTGCTTACGTAGTTTAGTAGTCATTTACTATCACATTAATTATATTAAAAATCCCTAACTGGTTACTAAGGCTATCCGGTTGGCTAAGTTCTTGTAAATTTTCTACCTAAAGTTTTTAGATAGATATGCACATTCATTCACGTGACTTAATGTTACTAATGCCATGTCTCTACACCCGGGAGCTATTATTGAGTCAGTCGCTTTCCAAAAACAACTTAACCAGAATAAACAAATTTCGTAAAACATTTCGAGATATGCACTATCGTTGTGTGGCCACAATATGAAGAAAAACCTAATTATTATTTTGTCGGTAGATTATTAAAATATTAATGACGTCTTTTGTAAAATTATGTATCTACATCGAAAACACTAATGTAGCTTAGATGGAGTCATGTAGAAATAATTCCAGTTAGAATACGACCGATTGGTCATCCCGATATATTATGGTAGAAAACTACTGCTAATATTTAATATTTTAAATAATACCTACGTTGTTTTATCTATGTACCCACGTCCAGTACAGTTCAAGAATTTGTGCATTTGTTTTCTCCTAATATAAAGTGGCTCATGGAGATAACCAGATTGACTCCAGACCATTGGACTTCTCAGTTCTTAACCGGACATGGTGGTTTTGCCTCCAAGCTCTGCCAGCTTGGCCTAATAGAAACTCCGACTCGCTTATGTGGCGAATTGCAGGATGCCGATCAAATACTCTGGGAGTGTCCCCATATGTCGATTGAAATGGAAAAGCTTCTCAAGTCGGTCCGACCCTCAGTTGGACCGGTCGTCCAATGCGACTAAGTATCTACGAGGGGAAAATTTCTCAGCTTTTAAAATGTTTGCAGCTTTTTACGGTGAGCGAGAAGGTCTTTTCTCATCTAGAATTGACCGTAATACCTTATATCGAAGTAGGGATCACGCACACTAGTGGTCATGGGAAGTTGCTCTTGGGACACTTTCGGCACAAATTTGAAGAGCGCCTAACGTTCGTTACGTGACTGTATACGCCTGCATAACAAGTATTTTAATTTTGAGTTATCGAGATTCAAGATTATACTCTGCAAAGTTGGTACCTACAATGCACTAATGTCCGCACTAAATTTGTACGTACGCAGTTGGCTGTAATACATTACCTGCACCGTGATATATTGTATCGGATATAGAAGGCCGTTTAGTATTGAAATCAAATTCATGTCTAAATAAAACAATTATAAATTCAATCATATCGTATAAAGTATGTAAAATTCTGGTAGATGCTTGTAAGCAACAAGTCGTACATCTGTACAGCATCATGGCAAGTGCTTATACAAAACCTACGTGTGTAATTGTATGTATTTGTTGTATGCGTGAAATATTTGCAGCATTTTTTTATTATATTAATGCCACAGTTAGCTACGTATTAGTGCCATGTACGTGTCGGTCTGCTTAGGGGTTGATGTCGTTAGAAAATTGTATTATTTCTGTATATACCTACTAGCCAGTTAATATTATGTTAAATAACTGTAGGTGTAGTTGATACTTTCCCGATTGTGTTACATTGCTTAATCTACATAAATCGATAGAATAAAGCGACTAACCCTTATGCAGCCTAAATCATTTATATTCAACGCAACCCCATGTACTTTTATTTTTCTACAGGATCGGCGTAAATAGAAGGTGGAACATAATACATTACACCAGAGCCGCAATTAGAACATAATAGTAAAAATATTTAGAATTGATTTTATAATATTATGTACTTATTATGGTTTCATTGAGTAACTGTCCCTTACTAGTCTTAGTCCGGTCGCATATACAAAATAGTCTCCACTGCGATATGGCCATAAATCAAAATGTCGGAAATGTTGCAACTCTCTTCCGCGCACACGTGCCGGTACAGTGACGTCACGGATTAGCCAAACCGAATGACTGACTACAAGCAGAGCAGTATTTGAAAGTAATATGTATTTTTCTATTCTGCATGCGGCCCATGACATGAGTGAAACTTGTTACATGAGATAAGGAGATTTTTTTAGCAAAAATGTTATGTCGTACATTGGGTACAAGTCGGTTAAGAGGAAGTCAGCGGAAAACACATTTTGAAAATAGCCGATATACTGGATTATTTGTTAGGTTAGGTTAGGTTTTTATTCTTGAAATTGATGATTGCCAAAATCGGCTTCTCCATTACCGACTTGTACCGTACATTGAGTTGTAGGTATGTGTTTAATGTATTACAACAAAATCAAAAACTTACTTAATTTTAAATTTAAAAAAAAACTTAATGGATAATTATTTATTTGATTCCATAAAAGGTTCGCAGTGTAGTATATAAGTAAGACTTACTTAGCAGCGAGGGGAGGGAATCTCATTTCAACCCTTCGCGTTTGTAAATAAAGGGGTGAAGTTGTTTACGTCGCGCACTTTTTTTTTGGGGAAATAAAAGGGGTGCCATATTGCTTTTTCGGTTCGATATTAACGAGAGGTTTTATTGTCATTCGCGGGGTGCCATTGTTGAAACGATGGGAATAAAACTTCAAGAGTAAAATATCACTTATCACGTGACAGACGATAATGCGTTTTGATTGGATGCGTCAAGTTGCCAATGAATGACCATTTTTGCCACAGAAAATCAATACATCAACATCAATAACGCATTAAAAGCATTGGTCTGAATGGATCATTAACGTGTCGCTAGATTTCAAAATCAGCCAAGTCCATAATTAATAGATGAATAGTAGAAAAACAGCTTTTTGTTTTCTCAAATACACAGTCACAAGGGTGAAAGTTTATATTATTTCGAGTATAGAATATTTAAAATTAATAAATTCCACATTTTGATAACGCAGAAATGTTAGAAAGCAGTAGTTCTTCAGCTATTCACAAAATAGTCAAAAATACCTAAAGGTGGACTTGGCTGATTTTGAAATGTAGCGACACTTGTATGTGTACAAACTTATAAGATAGCATTCTTATAAATATAAGTTACTGCACGACACTAGTGGGTGTGTAGTAGTGGCGAAGGGTGGAGGTAGGCTGTTAGGCAGACAATAAATTTGTTTTAAATGAACTAATTCTACAATTTACACGTGGTATTCATTAGTTTTTTTTAAATTCAATTCAACACTGCGAAAACAACGCCATTATAGATACCTACCTAATAGTCAAAAAATAATCGTCGTCTATCTGTAAAATATCTAAAATTAAGCCATTAAACCATCCTTACATAATTTTGGATATTTTATAGAACGAAAAATATTTTTTTATCTACTATGGTTTGGTGAGGCAAGGTTTAATGAATTTTAAAAAAAGTAACCAACATCTTGTGTAGGTAATATGTATTCTTAATTCAACAAAAACAAATAAGAATGAATTAAAAAGTGTGCACTATTTTGTCGAATCGTCCATAACATACCAAAACCATTATGGTTTGGTTAGGTAAGGTTTAATTGATTTTTAAAAACTAACCAGCACAGTCTGCAAATTGTATTCTTAGTTCAATGAAAACAAATAAGTATGACTGACAAAGTTTATTGTGGACTACTTATGTCGGATATTAAGAGCTTTAAAATGAACTCTAAATTTAGTTCATGTCTTTGTATTAACGTAGATAATATTTATTTTGATATGGATAATTTTGTATGCGAGAGAGTACTTAAATCAATGATTCAATTAATCAAATGTACCTATATATTATTGTTCTTTCTACTATTTACCGTTTGCCGTTTTTTAAGTCAGTTTCTGTTCATATTATATCGTCGGCATAGACACACTAAGTCTTAATAAATAATTAATTAAATTATCTTTAAACTTAGGGCAGTATCTATGATTACAATGAAATCTTCCTATCGTTATAACGAATTAAAACAAATTTTAAAACCCCGCGGGCGACCTTCGTTCCAAAACTTTGTACTGTAATTAAGTACTTACCTATTTGCCTGTAATGTTTATGAAATTTACAAGAATGCATTTAACGACCTTTGCATCTATTTTCAATTTTTAATATTTTAGTATGCTTACCAACTTTGATATTATGTAGACCAGACGTTTGCAACATAATTTGCAGATATTCCGGGGTTCACCCAGGGGGTTCGGGTCCATAAAAAAACTAATGCCCAATTGCGATTCGAACTCTACTGTCACGATAGTTGAGCGTTTTGACCGCGAGATCATTTGGCATCAGATACTGCGCGCTTAAATTAATGTAAGTAGGTACGTATTTACAAAAAAATACACGTTAGGCTAAAATAACTACAACCTCAGATGGCGAGACCGTATGAAACTGGTTTTGACATTGTGTTTTTACAATACGTTTGTAACTGTATGTATGTGTTGTATGCGTGAAATTTTTGAAATAACTTCTTTAGATTGCATTAGTGCCGTAGCTAGTAACCGGACAAACAATTTATAATACGTATTAGTATAGACACATTTCGATATAAATATTTTTTAGATCCGAGCATTTTTTGACTATTATCTTTTATGACTTAGTTTTCGCAGGGTTTAATTGAATTTAAAAAAACTAGCCGACACCATTTGTATATTGTAGTTCAGTAAAAACAAATAGGTACGTATAACTAACAAAGTCTAATGACGTGCACTATTTATGGTGGATTTTAACAGCCTACCTCCACCCTTCGCTACTCGATAGTAATATGTTATTACGTTAATTATAATCATTAGATATTATCGATTTACTTGTTTAGATATTAGTATTATGATAGGTGGATACATTATGTTGCTCACATGCGTAGTCATTAAGTATATATTATTAATGTCTATCTAATTATCCTGGCTTAATAGACACCATACTGCCAAGGTAAATTATGTAGGTAATATCTTTATAGCTGACTACAATGATAAGCTTATTTCATCCATCAAAATAATCTAAAATCTGTCAAAATAATATGTCAATTTAGTCTTTAAACTATGCTTAAAATCAGCTTTTAGTTAGTATGATCTTGAGCATTAGTCTAATATGATACTTAATGTAGATCAAAGTCTATCTAAATGGGATGATTCCGAGATTGACATGTCAAAAGTGAACCGCGAACAACCGGTTGCAAATCACTGATTACAGATGCACATTGTAATGATGACAGAACTGGATATATATACCTACTTTACTTGGGAATAACCCAAAAAGATACATAAATGCTTAGATGATATCTCTCAACATATAATTGCGTACATTAAAATATGTCATTACATTTAGATATTAGGTAGGCAGGTATGTACTTATATACACTTACTGTTAATACTTGAAGTAGGTATATTATAGGCATATGAATTTATTAAGAGTTAGTCTTTAATTGGCATTTGTATCATATTGGCAATTCTTTTAAATACATTCTTCTAATTTGACAACTTACTAAGGTAAGTTCTTAAGAAATTCATTTCAATTACTGTTTTACAATTTTACTGTACCAACTATTTATTTAGTCAAAGTATATTAATTGTACGTTGATAAAACAATTATTCATAATTCGGTTAGGTTTTCATTTTTGAATTCATGAATTTTACCAAAATCAGCTATGAAAATTGAATTAATGTTCATATTGAATCTAATACAATTATTGGAGGCCGTATAGTATACGGTCATCTCTTTCCGATAAGAAAACTCACGGCAAACTGTACTACGGTGAAATGTTTTACGTACAATTTAAATGTAACCAAACTGGTAGCGGAAATAATTCAATCTGCTTTCGTTTATTTGCAAAACTACGTGTATCAAGATACTTTGTAATATGATAAAAATATTTTAATGAATGTAAACAGCCTTAGTGTTTATTTATAAATAACTTAATCAATACAAAATTACTGATTATTTACTCTTAACTAATAAAATACACACTCTCACTTAACAATTATCTATTATGCTAAATATAGTTAACTGTTTGTTTATTGTTTGATAACATGCTTTAAATAGAGAAAATTACTAACTTACTGTTTGTAGTAACTCAATTATTTATTATTTAGGTAGACATATTTTGTTTGAAGTAAGATTTTTGATTTTTTTCTATTAAATGTATAAGGGAATATGTTTGGGTTGAAATCAATAACAAATAACTACAGCTCTGATATTATTTTCGAGTTATATCAATAAATTTGTGGTTTGACATTGTTTTGTTTTCACCCCTTTCATGAACACCATCTCTTCATAAAAGGGTAGGTATTGAAATAGGTGCTCTCATATTTAGGTTGCATAACTGAGTCTATGAACAGTTTGACATTGCGATCTCATCAGTAAAATACCATTTTCACTGCTTAATCTCCAAACCTGCTAACTCCATTTGGGAAAATTGTTTAGGAATGAGAAAAAACTTAATAATCTAACGATCGAGCGGAATTTAACAATTCCAAAAATACGTTTTTTTTACAAATAAGCTGCACTATGCATTAAAACACTAGTTTAACTTCCCTTTTATAAATTATAAAGAGCCGTGTTTAAGCTATTAATATATATATATATATCATCATCAGCCGGGGTCAATCCACTGCCGGATGAAGGCCTCCCCAAGCTTCTTCCAACTCTCTCGATCCTGTGTCGTTCGCTGCCACGTATTTCCGCCGAACTTTACCAGTTCGTCAATCCAGCGGCTTTTAGGGCGACCATGTGGCTGTTTTGTGCCCTTTGGGTACCACTGGATGACGGCATTTGTCCAGCGGCCGTCCTTTCGGCGAGCATGTGCCCTGCCCATCTCCATTTCAGCTGTTTGGCAACGTCTATTACATCGCGTACTCCTGTCTGCTTCCTAACCCATTCGTTTCTCTTACGGTCCTTTCGCGTGATGCCCAACTAATATTAATATATATAATAAAAACAATGACTAACAAAGTTTAATGTGCACTGTTTATGGCTGATCTTAACACCCTGCTTTCACCCCTCGCTACTGTATTGTACATATACCTTCTACATATAAAGTAGTCGATACACATCTAAATATGTGTGTTTACATTATTAATATATATTATTAAATTTATTGTTAACTGGCCTGAAACGACGAATCCTAGTGCGTCGTTTGTCATTAATAAATAATAACAATCAATGGCATTGAAAAAAATATATATTAAGCCATTAAGAGACCTGTCTTACAAAATATTATATTAAAAATAAGCTGTTTGGTCACGTAGATCCAAAAATATGTAATTAAGATGTCGTTAAGTGTGTTTGACAAAACATGAATTATTTAATCATTTTACTCACCTATCTACCTATGCTAGCAATGACGACCAAGGTACGAAATCACACAGGTTTAATTCAATTGCAAAGAACAGTTATAAATATTAATAAAATTATAAATTTTATAGTATTGTAAGAATACATTGCATACCTAATAAATTGTCGTTAATAATATATTTTTTCTTCTTCTCTTCACAGCATGCTTGGTTGGGATTCGTCAGTCCTTAGGGCTCCAACACTACCCTGGGTCCCTCTTCATCATAGATTAATCGTAAGTAGATATTTATATATTTTTTATTGATTTAATAAATAAAGTGTCAAAACACATTCATAAAAATCTTTATTTAAATCATTTTTTTCAAAATTAAAAGAAAGCGCATATTACATTTTGACGCGAATTGTAGAGGCATATTAATAATTGGTAAATTAGGTACATTGGCCAGAATCCAATAGATATAATTTCGAGTAGATACCTACTATGCTTTTAAGGTGCTAAAAACTATATACTTACCGAATAATGATCAAAGTATTGGTAGTAAAACGATATATAGGCACGTGTATTTTATATAAGTAACCATCTTAATAACTATCTAGTTTGGTTCATGGTTTTAATGATTTGTTTCTTTTCAGAAACAAGAACCGATGGAGCCTTCGATCGTGAATGGGTTCCTTTCCAGCCACTCGGAAGGATTCCACAGTGCGTCTCCATCATCATCGAGTCATGACTCTAACCCCCAGTCTCCCCGCAGCGAGAGCCCCTCATCCCCCCCGAGGACACAAGCACCACAGAATTTTAGACCCCTAACGCCTCCAGGGTTTGAAACCTCCCCGGACAATCAGAGCAGAATATCAGCCCAGAATACTGTTACGCCACCTAAATCCCCATCGCCTTTACCACCATGGGCAAATACCTCTGATGGAGTGCCAAGTCCTGAAGGATCTAACGCTGATGGTGATGAAGAACCAGGGTTAAGAATCCCCGCTGTAAATTCACACGGAAAAGTCAAAACTTTTAAATGTAAGCAATGCGAATTTATTGCTGTAACAAAATTGGACTTTTGGGATCATACAAAGAGCCATATTAAGCCAGAACGTATGCTCAATTGCCCCAAATGTCCGTTTGTGACTGAGTATAAACACCATCTTGAATATCACATGCGAAATCATTTTGGATCGAAGCCTTTCCAGTGTTCACAGTGTTCATACTCCTGCGTCAATAAGTCAATGCTTAATTCTCATCTGAAATCTCACTCCAATATCTATCAATATAGATGTGCTGACTGTAATTATGCCACCAAATACTGTCACTCACTAAAGCTACATCTTCGAAAATATCAACATCAACCAGCTATGGTCCTAAACCAAGACGGAACTCCAAACCCTTTGCCTATTATTGACGTATACGGCACTCGAAGAGGACCTAAGCAACGTAGCAATGGAAAACATCACGAGGAATCGAATATTGGACTTAATAATAATATGATGCCTTCTCACACACATTCAATCTTCCAAAACCCTTTCGGAATGAATTTTCCTTATGGTTCCTTATTGCAGCATCCAATTTTTGCACACAACAACAATTTAAACGAACCTGCAATCCTTTCAAAGAATATTGATGGCTCAAAATCACCAAGAGATGAAGATAATAATAACAAAATGCGTGGAATTCAAGACGTGCCTCCACATTTGATGATGCAGTCAAGATTCATGCAAGAATATACTCAAATAGCTCCGGGATTTATTCCAACTGTTACAATGCAGTCACCAGATAGACCTTCCCCGAGAACTTCACCGTATTCTCCAAACCATCCTGGCCGTATTTCGCCTCATTCTTCTCCACGTATGGATACCCAACCAGATGCACTTGATCTTACAAGTAGTTCAACAAAACAAGACTCACCACCTATAACATCAAACGCACCAATGACTCCAACAGCCAGTATTAAAAACCGTCGCAAAGGACGTGCTTTTAAATTGGAGAGATCTGTTCCAAGAGTGGAACAAGTAGATGAAAGATTGGCAGAAATGTTAACTCCAGAAATAACAATCGCACAAGATAAAGAAATGGAAGATGTGGAAATCAAAGTAGATGTCCAGACCCAACTGTACGAATCAATTAAAGACAAGTACGAATCAGAAAAAGAAGCTAAAAACAATAGCGTCTATCGTTTTACGGCAAGAGAAGTCAAAGAGACAACTCCACCTCCAAAAAGTTCTTCTGATAGTTATACCTGTCAGCATTGTGATATTGTCTTTAAAGACATCATTATGTATACTATGCACATGGGCTATCATGGATATAAGGATCCATTTACTTGTAACATGTGTGGTGAGAAGAGTTTTGATAGGGTATCGTTCTTTGTGCACATTGCCAGGTCTCAACATTCTTGAACTGGGAATAGTTAGATTTTCTAGCAAGTATTCTCCAATCACAGCTTATTATTTTCTTTGTATATTAATTTATTATTTATATTACATTCTGATATTTTGATTATATTTTAGTGCCAAGAAAAAAACTTACACATTGTTCTGTTGTATACAATACTGTACGTGTAAGTGATTGTTATCCTGGGACAAACTACTGCACACGGTCTTTTTTACACTGGCAATGCAAAGATATCTACTACTAAGTGTTACTTAATTAAACACGTCCTTTACTACCGCAGTATTTTTTATAGTTTCTGATTTTATTGGTTAAGTATTTTTTTTATTTATAAATTACAAACAACTTAGAATAATAATAATGTATTAAGTAACCTTTTTTTCTTGGCATTAAAACAATTCTAACTGTATCTTTCTATTATTTATGTCAAAATACTATGCAGCTTGCAACATTTATAATATATTCAGGAAATATGTCGATTAAAAATCCACGATTTTAAAATTAAATCGTGGAATTATAAATTTAAAAAAAAACATTAAAAATATTGAAGAGACCGAGTCAAAAATCTATGCTGTTTTTTTTTAAAATACTCGTGATAGTTACAAAAATATTGCCAAATAATAATTTATTAATAAAGAGACTTATGCCTAGTCATTTTTTTTTGCTATAATAATAATAACTTAAATGGATTTTGCAGGTAATTTGTATAAGCACAAGTTTTTTTTTAATATTGATTACTGTTGAAAGTAATATTAATTTAATCGTTAAAAATCATAATGTAACTCAATACCAGTTGCGAAGAGTGGAGGTAGACTGGTAATATCCTACATAAATAGTGCACACTAAGCTTTGTCAGTCAAACATATTTGTTTTCATTGAACTAAGAGTACAATGTGTTGATAGTGTTTGTTACTTTTTTTTAAATTCAATTAAACCCTGCCTAAACTATTCTACTGTATATAATAGTCAAAAAGGATATTTTTAATCGATTATGGTTTGGTTAGGTAATGATTATTGAATTTTAAAAAACTAATCAACGCCATCTGTAATATGTATTCTTAATTCAGCGAAAACAATTCGAGTGCTTAAAGTCAGACAACGTTATCTACAAAAAAGTGTTTTTTTTTTTTTTGAGATAACGTTATTTTACATTTACGGCTACATGATAGTCAAACAACGTTATGTCAATCTTTTCTAATTTCTTATTAAATCGTCAGTAAAGTTTAACGCTAACTACATAAGTTAACCTTGTTTTCATATATTTTTTTAAACTATCCCTATAAATTTTAACATCATCATATGCAGGATAAATGTACAATACACAATAAATTATAAAATATTAACATTAGGTATAAATAAACATTTCCCTTGTTGAGTTACAAGAATCTAAAATAACGATTTTTGGCTCTCCTGTAAAGTTGCACTTTTGTAGATAGTGTTGTTTGACATTAATCCCTCGAATTGATAAGTATGACTGAAAAAGTGTGCACTATTTTTTTTATCGGATCGCCCATATCATACTTAAATGGTTTGGTTTAGGCAGGGTTTAATTGAATTTTTAAAACTAACACGCACCATCCACAAATTGTATTCTTAGTTCAATGAAAACAAATAAGTATGACTGATAAAGTTTAGTGTGCAATATTTATGTCGAATTTTAACAGCTTACCTCCACCCCTCGCCTGGTAAATACTTAATAAATATTCCTAGCAACAGAATTTGCATTTTTACAGGTTATAAGTATATAATATCCTATTTTTTTGGGTAAATAGTATTATATTATTTTTGTGGTATTTGATAAATGTATGATAATAATAAGTACCTAGAGAAATGCTGTTATAATAGTCTGAAACATTATTTACTTCATTTAAACCGCGAAAAAAAAACAAAAATAATATGTTAGTTTTATGACAGTATTCCGATAGTGTGATTAAATAAACATTCTAAACAAAAGAGGTCAGAAAACAGCTGATGTAAATTTACCAATTTCAAAAATCGAACAAATACCACATACCATACATTATTATTATAATATGTCATTTAATTTCATTTAAATTAGATACCTATAATATCAGGGAATAAACTGTAGAGCGTTTTTGTATTAATTATCCAAAACGTATTGCCAAACCATCTCAAGCGCCAATTAGAAAAACTATAGTTTCTCCCAGGGAACTGAAATACCCGAAAATGCATAAATCATAAACTGTTATAATAATTAATTTATATCATCTGCGCTGTCAATATCCCATTAAACCATGCTATTATTTTATCTTTCTAAGTTCGTCATTTGTGTAATGACGTATTGCAATTATTATTGAAGGTTGATTTTTTCTTGTAATTAGTGCGTATTGTTTTTCAAAAATGCAGTCAATATTTTTAGGTTACAATAAAATGAAAATATTTCGTAACTGAGTTGGTAATACTATAATATATTAAGTATATTGTGGCATTTCGCAACAATTGAAAAGCTAGTCATACAAGATAATTTGATTACGGATATAACGTTTTTGCTACAATAGCCTTAAGGGAAAATACCCACGTTAATAATTCCTACCTATCATATTGACGTTTATAATTTGATGTTTTTTTTTCCTGTGAGGAGGCTTTTATTCAAAGAGTTTATTAAAACTTACTAGTTTGGTTTAACTGCTAATATTTGTCTAAGACGTATATAACTATACCTACCAATAATTCATCTCTGAACCGATCATTTCACAGTAACCTATCTCACATTTTAATTCATCATACTTGGTTTACTCATTGGCGAATGGTGGAGGTATGCTGTTAACATTCGATATTAATTAATAGTGCACACTAAAAGTCATAAGTACGTATTTGTATTAATTAAACTAAGACTAGAATTTATATAATATAATATAGTGTTGGTTAGTTTTTTTCTTAATTCATTTAAACCCTGCCAAATCCAAGTCATAGTAGATAACAGAAAAAAATCGTTTAAACCATATTTAATATATAATTAAACCATAATTTTAGATATTTTATAGATGAAAGAATATTTTTAATCTATTAAGGTTTGGTTTAGGCAGGGCTTAATGAATTTAAAAGAAAACTATCTTACACCACCTGTAATAATGTATACATTTTCTTAATACAACAGAAACAAACAAGTATGACTGAAAAAGTGTGCTTTATATTTTTCGGATCGCCCATAACATACCAAAATTATAATGATTTGGTTTAATTTTTAATTGATTTTAAAAACTAATTAATTCTATCTGAAATGTATGGTCTTATTTCAATTAAAGCAAATACGTATGACTGACAAAGTTTAGTGTGCACTCTTTGTGTCAGATCGTAACAGCCTACCCCCACCTTTCATTACATGCCAAATGGTTTATTTTTTAGATTACAATTAGTAAAATCGTCTCAATTAAAATGTGCCATTATGCAATGTTATATAAAGTAAAAAACCACTTTATGAATTAAAATACGAATTGCATTGATTATAAGTACGTTCCTAAATTTTCAGTTTTCACACCAGGAGGAAAGTAATATATTATATCATGACAATAAAAATAAATGGTACAGTATGTGTGTATTTGGGTATATATATAATAAAACCATATAGTCTGAATATATATTTAAATTCAGTTTCCAATTCAGAATCTCATTTACACTTAGGCTCGATGATCTCTGCGTTTTTCCATATTGTAGTCAAGTTTTTGACATCGATTGTAATACAATTCGTCATCGATTATAACATGCATTACTGTATTTTTCACAATAATATATTGGTCTAAAAATACCATAGGTAACTTTTGTTATTAATAATATGAGTTCTAATATGTATAGTACTTTTAATGCTTTTCAAATGTTACGAAATGTTTTTGATACTGTGCAGCATTCTTATTCATGTTTTCAAATGTATTTATAATTTTGTGTATTATTTATTTCGAGGTAGGTATTTTTCAATAGTTCGATTAAAATATCTAGTGTTTATATTATAAGTTTGGTTGATGTAATGATTTATGTATAAAAAGTTAACTCACGAATTTCAGTAATGTGTTTGAGAATTTTTCTTTTCTTTTGATTGAGCTCAATTAAAAGATGTTATATTAGACAATAAGGATTAGAAATAAATATTTAAATTAAATTATAAGTCATATAAATAATATATAAGTATCTAAAAATATAATTAATAAAGTAGTCTTTAAGTTATCTATAAAATAAAAAAAAATCATCTCATCCAAAGTGTCATCCCAAATATATGTAAATACTATAACAATTTAAGTATAAAAAGATAAAAATTAAACCTGTAAGTATATAAAAAAAATGTTAGTTTATTTAGTCTTAATTAATGTAAGTAAATAGTTTTAATTTTACTATATTATGATTGGTTTAATTTTCTTATTTATGTAAGTCAACAATAAAAATATAAAATTGTAATAACGTGTGCTATTGATTAGGTATTAAGCTTTTGTGATTTGTAATATATTAAGGATTTTTTTGTTATTGATAAAAATATTTTTGTTTATTTTGCGCCTAAGTCGAAAATATGTATTATTTTTCTTATGTGTAATAGAGAATACAAAATACGGGGCCAATCTCTCAATAATGCATTTAATTTATAAGACTGATTCCCAAAGTTTGGCTTGTAACTATATTTATTAGAAATAATCTTCTCAAACTGTTGATTTATTATTATTTACCAATAACATGCCAATTTATAGCGATTGAAATAGATTGATCATGATTTGTTTCATACGATTTTATTCTCAATAACAAAGGTCTTTAGGATTCTTTTACTTTGCATAAAAGATTTTTAAATGGCTTGCAATTTATCAAATTTAATATATTATTTCCTCAGTTCATATAACTTTACAATATTTATTATTATAGAATGTAACTTTTTTTTCATTTAGTTTTTTTTCAACGATTTTGTCCAATTTTTTTATTAAATTATACGGCAATATCCATACTAGATACAATATAATATATCCATTCACTTTAAAAGCCATACCTGTACAAAATGTATTGATACCCCATACTGCCCTCATAAGCAAAAAGGTGGTTATTTTCCAAAGTCATATTTTGAGATCATGAGACATTCACGTTTTTTCAACTTTTGTTGAGCAAGTTTTTAAAAAGGTAGATGAATCTTTTGATTTATGGTATAAGCAAAAACCAGTATATTTTGAATCGATGCTGTGTCTCTTTATACTGTCTTCTTGTTTAGAATAACTACCGCTTTATATGTCAAATTTTATAATTTATGTTCAGAATTGTGCGTAGAGCATTATCCGTACAATTTGTGATTTTTTTAGAAAAGGTGCCTTTTTCCGTATGGGGACAGCTAAGTACCTACTTAGGTACTATTTGTGTCAGAAACTTGCAATTAAATCTTAAAAATATTATATTAGATATTATTATGATCATTATGTTCTGTCGTTTTTTCATCTACAATCGTTAATAAGCCTAGTAAGAACGGTATTTACATCTCAAGTTAATTTTTAATAATTATAATTAAAGGTATTTTAATTCAATAAGTCATAAGAATGTGGAAAACATAATTTAATAGTTATTTAAAATAATATCTGTACCGAGCGAGAGTTGAATCTGAATCCATCGCAATCTAGGGAATGTGTTTACTTAATAAAAATAATAGATGAAAATATGGCAGTACGTCTATGTCTTATAATCTTATATTGAGGTTTGATTGTAGGCTGATTTTGTATGGTAGATATGAAATTCTTAGAAAAATATTTTTTCCTTTATGAATACCTACCTAATTCAGTCAAATAAGTAGGTACCTACATTTTTTTCACCTAACTTACAGTTAATACTTATTTCTTATTGAGAAATCTATTCTTTTTATTAATTGCTTATTTAAGGTTGATTCAAATACGATTGGTATTAAATGGCTTGTTTAAAATGAAATTTAAATAGTTAGGTAGTTAAAACTGTATCTCAAAATACCTATCTAATATTTATAAATTCAATGATGTCTACTTATATTGTATCTAATTTTAAAAAAGTATTACATTAGAAATATAAATATAATAATTGTAAGTATTTGTGGCTTATGAAAAAAGTATTTATTGGTAAATAAAAAGTTTCTCTTATAACAAAAATAGTGTACTTTTACAAACTAATATTTGTTAAGTAACAATATTGTAATCTTGTCTCTTTATAAATACAATTATTTGCTAAATTTATAATAAATTATTTTCTATTAATATAATAATAACATATGTTTTGATCAAACAAAATGGCGTTCATGATAACCTTTATAATATAAAATATCTGTTTTTATATTAAGAATACTTGAAGCCTAGTAATAGTTGATTTTTGTTGTCGATGAAACTTACAAAAACTGTTCACAACTAAATGGTAAAAATTGTATTGTAACAACATAGTTTTGTACATCGAATACTTACATAAACCACCTGTATTTTTCAAAGGTTATGTAATGAATTAGTACATGTACATACAGTATGTATATTGTAATATTAAGGATGTCAAAAAAATGTATTTTCATTCGATAAATAATAATATAAATTGTATTAAAGTGGGTGAATAATAATTTTATATTGCAACCATTGTGTCTAATTTATGTATAAGAGATAATAATATAAGCAAATTATAAGAAGATTGTATTATTTATAAATGAATAAAAAAATATATTCTTAAAAAGTCGATTTTTTTTTGTAAAGCACCGACCTTTTTCACACCTACCCATAATATAATTACACACTATCATGGGAAACTATAATCTCTTTTTTTCATTTCAAAATGTATCCAGTTCCAAAATCTGCTGTGTATGTTACGCCGAATGTGCGAAATTGAATATTACATGAAATGGACAAAATTTTGCCTAAATCATGAAAAATGCAAGCCCGTTGCCTTATTCATGAATTATGTAAAATATCTGCCGAGTGTGTGAATTCGGCAGTAATTTTTCTGCCTAGTTCATGCATTGGGCAAATTAGATAGTAGCGCTATGGTGGTGTTTTTTGCAACTAAACCAAATGCGTCAAATGCTCATGCATTGGTCAAAATAGATGGTCGCGCTCCGGTGGTGTTTTTTGCAACTAAACCAAATGCGTCAAATGCTCATGCATTGGTCAAAATAGATGGTCGCGCTCCGGTGGTGTTTTTTTGCAACTAATCAAACTAACCAAATGTGTCAAATGTCATTGATTATATAAAAATATACCAATCAATAACTACAATGACGTTCATATCCATTTACTATGCCCAAAAAAATCTAGAACTATGATAACGGAAGAATTTTATTAAAAGGTATTTTCGCGATTTGATTCGTGTTTGGGTATCAATCGTGCAATGGTCGATTGTTTGTTTGTGATAGTATGATATTATGATAGTTTGTTGACACTTGTTAGCTTACCTCAAAATGGACATTCAGTTGAATTCAGAATTACAAAACCTAACCTAATAATAATAATATTATATTATGTCCAATTATAACTAATAAAACCATTCGTATTAAATTCACTTTTTCTACTGTCATGTTGACAGTTTAAGAATTCCATACCCTGGCGAATTCACGCACTTGGCAGAAAATTTACCTATTTCATGAATAAGGAAGGCAACAGGCTTGACTATTACAATGTAATAGTCAAGCCTGTT
Organism: Rhyacophila brunnea; assembly: GCF_057557595.1. Lineage (NCBI taxonomy): Eukaryota > Metazoa > Arthropoda > Insecta > Trichoptera > Rhyacophilidae > Rhyacophila > Rhyacophila brunnea. Next base: position 26,122,174 of record NW_028232904.1, on the reverse strand, counting down.
GCCATTAATGTCATTAACATTTTACCCATTTCATGTAATAGTCAATTTCGTACATTCGGCGTAACATATACATCAATAGCAAAGGGTGGAGGTAGGCTGTTAAGATCCGACATAAATAAAGCATAGATACTAAACATTGTCAGTCAAACGTATTCGTTTCCATTAAACTAAGAGACTACAATGTGTAAATGGTGTTTTGTTAGTTTTTAAAAATCTTTTAAACCTTAAGGCCATGCATTAGTTGAGGCACGGTCTAAAAAGATCGTTGCCAGGCGATGCGCGGATTGCGGGTCGCGAGTGCAAATGACGCCTGTCAAACGAAATATTATATAAATCATATAAATCCAACATACGTCCATTTTATGTTCTGTTTATTGTTCTATTAGTAACAATAATAATATATTCATAGACATGTTTTCTTTTTAAAGTAAATGGGTAACGTTTTTAGTCATCTTTACACGATTTTAGAATTAATTGACGTGTTTCTGGCTCGACATTCTCTCACTGAATGGCAGCGAGTCCAAAATTTCGTCGCGCCTACAGTTGAAAATTATTTGGCGTTTCACTGATGCGTCACCTTGATTCAAGCCATAGTAGATAATAGTCAAAAAATATTCGTTTATTTATAAAATATTTAAAATTATGTCATTAAACCATGCATCTTTTAACATATTTTACTTATAGATAAAAGAATATTTTTAATCGATTGTGGTTTTATATAGGCACGGTTTAATGAATTAAAAAAAATAACCAACTCCGTCTATAGGTCATACCTAATATAAATATGTATTCTTAATTCAACGAAAACAAATAAGTATGATCGAAAAAGTTTGCAACTATTTTGTCGGATCGCCCATATTATACCTACCTAAACAATTATGGTTTGATTTTCCGACCATGTCCGATCCTAATAGGATCATAATATGGGCCTCCACATAGTAAAGGTTTGTGTTAACAGATTTTGTTTTTTTACTAAAAATGGATGTCAGCCATTTGCTCAACCTATTAGGTACATACTCTGGCTCATACACAAATTGAAAAATAATATGTGTACTTGCCAGACCAGTTCCCTGTGCCAGACCCAGGATTCGAACCTGGGACCCACGACGCCAAAGGCCAACGCTTTAGCCTCGCGGCCATCGTGGCTGTTTGATTTAAGCAGGGTTTAATTGAATTTTAAAAACTAACCAGAATCATCAGCAAATTGTGTTCTTAGTTCAATGAAAACAAATAGGTATGACTGATAAGTTTAGTGTGCACTATTTTTATTGAATCTTAACAGCCTACCTCCACCCCTCGCAACTGGTAGATATAATGACAATAGTGGTCAGGCCAGAAGTTACATTTAAATCGTTCCCTGGAGTCGTGAGTAGAGTTGGGTATTTCCGGAGAAAATCTCAATCTCGAGATTCTTATCTCCGGATTTCCAGAAAAGAATTCTCGAGATATCAAGAAAATTAAAAAAAAAATTCTAAAATCAGTGTATAAACAGGAGAATTCCAATTTTTTTTATTTAAGTAAGAAGACAAACAAATAAAAGTAGGAAAACAAAAATAATTCAAAACATTACTTGTTAAATAGAATTTCAAAAAACACAGACTGTTAATGGCTGCGTACGCTTTTTAGACAAAATTCCCTGATATTGAAAAATTGCTCTCATTTTGAGTCGACGTTGGCTTAATTATTGTGCCCCGATCAGTCTTTGAACGTTTTGTGTTTTCTGTCCACTTTTTTCATACACTGTGTGACACACTCGAACTCAAATTTTGTTAATTTATTTCATTTAAAAAAAATCGTTTTTTCAATTAATATTTCATAATAACGAAATCCCGAATCTCGAGATCGCGTCAATTAAGATTGACCTTCCATGATTGACCGCGCGAACGTGTCCTGTCTTGCGTTTGACATAACAACACAAATTTGACGTCAACATAATAAAGACTGCCGACTGTATTCAATATTTTAACAGACAATAATAATACACTAGTAAATACAATTAAATTATTTGTCTAAATTTCATTTGTTCCTTTACTTATATATTGTTTATACCTACTAGCAACTGAGCGTATATTATGAACCAATCAAATCAATGGCCAACACGATCGAGTTAGTAGTTGAAAGTTGAATCATTCCATGGAATTGCTGTTTAATGTCGACAATCGTTGAATCTGGCTGGGTCTGTGAGTCTGCTGGTCTAATGAGGCCTTTACACAAATGTTTTGGGGGTGGACATTTGTATAGAATAAATAAACAGTATTGCAACAAATAATAATTTGAAAGTGTCGTTGTATATCTGTATTTTACATTGTCCATTGTAATAATAAGATTAAGTAATTCTATTTGAATAATTACTTTGAATGACCTTCGTGCCCTGTTATCGCAAAACTGGCAAAACGATTGTAAAGGATAATTATTTTATATTCTTATTACGTAAATATTTTATTACCCGCTATCTAGCTAGATATTCAAAATATTATTAACGCAATCCTCTTTTGCTGATTGAATTCACGTAAATAAAACTTTGAAATTGAACATTTAATTATACAATATAAAAAGAATTATTCTAACTTAAATATACACCTAAAAATATATTATAAACGGATGAATAGATACATCAGATATTAGAGATATATTGAAAGGGTAACCGGACAAAAAAGAACATGACAAAACAAAACAGTGACAAAACAGAACAGTCAGGGGAAAAATGAAACATTAATTTTTGTGGAATCTATTTAGGTTAGGTTATGTTAGGTTAGGCTAGGTCATTATTTCGTTGCACCTAGTCACCTAATCATTTTGATAAAGATATCCTAAGCTTGCCGGCAAAGTCCCGTTTATTTGAGGCTTTCTAGCGATTAGGAATGCGAAAATTAGGTATATAATTTGATTTATTATGGCGTATTGAAAATCTGTGCTATTAAAACTCTATTAATATAATAGAGATAGGTCAATTTCAATATTAAATTTATATTTTTCCTGAAAGGTCATAGTTATATTTATCATTGTTCTGTTTTTTCACTGTTCTGTTTTGTCATGTTCTGTTTTGTCACTGTTCTGTACCACCGTATGACACCAATTGTCTATTGTCTACTCATCGAGCGAGATGTCCAGCCTATTGTCCAATTTGGAATTTCTTTGACTTTCCTGTAGTTATGCATGTTGTAGATATCTACATGCTAGAAAATAAAGACCAATTTTTAAAAAAACCCATATTGAGTACCTTACAAATTATTAATTGAAGACGTTCACAACATGACATTTAGAATAAATAGAACAAGCCATCGAGCTGTAAAACAAATACAAAAAGAAGAAAAGTTCTTGAAAAAATAAATAAATGGCATGTCCAACCCATTGCTATTTCACCTGCTTTGCGACGTCTATCACATCGCGTACTCCTGTCTGCTTTCTTATCCATTGGTTTCTTTTGTGATCTTTACACGTTATGCCCAATTTGCACCATTCCATGCCACGTCGCGCTACTCGTAAATTTTGAATTATGTTTCACAATATGCATATTACGTGAGCGTTGGTAGCACATATTGCTTGAACACGTGCTTAATGCTTAAGACGGTATTTCAGTGAAACGGAAAATAATTTTCAACTATAGGTGCGACGAAATTTTGGACTCGCTGGCAATCGGAGAGCAAATGTCGAGCTGTGAACACGTCAATTTGTTTCGTGATGGTGATGGGGGAATTAATTCTTAAATCGTGTAAAGATGAGTAAAAACGTTACCCATTTACTTGAAAAACATGTCAATGAATATATTATTATTGTTACTAATAGAACAATAAAATGAACATTAAATGGACGCATGTTGAATTTTTATGACAAATTATATTTCGTTCGGCTCGCGTCATTTGCACAATCCGCGCATCGCCTAGCCACGATCTTTTAAGACCATGCCTCAACTGAGGTATGGTATAGCCTTAAGACACAATGTGAGGTTACCTTTGAAGATAATGTACCAAATTAATTATTGCTAATTAAATCAGTGGGAACGGACGGTTGTCAACGAATGTCAACATTTTGTCACCATGTCAGTCCAAGGAATCTACATAACAATTCCCATATAAGTTAATGACGTTGAGAGAAATTATGAAAACTGCACTAAGAATAAGTTAATCATTGATAAATTCAGTCCTAACTGATAAATATTTCGGAATATCTTGGTTAGGTTAGGTTAGGTTAGGTTAGTGTCACCGACAGGTTTTTCTGCCCCTGTGGGGGGCGCTCCCATAAGGAGTAGTGCTCCCCAGCCGCTCGGTCTGACCCTGGTAGTCAATGTGCCACCGATGGAATGATGACGACCCTTGGCAAAGCTGAACAAAATATTTCATAGGTATAAGTCCCGCAGTTTGCTCTGACAGGTCTCACGGCTTCCCAGAGTGAACTGTGGATGGTTAAGCCGTAAAGGTATAAGATTAAAATGGTAATTAAATATACGTATAGATAAGGGGGTAATTAAAATTAATTGGATATAAAATATAATTTGGGATGTAAGGTAAATATGTAATATAAATTGTAATGTAAATAGGTAAATGTAAAAATATGTAATGCAAAGGATAACCAAGTAATAAAGGGGGACTATGGATGGGCGTTGAAGGTATATAATAATTAAGGTAGTTAAGATGTACGTAATATTAAGGTATATAGTTCGATGTCGCTACGCGTCGCACGTACACGGCACAATAATTGTTAACATATGCTCATAGGCCTGTTGCGAAAGCTCCCATTTGTACGTATGTGCAATCACAAAGCATAGCAACACGTAGGGCAATCATCGATCCGATTATAATCACGATCCCGCGTAATTAATTTTTCATATTAAATCCGATTTTTAATATTCGCGGCCATTCCGCGCGCGGCGTTTCCGAATCGGTATTCTGGCAGCTTTCCTGCTCTGACATACGACGGCGTCTCTGTCGTATGTGTAGAAATCGATTTCGCGATACTAATTTGCCCGCTTTGCAGTGACAGAGCCCCTCTCGCTCGCGTGTATGACGGCATCACGCTCACGCGCGACGGGAGAATCGGATCAATGATTTTGGTCGATCGAAGAGACCACGTACTGGAATAAAGTGCGGGAAATCTTTGATCGGCGAGGTATGAGTATGTTCTAAGCAATTATTACTGCCTATATGTTTGGTTGACGGAATAACGTCCGTCAACTAGTCGTAAGTATGTGCCTGTGGCGACGCCGAGCTATATTAGCTGTTAATGTAAGAAAGATTGCGCGACCAGTACATTTATAAATTAGAATAAAGTAACTTCCCCGCTTGATATTGTTTAATATTAAGCTATCATTTTGTAGTCAGATTAACAATCTACCGAGTTCATGTTCTTAGACCAACGTCAAGTAGGTATTCAGGCCGTCGGGGCGCCTCAAAGTTGAGCCCCCCAACGGTAGTTGGCCGAAGGATTGGTATGCGCTGTCGTAGGCCTGGTGCCACAAATATGCCAATTTAACCACTGGCATATGACGCCTTATCATCCAGGCTAACTTTGTAGTACTCTTGTTTTTGAGTGAGAGGTACCTTCGCGCCGCTAGGGCCCGTAAGGCCGGCCGCCGCGGGAACGCCCCTCCCTCAGCCATGAAGAGCGCCACCACGCGGGGGGTGTGCTGTATCGATAGGTAATTTAACCACAAATCCGTCGATGCCGCGCACGCCTTCGTAGGTGCGTTTTTCGTGGGGCTGGCCCAGAAACAATGCGGTACTGCTACATCAATTACGCGCTCTCGGTACAGACAGGTACCCGAAGTACGTACGTGACGCGTGAGCGACGACGCCCATCGGCGAGCGTCGACTTGCGCCTATAATTTTACTTAGTCGGCCCTTACGTAGATGTCGCGGGTGATTAGTCATTGTACAATTTCCGCCACTCTCGTAAGGAAACCGTTAATTAATTTTGTCACCCTCAAAACGTTGAGCTAAGGGATGAAATCGGGCAGATTTGCATATAAACCCACTATTTTTAATTTCATTATCAGTCTTCGCTCGCATTTACGACCCTGAACCTGCGAAGGTCAGCGGCGTAATTTTATCCGCATTTTTATATACAAGTCGCCGAGACTTGTGAAGAGGTATTCGCCAAGGTACAAATACCTACTGGTCGGTACCCATACCTCGATACCTACTGTCACTCTGACAGATCGCGGGCGAAACGTCAATCATCGACTTAGCCGTTTTTCGCGTATTTTTTTTTCCTTGATCATTGGACCCGGTCCTCAACCTTTCTTAACAAGGTCCCGTGCTCGCGCAATCTCGCTGGCGTTAGCGTAGTGTTAATAATAAGATATTAAATCCTAAGTTATAATAATAAGTGTTCTACTGACTTTCTTTTAATTAATTAAATTAGACATTTGATAAATATCGTGGTTATGGTTCTAATAAATTAGTATATAATATAGAACTTGGTGTTTCAATAACTATAATAAGTGCCTACCTGCTCTCCAAGAAATTGTATGTACCTCCACTCCAGGCCCGGAGCTAGCCGAGGATTCGGAGGCCTACATTAGGTTAGGTTAGGTTAGGTTAGTGACATGACCCGGCTCACGGCTAGCTCAATAATGCTACCGGGCCGTCACTGAGGAGACTAGTGATGAACTAGGAGAGGTGGATCTCCTTTGTAGTATCACAACTTTTGAATTCCCGAATAAAACTCTCAGCTGGTGTGGTGCCGAATTTATTCGGGTTCTAGAGTTCACGGTCACACAATAAGGTTAACTGTCATTGTTCCCGTAATTAAATCTCATTAAAGTATCAGTAAACTATTTATTTGTTCACTATAGGATCTCTGTGAAATCTTTCACAAATTCCCAAAAAGTCACACCTAATTCAGAGAATGTATACGCAGATATTCTTTGGATATTTTTAATTCATGAAATATTTTCCCATAAGAAAGAAAATATAATTTATTCTTTGGTCACACAGTATTAGGTTTATAAAAAAGAATAGAATTTATTTTATTGTTGTTTATAAAGTTTATTTATGTTCACAGCATGTTTACAAATATTTATTTGTGTTTAAAAACTTGTTTACAAAAGGTTTGCTTAATGTTTACAAATTTATTTACTAAAATTTGTTTCTTAATTATGTTTACTTAATAAAGTTTCAAAAATTTATTTTATAATCCCGAAAAGATTTGTAAAATTTATTATTACAGACTGAGTTTATTAATTTGTTTTTATAAAACAAATCCGATCACGTAATTTATCCCGATTACGTCACCTCGTATGATGAGTAATGAAAAATGAAATTACTCCGCGAGCGCGTCACTATCGACAGATACGTGGTATTCGAGCTACGTTTTAGCGGCCGACGTCACTACCGACAGATACGTGTTATTCGCGCTACGTTTTGCCCGCCGAAGGGGACTTACTGGTACGTATGAATCGCGAATGTACTGAGAACCGTGTCTCACAACTTGGCAGTGAGGACTGCTGCTGGTTGAAGTTCGCCGGTGAAGAGTGTAGAAACTAATGAATTTACGGAAAAAGGATGTCACCTTTTATACCCTCTGGATAGAGGTTTAACAGGAAACAGTCCGCAAGGGATAGCAGATGTATATCTTTCTCTCACGGGATAAATTTACGTATATCTCCCGTTCCTGGCAACTTTCTTATAGAGATATCTTCTAATTAAATCGGGTTAAATTTACTCTACTTTATTTCCGCAAAATTAAGACTTAATAGGGGTGTTTTAAGCACCCTCTAGAACATGTCCTTTAAATACGCAGTTACGGTGACGTAAGCAAAATAGTTGATTTTATATGATTTTTCGTGTTCGAACGAAGGAGAAAGTTTCTAGCTTTCCAACGAGGTATCGGAATAGGTATTCGGGTACTAGATAAGGGAATGGCAGTCTTTAAATTTAAAATGTCAAAACGAAAGGTTGACACCCATGTACTAGTCCTTTCCACCACTCTTGGCCTTTTTAGGCCAATAGAATTTTACTAAGTTTTAATAAAACTATTTATTCCCGCAGAAAACGTTTCATTCGATATTTACCTTCCGGACGAATATTATTACGTAGAAACTCCATAATATTATACTTAACATTTCAACTTAAATATTTAAATGCTTAATCCTAACAAGATGTTAATTACAAGCGACTACAAATTTATTTAGTCTTTAATAGTGGCTTTTCCATAGTAATCTAAACGTAACCTTGAATCTATTTTTATCTGGCAACTTAACACAGCTGGGCCGTAAATTCGAGTCGAACAGAATTCAGCTAAAGTTCAAGGTCACACGTCAATTTGTATTTTTAGTTGCAGTATTTGATTCTTTTATTTACCCAAGACGCGATTAAGATTTATTATTGTTTATGGGTAGAAACCCATTTATACCAGAATCTTAAGTTTTTCCAATTGTTACTTTTACAATATTCATTATAGTCAGTGAGTTATAGTATTAACAAAATCTATAATTATAATTACGCGTCTATAAATATAGGTACGCGTTTACAGTATTTTTTAACGGTAGTTAGCTTCTATCTTGTATTGATAAAATTAGTATTAAAATTCTTTATTTACAATTATACAGTATATAAATTTATAAATATTCAATTTTCTTTTCCGATTTTCATACACTTCCATTATTGCTATAAAAGTTATTGAAGCATGTACTTGCTAAATTTTACGTAAACAATCTCTCCCATAACTTATTTTCTAAGTTTAATGGAGATTTCCCGGAAATTATTTCCAAATTAGATCGCGCCAAATCTACGCGACGTGTCATTTCGAGGCCTGTGGTCACAGCGTTCCAATTACACTTGAGCAGTCTCGATTCTCCGAGGCGAAATTTTTTACGTAAAATTTTTATTACATTTACAAAGAAAAGGTTAACAACATACATTTTACTTCCTATTACTAAACGATTACGCTACTGGTTACCTGTTCATGGTCTCTTTCGACCATTTCTTCCCTGCTTCTTCCATAGTTTAGAACCATGGGACTTATATATCCTGTCTGAACCGTGTCGTGAGAAGTCGTGTATTGAGAAGTAGAATTGACTACAAGGCTAGATTTGTATAGTTATGTCGTTAAACCATACTCTGCCACAAACACTAACTGAAGGTCGGCGTTTCTGCTCGTGTCATTAGGTTAGGTTAGGTTAGGTTAGGTTACGTACCAGGTTAGGTACTAATTGGTGGTGTTGTGGGCGCTTAGTACCCGGGCGGCAGAATTTTACGGGCGGCAAAATTACCGATTGTTTTTAATTAGGTAATTAAATTCTTATAAATAATCAGGCGCGCATACAAGGGAGAGGGGGTTTTGGATCCGGACCGCCCCAGGAACGGAAAAAAATACAAGTTATTTAGGTAAAAGGAATAATAGTAGGTAGTAAAAAACCATTTTCTGTATGCGCGCATGAAAATAATGAATGCCATGTTGAAATATATCAATCAAACAATATTTGTAGCATATTGCTGTAGGGCGGCTAATCGAAGAATGCACGCAAAATATATTTATAGTTTTAATTCTCCGATATACGACTAATATCTACATCACAGCTGTATGTATTGGGAGGGCGATATCTATGTTTAACTGAATTGCTTCGGGTGTTGATATTTTCCACTTGCGTGAGGGTGAGTTTAGGTGGACGCTATTTTATAAATTTTTAAAATAGAGTCTCCTTAGCAAACTCGGTGTACTTTTTTGAACCTCTATATATGTATAATTGTATTTTCACTGCTTTTGCTTTTGTATGTTTTATAATATAAGAAAATATTATTATGTTCTCTTTTAATATTTTCATTTTTATCCCCTTTATTACTTTTCTTTTTTTTTCTTTCTTCTTTATTATAATGCTTCATGTCATGTTGTGAACGTCTTAAACTTATAATTTGTAATGTCACAATAAGGACATACTTACAACGTTTTTTTCAAAAATACTCTTTATAATTTAAATGGTAGGGTTCTAGGGTTCTCTTATAATTTTCTTCCATACATTTAAAAAAAAGTTGCATGCTGCACAATTTTATATAAAATTATTAACATTTTTTTAAACTGTAATGGGAAAAGGAGTGCGGAAATCATCCTTGGCGCGGCCCTGAATTCTTGGCTTAGAACTTTATTTTCTAATGATGGAATGATGGACCAGAAACACCCGTCAAAATTCCTTACTGTTAACTGTATAATTAATTAAAATCTGTTTCTCACCACGAAACAGATAAAACGATGCATTTAAAGTCAACTGATGACGTTGAAAATCGAAATAATTCTTACCTAACAAATGCAACGTATCAACAGACTATAACAACAATCTATCTACTGTCTCCCTATGTATTTCACCGTTGAATTCCGCGCACGCGCACCTAATAAAATCGCGATAAATCCAATAGGGGCGACTCCCCTCTTTTTTAAATTAAAGCTTCGGTAATTCTACCTAAGAATAAAAACAACTTGGCAACAGTCATTATGTATTGAAAAGAAACAGGATGTGTTCTCGTTGAGAAGGTGGGTGAAGCGAAAAAAAGATTAAATAAAGAAAATAATAGTTTTAATATTATGCAGGGAAATCGGCTTGACATGTGACCCCCGCGCGTACCACGTGTGAACACGTGGGGCTTGTGCCAAGGGATGAATGCGGCAGGGGTTTTAAAATAATCACTTCGCATTCGGGAGTGTGTTCAGTGTTATTTTAAAAACGGTTAAATTCGCGGTTTATCCGCAAAAAATAATCGTTATATTAAAAAAAAAAAGTAAGGTACAGTTCGGTTATGAGGAATACAGCTGAAAACATATTTTGAAAATAGCCGATATACTGAATTATTTGTTAGGTTAACCTAACCAAACCAAACCTAATCTAGCCCAACCTAATCTAACCTAAACTAACAAATAATCCAATATATCGGGTATTTTCAAAATGTGTTTTCCGCTGTATTCCTCATAGCTAGGGATTCCAATCCCGGGATCCCGAATCCCGGGATTGGTAAACATAATCCCGGGATTTCATGATTGATTTTTTATCAATTTTTATGAAAATAAAATAAAAACTAAAATATAACAGAAAAAATACATTTAATAACAAATAACTAAATTAGAAATAAACTGAGTTTGAATGAAGTTTGATTTATATCCATATGTAAGTTGCCGATTTATTTTATTTTTTCACATAAATCAATAAAAATGAGAAAGATTGGAAAAAACAATTCTTCGCACTTTTAACAAAGTAATTCCACCATAATCTTATAAGTTATACGGCAGTTTCATATTTGGCTGATTAATTAGATTTATGAAGCGAAAAGGCCATACACCACGATTTGCATTACTATTTTAAATCTAGCTAACCCATTAATTAAGTCTTTACTACCAGAAACAGCAATCTCATGTTAAATTAACATTATTATTTATATTACATTATTCCATTAAACTTATGTATCCTCAATATTGAACAATTAACATAATTAACAATAATAATTTCAAAATAAAAAGAACTTTTATATACAACGTTTTTAAATTTTCTGTTGAATTATTATAATAAATATGCTCAAAATTGTACTTGATATGAATTAAATAAAAAATCAAACAAACAAACAAATGTAAAATACTGAAAAAATTCATTTTGATTTCCATAGTAACGCACGTATATTTTAATAATTTAGTTGCTAGGACCACCGCCTTAGTAACCAATAATAGTCTTTACCTTTTTACGGATTTTTTTGAAATATCTTTCTATACAAAACAGAATTAATTGAAAATGAATTCGATTCTGCTTAAAGATGGCTAAAAGTATTAAAAGAATGCATTGGCATCGTGTTCTGATATATTTAAAATGTTTCAAATGTCTAGCTAGCCGGGAAGTTAGTTAAAAATCGATTGCAAGATTTGTACCGGTTAAACAACTACCGGACAAATAAGAATACGAGCTAACGAAAACGTTGCATAAAAATGTCTTAAATAGTATAAATTATTTATTTTTGCCCGATTGTATCAATGTTATTTGTAAATATTAAAAAAACTATGGAAAAAATGCAAATCCCGGGACCAGTCCCGGGATCCCGGGATTATCAAATTGTAATCCCGAAATCCCGGGATCAGAATTTTGGCTCGGGATTGGATTCCCTACTCATAACCGAACTGTACCAAAAGTAATAGGTAATATTTATTTATTGTGAGATTATACAGACAAATCTTAGGTAACTGTATTTTAGCACGTTTTTTACCACGTTTTTCTTAGCTCGTATTATTGTTTTTCCGGTGGTTGTTTATCCAGTAAAAATCTTGCAATCGATTTTTAACTAACTTCCCGACTAGTTAGACATTTGAAATTTTTAGAATATATCAGAACACGATGCCAATGCATTCTTTTAATACTTTTAGCCATCTTTAAATATAATTGAATTCATTTTCAGTTAATTCTGTTTTGTATGAAAAGTTATTTCGGAAGAAATCCGTAATCCAATCCACTATTATTGGTTGCTAAGGAGGTGGTCCTAGCAACTAAATCATTAATATATAGGTACCTACGTGCGTTACTATGGAAATCAAAATGACATTTCAGTATTCTATATTTGTTTGTTTGTTGCAAAATAGCAAAAAAATGATTTGTTGACAATTGCCTTATTTGTCCTAAAATATTAATAGGTACTTACATAGAATTGTCAAGTTTATATGATTCAACAGAAAATTAAAAAACGTGCAATATAAAAAGTTCTTTTTATCTTGTAATTATTCTTAGTGTTTTTAAGTCGTATTATAATAATTATTAATGTTAGGTATATACATACATAAATACTTTTAGAGCTACGTCTAATACTCCGTAATATCATAAGCCATCCTTTCTAACCAGCTACCCGTCATGATTCAATAAAATTAGAAGTACAGAACCCTCGTAGTCCAGTGCGTAAGGTTTTGGCTTCTCATCCGGGGACTCCAGGTTCGATTACCAGTAAGCAGTAAGATAGGGTGGAATTAACATAATCTAGCAGGCGCTACTGATTTTTCACATTAACCGCGCCTAATACTTTTAGCTTCTCGTCGCATCCAACGAGGAATCTCGTACATTCCCTATACCCAGACACTCCGAACTTTGCACTTAGTGATGAACACCTGATCAGCAGTAATAACTACCATGAGTTGCATCCATGAATGGTAATTAAATGCGCGTGGCCTAGAGGTCAACATTATTAGAATCGTTAGTGTCCAGTTGTATCGTATTTGCACTTTTATCTTTTAAACACACCTCATACGAATAATTTAAAGCATAAATGGATGCCTAGTTATTATTCATGAACGCCACTAATTTTCCAGTTATTGATATTCCAGATTTGTCAGTTTAAGGTCGCCAATAAGGAATAAGTAGTGAGATTTATTAGGTAAACCTATACCCATACTAGTCCGCTTAAGGGTGGTTATTTGCAGTGGCGGATTTTGGACGTGGAGGCCCGACGCACTGACCTATTTTGCCCCGTCCGCAATAAAACTAAACGAGACAGTGATGACATACCTACTTATAATAAAAATATTGCTTTGCATGCAACCATTTGATTGGTTATGTACTTGGTCACATTGATGTTAGTTGCTTTGGATAACATTGTAAGTATACAAAATTCGTGAGAAATACCTACGCATATTGTAAATAGTTTGGCATAATTTATTAATTGTATGACTGGTTTGAACTGTTCGAGGCCCCCTTTTCAGTCTTTCGATTGATCCAATACGTCATCTGTATCAATGGAAATAGTCCCTGGTTATTTGCCATAGGGTGTCGCTGAGTATATCATTTCCTTCGTTTTAGCCTTTTTAAATAGTTTTATTTATCTCTAACGAATTGGGTTACTATAGTTGCTTTTTCGAATTCTTGGTTTTGTTTGATTCTTCTATTTTTTGTCCAACCTGTCACGTTCCAACATTGGGTCACAGGGCAAGCATAAATTCGTGCCACTTCCCTCGGTCCATCACCAACTCTTGCGCCTCTCGCCATGTCAGACCTGCAGCACGTAGGTCTTGTAGCACCGCTGCAGGGTGAGGGAGGGCCGGCCACGGCGACGGAACCGTTGAGGCTGTGCCACAAGGATACGAAGTGTCGCTCTCTTTGGTGGCATTTGAGCTTTGATAATCGATGTCTCCGCCGAATCTTAGGGGTACATTGGTACGACCGCGTTACAAACACCCGAGTTCGTGAGCAGACACAGCAGCCTTCGGTGATTGAGGTTATCACGAAGAGACGCTTTAATGGCTGGGACACATATTTGTTTGTTTAGTTATAAAAAAATATTATTGATGTTCCCTGCATAAAATTGTAATACGGATGTAAAATGCCTTACAATTAAATAAATAATTTTGCAAAAATATATTCTATACAACGACAACACTGTAATAAGGTTTATTTCCAAATACCTACCAAACATTCGATTTTTGAATATTTTTATAAAGAAAAATTTCGTAGAGAATTGTTTTTCAAGCAAAAGTAAACTTTATTTGTGGTTACATTATGGTATATTATTGAATGTAAAATGTATAGAGTTAAGATGTTTTATTTATTATGGTGTTTGAAGCACGCGTTTCCTATTTTCAAAAATAGAACAAACAAGGGAAGCGTTTTAAAATTAAGTCGGAAGGTACAAAAAAATTGTCATTTTTTTCAAACGTTTATTTGGTTTTGAATGTCTTACAACAAAATGGTGAACGATATAGGTATTTAAAATATTTCCTTCAGCGGATATGTTAAAATTACACTACATAAATAATACATACATTATAGAGATCTATGCTCAATCTAGATAGGTATGAATTACCTTCTTCCTCTTCTTCCACCCTGTCACGTCCCAACATTGGGGCAAGCACAAGTTGGCACCACTTCCTTCGGTCCATCACCAACTCTTGCGCCTCCCGCTGTCAGACCTGCAGCACGTAGGTCGCTCTTGTAGAACCGCTTCAGGGTGAGGGAGGGCCGGCCACGGCGACAGAACCCTTGAGGCTGTGCCACAAGGGTACGAAGTGCCGCACTTTTTGGCGGCATCACCGAAGGCTGTTGTGTCTGCTCACGAACTCGGGTGTTTGTAACGCGGTCGTACCAATGTGCCCCTAAGATTCTCGCGGAGACATCGATTCTCAAAGCTCAAAAGCCGAGACTCTTGAAGTTTAGTAAGATGCCATGTCTCACAGCCATAAAGGAGCACAAGTAGCACGCACGTGTTAAACAAATGACATTTGGTCCTCACAGAATACAGCCTTGACCTCCATGCGACTCCAAGTTGGTTGAACGCAGAGCCCGCCACACTCATGCGGATTCCAAGCTCACTAGAAATACCACCATCATCGGCAACCATGGCACCCAAGTATTTGAACATACGGAGTGAATTACCTACCCAATTAATTAATGTACCTATGTAAATGTTAGATTCCGACTAAATATATTGAAGGAAACCTGTTTACCTACTTATATGGAGACGTCATAACATAACGTAAATTTAAGAAAGTGAAGGTAAACAAATGTTATATAGGTACCTAGGTACTAAGCCAATGTGTGTATATATTTATATGAACAATCACAAAAACCAGCTTTTACGTAAATTAACAATATTGGATCTCAACTGTGGAGAAAAATAAGATTGTTTTAACTCAACATTAACTTGAAAAACTTTTATTTGATAACAGAACTACCTTCTACTGAAAAGCAAGCGTATGGTTCGTAAAAAAAATAATTTAAAAACAGCTTTCTAACCAGTTGAGTTCGTACTTCGGTTTTTTCTCTTTGCGCTAAAATATTTCAAGGGTTCCGGTATGTTTAGCGAGATATTATAAAAGGGTTCTTTAATTAAATCGGAAACTGTATTAAATATTACAGTAAAAAAAATATACAATTTCCTGTAGGTAGCTATTTTTTTTTAAGAATTATTATGGTGATTAATTTCTGGAAGTCATGGCTGCAATCGATTAAATGGTTAAAACCTAGGGCCTTGTCCAGATGGCGCAATTTGACTCGCGCGCATTACAGATACATGTGACCTCATTGAGCCGCCCACATTAAATCCGTGTGTTACTTCTCGCGTGCGGTCAAGGTACAGGTGATTTGATTGGGCTGTGCACAGACACTCGCGGCGTATCATGGTGAGACACGCGTCATCTAGACAAGCTCTATTAAGCTCTGGACTATTAATTCGACGCTTACGTTCTGACGGTGTTGCTTTACGCTAGCTAGTTATGACACCTTGCGAAGGCTCAAAGCAATCGTATATGTACTCAGCTTCGAGAACAGATGTTTGTGGTGAATATTGAGTGTACGGTGGTAAGTATGACGTTGGGAGTAACGAGCCAAGCAGTTTCTAATCACGCTGAGTGTGAAGAGGTGACGTTGGACTTGGCTCAGCCACGTGTTGAGGACGCCTAAAGAGTTTTACAACCTGGTTTGTCTGTTCTTCAAATCCACTGAATTCCGGCATCCTAGAAGGCCGATAAATAGTATTTATATTCTATAGAGTGTATAAGGCGGAGCTGCGGGGTCGCTAGCATGACCTGGGGTGAGGCAAAAAGACTGGCAAGCAACAGGGATTCTGGAGGCGCCGTTTAGTGTCCATATGCTCCAACTAAATGGTTAAAGAAGAAAATATAAGATGAATGTGAAAAAAAATATTGTTTCAGTCTCTAGTTATCCATAACTCAGAAATAATGAAATACCTAACGGTTGTGGAGTAACAGGCAACCGATCTCGAGTGTGAAAGAATATGGGATAAACACGCTTGTCCTTCATTCTGACAACTGCTCTCGGTTTATGCACTGACGCTGAAGATTGCAGAATACACTATATTGCACGTCTATAATGTGTGGCTCTTTTCCGTAGGACACTCACATATTCAAAACCCTACGTCAAAATGTAGTGTATGGGAGTATAGCCTATCGGAATTATATGTACCTATTTATCTTCTCTGTGATCTATCTATAATACTCGTATATATAAGTAGTAAATACATATATTCACAGTCACCTACTAATTCTTTTTCCCCCAATTTAAATACAAAAATAGGTAAAATAAACAACAAAGCGATCATTATTCTCACGAAAAAACTGCCATACAATTATAATTCGAGTATCTACCTATTTATCCGTATGTACATTTATGTGGGTTTTTATTTTATTAAGGGATAGAAAAAAATGAATATGTGACAGTCATTATAGTAGGGGGTGAAATTTTGTCAGTTCTATATTCAAAAGCAGATGACGATATTAACATACATTTTTAGTGATTGATGGAGAGGCTATTTCTTCTTATTGTGCCATCCCCTAGCGGAGGTCGGCCACCATCAAGGCAATCTTATCTTTGTCGTCTGCTACCCGGAACAGTTCAGTGGAGCTGCACTCGGACCAATCACGGAGGTTCTTAAGCCACGAAATGCGGCGCCGTCCCCTGCTACGCTTCCCATCGATATTTCCTTGAATGACAAGTTGGGGAATGCTGTATTTTTGTCCTCTCATAATGTGGCCGAGGTAATGTAGTTTCCTGGTTTTGATACTACGTAGAACTTCTCGGTCCTTCCCCATTCGATTGAGAACTTCAACATTTGTCACCCGGTCAGTCCAAGGAATTTTGAGGATGCGCCTATACAGCCACATCTCGAAAGCTTCAAGTCTCCGAGACATCTCTAGAGAGAGGCTATTTAAGAACTTAAAATATAATATGTAGATACATACATGATATTTTTTTTTAGAATTATTAATAACCATGTCCTTGCTTTTTCGTACAAGGTGGTTGGTAGTAATTTTTGAACAATCACAAACACCCAGGCTTTGAGAAAAACACATAAATGTTTTTGTCATGACCGGGAATCGAACCCAGAACTCTTGGGTGGAAGGCCAGCGTCTTACCCACTGAACCACGAGAGCCACCACATACATGATATTTGATTATATAACATAAAATTGTATGTATCATAAGATGTAAATCCACTATTTTGTACGTAAATGTTTCTCGAATATATCAAAGTCGCCACTCTCCAATAACCCAATCCTTACAATTTTATCGGCCATCCACCAAGATTCAATTAGTTACTAACGATACGTATGACTAATAAAGTTTAAAGTGCACTATTTATGGCGGGTCTTAACAGCCTACCTCCACCCTTCGCTACTGGTAGATACATAGTATAGCAGAAGAGACGAAGAGTTGAATGTAATGCGGAATCCATCGGATGTAATTTAATGAAGAATAATTACAAGATAAAAATAACTTTTTATATACAACATTTTTAAATTTTCTGTTGAATCATATAAACTTGACTTGACTAGCTTAAAGCCGCGTTGACATGGTCCAAGTACACTTGGACCGAGTGCCATCCAAGTGACAGCTTCATACTAATTATGCATATCTAAGCTAACTTGGATGAGTAGGACGCGTTCCAAGTAGCTTGGATAGGAATAATTAGTATGAAGATGTCTCATACGCGTGCACTTGGATGGCACTCGGTCCAAGTGTACTTGGATCGTACTTGGACCGTGTCAACGCGCTTTAAACGATCAAAAAAATTTGTACTTGATAGAAATAATATTGAAATGTTATTTTGACATTTCATATTGATTTCCATAGTAACGCACGTATATATTAATAATTTAGTTGCTAGGACTTCAGTCCCCTAGCAACCAATAATAGTGGATTGGATTTCGGATTTCTTCCGAAATAACTTTTCATACAAAACAGAATTAACTGAAACTGAAAATGAATTCAATTCTACTTAAAGATGGCTAAAAGTATTAAAAGAATGTATTGGCACCGTGTTCTGATATATTCTAATGGTTTCAAATGTCTAGCTAGTCGGGAAGTTAGTTGAAAATCGATTGCAAGATTTGTACCGGGCAAAGAACCACCGGACAAATAAGAATACGAGCTAAGAAAAACGTTGTAAAATGGGAATGGCCTACGTCTAGTGGTGGACGGTGGATTGAAGAAGAAACGGCAAAAAATCTAACAATTATAGATAATTTTATTATTCAGTGCCAAGATTGTCATTTTTGAAGGCATTACATATTTAAATAAAATATTTCGCACGTTTGTTAGTCAAAGCGAGGCTACAGCTGTAGGGGTTATTTTTTCACGAAAAATAGTCCCCCAATGAATACTATTTAGTATTTACCCACCTATTTTTTATATTGGATATATGTCAGCAGAGTATGTATATATACATATAGGTATATAACGACTAGTATTGATACCTTTATGATGCAGATGGAATTGGCATGTGCCCTACCCCAGAAATAGCAGTGCTTACTGCTTATGAAAGTATCTACCCACATAATGCATAGGTAAACGACACGACTAGAGTGCCAGATGAAAAATATATTTTGCCAAGTCATGTTTACTGTTAAATATTTCTATACTTAACCATAATTGAAAACATGATAATCATTACTATTTTAAAATGCACATTTATTATGTATTTAAAGCGTAAATTTCACCTTTTTGATATTTTCACTTTGACATGCCTAAGTAGGTATTTAGATTTCTGTTTAGCCAAAACCGACGGGTCTAGGACGATTTGGCACCGGACAACTGGACGCCATGGAATTCGAAAATAAATAGACGTTAGGTACTTATAGGTACTTCAATATTATTATTTATATTTCAATTATGATATAATGATTTAAAAGTTGGTGAGAATGTAAATATGCAGACGTAAACAATGATTTAATCGTGCATATGTTTAAGTTCCAACGAAAAAAGAGTTTTTTATTTAATATAAAGCCTTAGGCATGGTAATTCTCAATCCGCGATAAAGAATACACTATGTTAAGAGTAAAATAAATTCAAACTACTAAGTAGTAGATAGAAACTGATTAAAATACCTCGTCTACACGTGTCTACGACAGTGCGGCGTCCAATTGTCCGGAGGCCAGCCGCCCCATTCCCAAAGCCGACTCAATTTTTTTAAATATTAAAATATATCGGAGGGGGGGTTGTTTCAGTACCGGTCCTCTCCGGGAGAGAAAAACAAATACGAATTGTTTAGGTCGAATGAAATATTACCCCTTCTTCTTGGCTATCGAGCTGCGTGTCCGGAAACTTGTACGTATGCAGTTCGCAGTATCATACTTCATCGTGAAATGTTGTATCGGAAATATATGGCCGTATATTAATGACCGTCCAACCTCTTTCGGTCGTATAGTACTGACATAAAATTCATGTCTAAATAAAACACGGTTCTTGTCGGTTTACACTTTAGGTACAGGAAGCCAGCAGCAAACAAATTTTGAAAAAAAGCCGGTATTGGTACCTACTGGAATTTTTTTAGGTTAGTGTGACACCCCCGTATGGTCCCCATTTGGGGATGCCTTTGTGTATCTGGAGACGCCCGAATCGGTATCAAAGCCAACAAATAATAAAGCGCTGATTACGAAAATTAAATAATAATAACAGAGCCGAGCCGGCAATGCCTTAGAGTAGATTATAATATGTTGAATGGCAACAATGCCATAATATAACCGTTGACGATTTGCAACGTCGCCTTCTTTCGCCAACGGCTCTCGTTGAAAAAAATCACAAGATGGCGCGGAGATCGCGACAAGCAGCAAAACCGCGAGCACGCCGATTTCGTACAGATAAAATAAAATATTCAAAATGTAACCATATAGTATAATATTAACGTAAATAAACTCGTCGTTTTCCATCATAATTCCGGTGTGTCAATTATCCAACTTCCATCCCGAATCCAGACGAAAAAACCATACTAAAAACGAAAAGTGACAGTTGAGAAATTCTCTTACCAAAATGGAGGGAAGTGGTATTAGGTTAGGTTTTCAATTTTTTAATTCTTGAAATTTGCCCAAATCAGCCATGAAAATTGAATTAATGTTCATATTGAATTTAATAAAATTGGAGACCGTATAGTAGGTATACGGTCATCTCTTTCCGATAAGAAAGCTTACGGTGAGATGTTTTACGTACAATTTACATGTAACCATCGGACTGCCTTCTCAATGGGTTAGCTTCACTCCTCTGCTCATTCTGCCTGAGTCAGTGGAAGACCCGTGGCATTCATGAATTTTATTGGTGAAAAAATCATTTGGTGCATCCAATGCATTCTTTAATATTATTCTGATGTGGCATGTTTAAGGGACAAGGCAGCGCGGATGACACAAACGAACACAAATGATCCTAATATGACCGTAAGGCCACGCGCATTTGATAACCACTCACGAATGCGGCAGGTTGCAATAACTAGTAGATGAGCACGCTTAGTTATAGCTGCAAGCTAGGTGTGTATCGCTCTATTCAAAATTTGGAGTGTCTGGGTATGATGCATGTACCTGGGGAAGAGCGGTATTCTGCGGTTGAAGTGACGAGAATCTATAAGTAGAGTATACGCTTTATAACTTTGCACTATTTTTGCACTTTTTACTACACTGATACGCCACTTTGGCTGATTACCTCATGTAAAATTAGATCAAATGCTATTCACTTGTATTCATATAATATGTAGTAATAAATAAATATATAGATAATACCTATACCTACTTATGTAAAAAGATATTTTTAGAATAAGTATAAGTATCTATTACTTGCATCATTTTCATCCTAGGACCATAGTGCAAAGTTTTGGCACCTCGAGTAAGTAGGGTAAATGTGGAAGTCAGTGGCACCTGCTAGATTTGGCTAACCCCACCCCTCTTGTCATTCAGTCAATCCACCACAGAACTGCCTCAGATGGTTTCACCAATTCATAGGTTTAATGGCGAAAAGAGAGATGCCAACCCCTAGAGGAGGCTGTCTAGCCGAATCGTCCACGTCACGATCCTGAGTCATGAGGTTCTGACGATGTAAAAGAAGTAATATCCCATTTACCATTCGTTCCTGGTCCCCCCTCTTGTGTGCGCTATCTAAGAAAAACCATGTTCAGCTCGGACATATATTTTTTTAATTAATCTAAAATCTATATACCTACTTACTAGATTTAAAGTTTTTTGTATTAAATATTAGCAATAAATCACCGAATAAAATCCAATTTTTAACAAAAGCGCCACACGAGGCGTGAAAAATCATTGATTACCCACTTCTGGATTTTATCGAAACTTCTTAGTTATTAATGGACAAAGGTGAGCTGGCGCCATGTAATTTGTATGACTACATACCTACTTCAGAAGGCCCCCACGTTGACTTAGAGCAATGATTTCCAACCTTTTTTGTTCGACGGAACCCTTGGAGAATTTTATAAAATTTCGATGAACCCCTACCGAAAATATGAGAATGTGAACGGAAATATAACGCATACATTTGGTCGTATCATAGTTTACCGTGAGATGTTGTATCTAAAAAAAGATGGCCGTATTAGCCGTATAGTATTGACATCAAATTTATGTCAAAATTACATAAACAACCGGAATACAAGGGAAAGGCAGAAGAAATAGGTAGATACGTAGGTATATTAGAAATTCAATCACACCTATTATAAGAATCAGTAGCGAAGGGTGGAGATAGGCTATGCAGATTCGACATAGATAGTGCACACTAAACTTTGTCAGTCATACGTATTTATATTCATTCAAATAAGACTACAATTTACAGATGGTGTTGGTTAGTTTTTAAAATTCAATTATACCCTGCGAAACCAAGCCATAATAGATAGATAATAGTCAAAAAATACTCGTACACCTATCTATAAAATATCTAAAATTATGGATATTAATCATACATAACTTTGGGCATTTTGTAGATAGAATAATATTATTTATCTATTATAGTATTTGGTTTCGGCAGGGCTTAATGAATTTTAAAAAATTAACCAAAAATATGAAAAATATTCAAAACCAATAAGTAGGGAGCGGATTTATATGCAACAAAAAACATGATTATATGCATGCACATATGCACTTAAAATCATTGAAATATGCACAGAAACCAAAGAAATATGCAGTTAAAAATTGACATTTTTATATAAAAATATTGTAAATACCCACTTCACCCAATATTACCGATAAAAAAATCGAATAACAAATTAATAATCTTAAACAATATAATACAATAATAAATAAACACAAATAATCAATATAAAGTTAGTCAATTACAATTTTCAAAATAGTTTGTTTACAAGTAGGTACAAATAATTGAACAGGAAATGTAAATGTAAACTATGGAAACTAAACACAACTTTAAAAAAAAAACGACACACTTAACTATTCCTAAATACTATTTGCTGTTTTTTTGTCCGAAAAAATAAGTTAAGTACAATATTTTTTTCAATATTCTCTAGCATTAAATTTTCCGCATATCTGTCAGTATTTTGTTTATATGCGGAAAATGATCTCTCAACGTCCACAGAGGTGATAGCGCAAAATTTAAATAAAGGTGCCCGACTTGACTTCACTTTTTCTGATAAATTAATGAAATGCTCGGGGATGCCATTAAAAATGCAAGTGCCTCTACCTGATTTAGTTATATTTCGATAAAATTATAAATGCAAAAGCCCTAAAATATGCATTTATTAATGAAATATGCACTAATGTCTCAAATATGCTCTAACGTTTCAAATATGCATTTATATGCACAATAAAATTTTATTTTAGGATTCTGCGTCTTTCGAAACGGATTTCTGTGCAACTCCCATAGCTGTGTATATACCCTAACAAAACATGCACTAGCATATAAATCCGGGCTCTACCAATAATATGAATAAAAAAGTGTGCTCAATTTTGTCATACCTATCGCCCAAAATATACTAAAACTATTATGGGTTGGTTTAGGCAGGGTTTAATTGATTTAATAAAACTAACCAACACCATCTCTAAATTAAAGTCTTAGTTCAATAAAAACAAATAGGTACGTATGACTAACAAAGATTAATGTGCACTATTTATAGCGGATCTTAACAGCCTACATCCACCCTTCGCTACTAGTAAGTATAAATTTATTTAAAATTCTGGTAGATGATCAATATCAAATAATTAATTAAGTATTCGTATTGAATCTAATAAAATTGGAATACATATTTAGGTACTGAGAATCGTTTTATTTACACAGCCGTAGGTACTATAATATTATATCCATTCCCCATATATGACCATAAGCCATAACACAACATTAAAACATAAATAACTCGATGAACACAGTATTTTTTTTATTTTGAGGGGGGTCGCGAATATTTTAAATTAAAAAAGGCGTTCCCGAGCGGCACGCTCCTTTGGCACCCTCCCCAAAAAAAGGTGTAATCAGTAATCGAGGTTTTTCGCGCATCCATCTGTTGTTTTGTTTTTGCGATTTTCGTTTCACATTTCGTTTTCGATTTTGCAAAAAAACATTGCCGTTCCCTTCCTATTTGACGTTTACTTTCAAGTTAAGGGTTCGTTTTCTGGTTACATGTGAATTCTACGCATTACATTTTGCCGTAGCACAGTTTACGGTGAGCTGTCTTACCGGTAAGAGATTCCCATATGTATAGCATTAAGATAATAAAAAATAAGCGTTTTTCGTGGAGCATTGTAGACAGTGGGTACCTACTGTTACAATTTTATTAGATTCAATTATTAAAGAACAATAATTTAAGTTTATTGCTATCAAATGTTTGATAATAACGCCGTCATTATAATCATACAGTATTTGATTTTTGTACTACTTGATTCGAGAACTTATTTTCATGTAAATTATACTGTATGATTGTATTTTTAATTTGCGTACCTACATATTTTCTTCTGTCTTTCCCTTATATTCCAGTGCTTTTTATTACGTATTTTTAAGTGGTTTATTTAGGCAATGTATTTCCGATAAATATTTCACGGTGAAGTGTGTTACGGCGAACTGTATACGTAAAAATTTCCTGACACGACATAATAATGAACAAAAAATATTCATTTACCTAAGAAAGTATAAAATACCTAAAATCCTGCCATTAAACCATATACCTATAATTTTAGATATTTTATAGATATAAGTAGGTAAGTATATTTTTTATTGATTATGGTTTGAGTCTAAGAAAATTAAACAAAACAACATCTGTAATATGTATTCAACGAAAATAAATAAGTATGGCTGAAAAAGTGTGCACTAATAAAATTGCATACCTAAACTATTATGGTTTGGTTTAGGCAGCTTTTAATTGAATTTTAAAAACTTACCAGTAGGTACTATCTGCAATTTGTATTATTAGTTCCACCCCTCTCCACTCGTATATATATATTACTTACCTAATGATATTTTACGACAATACCAGTTCAAAATGTTAGTTATATATAAGTATCGTCAACATTATGAATAATTGTTCATCTTGAATCTTGTTTGAAATTCATTTGGCACTACATAATTATATTAAATAATTATGTAAATACATTGAATGTCATTTAAAATCTATATTATTATAGTGTTACAAGATAATATTAACACGTTACAATAAACAAGAATATCTTAACTCCAATCTTCCTCGGCTGAAAAACTTACTAAAATAACATTCAACTTAGGATGGAAGATTTATTTGAGGACAAATTTTCTGCAAGCTTAAAACTTGATATCTTGATTTAGTTAGAATAAGCAACTAGACATGCATTGAGGCATCAAAGGTAACATAGTAGTTTGGTTATCTAAGATTCGAGATAAAATCTAGTATATTATTATTGTAAATAAAGGAAAATAAATTCTCTTGCTGACATTACTCGATTCGAAATTACGGCTGAATTCTATAGGTATAATAGTAAGTACTAAATAGGCACCTACCTATAGTCTAAGGCAGTGGTCTCTAACCTTTTTATCGCCGCGGACCGGTCAACGTTTTATAATTTTACTGCGGCCCGATGAGGGGGGGGGGGGGGACGTTGATTGTTTATATTTTAGATTGTTTTGATTTAATAATTTTAATTCAATTGTATTTCAACATGCCTTCTAAATAAAATACAGTTACACCAAAAAATTAATATAAAGTGATTTAACATTTTAACTCACTAGAACGCTAAATCAATGAGAACCCTGAGCTTGTTTCTTTGCAACGAGACGGTTCCATCTGGGGGTAATAGGAGTCAATGACACCCGAAGTGTGTTACTTATGTCCAGTTTATTCCGTTGTTTTGTTTTGGTTGCTGCCATTGCAGAAAACCCCGCTTCACACAGATAGGATCTCGGAAATGACAATAGGGATTTAAGTGCTGTGGTGGAAATCTCAGGGTATTCCGCTATGACTTTAATCCAGAACACCGGCAGAGTTGTTGTCTCGAACGTAGTTTTAAAGCCGCCGTCATTTGCAATCTCCAACTGCTGGTCTTCTTCTTGCACAGACATGCTAGATTCGCCTGGTTTGTTGACAAATGGGTCGCGGATCCATTTCTTACCAGTTCATGGGTCTTTTTTGGTTGGGAAGTAGCGATCGAACTCTTTTAAAAGCAAAGATAGGTGATCGTTCACCAACTGGGAGAGTAAATAAAATGGAAGTATTGTAATGTTCCTTGGGCGGCCCGGTACCATTTGATCCACGGACCGGGAGTTGGGGACCACTGGACTAAGGCACCTACTAAGATACTGAGATGCTATTTTAATTTTTGAAATTATTGATGTTTTAATAAAACCCTATGTAAATTGTAGGTATCAGAAATTAGCCAAAATTTTAATTCAGGTTGTGAGTGTCTGTGAAAATTATTCTTCAGACTCAGTAACGTTTTGTGGGGGTAGACAAGTCATGCGTTGCATGGGGGAGGCCTCAGAGTAATTTTATAAAGAGAGTGGGTAGGTATTGTTCGGCAAAATGAAGCCGTGTTTCTTGCTCATAACGCACATTAGAATCTCAATTTAATATTATTAACTTAACTTCGAAACGTTATACCGTCACGTTGCTTCTCAGTACGGCTACCAAATTAAAAAAAAACATATTTTCTTACTAAATTAATTAAACATAATTACCACTTAATTTATATTTAACAGAAAAAAATGAATTTCAGCAACACGTGCTCGCAGTTTTTTAATGACCATAGTCATCCAAATCAACATAGTTTACCGGCAACGTGTAAAAAAATATTTTATTCAGCCGTCGAAATTCTATTTTACTCTAACGCATACTGCGGAGATATAAGCGTGCCAAATGCCTTCTCACTCGCACTTATGATTCGTTTTTTGGTCAGGCCTTAGGAGCGGTCTCTACAGCTCTCTACAGGGTCTACAAGGGAGTCCCAGTGGGTATCCGTCCTCTAGGCCGACCTCTGAAGAGATGGTCGGACGCCGTCAGCAGGGATGCAGCGAAACTGGGTGTGACCGACTGGAAAAGAGAAGCTCTGGACAGAGACGCCTGGAGGATGGTTGTGCAGTCGGCCATGGACCTAAATGGACCTTAGCGCCAGTTTAATCAATCAATCAATCTTAGGAGCGGCACGTTGTAATGGGCGGTGAATGAAGGAATGGATTCAAATAAGACAACTTTTGAGCAGTAGGTATCGGTTTTTCATGAAGAAGACCATCCTGTCGCTTCATTAGAAAGTATCGACATTGAAGTTAAGCGCCCTCCACCGAAACCCGTCCCGCACCACACTCGGTCTTAATCGAGCGTATCGCGGGACCCTACAATTGGTGATGTGAAGCATCTTTAACAATTGGACTGGGGGTGTCCTGGGAGAAGTGCCCAAGACTTAGGTTGCTACGCTCAAAGTGGGCTGTGACTAAGTTTAATGAGTTTATTTTAGTTTAGTTTAAAAAATAGTCGAAGCATAGTTGGTTAGGTAGGTACATGTAATTTGTACGTAAAACATTTCACCGTGGCACAGTTCGCCGTGAACTTTCTATCGGAAAGAGATGACCGTATAGGTACTATAATATAGACCATATTATGGTCTCCAATTTTATTAGATTCAATATTCAATTTCCATAGCTAATTTTGGCAATATTCATGAATTTAAGAATGTAAACCTAACCTAACAAATCATCCAATATAACGGCTATTTTCAAAATTTGTTTGCTGCTGGCTTCTTGTAAAGTGTAAACCGACAAGAACCATGTTTATTTATACATGAATTTTATGTCAGTACAACAAGACCCAAATAGTTTGGACTTCTGTCTTATACGCCCATATATTTCCGATAAACATTTCACGGTGAAATATAATACTACGAACTGCATACGTAGGTAAAATCTTCCGGACACGAACTATTATCGTAGTGTAATGGTTACATATTGTAGTGTGCGATTTATCGTACGGGTATAATTTTTACAAGGGCGCCTCCAAACCTGTCAGCGTCATAGACCTACGCGTGGGTACCTAAAAACATCACTATTTGAGAGTAGGCTTAGTAAAATTCTATAATGGTGTATATGTCAATTTAAAGGCTTTTTGTGTTAATAGAATAGGTAAAGTGGGTATCTAACGAATTTGTTGACAATTTGAAACGAAAATGCTAAGTCTGCTTAATGTCCGTTCTCGTGGAAAGAAATTGCCATCCTATCAAGCCGTTGGGTCCATTCTCTACGTTAAGATCCAAATCCACATACAAAAATAACATATGATATGTACTATGAGCCACCTGTGGGACACTAACCCGCGACAAATGGATTTATAATCAGGCGATTCGCCCGCTACGCCAATCTATGAATCTTTTTTTAAAAATATTTTAATTCTATAATTTTTTTATTAAACTTTTATTAAAGTAAACAATTTTTGTAAAATTTTAACGGATATCGGATTTTGACATATTGCTGCGAAGCAAAACAGCTGCTGGCGAAAATCAAGATTCGAACGTCCGAGTTTTTATTTGAATTTCGAACATTTTCAAAAATGGAACACGCGCGCGACGTGGGTCAGACAAGGATATTATTATTGCTAGTCGAAAAAAATGTATCAAATAAAATAAATAAAAATACCATTCATAGCGCGTTTATATTGATTTCGCTCAAAAAATTGAGGTAAGGTGAAGAAAATTCTTTTCATAAGCACCACGTCCGTTCGGTCAACACAATAACGTTCAAAATAATAACGTGGAAGTGTATCTACCTTTCAATCACTTATAATATTATTACAGTGACGGAAACAATTATTTATTGATTTTAAAAATTAAAATAATTGATAGCATTGGAGTGCGGTGCAAGACTTCTCAGTTCTTAAGGGGTGACATGCTATGCGTACGTCAAAATTGAGCTTTTATGCTATTTTCAAAGCATGATCCTGGACACTCCTTAAACGTTGTAGATAATCTATTTACATAATTTTGAAGCCTTATTATCCTTTATATTTATTTTAAGCATTTGATGACTGCATAAAGTATCTTTATTACATAAAATAGTATTCTTTTAAACCTCTCGCTCTAATGTTTTAGAATATAGTCATATTTCAGTACGTCCATGTGAAGCGGTGTTAAGATTTTTTATACTTATTTATTAATTTTTAAAAGCATTTATAAAACCATTAGTAAAATTTATGTCGACATTATTATAGTAAAATATTTACAATAAAAAATTATATTGATAATAAGGCTTCAAAATTATGTAAATAGATTATCTACAATATTTAAGGAATGTCCAGGATCATGCTTTGAAAATAGCATAAAAGCTCCATTTTGACGTACGCTGAGCATGTGGGCCGTTAACCGGAAATGGTGATATTGCCTCCAAGCTCTGTCAGCTTGGGCTAATAGAATCTCCGACTTGCTTATGTGGCGAATTGCAGGATGCCGATCACAACCTCTGGGAGTGTCCTCATATATCGGTTGAAAGAGAAGAGCTTCTCAGCAGAGAAATTTCTCAGCCTTTAAAAAGTTTGCAGCATTTAAGGTCGTTTCATAATAATAGATTATAACGAAGTAGGAATCACGCACACTAGTGCACGCCAACAGAGGTCTTGGGAAGTTGCTCCTGGGACACTTTTGGCACAACTTTGAAGATCGCCTAACGTTTGTTACGCTATGATATGCGCCTGATAACAGGTTTGGAGACGTGGCGGGCGGGGAAGGGAAAAGCGGCTTGCGGTGTCTGTTGAGATTGGGCATATTAAAAAAGCACAAACCTAAGCAGTATTTTGAGATATGTACCTAGGTACTTACCAATGGCATTTTTATCATGTCGGATAATCCAATGATGAAATACATTATTTCTATTGACAGACCGATACTTTAACGACTCTTATGGGAACTGCTTGCACAGCAGGAAAAGGAAGCAGTGCCGGGCATTACGTTGTCTGGTTTTGTGGATATTATCATATGAATATCTTGGAAATATTTAGGCATGCGCCGCATTCGGGTCTAGGACGATTTGGCACCAGACAACTGGACGCCATGGAATTCGAAAATAAATAGACGTTAGGTACTTATAGGTACTTTAAAAAAAATATTCAATATTATTATTTATATTTCAATTATGATATTATGATTTAATAGTTGGTGAGAATGTAAATATGCAGACGTAAACAATGATTTAATCGTGCATATGTTGAAGTTCCAACGAATTTTTTTTTTATTTTATATAAAGTCTTAGGCATGGTAATTCTCAATCCGCTATAAAGAATACATTATGTTAAGAGTAAAATGAATTCAAACTACTAAGTAGTAGATAGAAACTGATTAAAATACCTCGTCTACACGTGTCTACGACAGTGCGGCGTCCAATTGTCCGGAGGCCAGTCGTCCCATTACCGCCGCATTCACACCATCTATGGATCGCACGCCACTGGTTGGTAGATAGGGAGGTAGAAACCTTCTCGAGAAGTTCTCCTTGGGAAAATGGAGAATTTTTTATGAATTATTTTTTGTACCTCACAACTCATTGTAAATAAATAAATACAAATGAATGTGGTTAAAAATGAACTCTACGGTACTCTAGATACGTTGCAATAAGGGACATTATTGCAAATCAGTGTTCATCTTTTTACAAAATTGTTAATAAAAAAGCAATCCTACATTGCAATAAGGATAAATATTAAAAAAATGCTTTATTAACGACCTATTCTGCTATAACAAAACATAATTTTAATGCTATTTTTTTACTCGTCAAACAGAATGCATAAGTCAATGATCTTTTTCATACATCATCAGGTTGGATCGATACACTGCCAGATGAAGCCCTCTATACCGCTCATTTCACTCTTTCCACTTTATGTATTGGTCAAATGTAAAGACTCCAAAATTGCAGGCGACTTTTTTCCCATTAGGACAAATTTGTGATGTGTGTTTATCTCACTTACCTATCAGTGCGACCCGTCACACCGCCCCCCCCAGAGTCCGGGCTCCCAGGCTAGAGTACTGTTTGCCCATGTAGTCATGCCCCTCTCCTTCTTTAGGGCAATATATATCTATTATATCCCAAATAATTTGAGCTGCTAGTGTATGCCATACATAATAATATGTATATCAATAGTTATCATATTTTTATTAGATTGTATCTCGGATTTGGAAAAAATGGCTTTGTGGGTGCCATTGTAAATTTAATCGGGGTTTATAGATCGTGTTTGCGTGAATAATTTTGAGATTTGGATTTTTTTTACATTACGACCTTACGTCATAATAAAACTATTTGATGTTTCCATTTAGAGAAAAATGGCACGTGTGTTGGTGGATATCTTTCTTTAGTAGATATTAACAATACATTATGTACGTACCAGTCGCGAAGACTGCCTGTTTAATGGAGGTAAACGATTGGTTCCATGCAGTGGCGCACCCAGGATTTAATATTGGGGGGGCAAGGAGAATATAAATTAGTTCCATCGGCTCTTTTTCCTTCATATAATTATTTTTACATATTTTTACAATACACGGCGGTATATTTTACAGTTTCTCCTAGTTTTTTTTTTTTTTTAATTGGAAGCATAGTGGCGATAACCGTTGAGCGTGTCATCAGCGACTGGTGGATTGGAAGGGACTAACAGCGACCATGCTGGACATGTGCGCCTAGTATGCTAAAACATTACCCAAATAATATCGGCTGTGCTACCCGCTTGGTCTAGACCAGCAGTTCTTAACCTGGGTTCGATCGAACCCCAGGGGTTCGGTGAGTCAGTCTCAGGGGTTTGGCGGAGGTTAAAACAAGAGGTGAGACAACAGATGTGAATGATGAATACCTCTTCCATGACAAAACAGAACAACGATAAATATAACTATGACTTTTCGAAAAAATATAAATTTAATATTGGAATTGTCCTATCTCTATTATGTTGATAGATTTTTAATAGCACAGATTTTGAATACGCCATAATAAATCAAATTATATACCCAAAATCTGCATTCCTAATCGCTAGAAAGCCTTAAATAAACGGGCCTTAACTCGGTGTTGCCGGCAAGTTTAGGATATCTCATCTTATTCAATATAATATGTTCAAAATGATTAGGTGACTAGGTACAACGAAATAATGACCTAACCTAACCTAACCTAAATAGATACCACAAAAATTGATGTTTTATTTTTCCCCTGGCTGTTCTGTTTTGTCATTTTCTGTTTTGGCATATTGTTCTGTTATGTCTGTCTGTCTGTAGCTCTACCGTGTACACTTTGTGGATAGGATTTAGCGGCCATAGGGCTAAGACACACGGCGCTGCAAACTACCAAATTCTCGCAGCGTTGACACGGACACTAGGTCAGCCAGATGTGAATTCCATTGTCTATCCGCGCCGCTATGAAAAATGCAAAAATAATGAAATGTACAAAATGACGCTGTACGAACTGGGCAGTTTGCAGCGCCGTGTATCGTAGCCGTAGCACAAAATGTCACGTCATCGAAAGAAAGTAGTTTATTATAGATAATTCTTTGCGAAAGTGGTGGGAGGGGAGGCAGATTTTGTAGTTCGAAAACTGATAGGTATTATATGATATTTACGTAAGATTTGTCAATTTTTTAAAACATATTTTAATAATAATTGCTGGTCAGACATGGCGGGAGGCGCAAGAGTTGGCGATGGATCGAGGGAAGTGGCGCGAACTTGTGCTTGCCGTATGCCCCAATGTTGGGTCGTGACAGGATGGAAGAATAAGAAGAATAATAATTAGTGTTGATAAACTTTTTTTTTATTCAACAAATAAGGCACAAATTTGAGAATGTAACATTCAATACCTATATTGAATATACATAATTTGAAAACATCTCATGCATATACACATTAAATTTTATAGATAAAAAAAATACGACACACGATGGGACTTGAACCTGTATCTATTGGAATCGCGAAATGTTTTTCCAATTTTGCTACGGGCATCTTGATCGATTACGACGATTTTAACTAGTAGTAGTTATTGAATTGCGTTATAATGTTGGCTATCGGTTATTATTATATAAGTATATATAATAACCGATAACTGGCATATTAAATTAAGGTAGGTATCAATTAATTAGTATCTAAGTACTATATACGTTAAATACTAAAACCGATAACCAACGTTGGAACGCAATTCGATAAGCATTTCATGTAAAAACTACAAGTTAAAATCGTCGCAATTAACTAAAGTGCTCGTGGCTTAATTGGAAAAGCATAATGGCGTGAATCCAGCAGATACAGGTTCAAGTCCCGTCGGGTGTCGTATTTTTTCTCACTACGAAATGATTTTTTCTGGTGTGTATATGAATGAGATGTTTTCAAATTATTTATATATTTATTAGTTTTAGCTTTTTTTAGCATAAATGTGTTTTATTATTATTTTAAGGATAGTGCACACGGTTTCGGTAGGTAACCTAATAAGCACACGATTCAGTTGCACACACAATGCATCTTCAAAACGCATTCTCGTTTAAAAAAAAATGCATCAGTAAGTAGGTAGGTACCTAGAACTTTTTAAACTTTTAAAAATATATTTTTTTCTCTTTAGCATCGACTATCGAACAATAATAACTTTGAATGAATAAAATTTAAAAACACTTTTCGCAAAACACATTCCGGATGGCCAGGCCACATTCAAATTGTCAGGTAAAAAGATATTTTTACCTTAACAATAATGAAAAAAAAGTGCATTATCTATTTTCAGCCACAATGCCAGCGCACTACCTGTCTATAATAGTGTATATTTTATTATGAAAATAAGTATTTTTATACGTACGCCTTAAATTTTAAAAGTATTTTTTTACAGTGACACACATTTAGAACATCTTTTATTTATCTTTAGATATGCGTGAGTTACTGGATTTAAAATTTAAACCACAGAAGGTGAATTTAAATTTAAATTTAGTAATGATTTGTGAAAGACATTAGTAATTATTAGGATTAAGTTAAATTAATGGTAGGTACAAGTCGCTTTACACTTTACAGAAAGCCAGGCGGGAACCGCGCCAATTTTCATTTCGCTGAATTTGGCAAAATTCATGTATTCATGAATGAAAACCTAACCTAACCTAACCTAACAAATAATCCAGTATATCGGCTATTTAAAAAAAATATTTGCCGCTGGCTTCCTGTTAACCGACAAGAACCAAATTAACAAATGCAGTGATTCTATACATTAAAAAATTGAAAATGTTCCTCTGAGGCGGACGAAACCGGCCCTAATCTATTGATTAAAAGTACAAAAAAATGCGTTTTATTAAATAAAAAACAACAATTAACAGTTGGCCAGGGAATTTAAGCCAATCCCGAGGATCAACACATGATAGGTAGGTATCTACTATCTACTATAGCTATGTACCTACATATTTTATTGTTTGCTACCGGAAAACAAGTTGTAGTTTGTAGTATGTAAATAATATAGGGAGTGAGTGAGTTGCTTTCTGGGTGAGACTGTAACAATGTTTAATTCTCGACTGTGGAAAAATATGGAATAAACTTCACAATAATATATTATTTTCAATAGTTGCATCTGTATCATAATATTATGCATTAAATTTGGTAACGTAAACGAAACGCGCATTCAATGTTGATAACATTTGAGAAAATTCAGGTGGGCTTTGTATTTTTTGTGATTTTTATGGCATGATCCATTTGGAGACTGGCTTTCAGATTTATACCTTATTAATCTATTATGCGGTGGTTACCGACGATGATTTCAACCAAGAAGTAGGAAATTATACAATTAATTATATATTTTGATTCGTGTCTGCTTAGTGGAAGCCAGCGGCAAACAAATTTTGAAAATAGCAGATATAATGGATTATTTGTTAGGCTATGTTAGGTTAGATTATGTTAGATTAGTTTAGGTTAGGTTGGGTTGCCATTCTTGAATAATTCATGAATTTTGTCGAAATCGGCTATGAAATTTGCCGTTGTTCCCGCCTGGCTTCAAGTAAACAGATTTGTACCCATATTTTTCCTATATCTAACTGTACAATAATTGTACCTAATACCTAACTATTTAAATTTTTTATCAGCTTTTTTTATAAAAACTATAAAACTTAGGTATGCCTTGTCAAATTTGTATAGGTGCATACTTATATTATTTGTGTTACTTTCAGATTTCTCTTCTCATAAATCCCAATAAAAAAATCCAGCGAAGTATCAAAACAATAAAATGGAATTGCTTGAAAATCCTAACGTTAATATTTAAAACATAAAAGATGTGAAAGGGTTATCATTGTTAATATTTTTCTCGCAAAAAATATACCCCGTTACAATATTATGTTTGCATAAAAAATAAATAGCTTTTAGAGAGCGGCATAACCCGTTGCCAGTGATAGCAAACCAGCCGATTTTAAGAATCGATAATATATTATATTGTGCTACAACTATTGGTTTTTTCGGTTCCATGACAAAATAGAACATGACAAAACAGAGCTGCGATAACTAGAGCTATGACCTTTCAGCAGTAATATCCCTAGACGAAATGCCGCCCCTGGGCAGCGTCAAAATGTCACCCCGTTTTTTATACAGTATTTTATATCATCCTTGTCGTTCACAATGGATGTCGAAGGGCGACGGACGTAAACTAGACGTCGCGAACCCGACAAAAAATACAGTCCTGTTAAATCTTTTATGCTAATTAATACGTTATTTTGTTTCCAACTAGTTATTATGTATTAAGTTTAGGTAGCTATTTCTCTATGTACCAAATGATTCTCCTCGATTTGCCGCCCTTCGAGTAACTGCCGCCCACAAGCGACGCTCAATCTGCCTACCCTCACGGGACGTCACAGCCTTTCAGGAAAAATGTATCGCTTAATATTGAAATTGTCATCTCTCTATTATGTTGATATCTAGATTTTTTTAAATACGCCGTAAAAAAGTTAAATTAAGTATATAATTTCTGCATTCCTCGCTGGAAAGCCTCAATTAAACGGGACTGAACTCGGTGTTGCTGGCAAGCTAGGTATATTTCGTCTTAATCAATCTAATATGTTCAAAATGCTGAATAATGAGTTTAATAATTCTATATAGATACAAAAAGGAAGACCTCGCTTTCCGACTATTAGAACATGGAATCATTTCGAGGCTACTGCTGAAACATGTCCTAAGACTATAAATTGTCGTGAAAGTTTTCACAATGCCTTAAACCAATTGTTTCATTGTAGTTACCAAGCATTAAATTTGGAACCCATTAGATGGATTAAGGCGAGATATAGTTTGCCAGCGATTATTATTAGCCAATGCTCATACAGGTCACCTTGAAGTTATAAAGAAAAAGTATGAGATCCTTAGTAATCGAGTGGCAATAGTCGTGCATGATTATCAAAATAAAACAGATAAATTGAGGTTTTTACGCCGAATGGCCAACATGCAGTGATTACATTATATAAGTACTATATTTATATAAAAAAATGCACTATTTTCAAAATAACGGTTTTGTAAAAAAATATATAAGTGCCTATATACCTAATAAACAGTAGGTAAGTTGATGATTTCACTTAAACATTGAAAAATTTTAGAATATTAAATATGTATACTTATATAAGTACCTATTTCATTTATAAACTTAAGTTTATAAGTATTTAATTGATAAATAGATATGTTGGTGCCAATGATAAAAATGAATGTTTTATTATTCCCCTGGCTGTTCTGTTTTGTCTCTGTTCTGTTTTTTCAAAAGCGACGACCGATTCAATGATTATGCCAATCTATAAATCGCAGTCCTTCCCAATGAATACGACAAAATATTCATCAGAATCACCACTGCCTTGCGCTACAAAGAATTTACCAGGGTTTTTGCAAGGCGGTTTCATAGGCCCTGGCCGAATTCAAATTAGAAGGGTAGAAGAATAGTTTTCAATAAAGCGTCAATTACATTGAGCTTTTTTATGAGCTGATTATTGGCAAATTTATAATCTGCCTGTAAATTCGCCCAGTGTAATCATCGAATAAGCTAATAAGCAGGTTGTAAACACTCCACCTAGAAAAGTTGAAAGCCGGTCAACTTTTCACACTACACGCCGGCGTGTGGGCTTACTGCGTCTGCGCAGTAGAGCGATGGTGGTGGAAAAACGAACTACTCATTTTGAAATTTACATTTTTGACGTTTAATGGAAACATTGTTATGGAGCGTAGCAACCTCCCGGTAAAAAAACGAACTACGTTCCGTCAAAATCGCTCGCTGGCTTGTGGCTTATCAGCGAATGGAAAGTTTTGTGTGTAATCATGAAGTCGCAGTAGCTGAACCGCCCGCTTTTAAATTCGCCAATAAGCAGCTCGTAAAAAAGCTCAATGTAATTGACGCTTAAGGCATATTTTCTCAGCCGGCACAATTTTCATTTGACTAGCATCAAGTAGAGTAGTAGAGTTTGCGTGACAAAGTCCTTAAAGAAACCTCGATAGTAAATGCGAGGTATCCATAAAGGCATCTAGAAAAAAAAGACTATGCCAATGCTATGCTAAAAGTTATTGCATTTTCATTTACTCTCATCGAGCATTCAGTAGAAATATTTAAAAATTGGAACAAAGGCATAATATTATATATTTTTGAAGAGCAAGCCTGATTTCAAAAGATACCCGCCATTGCTACTCACCGAAAGTGGAGCTCACTAATATCAATGATTATTAATAATAACGATCATCGAAATATATTGTAATAAACTGTTGAAGATGACTGACACAAACGCCAAGTTGAAAAATATCGAAATAAAACTATTGGCAAAAAACTTTTCTTTCTTTTCAGTAGAACTGTTTACGCCGGTATTTTTTTAAGCATATTCATAAACAACCCTTTTTCCCTGGAAATACTTTTATGGTCGTCATTGGCATCGTGTTCTGATATATTCTAAAAGTTTCAAATGTCTAGCTAGTCGGAAAGTTAGTTAAAATCGATTGCAAGATTTGTACCGGACAAAGAACCACCGGACAAATAAGAATACGAGCTAAGAAAAACGTTGTAAAATACTCGTCTATCTATAAAATATCTAAAATTATGCAATTGAATCATACATAACTTTGGATATTTTATAGACAAAATATTTTTTTATCTATTATAGTTTGGTTTAGGCAGCGTTTAATGAATTTGAAAAAGTGAATCGACAATATGTTTAATAATTATATACTTTTAATCCAACGAAATAAGTATGAATAAAAAAGTGTGCGAAAGAATATTATGTACCTATTACCAATAAAGTTTAATGACATTGTGCACTATTTATGGTGGATCTTAACAGCCTTCCTCCACCCTTCGCCACTGCTACAACCACTCTTTGTCTTCGTCATTTTCTTATTGACTGAAAACCGTGATCGTGATTCAGTGGCGCACCCAGGATTTATTATTGGGGGGGGGCCCAAGGAGGATAATGTAAATTAGTCCCATAGGATATTTTTCTTCTTGACAGCCTAATTTCTCGTTTATCGGCCTTTTGTCTATTGCACTCGGTGTACCTACACCATGGTCCCCACATCCTGAAACGGGCCCTCAGGATAGGATATTTGGCGGGCCCCCTTCCTACCGCGAAGATTAAAGGCAGTGTGAAACACTACATTAACGTTTTTCAAATTGTGTTCTAGTTCAAATTAAGGGTACTCATACAGTGAATTATTGGCGATTTTTAATATATCTACTTTAATAATGGAGCTGTCGAGTATCGACACATAATAATCAAAAAATGTATTGCACAATTATATAATTGAAAATGTTCATGGCCATGAAGTATAATAGCGCCGCAGGCGACTTTTTTTACTATTAAAGCTAATTTATGATGTGTGTTTATCTCACTTATCTGGTCAACCCGACACGCCTGGCCCCCCAGGCTAGAGCCCTGTCAGCCCTCCCCAGCCATTACCTACGCCACTCCGGAATTTGGGTGGACACCGAGAATTTTTTGACAGTTCCATTAGGGATTGGGTTTCTAAAAAAACCTGACATTAGTGTTTCGAAATTAAAATATGAGACATTTTTCTAAAAAGGGTGCTGGAGAATTACAAATCATTTTTTTGCCGTGTTTTTATTTGTCTAAGCCCAAAAGTATAGTTTATCGGCTTTCAATTTCAATGTTTAAAATCATTCTGATAATTTTGGGGGGTGCCAGGGCCCCTTGCCCCCCCCTGGGTGTGCCACTGTCGTGATTAGAAGGTGGTTGGTTCGTCAGAAAGCAGCAGAGACTTATGAAGATACGTCCGTATGTATCACAATATGAGAAAAATCAATCTATACATCAGTGGCGAAGGGTGGAGGCAGGCTGTGGTGATCCGACGTAAATAATGCAAACTGAACTTTACCATTCATACTTTTTGTTTTCGTTTTGAGTTTTCATTGAAATAAGAATACAAAATGCAAATAGTACCTACCTATTGATTAGTTTTTTAAATTCAATTAAGCTTTGCTAAATTAAACGCTAGATGGCCGCGTGGCTTAAGCGTCGGCCTATAGCGTTGTGTCTTCCAAGGTCGAATCCTGGGTCTGGCAAGTAGGTACACATATTGTTTTTTAATTTGTGTGAGTCAGAGTACGGACCTAATAGGTTAAGCAAGTGGCTGACATCCATTTCTCGTAAATACAAAATCTGTTAAATACAAACCTCCACTTTGTGGTGGCCCATATTATGATCCTATTAGGATCGGAAATGGTCGAAAGACAAGAAAAAAAATAAACCATCACAGTGGAGGTGGGCTGTGGCTACCCGACAAAAATATTGTAGGTACACTTTGTCAGTCATACTTATTTGTTTTCATTGAATTAAGAGCAAAAATTGGAGTAATGTTGGTTAGTTTTTTTAAAATTCATGTGACACATTAGATTATAGAAAAATATGTTACACATTGGCCGCTTAGGTTGGCCGTAATCCGATAGAAGTAAGTTCGAGTCCTGTCCGGCACCATATACCTACCTATTTTTCAATAAGTATGTATGATCAATAAAATATATTACCTACATTCTTAAATCTTGCGAATCGTAAAAATAGTTTACCTGTTAATTAACGGGATTTGTGTACACACTTTGACTGTTTGTGCATGTATTGATGGCGAAGGGTGGAGGTAGGCTGTTGAGATCTGACGTTATATTAAATCTATGGATCTGATATACATAGTGCACTCTTAGCTTTGTCAGTCATAAGTAGGTTATTTGTTTTCATTGAACTAAGAATACAAATCGCAGATGGTGTTGGTTATTTTTTTAAATTCAATTAAGCACTACCCAACCAAAACATAATAGATAATTTTCTTTGGACTGTAATGAAAAGTAGAAATTTCGACTATTCAACCCTTTCTATTTAAGCAGAATTGCAATTTGTACATATTGAATGTTTTCCTGTAACATTAAATTCAACCCTTCGATAAAATGAGTTTCATTTAAGTACTGCTTTTTTCCTAAGGCGTCTTTGCTTAGAATATATTACAACCAATCAACGGTTCCCTGTCTATATTTTAATTCCCCCTAAAAAGTATCCCTTCTATTACAAAATAGCAACATTGTGTTAAAAAATCCCCTCCTGTTTTTATTTACACTTTAAAATAATCCGATTGAGTGATTTTTTACGAGAGGGCAACACCGAGGTTAGGTGCGCGACACGCGCGCGCCTGCGCTCCAATTGAACACCGCGGTTTAAAAGGGGAGACGTTAAAATGTCGGCGATTGGGTTTTTAAAGTAGCTTTTTAACGCGGTGGATTTGACGGTGACCCTTGAGCCTAAGCACGTTCCATGTATTACCCGAATTATAACTAGTGTTCTTCGGTAGTATTTGAGAGGGTAGGGAATAGGGGTGTGCTTCAAACAGGCGAGCACAGGAAAATGATTTGGGGGGACTTCATAAATTTATTTATTTGTTGATTGTTAAGGAGCCGGGGCGACTTTGGAGACTTTGAGTCTAGCGATAAACACCTGGCCTGCAAGTATAACTAAACTAAGAGTGTTTACCTACGAGTTATTGCGAGCTGTCGCATCCACAAGTGGTTATCAAATCTGCGTGGGTTAAGGGTCATCATTATTAGGGTCATTAGTATTTGTCTCTGTCGTACGGGTTATTTTTTCTTGTAGCCGGCTTTCACATCTAAACTCGCCTCGTCTGCCGCACAGCCATAAATCAAACCTTCCAAGAACGTCGATCCGGTGTCGCATATGAAGACCGCGTAGATATACCTAGCGACAATCGCACGAAACCTTCCAAACGTAACTATAGATATTTTGTGTTTGCATCCGTCTTTTCGTCTTCGACTCGCAGTCCGAGAAGCGTGCAGCTTGTCAATTGCAACAGTAGATGTTTTTTTTCAAACTATAAAGCCGCATTCGACCAATCTGCGGAGCTCCATTTGACAACGTGTGTTTTGTGAATAACGATGACGTCACATCAACGTATTCGATACGTTGCAGGCGAGACGAGCTTTGACGTGAGAGCCGGCTTAGACATACGACATCAGAATATTAAAGCAAACATTATGGTTGCACCAATTCATGAGTGTCAAGTAGTCACATGCCTTGCGTGTCGTAGAATGCTGAGAGGAGTGAACCGAACCCGCTGGGAAGACTGTTCGACTGCCAAATAATCCGAGTCACGATCCTCAGTCATGAGAAGGGATTCCAATCCCGGGATCCCGAGCTATTTTCGATACCTATGAATCCCGGGATTGGTAAACATAATTCCGGGATTTCGGGATCGATTTTTTATCAATTTTTATGGAAAATAAAATAAAAACGAAAATATAACAGAAAAAATACTTTTAATAACAAATAACTAAATTAGAAATAAACTAAATTTGAATGAAGTTTGATTTATACCCATATGTAAGTTGCCGATTCATTTTTTTTTTACATAAATCAATAAAAATGAGAAAGATTGGAAAAAAACAATTCTTCGCACTTTTAACAAAGTAATTTCACTATGATCTCATAAGTTTTGAGGCAGTTTCATATTTGGTTGATTAATTAGATTTATGAAGCGGAAAGGCCATACAACACGATTTGCTTTACTATTTTAAATCTAGCTAACCCATTCATTAAGTCTTTAACTAACAGAAACAACAATCTCATATTAAATTCACATTATTATTTATTTTACAATATTATTTACTCCATTAAACTTATGTATTTTCAAGATTGAACAATTAACATAATTAACAATAACAATTACAAGATAAAAAGAACTTTTTATATACAACGTTTTTAAATTTTTTGTTGAATTATTATACTAAATATGCTCAAACTTGTACTTGATATGAATTAAATAAAAAACAAAAAAACAAACAAATATAAAATATTGAAATGTCATTTTGAAATTTCATTTTGATTTCCATAGTAACGCACGTATATATTAATAATTTAGTTGCTAGGACCACAGCCTTAGTAACCAATAATAGTCTTTGATTTTTTACTGATTTTTCTGAAATAACTTTCTATACAAAACAGAATTAATTGAAAATGAATTCGATTTTGCTTAAAGATGGCTAAAAGTATTAAAAGAATGCATTGGCATCGTGTTCTGATATATGCTAAAAGTTTGAAATGTCTAGCTAGCCGGGAAGTTAGTTAAAACTCGATTGCAAGATTTGTACCGGACAAACAACCACCGGACAAATAAGAATACGAGCTAATGAAAACGTTGTATAAAAATGTCTTAAATAGTATAAATTATACTAGATTTATTTTTGACCGATTTTATTTATGTTATTTGTAAATAAAAAAAAATGTATTAACTATGGAAAAAATGCCAATCCCGGAATTATCAAATTGTAATCCCGAAATCCCGGGATCAGAATTTTGGCTCGGGATTGGATTCCCTAGTCATGAGGTCCTGACGAAAGAAGGAGGAATAATAAGTTAATATTCCATTCTTGTGTGCGGCGCCTGCCTTCAAAATATAAGAGTGTAGGGTAGGCCATATTATGTCATAAACGTTGAGGGTACCTAACCTACAGTCAGCCTTGAACTACTAATCTTTTGGTTTACAGCCAGCGCACCAAATTTACGAATGAAGGCGTAACAAGTGTTATTAAAAAAATCACTTAGTACACTCAACTACTACTTGTCAAAGTGGATAAAGATGAATTAGTTTGATTTCGAGTTGGCCAACCAAATGCGTAAACCGCTCAACTCTCATAAAACTTCAATAACAACAAAACAAAAATTGCTGGTAAATTATGTAGGCACTTATATCATACATTCGAACTACCAATCAGATGGTTTTTTTTATAATTTGATTAAGCCCTGTCTAAACCAAACCACCATAGTGGAGGTAGGCTGTAGAGATCCGATAAAAATAGTGTACACTTTGTCAGTCGTAATTATTTGTTTTCATTCAAAATTCAAAAAAATCTTTCCAAACAAACTACCTATAACAGATAAAAATATTCTTCTATCTTTAAAATATCTAAAATTACGTATTTGATTTAATTATAATTGATTTTTTTTAAACTAACAAATACCTTACCATCTGTAATTTGCATTCGTAGTTCAATGAAAACAAATAAGTATACCTCCACTTTTTGCTACTGGTAGGGATTTTGTTATGCGAAATCAATGTAAGAAATGTAAAGAATGAGTAAAACGAAATAAATATATCTTCAATTTCATCAACCGGTTTGTGCGAGCCCGTTAATTTTTTTGATGGCACATCACTATTAAGGAAGTAAGCATGCGTCGTTTAAAACATGTGGGGGTTGTTATTTACGGACGCGTCTGCCATCTTTTGACATTTTTAGAGGGAGGAAGTGAAAAATGAAACCGGAAATGACGTTTTATGCGTATCTTCTCGCATATTATTATACTTATCTTGTAAGCGTGCCGATTTTAACAAAATGATAAAAATATTACGGTAAGAAGTTTTACGTAAATATTTAAGTGATTTTTCATTTTTTTTTTTATTACGACGCTCGACGGGATTTGACCCTGTAACCACTAGTTTAACAATATTAAGCTACGGGCATCCTCTCTAACGGCATCTTATTTTGATGAAATCGACTAGTAGTTTTTAAATTCTAGTGGAATTAAGTTTATTACTATTCCATTTGAGTCGTTTTTGCGATCTGGGTTTCGCCTTCTGACATCTTCAGGCACTATGTGCACTAACCAAGAGGAAAATACTCACTGACAGCGAACACAGTATATAATACATTAATACAATAATGTTGGTAAAAACTTTATCACCTACCTATTAATTAAGTCAAGGATAACAATAAAAAATATAACAAACAAATTATGAATACCTAGTATGTAAAAAACCCATTCAAGAGGTGTAAAAACGTCAATACTGGGAGCAATGGCAACATATTGGGACTTTTAATGGGTATTTAATGGAGTAAACTAATGAGATAGGTATACTATCAATAATATTCTTACATATAGAAAATATAACAAATCCACAGAAGTTTTACATCAAATTGCGCTATCTTTGGCTAAAACTTTTTGTATTTTAAATTAAGGTATCAACTAAGTGCCCTAATTACTAACCGACGCCCGGATCACTCCAAATTTTTTTTATAACGTACTTGAATTTTCTAATAATTGAATTTAATAAATTATTTATTTTATTTGACGAATAATTATTCACCAGATTTGAGGAGACAACTAAAC
This sequence comes from Rhyacophila brunnea, assembly GCF_057557595.1. Taxonomy (NCBI): domain Eukaryota; kingdom Metazoa; phylum Arthropoda; class Insecta; order Trichoptera; family Rhyacophilidae; genus Rhyacophila; species Rhyacophila brunnea. The sequence goes on along the minus strand of NW_028232904.1, from coordinate 26,077,472 downwards.
ATAACGCAATTTGATAAGCATTTCATGTAAAAACTAGGAGTTAAAACCACTCAACCAGATACGTATCTATTTGCAGTGGCAAAGGGTGGAGGTAGGCTGTTAACATTCGCCATATATAGTGCACATTAAACTTTGTCAGTATACGTGCGTTGGTAATTGTTTAAAAAGCAATTAAATCCTGTCTAAAGCAAACCATAATAGTTTTGGTATACTTTGAGCGATACGACAAAATTGTGCGCTATTTATGGCGGATCTTAACAGCCTACCTCCACCCTTTGCTACTGCGTACTTGTATAAAAAAAACTACTAAAATATTATAATGTCCCGCTACCATCTTCAACAATAATTAATTTTGACTAAAGGATGTGGATTCTGGTATTTCAGTACAGGTTCAGGTAAATCAGTCTGTGCGTCTGGTCTCCATGTCTTAAAACCCGCCACTGACAATAGGAGCCATGGCCTTTGGTTTGATGACTGAAATTACAGGATATAATATCAACAATATCTTTCCTCCTGGATTGATTATGCATCAATCTGTTTGCTTCGCCTATATAAATTATATTAGTAGTACGAGTATTATACGTAACCAAAAAACCGTTTACCGTAATGTACGTATAAAAAATACATTTTCGTGGATATAGGTTGGGTGAAACACCTCTAAAATTAACCTCGCGCTAAAAAAAATCCCCCACTTTTTCAACATCGAAAAAAATCCCCTCATTTTTTGACGGCACAAAAAAACAGCCCCGTTTTTTGACGTTAAAGTAAGTGGGTATGTAATACTTACTTCTTAAATTAGGGGTTGTTTAAATTTAGGGTGTTTTTTGTGGATGTTTTATTACAACGGCGATAATACGATGCGGTTTTTTAGGGTGCTGGGAAAAAATGGCGCACTTGTTTTGGAATGCGAAGGTACAGGTTCATTTTCACTTCCGCGTTATGTCTATATAAAAAGTGTGGGAACTTTTTTACCTTCATTTACCGTAATTTGTATTTTTTGTTATTTTTAGGGGATTTTTTATGCAGACTTCGTAGGGGATATTTTCTACATTTTTTTCACAATGGATACTTTTATTTTAAGTGTATGCGGAAGTTACTTGAGTATCTAACAGTTAACACTATTAACGGTTTATATAAATGTGACTCTTTTTATAAAGGGATGTTTGAAAGAGAGTAGGCATTAAAAATATATTTTTAATAATAACTTAGAAACAATGTGGGCTTATTTTAGAACTGATTCAACAGAAATTTTATTCAACTCTCAGTGGTAACATAAGGGGACAATATTCATTTCTTAATTAGGTAGAGTTGCTTCCTCATTAAACTTTGCACTCCCGGCTCTAGGATGTAAATGATGTAGCTACCTACCTAATATATTCTAAAAATATTTTTTACATAAGTATATTATGTATTTATTTTCTTATTAGTACTACATTTAATATTACAAGTGCATATTATCATTTGATATAATTTTATGCGAGGTTATTAGGCAAAGAGGCGAATCAGTGTAACAAAAAGTGCAAAGTTAGGTATAGGTCAGGGGTCGGCAAACCGCGGCTCACGGGCCACATGCGGCTCTTTGGGTATTGGCGTGCGGCTCTTTGCCAAATTCCCAATTAACATTTTTTACAAAAAGGTATAATCGTTGTCATTTTAAATCCGCCCATTGCAAAAGTCGACAAATTAAATTTTTAACAATATAGATAGCATTTAGAGAAGCCAAATAACCGATGAGAATTTGGAGTCACGTCTAAAATTGAAAACTACTAATTACATACCAAACATACAGACACTCTCCAAAGAAATGTCATTGTTAACATTAGTTTTAAGAAATGCGTGAAAATTGTATGTAACTCATTTTCTGTAAAAAATATATTTATAATTTCAACAAAAAAAAAACTTATATTTGCGTTAGTTCTATTCGCAAAATCTTCTTCACTTGATAAATAAACAATAACATTCACTGAAATAAATCATATTTATAAAAATATATGTATGGCTCTCGAAAAATTTTTTTACCGTTGTGATACTCATTTATTTATTTATTTATTTATTTAAGAATACAAAACATTGTGGACATAACAAATCTAAATTCAAGACGTACACAACATGAGATTTACATTATAAGTCAAACATTACCCTCACAAGAGAGAAGAGAATATAGAAAAAGAAATATATATACGAGTATAATAACAATAATAATAACAAAAAAAAATAATAATCAAAACACACTTAAGTACAATTTAATACAGAAAAATATAATTTTTGAGAACGAAAAATATACAATTTTATACAGAAAAATACAGTTTCAAAAAAAAATGCAAAGTACATCATTGAAAATGTCTATGTCTTTAGAGAGCGCATTTACTAGTCTTGCACCCCTCGCTAATGGTGCCTGATAGGCTTGACACGAGGAAACGGTTCCAATCCAGAATAAATCATGACTGCGACCACGTAGGTAATTGACAGGCGCATGGAAATTCAAATTCATTATTTGGCTCTTATGGTCCAAGAGTTTGCCGACCCTTGGTATAGGTAAAACTTACTTACAGGTACTCTACCAATGTTCGTTAATAATATTAGATACCTATTCAATTAGATACTTAATTATTTTCTTGACGACAAAATTAATGAACAACAGCTTTGGAAAACTAAAGATGATCCTCACCAATCAGGGGCGCACACAGAAAAATGGAGGGTCCATATTGAAAATATTATATCCATAATCATTTTTTTTTTATTATTTATTATGAAGTCGGTGTGAGAAGACGGGATTAACAAATTCTATCGTGTGCCACCGACTTCCACATTTACCCCGCCTCGTCAACGCTTCAACCGCGGAATACCGCACAAGTATAATTCGTCTCTGTTCTGGCAGAACACACTAACTGGAGAATACTAGTTTTGAGTAATTTGACTTTGAAGTTGTTAAAATGTTTGAAATAAAGGTCTATCGTGTGAGTTTATTAAGTAATCGTAAAAAGGATGACTTTAAAATAAAGACTGTTTATTTATTAAGAAGGTTTCCAGACGGAAAATTTTGAAAAAAGGAACATTTTGGTACTAACTCAATATGTCATTTTTTCGAATTAGTGTCTTCTGCCAAAACAGTGACGATATTCTCCATATCTAGACATTCCACACTTTAAAACTAGCACTTAAAACTACCAACGAGTTATTGAGAAGCTGGTTATTGATTGTGTGTTGATTAACACTCATAATTAATAGGATCGTTAGTGTTCGTTTGTGTCATCCGCTCTGTGTTGTCTTTCAGACATAGGTACCTACCGCATTCGAATATAAGCAGACATTGGATGCCCCAGCCGGTTGCATTAATTTCTCATCAGCGCCACGGGTCTTCCAGTGACCACTGACTGGCCTTCCATGTCGTAATACGACAACCAAATCCCCCGGGTCACGTTCCTCGATCATGAGGTCCTACTAATACAAAGAAGAGCGCCTGTAAAACGTGGTATGTTACAGATGACTCTGTGATGATTTTATTTCTTTTATTTTGGCACCATTTTTATAAAAATAACGGTAATTTTCAAAATGAGTGTTGTACAAATAAATAAGTAAAGAAAATACTTCATTTTAAATATTGGATATCTATGTAACTGTTTTCATTTTATTGTAATTTGACAAAAGAATTTTAAGCAGAATGTATCCAAATCAATTTTATGGATATCTTTCAAAAATATATGGATACTTTCAATAAGTACATACATTGATATCAGACTTCGCGTGAATACTCAGTGAGCATGAATATGCTTCTCAAACTGTGTGGAAGATTGAAGATAAGTATCTATGCAGGAATGAGCTGTCGGTAGGTAGGTAGGTGATGATATGTGACGAAGGTGATTGGGGAGGTGGTTGTTGGTTTATGTTTATACAATGTGGTGTCACAAAACTATTTTTTTAGAATAAAATATTCCGTGAGAACTTACTGAAATCTATAATTTTCAACACTCTTCTTGGTCGTGCACTCATGGCTGAGGATCGTGACCACATTTAAATTTCGCCATCCTTTGAGAGACCAAGACTTTCCATCCTTCTCGATCTTCCGCTTCTCTCAGGGCAGAATGGATGGTGCCCCCAGTCAGCTCTTTCACTTGGTCGCTCCATCGCGCAGATGTTCTTCCTCTGCTTCGCCTTCCCTGGAGGCTACCTAAAACTACCAGTCTCTCCAGGTTGTCCGGTCCGCGCCTGACAATATGTCCAAAAAAAACTGCAGAATTCTTCTCAGACATATCGTCGAGAGCCGTTCCTTTATCTTCAGTCCCTGGATGATTGACCGGTTCGTCCTGTGCTCCGTCCAAGAAATGCGAAGCATACGGCGCCAACACCACATCTCAAAGGCATCAATTGCCTTCCGTTCTCTTGCCTTCAGGGTCCACGACTCGACTCCGTATAGGAATATCGAGAACACTAATGTTTGCACAAGCATCATTTTTGTGGCGATCAAAATTCCCCGATCCTTCCATATAGTGATAAGACGTGTCATCGCACTTTTTGCAATTTGTGTGCGCCTTCTTATTTCCGCTTCGCATCCGCCCTTTCCACTGAAGGTCGATCCAAGATATACAAACTCGTCGACTGTTTCGAGGTTTTGGAGTGTACTTGGTGTTGGTAGAAGGTTGGCCCGATCAACAACCATTAACTTGGTTTTATTCCTATTAATAAGGAGGCTGTATTTGCGACTCTCTTCCTCTACCTGGTGTAGCAGCTCTGTGAGTTCCCTTTCATCAGCAGCGATTTTCAACACACAATATCTAAAATATCATAAAATATCTAAAATTATGGTACTCGTAAGTATGGTTTGATCTTAATGGCATAATTCTATCATTTTTTGACTATTATCAGTTATCTACCTACTATGGCTTGGATTAGGCAGAGTTTAGTTGTTTTTTTTAAACTAACAAACACTATCTACCTACACATTGTAGCCTTAGTTTAAGGCTATACCTCAGTTGAGGCATGGTCTAAAAAGATCGTGGCTAGGCGATGCGCGGATTGCGGGTCGCGGGTGCAAATGAAGCATGCCGAACGAAATATAATTTTCATATAAATCCAAAATGCGTCCATTTAATGTTCTGTTTATTGTTCTATTAGTAACAATAATAATATATTCATTGACATGTTTTCTTTTTCAAGTAAATCGGTAACGTTTTTAGTCACCTTTACAAGATTTAAGAATTAATACCCCCGTCGCCATGACGTAACAAATTGACGTATTCACACCTCGACATTCGCTCTCCAAATGACAGCGAGTCCAAAATTTGTCGCGCCTATAGTTGAAAATTATTTGCCGTTTTACTGATGTATCGTCTTAATGAATACAAACACGTTTGACTGATAGAGTTAAATGCGCACTATTTATGTCGGATCTTAACGGCCTACTTCCAGCCATCGCCACTGAGGTAGGTACCTACATATATAGGAACCTACTTATAAATTTTTAATAGGTTTTATATAAATACTTAATTAGTAGGTAGGTAGACATGACAAAACAGAACAGCTGGGGGAAAAATGAAACATTAATTTTTGTGGAAACTATTTAGGTAAGGTTAGGTCATTATTTCGTTGTACTTAGTCACCCAATCATTTTGAACATGAGATATCCTAAGCTTGCCGGCAAAGTCCCGTTTATTTGAGGCTTTCTAGCGTTTAGGAATGCAGATATTGGATATATAATTTGATTTATTATTGCGTATTGAAAATATGTGCTTTTAAAAATCTATCTATATATAATATAATCTATATAACATAATGGAGATAGGACAATTTCAATATTAAATTTATATTTTTCACAGTAGTTTCGTGTGATTGAGTTCCTCCGGGAGGGTAACTGATGATTGAAATTTTGAAAACCACCGTTGTAATCCTTACAACATTTCATTAACCCTGGGGTTAAAATCTGCCCTCGTTGGGCAAAATAACAAAACACGACAATGGAAAAAGGTGAGACCTTTCCAAATTACTATTAATCTCTTTGCCATGCAAGTGTGTGCGTGCGATGTTATTTGAAATCAAAATCAGGGTTGACAAAAATATTAATTTAAATGAATATATTGTACGTAGGTACTGTAAAGCGCCACAATCGTTACCTAACTGTGCATAAGTCTAAAAAAAGATAAATTAGCACTTTCACTCCTGAGCGGACGACAATAGGGCGGAAGTGATATAAGCCAGAACCCCCAAATTGACAGGTGCCTTTGAAAAGAAATTGACGAATGCAATAATATATATATATAATAGTCGAACATGGTTATTACGATCACGGAAATAACGAGATCGTAGACATTTTAGTTTATGATATTCTCCATACATTTATTCACCTTTATAACAGGCTACTTCTCGGGTATGGCGAGCAAAACTGTTAGCCGGCTCGCACATCACAACTCGCCTCGTGTGCCTAACCGCCATAAATCAAAGCTTCCGAGAACGGGCAGGCGGTGTTCCTTGATAAAACCTCGCACATCTGCCTAGCGATATCGACATTCGCCGCATCGGAGAGTCTCTCGTCTGTCATTTTTATTGTGTTGATTGTATGAACAAACGTCAAACGCGGTGACCAGCGATGAGCGAGCAGTGACAGTGTAGACAGAGATAGAAACAGAAATGGCCGATGGCCGCGGGCTGTGCGCTTGCGCGTAGTCGACTTTTTTTAGATACGACATGCGTGCTGTATTAAATTCGACATGTTGCATCTGCGGATCGTCTCGCGTTGCAGTTGCAACGGCCAATCTGCGAAGCTCCATTTGATAACGTTTGTTTATTGGTTTACGATGACGTCACATCGACGAATTCGTCGTAAGACGCATGCGGCGAGTTCTGATGTGCAAGCCCTCTTAATGTGTCGATTGTTCAAAAACAACATTTTCGACCCTAAGCAATAAAATCCGACCGGGCAGTTAACTAGACCGATGTCGCCGGGATCGGATTACGTTTATGACACTAGTTAAGTGTCTATGTACCTAATTGGTGTTTTCTCCGACAACATTGAAAAAGTATCCACGCATATGGTTAAAATTACATGTAAAAAATCCAAGCTTTGTGTAGTCAGTAGGTACGTACTAGCGCCGGCGGCTCAGCACTTCATTACTATAAACAACTCATTTTGTAGTTTATGAATGCCATGCTCGTTTCGGGGATTTTTACGATGGTTTTCAGATTTTTTTATGTTCTATGATATAACAAGTAATGCTTATAACGAGCGAATTCAGTCGGTCCCATCTTCCTCGTAATAACCAAGTTCGAATGTATTTTTAAACATCCTCACATGATGTCGTTTCAGACGTATCCCCTCTCCCGCTTGCGCGTTTCATAACGCGTGACGGGAATTGGGAAAGGTATGAAGAAGCGCTCTCCAAAAAGCTTGATAGGACTTCGTGATTCCGCATCCCAGACCTGCAATCAGCCGCATCACGACTGACTGCAGACATCACCGGAGCAGCGGAATCTTCATTCGGTCGCTGTAAGGCAAAGCCTCCGACCGGTCGCCGTGGTGGACGCAGCAAGTGTCGAACCTAAGTGCGTTCGTTAGGAAAGCATGCAAGATCCATCAACGTGCACGCCGACTCAAGCAACCACCTGCCTTTGTTGTTCTTCTCGCATCCATGGTTGGATCCGCATGATACAGATAAAAGAAAGCAATAACCCAAGCCAAGAATGACCACTGGAGAAACTTCGTAACCACCGAGGGGTGCTCGGACCCCTGGGGTCCTTCATAGCGCGCAATGAGGCTGGGCATTGCTGACTCAAGTAGAAAGCCGATACATTCACAACGACTGGTCCTACTTTTTCCGCCCCTCTCGTTCTTGTCTATGGATGACCTGTCACTGTTCTATAATCTATAGAGTACTCATACTGACGCGTCTGTTGCGTTCACATAGGGAATGGTTTGATTTGGATAGATGAGTTACATGAGAAATAATACACTAGCATTAACATACCTTCTACAATAATTATTATTAATGTAATGCATGGATCAATGCTACATATTTTTTGGAAATCGATATTACCACCGGTTTATGTGTGAAGGACTAGTCTGACTTCGACAGCTGATGAATAACAGGAATGTACTTATATTATTTATAAATAACACTGATAATTAATATATTTGATTTGAGAATTTTTTTATAGTTCAATTTGAAACGAGAAAGGGCGAATCAAAATGTCAAGCAATCTGGAATCTGATTTTGACAGCTGAAAAGTGGACTACTCGTTGCTTGTGCAAAAAGTTAATATGCTCAGGTTTTATCAGTGGCGAAGGGTGGAGGTAAGCTGTTAAGATCCGCACAAAAGCAGTGCACATTAAACTTTCTTAGTCATACGTATTTATATTTAATGTACTAATACTACAATTTACAGATGGTGTTGGTTAGTTTTTAAAGATCAATAATTAAATCTTGCCTAAACTAAACCATGATAGTGTTGGTATATTTTGGGTGATATGACAAAATTGTGCACACTTTTTCATTCATACCTATTCGTTTTCGTTGAATTAAGAATACATATTACACATATTGTTGGTTTATTTTATATATTCATTTAACACTCTCTAAACCAAACTATAATAGATAAAAAATATTATTCTGTCTATAAAATATCCAAAGTTACGTATGATTTATTTGCATAATTTTAGATATTTTATAGATGGACGAGTATTTTTTGAGTATTTTCTATTATGGCATCGTTTTCGCAATGTTTAATTAAATTTTAAAAACTAACCTACACCACCTGTAAATTGTAGTATTATTAAAAATGAAAACAAATACGTATGACTGACAAAGTTTCGTGTGCACTATTTATGGCAGATATTAACAGCTTACCTCCACCGTTCGCCACTGTTTAGTGTGCACTATTTATGTCGAATCTTAATAGCTTACCTCCACCCTTCGCCACTGGGCTTTATTAATCTAAAGATGGTGGTGGGCTGGGACGATGAGCAGTATCATGTGCGGTAACCTAACTTAACCATACAGGTGATTTTTAGATTCATAAAATAAAACTCAATATATTTATTAGTTTCATTTCCAGCTAACTTATATTTATTTATTTTTTTTTTATTTTACATATTGTGGACATTACAAATTATAAGTTTTAGATGTTCACAACATGACATTTAGAAACAAAGAAATATTATTAAAGCAGTATTAGGTAGGTACATAAAAAAGAGATAGATCAGTATTAAGTATTTCAACAGTAGAAATGTGTAAATATAAAAAATACCTATATACCTAAGTACCTATATAGGTAGGTACAAGGAAGTACACCGGATGAGTTAAGCAGACCCTATTTTAAGAATTTATAAAACGTCCACCTATATTCATCCTCACGTAAATGGAATATATCAACATCCGAAGCGATTTGGTTGAACAGAGTTATTGCCCTCCAAATTGGCATCACCAATGGCAGGTTAGTTCTGCTCCTCGGAAGAACAAACAACTGATGCTCCCGATTTCTATGAAAGTTATCAGGGACACACAAGTCAATACTACCAAGAATGGCAGAGTTCTCATTTGCACCACGTATAAGTCGAAAAAAATACGTGGCCAAATATTAATATCTTCTAGCACTTAAACTACGGTATGTAAGCATACCTAAGAGAAAGTCAGTTGGATAAAGCCACGGATAGTATCCATATAACCTCAAATAAAGGAGTCATATAGTTATGATACAGTCATAAGCCGGATTTAACCGAGTCCTCGAAGGAAGTGAATTTTGTAAATGTCTACCTATGTCAAGATATATTATGATTATGACAACCCTATCTCATAAAATCACCCCGCTCTATTTTGTAAGAACTACAAAAATTGCCAATGCGTTGGATTTTGTATAAATAAATTTATTTGCTACCCTCTCCGTGGATATTATTGTTGCGTTCATAGCGAGTTGCAGTGGGCATAATGGCCGACTGCAATAATAATGGCCGAATTCGGACATTCGCTCCCATTGTCCGACTGGACACGGCCGGACATAAATTATTGTCCGATATAAGTGTGCGCCGAACGAATGAAAACAGTTTTTTTTTTTAAATTACATTATAATATATTACTATACCTGTCTTAATTTGGCTGTCTGTCTGTAACGCAGCACATCAGTGATAAAGGTTGGAGATAGACTGTAAAGATTCGACACAAAGATATCACACTGCACTTTGTCAGTCATATTTATTTGTTTTAATTGAACTAAGAATTCAATATTGCTTAGAATTGCTTAGTTTTTAAAATTCAATAAAATCTTGCCAAGACCAAATCATAATAGTAGAGGTAGGCTGTGGATATCCGACAAAAATAATACTTAGGTACACACTTTTTCAGTCATATTTAGTTTCATTGAACTAAGAATAAAAATTGCAAATTGTTTTAAAATTCAATTAAGCCCTGCCAAACCAAATCATAGATATTAAATAAAAAATATTATTCTATCTATAAAATATCTGACATTACCTATATGATTTAACGGATTAATTTTAAATATTTATAGACATAAGAATATTTTTTATCTAATATATATTATAGTTTGTTTTAGACAGGGCTTAATTGAATTTAAAAAACTAATCAATACCATCTGCAATTTTAATTCTTAGTTAACGGCCTACATGCCCAACGTAGGTCAACATGGAGATTTAATGGTATTTTCAAAGCATTAGCCTGAACATTCCTTAAACGTTGTAAATAATCTATTTATATAATTTTGAAGCCTTATTATCCTTTATATTTATTTTTTGATGACTGCATAAAGTATTTTTATTACATAAAATAGTATTCTTTTAAACCTCTCGATCTAATGTTTTAGAATATAAGTAGTCATATTTCAGTACATTCATGTGCAGTGGTGTTTAGATTTATTAATTTTTAAACGCATTTATAAAACCATTAATTTGAATAATAAAATGCCTAATTCTTGTAAAATTTGGGATCACAGAGATTATAAATATAATTTTTTATCGTACGTTCACTATAATAGTGTCAACATAAATTTTACTAATGGTTTTATAAATGCGTTTAAAAATTAATAAATCTAAAAAATCTAAACATACTTTTATTTATACTACTTAATACGGCGAACTGCATTCGTACAACTTTTCGGACACGAAAAATCAGGCACCAATTATGTACGAAAATCGAGGACCGCCTGTATCTAGAAACCAATATATCACTAAAATTTTATCAACGCAGTTGTCTTCTCATATAAGCCGTGCGATCGCTACGAATGTATTGATTTTGAGGAATGACTGTGAGGCTCCCCTCTTTATTTTATATTACTGGACCCTCTCCTCCCTCTCTCTCTCCGTTCTTCAATCCCGCCCGCCCCTCTCCGCGCAGTTTTCTCGGACTGTGAAAAATAATATTATTATCGACGCACGAAACTTAAAAACGTTCACGCGTGACGTCATCGCAGATATTATGACGTCATCGATATGTTTACCGGTTTGGTGTTTGAAATCTATTAATTATGAATTATCTTCTAAATAATAATATTCTTTTAATGTATTCAGTACCTACCTATGAATGTAATTGTTTTAAAAATAATAAGTTATTACAGTTAATCAAAATACTGGCGATTTTATTTGAGGTAACCGATTTTTCAGGAAATTTAAAAGGGGTCCTTCGAATAATTCAAAACTTAAATAAAATTATCAAAATTATACCAAAATCTATAAATTACGCGTGTTTCTCACAAATGTTCTGTTTCTCATGATCATGATCATCATCAGCCTGAATCTATCCACTGCTGGATGAAGGCCTCTCCAAGCTGATTCCACTTCTCTCAACCCTGTGCGTTGCGTCGCCACGTACTTCCGCAGAACTTTATCATTTCATAGATCCAGCGGCCTCTAGGTCTACCTTGCGGACGACTTGCACCTCTTAGATACAAATGTCCAACGATTGTCCTTTCTTCGAGCATAAATTTTCGAATTAGATTTTACAAAACAAATGCTAAACTATTATTCAACAATTTAATAATCATTCACGATCCGTAATAATAGGCAAATGATGCAATAATAGGAAATAGAAATAATTAATAAGTATATCGACCGAAGGTACTTGATGGAATTTGAATTAAAGTTTTGTATTATTCCATTTGAGTCATTTTTTGCGATCCGGGTTTCGCCTTTCGGCATCTTCAGGATTAGAATGAATTTTATTCGTTGTCAGTGTGTATTTACCTTTTGGTGAGTGCACATAGTGCCCGAAGATGCCAAAAGGCGAAACCGGGGTCGCAAGAAACGACGTCGATATGAACATTAATTCAATATTTGTAGCTGATTTTGGCAAAATTCATGAATTCAAGAATGAAAACCTAACCTAACCTAACAAATATTCCAGTATATTGTCTATTTTAAAAATTTGTTTGCTGCTGGCTTTATGTAAAGTGTAAACCGACAAGAACCATGTTTTAAATAGTACATGAATTGTATGTCAGTACCATACGACCCAAAGAGGTTGGACGGCCATATATTTCCGATGGGTACAATATTTTACGGTGAAGTGTAATACGGCGAACTGTATACGTATAAGTTTCCGGACATGACTTATATCTATTATTATTATAATTAACAAATCTTTTACGAGAATGGTTGTTACTTGTCACCCATTTGCCCAACCTATGTATTAAATCTACTAACCTAGGGTTTCAGAGACAGGCACCCTGCAAGTTGCAACTGCTAACTGCCCTTGTTAGGTACTAGAGTGTATAAAAAGTACCTACATTCATCATGAAAAATATATTGTGTTTATTCATATTTTTATATCCGTAGAAAGTTCTTTATAAATTTAAAAAATCGGCACGTGCAGGGTAGACAACATTACAAAAAAAAACAAGTTCATTCAAACAACTTAATAAAAATAAAGAATTGGGGAAAAAACCTACACGCGTTTGCCTATTGTTCGAACACGCGAATAAATTGCCTCAATAAAAACCTAAATCCCCCAAAAACCTCAAAAAACGTCTGAACCTAGATGGGATCTTAAGTTTCCGCAGTATCAGATTTCTTTGTGATATAAAGTTTTAACCATTTGAGACCCATACATATTATAAACCGTTAGGCATATTTTTAATATTATTGATATTTTTAATAGATTTAGTGATTTATTGGGAGTTATGTGTCTTGGTATTCACCACTAACTATAAAAATAAGTGTAGGTATATTATGTGATAAATACCAAATTATAAACATACTTAGGTCCTTAGGTGTATGAAAAAATATTATCTGTAAGTATTTTAATACCATAACTATTCGATAGAGAAGAATATATTTGCATATACACCAGAATGTCTTAAGCGTAGGGTGTTCAACCAATGTGTGCTACCCGTGCTCACGTATGGCTGCGAGACGTGGACCCTCAACACGAGCGATGTCCAAAAGTTAAGAGTCACACAGCGAGGCATGGAGTGGTGCATGTTGGGCATCACGCGAAAGGACCGTAAGAGAAACGAATGGGTTAGGAAGCAGACAAGAGTACGCGATGTAAAAGACGTTGCCAAACAGCTGAAATGGAGATGGGCGGGGCACATTGCTCGCCGAAAGGACGGCCGCTGGACAAATGCCGTCATCCAAACGGCCACAGGGTCGCCCTAAAAGCCGCTGGATTGACGAACTGGTAAAGTTCGGCGGAAATACGTGGCAGCGAACGACACAGGACCAAGAGAGTTGGAGAAAGCTTGGGGAGGCCTTCATCCAGCAGTGGATTGACCCCGGCTGATGATGATGATACACCAGAATGATAATGTTGAAACTTTAAAGTTTATTTCAAAATATTGAAATGAAAAAGAGAATATTATTAAAAAAAAAATAATAGGTGTGTACTTAGTACTTACATAGTAAACCTTACAAATTATAAATTCAAGACGTTCAGGGGGAGAAAACAAAGAAAAGATACCTACCTAGCTAGCAGTGGTGAATGGTGGAAGTAGGCTGTTAAACATAGCCCCCACAAGAGGGGGGCTGATAGGGCTCTAGCCTCGAGGCCCGGACCAGATAAGTGAGATCAACACACTTTACAAATTTGCTCTAATACTAAAAAAGTCACCTGCGGCGCTATTTTACTAAAGAGGTTTTAACATTTTAAGCCACGTGGTTGTGCAATGCAATTTTTTATTATTGTGTGTCGTTACTTGACAACTTCAAGTGGATTTAATCGAAAAAATGATTAAAAATACACTAAATACCCTCAATTGTATCTGGAACACCATTTGGAAAACGCTACACTAGTCACACTAACTTTAATCCTAGTAATAGTCAGGGGAGCCCACCAAATATCCTGGCCTGGATGTGGGGGCCATGCTGTTAAGATCCGACATACATAGTGCATACTAAAGTTTGTCAGTCAAACGTATTTGTTTTCATTGAACTATGAAAACAAAGTGTAGCAGTGACGTCCCTAGACAAAATGCCGCCCCGTTTTTTATAAAGTATTTTTTATCATCCTTTCATGATCCCAATATTTAAGAAATGTGTTGTATGGATACATTACTAACAGATTATATACAACTAAATCCAATTTAAATGCCACCTCTGCTTCAATATCAATATTGCGAGTCCACGGTTTCAGATACATTTAAAAACAAACTTGACAACTTCCAAAACTTGTGAGTGACAGGCAAAAATATTTGGATAAATTAATTATTAGATAAGTACCTATGTACCTACCTATAATTCAAATACAATTCAAAAATAATGGAAGTAAACTAGACATCGTGAACCCTGCAAAAATACAGTCCTGTTAAACCTTTTATATTAATTAATACATTTTGTTTCCAACCAGTGAGCTGATTTTTTTAATGGAAAGATATTTTCGCTATTAGGTACTAAGTTTAGGTTCCTATTTCTATATAATATACCTAATGATTCTTCTCAATTTGCCGCCCTTCGAGTAACTGCCGCCCCCAAGCGACGCTCAATCTGCCTACCCCCACGGGACGTCACTGATGTGTAGATAGTGTTTGTTGGTTTTTAAAATTATTGCCGGTGGACGGTGGTACCGGGTTAAAATTACACGTTGTTTTGAATATGACGTGTTTGGACCCAGAGTATGGACCAAATAGGTTAAGCAAGTGGCTAACACGGATTTCTCATAATAACAAAAATCTGTTTTGTACATCAAATTTTTTAGAGGCCCTATTATCGAAGATGAAATCGACTGTGTTCTGTGTTGTTTTCCGGGTTTCAAATCGTCAACCAAAATTAAGGTCAAATCGTATAAAATTAAGGGGACGTTGTGCAAAAAAACCGTCTCATAAATTAAAACTTCACATTCCTTTGTAGTGAAATATCGAGGCAGCGTAACGTCCGTTTGTGAATAGGGAAATAATAAGAAGTAGATATGTCCCTTCTTGAGTCCATTCTTTTATTATTGTTACAGTGAGCTCGCGCGGGATTTATTTTTTGGACGCGCGCTCGAACCAGCTTCTGCCACATTCCGTTTACGAAATGTGCGGGAATCAAGTACAGAGAAGGTAAATGTGCGACATTGTGGGGTCGCAGAAATCTGTGACTTTTTCGCGGTCCATGAAAATGTTTAGATTATAATTGTCAATTAAACGATCACTGCACTGGATCAGCCAGGTACATAGAATGCTGACTCTATACTAGGCGACCGTGGCGAAGGGTGGAGATATGCTGTTAAGATTCGACATAAATAGTGCACATTGAAAGTGTCAGTCATACTTATTTGTTTTCATTGAACAAATAATACAATTTACAGATGATAACTACTGGTTAGTTTTTAAAATTCAATTAAAGCCTGTAAAAATCAAGCCGTAATAGATAACAGTAAAAAAACTATATATCTATAAAATATCCAAAATTATGCTATTAAATCATACATAACTTTGGATATTTTATAGATGGAATTGTTAAAAAAAAGTGGTAAAAACTCTGTTGATGCAACCTCCACTCTAGAAGATCCATATGATCTTCTTATGATTGAACATGGTATAAAAATTATTATTCGTACCTATAATGATGTATTAAATATTAGTATAATGATGAAACACTATTCAAATTCAAGTCCCGTGAATATGACTGTCCTGGAACTCTTTTCAGTTACCTACCACAGCTTATATTTTTTTCAACAGACACTCTTTACCAAAGCTAGATGAATTACCTGAGTAAAAGAGCTCTAGAGAGCAAGAAAAACCCTGAATAATTGTATAGTTGAGATGATTTGATTTACCCCATATTCACTCGTCATGTACCGCAATTTGTGCACGATCGCCTTCCATGACTATGGCCCCCACAAGGGCGGGGCTGACAGGGCTCTAGCTAAATTTGCAATTGTAAAAAAAAGTCGCCTGCGGCGCTTTTTTCCTTCGATAACGTTATTATTTAAAATTATGTGGTTCAACGATGCAATTTTAAATTGTGTATCGATACCCAAAAACTCCATAATTCAAATGAATGTATTAAAATATACAAAAAAACACTACTTATATTAATTTTACCGCGTACACCATTACACCATTTGGAAAACGCTACTGTAGAGCGTCCATAGAGGTATTAAGGTAGGTAGAGAGCGTCACACTGCCTTTATCCTTAGTGATAGGTGGGGGCGCCAAAGATCCCAGCCTGGGGGCCCACTTCGGGATGTGGAGGCCATGTCCATGACACTATAAACGTGTCAGAATTCAAAGATTTTAGTGCCACGCCACACTTCCTTGTCCCGAAAAGAAGCTGCACGAGACTGATGTAGCAACCTTGCACATCGGTAGGTAGGTACTTAAAGAAAGATTTTAGAAAATAAAAAAATAATCTTGACTTGCATTGTCATTTATCTTTAGTGACATGAAGTAGTGTCCCTGGATGGATTATGCCTCAGGATGTTGGGGCAAATAAATTGGAAAGAATTGGCATTCAATCGTCTAGGATGAAAGTTTATAGAGGAGGGCAAGACCAGCAAAGGGTTGTAGACCCAAAAATAATGATATATTTTAATTAGTGGTATAAAATGTATCTTGAACGTACCTGACTTGGACGGCAAGTTCGGTAGCATCCCGCGTGCATTTCTTTCATCAAAAATCGAGGGGGATTTTTACTTTACACACAAATGAATCGATCGAGAGTTGCCCGCGCTAAAAACTGACCATCATGAATAGCCATCGACAATAAAAAAAAGGACAAAATACATAAGTAAGTAGTAATCTATCCCTAAAAATCCACCCGGACAATGCCCGCAGCACAATCACGTTGAGAGTTCGTATGATATAAGTAGGGATATATATTTATTTACCAATACATAGGTAGGTACATATATATATTGGTAGAAAAAGTAGCACGATTTAACAAAGAAGAAGTGATTATTGACAGTGTAGCATTACGGATTTTATTAATAATTTATCATTTTTTAATAAATTATAAATAGCCATCACAATATAGGTAATTACGATTACATGTAAATTGTAAGTAAAACATTTCACCGTGGCACAGTTTGCCGTGAGCTTTCTTATCAGAAAGAGATGACTGTATACCTACTATGCGGTCTCCAATTTTATTAGATTCAATATGAACATTAGGAATTCAATTTTCATAGCTGGTTTTGGCAAAATTCATGAATTCAAGAATGAAAACCTAACCTAACCTAACAGATAATCCAGTTTATCGGCTATATTCAAAATTTTTTTGCTGCTGGCTTCCTACAAAGTGTAAACCGACAAGAACTGTGTTTTATTTAGACCTGTACGTTTTATGTCTGTACTATACGACCCAAAGAGGTTGGACGGTCTTTATTATTCGGCCATATATTTCCGATACAACATTTCATAGTGAAGTGTGATACGGCGAACTGTATATGGTACACGTTTCTGGAGACAGTGAACTGAAATACCTAACGGGTGTGGAGTAACAGGCAACCAATTTCGTGTGTGAAAGAATATGTGATAAACTTGATAAACAACTGTCAAATATGCGCTTGTCCTTCGTTCTGACAACCGCTCTTGGTTTATGCACTGACGCTCATTCAATATTGGTGTAAGAATTTGAAGGCTGAACCACACACGATTGCCCGTCTATAATGTGTGATTCATTTTTGTAGGACACTCACACATTCTATGTTTCATTTTGAAAACATTACCAGTCAAAGTAACACTAAAGTATGCAACATAGAACCCTTTTCCAGAAAAAAATGAGTTGGGATAAAAAATGTAACATAAGCCCTTATTCGCAGAAACTTTTCAATTGTTATCATATCTGCAACGGCTGCCGAGCTGTAGAGTTATACACCTTAGATTATAGAAAAACAATAAGCATTTTGAATTTAAATTTTCAGGTGATAAATATTTCAATACCCTTTTTAATTCATTGTGAATCTCATGCATTGCTTTTTTTTTAAATAACTGAAAATGTCGAGACCTTGAGCTTGAATTTGAACCTAACCTATCTACCTAAGTAGTAAAAATATTGACTCGTTTATAAATTAATATCCAATACAACCCTGATATCCGCTATAAACTATTTTTTCACCGATTATCAATAGGTACGCGAGTCACAGAGACCCCAATAGACCCGTGGCACAATGTCTAAAATAATTCATAGAGCACACTTCGCACACACTTTTTCCCCACCCTAAAGTAACCCCTAAAAAGCTGGCCGTCCATTTTTTTCGTCGTTTTTTTCCGACCGGTTGTCCCCCCCTGTTTTTAAAATGCGGGTACCACTGGTTGAATGCTATTGTCAATGGGTAGATGCATTTATTTGGATGCATTAAAATTAGCTAAAAGTTAGGTATCTACTTATTTTTAAAATTTGTTCTTATCTGATGTTTTATTACACAATCGATTGCCTTTGCTGATCGTTTTTCTGATGTTTGTCTGATGGTTTTTAAGAGGGCATCGATATACTGAAAACGTATATGGTTTTGAACTGTGTACCTAGTCAAGTGGCGAAGGGTGGAGGTAGGCAGTGAAGATCTGACATAAATAATGCATAGAAAACTTTGTCATTCGGACGTATTTGTTTTAATACTACAATGCACGAGTGCATCCAGGAAGGCCGCGTGGCTTAAGCGCCGGTCTATAGTGTCGAGGGTCCCAAGTTCGGATCCTGGGTCTGGCAAGTAGGTACACATATTGTTTTTCAATTTGTGTATGAGTCAGAGTATGGACCTAATAGGTTGAGCAAGTGGCTGACATCCATTTGTCGTAAAAATAAAATCTGTTAATACAAACCTCCACTCTGTGGAGGCCCATATGATCATAGAATTAGGATCGGACATGGTCGAATGAAAAGAATACTACAATGTGTGTAGATAGGGTTTGTTAATTTTTAAAATTCAATTAAACCCTGCCTAATGCAAGCCATAATAGATATCTAATAGTCAAAAAATATACGTACATGTATAAAATTAATGGTACAAGTCAGTTATGGGGAAGCCAGCGGCAGACACATTTTGAAAATAGCCGATATACTTGGATTATTTGTTAGGTTGGGTAAGTTTATGGTTAAGTTAGGATAGGTTATGTTAAATTTTCATTCTTTAATTCAGGAATTTCGCCAAAATCGGCTATAGCAATTAGCGCGGTTCCCGCCTGCTTCCCCATAACTAGTGATTCCAATCCCGGGATCCCGGGATCCCGAGCTATTTTCGATACCTATGAATCCCAGGATTGATAAACATAATCCTGGGATTTCGGGATTGATTTTTTTTATCAATTTTTATGGAAAATAAAATAAAAGCGAAAATAAAACAGAAAAAAATACTTGTAATAAAAAAATAACTACATTAGAAATAAACTGAGTTTGAATGAAGTTTGATTTATACCCATGTGTAGGTTGCCGATTCATTTTATTTTTTTAACGTGAGTTATTAAAAATGAGAAAGATTGGAAAAAAGACGTCATACGTTTTACGGCAATTTCATATTTGGCTGACTAATTAGATGTATGATTCGGAAAAGCCATAAGTACGCCATGATTATTTGCTTTACTATTTTAAATCTCGCTAACCCATTCATTATGTCTTTGCTATCAATCAGAAACAGCAATCTCATATTAAATTCACATTATTATTTATATTACAATATTATTTACTCCATTAAACTTGTGTATTTCCAAGATTGAACGTATACAATATTAACAATAAATGTCTTAAATAGTATAAATTATAGTAGATTTATTTTTGACCGATTTTATCAATGTTATTTGTAAATATAAAAAAATTATATTAACAATGGAAAAAATGCCAATCCCGGGACCAGTCCCGGGATCCCGGGATTGTCAAATTGTAATCCCAAAATCCCGGGATCAGAATTTTGGCTCGGGATTGGATTCACTATCCATAACCGACTTGTACCAAATTAATATCATTGTGACATAGGTACCTACCTACGGCCAGCATTGACACAAGAACAACCGCGGTGGCCATATGCTCGAAATCATTTTGAAATCTCATGTATTTACCTTTCGAATAAAAATACAAATATCATTAAAAGCTATTTTTTTATCAAGTTCTGTCAGGCTTAAAAAAACACCCCTTGAAAATGATTTATTCGCTATATATTTATAATACTCCTACAATTAGTTCCACGGCACTTATAAATGGCACATTCAAGTCAAAGATGAAACAGCTTTTTTAAAAAAATAAAATATTGATTTAAAATTCATAAGTGCACGCGATTTCTCTGCGTCATGCCTTGTCACATGATTGAGAAAAAAATCCCCAAATTTCCTTACTCTCCCACTAACTAAACTCGAAATTGACGGCAATTGAATAAAAAATTACAACGCTATTTTTTTTTCTTTTCAATCATATTCAATTTTTGTGTGGGTGGTTTGTTGAAGGAATCGTATATTTGACTTTGTTAGCGTATATCAATGTTTCTCAACATTTTTTGTATATATTTTAATAATATAAATCAAAGCTTTTGACCTATAACTAAAGAGATGTATTATCTTTTTGTATTATAATACTAAACTTGTCGGTGTAGACACAAGGCGTCTATCGACGGCTGAAGTCTTTTTTTATGATTTTACCGAGGCTTTGGCTGTGACTCACTATCGTATTGCCTCTTCTCATCTAGAAGAAGTTCCGCCAATCAGGTCCTCACTCCAATTCTGTTAAAGAATTTTACAATTATGTCAAGCTTTTCCGTCTTACCCACCGCCAGGGCACCTTTCAATTCGTCGACAATCTCAAAGATATCCGCAATTTGCAGCTGTAGTCTGTGTTGTTCATATTTAGGGCATTGTACTACTATATGTACAATGTCCTCTAAAATATCACATTCACCGCAGAGCTGCGAATCACTTCTTCCTATGAGGACATCAAATCTTTTACCCCTTGTGTGATGTGTTCTTAACCTCAGTATCAGCTTAAGTTCATTTCTCTTCAAATGAGACTCCACAAACTAGGACACCAAATGGACTTACTTGATTCCCCCTTTTCTAGGGATGCCCTGCGGTGAAAATCAATCCACATGCTTTGGCACATTTTCTTCCAGTTCATTCCAGACCACGTTTTCAGGTATCCACCGATATGGCATCCCTGAGGGGCTGTTAAAACACTATTTGACAGTTTGGACGGTTAAATTATTGAAACAATTAACCGCCTGAGTACAAAAATATGATAAACTACCGTCGATAGCCGCCTTGTGTATATAATAGCTTCGTTGATAGTGATTTGTCAACGTTGTTAGTGTGTTGATTTGATATTGAAGTTAATGGCCCCGCCAAACCACAACAGCACCACACTCAGTCTTAATCGAACGTATCATGGTACCTTACGTTTGGTTGTAAAGCATATTTTTTTTAATAAATAGGAATGTCTCAAGAGCAATTACCCAAGACTAAGGTCACCATATACTTAAATTAAATGTGCTTTGACTGAATTAATATTGCAGAGCTTTCTCTCGCTCGGTGCCCCTCTGACTATGTCTAGTTTCCTGTCAAAGCTATCGTATACGCTTTTAGGTATTGATTTTTGCAGGGTTTAATTGAATTTTAAAAACTAACCAACACCATCTGTAAATTGTAGTGTTATTTCAATGAAAACGAATAAGTATGATTGATAAAGTTTAGTGTGCACTATTTATAACGGATCCTAACAGCCTACCTCTACCCTTCGCCACTGCTAGGTATACGTACACCCTACACGACTTCTAATGTTGGGAAGCACTGCTCTAGGCTCAAACGTCAAAATGTATGATTGATTAACACGCCGAACTTCGGGCTCGACAGACTTCTTTACCGATTCGATATTTAGTTATTGTTACAATCGCACAATGCCTTGGTTATTTGTATTTCGCCAGATCGGGCGATTTTTTTCTCTTTTTGTCGCGCTACTATTGTCGAAATGCGATTCGCATTGCGCCCTCGTGGGAGGTAGCGGGTATGCACTTACCCCATCAAGAAACTATATTATAAATAAATAAATAATTGTAGGTAAATGTAGTTCTTTTGGGACTTAACGACGATGACAAACTTACATAATAATGTGTCGCAACTAGGGATTCCAATCCCGGGATCCCGAGCTATTTTCGATACCTATGAATCCCGGAATTGGTAAACATAATCCCGAAGATTTCGGGATTGATTTTTTTATCAATTTATATGGAAAATAAAATAAAAACGAAAATATAACAGAAAAAATACTTTTAATAACAAATAACTAAATTAGAAATAAACTGAGTTTGAATGAAGTTTGATTTATACTCATATGTAAGTTGCCGATTCATTTTATTTTTTCACATAAATTAATAAAAATGAGAAAGGTTGGAAAAATACAATGCTTCGCACTTTTAACAAAGTAATTCCACCATGATCTCGTACGTTTTACGGCAGTTTCATATTTGGCTGACTAATTAGATTTATAAAGCGGAAAGGCCATACCTACACCACGATTTGCTTTACTATTTTAAATCTCGCTAACCCGTTCATTAAGTCTTTACTATCAGAAACAGCAATCTCATATTAAATACACATTATTATTTATATTACAATATTATTTACTCCATTAAACTTATGTATTTTCAAGATTGAACGTACACAATATTAACAATAAAAATGTCTTAAAGAGTATAAATTATACTAGATTTATTTTTGACCGATTTTATCAATGTTATTTGTAAATATAAAATAATATATTACTATGGAAAAAATGCCAATCCCGGGATTGTCAAATTGTAATCCTGAAATCCCGGGATCAGAATTTTGGTTCGGGATTGGATTCCCTAGTTGCAACGTCCAATATTTAAAAAAAAAATCTTAGGTGTCAAATGTGGTTACAATATTATGTAAATTGTATGTATAAAATTTCACCGTAGCACAGTTCACCGTAAGTTTTATTATTGGAAAGAGATGACCGTGTACCATAGATACGGAAAAGAGCACGGAAGAGACCTCTCTAGAAGTTTTAATTAGACTAACTTCTTACAGAAATTTCCTCATCCCTTCGCCAATGCTAGCTAATTGGAGTAAATAATACGTATTTAGGTATTATTTTTCATTAAATACCAAATTCAAAAAATACAAAAATATGGTATAGTTGATATAAACCCACCCTAAGTTTGATAATATTTATCACTTTATAACTTTAGCGGTCGATAAGTATAGAATAGACCCACTGGTGTATGTACCTATAATATTATTCTCTCATTCACATATTTTTAGGTGGCTAACGACCAATTCTTGTAAACAAAACTGTTTAAAAAATGGTTCATAATAATTATCTTCCTCTATCTGAAACGGAAATGGCTACAAAAATAAGTTTTATAATAATAATGGTCCTTGATTCTTTATTTAAAATTTAAACGAATTCAAAAGTGTTGTCACTTGACAGAAAAAATGATCATTCTTTTTATTATATTTTAAGGCTACCGGATTAATCCGACCAGAGACATCTTTATTCATGTTCGTATGAGTAGAGGTTTTTAATCCGCAAAAAAATATTTTCTAAAGCAGAGTGAACATACCTAGGTAGGTACCTACATATTATTATGGTTTGGAATTTGGTAGAAATAATAACAAGATAAAAAGAACTTTTTAAATACAACGTTTTTAATTTTTCTGTTGAATCATATAAGCTTGACTTGACTAGCTTAAACGATCAAAATGATAGAAATAATACTCAAATGTCATATTGATTTCCATAGTAACGCACGTATATATTAATAATTTAGTTGCTAGGACCCACTTAGCAACCAATAATAGTTTTACTTTTGACGGATTTCTTCCGAAATAACTTTTCATACAAAACAGAATTAACTGCAAATGAAATCAATTCTACTTAAAAATGGCTAAAAGTATTGAAAACATGCATTGTCATCGTGTTCTGATATATTCTAAAAGTTTCAAACGTCTAGCTAGTCGGGAAGTTAGTTAACAATCGATTGCAAGATTTGTACCGGTCTAACAACCACCGAACAAATAAGAATTATTATAGATTTTTAAAAGTAGGTAACCTACATAATATTATATAAGTATACTAAGGTAGGTACTTATGTCTATTATCTATTCAATTTGGTATTTATCCGGGAACTCAGAAAAATAATGAGAACTGAAATACCTAACGGGTGTGGAGTAACAGGCAACCGATTTCGAGTATGCAAGACTGTGGGATAAACTTAAACACATGTCGAAAATACGTTGTTTGTCCTTCGTTCTGACAACTGCTCTCGGTTTATGCACTAACGCTCGTTCAATATTGGTGTATTTGAAAGTTGCAACACACACTATTGCTCGTATATAATAATATGTGGCTCATTTTCGTACGACAATCTCATACTTAAAACCCTGCTTCCAAATGTAGTGTATAACCTATGTATTAATCGGTCATGTAACCTCATACCATGCAGATATCCAAATAAATTGATTGTATCAGCCAATTACCTTCAAACATACATACTTGAAAAAAATCTGCACAGTGGAGAGAAGATAAAATTCGATAAAATTGGTAAAAGAATAAAAAGTAAGTAACCACATGAATAAAGGAAAAAAATCGAAGAAATCTGTCGAATGTTTCAAAACTGAACAGCTGGAAAAGTTCAGGTCCTTGAGGAGTTTATGCCGGGGCCGCACTGGGGTGGCTCTTTATTTGTAAAGAATAGATATATATTATTTTGGTTGAACATCCTTTTATTTAGGAACCTACATATTTTTTTATAGGAACTTAAATGCGAATGAGAACTCAAACATTCAATCCATTAGGTGTCATCTATAGCAGTGTGCGGTGACTTTTAAGATGAGGGATGCTATTTAAAATAAATTGTTTGAATTTTTTTTTTCTACCATGCCCGATCTTGATAGGATCATATGGGCCTCCACAAAGTGGAGGTTTGTATTGACAGATTTTTGTTTTTTACGAGAAATGGATGTCAGCCACTTGCTCAACCTATTCGGTCCGTACCCTGACACACACAAATTGAAAAACAATATGTGTACTTGCCAGACCCAGGATTAATTATTAATTAACCTTGCTATACATATACCTACCTACTTATGCAGGATTTGTATGGAAAGTAGATACTTTCAAAACTAAAATAGGTACAATTTGCAGCCTATATTGATAATGCAGCGTTTGCAACAAAATATGTGTAGTAAACAGGGAACTCAGAAATAATGGGAACTGAAATACATAACTGGTAAGGAGAAGCAGGCAACCGATCACGAGTAAGGAGGAATACGGGATAAATTTAAACACGTGTCAAGAATACGTCATACGTTGAATACTGACAACTGCTCTCGGTTTATGCATTGACGCTCATTCAATATTGGTGTATTACACACACTTTTGCACGTCTATAATGCGTGGTTCATTTTTGTAGGACACTCACACGTTCAAAACCCTGCGTCAACAATTTACTGTATTGATACATAGCCTATCGGAACTATTATTCTATTTATTATCTGTTCTGTGGTAGTAAACATTGTTTTAATATATTAATAATAACATTAAGTGCTCACTACAAGACTTCAAATAAAATGATTTTATTTATAAATAAATATTTTAATTATATTGAAATAATTCAGGGATGCGCTGCATCTATAGCTAAAGATGGACCAGACCGCAAGCCACTGTTAGACACCTATTTATTATTAATAAAATTGCACTCTGATTTTGAAATATTTGCTTTTGATAAGCATTTTGACAACAGTTTTCAATTAAGAGTGACAAAATATTGTCGAATATCCACAGCATACCTTCAACATGATGGTTTGGTTTAGGCAGGGTTTAATAATTGAATTTTAAATACTAATCAATACCATCTAGGTACAATTTATATTCTTAGTTCAATGACAACAAATAAGTTTAGTATGTTAATACTAATAATACTATCGATTTTGAATTTAAATAAGTATGACTGACAAAGTTCAGTTGCATTTTTTATGTCGAATCTCAACAGCCTACCTCTACCCTTCTCGGCTGGGGTGGTATTTAGCGGCCTTCCAGACCACGTTGATTCGGTTGGATTAAAGAACAGGCAAGCCAGGTTGAAATCTACATCAGGTTTTAATTGTACATGTTGCATTTCGTCGTAGAACATTTCACAGTGAGCTGCCTTATCAGAAATAGATGGCCGTATGGCATTGATATAAAAAATACGCGTTGTTCATGGAGCATTTCAGACAGTACCTACTAATGTCCCAATTTTATAAGATTCAATGAACACATTTATTTTATATTGACAACGCTGTCATTATTATGAAATATTTGATAGGTATAACTTGATACTTACGAGAATCTACGAGAATTTTATATAAATAAGTGTGTACCTATATATGATATGATTGTATTTCTAATTTACTTACCTACCTACCTATTTTCTTCTGTCTTTCTTTTGAATTCCGTTGGGATTTATTGCGTATTTTTTAAGTGACGTAAATTTAATGTCAATCCTATACAGCGATTTATTTTCGATAAAAGATTTCACGGTCAACTGTTATACGGCCAACTGTATACCTACCATTGGCTAAGGGTGGAGGTAGGCTGTTAAGATCCGCCATAAATAGTGCACACTAAACTTTGCTGGTCATACGTATTTGTTTTCATTGAAATAGGATTACAATTTACAAATGGTGTTTGGTCAGTTTTTAAAATTTAATTAAACCTTGCAAAAACCAAGCCATAATAGATAATAGTCAAAAAATACTCGTTCATCTATAAAATATCTAAAATTATGCAATTAAATCATATATAACTTTGAATATTTCATATATGGAATAATATTTTTATCTCTGATAGTTTGGTTGAGGCAGGGCTTAATGAATTTAAAAAAAATGAAGCAACACCATGTGTGATATGTATTTTTAATCCAACGAAAACAAATAAGTATGAATTAAAAAGTGTGCGCAATTTTGTCGTATTGCCCAAAATATACGAAAACTATTATGGTTCGGTTAGGCAGGGTTTAATTGATTTTTAAAAACTTACCAATACCATCTGTAAATTGTACTCTTAGTTCAATAAAAACGAATACGTATGACTAACAAAGTTTAATGTGCGCTATTTATAGGGGATCTTAATAGCCTACCTCCACCCTTCTCCACTGATACCTACAAATATCTGGACACGTGTGAAATAACGTACCTAATATATTATATAAAGTTAACCAATCCAATTCGACTCTGTATGTGCTATATTACATCGGTCAGAAAAAAATGTATCGACACATTATGAATGAAACCGAAAGTCGTATAACATCTTGAAAAATCGTACACCTTGCCTATTTGGCAGTTGTAGACTGCAGTGACAACTAACCTTTTCAATTTGCTGGCGTGTTAGTGTTATTGTATCGCGTGCCAATGTTTCGAGCTCTGATTGTGAGCGATTATGATGCTTTCAATAATTTAAAAACGAAGCGAATTATGTGTTTCGTTATCGATTTGATTCCGATTGAGGTTTTGGTGCCAATGATTGGTTGCTGAATTAATTTAGTTAAAATATGTAGGTATATACGAGGGTGGGTCAATAAGTCCTTAGAAAAGCCGACAGGTGGCGCGACTAGTACTGTAAGCGGTTTGTTTTCATGCAGCGGCACTACCGATTCAGTATGCTGCGAAGTTTCAATCAGATTGGTCGGGTTGTTGTGTGTTTCTCGTACATTTAAAAAAAAATTGCTTGTTTACAAAAATGGAGAAAATTGAGTTTAGAGCTGTTATCAAACATTTTAATATAAAAGGGTTAACAGCAAAGGAAATAAAAAATGAGTTGGATTTAGTTCACGGCACATCTGCTCCTTCACTTGCAACTATTTATAACTGGTTAAATGAATTTAAACGTGGTCGTACATCAACAAAGGATGAACCACGCTCAGGACGTCCTGTAGAGGTGACTACACCAGAAATGATCAATAAAATCCACGATATGGTGTTAAGTGACCGAAGATTAAAGTTGAGTGAGATAATTGAGGTTACAGGGATCTCAAAAGGTAGCGTCATTTCTATTTTACATGACAAATTGGGCATGAAAAAAAATTCTGCAAGATGGGTGCCGCGTTTGCTCACAGTCGACAATAAACGCAATAGGGTGGTGGCCTCTAAAGCCCTGTTGTCGTTCATGCAACGCAATCCGGATGAATTTTTTCGTCGCTTTGTGACTGTAGATGAAACATGGATACACCACTATACTTGCGAGACGAAAGAACAGTCAAAGCAGTGGATTGCGGAAGGCGAACCATGTCCAAAGAAGGCGAAAACCGTAAAATCAGCTGGTAAGGTTATGGCTACTGTATTTTGGGATGCACGTGGAATTATTTTCGTTGACTATTTGGAAAAAGGAAAAACAATAACAGGGGATTATTATGCATCTTTATTGGACCAGCTAAAAAACAAAATTGAAGAAAAACGGCCTCATTTAAACAGGAAAAAAATCCTCTTTCATCAGGACAATGCCCGTGTTCACACATGTTTACGATCAATGGCTAAAATTGAAGAATTGAAGTTTGAATTGGTCGACCACCCACCGTATTCGCCAGATTTAGCCCCCAGTGACTTTTTCCTTTTCCCATGGCTAAGTGGACAACGTTTTTTTTCAAATGAAGAAGTCATCGATCGGACAAATGCTTATTTTGAGGACCTTCCGAAAACTTATTTTTCTGACGGTTTAAAAAAAATTGAGAAACGTCTAACCAAGTGTATTGAGCTCCAAGGAGATTATGTTGAGAAATAAAAAAAAAATTAAAAAATAAAAACTGTTTTAATGCTTTTTTCTAAGGAATTATTGACCCACCCTCGTACTATATACCTACTTACACCTGCCCGGAAACAAATTATTTGTAAACTTTCGCCGCTACGCCTATACGAATTCACTATTCACGTGCAAAAATATTTTCTTTGGAATTCAAGGCATGAAAATATGTTTTCCAATTTCCAATAACGATGAAATACAAAAAAAAAACATGACAATTTGTATAAAAACGCGGGGAACCGTCTGTTTACTGCCAGGCGGGAACAGCGGCAATTTTCATGACCGATTTTGGCAAAATTCATGAATTCAAGAATGAAAACCTAACCTCGCCTGTCACCAAAGTTCGCGTGCTTTCAGGAATCGCACCCCCCCCCCCCCCTCCAATCCGACGCCAAACTGCAGCCCAAGTGAGGGACCCTCGACACGTCATGCATGGGTATCAAATGTGCAAAACATGGCTAAAATCCAGAAAAGGCTTTATGGTGACAACTGACAACTATAAGTACCTAGGTACCTCTGACCGTCCCACCCGAAGAAAATAGACTATCCGCATGGGAGGTTAACCTAGCCTCTGAGGGTCTCGAAGATTTCAGAGCATCTCCCATCTGGAGCCAGTCTCAGATACCGTACATGGAAAGCCCTAAACAGACTGAGAACCATGGTAGGGCGCATCCGAGACAACATGGTGAAGTGGGGGCTTGCCCAGTAAGCTGCTACTTCGACGAGATAAGCCGAGGAAAATGGTGTTGCCTTCGCTAACCTCTGGAGCGACACATTGTAGCTATTGAATACACGACACAACGAAGAAGAAGAACCTAACCTAACAAATAATCCAGTATATCGTCTATTTCCACAATATTTTGTTTGCCACTGGCGTCCACTAAACAGACAAGCGCCAAAAACACTTTAAATGATTTTATACAAAAATGTATCACTATGTAAGAAGTTTTTATACTTAAAATGTTTATTTATTGTGTGAAGATAGATGTACGTATGTCGGTCCAAACTAGGCTTTAGCGTGGAAAGAGCGAGTTGACATATTATTGAGATGTGTCATCTTAATTGATGTCTAAAAAAATCACACCTAGCAGCCCCTTATCACGCTGAGAGTGAAGAGGCGATGTTGAGCGGTACTGATTACGGTAGCAAATCATGGCACCTTGCGAAGGCTCAGAGCAACCGTATGAGCTCCGAAAGCAAATGTTTGCGACGGATACTGGGTGTGCGGTGGGTATGACTATAGGATTAACGAGGAGGAGAAAGAACCAAGCGGCTTCTCATCATGCTGAGAGTCGAGAGGCAACATTGGAGCTGGCTTGGCCACGTGCTGTGGATGCCAGCAGAGAACCTCAACCTGGCTTGCCTGTTCTTCAAGCCGACCGGATTCCGGCGTCCTGGAAGGCCGCTAAATACTATCTATATAGTGTAAACGGAGGGGCGGTGCGGACTGTCGAAAGCTTTCTCATAATCCACAAAGCAGCAAGCCATCGGACTGTTCAGGTCATGGCTCTGCTGGAGAAGACATCGAAGGTTGTGGATTTGGTCTGCACACGCTCGACCAGGTAGAAAATCGGCTCGGTTTTTCCTGAGGACGTGCATTATGGCCCCCTTATTCTCATCAAGAGGATGTTTGCCAAAATCTTTCCCGGAACACTGAGTAGCGTAATGCATCGGTAATTGTCGCAGCTTAGAGGGTCACCTTTTTTATGAAGTGTGATGATTTCACCGTTCACCCAGTCCCTTGGACAGCGCTCTTCTTCCCACACCTTTGTCATCAGATAAAACATAGGGTGCAGGATTGCGCTCAGACTGTACTTGAGGAATTCAGGATGAATCCCGTCTCACCCCGGTGCCTTTTCGTTCTTGAGCCTTTTCACAGCCTGTGTATAATAATTACCACCATTGGACCGGACCCATCCCTTTGTGGTGTGGTCGACTGACTGATAATGCATAAGTCGAATTTTATTTTTGTCTATTCTTCAACTCCATTCAATTGTTAAAAAATCCTCTTGGTGCAAGCCGTAATATAAAGTGAGGACATGGTGGGATTGGAAAACCAATCCTATTCATTATGTATACTACCCTCTATTAATGGATAGTAAAAACTTTAAATCGATAAAGGGTTTTGTCTAATAGATGGCAGTGTAAAACCTTGTTATCATAAACCAGTCCTGCGGTATTTTATTGAGACTCGTCTTACCTTCATAATTTTTACTGCCCTCTATTAATGAATAATAAAATCTTTAAATCGCTAAAGGGTTTTACTCATGTTTAATAGATGGCAGTGTGAAAAGTTTTTATTATTATTCAGCCCTGCACTATTTTATTGAAAGACTTACCATCATACCTACTATAAAGCCAGCTGTGACGAATTTAATGTAAATAAAAAGTCAACATTATAAAAATCATTTAATTTATCTTAAAATATAAAATAATTACAAAAATGTCAACAATCATGCCGACGAAATAAGTATAACAATTATATTCCTCCACAATAATTACATCATAAGTACCGAAATAATTAGTTCGCTATATATTATGGGACACCAAGATGTATCTACGTTGATTTTTTAAAGGAAGAACATCTAGTCAATGCATGTATCATGTGGACACTGGCAGACACAGATAATTGTTAAACATACAATTAATATGAATAAACAAAACCATAAAATATTTCAGTCACATAAAAACATAAAAATATATACTTAAAACTGTGACTGTAACATATAACCAAATTTACTTTGATGCTCATATTTTTAATTAACTTCCAATAATTGATAAGACGACTTCCATAACATAAATCCATAAATTACAATCTGGTTTCGCAACATCAAAAATGTGACCTTATATAATTTGGAACGAAGTCTCTAAAAACACATTAAAATTGATTTGATTAGTGTCATGGAAGATGCAGTACAAAACAATACTCTCAGAAATATACGCGGTCAGTATTTTTCTGTGACTGATAAAGCCAATAGTCTTTGAATAATTATGACTAATTTGCTGATGAAAAGGAAAAAAAATATCATCTTGAATAGAAAGGTTTTTTCGTCAGGCCAACCGGATTCCGGCATTCTGGAAGGCCGCTAAATACTATAGAGTGTATACGGCGGAGCTACGGGATGCTGGTTTGACCTGGAACGAAGCAAGAAGACTGGCGAGGGACAGGGATTCTTGGAGGCGTCGCGGGTGTCCATATGCTCCGACTAAGGGGCGGATATGGCCGAAGAAGAAGAAGATAATATGTTTCGTAGGCGTTTTGCGACCTCTATAATTACAGAAGCACCATAACACATGACACTAATAAAACACTCAGCAAGGTAAATGTCGTCAAATCTGTGCTCGCATAAACAAGATAATAACTATTCGTTACCTTACTTTGAAAAGGTTCTAATTGAACTTGACCATGTTTTGAGCTATGAGCGTTTGAAATTTGGAATGGTCATATTTTCAATATAAAAAGACATGTAGATAGAACTCCGGCATACTGCTAATTCCCATATTTGACAATAGATGACTCTGAAATGAACGTATATGATAGAATATGGCTAATGGAACCTTTTCACACCAAAAGGTCATTTTAGGCCAAAATGTCAGTTAGAACCTTTTCAAAGTAAGGTAACATATTGGTAGTATTTTCGGCTGACGTATTAAAAACAGCGTTGCCAATTTAGCATTTTTCTTGCCAGATCCAGCATTTTTCGATAGGCAGCTAAGGGACGGATATAGCCAAAGAAGAAGAAGATGTGTAATGATCCTGTACACAGTTCTAAAAATTCCTTCAGTTAGTAGTCAAAAAAGATGCTTTTTGTGCATTTTGTACAGGTAATAATTGAGTTACTATTGGATTATTTCCGATACAATTTTATACGCAGCTGATTTTTTATGTTCAATTATTCTCTTCTTTAAACTAGATTGCTGAGATGATATTGAATCACAGGACACTGCTGTCACTGTATTGTCAACCTTAAATGCTTATCGGAGTGAATTCCTAATGTTTTGACAGATTTACACGACGCACAACCGATGTCTACATTTTTTAAAAATCTTTTAAAATTTTACGAACCGCCACTGCACTCCGGTGAGTTCTGGTCTATTTCGAGCACTATGAGCAAACATTGTGATGTTGATTTTTCGGTTTTTGTCCCAGTATGATGTTATAAAGGCCACTATACTCCTTATTTATCTTGAATGGCGAATTATTCAAAGCCGGGATCAGACGTTGAATATCTTTTTCGTCTTTAGCGATCCTTGATGCATTCCACTCACTATGGGATTTAGAATCAACATCGCCAGTGGCACCGGTTTGCGATCCAAGATAAAAAAAAATGTGGAGTGAACTCAGGTTTAGAAAGGATACGGCAGCAATCGTCTCTGCATTGGTTTTCTATTTTTATACACACATATCACCAAATCAAGGAATCGATGCCAAGAAAGATCCTTATTTCATCGATAATTTTGAACACATCGTACATCCAAAAGGTGACCAACCGTCTTACAACTGCGCTGATGGTATGGTAAAAATTACCAAATTTTCAGTAAATCCGTGCTTCGATATTGGTTTTTTTTAAGGATTCGAAACAATTTTTGATGGGTTTTTTTAATACCTCAATAAAAAAATATTGACCACTAATATTATTTGGCAACATCGATATGTATTATCAATTTACGTGACCTTAGAACATATCAATTTTTGTCAGAATGCATTAAAAAATGTGTAATTTGATTTAAAATCATAAAAGATAGGACTCATAGTTGTTCATTTGGACTGGAATCCGATGGATGCAGATTCGAATCCCACGCAGTAAAGTAATTTTCAAAAGTACTCTTTCTAATATGTATGTTTATGATTCCATATTGTTTAATGTTTAATAATGAATGCTACATTCTTAAATCTTATGAATGTTATCATTAAAAGTGACGATTATTTGAAAGTAAATATAACACAAGACTTGAAGGTAAATTGTAAAACTTCAATCAAGCGTTTTGTCAAAATTGTACACAATGTTCATTCCTATTGCATTTCTCCGCAGTTGGTGATGGTGATTTTCTCCGATGTGGTCCCACTCTTGCTTCCGAAGCTCTCAATCTTCTTAACAACGTGCAAGCCCGATATCACATGGCCAAACACCACATGTTTTCCATCGAGCCAGTCAGTTCTGAAAACAGAAAGAATTATTTAATTAATTATTGCATGGTTAAAAATGCTCCTGTCCAGATAGATTTTCCCCTGTTCAACGAAGGGCGAGAACGTCAATTGTGTCAACCATTTTAAATACTTGGGGGTGCACATCACGGGAAAAGACATTTCGCAAAGAGAGTTTACTATTCGAATATGAACGGCTGGAGGAACATTTAACTCTGATGCCAAAGTGTGAGTTTTAGACATTGAGTATCCGAAAAAATTGCAATTTTCTGATATAGGAGCAGTTCTTATTTTGAAATTTAGTGCCCAGTCAAAAATTTCCTAATTTGGAATTAATATCTGTCGTGGTATTCGTTGTATACGTCCAGCAGTGCTTGTAAAAGTGGTCCAAAATTGGATATCCAGAATGCACTTTGTCTAGAACAGTCGTGGTGGCAATATGCCCGAAATCATTTTCAACTGTTAATGCCATGAAAAGTAAAGATTTTTGATATTTTTTACAACTTCAAATTCAATTGGGCTTAAAAAACACTTTTATAAAAAGATTAGGCAATGTTCCAACATGAAAAAAGGACACCTTCAAGATTCCGTGAGGCTGGCCTTCATTCAGTAGTCAACGATGGTGAACGAAATACAGACCCAGGTATCACAGCAACGACAGAGCTAAGCATGTATGTACAGTCAACCTCGGTTATTACGACTACGGATATAGCGAGATCTCAGATGTAACGAGGAAACATTCGTTGACATTTTAATTTATATATGATTTTCTCCATACATTTATTCACTTTTATAATGAGCTACTTATCGGCTATACCGAGCTAAAATATCGTTGAAAATTTTCTTAAAACAGTTAATTGTGTCGATCGTTTAAAAACCTTTCGACCGTAAGCAATAAAATTCGACCGGACAGGATGCCGCCGGTATCGGATTACGTTTTTGACACTAGTTAAGTGTCTAAGTACCTACCTAATTGGTGTTTTCACCGACAATATTGAAAAAGTTTCCACGCATATGGTTGAAATTGCATGTTAAAAATACAAGGTTTGTGAAGTCAGTAGGTACCTACCAGCGTTCATTACAATAAACAACTTCATTTCAACATCAACAAACATTTATAATGAGCAAATTCAGTCGGTTCCATCTTCCTCGTAATAACCAAGTTAGACTGTATTTTCAAATGCTAATTGATTTATAATAATTAGACATGATATTTCACTTTACAGGTGACTTTCGATGAGACCCTAGAAATGTATCCGGTGTCATAAAGACACATATTAATGTACTTATATTGTAAAATATAAATATTATCTGGCTATAATTGGATTTCTCCTGAAAATACAGTATAACCTCGTTTTTACGTGCCCGGAATTAACATTTTCCTGGCAATTGCGTGTAATTTTTTCAGTCCCGATGTATTTCAGTACATTTAATATTAAATTTTCTTTCCCCCGATTTACGTCGGAAATATTCAAAATATGTGAGTTACGCGCGCTTGACAATGATTGGGTCGTGACATTCGAACGGCGTAGGGTGTTTGGAGGGAAAACTCCGTGTCTTTAGAATGGCGCACGGTGATTGGTCGGCGAGCGACGCTGTGATTGGCCCGAGTTCGGCGCGTAACAAGGTGATTGGTCCATTGGTCGCCATCTTTTCTTTTGGCATCGTGTTTGTGTTTTGTATACACTCCGTCTGTCATTATTCTGTCATCAAAAATATTGCTATTCCTCGATAGGTGCCCAGCTCACCCCACAAACTTGACTTTGAGGAACATTCAGTTGGCATTTTTTCCTCCTAACTGTACAAGTGAACTGCAACCCCTGGATTTAGGGATAATTCGGGCATTCAAGCACTACTATAGAAGAAACTTGGTACAGAAGTTATTGTGTCAGTTAGAACGAGGGGAGGAGCCGAATAAATTAAGTTAAATAAAAGTTTAAATGTCCATTTTAGATGCAATGCATTATACTGTTAAGGCATGGGGTGAAATAACCGACTCTACCATCAAGAATTGTTTCCGGAAAGCTGGGATATACAAGGAGCATGATGAAGACGTACCCAGTACCCAAGAAAATATCCAATGTGATGTTATAGAAGGCTGGGAAAGGATTTCAGACCAACCCCTGGAGGATTATGTAAAAATTGACTCCAATGTTATGACATCAGACTTGGTGGAAGTTGATGACATTGTTGACAGTCATTTAACACCAGCAGAGAACTGTCTGATGAAGAAGAGGTTGATATTCCAACAAAAGAAGAAGCAATGAGGTTCACCGAGGGTTTAAAAACCTACTTTACAAGCTTTACTGATATTCAAGATGACACTTTTAAATGTTTATATAGTCTTGAAAGACAATTACATAACAAAAAATAAAAATGCAACAAACTAATATACATGATTTTTTCAATAAAAATTAAAAAAATTTTCAATAAAAATTTAAATTGAATGTTGTTTTTTAATAAAACGTTATTTTTTTAGAAACATAAAATTTAAATGTTCTTTTTTTCAATACCCCCCTTTTACATTTTCCCTCCAATTAGGTTTTTTTTTTCAGTCCCTTAAAAAACGTAAAATAGATACTGTAATTCCAAACATCAAACACTTCTCAGCTGATGTAAATATAAAAATTTAATAATAAATTTAAAACCAAAGGGGAAATTCCTGGTCCTTACTTCGCAGTGCACAGGAAGAATTGTGATCCATTGGTATTGGGTCCCGAGTTCGCCATGCTGAGTGTGCCGGGACCAGTGTGCTTCAGTTCAAAGTTTTCGTCATCGAATCGCCGGCCGTAGATTGATTTTCCGCCAGAGCCATTGTGGTTTGTAAAATCGCCACCTTGACACATCTGATTAACATCGAGTCAAGTTTCATATTGTATTATGTTGTATGTAGATAAAAAAGTATTAATAATTTGACTGCTTTGCGTCGTATTGTGAGACTCAGTTTAACATAGTTTTTTCTAATATACAGTCGAACTTGGTTATTACGATCATGGAAATAGCGAAATCTTGGATGTAATGAGGAAACATTCGTTGACATTTTAGTTTATGATTTTCTCCATACATTTATTCACTTTTATAACAAGCTGCTTCACGGGTATACAGAGCAAAACTGTTAATGTGTCGATCGTTTAAAACAACATTTTCGACCCTAAGCAATAAAATCTGACCGGGCAGTTAACTAGACCGATGCCGCCGGGATCGGATTAGGTTTATGACACTAGTTAAGTGTCTAAGTACCTAATTGGTGTTTTCGCCAAAAACATTGAAAAAGTATCCACGCATATGGTTGAAATTGCATGTAAAAAATCCAAGCTTTGTAAAGTCAGTAAGTACCTACTAGTGCCAGCGGCTCAGCACTTCATTACAATAAACAACTTCTTTTGTAGTTTATGAATTCCATGCTTGTTTCAGGGATTTTTATGATGGTTTTCAGATTTTTTATGTTCTATGCTTCAATAGAACGAGGTGCGAAAAATGTTATATAACGATGTAACGAGTGATGCTTATAACGAGAAAATTCAGTCGGTCCCATCTTCCTCGTCATAACCAAGTTCGACTGTGTATATCACTTAAACCTTAAAGGCCTAATGCATAAAATATCAACGTAATGTAAATTTACAATTATTTATCTAAATAGTGGCAACTTTGTATTCCGCGATGAAAATTGTTGCTATTTATTGGATTTTAAAAATCTACAAGGTTTGCAATTCCTGCAATTGATTTATATTTTATCAGAGGCGCACGATCTTATAATGTTCTGATGAAATGTTTCAAGGCAATATTATAAAGGATACAAAGTCTGGAATGATTCGGTGAAACTTGCTCCCCTGGTAACCGAACCCTCGTTCATGTGTGCACAGCGCTCGGAAGTTTTCAGCCGTCCGTGGAACAACATCGGCCCGAAGGAGGATCATTACTCGGCCAAGTTCCCGCTTACCGGCTGATATATCGAGGTACACCTGGGGATTTCGTTTACCAGAAACTGCAGGTAGGATTTGATTGTCTGTCTCCTGAAAGAATCATAATGAAAATATTGTTTAGTACCAAAGTGCTTTGGGCCAAACACAATATATAAAACCACGTAATTATAAAACCTATGCATTGTTGAAAAAAACTAACTAAGTAACTATATTATGCATGTTGTGATCAATCAAGTACAGAGCCACAGATCTCAAAATCAATAGCTACCTCTTCCAAGTGTGTAAAGACAATTATTAAAACACAAAGTCAGCTGACGCATACTATGAAAGTTGTAAAACTGGTTTCAATAAGTTGTTTATATAATATAATGACAGTTTTAATAGTGCTAGTCTTTCATCTTTGTGTAGACTGTAGATCAACCATGCCCAACCCGTGACCCAAGACACAATTGAAGTTTTCGGCTTTCTATATTTTGCATTTTGGTATTTATACAATAAAAAAAATTCTCGTAAATTTACCACGGTTTCTACTATGTGTCCTTCTTCCTTCTTTACTCGACGTTTCGGGCGCAGATCTTGATCTCTTGATAATGGCCTCTGCAACGAGCCCGAAACGTCGAGTAAAGAAGGACACACGGTGGAAACCAAAAAATCTATTAACACATTTATATGAGGCGTCTAATTCGAAATAAATTGCGATAAGTCCACATTTGGTCAAAATCGAGAAAAAAATACGCACGTATTCTTTGTATAATTTTACAGAATATGTATTGATCTATAAATTCCAAAACATGACATAACCCTATGAAAAAAAATATTTTAAGTCTCGATTTATTACAAAAAGCGCCAAGTCCGTTTTTCATATTATTTAAAGCTTGGTTGAGTTTGCGCGTGTTTATGTCAACCAATAAGGGAACGTTCAATATTGAAAAGGGTGTCTCCCATGCTGTAGCATCTGGTAAGCTTATGACAGTGCCACGGAAGTATGTGCCTTATGCGGGATAAATTAAAAAGTGAAGTACAAGTAGCGCTAAGTCCAATTTTATTATCTCACGTTAAAACAAATAATTGAAGCTAGAAACATAAAAACGTTGTTTCCCGAAAATATTGAATTGTGGACTTGACGCTTTTTGTAATTAGACGCCTCATATTATATTTTGTGAAATTAGAACTTTCTTTTGTGCTGCGTGCTAGTACCTGTTT
Organism: Rhyacophila brunnea; assembly: GCF_057557595.1. Classification (NCBI taxonomy): domain Eukaryota; kingdom Metazoa; phylum Arthropoda; class Insecta; order Trichoptera; family Rhyacophilidae; genus Rhyacophila; species Rhyacophila brunnea. The sequence continues at coordinate 26,038,075 of NW_028232904.1, read as the reverse complement.
TTATGCTTATGCCGGCTCCACACACTCCGTACTTAATAGTGACCATAAAGATTTTTTTAAATATTCTAATGAAGTCACAAAATTAATTAAAGAATTCAATACCAGATTTGCATGTATGAGGAAATGTTCAAAAAATTATTAAATGGATTAACGTAGAGGTGGAATCAGCGCATCCAAATTTACAAATGGAGCTAACAGAACTGCAATCAAGCATAGAGTTGAAGTGCATGTTCAAATGGAATAAGCTTGAGTTTTGTCAGAAATATATCCTCGAAGATGGATTTTCAAAATTAAGACTACTGGCAATGTCCATTACAGCAGCATTTGGGACTACATATCGCTGCGAATCGTTCTTTTCGAAATTAAATGAAGTAAAAACGAAGTGTCGCAGCAGGTTGCAAGATAAAAACACGACCAATTAACTGCGATGCAAGTCAGCTAAATTAACAGTCAATATGAAAAATATATCAAACAATATACAAAAACAAGTGTCAAATTAATTATAAGGTAATAAAATATCTTGAATAAGTTCGGCCCACCTAACTCAGTAATATTTTGTTTGGCCCACCATACGATTTAGGTTGGGCATCCATGTGTAGATGATCAATGCTCTATACAATTTTTCTTTGCCGAAAATGAGACAACGATATTCAATATTATATCATTTACTTGATTTCTATTTATAATACATATTTATTTGACACCTGTCACTCGCGACACTGTTTTTCTGTATCAAAAGTTTGCTGACGTCACGATTATTGTAAAGAAGACTTATTCTACGCTTATGACACTGTCGAATAAACTTCTGACCGTTGCAATACGAAATATGAAATCCAAACACCAAACAGTTTTATCAGCGATGAGTTCACGTTGATTACTTACTTCTTGTGTGTCTTCAGTTTTTTCCTCTTCCGTTATATCAGGAACTGTTCCAGGTAAGGCAGACCCGGCGTGTTTCTGCAGCCAATTGTCTTCGCTCCAAACAGGTCTTAGAGAACCTTCTTTTATGCGTTGTGGTGTAGCGATATTCACGCGGACTGTTCGGCCGAAAAGCTCTGAATCATTCTGAAATGAAAAATAATACTAATTTGTCATAATATTATGTTGACGACAACGATGTTGAATTATGTAAATAGCTGGCGACCAGGTCAGACAGTCCGATGGGTCCAACAGTTGGTTGAACCGAGTTGAGCAGTTCTTCCATATCTGTACACATTTTAGGACATTCCCAGAAGATGTGGTTTGCATCTTGTATTTCTCCGCCACATAGACATGTTGAAACGGTTAACAAGATCATGATCGTGGCTGATCTTCAGCAAAGTCACCATGTCCATTTCCATTCGACATTTGATATTAGGAAAAAACAAATATGTGTGACTGCCTTTGGGGGAGGCATTCCATTTTTCTGCCAGGTCATCAATATCCAACGTTATTAGTTCGCTTTCCCATGAATAGTTTTTCACTATCAAGGCGGTGAGGCTAGCATTGTGGACGCGTCATATACCTGTATATGCAGATCGAGAGTGAGAACGCTAGTTAAGACAATGAGCGCTTCTGTTGAAGTATTATGGTAGGCCTTTATGATTGACAACAAGTGCATTTGTGTTCGTGTTAAAAACTGACAGCCGATGGATCAGTGCGAACGTCGCTACAAGCATTCATGCATGTAAGCATCGTAGCTACGTGCATACGACAAATTCACGTTACACTACATGTTACATTACACACGTTTGGATGTGGCCTTAACTACATTTAATTAGATGCCAATGTTTGCAGTAAATATGCTAAAAGGCTGCTAAATATCATCTACAGGGTGTATTTAACTGCTGGTATGATGCAATAACATTTGCGATCGACAAGGATTCTTGGCGTATAAATTATATTTGCTACATTATTGTGCACACAAAAGAAAATAATGATAGTTTACACTGTTTACTGATAGTACGCTTCATTTATTTTAACTTGGTTGCTATGGTAATAATAACCTTACCATATTATCAATGGCTGCAGCAGCGTCTTCTGCATTTTCAAATTCTATGAAAGCAAACCCTCTGTGCCTTTCCGATTCGTAATCCAAGGGAATCTGAATGTCCACCAAGTCTCCGAAAGGAATGAAGGCGGCATTCAGCACTTTATCGTCGACTTCTTCTGCAAGGCCGCCAACATAGACAGTTCTTTTGGCAGATTTTGTCGACATATTTATATTTTGTAAAGAAAGCAAGCGTAATTGATGAGATTTGATAACTTTTTTTAGGTTATGTTATGTTTAACGCAACAAATTCGTCTTTTAAAACTGTCAAATTAATAATGTTGCCATTGTAGAAATAGTGTAAATGAACAAGTATAAATAAAATTGTGTGTGAGGAAAAAATATTTTCCTAACAACTTATTTAGATTATTAATTTATAAAAAAACTAAATAATTTTGACTATAAATAGAAGGAGCTTGATACGTTATTTTCGTTATGTCATTTCAAACTATTTGGCGAGGGCGTGAAGCATGGTCAAATTAGTAACAGGGGTGGCAAACTTTTCGAATGAAGGGCCAAAATTCAGGAATTCAAAATGAGCGGCGGGCCGCAAGTAAAATACCATTTTATATGTACACTATTTTATTAAAAAAAAAAAAACAATCTAATGAGAGGAATGGAACTGTTTTACGTCTATAAATATATTATTTGAAATTCAGGTGTTATTTATGTAATTGAGAAAGGCGTTACGGTGAAGCCTTAACTGAGTCTTTTTTAAAGAGGCACCTAGCGGAAAAATACGAAGCTTGCAATTTGAGACATTTTTTTTGATAATTTAAGATTTCAACTCTATTAATTAATAAATATGTATCTGAAAACATTAAAGAGATTTTTTTTATTTTAAGTCAAAGATAAACCAACAATTTAAGAAAAATGTTATAAAATGTGAATTTTGTTTACGTCTCCATCTTATTATTACATAGTTTTAGTATTTTTCATATTAATTTTAAAAAACACCGATTTTTATAAAAATATAAATGTATATAACTTGAAATTCTTTTTATTTATATCAATAAGGTAAGACCAAGTTTATCTTTGAATTAAAAAAAAATCTTTTTAATGTTTTCAGATAAGTACATATTTATTAATTCCGTACCAATATGGCAGAAGCATATAAGTCGTGTTTTGGCGATTTTGAGATTTGAATGCCAATATGTCAAAAAATGCCTACTTTATGTTATGGCAAAAGCATATATCTCTAAAACCTATAGATTTCTCGTAAAACGACTTGGAAAAACAATACATGTCATATAAATTCAAGCTCTAACAAGCCAAAAGCATATATGTCTGACATATGCGCTTTTGGCATAATATAAAATTTCAATATCTAACAAGGCAAAAGCATATGTCTGACATATACGCTTTTGGCATAATATAAAATTACGCATGCGCAGACTTATCTATGGTGTTCAGCATTTTTGGCAGCTGTTAAAATTGTGATTTTTTGTGCTTGTGTTAATAACCTCTTTTACAATGTATCAAAACCCTAGAACTTTACTAATTTTGCAAAATGCTCGAATATTGAATAATGCAAACAATAATATCCATGGAGTTGAAGGTAAGCAATAATAAACTAATCTTTTGTTTAATTCATATTGTTACAAAATTATAACCTCAAAATGTGTACAATATACTCCTAAGAAGATTTTAAATGAATCTCTGATGTATTTTAACACTTTTATGTCAAAATATTATGTGTTGATGGCAATATATGTATGGTTCCGATTGCAAATAGTAACCGACAATACATTTTGTGGGTCATGTGCTTAAAATTTCTGCATATTTTTGGTTCAGTATACTAATAGATATTACTTTCAGGCACACCAGTATTGGAAAATAGTTATTTGAATCCAGAATCTGAAGTATGCCCAGTACAATTTGAAGGTGGGGCTTATACACAAGGTCCAAATTTCCATACTGAAGGTGAAGAAATAATTGTCACTGACTATCACAACTTTTCTGAAATTACAGATGGTAAGTAATGCAATATAATGTTGGTCAATCGATATCAGTATTTTTAGTTCTTTATAGTATCAATATAGTTAATTCTATTCAATTTGTTGATTTGTTGGTATCCTAATTAATATTATTTTTTAGATGCAGCATTGTTGGAAAATATTAATACCGATAATATTACAATACAAGTAGTGGAAGAAGAAGCTTATGGACATGATCAGATCTGTGTTATCGAGGAACAAACTGAGGTTGAAAATAGTGTTATTGAAAATCATTTAAGCAGACCTGATATCCTTCCAGATGATAACCAGCTTATAAACTTTGTTGAGCCACATATTACTGAAAGACTGGAGAAAAATACTAAAAAGAAAACGTGTAACAGAAAAGAAATGAAAAAACGTAAGAGTTTAGGCCTAGATTATACCACAAGGCAAGGAATTAAAAAACCTAGAAAAGACATATTTTTCCTGCAAAACTGTTGTCGGCTAAAATGTCATGAACAGGTGGATGAAGAGCTTCAAATAAAATTATTGAAAGATTTTAATGAATTATCTCATCGTGATGATCAATCGCTATCAAACTGCATTCACATTGTAGGAAAAAAAAACGAACGAAAGAGGAGAAACCCCTCAGGCCAGATTAAAAACCGCCAAATCAGTATAATTTATAAAATTATCAATACAGAGGGACTGGAATATAAAGTATGCAAAAAAATGTTTCAACATGTCTTTGGAATCACTGCAAACAAAATAAATATTATCATATCAAAAAAACGATTTTCCGATACAGGATTTATTGGTAATGATAATCGTGGAAAACACGAACCCATAAACAAAAAAACAAATGAAAGGGAAGAAGTTACTGCACACATAAATAGCTTTCCTAAACATGAAAGTCATTATTCACGTCGTCGCACATCCAAAGAATACCTGTCCGGGCAGCTAAACATATCAAAAATGTTTGAAATGTATTGTGATATGCAAATGGAAAAAAATATGATTCCTGTGTCATATTGTATGTATGCTACAATTTTTAGAAGCACCGGATATAAATTTAAAGTACCTAGCAAAGACACATGCAAAACTTGTGATACATATAATATTCAATTAAAATGTGCTACAGATTTACAAATAAAACAAAAATTGGAAATTGACAAGATTGCCCATCAGCAAGTGGCAGATGAAGGCTATGAATTAAAAAAAAAACGATAAGACCAAAGCTCTCCAATCTCAAGGTAAAATTGCTTTTTTAGCATTCGACCTGCAGCAGTGTTTGCCAACGCCTTCTCTTAACTCAAATATTGTGTACTATAAAAGGCAATTGTACACATATAATTTGACCGTAAGAAATTGCACATCGAACCAAACCTCATGTTATATGTGGCACGAGGGAATCGCTGCAAGGGGAGCTAACGAAATAGCGTCTTGTGTGATAAGTCATCTGAATACCTTAACTCCAACTGTTGAAAGTGTTATTGCATTCTCTGATTCTTGTCCAGGACAAAATAAAAATAACATAATAACTGCAGCTCTATCTTACTTTGTAAGTACATCACCAACTATTCAGGTCATGGATCATAAATATTTGCTCCCAGGCCATACGCGACTTGAATGTGACACTGACCATTCACGTATTGAAAAAGCCAAGAAAACTTCCAACATAGAAATTAATATTCCCCATGATTGGTATCAGTTTGTTAGAACAGTAAGGGGCAAGAAATCTTTTATTGTTAAAGAGATGTCTCAGGATGCGATTTACAATTATTCAAGCCTACTTTCTAATCAACTGGTGAAGCGAAAAATTAATACAGTTGGAGAAAATGTCGTTTGGAACAAAATTAGATGGTTCAGGTATGAGAAGGAGTTTGGTTTAATAAAATATAAATATTCGTTACATGAAGATGACCCATTTCTTCAACTTGATTTACGCCGTACGACAAGAGGAAGAAGGAACATTGTTAACATTAAGCAATGCTATAACAGTCCTCTGCCAATAAATCAATCTAAGAAAGATGATCTCATCAGTTTATTGCCATTGATAGATCCGGTTTATCATCCATTTTATATAAATTTAAATACCTGTTAATTTTTTATATAAATACTATAAGTAATACTCATAAACAACTGTTTACTATCTATTATTATCACTGTTAGTTTAATTTTATCATGTTTTCATTTAATTTCCATGCCCTTGTTTTAGTTTTTCTATAAAAAAACATCTATTATTGTAAATGATATGTCAAAATGTTGAAAATATTTTTATGCCAAAACCCCATATGTCATTAAATGCTCAATAACTCATGTAATTACTTAATTTTCTTTTTTTAATAAATATATTTTTAAAATATATTAGTTTTTACCAACTATTATTAACCTGTTAGTTTCATTTTATCGTGTGTTCATTTAATTTCCAAGATCTTGTTTTAATTTTATAAGTTTTCTATAATAAAACATCTATTATTGTAAATGATATGTCAAAATGTTGAAAATATTTTTATGCCAAAACCTCATATGTCATTAAATGCTCAATAACTCATTGAATTACTTGATTTTCTTATTTTATTAAATATATTTCAAAACTATACTAGTTATTTTATAATAATAACATTAAACAATCCAATTTCCTTCATATCCTGATTTGTGACACTTCTTTAAACCTTAAAAACCTTCTCCTGTAAAATGCGAAAAAATGACTTATATGCTTCTGCCATATAGGTACGGAATTAATATAGTTGAAATTGTAAATTATCAAAAAAAATCTCAAATTGCAAGCTTCGTATTTTTCCGCTAAGTTCTCTGTTGGCATATAGGATACCCCTTAAATGAAGAATAGAAAACGATAATATTTTAATTATTAAGTATATTTTTATTAAAAAATACATCATTTGTTTATAGTATAACCTACTACATATAATTATATTATCACTCTACGTTAAAAATCAGGTTTTTTTTATAAAAAAGCCATTATATTCTCATAATTTATGGGAGAGGTAAGAGGTCATCAAACTTGAAGCTTCCAGCAATTCTGTTGCCAATTTTCTTGAAGAGACTTGAACAGGTTCTTTCCACATAAGGTCTGGTTGCTCTCAATAATTCGGCTTTGTTGTGGTTTATTGCTTGGTTGGCAACTTCACCTAGAAAACAAAAAAAAAAATGCAATTTATAATTTTTTCGTTTATTGTCTCTATTTACAATCAAATAGTTACCATAGTTTATTCTTGATAAAAACTTACACACGGATAGCCGGAGACGAGAAAGCTGACGAAATATCTACGCTAAACAAGCAACAGCAAACAAAAGACCTTTAACTTACATATTTTATTATACTTCCCCCCTTAGTTACACAAAAAAACGAAGACACAATAGAGTTATGGAACAGCAGATAGGTACTTGATATTTATTGAGGTTTTACACAACTCTACAACTGACATGTTATTGGCTCATTTATTCTAGAGCATAGACAATAACGAAACGGAAACGTACACAGGTTCTCAATAATTAAAGTTTACAGAATAATGTAGACAAGGCCTGAACAAACACGATGCAGAAGTGCGAGTGAGAAAGTATTCGGTACCCTTATAATCTCTGCGACACGCGCTAGAGTAAGATAAAAGGTTTACAGATCTTGTAGATGGTTTGCTACGGTGTAGCCTGCAAATCTTAGCTTATTGCATAACTAAGCGTCGACAACCGTATTGCTAAAATTGCTATTTTTGTGTTAAACATAAAGTCAGTGTTAATATTTGTTAAGTAGAAAAGATGGTTCTGTGTGTTGTATTAAAATATGGTAGCCGTACTGATAAGCAAGAAGATGGTATTACGTTTCATACTTAAGTTGATACATGTTCGTGATAATTTATTTGTATATTATTATATATTTTAATATCAGTGACCTACTGTTTCTTTAAAATAACTTAAATTATGGATATTTTTACCTAATGGTTGCATTTTGACCGCTTAAAAATGCTATATAACGTAAAAAAATATATTTTAATTCTGAGCGTCTAGTGCAAGCACTAGCGAAATGGTCTATGGTCTCGAACATTTGTAGACGAATGCGTTCGCTCGCCCACAAACCAAACGCACGGCACGCGGCTTCATTTAGCAATGCAACGGGTGGCGTCTATATGTATCTATAGTCTATGAATGTAGACGTTTCGATCAGCTCGTCTGTTTCATTAAATTATATAAATTTAAAAGTATTATCATAAACCATGTACCAGTACAATCATATTATACCTAATACACTTTGAACACCCCCCGATATTATATTACACAACATGCACCACAGGATAAATTTATTTCAAACATATTAGGTATCATATTTTCCCAGGAACGTAAAAAAACAGATACTAATAGGTCTTGGAGCACTGAGAACCAATCTAAACTGATTTAAGCCGAGGGACGATGACTGCTGTCCATGTGACGGTTACACGGCACAATCAGTGTGGCATGTCATCAACGACTGCCCAATATTATAAATGTAGTGATGGGCTCTCGAAGCTTTATATATACAACAATATAATAACAAACTTGATCTCCAGACACGAAATACTAAACAACAAAATAACACAATAACACTACTTACACAAAATATCTAATTTTGGCCATTATTTAAAAAAAAATTTGGCATTGGTGTTAATACATTTGAACAGTATGATTGTACTTACCTAATTCTTCATTTCCATTGAAGAGATTTGTTAATCTCACTGAGTAATCTTGAACATCGATGTCTGTAGTGACTGAGGTAAATTTTATGTATTCTTCGCCGTCTCTTTCCTCCAGTTTACCTTGAATATTGACTTCTGCATTGCAATTTGCTAAAATATTGAAATAGAAATATTTATAAAGTATTACAAAGCAAATTTAATGGTCTAATGGTTTTGAAACAAAGTTTTGTTTACAATAATTGTGTTTTATCACGACAAACGCCGGTTCAATTAAATAACCAATCGACTGTTTAAATCTGCAAACCAGCTACCTAACTCCGCATTTTGTTATAAAGCAAAATGTTTTGTATGCTCACAAAACTTTCAAACTCCTAAACCTATAAAAAATGCGTTATCGTTCTTTAAACAAAACAGCCAACTGCAGATGCTAAATTTCCAATATCGTAGATGGAACAAATCCGGTCTTTGTATAAATATTCTTTATATAAAAGGGAAGCTAAAATATAGTAATAATAGGCAATTCATAGTGCAGCTTATTTGTAAATAAAAAAGTTACCTAGTGTATTTTTGGAATTGTTAAATTCCGCTTGATAGTTAAATAATTATTAGGTTTTTTCTGGTTTGTTTTTATTACTTCGTATTCTTATATTTCCGGTGGTTGTTTGTCCAGTACAAATCTTGCAATCGATTTTTAACTAACTTCCGACTAGCTAGACATTTGAAACTTTTGGAATATATCAGAACGCGATGCCAATGCATTTTTCAATACTTTTAGCCATCTTTAAGCAGAATTGAATTCATTTTCAGTTAATTCTGTTTTGTATGGAAAGTTATTTCAGAAAAATCCGTAAAAAGTTAGACTATTATTGGTTGCTAAGGGGGTGGTCCTAGCAACTAAATTATTAATATATACGTGCGTTACTATGGAAATCAAAATGAAATGTCAAAATGACATTTATTTCAGTGTTCTATATTTGTTTGTTTGTTTTTTATTTACTTCATATAAAGTACAAGTTTGAGCATATTGAGCATAATAATTCAATAGAAAATTTAAAAACGTTCTATATAAAAAGTTCTTTTTATCTTGTAATTATTTTTATGAAAATTCATTATGAGATAGTAATCTGAATTCTTCATTTCAGTGACGTCCCGTGAGAGTAGGCAGGTTATGCATTGCTTAGGAGCGGCACATTATAAAGGGCGGCGAATGATGGAACGCATATTAATATTACAACTTTTTAGAGCAGTAGCGATTTGAAGGTTAGCAGACAATGCTGTCGTTTCATTAGAAGGAATTGACATCTTGTTAAAAAAATATTCGCACCATAAAAATTCTGACAGCATAACTATGTATTATGAAATCATCATCGTCATCAGCCGGGGTCGATTCATTGCTGGATGAAGGCCTCCCCTAGCTCCCTCTACTCTTCTTTTTCCTCACTCAAATTCGATGACAATTAATACCTATTTCTTGATCATTCACCAACATTTTTGTAATTTGCCCCATTAAATAAAATGTCACTTTTCCTCAACATCAAGGCTTCAAATTAAAATTTTGTTTTTTTGACATGTTGATTAGATACTAATTCGCCCATTTAAAAAAAATATAATATGTACTAAAGCGTCAATTACATTGAGCTTCTTTACGAGCTATTTGTTGGCGAATTTAAAAGCGGGCGATTCAGCTACTGCGATTTAACGATTACACACAAAACTTTCCATTCGCTGAGAAGCCACAAGCCAGCGACTATTTTGACAGAACGTAGTTCGTTTTTTTACCGGGAGGTTGCTACTGCGCTCTACTGCGCAGACGCAGTAGGCCCACACGCCGGCGTGTAGCGTGTAAAGTTGACCGGCTTTCAACTTTTATCGGTAGATTGTTTACAACCTGCTCGTAAGCTTGTTCGATGATTACACTGGGCGACTTTACAGGCAGATTATAAATTCGCCAACAAACAGCTCGTAAAGAAGCTCAATGTAATTGACGCTTAAGTATAATCATTACTGCCACCTAGTTGAGATTGACCAAAGTTTTTGGTATCATTTATAAATTCATGATAGATGGTTTTAACAGTCCAATTTCGTCAAACACTGTTATATGGAATTCACTTTAAGGCTATACTTCAGCTGAGGCATGGTCTAAAACGATCGTGACCAACAAAACATAATTTGTCATAAAAATTCAACATGCGTCCTTTTACTGTTATGTTTATTATTATATTCGTAATAATAATAGTGTATTCATTGACATGCTTTCTTTTTCAAGTACATGCGGAACGTTTTTTAGTCATCTTTACACGATTTAAGAATATATTCCTCCGACGCCATCACAAAACAAATTGACGTGCTCACACCTCGACTGTCAGACTCCGATTGGCGACGACTGCGAAATTTCGTTCCACATACCTACTGTTGAAAATTATTTGCCTTTTCACTTATGTACGCTCTTAAATAACACTCTCGTAGGTATTAAAAAAATGAAACTTGCCAATCACGTTCGGTGAGAACAAATATTAACATGTTTTATTATCCCACGATGGCCGCGCGGATTAAACGTCGGCCTATAGCGTCGTGGGTCCCAGGTTTGAATCCTGGGTCTGGCAAGTACACATATTGTTTTTAAATTTGTGTATGAGTCAGAGTATGGACCTAATAGGTTGAGCAAATGGCTGACATCCATTTCTCGTAAATACAAAAATCTGTTAATACAAACTTCCACTCTGTGGAGGCCCATATATGATCCTATTAGGATCGGATATGGTCGAAAGAAAGAAGAACAATTATGAATAAATTTATATATTATGGAAAATTATTAAGAAATATTTTAACAAAATAAACCACAACCTCATTTTATATACATAATAATAGTGTATTAATTATTGTTGATAATATATTATGTTTCCTTAATGCATTTAAAAAGGTGACATACAATGGCAAAAAACAACAAGTTTAACGTTCAAGGCAGTGACATTAACTATCACGACCTTAATTAATTTGTCATTATGCATGCATTTAATCAGGCAGGTACCTAATGACTCATTAGGTATCTGCCTGATAAAATGCATGCATAGAATTATATTCTGTAATTAACGATAGACTGTGACTTCCAGTGACGTCCCGAGACAAAATGCCGCCCAATTTTTTTGCACACTATTTTTTATCAACCGTGCAAGTGTCGTTTCAGGTCACCAAGGACATCGAAGGACAATGGAAGTAGACATCGCGAACCCGACAAAAAAATACAGTAATATTAAACCTTTTATGTTCATTAATACATTTTGTTTCCAACCGGTGAGCTGAATTTTTAATAGAAAGATAGTATATTCTTTATTGCTAAGTTTAGGAAGCTATTTCTATACACCAAATGATTTTCCTCGATTTGCCGCTCTTCGAGTAACTGCCGCCCCCAAGCGACGCTCAATCTGCCTACCCCCACTGGGCGTCACTGGTGACTTCGTTTGCTTGAAGGATGGACACATATATATATAATGAAGAGATAGACTTAAATATTAGATTTAAAAAAAACAATTAGATAGACAATGGTTTACTTTATTCACGCATCTCACCCCACCACTCCACCGCTGCTATTTGACTACTTTATGGACCCCTGATAAATTCAAGTGTGTTATTTGACAATGGTTGGATGTTGGAATGCGCCCTGCTGCCCATATAACCTCACCACTCCACCACTACTTTCTAACCACTTTACATAGTGTGTTATTTTGAAGAAATTTTGATATATCGATATGTAAAAAAACTGGCATGAATAATGTAGTCTTTAAGGCGATACCTCTACCTACCAGAGGCAACTAGCGGAAAAATACGAAGCTTACAATTTGAGACATTTTTTTGATAATTTAAAATTTAAACTGTATTAATTGATAAATATGTTTAAGGGTGATCATATATGCCAACAGAGAACCTAGCGGAAAAATACGAAGCTTGCGATTTGAGTTTTTTTTTGATAATTTACAATTTCAACTGTATTAATTAGTAAATATGTATCTGAAAACATTAAAAAGATTTTTTTTTTAAATTCAAAGATAAACTTACAATTGTAATAAAATGTGAATTCGTTGCAGGGTTCCATCTTATTATTACACATACTTTATGGTCATATTCTTCACCGCGGAGCATTTAATTACCACATTTAAACAACAATATGCTAATAATATCTAATGGCCAACTAATGAGAATACAAACGCTGTGCCGTCAGCGCTGAAAAGATTAGAATTTAGTTTATTGAGTTTTCTATGGTTTGTCTAAGAGATTTATGACTAATTCATAGTTTTAATATTTTTAATATTTAAAAAAAAAACATCGATTTTTTATAAAAATATAAACGTGTATAACTTGAAATCCTTTTTATTTATATCACCACTATTGAGTGCTATAATAATCTATTGACAAGTGAGAACTATTTCTTTCCATAGTAAAAATCTATCTTTTTACAGTTGTCGTTTATTTGTGAAACCATTCATTTCCGATGTGAATTTCATATTTTTAAATGTTCTCGGCACTTTGTGAAAAAAGTCTATTAAATTTTGCGAATTCCCCGTTTCTTAAAACCATAACGGAACAAATAAAAATAGAATGGTCTGTAGTACTAGCTTAAGTAAGTACGTATTTAAATATGTTTTGTAGGTATAGTTCTTTTTGACGTGTAATGAAATAAATATTTTTGTAATGGAGTATGTAATGGAATATCAGCTAACCAAATATATTAGTACAATCAGTGACCAGTCCCGTGGGGGTAGGCAGATTGAGCGTCGCTTGGGGGCGGCAGTTATTCAAAGGGCGGCAAATCAAGGAGAATCATTAAGTATCTTTATATAGAAATAGCCGCCCAAACTTAGTAATAACGGAAATATCTTTCCATTAAAAAAATCAGCTCACTAGTTAAAAACAAAATGTATTAATTAACATAAAAGGTTTAAGGGGGGACATGCTCGTCGAAGGTTAAAATTGAGTTTTTATTGTATTTTCAAACCATGATCCTGGACACTCCTTAAACGTTGTAGATAATCTATTTATATAATTTTGAAGCCTTATTATCCTTTATAGTTATTTTAAACATTTTATGACTGCATAAAGTATTTTTGTTACATAAAATAGTATTCTTTTAAACCTCTCGCTCTAATGTTTTAGAATATAGTCATATTTCGGTACATAACTGTGCAGTGGTGTTAAGATTTTTTACTTTTATTAATTTTTAAACGCATTTATAAAACCATTAGCATAATTTATTACGAGATAATTTTTGTAAAATATTCACGATAACAAATTATATTGATAATCTCTGTGATCCCAAATTTGACAAGAATTAGGCATTTTATTATTCAAAAAATCGGCAAGATTAACACATTTGAAGATGATTCTAAAGGTATTTATTATAAGCTATGTCCATGACCATTCAAGTGTGATAAACATCTTATGAATAATGATTGCTTTATAATAATTATTGACCTAAGAATAAGGTAGTGTTTTTTTGAAATACGCTATTTCTTTTGTCATTCCCCAGTAGTTAAGCTACAACATACGGCCGTAGCCATAAATTGACAAACTATAATTAAAGTAGGGAGTAAAATGATATTGACGCGCGTGTTTGAACATGTACCGTTAAAAAAAAAATAAAAAAAAAATCGGTTAGGTACATGTTCAAACACGCGCGTCAATATCATTTTACTCCCTACTTCAATTATAGTTTGTCAATTTATGGCTACGGCCGTATGTTGTAGCTTAACCACTGGGGAATGACAAAAGAAATGGCGTATTTCAAAAAAACACTACCTTATTCTTAGGTCAATAATTATTATAAAGAAATCATTATTCATAAGATGTTTATCACACTTGAATGGTCAAGGACATAGCCTATAATAAATACCTTTAGAATCATCTTCAAATGTGTTAATCTTGCCGATTTTTTGAATAATAAAATGCCTAATTCTTGTCAAATTTGGGATCACAGAGATTATCAATATAATTTTTATCGTGAATATTTTACAAAAATTATCTCGTAATAAATTATGCTAATGGTTTTATAAATGCGTTTAAAAATTAATAAAAGTAAAAAATCTTAACACCACTGCACAGTTATGTACCGAAATATGACTATATTCTAAAACATTAGAGCGAGAGGTTTAAAAGAATACTATTTTATGTAACAAAAATACTTTATGCAGTCATCAAATGCTTAAAATAACTATAAAGGATAATAAGGCTTCAAAATTATATAAATAGATTATCTACAACGTTTAAGGAGTGTCCAGGATCATGGTTTGAAAATACAATAAAAACTCAATTTTGACCTTCGACGAGCATGTCCCCCCTTAACAGGACAGTATTTTTTGTCGGGTTCGCGATGTCTAGTTTACTTCCGTTGTCCTTGGATGTCACGTCTTTGATGACACGTGTAGATTTGCGAATTATATTTTAATTATAGGTGGGTACATAGTTACCTAATTTAAATTCACGGGTTTTGGGAGTTGTTATGTGTATTTTTAAATGTATCTGAAACTGTGGACTCGAAACAATGTCTATTAATTGAAATAGAGATGGCATTTAGATTTAGTGGTAATTATACTTTGTTAGTAATGTAACCATACAAGACATTTCTTAAATATTTGAGTCGTGAAAGAATGATAAAAAATACTGTATAAAAAAATGGGGCGGCATTTTGGCCCTGCCTAGGGGCGGCATTTTATTTAGGGACGTCACTGAGTATAATACGTAAATCACTTAGAATTTTTAAATAGAAATTCTATAAATCACCCTCAGTCGGTAGTACTAACTATTCATACTGAAGATAATCTATGTTGTTTTCAAATGTGACTTACATGCATTTGCCTTGATGTCTCCCTTTCCATGGATCGGTACAACTAAAAGTCTAGCATCCAAGTCATATTTTCCATCAAATTCCAGACGGGGTATGAAAATTTTCGCTCTTATTTGCAGTGTGTCCAAATCAACGCTAAAAGTAAAATATAAAAGCTTTCAAAAATTAACTTCTTAGAATAGTACCTATCTAATATCAGCTATTTATTACAACGTTTTTCTTAGCTCGTATTCTTATTTGTCCGGTGGTTCTTTGTCCGGTGCAAATCTTGCAAACGATTTTTAACTAACTTCCCAACTAGCTAGACATTTGAAACTTTTAGAATATATCAGAACACGATGCCAATGCATTTTTTTTAATACTTTTAGCCATCTTTAAGTAGAATTAAATTCATTTTCAGTTAATTCTGTTTTGTATGAAAAGTTATTTCAACACCATTATTGGTTGTTGGGGGTCTGGAGTCCTAGCAACTAAATTATTAATATTTACGTGCGTTACTATGGAAATCAATATGACATGTCAAAATGACATTTCAGTATTATTTCTATCAAGTACAAATTTTTTGATCATTTATGCTAGTCAAGTCAAGTTTATATGATTCAACAGAAAATTTAAAAACGTTGTATATAAAACAGTTCTTTTTATCTTGTAATTATAAAAACAGAGAACACAGAATTAATGGGAATTGAAATACCTAACGGATGTGGAGTAACGTATCCGGAAATTTGCACGTATGCAGTTCGTCGTATCAAACTTCACCGTGAAATGTTGTATCGGAAATAGATGGTCGCATATTAAAGACCGTCTAACCGCTTTAGGTACTGAGATAAAACACGGTTCTTGTCGGTTTACAGGTAGCGAGCGGCAAAAACAATTGAAAATAGCCGATATACTGGATTATTTCTTAGGTTAAGTTAGGTTTTCATTCTTGAATTCATGAATTTTACCAAAATCGGCTATTAAGGCAGTATATTATACGGTCATCTCTTTCCGATAAGAAAACTCACGGAAAACTGTGCGACTAGATATTATTTACTTTTAGGTATTATATATTATGAATGGCACATTGTCCAGTCACTATTATGATATACTTAATATTGATTTTTTAATGAATCAATAGACATACAAAAAATACAAAGTACTTAATAATTTTTACCTTAGGCTTTTCAGTTTGAAGTTACTGGCTCCAAATACCTTGACATCTTTTCCAACAGCTTTGAATCTGATTATATTTCCTTGGTCAACGATAAGCTGAAAAAAATCGTTATGTAAATTATATAATCAATTAGTATATAAGTTAATTTATAAAACCATGTAAATAATCCCTATAATACATACTAAAAAATATATCGATAATATAAAAAAATCTTTTATTGGAAAATCAATTAAAAATAAGGAAGCTATACATTTTTATATTTAAACAAGAGTATTACAAAACTATTTCGTTTATTCGACGAACAATTCACAAGATTTGAGAATGTGACATTCTTTATAATATTAAACACAAGTACATAATTTACAAAATACACAATTGAAAAAATATAATGCCCGATAATAATTAAATTAACTATTTATTTTATTCAACAAATAATTCATCAGATATAAGAATGTAATTTTCTTTCCATTGAACATAAATAGTTTGTAACTCACACCTCACGTATCACCAATAATACTATTGGTATAATTATATAATAATATCACTGGTATTATACCAGTGGTGAAGGGCGGAGGTAGGCTGTGAAGATTCGTACTATATTATGTACTATTTATGGCGGTTCTCCACAGTCTACCTCAATTCTTTGCCACTGTTATATTTATTTATTTACTAGAAAAAATCTTATTTGAAAAAATATGCTGCCCGACGGGAAACTTAATTATTATTGATAAATTGATTTAAAATAAAAAAACCGATAGTCAAAAATTAACGCAATTCGATAAGCATTAACGTAAAAACTGCTAGTTAATTTTGTATATTTATAGAAATTATACCACTCAGCATTACAAGTGTGACACACTTTAATAATTATATTTTGTTGTTAAAACAAAACCAAAGTGGCGAAAGCAATTATCAGCATTTCCTCAATCATAACCTAGATCAATAGTGTCTTTTATGATTTATTTAATTGCGACAATGTCTTTTATAATGTATTGACTGCTTTTGTATAAAATAGCAAGGACGATCCATACATCCGTCACTCGACACAGTCAACCGTCATTCACTCGAGTCCAGTCTCGCGGTCCTATTAAATCTCACGACAATATTAATCTCATCAGTATACCCGTACACGCGATTATAACATTACTTTGTGATCTTTATGATTGTATTTATTTATTCTTGTATCGATAAATAAACTCTCTCCGTTGTTAACAACAATAACAACGTCAAAGCGATTCAGAGTATACAATACATTAATGTTCATTTGGTATTCAATATATTTTTATTGTTTCGTATTAATAATATAATTACGAATAAATTTATACCACACTGTAGTATAAATTTAATAAATTTGATTCCATTAATTTTACATGCTGACCTAGAGAACACAGTGCAATTTTTTGTATATAAAGACGCCTGTTTTGGTTTAGTAATTATGTTAGTAGATTTCCATATCATTTTACCTAGAGTTTTTTTAAAGCAGAGTTGTTAGTACAATAAGTGACGTATGTGTAAACTGTGGATTCATTTGTTTATCTAGTGTCCTTGTCACAAACACTAATACATTCAAATTAAAATTTATTTATTTTATATTTAATGAAAATAACAAATTATAAATTCAAAGCGTTCATGACATGACATAAAATAAGTGTTAACATTTTTTTTAAATAAAATTACAGAGCACTGTGAGTTAATAATACAATAAGTGAGGCGTGTAGTTTCAAAGTGAACTTATTCCACTTCAACAAGTTTTTGGCAAAAGCCAAAAAACTATTTACGGTGTCGATGTTACACATGCCTTTTATATTGAAAAAAAATACTTTTGTTACTAACACCGATTTTGAAGTTGATTTTTCTACTGGATTGAATGCTATTAGGTTCTTCTATACAAAAAATACTTATTTATATACAAAATTTTATCCTTTAAATTCTGGCATTCATAACCCATTTTCGGTAAGTGGTGGAACAAGTTCACTTTGAAACTACACGCCTCAACTATTAAAATAACAAAAATAAAAGTAGATGTAAGCACGCAGAGTGAACTAGGTTGGTATACCCTATCTTAAAAACATATAAAACAACGTCTATCTAAATTCAGTCTTACGTAAGTAGAATATATCGATATCCGAAGCCATTTCATTTAATATAGTTATTGCCCTTCCAATTGGCATTACTAATTGCAGGTTAGTTCTGCACCTTGGGAGAACAAACAACGGATGCCCTCGATTCCTAAGGTAATTATCAGAGACACACAAGCCAACACCATCAATAATGGTAGAGTTTCCATTTACGCCGCGTATAAGTCGGAAAAAATATGTAGCTAAATAAAGATCCCTTCTAAATTTTAAGCTACAGTATGTAAGCATACCTAAAAGAAAGTCGGTCGGATAGAGCCACGGATAATATCCATACAGCCGAAAGTAAAGGAGTCTCAAAAATTTCTTCTGGACCCTCTCCACCATAAGGCCGTACTTCAACTGATGCAGGGCACGATAGACCCACTCTCAAGTCTGCTTCTAACTAAGAAAGGAGTTAATTTGAAAAGACCCGGGAAGTACGCAAGACAAAGTCCAACATTTTTAGCGCTTTTTTACAAATGGTATCCATATGATCAGTTTACTGCCAAACGTAATACCAAGATGCCTTACAGATGGCATTCGCGAGAGAACTCTGTCAAAAGTTCAAGGTTCTCAGCCGTTTCATCTATGTACCTGGTATCTTTATGATATACCTATACAAATACGAGGAATTTTCAGACAAAACAGAGAATCCGCTGCAAATAGGTTTTATTTCTCAAACAAATAATGATTTGTCTTTATAAATATACGTCAATATACATATATAAGTATATACTATATTTTTTTAATACCAAGACATGTCATGATGCCCAATGACAGTAGTGTAGTAAAATGGTAGTTTACTTAGTAATAGAAAATTCACAATCACATACATATAATCGATACCCTAGATAGGTATATAGAGAAATAACTAAAATTTTCAAGGTTTTGAGTTTATAGTGTCATTCGATGTAGAAAGGTCTTATCTTTATGATTTTATATAAAAATAATCAAAAATTTCAACTCTTTCTGGGATTCATCATTAATTAAATTGTAATCGGGAATGTATGGGTTGATTGTTTGTTAAACTGTAAAATTTTATTTTGCATTGCTAAGTTCATTTAAACTAAATAAAGTAAAAACACATTTACTTCAAAAATTATTTCATATATAGAAATGAGAATTAGTGCAAAATTTTCAATCGCCATTATCTTACAACAAGGTATTTTGATTCGTTTTCTTATAGAAGCATTTTCAATGGTATGTCACTAGGTTGCTTCGTCTAGCTTGATTCTAATATTTGAGAAACTGTGTGGAGAATATCGAGCTTCCATCTCGTTGCTATTTTTAGGGCACTGTGAGACGAAAATGTTTGAAAACCACTGACTCTAAAAGACACAAGACTCTAAACCACAGAACAGATAATAAATGGAATACCGATACGCTATATTCAATACACCGCATGGTGAAGCAGGCTTTTGAATGTGTGGGTGTCCTACGAAAATGAAGAACGCATTGTGCACGTGCAATAGTGTGTGTAATACACAAACATTAAATCAGCGTAAATGCATAAACCGAGAGCAGTTTTCAGTATTAGCCGTAAAACGTATTCTAGACACGTGCGTAAGTTTAACCCGGATTCTTCCTTACTCGAGTCGGTTACCTGCTATCGCCTTACCCGTTGTGTATTTCAGTTCCCATTATTTCTGAGTTCCCTGCTCTAAACCGTCAAAAAGTGCTATGTTTTAATAGACCCTCTCTTGGCTGTGTTAACTTTTAGAGCGAGACAGACAGTTTTGACAGTTTAGACGGCTAACTTATTGTAACAATAATAATAATAAATAATATAGCTGGTGATACTTACAGCCATGGTTTGGAAGGGTTTTAATATTATATAGGGAATAGAGCATATTATAATATATATAGAATAATTGAGAATGTAACATTCTTTATATTGAACATATATAATTTTTGAAAACACCTCAAATATGTTACAACGAATTATTATAAGTATGAAATTATTAGCAAGAGCAAGTGCGTTATAACTAATATTTGAAGTGATCCGGATGTCGGTTTGTAATTAGTGCGCTGAATTGACACCATTATTTAAAACATTTGAAAAGGTTTAATGGATAAAGCAGTCCACTTGGATTATTTATTAATACTTTGGACGCGGAAGACGCACCCGGCGCGTAATGGCCAGGCGGCCGATCGATGTAATTAACGTGCATTTTAAAGGTGCTAATTAAAAAATCATTATCTACTCAGATGTGTGATATCATTATCGACTCAGAATGAGTTAATGAAGTATGCTTACCTCTGGGATGAGCAGTGGTTCGATTCCTGGTACTTTCAGTTCGGGAATTCCTTCCGCCAACTTTGGCCTTAAGAATTCGATGGAATTTTTTACACATTCGCTAATAGTGTCTTGATCACGTTTGCATATTTGTATATATTCAGCTGGAAAATAAAAAAAATACAATATATTATGTACTGATAGGTATGGGTTTACGTAGGGTGTTGATTTATGCTTTTCACTTATTAAAAACACTGATTCAGGGACATTAAGTATATTTCGCTTGACAAGTAACAATTAATTACTTACAACATTGTAAACGCACGCTTTGGCGCGAAAAGGGTAGAAAACCGTATTTAGAGGCGACGCTCAAGGCTCAAGGGTAGGTTACCGACTGACTCGTACCTAGACTCGATCCTTCATCTGCGCAGAAACAGATAACGGTAACTTTCTTTTTGTTTGTTTCGCAGTGAATTCTTGTCTAGCCTTGACTCATTTACCGTTACAATATTATCATTATATTCCCAACTCTGTCAATTGGAAGATTTTTGATGGGGGATTTAGGCATTATGATATTTGGTATCAGTATATATATTTTGAATTAACTATTTTTTTTATTCAACGAATAATTCACAAGATTTAAGAATGTAACATTCTAATTAATGAACATACATAGTTTTGAAAACACTTCTGAGAAAATATATTATAACCAATAGAAAAAATATTTTTTGAAAAAAGTAAGACACCCAGCAGGAATCGAACCTGCATCTCTCTGGTTTCGCGCCCATGCGCCATACTTAATTGCGACAAATTTTAACTAATGGCTCTTCCTACTCTCTGAAGGTTCAAATTGAGGTACTATTGGTCAACATTGGCGCAATGGCTGCATTCCCCAACTAATAAGTACAAGAAAAGATCAAAGGTAAACGTAGCAGAGAACGACGCTGCATTTGTTTACTTAAGAACATTCGAGGTTGGTACGGATGCAACTTTATCTTAATGTGCCGGGCATGGCCTCCACATCCTGAAGCGAGCCCCCAGGCCAAAATATTTGGCGGGCCCCCATATCTATCGCTAATGTTAAGGGCAGTGTGATATTCTACATTTTATTGTTACCTAAGTAGTATCCCCAATGGAACCCTAGGGTTCTGCAAGGTAAAATTAAAAACCTTCTTCGTATTTTATAACGTTTTTATTAGCTCGTATTCTTGTTTGTCTGGTGATTGTTTGTTCAGTACAAATCTTGCAATCGATTTTTAACTAACTTCCCGACAAGCTAGACATTTGAAACTTTTAGAATATATCAGATTATGATGCTAAAACATGCATTTAAGCAGAATTGAATTCATTTTCAGTTAATCCTGTTTCGAATGGAAAGTTATTTCAGAAAAATTCGTAAAAAGTAAAAGACTATTATTGGTTGCTAAGTGGGTGGTCCTAGCAACTAAATTATTTATATATACGTGCGTTACTATGGAAATCAAAATGAAATGTCAAAATGACATTTCAGTATTCTATCTTTGTTTGTTTGTTTGTTTTTTTATTGACTTCATATCAAGTACAAGTTTGAGCATATTGAGCATAATGATTCAACAAAAAATTTACAAACGTTGTATATAAAAAGTTCTTTTTATGTTGTAATTATTTAGCGATAATTCTTTTTGTGGTAGTCAAGTAACATGCACCCTTCAAATATTTGAAATAAATTTCTACATGTCATTTATCATTTAATTATATAATCATCATATCACACCGAATTGTATCACATAGCCACATATTTGTAAATGTTAGAAATAGACCGCAGGCGACTTTTTTTACTATCAGAGAAAATTTGTGGTGTGTGTTTATCTCACTTAACTGGTCAACCTGACACGCCGGGTCCCCTCTAAGCTTGGGCCCCCAGGCTAGAGCCCTGTCAGCCCCCACCTTGTCGGGGCCATGGTCCCGGGTATTGCACGTGAAGGAGACTATATTAATTACCTACCTATTATGGTGAGGGTTTTTTTTCTATGCCAAATACTTTGTAAAATATTAATTTCCTATGCGGTAGAAAATTCAAAAGAGAAAAGTCATCTAACATAATAAATTGCTCTATATGGCGGAACGAGCCTTTGTGAGTAGGTAAAATAATTACTAAACTTTAAAATCAGACAGAAAAAGGAGTGACATCCCGTGGGGGTAGGCAGAGTGAGCGTCGTTTGGGGGCGGCAGTCACTTGAAGGGCGGCAAATCGAGGAGAATCATTAGGTATATTATATAGAAATAGGTACCTAAACTTAGTATCTAATAACGAAAATGTCCTTCGATTAAAAAAATTAGCTCAGTGGTTTGAAATAAAATGTATTCAGAATTAACATAAAAGGTTTAACAGGACTGTATTGTTTTTGTCGGTTTAGCGATGTCTAGTTTACTTCTGTTGTCCTTGGACGTCACGTCCTTGATTACCAGTAATGCCACGTGCAGATTTGCGAATTATATTTTGAATTATAGGTAGGTACCTACATAGGTACTTAGCTAGCTCGCGTGTTTTGAAAGTTGTCAGGTGTATTTTTAAATGTATCTGAAACCGTGGACTCGCAATATTGTCTATTGAAGTAGAGGTGGCATTTAGATTGGATTTAGTGGTATAATATATTTTGTTAGTAATGTATCCATACAACACATTTCTTAAATATTGGGGTCATGTAAGGATGATAAAAAATACTGTATAAAAATGGGGCGGCATTTTGGCGCTGCCTAGGGGCGGCATTTTGTCTAGGGACATCACTGAGAAAAAGTTTCATAAATAACCTACCGTTGAAATCTTTTTGGAACGCCAAACAAACTAATAAGTAATAATATTATAATTTTTACGCTTTTGTCAAGTTAATAAACAATCGTTTATTTGATATAGATTTGATTACCCTTTGCTGATAAGACTGTTTGGAAAAGGATGTTAAACGACTAGTCATTAGTCAATACGTACATTATATCGTTAATTTATTTTAATTGATGTATCGACTGTAGAAAGGAAAAAGGGCGTAACCCTCAGTTTAAAAAAAATAGGTTTTATTGCATAATAACATTGTAGACGAGTAAATACACGTCGTGTCCAAAGGATGTAAGCTACAAATACCGATTAATTATCTAAATTAATTAACAATTAAAAAATAATAAGAAGGAAGTGACATGAGAAAAACGACTTAACCATCACTTTTGTTGTTGTTTTTTTTTTTTAATTAACTCAATAATTAATATTAGATGAGGGACATAAAACTATTATTAAGTATCATGCATTTTAATTTGATGTCTATTTTGTATTTTAACTTTGACCGAAAACCATAACAAAAACATTTTTGTGCCTCCTATAAAATTTGATTTGTGTGGATTACGCCCTTTTTCCTTTCCACAGTCGATATAATTATTAATGTATTAGGGCCATAGCACACTGGAAGTGGTGCCCGTGGCATACGTGGCACGTCCGGTGTGGTTTGGTCCATAGAAATAATAAAACATCTTATTATAATGTTTACTTATCAGTTTATTTGTTTATTTGTTTACTCAATAATATAATAATATAAATTCAAGACACGTTTCATCCTAATGACAATTCTCAATTGGATTCTTAAAAAGACCTAAAATATATTTTGTAAATTTACTATCGTTGTTTCCAATTGACTCATTTATTGAATGTCAAAGAATAGCTCTTAATATTATAATTCTTCTTCTACTGTCATGACCCTATATTAGGGCATAGGGCAAGCGCAAGTTCGCGTCACTTCCCTCGGTCCATCGCCAACTCTTGCGCCTCCCGCCATGTCAGACCTGCAGCACGTACGTCGCTCCTGTAGCACCGCTGCAAGGTGAGGGAGGAACCCTTGAGGCTGTGCCACAAGGGTACGAAGTGTCGCATTCTTTGGCGGCATCCGGAATACGTATATACGAATATTATAATACTCGTAGTATAATATAATGAAACTACCATATAATATATATAAAACTCGTATATTATGAAAAATGCAGTAAAAATGGATTGATGTAAAAAGTGTGTTCATATTGTTTTGGGTTATGCCCAGATCCAGAAGAATAATTAATATATTATAATATAATCGTATAAAGCGCCTAGTTTCAAAAGCCCCTAAAACGGTTTTTGAAAATTGTTGAGTTAGATATGTATTTAGATAGATATTTTTGTTACCTATATGATGGCTAAAAATTGATCTTTTAAAAACGCCAAAAACCCTATCCTACGTATGATCATAAATAAGGGTAAATTTCAAAACCCGCTAAAATGGTAAGGTGTGCTTTTCAAATACCTCTAAAATGGAAAAAAAGTAAAGCCAAAATACTCTTAAGAATGTAACGAATTAAAAAATAAATACATAAAGTTCACAGATTTAATAGATATGATTTTTTCTCATTTTTTTCAAAACTATCTGAAATCGTTTTTCTCATTTTTCTCAGATCTACTTAAAATCGTTTTAGGGGCTTTTGGAACTAGGCGCTTCATATGGTATATTTTAAATCAGGTGTGTACGCAAGGTAGTGAGGGAGGGTTTTGAGCCCAAAACTACTGATATTTTTTCGAAATATACCTCCCTACACAATTTTCTGTGTGCATGATGTTTTAAATAAACATATTCCAAAATTTGGCGCCTTTGGACCGACACAATTTAGAAGATCGACGTATTAGCTTAGATCTGCGGCAGTATATGGTAGTGTAACGCACTTTACCGAGAGGAATGAAATGAGTCATGGGAAACACTTATCACTTAGCAATAGATTGATTCAGGCTGATGATAATGTATTTTATATAGGTACTTAGAGCGGCATGCACAATCTAAGATTTCGGTCCTAAGGATATGTCGCCGAAAAGGATGACTTAACTATAGACTATACTGAGTATAGAGTATATCCTTAACCATAGACAACTTTTGTTATGAATACGCCTCTTTCCGTATTACCATTTTACCAGTGACAGCTGCTGTCAAAATAAATTCGCGTGCTATAAAACAGTCCATACACTCATATTCATTTAACAATTTATCTCAGTATGGATATTGATAGTGTTAATTCGTTTGGTATGTACTTGCAGAATATTATTTTACTTGTATACGCCAGCCCGCAGAAATACAAGATGCCAGATGATGAAATGACACTTGACGCTAGTGTTACCATGTTAAAAATATCTTGCGGTGCCTGTGGAATCACGTCTAATGACTTATAACGGAAACATATATATAATATGTATTTATAGTTATTGCATTTATAAAATGCACTTGTCATATTTTTGTCATCGTTTAACAATTATAAAATAATTTACCTAAACTATAGGAAAGAGAATTTTTAAATATGGTATTATTTTCAATAGAATTAACTAAGGACAATGTTTCTGCATAGTGTTTTCTGCTAAGGAAATTTTAGTTATGATAAATGTTTCTGCATTCCGCTCTTAGTTTGATATAAAAGTACTTAGTTTTCCATTAGTATTATAATGTTTTGTCATCTATGCACAAATACTATTGTACCAGTGGCGCACCCAGGATTTACTATTGGGGGGGGGGGGGGGGCGAAGGAGTAGAATGGAAATTAGTCCCATAGGCTCTTTTTCTTCTTCATATAAATATTTTTACATAATTTCACAATACACGGCGATATATTTGTACAGTTTCTCTTGGGTTTTATTAAATTGGAGGCATAGTGGCGGTAACCGTTGAGCGTGTTAATTGAAAATGGACAAAAAAAGTATTATTGCTTTTAAATTATACACAACCTACTCAATACAACACAGCCTAATATCTCGTTTATCGGTCGGTGTATCTACACCATGGCCCCCACATCCTGAAACGGGCCCTCAGGCTAGGGCAGTGGTCGGCAAACTGCGGCTCTTTAGCCCCTTGAGTGCGGCTCTGCCACATATGCTCTCTGCCATATTTGACATGGCTACAAAGAAGAAGCAAAGAAAATGGAAGAGGATAACCGTAAATGTAATGTTGAATAGACCGAGACTTCGCGTTTATTCAAAACTTAAATGGCTTACCGACCTTTATTTATGTGTCAGAAAAAATTAGCGCATTCAAATTTAGAGAGATACTACAACTAAAAACTCGTATTTTGCGCTAAATATTCTGTCGATGATGCAAGGAAGAAAGCAGCTGAGGAGAAGAGTCAAGAAAAATAAAGTTCTGTATTTAATTAGGTACTGAATAAAATCTTTCAACAATGTTAATCCTTTCTATGCCGCAATTAGTTAATTGATAGTAATTAACATAAGAATTGGTGTAATTAGGGCGTCCAAAGACGCTTTGGGCACTTAACCGGTTAATATTGCAAGTTTTGTGGTTAGTAAAAAGATTTCCAAGAGAGGAAATAAAGAGTAAATTGAGAAATCGATTTATTGATGAGAACCTGAAATCGTACTTAAAATTAAATCAACAACATACGAACCTGACTTACTCAAACTTTACAAGGAGATGCAAGGCCATTATTCACATTGAGTTTGTCAGTCATTGTCATGATTCAATTTTATGGATACCTGACTTATAATTTAATTTTTATTAATAAATAAGATCATTATTAGTGTTATTCAGTATACCTACCTATAATTTAATTACGACTTACCTAACCGAACCTAACCTAACATATAATTTCAGTTTAAGAAATTTGGCTCTCAAAAGAAATCTCAATCGTTGTACTGTTGATATTTGGCTCTATTGACTAATGAGTTTGCCGACCACTGGGCTAGGGTATTTGACGGGCCCCCTATCCACCGTTTAGATTAAAGACAGTGTGAAACACTACATTAACGTTTTTCAAATTGTGTTTTAGTTCAAATTGAGGGTACATATACAGTGAATTATTGGCGATTTTCAGTACATCTACTTTAATAATGGAGCTGTCGAGTATCGACACATAATAATCTGAAAATATATTGGACAATTATATAATTTAAAATGTTCATAGTCATGAAGTGTAATAGCGCCGCAGGCGAATTTACTATTAAAGATAATTTATGTGTGTTTATCTCATTTATCTGGTCAACCGGACACGCCGGCCCTCCACAGCCCGGGCCCCCAGGCTAGAGCCCTGTCAACCCTCCCCAGCCATCACCTATACCACTCCAGAATTCGGGGGACACCGAGAATTTCATTAGGGAACGGGTTTCTAAAAAAACCTGACATCAGTGTTTCGAAATTTTTGTGTTAGAAATCAAAATCTAAGAAATTTTACTAAAAAGGGTGCTGGAGAATTACAAATCATTTTTTGCCGTGTTGTTTGTCTAAGCCCAAGGTATAGTTTATTGGCTTTCAATTTCAATGTGTAAAATCATTCTGATGATTTTCATATTTTGGGGGGGGGGGGGGGGGGGGGGGGGGGCAAGGCCCCCTGCCCCCCCCCTGGGTGCGCCACTGTATTGTGCTACAATATTCTAATTGCATATCACGGCGTAAATGCATACGAAAGAATGATACGAGGAAGTAATTACTTCGATGAAATGATAGGTAGTTACTTGTTGATTACCTATCTCAATAAATGAATGATTAGCGTTGTACCAATGTTCATGATGTTTATTGAAAGAATACAATGTCTTGACATGCACGCACACATAATGATAACGATACAGAAATCATATACCTAACCACCGCCACCTTAAGATTAATAAAGCCTGAGCTTAACTTTTTGCACAAGCAACGAGCGGTCTACTTTTCAGCTGTCAAAATCAGATCCCAGATTGCTTGACATATTGATTCGCCCTTTCTCGTTTCAAATTGAATTATAATAAATTATTAAATCAAATATAATAACTGAGGCGTCTAATCACAAAAAGCGACAAGTCCACAATTTAATATTTTTGGGAAACAACGTTTTTATGTTTCAAGCTTCAATTATTTGTTTTAAAGTGAGATTATTTTTTCCGTTGTATTATATGTCAAAATGAGAACCAAATGGCAATTTGTTTCAGCCGATAAACTCTTAAATGTAATAAATATAGGCAAAATAAAATTGGACGTAGCGCTATTTGTACCTCATTTTTTAATTTACTCCGCATTAGGCACATATTTCCGTGGCACTGTCATGAGTTAACCAGATGCTACAGCATGGGAGACGCCCTTTTCAATATTGAACGTTCCCTTATTGGCTGACTTAAGCACGCGCGAAATCAACCAAGCTTTAAATAATATGAAAAACGGACTTCGCGCTTTTTGTAATAAATCGAGACTTAAAATATTTTTTTTCATAGGGTTATGTCGCGTTTTGGAATTTATAGATCAATACATATTGTGTAAAATTATACAAAGAATACGTGCGTATTTTTTTCTCGATTTGGACCAAATGTGGACTTATCGCTTTTTGGAATTAGACGCCTCAACTATCAGTGTTATTTATAAATAATATACATTCCTGTTATTCATCAGCTGTCAAAGTCAGACTAGTCCTTCACACAAAAACCGGTGGTAATATCGATTTCCTAAAAATATGTAGCATTGATCTATGCATTACATTTGTAGAAGGTGTGTTAATGCTAGTGCATTATTTATTATGTAACTCATCTATCCAAATCAAACTATTCCTTGTGTGAACACGACAGACGCGTCAGTATTAGCACTCTATAGAACAAAGATAGAGAATGACAGGTCATCCGTAGACAATAAAGGGAGAGGCGGAAAAAGTAGGACCATTCGTTGTGAATGTATCGGCTTTCTACTTGAGTCGGCAATGACCTAACATATTAAGTCTGCTTTCTGCACATTTACGAGAAGTAGGGATTACAATAGTTTTTTTTTATCTGAGTATGCCTTTTTTATTACCGGTTTTAAATATCGGTATTTTCAGTATTCATTCAATTCAATTTTTTTTACATGCCGTGAACATTATATATTATAAATTTAAGACGTTCACAACATGACATATAAAAACAAAGAAACAGTGTAAAGAAGAAATAAATATATCTATGCAGTATCACAAAAACAGTATGAAAAATAAAGTAAAAGGTACAAAAATTATATAAAAAAATAAATAATTATAAAGCATGGAAATTAACATGCTGCCATGAGGTTAGGCCTGTGGTTAGATTTAAAAATAGTCAATTAAACCCTGCCTAAACTAAACCATAATAGTTAAGGTATGCTATGGGCGATCCATCAAAAATAGTGCACACTTTTTCAGTCATACTTAATATTGTTTTCGTTGAATTAAGAATACATATTACAGATGGTGGTAGTTAGTTTATTTAAATTCATTAAGCGCTGCTTAAGCCAAACCATAATCGATACAAAATATTCTTCTATCTATAAAATGTCTAAAACTATGTATGAATTAATGACATATTTTATATATTTTATAGAAAGAAGAATATTAATTATTATATACCAAGTAAGACTGTATCAAAATGTAGTCTTAGTTCAATGGTAGCAAATAACGTGTATGACTGACAAAGTTTAGTTTAGTATGCGCTATTTATGTCGGATTTTAACAGCCTACCTTCACCCTTCGCCACTGTTGTTAGTGATCTAAGCCATATCACTATTGATTATAACATGGCTGTAAATACATATATTATCGTCATCATTAATATATATATATATAATGTCCTATGTAAGTGTGGAAAGATTTGCGTTTATATAATATTATGCTTAATTACAATTGCCAGAAGGCGAATCTCACAATCTAGACGAGAATAGAAGTTATCAGAAGTATAATAAGATTGCATATTGTAACTACAATACTAAATTGTCAAAAGGTTATTTAAATTATACAAGCAACACAGAATTAATTGGAACTGAAATACCTAACGGGTGTGAAGTAACATGTAACCGATTTCGAGTGTGGAAGATTATGGGATAAACTTGAAGACGTTTTAAAAATACGCATTATGTCATGTAACTACAATACTAAAATATCAAAAGATTATTTAAATTATACAAGGAACGCAGAATGAATGGGAACGGAAATACCCAACGGGTGTGTAGTAACAGGTAACCAATCTCGAGTATGGAAGAATATGGGGTAAACTTAAGCACCTGTCAAGAATACGTCATTCAAAGCTTATCCTTCATTCTGACAGCTGCTCATGGTTTATGCACTGACGCTCATTCAATATTGGTGTATTTGAAGTTTGCAATACACACTATGATACGTCTATAATGCGTGTTTCATTTTCGTAGGACACTCACACATTCAAACCCTGCTTCAACATGTAGTGTATTGGGGTATAGCCTATCGGAATTATATTTATTAATCTGTTCTGTGTCTCATATCGTATAATTCACTCATTCAATATTGGTGTATTTGAAGGTTGCAACAGACACTATTGCGCGTCTATAATGTGTGTTTCATTTTCGTAGGACACACACACATTCAAAACCCTGCTTCAAAATGTAGTGTATTGGGGTATAGCCTAACGGAATATATATATTTATTAATCTGTTCTGTGTAATCATTTCGTATAATTCACTCATTCAATATTGGTGTATTTGAAGGTTGCAACAGACACTATTGCCCGTCTATAATGTGTGTTTCATTTTCGAAGGACACACACACATTCAAAACCCTGTTTCAAAATGTAGTGTATTGGGTATAGCCTATAGGAATATATATATATATTTATTAATCTGTTTTGTGTAATCATTTCGTATAATTCATTCATTCAATATACCAATTATACTGTTGCAACCTTCAAATACACCAGTATTTGAAGGTTTCAACAGACACTATTGCGCGTCTATAATGTGTGTGTTTCATTTTCGTAGGACACTCACACATTCAAACCCTGCTTCAACATCTAGTGTATTGGAGTATAGCCTATCGGAATTATATTTATCAATCTGTTCTGTGTAATATCGTATAGTTCACTCATTCAATATTGGTGTATTTGAAGGTTGCAACAGACACCATTGCGCGTCTATAATGTGTGTTTCATTTTCGTAGGACACTCACACATTCAAAACCCTGCTTTAAAATGTAGTGTATTAGGGTATAGCCTATCGGAATATATATATATATATAAATCTGTTTTGTGTAATCATATGGTATAATCTATATAAAATTCTGATAGGTGCTCGTGAGCATCAAGTCATACCCTATCAAAATATATATAAATAATTAATTTGTAAATTAGTTTAAAAAACAAGTAGCTTAGCGAGTGGAAAATCGATAAAATTGTCGTCATACAAAGGTACCGGTATCCAATGGTACTACACGCCCTAAAACCGGCTGGATAGACGAACTCATAAAGTTCGTTGAATGCAAGTGGCAGAAAAGAAATATGGAGCTAAGGGAGGCCTCCATTCAGTAGTGGATCGATCACGCTTGATGGTGATGATAAATTAATTAAATAATGTTTGGCTTGCCCATTCATAAGCAATGATTTTTACATCTATGCTCGTCCTAAGTCGATAGAGAATTTACCATTATTGGTAATGAAAAATAAATTGTCATTTTAATATAAACACAGTTTGTATGCAGATGACATAAGAAGCGACATTCATTTGTTTCTTTTTTTAAAATCTTGTATAAAATCAGTGGTTATAAAAATAACGTGTTTTGAATTTGGAATGGTTATATTATACATATAAACATAAAACACGTTTAATATAATTTTATATACCCAATGATAAAAATATAAATATAATAATAATTATTATAATTACAAGATAAAAAGAACTTTTAATATACAACGATTTAAATTTTCTGTTGAATCGTATAAACTTGACTTGACTAGCTTAAACGATCAAAAAAAATTGTACTTGATAGAAATACTGAGTAATGAAATGTCATTTCATATTGATTTCCATAGTAACGCACGTTTATATTATTTAATAATTTAGTTGCTACGACCAATGACATATTTAAAGCTACGACCCCGTAGCAACCAATAATGGTATCGAAATAACTTTTCATACAAAACAGAATTAACTAAATACGAATTCAATTCTACTTAAAGATGGCTAAAAGTATTAAAAAAAATGCATTGGCATCGTGTTCTGATATATCCTAAAAGTTTCAAATGTCTAGCTAGTCGGGAAGTTGGTTAAATATCGATTACAAGATTTGTACCGGACAAATAAGAATACGAGCTAAGAAAAACGTTGTAATAAGAGGAACCGTTTCATCGAATGCATTGATATATTATTAAATAAAGAAAATATATTTTATTTGTCTCTTCATTTGAAAAATAATTACAGTTATTTTTAATAATTATATATTATACGAAAGGGTTGATTATTTAAAATATTTTACAATAGTCACTAATAGTAAATTTTATTACATTCCATTCTTTGTATTATGTTTATAACTACATTGACAGGTATTTAAATCTAGACCAGTTTAGTCTATTATGACAGTTAAAAATTGGTAAATCCCAAACGATGCAGTCGGATCGAATTTAAATATTATATGACCAATTAATAAAAATAACTATTACAAAATAAATGTTGTTATTCGCCAAATTAAATGTAATATTTTTGTATAATTTGAAGGTTTCTTTAAACGTTTTTATTAAAAAAATTAATACTATTAGATAATTATTATTTTAATTTAATAAAACGCAAATTTTTATAATATATTTTAATATTATATCTGAACCGGTTTCATCCGCTTCAGAGTGATATTTTCAATTAAATAATCTTTATACAACATGCATTTATCAAAAGAATTTCAAAATGTACAAGTATAAGATACAAGTAATCTACCAGTACATTGAATTAATATGACAAAATATTATTGGATGGATAATTCAATGTTTTGGCAGATTACTTGTGTTGCCTTTTGAATTTGTTTTGATAAATGCATGTTCTATAAAGATTATTTACATACTTAACTTGAAAACATCTCAGATATATACCCACTAGAAAAAAATCATTCTGGAAAAAAATTCGAAACTCGACGGGATTTAACCCATTGGTGTCACGCCAATCTGTGCATTAATCAATTATGCTACGAGCCTCCTACATAATTACGACTATTTAAACTAGTAAGTCATACATGAAATGCTTATCAAATTGCGTTATTATTGACTATCGGTTTTTGTGTACTAAATCAAGGAAATACGGGTTCACATCCGTATTTTTTCAAATATGATTTTTTATAGTGAATATATATGTGAGGTGTTTTCAAGTTAAATATGTTCAATATATGGAATATTATATTCTTAAAATCTCGTGAATTATTCATTGAATACAAGATATTGTTTATTAAAGATTATTTAGTTGAAAATGTCCCTCTGAGGCATATATAAAAGTGGAAAAAGTAATATCCAAATTTGCGTTTTATTAAATAAAATTAATAATACAATGCATTTCCACCATGAATTGACTGTTAACATAATAAAAGAAATTATTATATTATAATAAAATTATTTTGAAAATAAAATACTCACGTATGGAAGCAGAATGTGAAAACTGTATTGTCATCTGAACCAAAATGCATATGAACAGACAATAATAACTTTGTGCAGGCATTTTGATGAAATGAAATCAATTCCCAAAAAGTGTATCACCGATTGTATGTTCACAAATTCAATTGAATCTACTCGAATATTGTTAAGTTGAACAACGGATACTATTCACTGATGCGTCGGAATGATGGTACACTTGGGTGAAGGGAAAACGATATTGTGAGGGAATCGGAACCAAAAATAGTGTTTATATGCAATCGAAATGAGTGTTGTAAACACGTCATGCGTACTTACTATTTATTGCTTGTACGAGCCGGTTGATGGTATCGACAAATTTAATGTACGTATAAAAGAAAAAAAACATTTTTAATTCAACAAATAATTCACAATATTTAAGAATTTTTAATTCAATTCAATTTATTTATTTTACATATTGTGGACATTACAAATTATAAGTTTAAGACGTTCACAACATGACGTGAAACATTATTATAAAGAAGAAAGAGAAAGAAAAGTAATAAAAGGGATAAAAATGAAAATATAAAAAGAGAACAAAATATAAACATAAAAACGCAGTGAAAACACAATTATACATATATAGTAGTTCAAAAAAGTACACCTAGTTTGCTGAGGAATTAAGAATTTATAAAATAGCGTCCACCTAAACTCATCTCACGCAAGTGGAATATATCAACACCCGTAGCAATTTGGTTGAAGATAGTTATCGCCCTCCCAATTGGCATTACCAGTGGCAGGTTGGTTCTGCACCTTGGGAGAATAAACAACAGCTAATGTTCCCTATTTCTAAGATAGTTATCAGGGACACACAGGTCAACACTGCCCAGAATGGCAGAGTTCTCATTTATACCTCGTATAAGTCGAAAAAAATACGTAGCTAAATAAAAATCTCTAATTCTAAATTGCAGACTGCAGTATGTATGCATACCTAAGAGATAGTCAGTTGGATAACATTAACAAATCTTGGAGTGATCCGTGACGTCGGTTCGTAATTAAAGTTATACCTATTTTGATTTAAAATACAAAACCGATCGCCAATAGTAGCTCAATTTGGAAAGCGCTTCAGTGAGTATTAAAAACCATTAGTTAAAATTTGTTGCAATTGGTATCACCAATGGCAGGTTAGTAACTTCTGAGAAAAATCAACTGATGCTTCCAATTTCTAAGATAGTTATCAGGGATACACAAGTCAATACTACCAGGAATGGCAGAGTTCTCATTTACACCACGTATAAGTCGAAAAAAATACGTGGCAAAATATTGATATATTCTAGCATTTAAACTACAGTATGTAAGCATACATAAGGGAAAGCCAGTTGGATAAAGCCACGGATAGTATCCATATAACCTCAAATAAAGGAGTCTCAAAATTTTCTTTTGAACTCGCTCCACCATAAGGTCATATTTCAACTGATGCGGGGCCCACACAATCGAGTCACTTTAATAGATCTCTGATTGTGTAGTAAAAAGTAGCCCGAAGTCTTAATTTCACACGAATTGCAAAGTGTAATAATTAATATAGGTCACCATGTTTTATTAGGTCATCTTATAGTTAATGGAATATTTTCGATTTGATCAGAATTAATGATGCAATACTGCGTATTTTCCGTGATATAGGTAGGTGATATGATAATACTTATGTTATGTTATATATCAATTATTGATTAGTTGAGTATTATGCATAATGCCCGGGAAAGTTATATATTATATTATATATTATTATTTATTAATGACGCCCGATAGGATACGAACCTGTATTCATTGTATTTGCGCCAATGTGCCTTACCAATTAAGCTACGGGCGTTCTATCTAATCATGACGAAAACAACTAATATATTTCACATGACATGCTTACCAAAATGCATTACTATTTGTTTATCGATTTTTATTAAGTTTCTAAGCTTCGTATTTATATAATTTTTTTTAGTACTTAGGCAAATAGGTACCTATATCTAAAATATTAAAAAATTATGTATATTTAAAATAAATAATGTCACACTCTCTATTTTTTTTAATTATTCGTTAAATAAAAGAAATAGTTTATTAAAAAATATTATATTAACATTTATTTGTATATGAAAAACTGGGGGCAGTCTTCATTCTGTCTTGAGAGAAGCAGAGTATCAAG
Organism: Rhyacophila brunnea; assembly: GCF_057557595.1. Taxonomy (NCBI): domain Eukaryota; kingdom Metazoa; phylum Arthropoda; class Insecta; order Trichoptera; family Rhyacophilidae; genus Rhyacophila; species Rhyacophila brunnea. The sequence continues at coordinate 26,001,556 of NW_028232904.1, read as the reverse complement.
AGGGGTAGAAAGTCTTGGTCGCTCAAAAGATAGCAAAATTTCAAGATGGTCACGATTTCCGGGCATGGGACAACTGGACGCCAAGACAATTGGACACCGCACTGTCGTAGACACGTAAACAGAAACGTAGACGATGAATTTTAATCAGTTTCTATCTACTACTTAGTAGTTTTAATTCATTTTACTCTTAACATAATGTTTTTTTTTATTGTGGATTGATAATTACCACGCCTAAGGCTTTATGTAAAAATAAAAAAAACTCGTTTTTCGTTGGAACTTAAACATATGCACGATTAAATCATTATTTACGTGTGCATATTTAAATTTTCACCAACTATTAAATCATAATATAATAATTTAATTATAAATGATAATATCAAATATTTCTTTTTAAAGTACGTATAAGTACATAACGTCTATTTATTTTTGTGGCGTCCAGTTGTCCCGGCACCAAATCGTGCTAGACCACGATACCCAGCTATGATGGAACGACCAAGAAGAGAAGAGAGTGGAATATTTGTTAAAAATTGAATTTGTTAACGGGTCAGTAAATAAGTGGTCTTTGATCGAGAAGTGGTATGCACCATTGCTTTAGTAATACACAGTTACGTCATTTTTGAAAACTGTATGGATTTATAACTACTTTTTGAAAATTTCAAATTCAAATTTATGGTGAATATATAATCATTATCAATGACTGGGCGAGCTGCATACTATCTCGCCGAATTAAAAGCACTTTTTACTGTAAAGCCAGTGTTCACATACACATCGGAAACCTCGATATTAACTTTACTGAGCCCTGAACATTTTTGAAAGAAAAATTCGATCAGGAACGGCACCAATTGGGGAAAAAGATATTATTCCGAGCTCTACGGGCTATACGAAGATTGCAGCGCAGTTCAATCAATTAAGATTGGGAGACTGCGATGGCTAGGTCATGTACACCGTATGAATGACAATGAACCGGCAAAGAGAGTGATGTCCGATAATCCAATGGGGCGTAGAAGAAGAGGCAGGCCAAAGATTCGCTGGTTGGATCGAGCTGCCAGTGACTGCCGTATTCTAGGGGTACCGAATTAGAAAGCGGCCACACTGGATAGGGACAAGTGGAGGGAGCTGTTGGAGGAGGCCAAGACCCACACCGGGTTGTCACGCCCCTGATGATGATGATGATGGGCGAGCCGCTCGGTATGACGTTTTGAGAGCATCTCTCGACATGATAAAAACTAAACGTTGCAATCGATTCGACCCACAGCCATCATCGTCACAGATTGTCAAATCATTTCCTTGCTTTGTTTATTTTTATTATACATTTACATAATTGGTCTATTAAAAACTTCGTTAATTCTGAGGATGTTCGGTAATAGTAATTTGGTGTTAAAAGTGAAGGTCAAGGTTGGACGGAAGAAGTCTTTTTATTGTGAAGACGAGGAGTTGATTTTGAAGATGTATTTTTTTGATAAAAATGTCTAATATTTGGCATGATATTAGCTATTAATAAAAAATATGAATGCATAATGCGTATTCTCATTTAAATCTTTTTATGCTGCTATTAGGCTGTATTCTAATATGAAGTATGAAAATTTGGCAGTGATATATAACATTCCTTTATTATTACAACGTTTTTATTAGGTCGTATTCTTGTTTGTCCTGTGGTTGTTTATCCAGTACAAATCTTGCAATCGATTTTTAACTAACTTCCCGACTAGCTAGACATTTGAAACTTTTAGAATATATCAGAACACGATGCCAATGCACTCTTTTAATACTTTAAGCCATCTTTAAGTAGAATTGAATTCATTTTCAGTTAATTCTGTTTTGTATGAAAAGTTATTTCGGAAGAAATCCGTAAAAAGTAAAACATTATTATTGGTTGCTAGGGATCTGGGGTCCTAGCAACTAAATTATTAATATATACGTGCGTTACTATGTGGAAATCAATATGAAATGTCAAAATGACATTTCAGTATTCTATGTTTATTCAGTATTTCTATCAAGTACCATTTTTTTTGATCGTTTAAGTCAAGTTTATGTGATTCAACAGAAAATTTAAAAACGTTGTATATAAAAAGTTCTTTTTATCTTGTAATTATTATTTTTCAACTTAAACAAACTCATTCTTTTTACATTGTAAAGCTTGTTTTTCACAATCACAAACGAATAGGTACCTGATCAACTTTCCATTTATAATTTTGGTCATATTTTGGACAATCGTTTGTGAAGTTTTTGAAGTTTGTGTCACATGGCCGTGGGTGAAGCAATAAGAATTAAGTTATAGGTACGACGAGGTCATGCCGGCTTCTTAATGGTTAATTTGAAAATGATTTTCACTTAAGGTGGGTACATATTCATTCAGGTACCTACTTCAAATTCGCTGCTCTAGCGATTATTCAATTCATTAGTATTTCACTAGTTAAATATCAACATATGTAGAATGGTGTCAGATTCTTGTGGCAGTGCTGACGATTCATTAATGTGTTGGTATCGTTACTTTCAAATGACACTAACACCGCTGTAAAGTGATTACGTCGTAGTCGCAATCCCAGAAAAAAATGTCCTTTCTCTATCTAGTTAATAATGTATACCTATTATGTAGATTATACACAAATCGTAGAAATTAAAAAAAAATCAATATTTCGTTTGATTGTGATAGGATGGTCAATACAGTCTATACTCGTCCCGTGGCTCTGAAGAAGGACTGTTAAGTAGGTTTCTAGCAATGGCGTGCGGTGACTTTTAGATATTGACTCTTGGATCTTGATATAATTATGATGAATTATTATATGATAATACATATTACAGTAGGTAGTAATTTTTTCATGTTTTAAAAAAATGAACGTGGTATACCTAAATAGAATTGAACATTTAAAAAAGTAAATACATAATTTGAAAACACTTTTGAGAAATATGTAACCAATAGAAAAAATCTTTTTGAAAAAAATACGATACCCAGCAGGATCGAACCTGTGTCTCTCGGGATACGCGCCGACGCGCATTGACCACAATGGTACAGGCATCTTATCTAATTGCGATAAATTAAAACAAATGTATTTTAAATCAAAGTAGGTATTAATTACCTTAATTACTAACCGACGTCACGAATCACTCCAAGATTTTTTGTTGGACTTAAACTTGTTAATATTTGAATTAGAGTCTGTCTTCTATAAGCTGGCGTGCGGTCCCCCCCCCCGCTTAAACTTGCAACAGTCGAACGCTATGGCAAATGCTTTCCGTCATGACGTGAACGCCAGCTTATAGAATACAGACTCTAACTATTTTTTTTATTCAACGAATATCGTTATTAGTCATTTAAGAGTAAAGGTTAGAAAAATTTAGCCCAATAGATTACCTATGTTAGTATTATTACACAGTACATTATCAATTATTTCTGGAGGTGCTCTGCATTTATAGAATCTACGTACCGCACGCCACTGGTTCCTAGTAATGAGTTACGTTAAAGTGCCCACCACCACCCGTCATATATGCACAACCGTGGATATGCACGGCCGCTTTCTATGACGCTTTAAACGTGTCTGAAAGAAGTGATTTTAAGTGCTCATTCCGTCCCGAGACGGAGCCGCACGGGACTGATGCTGCAACCATGCACCGTAGTGCTGAAAGAAGAAAGTTAAGAAAGAAAATGTTTGTTTTTGGACTGGCTCTGCTGTCCGCTGACGTTAAGCGCTTTGTGTACCCGCATACTGAGTGTCACGAATTGAAATGGATGAGTCTACAGAAGAGTCGGGACTATCCCGCTCCCCATACGACGCTGCAAATTTCTCAAATGCCGCAAAGTTGGCCTCGGTTGCTACCAGATCTCCATGACCAATTGGGCCCGTGTGAGGACGGACCCTGGCAAACAGCTCCGCTCGTTCGAATTCCATAAGCGGGCAATCCCAGAGGATGTGTTCAACATCTTGGTGGTCATGCCCGCAGGTACAACCCGGCCCATCTACTATCAAGCCAAACTCGTGGAGTCTGGCGGCGAAGTTGCCATGGCCGGTGAGGAACTGGCTAATCCAGTGCGAAGGTTGGAGTCTTCTAGTTTGGTGCCTGCAGAATACGTCTGGAAAAAAACGGTAAGTGTGCCGCCCCTTGAGGGAGGCGGTCCACCTCGCCTGCCATGCCGCAAATGCGGTCTTGTACACAATGTCACTTACAGTCTTCCTGTAAGGAACGTCCTCGGATCTCTGCGGTGGTGTCAGATGGACACCGGCGAGTATTGTGCTGATCCCCCTCAAGAGGAGGGTGATCGATCCTCTGACTTGGACGTGCAGATCGAGGGGTAGCACCCCCGCGAGTACGGCAAGCGCGTCAGTAGAAGTTGTGCGGTAGGCTTTGGTAAGCGAGATCAGCGCAAGTCGCTGCCCGCTTAATAGTGCGCGTCTCACGAGAGTTAAGGAGTTTACTCGAGAATGCCAAATGCTGGAGGCGTAACCGGCAATTCCCATGAAAATTGCGCCGTATGCAACCTTAAGGGCTCTAGGCTTAAGTCCCCAATTGCTGCCCGCCATTCGGGCCATTCTCTGATAGGCCGAATTGGCCTTAGAGACGGCCGTCTTGGCGTGGTGAACGAAAGACAGCTTGTCATCAAGAATTACTCCCAGATACGTAACCCTTTCGGAGAAACGCACTGAGGTCTGGCCAAAACGAACCGTGGGCGGCCGTCGAGTTATGTTGACCCGAGAACTACCCCTGAGGAGGACAGCTTCCGTTTTGCTCGGGGCAAAGGTCAGCTTGTTCAGCAACCCCCAATTAAGGATTCTGCCCAAGGCGTCCGTGGCTGCACGCTCAAGTGCCGGTCGGCTGGTCGCCCCAACAAGCAGGAGCAAGTCGTCGGCGTACGCAACGAGCGTGCAGCCCGGAGGCAGTGGCAGGGACAGAACGTCGTCAAACAGAATGTTCCACAGAAGGGGTCCCAGGACGGAGCCCTGAGGACACCCCATGGTGGTCCTCCTGTGAATCAGGCTGGGGCCGGAGTCGTAGGTTATCTCCCTATTGCTGAAGTAGCTTTGAACTAAGGCAAAGAGGTCCCCGGGGATCTGTTTCAGCCTAAGCTTTGCCAGAACCAAGGGCCACCACGCAGTATCAAACGCGCCCGCTATGTCGAGAAAAATCCCGGCAACGAGGTCCTTGCCAGAGCTCTCCACAGAATCGATCACAAAGCGAATCGCATCCTCGGTGGACTTTCCGGGTCTAAACCCAAATTGTCTTTGCGAGATTGGACAGTTTTCCGACAGGTGGGACTCAATCCTGCTGTTTATCAATCTTTCCAATATCTTCCCGAAGACGGGAAGGAGCGTAATCGGTCTATACGCTTTCGGGTCACAAGGAGGGCGACTGCCGGCTTTGGGGATCACCGTGAGATGACCCTTTTTCCAGCAGTCGGGGAATATGCCACTACTCATGCATTCTTTGTAGAGTTGCGTGATCTCGTGTGAGGCAAGAGACCACGCCCTTCTCGCTAGCGCGTTATCTATGCAGTCAAGCCCCGGGGCTTTGCCAATCGGGAGGCTGGCAAACAGGATCCCTAGCTCGGACATGGTAGTGGCTGCGGATCGCGGAGTGTTTAAGGGGAGCAGCGCATAGACGCGAAGCTGCTGAAATCGGTCGTTGTCAATGTCGAGCGACTCGTTGTCCTGCGGGATAAGAGCATCCAACAGGACTGTGGCGGACTCTTCAGAGCTATTGGTGAACGATCCGTCGGGGCGCCGTACCGCCGACCTGACTTTTCCGGGCCGTAGGCCAAGCTTCATCACGCGGAAGGGGGGGCCCCACGGATCATTGCCACCCATTTCAGTGACGAACTCTCTCCAGTGCACCTTCTTAGCCTTACTGATTGCCTTTTTGAACTTGAGTCTAGTGGTCCTGTAGGTGACCGCAAGCGGATGGTCCGCGTGCAGCGGCCCCTCCAGCGATCTTCGCGCTGCTTGTAAGGCCCTTCTGGCCCTCCTCATCGTGTCTCTCAGTCTTGTCAGTCTCGGCTTCCACCAGGGTGCGAGGTTCGGCGGTCTCGGGGTCGTCCTTCCGATAGTGCCCTCCACTTTTTCAATAATGAGATTCGTGAGGTCCTCAGCCGCAGCGTGCATGTCCTTTGGCGGAGGGCGCGAGGCCATCCTGTCCAGACCCTCAGCAAACTCGCGGTCAAAACGTACCCAGTCGGTTCCCTTGGTCCTGAAACGCCTCGGCAGTGACTCGCTCACAAGTGGAGCGAGAGACGCGTGGCCCCTCTCGGTCCTGTAGGCGAACGTGATCAGACGGTGGTCGCTTGCTGACGCTTCCAAATGGACAGTCCAGTTCACGACGCGTCCGGCAGAACCATTGGATATCAAAGTGACATCAATGTGAGATTCCCCATTGTTGGTAGAGAATGTGGCTGGACCATTAGAGTTATTCAGCACCGTCAGGTCGTGAGTTGCCACGAGTTCCTCGAGGGGCGCCGGATTGTCCCGGCCAGACCGCGGCCCCCGGGGGGCCCACAGCCATGATTGAACGTTGACGTCCGCTCCCACTATAATCTGTTTGCCGCGGCATGCAACCAGAATTTTATCGAGCTGCTCGACGCATTTCAGGATGTTTACGCTGAATTTAAAGTAAGAAGAGACCACCACAATGGAGTTCCCCGATCGGTCGGAGACCTCCGCTACGGCAAAGAGTTCGCTCGACAAGTGGGCAAGGTGTAGCACCACTAGGGTAGGATTTGCAACGAAGATGCAGGCCATGGACCCCAGGCCGTGGTGCATTACCCGACCCCCACTGAAACCCAGGTTGGGGCCGTAGGAGTAAGGCTCCTGCACCAGGACCAAATCGATGTCCATTTCCCGAACCGTCTTGATCAGCTCCGCCGTTATAGCCTTCCCTTTGCCCGCATTTAACTGACCGAACCGAATCATTGAATCGAATAATCCGTTCGGTTCCGCTCCTGTGCCATTGCGTACTTGCGCGCTGGGCAATCAGGGTCGATCGCTGCATGTTGATGCGGCTTCTTGTGCCTGGCGCAGGCCGGGCACTTTCCGGGGGCCTTAATATTAGGGCATTCAGCCCTATCGTGTCCTTCCTCGGTGCAATGGCCGCATGTGGCGCTTCTCGCCGAACAATTCTTTGCCATGTGGCCGTATAAGTGACACCTTGTGCACTTGACGACGCCACAAAAGTCTTTGGTTGGGAAGGATTCCCATCCCATATATATGCGCCCGTCATTGATGAGCGCTTCCCTCACCTTTGCCGGGACTGATATCACCATGTGACATTTTCCGATTCTGGGGCCTGCCCTGTGGCTCAGTTTAACATGGCGGTATGCCTCCGAGGGGAGACCCGTGACCTCTTGAGTGTTGGCCTTAATGGTTTCCTTAAGGTCGTCCTCCGTCGTCTTGACCGGCACGTTGAATACAATTATCCGCGGGAGCCTTTTTCCTGCGATTTCAGCCCGGAGACCGGCCTCCTTTAGACCAGGAGCGGCGGCCAGTCGTTTGGCCTCTTCCTCGGTTCTGGGGTGAATGATTACCCCACCTCCACGTACCATTCTCAAGCCCGTTATTTGGACTTTTAGTTCCGCGGGCACGATGGCTTTCTTGACGACTTCTTTAGTGGCCGGAGACTCCATTCCTTCTTGTGTAGGAAAAAAGAACACGCCGGGCCTTGCGGCGGTTGTTGGTGGCACAATTGGCCATTCCGGAGAAGTCTGTCTGACCGGCTTGGCGCCTTTTCGAGTGACGTCGCTCCAAGAATACTTGGTTCCTTCACTGACTGCGTCACCAGTGGCAGCGGCAACCGCGTTTATGTAGGAGGCACGATCTTCCAGTATGGCTTTGCTGGATTCAAGCTTGATTGCGAGAGACCAAGTCTCCGCGACGACTGCCTCCAGTTCCATTGTTATCGCCTTAATTGTCGATGCGGGGATATTTCCGTCGCCGGTGAGTAATTCTTTCACTCTTTGGATTGCTTGAGCAACCTTAGTAGCCCCGTTTTGTGAGTCCGTAACATCCGAGTCGGCTATCCTATCCCCGGGAGGGGCAACGCTCTTTGGATTCTTGGCGTTTGGCCTCGGGGTTTCCTCAGAGTCCTGTGGTATTTCCTCAGCCAGGGAACGTCTTTCCTTCCTGACCTTTTTGACCTTCTTGTTGGCCTTGGTGGCTGCCGCCTCTTCCTTCTCTTTTCTTTCTGTGGCCGCTTGGCGTTCGGATGCTTTGGCTTTCACGGCAGCTTCCGCTAGGATTTTTTCCGCTTTCAGATCCGCAGCCTTTCGAGCAAGGATTTTCGCCTTTGTGGCAGCCTCCGCCCTAGTTCTCACCGTTTCCTTTTCGGATTTGGTGGTGTCAAGCACTGCATCTGTGTCAGAGTCCTCGGAGGAGGGGTCGGATTGCGTATTGTACCAGTCCTCGGGAACTATTGGCTTATCCCCTCCCGGGGGCGGATCGACTGCAGGTTTTCCCATGCCGTTGCTTTTCTTGTGGAGTTGCTGTGGAGAAGCTTATTATATAATATATATATATAAGATTAGTGGCATAAGTAAATGACTAAAGTAAAAGAAAAAGTAAAAAAAAAAAAAAAAAATTTTAAAATTAAAAAAAAAATTATATATTTTTTCAAATTATTGAAAAAAATATTTAAAGAAAAAAAAAAATGTTATTTAAAAAAAATATTAAAAAACCATTTAAAAAATCCTTTTTTAGAATTATAAAAAAAAATTAAAAAATATTTCTAAAAAATATATATAAAATATATATTCTTTATTAAAGAAACTAGGTAAATGATAATATTCAATTCAATAAAATAATCTAAATTAAATTTAAACTTAAAATATATATGCAAGTAATATTATTAATAAAAAAGTCCCTCGAAGTTTTCGATTTGCTCCAGTAGTTTCGAGAAACTTCTAGAAGGATTTGCAGTTAAGTGTAATTGCTATGCGGATTTCGAAATTCGATTCTTCCAGATCATTCGAGAAAGTTCTGGAAATCGTTCAAATCAAAACATGAATAATTTGCACGTGTTCGGGGAATGGTACAATACAAATTATGGTTTTTTGGAGCTAGAATCGGTTGGTCTGAACCGAATTTCTTCGGACAAACACCAAAACGTTGAGGGCACATACGCCTGTATCCCACAAACAATTTATCACTATAGCCCAAAGGGGGCCTTCACAATGTCACAAATAGCACAAAAAAGACAAAAAAAAATGGTTTTTCACTCGATTCACGAAGAACCTTGAGATTTTCCCAAAACTTTCCGACGACTTCGAATGCAAGGGGGCTCCCGTCGACGCCTGGGAGCAAAAACCGACTTTTCTGAAACACTTTCTCGCGACACTTTATCAAAAAACTAACATTCAAAAAGATTTTCCGGCTTTACGGCTTTCCGGAGGAATCTCTCGGAAAAGTTTTGTATCACCAGGTTGACATTCATGAGCCAAAACAGAGAAACCTTTTTTTTTTCAAAATCGGATGACTTTTCGATTTTTAAAGCACAAAAGACCCGGGAGCTACACGATGTACGTCTTACTCGAGAGTTTGTGGCAAAGCCAGTCCAAGTAATGAGTTATGTTAATTTTCAGACGCCTAATGATAAAGCAAGTATGGACCCATATAATTAACAATATAGCTTTTTTATAATTGATATACAAAGCATTGGTTTTTAAAACCTCCTATAGTAGCCTTGATACGGAAGTAAATTATTCATGGAGCTGTCATTTTGATTAATCACATTACATTAAAATTAAATATTAGTCATACATCGCTACGTACCTAGATAATCATTAATTCGTGGTAAATAACGTGTGACTTAGGGAAGCAAAAAGGTTGGACACATAATAATAATAAAAGGTATATAATGAACATACATAATTTGAAAACATCTCATGCATATTATATACAGCAGAAAAAAATCTTTTTATAGAAAAAAATACGACACCCGACGGGACTTAAACCTGTATCTGCTAGATTTGCGCCAGTATGGTTTTCCAATAGGGCTACGGGCATCTTACTAAATTACGACTACATTAGTAGTTGTTACATGAAATGCTTATTGAATTGCGTAATAATGTTCGGTTGGCGCGAATCCAGCAGAGACAGGTTCAAGTCCCGTCGGGTGCCATATTATTTCTACAAAAAGATTTTTTTCTAGTGTGTATATGCATGAGATGTTTAATATATAGAATGTTACATTCTCAAATCTTTTGTCTTATTCATTGGATAAAAGAAATATTTTATTAAAATATAATCCATGCAATCCCTGTCCACTCGAAGGGAGATTGCCTATTTAAGACAATATTTCTTTTCACTTCTCCGTGGGTTCATTTGCAATCGATCTATATCACGTTTTGGTCCTTATTAAAATCCCATCGCAGAACAGATGTAATGTCTCATGATGCTGTGTATCGTGCGATTAACATATTTGGTAGCACTGTTAATGGTCGGTTGCCTTAATTACTAACCAGTGTCAGGATCACTCCAAATTTTTATTATAACGTACTTGCACTTGCTAATAATTTAATAAACTATTTTTTTATTCCACGAATAATTCACAAGTCTTCACGAGACTAAGTATGTGTGGCCCAATAAACTTATTCCAAAAAACTTGTGATGATATCACTACGAGTTGTTGTCCTGTGCACTCGCCAGTTGGTAGACTTTCAACACTATTTACGAACGAAATAGCACTTGAATATAGGTATATTTTAATTTATTAGTCTATTGCGTTCGAATGTATGAATAATAGGTCATCCATTTTGTGTCGCAGCACAGTGATGAGATGACGCACAGGCTTGTTATATACCGGTCAAAACATGTTTAAAATTGAAAAAAAAATGAAATGAAATGAAAAAAAACGACACGCGAGCTAAGCATATTTTTAGTGTTTCTATTGAAGCCGATACACAGTCTGAGTTCTCTGAGCCGATACGTATTTCAAAATACTAATACTATGGTGTTGGTTTTAGTTTCAGTTGAGTATGAAACTTTTGTCACATACGCAAGCCAAACGATCTATATAGTATTCCAAATACTAGTAATTATTTTGGAACAAGTTTATATACTAAGTATTTTTTTATACTGGTAGTAAGTATACTTAGTCTTCAAAATCGACCATTTTTCCCATCTCTAGTAGGTACCAAATTAAGGAAATTTAATAATTTGATTTAAAATACAAAACCGATTACCAATTTAGTAACGTAATTTCGAATGTGTTTCATAGAGTATTGTTAACATCATTAGTTAAATTTGTCGCAATTAGATAGCATACCTATAGCATATTGGTCAGGTTACATGGGCGCGATTCCCGAGGGGCGCAGGTTTGGATCCTGCTGGTCATCGTATTTTTTTCAAAAAGATTTTTTCTAGTGGTTATGTATTTCTCAGAAGTGATTATGTTACATAAATATAAGTTTACGGATATAAGGTATCTGTATGTATACTTAGATAAAGACTATTCGACAGCTTAATCTGCAAACCAGCTAACTCCATTTTAGAAAATTGTTCAGGAAAAACTTAATTTTTTAACTATCGAGCGGAATTTAACAATTCCAAAAATACACTTGGATTATTTTTACAAATAAGCTGCACTATGAATTAATACACTATTTTAGCTTCCCTTTTATATATTATAAAGAAAAATTATATAAATAGCGGAGTTGTTCCATTTTCAATATTTGAAATTTGGCACCTGCAGTTGGCTGTTTTCTGTGAACAACGATAGCGCATTTATTTATAGGTTTAAGGGGGGACATGCTCAGCGTGGGTCATAATGGAGCTTTATTTCTATTTTCAAAGCATGATCGTGGACATACCTAAAACGTTGTAGATAATCTATTTATATAATTTTGAAGCCTAATTATCCTTTATATTTATTTTAAACATTTGATGACTGCATAAACTATTTTTATTACATAAAATAGTATTCTTTTAAACCTCTCACTCTAATGTCTTAGAATATAGTCATATTTCAGTACATAAATGTGCAGTGGTGTTAAGATTTTTTACATTTATTAATTATTAAACGCATTTATAAAACCATCAGTATAATTTATATTGACATTATTTTAGTGAAATATTTACGATAAAAAAATATATTGATAATCTCTGATCCCAAATTTTACAAGAATTAGGCATTTTAATAATATTCAAAAAATGGGCAAGATTAACACATTTGAAGATAATTCTAAAGATACTAATTATAAGTTATGTCTTTGACCATTCAAGTGTGATAAACATTCTACGAATAATGATTGCATTATAATAATTGTTGACCTAAGAATAAGGTAGTGTTTTTTTGAAATACGACATTTCTTTTGGCATTCCCCAGTGGTTAAGCTACAACATAGGCCGTAGCCATAAATTGACAAGCTATAATTGAATTAGGGAGTAAAATGATGTTAACGCGCGTGTTTGAACATGTACCTAACCGATTTTTTTTGACGGTACTGTACGTCCGCCCTTAAGAGTTTGAAATTTTGTATGAGCACAGAAAACATGCTTTATAACAAAATGTCATCAAAACCTCATTTTAGGTCAAAAGTGCAGTTAGCTGGTTTGCAGATTAACCAGTCGAATTGTAGAATCTATTAGCACTTATAATAATTATTCTTCTATTATGCATATTATAATACTTTCGTAAGTACATAAATTCTCCTTATAATAAAATTGTATTATATTATGCTAGCCGTAAGAAAGCATGTAATGGGCAATTGTTAAAGATCAATTTATTCTAATAATTATCTTATTTACGTCACAATACATTATCAATTCTCGGTAGCGAGGGCCAGTTGAAGGTCACTTGATACCAGTAACTGGACACTGTATTTAATTATAATACATGTGATTAATAGAGGCTAGTGAGGATTGCAAGAATGGGCTCGCAATATTTTAATAGATATAGTCGAATAAAAGAAATTTATCGTGGGAAGCCATAAGTTTTGATGGAAGATAAAATTATAGTCAGTGTGCGACGAGAGAGAGAAAGCAATGTAAGTGCAGTTGACGAGACCAATCGTAGAAATAATCACATAAGCCCTGCAAACGTATTGCGTACTCGAAGAATTCTCATCTGCGCATGTTCCACGCTAAGTTGTTCGACAACATTTTTTTTTGTATTATACCTATTAAAATTAACAATAAAAAAACATTATAGGCAAGACGAGAACACAGAAAAAGTTAATTTACTACACTTTAACGGAGGTATTGAACATGTCAATAGACAGACTATTTGAAAATAAATATAATGTAAATATAATATGGAGACGAGTATTGAAATTGGCACCTGTATTCAGTGTCATATCAACAAGCACATATAAACATACATTTTACCTCAGATATATACCTACCACTTTGCCAATTGAGCCATATGTATTCTATCTAATTACGACGAAATTAACAAATTAACATTTTACATCTTGAAGCACTTATCAAGTGCATTTATTTTGACAATTGTAAGTTTATCTTTGACTTTAAATAAAAAATATTTTTCTTTCTAATGTTTTCAGATACGTATTTATTAATTAATACAGTTGAAATTGTAAATTATCAAAAAAAAAATCTCAAATTGCAAGCTTCGTATTTTTCCGCTATGTGCCTCTTTAAAAACGGCTCAGTAAAGGCTTCACCTTAAATCAAGATATCAATTATCATTTTAATTATTAGCCGACGTCAGGGTCTCTCCAAATTTTAGTTATAACGTACTTGCACTTGTTAATAATTTAATAAAAATATATTATTTTTATTCGACGAATAATTCACAAGATTTGAGAATGTAATATTTTTATTGAACATAGGTACTTACATTGGTATAGTAGGTATATATCTGAGATATTTTAAAATTACGTAAGCAATTAGATATTTAAAAATTAAATTGATTGAAAAACTATTATAGGTATATGCGTGAACAAAATAATTAATAATAAAATATATATACTTTTGTGTAAAAACCTATCGAAAGTTGTATAAAACTCTATACAAAAATTGTTATGTGAAGATTTATTTAAATGTTGTATTCCATATTTTTGAGTTCGTGAAACTGATACGAGTATCATACTGTCCGACAAAAAGAAATCGGTGATAACAGGAAGTCACTGTAGTCGCATATAGAAGACTTCTCAGTGACGTATCTGTCACGGCGGCAACGCATGCTAGAGGCGTGTTCAAATAATGTATCGGCTCTCTTTTCAGATGCGACTTTTTTCTTCTTCGTAATAAACAAAAAAAAAATAATAATAATTAAGACGTCACTCCTGATCATTTTAGATATATTTTTTTTATAAAAAGCTTCAAATTATGTCAATTGAAAGATCCATACACTACGGGAGCGTAAGATGAAATGATAAATTTAGGGGCGTTCCTCATTTGAAAACGGAAGTACGATTAGCTTCACTGGAGGGGATTGTTAGTTCACAGTTTTAAAACGTGGGCAAGAAGTTCTTGTTTGACAGTAGTTTCATGCTTTTGTTGAATCTGAATTAAAAAACCATTATTTATTTTATAGTGTTAACTGTCAATTCATTGTGGAACTGCATTGTATTATTTGAATAATTATTTGTAATTAAATTAAATGTAATGTAAAAAAACACAATTTTGTAGTTCTTATTCCACTTTTGAATTAAATTCTGTACCGGTAATAATGTCCCAATGAAGAGGACGAAGCCGGTACAGAATTTAAAAAGTGGAATAAGTACTACAAAATTGTGTTTCATTTTATTACAAATAATTAATCAAAAAAATAAAAAACCATACTAAAACTAGTTTTGGAGTTTTGCAAATAATTAATATTTTATAAACTAGTTTGGTACATCACTAGTTCACATTGTAAAACATACTGTAAGAAAATGCATCGAATGGAAAATGAATAATTAATGATCAACATAAAAAAAATACTCAAATTGACTTGAGGTTAAACTGGATAGAAAATACTTTTTTATTATCAAAAAAACAACCTATAATTGTGATGGACCATTGCCGACTCAACTAAAAAGCCGATACATTCATAACGACTGGTTCTACTTTTTCCGCCCATCCCGTTATTTTATATGGATGTCCTGTCATTGTTCTATATATAGAGTGCTCACACTGACGCATCTGTCGTGTTCACACAGGGAATAGTTTGATTTGGATGGATAAGTTACATGATAAATAATACACTAGCATTAACACACCTTTTATAAAAATGTAATGCATAGATCAATGCTACATATTTTTTGGAAATCGATATTACCATAGGTTTTTGTGTGAAGGAGTAGTCTGACTTTGACAGCTGATGAATAACAGGAATGTATATTATTTATAAATAACACTGATAGTTAATATATTTGATTTAAGAATTTTTTATACTTAATTCATTTTAAAACGAGAAAGGGCGAATCAATATGTCAAGCAATCCGGGATCTGATTTTGACAGCTGAACAGTGGACCACTCGTTGCTTGTGCAAAAAGATATGCTCAAGCTTTATTAATCTGAAGATGGCGCTGGATGGACTAAACATGTAGTCGAATAGAGATTATCATTATTAATAAATACACAACGCGATAAAACCATTAATAGAGTTACCCTCTAACCTAAATAATGGCACGTAAATTTTATGAATTTGTAATTTAACGCAATTCACATAACATGAAAAATGTGCCTTATAATAGGTAATTTTCAAAACGCTTTCGATATAAAACAGTCCAGCTCCAAAAGAAGCAATAGTGGGAAAATAAATGTAGGTATAATGCAATATTATGTACTGATTTTATATTGATTTATTTACCCTTGTACGCCACTGTAATGAAAGATAAATACTCTCGCAGCAGGCTGCAGTTTCAAAAAAAGGCGTTTATGAATCCCCTTTTTGGGCATTTGACACGCATTTAAAACGCAATCGGCTCGCAAACAAAACGCAAACGTCGTTTGGCGGATGAATCCGAAACTTCGCTTTGCCGTGTGCGCGCAGCCTAAGGAACGAGCGTAATATTTATACAGCTACCCAAGAATTAGTCCACCTCGTGTCGTCTTTTGTAACTTATCGTGTAAAAAAACTGTAATCATCATTATTTCCCCTGTCATACTTTCAATATGCCTTTAATGGCTATATAACCGTATACCCAGAAAATTCTATATATAAATAGGTGATATTATGTACCTTTTATGATGACTTCATTATACTCAAATTTAAGGCAGTTTGGTGTTCGATAATGGATATCCATATAACTATCTTAAATAATAACTCTCTTATGGCTTATTCTGTCGAACTGAAACCTTAACTAATATATTAATCTTTACAACGATGAATGTGATTATAAGTTAAATACGTCATCGTCATTGATGAGTGTGTTTTTTTGCTTCTTTAATTCATAAACTGTCAAAAATTCTTTTATTTTATAGCATATCTAGTCGACACTAATATACTGAGATAAAACACACCAAAACTGAGGACGTATTTACCATTGTTTTACTTTTAGCATGTATTTTAATCTTGATTAAAATTATTTTGAGATTATAATCGTATCTGTCAATTTAATTAATGAGCAAAACATCGCTTACAATAAAAACTTAAATTTTTTTGACCCTTTAGCTCTCTTATTTAAAGAATGTTTTTATTACAAATTCGTTACATACAACATAAGCGTTTGAAATATAAAATTTTACGAACCGGAACGTTCGATAATTTTCCGAAAATATTTAATAAAGATGTTCTATTTTTTATATACTGGCGTCACTTTTTAGTGGACTGTAGAAAGGGGATGATTTGGATGCGGGAGGGGTATATACACAGGGATTCAATTCAGGCACTAACCTCTGATGTTGATATGGCGGACGCGGTGGGCTGGTTCCTTGTTTTCGCACTCATACAACTAGTACGGTCATTCTCACGGCGTAATGAGTTTATGATTGTTTGGTCGAACCGTAACTCGTCATTGAATTACTGCTTTGATAACGCTATAGCAGTAAAACTAGTGCAAGTATTGACTGTCTCATGGTTTACCGGTAACTGCCTGGTACTGCAGTGCCTGGATGGTGACAATGATTACGAGACGTAGGTAGGGAATATTGGATCGGATTAGAATCATAATAATTCGCCTAAACATATACCAACCTTAGGCGGACAAATAAAATAACTGACTTTAATAAAACTTCCGAGATGAATATTTAATACAGTTTAGAATAATATGCAAAAGTTATCAATAGGGCCCGGATTTATATGCTAGTGCATGTTTTGTTAGGGTGTACGCACAGTTATGGGAGTTGCACAGAAATCCGTTTCGAAAGACGCAGAATCCAAAAATAAAATTTTATTGTGCATATAAATGCATATTTGAGACGTTAGAGCATATTTGAGACATTCGTGCATATTTCATTAATAAATGCATATTTTAGGGCTTTTATATTTATAACTTTATCGAAACATAACTAAATCAGGTAGATGCACTTGCATTTTTAATGGCATCTCCGAGCATTTCATTAATTTATCAGAAAAAGTGAAGTCAACTCGGGCACCTTTATTTAAATTTTGCGCTATCACCTCTGTGGACGAGAGATCTTCTTTGAGAGATTATTTTCCGCATATAAACAAAATACTGACAGATATGCGGATAATTTAATGCCAGAGAATATTGAAAAAAGTATTGTATCTTATTTTTTCGGACAAAAAAACAGCAAATAGTATTTAGAAATAGTTAAGTGTGTCGTTTTTGTTTTTTTTTTTAATTGTGTTTAGTTTCCATAGTTTACATTTACATTTTGCATTTCTTGTTCAATTATTTGTACCTACTTTTGTAAACAAACTATTTTGAAAATTGTAGGTAATTGATTAACTTTATATTATTTGTATTTTTTTGTTATTGTATTATATTGCTTAGGTTTATTAATTTGTTATTCGATTTTTTATCGGTAATATCGGGTGAAGTGGGTATTTACAATGGTTTTCCATAAAAGTGTCAATTTTTAACTGCATGTTTCTTTGGTTTTAGTGCATATTTCAATGATTTAAGTGCATATGTGCATGCATATAATCAATGACAGAAAATAAAATGACACTCACTTTGTGTCGGGTCTGCCGGATGGCGAAATTCATATTTTAATATCGGTATCCTACGCTCAAATGAACATTCTGCTTGCAAGCGGTCTGGCGACACCGCTGCGTCTGCCCATACAAAATTTCTGACTGTCAGGTTTCGACTCCACCGTTATTATTGTGTTACAAAATGCCAATGTGCCTAGTTAAAAATTGTAAAAAAATCTACTAAACACTCCAAGAAAGATGGGATATCACTTTGCATGTGTTAGTATTATTTATTATTTATAAAATGCCATTTTAAGATATTGATGAATGTTTATTCAATGCAATTGAATGACAGGAACCATTGGACAGTCAGTCGCCTGTGATTCGCTGAGCTCACTGGCGTCTAATCTCCGAGAAGTCGTAAGTAACCGAGAATCTGTTTCTAACGCAATGAGTCATGACACTAATACGCCATTACAATAAAGGTTATATTACTATAAATTCTCGAAGCTTGTATCGCATAATGGAAACGGATACGTCAATGGTCACGTGACATCTACCTATACATCTGTGAATGACTTTCATGCACAATTTCTCGTGCGCGCCGGGTATGAAGTGAGTCGTCCATTTAATATGTCATTGCATATAATCATGTTTTTTGTTGCATATAAATCCGCTCGCTAGTTATCAACGTCGCAGGCGAAAATAACTCCTTTCTTCTAATTAATATACTACCTTAAATTGGTACGCTTTTATGGAGTGGCGACCTAATTTGAAACTATTTCTTAATCTCATTTTTTTCCCGTGACACTGAGCGATAGTCCGAGGAATTTTAGAACCTGGACGTTACCATTACAAATCCAAACAAATATACTAAGTGTATATTGTCATGTATCTACTCATACTTACATCGAGATAAAAAACAACACGTACTCTTATAATTTTCTCAGAAGACTAAAATTATACTAAGTATACGTCTTATGAAAGAAGAATTGTGTAAAATTCCAAATATATTTTGTACCTTTATAAATACAAATTAATTTCCTAGAAATAAGTCTTTGTTTATTTTTCGTTATTTCGGCATACAAGACTTGAATACATAATTTTATTACTTGTTCTATGACTGAGGTATATTAAACCAGGAAGAAAACATACACGACTTATTAATCATAAATCTAAATGGATGATTTATGAATTATGATTAGGTACTTATTTAAATCGTCTCTTTGCGATAACTTCAATCACCGAAGGCTATTGTGTCTGCTCACGAACTCGGGTGTTTGTAACGCGGTCGTACCAATGTACCCCTAAGATTCGGCGGAGACATCGATTCTCAAAGCTCAACAGCCGAGACTCTTGAAGCCTAGTAAGATGCCATGTCTCACAGCCATACAGGAGCACAGGTAGCACGCACGCTTGCTATGCATGCGTGCATGAAATTATCACGAAGAGAAGATTTACGTGGCTGGGACACGTATTCCAGATGCCGCCAAAGAGTGCGGCACTTCGTACCATTGTGGCACAGCCTCAAGGGTTCCGTCGCCGTGGCCGGTCCTCCCTCACCCTGCAGCGGTGCTACAAAAGCGACCTACGTGCTGCAGGTCTGACATGGCGGGAGGCGCAGGAGTTGGCGATGGACCGAGGGAAGTGGCGCCAACTTGTGCTTGCCCTATGCCCCAATGCTGGGACGTGACAGGGTGGAAGAAGAAGACTCATTTAAAACCATGCTAAACTATATCGGTACGTATAAACAACTCAATCCGTGTCAGCATATTGGTCAGCGATATTAAATAACTGACCGCAATTATAAATTCCTTAATACCCATTTACCGTAGTGTCCAATTATAGCAAACTCCGTAAATAGCTTACTGCAATTATAATTTATGCAATATCCATTAATCCACTTAGTCAGCCATATTCAATGACCTAAACTGCATATAGAGTAGCTGACTCAATTATAATAATTATGTCCGAAATATTATTTTCAAGATATTATTTTGATTGTGAGTACCTACATCGATAAATAGTGGATCATAATAATTCATTGGACATGTCACTCGAATATAAGTTCTCGGTCTCTGTATCGCTCCGCACAACATCTCATTCTACCGAGACTCGAAACAGTATCAAAAGTATTGTAACTTAACTACTGTAACATACTCTTGTACCGACTGTAAGTTGACGCTGCAAATAAAGCTCGCTCCTCCAATCGGAGCAACCACAAAATCACGACTTCTTTACTCATCATAACACCATTACCCTGACAGTGGTGGCCACGCCTCTCAACTGCATCACATATTCACCGACGAAGTAGACTGCCACAGTGGTGAACCCGACGTTCCACGCAACCTTCTACCGGCAAGTTCAGCAAGGTGCAAAGGGGATACTAGAGCCCATCACAGCACTATTATAGATGTTTATTTTTGTGTTTGCTATAATATAACTGCCCGCTAATGTGTGACCCACTATAAATATTTTGGAGCAGTTAAATGGGAACAGTATCAGAAAATAAAAACAAGAATTGAGATTACAAGGAGTGCCTTTCTTTTGAGATTTGTTCTTTCAATCATTTTCTATGGTATGGATGCAGGGATACACCAAGCGAGGCTGTTAGCGGTGTGCAGAACCCGGAAAAATAATATTATATGTGTATGTAGTTTGTAGATAATAAAATATTATAGATACCTACGTAAAAAAAATGTAATTTTCTAAGACTCAAACCCAACATTTCTGAAAACATAATAGGTTGCAAAAATTGATTTTGCAAACTGATAAGAGATGGCAGAAGGTATTTTTTTAATATGAATTTAATGGTATTTTTATTATTTTGTAAGTAATACATATTTATTTAAATACATGATAATTATTAATCTATTTGATATAATATACTTCATATAACTAGTTAATCCTTGGTAAGATGGCCATCGTGATTTAAAATAAAACTACATAAGATATTTACATTTTAAGAAATATTTTACAAATTTTTCCACAATATTCGAAATTTCAAATTTAAATTTATTTATTTACTTGCTAACTTCACCCTGTCACGTCCCTGTACAAAGGTCTCGACTTTTGAGGATTTGAGAATCGATGTCTCCACCGAATAAATTTGAAGGGTATGATCGCATTACAAACACTCGAGGTCATGAGTAGACACGTGACAGTGATTGAAGTAATCACAAAGAGACGCTTCACGTTGTAGGGATATGTACACGAAGGGCGCAATACAAATTTTGAACATAGCCGTGGGGGCATAATAATTTTAAACTTCTAAACTAATTTTAACTTTCTGTTACAAACCCAAATAGAAAATCTTTATATAACCCTGAAAATCAGTGTTAAACACCATGTTGATAAATCAATTCATATTAATACAATATGTGATACCTACATATCGACTTAAATCAACAGCAATCACAAGAAATATAATATAACTAATATTTCAAGCTTTAAATAATAAAAATACTAAAAAAGTTAAACAGTAAACCAAGATTCAAATTTATAACATTATTATAAATTTTAATTGTTAATACGTATTTTAAAATGAGTGTTATATTTAAATGTACATAGTACATACATATATTTATGTATAGTATACACTAATGAATGGCATCATGAAAGGAAGTTTGAAAACAACTGCTCCAAATATGTAGCAAGATGGCAAAACATGATTTATTATGTCAGTTTTTGCAAATATAGTTTTGTATACCTTCAGACTAAAATCTCAGTGAGATCTACAAGGTATCAAAATACGGTATGTCTAGCTCTAGGTCTAATAGGTTGGGAGAAATAGCCTGTGTCAATATGTGATAATAATATGTTCTTCAGCGCTCGAAATGAAAAAGTTTACGAACCGGAGCGCTCGACAGTTTTCTGAAGATATTTAAGAAAATAGTTATTAAATTTTATGTGTATTTCATAAAAATAAGTGTGTTAGATTTCCTATTATATACTGTGAATACGGTGAACTTACTTTTTCCACGAGACGGAGCGATAATTTTACCGATTTCACGAACAGGAACGGCGCTCCGGTGCGTTCCGGTCCATTTCGAGCCCTGTATGTTCATTGTTTGAATAATTTCAATGTTTAAAATTGCTCTCTGGAAATTGTATGTAAAACATTTCACCGTAGCACAGTTCGCCGTGAGCTTTCTTATCGGAAAGAGCTGATGACCGTTTACTATACGGCCTCCAATTTTATTAGATTCAATATGAACATTAATTCAATTTTCATAGTTGATTTTGGCAAAATTTATGAATTCAAGAATGAAAACCTAACCTAACGTAACAAATAATCCAGTATACCGGTTATTTTCATTTTTTTTTGCTGTTGGCATCCTGTAAAGTGTAAACCGACAAGACCCGTATTTTATTTAGACATGTCAGTACTAGGGAATCCAATCCCGAGCCAAAATTCTGATCCCGGGATTTCGGGATTACAATTTGACAATTTCGGGATCCCGGGACTGGTCCCGGGATTGACATTTTTTCCATAGTTAATATAATTTTTTTATATTTACAAATAACATTGATAAAATCGGTCAAAATAAATCTAGTATAATTTATACTATTTAAGACATTTTTATTGTTAATATTGTGTACGCTCAATCTTAAAAATACATATGTTTAATGGAGTAAATAATATTGTAATATAAATAATAATGTGAATTTAATATGAGATTGCTGTTTTTGATAGTAAAGACTTAATGAATGGATTAGCGAGATTTAAAATAGTAAAGCAAATCGTGGTGTATGGCTTTTCCGCTTCATAAATCTAATTAGTCAGCCAAATGTGAAACTGCCATAAAACGTATGAGATTATGGTTGAATTTATTTGTTAAAAGTGCGAAGCATTGTTTTTTTCCAATCTTTCTCATTTTTATTATTTTATGTAAAAAATAAAATGAATCGGCAACTTACATAATATGGGTATAAATCAAACTTCATTCAAACTCAGTTTATTTCTAATTTAGTTATTTGTTATTAAAAGTATTTTTTCTGTTATATTTTCGTTTTTATTTTATTTTCCATAAAAATTGATAAATAAATCAATCCCGAAATCTTCGGGATTATGTTTACCAATCCCGGGATTCATAGGTATCGAAAATAGCTCGGGATCCCGGGATTGGAATCCCTAGTCAGTACTATACGACCCAAAGAGGTTGGACTGTCTTTAATATAGGGCCATATTATATTTCCGATACAATGCTTCACGGTGAAGTGTGATACGGCGAACTGAATACGAACAAGTTTCCGGACACGCTCTTGAAAAATTTAGAAAAACGGACATATTATCGTGTTTTGACATCATACTACAGATAATGATCTTTCTTATATAATACACAAGATTATATTTGTTTTTTTGGTTGTAACGCGAAAAATAGTCAAGCAGTAATGATTTAATTGTTTGTTAGGCAATAATCATTGTCTTCTTAATAGTCATTTTGCAAAAATTTAATGTTTTTTTTTGCAATGATGAATTTGCAAACGAAAAATTTCCTACCAGTTTTTTTTAGTACTTATTAATAATCAGTACATACTATCAATTAAACTTTGGTCGATGGGTTTTTTTTCAGCAGGAAATCATCATTAATTATATAGAAATAACAACAAAAGAAAATAAAAGTATATATTTATACAGATATCAATTATAATTTGACGTTCGGAATTCCTACATTCAAGTTTTTTTTTTTAAATTGATAAAGTCTTAAGACAACACATTTTAATAGACTATGCTGCTAATTATAATAAAAAAAATGTTAAAATATAACTACATATAACTCAAATTTTTAGACCTATGATTAGGACTGTTCCTTTTATAGATATTATAAATACTAGGTATATTATAATATCTAGCAGTGGCGAAAGGCGGAGGTAGGCTGTTAAGATCCGACATAAATAGTGCATACCTACTAATGTTTGCTATTCAAACGTATTTGTTTTCATATATTAATACTATCGACCGAAGGTACTTGATGGAATTTGAATTTAAATTCTAATGGATTCAGGCTCTGTATTATTCCATTTAAGTCGTTTTTTGCGACCCGGGTTTCGCCTTTCGGCATCTTCAGGCGTCGTGTATTTGTTTTCATTGAACTAATACTAAAATGTGTAGATAGTATTTAAAATTCAGTTAAACCCTAGCCATAGTAGATAATAGTCAAAAAATATTCGTAGCCAGCGTTGTGTCAGTCATTGATTCTTCTCTTCTTCTTTGGCCATATCCGCCCCTTAACTGGAGCATATGGACACCACGCGGCGCTTCCAAGAATCCCTGTCGCTCGCCAGTCTTCTTCCAGCCGGACCGCCAGGTAGAACCAGCTTCCCGTAGCTCCGCCGTATATACGCTGTAGATTGTATTTAGCGTCCTTCCAGGACGCCGGAATCCGGTCGGCTTGAAGAGCAGGCAAGCCAGGTTGAAGTTCTCTCCGCATCCGCAGCACGTGGCCGAGCCAGGTCCAACGTCGCCTCTTCACTTTCAGCGTGATGAGAGGCTACTTGGTGCGTACTCTTATCTCTTCGTTGCTCCTAAAGTCATACCACCCACATCCAGTATTCGTCGCAAACTCAGTATACGGTTGCTCTGACCATTCGTAAGGTGCCATGATTCGCTACCGTAAAGCAGCACCGTCAGAATGCAACCGTCGAGTAGGTGGCATTTGGTTTTTACTGAGTACAAAGTCCCAGACATTCCGCATCGAGTTGAATGTTGCTCCAGCTATTCTTATTCGGATAGCGAGCTCTTTCTGCAAAATGCCATCTCCCGTGATGTGTACCCCCAGTTACTTGAAGCTGTCGACGCTCTCGATGTTTTGTCCGTCGCTAATCAGAGGGAAATCTGGATCATTGATTAAGGTTAGGTTATTGATTCACTTTGCATTTATTGTTGTTCATGGGTTTTTAGTTGATGTTTGCCTGGTAGCGGTCGATTCGAGTAGGTGCCTGGGAAAAATATAGATTTTGGGTTAAGCTGTTAAGTTGGGCTAAAGCAGAGTTTTCTAATTATATTTGGTCGCGGAACCCTTTTTTATTCTATAAAATATAACGAAAGCCATTGAATAATAATATTTTGTAGTGTAGTATAACGCGGAACGCTATTTTGGAAATACTGTAATGCAGAAAATAAAAGTCCAACAGACTCAATTTCGTATTTTTTTGCATAAAATTATTTTTTGTGAAACAGTTTTTGTTTGTACAAGTTATGTACTGTTGACAGTATGTTATATAAAGATATTATGTTAATTAATGTCTAAAATATAAATGTGTATAACTTGAAATTCTTTTTATTTATATCAAATCAATTATTTTTATAAATATAAATAAAATATTTATATTAATATGAATAAAAAGCATTTCAAGTTATACACATTTATATTTTTTATAAAAATCGATGTTTTTTAAAATAGATATAAAAAATATTAAAACTATGAATTTGTCAAAAATCGCTTAGGTGATGCTTAGAAAACTTAATAAACTAAATTTTAATAATAAATATGACCATAAAATATATGTAATAATAGGGTGCGGACCGATAGAACAAATTCACATTTTATTACATTTTTTACAATTGTAAGTTTGTCTTTGACTTAAAATAAAAAATATTTTTATTTTTAATGTTTTCAGATACATATTTATTCATTAATACAGTTGAAATTGTAAATTATCAAAAAAATGTCTCAAATTGCAAGCTTCGTATTTTTCCGCTAGGTGCCTCTTTAAAAAAGGCTCAGTGAAGACTTCGCCTTAATAGGTTTTGACGAAACATTCGCATATTGAATGTATTATTAGTGATATGGATTTTTTACAAACACTTCAATTCATATTTGATTATATTTTATATTTTATATATTTTACCACGTTTTTCGTAGATCGTATTCTTGTTTGTCCGGTGGTTTTTTGTTATCGAGTACAAATCTTGCAATCGATTTTTAACCAACTTCCCGACTTGCTAGACATTTGAAACTTTTAGAATATATCAGAACATGATGCGAATGCATTCTTTTAATACTTTTAGCCTTCTTTAAACAGAATTGAATTCATTTTCGGTTAATTCTGTTTTGTATGGAAAGTTATTTCAGAAAAATTCGTAAAAAGTTAAAGACTATTATTGGTTGCTAAGGAGGTGGTCCTAGCAACTAAATTATTAATATATACGTGCGTTATTATGGAAATCAAAATGAAATGTCAAAATGACATTTCAGTATTCTATATTTAATATAGAAGTACCATAAGGGCTTTTTTTACAAACACTTCAACTATTCATAATATGTTTGTTATATTTTTTATTGTGATCTTTGACTTAATACCTAGGTGATAAATTTTAACCTACTTTATTGTAATAATTTATTATACAAGTTAGAATTAATTGTATTCTTGTCAGTGTGCTGTCAGTGCCCGAAGATGCCAAAAGATGAAACCCTGGTCGCTAAAAAACGACTCAAATGGAATAGTAGAAAAATTTAAATCAATAAGAATTCATATCCATTTATTTTAACAGGGAACTAATACAGATTATTTGTATATATTGTATTTGTTTTTTATAACTTTTAATAATCAAAATTACGACAACGCTCATTGAGCGAAAAAATAGCGGTCACAATCCGTGTTGGACGGTGTTAATAGACCAAACACCGAAATCATAATATAGGTACCTACATTTTGTTATTTGGTCTTGATTATAATGTCAAAACGCAATGTGTGTAAATTGTCACGTTGTATTTGACTTATAATGGACATACACCTTATCTTATTTTTGCTAATTAATATGATTTACTGGGAATACCTGTAGGTATCTACTAGTTAGAATGTCAAAAACCATGTTCTACGAACGTCTGATTTGTGCATTGAGTCTATCAATGTATGGAGCCAACGAGAAAGTTGTATAGGTATATCACTGGATGATGCATAACGTATACCTTCTTTTGTTTTTTGTTATTAGGTCCATATACTGGATCCAAATATGTATCTCAATTTTTAATATGTAAAATTGACGTACTCTGTCTCGTTCTCAATGTTTAGTGCAAGAACGTAGTGGTCGCGCGGGGGCGGCGCGGCGGCGTCTTGCGAAACTCAAACGTATAACCGTGTGTAAAATGTTCGTAGACAGTGTGTTTTTTGGGGCATAATACACACGGTTATACGTTTGAGTTTCGCAAGACGCCGCCGCGCCGCGCCCGCCAAATGACTACGGACGAGCACTTTACACGGCAAAGTTAAAAGATAGCACTTTTTGACAGTTCAAACCGCTAACTCATTTACATAATTAACCGGCGGAATAGGTACGTAAAGTGATAAATGTGATATATGCAGGAAGTGTAAGTTGATTACACTCCTCACCCCCCTAACGTGGTATTTAAAGACACCTGATGGATTCTAAATATACACTAATTGTTGGCAATTTGTATTCGTCTTATGATTTTTGTTGCATTTCTTTATTAGCGTTGACAATGAAGCTTATATAATTAGTAATGTGGTCGGTTTTCTCGAATGAGTCATTCGAAATGATTATAATAATATTAATTATTCAATTTAGCTCAATTTTGTCTATGGTTTTAGAGGATATCATGTATTTATAGTATTCATTATAATAAATTAGTAAACGATTATTTAATTTAATATCAAAAAATGCATACTGGTTATTTATCACGTTTTTTGTTACATTACTATTATGTTAATCTATTCTCCGGTGATATTTTTAACTAATGCATGTTTCTATTATTAATTTCAAATTCCCTTAGTAAACAGTTCATATTTGTAATAAACCGTTTCGTTTATTTACCGAATAATTCACAAGATTTTGAGAATGTAACATTACAATTATTGAACATACATAACTTGAAAACACCTCAGATATCCACTAGAAAAAAATCATATTTGAAAAAAAAATACGATGCTCGACGGGATTTTAACCCGTATAATCACTGTGCATTAACCATTTATACTATGAGCCTCCTATCTGCTAACGAAAATTTAAACTAGTACGTCATACATTAAATGCTTATCAAATTGCGGTATTATTGACTTTAGGTTTTTGTGTATTAAATTAAGGAATATTTATGATTTTCTCTAGTAGGTATAATATACCTGAGGTGTTTTCAAGCGTATCCGGAAATTTGTACGTAAACAGTTCACCGCAGGACAATTATTCGTGCGCCACAGTGCGTGAAACATGAGTTCGTGTAACATTTAATCAAATGACGAGTTCTTCGTTGAACATTTCACCCTGGAATACATTTGTACGTATGCTACAACATGTGGAGATGTCTTTACTAGGTTAGGTTAGGTTAGGTTAGGGTTAACCTAATTGGAACAGTACTATTTGCAAACTATCACCGCATTTTGTAATGCAGTTATATGGATATCCATTATCGAACACCAAACTGCCTTAAATTTTAGTATAATAAATATATATAGAATTTTCTGGGTATACGGATATAATCATTGACACTACTTTAAGCCGGCGCTCCATTGGCACGCAAGTCAGACGATTTACAGTCTTCGGACTTTTTTTTCGCGTGGAGCACCCCAGATCTGCGGACTTTTTAATCCGCAGACCAGGCTTGTTGGATTTCAAACATGTTTCATATTTTACTCTCCGAGTTGCCAGACTTCGTCCGTCGATCACTATGCAAATTCGATTCGACATTAATACGCGACCATTCGGACCGAAAAAATTCTGTAATTGTTTTAAACATTTTTATGGATTAATTTGTTATTTTACACATTAGAAAATGAGAGATTTATCAATTATTTTTTTATTTGTATTTATGATATTAATAAAAGAAAACGTAAAACTTGTGTTGTTTTCACTGCTATATTATTTTATGCAAGTCTACATATAAATAACACAAAATTACAGGATTATAAACGCAACGTTTTCCCTTTGACAGCTCGACTTTTTTATTAGTTTGTTGATCAGTAGCAGAGCATAGACAAATCGGACGATTTATTGTCCTCGGACTTTTGGCTCGCCAATGGAGCGCTGGCTTCAGATACGTACAAATGTATTCCACGGTGAAATTTTCAACGAATAACTCGTCGTTTGATAAAATGTTATACGAACTCATGTTTTACGTACTGCGGCGCACGAATAAGTGTTCCACGATGAACTGCATACGTACAACTTACATGTAACCATTTTCAAGTTATGAAAGTTCCTATTTGATTTAAAAAATAACATTGCAATTTAGAACTTAGGTACTTATAACTATTGTAATTTCCTTATTAGTTTATTTAGAGATGATAATATGTATACATTCAATTTTTTTTTATTTTGGATTTGCCATGTATTTATTAATGTAGTATAATATACATATTTTGATACATATGCAAATATAATTAAGTGATTTTTTTTAATGTGTATAATATTGTTATTGTCATGGTTATGGAATATTTTTTGTGAATAACAAAAAAAATGTTAATGTAAAACCATTGGATGCTGAGTGTAATACAGGAGGACCTCAACTTTCGCACATAATTGGTTCCTGAAAAGGTGTGCGAATGTTGAATGTTCGAAAGTAGAGGGAAGTAAAAAAAATTAAATTGTGTGTATTTTGAAATATTTATTTATCAAGTAAATATAAGATGTTTAAAATACATGTTTAAGTGTGGTTTGCGGGTGTTTCCCTTAAAAAGTTATCAAGAGTTAACTCTTTGCCACTCTTCTTTTTCTTATTTTAAATAAAATATTTTAAATGGTAAATCATTAACTTTACAATATTGCTTAACTGCTGGCACGAAATGTAAAGTGAACCAATCTTTTAATATTAACGCAGTAAACCCAGGCTTTTTTATTTGATTACTGTAAGCAATTCTTTATCCTTCCCTTTCAATGCTCTGGGATTTTCTCGTTGATAAATTAACATTGGCATCAATTTTAAATCACCAGCCAAGTTTCCACCAAGAAGCAATGTCAATCGGTTTTTAGAAGGTTTATGCCCTGGAGCAACTGATTCTTCCTTAGATAAGAATGTACGACTAGGCATTTTTTTTCCAAAATAAACCTGTGTCATCTACATTAAATATTTGGCTAGAGGAATATTCTCCATCTTCAATAATTTTGGATAATGAGGAAATAAATTCTTTTGCAGCATCTTTATCCGCATCAGCCGATTTTCCAGTGAATTTAATATAAACCAACTGTTACTTGCTTGAAAAATCGTGTTAGAATCTTCTTTTTCTAGCCTTCCAATCTTTGTACAAACTAAGAGCCTTCGCTTGAATAATTAAAATATTCAGAGGGACATCTTTTTGATGTTGGTCGTCGATCCATGATGACAAATATTTTTCCATTTCATCCATAACTATGCCGTGTCCTTTAGAAACAACCTTTAAAGAAAACTTTGAACAAAGTTGAACATATCGTAGTAGACCTGTTTGTATCATACGAACGTCCGATTGAAGCAAAAGATTCACCGCAATCAGAACGTCATGTGAAGTTTATAAGTCCTTGATTTCTTTTTGTTCGTATCAACACTGCAGTTTTTCCGTTTCTCACTCACGTTTATAAATTTTTAGGGTGAAATATTTCAAATGAAGAAAATTAGCAAAACGCACAACATGACACGCCCGCACGCGCTTCTGCGCAAGCCACCTATCCTAGCTAACTTTACTCACAAGCAAAGTGACGGGTGCGAGCAGGATTCAAGTGACGCAAGAAATGCACTTGCTTGTGAGCGAGCGAGAAGGGGATATCTTAACCCCACGGCCAGCGCGACGTTTTAAAAAAACGATTTTTTTTGAAATGTGCGAAATAGCGAATTGTGCGAAAGTCGAACGTTCGTAAGTCGAGGTCCGCCTGTATTAAAAATATTGAAAAAAAATATATACTAGCAGAGCCAACTAGCGACATCCAGCTGCCTCGCTAGACCTTGAAGGTCGCTTGTAATAATATATCAATTGTATTAGCGTTTACGTAGGTAGCAGAAATGTTTAGAGGTATGATGAGGTAGTGGTGGATAGAAGATCATTGTTGCTTGGTTGTTGAGATGAAAGTTTATTGGTTGATACAAGAATACACTGAATACAATAATAAGGATGATGACGTGAGATTATAATCGCGAGGTAATGATGTAGTGATGAGATCGATATGATTAAGAGATTAATTATTATAAGATTGCACTGAGAGATTTGATTCGAGTGGAATAACGGATGTACGAGTACTATGCCGAGTGAAGAATTCGTGACAATAGCAGCACGTCTCGTGACGGACTCGACGAGTTGAGTATTAGTTTATGGATTGTTCTTCTTATATATATTAATGAAGACGTACCTAATAAATTTTACTACATATAGATATTGTCGTAATTCTTAATCAAAACAAACACTACTGATCTAGTTATGATTGATGAAAGCTTTGTTTTCATAAAAAAACCTATATATTAAAGTATGTCACTAATTTATTGCAGAGTAGCATGATCGCTACAAATCTATTATAATAGCTTGACAGCTGTTTCAGTTTGTCAACCCATCATCATCATCATTATCACACGATAATTATTTTTTAAAACTCAAATTACGTTGTGGTTCTCCCAAATCATGACAGAAACAGATAGTGTCTCTATTGTGTTAACCTATCTTCCTACCCTCACACAACAGTAAAGCCGTGTCAACATTGGCAACAAGTTGCTGACAACCAGCAACTTGTTGCCAATGTGGACACGGCATCTACAAAAGATTAAAAATAAATAACAGAATAATGAAGCTACGTTATGCCGTGTCCACATTGGCAACAAGTTGTTGGCAACCTCATTAAATTTCACGATAATTATCATAATTTATACGACCATAAATTATTTTAATCGAAATTTAATGAGGTTGCCAGCAACTTGTTGCCAATATGGACACCGCTAAAAGATTTTTTACGTAGGTATATAAAAGAACTTTCTACGACTACATCTTCAAGCAGTGCATTTATCAGTCGTAAAGTATTTCAAGCAGGCATTGAAGTTAATAGCCCCACACAAACCAGATCCGGTCTTAATTGGGCGTATTACGGAACCCTACGTCTTGCTGTAAAGCATATTGTTTTATGACTGAGAATGTCTCAGGAGCAGTTACCCAAGACTGAAGTCGCACTGCACTCAAATGTGTTTTGACTGAATTTCATGACGATGGGGAATTCGAGAATTAATTTTAGCGAGTTAGTGGGTAGTGTAGTTTAAAAAAATCGTTCACGATGACTGCAGCAAATTGCAGTAATTGAAAATGGACTAATATGATAATTTGTGTAAAAATATCAAATGTATAATGTAGAATGTAGAATGATAAATAGATTGGTAAGCATATTTCTACTTAATGTATTTTTAATGGCCACTAAATATAATCAGTTGACAAACATATTAAAGTATGCATTAATGTTTGCCATATAATGTGCAGTACCGTGACAATGTAATGAATTATCTACCAATATGTACATACTATTTAGAATATTTTTGCATACCTTTATAAACATAGAATTTGCTCCGTTAAAAAATCTAAAAAATAATTTAAAAACCGTACGAGAATAATAACGGAAATTAAAATGTATATTTTGAGTTTTTCGAGATAATAAATGTTGCATAAAATTTTGTCTTCAAAAATTACGGAGTTTACAAAGAGTTAAATCCTCATCCGTCTACATAGCGCTTGCGGCGTCCAGTCAATGGGCAGCACCATCTAAGAGTCTGTTTTGGAAATCACGCTGCTACAAGTTTAAATATAAAAGGTGTTTATATGAAGTTTAACCCGCCGTTCCAAAACAAAGGTGGACTTTAAATAATCGCGTTGTATAGAGTCTTCACCACTGCATTGCAGTAACTACATGGCAGGGGCGATGGACCACCTCTTCCAAGGGCAGGCAAACGCATTTTTTTTTCCTAATATAATGTGGCGTATGGAGATAACCAGATTGACTCCAGACCATTGGACTTCTCAGTTTTTAATCGGACACGGTAGTTTTGCCTCCAAGGCTTCGCCTAATATAATCTCCGATTTGCTTATGTGGCGAATTGCAGAATGCCGATGACGTCCTCTGGGAGTGTCCCCATAAGTCGGTTGAAAGGAAGAGCTTCTCAATCAAACCCTCAGTTGGAGGGAAAATTTCTCAGCTTTTAAAAAGTTTGCGGCATTTTACGGCGACCGAGAAGGTTTTTCTCATCGAGAATTGACGATAATACATTATATCGAAGTAGGGATCACGCACACTCTAGTGCACGCCAACCAAGGTCTTAGGAAGTTGTCCCAGCGACACTTTCGGCACAAATTTGGAGAGCACCTAACGTTCGTTACGCCACGGTATACGCCTGCATAATGGGTGTGGAGACGTGGCGGGTGGTGGAGGGAAAAACAAGGAACAAGCAGTGACGTCCCTAGATAAAATGCCGCCCCTAGGCAGCGCCAAAATGCCGCTCCATTTTTTTTATACAGTATTTTTATCATCTTGTCCAATATCTAAGAAATGTGTTGTATGGAGATATTACTAACAAAATATCAGACTTTAATTATTCGAAAATCTGTACGTGTCGTTTCTGGTCACCAAGAACGTCGAAGGGCAACGGAAGTTAACTAGATATCGCAAACCCGACAAAACCAGTGAGCTGATTTTTTTAATGGAAAGATATTTTCGTTATTACTAAGTTTAGGTAGGTAGTTATTTCTATATATTTCAAATGATTCTCCTTGATTTGCCGCCCTTCGAGTAACTGCCGCCCCTAAGCGACGCTCAATCTGCCTACCCCCACGGGACGTCACTCGGAACGGGAGTGTTAATATAAACGGTAACCCGAGTATCATGATAAAAATAGGATATATCTAAGGTCTGAACAAAAATGAACCATAAGTGCGAGTGAGTAAGCATTCGGCACGCTTATATCTCAGCTCTATGCGTTAGAGTAAGATAGAATTTCTACGGATGAAATAAATATATTTTGAAAACGTAGCCGCTAAAAATATGGGTTTGATTGATTATATTCATTTAAAAACTGCGAGCACGTGTTGCCGAAATTTATTGTTTTTGTGTTAAATATACAGTAAATGGTAATTATTTTTAGTTGTTGCAGCCCCGTACTGAGAAGCAACACGATGGTATAACGTTTCATAGTTAAGTTGATTATAATAAAATCCAAGTTCTACTGTGTGTTATACGCAAGAAATACGGCTTCATTTCGCTGAAAAATAGGCGCTCTCTATATATCATTACTCTAAAGATATATTCAATAATGGAGTACTTTTGCGGGCCAAAAAGAGATCCTCATCAATGGCACTCAGCTCGAACAGGTGAAAAGCTACATCTATCTGGGACAACAAGGGATCTTTATTTAGCTACATATTTTTTCAGACTTTTACGCGGCGTAAATGTGAACTCTGCCATTCTTGGTGGTGTTGGCTTGTGTGTCTCTGATAATTACATTAGGATTCGAGGGCATCTGTTGTTTGTTCTCCCACGGTGCAGAACTAACCTGCCATTAGTAATGCCAATTGGGAGGGCAGTAACCATGTTTAATGAAATCGCTTCGGATATTGATATATTCCACTTACGTGAGGGTGAATTTAGGTGGAAGTTGTTTTTTAAATTCTTAAAATAGGGTCTGCTTAACTCATCCGGTGTCTTCCTTGTACCTATATACTTAATATTTTTTGTATTTACATATTGTGTTATGTACATAAAACTGTTTTAATAATATTTCTTTGTTTCTAAATGTCATGTTGTGAGCGTCTTAAACTTATAATTTGTAATGTCCACAATATGTAAAATAAATAAATTGAAAATTGAAATGTGTATTTGATTAGGCTAGAGTGCTTTTGGCCGCCTGAATAATCTCTCTGTGTCGTTCATGTTTAAGGAATTGTACTGCTTTATGTACAATGTCCTCCAAAATTGAATAATGTCTTCAAAAGTGACCTTCCACTGTGCCTAAAGCGCAAAGTGTTCAACCAGTGTGTGCTTCCTGTGATCACATATGCGTGTGAAACATGGACCCCAAGTAAAAGAGAGATCCAAAAACTTAGCAAAAGTAAGTAAGCAAAGTAAGCAAAAAAAGTAGCACAACGTGGTATGGAGAGGTGCATGCTGGACATAATGCGAAAGGAAAAAAAGAGGAATGAGTGGATAAGGAAGCAGACAAGGGTTTGCAATGTAATAGAGTTTATTAAAAGCCTTAAATGGAGATGGGCTGGACACATAGCTCGAAGCAGAGACAATCGTTGGACAAATCTAGTCATCCAGTGGTATCCAAGAAGTACAAAACGTCCGCAAGGTAGACCTAGAGGCCGCTGGATCGATGAAATAATAAAGCTCTGCGGAAGTACGTGGCAACGCAATTCACATGACCGAGAGAAGTGGATGCAGATTGAAGAGGCCTTCATCCAGCAGTGGATAGATTCAGGCTGATGATGATATCCAATAATACGATTATGAAAAAAATTGAATAAATAATATTTATGACGTCTATTGTAATGTTTAAAAAATGGTATCTTCAGAAATCCTTAATGCAAGTGTGTCCATGCATATTTCGGCCTACTTATTTCGTCTTTATGACAAATCGAATGTTCACGGTTGATTGTACATCGCTCATAAACGGACTGACACCAATAAGCCACCAACCTTGGTTACGTGAAACAATAAGATCACCTTATTAGTTGCAAAGTTTATGACATGGCATAGAGATTTTATATCACCCATCGGAACGTGAGCACGCTGCGTTCAATGCAGGCCCACACAGGAAAATGTTTTGGGGGTCCGTTTTAATAAAAATATATTCATAATATTTTTCAATGATTTTTAAAGTCGCGGGAGGGGGTTAAGACAATCTAGCAGCTGCGCATATATTCTATTATATAAGATTACTAACGGGCGCTATCGGCGGTTAGCGAGGGTAGTTTATCATAATATGTTTGTATATAAGTTTTATAATTGTTACAAAACGTTAGCCGTCTTAACATTCAAAACTGTCTATTTCGCTCTAAAATTTGTTGAAACAATTACAACAAACTTTTTTTAATTGTTACAATAAGCGCTAATACTTCGATACATAAATATGAAAAAGTACCATCGATAGCTGCCGATAGCAGTCTTTTGTATAGAATAAATCCGCTAGTGCCCCTGACTTCCACATTTATTCCGCCTACTACTTATAATGCTTCGTCTCTTCAATCTCAAAATAACGCACTTTTATTGGTACATTCTCCATACCCAGAGAGTCTAAGGATAAGCACCTGACTGGTATAACTAAGGATATTCGCCTACGAGTTGTCGCATTCACAGGTGGTTATCGAATGGACGTGGTTTAACAGTCAAAATATTTTTTATGATCGTTAGTGTCCGTTTGTATCGTCCGAGCTGTCTTGCTTTTTATAGACAGGCCGCATTGGAATATTAAAGTAACAATTGGATGCCATAGATAGTTGTATCAATGCGTGACTGCCACGAGTCTTTCAGAGTGAAATGCCCAGAAGAGTGAGGCCAACCCGTTCATTGGCTCTTCAATAGCCAAATCATCCGAGTTACAATCCTCAATCATGAAATCCTGATGAAGAAATATCTACTGTTATTAAGTAGGCTTAATCAATTTGTATTTTTTCCGTTCCCCTCCTTGTGTGCGCGACTGGTTTGTCAATGTGTTTATTAAGAAGTGTATAGGTACATATTATTCAATGATTGCATTTTTAATGACAATATTGAGACCACACACTGAAAATAAACTATCAAATGGTTAAGGCTTGTGTGATTTTTATCCAACTTTAAATATTACAACATGGGTGAGGATTAAGCTAAGAGAGGTATTTATTATTATACAAAAGGCGAAAAAATAAATTTAAAAAACATTTATGAAACAAAAAAAAAATATAAAAGCAGATAAACTAGCTGCTCCTGCGCCTGGGTTCTAAGTGTAAAGGCACTTAGAATAGCCTATGATACTATTTTCATGCGTAAAAAAGTGTAAAGATCTTTTAGTAACTTCCACGGACGCGCTTCATGTCCTGGCCATGATCCTTCCTGCATATAAAGGTACGCGGTACATCCTCGATATTCCTAAAAGGTGAGAAGGCTGTTGTTAGTGACTTTCATCTTGCACCAGCTCCAAACCTTGATGCAGAAAAAGTGTCACTGAGAAAACGGACAATATGTCAAATGCCCCTGGATACGGCGTCGAAGATCT
Source organism: Rhyacophila brunnea (assembly GCF_057557595.1). NCBI lineage: Eukaryota > Metazoa > Arthropoda > Insecta > Trichoptera > Rhyacophilidae > Rhyacophila > Rhyacophila brunnea. The sequence continues at coordinate 25,964,458 of NW_028232904.1, read as the reverse complement.
GGCAGCGAAATTGTGATACCTTCACCAAAGTGATTCAGTAGCCCAGTGGTGATTGGAGATAACCGGTTTGACTCCAGACCAGCACTTAGTGACTGGCTACGGTGGATTCGCAACCAAGCTCTTTGAGTTTGGACTTGTCTCCCGACCAACATGTCCAAGTGGCGGAGAACTCCAGAATAGAAACCACATGTGAGAATATACTCCGAAAGGGAATAGATGTTGAAGTCGGTTCAATCAGCTATTGAGATTATCGGGCCGTCCGACCTGGTCGCTACAAAGGTCAAATTTGTTGCGTTCAAAAAGTATGCGATATAATATGTGCCTATTGTTTTAGCATTATTTTTTTATAGTATATTATATTTATTAAATTTGTTTTTTTGTTAGTTCACCGTTACGTACTCTTCTCTCCCATGGGTACTTTTTATAAGAAGGATTCTGTAAACTTAAGTCACAGCATACACGAATGCGTGGCGATGTCAATCTAGACTCTAGAGTACCAATCATAGAGGTATTAAATTAAAAGAGGGGCAAGAAATCGGCTTTCTCATACAGCTGAATGAAGCAGGCCAACAATAGCCGATAACTTACGAAAAATACCAATGCGATAAAAAAAATTTAGGGCATCACAGAGGATTTACTTTGGTCATTATAATGTATCCATATAATATAATGTTAACATTCAAATTTTGCCACAAATTGATTACCAGCCCGCCCCACCATACTTTTTTGCCATACTAGCCGGCTTCACCATACTTTCATATAACCTGCCGCCCCTAGGTACCAATGCTTCACATACAAATGTAGGGCCTCATGATTGTGGTGCTTGATTAAGACCGAGTGTGGTGCGGGGCAGTGACTATGTTTGTGTTGCTGCCACGCTAATGAATTTGCAGGGTTTAAAAATTCGACAAAAGTGGGTAGCTACTCGCCACCGGAAGACATGTCTACTATAAACAATTTTGTCTATAAACTAATTGATATTATGAACAACAATATATCGTTGTTTAACATGCAAAAGGTTATTACTAGTAATAATACGTTCAACCAATAATTGTTACACTAATTGAATTTTAGCGGCAAATTTATAATTAAGTATATTTTGTCCGATTTTATGTTGATAATTATGTGATACAATGTTTAATTTATTACTGAAACTCGTAAATGGCACTGCTGTGTAATTCATGTCAAATAAGCGTTATTCTAAGTAATATGTACATTGTACATCATCATTTTTTTTCATTTGAGTAAGTCGCAAACGAGATAATGTTTGTTTATACTCAGTAATTACATGTCATTTTGAGATTTTATTTGCGTGTCCTTGAACTGGAACGTTTATTGTTGTTATACCCAACTAACAGTGATGTATTACTAAGTTCGATATGAAGCCTTCACTGTGAAATAATATTTTGTCAGTGAATTATTGACAATCTGCTTCTAAAAGACCTACTTCGCTGTGGACCTTTTAATTAATATTTAAATAACATGCTAAGTATATCTAATGGTCACCTGATGGGCAACGCACCAGTTGGTATTTAGTGTGACTATTTTTGATACTGTTTATGTATAAATGTAATAATTGCAAGAAAAAAAGAACTTTTTATATACAACGTTTTTGAATTTTCTGTTGAATTATTATGATCAATATGCTCAAACTTGTACTTGATATGAAGTAAATAAAAAACAAACAAACAAATATAGAATATTGAAATGTCATTTTGACATTTCATTTTGATTTCCATAGTAACGCACGTATATATTAATAATTTAGTTGCTATGACCACCCCCTAAGCAACCGATAATAGTATTTTACTTTTTACAGATTTTTCTGAAATAACTTTCCATACAAAACAGAATTAACTGAAAATGAATCCAATTCTGCTTAAAGATGGCCAAAAGTATTAAAATAATGCATTGGCATTGTGTTCTGATATATTCTAAAAGTTTCAAATGTCTAGCTAGTCGGGAAGTTAGTTAAAAACCAATTGCAAGATTTGCACTGGAAAAACAGCCACCGGATAAACAAGAATACGAGCTAATAAAAAACGTTGTAAAAAAAACAAGGCTGTCGTTCTTATGTTTTTCGAAATAATGGACCTCAAACATTGCAATAGTATACTTCTTCGTTTTACGCGTGTAGCAAAGGGTCTCTGGCGGGGGTCGAAGGTTGCCAAGAGGGCAGATGCCCACTATTATAGTATATAATATCAGTGATGTCCCGTGGGGGTAGGCAGATTGAGCGTCGCTTGGGGGCGGCAGTTACCCGAAGGGCGGCAAATCGAGAAGAATCATTAGGTATACTTATATAGAAATAGATACCTAAACAGCTTAGTAATAACAGAAATATCTTTCCATTAAAAATATCTGCTCACTGGTTGGAATCAAAATGTATTAAGGGGATGCTTATACTATCAGAGGCGAAAAGAGGCACCTAACGGAAAAATACGAAGCTTGCAATTTGAGATTTTTTTTTGATAATTTACAATTTCAACTGTGGTAAATAATAAATATGTATCTGAAAATATTAAAAAGATTTTTTATTTTTTTTTAAATTTAAAGATAAACTGGCAATTGTAAAAAAATGTAATAAAATGTGAATTCGTTGCAGGGTCAAATCTTATTATTACATTATATTTTATGGCCATATTTATTATTAAAATTTAGTTTATTAAGTTTTAGATTTTTTGTCGTTTAGATTTTTGACTAATTCATCGTTTTAATATTTTTTATATATATTTAAAAAAACATCGATTTTTCTAAAAATATAAATGTGTATAACTTGAAATCCTTTTTATTTATATCAAATTTTATTTTCGGCATGGTCACAATATTGAAGCTCAAGTTGATATAAATAAAAAGGATTTCAAGTTATACACATTTATAATTTTATAAAAATCGATGTTTTTAAAAATAAATATAAAAAATATTAAAACGATGAATTAGTCAAAAATCTAAACGACAGAAAATCTAAAACTTAATAAACTAAATTTTAATGATAATTATGACTATAAAATATAATGCAATAATAAGATTTGACCCTGCAACGAATGCACACTTTATAACATTTTTTACAATCGTAAGTATATCTTTAAGTTTAAAAAAAATAAAAAATCTTTTTAATGTTTTCGGATACATATTTATTAATTAATACAGTTGAAATTGTAAATTATCAAAAAAAAAATCTCAAATTGCAAGCTTCGTATATTTCCGCTAGGTTCTCTGCTGGCATGCGTCTCCCCCTTAATTACTATAAAAAGTTTAACAGGACTGTAATTTTTTGTCGAGTTCCCGATGTTTAGTTTACTCCCACTGTCCATAGACGTCGCGTCCATGGTGATCAGCAATGACATGTGGAGATTTGCGAATTACAATTGAATTATAGGTAGGTGCATACTTACTTAATTTAAAATTTATCCAAATATTTTTGAGAGTCGCTCGCGAGTTTTGGAAGTTGTCAGGTGTATTTTTAAATGTATCTGAAACCGTGGACTCGCAATATTGTCTATTAAAGCATAGATGGCATTTAAATTAGATTTAGTATTAGGTATATATCTCTTTTCGTAATGTATCCATACAACACATTTATTAGATATTGGTGTCATAAAAGGATGATAAAAAATATGGTATAAAAAAATGGGGCGACATTTTGGCGCTGCCTAGGGGCGGCATTTTGTCTTGGGACGTCACTGTATAATATTAATATTATGTATTAGTATAATCCAAGTTAATAAAATATAAATGAGTTGCTTAGAATCATAACTCACATATTCCAAAAATCAAGTTTTGAGATAATCGCTAAAAACCAACAGAGCACTATTTTTTGTAATTAGAAGAACAGTATTGAACTCCCTAGAATATTAATGAGTGAGAGAGTCGAATAACTTTTTTTTTTTTTTTAAATATATATACCTAATACTCCTAACGTTGCAGACATACAGCATACTATGAGAAATAGAGCTCCCCGATTGGTTAGGAAGGCGTTGGTGACAAAACTCTATTCTTTGAAATATACGACATATTACACCAACAATGAACTTTGTCAACGATTTTCACATGGTTTAAATTGACTTTTAATACTCAACTATTTTTCGGTATATAGATTAATTCATTTAGAATCACTTGGCATATTTAACTAAAAAACGACAACATTGCAATATGTGAGTTATGATTCTAAGCGACTCAAATATAGTGCACATATTAGACCAGGCTACTCCACTGCGTAGCTCGTTAACTACGGACATAATTTATTTTCATTCTTTTTATGTGTTACCTATGTAACATTTAATTATTATATACACATTATCTAATATTCTTCTCATTGTAATGAATAATGATATATGATCATATCATTTGTACGTAACTAATACCTAATTAATGTAGGTAATGATAGGATTTACCATCACGAGGGAAACTACTAGGTTAATAAGTTAAAAATATGGTATGGCATATTAGTCGTTAAAATTCAAATACTTAAACTGGTTCCTCTGACCATTCTTGGCTGGGACATGTGTTCCGGATGCTGCCAGAGAGTGCGTCACTTCGTACCCTTGTGGTACAGCCCAGTGACATCCCTAGACAAAATGCCGCCACTGGGCATCGCCATAATGCCGCCCCATTTTTTTTTAACAATATTTTTTAATATCCGTGCTCGTGTCGTTTTTGGTAACCAAGGACGTCGAAGGGCAACTGAAGTAAACTAGACATCGCAAACCTGACAAAAATTAAAGTCCTGTTAAACCTTTTATGCTAATTAATACATTTTGTTTCCAACCAGTGAGCTGAATTTTTGAAAGGAAAGATATTTTCGTTATTAAGTTCTCAGTTTAGGTAGTTATTTCTATATATATCAAATGATTTTCCTCGGTTTGCCGCCCTTCAAGTAAGTGCCGCTCCCAAGCGACACTCAATCTGCCTACCCCCACGGGACGTCACTGGCACAGCCTTAAGGGTTTCGTCGATTCGTCGTTCTCTCCCTCACCCTGTAGTGATGCTACAAAAGTGATCTATGCACTGCAGGTCTGGCATGGCGAAAGCGTACCTAATTATTTCCTCTAATTACGCTTTCTGATGTACTTCAAATTCTGCCAAATGAAAGGCGTGCAGCTTTGTAATTAATTAAGGTAAATTATATGACTGACTTCATTACAATTACCATCCGGTAATAACAACATTTTATTACTGACGTCCTTGTTCTTGGAAATGAGTAAATTATACGTAAATATTCTATGTGTAATTATGTAGGTAATGTTAGTAATAATAAAAATATAACCCTCTCTCAAAATTCATCAAAAAATGTTTAAAAAATTAATTATCATAATATAAACAAATACTATGTCGAGATGTCTAATTTTATATTGGTATAGTTATTGTAAATAAAGAGTTTTTTTGGTTAATAAAAATAAGTATGTTCTAATTTCAAATAAATAATATAAAATAAGCTAATGTTACTCGTACAATTCCGTACACTTATACTTACAATGTTTGTTTGTTTGTCCCGTATGCGTTCCTATACCATTCATCGGATTGCGATGAAACTTTGGTGAGTTATTGTGCGCACACCTGTGCGCACACCCGTGAAGGTTTCTGAATTAGTACAACCATCTTCTTCTTCTTCTATTCTATCTTTTTCTATTCGTATGCGTTTCTATACCAAATTTGGAAAATCCATGCTTCTCACATGGACAGCTGTACGTGGCCTGTTCACGCGTTGGAAAACCTTCTGATTTATTCGTGTACGCACCAGATGGAAGAACAAAAAATATTGTGTATCCAAAAGCACTTCAATAAACAGAATTAAAACACAAACACTTTCTTTCTTCGAGTGGCATTGCAACGCATGCCTAAGTAAGTTTGTTGTACGTACGCTCTCTTACGTGTGATGTCTCATTGGTCACTTGGCAGGGGCGAAGGACCTCCTCATACAAGGACAGACAAAAGTAGGCTTGAAAGTGGGTCTATTGTTTGGGCACCGCATCAGTTGAAGTATGGCCTTATGGTCGAGAGAGTTCAGAAGAAATTCTTGAGACTCCTTTACTTGAGGTTGTATGGATGCTATCCGTGGCTTTATCCAACAGACTTTCTCTTAGGTATGCTTACATACTGCAGTCAACAAGTTAGAAGAGATCTTTATTTAGATACGTATTTTTTTCGACGTATACGAGGTATAAATGAGAACTCGGCCATTCTGGGTAGTGTTGACCAGTGTGTCCCTGATAACTATCTAAGAAATAGGGAGCATCAGTTGTTTATTTTCCCAAGGTGCAGAACTAACCTGCCACTGGTAATGCCAATTGGGAGGGCGATAACAATGTTCAACCAAATCACTTGGGACGTTGATATATTCCACTTGCGTGAGGTGAGTTAGGTGGACGCTATTTTATAAATTCTTATAAAAATCATTCTTCTTTATAATAATGTTTCATGTCATGTTGAGAACGTCTTACACTTTGTAAAGTCCACAATATGTAAAAAAATAAATAAATTGAAATTTGTTTTGTTTTTTTATCAGTGACGTCCCTAGACAAAAGCCGCCCCTAGGCAGTGCCAAAATGCCGCCACATTTTTTTTTATGCAGTACCTAATTTTTATCATCCTTCCGCGACTCCTATATCTAAGAAATGTGTTGTATGGATACATAACTAACAAGATATATGTACCACTAAATCTAATTTAAATGTCATATCTGCTTCAATATACAATATTGCGAGTCTACGGTTTCAGATAGGTAGGTACATATTTGGATAAATTTTAAATTAGGTATGCACGTGTCATTGCTGTTCACCAAGAACGTGACGTCCAATGACAACGAATGTAAACTAGACATCGCGAACCCGACAAAAAACTTATGTTAAAACTTTTATTGGGGGTACCTACTGTGACACCCCCGTATGGTCCCCATTTGGGGATGTCTTTGTGTATCTGGAGACGCCCGAATCGGTATCAAAGCCAACAAATAATAAAGCGCTGATTACGAAAATAAATAATAATAAAAGAGCCCAGCCGGCAATGCCGTAAATTTTGTTAACCGTTGGAGATTTGCAACGTCGCTTTCTTTTCGACGACGGTTTCGTTGGAAAAAATCACAAGATGGCGCGCAGATCGCGACAAACAGAAAAATCGCGAGCACGCCGATTCCAAAATTCCGGTGCCTTAATTATCCACCTTCATCCCAAATACAGACGATAAAAAAGAAAACAAAACACAAAGTGACAGTTGAGAAATTCTCTTACCAAAATGGAGGGAAGTGATAAGTGGCGCCCAACGTGGGGCCACGCTTCTTGATTTTGATCGTCTGGAATCAAGAAGCAGGTGAAATTTATTTCACCCGGACACACACCCTGAGATCCAAACACCGGAATAGGAAACGGCGAGGAAGAAACATCCAGAGGCTTGCCTCTGGTGGCGCTCAACAAACTATAATAAAAAAGCAGTAGAAAGAGGATGCTGCCAAAGCCAAGCCAGTGAAGAAAAGAGCAGAAACACCCGGATTGCGAAGTCATGGCTCCCGATGTACTCCCGACCAACTGCATCCGCCAGCGAACTTGGCCCACGGATGAGTGTATCGGGCAAGACCCTGGCTCCAACGAGGGAAAACGGCATCAAATGTCCTGCATCATCAGCCGCTTGAGCCCTCTTCGTCAACAGCAGCGTGTCTGTGAGCCTTGCAATCAGCCCTGGCCCAGATGCACCAGGATGAAGAGAGCTACAAAGCGGCTTTTTTCAGCTGAGCAAAGCAGCCTCCATCAGCGGATAGCAGCCAAGCAGCATCCTCAGCCATTAGCATCATAGATTAGTTAGTTTTAAGTGTTTTGTGTTTGGAAGCGATGTATTATAAGTTATTTCAGTGCTCGAAGTGGAAAATTTTACAACCCGGAGCGGTTGTATGAGGCAGAATGGCATTCCGGTCCATTTCGGGCCCTGATATATTTTTAAAATTATTTTTATAAACTTTAAAGTCATTTTAAGTATTAAATTAAGTTTTATGCATATTATATTAGTATAATATCAGTGTAGTGCGTGTAATTCGATAGCCGCGGCAGGGCAAGCGAGCAAAAAAGGGGGTCGAGTAATGCGCCGGTATGCATTTTCGTGAGGGATCGACTAATTTTCGGACGGTTGCTGTTGGGAAGGCTGGGTGCGACGTCCTCTCTCGGCATCCGCCCGTACGGTAGACATGGGGAGCCGCGAACCACTACGCCCACAAAGCGGCGTAGTGCTGCATCCGAAACTCTCTGGTTGCCGACGGTCCGAGGGTGTTGAGAGGGCTGGGCGCGACGCCCTCCTCTCTCAGCAGCTTTACGGTAGGCCTGGGAACCGCGAACCACTATGCTACAGTGCTGCATCTGAGTCTCTCCAGCCGCCGACGTACCGGGAGGGCTTCGATCCTTCAACGTCTAGAGACGCAACCACCCCTTATCAAGCCGCCGCACTGTCCAGTTACACACGCTATCGTAATCAGCCCTTAGTTGGCCCGATCCCCATTCGGGCCTTTCCGGAGAGGTGCGCTTGTGACACCCCCGTATGGTCCCCATTTGGGGATGTCTTTGTGTATCTGGAGACGCCCGAATCGGTATCAAAGCCAACAAATAATAAAGCGCTGATTACGAAAATAAATAATAATAAAAGAGCCCAGCCGGCAATGCCGTAAATTTTGTTAACCGTTGGAGATTTGCAACGTCGCTTTCTTTTCGACGATGGTTTCGTTGGAAAAAATCACAAGATGGCGCGCAGATCGCGACAAACAGAAAAATCGCGAGCACGCCGATTTCGTACGGATAAAATAAATAATTCAAATATAACCTTATAGTATAATATAAACTTAAATAAACTCGCCGTTTTCCATCACAATTCCGGTGTCTTAATTATCCACCTTCATCCCAAATACAGACGATAAAAAAGAAAACAAAACACAAAGTGACAGTTGAGAAATTCTCTTACCAAAATGGAGGGAAGTGATACTACCTAATACATACATTTTGTTTCCAACCAGTGAGCTGACTTTTTTAATGGAAAGAAATTTCCGTTATTACTAAGTTTAGGTTGCTATTTCTATATATACCTAATGATTCTCCTCGATTTGCCGCCCTTTGGGTAACTGTCGCCCGCAAGCGACGTTCAATCTACCTACCCCCACGGGACGTCACTGTTTTTCAGAAATATAATAAGCGCAAGGAGGTAGGATGGTAGGTCAACTCTAGACTATTGAGTCAGTTCTTAACCGGACATGGTCTTTTTGATATCTCCAAGATCTGTCAGCGTGGCCTAATAGCATCTTCTACATCAATGATACTCAACCTTTTTTTTCTTCGGGCCAAATACATATATTTGTAAAGTAACGCGGGCCGCATCACTACTGGTGTGACGAAAAAAATCATGAAACCTCCCCTTTTGTACAAAACATTTTGGAGATTTTAAAAATTATGCGTGTTTTTTAAATTAATCGTGTGCAATAGCAACACTCTTCTACCAGATCTGATGTGGACCATAATGACAATCCTCTTCGGGTGTCACTATCTGTGCGTCAAAGTCGAAACAAACCTCAAGATATACGAAATTCCTGATAATAAATGTGTTTCGGGCCGCACATAAAAGCTCAAAGGGCCGCATGTGACCCGCGGGCCGCAGGTTGAGTATCGCTGTTCTACATAGGTATGTGATAAATTGCTGGACGATATTTATATTTACAGAGAGTTAGTTTTTTACGAGGGAATATTTTTCAGTATTTTAGGGCGAGAAAGAAAGTGTCACGCACATTCTAGTGCGTATCAAACAAGGTTCTGCAGGATTATTCTAAGCAGTTATCACGGTAATATTTTATTGCTAAAAAATAACACGGATATCACTTGGAGCAATTCTTGTCTACAATAATTATTAACACACGGTCTTACTTGTTTCCAAATGTATTCAATTGAATCAAGTTAGACGTGTTAACTGTGCTACTCAATGACACGTCTTGACATGCGTGGTTGTGTTGGAAAATATTATGCCTGACAATTAAATTCCCAGAATAATTAACTGCCTGACAATGTCCGATCCTAGTAAGATCATATGGGCTTCCACAAAATGGAGGGTTTTGTATTAACAGATTATTGTTTTTTTTTTTACGGAAATTGGATGATAGCCACTTGCTAAGCCTATTAAGTCCATACTCTGACTCCAAACACAAATTGAAAAACAATATGTATTTTCCAGACTCAGAATTCGAACCTGGGGCCCACGTCATTATAAGCCGACGCTTTAGCCACTGAATACCTTCCTTGAATAGGACATATCATATTTGTCACATTTTTTATTGATTTTAGAGTGGTGATATATTAGAATAGCCCCACTAGGAGATGAATGAAACATGAATCATGAAACACCATTGGAACAATACAATTTTGAAAGGCACTTAACGTTTGTTACTTCCCGGTATATGCCCGCATAATGGGGTTTATAGAAGTGAAGGGCGGTGGAAAAAAAACTAAGCCCAAGTACTATTATTTTTATAATAAAATTACTTACATATTTTTGAAAAAAAAATGTAAAACATATTTATTAGAACATAACATAAATAATGCTAGGATTCAGAGGTTTTAATGGCGTCCTTGAACTTATGCTTGTCTGTATGCTCGTTGCAGAAGATTTTCAACAAATAATTTATCAAACTAGATTAGAGATTTTTTTTATTATTGTTTAATATTGTTTATTATTCGCGATTTAAGAATGTTAGATTTCTATCACGAAATTTATTACAATGTTATTTAAATATAACTGTGTTTCAAGAGTATTCGAAAGAAATAAATGAATTATGAATTAGTAATCCTTGAAGTCGTATTATTATTCTAAATTAGGAGCATTTTTTGTTTTTGAAATTTGAAAGGCATTACACCGGAAGATTGGAGGTCTAGTGGATACATCCGTTGATTTTTATTTTATTTAGCAGATTAAAACACTAATAGGCAAGTAATAACAATATAAATTATATACCATATATTATATAGATATGTCTTATTGACTCATATAATTAAAAAGAATTATTGAAACTCGTCGATTTATTAATTGTTCAATAAACACCTCAAAAAATGTAGATATAACTCATGACGTAGCTAGTTGATTTGCGTCATGGATATGGCCCCCACATCTTGAAGCTGGCCCCCATACATATCGCTAAGGTTAATGACAGCGTGATGTCCCACACTAGAGTTCCCTAAATAGTCTGTAATGGAACTCCAGGGTTTCTTTTCCTTTCTTGTCGCTTCTACGTAGGACTCCCCTACACTTTTTATAAGTACGTTCCACATACCCAGACACTCCATACTTTTGGTAAAGCGATGAAGAGCTGACCTGCAGTTGTAACTAAGGGTGCTTACTTACGAGATATCTCGACCTGTCGCAATGGTGATCGAATGCGCCTGGCCTTACGATCATATTTATTATGATTGTCAGTATCCAGATTGTTTTGTAATCTGTATAATATAATATATTATAATTTATAATTTATTTCTACATATACGACAGACGTAGTTGGTAAATTAAAATATACCTATATAATAATCAAGTGAGTATATAAATACCTGCGTCAATATGCATTTAAAAAATATTTTCTTAAGAAGGTAGGCTTTAAATAATCGCCTAGTATGGAGTCTTCGCGACTGTTAAGTATAATTTGAAGTGCCAATGCTACATTGATTTTTACGACGTTTCTATTAGCTCGTCTTCTTCTTTGTCCGGTGGTTGTTTGTCCAGTACAAATCTTGCAATCGATTTTTAACTAACTTCCCAACTAGTTAGACACTTAAAACTTTTAGAATATATCAGAACACGATGCCAATGCATTCAATATTTAATATTTTAAGCCATCTTTAAGCAGAATTGCATTCATTTTCAGTTAATTCTGTTTTGTATGGAAAGTTATTTCAGAAAAATACGTAAAAAGTAAAAGACTATTATTTATTAGGGTGGTCCTAGCAACTAAATTAATAATATATACGTGCGTTACTATGGAAATCAAAATGAAATGTCAAAATGACATTTCAGTAGTCTGTATTTGTTTGTTTGTTTGTTTTTTACTCACTTCATATGAAGTACAAGTTTGACCATATTGATCATAATAATTCAACAGAAAATTTAAAAACGTTGCGTATAAAAAGTTCTTTTTATCTTGTAATTATTCTTTGTTATTATTATTGTTCTTGATTGCATATAAATATATTAAATAAAATTAATAAAATTATGAACGACAAATTGGGTAGGTATAAAACAAAAAAAATATTATTTACTACACTGCTCACTGCAATATAACTATTTGAATCAGGTTAAATCCTTGGTATCGAATTACGAATTGATTTTATAAAAATCTATGTAAAAAGAGTGACAATAATAATTGTACATATTATGTATATTTGTCTAGTGGGGACACGAAACTGGATCATGCTCAATAGTTCAGGGTAACCGAAGATTAAATTTACCGTTTTAATTTTAACCAAAAGGTCAGCTGTTTGTAACCTTGATTAATATCAAGTTGAATATTAGTTACCCATATATTTTTTTGAAGTTATACTTCTTTTGGCGCGTTTGGAAAATCAAACCAGAGTGTATTTTTGGCGTGTGACATGTAACACATAATTTATTTTTTCACACGAAAAAAAACGCACTCGGTTGGATTCGAACCTCCGATTGTTCGATCATCAACCGAACGCACTACCTTTACGGCACAGTATGATATCGCAATTGTGACGATTATACAGTATACTGTTGTAGTTTAGAATTGTTCCGTTGCCTAGGCAGCGAATTTATTATTGTCGGCCATTTGCAATTCCTTACGTAAACAAACTATTAAACGTCATAGTGGCAGTTGTTACTTAAAAAAAAAAACGATAAATAATTACATAATTTAGTAATATAAATTAAAGTGTATAGAAATAAACCAACGGCGTTCCAATAAGCGGTCCTTTTTCTTGAGTGTGTAATTTAACAAGATAATTAAGAGCTAGTCAAAGAATCTAGTTTATCACAAGTATTTTTTTTGGTTTTGTACGGCAAATAAGTATAACTTCTAACGCGCGTACATAAGTATACACACCGATTTTAGATCGTAGACAGTAGACAATAGATCCAGCTACAATATCGTGTTTAAAAGTCAATGTAACACATAAATAAATTGGTGAAAGAGGAGGGGTTGAAAACCAAACGTAATCAATTATTATTGATGTTTTTGAATTTTGATTAACGCCAATTCCTCAGTCAATTGATAAAATGAGAAAATCTTTTCTAAAAACCACATATTGTCTATGAATTAAAATACATTTTTTTCATAACTAATGTAGTTTTAAAACAGATGTATTAAAATGAAATAAGAATAATTAATATAATAATATTGGGTTTGGGTCGAAATCCCGAAGGCCGGAATCCCGAAGGCCGGAATCCCGAAGGCCGAAATCCCGAATGCTGAAATCCCGAATGGCCGAAATCCCGAATGGCCGAAATCCCGAATGGCCGGAATCCCGAAGGCCGAAATCCCTTTTAATCCCCAATTAATAATAATATGTAGGTATGAGTATATTAGAGCCAACCTGTATCAAGTCATATTTTATTTTGTCCAAAGTGAGATTAATGCTTACAGATTTGGCAAAAGAGTACCTATGGGTCAATTCTGTAATACACAAGACGGCTATCGGTGGTAGATTATCATATTTATATATTTAGGTATTATAATTGTAACAATAAGTTAACCGTTTAAACTGTCAAAAAGTGCTATGTTTTAACAGTGTCATCAGCACACTCCATCAATCAACATATTGTAGTCTTATTTAAAATAAAACAAATACGTTTGACTGACAAAGTTTAGTGTGCACTATTTATGTCGAATCTTAACAGCCTGCCTCCACCCTTCGCCACTGATATGGCGTATTTCTGTGAACGGAGAACAAATTACTGTACCTAATAATATAATATTACCAATCCTATTTCCTTACTTAAGTTATTTATAGTGTCTGCACTATTCATATTTTGTTATTGACTTGAAAATCTGTAGTTTTCTCATTACTGTTTTTTGTCATTATCTTCAAACAAATTGTTATTTTAAGTGTGTACGCTAAGCACTTGTATAATTGCATAGTAGAGTAAATAGACGCGAAGACATACTCACGTCAACTTGAAATTTGTCCGAGACGTTTTTGTTTAATATAATTATTATTTATCGTTTGTAATTTTTCTTTTTGTTTTGGTAATGTAAATTTATATTGGTCACTCCGACCATCAAATTCAGTAGTCAGTGTTCGTTAGTCGTGGGCATAGAACGTGCGCGCGGCAAAATACAATCCGTCAATTCAAATTTAGAACTTTTCCGTTTAACGTGATTTCAAATTGCTAATCGTACGGAAAATTTGAATTTGGAACATTGTATTATAAATTATTATTGCACGTTTAAATTGCAGTTGAATTTGCAATACGTGCACATTTTCTATTAAAGTGTAATAAACCTACTTATTAAATAAAAATGAATATAATAAAATCTTTAACGTTTTTGGTGGTCACCATGGTGTATGGAGCTAGTTGTTTAAACGACATCCGTAAGTATAAAAATATTTTTCATTCCAAAAACAATATAAGTAACAATATATATATATAAAATATTCCATAAAAGTCAATAGAAAGAAATTGAGAAAATAACACAATATACGTATATTATATTATTGTCGTTGAGCTTTCAAAATCGTCGATGTGACATAGTTAAATTTTAACAGGGAAAAAAAACATGATATTATATTATTTTGTAAATGCTATTAACTTCATTTAACTCAATAACAGTTTGTGAGCTCGTCATCATCGAGAAATAATAATAGCCCTAATGTAATGAGGTTACTACAATTAATTAAAATTTGTATTAATTGTATAAATAAAACATTGAGAATTATATTATTATGTTGTAATGAACAGAAAATATAAATAAAAAAACCGACAAAATAATCACATTTGAGGTTACCATGATAATTATTTGTCTTTAAATTAAAAAAAAACAATTTTTTGCTAGTTAAATCCTTAGTTTACTTCTTAACTAGGGAATCCAATCCCGGGATCCCGAATCCCGGGATCCCGGGATCCCGAGCTATTTTCGATACCTATGAATCCCGGGATTGATAAACATAATCCCGGGATTTCGGGATTGATTTTTTTATCAATTTTTATGGAAAATATAACAGAAAAAATACTTTTAATACAAAATAGCTACATTAGAAATAAACTGAGTTTGAATGAAGTTTGATGAGTAGGTTGCCGATTTATTTTATTTTTTCACATAGGTTATTAAAAATGAGAAAGATTGGTAAAAAAAACAATGCTTCGCACTTTTAACAAAGTAATTCCACCATGATATCATACGTTTTACGGCAGTTTCATATTTGGCTGACTAATTAGATTTATGAAGCGGAAAGGCCATAAGTACGCCATGATTATTTGCTTTAATATTTTAAATCTCGCTGATCTATTCATTATGTCTTTACTATCAGAAATAGCAATTTCATATTAAATTCACATTATTATTTATATTACAATATTATTTACTCCATTAAACTTGTGTATTTCCAAGATTTAACGTATACAATATTAACAATAAATGTCTTAAATAGTATAAATTGTACTAGATTTATTTTTGACCGATTTTATCAATGTTATTTGTAAATATAAAAATTTTATATTAACAATGGAAAAAAATCCCAATCCCGGGACCAGTCCCGGGATCCCGGGATTGTCAAATTGTAATCCCGAAATCCCGGGATCAGAATTTTGGCTCGGGATTGGATTCCCTATTCTTAACCATTGAGTTAATATTTATAAAAAAAAGAACGTTTATAAAATTTTGGTTAGACAGTGTTTGTTCAATACAAATAATATTATCGTGTTTCATGTACGATAATTTGACATACATAATTTCATTGCCAACTAGTTGCATTAAAAAAAAATCAGATAACAATTTCAAAACACATAATTATTATTATGAATGTATCTTTTATATGAAAACAATCACGAATTTGGCTATCTCTACAAAAAAATAATGTTGCAAATTGTAAAGAAAAATAATATTATTATTTTTAGTTAAATATTAAAAAAATTATCCACATTTTTTTAAAGATCAGTAATCGGATACAATCGGATGAAATCTGTTTTATTAATTGATATGAATAACTTAAATTTAATTAACTATTTTTTTTATTCTACGAATAATTCAAAAGATTTAAGAATGTAACATTCTAATTATTGAGGATACATAATTTTGAAAACACTTTTGAGAAAATATATTATAACCAATTGAAAAAATCTTTTTTGGAAAAAGTAAGACACCCAGCAGGCATCGAACCTGGATTTCTCGGGTTTCGCGCCCATGTACATATACCACTATGCTACAGGCGTCATACCTAATTGCGAAAATTTTTAACTACTGGCTCTTAAAAAATAGTTGCTTAAAAATTATTAGAGAGTTCAAGTAAGTTACAACAAAAAATCTTGGAGTGATCCGTTACGTCGGTTAGTAATTAAAGTAATACCTACTTTGATTTAAAATAAAAAAGCCGATCGCCAATAGTAACTCAATTTGGAAAACGCTTGAGAGAATATTAAGAGCCATTAGTTAAAATTTGTTGCAATTAAGTATGACGCCTATAGCATAGTGGTTTATGTGCATGGGCGCGAAAGCCGAGAGATGCATGTTCAATTATTCTTACTGGGATTTTTTCTATTGGTTATTATATATTTTCTCAGAAGTGTATTCAAAATTATGTATGATCAATATATTATTTAACTGTTTGATACAAATGTTTTTAAATAGCTTATAGGATACAAAATTGTAAGTTGTCTTTATATCACAGAAAAGATTTATTTCTATATGTATATATCCCTGATTTATATTGATATACAAACCATTGAGGACCTTGCATGATAAGGGGGGTAGATCCAACTTAAAAAAATAGTAAATTAATATTATATATTATACATTTTATACTAATGCTTAAAAATATACAATTAAATGAGGTGCAATATGTTCACCCGTTATAATATAGTTTTTAAGGTAAATAAATAACGGTGGCCGCGCGGCATAAGCGTTGGACTACAAAGCCGTGGGTCCCAGGTTCGAATCCTGGGTCTGGCAAGTACAAAAATTGTTTTTCAATTTGTGTGTGTCAGGGTATGGACCTAATAGGTTGAGCAAGTGGCTGACATCCATTTCTCGTAAAAAACAAAATCTGTCAATACAAACCTCCACTCTGTGGAGGCCCATATGATCCTATCAGGATCGGACATGGTCGAAAAAAAAAAAAAAATAAGTTTTAGAATTAGAATTTGGATTTGCCTCCGTTTTGCACAAAAATGTTTAAATATTACTATAATGTTATGGATAATAAAACACAGTAATTTTTCAATAAAGTTGTATTTCATTTCAACTTTTAATCAACACTCAAATAACTAACAATGTATAATGTTCGTTGCAATAAGGGGGCAGGTCTGAATCTGCTCCCTTATTTGCATCAAACGGCAGATTTATATTTCGCAAAAACACGCTTGTCTTTCGACGGAATTGTCTCTGATAGACATCAAACGATAGCATTTTTTTGTTATATTATAGGTGAAAAAAACATTGGAACTGCCCCCCTTTTAATGCTATACTATTATTAAATTCACGCCCACGGTGGCCGCGCGGCTTAAGCGTTGGACTATAACGCCGTGGGTCCGAGGTTCGAATCCTGGGTCTGGCAAGTACACATATTGTTTTTCAATTTGTGTGAGTCAGGGTATGGACCTAATAGGTTGAGGAAATGGCTGACATCCATTCCTTGTAAAAAACAAAATCTGTTAATACAGATCTCTACTCTGTGGAGGCCCATGTGAAAAAAAAATATATTACTATTTTCCCGGTACTGCTCCGTATGGAAGCAAATGTGGTGTGGTGAAGGGCTTACCACAAAGATTGACAAAAAAATTCAAAATTATTATCGTTTGTATAACCATTATTATTTAATTTGTAATTAGGTTAAGAAACAGGCTTGTTCTATCGTTGAGTATTAAAATAAATAGAAAGTTGTATTTCAAAATTTAAAAAAATACTTTAAATAATTTTAATATAATATAATTATTGTATTCTGATTATTGCCCAATTCAAATAGATCGAATATAAATGTGTGAGCCAATATGACGTAAAATTCAATATAGGTACTACTTTACGGGAGAGCAGAATGAAATATTAGTTTTATTGGTTTTATATAAAATTATTATATTTGTCATTAATATTAATGCCTTATCACAAAATAAATAATTTTGCTACTTAATAAATCTTACTGATGAGACTTATAGTATAGGTATCAGAACCGAAGGGCGGAGGTAGGTTGTTAAAATTCGCTATAAAAGATCACATTAAACTTTGTTAGTCAAACGTATTTGTTTTTATTAAAGTAAATCAAAAAAATACAGATGGTGTTGGTTAGTTTTTCAAATTCAATTAAGTGATGTGAAAACCAAACCATAATAATATTATGTAGTACTCAAAAAATACTCGTCTATCTATACAATATCTAAAATTATGTCATTTAATCATACATAATTTCTGATATTTTATAGATAGAATATTTTAGTTTAGGCAGGGCTTAATGACTTTAAAAAATAACCAACAGTTTATTGTATATAATTCAACGATAACGTATTATGAATGAAAAAGTGTGCACAATTTTGTCGGATTACCCAAAAAAAAATATAGACAACAAAACTATTATGGTTTAGTTTAAGCAGGGTTAAATTGATTTATAAAAACTAACCAATACCATCTGTGAATTTTAGTCTTATTTCAATAAATACAAATAATGTATGACTATCAAAGATTAATGTACACTATTATATTATATCTAATTATCTACTAATATATATCTAATTTAAAGTAACTCATTTTTCTTTTTTACAAAATGGTCATTACGGTTGGCTTAAAAACAATGACATATTAAAAATGGACGACTCACTTCATACCCGGCGCGCACGAGAAATTGTGCATGAAAGTCATTCACAGATGTATAGGTAGATGTCACGTGACCATTGACGTATCCGTTTCCATTATGCGATACAAGCTTCGAAAATTTATAGTAATATAACCTTTATTGTAATGGCGTATTAGCGTCATGACTCATTGCGTTAGAAACAGATTCTCGGTTACTTACGACTTCTCGGAGATTAAACGCAAGTGAGCCCAGCGAATCACAGGCGGCTGACTGTCCAATGGTTCCTGTCATTCAATTGCATTGAATAAACATTCATCAATATCTTAAAATGGTATTTTATAAATAATAAATAATACTAACACATGCAAAGTGATATCCCATCTTTCTTGGAGTGTTTATGAGATTTTTTTACAATTTTATACTAGGCACATTGGCATTTTGTAACACAATAATAACGGTGGAGTCGAAACCTGACAGTTAGAAATTTTGTATGGGCAGACCCAGCGGTGTCGCCAGACCGCTTGCAAGCAGAATGTTCATTTGAGCGTAGGATACCGATATTAAAATATGAATTTCGCCATCCGGCAGACCCGACACAAAGTGAGTGTCATTTTATTTTCTAGATGCTTCGTCCATATTAATGTCATTGCTTAAAAACCTCCGTGATGTGCATTCAAATTGTAATTAAAACTAGTGTATTCTTGATTGTTATATATTAATTATCCCATAATATTTATATTCAATAGGTATGCAATCGGTTATTGTTAGTGTGAGTTAATTATAAATAATCTACAATCTACATGTTTTACAGGCGTCAGTTTTTATTTTTTTAATGATTGATAAACATGACAGGTTTGATATTGAAAAAAATCTTGGATAACATTCAATTACTCATAAAATAATAAATAAATTTGCAAAACATAATTATCATCCATAGCTGACATTTAAAGAAAAATATGTCTGATTAAATCTGTCTATTTAAATCAGGGGTTCACAAATTTTTTCATCAAAGAAAAAAAATTGAAATCAATAATATTTGGCGGGTGCCCTTTCTTTTGTAAATATTTTATTTAAACATAAGACAAAAAAAAAAAAAAAAAATATTTCATTGTGTAAACTTATATTTTTAACTAAACAATAATAAATTTTTTCACCATGCGTTTTATGTAATTTTGTTGTTTGTTTGCAACTAAATCCTGTAATCTAGGCTCAACATTTGTGGTGTGGATACGCAAAACAGATGCGATATGGCTGTCTGTTAATTTTGATCTAAAGTTTGATTTATTAATGCTCATTGTAGAAAATGTATTTTTACAAATAAAGAAGCGATCTGATGAGCATGTTTAACTATATTTGGATATACCTCAATAGTGAAAGTCCTTCGATAAGATGATTTTTACTTCTACGTTCTCTTGCAAATCTATTAATTCAAACTGCATATTTATGCAAACAGCTTCCGGGTTACATGAAAAGGGATCTTAAAAAATATTAAAATTTATTTGATGTTTCTTAAAATCCAAGAAGCGATTAGAAAATTCATCTAACACACATTAAATGATCCTGGAGTATTTTTGTGATCGAAAAATTAATACTGGAAGCATACACAAATATCAAAGTGTCTGACCATTTATTCTTGCCAAAGAATATTTAATTTTAATTATAATTTTTAATGTTCGATATGAAGAATAAAAAAATAATACAGATTTAACATACGTCTCGCGGGACACATCAAAAAGTCACACGGAACACACTTTGTGAACCCCTGGTTTAAATCAATTGTGCCATATTATTATACATATTCATTGGCCATTTAATTACTTTTAATTGTCAATAAGTATTATTCATGATGGAATGACATCATATTAAATAAAATAAAATAAATTTAGTTTTTTGTTAAGTACTAAGCTTTATATGATTCAGTAGCGATGGGTGGAGGTAGGCTGTTAAGATCAGCCATAAATATTGCACACTAAACTTTGTCAGTCATACGTATTTGTTTCCATTGAACTAATACAATTTGCTGATGGTATTGGTTACTTTTTAAATTTTAATTAAACCAAACCATAATAGTTTAGATAATATGCAATGGGAAATCCAACAAAGTACAACAGTGTACACTTTTTCAGTCATACTTATTTATTTTCGCTGAATTAAGAATACGTATAATTATAGATGTTTAAGGTTAGTTTTTAATATTATTGAATTCATTAAGCCTCTCTAAATGCTATCTCTAACATATATCTAACAGTATGTATAATTAAGAAAAAAAAAAACAACAAACATTATCAACACATTATAGTCTAAGTTAAATCAAAACAAATACGTTTGACTGCCATAGATTAGTGTGCACTATTTATATCGGATTTTAAAAGCCTACCTCCACCTTTCGCCACAGATAGGTAGGTAGGTATGATCTGCTAGCTTCTGTATTTTAGGGAAATTATTGAGCGCTCCGGATTATAAACTTTCCTATTTCGAGCGCTGGGTAGAACCATGTCCGGAAACTTGTACGTATGCAGTTCGCCGTATCACAATTCACTGTGAAATGTTGTGTCGGAAGTATATGGCTGTATATTAACGAATGTACAACCTCTTTGGGTCGTATAATACTAACATAAAATTCATGTCTATTTAAAACACGGTTCTTGTCGGTTTACACTTAACAGGAAGCCAGCAGCAAACAAATTTTGAAAATAGCCGATATACTGGATCATTTTTTAGGTAAGGTTAGGTTTTCATTCTTAAATTTTGCCAAAATCAGCTATGAAAATTGAATTAATGTCCATATTGAATCTACTAAAGTTAGAAACCTTATAGGATACCATCATCTCTTTCCAATCGAAAACTCACGGCAAACTGTTCTACGGTGAAATGTTTTACGAACAATTTACATGTAACCGGGTAGAACTCCATTATAATGTTTTTTTTTAAGTTTATTTTTGGTAATTATATGATAATATCTAAATTGTTTATGTGACAGCTGTTTCGGGCTATCTTCGAAACGGTTGGCCGTAGCTGGTTACGGTCGATTGTAAGTTGTAAGACAAAAAAACTTTCTTTAACATCACGATTTATTACGATAGCGAAAGTGAATAAAAAAGGGAACAGATTATAAATACCTACTATTTATTGTTAGTTTTTAGTGATTAAAACCATTTTACGTATATTTTTTTTACAAATATTTTCTCCTTTCAAATTAAGTAATCATTAATGTACTTTACTTCATTGTAAGAGATTTAGAAATATATTATTTATTTATTTATTTATTTAAGAATACAAAACATTGTGGACATAACAAATCTAAATTCAAGACGTACACAACATGAGATTTACATTATAAGTCAAACATTAGGTACCCTCACAAGAGAGAAGAGAATATAGAAAAAGAAATATATATATAATAACAATAATAATAACAATAATAATAACAAAAAAAAATATATAATCAAAACATACTTAAGTATAATTTAATACAGAAAAATATAATTTTTGAGAACGGAAAATATACAATTTTATACAGAAAAATACAGTTTCAAAAATAAAATGCAAAGTAGGTACATCATTGAAAATGTCTATGTCTTTAGGGAGCGCATTTACTAGTCTTGCACCCCTCGCTAATGGTGCCTGATAAGCTTGACGCGAGGAAACGGTTCCAATCCAGAATAAATCATGACTGCGACCACGTAGGTAATTGACAGGCGCATGGAAATTCAAATTCATTAGGACACCGGGATTGGAAACCATCCCTCGCGATAACAGGCAAAAGTGTTTCAACAGCAGAAGAGACCGACGAGATTCAAGAGAGTGAGTAATCGGGGATTGTCACATTTTACAGAAAGTGTTTATATGAGCACAGACAATTTAAAGAGCATTAGGGAACTGCAGGGACGCGTCAAGCGTGGGTGTTGAGGTGAGAAACACCCCTGCGGCAGGAATCAGAGGTCGGAGAAAGTCTGAAAAAACACGTTTTAAATAATTTTACTTATTTGCTTAAGCCGAATGTTATGATTCAATAATATAATGTAGGGTGATAATTACAATGGAATGACAAGAGATAAAGCAAAATATTTTCCATATTCTAAGTTTGATGGTTTAAAATATATGATTAATTATCTTTTTACTTATATTGAGCAGATAACAAATTATTAATTCAAGACGTTCACAATATGTACACAACAACTTACTAGAAAAAAAACAAAGCAAAAAATAATTTCATAGCAAAAGATATAATATAAATTAATTTTATAATATAAAATACATATTGAACAATTAAATAGAATTTGAAAAACAAAATACATCGCTAATGTCTACATCTCTAGGGAGTGCGTTGATAAGCCGCACAGCCCTCGTTATTGGTGCCTGGTACAATTGTATGCAGAAACACCGAAAAGCGTTCTTTCAAAGTATCAATGTTATGGGTTAGTATCGTAACATAATAAGTAATACAGTATTTCTGCAAATATACCATTTTTTCTATGACAGCGCAATTGAGTTAACTAGTAATAAAAAGGCATACCATTTAAAGACAAAAATTGTCTCATAGGCAACGTTCCCTCTAATTTTTCTACTGTGTCTGCGGATTATCAACGCATCTGAGCAGTGGCGTAACCAGGGTTGGTGTCACCCGGTGCGGTAAATTTACGCCTCCCCCTCACAAACACACACATACAATTTTTCATTGAAACTTATATTTTTAATGTATTTATTAATTTGTAAGAACTGTGATGTTTTCTCAATAAGGACTATTATGAGACTGCACTGACAATTTTTCTTGCAAGTTGAAACATGTCAAAGATGTGTAGGTGACCCGGCACGTGCCCCTATGTAGGTGGTCATTGATAAACACTAAAATACGTACCTATCTTCTTTTCGTATACTTTGGCACACGATATAACGGGACGGATATAGTGATCCCGCTCGACGTCAAATTTTACTTGCGTACTCGCGTTAGTCGCACTTGACCTTCGCCTTCCGAGAAATGAGTCGAAGAATTGTGCATGTGATGGTTTCGTGCATTCGAGCAAAACTAAAATCTGGCAAAGGAAACTTTCTTTTTCAATATTTTGGTGTAAGGACTGTGCGGGGGATGAAAACATGTGTGCGGACACATTTTGGTAAGTGTGCGCGCGCACATGCGCACACCTTAGAGGGAACGTTGCTCATAGGTAAGTTTTATGGATCTAGTTTTTATTACTTCAAATCGTTACACGTTATAATTAAAAATATTATTTAATTAATATATAAAATGTGCAAAAATTAAGTTGTAATATAAATATTTCTTTTATATTTCCTAATTTTTGGTTGACACCCGGGTGGCAGCAACTGCTGGGAACCGTCAAAATTATTACTGAATACTTTTCGTCAGCTGAATGCAGAACTGTTCTAACTCACATTTGAAATATTTTGCAGAAGAGTTTTTTATAAACAGCCTACTTCAGTTATTTATTATTTATATGGACAAGTGTATGCACCATTTTTTTCATCAATAATCCTTCTAAAATATGAAGCATCCATTTATTCATAAATATAATAAATAATTTCAGTAAGTTGTTTCAAAAAACTCTCATTCAGCTGACGCTTTGGTTAAATATGTTGTAAGAATTTAAACGTCAGTTGCACTATATTAATCAAAATAGTAATATGTACAACCTTTTTATATTGTTTTTTTTTTATAGAAATCAAGATATTATTTTACAATATATATTTATTTTTTAAAATGTTTCATAATAATTATAAACAATACATATAGATTGCATAATAGAGGTTTTTCCGACTAATAAGTCAATATTTAAAAAAAATAGGTTTTTTAATAATCAAACACAGATTACATAAGTACCTACTTTATTTATTTATTGAGTAAGTATAACTTAAAAAAACAAATAGCGTTTGAATGTCAATGTTAATATCGTTATTTGTTTATATAATATTATTGATATATCTAAATATAATATTTTCTTGAGAGATTTTATGGAAATGTGTTTATAAAACATATAATCAAGCCCTCCGCATGAGCCGATTTTAGTGAGTAATGTTTTACCAAGTGCATAGCCAACACGCCAGTGTTGCCATAATATAATTTATAAAAACATCGCTTGTAAAATTATAGCATAGGTAAAAATAGTTGATATCTGGCAACACTACGATACGCACACATTCACACATATTTTAGAATAGCCCAGGAAAGGGTCGCGGAGGAAGCGTGAAGGGGGCGAGGCAAGTGCGTGAAAAAGTTCGTCATGTTTTGAGGGACAAACACTTGCAATAGCTCTATCTATATTTTTCTATTATCTAAGCATATAATAGAGTAATAATAGATTATTACCGTTGTCATGTGAAAGTCATAATATAAGCTATATTTTTATCGGTAATACGTAGGAACGTATTAAATTTGAATTGAAAATATGTTATAATATTCAATATTTTTTTATTATTATTATGAATGAGATTGAATTACTTATAAATATCCAAAATATGTGTGCGTTCATATTCATTTAGTAAAATTTTATCTATTGAATTCGCTCATTTTTAAAAAAAAATTTAAAACCTTTAATTAATATTATATGCTATGTTAAATCATTCGAGGTATTAATGTGTAGGATTTTTGTCTCGCCGGTTTTCCCGATTTTAAAATACGTTATTTTTATACTATGACAGGAAATAAAAACGAATATTGTGTTGCGGTCGTTAGTAGGGATTGCAATACCTCATGAAAATATCAATACCGGTATTAATAACGGTATTTATTAACCATTAAAAAAACAGAAGTAGGTGCTTATCAATCACTATTAAAATCTTTTTAAAATATTATTTTATAGCCAAAACCTACATAGGTACCTACATTTATTATGTTGACATTTAATATATATATATTGTCATAATTGTAAAACTAGTGATTTTTTTACAAATAATTTGAATATATTGTTAATTTTAACTAAAGCCCTCAAAAGTTCATCAAGTGCAAGTAAGCCCGGCTGCAGGAAAAGCTTCTTAAATTCAACGCTTGTACAGTTATCAATAATTATAAAATAATTGAACATTTTTGTCACAGATGTTCTCTATTTCGAAATAATATTATGACAATTCATCGCGACAATTACTTATATACTTAAATATGTTTAATAAAATTTGTTTTATTATTTTTTCACCCCTGTTGGATTCACTCAATATATTTGCATTTTAGCAGCACATAACTTATATTTATTCATTTTCAAAAACGTAAACGAGTGTGCTTTCTTAATTCCGAAAATTCCGGTATTTTGTGTTTTTAAAACCGGTATTTCGGTATTGAAAAATACTGGAATACCGGTTTTGAAATACCGGTATTGCAATCCCTAGTCGTTAGTTCCTAATTGAAAGACGATGCTTCTGGCAAACAATGGCACACGGTATGCAAATATTGCAGAAGATACTAACACAAAGCAAGTCTTGCACCACACTACATCAGCTGCTTCCATATAGATGACATGTTGCGAGCAGGTCTAGGTGTTTTCAAAATTAATTATGTATGTTCATATATTTTATGTATGTCATACTATAGACGAAAAAAAATCAAATTTTAAATTATTCTCTTGCGATGTTGCAAAATGTCTCTTACTGACTTAGAAAGCTTGAAAAATACAAATATTCACAAAATCTATATTATTATATACGGCCAAGAAAATAAAAAAGTTAAAAGTTTGTATGCAAAGAGTTAGTCAGTTTTGTTTATTAAATCCATAGAATATGCTTCCAAATATGCAGAAGTTGAGTAACATAATTAACATAATAATATTATATAATATAAAATAGTCACCGTTCAAGCAAAACTCACCAACCCTAAAAAAGGTAGTTTTGAGTTGAGTATGTCACTCTTAGCGTAAAATTATGTTCTTTAAAATCTAAATTTATTTAGGTTACTTTTACTTTTTTATGCTAATTAATACAAAGTTTTGAAGGAGGCAAGGTGGCTAAAATGTAGTTTGGTGACTTTTGCTTGTTAATAATCTGGACCAAAGCGATTTTATTATGACAAGCTAAAGTAATTATTCCTGTTTAGTTATTTTTTCCAGTTTCAAACGAGTATTAGAAGTTTCCAAAAGACAGTAGAGGTGACCATACATAGTTCAGTAACTTTTGCTACTATATTTATAACAAAGTTATATAAATAAATATTTTTATACTGGCAATATTGTCTATATATATGTCTATATTGTTATATATAAATAAATATTTTTATATTGGCAATATTGTCTATCTGCCTATAACGACTTATGCTTGTTAAGTTTTTTTGGAAAGTCATTCAATGAAAAACAAATAATTCGGATTTAAGTAACTTTTTACTAACTACCATGGTGACTTTTACACCTTAAGACAAGAGAAAATTATGTAATGTAAATTAAACCTTAAAATCATTTAAATCTGATTTTTCTTTCATCCCATAACTTTCAAATTGCGATATCTCGAAATGATGTTTTTTTGGAGTTGGTAAATATTGTCTGAAGACGATACTTTAATGAAACAGCAAATAATTTTCAACTATAGGCGCGACGAAATTTTGAACTCGCTGGCAATCGGAGAGCGAACATCGAGGTGTAAATACGTCAATCTGTTTCATGATGGCGACGGGGGTATTAATTCTTAAATCGTGTAAAGATGACTAAAAACGTTACCCATTTACTTGAAAAAGAAAACATATCAATGAATATATTATTATTGTTACTAATAGAACAATAAACAGAACATTAAATGGACGCATGTTGGATTTATATGACAAATTATATTTCGTTCGGCATGCGTCATTTACACCCGCGGCCCTCAATCCGCGCATCGCCTAGCCGCGATCTTTTTAGACCATGCCTCAACTGAGGTATAGAAATAGTGATAGACACCGTAAATACGTCATCGTAAAAGATGAGTGAGTTTTATTTGCTTGTTTTCGACTTTGTGGTTTTAGGAATTTCTAGTTTCTATTATGAATGTATGCACTTAGTTAAGAGATGAATTGAACCTGATAGATGTGTCCCAGTCTTTACTATTTTTTGCAAAATCCTACATACGAAATACTGGCTCTGATACAAAGATTTAATGTAATAGATTTACGCTCAAGTCAACAACACTGTAAAATATGAAAAAAAAGTAGCTATTCATTATTACAGTTATTAAAAAATAATAATTATAGTTTGTAGTCATTACGATGTGCGTCATTTGCAAATTAATTTATTATCAAACCACAGTCCTTGACTGAAAAAACAAACCAATTTGAAGTCAGACTTTAAAAATAATTTTCCATTATTATATCTAGTTTTTTTTGTTTAATTTGCCAAATTGAGATCATCGATAATAATCCTTGAATAATTATGGCATTAGCAACATTATTTATAATATAAATTGTTTATTATTATATAAATGCAGGTAAATTAGATTATTTGCCTGAATATTTGAAATTAAAAAAACACAATAATTAACTGTATACTTAATGCCTTCTCAAGGTATTGCTACACTGTTCTGATGATAAAATTATATTTAAAAATAATAACAAGATAAAAAGAATTTTTTATATACAACGTTTTTAAATTTTCTGTTGAATCATATAAACTTGACTTGACTAGCTTAAACGATCAACAAAATTTGCACTAGATAGAAAAACTCAATAATGAAAAAAATGTCATTTCATATTGTTTTCCATAGTAACGCACGTATATATTATTTAATAATTTAGTCGCTAGGACCCCCTAGCAACCAATAGTGGTATCGAAATAACTTTTCATACAAAACAGAATTAACTAAAAATGAATTCAATTCTACTTAAAGATGGCTAAAAGTATTTAAAAAATGCATTGGCATCATGTTCTGATATATTCTAAAAGTTTCAAATGTCTAACTAGTCGGGAAGTTAGTTAAAAATCGATTGCAAGATTTGTACCGGACAAACAACCACCAGACAAATAAGAATACGACCTAAGAAAAACGTTGTAATTAACGTGAATTGTATTGAACATTAGAATCATGTATATATAAATATTTTTCCGACCATGTTCGATCCTAATAAGATCATATGGGCCTCCACAGAGTGGAAGTTCGTTTTAAAAGATTTTATTTTTACGAGAAATGGATGTCAGCCACTTGCTCACCATATTAGGTCCATACTCTGACTCAAATTGAAAAACAATATGTGTATTGTCAGACCTAGAATTCGAATTTGGGACCCACGCAGCCATCATGTAGTCACAGAATACATAGGCACATGTTATTTATTACAACTTCCTAAAAAATATGTTTCTTCTTGTTCTTCTTCTTTTGCCATATCCGCCCCTTAACTGGAGCATATGGACACCACGCGGCGCCTCCAAGAATCCCTGTCGCTCGCCAGTCTTCTTGCTTCGTTCCAGGTCAAACCAGCATCCCGTAGCTCCGCCATATACACTCTGTAGATTGTATTTAGCGGCCTTCCAGGACACCGGAATCCGGTCGGCTTGAAGAACAGGCAAGCCAGGTTGAAGTTCTCTTCTGGCATCCGCAGCACGTGGCCGAGCCAGGTCCAACGTCGCCTCTTCACTTTCAGCGTGATGAGAGGCTGCTTGGTGCGTTCTCTTATCTCCTCGTTGCTCCTAAAGTCATACCACCGCACACCCAGTATTCGTCGCAAACATCTGTTTTCGAAGCTCAGTATACGGTTGCTCTGAGCCTTCGTAAGGTGCCATGATTCGCTACCGTAAAGCAGCACCGTCAGAATGCAAGCGTCGAATAGGCGGCATTTGGTTTTGACCGAGTACAATCGTGAGTCCCAGACATTCCGCATCGAGTTGAATGTTGCTCCAGCCATTCCCATTCGGATAGCGAGCTCTTTCTGCAAAATGCCATCTCCCGTAATGTGTACCCCCAGGTACTTGAAGCTGTCGACGCTCTCGATGTTTTGTCCGTCGCTAATCAGAGGGAAATCTGGATCAAAACAGGTGCTATTACACAAGATATTGGTTTTCTTCGCGTTGATTTTCAAACCAACGCGAGAGGAGTTGTTATGCAACCTGTCGATTGTCTCTTGAATGCCCTCGATTGAGTTGTCGAATAGGACAACGTCATCGGCGTATTGTATACCACAATGAAACTAGAGGAATTAATAGAAAATTGATTTATTGAACAAATATTTGCCAAAATATGCATCTGAAAAGCGTTAATAGAATTATAAATATATGGTCACCTCTATACTACAACATGTTAGAAGTTATAGTTCTTTGACCTAACAAAACGAAATAAGCCATTACCTGAGTCTATTAATATTACAGTGGATTATGTTGATGAAAACGTACGCGATTCGTCTGTGTCTCATATAGCACACGATAATTTAAATTTAATTAATGTATTGGACCAAAACTCATCTTTGCCATACAGCGGTTATAATCGATTCAGAAGTGCCCATGCTGAATTAATAAAAATCTAATTTTAATATAGTTTTACAATTATTTACCAACACATTCACAAAATTTATTTATTTATTGATGTATAATTTGACTCATAAATAATACTTACATAAATATAGCCTCAAGTCTCAGTATCTTGATACACAATCTTTACAAAGAAAAATAAATATTCACTCCAATATAAATAAAGTTTTATGAATATAAATGAACAGTGTAGAATGTTAGTCTCCAGAAATTTGTTTATAAACATATATATTTATTATGACACAATATTGGTTGCTGTTTACTTGGTTGTATTGAATGATCATCATTATCAGCTAGGGTCGATCCACTGCTGGATTAAGGTCTCTCCTAGGTTCCTCCACTCTTCTCGTATCTCGTTATGGTCTAAAAAGTCCTTATCCATGCGATGATATTTTTACAGTGGGTTTATAAAGTTTTTTTGATAATTTAAATGTATCTTGGTTTAACTTATTCTCATATCATAATACATGTGATAAGGTAATAATTGCAGGCGGTTCTAAGTAGGGTTTTATTACAGGCCTCAATGCATACACACAAATAATATCAATACAGATGCGAAGCAATTTTAGAGTACAACAATGTCTCTGTAGACTGTTTTACCTATACCTGATGAGAAAAGGTAGAAACTTTTAACTCTCTGATTTGTTAGTATTTTGAAAACTTGTTTTTATTTATTAAAATTAAATTTAATATTATAATATATTGCTTTTAAAATATCATGCCATGGGATAGAATTTTTTTCCATAATCTGGATTATTTTAAGCATAACAATTTTATCATTAAAGTGTTTTTTACAATTAGACCTTGCATTTTTATTCTTTTTTGGCATTCTAAGACAATAATTGTCAGTTAATAACACGATCAAATTTTGAATAAATGTGAAACCAGTTTATGCAGAAAAAAAACATAATTTTAATAGTTTATTTTTCTATTATATGTTGAAGTGTGTAATTAGTGTTGAATCAAAATTATAAATTTTATACATAATTTAGTACAACCTTAAAAACATAAAAGTCTATTGATATATATTTAATATAAAGAATTGATCAAGTCAATTATTAATAATGCAGAGCATAAAGGCGGTTCTTGTAGTCCAATTACGCGATTTTCACAAAGCTTATGTGTTTCCGTGATTGTTTTACTTACTACACTACGGTTAATACTGTTATTATTGGGATTACATCAGAGATAAGCAAAACAATATAAATATTAACATATTTGATATCCATTTCTTAAATATACCCAAAAATGTTTAAAGTTCGTAGAATTAATAATGAAAATAAATGATTGTGTAAAGTAAATTAAACTACGCCATTGTCGAGTGAAAGAAAGAATATATACTCACCCATCCTGTCATGACTTGAGGACTGCAAGCATTCAGTTTTAATGTTAAAAAATATTCATATTAATCTTGTTCTGAAGATGGAGAACAGCAGCTGTCAACATAAATAAGTCGTAATTGTAGAATTGACAAAAAAAAAGTTTATTTTAACACCATTAAATTTTCTACTTTTTCATTTGAATCGTTTATTGGGATCTGGGCTTCGCATTATTGAGTGTATCTGAAGATGCCGAAATATAAAACTTCGTTCGAAAAATACACTTAAAATAAAAAAGTGCTAAAACCATTAAATTTTTAATTTAAACTACCTTCAGTTGATAGTATTAATTTTATACATGTAATTTTTCACCTGTAAAAGTAAATATTATTGTCATAAGACAACAGTGTCAGAAAACAGTGAGGTAAATAATAATTATTTTTTAAAGATAGAATCAGAAGAAAGTGTGTCAAATATCCGTACTACAAAACAGATAATAAATAGAATACCGATAGGCTATATTCAATACGCCACATGTTGATGCAGAGTTTTTGAATGTGTGAGTGTCCTACGAAAATAAAGCACGCATTATGTACGTGCAATAGTGTGTGTAATACACCAACATTAAATGAGCATAAATGCATAAACCGAGAGCAGTTTTCAGTATTCGACGTACAACGTATTCTTGACACGTGTGTAAGTTTAACCAGGATTCTTCCTTACTCGAGTCGGTTACCTGCTATCGCCTT
Organism: Rhyacophila brunnea; assembly: GCF_057557595.1. Classification (NCBI taxonomy): domain Eukaryota; kingdom Metazoa; phylum Arthropoda; class Insecta; order Trichoptera; family Rhyacophilidae; genus Rhyacophila; species Rhyacophila brunnea. The sequence continues at coordinate 25,932,017 of NW_028232904.1, read as the reverse complement.
AGCCGTTAGGTATTTCAGTTCCCATTATTTCTGAGTTCCCTGATCCATACTCTAATGCAGGGGCGGGCAAACTTTTTGGATGGAGGGCCAAATTCAAGAATTCAAAATGAGCGGCGGGCCGCAAGTAAAATACCATTTTTAGATATACACTATTTATTATCACGAAAAATAAACATTACAAAAAAATTAATGAGAAGAATGAAAGTGTTGTACATTTTTTCAAATTCAGGTGTTAATTTTGTGGTTGATATTTTCAAAACTGGTTGTAAATGGGCATCGGAGATATTTGATCGTAAAGAATTTTTATTGAGGTTCATGAACGAAAATGTTTGTTCACATATATAGCTTGATCCAAAAACAACGAACATTTTTCTTGCATAATCTGTAAAATTTGAATATACCTATCTTCACGACGATGCAATTCTCTTAAATCAGTGTCACACTGCAGACCAATAATCTCAAGTTGTAGCTCTGTCAGTACACTATCAATATCTATTGAAAATGGATCGCGTACTGTTGCTAAACTTGTCTCAATTTTTCGGAAGTCACCAAATCTTTGTAAAAAATCGTCATTCAGAGCTTTAATAATTTTACCATATTCTTCAAATTTATATTCTGGTATATTCAGCAACTTCAAAGTTGGAAAGTGGTCCACGTTCTCATTCGATATTTGTCGAAGGAACAACTTGAGTTTTAATTGAAATCCATTCAAACTCTTCACCATATCGTGGGCATATATTTTTTTTCCTTGCAACGCAGAGTTAAAAGTATTTAAATGTGTCACGATGTTCAACATAGAAAATAGTGGTTACATAGTGTGAGACGAGACGCAAGGAAGACATACTGAGATAATACATTAACGAAACAACAAATTCTTCAAATTTTAATCTATTGTCAATATTTTTTAAAAAATATATAAAAAAGTTATTCGTAATCAGAAGTACAATTAATGATGGCGGGCCGCAAAAAAATACCCGGCAGGCCAGATGCGGCCCGCGGGCCGCAGTTTGCCACCCCCTGCTCTAATGCATAATTTACAGGAATATTCTTTGACAATTTTAAAATTTTGTGTGTTAATAAAAATGTATAACAAGCTTTTTCGATAAAAGCATAGTAAAGATTTAAAGTGTCCTGTAAATTATTGTTCTGCATAAAATAATGTGTTAACTGTTGTAACTGTTAAATGTGTAAATTATTGGTGGAAATATATTGATTAAATAAAACACAATATATTGTGTGTACTTATATTTATAGGGATTGCAATACCAAATGAAAATACTAATACCGGTATTCCGGTATTTCCTATTGAATACCGGTATTTGTAATATATATGCAAACAATAGAAGTTTAGTGCATGTTTTATATGCATATGTTACGCCGAATGTGCGAAATTTACTATTACATGAAATAGGCAAATTTTGCCCAAACCATGAAAAATGCAAGCCCGTTGTCTTATTCATGAATTGGACAAAATATCTGCAAAGTGCGTGAATTCGGCAGCAATTTTTCTGCCTAATTCATGTATTGGGCTAATTAGATAGTAGCGATACGGTGGTGTTTTTGCATCTAAACCAAATGTGTCAAATGCTCATGCATTGATCAAAATAGATGGTCGCGCTCCGGTGGTGTTTTTGGCAACTAATCAAACTAACCAAATGTGTCAAATGTCATTGATTATATAAAAATATACCAATCTTACTACAATGACGTTCATATCCATTTACTATGCCCAAAAAAATCTAGAACTATAATATGATAACGGAAGAATTTTATTAAAAGGTAGTTTCGCGATTTGATTCGTGCTTGGGTATCAATCGTGCAATAGTCGATTGTTTGTTTGTGATAGTATGATTTGATAGTATGTTGACACTTTTTAGCCTACACCTAACCTAACCTAATAATAATAATATTATATTATGTCCAAATAAAACTAATAAAACCATCCGTATTAAATTTACTTTTTCTACTGTCATGTTGACAGTTTAAGAATTCCATACCCTGGCGAATTCACGTACTGTGCAGATAATTTACCTAATTCATGAATAAGGCAATGGGCTTGACTATTACATGAATTAGGCAAAATTTTGCCCATTTCATTTAATAGTCAATTTCGCACATTCGGCGTAACACATATAAATAAAGCTCTTTAAAATATTGATGTTTTATAGCACATGCTATTGCTAGTCTCCAAGGGCGTTGAAGGGCAGCGGAAGTAAACCAGACATCGCGTAACCTCGAAAAAATAGTCACGTTAAACCTTTTATGTTAATTAATACATTTTGTTTCCACTTTCAATACGATTTTTAAAACCGGTATTTCGGTATCGAAAAATACCGGTTTTGCAATCCCTACTTAAATAGACATATATAATATTATGTGGACAGAATGGGGCGTCGGGAATATGACCATGAATCACGAGAACAGAGGAGATAGTGATTCCAATCGTAAATTATCTACGATTCCAATATCGGCCAAAACGACCAGCGTGCGTTTCGTGTCATTCGTGCGGAAGTTCGCATTGTCATGGCGTTGGCGTGGTTGATGTAAAATTGAAATATTCCCGACTCGCTACACTTATCACGCTTTGAATTAATGATGCCAATCTTTTTTTTTACAGCCGAATACCTCCACATTTGCAAAACAAGTGAACCAGATGTGCAAAAATGTTTTTTAAATTCCGTATTGGCGCTCAAACCCTATTTAGCGAAAGGTAAGTTATTTTAAAACATATTTTTTGAAAAGTATTTACTCGCAATCAAATTAAGAAATCGTAGATTTAGAATTAAGTATGTACTAGCTATTGAGCAAGTATAATATACTATATTATTATACTTAATATTTATAAATTTTCAACTGAATTTTTAAACCAAATAAATTTCAAGCTGAATAAATATATGGACAATGAAATAATGTTAATATAGCGTATTTATTTTAAATGATTTCTTTAATATTTATTCATTTATAATTAAGTTTTTTGATAGTGTGTTATATTCAATGTTCTAAATAAGTAATTTTACTTCAAAAATAATTTTCTCAATTTAAGGGGGGACATGCTCGGCGTAGGCCAAAATGGAGCTTTTATTGCATTTTAAAACCATGATCCTGGAGATTCCTTAAACGTTGTAGATAATCTATTTATATAATTTTGAAGCCTTATTATCCTTTATATTTATTTTAAACATTTGATGACTGCATAAAGTATTTTTATTACATAAAATAGTATTGTCGCGTACTCTGAACATAAAATCACGAAAAAGGTTATACTCAAACAATACCAAAGTATGAAATTTTTATATAAAAAAAAATATTCTAATAAATTTGTTAATTTTTTAGGTGTTCCAGAGCACAAAATTCCAAGAATAGAGCCTTTGATCCTGAAAGAACTGCTTGTGTCAGAGCCTACAGGGCCAAACCAAGGAGTCAAGATATCAGCCAACAACATTAAAGTTTATGGATGTTCAGACTTTAATATCAGAAATCTTGAGTAAGTATTATTTTGTAAAACTAATAAAAGTTAAGTCAATTGGGTTTCAAACGTAAATTTTGGTATATACTGAGCGAAAATCGTATTTTAAAACAACCTTTATATTGTATTAATTGTTGTTTGATAGAATAAAACCACTGGGTCAGTCTATATTTAATTCACACGTAATTTTGTATTCTTAGAGACATAGTTATTTAAATTTAATTGTAATTCAATAAATTAATTTGATTGATGAGACAAAATGGCTACAAAATATATGGAAATGTTATTGTATACTAAAAATATCGTATACATCAAAGAACAGATAATAAATAGAATTACGATAGCCTATATTCAATGCGCTACATTTTGATGCACGGTTTTGAATGTGTGAGTGTCCTAAGAAAATGAAACACGCATTATTCACGTGCAATAGTGTGTGTAATACACCAGCATCAATGCATGCACCGAGAGCAGTTGTCAGTATTTGACGTAAGACGTATTATTCACACGTGTTTAAGTTTATTCCGAGTTCTTACGTACTAGAGATTGGTCACCTGCTACTCCTTACCCGTTAGGTATTTCAGTACCCATTATTGTTGAGTTCCCTGGTATATATATAATTATTAATGAATATTAATGAATATTGTCATAGTCGAAAAGCCGTTTACGTTGCAACAAAGAACTATTGTAGTTTTACGTTTTTATTATTATTATAAAAAGTAGTAAAGTCAGTTATCTACAAAGAGTTCACAGTTGTTTTTAATTGATTAATAAAAATATTTTAAAATTTAATTTGTTTAAAAATAAAATATATATAATAATAATAAAATACAAAAGCCGATAGCCAATAGTAGCTCAATTTGGAAAGCGCATAAGAGCCATTTTAGTTAAAATTTGTCGTAATTAATTATGATACCTTTAGCATAGTGGTCTATGTGCGTGGGCGCGAAACCCGAGAGATGCAGGTTCGATTCCTGCGGGGAGTGTAACTTTTTTCAAAAAGATTTTTTCTATTGGTTATAATACATTTTATCAGAAGTGTTTTCTAACTTCAAATTGTTTCAAATTACAAGTCGCAATCGCTTTAATTTTTCCAGCAATTTGAAAATAAATTTTATCTCAATTAATTGTGTATTATGTTTTACTATTTACAGAATTGATTTCGATAACGGTTTCGTAAATTTCGAGTTACTCCTGAAGCATCTTTACATCGAAGGTGAATACGGAATCGACGGACGGATCTTGCTACTTCCGGTGCACGGTTCCGGAAAGGTTATTGGAAACTTTAGTAAGTTACGTTTGAATTCATTTCCGTTTCCTTATAATCTATTCTAATTTTATTCTTATCAAGTTAATAGTTATATTTGGTCTGTTTCGTTTGAAAACGGTTTGAAATTAATGAATTCATAACTTCTTGTTTTATGCATGATATTAATAATACAATATAATATAAGAATTATATATTACTAATATAACATCGTAAAAAAATCTTATTAAAAAGATAATCGTGGGGGTACTGCCAAAAGTTAGTAAGTCTTGAAATCATGTTATGCAGTAATTATTGTAATTTGAAAGTTTGACATGCCTTATAAAATCAGGCAGAATGCTAATTTCTTTGTGCTTTATGTGCATGTTCTATAATATATCAGATAGCCCATAATTTATTTCTAGCATACATATTATTTATATATTGACACTTAATCCGTTAAAAAACTAAATACCTAAATTATCGACTTACTAACTTTTGGCAGTAACCCTCGATATTAATATTCGTATACGGTGTTGAAATCTGGACTGGATCCTGAGAATTCGATATGAATAGAATCGACTGGCTTAAAATGTGTCCTACAGTAAGATGCTCTACTTTCTATCGACGAAAAAGCGAAAAAAAATTAATGTTGGCATTGAAGAACGTCAATTGCCACCTGCAAAAAACGTGTTCTCCAATTCTTTGGTCAAATTGCTAGAATATGGAATGAGTTTGTTGGCAACACCTGTAATTTCCGTGATCTGAAGAGATATGCTAATAGTAAGACAAAAACTTGCGTAAACAAAAAAAATATACGAGAAAATAAAATCACAAAACAAGTCATATAACAAGTTACAGTGGTATCGAAAAAGCCTTCGATGTCTGGCTGAAACTACTCCAGATACAGCATACATCATAAAGAATTTAAATATGTGTTTCTTAATCTGAATCTCATCACATATGCAAAGTGATGACTATTTAATACCCACTTATGCATCATACATAGAAATATCTATACCAGATTTGGTTCAGAAACAAGCTATGCTTTTGTTATGGCATAAAGCAAGGAAGCTCATCCATTAGATTTGCAATTAAGAAGGAGTTTCTCATGCCCGATACTTGCCAGTCAGGGCTACCATCGTAGTGGAAAGAACTTTCTGTAATCACATATGCGTGCCTCAGTAAAAGCGAGGTCTTATTATTTGGGGTGGCATAGTAAAAATAATAACAATTTGATATGGTAAGAAAAAGTGTATGTAATTTAATAGTTTGGTTTTTACGATCAATACAAATGAGCAGAACACGTAGTTTGAAGAAGGAATAATCACTGGATAAATATAATCATCCAGTGGTACCTTAAAGGTAGAAAACGTACGAAAGGTATATCTAGAGATCGCTGGATCTATATTTTTTGAATCTAACTAAGGGTTCAGACACACGATATTTGAAATCAAGTAAATGTTTAATTACATTGGCAGACGTGCAGACCCAACCCGATTCAACAACCGTCGTGGCCAACGTTTCAACACTATTTGCAATTACACGCAACGATTCAATCGCGTTGGTCCTTGCTTTTGATTGATTTAAAATAAACATAGTGTTGCTATTATTAAAAATATAGGTTGACCGAAAACTACATATATCTTAGATTGGTGGCTACACTGAACGTATTCTCGCGCAATTTTACGCCAAAAAAACTGAGTTGTCAAGCCTAGCGAGCATTTATTGAAATTTTCGCGGCCGTTTGACATTTATAGAAAGTTTTGTATACTTATTGTTAATTTACATCATGAATAACTGGGCGAGCTTGAATCTCCAAGCCAATCGTATAAGACTACTTGTAGCGAGTATGGCTATATTTCAACTGGCGTGTATTAATTCGACGAGGACTGTGTCCTTAGCGCTAGTCCATACATTTTTTTGAGATTTTGCCATCTTGTAGTTGTTGAAATCGAGCAGTAGGATGAACGACTGTTTGCGTGGCTCGCGAGCGGGCGCGTATTCGGATATTTTTGTACGCTTTCGGCAATCTTCGCTCGCTAATGAATGGATCGCACGACGGAATAATAGAAAATTTTCCACTTTTGTCCCGATCGCTCACGATCCTTGAAAACCATAGAGAATAGAATTTGACCGTCGTGGCTGACGATCGGGCTAGACACAATCTGCTAATGTAATTTGAACTTTATGCTTCAAATACACTCTATGACGATTGGTCATATATATGTCGAAAAACCCGTTTCTTATGTTGGCGTCCTGTGTCATAGGGTGTCACAGAGTGTAAATACGATGTCATAGCTGTCATACAATATGTGTGTATAAATGTTGGAATGGCATAGATTTAATCATAGACACTAAAACGCTCTTAGCATATATGTGCCCGATCGTCATATAGTCTATTTGAACCTTTAGACTTGCATTGAGGTACACAAACTGCAGTGCTGTGTATCTGCGCCCTAACTATTCTGAGACCGGTCTAATTTCGAGTCACTTAATAATATTAATACCCCAATGACATTGTATATTTTTTAACTTTAAAATTATCTCATGTATAAGTACAAAGAAAAAAAAAATAGGCCAAAGTTAAACTGACAGGTCAAAGTTACCTCAATTGACAGTGTTTTTTTTAATTAATAGAAATCTGACAGTTTTCTGTTATGCTTCAATTATTGCTAGTAAAACATTCTTAACCTTCATATTATAATCAACCATGAACTGTTAATAGTTCCTATTTTGGCAAGTAGCTGGTAAGCTTAGCGAAGCAAAAACAGCACCTGAGAACAATGAGACATCAACCTTTTCAATAATTGAAAAGGTCAATGGTCGGTTTAGTTAAAATATTTTTTCATAATATTAAAGATACGGTATATTGATAAAAAAATCTCTTGTTGTTTTGAATGGGTAAAAACCTTTAAGTTAAATTATCTTGCAGAGTTATTCTACTAAATATTTTGTGGAATTAAAACCCGTCTTATGTGTTTATTTTCCCCACGAGAATATAATGTTATAGTTTAAATAAGAATTCGGTGTGTGTTCAAAATCACATAAAATTTTTTCAACATTAAAATGCTCAAACCTTCACAGACGCAGACGAAGAACATTATTTCCACAGAACAGATTAATAAATATAATAACAATTGGTTATAACCCAATACACTACACTTTGACACAGGGTTTTGAATGTGTGAGTGTCGCACGAAAAAGAAACACATTATTGACGTGCAATAGTGTGTGTTGTAATTTCAAATATACCCATATTGCATGAGCGTCAGTGCATAAAACGAGAGCAGTTGTCAGAACGAAATACAAGCGTATTATTAACACATGTTTAAGTTTATTCCATATTCATCCACACTCCAGATCGGTCATCTGTTTCTCCACACCAGTTAGGTATTTTAGTTTCCATTATTTCTGAGTTCCCTGATTTCCAATTTCAATTTCAATTTAGAAGTATTATATAGAGGAAAAACAGAAAAAAGATTTTTAATTCCTCCTTTTAATAGTGCAATAGATAGTCACAGAACAGATAACAAATAGATTTCCCATAGTCAATATTCAATACATTACATTTTTATGCAGGATTTTGAATGTGTGAGTGTCCTAAGAAAAAGAAACACGTATTATGCACTTGCAATAGTGCATGTAATACACCAATATTAAATGAGCGTCAATGTATAAACCGAAAGCAGTTGTCAGTATTCGACGTATGACATATTCTTGACACGTGTTTAATTTTATACCGGATTATTCCTTACTCGAGTCGGTTACTTGCTACTCCTTACCCGTTAGGTATTTCAGTTCCCATTATTTCTGAGTTTCCTGGATAGAGTATTTCCTATGACAAGTTAACTCCCAAAGATTACGTGACATAATTTTAACAGTGCATAAAAACCGCGTGACTTAATAGTGTCAGCGCATACGGCGCTGTGACATAGGTACCAATGCACCATATGTACCAATTTACGTACTTAACCTAAGGACTGACCAAATGATAAAAGCTACGATATATAAAAAAAGATTCATATATTATAATTAAAATATAATACGTCATGATGTTAGGATGTATTCAACTATGGTTAATTATGTTGTTTTTTCATTGCAGCCAATTGCGTTGGTATCTGTAAGTTGAAGAATGAGATAGTCAAGAGGGATGATGGCGAGGAATATATCAACATGAAGAATATGAACATCAGAATCAAAGTCGGAAACGGAAACATTCACCTTTACAACCTCTTCGGTGGAGATGGCGTTCTTGGTAAATACAAAATGCAATATTTAATTAACATCTTAAACGTAATGCACACATGAAGTTCGATCATAAAAATTTCAAAAATATAACGTAGTAAAATACTATGCCGGTTCGCACATACATACTCATCTCGACTGCAATATGTCGAATTCGTCGATGTGATTTTGTTGGCATTCAAAAAACATATTATGTTATGTAAAAAGGAACGTGTTTTAATAAACTTACGTAAACGATTATAACTGATGAAACTTGCACAAACTTACAGACTAAATTATTAGTAGGTATCAACAAAGTATTAGATTCTCGATAGATGAAACAATTTTTTTTAAATAGCTAAAAAAAACTGATAGTACGAATCAGTCTATTTAATAATTTTGTGTATCAGTCTAATTACAACGTTTTTATTAGCTCGTATTCTTGTTTGTCCAGTAAAAATCTTGCAATCGATTTTTAACTAACTTCCCGACTAGCTAGACATTTGAAACTTTTATAATATATCAGAACTCGATGCCGATACATTCTTTTAATACTTTTAGCCATCTTTAAGTAAAATTGAATTCATTTTCAGTTAATTCTGTTTGTATGAAAAGTTATTTCGGAAGATATCCGTAATCCAATCCACTATTATTGGTTGCTAAGGGGGTGGTCCTAGCAACTAAATTATTAATATATATGTGCGTTACTATGGAAATCAAAATGAAATGTCAAAATGACATTTTAGTATTCTATATTTGAATGTTTTTTATATACTTCATATCAAGTACAAGTTTGAGCATATTGAGTATAATAATTGAACAGAAAATTTAAAAACGTTGTATACAAAAAGTTCTTTTTATCTTGTAATTATTCTCTCTGTATTTATATTTGAAAATAGTATTTTTAAATTTATCGACACTTTTACGACGTATTTATGATTGTATTTCTGATTTACTTACCGACCTATTTTCTTCTGTCTTTCCCTTTAATTCATCTGGTTTTTATTACGTATTTTTTAAATGTTTTATTTAGACATAAATACTATAGGGTACTTAATCAATATTGTAAAATTTTCCGGACACAAATAATAGAGCTTTGAATTAAAAGTGTGTTTTAAGGTTTTTCAAAAACATTGAATCAAACGTGGTGCATACCTCTCTCGGGGTAATAGACAATTTTTATTCCAACAGATTTTTAGTCAAATCATGATTATTAAAATATGTCTAGAAAGTCTTTCTTCTTCTTATTGTGCCATCCCCTAGTGGAGGTCGGCCACCATCAAGGTAATCTTATCTTTGTCGTCTGCTACCCGAAACAGTTCAGTGGAGCTGCACTCGTACCAATCACGGAGATTCTTAAGCCACGAAATGCGGCGCCGTCCTCTGCTACGCTTCCCATTGATCTTTCCTTGAATGACAAGTTGGGTAATGCTGTATTTTTGTCCTCTCATAATGTGGCCGAGGTACTGTAGTTTCCTGGTTTCGATACTACGTAGAACTTCTTAGTCCTTCCCCATTCGATTGAGAACTTTAACATTTGTCACCCGGTCAGTCCAAGGAATTTTGAGGATGCGCCTATACAGCCACATCTCGAAAGCTTCAAGTCTCCGTGACATCTCTTGGTTTAGCGTCCATACTAAGAATTGAGAGAGCATTAGAGAGAAAGTCTTTAAGTACGGAATTTTTTACATAACCTCATAATTAAGTGCAAATACTGAAATATTTGTGATGAAGAAATAATGCAAATTTTTAAAACACGGGATTGAAAGTTTTGTTCCTGCAGGATGGGCCTTAACTTGCGCCCGAACAAATTACATTTTGGCGCCCCATTTCCCCATCTTAAGAGATACTAGGTTTCCACCCCGCTATCCCGGATTGCAATCTCTAATCACTATTTAATAAAGTAAGCCTAGGAATTAATTGTACACAGTCCAGTGGATAGGGGTGGAGGTAGGCTGTTAAGATTCGACATAAACAGTGCACACTAAACCGTTTAAAAAAAAAGATTTTTTTTCGGTTAGGTACATGTTCAAACACGCGCGTTAACATGATCTTACTCCCTACTTCAATTTTAGTTTGTCAATTTATGGCTAGGGCCGTATGTTGTAGCTTAACCACTGGCGGATGACAAAAGAAATGGCGTATTTCAAAAAAACACTACCTTATTCTTAGGTCAATAATTATTATAAAGCAATCATTATTCGTAGGATGTTTATCACACTTGAATGGTCAAAAACATAGCTTATAATGAGTATATTTAGAATTATCTTCAAATGTGTTAATCTTGCCGATTTTTTTGAATAATAAAATGCCTAATTCTTGTCAAATTTGGGATCACAGAGATTATCAATATAATTTTTTATCGTGAATATTTTACAAAAATTATCTCGTCATAAATTATACTAATGGTTTTATAAATGCGTTTTAAAATTAATTAATGTAAAAAATCTTAACACCACTGCACATATATGTACCGAAATATGCAGTCATCAAATGTTTAAAATAAATATAAAGGAGATATAAATAGATTATCTACAACGTTTAAGGTATGTCCAGGATCATGCTTTGAAAATAGAACAAAAGCTCCATTTTGACCTACGCTGAGCATGTCCCCCTTTAATTCAACGAAAAACAAATATGACTGAAAAAGTGTGTACCTACTATTTATTCTTGTTAGATCACCAATAGCATACCCATACTATTATGGTTTATTTTAGGCAGGGTTTAATTGAATTTAAAAAACTAACCAGCACCATCTGCAAATTGTATTCTTAGTTCAATGAAAATAAATAAGTATAACTGATAAAATTTAGTGTGCACTATTTATGTCGTCTTAACAGACTACCTCCACACTTCGCCACTGGTACATACTCAATATTTCGCTTTAATTGTGTATGCAATTAAGTTTCACATTTGTTATTAAAATGCAACAGCAGTAAATTAATAAAAATAACACTTTTTATATTATTATATCATGTCTGTGATATTATAAACAATATAAATGATTTATTAAATAATATAAATTATACATAGGTAGCTATTATAAACTGCTTTGATTTGGTCTGACGTCAATCTAATTAAATATTTATATACATGAAAAAAAAAACCTAATATTGAAGAGATATGATCAAATTATTCAGTAAATAAGTATATGTTATACCTGTCAAAATAATGAATTATTAGGTAGGTAGTTATTGTACCTAATAATTACTTTTTGGAATTTCATAATAGTTATTTTCTCAGTACCAAGAAAACCTGTTTTCATACGCAAGATAGCGATGAAACGAATAAAACAATGTGTCTTTTTAAACACTGAAAAAAACCTTCGTTCAGAAAAAACATAACTAGCACGGAATAAAAACAGGTATGAAAACAATAAAGATTTGAACAAAAAATTGTTCAAAATTTTGAAACTGTCTACCTACGAATTGAAGGTTAAATTATTCATGAACAACGTTTGAGTTTTTTATACGTTCAAACAATAGACAATGTCATGGTCAAAGATTTCTATTTACAGATTTAAAACTTTAGAATGGGTTGATCGAATGTGTTTTTTTTTCTCGAGGCTTTGACTGCTACTTGCTGTCATATCGCCTCTCCACCTGGAAGAGGATCGGAAGATCAGACCCTCTCTCCAATTCTGTTAAAGAACTTTACGTTCTATCAAGCTCTTACGTTCTATCCAAAGCCATAGCACCTTTCAATTCATCGAAATTCTCAAAGATATCAACAATTTGCAGCTTTACTCTGTGTCGTTCATGTTTAAAGAATTGTACTGCTTTATGTACAATGTCCTCCAAAACTGAATATTGTCTTCAAAAGTGACCTTCCACTGTGCCTAAAGCGCAAAGTGTTCAACCAGTGTGTGCTTCCCGTGATCACATATGTGTGTGAAACATGGACCCTAAGTAAAAGAGAGATCCAGAAACTTAGAGTAGCACAACGTGGTATAGAGAGGCGCATGCTGGGCATAACGCGAATGAGAAAAAAGGAATGAGTGGATAAGGAAGCAGACAAGGGTTTGCGATGTAATAGAGTTTATTAAAAGCATTAAATGGAAATGGGATGGACACAGAGCTCGAAGAAGAGACAATTGTTGGTCAAATCTAGTCATCCAGTGGTATCCAAGAAGTACAAAACGTCCGTAAGGTAGACCTAGAGGCCGCTGGATCGATGAAATGATAAAGTTCTGCGGAAGTAAGTTGCAACGCAATGCACAGGACTTAAAGAAGTGGAAGCAGCTTGAAGAGGCCTTCATCCAGCAGTGGATAGATTCAGGCTGATGGTGATGATGATGTACAATGTCCTCCAAAACACTACATTCATCGCAGAGCTGCGAATCGCTTCTTCCTATGAGGACATCAAATCTTTTACCCAATGTGTGTCCTGTTATTAGCCTCAGTATCAGCTTAAGCTCATTTTTCTTCTAAGGAGACTTCACAAACCAGGATACCGCAGGTAGGGAAGGTAGAATTGACTTACTCCATTTCACCTTTTCTAGGAATGCCCTGTGGTAAAAATCTATCATCATGCTTTGGCACATTTTATTTATGGTCTCATTCTAGTCCAGGCATTCTGGTTCCTTTGCCAGATCATCCGCCTTTTCATTTCCCTCAATACCCATGTGCGATGGGATCCATTGAAGGCATAGGTCTCCCAACATTGACATCTATCTGGTCAAGGATGTGGTATGTTATGTTTTTACAGTTATGTAATAGCTACGGCAAGGTGTTGTAAAGCGCTTTTGGGATCGAAATGTTATACTAATTTACCTTTTGGCACCCATGGTGAGTAGTTGTATAGTGCTGACTTCGAAAGCCGGAAGTTTGAATATGAGAAACGATTATCCAGATTGCAATTGTTACAAATTGGTCAATGTGTCATACTTTTTTTTATCAATAATCCGATGAAAGAATACAAACTGCTACAGGTATACGATATAGGCTGTTGTATTATGCCCCATGGTGGGGTAGTTGGTCTTTGTACATATTATTATCTCTTTCAGAATCAAGGACTCACAATTCCCTATAAATATCTGCAAATCTCTTTTTCGCTATTACAGAATTACGTTTTATTTATTGTATCTTTTGCGTTAACATATTTCTGTGAAACGGAGATAAATATTATCTTAAATCACTACATTTTAGGACAACTATAAAAGATTGACTTTTGGACAAGTTTTATGGAACTTATATGTTTCAATCCAAAGTTTGCTAATTCAGCGGCACGTTTTACCCGTCCTAAAAGAAGGCTTTAAATATTCTCCTGGTATGGAGTCTTCGCCAATCCAAGAATATATTATGTAGATCGTTTCCTTAGGCATAAAGTCCACCAAAAAAGCGTTCGGTGCGCTCACTACTGAGTAGGCCCCCTATCATCCGCGCATTACCCTTCACCTATGTAATAAGGGGCTCAAGGAGCACAAAATAAATATTATTATCAGCGTCTCTCATAACAAAGCAATAAAAATATTATTAAATTTCTCGGGGCTTGTAATTAATATCGGACACGCAATAACTAAACAAAGAGTTAACTGTTCTTAAATAATGGATTCTCGCCCGTCTTATCAACGACGCTTCGAGGAGCGTGATTTTGCTTGCCGTGTTCAATGAATGGACTAGGTTTTATTTTAGTTAATTCGTATCGCTGAGAAGCCAAAAAACGATGACTCATGGGGCAGGCGGGCACAATGCGTCGTCAAATCCAGTGTGCGCTGGTGTATTTGATTACGTCGTATTTTCGATGATTTACGCGCCACTTGTGAAATTTTGCGCGAGAGCCCCACTTGCTGCGTTAAGTGGGTTTTACGCAGATCGCTTATTGATATATTTGATATTATTATTATGCGCATGTGCATACATGTGTACAAGTACTACAATATGTATTTTTATCAGTAGGTAGGTAACAAATTGATCTTGATTTATCAATCAAAATTTTGTGAAACTTAGTAGCAATGGATTATTTAAATTATCATTTGTTGTCAGTGACTTTTTGTTTAATTCCGCAATCAATGAAGCATACATTTGATGCCGGGGCCGTTTCTTTATATCGGTCACATCCTTGACTTTAAAAAAAAATCATTAGTATTTTCTTATACACGTTTTATATAAACGCTATTCTAAAAACAGAATTACTAGCTTATATACCCGAAATTATAATCCAATGGGCAAAACACCGGTTTCTGATATAAATTCGTAATTTTCTCGAGCCTGGGTGTTTCCGTGATTGTTTCACTGCTACTACTACAATACTAGTATACTTGCATGTTTATTAACACTTGATAAGAAAACAAAGATAGAATCAAAGCTGCGGGCCTATAATAACATTTAGACTGCAATGATTCTCAAACTTTTTCACATCACAGCCCCCCAAAATCTGAAAAATCATCATTAGGAGGGACGTTATTGCATGTCTTTACAGAACAAATCAATTCGTATTCAATGTTAGAAATAGTAATTTACAGGGAATCTCCCAAAGTCTCCATTGAAAAGCATGACCTGTTCTTATTATTACAACGTTTTGATTAAGTCGTATTCTTGTTTGTCCGGTGGTTGTATGTCCAGTACAAATTTTGCAATCAATTTTTAACTAACTTCCCAATTAGCTAGACAATTGAAACTTTTAGAATATATCAGAACACGATGCCAATGCATTTTTAAAATACTTTTAGCCATTTTTAAGCAGAATTGAATTATTTTTCAGTTAATTCTGTTTTGTATGGAAAGTTATTTCAGAAAAATCCGTAAAAAGTAAAAGACTATTATTGGTTGCTAAGGAGGTGGTCCTAGCAACTAAATTATTAATATATACGTGCGTTACTATGGAAATCAAAATGAAAAGTCAAAATGACATTTCAGTATTCTATATTTGTTTGTTTTTTATGTACTTCATATCAAATACAAGTTTGAGCATATTGAGCATAATAATTCAACAGAAAATTTAAAAACGTTGTACATAAATAGTTCTTATTATCTTGTAATTCTTTTTTGTATTAGGCATGAGTTTTGATCACTTGTTTTGTGCATGCTTTAGGTTGAATGCGTGTTACACACGGCGCCAACTGTCTATAGTTGTACGTGAAACAGTTTTCTTTTTGATCAAACTATTGGTATATATTATTATGGGTGCAACACACACATTTAAAAACGACACGTAATTTTTTGCCAGATTCAGGATTCGAAACTGAGACCCACGACACGAAGTCTGGCGCGTAGCTGCGCAGTCACTATGAGCGTTTATTAGCCAAAGGTCACACACCATATAAATGTGGTAACTGTCAGTTAAATTACGAAGTATTAAAAGACTGACTTGAATATCAAAGTATATATTATTATCAAAAGTTAATTAAAATTCTTTGAAGATACTATTACCTGGTACGGTATATGCCAATGAACGTCCAAGTACGTTTAGGATTATTGTGAGGTTATATTTTTTAAGAACTGTTTGTGTACACGGCTTAATTGTTTTTATCAGGAAAGCAATGACTTGTTTCTTATTAGAAAAATGTTTTGCGGTTCCGTTTAACTGAAGGTTAGATTGAATTGAATATCTCTTCCTATTTACCAAAAATATGGATATACTTATAAGTAATATAAATCAGTAGAAAAGATACTCTAGCAGTCTAGCAACACAAAAAACACCCCCAAGCCAACGCACCATACTTGATCTTGATCGAGCGTATCACAAAGCCCTACGTTTCGACCGTGTCTAGGAAACAGGGCGTAACCCACATAGAACAAATTTTACAGGAGAGGCAAAAAACGTTTTTTGAATGATTTTGGTTCAATATTAATAAAAAAAATAGGCACATACATTTGGTGCATGATGATTTGGTGTAATACCTTTTCGATCTACTGATAACTAAACAAGTTATTACAGAAAAATCATTAAAATTGAGGGTAAATGCTTTTTTCCTTAAATTAAAACTTAATTAAAGTCCAATTAAAACCTGATTTTAGATAATAAATTGGCATTTACGGCTTACTTCCTTTTTACAGAATGTGTACATTGTTAATATCTAATAAAAGCACTTTTCGAAAAATCGAGGGTTACACCCTTTTTCCTAAACACAGTCGGTTCGATGTGAAGCATCAGCCGTTTCTTACGCCTGCTAATGTCTCAGAAGCAGATACTCAAGGCCGAAATCGCTACGCACTTAAGTGTGATTTGAGTGAGTTACAGAGGTTGTTTTATTATTTAAAACTGCCCATGAGAGAAAGGAACACGGTGAATTAAGAATAATAAATGATCTAATTCTTTTTGGTCGTACCCTCATGGCTGAGGATTGTGATCACTTTTGAATTTTGCCATCCATCCTTCTTGAGCTTCCGATCCTCTCAGGGCAGAATGAATGGTGCCTCCCCCCAGTGAGCTCTTCCACTTGGTTGCTCCAACGCGCTGATGCTATTCCTCTGCCTTCCCTGGAGATCACCCAAAACCACCAGTCTCTCCAGGTTGTCGGGTCCGCGCTGGACAATATGTCAAATAAATTCTAGAGTACATCTCAGACATATTGTCGAGAGCCGTTTCTTTATCTAATTTACAATACAGATATACCTACAAGTATATGTAAGGAGATCGCAATTTTTTTAAACGAAACAAAATTTGTCTTTGTGGCGATCAGGTCATAGTGACAGATAAGCCCAACAGCTAGTTGAAGCGACTTGAGTACTTCTTCCCTTTTAAATCACATTCTCGGACATTCTAGAGTATGTGGTTTGAATCCTGCAATTCTCCGCCATCTGGATATATTGGTCGTTTCGGGATTATTCTGGCAAATAAATTCTATTACAGATTATAAAAATACACGTCTCAGACTTCTGACATGAACAGACATCATAAGTTTAGTATGGCAAATGGTTTAAAACCATATGCGGTTTCAGTCTATGGATGGCTTCTATACTTTAGTTAGAGCAGACTAAAGTTCTGTAGTTATTTAATTGTTCACAGACCAGACATGGTTAACTAAAGTAATATTTAAAATGGTGTAAAAGAAATCTGCTTTATTTAAAGATAATAATTATTAGATTTATCTATTGGCCGAAATACTGTAGACTATTTAGAAAAAAAAAAACTCTTGATTGTCGACTAAAACGTGGTTGAATGGACATTGTTTGGCGATGTTTCATTGTAATGAAAAATATTTTTTACGTCGATTCGTGACGGTTGGCTAAATTTGTCACATTCGTCTGTTTACTACCTACAAAACAATATTTTATTATTTATAGAATGACTCTGGCATACTAATATAATATACGTAGTCATATTTTTCACACACGTTATTTATTTATTATATTAGGTATAATATTATATTATATATTTACCACTAGGTATTTCCTTATTTTTGTTTTAAATACATTTGCTCTTTTACATAGAAATATCATTTTAATCTAAATAATAAAAAACATAGATATTCAGAGGGTTGGAGCGGACACTTTTTTAAGTTGCTTCGCTCCAGCTCCGCTCCGGGACTTAATACTTGTGTGCTCTGCTCCAGGAAAAAATTAATAGGTATTATAAATAGAATATTAAAAATTAAAAAAATAATTAGTTTTGAAATAAGGTCCTTTTCATTAATTATTCTATTACATAAAATACCGGCAGCAAATCGTCTTTCCATTATCTGCCTCTTCTGTTAAAAAAGTGAGGTTATTTATCACTTGAAAGTGTCAAATATAATATTATCAACGGATTTTAAGGCGAAAATTTATTAATAATAAAAAAACACCTGGAGCAGTGGAGCACTACAAATTCGATGATCTGGATAAAACCCCATTGCTCCACTGCTCCGTGCTCTTACTTCGGCTCCGCTCCAACGGTCTGATTATATTGACGAATACCAGTAGCGAAGGGTGGAGGTAGGCTGTTAAGATCCGCCATAAATAGTGAACATTAAACTTTGTTAGTCATACATACGTATTTGTTTTTATTGAACTAAGACTGCAATTTACAGATGATGTTGGTTAGTTTTTAAAAATTAATTAGACATTGCCTAAATAAAACCATAATAGTTTTGGTATAATTTGGGCGATACGACAAAATTGTGCACACTTTTTATTCATACTCTTATTTGTTTTCATTGGATTAAGAATACATACCTATTACAATAATATATTGTTAGTTATTTTTTTTAAATTCATTAAGACGGTACTTCAGTGAAATGGCAAATAATTTTCAACTATAGGTGCGACGAAATTTTAGACTCTCTGGCAATCGGAGAGCGAACGTCGAGCTGTGAACACGTCATTTTGTTTCGTGATGGCGACGGGGGTATTAATTCTTATATCGTGTTAAGATGACTAGAATACGTTACTGATTTACTTGAAAAAGAAAACATGTCAATGAATATATTACTATTGTTACTAATAGAACAATACACAGAACGTTAAATAGACGCATGTTGGATTTATATGACAAATTATATTTCGTTCAGCACGCGTCATTTGCACAATCCGCGCATCGCCTAGCCACGATCTTTTTAGACCATGCCTCAACTGAGGCATAGCCTTAATCTCTGCCTAAAGCAAACTATAATAGATACAAACTATTATTGTATCTATAAAATATCCAAAGTTATGTATGATTAATTAATTGCATAATTTTAGGTATTTTATAGATAGACGAGAATTTTCTGATTATTATCTATTATGGCTTGGTTTTCGCAGGGTTTAATTGAATTTTAAAAACTAACCAACACCATCTGTAAATTGTAGTGTTATTTCAATGAAAACAAATACCTACGTATGACTGACAAAGTTTTTTTTTCGACCATGTCCGATCCTAATATGATCATATGGGCCTCCACAGAGTAGAGATTTGTATTAACGATTTTGTTTTTTACGATAAATGGATGTCAGCCACTTACTCAACCTATTAGGTCCATAGCCTGACTCACACACAAATTGAAAAACAATATGTGTACTTGCCAGACCCAGGATTCGAACCTGAGACCCACGGCGTGATAGTCCAACGCTTAAGCCGCGCGGCCACCGTGTGTGTCGACCTAGTTAAGTATGCATTATTTATGGCGGATCTTAGCAGCCTACCTCGACCCTTCGACACTGACGAATACAGTCCATTTTGTCGAGAAATGGAAAGAAACGCTTTAGGCATGTATATTCTTTCACGTTTATTATGTCAATACTAAACTGATACAAATCAAAATGATATAATTTATATTATCAGGCTAAAATTACGTAACATTTTGCATAATCCGAGCTGTCAGCTGTTTTTGAGAATTCGGTTGTTCACACTGGCCGTACGTCATCACCGATTCGTCCAAAACTCGTCCAAGGTCTGTTGACCAAGTTTACCAAGATGGCCAATGGAAGGTCTTCGTTTTCGTCAGTCTTACATAATGGCACCTGTATGAAACATGTTTTGAAAGAGTTTAATAATCCATTCTCACGTGAGTGGCAGCGAATACATATTAATTAATTAAGTTTTACCCTGACAATCAGCTGATATTATCATAATATTAATACTATCAACAGAAGGTACTTGATGGAATTTGAATTTAAATTCTAACGGATTTAATCACATTTATTATTAAAAGAATTATGGGTTTCATGGTGTGGTGGACACTCCTTTGTTTGAGGTTGTAAGGATACGGATACGGAATATGGATTTGAGGTTGTACTACCCGTGACTGTATCCAACTGACTTTCTCTTAGGTATGCTTACATACTGCAGTCTGCAATTTAGAAGAGATATTTATTTAGCTACGTATTTTTTTTCGAGGTATAAATTTATTGAGAACTCTACCATTCTGGGCAGTGTTGATCTGTGTGTCTCTGATAACTGTCTTAGAAATAGAAATACTCAGGTGTTTATTCTCCCAACGTGCAAAACCAACCTGCTACTGGTAATGCCAATTGGGATGGCGATAACTATGTTCAACCAAATTACTTCAGGTGTTGATATATTCTACTTGCGTGAGGGTGAGTTTAGGTAGACGCTATTTTATGAATTCTTAAAACAGGGTCTCCTTAGCAAACTCGGTGTACTCTTTTGAAATTATTTAAATGTATAATAATGTTTTATGGCATGTTGTAAACGTCTTAAAATTATGATTGGTAATGTCCACAATATGTTAAAATAAATAAATGGAATGAAATTGAATTGAATTGAAAAAATGAATGAAGAGGTCGAGATTTAGGTGTTGCTCCGATGGATGGAGGAGCGAGTTTTATTTGCAGTCTAAATAGTCGGTACAAGAGTGTGATACAGTAGTTATGTTACAATACTTATGATACTGTTCCAAGGTCCGAATCTCAGAAAGAATGAGATGTTGTGCGGAGCGATACAGAGAATGAGATACTAACAGAGCGCGAACTTATATTCGAGTGACCTGTCCAATGAATTATGATCCGCTATTTATTGACGTACTGACAATCAATATAATATCTTGAAAATAATACTTAGGAAATAATTATTATAATTGAATCAGCTTACTATATGGAGTGTTTGCGTCATCAGATATAGCTATATATGTGGACAAATGGATATCGCGGACATTATCATTGTAGTCAGCTATTTACTGAGTTTTCCATAATTGGACACTACGGGAAATGGATATTTAAAATTACCGATCAATATAATGACACGGATTGGGTTGTTTATCCCCATAGAATTAACATACTTTCAATTATTATTAGTGTTTATAATATTTAGTAATTTAATAGATAATTAATCCTCTTTTTGATAATAATTATTATGGAATTTTTTAACTTGTGAATTATGAGACAAGTCGCAATATCCAGTGGTTATCTGATACGCGGCGAGTCTAAAATTAAATTCAATCAGTGGGTTGAGCTTTCTGCTGATTTTTTTTTTACTAATTATTCGTTAACTGACTCGCACATCTAAAAACGACATTGTCTGCGGCACAAATATAAATCAAACCTTCTAGGAACGTCGCACAGATGTTTCATATTGAGCCTCGCGCATAACTTCTCGAAACGTCAAAATATACTCTGACTAGTGACCGGTGAGCTTGACCTTTGTATAGACATGACCGAATCATAGCCTGTGTCTGCGCAACTCGCAATATGCAGGCGAAAAATTAAAACAACTAAAATGTCGAATTCCACCAATGTGCGTAGCGCCATTTGGTAACGTGTGTTTTGTGAATAACGATGACGTGATATCGACATATTCGACGTGTTGCAAACGAGACGAGTTTAGATGTGCGAGACGGCTTACAATCAAGTGAAAATACATTAAATATGAATAATATCTCGTAGTATTGAAGTTACAGTATGTAACGGATAGTATCCATATAATCTCAAGTAAAGGAGTCTCAAAAATTTATTTTGAACTCGCTCCACCATAATGTCGTATTTCAACTGATGCGAGGCCCAAACAATCGATCCACTCTCAATCCAGCTTCTAACTAAGAAAGCACCATCACTGTGTAATAACGTTATCATTAAAACTAATATACAACTAATAAGATAATTTTCTTAGTATTCTTAATATTGAAAACATTTTATGATTATTTTTAAGTGCCAAGAGTATTGAACGCATTTTAGTTTATCATTAAAATTAGTCATCACGTCGAACCAATAAATTTTATTTTCATAAACATTGTGATTCGCGCAGCATTTTTGAATAAATAATTTATTATTTTTTTGCATTGATAAATAATTATCTCATTGGTAATTTCGTAAGTAGCAATGATAAAAATAATAATACAGAACATAGTTATAATTTTCTATTATAAAAAAAAACCAGTCACTGCCCGTGACCGCGTTATATATATAATTTATAATATATTATTGTTATGCAATCGAGAGATTAAATTATTTTTCAAAACATCAAATTGAATTAGTTTTTTATTGTTGGTGGGCAAACCGTATTAAAGTTTGTGTTGTTAGATATAATAATAATTTTAAAACGTTATAAAAAATATTTTAATATATTCATCGTCATCAGGCGAGTCCTGGTTTTACCCAACAACCCCAGTCCATATGAGCCTTCGCTGCCGTATAGCAATCGATATTGTTATAAGGCTTTGCTAAAATATTAGTCTCAGCATGGCTCCCGCAAGGGGGGGGGGGGGGGTGACAGGGATATGGCCTGAGGGCCCGGGCTTAGGAGGGGCCCGTCGTGATGGGTCGACCAGATAAGTGAGATAAACGCACATATTTTTTTTTCTAATAGTAAAAAATTGCCAGCGGCGCTATTTTACTTCGAAGATATTAACATTTAAAAAAATGCAGTTATGCGATATATTTTTGTATTATTGTGTGTCAATACTCGACAACTCCATAATTCAAGATGTTTTCAAAAATACAAAAATCGCTAAATAGTTTTATCTCGAACACCATTTGGAAAATGCTTGTAAAGTGTCATATTGCCTTTAACCTTAGCGATAGGTAGAGGGGCCTGCCAAACACTCTAGCTTGGGGGCCCATTTCAGGATGTGGGGGCCGTGAGTGTCAGCATTTGTACAAAAACCCCATATAGTTCACCGGACCAAGTATACGTCGGAGAGTTTTGTTTTCGAATGTTTAGACCAGGGGTTCACAAACTTTTTCGTCAAAGGGACAATTTTGAAATGAAAAATATTTGGCGAGCCACCCTTTCTTTTGTAAATATTTTCTGTTTTTAAAAAACATTAGGAAAACAAATAAAAAAAATATTTCATTGGGTAAATTTATATTTTTCACTTCGGCTTCGCACTCATTGATTTGGGGTTATGTTTTTTAACAGAACCTGTAAAATTTGACAGCTAACAACACAACAACTATGGCATCGACGCGTCCGAAACTGTGCCTGCGCCGAACGCACTTATCACATCCGCATTTACAAATATCAAAGTGTCTGACCATTCATTCTTGTCAGAGAATATTTAATTTTAAATGTAATTTTTATGAAGAATAAAAATTAATACAGATTTAACATAAATCTCGCGGGATACATCAAAAAGTCACGCGAGATATTATTGGCCCACAGGACACACTTTGTGAACCCCTGATTTAGACTATTTATTACATAATATAGAAATAGCGTGACCAAGAGAATTCACGGCTTTGCACTTAATAATTAATTAAAAAACTATTTCTTCTATTCGACGAATAATTCACAAGATTTGTGAATGTAACATTATTTTATTGAAGATAGATAATTTGAATATAGTTCATGCTTAGTTCACAACTCGTGGTGCAGTGGGTAAGGCGCTGGCCTTCCGCCCGAGAGTTCTGGGTTCGATCTCGGTGAGGTCACAATATTTATGTGTTTTTCTCAAAGCCTGGATGTTTGTGATTGTCCAAAATTACTAACAACCACCTTGTATGAAAATGCAAGGACATGGTTATTAATAATTCTAAAAAATAAATAAATAATATAACTATTAGAAAAATCTTTGCAAAAAGATAATACACAAAGGCCGACTGCTAAAAAATAATTAATGAAATTTAGAAAGCGCTTCCGATAGTATTGTAAATACTTATGTTGTAGTTAATACTAAATAGAATTCCGATAGGCAATATTCAATACACAAAATTTTGATGCAGGGTTTTGAATGTGTGAGTGTCTTACGAAAATGAAACACGCATTACGCACATGCAATAGTGTGTGTTATACACCAATATTAAATGAGCGTCAATCGATAAACCGAGAGCAGTTGTCAGTATTCGACGTATGACATATTCTTGACACGTGTTTAATTTTATCCCGGATTCTTCCTTACTCTAGATCGGTTACCTGCTACTCCTTACCCGTTAGGTATTTCAGTTCCCATTATTTCTGAGTTACCTGATTTCGTCGCACTAAGATTGGACTCACGTAGCTTAGTTGGTAGAGCACATGGGCGCGAATTCTAGGAGTGAGCGCTCGTATTTAGCTGGGCGTCGTATTTTTTTCTAGTAGTTCCTAGACCCTGACTATAACCATATTAATTTAACTAACATTTTTTTTTATTTATTACAGGAGACGTAATCAACAATGTGATCAATCAGAACTTCGACACCTTCAGCAGAGAACTCTTCCCAGCACTTGAACGAGAACTGTCCAGACAATTCTTAACACTAACAAATAATATAGTGTCTCAATACACTTATGCACAGCTTCTTCCTAAGTCATAAACCATAATAAATTATTAATTATTATAATTTACTACCAGTTATAGCTGTTAAACCATAGATACTTGAAAGATTTGAAACTAAAGTGGTAAAAATTAGCTTTATTACTAAACTGTATCCAGTGTCGTATTAAAAAAAATATGAGACTTTATAAAATGCATTCCTTACTTATATAATAATATATTATTATAATATTATATATATATATATACCATACCTATAATTATTTTTAGCACTGCAACGGGGCATGAGACCGAATGGCAGTAGTGTAGTGAAATATTTTATTTAGTAAAAATCGGTGTGTGTACTTATATACGCGCGTTGGAAGTAATACTTCTTTGGCGTAACAAAACAAAAACAAAACTTGTGTTAACCTAGATTCTTTGACTAGCTTATAATTATATTGTTAAATTACATACTCAACAAAAAAGGCCGCTTATTGGAGCGCCGTTGGTTTATTTGTAAAGATAAAGTGACAACTGTCACTCTGACTGACACTTAATCACACTGGCGTTTGATCGTTTGTTTACGTAAGGAATTACAAATGGCCGACAATAATAAATTCGTTGCCTAGGCAACGGAACAATTCTACTATCAAACTTGCGTTTGTATACAACTGGCTGAGTATTCGCAGCTAACTTCATACTGTCGCGCACTTCTGTAACGGTGTGCGCGCGCAGCTCTCAATTTAACTCTCTACCAAATGCCTCAAAAGAAGTATAACTTTAAAAAAAATTAAGAGATTCAATAAAATAAGTATTTTTAGCGCTACAACGGGACGTGAGGCTGAATGGTAGAAGTGTTGTCGTGAAATAGTAGTACATTTACTAATAGAAGAGAAACAATCACAAATACCTAGGGTTTGAGAAAATCGCATAAATATATTGTGACCTCACCGAGTCGAACTCGGGGCCCCGGATGAATGGTCAGCGCTTTACGCACTGGGATTCGAGAGCCGCATATGCAGTGGGCATTATTAAATTGGCATACATAAACAATTACTTAACCCACAGTTACGATGATCTTGATTCTAAACCTAGTCGCACATTGAAAATCGTCACGATTGGGATATAGTCATATATCAAAATTGGGCGCAATCTTACTTTCGTTTCAAACTTTCTTCCGTGCGCATAATTATGCAAATAGGAATTAATGAAAAACCAGCTCCTGCATATTGTGCTGAAGCGTAATTTTTGTATTATGTCTGAGCCAATTAATGTCGAGTGAAATTTTTGCTCGTTACAACGGCTACTTTTTTCAAACTAAAATGTCGCGTTCATTGCACATTAAATTTAATATGTGTTTTCGGAATACCAATAAAATTACGTCGACATATTCGACGTATTGTAGTTGAGGCGAATTTAGATGTGCGACCCGACTTATACTTAAGTTCTTATATCAATTATTACAACTCTGCTACTTGATTAGTTTTATCTATAAAAAACTACATTGTGATATTCGTGTTTTATACATTTTATTGGATATCCCTATGTACGGGTTCGCAGAAAATGAGTTAACTTCAGATTCTGTACCAACGTAAATTATCATACCTTTCTGAATAAATTCACCGTTTGAGTATACCCATTCACTGCGTCCAACGCAGCTGGTGCGTTGCCCATCAGGTGGCCATTAGATATAATTAGCATGTTATTTAAATGTGGTAATAAAATATTAATGAAAAGGTCCGCAGCGAATGGGTTTTAATAACATAATTATGACAGATGAAAAATCTTAAATTGCGTTTTCAATAACTTAATAACTCTCAGGTACAGATTAAAATATTTAGTCAATTTTTATAGAAATAGTGGTGTGCCCAATATGTGATAACTATCCATAGAAAAATGATACAAAATTAATTATTTATACTGATTAATGTATGACTAATATTGTTGAAATTATAATATATAAAAAAAATATTTATTTGTTGACTTTGTAACTTAATTATAAAGTATGTGGCGGTTACCAACCCCAGGCACAATCGCCTCATTTACGGTCAGTAAATACTGCAGGTGTGACTTACTTCGTTGAGGATCGACAACCTCTGACCTGATTAGCATAACGCCGCAAAGTTGCAACAATGTGATGTCAGCATATTGCACAATGGTGACTTACATCAATATTGGCTTGCTTAATTTATCAAATTTATTTAAATATCGAGTCATAGTTGATGAGATATCAGTATTAAGACCAATACCAGTAATAGTAGTACCCTCTGTCATCGTGCCTCGGAATGCGACGTTCTCACCAAGCAGTATACTCTATCATAACTTTCCAGACTAAGTAAATCTCTCTACGTAGTACTCACCTCCACCGAGCCTCGGAACACTAACACTTCTTCTGCGTTATTTATTATTGTAGCAACTGTATACCATTTATGCAGCAATACATTTTCGCTCCTCCATTCATTCGTGCAACCTACACCGTCTTTCTCCTCCAACATTACCACTGCTAAAAGTAGCCAACCCACAAAATTTAAGAATGATCATAACATCTATTTTATCAGACGAGATCAATATTCATTGTTCATAAAATGTCAATTATTGTCTCTATGTTTTGTTTTATTTTAATTAATATAATCTTTCGACTAAGAATTATTGATAGTTTTACCACTTTAGTTTTGAGTCTTTCATAGATTAGTTGATTGATTTGGAAACAATAATGATGGTCTACTAGGAAAACACCAGTTCAATCAATAAATTTATTATTACCTACTATTAATTAGTTTTATATAGAAATATGATAAAAAAACTGATATTGATGGTAGATTTTGTCTACTAAAGCGAGGGAAAATTCGTTGGAAAATAAAGATCTACACATTTTATATGAATCAATAAATTGGTGTTTTAATTTTATACCCTTATTAATTGTTGTTTAATTAAATGGGAGCAGTCTCAGGAAATAAAAAATAGAATTGAGATCGCAAGGAGCGCCTTTCTCCAAAATGAGACGCCTCCTTAGCAATCAAGATCTTAATCTAGGTCTGAGACTGGGTATGGTACCTACGTTGTTATGTTCTCTCAATTCTTTTCTATGGTATGGAAGTATAGACGCTAAACAAAGAGATGTCACAGAGACTTGAAGCTTTCGAGATGTGGCTGTATAGACGCATCCTCAAAATTCCTTGGACTGACCGGGTGACAAATGTTGAAGTTCTCAATCGAATAGGGAAGGACCGAGAACTTCTACGTAGTATCAAAACCAGGAAACTACAGTAACTCGGCCACATTATTAGAGGACACAAATACAGCATTCCCCAACTTGTCATTCAAGGAAAGATCAATGGAAAGCGTAGCAGAAGATGGCGCCGCATTTCGTGGCTTAAGAAACTTCGTGATTGGTACGCGTGCATCTCCACTGAACTGTTCCGGGTAGCAGACGACAAAGATAAGATCGCCTTGATGGTGGCTGACCTACGCTAGGGGATGGCACAATAAGAAGAAGATTTGTTGTTTAATAAATGTATTATATAAAAAATAACCAAATGCCGTCGTGCTACCTGTGCTCATGTATGACTGTGAGAGTACGTGGCATCTTATTAAGCTTCAAAGATGTCGACTTTTGAGCTTTGAGAATCGATGTCTCTGCCAAATCTTAGGGGGTAGAGTGTACGTTTTATAACTTTGCACTTTTTACTACACTGATACTCCTCTTTGCCTGATTACCTCGCATAAAATTAGATTAAACGATATATAATTTGAATTATTATAATATGAAGTATTAAATAAATAAATAAATAGATAATTTATCAAAAAAACACATTTTACACATTTGAATATGAAATCGTACATTATGTCACTGTTCTGTTTTGTCATATTCTGTTTTGTCCGGTTACCATTTAATATAGACTATTCCGCTTAGTTAAGTGACCGGTTAATTGGGGCACCCGCTTATTTGGGACACATCTAAAGGAACGGAAATCATACAATAACAGTAATTTACATCGTTTAATTAGGACAATAGTCCACTTAATAAGGACAGTATATTTAAGATCATAATATACATTATTATTATTTTATATATAAGCGTCGGTATGTTGCAGCACTGGTAGTTAGATATATATGAGTCTATCATTACAGCATGGCCCCCACAAGGGGGGAGCTGACAGGGCTGCAGCCCGGGGGCCCTGGTTTAAGGGGGGCCCGGCCTGGCAAATTGACCAGCCAAGTGAGATAAACACACATCACAAAATTGCACTAATAGTAAAAAAAATTCGCCTGCGGCGCTATTTCGTTTAAAGCAAAATTAAAGCATATGGTTGTCCGATGCAATTTTTGATTACTGTTTGTCAATATTCGATAACTCCATAATTCAAGTGGGTGTATAAATAAGTGGGGGAAAATCGCTAAAAATACCTTAATTTTTACCTCGAACACTATTTGGAATACACAACTGTAGATAGTCACACTGCCTTTATCTTTAGCGATAGGTAGGGGAGGGGGCGCCAAAGGTTCTAGCCTGGAGGCCCGCTTCAGGATGTGGGGTCATGCACTACAGTATTGTAATTTATAGAAGTGAAAACTTACTTCATAATGCTACCTGAAAGCAACAGTGGAATAAGTAAAACATACCTACTTGTTTAGATTAATTGTAATAATTGTTGAATAACAATAATTGATCTTAAATATTTGTTTCATACAAATTTAATAGTAAACTATTGCAATTTTAGTTTTTTTCTGCGATTTATAATAAATGATAATTGTAGGATTTTTTTTTGTGTAACACTCTTAACCAGTGGCGAAAACTCCATACCTACTGGGCGATTATTTAAAGCCAACCTTCTTCAGAAAAATATTTTTGAATTGCATATTGAAATATTTATAAAATCACTTGTTTATTTTATACTCTATAAAAATAATTTTATTTGTCAACGAAAGATTGGAAAGACTTTTGGGAAAAGGTAGGCTGTGGAGATCAGAGAAAAATAACACACTTGTCAGGTATACCTACGGAAAATAAAAAGATAATACAATATTAATACTGATAAATAATAAATTCACTAATAATAACGTAACACTAATACGATGCATTTTTAAAACTCACTGACGACATGAAATTGAGCGATGAGTTTAAATTACGTATTTTTAAAAACATTTATACATACTCATCAAAAACCATTAAGTAGATAAAATTTTTATTTTTAAAAACAACCAATTTATTAATATGCGATTAAACGCCATAGATTTTTTTTTAAATTTTCTAATTATTAATTATTTTGGATAAAGTGCAGTTATGACAACAATATTATGCGCGAAGGTTTTAAGATCTGCGATAGGAGACTACCATATTTCATATTATATGATAGACTGACTAAGGTTACATGACGTAAACCCATACAAAAAAAATATCATAATTCCTTGACAAATAATCCGACATTTATTTACGTCAAGACAGGTAGCGTGCTGTTATATATATTTTTTAAACCTTTGCAGATTGTTTGGTAATCTATATAATACATTCTTTCATACACGACATCTGTCGTTGGAAAATTAAATTATTTTTATGGAATATAAAAATAATCAAGTGATTATATAAATATATCAATATCCAATTAAAAATATTTATCAAAGGTAGGCTTTAAAATCTTTAAATAATTGGCCTAGGATGGAGTCTTCGCCATTTTAATGTACGAGTACCTACTTAATTTGTATATAGCCACCGCCATCTTTAGATTAATAAAACCTGAGCATAACTTTTTGCATAAGCAACGAGTGGTTCACTTTTCAGCTGTCAAAATCAGATCCCAGATTGCTTGACATATTGATTCGCCCTTTCTTGTTTCAAATTGAATTATATAAAATTCTCACATCAAATATAACTATCAGTGTTATTAATAAATAATATACATTCCTATTATTCACCACCTATCAAAGTCAGACTAGTCCTTCACACAACCGGTAGTAATATCGATTTCCAAAAAAATTGTAGCATTGATCTATGCATTAAATTTTTTGTAGAAAATGTGTAAATGCTAGTGTATTATTTACCATGTAACAAATATGTATATCCAAATCAAACCATTCCCTGTGTGAACACGACAGACTCTATAGAACAATGGCAGGCAATGACAGGTCATCCATCAACAACGGGAGGAGCGGAAAAAGTAGGACCAGTCGTTGTGAATGTTTTGGCTTTGTACTTCAGTCGGCAATGATATAGCCCAAATGCCTCAAAACGTTTATTTGACTATACTCTTACACCGTTTAGATAATTTATGAATGGGTTACCTAGTGCAAAAAAGTCGTATGTCCAATTTAGTTTATTGTTTATTTAGAAAATTGAAATTTTATTATTCGAATCGACAGTGGTAAGTATCGTTCTTAGCTAACTATGCAAGCGATTCGTCATAAAATATAAAAGGGCCCTCCAAACAGTTAAATTTTGTAAACAAGTAGTTTTTATGAATAGTTTAAATTAAATGCCACCTAATGATTAAATTATTGTGGAATGCATGGATTTTTTCAACGAATGGGGGGCTACAAAAATTATCCAGTGCATCTGGCCTATTACGTTACTAAACGCACCACTGGTAGAGTATACGTTTTATAACTTTGCACTCTTTACTGTAGGTACTAATACGCCTCTTTGCCTGATTACCTCGCATAGAATTAGATCAAATGATATTTACTTGTTTTAATGATGTACTTTGCATTTTATTTTTGAAACTGTATTTTTCTGTATAAAATTGTATATTTTCCGTTCTCAAAAATTATATTTTTCTGTATTAAATTATATTTTTCTGTATTAAATTATACTTAAGTATGTTTTGATTATTTTTTTTTTTTTTTTGTTATTATTATTGCTATTATATATATATTTCTGTTTCTATATTCTCTTCTCTCTTGTGAGGGTAATGTTTGACTTATAATGTAAATCTCATGTTGTGTACGTCTTGAATTTAGATTTGTTATGTCCACAATGTTTTGTATTCCTAAATAAATAAATAAATAAATAAATAAATAGACAGATAATAATATATGTTAAAAATATTTTTAGAATAATATATTAAGTACTTACATCATTTTCATTCTAGAGCTGGAGTGCAAAGTTATGAAGCATTATACGTACTCTAGCAGATTATTATCTTTGCGAAACAATAGACCAAGCCTGGACTGCCCAGCTAAATGTGGTGAATATTAATCAGGTATAATTTTCCTTCTAGCGGTGACAATGAAACAGTAAATATTATTACAATTTTAGAGTTCAGTGAATGTTGAAGTACGTATCTAAAAGGCCGACTAACAATGTGTACCCGCCAGTGAGTGTTATATTACTTGGTATTTATATTATAATAATAGGTATGACATTGATTAAGTTTTAAATAAATTGAAATTGTTTGTTAGCATAAATATGGCCATGTCTATACAATCTAAGTGTATGAAGGTACAACGAACTTGCAAGATCAAGTTCGTTCATATTAAAATATAATACTGGAAATGGCCTCGAGGTTCCGGCAGTAAGATGGTTGGATGACACAATCATTTTTCGCGGATGACAGAAACTTAGGGCCAGGAAGAATTAAGTGAACAATTTTTAACATAAGCTACAATCCATCACAATGCCAAACGCAGGTCAATTAAATAACAGTGTAATATTTTATAATATAATATCATTTGTGGATATTCGTGAGATTGCTGCAAAAAGTTGGTATGTCGATAATTTAGGTATTTAGAGTTAAGTCCCGTCAGTGACGTCCCGTGGGGGTAGGCAGATTGAGCGTCGCTTGAGGGCGGCGGGAGAATCATTATTTATATATTGAAATAGCTACCTAAACTTAGTAATAACGGAAATATATTTCCATTAAAAATTCAGCCCACGGGTTGGAAACAAAATGTACTAATTATTACATAAAGGACTTTATTTTTTTGTCGGATTCGCGATGTCTTGTTTACTTCCGTTGTCCTTGGACGTCACGTCCTTAGTGAATTTAGTGGTATTGTTAGTAATGTATCCATACAACACATTTCTTAGATATTGGAGTCATGAAAGGATGATAAAAAGTACTGTAAGTATAAAAAAATGTAGCGATATTTTGGCACTGCCTAGGGGCAGCATTTTGTCTAGGGACGTCATTGAGTCCCGTTTACTAGGTTTACATTTGACGATCATCACGGAGGAATCATCCCCAGTGACCCACGTAAATGCACATTCATCAACGAATCATCGAAAGTGATCATCCGGAATCAAAAGTGAATGAAGATGAACTTGTTCTACTTTGTATCATTTTTAAATCACTGGGGATGATTCGGCGCATGTGCACTGTGGCCCTGAGTACTGTCATAATATTTACATAGGTAGGTACGTAAACTGTCATTTTGAATAATTGAAAACAAACCCGTTAAATAGATGTTCCTGCAGTCTACATCATATTATTTGATAGTACATACTGATTGTAATAAACAAAGTGTTGTTTTGTGGTTCTTGGTTGCTGTTTCTGTAATTTCTGTGTTCACTATTTCACTTGACGCCATTTTGGAATGAATCGAGTATTTCACTTTCGGTGACACGTGTAAACAAAAAGTAAATGCCTGAATCTAATTCCCTGCGGAGGATCATACGCAGTGAGTCGTGTGAATGAGCCTTTACCAACGGATTATGTGTATATATATATAAATAAATAATTAGCATTTTGCAAGATTTTCGAGGGCATGTCAAATTTCAAATTGCAATTACTCCATAACATGATTTTGAGACTTACCAACTTTTGGCAGTACTTGACACCAAAAATTATATTCAGTGATTAACGGCCCACATGCTCGTCGTAGGTCAAAATTGAGTTTTTATTGTATTTTCAAACCATGATCCTGGACACTCCTTAAACGTTGTAGATAATCTATTTATATAATTTTGAAGCCTTATTGCTCGTTAACATAATTTGACTCCCTACTTTAATTATAGTTTGTCAATTTATGGCTACGGCCGTATGTTGTAGCTAAACCACTGAGGAATGCCAAAAGAAATGGCGTATTTCAAAAAAACACTACCTTATTCTTAGGTCAATAATTATTATAAAGCAATCATTAATCGTAGGATGTTTATCACACTTGAATGGTCAAAGACATAGCTTATAATGAGTATCTTTAGAATTATCTTCAAATGTGTTAATCTTGCCGATTTTTGAATAATAAAATGCCTAATTCTTATCAAATTTAGGATCACAGAGATTATCGATATAATTTTTTATCGTGAATATTAATTTACAAAAATTATCTCGTCATAAATTATACTAATGGTTTTGTAAATGCGTTTAAAAATTAATAAATGTAAAAAATCTTAACACCACTGCACATTCATGTATCGAAATATGACTATATTCTAAAACATTAGAGCGAGAGGTTTAAAAGAATACTATTTTATGTAACAAAAATACTTTATGCAGTCATCAAATGTTTAAAATAAATATGAGGGATAATAAGGCTTCAAAATTATACAAATAGATTATCTACAACGCTTAAGGAGTGTCCAGGATCATGGTTTGAAAATACAATAAAAACTCAATTTTGACCTACGACGAGCATGTCCCCCCTTAATAATAAAAATATATTACCTATTAACCTACCCCGTGTCCGGAAACTTGCACGTATGCAGTTCGCCGTATTACACTTCACCGTGAAATTTTGTATTGAAAATATATGCCCGTATATTAAAGGCCGTCCAACGTCTTTGGGTCGTATAGTACTGACATAAAATTCATGTCTCAATAAAACACGGTTTTGTCGGTTTACACTTTACAGGAAGCTAGCAGCAAACAAATTTTGAAAATAGCCGATGTTACTGGATTATTTCTTAAGTTAGGTTAGGATTTCATTCTTGAATTCATGAATTTTGCCAAAATTCGCTATGAAAATTGAGCAAGAGGCCGACATCCACTTCTTGTAAAAATAAAATCTGTTAATACATACCTCCACTCTGTGGAGGCCCATAATATGATCCTATTAGGATCGGACATGGTCGAATAAATAATAATAATATACGGTTATCTCTTTCCTATAAGAAAGCTCACTGCGTACTGTGCCACGGTGAAATCGCACATATATTAGAAAAGAGACCTAACTCAATATTTGTCGATTTTCAGTTATCATCACCACTGGAACCTCGCTAGCGCCATCTACATGTGCGTGTATACGAAAGTAATTTATTTAATTTTTTATCCCTAGATTTCACAAGTGTCACTTTTCCACTGGGCCATATTTGACGTTGTTAGAACAATGACATTTTTTAGTTGCGTCGTTTTTCCAGTACGCATATGTGAGAAATATCTTCAAAACGTGAACTGTTTTTGTTTTATTTTTGTCTCATTGTTTTGAAAATACGGAGAATCAAAGATCGAATAAAAATTAAAATGCCTCTCCTGAATAATTGCAAATTTTGAGTTAAGTCTTTTTTCTAATACATCTGCGAAATGTTTTACGTACAATTAACATGTAACCATCCCACCCAGCTGCTTTTCTTCGGTATGGGACCACAATATTCTTAGTATAGTAACTGACAATTTATCAGTTTGTTGTTGGAAATATTATACCTAATATATTATATTCGGAACAAGAATATCAATGGTTTAATTTACAATTAAATACCGAATCTCGATTTGATATACATAATTAAAAAATATTTCAGGTTATAGACATTTTTATTTTGTATACAGCTATATCCTGATTTTTTTTTTCTAACCTTTTTAGATAACTAATAAGTCATTATCATTGACAACACTATAAAATACATTATTATTAATTTATTAAATAACGTGGTTCGTTTTCTGCCGCTAGATACCGCTATTAGATCTTCATTAGCACTAATTGTACGGAATTTCGCCGTTATGTAATATTATTATATTAATAATAGTTTTAAAATGAATATGTTCGAGACATCTGTTAATAATTTGTAAAAGTATTATATTCGACGGAGAATGAATCATATTTTATTATAGCATTACGATGTAACTTTTGAGTTTGACACACAGATGGCAATGTTTCGTACGAAAAAATAAATAACTTCTATATTGTTTTTGATTCCTTACTTATTAGTCTAATAGTTGAATTTTGATATACTCATATATAATTAATTTATTTTACGATTAACGTAAATGTTTATTACTAAGGGATTACATAAATGTTTATTACTAGCTTGAAAGTGTCTCAATATTACACTGTAAACATACTTAGACATTTTCAGATCAAGACACTTCTCATCAAGCACCTTATACCAATTGGAACACTGACGCAAGAAAATGAGAAGATGCTGGATATCTTACAAAGAACATACATACCTATTGAGAAGCTTCTTCGGAGCCATAAACGACGATGATGGTATGTGACCAGGGATTATAAAAATAATGGGAAGTGCGCTAACTTATGAGTGTAATTTAAAGACGTGCCAAATGTCGTTTGTTCAACGCGTGCGTGCTACGTGTACTTCTATATGGCTGTGAGACATGGCTCCTTGCCAAACTTCAAAGGTCTCGACTGTTGAGGTTTAAGAATCGATGTTTCTGCCGAATCTTATGGGTACATTGGTACGACCGCGTTACAAAAACTCGAGTTCACGTGGTTGGGACAAGTGACTTGGATATCGCTAGAGAGTGCGATACTCTCTACCCTTGTAGTACAACCTCAATAGTTCCGTCGCTGTTGCCGATCCTCCATCACTCTATAGCGGTGCTACAAAAGCTAAGATCTATGCGTTGCAGGTTTTATATAGCGAGAGGCGCGATTTAAAATATTTTTTTTTCTGTATTATAATATGGATTCAAATTTGTCACGTAAATACAACACGCATCCAATATTGGTAATATTTGAGGGAGTTGTATTTCTGGCGAATAATAACTTACCCTTCATTAAATCATAAAAAAAACTGATGACAAAGTATTGGTCAAAGGATACTGATTTTTGGATCATTATCTTAATATTGATCTGTTCTGTGATTTATATCCGTGTGTCTCACACTTCAAAGTGGTGTCATTTTGGGCACTCTATGTCTCAAACATGGAAGACACCCAATCTCTTGATGATGACTGCAGATGATAATGATTTATTTGTAGTCACTTTAAATTGCCTACACCAGACTCGTAATTGAGTGTTTCACAAGCATAGTGAACCAAGTCCATTCTGGTTATTTTTGAGTAAGCTAGGTTCAAACATAATAAATTTGAGTATTTCTAATTCTGTAAAGGTATGATTGCAATTCGAAAGTGTTAGTTTGAGTACATTTAAGTTATTATGTAAAGGAAATCATACCGTTACAGAATTAGAAATACTCAAATATTATGTTTGAACTTAGCTTACTCAAAAATAACCAGAATGGACTTGGTTCACTATGCTTGTGAACCACTCAATTATTCTTTGGGTCATAAATATCTTTTATGAGAATTATAACCCGGAAAAGCTCTGCTATTTGATCAAGTCGAAGACAAGGCTCTTTCCAGATGGAACCGATTAAAACAGGAATTCTAAGTGTTTCAGACCAGTACAGGGCCTGCGTGCTGCTAAATGCCGAGAGGGGCGGAGCAATCCTGTCCGATTGTCAAATCATCAGGATCACAATTTATTCTCAGTCATAAAATCTCAACAAAAAAAGATACTTTATAATTCTGGATCGGAGCCGTTTTCTCGTGTCAAGCCTATCAAGCACCATTATCGAGGAGTGCAAGACTAGTCAATGCACTCCCCAGAGACGTAGACATTTTCGGTGACTACTATGTATTTTGAATTCCAAATTTTATTTTTCTATAAGTATAAAATTGTACAAGTATGTTTTTTTATTATTATTTTATATATTCTCTTCTTTTCTCTTATGTGGGTAATATTTGTTATACTTAATGTAAATCACATGTTATGCACTTATTAAATTTAGATTTGTTATGTCCACAATATTTTGTTTTCTTAAATAAATAAATAACTGATAAAACAGCTATTGAAGAACCATAAAAACAGGAGATTGTTATACATACAATGTAGTTATAACTATATATTATATGTATCAATAAAAACGATTAAATTTATTTATTCAAAATTTCATTTCAGTTCAATTAATTAATTATCAAAAAAGCAACCAACTCACAATTTTATCAAAAAGTAAAACGACTTCTTCATGTAATGCTGATTTTAAGTTATAACTAGGGATTGCAATGCCGGTATTTCAAAACCGGTCTTCCAGTATTTATCAATACCGAAATACCGGTTTTAAAAATCCAAAATACCGGAATTTTCGGTATTAAGAAAGCACACTCGTTTATGTTTTTGAAAATGAATTATAAGTTATGTACTGCTAAAATGCAAATATATTGAGTGAATCCAACAGAGCTGAAAAAATAATAAAACTAATTTCATCAAATATATTTATATAAGTAATTGTCGCGATGAATTATTATAATATTATTTCGAAATAGAAAACATCCGTGAGAAAAATGTTTAATTATTCTATAATTATTGATGACTGTATAAGCGTCGAATGTAAGAAGCTTTTCCTGCAGCCGGACTTATTTGCACTGGAAATTTTGAGGACTTTTATTAAAATTATCAATATATTATTCAAATTATTTCTAAAACATCACTAGTTCTACAATTATGGTCAATACACATTTTAAATGTCAACATGTCGGTATGTCGGTTTTTGCTATACAATAGATTTTAATATCTATATTTATTGATAAGCACCTACTTCTGTTTTTTTTTATGTTTAGGAAATACCGGTATTTATACCGGTATTCAATAAGAAATACCGAAAAACCGGTACTGACATTTTCATTCGGTATTGCAATCCCTAGTTATAACTACTTGCAGAAATCAAATATTTCATACGTATCGTATTTGGCAGTGTCTGAACGATATCAGGGTGCAGAAAAGTTTTTCCTGTGACACTTATTACACAACTTAAAAAAAATATTCGTTTCTTATATACTACAAAATGATCTGAAGATATGGTATGTGGTGAAGGAAATACAACTGTGTAGGTACAGTCAATTCTGAAATGTATAGAATTTGGACTTAGGGAAAAAATCGCTTCACTGATTTATTTGAGTGTTGTAAATTTATTAATGCCGGGGAACTTAATTATAGTGTTGTAAAATAAAATAATTACAAGATAAAAATAACTTTTTATATACCACGTTTTTAAATTTTCTGTTGAATCATATAAAATTGACAATTCTTTGTAATTAATAATTTAGGACAAATAAGACAATTATCAACAAATCATTTTTTTTCTATTTTGCAACAAACAAACAAATTAATATATAATAGTGAAATATCATTTTGATTTCTATAGTAACGCACGTATATTTTAATAATTTAGTTGCTAAGACCACCACCTTAGCAACCAATAATAACGGATTGGATTACGGATTTCTTCCGAGATAACTTTCCATACAAAACAGAATTAACTGAAAATGAATTCAATTCTATTTGAAGATGGCTAAAAGTATTAAAAGAATGCATTGGCATCGTGTTCTGATATATTCTAAAAGTTTCAAATGTCTAGGTAGTCGGGAAGTTAGTTAAAAATCGATTGCAAGATTTGTACTGGATAAACAACCACCGGACAAACAAGAATACGAGCTAAGAAAAACGTGGTAAAAATGAAAAGCTTATGGTAACGTATTTATTAAGTAACGTACTTACGCTATTTCTAATTCTATATTATTTTTGCAGAATTCTATAAAACTTATTTAAAATTTTTGCGAGGTATTTTAATATGGTAAATAAATAATGTTTCAGCGTAAGTAAAGTTTGCTGCAAATAAACAATGCAAATGTAGCTAACATAATTTTAATGATATTTTAGATTAAATTTTATATATTTACGCTATAGAAGAAGCATTTCTTCAAAATGATTGGGATATGGTGGTCTAAGACGATTTGGCGCTAGAACATCTGGGTGCCACGTAATCGATTGAAATTAAAAAATAAATAGACGTTCGTGAATGAGAGTGACACTCCAAAACTATTTACATACTAGTGCATGAATACTCCGGCAGTGGCGAAGGGTGGAGGTAGGCTGTTAAGATCCGCCTTAAATAGTGCACATTAAACTTTTTAAAATATACATATTTGTTTTCATTGAAATAAGACTACAATTTACAAAAAGTGTTGGTTGGTTTTTAAAATTCAATTAAACCCTGAGAAACCAAGCCATAATAGATAAAATTAAAACGTACATAACTTTGAATATTTCATAGATAGAATAATATTTTTTATTTATTATAGTTTGGTTTAGGCTGGGCTTAATGAAATAAAAAAATTAACCAACAGTATGTGTAATATGTATTTTTAATCCAACGAAAACAAATAACTATGAATGAAAAAGTGTGCACAATTTTGTCGTATCGCCCAAATTAGACCAAAACTATTATCGTTTCGTTTAGGCAGGGCTTAATTGATTTTTAAAAAATAGCTAACACCATCTGTAAATTGTAGTCTTCGTTCAATAAAAACAAATACATATGACTAACAAAGTTTAGTGTGCACTATTTATAGCGAATCATAACAGCCTACCTCCACCCTTCGCCACACTGATGAATAGTGATGTCGGGAAAAGTTCCAGCGCGCGCCAGCCCTCTCAACATCAAAGGTCAGTGGCTGGTATTCTCGTGTAAATTCCCCCCCCCCCCCAGATCTGGAATCTACAAGCATCCTTCAAAATTATAGTCCACAAAAGCTCAACCAAATATTATTTAGTATTTATATTTAAATTATTGTATTATTATTCAACACTTGGTGAGAATTTAAATGTGCACTCGTAAATAATGATTTAATTGTGCATATTATGTTTAAGTTCCAACTAGAAGAGAGTTTTTGCCTCAGGCATGAATATTCTCAATCCTTAATAAAAAACATTATGTTAAGAGCAAAATGAATTAAAAGTACTAAGAAGTAGTAGATATAAATAGGGATTGCAATACCGGTTTTTTAGTATACGTCAATATCGAAATACCGGTTTTCAAAATCCAAAATACCGGAATTTTTGGTATTAAGAAAGCACACTCGTTTACCTTTTTGACAATGAATTATAAGTTATGTGCTGCAAATATATTGAGTGAATCCAACAGAGGTGAAAAAATAATAAAACATATTTCATCAAATATATTTATATAAGTAATTGTTGCGATGAATTATCACAATATTATTTCGAAATAGAAAACCATGTCCAAATCCATGATAAAAATGTTCAATTATTCTATAATTATTAATGACTGTACAAGCGTTGAATTTAAGAAGCTTTTCCTGCAGCCGGACTTATTTGCACTTAATGAACTTTTGAAGGCTTTAGTTAAAATTATCAATAAATTCAAATTATTTCTAAAAAATCACTAGTTCTACAATTATGATCAATATATTATATTTTTAAATGTCAACATAATAAATGTAGGTATGTAGGTTTATGCCGTAAAATAATATTTTTAAAAGATTTAATAAGCTATATTTATTGATAAGCAACTGCTTCTGTTTTTTTAATATTTAAAAAATACCGGTATTAATTTTATTAAGGTAATTAATAATAAAATTCTTCGTCTACTTTCTGTATAAAATCGTAACGAAAGTATATTTATTTCATTAAACAGTGCGGCACCCAATTATTCTGACGCCTAGTTGTCCCATTCCTGGGATAGGGATAGTCAGAGAGAGTAGTTCCAGAATTTCGTGATCCAGAATGGCCACTTTTTCGGTTTTATTTTTCATGTAGGTTGGTTGTTTTTTGAATAGACGAGTCTGATATCACCAATATCTCTTTCTAGCATACCATTGTTTAAAATGAATCTTAAATTACACGGAGCATTAAATTAACCCATTTCGATCCGCCGATGAATTTAACCCATCGACTGCGTATGAGATCACTTTCCAGACCACTTTTCTTCCGCCCCGAGCCATAAATTAATGCTACAATATTTAACCCAATTTTGTCGATTTTCTACGCTCTGCCTTAGAGTAAGTAACGTCTTTTGCTTTCAAAACTAATTGATTAACGGCCTCTGGATGCGGTCCGCCCCGAGTGAAAGTTGCAAAAACACACGCCTGATGCAAGCAATGGAGTCAGGAATTCGAGAAAATATACACGCACTGCGAATTCCTCATTCTTTATGGAAAAATGTATAAAGCGTGTTACTAAAATTTGCCGATTTTTCTCAGACGTAATACTATAGTTATTATAGAATAGACAACCTAAAGCGCAAATTGTATTATGGTGCATGTCGCTGACTATCACGTGACGTCACAGTAAGTTGCCGCTGTGGGAAAAAAGTGTGTAATGTCGTTTTTCTTGATGTTTAAAGTGTTCCTATCCCGTAGCACATTTTACACCTTTAAACTAACATTGTGAGTTGTCAAAATCTGCCGAAATCACCAGAACAATAATGAAGTCACCTCACGTTTAACTGCACTGCATCGACACCTGCATGACTCAATAAACGTTTTTATTATCTTCTACATGCCTACACTTTTCGACTGTCATGTCAAAATCACGTTTTTTGTTTTTAGCGGTTGGGACTATGTATTTTCTATAAGAATGTTGTCTATTATCTATGGTCTCAAAACTATGTATTTTTAATAAAAATAATCTTATAATGTTCTCAAATATTACAAATATTCAGTATTAAGTAAAAATGTAAAAAAATAGTTGTTTCATATTATAATGCGTGTTCGGAAATTTATACGTATGCAGTTCGTCGTATCACACTTCACCGTGAAATATTGTATCCGACCGTCCAACCTCTTTGGGTCGTATAGTACTGAGATGAAATTCATGTCTAAATAAAACACGGTTCTTGTCGGTTTACAGAAAGCCAGCGGCAAGTAAATTTTGAAAATAGCCGATATATTGTTAGGTGAGGTTAGGTTAGCTTAGGATCTAATAAAATTGAACATTATTGTCTGCAATGCTACACGAACAACGCGTATTTTTTTCATTTCGGTGCCACAGAGATGACCGTACCGTATAGTATACGGTCATTTCTTTATGATTCTTATCTGTTTTTAACTATTCTTAAAGCTCACGGCGAACTGTGCTACGATAAAATGTAATATGTAAAATTTACATGTGTAACCATTATAATGACATAGAGAGTTCTCAGATCTCAAACTGCATACAACAAAAAAAACTTTGGATTATACCAAGCCGTTGTCTGCAGGTGTTAGTAGAAGATTCTATAGATTTGGATACGGTTTGTATGAATTATAAATTAAATACTTAGAGACAGATAGCTCTGTTTGTATTTTTTTTAAAATGGTTAATAAGTTATTTAAATATATATTTCTTAAGAAAGTAGGCTTTTAAAATCGCCTAGTATTGAGTGTTTGCCACTGCTTAGTATTGAGGTAAACTGTATCAAACGATTATAATTTGATAAAAATATTTTTTAGAATGCGGTAAAGTGTAGTCATGATACGTCTATCTTTTTTACTATTTTTCTCTTTTGCTTGTGAAAGAATGGGGTGCTCTTAGCCCAAAATGAAATAGTTTTCCTGGGAAACTTGTACGTTCATATAAAACCTTAGTGGCGGAGTACTGCAAAAAGCTTTGAGGTTTAAAAAATCAAACCAAAGAAGGTTAACCGTAGATACTTAAATTCTATAAAAATTATTCACTTAACTTCAATAATTTTGGTTTAACACCATATTCAAATGGTTATCTTTTAAAATATCATTTAAACTTCAATATACGATTTTCAAACCAATGAATTCCATTTAAAAAATATATGTATTTTTGATAATATACTTATTTATTCCATTCAGAAATGCTCGATAATAATTGGAAAATTAAATATGCACAAGTTTACGAGGCATAAAATTAATGTATAATCATTATATGTATTTATAGTAAACAGTACAATGTATAAATTCAAAATGTTCACTCAGTAATATATATTTCGTTTCTCGTCACGCCAACAGAGATCGTTTATTATTTAATATCACGTACACGATGGTTCAGCGGCTTACGTGTCGGCTTATAATGTCGTGGGTTTTAATTTCGAATCCTGGATCTGGCAAATACACACATTGTTTTTCAATTTATGTTTGGAGCTAGAGTATGGACCTGATATGTTGAGCAAGTGGTGCAAAAACCTCTACTATGTGGAGGCCCATATGACTCTATTAGGGTAGGAAGGACATGGTAAGAAAAAAAAAGAATATGAAAATGGTTGTGTATATAACATCAAACGGATTCTGAGGATAGTGATCACAAAATTTACTAGCGTTGTCAACAATCTCCTTCCATCTGCGCAGATCTTGTAACTTCAATTCCTTTATTGATAGTGTAGCTCCATCTGGAAGGAGCACGCCCTCGCAATATTCTCCCTTCGACACCACCGGAGTTCACAATTCTCGTTTGAAGCTTTCACGGTTGTTTTTTTTTATCGTAGTAGATTTTTGGGTTTCCACCGTGTGTCCTTCTTCCTTCTTTACTCGACGTTTCGGGCTCGTTGCAGAGGCAGGCAAAAAGACGCAGGAATCGAACCTGCCTCTCTAAGTGTTTCGCGCCCATGCACATAGACCACTATGCTAAAGGCGTCATACTTAATCGCGACAAATTTTAACTTTTCTTCTTCTTCTTTCACCCTGTCACGACCTAACATTGAGGCATTGTGCAAGCACAAGTTCGCGCCACTTGATCTATCGCCAAATCTTACGCC
Source organism: Rhyacophila brunnea (assembly GCF_057557595.1). NCBI lineage: Eukaryota > Metazoa > Arthropoda > Insecta > Trichoptera > Rhyacophilidae > Rhyacophila > Rhyacophila brunnea. The sequence continues at coordinate 25,887,376 of NW_028232904.1, read as the reverse complement.
TTCCGCCATCCCAGACCTGCAGCACGTAGATCACTTTTGTAGTACCACTGCAGGGTAAGGGAGGGCCGGCCATGACGATTGAACCCTTGAGGCTGTTCCACAAAGGTACGAAGTTTCGACAATGGCTCTTAACTTCTCTGAAGCGCTTTCCAAATTGAGCTACTGTTAGCGATCGGCTTTTATTTATAAATCAAAGTAGGTATTACTTTAATTACTAATAGACGTCAAGGATCACTCCAAGATTTTTTGTTGTAACTTACTTGAACTTTTTATACATTTTAATATAATATATTATGGAGTAGTCTTACAGAGAAAAGCGTTAAAATGATTCAGTGAAACGTCACACTTAAATTCATTGTAAAGAAAATATATTTTTTTACATAAAAAGTTTTGTATTTTCTTGTCCACATTTTTATATCTCAAATATCATGTCTAAAGCTTAAAAGAGTGCAAAAGGTAAAAGTTTAAACTAAGCCGATTATTATTTTTATATTTTCTCGAAAGAAATAATAACGTCGAGGCGAAAGTTAAAACGCGGGACAAAGGAAAAGTTTTATACGTAAAGATTTATCACATGCCAGTTTTAATTAATTAAAACTATCCGCCGAAGACGGTTATAGGGAGAGTTTAATGTTTTTTAAATTTATAAAAACCTTATATTGTGTTTGTATTTTCTCTGAAAGAAAAATGTTAAACCCTTTCTTGGAAACAGCGATAGAAATAACGGTTATGATTTGGTTTGCGATAAACATTAATATTTTAAATACATGAATAAATTAAGTACATAAATTAGTTGTCATAATAAATAAATTATTATAATTAGATAAAATGCTATAATGAAAAGTAAAGTCAATAAACTGTAAAGTGTAAGCCGACAAGAACAGTTTTTTTCTATTTAGACATGAATTTCATGTCATTAGGTACTATAATACGGCCCAAAGACGTTTGACGGTCTTTAATATACAGCTATATATTCGTAGTGAAGTGTGATACGGCGAACTGCATACGTATAAGTTTTCCGACACGATATTATCAATGTTTTAATGGCGCAAAGATTCCGATGGGTTTGTAACGGTTGTAAGATGCGATGGATCTAGAGTCGTAGAGAAGCTGATTGTAATCGACTGAAAAGAGAGAGAGCTCGGGATAGAGATGCATGATGGTCGGTTGTGCTGTATATCTGAACGGTGTGCCTTTATTTAGCTACGTATTTTTTTCGACTCATACAACGTATAAATGAGAACTTTGCCATTCTGGGCAGTGTTGACTTGTGTGTCCCTGATAACTATCTTAGAAATAAAGAACATCAATTGTTTATTCTCTCAAGCTGCAGAACCAACCTGCCACTGGTAATGCCAATTGTGAGGGCGATAGGTATGTTCAACAAAATTGCTTCGGGTGTTGATATATTCCAGTGGACGCTATTTTATAAATTCTTAAAATACGGTCTCTTTAAGCCGCGTTGACACGGTCCAAGTACGATCCAAGTACACTTGGACCGAGTGCCATTCAAGCGACAGCTTCATACTAATTATTCCTATCCAAGCTACTCGGACCGCGTCCTACTCATCCAAGTTAGCTTGGATAGGAATAATTAGTATGAAGATGTCTCATACGAGTGCACTTAGATGGCACTCGGTCCAAGTGTACTTGGATCGTACTTGGACCGTGTCAACGCTGCTTTAGCAAACTCGGTGTAGTTCTTTGAACTTCTATAGATGTATAATTGTACTGTCACTGCTTTTGTATGTTTATATTATGTTCTCTTTTTATATTTACATTTTTATCGCTTTTATTATTTTTTTTTATTCTTTATAATAATGTTTCATTTCATGTTGTGAACGTCTTAAACTTATAATTTGTAATGTCCACAGTATGCTAAAAATAATTAAATTGAATCGAATCCCAATATATGGCGCGATAACTCAGATGGGTCGGTTACGACGTATCTAGAACTTTTCATAAATATTATGAAGGAGCCTCTGAAGACATATGGACGCAGTAAGGCTAAGTGTGACAGACTATAGAGAGAGAAAGAGAGCTCGGGATAGAGAAAACTGAAAGACGGTTTTGCTGAATACCTGAATGATGTGCTGGATTAAATAAGTAAATAAGTAAGCAACACATAAAAGCGGGAGAATTTAATAATTTAATGTTTAATTTACAAGATATTATGTACTTGTAATATAATATATATTTTTTGGGAGTAAGTAACGACTTTTACGTTAACGATTTTCCCCTACAAAGGCAAAACGTATTTTCTGCGTTATTAATGTCTGAACCAAACGTAATCGTTCTTTTATTCCCCTTCTTTATTGCAATCTTAACTAAGTTAACACAAGTGTGCGACCAGGTTTGGAATCTGCGAGGGATGTTACTTGGTTTTGGTTTGAGGTAGGATTTTCAGTGATGGATAGGTAAATTAATACGTTTTTATAACACGATTTTATTCATACCTCTTCAAATATGCAAATACAGTATATGTAGCAGTGGCGAAGGGTGGAGGTAGGCTGTCAAGATTCGACATAAATAGTACACACTAAACTTTTTCAGTCAAACGTATTTGTTTTCATTGAACTAAGACTACTATGAATAGATAGTGTTTGTTAGTTTTTATAGTTCTATTAAGCCCTGCCTTAGTATATAATAATAATAATGGTCAAAAAAATATTCATTTAGGTATCTATAAAATATGCCATTAAACCATACCTCATTTTAGATATTATGGTATAGATAGAAAAATATTTTTTATTGATTTTGGTTTGGATTAGACAGGGCTTAATGAATTTTAAAAAACTAGCCGTCATCATAATAATATGTATGCCTAATTTAACGAAAACAGAATGATAAGCATGACTGAAAAAGTGTGCACTATTTTTGTCGGATCGCCCATAATATACGTAAATTATTATGGTTTGGTTTATGCAGAGTTTATCTGAATTTTAAAAACTAACAACACCATCTGCACTATTTATTCTTAGTTTGAAGAAAACAAATAAATCTGAATGACAAAGTATAGTGTGCACTATTTATGTCGAATCTTAACAGCCTACCTCCGACCCTCGTCACTGATATGTAGCGCTTTCTAAATGATTTTCAAGTTAAAATAAAATTAAGGGTAGTTCGTATTTTTTAACGACTTTTAGTATTTTTAATAAATCCATTTGAAGTAGTCGAGTGATACACAATAATCAAAAATTGCATTGCAAAACCACGTGTAGAGTTGGGTTTCGGGAATTCTCGAGAAATTTTTGAGATTTTCTATCCCGAATCTCGAGAATTGAATTTTTTAACATTTCGGGAAATCCCGGCTCTTGATAATCTTTTCTCGGGATTCGGGATTTCTTTATTATCAAATATATTAATTGAAAAACAATTTTCTATATGAAAAAAGTGGTCAGGAAACACAAAACATTCAAAGACTGATTGGGGCATTTAACACAATTAAGCCAATTTCGAAAATGAGCGCAATTTTTGCAACATCAGAGAATTTTGTGTCTCGAAAGCATACGTGATTGTCAGACGCAGCGATTGACAGTCTGTTTTTTTTGAAATTCTATTTTAATAAGTAATGTTTTCAATTATTTTTGTTTTTCTACTTCTATTTTGTTTGTCTTCTTCTGTTTTTACACTGATTTTAGGATGTTTACAGGTTTTTTTTTAATTTCCCGGTATCTTGAGAATTCTCGAGAATTTCTTTTGGGAAATCCCGAATCTCGAGATTGAGATTTTGTCGGGAAATACCCAACTCTAACCACGTGTTTTAAAATGTCTCAAGTGAAATAGCGCCTTTTTTACTATTACAGCAATCTGTGAAGTGTGTTTAATTCACTTGCCTGGTCGACCCGCCACGTTGTACCTTGCTTGAGCCCTGTCAGCCCCCCTTGTGTTGTGGGGGGCATGATTATCTTTCTAGTAAAAAGTTTTGATTATTTTGTTTCTATAGTATGTAATTATTGGTAATTTAACTAATATTGTGATTATCACAACATCATCAGTTGAATAAAGGTAAAAAGAAAAAAAATGTCATATATTATCATCGTCATAGATGAAGGATTTTATTCTCGTTAAGTGGATTTAACATGGAAAACGCTCAACGATGACTATGTTGCATGATGTAAAGTATAATATGTAGTAGTTATTAAATATTACATATAAGAGGACTGTTAGTATTAATGCAATTTAGCTTGCCCACTCCTCAGGTTAGTGTGTAACAATATTTGTTGAAAATATTCTGTAATGTAATTTATAGATGTTATGTGAATACATTGCTTTTAGTATCAGAAGAATCTAACATTCTTAAATTATATTCATTGAAAATGATTTAATAAATCACTTGTTAGAAATAGTTTATTAAATTATTAGCAGGTCTAAGTACGTTATAAGAAAAAAATATTGGAGTAATCCGTGACGTCAGTTAGTAATTAAGGAATTAATATTGATACCTACCTTAATTTAACGCTTTCGCTGCTGAATAGATAATGAGATTTTAATTGCCCCCTTTAAAATGTACGTTAATTACATCGATCGGCCGCCTGGTCATTACGCACCGTGTGCGTCTTCCGCGTCCAAAGTATTAATATACTAAAACCGATAGCCAACATTGTAACGCAATTTGATAAGCATTTCATGTAAGAAAACTACTAGTTAAAATTGTTGTAATTAAATAGGATGCCCGTAGCATAATTGGAAAAGCACACTAGCGCAAATTAAGCGGTTGTACGTTCATGTCCCGTTGGGTGTCGTATGTTTTCTAATGGGTATATGCATGAGACGTTCAGAAATCATATATAATATGAGTCGCTTAGTCGCTAATGCCGCTCTGGACGATTTTTCAATAAAATTAGTTTTGAATGTACGTAATATGTGATATATCGATAAGTCTATCAGTCTATCGAGGTGCGAGTTTTAAATTCTGCTGTTTCGTAAAAAAATCAAAATGAATATCATGTGTTTATAAATATTATATAACAAAAAATATTTCTTATAATATGAAACATATTATGTTTCTAAATACCTGTAGTGATTTTAATATATATGATTTATAAATAGAATCTCTTGCAGATTCCCTAGGGAGCGACACAAATTTCCGGTTTGTTTTTGTGCAGGAGTTTGTAATTGGATATACGACAAGAGGCTGGTGAGAAAACTGACGCCGCTTACATACCAACATATATATACCATAACACATTAGGTACATATATATATATGTGAGGAGAGACCACCTAAGTGGATAACTGCTATATTGGAAAGGCTTTCGGGAGAATTATCAAAATTGGAAAAGCGGATTGGCTATATTGGGAAAAACGTTCGCAAACTTGCAACACTATTGTAAGAGAAGAATATTGCTAGTGTCTTGAGAAAAACTGTGGAAACATGCTGTGAAAATCATTATATTACCTTTTCTTAAATAAAATCAAAAGATATTTCTTATTATTAATATAATGTATCATGCTATGTACAGGGGGTATAAATCTTGCCTAACGAGTTATTATGTAGTAAGTCTCATAGCTATCAATACTAATTGATAGTTATTAGATAATAATTTATATGTGTTTGAAGTAACAGCCGTTTTACGAGTATTATTGAATGTATAATCAAATATCTATATTTATATAGGTATTAAAATATAAAAAATCGTATATTTCGTTATTATACGAGCATATGGTTTGTAATTTAACTGGAAAATTCGAATCAAATGTTAAAGTTGGCTATGTTTAGAATCCAACTAGTCAAAGATATAAACGTACTGCTGAAAATATCGATGTTGTGAATCAAAGTGTGGATGAAAATACAGAACAATCAAGTACACGTCATTTTCAAGAACTTGGACTTTCGTATGGTACTACATGAAATATTCTTCATACATAATATTATGTGCATTCGTAGGCATATAATATACAGTTAACACAAGAACTTAAGCCGAATGACCATTTGGTGTGTCTAAATTTTGCTGATTAGTCTTTAGAGCAACTAGAAAAAGACCCATAATATCATGAAATAATTACAAGATAAATATAACTTTTTATATACAACGTTTTTAAATTTTCTGTTGAATCATATAAACTTGACTTGGCTAGCTTAAACGATCATAGAATACTGAAATGTCATATTGACATTTCATTTTGATTTCCATAGTAACGCACGTATATATTAATAATTTAGTTGCTAGGACCATCCGCTTAGCAACCAATAGCAAATAACTTTTCATACAAAACAGAATTAACTGAAAATGAATTCAATTCTACTTAAAGGTGGCTAAAAGTATTAAAAAATCCATTGGTATTGTGTTTTGATATATTCTAAAGGTTTCAAATGTCTAGCTAGTCGGGAAGTTAGTTAAAAATCGATTGCAAGATTTGTACTGGATAAACAACCACCCCGTCAAATAAGAATACGATCTAAGAAAAACGTTGTAATAAAATAGATGTCAGTGTCAAAAAATCATTACAATGCGATTATTTAGAAATTTAAGAGCATGCAGTCATAATATCGTAATAAAAAAACGCGGGGGGGGGGGGGAGCTCCAACCACCTGGCCCCCTCAGATGATAGATACTTACACCCTGACGGCGAAAATTATTAAATTATTAATTGTAAGAGAACATTATTCTCAGAAGGAATATCGGAAAACCATCTTGACGAAGAGAATTCACTTTACATACCTAATAAAAACTGCTCATGCACATTATCAGGACAACAAAAATGTATTAAAGAAGAATTTTAGAACAGCTCGAAATTTGTTAAGAGCATACTTCAGTGAAACGGCAGATAATTTTCAACTATTATAGGTGCGACGAAATTTTGGACTCGCTGGCAATCGGAGAGCGAAAGTCGAGCTGTGAACACGTCAATTTGTTTCGTGATAGCGACGGGGGTATTTATTCCTAAATCGTGCAAAGATGACTAAAAACGTTACCTATTTACTTGAAAAAGAAAACATGTCAATGAATAGGTATATTATTATTGTTACTAATAGAACAATAAACAGAACATTAAATGGACGCATGTTGAATTTTTATGAAAAATTATGTTTTGTTCTGCAGGCGTGGTTTGCACAATCTTCGCGTCGCGTAGTCACAATCGTTTTAGACCGTGCCCCAGCTGAAGTATAGCCTTAAAATTTAATACCGCTCGCGGCCGACTAGAGTCTCGCTACAATTGTGACATGATTTTTCGTTACACCTGTGCGATTTTTCGTAACGAATTCGCCCGGGAGATCAAGGCTAAAGCATGTATTCATGTTAAAATCATTATTAGCGATGAAGCAAGGCCTGAACAAAAACGATGCATGAGTGCGAGTGAGAAAGTATTCGGCACCCTTGCAATCTCTGCGACACGCGCTAGAGTAAGATAAAAGGTCTACATATCTAGTAGCTAGTTTTCAAAAGTATCGCCATCAAATCGGGGCGAAACGCTTCACATAGCGTCGATAACTTGCGAGCTCGAGTTGCTAAAATTGATATTTTTTGTGTTAAACATAAAGTCAATGGTAAATATTTTTAGTTAATTAAGTAGAAAAGATGGTTCTGTGTGTTGTCTTAAAATGTGGTAGCCGTACTCATAAGCAAGAAGATGGTATTACGTTTCATAGGTAAGTTGATACATGTTCGTGATAATTTATTTGTATTTTATTATATATTTTAATATCAGTGACTTAGTGTTTCATAAAATAGCTTAAATTATGGATATTTTTACCTAGTGGTTGCATTTTGACCGCTTAAAAATACTATATAACGTAAAAATATAGAAAATTATATCTTAATCCTGAGCGTCTAGTGCGAGCACTTTGGGCGAGCACTAGCGAAATGGTCTATGGTCTCGAACATTTGTAGACGAATGCGTTCGCTCATTTCAAGGCACGCGGCTTCATTTAGCAATGCAACGGGTGGCGTCTAGATGTATCTATAGTCTAAGGATGAAGCTCATTTTTAGTTAAATGGCTTCGTAAATAAGTACAACCTTACTGTCGTATTTGGAGTAGTATTTTGGAGTGGCATTATTGAAGCGTAGAATTAGACTAATGTTGCTTGATGCGACCATTAAGACCTGACAGTGAAAGTGGGACGAATTAACCAAGGGCCGGCACACATACACGTTTTTTTCACGTCATTTTGTGACTGGTCATGGTGGATTTTCTGGCAGGCTCTTTGAGCTTGGAGTTGCAAGCCGTCCAATATATCCATGCGGAGGGGAAATACAGGATGCCAACCACATCCTATGGGAGTGTCTGAGTATGTGCTTCGAACGGGAGGAAATGCTCAGGTCGGTCCAACCAGCTGTTGGAACCATCGGCCCGTTCAACCTGGTTGCTACCAAGGCCAATTATCTTGCTTTTAAAAAAATTGCGGCGTCTTACTGCGGGCGTGAAGATCTCTTCACATAAATTTTGCTGTCCGTATAAAATGCTTCGTTCTTTTGATTTAATAAAAAAACGTAACTTCATTTGTTTTAGTAATTTCCATGTGCTTTTCTCTCCCCGGCACTTTGCATTAGAGTAAGCTCAGTAAACTCAGTCAGAGCTCACTCTGAGCGTAAGTCTTGGGCATTGTCTCCCAGGACACTCCCAGTCCAATTGATTCAGATGCTTCACATCACCAATTGAAGGGTCCTGTGATACTCTCGATTAAGACCGAGGGTGGTGCGGGGCGGGTTTGGTGGAGGGCCTATAACTTCAATGTCGTATTTGGAGTAATGAAAATCCACATGTTATTCTTGAAACACCTGTGCATAGACAAAAATTAACAGTTTGGTGTAGTTGAGTAATTGAACTGTATTTTTTTGAAACGAAAATAGAAATGCAGTTGCTGTCAATGGAGAATGTTACAGATATATGATTACTAATTGTTCTGGCATAAACTAAATGATTTTGATCTGGATGATATGTGGTTCCAACAAGATGGTGCAACATGTCATACAGCTTATGACACAATCAACATGTTGAAAGTTAAATTAAAAATATATATCTCGTATTAATTTGATAACTCTTAATCCTTACAACCGCACAAATATCTCATACCTAATAATTACTAATAATTACCTTAGGAATCGAGGGCATCCGTTGTTTCTTCTCCCACGGTGCAGAACTAACCTGCCATTAGTAATGCCAATTGGGAGGGCAATAACCATGTTTAATGAAATCGCTTCGGATATTGATATATTCCACTTACGTGAAGGTGAAATTAGGTGTACGTTGTTTTATAAGTTTTTAATATAGGGTCTATCAAAGTTCACTCTGTGTGCTTCCATCTACTTTTACTTTGTTATTTTATTTTCTTTTCTTATTTTATTTCTTATTTTATTACCTATTGTATTATTAACTCACACTTCTCGGTATTTTTTTTTTTTTTTTAATTATTAACACTTATTTTATGTCATGTCATGGACGCTTTGAATTTATAATTTGTTATGTTCTTATATGTAAAATAAATATATTTGATTTGATACCTATTATCCTCATTTATTGTTATCATCCAGGCGCTTAACTATTTAACGAGTCATCAGTTGCGTTGAAGCTCGATTTATTAATTTTTCCGACCATGTCCGATCCTAACAGGATCATAATATAGGCCTCCACAGAGTAGAGCTTTGTATTAACAAATTTTGTTTTTTACGAGAAATGGATGTCAGCCACTTGCTCAATCTATTAGGTTCATACCCTGACTCACACACAAATTGAAAAACAATATGTGTACTTGCTAGACTCAGGATTCGAACCTGGGACCCACGGCGTGATAGTCCAACGCTTAAGCCGCGCGGCCATCGAATATACAGCTGAATTTGTAAATTATCAAAAAAATGTCTCAAATTGCAAGCTTCATTTTTTTACCGCTAGGTGCCTCTGGATCGCCTTAAAACGCATTGAATTTTCATTAAATACTCGTATCGCTCGAAATACTGACGCACGCCTGTGGGTTTTGTTTCTAAGAGCCGTTGTAGATATCGAAGACAAAAAAATAAAAACATTTCAAAGAAAATTCACTGGTATCCAAAAAAATTCAATAAGGTACTGCATCAAATTTTGAACTTATGAGTCTCACTACGCAAGTCAAAAATAATATATTGAGTTGAGTTATAACAACGACATTCTGCAGAGTAGACGCAAAATGCGAGCGAGGTACTGTGGGTCGCGAAAATATGTGGAAATGCTTCTACTGTGGAAAATTTACGATAATATTTCGACAATAGAGATAAGAATATTCATATGTATATAAATATATAATATATATATATTGAGTGAAACGATTTTCCGCCAAATCGCGCATAAGCATATACGCGGCATCTATTTTCCGTTTTGCTACATTCCACAAAAAAGCTCTGCCAGTGACGTATTGTGAACGAAACTATAATTTTATTTTCTTCAAATACAATTTTCTTCCTCGGGATTTTATAACTGAAAATTGCAGTAGCGAAGGGTGGAGGTATGCTGTTAATATCCGATATAAATAATGCACACTAATATTTATCAGTCAAACGTATTTGTTTTCATTAAACTAAGACTACAGTGTGCATATAGCGTTTGTTAGTTTTTAAAATTCAATAAAACCCTACCTGGTTCGGTTACATGTAAGTTGTACGTATGCAGTTCATCGTGGGACACTTATTCGTGCGTCGCAGTACGTGAAACATGAGTTCGTATAACATTTTTTCAAATGACGAGTTCTTCGTTGAACATTTCACCGTGGAATACATTTATACGTATCTTACAAAATGCGGCGATAGTTTGCAAATAGTACTGTTCCAATTAAATTAACCCTAACCTAACCTAACCTCACCCAATCTAACCTAACCTAGTAAAGACATCTCCACATGTTGCGGCGCACGAATAAGTGTCCTGCGGTGAACTGTTTACGTACAAATTACCGGATACAACCTGGTTTAGGAATAGTAGATAGTAATCAAAAAATATTCATTTATCTATAAAATATCTAAAATTATGCCATTAAACCATACATATTTTATAGATAGAAGAATATTTTATCGGTTATGCTTTGATATGGGCAGGGCTTAATGAATTTTTAAAAAACTAGCCAACACCATGTGTAATATGTATTCTTATTTCAACGAAAACAAATAAGTAGAACTGAAAAAGTGTGTACTAGTTTTATCGAAACGCCCATAGTATACCTAAACTATAATGGTTTGTCATAGATAGGGTTTAATTAAATTTTATAATACAACCAGCACAATCTGCGAATTGTATTTTTAGTTCAATGATGATGTCAACGGATAAGTATGACTGACAAAGTTGAGTGTTTACTATTTTTGTTGATTCTTGAACAGCCTACCTCTACCTTTCGCTACTGAAGAATTGTGCCCGGATAATTTGGCCGTCGGGAATCCTTCTTCATGACTTTTCTCTACTCTTTTCCGGCATTCAGTGGCACGCACGACTCGTCTCAGTAGGAAACTTATTCATTCATCAGGAAGAAACTATACATTCATAGTTGTCTTCGACTTTTAACCTGAGTACTAAAAGGTTGCGTGTTTAAATCACGTCAAGGTCACCACTTATCGGGGATTAATCGAAGTTGAAGATGTAGCCCAAATATTATTGATATCTGTTCTGAAAGGTTGTGTTGAGTGTGCGTGATATGGCAATTCGGGTATTGATGAATGATACACAGTGGTTGCATTTTTCTTGGTTTTGTATTGTAGATAATAAGTTTGGATACACACAGCAATATTTATACAGGACTATTACATAAGTTTTTAAATTGAGTTTGAAGGTTTAGATTTGAGGTTGAACGTTATGCGAAGTTGCGCGCATAAATGTGACTTCACCGTTGTAAGGCCGAAATGCAACTGCTTTATTGCCTGTCACTTCCTGTTCTTATTATTATCTATGCTATATTCATACACTTTTGAACCGCATTCAACGCAGTAAGCGGTTTATCGGCCAAATAAGAAAACTATAAAAAATGCATACGTCACAAAGATGCGTACAGGAATGCGCACCAAACTTAAAATGGCGGCGATCTGCGCGAGCTATCAGTGTCACTTTAATATATTATGTCTAAAATGAGTTCATCATAACAAGCGTTTAGTAGGAGACTTGAAACGTGCCGTTGTGCTATAATCTGATTCATGGTGATGCTAAATGCTTGTAAAAATGCATACAGATCGTGGATCGATGGAGATGTATGTAATATTGTTAATGTGTCCGCGAAGCTGTATTGCCATATTATGGAAATATTTACTGGGTATACTTTATCATTTTGTGCATTAAGAAGTATAAAATAAATATGGTTTTATAACAAATAAATTATTTAAAGTTCATGATAATTATTCATTTATAATTATTAAATTTATATGGTACCTTTTGCATATTTTTACACCTATTCACAATTTCAAAATTTTAAATTAATTATCGGGAAATTTAAATTTAAAAGTTGGTAACATTAGTCACTGCATGACGCGTATTACGTCAGCGACGTAACGTCACTATTCGACAGATTCAAATTAGGTTTATGCATGCAAATTTGCAGTAAATAGCTTGAATGCAGTTTGCTGTTATATGCATACGCCAGATAGACAATAATGCGTCAATTGTAGGGCTGAGTAAACCTCTACAGTTTTTCTAATTAGGCATCATCCCTGCTAGCTATAGATTCCATAAATTGAGAGTCCAACTTTTGGAGAATCTTTTTTGTGTATGGAGTTTTCTGTTAATTGGCCGATTATGAGACTCAAAATCTACATTCAGCGCTACATTTAAGTGAGTTTAGTCTTATTCTGCTGTTTGAAAATATTACCATGTACTTTAATTGAATACTAGATGAAAATCCCATCGGTTCAACTAGTCCGAGAATGAAGAGTCGAATATTCAAGAATGTGCTCCGATAGGGAAGAGATGCTTAAGTTGGTCTAATCAGCTGTTGTGGCCATCAGGCCGTCCGACCTGGTCGCGACAAAGACCGATTATATTGCAGTTAAAAAAATAGCGGCGTCTTATTGCGGACATGAATATCTCTTCACATGGTTTTGTTTATCTGTATTGTTTAAACTTTATTTTTTGTATCTTATAAGGGATTGTCAGCATTTCCTCAATCATAACTAGTTCAGTAGGGTATATTATAATTTGTTTAATTGCAACAATGTTTCTTGTAATGTATGAACTACATTTATATCAATAGCAATGACAATCCATAAATCCTTACTCACGCCGAGTCCATCACTCGGAGCACTACTCACATCGAGTCCGGTTAATTGACAGTCGTCTCTCGAGAAAAAACTCCCGAGCTCGTCCCGATCATCATTACTAGGGAATCCAATCCCGAGCCAAAATTCTGATTGTCAAATTGTAATCCCGAAATCGGTTGGCATTTTTTTCCATTGTTAATATAAAATTTTTATATTTACAAATAACTTTGGTAAAATCGGTCAAAAATAAATCTAGTATAATTTATACTATTTAAGACATTTATTGTTAATATTGTATACGTTCAATCTTAGAAATACATAAGTTTAATGGAGTAAATATTATTGTAATATAAATAATAATGTGAATTTAATATGAGATTGCTGTTTCTGATAGTAAAGCAGATAAATCATGGTGTACTTATGGCCTTTCCGCTTCATAAATCTAATTAGTCAGCCAAATATGAAACTGCCGTAAAACGTATGAGATCATAGTAGAATTACTTTGTTAATAGTGCGAAGCATTGTTTTTTCCAATCTTTCTCATTTTTATTAATTTATGTGAAAAAATAAAATGAATAGGCAACTTACACATGTATATAAATCAAATTTCATTCAAAAGTTATTTGTTATTAAAAATATTTTTTCTGTTATATTTTCGATTTTATTTTATTTTCCATAAAAATTGATAAAAATATCAATCCCAAAAGTTTCGGGATTATGTTTATCAATCCCGGGATTCATAGGTATCGAAAATAGCTCGGGATCCAGGGATTGGAATCCCTAATCATTACTACTGGATCGCTACCGTACCGTTATCTTAAATAAACATCTACAACATCCATCTACTACAGCTGCCTTTATCACCATCGATGTGATCATTCCCCAAATACATTTAAATACCCACCAATTACGATCCGCCCCTTTTCAAAATGATACTCAACATATTATCTTTTATACTCTTAGCATTGTGAATTTGTATTTTTGACGTCAAGTCTTTCATGTAAAGAGTTTTTTTTTTAAACTATATACTCAGAAAATAAAATTGCCCTATCATTACGTTTATTTCATTCAATTTCACATCGGAAAGTGAAAAGAATCAGGAGTCGATAATGGGTCTTTTTTCGTATTATACAGGCCGTACGAGATAAATATAATGGCAAGTGTTATAGCATTTTTGTATTCACGTATGTAAACATTTATTATTATCGCATTTATCAGTATTGGAATACACTAATAAAACTTTGATAAAGCATTTTAACTAAGTAGTGAGTAGATCTGAGTATACACAATATGAGGGATTTAGTTTATATTTTGATTCGTCTATATATTGATATTAAACATAACATTATATAACTCTAAAACACCTTAGATTAACCCACTAGAAAAAATCACATTTGAAAAAATACGATGCTCGACGGGATTTGAACCCATATATCCACTGGTATCGCGCCAATATGCTTTATCCAATTAAGCTACAAGCCTCCTACCTAATTGCGATAATGTAAACTAGTACGTGCTACATGAAATGCTTATCAAATTGCGTTATTATTGATCATCGGTTTTTGTGTTTTAAATTAAGGAATATTTATATCCTTAATTACTAACCGACGTCCGGCTCTCGCCAAATATTTAGTTATAACATCTACTTGAACTTGCTAACAATTTTTATTCAATAATTCACAATATTTGAGAATGTAACATTCCATAATATTGAACATACATAACATGAAAATACCTCGGATATATTATTATACCCACTAGAAAAAAAAATCACATTTGCGCGATATACGCTTTCAAATCTCGGCGAGCATCGTATTTTTTTCACTTACTTTATCTCATGTCGTGCACGTTTTGAATTTATAATTTGTCATGTTCGTTATAATAAACTATATAATAAATTAAACAAATAAATTTGAATTTTAATATTTACTGATACAGAACGGTGATGACAAATATTCCGATTTACAAAGAAATGTTTTGTACCTTTTAATAAAGTGGGTTTCAAAAATGTCCACAGTGGTTTTGCTACTGATTATTCAATATTATTATTAGTAAGTTTAAAATATTTTTTATAGGTTATGTTTTAGATTCTAAAATGTTAAATAACTTTAAAATTTAAATCTTGTATGAGTACAGCAATTACGGTACGAAACACATTTTTCAGTTCCCTGTACAAATCTGAGCGACTTCTCGAGCATTCTTTCCTAATAATTTATTTCACCCGCGTTCTGTTACAATGTCCTTTGGTAGGGACGCAGCGAAAACATTAACAAAGCAGGGAAGACGCACATAAGTGGTACCCTTCAAATTCAAGGATTCATTCCTGAAGGACTATATGGCAGTGGTGTAGCTAAGGGAAGGAAGCTGTGAATAGTTGTGAGAGGTTGTTAGAACATAATTATTTAACGTATGGCAAATTTTTTGGTTTACCATTGACTAGCGATAGTTCATGTCAAATACGGAAATAAGTAGATGGATATACGAAGATATAAATAAGCAACTAAATTAAAATAGTACCAATAACATAGTATATAATTATGTAGTGCAAATTTCAATAATATTGGTTTAGTATTTTATCCGTCTTGAATGACCATTTTTATAGTTGCGCTTTTCACAGTGGATCTAGGGAGGGGTTTAAGCAGTAATCCAGGCACTAACATTTTATGTTAAGAGGACTGATGCACTAGAGCCGGTTCGGTGATCACGCACTCACACACTGGTAAACGGACGGTTCGGAATGTCACTCTCACTGTTTCATTTGTGTATTGGAATAAATGATGATGACAAGTTCAGGATGGATGATAGGCGCGACGTTCGCTTAAACCATGCGTTTTGGATGTGTGATTATCGCGGCTTCGGTCGTATCGTATCAGATCACGGTGCAATAGAGTATAGCTTTATCAAGCCTAGGCGCGTCCGCTGTCTTGAAGTAACCCACAGTAACGACTATCACGGTCGACTGATGACCCGTAACCGAGTTGTACCTGGATTTGTGACAGTAACTGGGGTTTGAGGTTGGTGGGAAGAAAGGGCCATTATTGGCCCAACTAGAGTTATAAAACAACAAACGAATATACAAAAATGATATTATCGAAATAATCAAAACGCAATCTTTGTTAAAAAAAGTATTCAAACAGTATATTATGCCGCTATATTACGTCATTGATTATGAATCATCATCATCAGTAGGGTTGGTTTACTGCCAGGTGTAGATCTCCTCTGGCTCTTTCCACTCTTCTCGGCCCTTAGTTATTCGCTGCCACGACATCTACCGAACTTTATGAGTTCTGTCATTCAGCGGGTTTTAGGGCATTCCAATAGAGTAAATACTATAGACAAGGTATGGCAAACCTATGGCACGCGAATGTTTCATTTTGAAGAGAAAAGAAATATTACTATTTTATATATATTTAAAAAAATATATAAAAAAGTTTTACAAATAAATACTTAGTATATAATTACTTAAGTAAGTACCCACTTACTTACATATATATTATATAATATTAAAAATAATGACGACATAGCCATGCGTATTTTCTTCGGTTTTTCATATTGTGTTTAGGTACCAATCGATGCGCAAACGGAAACGACGAAATACATTCCCATAAATAATGACAAATCGCGTTGTATAAAAAATTGCAGGCAAATCATTTAAAAGATTAATCATTACGTTTAATGTAAATGTACGATTTTATACGTTGGTCCTTAGGATCAGAGAAATAAAAATATACATTCAACAAACCTTCTGAAATTAATTATCGGCAGTCACTCAAATATAATAACTGCTCGTTATTTTACCTCAAACATAATCTCTTAAAATGGAAAACCGCTCAGTGATGGATAATATAATATGAAAAAAGAGTAGTTTAAATGCTTCCACGATCTTTTTGAGTGATTTGAAAACAAGGAAAAAAATATTCAATGAATAAAAGATATGCCTACGGCTAGAAATACGGTGAAAGAAGGAATATCAATAACTAAATTATAATTTTCAAACCTTTTTAATAGAACTCTAAAAAACTATTCTTAAGAAAACTAAAAAAAAATTTTCGTGAAAAAAACTGCTTGGCACGTCAGAGTCGAAAAATATTATTTGGGAAATTTGGGCACGCATACGTAAAAAGGTTCGCCATCCCTGCTATAGACTTTAGTGACCCTTTGGTACTGCTGTATGATGGCATTAGTCCATAGATTGTGCACTCGCTTGCGATCAGCCCATTGCCATTCAAACTGTTTAGCTACCTCTATCACATAGCGTACTCTTGCCTGCTTTCTTAGCCATTGGTTTATTTCGTGATCTTTATGCGTTATGTCCAACATGCACATTTTGATAGCACATTGCGCTACTCGTAATTTTTCTATTTCTCTTATATTAAGAATCCATGTTTCACACACATACGTCAGCGTTGGTAGCACACATTGGTTGATCATTTTACGCATCAGACACAGTGGGAGGCCATTTTGAAGATATATACAATTCAGACGTCTAAATGCATTCCCTAATCGTCATACATAGTATCACTGCCAATTGATATTTGTTTTGCAAGATAGACATAGTTGTTGACCTGCTCGATTTGAATGCTATCGGTGAAGGTCGTTTTTGTTTCAGCAAAGCAGTATATCATAATATGAATAAAAATATACAATATATATATTTTTTAATTTTCAGAGTGAGTCCAGCTTTATAGGTAGAAATATTTTTCTAATGGGTATATTTCTGACGTCAAAATTAAATACCTATGTTTGGAAAATCTATTTTGTAGAAAGAGTCAAATCAAGTAACAAGATAAATTTATAGTACCTAAAAGCAGTTTTATATTAAGACAATGCCGACAGTATATTATGGTATTTTCAATTTCGATCCCTGACTATCCCCTATTTGGAAACTTTACTAGAACTGCCCTTGTTGAAAATCTACCCTTAGTACTACCGGATGAGGAAGTTATAAAGATAATTCCGTAGATTTATAAGGGTAAGAAGAGATAAAACTCCAGATGCATTCTGATAAGAGGGTAATAGGTACCCTATTCTGCAGTCAACATTAATCCCTTGTTTTCGCTTGCTATATTATCTAAGTTAGTGTACATTTGTTAAAAGCATTGCAATAATTATTATTATAAGGAATGCTGAAGGCTTTTCACTGATATCTTAATTTAATATGTATACAATAATTTATCTATAACAATAATATACTGATATGAAAGTGGGTGCTAGTTAGACCTTCAGGGTGTAAGAAGTTAATATATATATGTATATTATTATATAGAATATGTATATTTAAGTAGAACTTTGCAAATGGTATATAACTGTAGCTATGTCAGTATTACAGGTGTGACACGTCACTTTGGTGTTCATGTTTTGTTATCAAAACAAACCAAAGTTGCGATGGGCAGATGTCAGTAGATTTCTAAATCATAACCTAGATCAACAATGACTATTATAATGTATTGAATATGAAGTGATATATATATAGCGAAGGAAAATGATGGAAACAGTCACTCCTTACTTGTCACTCATCTCTCGATCATAACATTTCGATAAATCGCAGTCCTTTTGATGTAGTCATTAATACCGGTATTTGAGTACCCTCCGTCATAACTTCGTCCCTGTCATTTTAACCATTGAATATACCAGTGGCAAAGACTCCATACTAGATGAATATTTAATGTCTACCTTCTTAATAAAAATATTTTAAATTACATATTGACATATTTAGATAATCGCTAAATTATTTCATATTCTATGAACAATAACTTAATTTGCCAACGACATATAAATATGTAGGAATGTATTATACAGATTATAAAACAATCTGCAAAGGTTTAAAAAAAAATATACCACAGCGCGCCATCTGTCTTAACGTAAATAAATGTTGGATTATTTGTGAAAGAATTGTGATATTTTTTCGTATGTACTTTACGTAACGTGACCTCAGTCAGTCTATAGAATTGTATAAAATATGGTAGGCTCCTATCGCAGAGCCTAAAACTTTCGTGCATAATATTGTTATCATGACTGCACTTTGTCTAAAATAATTAATATTTAGATAATTTCTATGGCATTTAATCGCATATTAATAAATATAAGTACATTGTTTTAAAAAATTAAAATAAATTTTATCTAATGATTTTTGATGTGTATAAATGTTTTGAAAAATACGTAAGTGAAACTCATCGTTCAATTTTATGTCGTCAGTGAGTTTTTGAAGTTTCATTGAATTAGTGTGTCGTTGTCATTAGCGTGTACATATTCATTAATAGTTATATCGTATTATCTTCTTACTTCTCGTAAGTATACCTGACAAGTGTCCTCTTTTTTTCTCAGATCTCCACAGCCTTAAGTCACCCTTTGCCACAGGTTTTTACTATTTTTTGTAAACTGTTTTCCGTATCTCATAGATGAATGTAATTCTGTGTGAGAATGAAAAAAGAGATAATATGTCTAATATATTTTTGGACGACTATGTAATACAGCGATTTCCAAACTGGGAGGCGCGAAAAGTTTAACACAAATGTAGCCACAGGCTTGCAGTTTGCAAATGCAAAGTTTATAAAACGGCCGCTAGTTATAAACTGCATAAAAAGTCCTATAAAAGGCTGTTGGGAAACCTGTCTGAAGATATGGAGACTAATTTTATAATACCTCAGTTCTTTACTTTTATGAAACGCGCTGGCTATTTCGTGAAAAAAATGAAATAAAATGGCCAAATCATAATATTGAAATTTGAGGCAAATTTGTTTAGGAACGATAACTTTGTTGTTAAACTTGTCTATTTGGTTGAAATTTGAAATAAAAATTGAGTGAATAAGTCAATGCAAGGACCACTAATGTATTCACTGATTTAAAAAGACAAAGTAAAGACATTCATAAAAAATAGAGCTTTGGAAATCAAAATTACAAAAAAAATAAATTCGTCATGTTTCCACTTTTAAATGATGTCTGCGCCAGATATATTGAAGCAAACAAAAATCTATTTACTAAACGCTTGGATAAATTACTAATGCACTTTTTATATTATTTATTTAAATAAAAGATCTCGATTTTACAAAGTTCGTGTGGATATAGAATCCATAGCCCTCACAAAGGGGTGGGGGTTGATAGGGCTCGGGCCTGGGGGCCCGGCGAGTAAGATTAACACACATCACAAATTTACTCTAATAGTAAAAAAAGTCGCCTGCGGCGCTAATATTTATTATTTTATTTTACACATTTAATATAAATAGTAAAATCTTGTTTTTTATAAATATTTTTTTTTCATTTTTATATTAGTACATTTTTGACTATCTAAAAAGGTGTCTGTATTATTAGTTCATGAAATAAAGGGGGGGAGGCGCCAGAATTAGATTTTTTTTAAAGGAAGCATAGTAACATAAAGTTTGGAAACAACTGGTGTAATATGTGACTGCTAAGTTTCTGTATATTATTTAATAATCCAGTTACGTGGTTTCGACTTATCTCTTTTTGTGCATATAAAATGAAGGTTGCCTACTTTGAAACTAATAGTTTTGGTTTCAAATATAGAAATTTTATTATATATTTTTGGATTTTAACCACTCTTCTACAGTGCCAAGGAGGAGTAATTATTATTATTTTCCAAAATAATTAACAAAATTATGAAACCAAGTCAGTTAATTACAAAGGGACATTAAAAATCAGTTTGTTTCAAAACTGTCAGCTGTTTTTAAATAATCAACGAAAAACATTTCGGAGTTTGCATTAAAAGTTACGCTGTCATATGCTGAGGCTAAACTGTCTAGATGTAATTATACCGTAGACTTATACAGGACACGCTTTCACCTAGAAAATCTCAACATTAAAGGAACATATTAGCAGCTTACTCGGGACAACGTCACTCTGCCTGGAGAGAGTTGTTGCAATCTTTATCTTTATCATTGTTATAATATTAATACTATCGACTGAAGATACTTGATGGAATTCGAATTTAAATTCTTATTGATTTAAGTTTTGTACTATTCCATTTTAGTCGTTTTTTGCGACCTGGGTTTCTCCTTTCGGTATCTTCAGGCGCTGTGTATACTCACCAAAAGAAAATACGTTACAATACGTTACCATTGTTCCTAGAATTGACGATTTACACCTCTTGAGTGTAGTATTTTTATTATTTATTAGCACTAATGATCTATTAGTAGGTTTGACGATTTATTATAATATGCTTATCAAGTGTATTATTATTAATAAGATACGTGGTTTTTTACTAACACTTCAACTATTCATAATTTGTTTGTTATATTTTTTATTGTGACTTTTGACTTGATAGGTAAGTAATGGAGTTTTTGCCTACTTTATTGTGTTGCTTTGTTATATAAACTAGAGTTAAGAGTGTTCGTTGTCAGTGTGTGTTTGCCTTGTTGAGTATACACAAATGCCTGAAGGTGTCGAACGGCGAAACCAGAGTCGCAAGAAACGACTCAAATGTAATAGTACAAAACTTAAATCCATTAGAATTTTCATCATTTATATTATCATAATCAGTACAATAAACCAATATGGACCTTGGCCGCTTTCATTATCAACCAGAGCATTGGGGTGGAGCTTGGAGTAGGAGCACGGAGCAGTGGAGCAATGAGGTTTTACCAGGAGCACTTAAAATTTGTAGTGCTTGTTTGTTTGGATGTTTTTTTATTATTAAATTTTCGCCCTAAAATCCAATAAAAATATTATATTATTTGACACTTTACAACACTGGAATTATTTAAAATACGGCAACACTGCCGAGTGATAAATAACTTCACTTTTTTAACAGAAGAGGCAGATAATGAAAAACGATTTGCTGTCGGTTAACTGTAAATTTTATAATTCTTTTGAGAAGCACCGTAGCCGTAAATTTATAATGTCATCTATGTAAATAGAACAAGATTGAGCTTCCCCTCCTGCTGAGCGCTAATGGTTCACTAGGACTAATTATGGTTTAGGACAGGGATGCAAAACGTGGGACTACTAAACAGATTAAAAAGCTGGGTCTGTATTATAGGTAAGTATATCAATATATTTTCCCGTGTGTTTGGGTCTTATAAATAGGTATATATCTATAGACAACGACACTTTTAAAACAGTATAAAGCTTTTTGCATGCCCCCACAAGAGTGGGGCTGACAAGGCTCTAGCCTAGGGGCCCGGTGAGGCGAGTTAACCAGATAAGTGAGATAAACACATATCACAAATTTGCTCTGATAGTAAAAAAAGTCGCCTGCGGCGCTATTGTCCATCAATAATATTTTTGCACGATTTTGGTACAATATTTACTTGTGTATGGATACTCGACAACTCCATAATAATACAAATGGGTGTAAGTATTAAAATATACAAAAATACTAATTATACACATTAATTTTACCGCGTACACCATTTGGAAAACGTTACTGTAGAGCGTCACACTGCCTTTATCATTAGAGATAGGTAGGGGGGCCCGCTTCAGGATGTGGGGGCTATGGCTTTCTGTATTCCAGGTCATTTGCTACTCATGAAATTGATACGAAATAGGAAAAATAAAGACAAGTAAATACTTATGAAGTTCGTGGATAAGTACTGGGGACAGAGAATAGAGGAGGAAACTAGGTGAGGCCTTCATCTGGCAGTGGGTCGACCCCGCCTGATAATCATGAGGATCGGGTATCGTAGTCTAGTGTGTAAGGCGCTGGATTTTCATCCAGGGGTTTTGGGTACGATTCCCGATAAGGTCACAATATATTTTGTGATTTTATAAATGCCTTGGACGATGTTTCGTTCATTTTACCACGTTTTTCTTAGCTCGTATTCTTGTTTGTCCGGTGGTTGTTTATCCAGTACAAATATTGCAATCAATTTTTTACTAACTTCCCGACTAGCTAGATATTTGAAACTTTTAGAATATATCAGAACACGATGCCAATGCATTCTTTTAATACATTTAGCCATCTTTAAGTAGAATTGAATTCATTTTCAGTTAATTCTGTTTTGTATGAAAAGTTATTTCGGAAGAAATCCGTAATCTAATCCACTATCATTGGTTGCTAAGGGGGTGGTCTTAGCAACTAAATTATTAATATATACGTGCGTTACTATGGAAATCAAAATGAAATTTCAGTATTCTATATTTGTTTGTTTCTTTGATGCAAAATAGAAAAAAAAAATGATTTGTTGACAATTGCCTCATTTGTCCAAAATTATTAATACATAGAATTGTCAAGTTTATATAATTCAACAGAAAATTTAAAAATGTGGTAGTTCTTTTTATGTTGTAATTATTTATTACTGATTACACAAGGTACTGTTTCACTATATTATCCTTTTCATTCAACCTCATGTTGTAGTATTAAGAAGATTATATTTAATATAATAATATGATGATTACTAAAATTGATATTTTGAATAATCTATAATATTGTTAGTATTTTATTATTTAACGTATAATTCACAAGATTTAAGAATGTAATATTCTTTTTATTGAACATACATAATTTGAAAACACTTCTACATAAATAAATCTCTTCTTCTTGGTCGTATACTCATGGCTGAGAATCGTGACCACTTTTTAATTTTTCCATCCTTTGAGCGACCAAGACTTTCCAACTTTCTCGATCTTCCGCTTATCTTATCCAGTCAGCTCTTTGACTTGGTCACTCCAGCGCGCAGACGACCAATAGAAAAAATCTTTTTTGAAAAAAATAAAACATCCAGCAGGAATTGATCCTGTATCTCTCGGGATTCGCGCCCACGCACAATGACCATAATGGTATAGTCATCTTATCTAATTGCGACGAATTTTAACTTATGGATCTTACAATACTCTCTGAAGCGCTTTCTAAATTGACTAATATTAAAAGCCGATTGCTAATAGTAACTCAATTAAGAAACCGCCTCAGATAGTATTAAGTAAGAGCCATTAGTTAAAATCAGTTGCAATTAGATAAGATGCCTATTTACAGCATTGTGATTAATGTGCGTGGGCGCGAATCTCTAAAGACGCAAGTTCGATCCTTGCTGGGTGTTGTATTATTTTTAAAAAAGATTTTTTCTATTGGTTATAATTATAATATATTGTTCAGAAGTTTTTCAAATTCGTGTCCGGAAATTTCTACGTATGCGGTTCGCCGTATCACACTTTACAGTGAAATGTTGTATCGGAAATATATGGCTGTATATTAAAGACCGTCCAACCTCTTTGGGTCGTATAGTACTGACATAAAATATTATGTCTAAATAAAATACGGTTCTTGTCGGTTTACACTTTATTGGAAGCCAGCAGCAAACGAATTTTGAAAATAGCCGATATGCTTGATTATTTGTTAGGTTAGGTTAGGTTAGGTTTTCATTCTTGAATTCATGAATTTTTCTAAAATCAGCTATGAAAATTGAATTATTGTTCATATTGAATCTAATAAAATTGGAGACCGTATAGTGTACGGTCATCTCTTTCCGATAAGAAAGTTAACGGCAAACTGTGCCACGGTGAAATGTTTTACGTACAATTTACATGTAACCTTTCGAATTATGTATTATTATGCTTTCGACTTTTTGTAGAATAGATTTTGAATTACTTGAATCCAATTGGTTTGAATCAACTTTTTTTTGTTGCAAGAATAAAAACACCTTACTTAGGTTTAATACTTTGCTGCCTGATTTCTAGATTGTTCTATTTCACATTTTTAAGAAAAATGACTTTTTAATGCCATTTTGTTCTATTTCCAGAACTCTGTTTAACCCATTAGTCAGAATATAAAAATTATGAACGCATTTTTTGATAATCTAGAAAATAAGTTATTCTTTTATATGCAGAACACAGTTTTTAATATATGAAGCGTCTAGTTTCAAAAGCCCCATAAACGGTTTTTGAAATATTTTGAGTTAGATATGTATTTAGATGGATATTTTTGTTACCTATATATTATGGCTGAAGATTGAACTTTATAAAATGCCAAAAACCGTTAATACGTATGATCAAAAATTAGGCTAAATTTCAAAACCCGCTAAAATGGGTGGGTATGCTTTTCAAATACCCCTAACATGGAAAGCCAAAATACTCTTTAGAATGTAACAAATTAAAAAATAAATACATAAAGTTCACAGATGTAATAGATATATTTTTTTCTCATTTTTCTCAAAACGACCTAAAATCATTTTCTTATTTTTCTCAGAACTACCTAAAATCGTTTTAGGGGCTTTTGAAACTAGGCGCTTCATATATAGGTTGTGCAATTATTTCAATGTGAACTATCAAATTGCTCTCCTTAATATTTTACTGAAAGTAACATAGAACAACCTGGAAATCAGGCAGCGACTTGTGAAAAGCTTTCATTTTCACCTGTACGTGTTGTTCTCTCAGTATTTAACAACACCTGCAACAAATCAACAACAAATCAAGATATCAAGACGCCTTCTTGTGGCAATTCTCGCTACGTATTATGTAACTCAGCGTTCGAGGTTCGCTCTGAATCGATAATGAACGTAAGATTGGTATGTGTAGCAGATAATCTATTAATTTGTCCGACCTTCGGCGACGAACGCCGGGGGATGGGAGTCATTTCGATTTCCTAATCTAGGCAAGTGTTAGCTACCTATTACACGTGAATTCCTATTACCCGTCAATATCTACAAAGCTGAGCTAGATGATCTTGCAATTTATTTATTAATAACACCACAATTATATTTGGACATCTAAAATGCACAGAATAGATCATAGAGATATTAAATAAAAAGAGGGGCAAAGAATCGGCTTTCTCATACAACTGAATGAAGCAAGCCAACAATAGCCGACAACTTACGAGAAATAGCGACGCGATAAAAAAAAATCAGGGCATCACGGAGGATTTACTTTGGTCATTATAACGTACCCATATAATATTACGTTAACGTGAAAATTTTGCCGCAACTTGATTATCAGCCCGCCTCACCATACTTTTTCACCATACTGCTTCATCATACTTTCATATAACCTGCCGCCCCTAGGAATAGATTAATATTTTTTTTTCAAACTCAAATACGTGGCCACGTGGCCAAATATAAATATCGTCTAGTGTTTAAGCTACATAATGTAAGCATACCTAAGAGAAAACCAGTTGGATAAAGCCACGGATAGTATCTATACAAACTCAAATAAAACCATCGCCATGGACCAAAATTCTGAAGCAGGGTAGTTTATGGCCTGACCGCCATAAAACCTTAGTAAAGAAAGATTAAAAGCACGTTACATTAACGTGAAAAACTAAAGTCATATTATTATTAACAGATATTGAAAATAGCATATTCTTTAACACGTGTTTAAGTTTAACCCATGTATTTCCACATTTTAAGTCGAAAAAATTACGTAGCCAAATCTAGATTTAATCTGATTTTTAGACTACAGTATGTCAGCATACCTAAGAGAAAGTAATATCGGTAAAGCCACGGATAGTATCCATGCAGCCTCAAATAAAGGAATCTCAAAAATTATTTCTGAACCCTCTGTACATCAACTGATGCGGTACCTAAACAATAAACCCACTATCAAGCCAATTTTGAGCCTAATTGGTATTATAAGGAATTTTTCACAGAACAGATAATAAATAGAATTCCGATGGGTATACCAATACAGTAAATTTTGACGCTGGGTTTTGAATGTGTGCGTTATAGACATGCAATAGTGTGTGTAATACACCAATATTAAATGAGCGTCAATGCATAAACCGAGAGCAGTTGTCAGTATTCGACGTATGACGTATTATTGACACGCGTTTAAATTTATCCCGTCCTTCCTTACTCGAGATCGGTTGTCTGCTTCTCCTTACCCGTTAGGTATTTCAGTTCCCATTATTTTTGAGTTCCCTGAGAATTTTGAATACCTACCGTAAAATCTGAAGAGACTCGGGAAATATGTAAGACAATGCCCAACATTTGAGGCTTTCAAAAATTATTTATTTTTGATGAAGAGGCTGCCACATTTTTTGGAGACAATCGACAGGTTGCATGACAATCTTGCGTTGGTTTGAAAATCAACGCGAAGAAAACCAACGTTTTGTGTAATAGCACCTGTCCTGATTTTCCTCTGATTAGCGACGGGCAAAACATCGAGAGCGTCGACAGCTTCAAATACCTGCGAGTGCACATAACGGGAGATGGCATTTTGCAGAGAGAGCGCGCGCTATCCAAATGGGAATGGCTGGAGCAACATTCAACTCGATGCGGAGTATCTGGAACTCACGATTGTACTCGGTCAAAACCAAATGCCACTTTTTGGACGCTTGCATTCTGACGGTGCTGCTTTACGGTAGCGAATCATGGCACCTTACGAAGGCTCAGAGCAACCATATACTGAGCTTCGAAAATAGATGTTTGCGATGGATACTTGGTGTGCGGTATGACTTTAGGAGCAACGAGAGATAAGATAATGCACCAAGCAGCCTCTCATCACGCTGAAAGTGAAGAGGCCACGTTGGACCTGGCTCGGCCACGTGCTGCGGATGCCAGAAAAGAACTTTAACCTAGCTTGCCTGTTCTTCAAGCCAACCGGATTCCAGCGACCTGGAAGGCCGCTAAATACAATCTACGGACATGGAAGAAAAAGAAGACATTTTTCAATAGTAATGTGTACCTATATTTCGTCTTGAATAATGAAATAATTTAATTAAAAAAATAGCTTAGCATTGTGATTTATATAATATTATTATATCAGAACTCAGTTATCGATAGTAGCCTTTTATATGTTAATTAGTAAGGAGATTTGGGAATTGGAGCGTTGATCGGGATTACGCATCTTGTAGAACCATTTACTGATCGCAATTTGAGAATTACATTATTTGACTCACGCACCCCGAGCACAGGAAATATTTTGATAGCCTGACTGTGTTTTTTAGCTTTTCTTTTGAGACTGATACTAGGCAGATTATATAGTTTCCCAAGGGTTTATTACTAGTATAGAAATTGAAGTAACTATCTTATTCTTCTTCTTTCAATCTGTCACGACCTCAGTATTGGGGCATAGAGCAAGCACAAATTCGCGCTACTTCCCTTGGTCCATCGCCAACTCTCGTGCCTCCTTTTATGCCAGACATGTAGCGCATAGATCGCTTTTGTAGGATCGCCACAGGGCGAAGAAGGGTCGGCCAAGGCGACGGAACACTTGAGACTGTGCCACAAGGGTACGAAGTTGCGCACTCTCTGGCGGCATCCGGAACTCACGTACTAGCCACGTAAAGCGTCTCTTCGTGATTACTTCAATCAAGCAAGGCCGTTATATCCGCTGAACATCTCGAGTGCTTGTAACGCGGTCGTACTAATGTACCTCTAAGATTCGGCTGAGACATCGATTGTCAAAGCTCAAAAGTCGAAACCTTTGAAGCTTAGTAAGATGCCATGTCTCACGGCCATACAGGAGCAGAGGTAGCACGCACACGTTGAACAAACAAAATTTGGTCTACACAGAATATAGCCTTGACCTTCATGCAACAAGTTGGCTGAATGCAGACCCCGCCATACCCATGTGGATTCCAAGTTCACTGGAAATACCACCATCGTCGGCAACCGTGGCACTTAAGTATTTGATCCTGGTCACCAGCTCAACGGGTAGACTGGAAACAGCATGGATACAGCACTACATATTTGGTCTTAGCCGCATTCAAATGAAGATCATCACGTTTCGAGTTTGCGGCGATTCTGTTCACGGTTATCTCCAACAGTTTGATCGTTGAGTCAAACATGACTGCGTCATCTGCATACTCCAAATCGCACAGTCTTTCTTCGCATAGTTCGGTTACATTGTATGTAGGCGTATGGCATATCCCACTGTCGGGGCGAACCGTCTTACGCACTATGAAATCCATAATGGTGATAAACAGAAAGGGCGCAAGTACCCAGCCTTGCTTGACTCCTAACGTATTTTAAAAGTGGTCACAGGATGAAAATGAAGATGAAGTAACTAGTACGAGTATCTATGAAATATTAAATTCAGTAGTGAGATAATGAAAATAATTACAAGATAAAAAGAACTTTTTATATACCAAGTTTTTAAATTTTCTGTTGAATCATATAAACTTGACAATTATATTTATTAATAATTTAGGATAAATAAGGTAATTGTCAACAAATCATTTTTTTGCTAATTTGCAACAAACAAACAAATATAGAATACTGAAATGTCATTTTGATTTCCATAGTAACGCACGTATATATTATTAATTTAGTTGCTAGGACCACCCCCTTAGCAACCAATAATAATGGATTGGATTACGGATTTCTTCCGAAATAAATTTTCATACAACACAGAATTAATAGAAAATGAATTCAATTCTACTTAAAGATGGCTAAAATATATATTATTTAATTCTTGGGCCCTGGAGATTATACCTAGTATTATCAGCTGGGCTGCTGAAAGGTTAAAAGAATGCATTGGCATAGTGTTCTGATATATTCTAAAAGTTTCAAATGTCTAGCTAATCGGGAAGAGGGCTAAAAATCGATTGCAAGATTTGTACTGGATAAACAACCACCGGACAAACAAGATTACGAGCTAAGAAAAACGTGGTAAAAGAACTCAGTCAAAGATTCTAAATCGTTGAATAATCTAAAAAAACAATTGTTTGGTATTTTATTACTTAGCCTTTTTAGATATTGTTTGCCAGAAAAGTAACTAGAAAAGTCAATTATATTAAAGAAGAAAGAAGTGTTATTGCAATATGGCTATTATGACTTCGTAACAATATTTTCGCAACTCACTAAAATAATAAATTGTCGAATTTCCCCGGCGCCAAAGTAATAATTATTTTATTTTCATCTCTTAAGCGTTCAGAAGATACTCCGAAAACAAAAGGTGTTTCCAAAGTGTCTTTCATTTTAATCTACACTCATGTATTCTTGAAGCATATTAAGGCAGTAGATTAAGACATTTTTTACATTTGTTAAAGGCCTACGTGCCATTCAAAGGTGACGAATAAAGAATTTACAGCATCTCTGGGTGCCAAGCTTAGAAAAAATATAATATCGACTGTAGAAGAGAAAAAGGACGTAATCCACACAAACCAAATTTTACAGGAGGCACAAAAATGATTTTGTTATGTTTTTTGGTCAAAATTAAAATATAAAATGGACTTAACTATGAAGTGCATGATAATAAATAATTTTGAATTCCTAATCTGATATAAATTATTGAGGTAATTAAATGAAAACCAACAAAAATGATGGTTAAGTCGTTTTTTCGACTTCACTTCCTTCTTTTTTTATAAACTGCCAGCTTAATTTAAATAATGTATTGGCATTTACAGCTTATATACTTTAGACACAACATGTACTTAATCGTGTACAGCGTTATTATTTAATAAATCCCTTATTTAAATAGCAGAGGGTTACGTCATTTTTCCTTTCTACAGTCGATATAATGCACATAGACTTTGTTTTGAATGGTGTACATGTAACAGGTAGGCTGTTAAGATTTGTCATATTTATTTGTTTTCATTGAACTAAGAATACAATTGCCGATGGTGCAAATTAGTTTTTAAAATTCAATTAAATGCACCCTAAGCTAAACTATAATAGTTTAGGTATGTTGTGGGTGATCAGACAAAAATAGTGCACACATTTTAAGTCATACTTATTAGTTTTCGTTGAATTAAAAATACATATTACAGATGGTGTTAGTTAGTTTTTTTAAATTCATTAAGTCCTGCTTTACCAAACTATAATCGATCGAGTTATGTATGGTTTAATGGCATAATTTAAAATATTTTATAGATAAACCAATATTTGACGATTATCCATTATGGTTTGAATTAGGCAGGGTTTAATTGAATTTAAAAAACTAATAGACACTATTAGCTAAACATTGTAGTTTTAGTTTAATAAAAACAAATACGTTT
Organism: Rhyacophila brunnea; assembly: GCF_057557595.1. NCBI lineage: Eukaryota > Metazoa > Arthropoda > Insecta > Trichoptera > Rhyacophilidae > Rhyacophila > Rhyacophila brunnea. Next base: position 25,856,413 of record NW_028232904.1, on the reverse strand, counting down.
GACTGACAAAGTTTAGTGTGCATTATCTATGTCAGATCTTAACATTTGAAGTTAAGCGCCCTCCACCGAAAACTCGTCAAGCACCACACTCAGTCTTAATCGAGCGTATCGCGGGACCCTACAATCGGTGATGTGAAGCATCTGAAACAATTGGACTGGGAGTGCCTTGGGAGCAGATGCCCAAGACTTAGATTGCTACGCTCAAAGTGAGCTCTGACTGTATTTAATGAGTTTACTTTAATCCAAAGTGCCAGGAAGAGAAAAGCACATGGAAATTACGAAAAGAAAAAGTTACGTTGTGTATACAGCAAAGAAATCGAAGCGCCTACCTCCATCCTTCGCCATTGACATGTAGTAATTTATTTGTTTATTTAGAAATAAAGAGTATAATGATATTGGAGATTGGCCAATGTATCATAATACATAATAACTACAAGATAAAAAGAACTTTTTATATCCAACGTTTTTAATCATATAAACTTGCCTTGACTACCTTAAACGATCAAAAAAATTTGTACTAATCGTACTGCAATAGATTTTTAACTAATTTCCCGACTAACTAGACATTTGAAACTCTTAGAATATATCAGAACACAATGACAACGCATTTTATTAATACTTTTAGCCATCTTTAAGTAGAATTGATTTCATTTTCAAGTAATTCTGTTTTGTATGAATAGTTATTTCGGAAGAAATCCGTAAAAAGTAAAACTATTATTGGTTGCTAAGCGGGTCCTAGCAACTCAATTATTACTATGAAAATCAATATAAATGACATTTCAGTATTATTTCTATCAAGTACAATTTTTTTTGATCGTTTAACTCATTCGCTGCTGACTAGATAATGATTTTTTAATTACCACCTTTAAAATGCACGTTAATTACATGGATCGACCGCCTGGTCATTACGCGCCAGGTGCGTCTAGAGCGTCCAAAGTTATAAGCCAGTCAAGTCAAGTTTATATGATTCAACAGAAAATTTAAAAACGTTGTATATAAGAAGTTCTTTTTATCTTCTATTTTTACCGAGCCCCTAAATTTAAATAAAATGACTTTTCAAATGTCTATGCAAATTTTATTTCAAATGCCTTATAAAACAAAAATAATAAACCATGAATTATAATTAACCTGACAAACGTTATGAACTATCATGTATTTACCAATGGCGAGTTTGGATAGTGCCTGAAGATGCCGAAATGTGAAACCCGGGTCGCAAAAAGCGACTCAAATTAAATAGTGCAAAACTTATTAGAAGAGTCAAAAACTTTAAAATGTGTAGTAGTTATAGTTTGAACACAATTTTAGGCGAATTTTTGACATAGAGTAAATTTATTTGATACCTACCTAATGTACTGAAATATTACTTTTAATCATAATTTATTAGATTTGCAAGAGGTTCATGATGATGAGTAATGATGGTTCGTTTGTCTCATAGTTTGAGCATTACTGGATGAAAAATATCCTTTTTTCAATGCTCTACTCTCATTTTTTTTTCTTTTATTTTGTTAACTGTCAATTCGTGGTGGAACTGCATTGTATTGTTGTTTAAAAACAACAATGCTCTACTCTCAATTTTTTCGTGATTTGGAAACACTGCACTGATGTGTGTATCGCAGTGGTCTCCAACCTTTATGTTACTACGCCTCCCTTTTAAAAAAATCTAATCTTGGCGCCTCCCCCCCTTTATTTCATTAAATAATACAGACACTTTTTTAACACACAAGTTTTTACTACTTACTTATATTAAATTCATTTTTTAATTAATTTTTTTTTCATGCGACGAATGAGCTTGTTTATTACCACAATCAATTTTAATAGAAGTCAACCAAATTCATCATCGTTCATTGACAAAAATTAATGGATTCTATCATGGGCTCCAATACTGAATAGGGCCTACAGGCCAGGATCTTTCACCCATATATTTTAAATATTTAATAGTTCTGAAACAACGCAGCGCCGCAGGCGACTTTTTTTACTATTAATAAAATAATATGAAAAATGCATTAGCAAACTTACCAAAAACTCAGGAAAAGCGCCATTTTTAAATTTCTCCGCTCCAATATTTTTTAATAGGATTTAAATATAATATATGTATTATGTATTATATATTAAAATAAACATTCATGCACTGAATTTTCATTGTTACGTTAAGATATGAAGCTTTATTTATTTGTAGATATTATGGTATAAAAATTGATTTATTAAAAAAAATTGGCGCCTCCCCTGGAAATAGATCGCGCCTCCCAGGTTGGAAACCGCTGGTGTATCGCATAAATTTAAAAATATTTATTTTTAATTATTTACATTTTTAAGATTTAAGAATGTACCATTCTAATTATTGAACATATATAATTTAGAAAATATTCTAAGAAAATATATTATAACCAATAGAAAAAATCTTTTTGAAAAAAGTAAGACACCCCACAGGAATTGAACCTGCATCTCTCGGGTATCGCGCCCACGCACATAGTCCACTATGCTAAAGGAGTCATGCTTAATTATGAAAAAAATTAACAATTGGCTTTTTAATACTCACTGAAGCACTTCCCAAATTGAGCTACTTATTGGCGATCGGCTTTTGTATTTTAAATCAATGTAGGTATTACTTTAACAACTAACCGACGTCACGGATCACTCCTAGATATTTTAGTGTTATAGCTTCCTTAAACTTGTTAATAATTTTTAATTAATTATTTTTTTTATTCAACGAATAATTCACAACACCCACGGTGGCTGCGCGGCTTAAGCGTTGGACTATCACGCCGTGGGTCTCGGGTTCGAATCCTGGGTCTGGCAAGTACACATATTGTTTTTCAATTTGTGTGTGTGTCAGGATATGGACCTAATAGGTTGAGCAAGTGGCTGACATCCATTTCTCGTAAAAAACAAAATCTGTTAATACAAACCTGTACTCTGTGGAGGCCCATATGATCCTAATAGGATCGGAAATGGTCGGGAAAGAATTAATTTGTTTAATAAAGTATGAGAAGCACGTAGAGAGGATGAGTGTGACCGACTGTAGGGAGTGAGCTCGGGATAAAGATTCCTGGAGTACGGTTGTGCAGTCTGCCATGAACCTTAATGGTATGTAGCATCAGCTTAAGTAAATATGTAAGTTTATATATAGACTCCACACAATTTATGAACCGCCCTGTTTGTCTTGTAGAAGAATTTCCGCAGTAAAATCTGGATTGCAAAATAATATTTCGGGGAACGTTGCCGGCAATAAGTTTCGATTGATTATAATTGGATTTTAATGGAAGTTGTTAAGACGTTTTGTTAAATTGGATCCTGAAAGAGATGCCGCTTGCCAACAGCGATTGTTGGAAATGTAATATCATCACTTTGATTTTGATGCCCTGACGAAAACAGAATCAAAACAGTATTGTCGACAATGAGTGACAATAATTTTCCTTATAGCTATTATTTATGCTTTTACCATTCTTACTTACTTACTTAGGGTATGTGCTTTATATGTTTGGGCCACCTAGACGGTTTTTAGCGCCTATCCCCTTCATATGTAGTGCCTATCTGGAGTAAAGCATGATTGTGGGTGAGAGGACCCGATTTTGGCGGCTTCGCGACCGACCGAGACCAGGTTTGGGATCTGGATGAAGGAATCTCTAGTAAGTATAGTTTATAAAAAGTGTTTCTACCGAACAAACAACAACAAGGACCACCGCCGCACAGGCCTCCAACATCTCCCCACCCCACGTCTCGCTTCTGTCCGGTTCTGCGGATACCGGTATTCGGTCATGGGGTCTGGCGTTCGTCCAATTCGAATCCAGAGCCGGGGTCATCTTCTTCCGCACCAGTTGAATGCTCCCACGAAGACTGAGAGAAGGCCAAAAAGCAAAGATCGGCATCCATAATCGCATCTTTATCGTGTGTTACTTCGGGTCTTAGCCCGTTTGCTCATCAAAATTTGAGCCGCAGAGGGGGGAAAAACTCCGGAGGTGAGCAAGCCCACAACCGGCCAAAAACCCCTCCGCTGTGGTTTTAATCTGTAGGGAGAGAAAGTAAATTAGTGGGTCATCAGGTCATCTTAGGTGGTGATCGGCCTTGGTTGAGTGGCATGGGATCTGTAATCATAGGAAGAAAAAATACAAGAAGAAAAGAGTATACAAGAAGAGAAGAATATAAGGAAAAAGGATATTTATTTATTTAGGGGAGGGGGAAATTAGTAGAAGTACCCTCCTTGGTCGGTCAAATTGGTAGTGCGCGTGTATGTCGTACTGTAATAAGTCTTTGATTGTCGTGTTGGGATGGTTGTCGATGGAGCTGTAGAATTGCTTCGTGAGCTTGAGGATGTGGGTTTGGAGGGTTTCCAAGTTAAAATCGCTGTGGAGAGTGGTGTTCCTGACGAACCAGGGAGCATTTGTGATTGCTCTGAGAGTTTTGTTCTGTACGATTTGCAGTTTGTTGATAAATTTTAGGCCTGCGAATGCCCAGACGGGGCACGCGTAGGTCATGATGGGGCGAACGATAGCTGTGTATAATAGCAACTTGCTGTGGTGGGCGAGTTTGCTCCTATGTCCTATCATGGGTTTGAGCTTGGCTAAGACTATGTCGGCTTGGCGTCTCTTATCGCTAATGTGTTTCGAAAAGTTGAGTTCGGTGTCTAACGTTTACCATTCATTGTTATCTTGCGTTTTTATGAGGCGTCAGGGAACAGGGGTGAAGATGCATATTTTAGGGATTGTAGTATCATCTACTGAAGAGTATAATAAACCAACATGTAATATTTAATTAACTATTTTATTTATTCAACGAATAATTTACAAGATTTAAGAATGTAACATTATAATTATTGAACATACATAATTTTGGAAATTCTTCTGAGAAAATATATTATAACCAATTGAAAAAACCTACGTTGATTTCGGTTCTACTTTGATCGGCAATAGTAGCTCAATTTGGAAAGCGCTTCAGACGAGCATTACAAGCCATTAGTTAAGATTTATCGCAATTAAGTACGACTTGTTGTTAAATTTAATAAAACGCATTTTTTTTTGTAGTACTTATCCCACTTTTAATCTATAAATTAGGACCGGTTTCGTCCGCCTCAGAGGGACATTTTCAACTGAAAACATTTTTTTAAAACACTATTTATCAAACAAAATCCAAAGCGACAAATAATATAACAATAGGTACATAAATTATCCGTCCAATAATACCTTCCCAATAAAAATTTTATTTAAAATTAATGAAGTTTGACAGGACACTAAACAAATTATTAAAAAAAAAACAATAATTTATGATATAATATAAATCCTAATTTATTGATTAAAAGTGGAATAAGTACTACAAAAAAATGCGTTTTATTAAATTAAACAACACAATGCAGTTCCACCATGAATTGAGAGTTAACAAAATAAAAGAAATTAAGTACCTATGACGTCTTTAGCAAAGTGGTCTATGTGCATGGGCGCGATACCCGAGAGTTGCAGGTTCGATCCTGCGGGGTATCTTACTTTAATCAAAAAGATTTTTTCTATTGGTTATAATATATTTCTCAGAAGTGTTTTCAAAATTAGGTATGTAATGGCTCGGATTTAACTCACAAGATGGCATCACATAAATTAATTACAGAAAACTGCTATTTTTTGCCACCCACTTCATTTCGTAGCAAAATTCGGCTACACACTATCATTCCTTAAATTAACTCCCCTTCAGAGATTATGCTCTAATTTACTTTTGATGATCTTTTAACTTATTAGGATGAAATAATGTTCTGCCAGTGAGCGATTCTGAGAAGGGCATACGGCAACTCAGCGAAGCGTCGGTTTCAGGTGGAATATAGAGCGGGATGGCATGATCAATATAGATTGTCGCCACTTGCCACTTATTTATAAGCCACAGGACCTACAGATAATAAGGTATGCATGTATAAATTTACATGATTAATAATAATTATTACATACGCTGTAATAGTTCTTTTAAAATAAATACCTCTCCTTAGAAAGTTTTCGTTTATTGGATTCGCCACCCCCGATTGTAACACCACTTCAAATTCGAAAGTCAATTAATCAACACATTAAATAAATGTCAATTCGTTTTCAGTGAAATTTAAAAAGAACTTCTCTGGGTATTTTAAATTCGTTTTAACTTTCATTAATTGTAGTACTTTTGCCAAGGAATCAACTAAAATGGAAGAAAAAAATATTTTTATTAATTTAATCTTGATCATTAATAATGTTGATCTACGACCGTTGATCAATTCTAAAATTATAATACAATATGTATGATGGCCAGCTTAAAAGTCAGCCAACGGCATCATCAAGTAAATTGGTGACCCCGACAAAAATATTTTTTAGATTTTACGTATTTATTGTTGTTTCATGTTAGTAATTGTTAATTTATTAGTTTTCATTTTGCCAAGACTGGATTATTTTGGAAATCAAAAACTATAACGGTTCTTAAAATTGTAGGTACTTGTAGAAACGCCTAAAATACAGTTCCATTTTTTAACAGTCTTTATTAAGTTTTGAACGAGAAACTACCATTATAAACTTGATAATATAGCACAGAAATTGTTTGAGCCTTAAAGACAGCATACATATTGCTCTCTAATATACGCAACCCTGTTGTTAATATTATTTTATCAAATATGAAACAACAATGTTTTTCTAAAACATAACGTAAGGATTTTTTAATGTGAAGTTTTGATTGTTTTTTGAAGGTTGCTTTTTTAATTTAAATATAAAACTAATTAAAATATTAATTTAAATATAATATACTTATGTAATATGTATGTACCTGCTATAATATGTGACCAAACGAAATGTTTTAATTAACGGTATCAATTATCCTGCTTGCTAAATAAAATCATTAATCTGGTCCGTACTATTTGAAGTAAATAGACAATTAAAATTACCTAATTATTTATGGTTTAAAGCTACCTTAACATGTATTTTGTTATTATCAATATAAGCTATTCTATTTTAAAATACTATTTTGAATTGATTAGTTATTTGTGTTTGTATGGTAACAGGTAGAATGATTTATATATTATACGAGTATACAATATGATAATTGGTAAAAATATGATAATAACACAAATATTGTAAAAATCCCTTGAAACTCAAGTTTCTGTTAATACTGGTACGTATGTTTTTCCCTTTTTCATAACCACAGGTCATTTAGCATGATCAAACGCATGGAAAGAGTGTTGGGCTCATTTAAGCGGAGCGTGTTGCAAGATATCTTCGGATCCATCAATGACATGGAGTTGGGTTGGAGACGAAGAAACAATTAAAAGCTTTCCACAGCTTTTCCAGCAAACACATCCTTTGGGACTGCCTTCTGTTTGCCAGGGTCTGTCAACACACAGGCCCAAGTGGCCACGTCGAGTTGATATCAACCAAGGCCAACTTTGAGGTATTTGAACAATTAACTGCGTCATATGGAGGACGGAATAATTTGGATCTTAGATTCATAATTTTCAACTTTTGACTTCTCTGTTTCAGTATACGGGAACAGAGGACACTTCATGTCACTAAAGATAAATGGCGACCAGGGAACTCAGAAATAATGGGAACTGAAATACCCAACCGGTAAGGCTACGCAAGCAACCGATCTCGAGTAAGGTAAACTTAAGCCGCGTGTTCAGAAAACGTCACTCTAAGCTTGTGCGTCGGCCTGACAACTGCTCTCAGAGCTCTCGGTTTTATGTTCATTTAACATTGAAAATGGCAATATGTTCAGTAAAAGGTTGTAGTAGCGATACAAATATGAAAAATAAAACAAATAGCGCAACTACATTTCACAAGAAAGCATATTTTTATTTTGAATATATATGTCAATATCTTAACAAGCATTAAAATTTATTTTACGCATGGTATTTGACGTAACGCACAAACAATATTAGATGTATTTAGAAAGTGGGACGCACACCATTGTATGCATATAATACGTGTGTTTTGTTTGGATAACAGGGCCGCATTTCAGACAGGGAATATTAGATACTTACTTAATATTTATTATAATCAATTATAACAGTTTTCGTTTATCATAATGATTTATACAGTTGCATATGCAATATACATAGGTAAATGTGCATTTATTTACTGTCAATATTCATTTTAATCATAAAATGAAGAGATAAACACACTAATAACATAGTACAAAGTTTAACGATTTCAAATATTTTGTGAATAATTAATGATATTATACTATTGACTTTTGGCATAACAGATATCCACGGGACCAAGTACGGCGTACGACTTGGACTTGGAACTCATCATCAGGGATGGAAGGCCAGTGCTTTACGCACTGCACCACGAGAGCCGCCGATTATGAATTTAAAAAAACAAACACATGGCTAGCTATATTATTCCAAATTTTAAAACTACGTCGACATACCTTATCTCCATCGGCAATTTGACATAGCCATGATCATTTTATCATTACAAATAGGTACCTTGTTTTAGATACCCATCTCGATTGAATACATCGTGTATAATATTTTCTTATTTATGTCCGTACCGTCGTTTTTCATATTTGTATACGAAAAATGAATAGCGTGTAAATAGATCTAGAGCTTCCAACCCTGTTTTCACTGAAACCTGCTAACCGGGTAACCGCGGATATGTAAACTAACCGAAAACCGGGTAAAATTATTAATAGGTATATGAACAACTAAAGAGACAAACAGCGAAAATAGCATGTGAAAGCCTTTTCATAAACGTCGCGTCGTAACAAATAATCAACAGCTCAGTCTTACGCTCAAGTAATAAAATCACCTGCCTAAATTACTTTATTACTTACTAATCCTTTAAATGGCTTACTTTTATTGTTATTGATATAGTGTTAGTCAAATTCCATAGAATAAATAATAGCGCGGTGGTCTTTAAGGATTACGCGTGGCTCAGATATCCCACAGCAAATCTGTGGAATATCGACAACTGCATTGGGTTTTTTGCTTAATCCCCTAAATTGAGTAGGTACACGTCTTGTCTTGCCCGTTAATATTTTTTTTTGTATAAAAATATATTGTAAATAAGCAACCTAACCGCTAACCGGATAGCAAGTAATTTTCCTCAGGTTAATAATAATTGGAAGCCCTACTACATGGGTCCCATCATTTTTGTTTATTAGATTAATTTTTCAACCCACACCATTAATAAAATGTGTATTTGATGGATGACAGTAAGTTAGGTATAAGACAAAAATGTATACTTCCTGTTAATATATTATTATAAATGCGATTAATGTTATACCTATTTAGAATTACCTGTTGTATGTAAATATTGCTGTACTTATCTTGTTATTACTTAATCTTATAATATTATGTGACGTATAAGTTGAATGGGATTTTTATAATTATATTTAATATTTTTCATAATTATTCTGTACAGTGTGTTATTTATGTTCATTCATTTCATATAAATATACTTTCTAAAAAATCCAATTAATATCCTTTTTCAATTTCTAGAAAGTATATTCCTAACTAATTGTGTGTGAAATTAATAAGTATGTATGTTAATTTAAAAACGCGTTAAAACACTAATATTAGTAATATGTAAGTATTTAAAATATGTTTCGTATTAAGTAAATCTTTCTTATAAAAAGTAGTCATCAATAATGCGGCTCTGTGCGTGCATCGAAGGTCATTTTTTGTGCGTCCACACATTTACTCACACTTCTAAAATCCTGCTTCACTTTAAACCATTTGCAGGATAGGAGATGAGAGTTCTATTTATTTTCTTTTCTGTGATGGCGACAGAGGAAATCAAGATTCTTTTTTATTTTCTAAATTCTTCAAGCACCAAGGTGGATAGTTGCTACATCAGACCCGTGCAGCTACATTTTGTGACACTAAAATATTTTCATTCTGACACGTTTGTAATGTCATGGAAGGTGGCTGTGCACAAATCGCGGCTACATAAACGTGACGGGTGGAGATGGGGTAACTCCAATCATTGTCCGTTTTGTATGGGAGCCCGTACATTGTATATACCGCCTTAGATGGCTGGAAAATGTACACAGGATGGACGAGTCACACATAATAAAAGACCGACAATCTGGAAACTGAAAGGCAAACAAAGTCCCGGTTGACCTCGTACAGGAAGGATTGTGTCGTTTTGGATTTAAAAAGTTTAAGCATCCTTTACTGGAGGGGACATAAGAGCTTTAGACATACCTGAAAGAAAGCCGAGAAGAAGAAGTTTTTTATTGGTTTGCAATGTCTAAGATTCTCTCTTTGCACCAACCAGTGGCGAAGGGTGGAGGTAGGCTGTTATGATCCACCATAAATAGTGCACAGTAAAGTTTCTCAGTCATATATTTTTGTTTTCATTAGAATACGATTAAAATATTTACAGATGGTGTTGATTAATTTTTAAAATTCAATTAAACCTTGCGGAAACCGTGCCATGATAGATAATAGTCAAAAAATACTCGTATATCTATAAAATATCTAAAATTTTGCAATTAAATCATACATAACTTTGGATATTTTATAGACATAATAATATTTTTTATCTATTACAGTTTGGTTTAGGCAGGGTTTAGTGCATTAATTAAATGAAACAACGATATAATTGATAATATGTATTATTAATCCAACGAAAACAAATAAGTATGAATAAAAAAGTGTGCACAATTTAGTCGTATCGCCCAAAGTATACCAAAACTATTATGGTTTGGTTTAGGCAGCGTTTATTTGATTTTTAAAAACTTATTCTACACCATATTCTGTAAATTGTAGTATTAGTTCAATAAAAACAAATACTTATGACTAACAAATATTAATGTGTACTATTTATGGCGAATCTTAACAGCCTACCTCCACCCTTCGCTACTGGCACCGACCACTTCAACGTTTTTTTTTTTAATTCACACTGAAATAAGATCGGAGAGTCACGAGATTAATAAATAAAAAAATGTTTTCTGATAATATGCACAAAGGCATAATATTTATTTTATTAGTACGTATTTTGAAACTAAAACAGTTTCAAGTTTCAGTTCGCTTTCATAAAATATGGCTTTTACGTTTTCAGTACAGACAGTGAACACGTCAAATACATAAATCTATGTAAACTGCTTTTGTTGGTAAACATTTTCGGCTACATCCTAATGTACTTAATCCTTTTTATATTACCAATATCCTTGAAGTAAAAATAAAGTTTACTAAGTAAGTTATAAACAATATTTTATTTTCATTTAATTTATAAATCTCTCTGGGGTTTTGTCAATTCATTATCTGAGTAATCTTTTACATTCAGCAAAATATGTTAGATCAGTGTTTTCCACTTATTTTTTGCCACTAAATATTTTACCACTCGTATTCTTGTTTGTCTGGTGGTTGTTTATCTAGTACAAATCTTGCAATCGATTTTTAACTAACTTCCCGACTAGCTAGACATTTTAAACTTTTAGAATATATCAGAACACGATGCCAATGCATTCTTTTATTACTTTTAGCCATCTTTAAGTAGAATTGAATTCATTTTCAGTTAATTCTGTTTTGTATGAAAAGTTATTTCGGAAGAAATCCGTAATCCAATCAACATTTATTGGTTGCTAAGGGGGTATTCCTAGCAACTAAATTATTAATATATACGAGCGTTACTATGGAAATCAAAATGACATTTCAGTATTCTATATTAATCGTCCCCTTATTGCAGAACTAGCCTAACTGATTTTTTATGATTTTTTTTTATTTGATAAAAAAATTCCTTTTTTGATTCTCTATTTGGAGTCCGAACAGGCGTATCTGAATTATCAATATAAAAAAAATTATCACTTTAGATCATTCCAAGCCTAAATTCAATCTTAAAAATAATTTGGAACTAAATTAGACTAACTGACGTTAAGCTAGTTCTGCGCGCAAAAGTACACCTACACGTTGGCAATATCGCCTCTTTCTATTGCAGTTAGGATTTATTTGTACTAGTTTGCTGTCAATGTCAACTGCCAACGTAATTACGCTGATGCTGTAATTACCGACAAGTATTGCAATTATTCTATGGACCATCTAGTGGCTCCTTCCACATCTAATTCGGTTGATGATGATGAGAGAGTTAACACATTTTCTACCGAGATCAGTGGCATGACTGGAGTTCAATCAACACCAAATCGATTGATCCCGCTGACTCCAAATAACGAAGGAGAAATCAGTGCAACAGTGGCCCACTTTACATTAGAACAACGAGGTAATTATGAGTTTTATTGTTCACTTTTACAACAAAAATAAACACTTTCTTGACTGAAATAAGAACTGCAATTTGCTTCTATCCCGCACATTAGCTCAATGATGTATATATTTTCAGACTCTATAATCATCGACAAGGTTTGCAATAATTTTATGGATGATCAAGAGGTTCTTTCGACATCTGATTCCTTTGATAATGATGGGAAAGTGGACTCATTTTCTACCGACAGTGTATCAGACTATGAACCACCACAGCATTCACTATCATCACACAGTGATGAAAACTCATCAAATGGTATTGGTAATATTGTAAATCGACTTTCAGCACCTGTCCTAGAGGTCTATAACTCAAGTCAAGCAGGGAAAAAAAGACTAGAAAAAGACATCGTTATGAAGCTCTGTGGCGCAGAAATGTAATAAAAAAGTAGCGAAATTCTGGAAACGAATTTATAAACTGGAAAAACAATGTAATATGTGAGCGTCAAATGAAGGAACCCTCTCCTCAAACATGCAAATTTGGTTGTTCTATAAAAATTACCCAAGAACAGACGGTTGCAATATTTCATCAGTTTTGGAATTTAGGTGATATAAATAATCAACGTGAACCGCTTCGTTGAATTTAATAAAAAAAAGAACTACAATTGATATAAGTGAAGGTCGAGAAAGAAGTCATCGTAAAATGACTGACAACTCAAATTTTCTTTCAGAAGATCTTAACAAGATTAAAATATGCCAATTGTTTTTAAACTCATTGAGCATACGTTATCAAATGGTTAAGACTGCTGCAAAGAATTCATACCACCTTAATTCAAGCATGGTTGCTGATGACAGCAGAGGGTCGCAGAGGATATTTGCGGTAAGCGACCACATGAAGCAAAACGTGAGGGATCACATTAACAGCTTTTCTACAGTAAGCAGCCATTATTGCCAAAAAAAGACCACGAAGCAGTACTTGGATGCAGCATTAAATATAACAAAGATGTTTTACCTATATAAAAAGGACTACGAAGGAAAAAGCTTGACAGTAGCCATTGCTTCAATGTACCTACATATAGAGGCATATTTTGTAATGAATTTAATTATTCTTTACTCCGAAGAAGGACCGGTGTGACTTTTTCTTGAAATATGAGCAGAGCAGTAATGAAGAAAAAGATATTATGAAAGCAGAATATTATGATACTCATTTAAAAAATAAAGAAATTACCCGAAAGTTAAAATAAATGTCAAGGAGCAGGCAAACTTAAATAAAACGTTCATATTGCGCAACACGTCTTACAAATCCCAGAGCAGAAGCCGCACAACTATACTATAAACATAAACGAAAGTATGCCACATACAATCTCAGTATTCATGATCTAGGATCACAACAAGATCATTGTTTTATGTGGCATGGATCAATTGGAATGAGAGGAGTGTGTGAAATTTGGAAGCTGTGTCTTTGATTTCATCAAACAACAGGTATCGGAAGGGATAAAAGAATTCATATTTTTTTCAGATAATCGTGCTGGAAAAAATTGTATCTATATCATGTACTGTATATACATGTTCTGTGCGGCCAATTTTTCTTATAAAATAACACATATCTTTTCAGAAAAAGGTCACACGCAGAATGAAGTTGATTCGATTCATAGTGTTATTGAAAGGTCTGCCAAGAAAATACCAGTATATACACCGAGCTAGTGGTATTCAATAGCACGATCAGCATGTAGGAAGAGACCCTACGCCTACATTGCTTGAAATCAACAACCAAAAATTGGGATTAGGATGAACATGGAATCAAATTTTCTTGGCAAAAGATAAAACGAATCTCAGTAATGCCAGAAAATCCACACATACTCCAAATCGAGTACAACTTTGAAGATTCGCCTGCACCAGTTAATACAGCTGAGCGTAGCCGTGGACCACTAATTCAAAAGATAACTGAGTTCAAATTGATGCCAGTAAGAAGTTCGGTCATACCAATAGCTAAGCTAAAACATTGTGACCTAATGTATCTTTGCCCGGAGAAAATAATCCCTGTTGACTACCATTCTTTCTATACAGGACTGATCACCTCACCACAAGAAGTGAATAGGGATGAAACCGACAGTGATTAAATTAAAAATAGTGCTTATGAGTAATAGGTTTTATTGCCTTTTCATTTATATAACTTCTTGAACTTTAACTTTCATTAATAACTACAGTATATTATAAGTACCCATGTTCATTGAAGTGTTTGGTAGATTTTGTGAATAAAAAAACTATGTCGTCAGATTTAATTTTTATTTTGTAGTGCTATACAAATTTAGCCTAACTTCCTAATGCGCTTAAGGTACCATTTTTTATTGCCTTATGTTCGCGTTCAAATACCTTAACTCAATTAAGATAGTTCTGATCTGAATTATTGTAGTACAACTATATCCTAATAGTTATGCAGAACAAGCTTAACTCAAATAAGATAGTGCTGATATCAAATACTGTAGTGCAAAAGTAGCCTATCTGCATAAAATATGTGACGAAATATACTTTTTGGTATTTTTTTTTCACATAAATAAAGCATTTAACCAATGCATTATCATATATTTAAATCATTTTTTTTCTATTTACAGTTTTCAAATTAATGACGAAATAAAGTTTAAAAGTGCTCTCCTGTAAAATGTCCAAAAATTAGTTAGGCTAGTTCTGCAATAAGGGGACGAAAATTTGTTTGTTTGTTTGTTGCAAAATAGCCAAAAAATGATCTGTTGACAATTGCCTTATTTGTCCTAAATTATTATACATAAAATTGTCGAGTTTATATGATTCAACAGAAAATTTAAGAACGTGGTATATAAAAAGTTCTTTTTATCTTGTAATTATTTGAATTATTTAGGACAACATAACGAAACACCAAAAACAAAAAGGCACTTGTGAAAAAAAAGAGTTTTGAGATAATCGTATTTTAAGTTTTTTTTGAGTGAATAAAAAAACGTGTGAAGGTTATTTCTTAATATTTTGAAATTAAATTCAGAACACAGGTGACTTATTACTCAAAGATTAAAATGTTTAAATTTAAAAAATAATTAAAATTATAAAAAAAATTATAATTTATTTTTATTTTTCATATCTTGTGAAGATTATCGTCACATGGGCCCTTTTCGTGCTCAAAATCTTTTTTTTATACATAGGCCTATACATATTTTAAAATAATTACACATAGTACCCTTTTTTATATTATTTTTGTAACCACTGCACATCGACTGGCAAAGTCGTGTACATGTTACTTTTTTGTAATACGTTAATAATTGAAGATTCGTTTACAAATACATAAGTGACCTTTCTTTTCTTTCGTAAATTATGACTTATGGTGATTGAGCTTTTAAGTGGACTGTAATTATTTTAAGGGAAGATGAGGAGGTCGGATCTAGGGGTGGGTGCGATGGAACAGAATGCCAGACACTGACTTTTGTGATGATGTTTGATGGCTCCGTGGTCTGGTTTCAACTGTCACTCGGGCAGTATAATTGTTTTGGGTCACCCGGTTCGTACATTCCCGCACTTTGTGACACAGTTTTATGGACGATTATGATGGTGAATGATATGATGATTATTAATGAGTCAGAATCTATTGAGTCAATCACTTAAACGACGGAAAGCTATTAGAAGCCCGCACGCGTCCGCTTATGCGATGCAACTGCATGTTCTTTGTAACACCTTCTCTCATGACCCCTAATGTCTTGTAACAATAACACTGAGGATTAGGAGGTGGGTGAAGAGATAAGGAGTATAATGGGAACATAAATGGCCCAATCACATGGATTTAGTTCCACAAATGCTATTTTGCTTGTAATGTAAAGAAAAAAATTACGAACTAAACTACATTCATAACTCAAAACCATCAAAATTTTACAAGTGCCCTTTTGCTTTTGGGGTGACGATAACATAACCTCTCATTCGCCCAGACACTACGTAAAGTTAAAAATAAAGAATTTTTTCTTAACTTCACACATCGACGTATACAATAATATCTTTTTTTATATTATAACAATATGATCAATAAATATTGATTTCTAAGATGAAAAAGATACGATTTAACAATATTAGCTTAATATATATTATCTTTTTGTATCCGGAAATTTGTACGTAAACAGTTCACCGCAGGACACTCTTATTCGTGTGCCGCAGTACGTGAAACATGAGTTCGTGTAACATTTAATCAAATGACGAGTTCTTCGTTGAACATTTCAACGTGGAGTATATTTGTAAGTATGCTACAACATGTGGAGATGTCTTTACTAGGTTAGGTTAGGTTAGGTTAGAATTAATCTAATTGGAACAGTACTATTTGAAAACTATTGCCGCATTTTGTAAGATACGTACAAATGTATTCCACGGTGAAATGTTCAACGATGAACTCGTCATTTGATAAAATGTTATACGAACTCATGTTTCACGTACTGCGGCGCACGAATAAGTGTCCCACGACGAACTGCATACGTACAACTTACATGTAACCATATCTTTTATATAAAGTCATAAGAGTTGTTCAGACTAAGCTCCTAAATATATTTAAAATTCAACACTTTTCACCTTTACAGAGCTTTTTTACTTCAATAGTTTCAATTATTGTAAATGAAAGTTGGAAACACTTTGATTTCTTTTATTGTGTAAACTGTCAATACATGGTGTAACTGCATTGTAGTTATTACTGATTAATATTAATAAAACGCATTTTTTGTACTTATTCCACTTTTTTACATGGGACATTTTAAACTTCAGTTATTAATAATTATTAATGTGAATAATTAAATTAATATTAACCAATAAGGAAACACTTTGTATAAAATAACATACATGCATTTGTTATGTAGTATATTTCGAATAATAATATTATCGACCGAAGGTACTTGATGGAATTTGAATTTACACTGATCGCTGTCAGTGTGTTTTACCCTTTGATGAGTACACATAGGGCATAAACATGCCGAAAGGTGAAACCCGGGTCGCAAAAAAATGACTCAACTAGAATAGTATAAAACTTAAAATTATTATCCATTATAATTTAGAGTTAATACGCATAATTTAAAAATATAACTGAAGCTGATATTTTTCGTGTCAATGGGACATTATCTATATAATAGAATATTACAAGTAAAATTGAGTAGAAGGGGTACCATTTTTTATGTGGTGAATGCTAAATGATAATATATATTTTTTTAATTTTACTTACCCTTAAGGGCGGACGTGCTCGGCGTGGGTCAAAATGGAGCTTTTTTTCTATTTTCAAAGCATGATCTTGGAAATACCTTAATTGTTATAGATAATCTAACTATATAATTTTGAAGCCTTATTATCCGTTATATTCATTTTAAACATTCGATGACTGCATAAAGTATTTTTATTACAAAACATAGTATTATTTTAAACCTCTCGCTCTAATGATATAGAATATAGTCATATTTCAGTACATAAATGTGCAGTGGTGTTAAGATTTTTTACATTTATTAATTTTAAAACGCATTTATAAAACCATCAGTATAATTTATATTGACATTATTATAGTGAAATATTTACGATAAAAAATATAGATAATCTCTGTGATCCCAAATTTGACAAGAATTAGGCATTTTATTATTCAAAAAATGGGCAAGATTAACACATTTGAAGATAATTTTAAATATACTAATTATAAGCTATGTCTTTGAACATTCAAGTGTGATAAACATCTTACGAATAATGATTGCTTTATAATAATTATTGACCTAAGAATAAGGTAGTATTTTTTTGAAATACGCCATTTCTTTTGGCATTCCTCAGTGGTTAAGCTACAACATACGGCCGTAGCTATAAATTGACAAACTATAATTGAAGTAGGAAGTAAAATGATGTTAACGCGCGTGTTTGAACATGTACCTAACCGATTTTTTTTTAAACGGTACATGTTCAAACACGTATGTCCAGGATCATGCTTTGAAAATATAACAAAAGCTCCATTTTGACCTACGCTGAGCATGTCCCCCCTTAATAATTTGAAAAGAGTTAGTGTTGTAACGCCCACGACGGGTTTACAATATCATAGGTACCAGGTTCGAATCTTGTGTTTGGCAAATACATTATATTGTTCTTCAATCTTTGGTTAGAGTCAGAGTATGTACCTAATAGGTTGAACAAGTGGCTAACATCCATTTCTCGTAAAAACAAAAACAAACATCTATTATTAAAAACCTATTTATAATCTTCTTGGGATTGGACATGCTAAAAAAAATGTGGGGTAAAATAGTTTTACTTGTGATAGCTTCATGGGTAAAAATACATTGCAAGGTGACGGTGGAAGTATCTTGAAGAATATAGATATAGGTACACGTTTTCGAATATTTAAAATATGACGTATGTAAATAATTAATGATACGATTAGTCGTGTATTTACCTGGTTGCTTGATGAGGCTTTTGCGTCAATTAATTTCACCTGTCCCCGAGAACAGCTGTTCGCGAATCCTACAATTAGACTAATATGCTCGCTACTAATCTACCTGGAAACTGAGGCGTGATACCTGTAATTTGTCCATTTTATGGTGGCGGCATAAATATTATAATTTCTGTAAAATTATCGTTGTCGTTCAAAAACTGAATCATTCAGAGATTTTACAGCTTAACTTTAACTATACTATAAATTATATGAGCATACTAGCTGCAAAGTTTGTTGGCTCCATAAACTTTTATTATTGGGAAATATTTAAATTTAGAGTTTACAGCCTTATTTTTACAAAAACGATTATTATGTAGGTATTTGTATTTTTTTTCAACTACCCTTTCTCGTATGCTATGTTAAACTATTTATTTTTTAATTTTTTACCTAAGTATAGTGAACATTACAAATTATAATTTAAGACGTTCACAACGTGACATTTAGAAACAAAGAAATATTATTAAAATCCTCTCAGCGCTGACGGCACAGCTGTTGTGTCCTCATCAGTTGGCCATTAGATATAATTAGCATGTTATTTAAATGTGGTAACTAAATAGTAATTAAATGCTCTGCGGTGAAGAAGAACAGTATTACATAAAAAGAGATAGATCATTTTTAAGTTATTAAACACTAGAAAACTATAAATACAAAAAATTTAAGTTACCAGGAAGTACACCGGATGAGTTAAACAGACCCTATTTTAAGAGTTTGTAAAACAGCGTCCACCTATAATCACGCATTCTCACGTAGGTGGAATATATCAACACCCGAAGCAATTTGGTTGTGTCAAGTGTAATCTTGATCTTCTTATCATACCATCCCATAGTGTAGGTCGGTTACCATAAGGGTTATCTAAGCCTTATCATCTGCTATCCGGAACAGCTCAGTGGAGCTGTACTTGTACCAATCACGGAGTAAATGCGGCGTCGTCCTCTGCTACGCCTTGGTTCTCTCAGGGTTTAATTGAATTTAAAAAAACTAAACAACACCATCTGTAAATTGTAGTCATATTTCAATGAAATTTTTCTTTTCTTTTTTGTCGATGTCCGATCCTAATAGGATCATAATATGTGCCTCCACAGAGTAGAAGTTTGTATTAACAGATTTTGTTTTTTGCGAGAAATGGATGTCAGCCACTTGCTCAACCTATAAGGTCCATACTCCGACTCACACAAATTGAAAAACAATATGTGTACTTGCCAGACCCAGGATTCGAGCCTGGGACCCACGGCGTTATAGTCCAACGATTAAGTCGCTCGGCCACCGTGGGTGAAAACAAATACCTACGTATAACAAAGTTTAGTATGCACTATTTATGGCGGATCTTAAAAGCCTACCTCCACCCTTCGCCACTGCAACATACAGGTCAGTGTCTAATATTCTGTGTAAACCCCCCTAGATCCATAATCCACCATTACCTTCAAATCACAGTCCACTGCTTAAAGCGTCACCATTAAAGAATTATTAAAAGAGCAAAACTTATTATTAAAACCGCTCAATATTCAAAATATGTAGTAGATTTTTGGGTTTTCAGCGTGTGTCCTTCTTCCTTCTTTACTCGACGTTTCGGGCTCGTTGCAGAGGCCATTATCAAGAGATGATAATCATATCTGATAGAGATGATAAATAGCATCTCTTGATAATGGCCTTTGCTACGAGCCCGAAACGTCGAGTAAAGAAGGAAGAAGAACACACGGTGAAACCTAAAAATTTACTACGATAAAAAACAACCGTGAAAGCCTCAAACATTATATTAAAAATAAGATACATAATTTTCATACAGTTTGATTATTACACAATCCATAATAATACTTCGAGTATAATTGATGATGACTTTTGCATTGAATGTAATTCAGTGTATCGTACTATGCACCACAACTCATAAATCAAATGCGATGCACTTTTAGCCGTATAATTATTATACGGCTAAAATTGCATCGTCATCCATCACGGAAAACTGCATCTCGGATTGCACTTAATAAGAGCGCAGTGAGATGTTACACTGGTAACTTGATGTAGCTACATTTAATAATTCCGCTTTCGAGAGGAAAGCTGAATTAGATAAAATATGTCGTAAAATTCTCAGTGAAGATAATAAGCCTAGTTATTAAGGGGGGACATGCTCGTCGAAGGTCAAAATTGAGTTTTTATTGTATATTCAAACCATGATCCTGGACACTCCTTAAACGTTGTATATGATCTATTTATATACTTTTGAAGCCTTATTATCCTTTATAGTTATTTTAAACATTTGATGACTGCATGAAGTATTTTTGTTACATAAAATAGTATTCTTTTAAACCTCTCGCTCTAATGTTTTAGAATATAGTCATATTTCGGTACATAACTGTGCAGTGGTGTTAAGATTTTTTACATTCATTAATTTTTAAACGCATTTATAAAACCAATAGCATAATTTATTACGAGATAATTTTTGTAAAATATTCACGATAAAAAATTATATTGATAATCTCTGTGATCCCAAATTTGACAAGAATTAGGCATTTTATTATTAAAAAAATCGGCAAGATTAACACATTTCAAGATAATTCTAAAGATATTTATTATAAGCTATGTCGTTGATCATTCAAGTGTGATAAACACCTTATGAATAATGATTGCTTTATAATAATTATTGACCTAAGAATAAGGTAGTGTTTTTTTGAAATACGCCATTTCTTTTGTCATTCCCCAGTGGTTAAGCTACAACATACGGCCGTAGCCATAAATTGACAAACTATAATTAAAGTAGGGAGTAAAATTATGTTAACGCGCGTGTTTGAACATGTACCGTTTAAAAAAAAATAAAAATAAATTCGGTTAGGTACATGTTCAAACACGCGCGTTAACATAATTTTACTCCCTACTTTAATTATAGTTTGTCATTTTATGGCTACGGCCGTATGTTGTAGCTTAACTACTAGGGAACGACAAAAGAAATGGCGTATTTCAAAAAAACACTACCTTATTCTTAGGTCAATAATTATTATAAAGCAATCATTATTCATAAAATTTTTATCACACTTGAATGGTCAAAGACATAGCTTATAATAAATATCTTTAGAATCATCTTCAAATGTGTTAATCTTGCCAATTTTTTGAATAATAAAATGCCTAATTCTTGTCAAATTTGGGATCACAGAGATTATCAAAATAATTTTTTATCGTGAATATTTTACAAAAATTATCTCGTAATAAATTATACTAATGGTTTTATAAATGCGTTTAAAAATTAATAAATGTAAAAAATCTTAACACCACTGCACAGTTCTGTACCGAAATATGACTATATTCTAAAACATTAGAGCGAGAGGTTTAAAAGAATACTATTTTATGTAACAAAAATACTTCATGCAGTCATCAAATGTTTAAAATAACTATAAAGGATAATAAGGCTTCAAAATTATATAAATAGATTATCTACAACGTTTAAGGAGTGTCCAGGATCATGGTTTGAAAATACAATAAAAACTCAATTTTGACCTTCGACGAGCATGTCCCCCCTTAATAATTGAATAGGCATTTTCGTGGTAGAACTGTGTTGTGATGGTTTTGAAATAGAGTTATTTTTGTTAATTCTACCTCAATTGAGAAATTTACGCTGACAGTTGTTTCAGGCTATAAACTGACCTTCAAAAGAGTCTACTATAACCGAAGTTGAAAATTCAGACAATACCTTAAGGGCGGACGTGCTCAGCGTGGGTCAAAATGGAGTTTTTTTTCTATTTTCAAAGCATGATCCTGGACATTCCTTAAACTTTGTAGATAATCTATTTATATAATTTTGAAGCCTTATTATCCTTTATATTTATTTTAAACCTTTGATGAATGCATAAAGTATTTTTATTACACAACATAGTATTCTTTTAAACCTCTCGCTCTAATGTTTTAGAATATAGTCATATTTCAGTATATAAATGTGCAGTGGTGTTAAAATTTTTTACATTTATTAATTTTTAAACGAATTTATTAAACCATCAGTATAATTTATGTTGACATTATTATAGTGAAATATTTACGATAAAAAATATATTGATAATCTCTGTGATCCCAAATTTGACAAGAATTAGGCATTTTATCATTCAAAAAATGGGCAAGATTAACACATTTGAAAATAATTCTAAAGATACTAATTATAAGCTATGTCTTTGACCATTTAAGTGTGATAAACATCCTACGAATAATGATTGCTTTATAATAATTATTTACCTAAGAATAAGGTAGTGTATTTTTAAAATACGCCATTTCTTTTGGCATTCCCCAGTAGTTAAGCTACAACATACGACCGTAGCCATAAATTGACAAACTATAATTGAAGTAGGGAGTAAAATTATGTTAACGCGTGTGTTTGAACATGTCCACGTCCGAGCATGAGCACGTCCGCCCTTAATAATGGAGGCGTAGTTCTTCTCATATAATCATATTATATTATTATACCTATAGACATATATACATATTCATACGTACACACTTATAATAGCCATAATAAATAATATTAATAATTTGAAAACATCTCATGCATATACACACTAGAAAAAATAGTTTTGTCGAAAAAATACGACATCCGATGGGACTTGAACTTGTCTCTGCTGGATTTGCGTCAGTATGTTTTACCAATTAAACTACGGGCGCCTTAGATAATTACGACGTTTTTCAGTAGTAGTTGTTATATGAAATGCTTATCGAATTGTGTTATAATATCGTATTTTTTATTCATGAGTTGTTTTTAAATTATGTATATTCAGTACATAGAATGTTACATTCTGAAATATTGTGTCTTTAAAATTATTAAATAATAGACAAAAAATATTCGTTTATCTATAAAATACATAAAATTATGCCATTAAACCATACATAATTTTAGATATTTTATAGAATAAGAATGTTTTATATCGATTATGGTTTGGTTGGGTTAGACTTAATGAATTTAAAAAATACTAACCAACACCATCTGTAATTTGTATTCTAAATTCAACGAAAACAAAAAAAATAAGTATGACTGAAAAATGTGCACTATTTTGTCGGATCACCTATAGCATACTTAAACTATTATGGTTTGGTTTGGGCAGGATTTTAAAAACTTACCTACACCATCTGCAAATCGTATTCTTAGTTCAATGATAAAGCCATGATAATATATAAATATTAGTCAAAAAATATTCGTTAATCTATAAAATATATAAAATTATGCCGTTTTTCATACGTAATTATCATATTTTATAGATATAAGAATATTTTATAACGATTATGATTTGGTTAGGTAGGGTTTTATAAATTACAAAAAAAAAATAACCATCATCATCTGTAATAATAATATGTATTATTAGTTTAATGATAACAAATAAGTTTGACTGACAAACTTTAGTGTGCACTATTTATGTCGAATCGACCTTTCGCCACTGGCATATACATACATACATACAGACACAAACACATACACAAATATACATATTTTAAGTATTAAAACACTTTATACTAAGTGTCCTCAATTATTGGTAGTACATATTAACTGACCATTTTATAGTTAGAGTATTTTAAATAATATAGAATGTCATTATAAAACTAATGCTAAAAAAATGTTCCATTACTGTGCATGCACTTGCATAACTGTAAATGCACTTTACTGTTCGGACCGAATAATAATGCACCGTCATTAAAATTATACACAAGTCTGTGTCGAATCATAAGTGGTGTATAAAATAAACGATTTGGCGCCAATTAATTTTACGTAGCTTTCGCGGCTATATTCGTTTTACGAGTTTTTATCATGTTTATTCTGTCCATCGGGGCTTATTTTCGCTTAAAAGTTTGGCCATTGAAAGCTTCGTATGTTAAGGGAGGATTTAAGCAACTGCCATAATAATATTATAGTGAATAATTTCCATATAATTTGTAATAAATTATGCTAATTGTTCCATAAAAAAATCTAGCCGCGCACTAGGCAGCCACAATAAGGGGTAGCCAATTCTTGCAGCCAGTTGTAGCAGCCAGCACTCAATGTCACCAGTTCGCACTGATCGACTGACCTCGAGATGAACGTAGAAGATGCAGTTATTATTTACCCCTTGAAGAAAAGGGGGAAAAAGAAAGAAATGAAACATTATTGGATTCACCCTCCTGCTTTTCGAGCAGCATCCAAAAGATGTATTTGAAAGTTACATTAACGAACACCCGCATTCTTTTTTAAATAGGTATGCAAGAATGTCAGGTAAAGTCAGTCAGTGTCAGTCATTTGAGGCTATACCTCAGCTGAGGCATTGTCTAAAAAGATCATGACTAGGTGATGCACGGATTGTGCAAATGACGCGAGACGAATGAAATATAATTTGTCATAAAAATTCAACATGCGTCCTTTTTATGCTATATTTATTATTATATTCGTAATAATAATAGTATATTAATTGACATGTTTTCTTTTTCAAGTACATGCGGAACGTTTTTTGGTCATCTTTACACGATTTAAGAATATATTCCCCCAACGCCATCACAAAACAAAGTGACGTGCAAACAGGTTGACTATCGCTCTCCGAATGGCAACGCGGCCGAAATTTTGTTCTACATACAGTTGAAAATTATTTGCCGTTTCACTTACTTATGTACGCTCTTATCGAGCTGTTGGATACTATTCGAGAATCAATCATGAGAACTGATACTCAAATGCGAGCTTGTATAACTCCGAAACAAAAATTTATTGTCACATTGAGGTGTATGTACATAAAACAAAATATTTTATGTTTGAATTTATAATTCCTTCATCCTTTATTCCCACCTAGCCTCGAATCCTTGTATATTATTGTCGCCAGACCAGGACAACCGAGCAATTACGGTTCAACAGGCGACCGTGATTGAATAACATTCAGTTAGCTAAAAACAATGAACGGGTGCGTATTGCTGCACCACGTTAACTACCGAGTGATTCAACACATATCTGTTCAACCTTCGATGCACTAAGTCTGTTACGGTTTGAGTGAACGTCGCATCCATCAATCATACAACCTCATATATCATCCATCATAGTGTATCGTCCGTTTACCAGAGCGTGAGTGCGTGAACACCGAACCGGCCCCAGCACGCGTTAGCCCTCTGAGCATAAAAGGCAGTGTCTGACATCCTATATAACCCCTAGATCCGTAATCCACCATCCACCATCACCTTCAAATTACAGTTCACTGCTAAAAGCGCCACCACACATATTATTGGAAAATACCCTTTACACGTTTAATATTTTTGTTTTAACATGTATATGTTTTACCGCTTGTTGCGATTTTAAAATTGTGTGCACAAATTCGAGTGTAACAAAAAAATGTTATCATTACTATTTTATTACAATTTTTCACATCATCGCGACGAGCACGCTAGCCGAGCGGTCTAAGGTTCTCGTCAGATCACCGAAGTAAAGCAACATTGGGCGCAGAAAGTACTTGGATGGGTGACCGCTTTTTTAACTTTATTGAGGCAAATATACGTTATTGAAGTTCTGTTGGCGTGGGTTCGAATCCAACTTCCGACAAATATTTTAATATTTTATTTTATTACAAATATGTATTTCTTAAATTAATAATTTATATTTTTAACTTTAGTAAGACAAATATTATACGTTAATGAGTGAATTCATAAATGAATACTAGACTAAAAAAATTGAAGATAAAAAATATTATTCTGTTTATAAAATATCTAAACTTGTGTAAAATGGTTTTATGGCATAATTTTAGATATTTATTAAATAAATGAATATGTTTATAATGTACATTTGAATCGGTTGTTATTTATTAGATAGCTTAACTGTGAAAATTGAATGGCCGGTATATACATACAACCCTAACATTATCGTCTAGTAAGGGAGGCAAAAGTTAACCGAGGGTGTGAAATAGACTCCACTCAGACGCCCATTCAAATGATATAATTAGTAAATAGAAATACGGTTAGTTTGAGATGTTGGTGAACGTTGTAGGGGGTAGATCAAAGGGATGACTCGACTCATTAGGTCGTCGAGTATATTTAGGAGTTGTTCACTCGCATAATATATGTAAATATTGGCAAAAGGGCGTATTATATATATATACAATATGTAAGATAAATGGAGTAACTCTATGCGTTGAGTTAAATGGCATATTTAAAATTCTTTGATGTTGAATTTTCGAGGTTTTTCCGTTGCGATCTCAATATTATTAACTTAGAGATTCTTCGTTTTTATGAAATGTATACATCTGTTTAAAGAAACATTTTATAAATGTATTTTATTTAATATAATAATATTATGTAGTCATACACGGAAACGAAAAAACTGAATATAAGAAAAAGGCACTGGGTGTCAAATAATAAACAGTAAATTTCAATTAATTTTTTTTAACATATTGTGGATATTACAAATTATAAGTTTAAGACGTTCACTACATGACATGAAACATTATTATAAAGAAGAAATGTATCGCTAGATTTTAAAATATGACAAGTCCATAATTTATTTATTTATTTAAGAAAACAAAACATTGTGGACATAACAAATCTAAATTCAAGACGTACACAACATGAGATTTACATTATAATTCAAACATTACCCTCACAAAAGAGAAGAAGAGAATATAGAAAAACAAATGTAATAACAATAATAAAAAAAAAAAAAAAAAAAAATCAAAACATACTTAAGTACAATTTAATACAGACAAATATAATTTTTGAAAACAAAAAACATACAATTTTATACAGAAAAATACAGTTTCAAAAACAAAATGCAAAGAACATCATTGAAAATGTCTGTCTTCAGAGAGCGCATTTACTAATCTTGCACCCCTCACTAATGGTGCCTGATAGGCTTGACACGAGGAAACGGTTCCAATCCAGAATAAATCATGACTGCGACCACGTAGGTAATTGACAGGCGCATGTAAATTCAAATTCATTAGGACACCAGGATTGGACACCATCCCTCGCGATAACAGGTAAAAGTGTTTCAAGAGCAGAAGAGACCGACGAGATTCAAGAGAGTGAAAAGTAAGCATGCCTTGTAGAAAGGCAGTCGGAAAATAATCATCTGACGAATTATTGAAAGGAAAATAGTTAATAGATAATTATTATAGATGAATAGGAGAAAAACAGCTTTTTGTTTTCTTCAAATACACAGTCAAAAGGGTGAAAGTTTATATTATTTCGAGTATAGAATATTTAAAATGAATAAATTCCACATTTTGATAATGCAGAAATGTTAGAATGCAGTAGTTCTTCAGCAATTCAAAAAAAAGTCAAAAATACCTAAAGGTGGACTTGGCTGATTTTGAAATGTAGCGACACAAATGTAATAAAAACGTTAAAAATGAAAATATAAAAAGAGAACATAATATTATAAACATACAAAAGTAGTGAAAATACAATTATACATCTATAGAAGTTTGAAGATGTACACCGAGTTTGCTAAGGAGACCCTATTTTAAGAATTTTTAAAATAGCGTCCACCTAAACTCACCTCACGCAAGTGGAATATATCAGTACCCGAAGCAATTTTGTTGAATATAGTTATCGCCCTCCCAATTGGCGTTACCAGTGGCAGGTTGGTTCTGCATCTTGGGAGAATAAACAACTGATGCTCTCTATTTCTAAGATAGTTATCAGAGACACACAGGTCAAGACTGCCCAGAATACCAGAAGCAATTTTGTTGAATATAGTTATCGCCCTCCCAATTGGCATTACCAGTGGCAGGTTGGTTCTGCATCTTGGGAGAATAAACAACTGATGCTCTCTATTTCTAAGATAGTTATCAGGGACACACAGGTCAAGACTGCCCAGAATACCATGTATTTATACACTTTTGGGTTGAATGAAGTGATGGTGATGGGGGTTGATAGTTGCGGAGTTAGATATAGAGTTTATTATCTGGATACAAAGTTACAATCGAAGGAATTAAGATTAAAAGTACAGAGTAATCGCGTTAAGCTAATGGTCAGACCGAGCCGCGATCCGTAGTAACGACTATCGAACTATTGTTAATGATAATACTAAGAGCGAGCGACGATGAACAAGACAAGTGTCGAGTGTTGAGTGACGACTGGCTGGTGAGTATTAACTGTGGTCTAGTGACACTTGAGATGTGAAGTGGCGATTTCTATCATCGTCTTTCTCTTCATATACACCTTAATATTTTATATGTTAAAAAAGTCATTGTTTATCGGGAATGGGATAACTGGACGCCAGGACAATTGGACGCCGCACTGACGTAGACACGTAAACAGAACATAGACGTTGAATTTTAATCAGTTTCTACCTACTACTTAGTAGTTTTAATTAATTTTACTCTTAACATAATGTTTTTTTTATTGCGGATTGAGAATTACCATGCCTAAGGCTTTATATATAAATAAAAAACTCATTTATCGTTGGAACTTAAACATATGCACGATTAAATCATTGTTTATAATGTCCATATTTAAATATTCACGAACTATTAAATCATATTATAATAATTTAAATATAAATAATAATATTAAATATTTTTTTAGAAGTACATATAAGTACCTAACGTCCATTTATTTTTGAATTGCGTGGCGTCCAGTTGTCCCGGCGCCAAATCTTCCTAGACCCTTGTTTATCTAGGTTATGATATTAGATTTATTTGAGTTGATTATATTGTTATAAACGTGTTCTTGTTGACTTGTATGCATGACTGTAATATACGTGTGCTTTGCCCCAAAGCCCACCACGGACTGGTTTGAAATGAGATGCTACATTTATTTTATTGATTAGGAAGAGATAAGTTTTTGGATTCACCTCAATGTACAAATAATCTAATTTAAATGATAAAATCACAATGTATTTTGATTAAATTCATGTAAGTACTTTGGTGGTTATTTTCTTCAAGAGATAACAACATTTGAACTGCTCTTGACATCAAACAATTTTGAATGACAAAATGATTAAAGGAAATGAGCATGTTGGGTATATGTAAAATGATAAAAGAAACATGGTACGAGTAAATTGCGATGTGATATAATTATCAGCAAATCGATGAAATGTAGATATGACATCTCGCACGACAAACAAAGAGCCGCTGGCACATTCGGTCATTCAGCAGTTCTCAAGCGGTAGTAAACGACGGCTATTATAGGTGGCACTAAAATCAGCTGAATCAACGAACTATATTATATTATGTGACAATGAAAAACTTATAATATAGGTACTTCACATCTTCTTCCTTATGTGCCAAATTAAGCTCCCGAAGTTTGCGATTACTTTGAGTGAAGGCTTCTCTGTCTTACATTATGAGAAATAGTTCTTCAAACCTTCTAACCTCAGTAAGGAAGTTTGCCTTGCATTTTTTATTCTCCGCCTCCTCCTATGCCTTGTAGAAGATTTTGGAAGAATGATTAAATGATGCTAACATCTGGTCAACGTTGCTTTTGTCGTCGTAAAAATGTGGCATTTCGACTGCTTAATCTGCAAACCGGCTAACTGCACTAATTGTGTCGCTACGTTCCAAAATCAGCCAAGACCACCTTTAGGTATTTTTGACTTTTTTATGAATTGCTGAAGAAATACTGCCTTCTAACATTTCTGCATTATCAAAATGTGGAATTTATTAATTTTAAATATTCTATACTCGAAATAATATAAACTTTCACCCTTGTAACTGTGTATTTGAGAAAACAAAAAGCTGTTTTTCTCCTATTCATCTATTATGGACTTGGCTGATTTTGAAATCTAGCTACACAATTATGACCAAAAATGAGATTTTGATGGCATTTTGTTATAAAGCATATTTTATATGGCCACAGGCCACACACAATTTAAAATTCCTACACCTTAAATAAATGCGTTATCGTTCTTCACACAAAACAGTCAACTGCAGGTGCCAAATTTCCAATATCATAAATCGAACAACTCCGCTCTTTATATAACTTTTCTTTATGTATAAAAGTCAAGCTAAAATTGTGTATTAATTCATAGTGCAGCTTATTTGCTAAACAATTGTTTTTCCAAGTGTATTTTTGGAATGGTTAAATTCCACACGATAGTTAAATTATGAAGTTTTTTCTCCTTCCTGAACAATTTGCCCAAATGGAGTTAGCCGGTTTGCAGATGAAGCGGTCGATAACACACGGACAGATATGGTTACCAATACCAGTACTACAAAGAGCTGCTTTGAAAAAAATATATATCTGAAGTGTAACCGTGCAAGTTAACTTATTTTAAGCATATTTTGTGAGGTAAAAATAATCACCCTCTACTTTACCTATCGTATAGAAATGCTTTTCAATTATTCTAGTTGTTTTAATTTGCTTAACTATGTTTTTAATTAATCCACCAAAAGTTTGTTTGTGTTATTTGCTGTGAATAGTAAATTTGTCTTTCTAATTGATTTGCCATTATTACATTGTTAATTTAATATATTAATTCAAGGTAAGTCTTATAATAATTAATACTACAATTTAGATGTTTCTCTTTGCTTAAAATTATCGTTTAATTCAATTTATTAGTAACTGCTTTGTCTTGTGTTGTAATTAACTAAGGGTAATCTTTTAAACTAATAATTATTGAATACTTAGTATTATGACCAAGGTAGTAAAAATATTATAAACAAACCATCATCAGCGTACCTCACAAGCAAACAATTAATCCGACGATGGAGACGAACGAATACCACCAGGTGAACCCAACATCCAGATTTGGGAAAAACAATCAATCCACCAAACTAATCCATCCCGTACCACATTCGTCTTAATCGAGTGTATTGGGAATTATATTAAACATTACAGTAAACTGACTTTAGTGGTCATATAGATACCATTTGTAAAAAGGCACTAAAAATGTTGGGCTTTGTCTTGCGTACTTCCCAGGTCTTTTCGGATGTTACGGTACTAAAAATTCTCTATAGCTCCTTAGTTAGAAGCAGACTTGAGAGTGGATCCATCGTTTGGGCCCCGCATCAGTTGAAGTACGGCCTTGGTGGAGAGAGTCTAAAAGAAATTTTCGAGACTCCTTAACTTTCGGCTGTATGGATATTATCCGTGGCTCTATCCGACTGACTTTCTCTTAGGTATGCTTACATACTGTAGCTTAAAATTTATAAGGAATCTTTATTTAGCTACATATATTTTCCGACTTATACGTGGCGTAAATGTGAACTCTGCCATTCTTGGTGGTGTTGGCTTGTGTATCTCTGATAATTACCTTGGGAATCGAGGGCATCCGTTGTTTGTTCTCCCAAAGTGCAGAACTAACCTGCCATTAGTAATGCCGATTGGGAGGGCAATAACCATGTTGAATGAAACCGCTTCGGATATTGATATATTCCACTTACGTGAGGGTGAATTTAGATGGACGTTGTTTTATATGTTTTTAAGATAGGGTCTATCGATAGTTCACTCTGTGTACACTCATCTACTTTTATTTTTGTTGCTTTATTTTATTTTGCGGGAAATAAAAAGGCGCACACAGATTGCAAAAAATGCGATGACACGCCTTACCACTATATGGAAGGATCGGGGAATTTCGATTGCCACAAAAATGATGCTTGTGCAAACACCAGTGTTCTCGATATTTCTATACGGAGTCGGGTCGTGGACCCCGAAGGCAAGAGAACGGAAGGCAATTGATGCCTTTGAGATGTGGTGTTGGCGCCGAATGCTTCGCATTTCTTGGACGGAGCACAGGACGAGCCAGTCAATTACCCAGAGACTGAAGATAAAGGAACGGCTCTCGACGATATTATGTCTGAGAAGAATTCTGCAGTTTTTTGGACATATTGTCAGGCGCGGACCGGACAACCTGGATAGACTGGTAGTTTTGGGTAGCCTCCAAGGAAGGCAAAGCAGAGGAAAAGCATCTGCGCGATGGAGTGACCAAGTGAAAGAGCTGACACCATCCATTCTGCCCTGAGAGAAGCGGAAGATCGTGAAGGATGGCGAGATTTAAATGTGGTCACGATCCTCAGCCATGAGTGCACGACCAAGAAGAAGAAGATTTTATTTTATTTCTTTTCTTATTTTGTTTCTTATTTTATTACTTATTGTATTATTAATTCACATTTCTCTGTATTTTTATTTTAAAAATTGTTAACACTTATTTTACATCATATCGTGAACGCTTTGAATTTGTAATTTGTTATGTTCATTATATGTAAAATAAATAAAGTTGATTTGATTATATGAAGATGAGTATAATAGGTGGGCGTTGTTTTATAAATGTTTAAATAGGGTCCACTTAGTTCATTCGGTGTGCCTCCATGCTTTATATTTTTTATAATTTTTGTACCTTTTAATTTAGTTTTCATACTGTTTTTATGATACTGCATACCTATATTTATTTCATCTTTACACTGTTTAATACAATTTCTTTGTTTTTAAATGCCATGTTGTGTACGTCTTGAATTTATAATTTGCAATGTTCACCGTATTATTCTACTCAAATCAAGTCTCTCAGTGCATTCTTATAATTAATCTTATGATCATATCGATTTCATCAGTAAATCATTAATTTCTTTTATTTTGTTAACTGTTAATTCATGGTGGGACTGCATTGAATTGTTGTTTTTATTTGTTTAAACGCAATTTTTTTTGTAGTACTTATTCCACTTTTAATCAAGAGATTAAGACCGGTTTCGTCCGCCTCAGAAAATGTCCCTCTGAGGCGGACGAAACCGGTCCTAATCTCTTGATTAAAAGTGTAATAAGTACTACAAAAAAAATTGCGTTTTATTAAATAAAAACAACAGTAAATCATTACCTCACGATTATAATCTCACGTCATCATCTTCATTAATGTATTCAGTGTATTCTTGTATCAACCAATAAACTCTCAACAATCAAGCAACAACGACCTTCTATCAATCACCTTTTCATTATACTGCCAAAAATTCGATGTTCCTAACCACGTATCAGTGGCAAAGGGTGGAGGTAGGCTGTTAAGATCCACCATAAATAGTGCACAAAAACTTTGTCAGTCATACGTATTTGTTTTCATTGAAATAAGACTAAGATGGTGTTGGTTAGTTTTTAAAACTCAAACCCTGCGAAACCAAGCCATAATAGATAAAACGCAAAAAATACTCGCCTATCTATAAAATATCTAAAATTATGTAATTAAATCATACATAACTTTAGATATTTTATACATAGAATAATATTTTCTATCTATTATAGTTTGGCTTAGACAGGGCTAAATGAATTAAAAAAAATTAACCAACAATATGTGTAATATGTATTCTTAATCCAACGAAAACAAATAAGTATGAATGATAAAGTGTGCACAATTTGTGTAATACACAAGTAAGTATATCAAAACTATTATGGTTTGGTTAGGCAGGGTTTAATTGATTTTTAAAAATTAACCAAGACCATCTGTAAATTGTACTCTTATATATTTTCAATAATTAGAATGATACATTCTTAAATCTTGTGAATTATTCGTTGAATAAAAGAAATAGTTAATTACAAATTATTAGCAAGTGCAAGTAAGTTACATCATAAAATATATTAGAGAAATCCACGACGTCGGTTAGTAATCGAAGTAAAAGGTATCTACTTTGATTTAAGAAACAAAAATCGATTGCCAAAGTAGCTTGATTTGGAAGAGCGCTGATGAGTAGGTATTAAAATTGACCAATAGTTAAAATTTGTCGCAATTAGTATGTCACTGCGTAGCATAGTAGTAATGCACGGATGGGGCGTAAACCCGGGAGATGCAGGGTTCGATTCCCCGCCGGGGTGGCTTAATTTTTTCAAAAAAAGATTTTTTCTATTGGTTATAATATTATATTCTCCCAGAAAGTGTTTTTCAAAATTATGTATGTATGTTGCATACAATGATTGAAAAGCTCTGATCTAAACCATAGCTACCGGACGACCAAATGTGTACAGTTTCAAGATTTATGGCCCTTGGTTGAGAGCTCAGTTTTAATGTTTACACAAATACTGGGTTTCGTGCTAATTATATAAAGGCCTGAACATGACTCCGATGACCTTTTGGATTTATGGTCTCTCTCCTATGTGCTCTGGAGGATTTTCATGTTAACACTATCGTTAAATAGCGGAGGACGAGCCTTAAATCATTCCGATAATATTACTATTAGTGAGGCAACACTGCAATTATTACATTATTACTCCAGCGAAATAAGAGTAAGTTAATTTAAGATAATAATGAATAATTGCTAATTAGTTGTCAGTTAGGTGAGTTAAAAGGAACTGTTTTCTATATTTAGGCAGAAAATAATATGAAGTTATTATAAGGAAATGCAATGCAGTCTCACTTTAGTGTTTTTGGAAAACGACAAATAACTCTGTTAATTTTTAATGGATTTAAGTTTTGTACTATTCCATTTGAGTAGTTTTTTTGCTACCCAGGTTTCGCCTTTCGGCATCTTGAGGCACCATGTGCAGTGTGCAGTCAGGTAAATACATAATGACAACGAATATAATTTATTCTTACTTATATACTTAATAAATTAATACAAGAAAGTATGTAAAAACTTTATCACCCACCTATTAAGTCAACAAATTATGAAAAGTTGAAGTATTTGTAAAAAAACCCTATCACTAATAATACAATCAATATGCGTATACATCGTCAAATCCTAATAATTAACAAACTCTATCAATATTTAATATCAGATAAGGGATATAAAAACCAAATTATTAATTATTATAAACTGCACATTTATGTCTATATTGTATTTTGACTTTGACCGAAAACCATAACAAAAACATTTTTGTGTCTCCTCTTAAATTTGATTTGTGTGGATTACGTCCCTTTTCCTTTCTACAGTAAGTTGGTATATTATATATTTTTTTAATTATTACAACAGCAAGACTCAGATCCTTACAAGTCACGGAGTCATGCGAGCATACCTGCACCGGTTTAAAATAACATCTGATGGAAAATGCCCATGCGACGACGGAAGCGACCAGGACGTCCTACATTTATTCCTAGATTGTCTAATTTTCAGCAAGGAGCGGCACAACCTGAAATTTTTATTACAGATGGCAGATGCGGACATTTAAGACCTTCCGGGGACCATGGAAAACGAGGCTGGAAGAGATGCACTTTTTGATTTCTGTATTGATATAATAAAAAGAATCAAAATAATAAATGGTGACATGTTATGATGATTTATGCCTTTCAGGTCCAGTGACTGTAGTCATATAAGATAGGATAAGTGTATGCTCAGAATATCAGTACTATGCGACATTTCTTTTACCACGGGAAAATCGCAGTCCTCAGTTCACAATGAATACAACAAAATATTTAACAGAATCACCACCGCCTTGCGCTACAAAGATTTTCCAGGTTTTTTGCTAGGCAGTTTCATAGACTCTGGCTGAATTCAAATTAGCAATACCCGATGCGGGTAGAAGAATAGTTTTCAATAAGGCATGTTGTGTTCGATGTCCCACTCGGGGTCACCACTGTGGTGTTCGATGTGTGTGTGTTATCACTTTGGGAGTCGTCGGTGTGTCGCAGTTATGGTGTTGAGGATGATGATGAAAAAGTCGAAGATGTATGCAGGAGCGAATTTGATTAGGCGTAACGGTTGGTACAATAGTATGTTACAGCAGTTATGTTACAATGCTAAACTTATGATAGGTATGGATCCGAGGTCCGCATCTCGGTACAATCAGATGTTGAGCGAAGCGAAATAGAGACTGCGATGGTAACAGACTGGAAACGTATATTAGAGTGACATTTTGATAAATCAGTATTCGTAATTTATACAGTCAAAAGTAATACCTAAACATTATATTCCAGTACATAATTATATTGAACGAGTCAGCGGTTTAAATACGAGAAGCTGTGAATTTTATTTATTATTACAGTCATAATATAATATGATACTATATGAATGGATATAAGACTAATTTTCCATTGCGATACCTTATTTAATATTGCCAATTAATCTGCTAACTCAGGTAAATAGTTGTTTACTGGTATATGAGTCCTTGGGAATTTATTATTGCGGTCGAATAATTTGATACATTAAAAATAGATATAATGATCAATAATATACTGACAGCTACAGGCATATTTTCTCAGCCGGCACAATTTTCATATGACTAGCATCAAGTAGAGTAGTTTACGTGCCAGAGTCCTTAAAAAAACCTCGATAGTAAATGCGAGGTATCCATAAAGGCATCTAGAAAAAAACATCAATGTGTCGTGAAACCATAGCATCCAGGTTTAGTCAGTATATTGTGACTGGTTGAGCCATTTATAGTCCCATTCCACTCCTTATCTCTTCACCCACCTCCTAATCTTCAGTGTTATTGTTACAAGACATTCAATAAATAATTAGGGGTCATAAGAGACGGTGTTACAAAGAACATTCAGTTGCATCGCATAAGCGGACGCGTGCGGGCTTCTGATAGCTTTCCGTCGCATAAGTGATTAACTCAATAGATACAGACTCATTCATAAACTATCATCATCATTCATACACCCTCACATATCACCCATAAACTGTGTCATAAAGTGCGGGAGTGTACGAACCGGGTGACCCAAAACAACTATACCGCTCGAGCGAAAGTTGAAACCAGACCACGGAGCCATCATACATAATCACAAAGGACAGTGTATGCTACTCTGTTCCATCGCCCCCACCACTAGATCCGACCTCCTCATATTCCCTAT
Source organism: Rhyacophila brunnea (assembly GCF_057557595.1). Lineage (NCBI taxonomy): Eukaryota > Metazoa > Arthropoda > Insecta > Trichoptera > Rhyacophilidae > Rhyacophila > Rhyacophila brunnea. The sequence goes on along the minus strand of NW_028232904.1, from coordinate 25,819,222 downwards.
AAATAATTACAGTCCACTTAAAAAGCTCAACCAGTGACCTCACTGGGAATAGATCCTGGAGACCTCAGATGAAAGGCCAGCACTTTACGAACATGAATTCGACGGTCGCTACCTTCCCCTAAAACGCCGTATAAATTGTTTGATTAAAAATATAAAAAAATATTATAAATGTATCTCTGATTTAACCCACGTATATTGCTTATAAAAGATTAACAAAATAAATATTAAACGATCTTTTAATATACGAAAATCTCTTCATTTTGCAAAAATATATTTCCACCCTTTTAGCCATAAAAGCTTAGCTCGGCCATGTTTAAAATAGTTAACCAGCAAAACGCCGGCTGAATTTAAAATTTAATATCGTGGAAAGGACATGTTGGGAATTGGTAATCGATTTTAGCGCGTTACCGAAATTAATAAAGGCCAGTAATAAAAATATATGGCCGCTTTGAGCCAATATTGTGTGAGGCCCAGGTATGATCGTTACTATAAAAAGTTTCCTTAAAAATGCCCGGAATGTGGGTGAAGGTTAAAGGCAGTAAGGATAATATGGAGAAATATTTTATTTTTCTTCTTCTTGGTGACCACTCTCTTCACCACTCTCTTCACCACTCTCTTCACCACTCTCTTCACCACGCTCTTCACCAGTAGCAAAGGGTGGAAGTAGTCTGTTAAGATCCTCCATAAATAGTGCACATTAAACTTTGTTAGTCACAAGTATTTGTTTTTATTGAACCAAGACTACAATTTACAGATGGTGTTAGTTAATTTTCCGACCATGTCCGATCCTAATAGGATCATATGGGCCTCCACAGAGTAGAGGTTTGTATTAACAGATTTTTGTTTTTACGAGAAATGGATGTCAACCACTTGCTCAACATATTAGGTCCATATCCTGACTCACACACAAATTGAAAAACAATATGTCTACTTGCCAGACCCAGGATTCGAACCTGGGACCAATATTATGAACTTTTATCTCTTACATGTTAATCTATTACTCGTACATACTAAACATATTTAAAAAATATATTTTAATGTCAATGTAGGTAGCTTTAGTTTAGTTTATTTATGAAGCTTTCCGATAATTTAAAATACAGCTTTTAGCACTGCACACATCTTGTATAATGCAAGAGCTTTTTACCTTGCGTAAATAATTAAGGACATGAGGAAGGCATGGAAGTACTAGCTCGATTTATAACTTGGAATATTTTTAAGTCACGGCTGAGTCGAAGTAATTTATTATTTATAAACACGAGGAAAAACATAGGGATTTTCTTTTTTTTATAGCTATGAAAAGAATAAACTTTTTTTAGTTATACACAGGTAGCATTAGGAAGTTTTTTTTAGTGCTTTAACCCTTGACGTACGAATACACTGGCTTTAGAATAATACTAAAAAGGTGATTTTCATGAGAAACGGTTGAAAATGATTTTTGTAGTTTTTCAAAACTTTAACTATTAATAGCAATACATCAAACAAACTTCAATGCTAAAAAATATAACGAATTCAAAATATTTAATATCAAAATAAACCGGGAAATAATATTTAAAGAATTATTTATGTTAAATAAGTTATCGTACTGTGAGATTTAAAAGAACGTAAGAAGCACTTCAAATCTTTTAAAGTATTTTTAAAAACTTTCATCGATAGTTTTACTATATTTGGCTGAGGATCATAATCATCAAGAAATGCTGCCATATTCTGTGCTTCTAAGCAATGTTCTCTCTAAGGTGTGCGCGTATGCGTGCGCACACCTACCAAAATATCTCCGCACACATGTTTTCATCTCCCGCACAGTGCTCACATGAAAATATTGTAAAAGAAAGTTTCAAGAAGGGATTACCATATCCGTCTTGTTCTATAGCATGCCAAAGTATACGAAAAGAAGATACGTATTTTAGTGTTTAGCAATGACCACCTATGTATCGGGTCCTCTACATTTTTTAGTCTTTGACATGTTTCAACTTGCAAGAAATATTGCCAGTACAGTCTCATAGTAGTCTTTATTGTGAAAACATTACAGTTCTTACAATATTTTTTTAAACGGTAAAAGTGTTAGTGCCAAAAAGCAGTGTTTTTTACTTTATATATTTATAATACAAAACTAATAATCAATTTTTGTAATAAATAACCTCAAGTGTATTTAGTGTACGTAACAAACAATTTAAGTGAACAATACGATTGCTTGCACAAATACGTCATAATATATTACTTATTAATTACAGAAAACTTATCCCATAAAAATGTCAAAGAGTGGATGTGATATTTCAAATGCGATCATTAAGAAAAAATCCTGCAATAAATTTAAATTGGAATGGCACTCTGAAATCGTCGAAACAGAAATGCCATCTTTAAATGCATTCGCAAAAAGTCAAAATTGGTGATATTATATTTGTTTATTCGGAAACAGATGATTGTTTCAAACGAATCATATGCTCCACAGCAAATATGCTTTAGAATTTACAATTTACGTTTGGAAAGAAGTGGATTGAATGGAGGTTGTATATTAAACTTAAAGGCATTTACTTAAGTCAAAAAGTACACCGGGATGCTATTACGAAATTGAAAATTTTAAAAGAGGTGGACTTTTAAAGAACGAAAGAATAGGATTGAGATAGCTGAGCGTAAAAAATCTGGTTGCGATTTAGTCAAAGTATTAATCGATAATTACTATTGGCTATACAAATAAAAGCTTCTATGGTTTCTGTACAATATATTCATAATAATGTATCTAAATACACAGATATTCCCGAATATTATGCGTTCAAATTCGTCGAACTTTGACTTAAATTTTAAACTTTGTCATTAAAAAAGATATTGTATGTGTGTGTTTGGGGGAGGGGGAGGGGGGGTGTAAATTTACCGCAGCGGATGACACCAACCCTGCACAGATGCGTTGATGATCCGCACACACAATAGAAAAATTAGAGGGAACCTTGCTTCCAAGATATATTCACTGAAGCTTGAATATTAAAAGCCATTAGTTAAAATGTATCACAATTAATTATGATTCCTACAGCATAGTGGTCTATGTACGTGGGTGCGATACCCGAGAGATGCGGGTTAGATTTCTGCGGGGTGTTTTATATCTATTGGTGATAATATAATATTTTCTCAGAAGTGTTTTCAAAATTATGTATGTTCAATAATTAGAATGTTACATTCTTCAATCTTGTAAATTATTCGTTGAATAAAAAAATAGTTAATTAATATCTATATTATGTAAACTTTTTTACAAAGTCGATAAATAGTATTTTAACCAATTAGTTAACTCGCAATGTTCAAATATGGGGTGTTTGCATAATAAAACGATGATATTTTCCCTCGTAAAATGTTCGACGCTTGCACAAATTTGGATAGAGCCCAATTTAGTTTGCAATAACTGACACTCTAATGGAACTCAATTAACGGAATTGATATTTCATCAACGCGATTTATATTGGAGAATAAAATTGATTGCGTTTTAATAAGCGTAAATACTACTCTGATGTAGAAAATGAATTATTACGTTCACTTTTACAGTTCACATTTTATCATTAATGCAGTTTCTTGTAGATAAAATAAAGTCATTTCATATTAATCTAGTAAATACTTACTGTGTATTTGAAATAAATAAGCGGTGATATTTTTTTTTCTTTTATTTTGTTAACTGTCAATTCATGGTGGAACTGCATTGTTTTTATTTAATAAAATGCAATTTTTTATAGTACTTATTCCACTTTAATTAATAAATATTAGGACCGGCTACGTCCGCCTCAGTGGGACATTTTCAACTGAATACATTTTTTAAAAACAATATTTATCAAACAAAATTCAAAGCGATAGAAATAATATAACAATAGGTACATAATAATTATCCGTCCAATAATACCTTCCCAATAACAGACTAATTTAAAACTAATGAGGTTGGACATTAATATTTCATACTACGTCAGGGGCATTAAACAAATTATTTAAAATATTAACAAACCACAAAATATGAAACAATCTACACTTACAATAACATTAATATCAACAAATAATTATGATTAGTCAAAATTTACAATAATTTTTTTTATAAAAAATAAAATAAAACAATATTATCAATTGAAGTGAGATCGAATAAAAAACAAAAACAACCAAAATATGAGCCAAAATTAAATAAAAATTAAAATAATAAATAATGTACAATATATAAGTTATGTTATGACAATCTCAAATATTAAATAGGGTATAATAATGGAGAAGACACAGAATATAATTGATCATTTAACAAAATAGAATTGGGAAAAAATTTATACCTATTATTTTCTAGGTTTTCCTGTTTATAGTGATAAATTTAATAATTTATTGTTATGAAAGTAGGATTTCGATCTGAATAAATCGTGCGTCTTCTAATCATAATTTAAACAAACTGTTACGTATTAGTATAATACGAAGCGCCTAGTTTCAAAAGCCCCTAAAATGGTTTTCATAAAATTTTGAGTTAGATAATATATATTTAGAGATATGTTTTTGTCCACTATATGTTGGACATAGTTACAGTTTCAAAAAAGTCCTAAAACCGTTAATATTTATTATCAAAAATTAAAAATTTATTTCAAAACCCCCTAAAACAGTTGGCGTGTGAATTTCAAATCCCCCTAAAATGGATAAGCCAATCAGCGGCTGCTCTGATCGTCATGTGATACGGATTTCAATGTGTCTGCCTGAACAAAATTAAAGTGACTTTGTGTAATAGTATTTGTCGATATTTATAATGAATGTTGAACTGATTAATGTGTCAAAATGTAAGTCCAATGAGTCAAGCAAACGTTTACAAAGAAAAGAAATATGGGAAGTCAATATCGAACATCAAAAACGGTAAGTGAATATTGACAATTTCTGCGTGTTATTTGTCCAATAATACAGTGGTGTCTCGTCGTACTGTCCCTATTGTTGATTATAAAATTACTTGATTTATAATAATTACAGTTTACCAATGAAAACGTTAAATATGTACCTATTGACTTAATACTTTTTTTCACATGTTTTATTAATTATCAGGACCGGTTTTACCAACTTATTATTTTCTATAAAAATATAAAGTAGAGACAGCCACTAACTAGAATATAAATAATTATATGTACACTATACCTATACCATTTATCCGATTATGATAAAACTTTGGTGAGTTATTTTGTGCACACCTGCCAAGGTTTCTGAATTAGAAAAATAATTTTCTTCTTCTTAAAAGAAGAAGAAGATAATTGTACTAATTCAGAAACCTTTGCGGGTGTGCGCACAGCAACTGACGAAAGTTTCATCGCAATCTGATGACTGGTATAGGAACGCACACGCATACAATAAGAGAGAATGAAGAAGAAGAAGAAATGAAAAAGAAAAAGATGATGATGATTTTTTATAAAGTTCACGCATTCAATAGATATGACTTTTTCTCATTTTTTTCAGAACTGTCAAAAATTAAGGGCTTTTAAAACTAGACGCTTCATATATTCTCGTCCGGCTTTACACTATAGTTATTGAGCATAGTGGCATGTTGTAGTGTTAAAAGTAATATAATTACATGTTTGGGCCAATTATGGTAGTCTAATGCCAGACAATATTCCTAAACTACCCACACAATTATTGTAGCGCCATGTTACCATGGCCCCCACATCCTGAAGTAGGCCCCTGGGCCAGGATCATCGTCGGGCCCCCCTACCTATCCCTAGGGTTAAAAATAGACGCTCTACAGAAACGTTTCCCAAATGGTATTCCAGATAAAATTAAGATTAAATGTGTGACGTATATTTTGAATATTGTGTGTTGATATTCGAAAACTTCATAACATAAATGAATTTTTATTGAAAAATACAAAAATGAAGTTTTCGAATATCGACACATATTATTCAAAATTTACACCACACAATTACATACCTATTTTAAAATGGTAATGGTCGGAAAAGGTAAGTAAAATAGCGCCGCAGGCGACTTTTTTACCATTAAGGCAAATTTGTGATGTGTGTTTGTCTCACTTATAATGTAGACGTGCAACGCGCCCCCCCCAGAACCCGGGCCCCCAGACAAGAGCCCTGTCAGCCACCCCCTCTTGTGAGGGCCGTGGTATAAACAGTTTAGTTGTATAGTACACATAGTACAGTTACAAGTGCATAGATAGATGGGCAGCAATAGTGCGTATTTTGAATTATCGTGACAATAACTGTTTACACATAAAAGTGCTGACTGTCTCTCCAATCTCATTTTCAAGAGTAAGCGAGACGCGATGTTATCATTTTATAGTACTATTTGAGAGTTAGTGAAAATCTGTTAACCTCAAAATGAGTATAGTTCGATTTTCGCCACTATCGTTGTACTGCGCAGGCGCAGATAGAAAAATCCCTACCGTCTCATGAACATTCAGAATCTTTCAAACTTGTTTGATCCACGGATGCAAGCTGGCAACTGTAGGATGATACATGTTTACCCAAATATATTCTTGTTACGGCCGCGATAATACTTACTGTCATTAGTAAATCCATGAATGTGTAAACGGGAATTAAATGTCAATTAACTGAGATATCTATTTTGGAGGGAACGCATTTGGGTACTTAAATAGTATGTTAAAAAGTGACTTCCCATTATGACTAAAATGTTAAATTCATCGAAAAGATGCGGCAGCGAATTACTAGGGACTCAACAGAGTGTTCGAATCCCATTCGGTTCATATTACAACGTTTTTATTAGGTCGTATTTTTATTTATTTATTTATTTATTTATTTATAAAAAAAGAGTATTACGGCATTACAGCTTTTGGCCAATGCGCCATAATACATAATACATACAAATATATAAAAATATCTTAATTACAAATAACAACTAATATGACAAGAAAGAGGAAAAGACAGCATGTGTAAATATTAAAGAAATATGATAATATATACAATTATAAATTTATCCTATTTAAAACGTCTACAAACATTATATAATTAATAAAAAACAAATCAACCTTTATGGTGCCATCAAATAAGCTAATTGCACGATACACAGCATCATGAAACATAACATCTGTCCTGCGACGAGGTATCTTGAAGACCGTGGAGCTGCGAGTGATATTGGTGGGAACATGAAAATTAATATTTCTTATTTGTCCGGCGATTGTTTATCCAGAACAAATCTTGCAATAGATTTTTACCTAATTCCCGACTAGCTAGAATTTGAAACTTTTAGAATATATCAGAACACGATACCAATGCATTTTTTAATACTTTTAGTCATCTTTAAGGAGAATTGAATTAATTTTCAGTTAATTCTGTTTTGTATGAAAATTTATTTCGATACCAAATTGGTTGCTAGTCTGGGGTCCTAGCAACAAAATTATTAATATATACGTGCGTTACTATGGAAATCAATATTACATGACAATTACAATTTTTTTTGATAGTTTAAGCTAGTCAAGTCAAGTTTATATGATTCAACAGAAAATTTAAAAACGTTGTATATAAAAAGTTGTTTTGTAATTGTAATTATTTTCTTGTTCAGACGATCCTTAAAATAAAGTATTTTAATTAAAATAATATTATCTCACCATTTTGCGTTTGTGCCTTTTACATATCGAATTTTAAATTAAAAATTATGCGGTATTATAATATCAACTGCAAACTGTATAATTATTTAGTATTTTGGCAAAAGCTCTCGCTGTTGCATAAGTAATTACTATTTTTAATGGTTAATGCACATTTTAAACATCAATTATTCTGATTGTAGCTAGTATTTATTCAAAGCCATATTTATCGTGTTCTACAGAATTATGAAATATTTAACTGACAGTGATTATGTTAATATGATTAACCAAAACCGAAATAATCTATGAAGCTTTGCGCACCATTTTCAATATTTTTTGTAAAATACTCATCTGAACTAGTGAACTTTGTATTAAACAATTATTTTTTTATTCAACGAATAATTCACAAGATTTAAGAATGTAAAATTCTTATTATTGCACATACATAATGGAGAAATGCAGGTTAGATTCCTGCGGGTGACTTAATTTTTTTCAAAAAGATTTTTTCTATCGGTTATAATATATTTTCTCAGAGGTGTTTTCGAAATTATGTACCTATATTAAACGCATATTATATATGTAACCTAACCAATGTTTACAGTTTCTAAAGCATACGTGTAACTAAGCCGTCTCTCAAATCTAAACTCGCCGTTTCTGCCACACAGTTATAAATAAAACCTTCTAGGAACGTCACTCCGATGTTGCATGTGAAGACCGCGCACATAGAATCTTTATTTAAGATTTATTTTAGATTTATCTGAGAAATCTTTATTTAGCTACGTATTTTTTCGACTTATACGAGGTATAAATGAGAACTCTGCCATTCCGGGCAGCGTTGACCTGTGTGCCCCTGATAACTATCTTAGAAATAGAAACAATCAGTTGTTTATTCTCCCAAGGAGCAGACCAACCTGCCACTGGTAATGCCAATTGGGAGGGCGATAACTATGTTCAACGAAATTGCTTCGGGTGTTGATATATTCCACCTACGTGAGGATAAGTATAGGTGGACCTTGTTTTATAAATTCTTAAAATAGGGTCTGCTTAAGTCATTCGGTGTACTTCCTTATACCTATCTAATTAATATTTTTTGTATTTACACATTTCTACTGTTTAATAACATACTATCTGTCTCTGTACTGATCTATCTCTTTTTTTATGTAATAATGTTTTATATTTCTTTGTTTCTAAATGTCATGTTGTGAACATCTTAAACTTATAATTTGAGATGTCCACAATATGTTAAAAATAAATAAATTGAATTAAATTGAATAGGCACTTAGCGACTAATAAATGCAACATTTGTATTTTATTGATACATTATGTAAGTAAAGTTTTCACAAATCAATTGGCAATTGTAGATAGTCTATTTATATAATTTTGAAGACTTATTATCCGTTATATTTATTTTAAACATTTGATGACTGCATAAAGTATTTTTATTACATAAAATAGTATTCTTCTAAACCTCTCGCTCTAATGTTTTAGAATATAGTCATATTTCAGTACAAAAATGTGCAGTGGTGTTAAGATTTTTTACATTTTTTAATTTTTAAACGCATTTATAAAACTATCAGTATAATTTATATCGATATTATTATAGTGAAATATTTACGATAAAAATTATATTGATAATCTCTGTGATCCCAAATTTTGTCAAGAATTGGGCATTATATTATTCAAAAAATGGGCAAGATTAACACATTTGAAGATAATTCTAAGGATACTCATGATAAGTTCTTTGTCCATTCAAGTGTGATAAACATCCTATGGATAATGATTGCTTTATAATAATTATTGACCTAAGAATAAGGTAGTGTTTTTTTGAAATACGCCATTTCTTACATACGGCCGTAGCCATAAATTGACAAACTATAATTGAAATATAGTTGAACATGTACCTAACCGATTTTTTTTTAAACGGTTTATGTACTGAAATATGACTATATTCTAAAACATTAGAGCAAGAGATTTAAAAGAATACTATTTTATGTAATAAAAATACTTTATGCAGTCATCAAATGTTTAAAATAAATATAACGGATAATAAGGCTTCAAAATTATATAAATAGATTATCTACAACGTTTAAGGTTTGTCCAGGATCATGCTTTGAAAATAGAAAAAAGCTCAATTTTGACCCACGATGAGCACGTCCGCCCTTAATTATCTTGTTAAATTACATACTCAAGAAAAAGGACCGCTTATTGGAACGCCGTTGGTTTACTTCTATACACGTTAACTTGTATTACTAAAATAATACAATGCTTTCTCTTTGTTTTTGTTTTTTAAGTATCGAATGTCAATCTGATGTTTAACCGTTTGTTTACGTAAGAAATTGCAAATGGCCGACAATAATAAATTCGCTGCCTAGGCAACGGAACAATTCTATTATCTTTAATATTATACTGTACAATCGTCACGATTGCAGTTTTATAGTGTGGCGTAAAGGTAGTGCGTTCTGCTGAGCAATCGCTGGTTCGAATCCAATCGAGTGCATTTTTTTTCGTGTGAAAAAATAAATTATGTGTTACATGTCACACGCCAAAAATACACTCTGATCTGATGATCTGATTTCCCAAATGCACAAAAAGGAGTATAACTTAAAAAAAACATTATTTTATTTTCCTCAAAATCAAGTCTTTAAAATTAAAATGAGAATTCCTGCAAAAAAATCAAAAGCCATTATCTTGGAACAAGGTGTGTTAACATACCTACATAAAATACTTCAGATATGTACCCACTAGAAAAATACGATGCTGACGGGATTTATGCCCGTATATCCACTGGTATCACGCCAATATGCTTTATCTAATTAAGCTATTTACCCCCTACTTAATTGCGATAATTTAAACTACTAGGTAGGTAACATGAAATGCCAAAGAACAGATAATAAATAGAATTCCGATAGGCTATATACTAATAGAGTAAATTTTAACGCAGGGTTTTGAATGTGTGTGTCCTATGAAAGTGAACCACGAATTATATTATACGTGCAATAGTGTGTGTAATACACTAATAGAAAATGAGTGTAAATGCATAAACCGAGTGCAGCTGTCAGTATTCGACGTGTGACGTATTCTTGACACGTGTTTAAATTTATCCCTTATTCTTCCTTACTCGGTTGCCTGCTTCTCCTTAACCGTTAAATATTTCAGTTCCCATTATTTCTGAGTTCCTTGGGCTATAAATGCTGAGGTATCATTTAAATATTTTTTTTAAATTCTAAAGACGTAGATTAATGTTTCGCGAATTAAAGGTGAAAAAATACAAATAATGCAATTTGAGACAATTTATTTATCATTTACATTAAAAAGTGTTTTAATTAATCAATATGTATAACATTAAATGAAATAAAATTAAATGAATAAGAAAAAAAAAGTTTTTTAGTGAAAGTCACAGTAGGTATACATTAAAAAAAACGTTATACAATGTGAATTCTTAAAAAGCTCCCATATTATTTTTTATGGTGATGCTTGAGTGAAAATATTATCGAATAATCCATAATTTAAATATATTTAAATAAAACATCGATTTTCCTAAAAAATAAAAATGTGTTTAACATGAAATCCTTTTTATTTAAATCAATATAATGACCAAACAAAATTAGATATATGATATATATTAAAACAATCTTGATGGATGTATTTCTAATGCCTGTTGGGTTACTTATTCTCCTAAAGTGGTCGGCAAACCGCGAATCGTGAACCGCGTGTGATTCTTTGCCCCCTTGAGTGCGGCTCTGCGAAAACCATTGCGAGACGGCGAATAGATAAAAAAAGTTGTTTTATAAATGCATCTGAAGAGCTATTTTGGAGTATTCAGGACTAAGCAGATATTCTAAGAAAAATAAAGAGTTACCATTGTCTGCTAAAACAGTGAAAGATAAAACAGAATATAACCAACGAAGATCATAAATTGGTTTCAACTTTATCAATAGCAGTTGACGAGTCTCGTGACATAAATGATAATCCGCAAGATTCACTTTTTGAACGATTTATTTCATCGTCATTTTGTTAAAAAAAACCTCTAAATGCTACTGTAACAAAATTGATTTTTTCTCCCTTTAATGTTGACATTGGCAATTATGAATTGCAATTACTGCTGGATTTAATAAAAAAAAATTATGGAGCTTTAAATTTGAACGTCTTTGTGCTGAAGTGGAAATATTGGAGAAAAACAAATGTGAACTTAGTTCACAGCACAGGTGGCTATGAAAGACCTGGAAAAGAAAGACATGATGATTTTAAACACCTCGAATAGTATTCCTGACTCATAATGATCAGTTGAACAAACTAGCATTTGCTGTTCTTTCCCTTTTCTGTTATACATATTCGTGCGAACAATCTTTTTCAAGCACGAACCTTATCAATAGTAAATTGGGAAATCGTCTTATTAACGAGAAGGAATTGTTTCTAAATACAACAACATACAAACCTGATTTACCTAAAATTTTCATGGAGATCGAGGCCATTGTTCACATTAAGTGTTTGTCAGTCATTGTGATGATTTAATTTTATGGATTCCGTATTTACAAATTATCAATAAATAAGATCATTATTAAATGTGATATCAAGCTTTATTCAGTGTATCTGTAGTATAATTAAAGTTTATTAGTTAATAAACGGCGAACCTACCTATATAGTTTAGGCTTAAGAAATTTGGCTGTCATTATAAATTCATATTAGGTTGTAGAATCTCATTCCACATATTAATGCGTCTGTTGAAAAATGAGTTTGCCGACCGCTGTCTTAAACCATAAGGCAAAGTACCATTTATCACCAGATAGTAGATACCTGCAGTTGTATTTGTTACGTCGTATCCCATGAAGACAGTGGGAGTGGGAGATGTGCAGTTTTTGAAGTCAGTCAGATTTGAACAGGAAAGTGCTGGGAAAATGAAAGGATAGTACATACTCTCGACGAAGTATTTCCAGGCTCTATCATAACTTTTCATATGGCCTGCGTTAGGTTGAATTCTTCCTCCATTGGGATAGAAGTCAGCGTGTCCTGGAAATCAATTAAAATCACTCTAATAATTCACGTCAACTCTACAGTTTCATTATTTAAAAATAAAAGTACCATTTTTGGGGTCCCAACAAAACAACCTGGACATTACGATCCAGGAGACCAATTTCTGAAGAAAGTACTGCAAAACCCATAGCGGAACCGCTTCGGCTGAAGCACGTGAAATGTTTAGTTTTAAGGGAAATATTGTGTGTATAGAGCTTCGAATGGTGTCGAGGCCTGAACAAAAAAACGAAACATAAGTGGAAGTGAATAAGCATTCGGCACGCTTATACCTCCGGTCTATGCGTTAGAGTAAGATAGAATTTTTGCGAAAGGATTAAAAAGTAAACATGTCAAAACGGAACTTTTTGTCGATTTTATGGAAATATAATAATTTTTTTATCCATTTTGGTAATGATTTCACATTTAATCAGTACTTACCCGTTTACATTCCATTATGAAACCGTTCATTGTTAAAGTACGTAGCTAATTAATCGTTCGAAGCTAGTTACGTACAAGAATGTGAACGGACTTTCCGATGTATTTTACAAACAAACATTACGTGTTTCTGTATTACAAAATCACAATAAATACTTAAATGAGAATTTAAACACAACACAACACTTTCAACGGTGATAGTTATGTAAAAGACAATAGATGAATAGCTTTCTACTTGTACAATATTACGTATGAAATTAAATATCTGACGTTTACAATTATGTCAAACTGACGATTGCGAGCGCCTCTGCCGTCAAAGCATATATTATACTTATTCAATCTGCACGCCCCACTGCCGGTTGAGAAAATATATAATTTCTTGTACTTCGAAGTAGGTTTGCGCAACGGGTCCGGGTGCTTCGATCAATTCGCCCTCCAGATATTGCCACCCAGACATTGTCGATAAAAGAATTTAGAAATGAGACAATTTTTATTTAATATTATATTTTTGATACACAAAAAAAACATACGAATAAAGATACTAAATGGTTTAAAAGGAGGCTTCTCTAAACTACTAAAAAACTTAATATTTACTAGCTATTAGAATGCCGCCCCTAAACTGCGTATCGCTTATCTATCCCCATGGTACATTACTGGTGAAAGTGTACATTGGCTATTAAAACTAAGGAAAATGATATAACGTACCCAAAAGCTCAGCAATTCCAAAGCTTCCGGCATTAGTATGAATTATGTCTACAAATCTAGCATCAGTTTTCCATAGTTTGTCGGTTATTGGATTTCCTTCGAAGTAAGGACCAGTTGGATCCAAGCCAGTGATTCTTTTGATTTTTCTATTGCCTGGCACAGAAGCTGTAAAGCTCTTTCCTGCATATCCTGCTATATGTGCTCCAAGACCGTGGCCAATCAAGTGGATATTTTTGTTAACTCCACCTACAAGAAAGTAAGCCAAGAGATGAAGAAGACACACGAAAAATTAGAAGTCAAGCAGATTTTTTTATATATTTATAATACAGTATAGCAGTGGCGAAGGGTGACTTTTTGAAAGAGGTAGGCTGTGGGAGTAACCATGCTTGTCAGATATATTTACGAGAAATAAGAAGATAACCCAATATTACTACTGATGAATAGGTATGCTAAATCGATGAAATTTCAAAAGCTTTATTGATTTGTTATAATTAGTTTATAAAAATAAGCAATTGGTTTGAATTACTTAAGAATTTTCCTAAACATTTATAAACGTAACATACGCTCAAAATATATTACCTATCATCTTTGAAAATATCCGTTGTTGCGTATATATTATTATTTTCACAATTTATAATTTAACCCAGGGGAGGGCAAACTGCGGCCCGCGGGCCGCATGTGGCCCGCCGGGTATTTTTTTGCGGCCCGCCATCATTAATTGTACTTTTGATTACGAATAACTTTTTTATATATTTTTAAAAAAATATTCACAATAGATTAAAATTTGAAGAATTTGTTGTTTCGTTAATATACGAGTATTATCTCAGTATGTCTTCCTTACGTCTCGTCTCACACTATGTAACCACTATTTTCTATGTTGAACATCGTGACACATTTAAATACTTTTAACTCTGCGTTGCAAGGAAAAAAAATATATGCCCACGATATGGTGAAGAGTTTGAATGGATTTCAATTAAAACTCAAGTTGTTCCTTCGACAAATATCGAATAAGAACGTGTGCCACTTTCCAACTTTGAAGTTGCTGAATATACCAGAATATAAATTTGAAGAATATGGTAAAATTATTAAAGCTCTGAATGACGATTTTTTACAAAGATTTGGTGACTTCCGAAAAATTGAGACAAGTTTAGCAACAGTACGCGATCCATTTTCAATAGATATTGATAGTGTACTGACAGAGCTACAACTTGAGATTATTGGTCTGCAGTGTGACACTGATTTAAGAGAATTGCATCGTCGTGAAGATATAATCAAATTTTCTTCTTTTCTTTCTTTCGACCATTTCCGATCCTAATAGGATCATATGGGCCCCCACAGGGTGGAGGTTTGTATTAACAGATTTTATTTTTTACGAGAAATGGATGTCAGCCACTTGCTCAACCTATTAGGTCCATATTCTGACTCATACACAAATTGAAAAACAATATGTGTACTTGCCTTAATTCAGACAAATTTGAACAACTTAAAGATCATGCAAGAAAAATGTTCGTTGTTTTTGGATCAACCTATATATGTGAACAAACATTTTCGATCATGAACCTCAATAAAAATTCTTTACGATCAAATATCTCCGATGCCCATTTACAAGCAGTTTTGAAAATATCAACCACAAAATTAACACCTGAATTTGAAAAAATGTACAACACTTTCATTCTTCTCATTAATTTTTTTGTAATGTTTATTTTTCGTGATAATAAATAGTGTATATCTAAAAATGGTATTTTACTTGCGGCCCGCCGCTCATTTTGAATTCTTGAATTTGGCCCTCCATCCAAAAAGTTTGCCCGCCCCTGATTTAACCCATAAAACTAGACATTTTAAAATACTTATATATTTAAAACACAGACTTAGGTAGGTACAATATCAGATATCTAAATTGTCTTATGAGTGAACTTATATAAATAAAAATCACGAGATAAATTATTTTGTATTTTTAATAACAATCAATACATATTTATGTGATTGAATCCCATAGAAATTATTTTTTAAATTATCTTCTTATTAATTATTTTGAATAAATGTTCTATAAAAATGAAAGCGCTAATGAAACAACTTGTAAATTTGCATGCGGAACGCCAGACAACTTGAAATTATGAGAAAAAAACTTCATATTGAAAAACCCATCGATTCACGCTAAAATAATCCTATACAATATGTGAAGCGAAACGCGGTGTGTTTTATTTTTTTAAACTTTCGAGAGATGCCATAGATGGTGCTTATTGAAATATGGGAAAAGATCGTAAAATCATGACAATTATACCATTGATGTCTTTGGGCATATTGAATATATTATTATATGTGATTATATAAATACATCAATATGAAAATAAAAAATATTTTTCTTAAGCAGGTAGGCTATTATCACAGTGCAGTCTGCAGTATAGTGCTGCTTTACGGTACTTAGCGAGGCATTCCACCTTACGAACGATCAGAATTAACGTTATGCTGAGTTCCGAAAACAGATGTTTATAGCGGATTTCTATATTATTGTTTTATTTCATACATACTTTCTCATTTTAATTAAGTCAGTTCTCTCACTACAGATATTTTAAATCAAGCAAATATCTTAAATTTGTAATTTGTAATATTCACTTTTGCGTTTAAAATGTTATTACCTGTGAAGTTATTGCAAACAAACTCAGCGAGCCAGGTACCCTCCAGTTGTCCGAGATATTTAGAATAATAAACAGCCCTCTCATAGGGACCATTCAAATATTCTGATATGTTGAATACAAATACGTTGACGTCATTTAGCTGGAGAAGGCCATTGGTTACTTCCTTCAAGATTGGTTGACACCAAGTGGTTCTGAATCCATAATGAAAAATCACTATTGGAAGGCTGGCGTTAAACGTAGAGTTCGCCAACAATAGTGATATCGGGTCTGATAAACTGAAAGTTTTCTGAAAAAAGAAGATACATGCTTTAAATACCCCAAGGCTTAGGTATAAAAAGAGTTTTTATGGAGGAAAACATAAATGAAACTGGACTCTTAGAAGGAAAAAGGCTCACAGTGAAAGTGAAAAGAGAGATAATACTTGGAACTGATATGGGAAATAATATTTTTTTTTATACAACGATTCACAAGTTTTAAGATGTAACGTTCTAATTATTATTAAAAACACTTCTGAGAAAATAATATATATATTTTCGACCATGTCCGATCCTAATAAGATCATATTATGGGCCTCCACAGAGTAGAGGTTTGTAATAAAAGATTTTGTTTTTTACGAGAAATGGATGTCAGCTACTTGCTCAACCTATTAGGTCCATACCCTGACTCACACACAAATTGAAAAACAATATGTGTACTTGCCAGACCCAGGATTCAAACATGAGTCCCAAGGCGTGATAGTCCAACGCTCAAGCCGCGCAGCCACCGTGGGTGAATAATATTATATAACCAATAGAAAAATCTTTTTTGAAAAAAATACAACACCCAGCAAGAATCGATGGGCGTGAGAGATGCGAGAGATGCAGTTACAGAGAACCATCTGCAAATTGTATTATTAGTGCACTATTTATGTCGAATCTTAACAGCCCACCCCTCGTCACTGTTATATAGATTACATTGATGGTTGAATTGTAAAGTATAAAAAATGAATACCTGTTCTGGTGAAGATGAAGAGTAAAGAACCAAAGACACATCGGATGCACTGGGTTGTCTATCGACAAAATATTCAGAACCTGGTCCATGTATATTAACTGGTGGACAGTTAGCTTAAAACCAAAGAAAAGTATGTTATTAGATAAGTACAAGTAATGTAAAAAAATTAAAGTAATATTAATAATATGGTGATAATTTAAGTGGTCTGTTTTGGATATGGTCGAGTCGGTTCTGTACGGTAAAGAAATACCGCTGAGGGAGGAATGAGACGAGGTAAGATAAACATAAGCCGGTTCTCACATCAAAACTCGTCTTGCCTAAAACGTGTCGAATACGTCGATGTAACGTCATCGTTATTAAACACAAATAACAAAACACACGTTGCCAAATGAAGCTCTGCAGATTGGTCGAATGCGATTGTTTCGTTTGAAAAAAACATCTGGTTGTTGCAATCGACAAGTTGCATCCTTCTCGGGCTCTGACTACTTACTTACTTAGGGTATGTGCTTATACATTTGGGCCACCTAGACGGTTTTTAGCGTCTATCCCCTTTATATGAAGTATCTATCTGGAGTGAAGCATGATTGGAGTGAGAGGACCTGGTTTCAGCGGTTTCGCGACCGACCGAGACCAGGTTTGGGATCTGGGTGAAGGAATCTCTAGTAAGTATATTTAAAAAGTGTTTCTTCTGAACAAACAATAACAATGACCGCCGCCGTCACAGGCCCCCAACATCTCCCCACCCCACATCTCGCTTCTGTCCGGCTTTGCAGAGTCCAGCGTTCAGTCATGGGGTCTGGCGTTCGTCTAATCCGAATCCAGAGCCGGGGTCATCTTCTTCTGCACCAGGTGAGTGCTCCCACGAAGACTGAGAGAAGGCCAAAAAACAAGACTGGCATTCATAATCGCATCTTTATCGTGTGTTACTTCGGGTCTTAGCCCGTTTGCTCATCAAAATTTGAGCCGCAGAGGGGGGAAAATCTCCGGAGGTGAGCAAGCCCACAACCGGCCAAAAACCCCTCCGCTGTGGTTTTAATCTGTAGGGAGACATAAAAATACTAGAAAAGAGTGTATAGAAGAAAAGAGTGTAGGAAAAAGGATATTTATTTAGGGGAGGGGGGATTTATTAGAAGTACCCTCCTGGGTCATCCGGCCATCTTGGGTGGTGGTCGGTCTAGGTTGAGTGGTAAGGGATCTGTAATCATATGGAAAAGTACAAGAAGAAAAAGAGTATACAAAAAAGAGAAGAATATAGGAAAAAAGGATATTTATTTATTTAGGGGAGGGGGGCATTAGTAGAAGTACCCTTCTTGGTCGGTCAAATTGATAGTGATCGTGTATGTCGTAATGTAATAAGTCTTTAATTGACGTGTTGGGATGGTTGTTGATGGAGCTGTAGAATTGCTTCGTGAGCTTGAGGATGTGGGTTTGGAGGGTTTCCAAGTTAAGATCGCTGTGGAGTGTGGTGTTCCTGACGAACCAGGGAGCATTGGTGATTGCTCTGAGAGTTTTGTTCTGTACGATTTGTAGTCTGTTGATGAATTTTAAGCCGGCAAATGCCCAGACGGGGCACGCGTAGGTCATAATGGGGCGAATGATAGCTGTGTATAATAGCAATTTGCTGCGATAGGCAAGTTTGCTCCTATGTCCTATCATGGGTTTGAGCTTAGCTAAGACTATGTCGGCTTGGCGTCTTTTATCGCTAATGTGTTTTGAAAAGTTGAGTGCTGTGTCTAGCGTTAGACCAAGATATTTGACCGTATTGGTCCAAGGGATTTTAGTTTTGTGCATTACCAGGTGTGGAAATTTGCGCTTACGTTTGGGAGGTGGTTTCTTCCTAAAGAAGCGCCTGAAGCAAATGGCGTGACTCTTATCTGCGTTTATCTTTATGCGCCATTTGTCGCACCAGGCGGAAACCTGGTCGGCCGACCTTTGGACTAGTTCTGTAGCTCTGTCTTGAGTCAGCGATCGGGAGAGGATCGCTGTATCGTCTGCATATTGCGCTATTATGCATGAAGCTAGTGGGGTGTCTGGTGGGATCGGAATGTCTCTTGTATAGAGGTTATACAAAGACGGAGCGAGAACGGAGCCTTGTGGGACTCCGGCGCTTGCGGGTCTGATTGAGGATCTTTCTCCGTACAGTTTGACTGCGAAGTGTCTGTCGGTGATGAACAAGTGCAGGATTTGAATAATTGGCTGCTCGATTTCGGCCTCTGAGAGTTTAACTATGAGGCCTTCGATCCAAACTTTATCGAAGGCCTTAGCAATATCTAAGAACAAGCCAACTGTAGATTTATGGTGATTGAAACCGTCTGTTATGTATTCTGTTACGCGCAGCAGTTGATGGTTCGTGGCGTGACCGGCTCTGAACCCGTGCTGAACGTCTGGTATGAGTTTCTTCTCATGGATAATGATTTGAAGTCTGGCATTTATAAGTCTTTCTAAGAGTTTGCTCATCGTAGGGAGGAGGCTGATTGGCCGGTGACTTTCGGGCAGAGTGTGATCCTTGCCCGGTTTTGGCAGGAGGATGATGTCAGCAAGTTTCCAGGCATCTGGAAAGTATTGCAGCTCTAGACAGGCATTGAAGATCCCTGTTAAGGCAAGGACGCCTTTCTCTGGTAAATTCTTGAGGGAGAGGTTGCTCACTCCGTCATTGCCTGGCGCTGAACGATTTTTAAGTCGTGAGATTAAATATTCAACTTCCTGAGTGGAGGTTGGAGTGATCGGAGGTGGTGGAGGATCTATTCTTTCATGTATGATTGCGCTGGCCCTGTCTTCAATTGATTTTAGGTGTCGTCTGGTGGACCTTTTAGATGTGTCTATTTCGTTGGGTCTAAATTGATTTTGGAGGCTGTCCGCAAATACCTCGAGTTTTTCTCCAGTCGTGTAGACCATTTTATTATGGGCTTTCAGGGGAGTGATAGGACATTTCTTTATCCTCAAGGCTTTAGAGAGTTTCCAGAAGGGGTCACTGCCCTTAAGTAACTCTGTGAGTTTGGAGTTCCAGGTCTCACTAGCGTGTGTGGCGTTTAGTTTGCGAACCTCTTTCCTTAGTTTTTTAAACTTGAGGAAAGAGGGCTGGTCCCCCAAGATTTGGGAGATTTTCCTGGCGCGGTTTCTCGCCGTGATTTTAAGTCTGGTGGATTTAGGCATATCCATTCTGTGGGTATCAGTCTGACTGATCAAAGTTGAAGCGGACTTGATCGCCTCGTTTATAGAGGCTGTCAGTTCCCCTATTGCGGAGTCTATTTTAGGTGTTGAAGAGAGATCTAATGGAATCGTGTGGTGTTCCTCCAGGTGAATGGCAAAGTCTTCCCAGGATACTTTATATCTTTGGGAGTCTGGTGTCGTAGCTAATGGGTCTAATGCATCCCCGAGGAACATTAGGATCGGTTTATGATCGGAGTTGAGTTCATCTATCGTACGAATGATGGGGATCTAATTGGTATTACGGATGATGGCAAAGTCGAGAATACTAGGCATGCCTCTGGTTGGGAAGTTAGTGGGAGACAGAGGTGCGACTATCACTGATTGGCTAGATTGAATGAAATCGTATAGTAATACTCCACGAGCGTTTGACCTACGGTTGTTCCAAGCGGAATGCTTGGCGTTGAAGTCTCCGGCTATGACTGTGGGAGTATTGTTGGTGTCCAATAAGTTATCAAAATCTGACCTGGTGGGTTTCTGTTTCGGAGGACAGTAGATAGCTATGAATTTAACTAAGCCGTAATTCTTAGTGGTTACTAATATCGAGGTAGATTCTATAGCCGGACGTGTGACGCGCGCGGGTGGCTGAGAGTGTATTGAACAGTGCTCGATATGTGATTTTACGATGATGGCTGTTCCGCCACCTTTAGTGAGTCTGTCGGTTCTGTGGATAGTGTAGTTCGGTATGTTAATATGGTGCGAGGGTTTGAGCCATGTTTCATTGACGAGCAGTATGTCAATGTCGTGCTCACGCAGGAAGTGTCGGACTTCGTGTTTGTCTTGGAGGAGTGAACCTCGAGTATTCCAGATCGCGGTCTGAAGTGATGTTGGTTTTATTTTACCGGCCATATAGGGTTGGGCAGATTAGCTCTAGCGAGGAGGTGACTTCCTCCGACAGGGCCTTCAACCTTTGGGACAGCATCAAAATATGCTGTACCTGCGGATGATCCTGTGGGAGGGTGATAAAGGTGGAGGTGGAAGTGGATGGATGGGCTGCGGGGGCTTTGGTGGTGGTGGATGGGATATCCTGGGTTCGGGGGGTGCTGTTCATCTGAGAGGCCGCTCGCATGGCCCAGGTATTTGGGCGTTGAACTGGCAGGCTCATCAGTGGTTGCGGGGGCGGGCGTTTGGCATATCCTTGATTGCCGGGACGTCTTGGGCAACCCTTGAAGTTCGCAGGATGCGGTCCTTGGCAATTTGCGCATGTCGCGGGGCCCATCTCCCTTGTGTGTGCGCAGGAGGAGGAGATGTGTTGTTCTCCGCATTTAACGCATCTGGGGGGGGGGGCGAAGCAATTCATGGCTGAGTGGTTGTAGCCTTGACATTTATGGCATTGCCCGGCGGAGGTTTTTCGTCTCAGTGGCTCGGCCTGGATGCGGATTTGCCATATCGCGGTTAGGTTGTAAACTTCCTTTCCACGTTCTGACTTCTCGACATCTAATAGGACCAGGGGCATGGGGGTCCTATTTGGTCCTTTGTTCATCCTCTGGACTTTGAAGACTGGGTAGTCGAGGACTTGCGTAAGTTCCTCTAGGATCTCTTCCTCGGTGAATTTTGGATCCAACCCTCTGAGGACAATTTTGTAGGGTTTTTGAGTCTGGAGATCGTACGTGTTGTACGAGATCTTTTCTGATTGGAGGTGGTCTTGGGCTTTTCTGTATGTATCCATTGACGGGAGGGTGACTTTGATTCCTTTTTGGGTGTCAACAGCATCGGCTATTGGCATGCCTATGCGGAACATGTATGATTGAAATTTCCGGTAGGTGGTTTTGTCATGGAGGACAATGGGCGGGATTTTGATCGTCTTGTTGACAGGTGCTGACGAGATCGTGGTTGGGGCGGGGGTTTTTGGGCTTGAGTTTGTGCTTGATGAAGCGCTGGATGGAAGTGATGGTGAGATAGGTGGTGGATCGGTTGTGGTCTTCTTCGTGGGGGGAGTCGCTTGGCTTATAGGGCCTTGGGGCGAGGGCGAGCTGGTTGAGGAGCTCGAGGCGTTTCTCCTGATTTCGTTGTGCTCCATTTTTTTGCGCGCTTTTTTTCCGAGGGCTATGGGGGTGGAGTGTTTGAGCGGGGAAGTTGCTTCGTCCTCAGTGATTGTTTCCAATCCTTTGGGAGTCTGTGCGATTATTGTTTTGAGGATCTCCTTCGTGAGGGGGGAGGTTGTGGAATTGGAGGAGTTGATAAGGCTGTCCTCCTCTTCTGAGTCCAAGTTGTGTATTTCATCTGGGGTGATGGTAGCTTGGGAGTCAGGGAGCTGGGGGGGGGCGGGTTGTTTATTCCGGGAGGTGCTCCTGGTTTGGCGTCCTGTTGTTGTTGGTGTACCTGGGGGAGATGTTGGTTTAGTGTTTAGTTCGGTTTTCTTCATTTGGTATAGGAACTGGCACTCGGGCGGTACCTCGTTCGGTTCCAGGGCCATGAGGGTGGCCATCATCGCTGTGAACATCTGCAGGAGTGAGTCCGTTTTATTGGTGGTTTTTTTATTTTTATTTGATGGTGCCATCGTAATTTTAATTTAATTTATAGAGTTTAAAGATTTTAGTTTGTTTGAAAGAATAAGAGTAGAAGTAAAAATTGCGCAATTAAGTTGTGCAGATTTTTGGGTGGTGACAATTCAGACGACTTGGTGGAAGAGATAAGAGTTAAAGGTTAAAAGTTAAAGATAGAGGGTTAGAAGTTATAAGTTATTATTTATTATTGCGCAATCTACTCTGTGCAATATTGTAAAGAATAAAAAAGTAAGATAATATGAAAATTGCGCAATTCAAGTTTGTGCAATGTTGTAGAAAATAAAATTGTTAATAAACGGCGCGAAAATGAGTTTAATGCTATTGCGCAATTTTAGTGCGCGGTAGGTAGGGGGGTCGGAGTAGGTAGGGGGAGGGTTGAATTGATATTGCGCAATTCAATTTGTGCAATATTTATACGTTTCGAAGACTACGCGCGACTGTCGCTACGTAGATGTGCGCGGTCTTCAGAAGCAATACTGGATCTCAATTATTATCGATAGGTTTGTTCGGCACGTGAGACAAGTTTTGATGTGAGAGCCAACTAAGGGTAAGAGCGGATCACTAAAGGTCGAGAACAGGTGGTGGTTAGTTTACCAACTGGCAGTTGATGGACCATTGCGACGTGTTGCAAATGGCCACAATTAATATAGACACAATGGATAGAATAAAATCGATAAAACTGAAATGCCATGAGTTCTAAATTACAACATTGATTCCTTAATCTGCAAACTGGTTAACTCAATTTGTGAAAATCGTTCAGGAAGGAGAAAAAACTAAGAAGTGAAGCAGAATTTATAAATTCCAAAAAATACGCTTAGATTTTTTTTTACAAATACGCTGCATTATGAATTAATAAACTATTTTAGGTTCCATTTTATAGATAAAGAAAATTTATATAAAGAGCGGAGTTGTTCCATTTATGATATTGCAATTTTGGCACCTGCAGTTTGTCTGTTATGTGTGAAGAATGGTAACGCATTTATTTATAGGTTAAGGAGTTTGAAATTTTGCGTGAGCATAGAAAGCATGCTTTATAACAAAATACAATAAAAATCTTATTTTTGGTCAAAAGTGCAGTTAACTGGTTTACAGATTAAGTAGTCGACATGCATCATTATTTCAATGAAGTTTTCAACTACATTCAACGATACCCATTTTTACGAATGAAAAAAATATATGCCTTAGTCAGGGGTTGGTAAACCGTGGCTCTTGGGGTATTTTCGTGCGGCTCTTTTTTTGCCAAATTTCCAATTCCCAATTTTTACAAAAACTTTTGCAAAATTCACAATTATTATTTTTTGTGATTGATATGTGCCTACACTTATTATATTATAAAGGTGTGATTGTTTGTTTACTTTATGTCTCATTTTTTGGAATGCAAAATGCATTTAATATTGACACGAGCACTTTTGAAGGTGCTCCAAAGGTCCAAATTTGTAGGTCTTGTCACCAAAACTGAAGATTTTGAGAGGGAAAAATGGAATTTAATTTCACAACATAAGTAGAGCGCTCTAAAAGATCTACATAAGGTAGATACTATGATTTTTAATACATGAAATAGCCTTCCGAGCTCATATGACCAGTTGAAATAAACTGCATTTGCTATTTTTACTATCTTCAAGTCTACATAATATGTATGTCAACAATCATTTTCAATCGTGAATAATATAAAAAGCATTTAAAGAAGCCAGATAATCGATGAGAATTTGGAGACGAGCCTGAAATTAAAATCTACAAGTTAGATAGATACGAGGGTGGGTCAATAATTCCTTAGAAAAAAGCATTAAAACAGGTTTTATTTTTGTATTTTTTTTTTATTTTTCAACATAATTTCCTTGGAGCTCAATACACTTGGTTAGACGTTTCTCAATTTTTTTTTAACCGTCAGAAAAATAAGTTTTCGGAAGGTCCTCAAAATAAGCATTTGTCCGATCGATGACTTCTTCATTTGAAAAAAAACGTTGTCCGCTTAGCCATTTTTTAAAGTTTGGGAAAAAGAAAAAGTCACTGGGGGCTAAATCTGGCGAATACGGTGGGTGGTCGACCAATTCGAACTTCAATTCTTCAATTTTAGCCATTGATCGTAAACATGTGTGAACACGGGCATTGTCCTGATGAAAGAGGATTTTTTTCCTGTTTAAATGAGGCCGTTTTTCTTCCATTTTGTTTTTTAGCTGGTCCAATAAAGATGCATAATAATCCCCTGTTATTGTTTTTCCTTTTTCCAAATAGTCAACGAAAATAATTTCACGTGCATCCCAAAATACAGTAGCCATAACCTTACCAGCTGATTTTACGGTTTTCGCCTTCTTTGGTCATGGTTTGCCTTCGCAATCCACTGCTTTGACTGTTCTTTCGTCTCGGGAGTATAATGGTGTATCCATGTTTCATCTACAGTCACAAAGCGACGAAAAAATTCATCCGGATTGCGTTGCATGAGCGACAACAGGGCTTTAGAGGCCACCACCCTACTGCGTTTATTGTCGACTGTGAGCAAACGCGGCACCCATCTTGCAGAAATATTTTTCATGCCCAATTTGTCATGTAAAATAGAAATGACGCTACCTTTTGAGATCCCTGTAACCTCAATTATCTCACTCAACTTTAATCTTCGGTCACTTAACACCATATCGTGGATTTTATTGATCATTTCTGGTGTAGTCACCTCTACAGGACGTCCTGAGCGTGGTTCATCCTTTGTTGATGTACGACCACGTTTAAATTCATTTAACCAGTTATAAATAGTTGCAAGTGAAGGAGCAGATATGCCGTGAACTAAATCCAACTCATTTTTTATTTCCTTTGCTGTTAACCCTTTTATATTAAAATGTTTAATAACAACTCTAAACTCAATTTTCTCCATTTTCCATTTTTCCATTTTCCACAAGCAAATTTTTTTTTAAATGTACGAGAAACACACAACAACCCGACCAATCTGATTGAAACTTCGCAGCATACTGAATCGGTAGTGCCGCTGCATGAAAACAAACCGCTTGCAGTACTAGTCACGCCACCTGTCGGCTTTTCTAAGGACTTATTGACCCACCCTCGTACCAAACACACAGACACTATCAGAAGAAATGCAAGAAAGGTCATTGCTCACATTTGTTTTAAGGAATGCATGAAAATTGTGTGTAATTCATATACCTACTGTTAAAATTGTATCAATAATTTCAACAATAAAAAATATATATTTACGTTAGTTTTATTCGGGAAATCTTCTTCGCTTAATAATAATATCAATATGGATAACATGTAATTATTAATTCACTTAAATAAATCATATTAATATAAAATATATGTATGGCTCCCGATTTTTTTTAACCGTTGTGCTATTCATATTTGGCTCCTTTGGGCAAAGAGTGGCCGACCCCTTACTAGACACCTGTGTCTGCTCGCAATAAAATTATTGAGATATAACATTGAAATCTATTAAGATGTGTACTGAACTAATACGAAACGAATGTGTGTTGATAGACCTTCATTTTACGTACCTGGTGTTGCCGATCCAACTGTTATATTTATCATCATCAGCACCATTCCACCAAGAATATGAATCAACTGACGTCTCACCATTGAAGATCTTAAGTATCTATAAAATTAGAAAGTTAAATAACATACATAGTATACATATGTAACTAATCAGTGGCGAATAGTGGAAGTAGGCTATTAAGATCCAACATACATAGTGGACACAAAACTTTGTCAGTTAAACATATTTGTTTTCATATTAATGCTATCGACCGATGGTACTTGATGGAATTTGAATTTAAATTCTAATGGATTTAAGTTTTGTACAATTCCATTTGACTCGTTTTTGGCGATCCGGGTTTCGCCTTTCGGCGTCTTCAGGCACTGTGTATACCTAGTTACCAAAAAGCAAATAAACACTGATCACGAATACTATTAACGCTAACTGATATTACCAATCAATATAATAAAGTAAGTAAAAACTCCATTAACTACCTCTCAAGTCTAAGGATCACAATAAAAAATAACAAACAAATTATGAATAATTGAAGTGTTAGTACAAAACCCTCTATCTTATTAATAATAATACTTTCGATAAGCATATTATAATCAATCATCAAAATCTAATAATAGATAATTATTAGTACTTATAAATAATAAAAATATTACACTCAAGAGGTGTAAAATCGTCAATTCTAGGAACAATGGTAACGTATTGGAAATTAATGGAGCTAACTAATGAGATATTATATCTATGATATCAGTATTTAAAAGTTGTTAGATAAACAAATTATATTCAATAATAATCTCACATGATACTTACCTACTTTTTTATTTTTTATTTTTTGGAATATTATTTTTTGAAATATAATAAATCCACAAATAAACCCACCTAATATATATATATACACACGTATACATACCTTCATCTTATTCTAAGTTAAATGAAAATAAATTTAATAAATATGACTGACAAAGTGCACTATTTATGTGGAATCTTAACAGGTTACCTCCAACCCTCGCCACTGTAAATATTATATTCAGATCATAAGCGAAACATTTATTCTTTCATAATGTGAATATTATATTTTGCCATTCACGCATAACATTAGTTACTTGCTCTGAATCAAACACACATTGAAAAAGCAAGGTTTAAAAATTTTCCAGACACGAATTTTAAATTCGCAACCCTAAGTTTTAATAGTTATTTGCTGGTTTTCGAACTTACAGTTTTTTTATTTTTTAATTTGTAAATGTGTACTTACAAATCGTGGGTTTATTAGTTAGCTGCTTAGCTAAATTTGTTCCTAATTCAAATTATTTTTCATTAAAAAACAGAGGTGGGAAAATATATCGTAGTGTTGCTGCCAAAAACTGGTAAGTCGATAATTTAGTATTTAGTTTTAACAACGAATTATGTGTCTATAAATAAATGCATCCACGATGTCCGAGTAGCTTAAGCGATAGCCTATAACGCCATGGGTACCAGGTTTGAATGCTGGGTCTTACAAATACACATACCATTGTTTTTAAATTTGTGTTTGAGTCAGAGTATGGACCTAATAGGTTGAGCAAGTGGATAAAATGTAATATTATTTCATTCAGTCTTTCATGGCACACCTTATTATTCCCATACACATTGTCTGGTATAATATTGAGTAGGGTAACGAAGATAAAAGATTTGGGTGTATTGTATGATGCAAAGTTCACTTTCAATCAGCATATTATTCTTAACATCAGTACTAGATCTAGCAAAATGCTTGGTTTTGTTATGAGGGTTTCAAAACCATTCAAAAAAGTCCGAGTGCTATGTACATTATACGTATCATTTGTGTTGAGTATTCTTGAATATGCCAGCATTATTTGGAGTCCTAATACCTATTAATTAGGTTTAGTTGGGTCGAGTTCACCATAGATTTCTTAGATTTCTCTACTTAAGAACACACGGGTTCTTTCCTTATGATAATGATAATAAAATGAATTTCCCGACTCGTTTTCTTCTGTGTATGCTATCAATGCAATTCCTGTCCACCCGAAAAGTGATTGTTCTTTTAAAGCAATTTTTTACTTCTTCGTGGGTTCATTTATAAACCGTATATACTGGCAAATATTAATTTTCATGTTCCCACCAATATCACTCGTAACTCTACGGTCTTCAAGATACCTCGTCGCAGGACAGTAAAGTTGTTATGTTTCATGATGCTGTGTATCGTGCAATTAACTTATTTGATGGCACCTTAAAGGTTGATTTATTTTTTATTAACTATATAATGTTTGTGGACGTGTTAAATATGTTAAATTTATAATTGTATATGTTATCATGTTTCTTTAATATTTACATAAACACATGCTGTCTTTTCTACTTTCTTGTTATATTAGTTGTTATTTGTAATTAAGATATTTTTATAATTTTGTATTTACTATGTATTATGGCGCATTGGCCAATTGCTGTAATGCCGTAATACTCTTTTCTTCTAAATAAATAACATCCATTTCTCGTCAAAACAAAAATCTGTTAATGCAAACTAATATAACTATGTGGAGGCTCGTATTAGGATCTTATTAGGATCGAATATGGTAAAAAAATATAAACATGTAATCTAGAAAAAAAAAATCAAAGTGATCTGATATATAGAACATGTATATAAAGCACACATAATGTTGACATATTTGCAGTTACATATAAATATTCATCCACATATTATTGATCTTTAACGTAAAGTAAGTAATAATGTCGACTTAACTATATTTGGCAGAAGCAAAAATTTCACATGCATGACGTAAAAGTATCTTATTACAAATAATGATCGCTTTTGAAATTTAATGATTATTTAAATATCAGCTTAATATGACAGAATAATCAAATCTTACAAATAATGACTTATTGTAGACAGTGTTGTTGTCAATAGAAAAATATAAAAAAATAAAATGGCTAGATAGATTTTATAAGACTTACCTGTTTAAAGAAATTCTAGCAACTGATAACACTTTTCAACAATTGTTTCAATTTATTATTTAATTTAATTTAAATATCAGAGATACCAATGCTTTTATATTTTGCAAAGAGTCGCTTATCCGTTATGTTAATTATCATTAAAAAAATAAAGTATTACATAGATCACGATTTTTAGAAACCGTGTCAGACATGGCTTATACATAAAATTGTAAACAATAGATTTATGGAAAATTCCACTGACCGTTAATAAAATTAAAATGTACCTATAATTCCAGAAGTTGTTAAGTATGTACACTTTCGGCATGATTGAGATAACCACAGAACCCATTCGCTGCGTCCAACGCAACTGGTGCGTTGCCCATCAGATGGCCATTAGATATAATTAGCATGTTATTTAAACGTGGTAATTAAATATTAATTGACACAATCACTGCTGACCTGTTAATTCATATTTAATTTCCTCATTTAAATATCATGTTAATTATATCTAATGGTCAACAAATGCAAACGCGCCAGCCGCGGTATCAGCACTAAATGAGTTTTAAAAGGTCCGCAGCGAATGGGTTTAATAAATATAATTTATTCCACTAGGCTAAATTGTATTTGAATGTGTGAGTGTCCTATGCAAATGAATCACGCATTATCGTGCAATAGTGTGTGTTGCAATCTTCAATACACCAATATTCAATTAGCGTCAATGCATAAACCGAGAGCAGTTGTCAGTATTCAACGTATGGCGTATTCTTGATACGTATTCTTGATACGTATTTAAGTTTATCCCGTATTCTTCCATACTCGAGGTATCGGTTGCCTGCTTCTCCACACCTGTTAGGTATTTCAGTTCCCATTATTTCTGAGTGGGGTTAACAATGCCAGCTTTTGTTACAAATGCTTGAAAATTATTATAAAAAAACAGATTAAGATAAAGAACAAATTTTATTTATTTTACATATAGTAAACC
Source organism: Rhyacophila brunnea (assembly GCF_057557595.1). NCBI lineage: Eukaryota > Metazoa > Arthropoda > Insecta > Trichoptera > Rhyacophilidae > Rhyacophila > Rhyacophila brunnea. The sequence continues at coordinate 25,788,819 of NW_028232904.1, read as the reverse complement.
ACAATTTTTTAATTTAAGACGTTCACAACATGGCATTTAAAAACAAACAAATATTATTAAAACAGTATTACATTACAGATATATATCAGTATTAAGTTAACAGTAGAAAAGTGTAAATACAAAAATTATAAATTAGATAAAAGTAAGTACACCGAATGAGCTAAGCAGACACTATTTTAAGAATTTATAAAACAATGCCCACCTATACTCAACCACACGTAGGTGAAATATGTAAATATCTGAAGTTGTTTGTTTGAACAGAGTTATTACCCTCCCAATTGGCATTACTAATGGCAGGTTAGTTCTACACCTTAAGAGAACAAACAACAGATGTTCCCGATTTCTAAGATAATGATTGTTTATTTCTCAGAAGTATTTTCAAATTATAATAAAGGTACCGTCTTATTACCTAGTTCCATTGTTTACGAGTTAATAATGACAATCTAATGCGCTTACTGAATGTAGTACTATAATAATGAGTAGGTATTTGTTGTATCTATTACGGACTTTTACAAATACTTATCTAAAAACAAAAATGTCTAAAAATTCTTTTTCTTCTTCTTCCACCCTGTCACGTCCCAACATTGGGGCATAGGGAAAGCACAAGTTGGCGCCACTTCCCTCGGTCCATCGCCAACTCCTGCGCCTCCCGTCATGTCAGACCTGCAGCACGTAGGTCACTTTTGTAGCACCACTGCAGGGTAAGGGAGGGCCGGCCACGGCGACGGAACCCTTGAGGCTGAGCCACAAGAGTACGAAGTGCCGCACTCTTTGGCGGCATCCGGAATACGTGTCCCAGCCACGTAAAGCGTTTCTTCGTGATAACTTCAGTCACCGAATGCTGTTGTGTCTGCTCACGATCTCGGGTGTTTGTAACGCGGTCGTACCAATGCATCCTTAAGATTCGGCGGAGACATCGATTCTCAAAGCTTAAAAGCGGAGACTCTTGAAGCTTAGTAAGATGCCATGTCTCACAGCCATACAGGAGCACAGGTAGCACGCACGCGTTAAACAAACGACATTTAGTCCTCGCCACAGCCTTGACCTCCATGCGACTCCAAGTTGGTTGAACGCAGATCCTGCCACACCCATGCGGATTCCAAGCTCACGAGAAATACCACCATCATCGGCAACCGTGGCACCCAAGTATTTGAACCTACTTTAACTAAAAATTATTTATCTATTTTTTTTATTCAACGAATATTTGACAAAATATAAAAATGTAACATTCTTTTTATTGAACATACATAATTTAAATCTTTGTTTTTAAATACGACACCCAGCAGTAATCAAACCTGCGTCTCTAAATTATTAATGTTCAATACTTAGAGTGTTACATTCTTAAATCTTGTGAATTATTAGTCGTTGAATAAAAAAAATAGTTATTTAAAAAATATGAGCAAGTTAAAGTAAGTTACAACAAAAAATCTTGGAGTGATCTGTGACGTCGGTTAGTAATTAAAGTAATACCTACTTTGATCTAAAATACAAAATCCTATCTCCAATAGTAGCTCAATTTGGAAAGCGCTTCAGAGAGTATTAATAGTAATTAGTTAAAAATTGTCGCAATTAAGTATGGCGCCCTTAGCATAGTGGTATATGTGTATGGGCGCGAAACCCGAGAAATGCAGGTTCGATTCCTGCGTGTCATAGTTTTTTCAAAAATATATTACAAATATATACAAGTTATAATATGTTTCCTCAGAAGTGTTTTCAAAATTATGTATGTTCAATAATTAGAATGTTACATTCTTAAATCTTGTGAGTTATTCGTTGAATACAAACATATTTAATTAAAAAAGGTTCATTTAAGTTAAGTGACATTAATTTTTTAAAGACATTAAAACAATCAATTCATTAGTCTCAGAACGTTTTTTGAATAAATTTCGAACTACTTTACTTGAAATAGTGTTCTAACTAATATTGACAATCAACTAAGGATAACAAAAAGTTACTTGATTAATCCCCTTTCTGATCAGAAAACCGAGTGTTAGAGAGAATTTAAAATAGCTCTCTACCAATTCTGCCTGCTAAGCTGTCTATCTTCGTCGCTATTTTATAGAATATGGGAGTGAGGTAACCACACAAGCTAGTTATCTGCCTATTCAAAAATGCTGACATGGGAAAAAAATATTATAATATAGGGTAAGCACTCCATATGAATAATCTCTAATGGTTTATTTTTAGACATCGTTTAGTTTTTAAAGGCATACACTTTAAATTCTAATGGATTTAAGTTTTGTACTATTCCATTTGAGTCGTTTTCATCTTCAGGCACTGTGTACACTCACCAAAAGACAAATAAACACTGACAATGAATACTATTAACTATAACGTATATAAAAAATCAATACAATAAAGTAGGTAAAAACTTTATCACCTACTTATTAAATCAAGGATCACAATAAAAAATATAATAAATAAATTATGAATATTTGAAGTGTTCTAATAAAATGAACTCCTACCTTATCACTGATAATACACTCGATAAGTTATTTTTTGTTAATTATTGTGATCCTTGACTTAATAGGTGGGGCTGTATTTATTGTCAGTGTGTATTTGCTTTTTGGTCAGTGCACATAGTGTCTGAAGATGCCAAAAGGCGAAACCCGGGTCGCAAGAAACGACCCAAATGGAATGGTGAAAAACTTAAATCCATTAGAATTTAAATTCAATTTCCATCAAGTTCTTTCGGTCGGTAGTATCAATATGGCATACGCTTTGCAGTACACTAAGACTAAAATTTTATACATATGCGAGTATCTGTGTCCTTTAGGTTTATGTACCTACCTTTCCAAGTTGTTATATAATTGATAAAAAGTTCCCAAAAAATATGGCATGATCTTGATTGAATACCACTTTACTATAGTAGGTATCTATTTCGATAAAGCCGATGTATTTTACGTGAGTTACATTGGTATTATCTTAAAAAAATCATTTAGAAAAATAACGAAACTTGAATGCAATAGAATGAATGGGTTCAGAAGCATAATGTGAGCGAATACATATCCGTGACTATGCGATAGCGCAAATGAGAGCGATGCAAAGTGGGTGTTTTGCATGCGATCGCACAGCAAAGACGCACACTTTTTGCATGCAAGTAATGAGAGAGACCATTATTTTGTTAGCTGTGAATAGTTTTGGCATATATCAAGATAAATAAATATATTCTTTTAATAGAAATAAACTACGTGTGTATTATTCAGTCACAAATAAAAATAATTTAATATACATAAATTGAAACACATCAGATATATACCCGCTAGAAAAAAATATGGTAGAAAAATATACGATGCTCGACGGGACCTTTCATGTAGGACCTACTAGCTTAAATTGTCGCAATTAGATAGGAGGCTCATAGCATAATTGGTTAATGAATAGTGGCACGATATCAGTGGTTCAAATTCAAATTTATTTATTTAACATATAATGAACATAACAAATTATAAATTCAAAGCGTTCATGACATGACATAAAATAAGTGTTAATAACTTTTAAAAATAAAAATACAGAGAATAAGTAATAAAATAATAAATAAAATAAGTAACAAAATAAAAGTAGATGAAAGCACACAGAGTGAACTTTGATAGACCCTATCTTAAAAGCTTATAAAACAACGTCCATCTAAATTCACACTCACGTAAGTGGAATATATCAATATCCAAAGCAATTTCATTAAACATGGTTACTGCCTTCTCAGTTGGCATTACTAATGGCAGGGTAGTTCTGCACCGTGGGAGAACAAACAACGGATGCTTTGGTTATAGGTACGGGCTCAAATCTCGTTGAGCATCATATTTTTTTCAAATATATTTTTTTCTAGTTGTGTATCGTGGGCGTACAGGCAGAAGTCTCTAACTCCAAATACACAGTTCTGAGATAATAAATGTTTTGTGTTTTTGGTATTCTTAAAATGGTTGTAAAATCTTTATTTTTTGAGTTATTCATTACTTTTATTTTTTTATAATATGTTCAATAATCTTAAATCGTGACTTCTGCCAGTCAAGCAGTATTACTTTTTCTATATAATGACATTAAAATCTCAATTTCGTCAAAACTGGTGTTAGTGACTTCTACCTGTACGACCACGGTATGTTCAATATTTTATGTAATGTTACATTCTCAACATCTTGTGAATTATTCGTTGAATAAAAGAAATGTTTTATTAAAAATAGTTTAAATTAAAAAAAATGAATATCGTTCAAAGTAATTTTCGGTGAACAAGAAAAACCGAATTCTATCATAGAGATTATTATTTGATACACAAAGGGATATTTTATGATAGTAATATTATAATATGAAAACATAATTTACAAAACACACATTCACCCTCTTCATTGTGAAAGCATTTGAAAGTTTGGAATATTTTATGAAGGTCGCCATAAGTGGGAAGTTAGTTCAAACTTTGGGAGTAAAAATTTATTGAGTAAATGTGAATTTCATAATAGCGAATCTACATACCAAAATTCATATCTATACTTTTTGATTGACTCATGCATAGAATATGAAATCAGAGATTTTTTGTATGTTCATTTTTCAGGAGTATCACACTGGAATTTTTATTGTTCCTCAATCTGGGTGACGCCTTGAAGAAGTTTTTTTAATAGCGGTAAAAATAGTTTATTAAAACGGGTTATTACTTAGTATTCAATATATTACCTGTTCCGATCTAGATATTCTAATGAATAGTGATGGGAAAAACATCAAGAGTATTAATAATGAGATGGAATGCAGAACAGATAATAAATAGAATACCGATAGGCTAAATTCAATACGCCGCACGTTAATGCAGGGTTTTTAAATGTGTGAGTGTCCTACGAACATGAAGCACGCATTATGCACGTGAAATAGTGTGTGTAATACACCAACATTAAATGGGCGTAAATGCATAAACCGAGAGCAGTTTTCAGTATTCGACGTACAACGTATTCTTGAGACGTTTGTAAGTTTAACCCGGATTCTTCCTTACTCGAGTCAGTCGCCTTACCCGTTAGATAATTCAGTTCCTATTATTTCTGAGTTCCCTGGTCAGCGCCATCTTAAGATACAGAACCTGAGCATATCTTTTTGCACAAGCATATTTTTCAAACGAGTGGTCTTTCTATTCAGCTGTCAAATTATTTAACTCGTTTAAATAATTTTTGAAGATTTGTTTGACAATCAAACCTGTGTGACAAGGTTTGTCATTTTGAAAAGTATTACGATAAAAGACTAGTAGTATTATTATTTGTAACAAAGTACTAACTTGAAAATAATATTATGTATTATGTTTATCATACTCGTGATAAAGTACTTACAGGCGCAGTTTGATATTATATAATGTAGACTGAAGGATATAAATGAGTTATTAGTTATTGTCGTTTTAAACTGACTGTCAATTTAGTAAGTGTTTTACTGTATTGTGGTATTCTACACAGAAAAAATTTACTTACTTTGATTGTCACTTCCAATTGAACGTAGGTATGCAGAATGTAGCCAGTCCACAATAATGTCGAGCTGAGATAATGGCACTTTAGCAACAACATGATATTAGAAATGTATGTAAAATTGTAAATAGTATTTTATTTCAAGAATAATTTTTTGAGGCTTGGCTATTTTCAGCAGAACGTAGAGAAAAGCTTCTCGCATCTGATCTAGATATATCATATCTCATTTATTTTAAAATTTTTGTGGACTGGCTACTTCTTGCATAACTATGTCCTTTATTATTATATATACTATATTAATAAGACAGAACCACTAAATCACATTAACTCCAAGTTATTCAAGATATATTAAGATAATCAGTGTTTAACGAAGTCAATAAAAATGCTCTGACAAGTGAACACGACAGACATGTCAGTATAAGCACTCTATGGAATAATGATAGGTCACCCATGGACAGCAGCGGGAAAGGCAGGGGAGGTAGGACCACTTGTTGTATGCAAGTTTTCGAATGCTTAGGCTTGTACTTCAGTCGGCTTTGCTATGGTGATAGCTTTGAAAAAAAGCTCGCAATCCAAAGCTTGGCCGGTACTACTAGTATTAGACTATGTCACGAGGTCTTTCAGGTAAGACACCGAATAATATTTTTTTGGCAAATAAATGATTGTTTATAAAAATAAGAAAAATAACAGAAACGTGTTATCGTATAAACTAGTTAGAATAGCCCTGCAGGTATATTATGATTCTTAAAGTCAACTCGTTTACACAATAATAAGACCTATAACACCCACAATGGCCGAGCGGGTTATTATGTCGTAGGTGGAATCCCGGGTCCGGAAAAATTTGCATGCTGTTTTTTAATGTATGGTTACACCCACAGTATAGACCTAATACGTTGAACAAATGGTTAATACATACATTTATCGTAAAAATTAAAGAAAACAATGTTAATATAATATCCTTTACACAAGGGGTGTCAATAAGGTCGATCGCGAAATGATTTAATTTATTTATTCATAATTTTGAAGTACAATGGGATTTTATTTATTATACAATTTTTTATTTATCTCATTATGTCAACATACATACCGATAAAAGGAAAAACATTATGAGTTATGATTGATTATTGTTATTAACCAGTTTTTAAAACTCCAATAGGACTGCTCAAAAATTGTACCCTTACACTTTATAATGTAGTACAAGTAATTCAAACTTTGCTAGCATACAGAAGTTAAAAATAAAATTAATCTATTCAAAATAAATTAACTTAAGCTATTATGTAAATAAAAAAATTCTATGTACACCGCTATATTTAATCTTATTATTGAAATGGTTGTTTTTTGTTTTAAAAATATATCTATTATGTACTATACTTTTATATATTATTATATATATATTATAATTTATGATTGCTTTAAAAGTCATTGGACGCTGAAGACGCACCTGGCGCGTAACGATCAGGCGGCCGATCGATGTAATTAGCATGCATTTTAAATGTGATAATTAAAAAGTTATTATCTACTCAGCAGTCAATGTGCAATAACAAAGAGACAATCTTGTAAAATAAAACATTGTTTAATCCTAAAAAAAATTAGGTTTTGTATTTTTTTTTTATATATATTAATTTTAATTAATTTACCATTCAATGAATAATTCACAAAATTTAAGAACGCAACATTCTAATTACTGAGCATACATAATTTTGAAAACACTTCTAAGAAAATACATTATAACCAATAAAAAAATCTTTTGAGGTATTAAGAGCCATTAGTTGAAATTTGTCGCAATTAAGTATGAAGCCTATAGCATAGCGGTCTCTGTGCATGGGCGCGAATACCGAGAGATACAGGTTCGATCCTTCTGGGTGTCTTACTTTTTTCAAAAAAGATTTTTTCTATTGGGTTGGATTTTCTATATTTTCCCTAACTTCAAAAAATGCGGATTGTGGAGAATTTTTCTTCTCCAAAGTAGATTTTATGTAAATTTAGTTTACACCCCTACTCTATACTGTAAAAAAGTTATATATGATTTTTGCAGCTAATTTACTTAAGCCGCCAAACACTGGTTATGGCTCGTTTAATGAGGCTCCCAGAATGTTTTTTTATGATTTTGCTATAAGAATTTTACCTTAATCCATCAAGATAGTAGGTAATTTGGCAATTTGAACAACGAAAAATATATGTATTAATACAATATACACGACGTTTTTTTGTATTGTATGAAATAACACAAATTTCTAAGATCCCCATTTTCAGTTTTTTTCGCATTTTATCTTCATCTCAAATCTACAAATGCGAGATTGCAAATAAAACAGCGACATCACCGCGTATATTTTATTCATTGCCGGTGCAAGAAAGGGAAAAGAAAAAAAAACATATTGTGACACTTTCGAAATTCAAAACGCTGCTGGTATTCTTATTTAGCACCTTTACTTAGCGGCGCTGCTGTCGCCGCGGCGCCGGAAATGCGTCATTGGGATAAAGCGCCGTGTGACGAGTTAAAGTGAGATTGTAAAAAAAAACGTAATCTTTGTCATGTACAGGAGAGCATATGCGTGCTAAAAAAAAACGAAATTTATTCTTCATTTTGTGGAAAGGGAGAGTGGTGTAGCCTTGTCAGTTAATTTTACCATATTTTAAGAGATACACTTCTTAAGCTGAGATAACAAAAAAACATTGTAAGATCAAAATTTATTACGAAATATCATAATATATTAAACCAGCATGAGTGGAGAGTATATTATATCGTAGGAGTACTTCCAAAAGTTTGTAAGTCGCAAAAAAAAGTTATGTGAACATTTTGAAGTTTGATATTTTCTGTAAAACCAGCCCAACCTAACTGAAATATTTTTTTTTTATAAATTATATACTTATTGAATTATATTCTACAAGAAATGAAAATATAATTATATTAAAATGGAATTCTACCAAGTAAATGCTAACTCAATTATTGAAGTATATTCTATTATTTAATTATGTTAAATAGTAATGATTATTTAAAAAAAATATACACAAACGGTCATATATATATCAATCTTTGGCGGATGACATTTTACACACACAAAAAAAAAGTCTTATCAATGTGATCATATTCTCAGTGTATTTAACGCAGAAAAGTTAAATCAATCATTAATTTGTTATAATGCTAAAATTTATTCAAGATAATGCATTAAATAATTTTAGAGATAGGAAAATACACTGAAAAATATCGTTTATTATAATATAAAATACTTTGTAAGTATAATTAAAAAATTTAACCATTTGATACCAAGTTTCGTGTAAGAATACCCTAATTGAATATATTATCTACATAATTTGAAAATATCTCACGCATATACACACTAAAAAAATATTTTTTAGAAAAAAATACGACACCCGACGGGACTTGAACCTGTATTTGCTGGATTCGTGCTAGTACACTTTTCTAATTAAGCTACGGAAATTTTATTGTATCACGACAATTTTAACTAGGGCTTGTTGCATGTTACTTATCGAATTGCATTATAATGTTGGCTATCGGTTTTAGTGTATTAAAATAAATAAGGTATCAATTAATTTCTTAATTACTAACCGACGTCGCGGATCACTTCAATATTTAGTTTTTATAACATACTTATACTAATTGTTAATAATTTTAATAAACAATTTCTTTTGTTCAACGAATAAGACACAAGATTTTAGAATGTACCATTCTATATACTGCATATAAATACATATGAAAGAATATTAAGGTATTCATGATTGACAACTGACCAATAATATTGTAGCATAATATAATAGATACCTGAGAAATATCATGAATTTGATATTTCGTGTTTAATCATTTGGCGTTTAAAATGTTATCAGACTGATTCTCCCATCCCGTAGCACATTTTGAACCTTTAAACGAATATTGTCAGTCAACAACGACTGCCAAAATCACCAGAACAACAATGAGGTCCACTCACGTTGAACTGCACGTTTGAAAACGTCTGCAAACTTACGTTTTTATCATCTTCTACATGCCTACGCTTTTCGACTGTCATGTCAAAATCACGTTTTTTTGGTTTTTAGCGGTTGGCACTATGTATTTTCTATCAGAATGTTGTCTATTATATATTATGGTCTGCAGGTTGGATTCTATTCAAAATATTATCTATGGATGTAATATCGCAAGTAATTTTCACGTACGCACACGTAAAAATTGTTAAAATTAATTGAAATTAGCATGAATAATTAATAATAATTCAAGTTACTAATACATTATAGTTGGCATCTTGGCTCTTCATCAGTGTCATTCTTCAGTGAATTTACAGAGATAGTGACCGTTCAAAATATTCTGCAAAATGACGAAACCATAGACTAAATTTGTCACCGTGACAGCGTGACAGTAGGCGATATGCACCTCAATTTGATTAGCGCTTAACTCTTAAGATATATCGATGTAATAAAAATAATAAATGGTGACATTTAATGATGGTTCATGCCTTTCAGATCCAGTGACTGCAATCATATAAGAAAGGATAAGTATATACTGGGAATATCAGTCCTATGCGACATTTCTTTTACCACGGGAAAAAACTCGACTACAAATCGCAGTTCTCAGTTCCCAATAAATACGTGAAAATATTCATCAAAATCACCACCGCCTTGCGCTACAAAAAATTTTCCAGGGTTTTTGCAAGGCGGTTTCATAGGCCCTGGCCGAATTCAAATTAGCAATAGCCGATGCGGGTAAAATAATAGATTTCAATAAGGCATATTCCCTCAGCCGGCACTATTTTCATTTGACTAGCATCAAATAGAGTAGTTTGCGTGCCAAAGTACTTAAAAAACCTCGATAGTAAATGCGAGGTATCCATAAAGGCATCTAGAAAAAAAAAACTCTTAAGATAATAAAATATGCCTATTCATCATTCCTTTTTTTAAAGTGCATAATTATTTTACTATGCCACTATTGATAAAAACTAAAACTTGGGGTATCTTGTCTCTGAATTGTTTATACAAAAAACACTCAATCCTTTATATAGCTTGTACGTAAAATGGGAAGAGAAGATATTACCCGCCTCATTTGTTGTGATATATTGGAAGATAATATGATCCATGTATTTTTACAACATCATACTATGATCCATAAAATTGTATAAGTAACGGTTTTCTTCATTAGACTTCCAACGACTCCATATGAACGATAATAGTTGGTAATTTATGTGATTTAAAGACAGTTGATTTTTGACTCAGTATAAAATTATTTCATTACTTTCTAAAGTAGTATGAAATATTATAAAAAGAGTGCTCTATTACTAAAACATTTTTTTGTTAAATTATGTTAATAATGATACAAGCTTTTATAACTATGTAGGTAAAGTGTTCTCCAAGTTTTGGAACAAATGGCTTTAGTAAAATAATAAAAAGTTTATTAAACAGACTGTCAGCTTTATTTCATCAGACAATCAATTAAAAAAACATTTCTTTTAGTATTCATATACTTCAGACAAAAAAAGAGCTGCCCAGAAACTAGAAACCAATTTGGCTTAAGCGTGGGTCTATAGCGTCGTGGGTCCCAGGTTCGAATCCTGGGTCTGACCAGTACAAATATTGTTTTTCAATTTGTGCATGAGTCAGAGTATGGACCTAATAGGTTGAGAAGGTGACTAACATCCATTTATCGTAAAAACAAAAGTCTGTTAATACAAACCTGCACCATGTGGAGGCCCATATGATCATGCTAGGATCGGAAATAGTCAAAAGTAAGAAAGAAGTATTTTTACGGCTACCTACATGTAAATTGTACGTAAAACATTTCACTGTGGTACAGTTCGCCGTGAGCTTTCTGTACGGTCTCCAATTTTATTAGATTTAATATGAATATTAATTCAATTTTCATAGCTGATTTTGGCAAAATTCATGAATCCAAGAATGAAAAACTAACCTAACCCAACCCAACAGATAATCCAGTATATCGGCTATTTTCAAAATTTGTTTGCTGCTGGCTTCCTGTCAAGTGTAAACCGACAAGAACCGTGTTTTATTTAGACATTAATAATTCTATGTCAGTACTATTTATACGACTCAAAGAGGTTGGACTGTCTTTAATATACGGCCATATATATTTCCGACACAACATTTCACGGGGAAGTGTGATACTGCGAAATGCATACATACAAGTTTCCGGACACGGTTTTTTACACTCTTACAATTTTGATTTACAATATTAAAATTTTTATCTGTTTATTACATTATTACCTAATTTATTTATAAGAAAATGATTTATTATAAGTCATGATGGCCAACCTACAGCACATGTGCCACTAGTGACACACAATATAATTTTGGATGGCACGCGAATGTTATAATGTTGAAGAAAAAAAAATAGATATAATAATTTAAACAATAAGTTTTTTTACAAAAAAAGTTTTACAAACAGATATATAAGTACGTATATAATATTAAAAAAATAACTTAGACATAGCCATGCTTATTTTCTTCGGTTTTTAATAATATTAACCGATCGATGCGCAAACGGAAACGACGAAATTAATGCATAAATGACAGATTGCATTGTATAAAAAATGGCAGGCAGATACTCTTCAAGATAAGCATTACGTTTAATTTAAATTGCATAGGCTGGTCCTTAAGTTTTATGAGTCACATAATATCGTCACTGTTCTGGCAGAAGACACTAATTCGAAAAAATGACATATTGAGGTAGTACCAAAATCTTTAACTTTACCGTCTGGAAACATTCTTAATAAATAAACAGTCTTTATTTTAAAGTCATCCTTTTTACGATTACTTAATAAACTCACATGATAGACCATTATTTCAAACTTTTTAACAACTTCAAAGTTAAATTACTCAAAACTAGTATTCTCCAGTTAGTGTGTTCTGCCAGAACAGAGACGATATTATCTCACTGACCTGAATAAGCGGTGGAGAATGCCGTGCTGCGAATCTCTGATCTTAAATGATTTAAAATAATTTTACAATACTTTACACTACAGACCACTATTGTGAAAGAATTCCTCATCTGATCAGAGTAATTCTTGCGCCAATTTGTGCGTAAAGAACAAAACTAAGTAATACAGTTAATACCCAAGAACGCAATTATATTTTTTTAAATTTTTATAACTATTTTTTCCTATGAAAAACTACTCGGCACGAGAGACAATCAAAAAATTATATTTGGTAAAATTTGGCACGCGTACGTAAAAAGGTTCGCCAACCTTGATTTATTATATTCCAAAAATAACTGGCTTACAGCTGATATCTTGCACCCACTAAAATTTGTCTGGCAATAAAAAGGTTATAATTGCGACGCATTTGGTATATCCGTTATTTTAACTTTGTTGATATCCCCATAAAGATGGCGCCCGGTTAGGTTACACTACTTGTACTATCATAACTTACTGCGTTACTGCTAAAAGTTGGTAAGTCGATAATTTAAGAATTTAGAGTTAATAAAGTATCTATATATAAATATGTATGCTAGAAAACAATTCAAGGTCATCCGATATTTAGAATATTCACATAAAGTACAGGGAAATGATCATTATGCCTGATTTGAGTTAGAGGGAATGTCAAATTTTAAATTGCAATAACTCCATTATATGATTTAGAGACTTACGACCTTATGGCAGTAACACCACGACAAATGGTTTATTATATTCAGTGATTAATAATATAATTTAAAATTATAAATTCCATGTGAAACTTAAGCCGGAGAGTGCCATGACATGAGTAATTTGTCAAATTTTATAAGTAAGTGCCCTTAAGCCACAAAAAAGTTAACTTGTGACTTCCTGTCAACGTTCTATATATTTTCTGTCTGTTTATGTATATTTTTAAAAGAATAAATTTAAATTTTAGTTTTAAAATGTTGAAATTTTCATTTGTTCATCATATTAATTAAGTATTAGTTTTCCAAAAGTATCTGGCCTAGTAAAATTTGTCTGGCCGTAAAAAGGTTAAATAATTCGGTGAATCCGAGAAAATCCGAGAATAAAAGTTGCTAGATAAGTCGATAATTTGGGTATTTAGAGTTTATAACAGATTAAGTGTCTATATATGAATATGTATGCTAGAAAAAATTGAAGGTCATCCGATATATACAATATTCCAGTAGCTAAGGGTGGATGTAGACTGTTAAGACCCCCCCCATAAATAGTGCACATTAAACTTTGTTAGTCATACGTATTTGTTTTTATTGAACTAAGACTACAGTTTACAGATGGTGTTGGTTAGTTTTAAAAAAAAAAATCAATTAAGCCCTGCCTAAGCCAAACCATAATAATTTTGGGATAATTTAGGAAATACGACGTAATTGTGCACACTTTATTATTCATACTTATTTCTTTTCGTTGGATTAAGAATACATAATATAACACAATATATTGGTGGTTCATTTTTTTTTCAATTCATTAAGCTCTGTCTGAACCAAACTATAATACATATAAAAAATGTTATTCTGTCTATGAAATATTCAAAGTGAAATGAAATAAATTCAGATATTTAATATTTTTTGACAATTATGTTGGTTTTGCAGGGTTTAATTTAATTTCAAAAATTAACGAACACCATATGTAAATAATTGTAGCTTAAACAAATACGTATGACTGACAAAGTTGAGTGTGCACTATTTATGGCGGATCTTAACAGCTTACCTCTAGTCTTCGCCACTGGAATAATCAAATAAAGTACAGAGAATCATTATGCATGCTTTTAGTTAGAGGGAATGTCAAACTTTAAATTGCAATAACTTTATTACATGATTTCGAGACTTACCAACTTATGGCAGTAACTCCACATATTATAACTTCTTCTGCTAATTGAATAAAATCGACCAATTAAATAAAAATCAACAGACCATGTCAATAATGGTTAATTTAATTATTATTTATTAACCGATGATGAAAATACTTAACACGTTTATAAAGTTTTAGATATCAGATAACAATAATAACGCTATTCCAAAAGTAATCACAAAAATCAACGCTAACTTATTTAGCTCGCTCATCCAATAGACACGTATACCTACCAATACACTAAGATAATCCGCACACATTCACACAGTCTTACTTCACATCAACAATATACACTTTATTCATATATGCATGCATACGACATACATACATACGTGCGAATTCTATACAAACACTATCACGCCGTAGTTGAAAGAACATCGTGGGATATTCAAGTCAGGGGGTGTGGAAACGTGGGGGTGAGTCTGGGGGTTGGTGTTTGGTTTGCGAGACGCGCATGCGTTAAAATGGCGGAGCGCGAAGGCAGATGGCGCTCGGAGGCTGGACGCGAAGGCTGCGTGTGATATAAAGTGCTTCAAATGGCGAACGGTTTTTGTTTTAAATATTTTTTTTATGTTGGCAACTGTGATATGTCTGAAAAAAATATATAGCCTAAATTAATCGATTCAATGACGGTGTCATAATCAATTATAATATTTTTGATCATTAGAGAATTCAACTTTATTTATTTAAATATAGTGAACTTTACAAATCATAAATTCAAGACGTTCACAAAACGATGTGAAAAAAAAAAGAATAGAACAATAAATACAAAAATTATGAAGTGAAAGTACGCCGAATGAGCTAAGTAGACCCTATTTTATGAATTTATAAAACAACGTCCACCTTTAATAGTCATCTTCACGTAGGTGAACAATATCAATATCCGAAGCGTTTTGGTTGAACACAGTTATTTCCCGTAGCATATTTGATGAAACGCATTGACACTAATCCAGTGATTACAAGTTCAAGTACCATCGGACCTCGTATTAAAAAAGAAGATGTTTTCTATTCTATTCAATATATTATATAATGTTACATTCTTAAATATTGTGAATTATTCGTTGAATAAAAGAATTTTTTTAGTTATTGTTGAATGCTACGGTTTTTTTAAATTTAATTCTTTATGTATTTACTCTGTCGACTTATGATAATTTTTTATTCAGTTTTCTGGAAAATATAGATCTAAAATAGCCATGTAACAAAATTGCCTGCAAAATTGGCAAGATTAATGTTAATAAATTATTTATAAATTCATTTTTTACAAATACCTCTAATTTATTATTCCACTAGAAATCACACGCCACACCACATTTACTCACATAGGAAGTTGTTTCAGTCAGTTAGTATTAAATTATATAAACATGAGTTTGAATAGAAATAAAAGAAGTTTATTTGTGTATATTTTTAGCACAAAGATTTGCTGTCTTAACGGCCCACATGCTCAGCGTACGTCAAAATGGAGCTTTTATGATATTTTCAAAACATGATCCTGGACATTTCTTAAACGTTGTAGGTAATCTATTTACATAATTTTGAAGTTAATTGTGTAAATAGATTATCTACAACGTTTAAGGTATGTCCAGGATCATGCTTTGAAAATAGCATAAACGCTCCATTTTGACGTACTGTTATGTACACTAATAGGACATCACACCTATTTAATTTACAATGCTATTTGATTATAGCATCATATAAACTTAAAGCTTTTAAAGTAAACAATATAATATAAACATTTATGCACCCACTTGAATGTGTCAACTTAAGAAATGTTCAAAGGGATCTCACAGTAACCAAAAATGCACACCTGCAGTAATAAATAAGATGATATATGTATCCTTTTATACAAATAGCACTTTACCCTCTTTTAAAATACTGACACGAATTAAGAAATACATTTAAGTGATAATTATTAATATTATTTACGAGCTCATGAAATCTGTTCTCACCCTTTTGGAGTAAACAGCTGCATTCACCCCTACTTTAACTATGTTGATTTAAAACAAGTACATCATTATGAAATCGCTCCCACGCTTTTGCCTGTTATGGAAATAAGCCAGAAAAGCACTTAACTGGTAATTATCAGTATTATTTACGAGCTTCTGTTCAATACTTGAAGTAAAGCAATTTGTTATCTACATTAATTGCACAAATGTGCATCTTTTTGGATTAGTTTATACACTTATGAACACCTGCATAGTCAAATAATGTTGTAAATGTTATTCCTTGTTAATGTAAAGCATAAATCATAACGGACACGTGCAGTCTATTCAAGTCAAAAACCCATTAAAGAGAATAGTATAAAACCTCAGGGTATGTTACCCCTGTTGTTTTTAGTCTCCAACCATTGTACAGTACGTAACTTATGTCTGTCAAACACTTTGTACTAAAATTATTACTGAAATAAATAGTAATGTTTTACTTTACGTAAAACGCTATTGCTCTCGCCGTGTTCACAATCAATTACAAACGCCCACCGCTCAAGCATCCTAGAAGGTAAATCTCCTGACAAAACTACCTTCAAGACGTACAGTCTATAACCGTACAAGAACACTGTGAAGAATTACATCAAGGAGTCTCACAGAGTGTCCCAATTCTGGTAAGAAACTTAAGGAAGGTTAATATCATCAAACCATACAGGACCTGCTACCCAGATCTCCTACTTCCTCAAGCTACTCATCACTAGGACATAACAGTACGCTAAGCATGTCCTTAGTAGCCTATTATTACATGATTATTTAAGAATTTGAAATTTAAATGATTCAGGTAAATACTATGTAATCAAGACCTATGTGTACAGGGATATATGGAGCTGAGACGTAAATACACAGAGAAAGAAAAAAAATAGCTTAAACAGTATGTACACCAGTGGCGAAGGGTGGAGGATGGCTGTTAAGATCCGACATAAATAGTACACATTAAACTGTGTTAGTCATACGTATTTGTTTTTATTGAAGTAAGACTACAATTTATTATTTACAGATGGTATTTTAAAAAAATAATTAAACCCTACCTAAACCAAACCATAATGGTTTTGATATACTTTGGGTGATCCGACAAAATTTTGCACACTTTTTCATTCATAATTAGGAATGCATATTATTACATAATTATGTTGTTGGTTATTTTTTTATATTCGTTAAGCACTTGTCTAAACCAAACTATAATTGATAAAAATAATATTCTATATTTAAAATATTCAAAATTATGTATAATTTATTCGCATAATTGTAGATATCTTACAGATAGACGAGTATTTTTCGACTATTATCTATTTTGGCTTGGTTTTCGCAGGGTTTCATTGACTTTAAAAAACTAACCAACACCATCTGTAAATCGTAGTCTTAGTTCAATGAAAACAAATACGTATGAATGATAAAAAAGAGTATGCACTATTTATAGCGGATCTTAACAGCATACCTTTATCCTTCGCTACTGGTACATTCCCCATACTCTCCCCCCTGCATCATAATATTTAAGCGAACATTATTGATGCCCCAGATAGTTGCACCAATTCATGAGTGCTTCGGGACTTCCTTTAACAGCCTACTTCTACCCTTCGCCACTATGTGTACATAATACACATTGATTGAAATAATACCCATGACTGTTTTAGCTGGAATGACAGTGTTGAGGACAGTGTTTACGAATGTCGAGATTAAGAAAGTATGAAAAAATAATCGGAGAAATAATTAACACTAGAATGTTAGCATACTTTGGCCATATCGTGCAGAGATGGACTGATGATATTAAAGGGAGGTTTCCGGTAGGTATAGCCTTAGCTTAATTTTTTGACCCAAGAATTTTAGAAACTGGTTTGAGATTAGGAAACTTTTCGTACTTAAAGCCTCTGCTTACAGGAAAAAAATGAGACAAAATTATCGCTGACGTCAAATAACGTATATTTTACTAATCAAGAGATTTAAAGTAGGGATTAGTAAAACTTGCTGCTATCTTATATTATGAGAAGAACAATATAGTATGTTATAACATATTATATGCGATTTAGTTAGAATTTAAAAATTACGCTAAAGTTGTTAACCTTCACTGTTGTCATCTCGGATAGTGCCAAACTACTAGAAACTGATTAAAATTCCTAAAAAACGAACGTCTATTTATTTAAATTCTAATGGTTTTAAGTTCAAGTTCAATCAAGTACCTTCGGTAGATGACAGTATTATATATATATATATATTTCATTCGACAGTGCGGCGCTCAATTATTGTCCTAGTGCTAAGTTGTCCCCTTTTCATAATTAACTAGTTAAATAAGCATTTTTTTTATAGTAACAACTAAAACAACACTAAATTTTTAGTCGCTATACCTTTCAAGTTTTCCCTCATTAGGTAATATAAGGCTAGCGATACAAAGGTATTTCAAGCATTTTGTTAATCTACTGTTACAGTTATATCAATCCCAGTTTATTTTTATAGCTGAAGATAGCGTTGAAATAATGGGATATAATATAACACAGTTACATACGAGGGTGGGTCAATAAGTCCTTAGAAAAGCCGACAGGTGGCGCGACTAGTACTGTAAGCGGTTTGTTTTCATGCAGCGGCACTACCGATTCAGTATGCTGCGAAGTTTCAATCAGATTGGTCGGGTTGTTGTTTTTTATTTTCGTACATTTAAAAAAAAAATTTGCTTGTTTACAAAAATGGAGAAAATTGAGTTTAGAGCTGTTATTAAACATTTTAATATAAAAGGGTTAACAACAAAGGAAATAAAAAATGAGTCGGATTTAGTTCACGGCATATCTTCTCCTTCACTTGCAACTATTTATAACTGGTTAAATGAATTTAAACGTGGTCGTACATCAACAAAGGATGAACCACGCTCAGGACGTCCTGTAGAGGTGACTACACCAGAAATGATCAATAAAATCCACGATATGGTGTTAAGTGACCGAAGATTAAAGTTGAGTGAGATAATTGAGGTTACAGGGATCTCAAAAGGTAGCGTCATTTCTATTTTACATGACAAATTGGGCATGAAAAAAGTTTCTGCAAGATGGGTGCCGCGTTTGCTCACAGTCGACAATAAACGCAATAGGGTGGTGGCCTCTAAAGCCCTGTTGTCGCTCATGCAACGCAATCCGGATAAATTTTTTCGTCGCTTTGTGACTGTAGATGAAACATGGATACACCACTATACTCCCGAGACGAAAGAACAGTCAAAGCAGTGGATTGCGAAAGGCGAACCATGTCCAAAGAAGGCGAAAACCGTAAAATCAGCTGGTAAGGTTATGGCTACTGTATTTTGGGATGCACGTGGAATTATTTTCGTTGACTATTTGAAAAAAGGAAAAACAATAACAGGGGATTATTATGCATCTTTATTGGACCAGCTAAAAAACGAAATTGAAAAAAAACGGCCTCATTTAAACAGGAAAAAAATCCTCTTTCATCAGGACAATGCCCGTGTTCACACATGTTTACGATCAATGGCTAAAATTGAAGAATTGAAGTTCGAATTGGTCGACCACCCACCGTATTCGCCAGATTTAGCCCCCAGTGACTTTTTCTTTTTCCCAAACTTAAAAAAATGGCTAAGTGGACAACGTTTTTTTTCAAATGAAAAAGTCATCGATCGGACAAATGCTTATTTTGAGGACCTTCCGAAAACTTATTTTTCTGACGGTTTAAAAAAAATTGAGAAACGTCTAACCAAGTGTATTGAGCTCCAAGGAGATTATGTTGAGAAATAAAAAAAAAATACAAAAATAAAAACTGTTTTAATGCTTTTTTCTAAGGAATTATTGACCCACCCTCGTATTTTAAGGGGTAATAAAATTTATTGAAATAACATAACTTTGGAAACTTTAACTTTATTAAACATAAATTAAAATACACTTCAGTCTCTGTAAGGATGCTGCATCTCAAACAGCGATACACGCATCTCGTTTACTCTTTATATCGATTCACCAAAGTCAGCGTGGCCTCCTGGATTGAAAATTCACTCCTCTACCGTGAGATGAGCGGAAAACTCGACCAAAAAGCGCGCCAACTCGAGGGATGTTGTGAAAACTGGCATCCAGTAGGCCGCGTAGCTGTACCCTTTACGGAAAATCCCAGAGTATTTACATCTACGAATATTCAGTATGCCACGGACCGCCGTGGGAATCGGACGTTTTCGGTAGTTCATGTCGGATTTTTCCGCGTTTTGACGTATGGAATATAAATCTCTTCTGACAGATACATTAAGGACCATTTTCCGGGAAAAATTAATGCTATTTTAACTCTGATTACTTTGCATGTCAGAGTTTATAGATGTTAGGAGAAAAGCTGAAATATATTAACGCGTGTGTTTGTTTAAACATAAAAGTGTTGTAATGAAGTGTGGATAAAATATATTTTAATTTTCATTGACGGATGTTGAATTTTTGTGAAGTTGTCAATGTATTAAAAACTATGCCGCTAATATATTTTAACAGTGTGGCTAATTTGATGTGTTAAGTCAATATTGTGCAAAAGAAAATTAAACTTTAAAATAAATTTCAACCAAGCTGTAAACGGAGAGACGTACCCAATTTTAAAAAGGTAAGATTTTTAAAATACTAATTAAATATTTATAATATAATAATATATGTTAGATGATTACGATACGATACGATACCATTAAGATTTATAAATCTTCTACCGTAAAATACAATGTAATAAATCATACATCATATTGTTTAAGTCATAAATGTGTGCATTTGACAATCGGTAAATAAAATTTATTGCGGTCATTAGTTCCAATATATTATGGTACAGACGTACATACATAAAAATACATATTATTTCTTTTCATTCACAACTTGTTTTTGTCTATGAAATAATACGAAATTTATAAAACTTATTAAATATTAATATATTTAAATTTCTATCTAGACATAAAGTCGATGTCTAGATTTAGTTATCAATGTTGTGAAGTTTTAGTGTCACTATATTAGATAAATAATTACGTTTGTGAATCATCATAAAAGAAATTATATTGCATGACTTTTTAACTGATTAATAATTATTATAGTTACTCATTTGTTCATTGGTTTTGTCTTTGTTCTGGTATAAACACACATTAAAACAATAGCTTGAGATTTGTCTACTGCTCTACAGATTGGAAATTATTCTCTAATTTTATTTATACACTGTTATTATAAATTTATATATATACTTATTTTTTATTTAAGTATTACCAGTTATAAGAAGTGTCATATTTTGATATCGCCACATTAGATACATTAATATTATCGCTACGTGTGGGTCTCCACAGGATAGAGGTTATATTTACTGACTTTTCCACGAATAATGGCTTGTTACCTGTTCTTTCAATGCATAAGATCATTGCAGTGGCGACCGGTGGTTTTCAAACATTTTCTTGATTGTGGGTCCACTGAACAATTAACGGATTTGAAATAAACATTATATTAAATTATTTTTTTTATTATTAATTAGGTAATAAAATATATTCATTTAAACATTATACGTTTAACAAATTAAATAGTATCTAAGCAATGCAATATAACATAACTTATAGAACTACCTACAGTAAAACTCAAGGGCTTAAGCCGATTTCGCATAAATCACATGCGAGTATAATATCATTTATGTTAAACTAGTGTAGCCGGTATTTATTGTTGGTAATTGTGCCGCAGAGGTAGACAAGAGCTTTTATATATTTTTTTTACGAAAACAGTTTATTCCATGTAGACAATTATAATAAATACCTTTTTCTGTCGGCGCATCGGCTTTTCGATCCAATAATCGTTAATTGAAAATTTGAAATTTTCATAAATTTTGATACACAATTGATTATCACAAACTAAGATTATATGAGGTAATATTAGGTTGGGGTAAGTTTAATTAGGTTAAATTAGGTTTGGTCTCAAAAGAAAGTTGTAAAATCTCATGTCCACCTCTGCGGCACATTTACCTTATTGTTTAAATACGTAGGGGTAGGTCACCGATTTTAACCTGAGGCTAGTCTAAAAATGCACGCTATTTTTTCAATATATTGTATTTGATGCAGTGCAAGGACCTCAGTCAACACAGTTCATCATGAGATGTTGTATCGGAAATAGATGACTGTATAATATTAAAATTAATTCTTTATCTAAATAAACCACTTTAACCTGAAAACTTAGATCATGATAATATTATTCACGTTATATGAAAGAAAATAAATAGTTAATATATATAAAAAAATAGTTTTTAGAATATATTATATAATTTTCATCCTAGAGCCGGAGTGAAAAGTTATGAGGCATATACTCTACATGATGTGATAGAGGTCCAGACAACTACTGGACAAATGCTGTCATAAAATGGCACTAAATGTCCACATGGACGCCTTATAGCCCTCAGGATAGACGAATTCATAAATTTCTGTCAATGTAACAGCAAAAAACTATGGTCTGCAAAGAGTGGAGGCAGCTAGGGGAGGCCTTTATCCAGCAATGGATCAACCCCGGTTGACGATGATAATGATTTTTATAATAGTTATTAGTTATGCTGTCAGGAGTTTTATGCTCCGTTTATTTATTAGAACATGTCAACTCCTTCTAATGAAGCAACCGCATCGTCTACTAACCAACGTTTTCTCTACCAAAATGTGTCCGCACACATGTTTTCATCCCCCGCACAGTCCGCACACAAAAATATTGTAAAATAAAGCAAACAATTCAAGTGAACAATACGATTGCTTGCACAGTTGAATGTAGTACAATTATACTAATTAATTAGGTATAGTAAACTTATCCCCCAAAAATGTCAAAAAAGAGTGGATGTAATATTTCAAACGCAATCATTAAGAAAAAATCCTGTTTAAATTTAAATGGCTCTCTAGAATCGTCAAAACAGAAATGCCATTTTCAATGCATTGGCAAAAAGTAAGAATTGGTGATATGTTTGTTTATTCGGAAACAGATAATTGTCAAATGTATCATATGCTTCGCAGAAAATATGCAAGAAGAATAACTCACGTCTGGAAAGAAGTGGATTGATTTGATGTTGTATTTTTTAAAAAGGCATTTAAATCAAAAAGTACACCGAGATGCTGTTACGAAATTGGAAAATTCGAAAAGAGGTGGACTTTTCAAAATAATGACGAAAATACCCGAAGAACGAAAGAATATGATTGAGATCTCTGAGCGTAAAAAAAATGATTGTGATCTAGTCAAAGTGTTAATTGATAGTGTACTATTGGCTGTAAAAAAAATGCTTCTATGCTTTCTGTACAAGATATTCATAATCATGTACTTATCTCAATACACAGAGATCCCCGAAAGCTGGCGAAGTAATTAAAATAAAAGTAAAATTATCAACGAATACTATCGATTTTTTTTTATTTATTACCTATTTTTTTTTACTTCAAAATTATCGTTGTTATGTAGTATTATATAAAATCACTGAAATTAATAAATACCCTAAAATATAAGTTTTAATGAAAAAATGTATGTATATGTTTTAGGGGGGGGGGGATTGTAAATTTACCGCACCAGGAACGCACGCCACTGCTCAGATGCGTTGATGATCCGAACACACAATAGAAAAATTAGATGGAACGTTGCTACTAACCTTCAAACCACCACTGCTCTAAACAGTTCGTACCGCTAGATAGACCAATTCATGGAGTTCGGTAGTTGTACATGACAGCAAAGAAGGACCAAAAAGAGTAGAGCAAGCTAAGGGAGGCCTTCATAACAGTGGCGAAGGGTGGATGTATGCTTTTAAGATCCGCCTTAAATAGTGCACATTAAACTTTATTAGTCATACGTATTTGTTTTCATTGAAATGAGACTGCAATTTACAGATGGTATTGGTTAGTTATTAAAATTAAATTAAACCATGCAAAACCAAGCCATAATATAGATAATTGTCAAAAAATACTCTTCTATCCATAAAATATCTAAAATTATGCAATTAAGTCATACATAACTTTTAATATTTTATAGTATTTTTTTTTTCGACCATGTCCGATCCTGGTAGGATCATATGGGCCTCCACAAAGTGGTGGTTTGTATTGAAAGATGTTTTGTTTTTTACGAGAAATTGATGTCAGCCACTTGCTCAACCTATTAGGTCCGTACCCTGACACACATAAATTTAAAAACAATATGTGTACTTGCCAGACCAAGGATTCGAACCTGGGACCCACGGCTTTATAGTATATAATATTTTTTATCTATTATAGTTTGGTTAGGTAGGGATTAATGAATTTAAAAAAATTAACTTAAAATGTGTATATATATCGTATTCTTAATCCAACGAAAATAAATAAGAATGAATGAAAAAGTGTGCACAATTTTGTCGTAACGCCCAAAATATACCAAAACTATTATGGTTTGGTTTAGGCAGGGCTTAATTGATTTTTAAAAACTAACTAACACCCTCTGTAAAGTATAGTCTTAGTTCAATAAAAACAAATACGTGTCACTAACAATGTTTAATGTACACTATTTATGTCGGATCTTAACAGTCTGCCTCCACCCTTTGCTACTGCTTCATACAGCGGTGGATCAACTCCTGCTGATGATCACATAGAAAAAAATAAACATAAAATGCGCAGATACATTTCCATATATTTCGTATATTATGTTATATGATATGTAGGTATACAGTAATCGTAGCGTAATAGCTTAAGTATGTTTGTAGCGTTTATCTGCCACTTACATCTTTTGGTTTGGAGAGTTTCATATAATATAATATATATAATGTATATATATGTAATATTTCTCAAGTCCCTAATAAGTTAGACAAATATACCGAGAAACGGCAAAAGAAAACATTCGCATGAAGCACGTCTTCAGCCGATAGTGGAGGCCTCTGCGAAAAAAGATATAGTTCGGGTAGTTTTATCGAAGGGTAGGTATTCTGACAATTCGCCACAAATTGGCGGGATTTTTGAAGAAGTATAATACGATTTAAGCTAATATTTCACGTAATAATTTTCAAATTTGATTGATATTTATTTCTATTATTTGATACCAATCAATATCAAATTAATGTTCTCATAAACTCTTCTAAATCTGAATATAATCTAAATCTAATTTAGAAGAGCGCTAATGAGCAGTTATTAAAAGGCCAATAGTTAAAATATGTTGTTATAAGTATTAATACCTTTTAGAACTCACGTGTGTGTTGTGGAGTCCTTCATTCGGGTAGGTACTTCGATGTATTGGTGAGTGAAAGAGGCATACAGGCACAAGTATAAAAATGGATAACACAGATGTTTATTTTATAATTCCGCGCAGAATTATGTTTTATTACACAAAAGCATGGACACGCATTGGTCTTATTACAATTAAATTTAAAGAGGTTTTAGATTAGGCACTACACTGACGTTATTTTTCGGCTGATTTATTTAGGTGCCTTGTGGTATTCACTTTGTATTAGGTGCCACGGATCACTTAATATTTATTTCGGTCTTGCGTGGTAGGGGTTATACGATTATTTGATATTTGATTGATATTTATTTCTATTAATAAACAATATTGGTTTTGAAATTTCTGACATAGTGAAATATTACTACCGGTTAATTGGCCACGGTATTGAAGGTTGCGGTTCTATGCAAAATTGGAGTGTAAAAGTAAATCATTGAGAAGAGTCTTATAGCGCCTGTATAATGCATGGATTTACTTACACCTTTGGTGTGTGTTTTAAACTACTCTCTAACAAGAAGTTCTTATCCACGTATAAAAACTGTGAACTAACAAACCCCTCCTGTTTAGTCGACTACAGCAACTTCCGGTTATCGACGAGATCATGTTGTCGGATAGTATCACGACAATAACTGTTTATACGTAAAAGTGCTGACTATCTTGCCAATCTCATTATTTAAGAGTGAGCGAGACGCGATGTTGTCATTGTATGGTGCTATTTGACAGGTCGTGAAAATTGGTTAACGTCAAAATGAGTCTTTGTGCGGTGTAGTTTTTTTTTGTCCGGCAGGCTCGCCACTATCGTTTTACTGTACAGGCGCAGATATCGCACAGTTCAATATTGTCGCGTGAAATTCAGAAAGTATGCAATCTTATCTATGCATATTTTGTTATGTTCGCGATAATATGTACTGTCAGTAGTAAATCCATGCACGTGTAAATAGAATATTATAGTAAAATCTACCAGCGGAAAACAGAAGTAACTATTTCGGTCGATAATAAAAGTCATCTGTCATCAAACAGTTATACAAGTAGATTTATAGTCTATCCGCAAAGATGTAAAACTAATAAAATTAATTTAATTATGTTATAAACTTTAAGATGTATATATTGTCATGAAGTCCGCAACATAAAGTGGATAATATAATCATTATAAAATAATAAGTTCCATGTTTAAATCAATGAAAATATGTACTTATCCAAAATTAGAGTTAGTAGTTATGTGTAGCAACGTTAAAAGTA
The DNA here is from genome assembly GCF_057557595.1 of Rhyacophila brunnea. Classification (NCBI taxonomy): domain Eukaryota; kingdom Metazoa; phylum Arthropoda; class Insecta; order Trichoptera; family Rhyacophilidae; genus Rhyacophila; species Rhyacophila brunnea. Next base: position 25,762,231 of record NW_028232904.1, on the reverse strand, counting down.
AATTAAATCACAAACAACTACAAATGGTGACCGCAACATGAAATTACAAGCAACTACAACAGTCTTTACAACAAATTTGATTTTCTACCTGTTGGTTCATTTAATATGTATGTCGATGAGTATCAAATTCACCTAAGTCCAATATGAATTACTTTAAAAGATTTATATGACGATCAATTCTTCCATACCAATACAATATTTTGTTTGCTAACCAAACAAATTAAAGTTCATATTTTTCATTGAAAAATTGACTTGAACTTTGAAGTTTTTTTCATAAGTGCCAATATTTAGGCCAAAGGGTGAATCATACTCATTTAAGTCCGTTTAAGCCAATTATAAGTCAATATGACGCTGATTTTTTTTACAATATAAATAAAATGCTTATATATTTTCAAATTCGTTTAAGTACACTAGGTATCTATATCTGTTTCATAATCTCAAAGAAATAGTGTCAAAAATGTTTAACTTCACATTTTTTTTTTTTTTTGTGATTTTACCGAGGCTTTGACTGCGACTCGCTGTCATATCGCCTCTTCTCTTCTAGAAGGGGATCCGTCGATCAGGTCCTCACTCCTATTCTGTTAAATAACTTTACAATTTTGCCTAGCTCTTCCGTCTTACCCACCGCCAGGACACCCTTCAATTCGTCGACATTCTCATAGATATCTGCAATTCGCAGCTGTACTCTGTGAACTTCATATTTAGGGCATTGCAGTGCTATATGTACAATGTCCTCTAAAACATGACATTCATCGCAGAGCTGCGATTCGCTTCTTCCCATGAGGACATCAAATCTTTTGCCCATTGTGTGCCCTGTTCTTAGCCTCAGTATTAACTTAAGCTCATTCCTCGTCAAAGAAGACTCTACAAACCAGGGCACCTCTCGTGGTGTTGGTAGAATCGACTTACTCCATTTCCCCTTTTATAATGATGCCCTATGGTGAAAATCTATCCACATACTATGGCACATTTTCTTTATAGCCTCATTCCAGTCCAGGTTTTCTGGTATCCACTGATATGGTACCCCTGAATGGCCGGCTACCTTTGCCAGATCATCTGCCCTTTCATTTCCCTCAATGCCCATGTGCGATGGGTAACTTCACATTGAAAATCTTACCCAAAGTTTGCTGATTTTTTGTTAAAAATCATTATAAATTGAAAATGATAGTTATTCAAAAGTTTGTGTGATGTGACCTAAGTGAAATTGATATTAATAATTATCGATACATGTGTCGCTAGATTTCAAAATCAGCCAAGTCCATAATGGACGAATAGGAGAAAAACAGCTTTTAGTTTTTTTTCAAATACACAGTCACGACGGTGAAAGTTTATATTATTTCGATTATAGAATACTTAGAATACGATAATTAATAAGTTCCAAATTCAGATGATGGAGAAATGTTAGAAAGCAGTAGTTCTTCAGAAATTCACAAAAAAGTCAAAAATACCTAAATGTGGACTTGGCTGATTTTGAAATCTAGCGACACACATGTATTCGCGCATTTTGATGTATTATTCAGTGCCGAGATGTTCATTGTTTAGTTACCATGGCGCAATGTATTTCAACTATATTCAGACTAGTACAACATATGAATCTTTAATATAACGACCAAAAATCAATAATATTACACAATGTTGCTATTATATATAATATATATATGTATGTATATTGTGTATTATAAGGACCAAACATAGAATACTCCACTTCAATAAGCTGTACGAGAAAAGGAACAAAACCAAACTGAGATAGTTGAGACTTGTAGAAAGATACAGAATTCTTCATGCATAGAGTAAAGTGAAAAGGTTTTCTGAAGAAAGTTAATTTCAGAAAAGCGTACAGGTTTTTTTTTTTGGTATAATAACATTATGCAAAAGTTAATAGTTGAGCCCTGAATGGGAGAAAGGACATAATTATATAATTATCGATGTTTTATAAAATGATTCAGTCGATTTTTTTGAAAGTAGAATCAAATAAAAATAATATAAATAATCATATAATATTTATACGAAACAAAATAAAAAGCATTTATAATAAGAACTCAAATCTTATTCCGAGAATGTGATGTAATTATTAATGATTAAAAAAATATATCAATTAATTATATTAGATTCAACCATTCAATATGAACATTCATTCAATTTTCATAGCCGATTTTGGCAAAAATTATGAATTCAAGAATAAAAACCTAACCTAACCTAACAAATTATCCAGTATATCGGCTATTTTCAAAATTTGTTTGCTGCTGGCTTCTTGTAAAGTGTAAACCGACAAGAACCGTGTTTAATTTAAACATGAATTTTAGGTACTGTTCGGTTATCAGGAATACAGCGGAAAACACATTTTGAAAATACCCGATATACTGGATTATTTGTTAGTTTAGGTTAGTTTAGGTTAGGTTAGGTTGGGTTAGGTTAGGTTAGGTTTGGTTAGGTTAACCTAATAAATAATCCAGTTTATCGGGTATTTTCAAAATGTGTTTTCCGCTGTATTCCTGATAACCGAACAGTACCTCGTTATCAGTACTATACGACCCAAAGAGGTTGGACGGTCTTGAATATACGACCATATATTTCCGATATAACATTTCACGGTAAAGTGTGATACGGCAAACTGCATACGTACACGTTTCCGAACACGACACATTATCTTCTCACGTAATACTTTCGTCGTAGACAATATACATAACCACGAAAGCCTCAATATAAATGATAATCCGAATTGGGTTATTCAGAACAAATAAAATAACCAACCCTAAATGTTCACGTGACATTATATATTATATTGATTCATACCATACTGTAAGGGTAGATCGTACGGTGACAAATTGTCATTATCCCATACATTCTACGGGTCAAAACGTAATATTTATTTTGTAGAGAGAATTGGATTATACAGGTGACGCCAACCGATAAACCAAGAGTGGGATCTTACATTATCTATTATTAACCGAGTTATTAAACAGGTTTATTGTATTATTTTTGTAAATACTTGTTTACGACTGTAATTGAGGCGTCTAATTACAAAAACCGATAAGTCCATAATTCAATATCAGTGGTAAATGACGTTGTTGTGCGTCAAAAATAATTGGTTGGTTTTAGCATTATTTGAATTTTTTTTCTATCGTATTTTTATTTCATGCTTAATTATTTCTTTTTGCAATATATATAAACAAAGTAAAATATAACACGTTGGCATTTTTTTATTTATTTAAAAAAAACACATTGAGCACATAACAAACTATTAATTCAAGACGTTCACAAGATGACATTTAGAATAAAAAGTACATTTAAATCAACTGAGAAAAAACAAGGTAGAGAAAAAAACAAAGCAAAAAATAATTTTATAGAAAAGAAATAAAATTAAAAAAAATCAACAACGATGGCTTGTTCAGATAGACGATTAGTGTGTGAAGTGATCAATAAATTGCGCGAATCGATGACTGATTTATAAAGTAAATTTGGTTAATTTGGTAGCGTTGTTCAAGCGTGACTCTATTTGTAATGATTTTGTAGACTGTACATGATTTTCCCTCCACCACCCGCCACGTCTCGATACTCGTGATGCAGGCGTATACCGTGGCGTAATCCACGTTAGGCGCTCTTCAAATTTGTGCCGAAAGTATCACAGGAGTAACTTCCCAAGACCTTGGTTGGCGTGCACTAGAGTGTGCGTAATTCTTAATTCGATATAATGTATTACGGTCAATTCTCTATGAGAAAAAACCTTGCTGGAGTCCTTCCATTAGACTTGCACATTCAAGTCCGTGGTGCCACGACCGCCTTCTCGCAGGTATGGGGGCGGAGGTTGGCGGTATCTTAATATCGTCGCTATCAGGTCTTGGATCCATGGGCCGATGGGCTCGAAAAGTTATTGTACGCAACTTGGCATATGACATTGCACTGCGTGCATGGAAAGGGCGATAGACAACCTCTTCTAAGGGCAGATAAACGCAGTTGTTTTTTCCTAATTATAAGTGGCGCATGGACTCCAGACCATTGGACTTCTCAATTCTTAACCGGACACGGTGGTTTTGCATCCAAGCTCTGTCAGTTTTGCCTAATAGAATCTTAGACTCCTCTGGGAGTGTCTACATATTATGTCAGTTGGAAGGGAAGAGCTTCTCAAGTCGATCTGACCCTCAGTTGTACGAGTCAGCCATTGCGATTTGGTATATACGAGGGAAAATTTCTCAGTCTGGACTAATACGTATCATAAATAATTACAAGATAAAAAGAACTTTTTATATACAATGCCTTTAAATTTTTTGGTGAATCATATAAACTTGACGTGACTAGCTTAAACGATCAAAAAAAATGTTCTTGATAGAAATACTGAATAATGAAATGTCATTTCATATTGATTTCCATAGTAACGCACGTATATATTATTTAATAATTAAGTTGCTAGGACACCTTAGCAACCAATATTGGTATCGAAATAAATTTTCATACAAAACAGAATTAACTAAAAATTATTTCAATTGTACTTAAAAATGGCTAAAAGTATTTAAAAAATGCATCGGCATCGTGTTCTGATATATTATAAAAGTTTCAAATGTCTAGCTAGTCGGGAAGTTATATAAAAATTGATTGCAATATTTGTACCGGACAAACAACCACTGGACAAATAAGAATACGACCTAAGAAAAACGTTGTAAAATCACAGCTTCGTTTAACCCTTTCGTAAGTTTGATCTAAGCAACAAAAATAAACATGTTATGCTTTTGAAAGTAGTTTTATCAACAGTTTAATAAGATTGTAATATTTGACAAAATGTTAACTGCCACTGAATAATAATACCTCGAGGCAGATATTCCAAAGCTGTGGGTCGTAGATTGCATGAAAAGGACCGCTTGATAATTTTCTCTTCTTAAAAAAATATTATCTTTGAGCTGCCCTCTATCGTACCTTATTTCAGTGCCTTACCTTTGTGAGGTAAAAAATAAACGTTCGGTTGAATTAATTTGTTTAGATTTCTTGTATTTTTATAAGGCCATATCGATGCCGTATATAGATTATCATTGGACTTAACGAGGGTGCTTTTATAACTCTAAGTTAATATCTTGCCTCAACGTTACTTAGTGATTTAAATTTATTGTAAAGATCAATAAAACTATCAAAGTTGCTTTTTTAGATATTATTTATTATGCTTATATACGAATTATGACGAAAGTCATGTTCAACTGCTTTGCGAGCCAAAAAGAAATCCTCATCAATAACACTCACTTAAACAGGTAAAAAACTACATCTATCTGGGACAACAAATGTCTATAAAAGAATGTATATTTGATGAAATAGGCTGGAGTGCTTTTGGCCGCCTGAATAATGGCTTCAAAAGTAACCTTATCCTGTGCCTAAAGCGCAAAGTATTCAACCAGTGTGTGCTTCCCGTAATCACGTGTGCGTGTGAAACATGGATCCTAAGTAAAAGAGAGATCTAGAAACTTAGAGTAGCACAACGTGGTATGGAGAGGTGCATGCTGGGCATAACGAGAAAGGACAAAAAAAGAATGAGTGGATAAGGAAGCAGACAACGGTTTGCGATGTAATAGAGTTTATTAAAAGCCTTAAATGGAGATGGACTGGACGCATAGCTCGAAGAAAAGACAATTGTTGGAAAAATCTAGTCACCCAGTGGTATCCAAAAAGTACAAAACGTCCACAAGGTAGACCTAGGGGCCGCTGGATCGATGAAATGATAAAGTTCTGCAGAAGTACGTGGCAACGCAACGCACATGACCGAGAGAAGTGGAAGAAGCTTGAAGAGGCCTTCATCCAGCAGTGGATAGATTCAGGCTGATGATGATGATGATGATTGTGGTCAAAGTAGAAGAATAAATAGTATTACTTAGGTTGTTTCTATAACATATTGTAAATAGTGATGATAGCAATTTTGACAGAGTAGTGTTTTTTGTCGTCTTCTAGCAGTAATGCGAGGAGTAGGTAGGCTGTTAAGATTCGCCATAAATAGTGCACACTAAATATTCTTACGAGAAATGGATGTCAGCCACTTACTCAACCTATCAGGTCCATACCCTGACTCACACACAAATTGAAAAACAATATGTGTACTTGCCAGACCCAGGATTCGAACCTGAGACCCACGGCAATGATATGCCATGAAATAACCAATAATTTTTGAACTGTAAAATTTATTGAAGATACATAATTTTGAGAACACTTCTGAGAAAATATATTACAACCAATAGAAAAAATATTTTTGAAAAAGGTAAGACATCCCGCAAGAATCGAACCTGCATTTCTCTGGTATCGCGCCCGCGCACATAGACTACTATGTTAAAGGAGTCATACTTAATTGTGACAAATTTTAACTATTGTCTTTTAATACTCACTGAGGTGCTTTCCAAATTGAGCTATTATTGGCGATCGGCCTTTGTATTTTAAATCAAAGTAGACTCCTTTAACATAGTGGTATATGGTCATGGTGTCATACTTTTTTCAAAAATAATGTTTCTATTGGTTATAATATATTTTCTCAGAAGTGTTTTGAAAATTATGTATGTTCATCAATAATTGGAATGTTACATTTTTAAATCTTGTGAATATTTATTCGTTGAATAAAAAAATAGTTTATAATTTGTGCGTGTTTCGTCAATATTGGAATTTAAAATAACATCTCAGTTGCATACAACTATTACTTGGTGTAAGAAAATTTTATTGTGACTAGAGTCACACCAGTGTATTAATTTTCAATGCTCGTAGCTTGGAATGCCAATAATGCAAATTTTAAATTTTGCTCGGTTAATTTCTTTTTGTTTTGTTTTTGGGGTGTTTTATTTTTATTAAAAATTGTATATTTTGATAATGTTAATAATTAGCTGACCATAAAAACTGTTGTATTGCAAATGCTATATTCAATTTTTACAACTAGTATTGATATTTTAAAATAATCTATATTGCTTATACCGCTGATAAAGCTCCCGATTCTCGAACTTTACTACAAATACATAAAAGGTGTATGACGGAAGTTTGCAAAGTTTGTTAAAAATCAACTAAAGCACTTTTTTTTTGAAGTTATACTTTTTTAGGCGCGTTTGGAAAATCAGATCAGAGTGTATTTTTGGCGTGTGACATGTAACACATAATTTATTTTTTCACACGAAAAAAATCGCACTCGATTGGATTCGACCCACGATTGTTTGGTTATCAGCCGAACGTTCTGCCTTTACGCCACAGTATGATAATGCAATCGTGACGATTATACAGTATAATATTATAGTTTAGTAGTGTTCCGTTACCTAGGCAGCGAATTTATTATTATATGTACGAAGAATTGCTCCGTTGCCTAGGAAACGAATTTATTATTGTTGGCCAATATAAAAACAACGAGAAATAATTAGATAATTTATTTAGTGATATAAGTTAGGGTATGTCCTGAGTGGCAGCGTTCGGCGCAGCGTTGAGCATTTTACGCAACTCAAACGTATACCCGTGTGCGAAAATGTTCGTTGACAATGTCTTTTTTTGGTTATACATTTATACGGTTATACGTTTGAGTTGCGCATAACGCTCAACGCTGCGCCAGACGCCGGCACTGAGGCCTCACACTAAAGTGTCTAGAAGTAAATCAGCTGCACTCCAATTAATAAGCGGCCTTCCTTTATTCTAGTTTTTATTGATATGAGGCTATTAAAACGTCAATTCTATCTTATATCATACTTTATTATTTGACAGATCTGAATCATGACGTCTCGCGCAATGATGTGATTATAGCCGAACATAGTGACCATAGAATAAGAAGTATGGATTATTTTGCTTGGTGAAAAATATTTTTTCGAGTTGAGTGAATTTTACCTACTATTTTGAAAACTGCGATATATTTAAAATACAATTCAATTTGGATAATTAATTATGTAGTTTTTCCTCCGCAACTACAAAATTATTAGCAGGAAAATTTCTAACGACGTCATTAAGTCAGCCTGATAGAAACGCTTCTGACAAAACATGCATACAAGTCATGTGAAGAGTTGCCAGATATGCGTGCACACATTGCATGGGCTTTTGGATATAAAATAAATAAAATCGAATATTTATAATATGGAAAATCACACTGGCGCGAATTCAGCGGTTACATGTTTAAGTCCCACCGTGTGTTGTATTTTTATTTACAACGATTTTCTTAGCTCGTATTCTTATTTGTCCGGTGGTTGTTTGTCCGGTACACTTCTTGCAATCGATTTTCAACTAACTTCCCGATTAGCTAGACATTTGAAACTTTTAGAATATATCAGAACACGATGCCAATGCTTTCTTTTAATACTTTTAGCCATATTTAAGTAGAATTAAATTCATTTTTAATTAATTCTGTTTTGTATGAAAAGTTATTTAGATACCATTATTGGTTGCTAAGGGGTCCTAGCAACTAAATTATTAAATAATATATACGTGCCTTACTATGGAAATCAATATGAAATGACATTTCATTATTCAGTATTTCTATCAAGTACAAATTTTTTCGATCGTTTGCTGCATGCTCGGCGTAGGTCAAAATGGAGCTTTTATTGCATTTTCAAACCATGATCCTGGACATACCTTAAACGTTGTAGTTAATCTATTTATATAATTTTGAAGCCTTATTATCCTTTATATTTCTTTTAAACATTTGATGACTGCATAAAGTATTCTAATTATATAAATAGTATTCTTTTAAACCTCTCGCTCTAATGTTTTAGAATATAGTCATATTTCGGTACATGAATGTGCAGTGGTGTTAAATTTTTTTACATTTATTAATTTTTAAATGCATTTATAAAACCATTAGTATAATTTATGACGAGATAATTTTAGTAAAATATTTACGATAAAAAATTATATTGATAATCTCTGTGATCCCAAATTTGACAAGAATTAGGCATTTTATTATTCAAAAAATCGGCAAAATGAACACATTTGAAGATAATTCTAAAGATACTAATTATAAGCTATGTCTTCCACCATTCAAGTGTAATAAACATCTTACGAATATTGATTGCTTTATAATAATTATTGACCTAAGAATAAGGTAGTGTTTTTTTGAAATACGCCATTTCTTTTGGAATTCCCCAGTGGTTAAGCTACAACATACGGCCGTAGCCATAAATTGACAAACTATAATTGAAGTAGGGAGTAAAATGATGTTAACGTGTGAAGATGACTAAAAAACTTTTCGTATGTACTTAAAAAAGAAAACATGTCAATGAATATACTATTATTATTAGTAATATAACAATAAACATAACATTAAATGGACGCATGTTGGGTTTTTATGACAAATTATATTTCGTTCTGCACGCGTCATATCAGAAGCCGTATCGTGAGTTTCTGCTAGTCTAGTACTACTGTCATTTGTTTTCATGGTCTATTATATTGGTAAAAAGACTTAGAATAGTGAGCAACACTTCTATTAAGTGTGCTCGCAAGACGCACTCATTTTTATTTTCATAATACTACAATATTTGAAAGTAGGATTGTGATACTGTGGCTCGTAAAAAGTGGTTCAGCATAGAGTAAAGCTGATGATAAGCCCCAAAAACAAGGGCATGTGCACTCTAACCCTTACCGACATTGTTTTGCCGGCTTATATTAAAATAGCCGCGCGCCACGGATGTTTTTGGGATGGCCCGCTCAAGCTAAAAGGTTTGTAAACTGTCATCTCTTTAGATTGCTTTTTAATTAAGGATCAAAATCGTTTGAAATCATTTACTACGTAGTATAATTTATTTATTTTTATTTTGGACGATTTTTATTAATTAATAAAAACCGTCATGAACCGTTGAAGTATTAACCTATTAAAGACAGATTTAAAAAAAGAAATAAAAGGTAAATTTAATTTTGTGGTTAAAATTTTACTGAGCCTGCTATATTTTTTATTACATTATGTTTATTTTCAATATTTTTAAATACATTTTAATATATAGGTACATTATTTTGTAGGGGTTTAAAAAATAGGTATCTAAAAATTAATAATTACAAGATAAAAAGAACTTTTTATATACAACGTTTTTAAATTTTCTGTTGAATTATTATGCTCAATATGCTCAAACTTGTACTTGATATGAAGTAAATAAAAAACAAACAAATATAAAATACTGAAATATCATTTTGATTTCAATAGTAACGCACGTATATATTAATAATTTAGTTGCTAGGACCATCCCCTAGCAACCAATAATAGTGGATTGGATTACGGATTTCTTCCGAAATAACTTTTCAAACAAAACAGGATTAACTGAAAATGAATTCAATTCTGCTTAAAGATGGCTAAAAGTATTAAAGAATGCATTTGCATCGTGTTCTGATATATTCCAAAAGTTTCAAATGTCTAGTTAGTCGGGAAGTAAGTAAAAAATCGATTGCAAGATTTGTACTGGACAAAACGTTGTAAAAATACTACATTTTTACGAAGAAAAGGCGGCGTCAAAGTGGCGCCATTTGTCTACAATGTCTACAAATTTAAAAAAAATTGTTATGGACATTTTTAAAACCAATTTTTTATAAATACCGTTTTACGCCAGTTAATATGATGTAAATATGAAATGAAAACAATTTATTGTGTTTTTTTCTTAAGTAGAGAAAGTCGTTAAGAGTTGGTTTGTGATTGTAAATTTGGGCGAATAAAACAAAAAAGACGATTTGTGGTAATCGTAAGTGATTTTGACATTAATAACATTTAAGCAGTTTTAGGATTTTTTAAAAAAGTTTACATTCATATTTTTTTTATCTTGTATACGATATACCGTAAACAGCTATAGTGAAAATATAAGTAACGTACCTATATGTGTTACGAAGTGTATGAAGTTTTAAATTTTTTGAATCAAGTGGAATTTGAATACACGTTTTTCACTAATTATTGTATCTGAGTAAACTACCCAATCAACCTCATAAAAACCCAGATAAACAGTTTCTAATAGCTAATATATAATTTAAAAATAAAACCTATTAGTAAATGCTTAGTTTAAAACAAGGTTATAGTATGATTCATTTCATGATCAGAATTTCTCTAAAAAAAAAATACTTGTTAAAACAATGAATGCTACATTTTAAATATTGTAACGTATCATACTTTTATGTACAGTCTTAAATAAAATAAAGATATCTGGTTTATAAAAACAATTCTCAGTATATCAATCAACACCTTTTTTTATAAATATAGGAATTGCAGTGATGTATCATCCGCTATTAGTATAGAAAATTTCAATAATTTTCTTCTTAAACGGAAAATTGGATTTCTCATTTTGACGTAAAACTACGTTTTTGTATTCGGCAAGACAAATCGCCTTTATAAAACGTTTGGTAATTCTATCAAAAAAAAATTTTAAATTAAAATTGTTTTTAACTTTTGACGATTTAAAAACAATTAAATAAAACATGTACAGATTTGTAGACAAAAAGTTTATAACAGATTTAAACGATCATACACTAAAGGCCGGCGAGATAAGTGGAGAAAATTTCGATAACTGAGTTCCAGTGGCCATTTTATACACAAAAAAACTGCGTAAGATATCCATCAATTACAATGTTTGCAGAGTAATTTATAAACCATTCATTCTATAAACAAAATTATTCGTCAATTTAACAATAAGTAAAATAACCACCCTTGCTTGAATATTAATACTATTGACCGAAGGTATTTGATGGAATTTGAATATAAATTCTAATGACTTTAAGTTTTGCACTATTTCATTTGAGTCGATTTTTGCAACCCGGGTTTCGCCTTTCGGCATCTTCAGACACTGTGTACACTCACCAAAAGGCAAATAAACACTGACACCGAATACTGTTTACTCTAAATTATATAACAAATCGATACAATAAAATTGGTAAAAACCTATCACCTACCAATTAAGTCAAGGGTCACAATAAAAAAATTATAACAAGCAAATTATTAATCAATAGTTGAAGTCTTTGTAAAAAACCCCTTACATTATCAATAATAATACACTCGATAAGCAAATAAAAAATCGTTAAAACCTAATAATAGATCATTAGTAATTATGAACAATAAAAATACTACACTCAAGAGGTGTAAAATCGTCTATTCTGGGAACAATGGTAACTAATTAAGTTAACTTATGAGATATATATATATATATATATATATATATATATATATGATATAAGTCTTTAAAAGTTATTAGTATAACAATTAATATTCTTACATGATACCTACTTTTTTTAAATTTAAATTTTATAATATTATTTTTTAAATATAACAACAAATAAACCCATCTAATATTATAAAATAAAACCAGAGAAAGATAAAACTGCATGACTAGCCCGATCCTTTGTTGATTTAAATTATTATTATGATATGACAGATATCTTCAAAAGACCTACGGAAACTTTCAGAGGCGCTGTTCGCAGCCTGAGGTCAGTGCGGAGCTTAACCGCCCCTCGGCGGCGGCAGCGCCCCGACAAATTTGGCGCATAAATTTGGCGGTAATCCCCTAATATCGGGACGGACCCTTTCCGTACAGTGCCCACCGATAGAATTCGACATCGTTTTCATAATTTAACGTCTTTTCAAAAATCGTTTCAAGGCCGTCGAGCGTTTTTGAATTTTGCAGGTCAATAGGCGATTATGAAATAAACTTTTACGGTTTATTGAATTTTTTATTGATTGAACTCTACTATACATTATGAAACTTCTATAGAATGGAAACTTAGTCAAATTTTAAAATAAATTCAGAATTTTGACTATACTTAGAGAGAATAATACGATTTTTTACCACGTTTTTCATAGCTCGTATTCTTGTTTGTCCGATGATTGTGTATCTAGTACAAATCTTGCAATCGATTTTAACTAATTTCCCAACTAGCTAGACATTTGAAACTGTTAGAATATGTCATAACACGATGCCAATGCATTATTTTAATACTTTTAGCCATCTTTAAGTAGAATTGAATTCATTTTCAGTTAATTTTGTTTTGTATGAAAAGTTATTTAGGAAGAGATCCGTAATCCAATCCTATATTGTAGGTTGCTAAGGGGGTAGTAATAGCAACTAAATTATTAATATATACGTGCGTTACTATGGAAATCAAAATGACATTTCAGTATTTTATATTTGTTTGTTTGTTTGTTGCAAAATAGCAAAAAAATGATTTGTTGACAATCGCCTTATTTGTCCTAAATTATCAATACATAGAATTGTCAAGTTTATAATGATTCAACAGAAAATTTAAAAACGTGGTAAGTATATAAAAGTTCTTGTTATCTTGTAATTATTTTTAATTATTAATTATTATTTTTTTTCGAATAGATAATTAAGAAAAATATAATATTCTATTACATTCGACAGCATTGTTTCTAAAGAAAAAGGAAAATTGCGTCTATTGAGGTTTTTTTTGGGATCTGGGATCAATTGATATGGTAACCCTGATTGGTCAACTTCGTTTACCAGACCAAATAAAATGAATGGCGCAAATACTGTTACTTGTATTATATCCATTTGCTATATAGAAAATTAAAAAAATAATATATACATATATATATCCCAATTTATACTCTAGTTAAAAGAAAATCTCACACCACACCGCAGTTACTTTCAGATATAGTTGTTCCAGGTAGGTAGTATAATATTATACTAATATTTGTATGTAGTTATTTTCTACAAAATTTCTGAAAATGTAGCTGAAAAACGGTCTCTAAAGCACACATATTAAGTCTTTTTGCATTGCAGATTTATTTATAACAAGCTTTATACTAATTGTGCTTTGAGATTAAAATTTATAATTGCATTTAATAAAAAAACTCAGTACTAAAATATTATATAAATAATTAAAACCTCAATATCAACAGGCAGCTCTCGTAGTGCGATGTATAAGACGCTGGCCTTCCATTCGGGAGCTCAGGGTTCGATTCCCGCGTGAGGTCACAATATATTTATGTGATTTTCTCAAAGCCCGTTTGCGATTGTTCCAAATTACTAACAACCACCTTGTACGAAAAATCAAGGGCATGGTTATAATTAATTCTAAAAAAAAAATGAAAAAAAATATGTTTGACTGACAAAGTTTAGTGTGCACTATGTATATTGGATCTTAAAAGCCTACCTCCATCCTTCGCTACTGATATACACATATTATAATAGCTTAAATGTTATGGACACATAGCAGAGATACAACATGCAAGATGTCATGACCTAAAATATGTCCTGACATCATGGAGGGTGGAAGAGCTTAGTAGAATAATTGTAAAGTTCTTTAACAGAATTTGAGGGAACGCGTAAATAACGGACCCTCACTCAGATGACAAGAAGCAATATGACAGCGTGTCGTAGTCAAAGCTTGCGTAAAATTATAATAAAACAAACTTATTTGCACCCTAAAGATTTCATAATATTATTTTAAAAATTTTTGAGGTCATTTTGTGTAGGGATGTTTACAATCATATTAGGCAGATGACTGTGTATTATTATATTCACTCACTCGTTTGGCGGCAAAATATTATTGATGGCATAAATAATACATCTATCTATGTCAAATAAGAGAATATTATATTGTTTTAGTTTATTAATATCATCGGCAAAGACTCCATACTAGGCGATTATTTAAAGCCTTCGTTCTTAAGATAAATATTTTAAAATTTTATATTGACATAATAAATACTATAATCATTAGGCTTAGGATTCTAAGGTGCTAAAAATGAATAAGTATCTAAAATATGTAGATATGATTGGAAAATGTTATTAAAATTTCATAATTATTTGGTGCTAAAAATTTAAGTAAGTATTAAAATAAGTCATATATATTTTAACAGTTATATTTATTATTTATTCACAAATAGAAAATGCTTTATTACAATAAATAATAAAATAATGGTTCAAATTTTCGAAAGTGAATCTTTGACGATTTTTGATCCTAGCAAATTTTTATACACGGAAAAACTTCTTTCCACTTGGTTCTACAGTTATTTTATTATTGCGTGTGTAAATGAAACAATTTCTGAAGTAGAAAAAATTGAAATATCTGAGGCATCTGATGGATTTTCTAAAACAGCTTTAATATACTACAGATTTTGAAGTCCAGTATTTTTATTTAAAACATTATTTAATTTTATACTTATTTTCATTCCAATTGGTCGGGAACACTTTATTATTTTTGCAGCAGTATTGTTTAAAAATATAAATTTTTTCCACATATTTAAATACCTAAGGCCCGTTTCGGACGGGACACTGGTGTCGCGCTCGTATATAATAAGGAGGCCTTTGTATTCGAATAAAGGGGCCATTTTAATATGTTTATGAACGCCCCAGATCTTATGAGTCAACGCGTGTCCGGTACACTTTTCCGTCGGCCGCTACATTCTCATGCCGCCGATACACTTGTTTTTATTACCGCAGCCAGTTATGTTCTAATTTATAACGCAAAATTATGCGCTGACTCATTAGCTCTGGAGCGTTCATAAACATAATACAAAGGCCCGTTTATTCTAATACGAAGGACTTCTATATTATATAGAGCGCAACACCGGTATCCCGTCTGAAACGGTCCTAAGAATCCTAAGCCTAATAATCACATAATAAATATCAATATGCCCAACGACATCTATCGTATAATTGTCATAATAATTTTACGATATATCCCCTATTTCAATAACCACCATTTATGGCATGTCTCAAAAATTTAAAAAAATGAGCCACATCTCGTTTTGCTTCACAATATAATATCGTTTGGATTATGTTCATGTGAATCGATTTTTTTATATGAAGTTTGTTTCTCATAATTTCAAGACGTCTGGTTTGGCTCATACAAATTGCTAAGCTATTTAAAGAGCGAAACATATTACGTAAGTGCACATTTATTCAAAATAATTAATAAGATAATTAAAAAAAAATACTTTCTATTGGATTCAATCACATATTATAAAATATTAGTTGTTGTTAAAAATATAAAATTATTTATGTCGTTATTTTTATTTATCAGTTAGTTCATTCATAGACTAAGACAATTTATTCAGTCAGTTATATCAGTTGAAATCTGAAATGGTATCTAAGTCTGTATTTTTAAATGTCTAGTTTTATGGGTTAAATTATAAATTGTTATGGAACAAATACATAACAACGGATTTTTTCAAAGATGACAATATATTTTGAGCGTATCTTGCGTTTATAAACATTTAGAAAAATACATAATTCAAATTAATTGCTTAATTTTATACTATCAGTGAGCTTTTGAAATTTCATCGATTTTTATATACCATCAGTAGTAATGTCGGATTATCATCGTATTTTCCGTAAATATATCTAACAAGTGTGCTTTCTCCACAGCCTACCTCTTTCAAAAAGTCACCTTTTGCCACTAATTAATATTATTAGTAAGTAAAGATTCTCGGTATCGAATAAACAAAATTAAAGCAATAATACTTAAGACATTATGTGTAAGAGCTTTCAGGAAATACTCAAGCTCTTTTATTACGTCAGTATATACAATAAATAAAAGATTCTATCTCGTTTGAATTTCGAATTTCCTATCATTGCCTTGGGTCTACGGCGTAGATATCTCTACGAGCGGCGTAGAGGATAGTTTTATCTTATCTTGAAATCGTAGAATGTGATCTGTCATCCGTAAGTCAAATAGGAGGTCGATCAAGGTTGATTCATTAAGTATAGTAATGCTTTTTTGTGTTGAAAACCTTTCTAGGAAAACCAATATTATGTATTATTGTTCACTTAAACTAATTGCACGATAAAACGTACGCTAAAGTTATCTGGATGATCATATTATTATATTTTCATATTGGAATTAATTTTTTTTTTGTATTACGAAGTGCTATTATTAGATTTATTAGAACCACGACCTTCTTTTACCCATTGTGGTAAAGTTTTGAGAAAGGCGCTCCTTGCGATCTCAATTCTAGTCCTTAACCTACGTCTGAGACTGCGTATGGTACGTTGTTATGTTCTCTCAAATTCTTTTCTATGATATGGAAGTATGGACGCTAAACCAAGAGATGTCACGGAGACTTGAAGCTTTCGAGATGCGGCTGTATAGACGCATCCTCAAAATTCCTTGGATTGACCGGTGACAAATGTTGAAGTTCTCGATCGAATGGGGAAAGAGCGAGAAGTTCTACGTAGTATCAAAACCAGGAAACTACAGTACCTCAGCCACATTATGAGAGGATAACATAGGCCAGGATAACATAGAGGAGAAAATACAGCATTCCCCAACTTCAATTCAAAAATTCTTAAATTCAATATGAATATTAATTCAATTTTCGTGGCAGCAAAATTCATGAATATTTATTCAAGAATGAAAACCTATCCTAACCTAACAAATAATTCAGTATATCGGCTGTTTTAAAAAATTGTTTGCTGCTGGTTTCCTGTAAAGTGTAAACCGTAATGTTGAAAAGTTCAGGATAGATGATAGACGCAACGTTCGCTCAAACCGTATCAAATTTAGCGCAACGAAGGTCGAACAGATACGTTTTGGATGAATCACTCTGTAGTTAATGACGGCATAGCTTTAACGTTTACTAACTTTATTTCAAAAAACTTTATTTCACGTATTTATTATTATTTTTCATTATTTTACGTAAACTTAATCACGGTCCACTCATAACCCGTGACTGCAGGTCACCTAGTTTTGTGGCAGTAACTGGGGTTTTTGGTAGGTAGAAAAAAAAGGAATGAAGGCTACTATAATTGGCCCAGCCAGTTAGTGTAAATATTTATATGACTTGTACATGTTCTAAGTCGTATAAAAAACCGTATCCGGAAATTTGTACGTAAACAGTTCACCGCAGGACACTTATTCGTGCGCCGCAGTACGTGAAACATAAGTTCGTGTAACATTTAATCAAATTTCGAGTTCTTCGTTGAACATTTCACCGTGGAGTATATTTTTACGTATACTACAACATGTGGAGATGTCTTTACTAGGTTAGGTTAGGGTCAATCTAATTGGAATAATACTATTTGCAAACTATCGCCGCATTTTGTAAGATACGTACAAATGTATTACACGGTGAAATGTTCAACGAAGAAATCGTCATTTGATAAAATGTTATACGAACTCATGTTTCACGTACTATGGCGCACGAATAAGTGTCCCACGATGAACTGCATACGTACAACTTACATGTAACCATACAAAAACATGTTAATAAATTACTTCTCGATTACATAATTAAGCTTTAAGTTTATAGAAAATAAGTCTTGCTAAACTTTCCCTGAAGAAAACTCAAATAAAATAGCTTACCATCTTTTGAACGTAGTTTTATTTCACCGCCATATCAGTTCGACTGATTTAAGATCAAAGTTTTTACGTTTACAACCGGAAATGCGACATAGGGTTGTCACTTCTGGAATATTAAAAAGGATTCCTTTTTATTTGTTGGAAATGTGTAAGCAATTTGATTGTCGAATAAAATAGTAGAGTTGTATAACGTTTTTATTGTAATTTATTGCACTTTCAAGAGAAAATAAGAAATATCTTTTATTGGTCCGAATAGATTCTTATAAATTATTCATAAATCATTGATTAAAACTTATATTTACTAAATAATATTTTTGTAGACCGTGGAAAGTATTGGTGGTAGTTATTTGGATTGTTACACGATTATGAAAACTATATAATTTAACGAAATATATCTTAAGGCGATACTTCAGTGAAACGGCAAATAATTTTCAACTATACGCGCGACGAAATTTTGGACTCGCTGGCAGTCTGAGAGCGAAAGTCGAGGTGTGAATACGTCATTTTGTTTCGTGATGGCGACGGGGGTATTAATTCTTAAATCCTGTAAAGATGGCTAAAAACGTTACCCATTTACTTGAAAAAGAAAACATGTCAATGAATATATTATTAATGTTACTAATAGAACATACGTTAAAGTTCCCACCACCACCCGTCATATATGCGCAGCCGTGGATATGCATGGCCGCTTTCTATGACGCTTTAAACGTGTCTGAAAGAAGTGATTTAAGGTGCTCATTCCGTCCCGAGAGGGAGCCGCACGGGACTGATGCTGCAACCATGAACCGTAGTGCTTAAATAAGAAAGTTAAGAAAGTTTTTTTTTGTTTTTTGGACTGGCTCTATTAAATGGACGCATGTTGGATTTATATGACAAATTATATTTTGGTCGGCATGCGTCATTTGCACCAGCGACCCGTAATCCGCGCATCGCCTAGCCACGATCTTTTTAGACCATGCCTCAACTGAGGTATAGTTTTAACGGAACTTCAAAGAAATGCATAAATAATAATATTCAGTGTAATATAAATATAATAAATTAATAAGAAGGTGGTTTTAGTTTCCTTGTCGTAAGCGCCTTAACGCGCTCTATGACGATCGATCAGCTATAGGCCGCTTATGCAAAAATAGCGCGTTTTACGCTTGACTTTAAATTTGGAATACTAGCGTAAACCGGGTGTTTTAGATATCTATATTATTAAACAATACAAACATAGACCGTACCAAACCAATCCGCCCCGCACCACACTCGGTCTTAATCGAGCGTATCAGGAGGCCTTTTTTTCAGTGGATTTCAAGTTAAACACATTTATATTTTTATAAAAATCGATATTTTTTAAAATAAATATAAAAAATATAAAAACTATGAATTAGTCAAAAATATGTACAAAAAAAAATTTAAGACTTAATAAACTAAATATTAATAATATATATGACCATGAAATATAATGCAATAATAACATTTTTTTACAATTATTGTAAGTTTATCTTTGACTTCAAATAAAAAATATTTTTCTTTTTAATGTTTCAGATACATATTTATTAATTAATATAGTTGAAATTGTAAATTATCAAAAAAATGTCTCAAATTGCAAGCTTCATATTTTCCCGCTAGGTGCCTCTGGTAGTTAGAAGCACCCCTTTTAAACTGAATTCTAAAGTCGATGTTACTCTACGTCCATACTACGTTCTATTCATAGAAGTATGATGCTGTAATGGTACTTGTCAAGTATGTGTGCCCTTTGGCATCGCAAGTGTACCGATGGACGTTAAGCGCAAACATCATTGACCAACCTTTTGCCGTCTTCCCGTATAATAGCCACCATTTGGACGGTGCTTAGCAACTGCGCCGTCTCTATGGATGCGTGTAAACAGACCATGACTTAAATGAATATTAGCTGGCTTCAAAGTAGAGTTTAAGTAGTTTCGGTTTGATATAATATTGTAGCTTACGTTAAATCAGGGACAGGCAACCTTGTTGTAAATACGATACAAAATACAAATTTTGAACATAGCCGAGGGCGCATACTATATACATATTAATATAATATAGGTACTTTTCTTTGAAGTTGAAGTATTAAAAATCCCAATAGAACTTAAAACCTTGGTTTAATCCCAGAAATGTTAATTAAATGTAAGTTAAATGAAAATCCTCAATGGTTAAGCTACAACATACGGCCGTAGCTATACATTGACAAACTATAATTGAAGTAGGGAGTAAAATTATGTTAACGCGCGTGTTTGAACATGTACCGTTTAAAAAAAAAAATCGGTTAGGTACATGTTCAAACACGCACGTTAACATCATTTTACTCCCTACTTCAATTATAGTTTGTCAATTTATGGCTACGGCCGTATGTTGTAGCTTAACCACTGGGGGATGACAAAAGAAATGGCGTATTTCAAAAAAACACTACTTTATTCATAGGTCAATAATTATTATAAAGCAATCAATATTCGTAGGATGTTTATCACACTTGAATGGTCAAAGACACAGCTTATAATGAGTATCTTTAGAATTATCTTCAAATGTGTAAATCTTGCCCATTTTTTGAATAATAAAATGCCTAATTCTTGTCAAATTTGGGATCACAGAGATTATCAATATAATTTTTTATCGTAAATATTTCACAATAATAATGTCGATATAATTATAGTAATGGTTTTATAAATGCGTTTAAAAATTAATAAATGTAAAAAATCTTAACACCACTGCACATTTATGTAATGAAATATGACTATATTCTAAAATATTAGAGCGGTTTAAAAGAATACTATTTTATGTAATAAAAATACTTTATGCAGACATCAAATGTTTAAAATAAATATAAAGGATAATAAGGCTTCAAAATTATTTAAATATATTATCTACAACGTTTAAGAAATGTCTAGGATCATGCTTTGAAAATAGAAAAAAAGCTCCATTTTAATGTGTATTTTATGTATTTAAATGTACACACATAAGTATATTTATATACGACTAGGTAGATACATGTTATGTAAAAAAAAATAATGTGACACTTGTCACTGTAAATCTTAAGTTTACTTATTATAGTCAAGTACATAATTAGAATTACCTGTCCTTACCCAAGTGAGGGTCTGTGAGTCTTGATCGATATTTTTATGATAAGTAAGTACCTATTTCATGTTAGAAAACAGAAACTCACAAGAATATGTCGTAGCATAGTATCAAGATATTTTTAATGCACATTGTCCTCAATTAGGATAACTATTCTCTTGGACTAAATTGCAAAACATTATAATGTGCTTTTAATATAAAGAGTATCTATCTTTTTGTATATTTATTATCTCCAATTCTAGGTCTTCAGTATTACTAATTTCAAAATATGTTGAAATCATACCTACTGGATATATCATTTTCAGTTATATTAAATGGATTTATAAAAATTATCACTGCTGGTTCTATAAATACAAATTCCTCAAATCTAAAAAAAACTCTTCTATGAGAGTATCCATAATCTTTATATATAAAGTACAAATAGAGTTTTTTTCTCCCAAATTCTCAATAATATATTTAAGATTTGGGAAATTTGGAAATGATTTTTTTATTAGATGATCTTGAGGGCGCATCAATTATTTTCGGAGGGCGCACTGGCACCCGCGGGCGCCGCGTTGCCGATCCCTGCATTAGATGAATACACCTATAATATGTTCTCAAACTTTTATAGTACTCGTATTATTAATATTAATACTATTATGGGCCGAAGGTACTTTATGGAGTTTGAATTAAAATTCTAATGGATTTAAGTTTTGTACTATTCCATTTGAGTCGTTTTTTGCGACTCGGGTTTCACCTTTCGGCATCTTCATGCACTATGTGCACTCACCAAAAGGCAAATACATACTGACAACGAATACAGTTAACTCTATCTCATATAACAAATTAATACAATAAAGTAGGTTAAAACTTTATCACCTAGCTATTATGCATATACCTTACGCACTGGTCTATATCTAATTTAACAATGTTAAGTATTTTTTTGTAAAATTTATAAGTAGCACAACGTAGCATGGAAAGGAGCATATTGGGCATAACGCGGAAAGTTCAAAAATAAAGCAATTGATAAGGAGCCAGTCATCCATGTTGGCAGACATATCGCCCGGCAATTGGACAATGATTAAATTTGACAAATTCCGTTATACAGTAGTATTAAAGGGGTATTAAACAACCACAAAGACGCACTAAAGTTAACTGAATAGACAAACTTATAAAGTTTGGTGTATGTACGTCATGGCCACCATATTCTGAAGCGGGCCCACAGGCTAGAATATTTAGCGTCCACCCTACCTATCGCTAAAGTTAAAGGCAATGTGACATATGTGATGCTATACACGCATTTTTTAAATGATGTTGGAGGTAAAATGATGGGTATTAGTGTAATTTTAGCGGTATTTTTGAAATCATCCACTTTAATTATGGAGTTGTCGAGTAGCGACACACAATAATGAAAAAAATGTATCGCATAACCGCATATTTTAAAATGTTAATACTCTTTATACTATTAGAACAAATTTTTCTTCTTATTGTGTCATCCCCTAGCGGAGGTCGGCCACCATCAAGGCGATCTTATCTTTGTCGTCTGCTACCTGAAACAGTTCGGTGGAGCTGCACTCGTACCAATCACGGAGGTTCTTAAGCCACGAAATGCGGCGCCGTCCTCTGCTACGCTTCCCATTGATCTTTCCTTGAATGACAAGTTGGGGAATGCCGTATTTTTGTCCTCTCATAATGTGGCCGAGGTATTGTAGTTTTCTGGTGTTGATACTACGTAGAACTTCTCGGTCCTTTCCCAATGGATTGAGAACTTCAAAATTTGTCACCCAGTCAGTCCAAGGAATTTTGAGGATGCGTCTATACAGCCACATCTCGAAAGCAACAAATTTTTAATGTGCCTTTATTTCACTTATCTGGTCGACCTACCGCACTGAGCTACCAGACAGGATGCCTGTCAGCTTTCCCCTTGCGGGAGGGGGGGTATGGTGTACGTGGTAAGGAAAAACTATAAACTAAGAAGAATTGAAGTAGCTAGAGGGGACCTTATCCAGCAGTGGATCGATCCCAGTTGATGATGATTAATGTTTCAGACAGTCTATTTTCAATTCGTTTCAAAATAATGATTTGTGTGCTGTAAATAAACTGCTATTTTCAGCGTCATAAACTTTCGATTATAATATAAAATGACTTTATTCTGCCAATTTTAGCCACCGTTGTAAAAAAAAATACTTCTGTCTCACACAGAAATTGAAACGCACCGTATCAATATATCATTCTGTATGAACGTACATAAATAAAATGAAATTTGGTAATACAATATTAAAAACTTTTTGCACAGCATTGCTCTGAGCTCAGACTATTAAAGTGTTTCTTTTGGAAGAATATAATTCAATTTATTTTCAAAGTTGGCTAAAACTTTTTGTAATAATTTCTCAAAGACGTTTTGTAAATATTTGTTTCTCAAGAATGGTTCATTGATTTTTCGAGATTACGACAATTCATAATTTATAATATATAAAAATAGGCTCATCGATAAAATGATAATAATAATGAAGGAGAGCAAAAAGAAGAATGAAATCGTTATCGGAAAATCGGTTTAATGTTAAGTAAAATAATTTATTTTGAAATAAGATAAAAGTAAAACAACGTAATAAAACAAATCCTACGTTTTTGTGCAATTTTATACACAATGCACCACTTTTGTCCTGACTACACTTTCTTCTCCCTTCATTTGTGTCGCTGAGCTTCAAAATCCGAATTTTTTTAACTAAAAAGGTTTTTAAATGTTTCTGTAGTGTTATAGCGGATTTGATAGACACATTGATTTTGTTTCATCTTCTTCTTCTTTCACCCTGTCACGTCGGGGCATAGGGCAAGCACAAGCTGGCGCCACTTCCCTAAGTCCATCGCCAACTCCTGCGCCTCCCGCCATGTCAGACCTGCAGCACGTAGGTCGCTTTTGTAGCATCGCTGCAGGGTGAGGGAGGGCCGGCCACGGCAACGGAACCCTTCAGGCTGTGCCACAAGGGTACGAAGTGCCGCACTCTTTAGCGGCATCCGGAATACATGTCCCAGCCACGTAAAAAAGGTTTGTTTCATAAATGTTTCATAAATGACAGTTAATCGTAGCGGTATTTGAAAGAGGAGATAAAATTTTCATGTAGAGATTTTAACAACGAATCCAACGATATATTATATTTCTTAATTATTTCAAAAGAGTGTTATAGCTCGTTTTGAAATTTAGTGACACATTTATGAAACAATGAAATCGATTTTTATATTTTAACGATACCATTCTTGAGCACTTCACCTGTTGAACAAATTGATATTTAAATCTCAAAAATGAAAAAAATGCGATGAGTTTGTTTTTCCCGTGTACCCTTCATATTATATTATAAGTTAAGTATACAATTAGATGTTTTTTAGAGATGCTGAATTAAAAAAAACTATTAAGTGTTGTTGTTAGTCCGTAGGACAAGGTATCCAATATGGCGACCAAACGTATAATAATTACCAGACGATATATCGATGGTATTGAACGGTAACAAGTCAAAAATTCGACATTTCGCGATATTGATATCAAAATACTCGTAAAAATGAGCTTTTGTCGGTTTTGTACAGAAACAATTCGAAAAAAATAATTTAGATAACTTGAGAGCCAAAAAACCTATATAAAATTTTACAAACTTTCAAACGAAACCAGTTTTGTACAGATCTATTTCAAATTGTTTCCATTTAAAACTGGCGATTGACCATACGTTTCAATTTAGAATAGATAAATTATGACATGGATCCTTTCAAAACTTGCCAAATACTATGTATTGTAAAATATTCAAAATATTAAAACATGATTATCTCAAAACTATGTTTTTTTGAGTTGTTACTGTTTAATACTGGGTCATCGAGATTATTGTTTTGGCTGACTTATTTTACGTGCAATATTTTTGTATACATTTTATTTAAAGCAGTGATTTCCAACCTTCTTTGTTTAGTGGAATCGTCGTAATATTTTGTAAAATCTCAGGTACATCTCACCTCATTGAATCATTACGCAAAGGTGTGAAGTTAGAATGAATTTATTTATGTGGTTGGTTTACTCTATAATATCTGGGATAGCAAATAAGATTACATTAGCGTGCTAAAATAAGTCGATGTTTTTAAAATTCGAAAATTCGTTTTTAAAAGTACACATGATATAATATAAACTAAATCATATATTTATTGAATATAAAAAATAAAATTGGGTACATTGGTACCTAACTATATTGTTTATTGAATATATAATTTAATGATACACATAATTAATGAAAGAAAATAAGGAATTTTATAACACACTAATTTTTATTTGAAGTTTTTTGTTTCTTGTTATTTGCGAGACTTTTTATATCAGGCTGCTAATATGTCGTTAATTGCAAATAATTAATACATGCTGCTGAATCGTTCTATTTTTAGTCTTTGAATATACATGGTTCAAGACGCGTGCCACGTATTTGCTATCGCTGCTCTATATCTAGCCTGATGCACCTTTTAAAGTCCTGGATGGCCGTAGTATATCATGCATGGTAGAATAGCAATTGATAGAATGGTCCGAGATAATACAAGCAGACTGGAGAGTGACAGAGATTTTCATAAGCTCCACCTAGAAGTGGTCACTGACATGAAGATAAAGAATAGATATGATTTGTATTATGAATTATTACATCAATTCTTGGAATATGTGGTAGTTACCTAGATATTGCGTTGACGCAAATTCATATTTGTAGCAATCATACAACTCAGCATTAAATACATATGTTTTGTTGTCAAAATAAAAAAATAGAGCGAAAACTATTATCAGCATTGCCTCAATCATAACTAAATCAGTAGAGTCTGATATGATTTGTTATTTGCGACAATGTCTCTTGTAATATATGGACTGTACTTGTATAAATAATAAAAACAATCCATAAATCCTCACTCACTCACCGAGTCCGTCACGCAACGCACTACTATCGTCATAATTATTCCGTAACTTGACGTAGTCAACAGATGTTTCACTCGAGTCATGTCTCTCAATTCATTAATATAATCAATCTATCAATCACATCGATCACACCATTACATCCGTACCAACGATTATAACCTCACGATGTCATCTTAATTACTGTATTTATTTATTTTTGTATCTACAAATAAACGCTCATCTCAAACCTCAAAGCCACAACGACTTTATCTCTTCCATATTATCATCTCCCAAAGTGGTGACCCCGGTGTGATACCACCGCTGCCTCCACCATCCACAAAATATTTATCTTGGATATTTTTATATCTCTTGACATCAGTATTTTGTCCTTATATAGTCAGAAGATAAAGAAAGTAATATCTCACTAATAATAGTCACGTTCCAATAAAACACTATTTGGAGAGAAACATATGGATTACTAAATTTGTAGATAATATTGACTTAACGACGGGGATGGAATTGCGTACAGATATTATAAACAACTAAACAATATATATTTAGGGAATATAATATTGTCTCAATAAGATGATATTGTATGAATTTGCCATATAAAGAAAAACATGCTTCCTCTGTTGAGTTTTAAATTTCGTGATTGTATTATCTCTTGGTCTGGTGACATAAATTGGTTAGATTGATCTTGCGAGTCAGCAGCAGTTGACTTATTCTTTAGGGTTGCAGGAAGCAAAAGGTTTATGCGAAGAAACAATTTAGGGGATGAAATACAACTTCCGACCGGTTGTCATAGAAATAGAACCACCGTAATTGAGACCCTTTTTGTAAAAGTAGCTTTATCTTAAAGGTTCTGTTTTAAGGTGATAGTTACTAAACACGTGCACGCTTTATGTTATCACTAGTGGCCTAGTACTATCTGTTGTAGAGATTAAATAATGATTTTGGTCTGGTGTAGATGAATATTAAAATAAAATTATGCAATTTCATATTTGAGATCTTCCTAACTTGCCATGAAAAAATAAAGTAAATAAATAACAGTAATATTTTCAATGCTTAAGCAGAAAAGTAAATAATACAAAAATCATATAAAGAAAAACGGAAACACAGAATAAGCTAATAGACCCCCTTTTAAAATTTTAAATCCTTTTTGTGCTATATTACAATATTCTTTTTAATACTAAAATAGACTACGAGGAACAATGTGCAGTATTGTACTTAGTTATAAAACTGAAACAATCACAAACATCCAAACTTTGAGAAAATCTCATAAATAAACAGTGAACTTACCAGGAATCAAACCCGCATGGAAGGCCAGCGCTTGCGCTCTGGAAAATACCTGATTCAGCAATGCCAAGAGATTTGTTTTGGAAATTATTATTTTTTGGTTAATGGGTCCTATAAACTAAATGGAACTTGAATTTAAATTCTATTTTGTGACTCGGGTTTCAACTTTCGGTATATTCTGCCACTATTTATAATCATGAATGAAAAACATACAACTGACTCAGAATATTATGAGTTAATTTGGAAAAGAGAGTTATAACTGGGTAAGTGTTTTTTAGTTGAAATTCATGAGGGGGGTGAAAAGTTTTCTAAGTTAATATGACGTGATTGTTATTTTTGTTTATTTATAATAATGCAAAACAAAAAAATTTAAGCCCATTTTATTTATATGATTGTTATGTTTTCGACAACGGTAATCCTTACCAGCCGACCCCGATCCTTCACGTGATCTAGTGGAAGGCATGTGTTGTTTATTTGTCATGTCTCAAAGTACAGTTATATGTTCTAAATAAAAGGGAAAGAACTCAGAAGAGTTCGATCTGCAATGAAATAACTTGGAGAGCAGAGCTTAGTTAAATTTGAACAAGTTGAATGGTCCGAGTTGAATGATATTAGAATCATTTACAATAGTATTGTTAATAATATGAAATATTAAGTAAGTAATATTAGTGATGCTTAGTTCATGTACAAGGCTTTATAATATGTATGTAGTAATACAGGTAGTTAGGGTGGATAAATAATTGGGGTGGATCAATAATATAATATTGAGTAGGTACATTGCATTAGTCGAAATCACATTCTTATAAACATAATTTACAAAATTAGTAAGTTAGGGTGACTATAAATTAAAAAAAGGGAATATTGTCATTAGGAAGATATCATAGAGAGGGGAGTTGTGGATATATCACACGATCTCTCTTCTCTTCTTGGTGGTGTACTCATGGCTGAGGATTGTGACCACATTTAAATTTCGCCATACTTTGAGCGACCAAGACTTTCCATCCTTCTCGATCTTCCTTTTCAACACGATAAAAGATTTTAAAAGTATTTTCTTCTAAAAAATAATCTGTTAATTTATATTCTTCACCAAGTGAAAATTTCATTTAAATGATTTCAAGTGAGGAATTTCGACACAACATGAGATTAAAAAAAATAAATAAACGGAAGTTAAATTCAACAAAACTAATGTACTATTCCAAGCAATAAAACAACCACAAAATTATACGGAGAGGGATGTTTATAAATCCCTACCTTTCCTAACATATTGCCGACCGCTAATGGTTCCCCATACTAAAATAATCAATGGTCAGTTTCTCAATGTAATTAATTATTATTGCGTACGTTTTAGGTTAAACAATAATAAGGCATCTCGCCATTAAACTGTCAGGGTCGATTATAATGGAGTTTATTGTTATATAATCAGTTGATTAATTAACAAGGTATTTCTACGAGAAGATTAATTACTTTTGCCCTCGGAGATGTCTTGAATAAGCCGATATTAGTGACGTTTGTCTTGGCAGGATTGTTTAGTTTAATTATAAAGTGGTGAACGAACTGATGATAATTTTATAATTACAAGCTTAAGTTAACATTAAATTAGTGGTCTTCAAAGTACAGTACGCGTAACTGAGGGGTAAGTTAGTGTTTACGATATAATTGTATGCAATGTCAGGTATTAAGTATCGAAATAAATTTAACTTAGCTTCGTATAGAAATATCAGAGAGGATCAAACTAGAATTTTCAGATATTATTAAACATAGATAATTTTGAAAACACTTTTGAGAAAATATATTATAACTAATAGAAAAAAGTAAGACACCCCACAGCAATCAAACCTGCATCCTGAGCCATACTTAATTATTGTGACAAATTTTAACTAATGGCTTTTATTATTCACTGAAGCGTTTTACAAATTGATCGGCTTTTGTATTTTAAATCAAAGTACACGTCATATTAATTTACAATTTATGTATGAGTCAGAGTATGGTCCTAATAGGTTGAGCAAGTGGCTATCTATTTCTCGTAAAAACAAAATCTGTTAATACAAACGTCCAGTCTGTGAAGACCCATATTATGATCTTATTTGGATCGGTCATGGTCGAAAAAAAAGGTATGACTTTAATTATTACTAACCGACGTCACGGATCACTCCAAGATTTTTTTGTTGTAACTAACATGAACTTGCTAATAATTTTAAATTAACTATTTTTTTATTCAACGAATAATTCACAAGCTTAAATCTTGTGACTTATTCGTTGAATAAATAAAAGAAATTGTTACCTAATTAAATATTATTACACGTTGAATTTAATCACCCAATTGAACCACATCACATTCGGTCTTAATCGGGTGTATCACGGAATCCAGTGGCAAAGGGTGGAGGTAGACTGTTAAGATCCGCTATAGAAGATTACACTTTGTTAGTCATAGTACGTATTTGTTTTTATAAGCTAAGACTACAATTTATTTACAGATGGTATTGGTTAGGTTTTAAAAATCTTGTCTATCTATAAAATATCTAAAATTATTTAATTAAATCATACACAATTTTGAATATTTATAGGTAGACTAATAAAGTTTAACGCGTGCGTGCTACCTGTGCTCCTGTATGGCTGTGAGACATGGCATCTTACTAAGCTTCAAGAGTCTCGGCTTTTGAGCTTTGAGAATCGATGTCTCCGCAGAATCTTAGGGGTACACTGGTACGACCGCGTTACAAACATCCGAGTTCGTGAGCAGACACAACAGCCTTCGGTGATTGAAGTTATCACGAAGAGACGAATTACGTGGCTGGGCCATGTATTCCGGATGCCGCCAAAGAGTGCGGCACTTCGTACCCTTGTGGCACAGCCTCAAGGGTTCCGTCGCCGTGGCCGGCCCTCCCTCACCCTGCAGCGATGCTACAAAAGCGACCTACGTGCTGCAGGTCTGACATGGCGGGAGGCACAGGAGTTGGCGATGGACCGAGGGAAGTGGCGCCAACTTGTGCTTGCCCTATGCCCCAATGTTGGGACGTGACAGGGTGAAAGAAGAAGAAGAAGAAGAATATTTTTTATCTAATATAGTTTGGTTAGGCAGGGCTTAATGAATTTAAAAAAATGATCCGACAATATGTGTAAAATGTATTCTTGATCCAACGAAAAGAAGTAAGTATGAAGTAATAAGTACACGATTTTGTATCTAGAGTGTATATTTCATGCATATACACTCCAGAAAAAATCATTTTTTAGAGAAAACCTGTATCTGCTGGATTAATAGTTATCAATTATACTAAAACCGATAGCCAACATTATAACGCAATTCGATAAACATTTCATGTATCAACTACTAGTTAAAATCGTCGTAATTATCTAAGGCGCCCGTAGTTTAATTGGTAAAAGATACTGGTGCCAATCCAGAAGATACAGGTTCAAGTTCCGTGGGGTATCGTATTTTTTTCTACAAAATAATTTTTTCTAATGTGTATATTGAATGAGGTGTTTAAAATTATGTATATTTTACTGTTTTCTTATTCGCTATCGAAGTGTGATAAAATTTACTTCTCCGTTCAGGATTGTACCCAAATAATATTATTTATTTTAAAATGATCGTATTTTTATTTACATGGGAAATATTATAATATAAAAAAAGCAATGACGGTGATAGATAGTATTTGAGTTTCTTTTAAATTTGTTAAAAATTGTAGAAACGACGGTCGCTATGGCACCTGTCACCCAATTTCCTTGACTTGTGAGCAGGGCAAGAGGAACATGAAACTATGAAACTATTTTTGCACGTACGGAGGGTATTATCAACTATAGATCATCGAGGGTCGAAGTAAGTAAAAAGATATTTTAACTGTCTTAAAAAATAAAGCTTAGTTAAGCGCAGTAAAGCAATCAATTACTCTATAGTATCACTTTATCAACCATGTCCGATCCTAATAGGATCATATGGGCCTCCATATGATAGAAGGTTTGTATTAACAGATTTTGTTTTTACCAGAAATGGATGTCAGCCACTTGCTCAACCTATTAGGTCCATACAAATTGAAAAACAATATGTGCACTTGCCAGACTCAGGATTCGAACTAGGGACCCATGATCCTTTAAGCCGACGCTTAAGTCGCGCGACCATCATGGGTGTTGTATCTCCTATCGACATAAAATAGAACTAACAATCTCAGTCAATAATGAAGTACCTACTTGTCACAAAAACAATAAACTGACATTAACTGAACTTATAATATTATTTTATTTTATTGTCTTTTATTGTTTTCATAATGGAAATGCATTGTATTATTAATTTTATTCAATAAAACGCCTATATATAGTACTTTTCCACTTTTATTTATTATATCTGGATGTAGAAAATGTCCCTCTGAGGCGGACGAAATCGTATATAATTAATAATAAATATAATTATAAAAGTTAAAAATAATACTACTTATAAAAATTGCGTTTTATTTAATGAAATTAATAATTATCATATATACTAATAAATAATTTTGCCTTTTTTTTGGTATAAACAGTTAAGTTAGTGCCTGAAGATGCCGAAAGGCGAAACCCGGGTCGCAAAAATGGAATAGTATAAAACTTAAATCCATTAGAATCTCAGAGTAATGTTATATTATAGAGAGCGTCTATTAATTGTTCGGCAAAATGAAGCCGTGTTTCTTGCGTATAAGTCACAGTAGAACCTCGATTTTATTATTATCAACTTAACTATGAAACGTTATACTATCATGTTGCTTCTTAACACGGCTACCAAATTTAAACTCAAACATAGTTAACCATATGTTCCACTAAAATAATTAAAACCAACTACCATTAACTTTATATTTAACACAAAAATAATAAATTTCAGCAACACGTACTCGCAGTTTTTAAATGAATGTAATCAGTCAAATCCATATTTACCAGCGACGTTTCCAAAAAAATATTTAATTCAGCCGTAGAAATTCTATCTTACTCTAACGCATAATGTGGATATATAAACGTGCCGAATGCTTACTCACTCGCACTTATAGTTTGTTTTTGTTCAGGCCTTGGTTAACAATGTCTATTTAAAGCGGATTTAACCGGTCATGACTAATAAATATCAAATAAGTGAAACTCATACTGTATTTTGTGTCTTATTTTGTTAATTATTAATGTATTTGCACCAAAAATTGACAGTTAACAACAAGGCATGTATACTTTTCACTCTCATGAATATCATAGGTCTCTTCTAGAGAGGGTTGGTTTCCAATCATAATGTCCTAATAAATTTGAATTTACATGCGCCTGTCAATTGATTACGCCATGATTTATTCTAGATCTCAACCATTTCCTCGTGCCAAGCCTATCAGGCACCATTAGCGAGGGGTGCAAGACTAGTCAATGCGCTCCCCAAAGACGTAGACATTTGCGGAGACGTGCTTTGTATTATGTATTCGAAATTATATTTTTCTGTATAAAATTGTATGTTTTTTGTTTTCAAAGATTTATTTTTCTGTACATGCAAATATCAGTTTTTTTTACAACTTATTTAGTGCTGACTGCGACCGCGATTGGCGCGTCTGCGTTACCTAGCCATTCGATATAATTAACATGCTATTTAAATGTGGTAATTAAAATTTAATTAACAAATCACCAGTGATTGTATTAATAAATAAATAAAAGAAAAAAAACCACAGTGTCATCGGCCAAAAATGTTGCAAATCCCTGCCCTAACAGTGACACGTGATATGCTTACGTGTGGATTTCTACGCTACGCACGCGAAAGGTATATTATATGGAAACTTGCAAAGAATAATCCCAAAATAAACTACTATAAACTATTCAACTTTTTCCTTAACTTGACGGAACAGGCCTAATGCTTGTAGGCACTAAAAGTTACTTCAATTCTTATTCAAAACTAAAAAAAAACGCAAAATATTTTTTTACCCACAAAAATAAAATTTAACATAAAATTTATTTCAAATTATTTGAGTTATAACTTTTCCTCATTGTGACTAAAGGGTTGTCAATTTATTGTTGATTGACCGAGGTATACCTGTCATTCCCGCGGTGATACTGTATCATCTGGAATATGCCAATGAAGCATCATTTTTTTATGACTGGGAATGTTTCAGGAGCAGTTACCCAAGTACTGAGGTCGCCATGCACTCAAATGTGCATATAACTTCTACAGTTCAACATACAAGTAAGCTTATAGTCTTTAGCATGCGAAAATCTAAACCATACAAGAACCCAAATGTCATACGTACAATCAACGTCTCGTTAGAGCGTAGCATTCTTGAATATAGGTCGATTATCTGGTATCCTTATGAGGTTACGTATAAGTTTATTTTAGAGCGCGTACGGTAGAAGTTTCTTCGATGTCTTTATTTTAAAATATTTAACTATTTTCCTTTAGATAATTCGTCAAATGATTATTTTCCGATTTTGAAATGACAATCCTACGTTGTCGCAGCCATGATTAATTATTCTCGATCGGAACTATTTCCACGTGTCAAGCCTATCAGGCACTATTAGCGAGGGGTGCAAGACTAGTCAATGCGCTCCCTAAAGACGTAGACATTTTCCGTGACGTGCTATTAATTTTGTATTCGAAATTTTATTTTTCTGTATACAATTATTGTACTTATGTTGTTTTATTATTATTATAATTAAATAATAATATTATGTATTCTATTATTCTCTATTGTGAGGAGATATTTGTCATACTGTAAATCTCATATTATGAACATCTTGAATTTAGATTTGCTATGTCCACAATGTTAAGAAAAAAATCTTAAATAAATAAATGTGGATATTACCTACTTTTAAAATTGAATTATGTCATTATATTTCAATATTTTATATTATATATATTTTTCATTGTCCCAAAATCTTTGGTAAGCCTCTTTATAACCTCTTCTTGATATTGTATCGATTTAAAATCATACACCCTTACAGCCTCTTTCTGCGAAATCCGCTATTGGAGTTCGCGAATGGATAATCGTTTTTCGATAAAATGTACATTCGGAAAACAGGGAAATTTCACTTCATAATTCAATATGAAACAACCCTTAGCGTATTATTATTATTGTGGAAGCTACTTTGTTAGTTTTTCGTATTGTTGAAATATTTTCTTTGTGCCTGGTAAATTATTTATACCTAAGTGATTTATTTCGCATGGATGGGTTTTCAATAAAAGACGCCCACATTTTAAGTAAACTATAGAATCAATGCTATTTTCAAATTTTTGTTATACATAAGTTGGAAGTAGGGATTCCAATCCCGGGATCCCGAACTATTTTCGATACATATGAATCCCGGGATTGGTAAACATAATCTTGAAACTTTCAGGATTGATTTTTTTTATCAATTTTTATGAAAAATAAAATAAAAACACATTAGAAATAAACTGGGTTTGAATGAAGTTTGATTTATTATCCATGTGTTGCCAATTCGTTTTATTTTCTTACATAAATTAATAAAAATAAGAAAGATTGAAAAAAAACAATGCTTTGCACTTTAACAAAGTGATTCCGCCATGATCTCATACGTTTTAAGACAGTTTCATTTTTGGCTGACTAATTAGATTTATGAAGCAGAAAGGCCATAAAGCATGATTTAGGTGCTTTAATATTTTAAATATAAGTACTATTATACATTTAATTATACTAGATTTATTTTTGATTGATTTTATCAATTTTTTTTGGATAGGTATATAAAAATTATCGAAAAAATGCCAATCCCGGGATCGTCAAATTGTAATCCCGAAATCCCGGGAACAAAAATTTGGCTCGGAATTGGATTCCCTAGTTGGAAGTATATTCGAATGCGGAGTCCTCGTAAAAGGATCCAACATACTATACGGATGAATTCGTGGTACTTGATAAAAAAAGCTCTTATACCAAAGATTATTATTCTTCTGGTGCTGTGAAAGCTTTGATTCTGTAGTGTTGATGGAGGATGCTTAAAATTCCATGGACAAACAGACGTGCAAATGTCTTTGCACTGGAAAAGCTTGGCATCAAATAAAGTTTCTCCACTGACTGCAAAAGACGGTCTCAAAGTAAGAAAATATATGGATATTACCTTGATACCAAATTATTTTACACATGATCGTTATTTAAAAAAAAATTTGAAGATCAAAGAATATTTTTTTAATCTATTATGGTTTAATTAGAAATGGCTTTATGAATTAAAAAAACTAACCAGTACCATCTGTAATGCGCATTTTTAACTAAACGCAAAAAATAAGTACGACTGAAAAAGTATGCACTATTTTTATCGGATCGCCTATAGCATAATTATTAAGACGTTATAGTGTGTTTTAGGAAGGGTTTAATTGAATATAAAAAAAACTAATCAGTACCATCTGCAATATTTCAATGAAAACAAAAATAAGTATGACTATCAAAGTTTAGTGCGCACTGTTTATAGAGAATCTTAGCAGCCTACCTCCACCCCACGCCACTGCTATATTAAGACGACAAAAAAACACTACTCTGTCAAAATTGCTATCATCACTATTTACAATATGTTATAGAAACAACCTAAGTAATACTATTTATTTTTCTACTTTGACCATAATCATCATCATCAGCCTGAATCTATCCACTGCTGGATGAAAGCGTCTTCAAGCTGCTTCCACTTCTCTCGGTCCCGTGCGTTGCGTTGCTACCTACTTCCGCAGAACTTTATCATTTTATCGATCAAGCGGCCTCTAAGTCTACCTTGCGGACGTTTTGTACCTCTTGGATACCACTGGATGACTAAATTTGTCCAAAAATTGTCTCTTCTTCGAGCTATGTGTCTAGCCTTTCATTTGAGGCTTTTAATGAACTCTATAACATCGCTAACTCTTTTCTGCTTCCTTGTCATTCATAATTAATAGGTCTTTCACTATACTCATATACTGAGGAGTGACTCAAATTAATATATTAACACCACACGGTGTCTCCACATATCCATGTTGTTTGCCAGTTTTCTTGTTTCTTTCCAGGTCAGAAATAAAATATAAGATGATTTTTAAAAATTTCATTAAAAAACATTTTCAAATATAAAAAAAACCTTCATTTAAATTCGAAAAATGTTCTATTTAAATTATTATTTCAGCGATAACATTTTTTTTTTGAAAGTGTCAAATAATTTCTGCGAAATTATTTTAAACGAAGGACAACGTAAAATCTTAGAGCGAGATAAAAATATACAAAACAAAGGTCCGTTGATAAAAAGTGCGACTGAGAAAAAGAAAGAAAAATTAAACCATTAGGGGTATAGTCGCGTTTTATATCGAGTGGCACAAAGCTCCCGTTTGAAAATTTTGCAAAAGTTTTACATCCTAGGTACAAAATTCAATTTAACTTTTTTTCTCACCAGCATTCCGCCAATACAAAGTACCCATTGCATAATTTATTCTGTTCCTTTACTCTAGTTTAGTGCTGCGTACGAATCAGTATGAAAAGAGAAATGTTTAAAATATAGGGTGAGGCAATGTCGCAAACTGTGTACCTACAACTCGATAACTTTCCAGCACAAAAGCTCACTAGCTTTTACCATCTGCCATGTCGCCATACAAAATATTAAAACATATATCTTAGCATAACGAACGATAAGCACCTCTCCTGTTTGAATGCACTAGATCAGGGATCTTCGACCCCGTGCCCGCGGACGCCCAGGACGCATTTATCAAATACAGGTTAGGTTAGGTTAGGTTATTAGGCTATGCTTAGCGACCTCTATTATGTCGCGTACTCTTGTTTGTTTTCTTATACATTCTTTTATTTTGTGAACGTTCTGCGTTATGCTCAACATACACCTTTCCATGCCGCATTGCGTTACTCGTAATTCTTGGATTTCTCTTAAGGGGCCCGTAAACAAGCAATTTTTACGGCAATTTGATACGGCAATTGTGTCGCCGTTAATAGTTCCCCAAAACACGACAATAGGAGTCTAGGTTGCCGAAAATTTACATCTATTGCCAATGCTCTCTGGCAACATGGTTGGTCGATATAATATGTAATATCGAACGCAATCAAAAATACGGCAATAATTGCTAGATAAATCTATTTCATTCTCGCTCTGCTTTATGTATGCATCTCTGTTTGACGTCACCCCTAGCAACAATAAAAACATTGTATGTAGTGGCAGCCGATTCAACAATACATTATTATAATTTTTTGCTGTGTCGTTATTAATATTATTATGGTGTTATTACTAATCGTCAATTCACACTACGTAAATGAATAAATGAACAAACTACAGGGTATTGAAGCTTATTAACGAGGTTTATTTACGTCTTGAACTATGGAACGTGAAAGCCAAACTATATAATGATCTAAATATGAAAAGGCCAAATATCAAAGCTGCACAAACGTCTGGATCTGGAACAAAGTTAGCAATTGAAGAGTTGAACACCCTGAATAAATATATTTAACTTCTATATGAATCTCCATTTGTCAAAAATTGAAGAGTGACCGGCAATATATAATAGTAATCAGTGTTGCTTTCTTCATAACTGTATCTACTTTCTTTTTCTTCGCACTAATTTTATTTGACAAATACCTACTAAAAGTAAATTTTTGTGATTCTTGTAAAGTTTTTAAATAAATAATTATCAATAACTAATTTCTGGTTTATATTACTTATGGTTTCACGTTTCGTCGCTATAGGATTTGTTTCCCGAATAGACCAAATGTCAATTTTTCAGGAGACGAAAAACAAATTTCATTGTCGTATATTGAAATATCAGTAGATGTATCAATCATTCTTTCTACACTGTATGATTGCAACATTATCTAAGAATAGATTCCAAGAATAATATACTGGTATAAATTAGTAAATGCACAGAAAATGCGTTTTATTTACAAGTACTCGTTGTGGATATTCGGGAAATTTTTAGCGCTCTCATTATCTATACTCTATTACTCTCTTATTTACACGATAATTGGTAATGATTACTTTTACTATTTAAATACCTAATGATCGTAATAACCCAAGTTCGTAGGTAATAATAACATGCAGCATTCGCTTTTTTCGGTTTTTTTCGTAATAAGTAATAAAATAGTTTTTAATAATCTTTTTTTTTATTCAACGAATAATTCACAAGATTTAAGAATGTACCATTCTAATTATTGAACATACATAATTTTGGAAATCACTTCTGAGAAAATATATTATAACCAATAGAAAAAATCTTTTTGAAAAAAGTAAGACACCCGGCAGGAATCGTCCCTGCATCTCCTGGGCTTACGACCAAGTCCACGAATTATCCACTATGCTACGAGGTGACATACTTATGACGACAAACTTTAACTATTGGCCTGTTAATACCTGCTCATCAGTATTCTTCAAAATCAAGCGACTATCGGCGATCGGTTTTTGTTTATTAAATAAAAGTAGGTATCTACTACTTCAATTACTAACCGACGTCACGGATTTCTCCAATATTTTATGATGGTACTTACTCGTACTTGCTAACAATTTTATATTAATACTTTTTCAAAAAAAAAAAAAACTATGTATATATATCTGTATATTATTATATCTATATATTTCTATAATTAACAATTAAACTTATTACAAACCACCAAATAAATATTATATATTTACTATTGGAATGACAACACAAAATAATAGCATCTATAAATTAATTACCATTGGCTGCTAATATTAGGTAGGTACCAATATCCTAAGTATATAATATTCACCAAATAAATAGTTACTAACATACATATTAAATTAAATTAACTATCAGCGCATTCAAAAATAAATCATAGCATCGCCTTTATTTTCATAGAAATACCTAGATTAAAAGTAAAATAAAGACAAACAATGTTTGATTAATAATAATTTGAAATAATAATTATTTTTTACGTCATAGTAGTTGCCGGGCCATACTGTAGAATTCATATAACCGTTGGGATTTTGTGTCATTTATCAAAACAAAATGCAGTTATTTAGGTTAAAATACTCACTTCCATAACTTTACTATAAGTTCAGGGCAAACTGGTGATGTATCAGCTATAAATGATCTCTTCAAATTAGATGAATTCACTATTAAAACAATAGTAACTTTAAAAACAATATCAATAAGACGAAATTTGAAAGAGGATTCCAGACGGCCGAAAAATATGAAAGTGGGCGTGATTGTTTTAGAGCTAGACAGCGTGAATGTGGGAGCGAGATGCACGGCGTCAGCGCGGTTTGATTGGCTAAAAGTCATATTCGGGAAATAAAAACTCAGCCAGAGATTTATTTCGACCGAAATTAACTTGGATATTCAGGTACGAATAGTTGGACATTCGGGAGAACAACACGGAGTAATTGTAACTTAACATGGCGTATTCGGGTTTTTCAAAAAAATATCTCTGTTCCTAGATAAAAATATATTTTTTTTATAAATGATTTCGGTAGAGTTCGATAAAAGAAATTGAACTGCATTAAAATGTCGATTTCGACAAAAATGGATATTCGGGAAACAAATCCTATAGCGACGGTTTGTTTAAGTAGGACCCGATTCAAATTTTTATTTTATTTTAAATTTGTTTATGTGATTATTTAGGACGAGATATGGTGCAGAAACTTCATTGCCGGCCTTTGTTGTCACGTGTACGCACAAAATACATCAGCCTCACTTGCTCGACACTGATGACGGGTCCATACATTGCCCAGCAACTGGGCAATAGTTACACCATTTTTAGGCAATTGTTCCGGCAATCTACAATTTTTGATGCTCGTTTACGGGCCCTTTTACATTAAGAGTCCATGTTTCACACGAATACGTGAGCACTGGTAAGTATAATATAATACAATGGGAAGTAAATTTTGAAGATACTGTTCATTTGGTTTTTCGAGAAATCTCGTCACACAGTTAATATGTTATATTATGTAGTATTACCTTCGGCTAAGTTCCGTAAGTTTTATTCGACAAAAATGTACCCATCATTCCATTTTTGGCTATAAATGTACTCACAATTAAAATAAAGTTGTTTAGTTAGAATGTTACTAGAGAATGATTTGATTTATTATGGTCGAGTATTAATGAAAAGACATCTAGCTCGTCGTAAAACACCGCGAACTTGTTGAAAAGTTAAAATTTCTCTCTCGTATAAAGTCGCAATGGCTGGTCGATTTAACTGTGGATTCAAATCTAAATGTTATTTTTTATTCACAATCAAATTGATTGATTTATATAATATAGTGAACTTTTCAAATTCAAAACGTTCACAATATGACATGAATAATTTTGAAAAACACTTTCTGAGAGAATATAATATTATAACCAATAGAAAAAAATCTTTTTTGAAAAAAGTAAGCCACCTCGACGGGGAATCGAACCTTGTATCTCCCGAGTTTACGCCCCGCCCCATCCGTTCATTACCACTATGCTACGCAGTGACATACTAATTGCGAAAAATTTGAACTATTGGTTAATTTTAATACCTACTCATCAGCGCTCTTCCAAATTAAGCTACTTTGGCAATCGATTTTTGTTTCTTAAATCAAAGTAAATACCTATTACTTCGATTACTAACCGACGTCGTGGATTTCTCCAATATTTTTTATGTTATAACTTACTTGAACTTGCTAATAATTTATAATTAACTATTTCTTTTATTCAACGAATAATTCACAAGATTTAAGAATGTATCATTCTAATTATTGAACATATATCATTTTGAAAAATAAATCTTATGAATTAAAATGTATTTTTCAAAATTATGTATGTTTAATAATTAGAATGATACATTCTTAAATCCTGTGAATTATTCGTTGAATAAAAGAAATAGTTAATTATAAAGAAATAGTATTTTTCAAAAAGACTATCCCTCCAAAGAAAAGTCACCGCACGTCATTGATAAGGTAGGTATGGTTAATATTGCTAGTATTTCGTATTTGCATAGATAATCGGTACTTAATAATAATTTTACTCTGTCGGAATCAAGTAAACATCATTAAAAACTATATTTACATGATTTCTGTTTATAATACGTAATAATATGACAGCTTTTTATAATATGTGAATTCTTATTTTTTAGTTGTAGAACTCCATTTTAATGGTTTTAAAACAAAGTTTATTGATCATTCTACAATATTTGAGTTGCTGTTTTGGAATATTACTTGTCTTCAGAATGACAATTAGTTAACAAACAAAAGAAACAAAAATCAATTGTCAAAGTAGCTTGATTTGAAAGAGCGCTGATGAGTAGGTATTAAAATTGATCAATAGTTAAAATTTGTCGCAATTAGTATGTCACTGCGTAGTATAGTGGTAATGCGCGGATGGGGCGTAAGCCCGGGAGATGCAGGGTTCGATTCCCCGCCGGGGTGGCTTACTCAAAAAAACAAAGATTTTTTCTATTGGTTATAATATATTCTGTATTTTCAAAATTTCAATATTTTCA
This sequence comes from Rhyacophila brunnea, assembly GCF_057557595.1. Classification (NCBI taxonomy): domain Eukaryota; kingdom Metazoa; phylum Arthropoda; class Insecta; order Trichoptera; family Rhyacophilidae; genus Rhyacophila; species Rhyacophila brunnea. The sequence continues at coordinate 25,720,411 of NW_028232904.1, read as the reverse complement.
AATCAAAATTATGTATTTTCAATTGGTTAACACATTTTCTCAACTTAAAATTAAAGGTTTGTGGGTCCTAAGTGTTATTTATTATATTTATACTTTTACGTTTATTAGTGGCGTAGTTGTATATAGGTGCTTTATTTGTTTTTATTATCATTTATCCTATTAGAAAGATTTAGTTATGCTGACTTAAAATATTTCTGAGTGGACAGTTGTATTGCAAAAAAAAATCTAGAGATGATCCAATTAATGAAGATGTGTATCTATTGAAAAGTCGCCTCTTAACATCTAAAGTTGTTTCAAGTTCGTAGAACTAAAGCTTTTTTAAACCATCAATAAAAGATTATAATTGTCTAAAAATCTAGCAAATTATTTGTTTAATAAAAAAATAGTTTATTAAATTATTAACAAGTGCAAGTACGTTATAGCAAAAATTTGACACCGGTTAGTAATTGAACGTAGTTATGCAGAATATAGCCAGTCCACAATAATGTCGAGCTGAGATAATGAAACTTTAGTAACAACATGATATTAAAAATGTATGTAAAATTGTAAATAGTATTTTATTTCAAGAATATTTTTTTGCGGCTTGGCTGTTTTCAGCAGAATGTAGAGAAAACCTTCTCGCATCTGATCTAAATCTGTATATATGATCACATCTCATTTTTTATTTTTTGTGGACTGGCTACTTTCGGAATAACTATGTCCAATTGAAGTACCTAATTTAATATTGTGATTTAAAATACCAAAGTCAATTGCTAATAAGTACCTAACGCAATTTAGAAAGCGCTTCAGAGAGAATTGTAAAAATATAAGTAAAATTTGTCTCAATTAGATAAGACACCTATTTATAGTATATTGGTATACATAGGCGGGCGCAGGTGTCAAATTTTTCTCAAAAGATTTTTCGGTACTGTTCGGTTATCAGGAATACAGCGGAAAACACATTTTGAAAATAGCCAATAAACTGGATTATTTTTTAGGTTAACCTAACCAAACCTAACCTAACCTAACCTTACCTAAACTGACCCAAACTAAGAAATAATCCAGTTGATCGGCTATTTTCAAAATGTGTTTTCCGCTGTATTCCTCATAACCGAACTGTAGCAATTTTTCTAGTGGTTAAAATATAGTTCTAAGAAGTGTTTTCAAATTGTGCATGTTCAAGAAAGCTTTTTTGAATATACGCTAGTAAAGAAAGTTTAGTTTAGTTTGTCTCGAAGATTTGAGAAACTATGTGGTGATCAACAAGCTTACATAATATCCCATATTTATTATTTTAGGAAGCCGTGAAATGGGAAAGTTTGAAAATAACTGATCCGGTGGATTACTGGGCACTACATTACCGTATCTACGAGGGTCGTCTTTCAGTGTTGATTGATTGAACGGCTCGGGAATTATCGCATAGACCGCGTAGTCAAGCAATTTATCTTTCATGAAATTAATTATATTACCTAAGATTCATATAATCTAGACTCCAATGACTTCACGCCGACATGGTAATCCCATTAGTAAAATAATAATCAATTTTTTTTTTAAATTTTAATGGGTTTTAGTTTTGTACTAATTCATTTGAGTCAAATTCCATTGGACCCAAATGGAATAGTAGAAAACTAAAATCCATTAGAATTTAAATTCAAATTCCATCAAGTACCTTTGGGGGTCCCGAAAATACTGCCCGAATCAAAACCGCCCAGATATTACCGCCCAGACATTGGCACCAAAACAATTAAGAAACGAGAAAATTTTGAAATGTCGCAAACTGTGTACCTACCTGCAATGTTTGAGGCTTTCACGGTTGTTTTTTTTATCGTAGTAGATTTTTGAGTTTCCACCGTCTGTCCTTTTTCCTTTTTTACTCAACGTTTCGGGCTCGTTGCAGAGGCCATTATCAAGAGATGGTAATATGTTTTATGATGGAAATGTAGTGTAGTGTGTAGTTTGTATGGATTTAAGTTTTGTACTATTCCATTTTTGCGACCCGGGTTTCGCATTTCGTCATTTCCAGGTACTATGCGCACTCACCAAAAGGTAAATATACACTGACAACGAATAAACAATTTCTATACGCTCGACAACAAACTGTGTTTCTTTACATGATAATTTTACAAATAATACTAAATATAAAAGTCAATTTTGGTGAGAATCAAAAAAAAAATGGCAGCTGAAAAGTTTTAAAAATCTATACTTAATACTAATTTGATAACATGTTACTTAAGAAATACATCAAGAATACTTATTTCTTTCCAGAATCCAATAAAACTTTCATAAACGCCGATTGGTTAATCGTAATAAAATTACGTAAATATATATTGAGAATGTTATCAGCTTTCTATCCCAAAACAATTCAATTAAGTATTCTACTCAACCCTTACTGATTTCTATTATTCCGAACGATCGGGGTAGGTAGGTACCTAAACGATACACAATTTACGAACAAAACAATCCTCGAATAAAACCAATTAGACCAAACACTTAACGCGAAGTTATAGATACTGGCAATTCTTTGTCAGTGTCGTCGGAAGTTTATCTCTTCCATTCTTTTATCTTGTAAAAGTAAAGGGTGCGAGTGATAAAGAGTTGATTCAAAAAAATATATGCAACCCCACGCGTGGCAGAAGATAGTATAAATTAATTATCATCATCAACCTGAATGAATGCTTCCGCAGGTTATCTCTACTCTTTTCGGTTAATTATTTTTCGCTGCTACTTAATTCCGAAAAACCTTAGCGGCCCACATCCGCCACGTAGGTCAAAACGGAGATTTTATGGTATTTTCAGAGCATAAGCCTGGACATTCCTTAAGAGCGTACTTCAGTGAAAAGGAAAATAATTTTCAACAGTAGGTGCGACAAAATTTCTCACTAGTCGCCAATCGGAGACTAACAGTCGAGGTGTTCGCATGTCGATTTGTTTTGTCATGGCGTTGGATGAAAATATTCTTAAATCGTGTAAAGATGACTAAAAACTTTACGTATGTACTTAAAAAAGAAAACATGTCAATGAATATACTATTATTATCAGTAATATAACAATAAACATAACATTAAATGGACGCATGTTGGATTTTTATGACAAATTATATTTCGTTCTACACACGTAATTTGCACAATCCACGCATCGCCTAGCCACGATCTTTTTAGACCATGCCTCAACTGAAGTATAGCCTTAAACGTTGTAGATAATGTATTTATATAATTTTGAAACCTTGTCATCCTTTATATTTATTTATTACATTTGATGACTGCATAAAATATTTTTTTTTAGATAAAATAGTATTCTTTTAAATATCTCGATCTAATGTTTTAGAATATAGTCATATTTCAGTACATCCATGTGCAGTGGGGTTAAGATTTTTTAGATTTATTAATTTTTAAAAATATTACTATTCGAATTCAATCGATTCGATTCAATAATTATTATAGAGTCCAATTTAATCTGATGAATTTATGTATTCAAGATTTATTTTTACTAAGTTTAGAATAACTGTATGAATTTAAAATTAAAATCGAATGTCATAGTAAAAGTGTTATGTTCCTTTCAAATGTCCTTACAATGAAGTATTTTGTAACTAAGTTAATGAGCCGGTCAGAGATCCTTTTTTTGTTTTAATTTCATACATTTAAGCTCGGTCTCTATAGAAGAAGCTTTTGTACAATGCGATGTTTACAAACATAAACAAAAAATGTTTTATTGTATGAGAAAAATAAATAAAACTGTCAAAGTATTCAAATGTATATATTTAATTTACTACGTGACACAGTTACATATTACAAAATCTCTTTTGATACATTGGGACTGGGTACTTGTCACGTATTCATGAACATTAGAATCGTTTTCATGAAATAGAAAATCATCGTATTATTTAATATACTTCATGTATATTTGAATTTATATTATATCTTGAGAGGTTGAGACGTTTTATCGAATTTTTGAGAGTCCTTTACTTGAAAGTTTGTGGATACTATTCGTGACTCCGTCCAACTGACTTTTTACCACGTTTCTCTTAGCTCGTATTCTTGTTTGTCCGGTGGTTGTTTATCCAGTACAAATCTTGAAATCGATTTTTAACAAACTTCCCGACTAGCTAGACTTTATTTTCATCTTTAAGCAGAATTGAATTCATTTTCAGTTAATTCTGTTTGTATGGAAAGTTATTTCAGAAAAATCCGTAAAAAGTATAAGACTAAGGGGGTGGTCCTAGCAACTAAATTATTAATATACACGTGCGTTACTATGGAAATAGTATATACTAGTTATTATAAAAATGACATTTCAGTTTTCTATATTTTTGTTGGTTTTTATTTACTTCATATCAAGTACAAGTTTGAGCATATTATTAAGCATAATAATTCAACAGAAAATTTAAAAACGTTGTAAATAAAAAGTTCTTTTTATATTGTAATTATTGTAAGATTATGAATATTTCGAATTTGTAATAATGTTCACTAAGTAAAATAAATGAATTTTAATACTAAGTAATAGTATACAGAATAGAAATAAGGAAAATATATTATTTTATAATAGGGTTTCAGCGTGGAATACTTTGCAGTACTGCTGAATTAGTATGAATAATATTATATTATATGAAGCGATACGCTGAAACTTCCTCTGATATGTCAAATGAGTAGAAACGCTTAATTGACACTAATAGTTTGCACTGAAAACAAAGTATTTTGTCCTTTACAGCACAATTTTCAAACGGGAGTAGAACAAAACTTACACGCTAAGCCTTCCTGAATTGTCCCCATGTGACAATATTTAGGGAAACATGAGCACGTTTTAATGCGTTTGGTGTGAGCTTACAGGATGTAATTACTGGTGTTCAAAATAGTATGTTTTAATAAAAAATAATAATGTGTCTCAAATTTCATGAGGAACCAATTTTTAAAACCTTTTTTCGATGTGACAATTTTTAAAAATTGTTTATTTTTTATTTCTTGCTCATTTATATTAGGGCTATACCTCAGCTGAGGCATGGTCTAAAAAGATCGTGACTAGGCGATGCGCGGATTGTGGGTCGCGGATGCAAATGACGCGTGCCGATCGAAATATAATTTGTCATATAAATCAAACATGCATTCATTTAATGTTCTGTTTATGACCACCAAGATGTTGAACACATCCTCTGGGATTGCCCGCTTATGGAACTCGAACGAGCGGACCTGTTTGCTAGGGTCCGTCCTCACACGGGCCCAATTGGTCATGGATGTCTGATAGCAACCGAGACCAACTTTGCGGCATTCGAGAAATTTGCAGCGTCATATGGGAAGCGGGATAGTCCCGACCCTTCTGTAGACTCATCCATTTCAATTCGTGACACTCAGTATGCCGGTACACAAAGCGCTTAATGTCAGCAGATAGCAGAGCCAGTCTAGAAAAAAATTTTCTTTCTTAACTTTATTCTTCAAGCACTACGGTGCATGGTTGCAGCATCAGTCCGTGCGGCTCCGTCTTGGGACGGAATGAGCACTTAAAATCACTTCTTTCAAACACGTTTAAAGCGCCATAGAAAGCGGTCGTGCATATCCACGGCTGTGCATATATGACGGGTGGTGGTGGGAACTTTAATGTATGTTCTATTAGTAACAATAATAATATATTCATTGACATGTTTTCTTTTTCAAGTAAATGGGTAACATTTTTCGTCATCTTTACACGATTTAAGAATTAATACCCCCGTCGTCATCACGAAACAAATTGACGTATTCACACCTCCACGTTCGCTCTCCGACTGCCAGCGAGTCCAAAATTTCATCGCGCCTAAAGTTGAAAATTTTTTGCCGTTTCACTGAAGTATCGTCTTAAACCGTATGGCATATCGTCACTCTACAGGCCAATTGTCGTAACCCTCACTTTTAACCAAAGTGACATTTTGATGGTAATTGACTTATTGCATACTCTTACACGAACTGGCCAAGTATCATATTATTTCATATCAAAATAATTAAAAACTATTTTTTAAGCCATTTGTAGCCTGACAAAAAATATTCCAGGCAAATGCAGTAATCCTCTAAACGTAAGCCACTGATGTATCAATAAAAGAAAATTCTAAATTTGTAATAAAATAATATTTATATAAAATTATAAGTAAATCCAATGCCCACAGTTTTTTTCACTTCCAGAACAAATTAATATTTGAGGGTTACGACAATTAATTGGCCTGTACAGAAACGATTATACTAGTATTGTTACACTAAATAATAATAATGTTATATAATATATTACTGACACGAAGATATAATTATTTATTAAATCCGTACATAATATATTTAACTAGTATCATGTAAATAAGTTTATAATTCCTCCAATTTACATATCGACACTGTTAAAAGGGTGTCATCCCCTAGGGACCTAATTCCCATAAAACCCAAAGAAGTCGTGAACTAGTATCGAGCTACCTTGTGGTAAATATAGAGTTGGCTGAAAAATTAATTAATAAATAAATATCATGAATAATCTAATATATAAAAATCAATATTTCTTTGTTCGTATTTTATGCGCTGCCATACCGTTCGTAATACCGGTAAGATTTGTGATTACCTGCAAGCGACTGGTGGGATCGAAAATTTTAGGCCGAAGAAGTAAACTTCTAATATATAAAACAATTATAAGCCAGTGGTCACTTATGGCTGTGAGACTTGGTGCTTAACTCAAAACGAGAAAAATAAATTAGTTGTCTTCGAGCGCAAAATACTCCGAAAAATCTTTGGACCTACGTTGGAAAATGGGAACTAAATAATAAAAATGCACCACGAGTTAGAAGAGCTGATTGAACAGCAAACAATCATAAGATACTGTAAGTCCTAAAGACTACAATGGGCGGGACATGTGGAGAGAATGCCTGAAGTTAGAGCGCCAAGGATCATGACAAAGTGGCTACCCCAACGGAAGAGACCCAGAGGCCGTCCAAGAAGGAGATAGGCTGATGCCGTAGAAGTAGTCTGGCTACATATAGGAAGACCCGGTAACTGGAGAAGTGTGGCGAGAGACCGGAGTGAGTGGAGGGTGGTTGTGGAGGAGGCCAAATCACACCCCGGGATGTAGCGCCGTGGAAGAGAAGAGATTTGTGATTTACTGGTAATGTTATTTATCGGTTTTTACACGCCCTATTAGTGAAGGTCATATTAAAATAAGTCAGCAATAATAGTTACACCCAAGTATTTTAAATTTGTCCAATTTAATCGCGCAAAGTTTCGTTCAAATGAAGCTTGTATAGAAAACAGCTTTAAAACTGTAGAAACTCTTAATGAGCGCGTCTTTATTGTATAATCCTTTTGTGTCTTAAATGGACATTAACTTTAACGTCTATTTACAAACTGCGTATACTTATTTGATTGTGTGTATTCTAAAAAGTTTAAGCCAAAGTAGATCCACATTATTAAGTCGTACACGTCACGGTTTAGTACGTGCGTTGGGTTAATTCGTTGGCTATTTAAAATGTCATACTATTTATTTTATCCTCTATATGTGTCGCTAGATTTCAAAATCAGTCAAGTCCATAATAGATGAATAGGAGTAAAACAGCTTTTTGTTTTCTCAAATACACAGTCACAAGGGTGAAAGTTTATATTATTTCGAGTATAGAATATTTAAAATTAATAAATTCCACATTTTGATAATGCATAAATGTTAGAAAGCAGTAGTTCTTCAGCAATTCACAAAAAAGTCAACAATACCTAAAGGTAGACTTGGCTGATTTTGAAATGTAGCGACACATAGGTACTATTATCTTCTCCTTCTTCTTATTCGATGGCGCTACAGCTTAAGTCAAGCCCTGGCCTCTTCCATCGCCGTCCTCCAGCCGGAACGGTCTCCGCACGTCTTTTCCAGTTCCTGATTTTTAGCAGCTGGTTGGCATCTTTTGTAATGTTATCACCCCCTATATTATTATCTAGTATTATAAAATTGATAACTCTGAAAAAACACAAAAATATATAAATCTTATAATACGTTTTTGAAGTTATACTTCTTTTGGCGCATTTAGTAGAGTGTAAAATTGAGAGCTGCGCGCGCACACCGTTACGAAAAAGTGACATGATGAAGTTAGCCGTGGTCGGGGTATATACCCAACGCGCATGTGCGAATCAATCAGTTGTATACAAACGCAAGGTACTCAGCATAACACGTGGTTATTGTTATATTATTTTTTTAATGCTGTAAAAATAATTTAACTGTGTATAAATAAATATCATTTTATTTTGATTATGCTTTATAATTAAAGCTTTATTCATTGGATTAAACATTTTTCTTCAACTATTTCATCGTATTATCTACTTATTTGTTTGGTTTTTGTTTTGTTATACCAAAGAAGTATAGCTTCTAACGCGCCTACATACGTACACGCACCGATTTTAGTATTTATTCAGAGTTCACAGAGATTAATCAACAATAACAGAGAATACTTCAAACGGTACACGAAAACAGATTAACAATATAAGATGACACGCGCGATCAAATAATCAGATAAACTTGCCAAAGGATTAGTTCAGTTCAGGTAGGTAACACATTTGCCAACTAGAAACTACACTTATTACTAGAAACGAATCTCCATAGTATAAAGTGATTAGTTTCAAAACAAAAGACCTGTTTGATCAAAAGGGTCAGAGAAAATCAGACTAAACTGACTGGTTGTTAGACTGTGAGATAAAAACTAATATACTTGTCTGTCTACATAGCCCTTGCGGCATCCAGTCAATGGGTCTCTTTTCGAAGTCACGCCGCTACAAGTTTAAATATAAAAGTTGTTTATATGAAGTATATCCCGCATTATTAAATAATCGATTAGTATGGAGTCTTTGCCACGAAATTACTGTAACGAAAGTGTTAATATATAACCGGTAAGCTGAGTATCATGGTAAAAAAATAAGATATATCCAATAATACGATTATGAAAACTAATTTATGACTAAGCCGACTGGCTGTCAGACTGTGAGAGATATAATTACGGAGTTAACATTGAGTTAAATCCTAATCTGTCTACATAGCGTTTGCGGCGTCCAGTCAATGGGCAGCGCCATTAATGGATCTCGTTTCAAATTCACGCAGCTACAATCTAAAAAAACGTTGGACTGACTAACCTTTGAATCATTTACGGTCTGGGTGAGTGATCTGAACGTTTTAGTTATCGATCCTCATATGATTAATACAAATATTACTAATAAATAATAATACTCTATATAAAATTCGGCTAAAGAAAAACTATCAGCCTTGTAGTTTAAATCAAGGTAACCTTATTACTTACAGAACCTTCGTACGTCACTCAAAGTCTAACGTTTGTGATACTATTGGCCTCGAATAATAATGTGTACTGCAATTTAATCAACAAAACTTCTTAAATAAGATAATCAAGAATACTAAAATGTCATTTTGATTTCCATAGAAACGCACGTATATATTAATAATTTAGTTGCTAAGACCATCCCTTTAGCAACCAATAATGGTCTTTTACTTTTTACGGATTATTCTAAAATAACTTTCCATACAAAACAGAATTAACTGAAAATGAATTCAATTCTATTTAAATATGGCTAAAAGTATTAAAAGAATGAATTGGCATCGTGTTCTGATATATTTTTAAAGTTTAAAATGTCTAGCTAGTCGAAAAGTTAGTTAAAAATTGATTGCAAGATTTGCACTGGATAAACAACCACTGTACAAACAAGAATACGAGCTAATAAAAACATTGTAATTACTGATTAAATTAAAGCAAAATATCTTTTATCGAGAAGCGTTTTTTTTTACATGCAGTTGTCTATTTACATTGAAGTAAACTCAATCGACTCTGACGTTCCAGAGCATACAGAAGTGCGGGAGCTTTTGCAAAATTTCAATTGGAAACATTTCCGTGACAATGTTTTCTTTGCGTTGACATCCGAGCTTTTTGAGGAGATCTAAAAAGCTTCCGCCAAGTGCCGAAGTACAGGATTTGCTTTAAATTTAAAAGTTCAAAAATGTATGCTCCATTTCTGCGAGAATACCGGGACACTTACAGTTTAAAAAAAGCCTTATTCAAACGTATCTCTCGAAAATGGCATACGATCATAGCGCTTGAGTTATTGTGTATAAGTAGATGATGAATTAAATATAATATGATACTTATAATATCGTCGCTATAGGATTTGTTTCCCGAATATCCATTTTTGTCGAAATCTACATTTTAATGCAGCTCAATTTCTTTTATCGAACTCTACCGAAATCGTTTATAAAAACAATATATTTTTATCTAGGAACAGAGATATTTTTTTGAAAAACCCGAATACGCCATGTTAAGTTACAATTACTTCGTGTTGTTTTCCCGAATGTCCAACTATTCGTACCTGAATATCCAAGTTAATTTCGGTCGAAATAAATCTCTGGCTGAGTTTTTATTTCCCGAATATGACTTTTAGCCAATCAAACCGCGCTGACGCCGTGCATCTCGCTCCCACATTCACGCTGTCCAGCTCTAAAACAATCACGCCCACTTTCATATTTTTCGGCTGTCCGGAATGCTCTTTCAAATTTCGTCTTATTGATATTGTTTTTAAAGTTACTATTGTTTTAATAGTGAATTCATCAAATTTGAAGAGATTATTTATAGTTGATATATCGCCAGTTCGCCCTAAACTTATAGTAAAGTTATGGAAGTGAGTATTTTAACCTAAATAACTGCATTTTGTTTTGATAAATGACACAAAATCCCAACGGTTATATGAATTCTACAGTGTGACCCGGCAACTACTATGACGTAAAAAATAATTATTATTAATTAAACATTGCTTGTCTTTATTTTACTTTTAATCTGGGTATTTCTATGAAAATAAAGGCGATGCTAAAATTTATTTTTGAATGCGCTGATAGTTAATTTAATTTAATATGTATGTTAGTAACTATTTATTTGGTAAATATTATATACTTAGGATATTGGTACCTACCTAATATTAGCAGCCAATGGTAATTAATTTATAGATGCTAATATTTTGTATTGTCATTCCAATAGTTAATATATAATATTTATTTGGTGGTTTGTAATAAGTTTAATTGTTAATTATAGAAATATATAGATATAATAATATACAGATATACATAGATTTTTTTTTTTTTTTTGGGAAAAGTATTAATATAAAATTGTTAGCAAGTACGAGTAAGTACCGTCATAAAAAAATTGGAGAAATCCGTGACGTCGGTTAGTAATTGAAGTAGTAGATACCTACTTTTATTTAATAAACCAAAACCGATCGCCGATAGTCGCTTGATTTTGAAGAATACTGATGAGCAGGTATTAAAAGACCAATAGTTAAAGTTTGTCGACATAAGTATGTCACCTCGTAGCATAGTGGATAATTTGTGGACTGGGTCGTAAACCCAGGAGATGCATGGACGATTCCTGCCGGGTGTCTTACTTTTTTCAAAAAGATTTTTTCTATTGGTTATAATATATTTTCTCAGAAGTGATTTTAAAAATTATGTATGTTCAATAATTAGAATGGTACATTCTTAAATCTTGTGAATTATTCGTTGAATAAAAAAAAAGATTATTAAAAACTATTTTATTACTAATTACGAAAAAAACCGAAAAAAGCGAATGCCGCATGTTATTATTACCTACGAACTTGGGTTATTACGATCATTAGGTATTTAAATAGTAAAAGTAATCATTAACAATTATCGTTTAAATAAATATAACATTTGAGGTGCGTACTTTTTGACCACTCAGTAATCCGTGGGCCGTGCAGCAATACGCTACGGTCTTAAGTCCCGAACGTCCTTGTTTTGTCCCGAATATCCATTATTCTGAGAGAGCGCTAAAAATTTCCCGAATATCCACAACGAGTACTTGTAAATAAAACGCATTTTCTGTGCATTTACTGATTTATACCAGTATATTATTCTTGGAATTTATTCTTAGATAATGTTGCAATCATACAGTGTAGAAAAAATGATTGTTACATCTACTGATATTTCATAATACGACAATGAAATTTGTTTTTCGTCTCCTGAAAAATTGACATTTGGTCTATTCGGGAAACAAATCCTATAGCGACGATATATCACAGGAGTTAATATCTTTACCAAAAATCTACTGTGTATATTTTAGTATAAAAGAAAATAATGAGTTAAAACAAGTCCATTCATATTTGGACTTGTCTTGAGATGTTGCATACACAATGTAAGCTCAGTGCGACTACGACATTCATATAGATACAATTATTGCAAAAAGGCGCTAAAAATGTTGGCTTTGTCTTACGTACTTCCCGGGTCTTTTCGGATGTTACGGTACTAAAAATTCTCTATAACTCCTTAGTTAGAAGCAGACTTAGAGTGGGCCACGCATCGGTTGAAGTACGGCCTTATAGTGGAGAGGGTCCAGAAGAAATTTTTGAGACTCCTTTACTTTCGGCTGTATGGATATTATCCGTGGCTTTGAGAGTGGGTCTATCGTTTGGGCCCAGCATCAGTTGAAGTACGGCCTTATGGTGGAGAGAGTCGAAAAGAAATTTTTGAGACTTCTTTAATTTCGGCTGTATGGATATTATCCGTGGCTCTATCCGAATGACTTTCCCTTAGGTATGCTTACATACTGTAGCTTAAAATCTAGAAGGGATCTTTATTTAGCTACATATTTTTTCCGACTTATACGTGGATTAAATGTGAACTCTGCCATTCTTGGTGGTGTTGGCTTGTGTGTCTCTGATAATTACCTTAGAAATCGAGGGCATCCGTAGTTTGTTCCCCCATGGTGCTGAACTAACCTACCATTGGTGATGCCAATTGGGAGGACAATAACCATGTTTAATGAAATCGCTTCGGATATTGATATATTCCACTTACGATAGTTCACTCTGTGTGCTTCCATCTATTTTTATTTTTGTTGCATTATTACGTAATTCCCGGCTCTTTTCCGATATTACCGTACTAAAAATTCTATATAACTCATTAGTTAGAAGCAGACTTCAGATTAGGCCACGCATCAGTTGAAGTACGGCCTTATAATAGTGGAGAGGGTCCAGAAGAAATTTTTGAGACTCCTTTACTTTCGGCTATATGTATATTATCCGAGGCTTTATCCGACTGACTTTCTCATAGGTATGCTTATATATTATTGTAGCTTAAAGTTTAGAAGGGATCTTTATTTAGCTACACATTTTTCCGACTTACGCGGTGTAAATGGAAACTCTACCATTATTGGTAGTATTTGTTTGTGTATCTCCAATAGTTTATCTTAGCAATTGGCGCCTGAAGATGCATAAAGGCGAAACCCGGGTCGCAAAAAACAGCTCAAATGGAATAGTACAATATTTAAATCCATTAGAATTTAAATTCAAATTCCATCAAGTACCTTCGGTCGATATTATTAATATAACAACAAATCTATTGGTGCCATATTAATTATAACCCATACAAATACCAACTTGTGTTTTTGTCTACGCTGCCCATCACATTTCACACACGATGCAACCGTCAACTATACAAAACATTGGGGATAAGATTCCAAGCCGAACCTCCCCCCGATAATTTAAACGTTTTTTGCCCTGACAGGTTTTTTACTCAAATAAAAAGATGTCCTTTGAAATAGTATAAAACCCACGTGGAAGTTGTTTTTGGCACACGGAAAGATATAATATCTTCAGAATGAATGGGCAGGTAATAAAGTATAATTTTCAAAGAAACTGTGACGTTTTGTGTTAAAAAACTAAAAGTTCTATCATTTGTTCAGGCCCAGTTTCGCTGGTAAAAGTGTCCTCACAGCGAGGAGAGTTGAGAATGCGTCGCGTGGGTAACTTTACTCCGCCACTTTGTCCGCCTAACGATTATCACCGCTTTGATATTTCCCCATTCGCAATAATGTCCTCTCTGCCCCCCGGCATAATGATTCATTTTCCCTGACAAAAGAATAAGTAAGACGAAGCCCTTGTCAATCCCACGCTGGAAATATTACAACTTGAAGAGAATAATGTGAACTAGCGTCGTTTTGCTCTTGGTGGTATTTTTTGCTAAGTAATTTGTGCAAGGGTTTATTCGAATACCGGAAATAAACATTTAAAAAACCGGCATTTATTTTTTTCCATTACCACATCGACATTATAAATACGGTTCCATGACAAAACAGAACAACGATATATATAACTGTGACCTTTCAGGAAAAATATAAATTTAATATTGAAATTGTCCTATCTCTATTATGTTGATAGATTTTTCATAGCACAGATTTTCAATACGCCAAAATAAATCAAATTATATACCTAATTTTTGCATTCATAATCGCTAGAAATCCTCAAATAAACGGGACTTAACTCAGTGTTGCCGGTAAGCTTAGTATATCTCATCTTAATCAATATAATATGTTTAAAATGATTGGCTGACTAGGTACAACGAAATAATGACCTAACCTAACCTAAATAGATTCCACAAAGATTATTGTTTCATTTTTCCCCTGGCTGTTCTGTTTTGTCATATTCTGTTTTGTCTGGTTAACTATACATACTATTGTTAATACCAAAGTTGGTATTGAGATACCGAGCTAGAAAAGCTGTAATTGGAACCGGGACCAGAACCTGCGATTCTGAATCTTGAAAACTCCTAACTGTAATACCGATAATTTCTGGTTTAGTATTTCTTAATTATTCAAACAGATGTCTTTGTGTGTTTAATTTTTTAGATTATGGAAATCGAAAGTGGGTAATAATTTGAGTTTAAAATCGGGCGAGATAACTCGCGAAATTTGTATGTGTGGCCTGTCGATCACGGCTTCATAGAGCGAGATAACTCGCTGAAAGTATTGAACCGGTTAACTGGCTAGATTGTATTTTGTGCTAAAGTTTGTTTGAATTATGGAGATATAGGTACATATAAACCGGTATAATTTTTTTTTCATACAGTTTCAGAAAAATTTGAGATGTTGTTTTATGATGAGGAAATATAATATCCATTATAAAATTAGCGTTATATATTCATACGAATATACCAATAAAATGCCTATTATAATAGTAAATATTGAAATATATTGTACATCAAGTACCCTCTTTTTAAACTAAAACTATTGCAGAAAAACTTGATTCCGAAATTTGAAAACCCGCATAATTCCTTATATCTAAAAAATCGAGCATCAATGTTGTGATAAGTTTTTTTCCTAAAAGGAGATTTTATAAAAATTAAAAGGATTTGTACACATTTTTACTTATTATAAAAACCGATTTTTATTATAAATATACTTAACAAAAGCTTTAGAACTATTAATTAGTCATTTTTTTGTTCATTAGAGAAAACTTAATTAACTGTTTTTTTATAATAAACTTGACTATAAAATAATATATAATAATAAGATGGGATCTTTTAACAAATCCACATTTTGTAAAGTTTGTTTAAATTGTTTATATTAGACTTAAAATAAACAATATTGTTCTTTTTAACATTTTTAGATAGCTGCGAATTTATTTTTATTAAAACAATGAAAAATGTAAATTATCAAAAAAAATCTCAAATTGTAAGTTTTGTATTTATGCGCTAAGTACTCGTGTATAATACAGATGTAAATACAATGTAGAGAATAACTTTTTATTATTTGAAAAATTAGGCATCTGGTTTATCTACGAAAACCTTTAAAATAGTATACCTTAATTAATGAGTGTATTGTAATACAGAAATACCGGTATGTTTTACCGGTAAACGAGAGAACAATGAAGTTTCCGGTTTAAAGAAAACCGGCACGGAACACCTTGGTAGATGCTTAAGTTTTACGTTTATTATAATGTTACTAAGTGCTTGCTTGCTTTACATTTCTTTTTGATGTAATTTATTTATTAATCATAAAACTAGTGACAAAGAGAATTCCCTAATTTTGCTCTTAAGATACAAATTACTCAAACTTATTCTATATTCTGTTACTGCTAGATTAACGTCAATGGTTTTGTATTGAATTATGTACCATTTCAAAAACAAAGTCACATTTCTTAGTAAAGATACTTAAGGGAAAGAAAGTCATGTTCTCTTCTAAATACCACCCTTATAAAATAATCAGGTTATCTCAATCAACATTTTTTTAAATGTTCACTAAAAGCTACTTTGTTCGCTAAGTTTACACAGTTTGTTCCAAAAGTTTTAGCATTTAGATACTTATAATTTTAATATGTCAGATAGTTTAAAATATAAATTATATTGCGAGAAAATTTTCGTCGTCGAGAAAATCGTTGTTCGAAGCAGTGTCGCTACATTTCAAAATTAGCCAAGTCCACCTTTAGGTATTTTTGACTTTTTTTGTGAATTGCTGAAGAACTACTGCTTTCTAACATTTCTGCATTATCAGAATGTGGAATTTATTCAATTTAAATATTCTATACTCGAAATAATATAAACTTTCACCCTTGTGACTGTGTATTTGAGAAAAAAACTGTTTTTCTCCTATTCATCTATTATGGACTTGGCTGTTTTTGAAATCTAACGACACCGTTATTATATAATTCTCCTTCTTTGGCCATATCCGCACCTTAGTTGGAGCGTTTGGACACCCCGCGGCGCCTCCAAGAAGTCCTATCGCTCGACAGTCTTATTGCTTTGTTATAAGTCAAACCAGTATACCGTAGCTCCACCGTATACACTTTATATAATTATAGTATTTAGCGGCCTTCCAGGTCCGGTCAGTCTGAAGTGTTCTTTAACACAATCACTGCTAACCTTTTAATTGCCACATTTAAATAACACGTTAATTATATCTAATAACCAATGACTCCAAACGCGCCAGTAGCGGTGTTAGTACTAAATGAGTTAAGTAAGATATACGAAAACCGTAAGAACTATGAAGCACATGGCCAATAATTACATATAAAATAAAATAATAGTTTTGTATGTAAAATCTCTTTGGCCATGTCCACCACAACGAATCAAGGTCGCTTGACAGTTTTCTTCTTGCGTTATTACATGTCAATACCAGCATCCTTAGTTCCGCCGTATACACTATAATATAGGTAGGATTTAGCGACCTTCTTGCACGCCAAAATCCGGTGAGCTTAAAGAACAGGCAAGCCAAGTTGAAGTTCTCTTCTGGCATCCGCAGCACGTGGCCGAGCCAGGTCCAATGTCGCCTCGTCACTCTCAGCATGATGAGAGGCTGCTTGGTGCGTTCTTTCCCAGTAGCTGTCGCAACGTTATTATAATTTACGAAACATTCTCCACCAAAATAAATTTTTCCTGCTTACAGTTCTCAGCGCCTATTAATTAATTATTGCTCCTTTTAGGACAACGTTGAGAAAGTCGTATAGTCGCATCTCTTGCACCATCTTGGTATTCTGGAACCATAATAAATAAAATATCCCGCCTGGTTTGATAGCACTGCGTCGCTGTAGGATTGGTTTCCCGAATAGACCAAATGTTCAGGAGACGAAAAACAAATTTCATAATCCTATATTTAAATACATGGAGATATTTAAATTGTTATTTTTACAGCATATGAATGATGTATTCATTACCATTACAAAATAATTTAAAGAAAGGGATGATTCTCGTCCAATTAGATACAAAAAAACATTCTGCATTAAGAGGTCGATTTCGACAAAACGGATATTCGGGAAACCAATCCTATATCGACGACTGGTCGAATTCAAATTACCAATACCCGATGCAGGTATTTGCAAATTATTTTCAATAAAGACATTTTTTTCAGCCGGTGCAAATTTCCTTTGACTAGCATCAAGTAGAGTAGTTTGCATGCCGTCCTTAAAGAAACTTTCCAAATTCATTTTTTTTACATAAACCTAGTGAATATTACAAATTATTATTTTAAGACGTTCATAACATGACATGTAAAAATAAAAAAAATATTATTAAAACAGTATTATATAAAAGTTATTACACAGTAGAAAAGTGTAAATAGAAAACAAAAATATAAATTAAATACAAGTACACCAAATAAGCTAAGCAGACCCTATTTTAAGAAATTTATAAAACAATGCCCACCTATACTCATCTTCACTCAGGTGGAATATGTCAATATCCGAAGAGATTTAGTTGAACATAGTTATCGCCCTCCCAATTGGCATTACCAGTAGCAGGTTGGTTCTGCACCTTGGTGAATAAACAAATGATTTTCTCTATTTCTAAGATTAAGTTATCAGGGGAACACAGGTTAATACTGCCCAGAATGGCAGAGTTCTCATTTATTCCTCGTATGAGTCGAAAAAAATACGTAGCTAAATAAAGATCTATCCTAATTGCAGACTGCATGTGAGCATACCTAAGAGAAAGTTAGTTAGATATCAGTCACTTCGATACTAAATGCGAGGCAAGACATCTAGGAAAAAAATTATAATATCTGTCATGTTTGTTCGACTGTTGGATGGAAGCAACATCTTGCTATCTCAACGCATAACGTTATTAAGTTTTGAGCTACTATGCTAATATACTATTTGTAGCAATCATACTACCCAGGATTACATTAGTGACATACTTTAATATGTAGCTTTAGCTGTTAAAACAAAACATTAGAACAATAATAATTATCAGAGTTTCCTCAATCATAACTAGGGATTCCAATTCCGGGATCCCGAGCTATTTTCGATACCTATGAATCCCGGGATTGATATCTATGAACATAATCCCGAAAGGTTCGGGATTGATTTTTTTAACAATTTTTATGGAAAATAAAATAAAAGCGAAGATATAACAGAAAAAATACTTTAATAACAAAGTAACAACATTAGAAATATACTGAGTTTGAATGAAGTTTGATTTATACCCGTGTGTAAGTTGCCGATTTATTTTATTTTTTCACATAAATTAATAAAAATTAGAAAGATTGGAAAAAAACAATGCTTCGCACTATTAAAAAAGTAATTCCATCATGATCTCATACGTTTTACGGCAGTTTCATATTTGGCTGACTAATTAGATTTATGAAGCGAAATGGCCATAAGTACCTACACCATGATTTGCTTTACTATTTTAAATCTCGCTAACCCATTCATTGAGTCTTTACTATCAGAAACAGCAATCTCATATTAATTTCACATTATTATTTATATTACAATATTATTTACTCCATTAAACTTATGAATTTCGAAGATTGAACGTATACAATATTAACAATAAATGTCTTAAATAGTATAAATTATACTATATTCATTTTTGACCGATTTTATCAATGTTATTTGTAAATATATTTTTTTTATATTAACAATGGATAAAAATGCCAATCCCGGGACCAGTCCCGGGATCCCGGGATCCCGGGATTGTCAAATTGTAATCCCGAAATTCCGGGATCAGAATTTTGGCTCGGGATTGGATTCTCTAATCATAACTAGATCAGTAGTGTTTGTTTTGTTTGGTAATTACGACAATATCTATTGTTACTGCATTATAAAAAAGAATGATAATCTATGAATCTTCACTAAACTCATCGCGTCCGTCACGTGACGTGCTGCGATTGTCACGAGTTCTTCACTCAACATAGTACATCCGTTTTTCCGCTCGAATCAAGTCTCTCGGTGCATTATTATAATAATTATTAATCTCATATCGATTTCACCAGTGCACCATTACCTCGCGATTATAATTTTACGTCATTATCCTTACCATTGCATTTATCTCATTCTTGTACTAACGTGATTCACCTACCTCCACATCCTCTACAGCTCAATATCTCTGATGATACTTACCTCATGACACCAGTGACGTCCCGTAGGGGCAGGCAGATTGAGCATCGCTTGGAGGCACCAGATCGAGAAGAATCATTAGGTATATATAAAAAACTACCTAAACTTAGTAATAACGGAAATATCTTTCCATTAAAAAAATCAGCTCACTGGTTGGAAACAAAATATATCTATTAATTAGATAAGTACTTTACAATTTTCGACTGGACTTTATTTTTTTGTCGGGTTCGTGATCTCTAGTTTACTTCCGTTGTCCTTGTACGTCACGTTCCTCATAGTCACTCGCGAGCTATGGAAGTTGTCAGGTATATTTTTAAATGTACCTATTTGAAACCGTAGACTCGCAATGTTGTCTATTGAAACAGAGATGGCATTTAAGTTAGATTTAGTGGTATATGTAACTATATCTTGTTAGTAACGTATCCATAAAACACAATTCATATATATTGGAGTCATGAAAGGATGATAAAAAGTACTGTATAAAAAAAATGTGGCGGCATTTTGGCACTGCCTAGGGGCGGCATTTTGTCTAAGGACGTCACTGCATGACACCATCGAGTTTTTGGTAACTACTTATCTATCATCTATCTCTCAGATACCTCATGATATTGTAGGTTGAACGAGAAGTATACTTATAGTCCTCGTACGAGGTTGGGAGCTAAATTTTTGTAGATAAGATAGCCCTCAACTTTCTTATTTACATGTATTATAATGTTAAGTTTACTTCAATCATTTTGTTCATGCATTATTCATTATCAAAATAATATAACAGATAGCCTGCGGGCTATATTAGAGTGGTCATATGTTAATAAGCCTCGAATATACGTTTGGGCAACGTATAGAATACCAGTGCTTTATATTATTAACTGTGGTGTCTTTTTCTAAATACTAATATCGAATGTGAACAGGAAAAAGGGCGTAATCCACACAAATTTGCGGCCAAAGTTAAAATACAAAATATACATAAATTAACCATAAAGTGCACGATAATTAATAATTTGGTTTTATACTCCTAATCTGATATTAATTATTAGTTACTAAAAAAAATGATGGTTAAGTCGTTTCTTCCACATCACTTCCTTCTTTTTTTTTTAAATTTCTATCTAAATTTAAATAATAAATTGGCATTTACAGCTTTCTTCCTTTAGAGAAAACGTGTATTTAGTCGTGTACAACGTTATTGTGGAATAAAACGTATTTTAAAAAACTGAGGATTACGCCTTTTTTCTTTTTAAATTTGATATGGCTAGAATTTAAAAAAAAGTGTTTTATCTGTAATTTCACATACATAATGTGAACTTAAAATCTATAATATCCAAAAACCGCTAAAAACAATCGAAAAAATGTCTTGAAATTTAAAGATAGATAGGTACAAATAAATGGCTCTATCCAATTTTATTTCACTTTTATATTTTTGTAATGAAGGGTTAATACTTATGAAAAATCATTACCTATAATATTCTTAGTTGAAAAGATAATATTGTAATTATAATAGAGAAAAAATAATGTGTATAAAAAATTAAGCCTCCAGCAATCAATTATAAAATGTTTCCAAAGCAAACTTCAAAACTAAAATTATTCAACTCTGAATTTAATAAAATTCAAATCTGAAATATTTGACCAACATGCCAGTCTACCGTCAATAAATTTGTCATGCTAATTTCTTTGACTCAGAATGAAAATAATACTATTTGTGACACCTATCCAATTTCTCATTCTTCGTTGTGAGATTTTCCGTGAGGAATTTTCTCTTTTTATTACTTTTATTTCTCTGTCCTTGAATTTTTCGTGAGAATTTTCTCTCCCATGGCAATTACGTCGGCCGCAGACGCGTTTACCCAAATCAACCCATATTACATTGTAATGTAATAATATATTATATATGTGACATATTGTTATAATATGATATATCTAACATGTATAACATTTACATTAAATATTTTCTCACCCTAACCAATCCCAGTCAAATAATAATATTATAAACGCGGTAGTCAGATTGAATATTTGATTAAAAATATTATTGTTTGCTAACCAGAGCTGTGAAAACTGGCACCACGACAAAACCACCCAAACATTGCCGCCCAGACATTGCTTGCATTGAAACTTGAGAGATATAGGTTCGATTTCTGCGTATCCGGAAATTTGTACGTAAACAGTTCACCGCAGGATACTTATTCTTGCGCCGCAGTACGTGAAACATGAGTTCGTGCAACATTTACTCAAATGACGAGTTCTTCGTTGACCATTTCACCGTGGAGTATATTTGTATGTATGCTACAATATGTGGCGAATTTTCTGAGATGTCTTTACTAGGTTAGGTTAGGTTAGGGTTAATCTAATTGGAACAGTACTATTTGCAAACTATCGCCGCATTTTGTAAGATACGTACAAATGTAATCCACGGTGAAATGTTCAACGAAGAAGTCGTCATTTGATAAAATGTTATACGAACTCATGTTTTACGTACTGTGGCGTACGAATAAGTATCCCACGATGAACTGCATACGTACAACTTACATGTAACCCGATTCCTGCGGGGCATGTTACTTCAACTCAAAAAAATTTTTTCTAGTGTTTTCAAAATTATTTATGTTCAATATATTTTAAAATTCAAATAATATTTAACATAAATCCTATAAATCCAGTTAATTAAAAAAAATAATATGTGGTTTTAATGTATTTTCTAAATAAAGAGGACAATTTTTATAGGAAATTAAAAAGTTTATAACATGAAATCATTTGAGCAAATCCTGTTTAGTTAGTATGACTTTAATGTCAATGGTAAACATTTAATCTATTTTTATATTTCTGATATTCTCAGAGTAACTAGCCCATTTTGTACGGTTCGTATAAAGACATAAATAATATTTTTATGTGGCTTAGGAAAACGAATAACGTTAGTCTTTATTTTGGGTCGTTAAAAAGAAACGTGGATATTATTGGTACCCATTTAATACCGTCACAACGTGCCTCGTAAATATAAAAGAATAAAAAGACACAAGTGTTAAAGTTGATTCAATGTTAAGGTCCCAAGTTACTGTGGGATCAATGTTTAATGTGTTTTATTAATACTTTGGACGCTGAAGACGCACATGCGCGTAATGACCAGGCGGCCGATCGATGTAATTAACGTGTATTTTAAAGGTGCTAATTAAAAAATCATTATATAGTCAACTCATTCGCTGCTGAGTAGATAATGATTTTTTAATTGCCCTCTTTAAAATGCACGTTAATTACATCGATCGGCCGCCTGGTCATTACGCCCCGGGTGCGTCTTCCGCGTCCAAAATTTTAAATTGCTATGCAATTGGTATTATAATTTCTTTTAATTGTAATACATTTAAAATATAATCATTAAGTATATGATTAAAAAAAATGACGTGATACACATTACTGCCTTATTAATAACTCACATTTTATAAAAAATCGGTGTGTGTAGTTATGTATGCGCGTTAGAAGTTACACTTCTTTCGCGTAACAAAACAAAAACAAAAGTCGTGATAAACTAGATTCTTTGACTAGCTCTTAATTATGTTTTTAAATTACACACTTAAGAAAAGGGACCGCTTATTGGAACGCCACTGGTTTATTTCTATACACTTTAAATCCACTTTAATAGACAGTATTGCGAGTCCACGGTTTCAGATACATTTAAAAATACACCTGACTTCTTTCAAATGTCGCGAGTGACCGGCAAAAATATTTGGATAAATTAATTAGGTTAGTATGTACCTACCTATAATTCAAATATAATTCGCAAATCTGCACATGTCATTGCTGGTGATCAAGAACGTGACGTCTAAGGATAACGGAAGTATTCTAGATATCGCAAACGCGACAAAAATACATTCCTGTTAAATCTTATATTATGTTAATTAATACATTTTATTTCCAAGAAGTGAGCTGATTTTTTTAATGGAAAGATATTTCCGTTATTACTATGTTTAGGTACTTACCAATTTCTATATACATATACCTAATGATACTCCTCGATTTGTCGCCCTTCGAATAACTGCCGCTCCCAAGCGACGCTCAATCTGCCTACCCCCACGAGAAGTCACTGATAAAAACAGTCAGGTATGATAAAAGTTATAAATAATAAATAATATTTCGGCACTCCTATCTACTACGTGACGTAAAATAAATTAAAATTTATAATTAAATTAATATGTATTGTTACAAATTAAAGTCTGTAACCATTCGTAACTTGGATTTGTTCAAAATTAAGGTAAATCGCTTTTATAGAAAACAAAACTGTGTGTATAGAGAAACTAGTCGGTTCTGAACCACAATGTTCTATTGCCACATTCGTTATAATAAACAGCTCTCGCATTTTACCCTAGACTACGGCATCTGCTAAGAGATGTCGTTAATCAAATTGAGTGTAAAGTGTCTTACAAACTATCTCCACGGCATTTCATGCAACATTGGCTCTCAGAAATGGATAATCCATATAAAGGCAGAAGAGCTTTTACAGAAATAATTAAGCTCATTTTATAAAATATTAGGATATGATTAAGAAATGATTCGAAAAAAACACGACTTTATTAGAACTTTCAGACGTAAAATTAAACATAATATTAAAAAAACTGTATATTTCCATTTTAATTAATTGACAGGCGCGCATACAAGGGAGGTTTTTGAGTCCGGATCTTCCCAACAAGAACGGAAAAAGCTCAAATTATATAATACAATGGAATATTCTTCTTCACCAGGACCCCATGGCTGAGGATCGTGACTCGGATGATTTTGCTGTCGAATAGCCCTCTCAACGAGTATGCTCTACTAACTCCTCTCGGCATAAAAACACTGGGATACTAAAAGACTAAATGTAAATTTTTGCTAGATGCGGGATTCAAACCTGGGACGCCGACATTATAAACCGATACAGTAATCACTCGGCCATAGCGGGTATTATGTGACTAAATTCTGTTATGTAACATAAAAATTGAACATATTATTATAATGCATGTTATGATGCAATAGAGTTTTTTTTAATAATGTCACAATTATGACAAAATACAATGTACCAAATAAGGCTTTATTGTCAAAACACGACAAAGTTTACAATAAAATTATACTCTTTAATGGAATTAATATATTTAATATTAATCATTAAATATTTATTTATAAATAACTATTTATTTTATTCAAAGAATAATTCACAAGATTTAAGAATGTACCATTCTGATTATTGCACATACATAATTTTGAAAAACACTTTCTGAGAAAATATATTATTACTTGATGATTGACGATTGATGATGTATTAAAAATGCCAATAGTTAAAGTTTGTCGCAATTAGTACGTTGCCTTGTAGCATATAAGTAAATGCTACAGACGAGGCGTAAACCCAGGAGATACAGGGTTCGATTACCTGCCGGGGTGGCTTACTTTAAAAAAAAAAGGATTTTTTCTATTGGTTATAATATATTTTCTCAGAAAGTATTTTTCAAAATTATGTATATTTATTTATAAAATTAAAAAGAGAGTAAATCATTACCGCATGAAGGTACTTTATTTTTAACAAATAATATATATTTTGTCCAGGCTGAACTCCAAAGATATAGGTACTAAATTCTTTATTTTCAACCTTCACACATCACTTGGGCACTTAATAAAAGGTCGGTCACAATTTGAAGCGCCTAGTTTCAAAAGCCCCTAAAACGGTTTTTGAAAATATTTGAGTTATGTATTTAGATGGATATTTTTGTTACCTATATGATGGCCAAAGATTGAACTTGAAAAAATGCCAAAAACGATCAACAAGTATGATCAAAAATTAGGGAAACTTTCAAAACATGCTAAAATGGTTGGGTGTGCTTTTCAAATACCCCTAAAATGGAAAGCCAAAATACTCTTTAGAATGTAACGAATTAAAAAAAAATATATATAAAGTTTACAGATTTAGTCCCTCAACTCCCTCAAATCATTTTAGGGGATTTTGAAACTAGGCGCTTCATTTAAGTTCAATAATTATTTTAATATTATAAAAAAGTACAAAAACCTTCAATAGGTACGGTACGGTTACCTTCGTGATAAAGTAGCGTCAAAACGTGTGAATCGATACATTATTGTAATTATGATTGACCAAAGGAGTGCCGATTTAATTTTATTTAACATTGTCGCATTTTTATCTAACGGCGAAAACAAATAATATTGTTTTCAATTTGCAACAATGTTTCAGATACCTGAAAAGGTCAGTTGACCATTCATATTGTGAATACGAACAGGCATTCCATTCAAAATATAGCTTCCCATGGCTTGTTTTTTTTCTAGGCGAGAGAATGTAATAGCAAAATAACTACGTATATTGTATAATTATCACATACATGTGTCGCTAGATTTCATAATCAGTCAAGTCCATAATAGATGAATAGGAGAAAAACAGCTTTTTTTTTCTCAAATACACAGTCACAAGGGTGAAAGTTTATATTATTTCGAGTAAAGAATATTTAAAATAATAAATTCCACATTTTGATAATGCAGAAATGTTAGAAAGCAGTAGTTCTTCCGCAATTCACAAAAAAGTAAAAATACCTAAAGGTGGACTTAGCTGATTTTGAAATATGGCGACACACATGTACTTTGTCAAATTTAATGTGCAGTTATAAGTAATGAATTATAAGTACTGAAAAAAATTGTTTGTTTTAATATAGTAACGGTTGTCAATTAACCAATCCCTCGACTTGAGATTGTGTCCAGTTTCTTGTGATTCCCTGCAAAGTATACCACTACATAAATAGGTATATCACGAAACAATAAAACAACTATCAAAAAATACATTATATGGGAGTCATGGTATGGTTAGAGTTGGGTTTCGGGAATTTCCCGACAGGAATTCTCGAGAAATTTTCGATCCCGAAACTCGAGAATTGAAATTTTTAACATTTCGGGAAATCCCGGATCTCGAGAATCTTTTCTCGGGAATCGGGAATTCTTTATTATCAAATATTAATTGTAAAACGATTATCTATATGAAAAAAGTAGACAGAAAACATAAAACGTTCACAGACTGATGGCATTTATGGGGAATTTAACACAATTAAGCCAACTCGACTCAAAATGAGAGTAATTTTTCAACTTCAGGGAGAGTGTGTCTCAAAAATGTACGCGATTGTCAGACGCAGCGATTGACAGTCTGTGTTTTTTGAAATTCTATTTTAATAAGTAATGTTTTGAATTAGGTTTGTTTTCCTACTTCAATTTATTTGTCTTCTTACATAAATATTTTTTTTTTAATTTGAACACTGATTTTAGGATTTTTTACAGGTTTTTTTTAATTTCCCGATATCTCGAGAATTCTCGAGAATTCTTTTCTGGAAATCCCGAGTCTCGAGATTGAGATTTTCTCGGGAAATACCCAACTCTAGGTATGGTGCATGAAGAGGTCGTCAGAAGGAGAGATGAGAAGTTGAGATTTGATGGTTATTCCGACGGATGGAGGAGCGAGTTTTATTTGCAGCGTAAGCAATCGGTACAAAAGTATGTTACAGTAGTTATGTTACAATACTTACGATACTGTTCCGAGGTCCGATCTCAGCAGAATGAGATGTTGTGCGAAGCGATATAGAGAGTGAGATTTGAGTGACATGTCCAGTGAATTAGGAACCGCTAATTATTGACGTACTCACAATCAAAATAATATATTGAAAAGAATATTTAGGAATTAATTATTATAATTGAATCAGCGACTAGGTATATGGAGTTTGCGTCATCGAATATAGCTGACGATGTGAAAAAATAGATATCGCGGAAACAATCATTGCAAACAGCTATTTATTGAGTTTACAATAATTGGACACTACAGGAAATGGGTATTTTATATCGCCGATCAGTATGCTGACACGGATTGAGTTGTTTATCACCATACATAATTTATATGAGTATATTAAAAAGATAGCACAAATAAAAAATATTATAACTTACCTATCTACATTATAATTACTACAAAGTTTGTAAAATCTTGATCTTAATGCCATTGAAAGGGTTACCCGGACTGCACAAATAAACTGAGTCGATTCTGGTGAAACTTCCACTGATGCTTTTGAAAAGTTAAGTTGATGGGTATTTCACGAAACGACAGTGCAATGTTGCACGTGACGCCAACGACGGTTTTAACTTTTACTGCGGTTAACCAATTCTTACTACAAACGACGCCAGACTCCATGCATAATAATATAACTTCTGCGAATATTGTACATCAAAACAAAATAGGTACATCAAAAACGTTTCACTAAAACCTCTGATAATTATTCAAAAACTTATACTTAGTGATTTTAATTGGTTAGATAATTTTAATTTACTATTTTCTTTATTTAAGGGCGGACATGCTCAGTGTTGGTCAAAATGGAGCTTTTATTGTATTTTCAAAACATGATCCTGGACATTCCTTAAACGTTGTAGATAATCTTTTTATATAATTTTGAAGCCTTATTATCTTTTATATTTATTTTAAACATTTGATGACTGCATAAAGTATTTTTATTACATAAAATAGTATTCTTTTCAACCTCTCGCTCTAATGTTTTAGAATATAGTCATATTTCAGTACATAAAGGTGCAGTGGTGTTAAGATTTTTTATATTTGTTAATTTTTAAACGCATTTATAAAACCGTTAGTATAATTTATGTAAAGTGAAATATTTACGATAAAAAAATATATTGTTAATCTCTGTAATCCCAAATTTGACAAGAATTAGGCATTTTATTATTCAAAAAATAGGGAAGATTAACACATTTGAAGATAATTCTAAAGATACTGATTATAAGCTATGTTTTTGACCATTCAAGTGTGATTAACATCCTACGAATAATGATTGTTTTATAATAATTATTGACCTAAGAATAAGGTAGTGTTTTTTTGAAATACGCCATTTTTTTTGGCATTCCCCTGTGGTTAAGCTACAACATACGGCCGTAGCCTTAAATTGAAAAACTTAAACTGAAGTAGGGAGTAAGATCACGTTAACGCGCGTGTTTAAACATGAACCGTTTAAAAAAAAAAGAAAAATCGGTTAGGTACAATTGTATAAACGCATCCTCAAAATTCCTTGGACTGACCGGGTGACAAAATATGTTTATATTCTCAATCGAATGGGAAAAGACCGAGAAGTTCTGCGTAGTATCAAAGTCAGAAAACGAAATACTTCGACCACATTATGAGAGGACAATAGTACTGGATTCGCCAACTTGTCATCCAAGGGGGGTAGTGGATGATGACGCCGCACTTTGCAACTTATGCTGCTATTACATTACAATCATGTCAAGTGATGTCACATGAGTGGTACGCTGACAAATTTAGTCTGTAGTTTCGTCATTCCGCAAAATATGTTGAATAATCACTATTTCTATAAATTCAATAATGGAAAGTGACAACTCTAATTTATTAGTATTTTTAATTATTATTCATGGTAATTTCAATGAATTTTAACCATTTCTACTTGTACGCAAGTTAAAATTACTTGTAATATTGCATTTATAGATAATATTTTAAACAGATGCCAACCAATAGGACATAGATAATAGACATAAACACTAGATATAGATAATAATTTAATAATAAAAATAAATAAAAATTGCGCGCGTTTTGGCGTAAGACGAAAATGTGTAGGCATGGAAAAAACGTTCATTGAGTTATTACGTTGCCGATGTAGCGCGGTACACGTAAGGTGACCTTATTAATGTTCTGGCGATTTCGGCAGATTTTGCTAAGTGACCATGTTCGATTAAAGGTTCATAATATGCTACGAGGTGGGAGCATAAGTCTGATAGCATTTTAAATACCAAGAAAAACGACATTATACACTTTATTTCCGTAACCGTGGCTTACTGTGATAGCACGTGACAACACGTAACGTGATGGTATTGTATTTGCACCATTAAAACCTTCGTGATTGAACCAAACTGTTCCAGCGGGTCAATTCTATACACAATGCTGCTTTCGGTCCGCTACGGCAGCTAAATAGGGTAGGAAAGTATCAAATTACAAGCACTTATTGTAACAATAATTTAGTTATAATTTTTACAATAAGTATTATGTTTTAACAGCACCTCTCTTGGCTGTGATAAATTTTAGACCGAAATAGAGAGTTTTGACAGTTCAGACGGCTAACTTATTGTAATTATTACAATAAGTGTTAATAATTCGATACTTTCATACTCTATTTAGCTGCCGTAGAGGACCAAAAGCAGGCTAGTGTAAAGAAAAGACTCGCAGGTAAGAGATTTTAAAGCCAAGAATGCCCTGATAGTGGCCGATTCTTTTTAGGAGATGGCACAGTAAGAAGAAGAAGTTATACCCATTATAAGACATTACTCTACATACTCGTATTCCACATATGAATTATATTAATATTACGTGTGTCAAATATTATTATAATATTGTATTATAGTATTGTATTGGAAACCATTTATAAAATGAAAGTAATACGTCTCAAGTGTCAAGAAAACAAAACGAATCCAATGATAAATGTTGTTATAAGACCGCCGAGAGCATTCGAGAGAATAACACTCGAGATTGGAAATTGAGATTCAAATCCGTTTGTGAAAAAACAAGTTGGAACTTAGATTCTTTGTATGGAAAAGTATCAGAGATTCAAAGCTCTGTGCATAGAAAATGCATCACACAAAGCACGCAGCAGATTGGAAAGTCAACTGTATTTGAATCTTCGGAATTAAAAATACTTCAAATTATCTGAGTTGAATTTTACTCAAAAGTTATGTTAAGAGAAAATTTATATTGAATAATGCTGTATTATGCACCATAGAATAAATATATATATTATATTTCTATATATTAGACCATGTTCGATTCTAATAAGATCATTTTGATTTTCTCAGGCTGAAGGGTTTGTATCAACAGATTTTTAATTAACTATTTTTTTTATTCAACGAATAATTCACAAGGTTTAAAAATGTAACATTCTTTTTATTGAACATACATAATTTTGAAAACACTTCTGAGAACATATAAATATATCAAACCTGCCTCTATCGGGATTCGCGCCCACGTACATCGACCACAATGCTATAGGTATCCTATCTAAATGCGACATATTTTAACTCATGGCTCTTACAATGCTCTCTCTCCACTTGCCAAGCTATTAGGTCCATACACTGACTCCAAAAACAAATTGAAAAACAATATTTATTTTGTATTTGCCAGACTCAGGATTTGAACCTGTGATCCACGACATTATAAGCTGATGCATAAACCACTCGGCCATCGTGGTTTCTCAAAAAATATAGTTTCAAATAAACATTAGTATGATAGACATAAGCTCATACTAAGCGTTGATAAGACTTGAAACAAGGTAAGGTTTTACGATGTTAAGTGGTCAGGATGCTAGATCAGGCTTGTTGCGGAGAACGGTATTTTATCAAGAATCAAGTAGTTAGAGTTTAAAGGATTTTGGTACGCGTAGTCTATAAGTATGCCCATACTGTATACTAAGTAAATAGTCGAAATATTGTGTTGAGATCGATATATTAATACAAAATGTCAGTGTATTTTGAGTATAGCAGAACGGTATATACAGATGCTCCTGTTAGAGGTTTTAGTATTAGTAATCCCAACGAAAGATGGTGGATATTTCTTGTGTTTCCGGTATAAGACAGTCTCGCTGTAAGCCAATACTCAGGAGCCTTTATATACAAATAAATAAACTTCTTACTAAAAATTCTATTGATGTGATCACTAAGCGCTAGATTTGGCTTATATTCATAAAATACATAAAATGTCGGTATTGTGAAAAAAGGAATAAAATAATACAACAGATTTGAATTGAATAGATTAAAATTATAAAAAATGATAAGTATCCAATCCAATTAAATATATCTTAATAATGGCCTCTGAAATGAGTCCAAAACGCAGGGGAAAGAAGGAAAAAGTATCTATTACGATATAAAACAACCGTCAAAGTCAATATTACATAAGAATCCAATACAACAGTTTATCTATTGTAATGATCAAATACCTAAACAGAGGTATTTGCCATGACAATAGACAAGCTCCTATTCGTAAGTGAGTGCATAGCTACTTGGTACTGGAGAATGTATTGAACAGTTTGATATTTATGGAAATAGATAAACAATGTTTCATATATCGTATAGAGACATGTAACTGGATCATACTCAAAAGATATATTCTCAAGACTGCGTTTTCCGACATCAGAATCTTTGGTTTTATGGACAGATGGATCTTAGAAATGATGAAGAATTATTACAGAATGATAAGATACATACGCATCACGTTTATAATGTCATCGGTTGCGGGTTCAAATCCACCCACATTATGTATAGGCAAAGATATTGGATGCTTTGGAAATAGACTTTGGAAAATATGTGGGGATGGATAAATGATGGTGATTCTTGGAGGTATTCAATTCAATTGATTTTTTTAAACATATTGTGAACATTACATATTATGAGTTTAAGACGTTCACAACATGACATGAAACATTATTATAAAGGAGAAGGAATAAAAGGGATAAAAATGAAAATATGAAAAGGGAGCATAATATAAACATACAAAAGCAGTGAAAATACAATTATACATCTATAGAAGTTCAAAGAAGTACATCGAGTTTACTAAAGTGACCATATTTTAAGAATTTATAAAATAGCTTCCACCTAAACTCACCACACACACCCGAAGCAATTTGGTTGAACATAGTTATCACCCTTCCAATTGACATTACCAGTGGCAGGTTGGTTCTGCACCTTGGGAGAATAAACAACTGATGACTTCTATTTCTAAGATAATTATCAGGGACACACAGGTCAACACTGCCTAGAATGATAGAATTCTCATTTATAACTCATATAAGTCGAACAAAATACGTAGCTAAATAAATATGTGTTCTAAATAATTGCATAGCATGATATACGTAATTCAAACGTCCGTATAAGCAGACACGAACAAAAATAAAGATGAAAATGTATTCAAAAGACAAGTATCTATGAAAAATAAAATTACGGTCATATTATGAAAGTGTATATGTTACACCGAATGTGCAAAATTAACTATTACATGAAATGGGCAAAATTTTGGCTAATTCATGTAATAGTCAAGCCTGTTGCCTTATTCATGAATAAGGTAAATTTTCTGCTGAGTATATGAATTTGCCAGGGTATGGAATTCTTGAACTGTCAACATGACAGATGAAAATGTAAATTTAATACGGATGGTTTCATTAGTTATAATTGGACATAATATAATATTATTATTATTAGGTTAGGTTGGTTAAGTTAGGTTAGGTTAGGTTAGGTTTTGTAATTCGGAATTAAATTATTCAACTGAATGTCCATTTTGAGATTAGCTATCAAGTGTCAACAAACTATCACAAACATTCAATCGACCATTGCACGTTTGAAACCCAAGCACGAATCAAATCGCGAAAATACTTTTCAATAAAATTCTTCCGTTATCATATTATAGTTCTAGATTTTTTTGCGCATAGTAAATGGATATGAACGTCATTTATGACTGGTATATTTTTATATTATAATCAATGACAATTGACACATTTGTTTAGTTTGATTAGTTGCAAAAAACACCACCGGAGCGCGATCATCTAATTTGACCATATATAATATATGTACATTTTGACCAATGCATGAGCATTTGATACATTTGGTTTAGTTGCAAAAAATACCACCGTAGCGCTACTATCTAATTTGTCCAATACATGAACTAGGCAGAAAAATTACTGCCGAATTCACGCACTCTTCAGATATTTTGTCTAATTCATGAATAAGACAACGGGCTTGCATTTTTCATGATTTAGGCAAAATTTTGCCCATTTCATTTAATATTCAATTTCACACATTCGGCGTAACATATACAAAATTAAAACAATATGTGTAACTACTACTTAATGTTGTAACCAGAGAATGTTACAATAAAACTTTTCATATGCAATTAAGTACGTCATTATTAGTCAAGTACTCACTTATTACTTTTGGAGTTGGCTTCTTTTGTAAAACGGGGCTGGTCACAAGGGAGACGAGGATCTCAGTCGACTTAAACGAAGGCTGTCTTAGCCGAGGGGTGGTCGGGAGCTGGAAATAATCGCAAGGGCATATTATTTAGTGCGCATCCTTGCCACTATCTCTCGGGATTGGACTAGGGTGACTTTGACAAAGCTGTCTCAGAATGGAGAACTGTTTTTGTTACAGACAAAGCAAGATTTAATAAAATAAAACTTCATAATATAATATATTAAACATGTAAGGGGTATTTTCCGATATATATGTTTCATTATAATATAACTGTTTCAAATTCAAAACGCACTATTTTTAAATTCAATAATTTTATACAAGATTTAGAGAAAAAACTGATCACAGGATTAAGAGAAAATCTCAGAGTAATGATAATATATAGAGAGCGCATATTTTTCGGCAAAATGAAGCCGGGTTTTTTGCGTATAACGCACAGTAGAACCTCGATTTTAGTATTATCAACATAACCATGAAACGTTATATCATCGTGTTGCTTCTCAGTACGGCTACCAATAAGTTCTACCAATATGTTCTACCAAAATAACTAAACATAATTACAACTAACTATGTATTTAATTCAAAACAATAAATTTCAGCAACACGTGTTCGCAGTTTTAAATGAATGTAATAAGTAAAATCCATATTTACCGGTGACGCTTACAAAAAATATTAAATTCAGCCATAGAAATTCTATCTTACTCTAATGCATAGTGTGGAGATATAAGCGTGCCGAATGCTTACTCACTCACACTTATGGCTGGTTTTTGTTCAGGGCTTTATACAATTTATTATTTAATATTAAGAAGTGTCCTTTTTAAATGTATTTTTAATTATTCATTGCTATGAATTACAATTATATAGGAACAATTTGGGTGTCCAGAAATTTTAATAATGTATTTTCTCTGTCTGCTTATGTTACGTGTTTATTCATTTTTTCACCAGAATATATCTTAAAATTCCCATCGAACAAAAATGCATGTGAAGTGGGCAAGGTAAACGTTATTAACTTATTTTCAAATATTTTTTTAATCAACACCTATATTTTTATTATTCTTCTCTTGTGTAATATTAATTTCAATTCGAAATTTCTACTGTGCGAATTTTATTTTTCATCTGCAAATAGACAACAGAATATCTCACACCATAGTACATTTGCTCCGGTAGAGAGTTGTTCCGGGCAGCTAGCATCATATTAAATATGTTGGAAGCAGTTAAATTATGTAGTGAAAATAATACTTATACTTTTAAGCATAATTATATAATCGTGTTTTTTTTAAATTACATCTTGAAACTTAAGAAGGGGTTGTTATATATTACAATTAAGATGAGTATTTGACTACATCAGTACTTAGTGTATCTTTTTAATTAGGTACTGAAGGCTGAACACTTAAAAATGTCAATAAATAATGACGTTTGGTGGCTTAAAAAATTGACTTGGCTTTAAAAAAATATTGCTTATGTGTTGCTTATGTGTAGAGTGCATTTACTCTGTTAAACATCTGTACGATAATTGTAAAATAACGTTGTGAACATTGTATTAATTCTGTTGACTGAGGGTACTTGATGGAGTTTGAATTTAAATCGAATTAGTTTAAGTTTACTTTGGTTTTGTTTAATTAAGTTTTGTACTATTCTATTTGTCATTTTTTTTGTGAAGCGGGTTTCGTCTTACGGCATCGTCAGGCACAATACTGCAGGCTTGATGTGTCAAAAAAGAATATCTTTCAAAATTTTTATTTAAAAAAAAATCTTTTAAAACTCAAAATTATTTTTGTTTTAAAAAAATTCTAATTTCAGAAATCAGAATCCTATAGCTGTGTTTATTAGATATTATTTTTTTGGTAAATTCATGGAAGGTCGCAAGTAGAAGATATAAAATAACGATATCACCAATTAATGTGCACCCCATAATGTCTAGTATAATCGTCCGGGTGTAAGAGCCCCGAGGCGACGTGCCTTCCCCAAAAACCCACCCCGTTTAGGCTACAAGAGCTTCCTCAAGAAGATGGTGCGGAGGTATACTTATGCGTTACTCCAGAGCTTTCTAAGCTGATGTGCGTATATGAAAGCTTTAAACGTGACCTCTTGGCATAATGTTCTTTTGTATCTGACATGGCGGGTTAGCTATGTGCTTTATATGTTTGCCCGAATTGAAATATACTACATATATTATATAATTTATATTTAAGAAACGTTTACAAACAATTGGCGTATTCATCTTTATTCTTATATATCAGTTTATTTTCCTGACGGCAAAAGCAACCACTCTATATGTGGGTAAAAATGTTTAACATGAAGTAATATTTTTTTCTCTCTACGTTCTGTATAAATCATAAAAGCTCGCTTCATACAAAAATGTTATAAATACTCGTAGAGAAAATTGTACTGATATAATATGCTACGTTGGATTTTTAGCAATGAGTCATACCATACATAAAACAATATTATAACACACTAAAATATAATAATAAAACGTAAAAAAATGAGCAATTTTACTTTTCAAAAAAATCGGCGTGCGTACTTATATACGCGCGTTAGTATAACATAAATCTTTGGCGTAACAAAACAAAACTCGTGATCACCTAGATTCTTCGACTAGCTCTTAATAATCTTGTTAAATTACGCACTCAAGAAAAAAGGCCGCTTATTGGAGCGCCGTTGGTTTATTTCTATACACTTATTACTAAATTATATAATTTTTTCTCGTTGTTTTTATTTTTAAAGTAACAACTGTCACTCTGACGTTTAATCGTTTGTTTACGTATGGAATTGCAAATATGCCTAGACAGCGGAACGATTCTACTGTCAAACTTGCGTTTGTGTACAGCTGACCGATTCGCAGCAAACTTCGTACTGTCGCACACTTTCGTAACGGTGTGCGCGCGCAGCTCTCAATGTCACTCTCTACCAAACGCCCCAAAAGGAGTATAGCTTCAAGAAGAAAATGGAAACTGAAAAAATATTCATTTGTATGTATACGCCCTATTGCTTACAGTTCTAAAATAAAAGGGTCCACTGAAAACATTCTATTCTTCTTCTTAATTGTGATACAATTATAAAATTGTGTAGGTTTTGGCTTCCTTCAATTTCTACATCCATCCAGGATTATCCAAAGCCGTTTTTTCCCAGCTTAATTCTTTTAATTTTTTAATATAGAATTTACATGATTTGAAATCATTGAAGCATATACACATTAGAAAAAATACGACACCCGACAGGATTTGAACATGTATCTGCTGGATTCGCGCCAGCGATCTTACTAAATTCTCTTCTTCTTTTTCAACGGCGCTACATCCCGCGGTGGGATTTGGCTTCCTCCACAACCACTTTCCACTCACTCCGGTCTCTCGCCATACTTCTCTAGTTACTGGGTCTTCCTATATGAGATCTTACTAAATTACGACGATTTAAACTAGTAGTTGTTACATGAAATGTTTATCCAATTGCGTAATGCTTATGTTGGCTATCGGTTTTAGTATATTAAATGGAGATAGGTAATTATGTATACTCAATATATAGAATGTTACATTCTCAAATCTTGTTTCTTATTCATTGAATAAAAGAAATAGTTTTATTAAAATACTACTCTTGCTGTTAAAGGAGGACCCATCTTGACCCTCACAAAGTGATGTTGTTCACCCTGAAAGTATCACGAAGCCTGCCCAGCCCTCTTGCTTCTACCATATATTTGGTTTTCTTCACAATAAAACATTGCTTTAACTTTTATTTTACTACCTATATTTATTTTTAAGTTATAAGCGTTTATTATGTAAAACTTTTTTTTTTTTTTTAATTATTACTGAATGGTTAATGACCTACCTTGTCGACTAATATTATGTTATATGTCAAAAAGTTTCATTCATCATTTTAAAACGTATAATAGTAAACAAAAATTGTTCTCAAAATATAATGTCTGTGGATATTTCAATGAAAATGAGAAAACTTTCATTCCAAATTCATCAAACTCCAATATAGGTAGGTAGCATAAACAAAATATAAACATATTTTATTTCAAAAAAGCATATTATATAAAATCCATCAAAAACACAGAGAAATATGGATTCATTTGTTCAAAAATGTGACTGACGGGTGTCAGTAAAATGTATTTCAGATGATTTTTTGTTTTATGATTTTTAGACGACGAGTTTTTTCAATAAACAAACTGACAACACTTTGTACTTTGATATATTCATTTTTAATAATACACGTCTCTAAAATATTAATTTATTGTCTACTTAAAAAATCATGGAATATTTTTTTGAAGCCAATTTTGCATTTTTCGAAGCTTTTAGTGGTTATAAAAATTACATGCGTTTTAGGACTGATATTGTACACTTATGGAAAATCTTTCTTTTGACCGCATTAAAGCCTCCACCACCATATTTTTCCAATATCCAAGGTTCATTTCTGATCATTATTTCTAGTACCTGTACGCTTAACTTGACATGTCCATTACATACAGCATCAGAAGTTTTTTGAAAGTTGAGAGTTTTGAATCGAGGTATGCATATTCGGTACAACTTATAAGTGTACCTAAGTTTTTACAACTTAGCCTCACTTGTCATATTGAAAAGTCCAGCTGCTTCACTATCAATATGCGTTTTCCAGTCACAGTGAATGGTGATATAGCATTGTAGATAATGACCATACCAAACCACACTCGGTCTTAATTAGGCATATCACGTGACTCTACGTTTTATGTGAAGCATCACTAAATGTTGAATAAAATGATATATGTTTTTAAGGCATAATTTTAGATATTTGATAGGTAAACAAATATTTTTTGGCTATTATCTACTATGGCTTAGAATTAAAAGGCTTTAATTGAATTTTTAAAACAAATAAAACACTATCTACACATTATAGTCTTAGTTCAATAAAAACAACTACATTGACTGATAAAGTTTGGTGTACATTATTTACTTAGAACGTTAATGGCCTATCTCCGGCGGCTCTTGTGGTGCAGTGTGTAAGACGCTTGCCTTCCATCCGAGAGTTCCTGGGTTCGATTCCCGGTCAGGACACACAGTATTTATGTGTTTTTCTCAAAGTCTGGGTGTTTGTGATTGTTCAAAGTTACTAACAACCACTTTGTACGAAAAAGCAATGACATGGTTATTAATAATTCTAAAAAAAAGATAGCCTATCTCCACCCTTAGCGACTGGAGAACACTGGCACTAACCTTAATACATAAGGGTACTGTTCGGTTATACGGAATACGGCGGAAAACACATTTTGAAAATAGCCGATAAACTGGATTATTTGTTAGGTTAACCTAATCAAACCTAACCTAACCTAACCTAACCTAAACTTACTCAAACTAACAAATAATCCAGTATATCAGCTATTTTCAAAATATGTTTTCCGCTGTATTCCGTAAAACCGAACAGTACCAATTTAAGTTTTAAGGACGATCTGAATCGCGATGTGTGAACTGTTTCGTTGACGTATTTTTAGAGTATATAAATTACACTATGCATCATCCAAGAAGGGCTAAGCACAAACTGAATTTCATTACATTGTGCATCATCGAAAAAGGGCTAAGCACTTACAAAATTTTAAATCAACCTGATGATTTATGCTAGCGCTTGGATTGTTTATGTAGCGGTCAATGACTTCGGGCCTTGTCAGCATTATTTCGACAGTGTAAGAATCAGCAGGTCATTTAAACTATCACACAATCGTCGCATCTACAGTCAGTATATTCTACACGCGTGACATTATTCGATGACGGATAATGCAGAGGCCAGCAGATTTCTCAATTGCAAACTTCATCAGCATGACTACATGACTCGAAATTTACCAAATATTCGTGCATATAATTAGCAGGTCATAGTTAATGAATTAGTCAGTTTAAATATCGATTAGTATCTATCTTAATCTCGGTCCGATCAGTAAGCTTCATGTCAGTTGCTCCGCATAGCATTCTGTTCCAATGAGCTTGGACCTCGGAACAGTATCATAACTATTGTAACATAACTAATGTAACATACTCTTGTACCGACTGTTTTCGCTGCAAATTAAACTCGATCATCCATCGGAGCAACCAACAAATCACGACTTCTCATCTCTTCCTCTGACTACTCTCAGGGTCGTATGCATGAGATTCCCAAATACTTTATAAGCTAAATACTGCTCATTTGTATGCATGAGTGCAAATGTAATCTGTTGGTTAGCGACGTCATGATGTGACGTCATAATGTGTCATGGCGTCCAATATAATGGCAAACTTATAAAATTTAATTCCCCGATCATTAATTTAAAATTTTGAAATTGTAAATGTGTCTGAAAGTGTGCGAATGGTACCAAATAAATTTAATAATCATAAATGAATAATTATTATGAAATTTAAATAATTTATCAGTTATTTTATCACATTTATTTTATAATTGTACTGTACGAATGGATAAAGTATTCCCGATAAACATTTCCATTTGATGGCAATATATACAGTTATATTGTGACTAACTTCACTTCAATCACTTATATTATTATAAGATGTCAAAACGGAATAAGAAATGACAGAAATGAAAATGGATTTAGTTTAGAATGTAATGTAATGATCTCTGTATAATAATATACAGATGCAGCAGTAGGTACCTGTCTTTGCGGTCATTTAGCGGAGGTATTTTATCGTAATCTTACGTAAATCCATCTTATCCTACTATCTAGATTATAGACTATGGATCAAAATTATACGCATTTTGTAAGCAGCACGACTAGGAACTGTTTTTAAAGTTCGCAAATGTTTTAGAGTCTTACGAAATGAACGAGGGCCTCAAGTTAATGTTTGTTGTAATGAATGCATTATGAAAATGACATTTGAAAGTGACAGATGAAGCAGCCATTTTGAATGACGTGTGACGTCAGATTAGTTACGTCATAAACAGTGCTATACGCTTTGGTGGAAAATCGGTTAAATACATTATAAAGAATTTAGGAATCTCATACATACGGCCCTAAATCTACACCTTCTGGTCATCCCCAATCATAGCGGTTTCATCCCTCAACAACTAGACACGGAAAATGTGTATAAATACTCTCGGTAGTGACTGGCATATTGACTGATTTTTAGACACTGATTTCAAGACTGCATGTTCGGTTGTATAATAATATGCCATTGTTTTACCGGAAAAATATTTGATATAGGAATATGTCGGAAACAATGATTACAATTTATTAGAAAATATTAATAAAACGTATTGGTAGCAGCATTTAGAACTCGGTTTAATAAGATATATTGAATAAATAATTTGTAATATGTAAGTAGGGGGTAGTTAAGTGTACTATATTGTTCTGTTATTTTTATTTCGGCAAAGAATTTTTCTAGTTGACAGATTTCTTTAAATTTCTGCGCAAACTGTTACCAAACAAATACGAAACTTGAGAGATAGAGATAGAGCCCAGATACAAATTGTTAAAGCTACTTTTCTTGACTGCATTTTTGTAACATGCAATATAATATAGGTACTAGATAACAAAGCTTGTGTCCGTATAACTCGTACGTTGCCAGGGGTAATGGAATAAAATTCTCAAATTGATAATACGAGTTAGTATTGAAACTAACGTCTAACAAAATTTAGCATTAAAACTATAGACCAAAGGTACTTGACGAAATTTGAATTTAAGTTTTGTACTATTCCATTTGAGTTGTTTTTTGCGACCCTGGATTTGCCTTTCGACATATTCAGGCACTATTTACACTCACCAAAATGTAAATACACACCGAAAACGAATGCAATTAATTATAACTTATAATATAATATATTTATACAATAAAGTAGGTAAAAACTTTATCACCTACCTGTTAAGTTAACAAATAATATGAATAGTTGTAAAAAATCATTATCACTAATAATACAAACATTAGGCATATAAATCGTCAAACCCTAATAATAGATCATTAAATAATAATCAATATACACCACATTCAAGAGGTCTAAAATCGGCAATATAGGAATTTAATGAAGTTAACTAATGATATATATATATATCAATAATACCTATCAGTATTTAAAAAGTTATAAACATTAGACAAATATTTATAATACTATTTTTTTGACGATTTAAACCACTGGAATGTAGTATTTTTATTACAACATTTTTCTTAGGTCGTATTATTATTTATCCGGTGGTTGTTTGTACGGTACAAATCTTGCGATCGATTTTTAACTAACTTCCCGACTAACTAGACATTTGAAACTTTTAGAATATAACAGAACACGATGCCAATGCATTTTTTAAATACTTTTAGCCATCTTTAAGTAGAATTGAATTCATTTTTAGTTAATTCTGTTTTGTATGAAAAGTTATTTTGATACCGTTATTGGTTGCTAGGGGTCCTTGCAACTAAAATATTAAATAATATATACGTATGTTACTACGGAAATCAATATGAAATAACATTTCATTATTCAGTATCTCTATCAAGTTTCTTTTATTTTGTTAACTGTCAATTCATGGTGGAACTGCATTGTATTGTTGTTTTTATTTAATAAAACGCAATTTTTTATAGTACTTATTCCACTTTTAATTAATATATTAGGACCGGTTTCGTCCGCCTCAGTGGGACATTTTCAACTGAATACATTTTTTTTTAAAACAATATTTATAAAACAAAATTCAAAGCGATAGAAATAATATAACAATAGGTACATAATAATTATCCGTCCAATAATACTTTCCCAATAACAGACTAATTTAAAACTAATGAGGTTGGACATTAATATTTCATACTACGTCAGGGGCATTAAACAAATTATTTAAAATATTAACAAACCACAAAATAAAACAATCTACACTTACAATAACATTAATATCAACAA
The DNA here is from genome assembly GCF_057557595.1 of Rhyacophila brunnea. Classification (NCBI taxonomy): domain Eukaryota; kingdom Metazoa; phylum Arthropoda; class Insecta; order Trichoptera; family Rhyacophilidae; genus Rhyacophila; species Rhyacophila brunnea. Next base: position 25,677,962 of record NW_028232904.1, on the reverse strand, counting down.
ATAATTCTAATTAGTCAAAATTAACAATAATTTTTTTTTTTTATAAAAAATAAAATAAAATTATCAATTGAAGTGAGATGGAATAAAAAACAAATACAACCAAAATATGAGTCAGAATTCAATAAAAATAATAAATAATGTACAATATATAAAGTTATGTTATGACAATCCCAAATATTAAATAGGGTACAATAATGGAGAAGACACAAAATATAATTGATCATTTAACAAATTAGAATTGGGCAAAAATTTATACCTATTAATTTCAAGGATTTCCTGTTTATCCAATTTTATAGATTTCTCATTCAAATGCAGGATTTTAAAATTTTTACTGATATTAAAAGAGTGATTATTTAAACTTAAATGATTTCCAAAAGCTGAAGATTCATTACCATTTTTGGCACAGGCTAAATGTTCTTTGATCCTAGTATTAAAGGATCGTCCCGTTTGTCCAACATATTTGGCATCACAAGAGTCACAACTTAATAGATAAATTCCACTTTGGTTAAGTTTATCTAATCTATCTTTAGTATTCACCAGTGTTGAATTCAAATTTTGTGTGTTGTAAAATGTTACATTGAAAAGTTTTTTATCTATTTTTCTTGAAATATTTTCAGACACTCTTCCTAGGAAACATAATTTAACCCAGCGTTTATTAACACTGGCTTCATCTATCACTAAGCCAGAAGTCACATTTAATAAAGCTAATTTTTTAGATTTGTTGGCCAGAATGCGATCAATCAAACGTGAGTCATAACCGTTATTAAAAGCGATTTGTTTAATCGTCTTTAACTCCAAAGCAAAACTATTTTCGGACATAGGAACCATTAATAAACGATGTATAAAAGCATGGAAAACTGATAATTTATGTGAGATATGGTGTCTAGAAGAGTTATTAATAATGTTATCACTGAAGGTATCCTTTCTAAAAATGCTAAATAAATGTTTGTTATTTGTAATATTGATTGTTAAATCCAAGAAGTTAATTGTACTGTTCCCTAGTTCCATTGTGAATTGAATTGACTTATTAATACTATTTATGTCTTTTAAAAAATATCTAATTGTCTTTCCGTGCCTGACCACAAAGCTAAGATACGAGGATGAGTCAATAAGTCCTTAGAAAAGCCGACAGGTGGTGCGACTAGTACTGTAAGCGGTTTGTTTTCATGCAGCGGCACTACCGATTCAGTATGCTGCGAAGTTTCAATCAGATTGGTCGGGTTGTTGTTTTTTATTTTCGTACATTTAAAAAAAAAAATTGCTTGTTTACAAAAATGGAGAAAATTGAGTTTAGAGCTGTTATTAAACATTTTAATATAAAAGGGTTAACAGCAAAGGAAATAAAAAATGAGTTGGATTTAGTTCACGGCATATCTGCTCCTTCACTTGCAACTATTTATAGCTGGTTAAATGAATTTAAACGTGGTCGTACATCAACAAAGGATGAACCACGCTCAGGACGTCCTGTAGAGGTGACTACACCAGAAATGATCAATAAAATCCACGATATGGTGTTAAGTGACCGAAGATTGAAGTTGAGTGAGATAATTGAGGTTACAGGGATCTCAAAAGGTAGCGTCATTTCTATTTTACATGACAAATTTGGGCATGAAAAAAGTTTCTGCAAGATGGATGCCGCGTTTGCTCACAGTCGACAATAAACGCAATAGGGTGGTGGCCTCTAAAGCCCTGTTGTCGCTCATGCAACGCAATCCGGATGAATTTTTCATCGCTTTGTGACTGTAGATGAAACATGGATACACCACTATACTCCCGAGACGAAAGAACAGTCAAAGCAGTGGATTGCGAAAGGCGAACCATGTCCAAAGAAGGCGAAAACCGTAAAATCAGCTGGTAAGGTTATGGCTACTGTATTTTGGGATGCACGTGGAATTATTTTCGTTGACTATTTGGAAAAAGCAGGGATTATTATGCATCTTTATTGGACCAGCTAAAAACGAAATTGAAGAAAAACGGCCTCATTTAAACAGGAAAAAAATCCTCTTTCATCAGGACAATGCCCGTGTTCACACATGTTTACGATCAATGGCTAAAATTGAAGAATTGAAGTTCGAATTGGTCGACCACCCACCGTATTCGCCAGATTTAGCCCCCAGTGACTTTTTCCTTTTCCCAAACTTAAAAAAATGGCTAAGTGGACAACGTTTTTTTTCAAATGAAGAAGTCATCGATCGGACAAATGCTTATTTTGAGGACCTTCCGAAAACTGACGGTTTAAAAAAAATTGAGAAACGTCTAACCAAGTGTATTGAGCTCCAAGGAGATTATGTTGAGAAATAAAAAAAAAATACAAAAATAAAAACTGTTTTAATGCTTTTTTCTAAGGAATTATTGACCCACCCTCGTATCATCTACATATCTATACCAGTAAATGATATTTCTAAATGAATTTAAATTGCTTATCATAGATTTGACTATATCCATGAAGAAATCTGCCAAAATAGGAGATAAGGGACTACCCATTGCCAAGCCATTAATTTGTCGATATATGCTTCCGTTGAATTTAAAGTAATTCTAATCTATGCAACATTCAATCACAGACTTTATGTCTTTTGTCAACAATGGATTAAGATTCTTCATGTCTATAAAGTCCAAGATTTCTGATTTCAAATCCACTATTGGGACACTAGTGAATAAACTCACGACATCAAATGACACGAGTTTTGCATTCACAGGTACCACAACATTTTTGATTTTATCAACTAAATCTAAAGAATTATTTATTGTAAATTTTGGTATAAAATCTAATTTATGTTTGAATAAATTATTACCCAATTCAATATCTCTATCAAGTACATTTTTTTTGGTTGTTTAAGCTAGTCAAGTCAAGTTTATATGATTCATCAGAAAATTTAAAAACGTTGTAAGTATATAAAAATTCTTTTTATCTTGTACCTAATAATTTTTATTATTGATTATTATTTAATAATCTATTATTAGAGTTTGACGATATATACGCTGATTGATTGCATTATTAGTAATAGGTTTCATTTCAGTAGGATAGATTTCAAAAAATTACATAATTAGGTACAAGAATGTCAAAATTAAAATTTTGGCTAGTGTGACATTGGTTACAATAAAATTAAAATTTACATTTACCTTGATAAGATAACCTTTTATCTCCTGATTGGGGAAGTTTGAAGGATCTACCTCATTAAAACGTAGATATAAGAAATAATTCGTATAAATCATTACAAATTACATTACTATGTAAGCCTAAGAGGATTATTAACAGATTTTTGTTTTTACGATAAATGGATGTTGGCCACTTGCTCAACCAGTGCTACTTATTAGTTTTTTTTTAATATATAGGTATACCTATATATAAACATAGATACCTACCTACATATAATATATTTTTGATAACACTACAACAGGCCAAGAGGCCCGTAGTGTATTTAGTATTAAAAGTGAAACAGTTATAAATACCCAGGTTTTCAAAAATCACATAAATATATTGTAACCCCACCGAGTATCGAACCTGGACCTCCTACGAGAGCCGCTTGGTTCATAGTATGGGTCCAAAAGCAACATGTGAATTTGCCAGACTCGGGGTTGGAAAAATATTATAAGCCGACACGTCATTACCAATTCGCAATCGTGGCCATAACCATAGACAGATCGATAGATTACAGCTTAATCACTCACATGAAAAAATGTGAATTTGGATCCAAATAGGTTTTATTTTTCTTATATTTTATTACTTATATGGCTTTCAAAATGTTATATTTCTTATTTATATTATCAACTTTACTATTCTTTGATTGACTTTAAAAGTCTTTCTTAATCATAAAATTATGTGTAAATTTTGCTAATTATGTATTGTAGATAGTATATTGTATATATTTATGTTTAATATAATGGAGTTCCACAAATGATTGACAGTCAAATAATTTATTAAACTGAAATTTTACCAAACACGTTTGTGAAAAAATAATAAAAGTATTTCGTTCGATATCCACCTCCGGATTTATTATAAAGTATTGAACGTATATAATTTTGAAAAAACTTAAAAATACATAATATATATAATCTCATGCATATACCTACACACTAGAAAAATCTTTTTGTAGAAAAAAATACGACACCCGATGGAACTCGAACCTGTATCTGCTGGATTCGCGCTAGTATGCTTTTCCAATTAAACTACGGAAGTCTTATTGAATCACGACAATTTTAACTAGTGTTTGTTAGATGAAATGCTTATCAAATTGCGTTTTAATGTTGGCTCTCGGTTTTAGTACATTACATTAGTATATAGAATGTTGCACTACATAACATTACATTGAATAAAAGAAATAGGCTATTAAAACTATTTTTTGTTTAAGTTAAAAAGCTCATAATTTTGCAGCCTCTGAAATGTAGACAATACAGTTCGGAGTTTGGTTACTGTGTTGTCGTGACGTGGAAAAAGGCTTTCATGACACAACAAACCTTCTCCTCTCTCAGTCGAGAGAGCTTGCAGTGACAAGGAGGGGGAGGGATGAATGAGCAGTCATCGATAAGCTTTGCCGGAACATCACTCGTAACAAAATAGCGCACTCCAATAACTTTTTGTCTTTTCCTCGAGAGGCAGGTAAATGGTTGAATGGTTCCATTGAGTTATTTTGCTTGCCAGATATTTTATTTATTTGAAAATGTTTTTAAATGTATTTGAAATGGTGAAATTTTACTTAAATAATGTTTACTATCTATCATTCATAAGAGAAAATTTAGAAATACTAAGAAATTAATTCATAATAATTATGGGAAGTTAGTTAAAAATTGATTGAAAGATTTGTACTGGATAAAAAACCACCGGACAAACAAGATTACGAGCTAAGAAAAACGTGGTAATATATTATATTTATAATATAGTAACGATCACAGTTTCAAATATATTTAATTTCAGCACCCTCCCCCTGAGAAAACTCTACGTATATGTCTTCATTTAAAAGAAAACTTTTCGTATTAAAAAAATATATTTATGTAATTTTCGAATTTCAAAAAGTTAATTCGGAAATGAGACAGCTCGGAGCTGGAGTTATTAAATTTTTAAATTAAAAAAAATAACAAAGATAGAAGTGCCCATAAACATACTAGCAAATCGGTAAAATGATGGTTAATGAGAATGATGACTCTGGTGTGGTACAATTATTTTTATTTATTTATTCTTCTTTCAACCATGTCCGATCTTAATAGGATCATTTATGGGCCTCCACAGAGTAGAGGTTTGTATTAACAGATTTTGTTTTTTTACGAAAAATGGATATCAGCCACTTGCTCAACCTATTACGTCCATACCCTGACTCACACATAAATTGAAAAACAATATGTGTACTTGCCAGATCCAGGATTCGAACCTGGGACCCTCGGCATGATAGTACAACGCTTAAGCCGCGCGGCCACCGTTATTATTATTAGTAGATCTATATGTTATCCATTAAATGTTTTCTATAGAACAAGGTTTCAATAAGTTTCCAAACTTGTACGGTTCATGGCGTCTTTAGTGCCGTAGTTAACCGAAGGCATCTCGTCATATATTTAATTTCAGCGCCCCCCCCCAGAGAAAATTCTACATGTCGGTATGTCTTCATTTCAAATAAAACTTTTCGTATTATGTAAATATGTAATTTTTAGTGCCCATAAATATACTAGCTTAATTATCAAATCGGTAAAATGATGGTAAATGAGAAAGATGACCCTGGTGGAATGACATTATTAATGGACGACGCACTCAGTACAGTAGCTAGCAAGTAAATTGACTCATAGCGACATTCGCACGTGCATAGGTAAACATCACGCAATATCCATTATGCGATATCACGCATCGGGAATTTATAGCAATATCACCTTTATTGTAATGGCGTTGGAACAGTGTTTCTAGTATCAATGTTCGTTTGAGCGCACCCGTTCGAACCAAACCATTCGGCAGACCCAACAAAAAGCATCGGGAATTTATAGAATATCACCTTTATTGTAATGGCGTTAGAACAGATTATGCCACTCGGCAGACCCGACAAAAAAATGAGTGTCATTTTTTTCCATATGCTTCGTCCATATTAATTTCATTGCCCTAGTGTGGTACAATAATTGTTTTTATTTATTTATTGATTATCAATAAAATATTTTATTTTATATGGTTCTATTCATTTTATAATAACTATTTCAAATCAGTTCCTGGTTTTAGTCAAAAAATATCTGACTGCATTAATTGCCAATAGTTAATTGAACATGGATTATTATGGTCTATGAATGAATTTGTTAGTTTTAAACGATTGAGTAAAATACACGATAATATAAGCCACTACGATTATTATATCATCATCAGCTAGGGTCGATCCACTGCTGAATGAAGGCCTTCTCTAGCTTCATCTACTCTATCCGGCCCTGAGTTATTTGTTGCCACGTACATCCACCGATCTTTATGAGTTCGTATATTCAGCTGGTTTTTAGCGTTTAGTGCCACCCAGGGTACTTAGGGTACCCACACTGTATGACGGAATTTAACCAGCGGTTATCCAATCTCCAAGCGACATGTATAGCCCGTTGTCATTTTATCTGCTTAGCGACCTATATCATATCGCATAGGTACACTTGTCTGTTTCCTTATCCATTGGTGTCTTTTGTGATCTTTACGCGTTATGATTGATGTAACTTTCTATACAACGTTGCGCTTAGGGATTGCAATACCGAATGAAAATGCCAATACCGGTTTTTCGGTATTTCTTAAACATTAAAAAAACAGAAATAGGTGCTTATCAATAAATATAGCTATTGCAATCTTTTTAAAATATTATTTTATAGCAAAAACCTACATACCTACATTTATAATGTTGATATTTAAAAATATTTATTGATCATATTTGTAGAACTAGTGATTTTTTTCAAATGATTTGAATATATTGATAATTTTAACGAAAGCTCTCAAAAGTTCATCAAGTGCAAATAAGTCCGACTGCAAGAAAGGCTTCTTAAATTTAACGCTTGCACAGTCATCAATAATTATTATAGAATAATTGAACATTTTTGTCACGGATGTTTTCTATTTAGAAATAATATTATGATAATTCATTGCGATAATTACTTATATAAATATATTAATTTGATGAAATTTGTTTTATTATTTTTTCACCTCTGTCGGAATCACTCTATATATTATTTGCATTTTAGAAGCACATAACTTATAATTCATTTTCAAAAACGTGAACGAGTGTGCTTTCTTAATACCGAAAATTTCGGTATTTGGATTTTTAAAACCAGTTTTTCGGTATTGATAAATACTGGAATACTGATTTTGAAATACCGGTATTGCAATCCCTAGTTGCGCTCCTCGTTAGCGCTAACAGTACACCAGTGGCGAAGGGTGGAGGTAGGCTGTTAAGATCCGCCATAAATAGTGCACATTAAACTTTTTCAGACATACATATTTGTTTTCATTGAAATAAGACTACAATTTACAGATAATGTTGGTTAGATTTAAAAAAATCAATTAAACCCTGAAAAACCAAGCCATAATAGATAATAGTCAAAAAATACACGTCTATCTATAAAATATCTAAAATTAAGCAATTAAATCATACATAACTTTTAACATTTTATAGATAGAATAATATTTTTTATTTATTATAGTTTGATTTACGCAGGACTTAATGAATTAAAAAAATGAACCAACAATATGTGTAATATGTAGTTTTAATCCAACGAAAACAAACAACTATGAATGAAAAATTGTGCACAATTTTGTCGTATTGCCCAAATTAGACCAAATCTATTATGGTTTCGTTTAGGCAGAGTTTAATTGATTTTTAAAAACTAACTAACACCATCTGTAAATTGTAGTCTTAATTCAATAAAAACAAATACATATGACTAACATAGCTTAGTGTGCACTATTTATAGCGAATCTTAACAGCCTACCTCCACCCTTCGCCACTGCGAGTACACATTGGTTGAGTACTTTACGCCTAAGAAACAATGGAATTCTTAATTTACGCTTAGGATAAAATTATCAATTACTTTAATATAAAGTTTGTTAAACTATTTGTTTTTTATTACAATACATAAACTTTAATTAAAAATCTAAAAGGATCACAGTTTATACTAAAACAGCGAAAAATATTTTAAAATCAAAAAAGTTTTATACAATATGTCGCTGACATGTGTACGTTAAAAACAAAATAATGAAAGGGAATTCACTCCGCAAAGCAAAACAATTTCGTAAAACTCTGACAAAGTTTGGATGCAGCTTAATCAAATGGATACAAACTATTCACGTACCTGCGGTGAAAATAGTACTACGCGAAAAGCTTCATTCAATTTACAACACCTGATTATTTAACAGTGTACCTAGTTAAAAATAATAGTATTGCACTGAAGCATTTTGATGATTAATTAGGATTACACGTATATTAGAATAATAATGGTTTTCAAAAAAAGTTTTTTCTTGTTAATTCTACCGCATTTGATTTTTCTATATTACCAGATATTTCTAACTATATACATATCCTCATAATGCTGTTCAATTCAAGTCCGAAGATTCAAAAAAAATGTCTATAAAGCACTTATCTTTTTGAGTATATATATAATCGAATTACTCGTTAAACGATGGTTTAGCTGTAATAAGCCTATACGTGTCAGTTGTTTTGAGATAACTGAATATAATTCAATTACAGTCGATTGATGATCCGTAACTACTGGTCACCTGGACTTCCGATAATAACTGGGAATTTGAGGTAGGAAGGATGAAAGTGACCATAATTGACCCAACCAATACATATTCTTTTTAATACTACAACTATAGGCCACGTGATATCATAGCAGTAGTGTAGTGAAACATAACTGTATTAGTAAAAGCAAAACGATCGCTAGAAATACGTACTTGAATTGTTTTGAATCACTTGTGTAAGTAAGGCAAGAAATTGTAGTAGTTTTGCCTATTGAATTTAGTGTTTTATGACATTTTTGCTTTTGCTAACGCCTAATTGGTGCAATTATTGGTAGTGCTTTTGGCTGTTTGACGAAAGTTTGACGATTTGACGTGAACAAAATAATATAATATGAATGTAGTTTTAGTTTTGTGGTAAAGGGTCCACTGAATATTTAAAGTTTGGTGAATAAACTCTGTCCGGTACCATTTTTTATTTTTCACGTAAAAAGTTTAAATTTAAAAAATATGTAAGCTTTGTCGTTGTCTGTGTTTATTAGGTATCTAATCAATAGAACCACTTTATTTAAAGAATTCAACAAGAAACAAAAGTCTCCCGAAATTTTAACAATCTTAACAAAGTTAAATTGAAATTATCCAGAAGAATAAGCAATATGAAATGGTCGTGTGAAGCAGTAATCCGTAAAGCCATACGATTTTGTTACAAAAGTTTACTTTACGTACCTATTTAATAATATTATTCTTTGGGCTCATCGGAAAATTAATTTAATCTAATTATTGTATTCAGTGAACGCGAGTATGCCAATTGAGTTTAATTTGATTCAGAATAATTTACTTATAAAAGTTAGTAATAGTATATAATTAGATTAATAGAAAATGTGTAAGATAGATTTTAAATTTACTAAGTATCATGGAGAGTGACTATATTGTGGGTTTAACTCATGGTTATACAGGTTAGGGCGTGAGAACTTCCTTTTCTTTAAACGGCAGGGTGAATTAAGGGTCACAGAAGGGTGGGGAAGAGCTTAATAAGAGAAGCTGGATGGGAGGTTTGTATTTGTGTGATTATTAAGCCCGACAAATATTATTTGAGGTTCTGGTTGACACCTTACCCAATGACGCACTTTTGTTCTTCTATGACAAGGCACATTTTCATCTTAGTGGGTGTGTTAACAAACAGAATATGTGGTACTGCAGTGTAACAAATCCCAGAGTACTTCATTCGGATCGTATCACGTATGATGTGCAATTTCAAGAAATGGATTGTTGGCCCTTACTTTTTTCAGGAAAACGGTCGGCTGTTAAACTGTCAAGTCAGACCGTTATTTGATAATGATCCATGATTTTTTTTGCCTGCTCTCAAAGAAATAGAGCTGGACAATGTATGGCTTTAGCAAGATAGGGCTACAGGCTACACCACCTGGGTTTCAATGGATTTTTGGAGATAAGCCTTCCCCGGATGGCTGGTCTCTCTGAGAGGTGACGTAAACTTGTCTGCGCATTTGCCTGACTTAACACCCTGTGAATATTTCCTGTGAGGTATCTCAAATTCCTGGTTTATAATAATCTTCCACAGACCCTAAAAGACCTACATAACAACATCCGAGCTGAAATTGCAAATTTACCTGTCGGCATGCTTGAAAGAGTGAACAGAAACTTCCAAATTCGACTATGGAGGACGGCAAGGCGGCTCTCGTGGTGCAGTGCGTTAGGCGCTTGCCTTCCAGCCGAGAGTTCGATTTCCGGTCAGGACATAATATTTATGTGTTTTTCTCAAAGCCTGGGTGTTTGTGATTGTTCAAATTTACTAACAACCACCTTGTATGAAAAAGCAAAGACATGGTTATTAATAATTATAAAAAAATAAAGGACGGCATTTACAAGATATTGTTATTAAAATGCTGTAAAATAAAATCTCATATATCATGCGACAAGCAAAAAATGAGAATAAAAACTATTGACGAGTGTTCTGCTGATTATTTTATTTTCAAAAAAAGAAGTTCCCACGCCCTACCCTGTATACCCACCCCTTCATCTATGTAAAAATGGTAATCAACTAATTGTCATGGAACAGATGACATTAGCCATAATAATTTATGGGACAACAACCATGGCTGGTTTTGGAATCCTTCAAAAAAAATTTCTATCCTGGACGAATCCACACCGACACTCTAAAGTTCTTTTGACCGAGCATTCTTAAGGTTATACTTCAGTTGAGGCATGGTCTAAAAAGATCGTGGCTAGGCGATGCGCGAATTATGCAAATGACACGTGCCGAACGAAATATAATTTGTCATAAAAATCCAACATGCGTCCATTTAATGTTATGTTTATTGTGATATTACTAATAGTAATAGTATATTCATTGACATGTTTTCTTTTTTAAATACATACGTAAAGTTTTTATTCATCTTTACACGATTTAAGAATATTTTCATCCGGCGCCATGACAAAACAAATCAACGTGCGGACACCTCAACTATCCGTCTCCGATTGAATTGCAAATACTGTTGAAAATTATTTGCCGTTTCACTGAAGTACGCTCTTAAATGTCCTGTAGCGGATCCAGCCATCTTAGTTTCAGCCGACCAGATCTTCACTTGTCTAGAGGTTGCGTAGAGAGCCTGCCTCAGTAGTATATCCACAGTACACAGGTGTCAATTCAGCGCAGTTTCTGCAGTGTATACAGCTCCTTATTATACCTTGACCTCCAAATGTCACTTTATTGAACAGTCCCAAAGATTTTTCTCAAAACTCTTCTCTTAAAGATATCCATATTTCTTTCATCTTGTTTACTGAGTCCCCAGCATTTTGACTAGGGATTGCAATACAGGTATTTCAAAACCGGTATTCTAGTATTTATCAGTACCAAAATACCGGTTTTAAAAATCCAAAATACCGGAATAGCCAGTAGTAGGTATGTAAAGCACACTTGTTTACGTTTTTGAAAATGAATGATAAGTTATGTGCTGCTTAAATGCAAATGTATTGAGTGAATCCAATAGAGGTGAAAAAATAATAAAGCAAATTTCATCAAATATAATTATATAGTAATTGTCGCGATGAATTATCATAATATTATTTCGAAATAAAAAACATCCGTGACAAAAATGTTCAATTATTCTATAATTATTGATGACTGTACAAGCGTTGGATTAAAAAAGCTTTTCCTGCAGCCGGACTTATTTACACTTGATGAACTTTAGTTAAAATTATCGAAATATTCAAATTATTTGTAAAAAATCACTAGTTTTTCAATTATTATGAGCAATACATATTTTTAAATGTCAACATGATAAATGTAGATATGTAAGTTTTAGCTATAAAATAATAATTTAAAAAGATTGCAATAGCTATATTTATTGATAAGCACGTACTTCTATTTTTTAATGTTCAAGAAATACCGGTATTAAAACCGGTATTCAATAAGAAATACCGAAAAACCAGTATTTTAATTTTCATTCGGTATTACAATCCCTAATTCTGAGAGTTGCTTCATCACTTTCGATGTGGCGAAAGGATGTATGTTTCGCACTATTATTTTCTCGTGCAGTGTCTGCCGCAAGCAGTAAAGTTGTTCTTGAAGCTCAATAATGGCTCCTATGAGATTAATTAAGTAACTAAGATACTGTAAGAGTCTTAGATATGCTAGATTGAGAATGTTGCAACAGTTATTTCTATCCAAATAAAAAGCTCTATTTACAAAGTACCACAACTTTCACAGCTTTTATTCGTCGCTTATCAGATGGAAATCTTGCTCGGGACAGGTGCTATTACGGAATTTAATGGTTTTCACTAACTAAGAATTAAAAATAATTGTTACATTGAATATTTTCTTTTTTTTCAGGTAAGGGTCTCTCAATATCTTCAACTGGTCGGACGAGAGTGCAGGCATTTCTGGAGAAAAAATAAATTTGTAAGGAATCATGATTCTCAAAAAAGCTATTATATAGACACAAATGAAGAATATTTGTAAGAATTGAACAATAAAATAAATTTGTGCACTAACGTTATCGTAAAGCGAGAGTACGTTTGATGTAAGGATTCCGTGACGTTTTTCCTGTAAAAAATAGTCATTAAGTTATCGTAAATGTCTTTTATCATGTTTGTCTTGCATAAGCAAAATTCATTCCATATCCTTTAGAGTAGGGATGGCAATGACGGTATTTAAAAACCGGTATCCCAGGATTTTACCGAAATACCAGTTTTAAAATCGGACAATACCGATATATTCGGTATTGAAAGTGGATACAAAATGTATTAATTAACATAAAAGGTTTAACATGACTGTATTTTTTTGTCGAGTTACGCGATGTCTGATTTACTTCTTCCGTTACCATTCAACGCTTTTGGACACCAACAATGCCACTTGGTATAAAATATTAATATTTTAAAGAGCTTTATTTAATATAATAGTTGTATATCTATAAGTAGATTTTTTTTCCATATATTTCAAAATACCGGTATTAATGCCTGTATTTAATAAGAAATACCGAAATACCGGTATTAGTATTTTCATTCAGTATTGTAATCCCTACTTTCGAGTAAATTTTTCTACTTATCTATGGGGTAGAAAAAGCCTGTGTTAGGTTTGAATATACACAATTATTTCTCATCGTAGTAAAATACCCGAATGAGGTGCAAATTTTTTCTTCAGTGAGCAAGGTATCAAACCCCCGCAATTTCATAAAACAATGTTTTGTTCACTAAGTAGTCATGTCGTGTTATGATTTTTTGATGGAGTTCTTGATGTTACACGTATTTTACGTTAAAATCTAAAAGAAAGCCACCCTTCGCTTTCTTCCCCCATGTGTACAGTATACATTTCGCTTATGAATGCGGTGCCTCTGATGATGATAATGGCAACCCTATCTATATTTTGCGTTATATTCTGCAAAGTTGCGTTTCCATTGTCTGTTAGTGGCCCACAATAATAATAATATGATACCAAAACGACTACTTATAAAATAAACCATAAGCCGAAACTACGACGTAGTTAACGCTCTAGGCGTATGTCTAACTATTATTGTAGTAAGTCGAGATATCTTATTCACCCAGACCGCAATGCTTCATACAGTAGACCGCACACTGCTTATTGAATTGCATCTCTCTTATCTGTTGAGTGGGTGTATTCGTGAGGACATTGCCGGAGTTGTCCATTGTTAACTAGAGATATCACGGATGAATGTGTACACCAATATAGGGTTACGTGTTAGAGCTTTCACGGCTTCTGTATTAACTCGAAATATTACTGTGTTTTCACTATAATAATTATCATACATGTTATTATTAAAAATAATTACAAGATAAAAAGAAATTTTTATATATCACGTTTTTAAATTTTCTGTTGAAACATATAAACTTGAGAATTCTATGTATTAATAAAAACTTTTTATTGTACTTGATAGAAATACTGAATAAATATTATAGAATACAGAAATGTCATTTTGATATTTCATATTGATTTCCATAGTAATGCACGTATATATTAACAATTTAGATGCTAGGACCCACTTAGCAATCAACAATATAGTGAGTAGTAAATATTACTTTTAACGATTTTTTTCCGAAACATACAAAACAGAATTAACTGAAAATGAATTCAATTCTGCTTAAAGATGGCCAAAAGTATTAAAATAATGCATTGTCGTCATGTTCTGATATATTCTAAAAGTTTCAAATGTCTAGCTAGTCGGGAAGTTAGTTAAAAATCTTGGACAAATAAGAAATAAATTGTACTGCACAAATGAAAAAAAAATCTGTACCGGACAAACAAGAATACGAGCTAATAAAAACGTGGTAATATAATATTATTATTCAGAGAACTCAGAAATAATAAGAACAGTGGACCTATTCTCTACTATTACTTATCGACTGCTAAAGTGATAAAGTGATAAATATTATCAAACTTAGGGTAAGTTTGTATCAAAGTATTAACACGATGGCCGCGTGGGTTAAGCGCCGGTCTATAGTGTCGAGGGTCTCAGGTTCGAATCCTGGGTCTGGTCTAGTTTAAGTTTCATGTTTTATACCAAAATTAGTTTTATGAATTGTCTTATTTATGAAAGGTTAAGATATAAAAATACTAGTTTCATTACAGTATTTCATAACAGTATTAATTTCTTAATTTTTTTAATGGCCAGCATTCGATATTTTATAAATTGCTGTTATGTTATTTTGTTGTTTAATATTTCGTAAAGTTTTTCGAGGTCAGTTTTGTGATAATAAATATTGTCGACAAATAGGTCTTATAGAGTCTTAGAGTATTATATTTAGCTACAATTTTAGTATATTTGTATTTTATCATTTACTTATATCATGGACTTTTTATATATGTCATTTTGTTTAAAAAAGGCAAAAAAAAACACGAAAAATTATATTTTACATATTTAGTTGATTCTACTGATACACAAAGTTAACTTAAAATATATGTAAATAATAGAAGAATTCAATATCTATAAATATTTAAAAGATTTAGCTAAAAGTCAAGTTACTTCGTCAAAGTCAAGTTAGTAAATCAAGTGAATAATATATGAGTTATATCAATTATAGCAAGTGTGCCTTTTTAAGTGATCATGAAAAAATGACCCTGTCACTAATGGGGTAAGTATTAAGAAATATAAATTTGTCTGATTGCATTCTTTTGGATACTCAGGGTTTTCGTTTTCAGATACTTTTTTAAAGTGGTTCTTGTTATAGCAATTAAATTCCTAATCTCATTTTTTGATTTTCTACATATTATTGTAAATTCATATTTCACAGAATCTTATAAAAATCTAAATTAAGATTATTAAAAAATAAAATAAATACAAAGATAATGAATGATTGTTAAAGAACACGGTTGTTTGAATGTATTGAAAAGCTCTGAATTTCAAGTACCACAGTATAACGTAGCAATACATTCTTGTATTGTTATGGCTACGCGACTGCTACGAGGTCTCGTAGAGGCGTTGTAAAGAGCTTCAAGTTGATACGGGTGTACTTAAAATTGTAGACCGTTTGAACGACTTGTTAGTTGTCAGAGTGAGAACTATTCTGAATAACAATGATACATTGCGTGCATTCTTTATATTATCGATTGTATTATTTAGGCAATGTTATTGTTTCACTAATGATATAACTCTAGTGAATTTTGTAAGTTATAAATAAACACGTTTGGTTACTTAATTATCGAATTCTATAAAATATATATATAAACATTTTCTATTACGCGGTAATTATTGTAAAATGTACAAGTTAACTTCGTCCCGATTATGTAGAACACCTATAGCTTAGTAGTCAGTGTAGATGGGCGCGAATCCCAGATGGCGTAGGTTTCAATCCTGCTGAGTGTTGTATGATTTTCAAAAAAGATTTTTCTGATGGTTATATACCTCAGAAGTATTTAAAATGTATGTATCGCAAATGCTCAAGAATAGATAAACATTGTGTTTAAATCTTCAATTATTGTTGGGTTCTCGATTGACCTATAAAGCCAGCGGAGAATTTTTTAATGTTAACAATTTATTCATTTATCACTTAAGATATTATTCAAAGTTCTTTGAGCATAAGTGTCTTATGCAGGGTATTTTTACTACATGTTTTGTTTTTAAACATAAAATGTCACAATATACCGAAGTTACTATTTTTCGCTCATATTTTATCAATTTTTGTATCATATCCATACACTACATACAAAAGCTAGTTATTTATATCCTTCAGAATTGCGGTTACCTTCCAATTAATGACATGGATCTTTGAGTTTTGATTTATTTTCAAGGAATGGAGTAGTAAATAATAACATTGTAGTTTTTATTAGGATTTTAATATGATAACATACCTAATTATAAATGGGAGATTAGGGGTTTTATTTAAAATATTTTCTTATAGCCTACAAAACGATAAAGCCATATGTGTTCATTTTTTATATTGCTTTCGCTTTGCTTTGCTTCAACACACTGTTGAAGATGAGCGCAATCGGACAACTTATCCTAGAATGGTTTGAATGCAATCTATTGGGGTTTTTGTGAAGTGTTAATTCTGCGAAGCAAACAGCGCAGAATTATAAATTTACAAAAAAAAAAACCAGGAATATACTAGGGGGTGTAGTCATTTAGGTTGCGTTTGATGTATATATGTGATATTATAATATGGACTTTTACAAAAGGAAACGCGCATGCGCATTTATATTGTTTTGTATTTTATATAGAAAGCACAAATACACTTCTGGTGATATTACATAATTAACAGAATGCAAGAAAGTATATTATTAATCTATGATGTACACGTACAGGTTTATAATGATACCTTTAACTCGATATTTTAGGAATGACCGAGTGCGTTGTAATCTCTATCTGTTGAAGCTCTCTAGACAACTGAAGTTTCCGTCTCGTTATTGTCTATGCTCTAAAAATGAGCATAGACAATAACATGTCAGTTGTAGAGTTGGGTAAAACCACTACAAATATTTTAGTCAAATTATTATCAAATACAATAATTAATTACTTAACACTCTTCAACGATGCGTTATTGTAATGGTAACATTGGCTATTGTGATGTTTGATAAAGTGCCAGTGAATGCCAGTTTTCCATACCAGGGCTTAATTATTACCCATGCAAACTCCATGGTCAGTGATTAAACCGTATCACTACAGAACATCGCTCTGTGGCTTACTCCCAATCAGTTATACTGTACCAGTGATAGTTAACCGTTTGTAACAAAGCCTTATATTATTTCATAATATTACGTATTAGGTATATCATTTAAAAATATATAGAAGAATACAATATGATATATTAAATAATAAAAGAGTAAGTGACGGTCTCAATAACAGGTGGGTACAGAAATCATAATTAAATAAAACAATAAATACAGTTTTGCAAAATACATTGGAGGAAGTAGGGGCGGCTCTACCGTTAAGGGTTTATAGGGACCATCCCCACATTGTAATAATGTCAAAAATACAAGTCCGATATTTTATAATTGTCATAATCTTCTTCTTCAATGGCACTACAGCTCAAGTCGAGACCTGGCCTCCTCCACCGCTGTCCTCCAGCCGGAACGGTCCTCCGCACGTATTTTCCAGTTCATGATTTTTAGCAGCTGGTTGGCATTTTTTGTAATGTTGTCACCCCATCGTGTGCGTGGCTTTCCCACTGGCCTTTTCCCTCTATGGATTTCCTTCGAGGATCTTCTTCGGTATCCGTGACTCAGGCATGCGCTGGACATGGCCTGCCCAGTTCAGTCTCTGGAGTTTTATGAAGATGGAGAGTTTTGAATCTTGGTGTAAGCGGTATAGTTCCGTGTTGTGCCTAATTCTACACTCCCTACCATTATTCATGGGTCCGTTTATCCGCCTCAGGATTTTTCTCTCAAAGCAATCCACCATTTCTCCATAATTGTCATAATATACCTACTTAATTACATGATTAAATGAACAATGTAATGTATTTTATCCATCTAAACCAGTCGCAATTTATTGAGATATTTATTATTTTTATACAAATAAATAAAGCAATGCTTGTATATTAGGTACGTTGTTATATTTTTGGCAACAAAAATCTTTACCAATGGGCCCAGATCCTTCACGTGGTCGAATGGAAAGTTTATACCAGTAATATGACTCGATGGATGTTAATCTTTAGAGATGTTTATTCGTCAATTCTCAATTTACAATTACATGGTGTATAAATAAAAGGAAAAGAACTCAAGAGAGTTCAATCTGCAATGAAATAACTCGGTGAGCAGAGTTGAATTAAGTTTGAACACGTTGAATAGTCCGAGTTGAATGATATCAGAATAATTTACAATAGTATAAATATGAAATAGTAAGTAAGTAATATTAGTGACGCTTAGTTCATGTACAAGGGTTTATATGTGTGAAGTAATATAGCTAGATAGGGTGGATAAATTAGGGTTGATCAATAATATAATATTGAGTAGATACATTGCAATAGTCGATGTCACACCGATCGAATGTTCTTAACAATAGTATATAATAAGTAACTTAGGGTATCGATGAATCAAACAAAAGATAATTTATTGTCACTGGGGAGATATCATAGAGAAGGGAGTTACAGATCCATAACAACGTAATAACATACATGTTGACGCGGTATTGAAATAATTAATTAAATTAAATACGCTATATTTTATGGTGACACCTATGTAAAAATTAAGAAAGCGATGTTGTCTATTATTCGTTGACCAGAGTGACTCAGTTCCATCCCTTCGCCGTGGTACAAATATCATTCTACAAAGGATGTGAATGCATTATCGTTAGTATATGCATACTGGGGAGCAAATCAAATAACCCCAGGTGAGTAAAAACACTCGCTGTATGTTGTTACTGATAATGGTAAGTCTATAATAATAATAATAATTAATTTAGTTAATATTTTTAAGCACGATTTTTAGATGTAGTTCAGTAACGACTCAGAATATCATATGATTTATTTTGAAAAAATACTTGTTTTCTCATTAATAAATCATAATATTATAAGTATGTAGCATTGTACATAATGTATAATATGAAAAAGTATGTAGGTCCGTCTCTAAACCCGCCACTACTCCAAATAACAGGTCGATAGAGAAAGAAGCCTAATAAAATCAAACAGTAAAATTACCATCATCATCAGGGGCGCGACAACCCGGTGTGGGTCCTGGCTTTCTCCAATAGCTCCCTCCAACTGTACCTATCCAGTGTGGCCGCTTTACAATCCGGTACCCCCAGAATACGGCAGTCACTGGCAGCTCCATCCAACCAGAGAATCTTTGGCCTCCCTCTTCTTCTACGTCCTATTGCTGGACATCACTCTCTTTGCCGGTTAATTGTCATTCATACGGTGCACATGACCTAGCCATCGCAGTCTCCCAATCTTAATTGATAGAACTGCGCTGCAATCTTTGTACAGCCCATAGAGCTCAGCATTATATCTTCTCCTCCAATTGGTGGCATCCCTGATCGGTCCATATATACAGCGGAGAATTTTTCTTTCAAAGATGTTCAGGGCTCGTTCATTTCGCAGAGTTAATGTCCAGGTTTTCGATGCGTAGGTGAGCACTGGCTTTACAAGTGTCTTGTAAAGAGTGCTTTTAGTTCGACGTAAATGTCTTAAAAGTAAAATTACCAGTTATCAAAAATTCCGTACACTGGAGAGAGGTATTAAAAAAGAATGGAAAATAAAAACTTCAAAGAAAACATAAAAAAATACAATGGTCCACTTAAAACTAATGATTAGTTTGGGAGAAACTTCATTTGAAGGAAGCAAGAGAACAAAACAGTTGCACTAGATCACTATTAATTATAATTCAAGGTTCTGCAAAGTCGAATTACCGAACAATGGTTACCGAGATTGAATTGTTATTTCTTTGATTTTTTCTAATGTAAGTAAGTATATTTTTTTCAGAATTTATTTAATATTGAAAATATTCTCAAAATATTTTGTCAATCTTGATTAAAAATAATATTTTATTAGTATTAATTGCGAAAGGTGAATCTTCACTGTCGCTTCGAATAGGCCGTGCGAATTGTTCGTATGCATGTCAATTACAAGGAATTCAGAGGCTAACCACGCAATGTAAACGCAACATTGTTTAATAATATCACTTTGTCATGAACAGACAATTCTGCCTATATTATGTACATATATAATATTATATGTGACTGACTAAGTTGTGGAGTGACGTCAGAAGTTTACTATTTAAATATACATAGGCTCAAAGATGTAAGGACAACTGAACCCGAGAAGTAAAATGTTTTGTTTTTTCAGTCGAGAAAAAAAGGATTAAGTATAATGGATTTAAGTTTTGTACTATTCCATTTGAGTCGTTTTTTGCGACCCGGGTTTCGCCTTTCGTCACGACATGACATTTACATAAATTAGAGTTAATTGTATTCGTCGTCAGTGTATATTTGCCTTATAGTGAGTGACATATTGCCTTAAGATGCCGAAAGGCGAAATCCGGGTCGCAAAAAACGACTTAAATGGAATACAACAAAACTTAAATAAATTAGGATTTCAATTTAAATTCCATCACGTACCTTCAGCCGATAGTATTAATATTAAAAGGATTAATAGTAACAAGGTACGAAATTAAGTAATTGACTTTTGTAAAATGTTATTCACATTATTTTATATTATACTACCAAGCAGTAGCGAAGGGTTGAGCTAGGCTGTTAAGATCCGACATAAATAGTGCAGACTAACCTATTTTAGTAGAACTTATTTGTTTTTTATTGAACTAAGGCTGTGATGTGTAGATAGTGTTAGCTAGTTTTTAAATTTAAATATTCCAAGTTGTATATTATATTATAGTACTAACCTAAGTAATTGAAAATTAAAAAAATGAATCAATGAATCGCTCATAATCGCTTTTGTTTTTTCAAGGTTGCCACTTTGGCCAAAATAAGAAAGAAAGAAAAACATTTTAGTGTAATATTATTATTGCACTTACTCATATCACTTGATTAAATTGTGTTATAAAATATTTATAAACGAAATGTCTTGAATTATCACGTTTTAATTTAAAAATAATAACAAGATAAAAATAACTTTTTACATACAACGTTTTTAAATTTTCTGTTGAATTATTATGCTCAATACGCTCAAACTTGTACATGGTATGAAGTAAATAAAAAAACAAACAAACAAACAAACAAATATAGAATGTCATTTTGACATTTCATTTTGATTTCCATAGTAACGCACGTATATATTATTAATTTGGTTGCTAGGACAACCCGCTTAGCAACCAATAATAGTATTTTACTTTTTACGGATTTCTTCCGGAATAACTTTTCATACAAAACAGAATTAACTGAAAATGAATTCAATTCTGCTTAAAGATGGCTAAAAGTATTAAAAGAATGCATAAGCATCGTGTTCTGATATATTCTAAAAGTTTCAAATGTCTAGCTAGTCGGGAAGTTAGTTGAAAATTGATTGCAAGATTTGTACTGGACAAACAAGAATACGAACTAATAAAAACGTAAAAAACATACTCATATTATTACTTAATTAAATTCTGTTATAAAATATTTGTATACGAAATGTATTGAATTATCACGTTCTAATTTTTAAAAAATACGTTAGGTCGAGTTATTTTTTGAGATATTTAGTTTATTCCGTATGGACAAAGATAATGTACCTTTGACAGAGTGGCGTAAAAAAACGTGATTTTTTTTCACGTAAAGCATTAGGTATTCTAAGGTAACGTAATTTTTTTTTACAGCGACGCTTTTGCGATGAAATAAATTCCTTTTGTAATACCCTCTCGATCCTTGTTTACGTGATTCTTGTAACGTGGAAACGCTTTAAATTCATACGACAACGTTAAATTTTACGTTTATTTTACTTCTATACTCTTGAGAAATATCGTAGAATGTAATAATGTGTACCTACTTGTACAATGTATCTATCCTTAACAGAACCGGATGTAATTACGCGTAGCGAAAAGGATGACTATCAAGATACTTTTTCCTTGTACATATAATGACACCCAATTTCTCAAACACTACTTATATTATTATTAGAAAAAAGGTTTGATAATGGAAATTAATTTTGAAAAATATTATCTGACGTGGTCGCGTTTTTGCAGTGGACTGTAATTTGAGGATGCTGGTGGATTACGGATCTAGAGAGAGGGGTTTACACAGGGTTCCAGACACCGACCTTTTTATGTTGAGAGGGCTGGCGTGCGCTGAAGCCTGTTTCTTGTTCACACACTCACGCACTGGTAAACGGACGGTCCGGAATGTCACTTTCATGGTTTCACTTGGTTTTGGGATGAATGATGATGAAAAATTCAGGATGGATGATAGACGCGATGTTCGCTCAAACCGTATCAGATTTAGCGCAACGAAGGTCGAAGAGTTTTGTTTTGGATGAGTGACTCTGTGGTTAACGGCGGCTTAGCTTTAACAAGCCTAGGCGCATCCGCCGTCTTGAGGTAACTGAATGTAACTTATCGTCGTAATCGTGTAAAGTCGTTTCATGACTCGTAATTGCCGGTTACCTGGTCTTGTGACAATAATAAATAAGGTTTTGAGGTAGGTGGGGAAATAAGGAATGACGGCCCCCATATTAGGCCCAACCAAAAAGTATTTCGAATATTTGCGAATAATTCACCACAGAAAATTTAATCATATTTTACTATGAAAAATATTTTTTCTCAAATTTGTGAAAAATAGTAGACATTGCAAAAATTAAAAAAGAAAATATTAAACATTTTGACTGCGGTTTTTGTGGACTGAATGAAAAGGGGTTGAGGATTTGGATGTTGGTGAGGGACAGCAGACGCAGGGGGTTTGTCCAGGCACTGACCTTTGATGTCGTGGCTGCATATACATAACGGGAGCGGAGGTGGGAATTTACACACCATGACCTTTGATGTTAAGCTGGTCCGGACTGCTGGCTCTTGGGGCGCTCTTATAACTACCGGGTCGTGCATGCACATACTTGTTGCTGATTGCTATGCATAGCACTCTAATTTTCAGATGAATCAACTGGAACTGTCGTTATGTGGATGGTGACGCTTAGTGACCGTAAGTCATGACTTAATCATTATTGTGATGACGTGTGACGGTCTCTATGCAACACGGTTGAACCGTGACTTATGAGTCAACCTGTATAGAGTTCCTAATTAGACTCGCAAATTTAATTAAGGCATTCACGATGGTCGAACTGTAACAAGTCTTGACTCGCACGTTGTCTTGATGTAATTAACTGTTTATTAATCATGGTCGACTGATAACTCTGTAATTAAGTTGATTGCCTGGACGGCAACAATAATATGAATTAGAGGTAGAAGGGAAATAGTGGTATGAGAGTCACATAATTGGCCCAACCACATTTTTTTTGTTTCTTTTTTTACAGTGTCAACTGTCAATTCATGTTAGAAATGCATTGTATTATTAATTTAAATACAACGAAATTTTATAGTACTAATTCTATTATTATTAATAATATTAAACTAGACCGGTGTCGTTTGACTCAGAGGGACAATGTTAACTAGTAACGAATATACAACAAACAGACATTTATACTAATCAAGTGAAAAAAAATCATAGATATAAGATACAATAAATCGTGGCCCAAACTTAGGGGCCTTGCGCAATGCTCCAATTATTTGACAGTTAAATCATCCAAGTCACAATCCTCAGTCATTACACACTCTTCCATTAAAGAAAAATTTTATTTTTTCCCATTTCTGGAGTACAGATGGGGAAATCCGGATCCAACCCCCCTCGTGTACCCGTCTGTATATTAAATAATATTCCCTGTACCTATGGTCATGCGTTGTGCTGAAAATGAGCTTAAACTTTTTATACTCGATATTACGCGTGTGCAAAATGTTTCAATATGCATTTTTATTGCTTGTAAACGTAATTTAAAGATACAGCCTTCATCTCGCAAAACGTTTGACGATACATAAAATTGCATGAATTTTAAAACGGATGTCTGAGAAGTACAGGAGTATTTTTCTAACACATAATCAAAATTTTTTACTTAGGTACATAATTTGGAACATCTGACAAACATAAAAAAATATATCCCAAGTCAATTCGTAACACATTCCAGGCTATGTGATTTATTTTTTCTAATACATCTGCTTATCCAGAGCTGAAAAATACGTATGTTTACTATAAAATAACTACAAAATAAAAAATAATTTTAAATCATTATTCATAAAAACTATAGTTTAATTAAAAAAAAAAACTAGTATTGCAGCATGACTTCGAAAATAGACCCATAGATGGTGCGGCCCATTAACTAGATACCGCAAGCACTATGTAGACGGATTAGAATTTAGCTCTATGTTGACTCCGTAACAGTGTTGCTAACCGTACTATAATTATATTATGTGTACTATAATTTTGGTCCGCGTACTATGTACGATATAAAAAAGGTATAGTACGCCCAAAATACTACAATTTTGAATATCGGAAAAAATACGTAAAGAGTACTAAAATTTTGATATTTCCGTTTGATAAATTGGTGCAAAGTACTATAATTTCGCAATATAAGAAAATTTGGAGAGCTTGAAAAAAATTGCTCGAAAAACGGAAAAAATCCCTTGAGTTTGGCTTAATAGATAATTTCTTGAATTCTTTGATAAGCATTTTTGGTGGCAAGAGGTACCTAAATAAAAAGGGGTCTTGGAGTTTCTCAAATTCTCCGTTATTTTTTTCCTGAGAAACAAGAAACCTATACATTTTCAACATTATATAACAACGCGTACTATATTTTTTCCCCAAATACTACAATTTTGCAGGCTCTGTACTATAATTCTACTTTTAAATGATGGCAATACTGCTCTGTAATTGATATCTCTCGCAGATCTCTCACAGTCTTACAGCCAGTCAGTTTAGTCTGATTTGCTCCGACCCTTTTGATCATACAGGTCCCTATTTTGAGACTAAGCACCCTACACTATCGAGATTTGTTTCTAGTGATAAATGTGGTATCTAGTTTTCAAATGTCATACCTATCTAAACTGAACTAATCGTTTGGCAAGTTCATCTGGTTATTTGGTTGAGCGAGTCTCTTGTTATTGGATCTTGTTAATCTGTTTTCGTATACCGTTTGAAGTATTTTCTGTTATTATTGATTAATCTCTGTGAACTCTGAATGAATTGTAAATTTATAACTAAAACATACTATAACTGGCGACCAACGCGGGAACAAAATATTTCTAATAAATAAAAAAACGATCCTTTACTAGTGCATTACTTAGTTCTATTGTAAATAATTTAACATACAACATAGCGATATTTTTGTGAATTTTAATTTGGTTATTTTAGGCCCACCAAAAGGTTAGGTGGACTGGTAAACTCTGGGCACTAACCTTGAGTTGATGGTGATCATGAAATCCGGCACTCGTAGCTTCCAAGTCACTCAGGGATACACTGTTTTAGATCTAGAATTGAGATCGCAGCGAGCCTTTTTAAAAATGAGACGCCTCCTTAGCAATCGACACATTAATCTAGGTCTGAGATTGCGTATGGTACGATGTTATTTTCTCTCAATTCTTTTCTATAGTATGGAAGTATAGACACTAAATCAAGACATGTCACGAAGAGTTGAAGCTTTCAAGATGTGGCTGTATAGATGTAGTTGGCCACATTATTAGAGGATACAAGTACAGTATTCCCCAGCTTTTCATCCAAGGAAAGATCAACGGAAAGCATAACAGAGAACAACGCATTCAGTGGCTGAAAAACCTTAATGATGTTTTGATTGCCGTGAACCTCCACTAAACAATTCTGGGTAGTAGATGATAATACTAAGATCGCCCTGATGGTGGCTGACCTTCACTAGAGAATGGCACGATAAAACGAAGAATGAGATATTAAAATACAATAATATCTATCTTAATATTACCTATTACTCTGGTAGAGATTATTACTGGATTTTCCACGGAATTGAAAAAAAACCTATTCAACCTTAAATAAGTTTTTCCAAATCCTGGAACCGCCTATACCTTTTTCGATTTCCGAGATTTTTTATCCTTATATTAAGACTATAGACAGGCAGTCTACATTCAAAACGAGAAAGGATGGATATAGGCTAGAGCAACCTTTAGTAAATCACATATTTATACGAACGGAAAAAATACTTATTCTGAAACCATTTTTTTTGGATTGAACAGGCCTGAGCTATTTTATCGACGGAGATTATGTGTCATAAAATTTTTAATTTAAAATTTCCAAACTGAATGAAATTTTTAATAAGAAGTTGCGATCAGTTTATATCATTGTCATCATCATCAGATGGGGTCGATCCACTGATGGATGAAGGCCTCTGCTAACTAAACTCCACTCTTATCGGTCCCAAGTTCTTCGCTGCCACATACATCTGGCAAACTTTATGAATTATTTGTCTATCCTGCAGGTTTTAAGTATTCTTGTGTGAGTTTATGAAATATCATAGTGAACATACATAATTTGAAAACACCTCAGATATAATACCCACTAGAAGAAATCATATTTGAAAAAAAAATACGATGCTCGACGGCTTTGAACCCGTATAACCACTGGTATCGCGCTAACTTTACTTTGCATTAACCAATTATGCTACGTGCCTCCTATCTAATTGCGATAATATAAACTAGTAGGTCCTACATAAAATGCTTAGCGAATTGCATTATTGCGATACCATCCTTATAAATGATACTCAAATAGAGGGTCAACAACTACATCTATCTTGGACAACATAATAATATGTCAATAGACGGTGGTATGTATGAAAAGATTGTTCGTAAAACCAAACTGACATGGAGGAGTGAAGTGACCATTCACTGTGTCTTATGATATATTCGTCAATTCAGTGGATTCAAAGGTGGTAATATAATGTCCCATGGGTACTACTATATGACTGCATTTGTCCAGCGGTTAACCAATTGATATTTCCAGCCCGTTGCCATTTTTTCTGCTTAGTGAGCTCCATCACTTCACGTACTCTTGCCTGCTTTCTTATATATTGTGATCTTTACGCGATATGCCCAGCATGCACATGTCCATGCTACGTTGCGCTACTCGTAATTTTTGGATTTCTCTTACATCCCATCCATCTTTCATACATACTTATACGTGAGCATTGGTAGCACACATTGGTTGAACACTTTGCGCTTTAGGCACAGTGGGATGTCATTTTTGAAGAAATTATTCAGGTGGCTAAAAGCACTCCAACCCATCTTTACTCTGCGAACAATTTCATCAACTATACATCTATCTATATACACTTGTTGTCCCAGATAGACTAGTTTTTCACCTGTTCGAGTTGAATGCCATTGATAAGGATCTCTTTTTGGTTCGCAAAGCAGTTGAACATGACTCGTCTTTGTTACATTTACATCTCAATTTTAATATTAAGTATTTATTAAATATTCATTTTCACATACAATCAGTTATCACATATTTATATTATATGATTGCGTAGTGATATGAGATAGCGGATCTGCAATTTCATAACATTACTAATATTAATGTTACTTAATTCATCATAATTTCAAAATAATATTTTATAGTGTAAATATTATGTATAATTACGAGATAAAAAGAACTTTTTATATACCACGTTTTTAAATTTTCTGTTGAATGATATAAACTTGACAATTCTATGTATTAATAATTTAGGACAAATAAGGCAATTGTCAACAAATCATTTTTTTTGCTATTTCGCAACAAACAAATAATATAGAATACTGAAATGTCATTTTGATTTCCATAGTAACGTACGTATATATTAATAATTAAGTTGCTAGGACCACCCCCTTAGCAACCAATGATAGTGAATTGTATAACGGATTTCTTTCGAAATAACTTTTCATACAAAACAGAAT
Organism: Rhyacophila brunnea; assembly: GCF_057557595.1. Taxonomy (NCBI): domain Eukaryota; kingdom Metazoa; phylum Arthropoda; class Insecta; order Trichoptera; family Rhyacophilidae; genus Rhyacophila; species Rhyacophila brunnea. Next base: position 25,649,970 of record NW_028232904.1, on the reverse strand, counting down.
TAACTGAAAATGAATTCAATTCCACTTAAAGATGGCTAAAAGTATTAAAAGAATGCATTGGCATCGTGTTCTGGTATATTCTAAAAGTTTCAAATGTCTAGATAGTCGGGAAGTTAGTTAAAAATCGATTGCAAGATTTGTACTGGATGAACAACCACCGGACAACAAGAATACGAGCTAAGAAAAACGTGGTAATAAATAGCTGGTCAGAATCGATTGGACATTCTTTGTATTGATATCGATTATAATTTTCCGCAAAAGACCCATCGCACCGAATTGTCGTTATAACTATTTATTATATTACATCGATTGTACTCTTGTAGTTATTTGAATCAGTAAATAAACTCTCGCTTCCTTCATCATCACGAACAATTACTACCGTCATTGATCTGCAATACCTATTCTCCGCCGAACCAAAAGAATACCCCGTGGAGGTACCAAAGCATACTACAGATTATGACGTATAACATCTACGTAACACTATAATACATTTTTGGTAAAATCGGACTGGATACCTACATACTATCTTTGAGTTACCTACACAATATAAAGAAAATAATTATAGCAAAGCTATGAAAATATTATATTTATTTCAACAAATTGGTTCAGTTTATTTTTGTCTTTTTCACATTACATTCGTGGATGAGATAAATTCTATTATGATTTAATCTCGTTCGATTTATTGGATTATCCAATTTATTGGCCATCTTGTACGTACAGTATCACCCATGAATAGTTACTTATCTAATAAATAGATTATTTTGTAATAATGTTAATCGTTTAAGATCAGTACGTTATTAGGGTCACATGATAATTTTTAATCAATATCTAGAATTTGCCGTCTTTCAATATGATTTTGCGAAGGACTACCAAAACAATATGACAATTTGTAATGTGAATTATTTATTTTTATTTTTAATAATCATTTCTTTTATTCAACAAATAATTCACAAGATTTGAGAATGTTATATTGTATAGTATATTGAACATACTTACCTTGAAAACACCCACTAGAAAAAATCACATTTGAAATTATATTTATTATAATACCAATTTGAATTGAAAGTATGTTTATTATATAAGTATGGGGATAACAAATTAGTACTATAGATTTTTAAAAAGTCTGTTGGGTCACTGATGTGGTGTTCGTTGTGTGGGTTGAGGATAATGATAATGAAGTCTACGATGTAGCAGGGTGAGGTTTATTAGCAGCGTATCGGTATAATAGTATATTATACTATGATAGTACATATAATCTACTGAGATATTTACGAGCTAGGTACTTGGGTTTGAGTGACATTTAGATAAATTATTCTTCGTTATTTATACAATAAAAAGTAATACATTTACATTAAATTCTGGTACATAATCATATTGGACTAATTATAGATTCAGCGTTTTAAATCGAGTAGTTTGTGAAATATTTTTTATTATTATAGTCGTAAGAAAATATGATACCATGAAAAATGATTATTCGGCTAATACACCGTAATGATATAATGTGCTGTGATATGTAGCTGTAATAATATACCGTATCCAATATCGCCAATCAACTTGCTGATCTAGCTAAGATTTGTTTACTGGAAATTGATTCGCTGGGAATATATTACTGCAGAGTAATTTGATACAATAAACAATAGATATCTGATCGCTATTATTCTGCAGATACAAGTCATAGCAGCCATAGATTTCCACCAAAATTGACATTTGTATTCAGTATTATTTGGCAAATCGCCATGAATAGACACACAGTTGTACAGCGTATACAAATTTTTAAAATGTATTTCAACAATAATGAATATATTTGAGCTACGTTTCAGGCTTTACGTGAAGTTTATGGTCAAAATAATCGACCTACAGAGCTTAATTTGAAAATTCGAGTCAAATGGTAATATTTGTAATGTCAAGAATCCAGCCCGTCAAAAACATCAACATAATGCTTAAGGGCCCACATGCTCCACGTAAGTCAAAATGGAGATTTAATGGTATTTTTAGAGCATAATCTTGGACATTCCTTAAACGTTGTATATAATCTATTTATATAATTTTGAAGCCTTATTTTCCTTTATATTAAATTATTAAAAATCAAGTTAATTAGCTACTTATTCCAAAAAACTTATATTCTAAGGCGTGTTAAGGGCCCACATGCACCACGTAGGTCAAAATGGAGGTTTTATGGTATTTTCAGAGCATAACCCTGGACATTTCTTAAACATTGTGGATAATCTATTAATATAATTTTGAAGCCTTATTATTCTTTATATTTATTTTAAACATTTGACGACTGCATAAATTATTTTTATTAAATAAAATAGAATTCTTTTAAAACTCTCGATCTAATGTTTTAGAATGTAGTCATATTTCAGTACATCCATGTGGTGTTAAGATTTTTTAGATTAATATTTTTTAAATTCAGAATAATCAATTACACGTCCTCAAGAACTTGGACTTTCTTATATAGGTATACTTTGAATATTTTAACACAATAATTCAAACCGAATGACCATTTGGTGCATCAAAATTTTGCTGATTAGGCTTTAGAGAAGCTTGAAATAGACCCATTATTTCATGGAAAATTATCTTCTGCAATGGAGGTTATTTTTGGTTAAATGGCTTCATAAATATTCAGAATTGTCGCATCTGGTTGTAATGAAAAAATTATAAAATAAAAATAATAAAGATAATAAAGTAAATAAGTCTAAATTATATAATAAATTAAAACAATATAGTAGGTAAACACTGTATCACCCACATATTAAGTCAAGGATCACAATACAATATATAACAAATAAATTATTAGGAATAGTGTCTGTAAGAAACCTCTACCTTCTCACTAAATTAGTGCTTAAAATTAAAAATAATACATCCAAAAAGTCTATAAATAGTCAAAACCTAATAATAGATCATTAGTAATTATAATCAATAACAATACTAAGTACACTCAAGTGGTGTAAAATCTTCAATTCTGAGAACAATGGCAACGTATTGGGAATTTAATGGATTTAACTAATAAGATATATGAATACTATCAGTATTTAAAAAAATATTAGTCAAACGATATGAAGTAATATTCTTACATGCTACTTTTATTAATATTATTATTTTTTAATATAAAAAATCCACAAACAAACCCGCTTAATATATATATATATATATATAAGTATATATTGTATTAATTTATTATATAAATTAGAATTAACAGCTGTATTCGTTGTCAGTGTATATTTACCTTTTGGTGAGTGCACATAGTGCCTGAAGATGCCGAAAGGCGAAACCCGGGTCACAAAAAACGACTCAAATGGAATAGTACTAAACTTAACTCCATTAGAATTTAAATTATTAAAATTCCATCAATTACCCTCGGTCGATAGTATTGAAATATTTATAAGATAGTAAAAAAGAACTTTTTATGTACAACGTTTTTAAATTTTCTGTTGAATCATATAATCTTGACTCGACTAGCTTAAACGATCAAAAACAAATTGTACTTGTAAGAAATAATACTGAAATGTCATTTTGACATGTCATATTGATTTCCATAGTAACGCACGTACATATTAATAATTTGGTTGCTATGGGTCTGGGGTCCTAGCAACCAATAATGATGTCGAAATAACTTTAACTGAAAATGAATTCAATTCTACTTAAAGATGGCTAAAAGTATTAAAAAATGCATTGGCATCGTGTTCTGATATATTCTAAAAATTTAAAATGTCTAGCTAGTCAGGAAATTAGTTAAAAATATATTGCAAGATTTGTACCGGACAAAGAACCATTGGACAAATAAGAATACGAGCTAAGAAAAACGTTGTAATAAGGAGCGATTCAAAATACCAAACAAACAAATAAATAAATATACCCTAAGTAAAGTGTGATAAAAGACTTTCCTTTTTAGTAATGTACTAATGATAAAATAGTTTTATGTTCAATTAATCGCTTTAATGTATTAACCGATTTTTTTGGAAACTGGATAAAACTGAGTAAATAGACTACTAGATGTTTATTCTTCACATAGAAAAAGCAATCTGAAGAACACTTTTAGAATATTTTTCTTAGCAACCTTAGAATAATATTATGTTAAAGGAAAGTGTATTTTTCTCAAGTATCGATATATTTCGAGGGTAATACCACTTAAGCTACTCCAAAGATAGATTATGTACTAGAATACCTCCTGAGCAATGACCGCCCTCTTCCACAATTACGAATCAATTTGCAAACCCATTAGAGGTAATGAACTGGAAATTGGAAAAGCTATATCCTACTAATATTAAGTAGAAGCTATATTAGATGCCCAACCCTTGTGAATTGCTTAGTCAAATAGATGCGTTGGCATTAACAAAACTGAGCTCAGTAGATACTGAAAAAGGCAGTTAAATGTGGTGTTAGAATTACGATAAGGGAGGTTTTTGAGTATTATTATTGGCTGCGCTTTTTGTAGTGGACTGTAATTTGAAGATGCTTATAGATTACGGATCTAGTGGGGGGAGGTTAAAATAGGATGCCAGACAACAGTGGCGAACGGTGGAGGTAGGCTGCTAAGATCCAATATAAATAGTACACACTAAACTTTGTCAGTCATTTGATTTCATTGAACTAAGACTAAAACGTGTGGATAGTATTTGTTAGTTCTTAAAATCCAATTGAACCCTGCCAAGCTATCATAGTAGATAATGGCCAAAAACATATTTTTTAAGAAGAATATTTTTTATCGATTATGGTTTGGTAAGGCAGGGATTAATGAATTTTAAAGAACTATCCCCACAAAATCTGTAATATGTATTTTTAATTCAATTAAAACAAATAATTAATTATGAATGAAAAATGATGCACTATTTTTTTAGATCATCCATAACATACCTAAACTATAATGGATTAGTTTAAACACGGTTTAATTGAATTTTAAAAATGAACTAGCACAATCTGCAAATTGTAGTATTAGTTCAATGAAAACAAATAAGTATAACTGAGAAAGTTTAGTGTGCAATATTAATGTCGAATCTTGAGAGCCTACTTCTACCTATCGCCACTGCCAGACACTGACCTTTTATGTTGAGAGGGATGGCGCGCGCTGGAGCTGGGTCGGTGTTCAGGCACTCATGCACTGGTAAATGGACGGTTCAGAATATCACATTCACGATTTTTGGGTTAAATGCGTTTCCTGCAGCCATAACTCACATATTCCAATAATCGAGTATTGAGATAATCGCATAAAACCACCAGAACGCTGTTTTTTGTAATTAGAAAAAGTACTGAACTCTCTTTAATATATTAATGTGTGACTGAGTCGATTTACATTACCTATTTAAAAAAAAATATGCATGTATAAGGCTGCAGACACAAATCACACTATGAGAAATAGAGTTCCCTGATTGGTTAGAAAGGCCTCGATGACAGAACTCACATTATACATTAAAAAATGTGAGTTATGATACCAGTCAACCTTGTCAACAATTTTCAGATGGTTTAAAGTGACTTTTAATAGCCAACCATTTTTCTTTATATAGATTAATGCCTTCATAATCACTTACTATATTTAACTCAAAAATGACAAAATTGAACAAGTTAGTTAGTGAGTTATGACTCAAAGCAACTAAAATGATGACGATAAGTTCAGGATGGATGATAGATACGACGTTCGCTCAAACTAAATCAGATTTAGCGCAATTAAGTTCGAACATATGAGTTTTGGATGAGTCACTCTGTGGTTAACGACGGCTTAGCTTTAAAAAGCATATGCGCGTCCGCTGTCTTGAAGTAACTGAATGTAACTTACAATCACGGTCGACTCATGACCCGTAACTGCTGGTTGCCTGGTTTTGCGATAATATCCGGGGATTTGAGGGTAGATGGGAAGAAAGGATGAAAGCAACCATAATTGGCCCAACCAATTATTATTAAAAAATCGTTTTAAGTAATGTTAATGCAATCGTCTGCCTTAATATTATTATATTATTGTCTCTTATTCGTATTTTTCTGTGGAAAATTAATCATTAAGGGTAGTAAAATATTGACTAAGGGTTTAGGTAATTTCCTTCATCACTTATATATATTTTAAAACTTACATACTTTTAACGGTACAAAATTCTTAGAAAATTAATCGTATAACTCGTAAGGTATGTCTTCTAATCAAACTAATTCAATTATTAGTATAACATAACAATTAACTTGGTTGGAAAACTCTTATTGAGTGTGGCGTATAAAGGGCTGATTTTCATATTTAATATTTTAAAAAAAACATGAAAATTGTTACGAGTGAAAGAGGAGGAATGAAATTTTGACTCTACAAAGGTTTAGTTATATGGACATAAAATATCGTAGTGTAATAGAATAATTATTAAAAATATTTATAACTCTGATAATGGAGGTATTTTTCTGAGGCTGTTTTTTATTACCACTACACCCTATCACGGTCCAATATTGGAGCACAGCGCAAGCACAATTTTGCGTCTACCACACTGAGAATTTAGATTGTTTCTTTTATGGAACCACTACAGGGTGATAGATGGTTTGCCATCGTGAAGTATTTCTTGTGACTCCGCCACAAAAGTAGGTGGTGTGACACTCTCTAGTATCATTCGGAACACATCTTATAGTCACGGTAAATGCTTTTTTATCACGCTAATTAGACAGGAGTGATGTGTCAGCTCACGATCTCGAGTGTTTGATAGCTGTCGGACCAGTGTCTCTAAACGTTCAGCAGAATTTTCAATTCTCAAAGCTCAAAAGTCAATTCTTCCAAGACACAGCTATTATAAAATCACAGATAAGTAGAGTATGCTCCACGTAACCTTGCCATTGTACACAGTGACAACGATTTGTGTGTATACGCAACCGTACAATTGTGTTAGTAAATTCTAAGCACTTGACTGATTTACTCACGTTTTAATTCAAAAAAAATCTATTCCAAACGGCAAGGTTACGTGACGGCTACACTAACATGCTTGTATTGAACTAACGGCATTTGGTTCTCACAGAATACAGCATTGTTTTTCACGCGATTCTCAGTAGCTAAAGGCATACCCGAAATGTTTATGAAAATCAATAAAATTAATCAAAGTAATGGCTAATGATAACATTATAATTATCAGCTTTTATTAATTAGGTACTATCACTTACGAAGAAAAAAAATGGGGAGGCGTCAGACACCGCCTTTTGCTTGGAGTGGTATATATGATGATACGTCTGCTGCTGTTTGTTACTTCGGAGAGATATTTATAAAAGAACATCGGATGGCGGAGAGAACGACGAGATTTATTTATTCTGCTTCTTCGGCCATATCTGCTCCTTAGTTGTAGCATAAGGACACCACGCGGTGCATCCAAGAATCCCTGTCTTCTTCTTGCTTCGTTCCAAGTCAAACCAGCATAGTATTTAGCAACATTTCAGGACGCCGGAATCTGGTCGGCTTGAAGCTAGGTTGAAGTTGTCTTCTGGCATCCGCAGCAATTGGGCGAGCCAGTTCCAATGTCGCCTCTTCACTCTCAGCGTGATAAGAGGCTGCTTGGTGCGTTCTCTAATCTCCTCGTTACTCTTAAAGTCATACCACTGCACACCCAGTATCCATCGCAAACATATGTTTTAGAAGCTCAGTATACGGTTGCTCTGAGGCTTCGTAAGGTGCCATGATTTGCTACCGTAAAGCAGCACCATCAAAATACAAGCATCGAATAGGCGGCATTTGATTTTGACCGATCGCAAGTCCCAGATTTATTTACAGGATAATTATATTGTACAGTTGTTACATTATAATTTAACATTGACTAGGGGATCTGTAGTTGCACTGCAAAAATAAGCGGCCGCGAAAATGTTGTTGTTTGCTTGAAGTCCCCCTATGTTCTTCAGGAATTCTAGATAAAAGGCTTCTTTGACATGACACTCAGTGAATGAGTAAAACTATTCAAAAAAAAAATTTAAATTTCAAGTTTCGTATTTTCCGCTAGGTGTCTCTGGTGAATGAAGTATTCACCTTAAATTCAATATTTAAGGATACTTACAGAAAACTCTTTGTATTGTATAAACAAAATAAATGCATTATTCTAACAATGGTGCAATAGCACCTGTCCTGATCCAGCTTTCCCTCTGATTAGCAACGGACAAAACATCGAGAGCGTCGACAGCTTCAAGTACCTGGGGGTGCACATCACGGGAGATGGCATTTTGCAGAAAGAGCTCGTTATCCAAATGGGAATGGCTAGAGTGACATTCAACTTGAAGCGGAATGTCTGGAACTCACGATTGTACTCGGTCAAAACCGATGCTTGCATTCTGATGGTGCTGCTTTACGGTAGTGAGTCATGGAACCTTACGAAGGCTCAGAGCGACCGTATACTGAGCTTCGAAAACAGATGTTTGCGACGAATACTGGGTGTGCCTTTAGGAGCAACGAGGAGATAAAAGAATGCACCAAGCAGCTTTTCATCACGCTGAAAGTGAAGAGGCGATGTTAGAACTGGCTCAGTCACGTGCTGCGGATGTCAAAAGAGGACCTCAACTTGGTTTGCCTGTTCTTCAAGCCGACCGGATTTCGGCGTCCTAGAAGGCCGCTAAATACTATCTACATAGTGTATACGGCAAAGCTACGGGACGCTGGCACAAAGCAAGACGACTGGCGAGCGACAGGAATTCTTGGAGTCGCCGCGTGGTGTCCATATACCCCAATTAAGGGGCGGATATGGCCAAAAAAGAAGATTCTAACAATAACTTTTGCTGAAAAAAGTCTTAGTCAATATCAAAGATGCAATATGGCATATTTTTTGTATTGTGCAGTATATTATATACAATAGCTGATGATGACAATGTCAAAATATAATGGAATCTTTGTGATATACAGCCTGTCCCAAAAGAGTGTCCCAGATACACTTATCGCTTGCTATCTGATGCGAGTTTTTACGAGATTTCCACGGCGGATAGGAGTTTTTTTTACGGTAAAAATTACAAGATTTATGTGCACTTAGGGGGGTTTTTCGATAAACGTAAAGTTTTTATCGTTGCGAGGTAAATGTTTCATAGTTTGTATCGAGGGTGTACTGAAAACATCATTGGTTTTCAACCGATCTATTTTTTTATAGGATTATCTTGTAAAAACAAGTAAAATTGTTTATAGATTGCTAATGATGCTATTTCAGAGATCAGTACGTCTTTATACTGTCATTTCTATTATAGACGACTTTTAACAAACTAAAATCAACAGAAAGACGGATTATCGTAAAAAAATCGTGGATAAATTATTTTTTTCAAAAAGTATTTCTAAAATTAATTGAATTAAATGGAATAGCCATGTAGGTGTGAAGACGTGCTTTGCAGTAGAGGTAAAACATGTGCATCATCGATGGATCTGAAGATACCAAAACTAAAAAATACGTATTAATACTATCGATCGAAGGTTTTTGAATTTAATTCAATTTTTTTTAACATATTACAAATTATAAGTTTAAGACGTGACATGACATGAAACATTATTGTAATGAAGAAAAAAAAAGAAAAGTAATAAAAGGGATACAAATGAAATTATAAATAGTGAACACAATATAAACATACAAAAGCAGTGAGAATACAATAATTCATTTATTATAGAAGTTCAAAGAAGTACACCGAGTTTGCTAAGGAGACTTCATTTTAAGAATTTATAAAATAGCGTCCACCTAAAGTCACCCTAACGCAAGTGGAATATATCAACTTGGTTATCTGGTAATTTGGTTGAACATAGTTATCGCCCTCCCAATTGGCATTACCATTACCAAGGATACACAGTCAACACTACCCAGAATGGCAGAGTTTTCATTTATTCCTCGTATAAGTCGAAAAAAATACCTAGTCACATAAAGATTTCTTCTAAATTTAAATTCTAATGGATGTAAGTTTGTACTATTCCATTTGAGACAATTTTTGCGACCAGAGTTTCGCCTTTCGGCGTTTTCGGGCACTATGTGTACTCTCCAGAGGGTAAATATACACCGAAAACGGATACAGTTAATTCTTATAATAATATATTACAATAAAACAATACTTTGGCATTGTTTTCCCAGTATTGACGATTTTAGACCTCTAGAATGTTATAGTAGAATGTAGTGTAATTTTATGTTATCTAATGATCGATTATTAGAGGTTTGAAGGTGTATACACCAATTGATTGTATTATTAGTGATAAGATATAGATAAGAATAGATGAAACACGCGCGTTAACATGATCTTACTCCATATTTCATTTATCGTTTGTCAATTTATGGCTACGGCCGTATGTTGTAGCTTAGCCACTGGGAAATACCAATAGAAACGGCGTATTTCAAAAAAATACTACCTTATTCTTATGTCAATAATTATTATAAAGCAATCAGTATTCGTAAGATGTTTATCACATTTAAATGTTCAAAAACATAGCTTATAATCAGTACCTTTAAAATTATCATTTTTTGAACAATTAGATACCTAATTCTTGTCAAATTTGGGATCACAAAGATTATAAAATATAATTTTTTATCGTAAATATGTTACTTTATAATGTTGACATTAATTTTACTAATGGTTTTGTAAATGCGTTTAAAAATTAATAAATCTAAAAAATCTTAACACCACTTCACATGGACGTTCTGAAATATGATTGTATTCTAAAACATTAGAGCGAGAGGTTTGAAAGAATACTATTTTATGTAATAAAAATATAAAAATAGAAATCTATAAGTTAACGTGTGGGAATATTTTCCATATTATTCATATTATTATGTAAGACAGAGCGAGCATTCCATAAAAAAACATGTTTGAGAAACATAATATATTATATCTTTTGAAAATGGAAAAACCGATTGTCAGTTTATCAAGCATCTTATTGAATATTCACTCGATATGGCGGTTGATCCATCACCAAAGTTTTGCTACATTGTTGTAACCACGAGCTCAAATTGAATTACTAAAACAACTTGAAATTAAACAATAATAAATAAATATCAAAAAACAATATTACGATAATACTATATAAAAATCTCATTATCTATGCTTAGCCTTTAATTTAATATAAAGACTTATTTGTAAATTTCGTAGTTGGCGGCGCCTTTATACCAAGAATTCCACGTACTGATCTTAATAATGATGTGTAGAAGTTTTGTATACCTTGCAATCGACATGTTATTGTCTATGGTCATAGACAATGATGCAATGGAAATTTGACAGTTGTCATTGAGCCTTCCTATAATATAGTCTATAAAAACTTTATTACTATATAATGAAACGATGGAAATACCAACTCGTGTATTATTCATCACTGCCCGAACATATTATTTCATTCACACTCAAGCAACCATATGAACTTAAACTTAACGTCTGGGGTAAGAATAACACTACGTTCATCTCCCCGATAGACGAGGCTGGCTCCATGGTTTGGTTGTCACTCACTAGCACTACCACTCTCGCGTAAAAACTTTTTATTAAGTCACCCTGTGCGCGGCGATTGACGGTCAAAACCAGTGCATGGAATGACGTCTTAATATTTCACAGGTTACATGAGCGTTTACACTAACGCGGTTGGAGAATGACTGAATGTGAATAGTAGGCCTAGCAAAGATAATGGTATCAGATGTCTATGACATTTATATTGTATTAGGGCCGTCATTATTGGCCTAAACAGTTGTAACTATAGTGGTAATAGATGTGGCATTTTAAAAAGGTGCATATTTATCGAAATAATAACAATATTAAATAACCTGTACGAATATAAATTCATAGTTTTTAATTAAAATTGGTTTATAAATATATATAATTCTTGAATAGTCCCAAAGGTGCGAGATCATACTATCTCAATCAATGAGTTTTGTACTCAATATTTGAAAAACCATTTATTTTTATAGTTTTGATAATAGTATAACAACGGAAACATCCATAATGATTGAGGAGCTTAACTGTCGGCTTATAAGGTCATAGGTACCAGGTTTGTATAATGGGTTTGGCAAATACACATATTGTTTTTCAATTTGTGTATGGAATCATAGTATCAATGGCGAGGGTTGGAGGTTAAAATTCGACATCAATAGTAGACACTAATCTTTGTCAGACATAATTATTTATTTTCATTGAACTAAGAATATAATTTGCAGATGATGCTAGTTAGTTTTTAAAATTCAAAAAACCCTGCCTAAACCAAACCATAATAGTTTAGGTATGCTATGGGCGATTCGACAAAAATAGTGCACACTTTTTTAGTCACGAATGAAGAATGTTTTCGTTGAATTAAGAATACAGAATATTACAGATAGTGTTGGATAGTTTTTTAAAATTCATTAAACCCTGCCTTAACTAAAACATAATCAATACAAAATATTCTTCTATCTTTAAAATATCTAAAATTATATACGGTTTATGGCATAATTTTATATATTTTATAGGTAAATGAATATTTTTTGACTATTATCTATTTTGGATCGGATTGGGCAGGGTTTAATTGAATTTTAAAAACTAACAAACACTATCTACACATTGTTGTAGTATTAGTTCAATTAAAGCAAATACATTTACTTGACAAAGTTTAGTGTCCACTATGTATGTTGAATCTTAACAGCCTACCTCCACCCTTCGGCACTGCAGAGTTTGAACCTAATATATTGAGCAAGTAGCTAACATCTATTTCTCGTAAAAAAAATCTGTTAATATAACCTCTTCTCTGTGGAGGCACATATGATCATCTTATGATTAAACATAGTAGGAAGTAAGCATAACAACTGAAATAGCAGCTATAGAATGAAACACAATTTATTATAATTTTGTGAATGGAATTAGCTCGGAGATATTTTGTAGAATGAGCAAATAAAAACCGTACCAATAAAAACGTGTAAAGTGTTTTCTAGAATGAAATGTATAAATTTTATTTAGCAACAAACAAACTGAAAAATTACCTGTCAAAAAATACGGAAATAAAACGAATAATTCAGCATTTAGAAATCCATTATCCGATATACGAAGCAAAATGGAGAGTTGCGATACATTTCGCATGATGCGGCCGCGAGGGACTCACACAGATCAAAGTTCTTAATCCGCGTGTACAAAGTTCGCATCCCAGGGGGTGGGATTTGGCCGCTGCCAACTACACAGTAGATGTCGATACAAACCAGATTAAATTTGCCGAGCCACTTATGCTCGGGTATCGTATGCCATTATGGGCTTCCTCGGTCTTCGCTGCATAGCGATCGGAAAGGGATAACATACCAGTATATCGGTTTTTCTTTAACCGGTTATCGTTAAAACGGTTTTTTTATAAACGGTTTATTAGATTATATTAACTGTACAATAGAAAAAAGATGTAATACATACAAATAAAATTTGACGGAGAGCACAAAAATGTTTTTTGGGCGTCGGTTAGTAAATGAGGTAATTAATATTTCTTGATTTAATACACAAAAACCAATAGTCAATAATAACGCAATTTGATAAGCATTTCGTGTATGATATACTAGTTTAAATTGTTGTAATTGGATAATAGGCTAGTAGCATAATTAGTTAATGCACAGCTGGTGCGATACCAGTAGTTATACGGGCTAAAATCCCGTTGAGCATCGTATTTTTACGACGTTTTTATTATTTGTCCGGTGGTTCTTTGTCCGGTACAAATCTAGGAATCAATTTTTAACTAACTTCCCGACTAGCTCGACATTTGAAACTTTTAGAATATATCAGAACACGATGCTAATGCATTTTTTTAAAATACTTTTAGCCATTTTTAAGTAGAATTGAATTCATTTTCAGTTAATTCTGTTTTGTATGAAAAGTTATTTCGACACCATTATTAGTTGCATTATTAGGGTCCTAGCAACTAAATTATTAATATATACGTGCGTTACTATGGAAATCAATATGTCATGTCAAAATTACATTTCAGTATTTTTTTTTTGATCGTTTAAGCTAGTCAAGTCAAGTTTATATGATTCAACAGAAAACTTAAAAACGTTGTGTATAAAAAGTTCTTTTTATCTTGAAATTATTTTTCTTATATATTATTTTTTCTAGTGGGTATAATTATGAGGTGTTTTCAAGTTATGTATGTTCAATATATGGAATGTTACATTCTCAAAATCTTGTAAATTATTCGTTGAATAAAAGAAATGGTTTAAAAAAATGTTTTTTGTTACGATTTTTAATGAAAGTTAAAATACAAAATAGCCACAACCTTGAAGTACGTTAGATAATTATTAACTTAGTTTTTCTATTTATAATCTGATATTAATTATTGATTTCATTAAAAAAAAGAAACAAACAAAATAAATGTGATGGTTAAGTCTTTTTGCACTTCACTTCCTTATTTTTTTTTTTTTAATAATGCCTGCTAAATTTATATAATAAATCGGCGTTTGCAGCTTAAATCCTTTGAAAATAACGTGTATTTAGTCGTGTACAATGATATAAAATAAAATTTAATATTATGTTGATAAAAGGGTTACGTCTTTTTTCTCGACTCTACAGTCGATATCAACGATAGAAATTAGTAAATTATAATAAGTTAATACTGATAACTTTATCGGAGATTTAGATTTAGTGAAAATAATATGATTTGAAATCACGATGGAGGGGGATACTCGGAATGAAGGCAACATGTCAAAGTAAACTTTACTCTACTCTTGATATTAATTCCACTAAACATTAAGACGTGACATTCATAATATAATTTAAAAACATATTTTGGTAGGTACGTATTTTTTTCTGAGTATTGAAATATGTTGCGGCTCTCTGGAAGACACTTTATACGTCTGTATAGGGTTGTGCTCCCGAGCTTGAGAGTCAATTTCCAAATGCCTGTAAAAGACATTTTTGTTATTAACGTCTCAATTTCGTTAATATTTTTAAATTTTGTTTACAAATATTCATTCCAAATATTTAATTTAAAGTATATATGTAACTGTACGCAAGTATAAAGAAAAGACTTTCGATCAATGCGATATAAATATATAATTATACAATTAAAATATGATTACCTTCATTTATTAATAAAATAATTACAAGATAAAAAGAACTTTTTATATACCACGTTTTTAATTTTTCTGTTGAATCATATAAACTTGACAATTCTTGTATTAATAATTTTGGACAAATAAGGCAATTGTCAAAAAAACATTTGTTTGCTATTTTGCAACAAACAAACAAATATAGAATACTGAAATGTCATTTTGATTTCCATAGTAACGCACGTATATATTAATAATTAAGTTGCTAGGACCACTCCCTTAGCAACCAATAATAGCGGATTGAATTACGGATTTCTTCCGAAATAACTTTTCATACAAAACAGAATTAACTGAAAATGAATTCAATTATACTTAAAGATGGCTAAAAGTATTAAAAGAATGTATTGGCATCGTGTTCTGATATAATCTAAAAGTTTCAAATATCTAGCTAGTCGGGAAGTTAGTTAAAAATCGATTGCAAGATTTGTACTGGATAAACAACCACCGGACAAACAAGAATACGAGCTAAGAAAAACGTACGTTAGTTTTAAGTATATGGACCACCCTCAAATTATATGTATTGGACACGTGTTGTGAAAAAAGCACTTGGATAGACAAATTCGTAGCTAAAGTAGGTCAAATACAATTATTGTCTCAAGTGGTTGTCTTTTTACTAATAAGTAATATATTACTCGTATATAAATATATTTATTTATTATAAATAATATTTCATACACTTGTTAATTATGTATTTATATTCAATGAATTCAATTCAAACGTATTTATTAACATATAGAAAACTTTACGAATTAAAAATTCAAGACATTCACAACATGACATGAAAAGCAATTATTATTAGTAAAAGAGTAAATGCAAAAATTATAAAGTATATTATAGAGCTAATTAGACCATATTTTTAAGAATTTATAAAACAACGTCTATTTATACTAATACTCACGTAAGTGGAATATATCAATATCCGAACCGATTTGGTTGAACATACTTATTGCCCTCCCAATTGGCATCATTAATGGCAGGTAAGTTATGCACATTGGGAGAACAAACAACTTATATTCCTGATTTCTACGATAATTATAAGGAACACCCATGTCAATACTACTATGGAAGTGAGATGGAATAGGGAACCGGAGGGTAGGTAGGTTTGACTCCCAAATGAATAACTCAGAATTTGGTGCGTGAATGAAATGGACCCTGGTTTTATTATCTCCTTCCAAATAAATATTAATTTAATTTTTACAGATAAGTTTACAGATTATAATTTAGCGGCTTGAAATCACGAGTATGCGTTTTGATGGATTACGAGATCTGATAAGGCAAAGCGGAACGATAACCTTACGGTTCAACTTTGATGACTGAAAGACCATTTTGCTTTCTTCTACTGAGTCGTCGCTATAGGATTTGTTTCCCGAATATCTATTTTTGTCGAAATCAACATTTTAATGCAGTTCAATTTCTTTTATCGAACTCTACCGAAATCATTTATAAAAGCAATATATTTTTATCTAGGAACAGAGATAATTAAAAAAAAACCCGAATACGCCACGTTAAGCTACAATTACTCCGTGGTGTTCTCCCGAACGTCCAACTATTCGTACCTGAATATCCAAGTTAATTTCGGTCGAAATGGATCTCTGGCTGAGTTTTTATTTCCCAAATATGACTTAAGCCAATCAAACCGCGCTGACGCCGAGCATCTCGCTCCTACATTCACGCTGTCTAGCTCTAAAACAATCACGCCAACTATCATATTTTTCGGCCGCCCGGAGTCCTCTTATAAATTTCGTCCTATTAATATTGTTTTTAAAGTTACTATTGTTTTAATAGTGAATTCATCAAATTTGAAGAGATCAATCATAGCTGATACGTCACCAGCACGCCCTGAACTTACAGTAGAGTAATGGATGTGAGTATTTTAACCTAAATAACTGCATTTTGTTCTGTTAAATAGAGAAAATTCCCGAATATCCACAACGAGTACTTGTAAATAAAACGCATTTTCTGTGCATTTAATGATTTATGCCAGTATATTATTCTTGGAATCTATTTTTAGATAATGTTGCAATCATACAGTGTAAAAAGAATGATTGATACATCTACTGATATTTAAATATACGACAATGAAATTTGTTTTTCGTTTCCTGAAAAAATTGACATTTGGTCTATTCGGGAAACAAATCCTATAGTGATGGAGTGTTTTATATTGATTTGATACAATAGAAAATGCTGCTATCGGCTACTTAAATATTTTTGATAATCATGCCTATGAGTTTTATTATGCAATGCATGATTGTTTCGTAAATTATAAATAATTGATTTTAATTTGAACAATTATGCGGTTTTAATAATTGGGCAAGATTGATTTTCATATAAACAACTTTTGTGCATATCATGGTAAACTTACGTAGCATTATTTATTAATTTGCGATATTATTGATTGATTGAATTATTATATTATTTTGCCAAATTAGATTTCTGTTGACATTTGATTGACTCACATAAATCGCTTGTTTTACAATTTAAACAATATTATGTTGCAAGATACATTGTAATTATAAATTAATTGTTACCTGCCAAGTCATGCTGGATGGTAGGGTATTGACCCTACACTACGAATAATGACAGAGTTCTCATTTACATCGCGTATAAGTCGGAAAATATACGTAGATATCTTCTAGTGTTTAGAAAACAATAATAAATAAGTACACATTAGAGAAAGTCAGTTAAATAAAGCTATGGGTAATCTTTTCGTAAAATAATAAATAACCGAAAAACCGGTATTACGCAGTAATACTATGTACTGGTTTTGTTATCTTTTACTAGTCTCCCTAACAGAATTCTGGGTGTATTTTTCATTGTGTTCATCTTATGTGTTCCTATATATAACAATAATATTGATTATAAATACTCGTACCATGTTTTTAGAAGGGTACAATAGTTAGTATAGTAATATTGTTTTACGAAATTATTAATTTTAAAAGTTTTCTATACGTTACTTATTTCACAACATTTTTTAATATTTTTACTCTGAGATTAGATGAATTGAGGTAAATATATAAATATAACAGCTTTGTCGAGTAAATTGACTTTAAGGCTATACCTCAGCTGAGGCATGGTCCAAAAAGATCGTGACTAGGCGATGTGCGGATTGTGAAATATAATTCGTCATAAAAATTCAACATGCGTCCATTTAAAATTAAGTTTATTGTTATATTACTAATAATAATAGTATATTCATTGACATGTTTCCTTTTCTAAGTACATACGTAAAGTTTTTTAGTCATCTTTACACGATTAAAGAATATTTTCATCCGACGCCATGACAAAAAAAATCGATGTGCAGTCACCTCAACGGTCGGTCTCCCATTTTAGAGTACTGCGAAATTTCGTTTTACATACTATTCAAAATTATTTGCCGTTTTACTTATGTACGCTCTTAACAAGACGTTAGAAATGCAATTACTGTTAATATATGTTTTCAACATTCTTTTGATGAGTTTTAAATGATTCAATATTGCCACTCTGCCAAAATTAGTCATAATATTACTATGTCTCTATTATTGTTTTACGTGTTTTCAGGTCTTCCTTCTACATTTTTATAAAATATTATAAATTTTACTACATATTTTAAATTACGAAAATATTTTTGAAATTAAAACTTAATAAACAAATTATAACATTAATATTTCTTGTTTGTTTACAGGTATGCTCATCAGAACTAATCCAACAAACTGCATTGCTATTCTATGATGAAATGTCTGGTAAGATCCAGATCTTATTGTATAATATGATAATATAGACGAAAAAAGGGATATATAGGTATATACTTTCTTCTTCGATGGCGCTACAGCTCAAGTCGAGCCCTGGCTTCCTTCATCACCGTCCTCCAGCCGGAATGGTCCTCTGCGCGTATTCTCCAGTTCCTCATTTTTAGCAGCTGGTTGTCACAGTGTTCGTGTGTTCCATGTACCAAAAATCAAGTCCATGTTTCGTTTGCGAGGTCGTCGTGGAGATGTTGCCGGTTTCCGAGGCTTTGGTTGAGGATTCGTAACAGTTGGGTTTTTATAAGGTGAGGTTGTTAATTCCACGCTCAACTCCCTTTTCGGAGGGCCATTTCTTCCTTTTCCGCTAGTTCTGACCACATCTTCCGCCAGGGTTGACTATCTGATCTGAGGTGTAGTTGCTTAGGCTTCCAGGGTTCACCACGTGGAGGTGGAGATAGGAATTGAGTAGGAGAGGCTATGCGACACTATTAGGATACAGTTTCGTTTGGTACGCATGCAATACCCCGTTAGATACCCCATATATAAGTATATACCTGCCTGGAAAAAATATAATAAAATAATTGTTTGAATACGAATAATAATTAATGATACCGTATAATTTATGTTTAAAAAAAGGATTAAGTAATCTAATTAATGCCAATATTTTTTTCACACAGAAACATAGAAATTCACATTCAAATTGTTCAAAACTCATTCAAAAATTGTCAATCTTGAAACGTAACAATTCTAGATATTATATCTTTTTTTCATTTTACACAATATTTGGGCCGAAATCCCGAAGGTCGGAATTCCGAAGGCCGACATCCCGAATGCTGAAATCCCGAATGGTCGAAATCCCGAATGGGCGAAATCCTGAAGGCCTAAATCCCGAAAAATAAAAAATAAAAACAGTAATAATTGCGAAATCTTGAAAAATTTGCGCAATTCAAGATAAGTGTTAAGATTGCGCAATTTTTTACAGTAGAGACGATGTATCAAGGCCTGAACAAAAACGATGCATGAGTGCGAGTGAGAAAATATTCGGCACCCTTATAATCTCTGCGACACGCGCTAGAGTAAGATAAAAGGTCTACATATTTTTGAGTCAGTTTCCAAAAGTATCGCTGACAAATCGAGGTGAATCACTTCACGTAGCATCGATAATTTGCGAGTTCGTCTTGCTAAATTTGCTATTTTTTGTGTTAAACATAAAGTCAGTGGTATATATTATTAGTTAATTAAGTAGGAAAGGTGGTTCCACGTGTTGTATTAAAATATGGTAGCTGTACTGATAAGCAAGAAGATGGTATTACGTTTCATAGGTAAGTTGATACATGTTCGTGACAATTTATTTGTATACTATTATTTATTTTAATATCAGTGACCTAGTGTTTCTTTAACATAACTTAAATTATGGATATCTTTACCTAATTGTTGCATTTTAACCACTTAAAAATACTATATAACGTAAAAAAAAATAGAAAACTATATTTTAATTCTGAGCGTCTAGTGCGAGCACTTTGGGCGAGCACTAGCGAAATGGTCTATGGTCTCGAACATTTGTAGGCGAATGCGTTTGCTCGCCCACAAACCAAACGCACGGCACGTAGCTTCATTTAGCAATGCAACGGATGGCGTCTAGGTGTATCTATAGTCTATGGTAGAGACAAAAAATGGTTTTTCGTCTCTTGTAAAATTTGCGTAATTCAAGATAAGTGTTAAGACTGCGCAATTATTACTGTTTGTATTTTTTTATTTTTCGGGATTTCGGCCTTCGGGATTTTGCCGGGCACCCGTTATAGTTACGGTTGATAAGGTGAAGAGATATAGTCGTGGTTGCTTAGTTGTTTGGAGGAGATGGTTTATTTATCGTTTCAAGAATAAAAAATAACTACAATATGATGAGATGACAGTATGGTGTTATATAATCGCGGGTATGGATACACTGATAGGATCGATGTGATCGAGAGATTGATAATACGAGGGTGGGTCAATAATTCCTTAGAAAAAAGCATTAAAACAGTTTTTATTTTTGTATTTTTTTTTATTTCTCAACATAATCTCCTTGGAGCTCAATACACTTGGTTAGATGTTTCTCAATTTTTTTTAAACCGTCAGAAAAATAAGTTTTCGGAAGGTCCTCAAAATAAGCATTTGTCCGATCGATGACTTCTTCATTTGAAAAAAAACGTTGTCCACTTAGCCATTTTTTTAAGTTTGGGAAAAGGAAAAAGTCACTGGGGGCTAAATCTGGTGAATACGGTGGGTGGTCGACCAATTCGAACTTCAATTCTTCAATTTTAGCCATTGATCGTAAACATGTGTGAACACGGGCATTGTCCTGATGAAAGAGGATTTTTTTCCTGTTTAAATGAGGCCGTTTTTCTTAAATTTTGTTTTTTAGCTGGTCCAATAAAGATGCATAATAATCCCCTGTTATTGTTTTTCCTTTTTCCAAATAGTCAACGAAAATAATTTCACGTGCATCCCAAAATACAGTAGCCATAACCTTACCAGCTGATTTTACGGTTTTCGCCTTCTTTGGACATGGTTCGCCTTTCGCAATCCACTGCTTTGACTGTTCTTTCGTCTCGGGAGTATAGTGGTGTATCCATGTTTCATCTACAGTCACAAAGCGACGAAAAAATTCATCCGGATTGCGTTGCATGAGCGACAACAGGGCTTTAGAGGCCACCACCCTATTGCGTTTATTGTCGACTGTGAGCAAACGCGGCACCCATCTTGCAGAAATTTTTTTCATGCCCAATTTGTCATGTAAAATAGAAATGACGCTACCTTTTGAGATCCCTGTAACCTCAATTATCTCACTCAACTTTAATCTTCGGTCACTTAACACCATATCGTGGATTTTATTGATCATTTCTGGTGTAGTCACCTCTACAGGACGTCCTGAGCGTGGTTCATCCTTTGTTGATGTACGACCACGTTTAAATTCATTTAACCAGTTATAAATAGTTGCAAGTGAAGGAGCAGATATGCCGTGAACTAAATTCAACTCATTTTTTATTTCCTTTGCTGTTAACCCTTTTATATTAAAATGTTTAATAACAGCTCTAAACTCAATTTTCTCCATTTTCCATTTTTCCATTTTCCACAAGCAACTTTTTTTTTAAATGTACGAGAAACACACAACAACCCGACCAATCTGATTGAAACTTCGCAGCATACTGAATCGGTAGTGCCGCTTCATGAAAACAAACCGCTTACAGTACTAGTCGCGCCACCTGTCGGCTTTTCTAAGGACTTATTGACCCACCCTCGTATTAATGGAAGAGATTCGAGTAGAACGTCGGATAACTACGTCGAGTGACGGACTCGTGACTGACTCAATACGCGAGTGAGGATTCTTGGATTGTCCTTTTTATTTATACAAATGTAGTCTATATATTACAGGAGATATTGTCGCAATTAACAAACCATAATAGACCCGACCGATCAAGTTATGATTGAGGAAATCCTGACATTTTTTTATTCTATTATTTTGTTTTGTAAAAAAAAATACACAATATATTAAAGTGTGTCCACCCATGGAATCATAAGTGGTTTGATTGCTACATAATAAATAGTCAATTATTATCATTGATCTGCAAAACTTTGAATATAACGTGATAATTTAATTCATAATATTAAACATTTTAACACTAACATTGATCAATGTTTACCTGTCATTTAAATATTATATTGTATAATATTTATCACGTTATGTTTCTGATCCATTGTCGTATTAAACTGAGAGTTTTGTGTTTGTTAGTGGGTATTCAAACGTGCAATTAATTAAATGGGTCTGAAATAATAATATCGGTTATCGGAAACCCAGCAGATATTACATGTCTAATAACTACACCAGGGATGGCAAACCTATGGCACGCGAATGTTTTATTTTAAAAGAAAAGAAATTACTATTTTATATATATACATATTTAATTTTTTTTTATAAAAAATAATGACAACATAGTCATGCGTATTTTCTTCGGTTTTTCATATTATATTTACCAATCGATGCGCAAACGGAAATTCATGCATAAATGACAAATCGCATTGTATAAAAAATAGCAGGCTATTCCTTTTCAAGATAATCATTACGTTTAATGTAAATGTAAAATTGCATAGGTCGGTCCTTAGGATCGGGCAATTAATTAAAACCTTACGAAATTAATTACCGGCAGTCATTCAAATATAACTCCTTGTTATTTTGACTCAAACATAATCTCTAAAAATGGGAAACTGTTCAGTAATGGAGAATATAATATAAAAGAAGAGTGGTTCAAATGCTTCCACGATCTCAAGTGTACGTCTTGAGTGGAAGCGTTCGGCGCAGTGTTGAGCATTTTTCGCAACTCAAACGTATAACCGTGTGTGAAAATGTTCGTAGGCAATGTCTTTTTTTGGTTATACATTTATACGGTTATACGTTTGAGTTGCGCAAAACGCTCAACGCTGCGCCGAATGCTGGCACTGAGGCCTCACACTTTGAGAATTTTGAGAACAAGACAAATATTCAAAGAATAAAAGGTATACCTTTGGCTAGAAATACGGTGAAAGATAGAATATCTAGAACTCAAATGTAATTTTTTTTAGAAAACTTTTTTTTGCCATGAAAAACTGCTTAGCACGTCAGACAGTCGGAAAATATTATTTGAGAAATTTTGGCACGCGTTCGTAAAAAGGTTTGTCATCCCTGAAATACACTATGTTAGACATTTTGTAAATATGTTAATAATGGCTACTGATTTTAAAATTTAAATCAAGGTGCTATTATCATTATCTACATGATTCATGACGCTAGGATTTTGGCTACATATTTTAGCTTTGATGTCCTCGTATTTGCTGTTTTTATTATTTTTTAAACATCACTAATGAATAATTCAACTGCATAGAATACGGAAAGAAAAATTTAATGGAATGATTTGTATTACTAATTTTTCAATTTTTAGGCGCACGGCTTACCTTTTATTGCTGGTAATTATGAATATAAAATGTATTAGATTTAGTACGCTTTCAAATCAGCGTTTTACTTCATACTGTTGCAAGTGCGTTATTTTCCATATATTTATTTTGAGATATCGAGAATCGACATAAAAGTCACTAAACGTATGTTATGTCGATATCAATAATAATATAGTTTATTAGGTGTGTAAATTTTATTATTATGAGTACAATGGCTGAGCAATAACGTCATGGTTTACAATGTCGTGGATCCCAGGTTCAAATCCCGGGTCTGGCAAATTCACATTATGTTTGGACCCAGAGTTTAAGCATGATATGTTTAGCATGTGACAAATATTCATTTATCGTAACAACATAAACCTTCACATACATAATTTTGAAAACACTTCTCAGAAAATATAATATTATAACCAATAGAAAAAATTTTAAGACACCAGGAATTGAACCTGAATCTCTCGGGTATCGCGCACATATACCACTATGCTAAAGGAGTCATACTTAATTGCGACAATTTTTAACCAATGGCTTTTAATACTCTCTGATGCGTTTCCCAAATTGAGCTACTATTGGCGATCGGCTTTTGTATTTTAAATCAAAGTAGGTATTACTTTAATTACTAACCGAGGTTACGGATCACTTCAAGATTTTTTGTTGTAACTTACGTGGAACTTGCTAATAATTTTTAATTTACTATTTTTTCAATTATTAATTTTATCAATTATTTTTATTCACAAGATTTAAGAATGTAACATTCTTCATATGTTGAATAAAAAAAAATAGTAAAAAACTTCACTCTCGGCAGGCCCATATTATATTCTTCTTAGGATTAAATGGAAAATATTTAAATAAATATTACTTTTGTGTTAACTGTCAATATACACGGCGGAACTGCATTGTATTATTGAATTCTATTAATAAAACGCAATTTTTTGAACTAATTCCACGTTTTTTATTAAATAAATTTGGACCGGTTTCGCCCGCCTCAAAGGGTCATTTTCAACTAAATAAAACAGGTATTAATTTACCACAACAATATCATAAAGGCGACACAAATAATCTACTAATAGATCGCATTATCGGTCCAATAATGCTTTGTCACTAACAATTAATTAAATTAACATTAATGAGGTTGGGTATTATTTCTTATTAATTCTTATTATTATTATGGTATAAATCAATAGTTAATAAATATTAATTAAGCTCTTCACAATACTTGTGAAATTTAATAAGGATTTAACTGTAATAAAAGCTCGTACGTGCTAGATAACAAATAACGGTAAAAAAATCATTTGAGCTTTCAGCCCTGAGAGTCCCGCTGTGTGTACCCGCCCCGCACGACGCTCCCGCGGTGACTTAATAAGTCTACTCTTTCTTAGAGTAAAACATTACATTTGTAAATACAAAACCTACGAAGAAGCAACTAGGGGTGTACATTTCCTGATATTTGTGATAACCGGGTAATAGAGTGATCGAATAACAGTATTGCTTGAAATAATTCTGCGGAAACTGGAAGATATGAGTATCATTATCTTTAGCTGGATCAGTGTTGCCAATTATTTAGCGCTTTTCTTGCCAGATCTAACATTTTTCAATAGGCATCTAGCTTGCAAAATACGCATCTGGGTAGTCGCGTTTTTATTAGCGTTTTTTGATGACTCCAACAGATTTCCAGCAACCTCAGTTGAGGCATGGTCTAAAAAGATCGTGCGCGTGCTGAACGAAATATAATTTGTCATATAAATCCAACATGCGTCCAATTAATGTTCTGTTTATTGTTCTATTAGTAACAATAATAATATATTCATTGACATGTTTTCTTTTTCAAGTAAATGCGTAACGTTTTCTAGTCATGTTTACACGATTTAAGAATTCATGCCCCCGTTGCCATCACGAAATACGACGTGTTCACAGTTAGACGTTCGCTCTCCGATTGCCAGCGAGTCAAAAATTTCGTCGCAACTATAGTTGAAAATTATTTGCCGTTTCACTGAAGTACCGTCTTAAATGTGTTGATAAAACGTTAGATATTTGAAAATTTCAGACTTGAACCTGTAACCACTGGATTCGTTCAAATATATTTTTCCAATTAAGCTATATGCCACACCCTACTTAACTACGACAAATTTAACAAGTAGTTCTTGCATAATGAAAATTGCGTTAATAATGTTGGCTTTCCCGTCAGCTGTCGAATTTAATCAAAATTATGTTTGTTTAAAATGTAAAACGTTACATTCTCAAGCTGTATTGTGAATTATTCGTTGAACAAAAGAAATCGTTTTATAAATAAATATATATATATAATATTATGTCACGGAGACTTGAAGCTTTCGAGATGTGGCTGTATAGACGCATCTTCAAAATTACTTGGACTGACCGGGTGACAAATGTTGAAGTTCTCAATCGAATGGAGAAGGATCGAGAAGTTCTACGTAGTATCAAAACCAGGAAACCACAGTACCTCGGCCACATTATGAGAAGACAAAAGTACAGCATTCCCCAACTCGTCATTCAAGGAAAGATCAACGGTTAGCGTAGCAGAGGACGGCGCCGCATTTCGTGGCTTAAGAACCTCCGTGATTGGTACGAGTGCAGCTTCACTGAACTGTTCCGGGTAGTAGACGACAAAGATAAGATTGGCTTGATTGTGACTGACCACCGCTAAGGGATGGCACAGTCAGAAGAAGATTCTTATTTGTCCGGTGGTTCTTTGTCTAGTACAAATCTTGCAATCGATTTTTAACTAACTTTTCGACTAGCTAAACATTTGAAACTTTTAGAATATGTCAAGAACACGATGCCAATGCATTTTTTTAAACATACTTTTAGCCATCTTTAAGTAGACTTGAATTCATTATCAGTTAATTCTGTTTTGTATGAAAAGTTATTTCGACACCATTATTGGTTGCTAGGGGTCTGGGGTGCTAGCAACTAAATTATTAATAATATATACCTGCGTTACTATGGAATTCAATATGACATGTCAAGTACATTTTTTAACGTTTAAGCTAGTCAAGTCAAGTTTATATGGTTCAACAGAATTTAATGACGTTGTATATAAAAAGTTATTTGTATCATGTAATTATTCATTGTCAATTAGCAAACCTTACACAACATCTCGTTTGCTCTTATAAAGAGTTGTCCTGGACAGTTAGTACTATATTTAACTGATTTGCATTTAAATTATTAATAAAGTTTTCGTGTGCTTTCCGTATATCTACAGACTTCAAATTAAAATCTCAGTTAAAGCTTCTAGCATTGATAAAGAGTTTCGAGTCGAAAAATATGGTTATGTTTGCCTTATTTGCGAAGAAAAATATGAATAGTCAGAGGATTACGTAGTGTCGGAAATGTGGCACATAGGCACACTTCATCTGTGCCAATAAAGATGATTTTGTTATATCTGTCAAGTTGGCACTGTCAACTGTAAATCAAATATCTCTGATTCCCCCGAATAAACGCTGCAATTTACCCCAGAGGTGAATAAAATGCCTAATTCTTGTCAAATTTGGGATCACAGAGATTATCAATATAATTTTTTATTGTAAATATTTCACTATAATAATGTCGACATAAATTTTACTAATAGTTTTATAAATGCTTTTAAAAATTAATGAATATAAAAAATCTGAAAACCACTTCACATTTATGTACTGAAATATGACTATATTCTAAAACATTAGAGCGAAAGGCTTAAAAGATTACTATTTTATGTAATAAAAATATTTTATACAGTCATCAAATGTTTAAAATAGATATAAAGGATAATAAGGCTTTAAAATTTTGTAAATAGATTATCTATAACGTTTAAGGAATGTCCAGGATCATGCTAACCAATTTTTTTTAAACGGTACATGTTCAAACACGCGCGTTAACATCATTTTACTCCCTACTTCAATTATAGTTTGTCAATCTATGACTACGGCCGTATGTTGTAGCTTAACCACTGGGGAAATCCAAAAGAAATGGCGTATTTAAAAAAAAACACTACCTTATTCTTAGGTCAATAATTATTATAAAGCAATCATTATTCATAGGATGTTTATTACACTTGAATGCTTAAAGACATAGCTTATAATAAATATCTTTAGAATTATCTTCAAATGTGTTAATCTTACCCATTTTTTGAATAATAAAATGTCTAATTCTTGTCAAAATTTGGGATCACAGAGATTATCAATATATTTTTTATCGTAAATATTTCACTATAATAATGTCGTCATAAATAATACTGATGGTTTTATAAATGCTTTTAAAAATTAAGAAATGTAAAAAATCTTAACACCACTGCACATTTATGTACTGAAATATGACTATATTCTAAAACATTAGAGCGAGAGGTTTAAAAGAATATTATTTTATGTTATAAAAATACTTAATGTAGTCAAAAATTAATATAAAGCATAATAAGGCTTCAAAATTATATAAATAGATTATCTACAACGTTTAAGGAATGTCCATGATCATGCTTTGAAAATAGAACAAAAGCTCCATTTTGACCTACGCTGAGCATGTCTCCCCTTAATTACGACAAATTTTAACTAATGGCTCTTCTAACCGCAAAAACCACCAGAGCACTTTTTTGTAATTAGAAGAAAAGTATTGAACTCCCTTGAATATTAATGAGTGAGTGAGTCGATTTATATTATTTTTTAAAATATACATATATAATAATTCTAACGCTGCAGCATACATCTGAGAAATAAAACTCTCTGATTGGTTAGAAAGGCCTGATATATTAGTATTTTGTGATTGTGATCTTTGTCGTCACAATCACAAAATAAAAGAGTTTCTAAATAGGATAGAATGAAATAAAGTATAGTTAAAAGCAAAGAGAGCATGAGACACAAGGAAGGGCTGATATTTTTCAAGCCGAACGATAATTACTTCTGCAACCTCGCAACTGACAACTGTAAAATTGGATTAGAAAACAAGAAGGGATTACACGGCTGAAGGCACGTGCAATCTATGATTTAGTATGTACATGATAAAGTCCTGGACGCCACATGATCTTGAGACCGTGAAAGATTATAACTATTTAACAGTGTGGAATAAAGTGGGAACAATAGATAAAAGAGCGATTTATATACTTGACAGAAACTATATAATAGCCAAAGCAAGAAATTAGAAATACATTAAAAGGTTATTATGCGGCTCGATATTGAAATTTGGAAATACTATAATGAATACAAGCAGCTAAGTTTGAAAAGAAACATTGGAAGAGTAGTGAATCAAATAATAATAGTTTTAAAATACCAAACTGGAACGATCAGAGGCTTCAAACACTGCGGCTGTATCGTGCTCCATTAATTGACGTCCATTATAAATGTTGGGTAAAACTCAAGCGGATCACTATACTAGACGACAGTCAGAATCAAAAAGCCCAGTTGCTTGTTCCACACCTCGCGACGTCCGTTGCGGCCGGAAATTCCATCAGGGACATCTGTCGAATCGCGTACGCTCCATCGACGTGACCATAGATACTAATAGAGGTTGCCAGCGGTATGAAAGTTAGTTATGCTCATTTTGAACATAACAGGCGTTATAAAACTCATATTATTCTTTGAAATATGTGAGTTATGACACCAACAGTAAACTTTGTCAACGATTTTCCCATGATTGAAAATGACTTGATACCCAACTATTTTTCTGTATATATATTAACGATTAATACATTTAGAATCACTTGACATAGGTATTTAACTGAAAAACGTCAAAATTTCAAAATGTGAGTTATAACTCCAAGCGACTCTTAGTGTTCTCAATTATTCAAGTAGCTCAGTTTAAGTTAAATATAGAAGCCAAAAATCCGAAATACTTCGTTAATCTTTTCTAAGCCTCACGATATTACTATGGCAGTTTATCTTACAGGCAGCAGATTTTTAATGACACACATTGAATATAAAGTGAAGCTATTATTACAATCGCTGTAATAATTAATGCATTTAGAGTTGCTTGGCATATTTAACTTAAAAACGACAAAATTGCAATATGTGGGTTATGACTCCAAGCTACTCAATTGAGCTAGGTACTATTGGCTATCGGCTATAGATTTTTTCTATTGGTTATAATATATTTCTCAGAAATATTTGCGTATACAATATAAATTAGCAAACATTGCATTTTACAAGTTTTCACCATTTCTTGACATTGAACATACATAATTTTGAAAACACTTCTTGAAAAAGTAGGAATTGAACCTGCATCTCTTGGGTTTCGCGCGCATGCAGATAGACCACTATGCTAAAGGCGCCATACTTCATTGCGACAAATTTTACCTAATCCTAATGGCTCTTAATACTCTCTGAAGCGCTTTCAAATTGAGCTACTATTGGTGATCGGCTTTTGTATTTTAAGTCAAAGTAGGTATTACTTTAATTACTAACCGACGTCACGGATCACCCCAAAATTTTTTGTTGTAAATTAATTGAACTTGCTAGTATTTTTAAATTAACTGTTTTTTTTTATTCAATGAATAATTCACAAGATTTAAGAATGAAACATTCTTCATTCGTTTTGAGTATGTATGACACCCAAAAAAAAAAGATTTTTTTCTATTGGTAATAACATATTTTCTCAAAAGTGTTTTCAAAATTATGATGTCCAATGTTAAATTCTTAAATCTTGTGAATTATTTGTTGAATAAAAAAAGTAATTAATTCAAAAGGTTGATATTTAATGTAAGGTGAAAATTTTTTGTTTAAAATGTCGAGTACCCGATTAGTCGGTACTCGGGTCGGTATTATTATAACTAGACACATCCCGCGTTTTGCGTATGAATAATTCATGAGACCATATGGGCGGGTAAAATACCTACGCGGGAATCTCCCGTAGGAATATTTCCCGCCGAAACGGTTCGTTTCCGCTTACACGCCGACGGAATTATCCCGAAAGATTACATCTGATGGCTGTGTTGCCAGTGTGTTGAACAACGGCGAATGACTCCGGCGGTGTTGGTGTATTTGTTTGTTTTAATAATACCATAATACTTTTTAACCAGATGGTGTGCCAATTTCAAAAATATCGATTAAATAACGGAAGTACTCTGCTACAAGAGGAAACTACCGGAAAATATACAGGATTAAATTCAGAGTTATTAATAACTTTCAGTGTTCCTTGGTTTCTCTAATTTGAGAAGAGCCTGTAATCACTCTAATTGATGTTTTGCGATGACGTCAATAATATAGGACATAGTTTGAGCTCAATTTTATAAAGTTGTAAGTTACAGAGAGCGTTTATATATAATCATTTCCTTATTCATACAGAGTTACTAGTTCTACAGAGCGTAGAATTACTCTAAACTATAAAAAATGCGATAAATTGCATACACAAGTTTACACATACAATAGAATCTTTTTAGTACATATTTAACTTAAAAGATAATATAAATAATTAGCTGTGTCTTTTTTATAAATCAGTTTAGATCGGTAAAAACTTTGGTAAGTCAATCCTCCAAACTACTAATTTCTTGTTGTAGTTCTATAGAACGGGGCCGTCGAATTATTATTAACTTTCTTGAAAAAAGTGTGGTTGGGCCAATTATATGGTCGTCCTCATCCCTATATTTCCCTCCTACCTCAAATCCTCAGTATTGTCGCAAGTCAGATACACCTCAGTTAGGGGTCATCATCATAAAAATATTTTAGTGAATAATTTGTAGAATTAATGAATGTAGCATTTTTTAATGCGAATGCATAATTCGGACAAACAAACAGACAACAAACTTATTAGTAAAAATCGTGAATTATATTATATTACGGTCAATTTTCTTTACCAATTTAGGTACCTGCACCATGCTTAATCATGACGAAACTAACCAATAACCAGGGGTATGAGACAACTGTGTGCCAGGACAATCAGGTGCTCCGCATCGTCAAATGAGTTAAATAGACGTTCGTGAAGATTTTATACAGAAAGTAGATGAGGAATTTTAATCAGTTTATATCTACGACTTAGTAATTTAAAACATTTTGCTCTTAACATAATTATTTTTTATTGCGGATAAAAAATTATCATGCCCTGAGGTATTATATAAAAAATAAAGAACTCTTTTTCGTTATAACATAAATTATATGCAGAATTAAATAATTATTTACGTGTGCATATTTAAAATTGGGTCTAGGACGATTTGGCACCGGGACAACTGGACGCCACGGAATTCAAAAATAAATAGACATTAGGTACTTATAGGTACTTCAAAAAAATATTTAATATTATTATTTATATTTAAATGATTATATTATGATTTAATAGTTGGTTAGAATGTAAATATACAGACGTAAACAATGATTCAATCATGCATAATATGTTTAAGTTCCAACGAAAAAAAAGTTTTATTTTATATAAAGCCTTATGCATGGTAATTCTCAATCCGCAATAAAGAATACATTATGTTAAGAGTAAAATGAATTAAAACTAATAAGTAGTAGATATCAACTGATTAAAATACCTCGTCTACGTTCTGTATACGTATCTACGAGAGTGCGGCGTCCAATTGTCCAGAGGCCAGTCATCCCATTCCCTTAAAATCTCACTTAAATATTAATATAATAATTTAAATATAATTAATAATATTAAATTTATATTTTAAAAGTACTTATAATGTACTTAGAACGTCTATTTATTTTCGAATTCCAAATTTCATTCAATTGTGTGGAGCCCAATTGTCCTGGCGCCGAATCGTTTTTGATATATTCCACTTGCGTGAGGTGAGTTTAGGTAGACGCTTTTTTAGGAATAATTCTTAAAATAGGATCTCTTTAGCAAACTCGGTGTACTTCTTTGAACTTATATAATAATATGGATAATTGTATTTTCACTGCCTTTGTACGTTTATATTATTATGTTCTCTTTTTATGTTTTCATTTTTATCCCTTTTGTTACTTTTGTTTTTCTTTATTTTTTATAATCATGTTTGATGTTATGTTGTGATTGTCTTAGACTTATATTTTATAATGTCCACAATATGTAAAAATAAATAAATTAAAAATTTAAATTGAAATTTTGAATAAAATGATTACGAGCTTTAAAGCTTATATATAAAAATAATATCGAAATTTTAAAATTGAGACATTCGTAACGACAGAAAAAAAAACGTCTGAAAATGTTTAATATAAGCAAAATAAATTATGGGTCGGCGATCAATCGTCCACGGTGGAATATTTGGCGAAGCATTATATTTGGGCAACACATAATGCGAACGTCACGCGCGAATCCCAGTGAATAACCTCACATTATAAACGGTACGATAGCTTTACCTAGAATTAATGGGTACATAATATAAAGCATTCAATATAAACTAATTTAGCTACCTTGAAAGCATTCCAAATACATTAAAACCACAAACCATAGTACCTGTAACACGCTGTATATTACAACCACAGTATGTGCTATCCTTACATAGAGTGGATATTTTGATGGTGTGGTTGGTCTTGCGGTAGCTTTGGTATACATAGTTCCGATTACTGGGCGGATATGCAGTAATGGTATTTCATTTTTGAACTTAGGAGATAGTCAAGAATTTCTATCTTACAACAATGTTAAACTTGAATATTACCTTAAAATCAAAAATCAATTTGTAACGAGATACACAGCGTCTACTTAGTAGTAACTTATTATGATTATTTTATTCATAAAATATATTGATCACATGGTTTTTAATTGCACGATAGCTTAGCGGATAATGCGTCAGCTTAATGATCATTATGTTATGGGTACCAGGTTCGAATCTCGGATCTAGTAATTAGTATAATTGGAGTTTAAGAGCACCGCTATTTTAAAATACTTGAAAACCAACGTCTTAGTCCAAGTTTTATATGCATACCTGAGCGCTAGTAGCACACGTTGAACAAAACACAATGAGAGGTTATTTATGAAGATACTATTAATGTCCCCATACGTACTCCATGCCAGTATGGTTCTGCGAACAATCTTGACATACGTACCACCGTCATTGTGGCATATTATGTTGTCCAAGATAGACGTAGTTGTTATATCTCGATTTGAGTGCCATTAATAAGGATTGCTTTTAGTTCAGCAAGCAGTTTAGCATGTTTAATGGTATTTTTTGAATTTGAAGGACGAAAGTCAAGACATAACATTAAAATTATCTATATACAGTTTGAAATATAATATAACGCCTATATCTTTTCATATAACCTAGTTACATCTTGTTTTTTTCCCTATTTTTTTTATTAAAATACTGAAAAAATTAAATAGGTAATATACCTACTCTAGATTCGCCGTACCACTAAAAAACTCTCCAAATGGCACGCGTTCCATATATTGCTAAGCAATTGCTGACCTAAATTATTAATGATTTTTGGCTTAGTAATTTGTTGTATTGTATTTATTAAAATTAATGAAGTTTCTAACAAGAAAATAAGTTAATATCATTAAAGAGAAACTAGAATAAAGTTAATATAAATGATAATGATATTTGAACATACATAATTTTGAAAACACTTCAGAGAAAATATATTAAAGTGTTTTGAAAATTATGTACGTTCAATAATTAGAATATTACATTCATAAAATCTAGTGAATTATTCGTTAAATAAAAAGAAATAGTTAAAATTGAAAATGATATTTGTTTATTTAATTTAAAATTTAAATTTATTATTATTTATTAGATAATTTATCATTTTTATATAGAATCTTTTAGTAAAATAATTTATAAATACTTGCATACAAAACAAAAATATTGAATGAAAATGTTAAACTGAAGGCACTAGAAAAAACTAAAGTTAGAAGTTAGGAGCTTTTCGCAGCTTTTGGTCGAAAGCTTTATAAATTGTTGGCAGGGCAAAATGTAATAATGGTTGCTCTGGGATACTGTTGCTCTATCAGACCTTAGTGGCCATTAAGACTCAAATCTTGGCCACAGATGAACGAAGCGGCCTCCATAAAGGGTCCAGATTTATTATTAAAATAGATTATTATAACTACAATAATAATAATTTACTACTAAAAGCACCGTAATGATGAAATCATAGTGCGTGATGTATAATATAATATTAATAAATTCAATTATGATGTTGTTTATTCAAATGGAAGAAATTAATAATTTAGATTTTTTATTGAAATTATTACTAAATAATAATTTAAAAAAACTCATCATCAAATATAATCATAGATAATTAATATTTTCATTTTTGAATAGATTTTCAACAAGAAAAACAAGACAAAAGACTAAACTAGACTATACTGGCTTTTACATTATATAGTGCATTATAAATTATTAATTTAAGACGTTCACATCGTGATATTTAGAAACAAAGAAATATTATTAAAACAGAATAAAGTAAGCATATAAAAAAAGAAATAGATCAGTATTAAGTTATTAAACAATAGAAAAGTAAAATTCAAAAATTATTAATTAGATACTTATTAGGAAGTAAAACGAATTAGGTAAGCAGAACCTATTTTAAGAATTTATAAAACAATTCCCACATATACTAAACTTATCCTCACGTATGTGGAATATGTCAATATCCGAAGTAATTTAATTGAACAGAGTTATTGATTGCTCTCCCTATTGGCATTATCAACGGCAGGTTAGTTCTGCACATTGGGAGAACAAACAACTGATACTCCCAATTTATAAGATAGTTATCAGAGACACATAGGTCAATAACTCTAATAATGGCAGAATTCTCTTTTTAACCACGTATAAGTCCGAGAAAATACGTGGCCAAATATAAATATCATCTAGTGTTTAAGCTATCATAATATGTAAGCATACTTAAGAGGAAGCCAGTTGGATAAAGCCACGGATAGTATCAATACAATTTCAAGTAAAGGATGTAAGAATGGAAGGATAGAAGTAAAGTAAATGGCATACCTACAAAATTATTATTAGACATATTATATTACTTACTAATTATCTAATATTATTAGATGTAAGTAAATGATGATCTAATTTTTTGCATCCATTTTTAGTAAAGTAAATTTATATGACAGTATAAGACGTGAAACGTTAAATTAGTGTTAAGTATTTTTTTATTATAAACAATTTTTATAATAAGGTAAGATTTAAAAAAATAATATTAAGAAACTCACAATGGTCGAGCGGGTTAAGCGTCGGCTTATAGTGTCATGGGTCCGAGGTGCGAGTCCAACTGGGTCTAACAAATACACATATTGTTTTTCAACCTGTGTCTGAGTCAGAGTATGAATGGACTTATTATGTTGTGCAAGTGGCTAACATCCATTTATCGTAAAAAAAAATCGTATTAATTCAAACCTCTACTCCGTGGATGGAGGCCCATATTATGATCTTATTAGGAGCAGACATGGTCAAAAAAAAACTTTTTTTTTTAAATATTTTTTTTCTTTAAGTATCCTAATTTAAATGGCTAAATTGCAACTACTGTGAATATTCTGAATTAAGATTATTAATAATTGCATTAATAAATTTACCATTGTATCTA
This sequence comes from Rhyacophila brunnea, assembly GCF_057557595.1. Taxonomy (NCBI): domain Eukaryota; kingdom Metazoa; phylum Arthropoda; class Insecta; order Trichoptera; family Rhyacophilidae; genus Rhyacophila; species Rhyacophila brunnea. The sequence continues at coordinate 25,613,874 of NW_028232904.1, read as the reverse complement.
ATTTATATTTTTTTTATTTACAATTTTCTACCGTTATATAACTTTTACTTACTGATCTATCTCTCTTTTATATACCTAATACTGTTTTAATAATATTTCTTTGTTTCTAAATGTCATGATGTGAACGTCTTAAATTAATAATTTGTAAAGTTCACTATTATGGATGTTAAAAATAAATAAAATTTGAATTTGAATCAAAACAAGAAAATAACATTTTGCCTATTTTAGAAGAAAATAATATATGATATCTAATTGACAACTAGTGAAACATTTTCCATTTTCCAAGCGGAAAATTCTTCTCACAGTTTCATATCATTCGTTTGACAAATGAGAGAAAATCACTTGTTAGCTGCTATTTCTGTGACGTTCACAATACCCGCTCTTTTTGACACAATCTTTCTTCTCTTTCCCGAATCATTCAAAACAATTTTTCATTCACTTTTCAATACAAAGCTTTCAGTCGCTGAAAAAATGCGGTAAAAAACGAGAGAGTAGCTTTGGTTCCATGTAAATTGGAATTGATGCTATCGATGTGTACAATAAATCCAGTCAGATAATGGTGTCATTTAGAAACCGTTCCATTAGTATGTGAACTTTAATATGACTTATAACAAACTGTCCTAAATATCTTAAAGAATGTGTTTAAGAATACAAAATATATTTATTTTAGTTTACCTAATTTATAATATAAAAATATCTGAAATGTGCAACGTTTATTTCATCAGCATCATCAGGGGTGCGACAACCTGCTGTGGGTCCTGGCCTCATCCAACAGCTCCCTCCACCTGTCCCTATCCAGTATGGCCGCTTTCCAATTCCGTACCCCCAGAATACGGCAGTCACTGGCAGCTCCATCCAACCAGCGAATCTTTGGCCTGCCTCTTCTTCGACGCCCTATTGGATTGCTGGACATCACTCTCTTTGCCGGTTCATTGTCATTTATACGGTGCACATGACCTAGCCATCGCAGTTTCCCAATCTTAATTGATTGAACTGCACTGCAATCTTCGTACAGCCCGTAGAGTTCAGCATTGTATATTCTCCTCCAATTGGTGCCGTCCCTGATCGGTCCATATATAATCTTGCTTAAATATAAAAGCTTTTAGTCTATTATTTTGTTGAATAAAAGAAATACCTTATTATATTTGTTTGTCTATTATAGTTATAACTCACATTTTCTAATTTTGACATTGAGTTAAATATACCAAGTGATTTTAAAGGCATTAATCTATATAAAGACAAATATTTGGCTATCAAAAGTCACTTTAAACCATGTGTCAACATTCTGTCATCAAGGCTTTTCTAACTAATCAGGGAGCTCTATTTCTCATAGTGTGCTGTATGTCTGCACCCTTAGGAGTATTATAATATATTTTTATATAAAAATATTGTAAATCAACTCACTCACTCGTTAATATTCAATGGAGTTCAATACTTTTCTTCTAATTATAAAAAATATTGCTCTGGTGGTTTTCTGCTATTATTTGAAAATTTTAAATTACTTTAGGCAGCTCATTTATACTTATTTTATGTTTGAATGAGGACAAGTCAAGACATATTAACATTAAAATCAAACACGTGCTTATGAAATTATTAGTGAAGATCTTTTATACGCTATCTTCATGAGATTATAATACATACATTGTTAAGAATAAAATTATTTACAAAGTAATTAGAAGGTTGAATCCTGTTAGGATGTATTAATATATCAATCTGGTCTTAATTTTTTTTATTATTTTATGTGTGACATCTTGTACATATTTAATTTTCAGCAAGTACTTCAAATATATATATATATAGGGCGCCTTCATGTATATTTTTTGTACCCCTTGAAAAAATTATATAGTCATTTACTTTGCTACGGTACTGATTGAAAATAATAGTAAAAAAATGTGAAACTGTCAACAATAACAGTGAGTATGGAATGTATATATATATATATATATATATATATATATATATATATATCAGGGCCAGCTTAAATTTCACCAAAAAGCTCTTTTAAAAAGCTCCCAAGTATGGCGTTGAAGTAACAGACGTCGTTCGGTGCGCGAATTATTGCCCTCAATTTGTCCGATTCGGCGGATCAAGATAGGCAATCTCTATCTTCTTGCCCGCAGAAGGGGGCAGTATTTTCAATCTCTAAAGTCCTCGATATATCATTCCACTTGGAATTGGTACCATTTTCAATCACATGATCTCACCAAGCCCTGGGTCTTGGATGGGCAAATTGATTTTCAGCCACAAAAGAGTTAGATCAAAGGAATTCTAACGAATCCTTTCTGAATTTGAAAAATTACAGGCATTACTGGAAATCTGATATGAAAGGGTTCGCAAGATTTTTTTTTCATTATGTATTAGAAATAATATGTCTGTTTTATAAGCAAATAAAACATACATCTTCGATTTGAGTACATTTCTTTTAATAAAATTTGTCTATATTAAGTATGTTTTTTCAAAGTTTTTAATAACAAAGAAAATTAATATATTTACTAAGAAATCGAAACAGTTTTCAATGTTTAACATAATATACAAGTATTTTAATGGATTTAAGTTTTATACTATTCCATTTGAGTCGTTTTTGGCGACCCGGATTTCGCCTTAAGGCACCATTAAGCAATGTATATACTCACGAAAAGGTAAATAAACACTGACCACGAATACTATTAACTGTCACTTATATAACGAATCAATACAATAGAGTAGGTAAAAACTCCACTACCTACCTATCAAATCAAGGGTCATAATAAAAAATAACAAACAAATTATAAATACTGTGTATGCTGTGCATGTGTTTTTGCCTTTAGTGAGTGTACACGGAGCCTGAAGATGCCGAAAGACGAAACCCGGTTCGCAAAAAACGACTCAAATGGAATAGTACAACACTTAAATCCATTAGAATTTAAATTCAAATTCCATCAAGTACCTTCGGTCGATAGTATTAATATTAATTAAATTTATGAATAGTTGAAGTGTTATTAATAATACACTCGATAAACATATTATAATAAATTGTCAAAACCTAATAATAGATCATTAAATTAGTAGGTACTTATGAACAAGTTTTTTAAACCTACTTTCTTGTATTGATTGGTTATATAAGTTAGAGTTAATAGTATCCATTGTCAGTTTTTATTTAACTTTTGGTTCGTACACAGTGCCTGAAGATGCCAAAAGGCGAAACATGGGTCGCCAAAAACGACTCAAATGGAATTGTACAAAACTTAAATCCATTAGAATATAAATTCAAATTCAATCAAGTACCATCGGTCGATAGTATTAATAGATACAAGTATATTTTTCATGGTTTTCAAACAAAGTTATTTTTGTTATTTTTACTTTAATTGATAACAATTACTGTTTCGGGCTATAAACCCATCTTTACAACGGTCGAATATAAATTATAAATTTGGGAAAAGGGATATAAACGACTCAATCAAAGTAGAATTAACCAAAATAACTTAGTTTCAAAACAATTATAATGGACATACATAACTTGAAAACACCTTAGATATATACTTATTCTGAATTATTGTTAACAAGTTTAAGTAAATGTTATTAACTAAAATATTTGGTGAGAGCCGGAAGTTGGTTAGTCATTAAGGTAATTAATATTCTTTGATTTAATACATAAAAACCGATAGTCAATAATAGCGCAATTCGATAAACATTTCATGTATGACCTACTGGCTTAAATTGTCGTAATTAGATAGGAGGCTTGTAGCATAAATGGCACGATACTAGTGGTTATACGGGTTCAAATTCCGTCGAGCATCGTTTTTTTTTCAAATATGATTTTTTTAGTGGTTTAACATCCGAGTATTTTCCAAGTTATGTATATTCAATATATGGAATGTTACATTCTCAATACTTTGTAAATTATTCATTGAATAAAAGAAATGGTATTTGTTTTCATTGAAGTAAGACGACAATATGTAGATAGTGTTTGTTAGTTTTTAAAATTAAATTAAACCCAGCCTAATCAAAGCCTTAGTAGATAATAGTCAACAAATATTCATTTATCCATTAAAATCTCTAAAGTTATGCACTTAAACCATACATAGCTTTAGATATTTTATAGATCGAATAATATTTTTTATCGATTATGGTTAGGTGTGGTAGAACTCCATTATAATTTTTAATAAACTATTTATTTTATTCAAAGAATAATTCACAAGACTTAAGAATGTACCATTTTAATTATTGAAAATACTTAATTCTGAAAACTCATGAGTGTTTCAGAATTATATTTGTTCAATAATTAGAATGGTACATTATTAAATTTTGTGAATTATTCGCTGAATAAAAGAAAATAAATAGTTAATGAAAACAAATAAGTATGACTGAAAAACTGTGAACTATTTTTGTCAGATCACCTATGCTCTATCTATAGCATACCTAAATTATTATAGTTTGGTTTAGGCAGGGCTTAATTGATGTTTAAAGATAACCAGAACAATCTGTAATTTATATTATTAGTTCAATGAAAACAAATAAGTATGACTGACAAAAGTTTAGGGTGAACTATTTATGATGGATCTTAACAGCATACGTTCACCCCTCGATCCAATCCTGAGCCAAAATTCTGATCCCGGGATTTCGAGATTACAATTTGACAATCCCGGGATTGGCATTTTTTCCATAGTTAATATAATTTTTTTATATTTATAAATAACATTGATAAAATCGGTTAAAATAAATCTAGTATAATTTATACTATTCAAGAAAATTTTATTGTTAATATTGTGTACGTTCAATCTTGAAAATACATAAGTTTAATGAAGTAAATAATATTGTAATATAAATAATATTGTGAAATTAATATGAAATTGCTGTTTCTGATAGTAAAGACATAATGAATGGGTTAGCGAGATTTAAAATAGTAAAGCAAATCGTGGTGTATGGCCTTTCCGCTTCATAAATCTAATTAGTCAGCCAAGTATGAAACTGCCGTAAAACGTATGAGGTCATGGTAGAATTACTTTGGTGAAAGCGCGAAGCATTGTTTTTTCCAATCTTTCTCGTTTTTATTAATTTATGTGAAAAAATAAAATGAATCGGCAACTTACATATGGTTAAAAATCAAACTTCATTCAAACTCAATTTATTTCTAATTTAGTTATTTGTTATTAAAAGTATTTTTTTCTGTTATATTTTCGTTTTTATTTTATTTTCCATAAAAATTGATCAAAAAATCAATCCCGAAATCTTCGGGATTATGTTTACCAATCCCGGGATTTATAGATATCGAAAATAGCTTGGATATCCCTAATGATACTGTATTGATATTCAATCAATCTTACAGTGTTTCTACTGTATATTAATGTGTGTTTGTTTTTTTTTATTTTCTAAAATCTTGTTATAAATAATGATCTTTCAAGCTTCAGTGAGTTAAAAACATTTTTGAGTATTTCTAGCATGTTTTTTAAGAATAAAAATGGCTTCATATTTGCCTATTTGACGCACAAGCCAATTCGACCAAAAACTGTACGCATCCAAATGCTTTAGGCGGTGCAGACTCTAACAATAGACATATATTCCATTCACAATACAAGAATCCACAATAAATCTCCCCTGATGGGTGAATAACTCAAGCGGAGCACGAACATTGCCTAATTCGGTTGGTGTATGGCAGACGTGTCGGATTAAAGGTTATTCATTACAATATAATACATCATAAAGTCTTTGTAAAGTCAGAAAGTTATAAATATAATCCAGGCCATATAAATCCGTCAAGGATACAAGCATGGATGTTGATTTTACATTCTTCTTCATCGTAGAGCTTTCATGAGTGATGACATGGCCGTCGAAAAGCTACCTTCAAGGCTTTTTTATAATAAAATACTATATCATAAGGGGTTGGAATTCTTCCTTTCTCTATAAAAATTATATTTTATATATATTTGATAGTAATACGGTAACAATACAATAATTTGATAATATGTGCAGTATAATAAATTTGAGGTAATTTAGACTGAAACTACGGCGGGAATGGGACAACTGGACGCCGCACTGTCGTAGATAAGTGAACAGAACGTAGACGATGAATTTTAATCAGTTTCTATCTACTACGTGTAGTTCTATTTCATTTTACTCTTAACATAATGTTTTTTTTATTGCGGATTGAGAATTACCATGCCTAGGCTTTATATAAAAATAAAAACTCTTTTTTCGTTGGAACATAAACATATGCACGATTAAATCATTATTTACGTGTGCACATTTAAATTCTCACGAACTATTAAATCATAATAGAATAATTTAAATATACATTATAATATTAACTATTTTTTTTAAAGTACGTATGAGTACCTAACGGCTATTTGTTTTCGAATTGCGTGGCGGCCAATTGTCCCGGTGCCAAATCGTCCTAGACCCAATTACGGCGTAATCAGACCATGCACGGTATTCATTTACGGAAAATAGTCATGGCTAGAGTTGGGTATCTCAATCTCGAGATTCGGGATTTCCCGAAATGATGAAATTTTGAATTCTCGAGATTCGGGATTTCCAGAAAAAAATTCTCGAGGATTCTCGAGAAATCGGAGGAAATTTCAAAAAAACCCGTAAAATTCCTAAAATCAGTGTAAAAACAGACAAATTCCAAAAAAATATGATTTTTTTATTTATGTAAGAAGACAAACAAAATAGAAGTTATAAAATAGAATTTCAAAACACAGACTGTCAATCGCTGTGTCTGACAATCGCGAACGCTTTTGAGATACAAAATTTCCTGATGTTGCAAAAATTCCACTTATTTTGAGTCGAGGTTGGCTTAATTTTGTGTTAAATGCCCCGATCAGTCCTTGAATTTTGTGTTTTTTGGCCACTTTTTCCATATAGAAAATCGTTTTTTCAATTATTATTTGATAATAAAGAAATCCCGAATCCCGAGAAAAGATTCTCGAGATCCGGGATTTCTCGAAATGTTAAAAATTTCAATTCTCGAGATTCGGGATGGAAAATCTCGAAAATTTCTCGAGAATTCCCGTCGGGAAATTCCCGAAACCCAACTCTAGTCATAGCACCTTATGAAAATCCAGAGCAATCATATATTATTAAGCGCTGGATTTCGATATTTGTAGCAGATACTAGGTGTAATGTGGGGGCGTAGGGGGGATATAAAAAAGTAGAACTTCTCAGTATCGAAGGGATGTTAGATCTGGCTCGGTCAAATGCTGCGGATGTCTCAATTGAACTTTAATCTGGCTTGCATATCGTTCTTCTTCTTATTGTGCCATCCCCTAGTGGAGGTCGGCCACCATCAAGGTGATCTTATCTTTGTCGTCAACTACCCGGAATAGTTTGGTGGAGTTGCACTCGTACCAATCACGGAGGTTCTTAAGCCACGAAATGCGGCGCCGTCCTCTGCTACGCTTCCCATTGATCTTTCCTTGAATGACAAGTTGGGGAATGCTGTATTTTTGTCCTCTCATAATGTGGCTGAGGTATTGTAGTTTCCTGGTTTTGATACTACGTAGAACTTCTCGGTCCTTCCTTATTCGATTGAGAACTTTGGGTTAAGTTGAACTGCAGAGGTAGTACATTTGTTCTGAGTAAACCAGACACTGGTCTTCGCTGTCCTACAAGGCAAGTGGATGCGTAATATAGATCTAAAACAGATCATTATCCTCTCTCTTACCGAGACCGTCTGTGCATGGTGTCAACACCACATCCTCCTAGGGGTGACCCTGGTATCGCAGAACACAGCGGGTCTAGACTAAGAAGTCAATAAATATCCCTAGTATTGGGCAGCAGCAATTACCAGTACTGATGTAAGGTGAAGAGGATGGACTTCGGTACAACTTACATTTCGATAACTGAAGGCATCGTCGCAATGGCTTTAATGGTTTTGACACTGCGATGTGGAAAACAACAGGAAACTACTACATTAGCTATATTCTTAGTAATCACTATGGCTGGAATCCCCGGGCCGGCCATGAAGATTGCGACCTGGAATGTGCGATCTATGTTTAAAAGTGGAAAATTGCAAAACGTTATAATGGAAATGAATCGGTTAAAATTAGACATCCTTGGTATGAGCGAAATGAAGTGGAAGGGAAACGGCAGATTTAAAACTGACAACGGCACCTTGTATTACTCAAGAAATGATAATAACCACCATCGAAATGGAGTGGGTATCATAGTAACCGATAAAATTAACAGATCGGTCAATAGTTTTGTTCCCTACTCTGACTGAGTAATGCTATTACAACTCAAATCATGGATGAGTAATGTTAATATAATACAGGTGTACGCTCCAACTGCCGACAAAGATGACGATGTTATAGAAGAATTCTATCAACAGATAAATGAAATTCTAAAATCGACGAAAGATAATGAAGTTACCTTGATTGTAGGAGATTTCAACGCCTATCGTTCAAGTTAACCAAATTTTAGTGTTTTGGGAGACCACTAAAAATATCATTCACTGAATGTATACAGTAAATTATACGTGATGTTGTCATGGTCTGCAAAGATGCAAGATGATTGTAGAGTGACATAGATTCTTGGAGAGTGCGTTGTGGTATACATGTTTTACGTACTTCCCGGGTCTATTCGGATGTTACTGTATTAAAGCTTTTTGGAAGTTGTCACCTTGGACGATTGTCGTCAGCTCCAACTGATATATATAGTATACAGCAGTATCGCCCGGCACTTTTCAGGAGTAGAACGGTTTAATATTTGAAAATAAAAATTATAAATTTAATACGTAGAGTGCAAAAGATTGAATTTAAAAAAGTAAAAAAAAATATTCTTAGAGATTTTTATTTTTAACATAATAAAGTATATTTTTGTACATGTGTTGCATTTAAATATCTTGAAAAGTAGTACATATTCAATTTATTATTTTAAGGCTTTTTTATATAATATAAATATCCAATCCATCATTCTAGGGCTTTTCGATATACAATATTTGTGGCTTTTCCATTTGGTGCCGAAATATATAGATTTTTACTACTCCCCACTCTTGATGCCGTTACATAAAATAATTGTACGTAAGTGAAACATTTCGATATAATGTGGCAGCACGGCTCGGTTGACTCCCTGCCGATTAGCAATTCTAATAATACAATTATTTGCATCTAACTTTGCCATTTGACCTCCGATCAAGCTGAAATAAACGCGAACATTTTCAATAAAAAATTGGGGATTGCAGCATTAAATTCCGCGTTTTAAGGCCCTGTACGCGTCGGCATTTTCCGTAAAAACCGTAAAACTGTCCCGTCGTGCAACGCGTTGACTCGTCAGCCTCCGCCTACTATCCAAATTTTGTTTAAATCAGACAGCGCGTGTGGATTTCTATAAAAAACCGAAACGACGGTACAAACATCCAAATATATTATTTTCAAAATTATAGTATAGATTAGATTGGGACAGGCGTAATAAATTAGAATTCAATATTGATAAATGCGATCTTTTATCGTTTACCAGAGCCTCGGAAGTGTTGTTAAACTTTTGTTTAATTCTTTAGTTCAAAGCAGACTTGAGAGTGGGTCTATTGTTTGGGCACCGCATCAGTTGAAATATGATCTTATGGTGGAACGAGTTCAAAATAAAATTTTAAGACTTTTATTTGAAGTTATATGGATACTATCCATGACTTTATCCTGCTGGCTTTCTTTTAGGTATGCTTACATTTGTAGTTTAAATGCTAGAAAATATCAATATTTGATCACGTATTTTTTTCGACTTATACGTAGTGTACATGAGAATTTTATCATTTTTAGTAGTATTTACTTGCATTTCCCTGATTATTATATTAGAGATGGGCAGCATCAGTTATTTGTTCTTCTCTAAGGTACAGATTTAACCTGCCATTGGTGATGCCAATTAGTAAGTAATAAAGAGTAATAACTTTGTTTAACCAAATCGCTTCGGATGTTGATATATTACACCTACGTGAGAATGAGTATTATAGGTGGGCGTTGTTTTATAAATTCTTAAAACTGTAGAACAATTAATTATCTGTTATGAAAAAATAGGTGGCACCATATTGTGTTGATTCTAGGAATAGGCTTAATTTCCCTGATAAACTGTATCATAGTGTTTACCTATGTACAGTTATAATATAACAAATTTTTATTTAATTTAATATTGGATAAAAACAATGCTAAAATATAACGTTACTAAAACAACAAGGTGTTCAATAAAACGAAATTATTAAAAAAAGTATCGTAAATGGTATTTTTTCAAGTGCTCGTAAAATCATCGTAGCGAGATCTAATATTGTACCCTGAGGGTGGAGTTAGCAAGAAATACCTATCAGCAGGATTCCTCGAAAGCTTGTTATTTAGACTGAAGATTTAAGAACCTAAGCTTTCTTAGTCTGACAATTAAAGCTTTGGGCTTAGTACTGGAAAAGTGCTTCACGTACGTACAGTGTATTGTATTATAAAAAAAATACATTATAAATAATAAATATTAATATAGTGAATATTACAATAGTGGAAATGACACCGATCGAATATTCTTGACACATTGACTGCTGACTATATCATCATCAGCCAGGGTCTATCCACTGCTGGATGAAGGCCTCCCCAAGCTTCTTTCAACTCTTTCGTCCCATGTCGTTCGCTGCCACGTATTTCCACCGAACTTTATCAGTTCGTCAATCCAGCGGCTTTTAGGGCGATCCTGTGGCCGTTTCGTGCCCCTTGGGTACCATTGGATGACGGCATTTGTCCAGCGGCCGTCCTTTCGGCGAGAAATGTGCCCCGCCCATCTCCATTTCAGCTGTAGGCAACGTCTATTACATCGCGTACTCCTGTCTGCTTCCTAACCTATTCGTTTCTCTTACGGTCCTTTCGCATGATGCCCAACATACACCTCTCCATGCCTCGCTGGGCAAATCTTAGCCTTTGGACATGCCTCGTCTTGAGGGTCCACGTCTCGTAGCCATACGTGAGCACATAATGGTGGCAAGATACTATTCAGACGTCCGAAAGCACTCCATGCTGACTATATAATTACTAATTAATTACCACATTTAAATGTCATGCTAATTATATCCAAGGGGCCGCTAATCGTTACGCGCTAGGCGCGTCTTTAGCGTCCAATTTATTAACATAGTGTACATAATTAGTTACTTAGGGTGTCGATGTATTAAACAAAAGACAATTTATTGGCATCAGGGAGATATCATGGAGGAGAGAGTTATGAATACATCTTCTTCTTATTGTGCCATCCCCTAGCGGAGGTCGGCCACCATCAAGGCGATCTTATATTTGTCGTCTGCTGCCCGGAACAGTTCGGTGGAGCTGCACTCGTGCCAATCACGGAGGTTCTTAAGCCACTAAATGCGGCGCCGTCCTCTGCTACGCTTCCCATTGATCTTTCCTTGAATGACAAGTTGGGGAATGCTGTATTTTTGTCCTCTCATAATGTGGCCGAGGTATTGTAGTTTCCTGGTTTTGATACTACGTAGAACTTCTCGGTCCTTTCCCATTCGATTGAGAACTTCAACATTTGTCACTTGGTCAGTCCAAGGAATTTTGAGGATGCGTCTATACAGCCACATCTCGAAAGCTTCAAGTCTCCGTGACTCCGTGACATCTCTTGGATTAGCGATATGAATACATAACAAGCTAAATAGTATTAATTATTATTAAATGCACTAATAAAAATGTTGTTGGTTGGTACCGGTAGCGAAGGATGGATGTAGGCTGTTAAGATTCGACATAAATATTGGACACTAAACTTTATCAGTCAAATGTATTTGTTTACATTGAACTAAGTTTACAATCTGTAGATAGTGATTGTTAGTTTATAAAATTCAATTAAGCTCTACCTAATCCAAGCCATTTATAGTAGATAATAGTCAAAAGATATTTGTTTATTTATAAAATATCTGAAATTATGCCATTAAACCATACATAATTTTAGATATTATATAGATAGAAGAGAATTCTTTATCGATTAAGGTTTTGTATAAGCAGGGCTTAATGAATTTAAATAAAACTTACTTACACCAAAATATGTAATATGTATTCTTAATTCAACGAAAACAAATAGGTATGAATGAAAAAGTGTACATAATTTTTATCGGATCGCCCATAGCTTACCTAAACTATTATGGCTTCGTTTAGGTAGGGTTTAATTGAATTTTAAAAACTAACCTTCAAATTGTAGAAAACAAATAAGTATGTCTGACAAGGTTTAGTCTGCACGATGTATGTCGAATCTTAACAGCCTACCTCCACCCTTCGTTACTGGATGGCACTATCCCCATCTGGTATTTTATAACAACGTTTTTCTTAGCTCGTATTCTTATTTGTACGGTACAAATCTTGCAATCGCTTTTGAACTAACTTCCCGACTAGCAAAACATTTGAAACTTTTAGAATATATCAGAACACGATGACAATGCATTTTTTTAATACTTTTAGCCATCTTTAAGTAGAATTGAATTCATTTTCAGTTAATTCTGTTTTGTATGAAAAGTTATTTCGACACCATTATTGATTGCTAGGGGTCTGGGGTCCTAGCAACTAAATTATTAATAATATATACGTGCGTTACTATGGAAATCGATATTACATTTCAGTATTATTTCTATTAAGTACAATTTTTTTGATCGTTTAAGCTAGTTAAGTCAAGTTTATATGATTCAACAGAAAATTTTATCTTGTAATTATTTTCATATATCCTGGAATCGTATATCCTGGAATGCGGGTTTAGACTAGTTTGTATATAATTAGCCGATAATACAATATCTGAAATCACCATGTTAAATCTTGAATCAAGATAAGGAATTAAATGACATGGAAAAGAAAACGAAATAATGGTAGCTACGTACTTCGATGAATGGTACATACTTAAATGAATGGCGCAGTTTGATAGCCCTGAAAATGGCTCGGTGGCAAATTAATCGTTAAATTTTACCGTTGTTCCGCTCAAGGCAGGATGGGATGTCCCATAAAACGTTTACTGTGTGCCAGCAGTTGCCAACAAACTGTGTTGCGGTGCCAAATTGGCAAAAAAAAAACTTTGAATGTGCCATCGTAAACGTTGTATTTATTTAAAGATGCAAAAGACACTTTTATGTGGAAGATTCGCGATGGTATTTCTCCAAGGAAAACTTTTTAAGACTTACTGCAGTTATTTTTATAAATTGTGATGGAAACAACCGGAACGATGTTAAGACGGTACTTCAGTGAAACGGCAAATAATTTTCAACTATAGGTGCGACGAAATTTCGGACTGGCTAGCAATCGGAGAGCAAAAGTAGACCTGTGAACACGTCAATTTGTTTTGTGATGGCGACGGGGTAATTAATTCTTAAATCGTGTAAAGTGACTAAAAAACGTAACCTATTTACTTGAAAAGAAAACATTTCAATGAATATATTATTAATATTAGTAATAGAGCAATAAACATAACATTAAATGGACGCATGTCGACTTTTTATGACAAATTATATTTTGTTCTACACGCGTCATTTGTACAATCTTCGCGTCGAATAGTCACGATCGTTTTAGACCGTGCCGCAGCTGAAGTATAGCCTTAAGAATTTTATAAACACAAATCAAATTTTACATAAGACACAAAGACGTTTTTGTTATATTTTTTATATTATTGCATGATGATTATTAAGTTAGTGTTTTATTTTACTAATAAAAAAATAATTATCATGGTAATTAAGGATATTTATGGTTACTTAAGTCTTTTTTCCCACTTCAATTCCTTCTTTTTTTAAAAAGAATATAGGCTAAATTTAGATGATGACTATTTGGTATTTCCGGCTCACATCATTTAGACACTGCGTGTATTAAATTTTGTAGTGTTCAATGTATTACCCAATAAAACTTATTTTGAAAAAATTGACTTTCTTTTAGGTATAGGTACTTACAAACTGTAGCTTAAAGCTTAAAAAAGATTTTCGTAAATATAATCTCTGTCATTCTTGGCAATTTTGACATATGTGTCTTTGGTAATTATTTTAGAAATTGGGGATTGTTATTTGTTCTGCGAAGTTGCAAAACTAATCTTCCATTAGTAATGCCAATTGGGAGCGCAATAACTATGTTTAATCAAATCGCTTCGGATATTGATATACCTATTCGCTTATTTATATGAGTTTAGGTGGACGTTGTATTATATTTTTTTAAGATATGGTCTATCAATCTTGTTCACTCGGTGTGCTTCCATGTACCTTTTATATTTTTTTTTCTATAATATTACCCTATATTTTTATTTTAATATATTTATTTTTTATGTTATCCCATGAACGCTTCAAATTTATAATTTGTGATATTCATTATTAAGTAAAATAAATAAATTGAATTTGAATCTTCGAAATTTAAATAACTTATGCAGCGTTCAGACGTCTGTCCACTTGTCCAGTCATCTAATTGTCCTAGCGTCCAGTCGACGCTGCTCAATCGTCTTATTTCAGATTCTTTGATCGTACCCTTGATTGTACCCTTATTTAAATATTCCTAAAGGCGGTGCAATTTTCTAACAAATCATAACGCTTCTGTTTTGAAAACAAATTGACATAATATTATACAATATGTTGTTTCAATGGAATATCTGACCATACGGAAAAAATCATAAAGGCTATTATGCATTAACTGTTTTTGGGGTATCAGATTAAAAAAAAACCTTGATGTCCTTGACCTGTTATAATTTCTCCGGACTAAATTGATCATAATTATTGACTATGGAATTACCTTTAAAGTTAATTCTTTCTAATAAGTTTCTGCGACTTCAGAACAAATATTCTCCAAAAATTATACCAGCTAATTTTTTTCCAGCATGAAATAGAATAATTACAAGATAAAAAGAACTTTTAATATACAACGTTTTTAAATTTTCTGTTGAATCATATAAACTTGACTTGACTAGCTTAAACGATCAAAAAAATTGTACTTGATAGATATAATACTGAAATGTCATATTGATTTCCGTAGTAACGCAGGTATATATTATTAATAATAATTTAGTTGCTAGGACCCACTTAGCAACCAATAATAGTTTTACTTTTTACGGATTTCTTCCGAAATAACTTTTTATACAAAACAGAATTAACTGAAAATGAAATCAATTCTACTTCGCTATCGCGAAATCGCGATCGCTAAAAGTATTTAAAAATGCATTGGCATCGTGTTTTGATATAATCTAAAAGTTTCAAATGTCTGGCTAGTCGGGAAGTTAGTTACAAATCGATTGCAAGATTTGTACCGGACAAACAACCACCGGACAAATAAGAATACGAGCTAATAAAAACGTTGTAAAATTAGGAAAGTAGATTGGAAATGTATGAATGTGATGCAAAAGAATGCATCTAAGTGAAATACATTGTCCAAGAATAAAAATGTAGTTTTTTTTAAATATAACATCAAGTAAAACTGGTTTAACCTGTACAATATTACTGTGATAAAATAAATTTGAAAGTTTACATGCTAATTAATATATTTAATTAAATAATATTTCCTAACAAATTTCAAATAGTTGATCAGCCCTTATAAAGGTATTGTAAACCTTTTTACGATGGCAGCATTATTAATTTCATTATTTTGTTACTTGTAATACCCACGTACATATTAGTTTCGGTAATAAAAATGCAGTTTTATGAAGCGAGAGGCATAAACGTTTCCTAAGTAACATTACGGGCATGCATTTTTAAATGAATCAGCTGAAAATTTATTAGAAAATTAAGTGTATCTAATAAAACTATAATAATGTTATTACAAAGAAATAATATGGAAAAGTTTTGGAAATATACCTAATAATATATTAGAAAATATGTAGGTAGGCATCTAGGAAAAATCCTGTACGCAATAGAATTTCATCACATATAATATATTTTGCTTGATGATTTGGAAGAGCGCTGATGAGTAGGTATTAAAATTGACTAATAGTTAAAATTTGTCACAATTAGTATGTCACGCCGTAGCATATTGGATAAATGCGACGAATTGGGGCGTAAACCCATGGAGATGCAGGGTTCAATTCCCGGCCGGGGTGGCTTACTTTTTTCAAAAAAGATTTTTTGTATTGGTTATAATATATTCTCTCAGAAAGTGTTTTTCTAAATTATATATGTTTAAACTTTATGTTATGTATTTTCAATTTTGAATGGTTATAATTATATTATGATATATACATTTTAACGATTTTTTATACTAAGTTGATTTCACATTTCATGCAGAATAAAAATAGTCACTAGTATTTTTTATTTTACAATTATTAAAACATAAATGATGTAAATGTGAATTCTGTAAAGGATCCCATCTTGTTATTAAACAATACCATTTTATGCTGTTAAAATTAAGTTTATTAAATGTACCTATTGACTTTTGATTTTTTACTTATTCATGATGTTTTTATTTATATCAAATAGAGCTTCGATATTGTAAACATCATGAAATTAGATTAACAATTTCCATGATAAAGAACACTACGTAGTAAATACTCATTGTTTTTTAAAAAATCGTATCTGCAAAGTATATCAGGCAGTTGGGTAGAAAAAATGTAAAAGATCAGATTTTTAATTTAAAATTTTGTATTAAAATTTTAAAGAAAACATTATTTATTATTTTTATTACTACTTGCTTTGACTAATATTTTTTAATATTAATATCATATTGGTCATTTCCACATCACTGAGAATAGTAAATACCTTGAAATTTCACCATAGTCTGAGCGACTAAGACTTTTCATCCCTGTCAGTCCTCTGCTTCTCTCAGAACAGATTTAAGGCTGCCCTTAGTAAACTAATTCACTTGATCGCTTCTTTTGCTTCACCTTCCTTAGAGGCTACTTAAAACCACCAGTCTATTCATATTATCATGTGTTCTTCTCTCCCCGGCACTGTACATTAAAGTAAATTCTTTAAACTCAGCCAGAGCTCACTTAGAGCGTAGCAACCTGTCTTGGGTATCTGCTCCCAGGACATTCCTAGTCATACAACAAATGCTTCACATAGCCACTGTAGGGCCCCGTGATACGCTCGATTAAGACCGAGTGTGGTGCGGGGCGGATTTGGTTTGGAGGGACTAACTTTAATGTGCCAAACAATATGTCGAAAAAACGACCGAATGCGTCTCAGATATATAGTCGATCTTCCGTTACCTTGCTCTTACGGTCCATGACTTAAAAAGTATGAAGAACCTTTCTGATCCTTCCATACAGCAGTAAGACTTATCATCACATTTTTCTGAATCTGTATACGCCGTCTTATTTATGCTTCACATCCACCTGTTCCACTAATTCGATTCCAGATATACCAACTCGTCTGCTGTTTCTAGGTGTTTGAGTATATAATACTCGCTACTGGTAAAATATTATCCCGAACATTTTTAATTGATGCCTAATTTATCAATATATTTTTTAATAAATAAATCAATAATGACATGATTTTATAGAAAAGATAAAATTTTATATTATACTATAATGAAAAAACATCTTTACCCTATGAACCCTTAATATAACATCAAAAAAATTTGCTGGGTTATTTTCGTGTTGTTATTGACGGTGATTTTAAATATTATATAAAGGCTCCCAAGAATTTCGTGTTTTGTTTTAAAGCTTAGAAATTTAAGGGGTTGCCCCATAAAAAGTCAAGCTTAAGCGACGACGCCACCCGAATGTCGAATAATGCTATTATTATGTTATTATCAAAGATATGAAAATTTCATTATGCCTTTCCCAAACCTTTATAAAATAATATGCACCAGTTCACTTCTGCTGTAAACAATTTTTTTTGTAATTTCAACTTTTATTTAATAAAAGAAATATGTCCATTAATTATTATCTATTTGATTTATTATTTTTTATGCTGAACGTGCTGGTTGGGCCATTTACATTCGCATTCCATCCTTAATTCCCGTCTCCTTCAGATCCCAGTGTTATTTTCTCTAGACCAAGTGACCGGCAGTCACTGTGATGCAAATAAAATTCAGTTACATCCGCATAGCGGACGCGAGCGGACATCTGATAGCTTACCGTCGCTAGTAATTCAATTGATAATACAGACTGATTCAGAAGTATTTCGTCAGCTTGACATAGTGTGACCGTCGGATACTTCTAAATACCTGGCAAGCCTTGATATAGGCTCTCATCATTTATCAACCCCATATCATATCATTCAGCGCTCGAAATGGAAAAGTTTACAATCCGGAGCGCTCTAAATTTTCTTAAGATACATAGTTATCAAATTTTATGTGTATTTTATAAAAATAAGTGTGTTAGATATTTTTGTTATAATGGCATGTCTAGCTTATACATGCAAATTATTTTTTTCAACGAGACGGAGCAATAATTTTATAATAACGGTGCTCCGGTCCATTTCGAGCCCTGAAATCATCCATCAACAGTGTACCGTCAAGTTCCGCGAACCGGGTAACCCAAACAACAATAGGTACCGCGCGAGTGATAGTGCAACCAGACCACGGAGCCATCATCAACATCATAAAAGGTCAGTATCTGGCATCCTGTTAAATCGCCCCCGGAATCCACATCACCTTCAAAATTATACAGCTCACTTGCAAAAAGCGCCACCACGTGCAAAAATATAACCAAACGCCTAAATTTTAATTTTCAAATATCTCACGTTCTATTTGTGATAATACAGTAATTCTTTTTATCCTTGGTGGTATGGCAAATATAGCATTGAACATATTTACAAATTTTAATAAAACATATTACGAAAATAAACAAATCACAACTCCTGCGTTTGTGATCATGTCGAATAGTTCTTTTTAATCTTTGTAAATAATTTTGTAAAATATTTCAATTATTGGCGAGGGGTTGAGGTAGGCTGTTAAATTTGATATAAATAGTGCAGACTTAACTTTGACAGTCATTATTATTTGTTTTTGTTGAACTAAGAATACACTTTACAGATGGTGCTGGTTGGTTTTTAAAATTCAAATATACCTTACCTCAACCAAACCATAATAGATAATGTTATGAGCAATCCGACAAAATAGTACATACTTTTTCAGTCATACTTATTGGTTTTCGTTGAATTAAAAATACAAATTACACATTGTATTAATCTGTTTTTACAAAATTGATTAAGCCCTGCCTAAACCTAACTATAGTCAATAAAAATATACTTCTCCCTATATATATCAAAAATTATGTATGATTGGGCAGGGTTTAATTAAATTTTAAAAACTTCCCAACCAAGGCCTGAAAAAAAAAGATGCATAAGTGCAAGTGAGAAAGTATTCGGCATCCTTATAATCTTTGCGACACGCGCTAGAGTAAGATAAAAAGTTTACAAATGTGCGAGATGGTTTGTTATGGTATCGCCGCCAAATCTTAGTTTGTTGCTTAACTAAGCGTCGATAACATGCAAGCGCGTGTTACTAAAATTGATATTTTTTGTGTTAAACATAAATTCAGTGGTAAATATTTTTAGTTAATTAAGTTGGAAAGATGGTTCTGTGTGTTGTATTAAAATGTGGTAGCCGTACTGATAAGTAAGAAGATGGTATTACGTTTCATAGGTAAGTATATGTTATGTTCGTGATAATTTATTTGTATAAATTATTATATATCTTAATATCAAGTGACCTAGTGTTTCTTTAAAATAACTTGAATTATGAATATTTTTACCTAATGGTAGCATTTTGAGCGCTTCAAAATACTATATTACATAAAAAATAGAAAATTATATTTTAATTCTGAGCGTCTAGTGCAAGCGTTTTGGGCCAGCGCTTTGGGCGAAATGGTCTATGATCTCGAACATTTCTGTACGAATGCGTTCGCTCGCCCACAAATCAAACGCACGGCACGCAGCTTCTTTAACCAATGCAATGGGTGCCGTCTAGATGTATCTATAGTCTAATTTCCCAACACTATCTACAAATTGCAGTCTCAGTTCAATAAAAACAAATAGGTTTGACTGACAAAGTTTAGTATGCACTATTTATGTCGGATCTTAATACTGCCCTTCCAAAGAAGAAGAAGAAAAAAAATTGAGTTATGAATGCCATCCGTTAGGTAATTTTGAAAACTATATATTCTGTTCACTTTAAAATCTGAATTATCACTAAAATACCGTTAAAATCCTTAGTAAAAAATGGACATCTGCTAAAATAATACAAATTTCTTAGCAAAAAGCCAGTAATTGCACCTATTTATTGCAGTTACTGCTTGTTTATTATTACTTTATTTGTATTTTAACATCCTACAAATAAAAATTATCACCGTTTTTTATTAATTCACAGTACTAAAGTTGGGAAAGAACCACATTATGTCATTTATCTCGAAAATGTGTGAGAGTTAGTTACTGCCTTCTTTCTTAGAAGGGCAAAATAGCCAACATCCACCTTTTGCCACTGCTTTCAATAATGTATTGAAATTCTTGGACCAATTAATTAATTTGCTGAGTAAAACAAAGCCAAAAAATACGGCTGTCACCAAATTATATTGTCTGTCCCCTGAATTTAATGACATTTGGACTTTGGGGAGCCTCTGCCTAGAAGATGGTGGCTGAGATTGGTCGTCGTTTGACTGATAGAACATGTGGTTACATGTAAGCTGTACGTATGCAGTTCATCGTGGGACACTTATTCGTGCGCCGCAGTACGTGAAACATGAGTTCATGTTTAGATAGATTATGAATGTGTTGAATTTGCAATAATGTTCACTAAGTAAAATAAATGAATTTTAATACTAAATAATAGTATACAGAATAGAAATACGGAAAATATATTATTTCATAATAGGTTTTTAGCCTGGAATAGTTTGCAGTACTGCTGAATTAGTATGAATAATATGGTTACATGTAAGTTGTACGTGTGCAGTTTATCGTGGGACACTTATTCGTATGCCGCAGTACGTGAGACATGAGTTCATATAACATTTTATCAAATGACGAGTTATTTGTTGAACATTTCACCGTGGAATACATTTGTACGTATCTTACAAAATGCGGCGATAGTTTGCAAATAGCACTGTTCCAATTAGATTAACCCTAACCTAACCTAACCTAGTAAAGACATGTTGTAGCATACGTACAAAATTTGTACTATATTTTATGTACTATATGTATATTTAATATATTCCACGGTGAAATGTTCAACGAAGAACTAATCATTTGATATGTTACACGAACTCATGTTTCACGTACTGCGGCGCACGAATAAGTGTCCTGCGGTGAACTGTTTACGTACAAATTTCCGGATACGAAAATATGTGAGCACTGTTCATTTGAGTACTTAAGAATACGCATAGAAATCTATAGAGATAATGCAGTCACTATTTTGGGAACTCTTGAAGTGTCCAGCGGACTGGAAGAGATATTTTATATACTAAGGAAAACCTAAAATATTAATTAATAGGCATATATAGATATCTGTACTTAGGTATATCATGTAATATTATAAATTTTCTCACTGTTTTTTTTCTTTTACTTATTTATTAAAATTATTGTTTAATTATTCATTCATAAATATACATTGAAAACATGTTTAATTAATAAAGAATGTTAC
Organism: Rhyacophila brunnea; assembly: GCF_057557595.1. Taxonomy (NCBI): domain Eukaryota; kingdom Metazoa; phylum Arthropoda; class Insecta; order Trichoptera; family Rhyacophilidae; genus Rhyacophila; species Rhyacophila brunnea. The sequence goes on along the minus strand of NW_028232904.1, from coordinate 25,592,422 downwards.
ATAAAAGAATAATATGTTAATATTATAAAAGTATTTACATTGAAAAAATATTTTTTCGATAAGCTTGTTTTTAATTTTTAATATATTTTTTTATTAGATAAATTTTTATCGTGGCGATAAAAAACATAAAAAAGATTACCAAACGAAATCACATAACGAATAAAATAAAAAAATAAGCTAATATTAAAACCTTTGAATGTTTTGCTCACTAGAGGCACCCAAATGCAAAATAATATGCAACTTGCAGTTTAACATCATATATTGAATTTATAATCGATTTAAGTTTTTTTTTTAGCTTTTCACCATTTTCAGGCACTATGTGCAATCACCTAACTGTAAATTCACACTGATAACGAATACAGTAAATCCGATTACCATTAGTGAAGGGTGCCCATAGTGTCTGAAGATGCCGAGAGGTGAAACCCGGGTCGCAAAAAAAACGACGCGAATTAAATAGTACGAAACGTAAATTAATTAGAATTTAAATTCAAATTCCATCAATTACCCTCAATTGATCATTTTATTTTTTTAATATAATTGATTATATCGTGGTTGGGCCATTTATATTCCCATTCCACTCCTTATCCCCTCACCCACCTCCTAATTCCCAATTATTGTTACCAGACAATCAATAAGCAATTACGGGTCATGAGAAACGATGTTACAAGGAATATTGAGTTGCATCTCGATAGCGGGCGTGAGCGGGCTTCTAATAGCTTTCCGTCGCTTAAGTGATTGACTCAATAGATACAAACTCATTTAGAATATATCATCATCATTCATACCCCCTCAAATATAATCCATAAAACTGTGTTACCAAGTGCGTGAGTGTACGAACCGGGTGACCCAAAAAAACAATACCGTGCGAGTGACAGTTTAAACCAGACCACGGAGCCATCATACATCATCGCAAAGATCAGTGTCTGGCATTTTGTTCCATCGCCCCCACCCCTAGATCCGACCTCTCTTCCCTCAAAATAAACAGTCCACTTAAAAAGCTCAACCATATGGTTTAATAGATAGGTACATAATATGAATTTAAAAACGTTAAAAAGATGTTAAATATTTTTAAAAGTCAATGATAACCATTGATATATTTCTTTATCAATATACAACGATACAAACATACCAACAATATTTAACATCATTGATGATACCCTACAAATTATTAAAAAAACGTCATAAAATGTACATATTTTCTGGATGTTAACTTATTATTATATATTATTTTATGCTAAGGGTCGTAATTGAGTTTATAAAGTTTCTTTATGGTAATTGAATATTTCATAGTTGTTGTATGTATACCCACCTATATCATATTTTATGTATTATTATTAAATAAAACTAGATTATTGTAATAAATATAAACACTATGTTTAGTATAACTTAAATTCTTTTCAAATAGAGCTTCAATAATGGATCAAACCATTGATGGAATCAAGCATGGCCCCACTATTTTTTCTCTTTCAAGAATTTGTTATCTATTATCTTAATAATATTTATTATAATAAATGTACCTATAGCTTTGTTCAATATTTTGATTTACTTAATATAAAGTCAATATTCTTGGTTGTATTCTTTTTGGACTGAATTTACATTGAATCTCAGGTATTGGTAAAATAAAATGTCAGTTCTTTCAATAACACTGTGATACACTTTGAGAATCACCATTTCCTCGGTTGAAGTCACGGTCGTGAAATCAGCTGTTTTTTCTCTTGGCTCTCTTTAAAAAATGTCTGCGAGCATTACTCTAATAAGCTATTAAAAATTCATTTTGGATTCCTCTCGGCTGACTTGTTTTTGTAAAGGAATATTGCTCTACTTAGTAAACGTCCCGGGCATATTATTTTGTAAACGATTTTTAAATTATCAGATATTATTTTCTTTGAACGTAAGATGTATGTAAATTTTATTTTTGGTGTTTTTCAAAAATATAAATATTAAAAAACGAAATTAAAACACCTACGAGATACAAAACAACATCTAATATGACTATTTTTACAACGTTTTTCTTTTATTTTTCCGGTGGTTCTTTGTCCGGTAAAAATCTTGCAATCGATTTTTAACTAACTTCCCGACTAGCTAGACATTTAAAACTTTTAGAATATACCAGAACACGATGTCAATGCATTTTTTTAATACTTTTAGCCATCTTTAAGTAGAATTGAATTCATTTTCAGTTAATTCTGTTTTGTATGAAAAGTTATTTCGATACCATTATTGGTTGCTGGGGGGTCTGGGGTCCTAGCAACTAAGTTATTAATATATACGTGCGTTACTCGGAAACGAAATCAATATGACATGTCAAGTACATTTTTTTTGATCGTTTAAGCTAGTCAAGTCAAGTCAAGTTTATATGATTCAACAGAATTTAAAAACGTTGTACATAAAAAGTTCTTTTTATCTTGTAATTATTACATTTTATTAAGTTCACTTGTGCTACTATTTACCCTGTAAAGTAGTTTTACATATTACTAGTACATAGTTACCTAGAATCAAAGCTCACATTCTCCAAAAATCGAGTTTTGAAAAAAAAATATACTAATATATTTTTTTTAATACTATCTATTGTAAAGTTTCTAAAGATTCCTTTTTGACAGTATGAGAAAAGAAGATAAATACTGATCCTTGTTTTGTTATAAATACCTTGGTGGCAGAGTAAAATAATTTTTACAATGTTTAAAATGATTTTTTATAACTAATTATTTTTATTTAAAATATTTATGCATTAAGAATCACGTTCAATAAAAAAAAAGCATTTGCAGAATGAGTGTATTGATTTAAGCTTACTCATGTTATTATCATCTTCATCATCAGTCTGAATTGATCCACTGCTGAATGAAGGCTTCTATAAGCTGATTCTACTTCGCTCAGCCCTGTATGTTGCGTTGCACGCACTTCCGCAGAACTTAACCATTTCATAGATCCAGCGGCCTCTCGGTCTACCTTGTGGGAATTTTGTAACTAGCTACCACTGAGTGACTAGATTTGTCCAGCGATTGTCCTTTATTCGAGTTATGTATCCAGCCCATTTTAATATGAGGTTTTTATAACATCGCAAACCCTTATTTGTTTCCTTATCCAATCATTCCGCTTTCTGTCCTTTCGAGTTATGGCCATGGTGTGTAAAATTACCACCTGCGCTCCCGTTATGTATATGCAGCCACGTCATACGCGGCCGGCTAACATAACCCTTACGTGTGCCAGATCAAAGAATTTAAGCCATCATTTTGTCCCGAGCAGAGCCGCATGGGACTGGTGATGCAACCTTGCACCAAAGTGCAAATGCATGATGTTTATTTAAATGGCAACTATCAGAGTGACTTTAATTTGAAGAGTCGCAAGAGGAGTCGAGAGTGTCCCGCCCCCCGTACGCTCTGGCGAATTTAGTAAAGGCCGCAAAATTGGCCTCGGTTGCCACCATGTCCGCGTGTCTTATTGGGCCCGAATGGGGTTGGACCCGGACAAACAACTCCGCTCGTTCGGGGCCCATAAGTGGACAGTCCCACAGGACGTGATCTGCGTCCTGCTGGTCGTGTCCACATGAGCAACCCGACCCATGTCCTGCCAAACCAAACCCCTGCAGTTTGGCCGCAAAGTTTCCATGGCCAGTCACGAATTGACTAGTCCAGTGGGTCGGCACCAGTCTCTTCATCATGTGTCTCACCAAGACATCTGAAAAGTATAGAAAAGTCTGGCGGCCCTTAGAGGAGGCCACCCATCTCGCCTGCCATGCCGCAGACCCCCGCAAGGACCGCCAGGGCATCCAAAAATGTGGTCCTATAGGCCTTAGTAAGGCCAATCAGAGCAGCCCTCTGTCCGCTAAGCAGAGTTGCGACTGAACTGTCGAGCCGTGCGGACGTGTTTTTGCATCGCTATTATTTCGCTTTCGTTATCTTCAATTTTGACCCTGCTATTCACAAGTTTTTGATCCCGTTTCTATACTAATACCTTCGCCTGCCCTTGGAATACGATTTGTGAAACTTTTGTGTGTTTTCCCCTTGGACTTTCCCGGGAATTGTGACTTTTAATTCGTTTAATAATAGTTACGTAATTATTGTAACAATAATATTTATTGTGCGATAAATTGTGGTTGAGTGAGTGACGTGTGACGAGTGTTACCTAGCGCCATGGTCAACCACAAAGGGGACCCTATGCAAGTGGAAGGAATGTCCACTAGGAAGCGGAAGTCGGACGTGGCTGAGGGTATTGGTGACCCAAAGCAGGCCCCCAAGGTCAAGGATAAAAGGCCTGAGAAAGAAAAAGAGAAAGACAAGCAGAGCGCTTCCACCACTTCAAAGGGCAAGGGCGTTAAGTCAAGGGCTGGTTCAACCTCAGCATCTTGCGAGGAGATCAGTCCCGTGGCTTTGAGTATTCTCTCTGAGTCTCAGGAGAGTGCGTCCAGGGCGACGATTGCCATCAAAAGGGCGCTTGCCACCCTCGAGAAGGACAGTCGTATTGCCAAAGCAACCGTAAACGCAGTTGCCGAGGAGCTTGAGATGGCAATCACTGAAACGTGGGCCATGGCGATAGAGCTGGAGGCACACAAGGCAATTGTGAAGGATCGTGCCTTCTTAACGAGAGCCATCATCCAGGCTCCTTCTTACGCTCCTCCCAGGGCTCTTTGGAGTGACGTAACCCGTAGAGAGGCTCAACCAACTAGAGTCTCCGAATGGCCACCAGTTCCTCCGAAAACTGTCGCCAGGCCGGGGGTGATGTTTTATCCGACTAAGGAGGGCCAAGAATCGACTGCCACAAAGGAAGCGGTCATGAAAACTATTGTGCCTGAAACTTTGGGAGTGCACATCACCGGGGTACGCAAGATCCGGGGAGGCGGGATCATCGTGCATCCCAAAAGTGACGACGAGGCTAAGCGGCTCATGGCTGCCCCTGGGCTGACTGAGGCCGGCTTAAAGGCCCAAGTCGCGGGGAGAAAGCTTCCCCGCGTCATAATTTTTAATGTACCCATTGAGACGACAGAAGAGCAGCTTAAGGAGGCAATCATAAACAATACCCAGGAGGCGTCTGGCCTTGCATCTGAGGGTTACGCTGGAACTAAACTGAGCCACAAGGCGGGACCGAAGACCAAACGTTGTCATATCGTCGCTATAGGATTTGTTTCCCGAATATCCATTTTTGTCGAAATCGACATATTAATGCAGTTCAATTTTTTTTATCGAATTCTACCGAAATCATTTATAAAACAATATATTTTTATCTAGGAACAGAGATATTTTTTTAAAAAACCCGAATACGCCATGTTAAGTTACAATTACTCCGTGGTGTTCTCCCGAATGTCCAAATATTCGTACCTGAATATCCAAGTTAATTTCGGTCGAAATATATCTCTGGCTGAGTGTTTATTTCCCGAATATGGCTTTAGCCAATCAAACCGCGCTCACGCCGTGCATCTCGCTCTCACATTCACGCTGTCTAGCTCTAAAACAATCACGCCCACTTTCATATTTTTTGGCCGTCCGGTGACTTATTTCAAATTTCGTCTTATTGATATTGTTTTTAACGTTACTATTGTTTTAATAGTGAAATTATCAAATTTGAAGAGATCATTCATAGCTGATACATCACCAGTTCGCCCTGAACTTAGAGTAGAGTTGTGGAAGTGAGTATTTTAACCTAAATAACTGCATTTTGTTTTGATAAATGACACAAAATCCCAACGGTTATATGAATTCTACAGTATGACCCGGCAACTACTATGACGTAAAAAATAATTATTATTTCAAATTATTATTAATCAAACATTGTTTGTCTTTATTTTACTTTTAATCTAGGTATTTCTATGAAAATAAAGGCGATGTTATTATTTATTTTTGAATGCGCTGATAGTTATTTTAATTTAATATGTATGTTAGTAACCATTTATTTGGTGGATATTATATACTTAGGATATTGGTACCTACCTAATATTAGCAGCCAATGGTAATTAATTTATACATGCTATTATTTTGTGTTGTTATTCCTTACAGTATTAAAAATATATAATATTTATTTGGTGGTTTGTAATAAGTTTAATTGTCAATTATAGAAATATATAGATATAATAATACACAGATATATATAAATAGATTTTTTTTTTGGAAAAAGTATTAATATAAAATTGTTAGCAAGTACGAGTAAGTACCATCATACAATATTGGAGAAATGACCGTGACGTGGGTTAGTAATTGAAGTAGTAGATACCTTATAATATATTTTCTCAGAAGTGATTTAAAAAAATTATATAAGTATGTTCAATTATTAGAATGGTACATTCTTAAATCTTGTGAATTATTCGATCAATAAAAAAATAGTTAATTATTTAAAAACTATTTTATTACTTTATCCGAAAAAAACCCGAAAAAGCGATTGCCGCATGTTATTATTACATGCGAACTTGGGTAATTACGTTCATTAAGTATTTAAATAGTAGAGGTAATTATTAACAAGTATCGTGTACATAAATATAACATTTGAGGCGCGAACTTTTTGACCACTCAGTAATCTGTGGGCCGTGCAGCAAGACGCTACGGTCTTAAATCCCGAATGTCCATGTTTTGTCCCGAATATCCATTATTCTGAGAGAGCGCTAAAAATTTCCCGAATATCCACAGTGAGTACTTGTAAATAAAACGCATTTTCTGTGCATTTAATGATTTATACCAGTATATTATTCTTGGAATCTATTCTTAGATAATGTTGCAATCATACAGTATAGAAAGAATGATTGATACATCTACTGATCTTAAAATATACGACAGTGAAATTTGTTTTTCGTCTCCTGTAAAATTGACATTTGGTCTATTCGGGAAACAAATCCTATAGCGACGATATGATAATGTCGATCCCTGGAAAGGCTCGAGAGGCGCTGCTTAATGATGGCAGACTTTTTATGGGGTGGAATTCGTTCCCTGTGCGTGACTTTTGCGGAGTTGTCAAGTGTGCAAAGTGCCACTTATACGGACACATGGCTAAGGGTTGCAACGCTAAGGTTACAACGTGCGGCCACTGCACTAAAGAAGGGCATGACAGAGCAGACTGCCCCACCGCTGACGAACCGGGCAAGTGCCCTGCGTGCACGCGCTACAAGAAGCCGAACGGCCACTTGGCCACCAATCCCGACTGTCCCGCGCGCCTACACGCTATTGAGGAGGAAAGAAGCCGCACTGATTACTGTCCGCAATGATCTCCTTCGCTCAGATAAACGTGGGCAGAGGTCGAGCCACATCTGCCGAGCTGCTTGAGGTTGCTCGAGATCAGAATACGGACATAATTATGATACAAGAGCCATACGCCTTTGGTCCCAATCGGGGCCTAAGCGGTGGCCGTATCATACAAGCTACCCCGAAATCTCTAGCTTGCATATTTGTAATTGACACCGCACTGACTGTGTTGCATCTCTCGCATCTATCCAATGAGCTCTTCGCGGTGGCGGAGATTGCTAATAACAGGGGGCTCTCCATTGTAGTTATATCTGCGTATTTTCAGTACAGTTCTTTTACCCTGTATTGCACAAAACAACTGGAGAAAATCTTATATGCTTGCAGAGGCAAGCAGATAATTGTTGGGGCGGACGTTAACGTCCAGTCCTTGCTCTGGGCTCCCTCTGGGCCTAGACGTAACAAGGACAAACCTGAGCCACTCGAGGAGCTCTTGGCCGCCTTTGATTTGACGGTGCTAAATGACCCTAACGGGCCGGCCACTTTCTCCACCAGAAATGGTGAGTCACATATTGATGTCACTCTGACATCCAGTGGCGTTGCCAGACGCGCCGTGGACTGGCAGGTCCACACGGACGCGGTGGCTAGCGATCACCGTCTGATCACATTTTCGTTCAGAGTTGCGGGAGATGCGGCCCCATTGATCCAAACCGAGAGCCTACTACTTCCCAGGCGCTTTCGGACGAGCGGTGTCAATTGGGATGCTTTTGACGTCAAAATTGGTGGACTGGCCTCTGCCATGTTGGCTGACGATCTCCACCAAAGAGCTAATGACTTGACTGCGTTCATTACTCAAACTGCGGAGTCCACGCTGGGTAGAACCTCTCTGAGGCCACCCAACCTTGCGCCATGGTGGATACCAAAATTGACGTCTTTGAGAAGGACCATGAGACTTGCCCAAAGAAAATTGCAAAGAGCTAGAAGATCTCAGAACGACTTACCCAGAAATGACGAACCTACGAAGATTGCTTATAAATCCGCAAGGGCAAAATTCAAAAAAGAGTTAAATAAAGCGAAGAAAAAGCACTGGCGGGATTTTGTCTCTGAAATGGGGGGCTATAATCCGTGGGGACCGCCTTTCCGCGTGATAAAGCTGGGCTCAAGGCCTGGTAAAGTCATGGCGGCTATGCGGCGCCCCGATAGCACCTTTGCGATGGACAGCGCAGAGTCTGCATCCATACTGCTGGAAGCTCTAATTCCACAGGACATACCTACGGCACATGAAGATGACAGAACCTGTCAACTAAGACTATCTGCAATCTTGCCGTTGGAAACTCACCATTCTCCTGAGCTTACCCAGTCGGAGGTGGGATTAATTTTTGATGGCCTCAGGGCGGGCAAAGCCCCCGGACCTGATGGGATCAGCAATGTGATTGCCAGAAGGGCGTGGCTTCGAGCACCTCATGAGATAGTCGGGCTGTATTCTGACTGCATGAACAGGGGCATCTTCCCGGACTGTTGGAAGAAGGGTCTCCTTAGGATTATACCTAAGATGAGCACACGACCACCGCATGACCCAAAAGCGTACCGTCCAATCACTCTTCTGCCAGTGCTGGGTAAGATATTGGAGCGGTTAATCAGCAGAAGACTGGAGGACCACCTTGAGAGAATCTACCCTATCTCGGAGAGGCAATTTGGCTTTAGACCCGGCAAGTCTACTGAGGACGCTATCAGATTTGCACAGAAATTTGTTGAGGACTCAGAAGGAGTTATTGTGGCAGGTTTCTTTTTGGACATAGCCGGTGCCTTCGACACCGCATGGTGGCCATTAATTCTATCTAAGCTTCGGCTCCGACAGATCCTGGGGGACCTCTTTGCCCTAGTGCAAAGCTATTTTAATAAAAGGGAAGTTATTTACGACTCTAGCACTGAATTGATTTACAGGGAGACCACCATGGGGTGTCCGCAGGGTTCCGTGCTTGGCCCCTTGCTATGGAATATACTTTTTGACGATGTTTTGACGTTACCTCTGCCACCGGGCTGCGCGCTCGTCACGTACGCTGATGACCTTTTTTTACTAGTTGGCTCGTCGAGCCGCCCGACACTCGAGCGCGTAGCTAAGGACGCATTATCGAGAATCCTTAACTGGGGTAAGCTTAATAAGCTTGCATTTGCACCTGGCAAAACGGAAGCTATCCTCCTAAAGGGCAGCTCAAGGATAAACATAAATAAGCGATCACCCGCAGTGCGCTTTGGCGACTCTGCTATAAGGTTTTCTCGAGAGATGACCTACATGGGGGTCGTTCTGGACGAGAAGCAGACCTTTTTGAAGCATGCTAAAGTAATTGTGGTTAAGGCCAACTCAGCCTATCAGAAGGTTGCTCGCCTGGCGGGCAACAATTGGGGCCTAAAGCCTCGGGCCCTGAGAATCGCCTACGAGGCTATATTCATGGGCATCGCTGGCTATGCCTCCAGCGTGTGGCACACCAAAGCCTTGCTGACAATTGTGAAGAGGGCTCTGCTTAGCGGACAGAGGGCTGCTCTAATTGGCCTTACTAAGGCCTATAGGACCACATCTTCGGATGCCCTGGCGGTCCTTGCGGGGGTCTTTCCCCTCGACTTGCACGTTCAAATTAGAGGATCGATCACTCTCCTTATGAGGAGGATCAATACATTTATCGCCGGTGTCCCTCTGACACCGCCATCGAGAGTGGAGGGCGTGAGCTACAGAAAAACTGTATCTGAGCTGGTCTACAAAACCGCATATGCGGCATGGCAGGCGAGATGGGTGGCCTCCTCTAAGGGCCGCCAGACTTTTCTATACTTTCCAGATGTCTCGGTGAGACACATGACGAGGAGACTGGTGCCTACCCACTGGACTAGTCAATTCATGACTGGCCATGGAAACTTTGCGGCCAAACTGCAGGGGTTTGGTTTGGCAGGACATGGGTCGGGTTGCTCATGTGGACACGACCAGCAGGACGCAGAGCACGTCCTGTGGGACTGTCCACTTATGGGCCCCGAACGAGCGGAGTTGTTTGCCCGGGTCCGACCCCATTCGGGCCCAATAGGACACGCGGACATGGTGGCAACCGAGGCCAATTTTGCGGCCTTTACTAAATTCGCCAGAGCGTACGGGGGGCGGGACACTCTCGACTCCCCTTGCGACTCTTCAAACTAAAGTCACTCTGATAGTTGCCATATAAATTAACATCATGAATTCGCACTTCAGTGCAAGGTTGCATCACCAGTCCCGTGCGGCTCTGCTCGGGACAAAATGAGGGCTTAAATTCTTTGATCTGGCACACGTAAGGGTTATGTTAGCCGGCCGCGTATGACGTGGCTGCATATACATAACGGGAGCGGAGGTGGGAATTTTACACACCATGTCCGCTAAGCAGTCGAGTTATGGCCAGCATGCACTTCTCCATATCACGCTATGCTACTTCGTTTCTGTTAGTTTCTGGATCTTTCCTTTACTTATGGTACATATATTACACGCATATGTATACGGGAAGCACATACTGGTTGAGCACTTTGTACTTTAGGCACAGTGGGAGGTTATTTTTGAAGACATTATTTTGGCGGCCAACAGCACTCTATCCCAACTCATGTATTATGTGGATAAATTATCAATGGTTTTTTTGGTTATTTTCTGAATATGCCAACTTTAAATTCACCTCCAAATTCGTGAGTCAACCCCTAGTAGTGCCCTATCTTTGAGTTTTTTCCTGCACTTCATAAAAGTTTTACTTTGCTTACAAATCTATGTGACTGATGCAAACTTGCATTTTTTTGAATATTTAAAATTTTAAATATATTTTTTTTATTAACCTGTAAAGAAAGTGGTACTTATATTGTTTCACGGTGTCATATATATATATTTTTTATAATGCTCGAATAGTACGAGTTGAAATATCCCCGAGGCTAAGGCGTTGGAAGAAGTCTCTGCATTAGTCAGAAAGGAATGGAGAAGTTTCCTAGAATAAGCCATGACCTACATTGAGTAATATTGCCGACGATGAATATACGTCTGAGTTCAAAAAAAATGTAAATTTTATTATTAAAAAAACCGTAACAAAAGAAAAATAAATCAAAATATTTTCCTTTACAAATTTTGAGATGTCTTATTATAATGACGTGTTTATTATTATTCCCACGAAAGTCCAATATAAAATATAATATGAAGGTTCTTTCTCGGTAATGTTCCCTGAATAATAATCGGGCATAAATTTGATTTCAAATAATTTAAATCTGATGAAGAATAAGGCAGCGATTATTATTATTGAGGCAAAATTCTTCCCCTGTTTGGGGTAAAATATTTAAAAGTCCTTCAAAATTTCATATTCTTCCAACATCGCGAATTTTCGCCTGCCCGTGTGCTTATTGCTCCCTAAGCACGGGTGAGTATTTATTTCACTTAAAACTTTACGTATTTTTATTAATGTGGAAAAAGTCTGGTTTGAGCATCATCGCTTGCATTATATTTCGTAAATTAGTTTTTGAAAGATAAAAACACTCACTTCTATCAAGATTTCCCGATACGTATTTATACAGAAATATACCGTGGAGGAACACACTAAAATTTCCTTTAAAACAAAGCACTGAGGTATCCCGGTAGTAATTTTACAATGTTTTTATTAGCTCGTATTCTTATTTGTCCGGTGGTTGTTTGTCCAGTACAAATCTTGCAATCGATTTTTAACTAACTTCCCGACTAGCTAGACATTTTTTGAAACTTTTAGAATATATCAGAACACGATGCCAATGTATTCTTTTAATACTTTTAGCAATCTTTAAGCAGAATTGAATTAATTTTCAGTTAATTCTGTTTTGTATGGAAAGTTATTTCAGAAAAATCCGTAAAAAATAAAAGACTATTATTGGTTGCTAAAGGGGTGGTCCTAGCAACAAAATAATAATATATACGTGCGTTACTATGGAAATCAAAATGAAATGTCAAAATGACATTTCAGTATTCTATATTTGTTTTTTTATTTTTTATTTAGTTCATACCAAGTACAAATTTGAGCATATTGATCATACTAATTCAACAGAAAATTTAAAAACGTTATATATAAAAAGTTATTTTTATCTTGTAATTATTTTGTAGGTTAGTTTTTGAAAGATCAAAACATTCACTTCTATCAAGATTTCCAGAGAGTTATTTATACAGAAATATATCGTGGAGTAACACACGTAAAGTTTATTTTAAAGAAAAGCACTGTGTTATGTTATACATAACCAACATTCATACTCTGGTAACCCCGACGAATATTTATGGTCACGTCATGGAGCGTACGCCATTGAACAGATGTCGCTGTTGGAATTTCCGGCCGCAACGGAGGTCGCAAGGTGCGAACGCAGCAACCAGGCTTTTTGATTCTGTCTGTTATCCAGAATAGTCGTGCTCTGCTTTGGTTTTACCCAACATTTATAATGGACGTCACTTAAAGCAGCACGATTGCAGCCGCAGTGCTTGAGGCCTCTGTGTCGTTCCAAGTTTGGTATTTTAAAACTATTATTATTTGATTCACTTATCTTCCAATGTTTCTTTTAAAACTTAGCTGCTTGCCTTTATTATAGTATTTCCTTAATAACCTTTTAATGTAATATTCTTGTTTTTTGCTCTAATATAGTTTCGGTCAAGTACATAAATTGCTCTTTCATTTATTATTTCCCCTTTATTCCACACTGCTATATAATTATAATCTTTCACGGTATCAAGACCGTGTGGCGTCCAGGACTTTAATAAGTACATCTTTAATCATAGATTGCACGTGCCTTCAGCCGTGCAATTCCTTTTTGTATTCTAATTTAATTTTAACAGTTGTCAGTTGCGAGGTTACGGAAGTAATTATTGTTCAGCTTGAAAAGGATGCACGTAACCCATGGCGTTTGCTAATGTCTCATGCTCAGCTCTTTAACTTTATACTATACTTTATTCCATCCTCTCTAGAGAGACTTCTCTTCTCTTTTATTTTGTAGTTGTGACGATAAGGATCACAACTACAAAATATTATTATATCAACTGACTGTTATATCCCAGGAGTAATTTTTACTACTAATTCATTTTTATTCAGCAAAATACCAACACGAATTGGATACCTTCTAGATTGTCGATTTATTTAAAATAATTTTTGTTCATTTCATAAAATACATTATTTTTATAACTTCACTTCACGTCGGGGTCACCAGTATAGTTGGGAGGCGTGTGGGGGGAGGTATGTTTACTTGACTCCAATGAATAAACAGATTGGCGTATGAAATAATATAATCCCATGAATATATTTACTCTCTTCTATTAAATTGATTACAATTTTACAGGACGTTTAGTATTTAATGTTACTGATTCTAAATTATAATAATTGATAATTATGAAGATCGTGTCTGAGATAAATGACGGCTCGACGGACGTTATTGCATTGCAAGAGATTTAAATTGAAAAGTACCTCCGTTTTATATTGTTTGAATGCAATGGAAGGGCTGAGGTCAGCGCTTTCTTGAACGTACTTGTTTAGCGGTCATTTGTCTTACCTTTGCTTGCATATTTTCTTCCAAAAGAATTGCTTACCAATGTAAAATTTGACTGTTCAGTATTATACATTGTAACAATAATTCGCGAATTAAGCGACTAGATAAAAAATATGCAAGCGTGCGTCTGTAGCAAAGATCACTTTATCTAGAAGGTTACTTCTGGCGTACGTGTTTAAACATGATTTTGATGAAGGGTACATAAATGAAATGATTTACATTGTAAGTTCAACTTAATGCTATGTAGGTAATTACTTAAATACATTAGGCATGTTTGAGACTCACGATGGACAGCCACAGATACATAATATAACTATAAATAATTTAATCATTGCTTTATCATTGGTTTATTTGAATAAATCCATATCACCGATTGAATATACTCTGCTTTTTTTATTTAAAGATTTAAATTGAAGGAAGATGACTGTTGTCCATGTGACGGCTACACATTATTGTCATCAACGACTGCCTCATACTAGAAAAGGAGCAATGGACTCTTAAAACTCTATGTAGACAGCATAACTATGAAATTGACCTCCAAAAACTTTACGAAATACTAAACAACAAAACAACACAAGGAAAATACACAAAATATTTAATTCTGGCCATAAAGAAAATTAAAGGTACAAATGGAGGAACATAATTAACTACACATCAATGTAATTAACACTCCCAACCATAGTTGGGTATTTCCCGAGAAAATCTTACTCTCGAGATTCGGGATTTCCCGAAATAATGAAATGTTGAATTCTCGAGAGCAAGGGCATGGTATTTTACTACATGCATGTAAATTATTTACGAAAATAGTCTTTAGTTTGTGTTTGTTTAGATAATTGTTACTCATTCTATTTTGATTCATCTAGAAAGAGTAAATGATATTTAATACTTTATTTATCTGTTTTATGTTTACTTAACATATTTTTTGACACGATGTCATTTATGTTTCTAAATTCCGCCATTGGCTGGTATATGAGGAGCAGTTGTTATTTGTTTTGTCAACTACCGCCGTCTTTATTTTATATTCAGACGGTTGTTTTGTATGTGACATGTGATATTGTATGAGCAGTGTTCAAGAAAAACTCGCGTTGGTATTTATATCGTTTTGTCTTTTATTTATATGGCACAAATACACTAGTGGTATTTATTACACGGCAGATAGCATGAAGTTATATTAAACTATGTTTTACGTGTAAAGGTTTATCATGATCCTTTTAACTTGATAATTTGGAAATGGCCGAGTGCCCTTGTAACCTCTACATATATTGAAGTTCTCTAAACAACTTTACTGTCATTTCCGACTCGCCATTGTCTATGCTCTAAACATGAGCATAGACAATAACGAGTCAGTTGCAGAGTTGGGTAAAACCTTTACACTTTATCAGTGGTTTATTAGAATAAATGCATATCGCGGATAGAATTTACCCTGCATTATTTTTAGGTATTCACATATTATATTATATTTTATATTTAATTTGATTTATTATGCTTTTTGTGTCCGCCTGTTATTTGGACCATCACATATTTTTTTTCCTGTATTATATTCATATTATTTTTCCTCTGAGATTGATCCTGTTGGTTAACCTAAATAAATCAAAGTATATAATATATATATATATTGGTAGTAAAATATATATAAAAAATGTGTTCTATCCGTGCTCACGTATGGCTGCAAGACGTGGACCCTCAACACGAGAGATGTCCAAAGGCTAAGATTCGCCCAGCGAGGCATGGAGAGGTGTATGTTGGGCATCACGCGAAAGGACCGTAAGAGAAACGAATGGGTTAGGAAGCAGACAAGAGTACGTGATGCAATAGACGTTGCCAAACAGCTAAAATCAAGATGGGCGGGGCACATTGCTCGCCGAAAGGATGGCCGCTGGACAAATGCCGTCATCCAGTGGTACCCAAGGGGCACAAAACGGCCACATGGTCGCCCTAAAAGCCGTTGGATTGACGAACTGGTAAATTTCGGCGGAAATACATGGCAGCGAACGACACATGATCAAGAGAGTTGGAAGAAGCTTGGGGAGGCCTTCATCCAGCAGCGGATTGACCCTGGCTGATGATGATGATATATATTGGTACATATTAAATGAGTGCAAAATATTTATTAAAATAGTCTTTGATTGGTGTTTGCTTAGATAATTGGTACTGAATCAATTTTGATTTATATAAAACGAGTAAATGACATTTAATACTTTATTTATCTGATTTATGTTTACCAACCGTGTTTCTGAGATTATAATATTACATTTTTATGCTTCAAAATTTCGCTGTTAGCTGATGAATCTGTTATGCGCCCGAAAATGAAAAACTTTTAATAGTTTAAAGTATGATTAAGCATTTGACCTTAGTTTTTTTCACGATAGTATTTTAATTGTTGTAGAGTTGATTCCACCATAATTACGCTATAATTTATGTGTTACGATTTTCAAAAAATTAAAAATGTGTGTTTTTTTACTTTTTTAGGTAAGTACTAAATTTTTCATTCACTGTGTAGTGTGTTTTTACTGTACAAAACAGATCGACCACCATTTTAAAACTAGCTTTTCCACGTAGTGATTTGTGTTTTTCAACATCTGTCCGCCTTTGCGCGACTCTCCTAATTGGTTGTCAGCATAGTCGGCGAGTAGTGCTAATTGTTTGTCCACAGTTTTCATTAGTGGCTCGCAGCAACACTGGTGAAATTTGTACACCATTTTATAGTGGTAAGAGTAAAAACCACGCGATCTCACGGTAGAAGTAAAAATGTATTTTTAAAATTTCGTTTTTCTTATAAATATTATTAATTGCGGAGTTGTATAGGCGGTAAGTGTCTCATAAGTGTCTTTCGAAAGTTAAGTCGTTGTTCTGTCAAAGTGTTTTTAAAACTTTATTTACATTATGGGATCGACTATAATTGAAAAAGGTGGATGTGAAACAGAAATAAAAAAGCATACACAGATTTATAAAAATACAGTGACACGACTTACCACTATAATATTATGATAGGATCGAGGAATTCCAATAACCACGAAAGTATTAATTATGTTTGCGAAAACATTTATGATTTCCATATTTTTGTATGGTGTTGTGTCATGGACCCTGAGTGAAGGGAGTGAAAGTCATTTGATACTATTAAATATAATATTGGCGATTACTTTAACAGAGCACAGAATGAACCAGGCAATCATCCAGGGACTACAAATAATAGAACCGCGTTTAATATGTCTGAGACGCACTCTCCAGTTTTTTGGACAAACATTAATACGAACTGAATATTATTATAATATTATAGTAAATATTTTTGTTTAATTAAAATTTATATACCTACTGAGATTCCAAGAAAATTTAACATAATATAATAATAGTAAGTCAACATAAAATGGTAAATCATAAATCTAAGCAGTGGTGTATCTATGAAGGTCTACATTGTAAAAGTATTATTAAATATTTTAAGAGTGATCTGTAGTCAAGAAGTACGTAAGGCAGTGGATTCTCCTCCGTTGGTCCCAGGTTTGATTCCCGGTAAGGTCAAAATCTAAGACTATAGATACATCTAGACGCCACCCATTGCATTGCTAAATGAAGTTGCGTGCCATGCGTTTGGTTTGTGAGAGAGCAAACGCATTCGTATACAAATGTTTGAGACCATAGACCATTTTAGCAGTACTCGCTCAAAGAACTCGCACTAGACTTTCAGAATTAAAATATAGTTTTCTATTTTTTTACGTTATATAGTATTTTTAAGCGGTCAAAATGCAAGCATTATGTAAATATATCCATAATTTAAGTTATTTGAAAAAAACACTAGGTTACTTGATATTAAAATACATAATAATATACAAATAAATTATCACAAACATGTATCAACTTACCTATGAAACGTAATACCATCTTCTTGCTTATCAATACGGCTACCACATTTTAATACAACACACAGAACCATCTTTTCTACTTAATTAACTAAAAATATTTACCACTGACTTTATGTTTAACACAAAAAATAGCAATTTTGGCAACACGGTTATCGACGCTTAGTTAAGCAATAAGGTAAGATTTGGCGGCTACACCATAGCAAATCATCTCCCACATCTGTAAACCTTTTATCTTACTCTAGCGTGTGTCGCAGAGATCATATGGGTGCCGAATACTTTCTCACTCGCACTTATGCATCGTTTTTGTTCAGGCCTTGGTCAAAATACATGATGATAATTTACTGGACTGTATTTGGTTTGGATGGGATAGCAGACTAGAGACCCTTGGGGGACACTCATATTTTGTTGGTGGTAGACAGATAAAGTTCCTTAATCTGATAGTACAAGAGTCGTACACGTTGGTTACACATAGTTGTATCTATTTTCCCTTTTATAGTGATAGATGCGTGGATCACCCTGTAGCTTGGTGTTTATTATTAGCATATTGATCTAATCGAGGTCGTAGAAGTACTTATCAATTAAAAAGACAGCACAACATTTACTAATATGATTTTCTTTAAAGTTTGGGTATTTATGTGATTGTTTCACAGTTGATACTACTACACTATTGTCATTATACTTTTTCTAATCTTAAAAAAAAAGATTAATTACTAATTACAAAAAGGTATCAAAAAATTTGAGAAGATACAGGTAAGATGAACTTAAAAAGGGATCTATGTCATTAATAACTACATATTAACTCATTTAGTACTAACACCGCGACTGGCGCGTTTGGATCAGTTGGTCATTAGATATAATTAACGTGTTACTTAAATGTGGTAATTAAAAGGTATATAAAAGATCAGCAGTAATTGTGTTAAGGTAAGTCGGGGAAACATGCCTAATTTTTACTTTGACAAATTTAATTTATAAAATAATATGTTTAAGTATATTATATATAAAATATTAAAACCATAAACTAAAAAAAAATAACGCTGCATGTTGCATGTAGCCATTTTTGGCACATTACACATGCAATCCAATCAACTGTAAGACCTTCTTTATCAACATCACTGGATTCATTCACATCAGAAAGGCTAATTACGGTACTACAGTACAATACTACAATATCGAAATTTGTATTATTTTGTCAATGATTTAAATACTTTTTAATTTTAATGAAATATAATTTAAGGATTTGAAAAATACTAAAAACTGAGATAGTAAATGTTGAAAAATATTAAAAATGGCATCTTCCTCAATTTGTAGGGGTAAGATGCCAAGGACAGAAATAAAACAATAATAATTACTAGATAAAAAGAACTTTTTATATACAACGTTTTTAAATTCTGTTGAACCATATAAACTTGACTTGACTAGCTTAAACGATCAAAAAAAATTGTACTAGACATGTCATATTGATTTCCATAGTAACGCACGTATATATTAATAATTTAGTTGCTAGGACCCGAGACCTCTAACAACCAATAATGGTGTCGTAATAACTTTTCATACAAAACAGAATTAACTGAAAATAAATTCAATTCTACTTAAAAATGGCCAAAAGTATTTAAAAAAAGCATTGGCGTCGTGTTCTGATATATTCTAAAAGTTTCAAATGTCTAGCTAGTCAGGACGTTAGTTTAAAATCGATTGCAAGATTTGTACCGGACAAAGAACGACCGGACAAAGAACCATCGGACAAACAAGAATACGAGCTAAGAAAAACGTTGTAAAATATGATGGCAATGAAACTGAACTTAAACATGAATCAAATCAAATCTTTATGCTGAGAATATTCGAATATATGTGTAAACAAGGAAACACCAAAAAATGTGTAATTACACGTTTTCTTAGCTCGTATTCTTGTTTGTCCAGTGGTTGATTATCCAGTACAAATCTTGTAATCGATTTTTAACTAACTTAACTTGATTAGCTAGACATTTGAAACTTTTAGAATACATCAGAACACGATTCTAATGCATTTTTTTAATACTTTTAGCTATCTTTAGGTAGAATTGTATTCATTTTCAGTTAATTCTGTTTTGTATAAAAAGTTATTTCGGAAGAAATCCGTAAAAAGAAAATTCTATTATTGGTTGCTAAGGGGATGGTCCTAGCAACTAAATTATTAATAAATTTGTGCGTTACTATGGAAATCAAAATGATATTTCAGTATTCTATATTTGTTTGTTTGTTGCAAAATAGCAAAAAAATGATTAATTGACATTTGCCTTATTTGTCCTAAATTATTAATACATAGAATTGTCAAGTTTATATGATTCAACAGAAAAATTAAGAACATGGTATATAAAAAGTTATTTTTATCTTGTAACTATTTTTAATTTAAAATTTGACAGGACCAACGCCTAGCACTAATGACAGACCATAAAAATGGTAACTACACCGATATCAAGCGATAAACAAATAAATTAATTGTGTTTTGGTATCTTCCCCCATTAGAAATATTCCCCCGGCTTCCCTTACTGTTTGAATAACAAAATAACAAATTTAATCTAATCAGCCGAAATTTAACCCAGTTATCTACATATTATTAGTAGAGTGCAGGCATACATATTTAAATTAAAAAGGTATCGAACTGTATGGTACGAAAATGTGCCAAAAATTTTTCGATTTTCCGCACCTAATAAAAGATATTATGAAAATAAAAAAATATGTTATATTATTACAGTGAAAATAATATTATATAGGCGTAATGATAATAATAAGTAATTAAATGAAAATATTATCCAGTATAACTTCAAAGCTTTCGTATTTTCATATAATATTTGCAATTTTCTTCTATAATTGTTTTCGTAATATCTTGTTCGTGACGTAATTAAGCCTTCAGTCGAAAATCCAGTAAGTATGAAAGTTTAATTAAAAGTATGTGCTGAGATGTATGGCTGTCTACATACAGCAGTGACTAAGAATCGTTTGTGGAATGCTAATTAAGAAATATTTCATACCTTTTAAAGATTCAATTTTATTTTTCACAAGAAAGTCATTTGAAAAAGGAATGTTTGATAATATAATAAAACACAAAATTACTTTGTTTAACATTATGTTGTTTAGTAAAAAAAAATGTGTTGAAAATGTGGAACTTTTTGGTTTGCAATCCATTCTCTGACACCAATTATTAATAGTAGCGAAGGGTGGATTTAGGCTGTTAATACTGCACATTAAATTTTGTTAGTCATACGTATATGTTTTTATTGAACTAAGACTACAATAAAATTTACAAATGGTGTTGATTAGTTTTTAAAAATCAATTAAACCCTGCCTAAGCCCAAACATAATAGTTTTGGTATACTTTAAGCGATACAACAAAACTATGCACACTTTTTCATCCTAAATTATTTGTTTTCGTTGAATTAAGAATAATTACACAATATATTGTTGCTTCATTTTTTAAATTCAATAAACACTGCCTAAACCAAACTGTAATAGATAAAAATAAATAAAATTTTATAAAATATCAAAGTTATATAAGATTTAATAGACGAGTATTTTTTGATTAATATTTATTATGGCTTGGTTTCGCAAGGTTTAATTGAATTTTAAAAACTGAACTGAATATTTATATGTTAATTTACTGACGTTTGCGTTGCAACAATTACGACTGTGTTGTGGATAGTTCCCAGTAATAGACTGAGTTCAGGCGCTACGCTACATAATATATTATATTCGTGAGATTACTATCAAAAGTTAGTAAATCGATAGTTTAGGTATTTGGTGTTAACAACAGATTATGTATCTTTATATGTGTCTTAAAATATGTATGCTAGAAAAAAAATATTCAATAACATCTGATATAGGTATAAACCATGCATATAAAGCACAAAGAAATTAGCATTATTCTTGATTTTATAGGGAATATCAAACTTTAAAATTGCAATTACTTCATAACACGATTTAGAGACTCACCAACATTTAGCAGTTACCCCAAAATATTATACTATAATATATTTTTATTGCCATCTGTAAATAATAAAGTATATAACCTTACACAAATGATTATTTATTGTTATTCGTCTATAATAATAGTTTTATTGTTTATAAAGATTTAAATTTTCACTCACCCGATGTTTGGAATGACGTAGTCGACAGCGTGCGCGTTTTCCAATCGAAAGGTCCATCAATCCCACCCACGTACTTTGATTTCTATATTGTTTGTAAAATGAGCCATGACGGGATTTCGTAACAGATTAGCGAAACTAACTCTCACGGTTCTTGCTGTAGATCAAACGTGAAAAAATACTTCAGTTTGTTTGGTATTAAAATAAATCGTTATAAACAGAATTAAATTAAAATTTTGTTTTTTTCATCTACAAATTAGGTATATTATTAGTTTATATCTGTACCAAATCTTTCCAAAACGAAAAATCCCAACAATTATGCCTATCTCAAATTTCGTTAAAAATGATGAGAATTTTTTGTGATTTTAAATTACGGTATTAGCAATAGTTACTTTGTTATCTTTGGTTACATGTAAATTGTGCGTAAAACACTTGACCGTAAGCTTTCTTATCGTATCAGGTCCAACTACTAGAAGGTATGAATTCAAGAATGAAAACCTAACCTAACCTAACAAATAATCTAGTATAATGGCTATTTTTAAAATTTGCTTGCTGCTCGCTTCGCGCCGACAAGAATTGTGTTTTATTTAGACATGAATTTTATGTCAGTACTATACGACCAAAAGAGGTTGAACGGTCTTTAATGTATCGCCATAATTTGCGATACAACATTTTACGGTAAAGTGTGATACGGCGAATTCCATATGTACAAGTTTCCGAATATGGGTATCTTTTCCTATACGGCGTCATCATCTGAAATATTATTTTAACCTTCTAGTATTAAATTTGTTCATATTTTTTTCCTGAAATCTTGTAGTAAAAATAATTACTGACTGATAATATTAAAATTAGTGAAAAAGAAACCCATATAAGAACGGAGTTAAGGTTTAAACAATACGTTGTATGTAATGTAGTCATAAAAAATAAATAAGTGCATTTTTGGCAGCGATTCCTGTTTTTCAAACAGTTAACACCAACTGAATGCGAAGAGTTTCAAAATAATTAAGTTTTAAATATTTGTTTTAGTTTTCCCGAGTTTTGCCTCGCGTTGTGGGTGATAAGACGTGCGAGGGAACTTAAGTCATTTAGCTAATTGAATAGTTACTTTTCTTGTAAATTATGTAAAAACTCACCTATGGTTTAAATAGCTTAAACACCACAAAACGTTAAGAATTCAATGGTTTTGAAACAAACTTATTTTTGTTAATCCTACTATAATAATCAGTAGTAAAGGATGCCTGGGATAGGCTGTAGTAGAAAACTGAAAAAAGTCCTAGTATAGCCATATACTATTATTGAACATACATAATTTTGAAAAACACTTCTGAGAAACTATTTTATAACCAATAGAAAAAATCTTTTTGAAAAAATTAAGACACCCGGCAGGAATCGAACCTCCATCTCTTGGGTTTACGCCCCAGTCCACGTATTATTCACTATGCTACGAGGTGAAATACTAATTACGATAAATTTTAACTATTGGCCTTTTAAAACCTGCTCGTCAGCGCTCCACATTGTGGATAATGCGCGGACTGGGGCGTAAACCCAAGAGATGCAGGTTCGATTCCTGCCGGGTGTCTTACTTTTTTCAAAAAGATTTTATAAGATAAAAATTACTTTTTTCTTCATTAATAAAAGCATATTATATTATTATTATGAGCAGTTTGGTACATAATGTTTAATATGAGAAAGTAGATAGGTACCTATGTATATTTAATAATTAATAACTAAGCCCCACCACTTAGAATGTCATCGAACCGCCAATGTTTATAACTATGAAATACTGTAAAAATTGCTGTATTGGGCCACAAAAACCTGATTAAAAAGATAGAAAAAATCCAAAAAGCATTTAACGATTTAAAAACCTTATTGAATAAAACTTTAACATGTTTTTTTTATACACAGGTGATGCCCAAAATATTAATTCTCCTAATGAATTTTCATGATATAAAAAAAATGTCGCTTCATAATATCTGCGAAGTGTTTTTTAATCAAAACGGGATTCCGAGATTAAAATTAAATTGACACAAAAAAGGTTCCCGCTACTCCTCTCAATTTGTATGCGGACATTTTTTTTATATTTTTTTCAGTTACCCAAATTTAATTTAGATATTTTTTTAAATTAAGCTACCTAACTTCCATGTAAATTTTTTCCAGGCATGGTATGATACGTATTTTTAAAATAGAAAAAAATGTGATATTGGTATATTAGGCTCGCTTAATTTTAATTATTAATTTCTTTCAAAGTATTTATAATACCCAACAGAGGAGTGACACATATGCCTAACTGCAAGAAAGATGATATTAAAAAGAGGAATATTAAAAAAGTACGATCAACATTATTAAATATGGCGAAATTATTACAACGTCACTCGTAACAAGCGTTGTCAGATAATTATTTTACTAAATCGTGATTTTTACCATGTGAAATAAAAAAAGAGGCATTTATTGCACTGGAAAGAGCTGCCATTGAAATGGGACTCCAGGTCAAACAAGAAAAAACAAAATACATGCCTGAAAGTGAGTCTCCTTCATGCTCACCACTCACGATTGACACGTATCAGTTCGAAAGGGTCGACGAGTTCATGTATCTGTGATCATGCATTACCCCTCAAAACGACATCAGCCAAGAAGTTAGTAGAAGGATTACTCTGGTAAACAAATCTTACTACGGTTTACAGAGACACTTCAGTTCAAGAATCCTCTCAAAGAAAACTAAGATAAAGTTATACAAAACCCTCATCAGATCCATATTCATCTATGGGTCGGAATGCTGGGCTTTATCAAAAAAAGATTAGAAGAAGCTGGATATCTTTGAAAGAAAGATATTAAGAAGAGTCTTCGGAGCTGTATGTGAGGAGGATGGCACGTGGCGAGGAAGGTACAACCATGAGCTATATGCGTTGAATGAAGATCCCTCTGTAGTCTCACACGTGAAAGTGGGGCGACTTCGTTGAGCAGGCCATGTCTCAAGGATGGAAGACACCCAAGCACCAAAGAGACTTCTCTTCAACAGACCAGAAGGGGAAAGGAGGGTCGGGAGACCTAGACTGCAGTGGCTGGACTGTATAGAAAGAGACACAGCATCCCTGAGACTGAGGTGGTGGATGGAGCTTGCGGCAGACAGAAAAGAGTGGAGACGTTTCCTGGAGGCGATCAAGACCCATATTGGGTTGTAGTGCCGATGCTGATGATGATGAAATAAAAAAAATCGGGATTTAGGAGCAAAAAACTGGACAACCTAAAACATATTATATAATTCAATTATTACAATCATTATTATTATTAAAAATATTGTGTAGAATACGGAAATAAACAATGAACGAATATATGAGTCGCCCAGATTTATAACTCACATTTTAAGTGTAAAATATACCAAGTGATTCTAAATGCAATAATCTATAATAATATAAAGAAAAATAGTTAGGTATCAAAAGTCATTTTAAACAATGTGACAAACGTTAAAAAAGTTAACTTTTGGTGTCATAACTTACATTTTTCAATGAATAATGTGAGTTTTGTCACCAAAGCCTTTCTAACCAATCAGGGAACTCTATTATTTCTCATAGTATTATGTGTGTCTACAGCCTTAGGAACATTATAAATATTTTTTAAAAAATAATGTAAATCGACTTAATCACTTATTACAACGTTTTTCTTAGCTCGTATTCTTATTTGTCTGGTGTTTCTTTGTCCGGTACAAATCTTGGAATCGATTTTTACCTAACTTTCCGACTAGCTAAACATTTGAAACTTTTAGAATATATCAAAACACGATGCCAATGCATTTTTTAATATTTTTAGCCATCTTTAAGTAGAATTGAATTCATTTTCAGTTAATTCTGTTTTGTATAAAAAGTTATTTCGACACCATTATTGGTTGCTAGGGGTCTGAGGTCCTAGCAACTAAATTATTAATATATGCGTGCGTTACTATGGAAATCAATATGACATGTCAAAATGACATTTCAGTATTATTTCTATCAAGTACAAGGGCGGACGTGGTCAGCGTTGGTCAAAATGGAGCTTTTATTCTATTTTCAAAGCATGATCCTGGACATTCCTTAAACGTTCTAGATAATCTATTTATATATTGTTGAAGCCTTATTATCCTTTATATTTATTTTAAACATTTGATTACTGCATAAAGTATTTATATTACAAAAAATAGTATTCTTTTAAACCTATGGCTCTAATGTTTTAGAATATAGTCATATTTCAGTACCTAAATGTGAAGTGGTGTTAAGATTTTTTACATTTATTAATTATTAAATGCATTTATAAAACCATCAGTATAATTTATGTTGACATTATTATGGTGAAATATTTACGATAAAAAATTATATTGATAATCTCTGTGATCCCAAATTTGACAAGAATTCGGCATTTTATTATTCGAAAAATGGGCGAGATTAACACATTTGAAGATAATTCTAAAGATACTGATTATAAGCTATGTCTTTGACCATTCAAGTGTGATAAACATCCTACGAATAATGATTGCTTTATAATAATTATTGACCTAAGAATAAGGTAGTGTTTTTTTGAAATACGCCATTTCTTTTGGCATTCCCCAGTGGTTAAGCTACAATATACGGCCGTAGCCATAAATTGACAAACTAAAACTGACGTAGGGAGTAAGATCATGATAACGCACGTGTTTGAATATGTACCGTTTAAAAAAAAAGATTTTTTTTCCGGTTAGGTCTTACTTAAGCTAGTCAAGTCAAGTTAATATGATTCAACAGAAAATTTAAAGACGTTGTATATAAAAAGTTCTTTTTATCTTGTAATTATTAATATTCAAGTGAGTTTTTTCCCTTAACCTTTCTTCTAATTACAAAAAACAGTGCTCTGGTAGTTTTTTGCGATATGTGAGTTATGACTCTAGGCGACTCATAAGAAATGAAGCAATAGATTGATTATATTTGATTTTTTTTTAAATCATTCTGATAGACCTAAATGCACGCATTTCTACCTTGCACTTCATCTCACCACTCCACCGCTGCTAGCTAATCGTTTTACGTAGTTGGGGTGAATTGTTCCTAGTTGACTTGCTTTCGAAAAGTTTCATCTTTTATGTTAGGAACTTTTAGAGATACGAGTATCTAGATGTACTCAATTGTTATCAAAAATGTAAAGCCGGGTATCCATTAGCGAGCCGAAACTGTAACCGTTCCAGATACTGTAACCAACTCTGGATGCAAAATAATCATTCTTATTATGCTCGAAAACTAATTATTTGGCGTCTATAATATGATACCGGCTACTGTATATGCAGTGGAAACAGTTACGGCTCGCTTAAGAGTACCCGGCATAATATCGTCTCTGTTCTGGCAGAACACACTAACTGGAGAATACTAGTTTTGAGTAATTTGACTTTGAAGTTGTTAAAATGTTTGAAATAATGGTCTATCATGAGGGTTTATTAAGTAATCGTAAAAAGGATGACTTTAAAATAAAGACTGTTTATTTATTAAGAAGGTTTCCAGACGGTAAAGTTTGAAATAAGGAACATTTTGGTACTAACTCAATATTTTATTTTTTCGAATTAGTGTCTTCTGCCAGAACAGTGACGATATATTTCATCTTGATATAAGTATGGAATATAACTCATATTATAACCAATATAATCCACTTGCAACAATTCATTACAAGAGTATTATAAAGTAGTCAGATAGCAACGGTGGAATGTTGGGGTGAGGTGGAGTGAATGGGTGCGTCCCTACATTCAGCTATTTTTGATCGCTCGTCATTCGCCTGAGTCAATATTAAACTTGAATTACGAGTAGGTAATGCGATCAATTAGCAGCGGTAGAATGGAGAGGTGTCATGAAGATTTAAACGCTGTCTTTTTCATTAATATGTAAATAAATAACCAAAATGAGTAGGTATATTTTTCTATATTTTATATTATATAGCTGTCTCCATTTTTATATCGGTATTTCTAAAAGACGCAGTCAAGGGCAATTAGTATAATAAAAAAATGTAATATTACTTCTAAAAAAAAAACAAAATACCTAACTCTTAAAATGTTTTAATTATTATTTGACTTTGAATTTCAACACCCCTAATGGAGGCAGCGTGTAATGGACTTTCATTGCTAGTAATATCCTAGTCATTATTGCAATTCCTGGTTCTGTCAGTAAATTATAGCCTCTTCTCTCCTAATATAATTATTTCGTATTTGTAATCAAATAATACCGGAACAAAAAAGAGGGAAGATATTATTTTTATGCGAAGCACTGATATAAAAAGATCGTGTAATATATTATTAACGTCACTATTGCTAAACTTGCTATGATTAGGGAATGCAATACCTAATGAATATTTCAAAACCGGTATTTCGGTATTTATAATTGAATACCGGTTTTCGTCAAAACATATAGAAAAAAATAAGTACCTATCAAAAAAAAAATAAAGCGATTCAATTTTATTTTAAACAATATTTTATAGCAACCTTAAGGGGGGACACGCTCAGCGTAGGTCAAAATGGAGCTTTTGTTCTATTTTGTAGTAATCGTTGTAGATAATCTATTTACATAATTTTGAAGCCTTATTATCCTTTATATATATTTTAAACATTTGATGACTGCATAAAGTATTTTTATTACATAAAATAGTATTCTTTTAAACCTCTCGCTCTGATGTTTTGGAATATAGTCATATTTCAGTACATAAATGTGCAGTGGTGTTAAGATTTTTTACATTTATTAATTTTTAAACGCATTTATAAAACCATCAGTATAATTTATGTCGACATTATTATAGTGAAATATTTACGATAAAAACTTATATTGATAATCTCTATGATCCTAAATTTGACATGAATTAGGCATTTTATTATTCAAAAAATGGGCAAGATTATTGAAGATAATTCTAAAGATACTGATTATAAGCTATGTCTTTGACCATTCAAGTGTGATAAACATAAGGAATAAGTGACTTTTCCCTGTACGCCCACGATATATAAAAAGATATATTTTTAGAATACTAATAATAATACTATTGCCGGAGTGCAAAGTTATGAAGCATAACATACTCTAGTAAGTAATGAAAAAATAACATTAAATTTATTTTGAATATTCTAACGCGTATGCTTTCTTAATACCTAAAATACCGGTATTTTGGATTTTTGAAACCGATATTTCGGTATCGATAAATAATTGAATAATGGTGTTGCAATCCCTAGTTATGATATAGTGGTAGAATGCCGGCCTTTAAAGCCGTGAGATGTGTGTTTGAATCTCGCTGAAAAATCAAATTTACAATCTCTCACAAATTTTTGCTATATAAATAGTTTGGAGAAAATAACTATCTATTATAATATGAGAAGTCATTATTCTTAATGTTGAATGGCGTATTCTTAGTTAGCTGGACCATCTACATTTATTATACTCACACAATGCTCTATCATTCTTCTTTATACTAGAAAATGAATGGACTCTTAGAACTCTGAAGATAATATAGACAGCATAAGCATGAAATTGACCTCCAAAATCCTTGCGAAATACTAAACAACAAAACAACCCAAGAACACTACACAAAATATTTAATTCTGGGCATAAAGAAAATTAAAGGTATAAATGAAGGGACATAATTAACTGCACATCAATGTTGCAGCATGGTTATTACAAGGTTCATGTCGAGTCAGTCGTTGTATTTTTTTACAATTTTTTTCTAGTATATAATTAATATATGAGGTGTTTTCAAATGCACGTAGACTGGCGAGCGACAAGAATTCTTAGAGGCGCCTCGTGGTATTATTATGCACCAACTAAGAGGAGGATAATATGGCCTAAAGAGAAGAAGAAGTTTTCAAATTGTGTATATTCAATGCTAGCCTTAAAATATTTTTTAAGATCACTTTTCCTAGTACTGTGTCTCGAAAATTACATAAAAACTCACTTTTCCTCTGGGAGGCTGTGTTATTTATAAAAATACAGAAGTGAAGCGACTGTAAACCTCATTTTTTATAGTGAGTACATATGTAAATTTGGAAAACTATGAATATATACATAGTATATTCTGTTTACTTTCTGGCACGTTGGCCAAAACCTTTTTTTATTTATGAGAGTATTTTTATGGATATTGACAAAATCAAAACTATCCGCAAATATAAGAATCTGGCGTGGACATGTTTCTATTTTGTTAGTATCCAAACATAAATACGATAAAAATAACATTTCACGTTTATGATAGGTAATTTTTTTAAAGTACATACAGCCTCATTATAAGTAAAACAAAATTCTTTTATAATATATTGTGTCGAGATAACTTACTTTTCTTGGCAATGTCCGATCCTAATAGGATCATATGGGCCTCCTTAGGGTGAAGGTTTGTATTAACACTGAATACGTATATTAAATAAGGCTCTAAGTACCAAAAAGTAGTATTGCCTGTAGTTACAAAATACCGAGTCATTGCAGTAAAATTTCATTAAGCAGACCTTTTGAAAAATGAAGTTTTACAGTGTGAAGCAATGACGGCAGCTTCTATAATTTTAGGTATTAAGAATTCACAAATGTCAACACACTATCGTCAGCTATTTTATATTGAATGCCGTTGACCACTGCAGTGCTACTTACACCATTATAAATAAAACACGCCAACGGACTTACAACGTCGACAGGTTTAATTATTTTGCTGTATTTTTTGACTTGCTTGAGGCACTTAGACTATAGTTGAAGTTATTGGCGTTGGTATGTAGAACATTTTTCTATAAAAATGTCAGTTTTTATTTTTTTGGTACTTAGCGCCTTAATTATTACACGTATTCACATTTTGTTTTTACGAGAAATGGATATCAGCCACTTGCTCAATCTATTAGGTCCACTCTGACTTATACACAAATTGAAAAACAATATGTGTACTTGCCAGACCCAGTATTCGAACCTGGGACCCACGACGCTAGAGGCCGACGCTTAAGCCACGAGACCATAAGCGGGATACGTGAAGCTAAATATATCATATTATTCGTCACTTTAATCGATTGATTTTGTCTTGTGCATGTTTACATATTGTAAAAGTTAAGGGATGTCTTCATTTTTTATTATTATTTAGCTACACAGTTTTAGTTCAGGTTGATTTAGCTATTACATTAATTAATACACTGTTGTTATATTCCTTGTATTAAATTTTAATGATTATATTATTACAAACTACATAATACTACATGGTATTATAACCTACACCTCTTAGAGGTTACATTTAATTATAAATATTAGGATACATAAAAACACTTTGATTTTTGACTGAGCTATAAAATTCTCAAAATTAGGAAGTAATTGTTGATAATTTTGTCTCCTTAAATTTTCTTTCGTCTTTGACCTTCATAAAGTAAACATTGCAAATCAACGTAAATTGTATTTTTATTGTCGCCTCCGTATTCACACTTAGGATCATTTGTTATACCTAAAAAAGTTAAAGCTGCTGTAAGATTGAGTTCTGCATCGATTAATTGTTGCAATTATTGTTACCATACCAGGCATTTTATTGACATACTAGGGTTTGGTTTCACTCCTGTAATACTATTGAAAATAGTTTTCGTCGTTTTTTTATTACATCCTGTTCTTTTTACAACGTTTTTATTATCTCGTATTCTTGTTAGTCCGGTGGTTGTTTATCCAGTACAAACCTTGCAATCGATTTTTACCCAACTTCCCAACTAGCTAGACATTTGAAACTTTTAGAATATATCAGCACACAATCCCAATGCATTCTTTTAATACTTTTAGCCATCTTTAAGTAGAATTGAATTCATTTTCAGTTAATTCGGTTTTGTATAAAAAGTCATTTTGGAAGAAATCCATAATCTAATCCACTATTATTGGTTGCTAAGGGGCGGTCCTAGCAACTAAATTATTAATATATACGTGCGTTACTATGGAAATCAAAATGACATTTTAGTATTCTATGTTTGTTTGTTTGTTTGTTTTTTATTTTATTATCAAGTACAAATTCAAGCATATTGAGCATAATAATAAAACGTTTATAAAAAAAGTAGAAAAAATAAAAAAGTTTATAAAATAGTCTTTTATCTTGTAATTATTTTAAAAATATATTTTTTTAAAAGTCAAAAGTTTCGGTTTTTGCTGAACAATTTGATACATCATTTACCTGAATTTTACCATTATGTCTTTGTGTATTCATCCAAAATATTTTGTGACCTTTAAATCATTCTTATTAATGTTGATCCCACTAATGAACTGCTTTAAAATTAGGAGAATCAGTTAATAATTGTTATCACAAATTAACCTCGAGATAAGATGATGTTATTGACGAGACGTATTATAATTAAAAGGTAATAATATCAAAGCATACCAAATATAAATTACAAAATTTTCCCAAATTCTAAAAAATACGAGAAAAAAGAATACAAAAAAATAATTATCAAATAGATATAATATCATAGACATACATCTGGTTTATATATTACATTTTATTTATGTATAATACCTACCCTCTTTACGGTACTAATATGATATTCTATATCATCATCATCATCATCATCATCATCATCATCATCATCATCATCATCATCATCATCATCATCATCATCATCATCATCATCATCATCATCATCATCAGCATCATTATCATCAGCCTGAATCTATCCACTGCTGGATGAAGGCCTCTTCAAGCTGCTTCCACTTCTCTCCGTCCTGTGCGTTGCGTTGCCACGTACTTCCGCAGAACTTAACCATTTTATGAATCCAGTGGCCTCTAGATCTACCTTGAGGACATTTCATACCTCTTGGATACCACTGGATGACAAAATTTGTCCAACGATTGTCCTTTCTTCGAGTTATGTGTCCAGCCCATTTCCATTTGAAGTTTTTTGCGAACTCTTTTACATCGAAAACCCATGTCTGTCTCCTTATCCACTAATTCCTCTTTTTGAATATAAAGAATCATTTTATTTCAGAAAATACCATTTGAATTTGATATAATATACAAGATATTATTTAACCTTGCCCTAGAGCAGGGGTCGGCAAACTCTTGGACCAAAAGAGCCAAATATGAGTATCACGACGGTTAAAAAAAATTTCAAGAGCCATACATATATTTTTATAAATATGATTTATTTCAGTGAATGTTATTATTTATTTATCAAGTGAAGATGATTTTGCGAATAAAACTAACGCAAATATAAGTTTTTTTATTGTTGAAGTTATAAATATAATTTTTACAGAAAATGAGTTACATACAATTTTCACGCATTCCTTAAAACTAATGTGAACAACGACCTTCCTTGCATTTATTTGGAGAGTGTCTGTATGTTTGGTATGTAACTTGTAGTTTTCAACTTTAGGCGCTAAGTACTTCAAATTCTCATCGGTTATTTGGCTTCTCTAAATGCTATTTATATTGTTCATGTTTGAAAATGATTGTCCACATACATATTACGTAGACTCGAATAATAGTTCGGAAAGCTATACCATGTATTGAAAAGCGCTCCGCTGTGTTGTGAAATTAGATAGCATTTTTCTCTCTCCAAATCCGAAATTTTGGTGCAAGACCTACAAATTTGGAACTTGCTAAATCCACCAAAAAATCTATTTCAAAAGTGCTCATGTCAATATGAATTGGAGAAAAATTCAATTTGTCGACTTTTGCAATGGGCAGATTTAAAACGACAACAATTATACCTTTTTTGTAAAAAATGTGAATAGCGAATTTGGCAAAGAGCCGCACGCCAATACCCAAAGAGCCACATGTGGCTCGCGAGCTGCGGTTTGCCGACCCCTGCCCTAGAGAAAGCTATATGTAATTAAACGATCCAGCGACTTCTACGTCTACCTAGCGGATGTTTTGTACTTCTTGGATACCACTGGATGACTAGATTCGTCCAACGATTGTCTCTTCTTCGAACTATGTGTCCAGCCCATCTCCATTTAAGGCTTTTAATAAACTCTATTACATCGCAAACCCTTGTCTGCTTCCATATCCACTCATTCCTCTTTTTGTTATGGCCAGCATGCACCTCTCCATACCACGTTGTGCTACTCTAAATTTATGAATCTCTCTTTTACTTAGGGTCCATGTTTCACACGCATATGTGATCACGGGAAGCACACACTGGTTGAACACTTTGCGCTTTAGGCACAGTGGAAGATCACTTTTGAAGACATTATTCAGGCGGCCAAAAGCCTAGCTTTACTCTGCGAACAATTTCATCAAATATACATCCATCTATAGATACTTGTTGTCCCAGATAGATGTAGCTTTTCACCTATTCGAGCTGAGTCCCATTGACGAAAATCTCTTTTTGGCCCGCAAAGCAGTTGAATAATACATCAATCTATATAATCATAATATTATAATGTTGATTTTTAGTATGATAAAAATTCGACATATCGTTGTTTGGACTGAACCGCTTCTTTTTCTAATTCACGACCTTCACACGACACGCGTGACCTTATTTCTTATGAACATATTTATTTAATAATGTAAAATATAAAACATACATAAGATATTTTATAATTTTTTTGATATTTCTTCGTCACTAAAAATTTAAAAAAAAATGTTAATGTGTAAAAAAATACAGATGTGTTATCGGACTGAATATTTTTTCGCCTATCTAAACAACAATTTAACCAAAGTGATTTCGCTTAATGTTTGCAAGCCTGCAATTCTGGTCGTTTAAACGATTTACTACCACCCGTTTAAGGCTACACGGGGTCGAAAAGGTGTGTATTACTCCCCGGAAAAGTGTCACGAGGCCCAGACATGTGTGTGCGTCGAGTAATCTTTACGATTTCCCGGAACGGTAGCTGGGAAATGCGATTTTCCTTTATTTCCTCGCCTGGCGCGTACTTGAATGTTAGTAGTCAAGGAAAACTGCAAAGTGTGTTGGGAAAAATTGCCGCACTGAGAGTTCTTCTCCAGTATGCAAAACAGTCAATAACTCATGAGCTGTATGAGTCGCGGAGAATGATGATTTATATAATAGCATTTTTTATTCTTCATAACCAAGAGATGGGAGGTACAAAATAATTATGGATCAAGTCCATCAAAATGGATCATAAGATATTTGGACATAAAGTTAAAACTCCTTTTGTAAAATTCAGGAATGTTTTAACTGTGTATAATATTTTGATAGTATATTGATCAATTTATATAAATAGTCGAAACATTAAATATATTCAGGCTTTATTAATATTAACAAATGAATGTTAGCAAATACCTCTTTATACTGCTGAAGGAACTATCGAAATGGACTTGATTCATATTCAATTTGATGTCTTATTAATGTATTGCCATTTATGCGGAAAATTGTAGAGCTACTTTTGTGATATCAACACACAATATAAAGATCTGATTTATCTAGCCACTGAATCAAAAAAATCTAATTTAATGAAAATTGGACTTAATTCATAATTATTGTGAACCACCCAAATATGCCTCGGATAAATTAATTAACTGTCTGAAAACCATCTCCACAAACAATACTATGTAATCTATGCACTAATAACTGAGCAACGCAAAAAAGATTGACTGAAATTTTAATTACCAATCAGTAGCTTGCGCGTCATCACTAATGTTTATCAATACAGGGTTACTCTTGGAATAACTATTTTTTAATCAGTTTGTAACGCACCTGTCATTAATCACTCAGAGGATGACAGAAACAAAAAAACCATCCACATAATATGAGAGAAATCGTTGAAAATAAAACTTGTGATATAAGTGCAGAAATATAATAATGTCTCTAACTACACAATGCAATAATAATCCCCTAAAGATATCTCAACAATTTTGAGTTATTTATTCAAGTAATTCAAAGTGAATCAAAGAGATTACGGACGTGGAGTCACGTTTTTCAGCGAAGTTATCTGTTTGTTAAATCAAATTAAAATTGTTTTATTTATTGATGAATCATGTTTTACAAATAATACCAATCATTCGCTAACGTGATCGACAGCGGTTGGATGCAAGCGCATTCTCTTCTACTAGCATGTCACCTCACTATTTGTTTGCTGCTATGTGGGCGCTTCAAACACGCGCGTTAACATCATTTTACTTCTTACTTTAATGATAGATTGTCAATTTATGGCTACGGCCGTATGTTGTAGCTTAACCACTGGGGAATGCCAAAAGAAATGGCGTATTTAAAAAAAAACACTACCTTATTCTTAGGTCAATAATTATTATAAAGCAATCAATATTTGAAGGATGTTTATCACACTTGACTGGTCAAATAATGAGTATCTTTAAAATTATCGTCAAATGTGTTAATCTTGCCCATTTTTTGAATAATAAAATGCCCAATTCTTGTCAAATTTGGGATCACAGAGATTATCAATATAATTTCTTATCGTAAATATTTCACTATAATAATGTCGATATAAATTATACTGATGGTTTTATAAATGCGTTTAAAAATTATTAAATGTAAAAAATCTTAACACCACTGCACATTTATGTACTAAAATATAACTATATTCTAAAACATTAGAGCGATAGGTTTAAAAGAATACTATTTTATGTTATAAAAATGCTTTATGCAGTCAAAGGATAATAAGGCTTCAAAATTATATAAATATATTATCTATAACGCTTAAGGTATGTCCAGGATCATGCTTTGAATATAGAACAAAAGCTCCATTTTGACCTGACAGATAAAACTAAAAATAACTAGTTAAGTATATTTTGTCATAAAACTATTTTATTTAGGTAGTATTAATAGTCACAACGTTAATCAAAGTAAAATATTTCAAAATTATAGACATATGAATTATTTTTATTTTTAAACTAATTTAGGTGGTTTTAGTCTTTGGTTAGCCTTCAGAGAAGGTAAAACAAAGGAATAGCGTTGTAGTGACCGTGTGAAGGAGCTGATAGGAGACAGCATTCACTCTGCCTTGAAATAAGCAGAAGATCGAGAGGGGTGAAAAGTCTTGGTCTCTCAAAAGATGGTGGCTACGATCCTCAGCCATAAAAGAATGAACAATAAGAAGAATATGACTTCTTCTTATTGTGCCATCCCCTAGCGGAAGTCGGCCACCATCAAGGCGATCTTATCTTTGTCGTCTGCTACCCGGAACAGTTCAATGAAACTGCACTCATACCAATCACGGAGGTTATTAAGCCATGAAATGCGGCGCCGTCCTCTGCTACGCTTCCCATTGATCTTTCCTTGAATGACAAGTTGGTGAATGCTGTATTTTTGTCCTCTCATAATGTGGCCGAGGTACTGTAATTTCCTGGCTTTGATACTACGTAGAACTTCTCGGTCCCTTCCCATTCGATTGAACTTCAACATTTGTCACTCGGTCACTCCAAGGAACTTTGAGGATGCGTCTATACAGCCACATCTCAAAAGCAACAAATTTTTAATGTGCCTTTATTTCACTTACCTGGTCGACCTACCGCACTAGGTCACCAACTTTTTGAAAGTTTTTACTTTTTCAACTTTTTACAGAAATTTTGAGGATGCGTCTATAAAGCCACATCTCCAAAGCTTCAAGTCTCCGTGACATCACTTGGTTAAGCGTCCATACTTCTACACCATAGAAAAGAATTGAGAAAACATAAGTAGATAACAAGAATATAACTAGATTATCTGAAATATATATTATTAAATAAGTTAATAGCTTAGAAGTTTGACTTAAATTAAGTAGGAAAGTAAATTTTGTCGTTTTATATATAGAAAAGATATATTCACAATAATATTCTAACTGGATACAGTATATAATACTATAAGTATGTTATTATAGATACGTGTGTATAAACATCTTTTCTTGTAATATTATTAATTAATGTTCCCCCAGCTTTGACGAGCATGTTTTGGTCAGGTCGTATCCTTTGGGAACAAAACGGTCTAGTAAAGGAATCATTAGAGAGGACTTACCAAGTAGATGTACCAGCTAAGATTTGTTCACTCAGAGAGTATTTAGACATACCACAATA
The DNA here is from genome assembly GCF_057557595.1 of Rhyacophila brunnea. NCBI lineage: Eukaryota > Metazoa > Arthropoda > Insecta > Trichoptera > Rhyacophilidae > Rhyacophila > Rhyacophila brunnea. The sequence goes on along the minus strand of NW_028232904.1, from coordinate 25,554,841 downwards.
GGCCTAAAGTAAGTTTGCTTTGTGTATGTCATAATATTATTATATTTTAATAGACAAAGCGACCTAACTTGTTAACAATATCACAATATGACAATAGAACCAAGTATTAAGTATATGCAAGAAATTTAGAAGCGTTTTGGTAATACTAACTAACTACCCATGTATTAACTTGTAAATTTGAAACAATAATATAACTTTAATTACGTGTGATTATATTATTCTATATTATTATAATACATGCAGGAATTTCTCGTGTTATAAGAGATGAAATCGTATTGGAGTTATCATTATACTATCGACTGAAGGTACTTGATGGAATTTAAATTTAAATTCTAATGGATTCAAGCTCTGTACTATTCCATTTAAGTCGTTTCTTGCGACCCGGGTTTCGCCTTTCGGCATCTTCAGGCGTCGTGTACACTCACCAAAGGTAAACACACACTGACAACGAACACTCTTAACTCTAGCTTGTATAATAAATCAATACAATAGAGTAGGTAAAAACTCCATTACCTACCTATCAAGTCAAAGGTCACAAAAAATACAATAAAAAAATTATGAATAGTTGAAGTGAAGTGAATAGTTGAATTATGAATAGTAAATCGTCAAAACCTAATAATAGATCATTTATTCTCTTCATCATAATATTATTATTACATACAAATTGATTTTGATCGGATTAATTAAAAATATTATGATGTTAAATGAATTGGATTAGATAATGTAAATAATAATAACGATCATCATTATCGCCTTCAATCAATTACATTGGTTAGGCCAAATATGGTGTCCATCATCCCCTATTTTCCCACCTACCTCACATCCTTATTTTATTATTGTCACAAGAGCAAGCAACCAGCAATTACGAGTCATAAGATGACCGTGATTGCGAATAACATTAAGTTACTCCAAGACAGTCGAGCGCGTAGGCTTGTTAAAATTATCACGCTATCTGATACGATACAAACGAGGCCGCGTTAACAACAAGTGATTCATACAAAATACATCTGTTTGACCATCGTTGTGCTAAATCTGATACTATTTGAGCAAATGTCGCGTTTATGATCACTATGCTCATCATCATCATTCATTAACCTCATCATTCATCAACCTCATCATTCATCAAAAGTGTACCGTTCGTTTATCAATGCGTGAGTGCGGCTCCAGCATGTGCCAGCCCCTTCAACATTAAGGTCAGTATCTGGTATCCTATGTAAATCCCCCCTAGATCCGTAATCCACCATACTTAAAATTACAGTCCACTGCTAAAAAACTGTAATGTCTTTTTATATATTCTATTTAGTCCACTGCTAAAAGCGCCACATACTATTTACTTAAGCTGGCACTACAAACCATTTAAGTTCATGAGCGACTACCCAACTATTTTCCAGGTATCTATTATATTCTTAAATCATCATCATCATCAGCCGGGATCGATTTACTGCTAGACGAAGGCCTTCCCAAGTTCCCTCCATTCTTATCAGTCCCTAGCTCTTCGTTGCCACGTAAATTTACCGAACGTTCTGAGTTCGTCTATCCAGTGGGATTTAGGGCATCACTGTGGGCGTATATTACCCCATGGGTACCATTGTATGATGTCATTTATCCAGCGGCTGTAAACTCGCTCATTGACACCTATAATATAATCCATTACCTGCAAGTCTATGTTCCTAATATCGATGGCCTAATGTTAATATCCCGTAAATGACTTTACAAATTGTGCAGGAAGCTAAAAAAAACTAAATATTTAATATCCCGTATCTGAATATTAATAGTTCACACATGTTGTAACTTGTAAAAAGTAGTAAAGCAAAGCACAATATAACGCCTAATATAATGATAACATCCAATAAAATGTGATATTTCTTCATCCACGGCGCTACACCCTGGGGTGGGATTTGGCCTCCTCCACAACCGCTCTCCACTCACTCCGGTCTCTCGCCACACTTCTCCAGTTACCGGGTCTTTCTATATGAAGCCAGTCCACTTCTACGGCGTCATCCCATCTCCTTCTTGGACGGCCTCTGGGTCTCTTCCGTTGGGGTAGCCACTTCGTCATGATCCTTAGCGCTCTAACTTCAGGCATTCTCTTTCAGTCTTTGAGACTATATAACAGTATCAGATATAACAGTTTCTTATGGTTGTTTGCTGTTCAATCAGCTCTTCCAACTTGTGGTTCATTTTTATTCTGTTGTTCCCATTTTCCAACATTGTTCCAAAGATTTTTCGGAGTGTGTAAAAGTAAAATGAGATATTTATTATAATATAATATAAAGATAAACATCCAAATTTGTTAGCAACACGTTTGACAGCTTAAAGACAAGATACGGACCATTACAGGTTTATTTCTGCAATGTTCATATACGAGAAATTACTAAAATAGCTGCATCATTTTTGTTAAAATAACTACAGATATGGGAATTTCGCAGTCGATGGGCAGTATTTTTACAACGTTTTTATTAGGTCGTATTCTAGTTTGTCCGGTGGTTGTTTATCCAGTACAAATCTTTCAATCGATTTTTAACTAACTTCCCAACTAGCTAGACATTTGAAACTTTTTGAATACACCAGAACACGATGCCAATGCATTCTTTTAATACGTCTTTATGTAGAATTGAATTAATTTTCAGTTAATTCTGTTTTGTATGAAAAGTTATTTCGGAAGAAATCCGTAATCCAATCCACTATTATTGGTTGCTAAGTGGGTGGTACTAGCAACCAAATTATTAATATATACGTGCGTTACTATGGAAATCAATATAAAATGTCAATATGACATTTCAGTACCATTCTATGATCGTTTATGCTAGTTAAGTCAAGTTTATACAATTAACTATTTCTTTTATTCAACGAATAATTCACAAGAGTAATAGTGGTAGTAGCTTGATTTGGAAGATCGCTGATGAGTAGGTATTAAAATTGACCAATAGTTAAAATTTGTCGCTATTAGTATGTCACGCCGTAGCATAATGGATAAATGCGATGGATGAGGCGTAAACTCGGGAGATACAAGGTTCGATTCCCCGTCGGGGTGACTTACTTTTTTTCAAAAAAGATTTTTTATATTGGTTATAATATACTCTCTCAGAAAGTGTTCTTCAAAATTATATATGTTCAAGTTTATATGATTCAACAGAAAATTTAAAAACGTTGTATATATCTTGTAATTATTGTTGTTTTTAGAACATCAAAAAGTCTTTTTTGTAATATAGGTCAAATACGGCGTATTGACAATAGACCATCGAAAAGCATTTTGAAGTTTCCGATAAGGAATTTAGGCATTTATTTCTCGTTGTAGATTTGGTATAGCAATAGCTAAGTAAATCTGAAGGGTAAACTTATTTTTTTTGTATGTTGACGAATCCGCGGTGAATTACTTTTCCGAGATTCAAGAAGGTGAGGTAAGCCATTGAAGTGGTGCAAATAGAGGTGAATATCTGAAGATTAGGGAAAATATTTCAAATATTATGTAAACTTGTGTGAATCTGTCGCTCTTCTGATAACATTCCCGTGTTATTTTGGGGTAGTGTACCTAATCTTTGTATTACACTATCTTGCCTTTTTCGGTTTCTATTTTCGTATTAGGCATTATATGAAAACCATTTAAAGGCATGAGAAAATTCACATCGATGAGGATTTCATTTGAATCTATTTAGAATAAAGATTGTCAATGGACGGACTCGATGTCATTTTTCATCAATATATTATTATTACACATTTTTTCACCATAACAGTGACGAAAAGTGGAGGTAGGCTGTTAAAGATCCGCCATAAATAGTGCATAGTAACCTTTGTCAGTCATACGTATTTGTTTTCATCGAAATAAGACTACAATTTACAGCTGGTATTTGTTAGTTCTTAAAATTCAATTGAACCCTGCAGAAACTAAGCCACAATAGCTAATAATAGTCAAAAATACACGTTTATCTATAAAATATCTAAAACCATGCAATTACATCATACATAACTTTAGATATTTTATAGATAGAATATTATTTTTGTCTATTATAGTTTTGTTTTAATCAGGGCTTAATAAATTTTAAATATGGGTAATAATATGCATGTATGTAATACACCCACGATAGCCGCGTGGCTTAAGTGCCGGTCTATAGTGTCGAGGGTCCCAGGTTCAAATCCTGGGTCTGGCAAGTACACAATATATTGTTTTTCAATTTGTGTATGAGTCAGAGTATGGACCTAATAGGCTGAGCAAGTGGCTGACATCCATTTGTGGGGGCCCATATGATCCTATTACGGTCGGACATGGTCGAAAAGAAAAATATGTATTTTGAATCCAACGAAAACAATTTTGTCGTATCGCGCATACCAAAACTATTAACGTTTGGTTTAGGCAGGGTTTAATTGATTTTTAAATCTGTATGAAGATAAAGTTGTAGTTGCTTGGTTTTTTGGAGGAGAGAGCTTATTTATCGTTACAATAATAAATAAATACAATAATACAGATGAACAGCGTGAGGTTAATATAGCGGGTATGGATGTACCTACTGGTGAGATCGATGTGATCAAGAGATTAATTATATTTATGAACTGAAGAACTGGACTCGAGCGGAATGACGGTTGACTATGTCGTGTGACGGACTCGATGAGTGAATGAGAATTCACTGATGAAGGCATCCCTATAAAAAGGGTCTATATAATACATTGGTATCGTTGTATTTAAAGTGTTATTATATTTAAAGGGCCTGTATAACAGTATACACAGCGTAGGAAATTTATATTTCATAATATCGCCATACATCTTATCAAATTTTGTTTGACAAGGTTGGTTAACGTGGAAGAAGGGTCTACATGTGATATACAATTTGATACAGACCTACAAACTTATGTTAAGAATGGATGGGGGAGACACAGTTGAAAACTACTCAATCAAGACTCGCAACTGGACAGAATTTGACATTCAAATGACGTTTTCAAAATGGCGTCTATATGTTAGTTCATATTTCCATTTTTGACAGTTCTTTAGATAGGTTTGTAGGACTGTACGTATACTTGATTTTTATCATTTTTTTATGTTTTTGTTGTTTTATCTATTACGTGTTATCTTACAATATTATTTTTAAGATAAGAGAATGATTATTTTATGAATTATACACATAAGACATTATTTTTTTTGTATTTATCTCGCTACGCGTTTTTCATCTCTCTTGAATATTTTTGTTTTTTCAAATAGACCCTTTCTATAGGTACACCTTCGATTGTCCTTTTTATTTATACAAATGCAGTACCTACATACCAGTGGCAAAGGGTGACTTTTGGAAAGAGGTAAGCTGAGGAGATCAGAGAAAAAGAGCACACTTGTCAGGTAACTTGCGAGAAATAAGAAGATTATACTTACGATATTACTACTGATGAATAGGTGCATACTAATGACAACGACACACTGGTTATAGGTTTCACCGCTGAATTTGTCAAATTATTTAAATCACTTATGGCAGTAGAATTCCACTTTTCTTTAGCAAACAATACGCATGGCTAACAAAAAAGTTTGTTTAATGTATAACTGCCAGTTAAAAACGAATATTTATTATATAAATTGTTGTGAAAATGTCTAATATAAGTTTTTTTTGCTGTATTCAAATCTAAATGAAACCCTTGGAAGGTCAAGCTTTGATAATTTTTAATTTTTGAAGAAACGTCAAACTCGGGAATGATTTTATTAAATGCAATCTACGAGAACACTAGACAATTTAATAAATACTTATACATTTAAAGCACTGACGAATGATTTCGGTACAATATGAGATAATTTATCCACATTCAAAACACTGTAATACACTGAATTTTGTATTATAAAATAAAACTTTATCACCCTCTTTGAAATGTCAATATGACATGAACTGTGAATAGCATGTTATGTTTGTCTATGACTAAAGTAACCTAAATAATAATCACGAAATACAATATTTATTTTTAATAACAATTTATAAATTATATGTGATCGAACACAATAGTTTTTTTTTTAATCATAATTATTATTTATTATTTGCTTAAAAACATAGTCATCGACAATAAATAAATCAACATAGAGTGTAAGCTTGTCCTGTAGCGCTTACTAGTCTGGAACAAATATGCAGACATGTATGATGTTGGCAACGGAATCACGGTAGAGAATTCAGCGAGGATTACGTTCGACATAATCCTAAAAATAGCACTCACGTCTGTAACTATAGATGTATAAATATGTCTGTGACCTTTCGTCATTTATTTTTGATTCAAAACTAACTAAATTAAACGCTCTACTACTTCTAAATACCGACGATAGATGAAAATCAATATTTTTATTATATTACCTCGTCCTAGACAATATAGATATTTGTTTATTTAAATTAAATACTTGAAAATAGAAGGTTAGCTATAAATAATCGCTTAGTATTGAGCCTTCGCCACTGCTACATACATTATTACAAGAGATATTGTTGCGATTAACAAATTTTAATACTATACCCTACTGATCTAGTTATGATCGAGGAAATGCAGATAATCATTATCGCTTTATCATTTTGTTTTGACAACAAACCATACATATTAATATAATATATTAATATATTAACACATATTATGTGTTATTCATTTAATGCTGATTGTGACTGAATATATTTAATTGTTGACTATATTATAATAACTAGAAAAAAATGCTTACTAAATTAAATATAAAAGTAATAATTAATAACTAATGTAAATAACTGTTGGGGTCACTCTAGTGGTGTTCGATGTGTTGGTAGAAGATAATGATAATAACGAAGTCTACGATGTAGCGGGATGGAATTTATTAGCAGCGTATCGGTACAATAGTATATTATACATGATAGTTACTAGCTAAGTACTCTGATTCGAGTGACATTGAGATAAATTGTTCTTCGTTATTTGTACAATAAACAGGTAGTACATTAACGTTAAATTATGTTACATAATCATATTAAACTAAATATAGAATCAGCGTTTTAAATTAAGTAGCGAAAAGAAATATTATTTGTTAATACAGTTGTAAGAAAATACTATGATAATAATGTTTATTCAGCTCATACACCGTAATGGTATAATGTGTTGTGATATGATGTAATAATACACCGTCTCTTATTTCGCCTAATCGACTTGCTGGTCTAGCTGCGTTGTGTACTGGAAATGGATTGGGAATATATTACTGCAAAGTAATTTGATATTTTTATAAACAATAGATATTCGATCGCTTATTATTCTGCAGCTACATAACTAAAAATACGAAATCGTTATAATAATAATATCTAACTAATATTAAAAATAAATTTACAATTGCTAAAAATAAAAATAAAACTGAACTTATTTCATATTCACAAATATGGTAAAAAATATTTACAAATCATAATTAACAGTCTGACAGACAGCATCACATTACCGGACTGTACATGGTTTTATATATATTTTTTTTTATATATTTTCAGAACGGTGAGTTTTATTGATGGAAACGTACAAATGGAAATTTCTTGTTAATGTGACTGGCATTGATCGATTATAATAATATATAAACCATCTTCTAGAATAAATATTTAAATATTAATTTACATTACTTACGTTTTAACATAACGGGTCTAGAAACAAAAAGCATTTTGAAGTATATAATATTCTTCTAATTTGTATAAAAGCATTTTAAATTAATATGTCATTAGATTAGAATAAAAACAATATTAAACAATCCCTTTTCCAACAATTAAGTCGCCTAGAGTCGTAACTAACATTTTGCAATTTTGTATTTTTTTAGTTAAACAAACCAAGTGATAATCTATATAAAAAATAGTTAACTATCAAAAGTCACTTTAAACTAAACGTTGTAAACATCGTTGACAATGTTGACTGTTGGTGTCATAACTCACATTTTTCAATATATAAAGTGAGTTCTGTCATGAAGAGCTCTCTAACCAATCAGAGAGCTCTATTTTTTATAGTGTGTATGCAGCCTTGGGAGTATTATGTTATATATTATATATTTTTTAAAAATAATGTAAATCTACTTACTCACTCATTAATATTCAAGGGAGTTCAATACTTTTATTCTAATTACAAAATCAGTGCTCTGGTGGTTCTTTGCGATTATCTCAAAACTGGATTTTTGAAATATGTGAGTTATGACTCTAGGCAACTCAATTATAGATTATAACACTTATAATAAAGCGATTAAACATTTGAAATGAAGCCTTGCAAACATTTTAAGAAAATGAAAACTTCGGTTTTATTAGTACTAAAGATCTCCTCCTTCTTCTCAAAAAAACTATACTATCCTGGGCGATCTAGCTCTGATGTTTTGCAGTTGATTTTGCAGAGCATCCTTAAATCCTACTTGCTACAGTTTACCCATTTCAGTTTCGGTTAAATACTTCTTCTCTCACCCTCTGGGGGTGTTCACGTTGCATGTCATGCTGGTAAATTCTACGACATTCTATGCATTTAATCCAGTAGTCTTTATATTTTGTATGTAACGTAATATTTTTATTCCCATAAAATGTAGGTATACCAAGGCTTGAACAAAAACGATGCATGAGTGCGAGTGAAAAAGTATTCGGCACCCTTACAATTTCTGCGACACGCGCTAGAGTAAGATAAAAGGTCTACATATCTGTTAGCTAGTTTCTAAAAGTATCGCTATCAAATCGGGGCGAAACGCTTCACATAGCGTCGATAACTTGCGAGCTCGAGTTGCTAAAATTGATATTTTTTGTGTTAAACATAAAGTCAATGGTAAATATTTTTAGTTAATTCAGTAGAAAAGATGGTTCTGTGTGTTATCTTAAAATGTGGTAGCCGTACTGATAAGCAAGAAGATGGTATTACGTTTCATAGGTAAGTTGATACATGTTCGTGATAATTTATTTGTATTTTATTATATATTTCAATATCAGTGACCTAGTGTTTCTTTAAAATAACTTAAATTATGGATATCTTTACCTAATGGTTGCATTTTGACCGCTTAAAAATACTATATAACGTAAAAAAATAGAAAATTATATTTTAATTCTGAGCGTCTAGTGCGAGCACTTTGGGCGAGCACTAGCGAAATGGTCTATGTTCTCGAACATTTGTAGATGAATGCGTTCGCTCGCTCACAAACCAAACGCAAGGCACGCGGCTTCATTTAGCAATGCAACGGGTGGCGTCTAGATGTATCTATAGTCTAAGAGGTATACATTAACTTTAACCTTAAAATATCGTTTATATTAACAGTCCCAAATTCCTTTAAATACTATCTTCGCAAAGGGATAAATTCGCAATATATTATTTTAGTCACTACCTACCTCGCAAAAGGGGAACACAGGTTTAGTTTCTACTACCCCAGAGGCTCGGTCAAGGTACCTACATCAAAGTTTATGAAAATTTACGTTAAATTTAATATACTAAAACATCGTGTCTTGTATAAGTGAAATAAAGGGTTAAAAACCACGTCACTTGCGATAAAAAAAATAAATCACAAGTCATTTTTTAGTTAGTACGGTGAAACCAAAAAAGTTATTCGAAGCTTTTGAATGGCTAACTCTTTTAACACAATGTAACCTTGTTAATGTAACCCTATATTTGAATAATACGTTAATACAATGGTCTGCACAAACTCGTTTTATGAAATTGAATTTCAATATTTTTTTTCTAATATAGAACTTACTTTTCTCAATTTTAGATATGTAAGATTTATGCAAATCGAAAGACTTTCTTTAAAAATTTATGATGGTGAAGCACCCCCAAGCTGATTTATATCAATGTCTTGAAGGCATGGTGATGGTATTAGGGTGTGTTTTATTGAGGTTGGACTGTGAATAAAATCCATTATTTTGTACTATTCACGAAAAGTATAAAATATACCAGTAGCGAAAGATGGAGGTAGGCTGTTAAAATCCGACATAAATATTGCATACTAAACTTTGTCAATCAAACGAACTTGATTTCATTGAACTAATACTATAATTGTGATCAATGGTTTCCAAACTTTATGTTACTACGCCTCCTTTTAAAAAAATCTAATCGTTGCGCCTCCTCCTCATTATTTCATTAAATAATACAGACACCTTTTTAAATAGCCAAAAATGTACTACTTAATACAACAAAGTAAAAAAACTTTATGAAGTATAAAAATAAACAAGCTTTTACTAAGTACTTTTATTAAGTACATTCATTTTTAAATTAATTTATTTTTCATGCGATGGATGTGCTTGTTTCTTAGCACAAAGTGCTCATTTTCTACTAAACGGGGTCGATATTTGGATTTCATTGCAGCTAATGCAGAAAATCTCGTTTCGCATAAAAATATGATGTTACGAATGGTATAGCAGTACCCACTTTACTTACAACTTGCATTGCTTTTTTTGACAAAGTATTATATTATTTCTTCACTTCGATTCAATCAAAATTGAACTAAGGTTTTTATTTCAATGAATTATCGCATGATAATTGTATATTTTTTTTCCTTTTCAATAGTAGTCAATCCAAATTCATCATCGTTCATTGACAAATGGATTCTATCGTGGGCCCCACATCCTGAAGCGGGCCTTCAGGTCAAAATATTTGGTGGGCCCACCTACCTATCGCTGAGGTTAAGGGCAGTGTGGTGCTCTAAAGTAGTGATTCCTAAATTATACACGGGAGTTATCATTCAAGTACCTATAGCAATCATCATATAGATATCACATCAAATTGCAATGTACAACTACATATTTAAAATATTTAATAGTCTTGAAACAAAGCAGCGCCACAGGCGACTTTTATATACATGCTTATTTTGATGGTAGTTTTTAATCAGGAAAAAGTAATCAATAAAGAACTAAATAATACAAGAAACTGGATATTATACTTAATGAGTTTTTAACTGATTTTATCAACTCATTATTACAATAAGTAATTATACATACAAAATAAGGTAAGCATTATTTTTAAGTGATAAAAAATGTTCAAAGAAGAATGACTATCAAAGTTTGCTAATTATCCGTAGTAATAAAATGTACATTACCTTAAAAAAACTAAAGCCTGAATATTTTTTTCGAAAATTCCTTACAATGCCTAATTACGTCGGCCGCAATTTGCATACAAAGAGCAGAAGACGTGATTCCTTCCATTTGTTTTTTTTTCATTTCTGTTCCCCCAAAAAATTTTACCAACCCCCTCCCCCTTAAGAGTGAATTTCACTTTTGTGTGTTCTACTTCTTTTTTCGGGAGCGTGTGTGGTGACACAAATAAGGGTTAGCGGCGCGCAGAAGTGCCCAGTGACTGCTCGTGAATTTATTCCTACTTTTTTTAAAAAATATATTTTCGTATTAGTAATAATAACTGAGGTGCAGTAAATTCAAGAAAATGCAATTAAATCGGTGATCAAGTTGAGTAAATTTACTTCAAAGAATTTACTTAACCTCTTCTATGCCTTACGATAAATTACTATATCAGTAACTGACAGGCCGCAGATTTTTAATGACACACGTTGAATATAGAGCGACACTCTTTCTGCAATCACTGTAATACTGATAATTTGTGGCTTATAATAATTATTCAAACAGATGTCACTGTGTGTTTAATTTTTTAAATTATGCAAATCAGTCAACAGTGGCTAGTAATTTCAGTTTAAAGTCAGTATATTTTTATGTGCGGCTTATTGATCACAGCCTCATAGAGCGAGAATACTCGTTGAAGGCATAGTCCAATCCAAATAGTCAACCGGTCAATATTCTGTAAATGAGGTATCGTTTTCAAACTATCGTTAAATTTAATACTATTATAAATATAAAAAAATACTGATATTTTAGTATAATTATCAATATTTTATTAGTGTCTGAAAGAGGTTAAGTCAAGCCTTATTAAAATTATATACGGTTGCTTTTAAAGTTTATAAGTTATGACACTAAATAGTTACATATTTAAATGTTTTTGTATGTATAGATATTATAATTATTATTAATTGGTAACAAACTATCATTATTTTAATAAATAAAAAATTGTTTTTTTTTAATTTATTGGCAAATGCATACATACTTACTATATGTACGACTAAAATTTTGAGAGATTCTTGTGTTAGGAATCAAGGTATGTGCTTATTATTGCTATTTTGACTCAAACAACAAAATACACTTGGCAATATTAATTAAATATGTGAAACTCTTGAGTTACAATAGAATAATAGTGCCTGTATACGTGCATAGACTTAAAATTAATCACAGCCAAGAGAAGTGCTGTCAAAACATAACACATATTGTAACAATTACAACTAACTTATTGTAATTGTCCCAATAAGCACTAATACTTCGATACAAAAAAAAATGTAAAACTACTTTCGATAGCTGCCAGTAGCAGCATGTGAGTAACAGTCTTGTGTATATAATAAATGTGCTAGGGCGAGGGGTAAACTGGTTCTAATTTTTTACAAAGTTTTTATTAGGTCGTATTCTTATTTGTCCAGTGGTTGTTTATCCGGTACAAATCTTGCAATCGATTTTTAACCAACTTTCCGACTAGCTAGACATTTGAAACTTTTAGAATATAATATTATCATAATACGATGTCAATGCATTCTTTTAATACGTCTTAAGTAGAATTGAATTCATTTTCAGTTAATTCTATTTTGTAAGAAAAGTTATTTCGGAAGAAATCTGTAATCTGATCCACTATTATTGGTTGCTAGGGGTCTGGGGTACAAGCAACTAAATTATTAATATATAAGTGCGTTACTATAGAAATCGAAATGACATTTCAGTATTATTTCTATCAAGTACATTTTTTTTTGATCGTTTAAGCTAGTCAAGTCAAATTTATATGATACAACAGAAAATTTAAAAACGTTGTACATAAAAAGTTCTTTTTAAAAAATATCGACATTATATTATTTTCTACATCACTGCAAAAGAGGAAACTGGCGTTGAGGGAGCCACGAGAATATAACCAAAATAGTAGAGTGGGTTGTAAAAAGAAAAAAGTTTCACCACTAACGGCGGTAACCCCTTCCACTCATACCCACCATCCACTGCGCTGTACTTTTTAAGTGAAGTTTTCCATTATAAATGAAACAGGATGCAGTGATTTTTTTATATCAAATTAATTGAAGTTATTGTTAATACCTAGTGTATTCATGTGTTTTCATTAGCTTTTTCGTATTTTGTGCCATTGTTATGTATCCATAACTCCCCTTTCTATGCTATCTCCCCAATGACAATAAATTGTCTTTTGTTTAATTTATCGAAATCCTAAGTTACTAATTATGTTCCATTGTTAAGAATATTCGATTGTTGTGATTTCGACTATTGCAATGTATCTATTCTAGTTTATTGATGAACCTCAATTTATCCACTCTATCCAGCTAGATTACTACACACATATATAGGTACCCTTGTACATGAACTAAGCATCACTATTATTACTGACTTACTATGTTATATTTATAATATTGTAAACGATTATAATATCATTCAACTCGGACCATTTAACCTTTTCAAATTTAACTCAACCTCTGCTCAACGAGTTGTTTCACTACGGATCTAGATCTGAGTTCTTTCCCTTTTATTTTTTGTAGTGTAGGTATATGAGTGCAAACGTCTCTCTAAGAATTCAAAAAAGAATTCGATTAGCTTAAAGCAAACGTTGCCCAGAGTAATGTGTCAATCGTTACAACCAGATCGAATATTGGATTTTGCTGATAGTGCCGGAAGCTATGACGTTTTTAACCGTAACCCATAATCCTTATTGGATTTAGATGGACTTTTTTACCCATCGTGAGAAATATCCTTTATTCTTCTTATTATACTCCCAAAAAACTGGAGAGTACGATGCAAACTAACTGAAGAAAATCTGGATAACAGAATCAGGAATTTGCTGATGAGGAATTCATTGATTTGTTTATGTATCGTCAAGATTTTAAACAACCATCATTACATTTCCACTATACCGTTACTGTTTAAGTCTCAAAAGTAGATTTTAAGCAATAATTTAAAAGACAAGAGATTTTACAAAAAAAACATCATCTTTTTCTTCTTCGGCCATATCCGCCTCTTAGTTGGAGCATATGGACACCACTAAAGAATTCCTGTTACTTGCCAGTCTTCTTGTTTCATTACAAGTCAAACCAGCAAGCCGTATCTCCGCCGTATACACTCTATAGATAGTATTTAGTGGCTTTCCAGGACGCCGGAATCCAGTCGGCTTGAAGAACAGGCAAGCCAGGTTTAGGTTCTCTTCTGGCATCCGCAGCACGTGGCCGAGCCAACTCCAACGTCGCCCCTTCACTAACAGCCTCTCATCACGCTGAGAGTGAAAAGACAAAAAACATAAATAAGTAGCATTATATTAAAAAAAAAATTGTAAATTTATTCGTAATAAGAGAGTTATCTTGATTGTTTTATACGAGCAAACTATACTCGTATCGTTTTGTAGCGTTATTTATACGAGAGTCAAAAAGTCTGTTGAAAATAAACCGAAAAAGAATATTCAATATAATTTACATATAAATATAAATTGCCTAAATTAGTTTAGTGATAACCATCGTTTTGCTGAAAAGACTATCGAAAGACGAGAAGTCAAATAGGGATCGCGAGAAAGAAATACGCAATTTATACAGATAACAGAATCACGTTTTTTACATTATATTTTATTAGCAGAGAACTTTTTTGAGATGTGTTAACTGTACGCGAAAGTCTTAATATAATAAAGTATCAAGCACTACAGATGAGATGCTCTACGTTCATTATTTATATTATAACATAAACTTTTGCATATATTGTTTTTTAAAGTGTAAAATAAATGTGGAATCAGTAAAGTTTTCAAAAATTAATTCAATATATTGAACATACATAATTTAAAAAACACTTCTGAGAAAATATATTATAACAAATAGAAAAAATCTTTTTTGAAAATAGTAAGGAATCGAACCTGCATCTCTCGGGTATCGCGCCCACCCAAATTGACCACAATGCTAAAGGAGTCATAGATGATTACGACAAATTTTAACTAATGGAATATAAATACTCACTGAAGTGCTTTCTAAATTGAGCTACATTGGTATTTTAAATCAAAGTAGGTATTACTTTAATTACTAACCGACGTCACGGATCACTCCAAGATTTTTTGTTGTAACTTACTTGAACTTGCTAATAGTTTCTAATTAACTATTTTTTTATTCATCGAATAATTCACAAAATTCACAATAATTCACAATATATTGACGTGTTGAAAATGATTGTTTTGTATTTTAAACGTAAATGACTAGTTTAAAATGTGATTTTCTTTTTTATCATACAGAAAAATAAATTCTTAATTGCAATAAATTTAAGCAAACTAAAATTAGATAAATCGGTAAATCCTGTTTTGTTTATTGCACGTCCAAATAAGAATAGCTGCAGTCATAATTGACTTAATGGGAATTATTATTTAAAAAATATTTGATACTTGTATTCTGACGGTTCTAGTATTTATAAAATAGAAACACTTCCGGTTTTAGTATTAATTCAGAGTTCACAGAGATTAATCAACAATAATAGAGAATACTTCAAACGGTACACGAAAACAGATTAACAAGATAATATGAATCACTCATTATTAGCAAGTATAAGTATGTTATACAATGAAGTGATTCGCGACGTTGTTTAGTAATTAAGGAATTAATTGATACCTACCTTAATTAATTTAATATATTAAAACTGATAGCCAACGCTATATGTAACGCAATTCAATAAGTATTTCATGTAACAATTACTAGTTAAAATTGTCGTAATTAACTAAGACGTCCGTAGTTAAAATGGATAAAATGAAGGTTGTTTAATTAATGGGTAAACATACTGGTGCGAATCCAGTAGATACGGGTTCAAGTCTCGTCGCGGGTCGTATTTGACCACGTTTTTCTTAGCTCGTATTCTTGTTTGTCCGGTGGTTGTTTATACAGTACAAATCTTGCAATCGATTTTTAACTAACTTCTCGACTAGCTAGACATTTGAAACTTTTAGAATACACCAGAACACGATGCCAATGAATTTTTTTAATACTTTTAGCCATCTTTAAGTAGAATTGAATTCATTTTCAGTAAATTCTGTTTTGTATGAAAAGTTATTTCGGTCGACATCCGTAATCCAATCCACTATTATTGGTTGTTAAGTGGGTAACCCTAGCAACTAAATTATTAATATATACGTGCATTACTATGGAAATCAAAATGACATTTCAGTATTCTGTATTTGTTTGTTTGTTGCAAAATAGCAAAAATACGATTCACATGTTTTGTGTTAAATGTTCTAGATTTAAATATCGATTTTTTTTAAAATTAGTTTACCCTACAATCGTATACCTCATTGCATTTATTGCCACGTTTTTATTAGCTCGTATTCTTGTTTGTCCGGTACAGATTTTTTCTTGTGTGTCCAGTACAAATTTTTTCTTGTTTGTCCAAGATTTTTATTGGACGATTGAAATTTTTTAACTAACTTCCCGAACACGATGACAATGCATTCTTTTAATACCTTTGGTCATCTTTAAGCAGAGTTGAATTTATTTTCAGTTAATTATGTTTTTTATGTTTCGGAAAAAAAATCGTTAAAAGTAATATTTACTACTTACTATTATCGGTTGCTAAGGGGTCCTAGCAACTAAAATATTAATGTATACGTCCGTTACTATGGAAATCAATATGAAATGTCAAAATGACAATTCAGTATTCTATAATATGTATTCAGTATTTCTATCAAATACAAAAAAATTGTTTATTAATACATAGAATTGTCAAGTTTATATGATTCAACAAAAAAATTTAAAACATGGTGCCTACATAAAAAGTTCTTTTTATCTTGTAATTATAATTATTAATAATACTGCCTTGATATTATATTATTATGTATTTTTAAACGAAAGAATCTGCAAAGGCATTGACGTTATCGTATTTTTATGAAACTTTTTTTTACGAATAAATTATCAAATCGACTAAAATCTTACGAAAAATTGCTGAAAAATATTCAAAGTACTTGCATGTTTATATTGCCCGATCCCTCCCGCATAGAAGAGTTATCAAATTCCCTTCTTATCGGATTTCATTCGGGATTGATTCCTCAAATTGAATAAACACAGCGGAATTCTGCAAAACTTCAGAAAAGTGTTTATTTATTTATCATGCAAAAACCTAATGGATTTATGTCATGTTGAAATAATATTTCCATCTGGTTTCACGGAGTCTGTCGTTTTTTCAAGATTGATGGCAAAAGTTAGGCACTTGTTCTGTTTGTGTTACAACAGAGTTACAACACTGACGAGTGACTTGCCAGAACATCAAACACTCTAACTATATTATTATTTCTTTAAAGCAGTGAACTTAAACTTTTTGGATTTAGGGGTATACTTACTGTCAGGCTAACACCAAAACCAAACAACTTACATGATTTTTTATTAATATTTTGTTTCATTTGGAACAACAAACAGTTATATTTTAATGTTATTGTATAGTTGTTATTTGTAATTATTATGTATTATGGCGCATTGGCCAATCGCTATAATGCCGTAATACTCTACTACTACTAAATAAATAAATAAATATTATAGTTTCTTTATAAAATACACAAATAAAACCAAAACGTCACCTTTCTATTAAAACCTCGTAAGTCTGTTTGAGAAGAATGTTGAGGGGTATGAAAAAACATAATAAACAATATTTTAAACACCTTTCTAATTGATGAATCTGCTAACACTGTTTGTGAAATACGAGGTTTTAATTCCATATTTGAAACCATAACACCTACGAGTTTTTTAAATTTGTCGATAGATGGACAGCATACTAGTCTAGAGTACCAAAGTTTTGATATGATTTAAAATGGTTTTTTGTTTAAATTTTATTGAGCAAACTTAATTTTTCCATGGATTTACAAAGTCTTATTTGACGAAAAGTATTGTAACCAGTACATAACATAAATAGTGTTGAGTCTTCGGCGTGAACAGACGTGTTTTCAATAAATTTATGTCGCCGTCTAATTACAAATAATTGCTTTGCTTAATTAGTTATTTCTCTCATAAACGATCATTATAAATCGTTAAATTAGTGTTAAGCTAGTAATTAAATTTGGTGTTTCATAAAAATTTGTTAACGTTGTACAAATTGTTTCGATTTAGTTCATCTTATATTTATAATAATTATTAATAATAACGATTTTGTAGTTAATAAATAAACGGGATAGTTTTATATTGTAATTTTGTAATTTCTTATTATTATTATGGATTAAGGCAACAATTTAATATCGTACTTTGTGTTTAGTTATAATGACCTACACTCCGGTAAAACTAAGTGATCTTGCAAAATCTTAAGGTAGCAACCGTTCAGACATTTAAATCATATTGGCAGCAAAGGCATAGTAATATGCCGCTCAAACGGACCCCTCTTCGTGGGGAATCACTACCGGACATTCCAGGCCCTGCAAAAACTGCTTCAGGAATCGGAACACGCGTACGCGAGCGGTCAAAAAAGGAACGCTCGCCGAAGAGCCCCAAATCACAACAAGATAAGGCCTCTACTGCTGAAGATGGAGAAAGAGAGCCAAAGCAAAAGAAAACCAAACAAAGAAGCCACCAGCCTGCACCCCCGAGTACGTCGGATGTCGAAAGCGACTGCAACGTCGTTATAGATTCAGCAGTATCGGACACCACAACCGAGCCTGAAAATAATGTCATCTATGATGACATACAAACGTGCTTACATGAAGTGCACTCCTCCCTTAGGGCTGACTCTAAAGATAAGCTACATAATGCCCTACTAAGCCTTTCCGAGGCTGTTGGAAGGCAGAATTTGTGCATGGCCAAGCTGGAGATAAAATTCGTAGCGCAGGAATGCGAGATTAAGGGCCTGCAGATTCAACTTCGTGATAAGCAATTAAGCATTGAAAATCAAAACCTGGCCATTGCTGATTTAAGAGAGCAGACGAAAACTCTCAAAACTGCCACATTACAAATCAACAAGGAGCCTACCATTACTGCCCCCCCTATTGATACCACCTGGGCTACTGCGTTAGGAAGGCGGCAGCGTCCGGCAGCGGCGCCATTCACGGCACCTGCTGTCACCGGGTCAGCATTTCCTTCGATGTTGCCGCTAGCACCAAGGCCTGGAGTCCTCTTTTTCCCTACGGGAGAAGGAGAAAAACGATCGGAAACGACAAGAGAGCTCATCAAGAAGTCCCTTAACCCCAGGGATATTGGGGTACAAATAACGGAAATTAGAAACGTCAGAAACGGAGGTGTTATCGTACACCCCCGCTCTGAGGACGAGGCCAAGCGTCTCGTCAGCGCTCTGGAGACCTCAGAGACTGCTCTGAGTGTTAAACTTGCAGGAAAAAAGCAGCCTCGCATTATTATTTTTAATATGCCGGCTTCCACTACAGAACCCCAGCTTTGGGAGGCAATTTACAACTCTACAAGAGAGCAAACGGGTCTATCTGAGGAGGCCTACCAGGCCGTACGCCTCAGCCACAAGGCGGGTCCCAGGACTGGCAGATGCCATTATATCACGTATGTACCTGCCGCGGTGTGGTCTGCTCTCATTGCAGATGACAGACTGTACATGGGGTGGGACTCTTTCCCACTCCAGAACTATCTAGGGGTAACCAAGTGCAATAAATGCCACTTATATGGGCACATGGCCAAATCATGCTCGGCAAAAGACGTCACCTGTTCTTACTGTGCCGAACCAGGCCACGACCGTGCGGACTGCCCCGTGAAGGAAGCTTCACCAAAATGCGTTGCCTGCCGCTGTCACAAGCGGCCATATGACCACCCGACCCATAGTGCAACATGTCCGGCTCGCCTGTATGCGGAGCAGAGGGAGCGATCAATGACGGACTACTCAATTGAAATCCCTCACCCATCCTCAGCATGACTCGCTTATAATAAGCATCATTCAACAACTTCCGCACCTCGGTCATGCGAGATTTATTATCAAAATGTAAGAGGCCTAAAAACTAAAGTAAATACATTTAAAGAGGGTATATTGTGTGCCCGACCATCAATAATTGCTCTAAACGAAACATGGCTCGACGACACCATATCGGCCAATGAGCTGTTCGGAAGTGAATATTCTGTGCATAGAACAGACCGTCGAAATGGTAGACGAGGTGGGGGCGTTTTGCTGGCAATTAGAAATGGGGTAGCATTATCCACACAAACTTTATATCCAACCAGATCAAATTTAACTGAATATGATTTTGATTTTAATTTGTGTAAAGTTAATTTTAACTTTTGTTCACTGTACTTGGCCGCTGTATACTTCCCTCCCGGCAGCTCAGCGACTACATACAGTGATTTTTTTCACATAATAGAAAATTTGGTACTGCCCAACAAAAAACTAATTATTTTGGGAGATTTTAATTTGTATTCCGCTGGTATAATTGAATCTGATTATACCAGCTTTAATAATTTATTTAATTTAAAACAATTTTCTTCTGTGAAAAATAGTCTCGGTCGGACGCTTGATTTGGTGCTATCTAACGTTGGTTGCACGGTGGTCAGCGCGTGTGATGAGCCTCTCGTTCCTGAAGATGTCTATCATCCCTCTACTTGCACAATTTTATCTTTTAAGCATGTATCGCACAGAAATGATTCGTCGATTCCTCCACTGAATAGGCATAATCCGCAATGGAATTTTTCAAATGGAAATTTTTTAGCGCTGTATAATTCTTTGAGTACTACAGATTGGACCTCTTTATATGAACAAATTGATGTAAACACGGCATTAGCTATTTTTTATAATAAATTTTATAATAGTCTGGACTCCTGTTTCCCTCGCCGGCTCGTTCATCTACCGAAGTACTCATATCCTAAGTGGTTTACGCCAGAAATTATTTATATTCTAAGGTCAAAGGCATATTATCATGCACTGTGGAAAAAACATAGACGGACTGCAGATTATAGTAAATTTTCCTGTCTTAGAAACTCATTGAAGTGTGACATCTCTTCGGCTCACAAATCATATCTAACGTCGATTGGTCGAAATATTGTCTCAGATCCTAATTGTTTTTGGAAATATATTCATTCGCTTAGTTCCAGTAGTACTACAAAAGACAATGCCATGATGACGTTGAATAATGATCCTATAGAGAACCATGTTATATCTGATGCATTTGCTAAGCATTTTGAATCACTTTATAGCTCAATAGAACCGCTACTTGACCCCGATTCTGCTGGTCCTTCGTCTGCAACGCAAGATATTCAAATCTCAGCTTTTGACGAGAAAGATATGGAATATGGGTTTTCAAATTTGTCTCCCAAAAGTTCATTTGGTCCAGATGGCTTGCCACCTTATGTGGTTAAGGGCTGTTACGAACATATATCCTTTCCGCTTAAACATATATTTAATTTAATCATAGCATCCAGCACTTTTCCTGATGCATGGAAAATAACCCGCCTAAGGCCGCTTCATAAAAAGGGATCTAGATCAGAGATCTCTAACTATAGGCCAATAGCAGTTCTTTCGGCTCCATGTAAATTATTTGAATCGATATTACATATAAACATCAACCGTCAAATAGACTCTCGCCTCTCCGATTCGCAGCATGGTTTTCGACTTAGGCGGTCCACAGTAACAAATCTTATAGTGTATAATAATTTTATTTCAAATTCTATGGATAAGTCAATTCAAGTTGATTCTGTGTACACAGATATTTCCAAGGCATTTGATCGTGTTGATCACGATATTTTATTACAAAAGCTTTGTACATTTGGCGCGTCATATAGTATAATATGTTTTTTTGCTTCTTATTTGAAAAATCGCCGTCAATTTGTTGATTACCATGGGAATGAATCGCGGATTTTTAGAACAAACTCTGGTGTTCCTCAAGGTTCAAATCTTGGCCCAATTTTGTTTTTAATATTTTTTGATGATATTGTCAAAGTTATAACCAATTCTTCTTGTTTGCTATTCGCAGATGATCTTAAACTTTTTCGAACTATTGAAACCCCATTATGCTGTGCGATGTTGCAGTCTGACCTAGATGCTATCTCGCAATGGTCTATCTTAAATAAACTTGAATTCGCTACCTCCAAATGTAATATTATTTCATTCAATCGTTCAAGGCACACCTTATTGTTCCCATACACATTGTCTGGTATAATATTGAGTAGGGTAACGGAGATAAAAGATTTGGGAGTATTGTATGATACAAAGTTCACTTTCAATCAGCATATTCTTAACATCAGTACTAGATCTAGCAAAATGCTTGGTTTTGTTATGAGGGTTTCAAAATCATTCGAAAACGTCCGAGTGCTACGTACATTATACGTATCATTTGTGTTGAGTATTCTTGAATATGCCAGCATTATTTGGAGTCCTAATAGGTTCATGCACACAATTAAGCTGGATCGAGTCCACAATAGATTTCTTAGATTTCTCTACTTAAGAACATACGGGTTCTTTCCTTATGATAATGACAATAAAATGAATTTCCCGACTCGTTTTCTTCTGGGTATGCTATCAATGCAATCCCTGTCTACCCGAAGAGTGATTGTTCTTTTAAAGCATTTCTTTTTACTTCTTCGTGGGTTCATTTACAATCCGCATATACTGGCAAATATTAATTTTCATGTTCCCACCAATATCACTCGCAGCTCCACGGTCTTCAAGATACCTCGTCGCAGGACAGATGTTATGTTTCATGATGCTGTGTATCGTGCAATTAGCTTATTTGATGGCACCATAAAGGTTGATTTGTTTTTTATTAATTATATAATGTTTGTAGACGTTTTAAATAGGATAAATTTATAATTGTATATATTATCATATTTCTTTAATATTTACACATGCTGTCTTTTCCACTTTCTTGTCATATTAGTTGTTATTTGTAATTAAGATATTTTTATATATTTGTATGTATTATGTATTATGGCGCATTGGCCAAAAGCTGTAATGCCGTAATACTCTTTTTTATAAATAAATAAATAAATGATAATACATAATATGATATGACACGTATTACTCCAGTAGACTCGCATATCCAACCAGATTCAATGATCGTGGTGAACAATCGTGAATTTAAAAAAACAATTACACGGTACGATTTAGATGTTAACTATATCCTGTTGATGCTTGGTTTGTTTGGTTCATAAGAAACCCTAAGTGATTAGTGTTAATAAATTAATAAGTAAACCAAAAGATATAAATATTGATCAGTTTAGTGGCAATACAAACAAACTTCCCTAATAATATGTTGTTATAAGTTACTGATTGTGTTTACTGTCTTTTTATTTTGCACCATTTGTGTCTGTTATAATAAACAAAGCCATGCAAAGTTTATTATGTTAACATCAAATTAATGTTGTTATATTAAACGCAAAACGCAAGATAAGATGCGATACGTGCGGCCACACTCGAAAGCTCAAGGTTAATTCTGATATTTTTGTACGTTCTGGGTTACTTTCGACACGATTGTTGGATGAATCACACTAAAATAAGTAGGAATTGTTTCAATTCGGTCACAACTCTAAGAAATGAGTCAAAAGTGTCTTGAGATAGTGGCAGATAGTCGGCTTGAGAATCTGACCAGCTAAAATCCTACCAATCACAAGTTTTTAAGTGATACAATTAATCATCTTGCTCTGTTATATTTTCCATTAATTTTTCCGTGGAAAAGTAAGATAATTTCGCTGAAATACTGTAATTTCATTGGATTAATACTTTTTAAAACTTAACGGTCATTTAGCATTTGTTTAAGAAGGTTACCTTATTTTGTCATCTAGTCACGTATACGTCTCTACAGACACATCTAAAAGTCTTTAACCCCTTCTCATATTTCCTGGTTTAACACCAATATACTAATTCCATGACGTAATTGAAGAAAGCAAATCCAGTATCCGGTCTAGTTTGAGGTGGTTAAGGAAGCATCTCATTTTAAAAAAGCAACTTTTTATTACTTGTATCTTAAATAAAATTATCAGTACCATTTCTTATAAGACAGAAAAAGTATACACAAAAAACGATAAAATAGAATTAAAAAAAACAATGAAATGTGTCGCTAAATTTCAAAACCCACTATAACACTTTTTTGAAATAATTAAGATATATATATCGATGGATTCGTTATTAAAATCTCTACATGAAAAATTTATCGCATCTTTCAAAATCCGCTACGATTAACTGTCATTTATGAAAAAAAATCAATGCGACTATCAATTCCCGCTATACATTACTGAAACATTCAAAAACCTTTTCAGCTCAAAAAGTTTTTATTGATTTTCTCAACATAATAAAAATTGTTATAACGGGTTTTGAAACTCAGCGAAACAAATAAGAAAAAAATGATAATATGGTTGATTATAGGATAGAAATGGCGCGTTTAAAAGATGCGTGTGAATTAGAATATTTTTTAATTACATTAAGTTTACACACGCATCCCCATGTTAGATCTTAAGAGGTGTGGTTGTATTAATATTTTTTTGGATACTCTGGATCCAAATACACAATGAAAAATAACAATATGTAAATTCTACCAGATTCAGAAATTGAAAGCGCAACCCAAGAGATTATAAGCCGATACGTTACCGCTCAGTCTTCGTGGGCGTTAAGAATTCGGGTGAGAGAAATTTAATGCATTTTCATAATATAATGAATCAGGAAAATAATATGATAATATAGACTTTGTATCTAAGCGCTGTGGTGCTATTAAATATATATATATATTTTTGTGTTTTTACCGAGGCTTTGACCGCGACTCGCTGTCATATCTTCTCTTATCTTCTAGAAGGGGATCCGTCGATCAGGTCCTCACTCCTATTCTGTTAAAAACCTTTAAAATTTCGCCTAGTTCTTCCGTCTTACCCACCGCCAGGATACCTTTCAATTCGTCGACATTCTCATAGATATCCGCAATTTGCAGCTGTACTCGGTGAAGTTCATATTTAGGGCATTGTATTGCTATATGTACAATATCCTCTAAAACATGACATTCATCGCAGAGTTGCGATTCGCTTCTTCCCATGAGGACATCAAGTCTTTTGCCCATTGTGTGCGCTGTTCTTAGCCTCAGTATTAACTTAAGCTTATTACTCGTCAAAGGAGACTCTACAAACCAGGGCTCCTCCCGTGGTGATGGTAGAATAGACTTACTCCATTTCCTCTTTTCTAATGATGCCCTATGGTGAAAATCTATCCACATACTTTGGCCCATTTTCTTTATAGCCTCATTCCAGTCCAGGTTTTCTGATATGGCACCCCTGAATGGCCAGCTTCCTGATACTGAGCCAGATCATCCACCTTTTCATTGCCCTCAATACCCATGTGCGATGGGATCCATCGAAGGCATAGATCTCCTTCTCTATTTTTCTTGGCGTCGATCTGGTCAAAAATGTGGTATATATATATTATTTTAGTGAATCACTTTGCACCCGTGGCTTGCCAGTTGGGTATTACTGGTTTAGAGCATACGAAAGATTAGTCTTAAAAAGTCTCTGAACTGTTAAATCGAGCTAAGCACACAGACCGTACGTAAATATAGTTAAATCGTCTCGGCTGAAGGGTTTTAAATCTTTCGTTGTAATTATTTTTTTATTTTTTTACCTTTTTATCTATTTATTCGTTGTTTATGAAGATTGTTAATGTCATATCTTTGACAAACATGTTGGTTTTAAAATACAATATCTTTGAACATACAAATTTTGTTTTTGGAAAATATGTGTATTGAAAAGAAATTTATTTAACAATCATCGCAATATAATACAATAATAGTATACTTAACTAATCGAGATAACGATGATGATTAATTAATACGCTATTCATTAGTGAACAGACGAATTTATTTCAATTGGAATAACCTAAAAAAATAATAAAGAATGCACAAAACGGGACTTCAACCCGTTTCCATCACAATTCTGGCTGTGAACTTTATAGATGAAATGTGATGGTTTGAGGTCGAATTTTATTTTTTAATCAATGATTAATTTGAAAGTAGTAATCTAAAATATAAGTAATACAAATATATTTACCCTTATCACTGCCAACCAATTTTTACTAGGTGAAGACTTGTAGGCGAGGTATTTTTGGAATAAAATAAACCCCTTAAAAATATGAAATAGGAACAGAATAATAAATAATTATATTTGTTAAAACTTACCAAATCAACACATTTCTCGAGTATATCGTGAATATTTTTACACAAAAATGATAAATATTGTTTAGAAACTATAAACAAACGATTTATTGAAAAATTGTGACGTTTATAAGAGCGCTTGAGTTAACTTATCCATAACTTGATATGACATACATGCTTTGACGAGTGGACTCGGCTCTGGCAGTGATCAGGAACAATATTTGGCACAATATAGTTTCTATTTTATTTTGTGTATACATTTATTCTAAAAATGTTGATAGATCCTTCTTCTTCTTCTTCTTTCACCCTGTCACGCCCCGGCATTGTAGCATAGGGAAAATACAAGTTTGCGCCAATTCCTCAGTCCATCGCCAACTCTCGCGCCTCCCACTATGTCAGACCTGCAGCCCGTAGACCATTTTTGTAGCAACCTTGCAGGGTGAGTGAAAGCCATGGCGACGGGACCGTAGAGTGACTGTCACTGAAGGGGAGACATGCTCAGCGTACGGCAAAATGGAGCTTTTATGCTATTTTCAAAGCATGATCCTGGACATTCGTTCAAAGTTTTATATAATCTATTTACATAATTTTGAAGCCTTATTATCCTATATATTTATTTTAAACATTTGATGACTGCATAAAGTATTTTTATTACATAAAATAGTATTCTTTTAAACCACTCGCTCTAATGTTTTAGAATATAGTCATATTTCAGTACGTCCATGTGAAGTGGTGTTAAGATTTTTTATATTTATTAATTTTTAAAAGCATCTATAAAAGCATCAGTATAATTTATATCGACATTATTAAAGTGAACTATTTACGATAAAAAATTATATTGATAATCTCTGTGATCCCAAATTGGACAAGAATTAGGCATTTTATTATTTAAATAAATGGGCAAGATTTACACATTTAAAGAGACTGTATATAAGCTATGTCTTTGACCATTCAAATGTGATAAGAATAATGTTTGCTTTATAATAATTATTGACCTAAGAATAAGGTTGTATTTTTTTTTGAAATATGCCATTTCTATTGGTGGCTAAGCTACAACTTGCGGCCGTAGCCATAAATTGACAAACGATAAATGAAGTAGGGAGTAAGATCATGGTAAAGCGCGTGTTTGAACATGTACCGTAAAAAAAAATATCGGTTAGGTAAGGAATGTCCAGGATCATGTTTTGAAAATAGCATAAAAGCTCCACTTTGACGTACGCTGAGCATGTGGGCCGCTAAGAGATATCCTGAACCGCCCGCTTCCATTACGCCTTCGGAATCACTGGTGCAAAGATCCTCCGATAATAATATATTATTATTAGCCTTTTTAATAAAATATTTGGGTGATTCACAATAATATGGATCAAGTCCAATTTTCATAAAATTCAATTTTATCGAGTGGCTAGATAAAACAGATTTCTATATTGTGTGCTAATATCACAATCGTATCTCTACAGCTTTCCGCATAAATAGCAATCCAAGTATTGATAAGACATCGAATTGAATGTGAGTTATGTCCACTTTGACAGTTACTTCAGCAGTATAAAGAGATATTTGCTTATATTAATTTGCTAATTTAATAAAGAATGAATATATTTTATGTTTTGATTATTTATTTAAATTAATCCATGTACCATCAATTTATGGTAAGTATATTCTATAGTGAAAACATTCCTTAATTTTACAAAAGGAGTTTTATCTTTAGGTTCATATATTTTAGGATTCATCTTGTTGGACTTGATCCATAATTATTGTGAACCACCTATTTATGTCTTAAAAACGATTTAAAAATTTATTAGTTAAAATTATTCAAAAACGATACCCTAATCTTTATACACAATTGTCACACAATATGATACCTACGTTTATTGTTATTCAGGCTAATATACAGACCCTTTTAAATTTCTGAAAGGTCTTCGAAATATATTATCCATAGACAACAAACGCCGCGAAATATCGGTTTTCTTTGGACAGTATTAACCCACATCTTCTGGTCTTGACACATTATCGTTTTATATTATTGCCCACAATATGCCAAAACCAGAAGGGATGTTTATTGTAAGTAGTTGGTTAAAGTCATATCAGTTGTTAGTCCGCAAAAGATATCTACTCAAAACATAAGGGTTGGTTTATTTTCGGATATAATACCGCGGATCCTATCATGGTTGCCTAACCTCATTTTATTTACTATTATCATCAGTTTGCTTAGGAATTTCAATACCGGTATTTTGAAACCGGTAATCGATTATTTTTCATTAACGAAATACCGGTTTCAAAAATCTAAAATATCGGTATTTTCGGTATTAACCCATTGGAGAAAGAGTTAATTTTTGATTATCACTTAAAAAGGCATACTCATTACTAAAATTGATATAACTCATTTATTATTAATTTAATTTTATTAAATCTTTTAAACATTTAAAGGTATTGAATTTTTATATTATTTATTTATATTTTAGGTTAATTTTGTGGAATCACTTCAGTTCAGTGGAATCAAAAAACATGTCAAATATATGTTTTGTCTTTTATTAGCCTTTTTTGTACAAAATGACAAAGGTAAAAAGTCTATGATAGAATTAAATGATAGTAATTACAAGATAAAAAGAACTTTTTATACACAACATTTTTAAATTCTGTTGAACCATATAAACTTGACTTGACTAGCTTAAACGATCAAAAAAATTTGTACTTGACATGTCATATTGATTTCCATTGTAACGCACGTATATATTAATAATTTAATTGCTAGGACCCCAGACCCTAGCAAGCAATAATGGTATCGAAATAACTTTTCATACAAAACAGAATTAACTGAAAATGAATTCAATTCTACTTAAAGATAGCTAAAAGTATTAAAAAAATGCATTGGCATCGTGTTCTGATATATTCTAAAAGTTTCAAATGTCTAGCTAGTCGGGAAGTTAGTTAAAAATCGACTGCAAGATTTGTACCGGACAAAGAACCACCGGACAAAATATAAGAATACAATCTAAGAAAAACGTTGTAAAATAAAGATATACTAAAAATGGAGCTATATGTACTCTTCAATATATTTAGAAGATGGAGGGGCGTTAGAATATTTTTTACTCACTCAAACACTCAAAACTGGTTATTATTTTGACAAATTTAAATAAAAATAGATTTTATAACTTAAATAATTATTAAAAAATATATAAGACTCTATATAAATAATATCATAAAATGAGGGCAACATCTATTATTAAGTAACTTCAATTTAAAAAAGAAAACTAAATATGACCCAGTAACAGCGGTGCCAAATTGGCGCTGATTGTCTCCAATGGGACGCATATACGTATATGTTTTTCAAAAATAATTGTAATTATATTTATTCATTAAGTACTTACTATTATATTATTGTATATTATATTATTTCGTGTATCAAGTTTAATGCTGTCAAAACGAAAATAATATATTGACTGAAACCAACAAAAGTTAAATAACATTAAAACAAAATATCTCAAATATTACTTATAGAATTGTCGCGATGAATTAATATATTTCGAAAAAGAAAACATGTGTGTCAAACATTTCCAATTATTCTATCTATTGATCCAACTTTGATAGTACACCAAACAAACGTTGAATTTCAGAGTGATTTTCAAACTATTTGTAAAAATAACCAGTTCTAAAATATTATGATCTAAGTACACATATTTACAAGGGTCATCATAATAAATGTAGGTAGGTACTTTGGGTTACAATAAAATATTGTTTTAAATACAGTTATATTAATTACTTATAGGTACTTCATTGTTTCTAAAATATGTTTTGACGAATACCGTTATTAATACCGGTATTAAATAGGAAACACTGAAATACCGGTATTGATATATTCATTTGGTATTGCAATCCCTAGTTTTCATGCAACTTTATACTTTTTTATTTAAATTTAAATGCGGTATCCATCACACAATACTGATTTTTTACCTACTAATATTATGATAATAAAAATAATATTCTGATTCTTCGAGATAAGGATTTTTATTATACTATTACAACCAACTAATATAGACTTTAGATCAGCGGTGGTTAACCTATTTCACGTGTTGCACATTTATGTATCGCTTTTTCTAGAACCCCAATTAAATTTAATTATATAATGTCAAAAAATTCATTAAAGCGCTCCCGAGAGATGTGTGTTCGATTCCTGCTGGGTGGCTTACTTTTTTCACAAAAGATTTTTATATATTGGTTATAATAATTATATAGTGTTTTCAAAATTATGTATGTTTAATAAATAGGATTTACGTCTGAATAAATTAGAGCTATTCTGTCTGTTTTAAAACATTCGAGTATTTGATATAAAATTGTAACAAATTTGGCCTTATATTTTTTCAGGTGATTTTACTCTACCACGGTTAAAAAAGTTTTACTTAAAAATATCATAGAACATTTTTCTATCCAATATATCGAGTAAGCCGTACACTTATTGCTATCTGATTTATATGTTACATATAAATTTTGTCTATGCTACGAAAGTGGGACATTAGAATCGGCGTCCATATCTTAATGTAGAAATATTATGGGAAATCAAGATGGATAGGCGATATTTTTTAGTCTACAAAAGTAAGTTTCGATACTAGAGGGAAGCTCTATCACTTTCTAATAAAAGCATTTTGATAAAATATCTATGATTTAGGGAAAGTGAAATGGGTTTTAGAGTCACGTTTACCCAGTACCTATCTTATCTGCGATCATTTAGATAAAGTTTTTGTGTGACTTCTACCTTTCATGACAATTTTCAGACTGAGATAGTTTATACGAAACTTTAAAGCTTAGACAGTCAAATACCGAGCTAAGAAAGCTCGAGTATATTCAGCTTCAAAAAGGGTATATTTTCTTTGAAGTAGTTTTAGTTAATAATTCACATGAAATTTGGTAAAATGTAATTATTATAATCGACAAGGATTATTGGATTTGCAAGGTTTGTTACGACGTTATATTTAGGATTATTCTATGTAACTATTATGGCTTGAATTTTCAAGGATTATAATAGTTTTATCCTTTCTTTTTTTGGGTATTAAGTGTTGAATAAAATATTCCTAGAGCATCTTTTACGCAAGTGCTTCCCAAACTTTTTCATCTTTCATCACGGCCCCCAAAACCTGAAAAAAAATAACCCCCAAAAATTTCCGACGGAAAAGCAAATCATCATAAAGTCATACCGATATCTTACGAAAACTATAAAATGTACGTTATTTGTAATAGTAGATTCATAGAACTGAATTGCAAAGAACTTGTTCTGTTTAACGTGGAATATTAATCGAGTTTTAATATTGTCTCCCATGCATTTAATTCTTCTTTTAATAGTTTTATTTTTGGTCGATGTAAATATTTTAATAATATTATACGACCGTGTTTAGAAAAAAGGGCGTAACCCTCACAGAACATATTTTACAGGAGAGGCAAAAAACGTTTTTTGAATTATTTTGATTCAATATTAATAAAAAAATAGGCACAGACATTGAGTGCAAGATGATTGATGATTGGGTGTAATTACTTTTTGATCTAATATTAATTATTAAAGAAATTATTACAGAAAAACCATTAAAATTAAAAGGGTAAATGCTTTTTTCCTTAAATCAAAACTTAATTAAAGCTCAAGATAAAAATTTGGCATTTGCGGCTTACTTCCTTTTTATAGAACGTGTATTTAGTTGTATACATTGTTAATATCTAATAAAAGCACTTTTCGAAAAATCGAGGGTTACGCCCTTTTTTCTAAACACAGTTCATAAGTTTACATATTGTGTTCTTTTCTGACAAATTAAAATATATAAGTGCGTAATATATAATTGTAAAAAATATTCATAAATAAATAATTGCAGTTCTACTGAAACATTTCGCAGCTCCCTATAGAAGCCTTACGGCCCCCCAGGGTTCCGTGGCCCATCAGTTTTTGAAAGCACTGGGTTACACTACAATAATTATGATATGTCAGAAAACTTTGTATTATTTAAATTAAATATTAATTGTTTGTTTAATATTTTGTAATCTAGCATTAAAATTATTAGTGGTGGTACCTAACGATTAAAAAAAAATATTTAATAATAATATTATATATCACATACCCTTTACGATTTAATAATAATTGGTATTGCTAGTTGTGGGAGCATTTGTTGTTTGTTGTATGACAGTATAAAAATAATTCTCTATTATTTTAATGTAGCACCGTCTACTAATTAATTTTTGCACGCATAATTCAACGAGGTAAGTAGTAACTTACTACATTCATTTGTTTTAAAAATCATGTTATGTATATAAATAACAATAGGTATATTTATTTTATAATTTAAACACTGGCGCGGCAAACAGTATATATCAGAATCTGCAAGTGATTATAATATACACATACCATATAGAAAAAAAAATATTTTCATTTAAAAAATATATTTCCATTTGTCCCCACTTTTGAATCACATATAGCTTTCTCTAGGGCAATGTTAAATAATATATTATATAATATATTATATCAAATTCAAATGGTATTTTCTGAAATGAAATGATTCTTTATATTCAAAGAGAGGAATTAGTGGATAAGGGTTTGCGATGTAAAAGAGTTCGCAAAAAACCTCAAATGTAAATGGGCTGGACACATAGCTTAAAGAAAAGACAATCGTTGGACAAATTTAGTCATCCAGTGTATCCAAAAGGTAAAAAACGTCCGCAAGGTAAACCTAGAGGCCGTTAGATTGATGAAATGGCAAGTTCTGGGAAAGTACGTGGCAACGCAACGCTCAGGACCAAAAGAAGTGGAATCAGCTTGGAGAGGCTTTCAGTGGATAGATTCAGGCAGATGATGATGATACATTAGAACCTCGATTATCTGGACTAATTGGGGATGAAGATAGTCCGGATAAGGAAAAATCCGGATAATCGAAAAAAAATCATAATTGACAGAGAAAGACAAGTATATTCAGCATGAATAATTTTTTTTGTCTAGATTTACATACACATATTATGTATAATAAATTATTTTTTGTTTTAAAATTCAATTACCGATTTTTGCTTAAAGCTTAAGGCCGGTTCTACCGCGTTACTGGGACTTACTAATGGTCTTTCCAAAAATTTGTTTCATGATTTTTTCAAAGTTGACCTTTCTAAAAAATTCCAACTATCTGCTACCATGCAGCAACAATCTTTTAGATTTATTTTCTTGTAGAAGCTGATAACTGTTATTCATTATTTTCGTCTGCTAGTAATAATCGTCGAAGCATAATTATATTGTTAACTATATATTATAAACGTTTGAATGTTTCTATTACACCCTGATCCATCGGTTTTACCGACGTGACTCTTTTGTATTTGCATGAGCCACATAAAAATACACTCTTCAACTTCTTCATTTCCTGATTTTTTCTTCTGACATTAAACAATTATTATTAAACTTCATAATAGTTTCACTTTGTTTTTTTTTTATACCCGAGACAGTTGTTTTAATTATCTTAAAAAGTAGTACGTATTCAATTTATTATTTGAAGGCTTTTTTATATAATATACAATATATCCATCCATAATATAAATATCCAATCCATCATTCAAGGGCTTTTTGATATACAATGTTTGTGGCTTTTCCATTTGGTGCCAAAATATATAGATTTTTACTACTCCCCACTCTTGATGCCGCTACATACAATTGTCCGTGAGTGAAACATTCCGATCTTATGTGGTAGCACTGCGTCGCCGGCGCCGTGCTGGCTCAGTTGGCTTCCTGCCGATTAGCGATTTTAATAACACAATTATTTGCATCTAACTTTGCCATTTGACCTCCGATCGAGCTGAAATAAACGCCAATGTTTTTAAAATTGACACATTCTAGCGAAATTAAAAATAATAAATGGGGGTTGCAGCATTAACGCGCAAAAACCGTAACACTGTCCCCGGGGTACAACGGGTTAAATCTGAAATTCGAGACCCCCACCACGCAGTTTGACTTGTCGGTCTCCGTCAACTGTCCAAATTTTGTCGAAATCCGACTGCGCGTGTGGATTTGCATAAAGCAAAACCGACGCGATGGTACATACAAACATCCAAATATATTTTCGAAATTATAGTATAAATAACGTCTCGAGTCACCGCATTTAAAAGCATCAATTATATCCAATTTGCTTTTATGAAAATAATCCGGATAATCGAAAATCCAGGTAATTGAGGTTCTACTGTATGCAGATAAGTTACATGTTTTTCTGTATAACCTTTCGTTCGTATATTCATAAGACTTTTATTATTTCATGTAATGAATATGTAACTTATCTAGATTTTCTCAAAATTGATTGAATACATTACATTGACTTATACAAATATTCCTGAATTGTAATACATTTTTCGTAACGTTTCAAGACGGCAGAATTACGATATAAAATCCGGTGCCAAAAAAACTTCAAGAAACATTTAAAGTTTCTAAGTAAAATGTCCAGCCAGAGATTATTGCGGGACACGCTTTGTAATGCAAAAAGCATTAAGATAAAACCGCCATGTTAAGGAAACTTTCTGATGCTTTCTTAAAAAAAGTAGTGTAAGGACTAACTTCTCTCTAGTCGCATACGTAGAAAAGTTTTCGAAAATAGCCTGACAAAGTTAGACATATTCCAATATTATACTTACCAATTCGGAGTCCTTTTTATTTTACCTTTTCAAATTTAATATAGAAATCCGAACGGCCTTAAATTATTAAGATTTTTTTACGTAGAACTCTATCTTTCTATTTAATAAAGTAGGTAGTTTACTAACTTCTCAATAATTATATTCAAAAAAGTAATAACTTAGAATAGTTTTAAGAACTATTTAATAAATAAACTTAAAAAAATAAAAACTCTGCTACCTTGTGGTAAGGTTAAGACGGTCGGAATATCAAAATCGGTAAGACGGGTGGATGAAAATATACTTTGATAACGGCATTCCAACAGGCATTTTATATTAATTACTCCGTGAAACCTAGAGTGACTTGAATATTTACACGAGGAAGTGAATTATTCGTCTAATAACGCTGGATGCGGCATTTAAGTCCTGGCAGAAAAATGGGATGCCTCCACCAAAGGCAGGCATACATATATTATGTTTTTTTCAAAATATCATATTGCGAATGTAGATAACCGATTTGACTCCTGATAATTCTGCTAGTCAATTCTTGACTGGATATGGTGGCTTTGCTGGCAGGCTCTAATGAGCTTGGTCTTGTTACCCGTTCAACATGTCTATGAGGTGAAGAAATAAAAGATGCAAACCACATCCCGCAGGGAATGTCCTAAAATGTGTACAGTAAGAGAATAGTTGCTCAGTCAGTTCAACCAGCAGTTGGGCCCATCCTAGACGATCCATCGCCGATACTTCGTCATTGCTTTGCCCTCGGGGGTTGCGTACATAGCCCGTCTTGCTACTATATCCTCAGGCATTCTATGCACGTTGCTGATCCAATGCAGTTTCTTTATTTTCATATGTCACGTAATTTTTTTGTCACCATACAAGTGTGTATAGCAATACAATTATTATTCTATATATCCCTTAAAAAACATTTTTTATTTCATTTATTACACGTTTGTGATGCAAAAATGCCCTAGTTAATATATAAATTTTTTTCTTATTTTATTGTATTTATTTAGTCATAATGTAATCTTAAAATAGTCGCGATCGTAGTACCACAAGGTTCTAAGTGTCGATTTTTCGGCAAAATAAAGAAATAATGAAGCAGTTTTCCAAGAAACATTATCTACAAGCCAGTCAATATTTGCTAGGTTTTCTTTAATCCACAATACTACCTAGTTCTATGTGCACTTTACAGAGTATTTTCGGTAACATACAGTTAAATTGTAATTAAGAAATATCTGTTTGTATCAGTCGTTCTACAAGGTTCTATGTGCTTTGAAGTTTTGCAAAGTGACATTAAATAAATAATTACATAGTAACTAATAGTGAATGTTTAATTCAAATTTGTTTACATATATTATAACAATGCATACATACAATGCATATATTAATAATAGGGAATAAAATGTTTTACATGTTAATAATATTAAGACAATAATATTTATTACCTATGTATAGTTTTTTTGTATTGGCCATAATAATTTTGTCAAATTTAATATACAGCACAGCACACACTAATTATTTTAATTAATGTCTATTTTTTCTCTTTCCAGGTGACTGATTGGCGACGTGAAAAATGTGATTGTGACTTACATTAATAATAACAATAATTAGTGTTTTTTTTGTTTTTTCGGTAAATTAAAGTTTGTTTTTTTTTTAAAAAAAAAGTGAAAATTACGTTCAATATGATAGATACAATTATTTTTTAATTATGTAAATATTTTGTAAAAAAAAAATTCAATAAAATGTCACCATCAAAGATAAAGTCAGATGCTCAATACAAAGGCAGAGTGAAGTGGAAAGGTTTAAAAATAAAAACACCAAAATTATTATCTGTAGCATTTTTCACAACCTTGATACTGCAAATTGCGAACAGTGAACCAATACCCGAACCCGTTGCCAGCACTTCAAACGACCACGAAGACAACTCGCAGCAGGTTTCGAGTGTGTCATCGTTACATATTGACATACCGTTAAATGTTAGTGTTGCAGTACCGGTGAATGAGGTTCTGGGAGGACCTCAGAACAGTGCACAGAAAAGTGACAATACCGATTACGATAATAAAAATCACTACGATACCGGTGAAACGGTATACGATACCGGGAATGTGTACAACCCTCACAATAGTGGCAGTGCTAATTCTGACTATGACGTGCACACTTATGGTGGAAGTTCGAGTGGTAATGTGAACTCAAATAATAATGATAACACTAATCATGGATATTCTGGTGGTAATAATCCATTCACTTCGTTTTCTGGTGGTGTTAATAATTTAAACAGTGCTTACGTAAATGCGAGACAGTTTAATTTAAATCCAAACTCCAAGAATAGATTAAGTAATAGAATTGTGCAGACTAGGTATGGAAAACTTCAAGGGTTTCTGCTGCCGATGGATGACCATAAGTTTCTGAAGCCGGTTGAGGTTTTCTTGGGGGTGCCTTACGCTACACCACCGGTTGGATCTAACAGGTAAGATTGTAATTCAATTAGCTTTAAATATTGTTGAAATAATTTATCAATCAGATCATAAGTATATTAAAGCAACAATAACAGTACAGTGTAGCTGTCAGTATATTTTTGATCAAATATCTATTTTTAATGTATCAAATTATTCGACCGCAATAATAAATTCCCAGCGACTCATATACCGGTAAACAACTATTTACCTGTGTCAGTTGAGTGATTGGCGATATTAAATACGGTATCGCAATGGAAAATTAGTCTAATATTCATTTCCATAGTATCATATTATATTATGACTGTAATAATAAATAAAATTCACAGCTACTCGTATTTAAGCCGCTGACTCGTTCAATATAATTATGTACTGGAATATAATATTTAGGTATTACTTTAGACTGTATAAATTATGAATACTGATTTATCAAAATGTCACTCGAATCTAAGTACCTGGCTCGTAACTATCTCAGTACATAATAATATGTACTGTCATAGTATTTATACTATCAATAATATAAAACTCGCTCCTGCATACATATTCGACTTCTTCATCATCATCCTCAACACCATAACCCACACATCGAACACCACAACAGTATACATTCGATGGGAGGTGGAAATAATCACATAATTCGATGGTGCATGTTTTTCATGACGCAGTTGGTGACATTTTTTTCAAATAAATCTTTCCTTAATTTTTAAAGATTATCATTTCAAAATAGGTCATTGATTAATGCAACATTATTTTTTTTAGAAAAATATAAAATAGTACAATAATAAAATCTTGCCAAATCAAAAACAAAATATTTAATTTTATTACTAAGCATGGTCATAAAATCATAAGGCAGTGGCGAAGGGTAGAGGTAGGCAGTCATACCCACTTATTTCTTTTCATTGAACTAAGAATACGAATTGTAGATGGTGCTGTTTAGTTTTTCAAATTCAAAATAACCCTGCCTAAACCAAATCATAATGGAGTGGTAGGCTGTGGAGATCTGACAAAAATAATATCACACGTAATTATTTTAATTTAATTAAGAGTATAAATTGCAGATGGTTTTGATTAGTTTTTTTAAATTCATGCCACCCTTATCTAACCAAACCATAATAGATAAAAAATATTCTTGCAACTGTAAAATATTTAAAATTACGTATGATTTAATGGCATCATTTTAGATATTCTATTGATAGACGAATATTTTTTTGACTATTATCTATTATGGTTTGGTTACGCTGGGTTTAATAATTGAAATTTTAAAACTAATCAACAATGAAATTTGTAGACTTAGTTCCATGACAACAAATTGAAGTAAGACTGATAAAGTTTAGTATGCACTATTTATGTCACATATTAACAGCCCATCTCCACTCATCGCAACTGTAATAATATGTTATAATAAAATGGTATCCTTTTATGAGAAATTTACATTTCATAACGTTTCCTTAAACTGTTAGTTGATTTTTAATTTTATGTAATATATTGTTTTCGTTTTGGTAAAATGTACATTATCTAAAAATGTAACTCAATTTGCATATCGATGCTCTAACATTGACACCTCGTATCTGAAATTCAATATTTTTGACAGGGGGTAGTTGAAATGTTATACAAAAACTATTAAATGATAATAAATAAAAACAAAAATATAGTTATATTAAAAATAAACTAAATTATTTTTGCACTAAGCATATTTTTGTTTTTATTTATTAGTTTTTGTATAAATTCTAACGGATTTAAGCTTTATACTATTCCATTTAAGTCGTTTTTTGCGACCCGGGTTTCACATTTCGGTATCTTCAAGCGCCGTGTTCACTCACCAAAGGTAAACACACACTGACAACGAACATTCTTAACTCTAGCTTATATAATAAATCAATAAAATAAAGTAGGTAAAAACTCCATTACCTACCTATCAAGTCAAAGGTCACACAAAATACAACAAACA
Source organism: Rhyacophila brunnea (assembly GCF_057557595.1). NCBI lineage: Eukaryota > Metazoa > Arthropoda > Insecta > Trichoptera > Rhyacophilidae > Rhyacophila > Rhyacophila brunnea. The sequence continues at coordinate 25,515,790 of NW_028232904.1, read as the reverse complement.
AATTATGAATACTTGAAGTGTCAGTAAAAAACTTAATTAGTAAAAACCCTATCTTATTAATAGCAATACTCTCGATATTATAATAAATCGTCAAAGCCTAATAAAAGATCATTGTTCTTTATAAACAATAAAAATACTACACTCAAGAGGTGTAAATCGTCAATAATTCTAAGAAAAATGGTCATATATTGGAAAATAAAAAATGGAGTTAACTAATGAGATATTAGTCTTTAATACTCTTACATGGTACCTACTTTTTTATACATACATATATAAATTTCGTGTCAATAACATTGACCATAATATAGTCTCATAATGTAAAACATCATATAGGCTATAACAAAGGGCTACTAGGAAAGCTAAGTTGATCATTCAAGATAGGTAAGCTCTATAACTGTGCTCTATTTATTTCTAATATTTCTTGGTAGAATAATTTATAATCACCCATATGACTGTGAAGTAGTTTTGCACCTTTTTCAATGTCATGTTTTTATATAACATTTTAACTACCCCCTGTCAAAAATATTGAATGTCAGATACGAGGTGTCAATGTTTGACCATCGATATTGCATTTTTTTAGCTAAGTGCCTCGATATAAGGTAAAAAATAGAGGATAAAAATCCACATTGGAAGATTAGATAGTACGTATTTCCATGTCTAATTTTTCTTGGAATTTAATATAAGTATGTAAACTATTGGAAAACTGCAATGCGACTCTGTATAGATAAAAAAGTTGACTTCCCTACAGTGCTATTATATCCAATAAACACCCCCTGAACAAGACAACAATATAAATCCATACAAATTTCCATTTATAACGAATACGAATATTCCAGATTCAGTCCCACGAGGACGCCGTCGCCGTGGGACGGAATAAGGATATCTGACACCCCAGGGCCGGCCTGTCCCCAGAAACTGCCCGACATAAAGAACGAGAGTGCGGCCCTGGAGAGGATGCCTAAGGGCCGGCTCGAGTATTTGAAGCGCCTGCTGCCTTACTTGAGGAACCAGAGCGAGGATTGTCTCTACATGAATATATATACGCCGCTTCAAGGTGAGTTTTTTGATGACTATACTGTTTTCAAAGTGCCGTTTCGTTATGCGTGGATCGCATTTAAAAGGATACCTATTTTATATTCGAATTTTAAAAATTAAAAAAAAAACTGACAACGATAACCATTTTGCTGCAAATAATTCAAGCCGATTAATCTCAATTAATTATTGATATTTTTGACTAGTAAATATCTACGCTAAGCAATGACATTATTAATGGACAACGTACTCAATACAGTAGCTAGCAAGCAAATTCGCACATAGCGACATTCGCACAAATATAGGTAGACGTTCCGCAATTTCCATTATGCGATATCACGCATCGGGAATTCATAGCAATATCACCTTTATTGTAATGGCGTTAGAACAGATTATGCCATTCGGCAGACCCGACAAAAAAGTGAGTGTCATTTTTTTTTCAGATGCTTCGTCCATATTAATGTCATTGACGCTAAGTATCAAAAAATAAAAACAAACGGAAATAAGTCACTCGTAAAAAGACGGACGTAAACGTTTGGTAGATTTAGGAAGTTATAAAATACAAGCATCTGTGGAGTATTGCGTGGAAACAGTAACACAATACAGAAAGGCCTAGGTATGAATTTTGTATGTTTGAATAAAAGCGTATTTACACGTTGTCGCAACATATTACGTATATGGCATATTTACTTCTTTTTGCGTTATTGACTGCATACGATTGTAATATGATTATAATATTATCGAGAAAGACTTAAAGTAACATCCATCAATATAAATTATAACCGACGATCTCAGACAATAATTAGGAAAATCTTATTAATTAGTCGATATCAAACCTTTTAATCAAGCAGTTCAAAAATTAATCTCTCAATTAACTATTCGTTCCTCGCATATTACGTTAAAATAAAACTATCAAATACTGTATTCACATAATATATATCCTCAAAATGTAATACAGTGTATAAGTGCATACAAAAATATTTAAATATATACAGTTCTATATATCAATAAATAGTATATCTACATATCAAAAATTAATCTTTGTAGTTGAACTACTACAAATGTGTCGCTGAGTTTCAAATCCGCTATAACACTTTTTTGAAATAATTAAGATATTATATATATATCGATGGATTCGTTATTAAAATCTCTACATGAAAATTGTATCGCCTCTTTCAAAATCCGCTACGATTAACTGTCATTTATGAAAGAAAATCAATGCGTCTATCAATTCCCGCTATAACACTACTGAAACATTCAAAAACCTTTATTAGTTCAAAAAGTTTTTATTGATTTTCTCAACATAATGAAAAAGTGTTATAGCGGATTTTGAAACTCAGCGTTTAAATGGCGTCCCCTTAAATAAATCAATAACAACAAACTTTATTCTGTCCATTGATTCCATCATGTTTGCATTGTTGGAAATATTTTCTAAATATAAGTAGACATAACTAATCCAAGACCCATGAATTTATAAACCGATACTTTACCGCTAGGCTATGGCGGGTGATGTAATATATTATTATTATAGTCTTAAAATGAACTATAATGTAATTCACTATAACATTTAAAAACGAATATTTGTTATATCTTCATCATCATCATCAACCTAAATCTATCCACTGCTGGATGAAGGCCTCTTCAAGCTGCTTCCACTTCTCTCAGTCCTGTGCATTGCATTGCCACGTTTTTTCGCAGAACTTTATCATTTCATCGATCCAGCGGTCTCTAGGTCTACCTTGCGGATGTTTTGTACTTCTTGGATACCACTGGATGACTAGATTTGTGCTACTGTAAGTTTCTGGATCTCTCTTTTACTTATGGTCCATGTTTCACACGCATATGCGATCACGGGAAGCACATACTGGTTAAACACTTTGCGCTTTAGGCACAGTGGAAGGTCACTTTTGAAGACATTATTCAGGCGGCCAAAAGCACTCCAGCCTAGCTTTACTCTGCGAACAATTTCATCAAATATACATCCATCTATAGACACTTGTTGTCCCAGATAGATGTAGCTTTTCACCTGTTCGAGCTGAGTGCCATTGACGAGGATCTCTTTTTGGCCCGCAAAGCAGTTGAACATGACTTTCGTCTTCGTTACATTTATTTTCAAACCTACTTTGTTGCTTACTTCAGCGAGTTCTTCAGCTGCATTCTGCTTTGGAGGTCTTCTGGGTCTACTATAATTACTATGTCATCGGCAAAGCGCAGATGACTCAGGTATTCTCCATTTATGGGGATCCCTTTGTCATTCCAGTCAAGTTGCTTGAATAAGTCTTCAAGGGTAGCTGTAAATAGTTTGGGTGAGATTGTATCACCTTGTCGGACTCCTTTGCTGATAGAAAATCTGCGCGATGGCTTATGGAGATTGACAGATGCTGTTGCGCTACTGTATATATTATAATAATAATAATATAAAATAAAATATTTATATAGCGCCCAAGGATTCCTTGAATTAGCTTCATCTACGAAAGCAAAGTTTAGTACCTATAAATAAAGCATTCATGATTGAATAAAATGAAGCACCAATTATAGGATCAATAATTGTAAAATAGATAATACCATTAGAAAATAATCAAAATAATTAACTGAATCATAATGAAATACGGAAGAAAACAAGTAGGTACCTAGGTATGACAATTATCAACAAACGCGGGCTGTCAGTTGGAATCTGTCAAAAATCGACTCTGCCGAATTTAGCATTCGGTTCGGTAAACTTATGGTAGAGGGGCATTAGGTGTTCGGGTTCGGCGAGATGCTTATGTACAAAATCTCCATGAATGGAATTATACGTTTTACACGCCATCTGGCGTAGAATCGCATTCGAAAATATTGGATGAAAGACTCCTTATTCTGAGTATAACTAATCCAAGACCCATGAATTTATAAACTTATACTTTACCGCTCGGCTATGGCGGGTGATGTAATATATTATTATTGTAATGTAATTGACTATAACATTGAAAAAAATATGGATAATAATATATAAAATATATTAAAACATCTACATTATTTCTAAATTATATTAAGAAATAATTGCTTAAAAAATACGAAGATGTAATAATAAAAACGTGTGAAAATGTATAATGAGAAAACGTAGACACAATTTAACGAAAACTACTTAATAAAGGTGAAAATAAATGGCCAAGGTTATCATTCGAGAGGCTGTATATATATATACAGGGAGATACGAAAGTAAAGTACATAGTAGATATTTATTAAATAGCACTATGTATTAAAATTAATTAAATATCGTTAATTTTCTGAGAAGTCTTTAATTATGGACAATATTAAATATTATCATTTAATTAATTGCGATACTTCTTAAATGATATACACGTACATTAAATTTGTATTCATCTTTACTGGGTTTAGAGTCCGGGATCACACCGCTCCTTTCCAAAGCGTTGCAGCGGAGACCGCCCTGTCATTGGCCTTCAAGAGGTCCTCCTCAACACACTCAATCCCAATTTGAGGGCAAACCATCACATGCTTCGCATCCTGCACCTCCCCACACTCGCATGAGACATCCTCGCTGGTTAAGACACCCCACTTCTTGAGGTTTGTCTTGTACCTTGTAACACCGACTCTTAGTCTGTTCAGTGCCTTCCAGACATCGAAGGGAAGTTCGTGTCCCGGCGAGGGTTTCTCTGTTGGCTCTATCCAAGGATTGCAGAGTCTTTCTTTCCATTTCTGGATACGAATCTCTTCTGGGAGGCAATCCACTTCCGTTGTCCTTTTAAGGAAGCTTTTTCTGGACTTGAGCCTTGATGTCTCTGCTTGATGTCCATGAAGTGGGTGTCTGGGATCGTGCGTTTGCTTCCTTCTTTTGACATTCGCCGCTACTTCTCCTCGTATATTGGGAGGAGCTATGCCTATGATGGGGTATATTTTATCAACGAGGGTCGGTCGCAGGCATCCCGATATGATGCGACCTGTCTCGTTGATTGAAACATCCACATGTTTGGCATGCACAGATGCGCTCCATACTGGTGTCGCATATTCTGCGGCTGAGAAGCATAGGCTTAAGGCAGACGTGCGCAGGGTATGTGGTTGCGCTCCCCAAGATGACCCGGTTAGTTTCTTTATAATATTGTTCCTCCCGCACACTTTGAATTTTGTAGTAATGCAGTGCTGTTGTTGTTTATGCAGAGGTCCAAGCTACTCTGTCAAAAAAGACAAAAATATTGGTATTCAATTGTGTAAGTAATAATTACTTTATATGGGTGTCAAACCTGGAGTAAAACAGAGAAATAAGAGAAGGCCATGCAAGTATTTGGAAACGAAATTCCTAGAAGGATACTTAGGAGCAGTAAAGAGAGTGGTGCGATAAAGATAGGGCCTAGGACCCACGTACGTTCCTGCTCGACGGTTTTTCTCGATCGAGCATGTTGACTTGGAAGCATCCTCGTCGTTGCGTCCACACAGTCGAGCAACTCGACACAAGACGCTGTGAGGGCACCGTCGCACCACCACAACTTCGACCACGAGTGAGAACGAGGCCACACGAGCCTTGCCGGTGCGTCCTCACCCCCTCACTTGAACTGCATCGTGCAAGAATTACGGACCTTCATTTTTTTTCGGATCGTGCAATTTGCTCGATGTTGAACAAAAAACCATTGAGCTAGATGGTAAACACGTTGAGACATGTTGGAATGAGCGTAAAACAATCGAGCTAGAACGTGTGCGTATACTTACTATATTATTATGAATTGTAAGCTATAAGAATGTATAGAAATACTTGTATGATTATAATTAAATTTTAATGCCTTTTTGATCATTTTATAGATAAAAAATTGTAAATAATGATGATGAAACCTTATTGGATTTATTAACATCGTAAAGTGGAGGTTAAGTAATTGATATATTATTAGTATTATGTAAAATTAAAGCGATACCTAACTAGTTGGTAATTGAAGGGTGGATTACAAAAATAACACTGTCTGAACTGTACAATTTTACAGGGGGGGAAAAAAACGTCATAGAATCTCTTCCTTGTGAATTATGAATTACAGTTTTTGATGTCATACTACATAATATGTGCTTATTTTTCAATTAAACATAATAATCACTAGAACTTTGAAGTACCTATCAGAAAAATATGTAATAGACAGAATATTTATTTGACATAATTAATATCTATCCGGGATCACGCATTATCCCTCAAAATGACATTAGCCAAGAAGTAAGCAGAAGGATTACTCTGGCAAAAAAATCTTACTACGGTTTACAGAGACACTTCAGATCAAGACTCTTTTCAAAGAAAACTAAGATAAAGTTATACAAAACCCTCATCAGACCCATATTAACCTATGGGTTGAAATGCTGGGCTTTATCAAAAAAAGATGAGAGGAAGTTGGATATATTTGAAAGAAAGATATTAAGAAGAGTCTTCGGAGATGTATGTAAGGATGGCACGTGGCGAGGAAGGTACAACCATGAAATATATGAGTTATATAAAGATCCCCCTGTAGTCTCACACGTGAAAGTGGGGCGACTTTGTTGAGCAGGCCATGTCTCAAGGATGAAAGACACCCAACCTCCAAAGAGGCTTCTCTTCAACAGACGAGAAGGGAAAAGGAGGGTCGGGAGACCTAGATTGCGGCGGCTGGACTGTATAGAAAGAGATACAGCATCCCTGAGACTAAGGCGGGAGGGAGCTTGCGGCAGGCAGAAGGGAGTGGAGACGTTTCCTGGAGGCGGCCCAGACCCACATTGGGTTGTAGTGCCGATGATGATGGTATTATGTAGAAACTCTTTTGTCAAATTATTTTTATTGCTGGAATCAAAGAAATTTTAACACAGTTTAACTCATGGTATGGGCTGTTTTTGAAAGAATGGTAAACGAGACAATAATATTATAGACTACATTTTTTTAAACAAAATGACATATAAATTTCAAATATTAAAAAACTGACATAAGTAGGTATGTTGTTTTTGTAATCCAGCCTTCAATTTTAATTTAAAGATTTCTGTAAAAAGATTCGTTTACTGATTCTGTCTGTACTTTTGTTCTCTACCTGTATCGCAGTAATTGCGCGAAAGAATTGTAGCCGGCTAAAATAAAGCGTTGTACAGGGCAATAGAACCCGCACATTACGACTAAGTTATGACTATTTACCATTAAAAGAGTTTACACAGACTTCATTATTATACGTTAGAATGAATTTCGTTACACTTTATAAGGTAGAACGGTGTAACGTCCGTTATAAATAAATTGCTTCTGAGTAAAAGAGTTTTATATCTATTTATGTAAAAATCATAATAATAAAACAATGTATGGGGATAAACAACTCAATTCGTGTCAGAATATTGATCGGGGATATTAAACAACCATTTCCCGTAGATGTTTTGCTATATTTCAAGAGTAGAACATATTCGGGTCTAGGACGATTTGCCGCCGAGAAAACTGGACGCTACGCAATTTGAAAATAAATAGACGTTAAGTACTTATACATTTAAAAAATATATTTCATAATGTTATTTATATTTAAATTATTATATTATGGTTTAAAAGTTGGTGAGAATTTAAATATGCACTCGTAAACAATGATTTAATCGTCCATATTATGTTTAAGTTCCAATGAAAAAAGAGTTTTTATTTTTATATAAAGCCTTAGGCATGGTAATTCTCAATTCCGCAAGAAAAAAATATTAATATGTTAAGAGTAAAATGAATTAAAACTACCAAGTAGTAGATAGAAACTGATTAAAATTCATCGTCTACGTTCTGTTTACGTGTCTACGACAGTGCGGCGTCCAATTGTCCTGGAGTCCTGGAATCCAGTTGTCCCATTCCCTGTCCAATTATGGCAAACTCATAGTTGGCTGCAGTTATTATTTCCGCGATATCCATTTTACCACATAGTCAGCTATAGCCGATGACGCAAACTCAATATAGTAGCTGACTCAATTATAATAATTATTTCCTAAATATTTTCTTCAAGATATTCTTTTGATTGTACGTCAATAAAAATAGCGGATCATAATTCATTGGACATGTCACTCGAATATAAGTTCCCGGCCTGTTAATATCTCAGTCTCCGTATCGCTCCGCACAACATCTCATCCTACCGAGATTCGGACTTCGGAACAGTATCATCAGTATTGTAACATAACTACTGTAACATACTCTTGTACCGACTGTTTACGCTGAAAATAAAACTTGCTCCTCCATCCATCGGAGCAACCACCAAATATCGAACTCTTCATCCACAACACCATGGATTCCACAGTGATGACTACCTAAAAATGTAATAAAATCTCAAACAAATTTATTTACTTATCAAAAAAGCATATTATTGAGTACATAACAAATTATTAATTCAAGACGTTCCTATGTAACTATTTCTTTGATTAAACGAATAATTCACGAGATTTTAAGAATGTACCATTCTAAATATTGAACATACATAAATCTAAAAACACTCATGAGAAAATATAGCCAATAGAAAAAATCTTTTTTGAATAAATACGACACCCAGCAGGAATCGAATCTGCGTCTCTTGGGTATCGCGCCCTGTGTATTACTACTATGCTACGACTGCCATGCTTAATTGCGACACATTTTAACCATTGGCCTTTTTAAAACCTGTTCATAAGCGCTCTCCAAATTGACTTACGGTAGGCGATCGATTTTCGTATTTTAAATTAAAATATTTATTACTTTAATTAATAACCGACGAATATATATTGAAAATAAAATAGTAGTTTTAAGCTTGCGAGTGTTAATTAATTTCTGATAAAAGTGATATAATAATTAATTATCTTATTTTTAAATTTTATTGATAATTTTTTGACGCCCACGGTGGCCGAGTGACTTACGCGTCGGCTTATGATGTCGTGGGTCTCAGGTTCAAATTCTGGGTCTGGAAAATATACAAATATTGTTTATCAATTTTTGTTTGGAGTCAGAGTATAATAGATTGAGCGAGTGACTAACATTCATTTCTCGTAAAAACAAAAATCTGTCAATTTAAACTTATGTTGAGGTCTAATAATCATCTTATTAGGATCGTAAATGGTAAAAAAATCGGTGTGTGTACTTTTTACACGCGTTAGAAGTTATACTTCTTTGGCGTAACAAAACAAAAACAAAACTTGTGATAAACTACCTTCTTTGAGTGGCTTCATTATCTTGTTAAATTACATACTCAAGAAAAATGACCGCTCATTGGAATGCCGTTGGTTTATTTCTATACACTTAAACTTATATTAAAAAAATATATAACGGTTTCTCGTTAACTACCAACAACCAACGATATCAACTGTCAGTCTGACGTCTAATCGATTGTTTACGTAAGGAATTGCAAATGGTTACATTAATAAATTCATTGCCTAGGCAACGGAACAATTCTAAACTATAAATATTATACTGATTAATCGTCATTCACAATCGTACAATCGAAAAAATAAATTATGTGTTACATGTCACACGCCAAAAATACACCCTGATCTGATTTCCCAAGCGCGCCAAAAGAAGTATAACTTAAGAAAAAACATAAAATATGACAACAGTTTATGTACGAAACCTCAGGCAGTGACAAGTAATCCCAGTAAATACCAGATTTCACCGAGAATCATAACATTACAAATCATAATAATAATAATTCGCTAAGCTTGATGCCAAAAGACGAAACCACGCTCTCGAGCGTACTAATTCTTTAGAATTTTACAAAGCTTGTTTTGAAAAAACAATTCTTGCGAGTTGTATGGGGAAGCTTTTGCGTCGGATGAATTTTTTAGCGCTTTACACTGTGAAATGTGCACGGTTGTAGTATTTCAGTGTTGACTTTCAGTAATTGCAAACATTTTCATTATTTTTAATTAAGTATTTTTTTTATTCAACGAATAATTCACAAGAATTATTGATTGGGCCGATTGTGGTTGGCCGTCATCCTTCTTTCTCACCGACTCTAATCCTCTTATTTATTATTATCACAAGACCAGACGACGAGCAATTACGGGTTATGAGTAGACCGTGACTGCAATGTACATTCAGTTATTTCAAAACCGCCGAGCGCGTAAAGCCATCGAGCTTTATCCGATACGATGCGAACGAGGCCGTGTTAACTACAGAGTGATTCAAAAGTTAGCTCAAGACAACTGGTGAACGTGTTAGCCTGTTACCGCTTAACCACAGTTTAATGTATAATTTAATTATTATACAGACTCAGAAGTTGTTCGTGAGCCACAGCCGGCTCAGTTTGATAGTGTGACTGTCATCCAAGCGATACTTCGGAATACCTGCCAAGCCGTGATACTGGCTCTTATCATTCATATAACTTATCATCAACCTCATATCATCCATAAACAGTGTACCGTCAAGTGCCGCGTTCCGTGTAACCCTACAAACCATACCGCGCGAGTGATAGTACAACAAGACCACGGAGCCATCTTCAACGTCATAAAAGGTCAGTGTCTGGCATCCTGTTAAACCGCCCACCCTTAGATCCGGAATCCACTATCACCTTAAAGATGTACAGTCCACTGCTAAAAGCGCCACCAGATATTAAATTGAACGCCTCATGAAAACCTAGTTTTGAATCTTGACCAACTCTTAAAAAGGTTTATTTTGTTGTTGACATTATTGCCCAGGGCATTGAGTCAATTGATTAAGAAGAAGATACTCTATACATTGGATAATTTTTTTGGTGCCACCACTGTGGTGTTCGATGTGTGGGTTATGGTGTTGAGGATGATGATGATTAAGTCGAAGATGTATGCAGGAGCGAGTTTTATTTGCAGCGTAACGATCGGTACTATAGTATAAATATAATGAGAGTACATAATATTATGTACTGAGATAGTTACGAGCAAGGTACTTAGATTCGAGTGACATTTTGATAAATCATTATTCGTTATTTATACAGTCAAAAGTAATACATAAACATTATATTCTCGTACATAATTATATTGAACGAGTCAGCGGCTTAAATACGAGTAGTTTGTGAATTTTATTTATTATTACAGTCATTATATAATATGATACTATGGGAAAGGATTATTCGACTTATTTTCCATTGCGATATCGTATTTCATATTGCCAATCAATCTGCTGATCCAGCTAAACAGTAAACTTGTTTACCGTTATATGAGTCGCTGAAAAATTATTATTGCGGTCGAATAATTTGATACATTAAAAAATAGATATTTCATCACTTATATACTGACAGCTACAGTTTCATTGTACTATGCGTAAAAAAAATCACTTAAAAAATTTACTTAGCATTATTCAGGTTTTCCTGCAACTGAAAAAGAAGATAATTCATGAAAAATAGGTTTAAAACAGTTTAATCTCCGGTTTCTGAATATGTAGAGAAAAAGAACAGGTTGAAGAAAAAGCAAGACGTACTCTTTCCTACCCAATTTTCCTCTCAAACTATGAAACGAAAATAAATTTGACGACGGCTATTTGTCATATTCATGAGCGTCGGAAATGGGCATTGTGATGAAACACAATGCCTATTTTATAAGAAAATTTTATCAAACAGTTCGTTAGGACTTGTTAAATTACGTCGTCGTTTTGAACAAAACCATTTTAAGTACGACGATAAAGACATTTTCAATTATAAGCTAAAACTTGAGTATATTTGGCGAGTATACGTGATAGAAGAGTAACTTTTTAATTTGCTCTCCATCTTTGGACACCAGGTCATCAACATTTTGGGAGACTTCTCATTGTTAGAATTTAATTTTGATTTTTTTTTATATAATTAAAAAAACTATGTTTAATATATTTTTAAGTAGGTACCTACCTATAATTAAACATTTTTTTATTATAAAAGTTAATTTAAAATTGTGTAAAAAACGAGTACTGCCAAATTCATGAACTGTAGTTTGTAGATTGTGAAAAAAATACATCTTTCAAAAATACTATTAATTATTGAAACAAAATACAAAATGTCAAGTAATGGACAAAGAGTTTGCCTATTAATAGAATAATTATTATAATTATTTGGGCTGATCAAAATAATCAGTGGTTTTCTAGAAAAATTAGCTAGAGAAATATTAATTATGTACGTGTACACATAAAATGGCCGCCAGATCGCAGTTATCGAGGTTTTTTATCGATTTAGATCTGATATTTATCACTGATCATTTTTTTGTCTACATGATGATATATTTTTTATTTTACTGTATTTATTTATTCCTAAATATATAAACAGTAATAATGTAAAAAAAATGGACAACTCATCTTGCCCAAAAAAAATCCGTAGTTCTATAACATTAATATTTCAGTATGTTAAGGGTTTCAAAATACTTTTACCCTTATTTCACACTCTACGTTTTTAACCGCACGGAAAAAAATCGAACGGTAAAAATCCGAATCGGCAACAAGTTTACTCTCTTTTCTATACGGTTTATGCACAGTTTTTTTCCGTCACAAGCTCGGTTTGTGGTTGAGCTTTGTGCTGACCATACGATTTAAAACCATTAAATCATGTGAAAGCGTACATTAAATCACGTACACCAATAAGTCATCAGTGGCCGTCCGGGCGCCGTGAATACATTGAAGTTAATGGCCCCACCAAACTACAACCGCCCCGCACCACACCTGGTCTTAACCGGTCATATCACAAGACCCTACGTCTGGTTGTGAAGCATAATTTTTTTATGACTGGAAATGTCTCAGGAGCAGTAACCCAAGACTAAGGTCGCCATGCACTTAAATGTGCTTTGACTGACTTTACACGACTTTGGGACAGATGCACACGTAGAGCAAATATTACAAATTGTAGTAAGTACCAAATTAAAGCTAATACAAAACTGCTGAAGATTCTAAGTGAAGAAATTTTCACGTTGGCAATATGACGCCGCAAATTTTCTAAATGCAATAACATTGGCCTTTGTCGCGACTAGGTCGTACCATCCGATGGGCCCAACAGCTGGTTAAACCGACTTGCACAGCTTTTCCCTTTCCGTAAATATTTTAGGACATAACATGAGGATGGTTTGCATCTTGCATTTCTCTGTCACATGGATATGTTGAACGGATAACAAGATCAAGCTCAAAGAGCCCGCCAGCGAAGCGAATGTTCAGTCCATGGAGTCAAAGCGTGAATACACTAGTAATGGATGTCTGCTATACAGCGCCGTTTCGGTTTTTAACTGTCACCGTGTAATTTGAAAAGGGCCATGCTCTTCTTCACGCCACTGTATCGTAATTTATAACCGCTACTATTATAAATACGTCACTAACCACTGGCAATACTAAAAGCATTTGGAAAAAAGCGTTGTGTTCGCAGCCTGAATGATGTTCGATTTTTACGTTGGCTGTTATGTGGCGTGAAACCCAAATGGGTCGATATTACAATCAATACACTTCTACTGGGGCAACAGAGCAGTACGGACGTCTGCGAGTGAGTGCATCGATCTATATTGTCGCGACTCAGACGCGCGTCACCCATTTTGAATCGGATAATTACGTATCAAACTTTATAATGGAATTTAAACTGTTATAATTCCCCCACAAGATTTCTCGTAGAGAATAGATTCGGAATATTTGTTCGTTACATCGCAAACTGCTGTTTGTAATTTCTGACCATGTGATTTACCTTACTTGTTGTAATACATAACTGTGTTCATGGAATTGCTCCTACTTCAGGGCTCGAAATGGACCGGAACGCACCGGAGCGCCGTTCCTGTTCGTGAAATCGGTAAAATTATCGCTCCGTCTCGTGAAATAAATAATTTGACCGACTGAGCTGGAGAAAATCTAACACACTTATTTTTATGAATAAAAACAGATACACTTTGATATCTTTACTATGTAAAAATCTTCGATCCGAGCGCTCCGGTTCGTAAATTTTTCCATTTCGAGCGCTGTCCTACTTACATAATCTTTTATTTAATACTATTTCCTGATTTATCCCCTGTTGTGTTTTTCCCAATGGATAGATTTGGATGGCGCTGTTAATTATCAATAATGGGATCTTGAGCTGCGCGGATGGTTTCAGGATTTACCGCGTCGACAATTGTTCACACGCCCTTTCAGTTACATTTTGTTAATTGTGTCATTTGCTCTGTTTTTACCAACGAGTGAGCAGTCGTTTGTTGATGATTATGATGCTGTATTTTTTCTCTATTACATACTCGCAGGAGAAGCCGAGTAAAATTCTTTCTTACTATTCTTAACCACCAAACATCGTTACACCACTAAAAAAATGTTGCCGTTCCTTTTTTGCCGTACGGTGAAAACCTTAAAATGTAAAAGGAGCGTTAATAAATAAATCAGTGACTATGTAAAATTAGTTTAAATTAAAATGTAAGTCAAGTGTCGAATGGAGAACGCGTGCCGCATGTTGCTAGGCGATGCGCCAGCAATCTAAGTATTTCACTCTAGTCGCTAAGCCCCCGCGTCGACAATCTTGCCGGAGCTTATATTGCCTCGAGGCACAGTGGGCGATGACTCAATTAACTTTGGCAAGAACAAAATGTACTCCTCAACACAAAAGCACTGTTAATTAATTATTCCTTGCAGCAGTTATTATTTGGAATTTAATTATCGAATCACACTTAAAGAGACAGCGTTTAATTATATTGCCAGATATTAAAATTCATTCGTCGCCTTGTAAATAAGTTGACTCATTTATCATTTGTATTAATTACAGTTTATTTATAAAGTTGTTAAACTGAAAATTTTTCGAACGACACCCGTTACAGTTTAATGAAAAATCGTTTCGAAAAACTCTCAAAATGTCACCATAATTTTAGTGAAATTGTTATGTTTTCGGCAACGAAAATCCTTACCAATGGTTCCCGAACGTTTACGTAGTCCAGTGGAAGGTTTATGTCAGTAATAAGACTCAATGGATGTTAATCTTCAGAGATGTTTATTCGTCAATACTCAATTTACAATTACATGGTGTATAAATAAAAGGGGAAAAAACTCGATATAGTTCGATCCGTAGTGAAACAACTCGGTGAGCAGAGCTAAATTATGTTTGAACAAGTTAAATGGTTCAAGTTGAATGAATCCAAGGATCATTTACAATTGTATTAATATGAAATAGCAAGTAAGTAATATTAGTGACGCTTAATTCATGTACAAGGGTTTATATGTGTGTAGTAACACAGCTAGATAGGGTGGATAAATTGGGGTTGATCAATAATGTAATATTGAGTGGGTACATTGCAATAGTCGAAATCACACCAATCGAATATTTTTAACAATAGTACATTATTAGTAACTTAGGGTATCGATGAATCAAACAAAGACAATTTATTGTCATTAGGGAGATATTATACAGAGAGGAGTTACAGATCTATAACAAAAAAATTGTTGTCTGTTAAACTTGGTATTTAATTAACTGTGTGAATGATTCTCGCCTGTTTAAGATAAGTGTTTTCTTGTACCGAGTCTTTTGTCCGTTTGTGGAAATTGTTAGGCGAAATGTGCCAGTCATTTCTGCTTTTAGAAAAGTACTTGAGAATTTGTAACCATGGAAACAGAGTCAAAGCCAGACGTTAAGATAAGTGGTAGGGATCCTTGAAGAAACTTCAGAATTTATATGAAAATTTGTCAAGGGTTACTATATTATTTTTTTAATGTCGTAGAAATTCACCTGATTGGATACATTGATATTATTATATTTAGCGAAAACTAATTTATCAATACTAATTATTATTAATTATTATTCAATACTGAATAGTTAATATAAGGGTTTAAGATTTTTTAAATGTATAAATCTATGTGTAGTCCGAATTATTTCTCAAAACTACGTATTTAACTGAGGTATTTAAAATCAGGAGACAAAGAATTTTTATGATACTAAATTGATTTAACTGAAGTCCAGCATGAGTAAAGTCTATTATTGACATTATTTTTTGTATTCAAAACTGAAGGGTTTTAAGAATGTTCGATTTTTTTATTATTATTAAACTCTAAATATTTATATTGAGTGATTATCCTTTTATTTGTGTTAACTTAACCAAATTGTGGTGAACTGTTGTATAAAATATGATACTAATACTATCAACTGAGGGTACTTAATAGAATTTTAATTTAAATTCTAATGATTTAAGTTTTGTATTATTCCACTTAGTCGTTTTGTGCAATTCGGTTTTCGTTTTTCGGTATCTTCAGGCACTATGCGTACCAGTAGCAAAATATGAGGATAGGCTGTTAAGATCCAATATAAATAGTGCACACTAATCTTTGTCAGTCAAACTTATTTGTTTTCATTGAACCAAGAATACAATTTACAGATGGTGCTAGTTAGTTTTTAAAATTCAATTAAACTCTATCTTACGCAAACCATAATAATTTTGGTATACTATGGGCGATCCCATAAAAATACTGTACACTTTTGCAGTCATACTTATTTGTTTTCATTAAATTAAGAATGTGAAATCGCCCATAGCATACCTAAACTATGATGATTTGGTTAGGAAAGGTTAAATTGAATTTTAAAAACTAACCAGCACCATCTGCAAAAAATTGTATTCCTAGTTCAATGAATACAAATGGGTATGACTAAAAAAGTGTAGTGTGCAATATTAATTTATGTCTAATTTTAACAGCCTACCTTTAGCCCTCGCCACTGACATACAAATGTTTTAATATTAAAGAATGTAATTATTATTATTTTGTTAAGTCTAATAAATGTATATTGGTCAATAAAGCAACCTCGTACAAAGTTTGTTACTTAAGTTATTTATTGATGTAATCTAAATACAACTTTATATAAAAATATATTTTGGTACTATTCGGTTATCAGGAATACAGTGGAAAACACATTTTGAAAATAGCCGATAAACTGGATTATTTGTTAGGTTACCCTAACCTTACCCAAACTAACAAATAATCTAGTATATCGGGTATTTTCAAAATGTATTTTCCGCTGTATTCCTGATAACCGAACAGTACCTATATTTTATGAACAGTTCTGAGAAGCGGATGTTTTTAGTATTAAAAAAATGTTAAAATAGCTCAGGTACTTACTTCAAACTAGTAATATGTTCCTACTTCTAATTTTATTCCAGTACCTATTTAATTTTATTGAAACATTTCTTAAGTACTTTAAAATCCTGATAGCAATTATCATTGCATTCATTGCATTGAAAGTATTCATTAAAACGATTTCAGTACCTACTAAATACATCAATTACTTAGGATTTATTTCTGTAAGCCTTAGAAATTTTCCATATTCTAATGCTAATGGATAAAAAGCTCTCTCTATCCTCTTGGGTTAGGTTTTAAAAAATCTGAATAATATGAAACGCAATGTTATAAGTTAATATTAACTGGTAAAAAAATATGCTATACAAGACATGAGTAATTTTATATTTATTTTCAAATGATATACATAGTAAGTTAATAATATTTTTTTAAATTAAAAAAATACTACTAAATCTAAAATAACAGTATTTTAAAAACATTTTTGTGATAGGCAACTGTACTGTTGATGTTATGTAATGATTTATTTTTCGAATGTTACTATACATTTTTGAATAAAAGAAAATAATGCATATAGAGACGTACTGCCACTTTTTATTATTCCTTCGAAACCTCATTTTGCAGGGGACAAAATAGTGTGGTCACAATAATGCGATTAATATTTTTTTTTCTGACCATATCCGATCCTAATAGGATCATATGGGCCTCCACAGAGTAAAGGGTTGTATTAACAGATTTTGTATTTTTACGAGAAATGGATGTCAGCCACTTGCTCAATCTATTAGGTCCATACCCTGACTCACACACAAATTGAAAAACAATATGTGTACTTGCCAGACCCAGGATTCAAACCTGAGACCCGCGGCGTAATAGTCCAGCGCTTAAGCCACGCGGCCACTGTGGGTGAGTAATATTTAGTTTCTCGATAAATCAAAAAGCAAAATAAATAAAATCTACAATCGATTTATTACATTATTTATGATTTATAAAAACATGCAATTTCTGCAATATTTTGATGCACATTTTTGATATATCGTTTGATATGGTTAAAAAAAATTTATAACTAAATAAACTTAAAAAAATATGTTTAAATACTGTATAATGATATTATATACACTACATACATAACTTTTTATTTTAAATAATCATATCTTTTATAATTTAGAAAAACACTTTCTGAGAGAGTATATTATAAACAATAGAAAATGTTTTTCTAAATCATATATGTTAAATAATCGGAATGATAATATATTCTTAAATCTTGTGAATTATTCGTTGAATAAAAGAAATAATTAATTATAAATTATTAGCAAGTGCAAGTAGTTACATCTAAAAAAATATTGGAGAAATTCCACGACGTCGGTTAGTAATCAAAAGTAATAGTAAATAGTTACCTACTTTGATTTAAGAAACAAAAATCGAATGCCAAAGTAGCTTGATTTGGAAGAGCGCTGATGCGTAGGTATTGAAAGTGACCAATAGTTAAAATTTGCCGCAATTAGTATGTCACGCCGTAGCATATAGGTTAAATGCGACGGAATGGGGCGTAAACCCGTGAAGATGCAGTGTTCGATTCCCGGCCGGGGTGGCTTACTTTTTTCAAAAAAGATTTTTCTATTGGTTATAATATACTCTCTCAGAAAGTGTTTTTCTAAATTATATATGTTCAATAATCAGAATGATATATTCTTAAATCTTGTGAATTATTCATTGAATAAAAGAAATAGTTAATATCTTGATTTCTTCATGCGGCGATACATAATTTTGAAATACTTGAGAAAGCTTACTTACACCTTTAAGAAGTAGTCTCACATTATTTCCGGGTCAGTAATAATAATTATAAGATTTCATTCATATAGAACATAGGTCGACCACTAGGTCAAGGGATAAAAGCACTCCCCCACCTGTAAGTTGAAGTATGTGAAGCTCAAATGTATATTATTATGGGGTGGTGGCGCTTTTCGCAAGTGGACTGTAATTTTAAGGAGAGTGTGAATTCCAAATCTAGGGGTAGGGGCAATTTAACAGAATGCCAGACACTGACATTTTATGATGTTGATGATGGCTTCATAATCTGGTTACACTATCACTCGCGCGGTATTGTTTGTTTGGGATACCAGGTGCATGGCACTTGACGGTACAATGATTATGAATGATATGTGAGGTTGATGAATGATGATGATAGGTTGTGTGATTGATAGATGCTACGTTTACTCAAACCGTAACAGGTTTAGTGCAACGAAGGTCGAACAGATAATATGTTTTGAATTAACTTTTAAGTCACGCTGTAGGTAGGAAGCGACGGAAAAGTATAACAATTTCCCCACGTCCGCTTGCTGTATATTACTTGAGTTTACTCGATTATTTGCATCAACGTCTATCATGACCCGTGACTGCTAGTCACTTGGTTTTGTGATAAAAATACTGGGATTCGATGGAGTTTGGAAGTAAGGATTACGGCCACCACAATTTGTCGCAACCATGGGGTATTTTAAGATTGTGTTAAGAGTTGATTAAGAGGAATTTAACATTCTTTACGGCCCACATGCCCAACGAAGATCAAGATTTTTTGGTATTTTAAAAATATTAGCCTGAACATTCCTCAAACGTTGTAGATAATCTATTTATATAATTTTGAAGCCTTATTATCCCTTATATTTATTTTAAACAGTTGACTGCATAAAGTATTTTTATTTCATAAAATATAATTATTTTAAACCTCTAGATCTAATGTTTTAGAACATAGACATATTTCAGTTCATTCGTGTGCAGTAGTGCTGAGATTTTTTAGATTTATTAATTTTTAAACGCATTTATAAAACTATTAGTAAAATTTATGTTGACATTATTATAGTAAAATATTTACAATAAAAAAATATATTTTAATCTCTGTGATCCCAGATTTCACAAAAATTATGCATTTTATTATTCAACAAGTGGGCAAGATTACGACATTTGAAGTTAATTCTAAAGATACTCATTATAAGCTATATCTTTGACCATTAAAACCATTTCTTTTGGCATTTCCCAGTGATTAAGCTACAACATACAGCCTTAGCCATAAGTTGACAAACGATAACTGAAGTAGGGAGTGAGATCATGTTAACGCGCGTGTTTGAACAAATATAGGTATAATATTTATGTTATATAATTTATTATGTTATTTTATATAATTATATTATAATTGTAATTGACAACATTATTACTAAATTTGAAAAGTGTATAAGTATTGTATTATTGAATGAAAATTCAACTCTGTCAGTCAAAATTGCAATGTGCATGACACTTAAGGCTTTGAGTGGTTCGTTGACCCCACGGAGGGGAAGAAAATCCTAGGCGTTAAGTGGTGAAGCTTCTCATACGTCATAAATAGAGCCTGATAAAAGTCCCAGACTTGCCGGACCTAATGCCTCCGGACAAAGAGTAAAGCCTTGTTGTGTACGGAATACTGACTTAAGTGTAAGGTGACGCCTGGTGTGCTTAGCGGATTTAAAATGTGTGAATTGCGCTCAACGAGAAACTGTTTGGGTCGTATTATGTATTTGGTATTGTTTGGCGAGAGGTTCTTCAGAATCTGAAGGATCTGCAAAGAAGATTTAGATTGTCAGTGTTTTTTTTTACGTTTTTACGACGTTATAACGTTACGACGGTGAGAATAAAAGCAAAGAATATAAATTGTAAATCAAAAGAAATTCTGTAAAGCAAATAAACTTCAATGAAATTGCTTTTAAAATCAGACAACAGGTCAAAATTATCGGTGAGTATTAATTAATTGTAATCAAAAAACTGGTTTTATATTATTCTCACACTTTTCTTTTCTTTCGATCATGTCAGATCCTAATCAAATGAAATTTATTTATTTTACATATTATAATGAACATAACAAATTTAAAGCGTTCTTGACATGAAATAAAATAAGTGTTAACAATTTTTTAAATAAAAATACAGGGAAATGTGACTTAATGATACAATAAGTAATTAAATAAGAAAAGAAATAAAATAAAGCAACAAAAATAAAAGTAGATCCTAATAGGATCATATAATTATGGGCCTCCACAGAGTAGAGGTTTGTATTAACAGATTTTTGTTTTTTTTACAAGAAATGGATGTCAGCCACTTGCTCAACCTATTAGGTCCATACCCCGACAAACACACATTGTAAAACAATATATGTATTTAGTAAGAGTACGCCCACATATATTATCATGCCGATAGTTGTTAACAGTTTTATTAAACGCCTATTTAAAATTCATGTTATTAACTCAACGTGTAGATAGATCGAAACATTGTGCGAAAATTACAGAGGGATCACAATTCTAAATGCAACTTATAAAGTGTTCTCATCTGTACTATATAGCAGGTTAATGATCTATGGTGAAGAAATCCTGGGAGAATACCAATGCGGCTTCCGACCAAATAGATCCACCATAGATCACATCCATCTCATGAGGCAAACTATGGAGAAAGCGCACGAATACAATCTGACACTCCACCACCTGTTTATTGATTTTAAACAAACTTTCGACAGCGTGCATAGGGATAAGATGCTGCAAAGCCTAATGCTGGGAATTCACTTAAAATTAGTAACGCTGATAAAGACCACACTGACGGCTACTCAAGCAGTTGTCAGTGTGCAAAATGAGCAAACTTAAAGCTTCAAAATCGAATCAGGTGTAAGACAAGGGGATGCGCTATCCACTACGGTATTTAACCTTGTGGTGGAATCCATAGCTCGGGAAACCAACATAAGAGGATGGGTAGATAACAATACAACGCAGATGTACGCTTATGCTGATAATATAGTAATTACAAGCATATCCAAACAGAGGATGATCGACCATGGTGGCACTATGAAAATAAAAGCAGAAAACGCTGGGCTGCATATAAACCAGTCAAAAACTAAGTATATGGTCAACATACGCGATAAAGTACCGCTGCAGAATATAGACATAGGACAGCATGCAGATGAAGGGGTGGACAAGTTCACGTATCTCGGATCCAGCCTAAATACCCAAAATAAGACAGCAGAGGAGATAAAAATCCTCCTTATCTCCAGGAATAAATGCTGGCATGCCTGCAAGCGACTGGTGTGGTCGAAAATTCTAGGCCGAAGAAGTAAACTTCTAATATATAAAACAATTATAAGGCCAGTGGTCACTTACGGCTGTGAGACTTGGTGCTTAACTCAAAACGAGGAAAACAAATTAGCTGTCTTTGAGCGCAAAATACTCTGCGAAATCTTTGGACCCACGTTGGAAAATGGGAACTACAGAATAAAAATGAACCATGAGATGGAAGAGCTGATTGAACAGCAAACAATCATAAGATACTGTAAGTCCCAAAGACTACGATGGGCGGGGCATGTGGAGAGAATGCCTGAAGTTAGAGCGCCAAGGATCATGACGAAGTGGCTACCCCAACGAAAGATCTAGAGGCCGTCCAAGAAGGAGATGGGCTGACGCCTTAGAAGTGGACTGGCTTCATATAGGAAGACCCGGTAACTGAAGAAATGTGACGAGAGACTGGAATGAGTGAAGAGCGGTTGCGGAGGAGGCCAAATCTTACCCCGGGATGTAGTGCCGTGGAAGAAGAAGAAGTAGGTAGATCAAATAAAATTCTGTCTAAATTGACTAATGCAAACCCGATAACTGTATAAATTTTTATGTACAGTTATTGAGTCACAACCCACGATGGTCGCGCGGATTACGCAACGGCCTAGAACGTCATGGGTCCCAAGTTTGAATCTAGGGTCTGGCAAGTATATATATTGCGTTTCAATTTGTGTATGAGTCAGAGTATGGACGTAATTAGTTGAGCAAGTGGCTGACATACATTTCTATTAAAACAAACCTCTACTCTGTGTAAGCCCATTGATCTTATTAGGATCGGATACGGTCGAAAAACATTTTTTCAGAGTTTTAATTTTATTAGTCGGGTATGTAGTAACTAGAATGCATTTTTTTAAATTTTTAATATAATTTAATTAAGATGTTTAAAGCTGGCTTATTTTTATTATTAATTTAAAAGACAATACTATTTGTTTAACAAGGACTGTTTATTTGCTGATGTTCAAATTGAATAGGAATTAAAACCACACAAAAATCTAGTAGGACAGCACACAAGCTCGTTATTGCCTAAAAAAATGGGTTTTATGATAAATTCAAAATATTATTTATTAATCATGCGTACAGAAAGTTTCGTATTCACAAAAATATGTAAAATTAATGAATTTAATATAATTATTATTCACAAAGCAAACTGAAATTTTTGAGTTTTACAAGTGATTGAGATGACATATTGTATTCTCAAAGTTTTGGCATGCTCTGATCAATTTATAGGCCTGAGTTAAAAACGTATTCTATCTTATAAAACCATTTTAAATTAATTTTGTCCTCGAAAAAATCTCCAAAAAAGACTTTAACTTCTTGAAAGTACACAATCAATAATAATTATTACCTTATGTTCTAATAAATTTATCTCAAATTATCTGTAACGCATGAGAGAAAATATATGAAAATGAGAAATGACAGACCGAGATAGGGAGAAGACGTAACAAAAATACACGTACAAAAATTATGAATTTAAAAATCGGAGGAATCGTTTATATTATTGGAGTCGTAAAAAATCAAATGATTCTCTCATTATAGTTTGATAGATTCTTATAGTGAGTTAATAGTATACCGAGTGATTAGTGTATTATCCAAGAAATTTAAGGTTGATTATAATAAGGATAGAGTGCTGTAATTTACTGTAGAATCAAACGAACAATAGAAATATTATTAATGAGGAAGAATTATCAACTAAGCGTCGCTGCTTGAACGAGTTGTGCGATGGCGTGCTCAGAAAAGTAAGGAGACTAAGAACCCGATAGGTTAATAAAGCAGCTCACATACAAATAATTGAGTTTGAAACACCAGTATAAAGATAATAAGACAGAACATACACGTAAACATATGAGAGACAGGAAGAAAATGCACGATAGTGTTGACAGGTGGTACAGCTATCTGGTAGTATTTTTTAGTATTATAATACGTTAATGATTATCGTATCAAATTTTTGTATTATCAGTAATACTAAACGATACCATCCGAGCTAGCCCAGACACTCCTAGATCACTGGCTCCCAGAGACAACCGGCGCCAATTTGGCGTTGACATTAGTCCAAATTAAATATTTTTTATCATATTTTATTTTTTTTAAGTTAAAATTACTTAATATAAAAATGTAGCTATCATTTTGTGGTTTTAATTATATAGAGTCCATATATTTTTTAAGAATTATTTGATTTATAAAATCTATTTTCATTTACATTTTTCAAAATAGTGACCAGTTTGGTAGGTATAACGTGTTTAAATGCGTAAAAACATAATATAATGACCCTCCATCTTCTAAATATAATAAAAAGTAATTTATTTTGCTCTAGTTTTAGTATATCTTTATTTTATCATTTACTTCTATCATATACATTTTAACTTTGTCAGTTTGTATAACAAAGGTCTAAACAAACACAATAACTTTATTTTTTGACATGTTATCTGGATGATCCTAAAAAATATTCACCATGTCTCCAAAGAGTTAAAAGTTGGATTCATTAAGTACAAATTTTTTAAAACGCGTGTTTCTTAAAAAGCACTTATGTTACAAAACCCTGCGTTTGCAAATTGTTTCATTTATTACTCTGCCACCCCGTAATCGTCTTTTAATGCCCCACGCATACACGCTGCAGGGTGCTCCATATTATTACAAAGATTCATTTACCTGTTTTGTAATTTCATTTTTACGACGAGCTGTCGTCTTTTGCTTGGCAACGTTTATGCAAAGCCCCGCCAACGTAACGAATACAAAATGGAGTGTATTATTCATGCAAGGTTTACAAAACCTTAACTCATAACTCTGCGATTTGACGATGGGAGCTTTCGAAGGGTCGGGGAATAACATCGCACTCACTTAACTTCGAATACAAAGCAATACACGAAGCTTTTGTTGAGTAAACCCATGGAAAAAATGTGAATATACTTTTAGTAAATGCTTTCAATAAAAAAATGTGTTTGTTACTTTTATTCCCTTTTAGTGGTGTTGGTGGCGCTTTTAGTTGTGGACTGTAATTTTGTAATTTGAAGGTGATGGAGGTGGTGGATTATGGATCTAGGGGGAAGTGGTTTATACAGAATGCCAGACACTGACCTTTATGTTGAGAGGGCTGGTGCACGCTGGGGCCAGTTCGGTGTTGACGCCGTGTAAACCCGTTCACCAGTGTAAACGGAAGGTTTTGATGGGTGATATAGACGCGACGTTCACTCAAACCGTAACAGATTTACTGCAACGAAGGTCGAACAGATACATTTTGGATGAGCCATTCTGTAGTTATTGCGTCCTCGTTCGTATCGTATCAGAATAGTTCGATAGTTTTAGCAAGCCTACGAGCTCCACTATCTTACAATAACTAAACTTAACTTTTATCACGGTCGTTTATGACCCGTGAGTGGTGTTCTTATGATGAGAGAGATGATGTCTTGAGGATGCCAGACATTGATATTTATTTATTTAAAAAAAGACACGTTGATCACATAACAAATTATTAATTCAAGACGTTCTCAACATAACATTTAGAATAAAACGTACAAGTAAATCAACTAGGGAAAAAAACAAACTAAAAAATATTTTATAGAAAAGAAATAAAAAAAAACTCAAAAAAACATACGAATTAAACAATAAAATAGAATTAAAAAAAAAACAGAATACTTAATGCATCGCTAAAAATGTCTATATCTCTAGGGAGTGCACTGACCAGCCGCACAGACCTCACTGTTGGTGCCATGTGAACCTAAATAGGTCATGGCTGAGGTCATGAATGAAAACATCAAATTTATCGCAGAGTTGTGAATCGCTTCTTCACATAAGGACATCAAAAATCTTCTACCCATTGTGTTTCCTGTTATAAGCGTCAGTATCAGCTTAAGCTCATTTCTCTTCAAAGAAGACTCTACAAACCAAGGCACCGAAGGTGGGGATGGTAGAATTGACTTACTCTATTTCCCCTTTTCTAAGGATGCCGTGTGGAGAAAATCTATCCACATGCTTTGGCACATTTTATTTATGGCCTCATTCCAGTCCAGGTATTCTGGTACCCACAATCTTTAGATTTATGGTCACCTATTGAAAATATTATAATATAAAAAAACGGTACTGTTCGGTTATTGGGAATACAGCGGCAAACACATTTTGAAAATAGCCGATAAACTGGATTATTTGTTAGGTTAACCTAACCAAACCTAACCTAACCTATACTTACCCAAACTAACAAATAATCCAGTATATCGGGTATTTTCAAAATGTGTTTTCCGCTGTATTCCTCATAACCGAACAGTACCTAAAAAACTTTCAATAAAGATTTTATTTCAAGATAAAAGAGAACTAAATGATATATAATGATTTCACCAGGTTTTAATTCCGAGATTGGGTGACGTTTGATGATTTTCTTTCAAACGTCCTTATGACAAAATTGAGCAAAATTATAAATTTACAAAAGTTAACTATATATACTTAGATCACATTACCCAAATAAAAATATTTCGTTAGCTTAAAAGCTTTATGGGTGCATTCATCATATTGTTGACAGTTTTATCAACATAAGCTTGCTTTCTCGCAAAAAAATGTAATATTAATAATTACATTATCATTTTTAAAATGTTTCGTCGTATTGAAAAAAGAGATACAGAGAATCTCTTTGATGTACACGAATATAAAATATTTATTCTTGTATCTCTGAATGTCATGTTTTTTCTCATACGTACATTAAACGCGCGCTTTTACTATTAGATACGTCAGTGCGTTATCTGGTTGACTCTTTGATATTTGCATGGCCGCCTCTCGCAGAGTGTTTCACATTAAAACTTGAACCATAAAGCAAAATACTCATGAGTCTACATGGGAATAAAAGAAAACCTTCTATACATTATAGCGCACAGCCTTTGTGACGTCCTGGAAATTTGTATCGTATATTATATCTGGGGTATTCAAATTTGTTCTCTTGACAGTTGCAAAACGAGTTGGAAACAACTCTTTAAAATATTTTATCAATACTTAACGGAATAAAAACTTTGCGAATAAAGTGATGAAAATATAATTATATTATTTCTTATATTATTATTTTTTGCTGATACTTAACCCTTAAATGCATGATTTTTCCAATTTAGATTTTAATAATTACAAGATAAAAAGAACTTTTTATATTCCACGTTTTTTAATTTTCTGTTGAATCAAATAAACTTGACAATTCTATGTATTAATAATTTAGGACAAAATAAGGCAAATATTGTCTACAAATCATTTTTTTGATATTTTGCAATAAACAAACAAATATAGAATACTGAAATGTCATTTTGATTTCCATAGTAAGGCACATATATATTAATAATTTAGTTGCTAGGACCACCTCCTTAGTAACTAATAATAGTGGATTGGATTACGGATTTCTTCCGAAATAACTTTTCATACAAAACAGAATTAACTGAAAATTAATTCGATTCTACTTAAAGATGGCTAAAAGTATTAAAAGAATGCATTGGCATCGTGTTCTGGTATATTCTAAAAGTTTCAAATATCTAGCTAGTCGGGAAGTTAGTTAAAAATCGTTTGCAAATTTTGTACTGGATAAACAACC
This sequence comes from Rhyacophila brunnea, assembly GCF_057557595.1. NCBI lineage: Eukaryota > Metazoa > Arthropoda > Insecta > Trichoptera > Rhyacophilidae > Rhyacophila > Rhyacophila brunnea. Next base: position 25,488,192 of record NW_028232904.1, on the reverse strand, counting down.
ACCGGACAAACAAGAATACGAGCTAAGAAAAACGTCGTAAAAATATATTCATAATATCCTGTTGATTGTCTATAATATGGGGAAAATAATATATTTTTTAAAATTATTAAGACAAAATTAATACAAAAACAGTTTGTATTCATATTAATACACCATGCATTTAGTTAAAAAAAGTAAATGTTTACATGAAAAAGGAAAATTGAAAAACTTAATTAAAACCTTATAACTACGAATGGAGTTCTTATATTACCATCAAAATAATTATTTATAACATAATTATGGAATATTTTTAAACAATGTTTTGATTGATTGAAACACAATACAACTCCACGTTTTTTACAATAAACTCTAGATTTATCCGTCATACGGTTTTATTTTTTATTCAAATTTGGCCAACGGACCACGAGGGACCACAATTAAAATTAAAATTAAAAAATTACTAAAATTTATAAGATTCGGAAAATAGATGTCATATTTATAGTACTGTTTATTTGTATGAATACACCATGCATTAAAGTGATTAAATAGTTAATATAAAATATAGTATTATAGCAGGCTTAGGCAAATTTTTTGAATGAAAGGCCACATTAGGGATATAAAATGAACGAAGGGCTGCAACTAAAATACTATTTTACACATACATATTTATTATTATATTAAAAAGGAAATACAATATAAGAAATATTATAATAAGATAATTCTCTAATAGCCAACAATTTAATGAGAGGTATGAAATATTTTTCAACATTTTTTAAATTTCAAGTTTAAATTTGTATTTGATTCATAAAATTGCTTGTGAATGTTCATTGGTGATGTTTTATCGTAAAGAGTTTTTATTGATATTGTTGTGTGGTTATCTCAGCAACAGGAGTGCTAGGTAGATTAACCAAAGGCTTTTGAAGACTAACTTGTAATAATTTTATTTGTCTCGAAAGAGCACAAATGCAACGTATAAAATACAGTAATACAGAGTAAAGAGTGTTAGAGGGTGTTTGAAATGAATGTCAAAAATGAATGTTATGTTAATTTCACTGCAATCGGCAAATAGATCTGAGTACTCTATTTAACCTTTTCTGTATCTCACGATATTAACATGGCAGTAACTGACAGACCGCAAATTTGTATTGACACTGTTTTAAATGTAATGTATTTGTGGATACATATTTCATAATTGTTCAAATAAATATCATTGTGTGTTTGATTTTTTAGATTATTCAAATCAATCGACAGTGGCTAGTAATTTGAGTTTGAAGTAGGACAAGATAACTTGCGAAATCTATATGTGTGGCTTGTCGATCACGGCCTCATAGAGCAAAAGAACTCGCTGAAGGCATGGGACCGGTAAAAACGATCAGTGTTACTAAGTCGAAACCTGGATGTTAAAGGAACAAACAATTAGAATACTGAAGGCTTTCAAGATGTGGTTCTATCAACTTTCCATAAAATTTTTCTTAGTTGATTACAATATTATCAACGCGGAGGTTTTACGATAAGCTGCAAAAAATATCACTGATTCAATTATCTTTATTTTTATAAAATATACCACAATATTTTTTACAACACTCAAACGTGTGAGTTAAAAACTTTAGTAGTCTATTACAATGATATACAATTGTTAAGAGTGAATTAAGATTTATGACTCACTCTACAAATGATTGAACAAATGTCATAGCAGAACTATGAATTAAAACCGTTAGGTTAGTAGTTATACCCGGATATCATTTTGTCCTCCGTGCGCAACCGTTTTTCCTGCGTCCTTCCGGTGGACGATTTTGCCCCGGGAATAATCGGAAAATGATAATTCGAATCGGAAAATGAAAACCAACCGAGCGGAAAAAGTTTCGCTTCAGCATGTCGTGGGAAAAGCGTGTGAGTTTTCCCTTTTATGATGTACCCACCTTTACGTATCTGATAATCATAAAAATACTAATACTATATATCCAGGTACTTTTATATCAAGTTATTTAGCACATACGAAAAATGTTTTACGATACGTAATTTTTGATCACATGGTGAATTTTATTAAGTGTATGTACCAAAATAGATGATTGGGATTATGTAATACCTACTACAATAAATATATTTTTAATACTATAATACTATATTATATAGAGATATGAAATTATAAAATAAATATCTATTTTCGGTAGTGTCAAATTATCGCCAACTCGGTAAGTAGTTGACCGCAATAATAAATTCCGCATATCCGTTTTTCACTTAGTCAGTCATCCATTGACGCAAACGCCAGATAACTGACTTGATTGTTTCAATAAAAAGATTAGTATTTTAATTGTATAAATAGTGAATAGATCATCGTAAATGTCACTCAAATCTAAGTGCCTGGTCCGTTACTATCTTAATATATTATTCACTGTCAGTATATCTATATTATTGTGCCAATTGTACCCTCGTACTTATGTAATTATAAATAACATCGTCTCTGTTCTGGCAGACCACACTAACTGGAGAATACTAGTTTTGAGTAATTTGACTTTGAAGCTGTTAAAATGTTTGAAATGGTCTATCATGTGAGTTTATTAAGTAATCGTAAAAAGGATGACTTTAAAATAAAGACTGTTTATTTATTAAGAAAGTTTCCAGACGGTAAAGTTTAAAATAAGGAACATTTTGGTATAACTAACTCAATACGTCATTTTTTCGAATTAGTGTCTTCTGCCAGAACAGTGACGATATACTCTCACTCCTCCATCATCATGATTAACCACAATCGTCTTTCATCTACAACACTATCAACCCTTATATCGACAATACCTACAATACTGTGTAGTAGAGTAAAAAAAAAGATTTTTGAAATATGAAAATGAGACAGCTATTAAAATTTACAAGTTAAAATAATGAAGAAAACTACGAGTAGTTCTAATTTTGAATCGGAAAATTAGAAACATGGAAAACCTAAAACCTAATGTATTGAAATATTGAATATTGATGTCATATTCTAAGAAAAAAATCATAATGTGAGTCTCAACAGAGTGGTTGTTTGTATTAACAGATTTTTGTTTTTATGAGAAATGAATGATAGTCTTGCTCAACGTATTAGGTAGAAACTCTTAAAAGGTATATAAAATTTTCTGTAGAAATAAATACACATTATGTAGTAATCATACTACTTAGCAATAACATTATGACACACTTTAAAATGTAGATTTTGTTATTAAAACAACTTTGATCTGTCAGAAAATGAAAATGAACAACCACTAGCAACAAACTAGCGCTTTTACCGCGAAAGCTTCGAAATCATAAACCTCGGCCACTTTTGAGTTGTAGAAAACAAAGCAGAAATAAAATTTCTGTATACAAAATTGAAACAATGTGCTCGTATAGCTCAGATTGAAAAAAAAGGGACTCCCGCAGCTACCCATATTTTTCTTAGATCTTAAATCTGTCTGTACAAATCAATATTGTCTTTGTAGTTGCTGAGCTAGGATAAGCCATGTTCTTAAACACATATATTACAATATATATATTGAAAGAAGCGATGTTAAAGGTCACGGACTGACGAAATACCTAACGTTGTTATCGCATTGATTGTATGAAATAATATATTTTTTCAAATAGTCTGCTGAATATAATTGCTTTACGAAATGGATTCTCAATTAGTATTAACAGATTAACGGGATAATAGTAAACGTTACGTTCATCCATAATTAATATGTCTACTGCTGAATGAATCCGACTTATTTTTTCTACTGCCAAAATTGTTTTTGATTAAATAAGTTGAAAAATCAACAGCCGAAATTAAAATGTTTCGGTAGCGAGAAAAATGAGTTTGGAATTATTTTACTTTAAGTGTATTTTCCAGCTTAATAAGAAAATACTTGTAAATATAGTCAAGTAATCACTAGTAGTCACTGTTTATTAGGATTTATATTAAGATTAGGTTATTTTTGAAAAAATATAATTTTATTCATTTTAATTATTAATAATTTTTTATAATTATTAAGATAAGTAAATATTGTTACCTCAACCATTACACAACATAATATGAAGAATTTATAATTTTTGAGAATTCTAATTGGTGGCGCTTTTAGCAGTGGACTGTAATTTGAGTGTGATGCTGGTTGTGGATTATAGATCTAGAGGGAAAGGGGTTTACACAGGATGCCAGACACTGACCTTTATGTAGAGATGGCTGGCGCACGCTTGTGCCGGTTCGGTGTTCACGCCATGTAAACCCGTTCATCAGTGTAAACGGACGGTAAACTTTTGATGGGTGATATATTATGAGGTTGATGAAAGTTCAAGATGGATGACATAGACGCGACGTTCACTCAACCCGTAACAGATTTAGTGCAACGAAGGTCAAAAAGATACGTTTTGTATGAATCACTCTTTAGTTATTGCGTCCTCGTTCCTATCGTATCAGATATTGTTCGATAGCTTTAGCAAGCATACGCGCTCCGCTATCTTGGAGTAACTAAACTTAACTTTGATCACGGTCGTTCATGACCCGTGAGTGGTGGTATTGTGACAATAATTGAGGATTTGAGGTTGGTGGAAAGAAAGAATGAATGCCAATATTGGCTCAACTACTAATATTATTTTAATGCAAATGATTCTCATAGTTTGACACCTTCTTTTCAAATATTTTGCTTTGTTTATAATGTAAGTGTTTTGAAAACTAAGTATTTTTTTTCAATCTAAAAAAATATTGGTTATCTCCGCAGATTTGTAAAAAAAATCCTTGAAGCACGTTTGATAATTTTTATTGACGAAGTTTTTATGTTTATTGATGCAAACATAAAACGATTTTTATCTCTGTATTTATTATTAATTTAATGAGATTTCGGTATCAAAGATTTATTGTCCGTAAAAAGAAATAACGTATCCATAAATATTTTAATATCTTTCATGTCTTGATAAATTTTATTAGACGCCATTATTATGGCGACATTAAAAAGAAATATTTACTTATTTTTTCGAATTTTCCACGGAAAAATAAACAAATGAAGAACATTGAAAGCTCAGTCATATGAAAAGTTGCATTGTTAAAATATTGAATAAAATTTTACGACTCAGATGGGTACTTGATAGAATTCTATTTTTGAATTATTGATTGACACTTGAGACAAAAATGAGACGAAGGTTTATATGTGTTTTGTTAATTATTACAAATACGATATATATTAGCATGCTTATATATTGCCATGGTATGTTTAAAAGGAATAGGGATGGGTTAGAAGGAGAGTAGGATGATGATTAGGGATAGCAGTGGCGAAGGGTGGAGGTAGGCTGTTAAGATTCGCTATAAATAGTGCACACTAAACTTTTTTAGTCATATGTATTTGTTTTTATTGAACTAAGACTACAATTTACAGATGGTGTTAGTTAGTTTTTAAAAATCAATTAAAGCCTGCCTAAACGAAACCATAATAGTTTTGGTCTAATTTGGGCAATACGACAAAATTGTGCACACTTTTTCATTCATAGTTATTTGTTTTCGTTGGATTAAAAATACATATTACACATATTGTTGGTTAATTTTTTTAATTCATTAAGCCCTGCCTAAACCAAACTATAATAAATAAAACATATTACTCTATTTATAAAACATTCAAAGTTATGTATGATTTAATTGCATAATTTTAGATATTTTATAGATAGACATGTATTTTTTGACTATTATCTATAATGGCTTGGTTTCTCAGGGTTTAATTGAATTTTAATAACTAACCAACACTATCTGTAAATTGTAGTTTTATTTCGATGAAAACAAATAGGTATGTCTGAAAAAGTTTAATGTGCACTGTTTATGGCGGATCTTAACAGCCTACCTCCACCCTTCGCCACTGAGATAGGGATCTAGAGCGTGGACTATTAATATGGGCCGTGAAATTCTTGGTTTCAATACAACATATTCTGTCATCACCATTGAGGTTATGCTGGCAGCGTACTGTTATATTATGACATTAGAGTATAAAGTTTCTAAAATGAATTATCACACGGCTGACGGCTCATGTTGAATATTATTTAAAACAAAAATAATTACAAGATAAAACGAACTTTTTATATACAACGTTCTTAAATTTTCTGTTGAATCATTTATAAACCTGACTTGACTAGCTTAAACGATCAAAAAAATTTTTACTTGCTAGAAATAATACTGAAATATCATATTTAATTCCATAGTAACGTACGTATATAATAATAATTTAGTTGCTAGGACCCCAGACCCCTAGCAACCAATAATGGTGTCGAAATAACTTTTCATACAAAACAGAATTAACTGAAAATGAAGTCAATTCTACTTAAAGATGGCTAAAAGTATTTAAAAAAATGCATTGGCATCGTGTTCTGATATATTATATTCTAAAAGTTTCAAATGTCTAGCCAGTCGGGAAGTTAAATAAAAATCGATTGCAAGATTTGTACCGGACAAGCAACCACATGGACAATAATAAGAATACGAGCTAAGAAAAACGTTCTAAAAAGAAGATCAATGAAATAGTACGGATTAATTCAAACACGGCACCACCCCAATCTTAAGGACAGAGGGATATAGACATGTGAGATATTAAAGAATAAAACATGATTATTTTATTACAGAAAAAAATATTCAAAGAGAGTCAAGTATCAAATTAAATTGAAGCTACAATTAGACGTAACATACAGCTTTTTCGAGAGTTCAGTGGACCGTTAATTAATCTAAAATTAATACTGTCTCGTAAAAATATAAGAATTATAATTTTATTGTCTTCTTTAATAAAGAACTCTATATTATGTAAATTATAAGTTATGTCCGCCTATCCTTGTAAGGACTTTTAAAAAGCCATAGTGTTTCAATTAGGTTAACCACGATGAGATATGGTACTAGCTAGTGACGACTACTAACTGAGACTATCCTGAATGGAATACAGAAATAATGCCTTGATACTGCGAGAGCTGCACACCAGCGTAAGACTATGTACTTATCAGAGTCATATTTTATGATGCTTTTTATATATTATTATTAGTCGTGGCCATAAAGCCTCAAAAGATTACTGTGATGGGCGCATTAATAACGGACAGATTGAGCGTCGCTTGGGGGCGGCAGTTACCTAAAGGGCGGTAAATCGAGGAGAATCATTAGTTATAATATATAGAAATAGCTACCTAAACTTAGTAATAACGGCAATATCTTTCCACTAAAAAATTCAGTTCACTGATTGGAAACAAAATGTATTAATTAAGTACTATAAAAGTTTTAGCATGATTTTATTTTTTTGTTGGTTTCGCGATGTCTAGTTTACTTTCGTTGTCCTTGGACATCACGTTATTGGTGAACAGCAATGACACGTGCATACACAATTAAAAAGTTATCCAAATATGTTTGCCAATCACTCGCAGGTTTTGTGTATTTTTAAATGTACCCAAGTATTTAAAACCGTAGACTCGCATTATCTATTGAAGCAAAGATGGAATTTAAATTAGATTTAATGGTACCTATATATCGACGGCCCCAGGAAAAACCATGATAAGTCTGAAAATAGCGTTTTAAGTTTTATTAGCTTTTTATAATATCATATTTTTTGTGCATGTCCTGTAAAAATTTCAGGTCTCTAGCATAAAAATTGACAAAGGTAGGTTTTCGACAATGGTGCTCTATATCTACATATCGCATCGACCAAATTTGTGTTCACATAAATATCCGAGGAGTATAGTCATATATCAATAAAAAAAGTGTACTGCGTTTTATTTTACGAGTAAGAGGGTTGTTATACTGTCTATAACAGTCTTTAACAGAGATCCTAATATACGGCATGGTTTATATTGACGTATCACATTAGTTTCGAAAAATATATTGGTTTATCTTCGGAAAATATTGGAATTTGCAGTAGGTAAATGCAGTTTTAGTTAAAAAGCTACTCACTAGTCACTAGTACTAGTGTTTTATTATCAAAATATTATATTATTGAATATAAAACAAACAAAATAGAAAAGAATTATTTTGTACTAATATAGGTAGGTACTTATACTATACTAGGACACAGTAATAATGTTTAAATATTATTTTGATTCATCAGCCAATTTCAATCCACCGCAAAATAAAGACCTCCACAAGCTTTCTTCGACTATTTTCGGTTAATTACTCTTCTACTTAGATACCCAAAAAACAATGTTGTAGGTAATATTTAAGTTTGAAATTGTTATATTATTTGATATTAAACAAATATCCAATAGAAAACGATATGGATATATCATTAAGTATAATAATTCACTGTTTCAATTATTTAGATGAGTAAAAAAAGTATGTACTTAATTATAAATAAACTTAATTTAAATAAATACCCAGCAGAAAACGACATATTTTAATTAAATATTATTACCTATCACTAGAAAACAAATTGTTTTGCAATTAAAAATGTACCCACCTAAAATATCCGATCATGTCCGATCCTAATGAGGCCCCCCACAGATTGGAGAACAGGTTTTGTTTTTACGAGAAATGGATGTCAGCCACTTGCTCAACCTATTAGGACTCCCGAGCACAAATTGAAAAACAATTTGTATCTATTTTTCAGATCCATGATTCGAACTCGGAACCCACGATGTTATAGACCGATGCTTATACCTATAATATTATGTTTTAACTTCAAAACATTATTTTATTTTCGGTACAGTATGACACATTTTGATTAAATTAGTCTTGTACATCGATAATAACAACTAGGCAGTATTTTCATGTTTAAATTACAAAATATTTTATTATTTAAAATGAAGGACTTACCTAGCTAGCAAATACAAGAGAGTTTATTTTATTATTCTTTTAGCTAAATTCTTACTAATTACGGAATAATATTTATGACTTAAGAAAGTGAAAAAAATCATTTTTATTACCTACACTTTGAAATGGTGAGAATTTCCGAAAGGCTTACTAGTTGATTGGGACCGACTTAAGCTCATTGTAATAATAATATTATGAGTTCGGCTAAAAATAAAAAAATACGTCCTACGTGTTAATAGTATTTTTGCAATAATATAAAAGGGTATATATTATTATTACTTTGTACATTGAATATTTCTCGAAAACGAGCTCTGTGGATTATAAATTATTATTGCATCGGTCACCTAAAAGGGAGATTAGCCGGGTTTTTTGAAAACTTATTTTATCTATTATTTTCAATAGAATTTTACCGAAAACCGTGTGTGATAATAGTCAGTTTATGAAGCATTTATTGTTGTCTAGAATCTAGGTAAGTAATGTATATAAGATGAGATTAAAATTTGGTATCTGGTAGGTACCTATACTATTGAACAAAATATCAATTGGTTTTTAAATCTAGTAAATTATTTAGTAATTTATTGAATATGATTGTTTTAAAATATGAAAACTAGCAAAAATAGTAATTATTATTTTATCTAAGTTAAATCGGTCGGAGTTATACAATTTTTAGATCGATCAAAATAAGTTAAATAAAGTGATATGAATGACAACGGATATTAAACGATGTTTTGTTGATAAATAAAAAAACTCTACGTAATCGATTGGATTAGATAACATAATGTATCATTTAAAGAAAATACTACTTGAAAGCCAACCGTTTAGAAAAATGCAGATTCGTACCACGATTATTTAAATTTTAAACTAAATATTACAATTTTGCGGAGGTACATACTTATTTTAACTTTCCAATTATATTAATGCAATCATGACACCTCGTATTAATTAACATAACTGAGTTCAGTTAAGACGTACTTATACTGATGTTTCATGATTTATGTTGACAATTAAATATAATCCATCTATGTTTACTAATCGGTAATTAAACTCATATCAACAATAAACATTAGAAAAACACAACGATAGTTAATATGATCACTGGATCAGTATTTATAAGCTTATAATTACAATTTTACAAGATCAATTACCTACAGAAAGATAATATCTTAATGATATTACCATGTTGCAAAAATTTAATTGAAAAAAGATAATATAAGGTAGGTACTGAAAAGGTTATCACTTATCACTCTTGTTACATAAGAACTACATAATGTTGTATCAATGTTATTTTAGATAGGTAATTACCTAATCGTGATTATAGAATGTGTATGTTATACAAGCCTAGTATAAATTTTATATGAATTTAACTTCTGCTGATGAACATTTTAATAATGCTATCTCATTTGATAACGAAAGTGAATTCAGCTGTCTTTAAATAATAATTATTAGGTTATAAATAACACTTTCCTTAGGTTTATTAGTATTAAAATTTTTGAAACTAATAAACCTACTTAAATATATTTTTTCCAACATTTCGATGCTTTGGTAGGTACATTTGTGCCAAATTGTTATGTATAATATTATATTCCACTAGTTATTTAATATTTTTGTATTTTCATATTGAACAATAATAATTATGTGTGTTCTAAAGTGATAATTACTAATTTAATTCACTCAGTATATCCTTTATGTAAACTATTAACGAACTTACAATGATTTATTTAATGAAATATATTATCTCTCTGGTTTCGATAATTGTACTGAATATTAATTAAATTAAAATTGTTCTACTGATATACATGACCATTAACATTATATTGTTTTTTTCTATCTATTCTATATTTTTAATGAAAAATTTGTTACGAAGTAGGTATAAAAAATAGATATTTTATTGATGGTGTAGTAAGTAGTGTTATGTACTAATTTCCTCATAACTTCTTTATTATTCCATTATAAACATTTTTCCTGAATGTTTATTATTTCGTAATGTACATATTCTGATTATTTATAAAAATATCAATAATAATTTGCAAAAAAACATAAAAAGTCATACTTAAATACATTTAAATTATAAAAACTCCGTATAAAAATATATATATCAATATGTCCCTATATCCCTTGTTAAAATTTTATAGACACGCTGTACTATTTCGAGTTAAATATTGCGCAATGTCAATTTTTCCGTAAAAGAGCGTTATAACTATAGTTGTAATTAATAAAATCGTATAGAGTAAGAAAAATGCGACGTAAAATAAGGTTTCTATCTCAGAATATGAATGTGTTATGCGGAGTCAGTAATCTATTTCGTCCGCGCAAAAACATGTTGAATCGAGTCGAAATATAAAGTGCGTAATATTATTCCAAATAAAAACGATTTTTGGACATTATCTCAGCTGTTAATTAATTAATCACCATTAAATTTTGATAGGAATATAGACCATAAAATGGTCTATCCGATTAACTTAAATAAGATAAGAAAAAACTTACTCATTTTATATGATAAATTTAATAGCGTAAATATTTTAGTTTTTTCGCTCTCCTGAACATTTATGATTTTAGACTTATCATGGTTTTTCCTGGGGCCGTCGATATCTATTATCTTGTTAGTAATGTATCCATACAGCACATTTATTAGATATTGGAGTCATGAAACGATTATAAAAAGTACTGTATAAAATAAATGTGGCGGCATTTTGGCACTGTCTAGGGGCGGCATTTTGTCTAGGTACGTCTCTGATCATCTTACGTTGCCTCCCTGCTTTGATGACAAAAATTGAATGCCTTTACCAAAGGCAGGCACTCAAGTTCAAACCGATCGAGCATCGTTTTTTTTTCAAATGTTTTATCTTGTGGTTAGTTTTCAAGTTATCCATGTTCAATTTATGAAATGTTACATTCTCAAAATCTTATGAATTATTCGTTGAATAAAAGAAATGGTTTATTATTAGCAACAAGTACTGTCCGACAAGAAAATCTAGGCAATAGCCGAAAGTCGCTAGTGTGGTTAAAAGTAGGAGGAGCTTCATAGTTCACAGTTTTAACACGTGGACAACTCGTCGCTATAGGAAGGCGCTTCAATCGAAGTGCGGTTAAAAATGGGAGGAGCTTGTTAGTTCACAGTTTTAACACGTAGCCAAGAAAATCTTGTTGGACAGTAGTTGCCTATATTTCGACACGGTCTCAAAATCTCTCGAAAATTTAGTTTGAGTGTACTTGTATAATTTGCTATTTTTTTTTATACTCAAAATTCAATAATTCACAGCAAGAGTTTGGTTGATAATAAGTAACTCTTAGTCTTAAAAAAATCAGTGTAGATCAGCGATTTACAAACTGGAGGCGCGGAGTATTGCAAAGGAAGGCGTGAAAAGTTTAACGAAAATGTAGCCACAAGTTTGCAGTTTGCAAATGCATAGTTTATAAAGAGCCTTAAGGTCCGGGCATAACAGACATCACAAATTTACTCTAATAGTTTAATTGTGCGTTCTAATTTGATGTGACACCTATATGATGGTACTTAAATGATAACTCCCGTGTATAATTTAGGAAATACTACTTTAGAGCACCACACCGTCCTTAACCTCAGCGATATGTAGATGGGCCTGCCAAATATCCTAGCCTGGGGGTCCGCTTTAGGATGTGGGGCCCATGCTAGATTCCATTTGTTAATGAACGATGATGAATTTGGATTGGCTACTATTGAAAAGGAAAAAAAATGATGGAATTATCATGCGATAATTCATTGAAACAAAAACCCTATTTCAATTTTGATTGAATCGATGTGAAGAAGTGAAGAAATAAATAATATTATAATACTTTGTCAAAAAAAGTAATGCAAGTTGTAAGTAAAGTACTGCTAACATTCGTAACATCATATTTATGCGAAACGGGATTTTCTGCCTTAGCTGCAATGGAATCCAAATATCGACCCCGTTTAATAGAAAAAAGCTCTTTGTGCTAATAAAAAAGCACATCCATCGCATGAAAAACAAATTAATTTAAAAATGCATTTAATAAAAGTAGTAAAATCTTGTTTATTTTTATATTTAAGTTTTTTTCAGTAATTATTAAGTGGTACATTTTTGGCTACTTAAAAAGGTGTCTGTATTATTTAATGAAATAAAAGGGGGCGCCAAGATTAGATTTTTTTAAAAGGGAGGCGTAGTAACATAATATATTGTGACGTTGCAGACGTCACCAACGGGCTAATTAACAATCATAATTAGTGGAGAGGTTTTTCTCTCGCGGGCAACACTAAAATCCTGCGGTTGGCACTTCAAGCTTCCGGGTTGGATGAGTGGTGGAGGGAATCGATGTCAGGCGATCGAATTTTGTTTGGATCTCCCCCTTTTCTGGTTGACCCTTGGGAACGAGAGGACGTTGGGAGGAGCGATTCCCGCTTGGCAATTTGCCAAGCGGCTGTAAATACATTTCAATTTCATTTTTTTAGTATTAATTAGTTTTAAGTTTTTGTTTTAATTATAACCTCACTCACGTGTGGATATTTTGGTTTAAGTTTAAGTTAGTTGCTGAGAACTTATTGTGTTGATATTTTAGTTTGCAAACGCTGATATTGTGTCTTTTGTATAACGTAAATATTTATGTATTTTAACATCGTCGTTTATGAACGATGGTGATTTTTCTATGGCCTCATGTCGCCATTTTTGTACCATTGACTTTTATTACATTTTCTTTAAATACAGTGAGGTTAAAATTATCCCGGTGTTTCATTTAATTTAATTGTATCCCATAATATTATGTTCTTTTATGTTCTTTTCTTTCATAGAAAAGGCTTTGGCGTCCAATAGAGTCAAGTTTTCAGTGCTCGCAATTGACTCCTGCAGCGGTATGGTAGACATTATCCATCGAATACCAATTGATTTCGATGGTCCTTTCCGTAACAGGTTTGGAATTCATCAGAGAGATAGTGTGGAAACCCAGTACCCTGGGCTAGCGGTGCCTGTTATCCACATAGCTTGGATAACAGTGTTAAATGGTGGTCGTATGTTATTTTTCATTTAACAATAGTTTGGAAACCACTGGTGAAGATACAGAAAAAAATAAAAAAAATATTTTCTATTAGAGAGGTAGAAATATCCAGCAATAAATAGAAGCAATCACAAATCGCCCCATTGTCCATCCATCATGGTTAAATAATTTTGAATTAGACCCATTCAATGAATCGACAATAATGCTAGTGGGTATGTTTAAATAAAATATGTTTTATCAAAAAGAAAAAAATAAATCTGACAATACAGACTTTTGCAATAATGTAAAATTGTATTTTTATGCACGCAGCATTTTTAATGAAAAATGCGAAGTGAACCAAGTACATTCTGGTTAGTTTTGAGCAAACTAGATCCAAACACAATATTTGAGCATTTATAATTCTCTAATGGTATGATTGTCCTTACAAAATAACTTAAATGTACTGAATATAACACTTATAAATTGCAATCATCGTATCCGGAAATTTGTACGTAAACAGTTGTCCGCAGTTCTCTACGTAAAACTTGAGTTCGTGTAACATTTAATCAAATGACGAATTCTTCGTTGAACATTTCACCGTGAAGTATATTTGTACGTAAGCTACAACATGTGGCAAATTTTATGACATGTTTTTACTAGATTAGGTTAGGTTAGGTTAGGTTAGGTTAGGGTTATTCTAATTGGAATAGTACTATTTGCAAACTATCGCCGCATTTTGTAAGATACGTACAAATGTATTCTACGGTGAAATGTCCAACGAAAAACTCGTCATTTGATAAAATGTTATACGAACTCATGTTTCACGTACTGCGGCGCACAAATAAGTATCCCACGATGAACTGCATACGTACAACTTATATGTAACCTGCAATCATTCTTTTTCTTTCGACCATTTCCGATCCTAATAGGATCATATGGGCCTCCACAGAGAGGAGGTCTGTATTAACAGATTTTATTTTTACGAGAATTGGATGTCAGCCAATTGCTCAACCTATAAGGTCCATACTCTAACTCATACACAAATTGAAAAACAATATGTGTACTTGCTAGACCCAGGATTCGAACCTAGGACCCTCGACACTATAGACCAGCGCTTAAGCCACGCGGCCATCGTTGGGTCATACCATTACACAATTGTAAATACTCAAATATTATATTTGAACCTAGTTCACTCAAAACTAACAAGAATGGACTTGGTTCACCTGGGTTATGAACCACTTATTTTTATATACGCATTTATTCTCCTAAACAATAATTTAATTCTAGAATTTTGAAACATATCTATGTCAAAATAAAGCTCCCAAAATTAGACGTTTAAAATTCTATGTTGTTTCAATTTGAAATTGACTGCCTGTGCTCATCAAAAATCATACAATTCTACCGTAATATACATGCTGGCATATTGAAGGATATTCCACCCCCCTACCCATAAAGCTTTTCCTGTATTAAGCTCTTCTAAGATTGACGTATCTAGCTGGGATAATAAACTGTGTTAACGCAACGTTTATATATTATGTTGAGCTATATTTATTTCATTATCATCATAGTCATCAGCCAGAGTTAACCCAATGCTGCATGAAGGCCTTTCTTAACTCCCTCTACTCTTTATAGGACTTGGTTCTTCGCTGCCATTGAACTTTATGAGTTCGTCCATCCAGCGGGTTTTAGTGCCGTTTGGGTACCACCAGGGAACTCATAAATAATGGGAATTGAAGTACCTACCAAGTAAGGAGTAGCAGGTAATTGATTTCAGGTAAGGAATAATCCGGGATAAACTTAAACACGTGTCAAGAATACGTCATAAGTCGAATACTGATAACTGCTCTCAGTTTATGAATTGACGCTCATTTAAAATTGGTGTATTGCATACACTATTGCATGTGCATAATGCGTGTTTTATTTTCGTAGGACACTCACATATTGAAAACCCTGAAAAAAATGTAGCATATTGAATATAGCTTATCGGAATTCTATTTATTTTTTATTCTTTGGATACTACTCTATGAAGGCATTTTTCTAGTGGTTGTCCACTCGCCGAGCGACATAGCCAGCCTCTATCATATTGTGTACTCTTATTTGCTTCTTTATCCATTGGATTTTTGTAATATTTTTGCGTTATGCCCAAAATGCACCTTTCCATGCCAATTCAGATATTCGTATTTTTTGGATTTCTTATACATTAAGAGACCATATTTCACATGCATATGTGAGCGTTGGTAGCACACATTGGTTAAATACTTTACGTTTCAGACACAATGGGAGGTCACTTTTGAAGATATTTAAGGTGTCCAAATACACTCCATGCCTGTTTAGTTATGCGATATACATATCACTGTCAATTGACATTAAAATTGTCGTATTTATTTACGTACATTTGCAGAATTCAGCGTTAACAAAATTGCATTGAATATTTAATACTATTATTAATACTACTGTAGCTGTCAGTATATAAGCGATCAAATATCCATTTTTAATGTATCAAATTATTCGACAGCAATAATAATTTCTCAGCGACTCATATAACGGTAAACAAGTTTACTGTTTAGCTGGATCATCAGATTGATTGGCGATATGGAATACGGTATCGCAATGGAAAATTAGTCGAATAATCCTTTCCCATAGTATTATATTATATTATGACTGTAATAATAAATACAATTCACAAACTACTCGTATTTAAGCCGCTGACTCGTTCAATATATTTATGTACAGGAATATAATGTTTATGTATTACTTTTGACTGTATAAATAACGAATAATGATTTATCAAAAGTTCACTCGAATCTAAGTACCTGGCTCGTAACTATCTCAGTACATAATAATGTGTACTGTCATTGTATTTATACTATTTTACCAATGGTTACGCTGCAAAGAAAACTCGCTCATGTATACATCTTCGACTTCTTCATCATTATCCTCCATAACACCATAACCCACACATAGAACACCATAGTGGTGACACCAACACTACTAATAATACTAATAATAATAACGTAATGGTGACCCCGACGCGAGTACAGATAAGGTTTTACACAAAGATAAACATACATTTTAAGAAAAATAAAGTGACTAATATCCCCGACCACTGGAGAACACAAACATCACCAGACTTTTCATTTTTTAACATCGAGTAAATGGCGAGAAATTTAAAATTTATAAAATTAACCGAGCCTTGATGTATTATCATGGTAGTGACAATATTATGTACGTATTTGTAGACTTCAAGATAAGTTGATATAAGGTTAGTAATAAAAACGAGCTTAACTTTCCTTAAAATATAAGCTTTTCCTTCTTTTTCTCCAAAGTAGGTTGGCTGCAATACAAGTTTAATTAGAAGCTATGGCGACGAAGCTTTATAAGTTTAATCTTGAGAGCGGAGAAAATTTTCCGTCTTCTACGGAAACATGACTTTAATATGATATTAAAAAGTTTCTCCTACATATCGTCTTTAGAGAGATGAGCTTTCATTATGCAACATATATTTTAGTGACAATAAATTTGTTTTCAACTAAGCCGTTGATGTGATGCATTTTATAGTGATTTTTTTATTACTGGTTAAAGACAAATTAACTTTTAAATAACTTGCCAGTTTATTTTTAATATATTTTCTTAAAGTTTCATTTAATTTTAAATAATACACACAATAGCTACAAAAACTTTTATTTTATATATTTAATAATATATTATAATATGTTTTTAGCAATAATACTACTCAACGTTAAATCATTGATATAGTTTAATATAGGTTTTGTTGTTAAAACAAAACATTAGAGCAATTATAATTGTCAGCGTTTCCTCAGTCATAACTAGATCAGTAGTGTTTATTTTGATTGATAATTACGATAATATCTATTGTAATATATTAGGGATGTATTTTCAAAGTGGACTTATTCCACTACTCGACGAAAATGAGTAATGAGAGAATGCCAGAATTTAAAGTATACAATTTTGTATAGAAGTACTTTATAGCATTCAATCCAGTTGAAAAATCATCTTAAAAGTCGGTGTTAGTTACAAAATTAACTTATTACAATAGCCAAAAATTTCTTGAAGTGGAATAAGTTCACTTTGAAAATACACGCCTCGCATTATGTGCTGCATTAATATAAATAAAAAAGACACTCTATGAATCCTCACTCAACTCATCGAGTCCATCACGAGACGTACTACTGTTGTTAAGAGTCCTTCACTCGATATAGTAATCTTTTGATCATATTGATCTCACCAGTACATCATTATCTATGATTATAATCAAACGTCTTCTTTATTAAAGTATTATTTCATTCTTGTATAAATGTGAAACAATGACGAAAAGTGCTCATTTCACTCACTTGAAAAGCTTTCTTGAAAATACGAGTAGCAGGTTTAACATTTGAGTCTATATTATTATAGTGTTATATTTATTGTCATAACTATTTGGTTGGGTAAGAAAAAGAGCAAAGAGCTACATATTGTGGAAAAGAGATAGTTGGTAAAAATTTATAGTTATAATAATTATTATTGAATAGGGAAGGGGGGTGGAAATTTTATAGGAAAACAATCAGGAATGAAAAGTAATTGGGTTTGTTAATATAATAATTATAATTAAACCTACATTTTTCGTACGATGTAGGATCTTTTTAGCGAATGGTTCACCTACTGCAGGCACCTAGCGAATAAATAAGAAGCTTTCTGATCGTGTGTCAACACTACTATTTTTAATGAGACCACCCATCAAAAAAAAATTAAAAGAAAAATATTTCTCATTTATAGTCAAAGTTTAACAATTTAAAGAAAATGTTATAAAGTGTGAATTCTTTAAATGGTTCTATATTAATAATACACATCGATACCTAGGTTATATACTATATAACCATATATATATAATATATATATACAAAAGTAACACAACATTTCAATTTATCACATTAAATTTGATGTAGACACAACATTTTTTTTGTATAATTCAGTAAATTCGGTGTCCTGACATCAAATAACTCTTTTCATGAAAATGTATATGTATACATCCGTGGGGTTACTGCAAAAAGTTGGTAAGTCTCGAAATAATTGTATTATGGAATAGTTGCAATTTGAAGTTTGATATGGCCTCTAAAAGCTGGCATACCTAATGCTGATTTATTTGTACTTTTTGTGCATGTTCTGTACATCGGATGACTTTAAACGTTTTTTTCGAGCATACCATTTTATACTGTCCAACAAGATCTTCTTGGCTACGTGTTAAAACTGTGAACTAACAAGCTCCTCAAATTTTAACCGCACTTCGATTATAGCGCCTTCCGGTTAGCAACGAGTTGTCCACGTGTTACTAACAAGCTTCTCCTACTTTTAACCACACTAGCGACTTCCGGTTGTTGCCTAGATCTTCTTTTCGGACAGTAATATATAGACACATGATCCGTTGTTAACTCTAAATACTTAAATTATCGATTTACCAACATAAGCCAGAATAAAACCAGAATATTATTTTTCACATCATAAGAAGCCATGACACTTAATGACAGTCAGTGGCGAAGGGTGGAGGTAGGCTGTTAAGATTCGCTATAAATAGTGCACACTAAACTTTTTTAGTCATATGTATTTGTTTTTATTGAACTAAGACTACAATTTACAGATGGTGTTAGTTGGTTTTTAAAAATCAATTAAACCATGCCTAAACGAAACCATAATAGTTTTGGTCTAATTTGGGCAATACGACAAAATTGTACACACTTTTTCATTCATAGTTATTTGTTTTTGTTGGATTAAAAATACATATTACACATATTGTTGGTTAATTTTTCTAAATTCATTTAGCCCTGCCTAAACCAAACTATAATAAATAAAAAATATAGTTCTATTTATAAAATATTCAAAGTTATGTATGATTTAATCGCATAATTTTAGATATTTTATAGATAGACATGTATTTTTCGACTATTATCTATTATGGCTTGGTTTCTCAGGGTTTAATTGAATTTTAAAAACTAACCAACACTATCTGTAAATTGTAGTCTTATTTCAATGAAAACAAATATGTATGTCTGAAAAAGTTTAATGTGCACTGTTTATGGCAGATCTTAACAGCCTACCTCCACCCTTCGCCACTGATGACAGTAGTATAGTAAAACAGTAGTGTAATTATTAATATGGAATAGAAACAATCAAAAACACCCAAACTTTTAGAAAAGAATATAACTGCATTGTGACTTCACAGGAAATTGAACACGTAGTGGAAATGTCTTGGTTGAATTTATATTGAACTATATTGTGCATAAAAATAACACGTCGTATTGATATTATTACATGTTTTTTATTATGTAGGAAAGATATATTTCAAGAATAATTAATATATTTCATATTATTATTATTTAAAAAATTATAATTTTAAAAAAATGAGTATAACTTGATTTATTAAATTTATATCGAAACTATTTTTGTGTGGTCACAGTAATATTGAAGCTCCTATAATAATAATATTGAGTCTGAAGTTATTTAAAATTGAAGTAGTACGCTGCAACTTTATACGGCGTGTAAAATACAAACAACGAAATGCAGGTTTATTCTGTAAAACCTATTTAGATATACCCAATGAAGCCAAGTCTAATATAACTTGGCTTACGGAAATTCAAATAAAACATCGCAGAGAGGAAGGTTCGCGGGCTTTATATTTTATATCGTAAAATGACACCGGATATTCCAGCTGGAAAATAAACATGATAGACGCCGGAGCGGGGGCATGGAAACTATGCAGAATATGCTGCGAAAAACATTCTAAAAGCGCATTTTCGTGAGAGGAAATAAAAAAATATATAATAGAAATGCGGTTTAAAGGGAATAGATGGTTAACTGCGTCGTTGACTTCCTGAAATGGAACGGCTATATTTTGAAGGAATGTGGTTTGAAAATCGTTCTTTGATATATTATGAACTTGCCAATATCATCGTGGCCCCCCATGAGGTACTGACAGGGCCTGCCGTGATCGGTCGACCAGTTAAGCGATATAAATACATACAGACACAAAAAATATTTACTATACTAGTAAAAAAGTTGCCTGTGGTGCTATTTCCCTTGGAGAGAATCAACATTAAAAAACATGTGGCTCTGCGACACAATTTAATTTTTTATGATGATTAATAGTCTTATTAATAAATAAATTATTTTATAAATATTTTTCGTGTGTTTTATGAATAATGAAAATGGCTATTTATCAAAAATGGCGAACGGCTGCATGTTACCACAAAAGGGTTGCGATTAGTGCTTCATAATAATTATAAATGCTGAAACGTGCTGACAATCAATCCAAAAATAGAAACTTTATAGATAAAGAAAAACCATCTGTGATGTCACCAGTGATGGCGTACTCGGAAAAGATTGTAGACTCTACAAACACTCCTCCAGGCTGATCCAAAGGCTAATAGACAAATAAGACAGAAAATTATAGATAATCTTATGAAAAAGATGGTGACAAGGAAAAAATGTATGATAATATTGACAGGTGATACTGCCACCTGGTAATTTTTGCTAGTAATAATATTATAAAATAACTTTTTGTTATTTTTTTCATCCCAAAATTAGGTGCTTATTACCTAGGTGTTTTCATAGTATTTATCACATTTGTTTCTCGACGTGACTTACGATGTATTGAATCCATATAATATTGTAATTTAATATTATATGGTCGTAAACAATAATTCCAGGAAGTAAAATTAGGTAAGCTTATTGATCAAAATATAGCAATACCTATTGAAGAGAAACCATATATATATACATCTGTGGCGATGTATATATTCTCAAGGTGTATATATACTCGATTTATATACACTTAAGGCGATTTAAAAAAAAGGATTTTTCTACGTATGCATGTCACTTAAGAAATAGGTTAACAATTATTAATAATACGGTTAAAGACGTCATGTAAGTTCCTAATTTTACAATGAAAAAAATAACAAAAAGATTTATTTAGTTATACATATTATTACTACTAAATAATTACAAGACAAAAAGAACTTTTTATATACAACGTTTTTAAATTTTCTGTTGAATTATATAAACTTGACTTGACTAGCTTAAACGATCAAACAAATTTGTACTTGATAGAAATAATACTGAAATGTCATTTTGACATTCCATATTGATTTCCATAGTAACGCACGTATATATTAATAATTAAGTTGCTAGGACCACCCACTTAGCAACCAATAATAGTGGATTGGATCACGGATTTCTTCCGAAATAACTTTTCATACAAAACAGAATTAACTGAAAATGAATTCAATTTTACTTAACGATGGCTAAAAGTATTAAAAAAATGCATTGACATCGTGTTCTGATATATTCTAAAAGTTTAAAATGTCTAGCTAGTAGGAAAGTTAGTTAAAAATTGATTGCAAGATTTGTACTGGATAAACAACCACCGGACAAATAAGAATACGAGCTAATAAAAACGTTGTAAAATTTCCATGTCCAGTTAAATTTAAGTGGAATTAGTACAATAAATTTTGTGTTTTATTTTACTAATTATACATACTCATTAATAATAACTAGCTGAGCCAGCTGGCTCTCGCCAGTCTGTCTCGCTAGGTCTTGCAGACGGCTTGGCGGTGTTGGATTTTAATATAATTGATAAGTATGCATAGATGGCGCCATAGTTTTCTCTTCGGGATGGGTTTTTTATTCACGTCAGACAGTTTGATATTTCGCTAATAATAGTAGAATGAGGTGAATGAATCCTTCATCCAGAAGTGGATTGATCCTAGTTGATGATGATGATGATGATGATGATGATAACGATATGAGTATGTAGATAAATATAATATCACCAATTTTGATAAATACAGCAATTCAAATGACAGAAAGGAGTAGAATATGGGTAGGGAGGCCTTTATCCAGCAGTGGATTGGATCAGGTCAATGGTGATGATGACGATATTAATATGTAGATAAATATAATATCGGTGATAAATACAGCAGATAATATCAAAATCGGTGATAAATACAGCAATTCAAATGACAGAAAGGAATATAATCAGGCTAGGGAACCCTTCATCCAGCAGTGGATTGATCCTAGTTGATGATGATGATGATGATAACGATATGAATACGTAGATAAATATAATTTCACCGATTTTGATAAATACAGCAATTCAAAAGACAGAAAGGAGTAGAATCAGGCTAGGGAGGGCTTTATCCAGCAGTGGATTGGTTCAGGTCGATGATGATAAGGATGATATAAATAGGTATAGTATCACAAATTCGTTTAACTGCTAGTAGTAGAATCAGGTTGCGGAACCCTTCATCCAACAGTGGATTGATCCTAGTTGATGATGATGATGATAACGATCCGAATATTGTATATAAATATAATATCACCGATTTTGATAAATACAGCAATTCAAATGACAGAAAGGAGTTGAATCATGGTAGGGAGGCCTTTATCCAGCAGTGGATTGGTTCAGGTCGATGATTATGATGACGATATGAATATGAGGATAAATATAATATCACCGATTTTGATAAATACAGGAATTCAAATGACAAAAAGGAATAGAATCAGGCTAGGGAGGCCTTTATCCAGCAGTGGATTGATCCTGGTTGATAATGATTTAAATAATATGTATAACACCAATTATTGTTGAATACCTTTTAAATATTTTTGGGTTATATGAGCTAATTGAATGTAGGTATATAAGTTTCATTGGTTTAAAAAATTATCATTTAACAGCCATAAAAAAAATGTTACGTTATCAAATTTTGAAATAATATTCTATGGTTGATCCAGTGTTGCCATGTCTACTGAAATTTCAGTAGATCAACTGATATTTTTTTTCGAAATTCAAGAAATCTACTGATATTTGTGTTTCTCCATAATTGTAAATTAACTGATGATTCTTTTAATAATAAACTTGTAATGATTTAGGCATGACCTTTTTTGATGTTATACACTTCTAAATTGACATAAAAAGCATTGTAACTCTACCCAAGAGCGCCATTTTACCCATTAATATCATCATTGCTTACAATAAATTAATATTATTAGTTATTGTTATTCTTATTAGTTTTAAATCATATTGCATAAACCATATTTTTCAAAATCTACTGATATTTTATGAAATCTACTGATTTTTTTTGTCAAAATCTACTGAACTCTACTACATCTACTGAATCAACTTTCATTGCGAAATGATCAGTTTTAATCGGAATTCGTATAAATGTTATTATTTATTTGTATATAGTGCTGTGCATTTTTAAATCATTATGAGACGTAAATAATATCACCTGTCGTTTTTTCCATAAACAACAAATGACGGATGGTACCTCGTTTTTAAAAGTGATTTTTTTGTGACTGTGTTAAGTTTTATAAAATTGTGCTCATTCAAATTATAGTCACTCGAATGCATCTGATAAGTAAATATGTGGTGAGTCAATTGAAATCAGAGGTGTAGAAACTTAACTTAAACAAAGAACTTAATCATAAAAATTTAAATAAATCAGTTCTAATATGTTTATCGGTTAATCTTATTATGATTAGTTTGTGAAAATTGATTGTATATATCGGTTAAAACGCATTTTAAATTTAAAGCGGCCATCTTTGTTTAGTTGGTTTGAGTGTTGCAAACATTGTGAAAAAATAAATTCCCATATTGTCAATAAAGTGACGTTCGTACCGGAAAGCTTTAGAGAAACATCAATATTATATCGCAAGATAACTTAAATTCGGAAAACCCTTTCTTTCACACTCTATTCGACCTTTTTGAATTAAGAACATTTAATTAGTGTGTTTGACGTTTGAACCCATCGGACATAACGAATAAAGCACACAATCGCTCGCAAAAACGGGCAAAGCTGTAGGATAATAATATATAGGAGATTATTGTTTTTAAATTTTACAAAATATAAAATGAAAGTGTAAGTTAATATAGTTTTTATGATATCCTGAAATGTAAGCTTTATTGACTTGTACTTTTATGGTCACATATCACGAAAGTTTTGTTTATATTTTCATACATTATGTAGCGTTCTAGAATATTATTATATAACTATTTTATGAACTGTAGTAAAAAACGAAAAAAGGGTAGTAAATAAAAGGGAAAAAAATAATATTATGGTTGTTTGGTCGAAATGCTATTATTGATTATTTCATTTTATTAACATTCATCAGAAATGGGATACCGTTGGTTTACGAGCATTCTGTATATCGATGAAAAAAATAGAGAGAAAATGATGAAATCCGAAAAAACCCAAATTCCAAGAACACAAAAGGATCGGATTCCAGCCCGATCAAAGAATTTTCTTTTATTAGGCAGTATTTGATGTACATAAGAATTGAGTTACCGCAGAAAATAAATTAGTGCTCTTTTCAGCGGAAAAACGACATAGATGGAAACTCATATGCGTGAGATCTAACATATTACTTTTCATATGCTCACATTTTAATGAAGGGATCATTCCTAATAATTAGCAAGATCAAAATGTTTGCTCTGATGTTACATTAAATATAATTTAACATATTAATATAATACATTTTGAGTAATACTGAATGAACGATTTTACAATAACTTACTATTATATTATAGGAACAAATTAATACAAAAATTAACATACGTAATTTGTCTTCTTCATCTTCGTCCATATTCGCCCGTTAGTTGGAACATATGGACACCACGAGGCGCCTCTTCAAACCTCATACATCAATACAGAAATTAAAAAGTGCATCTCTTCTGGCCTCGTTGGCCATGGTCCCCGAAAGGTCTCGCATGTCCGTATCTGCCATCTGTAATAAAAAGCTCAAGTTGTGACAAAATGATTCTGGTCGATTCCGTCGTCGCATGTGCACTTTCCGTCAGATGTATTTTAAGCCGGTGCAGGTATGCTCGCATGACTCCGTAATCTGTAAGGGTCTGAGTCTTCTCAAAATATAGCTCATTGTGCACCCTGACGTCTCGTGCTGCTGAAATAGAAATTGATATAATGCGCTGAGAAAATTTGTGGCTAATATCCTTTTATCGTAAAAAAATATATGTTACAAAACGTATTGTTGGGTCAAAGGAAAAAATGTTGTATTATTTCTTGAATAAGTATACATAATTCATGATACAGCACATAAATAATTTACGAAAAAAATAAATATGTACGAAAATTATTTGTACTGAATGGGACTTGAACCCATAATGATGGTAATCCGGATAATCCGGCTAAAGCTCACAACCTGGTTTGCAATGGTGATAGATTCATTTCTCATTCAGTATCAATATTTTTCTAAAAAAAAACTAAAAGGTATTTTTCAAAGACGTTATATACATTACGTATGTACTTAGTATATAACATATTATTTTATGGTATGTTCATGATTATTGTTTTATTACCCATAGGCGTCTAAATAAGAAAAAAATATAGTGAATTTGTTATGATAATGATTGAAAACAAACACAAAAAAATCCGTGAAATTTTTTTTTTTTTTTGTATTAATTATACCTATGTATTTATATTTGAATGAGGTCGAAGTTATATAGATCGTAGGTAACTAAATTCGTAAATCAGATAGGTAGGAACACGATGGATATAGGTGCAGCAGGTTCCTATTCGGCGTAATACTTTTTCGAATAGGTATGTTTCTGAAACACCCATGATGGTCGCGCGGCTTAAGCGTCGGCCTATAGCATCGTGGGTCCTAGGTTCGAATCCTGAGTCTATCAAGTACAATATTGTGTATGAGTCAGAGTATGGGACCTTATAGGTTGAGCAAGTGGCTGGCACCCATTTCTCGTAAAAACAAACATCTGTTAATACAAACCTCTACTTCGTGGAAGCCCATATTATGATCGGACATGATAGAAATATATATAATTCTACAAATAGCTCCATCTCTTTAGTTGGTCCCACTCAGACTCTCTGCATACTTCTGGGTGCTATCTATCCATCTCCGAGGGTCTCATGTATTATGATAAGGTGTGGTGTAGGTGTATGAATGTAAACGTTGCTGTAAGAATGGCAAAAAGAATCCGATTAGCTAAGAGCGAACGTTGCTCAGAGTAATGTGTCAATCATTACGACCAGTGATACCGGATCGAATATTGGATTTTGCTGACAGTGCTGGAAGCCATGGCGTTTTTAGCCGTAACCCATCATCTCTGTTAATACTTTCAGGTGTATGAATGTAAACGTTGCTCTAAGAATGGCAAAAAGAATCCGATTAGCTAAGAGCGAACGTTGCTCAGAGTAATGTGTCAATCATTACGACCAGTGATACCGGATCGAATATTGGATTTTGCTGATTTTGCTGATCTGATTTTGGATCGAATATCAGTGCTGGAAGCCATGGCGTTTTTAGCCGTAACCCATCATCTCTGTTAATACTTTCAGGGTTTCTATGGGTTTTGGTGGCCTCCTTTACCAATCGTGAGAAAAATATCCTTTAATTTCGAAGTCAAATTTATGTCCTGTATCCATTGAGTGCTTGGCAATTGCTGACAGTGTGCAGTGTTTTAGTTGGTATGCCCTCTTGTGTTTACTCACGAGCTTCTTTACGATTCGAGAAGTTTGGCCTACATACTTTTTTGGGCATCAGCGACAGATTAACTGTTATACACCTGCCAAGTAAGTTCAAAGGCTGCGAGTCCTTTGCTGGTCTTAACATATTCCGCACCTTTTTCGAGGAAAGAAGGAAGAAGTACACGCGGAAATCTTAAAATCCATTACGATGTTAGGAAAGTGCTTTCTTATACTAAAACTTACTCTAAAATAATATTTATTTTTGTAGCCATAAAAAATAAAACGCCTGTTTGTCAGAATACCACAACTATATAGAAATAATATTATTTTTATAAAAATGTTTTCTTTATTCTGCTTATAAAATAATGATAATATTTTGGCTTGACCATTGTTTCGGGCTATTTGACTCGTCAAACCACCCGATAAAACTTTTCTAATCGATCACCGTCTTTCGTCTTTACACATTTTGTTTTCGTTCCAGTCTTAAGGGGAAGTTATGGGAAAACTTTTGTACTATTAATTATTATTATTGTAACAGAAAACAAACAAAATTATTATTGAATAAGCATTTTCGAGCTGATACTAATCGTGTTACCGGATTAAGCTGTCGGGAATAAGAAAATGTAATACGGAGATTTTTATATTTAATTTTTAAATTGAGTCATTTACGTTGACAGTTATTTTGGACTATAAACCCATCTTTGAAATGGTCAAATTGTAGGCGTACAGGCAGAAGTCATTAACTTCAAATACACAGTTCTGAGATAATCAATATTTTGTGTTTTTGGTGTTCTTAAAATGGTTGTAAAATCTTTACTTTTTGAGTTCTTCATTACTTTTATTTTTTTATATGTTCAATAATCTTAAATCGTGATTTATGCCAGTCAAGCAGCATTAGTTTTTTTATATAATGACATTATAATCTCAATTTCGTCAACACTGGAGTTAGTGATTTCTGCCTGTACACCCACGAAATATAACTAAAGTTAATGTTTTGGATAATTTGTGATAAATCTTGAGCTATTGTGATAGAGCGTGTGGGTATATAAAAGTCAATATCTATATATCTATTTCTCGTTTTTTCTCATTCCCAACAGTGGCGTAGACATAATTTATCTTATTTAAGTATTTATTATTAGTATAATATACAATATTTTACAAATACTTATAATTTAATACGTCATGTAAGGCTTTTAAATACTATATATATATATATATTTTTTTTTGACCATGTCCGATCCTAAAAGGATCATATCGGCATCCATAGAGTAGAGGTTTGTATTAACAGATTTCGTTTTTTTTTTTACGAAAAATGGATGTCAGCCACTTGCGCAACCTATAAGGTCCATACCCTGACAGAAACAAATTGAAAAACAATATTTGTACTTACCACACCCAGGATTGGAACCTGGGACCCACGGCGTTATAGTCCAACGCTTAAGCCGCGCGACCACCGTAAGTGTACATACTACATGGTGGAGCTACGGAATGCTGCCATAACCTGAAATGATGCAAGATGATTGGCGAGCGATATGCTCCAGCTAAGGGAGCATGATTTCCTGATTGATTTAAATTTAACTGGCCATGGTGGATTTGTTGCCAAGCTATACGAGCTTGGACTGTTGGCCAGCATGTCTATGTGGCGGAGAACTATCCTCTGGGAATTTCCGAGAATGTGGTCCGAAAGTAAAGAGATACTCAAATCAGTCCAACTAGCTATTGGACTAATCCTGCCGTTCAATCTGGTCGCCACAAATGCCAATTATGTTGCATTAAAAAAATGCGGCGTCTTATTACGGACGTCAAAATCTCTTCACATTGTCTTGTTTGTCCGTATTATTTAAGCTTTGTTTTTTGTACATCCATAATTCTGAAAACACTCACGAGAAATGCCAATTATTGTTTTTTGTATTATATTTTTCAATAAACCTTAGTCAAAGTTCACTTGGGAGCGTGGCAACCTCAGCCTAAATTCAGGCGTAAACAACTGATAATGCTTCACACCCAAACTTAGGACCTCGTGATACGCTCGATTAAGACCGAGTGTGGTGCTGGGCGGGTTGCTTTGGAGGATCCATGTTTGTGTTGTCTAACTTAAATAAAATAAAAAAATCTTAAAAAAAAAGTCTAAAAAAATAAACTTTGATTAAATGCTTGAATCAAATATCAAAAAAAAAATCCGGGGGACTAGGTTTGATATTATTATATTTTAGAGGCACTCGTCTTATGAGTTGCTTAGAGTCATAAATCAAATATTCCAAAAATAGAGTTTTGAGATAATAGCAAAAACCATCAGGGCACTGTTTTTTGTAATTAGAAGAAAAGTATTGAACTCCCCTGAATATTAATGAGTACCTAAGTAAATCCATTTACATTTTTTTTAATATATATAATACTCATAAGGTTGCAGACACACAGCGCACTATGATAAACAGAGCTCCCTGATTGGTAAGAAAGGCCTTGATGACAAAACTCACATTATTCATTGAAAAATGCGAGTTATGACACCAACAGTCAACATTGTCAACGATTTTTGAAAATAACTTACGAAAGTGACTTTTGATAGCCAACTATTTCTCTTTATATAGATTTTTTAGAATTAATAATAACCATACTGTCCTTGCTTTTTCGTACAAGGTACAGGCTTTGAGAAAAACACATAAATACTGCGACCGATAATCGAACCCAGGAACTCTCGGGTGGAAGGCAAGCGCATTACGCACTGCACCACGAGATCTGCCTCTTTATATAGATTAATGCCTTTAGAATCACTTGGTATATTTAACTTAAAATGACAATATTGCAAAATGAGAGTTATAACTCTAGGCGACTCTTAAACATAAACACTTACCTTTGCTTTTGGTTTATGTTAATTTAATACGGACTTGTGGTTTACTCTTCTCTAAGTAACTGGTAAAGGAAATTAAATTTGATCGTAAGGATCGTAGTAAGTTTTGGCCACACCAATATGTTCACAGCCGGTATTTCAATTAACGCGCTATGGGTAACTCATGCAACGACTTACCTTTCGAGTACTTAATTTTCACCTTGAAAACACCTTAAAATATAAATTCGTCTGCTGGAAATTCAGTTTGGATTAAATCTCTTGGAATATATTATTTGGAGTAATTTTATTCCACATGTAATTTGGAAATGGAATTGAATTATTTTAGACGTAGTTGCGTCAGAGAAGTGTCGCGAAAAATTATATTTAGATAAAACAAGTACGTTGGATATGATAAATTGAAATTTCAGGTACTAAAATTGATAATTACTGCTTTTATCAGAAAATATTTATTTTATTTAAAAAACGTCAAAAAAAACTTATCTTAAATTAAGTACCTACTCTGAAAAAAATACTTTATTAATTAACTAGGAGTTTACCTGTGATTTTTTTGTCAACTGATGTCGTAGAATAAATTAAAAAAACTTTATTTCAAAACTAAAAATACTTTATTATTATTTAAAATTAAATTTAAAATTAAAATAAAATAATTACAAGATAAAAAAGAACTTTTTATATCTTACCACGTTTTTAAATTTTCTGTTGAATCATATAAACTGAATGAATATAGAATACTGAAATGTCATTTTGACATTTCATATTAATTTCCATAGTAACGTACGTATATATTAATAATTTAGTTGCTAGGAACAATCACCTTAGCAACCAATAATAGTATTTTACTTTTTACGGATTTCTTCCGAAATAACTTTTCATACAACACAGAATTAACTGAAAATGAATACAATTCTACTTAAAGATGACTAAAAGTATTAAAAGAATGCATTGACATCGTGTTCTGATACATTATAAAAGTTTCAAATGTCTAGCTAGTCGGGAAGTTAGTTAAAAATCGATTGCAAGATTTGTACTGGATAAACAACCACTGGACAAATAAGAATACGAGCTAAGAAAAACGTGGTAAAAATAGCCTGTCGTACGTGCGATTAATAAATTTTGACTTGAAAGACATAATTTCTAATATTCATGCAGTATTGGAATATTAGTACAATTTATGGGTAGCAACAATTTGAGATGATAGATATAAAAAGATTTCAATGTGTACTGAAGAAAGATTTGAATAGAATAACAAGTGAATAAAATTTATATATTTCTATAGGTAACTTAAAATAATTATGGTTTCGGGGTAAATTCGCAGGTACCAAAATATATATTATTTTATAGATTTCATATAAATTTTTGATATATAATACTACCTATATACTGTGTAATGCCAAAAAGCTAAGTTTATCACCGGGCAAGGGTTGTTTATTTACTTTTAAACAATGCGGACTGGAAGGGCTCAAAACGGATCCATTTAGTATTGCGATGCATATCTAAATTAAATTTTGAATTGGTACACAAACTCCAGCCTAAGGTTTCGACTTAATTTACTAAAAGGTAAAATGCCGGGTCGTATCGCATCAGACGAGTATTATACTACCTATAAGCGCTTACTTCTAATTTACCAAAGTAAATAGTTTAGACGGGGCTTAATAATGCCATGTTTTTACAAGTCTATTGCAAAGATACTGTTTCAGTATAATTTTACCTATTTAACTAATGGCCGGCTACTGAATTTAAATTCAAATTCAATTTATATTATTTTGATGGGATTACATTATAAATAATGACGTATTCAATAAGGCATGAAAAGTGAGAACTTAAAATAAGTAATTAAAAGATAAAAAGAACTTTTTATATACGACGTTTTTAAATTTTCTGTTGAATTATATAAACTTGACTTGACTAGCTTAAACGATCAATAAAATTTGTACTTGATAGAAATAATACTGAAATGTCATTTTGACATTTCATATTGATTTTCATAGTAACGCAGGTATATATTAATAATTTAGTTGCTAGGACCCCAGACTCTTAGCAACCAATAATAGTGGATTGGATTACGGATTTGTTCCAAAATAACTTTTCATACAAAGCAAAATTAACTGAAAATGAATTCAATTCTACTTAAAGATGGCTATAAGTATTAAAAAAATGCATTGGCATCGTGTTCTGATAATATATTCTAAAAGTTTCAAATATCAAGCTAGTCGGGAAGTTAGATAAAAATCGATTGCAAGATTTGTACCGGATAAACAATCACCGGATAAATAAGAATACGACCTAATAAAACGTTGTAATGTAAAATAGGGAGATCATCATTGATATATGTACGCTAAAATACCATAAATGTTTTAATCCAGAACATGTCCTGGTCAGCTTCATCTGTAGACTTATACTAAATCAATCCTCAGTTATTTGTTTCATATATTCACATCTGTAATCCGATTTACCTAGTAACAGTACCTTTACAAACACATCAATGCCTCCAATTTCCATCACCTTTTTAAACTTAAAGCTACAATAATAAGACTCACTATTAAGACAATTTTTTCAAGGTTAAAATAAAATTACGTTATGTACTTACATAAAGATATGGGATCTTCTTTCTTAATGCCTCTTTTAATTATTTCAAATATAACAGTAAATATTACTTTTATTCACCGAATACGTACTTCTTTAAGGATTTGAGGATCATTATTGAGAATATATTTTTGAAAATACTTAAATATGTATGTCTACTTGAATAAAAAATATTGTTTGAAAAAAAATTCCACACCCGACGGGACTTGAACCTGTAGTCTTCCATGGTTTTCGTAAATATACTTTAACAATTAGGCAACCGGCGTCATATATTATTACGACGAAATTAACTTGTAGTTTTACACGGAATTGCGTTAATTTCTGGATATCGTTTTATTTTATTTATTAGCCAATGAATAAAAGAAATAGCTTATTAATATACTAGCAAGTGTACGTATTTTATAACTAAAATTTCAGGCACCTCTCTTAGTGCAGTGCTTAAGGTGCTGGCCTTCCATCTGGGAACTCTGGGTTCGATCCCAGTGAGGACACAATATAATTCTCAAAACCTGGGTGTTTTTGATTGTTTGAAATTACTAACAACCACCTTGTACGAAAACGGAAGGACATGGTTATTAATAATTGATAACAAAAAAACATAAAATTTTGAGTGATCTGAACATTGGTTAGGGTACCTCCTTTTGACATCTTTATTGAAAATACAAAAACCTTCAAACACAGAATTTTATCAAGTAAATGCTCTCAATCAAAAAAAAACTGTTGAGAATTCACACGAAAAAAGGGGATTATGACTATCCATCACTCATTCTAATGATTACAATAATATTATCATAAGTTAATCTGAATTATGTTTAGTAAATAATATTCTTATGATATGGTCAATAAAAATGCTAGCAATCATATTCTTAATGAAGTGAAAAATGCTCTCTTTCCGTAGTTTCAGAATTTATTAAGTAAAATTGAAATGAAAAACAGTAGTGTACAACATTGTAACCTTTACAGAGAAACAATGTTGAATAGAACAGCGTCTAATGAGACTGGAATTCACCACTCTCTGTACATTGTTCTAGAAAGTTTTCATACAACTTTGTTCTAGGGTGTCATTGTAATAATTTATAGTGAAAATAAAGGAAAACACTCGGTTTTCAGCTTCTGTGTATCACATTTTAGTTTATTTTACGTTATCGATTTATGTGTCATTAGAATATAGAAGATTAAATAGACACTCACTAGTAAAAATATTTTCTTAAAAAAATACGACGCCCGACGACCATATAAACACTGAATTTGCGCCAGTGTAATTAACCAATTAAGCAACGGGCATCCTACGTAATTATGACAAATTTAACTACATAGTAGTTTTTACATGCTATGTTTATCAAATTGCGTTGCTGTGATTATAGTATGATGCACGTCGCATACTGTCACGACGATAACTTGAGTCTACGGTTTCGTCATTTTGCAGAATATTTTAAACGATCACCATCTCTATAAATTCAATAAAATAAACTTCTGCAAAAATAAGGTAAAAAACAGTATCGTCGTTTTTTTTGAGATAATTAATGATTAGAGATGACGATAGATAATTAAATTTTATAAACAAAAAAAAAATTTCGATATATCTAAATATACTGTTGATTCTTGATATACTAAAAAAAAATAATAATAAAATGGGCGTGTCAAATATTAAAAGCCGTCTAAACAGTCAAAACTATCTATCTCGCTATAAAATTTACCACAGCCAAAAGAGGTGCTATTAAAACATAGCACTTATTGTAACAATTACAACTAATTTATTGTATTTGTTACAATGAGTGCTAATACTTTGATAAAAAAAACTACCCTCAATTACAAATACCTTGCCGATAGCGGTTAACAGCAGTATTGGCTATAAAATATATGCGCAGGTCGTTGTCAATATAATAATAGTGACAAACGATGGTTTGATACAATAAAGTGCACACAGTATCATAATAATTGATATAAATTCATCTTAAAATATTATTAACATGGGTATATTAAAAATAAAGTATCAAAAAACTGCAAAATATTATTGTGATGAAAAACCTCTAAATTCCATGCTGAAAAGTATACATATTTATAGAGGCACGTACGGGAATACATTCCGCGTTATATCAAATGGTAGTATCCAAATGAGTAACTGCAGGAAATTTAGACATTTGCATAGAATAATTAGGGGACAGGCTATAGACTCAACGACCCTCGCAAGTGCTAAAAAACATACCGGATACAGTTATCTCTCCCTCTCGCGGACCGAAAGCTTGTGGCGCGTCATACGGGAAACGGATTCTTTAGAACACACCGACGCATTTATATCGTGAAATGTTCCACGTAATGACTTAAATAATTTTATTTTGACGTTTATAAAAAATGGCACTTTTAACTGTTTTGTTCTTAGATTTTTATGACTAAGGTTTAAATTTAAATAATTTAAATACATTGTCTGTATTTAAACAAAATTTAAGACTAGGGTAGAGCCTAATAACCAAAGGCCTTTTTAGAATAAGCACATACAGTACAGCAAAAATTAAAAGGTAAGATGACAAAAAATATCGGCATCCTAAATAGTTAGAGTGAATTATCAACGTCTCCTAGGTAAACGATCCAGAAAAATGACGATTTGTAATCATTAGAACCTCCCGTTATGCATTTTTTACATGAATTCGTTGCTGGCAGAGGTACCTTTTGACCTTCTTAAAATCAGGTATTTGGGTATAAATTAAAATTTTATTCTCAAAGTTATCAAAATTTATAGATAAGTCAGAAAATAAATCGAAATATTATTTTTACTTAATTTGAGCAACTCATAGTATAAGGCTATCAGAAACCGGTTCTTGGTTAATCCTCAAAGGATAGTTAATTTAGCAAATGATAGAATAATGTCAACGCAATTAGATAGGAGGCTCTTAGCATACTTGTTTAATGTACAGTTGGTGCGATTCCAGTGATTATACGGGTTCAAATACCGTCGAGCATCGTATTTTTTTTCAAATATGATTTATTCTAGTGGTTATATTATATCTGAGGTATTTTCAAGATATGTATGTTCAATAAAACTTTTTGATTAGGGATGATTACATCAACAAGTCACTGGTAGGTATATCTATTATATTGCACGAAAACGTTTCTTATCAAAATCGTTCTAAATATGAAGACATGAAACGATGCGATGGTAAGCAGTCAGTTCTGAACTAAGGTAACAAAAAAGGTTTTTCGGCCCCATGAATAAAGTGCGCACGAGGGATGGTAAAAGATTGTTTCAAAGAGCAAAGGTTGTGTAAAAAGACATAAAAAAGAGGGAAAAACAATATTGCGCTTAGTTTGTGAGTAGAGTAAAATTAGAAAAAAATTCTTGTGAAACTGTTATATTATAAAACAAATAAAAATATAATAAAAATACATACAAAATAAAAAAAACTGGTACTGTTCGGTTATACCGGAGGCAGCGGAAAACGCATTTTGAAAATAGCCGATAAACTGGATTATTTGTTAGTTTGGGTTAGTTTAGGTTCGGTTAGGTTGGGTTAGGTTAGGTTAGGTTAGGTTAGGTTTGGTTAGGTTAACTTAACAAATAATTCAGTTTATCGGCTATTTTCAAAATGCGTTTTCCGCTGCCTCCGGTATAACCGAACAGTACCAAAAAACTTTCTATGTACAACGTTTATAAATTTTCTGTTGAATCATATAAACTTGACTTGACTAGATTAAACGATCAAAAAATTTGTACTTGATAGAAATAATACTGAAATGTCATTTTTACAATTCATATTGATTTCCATAGTAACGCACGTATATAATAATAATTTAGTTGTTAGAACCCCAAACCCTAGCAACCAATAACAGTGTTTTACTTTTTACGGATTTCTTCCGAAATAACTTTTTATACAAAATAGAAATAACTGAAAATTAATTCAATTCTACTTAAAGATGGCTTGCATTGGATGGGTGGATAAATTGGCATCGTGTTCTGATATATTCTAAAAGTTTCGAATGTCTAGCTAGTCGGGAAGTTGGTTAAAAATCGATTGCAAGATTTGTACTGGATAAACAACCACTGGACAAATAAGAATACGAGCTAATAAAAACGTTGTAATAAACATTTTTTTTATTAAACGTATAATTCACATGAATTAAGAATGTGACATTCTTTTATTGAATTAAATTATTATCAAGTGCAAGTACAATATAATTGAAGACAAATAATTTGAAAAAATCTTAGGCATATATTATCCACGGAAAAAAATCTTTTTTTGAAAAAAAATAGATACTTGACGGGACCTGAATCTGTTACTGGTGGATGGTAGGTATCCAATCATATGAATTATTCGTTGAATAAAAGAAATAGTTTTCTAAATTAATAGCAAGTCTAAGTACGTTATCAAAACTAAATATTGGAGTGATCTGTAAAGTCAGTTAGTAATTAAGGTAATTAATTAATATCTTACTTGATTTAATACACAAAAACCGATAGCCAACATTGTCACGCAATTTGATAAGCAACGAAGATAAGAACTGCTAGTTAAATCCATCGAAATTAAATAGGATGCCCGTAGCTTTATTGGGAAAGCACACTGGCGCTAATCCAGCGGTTACAGGTTCAAGTCCCGTCTGGTGTCGTATTTTTTTTTGGTAGGTATATGTATATACACATTAAAGCCGCATGGCTTAAGCACCATCCTATAGCGTCGCGGGTCCCAGGTTCGAATCTTGGGTCCGGCAAATACACGTTGATTGTAGAAACGAGAAACGGCATAACCCTCAGTTTTAAAATAGGTTTTATTGCATAATAACATTGTACACAACTAAATACACGTTGTGTTCAAAGAATGTATGCTGCAAATGGCAATTTAATATTTAAATTTAGCCAGCAATTAAAAAAATGGAAGTGACGTGAAAAAAACGACAAAGCCATCATCTTTATTGTTTTTATTTTATTTTACTCAATAACTAATATCACATTAAGGATATAAAAACCTATTTATTAATTATCATGCACTTCGAGTATAGGTAATAAATGTCTCTTATTTTTTTAACCTTGATCGAAATCCACAACAAAAACGATTTTGTGTCTCCTGTAAAATTTGATTTGTGTTGATCTTTTCTTTTATTGTTTTTCAATTTATATTTGAGTTTGTATGGTACTAATAGGTTGAGGAAGTGGCTGACATTTATTTCTCGTTAAAAAAATCGGTACTGTTCGGTTATCAGGAATACAGCGGAAAACACATTTTGAAAATACCCGATATACTGGATTATTTGTTAGTTTGGGTTAGTTTAGGTTAAGTTAGGTTGGGTTAGGTTAGGTTAGGTTAGATTACGCTAGGTTTGGTTAGGTTAACCAAACAAATAATCCAGTTTATCGGCTATTTTCAAAATGTGTTTTCCGCTGTATTCCTGTTAACCGAACAGTACCAAAAAATCTATTGATACAAACCTCCATCCTGTGGAGGCCCAAATTATCATATTATTAGGATCAGACATGGTCGAATAAAAAAAATATGTGCATGAGATGTTTTCAAATTATGTATGTCAATATATGGAATGTTATTTTCTCAGATATTGTAAATTATTCATTGAATAAAAAAATAGTTTATTACGTTATAATTGAAAATTTGCAGATATCCTGAGTCCTGACACCTATTGTTAATTATTAAGGAAATTGATATATTGATTTAAAATATAAAAGCTGCATGCCAAAAAGTACAGGCTCTGCGTACCAAGAATGTGCCAAGAATGGTAAAACCATGTCATGAAGCAAACAACGAGAACACCTAAATATTATATTAATCGGGATCCATTTTGTTTGTTTGAAATGAATTTAGTTTAAAAAAACTATTAGGTAAATTATAATACAAGAATCACAATGTTTACACAGTAAAGCGTTCTCATTAGCCAAACAAGCCAAATTGCAAACAAAAACAACCTATATATATTATTAAGTCCAGGCACTAACCACTTAAAAAACCAGTTTGTTCCATTCGAGTTTATAAGAGATCTGTGATTTCGCTTTCCCGAAACAGGGCGGGGGTTGTTTTTTTATTTATTTATTTACGCTGCTCTTTCGAAACGGGTTGCCCATTTTCCACTATTTCGTCTACGAAAATCTTTCGCCCCGCGTTAGATAAGGCTTCTCTTGCCGTCCTGTTATTTTCCTACTTAACATTTGACCTCTGGAAAAACACGAACGTGAAACACTTGGCTTTTTATTTACATCTGTTGGTTTGGGTAATGATGCATGTCTGCTATTTCAATTCGAGGTCTCAATGACATAATTTGAAAAATCATGAAATCACTATCATAATATTATATTAAGCAGTGTATTTTTGACACTGTATTATTACCACGTTTTTAAATTTTCTGTTGAATTATATAAACTTGACAATTATTCTATGTATTAAGGGGGGACATGCTCGTCGAAGGTCAAAATTGAGTTTTTATTGTATTTTCAAACCATGATCCTGGATACTCCTTAAATGTTGTAGATAATATATTTATATAGTTTTGTAGCCTTATTATCCTTTATAGTTATTTTAAACATTTGATGACTGCATAAAGTATTTTTGTTACATAAAATAGTATTCTTTTAAACCTCTCGCTCTAATGTTTCAGAATATAGTCATATTTCGGTACATAACTGTGCAGTGGTGTTAAGATTTTTTACATTTATTAATTTTTAAACGCATTTATAAAACCATTAGTATAATTTATTACGAGATAATTTTTGTAAAATATTCACGATAAAAAATTATATTGATAATCTCTGTGATCCCAAATTTGACAAGAATTAGGCATTTTATTATTCAAAAAATCGGCAAGATTAACTCATTTGAAGATGATTCTAAAGATATTTATTATAAGCTATATCTTTGACCATTCAAGTGTGATAAACATCTTATGAATAATGATTGCTTTATAATAATTATTGACCTAAGAATAAGGTAGTGTTTTTTTGAAATACGCCATTTCTTTTGTCATTCCCCAGTAGTTAAGCTACAACATACGGCCGTTGCCATAAATTGACAAACTATAATTAAAGTAGGGAGTAAAATGATATTAACGCGCGTGTTTGAACATGTACCGTTTAAAAAAAAAAATAAAAAAAAAACGGTTAGGTACATGTTCAAACACGCGCGTTAACATAATTTTACTCCCTATTCTAATTATAGTTTGTCAATTTATGGCTACGGCCGTATGTTGTAGCTTAACCACTGGGAAATGACAAAAGAAATGGCTTATTTCAAAAAAACACTACCTTATTCTTAGGTCAATAATTATTATAAAGCAATCATTATTCATAAAATGTTTATCACACTTGAATGGTCAAAGACATAGCTTATAATAAGTATCTTTAGAATCATCTTCAAATGAGTTAATCTTGCCGATTTTTTTAATAATAAAATGCCTAATTCTTGTCAAATTTGGGATCACAGAGATTATCAATATAATTT
The DNA here is from genome assembly GCF_057557595.1 of Rhyacophila brunnea. Lineage (NCBI taxonomy): Eukaryota > Metazoa > Arthropoda > Insecta > Trichoptera > Rhyacophilidae > Rhyacophila > Rhyacophila brunnea. The sequence continues at coordinate 25,448,160 of NW_028232904.1, read as the reverse complement.
TTTATCGTGAATATTTTACAAAAATTATCTCATAATAAATTATACTAATGGTTTTATAAATGCGTTTAAAAATTAATAAATGTAAAAAATCTTAACACCACTGCACAGTTATGTACCGAAATATGACTATATTCTGAAACATTAGAGCGAGAGGTTTAAAAGAATACTATTTTATGTAACAAAAATACTTTATGCAGTCATCAAATGTATAAAATAACTATAAAGGATAATAAGGCTTCAAAATTATATAAATAGATTATCTACAACGTTTAAGGAGTGTCCAGGATCATGGTTTGAAAATACAATAAAAACTCAATTTTGACCTTCGACGAGCATGTCCCCCCTTAATAAATACTTTTTTTGTACTTGATAGAAATAGGTACTGAAGATAAATTATATAATACTGAAATGTCATTTTGACATTTCATATTGATTTCTACAGTAACGCATGTATATTAATAATTTATATACCACCACTTATAATAAGACCACCCCCTTAGCAACCAATAATAGTATTTTACTTTTTATGGATTTCTTCCGAAATAACTTTTCATACAAAACAGAATTAACTAAAAATGACTTCAATTCTACTTAAAGATGGCTAAAAGTATTAAAAGAATGCATTGGCATCGTATTCTGATATACCTATTCTAAAAGTTTCAAAGGTCTAGCTAGTCGGGAAGTTAGTTAAAAATCAATTGCAAGATTTGTACTGGATAAACAACCACCGGACAAACAAGAATACGAGCTAAGAAAAACGTGGTAATAAAAAATGAACTTTTGAGAAGCCACAAAAAACTCCGGGTGGACCAGAGACAATATAAAATATTATAATTATATCAAATCTACATGAAATAAATTCAATAAATAAAATTCTAACAGAAATATAAAATCATTAAATTTAAATATTTTTTGCATAAACCGCGTAATCCAACCTCAAAATTTGGGTTTAATAAGATCTGGAGGATAATTAATTGCATGCTAATATACATAATAATATTATAATAAACTTCTTCTTCTTATTGTGTCATCCCCTAGCGGAGGTCAACCACCATCAAGGCGATCTCAGCTTTATCGTCTGCTACCCGGAACAGTTCAGTGGAGCTGCACTCGAATCAATCACGGAGGTTCTTAAGCCACGAAATGCAGCGCCGTCCTTTGCTACGCTTACCATTGATCTTTCCTTGAATGACATGTTGGAAAATGCTGTAGTTTTGTCCTCGCATAATGTGGCCGAGGTACTGTAGTTTCTTGGTTTTGATACTACGTATTAAACACATTAACTCTTATCAAATCAAGTTCTTCATATTGTATTTTCTAATAGGAAGAGATTATAGGTTTGTTGGTTATCAATAAGGAACAAAAGTATTTTGATGTCGTGGTTAAAGACCATCTTTTTTGTCACTAACAATCAGTTAATAAAAACTTGTTAGCTTACATCAGTCGCAAGGATCACACAATATAAAGGAAATGTCAATGTATCATATAAAAAACGAATATATAACTACGTAAGTAGTTAGGTAATTTGTAGTTTATAAAGAAAATTACCTTAGATAAAAATCCATTTTTTAATTAAAATAAAATTAAAATATTTTTCCCCGAAGCTATTATTGCAGGTAGGGGGGCATAGAACTTTTTTTTAAATTGTTAATAACCGTATCCTTGCTTTTTCATACAAGGTGGTTGTTAGTAATTCTATCACAAACACTCACGCTTTGTGAAAATCACATAAGTATATTGTGACCTGGAATCGATGGAAGGCCACCGCCTTATGTACTGCACCACGAGAGCCACCCCCATAGAAAAATATTAGACTCAAAAGTGGGCCGACAAAAAAATAATAGAGACAATGAATTAAAGTATCATTAATTAATAAATATTTTTTTTTGCTCCATGATTAGCAAGTGACCAAACAAAAATAATTCGTATTGACATATAATAATATATAACCAGAAAATTTGTATTAAATCAAAAGCTAACTCAATACTGAGGGTTGTATTGTTTTTGATAACAATTAAGCAATACAAACTACACTAAACTGAAATATATTATTGTATAAAGTCGCATGTAATATATAAAAATGTATTCATTACAATGAACGTCATTTTTATCGACCTTTTCTATACTAAAAATCATTACCTGTAATGTTACACACCTATCGCTAGATTTCTACTATATCGGAAATCTGTCCACCAATTTATTTCACCTGTGACATATAGAAGGTAATAAATGTTAACAAGAATTCGAACTATTTGTTTAATAGAAGTCATATGTCAGTCAAGTTCTTTTTTTGTTTCTCGTGGAAAATATTTCCCAGGAGGTTTCTCTGTTTTGCTATATTTCAAGGGTAGAACATATTCTATGTAGGTTGTATTGTTTCTCACCTTTTCAATATTTGACCTCTGCGTAAATTCACTACCTATGCTATTATTAAATTTAATTAAAATATGATTATAGTATAATAATTCTTAACTGTTCTGGCCCAAAAAAATAGCTGAGCTTGGATCAAACTTGACGACATTATTTTAGACCTCGAATTACGTGATTTTTTTTAAACATTTCAGTTACCTAATCAGGACTTTTGAATCTCACATTTGTATCGTACTATAATATTGCTGGTAATAATTATTATATTATATCTTTTGAAAAATGAGGATATCAAAAATTCTATTTCTTTTCGAGAAACAACTTGGTAAATAATAGCAAAATGAGTTAGACTATTTATATATGTATATAAGTAATTTGAAAACATTTCATGCATATACATTAGTTCAAGTCCCGTCGGGTGTCGAATTTTTTCTACTTACAAAATAATTACTAGTGTGTATATACATGAGATGTCTTCAAATTATGTATATTCAATATATAGAATGTTAAATTCTCAAATCTAATGTCTTAATCGTTGAATAAAATAAATAGTTTAATAAATTAATAATAATATATACGTCTGAAAGGTTTTCAGTCGATAACGGGCTAAAGCTAGATTAGGCTGCTAATTATTTACTATACTTAAAGTTAGTGCCCACATATTAAAATTAACTATAGTTAGTGGTGTTTTTATATCATTTTTCATGTATATTTTGTATGATCAAAATCAAAAAATAAAAAAAAAATCTATTTTACAACGTTATTCTTAGCTCGTATTCTTATTTGTCCGGTACAAATCTTGCAATCAATTTTTAGCTAACTTTCCGACTAGATAGACATTTCAAACTTTTAGAATATATCAGAACACGATACCAATGCATTTTTTTTAAATACTTTTAGCCATCTTTAAGTAGAATTGAATTAATTTTCAGTTAATTCTGTTTTGTATGAAAAATTATTTTGACATCATTATTGGTTGTTAGGGATCTGGGGTCCTAGCAACTAAATTATTAATATATACGTGCGTTACTATGGAAATCAATATGATATGTCAAGATGACATTTCAGTATTATTTCTATCAAGTACAATTTTTTTTTGATCGTTTAAGCTAGTCAAGTCAAGTTTGTATGATTCAACAAAAAAATTAAAAACGTTGTATATAAAAAGTCCTTTTTATCTTGTAATTATTTAGTCTTTCAACGTTCTTATAAGTATATTTTAACACCAAATGTTGGTTTATCACACGATTTATTTTAGTAGGGGGTATTCAATTCTGTCAAAGAATAAAGCACCCGTGCATTCTACGGCTCGCCACTTTTTTAGACATACAATATAAAACCATTATTATTACTTAATATTATGTAATAATATTATAATATGTATGTGATGAATAACGAATGATAAACTCATATATTGATAATGTCTTTGCAATGAGCCCGAAATATCGTGTAACGTATAGGGGAAGGGAGGGAGACATGATCCCCTGGGAGACTTGTTCACCCACCAAGAACTCGTTATTTTGTAAAAGAAATCTTTCAATATTGGTAACACTGGCTGCCCGCCATATACCATAGACGTCAGAGTATATTGAGAGCTTTCGAAATCAATGGAGTAAAGAACACGTCCAACCAAACTCTTTTTGACAGTTTAGACAAGTTTTTTTCTAAATCTTTGGACTTCAATATCTGCTTTTTACATAACGGTGAGTGATTGCTGTATTTATTCAGTCTATATGTATATATTCAAGATTTATTTGCTGTTAGTAGTTGTTTTAATTTCGTTTGTAGTTACCGTTTTAATTCAATAATTTTGATTTTACTAGTATTGGGGACACTTGATCACGTTTACTATGGGACACTAGATCCCTAGGGATCACATCTCCCATAGTTAGTTTCTATAGGCTATTGAGGCAGAATATATTGCCAGGGAACATAAAGGGGACAAAGAATATAGAATGGAAATCAGAAAAGCAAAAATAAGTTTAAAAACTATGAAAAATTTGAAACAAATTCAAAATTCTTCGAGTTCATCGGAAAATGATGTTCCCGTTCTTCCATCGCCTGATTCTCTTTACAACCTAAGTCCTCGAAGCTGATTTTTTAACAGAGTGCGAATCAGACGTCGATGATGACTTTGAGCTTACGGTAAATGATTGGATAATTAATTGTCAACTTTATTTCACACAAAAAGAAGCTACATTGTTACGTTGGGCAGATTCAACAACAGACAGCAAAGAGATTTAAAGTGAAATTTGCCAGAAAACGTGACCACAAGACATTTAAATGGCCTGCAGTCGAAGACATAGGTGATGAAGCGAGATATCAGATTGCAAAGAATCTACATAAATCAATTTTTAAGTCAATGAACAAGCGAATTCATTTTTCCACAAGTCTCTTCGCAATTTTAGTGTTGAATGATGTGCATTGATTTAATTATTAAAAGCATAAATTATTATGTAGAGTTTAAGGTCAATAAAATATTTTCTTTTAATAACTAGAGGTATTATTTATGATTATGACTGTCATACATATGTGGGATCCCCCCTAATCAAATCTCCCATATGTAGTGATCAAGTCACCCACATTGGGGGTGACTTGATCACTTTTCCCTTACCTGACATTTTGTTAAATATATTTTTTTTAAATCAGTTATCCACATTTTGTGAATTATAAACGAATACCTAGATAAATTTGGCAACTAATAGGTTATAAAGAATTACTACAATCACAGTAGGAGAAAAGTTATAACAACAAATATAAAACGGGGATCAAGTCTCCCTCCCTTCCCCTAACGTTAATACTAATATGTAAAAGTCGTTTTAAAAATAATTAAACCTTGTAATCGATTAATTTTAATTGGGACTTCCGATATAAGTATTTATGGAGAAAAAATAAATTTTATTTTTTATTATAATTTGTATTCAAAATAAAAAAAATACACATGTTCATAATTTACATAAAGACCAAGTTACCAAGGTTTGTATTAACACATTTTTGTTTTTACGAGAAATTAATATTAGCCACTTTCTCAATGCATTGGGTCCATACTCTGACTCCAAACACACATTGAAAAACAATATGTATTTTACAGACCCAGGATTCGATCCGGAGACCCATGACATTATAAGTCGATGCTTCAGTCATCGGCCATCGTAGAGAAAAAAGAGTTCTTCACTTTTATAATGTTTGAGACTTTCACAGTTGTTTCTGTAACATATTTTTAGATTATCGTCGCGTGCTTTCATTTCAGGATTGTAAAGGCAATTTTCAAGAGATGAATTGATAATTATTCATCAAATCAACTACTCATCAAGATCACAAATATAACTTTAGTGACGCCACAGTATATGCGCGTATAACTAGTACAAAGACGTGATAGATAGTAGAGGCTTTAGATTAACGCAAATATTATCTAGGTGATACAATTTTGCAAAATAACACATACAAGAATAAGTCTTTGGAAGTAGAGCTTTTCAGGGGATACAAAAGCTTGATATTTTATTGAACGGTGGAGATTTAAAAATACCAAGCAATAAAGTCAACATCACCAATAAAGTTGTCTTCATATATGTTGTAAAGAATTGCTGGACAATTCTTTCCACAGTTAATATTTTCTTAACGGAAAATGTTTTCCCAGTGGCCAAGTATTTTTGTCGCACTGCAGCTGCTATATATGGCAGTATGTTGCTGTATAGAAAATGGCATTATTGTTATGGAAAATTTATTTCCATTATTGCATTAGGAGCGTGCGTTTTCTTATGAAAGACTTTAATACCCCGGAGAAAGAAAAATTGCAGTCTTCTGAAAAGATTTATTTAATATAAATCTACCCTATACTTTAACAGTGCTAATATATTATTAAATAAATAAACATTTTTCTTATATCCACGTACCTACCAGTCAACTTAGATATTAGCGTTATTATTAAATGATACGATATATTTAGGCTTTAATATTTTAATATAATAAATCAACATTTCGTAAAAAAAAAGATAAGGCTTAAACTTTTTCGTACCACGGCCCCCGAAATCAGAAAATAAAATCCAACGCTCCCCTCTTCAAAAAAATTAGTCTTTAGTAACCAACAGTACTTTATTTATCATTAAGTATTATTATATGATGTACATTTTCATTAAAAATATTAGAAAAATTCATTTACTAGCTTGTAAAACAAAGATTAAATAATTACAAGATAAAAAGGACTTTTTATATACCCTTTTTTAAATTTTCTGTTGAATCATATAAACTTGACAATTCTATGTATTAAAATTTAGGACAAATAAGGCAATTATCAACAAATCATTTTTTTTTCTATTTTGAAATAAACAAACAAATATAGAATACTGACATGTCATTTTGATTTCCATAGTAACGCACGTATATTATATTAATAATTTAGTTGCTAGGACCACCCTCTTAGCAACTAATAATAGTGGATTGAATTACGGATTTCATCCAAAATAACTTTTCATACAACACAGAATTAACTGAAAATGAATTCAATTCTACTCAAAGATGGCTAAAAGTATTAAAAGAATGCGTTGGCATTGTGTTCTGATATATTGCAAAAGTTTAAAATGTCTAGCTAGTCGGAAAATTAGTTAAAAATCGATTGCAAGATTTGTACTGGATAAAAAACCACCGGATAAACAAGAATACGAGCTTAGAAAAACGTGGTAAAAAAATTACTTAAAATTTATTACAGCTAGAGTCTACAAACAAAATTTAATGATAGGGAATGATTGCATATTTTTAGATAATAAATCAATATCCGATACAATGTTTGAAATGATAATTCGCAGGGTTTTCTCCAAAGTTTCTCCACTGTTGAAAATGACGATCTGTGTTTATTTTGTATTATCAGTCATGATAAAAATGCCATTTCGCAAAGGTTTGCAATTAAGTCCAAATAAATTTTGTGTATTATTTCGTTTAACTAAAAAATCTAAATAATTTATAAATATTAGTAGATTATATTGTGATCGCGCGAAAAATCGACCTCGAGATTTTAACTGATTTGTATCAGGAATCGTCTAGTGATCAAATTATTATATATTTTTTCAGATACTGAAATATTTGGTGGCTCCCTGGGAGGAGCTCCAGGGCCTCCTAGGGAGCCGAGCCCCCCAGTTCGAGAAGAACTGAGCTAAGCCACTGTTGTGAACAAAGACGAAAGTAGATAACAATATAATATAAACAAGGCCTGAACAAACTAGAATTTCTATGGCTGAAATAAATATTTTTTGTACACGTTGCTGGACTTGCCGGTAAATATTGATTTCAATGACTACAGTCATTTAAAAACTGTGAGCACGTGTTGCTGAATCTTATTGTTTTTGTGTTAAATATAATATTGGTGGTAATTATTTTAGTTATTTTGTAGGAAATATGATTAAGGCGAAGTCTTCGCTGAGCCTTTTTTAAAGAGGCACCTAGCGGAAAAATACGAAGCTTGCGATTTGAGACATTTTTTTGATAATTTACAATTTCAACTGTATTAATGAATAAATATGTATCTGAAAACATTAAAAAGAAAAATATTTTTTATTTTAAGTCAAAGATAAACTTACAATTATAAAAAATGTAATAAAATGTGAATTTTTTGAAGTTGAGTCGGACCGCACCCTATTATTACATATATTTTATAGGCATATTTATTATTAAAATTTAGTTTATTAAGTTTTTTAAGCATCACCTAAGCGATTTTTGACTAATTCATAGTTTTAATATTTTTTATACCTATTTTATATAACTTGAAATCCTTTTTATTTATATCAAATTTTATTTATGTATGGTCCTAATATTGAAGCTTGTTTTGATATAAATAAAAAAGGATTTCAAGTTATACACATTTATATTTTTTATGAAAATCGATGTTTTTAAAATAGATATAAAATATATTAAAACTATGAATTTGTCAAAAATCTCTTAAGTGATGCTTAGAAAACTAAATTTTATAAATAAATATGACCATAAAATATATGTAATAATAGGGTGCAGTCCGATTCAACAAATTCACATTTTTTACAATTGTAAGTTTATCTTTGACTTTTATGTTTTGAGATAAGTACATATTTATTCATTAATACAGTTGAAATTGTAAATTATCAAAAAAATGTCTCAAATTGCAAGCTTCGTATTTTTCCACTAGCTGCCTCTTTAAAAAAAGCTCAGTGAAGATTTTGCCTTAAATACATTGTGCTTAAATTTGGTAGCTGTACTGAGAAGCAACTAGATGGTATAACGTTTCACAGTTAAATTAATAAAAATAAAATTGAGGTTCTACTTTAGCAAAACAATACCCACTCTCTTTATATTATACTCTAAGATATAAACCCTCTCACTTTGTAATAACTGTCCAAACGTTGACGAGTGTTATCTGAATCTTTAATATCAGTTGCTAAATATCATTCCAAAGGTAGGTTTACAGCAAGATATTCTGTTGTCAGGCCGTGATACAAAACCTTAAACTTGGATCTTAGTACATACTAGTTGTTGCTCATTTTTCATAATATGGTATATAAACTGTTTGTAGAAAATAACAATTTAATAAACTATTTTTTGATTCAATGAATAATTCACTAAATTTAAGAATGTAGCATTATTTTTGTGGAAAAAAAATCTTGGAAAAAAATATGACACCCAGCAAGTTCGAATCTGAGTCTCTCGGAATTTGCGCCCACGCGCATTGACCACTATGCTTTAGACATATTGTCTAATTGCGAAGAGTGTTAACGAATAGTTCTTAGAATACTCGATGAAGCGCTTTCTAAATTGAGTTGCTATTAATTGGCAATCGGCTTTTGTACCATTGCGTTGTCCACTAATTTGGTCAAAGCTCATTGGCGTAAAATTAGATAAATATGATAAAAATAGTATTTATTTTGGTGTTTATTAATCGGTTTTATGCCTTCAGCAGGCATTCTCACGAAAGCATGATCGACAAGCCGCGCATACAAATTTATCGTTATCTTGTCCGATTTTAAATTCAAATTACTAGCCACTGTCGATTGATTTTATAATCTAAAAAATTTAACACACAGTGACATCTGTTTGAATAATTATGAAGTACAAAGCCACCAATTATCTTATTATATTAATAAAACGCAAAAAATTGTAGTTATTCCACTTTTTCATTTAATAAATTTGGACCGGTTTTGATCGCCTCAAAGGTACATTTTTTTTTTTTATTAATTTAAATCAATAATACAATTCAGTTCCACCATGTATTAGAAGAAACCACAATATATCGTTATTACAGCGATTGTAGTAATAGCTTCACTATATATTCAATGAGTGTCATTAAAAATCTGCGGCCTGTAAGATACTGCCATGGTAATATATTACAAGGCATATAAAAAGGCGTATCCGGAAATTTGTGTGTAAACAGTTCACCGCTGGACACGTGCGCCATAGTACGTGAAACCTGAGTTCGTGTAACATTTAATCAAATGACGAGTTCTTCGTTGAAAATTTTACCGTGGAATATATATTTACGTATGCTATAACATGTGGAGATGTCTTTACTAGGTTAGGTTAGGTAAGGTTAGGGTTAATCTAATTTGAACAGTACTATTTTCAAACTATCGCCGCATTTTGTAAGATACGTACAAATGTATTCCACGGTGAAATATTCAACGAAGAACTCGTCATTTGATAATATGTTATACGAACGCATGTTTTACGTACTGTAGCGCACGAATAAGTGTCCCACGACGATCTGCATATGTGCAACTTACATGTAACCATAAAAAGGTTAAAGAAGTATTTCGGAATTTTGGCTTCTATAATTATTTAACTGAAACTGTCATTTAAATATTCAAGTCACTTGAATAATTAAGAACAGTTAAGTAGTGTTGTTATTTTCCCTATAAATAAAGATTAATTTTAAATACTGTGAAGGCGTGGTGAGCGATGAAGGGAAAGTTTGTCGTAAAAAATCGGTAAAATATCTTGTAAGAAAACTTATTTTTAAAAGCGTAAAAAATGTTAAAAAAAGCAATTGACTTGTTCGGTCAAAGGGAAATAAAAAAGTGTTTAAATAGCCGATGGAGATAAAAGAGTTTTCAAGACACCTTTTTAATTTTCAATCTTCCCCTCAAACGGAAAACTTTAATAAACAATATCGTCTGGGGGAGAATATTTTCATAATATATTATCAACCTTTGTCGATATGGGACGTGAGATAAGGGGGCCAAGAGTATAACACGCGAAAACCAATTTCCGTGCCTTAACTAGTTGTGAAACTTAGTTAGGCCAGTGAACACTTAGATGTCGCACTGCGTCTCGCCACGGCGAGTCTTAATTTACAACTGGCGCTTAAACGTTCGTGATTTAGTTTGATTTGAGAGGGTACGGACATTACATCTTATAGATTAGGATAGAGCGTATTTTGAATCAAACTTTGTAAATTTTATAGTGATACAATTTCAATAATTCTTCATAATTATTAAAACTCATAATATTTTTATTTAACTATTTTTTTTATTCAACGAATAATTCACAAGATTTAAGAATGTAATATTCTAAATATTGAACATATATAATTTTAAAAACACTTCTGAGAAAATGTATTATAACCTTGCTTTTCCCTCCACCACCCACCACGTCTCCACACCCGTTATGCAGGCGTATACCGTGGCGTAACAAACGATAGGCGCTCTTTAAATTTGTGCCGAAAGTGTCCCAGGAGCAACTTCCCAAGACCTTGGTTGGCATGCACCTAGCACTAGAGTACCTTTTACAAAAAGATTTTTCTATTGGTTATAATACATTTTTTCGGAAGTGTTTTCAAAATTATGTATATATTCAATACTTAGAATACTTATAACATTCTTAAATCTTGTGAGTTATTCGTTGAATAAAAAAAATAGTTAATTAAAGATTATTAGCAAGTTCAAGTCAGTTACAACACTAAAATATCTTGGAGTTATCCGTGACGTCAGTTATTTATCAAAGTAATACCTACTTTGATTTAAAATACAAAAACCGATAGCCAATCGTAGCTCATTTTGGAAAGTATGCCAGAGTGTATTATAAGAGCCAATACTTAAAATTTGTCGTAATTAAGCATGGCAGTCGCAGCATAGTGGTAATGCACAGGGCGTGATAGATTTTTTAGATATAAGATTTTTTCTATTGGTTGTAACACATTTTCTCAGAAGTGTTTGTGTGTTAAGTGAAAATTATGTCTATGTTCATAATATTTCTTTTTAACAAATTTTCGGGTTAAGATTCTTTGTCATCATTTTTTTCCTTGATCATTGTGCCAATTATTTTTGCAGGATCTGGACAGAGTGGTAAATTAATAATTATGAAACACAATATAAAATTATAAATTTAATAAAAATATTTAATTAATAATTGAAGCTTCCCCCTCAATATTGATCTATGTTACATTAAATTTGGTTATTTCGAGATAATCAAATAAAACTATTTTGTTGAGGAGAAATTATAAAAAGTTTTTCCTGAATTCCTTAATCATTTATTTTTATTCCTCTTCCAATAAAATTTTCAATGTGATTTTTTCCCTGTGAAGGATTTTTGCATCCATAGGGTTAACAAAAACTCTCGTGTCATAATCCATTTTGACAAATGCATAGATCATTATTGTAGGGATGCCAACATGACGGATAAAAGACAAGTTACTGAATGTTGCTAGATCAAAAAAATAAATAATATGCCAAAACAGATGCAATTTGATAAAGTTCATTGCAGTATATTTAGTTCAAAACTGCCACAATATAACATAAATCATTATTGAGGGAGAGGGTACAGTTTTATAAACTTATTAATAGACTTGATATTGACGTGGAAGAGTTTGATTATAAATTGTTCTGTAATAACCAATCCATAGAGTAAAAAATAGCCTTATTGTAATATAATCATAAATTTAGATGTTAACTTGTTTTATAGTGACATCTATCGGAAGAACTATTTTTGACGATAAAAAACGTCACTCGCCAACGAACAGTTGATACAAGCAGACGTTGTCTATCCGCATTAATATAAAAACTAACAAAATCAATTCCATTATAATTACTATAAAATGAGAGTTGAAAGAATATAATCTATCGCAATGACATGTAAAATTACTAGCAGGTAAACAATAAAATCAACATAAAAATAATAGTAGAATTTAAATTAGTTTGTATGTATAGTAAGAAATTAAATTAAAATTAACTATAAGTAATTACAAGATAAAAAGAACTTTTTATATACAACGTTTCTAATTTTTTTGTAATGTGTAATTATTACGCTCAATATGCTCAAACTTGTACTTCATAAGAAGTAAATAAAAAACAAACAAACAAACGAATAATATAGAATACTGAATTGTCATTTTGACAGTTCATTTTGATTTCCATAGTAACGCACGTATATATTAATAATTTAGTTGCTATGACCAACCCTTAGCAACCAATAATAGTCTTTTACTTTTTACGGATTTTTCTGAAATAACTTTCCATACAAAACCGAATTAACTGAAAATGAATTCAATTATACTTAAAGATGGCTAAAAGTAATAAAAGAATGCATTGGCATCGTGTTTTGATATATTCTAAAAGTTTCAAATGTTTAGCTAGTCATGAAAATAGTTAAAAATCGATTGCAAGATTTGTACTGGATAAACAAGAATACGAGCTAAGAAAAACGTGGTAAAATAAATGAAAACTATGCCACTGTTTTGTGCAAGGAACAAAGCAGATATAAAGAAAGTACATCCTTATGAGCTTATAGCCTGAAACTGTTGTCAATATAAATAGTTACAATATCTTTACATCAACAAAAAAAAAATACAAAACTGACAAAAATGTATCGGCGTATTAAAAAAAAAGAGAATGTTATATTTTAATATAATAACGTAGTGGCTGTCAAATTTATGTACGTGATGTGTTCAAATTCCCAGTCATGCAAAACAGTTTAGCAGTAAAAGTCGTTTATTGGCTTTCATTATAATTCCGGTATTTCTCATACAATTAAATATTTAATTAGGGTCCAAGCAGGCTACATTAAATATTGATAGGAATCTTAATTGGTTTAACCTTCTGGGAAAATGGGAATTAAACCAAATAATAACAAGTTGAAAAACACGTAAACGTATTACTAGAATTAAGCAGAGGTTTCATTGTGAAAGCATGTGAGGTATTTGATGGCTACTTGGTTCAGTATAATTGGTATTGTTAACTACTGTGCTAAGCCGATTATTTTGTTTACATTACTAGTTACGAAAACATTTATAGGTAGTTTATAACTGTTTTTGCAAAGGTAATAATTATATTTTCTTGATGGCTCTTGGTCTACTCCAAAAACAAAGATTTTCTTGTATTAAATTATTATAGACTATTTAATCTGCAGACCGGCTAACTCAATTTAGGAAAATTGTTCATGAAGGAGAAAAAACTTAACAATTTAACTATCGAGCGGAATTTAACAATTCCAAAAATACACTTGGGATTTATTGATAACCATTTATTAAACTACACTATGAATTAATACATTATATTTTTAGCTTTCCATTTATATATGAAGCAAATTTATACAAATAGCGGAGTTGTTCGATTTACGATATTGTCATGTTACATTTCACGTGACATGTCTACATTTCAAACGCAGACTTAAATAAATAATGTTAATTAATTAACAACAAAATTTGGCACAACCTTGTTAACAGTGTGTGTCAACCCTGTTTTTCTAAAACAATGACCGTTCAAAAAAGAACCAATGGGGATTCTTCCCGCTTTTTTGAAAGCGTGATGCAAACAAACAACTCATTTCCGCCTACAAGATCTCACTCCGGGATTAGATTAAGTGCAGTTCGGACGTCACCGGTTAACATATAGAAACAGTTTCAACGCCTTTTGTGCTTCCCTTTCGAACAGGAAGATATAGTTCCAGCCAAGCTGAAATAGCAGCCATCATTTAAAATATAAAAGCTAAGTAATCAAAACCATTTAAAAAATACTCTATGACCATTACCAAACGAACGCATCGCAAATTTGTATTAAAATTTCTATTTGTTTTTTGTATCAATTTTAAATTTCAATGTAGTACACTTGTCGTACGAAATTGATTGTGTGTAATTAAATTACACTTTTAACGATTAAGCTGTGTTCTTATTTTTATATTGTTATATTTAATTTGTAAAATACACAACTTCAAGGCGCCCAAAAATTATAATATCATATTTCAAACGAGTTTGCAAATGACATTTTATTCGAGGTAGAAAGGGATATAAAGCATTCTTTACAGAAGGTTTAAGTTAACAGAAAGCCGAATTTATATGCTTGAGATTAATAGTACTAAATATTTCATGTTTTATCGATTGAATTATTTGGCACTCCATGTTTAACAATTGTCCATTACAATTGTTAAACTCATTTCTATTACCATTCTAACGATAATACTACTTTACACTTTTCTTTTTTTTAAATATAACAATATCGTTGATGTGGCACCTGCAGTTGACTGTCTTATTTTAAGAACGATAACGCATTTATTTATAGGTTTAGGAGAATATCATAAAAATCTAATTTTTGGTCAAAAGTGCAGTTGGCTGGTTTGCAGATTCAGCAGTCGATATATAACTCTATCTTACTTGGTGTACTGGATCCATAACACGTTACTCAAATAATTTTGTGAATCGCTTAACTGCTTTCTTTTCCATTACCTGCCACGTCTCTACACCTGTTATTCAATCGTATATCGTAACGTAATGGACGTTAGACGCTCTTAAAAGTTGTGCCAAAACTGTCCCAAGCTTAGACTATAGATACATCTAGACGCCACCCATTGCATTGCTAAATGAAGCCGTGTGCCTTGCGTTTGGTTTGTGGGCGAGCAAACGCATTCGTCTACAAATCGAGGGCTTAGTGTCAAACAACACTATCTACAAAAGTGCAACTTTACAGGAGAGCCAAAAATCGTTATTTTAGATTCTTGTAACTCAACAAGGGAAGTGTTTATTTAAAACCTAATGTTAATATTTTATAATTTATTGTGTATTGTACATTTATCTTGCTTATCATGATGTTAAAATTTATAGGGATAGTTTTAAAAAAAATATGAAAACAAGGGTAACTTTTGTTGTTAGCGTTAAACTTTACTGACGATTTAATAAGAAATTAGAAAAGATTGACATAACGTTGTTTGACTATCATGTAGCCGTAAATGTAAAATAACGTTATCTCAAAAAAAAAAAAAAACACTTTTTTGTAGATAACGTTGTCTGACTTTAAGCACTCGAAACGTTCGAGACCATAGACCATTTCGCTAGTGCTCGCCCAAAGTGCTCGCACTAGACGCTCAGAATTAAAATATAATTTTCTATTTTTTTACGTTATATAGTATTTTTAAGCGGTCAAAATGCAACCATTAGATAAAAATATCCATAATTTAAGTTATTTTAAAGAAACACTAGGTCACTGATATTAAAATATATAATAAAATACAAATAAATTATCACGAACATGTATCAACTAGCCTATGAAACGTAATACCATCTTCTTGCTTATCAGTACGACTACCACATTTTAAGACAACACACAGAACCATCTTTTCTACTTAATTAACTAAAAATATTTACCACTGACTTTATGTTTAACACAAAAATATCAATTTTAGCAACACGAGCACGCAAGTTATCGACGGTATGTGAAGCGTTTCGCCCCGATTTGACGGCGATACTTTTGGAAACTAGCTCTTTGACTTGACTTTGGATCTTACTACCTTTTATCTTACTCTAGCGCGTGTCGCAGAGATTGTAAGGGGGCCGAATACTTTCTCACTCGCACTCATGCATCATTTTTATTCAGGCCTTGGTCCCAAGAGTAACTTCTCAAAATTTTGATTGGCAGGTGCGAGATTGTGCGTGATTCCTACTTTGATTTAATCTATTACGATCAATTTTCGATAAGAAAAAGTAAAATGCTGCAATTTCTTTAATGGCTGAGAAATTTTTACTTGAAGATATCCAGTCACAATGGCTGACCGGTTCAACTGTGGGTTAGACCGACTTCAGAAGCTCTTTCCTTTCAACCGACGTATGGGGACACTCCCAGAGGATGTGATTGGTATCCTATAATTCGCCACATAAGCAAGCTGGAGATTCTATTAGGCCAAGTTGACAGAGCTTGGAGGCAAAACCACCGTTTCTGTTTGAAAACTGAAAACTAAAATAATCTGGAGTCAATCTGGTTATTTCCATGTGCCATTTGTGAGCCACTGATAGAATACATACTCTTTACATTATTTAAAATTAACATTGGCTATGAATTATTTATATTTTTCCGTTTGCAAACTTTTGCCAATATTGACAATTTAAAGGAAATATTGGGAAATCAAACTTTCAAATATGGCAACACATGATGGCGGAACGCAATTTGATGCCACTAATTAATAATTCAGCAACTGTCGTTTTTGTTTATACGTCATTTAATATTTACGTTATTTTGATTTAACGTAACTCGATATTTTTCGCATTGAAGTGTAAATTATTAACAGACTTATTATATAATTGTGATGTGTTACTAAATACCCACGGTGGCCGCGCGGCTTAAGCGTTGGACTATAAAGCTGTAGGTCCCAGGTTCGAATCCTGGGCCTGACAAGTACACATATTGTTTTTCAATTTGTGTGTGTCAGGGTATGGACCTAATAGGTTGAGCAAGTGGCTTACATCCATTTCTCGTAAAAAACAAAATCTGTCAATACAAACCTCTACTCTGTGGAGGCCCATATGCTCCTATTTGGATCGGACATGGTCGAAAAAAAAGAAGATGTGTTACTATAGAAAGACAAATTAATAAAAAAATCAAATATTTTCAAATTTAAATATGAATTCCAGTTATAGAAACTTTTTTTTAACTGTGTTAAACTTAACATTCTTTCAGTTGTCCGGTCAAATTACCAGCCAATACAAATAACATCCTCAAAAATAAAAATAAGTCAGGAAAATACTGTGACAAAGAAAATCTGAAAGGCAGGATGCTCAAAAGCTGGCTGAAAAGACTCCAGAGTTAAAAGGATCAAGAGTTGTGAAGATGCATTAGTGGCCAGTTTTATTACTCCAAATTGATGTTATCAAATATTGACAGTGACATTCAGGGGAGGTTTGAGAAAATAGGGTCATTCCAGTAAATATAATATCATTTCTTTTTGAAATATTTACAGTGAGAAAAAAATATGACGTTGATAATAGTATTAGTTCAAACAGAAAAGCAAAAGAAAATCTTCTTTACAAAATATAGAAGTAATAAGATATATAAAAGGCAAACTAATTTTCATAATAATTATTTAAATTGCATTACAGATTCGTTTGTATAAAATTACACTATTTTCACTAGCTTCCACTAAATTTCTTGTATTATAAAAGAGTTTTTATATTCACTAAAGCAGTAAATTCCACAAAATTTTTATACCGTAGAAATTAACCAGTATAACATACAATAAAATATAATGTGAGACTTTATCATAAAATAATTGGGTAATATAATATGTTATTGGTCAAATTGGTCCTCAATGTAGTGGCGTGTTTGCGGTTATTTTAATATTAAGCAAAGATCATGGCGTGCATATATTGCTACGATATGTTGATGAATAAACACAAATATTATGTGATTCGTATTAAAAAAATTAAAACAATTTTGATGACCATAAACGAGTTACCATCTTTCAATTTTAATCCGTCAACTTACAAAATATCAATATAACTAACATTCCAGGTATTATTATGTAGTTAGGTTTTTAATATATTGATTACTGTATGGTTTGATTGTAGTAGATCATATTATCGACAAATGGATTTAAAATTTGTAATATGATTCCATTCGAGTCGTTTTTGGCGACCCAGGTTTTGCCTTTCGATACCTTCAGGCACTGTGTACACTCACGTGTACAACACGTGAGAGTGATACTGATAGTGAACTAAAACCATTTTCTCTACTGGTGAATGACTTGGAACCATATAGCCGAACAACATCAAAGTTAGTGCCTAGATCGACTCTTGTTTAAACAGCCTTTCCCCAGCATCCACACCCACAATCATCCTAAATTACAGTCCACTAAAAATCGCCGTCAATGAATATGGTTTGAAGAAAGGCAGTCGAATAATAATGATTTTATGAATTATCGAAAAGAAAGATATCTATTTTTTTTTGCATTGTTTGAATCTTAGCTTTGAGGACATGTATATTGTGTTGTATCAGCTTGGCTAAGATTTAAACTTTGTGCATTTTTTTCCAAAGCAAGCTTCGAATAAATTGAAATATTCATAGACGAAGAAACAGGCAATCAAAACTTTTAAATTATAATAATATATTTAAACGTCTTCGGAATAAGTTTTTTCCCGAAGCTCCAGTCCACATTACGGCCCTATTACCCTAACGACTTAACTGCCAGAATGAAAATGAAACGGCGAAAAATGTATTCATATAAAGGCGTAAGACGAAAAGCGCCAAAAGTGTTAAGAAGCATCGTCGGTTTAATGTTACAAACTGCTCTTGAACAATGAAAAAAAATGTTAAAGGGAACAACTTCAATGGGGGATTTAGTTAAAGAAAAAAATTAAAGTTTTTTTTCTTTTGTAGCGTGAGCCGTTTCAGAACATTTTGTCACATAAAACCGGTTTTTTTCTCTTCTTATTCAGAGTTCAACCCTATTTTTATTCATTCTTGACAAAACGTTCTTTATATTATTAATACAATGGGACGAGATTTTATAATGATGGTTTATGTAATTTTACGGACCGTTTATTTCGTATATTTATTAACATTTTTATATAAACACAATAATTTCACAAAATAATCAAATTTTTTATTCATAATTATAATGATTAAAATTATCATAATTAAGTAGGATGCCCGTGACTTAATTAGAAAAGCACACTAATACGAATCCAGTGGTTACAGGTTTAAGTCCCGTCGAATGTAGTATTTTTTTCTAAAAAAGATTTTTTTTAGTATGCATGGAATGTTCAATATAGATTCAATATTGAATGTTACATTCTCAAATTTTGTGTCTTAGTTGTTGAATAAAAGAAATCGTTTATTAAATTATTAGGAAGTATAAGTACGTTATACTAAATAATGGAGTGATCCGCGACGTCGGTTAGTAATTAAGGAATTAATTGATACATACTTTAATTTACTATACTAAAATCGATAGCTTTAATTTACTATACTAAATTTGATAAGCATTTCATGTAACAAGACGTACTAGTTAAAATTGTCGTGATTGAATAAGATTTCAGTCGGTTAATTGGTAAAGCATAGTGGTGCAAATCCATCAGATACAGGTTCAAGTCCCGTCGGGGTCGATTTTATTTCTACAAAATGATTTTTTCTAGTGTGTAGGTACATGCATGAGATGTTTTCATATTATGTTGCATACTCATTTTAATTGTTTTGAGTTGAGACACTTGCGTATACAATATAAATTAGCAAACATCGCGTTTTACAAGTTTTCACCATTTCTTGACATTGAACATACAAAATTTTGAAAACACTTCTTGAAAAAGTACGGAATCGAACCTGCATCTCTCGGGTTTCGCGCCCACGCACATCCATCACTATGTTAAAGGCACCATACTTAATTGCGACAATTTTTAGCTAATCCTAATGGCTTTTAATACTCTCTGAAGCGTTTTTCAAATTGAGGTTCTATTGGTGATCGGCTTTTGTATTTAAAATTAAAGTAGGTATTACTTTAATTTAAAATACATTTGTTGTTGTAACTTAATTGGACTTGCTAAAATTTTTTAATTATCTATTTTTTTATTCAATGAATAATTCACAAGATTTAAGAATGAAACATTCTTCATTCGTTTTTAAAAAGTATGACACCCAAAAAATAATATTTTTCTATTGGTAATAATATATTTTCTCAGAAGTGTTTTCAAAATTATATATGTTCAATAAGTAGACTGTTTATTCTTAAATCTTGTGAATTATTCGTTGATTAAAAAATAGTTAATTATTTTTTTTTTGACATGATATACCACACACTTGAATTAATATTGCATTGGAAGAGAAAGGTGAGAATATTATACTTTCTGTAGCTACGTATTTTTTACCACGTTTTTATTAGCTCGTAATCTTGTTTGTCCAGTAAAATTTTTTTTTTGTTTGTCCAAGATTTCTATTGGACGATTGAAGATTTTTAAACTTCCCGACTAGCTAGACATTTTAAACTTTTAGAATATATCAGAACACGATTACAATGCACTATTTTAATACTTTTAGCCACATTTAAGCAGAATTGAATTCATTTTCAGTTAATTCTGTTTTGTATCAAAAGTTATTTCGGAAGAAATCCGTAATCCAATCTACTATTATTGGTTGCTAAGTGAGAAGTTCTAGCAACTAAATTATTAATATATACGTGCGTTGTTACTATGTAAATCAAAATGATATGTCAAAACGACATTTCAGTATTCTATATTTATTAGTATTTCTATCAAGTACAAAAAAAGTATTTATCAATACATAGAACTGTTAAGTTTATATGATTCAACAGAAAATTTAAAAACGTGGTATATTTATATCTTGTAATAATGATTGTTATGATAAACAAAAATATATTTATGTGAATTAGGTCAATATTATTATTTTCCTAATATTGTTTTTTTTTTGTAAAACCTGCGACATTAAAAGAGATTCGAACATCCTTTTTTCTATTACGTATATCCTAGGCAAATCTCAATCCGGGCTTTATTTCAGAGACATAAATCGAATTGTGAGATTTGTTAATAATCAAAGACGAACTATGCTATACACGTGCGTCCTTCGAACTTCTTCTTTTGCAAACAATGAAAAGAACTACTAGGTACAACAAAAAAGGCTTTACAGTCAGTGGCGGATGAAACAAAGCCTTAAAATTTAATCAAATATGATCGTTAATAAATATTATTAAATTATCTTTTACTGGTTAAGTATTGTAGAGTTACTTATATGCTTCATGAAGCCGGCTTGAGAGTGAATCGATTGTCTGAGCCCCACATCAGTTGAAATGTGACCTTTCGGTGGAGCGAGTTCAAAAGAAATTTTTGAGACTCCTTTATCTGAGGTAATGTGGATATTATCCATGACTTTATCCAATTGGCTTTCTCTTAGCTGGCTCTCACATCTAAACTCGTCCGTCTGCCGAATAGCCATAAATTAAACCTTCCAAGAACGTCGATCCGGTGTCACATATGAAGACCATGCACGTCTACCTAGCGACAGTCGAACGTAGCTTTCGAAACGTATAGATAAATGGATGCAATTATTGGCTAGCCGGTATTAGAATGACTAATTTGTAGGTGCTTGTCGATTGCAGCAGTACCTAGATGTTTTTTTTTTAAACTAAAAAGTCGCATTCGAGCAATTTGCGAAGCTCTATTTGGCAACGTTTTGTAAATAACGTTGATGTCACATTGATGTATTCAACAGCCGGCTTAGGTATGTTTACATACTGTAGTTTAAATGCTAGAAGATATCAATATTTGGCCACGTATTTTTTTCGACTTATACGTTGTGTAAATGAGAACTATGCCATTCTAGGTTGTATTGAGTTGTGTATTCCTGATAACTATCTTTGAAATCGGGAGCTTGAGTTATTTGTTCTCCCAAGCAGCATAACTAACCTGACATTGGTGATGCCAATTCTGAGGGCAATAACTCTATTCAACTAAATCGCTTAATATGTTTACATAATATGATTGTAGGTAGGTGTAGTTTTATAAATTCTTCAAATAGGGTCCACTTAGCTCATTCGGTGTGCTTCCATGCTTTATAATTTTTGAACCTTTTACTTTCTTTTCATAATGTTTTTGTGATACTGCATATATTTATTTCTTCTTTACACTGTTTAATATTATTATTTCTTTGTTTTTACATCTCATATTGAGAATATAATATGGTAAATAATTACAAGATAAAAAGGACTTTTTTTGAATCATTGTTGTTTTTTTTAATTTTATTTCTTTTGTATAAAACTATTTTTGCTTTCTTTTTTTCCTCCACTTTATTTTTTCTGATTTTCCGAACTGATAACTTGTAATTAATTATTCTAAATTTTTCTATTTCTATTTATTCTAAATGTCATGTTGTGAACGTCCTGAATTAATAATTTGTTATCTACTCAACGTGTCTTTTTCAAATAAATAAATATACCACGTTTTTAAATTTTCTGTTGAATCCAGTGTTGCCATCTTTTCAAAGTGGAATTATAGTACATAGCCTCCAAAATTATAGTATTTGGGGATAAGATATAGTACGCGTTGTCATCTATTGAAAATAGATTTCTCAGAAAAAAAATAACGGAGAATTTGAGAAACTCCGAGACCCCTTTTTATTTAGGTTGCTCTTCCGACCAAAATGCCTAACGAAGAAATCAAGAAATTTCATTTTAAACCAGTCAAGAGATTTTTTCACGTTTTTTGAGCAATTTTTTTCCGAGTTCCCCAAATCTTCTAATATTGCAAAATTATAGTACTTTGCATCAATTTGTTGAACGGAAATATCAAAATTTTAGTACTTTGGGCGTACTATACCTGTTTTATGTCGTAAATAGTACGCGGACCAAAATTATAGTACAAATACTATAATTATAGTACGGTTGGCAACACTGGTACAAATAAGGCAATTGTCAACAAATCATTTTTTTGTTATTTTGCAACAAACAAACAAACAAACAATTAATATAGAATACTGAAATGTCATTTTGATTTCCATAGTAATGCGCGATACATTAATAATTTAGTTGCTAGTACCACCCCCTTAGCAACCAATAATAGTGGATGAGATTACGGATTTCTTCCGAAATAACTTTTTATACAAAATAGAATTAACTGAAAATTAATTAAATTCTATTTAAAGATGACTAAAAGTAATAAAAAAATACATTGGCATCGTGTTCTGATATATTCTAAAAGTTTAAAATGTCTAGCTAGTCGGTAAATTAGTTAAAAATTGATTGCAAGATTTATACTGTATAAACAACCACCGAACAAACAAGAATACGACTTATAAAAACGTTGTAAAATAAATTGAATTGAATTGAATAAATTATTAGGGAAAATAAAAAAATATCGACTAGTTCCACCTATCACCACTGATGTACGTTTTTTCACGACAAAGAATATTGGAAACAGACTGTTATGTTCGAATATTTTTTCGAACGAAATAATATCGATGACATTTTATTTCTACTACAATTCCATTATGTTAGTTCGAAAACTTCCTGCAGCGCAGGAGTCAAAGTTAGACGATGCCCAAATGTGACTTATTCTCGAACAAACATAGTTCCCAGCGAGTTTGGGTATTTTTGAAAGTATAGTTTACAGAGCTTATATAGCGTACGGGGAACTTTATAAAAGTGGTTTTTAAAGCTTAGCTACTCGTTTGTACATTCTCAATATTGAAACTTTAAAGTGTTTACTTAGAGCACAATTGAGAAAAATGTTTTTGAAGCGAATTGAGAAAATGTAACTTTTTATTGACATTTAAATTAAGTTTGAACTGCTTATGTGAAAGTCAGCTTTTAAAATATATCAACCGGGATTAAATTTATTGTAGCTGAGGTGCTGAGGATTAAATTAATATAAAAGAACCAGTAAACAATCGAATTAAAAGCTAAAATAATATGCGATTAAATAAAATTAATCTACGTCATTGTTTTAGTATTCTATAAATGAGGTCTCGATTTAAAATTAAATTCAGGACTCTAAATGGACCGGAGCGCATAAGAGCGCCATTCCCGTTCATAAAACCTGAAAAATTATTGCTCTGTCAAAATCTGGAAAAATATATTTGACCGTCTGAGCTAGATATTATGCCATATAATAAAAATAATTAGAAGAT
Source organism: Rhyacophila brunnea (assembly GCF_057557595.1). NCBI lineage: Eukaryota > Metazoa > Arthropoda > Insecta > Trichoptera > Rhyacophilidae > Rhyacophila > Rhyacophila brunnea. The sequence continues at coordinate 25,423,954 of NW_028232904.1, read as the reverse complement.
AAAAAAACTTTTAATATACAACGTTTTTAAATTTTCTGTTCAATTATTATGCTCAATATGCTCAAACTTGTACTTGATAAGAAGTAAATAAAAAACAAACAACCAAACAAACAAATATGGAATACTGAAATTTCATTTTGATTTCCATAGTAACGCACGTATATATTAATAATTTAGTTGCTAGGACCATCCCCTAAGCAACCAATAATATTGGGTTGGATTACGGATTTCTTCCGAAATAACTTTTCATACAAAACAGAATTAACTAAAAATGAATTCAATTCTACTTAAAGATGGCTAAAAGTATTAAAAAAATACATTGGCATAGTGTTCTGATATATTCTGAAAGTTATAAATGTCTAGCTATTCGGGAAGTTAGTCAAAAATCGATTGCAAGATTTGTACTGGATAAACAACCACCGGACAAATAAGAATACGAGCTAATAAAAACGTTATAATATCTTTCACGCTTATTTTTATAAAATACATATACAATTATTAGATATTATATCGAGCGCTCCGGTTCAAAATGACATTTCAGTATTCTATATTTTATTCAGTATTTCTTTCAAGTACAATTTTTTTTGATCGTTCAAACTAGTCAAGTCAAGTTTATATGATTCAACAGAAAATTAAAAAACGTTGTAATTATTTGTAATAACGTACTTGTACTTGCTAATAATTTTAATAAACTATTTTTTTTATTCAAAGAATAAATATTCACAACATTTAAGAATGTTACAAACTAATTTATTATATTATTCGAGAAGACTGTTGTAGTTAAAGAAATCAAAACCACGTACCATAGAGTGTCCTTTAATCTTAGCAATCCATACAATTCCCGTTGTTTACTATGCACAGATTTTTATTAGCATTCCAAGATGCCCTCTTTGGAGTAGTATAAATTACTTTAGAGTTACTTTGGCGGTCTTGCCACCCCCTTGAGGATTTTATTTCGAGCGTTTCGTATTTTTGTCCTACCCACAAATTGTCCGAGAGAACGTTAGGGCTTAATTTTAGAGAAAATTGCAAATCAAGCAGCCGGGAAATTTATTTCTGAATGTGAAAAGTTTTGAGTTTATTATCCTAAAATATACACACTTATAACTAAAAAGCAATAATGCATCACCATTTTTACCACGTTTTTCTTAGCTCGTATTCTTGTTTATCCGGTGGTTCTTTGTCCGGTACAAATCTTGCAATCAATTTTTAACTAATTTCCCGACTAGCTAGACAATTAAAACTCTTAGAATATATCAGAACACGATGCCAATGCATCCTTTTAATACTTCTAGCCATCTTTAAGTAGAATTGAATTCATTTTTAGTTAATTCTGTTTTGTATGAAAAGTTATTTCAGAAGAAATCCGTAATCCAATGCACTATTATTGGTTGCTATTTAGGTGGTCCTTGCAACTAAATTATTAATATATACGTGCGTCACTATGAAAATCAAAATGACATTTCAGTATTCTATATTTGTTAGTTTGTTTGTTTTTTTGTTTGTTTGTTTATTATTTACTTCATATCAAGTACAAGTTTGAGCATATTGAACATAATAACTCAACAGAAAATTTAAAAACATGGTATATAAAAAGTTTTTTTATCTTGTAAGTATTATTATTTGAATACAAAATCAACCGACACACATAAATTGAAAACACTTCAGATAATAGATACCAACTTGAAAAATAAATTTAAAAAAAATAAGACGCTGATGATATTAAATTTGAACCTGTAACCACTAGATTTTACTTTTTTCCCGCTATATCATCGATAAGTTTAGTTAAGTTGTAACAAACATGTTGAAAAAACCTTCTTATATAGAGCCTAAATAGGCTTATAGGAACCTAAATCAATAAAATTGAAGCAAAAAAGAGACGGCTGGTTCACTGATTAAGTTATTGCTTTGGAGTCTATCAGTGGAGAAGGGTGGCAGTAGGCTGTTAATATCTGACATAAATAGTGCATACTAAACTTTATCAGTCAAAATTTGTTTTCATTGAACTAAGATTACAATGTGTACGTAGTGCTTGTAAGTTTTTAAAATTAAATTAAACCTTGCTTAATTCAATCCATAGTAGATAATAGTAAAAAAATATTCTTTCATCATTAAAATATCTAAAATTATGCCATTAAACCATGAATAATTTTGATATTTTATAGATAAAACAATATTTTTTCTCGATTATGTTTTGGTTTAGGCACGACTTAATAATTTAAGAAAAAACCAACCAACACTATTAATTAATGCGTATTTCTTAATTGAACGAAAAAAAATAAGTATGGTTGAAAGAGTGTACAGTATTTTTATATGATCACCTATAGCAGGGTTACCCAAACTTTTCTGCAATGGAACACTTCGATTATTTTTTAGGTGGATAATACCTACTAGTAAATTAAAAAAAATGTTAATAAAACACATTGTTTCTTTAGTAATTAATTATTTTTAAATATAAAATAATAATATAATATAAACATAAAAATATGAATAGGTAAATAAAGCACTTATGTAATGATTTTCTGTCTTTGAATTGCAAATCTTCATGATATCAGGCTGGTAAGTTGCATTCTAATATCTGGTGTGGCGTCGAGCCTGTTCCTGCACTTTGACTTCGGTGTGAGAAAAGATGGTCCTCCACCTGTACCTAGATACTTGACGTCATAAACATCAGTGGAGATTGATCATCACTCGCCTTTTAATATGAAGTAGATTCTTTACTTATTTTAGTTTTACTTATTTTACTTCTACTTAGTAGAAGATCTTTAAATATGTTTCAGTGTATAAAAACTTTCCAAATTGTCGCGGAACACCTATTAAGGTTCAGCGGAACATAGTTTGGGAAACCTTAACCTATAGCATACCTAAACTATTATGGTTTGATTTAGGCAGGATTTAAAAAAACTAACTAGCACTATCCGTGAATTGTATTCCTAATTGAATGAAAACAAATATGTATGATAGATAATGTTTAGTGTGCACTATTTATGTTGAATCTTAACAGCCTATCTCCATCCCTCGCTACTGGAGTCCATCATCTTAGGGTTAGAGCAGAGAAAGAAGCGCTGGTGAATTAAAAATTGTATCATGTAACAGTTTTAAGTATTAAAACATAACGATTAGGGTGAAAACTAGTCCGCGCAAACTCGTTTACTTCATTAAAATAAACAATTAAACAGAAGAGATAAACTCTGATTATTATAGTTAAATTTTGGTTACTGTGGTGACAAGTTAGGGGTAACAAAAGGGGTAACATTGTAGCCTGGGAAACGTTTCGTTGTTTTGAGACTCACAATGTCATGAAAGGGTTGATTATCGTTCGATCTATTAGTAGGTTTTCACTGTTCACCTTTTCATTATTCATTATCACGGGGTAGGGGTTGTTTAATTATTTATTATGTAAAACGAATTAATTAAGTACATGATGGACGAACGGCTTACGCGTCGGTTTATAATGTCATAGGTATATGAGTGTGGCAAATCCAAATATATATTTTTTTAAATTTGTATTTGCAGTCAGAGTATGAACCAAATAGGTTGAGCAAGTGGCTAACATCCATTTCTATTAAAAAATAGCTAATATAAAAAACTTAGATCAGACATGGTTAAATAAATGAATTACATAGTATTATTATAGAACATGCGATAAACTATACACGACTGCTTATTTAGCAAGAACCACCGGTCAAAGCGTGGAAAATTTTAAATCGCCGTTTCGTTAAGTTCGAGATGCATTTATAACTGATAAATTAATATTTTGCCATAGTTATATTTCGTTTTTCCTATATGTGTATTTTACCGTTAAGATTTTGCCGGCGCATTACACGGTAAAGCATCTTGCTTTCTAACTGGCGTATGCATATAACAGCAAACTGCATTCAAGCTATTTAATGCAAATTTGCATGCATACACCTAAATCGAGTCCGTTGAATAGTGACGTCACGTCGCTGACGTAATACGCGTCGTGCCGTGACTAATGTTACCAACTTTTAAATTTTGATTCCCCGATAATTAATTTAAAATTTTGAATTTGTGAATAGGCGTAAAAATGTGCAGATGGTACCATATAATTTTTTTTTCGACCATGTCCTATCCTAATAGGATCATATGGGCCTCCACAGAGTAGAGGTTTGTATTAACAGATTTTGTTTTTTACGAGAAATGGATGTCAGTCACTTGCTCAACCTATAAGGTCCATACCCTGACTCACACACAAATTGAAAATCAATATGTGTACTTGCCAAACCCAAGATTCGAACCTGAGACCCACGGTATGGTAGTCCAACGCTTAAGCCGCGCGGCCACCGTGGGCGCCCACCATATAAATTTAATAATTATAAATAAATAATTATCATGAACTTTAAATAATTTGTTTGTCATAATATCATATTTATTTTATACTTCTTAATGCACAGAAGAATAAAGTATACCCAGTAAACATTTCCATAATATGGCAATACAGCTTCGCGGGCTCATTGAAAATATTGACATTTCCATCGATCCTCGATATCTGAATACATTTTTACAATTTTATCATTTTTACCATCATGAATCCATCTATAGCCCATCGACGACGGGCAGTTAGCTTCAATCAAGACGAACTAAACTTACTAAACGCTGGTTGTGATGAACTCATTTTAGACGTATATTAAAGTGACACAGACAGATCGCCGTCATTTTAAGTTTGGTGCGCATTCCTGTACGCATCTTCGTGACGTATGCATTTTTTATAGTTTTCTTATTTGGCCGATAAACCACTAACTGCGTTGAGTGCAGTTTGAGACTGTATGAATACTGCTGTAAATGTGCGGGGACTAGCGGCTCTGGTATATTTTCTCTTCATCCCCAAGGGATTTATTCCAAAATATTAGGTACGATTATGTTGCTTAAAAATTATTTTGTTTATTACTCAGGGCTGAGATTTTTTAAGGAGAATTATGGCATTCAATGCAGTAGGGTAGATTTGATATTAGTATTAGCTATACACGAGTAGCATAAAAATATATTAGTACGAGTGTATCTTTTTAAATTCACTGTCAAAGAGTATTTTGGGATATAACTATTGTATAGTTGAGTGCTTTTAGCGATTAGCCATAGCATTTTACGGTAAAGTATACTTACACTATGTACGTGAAAGTTTTTCTCTGTCATTCTAGTAACTAGGGATTCCAATCCCGGGATCCCAAATCCCGGGATCCCGGGATCCGAGCTATTTTCGATACCTATGATTTCCGGGAATGATAAACATAATCCCGGGATTTCGGGATTGATTTTTTTATCCATTTCTATGGAAAATAAAGTAAAAGCAAAAATATAACAGAAAAAATACTTTTAATAAAAAATAACTACATTAAAAATAAACTAAGTTTGAATGAAGTTTGATTTATACCCATGTGTAGGTTGCCGATTCATTTTATTTTTTCACATAAATTAATAAAAATTGAAAGATTGGAAAAAAACAATGCTTCGCACTATTAAAAAAGTTATTCCACCATGATATCATACGTTTTACGGCAGTTTCAGATTTGGCTGACTAATTAGATTTATGAAACGGAAAGGCCATAAGTACGCCATGATTATTTGCTATACTATTTTAAATCTCGCTAATCCATTCATTAAGTCTTTACTATCAGAAACAGCAATCTCCTATTAAATTCACATTATTATTTATATTACAATATTATTTACTCCGTTAAACTTGTGTACTTACAAAATTGAACGTAGGTATACAATATCAACAATAAATGTCTTAAATAGTATAAATTATACTAGATTTATTTTTGTCCGATTTTATCAATGTTATTTGTAAATATAAAAATTTTATATAAACAATGGAAAAAATGCCAATCCCGGGACCAGTCCCGGGATCCCGGGATTGTCAAATTGTAATCCCGAAATCCCGGGATCAGAATTTTGGCTCGGGATTGGATTCCCTACTAGTAACGCAACATTTCAGCTAAGTACATTTCGTCTATTCTCGGATTTTCTTTACAGCAGATTCACACGCCCAGTTATGTACAAAAAGAAATATCAGTAAGCAATAGAAATACACAAATTAAAAGAAAAGGTTTTAGAAATGCCAAGATGTCGTAAATTATAAATGTGTTGAGCTTTAAATCTATTAGCACAATAATTATGACTGCTGACTTAAGCTAAAATATGATTTTTTGTTTTTCACAAAAAGCATTTTACCACGTTTTCCTTAGCTCGTATTCTTGTTTGTCCGGTGGTTATTTATCCAGTACAAATCTTGCAATCGATTTTTAACTAACTTTCCGACTAACTAGACATTTGAAACTTTTGGAATATATCAGAACACGATGCCAATGCATTATTTTATTACTTTTAGCCATCTTTAAGTAGAATTGTTTTGTATGGAAAGTTATTTCAGAAGAAATCCGTAATACAATCCACTATTATTGGTTTCTAGGGTCTGGGGTCCTAGCAACTAAATTATTTATATATTCGTGTGTTACTATGGAAATCAATATGAATGTCGAATTGACAATTCAGTATTATCTCTATCAATTATAATTTTTTTTTTGATCGCTTAAGCTAGTCAAGTCAAGTTTATATGATTCAACAGAAACTTTAAAAAACGTTGTATATAAAAAGTTCTTTTTATCTTGTAATTATTATATTATGTATAAAATATCTGTTTTCAAAATACATAAATACATATTATTTAAATTATAAAAATTGGGTTTTTATTGTTCTCGCATGATATAATTACAAGCGATTTCAGTCTATCGCCATAAATAATTTTATCAACTAGTTGATCCTAGAAAAAAAATGTATGCCCACCCCTGGTATATACGTATAGAGCCCAAGTGAAGTTAATATTATTAAGTGTATAAAAAATACCAACGTGAATTTGATTTCGTAGTGGCTTTGGAAGTCAAGATATATTCTTTGAAAGTCGGCTTCATTTCAGGCTATAACATTTTCGTCGCTTTGAAATAAGATATCTAAACAAAACGCTTTTTCCTTTACGCCACTTATACTTTGTACGCGTCCAAAATAAAAATAATAAAAAAACCACCATTTCACTGTTTGTTACTTGTAACATATCGGTGTAAAAAGTGCGTCTAAAAATGTTACATTTTTTTCCTGCGAAAACGTAGCGTCACGTGACATGAAAAGATTGATGACGTCACGCCGCGACATTTACTTGACGGATGATTCCTCTTCGTCAAAATACAAAACGCCAAAAATAAACATTATTTTGTAAAATTTACTTAAAGCGGATTATATTATGACCCCGCGCTGTTGAAATTGACCAAACCCCCGAATATTACAACAGAGTCCGGACAATAAAATGGAAAATATAATATTGTGATATGAAATTGTTCCGTTTGGGTTATTTACATGTTTATTTTTTATTTATTTGTTTCTTTATAAGCATTTATGATATTTTTGCTTGCGGCAAAATGACAGACATTTAATATAACTTTTGACTGTGTTTAGGAAAAAGGGCGTAACCCTCGATTTTTCGAAAAGTGCTTTTATTAGATATTAACAATGTATACAACTAAATACTCATTATATAAAAAGGAAGTGGGCCGCAAATGCCAAATTATTATCTAAATTCAGGTTTTAATTGAAAATATTTAATTTTTAATTTTAGGAAAAAAGCATTTACCTTCAATTTTAATGATTTTCTGTAATAACTTCTTTAATTACCATTAGATCGAAAATATATTACACCAAATCATCAATCATCATACACCCAATGTTATGTATAAGCTTATTTTTTTTTATTAATATTAAACCAAAATTATTCAAAAAACGTTTTTTGCCTTTTGCTGTAAAATTTTTTCTGTGTGGGTTAAGCCCTTTTTCCTAAACACGGTCGATATGATATTGTTGCTTGCTGCAAAATGAAAGACATTTAATATAATATTCGATTTTGTTTAGGAAACAGGGCCTAACCCTCGATTTTTTGAAAAGTGTTTTTATTAGATATTAACAATCTACTCGTATATAACTAAATACACATTCTATAAAAAGGAAGTAAGCCGCAAATGCTGATTTATTATCTAAATTCTGATTTTATTTGAGCTTTAATTAAGTTTTAATTTAAAGAAAAGAGCATTTACCCTCAATTTTAATGATTTTCTGTAATAACTTCTTTCATTATTAGTAGATCAAAAATCGCAGTACAAAAGCGATTTCACGTCAATTTTAAAGCTTGCTGTTATGATTTATCTAATTCTATTTCGACCACTGCAACTTTTATGGTACCATCTTTGGAAAATTGACGTTCTATATCTGATCAATATTTTCTTTTTAAAATTATCAATGGTTTGTTGACTCGCCAAACCTACTCGAAAGGGTGGGTTTCCATTGTCCATCAAGATTTACGCGAAACCAAACTTTGTACCATCAGTCGTAGCGGTTCTAATTATGCACAAAACTCTTTTATTCGGCGCTCTTGTTAAAATTATAATATGTATTTCTCCACTGTTGATCCTTTTAAAAATTCACATGTTTCATTTAAACGCGCCATCTCCAAAATTTTGTATAAATAGATATTTATATATATATGTTTTTTTATGTTACTTTTTTTGTATAAATTTAATTATTCATTATTCTTCCTCATTTTTCTCATGTAATTTTCTTATGTAATTTCTTTATATTTATGTTATTCTTACTCTCTATCTTGTTAGGCTTAACTATATTATAATGTATACATGGAAACTTTGCTGGTTGCAATAACTTTTCATTATTATAAATATTTAAAATTTTTGTAATCAATATGTAACTGTTTGTTTCCTTAATAAAAAAAAAGATATTACATATGCCTATTCCTATTTTTTATTATTATTAAACCAAAATCATTCAAAAAACGTTTTTTGCCTCTCCTGTAAAATTTGTTCTGTGTGGGTTAAGCCCTTTTTCCTAAACGCGGTCGATCTGATTTTGTTGTTTGCGGCAAAATGACAGACATATTTTAATAATCTCTCTTTTATAATATTATGTCCCGTTTCTTTGAAGGCCAACGACCAACTTAAGGTTGCCGATTACTAAGGGCATGATTTACATAATGTAGAACGTTACATATTATATAAAACGAAATAATTAACTACACTATACACAGGGGAAAGTAGATTGATGTATTATATAAAACAGTGATTATCATGATAACATTACTTTGGGCGATCAAAATTGTATCCAATTTACTACGTTTTTATTAGCACGTATTCTAATTATTATCCAGTACAATTTTTTTCTTGTTTGTTCAAGATTCGTATTGGACGATTGAAGGTTTTTAACTAACTTCCCGACTGGATAGACATTTAAAACTTCTGAAATATATCAGAATACGAGGACAATGCATTTTTTTATTGCTTTTAGCAATCTTTACGCAGAATTTAATTCATTTTCAATTAATTCTGTTTTGTATGGAAAGTTATTTCGGAAAAAAATCGTAAAAAGTAAAACACTATTATAAGTTTCTAACCAGGCTAAATTATTAATATATACGTGCGTTACTATGTAAATCAATATGAAATGTCAAAATGACATTTCAGTATTCTATTTATTTATTCAGTATTTCTATCAAGTACATAAAAAGTATTTATTAATACATAGAATTGTCAAGTTTATATGATTTAACAGAAAAATTTAAAACGTGGTATATAAAAAGCTCTTTTTATCTTGAAATTATTTTAATTGTAATTTTCCTGAAATTATTGTAATATATTTTATTTGATATACAGTGTTAATACTATTAAAAACATGCCTCTTACATTTTGGAGTGGGCCCCCAGGCCATGATCTTTGGCGAGCCACCCTACCTATTGCCTGTGTGCGTTTATTATTTAATGGTGTCCGAAGTAAGGTAGTAACTTAAGGGTAGGTATTCCGTATTTTTAAGCGATTTTTTGTATCAACAGTAAAGTTATTATTATTGAAGTAACATTATAAAATACTATTAGAACAAATTTGAAATGTACGTTTATGTCTTGGTAGACCCGTAAAGCCGGGCAACCCTTGAACCCGGTTCCACAAGTTAGAGCCCTTTTAGCCCATCTACAGCTCTTGTTTGGGGCCATGATGAAAACTTTACAATATAAAATGAGTTATTATTAATTAATATATCGTCACTGTTCTGACAGAAGACACTTATTCGACAAAATGACATATTGAGTTCAAAATGACATAAAATTTTCCTTATTTCAAACTTTACCGTCTGGAAATCTTCTTAATAAATAAACAGTCGTTATTTTAAAGTCATTTTTTTTACGATTACTTAATAAACTCACATGATAGACCATTTAAAACATTTTAACATAGTCAAATTACTCAAAACTAGTATTCTCCAGTTAGTGTTTTCTGCCAGAACAGAGACGATTTAATAAGTAATTCTGAAATACCTAAGAGAAATACTGATTAGAACAATATTTAAAAATGTGATTTAAAAATTAAATTTAGTCACCTGCATCATATATTAATTATGACGAAAATATAAAATTGCAATTACCTACTCGATAACACAATTTTGGGACTTACCAACTTTCAGCAGTATCCCTAAGTATATCCTAACTGAAACAATAAATATTAATGGATTATTTTTAATCTGGACTGGGAAAAGTGAAAAACTCAGTGCCCCTAAGTATACCCTAAGTGAAACAATAAATATTAATGTATTATTTTTAATCTGGACTGGGAAAAGTGAAAAACTCAGTGCCCCTAAGTATATCCAAAGTGAAACAATAAATATTAATGGATTTTTAAAATCTGGACTGGGGAAACTGAAAAACTCAGTGCTTCTAAGTATATCCTAAGTGAAACAATAAATGTTATTGGTTTTTTTTTTAATCTGGACTGTGAAAGTGAAAAACTCTAAATAATTTACTATTGTGATAATACCTAAAAAGATTATCAAAATATACCTTAGGAATGTTCAATATACTAGGACAATAACATATAAGCTGGGTCATTCTGGTTTCAAAAATTTTCATATTAAGTCATTTTTATTGTTTGCTATTTTTGCGCGAAAAACAAAACGAAAACAATAAACAATACACTGCACTTAAATTGAAATATTTCTCGAAATACAAAGCCGGTTTTAAATGAAAATATGTCGTAAAATTGCACGGAATTTTCCATTTATTCGGAATGTTTATCTTGGCAAACGCTCTACCGTTTCAGCCAATAGAGAACTTTCAACGGATGAGTGTGACAGTTTTTCGCAAAAAAAATGTAATTAAAACTGTATATTTTCTTTATTTAAAAAAAATCCCGAATTTTGCCGCCAGCAATCGAAATAATATTTTATGTTGAGATATATCTAGAAGTGTTTAGCAGAAGTTTTGATTATATACTTAATAAAAGATAATTTTAAAATGGGGATTTTATGTATTATCAATAATAAGAATAGTTTACATCCTGTTTATACTCCAAATTGTATAACATGATTTAAAATACAATAACCGATAGATAAACATAAATCATTTTAAATTCTAATGAATTTAAGTTTTCTACTAAGTATTCCATTTAAGTCATTTTTTGCGATCCGGGTTTCGCCTTTTGGCATCATCAGGCACTATGTACACTCACCAAAGTGTAAATACGCACTGACAATGAAAACATTTAATTGTAACTTATATAATAAAATAATACAATAAAGTTGGTAAAACCTTTATAACTTAGGTTCCTACTAAGTCAAAGATCACAATACAAATTATAATAAATGAATTATGAATAGTTTAAGTGTTTGTAAAAAAATCCCTAGCACTAATACATACAATCAATAGGCGTATATATCGTCAAAACCCTAATAATAGATCATTAAATAATAATAATACTATATTCAAGAGGTGTAAAATCGTCAATACTGGGAAAACATTGTCAATGTATTGGGAATTTAATGGAGTTAACTAATGAGATATATCAATAAAAACAGTCATTAAAAAGTTATTTTAGTTAAGCAAGTATTCTTACATGCTACTTTTTTTGTTGTTTTTTAATATAAAAAATCGACAAAATAAGCCCACGTACCCAAGTACCCAAGTACACATAATATATTATTATATTATGCATACACATACATTGTTAATAAAAATATCGTGTAAATCCTATAAGCCAACTTCGTTGTAATTAAATAAGACGCGCACAAGTTAATTGGTAAAGCACATTGGCACAAATGCAGTGATTAAAGGTTCAAGTCCCGTTGGGCGTCGTAATATTTTTTTCTAAAAATATTTTTTATAGTTTTCCAAATAATTATGTATAATCTTTCATCGTCAATCAAGTAGCTTGATTTGGAAGAGCGCTGATGAGTAGGTATTAAAAGTGACCAATAGTTAAAATTTGTCGCAATTAGTATGTCACGTCGTAGCATATAGGTTAAATGTGACGGAATGGGGCGTAAACCCGTGGAAATGCAGGGTTTGATTCCCGGCCGGGGTGGCTTACTTTTTTCAAATTTTTTTTTCTATTAGTTATAATAATATACTCTCTCAGAAAGTGTTTTTCTAAATTATATAATAATATGTTCTATAATCTTTTGGTTGTACTATTTATTATTGGATAAATAGAATTTAGGGATGAAGCATTGTTTATAGAACATACATAATTTGGATGTTTTTAAAAAATATCATGGAGTATTTCAATATTAATAATGTTGTGCAAAAACAATAAAATTGTTTTATTCTTAGGCCTTCTCCACATGGCGAGTGCATGTGGACACCTAAATGAGGTCACCTGTACCTTTACCGTATGCGACAGTCGTCACTGCGCGAGTACGTGTGGACGGCTTAATGAGGTCACAATATATATAACTGGAATGCGCGCGAGTCAAAACGCGCCATTTTGTCAAGGCATAAAGACCTATAGGCCACATGCACTTGCGGTGAGACACGCGCCACGTGGACAAGGCCTAAGTGTTCTGTAGTATTTATGAAATATAAGTAGGGTAAAAATTTTATACATAGCTTAAAAAAAACGGTACTGTTCGGTTATCAGGAATACAGCGGAAAACACATTTTGAAAATAGCCGATAAACTGGATTATTTGTTAGGTTAACCTAACCTAACTTAACCTTACCTAACCTAACCTAAACTAACCCAAACTAACAAATAATCCAGTATATCGGGTATTTTCAAAATGTGTTTTCCGCTGTAGGTATTCCTGATAATCGAACAGTACCAAAAAAACTATAATTAGTGAATAAGATTGCACATAACTTAGGTTTTATTTTTGTTCATTATCAAACCAAAATGAGTCAAGTTGTAATGCAATTGTCTCGTTCTGATAATTTTATCGGGTTAAAAATAGAATTGAATTTAATTAAATAAAACGTAAGGGCTATAAATATCCACTATTATGTTTATACAGAAACACTCATTCATTGAAAATTGTTGACGTCTAGTGACCCGTATTAAAAACGTGGGCCAAAATAAAATATTTTTTGAGAAAATTTGATATTACGACGTTCAGATTTATCTGGCCAAATTTCCTACTGGCGATTTCAATTCAAAACAATAAATTTCAAATAATATTCTGTGTACGATATATTATATTAATATGTTGTATTACGGTTCCATATAATTTTGGATTATATTTTTATCTAGTACAACAATTCGGGAATCTTTTTTAACTATACATTAATAAAATTTACATTTCAATTTGCACAATTTTTGGGCTTATTTTGATCATTAGCAGTGAGATCAAAAAATAATAAAATACAAACCTTATTAAAACAATGCATTTTTACCATGAATGAAACTGACAGTGTTAATACAATTAAAGAAAACAAACATTATTATATATTATAATATATATATATATACTTATATAATTTCGTGGAAATATTAAATTGATCGTTTGAGATAGATATGCCATATAATAAGACGTATCCGAAAATTTGTACGTAAACAGTTCACCACAGGATACTTATTCGTGCGCCACAGTATGTGAAACATGAGTTCGTGTAACATTTATTCAAATGACAAGTTGTTCGTTGAACATTTCACCGTGGAGTATATTATTTGTATGTATGCTACAACTTGTGGAGATGTCTTTACTAGGTTAGGTTAGGTTAGGGTTATTCTAATTGAAACAGTACTATTTGCAAACTATCGCCGCATTTTTTGAGATACGTACAAATGTATTCCACGGTGAAATATTCAACGAAGAACCCGTCATTTGATTAAATGTTACACGAAATCATGTTTCACGTACTGCGCCGCACGAATAAGTGTCCCACGATGAACTGCATACGTACAACTTACATGTAACTACAATAAGAAATAAAACAGATTTATTTTTATAAAATACACATACAATTAGATAACTATGTTAATATTTTTATAAAATTATCGTGCGCTCCTGTTCGTAAAATATTCCATTTAAAGTGCTGGTTGAAAGCTTCTGAAATAGTGAACAGCATTTGTGAAGTTGGCAAAATTTTTCCCTAGATGCAGCAGTTACAGGGAAAGAAAACTACGTTAATTATCATACGATCGTCGAGCACTGTATTTTTTTGAGAATTAAATGTTTAAATAATGTTATTCATTCAAATTAAATAAAGAATTCGTCATTGGCCTTAGAATTTTTCTATTCTTCACTGCTTGGGTAGGTATTAGTATCTAGGGCGACCCTCGTTCAAAAAAATAAAAAATAAAATAAAAAAGAAAACTGTCACCATAGTAAAGTAATGGACGGCCGTGTTTCTTTTTTACTTAACACCTAGTCTCCCCTTTTCTTTCACGCTGTCATTGTAAATGATAAAGATACATTAAAGACGGTCACACCACGGCGATTTATTTAAGTTACATTTCACCCCAGCTTACCCATTTTTATCACACCCATATTACTACACTGTATGCATCGTTGCCAACCAAAGGATCTTTATGCTTTTTTCCTACTTTATAATGGTAACTTATTCTCTATAAGTATAATTGGGTGGCTCACAATAATTATGAAGCATGTCCAATTTTCATAAAAGTCGATTTTTCAGTGGCTAGATAAAACAGATTCATCTATTGTGTGTTAATATCACAATCGTAGCTTTACAATTTTCCGCATAAATGACAATACTTGTTTTTTTAATTTTATTTTGTTAACTGTCAATTCATGGTGAAACTGTATATTCATGAGTTGAAAATGTCCCTCTGAGGCGGGCAAAACCGGTCCTTATCCATTGATTAAAAGTGTAATTAGTACTAAAAAAAAATTCGTTTTATTAAATAAAAACAATAAGATAATACTAGTATTGATAAGACATCAAATTGAATATGAATCAGGTCCATTTTGACAGTTGCTTCAGCAGTATAAAGAAGTATTTACTAACAATAATTTACTAATATTAATAAAGCCTGAATATACTTTATATTTCGACTATTTTTATTCAAATTGACCGACGTCCTATCAAAATATGGTAAGTAGGTATATACAGTGAAAACATTCCTGAATTTTACAAAAGGAGATTTAACTTTAGGTCCAAATATCTCAGGATCCATTTTGATGGACATGATCCATAATTATTAAAATATGAACCACCCAATTATATGTAGATCCATTATTTTTCATTTATTCCTAGCAATTAAAATAGTATTTAACTTTTCAAATGTGTATCTGTAGCTGATTCATCATACCGTCACACTTTGAGACAACGAATCTTCAATGTTACAACTAGTAGAGTTGCTATTTCATAACTTTGCAGTCCGGCTCCAGGATGAAAATGATTCATTTTTTTATATAATATACGTGGCGTTTAGTTTCAAATCCCCCTCAAACGCTTTTTGAATTTTTTTTGAGTTAGACATGTATTTAGATACTCCAAAAACCGTCAATACGTACGATTAAAAATAGGGTAAATTTTCCTAAATTGGCCTAAAAGCCAAAACACTCTTTAGAATGTACGAATTAAATAAAATAATTACAAGATAAAAAGAACTTTTTATATCCCGCGTTTTTAAAATTTCTGTTGAATCATATAAACTTGATAATTCTTGTATTAATAAAAACTTTTTATTGTACTTCAAACACGCACGTTAACATCATTTTACTCCCTACTTCAATTATAGTTTGTCAATTTATGGCTACGGCCGTATGTTGTAGCTTAACCATTGGGGAATGCCAAAAGAAATGGCGTATTAAAAAAAAATACTACCTTATTCTTAGGTCAATAATTATTATAAAGTAATCATTATTCGTAATATAATTATCACCCTTGAATGGTCAAAAATATAGCTTATAATTAGTATTTTTAAAAATATCTTCAAATGTGTTAATCTTGCCCATTTTTTGAATAATAAAATGCCTAATTTTTGTCAAATTTGGGATCACAGAGATTATCAATAAAATTTTTTATCGTAAATATTTCACTATAATAATGTCAATATAAATTATACTGATAGTTTTATAAATTCGTTTAAAAATTAATAAATGTAAAAAATATTAACACCACTGCACATGCATTTACTGAAAAAAAGACTATATTCTAAAACATTGCGAGAGGTTTAAGAGAATGTTATTTTATGTAATAAAATACTTTATGCAGTCATAAAATGTTTAAAATTAATAATATAAAAGATAATAAGGCTTTAAAATTATATAAATAGATTATTTACAATGTTTAAGGTATGTCCAGGATCATACTTTGAAAATACCATAAAACCTAGTCTCACAATACTTGAAATAACATAGCTATACCGATGTTAAAAAACCATACAAAATGATTTTGCTAGATTTCAAAATCAGCCAAGTTCATAGATGAATAGGAGAAAAACAGCTTTTTGTTTTCTCAAATACACAGTCACAAGGGTGAAAGCTTAGATTATTTCGAGTATAGAATATTTAAAATTAATAAATTCCATATTTTGATAATGCAGATGTTAGAAAACAGTAAATCTGCAGCAATTCACTAAAAAAAAGCTCCATTTTGACCTACGCTGAGCATGTCCCCCCATAACCAGTACCATGATCGAAATTCACATTTTATTTATATGGCCTTAATATAATAGTAGATCTTGCTTCTCACCATAAACTTAAACATATTGTAAATTTATGAAAGATTAGGACCTGTTTCGTTTTATATCAAAATAAGTAGTGACAATCTTGATATAATGAAAATTATTATATTAATTGTCGGTTCACATAAACAACGTAGACATGAGTGTTTGATTATTATTATTACTTTGACTGGTTTGCTGTTTTGGTTAATATTCTCATTTTCAGAATGATAATTAATTTATTTTATGATTCAATTTCAATTCAATACATTTCATTTATTTTAAACATAATATTGTGAACATTACAAAGCTTAAGTTTAAGACATTCACAACATGACATGAAACATTATTATAAAGAATAAAAAAAGTTATAAAACGATAAAAATGAAAATATAAAAAGAGAACATAATAATATAAACATACAAAAGCAGTGAAAATACAATAATTATACATCTATAAAAGTTCAAAGATGTACACCAAGTATACTAAGCAGGTCCGATTTTAAGAATTTATAAAGTAGCGTCCACATAAACTCACCTCACGCAAGTGGAATATATCAACACCCGAAGCAATTTGGTTGAACATAATTATCGCCCTCCCAATTGGCATTACCAGTGGCAGGTTCGTTCTGTACCTTGGAAGAATAAAAAACTGATGCTCTCTATTTCTAAGGTATTTTTATAACCCGAAATATAAAAGGTCATAGAATTAATTCATTATATTTATATAAGTGTCGTGAGAGATATTTTAGTGAATATAATTTGAAATTTAAGACATATATGTTGTAAACATTTTTAATAAATTTTTCATTTATAAATATAATTCTTTAACGTCAGTATTTAAATGTTATAAATTCTTATAACAAGAGCATTTATTTTTTTCTTTTGCGTGTAAAAATTATTTTTTATTATACCTACATATTATTACAACACAACATAGTCCCTTTTGTATGGTTAAGATCTTTTTCTAGTAACGGATTACCACAAAAGTATACAAGGCAAATACTAAAGAAGCATAAATAATAAATAACGGTCTTAAAAAAATAAAACAATGCTACGTTACTTGGTAAAGTTGCACTTGAGCTTTTAACAAAAATAAAAAAGCTTAACATTTCATCATCAAATGCAAGACATGAGCTTTTGATATCCATGGTTTTCGGTTCAATTCCTAGATAATCACAATACATCTGAGGGGATGATGAAATGTGGAGAAAGTTTCGATAAGAGAGTTTATTAATCGATACAAGAATAAATAAATACAATGATTGAGATGACAAATAGTCAACTTTGTTAAATAGTTAGTAACTTTGTTAAATAGTGAATAACAAAGCTTACATTGGCATTATTTGTGTCGCTGTTTTTGAAACAGTTATCAATTAAAAATATACCGGGTTGGGCCAATTGTGGTCGCATTTATCCTATCTTTTCACCTACCCTCGAATTTTTATTTATTATTGTAGCAAGATTACGGTGACTAGCAGTTACGGGTCATGAAACGACTGTGATTGTGTATAACATTTAGTTAGCTCGAGTGACATCAAGAAAGCGGTCGTGTGCAGGTTTGTTATAGTTTAGCAGTCGTTAACTACCGAGCGACTCAAAACGCATATGTTCGACCTCGTTGCACTAAATCTGATACGGTTTGAGCGTACGTCGCGTTTATCATCCATCCTGAACTTATTATCATCATTCATCCTAAAACCAAATGAAACCGTGAGAGTGACATTCCGAACCGTCCATTTACCAGTGAGTGAGTGCGTGAACACCGAATCAGCTCCAGCGTGCGCCAGCCCTGCCCAACTCATAAAATGCGAGGCATGAGTTTTTGATATCCATGGTTTCCAGCTCAATTCCTAGATAATCACAATAAATCTGAAGGGACGATGAGGTCGGGAGAAAGTTTCAATGAGAGAGTTTATTAATCGATACAAGAATAAATAAATACATTGATCGAGATGACAGGGTAATGTTATTATCGCGTTTACGGATGTACACCCACGGTGGCCGCGCGGTTTAATCGTTGGACTATAACGCCATGGATCCCAGATTCAAATCCAGGGTCTGGCAAGTACGCATATTGTTTTTCAATTTGTGTGTGAGTCAGGGTATGGACCTAATAGGTTGAGCAAGTGGCTGACATCCATTTCTCGTAAAAATTAAAAATCTGTTAATACAAACCTATACTCTGTGGAGGCCCATATGATCTTTTAGGATCGGACATGGTCGAATAATAATAAAAATAATAATTACGGATGTAATAATGAAATTAATAAGACTGCGAGACTAGACTCGAATCAATGAGGGTTGACTGTGTCCAGTTACCAGACTCGTGATGAGTATTGAGACGAGCGACGAGTTATGGAGCGTTCTTGTTTTTATACAAATGCTGCCCATACATTACAAGATACATTGTCGCAATCAAATAATACTCCATTTACACGTGCATGGATGTACTGTGCACAGTAAGAAAATGTATGGGGAAACATGTATTATCCTGCAGTTGGAAAAATTGCGTGCATAAATCAAACGAGATTGTAAGATTCCAAATTGTGATGATTTATTGCGCTCAAGTAAGATTATTTTCGATCTGCGCCTGAGCAGTAAAGCGATAGGGGCAAACGTGCCGGTAAAAAAATGAACTACTCATTTTAAGCTCCGATTTTTAATACGACCTGTCAGATTGTAGTATAAAATGACAACATCGAGCCTCGCTAATTCTTGAAGAATGAGATTGGAGAGACAATCAGCACTTTTACGTGTAAACAATTATTGTCATGACAGTTTAAAATAAGCGCAAATGCCGACAGTAATTTCATGCATGTGTACAGGCGCTATAAATCATAATAAACAGTATTAATCAAGGTATATGATTAAGGAAATGCTGACTTTGTTTTGTTTTGACTAGGACATGACGTGTTCTGGATGCCGTCAGATAGTGCAACACTTAGTAACTTTGTCGCACAGCTTAAAGGGTTCCGTCGCAAACAGGTCCTCCTTTATCCTGCAGCGGTGCTTTAAAAGCGATCTACGCGCTGCAGGTATCACATAGTGGGGGGTGTAATAGAAAACCGAGTGAAATGGCGCAACTTTTTTCTTGCCATATGCTCCAATAGTGAGGCGTGACAGGATGAAAGATGAAGGATGAATAAATGTTTAAAATATTACTGTTTTTAGTAAAATAAATCTACACAAATAGTACATTAAAATAATCATAACACTATTGCAGGTTGTGTGGGTTTATCAAAGCCTTTAAACAGTGCATTGAAGTAAAACCAATCAAATGACAAAGGATATTCTACAGAAGCTCGCTTTGCTTTGGTTTCCAATAATATTGCAGATTGTAGAGAAAACAGCTTTGTTACTGCTTGGATTAATTTCAATGGCTTTATTGTTTGGGCTTCACTAACTTGTATTTATACGTGTGCTAGAAAATTGTTGAACTGTATAATCTCTATAAGAAACGTAATTGCATCTTTCCCAATATCGTCTTGATATAAATGGTTAACAAATTAGTACTATCGATTTTTAAAAGGTCATAGCAGCCATTTTTTTCTGATGCCTACCAAAATTGACATTTGTGTACAGTATTTAATTTATTAAAAAAAGTCAATACGCAATGCAATATTTATCAAAATCTTCTAAAAAAAAACAAGAAAACACTCTATAGGTTATAGTTAGCTGCCTTCCAGGACGCTGGAATCCGGCTGGCTTGAAAAACAGGCAAGCCAGGTTAAAATTCTCTTCTGGAATCCACAGCACGTGTACAAGCCAGGTTTAACGTCGCCTTTTTACTCAGCGTGATGAGAAGCTACTAGGTGCGTGCTCTTATCTTCTCGTTGCACCTAAATTCATACTACCACCGCACATCCATAAGCCGTCGTAAACATCTATTTTCAAAGCTTAGTATGCGGTTGCTTTGAGCCTTTTGTAAAGTGCCATGAGTCGCTACCGTAAAGCAGCACCGTCAGAATGCAAGCGTCGAATAGACGGCATTTGGCTTTTACCGAGTACAGTCGTGAGTCCAGATACTCCGCATTGAGTTGAATATTGCTATAGCCATTCATATTCGGATAGCGAGCTCTCTTTGCAAAATGCCAACTACCGGAAGGTGCACCCCCAGGTATTTTAAGCTGTCGAAGCTCTCAATGTATTGCCCCTCGCAAATCAGAGGGAAATTCGGATCAGGACAGCTGGTGCTGTTGCATAAAACGTTGGTTTTCTTCGCGTTGCTTTGATACTACAAAGAATTTTGAATGAGGAATGAATTGAGAATGCGTTTATACAGCCACACATTTTGAGCCCCAACTCTCCGTAAAATTTTCTGGTTTAGCGTCCATACTATAGAAAAGGTACTTGGACCTCAATTAAGGTCTCGATTGCTTAGGAAGCGTCTCTTTGAGGAAGCTACTTTTTCTCGATTCTTGTTTGATGTCATGACAGGTCCCATTTCTCATTGATTCGTAAATAATAATTATAGTGTTAAACGTGTTGGCATTTGGGGTCGCTATTTTTGATACAGTTATTAATTTAAAACATACCTAGTTGGGTCAATAAATTATGGTCGCATTCATATTTTCTTTCCACCTACCCTCGAATTCTTATTTATTTTTGTCGCAATACTAGGCCAACTATCAGTTACGGGTCATGAGGTGACCGTAATTGCTAATAACATTTAGTTAGCTCGAGTGACATCAAAAAAGCGGTCGTGTGCGGGTTTGTTATAGCTTAGCAGTCGTTAACTACCGAGCGACTCAAAACGCATATGTTCGACCTTCGTCGCACTAAATATGATACGGTTTAAGCGAACGTCGCATCTTTCATCCATCCTGAACTTGTCAGCATCATTCATCCCAAAACCAAAAGTGAAACTGTGAGAATGACATTCCAAACTGTCTGATTTATCAGTGCGTGATTGCGTGAATACCGTACCAGCTCTCTCCACATAAAAAGACAGTGTTTTTCATTTTGTTTAAACCACTCCCTCTAGATCCGTATTCCACCACCATCGCCTTCAAATTACAGTCTACTGCTAAAAGCGCCAGGAATACTTTCAGCATTTTAGATCAAAACTCTCTGTGATTTAACCAATCCGGTATCAAGTATCATGTAAATGATACTTACATGATAAATGACAGAAGAATGATTAAAGTATATTTTCCTCCCCTTACTTACTTGCTACGCCTGTACCCACCATCTACGACGTAGCTTGTCTACGCGCGTAGCCCCTTTACGCCGTGGCGTAGCAGTAGCAGCCTGCAATCTTATAAGCCACGCGATTTATCAAGAAGCTTTATATTTCGTTTCAAGCGAACATTTGTTTAAATTTATTATATACATTCATAATGCACTTAGAGGGATCTGGGATATTTTTTTTGATGTTTAAGCTATTTTTACTTTATATAAAGATATGAGCATATATTATATTTTAACGTTAAATGGATATATTTTTTATGCCGGTATTCAAATGATGACAGAATTCTATCATATTATAATATAACTTGTCTATCTGAATGCATAGAATGTCGAATTAAGTTTGGTCGAAATAACATCAAAGTGACATGCATAGATCAAAATACAATAAAGCTTAATAGTGAGGCAACCACGAGCCAACAATTAGATTTTTTGATTTATATAATATTATTAAAATTATTTTTAAAATATCGTGTAATAATAAAAGCTCAAAATAATTTAGTTTTCGAAACTAGTATTTATTTTTTCCTATTAAAATAATTACCGATGTTAGATTTTTGGGTTTGTCATATTGTATCCAGCTATTTAATATATCTTCGTTTACTAAATTTTGAAAGTCATATTTTGAAAAAATAGATTATTAGGCCTTACGTTTTCTAATTTTGCACAGTTTTTGCATTTTTTACTACACTGACACACTTTTACTACCTCTTTGCCAGATTCCCTTGCATACGATTGGATCAATAATGATATTCACTAATATAGTATTATGTAGTAATAAATAAATAAATAGATAATAATCTAATATATAAAAATTTATATTTGTTTGTTTGTTTGTTTGTTTGTTCGTATTTTATGCGCTGCCATACCGTTCATCCGATTGCGATAAAACTTTGTCAACTTATTGCTTGCACTTGCGCAAAGAGTATAGGTTATACTAATATATACAAATGAATGTCTGTCTGTCTGTATATCTGTCTGTCTGTGTGTCTGTCCCGTATGCGTTCCTATACCACTCATCCGATTGCGATGAAATTTTGGTAAGTGGTTGTATGCACACTCATAAAGGTTTCCAAATTAGAAAAATCATCATTTTCTTCTTCTTCTTCATTCTATCTTCTTTTATTCGTATGGTCACTATATCATTCATCCGATTGCGATGAAACTTTCGGCAGTGTTGTGCCAACACCCGCGAAGGTTTCTGAATTTGTACAACCATCTTTTTCTTCTTCTTCATTATATCTTCTTTTATTTGTATGGTTGCTATACCATTCATCCGATTGCAATGAAACCTTCGCAGTTGTTGTGGTAACACTCGCAAAGGTTTCTGAATTAGTACAACCATCTGCTTTGTCTTCTTCTATTCTATATTCTTCTATTCGTATGCGTTCCTATTCCATTCATCCGATTGCAATAAAACTTTTGTCAGTAACTGTGCTAACACCCGCAAAGGTTTTTGAATTAGTACAACCATCTTCTTCTTCTATTCCATCTTCTTCTATTTGTATGCGTTCCTATACCATTCATCTGATTGCAATGAAATTTTGATCAAGTGTTGTGCTCACGCCCGCAAAGGTTTATGAATTAGTACAACCATCATCTTCTTCTTCTATTCGTATGCATTCCTATACCATTCATCCGATTGCAATGAAATTTTGATCAAGTATTGTGCTTACGCCCGCAGAGGTTTTTAAATTGATACAACCATTTCTTATTCTTTTTCATCTATTCTATCTTCTTCTTTTCGTATGCGTTCTTATACCATTCATCTGATTGCGTTGAAATTTTTGTTAGTTGCTGTACACACACCTGCGAAGGTTTCTAAATTAGTATAATATAAAATACAAAGTTTGTTTCATCAAATTTCAATTTTTTTTTGCTACATATTAATAACATTAATAACGTTTGCATATTTTGGATTCGATTTTAATTTAGTGTTCTTTTGTTTGACCTTTACTCCTATTAGAATTATTTTCATATTGCCATATTGTATTATACAGATATTTTAATATTAAAAAAATAATTACCTCCTAATATTTTTTTAATATCTAAGATAAATATAACCACGAAGCAACCCTGTGCGAAGCCGGGTACTTCAGCTAGTAATATATATAAAAAAATATTTTTAGTATATACTAAGAATATCATTTTCATCCTAGAGCTGGAGTGCAAAGTTATGAAGCGTATACTCTACCAACCAGAGGTTGGTTTAACTACTTATATGTTATTATGAAAGGCAGTCAATAAAGTCAAAATTTTAATTTAAAAAAAAAAATGTGGTTGAGCTTTTTAAGTGGACTGTAAATATTTTATGGGAAGATGATGAGGTCAGATATAGGGGTAAGGCGATGGAACAGAATGCCAGACACTGACCTTTATGATGATGTATGATAGCTCCGTTGTCTGGTTTCAAATTTTGCTCGCGCGGTATTATTGTTTTGGGTCACCCGGTTCGCACCCTCACGCACTTTGTGAGACAGTTTTATGGATTATATATGAGAGTATATGAATGATAATAATAGATTCTGAATAAGTCTGTATCTATTGAGTCAATCACTTAAGCGACGGAAAGCTATAAGAAGCCCGCTCACGCCCGCTATCGTGATGCTACTGAATGTTCTTTGTGACACCGTGTCTCCTGACCCGTAATTGATTATTGATTGTTTGGTGACAATAACACTGGGAATTAGGAGGTGGGTGAGGAGATAAGGAGTGGAATGGGAACATAAATGGTCCAACCAACATGCTAATTGAGATTTCACTCACGATGGATGAGCGGGTAATGTGTCGGCCTATAAATAATGTCGTGGGTCCCGGATTCAAATCCTGAATGTGGTAGCAAATAAACAACATATTGTTTTTCAAAAACTGTTTGGACTTAGAGAATCGACCTAATGGGTTGAACAATAATTAGTTTACATTCATTTCTCGTAAAAAAATTGTTAATATAAATTTCACTATAATTACAATACAACTACGTAAGTTAAAATATAATAATAATATTTTATCTAGAAATAAATGTCACTAAATTATGTTATTATTATTAATAATAATTACTAGATAAAAATAACTTTTTATATACCACGTTTCATAATTTTCTGTTGAATAATAATAGAGATTTGACAATTCTATGTATTAATAATTAAAGACAAATAATAAGGCAATTGTCAACAAATCATTTTTTTGCTATTTTGCAACAAACAAACAAATATAGAATACTTAAATGTCATTTTGATTTCCATAGTAACGCACGTATATATTAATAATTTTGTTGCTAGGAACACCCCCTTAGCAACTTATAATTGTGGATTGGATTACGGGTTTCTTCTGAAATAACTTTTCATACAATATAGAATTAACTGAAAATGAATTGAATTTTAATGAAACGGCTAAAAGTAATAAAAGAATGCATAGGCATCGTGTTCTGATATATTCTAAAAGTTTTAAATGTCTAGCTAGTCGGGAAATTAGTTAAAAAACGATTGCAAGATTTGTACTGGATAAACAACCACCGGATAAACAAGAATATGAGCTAAGAAAAACGTGGTAAAAAATACTTTATTCCTAATATTGCAATGCCTTTAAAATAACCGAAGATATACTTATGATTACTAAGTATACCTAATGATGACGTTATTAATACTTCGTTGCAGTAATAAAAGCTCATTCGTGGTTAGTTACTGATTAAAAATACAGAAATTCTGCATAAAATTACAGTTTAAAACTCCTGTAGATGTGGTTTTACTCTATCTTGTGAGTTCAGACTTGTATGAGAGAGAAGTTTAACGATCTCTAGACAATGGTTTCATTGTCACTATTGTGGAAAGCTGTAATATAAAGATTCAACTCATGACTTCAACTATTATTTTTTATTAGTTTTATTATTAAAAAATGGAACTAATAAAAGATATTAAATAGGATTCTTCATCATCGCGTGTTTGAACATGTAGCATTTAAAAAAAAATATATTTTTATTCCGGTTAGGTACATGTTCAAACACGCGCGTTAACATGACCTTACTCCCTACTTCATTTATCGTGTGTAAAGTTATGGCTACGGCCGTATGTTGTGGCTTAGCTACTGGGAAATGCCAATAGAAATGGCGTATTTCAAAAAAATACTACCTTATGCTTAGGTCAATAATTATTATAAAGCAAACTTTATTCGTAGGATGTTTATTACATTTGAATGGTCAAAAACATAGCTTATGATCAGTATCTTCAGAATTATCTTCAAATTTGTTAATTGTGCCCATTTTTCGAATAATAAAATGCCTAATTCTTGTCAAATTTGGGATCACAAAGATTATAAAATATATTTTTTTATCGTAAATATGTCACTATATAATGTTAACATTAATTTTACTAATGGTTTTGTAAATGCGTTTAAAAATTATTAAATCTAAAAACTTAACACCACTGCACATGAATGTACCGAAATATGACTTTATTCTAAAACATTAGAGCAAAAGGCTTAAAATAATACTATTTTATGTAATAAAATACTTTATGCAGTCATAAATGTTTAAAATAAATATAAAGGATAATAAGACTTCAAAATTATATAAATAGATTATCTATAACGTTTAAGGAATGTCCAGAATCATACTTTGAAAATACCATAAAACCTCCATTTTGACCCACGGAGCGCACGTCCCCCTTAATCACGTCTACGTTAATACTTTAAACTTTATTAATAATAATAATGAGTATGGACTTACCATTATCAGTTTCGAAGAACGACATACAGCGAGTTTTTTTTACTCACCAAGGGGTTAATTGAATCGCTCCCCAATATGCGTATACTAATGTTTATGTGTTCGTATTCTTTATGAAATAAGAATTGTACGGCGGCGACGGGGTGGGACTAAATTACCCCAGTCAGTGAAAAATAGACGCCATAGCTTTCCTAATTTATACATATGCCACTGTAAAATAGAGCGTATTTAATTTAAATAATTATTTTAAAACCGCGTAACTATTATTATGTTATTACATGTTTTACAATCATAGATTTATTTACTTTTATAATAATAATAAATATCTGACGTAAATTTTTGACATGATATGGATGTGGGGATGATGCCTACGATCCATTAAAGTAGAGACGCGAGTAAAATATTACATATTATTACAATAAATGAAAACGTTACTTTTGCATATTATAATTTGGTTAGAGATATTGTACGATACATCATTACTAGGTAAATACAATTGGAAAAGATGCGTTGTTAGATTTATATTGTGTGTTCAAATATCAAACAGAATACTAATTGACTCGCAATACTTTTGTGTTTGGATCTTGCAGAGTTAAATGATTGGAGTTAAGCAGCAGCTCCATTTGCACTCAAAGTGTTTATTGCCAAGACAGGATCCTTTGTCTAGTCTCACAATACTTGAAATAACATAGCTATACCGATGTTACATACAAAATGATTTCGCTAGATTTCAAAATCAGCCAAGTTCATAGATGAATAAGAGAAAAACAGCTTTTTATTTACTCAAATACACAGTCACAAGGGTGAAAGTTTAGATTATTTCGAGTATAGAATATTTAAAATAATAAATTCTACATTTTGATAATGCAGATGTTAAAAGGCAGTAGTTCTTCAGCAATTCACAAAAAAATCAAAAATACCTAGAGGTGGATTTGGCTGATTTTGAAATGTAGCGACACTATTATGTACTTCATTTATTTTCTGACTTTGTACCTTTATTATAGTTTGATTTGCTAGTATTTGATCATCATAAATAATAATAATTATTACATAATTAAGAAAATCTATCACGAATTTAAGGCATAAACTTCAGTCAGATGAAGCGTTGTCATTGTCTAATCTTGATTGATTATTTGAAATACTCCAACGGTTGGTCCTGAGATATCTTGACACTCCTGACAGCCTTCGCATAAAGGAGGGTAATCCCCAAAGTAATTTTGTCATCTTCAAATTTATCTAGGTAAAGATAATAATATCTTGACTTACCTTGGCTTCGATAATATATTTAGTCGTATCTGGAAGGAATGGAAGTTTATCAAATGTATATAATACATTTTTTTGAATAATTCAATTGAGGGTACTAGTTTAAAAGTGGGTTATCTCCATTATATTCTGCAGTAGCGAAGGGTGGAGGTAGGCTGTTAAGATTCGATATAAACAGTCCACACTAAACTTTGTCAGTCATACGTATTTTTGTTTTCATCGAACTAAGTCTACAATGTGCAGATAGTATTTGTTAGTTTTCAAAATTCAATTAAACTCTGCCTAATTCAAGCCACAGTAGATAATAGTCAAAAAATATTCGTTTCTCTATAGAACATCTTAAATTATGCCATAAACCGTACATAATTTTAGATATTTTATTGATAGAAGAATATTTCTTATCGATTATATTTTACTATAGGCCCACGGTGGCCGCGTGAAGCGTTGGACTATAATGCCGTGGGTCCCAGGTTTGAATCCTGGATCTGGCAAGTCCACATATGGTTTTCCAATTCGTAGGTGTCAGGGTATGAACCTAATAGGTTGAGCAAGTGGCTGACATCCATTTCTCGTAAAAAAAAATTGTCAATACAAACCTCTACTATGATACATATGATCTTATTAGGATCGGACATGGTCGAAAGAATAGGCAGAGCTTATTAAATTTAAAAAAAAATTACCAATAACATCTGTTATTTGTATCTATTCTAAAAACTAATAAGTATAGCTTGAAAGGTGTGCATTATTTTTGTTTGATCGCCCATAGCATACCTAAACTATTAGGGTTTGGTCTGTGCAGGGTTTAATTGAATTTAAAAAACTAACCAACACTATCTGCAAATTGTATTCTTAGTTCAATGAAATCAAATAAATATGACTGACAAACTTTAGTATTTACTATTTATGTTGAATCATAACAGCCTACCTCCACCCTTTGCTACTGATATTGTCATTTTGAGATAATCCCAAAATAGCCGTTATGCATATTATTTAAGACCGCAAGTAAAATATTCAACTTTTATACTTGCAAATATTATCATAATCATTAGCCGGGGTCGATTCACTGCTAGATAATTGGCTCCCCTAGCTTCCTTCACTTTTCTCGGCCACTAGTTCTATGGTGTCACATACATCCACCAATATACGTATCATTGTATGTGTTAAGTACCCCTTGCGTACCACTATATAACGGCATTTGTCTAGCCCATTGCCATTTCATCTGTTTAGCGACCTCAGTCAGATCGCGTAATATTATCTGCTTCTTCATCCATTGGTTCATTTTGTGATCTTTATAAGTTATGCCCAACATGGACCTTTTCATGCCATGTTTTGCTTCTCTTTACTTTTGGATTTAAATTAATTATGTAATATTTTAATTAAGAGTTCATGTTTCTGATGCATACGTGAGCATTCGTAGCACACGTTGGTTGAACACTTTACGCTTGACATATTAATGTGAGCTCACTTTCGAAGATGCTATTCAGATGATTGAAAATATATCTGCAATAATTAGTAAGAAAAAGTAGCTTAATAAAATGACCCAAAGGTCATTCAAATTATTATAAAAACCATATTTAAAGTTTGTTGATAAATAAATAATATGGCGGCTGCAATAACGGATAAATTTAATAAGTATAACCACGATTGAAATCAGTCTCTAGTTTAATACTATGTTTTCTAAAAAAATCAAATTTATTTATTGACATAAAATAGTGAACTTTACAAATTATAAATTTTAGATGTTCATAACATGATATTTACAACCAAAGAAATATTATTAAAACAGTATAAAAAACACAGATGTATGTAGTGCTAGAAAAATTATATAGCGACTAAATACAAGTAGATACATGAAAGTATATCGAATAAGCTAAGTAGACCCTATTTTAAGGATTTATAAAATAACACCCATTTAAACAATACTCTAATAAAAAAAAATATATAAAAATGTAGGTAACCGACTTTGAAACCATTAGTCTCCAATTTTTTGGTCGGAGTTTTGATCGAATATATTATTATGTCGTTTTTCGTCCTCTTATTTTCATGACAACTCTCCACTATGAGAGAAATATTATTTGTTCTATCAATTACCACCAAATTCGGTTTCGTTCACTGCTAAATTCATTAGATCATGAGTTGGAGAACGCTGTACTTTTCCCCATGATGGCCGAGTGGTTGCATGACAGAATACAATAATGTCGAAGACACGGGTTTGAATCTCGGAAAAATTCATATCTCGTTTAAATTTGTGGACTTAATATATTGAAATAGTGGGTAACATCGATGTGTGGTAAAAAAAAAACTGTTTATGTAACCTCCACTCTGTAGAGGTCCATGTGATCGTTTTAGGATTGAACATGGTTATGTTATCTAACGTTATGATTTGAACCTGTAACCACTGAACTAATTGTACTTTACCAATTAAGCTACGGGCATTCTAATTAATCACGACGAATTTAACTAGTATTTCGTACATTAAATACTTATTAAAATGCGTTAATATTGGTTACCGGTTTTTGTGTTTCAAATCAAGGTATTACTAAGTATACCTATAAGGGTTTCGCTAAAGGCAAGTGACTTTTGGTATTATCATTAACCATTCGCAACATGAGCATTTTTGTGTTTAACTCTAAAAGTATGGTTTCGAGATATCAGCATTTGAAGTAACAAATCAATTTCGTACTGTAATATTGCGGTAAGTTTAAGAACTTCATATGAGCTTAATACTTTAGTATATCAAATCAAAATAATACACTAATGCACCAAAATTATACATCACATTGATGCATTCCAATAGTATATAATAATGATAATATTGTAAAGCAGTCAACTTCTTAAAATATTTTGAAAATACTTTAGTGAATTAACTCAATGACAACGTATTTCACATTTTCTTTGAGTTTAACAGGCAAAAAATTCTGAATAAAACTACATTAGGTATTAACTAAAAAATGTCAACTTTTGACTTAATACAACAAAAGTACTCGTAGAGCGTATAATCAGCTACAATTGTATACATAAAGACTTTATAAAATATTATGTAGATAATTGAAGTGTTTTCTTCAATTAATATCTCTACCCAAAAACATATTATTGGTGCGAAGGAAGTCGAAAAGCAAACGAAAACATCTGAAATCAAAATTCACATTTTTTTTTTTTAAATATTTTGCAATGTTTATTACTAGATATGATGTACCTATATAGATTCTTGTCCAATCTCTCCGTATTGATGGCTCCCTCTGCTACCTTATTGGTTATTATTTAGTTATTTAGTTGACAGTCATTGATGGAACGCCAAAAAAAAAATTTAATAAAAATTACAGGCACAAAAAATATCAGCTAAGTAATTAACAATTAAAAAGAGCGAATAAAAATACTCTTTCAAAGAAAAAATCGTCGACTAAAAATAAATAAGTTTCGTTCATAAAAAAATATCAAAAAAGCTCACAATTATGTATTTTTTTTAATTGGTTAATTTTACCAATATTATGTACTGAGATACTTTATATTTAAATGAAAAATCTTTAAATTATTAATTTTTATTTACCCACCAATGTCATTGGTAATTTTGCGGTCTTTATGATACCCCGTTACTGAACGGATATAATGTTTAATGGCGTTACGTGTGAATAACCTCAAATCATACTCGGTCTTGATCGAGCATATTACGAGGCCTACGTTTGGAGTGAAGCATCAGCAGTTTTTTTATGATTGGTAATGTCTCAGGAGCGGCGGCACTTCGACCACGACCACCATGACATTCCACCCAAGAGTTCTAGGTTCGACTTCCGGTATGAATCCTGGACACAATATTTATGTGTTTTTCTCAAAGCCTGGGTGTTTGTTATTATTGAAAATTACTAACAACCACCTTCTAAGAAAAAGCAAGGAAATGGTTATTAATAATTATTCAAAAACAAAAAATGTCTCAGAAGCAGATTCCCAAAACTAACTTCACCACATACTCAAGTGTGTTTTGTTTGATTTTACAGAGACTTTCTATTACAAAGTGCTCATGATAGAGGGAAACAGGGTAAACCAATAAAAATGGATGATTCTAACTAACAACTAATATATTGTATAATGAACAAAGCCAAGTAATACGAACATATAAAAGTATATGATGAGATCTTTGTGGCTACCAAGTCGGACGGCCCGAAGAACCAAATAGTTGCTTGGATATTTAAGGATTTTTTTCTTTTCGGATTACATCCTCAGCCATTTACAGTTATGTGGTTTGCATCCACAGGACATCAAGGGAAGGCAAAATAGACAAAAAACGTAAGGGTGCTGGAGCGACCAAGTTGAGGAGATCACTGTAGGTAGTCTAAGTACTGCTGTAAGTGAAGCAGAGATCGAGAGAACTGGACAGAAAATTATGAGAATTAAAGGTGGTCACGATTCTCAGTCATGAGGGAACTACTAATGAACCGACCAAACCACACATACCCGCACCACACTTGATCTTAAACAATTAGTGTATCATGGGGATCTACGTTTACTGGGAATTACCAGTATTTTTATTTGACTGATAATGTCTCAATTATTAGAGTGTACGTTTTATATTTTTGGATTTTTTTTCACTTTTTACTACACTAATACGCCTATTTGCCTGATTACTTCGCATAAAATTAGATAAAAATATGATATACATTTTTATAATAAATATATGTTGTAATAAATTAATAAATATATAATATATGTAAAAAACATATTTTTAGAATATGTAGAGATATAGAATTACAATAATTATAATATATATCTATTTTTCGTAGTGTCAAATTCCTGGCTACTCGTATGTCCATTAACGCAAATGCCATTTAGTCGTTGACTCGATCAAAATAATTATTTACTAAATTATAATATTTAGATATTACTTTGATTATATAAATACCGAATAATAATTCGTCGAAAAGGTCACTCAAATCTAAGTACCTGGCCCATTACTATCTCAATATATGTATTTTTAGTTTATTTACATTATTGTACCAATTGTTTCTCACTTCTATACCATCACGAATAACCACGATCGTGTTTCATCTACAAAACCATCGACCCTCACATCGACCACTCCTGCAAATATATGACTTCATTTTCATCCTAGAGCCGGAGTGAAAAGTAATGAAGCATATACTCTGGCAGTCATCGTAGTTATCCAAGACTGACGTCGCCATGCACTAAAAACAACTGACAACATACATAAATAAATAAATCAAATTTCATATAATTGACAACTATGTATGGTGTTACAATGTTTAAAATATTTTGTATTTTGATGCAAATGGCCGAGGATCGTAAGGTCCTTTTTTGTTATTAAAGGAATTGCGGGTTGAAAGCGCGTATTTTAACCTCCGATGACTCCTTCAGAGGTTACAATTCATCAGTTGGAAACAACATTCCCTAAAGGATCATTGTGTTTTAACTCAAGTTGTCATCAAATTGTTACCAGCATTCCCTAAATCCCGAGTCAAACAGTTATTATTATTGTTATGGTCCAATTTTCGGGAATAATTCGGAATTGACGTAGGTTGACTCGTGGTAGAATAGCATAATTAACATGTTACTGAATTGACTCTGACTGGAGCGCTTAGAGTTGGGTCCATTATGGCCTTATCAAACCTTAGTGTTGTTGACAGTAGGCGTTAACTACAGCCATAAGGTTAGAGGGATAGCATTCTCTCTAGTAATGTCATTCATCTTTTCTGGAGGTATTATTTAGGATATCGACCGAAGGTACTTGATGGAATTTGAATTTAAATTCTAAGGAATTTAAGCATTGTACTAATCTATTTGAGTCATTTTTTGCGACCCGGGTTTCGTCTTTTGGCACCTTTATGCGCTAGTATACTCACTAAAGGCACACTCGAACACTCTTAAGGCTATACCTCAGTTGAGGCACGGTCTAAAAAGATCGTGGCTAGTCGATGCGCGGATTGCGTGTTGCGGGTGCAAATAACACATGTCAAACGAAATATAATTTGTCATATAAATCCAACATGTGTCCATTTAATGTTATGTTTATTGTTCTATCAGTAACAATAATAATATATTCATTGACTTGTTTTCTTTTTAAAGTAAATGGGTAACGTTTTTAGTCATCTTTACACGATTTAAGAATTAATACACCCGTCGCCATCACGAAACAAATTGACGTGTTTCCAGCTCGACGTTCTCTCTCCGAATGGCAGCGAGTCCAAAATTTCGTCGCGCCTATAGTTGACAATTATTTGCCGTTTCACTGATGTATCACCTTAACTTTAACTTATATAATAAATCAATACAATAAAGTAAGTGAAAACTCCATTACCTACCTATCAAGTCAAGGGTTATAATAAAAAATATAACAAACAAATTATGAACAGTTGAAGTGTTAGTAAAAATCCTTCTAGTTTTTATAATAATAATACACTCGATAAGCAAATTATTAAAATAAATCGTCAAAACCTAATAATAGATCATTAGTACCTACTTATAAACAATCAAAATACTACACTCAAGAGGTGTAAGATCGTTAATTCTAGGAACACTGGAAATTAATAGAGTTAACATATCTATGATATCAGTCTCTAAAAGTTATTAGTTAAACAATTTATATTCAATAATATTCTACATAGTACCTACTTTTTTATTTTTTATAATATTATTTTTTTTTAAATATAATAAATCCACAAATAAAACCACCTAATATATTACATATGTATATACACACGTATTTTTTCCGGCCATGTCCGATCATAAGAAGACCATAAATTATGGGCCTCGACAGAGTGAAGGTTTGTATTAACAGATTTTGTTTTTACAAATAATGGATGTCAGCCTCTTGCTCAACCTATTGGGTCCATACTCTGACTCATACACAAATTAAAAAAAAACAATATGTGCACTTGCCAGACCCAGGATTCGAACCTGGGACCCACGACGCTATATAGGCCGACGCGTAAGGGGGAGAGTTCTACCTACAGAGGCACCTAGCGGAAAAATACGAAACTTACAATTTGAGATTTTTTTTGATAATTTACAATTTCAACTGTATTAATTAATAAATATTATGTTTTTGAAAACATTAAAAAGATTTTTTTTTCAGTCAAAGATAAACTTACAAATTGTAAAAAAATGTGAATTTGTTACATATTTTATTCCCCAGTTGCGTTATTATTAAATTATATTTTATTATTAAAACTTAGTTTATTAAATTGTAAATTTTTCATTGTGTACATTTTTGACTTATTCATTGTTTTAATATTTTTTATATTTATTTTAAAAAACATCGATTTTTATAAAAATATTAATGTGTATAACTTGAAATCCTTTTTATTTATATGAAATCGAGCTTTAATATTGGGACCATACCTATATACAAATCAATAAATTTCTTCGTTTACCTATTTTAAATGGCCAAGACACTTAAAATAAATAAAAAATACATCTATATCATATTATGTTAAAAGATTTCTAATTATAATAATGGAGTTCTATCATAATGCAATAATTAAACCAATTTTACTGAATATGCACCTAATACTAGGCAGTTTTTTTAGTACCTAACCTAAATTGAGTTGAAACTCTGCAAAATGCTTTGTGGAGGGTAACCAAATCCGGCCATTTCAATGAATAAAGCTTAAACAATATCCGTAAACTTTTTGCTTGGAAAACATTTTAATCGCAAGTATTTAGGAGGACATTTATACAACCATTCCAGCTGAGAGGACAAAAACAAGGACGTCACAGTATCAGGGGAAAGTCCCATTGATAGCAGAAATCCCATTGTCGTCAGTCTAAAGGAATCAAAGTTTGGTGTTACTAATACCGCTGGCTTTCTATGAATGGTTTGAATGTTTGCCTAATGATATTAATAAGCGTTTATTTTTGATAGGATATTGTGTTTAAGACGGCCGGAGGTTAGCTTTAAGCTTTAAAGGTAAATAGGTATCTCACCGAAAATCTTTTAATAAGTAAAATTTCCCGCCATTTTCTAAATATAACCTCAGTCGAATGAATGAGTTCAAAATTTAATTAAAATGGCTGTTTAGCCACTAGAGATTTCGAAGAAATTTAATGATAATTTTAATTAATGTAATTAAAATTCATTGCTGTAAACCCTTCTATGATAGGATAAATAATTAAATAGGTATATGACATTTTTTTTTATTTCTTCCACTTATATTATAAATAAAACAATGAATTAAACTTCCTATTATAAATAAAACAGATTGTATCTTTAAATATCTACATTTTAAACTCATATACCAATTGGAATAGTTCATAATATTACAAACATAAGCAATACCTATACTTTAATAATCACAAGATAAAAATAACTTTTTATATACCACGTTTTTAAATTTTCCTTTGAATCGTATAAACTTGACAATTCTATGAATTATTAATTTAAGACTAATTGAAGGCAATTGTCAAAAAATCATTTTTTTGCCATTTTGCAACAAACAAACATAGAATTTTGAAATGTCATTTTGATTTCCATAGCAACATACGTATATATTAATGATTTAGTTGCTAAGACCACCCCCTTTTAACAACCAATAATAGTGGATATGATTACAGATTTCTTCCGAAATAACTTTTCGTACAAAACAGAATTAACTGGAAATGAATTCAATTCTACTTAAAGATTGCTAAAAGTATTAAAAGAATACGTTGGCATGGTGTTCTGATATATTCTAAAAGTTTCAAATGTCTAGCTAGTCGGGAAGTTAGTTATCATATCGATTTCAAGATTTGTACTGGATAAACAACCACCGGACAAACAAGAATACGAGCTAAGAAAAATGTGGTAAAAAATGCTGAATATTCCCATAATGTGTAACATAATCTTAGCAGAAACCTTTATAGTGGATTGGTTTTCATCATTATTAACCTTCTTCTTTCTGTGCCTTAACGGTTATTGGACCTAATTAATATGCATGTGGAGTAATATCGATTTACTGAAAACCTAGTCAAGACAGCTACAGGCTTATTTTTACAATTCTTCAAAAGATTATTTTCCACTTCTACAGCTGAAGTTTCCCGTAACCTTGTTTTAGAGCGTATCTAGAAGAATTTACTTCGATATCTTTATTTTCAGACATATGTTATATTATAACTTTTTTCCTTTAGATAATTAGTCAAACTATTATTTTCCGACTGTCTTTCTACATGTCATGCTCGCTTTTTACTATTTTTAATTTCTTCATTTCTGCCTTGAGACATTTTTGCCAGCTCTCACTAGGGATGGTTTCCAATCCTGACGTTCTAAAGGATTTGAATTTGTTTTTACTTGTCAATTACCTACGTGGTCGCAGCTATGACTTATTTAGGGTCAGAACTGTTTATAACAGAACCTAAATTATAATATCTGTCAGGCTCGATTCACCATGAGTAATATAATATTCAAAACAGAAATAGGTTTATAAATATCATAAGCTGGCTCGTAGGTACATATTATTATATGGTTGAGCCATTTATATTCGCATTCATCCTTTTTTTCCACTAACCTCAAATCCCTTATATTTATTGTCACAAGATTACCAGCCACGGGTCATGATCGACCGTGATGAAACTTAAGTTTAGTTAGCTCAAGATAACTGGTGTGTGTAGGCTTGTCACCGTTAAGCCACAGTGTATTGTATAATTTAATTATACAGACTGATTCAGAAGTTGTTCGTGAGCCACGGTCAGGTCAGCTCGATATGGTGTGACCGTCGTCCAAGTGATACTTCTTAATACCTGTTAAGCCGTGATACCGGCTCTCGTCATTCATACAACCTATTATCATCACTCATCAACCTCATATATCATCCATCAACAGTGTACCGTTAAGTGCCGCGCACCGGGTAACTGAACAAACAATACCGCGCGAGCGATAGTGCAACCAGACCACGAAACCATCATCAACATCATAAAAGCCATGATTTATTCTGGATCGGAACCGTTTCCTCGTGTCAAACGTATCAGACACTATTAGCGAGGGGTGCAAGACTAGTCAATGCGCTCTCCAAAGACGTAGATATTTTTGGTGACGTGATATGTATTTTGTATTCGATATTTTATTTTTCTGTATAAAATTGTACTTATTTTTTATTATTATTTTATATATTCTCTTCTCCTCTCTTGTGAGTGTAATATTTGTTATATTGCAAATCTCATATTGTGTATGTCTTGAATTTAGATTTGTGATGTACACAATGTTATGTTTTCTTAAATAAATAAATAAATAAAAATGCCAGTGTCTGTCTGGCATCCTGTTAACCCCTCCCCTTCTAGATCTGAAAACCACCACCCACCAGCACCTTCAAAATACAGTCCACTGCTAAAAGCGCCACCATTATATATTTATTATTAGTACTCACTGCTTTTTGTTTGAGTTCTTTGAAGAAAAATAAAATCATCATAGTAAAAAGTCAATGAAAACGTATAAGTTATTATAATAATAAATAAATAGCTACGGTTCCAATTGTCTCTTATGCAATCAAATCAACAATAGCCCCACCGGGAAATTTCTTAAGAGAATAATAGAAGAGATTTCGATTTCCTTATATTTATTGTAGGAGAAAAAAATTCTCATTCTTTTGTATGAAAGTACTAACTCTTGAAGACAATTCAAAAACGTTTCCCAGCCGTTGCGAAACTGTGTGTTTTTTTTTGTTATTAGACAATTGAATTAATTTATTGGATGAAAGCAAAAACATATATTCTATACCACGTAAACAGTACTTAAGGGGGGACATGCTCGTCGAAGGTCAAAATTTAGTTTTTATTGTATTTTCAAACCATGATCCTGGACACTCCTTAAACGTTGTAGATAATCTATTTATATAATTTTGAAGCCTTATTATCTTTTATAGTTATTTTAAACATTTTATGACTGCATAAAGTATTTTTGTTACATAAAATAGTATTCTTTTAAACCTCTCGCTCTAATGTTTTAGAATATGGTAATATTTCGGTACATAACTGTGCAGTGGTGTTAATTTTTTTTACATTTATTAATTTTTAAACGCATTTATAAAACCATTAGTATAATTTATTACGAGATAATTTTTATAAAATATTCACGATAAAAAATTATATTGATAATCTCTGTGATCCCAAATTTGACAAGAATTAGGCATTTTATTATTCAAAAAATCGGCAAGATTAACACATTTGAAGATAATTCTAAAGATACTTATTATAAGCTATGTTTTTGACCATTCAAGTGTGATAAACATCTTATGAATAATGATTGCATTATAATAATTATTGACCTAAGAATAAGGTAGTGTTTTTTTGAAATACGCCATTTCTTTTGTCATTCCCCAGTGGTAAAGCTACAACATACGGCCGTAGCCATAAATTGACAAACTATAATTAAAGTAGGAAGTAAAATTATGTTAACGCGCGTGTTTGAACATGTACCTAACCGAATTTTTTTTTGTTTTTTTTTTAAACGGTACATGTTCAAACACGTGAGCGAGAATTAGCTTAGAATCATAAATAAACTCCCGATACTTTATCAGCCTTTTTAATTTATTAAAAAAAAACTACAAAAGAAAATACATTACAAGAACAGAATATAACAAAGGCTAAAAGTATCATAATATTATAGCAGTAATAAAATTACTGATAGGGTAACAATAATGTTCACAACCATTAAGAGCCGCAAGACTAATAACAACAATAATTAATATGCAACATTTTTTAGATCGCCTTGTTATCTCTAACAAAAAATAATCCTAATGCTTCAAATTTAATCTATTATTATGGTTGGGTCATTTATATTCCCATTCCACTCCTTATCTCATCACCTACCTCTTAATTACCAGTGTTATTGTCAGCAGACAATCAATAAGCAATTACGGGTCATTAGAAACGGTGTTACAAAGAACATTCAGTTGCATGTATTGTCACCAGACGAAAAAACCCCTGGTCCGCAGTTTCAAATCACAAATCCACAACCTAATCAAACGCCTTCGAATTAGGGTTCACCACCCCTGATTTACGAAATAACATCATCACGGCACATTTCAACAGCGGCAAAAGGGGCGAGTACCTAAGCCCAGCTACTAGGAAATGGTAACTTGCCGGGAGACAAACAAAAATTTACCGTAAGTTGTTTCATCCCTCTGCCCCTCCCTCCTGTCTCACTACCCATAGGTTCGTGGCAGATAAAAGAGACAGTGCAGATTGTGCGGCGAAAGCAAAAAGTGCCACGGGCCACGTGCTCGGCATAGCCGGGCGGTGTTCTTCCACGCGAAAAATACCGCGCTTTTCTCGACGTTGTAAATCAGTGAATCTCTTTTCCCATTATCGTGTTAATAATAATTCGTGTGACCACCCTCAAACGGATCACGTGCCCGATAAAGTGTTTCGGTGTTGATCCCAGCGATACGCCTAAATATATTAACCCGCATCAGTGTCTGCTTCGAATAAATTAAAAGTGTTGCGGCAATGGCCAGTAATAATAACGTGTCTTCTCTGTTGTAATCTACAATGTAATCTATGATATAATATCCGTCAATGTATTTCTAACCTGTATAATTTAGTGTAAATAAATCTAGTCTGCGCAGGCTGTTAAATCAAAAATATGTGTTATCTATAATTATAATCACATCCCGTAATGACGTCACACATCCCTCAATCGAAGTGGTACTCGTGAAGAACCTGCCAGTCTACACGTGAGTTAACCATTCTTCTCGGTATCAGTATCTATTGAGTCAATCACTTAAGCGACGGAAAGCTATTAGAAGCCCGCATAACGCCCGCGATCGAGATGCAACAGAATGTCTCTTTGCAACACGGTCTCTCATGATGCATAATTGCTCATATTATATTCTCTGGTGACAATAACACTGGTGATTAGGAGGTGGGTGAAGAGATAGGGAATGGAATGCAAAAATAAATGGCCCAACTATATATTATAATCTTAACGTATTTAATTAATAATTTTCAATTTACGTAATGGAGCAAAAAATATATTACGTCGTTTAGATAGTCTTGTGCAATGACGAATTATTTAATCAATTCTAGGCTCCGTGCATATTGCTCCGAATAAGATGGGAATTTGTAATGAGTAAGTGACTCCCACGTTCTGAGGAAAATTCTTGGTAGATTTCTATGAGGTAAGAAACACGCGGAATGACCAAGACTTTACTGTAGAAAAACTTAGAGGATCACATAGTCCATGACTATTGGTGACGTTTTTTGCAGTGGACTGTAATTTTAAGTTCAAGACGAATGATAGACGCGACGTTCGCTGAAACCGTATCAGATTTAGCGTAACGAAGGTCGAACATATGTGTTTTGTCTAAGTCACTTTAAGGTTAAAAACTGCTTAGATTTAGCAAGCCTAGGCGTGCCGATGTCTTGATGTAACTACTTGTAACTTCGAAAGGGTACTCGATGGATTATTCATCCTATGTACACAGCGGTCTACGAACAACTCACAAGTGCCAGTTAGCGACGGCTTAGCTTTAACAAGCCTAAGCACGTCCGCTGTCTAGATGTAACTGCATGTATCTTTCATCATGGTCGACTAATAACCCGTGGCTGCTGGTCATTCTGGTCTTGCAACAATAATAAATAAGGATTCGAGGTAAGTGGAAAAATAAAGAATGACGGCCATTATAATTAGCTCAACCAACTTACTATTATTTGAGCTGTGCCTAACTAAGCATTATTTTTGAAGTTATGCTGATTTTGGGTCGAGAGTGAATTTGAGAGCTGCGCGCGCACACCGTTACCACAGTAATAAAATAGCTGCAAATCAGTCAGCTGTATACAAAAGCAAGTTGGATAGAATAATTATTCCGTTGCCTAGGCAACGAATTTATTATTGTCAGTCATTTGCAATTCCTTACGTAAATAAACGATTAAGCGTTAGAGTGACAGTTGTTATTTTAAAAATAAAAATAACGAGAAATAACAAGATACTGAAGAGTTAGTCGAAGAACTTAGGTTATCATAAGTTTTGTTTTTGTTTTGTTACGCCAAAGAAGTATAACTTCTAACGCGCGTACATAAGTACACGCACCGATTTTTTAAAATAGTTTAGAGTAATAATCAGAGATTACGCTCTGTAGAACTAGTAACTCTCTATGAATAAGGAAAATAATTATATATAATATTAATACTATCGACTGAAGGTACTTGATGGAATTTAAATTTAAATTCTAATGGATTCAAGCTCTGTACTATTCCATTTAAGTCGTTTTTTGCGACCCGGGTTTCGCCTTTCGGCATCTTCAGGCGCCGTGTACACTCACCAAAGGTAAACACACACTGACAACGAACTCTCTTTACTCTAGCTTATATAATAAATCAATATAATAAAGTAGGTAAAAACTCCATTACCTACCTATCAAAATAAAGGTAAACAACTTATGAATAGTTGAAGTGTCAGTAAAAAACCTAATTAGTAAAAACCCTATCTTTTGAACAATAAAAATACTACATTCAAGAGGTGTTAATTGTCAATTCTAAGAAAAATTATTATTGGGGTTAACTAATTAGATATTAGTCTTTGATAATACTGTTTCATGGTACCTACCTAGTTTTTTTATAACATATTTTTTAAAAATACATATAAACTCGCCTAATATAATATATATAAACTCACCTAATATACACTTATAGATACCTAAATCCTCATCCATACATTCTCATACGTACATATATAAATTTTGTATCAATAACATTGACCATAATATAGTCTCATATGTAAAACATCATAATATAGGATATAACAAATTATTATATAAACTAGAGTAAAGAGAGTTCGTTGTCAGCGTGTGTTTACCTTTGGTGAGTGTATACGGCGCCTGAAGATGCCGAAAGGCGAAACCCGGGTCGCAAAAAACGACTTAAATGGAATAGTATAGAGATTGAATCCATTAGAATTATATATAACGTTCTCTGTAACCAACTTTCAAGTACACGCAACGATTTTTTTTTTATACAGGCAACATTGTTATATTATAATAATATGTCAAAATTGTATGTTTTGTAAACTTCTATTATAATAAGCATATTCTTAAATTGCGAAAGTCTGAACCAGATTCGCGAGTAGAGCGTAATGTTTACTCATTTTAGAAAGTTAGGGAAACATGGAACACTACAGACAAGTGTTCGCAAACACAAGGACATTTCTTCTGAGGGAATAATCCATGGATTCGTATCGGAAGCCTACTAA
The DNA here is from genome assembly GCF_057557595.1 of Rhyacophila brunnea. Taxonomy (NCBI): domain Eukaryota; kingdom Metazoa; phylum Arthropoda; class Insecta; order Trichoptera; family Rhyacophilidae; genus Rhyacophila; species Rhyacophila brunnea. The sequence continues at coordinate 25,380,656 of NW_028232904.1, read as the reverse complement.
TAAATAAATCCACAAGACAGTATAAATTCACGTAAGAATTGTCTATATATAATGCCCACTCTATGAAAAAAAAAATAGAACCCAAGCACGACTATATTTGTTTCATAAAAGCTTTTTTGCAGTTTGGTAAGAAATATATTACGAGATATTATGTATTGTAATTGTGTTATTGTTGGCGGAATGATTGTTTTTTAAAAATAGGAAGATGAAGCAAAAGACAATCGGATTATCTATACGTATACGAAAATACGTATATAAAATTTGTCATCATCATCAGGGCGCGACAACCCGGTGTGGGTCCTGGCCTCCTCCAACAGCTCCCTCCACCTGTCCCTATCCAGTGTGGCCGCTTTCCAATTTGGTACCCCCAGAATACGGCAGTCACTGGCAGCTCCATCCAACCAGCGAATCTTTGTCTTCCCTCTTCTTCTACGTCCTATTGGATTGCTGGACATCACTCTCTTTGCTGGTTCATTGTCATTCATACGGTGCACATGACCTAGCCATCGCAGTCTCCCAATCTTAATTGATTGAACTGCGCTGCAATCTTCGTACAAATACACAAGTAAAATGTGTACGACGAACTATTTTTAAAATACTCAATAAGGTTTTTGTAATGATTTACAAATTAATGCAGTTTTGAATTCCAATAGTTTAAAGGAAAAAAATATTCTTACTAAACCATTTCTTTTATTTAATGAATAATTAAAAATATTTTGAGAATGTAATATTCCAAATATTGAACATACATAACTTGAAAACACCTCAGATATATTATACCCACTTGGTTGGGCCATTTATATTCCCATTAGCTCCTTATCTCCTCACCCACCTCCTAATTCCCAATGTTATTGTCACCAGACAATCAATAAGCAATTACGGGTCATGAGAGACGGTTTTACAAAGAAAATTCAGTTGCATCTCGATAGCAGGCTTCCAATAGCTTTCCGTCGCTTAAGTGATTGACTCAATAGATACTGACTCATTCAGTATCTATCATTGTCATTCATACACCATCACATATAATCCATAAAACTGTGTCACAAAGTGCTTGAGTGTACGAACCGGGTGACCGAAAACAACAATACCGCGCGTGCGAAAGTTAAAACCAGACCACGGAGCCATCATACATCATCACAAAGGTCATTGTCTGACTATCTGTTCCATCGCCCCCACCCCTAGATCCGGTCTCTTCATCTTCCCGTGAAATAATGACAGTCCACTGAAAAAGCTCAACCACCACTAGAAAAAATCATATTTGAAAAAAAAATTCCAAACTCATCGGGATTTGAACCCGTATAACTATTGGTGTAGCGCTAATCTGTACAAGCTATGCATGTTCAATAAATGGAATGTTACATTCGCAAAATATTGGGAATTATTCATTGAATAAAAGAAATGGTTTTTAAAAAATGTTGGCAAGTTCAGGTAGACGTTTTAACATAACTAAAATATTTGGCAAGAGCCGGACGTCCGTTGGCAATTAATGAGGGTGGTTAATATTCCTTGATTTAATACAATCAAATCGATAATTAATAATAACGCAATTTGATAATCATTTCTTGTATGACTTGTGAAGATTTGTGCAACTTTTGTCATTCTTTTTTAAAATATGTGACATCTAACTAGAGTTGGGTTTCGGAAATTTCCCGACGGGAAATGTCTTCTCACATAAATGAAAAAAAAACATATATTTTTTAGAATTCGTCTGTTTTTACACTGATTTTAGGATTTAAAATTTTTTTTTGAATTTCCCGATATCTCGAGAATTCTCGAGAACTCTTTTCTGGAAATCCTGAATCTCGAGATAGAGATTTTATCGAGAAATACCCAACTCAGTACAGCATGCAATTATTTTGAAATAAGTGTTATTTATGAGGTATTTAAAATTATCTTAATATTCACGCAAAAGATTTTGATTGCTTAAAATATGAAATATAGATTTTTTTGTTTTTGTTTTTGAAAAATTATTAATAGTAGTTTCAATGCATGTAAATAATAATAAATAAAACAGTGAAAAAAGACGTCCTCGCCTGCTCTTGGTAAAAATCTTCACTGAAAATAATAATTGTGCGGAAAAGCTCGAATGAGATCTTTCATAACAAATAATTGGTATGACACAAACAGAAATTTAATTCCAATGAAAAATCTTAAAACTGTATTCGCCTTGACAAAGGAAAACATTAATATTTATGATTCTTACTTCTTATCGGGCCGGAAACCCACTGCTGTGTAAGTACCTACTGCTTATTTTTCCGGAAGCTCCTTTTTGTGTCTTAAGTAAAATGTATTAAGCCTACGTATGATGGTATTTTGTTTCAAGAAATGAGAGAGCTTTTTAATAATATTATCACAAAGTGGTATTATATTTATAAAACATTCTAAGGGTGTTAAGTTAAAATTATGTAAGGAATATTATTAATAATATACATCATTAAATTTGTAATGTAATAGTCTGAGGCGAAACCGAGCTTTTTCAAGTCATCATTTGCAGTCCAGCATATCTTTAAAAAATCACCTTCAATCTAGAATTTTGATCGAATCCTGAGCCACCCAACCACCTCAATTTGGGTCTCATACTAATACATCCCCCTTAACGTTCATTCGTTGAACTGGTTCAGTATGTTTCAATTGACAAATTTCTGCGGTGACACTGTATATAATATAACGTCAGAAGGTATTCCTGGGCCAGATATATTTTTTTGACATTAGGATAATTACCATCACCAATATCATTCTAATTTTAAATTGCGTGATGTGAATTTGAATAATTACAAGATAAAAAGAACTTTTTAAATACAATTTTTTTAAATTTTCTGTTGAATCATATAAACTTGACTTGACTAGCATAAACGATCAAAAAAATGTGTAATTGATAAAATTACTGAATAATGAAATGTCGCTTCATATTGATTTCCATAGTAACGCACGTATACATTATTTATGATAATTTAGTTGCTAGGACCTCCTAGTAACCAATAATGATATTGAAATAACTTTTCATACAAAACAGAATTAACTAAAAATGAATTAAATTCTAATTAAAGATGGCTTAAAGTATTAAAAAAATACATTGGCATCGTGTTCTGATATATTCTAAAAGTATCATATGTCTAGCTAGTCGGGAAGTTGGTTAACAATAGATTGCAAGATTTGTACCGAACAAATAAGAATACGACTTAAGGGGGGACATGCTCGTCGAAGGTCAAAATTGAGTTTTTATTGTATTTTCAAACCATGATCCTGGACACTCCTTAAACGTTGTAGATAATCTATTTATATAATTTTGAAGCCTTATTATCCTTTATAGTTATTTTAAACATTTTATGACTGCATAAAGTATTTTTGTTACATAAAATAGTATTCTTTTAAACCTCTCGCTCTAATGTTTTGGAATATAGTCATATTTCGGTACATAACTGTGCAGTGGTGTTAAGATTTTTTACATTTATTAATTTTTAGACGCATTTATAAAACCATTAGTATAATTTATTACGAGATAATTTTTGTAAAATATTCACGATATAAAATTATATTGATAATCTCTGTGATTCCAAATTTGACAAGAATTAGGCATTTTATTATTCAAAAGATCGGCAAGATTAACACATTTGAAGATGATTCTAAAGATATTTATTATAAGCTATGTTTTTGACTATTTAAATGTGATAAACATCTTATGAATAATGATTGCTTTATAATAATTATTGACCTAAGAATAAGGTAGTGTTTTTTTGAAATACGCCATTTCTTTTGGCATTCCCCAGTGGTAAAACTACAACATACGGCCGTAGCCATAAATTGACAAACTATAATTTAAATAGGAAGTAAAATTATGTTAACGCGCGTGTTTGAACATGTACCGTTTAAAAAAAAAATGGTTAGGTACATGTTCAAACACGCGCGTTAACATAATTTTACTCCCTACTTTAATTATAGTTTGTCAATTTATGGCTACGGCCGTATGTTGTAGCTTTACCACTAGGGAATGACAAAAGAAATGGCGTATTTCAAAAAAACACTACCTTATTCTTAGGTCAATAATTATTATAAAGCAATCATTATTCATTAGATGTTTATCACACTTGAATGGTCAAAGACGAAGCTTATAATATATATCTTTAGAATCATCTTCAAATGTGTTAATCTTGCCGATTTTTTGAATAATAAAATGCCTAATTCTTGTCAAATTTGGGATCACAGAGATTATCAATATATTTTTTTATCGTGAATATTTTACAAAAATTATCTCATAATAAATTATACTAATGGTTTTATAAATGCGTTTAAAAATTAATAAATGTAAAAAATCTTAACACCACTGCACAGTTATGTACCGAAATATGACTATATTCTAAATCATTAGAGCGAGAGGTTTAAAAGAATACTATTTTATGTAACAAAAATACTTTATGCAGTCATCAAATGTTTAAAATAACTATAAAAGATAATAAGGCTTCAAAATTATATAAATAGATTATCTACAACGTTTAAGGAGTGTCCAGAATCATGGTTTGAAAATACAATAAAAACTCAATTTTGACCTACGACGAGCACGTGGGCCGAAAATTGACTCTCCCTCTTAAGCTTGAGATATTATTAATAATTTACCTATTATTCATTTTTTATTGGTTAAAATATTATATTAGGCTTAACCGATTAAATTGAAATCGGCATTATATATTGCTCGAATGGAAATCGACTGCTGATATAGATACGATAGAAGACACATTAATACTTATAAAAAATTCTAAATGTTTGACTCAAGTCCTCCAATTTTTTTTTTAAATTAATTAATTAACTAGTATAGTTTAAATTCTAAGGGTCGTATGCATGAGATTCCCAAATACTTTATAGGCTAAATACTGCTCATTTGTAAGCTTGAGTGCAAATGTAATCCGTTGGTTAGCGACGTCACGATGTGACGTCATAATGGGTCATGGCGTCCATATAATGGCAAACTTATAAAATTTAATTCCCCGACCATTAATTTAAAACTTTGAAATTGTAAATGTATCTGAAAGTGTGCGAACGGTACCATATAAAATTAATAATTATAAATGAATAATTATTATGAACTTTAAATAATTTATCAGTTATTTTAGCACATTTATTTTATAATCATACTGTACGAAAGTATATAGTATTCCCAGTAAACATTTCCATTTGGTGGCAATACATACAGTTATATTATGACTAACTTCACTTCAATCACTTCTATTATGAGATGTCAAAACGGAATAAGATTAAATGACAGAAATGAAAATGGATTTAGATAATAATATGTAGTGATCTCTGTATAATATTATCATTTATACCAATCACCGTATGACACTATTGATGTTTGAGACTTTTGCTATGTTTATTACAGTTATCTTTGATGTAAGCGAAATACGAGAGCATTGTATCAGTTACCTACTATCTAGCTAGATTATAGACTATGGATCAAACTTATACGTATTTTGTAAACAGCACCACTAGGAACTGTTTTAAAAGTTCGCAAATGTTTTACAGAGTCTACAAAACGAACGAGGGCCTCAAGCAAACGTTTGTTGTAACGAATGTACTATTAAAATGACATTTGAAAGTGACAGATGAAGCAGCCATTTTGAATGATGTGTGACGTCAAATCGCTTACGTTACACTATATGGTAGAAAATTGGTTAAATAGCTTATAAATAATTTGGTAATCTCATACATATGGCAGTATGAGTGTTAATTTAGGAAAATTTTTATGAGTAAAAACCGTAAACGGTATTTTTGTAATGTTTAACCGCTTTACCGGTAATGATTTTCATTGATAGTTTTGTGTGACCCACTGTAAATAAATTTAGTTTACGTGAATGTTGACACCATGACTACCGAGGGAACCTTCTACCCTATCTGTACCAAAATGTAAAACGATTTACGTCAAAATCTATTAAGTGACTTCTTCATGAGGCGGCCGAGATTTATACCGAACTGAACGCATGAATGAATAACAATTTCTAGCACCTTTCAATGTAACACTAACAAAAATGTCTAGTTTATATATATATATATATATATATACAATTATAATATATAGCATTATAGACAGCAGACGGCATAGTACAATCCCAGCCGGCAACAATACGTGTTGTACGGGGTAATTCCCAGTACCGTCTGTATCCAACATTTCATTGGCATTGACAGCGGGCGACATTGGGAAGGATTAAGGCTCTAGCCGCTCACAACTTTTGATTAACCCTGTGGGGTATAATAAGACGCTCGCCAGGGTGCTTATGGGGTGAAATATAAATGACAATGCAAGATTTATCAAGCAGGTATGAGGATTAAGTGTTTATTATGAGAATTACACGCAAAAGAGGTTATGTACGTAGCATTACAAATGCTAAAAGCATTCAATACTTAACATTTAAAAAAAATATATTTAGGAGAAAATTTGGTTGATTAAACTAGTAAGATTAAATAATAAAAAATATTAGGAGCAGTTTTGACAATATTGCCTTATACATATTGATACGTTTACATTCTGGATCCTGTTTAAGGATGTTGAGCGAGTCTTTTATTCTGGGGTTGGAGTGTGTGGGGGTATTTTTAAAAGTAAAAACTCAGTTTGTGAATTGTGACTTTTGCTTAATGTGCATGTTCTATATATCAGATGACCTTGATTTAATTTCTAGCATGCATATTTATATCTTCTTCTTATTGTGCCATCCCTAGCGGAGGTCGGCCACCATCAAGGCGATCTTATCTTGGTCGTCTGCTGCCCGGAACAGTTCAGTGGAGCTGCACTCGTAACAATCACGGAGGTTTTTAAGCCACGAAATGCGGCGCTGTGCTCTACTATGCTTTCCATTGATCTTCCCTTGAATGACAAGTTGGGGAATGCTGTATTTTTGTCCTCTCATAATGTAGCCGAGGTACTGTAGTTTCCTGGTTTTGATACTACGTAGAACTTCTCGGCCCTTCCCTATTCGATTGAGAACTTCAACATTTGTCACCCGGTCAGTCCAAGGAATTTTGAAGATGCGTCTATACAGCCACATCTCGAAAGCTTTAAGTCTCCGTGACATCTCTATATATAGACACATAATCCATTATTAACTCTAAATGCCTAAATTATCGACTTACTAACGTTTGGCAGCAACCCCATGTATATTATCTGAAACGAAATAATCAGCAAACGTGTATATGGCTCTCTTTTTATGTATTGACGTGTTACATAGTATTGATAAACATTGATATTGACGTGATACTGTGCTAAATTAAAACAACTACTGCTCAAGAAAAATATTAAAGCAGGACAGTATAATATATTATGTATTCAAGCTATATGACATCTTAATTCTGACCAAGTATAATAAACAAATTGTAACAGTTTACTCATTATATCTGATGTAAAATTATATTAAGTTCAAGTGACAAGTACTTACTTATTTTCTGAGATTGTTATTTTTATTTTATATTGGTCGGTGTTACCAGGGAACACAGAATTAATAGGAACTAAAATACCTGACGGGTATAGAGTAACAAACAGCCGATCTTGAGTGTGGAATAATATAGGATAAACTTAAACACGTGTCAAGAAAACGCTTGTCCTTAATTCTGACAACTACTCTCGGCTTATGCACTGACACTCATTCAGTAATGGTGTATTTGAAGGCAGCAATATACACCATTGCATGTCTATAATGTGTGGTTAATTTTTGTTGGACAGTCACATTCAAAACCCTGCATCAAAATGTAATATATTGGGATCTGGCCTATCGGAATTATATTTATTAATCTGTTACTATACCTCGTGGTCTGTAAAATATATTATAAGCACGTTGCTTCATAATTTTGACTACGATATTCTAATAAGAATGTTTTGTTCACTCAAACTAGGTTGCCGATTTTGACATCATAAGTTAGACGTGTATATCGACGGCCCCAGGAAAAACCATGATAAGTCTAAAATCATAAATGTTCACGAGAGCGAAAAAACTAAAATATTTACGCTATTAAATTCATCATATAAAATGAGTAAGTTTTTTCTTATCTTATTTAAGTAAATCAGATAGACCATTTAATGGTCTATACGTTAAAGTGCCCACCACCACCCGTCATATATGCACAACCGTGGATATGCACGGCCGCTTTCTATGACGCTTTAAACGTGTCTGAAAGAAGTGATTTTAAGTGCTCATTCCGTCTCGAGACGGAGCCGCACGGGACTGATGCTGCAACCATGCACCGTAGTGCTGAAAGAAGAAAGTTAAGAAAGAAAATGTTTGTTTTTGGACTGGCTCTGCTGTCCGCTGACGTTAAGCGCTTTGTGTACCCGCATACTGAGTGTCACGAATTGAAATGGATGAGTCTACAGAAGAGTCGGGACTATCCCGCTCCCCATACGACGCTGAAAATTTCTCAAATGCCGCAAAGTTGGCCTCGGTTGCTACCAGATCTCCATGACCAATTGGGCCCGTGTGAGGACGGACCCTGGCAAACAGCTCCGCTCGTTCGAATTCCATAAGCGGGCAATCCCAGAGGATGTGTTCAACATCTTGGTGGTCATGCCCGCAGGTACAACCCGGCCCATCTACTATCAAGCCAAACTCGTGGAGTCTGGCGGCGAAGTTGCCATGGCCGGTGAGGAACTGGCTAATCCAGTGCGAAGGTTGGAGTCTTCTAGTTTGGTGCCTGCAGAATACGTCTGGAAAAAAACGGTAAGTGTGCCGCCCCTTGAGGGAGGCGGTCCACCTCGCCTGCCATGCCGCAAATGCGGTCTTGTACACAATGTCACTTACAGTCTTCCTGTAAGGAACGTCCTCGGATCTCTGCGGTGGTGTCAGATGGACACCGGCGAGTATTGTGCTGATCCCCCTCAAGAGGAGGGTGATCGATCCTCTGACTTGGACGTGCAGATCGAGGGGTAGCACCCCCGCGAGTACGGCAAGCGCGTCAGTAGAAGTTGTGCGGTAGGCTTTGGTAAGCGAGATCAGCGCAAGTCGCTGCCCGCTTAATAGTGCGCGTCTCACGAGAGTTAAGGAGTTTACTCGAGAATGCCAAATGCTGGAGGCGTAACCGGCAATTCCCATGAAAATTGCGCCGTATGCAACCTTAAGGGCTCTAGGCTTAAGTCCCCAATTGCTGCCCGCCATTCGGGCCATTCTCTGATAGGCCGAATTGGCCTTAGAGACGGCCGTCTTGGCGTGGTGAACGAAAGACAGCTTGTCATCAAGAATTACTCCCAGATACGTAACCCTTTCGGAGAAACGCACTGAGGTCTGGCCAAAACGAACCGTGGGCGGCCGTCGAGTTATGTTGACCCGAGAACTACCCCTGAGGAGGACAGCTTCCGTTTTGCTCGGGGCAAAGGTCAGCTTGTTCAGCAACCCCCAATTAAGGATTCTGCCCAAGGCGTCCGTGGCTGCACGCTCAAGTGCCGGTCGGCTGGTCGCCCCAACAAGCAGGAGCAAGTCGTCGGCGTACGCAACGAGCGTGCAGCCCGGAGGCAGTGGCAGGGACAGAACGTCGTCAAACAGAATGTTCCACAGAAGGGGTCCCAGGACGGAGCCCTGAGGACACCCCATGGTGGTCCTCCTGTGAATCAGGCTGGGGCCGGAGTCGTAGGTTATCTCCCTATTGCTGAAGTAGCTTTGAACTAAGGCAAAGAGGTCCCCGGGGATCTGTTTCAGCCTAAGCTTTGCCAGAACCAAGGGCCACCACGCAGTATCAAACGCGCCCGCTATGTCGAGAAAAATCCCGGCAACGAGGTCCTTGCCAGAGCTCTCCACAGAATCGATCACAAAGCGAATCGCATCCTCGGTGGACTTTCCGGGTCTAAACCCAAATTGTCTTTGCGAGATTGGACAGTTTTCCGACAGGTGGGACTCAATCCTGCTGTTTATCAATCTTTCCAATATCTTCCCGAAGACGGGAAGGAGCGTAATCGGTCTATACGCTTTCGGGTCACAAGGAGGGCGACTGCCGGCTTTGGGGATCACCGTGAGATGACCCTTTTTCCAGCAGTCGGGGAATATGCCACTACTCATGCATTCTTTGTAGAGTTGCGTGATCTCGTGTGAGGCAAGAGACCACGCCCTTCTCGCTAGCGCGTTATCTATGCAGTCAAGCCCCGGGGCTTTGCCAATCGGGAGGCTGGCAAACAGGATCCCTAGCTCGGACATGGTAGTGGCTGCGGATCGCGGAGTGTTTAAGGGGAGCAGCGCATAGACGCGAAGCTGCTGAAATCGGTCGTTGTCAATGTCGAGCGACTCGTTGTCCTGCGGGATAAGAGCATCCAACAGGACTGTGGCGGACTCTTCAGAGCTATTGGTGAACGATCCGTCGGGGCGCCGTACCGCCGACATGACTTTTCCGGGCCGTAGGCCAAGCTTCATCACGCGGAAGGGGGGGCCCCACGGATCATTGCCACCCATTTCAGTGACGAACTCTCTCCAGTGCACCTTCTTAGCCTTACTGATTGCCTTTTTGAACTTGAGTCTAGTGGTCCTGTAGGTGACCGCAAGCGGATGGTCCGCGTGCAGCGGCCCCTCCAGCGATCTTCGCGCTGCTTGTAAGGCCCTTCTGGCCCTCCTCATCGTGTCTCTCAGTCTTGTCAGTCTCGGCTTCCACCAGGGTGCGAGGTTCGGCGGTCTCGGGGTCGTCCTTCCGATAGTGCCCTCCGCTTTTTCAATAATGAGATTCGTGAGGTCCTCAGCCGCAGCGTGCATGTCCTTTGGCGGAGGGCGCGAGGCCATCCTGTCCAGACCCTCAGCAAACTCGCGGTCAAAACGTACCCAGTCGGTTCCCTTGGTCCTGAAACGCCTCGGCAGTGACTCGCTCACAAGTGGAGCGAGAGACGCGTGGCCCCTCTCGGTCCTGTAGGCGAACGTGATCAGACGGTGGTCGCTTGCTGACGCTTCCAAATGGAAAGTCCAGTTCACGACGCGTCCGGCAGAACCATTGGATATCAAAGTGACATCAATGTGAGATTCCCCATTGTTGGTAGAGAATGTGGCTGGACCATTAGAGTTATTCAGCACCGTCAGGTCGTGAGTTGCCACGAGTTCCTCGAGGGGCGCCGGATTGTCCCGGCCAGACCGCGGCCCCCGGGGGGCCCACAGCCATGATTGAACGTTGACGTCCGCTCCCACTATAATCTGTTTGCCGCGGCATGCAACCAGAATTTTATCGAGCTGCTCGACGCATTTCAGGATGTTTACGCTGAATTTAAAGTAAGAAGAGACCACCACAATGGAGTTCCCCGATCGGTCGGAGACCTCCGCTACGGCAAAGAGTTCGCTCGACAAGTGGGCAAGGTGTAGCACCACTAGGGTAGGATTCGCAACGAAGATGCAGGCCATGGACCCCAGGCCGTGGTGCATTACCCGACCCCCACTGAAACCCAGGTTGGGGCCGTAGGAGTAAGGCTCCTGCACCAGGACCAAATCGATGTCCATTTCCCGAACCGTCTTGATCAGCTCCGCCGTTATAGCCTTCCCTTTGCCCGCATTTAACTGACCGAACCGAATCATTGAATCGAATAATCCGTTCGGTTCCGCTGTCTATATTTCTATCAAAATTTAATGGTGATTCATTAATTAACAGCTGAGATAATGTCCAAAAATCGTTTTTATTTGGAATAATATTACGCACTTTATATTTTGACTCGATTCAACATGCTTTTGCGCGGACGAAATAGATTACTGACTCCGCATAACACATTCATATTCTGAGATAGAAACCTTATTTCACGTCGCATTTTTCTTACTCCATACGATTTTAGATTATAGTTATAACGCTCTTTTACGGAAAAATTGACATTGCGCAATATTTAACTCGAAATAGTACAGCGTGTCTATAAAATCTTAACAAGGGATATAGGGACATATTGATATATATATATATATTTATACGGAGTTTTTATAATTTAAATGTATTTAAGTATGACTTTTTATGTTTTTTTGCAAATTATTATTGATATTTTTATAAATAATCAGAATATGTACATTACGAAATAATAAACATTCAGGAAAAATGTTTATAATGGAATAATAAAGAAGTTATGAGGAAATTAGTACATAACACTACTTACTACACCATCAATAAAATATCTATTTTTTATACCTACTTCGTAACAAATTTTTCATTAAAAATATAGAATAGATAGAAAAAAACAATGTAATGTTAATGATCATGTATATCGCTAGAACAATTTTAATTTAATTAATATTCAGTACAATTATCGAAACCAGAGAGATAATATATTTCATTAAATAAATCATTATAAGTTCGTTAATGGTTTACATAAAGGATATACTGAGTGAATTAAATTAGTAATTATCACTTTAGAACACACATAATTATTATTGTTCAATACAAAAATACAGAAATATTAAATAACTAGTGGAATATAATATTATACATAACAATTTGGCACAAATGTACCTACTAAAGCATCGAAATGTTGGAAAAAATATATTTAAGTAGGTTTATTAGTTTCAAAAATTTTAATACTAATAAACCTAAGGAAAGTGTTATTTATAACCTAATAATTATTATTTAAAGACAGCTGAATTCACTTTCGTTATCATTACATATCTAAAATAACATTGATACAACGTTATGTAGCTCTGCTGTAGCAAGAGTGATAACCTTTTCAGTACCTACCTTCTATTTACTTTTTTCAATTCAATTTTTGCAACATAATATCTTTCTGTAATTGATCTTGTAAAATTGTAATTAAAAGCTTATAAATACTGATACAGTGATCATATTAACTTTCGTTTTGTTTTTCTAATGTTTATTGTTGATATGAGTTTAATTATCGATTAGTAAACATAGTTGAATTATATTTAATTGTCAACATAAATCATGAAACATCAGTATAAGTACGTCTTAATTGAACTCAGTTTTGTTAATTAATACGAGGTGTCATGATTGCAATAATTTATTTGGAAAGATAAAATAAATATGTACCTCCCCAACATTGTAATATTTGGTTTAAAATTTAAATAATCGTGGTACGAATCTGCATTTTTCTAAACGGTTGGCTTTTAACTAGTATTTTCTTTAAATGATACATTATATTGTTATCTAATCTTATCAATTACGTAGAGTTTTATTAAATACTTTCTCAAAAAAACATAGTTTAATATCAATTATCATTCATAGCACTTTATTTAACTTACTATTTTGATCGATCTATATAACTCCGACCGATTTAACTTAGATAAAAAATAGTAATTACTATTTATGCTAGTTTTCATATTTTAAAACAATCATATTCAATAAATTAATACGAGGTAAGTATATATGAGAGTAGGTACTAGATTTTTCAAGACCAATTGATATTTTGTTTGATATTATACCTACCGGGGATACCACAATATGTTAATCCCATCTCATACATATTATTTACCTAGATTCTAGACAACAATAAATGATTCATAAACTGACTATTATACACGTTTTTCGGTAAAATTCTATTGAAAATAATAGATAAAATAAGTTTTCAAAAAACCCGGCTAATCTTTTCTTTTAGGTGACCGACATGTAATAATAATTTATAATCCACAGAGCTCGTTTTCGAGAAACATTCAATGTACAAAGTAATAATAATATATACCCTTTTATATTATTGCAAACATAAAATTAACACGTCGGACGTATTTAAGTTTTACAATGAGCTTAAGTTGGTCCCAATGTGTACAAATCAATTAGTAAGCCTTTCGGAAATTCTCACCATTTGAAAGAGTAATAAAAATGATTTTTTTCACTTTCTTAAGGGGGAAGGTGTTCCATGTCAGCTATTTTATGGTATTTTCGGAGGTTAAGCCTGAATCTTACGAAAGATTTATAGAAAAACTATTTATATAATTATGAAGCTTATTCATCGGCAAATATTTACGTTAAACATTTGATAACTGCATAAAGTATTTTTATGACGTAAAATAATATTCTTTGGAACCTTGAAATGTAATAATGGAGAACGAAGCCATATTTTTGTGACATTAATGGACTGTGTTGATAACCGTTTTTTCCACTAAATATTATGTCAAACCGTTTATTATAGATAGTTTTAATGTTATCAAACATAATGCAGTAAAATATATTCAGTGTAATTATAATATTTGCAGTTTCTGTTGGCTCTAAATCTAACGGAATCGACTGGATATTTTGTTATTAAAATATGCGATAATTATATACATTCCAAATAATCTAAAGCTACGTATCAGAAGGGTTATCATTAATCATTGAAGAAATGATGAAATATCTTGTAAATTATAAATTTATAATACTAAATAAATACCTTTTAAAAACAACCATTTCACGAAATATTTGACCAACTTGAAGGTATGTTAGATCCGCCAGCAATTTGGCGAAAGATGTATGGAATTTGTAGCTGGTATTATTTTCAGTTTATATGACCAAAAAAATACGCCAACCTACGAGTATTGTACAAAAATATGTTTATAAAAGTGAATGCTACAAATTGAGCACAAAAATAGGTAAAACAAACATAAATTCGAACAAATTAATCAAAAGGAAAACATATTTTGACATTTGAGGACAAAACAAAAAAACATCTGAAGAAATTTGTACTTTCGTAAATTCTACGTAATGTCATACTAAATCATACATCGTAATTTTTAACACTGTTGCAACCATTTGTGCCTAATATTGCAACATAGCAATCAGTTTTCTGTCCCTTTCTATAACTAACTCCCTCTATATTCAAAATAATTATTATGATGAAGTATGTATTTTTTAAAATGTGATAGATTTTATTTCAGTGAAATATAGCGGATCGTCCAGTATTGCCATATCTACTAAAATATTATTGGATTGATATTTTAGTAAAGGGGAATATATATTCGCACAATTGAATAGACTGTTTTCACAAAGCGCTGACAACATTTAAAAAGATGTTCGTCACATCGGAAATGGATGATATTCACAAATCAACTACAACACTCAAATAATCGATTTGCACTAAGGAAAAAGTAGTCTTCACGTATCAATATACTATTGTAACCAATTAATCGTAAAAGAATTCAAACACTATGAAAATTAGGTTTAATGATTTTAAACAATATTTTGGCAAAACATAAGTATGTATTAGGCACCTACTTTCAGATTCAAATAATACTATAAATACCTATTTAGAAAGTGACGTTAATTAAAACTTAGGTAATTGTGCCGCAGATGCCGTCATGAGCTTTTATGATTTTTTTTATGAAAACAGTTTATTCCAGTAGACAATTATAATAAATACCTTTTTCTGTCGGCACATAGGTTTTTCGATCCAATAATTGTTAATTTCAAATTTGAAATGCTCATAGATTTTGATACTTCATTATCACAATCTAAGATTATATTATTAGGTACCTAATATTTGGTTGGGGTAGGTTAGGTTAGGTTGGGTTAGGTTAGGTTAGGTTAGGTCAGGTCAGGTTAGGTTGGGTTAAGTTGGGTTAGGTTAGGTTAAGTTATATTAGGTTAGATAACGTTAGAATAGGTTAGGTTAGGTTAAGTTCAAAAATGATACTTATACAATCTTATAACGGCATCTGCACCACATTAACCAAAATTTATATCGATGAACCGAAAAAGATATACCTAGGTGGTGTTATTTGGTTGTAGATTTACATCAAATAATATATGAACGACAGCAGCATGAATATACACATATTTATATTACTGCGTTAAACATTAATCATATTGACACCTAAGCATCATTTTTGCGATTGCCTTCTAATAAATTGTATTGCTGCTACAATTATTAGTTTGACATTTGTGAATTTCTACCTTTTCTTTGTGATGAACAATTTTACAAATGTGTGTAGTTGTCAAAATTGAGTGAATTTATATTTACAATGAGTGATTTATGATTTTTGTTTTGTGAAACAAACTATTTTATGTGATTTCATCTATTTATTTGTGAAATCATTTAATATATGTGAAAACTACTTTCCAAATGTTAAAGTTATTTTTTTTTTGTGAATTTTGATTATTGCATTGTGCGATTAATTCCCACCCTTTAGTAAATAAGAGAATGAAGTTTTTCACCAGTACTATTAGTTTTACTATTTTTTATTTAATAAATAATACACATGAGGTTTTACGAATTTCACATTTGTTATTAAACATACTTACATAATTTAGAACACCCCAAACACATCGCGAAGTAAAAATATCTATATTTTTTACTTAGCCAAAATTATGAATCAACCTGGGTTAGGTACCTACTGATATTTATATTACAGAAAATTTAACTTTTACTAAATTATGAATTTGCGAGATTATAATAATACAGATGATTTTAAAGAATACTTTCATCAAATAACATAATAATGGATGCCTGTACTTACATAATATTTTCCAATGTAATTTTTTTTTTTAAAAATAACTTTAATTTCGAAACTTTAGCCTGGCAATACTATGAACGTCATTTATTTCAGCGGGAATGCGAAATTTTCATCCTCGGTTTTTGACATAGGTACCTAACAGTATTATCACAATTATTTATATCGATTGTACTTACAAAAAATGCCACGAACTCACTATCCGATGGCTGGAAGTTCCAAAAAAAGACGTAGGAGAAAAGATGGAAATACTAATACATTAAAAACACAAAGGTTTGAAATTATTATTTTATAATTTGACATAATCATACATAGTTGAAAAAACCACATTTCACAGAAAATTTTGGTTCACAATATTTTTTTATCTTGCAAAAGGAAGTTTTGCGTATTACTTATTAATACACACAATTAAGTATAATGATCATTTGTACTTATATTTTTTTTATATTATGTTTGTGCCATGTCTTATTCGACATTAGTGTGTCTGTGACAAAAATTATAATCTGGTACAATAATTAATACCAGCTATACATTTTGTTTTCTGTTAACTATCTAACTATCTACTAAACTAATATTTTTGAATGTATTATAGTATTGATATATTGCCGAAGACTATGCCTGAGCATGGAAATCCTCAAAGCATACTACCTGAACCAGAATTTCATCCCACATTTGAACACGAACACGAAGAATTTATTATAGAAAATAAAATTGAAGATTCAAGCCCTAAATTCCGTGTAGAAGGCCGTAGAATTATAGACTTTTCATATTTTTTCCAACAACTTCAATTAATTAGCCACCATGATTCTCCATTTAATTGTAATTTATCACATTTAGAAATTTTTGGGGAAAATCGGGAAAACTTTAGTAGTACATTTTTTATCCAATGTAAACTTTGTGGTAAAAAATTAAAATTATATACCACTGAAATGAACGAAAACAAAATGAATCTCTGTGACGCATTTGTATCCAGTATAATCAGTATCGGCAGTGGATTTTCAAATCTGGAAGAAATGTGTTCTGCAATTGATGTACCATCGATTACAGCAAGAACATACAGAAAGAGTCAACAGAAGGTGTACGAGTGGTTTGAAGAAACCAAAAATAAGAGTATGGAAAACGCTGCGAAAGAAGAGCGACAACTTGCAATCGAAAATGGTGACGTCGATTCTTCTGGTATTCCCATGATATCAGTTGTTGCAGACGGCTGTTGGTCAAAACGTTCATACAGATGCAATTATTCCGCAGCATCTGGTGCTGCCACGATCATTGGTCAAAGAACCGGGAAGATTTTGTACATGTCAGTGAAAAATAAATATTGCGATTTGTGCGCTAAAGCTAAAAATATCCCTGCTCAACAACATAAATGCTTCTTAAATTACACCGGTCCGTCAGCTGGAATGGAATCTACAGCAATATTAGAAGGCTTTAAAGAATCTATTAATACACATGGATTGATTTATTCAAAATTGATTGCTGATGGAGATTCCAGCACATACAAAAAAATTCTTGATTGTCACCCTTATCCGAATGTAACTGTCGAGAAAGTTGAATGTAATAACCATTTAATTAGAAATTATTGTGGCAAAATAGATTTTGGATTGAAAAGATTGAAAAAAAGATATATCACTTTTATATGAATTGTCTACTGCCAGAAATAGTAGATCCCAGAACCAGTAGATCTATGAATATTAGAGAACCAGAAAGGCTAAATTTCTAAATTTTATTATACTTAATATATTTTCAACAAGTCTTTATTACATCACTATTTTATAGTTCATCAAGATATATCTAATTTACTAATATAGTTTACTGTTGCGAGACACCCAGAACAAGTGTAATTTTATGAAATTCAAAATAATATGTATACTTACATCTAAATAATGATACCTACAGATCTTGCTGGCGATTCCACTGTGCCATATTTTGTATAAGCATTCGTCTCTGCAGCCGTGGAGTTTGGTCCCGTGTAAAAAGTACATTTTGTTCTCAAGGTCAAAAACCAAATTGGTTGTGCCAATGGCTTATAACCATTCCTCATAAATGATTATAACTGATATCACCTCATAACTGATCAGTGCCACGCACGAGTTAACTCGCGGGATCTTTTAAACGTCATAACTTCTGAATGAACTGTTTGTGTATATTTTCTTAACAATATTTATCATTTTAGTGTGAAAATATTCACGTTAAACATGTTGATTTGGTAAATTTTCACAAATATATATCATTCTATTCTTATTTCATGTTTTTTAAGGGATTCATTTTATTCCAAAAATAGCTGACCTACAAGTACCCACCTAGTAAAAATTGGATTTGGATTGGATAGAATTTCCTAGTAGAAATTCCAACTGAACAACATGACGCTTTCTATATTATTTACTGTTAGTTTTTAAATTGTATTGTATTGTATTTGAAATAAATAATGTATCAATTATACACATAGAAATCAATAGATATATAAAATAGATATCACAGTTTAAAAATCAGAAAGATCAATGCATATTACCATTGTTTATGTTACAATATAAAACAACATTTATCATTGAACGAAGGTACCAAGAAAAATAGACTTCATTAAAATGTGTCAATATAGTATATACCCGATATAATTATATAAATTATTATATTGTTAATTACTCTGTGGGGTCCATATATACTTCTTCAATTGTAATTTAATTTTACAGTATAATTATTTATGTTAAGTACTTGATTTACTTATTATATGTACAAATGTAATATACTTACCTACTTATTAGGATATATCTTGGTGAATTTTAAAATAAGAGGAAATTAAATGGAGCTTATCGTGTCTAAGTAGATGTCAGCCGTTGTTAAGTCTTATATAAATATTTATACATTATTAAATTGTTTTTCTGTTTTTTATTGATGTAAAGACATGGCATGTATTCAAAGTAATAACAAATTAGCTGTGTACTATTTATTTAAGGCCATGCATTAGTTGAGGCACGGTCTAAAAAGATCGTCGCTAGGCGATGCGCGGATTGCGGGTGGCGGGTGAAAATGACGCCTGTCAAACGAAATATTAATTGTCATATAAATCCAACATACGTCCATTTTATGTTCTGTTTATTGTTCTATTAGTAACAATAATAATATATTCATTGACATGTTTTCTTTTTAAAGTAAATGTGTAACGTTTTTAGTCATCTTTACACGATTTTAGAATTAATTGACCCGTCGCCATCACGCAGCAAAGTGACGTGTTCCTGGATCAATATTCTCTCAGTGAATGGCAGCGAGTCCAAAATTTCGTCGCCCGTACAGTTGAAAATTATTTGGCGTTTCACTGATGCGTCACCTTAACTTATATTAAAACCCCAAGATTGATTTCGTCTTGCGACATATTTTATTCTTCTAAGTTTTACTATGACATTGTAATATGAACCATGGATATAGTATAGTACTTAAAAAAATCAAAACTGGTAATATATTATTTCAATATTTAATTGTCAATTTTCATTTGAAGTCAGCATTTAATTACTGGTATAACACATAATTATTAACTGTTATCTACAACTTCAGATGGACAAATTAATTGATATATCATATTATCAGTTTTCATTTCCTTTCAACAATGTATTCATTCTAGCAGTTATTTTGAATATCTTACTAGTTTTTATGTCATGGCACCTTACAAAGGCTCCGAGCAACCGTATACTGAGCTTCGAGAACAGATGTTTACGACGGATACTGGGTGTGCGGTAATTTTAGAAGTAACGGGAGATAAAAGAACGCACCAAATAGCCTCCCATCACGCTGAGAGTGAATACGCAACTTTGTACCTGGCCCGGCCACGTGCTGCGGGTGCCTGAAGAGAATCCCAATCTGGTTTGCCTGTTCTTCAAGCCAACCGGATTCCGGCGTTCTGGATGGCCGCTAAACACTATCTATATAGCATATCTGGCAGAGTTACGGGCTGCTAGTATGACCTGGAACGATGCAAAAAAACTAAAGTGACAGAGATTCTTGGAGGCGCCGCATTGTATCCATATGCTGCAACTAAGATGCGGATATAGCCGAAGAGAAGAAGTAATATACAGCATCTAGAAAACTTAAAGCCTTTGAAATGTGTGTGTATAGATACATGCACCTTTCATTGGTGTTGGAAAGACAATTTTTCTAATATCAAAGTGATATTGAGGCTGAAAAAGACAAGACTTGGAGAGTAAGCTCTACCAAATGACATACCTAATATGATACAAGTAACTGATATGCATAATTATATTATATTTTATATTACGAATCAAAATAGCAACTTTTATATCATTATCGATAATAAATTTAGTGCAAAAATGTTTTTATAAAATTGTTTTATTTTTTAAACATTAGTCACTTTATATTTACCTTGTGTAATTGTACTATTAAATCTATAAAATGGGTGTATATGCTTGATGGTCGACGTCATAAATCACGCCATGTTCGAATCGTACGCCGAAAGTTGGATTTATTTCATTATTAATTAAAAGATTTATTTCATTCCATCTTATTCATATGAAACCGTCGACAAGCAAAGATCTCGGTAGACATTTTCTCCATCTGCAAAAAACATAACATAGGAACTGTTAATAGTGTGATTTTTAATCTTTTATAGTTGGCGACTGCTTGAAGAGTGGTAATTAAAACGGATTAGTGATAATACAAAGCATCAAAAAAGATTGATTAACTAAAATAAAGTAATCAGGTAGGTAACATGTTTAATAACAACTAGAACGCCTTAGATTATATCAAACAAATATATATGAAATCACAGGTTTTATATAATTCTGGAATGAATGTAACTAACCTCAAAAAAAGGATTGTATTACGTCGGAATTATGAAACATTGAAAGTATGTATAGACTAAGAAAACAATAAATAAACACTTGAATAATATATGCAAAACACACAGAATACTACGATAGTAATAAATAACATAATATTGTACTTACAGATAGTGTTTCTTATTCCTGATATAAAACACAATTGTTTTAGGTACCTTGCAATTTGCAAACATAATATTTGACAGCAGAGATTTTTATATTAGTCTATGGCCAAAAATACGGATTTATTTGGCCGGCTAAAAAAAAGATTTTAATATAGCAAGAACATTTTAAATATGCGACAAATAAATAAAAGTATATATAATGTAGTTGTTAAAAAAATCTGTGTACATTATAAAATATATTTAATATTATAAATACATATATTTTTTAAATTTATGTTATAATTTGTAAACGACGAAGCACGTCAGCTAATACGCATAGTAAATGTTTAAACTTCGGTAATCAAATTCGAATGTGACAGAAAGAGAAAGAATAACTTTTTAATCATATTAGCATGCGTAAAAGAGATGTAACATAATATCACTTTCACTTTAAAAATCATACCTAGTATTCAATGTCATAGTTCAACTTTAAATGAAAAAACAGAAACTCTAGGTAAGCATGTGTGCCCTTAAGTCATAAATATTATTCCGTAATTAGTAAGAATTTTACTAAGAGAATAATAAAATAAACTCTCTTGTATTTGCTAGCTAGATAAGTCCTTCGTTTTAAATAATAAAATATTTTGTAATTTAAACATGAAAATACTGCCTAGTTGTTATTATCGATGTACAAGACTAATTTAATCAAAATGTGTCATACTGTACCGAAAATAAAATAATGTTTTGAAGTTAAAACATAATATTATAGGTATAAGCATCGGCCTATAACATCGTGGGTTCCGAGTTTGAATCATGGGTCTGAAAAATAGATACAAATTGTTTTTCAATTTGTGGTCGGAGTCAGAGTACGTACCTAATAGGTTGAGCAAGTGGCTGACATCCATTTCTCGTAAAAACAAAACCTGTTCTCCAATCTGTGGGGGGCCTCATTATGATCGGACATGATCGGATATTTTAGGTGGGTACATTTTTAATTGCAAAACAATTTGTTTTCTAGTGATAGGTAATAATATTTAATTAAAATATGTCGTTTTCTGCTGGGTATTTATTTAAATTAAGTTTATTTATAATTACATACTTTTTTTACTCATCTAAATAATTGAAACAGTGAATTATTATAATGATATATCCATATCGTTTTCTATTGGATATTTGTTTAATATTAAATAATATAACAATTTCAAACTTGAACATTACCTACAACATTGTTTTTTGGGTATCTAAGTAGAAGAGTAATTAACCGAAAATAGTCGAAGAAAGCTTGTGGAGGTCTTTATTTTGCGGTGGATTAAAATTGGCTGATGAATCAATATAATGAATAATCAATATTTAAACATTATTACTGTGTCCTAGTATAGTAAAAGTACCTACCTATATTAGTACAAAATAATTCTTTTCTTGTTTGTTTTATATTCAATAATATAATATTTTGATAATAAAACACTAGTACTAGTGACTAGTGAGTAGCTTTTTAACTAAAACTGCATTTACCTACTGCAAATTCCAATATTTTCCGAAGATAAACCAATATATTTTTCAAAACTAATGTGATACGTCAATATAAACCATGCCGTATATTAGGGTCTCCGTTAAAGACTGTTATTGCAAGTATAACAACCTTCTTACTCGTAAAATAAAACGCAGTACACTTTTTTTATTGATATATGACTATACTCCTCGGATATTTATGTGAACACAAATTTGGTCGATGCGATATGTAGATATAGAGCACCATTGTCGAAAACCTAACTTTGTCAATTTTTATGCTAGAGACCTGAAATTTTTACAGGACATGCACAAAAAATATGATATTATAAAAAGCTAATAAAACTTAAAACGCTATTTTCAGACTTATCATGGTTTTTCTAGGGCACGTCGATATTTACTACTTACAGACGATCTTGAACTAACTAAAACTAACTTGACTAAAAATGATTTATGAGGTTAATTTTTAAACTACGTATATGTTACTTATAATATACATATTTTACCCTCGAGCCCTCAATATAAATTAAAGTAATATTACGATAAATGGTTTTGATTGTGTACCTATTATAAAACTGATAAATATTTTATTTTTGTTTCAGGTAAGAATATTCGTGAAAGAAAACCTTTAAAAAACAAGTTTGTCTTCGAGAATGTAAGTAATTAAAATAATCGATTGATATAAAATATTGACAGTTATTTTGCAAAAGTATTATTGCTTATCACTTGTATAAACTATGAGTGGGTACCTACGTCAAAATCAAATAGTATTAAATTTTTACGACTTTGAACATAATTGACATTTTTATCTCTATATCAATTTGTTTAACTCATCCGTTACCAAATGGTATGAAGTGACCAGAATTTAGTTTTGGGTAAAGTAACTATAAAAATGGAGTATTAAGTACAGTGAAATAAATAATTATTCAAAATAACTGGTATCACTACACTGATCTTTTTTGTAGATTCAACGTTTTTCACAACCTACAATTAAATTTAAGAATTTTGAATACATATGAGCTAAATTACATATTATGGTGTATTTAAACCTAAATCTAATTCCTGCTTACTAACCTATTAATAATTATTGTTAAAAGTTTTTGTTGTATTTCAACACATGCTGCTGCGCTTTGTAGTGGGTTGTAGTTTTTGAATGATTTTGATGGTGGATGTGGATGCTGTGAGGGAGGGGTGGCGGTTACACTCCAGGCAATAACCGTATTGATGTTCAGATGTCTAGCTGAAACTGGTCCCTGGTGCATGCCTTCACGTCCTAGTAGGCACTCGCACGGTACACTTGGGTTTATATGCCAAATAAGAAAACACTTTGTGCCGGTAACCCGGCTTGACAGGTGGCTTGATTTATTGACTTTCCTCGGAAACTCGAAGAGAATAATTATTGCTTCCACAATGGTAACACTGAAAACGCTCGTGGTTAGCACATAACTTTTTTACTCACTCTGTATGCGCTTATAATTACTTTTTAATGACGGTCAAACTGTATTATGACTGGTTACTGAGTTGCGCCTGGACTTGCGACAATACTTTGGATTATAAGTAGGAGAGAAATATTAGGATGAGGGCAACTATAATTATTGGCCCAACCAACATAAAACATTAAGGGGGAGCGAATAAAAAATGATTTTCGTTATAATATTTACACTTACCTACTAATAAATTTTAATTAACTATTTTTCTTTTTTTTATTCAACGAATAATTTCCAAGATTTAATAATGTAGGTATGTAAACATTTCTAAATCTTGTGAATTATTTGTTGAATAAAAAAAATAAAAATAACGTATTTTGTATACCTAATATTGATTTGTTCATGATACATGGTTAAATATGTTAATATCTCAAAGTCCAATCTTTACCATTGAAAAAAATATATACTTGAAAATAAATATGAGCATTCTAATTTTCTTCAAACATTTTGTAATTTTGTTATTTTAGAAATAGTAGAATACATTATATTATACGATATCTTCTATTTTTACAACGTTTTTATTAGCTCGTATTCTAGTTTGTCCGGTGGTTGTTTGTCCAGTACAAATCTTGCAATCGATTTTTAACTTACTTCCCGACTAGCTAGACATTTGAAACTTTTAGAATGTATCAGAACACGATGCTAATGCATTCTTTTAATACTTTTAGCCATCATTAAGCAGAATTGAATTCATTTTCAGTTAATTCTGTTTTGCATGGAAAGTTATTTCAAAAAAATCCGTAAAAAGTAAAAGACTATTATTGGTTGCTTCTGTTGCTGCTATTGGGGTGGTTCTAGCAACTAAATTATTAATATATACGTGCGTTACAATGGAAATCAAAATGACATTTCACTATTCCATATTTGTTTGTTTACTTCATAATACCAAGTACAAGTTTAAGCATATTGTGCATAATAATTCAAGAGAAAATTTAAAAACGTTGTATATAAAAAGTTCTTTTTATCCTGTAATTATTAAAATAAAGATTAGTCGCTCGAGGGTTTGAATATCATATCTCTACTACTATATTGTCATCCCCGTCTGGATGTGTAGGATAACAGATATGGATTTTTCTTCAACGCTTTCTTTGATAAAATTATTTTTGCCATTGCCGGAAGCGCGGATTAAAGTTGACAGCTTTCATTAGGTCCTACCCCCGTCGCCTCTAGAGTCTCAACCCCCTTAATTCCCGCCTATACACTATGTGGGAGTAAACGCGAGAAATTTTTCATATCTCAGATCAAAAATTTAAATCATTGGCCTGAAAAAGGTCCTAATTAAAAAAATTTTTTTTTTAGAAGACGTCAATTTTATTGTTTGTTTGCAAAGCTCTGTGTAATGAACAAAAATGATAAATTAGGGGTGACCTCATAAAATATATCATTACCATAAAATAATATTGTTGTAAACATCATCGTATTAAAATTGAAAATCAAGCCATATTTGGTATAACAGATAGGGACAACTGGGCGCCACGTAATCGAAGAAAATTCGAAAATTAATAGACGTTCGTGAATAATTATAGGTACTTTTAAAATATATGTTTAAAATTATTATATTATTATTTAATACTTGGCAAGAATTTAAATGTAAATACGTAAATAATGATTTATTTGTATATGTGATAAAGTTACAACGAGAAAAGAGTTCTTTTATTTTTATATAAAGCCTCAGGCATGATAATTCTCAATCCACAATTAAAAGCGAAATGAGTTAAAACTACTAAGTATTCATCAGAAACTGATTAAAAGTCTTTGTGTAAGAGAGTAGTTTCTGTATAAAATCATAACAAATGTCTATTTATTTTATTCAACGGTGTGGAGCTCAATTGTCCTGGCACCCAGTTATCCTATTTTCCCGCTTTATAAAAAAAATATTTTGTCAACACACGTACTAAATCTTCAACTTTCAAAGTATACTATATGTAATAAATATATTCAGTATATTATTCAATGCTTACGAAACTCTATCTGTTACCTTTATAAATACGTAACTTAATGAGTTCGTATAAATGGTTTTATTCACTAACACCTGGCCACGTTGTTATAATCTTGATTTATCTCTAAAAGCTGTATGTTGGGCCTCACATCATCAGATTCATCATAATCCAACGTCTGCGATAGGACAGCTACTTGGCGCATAGGAATGACTTTACACTTAGTGGTCCAGAAGAAAATCTTGATATAGAAAAATCAAAACTCTGGTGGTCTTGTGAACGCTGTTTGATCGAAAAGAACAGAAGAAAGAAGTCTTCAAGGAGTATACTTAAAGCCGCTAAAATCCGCTCTGGCAATCCCGAAGATTAAAAAATATTATGTTTAAGAGATAAATTAAAGAAATATTAAAACTCTTCTTTTACACATTTCTAAAAAAATATGTTATTTGAAAAAAAGACACATAGACGTTTCGCAAACCCACGACATTTAAAAAAAAGTCTCTCTCACGTGTGATATCTTTTGATGCTCCGTGGGGCTGAAAACGACAAGTTTACCCCCAGAATGATGGAGAATTTTGCAGAATTTTATATTTTAACGGGACTTTACCCTAAACCGACAAGGAATTTTAAAGAATTTTATATTTCATAACAGCTGTAACAAAATAAGGCAACAGAAGTTTTCCTCGAAATAAATAATATGTAAAATTTTCCGAGCATAGATAAGAATATCCCCGAAGGCAGACAAAAATGATGCCATATATGAAAATAATATTACAAAATATATGCAAGTTTTTCAAAGAACTTTTTAACTAATCATATTTTTTCATCACTTAACTGATGGTGCTTGTACAATAATTTATGAAAAACGCAAAATTTAAATTTTAAAATTTTATGGAAAGTTAGAAAAAAAAATACGACACCTGTTAGTTGTAACCACTAGATTCGCGCCAGTACGTATTTCCAAATTAAAAAACAGGCATTCTATTAATTAATGTTGAATTTAACTAGTAGTTCTGACATCAAAATGCTTATAGCAATCATACCATAGAGTGTCACACTTAAATAATATGTGTGTTTTGTTGTTAAAACAAAACAATAGAGCGAAATTATTAGTCAGCATTTCCTCAATCATAACTAGATTAATCGGGTATGTTATGATTGGGAATTGCGACAATTCTTGTAGTATACCTATGTACCTCATTTATATAAATTGGATATATATTATTTCGGTTTTCCTCATCCAATGTGTTATCAGAATTTATTTTCCCTTGTACGTAATAATATGTATATTAAAGTATTGTGTCTTCATTGATACATCCTATGAAGTTCCGTATCCGGAAACTTGTACGTATTTAATTCGCCGTATCACATTTCACCGTGAAATGTTGTGTCGGAAATATATGGCCGTATATTAAAGACCGTCCCACCTCTTTGGGTCGTGCAGTACTGACATAAAATTCATGTCTAAATATAATACGATTATAGTTGGTTTACACGTTGCAGGAAGCCAGCAGCAAACAAATTTTGAAAATAGCCGATATACTGGATTATTTGTTAAGTTAGCTTTTCTTTCTTGAATTCTTGAATTTTGCCAAAATCAGCTATGCACATTGAATATAATAAAATTGGAGACCGTATAGTATTATAATATGACAGTAGCGAAGTTTGGAGATAGGCTGTCAAGATCGGCCATAAAAAGTGCACATAAAACTTTGTTAGTCATACATATTTGTTTTTATTAAACTAAGACTGAATATACAGATAGTATCGATTAGTTTTTAAAAATCAATTAAACCCTGTCTGAACCAAACCGTAATAGTTTTGGTATATTTTGGGCGATACGACATAATTTTGCACATTTATTCATTCTTACTTATTTGTTTTCATTTAATTTAGAATACATATTATACCCATATTGTCGGTTCATTTTTTTTTTAATTTATTAGGCTCTACCAAAACCAAACTAAAATATAAAATATTCAAAGTTATGTATGATTTAATTGCATAATTTTAGATATTTTATAGATGAATGAGTATTTTTTGACTATTATCTATTATGGCTTGGTTTTCGCAGAATTTAATTGAATTTGAAAAACCATCCAACATCATATTATGTAAATTATTATAGTCTTATTTCAATGAAAATAATTACGTATGACTGACAAAGTTTAGTGTGCACCATTTATGGCGAATCTTAACAGCCTACCTCCATCCTTAACTACTGGTATATGGTCATCTCTTTCTGATAAAAAAGCTCACGGCGAACTGTGCCACGGTTAATTGTTTTACGTACAATTTACATATAACCATAAATTTCCAGTGGTTCATTAGTGTTTTCGTAATTTGTGAAATATTCACAATATTTAAATTAAATGATTTATTTGCCTCCACGTAAACCTTAGAGGCCACAAATGCTCTAAGGGTGAAGGGTAGTATTTAAATAAATTAGAAAATTAAAAGGCCTTCTGTTATTTAAAAGGTTTGCATAATAATCACCCAAGATATTGCCTTTATTTTCTTGTGAAATAGAGAACGCCAACTACGAGTAATATTTAAATATTTACATATTACAGAAACTCCAGAACATTATTAACAACTTTAATTTTAACTTTTTTTTATTGTACGTGTAATTTTCAAGATTTAGGAACGTGGCATAGATTTTATAATATTATTTTTTATAATAAGTATTTAACCTTCCTTTTACGATGCTTGCAAATTCCATCACTTCCGAGATTAATAATATTATTAGAGTAAGTAAAAGGAAAATGCACATTTTTCCAACATTGTCATTTCTTGGTTCCGCGACGTTTTATTATTAACAAAAATAATGACAAGATAAAAAGAACTTTTTATATACCACGTTTTTAAATTTTCTGTTGAATCATATAAACTTGACAATTCTATGTATTAATAATTTAGGACAAATAAGGCAATTGTCAACAAATCATTTTTTTGCTATTTTGCAACAAAAAAAATATAGAATACTGAAATGTCATTTTGATTTCCATAGTAACACACGTAAATATTAATAATTTAGGTGCTAAGACCACCCCCTTAACAACCAATAATAGTGGATTGGATTATGGATTTCTTCCGAAATAACTTTTCATACAAAACAGAATTAACTGAAAATGAATTCAATTCTACTTAAAGATGGCTAAAAGTATTTAAAGAATGCATTGGCATCGTGTTCTGATATATTCTAAAAGTTTCAAATATTTAATTAGACGGGAAGTTAGTTAAAAATCGATTGCAAGATTTGTACTGGATACAAAACCACCGGATAAAGAAGAATACGAGCTAAGAAAAACGTGGTAAAATTAAATACAATAATATGAAGTATATTAAACATATTCTACATAACTCAATTAATGACTAGTTTTATCTACTTTAATAGGACATTTTCAACTGAATGACAATTTCTTCATTTATTTTTTCTCTACAATCAGGTGTAAATGTTGATCTCCTCACGAAGAGGTTTCATAACTTTTTTTTTTAAATAAATAGCTGATGTTAGCCATTTGCTCAATTTTGTATCATGCTCTGGGTCTAAATACGCATTAAAAAGAGCACGTATATCTTATCAGACCGTCGACTTACTAAGAGAATATGTAACCACTCGGTTATCGTGAGCCACATCAGATTTAGAATGTCGTGGGTATCGAGTTTGAGAGTCCTGGATCTGGAAAATTCACATGTTGTATTTAAATATGTGTGTGGATGCAAACAGACGTAATAGGTTTTTTCTAGATGCATTTATGGATTCCTCGCATTTATTATCAAGCTTAGTCTTAATTGCTTGAACAATTTAACATACAAATATATTTGATAATACAACCTCCAACCTGTATAAACTCATATAATTTTCTTTTTATAATATGGTAAAAAATAAGGTTCTGCCACCAACACCAATTGGCTGATGAATTGTCATCATCTGTAAAGAATTGTACAATATTGTTTATACATATTGGCGAAGACATCATGGCCTTGGGTTGAAGATTATTGTTACAGCAGATTCTTCAAATGAAATCACTCATGTGAAATGTGAAAATTAATATCTACGTGAGTTAAGAGGGAGATAAATGCCTTCTTATTTGTCTACTACTAGAGAATAATTCTAAGCTTTGGTAGTAAAATTACAGATTTTTATAAAAAGCTCATTTAATAATTATTATTAAAGACAATTCATAACAAAAATACGGCATTCTTAGAACTTCTTTTTTCAACTAATATATAATATGATAACATTATTGTATTCTTTGAAACCAGGTTTTCAATTAATCTATTTCTGAACAGAGAAGTTCTAAAAATACATTTTTATTTTATTTTTCTAAGAGAAGAGTATTAAGAAATTGTACAAGTATTTGTGAGTTGTATTATGATTTATACGCCAGTGCAAATACTTCTACTAATTTCCGAAGTTCTGAAAAGCGATGCGTGTCACGGATTCCATCTACTCGAATGATCAGTTAAAAATTTTAATATTTTATCGTGTTTTGACATCTTATTTTTTGACAATTTAAACATTTTTGTCTGTTTACTTATGCGTTTCAAAATATGTCAGGTATAAAATAAATTATGGAAAAGTATTTTAAATTTAAAAAATAACTAAGGAAGCTTAAAGCATTTATTATTCATATGGGTACATACATTTTCTTCCTCGTCGTAAACCTTATGAATAATGATCACTCTGAAATACTGCAGAACTCCGGATCAGTTTTCTCGACAAGCAAGCCTCGTGGCAGATTTATTATATCAGTTTTTTTTTTTTTAAAAATCTTTACTTTATCAGCTATGAATATGCCCAAAACAATGAATGTTTTAAGGCTTTATGTGCCACGGTGAATAGTTTGTCAAAAAAGTCATATATCACAGACTCTCGCTGGTCAGCTCATGCAGTATCGAGGCATTGTGTTTCATCCAAGACACCCTCATTAATTGTCACCAGCACTATAGTTTGAGATACCTAAACTTTTTTATTAATCAAGATTTGAGAATACTTTAAAATCAAGAATATTTGTTTTATCAAGAAATCTAGATTGATTTTTTGATTTTTCGAAAAAAAACACGTTTAGAATCAAAGTCAATAGTTTTTTTTGTTCATATTTTTGCTTTTCAAAACATTTTTTTTATCAGCATTTTTAAAAAATGTAGGTTGCTTGGGTAAGTAAGAATTTCAAGATTTCTCGAGCATCTTATTAATAATTTCTCGAGAAATCAGAATTTTTGAAATTTTGGAAAATTAATTAAAAACCTCTAGCCAACACGTTATCTCGAAAGCGTCAATTATTTTTCCCCTGGCTTGTATAATTATGGATTGAGCCTTGTTCATTGAAATAATATTTTATTATAATATTACCTGCCTAATATATTTAAAAGTCAGTTGATTTTTTTTAACAACGCTGTCTATTAATCTGTTCAGGAGGGTGTTGGTACAATTTTACTGTATTTTGTCAAAATACTTAAGTACAATAATTTATTTATTTCTTCGGAAATGGAAAATAAATTCCAATTATTTTTGTTTGCAGTGAGCGAACACTATTCAGTTGAAAAAGCCTGTAATAAGACCCGTATATATTAAAATAAGATCTAAAATATCTGTCAAAATAAATTTTAGAATATCAAAATGTGGATGAACCCTTATTTATTTTCTGCGAATACAAACGAAGCTTTAATGCGATCGTATCACTTTAAAAAGATTCTCTAATAATAATTATAATATTATATTATAATTTTACAAAGCGAAAATTCGAAAATATATATTTTTCAAAATACAAGTCATGTATAAATATTACGTTATTATTTTAATTATATTCGTAATGAAAATGTAAATCTGTAAAATGATCCTTTATAAGTTCCAGTTACCAATTAAAATTCGATATTTCATAAATAATATGTGTGGATATTGCGATGTTTTAGTAAAATAATATGAATAAGAAAATTATTATTCTACTGAATCAAGATAAATCTATACTATATTTTCGAAAATAAATTTGGATGTTTGTATCGTCGTGTCGGTTTTTCTTTATACAAATCCACACTCGCAGTTGGATTTCGACAAAATTTGGACAGTAGACGGAAGCCGACGAACCGGAGTGCGTGGTCTTGAATTTCAGATTTAACCCGTTGCACCCTGGGGACAGTTTTACGGTTTTTGCAAAAAAAGCCTTAAAAAGAGGAAGTTAATGTTGCAACCCCCATTTTTTTGAAAATGTCGCTAGAATGTTATTATTTAAAAAATATTGGCAATTATTTCAGCTCGATCGAGGTCAAATGGCAAAGTTAAATGCAAATAATTGGGTTTTTAGAATCGCTAATCGGCAGGGAGCCAACCGGGCCGGCGCGGCGTGGGTGACGCAGTGCTGCCACATTAGATCGGAATTCTTCACTCACGGACAATTGTATGAAGTGGCATCAAGAGTGAGGAGTAGTAAAAATCTATATATTTTGGCACTAAATGAAAAAGGCACACAAATATTGTATATCGAAAAGCCCTGTGATGATGGATTTAATATTTATATTACATAGAAAAGCCTTAAAATAATAAATTTAATATGTACTACTTTTAAAGATATTTAAATGCAATACATGTACAAAAATATACTATTTTATGTTAAAAGTAAAAATCTCTAATATTATATTTTTTAACTTTTTTAAATTCAAACCTTTGCACTCTACGTATTAAATTTAGAATTTTTATTTTCAAATATTAAACCATTTCACTAAAGGGCAGCGCCGGGTGATATACTGCTAGTTTAACATAATATATTATATTGCAAATAAAACAGTTTCGTTAATAATATAAGATAGTTTTAAACTGAATTGAATATATTTAAAGAAATAGCAGCGTAGAACAAATGTTTTTATTTATTTTTATTGTAGACGATAAGAGAGGTACTATACCAATTTAATACAGTAAATTTTGAAATTACAACATAATGAAATAAAATAAAAAATGTACTATTTTTTTTACGAAATGATTTTTTTCAGTCTGTAATATGTATGAGATTGGTGAGTATTTTTTTTTTAAGTTATACTTCTTTTGGCGCTTTTGGGGCGTGTAACATGTAACACATAATTTATTTTTTCACACGGAAAAAAAACGCAATCGATTGGATTCGAACCACCGATTGTTCGGTTATCAGCCAAACGTACTACCTTTACGCCACAGTATGATACTGCAATTGTGATGATTATACAGTATAATATTATAGTTTAGAATTATTCCGTTACCTAGGCAGCGAATTTCTTATTGTCGGCCATTTGCAATTACTTACGTAAATAAACGATTGAACGTCAGAGTGACAGTTGGTACTTTGAAATGAAAACAACGAGAAACCATTATATAATTTAGTAATATAAGTTAACGTGTATAGAAATAAACTAACGGCGTATTAATAAGCGGTCATTTTTCTTGAGTGTGTAATTTAATAAGATAATTATGAGCTAATCAAAGAATCTGGTTTATCACAAGTTTTGTTTTTGTTTTGTTACGCCAAAGAAGTATTACTTCTAACGCGCGTACATAAGTACACACATTGATTTTTATAAGGGATGTCCTTCCTTGTTCAAACGCGCGCGTTAAAATGATATTACTCTCTACTTCATTTATCGTTTGTCAATTTATGGCTACGGCCGTGTGTTGTAGCTTAGCCACTGGGAAATGCCAATAGAAATGACTTATTTCAAAAAAATACTACCTTATTCTTAGGTCAATAATTATTATAAAGCAAACATTATTGGAAGAATGTTTATCACATTTGAATGGTCAAAGACATAGCTTATAATCAGTATCTTTAAATGTGTAAATCTATAAAATGCCCAATTCTTGTCAAATTTGGGATCACAGAGATTATCAATATAATTTTTTATCGTAAATATTTTACTAAAATTATCTCATCATAAATTTATACTAATTGTTTTATAAATGCGTTTAAAAATTAATAAATACAAAAAATCTTAACACCACTTCACATAGACGTACTGAAATATGACTATATTCTAAATCATTAAAGCGAGAGGTTTAAAAGAATACTATTTTATGTAATAAAAATATTTTATGCAGTTATCAAATGTTTAAAATAAATAAAAAGGATAACAAGGCTTCAAAATTATAAAAATAGATTATATACAACGTTTAAGGAATGTCCAGGATCATGCTTTGAAAATAGCATGAAAGCTCCATTTTGACGTACGCTGAGCATGTCCCCCCTTAAGACTTGCGGTTTTTTTATTACACTTAAACATCGAATGCAGCCTTCTAAAAAGTTATGAACCCCTACTATAGAATGTGGTATAGAGAATAACAAATTTTTAGGTAATTGCTTTTAATTATCGATAAATTCCTAATCACCAGAAAATATGAAAATTTACAATATCAATCAACGTATAGCTTACTCTTAATCTTTGCACAGTGTTTAAGCGAGTCATAAATTGATTTATGAAAATCCTTTGGAAAATTCCGAAAAGCTCTTAGCAAAATACTTCCAGGACATACTCCGTATTTAATTATTGTTGTGTATTTATCTTGAACGATGCGATCAACTGGCAGTAGCCGAATCTCGGAAAATTAGGGAGCTAATTTCCTTAAGATAAATACAGCCAAGTCATGGAGATGTTTTTCTTTAGGAACCTGAAACAATTTGACGCAAAAAGCAACTCCACTTAGTAATGCCATTTACTCGAGAGATATTTCAATTACTTAGCTAAGTTTTGTTTTAAAGTTTATACGTGTATTTTTTATGATATTATTTTTTCCAAAAAAATCGGATAATTTTGTGGGTCCCAGGTTTGAATCCAAGGTTTGGAAAACACACAATATATGTATAATTAACTATTTATTTTATTCAACGAATAATTCACAAGATTTAGAAATGTACCATTCAAATTATACATATAATAGTACGTTACCTTGTAGCATAGAGGTAATGCACGGACGGGGCGTAAACCCAGGAGATGCAGGGTTTGATTCCCTGCCAGGATGGCTTACTTTTTTCAAAAAAAAAAAATTCTATTGGTTATAATAATATTATTATATTTTCTCAGAAAGTGTTTTTCAAAATTATGTTTGTTACACAATATATTGTTTTTGAATGTGTGTTTGGAGTTAATAGGACCTAATAGGAAAAATATTTTAATACAAACCTCTACTCTGTAGAGGCTCATAATATTTTTTTAGACTTATTAATAACCATGTCCTTGCATTTTCGTACAAGGTGGTTGTTAGTAATTTTAAACACCCAGGCTTCGAGAAAATCACATAAATATTGTGTCCTCACCGGGAATCGATCCCAAAACTCTCGGATGGAAGGCCAGCGCCTTTTGTATTGCACCACGAGAGCCGCTTAGGCTGATAATATTATTAACACCAGCTTCTTATGATCAGACATTGTATTTTTTTTTTTAATTTTTATGATGGATTGAATGATAAATTGTTTATAAAGTGAAATTCAGATGAGATAATTTGGGATTCTAATAAATATAATATTTTAAGTAGATTATGTTTTGTTTTTTTCTGACGTATGATTGATATGCAGTAGTATAGTGAAACAGTATTGTCATAGTAAAAGCAATACGATCACTTAAACATCCAGGCTTTGAAAAAACCTCAGAAATATATTGTAACTAGGGAATCTAATCCCGAGCCAAAATTCTGATCCCGGGATTTTGGGATTACAATTTGACAATCCCGAGATCCCCGGACTGGTCCTGGGATTGGCATTTTTTCCATTGTTAGTATAAAAATTTTATATTTACAAATAACATTGATAAAATCGGTCAAAAATAAATCTAGTATAATTTATACTATTTAAAACATTTATTGTTAATATTGTACACGTTCAATCTTGGAAATACATAAGTTTAATGGAGTAAATAATATTGTAATATAAATAATAATGTGAATTTAATTTAATATGAGATTGCTATTTCTGATAGCAAAGACTGGTGTCGGTAGGAAATATGGGTTAGCGTGATTTAAAATAGTAAAGCAAATCATGGTGTACTTATTGCCTTTCCGCTTCATAAATCTAATTAGTCAGCCAAATATAAAACTGCCGTAAAACGTATGAGATGATGGTAGAATTACTTTGTTAATAGTGCTAAGCATTTTTTTTCAATCTTTCTCATTTTTATTAATTTATGTGAAAAAATAAAATGAATCGGCAACTTACACATGGGTATAAATCAAACTTCATTCTAACTCAGTTTATTTCTAATGTAGTTATTTGTTATTGAAAGCATTTTTTCTGTTATATTTTGGTTTTCATTTTATTTTGCATAAAAATTGATAACAACATCAATCCCGAAAGTTTCGGGATTATGTTTATCAATCCCGGGATTCATAGGTATCGAAAATAGCTCAGGATCCCGGTATTGGAATCCTTAATTGTGACCTCACCGGAAATCAAACCTAGAGCTCTCTAGCTAGTAATAATATATTCGTATTAGTTTGCCTTAAATCATGCTGAATATCTTTATTGCTAAGAAGGCGTCTCATTTTAAGAGAACACACCTGCTATTAGTATTCTCTTTTAGATTGGTTCGTTTTGTCATCGACTTTTTTTATATTGTATTATGCATTCAATTATTATTTTTGAAACAGTTCATAATTTCATTCTATTGTATTAAATGTTGAACTCATTTACGTTATTATGGTTAGCATAATGAATCAATAAAATTGTCTTCATACTGTCATATAATTGATCTCCCAACCATTTGGAATATGTTATACCTATCAAAGCTGATGAAATACCTACCCACTATTACAAGTTGATAAAGGCTAATAAATAATAGCTATATAAGATAATGCAATACTTATGAAACTATACTAACTTAAAAAACACAAGTGTGGGCCAATATACGGTCGTAAGACTATGGAACCACACCCAAATACAATACTCAAGAAGTCCACGTGCTGTGCTTCTTGTCTATTACCTAAATTTACTTGTAACACGTATATTATATCCTCTATGTTCAATTTCATTTTTTTTAAACATATTATGTACATTACAAATTATAAGTTTAAGACGTTCACAACATGATATTTATAGTTATATGTACTTGCATTTTCGTTGAATTAACTTTAATATTTTAACTTTCGTATAAGCGTTATTATTTCTCGATCATCTTTCTCAATCTAGTCTAAACACATCCCTGAAGGTAAATCACCTGACAATTATCTTAAATACGACGGTCTCTAAACGACTGGGTCTCTAAACAGCTGTGAATAATTCTCAGGAGCCGCACAGAAATATATTCTTTGGTAAGGAGACAAAGAAAGGAGAACACCATGATATCACCTCAGGTTCCTTTCTACACAACCTGATTCCTTTGCCTTCTTTCTTGAGGGATATAACAGTACCATTTGATATTTATTTAATAAACAAAGAAATCTACATAGATATACATAGATTACGATATTCTATTATAATAAGATGAAATATTTTTATTATTATAAATAATAAAAGAAAGTCCTGAAGAATCCAAGAAAGGGATACAGCTAAAATTAGACTACCTACATCAAATGTCACAAATTTCCATTTTCATTCTGTCAATTTTGCCATGTTTTAAAGATGTCATTCAGTTGAATCCACCCTCTTGTCACTCGATCAATAAATTATCCTGCAACTTCAATGTTTATGTTCCTTTAAGCTTTTCATTCCGAAAGCTCACTGCTTCGTGTTTACGCAGGGGGAGCCTGCTACAGGGGTCGGAATTAAAAGTTTACGCAGCGGAATTCATCCAAAAACATCGATTGGATCGAGCCTGTCACTTTTTTTTTTACTCATATTAATAAAACAAAAGTTATTTATATATCTCCCTCTCTAGGTTTAAGTAGTATAAAGTAAAATATAACTGATTTTAATAGTAATAAAATCGACCGAATGTACTTGATGGAATTTGAATTTAAATTATTAGACATTTTATTTTGTATTATTCTATTTGTGTCGTATTTTTGGGAACCGGGTTTCACCTTTAGGCATCTTTAGGCACCATATTGTGCACTCACCAATGGTAAACGTACATTAACAATGAATAGATTGAATTTTCGCTTATAAAAGTAATTATTAATTCAATAAATATTGGTAAAAACCTAAATACCTACTAAATAAAGAAACATGTACTTACTTATAAATTATTTTTTTTGATAATATTTGAAGATTTTGTAAAAACCCGTATCTAATAGATAGATAGATCCTACTAATATTGGGTCATTAGACAAATCTAGTCATCTAGTGGTATCCAAGAGGTACAAAACGTCCGCAAGGTAGACTTAGAAGCAGCTGAATCGATGACACGATAAAGTTCTGTGGAAGTACGTAGCAATACAACGCATAGGATTAAGAGAAACAGATTCAGCTTGGAGAGGCCATCATCCAGCTGTCGACATATTCAGGCTGTTGATGATAATTAATAGATTTACAAGGTAATAATAATTGCCATTACTGGAAAACAATGAAACAAAGTAACATCTTGGGAATTTTAACTTAAATGAAGTTAACTACTTAATGAGGAATAATTACTACAACGATTAAACGATTAATAATTTATATAGCTTGACAGAAATTAAAATTATCTGAATAAATAGTAAAATTTAACAAAAAAAAATACGATCCGGAATGGATTTTATGAACCAAAACAACATTTCGATATTCTTATCTACAATCCGACACCTAGTTTTTTTTTTACTACAAGTTCTTTGGTAGTTAATTGCGAAACACTTTAAAAAGCGATATCATCATCATTATCAGCCTGAATCCATCCACTGCTAGATGAAGGTTTCTCCAAGCTGATTCCACTTCTCTCAGTCCTAAGCATTGCGTTTCCACGTACTTTTGCAGAACTTAATCATTTCATCGATCCAGTGGCCTCTGGGTCTACCTTGCAGACGTTTTGTACTTCTTAGATACCACTGAATGACAAAATAGTCCAACGATTGTCTCTTCTTTGAGCTATATGTACAGCCCATTTCTATTTTATGTTTTTTGCGAACTCTATTACATCGCAAGCCCTTGTTTGTCTCCTTATCCACTCATTCCTCTTTTTGTCAGTTCGTGTTATACCTCTCCATAGCACGTTGTGCTACTCTGCTTCTGGATCTTTATTTTACTTAGGGTCCATGTTTAACACACATATGTGATTACAAGGAACTCACACTGATTGAATTGGTCACTTTTGAAGACATTATTCAGGCAGCCAAAAGCACTGCAGCCTAGCTTTACTAAGCGAACAATTTCATCAAATATACATCCATCTAAAGATACTTGTTGTCCCAGATTAGTGATTTCAAAACTCATTAAAGATGTGAGCTACTTTCAGAAATTGAAAATGTCTGGTGAGCTACTTATACATCTTCCTTCTTTATAATTTTTTTGTCATCGTCCTTTATCGTAGCATAGATAATATTATTATTGGTACAGTTCGGTTATGATGACTACAGCGGCAAACACATTTTGAAAATAGCCGATATACTGGATCATTTGTTAGTTTAACTATACCAAACCTAACCTAACCTATCCTAACCCAACATAACCTAACCTAAACTAACCCAAACTAACTAATAATCCAGTATATCGGGTATTTTAAAAATGTATTTTCCGCTGTTTATTCCTCATAAACATCATATATGCGACTTTATTTATATATAAACAAAATAATAATTGAAAAATATATTGATATAAGTGTGAGTAAAAGTAAAAATAATTGGTGAAAGAATGTCTTTCCTCCACATTTTTTTCAATTCACGATGAATACTTTGTCACTCCCATCCAAATGCAATTATTATCTGTGAGTCTGTTTCTATATTAACTTTTAACCACTTTGATAGTGGAAAACGTTGATTCACATAAATCATCATCATCATCAGGGGCGCGACAACCCGGTGTGGGTCCTGGCCTCCTCCAACAACTCTCTCCATCTGTTCTTATCCAGTGTAGCCGCTTTCCAATTTGGTACCCCCAGAATACGGCAGTCACTGGCAGCTCCATCCAACCAGCGAATCTTTGGCCTCCCTCTTCTTCTACGTCCTACTGGATTGCTGGGCATCACTCTCTTTGCCAGTTTATTGTCATTCATACGGTGCACATGACCTAGCCATCGCAGTTTCCCAATCTTAATTGATTGAACTGCGCTGCAATCTTTGTACAGCCCGTAGAGCTCAGCATTATATCTTGTCCTCCAATTGGTGCCATCCCTGAACGGTCCATATATACGGTGGAGAATTTTTCTTTCAAAGATGTTCAGGGTTCATTCATTTCGCAGAGTTAATGTCGAAGTTTCCGATGCGTGGGTGAGCACTGGCTTTACAAGTGTCTTGTGAAGAGTGCTTTTAGTTCGGCGAGATCGTATGCGGGACTTAAAATGTCTTAACAGGCCAGTAGCATTTATTCGCAGACATGATTCTCTTGTTGATTTCTTCTGTAATATCATTATGTCGAGTTACAAGAGATCCAAGGTATATGAAACTGTCGACCGTATCAAACCAATATCTAACTTTGATTCACATAAATAGGTAGAACAAAACAATGTCTTCATTCAATGAAATTCGAACTAAAATTTGATAATTTTCTGTTGGGACGAAAGGCCATACAGATAGGGATTGCAATACCGAATGAAAATATTAATACCGGTTTTTCGGTATTTCTTATTGAAAACCAGTATTAATACCGGTATTCGTAAAACATAAGTACTTATCAGTAAATATAGCAATTAAAATCTCTTTAAAACATCATTTTTGAAAAAAAACCTACCTACCTACATTTATTATGGTGACATTTAAAGATATGTATTAATCACAATATTATAGAATTATTGGTGATTTTATCAAATAATTTGAATATACTGACAATTTCAACTTAAGCCCTCAAAACACTTGTACGATCATCAATGGTGTTTTTTTTTCGAGATAATATCAGTGTATTAATTTATCGAGACAATTTTATAAATGAGTATATTTAATGAATTGTGTTTTACTATTTCACTTATGTTGGATTCAGTCAATATTTTTCATTTATCAGCACACACCTTATAATTGAATTGAATAGTACATATAATAAGTACAAACTCATGAAGAAATAACATTAAACTTATCGTCAAAAACGTAAACGAGTGTGGTTTCTTAATACCGAAAATTTCAGTATTTTAGATTTTTAAAACCGGTATTTCGGTATTGATAATCCGGTATTGCAATCCCTACATACATATTCTACGGTTGAGGCAATAAACTTTTTAAGCATTTCATTGAAATTTGGTTCGAGAAATATTTCATTTCGGAGTCCAATAATAAAATTTGAGAAGCGAATTTATAAATATAAGATAAAATATCCTACTCAAGCTACCGAAATTGCCGCCGCGAGCTACCGTTTGGCAATCACTGTCCCAGTTAGATAAAAAGCGATATAATCAAACTATAATAATATATATTCTAATGGGAACAATAACTTGGTATATCAAAATCAAATACTTTATATTATAACTCTACAGAAACTAAACTTGTAAAATTATATATATATACCTGGACTATTCACAGTTTCGGTGGTAGATCACGACACTTCAAAAGGCGATATAGTCAAATCTTCTGCACGCGATTAATCGCACTGAATGTAAATTTATTGAAATTAGCATCTTAAGGTATATACATCGTAGCCGCTTTCAATGGACACTGAAATTTAATGAGAACGGCGCCCTTAAAGGAAGTCAGCCAGAGCGTTGAAATTTATTGAGAATCGGTACGATCTGATAAAATATACCGAATACCCCCTTAATCCCCGTCTTGGCTTCGTTGAAAATTTTCCACGACTTTATTAAACGCTTTTAAATCCTTTGTTTTGAATAAAATTATTTCACCAAAATAGCTCGTTCTGACAATCAGAAATTTTAGTATACAATTCTACCACTTATATAAAACCACATTGTCACAATTAATGATTTTGACTAGAAATTTAGGGAATGGGATAACAGGCCGCCAGGACAATTAAGCGCCGTACTGTTGAATGAAATAATTAGACGTTCATTACGATTTTATACAGAAAGTAGACGAGGGATTTTAATCAGTTTCTACTAACATGATGTTATTTTTATTGCGGATTGAAAATAAGCATACCTGTGGGTCTATTCTATACTTATCGAACACTAAAGTGATAAATAGTATCAAACTTAGGGTAGGTTTGTATCAAAATATTAGCACTTATTGTAACAATTACACGAAGTTGGTTTTTATTGTTGCAATAAGTGAGTTATTTTAACAGCAGCAAGATAGGTGCTGTTAAAATATAGCACTTATTGCAACAATAAAAACCAACTTCGTGTAATTGTTACAATAAGTGCTAATATTTTGATATGAACCTACCCTAAGTTTGATAATATTTATCACTTTATCACTTTAGCGGTCGATAAGTATAGAATAGACCCACCCACTGAGGCTTTATATAAAAATAAAAAAAATCTTCTCGTTGGAACTTAAACATTTATGAACAATTAAATCATTATTTATGTGTGCATATTAAAATTTTTACCAAGTATTAAGTAATAATATAATAATTTAAATTTAAATAGTAATATTAAATATATATTTTAAAAGTTACTATAATACTTCATTCAATTGCGTGGCGCCCAGTTGTCCTGGCGCCCAATCGTCCTAGACCCAAAAGGCACAAAGCACACAGTAAGCGATATGGTGATGGCGAACATGCTAATTTATCGAGTGACTTGCTAATGTGACGAATTGCAGGATGCCGATCACATCCTTTGGGAGTGTCCCCAAATGTAGGTTGAAAGAGAAGAGCTTTTCACGTCAGTCTGACCCTCAGTTGGATCGGTCGGCTATTGCCGCGTGGAACAAATTCTCAGATTTCAGAATGTTTGTGACATTTAACGGCGAGCGACGTGGTCTTTTTTCATCGAGAATTGACCGTTATTTACTATATCAAAGCAGGAATCACGCACACTGAAGTGCACACCAATCAAGGTCTTGACAAGTTGCTTCTGAGATACTCACAGCATAACTTTGAAGGGCGCTTAAAGCTTGTTACGCCACGGTAAACGCCTACGTAACGGATGTGAAAACGTGGTGGGTGGTGGATGGAAAACCAAGTAACGTGACCATTCAATCGGGCGGGGTCAATTCATTGCTGGATAAAGGCCTCACCCAGCTCCTTCCACTTTTCTCGCTCTAAAATTATTCGCTGTCACATACATCGACAGTGGGCTTAAGAGCGTTTCTGAATTTCCGGAATACATGTCCAAGCCACGTGAAGTGTCTCCTCGTGACTATTTTAATCACCGAGGACTGACGTGTCTTTTTGCGAACTCAAGTATTCGTAACGCGGTCGTACCAATGAACCCCTAAGATTCAACGAATAGGATAGCTAAAAAGTCAACACCTATAGGCCCTGGTAAACTGACACGCTTAAGTCAGCCAAATGCAGATACCGCCTTCTTCAACCATGCCCGATCCTAATAGGATCATATTATGGGCCTCCACAGTGTGGAGGTTTGTATTAATAGATTTTTATTTTACTAGAAATATATGTCAGCCATTTACTGAACCTATTCGGTCGATACTAATACTAATACATAAATTAAAAAATAATATATGTACTTAACAGACCCAGGATTTGAACCTGGGACCAACGACGTAATAGGCCAACGCTTAAGCCAACTTGGGATACCGCCTAACTTATCCAAACTTCACTAGATAATGACAGGTGAAAAATTCACAACTTAAGTAATATTATGGGCAGTGTTGATATTAATTATTTGTGTACTTGAAACAAATTTCACCCCTAGCGACAATACCTTTCTTGCTTAGGTATATTAATATTTTTGAGGTTTCTATTTTTGTTATTATATTGTTCAAACTGACAATGAGTTAGCGATTTATACGTTCCTCCCTTATCGTACCTCAATTATTTCAAGGCATGTAACACCCCCTTATTATTATTCCTTCACTATTGAATTTGAGTTTTGTCTTAATGCTTGATCCATTGTCTAGAAGTACCCAGAGGTGATGTCTCTGTCGCGGCATTCAACATACTGTTTGCTTTGAATTAAACCAAAGACAGTGTGGAGGAATAATACAATTAAAGAGAGAACGGGAAAAGCATTAATAATATAATTTTGAATTAAGATTCAGATTATTCTGAACTTAATCTAACATTCAAATTCTAACTTAATCCGAAAAGTTAAAAAAATGTGAAGCTAAAATGTTTTAACTTGACAATAATTTATATTGAAGTAAAATAACTGTACGACATAGATATTAATTACCATTAAAATTTTACATCCATGTTAGGAATTTAACGGTCACCGGAATGGTTCTACAAGTGAATTTTAAAATAGAATATTCCCATTGATTGAGGACGTCAACATTAATTTTTGTGAATCGGTAAGTCCAAAGAAATTTAGAGGATGCGTCTATACAGTCACATATTTATAGCTTTAACTCTCCGTAATATATCTTGGTTTAGCATCTACATCTCCATAATATAATGTTTGAGGCTTTCACGGTTGTTTTTTATCGTAGTAGATTTTTGG
This sequence comes from Rhyacophila brunnea, assembly GCF_057557595.1. Lineage (NCBI taxonomy): Eukaryota > Metazoa > Arthropoda > Insecta > Trichoptera > Rhyacophilidae > Rhyacophila > Rhyacophila brunnea. Next base: position 25,335,925 of record NW_028232904.1, on the reverse strand, counting down.
GTTTCAACCGTGTACCCTTCTACCTTCTTTACTCGACGTTTCGGGCTCGTTGCAGACGCCATTATCAAGAGATGATATGTTTTATGATGAAAATGTAGTGTTGGTATCTGAATGTCAACGTTGCTCTAAGAATATCAAAAGGAATCCGAGTAGCTAAGAGAAAACGTTGCTCAGAGTAATCTGTCAATCGACTCAACTTCTAGAACAGTAAAGAAGCCTGTAAGTGAATACGAGAGGGCATACCGACTTTAATTTTACACGATTTCGGCAATTGCCGAGCATTTGATGGATACAGGACACAAATTTGACTTCGAAACCAAGATATTGGGTCGTAATAAAGGATATTTCGCACGATTGGTAAAGGAAGCCATTGAAATCCATAGAAACCCTAAAAATATTAATAAGGATGATAGATTACGGTTAAAAACGTCATGGCTTCCGGCACTATCAGCAAAATACAATATTCAAGCCGGTATCCCTGGTCGTAGCGATTGACAGAATATTACTCTGAGCAGCGTCTGATCTTAGATAATCGGATTCCTTTTGACATTCTTGAAGAAACATTGACATTCACATACCTACACTACATTCTCATAAAACATATTATCATCTCTTGATAATGGCCTCTGCAACGTGTCCGAAACGTCGAGTAAAGAAGGAAGAAGGACACACGGTGGAAACCTAAAAATCTACTACGATATCTCCATAATATTATTATATAGAGAAGGTGAACACGTTTTTCCTTCTCACATTCAAAACAAGGTGGTAATTGGCGCCCTGGAGGCCCAAAATATGGTTTTAGTATGGTCGAACTTGGTTTCAAAAAAAAAAATATGGTGCCTTTAAAAGAACTACTTACCAATTAATATTTTCATGATAGTAAGTCTATAAAATAAGATATAGATATTATATACTTAAATAAATTATATTTTCAAATAAACGCATATTTTCTATCGGTTTATTTTTAATTGTAAATTTAATTTTTAAGTAAAAAATAAACATTCTTCAAATATTTCAAATTATAACTTACAAAAAGTATAACGTATAGGTATTACTTAAAAACTAAATTTTGATTCAAGGCTTACTAGTCTTATAATGTTACCGAATTATGTTTTAGATTTAAAACAATTGTACATAATTTACACCCACTGTGGCCGCGCGGCTTAGGCGTTGAACTATCACGCCGTGGGTCCCAGGTTCGAACCCTGGGTCTAGCAAGTACACATATTGTTTTTCAATTTATGTGTGAGTCCGGGGTATGGACTTAATAGGTTGAGCAAGTGGCTGACATCCATTTCTCGTAAAAAACTAAATCTGTTAATACAAACCTCTACTCTGTGGAGGCCCATATGATCTTATTAGGATCAGACATGGTTAAAAAAAAAAACATAATGTACTACCATAGCGAAGGGTGGAGGTAGGTTGTTAAAATCAAACATAAATAGTACACATTAAGCTTTGTTAGTCATTTACAGATGGCGTTCGTTAGTTCTTAAACCCTGCCTAAACCAAGTTTTGGTATACTTTGGGCGTTATGACAAAATTTTGCACAATTTTTCATGAATACTTTAATTATTTGTTTTCGTTAAAAAGAATATGTACATAATATCGTCTTTGTTCTGGCAGAACACACTAACTGGAGAATACTAGTTTTGAGTAATTTGACTTTGAAGTTTGTTAAAATGTTTGAAATGGTCTATCATGTGAGTTTATTAAGTAATCGTAAAAAGGATGACTTTAAAATAAAAACTGTTTATTTATTAAGAAGGTTTCCAGACTGTAAAGTTTGAAATAAGGAACATTTTGGTATAACTAACTCAATATGTCATTTTTTCGAATTAGTGTCTTCTGCCAGAACAGTGACGATATAACACATAGTGTTCGTTAATTTTTTTAAATTTCTAAAGCTCTGCCTAAACCATACTAAGTATAATAATATATAAAAAAATATTATTCTCTCTATAAAATATCCAAAATTATATATGATTTAATAGCATAATTATAGATATTTTATAGAAAGACGAGAATTTTTGGACTATTATCTATTATGGCTTGGTTTCGCAGGGCTTAATTGAATTTTAAAAACTAACCAACACCATCTGTAAATTGTAGTCTTAGTTCAATGAAAACAATTACGTATGACTGACAAAGTTAAGTATGCAATATTTATGTGCGGATCCTAATAGTCTGCCTCCACCCTTCGCCACTGCTGTACTATAATATTAATATTAATTGTAGCCACCAATTTTGCTTTTCAGTCACTCTGTACATAATACTATGACGTCATTACAGTATGATATTACAACCAACTTACGTATTAACTGTGATGTGCTGTAAGTCATAATGTATCAAGTAGAAGCTATTATAAAGCTGAGGCAAAATTGCCCTTGTGGAAACATATTATCATGTCAACTGTCACATCATAATATGACATGTCATATTTCAATCTCGATAAATAGTGACGTTTTATCCATTACTACTCTAAGTATACGATTATTATTTAATGCTTCACGACTAATGTTTCTAATGTGCTTAATCACAATTATACTATAAATTTTAAAATAATGAGAATATTATGTAAATGTTTTTTTTAAAGATATTTTTATTCAATGAATGACACAAAATATACACACTATCTCGCCGAACTAAAAGCTCTCTTTACAAGACACTTGTAAAGCCAGTGTTCACGTACGCATCGGAAACCTGGATAATAACTCTATGAAATGAACGAGCCCTGAACGTCTTTAAAGGAAAAATTCTCCGCCGTATAAATGGACCGATCAGGGATGGCACCAATTGGAGGAGAAGATATAATGCTGAGCTCTACGGGCTGTACGAATATTGCAGCGCAGTTCAATCAATTAAGATTGGGAGGATTCAATGGATAGGCCATGTGAACCGTATGAATGACCATGAACCGGTAAAGAGAGTGATGTCCAGCAATCCAATAGGGCGGAGAAGAAGAGGCATGCCAAAGATTCGTTGGTTGGATGGAGCTACCAGTGACTGCCGTATTCTGACGGTACCGAATTGGAAAGCGGCCACACTTGATAGGGACAGGTGGAGGGAGCTGTTGGAGGAGGCCAGGACCCACACAGGGTTGTCGCGCCCTTGATGATGATGATGATGAATGACACAAAAGATTTTTATACCATGTAGAATCGGTTTTTTAACATACACCATTGATTCGCCTGGAGTCATTACTCTCATTTTGCAATTTTGTCATTTCTGAGTTAAATATACCAAGTGATTATAAAGGCATTGATCTATCTATATAAAGAAAAATAGTTGACTATCAAAAGTTACATAAAACAATATGAAAATCGTTGGTAAAGTTACCTGTTTCAATGATTGATGTGACTTCTGTAATCAAGGTCTTTCTAACCAATCAGGGAGCTCTATATTTTATAATGTCTGCAGTATTCGAAGTATTATAATTATTACATATATATTCAAAAAAATGTAATTTAACTTACCCACTCATTATTATTCAAGAGTATTAAATACTTTTCATCAAATTATGAATATGTATTAATAATATATTTTATTATACCTACTGTAATAAAAGGTATTATTTTCATATATGAAACGGTTGTAAAAGTCTCAGTAACACGAAAAGGTGTGGGCATTAGTGACGTTTATTGTATAAAGAAGGTGGAAAAATCTTTTTTGTTACCTCATGAGGATGTCATGTGGTAATGGGCTATCTTTTCATAACAAATTTAGTATTATGTGAGACCTCTGTCAATTAGTTTCTCGCGTGTTGGGGTGAAATGGACTGCGTTACAATACTCATTATTTGTATTACTAACTGTGGTCCAGAATATAATGCCGAATTTAATAATTTTCTATGTTTCGGATAACTGAGTAAATCAAGTCTATTACCTATTGACTATAAAATTATTATAAACTCGAAAGCACTGGTTTCCAAACATTATCCTATCGCAACGTTACATTTTATTTGTACAATATTACGTCGCTGTTCTGGCAGAAGACACTAATTCGAAAAAATTACATATTGAGTTAGTTATACCAAAATGTTTCTTATTTCAAACTTTAACATCTAGAAACCTTCTTAATAAATAAATAGTCTTTATTTTAAAGTCATCCTTTTTACGATTACTTAATAAACTCACATGATAGACCATTTCAAACATTTTAACAACTTCAAAGTCAAATTACTCAAAACTAGTATTCTCCAGTTAGTGTGTTTTGCCAGAACACAGACGATTAAGATATTTAGAGAGAAAATATGATGAAATAATTACAAGATAAAAAGAACTTTTTATATACAACGTTTTTAAATTTTCTGTTGAACCATATAAAGTTGACTTGACTATCTTAAACGATCAAAAAAAATGTACTTGACATGTCATTTCCATAGTAACGCACGTACATATTAATAATTTAGTTGCTAAGATCTCAGAGCCCTAGCGACCAATAATGGTGTCGAAATAACTTTTCATAAAAAACAGAATTAACTGAAAATGAATTCATTTCTACTTAAATATGGCTAAAAGTATTGAAAAAATGCATTGGCATTGTGTTCTGGTACATTCTAAAAGTTTCAAATGTCTAGCTAGTCGGGAAGTTAGTAAAAAATTGATTGCAAGATTTGTACCGGACAAAGAACTACCGGACAAATAAGAATATGAACTAAGAAAAACGTTGTAAAATTACTAAAGCGATTTTAATTAATCTATCCACGAAAAAGTATAGTAAAATACATAACTTGAAAACACCTCACCTACTTGAAAAAATTACAAATTACATTGCCCACCGGGATTTGAATCCGTATATATACTAACTGGCTTAACGACAATATGCTTTAACCAATTAAGCTACGGGCCTCCTATCTAATTACGATAATTTAAACTAATAGGCCCTACATGAAATGCTTATCAAAATGCGTTATTAATGACTATCGACTAATGACTACTATTTATTTTCTTTTATTTTGTTAACTGTCAATTCATGGTGGAACTGCATTGTATTGTTGTTTTTATTTAATAAAACGCATTTTTTTTGTAGTACTTATTCCACTTTTAATCAATAGATTAGGACCGGTTTCGTTTGCCTCAGAGGGACATTTTCGAAAAAGGGCAGGGACGCCTATAATCTATTGATTAAAAGTGGAATCAGTACTACAAAAAAATTGCGTTTTATTAAATAAAAACAACAATACTACTATTCATAGCAGAATTCGGGGATTCGCGTCCATGTGTCCTACTGGTAACCTATACGTGCCCTATCTAATTGTAGTGAAGTTAAGTAGAAGTTTTAACATAACTTTCTGTGGGTATATTCTATACATAAGGCTGCTATCCGCGGCTATCTACGGTAGTAGTAATAATTTAACCTTCAAACTGTCAAAACTGTATATCTCGCTCTAAAAGTTAACACACCAAAAGAGAGCTATTAAAACAGTTTTTGTAACAATTAACCACCTCAATACGTAATTATGATGTTGATATTGATATTGGTCCCTCCAAATTTTTGTTATAACGTAATTGCACTTGTTAATAATTTTATAAACATTTTTATAAAATTAAACATTAAGCATTAAACAATTAAACATTAAGATTAATTTGTTGAACATAAATAATTGAAAAACACATTTTTGAATTATGTTACCGCTATAAAAATCAATTAAATCTCACTAGGTGTTGTATTTTTTTTTTTTTTTGCTAGTGGTTATATATTAATTTTATTATATTAATTATAGACGCATCCTCAAAATTCCTTGGACTGACCGGTTGACAAAAGTTTAAGTTCTCAATCGAACGAGGAAGGACCGAGAAGTTCTACGTAGTATCAAAACCATGAAACTACAGTACCTCGGCCACATTATGAGAGGACAAAAATACGGCATTCCCCAACTTGTCATTCAAGGAAAGATCAATGGGAAGCGTAGCAGAGGACGGCGCCGCATTTTGTGGCTTAAGAACCTCCGTGATTGGTACGAGTGCAGCTCCACTGAACTGTTCCGGGTAGCAGATGATAAAGATAAGATCGCCTTGATGGTGGCCGACCTCCGCTAGGGGATGGAACAATAAGAAGTAGATATATTAATTATCACATGTGTTTTCAAATTACGTAGGTGGTGTTTGGTTTTAATCCAGTACCTACAGTCGTAAATGCCAGATATTCTGTATTAGAATGAATGTTGTTCCAGTATCCCCATTTGGATTTCGAGCTCTCTTTTCAGTATCAAATCCCGTTATATGCACCTCAGCTATTTAAAGCTTTCAACATTATCCATATTTTACCCGTCGTTCATCAGGGAGAAATCTGGATAAGAACAGATGCTATAGCAGAAAACGTTTTCTTTGTGTTAACTTTCAAACCAACGCGAGATAAATTCTCACCTGTTACAAATCATTTAGTTACCTCTAACAGCCAATCTTGGGCACTTCCGTTAACTCAGGTACCTAATTATGAGTAGATTAATGATGAAACCAGGAAGGAGTAAGCATTTGTAAATCGACGTCATGACCAGCAATCTGCTTGTTGTGAGATATATAATTAATGCTATCAAAGGAACAATAAATTAGCAAAAACAAACTTCGTTTTATTAAATTTCTACTATGAATATAACATAAAGGCTATTTCCTGTGAAATATGCGCTAAAAAGTGCTTTATTTCAAAACAAGATAATAAACTTTCACGACTAAAATTGCCTAATTTAAGGTAAAATAGGGCCTTTCTTGTCAGCATTATAAAGGCAGATTTCATAATATAATACTATCTACTGGCCGTCTTTATTTTTATAATAAACCTACCCTTTCATGCTTCAGTAATTTTTGCTGGGAAAATAATGTTTTTAGCGATTTTATATGCGGATAGGGGAGGCTTAACAGGCATTTTCTCAATGCGCGATTATAGTTAATTTTAGACTCAATTTGGACCCGCAGCTTCCTGTTTATTATGCATTTCCACAAAATAGGTAAGCAATTTAATTATTATCAAATTCGCTTATCCCAACCAAACCCAGGTGAATGTAATGTCGGTAGGTAAAATTAATTTTCTACTATCTGTTATTATTAAATGATAATATTATTTTGTGGTTGAAGCATTTTCATAATTATTTCAAGTACCCAGCTATAATTATCAGCATATAACACTGTTTAAATTAAAACTTTCATTACAGCCCTAGATCATTTTGATTATTACAATAATTATTAGGTAGGTACGGTAAATGCGTATAATTATTTCTATTTTCTTTTTGCAATAGAATTTAGGATGGACGTTGGCGACTTCAAGTAAATACTTCTACTCTGCTTGGTCCTTAACTATCATGTTCCTCCATAGGTAACTCCAAGTACTTGTAAATCTCCTTGAAAACCACTAAGACACCGTAGTCGTGATTTTTCAGCACTCTATTTTTTCTATACTTCATCCATGCAGATTGAGCTATCGGTTGCTTACAGCCCATCATAATAATTAAGGGCGGACGTGCTCAGCGTGGGTCAATATGGAGCTTTTATTCTATTTTCAAAGCATGATCCTGGACATTCCTTAAACGTTATAGATAATCTATTTATATAATTTTGAAGCCTTATTATCCTTCATATTTATTTTAAACACTTGATGACTGTATTTTTATTATATAAAATAGTATTCTTTTAAACCTCTCGCTCTAATGTTTTAGAATATAGTCATATTTCAGTACATAAATGTGCAGTGGTCTTAAAAATTTTAACATTTATTAATTTTTAAACGCATTTATAAAACCATCAGTATAATTTATGTCGACATTATTATAGTGAAATATTTACGATAAAAAATTATATTGATAACCTCTGTGATCCCAATTTGACAAGAATTAGGTATTTTATTATTCAAAAATGGGCAAGATTAACACATTTGAAGATATTTCTAAAGATATTGATTATAAGCTATGTAGTTAAGCTACAACATATGGCCGTAGCCATAAATTGACAAACTAAAACTGAAGTAGAGAGAAAAAATATGTTAACGCGCGTGTTTGAACATGTACCTAACGGTACGTCATGTTAAAATACGCGCGTTAACATGTTCTTACTCCCTACTTCAGTTTTAGTTTGTCAATTTATGGCTACGGCCGTATGTTGTAGCTTAACCATTGGGGAATGCCAAAAGAAATGGCGTATAACAAAAAAACACTACCTTATTCTTAGGTTAATAATTATTATGCAGTCGTCAAATGTTTAAAATAAACATAAAAGATAATAAGGCTTCAAAATTATATAAATAGATTATCTACAACGTTTAAGGTATGTTCAGGATCATGCTTTGAAAATAGAACAAAAGCTCCATTTTGACCTACGTTGAGCATGTCCCCCCTTAAGCCCTGGCTAACCAAACTATAATCGACAAAAAATATCTTTCTCTCTATAACATATCTAAAATTATTTATCGTTTAATAGTATAAGTTTAGATATTTTATATATAATCGAATATCTTTTGACTATTATCTACTATGGCTTAGGATTTAGCATGGTTTAATTATTGAATTTCAAAAACTAACAAACACTATATACATAATATTAATTTTATGTTCAATAAAAATAAATACGTTTAGCTAATAAAGTTAAGTGTTAAATATTTATTTGTGATTTTAACAGCCTACCTCCACCCTTCGCCATTGATAGGTACTGACTGATTGTACGTGAAAAATGTATGGTTAATAAATTTTTCTTCTTCTACCATGTCCGATCCTAATATGATCATAATATGGGCCTCCACAGAGTGGAGGTTTGTAATACCAGATTTTGTTTTACGAGAAATGGATGTCAGCCATGTACTTAACTTATTAGGTCAATACTCTGACTCATATACAAATTGAAAAACAATATGAGTCTTGCCTGACCTAGGATTCGAACCTGGGACCCACGACGCTTAAGCCGCGCGGCCATCGTGGGATGAAAATGTTAATAAATAATATTATAATATGCGTGGACATTATTTTGAATCACAGGAAAATACAGTAGAAGAATTTCAACTTTAATAGTGATCTTGTCAAAAGGATGACAACCACTAAGCTCTGAAATTATAATACATTTTCATAATGTTATAATGAAAGCCACTTTAGTAAGTAACAAACCCTGTAACATAACTTTGACATTTGATACGAACAAGAGTAAAATATGACACATAACTACTACTAGTAAGTAGGAAGCATCCACATCAAGATTTGCTGACATGACATAGTCAAGTTGAGTCTGGCACCCTTAAATAATTATTGAGTTTACACTGAGCAAGTAACTAAACAGTTTTAAGGCTTATTCAAGCTACTATCTTTTAAGTATATTTTTCTTATTATGTTATTAACATTTCTTATTATAGTGATATAAAGAAAGACCCAGAAACTTAGAGTAGCACAGCGTAGTATGGAGAGGTACATGCTGGGAAAAACGCTAAATAACAAAAATCGGAATGATTGGATAAGAAAACAAACAAGGGTTTACGATATTATAATGGAGTTCGATTAAACCTCAAATGGAAATGGGCTAGACGCAGCTCGAAGAAAGGACAATCGCTGGACAAATCTAGTCATCCAATATTACCCGAGAGGTACAAAATGTCCGTCCGCTAATTATCTAGTGTATCGAACCTTCTGCTTAAATGTAAAGCATCACTATTTTTTAGCACTGGGATTGTTTCAGAAACAGTTACTCAAGTGTGTTTTTACTGAATTTACATGACTGAGTTCTTATGAGAGAGAGGAACATGTACAGGTAAAATTACAAAAAATGGTAAATTATAAAATTTATTACAAAACTGTCGAACAATACAATCTTCACGTTAACAGTATGACGCTGCAAATTTTTTATATCATGCAACAAAATTGGCATTTTCGAAAGATTCGCTGGTTGGATGGAGCTGCCAATGACTGCCGTATTCTATGGGTACCGAATTGGAAAGCGGCCACATTGGGTAGGGACAGGTGGAGGGAGCTGTTGGAGGAGGCCAGGACCCACACCGGGTTGTCGTGCCCCTGATGATGATGATGATGAAACAAAGATAATATGATTATGGAGTTAAATCATCCATTATATAACAATATTATATTTTTTTTGAAATGACATCATTTCATCACCTTACTATTAAGACCTAGTAACTTCAAGTACTCCAGTAAACAAAAAAATCGGTGTGTATACTTGGTAAGTTATACTTCTTTGGCGTAACAAAAACAAAACTTGTGATAAACTAGATTCATAGACTAGCTCTTAATTATCTTGTTAAATTACACACTCAAGAAAAAAGACCGCTTATTGGAACGCCGTTGGTTTATTTCTATACACTTCAACTTATATTACTAAATTATATAATGGTTTCTCGTTGTTTTTATTTTTAAAGTACCAATAAAGTATGGAATTGCAAATGGCCGACAATAATAAAATCGCTGCCTAGGCAACGGAACAATTCTAAAGTATAATTTTATACTGTATAATCGTCACGATTGCAGTATCATACTGTGGCGTAAAGGTAGTGCGTTCAGCTGATAACCGAACAATCGGTGGTTCGAATCCAATCGAGTGCGTTTTTTTCTTGTGAACAAATGTGTTAAATGCCACACGCCCAAAATATACTCTGTTCTGATTTCCCAAACGCGCCAAAAGAAGTATAACTTCAAAACCATTTAAAATCATATCAAAACCTCGGTTCTCTGGACTAGTATGCTGTTCATCTATCGACAAATTTAAAAACTTGTCGGTCTCGTATTTCACAACCAGTGTTAGCAGATTCATCGATTAGATAGGTGTTTAAAATATTGTTTTTGTTACGTTTTTTCCTTCCAATCAACGTTCTTCTTAAACATAGGTACTTACGAGGTTTTAATAGGAAGGTGATGATTTGGAAGATTGGTAGATGTTCACAACAGGCACTGGATGACATTCAAAGTAAATTTTTGATTAACACTGAGTTACACATTTTTCTAGTTTCAACATTATTACTGGCTTTCAACTTGTATGTTTTAGTAGTATCCAACTATTTTACTAGTGTAATCTGAGCGTTATCAGTCAACTTGTTTAAAGATAATTAGTTTCGAATGAGTGCGAGCACGTAGCATCGCATCTATGCGGTGGCAGAGTTTGGGTGTTTCGACTCATTCATTTCGATTGAGCTTACTACATCGCGAATGGAAATTAAATTCAAAGTGTTGAACTTCCTAAGTGATTCGAAATACGTGCGTAGGCATTTATCTGTGTCATTTCCATGTCATCATCAAAGCGTTATCATCACCTGACATGTTGGAGTTATACTTGCCTCTGTGGCAGTTTCATTTTTACAACGTTTTTCTTAGTTCGTATTCTTATTTGTCCGGTGGTTGTTTATCCAGTACAAATCTTGCAATCGATTTTTAACTGACTTCCCGACTACTTATATATTTGAAACTTTTAGAATATATATCAGAACACGATGCCAATGCATTTTTTAATACTTTTAGCCATCTTTAAGTAGAATTGATTTCATTTTCAGTTAATTCTGTTTGGATGAAAAGTTATTTCGGAAGAAATCCGTAAAAAGTAAAACTATTATTGGTTGCTAAGTGGGTCCTCATATTATATCCTTATAAGTCCTCATATCTAACACCCACGATAGCCGCGCGGCTTAAGCGCCGGTCTATAGTATGGAGGCTCTCAGGTTTGAATCCGGGGTCTGGCAAGTACACATTTTTTCAATTTGTGTATGAGTCAGAGTATGGACCTAATAGGTTGAGCAAGTGGCTGACATCCATTTCTCGTGAAAATAAAATCTGTTAATATAAACCTCCACTCTGTGGCGGCCCATATGATCCTTTTAGGATCGGATATGGTCGAAAGGAAAAAATGGGTTATATATATAATATATACGTGCGTTACTGTGCAAATCAATATTAAGTGTCAAAATAAAATTTCAGTGTTTCTATTAAGTACAAATTATTTTGATCATTTAAGCTAGTCAAGTCAAGTTTATATGATTCAATAGAAAATTTAAAAACGCTTTATATCAAAAGCTCTTTTTATCTTGTAATTATTTACAAATTTCTCCATGACGTGGTTTTAATTACTGCTATGAATTGAAATGATTCCAAATTCAAATTTATTTATCTTGCATATTATAATGAACATGACAAATTATTATAAAATTAAAAGCGCTTACGACATGAAATAATAATTACAAGATAAAAATAACTTTTTATATACCACGTTTTTAAATTTTCTGTTGAATCATAAATAAACTTGACAATTCTATGTATTAATAAATACTTTTTTTTGTACGTGATAGAAATAATAAATAAATATATGTAAAATACTGAAATGTTATTTTGACATTTAATATTGATTTCTATAGTAACGCATGTATTTATTAATAATTTAGTTGCTAGGACCCCCTTAGCAACCAATAATAACGTTTTACTTTTAACATTTTTTTTCCGAAACATACAAAACAGAATTAACTGAAAATGAATTCAATTCTGTTTAAAGATGGCCAAAAGTATTTAAAGAATGCATTGTCGTCGTTTTCTGCTATATTCTAAAAGTTTCAAATGTCTAGCTAGTCGGGAAGTTAGTTAAATATCTTCAATTGTCAAATACAAATCTTGGACAAACAAGAAAAAAATTGTACTGGACACACAGGAAAAAATCTGTACCGGACAAACAAGAATACGAGCTATTAAAAACGTGGTAAAAATACAAGGTATGGTGATTGGGTATATAATTTCCTGTATTTTCCATACACTTTTAACGGTAGTAAAAAAATATTTCTTTAAAACTTCATACAGATCGTACTCTTCTGAACATATTTTAATTACGTAACTTTATAAAACACACGATATACAGATGGATCTGTTTTCAAAATTGGCCAAAACAGCTCTTGCACCACAACTTGCATAAGGCTTAATATTCATTTAAGAGAATGTATATGTTGTATGAAAGAATTATGGAGAATAATAATATTGATCCTCGCACTTTTTTGATATATGGAAAAGAAAATATTTTAAAGTATTGAGTGTATTGACAATAGTGTTGACAAGTGGCACTGCCACCTGTTAGTTATTTTTATAAATATTAATAATGCATACATATAAGTAAATACATAACGCGTTTGTGAACATGTCTAACTACTTCGAGATGGAAAACTATTTGAGATTTGCAGCGTCGCGCGTCGGAATAACAATATATAATGTAAATATTATATAGTCTCTATTATTATAATTCTTGTGTATCAATATAATTATAAGTGACGTTGTATAGGTATATTTAAGAACATTAAACTTATGTTATTAGATTTATTGGCTAATTTACAGGGTGTATGAAATGACAGTCCATCACGGTGCCAATAATTAATACAACACTATGGGTATAATATTATTCAATCGAGAAATCATACAAAAGTATATCTGACTGCAAGAGAGTAAGTAAATTTGATAAACACAAAGACTGTCTCAAAGTTACAATCATTGCTTGAGTTAGAAAATCGGAAATGCCAACATAGAATTGTTAATATAATATGTGGAATCTATAAACTTAACAAAACTTCGTTCATTTAGTTAACCTTCCTTTTACGATACTAATAAATTCCGCTGCATTATGTCGTTAAAAAAACGATTGCGAATCTTTTCACACAATAATATGCAATTATTATTCTTTACAAAATAAATATCTCTAGGTGTCTATTAAATCTATATCTCGTATGTATAATTTACTATGTATTTATAAAGTGTGATCATACCAAAATAAACTCCGCATATTGCAAAATAGACATAAATAAAAATATGGCAAACATGTTTTTGACAGCACATCGATACACCATAAGCAGTTAGACGTCATAGTGATTGAGGTGCCCATTTTCTTCCTAACCACGTGGGAATGCGTTAAAACAAACCCGCTTCAGGGACGTGAGTCGTCATAACTGTAAAAGCTAGCATTAGAAGCACGTATGTTCTCTCATTTTTCAAAACGTTGTTTTGAAACTAGTAAAAATAGTTTTTTTATTCCCATAAATCAGGGATAAATATTAGCGTATTGGTTTGACCTGCTTAGCCCTGCACACTTTGAGATTGTCAACCATATTTTGGCTATATCATCCCCCACTTACCCTTATATTTTAAAAATCAATCATACTATCAAGATAATTGATAACTTGTAGCGATCAATGATTCCATGAAAACCAAGCGGTGTCAGAAAAATCCATGACATATGACTCATTCTCAGATTAATAATACCTATTTAAAATAAATAATTTTGAAAACACTAATGAGAAAATATAGCTATCCGAAAAAATCCTTTTTGAAAACATTAAGACACCCGGCAGAATCGAACCTGCGTCTCTTGGGTATCGCACCCTGTGCATTACCACTATGCTACGAATGCCATGCTTAATTGCGACAAATTTCAACTATTGGCTTTTTTAATACCTGCTCATAAGCGCTCTCCAAATTGAGTTACGGTAGACGATCAGTTTTTGTATTCTAAATTAAAGTAACCTCCACTCTGTGTAGGCCCATATGAATTTCTGAGGATCGAACATGGTTAAGTAGTAGTAGTAGCAGTGGTAGTTTCTTATATTACTGCATCAATGCCATTAGGTATCATGGCATGTTGTAGCGCTATAAAGAATAATATATTAACAGGAATATCTTAACAGGGTAAGTTTTTCCGATATTAACTCCATCACAATCATAGCACAATTTTTTTTTACATCGAATAAAATGTAAACATTAATTTTATCAATGAGTCTATATCCGCTGTTTTTACATTTCCTCCGTTTTTAATCTAAAAGAAAATCAGAATTCTTTTGGATTAAATTTAATTATGATCCTTCTGGCTCAATCACGTAATGTCGTCCTGAATTAAGTTACTCTATCACCGCGGTAGAGGTCGACAGCGAGAGCACGTTAGTACTATATTATTGGGTGCCACGTGTGGGTGGTGGCAAGAAGGCTTCGCCTGGATTACCAATCATAAACGAACAAAGATACAATATATCACGTGGGCCACAAAGGATTCCATCGCAATTAGCTACAGAAATAATCAATCATCACCGAAAAGCAATTAGCTGATTTTATGAATGGGATATAATTTTTTATAAAAAAATACGTTTTATTGTGTTTAATTTTTACCAGATAATCATTGGATAACGTAATCGTAACATATGCCTAATTGGTGATATATTTAAAAATTCGGTTAGTTACATCCTCTTTTTAAAAACAGATTTTTTTTGATAGATTCCCACCACAACGCGTCCTTAGGCAAAAAAATATTGACTCAGTATATTTTAACTTTCCATACTGATTTTTATCAAGTGACCTCTGAAGCTAAAGCCAAGTACCCACGTACGTTCTTGCTCGACGGTTTTGCTCAATCGAGCATGTTGATTTGGAAGCATGCTCGTCGTTGCGTCCACACAGTCGAGCAACTCGACACAAGACGCTGTGAGGCCACCATCACGCCGCCATGACTTCGACCACGAGTGAGAGCGAGGCCACACGAGCCTTTCCGGTGCGTCCTCACTCCCTCACTCAAATTATATCGAGCAAGAATTATGGACTTTCAATCTTTCTATTTCGGATAGCGCAATTTGTTCGATGTCGAGCAAAAAAACATCGAGCCAGATGGTACACACGTTGAGACATTTATTGGAATGAGCGTAAAACCATCGAGCAAGAACGTGCGTGTGAACTTACTATAAGATTAGAGCCACATAACAGATTGATTTATTGTCCTTAATTTAAATAGGCTATAACCTAATACAAAAAAAATAAGCAGGATTTTGAATGTGTGAGTGTCCTACAAAAATGAGCCACACATTATAGACGTGTAAAAGTGTGTGTTGCGACCTTCAAATAAACAAATATTGAATGAGCGTCAGTGCATAAATCAAAAGCAGTCGTCAGAATGAAGGGAAACCTTGGAATGACGTATTCTTGACACGTGTTTAAGTTTATCTCATATTATTTCACACTCAAGATTGGTTGCTTGTTACTCCACACCTGTTAAGTATTTCAGTTTCCATTAATCCTGTTCGCTGATTAGGGCTATACAATATAATATACATATTAATATATTTGGATATTTGCTACCAAAATAAATATAATTACATTGGTATACTATATTAATAACTGAGAGTGTTTTTTAATTCATTTGCATTACTTGTTGCTTTTTGTATATAATTTCAAAAACGAACACTCATTCTATATTAATTCACCCCTTATTGAAAAATATTGTACGCTTCTTAATTTGAATATTTTTTTTAAAAATATTTTATCAAACGTCATCTACTTGTCTTTTAATACGTAGGTACATATTGTGGTTAACTGTTTTATAACGGGTTTTCTGTGTGATATTATCGAGTATTTTTTTATAAAAAAATTCTTCGTATTTAGGATATATATATTTATATATCAGCAAAATACTCGAAAAATCAGAATTATAACTCACTTAAAAAATACTGTAATCTATAATAGTAGATTGCCCGATTAGGGCGTCAGACTTGTGACTCTGACGGAGTATTTCCTGTGAGTTTTCTGAATTGCGGGTCACGTGAAAAAGCTTTTCTCTTTATTCAAAAAATTAAAACACAATCTTACTACATTGTTTGATAAATGAAACAATTCGACACATACGTTTCTTAGAATGGTTCTTTGAACAGGATCCACTCCTTTAAGTATTTAAATGTATATAATATACCTAGTCAGAAAAATAAGTCGTAGCTCTCTACATATAGTTTGAGATCTTACTTATCATTTCAGATCCTTGACTTAAATAGTTTTCCAAGTTCTTTTTTTTTCATCTAGACTATGTGATAAAAATGTTAGTGTATTATAGCCATTTGGTATATCGAAGTAGAAACAACGCACATTCTAGTGCAAGTAAACCAAAGTCTTTGGATGATGCTCCTGGGACACTTTCAACACAAGGTATGGGTTTTTTTACAAACTATTCATAATATGTATGTTATACTTATATTTTTTATTGGATCACTGCCCAGAATAGCAAAGTTCTCATTTATACCTCGTATAAGCGTATTAACGTTATTTAATGTATAATTACAGTAACGGGCCGGTTCAACTGTTTTTTTTTTTTTTTAATATTACTTCTCTCTCTTTGTTTTTTATCATGCAATGTTTTAAACATTTTAATAATTAAATAACATGTTAAAGTCTCTTCTTGGTCGTGCACTCATGGCTGAGGATTGTGACCACAATCAAATTTCACCATCCTTTGAGCGACCTTCTCGACCTTCCGCTTCTCTCAGGGTAGAATGGATGGTGCCCTCAATCAGCTCTTTCACTTGGTCGATCCATCGCGCAGACGCTCTTTCTCTGCTTTGCCTTCCTTGGAGGCTACCAAAAACTACCAATCTCTCCAGGTTGTCCGGTCCGCGCCTAAAAATATGTCCAAAAAACTGCAGAATTCTTTTCAGATATATCGTCGAGAGCTGTTCCTTTATCTACAGTCTCTAGATGATTGACTGGTTCGTCCTGTGCTCCGTCTAAGGAATGCGAAGCATTCGGCGCCAACACCACATCTCAAAGGCATTAATTTCCTTCCGTTCCCTTGCCTTCAGGGTCTACGACTCAACTCCGTATAGAAATATCGAGAACACTTATGTTTGCACAAGCATAATTTTTGTGGCAATCGAAATTCCCCGATCCTTCCATACAGTGTAGTGTTAAAGTATTGTAATACTAATGGTTTATAGTGTGATATGATAATATCCCAATATTATATGACTTAAGTATACTGAGTAATATAGATAGATAATACTTTAATTTATCTCCGTCACTTACTATACTAACATTTAGTTTTTAAATTTAATACAAAACGTATATTATTTTATACACAATATTATTTTCTTCTAACATCCTTGTATTTTTTTCTCCGCGATCACTTTGCATAATATTTCACGCTACCCGCCGCAACGTACGGTAATCTCGCAAGAATTGTATTAGATTTAATATTGGAGAAAATACGCCAAAATATTAGCGGCTGGCATACTACTTACGTGTCCTGTTTAGGAACCCCGCTCTCAGAGAATGATAATAAGTAAAGTGAGGGAATTACGGGCGCTTTCTATGGAAATAATGTGCAGATGTTTATAATAATATAATACGCGTCAGGTGAAATGTTAAAGATTATAAATAGGGGGAAATATGTTATCACCTTATTTGATACCGAATTTTCTTTTGATGCAATGATGCAACCGATTTAAAAAATTAAAATGAGGCCTCTAAATGATTTAGCTGAGTTATAAAAATATCAAATTATATTAAAATCTATAAGAAAATATCGATTTAGATTTGACGAAATAAACACTGAAATATCATTTAAATATTAAACTTAATGAACGTCCGGAAGAGATTGAAGATCATGCGTTGCTAAAAGACAGACAGCTGACCTTTTAATTACCACATTTAAATTACACGTTAATTATATCTAATGTATACGTTTTAGCACGAGTTACGAATATTATTTCTTATAATACACTAGCTGAAGTACCCGGCTTCGCACAGGGTCGCTTCGTGGTTATATTTATCTTAGATATTTGAAAAATAATAAGAGGTAATTATTTTTTTTAATATTAAAATATCTGTGTAATACAATATGGCAATATGAAAATAATTCTAATAGGAGTAAAGGTCAAACATAAGAACACTAAATTAAAATCGAATCCAAAATATGAAAACGTTATTAATGTTATTAATATGTAGTAAAAAAAAAATCAAAATTGGATGGGACAAACAAACTACAAACTTTGTATGTTATATAATAATAATTTAGAAACCTTCGTAGGTGTGCGCACACAACTGACAAAATTTTCATCGCAATCGGATGAATGGTATAGGAACGCATACGAATAGTAGAAGATGATTTTCTAATTCAGAAATCTTCGTGGGCATGCGCATGACAACTCACCAAAGTTTCATTGCAATCGGATTAATGGTATAGGAACGCATACGAATAGAAGAAGAAGAAGAAGATGGTTGTACTAATTCAAAAACCTTCGCGGGCGTGCGCACAACAACTGGTCAAAATTTCATCATAATCGGATGAATGGCATAAGAACGCATACAAATAGAAGAAGAAAAAGATGGTTGTACTAATTTAGAAACCTTTGCGGGCGTGTGCACAACAACTGGTCAAAATTTCATCATAATCGGATGAATGGCATAAAAATGCATACAAATAGAAGAAGAAAAAGATGATTGTACTAATTCAGAAACCTTTGCAGGTAAGGGCACAACACTTGATCAAAATGTCATTGCAATCGGATGAATGGTATAGGAACGCATACGAATAGAAGTAGAAGATGATTTTCTAATTCAGAAATCTTTGTGGGCATGCGCACGACAACTCACCAAAGTTTCATTGCAATCGGATGAATGGTGTAGGTAGGCATTCGAATATAAGAAGAAGATGATGGTTGTATTAATTCAGAAACCTTCGCAGGCGTGCGCACGACAACTCACCAAAGTTTCATTGCAATCGGATCAATGGTATAGGAACGCATACGAATAGAAGAAGAAAAAGACAGTTGTACTAATTCAGAAACCTTCGCGAGCTTGCGCACAACAACTGGTCAAAATTTCATCGCAATTGGATGAATGGTATAAGAACGCATACGAATAGAAGAAGATAGAATAGAAGAAAAAGAAGAAAAAAATGGTTGTATCAATTTAGAAACCTTTGCGGGCGTGAACACAACACTTAATCAAATTTTCATTGCAATCAGATGAATGGTATAGGAACGCATACGAATAGAAGAAGAAGAAGATGGTTGCACTAATTCAGAACTCTTTGCGGGCGTGCTCACAACAACTGTTCAAAATTTCATCGCAATCGGATGAATGGTATAAGAACGCATACATACAGAAGAAGATAGAATAGAAGAAAAAGAAAATAGTTGTAACAATTCAGAAACCTTTGCGGCGTGAGCACAACACTTGATCAAAATTTCATTGCAATCGGATGAATTGTATAGGAACGCATACGAATAGAAGATAGAATAGAAGAAGAAGATGGTTGTTTTCATTCAGAAACCTTCGCGGGTGTTGGCACAATTACTGACGAAAATTTTATTGCAATCGGATGAATGGAATAGAAACGCATACGAATAGAAGAAGAAGAAGAAGAAAAAGATAGTTGTACTAATTCAAAAACCATTGCGGGTGTTACCACAACAACTGATGAAGGTTTCAACGCAATCGGATGAATGGTATAGGGACCATACGAATAAAAGAAGATAGAATGAAGAAGAAGAAGAAGATGATTGTACTAATTCAGAAACCTTCGCGGGTGTTGGCACAATTACTGACGAAAATTTTATTGCAATCGGATGAATGGAATAGGAACGCATACGAATAGAAGAATATAGAATAGAAGAAGAAGAAGATGGTTGTACTAATTCAAAAACCATTGCGGGTGTTACCACAACAACTGACGAAGGTTTCATCGCAATCGGATGAATGGTATAGGGACCATACGAATAAAAGAAGATAGAATGAAGAAGAAGAAGAAGATGATTGTACTAATTCAGAAACCTTCGCGGGTGTTGGCACAATTACTGACGAAAATTTTATTGCAATCGGATGAATGGAATAGGAACGCATACGAATAGAAGAATATAGAATAGAAGAAGAAGAAGAAGATGGTTGTACTAATTCAAAAACCATTGCGGGTGTTACCACAACAACTGACGAAGGTTTCATTGCAATCGCATGAATGGTATAGGAACCATACGAATAAAAGAAAATATAATGAAGAAGAAGAAGAAGATGATGATTTTTCTAATTCAGAAACCTTCATGGGTTTGCATGCAACCACTTACCCAAATTTCATTGCAATCGGATGAATGGTATAGGAACGCATACGGGACAGACACACAGACAGACAGACATACAGACAGACAGACATTCATTTTTATATATTAGTATAGCCTATACTCTTCCCGCAAGTGCAAGCAATAAGTTTACAAAGTTTTATCGCAATCGGATGAACGGTATGGCTGCGCATTAAATACGAACAAACAAACACACAAATATTAATTTTTATATATTAGATTACAGTAAACGAAATGTAGAGCTGAAATTTTTGTTATTTTCTTTATCATAGGGCGCTTTGAAATCAGCCAGTGCGTTGGGGTTTTACATCACTAAATGCTCCATTGTCTTTGGTTAACTATTGCGTAAACACCACGTTTCTCTTACCTGATTTAGATTTTTTAATAAAAAAATGCCTTGCAAAGTTTGTATAATAAAATTTTAAATATACTTACCATTTCTGACCGCGGAATTAGCTTAAAATTTGTCAGAAAAAGCTCAAATAATATTATACCTACCTTGCTTTAAAATTATCACGACTGTCTTCTGTATCCTATATCTTACCAATCAAATAAGTATTACATTAAATGATTATTACAATATTTGAGTAGGTCAAAAGCAAAAGAATTTCTATCCATCACTTGCACATTGTGATAATATTATTATGTATACCTACCATATTAATAAAACTAATGTTTTTTGCAATATCACCTGTTATGATCGACATTTTCCCTTGATTAGCGACAGAGCGACAGAGTGTAAATACCATTATTTTATAATAATATATTAAAACCAATTGAAAAAATCTTTTTGAAAAAAGTAAGACACCCCGCAGAAAATGAACCTGCATCTTTCGGGTATCGCGTCTATGTTTTCAAATAAGTGTTTTCAATAATTCAATAATTATTAGTTCAATAATTAGAATGTTACATTCTTAAATCTTGTGAATTATTTGTTGAATAAAAAAAATAGTTAATTAAAAATTATTAGCAAGTTCAAGTAAGTTACAACAAAAAATCATGGAGTGATGCGTGACGTCGGTTAGTAATTAAAGTACTTAATACCAACTTTGATTTAAAATACAAAATCCGATCGCCAGTAGTAGCTCAATTAGAAAAACGCTTCAGAGAGTATTAAAAGCCATTAGTTAAATTTTGTTGCAATTAAACATTACTTTTTTAGCATAGTGGTCTATGTGAGTGGGTGGTAAAGATTGCAATACCAAATGAAAATATCAATACCGGTTTTTCGGTATTTCTTATAGAATACCGGTATTAAAACATAAGTAATTATCAGTAAATATGGCTATTAAAATCTCTTTAAAAACATTATTTGATAGAAAAAACCTACCCACCTACATTTTTTATGGTGACATTTTAAAGCATGTATTAATCACAATATTGTAGAATTGGTGATTAATACAAATAATTTGAATAGATTGATAATTTCAACTAAATCCCTCAAAAAGGCTGGTTCATTAGTGTAAATAAGCGCGCTGCAGAAAAAGCTTATTCATTTCAACACTTGTACAATCATCAATAATATTTTTTAGAATAATTGTACATTTGTCGCGGATGTTTTTTATTTCGAAATAATGTCAGTAGGTATGTTAATTTATCGAGACAATTTTATAAATGGCTATATTGAATGAATAAAATTGTGTTTTATTGTTATTTTACATATTATGTTGGATTCAGTCAATATTTTGCATTTTATCAGCACATTCCTTATAACTCAATTGAATAGAAAATACAGTACACATTAATGAAGAAATAACATTAAATTAATCGTCGGGAAAATTTCGGTATTTTGGGTTTTTAAAAGTATTTCGGTATTGATAAATACTGTAATACCAGTTTTAAAATATGGGTGTGATACCCAAGAGATGCTGGTTCGATACCTGCCCTTTTTCAAAAAGATTTTTTGAATTGGCTATAATATATTTTCTCAGAAGTGTTTTCAAAATTATGTAAGTGTGTTCAATATACTTATAAGTATTTTGTTTTATTCATAAGATGTTTATTTATGAAAACAAGTATCTTAAAAACTTGAGTATTCCTGTATTTCACTCGTGTATCCTCTTAAACATATTTTAATTAAAAATATTCTCTGATTAAAATATTACTTTGAAAATAATAATATAATCAAGGTGGATCTTGACGAGTAAATGAGTAGGTAGAATAATTTTAAGCATAATGCCTCTTTACCGATTTAAATAAGTACCCATGTTTAGTTGAAAATATTCAGGAAAACATTCTTTCCTCATAGAAAAGGGACAGCGATGCCAGGGGATTTCCCCTTTTACCTGAAGCTGGTATTAAATATTACTCTGCCGCTATACGAATCGTATAATATGCCATAGAAATGTGAAGAAACTCACGTGGCCCAGAGTTATGTGGGTCGCGTGTGCGCAACATTGCTTAAAAACTAAAAATATTTATTTAAAAAATACACATTGAGCACAAATTGTTAATTCAAGACGTTCACAACATTACATTTAGTTAGAATAAAATAATTACAAGATAAAAAGAACTTTTTATATACAACGTTTTTAAATTTTCTGTGGAATCATATAAACTTGACTTGACTAGCTTAAACGTAAAAAAAATTGTACTTGATAGAAATAATACTGATATGTTATTTTGACATTTCATATTGATTTCCATAGTAACGCACGTATATATTAATAATTTAGTTGCTAGGATCCCAGACTCCTTGCAACCAACAATAATGGATTGGATTACGGATTTCTTCCAAAATAACTTTTCATACAAAACAGAATTAACTGAAAATGAATTCAATTCTACTTAAAGATAGCTAAAAGTATTAAAAAATGCATTGGCATCGTGTTCTGATATATTCTAAAAGTTTCAAATATGTAGCTAGTCGGGAAGTTAGTTAAAATCGATTGTATGATTTGTACCGGACAAACAACCACCGGACAAATAAGAGTACGAGCTAATAAAAACGTTGTAAAATAGTTACCACTGGATGACTAGATATTTGTTCAATGATTGTCCCTTCTTCGAGCTATGTGTCCAGCCCGTTTCCATTTAAGACCTTTAGCGAACTATAAATATTACATCCCAAACAAACCCTTGTATGTTTTCTTATCCATCCGCATAAACAATGCAACCCATGTGTAATCCCTAATAGTGATTACATCTATTACTGTAGACTTAAGTCAATTTTTAAACTCACTTAAAGCATACTTAATTGCGTGGTGACCTCAATCTTAAACTATTGATGATTTACACCAAACGTAGTACCTCGTGATACTCTCAATATACCCACAAGTCAGCGGATATTTTTAAAGTTTAAAAGTGGATTTACGAATACCTTGATAAGATGCCATATCTCACAGAAATACAGTTGCGTATTATGTGGTATGCATATGTGTACTTAGGGCCCGGATTTATATGCTAGTGCATGTTTTGTTACGGTGTATGCACAGCTATGGGAGTTGCACAGAAATCCGTTTCGAAAGACGCAGAATCCAAAAATAAAATTTATAAATTCATATTTGAGACGTTAGAGCATATTTGAGACATTAGTGCATATTTCATTGATAAATGCATATTTTAGGGCTTTTGCATTTATAATTTTATCGAAACATAACTAAATCAGGTAGATGCACTTGCATTTTTAATGGCATCCCCGAGCATTTCATTAATTTATCAGAAAAAGTGAAGTCAACTCAGGCACCTTTATTTAAATTTTGTGCTATCACCTCTGTGGACGTTGAGAGATCATTTTCCGCATATAAACAAAATACTGACAGATATGCGGAAAAATTAAATGCCAGAAAATATTGAAAAAAATATTGTAACTTATTGAAAAACAGCAAATAGTATTTAGGAATAGTTAAGTGTGTCGTTTTTGTTATTTTAAGTTGTGTTTAGTTTCCATAGTTTACATTTTGCATTTCTTGTTAAATTATTTGTACCTACATGTAAACAAACTATTTTGAACATTGTAATTGATTAACTTTATATTGATTATTTGTGTTTTTTTTTTTATTGTATTATATTGCTTGAGATTATTATTTTTTTATTCAAATTTTTATCAGTACCATTGGGTGAAGTGCGTATTTACAATATTTTTACATAAAAATGTCCATTTTTAACTGCATATTTCTTTGGGTTTAGTGCATATTTCAATAATTTTTAGTGCATATGTGCATGCATATAATCATGTTTTTTATTGGATATAAATCCACTCCCTAGTTATCACAGTATTACACAGCTTTGACTTCAAGCAACTTTAAGGTGACTGAATTTAGACTATGTTACATCCATGCGGATTCCAAATTTCTTAAAGAACCAGCTAACGTCTGCTTAATCTGCAAACCAGCTAACTGCACTTTTGACCAAAAATGAGATTTTGATGGCATTTTATTATAAAGGGTGTTTTTTATAGTTACACAAACCACCTATAAATAAATGCGTTACCGTTCTTGACACAAAACGGCCGACTGCAGATGCCAAATTTCCAATATCGGAAATGGAACAACTCTGGTCTTAATATTTTTTTCTTTATATATATAAAAAGGAAGCTAAAAAATAGTGTATTAATTGAAGCGCCTCGTTTCAAAGGCCCCTAAAACGGTTTTTGAAAATTTTTGAGTTAGATAATATGTATTTAAATGGATATTTTTGTTACCTATATGATGGCCAAAGATTGATCTTAAAGAAACGTCAAAAACCGTCAATACGTGTGATCAAAAATTAGGGTAAATTTCAACGTGCTAAAATAGTTGTATGTGCTTTTCAAATACCCCTAAAATGGAAAGCCACAATACTCCTTAGAATGTAACAAATTAAAAAATAATTACAAAAAGTTCATAGATTTAATAGATATGATTTTATCTCATTTTTTCAAAACTACCTAAAATAGTTTTTTCTCATTTTTCTCAGAACTACCTAAAATCGTTTTAGGGGCTTTTGAAACTAGGCGCTTTAATTATTCATAGTCCGGTATTTGTAAAAAGATGCATTTTTGGAATTGTTAAATTCCGCTCGATAGTTAAATTATTAAGTTTTTTTCTCCTTCCTGAACAATTTTCCCAACTGGAGTTAGCCGGTTTGCAGATTATGCAGACGTTTAGTCAAAAATGGAGTATTGATACTTGGTTGTCAGGTCAGTAATATATATGACAGTAGGTAAATGACACATTATAAAGTCACAATTTTTTTTCATCGCTCGAAAGCCATTAGCTGTAAACCTCTGATGTTGTAAGGCAGGTTATATACAGACTTAACGCAACCTTCCCTTAATGTGTTTATCCCTCAGGCCGAAATATCTACGGTACGGTGGTTACCACAACCTGAGCGCTACATAACTCCATTAAAAACCCATATACAGAAAATATTATATTCCACAATCCCTCACAATAAATAAATCTTACAATATTTTCGAGTATTTTTAATTGCTTGAAAAACATCGTCTTTTAATATTTAAATTGATAACAAAGAGAATGTCAATAGAAAATCTTTCATGACGACTTATTTTGGTTTTTTATAATGAGGGTGGAAGGAGTCCGCAGACAAGTGCAATGTGTAGATAGCAGTTAAGACAGTTAAGAAAACCTAAAAATTACAACATTTTAATAATCACAATATTTTAATATATTTTATTCAATATTTTAATAATCAGCAAAACGCTGCCGTGCAAACGGACATATGCCTTCTTCGGACAAACGGACATAGGTCTTCCGCCGGCCGAAGAAATGCTTACGTGTCGGGTGTCATTCGTCGCATCACAGGAATGAACGAGTAAACAGTGCATTCCTGTCATTGTGTCGTTAGAAATCCATTGTTGGATTGATAACATTTGTATCATAAGCGAATTTCGGAACAAAATTCCAGGAAGCAATCCGCAGTGTGGGAACGAGAACAATAATAATTTACCCACGCCGTGGATAGCATTTTTTTTTCTACTTTCAATATAAAAACAGATGTTGCAATCCAACAATATACTAGTACTTTAAATTCGTTTGATCTAATCACACGCCTCTTGCTCCGATGTAAAGATAATTTTTATTACAAACACTATCGTCGTAAATCTAATTTATAAACTTTGTATTGTACAAGCTGTAATTTGAATTTGTAATTTGTGTTAAGGGATAATAAATTTGGGGAACTACTTTTATACGCATCAAAACCTTCTGATTCTATTCATTACCTACCCCTCATTACATCATCCCTTACCTCAATAGTATTAATTCAACGGTCATTATATTTTTTTATGCCGTCTTATCCCAATCACAGATTTTCTTATGTCACAAAATACGCCTTCCTTCTCTAAGTAAACCGTTGATTTTCCATAAATTATACAGAGCTAAAGAATGCTTTTTTTCTGTGCTCTCGTAATGATAATTTTGCTTGCATATTATTAAGTCGCGAGCTATCACTATTACACTCTATATTTATCTTAATTTATCTGTTTATCTGTAACGCACCGCAGCACAGTAAATTATACACATACATTCTCTCTGTCTGCCGAAGATAATAGCTAACAATACGCTGCCTCTTTCAGATGCACATAAAATTTAATGCGAAAAAGTGTGCGTCTTTGTTGCGCGATCGTATAATTAAAACACCCACTTTACATACATATCATGCACGCTGCCCATAATCACTTAGTTACTTAAGTGCAGTTTGCTCTAAAGCTTTGTTGTACTATTCACAATATTTTTTAAAATATCCACAAAATGAAACTCACGTTGAAATAATAATATTATTGGTTATCAAATCGACGCGTTCTTTAGCTATGCGTATTGTTACCCTACATTGCTTTACATATTATCATGATATGAAAACTAGTGTTCAAATTAAAGTGTTTTTTTTTTTTTTTTTTTTACATATGGTGAAAATTACAAATTATAAATGTAAGACGTTCACAACATGCGATTAAAAAACAAAGATATATTATTAAACAGTGTAAATAAGAAATAAATATGTGCAGTATCACAAAAACAGTTAGTATGAAAAGTAATGTTGGTAAAAGGTACACAAATTATGAAAAATATAGATTATAAAGAATGGAAGCATTTCTAAGATAGTTATCAGGGATACACAATTGTTGTTTTTATCTAATAAAACGCAATTTTTATGTAGTACTTATTCCACTTTTAATCAAGAGATTAGGACTGGTTTGGTCCGCCTCAGAGGGACATTTTCAAGGGATACACAAGTCAATACTACCAATAATGGCAGAGTTTTCATTTACACCACGTATAGGTCGAAAAAAATACGTGGCCAAATATTGATATCTTCTTGCATTTAAATTACAGTAAGTAAGCATACTTAAGAGAAAGCCAGTTAGATAAAGCCACGGATAGTATCCATATAACTTAAAATAGAGAAGTATTATTGTTAGCGCATTGACAGGAACGTTGTCAGATGGCAGTGCCACCTTATATATCTTGCTTGTATCCGAATAAATAATTCAATAAAATAATTCGTGACAAGTTGACTCGTAGCACTCAGTATTTAATGTTTCTTAAATATTTTATACAAAGTATTTATTCTCACCTCCGCCATGCCTTTTGCATGTATTCAAAGTATGGTGCTGTTAAGCTTTGTAGACAATAGTGTAATAATTAAAGGTTCTCAAATCTCTATGCGAGCTAACATATAATTTATTATAACATGTGCCTTAATAATATTATGGCTATTAACATTATATACATACCTGTACCTTACCTACAATAATATTACAACAGTTGCCAATATATTGCTTGTTTTATGTGAAAATATTTTTTAATATTATATTGGTAGTTACTTATTATTTATGAACTGGCTACCACTTGGCTAGCTTCAGCAATATCACCCTGCCAGAGCCTTTACCCTTAATTTGCATGACGTAAAATTATAGACGATAATGAAACGTTAATGAAATCTTGAAAAGTAAATCGACGACACCTACGTTTTTTACATTGATATCTAGAAACTATTCATGCGGAATCTGTTAGTGTAGGTTTGATCTACCAGTAGCGAGGGGCTCTTATGATTCGATATAAATTAGTAGTGCACATTAAACTTTGTCAGTCATACTTACTTGTTTTCATTGAACTAAGAATACAATTTGCAGATGGTGCTGGATTGTTTTTAAAATTCAATTAAGCCCTGCATAAAACAAACTATAATAGCTTAGGTATTTAACGGGCGATACGATAAAACTAGTGCATACTGTTGTAGTCATATTTATTTGTTTTCGTTGATTTAAGAATACATTATATAACAGATAGTGTTGGATAGTTTTTTTTAAATTTACTAAGCCCTGCCTAACCAAGCCATAATCGATAAAAAAATAATATTTTGTAGGTAAATGAATATTTTTAACCGTTTTCTATTGCGGCTTGGATTTTGCAGCGTTTAATTAAATTTTAAAAACTATCAAACACTATCGACACATTCAAATAGTATTCGTTCAATAAAAATAAATACATTCGACTGACAAAGTTTACTGTGCACTATTTATATTGGATCTTAACAGCCTACCTCCACCATTCGCCGCTGTGACCTGCGCATAAAAGAATGTTACATTCTTTAATCTTTTCAATTATTCGTCGATTAAAAAAAATAGTTTATTAAATTATAAACAAGTGCAAGTACGTTATAATAAAAAATTCGAGAGATTGACATCTGTTAGTAATTAAGATAATTATTAATACTTTGATTTAAAATGCAAAAACCAACTATCAAAAAAATATTATAACGTAATTAAGAAAGTAAAATAGTGAAAATTTTAAAAATACTAGTTAGATTCGTTCCCATTAGATAGGACACACATATCGTAGTAGTTAGAGTATATAAGCGCAAATTCTAAGGGGTGCGGGTTCGAATCCCGTTGAGTGTCGAATTTGAAATGAAAGATTTATCTAATGGTTATATATTTCTCAAAACTTTGTAAGATGCCACGTCTCACAGCAATACAGGAGTACAAGTAGCACGTACGCGTTTAACCAACGACATCTGGTCCTCACAAAATATAGCCTTGACCTCCATGCGACTCCAAGTTGGCTGAATGCAGCCCGCCATACCTAATGCGGATTCCAAGTTCACTGGAAATACTACCATCATCGGCTACTGTGGCAACTTAGTATTTGAATCTGGTCACCAGCTCGACGGACAGACCGTTAACCAGCAGAAGAGTGTCGACGTCAATGCATCCAGCACTGCTCATAGATTTTGAAATAAATGATTTAGAATCTATAGGATACACTTTTACGACCGCGTAACAAATACTCGAGGTCGAAACAGATATTGCAGTCGTCGGTGATTAAGGTAATCACAAAGAGACGCTTCAGTTAGCTGGGACATGTGTTCTGGATACCACCAGTGACTGCAACACTTTGTATCATTGTGGCATAGCTTCAAAGGTTACGTCGCCATGGCCTTCTCTCCTTTACCCTACAGCAGTGCTCCTGTCAGACATGGCGTTGGATAGAGGAAAGTGGCGTGAACTTGTGCTTGCCCTATGCCCCAAATCTGGGGCGTGACAGGGTGAAGTAGTAGTACCTATATATTTTTCCGAGGTGTTTTAAAATTATGTATGTGTCAGTGGCGAAGGGTGGAGGTAAGCTGTTAAGATCCGCCATAAATAGTACACACTAAGCTTTGTCAGTCATACCTATTTGTTTTCATTGAAATAAGACTACACTTTACAGATGGTACTAGTTAGTTTTTAAAATTCAATTAAACCCTGCCTAATCCAAGCCCTAATAGGTAATACTCGTCTATCTATAAAATATCTAAAATTATGCAATTAAATCATACATAACACTGAATATTTTAGAGATAGAATAATATTTTTTATCTATTATAGTTTAGCTTAGGCAGGGTTTAATGAATTTAAAAAAAAATGAACCAACAATATGATATGTATGTACCTATTCTTAATCCAACGAAAACAAAGTATGAATGAAAAAGTGTGCACAATTTTGTCGAATCGTCCAAAATATACAAAAACTATTATGGTTTGGTAAGGTAAGGTTTAATTGATTTTTGAAAAGTAACCAATACCACCTGCAAATTGTAGTCAATAAAATTCTATAAAATCCAAAAAATACTTGACTAACAAAGTTTAATGTGCACTATTATAGGCGGATATTTACAGCCTACGCTGCTGATGTGTGTACATTGCTAGAGTATATTTTTATTCATTTCGTCATTCAGTTCATTTTGTTGAATATATTCATTTTGAAAAACTAGTATGGTAACGGAATGTAAGATGAAACGAAATTGATAAACATGATTAAAGTGAGGTTTATACTGCCGTACTAAGGCAGAAGGCAGTAACTGACTCTCATACACCTTCGAGATAAATGACATAATGTGATTTTTTTTCCAACTTTAGTACTGTGAATTAATAAAAAAAACGGTGATAATTTTATTAGTAGGATATTAAAATACAAATAAAGTAATAATAAACAAGCAGTAACTGCAATAAATGGGTGCAATTACTGGCTTTTTGCTAAGAAATTTGTATTATTTTAGCAGATGTCCATTTTTTCACTAAAGATTTTAACGGTATTTTAGTGATAATTCTGATTTTAAAGTGAACAGAATTATATAGCTTTCAAAATTACCTTACGGATGGCATTCATAACTCAATTTCACAAATTTTGCAAGTTACTGCCTTCTTCCTTGGAAGGGCAGTATAGTAGCAATATCTTTAAATTTAGTATTTTAAGTACAATTTTCTTAAACTCTGATAAATATTTAGTAATGTAAGTAAGTTTTTTACTTCTCAAGTGAGACTTGAAGGTGCAGTATTAATATTTATCTGAGCAACTTGAAAAAAAGCAAGCGCAAGTTTACTCAAATTCGCAATAAATTATCCCTATTTTTCATACGTTAAAGGCTCTTAAGTTTTTATACTGAGCCTTATAAATATATCTCAGAATACACGCAATCTAGGCTTCCCCAACACGGGGGTGCAAAAACCTTTCCTGCGCGCCTCTAATATTGCCACTGTGACAGTTCATCCCCAGGCAATTATTACAATTCCCCAGATAATTTTTTCCCAAGCACGTTTACCCCAAATTACGTATACCCCAACAATTCGTCAGAATCAGATAATATAACGCGCTGGAAAATGAATAATTTAATTTTGTTTATTTACCCAATCTGATCTGAGTATCACAATCAGTAGGTCAAAATACTTTATCCAAATTTTTAGAATATGTGGAATGGTTCCGTAAAAGGTCAAGTAGTGGTTATTTTTATAACAGAAAATTAACCGCACTGAGTAGACCTTTACTACCAACGCTCTACTAGTGAGCCATATCCTCCAGTCTCAGATTGGTTCTTTTTCTTATTGTGCCATCCCCTAACGGAGGTCGGCCACCATCAAAGCGATCTTGGATTTTCGTTTGCTACCTGGAAAAGTTCAGTGGAGCTGCACTCGTACCAATCACGGAGGTTCTTAAGTCACGAAATGCGGCACCGTCCTCTGCTACGCTTCCTATTGATCTTTCCTTGAATGACAATTTGGGGAATGCTGTACTTTTGTCCTCTCATAATCTGGCCGAGGTACTGTAGTTTCCTGGTTTTGATACTACGTAGAACTTCTCGGTCCTTCTCCGATTTAGATTGGTTAAAACATATTTTTTATTTATTTACTTATTTATTTATTTAAAAAGACACATTAAGCACATTATAAATTATTAATTCAAGACGTTCACAAGATGACATTTAGAATAAAAAGAAAGGTAAATCAAGTTAGTAAGGAATAAAACACACGAAAAAAATATTTTATAGCTGAAGAAATAAAATATAAACAACAAGGCCTGAACAAAAACGATGCATGAGTGCGAGTGAGAAAGTATTCGGCACCCTTACAATTTCTGCGACACGCGCTAGAGTAAGATAAAAGGTCTACTAGCTACAAGCCAGTTTCCAAAAGTATCGCCATCAAATCGGGGCGAAACGCTTCACATAGCGTCGATAACTTGCGAGCTCGTGTTGCTAAAATTGATATTTTTTGTGTTAAACATAAAGTCAGTGGTAAATATTTTTGGTTAATTAAGTAGAAAAGATGGTTCTGTGTGTTGTCTTAAAATGTGGTAGCCGTATTGATAAGCAAGAAGATGGTATTACGTTTCATAAGTAAGTTGATACATGTTCGTGATAATTTATTTGTATTTTATTATATATTTTAATATCAGTGACCTAGTGTTTCTTTAAAATAACTTAAATTATGGATATCTTTATCTAATGGTTGCATTTTGACCGCTTAAAAATACTATATTACGTAAAAAATAGAAAATTATATTTTAATTCTGAGCGTCTAGTGCGAGCACTTTGAGCGAGCACTAGCGAAATGGTCTATGGTCTCAAAAATTTGTAGACGAATGCGTTCGATCGCTCACAAACCAAACGCAAGGCACGCGGCTTCATTTAGCAATGCAACGGGTGGCGTCTATATGTATCTATGGTCTAAAATAAACAACAATAATTCCAGAAAAATACAAATTAAATAATAAAATATTTTAAAAACAAATTAGGTACATATTGCATTGCTAAAAATGTCTACATCTCTAGGGAGTGCATTGACCAGCCGTACAGCCCTCGCTATTGGTACTTGGTGATCCTAACATATTGAGGAAATAGCTTTCACTCAAAACAGGTCATGACTGCGGCCATGCATGTAATTGACGGGTGCATAAAAATTCAAAAAATTCCAGAATATCAGGATTGGAAACTACTACCTGAGAGCCGGGAAATTTGCTTTAAGGGCAAAAGTGACCTACGAGCTTCAAGATAATGAAAAGTGAGCATGCCTTGAAGATTATCTTGTTATACTTCTGTATTTGTATTATGTAACACGAAAACATAAGAACAATAATAATGCCAGTGTTATGTTGCTGTTTATAAAGCTCGAACTTAACTGGAGATCACGCATATATTATTAAGGGCATACAAAAGTAAAACGGCAAATAATTTTCAACAGTAGATTTCGCAGTCGTCGCCAATCGGAGAATGACAGCGAGGTGTGAGCACGTCAATTTGTTTTGTGATGGCGTCGGAGAAATATATTCTTAAATCGTGTAAACATGACTAAAAAACGTTCCGCATGTACTTGAAAAAGAAAACACGTCAATGAATATACTATTATTATTACGAATATAACAATAAACATAACATTAAAAGGACGCATGTTGAATTTTTATGAAAAATTATATTTCGTTCGGCTCGCGTCATTTGCACAATCCGCGCATCGTCTAGTCACGATCTTTTTAGACCATGCCTCAGCTGAAGTATAGCTCTAACATGTGATTTTAATCCGTGACTTACGGTTTCAGAGTCTAGTAGGTACTATAGTAATTAAGTAGTGACGCTTTTGGTAGTGGACTGTAATTTTTAAGTGAAAGGGGGGGGTTACACAGGATGCCAGACACTTAACTTTATGTCAAGAAGGCTGGCGCGCACTGGGGCCGGTTTGGTGTTTACGCACTCACGTACTGGTAAACGGACGGTATACTTTGATGGATGATATAATATTATGGGGCGATGATAATAGTTTTATTTTTGTCACGTTGTGTATTTAAAAAAAATATTAGTAATAATTACATATTGTGCATTTTACACTTATATAATTTTATTTATTTATTTATTTAAGAATACAAAACATTGTGGACATAACAAATCTAAATTCAAGACGTACACAACATGAAATTTACATTATAACAATTATTACCCTCACAAAAGAGAAGAATAGAATATAGAATATAATAATAATAATAATAATAATAACAGAAAAAAAAATCAAAACATACTTATTACGTACAATAATTTAATACAGAAAAATAAAATTTTGAAAACAAAAAACATACAATTTTATACAGTTAAATAAAGTTTCAAAAAGAAAATACAAAGTACATCATTGAAAATGTCTATGTCTTAAGGGAGCGCATTTACTAATCTACCACCCCTCGCTAATGGTGCTTGATAGGCTTGACACGAGGAAATGGTTCCGATCCAGAATAATAAATCATGGCGACCACTTTAGTAATTGACAGGTGCATCTAAATTCAAATTGATTAGAAGTATGCATTGTTCAAATAAGACCAACTTTACTGATCATTCATTAGGTTTCCTTGTGAACAACTGGTCTTATTAAGGTTATGTATAAAACACATTTTTTAGTGTTGGTTTAATGTTTTGGAACGTAGAACCTTTGTTAGACCAAAGCGACTATTGTATTATGGAGACCGTATTAGTAATCAAAGACAATATTTTGTTGATACGTAGACGAACTTACAAAAGCTTGGTGTGGTGCTACGATGCTACGGTGGTCGGGTGGTGTAGACGCTCTACGACCGCTTCGCTGATATATGATTTCCTCGGCTAAGAAAGATGACACGCTGCAATTTGTCAATGCCACCGTAGCCCGTAGCTTCGATAAAAAACGCCATACGAAAAGCGTTCTCCCACAAAATCAGGTGTAAAAAATAACCCTCTTGGATAATTGGATGACATGGTTATATTCCAATTTTATCAATGTCAATGGAAAATATTAAGGGTAGCATTATCTGTTTAATAAATATTGTGACAGTCAATCTATATAGTCAGTCAATGATATACTAACATAAAAACGTAGCATATCCGGAATCATATAACTTCCATCTAAAATATTATATCGGAGATCGCCTTGTCTTCGTACTTGAAATAAGCCCAGATGTAAACGATAGAGATGGGAAAACTGGTCGATTTTGAAGACTAAGTTTACTTACTACCAGTATAAAAAAATACTGAGTATAGAAACTTGTTCCAAAATACTTACCAGTATTTGGAATAGGTACTATATAGAGCGTTTAGAGTGCGTATGCAACAAAAGTTTCATACTCAACTGAAACTAAAACCAACTCCATATTAGTATTTGAAATACGTATCGGCTCAGGAAACTCTGACTGTGTATCGGCTTCAATGAATCGTTAAAAATACGCTGAGCTCTGCATATCGAAAAGTCCTATTTATTGTACAATTTTAAACATATTTAAAATTTATGAGTTGTTTTTCTGTTAGGTTATAATATTCTTGTTAACAAAAATGAGTAACAGTGATTTATTTAATTTTAAACATGTTTTGAGCGGTCATATAACAAGCCTAGCATGTGCGTCATCTCACCACTGTGCTACGACAGAAAATTTATGACCTATTATTTATACATTCGAACGCAATAGATTAATAAATTAAAATATACCTATATTCAAATGCTATCTCGTTCGCACGCATTTAATGTCAATAGTGTTGAAAGCCTACTAACTGGAGAGTGCACAGAACAGCGACTCGCGATGATATCATCACAAGTTTTTTGGAATA
Organism: Rhyacophila brunnea; assembly: GCF_057557595.1. Classification (NCBI taxonomy): domain Eukaryota; kingdom Metazoa; phylum Arthropoda; class Insecta; order Trichoptera; family Rhyacophilidae; genus Rhyacophila; species Rhyacophila brunnea. The sequence continues at coordinate 25,299,799 of NW_028232904.1, read as the reverse complement.
AGTTTATTGGGCCACACATACTGAGTATGGGTAGCAGTGGCAAAGACTCTATACTAGGCAATTATTTAAACCCTACCTTCTTAAGAAAAATAATTTTTATTTTCATGTTGACGTACAAATAATAATATATTCAATATGCCCAAAGACATCTATCGTATAATTGTCATACTTTTACAATCTTTTCCCATATGTAAATAAGCACCATCTATGGCATCTCTCAAAAGTTTAAAAAAATAGAACACACCGCGTTTCGCTTCACATAATATTGTATAGGATTATTTTCGCGTGAATCGACGGGTTTTTCAATATGAAGTTTTTTTCTCATTATTTCAAAATGTCTGGCATCCCGCATACAAATATACAAGTTGTTTCATTAGCGCTTACGTCGCGAGAACACATTTATTCAGAATAAATAATAAGAAGATAATTTAAAAAATAATTTCTATGGGATTCAATCACATAAATATGTATTGATTGTTGTTAAAAATATAAAATAATTTATCTCGTGATTTTTATTTATTTATAAGTTCACTCATTAGATAATTTACATATCTGATATTGTACCAAACTAAGTCTGTGTTTTCAATAAAGAAGTATTTTAAAATGTCTAGTTTTACGGGTTAAATTATAAATTGTTATGGAACATAATATACATATAACAACAGATATTTTCATAGATGATAGGTAATATATTTTTTGCGTATGTTACGTTTATAAATGTTTAGGAAAATACATAAGTCATTCAAACTTATTGCTTATTTTTATGAACTAATTATAACAAAACATTTAAGTTTTTGAAATTTCTTCGTTTTAGCGTACCTTTTCATCATTAGTAATATTGGGTTATCTTCTTATTTCCCGCAAATATATCTGACAAACATGGTTACTCCCACAGCCTACTTCTTTCAAAAAGTCACCCTTCGCCACTGATGGGTAGTTTCACCCGAAACTTGAGTACACAAACTGGTGACAGTATTTCCAACTCACCTCTAGTGAACGAGCATATAAGAGCACTAACACCGCGAAGTTGTGACCGAGCGACGGTCAGTATATTGCGCAATAGTGACCTATACCAATTTATGGCTTGCTTTATTAATTGCATACAAATTTATAAAAAATAGAGAGTCATAGTTGAAGGAATATCAGTATCAAGACCGGTACCAGTAAAAGTAGTACCCTCTATCATCGTGCCTCAGACTGAGCAGTGAACTCACTGAACAGTACACTCTATCATAATTTCCCGGAATGAGCATATTATATCATCGCATAGTGTATCGCACTGTTAACTTTGAACCTGTATTTTGTATTATTGTACTTCATCATTCGGTAAAATAAACTCTTACCTAGTTTCGCTCGAGTATCTCCAATCAGTCTTTTTATCATCAATACCTATCACCGCAAATTGTTTCTCATTCCGTTGAAACACAAACCTTAAATATATATGTACTAACCGTATCACCCGGCGCTGCCCAGGAGTGGAATGGTTTAATATTTGAAAATAAAAATTCTAAATTTAATACTTAGAGTGCACAGGATTGAATTTAAAAAAACTAAAAAAATATAATATTAGGGATTCTAATTTTTAACATAATATAGTATATTTTTATACATGTATTGCATTTAAATATCTTAAAAATTAGTATATATTCAATTTTTTTATATAATATAAATATCCAATACATCATTCCAGGGATTTTCGATATACAATATTTGTGGCTTTTCCATTTGGTGCCAAAATATATAAATTATTACTACTCCCCACTCTTGATACTGCTACATACAATTGTCCGTGAGTGGAACATTCTGATCTAATGTGGCAGCACTGCGTTGCCAACGCCGTGCCGGTTTGGTTGGCTCCCTGTCGATTAGCGATTCTAATAGCACAATTATTTGCATCTAACTTTGCCATTTGACCTTCGATCGAGCTGAAATAAACGCCAATATTTTTTAAATGTACACATTTTAGCAACATTTTTAATAAAAATGGGGGTTGCAGTATTAAATTCCGCTTTAAAAAGTCCTGTACGCGGCGGCATTTTCCACAAAAACCGTAAAACTGTCCCCGGGGTGCAATGAGTTAAATCTAAAATTTGAGACCCCCACCATGCACTCTGGCTCGTCGGCTTCCGTCCACTATCCAAATTTTGTCGAAATCCGACTGCGCGTGTGGATTTGTATAAAGAAAAACCGACACGACGGTACAAACAAAATAAATATATTTTAGAAATTACAGTATAGATTAAGTATTTATTCAACACACCTTGGTGGTGTCAATAAAATTGTTGAAAATTTCAGGTCAGTTGTGGGCGTTTTTTTATTCTTCGAATAGGTTGCAAAGGTTTATCAGCAAGATTCACTCTAACGCGACGTAAAAAATTTCAACCCAATAATTGCGTTTTTATAATATTTGTATGTAGGTAAAACTTTCATATTTCAATAAAAAAATCGACATACAAATAAATAATGTATATTTTGTTTACGTTTACACAATAGGTACATATATTATTGACTTGGTATTATTGTATAATATTACCCTTTTTATGATTGATGTAAAATCCAAAAGGATTTATTCCAATATTATGTACAAAGCTTTTCACATTTGGGTAAATTCATTTCCCGATAAGGCTTTACGGCGACCGTATTTTCGCTTGTTTCTCATGTTGCAAGTCATAAATCAAGGTTATTTTAAAATACATTAAGCGATAGGAGCTTTAAGCATGAAAGTCGGCGTTCTGAGCTTTTGTATTCAACACACATGTTTGTCGATAATAAGTATTTATGACGCAAGCACTGTGCCAACATTGCCGAAGCAAAGCTAGATAGAAAAGCTCATAACGTTCAACTAACTAAACAAAGCCTTAAATGCTTAATTTTTTGTGTGAAAAACTACACGAAAAAGCTTAAATAACGGTACAATATATTCTGCTTGCATTTAAAATGTATCCATGATTTCTTAGTGAAAAGTAAATATTTATAAGCTAACTATTTAAATATTTTTTTTCATCTGTAAATTTTCTGTAAAACCTACACTGACCTAGTGAAAGTAAAAATATCTGATTCTTTTTAAATAATAATTGGTCTTAAACAAATACTTAATGGTTTGTTGCTGTTAGCTGTTAATACGACCAAATGGCTCCGCCTAGAAGCAATTATGCGAAATTACTGCACTTTACTTATTAATATCATTAGTATTTTATTTGGACGTACATAATTTGAAAACACCTCAGATATATACCTACTAGATTTGTTTAAATATGACATCCGTCGGAACTTGAATCTGTATTCACTGGATTCACGCCAATGTGCTTTACCAATGCAGCTACGGATAAGCTATCCAACTAATAGTGTTTACAAAAATTCATTAATATCAATTGATTAAAAACATAAAAATCGATAGCCAATAATTACCGCTATTTGATAAATACTAATGATTAATTTTGTGAAAAAAATGAGCTTAGGCTAATACTGAGGCTAAGAACAGGACACACAATGGGTAACCATACGGGAAGAAGCGATTCGCAGCTCTGTGATGAATGTGAAGTTTTGGAAGACATTGTACATGTAGCAGTACAATGCCCTAAATATGAATGAAACAGAGTACAGCTACGAATTGTGGATATCTTTGAGAATGTCGACGAATTGAAAAGTGCCCTGGCGGTGGGTAGGATGGAAGAGCTTGGCAGAATTTTAATGTTCTTAAATAGAATTGGAGTGAAGACCTGATTGGCGGATCCTCTTCTAGATGAGAAGAGGCTATATCATAACGAGTCGCAGTCAAAGCCTCGGTAAAATCATGAAAAACAAATATTCATCGTAATTAGACAGGACGTCCGTAGTTAAATTAGTAAAGCATATTGCTTCAAATTAAAATAAATACAGGTTAAAAATATTTTATCTAGTAGTTATAGACTTGAAGCTTTCGAGAAGTGGCTGTATAGACGCATCCTCAAAATTCCTTCGACTGACCGGGTGACAAATTTTCTCAATCGAATGAGGAAGGACCGGAAATTCTACGTAGTATCAAAACCAGGAAACTACAGTACCTCGGCCACATTATGAGAGGACAAAAATACAGCATTCCCCAACTTGTCATTCAAGGAAAGATCAATGGGAAGTGTAGCAGAGGACGGTGCCGCATTTCGTGGCTTAAGAACCTCCGTGATTGGTACGAGTGCAGCTCCACCGAACTGTTCCGGGTAGCAGACGACACAGATAAGATCGCCTTGATGGTGGCTGACCTCCGCTAGGGGATGGCACAATAAGGAGAAGAAGTTATATATTTGAACTATTTTCAATATAAAGAATATCACATCCTTTTGAGAGGACACTTTTCAATTTGGGAAATAAACTATTCAGGTCTCCAAAATGCACTCCAGTGTTCACACAAATTTATTTATCTAAAGGTTTTTTCTTATTTTTCTTGGCGACACAATCCTATGTGGAGTTTTTCATCTGCCACCATCTAAGCAGTTTTTCTCCAGTGATAGCCAGTTTTGAATCCAACTCCATACTATCCCTCCATATTGTATCATTATTATATTGACCATGCATCAATGCATGCACCACTGCACATGGCTTTAGTCTTTTCCGTATTCAGAAGAAAACCTACACGGTTCGAGTTCACGGTTACCTCCAACCGTTTAACTTTAACCGTTGAGTCAAATATTATAACTGAGTCATCTGCGCACTCCTAATCTCACAGTTTTTCCTAGCACATTATTATACAGCGAAACAATAATAATATGTTCCAAAACATTTCAATGAGAGATAGTTAGTTTCCAAATAATATTATTACTACCAAAGTTTGAAGTCAGCCTACTTGTAATCATAATCAGCTTACAATGTAGGCATTAACAATGTTATATTTTGTATACGTATTCCAACCGAGCGGTGTTTTCATTTCGTCTTTGTTAGAAACTCACCACGATAAGCTTTAGAATTATTCAGTATTACCATTATGAAAAAAAGTAACTATATAATAAACATAATATTATAAATAAATAATTAAAATTTAACATACATAATTTTTGAAAACACTTCTGAGAAAATACGAGTATGTTAAAACTAATAGAAAAAATATTTTTGAAAAAAGTGAGACACCCCACAGGAATCGAAACTGCATCTCTCGGGTTTCGGACCCACGCACATAGACCACTATACTAAAGGTACCATTCTTAATTACGACACATTTTAACTTTTTAATGGCTCTTATAATACTCTCTGAAGCGTTTTCCAAATTTAGCTACTGTTGGCGATCGGCTTTTGTATTTTAAATCAAAGTAGGTTTTCAAAATTATGTATATTCAATAATTAGAATATTATGTAGGTACATTCTTAAATCTTGTGAATATTCGTTGAATAAAAAAAATAGTTAATAATTAGTTAGTAATAATTATTGTATCGCACTGTTGTATTCGTCATTATTAAAATAAAAACCGTTTTTCGTCAAATTGTCGCTTATTATACGTATAATGGCATACCCGGGCAATCGTAAATTTGAAAAGCATATTTTTCTGTCACCATCTTATAAAATAATCATGGATATTTTCCTCAAACGACTCTTCCATCTCTAAATACTTAATTTAGTGATTTTAAAATCTCATTATTTACCAGCCGTCTTTGATAATATAATGATTTAATTAATGATGATAATAATAAATCGATCCGCGCATGTCTCCAGCAGCTTGCGTACAGAGCAGAGCTATCGCAACATAAATCATATTAACTGAGAAAAATCTTTTTAGTCCTTTTTCAGCGACCTTTCGCGATACTATTATTATTTTCGGGCGAACCTTGGCAATTTTTTATACGCCCATCTCGGAGGTCGAGGGTTTAGCAAGAAATCATGACCTGTAAAAATAAACTCATATTTTTTTGGACCACCCTGTTTAAAAAAATTAAATTACTGTCTTCATACAGTTTTATTGTATTCATTTTTAAAATGAGTTTACCAAATCCACTACAATATTGAGATCTTTCGACGATCATTGGATAGAACCTCAAAAGTGTAATAGAGGGGTAGAAAATATATGAAACTTTGATCACTTTGAATTACTTACTTTGTCCTTTTAATTATCGAATAATTTACAAGATTTTAAGAATGTACCATTCTAATTATTGAACATACATAATTCTGAAAACACTCTTGAGAAAATAGTATAGCCAATAGAAAATTAGGTACTGTTCGGTTATCAGGAAAACAGCGGAAAACACATTTTGAAAATAGCCGATAAATTGGATTATTTGTAAGGTTAACCTAACCAAACCTAACTTTACCTAACCTAACCCATCTAAATCTAACCTAAACAAACCCAAACTAACAAATAATCCAGTAAATCGGGCATTTCAAAATGCGTTTTCCGCTGTATTCCTGATAACCGAACAGTACCGAAAATTCTTTTTTTGAAAAAAGTGAGACACCAGGCAGGAATCGAACCTGCGTTTCTTGGGTATCGCGCCGTGTGCATTACCACTATGCTACGACTAGCATGCTTAATTGCGATACATTTAAATTATTGGCCTTTTTAATACCTGCTCATAAGCGCTCTCCAAATTGAGTTATGGTAGGCGATCGGTTCTTGTATTCTAAATTATAGTATTTATTACTTTAACTACTAACCGACGTCACGGTTCATTCCAATATTTTCTATGGTAACTTACTTAAAATTGCTAATAATTTTAATTAACTATTTCTTTTATTTAACGAATAATTTACAAGATTTAAGAATGGACAATTCTAATTATTAAACATACATAATTTTGAAAACACTCATAAACTCGTAACTCAATTTGGAGAGCGCTTATGAGCAGGTATTAAAAAGGCCAATATTTAAAATTTGTCGCAATTAAGCATGGCAGTCGTATCATAGTGGTAATGCACAGCTCGCGATACCCAAGAGACGCAGGGTCGATTCCTGCCGAGTGTCATACTTTTTTCAAAAAAAGATTTTTTTTATTGGATATAATAATATTATATTCTCATGTTTTCAGGATGATGTATGTTTGTCATTTTAAATTTTTTAGTCATGTCATTCAAGCAATAAATTCTTGCATTCTATTGTCTGTATAGTTTAATATAATGAAGAGGCCCGTAGGCTCAATTACATGATCGAACCAATGTATAGACTACTTCCTTCATCTGCGTTTACCCTCTATGGAATTTGCTGTTGATGTTCCTAATAGTGACGTCCCTAGACAAAATTCTGCCCTTAGGCAGCACCTAAATGCCTCCCATTTTTTTATAAAGTATTTTTTATCATTCTTTTATGACTCCAATATCTAAGAAATGTGTTGTATGGATACAACACTAATTTCATATTATACAACTAAAACATATTTATAAATATTTTTTATGGAGATTCCTTTGACGTTGGTAATACAGAGGCTTCTGCGCTGTCTTGATAAACTATTTTTCTTCACAAAACTTGGCTTACTTAAATCTTACTTAAAGCTTACTTAAATCGATAATCAATATAATGAAGATTTGACGCTTTGATACAGACTAACGTCGTGGACATAGGGCGGTAGGAGGGATGCTCTGTAAGATGGGGGTGCATTTTTAGTTTTGACGGCCAACGCAACTTTTGTGCGCACTGGTTAATAAGTCAGACTGTAATTATTATACGCAAATGTGTACATGTCGTTTCTTGCCACCAATGACATCGGATGGCAACGGAAGTAAACTAGACGTCGCAAGCCCGACAAAAAAATTACAGTTCTCTTATATCAAATAACAGATTTTATTTCCAACCAGTTAGCTAATTTTTTTAATGGAAAGATATTTTCTTTATTATTAAGTTTAGGTAGCTATTTCTATATATTATACTAAATAATTGTCCTTGATTTGCCGCCCTTTAAATATTTGCCGCTCCCAAGCGACGCAAAATCTTCCTAGCCCCATGGACTGTCACCGTGTGCCTTGAAGAATATATTATTATTAAAGAACTTGCAGATTTTTTTGGATAATAATTACCGCAGTGAGCTGGTTTTGTATGCATATTTATTTTAGAATTCAGATATTTTGTTTTCACAAAAAAATAAAAATCAATACTTACAAACTACTACCACTACACGAGAAACTAGCCTTTAATCAGAAATATATTCAAGCTGAAAAGTTTAAAAGTAGAACACTTTCTGCAAAATTGAGACAACTCTAGACTTTAGAGTTACTTTAAAATAGACTGCGGAAAAATAGGTGTTCTAATTTCCATAATAATTATGAAATATAATTTATTCATAATATCGCACATCCGATAAAATGGAGTCATAAATAAAAAAACACGATTTTTAGTATACAGATGGTATACAGAAATATTCACAAAAAAATCTCCATGTGCTAAAAAAATAGTCATAATTTAACTTTAATATTAAAACCACCCCCTTAGCAACCAATAATAGTCTTTTACTTTTTACGGATTTTTCTGATTAACTGAAAATGAATTCAATTCTGTTTAAAGATGGCTAAAAGTATTAAAAGAATACATTCACATCGTGTTCTGATATATTCTAAAAGTTTCAAATGTCTAGCTAGTCGGGAAGTTAGTTAAAAATCGATTTCAAGATTTGTACTGGACAAAAAACCAACGCACAAACAAGAATACGAGCTAATAAAAACGTTGTAAAATATGACAGCATGAAACAAATAAAAAAATTATCATTACCAACGGTAATATTTGTAAAATTATTGTTTTCTTGTTTTGAAAATTAACATTTTTGTAAAGAATTGGCGTATTGATTTAAATTCAAACAGTGTATATAACACTCTTTACCTTTTCGCGAAAACCAAAAATTCGGATTAATATTTCCCGGCTTAAAGATCGACAGGTAATTAATCAGAAAGGAAATGTTAACAGGCACAAAAGGCTAATTTTAAATTTTCCCGCTCAACGGTGAAAAGCCGAAATGGTTTCTCACAGCCTCCAACCCCTCTATGCCCCCCAATATTTAATTTTAATTAAGAACTGTATGAAAAGGAAATTTCGGGTGGCCTGTCGAGAAAAAAACATTTTCTTTGATGAATTATTACGAATGGAGCGATTTCATTCGCCTTTTAATATGTATAATAACAACACGGACATTATTTATTATTTTCCCTGAAAAGGTTTCACTACTTGAATATTCTAGAATCGTAGAAAGTCGAAAGCCTAACAAGATATTTAAAAATAATTTCTTTTTTATGGGACAAATATTTTAAGTTAAAATTTATTTTTCGATATTTTCGAGTGCCTACAATGAATGAAATTTTAATGTTCACCGGGAGACAATTTTTAAATGACTTCCTTCCCCTTTAACACAACAAATCAAGTTTTACACTGATAAAAACTTTTAATAATTAATATTATTAATTATTGATATTAATTAAAATAAAACAAAATAATATGTAGCATTAGTTCCACTTATTTTAATATTAGTCAGAAACGGAAAGTCCATTTTAAAGGGATATTATCAACAGATAATTGCAAGATTAGAATCATTTTAGCAGAACTTTATTGAACTTTTATGATTTGAAAACACGTAGCAGAAATCTTTTTGAAAAAATATGAGGGTCAGCTTAATTGGAATCTACTCCCACTGGATTCGCGCCAATCTGAACTACCAACTAAGCTACGTGCATCTTATCTAATTTCGACTAGATTAACTGGTATTTTTTTACACTTCACTAAAGCGCTTTACAAATTGTGTTAATTTTGGCAGTCAACTTTTGTATTTCATGACAAAGTATTAATTACCTTAATTAATAATTGGTGTCAGGATTTCTTAACATATATTTATAGTTATAAAGAACTTGAGTTGCCTAAAGTCTTAACTCACATATTTCAAAAATCAGGTTTTAAGATAATTGCAAAAAACCACAAGAGCACTGTTTTTTTCAATTAGAAGAAAGGTATTGAAATCCCTCGAATATTAATTAATCAGAGCGTGAGTCAATATATGTACATTATTTTTTAAAATACAATATAATCAGGCTCCAGACACATAGCTCACTATTAGAAATAGAGCTTCTTGATTGGTTAGAAAAACCTTATTCAATGAAAAATATGAGTTATGACACCAACAGTTAACTTTATCAACGATTTACACGTGGCTTAAAGTGACTTTTTATAGCCAAATATTTTTCTTTATATTGCCTTTAGAATCACTTGGCGATCAGTTTTTTATTTTAAATCAAAGTCTGTACATATTACTTTAATTACTAACTGACGTCACGGATCACTTCAAATTTTTTGTCGTAACTTCCTTGAACTTCCTAATAATTTTAAATTAACAATTTTTTTATTCAGCGAATAATTTACAAGATTTCAGAATGTAACATTCTAAATATTGAACAAACATAATTTTAAAAACACTTCTGAGAAAATATATTATAACCAATAGAAAAATCTTTTTGAAAACTTATATTATGTTTGTGAAATGATTTTTTATTAGTTTTTTTTTGATTATCTCAAAATAATGTATAATATTGAGGTAACCGCATTTGAAAATAATAGTCTCATTTATTAGTGATAAGCCGATACATTTTGATGATTCATAATTTATTATTGTTACTTGTTTACATATTATGTCGTATACCATAAATCGGTCGATGTATGTACATTTTATCATACGAAAAAATAATTAATTGCTCTTTGAACAATAAACTTTTTGGAATACACAAAAAGCGTTTTGTATTGTTTTTATGCCAAATGACACGTGTCTCTAATTAAAAAAATATTTTGAAGTTTTATTTTTATTTTAAAGGTTTCGCAACAAAAACACATTTTAATGATTAAGACATGGATTTGTAAATTATCAATGGAATGATTATTTTAAATTTATGAATGCTTCAGAAAAGTTTACTGACCTACTAATTTTTTTACTAGATACTAAAAAATATTTAGCCAAAGGATATATTATTTTATTACATATCTCATTAAAATAATATATTCATTAAAATTTCAAGAATACATTACGTTTATAGAAGTCGTATTTTGGATTAAAACAATATTGTGTTCCCTGCTACTTGTGTAACGGTGCGAACATATTATTTCCATTAGATAGTGTCGTTTCTTAAGACTTAACTCATTTCTATCATCATCATCAGCCTGAATCTATCCACTGCTAGATGAAGGCCTTTTCAAGCTGCTTCTACTTCTCTCGGTTCTGTGCGTTGCATTGCCACGTACTTCCGCAGAACTTTATGATATCATCGATCCAGCGGCCTCTAGGTATACCTTGCGGACGTTTTGTACTCCTTGGATACCACTGGATGACTAGATTTGTCCAATGATTGTCTCTTTTTCAAGCTATGTATCCAGCCCATCTCCATGAATGTAAAGTAAGGTGTCTGTTATGTAAAAAATACTTAGGTATATACTTACCCATATTAGATTATATTATAATTGTTGTTATTGTTAATAAAATTGTAATAGTCGTGCGAATTGAAAAACTATTTTCTTATTTTTTATTATATTATTTACTTAACTAAGTATATAACTATATTAAAAAATAGTGGGTCTTTTATAATAACTGTAGAAATACCAAATGGAAAAAATAATACGATTTTCTGAATTAACTTCTCGGGAAAATGTTTATTTTTAGCATTTTCTACTGACTTTTCCATTTATGCTCCATACAGAATATATCTCTTTCTTAGATGGCTTCTATACTGCTGCAAAAGAAACGAAGCAAAAGCAATTAGAAACGGAACAAAAAGAAAATAATAATATGACGTAGAGGACAGCCGCTGCAATACGTTCGATGGATATCATAGAATTTCTTTTAACCAACGTATTTTTGGTATAACAATTCCGTTAACTTTTTGACTGTTAAAAAATAATATATATATAAAATTTTTTATACTTACAGTAATCAATGGTTATAAAATTAAATAAAAATCATGTAGGTATAGTTTTGGTTAAATAATAATATAATTATTATTATACCCTTGTCTTTCTCCGTCTTTTCAAGATGGTTGGTCAGGTCAAGACTATTAAGTGTGAATGGTTTAGACAGCTTATTGTGCGTACCTATTTATATTTTTATTACTAGCCATAGTTTGTGGTTTAGTAACTGACAATTAATATACAGACTGACTCGATTTTAGTAATTTCTTTACATCAATAAAACCAACATGGTTAGATATAGGCATGAAATTCTATACACGCAGCTAACCTCATCACTCTACCGTTACGATTAACTGACTAATTATTATCCCCTGTATTATTTCGAATAAATTTCATTATAAAACTATGGAATCCTTTAAAATATCGAATACTGCAATATTCTAAGTTGATTATTTTTAAAATCATTTATTTTATATCTGGAAAAAAGCCTCGAGAAAATTATTGATAAAGGTTTCAGATTGATAGTGTTAAAATTAATATATTTTGGAAGGCGAATGTATGTAGACATAATATACTTGAAATAACTATCTTGGTACAAGAAAAATATCACATAAATTGAAGGGTTGAAAGTATATAGGGTCTAAGTTCCAAAAATATGAAACTGAGATAATAACAATAGAAGTAATAAAATTATTTAATGAAATCTTACATTTTTATTTTTACAAAGTTACAGAAGAATATTAGTATAATATGATAAGTTTACATAATAATTCTAAAGATACAAAAGAAGAATAAAATATTTAAACATGAACAATATTGCAACGTTCTTGTAGGGTATTCTAGGGTATGTAGGCACGCATATACCCCGCCGATATTTCAATGTATTTTTGTGACAAAAATGTGTCGCTAGATTTCAAAATCAGCCAAGTCCATAATATATGAATAGGAGAAAAACAGCTTTTTGTTTTCTCAAATACACAGTCACAAGGGTGAAAGTTTATATTATTACTAGTATAGAATATTTAAAATTATAAATTCCACATTTTGATAATGCAGAAATGTTAGAAAGCAGTAGTTCTTCAGCAATTCACAAAAAAGTCAAAAATACCTAATGGAGGATTTAGCTGATTTTGATATGTAGCGACAAAAATGGTAGAGTTAGGAACTTAGACCCTTCATAATATCATTAAGCTTGGCACATAGATTGTATGGAAGTAAAAAACTTGGAATAGATTTTTTTGGCACTTACACCCTAAAAAATTTCAACCCTTCAATACAAATCAATAACATTGTCCATAAGCTGTGAATGTTTCAATATTGTTCTAGTAGTTTTTGAGTTATATACGGAAATAGTGATATGAACTGAGACTTATAATATGTGTTTCCTTGTTATATTTTGTAAACATGTTATTTGTCGTGAAAATGTAACCAGTTTTACAAATAATGAGAAATGTTCATTCGCCTATCCACAACTGTAGAACTCTATTGAGCATCCAGTGTCTCTCTCAAAGGAGAACGAACTTATATTAATAAAATGGATTGGACGTACAATCTTTCGACAAATAAACTTTTGATACGAGAGTTTAGACAACTCGTTTTTATTTTTGCTTCGATTCTTAATGAGAAAATTTATTTTCGTTTTTCGGCACATGAAAATAATATTTTTTCTGCGAAATTGTTCCAAACGGTGATTTAATCAAAAGTCCGTACCATTAAAAGTTCGATGAAACTTGACTCCATTTATTCTTTGTCTATCCAACAATTTATTTAATCTCGAGACATCATGTCAATTATTTTTTTTCTTCTTTATATTGGAGAATATAATATTCAATCATTATTTATTATTAAAAAATATATATAAGATTATAATTATTTATATAGATATAGACTTAAAAATTAATGAAACATATATTTTCCATAGTGTCAAACATAGAGGTATTAAATAAAAAGAGTGATAAGGAATCGGCTTTCTCATACAACTGAATGAAACCGGCCAACAATAACCGACAACTTACGAGAAATAGCGACGCGATAAAAAAAATTCAGGGCATCACGGAGGATTTACTTTGGTCATTATAACGTACCTATATAATAAATAATGTTAACGTTAATTTTGACGCAAATTGATTACCAGCCTGCCTTGCCATACTTTTTTACCATACTTGCCTGCTTCACCATACTTTCATAATAATTATAACCTGCCGCCCCTAGGTGTCAAATTATAGCAAACTCGGTAAGGAGCTGACCTCAATAATAAATGCTCCTTATCCGTTTTTACTTAGTCAGTCATCCATTGACGCAAACTCCAAATAATAGCTGACTCGATTTTTCCAATAAAAAGAATATTATTTTGATTCTATAAATAGCGAATAATAATTCATCGGAAATGTCACTCGAATCTAAGTACCTGGTCCGTTACTATCTCAATCTCCATATCGTTCCGCACAACATCTCACTGTACCGAGATTCGGACCTCGGAACATTATCATAATTATTGTAACATAACTATTGTAACATACTATTGGATTTCCATCAGTTTCCATCAGGTGGAGCTACCACCAAATTTCGACTTCTCATCTCTCCTTCTGCCGACTTCATCCATCACACTATGTCACCCACTTGAATATTATGTATTATGCAGCGCTTGAAATGAAAAAGTTTACAACCTGGAGCGTTCGACATTTTTCTGAAGATATTTACATATTTATCAAATTTTATATGTATTTCATAAAAATAAGTATGTTTGATTTTCTATTTATATGGATTATCTAGTTCAGATTGTCAAATTATTTTGTCCACGAGACAAAGCAATAGTCTTACCAATTTTACGAACAGGAACGGCACTCCGGTGCGCTCCGGTCCATTTTGAGCTCTGGTATTATGAAAATTAAGCTAGCAATTTAGAAAATCTAAACTTTTAATTCTATTTACAACAAATGAATACGTGTATTAATTAAGGCTCTAAGTACCAAAAAGTAGTATTGCCTGTAGATACAAAATACCGAGTCATTGCAGTAAAATTTCATGAAGCAGACCTTTTGAAAAATGTGGTTTTACAGTGTGAAGCAATCACGGCAGCTTCTATAATTTTAGGTATTAGGAAGTCGCAAGTGTCAACACATCATCGTCAGCCATTTTATATTGAATGAAGTTGACCACTGTAGTGCTATTTACACCATTATAAATAAAACAGGCCAATGGACTTACAACGTCAACAGGTTTAAATATTTTGCTGTATTTTTTTGACTTGCTTGAGGCACTTAGACCATAGCTGAAGTTATTGGTGTTAGTATGTAGAACACTTTTCTATAAAAATGTAAGTTTTTTTGTTTTTGGTACTTAGAGCCTTAATTAATACACGTATTCAAATTACTCACAAAATAATCGTAAATGAATTGTATTCTTTGATTCGACGAAGGATATATATTGCAGATGGAGGAGGCTATAATTTATTTAAAGTTAAATTAACTACAATCGATGCAATTTAATAAATATAACGGTAGTTCTGTGCGATGTGTCTTTGACGAAAACTTGTAATTGAGTGAGATGTCAAATCGATTCTGACCCACTATTAATACAGTATATTTACACTATGAAATACTATTTTGATAGTATGATGAAATAATATTAATTCGTAATGTGTTATAAAATTGCAGATTCGCTATCTCATAACATTACGAAATCATATTATAATATAATATACGTACCTACTGGATGATTGTATGTGATAAATGAATATTTAATAAATATTATTATAATTGAGTTCCAGAAATCCGTTGACAGTCAGATATTTGTATTAATATTATCTTTCATCGTAAAATTGGTGATAGATACTTTGTAAAGTAACCTTTTTACTGCCAGCTAATTTTTACTTTGTGAACACTTTGTAGGCTGGTTATTTTTAGAATAAAATAAATCCCTTAAAAATATGAAATAGGAACAAAATGATATTATATATTTGTAAAAACTTTCCAAATCGACATGTTTCTCGAGTTTATCGTGAATATTTTCATACGAAAATGATTGGAAAGTCAAAGGACCATTTTATGGTTGAGCTTTTAAGTGGACTGTAATTATTTTAAGGGAAGATGAGGAGGTCGGATCTAGGGGTGGGGGCGATGGAATAGAGTGCCAGACACTGACTGATTGTTATTTGTCTGTGTAACCAATCCAAAAATATTACTTTCTAAGTTTTGTTGTTTATGAGCTGAGAGAGCATGTCGCGATCTCAGCCAATAAATTTAAAAAATCAATTTTATAACTTGTATAATTAACTAAAAAATAATTACAAGATAAAAATAACTTTTTATATACCACGTTTTTAAATTTTCTGTAGAATCATATAAACTTGACTATTATGTGTATTAATAATTTAGGACAAATAAGGCAATTCCCAAGAAATCATTTTTTTGCTATTTTGCAACAAACAAACAAATATAGAATAATGAAATGTCATTTTGATTTCCATAGTAACGCACGTATATATTATTAATTTAGTTGCTAGGATCACTTCCTTAGCAACTAATAATAGTGGATTGGATTAGGGATTTCTTCCGAAATAACTTTTCATACAAAACAGAATTAACTGAAAATGAATTCAATTCTACCCTAAGATGGCTAAAAGTATTAAATAATGCATTGGCAACGTGTTATGATATATTCTAAAAGTTTCAAATGTCTAACTAGTCGGGAAGTTAGTTAAAAATCGATTGCAAGATTTGTACTGGATAAACAACTACCGGATAAACAAGAATACGGGCTAAGAAAAACGAGGTAATATGCTTTTATGTAAATTTCTATCAAATTAATTAAAGCCAATGATTTTTTCTTAAATAAAAATAAACGATTGCTTCCCTCAATAAATTTAGTTTTACAATAAAATAAAAATTTCGATAATTAAGCAAGTGCGTAATTACTACAATATAAAGCTGAAACCTTTATTTTGTAGTTAAACAGTTAGTTAATAAGATTAAATCGATAAATCTCAAACTGTACATTATTAATATTTATTAAAAAAAACCACCTTTTCTCGAAATAATTGCACTATTATTGTATGAGACAGAACCCGATAATACCTACTTAGTTGGTTGGCCAACTATAATATTGTATAGAAAAAAAACGTAATTAAGTCCCGAACAGAAGCGGGCCAGTGATTTATGCAGACCCCTCTAATAGAATTCCCCATTCAACCATAATACATAAATCAGTATTTCCTCTTTAATAATATCTTTATCGAAAACATCTTTTCGCGAAGGTTAACTAATGTTTCGTGTAAGGTGCAACCAATTTGGAAAGTGGAAAAAATAATTATCTAATTAACGTGCTACTAACACTATAAGAACAATAATTGGATATATATTCTTGATGCATTGATGTGTTAGTAGGTACCCTACCACCATGACATAGCAAAATTAACCTACTTAATGGTTTAGTCAAAATGATAATAATTCAGTAAATCAACTAAGAAACAAAACAAATATGGTAAACCAAATTGTGGTCGCATTTATCCTTAGTCCTCTCTTATTCAAATCCCCTTATTTAGTTTTATTACAAAACCAGACAATAACCAATTATGGGTCAAAGAAGACCGAAAACATTCAGTTACATCCACATACCGGACGCGAGCGGGCATCTGATAGTTCACAGACACAGACTGATTCAGAAGTAGTTTGTCAGCTTGATATAGTGTGACCGTCGGATACTTCCGAATACCTTCCGAGCCATGATATCGGCTCTCATCATTCATATCACCAATCATCATCATGTTTAGACCACATTATCATCCTTAAACACTGTACTGTCAAGTGCCACGCACCGGGTAACCCAAACAATACTTCGCAAGTGACATCGTAACCAGACTACGGAGCCATCATAAAAAACATCATAAAATGTCAGTGTCTGGCATTCTGTAAAATCGCCCCCACCCCTAGATCCGGAATCCACATCATCATTAAAATTGCACACTAATAATCAACTAATAATCAAACATGCATTTCATTGTCATTGCAAAATAGTAACACATGCAGCAAATTTTCAGTTGATAAATAATGAACTCATAGACACGCAAAAACACACTGTTACCGAGCATTTCGGTAGAAAAACACCTGATGTCACTTTGTTTAATTCGCATCATCATTTACTTGCTTACTATTTGCCGTAGTATTTATTATCTACGTATTGTCGTATTCATAGTATTTTTACATCGTCATAATATTTGTATTTTTTATATGGGAATATTCTGGGTATTTCTCGTAAACACACGCATCATAATATCTGAGGCTTATTATTACAACCGTATCTACCCTCGTCCTTATTCACATCCCCATAATATAAAGCAGATGTTGATTGTCGGGTTTTTTTAATTTTTGCAATTTAAATTGAAAAGTTCATATAAATTTACAATCATCAACGTCGAAATGAATGTTTGTTATTATTTGTTACTGTGTTTAATACCACAACATGCCGTGAAGCCTAATTACAGTGGTAAAACTCCCAGGTTTGAGGAATGTACATATTAGATTATGTAAATATTCTTCGACTTCACCGGGACAAACCCGGAGCTCCCGGATAGAAGGCCAGCAGGCTTTACGCACTGCACCACAATATCCGCGCAATGGTTTAATCGAATAGGGTCAATATATTGGCCTAGTTATGCAGTGTCCTGAGAGATTTTAACTTCAGTCATTCAAGGGAAATATTCTTATATGTCTCATTTGTATATTAAAGTATAATAATTGAATACGTGTATTAAATAAGGCTCTAAGTACCAAAACGTAGTATTGCCTGTAGTTACAAAATACCGAGTCACTGCAGTAAAATTGCATGTAGCAGACCTTTTGAAAAATGTGGTTTCACAGTGTTAAGCAATCACGGCAGCTTCTATAATTTTAGGTATTAAGAACTCGCAAGTGTCAACACACCATCGCCAGCCATTTTATATTGAATGCCGTTGACCACTGCAGTGCCACTTACAACATTATAAATAAAACACGCCAACGGACTTACAACGTCGACAGGTTTAAATATTTTGCTGTATTTTTTTGAATTGCTTGAGGCACTTAGACCATAGTTGAAGTTATTGGCATTGGTATGTAGAACACTTTTCTATAAAAAAGTCAGTTTTTATTTTTTTGGTACTTAGCGCCTTAATTAATACACGTTTTCAATGACATAAGTCGTTTTTCAACATGTATCTTAACCCAGAATATGTAGCTAATAATATATTGAGCAAGTAGCTAACATCCATTATTCGTAAAATCAAAAATCTTGTGTTAACACAACCTTCACAGTGGAGGCTCATATAATTATGACCAAGATCTTCTTAGGATCAAACATGGTTTAATAAAAAATATGTATATACATAATAATATGTTCATCTATATAATTATTTTTTAAATTAAACTTATAAAAGACAAATATTAATTAGATATTTTTTATTGACTTGCCAACGTTGAATCCACAGATATTTTTATAGAAGCGTCATCATCAGCCGGGGTCAATCCACTGCTGAATGAATGCCTCTCCAAGCTTTTTCCAACTCTCTTGGTCCTGTGTCATTTGCTGCCACGTATTTCCGCCGAACTTTATCAGTTCATCAATCCAGTGGCTTTTAGGGCGACCCTGTGGCCGTTTCGTGCCCATTGGGTACCATTGGATGACGGCATTTGTACAGCGGCTGTCCTTTCAGCGAGCAATGTGCCTCGCCCATTTCAGCTGTTTGGAAACGTCTATTACATCGCGTACTCCTGTCTGCTTCCTAACCCATTCGTTTCTCTTACGGTCTTTTCGCGTGATACCTAGCCATGCCTCGCTGTGCGACTCTTAGCCTTTGGACATCTCTCGTGTTGAGGACGTCTCGCAGCCATACATGAGCACGGGCAGCACACATTGGTTGAACACCCTACGCTTAAGACATAATGGTAGGTCATTTTTGAATATACTATTCAGACGTCCGAAAACAATCCATCCCAGCTTTGTTCTGCGAGCAATTTCATCGTGCTTATAGAAGGGTAGTTAGTAAAAAATGTATGACGTTATCGATAAAAGCTTTCTTTAACTGTTTTTATTCATATAAATTGTGACTAAGCTTTTAAAAAACCCACTAAAATAACAGCTTTTGATGCATTAAGGTTTTAAGTAAGCCGTAATATTATTGTTTGCGATTCATAGGTTAGTTCCGCCTGATAGACATCTTAACGCTTCGTCGACTTCCTCTTTCGTACTAGTTTTCCCATATTGAAGGAAAACCTTGGCTATAATCTAGTTGTATAGAGTTGAACGGACTTATGCGGGAGCAACTAAATATTATTGGGATTTATCGCTGTGGTGTATGCATCAATTCAGATGTGGAAATTGACTCGCATAAATTAACAAATAACTGTGTTGTTATTGAAACATATATAAACTGCACTATTATATCCATACTATATGTAGTATTCATATCTTACATATTGTAGCTTAAAATATAAAAGGGATCTTTATTTAGCTACATATTTTTTCAGACTTACACGTGGCGTAAATGTGAACTTTGTCATTCTTGGTGGTGTTGGCTTGCGTGTCTCTGATAATTACCTTAAGAATCGAGTACATCCGTTGTTGGTTTTCCCAAAGTGCAGAAATAACCTGTCATTAGTAATGCCAATTGGGAGGGCAATAACCATGTTTAATGAAATCGCTTCGGATATCGATATATTCCACTTATGTGAGGGTGAATTTAGTTTTTAAGATATGGTCTATCAAAGTTCACTCTGTGTGCTTCCATCTACTTTTATTTTTATTATATTTCTTTTCTTATTTTATTTTTTATTTTATTACTAAACTTATTGTATTATTAACTCACATTTCTCTGTATTTTTATGTTAAAAATTGTTAATATTAATTATTGTATGTCATGTCGTGAACGCTTTAAATTTATAATTTGTTATGTTCATTATGTAAAATAAATTTGATTTGATACTATTCACCATTAAATGAATGATACATTTAATACCTAGTCATGAATATCGAGTAATGGACATAAAATCGAAGAATTATTCCACTTGTTTTCTTGATATTGTTTATTTCATGTATTTGTACCTACATTGACGTATTATTCATTAATCAATGTAAACGACTTAATGTCGCCGTTAACAATACTTACTACTGTGATGTAGAACACAACTATACATCACTATATTGTTATGTCCCTAGGAAAATTAGTGAAATTTTGTACTTTCACTGATCTTGGCGGCGCTTTTCAGTGGACTGTAATTGAGTGGATTGTAGATGCTTGGGGAGGACGGTTACACAAAGATTCAATCCAGACACTAATCTTTGATATTGAGATGCCTGGCGTGCTGGAGCTGGTTCCATGTTCACGCACTCACGCTCTGGTAAACAGACAGTTCGGAATATCACTCTCACGGTTTCACTTGTGTTTTGGGATGAGTGATGAAGACAAGTTTATTTAGATAATTAATATACGCGACGTTTGCGCAAACCATAACATATTTAGAACAACGGCTGTTGAACAGATGCGTTATGGATGAGCCACCCTGTGTTGTTAATGCGGCTTCAGTCGTATCGTATCAGATAATGGTGCGTTGGAGGTCAAAAGGGTAGATAGTGGATGGATTAGCTACCCTGTACGTATAACTAGGGATTGAAATACCAAATGAAAATGTCAATACCGGTTTTTTGGTATTTTTTATTGAATACCGGTATTTC
The DNA here is from genome assembly GCF_057557595.1 of Rhyacophila brunnea. NCBI lineage: Eukaryota > Metazoa > Arthropoda > Insecta > Trichoptera > Rhyacophilidae > Rhyacophila > Rhyacophila brunnea. The sequence goes on along the minus strand of NW_028232904.1, from coordinate 25,278,272 downwards.
TTAAACACTAAAATCAACAGAACGACGGCCCCAGGAAAAACCGGTGTAAGTCTAAAATCACAAATGTTCAGGAGAGCAAAAAAACTAAAATATTTACGATATTAAATTCATCATATAAAATGAGATAGTTTTTTCTTATCTTATTTAAGTAAATCAGATAAACCAATTTATGGTCTATATTCCTATCAAAATTTAATGTTGATTAATTAATAAACAGCTGAGATAATGTCAAAAAATCGTTTTTATTTGGAATAATATTACGCGCTTGGTGCTTTGACTTGATTCAACATGCTTTTGCGCGGACGAAATAGATTACAGACTCCGCGTAACAGACTCATACTCTGAGATGTAACCTTGTTTTACGTCACGTTTTTCTTTCTCTATACGATTTTATTTAGTACACCTATATTTATAATGCTCTTTTCCGGAAGAACCATCATTGCGCAATGTTTAACTCGAAATAATACAGCGTGTCTATAAAGTTTTAACAAAGAGTATGAGGATATATTGACATATATATATTTTTATACGGAGTTTTTATAATTTAAAAGTATTTAAGTATGATTTTTTTAATTTTTTTGTAAATTATTATTGATATTTTTATAAATAATGAGAATATGTACATTACGAAACAATAAACATTCAGGAAAAATGTTAATAATGGAATAATAAAGAAGTTGTATAAGAAATTAGTACATAACATTGGTAACTATTAGATTTAAAAAATAGCTAAAAGAAATGTTTTTTTATTCTTTACAACACAATTTTCATTAAAACTGTTGAAAAAACATAATGTCAATCGCCATGTAAATCACTAAGCCAATTTTAATTTATTAATAGTAGTTGACTTAATTATGAAAACTAGGGAAATAATTACTTATATACTTTATTAACTGCATCATTGTATTTCTGAGGGAATGAATTTTATTTAAATAAGTAATTACCATTTTAGAAAAAACATATGTACGGTTAAATACAATAATATAAATTACTAACCGCTTTGCTTATTTGAACATAAGAATGTAGGTAGTAAACAACTACTGAAATATATTCTTGAACATTTGGCACAGATATACCTATCTAAACATCATACTATTTGCAAAAATATAGATTTTCTAGTTTGAAAATTATAACTACGTATTAACAAAATAACTAATGTTATGTTTACCTAACAATTATTAATGAAAGAGAGGTTTATTACTTTCGTTCTCAGATGAGACCGCAGTCAACTGTGCATCATCAGAAATCTTTATATAAAAATATATACTTAATATAATTATTAGGCTTGTATTACAAGTCCATTCGATAATAATGATTATGTACCTATCTAAAATGATATTCATACAGTATCTGTATAAACAAGAGAAATTGCTTTGTCAGTACCTACCTTCTATTTTTTTAAGAGTATCCTTATTTGTGCATATAATTTTATAATACCTTTCTATAATTAAGATTATAAAATTTCATATAAATTATGACCATATTAATTATCGATTGTATTTTTTAATCTCAATCGTTAATATGAATGTAATTGCCAATTATAATTAAATATAGATTGATTATATTATATTGTCAACATAAACTTCAGTAAGTATATTTCTTAATTGAGCTCTGTTACGTTAATTAATACGATGTTTTATGATTTTTATTATTTATTTAAAAGGTTGAAATAAATGTGTACTAATACTTTCAAATTTAAATAATCAAATTTATTTTGTTGGTGTGGATTTGCATTTTTTTTATAAACTGAAAAAAAAAATTATTTGCATTCAAGTAATTAGTATGTTCTTGAAATGTTATATTGTTATTTAATCGATTGCGTAGAGTTTTAATACAAATTTTCTCAAAGAAACACAGTTTACTATATCATTTGTTCATTCATAACTATTTATTTTGATAGTTTTACAAAATGTATAATTCAGACCGATTTAAATTGGATGAAATAATAATTAGGTAGTTACTATTTAAAAAGGTTTTCATAATTTATAAAAATCATAGTCAATAGGTGAATAGGAGGTAAGTATATGAATTTAAGTACATACTTACCATTACAGACTTTTCAAATCCAATTGATATTTTAATTAAAATCTACGAGATACCGTGTACGATATCACCAATTGACATGGTTTATTTGAGTTTTTCACAAACTATAGATACATAATATTTATGTAATTATCTATAGTGTTAAAAGTCAAATAAGCTATGTCAAATTGTGATGAAAATATTATAGAAATGTTATTGTTTGTTAAAAGCAACACTGTATATTTATTTTGAACAAATTTAACTAACATCGAAAATTATGTCACCACTCACCAATGCTAAGATTATAATATATGTCTTTAATTAGTAGGTAATATTAAAAATTCCCAATCACCAGCGATGGGCTTGTTTTCAGAATACCTACACATCATTTTGTTTACTTTACTTCATCCTTTTTCCAAAATATATCTACTTAGATAAGCATAAAATGCTTTAACAATTATTGACCATTAAAATTTTATTGTTACTTTCAAATTGTATTGTAAACAATGTCACGTCAAAACACGTTTTCAAAAATCCCAGCCGCTTAATCCCTTTCGGCGAATGGCATGTAATAAAATAATATAATCCTTTGGGTAATTTCTATCTTTGAGGAATATTCAAAATACAAAATTATGCATAATTTACTTAATGTGTACCCTTTTATATTTTCAAAAATACTAAGAACTGACGCACGTGTTATTGATATTTAGACGAAGTTCATTACTATTATACTATTTCCAAAGCAAGCCATTCATAAATAATTCCATTTCAAAATGCAATGAAAAGGATTATTTAACTTGGTTGGATCATAAAAAAATAGTCAGCAATTAGTAATGTTTTCAAACTGAACCATGATAATAGTGATTTTTTATTATCTTTGTGCAAGATTAATTCAACCAAAATAATATGTAATGTCATTTTCTACTAATGATAAAATAACATTTTGAAGTTAAAACATAATATTTTAGGTAGTTACCTTTTTAGGTCCAAAATATTTGATTTTATAGTGATAGTAATATTTAATTAAAATATGTATTTTTCTACTGGGTATTTATGTAAATTAAATTTATATATTAGAATATTACAAACTTATTTTAAGTTAAATAGGTAACTGCAAAGTAATTAAATATAATTATATATAAATAACGTTTTATATATGATATTATTTTTCTATTAAATAATATAACATTTTCAAATTTAAACTTTACTTCATTGTTTTGTTGAGTATCTATATGGGAGAGTAATCAACCGAAAAGAGTAAGAGAGAGATTGAAGAGGTCTTTATCAGGCAGTGAATTAATTTAAATAAGCGAATCAAAATTAACATAATTACTTCAAATTTTAAGATAATATTAATAACTGAGAAGTTTTTTAAAGTAGCTATGCAAGTGAAAATTAATTCCGTTTCTTTTCGGTATTTGTTTTATATTAAATAATATAATAACTTAACTTTCTGACACAATAATATTGACTAACTTTTAAACTAATAATGCAAATACTCACTGCAAATACCAATATTTTTCGGAGATAAACCAATATGTTTTTTTAAATTATTGTGATACGTCAATATAAATCATGCTGTTTCTTTAAATCTCCGTAAAAGAATGTTATAACAAGTATAACAACCTTCTTATTTGTAAAATAAAGCGCAGTGCACTTTTGTTATCGAGGTATGACTATACTCCTCGGATATTTCTGTGAACACAAATTTGGTCGATGCGATATGTAGATATAGAGCACCATTGTCAAAAACCTAACTTCGTCAATTTTTATGCTAGAGACCTGATTTTTTTACAGGACATGCATAAAAAATTAAATATTATAAAAAGCTAATAAAACCGGAAACGCTATTTTCAGACTTACAATGGTTTTTCCTGGGGTCGTCGAGAAGTAGGTGCTTATCAATAAATATAGCTATTAAAATATTTTTAAAATATTATTTTATAGCAAAAACATACATACCTACATTTATTATGTTAACATTTAAAAATATATATTGATCATAATAATTGTAAATCTAGTGATTTTTTACAAATAATTTGAATATATTGATAATTTTAACTAAAGCCTTCAAAAGTTCATCCAAGTGCAAATGAGTCCGGCTGCAGGAAAAGCTTCTTTAATTCAACGCTTGTACAATCATCAATAGTTACAGAATAATTATTGAACATTTTTGTCGCGGATGTTTTCTATTTCAAAATAATATTATGATAATACATCGCGACAATTACTTATATAAATATATTTGATGAAATTTGTTTTATTATTTTTTCACCTCTGTTAGATTCACTCATTATATTTGCATTTTAGCAGCACATAACTTATAATTCATTTACAAAAACGTAAACGAGTGTGCTTTCTTAATACCGAAAATTCCGGTATTTTGGATTTTTAAAACTGGTATTTCGGTATTGATAAATACTGAAATACCGGTTTTGAAATACCGGTATTGCAATCTCTAAGTATAACGGTTTAAGGTCAATTTACATGTGCCAGTATCGATGGATTTACAATTGTTGAATCGATGGAGTTCGTAATATAACTAACTATTTATTTATTAACGTGTCTGGTATTAAGGTAAGTAGGTAGGAAATATTTGGTGTGGGGTTACGGATTGGATTAAGATTATTTTATGAGAGGAATGATAGAATATGAAGAAAGAAATAATTTACACTGATAATTAAATTTGTAAACTTGTAATATGAATAAAAAGATTTTAACCAGAGTATACTGATATCAATCAACCCACAAACTGTTACTTCAATAATTATTTTCTTTTTGTTTTCAGGTAAGGATGCTTAAAAGTGCCATTGGGAGTGTGAGTGTTGACTCAAAAGTCATTAAAGGTAAATCGATCTTTAAACATAAATACATTAACATTTGAAGAATTACCAAATTATTATATTGATACTTAAAACAGCCTATAAAACTTGTCTTCATATTACCGCATATTTTGTAATATTGTCATCGCCAATCAGTGACGAAAGGTGACACACTTTGACAAACATATATGTGTTTATATTGATCTAAGAATACAAATTGCAGATGGCATTGGTTATTTTTTTAAATTAAATTAACACTTGCCTAAGGAAACAATAATAGAAAAAAACATGCTTCTATCTTTTATGGTTTGCTAGGGTTTAATGTAATTTTAAAAACCATTTTCAATTTGTATTCTTAGTTCAATGAAAACAGATAAGTATGATTGGTAAAGTATCCATTATTTCTGTCAGATCTCCACAGTCCGACCTTTACTATTATGGCTTGATTTAGGCAGAGCTTAAAAACTAACCAAGACCAACTGCGATTTAAATTCTTAGCTTAATGAAAACTTATAAGTATGAATGGTAAAGTTTAGTATGCACCATTTATGCCGGATATCCTCAGCTTACGAGTACCTTCACCCTTTGCCGTTGTTATCGATAGCTCTATAATCCAGGGTGGGTTCAGGTAATAGATTCTTCTGAAGAGTGCAAATATCGAGTATATTTTATTATATACCCAAAATTGACCCTCGTGTCTATTTATACATTTGTTTTATTCTCCTCAGTAAAGTCACCCAATTGAGATGAGAATGGGTTGTAAAAGAAAATCTCATTTACCTGAATATTTTGTACTTAAGATGGAGAGATGTACCTACATAGGCACTTAGTGGAAAAATATGAAGCTTGCAATTTGAGACATTTTTTTGATAATTTACAATTTCAAATGCATTGATTAATAAATGTGTATCTGAAAACATTAAAAAGATTTTTTTTAAGTCAAAGATAAACTCTATAACTCTGTCTTATTCTTCTTTCTTTTGCCATATCCGCTCCTTAACTGGAGCATAAGGAATCCCTGTCGCTCGCCAGTCTTCTTGCTTCGTTCCAAGTCAAACCAACATCTCGTAGCTCCACCGTATACACCCTGTAAATTGTATTTAGCGGCCTTCCAGGACGCCGGAATCCGGTCAGCTTGAAGAACAGGCAAGCCAGGTTGAAGTTTTCTTCTGGCATCCGCAGCACGTGGCTGAGCTAGGTCCAACGTCGTGTCTTCACTTTCAGTGTGATGATAGGCTGCCTGGTGCATTCTCTCCTCGTTGCTTCTAAAGTCATACCACCGCACACCCAGTATTCGTCGCAAACATCTGTTTTCGAAGCTCAGTATACGGTTGCTCTGAGCCTTCGTAAGGTGCAATGATTCGATACCGTAAAGCAGCACCGTCAGAATGCAAGCGTCGAATAGGCGGCATTTGGTTTTGACCGAGTACAATCGTGATTCCCATACATTCCGCATCGTTATAAATGTTATAATATGTGAATTTGTCACAGGACCACATCTTATTATTACATTTATATTTTATGGTCACATTTATTATTAAAATTCGGTTTATTAAGTTTTATATTTTTTCTCGTACAGATTTATGACTAATTCATAGTTTAAATATTTTTTATATATAATTTAAAAAAAACATCAATTTTTATAAAAATATAAATGTTTATAACTTAAAATCCTTTTTATCTTTTATTGAAGTGTCATTAGCTGTAACATAAGAATGATTTTATCACTAATAAAATATTAACTGTTAAATGGGGTAAATATTAAATTTCACTCTCTTGAGTTTAAAAAAAATCTCATCCCTAACAGACACATTCGGGGTTTTCTGGTATTTATTATTAAAAAGTGTTGACGTAAGTACAATGAAGGATGCATGCAATCCTCGACGATTGAGCTAATCCCGTTTGCTATCCATTAGAGCTGTTTTTCCATCCCCCTACAGCAGTCCTTCTAACGGTTCTCATCAATATTGCACACTTACCAAACCTGGCACTCTACCCGGCTATGTTTAATTCATTTTCATTAATCCTACGGAATCTTCGACTGGTGAATTTCTCACAGTGTTCACGCCTTGAGTTTCAGATTAGCCTTGCTAGAGTATGCAGTGTTTGCACGGATTTGAATACAAGAAATATAAAACTTACAACTTAAACTATGCAGAAAAGAATACCAGCGCATCTATTCTATACACAAGGCTGCTATTGTCAACTATCACGGGTAGTTTATCATATTTATGTATTAGTATTAGAGTATTATAATCATTATAACAGTATAGTGCTTATTCTTGATCGGAACCGTTTCCTCGTGTCAAGCCTATCAGGTACCATTAGCGAGGGGTGCAAAATAATTTAATGCGCTCCCCAAAGACGTAGATATTTTCGGTGACGTACTATGTATTTAGTACTTATTCGAAATTTTATTTTTCTGTATAAATTTGTACTTAAGTATGTTTTTATTTTTACCACGTTTTTCTTAGCTCGTATTCTTATTTGTCCGGTGGTTGTTTATCCAGTACAAATCTTGCAATTGGTTTTTAACTAATTTTCCGACTAGCTAGACATTTAAAACTTTTAAAATATATCAGAACACGATGCCAATGCATTCTTTTAATACTTTTAGCCATCTTTAAGTAGAATTGAATTCATTTTCAGATAATTCTGTTTTGTATAAAAAGTTATTTCGGAAGAAATCCGTAATCCAATCCACTATTATTGGTTGCTAAGGTGGTGGTCCTAGCAACTTAATTATTAATATGTACGTGCGTTACTATGGAAATCAAAATGACATTTCAATATTCTATATTTGTTTGTTTGTTGCAAAATAGCAAAAAAAACGATTTGTTGACAGTTGCCTTATTTGTCCTAAATTATTATTACACAGAATTGTCAAGTTTATATTATGATTCAACAGAAAATTAAAAAAAACGTGGTATATAAAAAGTTCTTTTTATCTTGTAATTATTATTTTATTAATTTACTAAATAATAATACTTATATTTTTTCACTATCTGATTAATTATGTAATTGTTTGTTTGAAACTAAATTCTGCCATCTAGGCTCAAATTTTATGGTGTGAATACGCAAAACGGATTAGATATGGTAGTTGTCAGTTAATTTTGATTAATTAATACTCATTGTAGAAAATGTTTTTTCATAAATAATATAGGTACCTACTTCCAAATAAAGACGCCATTTTTTTGTGATCATGTTTACATATATTTGAATATGCCTCAAATGAATGTCCTTTGTAGAATTCAAATATATTCTTATCACGATAATATGCCTTTTTTCCACTTTATATTGGAAATATATTAATTCAAACTGCATATTTACGGGAATAGCATCCGGGTTACATGAAAAGGGATCTTGAAAAATATTAAAATTCATTTCATGTTTCTTTTCTGAATAAGAAATAATAGAGATTTAACATAAATCTTGCGGGGCACATCAAAAAGTCACGCGGGACACACTTTGAGAATCCCTGGTTTAGATCGTTTATTGCAAATCAGATATTTGACACCTTCCCGTCCATATAAACTATGAATAATTATTTTAGAAATATATCGTCGAAACACGAAATTTGTAAGGACCCAACTATTGAATGTTATTTTGTTAACGAAAACTAGACTGCTCGATCGAAAAAACTGAAAATAGTCAAAAAGAAAAGTAACTACTTAGCAAGCAAACTGAATAGATTGAACCTGTCATTTCTTGGAAAAGCATAGATGAGTGATTTTTCGTTTGACGGCACCCTTATGATATTTGCAAATAAATTAAATATAAAAAACTCAGATACACACTGATATATAGGTCAATCTGTTATCATTTTATTATTCGTATTGGGCTCTCAATTTCCCGCCTCTAAGCAATGTAAAAAGTAAATTTTTCTTCTTCTTCGGCCATATCTTCCCCTTAGTTGGAGAATATGGACACCACGAGGTGCTTTCAAGAATTCCTGTCGCTCGCCAGTCTTCTTGCATCGTTCCAGGTCATACCAGCATCCCGTAGCCCCACCGTATACACTATATATATATATCAGTCTTTCAGGACGCTAGAAACCAGTTGGATTGAAGAACAGGCAAGCCAGGTTGAAATTCTCTTCTGGCATCCGCACCACGTGGCCGAGCCAGGTCCAACGTCGTTTTTTCACTCTCAGCGTGATGAGATTCTGCTTGGTGCGTTTTCTTATCTCCTCGCTGCTTCTAAAGTCATACCACCAAACATCCAGTATCCGTCGCAAACATCTGTCTTCAAAGCTCAGTATACGGTTTTTTTTTGCTTCCGTAAGGTGCCATGATTTGCTTATGTAAAGCAGCACCATCAGAATACAAGCGTCGAATAAGCAGCATTTGGTATTCACCAAGTACAATCGTGATTTCCAGATACTCTGCATCGTGTTGAATGTTGCTCCAGCCATTTGATTCCCATTCGGTTTTTTAATATTAATATATTATGTGGAAGGTTCATAAATATTGGTCTAGTTAAAATATTAGGATATTATTAATTGTTGATTAAAATCTACAATATAAAACACTCAGCATCGAGTTGAATATTTGGATAGCGAGCTCTCTCTGCAAAAAGAAAATTACCATGTTCTAACGTCAGCGGAGCACATAGGCCTCAATGGAGTGAAGGTTGTAGTAACAGATTTTTATTGTTACAAGAAATGAATGTAATCGACTTGCTGAAACTATTAAAATAAAATGTGTATTTTCCAGACCCGGGATTTAAACCCAAACTGACTTTATTCTGTCGTGTTATAATATAAGTAATGTATGATCTGTCAAAACGTCACTGTAAGTAGAGTTTTTCTGCTTCTCTGGTGCCAAAGTCCGGATTGAAACTTAACTATCTCAAGGAGACGTCTCCACTATGTTTGGTCCTCCATTTTTCTTTTCTAGTCAATCATTCCAAGCATTTGCAAGACACTGTGCAGTTCATCAAGCCACCAAAAACTTAATCTACCAGTACTTGGCTTTTCTTATGGACCATTAAACATGGTGCGCTATATTATTTGGTGCCGTTACATTCAGACACGAGACATGACTGACCCATCACAAACAGTATAATAATATTTATAGTAATAAATGAACACTTTTGAAAAAAATATTTTTAAATTAATATCAGACGAGAAAAATGCATTACCGGCTAACTTTAAACCGGTGTACCGGTATATTTTATTTTAAAATACGGTTTTTTGAAAAATTAAACAACCTTTATTTACCAGTAATTATGTATGACGCTACAATAATTATTGTATTTTATCAATGGGTATCCCAAATTCTATCCAATCCCTAAATAATGTACGCTATTTTTTTATGATTTACGTGCCCATGATGGCCTTACGGCTTAAGCGTCGGCTTATAATGTCGTGGATCCCAGTTTCGATTCCTGGGTCTGGCAAAAACGCATATTATTTTTTATTTGTATTTTGAGTCAGAGTATGGACCTAATAGGTTGGGCAAGCGGCTAACATCCATAACTCGAAAAAACAAAAATCTGTGAACACAAACCTTCATACCGTGGAGGCCCATAATAATGTAACCCTATTACGATCAGACATGGTCAAAAGAAGAAAAAAAAGAAGATGTTATATATTTTGCCTTACTAGAATTTAGGATGAAATTATTAACTGGCATATTATAATTCTTTTTCTGAAAAAAAATACATAAAAGGGTAGGTACCTACTTATTTCAATTTCAATTTATTTATTTTACATATTGTGGACATTACAAATTATAAGTTTAAGACGTTCACAACATGACATTTAGAAACAAAGAAATATTGTTAAAACAGTTTTATGTACATAACACAAGAGATTGATCAGTATTAAGTTATTCTACAGTATAAATGTGTAAATACAAAAAATATTAAGTATATAGGTACAAGGAAGTACACCGGATGAGTTAAACAGACCCTATTTTAAGAATTTAAAAAACAACGTCCACCTAAATTCACCCTCACGTAAGTGGAATATATCAATATCCGAAGCGATTTCATTAAACATGGTTATTGCCCTCCCAATTGGCATTACTAATGGCAGGTTAGTTCTGCACCGTGGGAGAACAAACAACGGATGCCCTCGATTCCTAAGGTAATTATCAGAGACACACAAGCCAACACCACCGAGAATGGCAGAGTTCACATTTACGCCGCGTATAAGTCTGAAAAAATATGTAGCTAAATAAAGGTCCCTTCTAAATTTTAAGCTACAGTATGTAAGCATCCCTATATATTATTTATAACAGTGTACGATTTTCTCCCATTATAATGTTATTTACTACCTTCATTTTATTTACTGATTAATTATCGGTAAACCGGTAATACTTCTTCCTAGTAATTTCCAATTCCCTAATATATATTTTATTGTCCCCTTTTTGGGTACACATATTATTTTGTTGTAGGTACTTTATTAAAAAGCTTTTGATAATTCTTCCAAAACCGTGACGTGGTTCAGGAAACACCAGTTAGAAAGCACTAGCATAGATAGTTAGTGACGGTCAGCTACTGGCATCTGTATTATGTTCACTTAAGCGTTAACTTTCCTCAAAGATAACCCCAGAACGTGCATCCTTAACTGTCCAAGGGATTGAACCGCTCTGTGCACCGGGCATCGTTTGTCCATTTCTTTTGTGATTGGTTGTGTTTTACTTTATATTTTTGCTGACTGTACTCATACAAAGTTAATAAACTTCCCTTAGGCTTTATACGCATATTGTTATCATATAACGCATAATAATATATCAGTGGGTCTATTCTATACTTATCGACCGCTAAAGTGACAAAGTGATAAATATTATCAAACTAAGGGTAGGTTTGTATCAAAATATTAGCACTTATTGTAACAATTACACGAAGTTGGTTTTTATTGTTGCAATAAGTGCTATAGTTTAACAGCACCTATCTTGCTGCTGTTAAAATATCGAACTTATTGCAACAATAAAAACCAACTTCGTGTAATTGTTACAATAAGTGCTAATATTTTGATACAAACCTACCCTAAGTTTGATACTATTTATCACTTTAGTGTTCGATAAGTATAGAATAGACCCACAGGAGGGGATAAAAATTATACATTGTTTTTTTAGGAATATACACAACAATTCGAGGAATCTAAGATTACCACATTATTTATAAATACTGTTGTTCTTCTCTGATCAACTTTTGCATGACCAAGGAGCTTTTTGCAAAATTTTACGTAACATAATATTATTTAAAACGTAATACTCAGATGAAAATTTGGGTACTTTCAGGGGGGGGGGGCGTTTGTTATCAATTAAACAGAAATTCAGTGACTAGAAGATAAATAATTCGAAATTAAATTATAAATGACCAAACTATACAATATCATAGTCTACTCTGATGTAATAAGTAAAAAAATTTCTCACTATACTGCCCTTCTAAGGAAGAAGGCAGTAACTGACTCTGACACACTTTCGAGATAAATGACGTGACGTGTTTTTTCGCAAACTTTAGTATACTATGAATTAATAATAAACGGTGGTAATTTTTATCAGTAGGATGTTAAAATACAAAGTATTAATAAAAAAGCAGTAACTGCAATGAATGGGTGCAATTACTGCCTTTTTTCTAAAAAAAATGTGTTATTTTAGAAGATGTCTATTTTTCACTAAGGATTTTAACGGTATTTTAGTGATAATACTGATTTTAAAGTAAACAGCATATATAGTTTTCAAAATGACCTAACGGATGGCATTCATAACTCAATTTCACAAATTTTGCGAATAATAATTCATCGTAAATGTCACTCGAATATAATACGTTTCCGGTCTGTTACTATCTAAATCTCCAAATCATCCCGCACAACATCTCATTGTACCAAGATGCGGACTTCGGATCCGTATCAAAGTTTAATATTGTAATATAACTACTGTAACATACTATTAATAGTACCAACCGTTACGCCGCAAATAAAATCCGCTCCTGCATCCATCTTCGACTTCTTCATCATCAACCCAACACCATGCCCTACAACACGTCGACGACTCCCACAGTGGTAACTCAAATCAAACCCCACATTGATGACCCACATCGAACACCACATAGCCTATCGGAATTCTAATTATTATCAGTCTGTTCTGTGCTTATTCCTTAAGTTTATTTAAGCTAAACTGTACTTGTGTTTATTTTTTATTACAACTTTCTATCTTATTCTCCGTTAAAAATAATAACCATCCAGAATACCTTTGTAGTAATTGCAATGAAACAATACTATCATTGGATTAAACTTTCATATCCAACCGGCTACAAATATTATTATTTAGTAACAAAGAAAATAATAGCCGTAAGAAAAAAAATCATTTTCAACTTTCCCGGTAAAAAAAATAATACATTTTCCCTCGCCATAATAGATTCATTCATATTACAAAACCCCGCGGAAAGTTCAAACAAAACGTAACGTCATACTTTTCTAAAAATATTATGCTTTTAGGGGTCGGCAAGCAGTACGACGTGGTGAGCGAGAAAATTTTATAAATATTTTCAATTTAATAATGATTCATAATTAACTATTTTATTTTTTTATTTTATTTCTTCAACGAATAATTCACAAGATGAATATAACATTCCAATTATTGAAAATACATAATTTTGAAAACATTCTGTGAAAATATATTATAACCAATAGAATTTTTTTTTTTGAAAAAGTAAGACACCCCGCAGAAATCGATCTTGCATCTCTCGGGTATCGTGCCCACGCACATTCTCCATTATGCGAAATGAGTCATACTTAATTAAGACAACTTTGAACTATATTGATCTTTTAATACTCACTGAAGCGCTTTCCAAATTGAGCTACCATTTGGCGATCGGCTTTTGTATTTTAAATCAAATCAGGTATAACTTTAATTTATTAACACTAATAACTTAAGTTACAACAAAATATCTTGAAGTGTCCGTGACTAGAGTTGGGTTTCGGGAATTTCCCGTCGGGAATTCTCGAGAAATTTTCGAGATTTTCCATCTCGAATCTTGAGAATTGAATTTTTTAATATTTCAAGAAATCCCGGATCTCGACAATCTTTTCTCGGGGTTCGGAATTTCTGTATTATCAAATAATTATTGAAAAAACCATTTTCTATATGAAATAAGTGGACAGAAAACATAAAACGTTCAAAGACCGATCGGGGCATTTAACACAATTAAGCCAACGTTGACTCAAAATGAACGCAATTTTTGCAACATCAGGGAGTTTTGTGTCTTAAAAGCGTACGCGATTGTCAGACGCAGCGGTTGATAGACTGTGTTTTTTGAAATTGTATTTTAAAAGGTAAAGTTTTGAATTATTTTTGTTTTCCTACTTCAATTTTGTTTGTCTTCTAGCATAAATAAAAAAATCATATTTTTGAAATTTGTCTGTTTTTACACTGATTTTAGGATTTTTACAGGTTTTTTTAAATTTTCCGATATCTTGAAAATTATTTTCTGGAAATCCCGAATCTCGAGAATGCAAAACTCCATCATTTCGGGTAATCCCAAATCTCGAGATTGAGATTTTCTCGGGAAATACCCAACTCTACCCGTGAAGTTGGTTAGTAATTAAAGTAATACCTAAATTGATTTAAAATACAAAACCCGATCACCAATAGAGGCTTAATTTGGGAAGCGAGTATTAAACGGTCTATAGTTAAAATTGGTCGTAATTAAAAATCACTCCTTTAGCATAGTGGACTATGTGCGTGGACGCGATACCCGAGAGATGCAGGTTCGATGCGTGCGGGGTGTCTTACTTTTTTGAAAAAGATTTTTCCTATTGGTTATATTATTATTTATTGTCTCAGAATTGCTTTCAAAATTATGTATGTTCAATGATTCTTAGCTTTATTGTAAACAAAAGACATAAACAAATATTAATTTCAGTTTTTATAATAATTAACTATCATATTTTTTTTAAATCTAGACATTTACAAAAAAATGACAAAGCCTAAAGGTAGAGGATTTCAAGGCTATACTATTATAATTCAGTTTAATTAAAATAAATATAGGAAGATAGTGTATTATACTAGTATGTCCAGATTCACATAATACATAAGGGTAAAATCTTCCATATACTTTCAAAATATTGTTCGACTGCCTCATGGAATAACACACTAACTTGGAAATGTTAACTATTCAGTACAGCAAAAAAGACATTTCAGCAAAACTATTTACAATTTAAATTATAATTTACATCATTAAATTACGAATCATATAAGTGTATTCTTCTTCTTTGGTTATATGGCTTAACTGGATCATACAGACACCACGCGGTTGTTCAAGATTCCTTGTCACTAGCCATTCCAGCATTCTTGCGTCATTCCAGATCATACCGGCATCCTGTAGCGTTGCTGTATACACCATATAGATAATATTTAGCGGGTTTAACTCAACTTAATCGTAATATTGTTTTAAGTTATAACAAAAAAATGAGTTTTTTCATATTATATTTGAGTATTAAAATATTACATCTAGATTTGATGTGTTTTTTCATCAAAAATTGTGTAATTGACAGATTTAATTAACCAGTAATAATATGAGTATTTTTAAAACAAAATGATCAATAAATGGTAGAATAGTAAGCACAATAACAAAACAAAGAAATATACAATTATTTTAATAAAACAAGTATAGTTATTTCTACCCTCACGTGGCAAGAAGAAAAAGATAACAGTTAGTCAGCAACTAGTCCTTGAATGCCTAGGCAAGTCAAGAAAACAGCAGAGCCCTTTGGTGGCAAAGTGCGTGTAGACCACCAGCTGATATTCATTTGACTGTTTATGAATGTGGTTATTTTTTTTTTTTGGTGCAGTAGTACAGAGAGTTGTTACAATGGTTGGAGTAAGATAACGGTGTAGAGTGATGAAAGGTTTGGTGATATTAATGAACAGACACACTTGATTCGAGTGAAATGACGGTTAATTATGCCGAGTGAAGGACTCGATGAGCTAGTGAGGATTCATGTATTGTCCTTCCAATTTATACAAATATGCTGTTTACATATTATTAAAAGAGATATTATCGCAATTAACAACTCATAACAGATCCTACTGATCTAGTTACGATTGAGGAAATTTTGATGACTATTATCGCTTTATTGTTTTGTTTTGACAACAAAACAAACATAATAAAGTGTATTGCTCAGTTAAATACTGAGTAGTATGATTGCTACATTCATTTAAAAAAAATGTGAATTAACCCCGATTAAAGTTAGTGCGTGAAGGAATTATTATTAAATTTATTTATTTTTGTGTTTCTTTATTTACAACAAAGTGACATCTGGATAAAATAAACTTTTAAGCAAGCATCTATATTCGAGAAAAGTAAAATAATATGTTAATTGTCTGAAATCCGTGATTTTAATTAAAGTAAAAAAAACCCTCCAACATAAAATCCAACATAGAACAAACACCGCAACTAAGTCTACCAAACCTTCTTTTTACCACGTTTTTATTAGCTCGTATTCTTGTTTGTCCGGTGGTTGATTATCCAGTACAAATCTTGTAATCGATTTTTAACTAACTTCCCGACTAGCTAGACTTTTAAAACTTTCAAAATATATCAGAACACGACGCCAATGCATTCTTTTAATATTTTTAGCCATCTTTAAGCAGAATTGAATTTATTTTCAGTTAATTCTGTTTTGTATGGTATTTCAGAAAAATCCGTAAAAAGTAAAAGACTATTATTGGTTGCTAAGGGGGTGGTCTTAGCAACTATATTATTAATACATACGTGCGTTACTATGTAAATCAATATGATATGTCAAAATGACATTTCAGTATTATATATTAATTGTTTGTTTGTTTTTTTATTTTCTTCATATCTAGTACAAGTTTGAGCATATTGAGCATAATAATTCAACAGAAAATTTCAAAACGTTGTATATAAAAAGTTATATGTATCTTGTAATTATTTCTTCTTAAATAAATACATTATTTTTAATAACATTATTCGGCACTCAATGAGAGGGACCTCCCAACACCTGTCCTGTATTATAATGGGTCTGCGGTTTTTTACACTGTTCTCCCATGCATTGTGAAAAGGGAAACATTAACTCTTTGTCCGGTTTCGTAATTAACCGAAACGAAAAACTTTTGTTATGGGATACTGGGGCGAAAGATGAAATTTAAACACTGTTTTTGAAATTTAATAAAAGTTTCGTATTACTTCTTGATCGTTATTAAATACCATTTTTAACGCTTCACCGCATAAGTGTTGTGAAAAAATGCTGATTTTAATACAACAGAGTATTACTAATATATACCTATAGTAGATAATATATATTATGCTATACACTAAGAGCGGAATGCATAAACATTTGTCATAACTCAAATTTCCTTAGCAAAAAACACTATGCAGAAACATGTCCTTAGTTAAGATCATGTTGTTTATGATTCACCTCGTCTTAAAAGCTTCGTTCGTTTTTTCTATTGAAAATAATACCATATTTAAAAATTCTCTTTCCTATGGTTTAGGTAAATTATTTTGTAATTGTTAAATGATGACAAAAATATGACAACTGCACTTTATAAATGCAATAACTATAAATACATAATTAATATTTAATTATAATACTCTTATGTTTTCGTTATCAGTCATTATACATGATTTCACAGGTACCGCAAGATATTTATTTTAATATGGTAACACTAGCGTCAAGTGTCATTCTGTCTGGCATCTTATATTTCTGCGAACTGGTGTATAAAAAATAAAATAATATTCTGCATGTACATGCCAAACAAATGAACACTATCAATATCCATATTGAGATAAATTGTTAAATGAATTTGAGAGTATGGACTGTTTTATAGACACGCGAATTTATTTTGACAGCAGCTGTCAGTGGTAATACAAAAGGGGGCGTGTTCACAACAAAAATAGTCTATAGTTAAGGATTCTTTAACTCTATAGTAAGTGTAGTCAATAGTTGAGTCATCCTTTTCGGCAACTTATCCTTAAGATCGAAATATTGGATTCTGCATTCCGCTCTAAAGGCCGAATGCTTAGTCGTACTTATAAAAACAAACGTTATATTTTGTATCTGACAATGCGTAAGAATGAGCCAAACCTTGGGCCCTCCATCAGTGTTTTGGACGCAGAAAATCAGTTTATAGTGGCGCAAAATAACCAAATTATAGGATATTTTAAACAACTATGACTTTGTGACTTATTAAGACATCGTAAAAAACTGTATACCATTCGGAAGCCAAAAATGGAAACTACTATTTTACCATGTTTTTATTAGCTCATATTCTTGTTTGTCCAGTACAAATTTTTTTCTTGTACCTTCCACTTACCTCAAATCCCCTCAAATACTGACCAGCAGTTACAAATCATCAGTCGACCGTAATTAAATAAGTTTGGTTAGCTCTAGTTATCTCAAGACAGCGTACGCGCCAAGGCTTGTTAAAGCTTGTTTTTACTACCTTCCCGACTAGCTAGACATTTGAAACTTTTAGAATATATCAGAATACGATGACAATGCATTCTTTTAATACTGTTAGCCATCTTTAAGCAGAATTGAATAATTCATTTTCAGGTTTTGCATGGAAAGTTATTTCAGAAAAATCCGTAATCCAATCCACTATTATTGGTTCCTAAGGGGGTTGTCCTAGCAACTAATTTAAAAATATATACCTACGTGCGTTACTATGGAAATGATAATGACATTTCAGTATTCTATATTTGTTTGATTGTTGCAAAATAGCAAAAAAAATGATTTGTTGACAATTGCCTTATTTGTCCTATTAACTACACAGATTTGTCAAGTTTATATGATTCACCAGAAAATTTAGAAACGTGGTATATAAAAAGTTCTTTTTATATTGTAATTATTTGTTTCTAGATTTACTCATTCTGTACATAGTATTATTATAATATTACGCTCGCCAATATTTCTCGCGGACTATCGCGAGTTTGAAATATTATTACTTAGTTTCTAATGTTACGTTATATTTTAATTTGTAACGTTTAAACGTTTAAATCCTTCCGTTACCAATGACATCATATTATATTTTTAGCTACCTTCTTTATATTTTTATAACGAAAAATAAATTATATCAAGATTTATGAAAAAATCTAACAAAATGTTTTTTTAAATTTATGAGTATTAAATGGTAATAACCACGATGAGTAAGTTTGCTTTAAATGTATGGCCTCAAACTTGTGATGAATTGTCCTCGAAAGTTCCACAATTAGTGTGTCTTAGAGCGTTAACAGAAGTGAAAGCGTGACTAAATAAAGTCAACAGGGAATAGCTCAACACTCACAAATTGAGTTACAAAATAGTATTATAATTTACAGAGCTTAACTTTACTTTAAACGACTGTAATAATATACTGTGCTTAAAAACGATGTTTTAAATGATTACATAAATGAGTAAGTACACCAATGTATCTATTTTAATAAGTGGTTAGGCCAATAATGATGGTCGCTTTTTCCCACTTACCTCAAATCCCCTCAAATACTGACCAGCAGTTACAGATCATCAGTCGACCGTGATTAAATAAGTTCCGTTAGCTCTAGTTATCTCAAGATAGCGGACGCGCCTAGGCTTGTTAAAGCTAGATCGTCGCGAGTTAACATACAGCGCATACAGACTGATTCATATGTTATTCGTGGACTACGGCCGGGTTAACTTGACGTAATTAGTATGACCGTCGTCAGAGCTACAATTGTGAATACCTACAAGCCATGATACCGGTTCTTGTCATTCATAAATCTTATTCATAAAAAGTGTATGGACAAGTGCCGCGCACGGGGTAACCAAACAAACAATATCGCGCGAGTGATAGTGCCGCCAGACTATGGAGTCAGCATTATTAGCAATAAGGTTAGTGGCTGGAATCTTGTCATTACCTCTCCTCTGCATCCACATCCACCATTACAATCATTCCATCACAAAATTACAGTTCACTATAAAAAGCACAGCCAACAAGTTTAAGATTTCTGACTTGCTGGCGTGACTAGATGAAGGCTATTTAAAAAGAATTATATTAGTATAATTAGGATCCCTAAAGTACGGGATTTGTTAGAATGTGTGCTGAAAAAATGAAATATTTGTATAGACAAGGATTGGTTATTATTATTATTATGGTGATAGTACGATGAGCCTTTGGCCTAAAAAACCTCTTGACCATGCTGAAATACATTAATATTTTCGGAGAATATAGATTATTAACTGTTTTCAATACACTCTAAGCTTGATTAAATACAAATTATGGTTTATGCTTGCATCATATTATTATTGGCAGATTTTTAGACTGTCCGCTTCCCGCGATCGCTCCCGTTCGTGAAAAGTTACTTTTGAGTCGTTCCCTAGAGTCGTGACCAAATTCAAACAATTCCTATTTTTTAGATGCGATTCACATGAAACTGGTATCTTATAATTGTTACCGAGAATATACGAAAATATATGATACATCTTGAGCTTCTGGGTATAGCCACACGTCTCGTGTCTTGCATTTGACATAACAACATAAATATTGACCTTTACAAAATTAAAACTGTTTGACTTTATTCATTATTTTAATATACAAAAATATTACAAAACAGAAATAATATCTTGGTAAATGCCTACAATAAATTTGTAAATCTTTACTTGTCTAAATGTTACAATAATTAATAGCTTATATTATTAACATTTAAATTATTATGAGAGAATATTGTTTAGTGTAGCCACCAAGTTGACCAATATTATTATATTATATTTTGGTTTACTTAAAATTATTGCTAACACTAAAAACTGAGAGTATAATATTATAAACCAATCAAATCAAGCGTCAACGCGATCAAGTTGGTAGCTGAATCATCATGTGTAATTTATATTTTAAGTTGAAGATCGCTCATAACTATCGTTAAATCTGGTTGGATCTGCGAGTGTCTGCTAGTATAATTAGGCCTTTATAAGTGAAAAACTAGTTGCCTAGAGTCATAACTAAACTTATATATTCAGTTTTGTTCAGTTTATCTCAAAAATCAAGTTTTGAGATAATTGCAAAAAACCACCAGAGCACAGTTTTTTGTAATTAGCAGAAAAGTATTGAACTCCCTTGAATATTAATGAGTGAGTGAGTCAATTCAAATTATTTGTTTTTAAATATATATAATACTCCTAAAGTCACAGACACAGCATACTATGAGAAATAGAGTTCCCTGATTGACTAAAAAGGCCTTGATGATAGAACTCACATTATTCATTGAAAAATGTGAGTTATGACACCAACAGTCAACTTTGTCAACGATTTTTAATGATTTAAAAGGACTTTTGATAGCCACCTATTTTTCTTTATTTAGATTAATCCATTTAAAATCACTTGGTATATCTTACTAAAATAATTACAAGATAAAAAGAACTTTTTATATACAAGGTTTTTAAATTTTCTGTTAAAATATTATGCTCCATATGCTCAAACTTGTACTTGATATCAAGTAAATAAAAAAACAAACAATAATAGAATACTGAAATGTTATTTTGATTTCCATAAAAAAGCACGTATATTTTAATAATTTAGTTGCTAGGACGACCCATTTAGCAACCAATAATAGCGGATTGGATTATGGTTTTCTACCGAAATAACTTTTCATACAAAACAGAATTAACTCAAAATGAATTCAAAAATCTAGCTTCTAGAATTGAAATGTCTAGCTAGTCGGGAAGTTGGTTAAAAATCAATTGCAAGATTTCTACTGGATAAACAACCACCGGACAAATGAGAATTCGAGCTAAAAAAACGTTGTAAAAAATGACAACATCGCAAAATGTGAGTTATGACTAGCTGACTCATTTATCTCGTATCAATACTTACTGAAAAATGTTTATTTTAGAATATTATTAGATCTATGAAAATTAAAAGGGGCAAAGTTATACTGATGGGCAAAGTTACTCGGATTAAATGTAGTCATTCTTGTTGGGTTAAGTAATCTCTAACTACAATTTTAGTTAGCACACTGACGCGAACGTAGCTTTTTGCACCGCTCTCGGCCGGATGGATTTATTGGTTTCTGCATTAAAAAAAGAGGAAAACAAAGACTCACTTTACTAAGTGCCGGCATCCGCTCCGTCTACATCCGGTTTTTAAGAGTGTGCCGCGAACCGGAAGAGCCTTGCAAGTGTTTTGGAACCTTTGTCGGTTTGTTATTTTGGATCACTTTATAAATCGGGAAAACCCGTGTTATGTTAAGAATAAGGTGGAGTGAGGCGGTAGAGGGAGGCTAATTACGACGCGATATTTTGATAAAAAAAGAATATTTTTCGGAAAAAAAAAATTTCGTTATAAAAAATAAACATTGAATTAATACTTTGGACGCGGAAGACGCACACGGTGCGTAATGACCAGGCGGCCGATCGATGTAATTAACCTGCATTTTAAAGGGGGCAATTAAAATCTCATTATCTATTCAGCAGCGAAAGCATTAAATACCATTTACAGATTTATGGAAAGTAGCATCACCAACACATGAAGTACACAATATATTCATGGTATCAAAATCGTTACTGTTTTCTTATGCCCAACGATTTTGCTATCTCACTTAAAAATTAATTGTTTTTCACATATCAACGTCATGTACATAATAGTAGCGAAAGAAGGAGGTAAGCAGTTAAAATCTAATATAAATGGTGTAAACTAAAGTTTGTTGGTCAAACGTATTTGTTGTCATTAAACCAAGACTACAATGTATAGATAGTGTTTGTTAGTTTTTAAAATTCAATTAAACCTTGCTAAGTCACAGTAGAAAAAATATTCGTTTATCTCTAAAATTTCTTAAACTATGCAATAAACCGTACATAATTTTAGATATTTGATAGAAAAAAGAATATTTTTTATCGACTATGGCTTAGTTTAGGCAGGGCTTAATGAATTAAATAAAAAACTAACCAACGCCATTTATAATAAATGGCGTGTATTTTTGATTCAACGAAAACAAAAAAGTACGACCAAAAAAGTATGCACTATTACCCATAGCGTACCTAAACGATTATGGTTTGGTTTAGGAGTCTAATTTAATTTTAAAATCTAACCAGCTGAAAACTGTATTATTTGTTTATGAAAACAAAATAAGTATGACTGACAAAGTTTAGTTTGCACTATTTATGTCTAATCCTAACAACCCACCTCAATTCCTCGCTACTGTTATTTATATGCCCCGTTGTTATCCTTGTATGAAGTATATATTAGTGATATCATATAACTTTATAAATTCCTAAATTTCCTACCAAAAATCCAATAGTCGGCAGAGTTAGAGAGATAAGAACTATTTAGCTTGTAATAATATTAATTTCAACCTTGAAACAACACACTCGCAAGAATATCTCTGGTTAATAATAAAACAAAGAATTCTATAAACTTTAACAATACGGAAAAATGCAGGTACATCTACCCTTAGGTAGTTTGACGAAAGGATCTATTTCAGTAATAGATGAGCGCCCAAAACTGCCATCGAGACGATTCTCCAAACCAAATTATGCAAATTTTCTTCGTTAAGGGCATTGAAGTCGTGACAAAAAAAAAATAAGTTAATTATATTTTTTTAAATCAAGTATTTCAGAGCAAGGAAAATTTTGACTGACTGACGAAAGGCTTGAACATGAGTGCCTCAACTACACATGAGACAAGTCGATTATACTTCTCTATTCTTGCATTTATACTTACTATATTAAATTAAATTTATTATTTAAGGTTAAATTATATATTAAGTTAAATTTATAATTGTATATAGTATTATTTTTCTTTAATATTTACATATACACATGCTGTCTTTTCTACTTTCTTGTTATATTAGTTGTTATTTGTAATTAAGATATTTTTATAATTTTGTATTTATTATGTATTATGGCGCATTGGCTAATCGCTGTAATTCTAAATAAATAAATAAATAAATATTATGCAAATAGCGTGACATTTGATTTTTATAAAATATCCCGGTCAATCATTGGTTCACAAGCTCGACCGATGCATTATCACGATGGTTAACTCTAACCTAATTACATTGTATACTGATTGCACTGCTGACTTTAATTATTCCGTCAGTGAATATTAAGTTATGTAATTAGTCCTGTAGAATATGTAACTGGCCTTTTGATTGGGACGTATCGCGACTCGTTGCGCTAACACGGGCAGAGTCGATTTGCAATACCGTATTTTGACTGCAGACTTACAAACCATTAAGGGGGTACATGCTCGGCGTAGGTCAAAATGGAGCTTTTATTGCATTTTCAAACCATGATCCTGGAAATTCCTTAAACGTTGTAGATAATCTATTTATATAATTTTGAAGCCTTATATCTATTTTAAACATTTAAAGACTGCATAAAGTATTTTTATTGCATAAAATTGTATTTTTTTAAACCTCTCGCTCTAATGTTTTAGAATATAGTCATATTTCGGTACATGAATGTGCAGTGGTGTTAAGATTTTTTACATTTATTAATTTTTAAACGCATTTATAAAACCATTAGTATAATGTATGATGAGCTAATTTTAGTAAAATATTCACGATAAAAAATTATATTGATAATCTCTGTGATCCCAAATTTGACAAGAATTAAGCATTTTATTATTCAAAAAATCGCCAAGATTAACACATTTGAAGATAATTCTAAAGATACTTATTATAAGCTATGTCTTTGACCATTCAAGTTTGATAAACATTCTAAAAATATTGATTGCTTTATAATAATTATTGACCTAAGAATAAGGTAGTGTTTTTTTTGAAATACGCCATTTTTTTGTCATTCCCCAGTGGTTAAGCTACAACATACGGCCGTAACCATAAATTGACAAACTATAATTAAAGTAGGGAGTAAAATTATGTTAACGCGCGTGTTTGAACATGTCCATGTTTAAGGAATGTCCAGGATCATGGTTTGAAAATACAATAAAAACTCAATTTTGACCTACGCTGAGCATGTGGGCCGTTAAATGCATGGTTTTTGACTTTTTAATATAAAAAATATAGGTAGTCATATACAACAGATATATGGTGTGATTACGGGAAAAATAATTTGAAAATAATGAATAGTTTTCTCTTTATATTTTCAACCAAAAACACTCTATATATTATATAAATAATTACAAGATAAAAATAACTTTTTATATACGACGTTTTTAAATTTTCTGTTGAATCATAGTATAATTATAAACTTGACAATTCTATGTATTAATAAATACTTTTTTTGTACTTGATAGTAATAGGTACTGAATAAATATTATGGAATACTAAAATGTCATTTTGACATATCATATTGATTTCCATAGTAACGCACGTATATATTAATAATTTAGTTGCTAGGACCATCCCCTTAGCAACCAATAAAAGTATTTTAGTTTTTACGGATTTCTTTCGAAATAACTTTTCATACAAAAGAGAATTAACTGAAAATAAATTCAATTCTACTTAAAGATGGCTAAAAGTATTAAAAGGATGCATTGGCATCGTGTTCTGATATATTCTAAAAGTTGTAAATATCTAGCTAGTTGAGAAGTTAGTTAAAAATCGATTGCAAGATTTGTACTGGATAAACAACCACCGGACAAACGAGAATACGAGCTAAGAAAAACGAGGTAAAAATGCTGTATTCATCATTTTATATTGAAATTATTTATAACAATAATTATATTATCATAATTAATAATCAATCAATTCACCTTATAGAATCCAATAATATTTTTAAGGCCCGATAAGGTTTTAAAAAGTAACTGCCGAAATTCGGCTCATACATATTAAAAATATACATAATTATCATCTCCAGCTCGCGTCGTTTGATAACAAATAATTATATCTAATAACCACAACATAAGATTACATATATCGGCAAAATTTAAACATTGATTCCTACTTTACCATTCGATATTAAATGTCGTGTCCGGAAGCTTGTACGTATGCAGTTCACCGTGACACATTTCACGGTGAAATGTTGTATCGGAAATATATGGCCGTATATTAAAGATCGTCCAAACCTTAGACTATAAATAATATAAATTTTAGCAACACGCGTTCGCATGTTATCGACGCTTAGTTAAGCAACAAACTAAGATTTGGCGGCGACACCATAGCAAACCATCTTATACATCTGTAAACCTTTTATCTTACTCTAGCGCGTATCGCAGAGATTATAAGAATGCCGAATACTTTCTCACTCGCACTTATGCATCGTTTTTGTTCAGGCCTTGGTCCAAACTCTTTGTGTCGTATAGTAGGTACTGACATAAAATTCATGTAATAAACAAAACACGGATCGTCGATTTACCCTTTACAGGAAGCCAAACCAGCAGCAAACAAATAATAACCGATGTACCTATTGGATTATTTGTTAGGTTAGGTTTTCATTTTTGAATTCATGAATTTTGCCAAGATCAGCTATGAAAATAAAATAATGTTCATATTAAATCTAGTCACGCAATCAGGTAAAGCTGTAGAATATAGACATAGGACAGCATGCATATGAAGGGCTGGACAAGTTCACGTATCTCGGATCCAGCCTAAATACCCAAAATAAGACAGCAGAGAGATAAAAATCCGCCTTATCTCCGGGAATAAATGCTGGCATGCCTGCAAGCGACTGGTGTGGTCAAAAATTCTAGGCCGAAGAAGTAAACTTATATTATATAAAACAATTACAAGGCCAGTCATCACTTATGGCTGTGAGACTTAGTGCTTAACTCAAAACGAGGAAAATAAATCAGCTGTCGTCGAGCGCAAAATACTCCGCAAAATCTTTGGACCCACGTTGAAAAATGGGAACTACATAATAAAAATGAACCACGAGTTAGAAGAGCTAATTGAACAGCAAACAATTATAAGATATTATAAATCCCAAAGACTACAATGGGCGGGACATGTGGAGAAAAAGCCTGAAGTTAGAGCGCCAAAGATCATGACGAAGTGGCTACCCCAACAGAAGAGATCCAGAGGCCGACCAAGAAGGAGATGGGCTGACGCCGTAGAAGTGGACTGGCTTGACAGGAAGACCCGGTGACTGGAAAAGTATGGCGAGAGACCGGAGTTAGTGGAGAACGGTTGTGGAGGAGGCCAAATCCCACCCCGGGATGTAGCGCCGTGGAAGAAGAAGATATTAAACCTAGTAAAATTGGAGACCGTATATTATGCGGTCATATCTTTCCGATAAGAAAGCTCACGGCGAACTGTGCCACGGAAAAATATTTTACGTACAATTTACTTGTAACCATAAAATGTATGATAAAATCGATTTCGACTTTGCTTTAAAAACTGAAACTAAAGTTTTTACTATAATATTATGTTTGTAGGTATGCATTTAATGGTTTAAAAAGTTTAAATTTTAACTTTAACGCCGGCCTTAGTTAGGTTCTAAAATAATTACTTTATGATTAATGAAATACATTTTTACAAACACGCAGGTTTAACATGCGTTGCGCGATCAAAATTCAAAGGCCGCGTGTATTTTAACATTGTAATGAATTAATGTTTTGAAATTTTTCATACAGAAACTTTACCCGCAACGCGGAGAAAAAGTTTTCGTCGCGCTGAATAAAATTAGGAGAAGCGACTGAAAATCCTGAAAAAAAAACTGAAAACAAGTGAGGTAGATTGACGCTTGAAAAATACGTTTTTCTCTCATATCAGATTTATTCTGAAAACGAAGGCCGGCGGATAAAAATTTGAATGAAGTTTCGGTGATACAATATGGGAAAATGTAAAATTCTCTGATTTTTATTACGGATTTAGTAAACGATGGAAGTTATGCGTCATGGTATTTCTCTAATATATTATATAGCGGCGTTTTTGGTGGTGGATTTCGGATAAAGGGGAGAGGGAGTTTAAAGAATGCCAGACACTAACCTTTTATACCGAGAGTGCTGGAGCCGGTTCGGTATTCGCGCAATCACGTAGTGGTAAACGAACGGTTCGGAATGTCAATCTCACGATCTCACTTATGTTTACGAATGATGATGAAGGTTTGTATAAATGATTCAATTAAAATTCAAATTAAAATTCAATTCAATTCAAATTTCTTCATTTTACATATTATAATGAACATAACAAATAATAAATTCAAAGCGTTCACGAAATGACATAAAATTAGTGTTAACATTTCTCTAAATAAAAATACAGAAACTTTAGGGCAACCACGATGACCGCGTGGCTTAAGCGTCGTCCCATAGCGTCGTGGATCTCAAATTAAAATCCTGGGTCTGATAATTACATAATATTATTTTTCAATTTGTGTATGATTCAGAGTGTAGATAGGTTGAGCAAGTGGCTGACATTCATTTCTGTGGAGGCCTATATTATCTTATTAGGATCAGACATAGTTGGATGCCAGGAATATGACTTTTTATAAAAAAATATTCTAATTATATTTTTTATTGAAAAACATAAAAATATTTTGGTTTAAAAATAATTTAAGTTATTAAAAATATAACACCGTGGTTAGCTTCATAATTTATGGCTAAGATATTTTTATGAAAAGATTTTGCAATTTTTGAATCATAAAGAAGTCAATTAACATCTCAAAATAGGGAGTATAGACTTTATAAATCTTTTGGCAACTACGACGACGATTTTTTAGTAATTATTATTCCCAAGGATTTTGCCAAGTGATACTTGAAAACGGAAAAACGTATTTTAATATATTTACGTATTATAAAATGTTTTGATTATTATGACTTACACGATATTAACATCAGCATTAAAGGATACGGTTGGATATATGAATTAGAATATTAATAATTAGTTTAAAATTATAAAAGAAACAATTACAAGATAAAATAAACATCGTTTTTAAATTGTCTGTTGAATCATTATAAACTTGACTAGACTAGCTTAAACGATAAAAAAAAATGTACTTGATAAAAATAATACTGAAATGTCATTTTGACATTCATATTGATTTCCATAGTAACGCACGTATATATTTATAATTTCGTTGCCCAAGCAACCAATAATAGTAGATTGGATTACGGACTTCTTCCGAAATAACTTTTCATGCAAAACAGAATTAACTAAAAATAAATTCAACTCTACTTAAAGATGGCTAATATATAATGGAAAAATATTAAAAACATGCATTGTGTTGCAAGTGTTCTGATATGTTCTAAAAGTTTCAAATGTTTAGCTAGTCAGGGAGTTAGTTAAAAATCGATTGCAAGATTTGTACCGGATAAACAACCACCGGACAAATAAGAATACGCCCTTATAAAAACGTTGTAATGTAAAATAGTGTTATTTCGATTTTACTGTGAAATAAAATTTATGGTCGAAATATTTAATTAATTATTAATTAACGTCCAAAGTATCTAGATATATGATGCAAATAAAACAATTAAAAAATATATATACGTACATATTATATATTTTCTTTTTTTAATACTACATCAGACCATGGGGCACAATGACAGTCTGTAGTAGAGTGAAAGAACAATGAATTTAAAACGTAATATAAGTGAAATAACCACAAATACCCAGATTGTTATAAGAAAATCACATAAATATGCTGTGACCTAACCGGGATCGTACCCCAAGCTTCAGGATGAAAGACCAGCGTTTTACATACTCGACTATGAGGACTGAAGGCTTGATTGAACAACCTTCCGAGATCAAAACAATATTTATTAAGTTCCAAAATACGTAACAGTAGCATAGTTTTCTATCCACTAGAATAATTGTATGCCTTGAAGCTTACAATACCTATATATGATAATTTTCTAAAAGTCTGTATATTTATGAAATAAATACTATTATATATTTAATAATAAAATATCATTCATATACATACTAAAGGTTTTTGTATATTGTGTATTTTAACTTTGACTGAAAACCAAAACAAAAACTTTTTGTTTTTGAGCTTCCAATAAAAGTTGGTTTCTGTGGGTTAGGTCGTTTTTCATTTTATCAGTCAAATGTAAACAAAAAATTGCACTACTTTCTTTCTACCTTGTAAACATAACATAAGCGGGTAACGTCGTCCCGGATATATCAAAAAAACATATGTACTTTACAATGTGTGTATGGACTTAATACGGTGAGAAAGTAACCATCGTCCATTACCAGTAAAAATAAAAAAATGTTAACAAAACTTTCACTCTGATTTAGGATCAAACAGGGTAAACAGTGTGTAAAAATTATGAATAAAAAAGAAACAAATTAATTCAATAATTTTAAGTGAGCATTTTTAGAATCTGTAGGACGATACATACGGAAACAAAGACAATTTTACTTATCTATACTTATAAATATCGATTGTTCGATCGATAATCGATAATTGATTTTGTTGGATACATTTATAGCTCTCATAATAAAATGACATAAAACGTGGCATATTAGTATGGCAAACTATTAATACTGCTCATTTATAAATAAGCTGTTATATAAATGACATGCGTTAATACTGAAAGGAAAACTTGCGTTGATCTATAAATAATTGACCAAAGAATCTAATTATAGATAGGCTTACCATAATTATGAAACTCTAAACCTGGACATGAATGGGATATAATATGGCTAAGAAACAAATTTAACCACCAAAAATTATTTTAAAGTAATTATGTGCAACTGCAGCAGAAATTATTTTATTTATTTATTTATTGTACCAGTCCACACTTCTCGCTGGACTGTACTTTTTTTGCACTCTTCCCCGATGTCTCATCACATTATATATGCTACTACGGTCAATCATGACAATTTATTATTGACAATCATTCATACACGGAACAGCCGGGACAAAATGCCAAACCAACCGGGATGTATAGTAAGCCTAATTATAGAGCTTACAACCTAACTTTTGGGAGTCTCCACTAATAGAAAATATTCTGTTATATAAGGTTTAAAATTCGACATAAACGATGCAAATTTGAATGGTTTACACGTTTCCAGGAGGTTCTAAGTTTTTTTTTATATATTAACCCACTCCTTCCCGTTTGAAGCGAATGGCAAAATCCTCAGAAATACACACAGTCCGGGTTGGTAAATAGAGGAATAAAAGCCATTATATTAACGATAACGCCGAATGCCATTTAAACGACCCCCCATCCACGGATCGCTAAGAATTTCAATTCACTTTCGGCTCAAAACTTCAACGAGTTTTCATATAACTTGCAAGTGTCTTTGAATTCTTTACATCCTTTGATAGTCGTAAAAAGTGGTGGGCTGTTGGAAAACCAAGTTGAATCAATAGATCCGGTTCTATCAATCCATGCAACTTTCAATATCGGTCAAATTATACCCTCCATACTTTATTTATTTATAATAAATAAATACTAAAATTGCGCGAACACAATAAACAAATTTAACTTTGAGAGGTAAGATGACTCCTATAATAGGACATTATCACTATATTAGTCAGTTTTTAATTTCAATTCAATTCAATTCAATTCAATTCAATATATTTATTTATTTAACATATTGTGGACATTACAAATTATAAGTTTAAGACGTTCACAACATGACATTTAGAAACAAAGAAATATTATTAAAACAGTTTTATGTACAGTATAAATGTGTAAATACAAAAAATATTAAGTATATAGGTACAAGGAAGTACACCGGATGAGTTAAACAGACCCTATTTTAAGAATTTAAAAAACAACGTCCACCTAAATTCACCCTCACGTAAGTGGAATATATCAATATCCGAAGCGATTTCATTAAACATGGTTATTGCCCTCCCAATTGGCATTACTAATGGCAGGTTAGTTCTGCACCGTGGGAGAACAAACAACGGATGCCCTCGATTCCTAAGGTAATTATCAGAGACACACAAGCCAACACCACCAAGAATGGCAGAGTTCACATTTACACCGCGTATAAGTCTGAAAAAATATGTAGCTAAATAAAGATCCCTTCTAAATTTTAAGCTACAGTATGTAAGCATCCCTAAGAGAAAATCAGTCGGATAGAGCCACGGATAATATCCATACAGCCGAAAGTAAAGGACCTTTAATGGACGTCAATAAGTAAAAGTTAGATTAGGTTACATATTTAGTTTTCCCTTGCTTTAATAATTTACAATAATGAACTCTATAATAAGTCTGTGTATAATTATAAATTTATTTATTTATTTAAGAAAACAAAATATTGTGGACACAACAGATCTAAATTTAAGACATGCACAATATGAGATTGACGTTATAACAAATATTACCCTAACAAGAGAAAATAAGAGAATATAATATTAAATAATAATAATAATAATGATAACAGTAATAAAAATTATAATAAAAACATTAAGTACAATTTTATACAGAAAAATAAAATTTTGAATACAAAATACATAGCTCGTCACCGAAAATGTCTACATCTTTGGGGAGCGCATTGACTAGTCTTGCACCATTCGCTAATGGTGAGTGATAGGCTTGACACGAGGAAACGGTTCCGATCCAGAATAAGTCATGGCTGCATGTAGGTAATTGACAGACACATGATAAACTAGGCGCATAATAATTAACTTGTCTAGCTTGTTTTGGTTTTTCTATGTTTGTTTTTTTTTTAGAATTATTAATAACCATGTCCTTGCTTTTTCGTACAAGGTGATTGTTAGTAATTTTGGACAATCACAAATACCCAGGCTTTGAGAAAAACACATAAATATTGTGTCCTCACCGGGAATCGAACCCTGAACTCTCGGGCGGAAGGCCAGCGCCTTACCCACTACACCACGAGAGCCGCCTGTTTTTCCATGTTACATCTTCACAAAATCTAATGGGCCTCCTTACAGCGGAGATAACAGATTTTTGTTTTTTTAAGAGAAACAGTATTTATCCACTTGCTCAAAGTATTTGGGTATATTTACCTGTACGTGATTCCTATTTGGTATTATATAGTTCTCTCTTTGACCCCAAATACATTTAAAAATTACATGTGTATTTGGCAGACCCAAGATTCAAACTCGGGTCGCACGATATTATCAGCTGACGCTTTACCCACTCATTAATTGTTTAGGTACTTGGTATTATGCTGTTTGTGCATTTTTTTTGTTTACATAATATCGATTGATAAAAGGAAAAAGGACCTAACCCACACGAATAAAATTTTACAGGAAGCGTATATACGTTTTTGTTATGGCTTTCGTTCAAAATTCAAATATAAATGTGGCTGTCATCGAAATCTTATGACATAAATGACTCATGACTCAATTATAATGAATTTATTAAATATTCATTTTCACGTAGAATCAGACAGTATATTATAATAATATGATTTCGTAATATTATGAGATACCAGAGCCGCAATTTATTGTATAATCAATCTTCTTCTTTGGCCATATCCGCCCCTTAATTTGAGCATATGGACACCACGTGACGCCTCCAAGAATCCCTGTCGCTCGCCAGTCTTCTTGTTTCGTTCCAGGTCAAACCAGCATCCCTTAGCTCTGCCGTATACACGTACGTTGTATTTAGCGGACTTCTAGGACGCCGGACTCTGGTAGGCTTGAAGAACAGGCAAACCATGTTAAGGTTCTCTTCTGGAATCCGCAGCACGTGGCCGAGCCAGGTCCAACGTCGCCTCTTCACTTTCAGCGTGATGAGAGGCTGTTTAGTGCGTTCTCTTATCTCCGCGTTGCTCCTAAAGTCATACACCCAGTGTTCGAAGCTCTGTATACAGTTGCTCTGAGCCTTCGTAAGGTGCCATGATTCGCTACCATAAAGCAGCACCGTCAGAATGCAGGCGTAGAATAGGCGGCATTTGGTTTTGACCGAGCAGAATCATGAGTCCCGGACATCCCGCATCGAGTTGAATGTTGCTGCAGCCATTTCCATTCGGATAGCGAGCTTTTTCTGCAAAATTCCATCTCCCGTGATATGTACTCCCAGGTCCTTGAAGCTATCGACGCTCTCAATGTTTTGTCCGTCGCTTTTCAGAGAGAAATCTGTATCAGAACATGTGCTATTACACAAGATTTATAATCATGTATAATCATTTCAACATATTATTTTATAGTGCGCTGGTCAATAAAAAGCGGGTCATACTAATTGATTGGACATGTCACTCGATCATAAGTTCCCGTTAAAAGCACATCGCACCAAATAGTCATTATATTTATTATATTGTATCGATTGTACCTACCCTTATAATATTATTTATACTGTAAATAATCTCCATCATCATCACGAACAACTACTACCGTCTTTCATCTGCAACCCCTATCCACCGCCGAAGTGGAATACCCACATAATATACAATAAACATTAACATTAAATGCATGAAGATAATTATTTTGGAGTTTTATGATTTAAATCTGATATTAATTATTCGGGTAATTAAAGAAAAACCAAAAAAAAGGATTATTAAGACTTTTTTCCCACTTCACTTTCTTTTTTGTTTTGTTTTTAATATAACCTAAATTTAAATAATAATTTGGCTTTTGCAACTAAAATCCTTTGAACAAAGTGTATATATTAAGTCATATTTAATGTTATTATCCAATAAAACCAATTTATAAAAAAAAATTGAGGGTTAACTCTTTTTTCTCTCTATAGTCGATATTTGTATTATATACAGTTGAACTCGGTTATAACGATGAAGATGGAACCGACTAAATTTGTTCGTTATAAGCGTTACTCGTTATATAAAAGAATAAGTATTTTTAAATGAGCGGTCACATAATACAAAAAGTCAAATATAAAAAATCTGAAAACCATCGTAAAAATCCCCGAAACAAGCATGGCATTCATAAACTACAAAAGAAGTTGTTTATTGTAATGAACGCTGGTAGGTACTTACTGACTTCACAAACCTCGGATATTTTACTTATTTCAACCATATGCGTGGATACTTTTTCAATATTGTCGGCGAAAACACCAATTAGGTAGATATTTAGGCACTTAATTAGTGGCATAAACGTAATAAGATCCCGGCGGCATGCTGTCCGGTCGGATTTTGTTGCTTAGGGTCGAAATATTTTTAAACGATCGACATATTAACAGTGTTAAGATAATTTTTGACGATATTTTAGCTCGGTATATTCGATAAGTTGCTCGTTATAACAGTGAATAAATGTATGGAGAAAATCATACACTAAAATTTCAACGAATGTTTCCTCATTACATCCGAGATCGTAATAACCGAGTTTGACTGTAATAATATATATTATTTTCCCCCAAAAATGGGTTTTTTTTTTAAATTCAGTCCACCACTAGGCTACGTCTTATAATATATGATGCTATTTATTCCATCCTTTAGTCGTCTATTGCATGCTTTCACAATATACGAGTGGCAACATTAATGTATTTGATGTTTATTGATTCCCTTTTACTGTGAGGGAGTTACCTAATATGAAAAGTTTACTCACAAAGGAGAGAAGAAACTGTTTGGCAAGATACCTTCAATGCGATTCCAAGTCAAATGACATGTTCTACGATTCCACTTTGAGTTTGTTCGGCGATGAATTAATTTGGATATTACACTTAGATAATGGTTGTTTTTGAAACAATATTATAATATAAATTTAATAATATCTATCTGTTTATACTAATATTGCAATATGAAAATCTATCTAACTGTTTATTTTATTATTACTTTGGTTACCATATTCATTTGTTGTAAAAAGTAATAATTACAAGATTAAAAGAACTTTTTATATACAACGTTTTTAGATTTTCTGTTTAATCATATAAACTTGACTTGACTAGCTTAAACGATCAAAAAAAATGTACTTGATAGAAATAATATAGAAATGTCATATTGATTTCCATAGTTAGTAACGCACGTATATATTAATATTATTAATAATTTAGTTGCTACGACCCACTTAGCAACCAATAATAGTCTTTTACTTTTTACGGATTTTTCTGAAATAACTTTCCATGCAAAACAGAATTAACTGAAAATGAAATCAATTCTACTTAAAGATGGCTAAAAGTATTAAAAAAATGCATTAGTATTGTGTTCTGATATATATTCTAAAAGTTTCAAATGTCTAGCTAGTCGGGAAGTTAGTTAAAAATCAATTGCAAGATATGTACCAGACAAATAAGAAGACGAGCTAAGAAAAACGTTGTAAAATAATACCTACTTACATTATTTATATAGACAAGTGTTATTGCACCATTTTTCATCAATAATTCTACTACAATATGATGCTAACACTTGTCTATATAAATAACGACTAACTGACGTAGGCAGTTTCAAAAAACCCTTCTGCAAAATATTTCAAATGTGAGTTAGAATAGTTCTACATTTATTTAGCTGACAACATAATATTATTATATCACGCATCTATGAAAAGATAACACATTGGTTTTAAAGTTATTTAAATGTATGTTTGTTAACAAGTAAAAGGTTTGTCAAATTTAAGTAAAAGCACACTAAGAGATCAATATTTAAATAAGAAGTTTATTCATTATGCAAACTACAGAAAAAAATCATTGAAATGCGATGTATATTATACAAAAAAACATAATATTAATTATACCTATAATTTGTCATATATTATGTAGATAAAAAATCATTGAAATTTGTTTATATTTTTAATGAAATCGTATACACAGATAGCATTTAGAAGTTTTTACTTTAATATATCCTATCTTCGAGTCCCAATGATTATCTTTTTAGATTTTAATTTAAATATCAAAAGACAAAAAAGAGTTTTTGAAATTAAAGTAGATCTAAAAGACATCGCTTTAAATTAAATGACTATCAAACATATATAATTTTGAAAAACACTTTCTGAGAGTATATTATAACCAATGACATATTAAATGGACAACTCACTTCATACCGGCGCGCACGAAAAAATGTGCATGAAAGTCATTCACAGATATATAGGTAGATGTCACGTGACCATATGACGTATCCGTTTCCATTATGCGATACAAGCTTCGAGAATTTATAGTAATATAACCTTTTTTGTAATGGCGTGTTAGTGTCATGACTCATTGCGTTAGAAACAGATTCTCGGTTACTTACGACTTCTCGGAGATTAGACGCAAGTGAGCCCAGCGCATCACAGGCGACTGTCCAATGGTTTCTACGAGGGTGGGTCAATAATTCCTTAGAAAAAAGCATTAAAACAGTTTTTATTTTTGTATTTTTTTTTTATTTCTCAACATAATCTCCTTGGAGCTCAATACACTTGGTTAGACGTTTCTCAATTTTTTTTAAACCGTCAGAAAAATAAGTTTTCGGAAGGTCCTCAAAATAAGCATTTGTCCGATCGATGACTTCTTCATTTGAAAAAAAACGTTGTCCACTTAGCCATTTTTTTAAGTTTGGGAAAAGGAAAAAGTCACTGGGGGCTAAATCTGGCGAATACAGTGGGTGGTCGACCAATTCGAACTTCAATTCTTCAATTTTAGCCATTGATCGTAAACATGTGTGAACACGGGCATTGTCCTGATGAAAGAAGTTTTTTTTCCTGTTTTAAATGAGGCCGTTTTTCTTCAATTTTGTTTTTTAGCTGGTCCAATAAAGATGCATAATAATCCCCTGTTATTGTTTTTCCTTTTTCCAAATAGTCAACGAAAATAATTCCACGTGCATCCCAAAATACAGTAGCCATAACCTTACCAGCTGATTTTACGGTTTTCGCCTTCTTTGGACATGGTTCGCCTTTCGCAATCCACTGCTTTGACTGTTCTTTCGTCTCGGGAGTATAGTGGTGTATCCATGTTTCATCTACAGTCACAAAGCGACGAAAAAATTCATCCGGATTGCGTTGCATGAGCGACAACAGGGCTTTAGAGGCCACCACCCTATTGCGTTTATTGTTGACTGTGAGCAAACGCGGCACCCATCTTGCAGAAATTTTTTTCATGCCCAATATGTCATGTAAAATAGAAATGACGCTACCTTTTGAGATCCCTGTAACCTCAATTATCTCACTCAACTTTAATCTTCGGTCACTTAACACCATATCGTGGATTTTATTGATCATTTCTGGTGTAGTCACCTCTACAGGACGTCCTGAGCGTGGTTCATCCTTTGTTGATGTACGACCACGTTTAAATTCATTTAACCAGTTATAAATAGTTGCAAGTGAAGGAGCAGATATGCCGTGAACTAAATCCAACTCATTTTTTATTTCCTTTGCTGTTAACCCTTTTATAATAAAATGTTTAATAACAGCTCTAAACTCAATTTTCTCCATTTTTTGTAAACAAGCAAATTTTTTTTTTAAATGTACGAGAAACACACAACAACCCGACCAATCTGATTGAAACTTCGCAGCATACTGAATCGGTAGTGCCGCTGCATGAAAACAAACCGCTTGCAGTACTAGTCGCGCCACCTGTCGGCTTTTCTAAGGACTTATTGACCCACCCTCGTATCATTCAATTGCATTGAATAAACATTCATCAATATCTTAAAATGGCATTTTATAAATAAAAAATAATACTAACACATGAAAAGTGATATCCCATCTTTCTTGGAGTGTTTAGTAGATTTTTTTTACAATTTTTAACTAGGCACATTGGCATTTTGTAACACAATAATAACGGTGGAGTCGAAACCCGACAGTCAGAAAGTTTGTATGGGCAGACCCAGCGGTGTCGCCAGACCGCTTGCAAGCAGAATGTTTATTTGAGCGTAGGATACCGATATTTAAATATGAATTTCGCCATCCGGCAGACCCGACACAAAGTGAGTGTCATTTTATTTTCTAGATGCTTCGTCCATATTAATGTCATTGATTATAACCAATAGAAAAAATCTTTTTTTTTCAAAACTAAGTCACCCCGACGGGGAATCAAACCCCGTATCTCCCGGGTTTACGCCCCATCCGTCGCATTTAACCAATATGCTACGGCGTGACATACTAATTGCGACAAATTTTAACTATTGGTCAATTTTAATACCTACCTACTCATCAGCGTTCTTTCAAATCAAGCTACTTTGGCAATCGATTTTTGTTTCTTAAATCAAAAAATTAGGTAACTATTACTATTACATCGATTACTAACCGACGTCGTGGAATTTCTCCAATATTTTTTAGATGTAACTACTTGCATTTGCTAATAATTTATAATTAACTATTTCTTTTATTCAACGAATAATTCACAAGATTTAAGAATATATCATTCTGAGAGATACGGGGTTCGATTCCCCGTCGGGGTGACAAATGACACCTCCAAAGAAAGAAGGGGGTGTAGGATGATGCGCTGGACTCCCCCCCCCCTGATGATGTAAGGTCACGGTGATCGTCTGCCGGCTTCTTCTTTCGGGGACATGCTTATTGATTGACAACGTGGAATTATAGGCGAAACAGGGCGTTTATTTGTCGGAATACATTTACAGTAAATTTACAGCGTAGAAAATATTTATAAAAATAAATAAATTTAAAATGGCGGTGACGTCAGCAATCGCGGCGCCGCGGCCGACGTCACGCTTGAGAGTTCGAAAACCGAATGGCAATCAACCTTTTTGGAGTAGGTTAACTATAGGCAAGAATTAAAATATTACCTACAAATTCTGTCACTGGAAAATCACACAAAGATAGCCTTTACACCCTATGTACCTGGCTTGCAGTAGGTACCTTGGGTCTCATACTTTTGAGAATTTTTGCTAACCACAGAAATATTCAACCAGACCTTCTCTAGGTATATGCTTTGAAAAGAGGCTGTGCCTAGGGATTATTATTGCTTGTATGTTTAAAATTGAATAAGTATAAAATTTATAATGACGCTAGGTTTTACTTTGCTTGCTTCTAGAATTAATGTAGGTATAAAAAAATGCAGGGCTTTTACATACATTAAGGGCTAGAATGATTTCATTTGTTGAAGTTGCAAAAGAATGACTATAAATTTTCATACATTTAAGCTTACGGGCTAGAAATTTGTCTCGCAGTCGATCTGCTCGTGTTTGCATGAATCCGCCCAATGATGAATCATGCCTCATGGCCTTGAATCTTCCGAGGATGCCATGGTTTAGGCGGTAACAACTTCAAACAATAGGAGTATTCATGGCCTTATAGTGAAATGGTATTATATAATTTAACGTGTTCTTAGGTATTTGACATGAGTTTGACGATTATCAAAATGACACGACAAAACGAAACTTGAACGATGTTGACATAATATAGGCATTTGTTGTCAATTTTGAAATATATTTTTGTAAAAATGTATGATTTTTACACGTATAGACTTTTTTTTCGAATTTTGAACTTTTTTTGTTACCTAAAAGGAAAAGCATTGACTCCGTTCTTGATAGAATAAGAGTGACTTAAATTTACATACTTGAAAATTTTATTTTCATAAAATGTAGCGTTTTATCTTGCCAAATAGCTTATTTTAGTACCCCGTCTGGCATGTTTGTCAGTTGACCAACGTGGTAGTCGCTCGACCACTGTGGGCTGGTCAGTCTGGCTACTAAATTCAATACTGGATTAAGACGCGGGCTATTGCTTGTGATAAATAAATTTATAAAAAATAAGCGACAATTTTGATCACTGTGAAGAAATTTAAAACATGGCTGATATCCATTATGTAATTATACTTATACATACATATACTAGAGTTTTGGTGAATATAACGGATAGTAAAAACAACTAGGCCGACTTATTTAAAGTACGCCGTCAATTCCGTCTGGCCTGTTGAACAAACTGGGCGCCGATTATTGAAATGAGCCTCGCTCAGCGGATATTAAAAAAAGCACGTGACTGGATGATGGACCCATCGATCGGAAAAATCCGCGCTGCTGCCCTTCAGTTGGGGCACGTCCGCAGTATAGCGACGCGTTCCAGGAAAGCGACGTGATATGCGTTCTGCGTTGGGATTGTAAACATATTATATCTCAATAATTATGAATTACTAAATTAATAATAATAACATATTTATTAATGAATGACCGAATAAAGTAATTGGTGGGGCCAAATATGGTGGCACTTATTTCTATATTTTCCTCATACCTCAAATCCTCAGTTATATTGCAAGACCAAGCGCAACGTAGTTACGGGTAAGTACTCGCCCAATTATTAATATAAAAACTTCAGTCATTCATGAACCGCGCGCTTAAAAACACTGACAATTTAAACTACCTTTAAAAATCATCATCAAAATCTTACTGAGTGATCCAACAACAAGTACCACACAAATAATAGTGCAACCAGACCATGGAACTAGATCATCAACTGCATAAAAGGTCAGTGCCTGACATCCTTACATAACCCTCCAGCATCTACATCCACAATTACAATTATTTCATCAAAATCAATTACAGTCCACTACAAAAAGCGCAACCAGTAATATTAATATATATCCCTAAATTTATACTATATTTTGGCCCATTAAAAGTTAGGAATATTAGTAACCTAAGCACTCTTTTGACAATCAGTGAAGACCGGATAGATCCACTACATAAAAGCAGTTTGGGACTTATCCAGCAGTTTATTTAGGGCTTACAGTTTTAAATTTTGCTACCAGGTAAAGCACATTCAGTCATGGAATGTCGGATTCACAATTCAATAAGTGAAGCCCTATATAATTATGTACATTTATAATTACAAGTATTATCGACTCAACCCCATGGAGCAAGTCATGATAAACGGAAGAAATGAAGAAAAGAACGAAATTACTAGTTTCATTTATTTTAATACTGGATATCATGGTTAATATAACTTTTCTGAATTAAAAACACTTTAGGAAATCAGTGTTACAGTGATAAGACTTTCGATGATTTTCTTGTTACTAATAGAAATGTACAGGCGGCTCTCGTGGTGAAGTGCGTAAGGCGCTGGCCTTCAACACTAGAGTTTTGGGTTCGATTCCCCGTGAGGACACAATATTTATGTGTTTTTCTTAAAGCCTGGGTATTTGTGATTGTTCAAAATTGCTAACAACTACCTCGTACGAAAAAGCAAGGACATGGTTATTAATAATAAATTAATCTAAAAAAATATATAAATGTACAATATACTATCAAAGTCTTATTTGCCAAAAATTAGTAAGAATGACTTTTTTTTTTATTAAATATGTCTTTGAATATAATTCTTAGATATTGTGGCTTAGTTAACATACTGAAATAATAGAATATACCTACTCCAAACCATCAAAAACTAAATTTTATGAGGTTTAGGTTAAAACTGATTTTATAGAAAAAGTCAAACTTTAAAATGACAATAATATCACAGCATGTTTTTGAAAGTTGATGCAGTAATCTCACAATACATAGGTAAATTTTCCAAGCAGTTACTACCCTTGTAAAGAGGTTCTGTCTCTCAAGCTTACAGTTGTCTATTTTTAAATTTACCATAAGTCGCTGCCACAATAAATATATACGCGATATGGAAACTACTACTAATATACAGCTTTATCCCCGCTTCGTTTTATTATGTACGCAACGCCAACTAAAAAAAACGTTCACGTTATGAAAGTTCAATTAACGGATTCGCGTTAAGGGTTTGATAATGCCTTTGGCATCGGAGCGTATATAGGTGTGAGATTTTCAAAGGATAACCGGTGGCGAGTGAATTTATTTGAGGGAGTTCTTTTGTCAAATACTGCAACTTTCACTTTGTGTAAAAAAAACTCTAATAGATTTATGTATACTATGGAGAATAGTATAAAAGTCGTATTTATTAAATCCAACGATAAATAAATGATTTAAACTTATAAAAATACACATTACATAGAGGTTGGCCCAATTATATTGGCCGTCATTCCGTATTTAGCCACTTAACTCAAATCCTTATTAGTAATATTGTGACCAGCAGTTACGGGTCATCAGACGACCGTGATTGCGAATAATATTCAGTTAAGTCGAGTGACATCAAGAAAGCGTGCAAACTTGTTATAGCTAAGCCATCGCTAACTAAATAGTGACTCAAAACGCATATGTTTGACCTTTATTGCACTTAATCTGATACGGTTTGAGCGAACGCCGCGTTTATCATCCATCCTGAACTTTTCATCATCTTCCATCCCAAAACCAAAGTGAAACCGTGATAGTGATACCGACCCAATACCAGCGCGCGCCATCTCTCTCAACATAAAAGGTTAGTGTCTGGCATCCTGTGTAACCCCTCCTCCTTAGATCCGTAATCTACCAGAACATTCAAATTACAGTCCACTGCTAAAAGCGCCACCACATTTTATTTAATCTATTTACCGCAATTGGCATAAAGTTATAAAGTGACCCTCGTTTGAATTCTGCTCATCATAAATTGAAGATAGGACGTCAATGTATAAACAACCATTATTCCTAATTTGGTTTGTTTACATTTTTGTAAATGGAAAATAAATAAGTTAAGTTATTGCATAAATCGCATCCCCAAAGTTCTTATTGACTAGTACTTAAAACAGAAATAATTGCAAGATAAAAAGAACTTTTTATATACCACGTTTTTTAATTTTCTGTTGAATCATGTAAACTTGAAAATTCTATATTGTATTAATAATACTTTTTTTGTACTTGATAGAAATACTGCATAAATATCATAGAATACTGAAATGTCATTTTATATTGATTTCCATAGTAACGCACGTATATATTAATAATTAAGTTGCTAGGACCCCCTTAGCAACCGATAATAGTCTTTTACTTTTAACGATTTTTTTCCGAAACATACGAAACAGAATTAACTGAAAATGAATTCAATTTTGCTTAAAGATGGCCAAATTTATTAAAAGAATGCATTGTCGTCGTGTTCTGATATATTTTAAAAGTTTCAAAGTTCTAGGTAGACGGGAGGTTAGTTAAAAATCTTCAATCGTTCTATACAAATCTTGGACAAACAAGAAAAAAATTGTACTTGGCACACAAGAAAAAATATGTACCGGACAAACAAGAATACGAGAATATAAACGTGGTAAAATAGATTAATGGCAACACAACAGTATAACTGAAATGACAATGCGTAATATTATAGAATATTTAAATGCTCTTAAATTATAATAATTTGATAAAATCCTAATTTGTAATCACGAAAAGACACTTCGCATGGGTGGGACATTAATTGTTCTGGATGCCACCAGAAGTGCGATACTTCGTACCCTTGTGGTACAACCTTAGGCTGGCTCTCACATCTAAATTCGCCCGTTTGTCGAACGGCCACAAATCAAACCTTACAAGAACGTCGACCCGGTGTTACATAATATGAAAACCACGCAGATCTACCTAGCGACAGTCGCACGCAACCTTTGAAACGTATATATATTTGGATTGCGGCAATCGGCGAGCCGGTATATGAATAACCAATTTATAGGTATTTGAATGCGTCATGGCGTTGTCAACTCATAGCCCGAGAAGCATGCGGCTTGTCGATTGCAACAGCAGATTTTTTTTCAAGCTTAACAGTCGCATTCGACCAATCCGCGGAGCTTCAATTAGCAACGTGTGTTTTGCGAATAACGATGACGTCACATCGATGAATTTGACACGTTGCAGGTAAGACGAGTTTTAATGAAAGAGCCGGCTAAGGGTTCTGTTACCGCGGCTGGCCCTCCCTCACCTTGAAGTGGTGCTACAAAAGTGGCCTACGCGCTGCCAGTCTAGTATGGCGGGATGCGCTAGACTTGGTGATGGATCGAGGGAAGTGGCGAGAACTTGTGTTTACCCTATGTTCCAACGCTGGGGCGTGACACGGTGAAGGAAGGAAATTCTTTATATTATAATATCTACCAAAATTATCTTTATAATACGTAGGTATATTAAGTACCTAGATAATATTATGTAAATACAATAAACCATTA
Organism: Rhyacophila brunnea; assembly: GCF_057557595.1. Classification (NCBI taxonomy): domain Eukaryota; kingdom Metazoa; phylum Arthropoda; class Insecta; order Trichoptera; family Rhyacophilidae; genus Rhyacophila; species Rhyacophila brunnea. Next base: position 25,233,832 of record NW_028232904.1, on the reverse strand, counting down.
TTATATATTTATTTTTGCTAAAAATAAAATACATTGTACTGCAATGTTTGCCATTTCACCCCCCATTATTATGTGTGGATGCTTTTTGCTGTTCTTTTTTTAATCCGTGGAATTTCCGTGGGAGCTTTCAGCAGTATGTATCGCATAAGCTCCGCAGTTATTTATTGAACGCGAAGCTTTTAATCGAACTAAAAATAGAACACCATTATTCAATTTAAAAATCAACCCTCTTTTGCTATAAAAGATTTTTAACTTTTCTTTAACACAGCTTAAAAAGAAATTTAATAAATTGGCTATGAACATAAAAATGTACATTTTAAAGTTAGTCTACAAAATAAAAAAAAATAATATACCTGATCTATATTTTGATCTGATTAGTGTATTTAATTTCCTATTATTGACTCATTAAAAGTAAAATTTTAAATCTTTATTAACCTCATCTCAATATATGTTATATTATATTACAGAATATTATATAAGTATTACAATATTACTAAAAATTTAAAAATTCTACTTGACTCTCTCGATACAAAAACGATTGTATGTTTACATTGGAAAAAATAGGGTGTATACAAATATGGTGAGATTCCCATAAGGGGATGCAGAATGGTGTAATGATGGAATACGATGTGCTTGGAATGACCTTAACGGATAGCAGTGACTCCTGTAGATGGTGCGGTGATAGTATGACATAACCCCAGGATACACTCAAAGTTAAAGCTGGTGACTTTAAAGGTAGCGCACCATTTTATTTTTATTTTTCACTACTCAAGTAGGTGTGGTTAATCTAAATATTGGGAATGGGACAACTGGACGCCAAGACAATTGGACGCCGCACTTTCGTAGACACGTATACAGAACGTAGGCGATCAATTTTAATCAGTTTCTATCTACTACTTAGTAGTTTTAATTCATTTTACTCTTAACATAATGTTTTTTATTACGGATTGAGAATTACCATACCTAAGGCTTTATATAACAATAAATAACTCTTTTTTCGTTGGAACTTAAACATATCCACGATTTAATCATTATTTACGTGTACATATTTATATTCTCACAAACTATTAAATCATAATATAATAATTTAAATATAAATAATAAAATTAAATATTTTTTAAAGTACGTGAACGTGCCTAACGTTAATTATTTTCGAATTGCGTGGCGTCCAGTTGTCCCGGCGCCAAATCGTCCTTGCCCCGAATAATTTAATCCAGTCCTGGGCAAAATACGACCAGTCAAATATTTCTCTGGGACCCGCGAGCTTTAATCGTATTTCTGAAAAAAATACTTTTTTCTACATTTTAACTCCTTTTTAAAAATAAAATTTGAATATTCATGAATACACACAGTACAGTCACAGTCGAGAAGAAATCTGCAAATTTTACAATACTCTTAATTTGGACAAATTTGAAGAACTTAAAGATTCGGCCCAAAAAATGTTTGTTAGTTTTAGAAGAAACCAGGGTCCATAATGAGAACATTTTGAATTATGAACACCAATAAAAACTCTCACCGACGAACATAAACAAGCAGTTTGTAGAATCTCAACTACAAAATTAACACTTAAAATTAAAAAAAAAATGTTGAAAAATATAAAACAGTTTCATTCTTCTCATAAAATTATTGGTTATTAGAGAATGGTGTATTTTTATGTTGAAATTCATTTGTCATGATAATAAACAATTATTTATGTCTAAAATTAGTATTTTAATTGCGGCCTACCGTTCATTTTATATTCCTTATTTGGCCCTTCATCCAAAAAGTGTGCCCAAGCCTGTTAATCGCACTCCTAAAATAATCGAGTTTTATTACAATGTTTTAATTGAACATACATAATTTTGAAAAACACTTTCTGAGAGAATATAATATTAAAACCAATAGAAAAAATCTTTTTTGAAAAAAGTAAGCCACCACGGCAGGGAATCGAACCCTGCATCTCCCTGGTTTACACCCCATCCGCGCATTACCTCTATGCTACGCAGTGACATACTAATTGCGACAGTTATTAACTATTGACCACTTTTAATACCCACACATCAGCGCTCTTCCAAATCAAGCGTGTCGCTATATTTCAAAATCAGCCAAGTCCACCTTTAGGTATTTTTGACTTTTTTGTGAATTGCTGAAGAACCACACTGCTTTTTAACAGTTCTGCATTATCAAAATGTGGAATTTATTAACTTTAAATATTCTATACTCGAAATAATATAAACTTTCACCCTTATGACTGTGTATTTGAGAAAACAAAAAGCTGTTTTTCTCCTATTCATCTATTATGGACTTGGCTGATTTTGAAATCTAGCTACACAAGCTACTTTGGCAATTGATTTTTGTCTATTAAATCAAAGTAGATACCTATTACTTCAATTACTAACCGACGTCGTGGATTTTTCCAATATTTTTATGGTGTAACTTACTTGAACTTACTAATAATTTATAATTAAGAACATATTAATATATATTATTAAAATATAATAAAAGAAATAGTTCATGTTATAATAAGTAGAAATCTAAACATGATTAACATAGGTAGTGATATCAATTAACATAATACATGCTTAAATCTCTCATCAAAATTCTGTAATCAACCGAATCTGAGGAATAAATTAATATTCTTCCTGGAAGTAACATTATTTGCAACTTTTAAATGAAACAATTGAGAATACTAGACTGTGATATACTTGGACTGAATTTGTTTCCACTGTTTAATTGTTTAAACGAATAAACGGGTCTGCTGGGACGATTTCCTCAATATATTTACTTTGTTTTAATATATTTATATGATAATAATTAACTATTTCTTTTATTCAACGAATAATTCACAAGATTTTAAGAATGTATCATTCTAATTATTGAAAATACATAATTTTAAAAAACACTTCCTGAGAGAGTATAACCATATGGGGCGTAAGCCCGGGAGATACAGGGTTCGATTTCCCGTCGGATTGGCTTACTTTTTTCAAATACAGATTTTTTCTATTGTTTATAATAATATACTCTCTCAGAAAGTGTTTTTCAAAATTATGTATTTTCAATTATTATGATAATATTAAAATGCAATATTTAATTCATCTGTGCCCGCTAATGACACGCTCTACTCAACTCACACAAAGAAATGACTCATGAGCATTCTTACCCTGAATCCAAGCTGGAGAATTAATTTGATATTGATTGGTATCAAAATATCCGATAATAATGCTGTCAATATTATCAGATATTTTACATTTACGACTTAAGACTTACAGCCATCTACTTACTAACGTTCTTTGGAATCATTTAGAATTTTAAATTAATATAATTATACGATTTGATTGTATTTCTAATTGACTTACTTACGTATTGCCTTCTATATTTTTTTTGTATTTCGATGGTTTTTATTAATTGTTTTATTTATATATGGATTAAATTTTAGTGCTATATGGCCATTGGTTTATGATACAACATTTCATCGTGAACTTTGATACATCCAACTACAAACGCACAATTTTTCGGAGTGGCGTTTTTAAGTGGACTATAATTTGGATTGATTGTGGATGTGGATGGTAGTGGAGGGGCGGTTTAAACGGGAGTTGATCCAGGTACTCACCTTGATGTTGTTCGGATATCTGGTTAGAGCAGTTTCTGGCATGCACTCACGTACTAGTGGGTGGATGGTTTTGAGTATCACTCTCACTCTTACACTTACGAACAAAATGATGACAAGGTTAAATGAATGATGAAACGCAATGTTCGCTCAAATCATGTAAGATTTAGCTCTTCAAAGGTCGTTATTACTAGACACCATGTGCCAGAAATAGGTGTTCTGATTGATTGAGTTCGTAAGGAGACTCGAATTAAATAATAATTGCTCGGAAGACGGTCATACTGTAGCAAGTTGACACGGCAGTGATCTACAAATAACTACCTTTATCAATCACGGTTGACTGATGACCCGTGATTGCATTGAGTGCCTGGACGTGCGACAATAACTTAGGTTATAGGTAGGGGGGAAATATTAAGATGAGGCGACCATAATTGGCCCAACCATTAAGTAAAGAGCAACAGTAAATTATTATGTAAAAAAAAAATGAAAATATCCAAATAACTTTTCTCAGATATTATTATATTATACAAAATTAACTGATCAGATGTGTTTATAATCTACAAAGACTGTAAATATAAATTAAAGGGAAAGTTGATAATCACAACCCTTCATAGCGTATGGGAAAAGATATAAATAATAAATTTCAAATGGGTTCCGGATTAAAATTAGTTTTTTTTTTGTTTTATTTTCAGTTTACGTCAACATTCCAGCTGAACTTTTTGTATAAAAAAATGTGTAATTTTAATCCTTTTAACGCCACTGACAAGCCCAAGTCGATAGTCAATCCTGGCGGACAAGGGTATAACGCTGGAAGTGCATTATAAATATTTGCTCTGACACAGCGTTTACCCCTATTATGGCAACATACAACGTAGAATCTTTTGCGTGGTTTGCTACAACTGTCTGCGGTTATCATTGACTCATCAGTTAACACATTTTTACAACGTTTTTATTAGGTCGTATTCTTATTTGTCGGGTGGTTGTTTATCCGGTACAAATCTTGCAATCAATTTTTAACTAATTTCCCGACTAACTAGATATTTGAAACTTTTAAAATATATCAGAACATGATGCCAATGTATTTTTTAATACTTTTAGCTATCTTTAAGTAGATTAAAATTCATTTTAAGTTAATTCTGTTTTGTATGAAAAATTATTTCGACACCATTATTGGTTGTTAAGGGTCTGGTGTCCTAACAAATAAATTATTAATATATACGTGCGTTACTATGGAAATCAATATGACATGTCAAGTACAAATTTTTTTGATCGTTTAAGCTAGTCAAGTAAAGTTTATATGGTTCAACAGAATTTAAAAACGTTGTATATAAAAAGTTATTTTTATCTTGTAATTTTTATATTATACAGCCGAACTAATAATTATAATAATCTCAATATAGGTATATAATATGTATTATACGAAAATAATAATAATCAATTTTATATAAACTAGAAAATAAGTAGATAATACAATCATATATAGATATATATAATATATATATACAATATATATATATACATAATATATATATTCATAGGTAATATATTATATATTCATTAGATATAGTCAATTAACTGTCATTTACTTTTGTTTGTAAGAAATAAAAAGGCTTTTTTATTTTTATTTAATTTATTTATTTATACAGCCGAACTTGGTTATTACGAAGAAAATGGGACCGGCTGAATTTGCTTGTTATAAGCATTACCCGTTATATAACATTTTTTGCGCCACGTTCTATTTACGCATAGAACATAACAAATCTGAAAACCTTCGTAAAAATCCCCGAAACAAGCATGGCATTCATAAACTACAAAAGAAGTTGTTTATTGTAATAAAGTTCTGAGCCGCCGGCGCTGGTGGGTACCTACTGACTTGGATTTTTTACATGCAATTTTAACCATATGCGAGGATACTTTTTCAACGTTGTCGGCGAAAACACCAATTAGGTACATATACACTTAACTTAAAAACATAATCGGATCCCGGCGGCATCGGTCTAATTAACTGCCTGGTCGGATTTTATTGCTTAGGGTCGAAAATGTTGTTATTAAACGATATACACATTAACAGTTTTGCTCGATATACCCGAAAAGTAGCTCGATCGATCGGTAGGTTGAATATTGCGATCCATGCGTTGTACATTTCTGATCTAACAAAATGTCATAATTATTTGCAAGTGTATGGCCAAAACTTTGTCACCGGAACGCGCGATATAAAGGGCGGCAAGTGCGATTGACCGGTTTAAAATTGGAATCAGAATGTTTAAATAAACACTGCGAGCGGAAATGGGTTTCGTTTTAAATTTAAATGAGCCGATTGGAGTTTTACTGCGACACGGCAAGATGGAGACTCTCGACGTTTCTGTGATTAAAAATTTATTACTTTGTATTCTGTAATCAAAATAGAAATGATTTATATTATTTTCCGCCAGTTTCTTATTATTGTTTTCACCTTCATCAAACATCCCATACCAAAAACTTTAAATATATCTTGCCATAAAATAATTTATTTGATAGGTACCAACTAGGGAATCCTATCCTGAGCCAAAATTCTGATACCAGGATTTCGGGATTACAATTTGACAATCCCGAGATCCCGGGACTGGTCCCAGCATTGGCATTTTTTTTCATTGTTAATATATTTTTTTTATATTTACAAATAACATTGATAAAATCGCTTAAAACTAAATCTAATATAATTTATACTATTTAGAACATTTATTGTTAATAATATTATATACGTTACAAATACTTTATTTTATAGTTACATCTACAGAGATACCTATAGCATTACAAATTAATTAAATATCTTTTTCCCAAGCAAACTCGGCAAGGAGCTGACCGCAATAATAAATATTATCCGTTTTTCACTTAGTCAGTCATCCATTGATGCAAGCAATAGATAATAGCTGACTCAATCATTTCAATAAAAAGAATTTTATTTTGATTGTATAAATATTGAATAATAAATCATCGGAAATGTCACTCGAATCTAAGTACCTGGTACGTTACTATCTCAATCTCCGTATCGTCCCGTACAATATCTCATTGTACCGAGATGCGGACCTGGGATCCGTACCTATCATAAGTTCTGTATTGTAACATAACTACTGTAACATACTATTAATTGTACCGACCGTTACGCTGCAAATAAAACTCGCAACTGCATCCATCTTCGACTTCTTCATCATCATCTTCAACACCATGACCTACGGCACATCGACGACTCCCACAGTAGTGATTTTAAAGTTCCACGCAACCTTCTGAACAAGCTGACGTGATAACTCAAATCGAACCCCACATTGATGACCCGCATCGAACCCCACACATCTATCGTCTTAAAATATAACTTAAATGATCTTAGTTGTTATCAAATCTTTCAATCAAGCAGTTTACAAAATAACATCTCAATAAAATAATCGTTCCTCGCATACCTACTTCGTTTGTCCACAATATGCATTAAACTATCAAAATAATAAAGCCATACTTTCATATTATAATATTAACATAGCTGATATATTATGACTCAATATAAAACCATTAAAACATTTATATGTTTATAAATCAATTAATATGACGTATCCATATAAAAATCAAACTTAGTAATCGGATATCGTACCAAATTAAAATACCAAGCAACTACAAAAACGGGGTGATCCTGCGACGGAAAGCGATAAACAATTACAATTTTTTTGCTTTATATTTATGTTGTCTGTTTCAGTTGTCAGTTTCCTGTTATAAGCAATGCTAATAAGAAGTGCTCTATTATTTTGATACTAAAATTTATGTACAATAATAAAATTAATTGTAAGTATATTAATTTGGTGCTGTTGGAGAATACAAACTGACTTCATGAATCTGTGTCATTAGGAAGCCATACTATGACGAAATTTGATAATCACCATCATTTATTATAATATAATATTTACAATTTATTAAACTCTTTTATCCTTCCATTTTTCCCCTAGTCCTATCTACCCTAATTATAGTCTATTTATCAATAATTATTTTAGTTCTTTATACTCAATAAACTTTTCTGTAATAAAAAAATCGTTTCTAATTAATATAATAATATTAAGGCGTTTTTTTTCAAAAACAGATACGTCTACAATATTTGTGTTATATGTCAATTTTCTTATTCAGCGTAAGTTGTTGGTTTTAATGTCAGTTTCCTTTTTCAACGTTTTATCTATTCAAGGTAGAACAAAATGACTGTATTATACATGTATTGCAATAAAATATAAGAAACATAAAATGAGACATATTATTATTAATTAACATCTACCATTATTTTAACTCGTATACAATTTCTGTTTTTTTTTCGTAATGTTTTAAAACATATCTGTACAAAACGGTTTTTGATAATGAGTCACTTTCGGCACCTCACCACGAAACCCCATATTATGTAAACTGGACCGCCCCCAAAATAATAAGAAAATATATTGTGACTACATAGTGCTATTGTGTACAAGATTTAAAGTCGAAAAATATGCAAAAATATATTTTGAGTGGACCAGCAAAACGTGATGGAAAATGTTTATTTTACGTGTGATTGCTGCCTAAAGTTGGTAAGTCATTAATTTAGGTATTTAAAGTTAATAACAGATTTTGTGTTTATATAGGTAGGTATTATAAATAGATATATGCTAGAAAAAAAATCTAAGTTATCCAATATTATTATAGAACATACACATAAACCACATTAGTATTATGCCTGATTTTAGAGGGCATGTCAAACTTTCAAATCGCAACTACTTCATAAGTTGATTTCGAGACTTACAAACTTTTGTCAGTAACCCACGATATAAAAGAGAAGAGTTTATTTTATATGTGGTGAATTCTAAGTGATAGATATATCAGATAAAAAAACAACCAATTTAACTTCGCACAGTGAATTGGAATCACTTTGTTTGACTTTAAGATTACGCAGGCATTGCGGCAATATTCAATTCAACATTCGGCAATCTTACGTCTCCCGATTTGGGAGTTAGATACTTCCATCCAAGTTGACACGCGCTTCTAATGGGTGGGGGGAAGGGGAGCTGTCAATTTATAATGATAGATGGCGACGCCTCACATACACGGTGTGGTAATGCTCCTCAACGTCAGCCGATGATTTATTTGCGATCTGACTATTAATTTAAGATACTAAAGCCGCTTATGGACTTAGCCTAATTGGTGAGCTTATGGAAAAAATGCTTAAGGTATATTATTTAGGATAAAGTAACTATTTTATAGGTTATCAGTATTTTGGATGCAATTCTTGAGTAAATCTAAGGTGTCTTCTATGGGTTTTTGGCAGGTCTCATTGTAGAGGGACTAGACCGCTGTAGGAGGTGACCAGAAGTTCAGATGGACGTTTGATTGGTAGTTGTTCTGATGAATGGAGGAGTTAGTTTTTATTGCAGTATAAACAGTCAGTACCTAAAAGAGTTATATAACTTGTCCAATGTCTAAAGCTGTACAGAGCAATGCGGAGACTGAGATCTGTCTGACACAAAAATTACCGATCGGACTGAGATTAATACTAAGACTAACTCATCAACTATTACTCGCTATTAATTTATATACATGAATATTCGGTAAATTGCGAGAATAGTTTTCGATATAGTTTGCATTTAGGAAATCTGCTAGTTTTTTCATTATTGCAACTTCGAGCGTTTCGATGACCCGAGGCAATCTAACTCTAACGAATAATGTCAAGCATGTAAAATATTCTGACTTTAGATGCGAGAATTGTGCTAATTCTCACAATGCTGAAATAATGCTGACATGGCCCGAGGTCATTGACTGCTATTAACAGATTCCAAGAGTTTTTATTGCCAAATTCAGCAATTTTTACTAGTTTTAGCTTGCAAAAGTTGCACATGACAACATATGTATAGTTAAATCTTAGGGGTATTTTAAACCGATGTTTTTTTCATCGACAATGACGCAGTTATTGTAAAACATTATAATTTTAGCATTTTTGGTCAAATAGCTTTATTTTTTTTCTACCTTTGGTCTATTATATTTATGTATAATATGTCTTTCAATGAGGGTTGATAATAGTAGTCTAGAGTAGGGATTCCAATCCCGGGATCCCGAGCTATTTTCGATACCTATGAATCCCGGGATTGATAAACATTAAAAAACAAAAATATAACAGAAAAAATACTTTTAATAAAAAATAGCTACATTAGAAATAAACTGAGTTTGAATGAAGTTTGATTTATACCCATGTATAAGTTGCCGATTCATTTTATGTTATCACATAAATTAATAAAAATGAGAAAGATTGGAAAAAACAATGTTTCGCACTATTAACAAAGTAATTCCACCATGATCTCATACGTTTTTCGGCAGTTTCATATTTGCCTGACTAATTAGATTTATGAAGCAAAAAGGCCAAAGTACACCATGATTTGCTTTACTATTTTAAATCTCGCTAACCCATTCATTAAGTTTTTACTTTCAGAAACAGCAATCTCATATTAAATTCACATTATTATTTATATTACAATATTATTTACTCCATTAAACTTATGTATTTCCAAGATTGAATGTATACAATATTAACAAAAAAATTCTTAAATAGTATAAATTATACTAGATTTATTTTTGAGCAATTTTATCAATGTTATTTGTTAATATAAAAATTTTATTTTAACAGTGGAAAAAATACCAATCCCGGGATTGTCAAATTGTAATCCCGAAATCTCGGGATTAGAATTTTGGCTCGGGATTGGATTCCCTAGTCTAGAGAAATGGTGGATCAAGAAGAAAGTGATATCTTGACATGATTTAAATAATAACACATCAAAATAATATAATATAATTACACAACTCTTATAATATTATTTCCTGAATTTATAATGTTACATAAATTTGTAATATAAAATACTGTAGAAAATTGTTGTGGTTTTACAGTATTATCTTAATAAATAACTTGTTATTTTGTAAAGTTTACGTGGTTTGGGTCTTTGAAAACAATTGATTACAATATATTAATTAAAAGTTTTATAAGTTTATACTTTATAAGATACGTGGGTAGGTAGAAACGTGATATTATTGGATATACCTTTCAATTTTGAAAATATCATTATAATTATTAATGATTATACTAAAATTGTTATTAAAGTAGTAACACAGAATTAACGCGGAATTCAATATTTGATACAATTATTTAATATATTTTTGAAACAGTTTAGAAACATACTTTATGGAAAATAAGTATTTGAACTCGTACCTTTCAATTTAGTGTGATGGCTAACTGTGGTTCTTGTTGCTATGTAAATTGATAGTAACAACGCAATCTGACGTGTTTAAAAAATCATCAGTAAGTGACTAATATAAGTATCAGTTCACTGAGAAATGGATGTTAGATTAAATATACTTACTAAAAAACAAGAACACACTTATTATTTAGTTTTGGAAGCTTTTACTTAGAAATATGAAACACAACAAAGAATTCATTTATTGTATTGTTATAAACATGACTTTATAAATTGTGTCGCTACATTTTAAAATCAGCCAAGTCCATCTTTAGGTATTTATGACTTTTTTGTGAATGGATGAAGATCTACTGCTTTCTAACATTTTTGCATTATCAAAATGTGGAATTTATTAATTTTAAATATTCTATACTCGAAATAATATAAACTTTCACCCTTGTGACTGTGTATATGAGAAAACAAAAAGCTGTTTTTCTCCTATTCATCTATTATGGACTTGGCTGATTTTGAAATCTAGCGACACAATTGTTATAGTAGTATACGGTAGCAAAGATCTTCATAATAAATATCATTTTATAACTTACACATTTGATAGGTTTAAAAATAACAACAGTGATATATTTATTTTATTCTCTAAGCAACAAAGTTGGATTAGGATTCACAAATTAATACTATAAAAATCAAAACCAATTTATTTTTATACTAACTCATGCAAATAAAGGTTTGGTATATTCAAAAGTATTTTTGTATGAACTTTAATGGTCTTTGTCCTGGAGATTTTAAAACTGTCTACTTCATACTATAAAACTGGTAATGCTTTCATGATAAAGCCAACCAACTTTTGCGCATTGGTCATATTATTTTACGTTCATCAGGCAAACTCTAGCTGGCCTACGGCATAAGCAGTCCAACTAACGAAGCCGTCATTTTTTAGCGTCGGTTCGATTCCCAGTCTAGTCCCATGCTCAAATCACGTCGGAGTCACAACTTTGGGGATGAATGATACGTGGGGAGATAAAGTTGTTCTTGCTTGGATTTTCTGGGGAGAGACTTAATTTACAAAAATACATAAATACAATAAAGATGACAGAGTGAGGTTATAATCACTGTAACGGATGTATTGGTGAGATCGATGTGATGAAAAGATTCATTATATTAATGAACCGTGAGACTGAACTCGAGTGGAATGACTGTTGACTACTTATGTCAAGTGATCGGACTCAGTGTGAGAGTGGTGAGGACGTAATTAATAAATTACAAGAGATATTGTCACAATTAACAAATTATAATATACCCTACTGATCTAGTTATGATTGAGGAAATGCTGACGATTATTTTTGCTGCATAGTTTTGTTTTGACCATAAATATATTAAAGTGTGTCACCCAAGTAATGCTGAGTGGTATGATTGCTACATACTATTGTATATTCAAATTCAAGTTTCATAAATATGTCTGTTTTTCTTTCAGTTACCTACCACAGCTTCCTTTCCTACAACATACACCCTTAGCTACTGGTAGAGACCGACAAGTTTAACTTGAGGCTCCGCGACAATGCGATAGCTATGAAGCGGAGCTTCACGTTAAATTTGTCGATTTCTAGTATATAACAGTGGCGAAGGGTAGACGTAGGCTGTTAAGATCTGATATAAATAATGCACACTAAACTTTATCAGTTAAACGTGTTTGTTTTCATTGAACTAAGACCACAATGTGGAGTTAGTGTTTATTAGTTTTTAAAATTCAATTAAGCCCTGCCTTACTCAAGACATAGTAGTTACTAGTCAACAAATATTCGTGTATCTATAAAAAATCTAAAATTATGCCATTAAACAATACATAGTTTTAGATACTCGTATTTTATAGATAAAAGAATATTTTTTCTCGATTATGGCTTAGCGTGGCAAGGTTTAATGAATTTTAAAAAACTACCTAACACCATCTGTAATATGTATTCTTAAATCAACGAAAACAAACAAGAAAGATTGAAAATGTGTGCACAATCACCCATAGAATACCTAAAATATTATGGTTTGGTTTAGGCAGGGTTTTGTTGATTTTTAAAAATACACTAGCACCATAATATCTAAATTATATTATGTGTTAGTTCAATGAAAACAAATAAGTGTGAGTGACAAAGTTTAGTGTGCACTATGTATGTCAAATCTTAACAGCCCACCCCATTGGTCGGCAAACTCATTAGTCAACAGAGCCAAATATCAACAGTACAACGATTGAGATTTCTTTTGAGAGCCAAATTTCTTAAACTTACCAAAGACTGCTTACTAACTTAATAAACTTTAGTTAAAGTTTTAATTTCTAATTAAACCATAGGTACCTACACTGAATTAAACTTGATATAATACAAAATAATGATCTTATTTATTGAGGAAAATTAAATTGAAATCATGACAAGACTGGAAAACACTTGATGTGAATAATGGCCTTGTATCTCCTTGGAAAGTTTGGGTAAGTCAGGTTTGTATGTTGTTGTTTTTAATCTTAAGCGCGATCCCAGGTTCTCATCAATAATACGAATTCTTCGCATTTGCATCGATGCATTTGTAGCAGAGCCATACTCAAGAAGCCAAATAGCCGCATGTGGCTTGCGAGCCGTGGTTTGACGACCACTGGCCTACCCCACCCTTCACCACTGGTATATTATAATTTAAAACAATTGCGTTATGCTTATAAGTTTTACTGTTATAACTTGTTATTTTATACTTACACAACAATTACTTTAAAATGTCACCATCACTTACGCAGTACATGGTAGTAAATAAAATTATTTATTTATTTAAATAAATAATAAGGCTTTTTGATAATCCCGCGTGGCATCTTACACAACCTTCGCATAAAAATTATAATTCCTTTATTTATAGCGGTGTAGAGATACGCAATTTCGTAAGTTATAATATTTGGCTAATTAATTTCGAGACACCATAGAGAGGGTGTTCCTGCGCCTCTCTGTGGTTTCGCCACCGGTGGCTTAACAAAATTAATTTACTAGAAATGTGTCATGCACTAGAAGCACCGCGTTATAGTTAAGTAGATCCGTAACAATTCGTTATCGGATTTTATTTAAATTATTTATTAAGGACCTCTACGCGTCTCTAGCATACGTACATAGGTACTAATTATTCATCGAGTGCTCAAATTCTGCGAATGTAGAATTCCGACAGTTAATAACAGGCAAATATTAATCTAGATTTTTAAGAGATGCTGTGAAACCGTTACATCTTTTTGTTGATCGAAAAGGGTCAATTTTGTTTAGATTTTTAATTTATTGCATATTGATGTGATAAGTTTATTATTACAATTTATGAGTTTAGGTATATATTATATTTTAGAACTTTTAATAGACGTTGAGCTTATTCTGCTTCTTCTTTCTGGTATCGTCATGACATTATCATTTTAAAATAAACATTTACAAAATTTTGAAAACACTTCCATTTTCTTCGATAAAATATATTATAACCAGTGGCAGCTCGTCCATATGCACTGCGGTACTGCAGCACTCCTAAGCAAACTGAGACAACAAATGTAATAGTATAATAATATGTGTCCATAAAATTATGTATATTATATGAAAATATCCATATTATTAAGCGTGTAATCAGCTCGCCCGCGCAGCGATACATTCAATGTCCAATAATATTATCATACATCGCGGTAGGTAGTTGATTTTGCATAGTACCGATTTCAATAGAATATTCTCGAGTGGGCAAAGGAAGGGCGCGGGCAGCGGTGTTCGCAGCTGTAAGCCAATTTGGCACCGCGAGTCAGACAGTCCGATTTTAGTATTTCTCCGTTTCTGCGTCACGCGTGAGCAGGCGCACCACAGCAAGGAAAGAAATATAATAGCTATAATGATTTATTAACATTGTTAAAAATTATTTCTGCAAGCAATTTATGCAATGTTCTTTATTTTAATTATTAACATAATTAATTATTTATATTTCATTTTGATGTTAATAGTAAAATATAATCCAGATAAACATTTATTTTTATTTTTAATCAACCGCAGCACCCCCAAATATCTTATCCACGAGCTGCCACTGATTATAACCAATACAAAAAATCCTTTTAAAAAAATTTACACACTCCGCAAGAATCGTACTTGTATCTCTCGGGTATCGCGCCCACGCACATTTACCACAATGTTAAAGGGGTCATACGTAATTACGACAAAATTTAACTTATGGCTTTTAATGCCGTGTTCACATTGGCAAGAAGTTGCTGGCAACCTCATTAAATTTCGATTAAATTAATTTTTGGTCAAACAAATTTTGATAATTATCGTGAAATTTAATGATTTTGTCAGCAACTTGTTGCTAGTGTGAACACGGCATAATACTCACTGTAGCGCTTTCTAAATTGAGCTTCATCGGCGATCGGCTTTTTTATTTTAAATCAATTTAGGTATTAATATTTAATTACTAACCGACGTCACGGATCACTACAAGATTTTTTATTGTTACTTACTTGAACTTGATAATAATTTTTAATTACATAAATGAATTAAAGCTACTCTCACTGTTAAAAGAGGACTCCAGGTTTTTTTTTGACTTTCTACATTCGGATTGAGTTTATACAGAATAGGAATTACATTATTATACATGTAAGTTTTGGCTGGGGTCTGTACTAAAGTTTGCAATACTATTTTAATGATTGCCTTTTGGCATGGCCCCCACATCCTGAAGCGGGCCCCAAGTCTAGGAACTTTGACGGCCCCCCTACCTATTGCTAAAGATAAAGGCAGTGTGATGCTCTACAGTAGCGTTTTCCAAAAAATGGTGTACGCGGTAAAATTAATATTGTGTTTTAGTGTTTTTTGTCGCTGTAGGATTGGTTTGTCAAATAGACCGAATGTTTGGGAGGCGAAAAACAAATTTTATAATCCTATATTAAATTTAAATACATGGAGATATTTAAATTGTTGTTTTTACAGCATATGAATGATGTATTTATTACCATTACAAAGTAATTTTAAAAAAAAGGTGGTTCTGGTCCATTTAGATCTGCATAAAAAGGTCAATTTCAACAAAAATGGATATTCGACAAACCACATAAATTAAAATGATAATAATATTAAGATAAATAGCGCTTATATAGACTTTTTTTTACTATTCGAGAGAATTTGTAATGTGTGTTTAAATCACTTATCTGGTCGATTCGCCTCGCCGGGCCCTTCCTGAGCCCGGGCCCCCAGACTAGAGCCCTTTCACCCCCCCCCCTTTGTGGGGGCCATGCCTTTCGATTATTACCAAAATTTTACGTCGGCAAATATTATACTAATAATTATTATGTAAAACAGGTCTCTATAAATTTTAGTAAACCTATATTTCAACGAGATGTCACTCCAAACTAATAAAGATGGAAAAGTAGATATCGTTTACTTCGCTTTACGATACTCCAATATAACGTTGTATCCGTACGGTTGAAAGTAAAAAGACACGGAAAGAAAATGGGCGAAAAGGTGATAAAGTTTCGTCACTGAATTTTCCGGGTGAAAATCGCACAGAGAAAACTTAAAAACACGGCCTATAAATCATTTTCTCTCGCGGCTTAAATGTGAAAAGCTCACACTGCCGGATAACGGTGTTCGTGTGATAAAATACCTTGTTTTTTTTTTGTTATCTTAATCTTGCTTTAGTTGAAGTGTTGATATTATTCATAGCATCTTTTAGGTGGATACAGTTAAGGAAATTCTGGACTCCCCTGCTTTGTTGTTTCTTTTGATATCACAAACAAATTTTATATTTCAAAAAGAATATAATACTTCAAATAAATGGTGGTTTTACCACGTATTTTAAAGCAAATTTTTCAGTTATAGATTTTTCTGTTTTCAAATACTTACTTTACCCACTACAGTGTTGGAGCATAAAACAAGTCCAAGGACATACCACTTCTTTCGATACTGTGTAGATCGCTTTTGTAATACCACTATAGGATGAGAAAGGGTTTGCCATGCCAAAAGAACCCTTGAGGTTATGCCTGATACATCACAACTAGGGATTCCAATCCCGGGATCCCGAGCTATTTTCGATACCTTTGAATCCCAGGATTAATAAACATAATCCCGAAACTTTCTGGATTGATCAATTTTTATGGAAAATAAAATAAAAACAAAAATATAACAGAAAAAATATTTTTGATAACAAATAACTACATTATAAATAAACTGAGTTTGAATAAAGTTTTATTTATACCCATGTGTAAGTTGTCGATTCATTTTATTTTTTCACATAAATTAATAAAAATGAGAAAGATTGGAAAACAACAATGCTTCGCAATGCAGCTGTTGTATAGTAGCGATCAAATATATATTGTTTAAAGTATCAAATTATTCTGCAATAATATATTCCCAGCGAATCAATTTCCAGTAAACAAATCTTAGCTGGATCAGCAAGTTGATTGACGATATTAGATACGGTATATTATTACAGCTACATATTATCACAACGCAGTATATCATTACGGTGTATTAGCCGAATAATCATTTTTCATGGTATCATATTTTCTTACGACTGTAATAATAAATAATATTTCACAGGCTACTTGATTTAAAACGCTGACTCTATAATTAGTCTAATATGATTATGTACCAGAATTTAATGTTAATGTATTTCTTTTTATTGTATAAATAACGAAGAATAAATTATCTAAATGTTACTCGAATCCAAGTACCTAGCTCGTAACTATCTCAGTAGATTATATGTACTATCATTGTTTAATATACTATTGCACCGATACGCTGCTAATAAATTTCACCTTGCTACATCGTAGACTTTATTATCATCATCCTCAACCTACACATCGAACACCACAGTAGTGACCCAACAGCACTATTAACAAAGTAATTCCACCATGATTTCATACGTTTTACGGCGGTTTCATATTTGGCTGACTAATTAGATTTATGAAGCGGAAAAGCCATAAGTACACCATGATTTGCTTTACTATTTTAAATCTCGCTAACCCATTCATTAAGTTTTTACTATCAGAAACAGAAATCTCATATTAAATTCACATTATTATTTATATTACAATATTATTTACTCCACTGAACTTATGTATTTCCAAGATTGAACGTATAACATATTAACAATAAATGTATTAAATAGTATAAATTACACTAGATTTATTTTTGACCAATTTTATCAATGTTATTTTTAAATATAAAAATTTTATATTAACAATGGAAAAAATGCCAATCCCGGGATTGTCAAATTGTAATCCCGGGATCAGAATTTTGTCCCGGGATTGGATTCTCTAATCACAACTCACAACCATGTGAATCGACTTTTCGTGATTACTTCACTCACTAAGAGTCGTCGTGTCATGAAATCGAGTGTTTGTAATGTAGAAGTATTAATTAATGAACTACTAAAATTCAGCAAAGACATTGTTTCCAAAATCTCAAATATCGAGACCAATGAAACATGATAAAATGTATTCTCTCGATGCGTCACATTTTCAAATAATGTCATATATAATAATATATGTGCTTAAATGCCTTAGAAACATATTTAAAAAAAAATACTGTATACTCGTATTTTGGACTAGAACTCAAATACAAAACATTCACTTTACGGGTCGGCGCTCTTATAAATTTAGCTATTGATTCAACTTTCCTTCTCATGAATAACTCGCAACAACAAGAATATTTTTTGAGATGTGTTTTATATTGTAGTCGTTCATTTTACTAAGTTTTTTTTAAATAAGTTGTATTATTAATATACTGTTACCTCATATCGCCTTTGTTTTTTCATAGTTAACTTGTGAATTAAAATTTTAAAATATTAATATGTAGTTTATTTATATAAAATACTGCTGAGTTGACACCAGTATTTTTTTATAGACATGGATATTCTTTCCGACCATGTCCAATCCAAAAAGGATCATATGAGCCTACACAGAGTGGAGGTTTTGTATTAAAAGATTTTGTTTTTACGAGAAATATAAGTCAGCCACTTGCTCAACCTATTAAGTCCATACTTCTACTCATACACAAATTGAAAACCAATGTGTACTTGCCAGATCCAGGTTTGAACCTGGGATCCACAACGCTATATGCCAACGCTTAAGCCGCGCGGCCACCGTGGATGTGAAGCGCTTCAGTGAGTATTAAAAGACCGAATTGTTAAAATTTGTCGTAATTAAGTATGGCTCATTATGCGTAATGGAGTATGTACGTGGGCGCTATACCCGAGAGATGCAGGTTCGATTTCTGCGGGGTGTTTTACTTTTTTAAAAAAGATTTTTTCGGTACAAGTCGGTTATGTGGAATACAGCGGCAAACGCATTTTGAAAATAGCCGATATACCGGATTATTTGTTAGGGATATTCTCTGTCAGTGACTCCCAAAAATTATATTTAGGTATAATATTATTTTTATTATTTTAACTTTGTCCGAAAACCATAAAAAAAACGTTTTTGTCCCTCTTATAGGTAAAATTTGATTTCTGTGGATTACTCCTTTTTTTCATTCCACTATCGATATGAATTTGAATTGAAAGTTAGCTAAATTTCGCTGTCAGATTTAAGTATAAATTTTAATAATCATAAGGCAACGTAAAGTGAACAAGTCGCCCAAAATAACGAAGTAGTTAGATGACTTCAAAAGTGGCGAAGCATTATCTCTTGTGGGCAAAGTTTATGTCCAGCGAGTGCTTTCAAAATACACACATGGAAGCTGTACCCGAACTTACTTCGACAACTACCTGAAAGCTTAAAACCACGCCAGGCTTGAGTGGGTATAAGCTTTGTACTTTAGAGTGTAATACTGGTTTTATTTTACACCAAATTAGCTTACGGCACACACCAATAGGTTGGACCGTATTATACATAAATTAACGATAGCGGTTGAACGTAAAAAAATATTTTCCTAATTCATTATTTGGACAGTGGCGAAGGGTGTAGGTAGGCTGTTGAGATCCGCCATAAATAGTGCACACTAAATTTGTTTACATTGAAATTAGACTACAATTTGTAAATGGTATATATATATATCTAAAATTTTGCAATTAAATTATACAACACTTTGGATATTTTATAGATGGAATAGTATTTTTTATCAATAATATTTTGGTTTAGGCAGGGCTAAAAAAAATTAACCAACAATATATTATTGTGTATTATGTATTCTCAATTGAAATAGCTAGACCTTGGATTCTAACGCGAGACACGAACTTATGTATAAGCCGATACATTACCACTCACTCATTGCCAGTCGATTAGTATATTATTATTATTTATTTAATAAATTATATTTAAGTATTTTACTGTGCATACAGTTACCTAAAACCCGAAGACTTGACGTGCTTTCTCTTTATAATATATTTACCCATCCTTTTCTTTTCAGATACCAAAATTCTATTGTGTTTAGCTTCTAGATTTTATATTGTCTTTTTAGAGCCACTTAGACAAGTTATTTGCTATGGTCTAAACTAGGGAATCCAATCCCGAGCCAAAATTCTGATTCCGGGATTTCGGGATTACAATTTGACAATCTCGGGATCCCGGGACTGGTCCCGGGATTGGCATTTTTTCCATTGTTAATATAAAAATTTTATATTTACAAATAACATTGATAAATCGGTCAAAACTAAATCTAGTATAATTTATACTATTAATGAAATTTATTATTAATATTGTATACGTTCAATATTGGAAAAACATAAGTTTATTGGAGTAAATAATATTGTAATATAAATAATAATGTGGTTTTAATATGAGATTGCTGTTTCTGATAGTAAAGACTTAATGAGTGGGTTAGCGAGATTTAAAATAGTAAAGCAAATCATGGTGTACTTATGGCCTTTCCGCTTCATAAATCTAATTAGTCAGCCAAATATGAAACTGCCGTAAAACGTGTGAGATCATGGTGGAATTAATTACTTTGTTAATAGTGCGAAGCATTGTTTTTTTTCAATCTTTCTCATTTTTATTAATTTATGTGAAAAAATAAAATGAATCGGCAACTTACACATGGGTTTAAATCAATTTCATTCAAACTCAGTTTATTTCTAATGTAGTTATTTGTTATTAAAAGTATTTTTTTCTGTTATATTTTCGTTTTTATTTTATTTTCTATAAAAATTGATAAAAAAATCAATCCCGAAATCTTCGGGATTATGTTTAATAATTCCGGCATTCATAGGTATCGACAATTAATAGCTTGGGATTCGGGATTCCGGGGTTGGAATCCCTAGTCTAAACGTCATAGTTGTTAAGGCAACAGTAATAATTGAAATATTTACATAAATTCAAACTAGGTAGAGTTTCCGCTTCATGACTGTTTTATCTAATTTTATGTTAGATTATCAGGTAAAGAGGGTTATCAGTTAAGTAAAGAGTCCAAAAAAGTTAAAAAAAGTGCAAAGTTATAAAACTTTTACTCTACCTATTCGGTCATGATAAATTAATGTGTAAAATAATAATTGTTGCGATAAAGTCGACCACGTAATTACTTTACATTATTATCCAACCGAGTTTTCAATTCAACAATAATGTACCGTTGTCAATTTGTCTATTGCATGTGCCTGTTATAAAACCACTTCTTCGAAGAGAGGTCTGGTTATATAATGGTTCAAATACACTCTATGACGATCGGTCATATGTCGAAAAACCCGTTTCTTATGTTGGCGTCCTGTGTCACAGGGTGTCACAGAGTGTAAATACGATGTCATAGCTGTCATACAATATGTATGTATAAATATTGGAATGGCATAGATTTGATCATATACACTAAAACGCTCTTAGCATATATGTGCCCGATCGTCATATAGTCTATTTGAACCTTAATACATTCAGAAACGACATTTTATAGTAGTATTCGTAAGCCTACAGACTTTGCTAGAATAATAATAGTGAATCGATGTATTTTATAATATTATTTTTACTATCAAGAAAGTCCCAAATATTGTGAGCTTTAACCTTTTAAAATATAATTCTATTGTAAGTCTATGTCATAATAATGAAAGGGATCAGCAACATGAAAGCTCAGTCGTGTATTTTTATAAATTCGAAGCTTTATTCTATTGTCGAATGTTCACATTTAAGCCCACAGCCGATCCATTACTCTAGATCCATGCATACTAACCTTTTATATTATTATGATGTATGTGATGTAAAATTTACCAGTTCCTACGAGAAGAATTACACAATATACCGAATATTAATATAAAATGGCTGAATGCAGGTCCCATCATGCCTGTACGGATTCTAAGTTTAATTGAAAGAATAACACTCAACTGCAAAGATGTCTACAGGTTTTGCAACACTATGTCAGTTGATGCAGGCGTCTTTCGTTTTTGTGTATATAATTCGAAAAAAATATTGTTGGTTAATTTAATAAAACGCACTTTTTTATTATTATTTTTTTTATTATTTATATTTTTTTTCTATTGGACGGATAATTAATGTAATTATTGTTATATTATTACTATCGCTTTGGATTTTGATTGATAAATTATGTTTTTAAAAAAAATGTATTCAGTTAAACATGTCCCTCTGAGGCGGACAAAACCGGTTCTAATTTATTGAATAAAAGTGGAATAAGTACTACAAAAAATGCGTTTTATTAAATAAAATAATAATACAATGCAGTTTTACCATGAATTGACAGTTAACAAGATAAAAGAAAAAAAATCGTAATAAATACATGTATTATATTCTTTGTTGGGTTACCCGGTACACGCCACTTGATGGTTAACTTTTGATAAATAATATGATAAATGAGGTTGACGAATGACAAGAGCTGGTGTCACGGCTTACCAGGTGTTCAGACTTATTGCTTAGACGACGGTCACACTAAATCAAGCTGACCCGGCCGTGGTCCACGAATAACTTCTGAATCAGTCCGTATTCGCTTTATGCCTTACTCACGACGATCTAGCAGTACAAAGGCTCGAATCCGCCTGCTGTCTTCAGGTAACTTGAGAAAACTGCACATTATACAATCACGGTCGACTGATGACCTGTAATTGAGTTATACCTGGACTTGTGACAATAACTCGGGTTTTAAGGTAGGAGGTATTCAAGCGACCATAATTGGCCCAACCAACAGTGTATACAAAGAGTTATATATTTCAACGCAGATGTACATGACGTAATACTGTGTCACTGTATTCTGTTCAGGATATTCCCAGCAGTCATCAGCAGCATCATCATCACTAATTTTAATACATTAGACATTTTCTTTTCATTGTATCGCCATGTCTAGAATACATATAAATGAAACATCTAAAAAATATAACCAAATAGTTACTTACACAATTTTTATAATATTATAATCGTACTGTTAAATTAGTTTTAAAAAAAATTAAAACTTTTTTATGCTCTCCGACCAACCACAAACACCACTGCAGCGTAACCCCATAAGATGGCAGGTGGTACAGAACAAAGGGTGCTTAATTAGGCAAGACAAAGTTTCCCTTCATCCAACGATACTTTAACGGAACACACTGTATTATTTATCTTTTTCTTTGGCTGTTGGAGGAGAGATTTAGCTGTGAGAAAACTCATTTCTTAAAATTAATTGAAATCGTTTGTCATGTCGCATCATCGCTCTTTACAATATGTCAGTAAATGAATGCTGGTAGGTGCTTTTTCATTGAGCTTTTTTTAATTCTGTAGTTAATTAAGTTTATTTTGAGCTTTCGTAATTTTTCTTGGTTTTCTACTATAAAATAACGGAATTTAAAAGAACTTATTCTAGAAAATATATGCACATTACGCTGTTATGTAGTTTAAAATTCGGTCATGTCCATATTCTGCTGTTTTGAGATAATCGAAAAAACTGTCAAACACACTAAGCCGGATTACACAGCAAAGCTCGCATTGACTGCAATATGTTGAATATGTCGATGTGATTTTGGTGGTATTTACGAAACATAATATGTAATTGAATGTTTTGCACATATCTCGAATGCGACATTTTAATTTGAAAAAATAACTGGTATTGGAAGCAAAACAATTCACCCGACATGGGGCACAGGTATACTATCGAAATGTTGCACCGGCATACATGTTGGGGATTTTTTTCATTAAATTAGTTAACATTACAAGATATTTGTTAAATATTGCGATATTATTCAGTTTGAGATTCGGCAACAAGGCAAAAAAAAAGATGGTCGTGCCAGCGAAAAACTAGCGCCTTTAGCGGGAAACGGTCAAAATAAATATTTACAATTGTTTTAGATAGAGTTGTATAATAATATATCAAACCCATATCAAAGCAAATGTAAAAATTTCTCATACAAAACTGAGGCAAAATGATGAATATTATTATGGCTTAATATTCTAAAAAATACCCTCCAGCAGTCCGACAAAATATAGTTGGTCATATTTTCCTCGATAAAATTTCTCCGCCAGAGTGGCAATGTGACTTATTCTAACGCTTCCAGCATTTGGCATTCCCAAGTAAACTCCTTAACTCTCGTGAGACGCGCACTACTAAGCGGGCAGCGACTTGCGCTGATCTCGCTTACCAAAGCCTACCGCACAACTTCTACTGACGCGCTTACCGTACTCACGGGGGTGCCACCCCTCGATCTGAAAATCAAAGTCAGAAGATCGATCACCCTCTTCTTGAGGAGGATCAGCACAACACTCGCCGGTGTCCATCTGACACCACCGCAGAGATTCGAGGACGTTCCTTACAGGAAGACTGTAAGTGACATTGTGTACAAGACCGCATTTGTGGCATGGCAGGCGAGGTGGACCGCTTCCTCCAAGGGGCGGCACACTTATTCACATATTTTGCAGGCACCAAACTAGAAGACTCCAACCTTCGCACTGAATTAGCCAGTTCCTAACCGGCCATGCAACTTCGCCGCCAGACTACACGAGTTTGGCTAGATTGTAAATGAGCGGGCATGACCACCAAGATGTTGAACACATCCTCTGGGATTGCCCGCTTATGGAACTCGAACGAGCGGAGCTGTTTACCAGGGTCCATCCTCACACGGGCCCAATTGGACATGGAGATCTTATAGCAACCGAGACCAACTTTGCGGCATTCGAGAAATTTACAGCGTTGTATGGGGAGCAGGATAGTTTCGACTCTTCTGTAGACTCATCCATTTCAATTAGTGAATCAGTATGCGGGTACACAAAGCGCTTAACGTCAGCGGACAACACAGCCAGTCCCAAAAAAAAATCTTTCATAACTTTAATCTTTAAGCACTATGGTGCATGGTTGCAGCATCAGTCCCGTGCGGCTCCGTCTCGGGACGGAATGAGCACTTAAAATCACTCCTTTCAGACATGTTTAAAGCGTCATGGAAAGCGGCCGTGCATATCCACGGCTGTGCATATATGACGGGTGGTGGCGGAAACTTTAACGATGGTCGTGACCTCATGGCTGAGGACTGTGACCACCTTAATATTCTGTTATTTTTTGAGCGACCAAGACTTTCCACCCTTTACAGGGCAAAGTGAAGGCTACTCCCAGTCAACTCCTTCATTTAGTTGGTCCAGTGCACCAAACAATATGTTCAAAAAGTTTAATAAAAAAATTCATTTAGAATATATTGTCAAGAGCCATTCAATTATCTGTAGTCTCTGGATGATTGACTGTTTTTTCCTGTGATATATCCAAAAGAATAATATGGCACAGAGTTTCAGTAGGTATCCTAGCACTAAAAAAAATATATACATACCCAATTATAATTAATATAACACTAACTAACGTTGATGTCAGATAATCTAAACAAAATAAGTAAGTAAGTGAAGGATATCCGGGAAAATAAATGCCCGCCAAATTTTAACTTGCTATTAAAGTCCGTAAGTATGCGAGGCAAAATAAAAACTTTTTTATATAAAATTTTATATGCAACACGAATAGAGCCCTCAAAAAATAATATAAAACAACTCTAGGCCGTTTTATCTTTCATACAACACGCCTTTTAACCTTTAATACCAAACACGCTTATTCTACAGAGCCGCATTTTGTTTGTTGCAATGTGTGCAACATAAACGAGTGTCCAAAAAAGGAGACGGTATGTTTGAATTATTTTCCATAATATTCAAAAGTCGAAATACGTTCTTCATTTTATTAAGTTGACTGACGCTTAGTGTGATCTATGTAATTGGTTTATGACATCTAGCGGGTTAAATTAAAATTGTGTGCAATTGTGATTATGATTACATAGTTTAATTTTGGTTCAGTAGATCAAATCAAATCAAATGGAATTTATTTATTTTACATATAATGAACATAACAAATTATAAATTCAAAGAGTTCACGACATGACAAAAAATATATGTTAATAATTTTCAAAAATAAAAATACTGAGAAATGTGAGTTATTAATACAATAAGAAATAAAATAAGTAAAGAAATAAAATAACACAAATACAAGTAGATGGAAGCACACAGAGTGGATTTTGATAGACCGTATCTTAAAAACTTATTAAACAACGTCCACCTAAATTCACCCTCACGTAAGTGGAATATATAAATAACTGAAGCGATTTCAATAAACATGGTTATTGTCCTCCCAATTGGCATTACTTATGGCAGGTTAGTTCTGCACCTTGGGAGAACAAACAACGGATGCCCTCGATTCCTAAGGTAATTATCAGAGACACACAAGCCAACACCACCAAGAATGGCAGAGTTTACATTTACGCCGCGTATAAATCTGAAAAAATATGTAGCCAAATAAAGATCCCTTCTAAATTTTAAGCTACAATATGTTAGCATACCTAAGAGAAAATTGGTCGGATAGAGCCACGGATATTATACATACAGCCGAAAGTAAAGGAGCCTCAAAAATTTTTTTTGGGCTCTCTCCACCATTAGACCGTACTTCAACTGATGCGGGGCCCAAACGATAGACCCACTTTCAAGTCTGCTTCTAACTAAGGAGTTATAGATAATTTTTAGTACCGTAACATCCGAAAAGACCCGGGAAGTACGCAAGACAAAGCCCAACATCTTAAGTGCCTTTTTACAAATGGAATCTATATGACCACTAAATGTCAGTTTACTGTCAAACGTAATTCCAAGATCTCTTACAATCTTAATATCAATTTATCATTTAATATGATCGAGTAGTATAATATTGTACATAAATGAAAAAACTACACAATATTGAACATGTAAAATATTGCTACTTTATAAAGGAACAATAAAAAATAGATTTGTTATAATATTACGAATAAAATAGATAAAATTATCCTAATTATCATAGTTAATATAACTACAAAAATAACTGATTTTCACTTTAACATTCTAAAATGCACAATATCTTTGCAGACGACCAATGCTCAGGTGGCATAAAGCGTTACCATCTATAAATATAAAGCGTTAAAATGAAAAATAAAACTCAGAACTCATGGTAAAATCATGACAAGATAAAAATAACTTTTTATATACAACCTTTTTAAATTTTCTGTTAAATCATATAAACTTCACTTGACTAGCTTAAACGATCAAAAAAAATTGTATTTGATAGAAATAATACTGAAATGTCATTTTTACATGTCATATTGACTTCCATAGTAACGCACGTATATATTAATAATTTAGTTGCTAGGACCTCAGACCCGTAGCAACCATTAATGGTGTCAAAATAACATTTCATGGCAAACAGAATTAACTTAAAATGAATTCAATTCTACTTAAAGATGGCTAAAAGTATTAAAAAAATGCATTGGCATCGTGTTCTGGTATATTATAAGAGATTCAAATGTCTAGCTAGTTATAAAGTTAGTTAAAAATCGATTGCAAGATTTGCACCGGACAAATAAGAATACGAGCTAAGAAAAACGTTGTAATAATGTAAAATACAGATCCCGAGTTACGTTTTACCAAATTTTACTTATTATTGATTAATTTAATAAAACGCTAATATTTTTTCTAGTGTTTATTCCACTTTTAATAAAAGAATCTGGACCGGTTCCACAGTTGCAGTTCCACCATGAATTGACAGTTAACACAATAAAAGAAATCGTACTTATGAAAAAGCAAGGCACTAATGCCAGTTTTTCACCTACATCGATGCAGCTTTTGGCGACTCTATTTTAACGTCGCCCATACAGACTAAAGCACCATTAGAAACCAGTATATTGCAATAGCCTTTACTCAAGCGCTGATGTTCTAAAGTTACAGATCAAGGGTAAACGTATTTTGTGGCTTAAAGACTTACTTAAAGACTAAATGGTGGATACGAGAGCAGCTTTACTAAACTTACTGATAGCAGAATATAAATCAAATATTGCTTTAATGATATCCGATATCCAAAAAGGGAAAGCGAGAGAAAAAGAAGAATTAAAAACTACAAATGAATAAAAAATATTTTAATAAAATGTCATGTAATATTTTCATCATATTTTTATTTTTGTTAATTAGGGCAGCTATACGTCTAGCAGTGGTCCTGCTTTCAAATACACAGCCTCTGTAGGATAACTTCCACGTTCAAATTGGTCATAAAGGGGCGTAATGGGCTAATATATATTTTACAATTTGTGAAGGAGCTCTTGGCTCTCCATAAGGGAAGGGGTCATATCAATTTCAGGATTAGTTTTAGAGTCGCTTAATAGTTTTTGATGTCTTAACTAATTATTTATTAATGTTCTGACTGTAACGTATTAGGAAATCAATAATATACAGTAAAATTCTCTATCTTGTTCATTCTAAAGTATTCTTAACAGAACTATTGTTGAGAGATTGAAACTGTACAACTTATTAACAGAACCTAATATTCGTTATAATACAGTATGCTACCATACTTCTTAAATTAAGTACTAGCATGCTTATTTAAATTGTTTTATACAACGTTTTTATTATGTTGTATTCTTATTTGTCCGGTGGTTGCTTATCCGGTACAAATCTCGCAATCGATTTTTAGCTAACTTCCCGACTAGCTAGACGTTTGAAACTTTTAGAATACATCAGACCACGATGCCAATGCATCTTTTTAATACTTTTAGCCATCTTTAAGTAGAATTGACTTAATTTTCAGTTAATTCTGTTTTGTATGAAAAGTTATTTCAGAAGAAATCCGTACAAAGTAAAATAGTATTATTGGTTGCTAGGGGTCTGGAGTCCTAGCAACTAAATTATTAATATATACGTGTGTTACTATGGAAATCAATATGAATGTCAAAATGACATTTCAGTATTATTTCTATCAAATACAATTTTTTTTTGATCGTTTAAGCTAGTCAAGTCAAATTTATATGATTCAACAGAAAATTTAAAAACGTTGTATATAAAAAGTTCTTTTTATCTTGTATATATTGTATTTTAATTGTCACCGCAAACTTTATAAATATTTTGTTTGGAAACATAATAAGTTACCAACAAAATTGTAGTAATACAATCATTCGACTTATGGTGACACTATAGTAAAATAATATTATCTCAGACTATAAAATAATGTTGAAACTCAACAAAATATACATTAACTACTTATTTTATTCAACACATAATTCACAAGGTTTTAAGAATGTACCATTCTAATCATTGAACAAATATAATTCTAAAAACACTCATGAGAAAGTATAGCCAATAGAAAAAATCCTTTTTGAAAAATTTAAAACACCCGGCAGGAATCGAACCCGCGTCTCTTGGGTATCACACCCTGTGTATTACTACTATGCTATGAATGCCATGCTTAATTGCGACACATTTTAACTATTGGCCTTTTTAATACCTGCTCATAAACGCTGTCCAAAAAAGGATTTTTTTCTATTGGCTATATTATCTCATGAGTGTTTTCAGAATTATGTATGTTCAAAATAATATACATTGTAAGTGATACATGTTTCGAACAAAGTACAACAAAACTTCCTGCCATAACCAACATTGTTTTTAAAGTAATTAAGCACAGGAGATAGCGAGCCAGCAGCACTCATAAATTTTAGGTGAAGTTCCACCGATGGATTCAATCTGGTGATGCATTCCAAATACCATCAACTTGGCAGGACTAATAACATCGTAAGTCTTCTACAAAGTTTACCTACACACATAGGTTCTGTCTAGACACAAAAGCATATTTCGATCTCCTGCAATCAAGTTATTGCACTTTGAATATTGGACTTCACGAAGTTAGTTGCGGACAGTATTCCCTCATAGGTTATTTTAAGTTTGATTAAAGTTACCTATGTAAGTTATCTTCTTTGTTGAAATACTGCTGGAAGAGTTACTCTGTAATATTATGATTATTATAATAATTCTATTTTACAAAACGATAATATAAATTGTATTAAATTCCAAATACCTTTTTTTGTTGCAACACAATTATCAAGAGTATACAAATAAACGACTTGTCTATGCTGAACTATAAAGCCTAGTACCCACGCACGTTCTTGCTCGACGGTTTTGCTCGATCGAGCATGTTGACTTGGAAACATGCTCGTCGTTGCGTCGACACAGTCGAGAAACTCGACACAAGACGCTATGAGGCCACCGTCGTACCGCCACAACTTCGACTATGAGTGAGAGCGAGGCACGAGCCTTGCCGGTGCGTCCTCACTCCTTCACTCAAATTACATCAAGCTAGAATTACGGACCTTCAATCTTTTTTGGATAGCGCAATTTGTTCGATGTCGAACAAAAATGGTACACACGTTGAGACATGTTGGAATGACCTTAAATCCATCGAGCAAGAACGTGCGTGTGTACTTATTATAAGAGTTTTAGAATAACACTATATCATTTTTATCCCTCACACTAGGACTAGTCGAGAATAATACCTAGTGGTTGCGCGTTTTTTCTTTCTAGATGCCTTTATGGATACCTCGCATTTACTATCGAGGTATTTTTAAGGACTTTGGCACACAAATTACTCTACTTGATGCAAGTCAAATGAAAATTGTGCCGGCTGAGAGAATATGCCTTATTGAAAACTATTTTTCTACCTTCGTCGGGTATTGCTAATTTGAATTCAGCCAGGGCTTATGAAACCGCCTTGCAAAAACCTTGGAAAATTCTTTATAGTGCAAGGCGGTGGTGATTCTGATGAATATTTTGTCGTATTCATTGGAAACTGAGGACTGCGATTTGTAGCCGAGTTTTTCCCGTGGTAAAAGAAATGTCGCATAGGACTGATATTCTGAGCATATACTTATCCTATCTTATATGACTGCAGTCACTGGATCTGAAAGGCTGTTATCATCATTACATGTCACCATTTATTATTTTTATTCTTTTTATTACATCAATACAGAAATTAAAAAGTGCATCTCTTCCGGCCTCGTTTGCCATGATCCCCGGAAGGTCTCGAATGTCCGCATCTGTCATCTGTTTTAAAAAGTTCATGTTGTGCCGCTCCTTTGGTTGCGCTTTTTGGAGTGGACTGTAATTTGAAGATGATTGTAGATTACGGAAATACGAACAGGAAATGACAGGCAATAAATTAGTTGCATTCCAGCACTTCATCGGTACAGTCAAATAATGCGCGAAACTCCGCATAATGTTCAATTTAAAATCAAATTCGAAATTACAATGTAAACATATCAACTCAACATAAAAACTAATTTGTTAGTCCTGTATATTGCCGTGTGTATCCAAAATTATTATCTACAATATACAAAACCAAGAAATGAAATGACTGTGTATCATTCTTAACTACCCGAATTACCATATCACGCACCGTATTCAGAAATTTGTACGTAAACAGTTCACCGCAGGACATTTATTTGTGCGCCACAGTACGTGAAACATGAGTTCGTATAACATTTAATCAAATGACGAGTTCTTCGTTGAATATTTTACCGTGGAATACATTTGTACGTATGCTACAACATGTGGAGATGTCTTTACTAGGTTAGGTTAGGTTAGGGATAATCTAATTAGAACATTACTATTTGTAAACTATCGCCGCATTTTGTAAGATACGTATAAATGTATTCTACGGTGAAATGTTCAACGAAGAACTCGTCATTTGATAAAATGTTATACGAACTCATGTTTCACGTACTGCGGCGCACGAATAAGTTTCCCACGATGAACTGCATACGTACAACTTAAATGTAACCATCACGCACACGCCACGCAACTTTCCAGAACAAATATCAATAACATCGAAGCTACCTTAGCATCTCAGAGTAACCCCCGATAGCTCTTTCATACATTGATAGTATAGTCGCCAGCTTTTGATTGAAGATGAAATCAAAAGAAGACCTTCCTGTCTGTCAAGGACAATTTTATTTTTGTCTTTTATTACAGGCTTTAGCAACTTACATCTAACATCGATTACGCGGGAAAAAAATTGCTAAGCACCCCGCCATTCTTTGCGTAAAACTTTGGATACTGCGCGAGCTTTTTTCAGTTAGGCCGGTTCACTAACGTGGCTCGTAAATTCGCTAATTTGTAGGGGAAAGTACAGAGTAAGTCGTAAATTTGATCGCTTTCTCGGGTTTGTTTTAGCAGATTGGTCTCAAATATCAAACACTGGCGAAAGTTTTATTTTTCTCTACGCTCTTTTACTTCGCAAAGTGATAAAAGGCGACCGGGATTCCAACTGAGTATTTCGCATACAGGGTGCGTGATGACATAATATTATTTATTGATTTCGCAGAAGAACTTTCTTGTAAATTCTACAATGTTTGAGTTGTTTATATTGATAGCTATTTGAGCTTTAAGCTCAGCCCCAAATGCTCTGTATATTTAATAAGATATGCGACATATCCAGTCTGTATTCGAGAGGTAAAACTATAGAAGATATGGCATATTTTCAACTTAATAAGAGAGAAAAATTGAGCAACTTAACTCTACATCATCATCAGCCTGAATCTAGCCACAGCTGGATGAAGGCCTCTTCCACTTCTCTCGGTCCTGTGAATTGCGTTGCCACGTACTTCCTCAGAACTTTATCATTTCATCGATCCAGCGGCCTCTAGGTCTACCTTGCGCACGTGTTGTACTTCTCGGATACCACTGTATGACTAGATTTGTCCAACGATTGTCTCTTCTTCGAACTATGTGTTCAACCCATCTCCATTTAAGGCTTTTAATAAACTCTATTATATCGCAAACCCTTGTCTGCTTCCTTATCCACTCACTCCTCTTTTTGTCCTTTCGCGTTACGCCCAGCATGCACATGTTGTGCTACTGTAAGTTTCTGGATCTCTCTTTTACTTAGGGTCTATATTTCACGCGCATATGTGATCACGGAAAGCACACACTGGTTGGACAATTTGCGCTTTAGGCACAGTGGAAGGTCACCTTTGAAGACATTATTCAGGCGGCCAAAACACTCTAGCCTAGCTTTACTCTACATAATTTTATAAAATAGTTAACAAATGTCCATCTCCTTCCATACTGGAAGAGTGTCCTCCAGGTGTAATCTGGCCGCTCTAGCAGCTGTCGGTCCAACCAGCTGTTGGGTTTATCGGGATGTTCAACCTGGATGCCACAAAGGCCAATTATATTGCAATAAAAAAATTGCGGCGTCTTATTGCGGAAGTGAAGATCTCTTCACACAATTTTGTTTGTCCGTATTATTTTAGCTTTGTTTTTCGTATATTATTATATATGATTATCATTAAATTTATTTATTTCTGATAAGTCTCTGTGTCTTTCTCTCCCAAAGCACTTTTTATTAAATGACGTCAATCAGTAAACAGTCAAAACTCACATGATAGCATGGCAAGAAGACTTGGGCATCTGCTCCTCAGACATTCTGCAGATGCTTCACATCTAAATAAAGCGTCTCATAATACGCTCAATTCAGACCGAGTATGGTGCGGGGTGGTGGGTTGGCTTGGATTGGTCTATGTTTATGTTGGCTGCCCTAGCATTTACTTTGACGCCGTTCGACTACCAGAGTCAGGGGCTGCCAATCGTCCACCGATCAATTGGTCTGGTATCCTGGTGGAAGATGAAACAAAATTCAAGTCCCGTAAATATTTCTTAAGACTTTATTACCTACTTACTTAAGTAATATACCACAGGCTACGTTCCTTTTTAAAAGGCAACTTCCGCCACTAATAAATCTCGTCGACTGCCATGATCCACATCGGTCCGATTATAGAGCCAAAGGAAAGAAAAAAAATCGGTGAGTGTACTTATGTACGAGCGTTAGAAGTTATACTTCTTTGGCGTAACAAAACAAAAACAAAACTTCTGATAAACTAGATTCCTTGACTAGCTCTTAATTATCTTATTAAATTACACATTCAAGAAAAAGGACCGCTTATTGGAACGCCATTGGTTTATTTCTATAGACTTAAACGTATATTACTAAATTAAATAATGGTTTCTTGTTGTCCAACTGTCACTTGTTTACGTAATGAATTGCAAATGATCGACAATAATAAATTCGCTGCCTAGGCAACGGAACAATTCTAAACTATAATAATATACTGTATAATCGTCACGATTGCAGTACCATACCGTGGCGTAAAGGTAGTGCGTTCGGCTGATAACCGAACAATCGGTGGTTCGAATCCAATCGAGTGTGTTTTTGTCGTGTGAAAAAATAAATGATGTGTTATATGTCACACGCCAAAAATACACTGTGATCTGATTTGCCAAACGCGCCAAAAGAAGTATAACTTCAAAAAGAATTACTTAATGTAAACCACAGTATCGATGTTTGAAGGAACACCCTTGAAAATCTAGAATAACGACATTGTTAGTATGTAGTGGGCCTTATGAACAAACATATTTCATATAGAAATAAAATGCCATGAAAAAAATCTTGGATTTTTTACTGTCTGAACATAGAACGTCTGTCAAATCACGTATTCTCAGTAACGCTTTTGTGGTGGGACATTACGTAATATTTCCCCAAACGTGAATAAACTAATAAATATTATTATATCGTACCATAGGATTCGACCATTCACTGTGTTGACATGATAAAACAACCCCAATACTTTTGTAGAAGAAAACTTCTTTATTACAAAGACTCAATAAGAGATATTAGTTTTCTGTCCAAAATAAATATTATATTAAATTTCTTTGTTTTTTGTTTTTTGTGTATTAAATAAATCTAAAATAATCTATGCAAACAAAGCCACACGGTCATTTTTTATGATGTATTTCAAGCAGTGGCAAAGGGTGGAGGTAGGTTGTTAAGATTCGCCATAAATATTGCACATTAAGCTTTGTCAGTCATACATACTATCGAACAAGAATTTCTGTCCACGTGTTAAAACTGTGAACTCATAAGCACTTCTTATTTAGTTAATCGCACTTCCGTTTTCAAATGAGGAACGCCCCTTAATTTATCATTTCATTTTACGCTTACGCGGTGAACAGATCTATAAATTTACGTAATTTGATGCTTTTTATAGTTAAAATGTGTCAAAAACGATCAGGAAAAATATTAAAATTATTATTAGTAAACTTTTCATTTATTGCGAATAAGAAAAGGAGTCGTATCGTAAAAGAAAGCCGACACATTATTTAAACGCGCGTTGCCGCCATGACAGGTATGTCACTGAGAAGACTTCTATAATAATATGCGACTACAGCGACTTCCGGCTATCGAGGAGGTCTTGTTGTCAGACAGTATTTGTTTTCATCTAAACAAGACCAAAAATTACAGATGGTGTTGTTTTGTTTATAAAATTTAATTTATTAAACCTTGCGAAAACTAAATAATTAAAATTGTGCAATTAAATCATAAATAACTTTTGGATATTTTATAAATATAATAATATTTTAATCTTTTATAGTTAGGTAAAGGCAGGGCTTAATAAATTTGAAAGAATGAACCAGCAATATATGTGTAATATTATGTATTCTTAATCCAACGAAAACAAATAAGTATGAATGAATAAGTGCGCACAATTTTGTCGTATCACCTAAAATATATCAAAACTATTATAGTTTGGTTTAGGCAAGGTTTACGTGATTTTTAAAAACAAACGAATACCATCTGTAAATTGTCGTCTTCGTTTAATAAAAATAAATACGTATGACTAGCAATTTTTATGGCGGGTATTAACAGCCTATTTCCACCCTTCGCTACTGACCTCAAGTGTGTTTTGATGCAGTGGAAAGTTCTGAATTACCCCTTGCCACACATACAAGATTTCATGTCATGAAATCATGTCGTGTAATGTCATACTGTTAGTTTGCTTATATAGGGTTCGGTTACATGTAAATTGTACGTATTAAATTTCACCGTAGCACAGTTCGCCGTGAGCTTTTTTATCGGAAAGAGATAACCGTATACTATACGGTTTGTGATTTTTTAAGATAGATATTTTAGATAAAGCCAATTATTGAATGATGCCTGGTAGTAATTGTATACTTGAATAAAATAATGATAATGATATAAGTGTTTATTTTATTATATTAATAGTACTGACCGACGGTACTTGAAAGCATTTGAATTCAAATTCTAATGGATTTAAATTTTATACTCTTCCGTTTGAGTCGTTTTTTGTGACCTGGGTTTCGCCTTTTGGCATCTTCAGGCACTATGTACACTCACCAACAAGTAAATACACAATGACTACAAATATAATTAATTCTAACTTATATAATAATTTATTACAATAAAGTAGGCAAAAACTATATCATCCGCCTATTAAGTCAAGGATCACAATAAAAATATAACAAACAATTTATTTATTTATGAATAGTCAAAGTGTTTGTAAAAAACACTTAGCATTAATAGCACAATCCATAGGATTGTACATCATACATGTAAGAAAAAGAATATTATGTAAACGAAAGGAGGGAAATTTCGATTTAGTATTAATTGCCTAACAGAAATGTTAAATGTGTTATAAATTATGAATTTAAATCATTGAAGGCTTTTAGTATATTATCAGATTCAGCTTGGAGAGTCCTTCATCCAGCAGTGGATAGATTCAGGCTGATAATGATTATAGTGTATCTCTCAATAGTACAAATTTTATAATAACTATGTAAAACACGTGGAAACTGTGATATTCTAGCTTCCTGACCAAAACACGTCAACGCTAAAGCTCTGTTCCATGCCTTATTAAAAGGTACAATATCCCTCTTCTATACTTATTATTATACTCGTATTATAATATAATATATAACATAATATATTTGCATGTTACATAATGTAATTGTTATTGAAAGTAACTAACCGTTTCAGAATAAGTATTGTTTTGTCCGTTTCAGTTACATTTGATACTTTACGATACCGATATTCGGGTCCAATCAAACTACTACACGGCTTTTTATAATAGTTATCGTAAATCAATAAGCTTGTATGCAGGCAACAGAAATTACTTAACAGCAAAGAAAAAACAGGAAAAGGGTAGGGCGTACTATTAACTGCGCTGTGATAAAAAATACAAAACGCTTCAGTATAGATTTAATGCGTCGTTACATAATTCGAAAGGTTAGTTCGTAAGCTTTTAAATGGCGTACGGAGAGCTTTATGCGGTAGTTAAGAAGAGAAAAAATAAAAGCCCTAACTGTAATTTAATGATGTAACATAATTTCATCAGGAACTTTTCTTAAATACTGGTAAATATATTTATTTTATATGTTTTTTCAAGTTGTTTTATTTTCCTAATAATAAACAAGGAATTTAATTAAAATGAGCAAATAATCGAATCGGGGTAGGTCATCATCAATTGTAATCTATCCACTGCTAGATATCCACTTCTTTAAGCTGATTTAACTTCTTGCAATTTTGCTTCTGAACTCCGGTACAGATTTTTTCTTGTTTGTCCAAGATTTTTGACTAACTTCCCGACTAGCTTTTAGACATTTCAAACTTTTAGAAAATATCAGAACACGACAACAATGCATTGTTTTAATACTTTTGGCCATCTTTAATCGGAATTGAATTAATTTTCAGTTTATTCTGTTTTGTATGTTTCGGAAAAAAATCGTTGAAAGTAATATTTACTACTCACTATTATTGGTTGCTAAGTGGGTCCTAGCAACTAAATTATTAATATATACGTGCGTTACTATGGAAATCAATATGAAATGTCAAAATTACATTTCTATATTTATTCAGTATTTCTATCAAGTACAATAAAAAGTTTTTATTAATTCATAGAATTGTCAAGTTTATATGATTCAACAAAAAATTCAAAAACATGATATATAAAAAGTTCCTTTTATCTTGTAATTATTTTCTAATAGTGGCTTCTAGATTTTCCTTACAGAAGTTTTCTACCTCTTAGTTAATACCTACTATAATTATTCATAGATTTTCAACATGCTTTTGTATGTAATCATCATAAAGCGGACATTGCCAAACAACCTAATTTATGTCTTCACTATCGCTTCCGCATTGAAATTTAACACTCCCGTTAGTGCGCCTAACCCAAGTTTACCTAACCCAATAAACTGCAAATATTTTAAATAATATTCATAAAATCGTCATCTTTATATTTCAGTTATTTGTAAAATCGTCAATATTATGTAATTAAAATGTTATGAATATTAAAATCGATTGCATTCTCCAGTAAAATTTGTCGTAATTAGTTTGTCACCTAGTAGCATAGTGAACAATGCGCACGGGGCGTATACCCAAGAGATGCGTGTTCGATTCCTGCCGGGTGTCTCACTTTTTTCAAAAAGATTTTTTTTCTATTGGTTATATTATATTTTCTAAGAAGTGTTTTTCAAAATTATGTATTTATATTTTGGACGTTTTGTACGAAAAACCCTGCGATTTTTTACGTCTCATTAATATTAGTTTTTTTTTTACATATTAATCGAGTAACCATTGTATGCTTTGTGAATTCGTTATTTAAATGTTTAATGTATAAAGGTAGATACTTAGCGCAGGTGTGTTATACGTAGTTTCTTTAAAGCGATCTTATCCGAAAGCATCTGCCGCCTCCTCGCATTAACATGAGTTTATCGCCTACGTGGCAACGAATGTACCCTGCGAACGCTTTGATAACCCGGACAATTTGTCTAATCCTTCGAAACTAGTGACGTTAGACACGTAATAGTTTCATGGGTTGAGAGGTAAGTATAAGACTCGATCCAAAAGTCACTTTCCACACTCGTTATCATATGAAGCAGGGTTAGTCAACCTTTGTATACTTACCGCCCACATTTGTATCTCTGTTAGTAGTAATATTTTCTAACCGACCACCGGTTCCACAGGAATGGTGATTTATTACGACGTTTTTCTTAGGTCGTATTCTTATTTGTCCGGTGGTTGTTTGTCCGGTACAAATCTGGCAATCGATTTTTAACTAACTTCCCGACTAGCTAGAGATTTTGAAACTTTTAGAATAT
This sequence comes from Rhyacophila brunnea, assembly GCF_057557595.1. Classification (NCBI taxonomy): domain Eukaryota; kingdom Metazoa; phylum Arthropoda; class Insecta; order Trichoptera; family Rhyacophilidae; genus Rhyacophila; species Rhyacophila brunnea. The sequence goes on along the minus strand of NW_028232904.1, from coordinate 25,194,867 downwards.
ATCAGAACACGGTGACAATGCACACTGCACAATTAATACTTTTAGCCATCTTAGAGTAGAATTGAATGCATTTTCAGTTAATTCTGTTTTGTATGAAAAGCTATTTCGGAAAAAAATCCGTAATCCAATCCACTATTATTGGTTGCTGAGAGAGTGGTCCTAGCAACTAAATTATTAATATATACGTGCGTTACTATGGAAATCAAAATGACATTTCAGCCATTTTTAAGTAGAATTGAATTCATTTTTAGTTAATTCTGTTTTGTATGAAAAGTTATTTCGATACTATTATTGGTCGCTAGGAGGTCCTAGCAACTAAATTATTAAATAAAATATACGTGCGTTACTATAGAAATCAATATGAAATAACATTTCATTATTCAGTATTTCTATCAAGTACAATTTTTTTTGATCGTTTAAGCTAGTCAAGTCAATTTTATATTATGATTCAACAGAAAATTTAAAAACGTTGTTTATAAAAAGTTTTTTTTATCTTGTAATTATACTTAATATTTTAAGATTTATAAGACTGGCAGTTACTGGCGAGTTTATTTGATAGATTGGAAAGTATAGTTTACATGGATATTATGATAAAAGATAACATTTTCCCAAGGCACTATGATACTTAGGAAATTTGTACGCATGCAGTTCGCCGTATCACACTTCACGCCGTGAAATGTTGTATCGGAAATATATTTTGGTCCTATATTAATAAGACCGCTCTTACTATATGGGTCACATAGTACAGAGATAAAATGCATGTTTAAATAAAATAAAAAAAATGGTTCTTGTCGGTTTACAGGAAGCCAGCGGCAAATACATTTTGAAAAAAGCTGATATACTGGATTATTTGTTAGGTTAGAAAAGGTAAGGTTTTTATTCTTGATATTGCAAAAATTGGCTATGAAAATTGAATTGATGTTCGTATTGAATCTAATAAAATTGGAGAAATAGGACAGCATGCATATGAAGGGGTGGACAAGTTCACGTATCTCGGATCCAGCCTAAATACCCAAAATAAGACAGCAAAAGAGATAAAAATCCGCCATATCTCCGGAAATAAATGCTGGCATGCCTGCAAGCGACTGGTGGGGTCGAAAATTCTAGGCCGAAAAAGTAAACTTCTAATTTATAAAACAATTATAAATCCAGTGGTCACTTATGGCTGTGAGACTTGGTGCTTAACTCAAAACGAGGAAAACAAATTAGCTGTCTTTGAGCGCAAAATACTCCGCAAAATCTTTAGATACTACAGAATAAAAATGAACCGCATATTAGAAGAGCTGATTGAACAGCAAACAATCATAAGATACTGAAGGTCCCAAAGACTACGATGGGTGGGACATGTGGAGAGAATGCCTGTAGTTAGAGCGCCAAGGATCATGACGAAGTGGCTACCCCAATGGAAGAGACCCAGAGGCCGTCCAAGAAGGAGATGGGCTGACGCCGTAGAAGTGGACTGGCTTCATATAGGAAGACACGGTAACTGGAAAAGTGTGGCGAGAGACCGAAGTGAGTGGAGAGCGGTTGTGGCGGAGGCCAAATCCCACCCCGGGATGTAGCGCCGTGGAAGAAGAAGAAAATAAGAGACCATATTATAGTATACGGTCATCTCTTTTCAATAGAAAGCTTACGGCAAACTGTGCCACAGTGAAATGTTTTACGTACAATTAACATGTAACCTTGATAATGTAATCAGTATTTAAGTTACAATTATGTCCCCTATTATGGTAATATTCTATGATAATCCTTCTGTCATGACTGTTTAATTCTAATTCGTTCTAAGAGATATTAGAGTACAAACTAGACTATACAATATGTTTTGTAGAAAAACCAAACTGACTGCAATTCGCCTAGCTACTATTTAGATAAGATTCTAAACGGCTTATAGCTTATACTAACACGACAGTGGAATAATCTACATAAGCTATACCTACGTTTCCTTAATGTATCTTTCAACACCTGTGCTTTGCATTCATTAAACCCAGTGACCTCTACGTTGGGGTGTTCAAAAGAGAATCCAACCAAGGATGATACGAAAAGTACATTGCAAAAGTTTCACGTTCCATATTACTATGACTACTGACTGAAACTATAAGGATTTCATATTATTATTGTCGTTTTGTATTACAAAAATGCGGTAATAAAAATTTTTAAGTGTGAGATTTGTGTGACTTTCGGAGAGAGATGAAATAGGGAACAGGTAGGGTTGGTTGACTCCAAGGACTAACTCAGAATTTGGTGCGTGAATGAAATGAACCCTGGTTTTATTATCTCCTTCCAAATAAATAGTAATTTATCTATTACAGATAAGTTTACTGATTATAATTTAGCTGAGTGAACTCACGAGTGTGCGTTCTGATGGATTTACGAAATCGATCGGGCGAAGCTGAATGATAACATTAGGGTTCAATCTTTAATAACTGACTGGCATATTGATTTTATGTACTGTGTGTTTTTATAGTGATTCGATACAATAGAAAATGCTGCTATCACTACTTGAATATTTTGATAATCATGATTTATTGTGTAACGCATGATTCGTTTCATAAAGTATAAACAATTATTGATTTCAACTTAAACAATTATGCACTTTTAATAATTAAGCAAGATTGATTTTATACAAATAACTTTTGTGCATACCATAGAAAACTTCAATAGCACTATTTATTAATTTGCAATATTATTGATTAAGTGAATTATTAAATTATTTTTGCTAAATTAGCTTTCTGTTGAAATTTTGATTGACTCGCATAAATAGCTTGTTTTGCAATTTTAACAATATTATGTTGCAAGATACATTGTAGTTATAAAAAAATGGTTTCCTGCCAAGTCATGCGAATGGTAGGGTATTGACGCTACAATACTATTGTGTTTGATGGTGTATGTCAGGGTTGCAAACCTTTTTACGTACGTAAAATTTTCCGAAAATTATTTTTCAACTGTTTGACGTACCTGTATGGGGAAAAAATAGTTTTTAAAACTTTAATTTAAAAAATGATGATGTTCTAAAACAAAGTTTCTTAACCGGTGGTCCGCGAAGATTTTTGAGTGGGCCGCAAAAATTGTCTGCAATTCAAAAATAGTTACCTGGAAACCCAACATTTGAATTGAGGATGTACATATTGTATTTCGACAATTGTTTTAAAAATAGTGTACATATAATTATTTAATATTTTATTCCAATGTTGATGGTCCGCAAAATATATTTTTTATTTTTTTGTGGTCCGCGGATGTAAAACGGATAAGAAACATCGTTCTAGGTCACTAAACATAGCACACATTAATTATAGCTTTATCACTTTTTTAATTACGTTATACAATTCAGTCCACGAATTTTGAAACTGTCTGCCAGAATTACTACTGCTAGCTTCACCAAGTTTTTGTTTCTTATTCGGTAGAAATGAAATTGTTTGTTAATTTATTAATTAGTTTGTTATTTACCAGAATATCTCTGATAAGATAAGGCATTCTCTCGCATTCCGCGCCGCCTGATAAGGTTATTGTGATAATATTATATATGACGCAAAAAATCTAAAAACCCACCTATGCAATTGCATATTTATATTAAACGTTATGCTTATACCTGAAGAGTTTTTGCCTGCTATTTTTACAATGTTTTTATTTGTTTGTCCGGTGGCTGTTTGTCCAGTAAAAATCTTGCAATCGATTTTTAACTAACTTTCCGACTAGCTACACATTTGAAACTTTTAGAATATATCATAATACAATGCCAATGCATTCTTTTAATACTTTTAACCATCTTCAAGCATAATTGAATTCATTTTCAGTTAATTCTGTTTTGTATGAAAAGTTATTTCAGAAAATTCCGTAAAAAGTATAGGATTATTATTGGTTGGTAAGGGGATGGTCCTAGCAACTAAATTATTAATATATACGTGCGTTACTATGTAAATCAAAATGACATTTCAGTATTCTATATTCGTGGGTTTGTTTGTTTTTTATTTACTTCATATCAAGTAGAAGTTTGACCATATTGAGCATAATAATTCAACGAAAAATTTAAAAACGTTGTATATAAAAAGTTCTTTTTATCTTGTAATTATTTTTATATAATGTGATCTGTCATTTTATTGTTATTATAGGTATTTTTTTCTCTTCAAATGCGTGCCGCATAAAATGATCTCGCGTGCCATAGATTTGCCACCGCTGGTGGAGGTTTTGCAATACGTTGACTGCAAGGCGTAATAAATTAAGGTAGCCTATATTGACTTATATACGTATAAAATTCTGTTTTATTTATGCTACGAAGTTGAAGCTAATTTATCAGCACATTTATACACTGTTGTTAAGCTCAAGTTACATAGGCAGATTCTCAGGTGACCGTCTGGCCAGAGTAACAGTGGGTCGAGAGAGGTGAAAAGTCTTGGTCACCCAAAAGATGACAGAATTCCAATTGGAAGGGCAATAACTCTGTCCAACCAAATCGCTTCGGATGTTGATATTATATTCCACCTACGTGAGGATGAGTAAAGGGGGACGTTGTTTTTTAAATTCCTAAAATAGGGTACACTTAGCTCATGCTTCCATGCTTTATAATTTATATTTTACAACGTTTTTCTTAGCTCGTATTCTTATTTGTCCGGTGGTTCTTTGTCCGGTACAAATCTTCCAATCGATTTTCAACTAACTTTCCGACTAGCTCATTTGAAACTTTTAGAATATATCAGAACACGATGCATTTTTTAATACTTTTAGCCATATTTAGGAAGAATTGAATTCATTTGCAGTTAATTCTGTTTTGTATGAAAAGCGGATGGTCCTAGCAACTAAATTATTGATATATACGTGCGTTACTATGGAAATTATTATGAATGTCAAAATGACATTTCAGTATTATTTCTATCAAGTACAATTTTTTTTGATCGTTTAAGATAGTCAAGTCAAGTTTATATGATTCAACAGAAGATTTTAAAACGTTGTAGGTATATAAAAAGTTCTTTTTATCTTGTAAGTATTATATTTTTTTTTTATAATTTTTGTACCTTTTACTTTACTTTCTATACTGTTTTTTTGTGTTACTGCATGAATATTTATTTCTTCTTTACTTTGTATCTTCGTTATTAAATTTCATGATGTTAATCTTCAGTGATGTTTATTTGTCATGGTCTCATAGTACAGTTACATGTTGTAAATAAATAGAAAAGAACTAAAGAGAGTTTAATTTGCAGTAAAACCACTCGGACAGTAGATCTGGGTTAAGTTTAAACAAGTTGAATGGTCTTAGTTGAATGATATTAGAATCATTTACAATAGTATAAGAAAAAGTAAGTAGGTAACATTAGTGACGCTAAGTTCACATGCAAGGGTTTATAATATGTATGCTGTAATACAGCTCTAGATAGAGTGGATAAATTAGAGTTGATCAATAATATAATACTGAGTAGGTACGACATTGCAATAGTCAAAATCAGACCGATCGACTATTCTTAACAATGGTAACATAATTAGTAACTTAGGGTATCGATGAATTAAACATAAAATAATTTATTTTCACTGAAGAGATATCATAGAGAGGAGAGTTATGGATACATAACAAAACGTTGAAAAAAAAGTTTCAACTCTGTGTGATACGCCATATTAAGGTTTTTTGAGATTGGTCCTGCCAATAGACGTATATGTACTACATTAAAACATATCGTATTTATGAGAAAGCTTGCCATTTTCTATGAGTGGTTTAAGTATTATTATATTAAAAAAATATTAAATATAATATTCGTATTTCAAACAAAATTATTAATGTAAAAATTAATATTGTTTTCTAAATAAAAATCGGTTGATTTAAGTTTTTTTGTCTTAAAATACAATATGACGTAAAACCGTTATGATTATTAACATTTTTTTACTCTTGAACTTTTGTTTTTCTTAGATATTCGAAAACGTGAAAAGTATTAAGAAGAATTCTTATTATCGAACCGTATTTTTGGATTTAAAAAATGGTGGGAGAAAAGTATTTTTTTTTGTATATATCAGAGCCAGTCAACTAACAATCGTTAATATTCCCTCTTTCGGAGAATTTCGAGAGAGTGGACAAAAAGAAAATGTCAATTAGCCTCCAGAAAGTATGACCTCTTAGTCATTCAAAACCGGAGGCGTCCTTTTAAAACATTCACAAAATATGTAAATGAAAATGGTTAATGGTAATTGAGACGAAACATCTGTTTTTAAGTACACGTTTATTTCGGCCATCCAAAACACCCTTCTTAATTACTCAGTATTTAACTGAAAGATGTATTCTTGTGACATCCGGCTTTGATGCTTTACGGCTCTAACTTTTGTATTTGTGGCTCATGGCCATTATATTTTTTTAGTAATATATTAAATGGAATTGTTTTTCATTAATTACAACACTGAAATAACCATGTTGAGTTTATTGCCTCACTATTATTGTATAATATGTGTAGGGTCAATACTCTACCATCCGCATGACTTGGCAGGAAACCATTAATTTATAACTTCAATGTATCTTGCAACATAATATTTTTAAAATTACAAAACAAGCAATTTATGTGAGTCAATCAAATTTCAACAGAAAGCTAATTTAGCAAAAATAATTTAATAATTCAATTAATTAATAATATAGCAAATTAATAAATAATGCTATTTAAGTTTGCTATGATAGGCACAAAAGTTATTTGTATAAAATCAATCTTGCTTAATTATTAAAAACTGCCTAATTGTTCAAATTAAAATCAATTATTTATACTTTACAAACCTAATAAGCATGATTATCAAAATATGCAAGTACCTATTTGATAGCAGCATTTTCTATTGTATCGAATCAAAAAGCAGAAGAAAGCAATTCAGTCAGTCTGTTACTAGACTAACCGTAAGGTTGTCGTTTAGCTTCGGCCGATCAATTTCGTAAGTCCATCAGAACGCATACTCGTGAGTTCACTCAGCTAAATTATAATCTGTACACTTATCTGTAATAATTAAATTTATATTTATTTGGAAGGAGATAATAAAACCAGGGTTCATTTCATTCACGCACCAAATTCTGAGTTATTCATTTGGAAGTCAAACCAACCTACCCTGCCTGTTCTTTATTCCAATTCACTTCCGATATATTGATACCTATTTAGTTGGGCCAAATATATTGGCCGTCATTCCTTATTTACGCTAGTTTCGTTGCGCTAAATCTTATACGGCTTGAGCGAACGTCGCGTCTATCGTCCATCGTAAACTTTTCATCATCATTCATCTCAAAACCAACTGAAACCATGAGAGTGACATCCCGTACTATCTGTTTACCAATGCATGAGTGCGTGAACACCAAACCGGCTCCACCGCCCGCCAGCCCTCTCAACATAAAGTGTCTGACATCCTGTGTAAACCCCCCTTAGATCGTAATCCACCAGCATCTTTAAATTACAGTCCACTGCAAATTCATACCAATCCACTCCCTATCCACATCCACTGCCTATTCATATTATTATACGTGATCATAAGTCTAATACATAAAGGAAGTATCACACAAAAGTAACTTTTGAGCCAATGGTAGATATTATCAACAATATTTAGAATTGAAGTCATTGTTGTTTTCATTAATATCTAAAAAGAAAAAGGATTTATGTATTATCTTATGTACCGTTATATTTATTGCTTCACTTTTGTTATATGGGCACTTTTTGATATTAACACATTTTGTTGGTTATAACGATGAAAGTGACTATTCGAGAAAATAACTTTTGAGACAATATCTTATACCTAATAACTTGTTTACTTTTTATATTTGAGTATACGGCAGAGTACTTGTTTACATTATTTTTTTACTATTAAGATTACAACGAAAGAAATCTAATATTTACAATATTGATTCACTTTTATTACGTGGGACTTTATTTATTTTAAAATATATTTTTATGGATATTATCCAGAAAGATACTAGCACAAAAAAATAATCAATGTGACAATAGCTTAGTTACACAGTATTTTGACTTAGGTAATGGAAAAAATACAATTGTGTAGGTATAAAAAGATCTGTCACAATGTAAAGGTAACTATTGACAAATGGGCTTTTATTTTTTAAATTATAAATAATAAGTTAGAATAATTAGACGATTTTGAATAAAAAAAGAGTTCTTTTTGAGTTAGTACAAGGATTGAAGGAAGATTTATCAATTTTCAATTATGTAGTTATTTACTTAGTATGAAATAATGTAGGTAGAGAATTCAGTCACCATGTAATGTTTTTTCGTATACCTAATATTTGAATTTAGGATCTAAAGTATAACAAGTCAACATGTCGATTTTAAATCAAAACAATTAATGTAATATTATAGATTTTTGTCAGAAATTGAATGCCTGATACGGTGTCAATGAATGCTAAATTTAATATAATAAAATATTTGCGCATAATAGTACTGTCTATGACTGCAGCTTCATCAAAAATAATTAATAATTAGATAATTTAAATCAATAATGATTTCTATGGCATTCAATCTCACATAGGTAATTAATAATAAATCCTAGATGGTTTTAAGTAAACAATAATTTTAATTTTTGATGTGTATAAATATTTAGGGAAATACATAATGTAAACTCATAGCTCAATTTTATGTCATCAGTGAGCTATTGAAATTTTATCAAATTATAGTGTCGTTGTCATATAAGTGTGTACAGTGACGTCCCTAGACAAAATGTAGCCCCATTTTTTATACTATATTTTTTATCACCCTTTCATGACAACAATATCTAAAAAAACGTGTTGTATGGATACATTACTAACAAAATATATACCTACCACTAAATCTAATTTAAATGCAACTTCTACTTCAATAGACGATATTGCGAGCTCACGGTTTCAGATACATTTTAAAATAAATCGGAGAACTTTCAAAACTCGTAAATGACCGGCAAAAAATTGTGGATAAATTAATTAAGTAAGTAAGTGCCTACTTATAATTCAAATATAATTCGTAAATCGGCACGTGGCATTGCTGGTTATTAGGAAGTGACATCCAAGGCTAATGGAAGTAAGCTAGGCATCGCAAACCTGACAAAAAATAGGTACAGTCCTGTTAAACCTTTTATGTTATTGTATATTTTGTTTCCAACCAGTGAGCTGATTTTTTTAATGGAAATTTATTTCCGTTATTACTAAGTGTATGTACCTATTTCTATATATACTTAATGATTCTTCTCGATTTTCCGTCCTTCGAGTAATTGCCACCCCTAAGAGGTGGTCATTGTGCCTACCCCCACGGGACGTCACCGAGTGTGTACCTATACATCAGTGGTAATATCGTATTATCTTCTTATTTCCCTTTAGTATACTAATTAACAAATGTGCTCTTTTTCTTTGATCTCCACAGCCCATCTTTTTCTAAAAGTCACCCTTCGCCATTTCTGCCTATTAAAAATTATAACAATATGTATGTTTTATAATAATACTTATATACCTAAATATTATTTAAAAATAATACTTGTAGATGATGATGGTTATAAATCTTATATTTAAATATTAATTAATAGTAGAGTTTCCACGCCATTCCAAGCTTTAAAGTGTTTATCTAATAAATACGAAAAATATTATCTTTTGCGAGGGTGCAATGTGCCCTAGCGTAATTTCTCTTTCTTGTTGTTTCCTTATAAAATAATAATAAAGGCGTGGAAGAGATAATATTTCATCAAACACAACCCTTGTAAAATGCAATAGGATCGTTTATGTCTTTATATACAAATATTCCTTGTTTCTTTAATCAATGTTTCTGAACAAAGAAATTTTAACATTTTTTTAATAATATTATTAAAATTATCCATTTTTTACCATTTTAGAATGTAGTATTAATAGAAGACGATGAAAAAATATTTTATTTTAGAAAACTCTTCAGAACGTACTTGCACTTGCTAATAATTAAAAAAAAATACTATTTGTTATATTCAACGACTAAAACAAATGGTTCAAAACATTATTTAGTGTAATTCTAAAACTAGATTTTATACAATTTAGAAAGCGCCTCAGAAAGTATTGTTAAAACCATAAGTTAACGTCATCTAGTTAGATATGGCACTATAACTTACTGATCAGGCACATAGACGCGAATCCCGGGGAACACATATTCAAAACCTACTAAGTGTCGTATTTTATCAGAGATTTGTGAGGTTCTTGTCGGTTTAAGGGAAACCAGCGGCAAACAAATTTTAAAAATTGCCGATATATTGGATTATTTGTTAGGTTCGGTTAGGTAGGGTTAGATTATGTTAGGTTAGGTTTGGTTTTCATTCTTCAATATTCATGAAGTTTACCAAAATCGGCTATGAAAATTGTTGCAGTTCCCACCTGGCTTCCCATAAACCAGGGGTTGGCAAACTTTTGGACCAAAGGAGCCAAATATGAGTGGCACAACGGTTAAAAAGAATTCGAGAGTCATACTTACATATATTTTAATAAATATGATTTATTTAAATGAATTAATTACATTTTATATTTGTTTATCTATTAAGTGAGGAAGATTTTCCTTATAAAACTAACGAAAATATATGTTTGTATTGTTGAAATATATCAAATGGAGAAAAATTTAATTTGTCGACTTTTGCAATGGGCGGATTTAAAACAACAACAATCATAACTTCTTGCATCAACCATCACGGAGGAAAAATTAGTTTCGCGATAATGTCATTATATATAATATAATAAGTGTACAAATCAATGATAAAAAATAAAAATTATGAATTGCGAATTTGGTAAAGAGCCGCACGCCAATACACAAAGAGCCGCATGTAGTTCGCTAGCAGCGATTTGCCGACTACTGCCATAAACCGACATGTACCATTGTTTATACTGGTTATATATTATTATTTTTTTTAAAAACATTTTAATTATGTATTATTGTATTAAATTTGCTTGGTTTTTTCAATTGGTTAAAATAAAAAATATTAAAACTATTTATAGTTATTCGGATAATTTCCATTAGCAAGATAATCAATAATTTTAGTTGAGAAAAACTTTGTATGCTTGGTTGTGGAAAAATCAGATAAGAATTAATGTAATATCTCATATTCATGTCACGATATATCAAAATAGAACTCTTTTGTCTAAATCCTTATCATGTTACGACTGGATTAATGTCCGTTAAAAAAGTTTAACACAGAACAAAACAATAAACTCCTAACAGTCAAATAAAAAGCAATACTGAACTGTCTCCAAGATTATATTAAAAAAGTTTCTGCTGTTACTTATTATTGGGTTGATGTCTATGGCACACGTTGTATGAGATAACAGTGGCACGCTCATAGAATTTACGAAAGTATTACATGTTACTTATTATCATAGGCGTGCAGTGTAAAGATGTGCAAATAAAAACTGATTCATTAAGAAAATGATTTCATAATTTCGAGTTATTTGATGTTATTATTTAAGTATTTAAATAAAAAAATAATTAATGATTTATAATGTATCTTAAATGTATCCTACGTTTTCAGGTTATTTTTAACAATCAAGAGTAAGTTTTAAAATTTTATTAAGTAATCTTTTTTTGTCAATACTTACTTACTGAACATACATTAATTAATAAATAATAATAAATTCTTCTTGGTTGGGCCAATTATGGCCGCCCCAATACAATATAAAAATATCTTTCCCATCTAGCATCATTATCCTTACAAGACATACTATTAACAGGCAGTCATTCTTGAACTGTGTGAATATAAATCTGTAAAATATTAAGATGTCATATTAATTCTAATAACATTCAAAATGCTGATTTTATAACATTTAAAAAATCAGTAGAATTTAAATTGTAATGGATTTAAGTTTTTTACTATTTCATTTGACTAGTTTTTCGTGACTCTGGTTTCGCCTTTCGGCATCTTCAGGCACTGTATACACTCACCAAAAGGCAAATAAACAATGAAAACGCATACAATTAACTCTAACTTATACAACAAATTAATACAAAAAAGTAGGTAAAAACCCCATTACCTACCTAAGAAGTCAATGGTCACAATAAAAATTTAACAAACAAATTGAATTATGAATTTGAAGCGCCTAGTTTCAAAAGCCCCTAAAACGGTTTTTGAAAATTTTTGACTTAGATATGTATTTAGATGGATATTTTTATTACCTATATGATGGCCAAAGATTGAACTTTTAAAAACGCTAAAAACCCTTAATACGTACGATCAAAAATTGGAGTAAATTTCAAAACCCGCTAAAATGGTTGGGTGTTCTTTTCAAATACCTCTAAAATGTAAAGCCAAAATACTTTTTAGAATGTAACAAATTAAAAAATAAATACATTAGGTTCACAGATGTAATAGATATGATTTTTTCTCATTTTTCTCAAAACTACTTAAAATCGTTTTTATCATTTTTCTCAGAACTACCTAAAATCGTTTTAGGGCCTTTTGGAATTAGGCGTTTCATATCTAGTTGAAGTCTTTATAAAAAAAACCCTCCTATCTTATGTTATCTGGTGAGTGTACACAGTACCTGAAGATGCTGAAAGGTGAAACCAGGGTCGCAAAAAACGACTCAAATGGAATAGTGCAAAACTTAAATCCATTAGAACTTATACCTTCGGTCGATATTATTAATAACTAGAATTTACATGCAAGAAAAGGGAATTTTACGAATAAAATACAAATGAAGAGCTTCGCAACATGACATACAATGCATCCAGACTTTACTTACGTCATATTAAATTGATGCAGCTCACGTGAGCAACATATGTTTACAATATATCAAACAATCTGATTCGAAATACAGACCTCAATAAACACTGGGTCACGGGATCCATGACCCAATGATGTGATGTAGCTAAGTGGTATACATTGGAGCTATTAAGAATGCAAAACTTGCTGGAGGCTGCTGGGGATCAAGTAGGACAATTTTGGAGAACGAAACTTGATCCAGTCTTAAAGAAAATTAAAATAAATATATATTATGTATATTTATACATCATGAAAGCTTGAAAGTTGGTTTAAAGATTAATGTCTCAAATACAAAAGTAATGATAAACCACTTCGCTGATCCAAAAGCGATATTCATCAACGGCAATCAAATCGAGAGAACCAACAGCTATGTCTACCTCGGACAGCAAATATCTGTAGATGGAGGCATAAATGACGAGATTGCTCGAAGAGCTAAGCTAGCTTGGAGTGCATTCGGGCGCGTAAGTAATATATTCAAGAGCGACCTTCCAATATGCCTGAAGCGTTTAGTGTTCAACCAATGTGTGCTACCAGTGATAACGTATGCTTGCGAAACATGGACTCTCAACACACGAGAGTTCCAAAAATTGAGAGTTGCGCAACGTGGCATGGAAAGGTGCATGTTGGGCATAACGCGTAAGGAACGCAGAAGGAACCAATGGATAAGAAAGCAAACAAAAGTATGGGATGTGATAGAGGTCACCAAATTGATGAAATGGCGGTGGGCCGGACACATTGCACCGTGAATGGACATCCGCTGGACGAATGCAGTCTTTCAGTGGTACCCGAGGGAAACTAAACGGCCACAGGGGCGCCCCAAAACCCGCTGTATTGACGAACTTGTCAGGTTTGGTGGAAGTACGTGGCAGAGAAAAACAAGAAACCGATAAGTGTGGAGAGAGCTGGGGGAGGCCTTAATCCAGCAGTGGATCGACCCCGGCTGAAAAAACATCAAAAATAAAATTAAATGTAAGGTAATGTTACGCCTTTGTAGATAATAAAGTTAAGCCTTTAACACATTCGTTACTGGAAACTCCATAAGAAAACGCCGTGTTACAAAGTTGCTTTTGAAAGTTTCCCTTTTTAACTAAGATTGCCAGATAAGAAGCGGAAGCTATTGAACTCTTCAACTTTAAACCCGGCAAAATGAGATTTGTCAATTTGATGCGCATCAAAATGATAAAATTGTTACACTTTCGAAAGCTCTTAAGTACGAAACTCCGTCTGTTTTGTATTTAACAAGGCGTAAATACTTAGGAAATAATTTTAAAAGTATCTAACTGTCATTACATATTTAGAAAATATAAATTCAATCAAATTTTCACTGACACCTTCTTTAACACTCCCGTTACTGTGATGCCATCTCATATTACCAAGCCCATTAAACTAGAAATATTTAATATCTCTGTTAATAATATTATGTACTACGTCATTTTAATATTTCGGCTATGTATAAAATGTATGTTTAATAAATTTTATAAATGTATATTTTCAAAATCGATAGCATTTTCCAGTAAATACATAATAATAATTGACAGATTTAATTAAATGTCATAAATTATTAATTCACATTTTAAAGACACTCAATAATAATTGTGAAAAAGAGATATTATGAAAGTAAGGGGTGAGATCAGAATATTTTTTTTAATATTAATAATAACCATGTCGTTGCTATTTCGTACAGTGGCACACCCAGGATTTAATATTGGGGGGGGGCCAAGGAGGATAATGTAAATTAGTCCCATAGGATCTTTTTCTTCTTCACACCCTAATTTCTCGTTTATCGTCCTTTTGTCTATTGCACTCGGTGTACCTATACCATGGTCCCCACATCCTGAAACGGGCCCTTAGGATAGGATATTTTGGCGGGCCCCCTACCTACCGCGAACATTAAAGGCAGTGTGAAACACTACATTAACGTTTTTCAAATTGTGTTTAAGTTCAAATTAAGGGTACTCATACAGTGAAATATTGGCGATTTTTAATACATTTACTTTAATAATGGAGCTATCGAGTATCGACACATAATAATCAAAAAAATATATTGCACAATTACATAATTGAACATGTTCATGGTTATGAAGTATAATAGCGCCGCAGGCGACTTTTTGATTAGTAAAGCTAATGCATGATGTGTGTTTATCTCACTTATCTAGTCAACCCGACACGCCGGGCCCCCCACAGCCCGGGCCCCTAGGCTAGAGCCCTGTCAGCCATTACCTACACCACTCCGGAATTCGGGTTGACACCGAGAATTTTATGACACTTCCATTAGGGATTGGGTGTCTAAAATTATTCTGATAATTTTGGGGGGTGCCAGGGCCCCTTGCCCCCCCCCCCTGGGTGCGCCACTGGTTTCGTACAAGGTGGTTGTTATCACAAAAACCCAGGCTTTGAGAAAATCACATAAATAATATATCGTGTCCTCATCGCGAATCGAGCCCACAGCTCTCGGATAGAAGACCTGCGTCATACGTATTGCACCACGAGAGCCGCCTGACCAGGATTGTATTATAAATTATTTATTTATTTAAGAAAACAAAACATTGTGGACATAACAAATCTAAATTTAAGACGTACACAACATTACATGAACATTACATGAACGTGACAATACAGAACATGACAAAACAGAACATGATACAACAGAACATTGACAAAACAGAACAACGATAAATATAACTATGACCTTTCAGGAAAAATATAAATTTAATATTTAAATTGGCCTTACTCCATTATGTTGATATATTTCTAATAGCACAGATTTTCAATACGCCATAATAAATCAAATTATATACCTAATTTCTGCATTCCTAATCGCTAGAAAGCCTCAAATAAACGGGACTTTGCCGGCAAGCTTAGTATATCTCATCTTAATCAATATAATATTTTCAAAATGATTGGGTGACTAGATACAAAGAAATAATGACCTAACCTAACCTAATAACAACACCCCCTCAACGATACGCCACTGCGCACTTCGTTGATGTATTTTCCTAGCTCAGTCGGTGGAGGGGTTATTAATAATAACGATGTTTCCTTTTGAAAAAGTCGGTAATGACTTGGTTTTATTTCCTTGTATGTAGCGTCTAGTAAATAATTTTACAGGCCAAATGTAGGTGAAGGCGGCAGACAGGAATACGTGACGACCGATGACTGCAAACGCGAGAGATGTTTCCCACCCGTAGGTAAACGGGATGTGAAACTCTCCCCGGGGAGTACTTCGGCGTTCAAGAAGCGAAGAGATGCGCGGCGAAAACTGGTGAAACTGGTCCAGAGTGTTTGAAGAGAGGCTGCTAGTAGAGATGAGACTTGTTCCCGAGGGAGGATCCGGTAGACTGATAAAAATCTCTCGGATGCGCCCTCTTTTATAGCAGCCTCCCTTATTCTAATTGGTCCAAAGAGTTTGAGAAGGGGTGACCAAAGATTCTACTATGTCCGTTAATTTCGTACTGCGTAATATCTCTTGTTTATTTAATAAGAATTTACTGGATTGTCAGAAGGACCAAGTATCAAGAGATAATATATTCTGTGCACGTGGATGGATATATTGACGTTATAAAATATCGTCTATCTAATTCTATGGATTTTATATGAATTTATTTAGAGCATTTAAATAGCTATCTCCGGCATAAACTCGCGGTTTTAGTCTTATGCCAGGAGTAAACGCACGATTTGATTAGCGTTTAAATTACATGCATTTACAACTACTTACTAGGTACCTATTGACATAATAATAGGCCCTGTAATCATTATCCATCGACCTTCACATAAACATTTGTGATTTTACGACGTAAAACCTGTCTGTTGCCTTTACCTTTTACAATATTACATTTATAATAATAACAGTTTAATCTTAAAACTACGTCTTATACAGTAATACGAAATAATATTTTACTATTTCCGAAAAATAGCAAAATACTACTTCTTCATAGAGGTAATTCGCAATTCAATGTCGAAGAGTATATCGATCGGCGATATTTCCCCCGCATTGCCTTATTTTTAGCCGCTGTCTTTACACTGTACTGTTATCGCACCGGAATCCAGATACCATCGACTCGCCGCTATCATCGCCAGCCTGAGGATTTCTAGCAGCCATCGACCTGCCGCTGAATAGTCTTTTTTAAGATAATCGCCGACAGCCGACTAACCTAGTATCTTCGCCCGGGCCTTCATAGTGGAGAATCGACCCGTCTTACGTGTCCAGACCTGAATTGCGCCTCTCTCGCCTACCCGCCCACCCAATCACATACCTACCTACTATCCACCGCCCAGTGAAGTGCTTGGCCGCGGGCCACCGCTTTCGTGTTCTCCAAAGTGCTGTGTTTCGTGTGTACCCGTGGAGTGCAACGCTGTCAGTTCCGTGCAGTTCTGTGTTTTTGTCGTGTGCGATCCGAGCATATCTTCATCTCACCAGAGTTGTCGCTATCCCGGATTGCATAAATCGACGGCGGCCCCGTTCAGCTCGGTCCAGCCAGCGCAAGTGCCCCAGGGAGACCACCGGACCACCGCGCCTCAGGAGACGAGGCTACAGCTAAGCAATCTTTCACACTGTTTATTCTATTTAATTAAATTTCACGCTCGCCCATACCAATTTTACTATAAATTCATCAGCTCACATAGAAAATTAAATACCTACTAACGTTAAAATTTTTACAAAACTGCAAAAAGCACAGAGGCTTCACCTACCTGCTCGTATAACAATAGATCCGCTCGGTCCGTCTGACCCTTTTACGCCGCGTACCTTTTTACCTCAGCTCGCCGACGAGACCCTTTCTCAGCCCCTTTTTCTCAGCCCCTAAACTAGTACCCAAAAACTTCCACCATACCTACCAACCACCCATCCAACCCTCCCCCCCTACCCACCCCGACCCCCCTACCCACCGTGCAACAACATTGCGCAATACTTTCAAAAAAACCTTCAAATTAATTAATTTTCGCGCCCTTTAATAATTTTTTTTTTTTTACTTATTGCACTAACTTGGATTGCGCAATATTGACCCTCCCCCCCTACCTACCGTGCATTACCATTGCGCAATATTTTAAAAAATTTTAAAAATTAATTTTCGCGCCCTTAATAATATAATATCTGTTCTCTACTTATTGCACAAACTCGGATTGCGCAATCAACATCAACCCTCCCCCCCTACCTACTCCGACCTCCCCTACCTACCGCGCTTCCACATTGCGCAATAAATTTAAACTCATTTTCGCGCCATTTATTAGCAAACCGACACAAACATTGCACAAAATTGGATTGCGCAATTTTTCAATTTTTCAATTTTCAACTTTATTTAATAATTCTTTTTCTTTTCTTTCTTTTCTCTTTTCCTTATCCTTCTTTACTTCTTATTCTTGTTTCATTCTGTTCACTTTACTTACCACAAACATTGCACAAATTTGGATTGCGCAATTTTAAATTACAAAATTTTCTAAATCTAAATTCTAATTTTTTTAATTCCTTTTTTATTAATTTCTACTAATTTCTAAGTTTTATTTTTCATAGTTTTCCCTTTACATTTACTCAAAATGGCTCCCGCCAAAAAGAATAACCAAAGTTCAAAAACCCAACCCTCGTTGATCACTCAATTACTAGCCTTCCTTATGAATGTGCAAGTTTCACCAGCCGAAGCAGAGACCATGGACAAACTAAAAAATTTTATCAAACAATGCGCACCCGATGACATCTCCACTTATCCCCCAGGTACACCGACTACAGGACGCCAGACCAGGAGCACCTCCCGCAATAAACAACCCGCCCCCCCCCAGCTCCCTGACTCCCAAGCAA
Organism: Rhyacophila brunnea; assembly: GCF_057557595.1. NCBI lineage: Eukaryota > Metazoa > Arthropoda > Insecta > Trichoptera > Rhyacophilidae > Rhyacophila > Rhyacophila brunnea. Next base: position 25,176,401 of record NW_028232904.1, on the reverse strand, counting down.
CCATCTCCACTGAAGATTTCCTCAACTCGGACTCCGACGAAGAAACAAGCCAAGATAACTCAGCCAATTCCTCTTCCTCCACCCTCCAGAAGACGACCCGCAATGAAATAACCCGCCAAACACCCAAAGGTCTGGAGACAATCATCGAGGACCACGCACCGCCCCCACTAAACCACTCCACTCCTAAGTCCCAGGATCCTTTTATAATGAAGCTTAGCAAAAAGCAGCGCAACAAAAGGAACCACAACCTGAGTAGGAGCATCTCCTCAAACTCTTCAATAAGCTCACCCAAGGCTCTCACGAGCCCTACCTTAGACCCCCCCCCCACCTCCCAAACTCCCTCAACTACAAACTCCCATTCCGGCCTCTCCGGCCAGATTCTCGAGCGCAAACTCCAGCGCCAGCTCGCAGCCGAACACGCCACCTCCCAACCCTCCCCCGACAACCACCAACAAATCAATCAAGATCCCGCCCATTGTCATTCATGACAAAGCAGTTTACAGGAGATTCCAACACGACCTGTTCCGGTCAGGAATACCCATAGGAGACGCTGTAGACACCCGAGAGGGCATAAAAATCACCTTCCCAACCATTGAGGCATACCGATACGCCCAAAACAAACTCCAAAACGATAAGACTGCTTACAACTCCTACCAAATGCAGTCCGACAAACCATATAAAATCGTCCTCAGAGGACTTGACCCAATTTACACCGAGCAGGAGATTCTAGACGAACTTCTCCTGCTCAACTACCCAGTCCAAAAAGTTCACAGAATGAACAAAGGACAAAACAGGACCCCCATGCCCCTAGTCCTCCTGGACGTCGAGAAGTCAGAAAAAGGAAAGGAAGTCTACAACCTGACCTCACTATGGCAACTCCGCATCCAGGCTGAACCCCTCAGGAGGAAACAATCTGCTGGGCAATGTCACAACTGCCAAGGCTTCCACCATTCGGCAATGCATTGCCACGCCCCTCCGAGATGTGTCAAATGTGCAGGAAGCCACAAAACTGACACCTGCTCTCACACCCGAGAAATGGGCCCGGCCACGTGCGCCAATTGCCATGGCTCGCACCCCGCGAATTTCAAGGGCTGCCCCAGACGCCCAGGCAACCAAGGTTTCCCCAGACGCCAGCCCCCGCAGCCTCTGATGAGCCTGCCGGCTCAACGTCCGAACGCCTGGTCCGCAAGAGCGGCCTCCCAGCGTAACAACGCCCCCCAATCTCAGGTCCCACCCACAACTACCACCACATTCATCACCCTCCCGCAGGAGCATCCCCAGATTCAGCACCTTTTACAGCTGTCTCAGAGGATAAAGTCCATATCGGAGGATGTCCAATCCACACTTCAGACCATCTGCCCAACCCTCTATGGCCGGTAAAATAAAACCGACATCACTACAGACCGCGATATGGAACACCCGTGGATCACTCCTCAACGACAAACACGAAGTCCGACACTTCCTGCGCGAGCACGACATTGACATACTTCTTGTCAATGAAACATGGCTCAAACCCTCACATCGTATTAACATACCAAATTATACTATACATAGAACCGACAGACTCACTAAAGGTGGCGGAACAGCCATCATCGTAAAATCACATATCGAGCACTGTTCAACACACTCTCAGCCAACCGCGCGCGTCACACGTCCGGCTATAGAATCCACCTCGATATTAGTAACCACTAAGAATTACGGCTTAGTTAAATTCATAGCTATCTACTGTCCTCCGAAACAGAAACCCACCAGGTCAGATTTTGATAAATTATTGGACACCAACAATACTCCCACAGTCATAGCCGGAGACTTCAACGCCAAGCATTCCGCTTGGAACAATCGTAGGTCAAACGCACGTGGAGTATTGCTATACGATTTCATTCAATCTAGCCAATCAGTGATAGTCGCACCTCTGTCGCCCACCAACTTTCCAACCAGAGGCTTGCCTAGTATTCTTGACTTTGCCATCATCCGTAATACTAATTACATCCCCATCATTCGTACGGTAGATGAACTCAACTCCGATCATAAACCGGTCCTAATGTGGCTCGGGGATGCATTAGACCCATTAACTACGACACCAGACTCCCAAAGATATAAAGTATCCTGGGAAGACTTTGCCATTCACCTGGAGGAACACCACACGATTCCATTAGATCTCTCTTCAACACCTAAAATAGACGCCGCAATAGTGGAACTGACAGCCTCTATAAACGAGGCGATCAAATCCGCTTCAACTTTGATCAGTCAGACTGATACCCACAGAATGGATATGCCTAAATCCACCAGACTTAAAATCACGGCGAGAAACCGCGCCAGGAAAATCTCCCAAATCTTGGGGGACCAGCCCTCTTTCCTCAAGTTTAAAAAACTAAGGAAAGAGGTTCGCAAACTAAACGCCACACACGCTAGTGAGACCTGGAACTCCAAACTCACAGAGTTACTTAAGGGCAGTGACCCCTTCTGGAAACTCTCTAAAGCCTTGAGGATAAAGAAATGTCCTATCACTCCCCTGAAAGCCCATAATAAAATGGTCTACACGACTGGAGAAAAACTCGAGGTATTTGCGGACAGCCTCCAAAATCAATTTAGACCCAACGACATAGACACATCTAAAAGGTCCACCAGACGACACCTAAAATCAATTGAAGACAGGGCCAGCGCAATCATACACGATAGAATAGATCCTCCTCCACCTCCGATCATTCCAACCTCCACCCAGGAAGTTGAATATTTAATCACACGACTTAAAAATCGTTCAGCGCCAGGCAACGACGGAGTGAGCAACCTCTCCCTCAAGAATTTACCAGAGAAAGGCGTTCTTGCCTTAACAGGGATCTTAAATGCCTGTCTAGAGCTGCAATACTTTCCAGATGCCTGGAAACTTGCAGACATCATCCTCCTGCCAAAACCGGGCAAGGATCACACTCTCCCCGAAAGTCACCGGCCAATCAGCCTCCTCCCTACGATGAGCAAACTCTTAGAAAGACTCATAAATGCCAGACTTCAAATCATTATCCATGAGAAGAAACTCATACCAGACGTCCAGCACGGGTTCAGAGCCGGTCACGCCACGAACCATCAACTGCTGCGCGTAACAGAATACATAACAGACGGTTTCAATCACCATAAATCTACAGTTGGCTTGTTCCTAGATATTGCTAAGGCCTTCGATAAAGTATGGATCGAAGGCCTCATAGTAAAACTCTCAGAGGCCGAAATCGAGCAGCCAATTATTCAAATCCTACACTCGTTCATCACCGATAGACACTTCGCAGTCAAACTGTTCGGAGAAAGATCCTCAATCAGACCCGCAAGCGCCGGAGTCCCACAAGGCTCCGTTCTCGCTCCGTCTCTGTATAACCTCTATACAAGAGACATTCCGATCCCATCAGACACCCCACTAGCTTCATGCATAATAGCACAATATGCAGACGATACAGCGATCCTCTCCCGATCGATGAAACAAGACAGAGCTACAGAACTAGTCCAAAAAGCGGCCGACCAGGTCTCCGCCTGGTGCGACAAATGGCGCATAAAGATAAACGCAGACAAGAGTAACGCCATTTGCTTCAAGCGCAACTTTAGGAAGAGACCACCTCCTAAACGAAAGCCCAAATTTCCGCACCTGGTAATGCATAAAACTAAAATCCCTTGGACCAATACGGTCAAATATCTAGGTCTAACGCTAGACAAAGCACTCAACTTTTCAAAACACATTAGCGATAAAAGACGCCAAGCCGACATAGTATTAGCCAAGCTCAAACCCATGATAGGACATAGAAGCAAACTAGCCTATCGCAGCAAGTTGCTATTATACACAGCTATCGTTCGCCCCATTATGACCTACGCGTGCCCCGTCTGGGCATTTGCCGGCTTAAAATTCATCAACAGACTACAAATCGTACAGAACAAAACTCTCAGAGCAATCACCAACGCCCCCTGGTTCGTCAGGAACTCCACACTCCACAGCGATCTTAACTTGGAAACCCTCCAAACCCACATCCTCAAGCTCACGAAGCAATTCTACAGCTCCATCAACAACCATCCCAACACGACAATTAAAGACTTATTACATTACGACATACACGCTCACTATGATTTTGACCGACCAAGAAGGGTACTTCTACTAATGCCCCCCTCCCCTAAATAAATAAATATCCTTTTTTCTCTCTCTTCTCTTTCTGTATACGCTCTTCTTCTTGTACTTTTCTATATGATTACAGATCCTATGCCACTCAACCTAGACAGATCAACACCCAGGACGTCCGGATAACCCAGGAGGGTACCTCTATTAATTCCCCCCTCCCCTAATAAAATATCCTTTTCCTCACATAATTCTCTCTTCGTTTACTCTCTACTTCTTGTACTTCTCCATGATTACAGATCCCATGCCAATCAACCAAGACCGACCACCACCCAAGATGACCGGATAACCCAGGAGGGTATTTCTAATAAATCCCCCCCTCCCCTAAATAAATATCCTTTTTCCTTCACTCTCACCAATCTACCATTTTTGTATCTTTTTCTTCCCTACAGATTAAAACCACAGCGGAGGGGTTTTTGGCCGGTTGTGGGCTTGCTCACCTCCGGAGTTTTTCCCCCCTCTGCGGCTCAAATTTTGATGAGCAAACGGGCTAGACCCGCAGTAACACACGATAAAGATGCGATTATGAATGCTGATCTTGTTTGGCCTTCTCTCAGTCTTCAAGGGAGCACTCACCTGGTGCAGAAGAAGACGACCCCGGCTCTGGATTCGGACTAGACGAACGCCAGACCCCATGACCGAACGCTGGACTCTGCAAAGCTGGACAGAAGCGAGATGTGGGGTGGGGAGTTGCTGGAGGCCTGTGAGGGCGGCGGTCATTGTTGTTGTTTGCTCGAAAGAAACACTTTTTAAATATACTTACTAGAGATTCCTTCACCCAGATCCCAAACCTGGTCTCGGTCGGTCGCGAAACCGCCGAAACCAGGTCCTCTCACACCAATCATGCTTCACTCCAGATAGATACTACATATAAAGGGGATAGACGCTAAAAACCGTCTAGGTGGCCCAAATGTATAAGCATATATCCTAAGTAAGTAAGTATTTTATTAGAAATCGGCGAAGCTCCCGTCTGTTGCTATCAAGAATTTACTCTTTCTTAAATATGTGAATTTCTTCATGCTTTATATTACAGACGATAAATACCCTAATTAGGAACACAATAATGAAATAATATTTCCGAAAAGTTGAATTCTAGAGACTTTAAGGCGTTATTTTCTGAGTTAATCTGTGCGCCGGATACTTTTTAGCCGGTAACATTTTCGTATACACGCACAGAGGCACACCCATACCAACGCGTTGGTAGGTGTTGCTGCGTTATAATTTTAAGTGTTGCCACTCGCGGATAATTGATTCTATAATTATTAGTTTGCTATTAATGAGTTTACGGATCGAAATACTATTCGATTAGTGTGTTCCACATGACATATTAATTAATTATATACACTTTTAATACTAATCACTCGCTACCGCGTTCTTCTTCTTTATGTTAACAGTTATTCTTCTTCTTTCATACTATTACAAAATATATTAAATATGTTACACTCTTATAATAATCTCTCGCTACTGCATTCGTCTCTTTATATTTAACAATCATTCTTCCCCTTTTATACTAATATACAGTTACATAATACATTTATATCTAACATTTTATAATAACATCGTCACAGGTTTTTTTTATTGTACAGAACAAGGCAATTTTACATCCATCATTCTTTCACACTGCATTACCCTGCTCGTAGCAATCGATGCCCCGTTCGATACGTTTACATACCGAACGGGTAGCGTAAAAACCTGTGAACAGATAAACAATTTATATGTGATTCGACAAGGAAGCGTTTTTAGGCGTTTTACTAAGCCGTATAGTTAGAGATCAGGTTTACATGTCGGCTTATTACTAATCAATTTATTGTGCGAAGGCACCTACCTACAGGTAGGTGGTGACAATTCGCCCCCTCCGATGAAAGCTGACATGTACAGCCTGACCTCATCGGCCGCCTATACCTTCCTTGTTTAACCATCATACACATATAATATTTGTTTTTTTTTTATCTGGGTCCATATACATTTTCGTTTTCGTTTATAGTTTACAGTTACAATTGACAATTTACAATTCACTGGTCTGACTGCAGCTCGGTAGAGAGTTTTATTAATTGCAATCGTCGACTCCTCCGAGTGCCAGCCTTACGGGGTTGTGTGCCCTCCGCTAACCGTTTGTTATTTATTCTTTCGTTAACTTTCTTTCGGTTATTATACACGTTCATAGGAATAGGTGTGGCCACATCTACTCCTATGGTGATAATTGTTTCGGGTATCGATACTTGTGTCGAACTAGTTGAGGGCATAGTCTCCTCGCAGATACAGGGAAGTATTTTGAGAGGGCGCATCTTTTTCCATATCCTTTCCTTAACTTGTGCTAAGGGCAACTCGTCTTCAGATTCCTCACGTCGCGGTGACGGGGTTTGGGGTCGTATACTACCCCGCTCCACCTCCTCCGGTATCGCAAGTTGTGCGGGGTCGCCGTCTAAAGCACTGGGTTCTGCGAGTATGGCTTCCATCCGTCCTGCATCATTATTGTCATCCTCGTCATCCCTGTCTTCGGTAACTTCCTCTTCCATTGGAGGGTAATACTTTCTGATATGATCGATGTGGAATTTGTACGGTCGTCCACGGCGATCTACGTAGAACATTACGTCGCTGACCTTCCAAATGATCCGATGCGGGCCGCTCCATTTAGGATCAAAGCCGGCACACGCACCAGGTCGTTTCTTCGGGAATTCCCTTGTAAAAACGGAGTCCCCAACCCCGTATGTGGGTGGTTCGGGTCCACGTTCTTGCCGACGCTGTTCCACGTACCTTGCTTGGTTGGCCAACACTGCCGTATTCATCTCGGTTCTATCTCGCGCTACCTCATAACTGTCGATATCCCGCAGAGGGTTCGACCAGTAGCCCGGCGTACTTACTTTCTGCCCCCATAATACTTCAGCTGGGGAAAAACCCGTAGCTGCGTTTTTTCGGCGTCTAAGATCGCCTAAAATTTCGGTGACATGTTCATCCCATGTATTTTGTTCCAAACCGGCCAACCTAATACGTAACCCTTTCTTAATTTCTTGATTTCTTCTTTCCGTGGGGTTTTCTCGAGGCATCCATATGGACGTATTCCATTGCAAGGAATCCCAGCGTTCAAGTGCCGCAATCCAGGCCGGGTGATTGAACTGGGTTCCATTATCTGATAAGATTGCCCTTGGGCTACCGTAGCGTAGGATAATATTATCATGGATCAAGGGTATAATATTACCCACTACAGCTGATCTCATCGGAAAAGCTTCCGTCCATCTTGAAAATAGGTCTATTACAACTAGTAGGAAGCGATTCTTTTTTCTCGACGTAGGGTAAGGTCCCATAATATCGAGAGCGAGAATTTCCCATGGCCTTTTGGCCTCTACGTGAGTCGTTTGGGCGGCTTTGGGCTGTAGGGCGCCTCGTTTTCGAGTGGCGCAAATGCTACAGGCCCGGACATAAGTTTCTACCTCACTTCGTCTCTTATGCCAGGCGAATCCCTCACGAATCGCGTAGTCGGTTTCTGAAGCACCTGGGTGCCCATTTTCGTCATGAAAAGTTTTTAGTACCTCTTTAGTTAACGAGGCGGGTACTACGAGTTGTAAGTTCTGCCCGCTGCCTATTCGTACCAACGACCCGTTTCTAATAGCTAATCCTGTAAGTCCTCTATTCGAACCGTCGTTGGAGCGAATTTGTTGCATTAGTCCTCTGGTTATCGGGTCAGTTCGCTGACGTTCGATAACCCTTTGCCTTAGTGCTACGGTAGTTAGCAACATGGCCGTTACTGGTTTTGGTCTGCGTATAGGAGCGGCCATTCGTTCGTGTTCCTCATCAGGATTTTTATTATCACCGGCGGGTTCTTGGGGAAACCGCGAAAGATGATCGGCTAGGTGATTTTCTGATCCGGGGCAATGCTCTGTGTCAAAGTTGAACTCACTCAAGAGCATTCCCCACCTAGCAAGTTTGCCTTTTTGATGCTTCGCTGTATTAAGCCAAGTTAACGCTTGGTTGTCGGTAATAAGGGTGAACCTTCTATCTTCGAGGTACCCCCGGTATTTAGTGATTCCCCATACTGCGGCCAAGGTTTCCAGCTCATTGCTGTGATACCGGCTTTCGGCGTCGTTAACTCGTCTGCTCGCATATGCTATAACATCTCGGCCTCCGCTATCTTTCTTTTGAAAGAGCACCGCCGCAATTCCATGGCCCGAAGCGTCGGTTTGCAGGCAGAAAGGTCGTTCGAAATCCGGTCGTGCAAGTCGCAGAGGTTGTTTCAGTGCCTTTTTTATTAGTTCAAAGGCTTCTGTGGCCTCATCTGTCCATCGAAACCGAACTGTGGTACGCAGTAAGCGTGTTAATGGAACGGCCATTTCTGCAAAACGATGAATGTATTCGCGAAGCCAATTACATAACCCAAGGAAACTACGCACCTCCTTTCGGGTTGTTGGTTGAGCAGCTGCTTCTACCTCTTGAAGGTGATGTAGCTGGGGTTCGTTGCCGGTGGCAGTAATACGGTGGCCCAAATAGTCCACCTCGCGACATCCAATTCGACATTTCGCCGGCGCAACTCGTAGGCCGTGGTATTGTAACCTCTCGAACACTAATCTCAAGTGATTTGCATGGTCCTCCCACGTTTTACTATAGATGATGATGTCATCTAAGTACACCATGCAAAATTTATTGATCAAACCCACAAGAACCTCTTGGGACATCAGTTTTTGAAAATGCGTCACTCCGTTTTTCAAGCCAAATGGAAGAACACGAAACTGGTAACTGCTGCCATCAGCGGTGGCAAAGGCAGTCAGCGGCTTCGTGTCCTTATGCAGCAAGACCTGCCAGTACCCAGAAACCAAATCCAGGCTGGAGAAGATGGTCGCCGTGCCGAGGTCCTTCAAGGTGTCTAGTATCAGTGGGAGAGTCGCTGCTTCCTCTATGGTTTTGCTGTTAAGTTTTCTAAAATCGATACAAAATCGAGATGATCCGTCCTTCTTGGCCACTAAGACTACAGGAGAACTATAGCTGGAGGTGCTCGGCTCGATCACACCATCAGCGAGCATTTGCTCGACGTCTTCCTGTATTTGTTTTCTTTTGGCTTCCGAGTGTTTATACGGCATCAATCGAAAAGGTACTTTATCTTTTAAAAAGATTTTAAGTTCGCTGGTTCTACTTGGAGGGCCTGAATCAGCGAATCTGTCTTCGAAGTCCTTCATGACCTTGGTCAGAGAGATGCGTGCTGCTTCAGGGATCCCCGGATTTAATTCTGCCAACGTTATGGGTCCGCATGATCGATGCGGTTTAGTGGTTTGACAATGAATGGTTTGCCTCTTCTTGTCACCGAAGTGCATGCAGCGCCTTTTCAGATCAATGACCGCTTCTTGTTGACTCAAGAAGTCCAAGCCCAGTAGCAAGTCCACGCTTAAACCGTCAAACGCGAGAGCGTTCAGTTCCACCGGACTATCGCGCAAATATCCGCGAATAAATACTTCGCCCCCGGTGCGTAAAGTTTCTCCATTGGCAGTGACCAGGTCTTGAGACATTCCCTTAACTTTATATGGTGGACACACTAAGTCTCTTCGGACTAGGGTCCGTGTAGCTCCGGTGTCGATAACAGCTTCGTAACTCCCGGTTACTCCATCAATGCGCAGGGGTAATCTAAGGAGAGGTTTCACATTTACCTGTGAGTTTACTCCCCCCCCAGATAAGTATGCTCCTGCAGAAGTCACGTTATCCGACACTACATACTTCAAATCACCATTAAGTTCCACACTATTCACTTTATCTATAATATTTTTATATTTAACACTATTATTATACCTATTTTTATTTAATATCAAACTTTCACAATTATTTTTCACACTTTTACTGGGTAGATATATTTTATCACTATCATTGTTGTAATCCTTTTTAAAATCAACCCCATCTTGTGCGGGCAACAATTTAGTTTTATTTTTCCATGGTAATTTCGGTTTTATATTTTTCTTTCTTCTTAAGTTATTATCATTCGCGTTATCGTTGGTGATAATTAATTTATTTATCACGCTTGGTTGATTATTTCTAGTTAAATCGGATGAATAAACGTTAGTTTCTTTTTGTTTATACGGTTGGATATTATTTGTACGGCTGGCCGGTTGGGTCGTGTTAGCACGTGTTTTTGTCGAGCTATTTTTAGAAACTCGCGCGGCGTTTGCCGGTATTCCACTGTTTCTCAATATTTCTAACCGAGTTTTCGCACTTGCCGTATTATTTATATCAGCTTCGATATACATGTTATTATTTAATTCAGATACCCTATTTACTTTGTTCTTTAACATAATAGAGTCTTGATTAATGTTATATTGATATAGTACGTTAATATTTTTAAAAAAAGGTTGGTTTTTATTATTAATAGGATCGATGCCTTTATAACAAGAATTTAAACAACAAAATTTTGCGTCTGGCCTGACGTTAATATTTGACGTTAATTTATTACTTTGGCCTTTGAGATAATTGACGGGTGCTTTAAGAGCCGGGTAATTAATAATTTTGCCAGAGTCAGCTAAATATTTACTTACGGTTTGGTTTTGTGAGATCTCTGGATGAGCTGCGCCGTAGAGATGTTCTCTGTTTGTAGATAAAACTTGTTTCCAATCATTCTTCACCTTTCTTTCCTCGGATTTTACCATAGTTTTACGTCTTCCACGTTCGTTACTAATTATTTCACCTAACAACGCCGAGCCAAATACTTTTCGTCGTTTTGACGTAATACCCGTAGTAGGTATTTTTATCTGGGTAGCACCATTTGTTTCGGCGTCGTTAGGCAAAGTTATACATTTATATGGAACGTAAAACTGTTTACTAACATAATCTTTCTTATTACCTTGAGGAGGTTTCACATATTCACTGTTGTCAGCCGTTAGAAGAACGTCCTGCCTTCCGCACTTAACACTAGTATTCAAGGACATTGGAAGAATGTTCCCACTTTTAGCACCATGATGTCTGGCACTTGCAGATCCCCAGTCATCACCGTCGAGCCGTGGGTGACGTCTAGCTCCTGCAAGTCCTCTTCATTGCTCCCTCTGGACGTTCTCAGCCGTTGTCGTCCTTTCTTGATATTCCGGTCGGTTGTAATCCCCGCGCCAGTTCCCTCGGTAGTCGCCACGGCCTCTACCACGGAAGTTACCTCGATTTACGAAATATCCACCTCGGCCAACATAGGCTCCGGCCGGTGTTCTATCTGTGAGGTTTTCTTCCATCTGCGGTCTATGCCGGTCTACGTTTTCTGGGCGCGTTTCCCTCGTGGAATAGTTTATTTCGCGTGGTGGCGGCTGGCACGTACAGTGGCACGCGCAGTCTCTTTTAGTTGCTGGCCTCTGAATATGTGACAGCGGTACTGGAGGCAGGTAGTCTGGTGCCATCGGTCGAACGCGTTTGGCCACCTCCAGCAGTCCGTCTAGTGATTTCCAGCCACTCTGGCCCACTCGAAGCTGGTCGTGAGGGTTAAGAAGGTCGAAGAAAATCTCCGCCAATTCTTCTCCACCCGTAGTCGGCATCAAAACTTTGGCGAGCGCTTTCTTGTTCAGCAAGAACGGAAATACGTCCTCGTCAGGTTTCTGTCGGCGAGTTTTAAGCTCGCTTTCCTGTACTCGTCGTCTTGTGGAAGATTCAAAGAACCGGGTCATCCGGCTTTTGAAGGACTCCCAGTCGTTTTCGGGATCTACTTTCATGCTCCAGGTCTTGGCTTCACCTCGGAGCTGGCGTATAGCGAGTCGCGTCCAGTTTAGTGACGGGCTCCTGGCGGCTGCGTAATATTTCTCGCACTCCTCAAGAAATTCGGCTACTCTGTGCTGAGGTGCTCCGCTGAACGTCACCTCTAGTTCAGGTTTATGCATCCATTCCTTGTATTTTGGAAATTCCCCGGTCCTAGTCTCCTGAGTAATGCTTGGTAAAGATGACTCCGTGCCCGGGCTCCTCACGAACGCTGGTATACTGCGCTCAGGTATTTGTATACCTTCTTCCATCTCCTCATTCCTCTGGATCGGCTCCATCAGTGGAGGGTCCGCCATCTCTTCGCTAGATGTGTGTGGGTCTTTTGTCTGCGATCTAGTTCTCATATATATAATATATATATGAAATATATATATATATATTCCTCGTGTCTGTCGTCCGGTCGTGGATTCGAGAAAAAGAAGCTTTTTCTGAGCCCGTAAACGTTTGGCGCCAAATTAACAACACCCCCTCAACGATACGCCACTGCGCACTTCGTTGATGTATTTTCCTAGCTCAGTCGGTGGAGGGGTTATTAATAATAACGATGTTTCCTTTTGAAAAAGTCGGTAATGACTTGGTTTTATTTCCTTGTATGTAGCGTCTAGTAAATAATTTTACAGGCCAAATGTAGGTGAAGGCGGCAGACAGGAATACGTGACGACCGATGACTGCGAACGCGAGAGATGTTTCCCACCCGTAGGTAAACGGGATGTGAAACTCTCCCCGGGGAGTACTTCGGCGTTCAAGAAGCGAAGAGATGCGCGGCGAAAACTGGTGAAACTGGTCCAGAGTGTTTGAAGAGAGGCTGCTAGTAGAGATGAGACTTGTTCCCGAGGGAGGATCCGGTAGACTGATAAAAATCTCTCGGATGCGCCCTCTTTTATAGCAGCCTCCCTTATTCTAATTGGTCCAAAGAGTTTGAGAAGGGGTGACCAAAGATTCTACTATGTCCGTTAATTTCGTACTGCGTAATATCTCTTGTTTATTTAATAAGAATTTACTGGATTGTCAGAAGGACCAAGTATCAAGAGATAATATATTCTGTGCACGTGGATGGATATATTGACGTTATAAAATATCGTCTATCTAATTCTATGGATTTTATATGAATTTATTTAGAGCATTTAAATAGCTATCTCCGGCATAAACTCGCGGTTTTAGTCTTATGCCAGGAGTAAACGCACGATTTGATTAGCGTTTAAATTACATGCATTTACAACTACTTACTAGGTACCTATTGACATAATAATAGGCCCTGTAATCATTATCCATCGACCTTCACATAAACATTTGTGATTTTACGACGTAAAACCTGTCTGTTGCCTTTACCTTTTACAATATTACATTTATAATAATAACAGTTTAATCTTAAAACTACGTCTTATACAGTAATACGAAATAATATTTTACTATTTCCGAAAAATAGCAAAATACTACTTCTTCATAGAGGTAATTCGCAATTCAATGTCGAAGAGTATATCGATCGGCGATATTTCCCCCGCATTGCCTTATTTTTAGCCGCTGTCTTTACACCGCACAGCTGCATAAAGGTCGTGATTTTAATTTATTTTATTAGAAATCGGCGAAGCTCCCGTCTGTTGCTATCAAGAATTTACTCTTTCTTAAATATGTGAATTTCTTCATGCTTTATATTACAGACGATAAATACCCTAATTAGGAACACAATAATGAAATAATATTTCCGAAAAGTTGAATTCTAGAGACTTTAAGGCGTTATTTTCTGAGTTAATCTGTGCGCCGGATACTTTTTAGCCGGTAACATTTTCGTATACACGCACAGAGGCACACCCATACCAACGCGTTGGTAGGTGTTGCTGCGTTATAATTTTAAGTGTTGCCACTCGCGGATAATTGATTCTATAATTATTAGTTTGCTATTAATGAGTTTACGGATCGAAATACTATTCGATTAGTGTGTTCCACATGACATATTAATTAATTATATACACTTTTAATACTAATCACTCGCTACCGCGTTCTTCTTCTTTATGTTAACAGTTATTCTTCTTCTTTCATACTATTACAAAATATATTAAATATGTTACACTCTTATAATAATCTCTCGCTACTGCATTCGTCTCTTTATATTTAACAATCATTCTTCCCCTTTTATACTAATATACAGTTACATAATACATTTATATCTAACATTTTATAATAACATCGTCACAGGTTTTTTTTATTGTACAGAACAAGGCAATTTTACATCCATCATTCTTTCACACTGCATTACCCTGCTCGTAGCAATCGATGCCCCGTTCGATACGTTTACATACCGAATGGGTAGCGTAAAAACCTGTGAACAGATAAACAATTTATATGTGATTCGACAAGGAAGCGTTTTTAGGCGTTTTACTAAGCCGTATAGTTAGAGATCAGGTTTACATGTCGGCTTATTACTAATCAATTTATTGTGCGAAGGCACCTACCTACAGGTAGGTGGTGACACTAACCTAAATAGATTCTACAAAAAATAATGTTTCATTTTTCCCCTGGCTGTTCTGTTTTGTCCGGTTACCGTCAGAATATATATAAATACTCATATGATTATAATTAAATTGGGATGCCTTTTTGATCATTTATAGACGCGAGGTTACATCACCGGAACGGACGGTTTTATTGACATCGTAAAGGGAAGGTTGTCATTATTAAGGTTAATAAAAAATCATGTCTAAAGTCAGTCGTCAAATATTAAAAAAATGGCGGCTTTACAATGAACCTCTAGTTTTAATTATATCTTACTTATAAATGGTTTGATATTTTATGAATACACATATTATGGAGGAAAATAATTTACTATGTATTTCGCTATTAATGTGATTTATCTGTTAACACAGTCAAGTCGCCAGAATACATAGAGTTTGGATGAGATCAAGTTACTTTGCATAATAGGAAACCTACAAGACGGCATAATTATAATGTTTTATAACTCACATTAGGTGGTTAGTATACATTAATAATATTATATATATATAAAATTTAAGTTTTATATTGTACGTTGCTTTCAAAGCTATTGTCATGGAAACCTGCATTATAATTCTTGCATCATAATGCAGTTATCACCTGCAAAATAATCGACCTAAATAATTATGACGTGGCTGCACAGTGCATACTAATATTATTATCATGCTTTGATGTCTGTTAGGAATAGATAGTCATTCCATACAATAGACCATCGTTGCATATTAATTGTGGAGAGCATAACATTATTGCTGCGATTCCTGCATAGCTCGCAGAATATTTGCCAGAAATATAAACGTCAGCATGGTTTTAGCGTTATCTACAACAACAGACTCCTTACTAGGTATAAGTCAAGTTTATCTTTTTTTTTTGACAGACTGTAAGTCTCGTCGTAGTACATATAACACCATAATTCAGCGATGGCAAATACGCATAACGCGTGCCCAACTTGGCACGCTAAAAGTTTTCGACGGCACGCTAAAAAACTACCAGAGGTACGATTTTTTTTTATCATCCACCATAGATTATGGTTTTATTAAGGCTATACTTTAGCTGGGGCACGGTCTAAAACGATCGTGACTACACGATGCAAAAAATATGCAAACGACGCGTGCAGAACAACATATAATTTGTCATAAAAATTCAACATTTAATGTTATGTTTATTGTTCTATTAGTAATAATAATAATATATTCACTGACATGTTATCTTTTTCAAGTAAATGTGTAACGTTTTTTAATCATCTTTGCACAATTTAAGAAATAATACCCCGACGCCATCACAAAACAAATTGACATGTTAACAGCTCGACTTCGCTCTCCGATTGGCAGCCAGTCCGAAATTTCGTTGCACCTTTAGTTGAAAATTATTTGCCGTTTCACTGAAGTATGCTCTTAAACACAGAGAAAAAAATCACCCATGGAAAAGAATGCCTGATACTTTTATATCTGCTAAAAACTAGCAATCTTGTTATTGATATTATAAAAAGTCTCGCAAATAACATGAAACAAAAATTTGTGTGTTATTCAATGTTTGTTTATTTCTTTCATTTTATGTATACTTATCATTTTTTTTATATTCAATAAACAGTATAGTTACCAATGTACTCAATTATTTTTTTTATATTCAATAAATATGATTTAGATTACATCATCTGTACATCTAAAAAGGAATGACATGGCGCGCCACAAATTAAAAAAAAGTCGACTTATTTTGGCACGCTAATCAAATACTATTTGCCATAATTGGTACTGCAAAACTCAGGATCAAGTTTAGTTTTCTTCCACTTTGCAAGCCTTGCTATTGGTTTTAAATGGGATTCCTTGACTTATTGACGGATTTGTTTTGTTTTTATTAAAATATTAAATATAAATTATTTTTATCCTCTAATACGATTTTTATATTTGATATTTACTTCTAAAAATATAATTGCGTGTCTCTCATATTTAAATTTTTCAGTTTTTGCATACTAACTTGAGAACAATGACGTCAAAATATAAAGTTTTTAATCAATGCATATTTTATTTATAATATGGCAACATCTAGAATGCCAGATTCAACCTTGTGACATTGAGATAAATTTTAATATTTTACGTCCCAGACAATAATAATAAATCAGGGCGAGAAAAAACAGATACAAAAAAATACCTTTACTTTTTATTATTCACAAAAAAAGAACTTTTGACAGACGAAATAATATTTGTGTAAATTCACAGATGTACGAAAATATGAATAAAAAATATGATATCGTAAAACGCCTTGAGCTTTACGTTAAATATTCGTTTGCGGTTGTCATTTAATCGAAACTTTAAGCTTTTAAGGGATAGGTTAGTATGCAAAACTATTCAAGGCTTGACTGACACTTCAGTGCTTGCCAATTTTTACTCGAATGCCGTCAATATTTCAAGGCAGGCTAAAATATGCAAACTTGTAATAATTGTTGAGAGAAAGTCACGTAATTCAATTATCTGGGAATAGACATGCTCAGTTATCAAGAACTCAATCATTACCATCAGTGACACACCAACCAATTGTGGGTCTTGGCTGTTTTACAGAAATGTTTCCATCTTCCACTGTCTGCCACGAGCTTTTTCCTCATGGATACTGTTTCTTTTTACACAATCCAACTTATTTTTCCATCCACCACCACCCGTTGTGGCGTAACAAACGTGGCGGTTGTGGCGTAACGAACGTTAGGTGGTCTTAAAATTTGTGCGAAAAGTTTCCTAGGAGCAACTTCTCAAGACCTTGGTCGGCGTGCACTAGAGTGTGAGTAATTCCTATTTCGATATAATGTATTACGGTCAATTCTTGATGATAAAAGACCTTCTCGCTCGCCGTAAAATACCGCAAACTTTTTAAAAGCTGAGAAATTTTCCCTTGTTGATACCAAGTTGCAATGACTGACCGGTCCAACTGAGGGTCGGACCGACTTGAGAAGCTCTTCCTTTTCAATCGACATAATATGGGGATACTTCCAGTGGATCACACAATCCAACTATCATAGTCTAGATCTTTTTTTTCTCTTCTCGTATGTTGAAGATAAGCCTATTTGCTGGTTAGATGCATTTCATCCTTGATCTGCCCAATATGGTCACCTCACTTGCACCTGTAAAACAACGAGACGGATATCATCTTACATAGTATTTATAGTTATTGGTTGTATCTTCCTCGCATACAAATAATATTTGCATAATCATCTTCCTTTAAATATATTCAATCCTGTCGTTACATTATAATATATCTGTCTGTAACGCAGCGCAACACAGCACGTACACATGCAAACGCATTGTCTTTCTTTCTGTGCATAGAAAACATTAAACACATTGACGCAACCTATTTTTTTCTGGTTCTTATAATACATAACAATATGATATATTTCATAAATGAACATTTCCAGAATAGTGAGTATCTAATGTATCTTCTATTAGTTTTTACAAACACTTAAAATATTTAAAATTACTTTTCATACTTGATCCTTTACAGTTTACATAGAAACGTTTATTTATTATATAAACGCAAATTGTGCATTTACTATATTAATTAATTGGTAAGAGCGCATGGTGCCTGCATATGCCAAAAGGTAAAACACGGTGTCACACAAAACGAGTCAAATGAAACAGTACAAAACTTAAATCAATTAGAATTTAAATATTTAAATTGTTTTTATTGAAACTAAATTTAAATATTAATCTTATTAGGTACATTGATGTTGACGTTAGAATAAAATTATTATACACGCAAATTATTGTAATTCAATATGTCAATGTCAATGACAAGTCAGAAATGATTTATGGATTATGCGAAATTTGCATATAACGTATAAATCAAGTACACTTACTCGAACGTGCTAGCATACCTAACATATAATATGCCAGGCCTCTCAATTAGGGAATGCAATACCGAATGAATATATCAATACCTTTCTATACAATATATAATATATTTCTATACAATTCTTCTCCTTATTGTGATATCCCCTAGCGGAGGTCAGCCACCATCAAGGCGATCTTTGTCATCTGCTACCAGGAACAGTTTGGTGGACCTGCACTCGTACCAATCACGGAGGTTTTTAAGCCACGAAATGCGGCGCCGTCCTCTGCTACGCTTCCCATTGATCTTTCCTTGAATGACAAGTTGGGGAATGCTGTATTTTTGTCATCTCATAATGTGGCCGAGGTATTTAGTTTCCTGGTTTTGATACTACGTAGAACTTCTCGGTCCTTTCCCATTCGATTTAGAACCGGTATTAGTAAAAACATATTGTAGAAAAAATGAAAAACCTATCAATAAATATGATTGTTAAAATCTATTTGACACACTATTTTATAGCAATCTTAAGTACCTACCAGCATTTATTATTTTGACATTTATAACGATGGCCGCGCGGCTTAAGCATCGGCCCATAGCTTCATGGGTTCTTGGTTCGAATGTTGGGTCTGAAAAATACACAATATATTGTTTTTCAATTTGTGTTTGAGTCAGGTTATAGACATAATAGGTTGAGCAAGTGGCAGACATCCATTTCTCGTAAAAACAAAATATGTTAATACAAACTTCCACTCTGTCGTGGCCCATATTATGATTATATTAGGATCGGACATCGTCAAATAAAAATAATAAATCATAATATTTAAGAACTGATAATTTTTACAAATAAGTCCGGGTACATACAAACCTCTCTGAAATTCAATGTTTGTTGGATGTACTATCAACTTTAGATCAATAGTTATAGAATTATTAGAAATATTTGCAAAACATGTTTTATTTATTTATTTAAGAATACAAAACATTGTGGACATAACAAATTTAAATTCAAGACGTATACA
The DNA here is from genome assembly GCF_057557595.1 of Rhyacophila brunnea. Classification (NCBI taxonomy): domain Eukaryota; kingdom Metazoa; phylum Arthropoda; class Insecta; order Trichoptera; family Rhyacophilidae; genus Rhyacophila; species Rhyacophila brunnea. Next base: position 25,157,243 of record NW_028232904.1, on the reverse strand, counting down.
ACATGAGATTTACATTATAAGTCAAACATTACCCTCACAAGAGAGAAGAAGAGAATATAGAAAAAAATATAATAATAATAATAATAATAATAATAATACCAAAAAAAAAATCAAAACATACTTAAGTACAATTTAATACAGAAAAATACAGTTTCAAAAACAAAATGCAAAGTACATCATTGAAAATATCTATGTCTTTAGGGAGCACATTTACTAATCTTGCACCCCTCGCTAATGGTGCCTGATAGGCTTGACACGAGGAAACGGTTCCAATCCAGAATAAATCATGGCTGCAACGACGTAGGTAATTGACAGGTGCACGTAAATTCAAATTCATTAGGACACCAGGATTGGAAACCATCCCTCGCGGTAACAGGCCAAACTGTTTCAAAAGCAGAAGAGACCGACGAGATTCAAGAGAGTGAAAAGTAAGCAGGCCTTGTAGAAATGCAGTCGGAAAATAATTAACTGACAAATTATCGAAAGGAAAATAGTTAAATGTTTTACAATAAAGACATGTAATTAGTGTTTTCTTTTTTGAAAGAGGGATTTTGTTTTATTGTTATTTAACTTTTGCTGGTTTCAGTCAATATATTTGCGTTTTGGCAGCATAACACTGACTTATATACTAAATTTAATATACAGCATAATAGTAGTACCTAAGTAATGGAAAAATAAAATAAAATTCATTTTTGAAAAACATACAGGTAGATAAGTGTCGTAAGATTATTTTTAAAATAGAAAATACCGGTATTTTGGATTTTTGAAACCGGTATTTCGGTATTGATAAATAAATGACTACCGGTAATGCAAACCATACTCTCAATATAAGAGTCTTCTCATTTATACGCCTAATGAATAGACAGTTTCAATAAAAATATAATGAATTCATTTACTACATAATATTCCTTACCATAACATTTATCAAATTACATTGACGCACAGAATCGTTTTTGTCACAATAATTTAATTTTGGACTTATTGGTAAATATCTCATATGAAAATGGTGACGAAAGAAATTTTATACTAAAATATCTATTTATGTTTAATAGACTTTTTAGACATTGTTTTTTAATATCGTATTGTTGATAATTTAATTTATACGCCGTGTCCTGCCTTAATTAAAATGAACAAAGGTATTTATGATTAAAATTGACAACGTAATTGAGTAAACAGGGAGAGTTTGCTAAATTGTTTGCTTCAATTCTTTTTACTTTGAAATTACTTAGTGGGTTTACGAAAAAGGCTGTATTATAATCATTTAAATTTAAAACTTTACGTTTCTTGATTTAGTTATAACTGTTTTATATTTTCCTGAATTAATAATAAAATAATTGAAAACTGTACACTAATTTCGATATGATCTTTTAGAGCAAACCCATAGCAGGCTGTAAAATACACAATATTTTTGATTATACCTTTGATTAGTGATCAATCTTTTATGTAAAAATTAAATATACGTTTAAATTCTCTTATAATAATTTTATTAAAAATGTATATTATAAAAAAAACTTATAAAAATCATTATTAATAAAAATACTTAAAAATGAAACGTAATTTCAAAGTTTACTGAATTATATTCAATCTAAAGTCATATATTAACTCTCTTAATAATATAATTATAAAAAAATATATAAGTATTGCAATTTACAATACATTAATTTTATTTTACACAGAAATTTTGTTGTAAAGCCAAGTGAATAAAAATGATTTAACTGTAGAAAAGAAAAGGAAGTTTACCTTCATTTTTTTTTTAAATAGGTTATATTTGATAATAATAGTGAAAATTATGTTAGAAGTACACGAAGTTGGGTAAAAAGATAACCATCGTAATTTTTACTTTGACCGAAAACCATAACAAAAACATTTTGTATACCTCCTGTAAAATTTGATTTTTATTAATTATAAGTCCAAGGCCTGAACAAAAACAAATCATAAGTGCGAGTGCACCGTAATCCGGTTACTACTTACTAATAAGAATGATTACCTCAATTAATATTTTATTATTTTTAAATATGCATTTCGCACGCAGTCTGGCAATACTCAATAAAGTGGTTGACCAAAATTCATGGGATATTCAGTGTCAGCATTCTTTGATTGTGAAGATTTTAATAAATAGCCTATCACAATTTGAATGGAGATATAACTCTGCATCACAGCGCATCGGGCTGAATATCTCACTCCGCTTTTATCTTATGTTATTGTATTGTGCATAACTGTCACACCTGTACCTACTTGTGTAAACTAGTAAATAATCCACACTAAAAGTCTTCACGTTATATTAACTTCATATCCACTGACACACGTTGCATAAAATATATCGTCACCCTACTATTAACTCCTCGTAAGTCCGATATTATGGAAAAATTAAGTTTTTTTCGCAACATTTAAACAAAAAAACATTTTAATCATATCGAAACCTCGATTTTCTAGACTACTATGCTCTTCATATATCGACTCAAAACTCGTAAGTCTCGTGGTTTCAAACATGGAATTAAAACCTCCCATTTCATAACCAGTGTTAGCAGATTCATCGATTAGAGAGGTGTTTAAAATATTGTATTTATTACATTACCCTCAATATTCTTTCCAAACAGACACGAGGTTTTAATAGTAAGATATCGATATACATAAAAGTGAGAAGTTCTTTGAATTTTCCGAGAAATGCTGTTAAACTACGAGCATAATAATTCTTCTTCTTATTGTGCCATCCCCTAGCGGAGGTCGGCCACCATCAAGGCGATCTTATCTTTGTCGTCTGCTATCCAAAACAGTTCAGTGGAGCTGCACTCGTACCAATCACGGAGGTTCTTAAGCCACAAAATACGGCGCCGTCCTCTGCTACGCTTACCGTTGATCTTTCTTTGAATGACAAGTTGGGGAACGCTGTACTTTTGTCCTCCCATAATGTAGTCAAGGTACTGTAGTACCCTGGTTTTGATACAACGTAGAACTTTTCGGCCCTTCCCCATTCGATTGAGAACTTTAACATTTGTCACCCGGTCAGTGCAAGGAATTTTGAGGATGCCTCTATACAGCCACATCTCGAAAGCTTTTATGCTCCGTGACATCTCTATAAGAGCATAATAATAATATATAGATAAAATGTAACATCATACGGGTATTGAACTTTTAGGTATGTGTGATGAGTAAATCTCAAAGTTATGCAGAAAAAGACTACAGTATGTTAAACATATAAATATAACCCTACTATCTCATTTGGGGGTGTAAACCACCAGTCGGTCGGCATGAGTTAGCCGACGCGACATTAACCCCCGATGCCCGGCAGGGTCTTGGGGTTAGGCGAGACCCACGGACACTTCATGAACAATATAAACCCTAATAGTACGCGCAGTTTGTTCCCGGGCCGTAAATAATTACCGGATTACGCGTTTCTACGTGGAGCATTTTCGTGGGCTTAATTGTCTTAAAGGGGGCGGGAATTTATGCAAATTTACGCCGAGGAAAATTTTAAAATTATTTCGTTACAGTATGTAAAGAAAAGGAAACTGAGTCGAATTGAAAACAACAAAATGTAACAATAAATATTCAGGCTACCTTTAATAAAATAACTAAATAATAATGTAAAATATGATAATATACTATGTAATATTTGTGTATTTATAGTGTAATATGTAAATGTATTTTTTTGAAGTTATACTTCTTTCGGCGCGTTTGGAAAAACAGATCAGAGTGTATTTTTAGCGTGTGACGCGCGCAAATGTAACGCATTAATTTGGCGTGGGACGGAAGTTTTGCCCGGCGATGCAACATAATTTATTTATTTTGCGAGGCGACGTTCAGGTGTTCCAAATAATGTTTTTTTATAGTGAAAAAACACTTTAACCTTCCCTTTACGATGTTAATAAATTTCGTTCATTCCGGTGATGTCACCTTCGCTACCGTATGAGATTGACAATATTACATTACTTATGAAGGGATTAAGGCAGTATCTCGAAAGAAGATGTAGTTGCTTGGATGACTAGGATGACAAAAATATATAAATACAATGATAAAGATGACAGAGTGCTATTATAACCGCGGGTGAGGGATGTACTGATTAGATTGACTATATAATAAGAATGTTAATATAACTGAGAGACTAGACTCGAGTGGAATAACAGTTGATTGTGTCGAGTGACCGGACTCGTGATGAGTTGTGAGTCGAGTGATAGACTCGAGTAGAGTGACGAGTTATGGGTCGTCTTTGATATTTATACAAATGCAGTACATACATTACAAGATACATTTTTGCTATTAAACAAATCATAATAGATACTATGGATCTAGGTTATGATTGAGTAAATGCTGACAATTGCTTCCGTCACTTTGTTTTGTTTTGACAACAAAACATACATAAATTATGTTACAATGGCCAATCAGAAACTTATCCAGTGTGATGGTCTTAGTTGTCTCATCCGAAGCCTGCAGAACACATCTGGAAAAAACAGGTATATTTGTTGTCCTTTGGTGCCGACCACCTTGACTACCATGTACCTATCGATTACTATCTTGTAGACTAAGGTACAGATAAAATGCCTGTATAGTAGGAAAGATCAGAATCTGAACATGATTGTGGACAGTCTGAATGACTATTAATATTATTTTAAATCTTATTAATAAATTAACTAGACCAATATTTATGAAACTTCCACATAATAGATAATAATATATTATTAATAGTAAACAACTGAATGTGAATGACTGGAGTAACATTCAAGTCGATGCGGAGTATCTGGGACTCACGATTGTACTCGGTCAAAACCAAATGCCGCCTATTTGACGCTTGCATTCTGACGGTGCTGCTTTACGGTAGCGAATCATGGCACTTTACAAAGTCTCTGAGGAACCGTATACTGAGCTTCGAAAACAGATGTTTGCGAAGAACGCACGAAGCAGTCTCTCATCATGCCAAGAGTGAAGAGGCGACGTTGGATCTAGCTCGGCCACGTGCTTCGCATGCCAGATGAGAACCATTTGCCTGTTCTTCAAGCCAATCAGATTCCGGCATCGTGGAAGACCGCTAATATAATCTATAGAGTTTATACAGCGGATTCTTGACCTGGAATGAAGCAAGAAGACTGGCGAGTGACAGGGATTCTTGGAGGCGCCACGTGGTGGCCATATGCTCCAACTAAGGGGCGGATATGGCCGAAGAAGAAGAAAAAAATAGTAAACTTTCATTTTAATACATCAAATGTTGCACTAGCAAAAATTTATCACGAATATATTAGAGAGTATAGATAAAGTAGTGAGATGAGGTGCCCTTAGACTCTAGGGGCTAGAGGGTTGTACCTGTATTCAAGCGTCGCTCATATAAATGTGTAGAGGACATAGGTGAATGAAATTAAAAACGTACCTATCAATATTTTTAATTATTCTGTTTAATAAACGTATATTTTTAATTTCCGTATTTTACGCTCACAAAGTCACTAGCTATTGGTGATCATAAAATATTTTTTTACATGTAAATTAACAAAATATACATTTTCTCTCACTTTGAATAAAATATTTATAATATCCCAGTGAATTTACATATTACCATTGTATTTTATTTAACGTTACAAAATAAACAGAGTTTCAAGTGGATTTTAAATCATGATATTTCAATTAACTTATATTTATTACTACTTTACCATCATACATTAAAAATATATTTAGTGTGTTTTATTTTATTTATTATTATTTTTACCAGTTACAGTCTCATTAAATTTGTGAATGTTATTATTGTTCGATGGAATTTTGTCAATTTTATATTGAAACTGTATATTTCAATTTTAGTCGTTTTTTGTAAATTTCGGTCGAAGTGGTTAATAATTCGGATCCTGGGCATTTACATAAATAAAATTTTGGCAGATATGTCCAAATTCTACAGTACAATATTCAAATGTCGAGACACTGATCAAAAATGAATTTGGGTGTTAAATTGATAGCAATTAATAATTGGAACTATTTACCAGAACAGTTTTAGTATGGTTACAATCAATGGTAACATTAGAAATAATCAAATCCCTCATCGCAGTAAAACGAATTAATAAAGATAACCTTAAAGTTCCCACCACCACCCATCATATATGCACGGCTGCTTTCCATGATGCTTTAAACGTGTCTGAAAGAAGTGATTTTAAGTGCTCATTCCGTCCCGAGACGGAGCCGCATGGGACTGATGCTTCAACCATGCACCGTAGTGGTTAAAGAAGAAAGTTGAGAATTTTTTTTTGGACTGACTCTGCTGTCCGCTGACGTTAAGCGCCCTGTGTACTCGCATACTGAGAGCCACGAATTGAAATGGATGAGTCTACAGAGGAGTCGGGACTATCCCGCTCCCCTACTCATACAAAGATAACGGTCTGATGTTGAATTTTTTGCTCAAATACTTGTTATTTATCCTGATCATGGCCAACACATCCTGAAGCGGACCGCCCAACCTATCACCAAGGTTAAGGGCAGTGTAATGTTTCCCAAATACTATTTTGCGGAACTACGGGGTTCCGTGTAACATAAAGGATATTTCGTGTATTTTTAGCTATAATTGGTATTTTTAAATAAATCCACTTGAATTGTCGACACTCGGCATCATTATTATGAAGCACTGATTGCGACCCCCTTTTGTGATAGATAAGTAAAATTATGACCCTTCGCCATATTGGATAAATAGTAATTTTTTAAATTCAGAAAATCCACTAAAAATAATTATAAAATATAATTGTACTCGTAAAATAGCGCTACAGGCGACTTTATTTGCTATTAGAGCAAATGTGTGGTGTATACCTCACTTAACTGGTCGATCCACCACGCCAAGCCCCCTGGCCAGAGCCTTGTCAGTCGCCACCCTTTTGAGGGCCATGATCCTGATTGTTTATTTAAATAATAACGGTTTATTAAATCGTCAACTATTTTAGTCATGATGCTTGTGTTTAACATAATATATTATGCTACATTAAAGACAATAAATAAAATGAAAAAATGCTCAACAAAATGCATAACATTAGAATGATTTTACAACTTTGTGAGATAGCATTCAGGTACAAATAGTGGCAGGTTCAAGCTAAAGCGACAAACATGCCGCGTTGCTTCCAATTTGGATTTTGTCGACCAATAAAATATCAACTACCTATATAATTAGCGTTGCTATATTAGTTTAAATATATCTTATAAATTACATTACATAGATATAGTTTATGACTTGCAGTCAGGTTAAGTTTTTATGAGTTGCAGAAAGTTGAGCGACTTGTCGTCAGTAGTTCTACGAAACATTCGGTTATGCAAATAATATTTATAATAATGTAATTAAAATTTAAAATTATTATTTCCATAGATTAGGTATTTTATAATTGGAGTACTTATTAATATTTGTAGCAGAACCTGTAAAAAAATATTAAATTTATTTATTAGTTTCAAGACTTCTCGAAATTGTTAATTGAAACGAATTACTTTTCAGTTATTATTTTTGTGATTGAATTTAATTCGATCAGAGAAAATAATTCGTTTGCAACATTTTAATATCTCAGTAAGAATATTTCCAATCAATCACTTTAATTAATTTGGATGGGATTTTAGCGAAGTGGCTATAACTGTAATTTTTGCGTCTCTTTTGGGAAACTTAATTAAAATTTATTTAGTTGGACTAACACTGGCGTATAAAATATCTAATAGGTGTACTATTTATTGTATATTTGGCGGTCTCGTTGTAAAACAACCAAGACCCTCTTTAAGAGTGACAGGTGAAGAGATGAAAAGTGACTGGTTGGAGGCTGCTGTATACAGGTAATACAAGAATAATTAATAATGCAGGAGAGATGTTAGCGGTCCTATGCTCGGTGAAAGTAAATACTGTGCGGCGATACTGAGAAACTGAGACAGAATATATTATGATCTGGTCTATTTATATAGGTACATGAATATTAGGTAAATTCCAAGAGCCATTGTTGATGTAGATTTAAATTGAGAAATCTGCTGACCGCCTCATCGCTGCAACTTCGAAGCGTTTTTATAACAAAACCCGAGGTAGTTGACCCTATTAAAGTATGCCACACCTGCAGAATATGCTGATCGCAGATGCGGCGATGGTGCGACAGTTGAGTAAATCGCTGATTCTTGCGTAGTCTTAATAACGCTGACAAGGCCCGAGGTCGTTGCCAACTAAAACTGTAACGTAATTATTACTAATGTCACTGTTAACGTTTTATGCTGATAATAAACTAACGTAATAATTTAATATCTCGAATAATTGTAAACTCTGGACCAGATTTCCCTATAAAATTACTAAAACGAGTTTTAGTTTGTTATCAATATTAATGCTATCGACTGAAGGTACTTGATGGAATTTGAATTTAAATTCTAATGTATTTAGTTTTGTACTATTCCATTTAAGTCGTTTTTTGGGACCTAGGTTTCGCCTTTCGGCATTTTCAGAGGTTTTTTACGGACACTTCAACTATTCATCATTTTTTGTTTGTTGTATTTTTGTGACCTTTGACTGATAGGTAGGTAATGGAGTTTTTACCTACTTTGTTGTATTGATTTGTTATATAAGCTATAGTTAAAAGTGTTCGCTGTCAGTGTGTGTTTACCTTTGGTGAGTGTACACGGCGCCTGAAGATGCCGAAAGGCGAAACCCGGGTCGCAAAAAACGAATTAAATGGAATAGTACAAAACTAAATCCATTAGAATTTGTTATAAATGATTTTTTATGGTCATGCCGATATTTTCAACCATGGTGCTGGTGAAATACCAAGACTGCTGGAGAGATAGGCTTTTTGCGTGAAGTTACGATCATCAACAATGAGAAAATCGACAAAGAAGAAGTAGGGATAGCTTCACTGATACTCTTTCTAAGTAAAAAAATACTTTAATAAATTGAACGTATATTTTTCTCGATTCCTACATTATATTGTCATAACTCTATTTATAGACTTTTTATTATGATGGAAGTTCATAGCACTGGAATAATATTTACTGGATTATTCGACTGAGTGCATTCTACTTTCCGGTTATCGGAGTCGATTTTTTTCATCTCAATTTTTAGACGATATTATTAAATATTAATATAAAATATTGCGCAGAAACATATTATTGAATTCGGGGTTCAAAAAAACTCGGCAACATTATATTTTAGAAGTTATACTTCTTTTGGCGTGTTTGGGAAATCAGATCAAAGTGTGTTTTTGGCGTGTGACATGTAACACATAATTCATTTTTTCACACGAAAAAAAACGCACTCGATTAGATTCGAACCACTGATTGTTCGGTTATCAGCCGAACGAACTACCTTTACGTTACAGTATGATACTGCAATCGTGACGATTATACAGTTTAATATTATAGTTTAGAATTGTTCCGTTGCCTAGGCAGCAAATTTAATATTGTCGGCCATTTGCAATTCCTTACGTAAACAAACTATCAAACGTCAGAGTGACTAGAGTGTATAGAAATAAACTAACGGCGTTCCAATAAGCGGTCCTTCATCTTGAGTGTGTAATTCAACAAGATAATTAAGAGCTAGTCAAAGAATCTCGTTTATCACAAGTTTTGTTTTTGTTTTGTTACGCCAAAGAAGTATAACTTCTAACGCGCGTACATAAGTACACACACCGATTTTTTTTGTAACAATAACTCTAAGTAGGTGTTCATTGTAAAAGAATACATTATATTAAAAAAAAATATATATAATACCGCATTCAAATCTTTATTGTAGAATATTATGCCATATTATAAATACCTAAGTTATTCTAATGGTTTTAAGTCTTGTACTATTCAATTTGAGTCGTTTTTTGCGACCCAGGTTGCGCCTTTCGGCATCTTCAGGCGCTGTGTACACTCACCAAAAGGCAAACTAACACTGACAACAAACACTATTAACTCTAACTTATATAATAAATCAATACAATAAAGAAGGTAAAAACTTATCATCTACCTATTAGGTCAAGGATCTAATACAAAAATATAACAAAAAATCATGAATAGTTGAAGTATTTGTAAGAAACCCCCATAACTTATCAATAATAATACACTCGATAAGCGTATAATAAATCGTCAAAACCTAATAAAAGATCATTTTAATAATTATAAACAATAAAAGTACTACACTCAAGAGGTATAAAATCGTTAATTCTGGGAACAATGAAACCCGGGTCGCAAAAAACGACTCAAATGGAATAGTACAGGACTTAAATCCATTAGAATTTAAATTAAAATTCCATCAAGTACCTTCGGTCGATAGTATTAATATTAACCTGAGCTATTTTTATACTATTAATTTAATTAAATAAAACGATTTTTTTAAGTACTATTCCACCCAATTCTATAATGAATGTTGAAAATATTTCTTTGAGGCGGACGAAACCGGACCAAATATAATTATTAAAAGTGAAATAAGTAGTACTATGAAAAATAGCGTTTTATTAAATTAAATTAATAAACCAACGCATTTCCACCATAATTGATAGTTAACACAATAAAAGAAATTATTTTACACTGTTATAACTATAACGCCGTGGGTCCCAGGTTCAAATCCTGGGTTTGGTAAGTACATGTCATATTGTTTTTCAATTTGTCTGTGAGTCAGAGTATGGACTTAATAGGTTGAACAAGTGTCTGACATCTATTTCTCGTAAAAAACAAAATCTGTTAATACAAACCTCTACTTTGTGGAGGCCCATATGATCCTATTAGGATCAGATATGGTCGGAAAAAAATACGGATTCACAACTCACGGGTCACGACTCCCAGTAGGATCGCCAATTACTACTAATTATTTATTATCTTGTACAATTATCTTGAAAATTCGTTTCATGAATGGTATAAAAATACATATTTTAAATGTTATAAATTAAACTTGTTTTTGGGAATTAATAGAGGTGTGTTAAATTATGACAAATTTTCTTCTTTTGGTGTCATTTTCTGGTTTTTTTTATGAAATATTGGCAACCTAGTTACTAATGCATAACAAACTAATGGTCGCTCTTTCTTTAGTTTTGTAGAACCACAGCCTAATACATTCAGCCCAGAAACTGCACCTAATAGTAACTTTCGCAGCATTTAATAACTTCTCTTGAATCACACGTGGATTTTTCTAGCCCCAGATAAGAGAGTTTTGATTATTAACGTACCTGGTTGAGCTTTTTAAGTGGACTGTAATTATTTTTAGGGAAGATGAGGAGGTCGGATCTAGGGGTGGGGGCGATGGAACAGAATGCCAGACATTGACCTTTGTGATGATGTATGATGGCTCCGTGGTCTGGTTTCAACTTTCGCTTGCGCGGTATTGTTGTTTTGGGTCACCCGGTTTGTAAACTCACGAAATTTGTGACATAGTTTTATGGATTATATGTGAGGGTGTATGAATGATGATAATAGATTCTGAATGAGTTTATATCTATTGAGTCAATCACTTAAGCAACGGAAAGCTATTAGAAGCCCGCTCTCGCCTATTATCGAGATGCAACTGAATGTTCTTTGTAACAGTATCTCTCATGATCCGTAATTGCATATTGATTGTCTGATAACAATAACACTGGGTAAAAGGAGGTGGGTGAGGAGATGAGGAGTGGAATGGGAATATAAATGGTCCAATTAGTACCTACACATTAAAATGAAAATATGCTACATCACTGAAGATGATTTTCCTTAAAAATATCATTTGTTGTCTGCTCTTTTTAGAACCAGTGGTCTGTTGACTTAAGTTCTTGCTTGATCTGGACCTATTTATAGGTGTTAGTTTTTATACAAAATTAGCCGTAATGAGCCGTATGCGTAACAATGTTTGACAATGCAATTATTTATAATTCTCATAATCCCCCAGCTAACATTTAAATCCTGTATTATACAAAGATTCTATAAAATATACAACAACTTAAGTGTAGCAAAACATTTCCTTTGCTTAGCAATAATTCCGAGTCGAATTTTGCAGGTATCCCAATTAAAAGTTTTCGGTATTATAACAAAGTGAAAATTAAGCATTGTGGATGATAAATTATGAAATCTTCATATAACCAGCCCATCTTATTGAGTAAATTTTTAAGCAAGTAGCATTGGCCGACTTATTTCTCCGTCCTGTTTTACATTTGGAAAGAGCTTTTTTACTCTCAGCGCAAGGAGAGAATTGGAATACTTTTAATTGTGTTAAGTATCAAACTTTCTTATAATTTTATTGTTATCCAATTTGTATTTATTTCAAAGTAGCTTTTGAGTCTACTTCCGTAAATATTTTGGTAAAATGGCAAAGTTTGGAAGCTTAGAAATAAAAACAGCAAAGGTGCCAGTATTTTTTGTTTTTAAATTACCTTCTTAAAAAGTTACGTTTTTCATTGGTTCTATCAATCATTGGTAACAATAATATTATAAAGATTAGAATTGAGATCATTTTTGGCCAGTAATTTAAAAAAAAAATTAAAAAAAGATTCTCATTTATCGAAAAATCTTAAAAATTCTAAAAATGATCACTAGGAAAAAAATAACTAAGTAACTAAATTAGGGTGTGAATAATTTAAAAAAAATGAATTGATAAAAACGGAATTAGTTAAATTCGCCAGTAAAAAGTTATGTGGGTTACAAGTTGGTAAACATGTTCAGACACACATTATAAAACATATATAATATAATATGTAAATTTTTCAAACCCGGATTTTGATCCCGGGACACACTGCATCATAAGCGGACACTTTACCACTAATCCATCACAGACACATTACTGTAAAAGTTTTATCTAAAAAACAACACATAATTTAATAAACTGTGTTTTTATTCAGCGAATAATTCACAAGATTTAAAAATGTAGCATTGTTTTGATTGAACATACATAATTAAAAACATTTCGGAGAAATATTTAACCAATGATGCAGGTTCGATTCCAACTGGGTGTTTTACTTAAAAAAAAAAAAAAAGATTTTTTCTATAGGTTATAATAATTGTTGTGCTATTGGCAAAATTATGTAGATAGTATAACTTTAATTTATACAATCTATGTCGTTTAACACACATTAAAATAATTATTGTAGACTGAAATAATTATTTTATGTAACCAAGAATTAATCTATAATACGTATTAACTTGATATTCCAATAACCAATTGATATAATTTAATCAACTTGTAACTATTTGATATTAATATTGTTTAATCCGATAAATTTAATTACAGCTTTTGACTGAATGGAAGTTATCGTAGAATACCAAAATTAGAGAATTACTCCATATCGAGTATTTTCTTCATGAATTTTATAGCAATAGTTGTTAATGTGGTAAGTCATGGTGGGATGTTGTTTTATATTTATTTTTAAGTCTATCCAAGACAGATAGATATATGCTTATAAAAATTCAAATTTAGAATTGAAAAAATGTAATATTATTTTGTGTTCTACCGCTGACGGGAAATGTATGAAAATATAAACATATTTTAAAGATGTTTTAATGCATTGTAGTATGAAGTATTTTTTTTAACGGTATTTTAATGCATATGTATGTGCAAACGTAGTCAGTGTTAATTGAAATTCAATGATACAATAATTGGAAGTTTTTCTTCGGCTTTAAGACTCATGATGGTTGAGTCAGTGGATAAGGGTAGAGGGAGGCTGTTAAGATTTGAAATAAATAGTGCACACTAAACTTTATCAGTGAAACGTATTTGTTTTCATTGAACTAAGGGTCGTATGCATGAGATTCCCAAAAACCTTATAGGCTATGATATACTGCACGTTTGTATTACAAACGTAATTAGCTGTTAAGTGACGTCACGAATGTGACTTATCAAGTGTCATGGTGTTCGTATTATAAAATTTAATTCCCCGATAAATAATTCAAAATTTTGAAATTGTAAATGTGTCTGAAACTGTGCGAACGGTACCATATAAATTTTATAATTATACATGAATAATTATTTTGAACTTTAAATAATTTATCAGCTATTTTATCACATGTATTTTATAATTATTCTACTGTACGAAAGGTTGTATTGCCAGTAAACTTTTCCATTTGGTGGCAACACTGAATACATTTGGTGGCAATACTGAATATTATTATTACTAACTTCACTTCAATAGATGTCAAAACAGAATAAGAACAAATGACAGAAAATTCAAATGGTTTAGACAATAATATGTAATGATCTCTGTATAATATTATCATTTATACCAATCACCGTATGACAACTATTGATGTTTCCAGTGTATTTGAGAGTTTTGCCTTGTTTATAACAGTTATCCTACAATAATTAACTAGGTAGGTAGGTACCATAATATTTTGAAGAACGCAGAATGCTTCCAATGGTATATTTTAATGCCAGATACAGCAGTAGGTACATATTTTTGCGGTGGTATAGCGTAGATATTTTATCGTAATCTTACGTAAGTCCATCTTATGTCTCCATGAGAAATTTAATATTGGAAGCGAAATAGGTACGAGGCATTTTATCAGTTACCTACTATCTAGATTATAGACTAGGGATCAAAATTATACGTTTTTTGTAAACAGCACGACTAGGAACTGTTTTTAAAGTTCGCAAATGTTTTACAGAATCTACAAAACGAATAAGGGCCTCAACCAAACGTTTGTTGCAATGAATGCAAAAATAGAATGACATTTGAAAGTGACAGCTGAGGCAGCCATTTTTAATGGTGCGTGACATCAGATCGCTTACGTCACAAACAGTGTTATAAGCTATTCGATGAAAAATCGGTTAAATAGCTTATAAAGAATTTGGGAATCTCATACATACGGCCCTAAGACTGTAATCTATAGATAGTATTTGTTATTTTTTACAGTTCAATTAAACCCTGCCTAATCGAAGCCACAGTATACAATACTCAAAAACATTGATTTATCTATAAAATAACTATATTTATGCAATTCAACCATACATCATTTTTGATATTTTATAGATAGAAGAATAATATTTATCGTTTACAGTTTGATAGGTCTTAATAAATTTTAACTTAATTTAAATAACTAACCAACACCATTGGTAGTAATATTATACTACCTCCATCTGCAAATAATTGTATTCTTAGTTCAATGAAAACAAAAAGTATGACTGATAAAGCTTAATATGCACTATTTTTATCGGATTTTAACAGCCTATTTTCACCCTTCGCCACTAAAATGTTCGGCCTATCTGACAAAATTAACTAATAGTTTTTACAATACTCTGAAGCAGTTTCTAAATTTCTTTTAATATTTGACAGTCGACTTTTGTATTTGAAACAAAGTGTTGATATGACCTTAATTACTTACAGTTTCTTAAAAACTACTAGTTAATTTCAATCGAATTAGATATAACGCATATAGCTTAGTTTGTAGCAGAAACGTGGGTTTGAACCCGTTAGACGTCGATTTATTTTCAAAAATCTTTTTTTCTAATTATGTATGTTACGAAAATAGAGTGTGTACTACTTGATAGTTCTCTTTAAGCCAACCCGTTCCATACCACACTCGGTCTTAATCGAGTGTATTACGATATCACGTTAATGGGTTTATACGGTTAACCGCAGAAAAATTATTCTGTACGTTAGCACTGTGAAAGACGCGCGGTCATAGAATGTTGATTATAGCCCAAGTAATAATAACTTGACAGCGATTTTGAGATCTAATTAAAATATATGTATGATATTATACTGTCGATTAATCAAAATAATAGTGGTTTGCCATTTATAAATAGATTTTATTTTAGGGGTTGATCTTGGAAATATCTCTTGATGTATGATGGTTAAAAAAAAACAGAGTAATTTAATGAATTTCTACAAATAAATTTGCAATCCAAAATTACATACACAGCCAATTTAGTTATAGACTTTGGTAAACTTTTATGGAGCCGCTTTAACTTAGGTTCCATTTATTATATATAAAGCGTAGGTATACAGATTTTTTTCTAATGTACATATTATTTGGTATAAACATTGTTCTTTTACGCACAAAAAAAATTAATAAAAATAACTCTCTGTCTTAAAGATAAATAACGGTAAGTCCGTTTTTTTAAATCAAGTTAAATAATAATAAAATAATTGTCTCGAAATTGTATTTGTCATGTTATTATGTGACGAATTCCAGAAACACTTGATGCCTTTAACGATAAATGAAATGTGTCGCTGAGTTTCAAAACCCGCTATAACACTTTTTTTTTTTTGTTAAATAATTAAGATATATATATCGATGGATTCGTTATTGAAATCTCTACATGAAAATTTTATCGCCTCTTCCAAAATCCGCTACGATTAACTGTCATTTATGAAACAAAATCAATGCATCTATCGATACCCGCTATAACACTACTGAAACATTCAAAAACCTTTTTACTTCAAAAAGTTTTTATTGATTTTCTCAACATGATGAAAAAGTGTTATATCGGGTTTTGAAACTCAGCGACACAAATATTTAAAAAAAAAAATGTAAATTCATTTCAAGTTAGAGGTTTAATACGGGTAATAATTTATAGGTTCAGCTATTACTCTGTGATATTGGGAACAAATAATCCAAAATGGATGAAATAGTACACTAGTATTTATCGATTAGTAATTGAGTGTTAAACCGATTAATCAGTAAACTATGTATCTATTTATAATTAGATTAAAAGGTATTAACCGTCAATCAGATCGTTTTTCAACAATTGCATTAATGCTGGTTCGTTTTGGTGGTTACTTTTGTAAAATTAACGTGTACAAAACCATTTTCATAAAATTATATTTTTAAGAAAATAGTAACTAAATTTACTACTAGGTACTACTTCACCAAGTTTGATCGTTAGAGAATAGTATTATTATGGGCCTCCACAGAGTGCAGGTTGTAAAAACAGATTTTGGTTTTACGAGAAATTGATGTTAGTCACTTGCTCAACCTATTAGTTCCATACTCTGACTCCAAAGACGAATTGAGAAACATTCAGACCCAAGATTCGAATCTGGGACTCACGCTATTATCGGTAGATGCTGAAGCCGCTCGGCCATTGTAACCAAGTATTAACTAATAAAAAAAGAAAAAAACAAATTCCTTTAAAAAATATACACGTTCGCTTTTTACTTGATCTAATTATATGAAAGATAAAAGATTATTTGATAAGAACAGAATGTTTATTATAATTATGTAGATCTTATAATAATCGCCTAATAAATTTACCGTTTAAGGGGGGACATGCTCGTCGAAGGTCAAAATTGAGTTTTATCGTATTTTCAAACCATGATCCTGGACACTCCTTAAACGTTGTAGATAATCTATTAATATAATTTTCAAACACGCGCGTTAATATCATTTTACTCCCTACTTTAATTATAGTTTGTCAATTTATGGCTACGGCCGTATGTTGTAGCTTAACCACTGGGGAATGACAAAATAAATGGCGTATTTCAAAAAAACACTATCTTATTCTTAGGTCAATAATTATTATAAAGCAATCATTATTCATAAGATGTTTATCACACTTGAATGGTCAAAGACATAGCTTATAATAAATATCTTTGGAATCATCTTCAAATGTGTTAATCTTGCCGATTTTTTAAATAATAAAATGCCTAATTCTTGTCAAATTTGGGATCACAGAGATTATCAATATAATTTTTTATCGTGACTATTTTACAAAAATTATCTCGTAATAAATTATACTAATGGTTTTATAAATGCGTTTAAAAATTAATAAATGTAAAAAATCATAACGCCACTGCACAGTTATGTACCGAAATATGACTATATTCTAAAACATTAGAGCGAGAGGTTTAAAAGAATACTATTTTATGTAACAAAAATACTTTATGCAGTCATCAAATGTTTAAAATAACTTTAAAGGACAATAAGACTTCAAAATTATATAAATAGATTATCTACAACGTTTAAGGAGTGTCCAGGATCATGGTTTGAAAATACGATAAAAACTCAATTTTGACCTACGACGAGCACGTGGGCCGTTAAGTCAATTTATTCAACTTGGTAATATAGTTGAAGATAAATAATACAAAAATAATGTATCAAAATATTGCAAAACTAGAATAAAAATAATTATTCCTTGATATCTTAGAACAAATAACAAATACCAGAAGTAAGTATTTAATAATAATTGTTATTTCCTGTGAAACGCGGTTGGAAAAATGGACTTACTGTAGTTTACCTCTAGCATACACGATTATTTTCGCTTTTTATAATGTATTTACCTTTTCCTTGATTGCGAATTTCTCCAAATATTTATTTCCTCTCTTGCTCGCTCTCTCTGGAGATACAATTAACTAACCGTTAGTACTGTGGAAATGATAAAGGGATTCCCGGGAAATCCCGACATCCAAAAAAGATTAGATTTCGTCTGCTTCCACTGCCAAGGATATAATTCACGTTATAATCATATTTCAATGACTCGGCATATATGATTGCCGAGAAAAATGATTGTTCTTCATTCACACAAAAGCTAAAATCCGAATGCTTTTGTTTCATTTCACGTTACAGATTTTCAAATCTTTGTTCGAAAATACACGACTCTAGTGGAAGAAAATTTATTACTTTCAGAGTAGAATTTTCTTTAAGCGAAATAAAAAAAATGGTATTTTTAGAAAACTTGATCTCATTGCGTAGACTAAAAGCAAAAGTGTGAATTAAAAATACATTATAATTTTAATTTATAAAGTGTACATTGATTAATTATTATCGTGGTTTTTCAACCCACTGTGGAATAGAGGTGAGTAGTAGGTCACGATTTTTAGTCACACTGTCTCTAAAAATACGTAGATAATGCTTTATAAATCAATATTGTGAAACAAATTTAAATACAGACGTGATGTTGAAAGGTTTTATATTATATTCTTACCCCGTTTTATCTTGTTTCAATGAAAAATAATACACGTCATTATAACACACATTTGTTGCAATTAAGAACGACTCCTTTAGCATAGTGGTCTATGTGCATGGGCGAGATACCCGAGAGATGCAGGTTCGATTCCTGCGAAGTTTTTTACTTTTTAACTACTTTTTTAAATTTTAAATAAAAGTAATTTAAATTTTAAATTACTTTTTAGTTTTTAAAATATTTTTTCTATTGGTTATAATATTTTTTCTCAGAAGTATTTTTTAAATTATGTATGTTCGATAAAAATTACAATGTTACATTCTTAAATCTTGTGAATTATTCGTTGAATGAAAAAAAAAGTGAATTAATAATTATTAGCAAGTTCAAGTAAGTTACAACAAAAATCTTGAAGTGATCCGTGACGTCGGTTTGTAAATAAAGTATTTAAAATAATAAAGCCGATCGCCAATAGTAGGTAACCTAATTTGGAAAGTGCTTAGTTTTTTCTAAAAGATTTTTGAAGTTATACTTATTTTGGCGCGTTTGGGAAATCAGATCAGAGCGTATTTTTGGCGTGTGACATGTAACACATAATTTATTTTTTCACACCAAAAAAAAAACGCACTTGATTGCATTCGAATCACCGCTTGTTCGGTTATCAGCCAAACGAACTACCTCTACGTTACAGTATGATACTGCAATTGTGACGATTATACAGTTTAATATTATAGTTAAGAATTGTTCCGTTGCCTAGGCAGCGAATTTAATATTGTCGGCCATTTGCAATTCCTTACGTAAACAAACTATCAAACGTCAGAGTGACTAGAGTGTATAGAAATAAACTAACGGGGTTCCAATAAGCGGTCCTTTTTCTTGAGCTAGTAATTTAACCGGATAATAATTAAGAGCTAGTCAAAGAATCTAGTTTATCACAAGTTTTGTTTTTGTTTTGTTACGCCAAAGAAGTATAACTTCTAACGCGCGTACATAAGAACACACACCGATTTTTTTCAATTATTGGTTATAATATATATTTTCAGAAGTTTTATAAGAATTATGTGTGTTACATAATATATAACACAATAGATATATGTAACATATTATATAATACGAGTATTATGGCATAGTTAATTTCTACTTAGTTTGTTTCTACACCTCAGCTTTTTATCGTCCTTTTTTTCTAGAAGATGTATCTAACCGCTAACGTAGAAACATTTATCTTTTACCATATCCGATCCTAAGATCATAATATGGGTCTCCACAGAGTAGAAAGTTACATGTAAGTTGTACGTATGCAGTTCATCGTGGGACACTTATTCGTGCGCCGCAGTACGTGACACATGAGTTCGTATAACATTTTATCAAATGACGAGTTCTTCGTTAAAAATTTCACCGTGGAATACATTTGTACGTATCTTACAAAATGCGGCGATGGTTTGCAAATAGTACTGTTCCAATTAGATTAACCCTAACCTAACTTAGTAAAAATATCTCATAAAATTTGCCACGCCATGTTGTAACATACGTACAAATATACTCTACGGTAAAATGTTCAATGAAGAACTCGTCATTTGATGAAATGTTACACAAACTCATGTTTCGCGTACTGCGGCGCACGAATAAGTGTACTGCGGTGAACTGGTTACGTTCAAATTTCCGAATACGAGAGTAGAGGTTATATTGACAGATTTCTGTTATTACGAATAATGCTTCTTATAAATCAACCTATAAGGTCCATACTCTGGGTCCAAATACACATTGAAAAACAACATGTGATATTTTTCGTCAGACCTGGCTTAGGTACTATACAAAAATATTTAAAAATACGGTTTCAGAATTCATACGACGCATAAGAAAGATATACTTAAGACATTTTTTTAATTTAACATTTTATTAACATTGAAACTATCGTTTTTGTTTTTAAGCCCCTCATATAGACTGGTTTTTTTTCAAAGCAAGGACAATAAGTGAATCTAGGTGTGCATCTTCCAATACCTCCCTCACCATTCTACCGCTGCTATCCCGGGGATCTGATCACTTTATGAAATTATTATGAATTATTGTTGCAAGGTTATTCGAAAATTTGTAAAAAGGCGCTACAAATGTTGGGTTACTCTTGCGTGCTTTCCGGATCTTTTTGGATATTACAATATTAAGAATTCTTAATAACTAGGTATTTAGTAAGAAGCAGACTTGAGAGTGGGTCTATTGTCTAGTCTCCATATCAGTTGAAGTACGGCATTATACGCGGCGTAAAATTAAACTCTTTCATATTAGTATTGACCTGTTTGTCTTTGGTCGTTGTTTGTTCTCCAAAAGTGCAAAACTAACCTGCCATCAGTAATGTCAATTGGAAGGTCAATGGCTATGTCTAATCAAATCACTTCAGTTATTGATATTTTCCATTTACGAGAGGATGAATATAGGTAGACGTTGTTTTATAAGTTTTAAAGATAGTGTCTATTAATTAGGTTTCAGGCTAACGCGTCAGAGCCTATCATTTTGCATACATTATGATAGACATACTAAAGTCACGTGATATAAAATTCATACAAAAAAAACGTCCAGGTTCAAACGCTGTGGCATATTTTTTTAAAACTTTTAACAGATAGTGCAGTAAATTGTATTTATTGATTCTCGTAATAAATTCCTATAATATACGATATATGTCGTTGGAAAATTAAATTATTTTTATATTTTTATAAGTAATTATTTAAATACGTCAATATGAAATTAAAAAAATATTTTTGTTAGGGAGGTAGGTTTCATCGTGTCCGGAAATTTGTACGTATGCAGTTCGCCGTATCAGACTTCACCGTGAAATGTTGTACCGGAAATATATAGCCGTATATGAAAGTCCTAACCTCATTGGGTCGTATAGTACTGACATAAAATTCATGTCTAGATAAAACACGGTTCTTTTTGGTTTACGCTATCTACAGGAAGCCAGCAGCAAACAAATTTTGAAAATAGCCGATAAACTGGATTATTTGTAAGGTTATATTAGGTTTTCATTCTTTAATTCATGAATTTTGCTAAAATCGGCTATGGAAATTGAATTAATGTTTATATCGAATCCAATAAAATGGGGGACCATAGTATACGGTCATCTCTTTCCGATAGAAAGCTCACGGTAAAATGTTTTACGTATGATTTATATGTAACCAGGTTTTATATAATTGCCTGGTATGGAGTCTTCGCCACTCAGGTACAAAATGTATTTTTACTTAGCAACGGAACATCAAATATAAAATATGTCTTCTTCATAATTCATACTTTGAATACTTAACACGTGTCTTAAGGACATCAAAAACAAAGCACTCTGAATATTGACATCACTACGCAGAATCTGTTTATTAAATATTTCAAGAGGGTAAAACGGTCTAAATCTTGTCTTGGAACTGGCAAAGACACGCCCCTTCCGGTCAGGCTATGTCAGCCATCCTACTTCCTGTTTCCAAGAGGAGTTTCCTCTTTGTTATTTAACAATGGTTGTCTTACGCGATTTAATCAACCCCCATTCTGAATGTTTATGCTAGCACCTCTTAAAGGCGAAGTCGTATCATAAATTAATAAAAACTTTCTATATTAGCAAGGTGATGAAGTGTAGTATACATTTCGGGGAAGGTTTATTTTGTTTCGCGTTGATATCTTTTTGTTATGAACTGAAGAGTTTAATAATGATAAACTTGAGAAATTACTAAACAGATTATAACCACAAGAAATAATTCATTAACATTTTTTTATAAGACACATTTTAATATTTATTTATTTATTTTCATTTATTTATTTATTTATTTATTTATAAAAAGAGTATTACGGCATTACAGCTATTTGCCAATGCGCCATAATACATAATACATACAAATGTATAAAAATATCTTAATTACAAATAATAATAAAAAGACAGCATGTGTAAATATTAATGAAATATGATAATTTATACAATTATAAATTTAGCCTATTTAATACGTCCACAAACATTATATAGTTTATCATGGTATGATTTATGTAGGGGTAAGGAATAGGTATGGACGGGGATATAGGATAGGGATAAGCATGAGACTCGGGGAAATAGGAGGCAGGGTCGTGGATGGTTTGACAATTACCTCCAGGACCTCAGCTACCTGTCCGGTTACTTCGCTCATTCGTGTGATGTTCCTGTATTATAATGTCTCTGTAATATCTCGGATTGAGCGCCACTCTATGTTGATGCATAGAGACAATAGTGATAAGGAAAATTAAATGAAAAGCAAGTAGAGAAATTTCAACAATTGTATATTAATAAATAAGATAACTTGCGGGCTACAGTGTATAGAGAAGTATAATTACTTAAGTGAATCACGAGCACCTAAAGCGATACAATATTTAAATAAATAAGAACAAAAACCCAAAAGCTAATTCGAAACAAAGACTACTTCCGGTGGACCGTAATATAAAAGAACAATAAATACCAATTACACAAAAGGCTCTCCAGCCTCTTCGCTGCCCTCGATTCCTTCCAGGACGGAATCGAGGGGTCCGTCTTCAAACGTGTGGGAACCGTGGAGTTCCTCCGATCTCCTGGCGTGGGGGGAACGTCCTTCGGATGACCATCGTCCACGTCTCCAAAACGTCAGGAAATCGAAAGCCCTGTGCCCAGGGTCCGAGGCTCGGAACGGGCCAAGACGTCTGCTTCCTTCGAAAGGTCAAGACTGAGAGCCCGACTCCCGCTTCACCTTCGTGTAAAAAGCCCGCTATCTCGTATAGCGCCGGAAATAGTGTCACGAACTCCGTACAAACTATCCCGTGCGCAGGCGTGATCCGGTCGTACTTTTGCGTAGTGTTGCCCTCGTAAAGACTTCCTTGACTTAGTGTGTTATGTTATAAAATAACATGACAAGTTAATAAAAAACAAAACAACCTTTATGGTGCCATCAAATAAGCTAATTGTACGATACACAGCATCATGAAAGAATATGTCAAATATGTCAAAGAAAACAAAATTCTGGGTATAAAATCTGACTGTAAATAAAAGTAAAGTCTTAAATTATTAAGGCTATACTTCAGTTGAAGCATGGTGTAAAAAGATCGTGACTAGTGTCACCGACAGGTTTTTCCGCCCCTGTGGGGGGCGCTCCCATAAGGAGTAGTGCCACCCAGCCGCTCGGTCTGACCCTGGTAGTCAATGCGCCACCGATGAAATGATGATGACCCTTGGCAAAGCTGAACAAAATATTTCATATGTAAAGTCCCGCAGTTTGCTCTGACAGGCCCCACGGCTTCTCAGAGTGAACTGTGGATGGTTAAGTCGGTCGCCACTGACCATGTAAATATAGGTAATAGGTAATATAGTATAAGGTTGAATTTTGTTTGTCGAATATAATATGGTAAAGGGTAATTAAATTAAATAGGATTTGTTTGTAATGTTAATGTATAGTGTAAATTGTAATATAATATTCATATATAATGTAAAGGATTAAACGGTAATAAAGGGGGACTTATGGATGGGCGTTGAGGGTATGTAATATAATATAGTTAAGATGTACGTAGTGATAAGGACATATAGATCGATGGCGCTACGCGTCGCACGTACACGGCACAGTAATTGTTAACATATGCGCATAGGCCTGTTGCGAAGGCTCCCATTTGCACGTATGTGCAATCACAAAGCATAGCAACACCTAGGCAATCATCGATCCGATTATAATCACGATCCCGCGTAATTAATTTACATATCAATTCCGTTCATTAATATCCGCGGTCATTCCGCGCGCGGCGTTTCCGAATCGGTATTCTGGCAGCTTTCCTGCTCTCACATACGACGGCGTCTCTGTCGTATGTGTAGAAACCGATTTCGAGATACAAATTTGCTCGCTTTGCAGTGACAGAGCCCCTCTCGCTCGCGTGTATGACGGCATCACGCTCACGCGCGACGGGAGAATCGGATCAATGATTTTGGTCGATCAAGGAGACCACGTACTGGAATAAAGTGCGGGAAATCTTTGATCGGCTAGGTATGAGTATGTACTAAGCAATTATTACTGCCTATATGTTTGGTTGACGGAATGACATCCGGCAACTAGTCGTAAGTATGTGCCCGTGGCGACACCGAGCTATATTAGTCGTTAATGTGAGAAAGATTGCGCGACCAATACGTTTATATATTAGAATCAAGTAACTTCCCCGCGTGATATGGTTTTATATTAAGCTTTTATTTTGTAGTTAAATTACCAATCTACCGAGTTCATATTCTTAGACCAACGTCAAGTAGGTATTCAGGCCGTCGGGGCGCCTCAAAGTTGAGCCCCCCAACGGTAGTTGGCCGAAGGACTGGTATGCGCTGTCGAAGGCCTGGTGCCGCAAATATGCCAAGTTAACCGCTGGCATATGACGCCTTATCATCCAGGCTAACTTTGTAGTACTCTTGTTTCTGGGTGAGAGGTACCTTCGCGCCGCTAGGGCCCGTAAAGCCGGCCGCCGCAGGAACGCCCCTCCCTCAGCCATGAAGAGCGCCACCACGCGGGGGGTGTGCTGTATCGATAGGTAATTCAACCACGAATCCGTCGATGCCTCGCACGCCTTCGTAGGTGCGTTTTTCGTGGGGCTGGCCCAGAAACACTGCGGTACTGCTTCATCAATTACACGATCTCAGTACTCCTAGGTACTCGAAGGACGTACGTGACGAGTGAGCGACGCCGCCCGCCGGCGAGCGTCGACTCGCGCCCATAATTTTTCTTAGTCGGCCCTTACGTAGATGTCGCGGGTAATTAGTCATTGTACAATTTCCGCCACTCTCGTAAGGAAACCGTTAATTAATTTTGTCACCCGAAAAACGTTGAGCTAAGGGATGAAATCGGCCAGATTTGCATATAAACCCACTATTTTTAAATTCAAGATCAGTCTTCGCTCACATTCACGACCCTGAACCTGCGAAGGTCAGCGGCGGAATTTTGTTCACACTTTTCATATACAAGTCGCCAGGACTTGTGAGGAGGTACTCGCCCAGGTCCGATACCTACTGGCAGATACCTACCTCCATACCTACTGTCACTTTGACAGATAGTGGTGAAGTGTCAACCAGCGACTTAGTCGTTTTATTCGCGAGTTTTATCGTTCATTACCGGACCCGGTCCCCAACCTTTTGTCGCGGTGCCCCGTGTTCGCGCAATCTCGATTACAGATAAAGATAAATTAATTCTTAAATAATTAAATAATAATGTGCTAGTTTATACAATTAATATTATATAATAAATAAGACTTTTTTTTTTAATAATTTTTGTGGTTTCGGACTTATATAATTTGAACTTTGTAACCTTTGGTGATCGTGGGACCTAATAAAATTGTTTAATATAGTGTAAAGTTCTTTTACTGGACTAGACATAGTGCCTACCTGTTCTTCCTACAATTTGAATGTACCTCCACTCCAGGCCCGGAGCTAGCCGAGGATTCGGAGGCCTACACTAGGCTATGCGCGGATTGTGCAAATGACGCATGCTGAACGAAATATAATTTGTCATAAAAATCCAACATGCGTCCATTTAATGTTATGTTTATTGTTATATTACTAATAATAATAGTATATTAATTGACACGTTTTCTTTTTTAAGTAAAAACGTAAAGTTTTTTAGTCATGTTTACACGATTTAAGAATATTTTCATCCAACGCCATGACAAAACAAATCGACGTGCGCACACTTCGACTGTCAGTCTCCAATTGGCGGGTCCAGGCGACGAGTGAGAAATTTCGTCGCACCTACTGTTGAAAATTATTTGCCGTTTCACTGAAGTACGCTCTTAATAGTATGTTTAAGTACCTTATAAAAACTAAATACTAGGATTCAGATGGATTTAAGTTGTGTACTATTCCGAAGATACACTTGGGTGTGTTTGTACCATTGGTGAGTGCGCATAGTGGCTAAGGATGTCGATAGGTGAAACTCCGGTCGCAAAAACGACTCAAATAGAATAGTACAAAACTTAAATCCATTAGAAGTTAAATTCAAATACCATCAAGTATTCTCAGTCGATAGTATTAATATTTTAAATACTAAGAGTGATCCATGACGTCGGTTAGTAATTTATAAATTTAATTGCTATCTACGTTGATTTATACAAAAACCGAGAGCCAATATAATTAACGCAATTTGATTAGCATTTCATGTAAGAACTACTAGTTAAAATCGTCGTAATTAAATAGGATGCTCGTAGTTTATTTGGAAAAGCACACTGGCACGAATCCAGCTGTTACAAGTTCAAGTCGCGTTGGGTGGATACCTATTGTTCTTCTTCTTGGTCGTGCACTAATGGCTGAGGAACGTGACCACATTTGAATTTCGCCATCCTTTGAGCGACCAAGACTTTCCATCCTTTTCGATCATTCGCTTCTCTCAGGGCAGAATGGATAGTCATCTCTTTCACTTAGCCGCTCCATTGCGTAAACGTGCTTTCTCTGCTTCGCCTTCCCTGGAGACCACCCAAAACTACCAGTCTCTCCAGGTTGTCCGGTCCGCGCCTGACGATATGTCAAAAAAACTGCAGAATTCTTCTCAGACATATTGTCGAGAGCCGTTCCTTTATCTTCAGTCTCTGGATGATTGATTGGTTTGTCCTATGCTCTGTCGAAGAAATGCGATGCATTCGGCGCCAACACCACATCTACCTATTACTTTCCTGCTAAATAAAAAGACAGTAAAATGAGAGCCCAAGTTTTTTTCTCTTACATTATATTATTGAATTGTTTTAGCACTATATATTTATATATTATTATATCAAAAAAATCCAATAATTTTGTAAAATGCAATAATGTATCGGTTCTCCCTTTAGATGCTTTTCCTTTTCTTCGTTGAAATAAGCCAAAAGTTTTCCAATAATAATTTTAACATCATTCCTGATCGTTTTAAATATATTTTTATTATAAAAAGCTTCATATTACGTAAATTATTGACAGATCTGTCTACCACGGGAGCGTAAATTATTGAAATGATAAATTTGGGGGCATTCCTTATTTGAAAACGGAAGTGTGATTAGCTCCACTGGAGAGAATTGTTAGTTCACATATTTAACATGTAGACAAGAAGTTGTAGTTCAACAGTAGAGATTACTGGTTTAATCAATTTATTGATATTTTTTGTTGTATATGTGGGAGGTCATCACTGTAAGAGTCATGGTGTGGTGTATGAAGAGGTCGAGATTTGGTGATTACTCCGATGGATAGAGGAATGAGTTTTATATGCAGCTTAAACAGTCTGTACAAGAGTATGTTACAATACTTATGATACTGTTCCGAGGTCCAAAATTATCTAGAATGAGACGTTGTGCGGAGCGATATAGATACTAAGATACTAATATACCGGTAACTTATATTCGAGTGACATTTCCAATGATAAAATTATGATCCGCTTTTTATTGACGTACCCACAATCAAAATAATATCTTGAAAAGAATATTTAGGAAATAATTATTATAATTAAGTCATATTTTATATGGAGTTTGCGTCATCGGATATCGTATCCGGAAATATGTACGTAAACAGTTCACCGCAGAACACTTATTCGTGCGCCGCAGTACGTGAAACATGAGTTCGTGTAACATTTATTCAAATGACGAGTTCTTCGTTGAACATTTCACCGTGGAGTATATTTGTACGTATGCTACAACATGTGGCAAATTTTATGAAATTTCTTTACTAGGTTAGGTTAGGTTACGTTAGGGTTAATCTAATTGGAACAGTACTATTTGAAAACTATCGCCGCATGTTGTAAGATACGCACAAATGTATTCCACGGTGAATTAATGTTCAACGAAAAACTCGTCATTTGATAAAATGTTTTACGAACTCATGTTTCTCGTACTGCGGCGCACGAATAAGTGTCCCACAATGAACTGCATACGTAAAACTTACATGTAACCATCGGTTATAGTTGACTATATGGAAAAAATGGATATCGCAGAAATAATCATTGCAGTCAACTATTTACTAAGTTTGTCATAATTGGACACTACGGACAATGGATATTTAATATCCCTGATCAACATGCTGATACGGCTTGAGTTGTTTATTCCCATTTATTATAATATAATAATGCCTGTACAGGACCAAAAATAATAAAATTGACTTCTTCTAGAAATTTTCGCCCAGCTATAAATCGATCGATGATAATAATATGCTAGGAGCAGTTTAACCAGTGGCAGCTCTAGCATATTTTAGTAAGTGGGGTCAGATGACGTGAAATATTTAATACATAATATACCTAATTAATACCAATCAAAACGTATATTATATTTTTATTAATAATTTGAATTATAACATTACTTGTATGTAAGTCATTTATTTTCTATAGTAGCTGTTGCTTTAGATTCTATGTCAATGTACTAAACTCATTCATCATACCTAGTACCTAATATTATTTATCAAAGTTATTTTACTAACGTGAGATGAAAACTATCTACATATTATAATAGTATGTTACAGTATTAAAAAGGAGTATGTATTAACCATTGATCAATGGTATTAACAAATAAAATAATTTAAAACTTATTTAATAGCTAGATGGCTGTCGATCACTGTTGGCTGACTGGCAAACTAAAGCGGTGTGTGACAGGACATGCCCCACCCGACAAGATAATATAATAATAATATGTACCTACGTCAAATCTTACATAGGTACTCACAATTATACAGAACTGGGTATTTTGAATCGCATTCCTGATCCAACACCAATGCATATAGGGCTAAACGTGCATATGACGTGCTTAATGTTCTACACAGTTACGCGATACAAATTTTGAGAATCATTACTGACAATCGCATAGAGCATCTCATAATATAAACATTGCTTTGATTTTAAAGGGTCCATCTCCCAAGTCCCCGCCACATGGAACCGTGTACTCAGAAATCTGTTCTCAGAAGTTCTGTGCTTCGCTAGTATCGTTTTATATACGTACCTGCTATGTAGGAAGACTGTGTAGTGTAGTAGTATTAACAGGGTTGCGCCAAGAAACAAGAATTAAGGATGTGCTAACGGTACAAATACAATATATAATTAATTTATACTTAACAAAATCTATGTATTGTGGCAGGCACGTGTAACATGAATATTTAATTGAATATTGATGATAGAATGATGAGGGGGATCGTCCCCATGGTACCGTAAGGTAGAGCCGCCCCTGGGTTCAACTACACCTACCCTACACCAACCTTACTAATAAAATCGACGCCTACGTCATCAATGTTGAGTGCACCTTAATCCCAAATCACTCTACTCCAGGCTTTAGTTCCATCGGTTTTCGCGGACCACGGGGAATCCCGTAGAGGATTACGCGGACCGTAATCACTGACCGCTTTGCTTCCGTTGGCGGCCTCTGCGTTGTCGATTTGTATTAGCTGTACCTGTGTTGCGTGTGGAGACCGTAATTCATTAGATTACCTATACTACAGGTGTGTGCTATTTATTATCCCAGGTATATAATATATTATATTGGTATATCTTCTAATCAATAACATATTTTGGGGTTGCTGCCAAAAGTTAGTACGTCGAAACTTTAGGTTTTTTGATTAATCTCCACATTTCGTCACTGTAATCTACCTACTTATGTTTGTAAAATTATTCCAATTACAAGAAATAAATAACTTTTTATATACAACGTTTGTAAATTTTCGGTTGAATTATTATGCTCAATATGCTCAAACTTGTACTTTAAATATGAAGTAAATAAAAAAACAAACAAACACACAAATATAGAATACTGAAATGTCATTTTGACATTTCATTTTGATATCCATAGTAACGCACGTAGGTATATATTAATAATTTTGTTGCTAGGACCACCTCCTACTAACTTTCCGACTAGCTAGACATTTGAAACTTTTAGAATATATCAGAACACGATACCAATGCATTCTTTCAATACTTTTAGCCATCTTTAAGTAGAATTGAATTCATTTTCAGTTAATTCTGTTTTGTATAAAAAGTTATTTTGGAAGAAATCCGTAAAAAGTAAAACACTAGGTACTATTGGTTGCTAGGGGTCTGGGGTCCTAGCAACTAAATTATTTATATATAGGTGCGTTACTAAGGAAATCAATATGAAATGTCAAAATAACATTTCAGTATTCTATATTTATTCAGTTATTCTATCAAGAACAATTTTTTTTGATCGTTTAAGCAAGTCAAGTCAAGTTTATATGATTTAACAGAAATTTTAAAAACGTTGTATATAAAAAGTTCTTTTTATCTTTAAGTAATTATTTCTGAGATTAGTTCTAATAATATGTATATAATTTGAGGTTATTTTAAATTATTCAGAAATAAAGTTACTACAATTAAGGGGATGTTAACACTAAAAGCGGTTTTATACGGTAATAAAAAAGCTAACAAAAAACTTTAATTCATTCATGAAACGAGGATCTCAAAAAAAGATATAGCGCCAGTTTGCAGTCACAAGATACCTTGTCCAAAAGATTTAAAATGTATTGAGTGTCACCTTCTATACAAAAAAAAATGTTTTGAAAGAGATACCCGGCTCTTAAAAAAAGGCTTTCTGTACAAATAATAAGGCTCTATGTGCGTATCTAGAGTCGTGAAAAAGTTTTTTCGTCATTAGAATTACGTGCGTCGCGTGCTAAAAAGCCTCCCTCTGAATAGAATTTCGTCCTATAGTTGGATAAAAAGCAATGATAAATCTTGGGTCTGATTTATGTATTCGTACATTTAAAAATCTAAACATCATAAAACAGTCAAAATTGTTTATATTGTAATCCTGTGTTAGAAGTTATACTTATTTTGGCGCGTTTGGGAAATCAGATCAGAGTGTATTTTTGGCGTGTGACATGTTGCAACACATAATTTATTTTTTCACGCAAAAAAACGCACTCGATTGTATTCGAACCACCGATTGTTCGGTTATCAGCCCAACGCACTACCTTTATTCCACAGTATGATACTGCAATCGTGACGATTATACAGTATAATATTATAGTTTAGAATTTTTCCGTTGCTTAGGCAGCGAATTTATTATTGTCAGCCATTTGCAATTATTCCTTACGTAAACAAACTATTAAATGTCAGAGTGACAGATGGTACTTTAAAAATAAAAACAACGAGAAACCATTATATAATTTAGTAATATAAGTTAAAGTGTATAGAAGTAAACCAACGGCGTTCCAATAAGCGGTCCTTTTTCTTTAGTGTGTAATTTAACAAGATCATTAAGAGCTAGTCAAAGAATCTATATCACAAGTTTTGTTTTTGTTTTGTTACGCTAAAGAAGTATAACTTCTAACGCGCGTACATAAGTACACACACACCGATTTTTTTCTGAATGGAACTATGATTTATGAACTGAATTTATTTTTTTATTTCTATTGTAGGAGAAAAAAATGATACTAAGCACTCAACGCAATTTGGTTATGCTACCCTTACTCAATATAATATAATATGAAATGCGAGGTTTTTTACATATGAAAATTTGGTAGCGTTGTTTTGATATAATATTCGTCTGGAAAAGAATGGTATTTAATACTTGTACCTTTTTTATACGACATAGACGTATAAAATATTCTGAAAAGTGTTTACCATTTTTAAACTTGGCCAGTTTACTCGTTCCTCTACTCTGCCCATTCTGCTGCTCTCTTCTCCAACTAAAGCGCGAATCAAATTGAGGTGTATTCGTGTACGATAAATTTAGTCTATGGTTTCGTCATTTTGCTGAATATTTTGAACGATCACCATCTCCGTAAATTCACTAAAGAATGAAACTGATGAAGAGTGCCAACTATAATATATTTGTATTTTGAATTATCATTCATGATAATCTCAATCAATTTTAACAGTTTCTACGTGTGCGTACGTTAAAATTACTCGAAACATGACATCCATGCATAATATTTTGAACAGAACACAACCTAGAGACCATATATAATAGACAATATTCTTATATAATATACAAAGTGCCAACCGCTTAAAACATAAAAACGTGATTTTGATATGACAGTCTAAAAGTGTAGGCATGTAGATGATGACAAAAACGTTCATTGAGTCATGCAGGTGTCAATGCAGTACAGTTCACCGTGAGGTGACCTCATTGTTGTTCTGGTGATTTCGGCAGATTTAACTGACAATGTTTGTTTAAAGGTTCAAAATGTGCTACGGGATGGGAGCATCAGTCTGATAACATTTTAAACACCAAGAAAAACGATATCACACACTTTTTTCCCGTAGCGGCAGCTTACTGTCACGTCACGTGATAGTCCGCGATACGCACCTCAATTTTGTTCGCGCTTATGTCTCTTTGGACGTCATCATACCACAGAAGTTATGGTTTCAAACTCCATTGAAATCAGTAAGTTATCAGTGCTAGTTTATCCATACGTGTCAAATAGCTGTCTTATCGCATGAGTTAAATTTTGATAAACCTGACGTTGTCAGGCTTGTAGAACTCATGCTTATAGAATTGACATGCCACCATACTACATAATAATACGGAATTACTGTTGTACGTAAGGTCAAAACCACAGATTTTTATCGATATTCTGAAGGATTCAAGGTTAGGTACCTACCGCCACCAAAACGGAATCATTCGTGACATAAATCTATGACACAGAGTAGATAAAGTCATTAACTATAATTATCACCTTATTCATAGTTAAGTGTTAAGTTTCCTTGTAGTGATCTACTTGCAGTTTTCTTTATAACAACAAAAACTCAATTATATCCTATTTGTCGCCGTTTTTTTTATAGTGGACTGTAATTTAGGTGGAAAATTCCGGATCTGGGTGGGAGCCGCTTAAATGGAAGCCAATGCGGGTACCAACCTTGATGTTGTTCGGCTTTATGTCTGGAGCAGGTCCTGGGTCATACATTCACACACTAGTATGCAAATGTTTATTTTTATCACTCGCACTATACTCTTAATTAATGATGACACTCGAAAGAATACTTATTTGATAAGTCACTTTGTCACAGTGTTAATAATAATAGCCAGTATCATTGCAGAATTATTGACGACGGTCACACTGTATCAAGATGAACTGGTCGTGGTCTACAAATAACTGACTATCAATCACGGTCGACCAATGACCCATGATTGCAGTGCCTGGACTTGCGACAATAATTTATATTATAAGTAGGAGGGAAATATTGCGATGATGGTAACCATAATTGGCCCAACCACTATTTTTGGCGATTGATTTCAGTTGTACCTTTTTAATTTTGATAACCCTATTATCGCTTCCCAAACGATAGAAAAAATAGTAAAGTTGTTAGCTTCACAATTAACCTGCCCATGATTCAAATCCAAAGAATTATTGAAGAATATCTTGATTTTACCACACGCAACATTCAAATGTCTATTTCACGAATTCAATGAACACAGTATCACTCTTCAATCATCAGGACATATTATGACATAAAAATTGAAACACTAAGAAATAATATACTGTTAATTATTAAATTCCTGAAAGATGTTTGAAAATCATTTATAAAATAGTATTACTGAAAACTCGGATGTATTACGCATATTATGCTATGAAATACGATATCTGTTTGAATATCGCCATTATAACAGTCGTCTATAAGTACGAATAAAGCAAAAGCTCGTACATAAAGGGGTAGCGCTTTTGCACAAAGCTCATTTGGCTCTTGTATCGCACGCAGCTGGAATAACAAACAAATTGCGAGCTTTTCATTCCGATTCGAAGCTTTCGAGGAAAAAAAGCTCTTGGTACAAGTGCTGCGGAAACAGGGTATGGGTACATTTAAATTATAGCGTGCAATGGATTAGACTTGAATATTGTGGATACAATAGTTTTATTAATAGACTATATTATTTTAGTAGACTAATTAAATCCATACCAGTGTTTGTTTTTTCAGATGTATAAATGATCCAATAAACTGGTCGGATTATAATATATCGGAGGTATGTAGTTAAGATTCGCCATAAATATTGCATATTATGCATTTTTAGTCATACGTATTTGAATTTATTGAACTAAAACTACAATTATCTTACGGTTTTTGCTGGGTTTAATTGATTTTTTTAAAATTTACTAACACAATCTTTAAATTGTAGTCTTATGTAAATGAAAATAAATACTTTGGTATGTCTGACAAAGTTTAGTGTGCACTATTTATGGTAGATCTTAACAGCTTACATCCACTATTCGCAACTGAATAATATACTAAAAATATTCAACCGTATAATTTATTGTAAACATCTATAAATTTAAAATAAAACAGTATTTGATACAACAGATGTCTGCCGTTATGACATTTATTAAATTATCATTTTATCAACACGTGCAAAGTCTACAGATTAAAAAATTTTGAGTTATTTCGTAAAAAGAGTCATAATAAGTCATGTCTGACTTTCACTCGGCATCTAGGACTTAAGTTAAGAAATTGGTTTTTTTTTCTGAAAAAGCTTCGAGAAAAAGTCGTGTAAATTTTAAGTAGAATACTAAATACTAAAAATATTAAATATAAGCTTATTACTCATAAAGACTTTTTATAGTACCTACCTCATGGAGAGAGAATATCCCGACATAAAATTATTTAAACAGATAAAAGTATTTATCTTTTCAGTCGTAATAATGGTGTGATAGGCGGCTCTCGTGGTGCAGTGCGTAATGCGCTGATCTTCGTCCCGGGAGTTTCGGGTTTGAACCGGTGAGGACACAATATATTTATATGATTTCATCAAAGCCTGATTGTTTAAATTACTAAAAAACCGCCTTGTATGAAAAAGCAATGGTATGGTTAATAATAATAATAATAAATAACGGTGTGTTAGAGTTACCGAAACAGTTACTTATAACGCAACTTGTTTAGTTAGCTATAATTTATATTATAATTTAATCAAATATAATTCTTGCAGGTAAACGCTAACTCAATTAATAAATCAGTGATATCATTTGCATTGATTTATCGAACATTTACATTTTTACAAAAGTTCGTTGTGTCAATTCAGAAATTAAGTTAAAACTCAGACAATTCTAATGAATTAAGCTTCTCTCAAGTAAAACGATTGATTGATTCCGTGCAACGTTTGCAAAATAAGATTTTAATTTTCAAGCTTTCGGTTGAATTTAAGAGTGAAAGAACTTTTAAGTTTATTTTTTCTCGAAGAATACCGTTAAAAAGATGTTTGTAAAAATTTATTTACTACCAATTAAATAACACTTTAGGTGAACAATGACAATCACAATTATATAAAAAATAGTACAAATAATACCAGGTGGTAATACCACCTGCAAACATTCTCGTACGTCTTCTCTCAATTATTATATTTACGACGTTTACGTGTATGTTTTCTCTTCTTGTCTGTGATTTGGTAAATGTCAGACTCAACTTTACTATCTGTGTGTGCACGCCATAGCTGAACTCGTTAATTTGTCAAGTGGTGACGCCCATCTGATAGTTCTTCTTTATCCATAATTTTACTTAAATGTGTATGTTGCCTAAGGTTACAGTAGGTTACAGAACGATATCCCTATTATTTATAATCCTGTTTTCTTGAGTCAATCCTATCAATTACCATTAGCAAGGGGTGTCAAGTGTGCAAGACTAGTCAAGGCGCTCCCCAAAGCGTGGACGTTTTTATTGATGAACTATGCATTTTGATTTTGAAACTTTATTTTACTGTATAAAGTTTTAGTTTAAGTTTACTTATAATATCTCTTATAAGAATAATTTATTTTGTTATAATTTATCATACTGTGAAGGTCCTGAATTGTGATTTGTTATGTTCACAATGTTTTGTTTTCTTAAATAAATAAATAAATACCCTTAAATCTCTTGGATATAATAACACTAATATTTCGATGCTCCAATCACTCTGACACCCCGGAAGTCCGGGTAGGGAGGGGAGTCGGGGCCGCACGGCCGATCCGACCTCAGAGCTCGACTCGCCGGTCAACCGGGCGTCAATGAGGCCCTCGTAGCGTGCCGTCGGCAGAACGCGGGAGACACACGACCAGCTTCCACCCTTCGACTAGCTCAGAATAGTTCAAGGCGGTCAATAGTAGCTGGTTTTTAGTCCGGTAGAGCACGTTCAGTGCACGGTAGGTCTTGACAGTTGGGGGTAAATGCAGGATTGACGGGATGGAAAAATGATGAACGCACGTTGTTCGTAGCACCAATCGTTGCCGAAAGTTTTATTACCTAATTAGTTAGGTTCACGAAAAAAATTACACAACACACATTACATACACAACACAATATTACTACACATTAACAATCTCACACTTTATAAATTTTTAACAGCCCTAAATTTATTAAAAACGGGCGCCTAGGCTGTCAATTAAAAATTAAGCTTCCACAGGGCACACAGCCTGTCGCGTTTGGGAATCTTACGCTAACTAACTTTCTACCTGCAGTGTTGCGGCTAGCTCTCCTTCTTTTGAGCTTTATCGCTGTCTCTTTCAATCTACCCCTGAACGACCACCCCTCTCTATCATTCTTGCATGCGGCGAATGTTTGGCTTTTGCCTGGGTTTTTACCGTAAGGGTCGTCCAAGCTACCTTTTTGGCAGGCAGACTGAAAGTTACAGAGATTTCTAAGAATTGAGCCCAAAAGAAGCAACATTTATAGTTGATTACTAAAGAGCATTTTATGCATAAAACGGCGATGGAAGGATTTTGGCGGGATATGAGAAACATGAATGTGGCATCCATATCTTCGCTCGTGATTTACTATTAAGGGGTCCTCCATGCCCGTAGAAACGTGGAGGTATCAAGCGGCCCCATTCAGATTCGAGCGAAGTGCCCATTCTGTTTCCCGCCATCGTCCCTCCATCCTCGCTCGTATTACCGCAACACAGCGGTGTGCTCCTTGCCCCATTTACTTTATTGACGGTGACATGACCAAACTCAATAAGTTTACATATAACGGGCCCTTCTTAGGGTCAGTTTAAAATTATATTCTCGCAAGTAATTCATTACAATTCAAGAAAGGCATCGGGGCGTCGCCATGAGCAACCTAAGTTCACATAGTTTTTTTTTCAGACATGAAATATAATTCGTATCTATAAGGAATTTACATTACAAGACCGGACGTCATTGTCCGCCTCCGTATCCTGCTTGAAGAGCTTATTAATTAATCTTATTAATAACGACCCTTTTCCATTACAAAAATATTTTTTTTTTTTTAAACAATGCCTTTCGCTACCTTTCGCACACGTCACGAGTCTCCATGACGCAGCTACATTCGCGACTTCTATTTTAAGCTTACAACTTTCATGGTTATAAACAAGCACTAAGCAGCACTCACACACGGTTATTCTGGGTCCTCGCCATTTGGTCGCAACACCCAACCGTTTACCGCTACTTTGGGTTTACCAACGAGACTATCCCCCACCGTTCATATCCCGAGGGAGGGTCGACGGACGCCCCTAGCTGAGGCGAGTGGTTTAGACAGACCTTTGCGTGGTCGATCCCTCGCCCACATGCTCAGAGCGTGAACATCGCCCCCCATCGTTCAACCACCAGCAGAGTATACCTCGCTGCAGTGCCCCCGCGGTGGACAGTGATAACCAGCCTCAGTATATCCTGTCACCTAAGTAGCGGTTACAAAAACAAAGCACAATCTTACAAGGTGGAATCTGGCATGAACGACATCGTTACAGGCTCATCACCTTCAGTTCGCTACCAATTACGCACACCGGTATTCTTACTCGGTGACGCTACATTTGCGAGAAATTATGTTTTGACAGGCATAATCACAAAGCAACATCTATTACACATTACAATAAAAGAAAAAAGAAGACAATTTAACAGCAATCGACTTCTGGGTAGAACTCTATCATTCCTGCCTCACTACGCTAGTAACAACATATTTTTAAATCACAACAGAAATTCAAGACATAACTAGGATGAAAACCACAATTACAATCAATAAACAAAGTATAAAACCTTAAAAACTCGTCCCTCCGCCATGAGGTGACCCTGATGCAAGCTTCCTACCTACGTTTCGAACCGCAAGAAGAAGGCGGGTAACTGAAGTACCCACATCGCTAGGTTGCGAGCGATTGCGTCAACGACGTTTTCGACTCGTATGGCGGCAGTCCGTGCTATTTTAATTTCTACCTGTTTATTTCTACGCACCGTTTTAGGTCGCGTACGTCTACGGTGGCTATCCCCACCGATTTCCGTGGTCTGAAACCTCCTCGATTTATATCCTTCTCGGTGAAGGCCTCCCCTTGCACCTTTATATAAATACCTTGAATTTCTAACTATAAGGGTAGATTCCACACAACCCGTATCCACTCTTCTTCGAAAGAGTAGATGGTGGAGCATCGCCCGTTTTAGCTCCTCTGAGGGCCTATCCTCATCGCCTACTTCAACACTACACTACTGCACTTTTTCGCTACTTCACCCCCCCACTACTAATTAAAAAAAAAAATTAAAATGGAATTAGATTTTCTGGTAATTCGGGTAGACACAACGACGCCATTCTGCCTCGCGGCTAAGCGAGCGAATGCTGAAGTGTCGCCCTTTCTGACATGGCTGAAAGCCCATTGTTATCTACTACGTTCGCTAAGTAATCACAGCAATGCTTCGGATTCACGTCCGCTAGCCCTTAAAGATTCATCCTCACTTAGCGACATACAATTCACGAGAGGGTTGTGGCATTCCGACCCTGCATATCGAATTACTAGAATATCCGGCCACCGATCGATAAGGGACCCTCAACACATAATAAAAATACACCTCAATACCGCCCTCCGCCAGTCGTATCTTGACGAAGAGTCGAAAAACGGCCCCTGCGGTGGTGAGAGGGTCTGTGCCGACAGGGGTTTACCAACGGACTCTCACACAAGGGTGAGAGGGTCTTACCGAAGGCGTACGAGCCGGCCTCCCACACACTCGCCGGAGTGACGAACGGCGCCTCTCAGTCAATCACTCCCGACAGAAGACAAAACCAAGGTGCCACAATAAAAAAAAAAACAAATTTAGCTTCGCCTCGCTACCCATTCATGCACGGCGGAATCACTCGGCCGGCACTACACTTCGCGATCTAGGCTTCCTCTCAACACACACGACACGTCAAGTCTCCCGCTCACGATCGGTACCATTACCTAGATGCAGGTTACTTCCACAGTGGGCTCTCGCAAGATGAGGCGCGTAGCTAAGACTCATCTCGTCGACCCGTGGCAGTTCATCCTAACACAACTATTCCTACCTAACGAATGCGCACACTAAAAATCGTACCCTATTTTCATCACCTGTATCTACATGCGTACATACATGCGTCCTTTCTGACACGGCTGAAGGCATATCGTTATCTACCACGCGCGCTAAGTTATCACAGAGATGCTGCGAATTCACGTCCGTTAGACCTCAAAAATCTGTCCCCATCACACGACACCAACTCACGGGATAGTTGTGGGGGACAAACCATCCATTACTAGAATATCCGGCCGCGATCGACTGTTGACTCGTGACACAAAGAAAATACAAATAAAATACAAACACAATTATGGCGTACCTGGCGCGAACAGATTCGTTACACACCGACACCCTCCGCCTCACTACTCTATTGCGCACACTGGCACTCGTGCTCAATGTCACTACATTCATGGGCTCGCCTTAATCCTGACAGAGAGACGACAGATGCCTCCTCGATCAATCCCCGATCGAGAGGCATGGTCCTACCTCAACGAGTCAACCAACCAGCCGACGGCGCCATCATCTAGTCAACCGCCCCGTAAGAAGATGCGCGTAGCTAAAACCTATTCCGTCGGTCCACGGCAGTTCATCCCAATACCTCCATTCCTCCTTAACAAACGCTCCTCGCTAACGACCGTTATTACTTCTCGTCACACGCTCATACATGAGTCGTCATTAAGTAAATTAACCTAGGCAAAATTCAAGGGATACAATTAACAAAATGTGCTTACAAAACAAAATTTAAAATAAGTATTCATGGTTATCATACTTAGTACACTAATCTCCGTACTAAATACGCAATACAGAGTCATCAACCTGGCCAAGGTAGATTTATAAATGAGAATTAAGATTCATTTTCAACATTTTTCATCTCATCTTAATTGAGTGAATAAGGTCATTAATATTTAATTATTCTATTTTATTCCGTCGTGTTCGACAACATAGGTTAATGCAGTACCAAACTGCGGCATATACTGTAGTTAAATTGTAGGTCTAACAACAAAATGACACATCAATAAGACATACACTGCAATGATAACAATACACAAACATTACAATACGAAAATAAACAACAATATGAAATATGAATTAAAATGAAAGTTTTATATTGGCCTGGTCGTTCCTCCGTAGGGGGTCTCCTTCCTCGTCATCTTCTCCAGTTAGAGCTTTATAGGCGCTAACCGGCTGTGTGGCGGTCTGTTACCGCGTCGTCCGCGCCGCGCTGGCGTACCACGCCTCTCCACGGACATTTCGTAGCCGGCATCCCTCCTGGTCCGCGCCGTCTTCTCGCAGATACACTGCACGGTACACTCAATAACTTCCATCAAGTCCGTATCGCAGTTATCCATCGTATAGTTAAAAATAAATTTAGTATTTAAAATTTATTATTAGTGTCATTGATCCTTATTTGCACGCACTGGCAATTGTTCGTATTGCAAAATCAACAGAAAAATATAAACTCGAGAAAAAAATGTCTTACTGTCAAACTGACAGATGACAGCTGTCAAAAGTAACAAATGGCAACACTCACAGCTGATTCAAAATGGCGGATGTCAACAGACTCAGCTGTTTCAAGATGGCGGACTATCACAACACGACAAACGTCAAAGTGACAGTTGACAACCTTCACAGCCGATCCAAGATGGCGGATGTCAACAGACTCAGCCGTCCCAAGATGGCGGACTATCACAACACCACCAACGTCAAAATTACAGTCGTCAACCACAACAACCGTCCTCCCACTGTCACAAATGTCAAAATGTCACTGTCCACGTCAACTGTCAAACGCTTTAAGCACACTAAATTTAGCACTGACTCTTCATTTCAGGATATCGGTTCGGTGAAGCTCCTTCGGTTCTTCACTGCCCTATTTCTGACACGTACTTGTCAAAATGACAGGTACTGTCACAGGTCCACGTTGGGCTCGCCAAACTTGACACCCCGGAAGTCCGGGTAGGGAGGGGAGTCGGGGCCGCACGGCCGATCCGACCTCAGAGCTCGACTCGCCGGTCAACCGGGCGTCAATGAGGCCCTCGTAGCGTGCCGTCGGCAGAACGCGGGAGACACACGACCAGCTTCCACCCTTCGACTAGCTCAGAATAGTTCAAGGCGGTCAATAGTAGCTGGTTTTTAGTCCGGTAGAGCACGTTCAGTGCACGGTAGGTCTTGACAGTTGGGGGTAAATGCAGGATTGACGGGATGGAAAAATGATGAACGCACGTTGTTCGTAGCACCAATCGTTGCCGAAAGTTTTATTACCTAATTAGTTAGGTTCACGAAAAAAATTACACAACACACATTACATACACAACACAATATTACTACACATTAACAATCTCACACTTTATAAATTTTTAACAGCCCTAAAATTATTAAAAACGGGCGCCTAGGCTGTCAATTAAAAATTAAGCTTCCACAGGGCACACAGCCTGTCGCGTTTGGGAATCTTACGCTAACTAACTTTCTACCTGCAGTGTTGCGGCTAGCTCTCCTTCTTTTGAGCTTTATCGCTGTCTCTTTCAATCTACCCCTGAACGACCACCCCTCTCTATCATTCTTGCATGCGGCGAATGTTTGGCTTTTGCCTGGGTTTTTACCGTAAGGGTCGTCCAAGCTACCTTTTTGGCAGGCAGACTGAAAGTTACAGAGATTTCTAAGAATTGAGCCCAAAAGAAGCAACATTTATAGTTGATTACTAAAGAGCATTTTATGCATAAAACGGCGATGGAAGGATTTTGGCGGGATATGAGAAACATGAATGTGGCATCCATATCTTCGCTCGTGATTTACTATTAAGGGGTCCTCCATGCCCGTAGAAACGTGGAGGTATCAACTCTATATGCTATTACCGCGTTGAAAGCACCGGCTATCAAACTATTATGAGAGTATTGTAAATTGTTTTGTAGGGATTAGGCTAAAATTGGCGATTTCTACATTTTTTTTTTATTTAGAGTTTGCCTTGATATAAGTATGCTTAACATGTCTTCTCCCTGTCTTGCTGTCTCTTACACATTATGTCTTATTTTGTGTGTTACAGGTAATTCAAGATAAATAGTATAT
This sequence comes from Rhyacophila brunnea, assembly GCF_057557595.1. Lineage (NCBI taxonomy): Eukaryota > Metazoa > Arthropoda > Insecta > Trichoptera > Rhyacophilidae > Rhyacophila > Rhyacophila brunnea. Next base: position 25,114,290 of record NW_028232904.1, on the reverse strand, counting down.
TGTATAAAGTAGGTAATATTTACTTTTTTGTTTTAATAATAACAATTACTGTTTTCGGTAAGTAGGTATTCATTTTTTTATTCAATATTTTTTTTAAGACCAAAATAAATCTTTACCCAATGTAGTTAATCTTTGAAAAGTATTTTTCATTGACTTCCATTTGATATTATAAATACAAATATAAATTTTGGGGTTCCATGACAAAACAGATCATGACAAATCAGATCTGTGACAAAACAGAACAACGATAAATACAACTATGATCTTTCAGGAAAAATATAAATTTAATATTGAAATTAAATATCTCTATTATGTTGATAGATTTTAATAGAACAGATTTTCAATACGCCATAATAAATCAAAATATATAACTAATTTCTGCATTCTTAATCGTTAGAAAGCTTTAAATGAACGGGTTTTAACTCGGTGTTGCCGGCAAGCTTAGAATATCTCATCTTAATCAATATAATATGTTTAAAATGATTGGGTGATTAGGTACAACGACATAATGACCCAACCCATTCTAACTTAAGCTAATCTAACCTAAATAGATTCCACAAAAATTAATGTTTTATTTTTCCCCTGGCTATTCTGTTTTGTTACTGTTCTACTTTGTCATATTCTGTTTTGTCCGGTTACCGAATTTTGGATAGATTATTTTAATAATTCAAGTTAACAGCTAATAAAAATGATGAATATTTTAATAATAATTCAAAATAATCATTATTGCTTTAAATACTCATTATCTCTCCTGTCGAATAAATACAAAATATTTGTTGAAAACTTTTAACTAAATCGCGCAAATGGTGAAGTCATAAAACATCCCCCGCGCTTTTCAAAAATCGCGGAAAGTTTCATTTGAAAAACCGCGAAGCCTTAAATCATAAATGCAACTCCACCGCAAAACCGAATTGCTTCAACACGAGGTTTGATGATTTACCGACGCAATTCATTTAGGAATTCAAGTCGTTGTTTTAGGATTTAAAAAAAAAAAAATATGTTATGTAGGGCAGTATGCTAAGTGTGAATCTGGGCCAAATCTTGAGGATACTAGATTTATTATAAGATTTTTAAGGGAAAATTATTATTATCCATTTGCTCAACAACAATTGTATACATTGCAGTGGACCCCAACCTTTTTATCGCCGCGGACCGGTCAACTTTGATAATTTACCGCGGCCCGCTAAGGGGGGACGTTGATTGTTTATATTTTAGATTGTTTGATTTAATAATTTTAATTAAATTGTATTTAAACATGCCTTCAAAATAAAATATAGTTAGACTAAAAAAATAAGATGAAGTGATTTAATATTTTAACTCACTATAACGCTAAATCAATGAGAACCCTGAGCTTGTTTCTTTGTAATGAGATGGTTCAATCTGGTGGTAATATGAGACAATGACACCCGAAAAGTGTTGCTTATGTCCAGTTTATTCCGTTGTTTTGTTTTGGTTGCTGTCATTGCAGAAAACCCCGCTTCACACAGACAGGATGTCACAAATGGCAATAGAGGCTTTAGATGACGTTTCAGCTCCCGGTTAACCTCTCGTCCATGGAAAGTTGCAAAAACCCGAAAGAAATACACCATAGTAAATAAAATGGAAATAATTTAATGTTCCTTGGGCGGCCCGGTACCATTTGATCCACGCACCGGGGGTTGGGGACCACTGGTCTACAGGATGCTGGGTCGGAATAAGGGATATATTTTGTCAGAATTGGTAAAGACGACTTTTTAAATCAATAGAAATACTAAAATTGTAATAGGGATCATGTACTACGATTAAAAACGTCTTAACATAATAATATATTAATTAGAGTGAATATCATTAATAATTATCGACCTAATTTTATGCGAGGTATCAGTGTAGTGAAACATGTGTATGAAACATGGACCCTAAGTAAAAAAGAGATCCAGAAACTTAGAGTAGCACAACGTGGTATGGAGAGGTGCATGCTGAGCATAACGCGAAAGGAAAAAAAGAGGAATGGGTGGATAAGGAAGCAGAAAAGTATTTGCGATGTAATAGAGTTTATTAAAAGCCTTAAATGGAGATGGGCTGAACACATAGCTCGTAGAAGAGACAATCGTTGGACAAATCTAGTCATCCAGTGGTATCCAAGAAGCACAAAACGTCCGCAAGGTAGACCTAGAGGCCGCTGGATTGATAAAATGATAAAGTTCTGCGGAAGTACGTGGCAATGCAACGCACAGGACCGAGAGAAGTAGAAGCAGCTTGAAGACGCCTTCATCAAGCAGTGGATATATTCAGGCTGATGATGATCAGTATAGTAAAAAGTGCAAAGTTATAAAACGCATAGGTACTCTGATAGGATAATCATAAAGCGTAACGTAGCCAAGTCTAAAACACTGCTGAATTTTGTCATTTTTGGTAAGGTTATAATATATTATACCATCGTAATTATTGAAGTAGGTATCAAGAGTTTTACGTGGGAAGGCTTTTTTACATTGAACGAAAATAGTTTTTTTTTATTTGTACAGTGTGGGTTGAGCCTTTTTGACTGAAGAAAATCGATATAATACTACGAACCATACAATATCGTTTTCATCATTGTAGACAACTTCAAATTACCTAATTATATTAATACTTCGCCCACAATTTTCCAAGTAAACGATAGAAAGAATATGAATAAGCCATTCCATAAAACATTTTAAGCATGACTAACATCACCTGTTAAGCCTGCGTAAGCTTATAGCACTGAAAGGATTATGTAGGCATGGAGTCTGATTATAACAAGCTTTTTTAAAGCTCGAAGTCTTTAGTTTCATTTTGGAATACAGTAAGCTCAGTGAATGGCTGGATAACATTTTTAACATAAAAAGCTTAAATAGTAATTTTAAACTATTGCATTGCTGTGGGTGTGATTGAATATTGAAATTAAAATATAAAATTTGAATCTTTTTGTATTAATAAAAATTAACAGTTGTATGCATATTAATCATAAATATATAAAAAATCAACAAAAAAAAATTGGTGTGTGTACTTATGTATGCGCGTTAGAAGTTGTATACTTCTTTGGCGTAACAAAAGAAAAACAAAACTTGTCATAAACTTGATTCTTTGACTAACTCTTAATTATTTTATTAAATAACACACTCAAGAAAAGGGACCGCTTATTGGAACGCCGTTGATTTATTTCTATACACTTTAACTTAAATTACTAAATTATATAATGGTGTCTCGTTGTTTTTATTTTAAAGTACCAACTGTCACTCTGACGATCAATCGTTTGTTTACGTAAGGTTTGCCAAGACAACGGAACAATTCTAAATTATTATATTATACTGTATCATCATCATGATTGCAGTATCATACTGTAGCGTAAAGGTAGTGCGTTCGGCTGATAACCCAACAATCGGTGTTTTGAATCCAATTGAGTGCTTTTTTTTTAGTGTGAAAAAATAAATTATGTGTTACATGTCACACGCCAAAAATACACTCTGATCTGATTTCCCAAACGCGCCAAAAGAAGTATAACTTCTAACACAGGATTACAATATAAACAATTTCGACTGTTCTATGATGTTTAGATTTTTAAATGTACGAATACATAAATCAGACCCAAGATTTATCATTGCTTTTTATCCAACTATAGGACGAAATTCTATTCAGAGGGAGGCTTTTTAGCACGCGACGCACGCCAAAAATACACAATGATCTGATCTTCCAAACGCGCCAAAAGAAATATAGCTTCAATAAAAAAAGTATTAAAATCAGCGAAGGTTCTTTATTATGATAATGTATAATTTTTTCTGTATATTTCATGTTCCCAAGCAAAGTTTTTAGTATAACAAAGTATAAAATCCTCCTTTTATTTTGTTAACTGTCAATTCATGGTGGAACTGCATTGTATTGTTGTTTTTATTTAATAAAACGGAATTTTTTATATAGTACTTATTCCACTTTTAATTAATATATTAGGACCGGTTTCGTCCGCCTCAGTGGGACATTTTCAACTGAATACATTTTTTTAAAACAATATTTATCAAATAAAATTCAAAGCGATAGAAATACTATAACAATAGGTACATAATAATTATCCGTCCAATTATACTAATGAGGTTGGACATTAATATTTCATACTACGTCAGGGGCGTTAAGCAAATTATTTAAAATATTAACAAACCACAAAATATGAAACAATCTACACTTACAATAACATTAATATCAACAAATAATTGTGATTAGTCAAAATTTAAAATAAAAATTTTATAAAAAATAAAATAAACAAAATTATCAATTGAAGTAAGATCGAATAGAAAACAAATACAACCAAAATATGAGTCAAAATTAAATAAAAATTAAAATAATAAATAATAAATAATGTACAATATATAAAGTTATGTTATGACAATCCCATATATTAAATAGGGTATAATAATGGAGAAGACACAAAATATAATTGATCATTTAACAAATTAGAATTGGGCAAAAATTTATACCTATTAATTTCTAGGATTTCCTGTTTATCCAATTTTATAGATTTCTCATTCAAATGCAGGATTTTAAAATTTTTACTGATATTAAAACAGTGATTACCTATTTAAACTTAAATGATTTCCAAAAGCTAAAGATTCATTACCATTTTTGGCACAGGTTAAATGTTCTTTGATCCTAGTATTAAAAGAACGTCCCGTTTTTCCAACATATTTGGCATCACAAGAGTTACAACTTAATAGATAAATTCCACTTTGGTTAAGTTTATCTTATCTATCTTTAGTATTCACCAGTATTTAATTCAAATTTTGTGTGTTGTAAAATGTTACATTGTGTTGTAATATATTAATTAAAAGTGGAATAAGTACTATATAAAAAAATTGCGTTTTATTAAATAAAAACAACAATATAAAATCCTCATCTACAAATTGTGAGTTTAAGTCCCACACGGTCCAACATTTTTGTCGTGTAAATATAATAAAATCTGACATTAATAAGTTTGTTTTATGTGCGTTCAGAATAAAATAAAATTATAAAAATATTATAATAAATGTCGCTGATGTAAAGTCTAAAACAACATTTTTAAAAAAATACTTACTTGAAGTTAACACGTAAAGAGTATGAAAAAGGCATGTTGCAAAATATATAGATATAGTGATGAAACAATTTTATAAATCAAAATTAACCGTGCAAAAAAACTATTTTCAATTTCAACCAATCTCTTTGAATTTGTAGAGAGATATTTTTTCTATTCATGATTCCAGTATACTTTTTTTTTATTTTTTTTTTTTTTTTTATCAATTTATACAAATAAATAAATAGTAAAACGTAACGCGCCAAATTTCAATTAAGCTTTTTTCAGTTTCAACCAATCTCATTAAATTTATGCTGACAAATTTTTAGTACGAATGATTTCAGTATAGATACTGTAAAGTTTTTGCAATATTTTTTTTATCAATGTTATTCGAAATAAATGGTTTAACAAGACTTCCGTCCTTTCCGCTAATGTAACCTTCGGTTACCGAACGGGATTGACAATGTAACAATAATACCTACCACTCAGCATAACAAGGGTGACACACTATAATATTATGTATGTTTTGTTGTTAAAACAAAAGAAAGTGACGAAAGCGATTGTCAGCATTTCCTCAATCATAGCCTATATCAATAATGTATATTATGATTTGTTTAATTGCCACAATGTCTCTTGTAATGTATGAATTGCATTTGTATAAATATCAAGTACAATTCATAACTCGTCTCTCCACTCAAAAACACCACTCAGCTCACTCATCTCACCTCGAGTCCGGTCACTCGACACAGTCAACTGTCATTCCACCCAAATCCAGTCTCTCGGTTATATTAAGATCTTGGTTCATGGCCAGTCAGTTTAATAATATAGTCAATCAAATTAGTAAACCCATACCCGCAATTACAACACCACTCTGCCATATTTCTCATTGTATTTATTTATTATTGTATCGATAAAATAAATAAGCTTTTTTCTCAAAGCTTCCAAGCGACAACGACATTATCTTCATAATCCCCTCATCATCCCTTCAGCATCCATTCAACAATAATTAATACTGCAGTAGGTGAATGTAAAATACTATTTTGACAACATAGATAAGTCTAATAAGGTGTCATCATGATTAATTACTATTTTGTTATAACTATAAAATAATCAAACCAAGGCATCAAAACAAAATTATAATCATAATATGAGAATTTCTATACATTATTACAGCCTACAAGAAGGAAGCTCATGTTACTATCTTGATCGCACGTCTTACTTTCATATTTCTTTATTTATTGAGTATGTCTATATGTTACATTTTTAGAACTAGGTATTTCTTTTATTCGTAATAATGCAACGCCCTGTTTGAGATGTGAATATTTTACCACGTTTTTAATTAGCTCGTATTCTTGTTTGCCCAGTACTAATTTTTTCTAGTGTCCAGTAAATTTTTTTTATTGTTTGTCCAAGATTTGTATTGTACGATTGAAAATTTTTAACTAACTTCCCGACTAGCCAGACATTTGAAACTGCATTTAACAATGCATTCTTTTAATACTTTTAGCCATTTTTAAGCAGAATTGAATTCATATTCAGTTAATTCTGTTTTTATGGAAAGTTATTATTGTTGGTTTCTAAGGGGGTCCTAGTAACTAAATTATTAATATATACGTGCGTTACTATGGATATAAAAATGAAATTTCAGTATTCTATATTTATTCAGTATTTCTACCAACTACAATAAAAAGATTTTATTAATACATAGAATTGTCAAGTTTATATGATTCAACAGAAAATTTAAAAACGTGGTATATAAAAGTTCTTCTTATCTTGTAATCATTATAACTTATGACAGGTAGATGAATAAGTGATATTATGTTCCATTAATTATAATATGTATTTTTAGAATAATGACATCGATTTTGAATATAATAACATTTCTAGTAGATGTAATATTGGTGATTATAGGAATTGATATTAATATGACGTATCAACCCACGATAGGTAATAATTTACTTTTTTTTTTTTTTTTTTTGTGATTTTACCGAGGCTCTGACTGCGACTCGCTGTCATATCGCCTCTTCTCTTCTAGAAGGGGATCCTTCGATCAGGTCCTCACTCCTATTCTGTTAAATGGCTTTATAATTATTTTGTCTAGCTCTTCCGTCTTTCTTTCTTTCTTCTTTAGACGCCAGTGTTTTATGCACCAGAATCGCTCTCCTCCGTATCCATCCCTTCTGTATTTTCGATACATCGTGTAATCATTGAATTTCAGATAGTCTAATTCAGACCTCAGCCAAGTCTCTGAGATTAATGCTATTGAAATTTTTTGTCTTATTTAGTAGAGTTCTATATCATCCTTTTTTTTGCTTCATACTTCTGGCAATCCATTGTAAAATCCTAATTTGTTTTTTACTATCCATTTTGCTCCAGAACCTCCCCTAGAATTTCCTTTAAGTGTCCTTCTTTGAATTGTTTGCATACCCAGTCCACTGCTTTAATTATTAGTTGTTTAATGATCTGCTGCCAGTCTCCCCCTTTCAGCAAGACTTTCATAATTTCTCCCATCGCGTTAACCTCTGTCTTCCCCTTTGAATTTTTCTTATTTTTTGTAGGCTTTACGCTACTACCTGTAGATATTATTGTTGAGCCTGAAGCTTCTACCACCGCTTCTTCTTTCTTTTTGTTTTCCTTAGTTTTTTGAATTGTTTCGCTTTCATCTCTTCCTACGATTTTTTTTTGTTTTAATATGTCAGCATAGCTATTATTTAACATATTTTTTTTTGCTTCCTTGAAAGGTATGTTCATTTTTTTCATTGCTTCTTTGCAATTCTTTTCCTCTTGCCACTTTGGGCATTTTTGGCTGTTTGCCGCGTGGTTACCTTTGCAATTGATGCACGTAATTTCCTCATTTTTTTCGCAGGTTTTGTGGTTTTCACCACACTTAGGGCACGTTTCTACTGTACGTCCGCAATTGTTCGCGATATGCCCATATCGCCAGCATTTGTAGCATTGCATAACCCTGAATACATACGGTTCTACAGCAAAAGAGACTCCATATATGTAAATGGTTCTCGGCAATATTTTCTCCCCAAATTTAATACTGACTGACGAGGTCTTTGTCAGCTCTCCTGTATCACCTTTTCTTGTCAACCTCTTAAGGTTGATTACTTTTGCATCACTTTTGATTTCCATTTGCAGTTCTTGGAGGTCCATATCAATATCGACTTTTCTTATTACTCCATAAGAGCAGGAGTCATTCTCTTTGGTCACAAAACCGAGATCTTTGAGTTCTCCAGCTTGTTTCACTTTATCTGCTTCTTTTTCGTCTTCTACTTGGATGTACGTCTTTAAATTTTTATTGTAAATTTTCTGTACTTTTACTCCTGCCTTATGCAGCATCTGCGCTATTTTCAATTTTAATGGAATTTTACTTCCCGTCGCTATCATGACGATGTTTTGGTTTCCCTTTGGAGTGACCCCAGAGTCTCTTCTGGGTTTTTTTCCAGAGGTCACCGTCTGCCATTCTTCTTCTTTTTCTCCAACCACTTCCTCTTCATCATCGTTTCTTTTCTTCTTCGTTTTTTTGGTTTCATTCACTTCCATCGTGGTGTTTTCCATTTTATTGCTTTTGCCGTTCACGCGGTCTTGGAATTCGCGCAACAGTGTGAACAAAAAACAGTGTGGACAACCCCTCGCTTCACAGCGTTTGACGCACTTCCCGCACAAAGTGCACTATCCGTGCAACAATAAATATTTTTCACTTTTTCTCCAGCACTGGCACTGATTGTCAAAATCACATGGGACCACACATGTTTAGTTTATTGTCAAATTCATTTACAAACAATATTATTTTTGTTGTATCCCGTATTTATAACCGTTCGCGAGTAACCAGGCGAGTAGCGTCCCGTTTACGCAAGCAAAGTTGTACAACCTCACTCCACCGCTGTTGGCTTCCGACTGAATAATTTACTTTCTTTGAGAGTCTTTCAACAGACGGCTTAATAATATTAATTTCATATTTTGGTAATGATCTGAGATTCCCAAACTTATTTGGGCCACTGCCCTCTTACTCCAATAAGTAAAATTCACATTTGGGCTATACTTCAGCCGGGACACGGTATAAAACGATCGTAACTACGCGACGCACAGATTATGCAAAAAAAGATTGTGCAGAACAAAATATAATTTGTCATAAAAAGTTAACTTGCGTCCATTTAATGTTATGTTTATTGTTCTATTACTAATAATAATAATAATAATATATTCATTGACATATTTTCTTTTTCAAGTAAATGGGTAACGTTTTTTATTCATATTTACACGATTTGAGAATTAATTCCCCCGTCGCCATCACAAAACAAATTGACGTGTTCACAGCTCGACTTCTCTCACTCTCCGATTGCCAGCCAGTCCGGAATTTCGTCGCACCTATAGTTGAAAATATTTCACTGAAGTACCGTCTTAAGTTAATGGCCCTGACAAACCACAGCCACCCCCGCACCATACCCGGTCTTAATTGGGCGTTTCACGAGATCATACGTTTGGATCTTAGACAACAGTATATATTATGACTAGGAATGGCTTAGTAGCAGTTACTCAAGACTGTTAAACGCGCGAAATTAAAACAATTAGTATAATAATTATTGCAAATAACATTAAAAAAATATATGTATGAAAAGGATGAACATGTTGCTAACAATATAATTAATGTTCGACTCTATTATTGTCAGCAGCACTATTAAATAATCGCTATTCATTATTTACAGTTGACTCAGTTTTTCTCTGAAAAATATAGTGATCACTATCAACTGTTTGTTGTATATAACATGAAACTTGTACGATTTTTTTTCAAAACTTTATCTGATTTATTTTTGCTTATATACTATTGTTTCAGCTGTTACTGCCGCCCACCTGGATTAACCCATCACCCCCAATAGGGCTATATCGCTCACTCTGGGAAACACTATTATAGTTATTATTATGTTATTAAAGATTCTTTCGATCGTAATTAAATCTTCTTCTTTCTTAATTTTCAGAAGGCCCAAGAGATATAAAGCACCCCGTCCTCATCTACATTCACGGAGAGTCATTCGAGTGGAATTCTGGCAATCCTTACGATGGCTCTGTCCTGGCCAGTTACTCCGAAATGGTGGTCATCACGATCAACTATAGGCTTGGGTTATTTGGTAAGTGAATAAATACGTTATATTGTTAACCTTCTGGAGATAATTGGTGCCAATTTAATTCCCCAGTTGACCAAATGATGCTGGATAATCGGCGTCAATTTGGCGATAATTATTGTCATTGGGAAAATCGTTTGACTTCTAGATACTTCTTAAAAAAAAACTTAAATATTATATAAAAAGAGAAATATTATATGAATCGTTTTAATATCTATAAATACCTATATTTAAAAAAAATTGTAGCAGCTTCCGAAAACATTTGTCAAATTTACTGATTCTTGATTCACTTTTTTCTCATTTTTAATCTGTATTTTTCTCCTTTTTAATCTGTATTCAAAAGTCTACATGTTTTTAGTGGGAATTCTAGATAGTTATAATTTTTTTACTACATATAAATCTGAGACATTATTTCCTTTACTTTATAGTATGTGAAATTTTATTTTATAGTTATCAAAATATATTATATTCTGAGATTACCAAAACATTTTAACTTTATACCTACCATATTGTTTATACTGCAAACTGTTGCAATAATTATTAAATATTTTTATTTTTTAAAGAACAAAAATTGAGTATTCAACATTTAGAAATAATAATATGATAGGTACTATTGATGTATATGTTACGCCGAATGTGCGAAATTGACAATTACATGAAATGTGCAAAATTTAGCCTAAATCATGAAAAATGCAAGCCCGTTGCCTTATTCATGAATTAGGCAAAATATCTGCCATGTGCCTGAATTCGGCAGTGATATTTCTGCCTAGTTCATGTATTGGGAAAATTAGATAGTAGCGCTACGGTGGTGTTTTTTGCAACTAAAACAAATGTGACAAATGCTCATGCATTGGTCAAAATAGATGGTTGCGCTCCGGTGGTGTTTTTTGCAACTAATCAAATGTGTCAAATAATATAACAATCAATAACTACAATGACGTTTATATCCATTTACTATGCCCAAAAAAAATCTAGAAATATAATATGATAATGGAAGAATTTTATTAAAATTTATTTTCGCGATTTGATTCGTGCTTGGGTATCAATCGTGCAATGGTCGATTGTTTGTTTGTGATTGTGTGATTTGATAGTATGTTTACACTTGTTGGCTAATCTCAAAATGAACATTCAGTTGAATTCATAATTACAAAACCTAACCTAATCTAACCTAACCTAATCTAACCTAACCTAATCTAACCTAACCTAACCCAATAATAATAATATTATATTATGTCAAATTCTAATCAATAAAACCATCCGTATTAAATTTACTTTTTCTACTGTCATGTTGACAGTTTAAGAATTCCATACCCTGGCGAATTCATGCACTTGGCAGATAATTTACCTAATTCATGAATAAGGCAACGGGCTTGACTATTACATGAATTAGGCAAAATTTTGCCCATTTCATGTAATAGTCAATTTTGCACATTCGGCGTAACATCTTATGATATATACGCTTTGTATTACATCACCTAAAATCTAACATTTCAAAAGCTGATTGATGAGTAAACGGTCAAAATAATTATATACCTAATATGACAAAAACCCGAAATCAATCATTGGTGGTTTTTAAAAATACATTCATTATATTTGTAATTTGTGACCATGACTGTATGACTGTCTCTTTACTTACGTAATGTCTTTAAGTCTTTGTAGTGTGATTAATTAAATTATTTATGTGTAAGTTAATTTAAAATATTACACAAAATTTTAAGTAATGTTCGTTTAATTTTCTACATCAGGTTTCCTCAACGCCAATCCAACACCGCATCTCAAGGCCAGGGTGGCCAATTATGGTTTGATGGATCAGATAGCAGCGCTCCATTGGGTTCAGCAGAATATTGAACTTTTTGGAGGAGACCCAGGCAGCGTCACACTCCTTGGGCATGGATCAGGAGCAGCCTGTATCAATTTTCTGATGATATCACCAACGGTCATGCCAGGTAATTAATATATTCTAAATATTCTCGTAGATTAATTATTGGTTAATGCATATAGGCGGGATACCAGTGAATATACGGCTTCAAATCACGTCGAGAATCGTATTTTTTTACAAATGTGATTTTTTCTAATCGGAGGTGTTTTCAAGTTATCTTTGTTCAATATAATATGAAATATTACATTGTCAAAACTTGTGAATTATTTGTTGAATGAAAGAAATGGTTTATTAAAAATTGTTGGCGAGTTCAAGTAGACGTTATAACTAAATATTTGGCGAGAACCGGACGTTGGCTAGTTATTAAGGTAATTAATATTTAAAATAATATATAAAACACAAAAGCCGATAGAAATAATAACGCAACTTGATAAGCATTTCAATTATTAGGACCTACCAGTTTAAATTATCGCATTTAGATATGAGACTCGTATCTTAATTGGTTAATGCATGTTGGCGTGATACCACACGGGTTCAAATTCCATCGAGCATCGATATTTTTTCAAATGGGTATATTTCTTTTATTGTGTTAACTGTCAATTCATGGTGGAACTGCATTGTATTATTGATTAATTTAAAAAACGTATTTTTTTTTAGTACTTATTCCACTTTTATTATTTAGGTTTTTAGGTTATGGAGCGGTTTTGTCTTGAAAATGTCCCTTCGAGGCGAAAGAAACCGGTCTATATTTATTAAATAATAAAAATGGAATGAGTACTAAAAAAATCAGTGTGTGTACTTATGTAAGGGCGTTAGAAGTTATATTTCTTTGGCGTAACAAAACAAAACTTGTGATAAACTAGATTCTTTGACAAGCTCTTAATTATCTTGTTAAATTACACACTCAAGAAAAAGGACCGCTTATTGGAACGCCGTTGGTTTATTTCTATACACTTTAACTTATATTACAAACTTAAATAATGGTGTCTCGTTGTTTTTATTTTTAAAGTACGAACTGTCACTCTGACGTTTAATAGTTTGTTTACATAAGGAATAATTGCAAATGGCTGACAATAATAAATTCGCTGCCTAAGCAACGGAACAATTCTAAACTATAATATTATACTGTATAGTATATTGCAGTATCATTCTGTGGCGTAAAAGTAGCGCGTTCGGCTGATAACCGAACAATCGGTGGTTCGAATCCAATCGAGTGCGTTTTTTTATCGTGTGAAAAAATAAATTTTGTGTTACATGTCACACGCCAAAAATACACTCTGATCTGATTTTCCAAACGCGCCAAATGATGTATTACTTCAAAAATTTTGGGATTTATTAAATTAATTAATAATAAATAGGTACATATCTGAGGTATTTTCAATTTACGTAACACATAACTAACATACTATGTTCAATATATTTATATACTACGACAAAGAAAAAGCATTGTAATTATGATAAATTTTCCTATATTCTATTTTAAACAATTTAATTTAGCAGAAAATTGTTTACAAAATTATGCTTGTTTACGATTATAAGTATAATTGCCAGTGATGTAAAGAACTTATCATTGTATACAGTCATTACATTCAATTAATTATTCTCAATATTTATTATACTTAATATTATAATATTTTCCTAGAAATATCTGTTTTAATAAAATCGACTTATCATTATTATTATCCCTTGCGTTTTCATGTTGAAAATGTATTATTTTCTTCGTATAATTATTATTCCAAAAGCACGCATATTACATGCCCATTTGTTATTTAATGGGGCTTCAGATCCGTTCACAAGTCTAGTGATTTAACTGAAAGGGATTAGGACCATTAACGTCGCTCTCTAATGAGTCATTCTTGATCATACAAACTACCAGTACACGTATATATTGAAATCTCTCATAGTCAGTTCATTGTGCTATGAATTTGTTTCAATTAAAAATAATATATAATACAATATTACAAGTAAACAACAATTTGGTTTGAATTTTAGGTAGATAAATAAATATTTAATGTTATTAAAAAAGATATCATTATTTTGAAATCTTGTATCAACTGTTATAATAGTTATTTAACTATTTTTTTTATTCAACGAATAATTCACAAGATTTAAGAAAGAAACTTTCTAATTATTGAATATACATAATTTTAAAAACACTGCAGAGAAAATATATTATAACCAATAGAATAAATCTTGTTGAAGATAGTAAGACACTCCGCAGGAATTGAAATCGCATCTTTTGGATATCGCGCCCATGCACAAAATGCGTAAGGTAAGGTGGGATATTTTAATTTAAATTTATTTATGTGACGGTCACATTGTTAATACTTTTTAATTTATTATGCATTTTATGCACTATTTAAAAAAATAGCTACACATTTAAACTTAGTCACTGTTTTCCAAGATTACAGCAGTAGGTATATTTAATAATCATTCATGTAGTCGACCTAAGTTAGGAGAGTTAACATCAATGACTTTATTTTTGTACACATATTTCAATAGTAAGTCTACCTCACTCAGTATTCTTGAATCTAATCAATATGTAGCTGTCAGTATATTATTGATCATTATATCTATTTTTAATGTATCAAATTATTCGACCGCAATAATAAATTTCCAGTGACTCATATACCGGTAAACAACTGTTTACCTGTGTCAGCAGATTGATTGGCGATATTAAATACGGTATCGCAATAGAAAACTAGTCTTATATCTATTCCCATAGTATCATATTATATTATGACTATGATAATAAATAAAATTTACAGCTACTCGTATTTAAACCGCTGACTCGTTCAATATAATTATGTACTGGAATATAACGTTAAGGTATTACTTTTGACTGTATAAATTACGAATACTGATTTATCAAAATGTCACTCAAATCTAAGTACCTGGCTCGTGACTATCTTAGTACATAATATGTACTGTCATTGTATTTATACTATCGTACCAACCGTTACGCTGCAAATAAAACTCGCTCCTGCATACATCTTCGACTTTTTTATCATCATCATCAACACTATAACATCGAACACCACGCATACATTGATAACTAATTATATTCGTTTTATTTGTTATAGGTCTCTTCCACCGAGCAGTGCTCCTTTCTGGTTCTGCCCTGAGTTCGTGGGCTTTAGTAGAAGATCCCGTTAACTATTCTGTACGTCTCGCACGAGAAGTCAATTGCACCATACCAGAAGACTTGGCAAAGGACCACGAAGACATAGTCGACTGCCTTAGAGATGCTCCAATAGAAGAACTTCTGGCTGCTGATGTATCAGCACCGAATTATCTCTCGGCGTTCGGGCCTTCGGTGGATGGGGTCGTGATAAAAACTGACTACGCGAAAGAATTTTTGACGTATTTTATACCAAACGATGTGCAGAATTTTGCAGAGTCTGGCTATACTAATAGCCATTCTAAACGGAGTGATAGAGGCTCCGGAAGAAATATGCAGAACCGATACGATTTGTTGTTTGGGGTAGTGACCAGTGAAGCTTTATGGAAGTTTTCGGCGCAGGATATTCAGAATGGATTCGAAGGGGAGAGAAGAGATAGAATACTTAGGTGAGTTCTATAAAAATAATATATAATATACTATTTATTATGTAAAGAAAAGTAGAACGTTGTACGTTTTACATGTTAGGAAGCGATGTATATTTTTTTAAATTCATTATCAACCAAACCTTTACTTTATCTCACAGTGTGGTTCTGTTATTCCGTTAGTGTGCTGTGTCATTATTTTGCACTATTTATATCTTTAATTTAATATAAGGTGTAATAAGATAGTATTTTGTGTAGTGCTCTTGTGTTATTTTGTTGTTTATTTTTTTGTAAGATTTCGGAGATAAATTTTTAGATTATGTTGTCAGCATACAGCTCCAAAAATTCTCTATCTTTCTCACAGTCTACGTGTTATAGTTATACTCCTTTGGCCTATCGTTTAATTGTAAAAAGTATTTTTTTATAAGGGAATTTGTGCGTATTTTACAGTTTTACAACCACACCGGACATATTTATTTCACAAAGATTTTATCATGAAACAAAAATAATATTACAAAATATTAATATAGTGTATTGAGTTATGGAAATGTGTATGTTGGGTATTCCGTGAAAAATCACAAAAGAAGACAATGAATCAGAAAGTAGAAGCAATGTGATGCATGTCGCCAACCAGATGAAATAGCAATCAATTGGATATAATACTCGGTGAAACTACCTATACATCCAACTTGGACAAAAAACTAGAAGTTTAAAAGTTATTTATTTAGTACATCAAACTACTCAGTGATAAATTACTATGAGATAGTCACCTGTATGTACTTGCCTATCAACAATCAATAATTTATCTAGACTTGGAATAGAATATCAACACAATATTATCTCCTGCGGCACTTGTAACCGGTTGTACAGTACACAAACAACTGTTTATAACACAATTAGACTATTATTAGACTAGATATTATGTTTCTATTCTGTAAGGATTTTTTATTAAAAATTTTCCTTTAACCTTATCACTGCCAGCCAAATTTTACTAGGTGGATACTTGTGGGCCAGCTATTTTTGAAATAAAATAAATCCTTATAAAAAATATGAAATAGGAACGGAATGATAAATATTTGTGAAAACTTAGCAACACAACATGTTTATCAAGTTTATCGTGAATATTTTCACACTAAAATCATAAATATTGTTTAGAAAATACACACAGAATATATATTTAGAATTTATGACGTTTACAAGAACCCGCGAATATATTCGTCCGTGGCACGGATCAGGATTAATGAACTTTACGATTTTACCGAGCTTTCAAGTTTCAATTATTTGACATTTTTACATTGGTCACTTTTAATTCTATTTTCATGAGAATGACAAATCTTTACAAATATAATTGCCATATTATTAACTAAATATTAAGTGGAGCTTATTTCTACTTCTTATTTTGACTCCCACGATGGCTGCGCGGCTTAAAAGTCGGACTATAGCGTCGTGGGTCCCAGGTTTGAATCCTGGATCTGGCAAGTACACATATGGTTTTTCAATTTGTGTATCAGTCAAAATATGGACTTAATAGGTTGAGCAAGTGGATGACATCCATTTCTCTTAAAAACAAAATCTGTCAATACAAACCTCCACTCTGTGAAGGCCCAAATGATTATATTAGAATCGGACATGGTCGAAAGAAAGAAAAAGAATTTCAACTCATATGTGACTCTAAAAACCAGGGGTACGGAAATTGAAAAGATAAAAAGGTTGTTGATCATAGAAATAATATAATACATTATATAATAGCGTATTTATAATATTATTTTTTATATAAACATTGACAGCAAAGCTTCTGTGTGTCATAATCATGTCGCATAATAAGCTGATTTCAAATATTTACTTAAATCGTTTACATAACTACGCCATGTTTGAAGAAAAAATCTTTACATTAAGTACACGTGTGTGCAGATGAAAGACTTTCTTATTCCCAAGGTATTAATTTCCAACGTCGAAAAATAAATACTTAGGCAGGAAAATATTAACGTACGCTTTTTTCGCATAAAAAGGTTTCCCTGTATATTATGACTGAGTGCGTAGTTCATATAACTTTAATGGTTATCATCATCAGTAGGCACAGAACGGATTAATAAATGTTTAACGGCCCACATGTTCAGCGTAGGTCAAAATAGAGATTTTATTTCATTTTAAAAGCATGATCCTGGACATTCCTTAAGCGGTGTAGATAATGTATTTATATAATTTTGAAGCCTTATTATCCTATATATTTATTTTAAACATTTAATGACTGCATAAAGTATTTTTACTACATAAAATAGTGTTCTTTTAAACCTCTCGCTCTAATGTTTTAGAATATAGTCATATTTCAGTACATAAATGTGCAGTGGTGTTAAGATTTTTTACATTTATTATTTTTTAAACGCATTTATAAAGCCATCAGTATAATTGATATCGACATTATTATACTGAAATATTTACGATAACAATTATATTGATAATCTCCGTGATCCCAAATTTGACAACAATTAGGCATTTTATTATTCAAAAAATGGGCAAGATTTACACAGTTGAAGATAATTCTAAAGATATCGATTATAAGTTATGTCTTTGACCATTCAAATGTGATAAACATCCCATGAATAATGTTTGCTTTATAATAATTATTGAACTAAGAATAAGGTAGTATTTTTTTGAAATACGCCATTTCTATTGGCATTCCCCAGTGGCTAAGCTACAACATTCGGCCGTAGCCATAAATTTACAAACGATAAATAAAATTGGCAGTAAGATCATGTTAACGCGCGTGACTTTCTCAAAACTTCGATGCTTGTAATTGTTTTAATTCTACCATGTACTAAACTACTTATTTATTTAAGAAAATAAAACATTGTGGAAATAACAAATTTAAATTCAAGACGTACACAACATGAGATTTACTTTATTACAAATATTACCCGCACAAGAGTGAAGAAGAGAATATAGAAAATAATAATAACATAAAAAATTAAATAAAAACAAAACATACCTACTTAAGTACAATTTTATACAGAAAAATAAAATTTCGAATACAAAATACATAGTACGTTACCGAAAATATCTACGTCTTTGGGGAGTGCATTGACTAATCTTCCCCCCCTCACTATTGGTGCCTAATAGGCTTGACTCAATGATACGGTTCCAATCCAGGATTAGTCGTGGCTGCGACCACGTAGGAAATTGACTTCTTATTGTGCCATCCCCTAGCGGAGGTCGGCCACCATCAAGGCAATCTTATCTTTGTCGTCTGCTACCCGGAACAGTTCAGTGGAGCTGCACTCGTACCAATCACGGAGGTTTTTAAGCCACGAAATGTGGCGCCGTCTTCTGCTACGCTTACCATTGATCTTTCCTTGAATGACAAGTTGGGGAATGCTATATTTTTTTCCTCTCATTATGTGGCCGAGGTACTGTAGTTTCCTGGTTTTAATACTACATAGATCTTCTCGGTCCTTCCCCATTCGATTGAAAACTTCAACATTTGTCACCCGGTCAGTCCAAGAAATTTTGAGGATGCCCGAGATAACCGAGACTGGTTCCGAATGGGAGATGCTTTGCTGGCTTTACCCAATCTTCAAGACCCCTGAAATGCCATGCCTATATGGTTTTTTTTAATGCTAAATATATTATATAGATATATATATTTTATTTTTTATTTAATTGTGACAGCAATTTTGGCTTAAAAGTTACTTAAGGTAAGCCAATAAACACAAGAAATACAGAGACCCCTGAATGTTCTAAAACATTGCCAATATTGAATGCACGTTACGTTATCATGGAAAATATATTATTATATACACGTAAATACCACATTTAATTAAAAATAACACATTTAACACGTGCAAAAGTTTAGCCCATACTTATCCACACTCGATAATGATACCTAATATAAACATAAATGTAAATATGTATGGTACCTTTAGCATAGTGGGCTATGTGCGTGGGCGCGAAACCCGAGAGATGCAGGTTCGATGCTGCGGGGTGTCTTACTTTTTCAAAAAGATATGTTCTATTGGTTATAATGTATTTTCTCATAAGTGTTTTCAAAATTATGTTTGTTCAATAATTATAATGTTACATTTTTTAATCTTGTGATTTATTATTTTTTGAATAAAAAAATAATTACTTAATAGTAATATCAGTGTTACAATTTATAGAAACTTCCAGATTTTGCTAGTATAATTTTTTCTAAACGATAAGTATACATAGGTAGTCGTTTATATTTCGGGAATTTGCAACACTGGTGTTGCAAGGTGCACTTTGACTTCTGTATTTTGAAATTTGACATTTTTAACGGCAATATTACTCAGAACGTTATGACAAACGGTCGCTTTTTGTTTTTGTTTAAATTCATTTGAAAAATTTATTTCGGCCAAAAAATAATGGAATTAACTCGTGAAAATTTTCGTGCGATTATTTTTAACAACTTTCGACGTGGATTATTACGGGAACAGTGCATCGCTGAACTTAGTGCTTTATATGGAGATGAAACACTATCAAAAACTACGGTATATCGCTGATTTAGCGAATTATGTCGTGGCAGTCATTCGCTCACAGACAAGCCGCGTGAAGGTCGTCCAAAATCAGTTGTTTCTCTAGAAAACATCAATGCTGTGCGTGAACTGATAATGCAAGATCGTCATGTGACATACCATGAAAATAAAACATCTCTGGACATTCGTAAAACTACAATGTATAGATCTTGCATTAACATTTAGACGTAAGGAAGCTATGTTCGCGTTGGATCCCGCATAATTTGACAATCGCACAAAAAGAGGCGCGTGTCGATTAGTGCAAGGAAATGCTCAACAAATACTATCGAGGTGCTTTAAGAATCGTTTATAAGATTGGTACAAGTGACAAATCTTAGATCTATACGTATGAGCCCGAAAGTAAACAGCAGTCGACCGTATGGGTCTTCCAAAATGAGTTTAAACCAACAATATTTGCTCGCGCTCGAAGCACTTCAAAGCAAATGGTCGCCTGTTTTTTCGGAAAAACGGGCCATGTCGCAACTGTACCTTTAGAGAATCATAGAACAGTCAATTTTGAATGGTACACAACCATTTGTTTTCCAGAAGTTTTTGGTTAAATGAGGAAAAACAACCGTTGGCGTAAAATCATCCTTCATCAAGACAATGCGAGCTCTCACACATCGGCTCAAACAAACGCCTATTTGAGCACTCAAAACATCACATTGATGGACCATCCGCCTAACAGCCCCGAGTTGGCACCAAATGATTTCTTTTTATTCCTGACAGTCAAAGATAAATTGCGTGGTCAACGATTTTCTACGCCAGAAAGGGGGTTGATGCATTCAAAAACCATATTTTGGAGTTACCTTCTACAAAGTGGCAAAAATGCTTTTCAGATTGGTTCAAACGCATGGAAAAGTGTATAAATTGTCGTGGAGAATATTTTGAAAAACAATAAAACTATTTTCATTGATAAAAAATTCGTTTTTGTTTGTTATTCCCGAAATATAAACGGCTACCCTCGTAATGTATGTCTGAGGCTAAAAAATATATTTTAAAATTTTGACGTGCACATTGAAAAGTTATGAAGGTAGACTTAAACTGTAGTCGACATTAAAATACAAATTATCTTTTACGTGATAAATTGCTGGTACAAAAAACTAACACTTGGTTAAAACAACAAACAAACAGGGTGTGGGTATTTATTTATACGAAATATGTGCACGCTCTAATACCACGTTTCAAAATAACTTTCATAGGGGTCACAAATTTCAGAGGGGTAGGTACGTAATACTGCGACATTTTGTTTGAAAATTTACACAATTTACTGCGCAGATAATGTTGGTAAAATAGGAAAAGTTGTCAAACAAACAAGTTGGCAGCGCGCTTACCCTTTTCGTCGGCAGTAGTTTAAAAGGGACAATCCCGAATGCCACGCGTATGCTGTGATATCCTGTTATATATGATATATTGGAGCTGTTATATTCTCTTGCTACATTATTAAATAACTATAAATTATTGCCGACATTAAATTTGGTATTTGTATGTAGTGGGTAAACACAGTTATTGATAGAAAAAGATAAAATATTCTAAGTCACGACTGTACTAAAATAATGTTGAATCTATTGATAAGAGTTTACTAACTGGAAAACGCAATAATATGGGCCGTACGTATGAGATTCCTAAATTCTTTATAAGCTATTTAACCGATTTTCCACCATATAGCGTATATCACTGTTTGTGACGTAAGCAATCTGACGTCACACGTCATTCAAAACGGCTGCTTCATCTGTCACTTTCAAATGAAATTTTAATAATGCATTCATTACAACTTATAACTGATCGATTATTAAATTTAAAGTTAATAATAATCTATAAATTTATATGGTACCGTTCGCACACTTTCAGACACATTTACAATTTCAAAATTTTAAATTAATGATCGGGTGATGAATTTTTTTTAAGTTTGCCATTATATGGACGCCATGACACATTATGACGTCACATAGTGACGTCACTAACCAACGGATTACATCTGCACTCATGCATACGAATGAGCAGTATTTAGCTAATAAAGTATTTGGGATTCTCATGCATACGACCCATAATATTTTTCACGTTGATATGCATATTCAAATTTATATTACATTACTTAGTTATATTACAGAAACAGACGTTCGTATTCAAATATATTTTTCGCTTTCCCATTAAGTGTTTTAACAATAAAAAATATCAAATACCTTAGACAATTTTCACTTCCTGCAAATTGTGTAAGTATAAGAAACTATTTTATTTTTAATAAAATATTTTCTATTCAACAAATAAGACTATATAGAATGTAACCTGCTCAAATCGTGTTTGAGCAGGTTACATTATTTATATACTGAATATGTCATCATCATCAGCCGGGGTCAATCCACTGCTAGATGAAGGCCTCCCCAAGCTTTCTCCAACTCTCGGTCCTGTGTCGTTTGCTGCCACGTATTTCCGCCGAACCTTACCAGTTCGTCAATCCAGCGGCTTTTAGGGCAACCCTGTGGCCGTTTCGTACCCCTTGGGTACCATTGGATGACGGCATTTGTCCAGCGGCCGTCCCTTCGGCAAAAAATGTGTCCCGCCCATCTCCATTTCAGCTGTTTGGCAACGTCTATTACATCGCGTACTCTTGTCTGCTTCCTAACCCATTCGTTTCTCTTACGGTCCTTTTGCGTGATGCCCAACATGCACTTCTCCATGCCTCGCTGTGTGACTCTTAGCCTTTGGACATCTCTCGTGTTGAGGGTCCACGTCTCGCAGCCATACGTGAGCACGGGTAGCACACATTGGTTGAACACCCTACGCTTAAGACATAATGGTAGGTCACTCTTGTAGATACTATTCAGACGTCCGAAAGTACTCCATCCCAGCTTTGTTCTTCGAGAAATTTCATCGTGCATGCTTCCGTCTATGGACACCTGCTGTCCGAGATAGATGTAGCTGCTGACTTGCTCGAGTTGGGTGCCAGAAATACAGATATTCGCAGGGTCCAAAAAACAGTTCCTCATCACTTTTGTCTTTGAGACATTTATCTTTAGACCGACCGTTTGACTGAAATCCGCGAGTTCTTGCATTCTACTTTGGGGGTCTTGTGAGAGTATGACAATATCATCTGCAAAGCGTAGGTGACTGAAGTACTTTCCGTTAATTGGAACACCTTTTTCTTCCCAATCAAGTTTCCTAAATAAGTCCTCAAGAGTAGCGGTGAATAGTTTAGGTGAAATGGTATCACCTTGCCGGACACCTTTGTTTGGGGAATTTACACGACCGTTTGTGGAGTTTTACGCATGCTGTGGCATCACTGTATATACTGTTCAATATGTTTATGTAGCGTCTGGAAATTCCTTGGTTGCTAAGGGCGTCTATAATTGAGAATTTTTTGATGGAATCAAACGCCTTTTCATACCAAGATATAATGGCAGTTTGTATTCCTGGTAGCGCTCTATGATTTCCCTGACGACCTGTATATGATCCATAGTACTGTAGCCTCTTCTGAATCCGGCTTGTTCTCTTGGTTGGTTCTCGTCTAGAACTGTTTCAAGACAGTTTGAGAGTATTTTCTTGGAAACCTTGTACAGAATTGGCAGTAGACTAATTGGTCGATAGTTTTTCAGATCTTCGGTGTCTTCTTTCTTATAGAGAATAATAATGGAGGCATTTTTCCATGACGCTGAGATGTTCTCTTCGTGCAGACAAGACGTGAACAGATGTGCGAGCACTTCGCTCACCGTCCTCCTGGCCCGTTTGAGAACATCGATAGTCAGCCAATCTTCTCCCGGGGCTTTCCCACTCTTCATGCACATTAAAGCATATTCTATCTCTGTAGTAGTAATCTCGGGAAGAGGATCTCCATATTCTCCATTCATCGGAAGATCTGAATTGATGTCAGTGTCATCTTTATATAGAGCGCTGTAAAACTCTACAACAGTGTCCAGTAGATGATCCCAGTTACGCACAATACTTCCATCTTGCGCTTTTAGTGTCGTGATCTGCCTATTAACAGATGCTGCTTGTTCTTATGTAAGCTCCTTCCTGACGCAACAATTGATTCTACAAGGTTCATATTAAACTTACGAAGATCTTTTCTTATGTTTTTACGTAGAGTTTTTCACAGCGTGGAGTACTCGAAATCATTTGCAACTTGTTGCTCGCTTTTTGTAGTCCTGCGCAGCTTCATAAGATTCAACGTTTCCTTTGAAAGTTTGCTTACTCGTTCAACCACAGCAGCAACTGTCTCTTCCGAAGATTCTATAGTGATTTTTGCTATTGCTTCGGTGTTTAGTAGGGAGATGGGGTCATTTTCAGCTTGGAAAGCCGCTAGTCTGTTTTCCAGCTCTTGTTGGAATTCGACTCTGCTTCTCAAGCCTCTACGGACTCTGGGCTTCTGAATCAGTTTGGATCTCTCACGTTTGATGTTAAATCGTACTTTACACCTTACCATTTGGTGGTCGCTGCCAGTATTAAATCTGTTAATGACTGTGCAGTCTAGGAAAATATCCTTCTTGTCGATGAGGATGTAGTCGATTTTGCTGGTTCGTTTTGCTGGGCTTCGCCATGTCCATTTTTGGGAAGGCTTCTTTTTGAAGAATGAGTTCATGATGTAGAGATTGTGGTTTTTCGCAAACTCTACTAACATGTCTCCTCGGCCATCCTTGGCGCCATGTCCGAATTGCCCGACCGCTACATCATCCTGGTGTTGAGATCCGATTCGTGCATTAAAGTCCCCCATGATGATAGTGAAGTGACATTTCCGTTTCAACGTACTGATTTCTTCATATACCTCCTCCACTTCTTCATCAGGTGAGTTTTGAGTGGGCGCATAAACTTGCAAAAGCAGAATCTGGTATCTTTTGCTGAGCTGAAGTGTTAAACTTGCTACTCTATCTGAGGAGAAATCAAATTCAACTATGCGATCTTTCCAGAGTCTGTGTATTAAAAATTCGACACCGCTTATGCGTCCGGTCCTAGTCACATTATAACAGAGTACATGTCCGCTGTGGAGATTGACGATATCGTCTCCTTGTCGTCTTACCTCGCTGAGCCCAACAACATCCCAATGGATTTTTTCGAGTTTTTCTTCGAGCTCTAGAAGTTTGGCGTTGCTGGATAATGTTCTCGCGTTATAGGTGGCAATGGTCATCGGTAGGCAGCCGTTACCGTCTTTCCGGGGATTCTTAGCTCCCTTTGCCTTCCCTTGCTGATTGCTGCCGTGATCAGTGTTAGGTTGGTCTCCGGAGAATAAGGGCCGAGATTTTTGTTCTTGTTCCATGGGGGTATTAATTGGACATAACACACCACGCTGTGCAAACGGGTTGGTGTGTAGTTTTCTGTCTGGGTTTTCCTTCCCGTAGCCAAGGGGTCTCTCGTTTTAAGGCGCCAGAGTTTCGCCTTTCACCCTTCTCTATTAGCTACAGATGAGTTATACTGTCACAAGACACACCACATCTGCATTGCCCAGGGGACGCCGCGTGGAGGCTAGAGATAGGATTTGTTGGCCATCTGTAGAGTAGCGTCTCAACACTTTATAGAAATGTACCTATTGGCATTAGTGCATTTCATTGAGGCCCTAGCCAACCATTTGACCGCCTATGTATGTATAATTTAAAAACATCTCATGCATTTTATACACACTAGGAAAGTGACCTGACCTGTATGTTGAGGGGGCTGGCGCGTACTTGAGCCGCTTCGGTGTTCACGCACTGGTAAACGGACGGTACGCTTTGGATGGATGATATAATTATGAGGTTGATGAATGATGATGATAAATTTTGGATGGATGATATTATAGACGCGATATTCACTCAAACCGTAACAGACTTAGTATAAAGAAGGTCGAACAGATATGTTTTGAATTATTCGTTAGTTAATGCGGCACAGCAATACGCACCCGTTCGTTATCTTGAGCTGACTCCCTGTTCTTCGCAATTACCGTCGATTCATGACGTTCATTGGTCACTTGGTCTTGTGGATCTTGGGATGACGGCCACCACAATCAGCCTAACCATATAATAATGAGAAATAAACGAATTATCAATTAAAACTTCTATATCTCAGATTCAGCTTTTTGGTACCCAGCGCCCATTTTATTTCCTGTAGGTATTCAATTTTATTAATATAGTAGGTGATATATTTTTATATAAGTCGATTCACCCAGAAACATTTTCTTGATCACCAATATGGTATGATAATAATATATAGTGTTACTTTATAAAAGGAGACTTTATATTTATGAGTAGTTACCTAACTTCTGAAGTACCTAAGAATAAAGTAGGTATATAATTTATTTCAGGTAATAAAAAATCTGTCACAGAAAACCAACCATTATTTAAACAGGCTCTGGCAGTGAATTTTCTTCAAAAATTCGGTTCTGTCATTTTCATTTTCCGAGCGCACCCCAGCGAACCGGAAAAATATTTTTTCCACCACTACATTCGCCGTTTTAGACCGGAGTCACGTGCGCTATACGCAATTTCAATATGTAAAAAAATCCTAATGCAAAAAGCTTGTTTGTAAAAAAAAAAAATGGAGATAAGGCGTAAAACAAAAAAAATATTGGGGGAGAGGTGCGTATTCAAAATTTACACAAAACCAACAAAAGAAATTGTCACGAGTCTCATACTATCTGTTTGGAAAAATACGATTATTTTTCGCGTGCAGATTGCGTTTTTCATATGTTTATTTATTTAATGTGACACATAATATATCGTGTTTTAAATTAATGTTTTCGTGATGTTAACTCGGAAAAAATTACTCTCAAAGGCTTAGGTTCAACCTAAGATAAGGTCTCCCAAGTGTATTTTTAAGAAGATTTATTAAATCGTTAGGGGTCGTTAAAAACTTACTCTGAATTAGGTTTACCAAAATTCTACAGATCGGTAAAAGTTTTGCTCGTGGCTATGTTACTATGGATACTATCATCGGAAAGCTTTTGATTGTAAAGCTTTAACAACAATATCATTATAAAGGGTACAAAGTTACAGAGGTAGTTAATTAATAGGCAGTTATCACCGTACCGACAATTATTATGATAACAATATATTAAATTGAATGGATAACGAATACATAAAGAAGGTATTTTGAAATACAAGCTAATTGTAGTTGCACTCGCCATGAACCAAATGGCAAAGTTCCCGTCATGAATCCTGAGTTAGAATGATAGGTCTGAATAATTCACATATTATTTTTTAACGTCTTATTCGAACTAAGACGAAACATAATAGTATATAGGTACTATTTTTACCACGTTTTTTAGCTCGTATTCTTGTTTGTCTGGTGGTTGTTTATCCACTACAAATATTGCAATCGATTTTTAACTAACTTTTCGACTAGCTAGACATTTGAAACTTTTAGAATATACCAGAACAGGATGCCAATGCATTCTTTTAATACTTTTGGCCATCTTTAATTAGAATTGAATTCATTTTCAGTTAATTCTGTTTTGTATGAAAAGTTATTTTGGAAGAAATGCGTGATCCAATCCACTATTATTGGTTGCTAAGGGGGTGGTCCTTGCAACAAAATTATTAATATATACGTGCGTTACTATGGAAATCAAAATGACATTTCAGTATTTTATATTTGTTTGTTTGTTGCAAAATAGCAAAAAAATGATTTGTTGATAATAATTGCCTTATTTGTCATAAATTATTAATACATAGCATTGTCAAGTTTATACAATTCAACAGAAAATTTAAAAACGTTGTATTTAAAAGTTCTTTTTATCTTGTAATTATTATTCATTTAATCTGGCGCATCAATCTGGTCAATAGTTGAATGCACAACCGTCCTTCAGGCTTCACTATCTCAAGACCTATCTCTCCAGTCAGTCACACTCAGCTTTTCTGCATCGTTTTTGATATTGTCTGCCCATTTCTTTCTCAAGCAGTCCAGATGTTAAGTACCTACTAGGGATCATTCATAAACTTTGTGCAGAGTTTTAGATTCATCGCATCTAACAACGTGACCCACCCATATAACCCATATATGTCCCCCATAAGGGGGGGCTGATAGGGCTCTAGCATGGGGGCCCGGGCTTATGGGGGGACCCGGCGTTGCAGGTCGAGCAGTTATGTGAGATAAACACACACCACAAATTTGTTCAAATAAAAAAAAAAGTCGCCTGCGGTGCTATTTCGCTCACATAATATTAACATTTTAAAATATGTTGCTATGCGATGCAACTTGATGTGACGTGATGATTGATATTCAGGTGTAGAATTGTATGTTGTTTTTAATTAAGTTTCTTGTATAATAAAAATAGTTATTTATCCAATATGGCGAAGGGTCGCATGTTATTTGACTACCACAAAAGGGCGTCGTAATCAGTGCTTCATAATAATATGATGACAAGTGCCGACCACTCAATAAGTCAAGTGCATTTATTTATAAATACAAAAAAAATACTATCTTTACCTCGTGGAACCGTGGGGTTCCGTGGAATACCAGTTGGGAAACACTATTGTAGAACATCACACTGCCCTTAACCTTAGAGATAGGTAGGGGGCCCGCTTAGTATCCAAGCCTAGGGGCCTGCTTGAGAATGTGGTGGCCATGCTTTACACCCTCAATACCTTGACGATGTCGGGATTAAATTATTTGCAAAGATTACCATTTATTTGTCCATTAATCGGTATAAGTATTCTTTAAAAAAAATTGTTTTCGTATATGACTGCAGGTTTCACACTCACATAAAGTCTTTTTTTCACGGTCATGATGTATACCCGGAATAGAAAATAGCTTGGACCCAAATAGACTATTCAGTGCGAGGAACGCTGCATTTTATACAATCTTTAGTCTGCTGAAAAATTCTAGGTTCATCTTATTCTTTTGGGAGATGTTGGTTTCCAAGTACTAAAACCAGCCGTATTTTCTAATGTGGATATTAAAAGTTATTATTTTATTAATATTATTATTACCTCACCACTATAAATAGCAATCGATAGTAAAGTAATGCTTATATCAACACAGGAAATGACGTGACGTATAATAATATTATGTCTACTTGAAACGTAGCTTGATGACTACTGATCGATGTATGCCTAAATGAAAATATAACCAAACGTTCGGTATAGGGTAAAACATTGCTTTTCACTTACGTACTATGACGTTGATATTTCAAACAGTAGGTAAATTATTGACTGTACTAATTTTACGCAGTAATTTTATCTAAAATTTAACATAAAAAATTGACTATTGAAAATATTATTCACATCGATGGCATTATTCATTAAAAGTTTTATTTTTTTAGTAGTACAAATCTCTGATTTTCTCGGAGTATTTCCTTGACGTGTGTGTTTTAATTTTAATATTTCTTATTATTTTACGAAAAACAAATAATAAATATATTATAAGTTTTCATGTTCAGAGTGTTATGATTTTATTATCATCAGCCTATATCTATCCACTGCTCTACTGCTGGAAAAAGGCCTCTCAAAGCTGATTACGCTTCTCTCGATCATGTGCGTTGCGTAGCCCTTTAGTTCCCCAGGACTTGATATCTATTAATCACTACTATTATTTTAAGCTTTCCATTGTATCAATTCCAACGTTTTAGAATCTTCCAAACATAAGCCGGAATCAGCGTTTGGTGGATATAAAACGGAGTTATTTGTAAATTACGTGAATAATTTTAGTTGTTCTATAGTATAATATCATTTTAATCATAATAGGATTTAACAGACAGGTCAATAATTTTTTAAGACATTAGAATCCATTCTCTGTCATTGTATCCTCTTTGATTACCTCATCAGTGAGGTAAAGGAGTATGTTTGTCGATTATATCATAAGATTACACACTTTAATTCAATATTTCATTAGAAAGAGTAAATGGTAGTTGTTTAATTTATGCAGAAAAAGACGGGTGGCCGATCACTGTCTGGAAAGTGGCCCATTACTATCTGAGTCAGTTGTTTCGTGTGATCGACGACCGTCGGACGTCTACACTTACGAGTTAGCGAGTGTTTACAAAAATAATATTCGGTCAAGCGTACGGACGTAATAATAAATTATTGTTACAAAGTTATTTACATTTAAGTGTCTCTTATTACAGGGGCGCTTATAAAAAATCAAAAAATACAACGTTGCCAGCAATGGATCACCAAAAAGAAACCCAACAAACAATGTCGTATGCATCAGTTGCTCAAAAAATGCAATTTCCGAAGAAGGAGCAAGCCATCGTTCTAGATGCTATCGATGGCATCTCTATACGAGAATACACACTATCGATTGGGAATAAGGTAGGTCCATGTCATATAAGATATGTATCTAGGATTTCCCAGGGAAGAATATGTATATACTTGAGTAGTGAAGAACAAGCAGATAAATTACCAGTAAATCAAGAAACAGTTAAAATTGGAAACCACATACTAGAAATCAGGCCGCTGATCACCAAATCAAAGAAGATAATAATATCAAACGTGTGTCCTATAATCCTACACAGCGTTCTGGAATCAAAATTCAATGAATTAAAGATAAAAACTACATCACGTATCACAAGCATCAGAGCTGGTATTAACGAACCGGGCTATGCACATATTTTAAGTTTCCGGAGCCAGGTTTATGTAAACCCAGAAGACACAATAAAACTGCCAGAGTCAATGCAAATAAATTTTGATAATACCCTGTACTGGATTTACTTCTCCACCCTGGCCAAATATTGTAAAACAACTGGAAATAATGAACCTCACACTGTACAATTGCCTGACTCTCTCAATGTACCAAAGGTGTTAACCTCTCTTTCGTTAGAGAGAGAAAATACACTCCAAGATGATGAACTTGCCGCAGATATAGAGTCGGACAACTCTATTATCAACAAGGATACGCCAATCGGTTCAAAAAGGCCGTTGACCAGTCCAACTGATATCAGCAGCGCAGAATTTGATTTTGAAGACACAGTAAAAAGGAATGCAATCTCACGCATTTCTGCACTCCAACAGACACCCAAAAAATCGAAAAAAGTATCCACTGAGGATACAAACGAACTGTTGTTACCTGCCAAGGAACATGTTGAAAGTAACCGTCATAGATTTCCCATAGACTATGAAACATTACTCAGTTTCCTTGTAAAAACACATAGAAATCCCAATACCGAAATGATTGCGAATGAATTAACTACTGATATAGAAGCTTTTAATAACATGCTCACAGAAATTTACAGCTATTTAAAAAAACGCAGTATTAAAAGTCTAATAACAAGAATCAAGAAAAGACTCAGTAATCCACAATTGAAAGTTTCCAGTGAAGATATTAGTTCGTTGGAAGGACAAGAGGAACAATAACATAATGCATAATTCCAGCAACAAAGTTGACCAATTTATTCAATCTGATATACGTATTGTTTTCTGGAATACAAGAAGCATTTTTAATAGACTAGAAGAGCTTAGAGTGATGCTAGATGAAATTGATATTTTTATAGGCGTGGAAACATGGTTAAATGACACCATTTCTCACATAGTTATTAGCTTCCCAGGTTTTATGGTGCTTCGGCGAGACAGGACGTACGCCAGAGGAGGAAGTATAATTTTCATTATTAGAAATACTATAGCTTACAAAGCTATTAACAACCTCATCATTCCGAACATATCCACTAAAGTTTTGGGCATTACACTGACTAACCTTAAAGATAAAATAAATATCATTGCAGTTTATAGGCCCCCGAGAAATATCGGAAATAATACAAATCTGTCGCTTCAGGAATGGGATCAAGTTTTTAGTAATACTCTATTAGATGATAAAACCATAATGGTGGGAGACTTCAATGCCCACAATGTCGCGTGGAATTGCAAAAGAAATGCGATAAATGGTTCTAGAATCATCTACACTTTAGCTGATTACGACTTAATTTTAATAAAAATTATATTAAAACCCGTATTGATCTGCGACGAGGTACAAAATCAAATATTGATTTAGTTTTTGCTTCTTCTAATCTTCTACAACAGATTGTATTAAATATAGATGAAGACCCCGAGGATTGGATCACTATCCAGTGCGTATTTACTTATCTGTACCAAAAGCAATTTATTTCAAAAAGACTTTCAAGTTGCAGACCAATAAAACCAATTGGGTTAAATTTAAAAATACAATGGCGGAAAATATTAATGAATTCAAATCAGATTCTTTTCTCAGTTAAAGTTCAGTCACGCAGTATAAATTCCTCATTAAAAAAATCACACAAGCAGTCATAGACAGCACCAAAAAAAAAAGGGAATAATCCCCAATTTCGCCATAGCAATCCAGTAGAATGGTGGGATTCAGAGTGTGATAAGGCAAAGAGAAAAAGAAAAGCTGCCTTAAAAAAATGGGAATTTACCTTAGATTTTAAAGACTTAATTGAATACAAAAAGAATGCTGCCATAGCTTAAAAAACTTTTAAAAAGAAAAAGAGTGAATGCTTTCGAAAATTTGCAGAGACCATCAATTTTAGCACAAACCTTAAGTATACATGGGAAAAAGCAAAACTATTTAAAAACAAATGGATAAAAATTAGACCCGATAGTATTGAACAAAATATGCAAAATAAAGAGAAAATTGAAGCTGCTCTTGAAAAACTATGCCCACCGTGGGTTCCAAGTAACCCTAACATTTTCCCTGTTACCAAAAATAACACGCTATTTGACACTCACTTTAGTTTCATAGAATTCAGCAAAGCATTAAATTCTCGTCAACATAATTTCGCACCTGGAACGGACGGGATAACGTATGAAGTCATTGATATGCTTCCCACTCCAATAAAACATATATTCCTTGACATTTTTAACCTCATGTTTCATAGCATGGAATTCCCTGACGAATGGAAAAGCATATTTATACATTTTAATAATAAACCTAATTCGGATAGCTTAAAATCTATTGCACTGACCTCATGTGTCTGCAAAATCTTAGAAATCATGGTTGCAAATAGATTTCGCTGGTGGCTGGAAAGAGAAAAATTTATCCCAGATACACAAACCGGATTCAGGAAAGGTTTTTCCTGTGCGGATAACCTAACAAATGATGCAATGTATATTGAAGAATCTTTTATTGAAAAAAAACATACGCTAGGTATTTTTTTGGACGTGATTGTAGCCTTCAATAACGTTCAATCAGATATTCTCGTTGAAATATTAGCACAAATAGGGTGCCCCAATAAACTCGTTAAATTCTGTTTTTTTCTTGTCTACGAGAGATTAATCTATACTAATTCAAACATAGATCTCCCGAGGACACTATATAAAGAAGTTCCTCAAGGAGGAATTTTAAGTCCGCTGTTTTACGTTATATACGTTAGCCACATTGTTCGCAATATACCGAAAAACAGTCTCCCAATTTGCAGACGATATATCTTTGTTCCTTAAAACTAAAGACCCCAATCAGGATAAAAATATAATGGAATGTGCACTAAAAACAATTAGAAATAATCTATTTAAACTGGATTTGGATCTATCTCCGGAGAAAACGGTATTTGTACATTTCAACAAAAACAAAATACTGCCGGGAGAACTTCAAATTAAATTGAATGATATGATGATTAAATCAACTGACTCAGCCAAATTTTTAGGTATTTATTTTGACTTCAAGCTTTCTTTTGATAAAAATGTCAATTTCATTGCCAAGAAAGTCAATAGAGCCACCAACATTATAAAGTTCCTCAGAGGTACTCTGTGGGGTTCACACCCTTCCACTCTAATAACTTTCTATAAAAGCTACATCAGATCCATAATGGACTATGGAAGCTATATTTACTTTCCAAAAAATAAAGGAGCAAAGCTACAGTTAGAACGACTACAGAACCAAGCTATCAGATTGGCTCTTGGCCTAAGGAAAAGTACCCCTACTAATATACTACTTGCCGAAGCCAAGATAACATTACTAGAAGAAAGATCTAAATTTCTATGTAAAAACTTCTTGGTAAAATGTATGTCAAATTGTACTTCTAATATGAGATACAATGTCAACAGATTTTCACAAACAACTATAACGCGAGATCGTACTCCGAAGAGATTTCAAATTTTAAAAGAAAGTATTCAAGCTGTAAATTGTATTGATCATCTGATTTTAAAAAGAGACTTCTACAACTTTTTAATTATACCTATGAAGATATTATATATAACGTTTTAACTAATATAAAAATAGGAATGGATCTATCGCTCTCCTACTCTCCCGACTTATTATTCAAGTCCAAATTTAGCAATCGGATTTAGAAATGTAGTCCAAATTTTTACGGATAGAAGCAAAATTCCTGATTTACCTTCAGTAGGTGTAGCAGTGTTCTTCCCGCAATCCAACACGTTGGTTACCAATAGTGTCCACAGATTCACTTCCATCTATACAACAGAGCCACTAAAATTGCACTTAATTACAAAAATTAAAATATCAACATTTTCACTGACTCCTTAAGTCTGATTCACTCGCTCAAAAATCTAAATTTCAGCATAAAAACTAATGACTACATTCTTAATATTAGAACCAACATTTTCAAATTTAGCAATAGTAACGTACACGGTACAAATATACAGATATACTGGATTCCAGCACATAAAGGAATTAATGGCAATGAAATTGCTGATCAATTGGCAAAAAAATCTGTAAAATACTATCAGAAAATATAAGAATTCCATACACAGATTTTAAAACCCAGTTTAAACAAACAATGAGCGAAAATAACGGTAAATATTTAAAAAATCTTGGGAAAGAAAAGGGAACACACTACTATCAAAACTTTTATAGTAGATCTCCTAAAACTTGGTTTAGTAAACATGGTAAAATAAAGCGAGATGTAATAGTGACAATAGCTAGAAGCAGGACAGGGCATTACAGTCTTAACGAATCATTGTACAAAATTAAAGTGGTAGATAGCCCTCAGTGTCAGTGTGGACATCCCACTCAAGATATTAACCACATTGTCTGGCAATGTGATGCCTATGACCAGGAGAGAGAAGTGTTATTGAATAAGTTGGGAAAATGCAAGTTATACCCTCCTTTTACGATTAATTAATTCCTGGCAAAACCAAATATTTCAGTTATGAAAACTGTACATGAATTTCTCCAAAAATGTAACGTAAATGTCTAGTGTATTGTAACAAAAATGTAATTCTGTATCCATTAATAATGTAACTATTTATGCCTGTCGTTAAAAAAATGTATGTATACTTTTGTAAACCATTGTAAAGCAGAATAGCCTTCCATTCAGAGAAGAGCTCAATTGCTTCCAAATAAAGAAAAAAAAAAAAAAACTATCTGAGTATCATCGGTAATCACTGTACTTTTTGCGATATTTTTTTGTTTATATTTTTTTGTAATAACCATGTTTGGTATTATAATATATATATATAAATATCAATATACATTCTTTTTAAACACGAATTGCATTTAAATAAAACCTCATTAATAAGCTTGTTCTGACCTATCAAAGCAAGCCATTCGTTTAACTGGCCGATCATTGTACCTCTTACCCTACTTATTTGGGGATGTTGAGGCAGAGGAGATTAAATTGTTGTTGCGTGGATGTTTGGAGGAGAGTTTATTGTTGATACCAGAATACAATAAATACAATAACACTTTAATAAAGATGACAGCGTGAGATTATAATCGCGGATAATGATGTACTGGAGAGATTGATATGATCAAAAGATTGATTATATTTATGAACTGAGAAACATGAGTTGTCCATATCGAGTGAAGGACTCGTGACAATAATAGTGCGTCTTGTGACGGACTCGATGAGCGAGTGAGGATTCATGGATTTTCCTTCTTATTTATACAAAAATGTAGTGCATATATTACAGAGATCGATATTACCCTACTGATCTAGTTATGATTGAGAAAATGCTAACAGTCATTATCGCTCTATTGTTTTTTTTTGATAACAAAACATACATATTAAAGTGTGTTGCTCATTAAATGCTGAGTGGTATGGTTGCAACACTTATACACACCATACTTTTCATCATCACTGCAAACAGGTGGGATGCATTTCCATAAACAAAAACTATTTTAGATTCTGTGGTTTCAGAAAAAAATATTTGTACGTTTACACAAGTAAAAAAATAAGATTTAAATTTTTCGTAAGTAAAAACGTTTCATTAAAATATATGTCCCTTTAACCTTATTCTTTTAAAAAGTATGAAAAAATTTCTCACTTCCTATTAAAAGTGATCTCAAATAATATTTTTTTGAAAAATCGTGACAGTTGTGGAAAAAATCTCGGGTTTCCCTGGCTTTGAAATAAATTTGTTTTCAATCAATGAATAAATTGTAATTTGAGAGAACTTTGTAAAAGTTAAGAAAAGCTTGAAGGATTTTTTTAACAAGGTTTCAAAATTAGATAGGTAAGTTTTTTTTTTTTAAATATATTTTTCAGCAGAACGTTCCTCGTTCTTATTCGTTATTGAAAAAAATTATTCGTTATTGAAAATTTATCATTTTAAATGTATCTTATATGACTGTTGTGTAGTATTTTACCACGTTTTTATTTGCTCGTATTCTTGTTTGTCCGGTACAGATTTTTTCTTGTTTGTCCAAGATTTGTATTGGACGATTGAAGATTTTTAACTAACTTGCCGACTAACTAGACATTTTTAGAATATATCAGAACACGACGACAATGCATTCTTTTAATACTTTTGGCCATCTTTAAGTAGAATTGAATTCATTTTCAGTTAATTCTGTTTCGGAAAAAAATCTTTAAAAGTAATATTATTACTAGTCACTATTATTATTGGTTGCTAAGGGGGTCCTAGCAACTTAATTATTAATATATATACGTGCGTTACTATGGAAATCAAAATGACATTTCAGTACTCTATATTTATTCAGTATTTTTCTATCAAGTACAAAAAAAGTATAACATAATAATTGTCAAGTTTATATGATTCAACAGAAAATTTAAAAACATGGTATATAAAAAGTTCTTTTTATCTTGTAATTATTTAAAACTCACAATTATTTCTTTTCAATTTTCTTAAAAACTATTTTAAACTTTTACATTT
Organism: Rhyacophila brunnea; assembly: GCF_057557595.1. Taxonomy (NCBI): domain Eukaryota; kingdom Metazoa; phylum Arthropoda; class Insecta; order Trichoptera; family Rhyacophilidae; genus Rhyacophila; species Rhyacophila brunnea. Next base: position 25,077,235 of record NW_028232904.1, on the reverse strand, counting down.
ATTTTATATGATGCTACCTATCATAAGCTGAGTTCAATTTAACCATAGCTCCTGCTATTGTATAGATCACTGGTTCTTTATGACCACGTAACACAGCCAAAATTGATATTTTTTTTCAATTTAGCCGATTTAGGATAGGTTGTGGTTATTTAATCCTCTTTGAGTAATAGTCTGGCCGAATTTTATATAATATAATGTCCGCGATTTTTAGTAGACTGTAAGAAAGGAACAATTTAGATGCAAAAGGGGAGGTTTTACATGGATTCCAGACTCTAACCTTTAATGTTTATGAGGTGGGAACGCTTGGTTGGCTCCATATTGTGAACCGCATTAGTGCTATCACTCTCACGGTTAAACTGTCTTGGGATAAAGATGAGTTTATCATAGTTATGCGATATTATCGGTAAGGAAGGTTACACGATAACGTCTTATTGAGTCACCGTGTCACACCGATCGATGCTCAAAACTTATGCCAAAAATGACGTCTCGACGGATAACAAGTAAATTGGTGTTTATGCCCAATAACAATGAAGAACAATTCTTCTCCTTTCTATTCATCTTCGGCCATATATCCACCCCTTAGTTGGAGCATATAGACACCACGCGGCGCCTCCAAGAATTTCTCTCGCCAGTATCCTTGCTTCATTCGAGGTTAAACCAGCATCCCGTATTTCAGCCGTATACAATCTATAGATAGTATTTAGCGGCCTTCCAGGGCGCCGGAATCCGGTCGTCTTGTAGAATGCGCAAGCTAGGTTGAAGTTCTCTTCTGGCATCCGCAGCACGTGGCCGAGCCATTACGAACAATTACTGAATTATTAATAGTGTATCCTACGCACAAAGGATAGTGGTGGATGACAGGTAAGAAATTTGTATTGGATTAAGACTGCCATACTTGGCCCAAATCTAATCACCATAATTAGATTAACAATACTCATAGTATGATATATAGCAGCGGTAAATATTAATTTAATTGATTTTTGACAGAAGGTACTCGAGAAAAAACATGTCCTAGCTCACCCCTAAAAAAAGCTTTCGATTACTTACATATTTTGTTAAGCTAATAACTTTAGCTAATCAGGTAGACAGAGGACTTTACTGTGCGTTGACCGCTAATAAATACCTTGTCTTACATTGTTTATTGAGCGTCAGGCAACAGAAATGGCGCGATTTTTTTTAAAATATAATAACTGGGCAGGTTTAGGTAAATATATTTTTTTTCATGAGACCTACTATGTCACCACAGATTTTTTTAAATTAACAATTCAAAAAATAATTCACAAGAATTTAAATTGTATTTTTTTTAAATAAACGACACCCAGCGGACCCAAGCCCGCATCCTCAGGATTCGCGCCAAAATGCTTTTTCAAAAATTAGCTAGTATTTTTACATTAGCGCATCTATTCTATACAAAACACTGTTATCGGTCGCTATCGGCGGTTATCGAAGATAGATTTTAATTTATGTTTGTAATTTAGTATTATAATTGTTACAATAAGTCAAAACTGTCTATCTCACTCTAAAATTTAGCACAGCCAAGAAAGGTGCTGTTACAACATGGTACTTATTGTAACATACAACTCACTTATTGTAAAAATTATAATTCTTGAATACAAAAATATGCAAAACTACCCTGGATAGCCTCCGATAGCGGCCGATATCAGTCTTGTGTATAGAATAGATGCGCTAAGTGCCTATTGGGTTATTTTGGCCGGGGTTTTTGAAGTTTGAATCAAAGTGATAATAAGAGGTATTTGATTGTTAACCAGTATAATATTTTCTATTGAGTAATTTTTCAAATTATATGATGTGTTCACCTAATAATAGTTATAAAAAATAGTTCTCATAAAAAGCTGTTGTTATTATTGAATTACATAAAGTTATATTATACAAAGAAAACTCTAATTTAAATGGGAGTGATAAATATTTATTGAATTACAAATTGATAAAATAATATGTTTTATATTATAATATTTAATACATTCATTTACGTAATGCATTTGCGGTTCAAAACAAAATTGATAAAGAACGTCAATTTGTATTGTGTCCTGTCAATTTGACGAATGGAAAATAAAATTGATTGCAACAAGCGCGTCACTGAATTTTAAATGACATAATAACAATTTGTATACATTTATTTTGAGCGTATATGTTTGAATTGGTAGAAAAAACCAAAACTTCGAACCGTTATTTTTTTTTGTTTCGACTTTTGTCCAAATGATTATTTTTTAAATGTTTTTAGTTGTATTAAAAAAAATATTTCTACCTAAATTTAAAACATTTTATGATACTTGTATGATAGCCCGGCGCTACGCTCCGAAACTAGTGATTATGCTGCACCGTTCGGCGGTACCCATATATTTTTTTAAATACTAAGAAAACTGAAAGACAACTGAAGTAAGGAGAATCCACAAAAACTAAATATGGAAGATGTTTGCAAAGACAAAAAAATATAGATATATTATAATATTATATAATATAGATATTACTCATCTGTTCTTCCGTAGATATTCACTGATTATATGTGTAAAATGTTCAAATGAAGCTACTTGTAATACCTACTAAATTTAGATTTGGCAACCGTCCGAGCGGCAACCCTCAAGGTAAATTCTTCGTCAAAGATATTCTTCCATCTTGCAGCCGAGGTTAAAGTGACCAAGTCCAAGGAAAATAATACCCTCTCTTCTTCCACCGCGTTGCAGTCGGTGTAAAAGAGAAAACCAATCTTGCGTCCTTTTCAACTTGTTCAGTCCTATACCTTTTTTTTAAAAAAGGTATATTTGCAATGTGACAGCTTTTCAAATTAAAAATGTATGTGATATAAACCTATACATTATTTCCCAACAAAAAAATCGAATGATTTAGAAAAACTTAAACATAACGAAAGTTTTAATTTAAATTCACTAGTAATGAGAAGGTTAATGTATTTTATAAATAGACGCCTCATCTATGCCACTTTTAATAAAAATTATAAAGTATAAGTTTAGCAATAATTAAATGTATTTTTCATAGTATTTTTAATAATTCAGTTATTTAGTAATGTGATTAACTATCTTTTTTATTTTTTAAATACGATACTTAGCTGGAATCAAAACTTGTCTCTCGGGATTCGCGCCCACGCATATCGACCACAATGCTATAGGTATAATATCTTTTTGCGAAAACTTATATTTAATTTAATTATATATCTCTTAAATTACTCTCTGAAGCGCTTTCCAAAATGTGTTACTATTGGCAATCGGCTTAGGTATTTCAAATCAAAGTAGTTATTGATTACTTTAATTACTAACCGACGTCACAGATTACTCTGTTATTTTTTGTTGTAACATAATTGAAGTTGCTGATACTTTTATTAACTATTTTTTTTTATTCAATGAATAAAGAAAATAGTTTATTAAAGTGTTACTTACAAGATAATACTTGGAAAGGCCTTCACGTATGACCAAAGCAATAATAAATTTTGTTTCTAGTAAAGTTGTGTACTCATAATTCTTTCAGGTGAGCTATAAAAACATACAAATTATTAGTATGACCTACAGCAGAGTCTAAGGGGGGAAATGCGTTTGTTTATGCTTATTTGAGTATGTTTCTCAAATAAAAAATGGCGTAATGTGTTTTGTAATGCGTAGTTTGTATTCAGAAAACACGGCGGCATGAATAAAAATTCAGTTTACAAGTCCACGTGGTATCTGGAAAAAGGCTTTGCGTTAATAATATATGACGGGAAAACAATGTATGGAAAATTCTCTCAGTACACACCCGATTTGTTTATGTATATTTTAACAGTAGCATGAATTATACAAGGGAAAAAAAATCATTTTGACAATTTTTTCTTCAACTAACATATATACTTATTTTTTAAAAAAGCGAATTGCGAAATATTTACAATTAAAAAAAAGGCCCTGGAAACAAAAATGGCAGTTATGCATAGTAATAATTATTAGTATACAAACAATATTTGAAAATACTTACTAGAAATTATACATATAAAAAATATGTAAGACTTTTTAATGACTCGCTAACATATTGAAAAAATGGAGATTGCTGTATTTGTTTCCAGAACTCTCATTTAAGTCATGTTTAAAGTTTGTTGTTAAATGAAAATATGGCTGCTGATGAATATAAACGATTTTGGAATACATATAAAAAACGGAGCTTGATTTAATATTTTATGAATATACATACAAAAGACAAGACGTATTTATAAAATCAAAATCAAGAAAATTATAAAAAAAAATGGAATTTACTTACTTTCAACTTAATAACCTCATATAATCAAGATAATGATTTAAGTATTTTTTACTTTTCAATCCATTGTTTGCCTATCGATCTAAAATCATGTCTTCTAATTATATTATATCGTAGTAGGTACACCATATCAATGCACATAACGAAATGAATAGTAACTCACTTTAAGTCATTATTCAGGAGACTAAATATAAATTTTGAAAAATTTGATTGTAGATAACAGGGCTTCAACCCCAATTATACTTTTTATAATATTAATAACGACATGTCAAAAATAGCGCGTTAAGGGGGAACATGCTCAGCGTAGGTCAAAATAGAGCTTTTATTCTATTTTCAAAGCATGATCCTGGACATACCTTAAACGTTGTAGATAATCTATTTATATAATTTTGAAGCCTTATTATCTTTTATATTTATTTTAAACATTTGATGACTGTATAAAGTGTTTTTATTACATAACATAGTATTCTTTTAAGCCTCTCTCTCTAATGTTTTAGAATATAGTCATATTTCGGTACATATCTGTGCAGTGGTGTTAAGATTTTTTACATTTATTAATTTTTAAACGCATTTATAAAACCCTAAGTATAATTTATGACGAGATCATTTAAGTAAAATATTTACGATAAAAAATTATATTGATAATCTCTGTGATCCCAAATTTGACAAGAATTAGGCATTTTATTATTCAAAAAATGGGCAAAATTATCACATTTGAAGATAATTCTAAAGATACTCATTATAAGCTATGTTTTTGACCATTCAAGTGTGATAAACATCTTACGAATAATGATTGCTTTATAATAATTATTGACCTAAGAATAAGGTAGTGTTTTTTTTAAATACGCCATTTCTTTTGGCATTCCCCAGTGGTTAAGCTACAACATACCGCCGTAGCCATAAATTGACAAACTAAAATTGAAGTAGGGAGTAAAATGATATTAACGCGCGTATTTGAACATGTACCGTTTAAAAAAAAGATTTTTTATCATTTTACTCCCTACTTCAATTATAGTTTGTCAATTTATGCCTACGGCAGTAAGTTGTAGCTTAACCACAGGGGAATGCCAAAAGAAATGGCGTATTTCAAAAAAACACTACCTTATTCTTAGGTCAATAATTATTATAAAGCAATCATTATTCGTAGGATGTTTATCATACTTGAATAGTCAAAGACATAGCTTATAATGAGTATCTTTAGAATTATTTTCAAATGTGTTAATCTTGCCCATTTTTTGAAAAATAAAATGCCTAATTCTTGTCAAATTTGGAATCACAGAGATTATCAATATAATTTTTTATCGTAATTATTTAACTAAAATTATATCGTCATAAATTATACTAATAGTTTTATAAATGCGTTTAAAGATTAATAAAAGTAAAAAAATTTAACAGCACTGCACACTTATGTACCGAAATATGACTATATTCTAAAACATTAGAGCAAGAGGTTTAAAAGAATACTATTTTATTTAATAAAATAACTTTATGCAGTCATCAAATGTTTAAAATAAATATAAAGGATAATAAGGCTTGAAAATTATACAAATAGATTATCTACAACGTTTAAGGTATGTTCAGGATCATGCTTTGAAAATAGAAAAAAAGCTCCATTTTGACCCACGCTAAGCACGTCCGCCCTTAATATTAACTAATATTACAACTTTTTTCGTTAAATACTTCAAAATAAAACAACTCATAGCTAATATTAATTTTATTTATTATAGTAAAGTAGTGCTATCAAAAGGAAAGCGTCTGTGTTTGTCAAGCATATTATTATACATTCAATTATTGGCAAACCATATTATAATAGAATGCATTTATGGGTTAAAATCTCCTTTCTTTGCACGGGTGCGGATGTTGTGTTACCTGGTACGGATTAATCTAAACCACTGAACATGTCGTTAAAACCGGTATCATAATTTTATGCATTTCCCTGGGAAACTTTATGTAAGCTATCAAACTGATGAAAATGCACTTGTATAGATTGAGGCTCTACAGGTTTCTGTCTAGTGAGAATTATTTAAGACAATATTATGCTTCCATTTTTGAATTCGTACATATATATAATATACTTACAGTAGTCTACATCAGTGGCAAAGTCTCCATACTAGGCGATTATTTAAAGCCTACTTTCTTAAGAAAAATATTTTTTAATTTCATATTGACATATTATAATAATATAATCACATAATCATATATTCAATATGCCCAACGACATCTATCGTAAAATTGTCATAATAATTTTACGATATTTTCCACTATTTCAATAAGCACCATTTATAGCATGTCTCGAAGGTTTAAAAAACTAAGCGACATCTCGTTTCGCTTTACATATTGTATGGATTACGTTCGCGTGAATCGAAAACTTTTTTTATATGAAGTTTGTTTCTCATAATTTCAAGACGTCTGCGGCGGCCCATATAAATTAGTAAGCTATTTAAGGAGCGCTTACATTTTACGTAAGTGCACATTTATTCAAAATAATTTATAAGATAATTTAAAAAAAAAAAATTTCTAGGGATTCAATCACATAAATAAATATTGATTGTTGTTAAAAATAATAAATAATTTATCTCGTGATTTTTATTTGTCAGTTAGTTTATTCATAGACTAAGACAATTTATTATTATGTAAGTTGAAATCTGATATTGTATCTAAGTCTGTGTTTTAAATGATGAAGTATTTTAAAATGTCTAGTTTACGGGTTAAATTATAAATGGTTATGGAACAGATTTCAAAGTAATTGCTTAATTTTATACCATCAGTGAGCTTTTGAAATTTCATCGGTTTTTGTGTACCTACTATCACTCCCCTCCATTTTGGTAAGAGATTTTTCTCAACTGTCACTTTTATTTTTAGTTTTCTTTTTTATCGTCTGTATTTGGGATGAAGGTGGATAATTGACACACTGGAATGGTTTCGGAAACGACGAGGTTTATTTGGTGTTAATATATACTATATGGTTACATTTTTTATCATTTAATTCTACGGAGCGCAAAATGTACGCGTTCGCGATTTTGCTGCTTGTCGTGATCTGAGCGCCAAAAAAAAAAAAAAACCGTTGGACTCGCGAGCTGTGCACAATGCGACGTTGCCATACGTGTTTTTTTTTTTGGACAATGTTGCCGGTCAGATAATATTATTTATTAGTGGTATTATACATTATTTAATTATTTTCGCAATCAGCCGTTATTATTTGTTGGCTTTGATACCGATTCGGGCGTCTCCAGGTACACAAAGACACACCCAAATGGGGACCATACGGGGGCGTCACAAGCGCACCTCTCTGGAAAGGCCCGAATGGGGTCGGGCCAACTAAGGGCTGATTACGATAGCGTGTGTAACTGGACAGTGCGGTGGCTTGATAAGGGGTGGTTGCGTCTCTAGACGTTGAAGGATCGAAGCCCCACCGGTACGTCGGCGGCCGGAGAGACTCGGATGCAGCACTGTAGCATAGTGGTTCGCGGTTCCCGGGCCCACCGTAAAGCTGCTGAGATAGGAGGGCGTCGCGCCCAGCCCTCTCAATACCCTCGGACCGTCGGCAAACGGAGAGTTTCGGATGCAGCACTACGCCGCTTTGTGGGCGTAGTGGTTCGCGGCTCCCAGGCCTACCGTACGGGCGGATGCTGAGAGAGGACGTCGCACCCAGCCTTCCCAACAGCGACCGTCCGAAAATCAGTCGATCCCTCACGAAAGTGCATACCGGCACATTACTCGACCCCCTTTTTTGCTCGCTTGCCCTGCCGCGGCTATCGAATTACACGCACTGCACTGATATTATACTAATATAATATGCGAAAACTTAATTTTATACTTAAAATGGCTTTAGAGTTTATAAAAATAATTTTAAAAATATATCAGGGCCCGAAATGGACCGGAATGCCATTCTGCCTCATACAACCGCTCCGGGTTGTAAAATTTTCCACTTCGAGCACTGAAATAACTTATTATACATCGCTTCCAAACACAAAACACTTAAAACTAACTAATCTATGATGCTAATGGCTGAGGATGCTGCTTGGCTGCTTTCCGCTGATGGAGGCTGCTTTGCTCAGCTGAAGAAGGCCGCTTTGTAGCTCTCTTCATCATGGTGCATCTGGGCCAGGGCTGATTGCAAGGCTCACAGACACGCTGCTGTTGACGAAGAGGGCTCAAGCGGCTGATGATGCAGGGCATTTGATGCCGTTTTCCCTCGTTGGAGCCAGGGTCTTGCCCGATACACTCGTCCGTGGGCCAAGTTCGCTGGCGGATGCAGTTGGTCGGGAGTACATCGGGAGCCATGACTTCGCAATCCGGGTGTTTCTGCTCTTTTCTTCACTGGCTTGGCTTTGGCAGCATCCTATTTCTACTGCTTATTATTATACTTTGTTGAGCGCCACCAGAGGCAAGCCTCTGGATGTTTCTTCCTCGCCGTTTCCTATTCCGGTGTTTGGATCTCAGGGTTGTGTGTCCGGGTGAAAGAAATTCCACCTGCTTCTTGATTCCAGACGATCAAAATCAAGAAGCGTAGTCCCACGTTGACTGGGGCCACTTATCACTCCCCTCCATTTTGGTAAGAGATTTTTCTCAACTGTCACTTTTATTTTTAGTTTTCTTTTTTATCGTCTGTATTTGGGATGAAGGTGGATAATTGACACACTGGAATGGTTTCGGAAACGACGAGGTTTATTTGGTGTTAATATATACTATATGGTTACATTTTTTATCATTTAATTCTACGGAGCGCAAAATGTACGCGTTCGCGATTTTGCTGCTTGTCGCGATCTGAGCGCCAAAAAAAAAAAAAAAACCGTTGGACTCGCGAGCTGTGCACAATGCGACGTTGCCATACGTGTTTTTTTTTTTGGACAATGTTGCCGGTCAGATAATATTATTTATTAGTGGTATTATACATTATTTAATTATTTTCGCAATCAGCCGTTATTATTTGTTGGCTTTGATACCGATTCGGGCGTCTCCAGGTACACAAAGACACACCCAAATGGGGACCATACGGGGGCGTCACACTACCTATTCATCAGTAGTTATGTCGGATTATCTTCTTATTTCCCGTTAATACATCTAACAAGTGTGCTTTCTCCACAGCCTACCTGTTTCCAAAAGTCACCCTTCGCCACTGGTCTACATCCTGCTGTCATTCAAGCAAATGAGAGAATATAATATGAAAATAATAATGCAAAATAATTTTTTATTAACCGAATAAAAGTAAATCGACTTCTTCATATTTGACTAGATTTTCTTATTGAAAATTGGCTACCGTTCAAAACATTCTACGGAGTACGGAGATATGATTTGTTTTTATTTAGCTCTACAATCTTGCATAGATTTTGACAACTTCACGAAAAGGTTTTATATTTTTTTTTACAAGAAATGGATGTAAACCACTTGTTCAACCTATTAGGATTATACTCTGGATTCAAACACACGTTGAAAAATAATATTTGAATTCTACCAGTCCCGTTACATAAGCCCAAGACCCTTGACTTACCAAGAATTGTTACGCACCTAACATTCAGAACATTATAGATAGATGTAATTATTATTTATTTACGGACTAGTACTATTTAATTTAATCACCCACGACGGCCGAGTGGCTTAATCTTTGGGTTGTAGTATCGTGGGTCTCAGGTTAGAATCCAGAGGCTGGCAAAAACACATAATGTTTTTTAATTTGTGTACGAGTCAGAGTATGCACCTATTACGTTGAGCAAGTGGCTTTCATCTATTTTTTTTTATAAATAACCATGTCCTCGCATAATCGTAAATCTTAAGTAATCGTAATCGCAATAATCGTACAAGGTGGTTGGGAGGGTTAATTGCATTGATGTGTGGCTAATTATGTTCCTCCATTTATATTTTTAATTTTCTTTATGGACAGAATTAAATATTTTTGTGTAGTGTTCTTGTGTTGTTCTATTGCTTAGTACTTCGTGAAGCTTTTGGAGATAAATTTCATGATTATGCTATCAACACAGAATCCTGAGAGTACAATACTCCCTTTCTAGTATAGGGCAGTCGTTGATGACATGTCACACAGTTTGAGATGTGTAGCCGTCACACGGACAACAGTCATCGTTTCTCAATTTAAATCTTTTTAGATAGGCTCGCACCGCTCCGTGGCCTGTTAGTATCTGTGTGAGTTCGTGTGATATTTTTATGTTCCTGGCAAGTGTGATGGCAGAGTTTATGTTTGGAATAAATTTCTGCGTTATTGATCTTGTCGCGGATGTTGCGTTTCTATGGATCCATAGCTCTATTGTGTCTACGTTTAGTTTTTGTTTGGCGTAGCTTAGAGGGAAGTGTGTGTAGGTTAAAGGTCTTTTATCTGTTGCGGCTTGTTTAGCATATTTAACAGCTTCCTCGTTCCTGGCTATCCATGTGGGTTACATGTAAGTTGTATGTATGCCGTTCATCGTGGGACACTTATTCGTGCGCCGCAGTACGTGAAGCATGAGTTCGTATAACATTTTATTAAATGACGAGTACTTCGTTGAAAATTTCACCGTGGAATACATTTGTACAAATAGTTTGCAAATAGTACTGTTCCAATTAGATTAACCCTAACCTAACCTAACCTAGTAAAGACATCTCATAAAATTCGCCACATGTTGTAGCATACGTACAAAATTTAATATACTCCACGGTGAAATGTTCAATGAAGAACTCGTCATCTGATTAAATGTTACACGAACTCATGTTTCACGTACTGCGGCGCACGAACAAAGTGTCCTGCAGTGAACTGTTTACGTACAAATTTCTGGATACCATCCATGTATGACGTAGTATTTTGAAGAATCTAGGGTTTTTTTCTATCTTTAAAATATGTTGATAGTGTTAAAATGTCCCTTACTAGTGGGTGTGTGGATGATGGGTTTTAGAGAGCTACCAAACTGGATTGGCTATCTGAGAATATGTCGACATAGTTCTATCTGTGGAACTTTAATCTTTTCAGTATCCACTCGAGTGATTCTCTTATAGCCAACATTTCTGCTTGGAAAACAGTGCAATAGCTTTTGAGCTTTAATTTTCGGGGGGTTATTAATGTTCCATTTTCGTAGGCTAAAAAAGCTGCCCCTACTTTGTCATCGATTAGACTGCCATCTGTGGAGATCTCCAATCCTGTGACATGGAATTTTGTTTTAGTGTCTTGTTCCTACGTGTTCTATATTTTCTAGATAATAAAAAAAATCGGTTAATACAAACATCCACTCTGTGGATGCCCATATATGATCTTATTAGGATTGGACATGGTCTAAAAAAAATATTTAATTTATTTTAAATTACCTTTTGCAATTTTATAAATAATTATAGTGATTATGAAAAAAAGGTTGTTTTTGTTAATTTTACTTTATTTATATTTAAAGTTATTTTGGGATATAAACCTATATTCAAACCATTCGACTATTTATAACTGAACGTCTAATGTAGAACGATTGTAAAATAGCGAGAGAAAATAATAATAATATAATATGTTAACATTTTAATATCTGTTTCTCTTTTCGTTCACTAGAGTGGCGTAGTCTTTACCTATATTATATTTATTTATTATTACAACGTTTTTCTTAGCTTGTATTCTTATTTGTCCGGTGGTTCTTTGTCCGGTACAAATCTTGCAATCTATTTTTAACTAACTTCCCGACTAGCTAGACATTTTAAACTTTTAGAATGTATCAGAACACGATGCCAATGCATTTTTAATACGTTTAGCCATCTTTAAGTAGAATTGAATTAATTTTCTGTTAATTCTGTTTTGTATGAAAAATTGTCCTAGCAACTAAATTATTAATATATACGTGCGTTACTATGGAAATCAAAATGAAATGTCAATATGACATTTCAGTATTCTATGATCGTTTATGCTAGTCAAGTCAAGTTTATATGTTTCTACAGAAAATTTAAAAACGTTGTATATAAAAAGTTCATTTTATCTTGTAATTATTTATATTTTTAATAATATTTTTATTATCTATATGTTCTACAGCCCTGTCAAAGGTTCGTGTTTCATCTCTGCTATAGCTGGCAGGATGTCCTCATAAATTTCTGAGTTGAGTGCTGTCAAGCATCCAGTAGTGCAGTATCACACATGACGTCGTCGAAGGTTTTATTATTTACCTTCTCTATGCCAAATCCTCTGCGCTTTTCTAAATGCATTTTCCCATTTGTGAGAATTAGCCCATATAATTACTAAGTTACTGCAACTGTTCAACTGGAGTTTATTTAATCCGGAAAAGAGCGAACTGTCACTGAATATAGTTACCGTTATCAGACGAAAACATCAATTTAATAGTTACTGGAAAATACTTGTTTTAAATAGTGTACACGAAGATACGCATTAATTGTACCGAGTATTTTCCGATATATTTTTAATATAATTTAATATGAATCCATATTTTTACTGTTAAAAGACTTTGTATCATATCGTCACCTCAATACTACAACTAAACAACTCTGATTTATTCATTGTTGGGAAAATGAATTTTAAACTTTACTTAATTAACTTAAATCTATTAATTGAGTTAGCATTTACTTGTTAGAATTCCATTTTACAAGAAATGAAAATATAATTAATATTAAATTCTACAGGTTTTTAATATTCACCTGTAGAATTTAATATTAATTATATTTTCATTTCTTAGCTTAAATCTGGGCTAAAATTATTATTTAAATATTTGTTTTTCTTAATAAATAAAGAATAATTAAATATAAGTATAACATTTAATAATTTATAATTTAATTATAATTTATAGGTATAATTTAATATGAATTCATATTTTTACTGTTAAAAGACCTTGTATCATCTCGTCACCTCAATACTACAACTAAACAACTCTGATTTATTCATTGTTGGGAAAATGAATTTTAAACTTTACTTAATTAACTTAAATCTATTAATTGAGTTAGCATTTACTTGGTAGAATTCCATTTTACAAGAAATGAAAATATAATTAATATTAAATTCTACAGGTTTTTAATATTAACCTGTAGAATTTAATTTTAATTATATTTTCATTTCTTAGCTTAAATCTGGGCTAAAATTATTATTTAAATATTTGTTCTTCTTATTAGGAATAATTAAATAATTTCCAATTGTCTAAGAAAATATTTTAGATTATATTATTTTATTTATGTAATGCACTTATGGTTTTAAAGTTATCTAATATTTTCAAACACAACATTAATACAGTTCCCATTAAATTCTGACTTACCTAGCTGTATCATATTGTATAGAAGAAGGAAATGTAGAATATTATTCAATTGCCAACTCAAAAACGGTTAAATTAAAGTTATCTAGTTGCAGGATTGAAGTGACGATTTGAATGTTTAAATAAAAATTATCGGTACTGTTCGGTTATGAGGAATACAGCGGAAAACACATTTTGAAAATACCCGATATACTGGATTATTTGTTAGGTTAACCTAACCAAACCTAACCTAACCTAAACTAACCCAAACTAACAAATAATCCAGTATATCGGGTATTTTCAAAATGTGTTTTATGTAAATAGTTAAACTCTGATAAATGATTATTATAATAATAGATGTCTCAATAAACTTGGACATTAAAGTTTCCTTATCTATGTATTCATTTCTACAATAAAAATGTAATCTCAGTGATTTTAAGGCCGAGATAGTACTTAACTGTTATTGTAAATTGCTGTAGAAACCTGTTGCTTCATGAGCCATACTATTGAAACAATTTTATTGTATTGATACATGTTTCATTTATATAGAATAAGTTAATGAAAATCATTTATAATTTTGAAAACACTTACTAATAAAATATATTATAACCAATAGAAAAATCTTTTTGAAAAAGTAAGACACCCCGTAGGAAACGCACCTGCATCTCTCGGGTATCGCGCCCACGCACATATAACACTATTCTAAAAGAGTCATACTTCATTGCGACAAAAGTTTAACTAATGTCTTTTAATATTCACTGACGCGCTTTCCAAATCGAGCTACTATTGGCGATCGGTTTTTTTTATTTTAAATCAAAATAGGTATTACTTTATTTACTAACCGATGACACAGTTCACTCCAAGAGTGGTCTATGTGGTGGGCACGATACCCAAAAGATACAGGTTGGGAGTCTTATTTTTTCAAAAATATGTTTTTTTTTTGTTATAATATATTTTCTCAGACGTGTTTTCAAAATTATGTATGTTCAATTATTAGAATGTTACATTCATTAATCTTGTAAATTATTCGTTGAATTAAAAAAATGGTTAATTAAAATCATTTATGTACAATTTACCTACAATACTTAATAATAATAAATTTAACCATGATTTAAAACTGGAAATAAATAAATACGTTTTTTTTGCTACTCGAGCACTGTAAATAAACTTTTAAATTTACAACTCCACACAAAGCACTTTCTCGACAGATAGTGTACATAAATACAGACAATGCATACTCTAAACTAGTGATTGTCAACCAATAACCAGCTACTAGATGGCCAGTAGATTACGATCACAGAGCAATGATACTGTAACTGTCAACAGATTATTGATACTGTAGCGCAATTATTAAATTAATATGCATTTCCGTAGTGTCGAATTATAGTAAAATTAGTTTGTATTGTTTTATTGTTATTTCCGCAATATTTATATTTTGTACATAGTCAGCTACTCAAATATCCATTGCCGCAAATGCTATTTTAATCGCTGACTCGATCAATATATTTATTTACTAAGTTATATTGACTTTTAAGTAATTTTGAATGTATAAATAAGCGAATAATAATTCATCGAAATGTCACTCGAATATAAATCCCCGGGCTGTTAGAATCTCATCATCCACATAGTCCCACACAACATCTCATTGTACCGAGATGCGGACTTCGGACCCGTATCATAAGTATTGTAACATAACTACTGTAACATACTATTAATTTTACCTACCTAATAATACTCTACCTAGCTAATAAAACTCGCTTCTGCATCCATATTCGACTTATTCATCATCCTTCACCACACCATGTGTCCCAAATATTTGAACCCCATATTGGTGACTCCAACGTCCCTAAAATACTAATGAGAGAGGGATTTTCCGGTTATATGAAGCCAGTTTCTTTACGTATGACACAAGTAAAACCTCAATTTTACTATTATTAACTTACCTGTTATGAAACTTTTTAGTTATACCACCATCATGCTGCTCAGGACGGCTACTAAATTTATACCAAACACAGTCAACTATAATATATCTATACTAAATTACTAAAAATATTGACCAGTAACATTTGGCTTAAAATATTGTAAAAACATTAGTTATCTTCATTGCAATTAGATATAACAAGTATATTTTAGCATGGGCGCAAATCCCGGGGGGTACAGGTTTGAATACTGCTGGGTGTCATATTAAAAAAAAGATTTTTTTTAGTGGTTATAATATTATATTTCTGTGAAGTGTTTTCAAGTTAATGTCATCTCCCTCCATTTACGAAAGTGGAAAGATGCTGTCAATTTGTTTCTTTGTATGATTTTTTTTCATCTGGGTTCGGGACTTGGAGGTAGACAAATAACACACCGGAATTGTGATGGAAACGACGAGATTTATTTACGTTAATATCTATTAATGGTTACATTTTTATAATTTATTTTATGCGTAGCGTGAGTTAACAATGTTTACTGTCTGGTAGTCTACCGCGTTCTTTCCGCCATATTATGTTTCGCCTTCAACGGAAAGTGCTGTCGAAAACGGCGACAATGGCGACGTATATTTGACGTTGGCGATATTTTTAAACGGCCGCAATTCACAGCATTGCCGGCTTTATTATTATTTATTTTCGTAATCAACCCTAACTATTTGTCGGTTCGGTACCGATTTGGGCTTCTCCAGATTCATAGAGATATCCCCAAATGGGGACCATTTGGGAATGTAACATTAACTATAATATATTTTAAATTTTGTCACGTAAACAAAACGCGCATAATCTTTGATTATATACCAATGTTATCAAGGCATCATTGTATCATTTTGCATTAAAGTGATGCAAATGCTGGGTAGTTAAAAACGATTAAAATTAAATACTTATTTCTTACTTAAACTGGTGCTACAGACTATTGAGACCCATCATGCAGGTTTCTATATCTCGAGATCTTTCTCTCCAGTCTGTCACACTCAGCCGCACTGCGTTCTTCTTGACGTTAACCACCCATCTCCACCGAAGGCATCCTAGGGCTTCCTGAATAATCTTTATGAATGGTTTTAGATCCACCGCATTTAAAAACGTGAGTTTTATCGCCCTCAAGAAATTTACTATTTTTGGTTTAAAATGATCGTAGAGATCAGTTTTCGCACGAATGCCCATCTTTGATTTTCTTTAACGATACAAATATTTTTCAAATAATAATACTTTTGAATACTTAGATGGCCTTCTCTTGCTTCTTTGCTAAACTTTAGATTTCATAAACATACAGAGTAATTAGTTTCATGGTATACCCATAATTTTGTATTTTCGGACAATAGCATAAAATAAAATGGTATGGAATTAAAATCAATTATATACTTAGTAAAAATCACATGAATCACAATAATATATATGATTTTGAAATAGGTAAGTACCTAACAGAATTATTATTCAATGTTTTCAATTTCAATTTATTTATTTTTAATATATATTTAATATAATTACAAATTATAAGTTTAAGACGTTCACAACATGACATTTAGAAACAAAGAAATATAAAATAGTATTACATAAGAAATAGATCAGTATAGAGATGGATAGTATGTTATTAAACAGTAGAAATATGTACATACAAAAAATATAAATCAGATAGGTACAAGGAAGTACACCGGATGAGTTAAACAGACCCTTATTTAAGAATTTATAAAACAACGTCCACCTATACTCATCCTCACGCAGGTGGAATATATCAACATCCGAAACAATTTCGTTGAACACAGTTAACGCCCTCCCAATTGGCATTACCAGTGGCAAGTTGGTTCTGCACCTTGGGAGAATAAACAACTGATGTCCTCTATTTCTAAGATAGTTATCAGGGTGTTGAATGGGGTGACGAATGTTGAATAAGCCACACGTTGACTTACCACAAAATTAATAAATAAATAAAAAATAATTTAAAAAAAGTAGTTTGTATTAAATGTAATTGTTAACTTACTCAATGGCAGGGTTAATTTATTTAGCTTGTAATGAAAGAAGCTTGATTTCGGTAATATATAGAACATTTAAAATGTCAATCTAAAGTTTTAAATCAAAAATGTTATCCATAACTGCTTTAGTGATAGTATTGCTCTGGTGCATCAAGCTCTCGGACATGCACCATTTGAAAGAGTAACGTTGCGCAGTTCATCACAGATGGAACAATCCCATCATTCCCTTTGGACTCCTCATCGCCGAGTCTTTTGTATGGGGCGCAATCAAGATCGGACTCACAGGTCCAACGGAAATGAAGTTTCCAATTATGCATAATGTGCATTCCTCGTGTGATGTGTGCTTTGTTTGTGAGCGAGCCATTTCCGAATGATCGAAGAGTAATATCATGGTATAAGTACTTGATTAAATCAATACTACTGTAACCTGCCTTGATGACAAAAAGCTCTCAATTCAAAAAGTATTATACAATCAAACGATAAACCATAATAAAATATTTTTTAAGTAAAAAAAAAAGAAATAATTACAAGATAAAAATATTTTTTTAAATACCACGTTTTTAAATTATCTGTTTAATCATATAAACTTGACAAAATAATAATTTAGGACAAATAAGGCGATTTTCAACTAATCATTTTTTTTCTATTTTGTAACAAACAAACAATATAGAATACTGAAATGTCAATTTGATTTCCATAGTAACGCCCGTATATATTAATAATTTAGTTTCTAGGACTACCTCCTTAGCAACCAATAATAGTGGATTGGATTATTTATTTCTTCCGAAATATTTTTTCATACAAAACAGAATTAACTGAAAATGATTTCAATTCTACTTAAAGATGGCTAAAAGTATTGAAAAAATGCATTGTCGTCGTGTTCTGATATATTCTAAAAGTTTCAAATGTCTAGCTAGTCGGAAAGATAGTTAAAAATCGATTGCAAGATTTGTGGACTGGACAAACAACCACCGGACAAACAAGAATACGAGCTTATAAAAACGTTGTAAAATATAACACGTCTTTAACTGAGATGATTTTCAGATGAATACAAAATATTAATAACTCTGAAGATGATAAATATACAATAAAAAGAAATTCTTTTAATCTCATATCTAATATTTTCTTAAGGTTCCGTCTTTGATTGATGGTTATTTATGATAATTTATAAAATATTCACAACATATAACTTATATATTATACGACATATATTATGTTATTCTGACTTAGTAAACTCATCCCCTAAAAAAACCTTACAAAAACTAAAAATTAAATTTTATTACCATTAAGTACCTAATTGAAAAACATTGCCAAATGAGCAAAATACGTACTGCTGAAACAATATCTATATCTGGTGTATACCTACCGAGTGTTAATTCATTTTATAAGCTAAATATATCTTAATTTATAAAACTTGGTTTTCACCAGAAATAAATATTGTTTTTACGATGCGTGTTTTGCTTTACTGGATACAGGTAAAAAGAAGAAGCGACACACTTCATAAAACAATAATTGTTAATTATAACAATAAATATTAATTATAACAATTATTGTTATAATTAATATTATGTATGGCGACAAGCAACACTCATTACCTGTGTCAGCAGATTGATTGGTGATATTAAATGCTATACCGCAATTACAAATTCTTTAATGTGCGTTTCCGTAGTGTCAAATTATAGTACAATATGTAAATAGCTTACGGCAAATTTCATATTTAGTAATTTTATATTTCATAATATTTCCGTGATATTTATATTTTATACAATAGTTAGCTACTCGTATGTCTATTGACGCAAATGATAGTAAGTAGCTAACGCTGAGCTTTTAATCGGTAGAAATTATTTTGATTGTATAAATAGCGAATAATCATTCATCAAAAATGTTACTCAAATCTAAGTACCTGGTCCAGTTATTTATATTATTGTACCGATTGTACCCTTGTACTTATCTAACCATAAATAAACTCTCACTCGTCCATCATCACGAATAACCACGATCGTCTTTCATCTACAACAACCTCGACTCTCACATCGACGACTCCTACATATTATGTAAATGTTAAATCTTTTGAAAAAATTCAATATCTTAGTTCAGCAAAGACTTAGTCTAAACTGTATATCTTAATACTTTGGACGTGGAAGACGCACCCGGCGCGTAATGACCAGGCGGCCGATCGATGTAATTAACGTGCATTTTAAAGATGCTAATTAAAAAATCATTATCTACTCAGCAGCAAATGAGTTTATCATATTTCTAAGGCAATAAATGTGTCATCAAACAATTTCATACTCTGGGTTATATAGTCAAAAGGTGGATGTTGATTTTTGTTGCAGGCCGGAACGAGTCACGTTTTCCAGTGAGTTTTTTTTGCCTCGCTACACTTTCAACAGAATAAAGTTTTAATTTCCCTAATGGCTCGAAAGAAAAATTCAAAAAATAAAATAAAAAAACGCCCTGCCAGACACAACAAAAGAAATAATAAATTTAACATCAAGTGACTTGCGCAGAAAAACTTTCGGATCAGGAGGACAAAAAACTTTTGTACAAAGCTTTTTTGAGGTTGCAATTACCATTTAAATTGTGTTACAAAATTTGCTGGGCAACCTTATGAAAACTTTTTTAATTGAATAGTACCTTTATAATAACAGGCGTCGTTGGAAAAGGTTATTGTTAACTACATCAAGGTCATCCTATTTAAATAATTTAATTATTGGCTTTTAATAATTGTATTAGTCCTTTTGTATTAGACTTATATAAAAGTTTAATAATTCGTGTACTTTAAAGGGGATTTTTAAAATAATTTAAATGACAGTTAAAAAACTGTGCTAAAGTAGAAGCAAAGATTTAAGAAGGAGTGTGGTGATTAGATCATAGCAGCGAAGGCTACAAGGATCCAATATGATCCTAACCTTTATCATTTACCGTCTACTAGTCCTACAAACTTATTTGAAGAACGGTCAAAATTGGAACTATGAACTACCATATGGATGCCACATTGAAACCGTAATTTGAACGTCAGATGCAATCCAGTTGCGAGTTTTGATTGGATAGTTTTCGACTGTTGCTTCCTTATCAATTATTCAGAAAAGTTTGTGGCACTCTACAATAGTTATTAATAAGTTCACTGTGTTCAATGAATGGATTTAAGCCGATCAGACTTGTATTAAAATCGAAATATATTGGATTTTCAATAAAATATAAAACGTGTAAGCAAAAAATGACATACGCAAAATGGCATAAAAATCAGTTAGGTAATATTTCGTCAATTCGGTTGCTGCCATGTATTTATTAGTTTCACTACGTTCATAGTACAAAACAAAGACTCACATAAGTAAGCAAAACATAACAATGCTTTAATTTTTCATAACTACGTAACCAATATAGTAATATCTATATATATTAGGTATTATTTAAATATTAAGTGGCATGTTATTTACCTGAAAATCTCTCTGTTGGATTTTTTTGATTCTCTCACTTTTAGCCTACTTCTCTTATACTGAGAGACTTATAATTAAGTTCACGTAAATTTATACGATAAAAATACATTTTATCTAAATTTTGGGGCGGTCCGGAACTTTAAATCGGTTTTCATACAATATTTTTTTATTGTTAATATGATAGATCTGAATCTTTCATTAATAGATTCTTCTTACAAGCGTGATTTTAAAATAATATGATAAAGTATGGATGAGATAATGAAACCTAATAATTGCGTCAGTGCGTGTTGTAATTTGTATGTGTAGTTAATAAAATTGTATGAGTTCTGGCGGGAGGCCGAAATCGGCCAGGAATTATAGACTGCTTGGTTTAATGAGCATACATAACTTGAAAATATCTCAGATAATATATACCCACTAGAGAAAATCATAACTTGTATAACTACTGGTATCACGTTGCTGTGCATTAACCAATTATGCTACGAGTCTCCTATCTAATTACTACAATTTAAACTAGTAGGTCCTACATGAAAATGCTTATAAAATTGCGCTATTATTGACTATCGTTTTCTGTGTATTACTCGTAAATCAAGGAATATTAAATACCTTAATTACTAACCGACGCTCGGCTCTTGCCAAATATTTTAGTTATAACGTCTACTTAAATTTGATAAAAAAATTTAATAAACCATTTCTTTTATTTACGAATAATTCACAAGATTTTGACAATGTTACATTGCATATATTGAATATAACTTTTAACATCTCAGATATACCCACTAGAAAAAATCATATTTGAAAAAAATACGATGCTTGACGGGATTTGAACCCTTAGGCCAGCGCTACACTACGCGGAAATTCCGTCAAGGAGGATGCGCGATGGAACGTCAATACATTTTATTATATATAATTTGCCGTCATCGGGCACACTGCGCGGAAGATCGGTTGTCCGTCAGCGGTCCGCTCAACATCGGCGTTTGCTCCGTCCTCCGCGAACCGACCTTCCGTTAGCGTCAGATCGGCAAAGTTGCATTGTACGTTACTTAATGCAACGCGGCACATTTGGCGTAGACGGCGTCGCGTGCGCAAGTAAATAAGCGTTGGTAGTCGACTGATAATCTGCCACGGAATATTGAATGTGGCTGCAATGTTTAGTAACGGATTTACCGCGACGTAATTTAAGCGACGGAACTTCGTCTAGTGTGAGCCTAGCCTTATAATTTATGTTTGAATTCACTGGATAATAAATAATTGTATGTTTTTATGCTCATAGTTGTAGATAACATTTATTTTCATATCGCTTATACGACAAAGAAAATTACGTTCAATGATTTTTTTTTACTTCCGCGTAACAATAATTTAATAGTGTGGACATTTTTATTCCACAACTCTAATTGCATGCGGATGAAAATGTTTATTCAATTACTTTCATAGTTACCGACACAAACAATGGTTTAGTGTTATGACACTTTAAAATTGCAGCTTTCAGTTTTTAACTGTGTGTGTTAAAAAATAAATGAATTGAATTGAATTGAATATTGTATAATATGCCTCTGTATAACTATGTAATATATATTGTCAAATAGACGAATACCGTTGATAGTAATTACAAATAACGTATTACAGTATTTATTCTATATGTACCTAATGAAAATTGATTGTATATTGTAATTTACAGCTAATTTTATATTATATTGTAGGTACAGTCGTCAACACTGCACGACAAAGTATTAATACTAACCAAGATAGTTTAAATACTTATAATATACTACCAAAAACACGGAAGGTACCAAAGTTTAACTATTAACTCTTAAGTGGATGATTTTCCATTTTTTAATAATATATAGTAATATACCAACTCATATACAGCTGGTATAAAACAGAATAATATTTTTTTCTATAAATATTTTCATCCAAAAACACTTTGTACTATAAAAATGCTGATTTTTTTATGTAAAAATGTTTAACAATTATATAATTATAAATTAACCCACCTTATAGAATCTAGTAATATATTTTTTTAAATCAAAATCTAATACTTTTATGGTTAAAGCTGAATTTTAATATAGACTTAAAAAATAAGTGCGAAAATCCGGCTTATACATAATTATACGTAATATTATCATATCCGGCTTGCGCCGTTTGATTACAAATTATATCGGGCAACCACAACTTACAATGACATCTATTGCCAATATTGAAATAATGATTCCTACTTTACCATTGGATAAATATAATTTATGGTAAAATAGATTTCTGTTTTGCTCAAAAAACTATTGTTCTGAATATACTGAACAGTACTGAAAAGTTTTATACTGCTTAAGGTAACGCAACAACGGTACCTACCAATCTTCTATCGACAAATTTTGCTTTAATAAACAGTTACACGACTGAATACTTGTACCTACTTTTTGTATCGATTTAAATTAATTTTCTGATGTAAAATTAAATGGGTTAATCTAAAGCTTTTCACTGTATTCTCATGAAGATAATATTTTTACCTGGTTGACACGATTTTCAATAATATGCCATAGGCGCATATTTAACCTCATGTACCTTATTATATATACACTTATTTATTGTTAAAGCACAATTATTGTGATAATATATTATCAGTTATTACGTTATTAGAAATTAGAATTTGGAACTCAAAAATATGTCTCCTGTTATTTTATAAAATTCTTATATTATGGTGTGCCGTAAAATCACTCTAGATAATTGGATTTTTCTATACCATATGTTAGGACGAAATATTGCATAATATGACAAAGTGTATACATATGCTTTTCGTGGCACATGTGATATAAATTTTAATAATAATGAATGAGGAATGTCTCATGTTTGGATATTAATAATAATAATAATATTATTAAGAAACAAGAATATTCACGAAACAATAGTTGAAAAAAAAAGAAAAAAATCTTTTAGGATGATGGGGGTAGTATTTATAATAAGGAAATATTTTTTACAATAATACAAATACGACTAAGTTGTATTATATTATTGTAATCAAATAACTATTGTAAGTATTATTATAATAAATGCCCTATAAGGATGAATTTTTGACAGAAAATAAATGATGTGTTAGAACGACGCCAAGCGAGAGAAAATAATGCTATAGGTTTCATGTAAGAGCAGTCGGAAAATAATAACGGTAAAAAAATATTCTATGTAATTCGTGCGCAGTAGAATAAATCGCAATCTGCGCAATTTCACAGTTAAGTTGTTCTACTATACTGCCTTCATTAGGAAAAAGGCAGCTTTTTGACAAAAATCACAAATTGAGTTAGTGTACAGATAATGCTTAACGTAAAATTCTCAACCATTTGACATAAAGTCAAAAGCGGTATAAAATTTATTTCAGTATAATAATCGACATATTATTTTTCGTTTTTTTTTCACAAAAACGGTAGTTATTCTAAACAAAAAGACGAGTTTTATAAGCAAAAACACAGCATCGATTGAAAATATACTGATTTTTGATTATACCATAATATATCAAATGATTCATCCACATTATTTAAAAAATTATTAAGAAAAGTTGAAAAAACGTTAATGTCTCATCTCAAAATGTGACTTTGGCAAATAGCTGCCTTTTTGCTTATGGGGGCAGTATAATAAGCATATTTATACAGTGTTAGAGCAAGGCTCGTAGCAGGAGCGGAGCCGGAGTACCGAAAAGTTGTAGTGCTCTACTGCTCCGGAAGTTTTTTATAATTATAATATAGTATAAAGGATTTAACAAAAATTGCAGGTCAAATGGCTTTGCAGTGATGTTTTGAAAAATACGACTTTTTTCGTAAATTTGTGATCAGCTCGCACTGATCTCAAGAAAGTTTTGGCGGGAAAGTTATGCTACCTAAAAATGGACGCGACAACTCGCGGAAATATAAATTTTCTAGCAATCAATGTTCAGTTATACGATGAAAAGAAAAATACACCTGTTTTTTTTAATTTTTAACATTTGTATACATATAATATATATTAACACTTTTTATCCGGAGCGAAGCTGGAGCAAGTATTATGTCCCGAAGCAGAGCAACTCAAAAAAGGGTCCACTCCAACCCTCTGTATTTATATCATATACCTGAATCACGTAGTTTATTATTTTAGCACCATTAAAAAAGGTATTCAGAAATACTTACTCCTAACTAATACTTCTAGCTCCTAGTTATTTGTAGTTACTAAGTTCGAATAACAATAGGATATTTTTTGTTTTAATATAATATTTCAAAGATTATGTAAATAACGTTGACTGGGGGGATTGTAAAGATGTTATCTAACTCTACAACTGTCACGTTAGAGCATAGACAATGACGAATCGGAAATGACAGTTGTTTAGAGACCTTTAATATAATATGTAGAGCTTTCAAGGACACTTTCAAATTATCAAGTGAAAAGAATCAGGATAAACCTTTACACTCAAAAACATAATTTAATATAACTTCACGGTATCTGCCGTGTAATACTACTTCATAATTTATTTGTGCCATGTAAACGATATAAAATACCAACACGTGTTTTTTAATACTGCCCATACAATATCACATGTCACATACATTAGCAACCGTCCGACTGCCTTTCTACAAGGCATGCTTCCTTTCCACTCTCTCGAATCTCGTAGGTCTCTTCTGCACTTGAAACACTTTTGCCTGTTATCGCGAGGGATGGTTTCCAATCATATGTTATCCAAATAAATTTGAATTAACATACGCCTGTCTATTACCCACGTAGTTGCAGCCATGATTTATTCTGGATCGGAACCGTTTCCTCGTGCCAAGCTTATCAGGCACCATTAGCGAGGGGTGCAAGGCTAATCAATACTCTCCCCAAAGACATGGACATTATCGGTGACGTGCGATGTTTTTTGTTCTGAAAGTTTAATTTTTCTGTACACAATTATTAATTATACCTACTATGTTTTTATTTTTATTTATTATTATTATGTTTATAAAAATAATATAATATTCTCTTTTGTCTTGTGAGGGTTATATTTAAATTCTAATGGATTCAAGCTCTGTACTATTCCGTTTAAGTCATTTTTTGCGACCCGGGTTTCGCCTTTCGGCATCTTCAGGCGCCGTGTACACTCACCAAAGATAAACACACACTGACAACGAACTCTCTTTACTTGGCTTATATAATAAATCAATACAATAAAGCAGGTAAAAACTCCATTACCTACTGTCACCAAAAGAAAAAGGAAGGCCCGGGTGCCCGACAGTTTCAAATTCCAGATCAGCGATTTAATCAAAAACACCATTGCCCCTGACGAATGTTAAGAATCTCTGACAAAGCTAACTGCCGTATTCATATACATTTGAACCGCGTTCAACGTAGTAAGCCGTTTATCGGCCGATTAAGGAAACTATAAAAAATGCATATGTCACGAGATGCGCACAGGAATGCGCACCAAACTTAAAATGGCGGCGATCTGCGCGAGCTGTCAGTGTCACTTTAATACACAATGACTTCATCACAACAAGCGTTTAGTAGGAGGCTTGAAACCTTCGTAGGTTTTATAAATTATTGTGAAAATGTGTGTGAAACAGAAAGGAGGAGACGCTTGCGACTGCAAAAAAGATACATCAGAGATATGGACATTTGTTATTCCTTGGCTTCGCCTATTGAATTTGACTGTTATTCTAGCCCAGGCGACACGTTTTCGCGCGTTGCTGAACGCATTTGTTATCCGCGAATTTATTATCAATGTTTCCCTATCGGCACAGCTAACTAATAGTTCCTTTTCATCTTGCGTGAAGTTAACTGCCCGTCGTCGTTGTGTCACAATAGGATTCATGATGATGCTAAAAAATGAAAATGAAAAAGATGCTAAGCTTGTAAGAATGATCGAGATCGTGGGTCAATTGAGGTGTTTGTAAATATTGACAATGATCCGTGAAGCTGTATTGCCATATTATGGAAATATTTACTGGGTATATTTTGATCATTTCGTGCATTATGAAGTATAAAATAAATATGATTTTATAACAAATAAATTATTTAAAGTTCATGATAATTATTTTTTTATAATTACTATATTTATATGGTACCGTTTGCACATTTTTCCACCGATTCACAATTTCAAAATTTTAAATTAATTTTCGGGAAATTTAAATTTAAAATTAGGTAACATTACCCATGGCATGACGCGTATTACGTCGGCGACGTGACGTCACTATTCGTCAGATACATTTAGGTTTATGCATGCAAATTTGCAGTAAATAGCTTGAATGCAGTTTGCTGTTATATGCATACCACTGTAAGTAAACAATAACACCCTCGACGGGCAAACAAAATTGTACCTGCCGACAGAAAAGATCACCGTTAGGTTTTGACTTGACCGAAAGATTCCCTTCGTACCCCTCTCCGCTGTCTCACCACCGAGAGGGTCGTTGCAGATAAGAGCATGGGACAGTACTCATTCTCCCGCCAAAGTGGAAGCGGACATCCGGGGTTGCACCTTCGGTGCGGCCCGGGGTCTTTACGATGTGAACTGTAAAGTCGCGCTCGTTTCATTATTATAAATCAGTGAATTCCTTTCGTGTAAGCGGCCCGATAGTAATCCCTATAACCGCCTAAAAACCATGTGTCGTGTCCTCGATAAAACACTTTCGCGCCGATTCGGCGCGAAAGTGTTTAAACAAGTGTTCCCATATAATGACTGTGCGATAGCTAAATCTAAGACTTCTGTGCAAGTGTAATTAATGATGTAATCCAACCAATGTCTGAAAAGTTAATGTAATTAAACGTCCCTGCGCAGGGAAATTGTCAAATCAAAGACGTGTTTATCTTGAATTATATGTCCTGATGTCCACAAAACCCTCAATCAAGGTGATACTCGTGAAGAATGCTGCCAGCATACATGTGAGTTCTCCACCCATTCTTCCCCGTATTACTACCTATCAAGTCAAAGGTTACAAAAAAATACAATAAACAATTTATGAATAGTTGAAGTGTCAGTAAAAAACCTAATTAGTAAAAACCCTATCTTATTAATAACAATACCCTGGATATCATATTATAATAATAGATCATTATTCTTTTGAACAATAAAAATACTACATTCAAGAGGTGTACATAGTCAATTCTAAGAAAAATAATTAATGGGTTTAACTAATGAGATATTAGTCTTTAATAATACTCTACATGGTACCTACTTTTTTTATAACATATTTAAAAAAATACATATAAACTCACCTAATATAATATATATAAACTCATCTAATATACACTTATACATACCTAAATCCTCATCTATACATTATCATACATTCATATATAAATTCGTATCAATAACATTGACCATAATATATTCTCACATGTAAAACATCATATAGGATATAACAAAGGGCTACTAGGAAAGCTAAGTTGATCATTCAAAATAGGTTAGCTCTGTGCTCTATTTATTTCTAATATTTCTTAGTAGAATAATAAAATTTATAATCACCCGTATGAATGTGAATTAGTTTTGCACCCTTTTCAATGTCAAACGTAGAAAATGGAGTTTTTACCTACTTTATTGTATTGATTTATTATATGGGCCAGAGTAAAGAGAGTTCGTTGTCAGTGTGTGTTTATCTTTGGTGAGTGTACACGGCGCCTGAAGATGCCGAAAGGCGAAACCCGGGTCGCAAAAAACGACTTAAATGGAATAAGAATATTAAAGAGCTTGAATCCATTAGAATTTAATTTCAAATTCCATCAAGTACCTTCAGTCGATAATATTATAGGGTTATATTTGTTACAATGTAAATCTCATGTTGTGCATTACTTGAATTTAGATTTGTTGTCCACAATGTTTTGTTTTTCTTAAAGAAATAATTAATAATAACTGTGATAGTTAACTAAAAAAATAACCTCTACACCTCTTATAGGATACTGACTGCTGAATCGGTAAATGACGTGTTACGATTTACCACTTGCAATGAGATCCCAAATCCAAAGTTTTCTACGTCTTTCTTTCGGTGAAAGTAACCATAAGTCACGAGGTTACAATACTTAAATATCTAGCATTTTCTTTTGAATAAACCGCTACATCAGTGACAGTCCAGAAAAGAGCTACTCACAAATCTTGCATTATTAATACAATTTCTGAGTATATTTATGTACATAATAAGAATAATAAATTCTACCCTAGCGTTCTGGTAAAATACAAGAAAAAAACATTAACGCTGTACACTAAGTAGAAATCTCGGAAACAAACTTTTCACTAAATGTAATCATAAATAATTCCATTCGGTTTGGTCTCAAGCGACGGAAAATGCTCTTTTCGAAATGCATTTTTGCACACAGATTTCAGCCAACTCTGCCGGGTTTGTTGGGGCTCTCAGAAACTACAACGACGGCTAACATTTTTATCTATATTAAAAATGAAGTTGTTTATTATTTTGAAATAAAAGTTGGCGACTTTATGATATTATTATAAATAAAATAATAAAAAAGCCTTTTTATTTCTTACAAACAAAAGTAAATGACAGTTAATTGACTATATCTAATGAATATATCTATTCACTAGACATCTAGACACCCACGGTGGCCGCGCGGCTTAAGCGTTGGACTATCACGCTGTGGGTCCCAGGTTCTAATCCTGGGTCTGGCAAGTACATATACTGGTTTTTAATTTGTGTGTGTCAGGGTATGGACCTAATAGGTTAAGCAAGTGGCTAACATCCATTTCTCGTAAAAAACTAAATCTGTCAATACAAACCTCTATTCTGTGGAGGCCCGTAATATGATCCTATTAGGATCGGACATGGTCAAAGAATATCTATAACGTATATATATCTATCAATGATTGTATTATCTACTTATTTTCTAGTTTATATAATATTAATTATTATTATTTTTAATATTTTTGTATAATACATAAATATATAAAGTTTTTTTATTTTGTATATAATAATATTAGATAATATTTATAAATTAAATAATGATACGTAATTAGTTTATTTGGTTTATGAGAACCCCTCTTTGGGTGAAGGCCACCTCCAAAGAGTCCCACTGGACTCTTTGGAGTGACTGTTTTTGGCTATTTGTAGCCAATTTGGGTCTATGGAAATATGTTATATTATTCTGTTTAAATATAAATTTGACCAGCTAGTTTAAAAATATTTTTTATACCTTAAATATGAATATAAGATACTATGAAAAAGCTTTCATTTGATAATTTTTTTAAATTATTACTTATCTGAGGACACTAATATGATGGAAGTAAACTTTATTAATTTATATTTACATTTACTCAATTTGCACGAATACTTTGTGAACTGTGGATCTATTCTATACACAACGCGGCTATTGGCGGGTATCAATGATAGTTTATCATATTTATATATTAAAATATTATAATAATTGTTACAATAAGTTAGGAATCTAAACTGTCAAAACTTTCCATCTCGCTCTAAAAGTTAACACAGCTATGAGAGCGACTGTTAAAACATAACACTCTTTGACCGTTTAGTCAGTTAACTTATTGTAATAATTAACCACCTCAATACATAAATATGATAAACTACCCTCGATAGCCACCGATAGCTGCCAATAGCTACCGTGTGTATGTAATAGATCCACTGACATTGTTTAAAAGAAGTGAAGGTATTTATAATAGTGACCTCAAGCGATTTTTTTTTTGTTTTTCTCTCCATTCTTGGACATGTTGATTATATTATAAATTATAACTACGAGTAACAGCGAAATTTATTTTCAAAACAAAATAGTAACAATAGTAGTTCAAAATAGTTATTATTTTCACAAAATGATTCTTTTCAAAATCGTTAACCTACTGGTTTGTGTTGAAAATAATAATAAAATTATATGGATAATAAATTTTTCACTCACCTGATGGCCAGAATAGCGTAATCGGTCACGTACACTCATGATCATTGAAATGTCTATGGATTTCGATATGTATTTCGTTTTAAAGTAAATCCTGGTGATGATTACCCCGAAACAGCAGATAAGTATTTCTATCACGGGTAAAAAAACACTTCAAATGCTATTTTCATATTATCTATAGATCGATCCAATCTTGATATATTTTTCGATTGTTCTGAAAATCCTGACAATTTGTCACCATTAATCAGTAGGTAACCAAGCCTACCACTTTAAATGTTTTATATAAATAGTCATATTATTATTGTGAACATCTTAAATTTGTAATTTGCAATGTTAACGCTACAAAAAAAATTAAATCTTTCATGACGATGAGGAAAATTCTGCCTAATCAATTACATATTATTTTAAGTCCAAGCATTAAGTAATTATTTGATATTGTTAAAATCGAGCTGAAGTACCAAGGTTTACTAGGTAGGTAGGTAATATTAAACCAAAATTAAAACATGTAAATACATGTCCAAATCTACGTTGTGTTTTGTATAATAATATAATATTATATTAAAAGAGTTTGCATTAAAAGCTTTCGTAAAAACTCGTATTATATGAAGACTTTAGTTATTCATTATCTTTTATCGACGCAAGGATGTTAAAATAACGAGATGAAAATAAAAGGGGTTGTAGTATAAGTTAGTCTCATCGATACAGCCTTCCCGAGGGATCGATTTATTTTACTGGCTGCTGGAAAAATTGAACTCTTACTTCTACGAGCGGACAGAGCTTTTTATTTTGTGCAAGCTACAATGGTTAGCTTTTATAGCAACTTTAAGAAAAGCTTATTAAAGAATAAAATACGTTTTGAATAAACAGGAATAATAAATTGATGAGACAGGGATTTCAGTATTATTATAAGTGGCATAATATTATAATAATGATTTAAGAGAAGTTTTGTCCATATTATAGATGTGTCTGTATATGCGATTCTGTCGTTCAGTTGGTTTTTATAAAAGTGAAATATAATTACATTCAATGGACTTATCAAATCAAATCAAATTTATTTATTTTACATATAATGAACATAACAAATTATAAATTCAAAGCGTTCACGACATGACATAAAATAAGCATTAATATTTTTTAAAAATAAAAATACAGAGAAGTGTGAGATAATAATAAAATAAGTATTAAAATAAGAAATAAAATAAGAAAAGAAATAAAATGAAATAAAATAAAATAACAAAATAATAAAATAAAAGTAGTGAAAGAGTGAACTTTGATAGACCCTATCTTAAAAACTTATAAAACAACGTCCACCTAAATTCACCCTCACGTAAGTGGAATATATCAATATCCGAAGCGATTTCATTAAACATGGTTATTGCCATCCCATTTGGCATTACTAATGGCAGGTTAGTTTTGCACCTTTGTAGAACAAACAACGGATGCCCTTGATTTCTAAGGTAATTATCAGAGACACACAAGCCAACACCATCAAGAATAGCAGAGTTCACATTTACGCCGCGTGTAAGTCTGAAAAAAATATGTAGCTAAATAAATATATAATCTAAATAAAATAAAATAATAATAATATAAATAAAAATATAATCCATTCTAAATTTTAAGCTACAGAATGTAAGCATACCTAATAGAAAATCAATTGGATAGAGCCACAGATAATATCCATACAGCCGAAAGTAAAGGAGTCTGAAAAAATTCTTTTAGACTCTCTCCACCATAAGGCCGTACTTCAACTGATGCGGGGCCCAAACGATAGACGCACTCTCAAGTCTGTTTCTAACTAAGGAGTTATAGAGAATTGTTAGTACCGTAACATCCGAAAAGACACGGGAAGTATGCAAGACAAAGCCCAACATCTTTAGCGCCTTTTTACAAATGGTATCTATATGACCACTAAACGTCATTTTATTGTCAAGCGTAATTCCAAGATCTCTTACAGATGATATTCACGAGGAAACTCTACCATGCATCGAATACTGTAAAAACAATACTCGTGAGGCTTTAGTAAATGATAAAACATTGCATTTATCAATATTGAAGTCCAGTTTGTTACGCCTGCCCCAATCTAATAATATTATTCACATCAAGTTGGAGTTGACGACAATCGTCGAAGGTGACAACTTCTTTGAAGAATTTAAAGTCATCAGCAAACAAGAAAAACCTAGCATTTTTAATTACCAATGCTATGTCATTTATAAAAATCGTGAAAAGCAATGGCCCCAAGTTTGAGCCATGAGGCACACCAGAAAATTTTTCAAATGTCTGTGACTGATAAAAGCCGTACGATACGTATTGTTGTTACGTACTTATCTATACAACATGTTATTATTATTCTTATATAATTAGAAAGCTTTGACCTAATAATATAGATAGACGAATAGCTTATAAAAAACTACGCATAAAGCTTACCTAACTACACATACATTAGTTTTTTAAAGCTCTGCTTACAAACAGAGAATCATTTTGTAATACAATATGTACCAATCTGCCGACGGCGGTCTTTTTATTCTGCTGTGAACATTAGCTTAAAACTTGGCTGTATTTAAATAATTAAAAAAAAGTACAATAATAAGGTGCCATGCTAAAAGTCATGATGTAATAATATAAAAATAAAAAAACACTACATTACTTTTTTATATATTATACTTATAGGTATTATTAGTAAACTATTAATTTTATTCAACGAATACTTCACAATAATAAATTAAATTATTACAATATAAAAAGAACATTTTTAAATACGACGTTTTTCAATTTTGTGTTGAATTATTATGCTCAATATGCTCAAACTTGTACTTGTGTAAGTAAATAAAAAACAAACAAATAAATATAGAGTATTGAAATGTCATTTTGACATTTCATTTTGATTTACATAGTAACGCACGTATATAATAAAAATTTAGTTGCGACGACCACCTCCTTAGCAACCAATAATAGTATTTTACTTTTTACTGTTTGATTTTTCTGAAATAACTTTCCATACAAAACAGAATTAACTGAAAATGATTTCAATTCTGCTTAAAGATGGCTAAAAGTATTAAAAGAATGCATTGGCATCGTGCTATGATATATTCTAAAAGCTAGTCGGGAAGTTAGTTAAAAATCGATTGCAAGATTTGTACTGGACAAACAACCACCGGACAAACAATAATACGAGCTGATAAAAACTTTGTGATAAAAAAATAATTAAGTCCACGTACGTAATAAACTAAAAAAATAGAGAAATTCGGATGTCGGTTAGTAATTAGAGCATTTAATTGATTAAATTTCAATGTACAGAAATCGATAGCCAACATTATTACCCTAATTTGATAAGAATGTCATGTAAAAACTACTAGTTTAATTCATCGCAATTAAGTAAGATGTGCGTGGCTTATCTAAGAGTTACAGATAATTTGTTCGTTGGACCCGGTTCTTTTAGTAAAGCCTCATTTAGACGAGTCACAGCGGATGATCATCCGCAGGGAATTGCATTCAGGCATTCACTTTTTGTTTACATGTGTCACCGAAAGTGAAATACTCAATTCATTTCAAAATGGCGTCAAGTGAAATAGCGGTGCAGGTTGGAATTCAAACCAACAGTTTATTTATTATAATCAGTATGTTCTATTTAATATTATGTGGACTGCAGGAACATCTATTTAACCGGTTTGTTTTCAATTATTCAAAATAATGACAATTTACGTACCTATGTAAATATGATGACAATACTCAGGGGCGCAGTGCATATGCGTGGTACTTTTTGAATCATCCGCAGTGATCAAAAAATGATCCAAAAGTAGAAGACGTTAAACTTCATTCACTTTTGATTCCGGGTGATCACTTTCGATGATTTGTTGATGAATGTGCGTTTACACGGGTCATTGTAGATGATTCTTCCGCGATGATCGTCTAAAATGAATCATGTAAATAGGACTTTAGTTGGAATGGTCTAATAGATTGCTTTAATAGTTTAAAAAAGTCGCCTGCGGTGCTATCGTCCTTAATAACTAATAACATTTGTTAATTTTAAATTATATAATTGAATGATGTAATTTTTGATTATTGCGTATTGATACTCGACAACTCCAAGATGAAAGTAGATGTATCAAAAATAGCAAAAAATAGTAAATAATACACTGAATAAGGGCCCTTAATTTGAGCTGTAACAAAATTTCATAAATTTTAATGCAATGTGTCACACTGCCTTTAACACAAGAGACAGGTAGGGGGCCTGCCGAAGATCCTAGCCTGAGGGCCCGCTTCAAGATGTGGGGACCATGATTGTTGTGTTTCCGTTTTCTACTACATATTTATCCGAAGCGGGATTTTCTATGTATGCTGCAACGAAATCAAAGTGCAGGAACAGGCTCGACGCCACACCAGATATTAGAATGCAACTTACCAATATTGTGCCTGATGTCAAGAAGATATGCAATTCAAGGACTCAAAGTTATCAAAGTCATTACATTAGTGCTTTATTTATTCATATTTTTATTTTTATGTTTATATTATTTATTATAGTTGTATATTTAAAAATATGTAATTACTAAATAAATAATGTGTTTTAATAACATTTTCTTTAAATTTTAACTAGTAGGAATCAATCTAGAATATAAGCTTAGTGTTCCGTTAAATTTTCCGTGTTTGCGAAGTGATCCATTGCAGAAAAAGTTTGGGAAACCCGGTCTAATTAATGCATTTTTAAATTACCAAAATAATTTTCTTTTTTAAATAAATAGTCTTAGCTTCAAGCTTTTGCTTATTGAACGTATTTACTTGTCTGAATAGTAAATTGGTATACCTTCTCCAAAGTAATACAAATATTTATTCTAATATTTTCTGTTTAAACGTTTTCCTACACTGTATCGAAGCGTACGTTTATATTTGATTTCCTAAAAAATTTACTACAAATATTGGTTTTGTTTTAAACAAAACAAGTTGTAAAATAACATAGTTTTCAAATACTTTTAACTCAATGTAAATTCAGTCTGTTAAAATACCGCTCAGTATTATTAACAGCTCAGGATCCAAAAACAAACGCGAAGCAGTTCAAATATACTTTGAACTTCTGACCGCTCCCCCTGAAAAGTAAATTAACTGAGTCCTCTTTCATATTAGATTTTAGAATAAGTGTACATAATAATAATATTATAAGTTTTAGCATCACTCGAAATATAAAATTCAACAACCGGAAGCTTATATATTTCCGAAATTATTAAAGTTTATTTGATTTTTTGATGTATATACACATAGGGATTACAATACCAGTATTCATTTATTTATCGGTACCAAAATACTTCTTTCAAAAATCTAAAATACTGATATTAAGAAAGCATACATTTTTTTTTCAAAAATGAATTTAACGTTATTACAACGTTTTAATTAGCTAGTAATCTTATTTGTCCGGTACAAATCTTGTAATTGATTTTTAACTAACTTCTCGGCTAGCTAGATATTTGAAACTTTTAGAATATATCAGAACACGATGTTAAAGCATTCTTTTAATACTTTTAGCTATCTTCTAGTAGAATTAAATTCATTTTCAGTTAATTTTGTTTTGTATGAAAAGTTATTTTGGAAGAAATCCGTAATCCAATCCACTAATATTGGTTGCTAAGTGGCTGGTCCTAGCAACTACATTATTAATATATACGTGCGTTACTATGAAAATCAAAATGATGTGTCAGTATTCTATATTTGTTTGTTTTTTATTTACTTCATAATATCAGGTACAAGTTTGAGCATAATAATTCAACAGAAAATTTAAAAACGTGGTAAGTATATAAAAAGTTATTTTTATCTTGTAATTACTTTTTTATAAATTACTACTAGGTATATTGTATATTATTACATTTATTGTAGTTTCATGCTGCCAAAACGCAAATAATATAATATTATGAACATTCAAATTATTCTATACCTATTAATTATTGATCCAACGTTGATAGTACATCCAACAAACATTTCATTTCAGAAAGATTTTTCTGTACATACATAAATTCATTCAACAGAAATTATTTTTTAAAACACTTCTAAATATAATATGCATTGCATCGCATGCGTAAGACGGTTTGCCTCGACAGTGGGATACGCCTACATCATGATGACACAAGCGATCTATGCGAAGAAAGACTGTGCGACTTGGAGTATGCAGACGACGCAGTCGTGTTTGACTCGACGATCGAAAGGTTGGAGGTGACCGTGAACAGGCTAGCCGCGAACTCGATGCGTGTGGGTCTTCATCTGAATGCCGCTAAGACCAAATCCATGTACAGTGCTGCTTGCATCGACGCCGACACTCCTCTGCGGGTTTCTGATCTGCCCGTCGAGCTGGTGTCCAGATTCAAGTACTTGGGTGCCACGGTTTCCGATGATGGTGGTATTTCTAGTGAGCTTGGAATCCGCATGGGTGTGGCGGGCTCTGCGTTCAACCAACTTGGAGTCGCATGGAGGTCAAGGTTGTATTCTGTGAGGACCAAATGTCGTTTGTTTAACGCGTGCGTGCTACCTGTGCTCCTGTATGGCTGTGAGACATGGCATCTTACTAAGCTTCAAGAGTTTCGGCTTTTGAGCTTTGAGAATCGATGTCTCCGCAGAATCTTAGGGGTACATTGGTACGACCGCGTTACAAACATCCGAGTTCGTGAG
The DNA here is from genome assembly GCF_057557595.1 of Rhyacophila brunnea. Lineage (NCBI taxonomy): Eukaryota > Metazoa > Arthropoda > Insecta > Trichoptera > Rhyacophilidae > Rhyacophila > Rhyacophila brunnea. The sequence continues at coordinate 25,039,937 of NW_028232904.1, read as the reverse complement.
CAGACACAACAGCCTTTGGTGATTGAAGTTATCACGAAGAGACGATTCACGTGGCTGGGACATGTATTCCGGATGCCGCCAAAGAGTGCGGCACTTCGTACCCTTGTGGCACAGCCTCAAGGGTTCCGTCGCCGTGGCCGGCCCTCCCTCATCCTGCAGCGATGCTACAAAAGCGACCTACGTGCTGCAGGTCTGACATGGCGGGAGGCACAGGAGTTGGCGATGGACCGAGGGAAGTGGCGCCAACTTGTGCTTGCCCTATGCCCCAACGTTGGGACGTGACAGGGTGAAACAAGAAGAAGAAGAAGAAGAAATATATTATAACCACTAGAAAAAAAAATCATACCCGACTTTTACGAATACCGATATCATATTGTATTGATAATTTTTCTTTGGATATGACGTCCTTATCTACAGGTAAGGTACCTATTCCGTATTCGCAACCTGTCTTTTTAGCAAGCCGGAACACCCGGTGCCGGGTGGATTTATAAATTTACATTATTGTTGATTATTTCATACGCTTTTCTTATATTTGAATAAAAACCTCTACGCAGCAAAATCTCTTTTTTTTCGTTTAGCTCCTAACTCAATAGTCAAGACCATTGTGCGTTGGTAAAACGCCGCGTCTGTCAGCTAAGGATCAAACTGATATATAATAAAACTACCGAAAATAATCTATAGGTGTCGTGCAGTCTAGAAAATTTGAAGACGCTGTTGCAATGGAGGATATACAAGAAAATGATAAATTCTGATGGATTTAAGTTTTGTACTATTCCATTTGAGTCGTTTTTTGTTACCAAGGTTTTGCCTTTGTACGTTTGACATTGAGCAAAGGCGCAAAATTACTTCAGTCATGCGTGTGTATTTTACCAAGAAAATATAAGAGATAAATAGAGCACAGTTGCAGAGCCTACCTATCCTAAATGATCAACTTAGCTTTCCTAATAGACCATTGCTATATCCTATGATGGTTTACATTTTAGAGTATATTGTGGTGTAATGGTATTGATATAAAACATATATGTGCATATTTATGTATATATGCGTGTGTGTACCTATGTATATTATATATAATATAATATATTAGGTGGGCTTATTTGTGGATTTGTTATATTAAAAAGATATTATTTTTAAAAAGTAGGTATCATGATTCTAAGAATATTATTATTGAATTTGTTCAACTAATAACTTTATAAAGATTGATATCATAGATAATTATATCTCAGTTGTTAACTCTATTAAATTCCCAATACGTTACCATTATTCCCAGAATAGACGATTTTACACCTCTTGAGTGTACTTAATAATTGTATTGTTTATAATTACTAATGATCTTTTATTACGTTTTGACGATTTATACGCTTATCGAGTTTATACGTGATAAGGTGGGAGTTTTTTACCAACACTTCAACTATTCATTATTCTAATGGATTCAAGCTCTCTACTATTCCATTTAAGTCATTTTTTGCGACCCGGGTTTCGCCTTTCGGCATATTCAGGCGTCGTGTACAAACTGTCTCAAATTTTACATTGGTAAAACTACGAGGAACCTAAATATTAGAATTTCAGAACATTTAGCAGAGCAAAGATTAGAGAAGGATACCTTAACATTTGCAAACCACTTATTAAATGAAAAACACACGTTTGACAATGAAATGGGTGCAAAAATACTTCACAGTCATACGGGAGATTATAAAGTCCTGAGTGTTGTATTTTTATTGTTTATAAAGAATAATGATCTTTTATTAGGTTTTGACGATTAATTATAATAATATGCTATCTAGTGTATTGTTATTAATAAGATAGGGTTTTTATTATTTAGGTTTTTTACTGACACTTCAACTATTCATAATTTGTTTATTGTATTTTTTGTGACCTTTGACTTGATAGGTAGGTAATGGAGTTTTTATATACTTTATTGATTGATTTATTATATTATAAGCTAGAATAAAAAGTGTTCATTTTCAGTGTATGTTTACCTTTGGTGAGTGTACACGACGCCTAAAGATGCCGAAAGGTGAAATTCGGTCGCAAAAAACGACTTAAATGGAATAGTACAGAGCTTGAATCCATAACTATTTAAATTCATATTCCATCAAGTACCTTCGGTCGATAGTATTTATATTTATTATTCGTTTGTTATATTTCCTATTGTGATCCTTGACTTAATAGGTACGTGATAAAGTTTTTACCTACTTTATTGTATTACTTTGTTATATAAGTTAAGCATAAGAAGTCATTTAAAAATTAATTCCTCCGACGCCATCACAAAAAAATTGACGTGCTGACAAGTCGACTGTCGCTCTCCGATTGGCAATGCATACAAAATTACGTCCATCTATTGCTGAAAATTATTTGCCGTTTCACTGAAGTATACTCTTAATAAAACTTATATAAGATCTAAAGAGATATATAAATATGAAATATGCATAATACATAATACATAATATTATTCTTAGAATAACATTAGTGTAGTATTTTTTTTATAATATTTGCTTCCAGATTTTCTCTTTCGCTTCGCAAACAATAATAAAGTGAACATGAAAACCTTTTTCGAAATTGATAATCATTTAAATTCAATGTTCGGAGCAAACAACGGTTTTTCTACCCCATGTCTAAAACTTGCTCTCGAAAACGAAAATGTATGTGCGCATTTTTCTACGTGTACGTTTTTGCATGTGTATTACAATATTTATGATTGTGTGCGTATTTTATGTGTTTGTGTTTGTTTTTATTTTATCTGTATAAGTGAGTTTGTGTATTTTAAGTTGTGTATGTTTATTCAGCCAACGCTAGAACAGATGTTGTCAAACAAAGATGATTGAATGACTAAACAAAATATAGTATTGAATGTTGTACTAGCGAAACTTTTTGTAAATACAATATCGTATGACATACGGAATGGGATGAGAGATTGTTTTACATAGGAGTAATGTTTTTATCTTGTTATTGGTTCATTAAATTACGAAAAACTTACTTCAGTAAAAATTACACGAGAACACAGCGACTGACGTCATTCGTCTGGTCTGATCGAGAGATAATATTTAGAATATTTTCGTCGGTTTGTGGGTAGAGTATAAATGAATTATATTTTAACCTGACAACTCAATAATTAAAGTGATTTATTAGCTTGAAGTCATGAGCTTCCGTGTTTGATTACGTGCGATAATCCGTATCAATACTGTCAGTTTGACGTTTACTATTATAATGAAAATCATTATTTTTTGGTGGCGAAGGGTCGAGGTAGGCTGTTAAGATCCGCTATAAATAGTGCACACTTATGTTAAGTTATACGTATTTATTTTCATTGAAATAAGATTACAATAATTCATGGATGGTGTTGGTAAGTTTTTAAAATTCAATTGAACCCTGCAAAAACCAAGCCATAATAGATAATAGTCAAAAAATACTCGTCTATCTATAAAATATCTAAAAGAATGCAATTTAGTCATACATAACTTTGAATATTTTACAGTTAAAATAATATTTTTATTTATTATAGTTTGGTTTAGGCAAGGTTTATTGAATTTATGAACCAACAATACGTGTTATAAATTATGTACCTATTCTTAAATCAACGAAAACAAATAAGTATGCATGAAAAAATGAGCACCATTTTGTCACATTGCCCAAAATATACGAAAACTATTATGGTTTGGTTGAGGCAGGGTTTAATTGATTTTTAAAAACTAACCAACACCATCTGTAAATTGTAGTCTTAGTTCAATAAAAATGAACACTCTTAACTCTAACTTATATAATAAATCAATACAATAAAGTAGGTAAAAACTTCATTACCTACCTATCAAGTCAAGGGTCACACTAAGAAATATAACAAATAAATTAAGAATAGTTCAACGGTTATTAATAAAAACCCCTATCTTATTAATAATACACTCCATAAGCATATTATAATAAATCTTCTAAACCTAATTATAAATCATTAGTGCTTATAAACAATAAAAATACTACACTCAAGAGGTATAGTTACTTTACAGTCATGCGGGTGATTATAAATTATTCTACCAATAAATATTAGAAATAACTAGAGCACAGTTGCAGAGCCTACCTATCTTAAATGATCAACTTTACTTAGCTTTCTTAGTAGCCCATTATTCTATTATCCTAACTACTTTTTTCCTACTCGGGCTATTCGAAAAACTGCTCGGCACGAAAGACAGTCAAAAAAAATATTTGGGAAATTTTGGCACGTGTACGTAAAAGGGTTCGCTATCCCTGTCCTATATGATGGTTTGCATACGGGAAAGAAAGTGTTTGTTGTCAGAATTTGTTTGCCTTTGGTGAGTATACACAGCGCCCGAAGATGCCGAAAGGTGAAACTTGGGTCGCAAAACGCGACTCAAATGGAATAGTACAAAACTTAAATCCATTTCAATTTAAATTCAAATTCTATCAAGTACCTTCGGTCGATAGTTTTAACATTATTATTTAACTATTTTCATAGACTTTAAAAGTTGAGAGCCGCTGGACTAGATGGGGTAGATTTTAGCTGACCATTCCCAAATAATATATACTGTTTCTCGCAAGGCAAGGGTTAAAATCGCAGACACGTCAATTTAATCTTACGAACGTCTGTCGTAAGGGACAATATCGCGGAACAGCTTCCAAATCACCTTTTAATGCCTAGGAAAAGTGAGACGAGAAAACATTAACCCATTTATGTCTGACATTTTGCCTGTGGCCTTTTCCAGGGGGCAAAAAATAGGGAAATGTATACAAAAAGTTAATACTGGGCTTTTCCATAATTCTGATTGATTGTTTTTCTACGCTTAGATTAAATAGTTGGCTTCCGCAACTAATTTGTCTAGTTTTTTGCAAGACTGCAAAAGATACGAGCTCAAATCCCGGCCGGGTATATATTTTTTTTCAATAATTATTATAAAAAAATACCGTAATTTTATTTGAGGCATTTGAAGCACCTACCAAAGGCAGACCTACCGGAAAAATAAGAAACCTGTAATATGTGTCATTAGTTTTGAGAATTTACATGTATTTAAATGAAAAATATTATTAATTTTAAAGTCAAAGATAACCATACAAATAAAAAAAAATATTACAAACTGTGGATATGTTAAAGGAACCCATTATAGATGGGAAAACTGGTCGATTTTTAAGACTTAGTATACTTACTACCAGTATAAAAAAATACTTGGTTGTTCCAAAATACTTACTAGTATTTGGAATTATACACAGCGTTTAGTGTAATTGCCTTTTTAGAAGCCATTTATGCGTACTGAGTATGGGTAGTACATGCCGAGACTTGAGTATGCAAACTGGTGATAGTATTTCTAACTCACGTCTAGATCCCAACTTATTATAACATAATAGTTATTTGTGTTCGTTATTCAAATTATGTATATTAAGATTTCAATTTAATTCAATTCAATTTATTTTTTAACATATTGTGGACATTACAAATCCGACATTTACAGTCCACCTAAACTAACCCTCACGAAAGTGGAATATATAATTAACATTACCAGTGGAAGCTTCTGCAACTTGGGAGAATAAACAACTGATGTTCTTTATTTATATGATTGTTATCAGGGAAACACAGGTCAACTGCCTAGAATGGCACAGTTCTCATTCAAACCTCGTATATGTCAAAAAAAAAATACGTAGCTTAATAAAAATCTGTTCTAAATTATGGACTGCAGTATAAAAATAAAAGTGTTTTTATCTTTTATATCTAATCTTTTCATTTATATCGAATCTAATTTTGGTACCATCACAATATTGGAGCTTGATTTGACATAACTAAAAGCTTGATTTTATAATCAGAACATATTGTGGTATATAAATTATTTGCAATTTTCCAGACAATATGCAGGCTGCGTTATCAGAAATTTCACATTTAACCATATTATTATTGTATTGAGTACGCCCTATTTTATTAAAATTCTCTTCTGTAAACTTGAAACTGTGTCATATCGAAGGTTTTAAAATTTTTGATGATTTATAAAACTATTTTCATTTTTTCCCCAAAACTATCTTTTTCAACGCATGCGTGCTTTTCGTGGTTGTGAAAGTCATACATCACTTCTACCCCTAAAATAATTTTGCCTGATCTTATGTGGCACGCTTTTCAATGGGTACCGATGTTATAAATAATGTAAATTTCTATGCACGCGTCAAGTACTTGCTTCGACCTTTTCAACTTCAAAACTGTATCTTTGTGTCAGACTTATCATACTTTGAAAGTAAACTCTGTGACAATAATCTATACCTACACTCTCTAAAGATCTAACAATGTTCAGTTAGGTACGTACTGTGTTTTTTTATTTTTAATATAATATTTGACTGTTACTTTTCTTTTTAAGATAAAAATTTGAATTACAATTTTACAACGTTTTTATTAGCTCGTATTCTTATTTGTCCGCTAGTTGTTTATCAGGTACCAATCTTGCAATCGATTTTTAACAAACTTCCCGAGTAGCAAGACATTTGAAACTTTTAGAATATATCGAAACACGATGCCAATGCATTCTTTTATTACTTTTAGCCATATTTAAGTAGAATCGAATTCATTTTTAGTTAATCCTGTTTTGTATAAAAAAATATTTCGAAAGAAATCCATAATCCAATCCACTATTATTGGTTGCTAAGTGGACGATCCTAGCAACTGAATTATTAATATACACGTGCGTTACTATATAAATCAAAATTACATTTCAGTTTTCTATATTTGTTTGTTTGTTTTTTTATTTACTTCATATCAAGTACAAGTTTGAGTTCTTGTAATTATTTATTATTTATACCTACAAATTAGGTACCTATTAATTTAATTGTCATAATTATTGTCAATAGCTAAATTAATAATTTGCAATATCTGCGCATCTATTCTATACTCAAGATTGATTTCGGCCCCTACGGTAGCTATCTAGTGTCGGTTTGTATCGATGTATCAGCACTTATTATAACAATTACAATAAGTCAGCGTGACACACAGTTTGAATACCATTGATATAGTAAATAGTGGATAGGTTTTACACTAAAGTTTTAACTCATGTTTATAATGTTTCGTTTACAATATTCGTGTATTTGATTATTTTATGAAACAAATATTTATTATTACAGTGGTTAAATAAATTCACAATGTAGAGGTCATTATAAAAAGCAATATTCATTATAAAAGTAATATGAGCCGAACCTGTAATTTAATACAAATACAAATTACAACATATTGCTACCATTATTGTGAAAAATATTTTTTGTATTTTTGAGTTTGCTTTACATTTACATTATTATTTTTTAAAAGCATATAAATCAATATTGAAATTTATTGTTATTAAATTTGATCTAGATAGGTACGCTGTTTTATATTAGTTGCTAGTGAAAATAATGATTGTAAGGGTTCAAATACATTATGATCGCGTCACGTACTGTCACACGCTGATAGGGCGACAAATTTAGTCTATGGTTTTGTCACTCCGCAGAATATTTTGAATGATTACTATCTGTATAAATTCAATGATTGAGAGTACCAACTCTAATAATATATTAGTATTTTTGAAATACTATTCATTATTCATGTAATTTAAATTAATTTTAACAGTTTTTACGTGTGCATAGGTAAGTTAAAATTACTTGCGATATTGCATCCATAGATTTATCTATAGTTTGAACAGAATCCAACCTGCAAAACATAGATAATAGACAATATTCTTATAGAAAAAACTTAATGTTAACCGCTAAAACCAAAAAAATACGTGAGTCGAAAATGTGTAGGTACCTATATAGAAAATGATAAAAACCGCTCATTGATTCATGCGGGTGTCAATATAGCGCGGTGCGTGTGAAGTGACCTCATTATTGTTCTGTTTAAAAGTTAAAAATCTGCTACGGGATGGAAACATCAGTCTGATAACATTTAAATATAAAGAAAAACAAAATTCATACTGTTTCCCATAGCGGCAGCTTACTTGACGTGACAGCACATGACGTGATTATAGTGTATTTATTTTGAACCTTAATATGTAATGATTGTGTTGAAAAGATCTACTTTCAAAATGTGTAATATTATGAATTTGCAATAAATCGTTGCCAAGGTAACTAGTAAAAAATATATTAAAATTGTCTATCTGATATTGAGGGGAAATAAAAAGGAGGCTACGTAGGTATATTACCTTGGATATGCCTTGCAGAAAATTTGTAACCCAGGTAATGTTCAAGATTAGAATTGAGACAACAGGAAATATTTTTGATAAAATCAAACATCTTTGTTAGAAGGTAATAAAATGCATGCCGTACGATGAGTATTTTCGCAGTGATTCCCATTTCCAATAATATCATAATATCTAACCTAACATAATCACTTAAAAAATGCTCAGCGTAGGTCGAAATGGAGCTTTTGTTCTATTTTCAAAGCATGATCCTGGACATACCTTAAACGTTGTAGATAATCTATGTATATAATTTTGAAGGTTTATTATCCGTTATATTTATTTTAAACATTTGATGACTGCATAAAGTATTTTTATTACATAAAATAGTATTCTTTTAAACTTCTCGCTCTAATGTTTTAGAATATAGTCATATTTCAGTACATAAATGTGCAGTGGTGTTACGATTTTTTACATTTATTAATTTTTAAACGCATTTATAAAACCATCAGTATAATTTATATTGACATAATTATAGTGAAATATTTACGATAAAAAAATATATTGATAATCCCTGTGATCCCAAATTTGACAAGAATTGGGCATTTTATTATTCAAAAAATGGGCAAGATTAACACATTTTGAAGATAATTCTAAAGATACTAATTATAAGCTATGTCTTTGACCATTCAAGTCCTACGAATAACGATTGCTTTATAATAATTATTGACCTAAGAATAAGGTAGTGTTTTTTTGAAATACGCCATTTCTTTTGGCATTCCCCAGTGGTTAAGCTACAACATACGGCCGTAGCCATAAATTGACAAACTATAATTAAAGTAGGGAGTAAAATGATGTTAACGCGCGTGTTTTAACATGTACCGTTTAAAAAAAATCGGTTAGGTTGGTAACACGATTGGTAAAGGAAGCCATTGAAGTCCATAGAAACCCTGAAAATATTAATAGAGATGATGGATTACGGTTACAGACGTCATGGCTTCCGGCACTATCAGGGAAATCTAATATTCGAGCCGATATCCCTGGTCGTAACGATTGACAGATTTTTCTGAGTAACGTTTTTTCTTAGCTAATCGGATTCCTTTTCACATTCTTAGAGCAACGTTTACATTCATATGCCTACACTACATTTTCATCATAAAACATATCATCTCTTGATAATGGCCTCTGCAATGAGCCCGAAACGTCGAGTAAAGAAAGAAGAAGGACACACGGTGGAAACGCGAAAATCTACTATGAAGAAAAACAACCGTGAAAGCCTCAATGATTATTTAAGCAACCAGATATCATAATATCCTCTAGAAAAAATCTTTAAAATAAATTTGAAACCTGGTAAGAGCCAGTTTTCATGAATTTCACAATATATGTATCTTTTGATTTACTTTTTGTTATTGAAGGAAAAAGCTTACAACAATGATACATTGACGAGGATCTAATTCTAAAAGGTCCAAGTCAGATGCTGCTGCAACTTTTTGTTAAGTTATTTGTTTTTGCCTCACCGAAGGGAAAATTTATGTTTTATCTATGATTGGTTGAGATTCCGTGTACTGTTGATACGGTATCAGCTGTTATGTAGATTCAAAGTTCTACCATTTTAGAAATTTACCCGCCATAACTTAGATATTTTGCCTTTGAAAAGATCATATTTTTATTACAAATATTGTACCTAACTTATAACAAAAAAAATACCCCATTTTAGTTAGCTGAATTCATCGTGATTTTCACTGGAAACGTATTATCCGGTTACGTTTGTAAATCTTACTGACGTACATATTTAATTTGATATTTTTATCCTAAGAAGATCATGTCCGTAGTCCAGTGTAAAAGGCGCTTGCCTATCATTCGGAGTTTCGGGGTCGATTTCCGGTGAAGTCACAATATATTTACATAATACTAGGTACGTAATTTTCTCAAAGCCTATGTGTTTGATTGCTTCATTTATATTACATAATATATAACTGTTTTCTACACTACTATCATTGAGTTTCAATGTCTAATTAAAGTGTCACTCTTACAGCTGATGCATTGTTATTTAGGCAATAGTTTTTCATCGGCACCCAGACTAAACCCGTATCAGGAAATTTGTACGTAAGCAGTTCACCGCAGGACACTTGAAGCGCCTAGTTTCAAAAGCCCCTAAAACGGTTTTTTATTTTTTTTGAGTTAGTTATGTATTTAGATGGATATTTTTGTTACCTATATTTTAAACTAGGCGCTTCACTTGTTCGTGCACCGCAGTACGTAAAACATGAGTTCGTGTAACATTTAATCAAATGACGAGTTCTTCGTTGAACATTTCACCTTGGAGTATATTTGTACGTATGCTACAACATGTGGAGATGTCTTTACTAGGTTAGTTTAGGTTAGGGTTATCTTATTGGAACAGTACTATTTGCAAACTATCGCCGCATTTTGTAAGATACGTACAAATGTATTACACGGTGAAATGTTCAACGAAGAACTCGTCATTTGATAAAATATTATACGGACTCATGTTTCACGTACTGCGGCGCACGAATAAGTGTCCCACGATAAACTGCATACATACAACTTACATGTAACCGACTAAACCGCCCAGACATTTCCGCCAAACCAAATGCGCCCATAATAGTGCTTGTCAATACCGCCCGAAAAAATACGAAGAAGACAAAACCGCCCCCAAACAATAAAGAAAAAATATATAAAACGTGTGTCCTTCTGGTTTTTCGAATTGCCTATCGATAGACATTTACATACTTATGATAATCAGTGTAATTTGAGATTTAATCCGTTGCAGCTGTCAGTAGAGTAATTTTTATTTTAAAATCATAAGCTTATAACACGTTGATAATACGTATTTAATCCGATGCAGCTACATAGCATCGCGACCCACGACAACAAGAAGACCAGGATCATCCCTCGTCATTTGCAGCTTGCCATCCGCAACGACGAGGAGCTGAACAAGCTGCTCTCCGGCGTCACCATCGCCCAGGGAGGGGTGCTGCCTAACATCTAGGCGGTGCTCATATACCTGAGTTCCCTAATGAAATACCTGGAGTATATATGAAATCCCGCGAGGATTCTTATAACGAGTCATAAAGTCTACTTATAGGTATACAAATATGGAATGAAAATAATTTATATATTTTTTATTATCTTAATTTTTATATATCTTTATTTGTATGTATTTTTTATTTGTGTTTCTGAAATATGATATAATGTAAAAATAAAAATTGTCTCATTTCTAAATTAATTGTTTTGGCGGTAATGTCTGGGAGATTTTGTCGGGACCCCGAAATAGGTATTGCATCGGATGATTTTTTGGTCCGCTATAATGGTCCATAATGTTATGCCAGCACTCCATTGGCGAGCCAAAAGTCCGAGGACAATAAATCATCCGATTTGTCTATGCTCTGCTACTGATCAACGAATGAATAAAAAAGTCGACCTGTCAAAAGTCAAAAGTTGCGATTATTGTAATGTCTTCCTATAATCCAATAATGTTCTGTTATTTATAAGTAGACCTGCATAAAGTAATACAGTAGTGAAAAAAACACAGGTTTGACGTTTCCTTTTATGAATTTTATAAATATAAATAAAAAAATAATTGATAAATCTCTCATTTTTTAATATGTAAATTACAAATTAATCAATGAAAATGTTTTTTTTTGGACCGAATGATCGCGTATTAATGTCAAATCGAATTCGCATAGTGATCGACGGACGAAGTCTGGCAACTCGGAGAGTAAAATATCAAACATGTTTGAAATCCAGCGAGTTTGGTCTGCGGATTAAAAAGTCCGCAGATCTGGGGTGCTCTACGCGAAAAATAGTCCGAAGACTGTAAATTGTTTGACTTGCGTGCCAATGGAGCGCCGGCATTACACTTTCTTGCGATATGTGATATATTATGTCAAATTCACCTGAAGCACCTCGTCATCAAGAACTTACGTGTCAGGTCATAAACTCGTGCATTGATAACATGGTTGTACCCCTCAAATGCATCAGAAACAACGATTATTAAATCTTCGAAAATCAAGACTTGTAGATGCCCGTCTTACTGTCATACATGAACATATTATGATCAACTACTTAATCTGCAAACCGGCTAACTTCATTTGGACAAATTGTTCAGGAAGGAGAAAAAAGCTTAATAATTTAACTATCGAGCGAAATTTAACGATTCTAAAAATACACATCGAAATTTATTTATTTTACAAATTTAATAAACTGCACTATGAATTAGTACACTATTTTTTTAACTTCCCTTTTATAATATAGGTAATAAAAAAAATATATACAAATAGCGGAATTTTTCCATTTTTTGATATTGGAAATTTGGCACCTGCAGTTGTCTGTTTTGTCTGAAGAACGATAACGAATTTATTTATAGTTTAGGAATTTGAAATTTTGTGTGAGCATAGCAATTTTTTTTTAACAAAATTCCATCAAAATCTTATTTTTGGTCAAAATTGCAGTTAGTTGGTTTGAAAATTAAGCAGTCAATATGTAGAGTGCATTCGTTGAACACGTGGCATTTGGTTATTACATCATAATATAATATTTTTTTTACAATTTTACCGAGGCTTTGACTACGACTCGCTTTCATATCGCCTGTTCTCTTCTAGAATGGGATCCGTCGATCAGGTCCTCACTCCTATTCTGTTAAATAACTTTACAATTTTGCCTAGCTCTTCCGTCTTACCCACCGCCAGGACATTCTTTAATTTGTCGACATTCTCATAGATATCCGTAATTCGCAGCTGTACTCTGTGAAGTTCATATTTAGGGCATTGTCAATGTAAAATGTCCTCTAAAATATGACATTCATCGCAGAGTTGCGATTCACTTCTTCCCACGAGGACATCAAATATTTTGCCCATTGTGTGCCCTGTTCTTAGCCTCAGTATTAACTTAAGCTCACTCCTCGTCAAAGGAGACTCTACAAATCAGGGCACATCTCGTGGTGATGGTAGAATAGACTTACTCCATTTCCCCTTTTCTAATGATGCTCTATGGTGAAAATCTATACACATACTTTTGCCCATTTTTTTATAGCCTCATTCCAGACACATCATATAATGTTAACACGTAAATAACTCTTAACAATAATATAATCGAATTCCTACATTTATTTAGATGAATATTCCCAATTATTTCATATTATGTTATACGTACCACCATTAAAAAATTAAATAAAAAAATATTTAAATTAATGAACTCTCAAAATTAAAATTGGTTTTAGAGATTGATAAAACCGTTGATATAATTTAATTTTTACTTTTCGAGAGTTTAGGGAGTTGGTTTTATTTGTTTAATTCGAATCTATTACAAAAGCATCGGGAGATACTTCACAAACTTATCCATTTCAAAATTAATTAAATCAAACAGCCATTGAAATATTTTGTCTTGCACCCCGCTCAAATGTACAAAATAAATCAATCCGCTGAAATTACCGGAAACGTAAATAAACCCTACCCCAAATAAAATACACTTACTTACCCCACTTTGATAAACATCCCCTTAACTCCTTTTTTAAAGCTAAGCTGTTTATTAGACCCTTAATAAAATAAAGTACAGCCTCATCAAAAAATAATCGTCCCATAAAGGGTAGTTATTAAAAGTTTGTTGCTTTTTACGAGTGTATTATGCAAACCTTAAATGATATTATTTTTATGTCTTAGATCCCCCTGTAGGGACAGCAAGGTTGTTGCAGATGGCAATTAGCTTGAATTTATTATTTGTAGTAAAAAATATTATCCGTCAATGTCTTTAATTATTACCCTCCTCCACTTAACCAGGTTCTGCGTCACCTTTTAAAATTATATTTTTAAAAAATAGGTACATATTGGTTGAGCTTTTTTGGACTGTAATTTTGAAGGATGCTTGTGAATTCCGAGAGGGCGATTTAAACAGGATGCCAGGCATTGACCTTTGATGTTGAGAGGGCTTGCGCGCGCTGGAGCTTGTCACGGCTCATACACTCACGTACTAATAAGTAAATAGTTTTGGAGTGTCACTCTTACTGTTACACTTGGGTTAATATGAATGATGATGACGTTTGTATGAATGATGAGACATTCTGTACCGGTAACATGGCTTGAATAGATGTCTGATTGACTGAGCTCGTACGGAGCCTCTTATTAAGTTCTTGCTTCGACGAAGGCCACACTGTTGCAAGTTGACTCTCTCGTTGTCTACGTATAACTGCCCGTTGTTGAATCGGGTCTAAGACAATTTGGCGCCGGTCCAACTGGACGCCACGCAATTCGAAATTAAATAAACGTTAGGTACTTATAGGTACTTTAAAAAAATATATATAATATTAATATTTATATTTAAATTATTATATTATGATTTAAAAGTTGGTTAGAATTTAAATATACACACGTAAATAATGATTTAATCGTGCACATGTTTAAGTTCCAACGAAAAAAGACTTTTTTATTTTATATAAAGCCTTAGGCATGGTTATTCTCATTCTGCAATAAAAGACATTATAATAAGAGTAAAATCAATTAAAACTACTAAGTAGTAGATAGAACCTGATTATAGTTCATCGCCTAGGTTCTGTATACGTGTCTACGACAGTGCGGCGTCCAATTGTCCTAGCGTCCAATAATTGTCCTAGCGTCCAATAATTGTCCTAGCGTCCAATAATTGTCCTAGCGTCCAATAATTGTCCTGGTGTCCAATTGTCCCATTCCCGTTAAATCTCTATCTACTGATCACCAGTGATTGTTAAGTGTCTGGATGACAATAATAATAAGGATGGTAGATGTGACATATTTTTGCGGGTATAAGGATGCGATTGGGATCCATATTGGCCCAACCAGCTATGTAGGTGTAATGTTTTTTTTTTAATTATTAATAACCATGTCCTTGTTTTTTCGTACAAGGTAGTTGTTAGTAATTTTGAACAATCACAAACACCCAGGCTTTGAGAAAAACATAAATGTTTTTTTTGTCATGACTGGGAATTGAACCCAGAACTCTCGGGTGGAAGGCCAGCGCCTTACCCACTGCACTACAAGAGCCGCCTTATTAGCCGGTGTAATGTTTATTATTGAATGAATCTAAGAGCAATATTTTTATCTTCGGAAATCTTTATCAAATCCTTATGTCGGTTACCAGATAGAGCATAAAACTATAACTGTATCTTTATCAGAATCGTATTTTTAAAATATACGATTAAAAGTACCTGACTATATAGTTCACAATATAAACATGCAACCTTCCAAGCTGACCAGCTCCGCACCACACCTGGTTTTATCGTATTTTTTATACCTAAGAATTAATATCCAACCGTGTCTGATTACAATAACGTGGGTTCCTGGTTTGAACCAAAGATCTAGAAAATTGGAGTAGAATACTCTACTTTATAAATATTAATAAAATTTTCAAAATAAATTGAATTATGATAATATTTTGATAAAGTATAAATTATTTCTTAAAAAATCGAATATCGCAGTCAGTACTTAGTTGGTTAGGTTAGTCAAAGTGTTGCGTACTGTTTCGACATTGAGTTTATATCCCGAAACAGTTTTTATTGGCCCACATGCTCAGCGTACGTCAAAATGGAGCTTTTATGCTATTTTCAAAGCATGATGCTGGACATTCTTTAAACGTTGTAGATAATTTATTTACATAATTTTGAAGTCTTATTATTCTTTATATTTATTTTAAACATTTAATGACTGCATAATGTATTTTTATTACATAAAATAGTATTCTTTTAAACCTCTTGCTCTAATGTTTTAGAATATAGTCATATTTCAGTACGTCCATGTGAAGTGGTGTTAAGATTTTTTATATTAATTAATTTTTAAAAGCATTAATAAAACCATTAGTAAAATTTATATTGAAATTATTATAAGTAGTGAAATGTTTACAATAAAAAAATATATTGAAAATCTCTGTGATCCCAAATTTGACAAGAATTAGACATTTTATTATTTAAAAAATGGGCAAGATTTACACATTTAAAGATGATTTTAAACATACTGAGTATAAGCTATGTCTTTGCCCATTCAAATGTGATAAACATTCTACGAATAATATTTGCTTTATAATAATTATTGACCTAAGAATAAGGTAGTATTTTTTTGAAATACCCCATTTCTATTGGCATTTCCCAGTGGCTAAGCTTCAACATACGGCCGTAGCCATAAATTGGCAAACGATAAATGAAGTAGGGAGTATTTATATTTTAATTTTAATATTGTAAAATTATAAAAATATAATATATATATTTTAAAGCCTTTAAAAATGATTATTATAATTTTCTTGTAAATGCATTGTTAAGAAGCCTACGTAAATTAATTCAATTTACAAGATAAGTTTTTTGGTATCATTAAAAATTATCTCAGCTTACAAAAAAAACTTTTCTCTAATCCTGTTGCCGGCCACTTTAAGCCCCTAAGGGTAGATTGACTTATTTAAGATTAATTTGCGTTGAGAGATTCGCCCCTTTATTAGCATTTTTAAATTAAAGGCTTTTCAATCAAAGCTACCGTATACCCAAATGTATCACACAAAAAAACATGTTTATATTCAATCTCAATATCCAAGTTAACAAGTACTTGAGAGAGTTTTTTTTATATGGGTACTTAACAAATTCGAAGAAACTTATTCAATTATAATATTTTAAATAAATATTATTTATGTATAATATTTCGTTTGAACGTCATCATTTTGGCATATTTTTATGTAGATAAGTATCTAATTCACTAAATATGATGCGGGCAAAATAAATATCTTTTAAAAGAGTCCCAGGAAAAATTCTTTGGGAATGTAAAAGAAATTACTACTTACAGTTTGAGACATAACGATAAAGTTTTTTACATTTTATGGAATTATACTACTCAGTTTTGATATATTTAAAAAACGTATACGTGCTGAATATAAAATATATATAAATTGAAACTTTAATAACCTTCCCTTTAAGATGGTAATAAATTTCGTCGTTCCGTTGATGTCACATTAGGTTACACTGCGAGAGTGACAATATTACAGTATGTAAAAGAAAGTTCATATTTTGGCAACATAAATAAGTCTAGGTAATAAAATTTAATCATCATTATTTGCTATTTTTATGACGTTTTTCTTAGCTCGTATTCTTGTTTGTCCGGTCGTTGCTTATCCAGTACAAGTATTGCAATCGGTTTTTAACTAACTTCTTGACTAGCAGACATTTGAACTTAGAATATATCAGAACACGGTGCCAATGCATTCTTTTAATACTTTTAGCCATTTTTAAGTAGAATTGAATTCCGTAATCCAATCCACTATTATTGGTTGCTAAGGAGGTCGTCCTAGCAAATAAATTATTAATATATACGTGCGTTACCATGGAAATCAAAATGACATTAAAGTATTCTATATTTGTTTGTTTGTTTGTTTCAAAATAGCAAATAAATGATTTGTTGACAATTGCCTTATTTGTCCTAAATTATTAATACATAGAATTGTCAAGTTTATATTATGATTCAACAAAAAATTTAAAAACTTGGTATATAAAAAGTTCTTTTTATCTTGTAATTATTTAATGTATAAAATAATCGGAATGCCATTTAAATTATTATAATCACATGATTATTTATATGTAATATTCTTACAGCCTATAAGAAATAGAAGAAATCATAGAGCGGTACCAGGAATACAAACTGCCACTATGCATGGGTTTTATAGACTATGAGAAGGCGTTTGATTCGATAAAGAAATGTTCAATACTCGACGCACTCAGAAAACAAGGAATCCTTGGACGCTATATAAATATTTTCAATAATATATACAGTAGCGCAACAGCATCTGTAAATCTCCATAAACCATCGCGCAGATTTCCTATCAGCAAAGGAGTCCGACAAGGTGATACAATCTCACCTAAACTATTTACAGCTACCCTTGAAGACTTATTCAGGCAACTTGACTGGAATGACAAAGGGATCCCCATAAATGGAGAATACCTGAATCATCTGCGCTTTGCCGATGACATAGTAATTTTCTCGCAAGACTCAGAAGACCTCCAAAGCAGAATGCAGGAACTCGCTGAAGTAAGCAACAAAGTAGGTTTGAAAATAAATGTAACAAAGACGAAAGTCATGTTCAACTGCTTTGCAGGCCAAAAAGAGATCCTCATCAATGGCACTCAGCTCGAACAGGTGAAAAGCTACATCTATCTGGGACAACAAGTATCTATAGATGGATGTATATTTGATGAAATTGTTCGCAGAGTAAAGCTAGGCTGGAGTGCTTTTGGCCGCCTGAATAATGTCTTCAAAAGTGACCTTCCACTGTGCCTAAAGCGCAAAGTGTTCAACCAGTGTGTGCTTCCCGTGATGACATATGCGTGTGAAACATGGACCCTAAGTAAAAGAGAGATCCAGAAACTTAGAGTAGCACAACGTGGTAAGGAGAGGTGCATGCTGGGCATAACGCGAAAGGACAAAAAGAGGAATGAGTGGATAAGGAAGCAGACAAGGGCTTGCGATGTAATAGAGTTTATTAAAAGCCTTAAATGGAGATGGGCTGGACACATAGCTCGAAGAAGAGACAATCGTTGGACAAATCTAGTCATCCAGTGGTATCCAAAAAGTACAAAACGTCCACAAGGTAGACCTAGAGGCCGCTGGATCAATGAAATGATAAAGTTCTGCGGAAGTACGTGGCAACGCAATGCACAGGACCGAGAGAAGTGGAAGCAACTTGAAGAGGCCTTCATCCAGCAGTGGATAGATTCCGGCTGATGATGATGATGATAAGAAAGTGATAATGCGATCTTGATCACACTCGACTTCTACAACAACTACTACTTTACCATGTTAGATCCTTAGATGATCATAATATATGGGCCTCCATAGAGTGGCAGTTGTATTAAGAGATTTATTTTTACAAGAAATATAATGTTAGCCACTTCATCAACCTACAAGGTTTATACTCTTTTCGGAAGTGAGATGGAATAAGGAACAGGCAGGGTAGGTTGGTTTGACTCCCAAATGAATAACTCAGAATTTTTTGCGTGAATGAAATGAACCCTGGTTTTATTATTTCCTTCCAAATAAATATTAATTTAAATATTACAGATAAATTTACAGATTATAATTTAGATGTGAGAAATCACGAGTATGCGTTCTCATGAATTGCAAAGTTCGACCGGGCGAAGCAAAACGATAACCTTACGGTTAAATCTTTGATAACTGACTGACGATGTTGCTTTCTTCTATTGAGTGTTTTATACAGATTCGGTATAATAGAAAAATGCTGCTGTCACTACTAGAATATTTAGATAATCATGCTTATTATGTTTATTGTGTAATGCTTGATTCGTTTTAAAAATCATAAATAATTGATTTGAATTTGAATAATTATGCAGTTTTTAATAATTGAGCAAGATTGATTTTATACAAAAAACTTTTGTGCATATCATAGCAAACTTAAATAGCATTATTTTTTATTTTGCGGAATTATTGAATTATTTTTGCTAAATTAGCTTTTTGTTGAAATTTGATTGATTCGCATAAATCGCTTGTTTTGCAATTTTAACTATATAATGTTTTAAGATACATTGTTATTATAAATTAATGGTTTCCTGCCAAGTCATGCTGGACGGTATGGTATTGACCCTACACTCTGATTCCAAACACAAATTGAAAAAAAAAATCTGTGTATATTCCAAACCCAGGATTCGAACTTGAGACCCACGAAATTATAAGTCTACGCTTAAGCCGCTCGGCCATCGTGGTCGTTTCACACCGCTAACTTTCATACTTTCTAAGAATAGTTTGAGTAGTTGCATATACTTTTAGATTTAAGATACTATTTTTTATAATTTCTTTTTTGTAATGGTATGCGACGGTCTATTTGCAATGTGTGACATATGTGTGTGTGACATATAATGTATGACATGTAAATTCGATGTGATGGATATCTGTCAACTATATATATTAACTGAATGATGCTAAAGATTTTTAAAGTAATAATTTTATATTAAAATTGATGATTCTAAGAAAAGCTGAAATAATATTATGAAGATGACGAAGTGCATACTTACTGAAATATTAGGAGTTTAATTGGCACGGTAACCTACGGTGATAATACAGTTTCAAGAGTGTAATTATATGGTAAATAGATAATCTTTTTAAAAACAAAGTCTTTCCTTTCACAAAAGTATCTATCTAAATATTATACCGTAGGTTACATATTTTTACATGTGATTTATTATCATTGGCTCGAATGACGTAATTTTTAGTAGGTTTGCATGCCTGCTAATTTACACGTGTCGGGTTCGATCCCAACCGCTGCTAACGTTGTATTTATTTATTTTTCAGTTAATCCTGACGAACTTTGCTTAATACATCAGTGGGATTGTCACTAGACGAGCTATTTGTTAGGGATTGCAATACCGGTATTTCAAAACCGATATTCCAGTATTTATCAATACCGAAATACTGGTTTTAAAAATCCAAATACCGAAATTTTCGGTATTAACAAACAACACTCGTTTACGTTTTTGGCAATGAATTTAATGTTATTTCTTCATTAATTTGTACTGTATTTCCTATTCAATTAAGTGTATAAGTTATGTGCTGATAAAATGGAAATTATTGACTGAATCCAACATAGGTAAAATAATAATAAAACATCATTAAGTATACCCATTTAAATAAAATTCTCTCGATAAATTATTAACATACTGATATTAACTAAATAAAAAACATCCGTGACAATTCTATAATAACATTATTGATGATTGTACAAGTGTTGAATGAAAGAAGCTTTTCCTGCAGCTGCACTTATTTACACTTAATGAACTCCCCTTTTTGAGAGCTTTAGTTGAAATTATCAATATATTCAAATTATTTGTAAAAATCACCAATTCTACAATATTGTGATGAATACATATTTTTAAATGTCACCATAATACATGTTAGTACCTAGGTAGGTTTTTTTCTATAAAATAACGGTTGTAAAGAGATTGTAATAGGTATATTTACTGATAAGTGGGTACTTATGTTTTAACGAATCCCGGTATTCAATAGGAAATACCGACAAACTGGTATTGATATTTTCATTCGGTATTGCAACCCCTACTTTTTATGTACCGTAATTATTATAGTCTAACTAACTATTTGTCGAACTTAGTTTTTTCTTCCGGCAAATTCATAAACTTAATAAGTTCATTTCTGCTAGTATAATTTAACTCCTGCAATATGGTAGTCACATGATACTTATGTAACCATGCACTGACAGAGCGACGTACATTTAGTGAAACTTAAAGATGACGGAGTGCAAAAACACAACGGTATCAATGGCTTGATGGCGTACAGAAAGATTTTCGGAAGTTTAGAGTAATTATTATATAATATCTCAGGTGTTTTCATGGTATGTGTGTACAATATGTAGAATTTTACATTCTCAAATCTTGTGATTTTTTTATTGAATAAAAGAAATGGTTTATTAACAACTGGAGTATTTGTATAAGATTGAATAAATGCAAGCTTTACGAATGTAAGAATTTTTAAGTAGAAAGACATAAGAAGCGCCTAGTTTCAAAAGCCCCTAAAACGGTTTTTGAATTTTTTTGAGTTAGATATGTATTTACATGGATATTTTTGTTACTTATGTGTTGGCCAAAGATTGAACTTTAAAAAACGCCAAAAACCGTCAATACGTATGATCAAAAATAAGGGTAAATTTCAAAACCCACTAAAATGGTTGGGTGTGCCTTTCAAATACCCTTTAAATGGAAAGCCAAAATACTCCTTAGAATGAAACGAATTTAAAAATAAATACATAAAGTTCACAGATTAAATATATATGATTTTTTCTCATTTTTCTCAAAACGACCTAAAATCGTTTTTATCATTTTTCTCACAACTACCTAAAATCGTTTTAGGGGCTTTTGAAATTAAGCGCTTCATAACACACACAGGCTTAAAAACTATTTCAGAAAATACGTGTAAATTATTGGTTTTACTTACAAATTTATCTGTGCCAAATATTCTGATTCAAACCGATTTATTTAATATTATTCTTTATTGTACGTTTGTTACCTTAACTAAGTTACGATAGGCAGTGAACCTAAACTTATTTTTTATAAGTCGTAAGAGACCTCTTAATTTTCAAAAAGGTAGGCTTTATAGTCTTGGATAGTGATGTCCACAGCAACAATCGAGGTGTATTACATTTTTTAGATCCCCAAGAAAATCGTAAATGTTTACAAGCTTCACTTCTTCCTGTGTACCCTATAACTTTCTAGTATCTTCCCAAACATGGTCACCCACTGCGAGAAAGTTTTTTTTATGAAACAACATAATACGACCTAAAAACGTGAAAAGCAAATACGCAATAAAACCAACTCTAGAAGAAGGCAGAGGCTATAATTATATGAAAGTGATTCAGGAAAACAAAACGTCTAAGACTAATTTTATTATTAGACTATAAATATCATTCAATTATCTCCATAGAAACTCGACATGCTATATTACATAATATATCACATTTGTTTTCTGATGATTATGATTTCTGATAGTTACAATAATATAATGCAAAATGCTTCATCTTCCTATAAATCCACAACATTACCATTTTTAAAATTAACTATTTCTTTTATTCAACGAATAATTCACAAGATTTAATAATGTATCATTCTGATAATTGAACATGAATAATTTTCAAAAACACTTTCTGAGAAAATATATTATAACCAATAGAAAAAAATATTTTGAAAAAAGTAAGCCACCCCGACAAGGAATCAAACCTTGCATCTCCTGGGTTTACGCCCCGTTCGTCGCATTTACCTCTATGCTACGCAGTGACATACTAATTGCGACAAATTTTAACTATTGGCCTTATTAAGAGGACGTTCTACAGAATTGGCCTTGAGAATTGAAAATATGATTTTTTAACATGTGGTCCATAATATCTGGTCTACTAGTTAATATAAAAAGGTCGTGTCAAAGTTGTTTGTGTTAATAAATTTGCTCTGTGACTGATCCGACTCATATTTCACATTTATTTCATCAGGGCTGTCGAAGACATAAATCATAATATATATTTATAATTTTAAATTTTTATTTATAATATA
The DNA here is from genome assembly GCF_057557595.1 of Rhyacophila brunnea. Lineage (NCBI taxonomy): Eukaryota > Metazoa > Arthropoda > Insecta > Trichoptera > Rhyacophilidae > Rhyacophila > Rhyacophila brunnea. Next base: position 25,016,732 of record NW_028232904.1, on the reverse strand, counting down.
TAATATTTAAGTTTTGTGCATCTAATGCCGGGTCCACACTGGCAACAAGTTAATTTGCTGGCAACCTCGTTAGATTTTACGATAATTATTGTAAAATTTCTTAAGCAATTATGGTAAGTATCGTAAAATTTAATGAGGTTGCCAGCAACTTGTTGCCAGTGTGGAAATGGCTTAACGTAGTGGCATGGACCTGGGGTTAGCTAATTCAGGAAGTCAACACCCATTATAGAATTTTTTTCCAGTTTTGGTTGCATTATATTCCAAAACTCTTCTGTAAAAATCGTTTCCGAGTTTATAAATGGAGATTTCTCGGTGTACATAGTAAACAAACCTACGAATAAAAAAAGACAAAAAGGAACATACTGATTCATCGCAGTAAAATCTGGTAATCAAATTCGCCATTTTGAAAAGCGACGATTTTGCGTAAACAAATATCACGTGGTCTGTACGTGTGCGGCAAACTTCGAATGTGTTTGTAATTTTGTGCAAAGTGCGAATGTAATGTTTTCAAATAATTGATATGGATTAATTAAACCATCGTATTATTTTCTCGAAATCATAAACATACTATAATAGTATGTATTTGAGTATCAACCTATGTTCAATTTGAATTGGGTTATAATAATAATATACCCGTATATATATCAATAGTATGTTTGCTACAAAATCCACCCAAGTTATCAGTACGTACTTGCACAGGTTTGATTAAAAACCATGATGAAATTAACATAACAATATGAATGCTTAATATTATTTTGACAGCCCTGTTTTCTGATCGGCTTCATCTCGCAGGTGTTCATAAAATAATAATAATTCTCCGCGCGGCAGAAATTATCAGTAATAATAATAATATTTCTTGAAATAAAATCTCCGATGATTAGTGATTTTTGCGAAAAGATCGATTTAAATTGACGTAGTTACGACGCCGAGGTCCTTTTTATACTGAATTATATTTGAACGGCGGGCTCTTCAGCGGGCCCTTAATATCTACTCATCAGCGTTCTTCTAAATCAAGCTTCATTGGCAATCGGTTTTTGTTTTTATTAAATCAAAGTAGATTCCTATTACATCAATTACTAACCGACGTCGTGGATTTCTCCAATATTTTTTATGATGTAACTTACTTGAACTTGCCAATAATTTATAATTATATTTTTCTTTTATTCAACGACTAATTCACAACATTTAAGAATGTACCATTCCGATTATTGAACACACCTACATAATTTTGAAAAACACTTTCTGAGAAAATATATTATAACCAATAGAAAAAATCTTTTCCAGCGCATTTCAGTGAAGGACTGTTTTAGACGGAATGATTCTGATGCTGGGGGGGGGGGAGTTATATCAAGGGTGCCAGGCATTGATCTTTTATGATGATGAGGCTGGCTCCGTAGTCTGGTTATTACTCACACGCATTACCACTATTTATTTTTTCGCGCGTTATTTTTTATTGAATCAGCCTGTACCTACGCGGCACTTGACGGTCAAAATCAGTGCATATTGATGACGTCTTAATGGTTTACAGGTTATATGTATTTACAGGCACACGGTTGCAGAATAACTGCCTGTTAATAGTAGGTCGGGCAAGGGTTATGATGTCAGATGGGTAAGACATTTATATTGTTTTGGTTACGTGTAAATTGTACGTAAAACATTTCACCGTAGCACAGTTTGCCGTGAGTTTTCTTATCGGAAAGGAATGACTGTATACTATACGGTCTCCAATTTTATTATATTTAATATGGAAATTAATTCAATTTTCATAGCTGAGTTTGGCAAAATTCATGAATTCAAGAATGTAAACCTAACCTAACCTAACAAATAATCGAGCATATCGGCTATTTGCAAAATATTTTTGCTACTGGTTTCCTGTAAACCGATACGAACTGTGTTTTATTATATATGAATTTTATATCAGTACTATACGACCAAAGAGGTTGGACAGTCTTTAACACAATGCTTACGGGCCCTTTTAATTAATTTTGTAATTAACGTGTTAATTTGCATTCGAAAAGTAATTAGCAAAAACACAATTTTGTGCGGCCCGTAAGCTATGAGTTAACCCATAGTATAATGTCATATATTTCCGATAAAACATGTCACGGTGAAGTGTGATACGGCGTACTGGATATGTATAAGTTTCTGGACACAATTGTATTCTTTTTCTTCGACCATATCCGATCCTAATAGGATCATATGGGCCTCCACAGAGTAGAGGTTTGTATTAACAGATTTTGTTTTTACGAGAAATGGATGTCAGCCACTTGCTCAACCTATTAGGTCCATACCCTGACCCACACACATATTGAAAAACAATAGGTGTACTTGCCAGACCCAGGATTCGAACCTGGGACCCACGGCATGATAGTCCAGCGCTTATGCCGCGCGGCCACCGTGGGCAAATTGTATTAGGGCCGCCATAATTGGCCTAACCAGTTATTAATATAATAATATTATGCAATATCACTAAATAATAGACATATATTATTAGGTATCTAATACAGTACCTAGTTATATTAATTGTCTATGTCATGAATAATAGTATCTAGCGAGAATATATGCAATGTACGACATTTACATATCAGATTAACACCTTCAGATTTTCTGTTCAGTTCTTAAGTTTGTAAGTTCTTTAGTAATGTTTTAATTTCGTCGGTAACTATGAAATTAGTATTGTCATTGATCTTAAATATTATGAAAACTGATCGCCTTTCAATGGCGAAATTTGAAAAATAAGGGTTTATCCTAAGTATGACAAATATTTTTCATAAATCACAGAACGGTCGATAGCTTAAAGACTAGAGCATTCACGCGGAAACTTCAGATCATTTTTTCCAATATTTTTTTTGATCATCATAACTTGAAAACAACTCAGATCCATACCTACTTGAAAAAAACGACTTTAACTAGTGTTAATTGGATTTTCACCAATATGCTTTACAAATTAAGCTACGGGTGTCTAATTTAATAACGACAAAATTAACTGGTAGTTTTTACATGCAGTAATAATAAAATTTAGTTAATTTTGGGCTATATAGGTTTTGGTATATTAAGTGAAGGTATTAATAATAAAATTATTTAGCCATATTTCTATAATGAAGAATATTATAATATAACATTTTTAAATCATGTGTATATTTAGTATTACATAAAAAAGTAAAACTGTGATTTCTCTTGTTTATTAATTTTACTACGTTTTTATTTGCTCATATTCTTGTTTTTCCAGTACAGATTTTTTCTTGTTTGTCCAAGATTTTTAACTAACTTCCCGACTAGCTAGCTAATATTTGAAACTTTCAGATATCAGAACACGACGACAATGCATTATTTTAATACTTTTGGCCATCTTTAAGCAGAATTGAATTCATTTTCAGTTAATTCTGATTTGTATGTTTCAGAAAAAAATCGTTAAAAGTAATATTTATTTTACTACTCACTATTATTGGTTGCTATAGGGTCCTAGAAACTAAATTATTAATAAATACGTGCGTTTCTATGGAACTCAATATGAAATGTCAAAATGACATTTCAGTAAAATTTAAAAACGTGGTCTATAAAAAGTTCTTTTTATCTTGTAATTATTTATTGTTTTTTTATTTAATTTTCTATAGTTACCTAGTCAAAGTGGGGCAAATAGTCTAATAGCGTTTGTATAATTATGTATTATCATGCTTGTAGAGCCAATGATCATGGCTTAACGATTATGTTTATTTATAAAATTGTAGAAAAGTTTTGTGGTGAACACAGCCGTATAAAACACACCCTTAATGCACGTAACCCCGCATGGCAGTCACTTTACGATTCTCCACCCTGCTGCACCCCCGATCTCTCGTTCGCTCATCCCCGAAGGCTAATATCGTCGTTCAGTGAGCGGAGGTGGAAAAAATTAATGACTTTGCACCGGGAAACGTCATTTGTGTGAAAACCACCCCCCGCCGTCCACCCTCTGCGCTTCGACAGTTTTTCAGGCGAGCATCGCCGAACTTTGGCGAACATTACCGAAGCTGAATTGGCGCCCTGATGTGCTTACGGCAGAAGTTTTTATTTATAACCCGCATGGTGGTTTTTAATATTGAAGTTTTTAATGTCGGTTTTGCCGCGTCTAAGTAAATTTTGTTTTAAAATTAGCAGATTTCAAAAATCCAGAGCAAAACATTATAATAACAATGTATCAGATGATTTTCAGACGTTACTTATAATAGTTATCTATTCTACGAGTAAAAGCATTAGAAAACAGTTATTTTTCGAATTCCCCTTTTAAATATACAATAATTGGTTTTGTTCAAATTGTGTTGATTTTTGGCAATAGGTTTTTGTTTTTCAAACCAAGATATCAATTAAGTGATCTAATTACTTGCAGACGCTCGGATTACTCAAAATTTTAGTTATAATAGCAGTGGCGAAGGGTGGAGGTAGGCTGTTAAGATTTGTCATAAATAGTGCACATTAAACTTTTTCAGTCATAAGTATTTGTTTTTATTGAACTAAAATTAGGAGTTGGTTAATTTAAATAATTCAATTAAGCCCTGCCCAAGCAAAACCATAATAGTTTTGGTATGCTTTGGGCGATACGACAATATTGTGCACACCCTTTTATTCATACTTATTTATTTTCGTTGAATTATGTATGATTTAATGTCATAATTATAGATATTTTATAGATAGACGAGTATTTTTAACTATTACCTATTATGGCTTGGTTTTTGCAAGGTATAATTGACTTTAAAAAAAACTAACCAACACCATCTTTGAATATAATAATTGTACTCTTAGAGTGAAAACAAATATGTATATAATAAACTTGTGGTATTTGTTCAAATTCATCTTTTTTATAAATGTAAACATTACAAGTTATTAATTTAAGACGTTCACAACGTGACAATATTTAGAAACAAAGAGTAAGTATAAGAAAATTATTACACAGTTATTAAACAGTAAAAAAGTGTATCCTCACACAGGTAGGTGAGTGATCAGTAAAACACGTGAGGGCACGTCTTGATGTAACATTTATTTGAGTTGATTAAGACTCTAGTGTGCGTGCGTGAGTGTGCAATGCAAGTGTGTTGCTCTCGGAGGCCTGTGACGGACTTAGCTCACGCGGACGCTACAATTTTTTTTAGTTTATTCAACGAATAATTCACAAAATATGCATATGTAACGTTTTTTTTATATTGAGCATGCATAATTTGAAAACACCTCTGATATATTATAATAATTATTATACCTTCTAGAGAAAATATGCTTTTGAACGACGCTTTAGTATCACTATATGACGGTATCCATCCACCAGTTCTCTGCTTTCACGTACTACGAGGGTGGGTCAATAAGTCCTTAGAAAAGCCGACAGGTGGCGCGACTAGTACTGTAAGCGGTTTGTTTTCATGCAGCGGCACTACCGATTGAGTATACTGCGAAGTTTCAATCAGATTGGTCGGGTTGTTGTGTGTTTCTCGTACATTTGAAAAAAAATTTTCTTGTGGAAAATGGAAAAATGGAAAATGGAGAAAATTGAGTTTAGAGCTGTTGTTAAACATTTTATATAAAAGGGTTAACAGCAAAGGAAATAAAAAATGAGTTGGATTTAGTTCACAGCAGATCTGCTCCTTCACTTGCAACTATTTATAACTGGTTAAATGAATTTAAACGTGGTCGTACATCAACAAAGGATGAACCACGCTCAGGACGTCCTGTAGAGGTGAATACACCAGAAATGATCAATAAAATCCACGATATGGTGTTAAGTGACCAAAGATTAAAGTTGAGTGAGATAATTGAGGTTACAGGGATCTCAAAAGGTAGCGTCATTTCTATTTTACATGACAAATTGGGCATGAAAAATATTTCTGCAAGATGGGTGCCGCGTTTGCTCACAGTCGACAATAAACGCAATAGGGTGGTGGCCTCTAAAGCCCTGTTGTCGCTCATGCAACGCAATCCGGATGAATTTTTTCGTCGCTTTGTAACTGTAGATGAAACATGGATACACCACTATACTCCCGAGACGAAAGAACAGTCAAAGCAGTGGATTGCGAAAGGCGAACCATGTCCAAAGAAGGCGAAAACCGTAAAATCAGCTGGTAAGGTTATGGCTACTGTATTTTGGGATGCACGTGGAATTATTTTCGTTGACTATTTGGAAAAAGGAAAAACAATAACAGGGGATTATTATGCATCTTTATTGGACCAGCTAAAAAACAAAATTGAAGAAAAACGGCCTCATTTAAACAGGAAAAAAATCCTCTTTCATCAGGACAATGCCCGTGTTCACACATGTTTACGATCAATGGCTAAAATTGAAGAATTGAAGTTCGAATTGGTCGACCACCCACCGCATTCGCCAGATTTAGCCCCCAGTGACTTTTTCCTTTTCCCAAACTTAGAAAAATGGCTAAGTGGACAACGTTTTTTTTCAAATGAAGAAGTCATCGATCGGACAAATGCTTATTTTGAGGACCTTCCAAAAACTTATTTTTCTGACGGTTTAAAAAAAATTGAGAAACGTCTAACCAAGTGTATTGAGCTCCAAGGAGATTATGTTGAGAAATAAAAAAAAAATACAAAAAGAAAAACTGTTTTAATGCTTTTTTCTAAGGAATTATTGACCCACCCTCGTATAATCGTATATGTATATATTTTTAAGTTTTTTTGCGCAGTTCTAAGTAAAAAAAAATAATGACAATTTCACAAAACAAATTAAAATAGCGTTACTGCCATACACATTATCTACTGAAAAAATAGTTATTAGGTAAATTATAGTTAAATGTTGTGGTGGTTCCTTATAATGATGAAAAATAATTTGTAAATCATAGAAAAAATTTATTGTATGGTTTTAGAGGGTATTTTGGCCATTTTAATGACTACCTATATTTTCTTTTTTTTCTTTGGAAGTGGTAAAAACATGATGATGGGATTATATACCAACTTTGCTTTAGGCAATATTACAACATTTTTCTTGGCTCGTATTCTTATTTGTCCGGTGGTTTTTTGTCCGGTACAAATCTTGCAATCGATTTTTAACTAACATCCCGACTAGCTAGACATTTGAATAGAATATATCAGAACACGATGCGAATGCATTTTTTTAATACTTTTAGCCATATTTAAGTAGAATTGATTTCATTTTCAGTTAATTATATTTTGTATGAAAAGTTATTTTGACACCATTATTGGTTGCTAGGGGTCTGGGGTCCTAGCAACTAAATTATTAATATATACGTGCGTTACTATGGAAACCAATATGACATGTAAAAATTACATTTCAGTATTATTTCTATCAAGTACAAATTTTTTTGGTCGTTTAAGCTAGTCAAGTCAAGTTTATATGATTCAACAGAAACTTTAAAAACGTTGTACCTATATAAAAAGTTATTTTTATCTTGTAATTATTTTTCTAAGCTTTTACATACATTAGCCACTTTCTTAAATAATATTCCACCATAAAATATATACCTAATAATTATTACCAAAAATCTAGATATTCTTTCGTACAGCCCTCGATTTTTTTTAAATATTATAGTTTTAATACACATTACTTGCCTTGTTTTAGTACTTCATGTAATTTCTCAACCCTTTCTCATTCATTTGGGTAAATTATATCAACATTATTATTACATAGTAAATATAATAATAATATTTATTATATAAAAAAAAATATTACTTTGGTGATGTATATCCCTGATTCACCAAATACACGTCGTTTCATAGAGGTAATTGGTTTGGTGGGCGGTCACCGAGAGAGCGTTACGCGAGGGGGCAATTGGAAAATACCGTCGAAGCCTTTTTACCCCCCATTAAGTCTGTAATGCTTGATAGTTGTTTTTGATCTATTATGTATGGCATGAGTGAATTAGCTGTTTGAAATTGGTCACATCTAAAGCTCCGTTGGGCAAGATTTGATTGAATTGTCCAATAAAAAAGCTTATAGCGATATACTTTACCTCAGTAGGTATATATTATATTATCACCATTATTTGAAATAATCTACACTGTCTCTAAAACTGTTAAAGTTTTTAGACATTTCGAATTTTAAAAATTTCTATAGTCAAATATGTCGAAAACTTATAATCGGAGTGGCTGTTGGCAGAAAAATACGAACCTTGCAATTTGAGATTTTTTTTTGATAATTTACAATTTCAACTGTATTAATTAATAAATATGTAGGTACTTATCTGAAAACATTAAAAAGATTTTTTTTAAGTCAAAGATAAACTTACAATTATTCAAAAAAAAATGTGAATTTGTTACGTCATAAGTTACGTTATTATTATTTATTTTATTATTTTTTTATTTTTTCTCGTGTATATTTTTGACTAAATAATTCATAGTTTTAATATTTTTTTTTATTTATTTTTTTTAAAAACATAAATTTTTATAAGAATATAAAAATGTGTATAACTTGAAATCCTTTTGAAAAAAACCCGTCACAATGAAAAAGCTTTCTTTATGTGGGTATTCTTTCCCTTTACATCTAATCTCAGATAATATATTCTATTCGTTAAAGTGTAAGCCGTATATTATTGAATAATTTATCCACTTCTAATAAATAAATCTTGACCGGTTTCGTCCGCTTCAGAGGGACATTTTCAACTGAATAATAATTATAAAACAGATATTTGCCAAAACAAATTCAAAATACGACATAAATATTCTACTAATACATACATTGCATTAGCAGTCCAATATATTATTACAATATAATACAATATAATAATAATATCCAATTTCATTAATTTTAATAATTTAATTATTGTTATTGACACAGTATTATGTTTTGGCTATTATCTAATATGGCTTGGATTAGGCAGGGTTTAATTGAATATTAACCAATTCGCTGTAAACCTTTTAATTAATATTTAATTACTACATTTAAATAACATGCTAATTATATCTAATGACCATCTGATGGGACGCAGTGAAACTAACAAATAATACTGTCTTTCCGTTGTAGTCTTAGTTCAATGTAAACAACGTTTAGTGTGCAATATTAATGTCGGATCTTTACAGCCTACCTCTACCTCTCACCACTTGTATGATGATACCGAAAGGCAAAATTATTCGCTTAAAGCGATTAAAATAAAACTAAAATGAATTAGAATAAAAAAATAATTAATATGTTGTAACAGGTTTACTTTCAACTACCTTTTTTACTTTCAAAAATGATACTTATTAGGTACATAGAGATATTATATTTGTGAATTTCGGAAATAGCTTTTACAACTTTATTATTAGTTGGGATGGATATAATATTATAGTTGTTCAACTGAAGGTGGAGAGAGGGGCTCTGAAAAAAAACTTTGAAAAGGCGGTTGTGAGGGAAAAAAGTTTGGAAAACTACGATTTAGAGTTGGAGAGTAGGAAATAAAATATACCTTGTACGTTGGTAAAATATTTTTCCTCATCTGATTTAGTTCAAACATTATTAAATTTATTTGTAGATTTCAAGTTTTAATTGGAATTATTATGTTGAAGCATGTTTTCAAAAAAATCAAAGGTAAATCGTTTTTTCAATTACACTAAACTTACAGCGTACTTATTTTTTTCTCTACTTAAAAGTTATTAAAACCGGAAACTTTTTTTATAAAACGTCTAAAAAAGAATCATTCCTTTCAAAAGCTTTTTAATTATTAACTTAGCATCGCAGAGAGAAATATAAGGAATCCTAAAAGTATATCTTCAAGAGTAAATAATCTCAAAACAATTATAGTATAAAGTATTATTTTTTAAGTGATTTAAAAGATGCAACCATACTTGTCAATAGTTAAATATTAAAACGACCTTAGAGTAATAATAAGAGAGTGCCTATTGTTCGGCAAAATGAAGCCGTCTTTCTCTCGTATAAACGCAACGCAGTAGAACTTTAATATTATTTGTAATAACTCAACTATGAAACGTTTTATAATCATGTTGGTTCTCAATAAGGCTACCAAATTTAAGTACAACATAGTTAAATATATTTTCTACTAAGTTAATTAAAAATAATTATAACTAAATTTATATTTAATACAAAATACACATGCTCGCAGTTTTTAAATGAATGTAATCATTCAAATCAATATTTATCGGCGACGTCTCCAAAAAATATTTAATTCAGCCGTAGAAATTCTATCATACTCTAACGCATCTTGCGTAAATATTATAAGCGTACCGAATGCATTCTCATTTGCACATATGGTTCGTTTTTGTTCAGGCCTTGATCACGACAGTAGAAAAGCAAGTCTATGGCGTTTATTTCACCGATATTTCGACATAAAATTTTACATCATTTTGTTTACATTAGTTTATAATGAAGTCTCCAAAAATAAATGACAAAATACTTACTTCATTTACCTTTCATATAGTTATTATAATATGATTTTAAATAATGAAGAGTTTATAAAATGTTTGTTATGAAAAATAGGGTATAAAAACCATGATTTTTTTGGGTTACAACTGAAGTTTTCTTTTAACTATGTTAAATTTATTTAGCAAATAGATCAGTCGGTCGGAAAATGAAAAATGTGAGTTTGGATTTTATTCTGTAAAGCATGTTTCTTTGGGTTGGGTTGTGTCTTCAGTAGTTATTAAAAAATATATGTTAGTATATAACTCATGTATATTTTATATTGATTGTTTCAGAACGTACGTGAGAAATGCCTACACTTATCACCTGAGTGAAATATTTTTCACTGTCGTCAACGAGTATACAGATTGGGAAAGAACAGTTCAGGTAATTATAACAAATATTTATTTTTAATTATCAAGCGTTAATACCCCACAATCGTCTACCCCACGTGAGGTTGCGGAGCTATTAAAATAAAATACAATATCATGTAATAGCATATAACTATATGGGGTAGAAAATAACCGCAGATAAAAACAAAATATAAAATGCCGTCGATTTATTATCCGAGATAACGGAAGGCAAACATTCCAATACTTTTATGTTACTTGGTTAATGCAGTGAGCAATGTGTGGTTATCAATTCTTCGTAAACTTCTCGCGGATTCCATGCCTTGTAACGTCGCCCCCGCCAGCGTTCTCAATTATCCAAATAAATTATTATGTCACACGGTTGTGACACTAAATATAATTATATACCATAGTTCTATGGAGTTTTTTTTCTTTCTTAATGTCCTTCTTTAAGCACTACGAAGCGTGGTTGCAGCATCAGTCCCGTACTGCTCCGTCTCGGAATGGAATGAGCACTTAAAATCACTTCTTTCAGACACGTTTATAGCGTTTGAAAGGCGGTCATGCATATCTACGGCTGAACATATATACCGAGTGGTGGTGAGAACCTAGGTAATTTTATAGGGAAACAAATCAAAATTTCAAGGTTTAGAGTTAATAACTCGTTGTAGAAAACTTTTATCTTTATAATGCAGTAAAAGTATATGTCAAAATGTTTTAAATGAGCCATAAATTGAATAACCCTTTCCAGGAGTAGTCATTAATTCAACTCTATACGGAAACGGCTGGGTTGAATTTTTGTTAAAATATAAAATTTGATTGTGCCTTTCTAAATTCCGTAAAACTAAAATTAAAAAATCACATTTCCTACGAAAATCAAGCCTGTAAAATTAAAATGAGATTTTTGTTTAAAATTTTAAATGCCATTGTCGAATAACGAGGTTTTTCTAGTTATTTCCTTATTGAACGATGATATAATATACTACGAGTATATATAATCATGTCCTTGCTTTTTCGTACAAGATGGTTGTTAGTAATTTTGAGCAATCGCAAACCACATGTTTTGAGAAAATCACATATATATATTGCGTCCTCATCGGGAATCGAACCCAGAACTCCCGGGTGGAAGGCCAGCGCCTTACGCAATGCGCCACGAAAGCACCACTTGTGTGTCATGGATTATTTATATATATAAAATTGTATACTAGAAAACAATACAAAGACATTCGATTTATTATAGAACATACATAGGACAAAGTAATTCAAAGGCATGTCAAACTTTAAAATTGGAATTACTCCAGAACATGATTTCGAGACTTATAGATGTTTGACAATAACTCCACTATATATTCTTGTATATAAAATATATTTTTATTTATTTATATATATATATGTATCAATTTTATATTCACAAAAGATCATACTGGCCTCCATAGATTTTTTTTTACAAAAAAATAATGTCAGCCACTTGCTCAATCTATTAAGTTCAAACTATAGGTCAAAATACACATTGATAAAAATAACATATTGTGTTTTGTTTGCCAGACCCGGTATTTGATTCCGAGACCTACGACATTATAAGCCAACACACAATTGTTCGGCCATTGGTAAATAATATTAGCCCAAAGAACAATGCATATTTGGGGTTCGAGGATGATGATGAAGAAGTCGAATATGTATACAGGAGCGAGTTTTATTGGGCGTAACGGTTTGCACAAAAGTATGTTACAGCAGTTATGTTACAATACTAAACTTATGATAGGTACTGATCCGAGGTCCGCATCTCGGTACAATCAGATGTTGGGTGAAGCGATATAGGTACTGCGATGGTAACAGACTGGAAACTTATATTCGAGTGACATTTTGATAAATCATTATTCGTAATTTATACAGTCAAAAGTAATACATAAACATTATATTCTAGTACATAATTATATTGATCAAGTCAGCGGTTTAAATACGAGTAGCTGTGAATTTTATTTATTATTACAGTAATAATATACTATGATACTATGGGAATGGATATTAGACTAATTTTCCATTGCAATACCGTATTTCATACCATATGCCATACATTATACTGATATATGTAATAAGTTGTTTACTAGAATATGAGTCGCTGGGAATATATTATTGTAGTCGAATAATTTGATACATTAAAAATAGATATTTGATCACTAATATACTAACAGCTACACATATATTTTAGATGAAAAATTTCCAAGTGAAAAGAATCCTCAACCAAGTGATAATATAGAATGAATTTGCATATAAGACATTATAATATGTCGACACTTCTATATTATAATGGAGGACTTATTTTCTTTACAAGTGTAATTTAATTTTCACCCACGTCGCTAGATGGCAATTAAAAGTTTGCTCGAATGAAAATTACAGCTTAGCACACTGAAGCAATTAGCTAGGTATGTTAAACATTCATAATTATTACCATTTGAAAGAGAGAAAATTGAATTACATAATAATATATCCGCTGGAATGTTTCCGTATTAAGAAAACTCAGGGGTATCTTTCATCCCTTACGATGGTTTTTTTCAACATTTATTTCTGAAATATTTTCTGCCATATCTCAAATTAATTATTTCGTTTTTGGAAAAAGAAGCAAACAATATAAAGCATGTTGAGATTTTTATAACAAAGGTACCATTAAAATTAAACTGGTTTGAATAAGTAACACGTGTAACATTATTTCATTGAACATACTATATTATATATATGAATACGTATATTAATTAAGGCGCTAAGTACAAAAATAATAAAAATTGACATTTTTATAGAAAAATATTCTACATACCAACGCCAACTTCAACTATAGTCTAAGTGCCTCAGACAAGTCAAAAAAACACAGAAAAATAATTAAACCTGTCGACGTTGTAAGTCCGTTGGCGTGTTTTATTTATAATGGTGTAAGTAGCACTGCAGTGGTCAACGGCATTCAATATAAAATAGCTGATGATGGTGTGTTGACACTTGCGAGTTCTTAATACCTAAAATTATAGAAGCTGCCGTGATTGCTTCACACTGTAAAACTACATTTTTCAAAAGGTCTGCTTCATGAAATTTTACTGCAATGACTCGGTATTTTGTAACTATATGCAATACTACTTTTTGGTACTTAGAGCCTTATTTAATACACGTATTCATATTATATTACACATATTTCGTCTTCTTCTTTCGACGATGTCCGATCCTAATAGGATCATATGGGCCTCTAGAGTAGAGGTTTTGTATTGACAGATTTTGTTTTTTTACGAGAAATGGATGTCAGCCACTTGCTCAACTATTAGGTCCATACCTTGACACACACAAATTGAAAAACAATATGTGTACTTGCCAGACCCAGAATTCGAACCTGGGACCCACGGCATTATAGTCCAACGCTGAAGCCGCGCGGCCACCGTGGGCTATTTACATTATATTATATTATATAAAGTTATTAACTTGAAAACACTTCAAACAAATATAATATAACCACTAGAAAAATCCTTTTAAAAGAATATGACACCCGGCAGGATTGGAGAAGTGCAGGTTCCCGAGGGGCACAGGTTCAAATCTGCCTCTTTTCCTTTCATTCAAAAATATTTTTTTCTGGTGGTTATATATTTCTTATTTTGGTTATATACGATGGCCGTACGACTTAAGCGTCGGCATAGCTATATGGGTCCCAGGTTCAAATCTGGGTGTGGCTAGTACACATACTATTTTTCAATTTGTGTATGAGTCGGAGTATGGAAATAATAGGTTGACAAGTGGTTGACATCCATTTCTCGTACATACCTCCACTCTGTGATTTAATTTTTGTCCTTTCTTCGTACCTCTCACTCGTGATTATCGACTCTTAACTTCAGTCAAAGCACACTTGAGTGCACCTTAGTTTTGGATAACTTCTTCTGAGACATTTCCAGACAAAAAAATATGGTGATTGGTGATACTATGCATCAAAATATTGATCAAGATTGGGTTTGGGGTGTTGTCTAGAAATGTATTATTAGTTTATATCGAAAGGTGATTAATGTAAAATACTATCATTCCAATATATTATATTTATAAAATTTCAGCAGCATCCAATCAACACTCGCGACGCGACGGTGTCCGCATTGAGCGACGCCCAATTTGTGGCTCCATTGGTGCAGACAGCTGATCTCCTAAGTACTTCAGCGTCTCCTTCGGGCGCACCCAAAGATAGAACTGCGCCCACGGCATTTTTCTATGTCTTTGATTACCAGACTAAGGATGGAGATTATCCACAGGTATGTTTTAGCAATTATTTTATTTTTATAATACTTGTTAGTAAACTTAAAAGAATAATAATTATTATTTCAATAAAAATATATCCTTCTAGTAACGTGGGATAACTTTTTAGACCGGACATGCTCCCCATTGTATTTGGCTTTATTTATTGCATTGTTACAAAGCTTGATACAAAACTTGATGAAACTTGAAAAAGATTCTTCAATTAACTCTTAATTATCTTGTTAAATTACACACTCAAGAAAAATGACCGCTAATTGGAGAGCCATTGGTTCATTTCTATACACTTTAACTTATATTACTAAGAAGTCATACAATTATTTCTCGTTCTTCTTATTTTTAAAGTAACAACTGTCACTCTGACGATCAATCGTTTGTTTACGTAAGGAATTATTGCAAATGGCCGACAACAATAACAGTTCTACCATCAAACTTGCATTTCTATACAACTGACTGATTCGCAGCTAACTTCATACTGTCGCATACTATCGTAACGGTATGCGCGCGTAGCTCTTAGCCCAATGCTTACGGGCCGCACAAAATTGTGGTTTTGCTAATTGTTTTTCAAATGCAAATTAACACGTTAATAAAAAAAATAATTAAAAGGGCCCGTAAGCATTGGGTTAATTTCACTTTCTACTAAACGCCTCAAAAGAACTATAACATCATATAAACTACTAAGCCAATACCGCCTACAACAAGAGACAAACTAACTAAATAAAATATAACCTATCCTAACCTTACTAATATATAAATTGTCAGTCTGTAAACAGGTTGTTCTAAAAAAGAAAAACTATAGTCAGTAAAAAGAATAATGTATTTTATTTATTTCTTTTGACAGCTTTCCGACATTATCATCAAAGTTAATTCATCCAATCCACATAAAGCCTAATGGAATCCGAAAACGCTGCGAAATTTCATGACCAGTAGTAACCTTGATTCTGTAAAACGCCTTTAAATTTACGGCTTTCAGTATTTTTCGGAATTGCTTTATCCCCCTTAAAGCGATCCGTGACATTAAACTGATTTATTGTCAGAAAAAAATCGTAGATGACTGTAAATTGTGAAGCGTCCAGACGACACGTATAATTATTGTGACATAGTTTACTAGATATATTTGTGTAAACCATTTTTGTGTTTTTTTTATGAAATATTGCACGAGTTACAACATTATACTAATTTAAGAATTGTATTCTATTGTAACTGTAATATTATATGGGTGGTTTACAATAATTATAGATTGAGTCCATCAAAATGGATCCTTAGATGGATCTAAAGGTAAAACTTTTTTTGTAAAATTCAGGAATGTTACTTACCATATTTTGAGAGTACATGTATCAATTTAAATAAATAGTACAAAAAATTAAGTATATTCAAAATTTATTAATAATATTAGCAAATTAATGTTAGCAATTACCTCTTTATAGTGCTGAAGAAACTGTTAAAATGGACATGATTCACATTCAATTTGATGTTTTATCAATATTAGTATTGTCATTTATGCGGAAAATTGTAGATCTACGATTGTGATATTAACACACAATATGGAAATTTGTTTTATCTAGCCACTGAAAAAAAATCATTTTTTTGAAAATTGGACTTTATCCATAATTATTGTGAGCCATCCATATAATACCTACCTATAATGGCACTTTGTCTCAAGAGTAAAGGATAATATCGTCACCTCAATACCTACTACAACTAGATAACTTGATTTTCACTGTTTTTAAGATAGTTATTGAATATGATTCTACATTTTCTTCTCTAAAACATCATAAAACTAGGTAAGTCAGAAATTAATGGGAACTCTATCTTCTATATCAAATTTTGTGTTTGAAAATATTAGATTAGGTACTTGAAAACCATAAATGCATTATACATAAAATAATATAACTACAATATATTTTCATATAATTGAACATTGTTTATTTACTAAGAATTTAAATTTTGTACTATTCCTTTAGGCAACTTCACACACTGTGTATATTTACAAAAAGGCAAATGCACACTGACTGACAATGAATACTATTATCTATAACTTATATAACAAATCAATACAATAAAGTAGGTAAAAACTCTATCACGTACCTATTAAATCAAGGATTACAACAAAAAAACAAACAAATTATGAATAGTTGTGTGAACCCCACACCTTATCAATAATTATACACTCGATAGTCGTATAATAAATCGTCAAAACCTAATAATAGATCATTAGTAATTATAAACAATAAAAATACCACACTAAAAAGGTGTAAAATTGTCCATTTTGGGAACAATAGCAACGCATTGGGAATTAATGTGGTAAACTAATGAGTTATAATATATATATATATATCATTCTTTAAAAGTTATAAGTTAAACAATTACTATTCATACTATCGACTGAAAGTAATTGATGGAATTTGAATCCATTAAAATTTAATTACTATTCAATAATAAGCTAAGTTGATCATTCAAGATAGGTGGACTCCGCAACTGTGCTCTATTTATTTATGCATCCCGCATGACTGTAGTGTAATTTTGAACCTTTTTCAATGTCAAACATATGTTTTTCATTTAATAAATGATAGTATTAATGTTATTTAATTGTTACCAATAGTTAGACAAGCACAATTAATCAAGTAAAGCTTGAATTTTATTTTCCCAAGAAAACCAAATCAAAGTTATCTAGTTGTAGTATTGAGGTGACGATATGTTCTACTCCTACCGGCATCCAGGATACATATCTAAGTTGTGACAGTTACCAACGCTGGCGTATTAGCTTACACATTCAAGTGTTTTTAATACGGTAATATTGGTGAGATGCCATTCCTCATAGCTGAAATTTAAACTGTTTCTTTATTAAACTTTTGTTTTAATTCTTTCATTCATACAACTCAAACCTTCATCGATCAGTTTCCGGCTAATGTGAAACAAATTCAGCTACAAGATGTACACTTTGAAGTTGATCCACAAATTTTGTTGGTAATTGAAAAAAACCAATTGGAAGTTTGCCAATCAAAATATTTTGTAAAGAAATTTCTTTCATGAAGACACTGCACAAAACAGACAATTCAAATATATTATGCCGACCTGTTTTTTCCGTTAATTTTTTTCTGGAAAAAGTCTTTAGTTTGAAGTAAGAGGAAAAAGGTTTTAATTTTACTGTTTTCAATAAAATGTCTAGACCAAATTCAATTAAAGGCAGAATATCTTTTGTAATAAGAAAGTAGTTAAAAAAATGATAGTCAGCATTGTTTTCTTCATTAAAAATATTAATCATACCGAGCTTTGAGGTATTAGAAAAAGCAGACTAATTTTCATAAAGTTGGGGGAAACTGTTTTATTTAATGTGTCTATGGAACTTTTAACAATGAAAGTTTGCAATAAGATATAACTACTTGAAATAAAATTAAATGAATAAAACGAGTTTATTACTTAATATTCAACATATAAAAAAGCTTTTCGCTACGTAGTTTGATCAGATGGTGAGCTTTATCAGATATAGTGTCGAAATTAACGTTTATGTTATTTATTATAATGACGTTTGTTTAACGCGTGCGTGCTACCTGTGCTCTTTTATCGCTGTGAGACATGGAATATCACTAAGCTTCAAAAGTCTCGGCATTTGAGCTTTGAGAATCGATGTTTCTGCTGAATCTTAGGGGTACATTGGTACGACTGCGTTACAAACACTCGAGTTTGTGAGCAGACAAAGCATCTTTCAGTGATCACGGTAATCATGAAGAGATGCTTTACGTGACTGGGACATGTGTTTCGGATACCGCCAGAGAGTGCAACTCTTTGTACCCTTGTGGCACAGCCTCAAGAGCTCCCTCGCCGTAGCCGGCTTTCCCTCACCCTGCAGCGGTGCTACAAAAGCGTTTTACGCGCTGCAGATCTGAAATGGTAGGAGGTACGAGAGTTGGCGATGGACTAAGGGAAGTGGCGCAAATTTTTGGTTGTTCTTTGCCCCAATGCTAGATCGTGATTGGCTGTAGGAAGAAGAAGAATATCATATTTTTTATTCAAATTGTATGGTGGAAAATAGTAGAGGTAGTTGGTTGCATTAAGATCACCTTATGATAATATATTGGGGTGCCGGACGAATTCCCGAAGATCTTTGGACGCTTTTTGATGCCAATTGGACGCTGTTTTTCAACCGCAGTACTGGCTGAAAAATACTACTATTAAAAATGTTTATAGAATATGTATGTGCCACTTTGAATAAGCATTATAACTGCATATTTAGTTCATTTTTTGTCAAAACTGGACAAAATGACTTTTGAAAATAGGCGACTCATAGACATCATATACATTATACATCATATACATTCGATCTTACATACAACCAACTACCTCTACTATTTTCCTCCATACAATTTGGATAACAAATATTACAATATTCTTCTTCTTCCTACACCCTGTATATTTATGTCGTTATACATGACGTAATGCCATCAGATCAGTATTTTGTGGATCCAGAAAATAACAAGTACATGATTAGGTATATCCAGAAAGCTGTACGAAATAAGTGACACATTTAAATAACCCTAAAACAATTTCTTTTAACGTGTTAACTGTCAATTCATGGTACAACTTCATTGTAATATTGATTAATTTAATAAAACATAATTTTTTTAGTACTTATTCCATTTTTTTTATTTAATAAATCTGGAACGGTTTTGTCCGCCTCAGAGGGACATTTTTATTAAATTAATCAAAAAAACCCTAAAATACTTTAGAGAAGTCTACAATTTTGTATATTATATGTAATTTTTATAAACAGAGTAGCATAAAAATCAAAATTTTGGTAGGCCAGAATATATAATGTCGCTTCGATCTAATGAAGGTGTTACGTTCCAAGTCGATGAAGCGACACTTGAAATGCATCTTGTATAAAATACTAATACAACCAGTTGTTGGCTCGGAAACCTGGCGCAAGACTAAAAGCATGGAAAGAGTGTTAGGCTCATTTGAGCGCAGCGCGCTGTGTGGTATCGTCAGACCCATCATTAACACACAATTTTGGTGGAGACGAAGATAAAGTTACGAACAGTATGCCTATAAAATTGGACCTCTAGCTCATATATATAAGATTAACGAGTCATGCATTAAATTGACATTTGAGAAACCATAAGACCAATGAAGAGCTTGTTAATTTTGTAGAAGTTATGAATTTGAATTTATATACCTTGGGCATACTTAACTGGAAGGAAGCGGCTTTGGTTAGACCTGGGTGAAAGCAGATACAAGAGAAGGCCAGACTCACATATGGTTATAGTACCCGAAAAAAGAAGAAGAATAGTAGATTCGGTAGTGAGGGAATAAGGAACTTAGTTTTGTAAGAAATATATAATTGGTAAAATACAACGTTATATTATACCTACAAGTATACGGGCTATGAATTTTCAATAAAAACATCTGGAGGTACATATGGGGATCAATAATAATTAACATCCAAATATTACAAATGATACAATAATTATTGCTGTTGTAACTTTTAAATATATAAAATTTATAATATTTAAAGTTACTATATTATTTTTACCATGAAGAATAATTTTAAAACTACTTTTTTTAACAAAGTAACATTTAAAATGGGCATTTTAGTTTGGGTGGTTTGTTAACTTCAAATTAAGAAAATTGTAGTTTAATATTATGTCGTTAGATACACACAATTAAATATAATTTATTTATTTTATTTTATATATTTATTTATTTATTTATTTAGAAAAAGAGTATTACGGCATTACAGCGATTGGCCAATGCGCCATAATACATAATACATACAAAACTATAAAAATATCTTAATTACAAAAATAACAACTAATATAACAAGAAAGTAGAAAAGACAGCATGTGTTTATGTGAATATTAAAGAAACATGATTTATATACAATTATAAATTTAGCCTATTTAACACGTCCACAAACATTATATAGTTAATAAAAAATAAATTAACCTTTATGGTGCCATCAAATAAGTTAATCGCACAATACACAGCATCATAAAATATAACATCTGTCCTGCGACAAGGTATCTTGATAATAGAGAAACCTCTGCACATAATAATATACACGGTATATTTTTAATACAACCGTAATATTTCCAATATTATTATATTTAATATTAATAAATTGTACTAATCATATTGGAGTCATAAAAAAATTATTCAGACTTATAAAAGAAAAGTACATAATGTCATACCTACTTCTTTATTTTTGTGCCGATAAGTATTTTCATCTTTCGTCAAATTTCAATTTTGTTACTTTGGAGGTTTTAACGTTTACAGCTTAATGACAAATTGAACTACAACATTGTAAGTGATTAACGGAAATGCACAAAATATAAAAAAGCGCTTATTAAAACTAGCAGTAAAATGCCAGTCAAAATATTGTCATCAAAGCTATTTTAACGGTGAATTATATTAAAAAAACAGATTTTACAACGCCATTAAAATAAACCTATCTCGTTTCATTAAATAATGTTGTTCATTGAAAAAATATTTTCTCTTACAATATTGTTCAAACAAGGCTAACGAAATTGATCAATAAACATGCCAAAAATAAAACATCGCTGGCGTTATTTTTCACAAAATGCCCGAAATAAAATAACAAATTCAGCGCGGTGTAAGTCACAAAACTGCAATTCATTTTGAAATGTTTTCATTTCGAATTTTTAACTAGTCGAACTCCGGTCATTTGCCGTTTACCCATTAGGATCTGCAACATACTACAATGTATGTGTGCTAACGTGGTACATATTGAAATAATTTAATGTTTTACAATCGATTGCGCCCAATCTCATCCGCGGGAAATACAAAAAGAAAATGTGGACAAATTCAGTAGGCTAAATTGGAAATGCTATCTCTATATTTTGATATAACTATGTAATATTGTATCTAAGTATCTTTAATAGAATGGTGACGATTTTAAGTAGACTGTATGAAGTAGCATGATCCAGATACCCGTCTGATTAGCGACGGACAAAACATCGAAAGCGTCGACAGCTTCAAGTACCTGGCGGTACACATCACAGGAGATGGCATTTTGCAGAAAGAGCTCGCTATCCGAATGAGAATGACTGGAGCAACATTCAATTCAATGCGGAATGTCTGAGACTCACGATTGTACTCGGTCAAAACTAAATGCCACCTATTCGACGCTTGCATTCTGTCGGTGCTGCTTTACGGTAGCGAAGGCTCAGAGCAACCGTATACTGAGCCTTGAAAACAGATGTTTGCGACAAATACTGGGTGTGGGAGCAACGAGGAGATAGAGCTAGGCTTTAGGAGCAACGAGGAGATAAGAGAACGCACCAAGCAGCCTCTCATCATGCTGAAAGTGAAGAGGCAACGTTGACCTTGGCTCGGCCACGTGCTGCGGATGCCAGAAGAGAACTTCAACCTAGCTTGCCTGTTTTTCAAGCCGACCGGATTCCGGCATCCTGGAAGGCCGCTAAATACAATCTACAGCGTGTATACGGCGGAGCTACGGGATGCTGGTTTGACCTGGAATGAAGCAAGAGGACTGGCGAGCGACAGGAATTCTTGGAGGCGCCGCGTGGTGTCCATATGCTCCAGTTAAGGGGCGGATATAGCAAAAGAAGAAGAAGAAGTATGAAGTATGGTTTTAGATGCTGGGGGAGAGTGGATACATAGGGTTACATGTAAATTGTATGTATAACATTTGTCGGAAAGAGATGAACGTATACTATACGGTCTCCAATTTTATTACATTCAATATGAACATTAATTCAATTTTCATAGCTGGTTTCGGCAAAATTCATTTAATCAAATTCAAGAACGAAAACTTAACCTAACCTAACAAATAATCCAGTATATCGACTATTGTCAAAATTTGTTTGCTGCAGGCTCTCTGTAAAGTTTAGTTTAAACCAACAAGAACCGTGTTTTATTTTGACATGAATATTATGTTGGTACTATACGCCCCAAAGAGGTTGGAGTGTCTTTAATATACGGACATAATATCCGTACCAATATGGACACGGTTACATAGGAATTCAGTCTAGGAGCTAAGCTTTGATTTTGAGTTGGCTAAAGCACTGGAGCCGGTTTCGTGTTCACGTACTCATACAACTAGTGTGCTCAATCTCATGGTTACACTTTAGTTGTAGTGTATAAGTGGGAAATGAGTGTATGATTGTTTATGAATTACTGTAACTTGTAATAATAATTGAAGCTTTGCTTTGATGATACTATGGCGGTCAAATTAGTGCAAGTCTTGACGCTCTCGTGGTCTACAGGTAACTAACATTTTGCAAACACGGTTGAACAGTCACTCGTTAATTGATTAAAGTGCCTGGATGGCAACAATGAGTGTAGTAGGTAGGGTGGAAAAATGGAATGGGATTTACGTCACGATAATTGGTGCCAACAATTATTATGTAACATACATTTATCAGTCGATCACGTATTACTGTCTTACCGACAAATCAATCCGCAAATTAGGTTATTAGATACAACGTGGTAATGCTTGAGTAAAATTTTATAGTAGAACAAGTTATTTATTTTACCTAACTGCCATCATAATTTAGATCGAGTATAAGAAGACTACTGATTCGTAATACGCGACTGGCGCGTTTGGAGTTGTTGGCCATTAGATATAATTATCATGTGGTAATTAAAAGGTCAGCAGTGATTGTGGAGTTAGATTTCTAGCTTCTGCTTCTTTAACCACTCGTCACATAATATTGTTGCAATATATTTGCTGCTATAATATTATGAAATTCAACCATGAACAATCCATTAGTCAAAGCTTAGATCGATATAATTATTAACACTTAACAAAAGAATTAACTTTTTTTTTTTCAAAAAAAATATTTTGACTAGAGCTGGACTACCAATAAATATTAATTAAATATTTATATAATAAATTGGTGTTTTTAATAGAATTTTAAGTTTCTGTATATTTAAGAAATAGTCAAAAAGCTCATGACGATTTAGACGATGAAGATACATAAAATAGTTTAAATTAATCAGGTACTTACTGGTATGTATTAAAATATGTTTAAAATCACTGATAATGCAAGTGTGTAGATATTTCAAAACTTTGAATAATAAGGAAAAAGTCTTTATCAGGTTGCTAATATATAAAAAATACGATTATTTTGAGGCAAATATGAAAACAAAGTGTGATATATTATACGAGAAAACCATTTTGTTCAAATATAACTTACATTTTTTATGAATATTACTACATAGAAAGTTAAATGAGTTTCCATCTCAATTACACCTTGACAAAAGTGACTGAATACATTTTTGGTAAAAAAAATGTTAAAGTTTATTATCATTTAAAATAATTTATTCACAACAGTTTTCGTTATAATATATCGAGCTTTACGGGAGCTTTTGCAATGAATGTGGCATTTAGCGGGTTAAACGAATACAAATTGCCACCGATAAAACAACCACAGCTTGTTAAGTAACAAATAAGTGCACACAACATTGCACATGAGTATCGGCAAATTTGTTTTGTGAATTGTAATTGAAGATATGCGTGGAGTAACGGGCTAACTCCAAAATGTGTAAAAGCTTTTCATTTAAAAAAGAATCTTTGTAGGTATAATAGTCAATAATATAATAATTCATCAGAAAGACTTATTAAATGATGTACCCACAATAGCCGAGAAGCTACGCGTTAGGTCTATATTCTTATGGGTCCTGGGTTTTAATAACCTGTTTGAGCAAGTGACTATCATCCATGTTTCGTAAAATTAAGAAATCTTTTCGTAGGGCAACCCAGATGCAGATAATTATAATCAAAGAACCAATTTAAGTTATAATATAAGTGTATGTATGTAGAGGAAGAGAGTCGCAAATATGGCCTCCTTATTAATAGGAATAAGACCAAGTTAATGGTTGTTGATCGGGCCAACCTTCTACCACACCAAGTAGACTCCAAAACCTAGAAACAGTCGATAAGCTTGTGTATATCTGGGATCGACCATCATTGGAAAGGGCGGATGCGAAGCAGAAATAAGAAGGCGCACACAAATTGCAAAAAATGCGTTGACACGCCTTATCACTATATGGAAGGATCGGGGAATTTCGATTGCCACAAAAATGATGCTTGTGCAAACATTAGTGTTCTCGATATTTCTATACGGAGTCGAGTAATAGACCCTGAAGGCAAGAGAACGGAAGGCAATTGATGCCTTTGAGATATGGTGCTAGCGCCAAATGCTTTGCATTTATTGGACGGAGCACAGGACGAAACAGTCAATCATCCAGAGACTAAAGATAGAGGAACGGATCTCGACGATATGTATGAGAAGAATTCTGCAGTTTTTTGAACATATTGTCAGGCGCAAACCGGACAACCTCAAGAGACTGGTAGTTTTGGGTAGCCTCCAGGGAAGACGAAACAAAAGAAAAGCGTCTGCGCGATGGAGTGACCAAGTGAAAGAGCTGACTAGGGGAACCATTCATTCTGCCCTGAGAGAAGCGGAAGATCGAGAAGGATGGAAAGTCTTGGTCGCTCAAAGAATGGTAAAATTTAAATCTGGTCACGATTCTCAGCCATGAGTGCACGACCAAGAAGAATAAGAATAAGTGTTGATATTACTACTTAACTTGATAAAATTTGGAACATCCCATTTTATTTGTGAAACTTTATAATATCGTGGCTGCCAAAAGTTGGTAAGTCGATAATTTCGGTATTTAGAGTTAATAACGGAGTATGTATATAATGTAATATAAAAATAATATTGAGGCTTGTTTCTATATATAAATTCAAGCTCATCCAATATATAAAATGTGTACATAACGCACAAAAAAATTAGCATTATGCCTGATTTTGGAGGGAATGTCAAACTTCAAATTGCATTAACTCCGTAACATGATTTCGAGACTTACCAACTTTTGGCAGTAATACCATGTATTATATATTATGTTTCAAAAAAATTACGAAGATATAAGTCGTAACGCCTCAGTGTTACTCACTTCAAACATAAAAATGTTCAAACAGGTTAAGTTACTATAAATACCAGAAAAAATAATAGAATAGATTATAACAAATAAGTTTAGCCTAGGCTTAATATATTAATGAAAACTGTAGATTTGGTTTTTGCTTTTAAAAATCTTTCGGTTACCGATAAAATAGGTTTACGATGCAAACCAAACGTGAGTATTTTTCTTCTTAACTTCATTAACTTCTTTTTTAGTATTCAGTGAATACAAAATAGTTGGGTCAAATATGGTAGCCGTCATCTCTTATTTCCTCACGTACCTAACATCCATATTTATTATTATCAAAAGACTAGGAAACCAGCAATAACGTGACCGTGATTGCCAATAATATTCAGTTACTCCAAGACAGCTGACACGCATAGGCTTGTAAAAGCTATCGCGCTTTATCTGAAACGATACGAACGAGGCCGCGTTAACTACAGATTGATTCATACAAAACGTATCTCTTCGACCTTCATTGCACTAAATCTGTTACGGTTTGAGTGAACATCGCGTCTATACCATTCATCCTGAACATATCATCATCATTCATAAAAAGTGTACCGTCCGTTTACCAGTGAGTGAGTGCGTGAAGACCGAACCGGCCTCAGCGCGCACCAGCCCTTCAATATAAAGATTAGTATCTGGCATCCTGTGTAAACCCAACCCCTAGATCTATAATCCACCAACCAGCATCACCTTCAAATTACAGTCAACTGCTAAAAGCGCCACCACAAAATGATACATTTATTTTATTATTTGTGGCAAAATGCACGTTAAGTCGTTTTTAAAACCAAGTTCTCAATTATATTGATACAAACTTAGATGTTCGGTTGAATGCTTGTTTGTGTCGAAAGCTCCCGAAGGAAGTAAACAGTTAACTTTGTAGAAGTTCATTCCGTTCGATGTTTACTTCTTTAGATACTAGTTAATAATTATCGTCAATAGCTGAATTCGAGCAAAACGTTTTTGAATTTGTGCAACTATGCTCAGAGTCTTTAGAATTCTCGTTTCATACTGACGGAAACTAAAAAGTTTTGTAGTCTATAATTCTATACAAAACAATGTCGATTTAAAACACTGATAGTTTTAAGAATTTGAATAAATTACTAATTAAATATTCTACATTTTATAACTATTAATAATGAGGTGTAAGTTAATTATTTATTTTAATAATTAAAAATGCTGTACAGATTGGCATTTAAGTAAATACAGTTAGGTTTTCTACATGATGTAGGTACGTTATTTTATAAAAATTAGCTAGGTAGAGGTTATGTAGTAAACTTCACCTTCTAGGTACTCCGGAAAGGTAAGGAAGTATTGGGTAAGGGGTGATGGTACTACTTTGCCAAGACAGTTGGCAAACATTTTTAGGTTACGTTTTTAACTTTTCACTTTATAATAACCTAACCTAAAAATGTTTGCCAACTCGTCGTCGTAGGATTGGTTTGTCGAATAGACCAAATGTCAAATGTTCAGGAGACGATGCACAAATTTGATTATTTTATATTTAAATACATGGAGGTACTTAAATTGGTGTTTTTACAGCATATGAATGCTGTATTCATTACAATGCAATTTAAAGAAAAGGATCGTTTTGGTCCATTTAGATACAAAAAATCATTCTGCATTAAAAGGTCAATTTAGACGAAAACGGATATTCGACAAAGTTTCCTCTAATTTTTATATTGGTTGCGGATCATCAACGCATCTAAGCAGTGGCGTGAGGGTTGGTGTCACCCGGTGCGGTAAATTTACAACTACCCCTCCCCCCACAAACACACATATTATACAATTTTTCATGAAAAATTATAATTTGAAGGTAGTTATTTTTCAGTGATTTTATAATATAATAATAATAATAACACTAACAACGATAAATGAGTCAAAAAAATGTGCATGACGTGATGGTTTCGTGCATTCGAGCAAAACTAAAATCTGGCAAAGGAAACTTTCTTTTACAATATTTTTGTGTGAGGACTGTGCGGGGGATGAAAACTTGTGTGCGGACACATTTTGGTGGATGTGCGCAACTTACAGGGAACATTGCCTTAAAGGTGAGGTTTTACTACACAACCTCTACCTAGTTAATATTTAACGTACCTACATCATGAAGAAAACCTAGCGGCACCTAGACAAAACCGTCCGGACATTGCCTACCAGACATTGTCGCCAAACCAAATCCGCCCGTACCAGTGATCATCAATACCGCCCGGAAAAACGGCCTAGACAAAACCGCCCGCAAAAAATACAACAATATATTATAAAACAAGTGCTTTTTGGTTATTCGAATTGCATATCGATAGAAATTTACATACTTACGAAATATTAAATTACTTAATATTTTTAATCCGATGCTGCTACATAGGTACTAGCACCTGAGTTCCCTAATAAAATACCTGGAATATATACAATTTTTTATATCTTTATTCGTATTTTACAACGTTTATATTAGCTCGTATTCTTATTTGTCTGGTGGTTGCTTATCCAGTACAAATCTTGCAATCGATTTTTAACTAACTTACCGACTAGCTAGACATTTGAAACTTTCACGATATATCAGAACACAATATTAATGCATTTTTTTATTACTTTTAGCAATTTTTAAGTAGAATTGAATTCATTTTAAGTTAATTCTTTTTTATATGAAAAGTTATTTCGGAAAAAATCCGTAATCCAATCCACTCTTATTGGTTGCTAAGTCGGTGTTCGTAGCAACTAAATTATTAATATATACATGCGTTACTATGGAAATCAAAATGACATTTAGTACCTATTCTATATTTGATTGTTTGTTGTTTATTTACTTCATATCAAGTACAAGTTTGAGCATATTGAGTATAAAGTTCTTTTTATCTTGTAATTATTTTTATTTGTGTATCTAAAAAATATAATAATAATATGTAAAAATAAAAAATTGTCTCATATTTAAACTGTTTTGGCGGCAATTATCTGGGCGGCAATGTCCGGGCAGTTTTCACTCACATTTGAAATATTTTACAGAAGTGTTCAGCTAACCTAAGTTATTTATTAATTATTTATATATAAAAAGATGTATACATAATTTTATAAATGTGATTTAGGTATATAAATAATAAATACCATAAGTACCTAGGTTGTTTCAAAGAACTAGTAGGAGTAATTCTCTATACGGATTTATATAATATTATGATGTGTAGTTATTTAGTTAAAAAAATAATTAACCAAGCTCGTGGTGCTAATACTTCTACTTTTGATACAGCTCGTATATAACGCTCTCAAACGCAGATCCGTCAAATAAAAGTCCAAATAAAATGAATAAATTCTTTTGGTTAATCAATCATTTTTTTATCCTCTCGGTAAATCACATCTGTCCTTTTTCATCCAATCGCAAACAATAATAATCAATGTCGATAAACATCGATGAATATATCGTATCGTATCGAAACGTCAGAGGGAATGACGTGCAAATTTCGATAATTTTTTTTAACCAAATTGTAATGCATGCAATTATTTGAAAATTACTTTCAGATGGAATCTCATCGGATATTAAATAATTTTAGTTATTTAAAAGAATAAGTAATTGAGGTTCTGAGAAGTTTCTCAATAGCTAAGTTAATTATTGTAACTTACAATTAGTATAATCAGCAAATATCAACATGGAGAAAATTAATTTGATAATAATTTCTCTATAATATTATAGTTCTCAGTGTCATAATATATCGCTACCTCAATACTACAACTAGATAACTCTGATTTGGTCATTGTTGGGAAAATGAAATTTAAACTTTACTTGATTAACATAATTAATCTATGCTATAACTATTATTTAAATAAAAATGGAATATTGTGGTTTGTCTAATTGGGTACAATTAAATCATTTTCAATAAAATATAAATATTGTAGATATTTTATTGTATTTATTTGTGCATTTATGGTTTTAAAGTGATCTAATATTTACAAATACAAAATTAATAAAATGCCCAATAACTTCTGACTTAGTTAGTTTTATTATTTTGTAGAGAAGTACTTAAATGTTGAATCATATTCAATAGCTATCTCAATAACAGTAAAAATGAAGTTATCTAGTTGTAGTATTGAAGTGACAATATATTATTATGCAACTGTTTATTTGTAACAACAGCTGAAAAATTTTACTAAAGTCAAAACATTACCATAAAAACAATACACAGCAACTGTTATAAAAGGTATAGACACTAACTGATTCGACATTAAAACTGCATTAGAAAATAGCAAAGAAATAGCTTTATAAAATATAGAATAGATAACGATGTTATGTTTCTACCATCATTGCATACTTTCATACGGTTTTGTAGAGAAATACCTTGGTGAAAATAATAACCATTTTATGTCCGGGGTTACAATGATAAATTTAAACATAATATTATATTATATTCTAATGATGTTTAGTTTTGTATTATTTCATTTGAGTCGTTTTTGCGACATGGAATTCGCCTTTCGGCATTTTCAAAAAAAGTAGGTATCATGTAAGAATATATTTCAATATTAATTGTTTAACCGATAACTTTTAAAGACTGATATCATATATATATCTCATTTGTTAACGCTAATAAATTTCCAATTCATTTCTATTATTCCCAAAATTAAGATTTAACACCTCTTGAGAGTAGTATTTTTATTGTTTATAATAATTACTAATGACCTATTTTTAGGTTTTGTCGATTTATACGCTTATCGAGTGAATTATTAGGTTTTTTACAAACACTTCAACTATTCAAAAGTTGTTTAGTAAATTTTTTATTATGATCCTTGACTTAATAGGTAGGTGATAAAGTTTTACCTACTTTATTGAATTAATTTGTTATATAGGTTAAAGTTAACTGTATTTGTTGTCAGTATGTATTTGCCTTTTGGTGAGTACACAATATAGTGCTTGAAGATACCGAAAGGCGAAAACCATGTCACGAAAAATGATTCAAATGGAATAATACAAAACTTAAATCCATTAGAATTAAAATAAAATTCCATCAAGTACCTTCGGTCGATAGTATTAATAATATATATATATATATATGTAATATACGCATAATACGAATTAAATTGAATTATCTAACATATTATAGATGTGTCAAAAAAAGGAAATCATTACAATAGTTAAGTAGCAATGTTGGTAATATGAATTCACCAGTAATGACAGCTTGGGTAGTTTATAAAGATTATTTTGTTTACACTAAATAGCGAAAACATTCCACAATTTAAAATATTGTGTTTATACAGGGTTAAGAGATGTTTTCTATTAGCAAGAACGACTGGCAAACATATTATATGTTTCCAGGAAAATTCCGCGCTAACCGTTTTTGATATTATGCTCCTTCAGGTATAGGAAAATACAAACAGAAATGCACAGAAGTGCATTACAGTGATTCTAGAAGAGAAAACCAAATCTGGGAATATGGCTTGTTAGATATTGCATTTTATAATGAATAATATATTTTGAATTGTTTTAATTTAATATTACATTATAAATTTAGTTGAGTAATAAACTATTAAGTAATAAAGTGTATTTTGTGGTAAGTAAAATTTAACAACATATTATTCTGAAATTTTCAGTTAAAATAAATTATTTAGTATATATTATATCATATATAAAAAGTTTTTATTAGCTCGTATTCTTGTTTGTCCGGTGGTTGTTTGTCCAGTACAAATCTTGCAATCGATTTTTAACTAACTTTCCGACTAGCTAGACATTTGAAACTTTTAGAATATATCAGAACACGATGCCATTGCATTTTTTTTAAAATACTTTTAGCCATCTTTAAGTAGAATTGATTTCATTTTTAGTTAATTCTGTTTTGTATGAAAAATTATTTCGATACCATTATTGGTTGATAGGGGATCCTAGCAACTAAATTATAAAATAATATATACGTGCTTTTCTATGGAGATCAATATGGAATGACAATTTATTATTCAGTATTTCTATAAAGTACATTTTTTTTGATCATTTAAGCTAGTCAAGTCAAGTTTATAATATGATTCAACAGAAAATTTAAAAACGTTGTGTATAAAAAGTTCTTTTTATCTTGTAATTATTCTCTAATTTTTTAATACTCTTACTATATGTTTACTCCAAATTTTTTTTTTATTATTATTAATATTTTTTTTATGTCTCACAATACAAGTGAATATTGTTAAAAACCTATATACAGGTTTTTTTTTTTTTTTTAGAATTATTAATAACCATGTCCTTGCTTTTTCGTACAAGGTGGTTGTTAGTAATTTTGAACAATCACAAACACCCAGGCTTTGAGAAAAAAACATAAATGTTTTTGTCATGACCGGGAATCGAACCCAGAACTCTCGGGTGGAAGGCCAGCGCCTTAGCCACTGCACCACAAGAGCCGCCTCCTATATACAGGTTATCCTCTGTTGGTAATCCTCAACCTATTTTGAATTCAATACTATCCAACTATACCAGTTTGGGTTTATCAACACTTCTTCGACCAGACGGCTCTAGATCAAAAACTTTCCAGATAGATTGACTCAAGTTCAATTTTTGAACAGTAATATCCCGTAATGTTTTCACCTCTTAAGTTAATCACTTGTTTTCTCAAAGAACCCCAGAGATTACAAAATCATCTTGAGTTATCGTTTAACATTAAAAGCTTATACAAAATTTGGTGAATTTCCATTTTAACTATAAATTACATCATTCCCCGTTTATCGCATCGTCATATTATTTTAATGACTCAAAATGAACGCAGCTTCCAGAATCAGGTAATCTCTTTCAGTTAATTCCATTCTATGCCTTGCTATTGGTACCAATTACTCATGTAAAAAACTTGAAGTACCTACTCCACATTCTGTCAGACTTCCATCTTCCCTCAAACTTAGAGATGGTCAATTTTCTTAAGAATGGGACAACTGAGCACCAGAAAAATTGGAAACTGCGCTGTCAAATGATATAAATAGACATTCGTTACGAATTTATACAGAAAGTAGACGAGGAATTTTATTTGGTTTCTTTCTACTACTAAGTAGTTTTAATTTATTTTGCTCTCCATCGTGTTACAGGATGCAGGACATGATGAAAATCAAACAATTTTTATCATATTTTGATTTTTTTAAAAGTTGAAATTACTTTATATTAGATGTAACTATCATTTTATGATGTTAGTTATATGCAGTCCAATATGTTTTTTAAAAAAATATTTGATTTATAAAATCTATTTTTATTTAAATTTGTCAAAATAATGATCAGTTCGCTAAATATGGGGTGTTTGAGAAAGTAATAAGCATAAAATGGCCCTCTATCTTCAAAATATCTTAAAGAATATTATATTTAGGTCCAGTTTTAGTATATCTTCCTTTTATTATTTACTTCTATCATGGACTTTTTATCTATGTCATGTTGTATAAAAAAGGGCTAAAAACACCCAAAAACTATATTTGACAAGTTTTTTTCATTCCACTTATACACAACGTTTACTTAAAATGAAAAATTCAAAACCTATAAATATTTAAAAGATTTATTTGAATTGAATGAATAATACATGAGTTATATCAATTTAAGTATTCAGTGTGCCTTTTTAAGTGATTCTGATAAATTAAATCTGTCTGCAATGGGTTAACATAATGTTTTATTGCGGTTTGAAAAAATCATGCCTGCGGCGTTATATAAAAATAAAAGAACTCTCTTTTCTTTGAAACTTAAATATATGCACAATTAAATCATTATTTACGTGTGTATATTTTAATTCTCACCAAGTATTAAAAAATAATATAATAATTATATAAATTATAATACATCTACTTTAAAAGTACATATAATTCATGAAAGCCTTTTATTCAGTTTTTATCTACTACTTAGTAGTTTTAATTCATTTTGCTCCTCGTATAATTTTTTTTTTAAAAAATAAAAAAAACTCTCTTTTTGCTGGAATTTAAACATAATTACACAATTAAATCATTATTTACGTATCTATCTTCAAATTCTTACCACGTATAAAATAATAATTTAAATATAAATTGTTGTTTTTATTTAATAAAACGCAATTTTTATGTAGTAATTATTTCACTTTTAATCAAGAGATTAGGACCGGTTTCGTCCGCCTTAGAGGGACATTTTCAACTCAAGTTTCAACTCTCAGTTGAAAATTTCCCTCTGAGGCGGACGAAACGGGTCCTAATCTCTTGATTAAAAGTGGAATAAGTACTACATAAAAATTGCTATTTATTAAATAAAAACAACAATACAATGCAGTTCCACCATGAATTGACAGTTAACGAAATAAAAGAAATTAAATATAAATGATAATTTTAAATATATTTTAAAAGTACTTATAATTCACGAACGTTTATTTATTTTTGAATTTTATTCGATTACTTGGCACCCAATTGTCTCGCCGCCGAATTATCTTGGACCCATTTTCTCAACGTGTCACAACAATGTCGAGGTTTCAACAAAATGTCCAGCACATAAATCAAATACCATCAGACTTATTATTATGTACATACGTTATAGGTACAGCTAATGTATAGAGAAAATCCGCTACATTTTAAGTTTCATAAATAATTAATTGACTGGGGGTTTTAACTGACATTAATAATTAGCATTTACCATTTAATACATAAGAGTTATTTTATAATATGGTATTTTGCTAACATAGTTAACTGTATCAAGTAAAAGAATCAACATTTTTAAGTTAAAATGTATACTTATATAATATTAAATTATATTATATTAAAGAGAAGGGAGAATAAGGTCAATGTAGTGGAAGAATCACACAGCCTATAAATTTTCAAATTAAAATAAATAAGTTGGTACCTAGTGGTGTTTTTAAGCGTGAAAATTTCGAGCAATGGCAATTTAAAAAAAATGTTTGTGAATAAATAACAAGAATTTCTTTTAATTGAAAATGTTTTGTTTATCCGGTAGAAAGAAATGTTTTCCATTAAGAAAAATGACTGACAAAAATATTATTTTATAGAACAAACATAACTTGAAAACACCTCAGATCTCTTAAAAATCTCTGAAAAATACAACACCGACGCTTTTGAAAAGCATTTTTTCAAGATGTAAAAACTACTAGTTAATTTTATCGTAATTAGGTAAGACTCTGGTAGCTTAATATTTATTGATAAAGCATATTGGCGCAAATATTTTCCTTCTTTTGAAATTGTGATTTATGAAAGTATTCAGTAGTGAATATTTATTGATTCAATAAAAAATAGTACAATTCTTAAAAAATCACTACAGATGAAACGAATCTTATATTTTATTTTTTAGTAAGTGCTGTTTTTAAAATTAATTGGACAAGGTGGTTCTGTCAGTCGATTGAGATGTTAGAAAGAGTATGCATTGAGAAATGTTTCATTATTATCCTCCAGTTTTTCGTAATGACCATAATTATAAATAGTGTTCTTGTGTTATTTTGCTGTTTAGTTTTTTGGAAATTAATTTTGTAATTATGGTGTCCGTACAGAGATCCAAGAACTCACTGCTCTTTTTCTATTAACGGGCAAGCGTTATTGGTATTTTACATTATTTGAGACGTGTTGCCATCACATGAACATAAGTTATCGTCTCTCAGTTTCAACTTTTTCAGATTAGCGATCAATGCTCCGTGTGGACCGTGTTTAGGAAAAAGGACGTAACTCTTACAGAACAAATTTTAAAGGAGAAGCAAAAAATATTTTTTTGAGAGATTTTAGTATTAACATTTTTTAAAAAATAGACACAGATATTGGGTGCATAATGATTGATGATTTGGTGTAATATATTTTCGATCTAATAATAATTAAATAAGTTATTCCAGAAAAATCATTAAAATTGAGGATAAATGCTTTTTTCCATAAATTTAAAGTTAATTAATCTCAATTAAAACCTGCATTTAGATAATAATTCGGCATTTGCGGCTTACTTCCTTTTTATAGAACGTGTATTTAGTTGTATACTATATTAATATCTAATAAAAGCACTTTTTGAAAAATCGAGGGTAACGCCCTTTTTCCTTAAAACAGTCGAATATTATATGTGAATTAATATGATGGTTCTTATAAAGGATCATATTGTTTGGAATACATTTTTATGTTATTTCATTGATCATTTCTGTATTATGTTGTGCTTTCGTTTAGTTTTTCTGGTGTAACTTATGGGTAAGTATGTGTAAATTGAACAGTTTGGATGTGTCAAATAACTTGAGAAGGTGACATAATAATATATTAAATATTCTCCGGTGAGACACCTCTTTTATAAGGCAGCCAAGATCCACATTAGATTGTAGATCCATTAAAAAAAGAATAATGAAAATATTAAATTTGTTTTGCTTATCACGAATTATAACAACAATTTTCTCCGCTTACTGAACAAATAGAACAAGTTTTAAATTATATGGAAAGTGGTGATAAAGTTTTGTTTTGCTGTCATAAATTTTATGTGTATTAATACAATACACTAAGTGTATTAATAAAAATAAAATATTATATACTATATTATAAGTGGTTTTCAAAGTGTGCGCTCCCACTAATACCCAAGAGCTTAATTTTCAATTCAATTCATTTTTTTTTTAAATAATGTAGATGTTACAAATAATACGTTCAAGACGTTCACAAAATTACATGAAACATTATTAAAAAAGAAAAAAAGTAATAAAAACGATAAAAATGAAAATATAAAAAGAGAACATACAAAAGCTGTGAAAATATAAATATACATCTATAATAGAAGTTCAAAGATGTACGCCGAGTTTACTAAACGGACTCTATTTTAAGAATTTTTAAAATAGCGTCCATCTAAACTCACCTTTACGCAAATGGAATATATCAACACCCGAAGCAATTTGGTTGAACATAGTTATCGCCCTCCCAATTGGCATTACCAGTGGCAGGCTGGTTCTGTACCTTGGGAGAATAAACAACTGATGCTCTCTATTTCTAAGATATTTATCAGGGATAATATCCGAAAGATGTTTGAAAAGAAAATTAGAAAATCTAAATTCAATTCGCTGATGCAAGATATTATTGGAATATTTGTTTACTTTTATTTAAACAACATATTTTAAACTGCTCTTCCCTTATTGCAGATATTATTTACATTTCACAAAACCTAATATGGCTTGACTTCTGAACGGCCAATCAGCGACTGACACCTCTGAGAAATGATAAATTATATATTAAGCTCTCATATCTCTACAACCTCTTCCAAGAAAAAGGTATTGTTGCATTCGTTAAACTTGTTAGGCTCCGATGGGTTTGTCATATAGCAAGAATGGACATTGCTCAAAGTTCGAAAGGAATCCTGGATACCGAACCAGACTGTCGGAGGTCGATTGGTAAGCCCAGACTTCGGTGGTTGGACAGTGATATGATTCTGAAGAAGAAAACATTGATTAGCAGTTTAGAAAATAACAAATGATTGACACTTAAGATTAAAAGACCACGTGCGGTTGTTGTAAAACTTTTTGTTTAGATGGATCGATGTTAGCCGTTTGGTTAAATTATCAGGTACACCGAGTCCAAACCCACATTGAAAAACAGCGTGTGAATTTGCCAGATCTAGGATTTGAGCTCGAGAACCACGACATTATAGGTCTGATAGATAACTGTAAAATACCAAAAAACTGATTTTCTTCATTCATAGAAGATATTTACCTAAACTAAAAAAATATATATATACATTGCAACCTATACTAACACATTCTTTTATTAAATACAAGTAATTTATTGTAAATTTATAATTATTAAATTTATATAATTACTACTTTAAAATAGGGTGGCCAAAAGCTAAATCAATGTAGTGACGAAAAATTGCCACTGCCTTACTAACTGATATAGTATACTTTGGCAAGACGCCGCCGGGCATCTTTATGTAGAAAGGGTGGAGTTAAACAAAAAGTTTGAAAACCTCTGTAAATAGCGTGTGCTCCCAGTATGCAGCGTATGCAAACTAGCTAGACAGTCATAAACTTTTATTGGTCAATATTTTCCCTTTGTGATAACTGCACTCACCGTGAATAACTCAATTCGTTGAATATACGATTTTTTTATTTTTTTTATTACCGAAAGCTTTTCCCATTATTGCCCTGCGGAAATTCAGCTTTTAATTGGAATTTTTCGCACTGTGAATTATTATTAGCTTCGAATTTGGACTCAGTGAAGCGTGCAATAAAAAGTGTTTTGTTTTATTAGTCTATTATTTTTATTAATAAAATCTCGGGAATATTTCTCAAGAATACGAAATAATAAACAGGATTTTATCATTACAAATGTTGGGTTTTGTCCTACCTACTTCTTGAGTCTTTTCAGATGTTACGATAATAACAGTACTTTACAATGCAACACTCCAATAATCATTGTCTCTCGTCAGTATTATTATGTCTTTTAAGGTCATGACAATATCCCGTAGCTCTACATACATTATATTATAATATATAGAATGTTACGTCCTCTCAAGACACTGGAACCCGATTGGTTTGAAGAACAGGCAAGCTATGCTGAAGTTCTCTTCAGGTCTAGCCAAACCTCTTCATTCTTCTTGGTACGTTCTCTTATCTGGACAAAGCATAGCACTGCACAGCCAGTATCTGTTGCAAAGATCTGTTATAGAAACTCAGTCTTCCGCCTCCCTTTAAAAAAATCGAATCATGGCGCCTCGCCCCCCTTTATTTCATTAAATAATACAGATATAAAATAAATAGTCAACAATGTACTTATACAAAATATGAAAAAAAATATATAAAAATAAACAATATTTTACTATTTATATTATATTCATTTTTAAATTAATTTGTTTTTCATGCGATAATGTGCTTGTTTATTAGCACAATCAATTTTTATAGTAGTCAATCCAAATTCATCATCTTTCATTGTCAAATGGATTCTACCATGGGCTTCACATCCTGAAGCGGGTCCCCGGGCCAGGATCTTTGGTGGGCCCTACTACCTACCGATAGAAATCATTTAAAAGTGGAAACATGGCGAACTTATTTGTTTGTAATTTTGATTTCCACAGCTCTATTTTTTTATGAATGCCTTAACTTTGTCTTTTTAAATCGGTGAATGCATTAGTGGTCTTTGCATTGATTTATTCACTATTTTTTTTTAATTTTAACCAAATAGACAAGTTTAACAACAAAATTATCGTTCCTAAACAAATTTGCCTCAAATTTCAAGATTATGATTTGACCTTTCATTTAATTTTGTTACGAGATAGCCAGCGCGCTTCACAATAGTATAGAAGTGAGGTATTATAAAATTAGTCTCCATATTTTCTGTCAGGTTTGCAAACAACCTTTTATTGGACAGTTTTTGTAGTTTATAACTAACGGCCGTTTTAATAACTATGCAGTTGCAAACTGCTAACCTGTGGCTACATTAATTGTGTTAAGCTTTTCGCGCCTACTTTTGCAACACTTCGCGCCTCCCAGTATAAAATCACTGGTCTACGGTTACTCTAAGCCTTTGTAAGATGCCATTACTCGCTACGGTAAAGGAGCACCATCGAATATGAGTTAAAAATTGCCATACCTTAACTTCAGGAATTATTTCCATGCGTACTATATTATACATTAATATGAGTAGTGTTTCTCATTGATAAAAGCTGCAGGATTGTAATTATTCATCAAAAATACTAAATGTTGAACAAACTTCTTTCAGCAGAGTTGATTCTTTCATCTCACTTCCAGATAAACCATTTATAAAATATATTTTATATGATATGCTAAAAATGTTGTATAATACGTAGTGTATACAACATACAGCCACTGTATATAGTAGGTACACAAAAGCCTATTTTCAGTATATCATATTATAATCGTACACTTTATATTTTGTATGATAAAACAATCACCTTGACGCCTGTGTTCCAAAGCTTTCCGAGATGATTTCATCTTTCCAAGAAAAGGTACTTACGGCTGATTTTATAAAGACAAGTTACTTGTAAATATTTTATTGTTTGGATTATGTGAACATCATGCAGTGGCTTGAAGAATTCATGTCGCTCTTCAGCATTCTTACGTCTTCCAATATTATCTTAGAGGCTCTT
This sequence comes from Rhyacophila brunnea, assembly GCF_057557595.1. Taxonomy (NCBI): domain Eukaryota; kingdom Metazoa; phylum Arthropoda; class Insecta; order Trichoptera; family Rhyacophilidae; genus Rhyacophila; species Rhyacophila brunnea. Next base: position 24,976,834 of record NW_028232904.1, on the reverse strand, counting down.
GTAACTACGTAATACACACCATATGGATGGTATCAACTGCTTTTTTAAATACAGTATCGAAGCTTATATCGATATAATACAATTAACATAAAAATTTAAGCAGACTGAATATTTGGTGCGTTTAAAGTTTGCTGATTGGGTTTCAGAGAAACTTGAAATAAACGCATTATTTCATGAAAAAATCATCTTCAGCAATGAAGCTCATTTTTGATTGAATGGTTTCATAGATAAGTGTAGTTATTGTCGCATTTAAATGTGTGTTTATCTCACCTATCTGGTTATCCTACCACACCGCCCCCCCTGACCTTTGATCCTTAGGCTAGAACCCTGTCAGACCCCCCCTTGTGGGGGCCATGCACCAAAATTAGATTGATTTTTGTTTTAATTTGAAGTAATGGAAACCCACAATATACCATTATTCAAACACTTCTACATCCAAATAAATAAATCAACAGTTGACGTAGTTGATGTTCTAGAGGTGTAATTAGGCTGTATTTTTTTTTTGAAAAAGAAAATTGAAATGCAGTTACTGACAATAGAAAATGTTACATAAACATTATTACATGATTTTTTCTGGATTTTAGTTAAATTAAAAATATAATATTAATATTCTAATGGATTTAAATTCAAACTAAATCAAGTACCTTGGGACGATAGTATTAACAGTATAATAATATATATCTTTTATTTTGATAACCCTTTATTAGACGTGTAAAGTGTATTTTCGAATATATTATTATATACTTTTCAATTCATGATTCTAATAATCTGATACTCATTTTCTTCCAGTTTAAGATACATCTATCACTACTAGTATTTAACTTTAAATAAATAAAAATTACAAGATAAAAAGAACATTTTATATACAACGTTTTTAAATTTTCTATTGAATTATTATGCTCAATATGCTCAAACTTGTACTTGATAATATGAAGTAAATAAAAAACAAACAAATATAGAATACTGAAATGTCATGTTGACATTTCATTTTGATTTCCATAGTAACGCACGAAAATATTAATAATTAAGTTGTTACGACCACCCCCTTAGCAACCAATAATAGTCTTTTACTTTTTACAAATTTTTCTGAAATAACTTTCCATACAAAACAGAATTAACTGAAAATGAATTCAATTCTACTTAAAGATGGCTAAAAGTATTAAAAGAATGCATTGGCATCGTTTTCTGATATATTCTAAAAGTTTTAAATATCTAACTAGTGGAGGAGTTAGTTAAAAATCGATTGCAAGATTTGTACTGCACAAACAACCACCGGACAAACAAGAATACGAGCTAATAAAAACGTTGCAAAATAGGCTGAACACATAGATCAACGAAAATATAAGTTTCTGGATGACTTTCATTAATTTAGTGCTACCCTAGAAGTAGAAAACATCGAGGGCACTGGATTGACCTAATAATTAAGTTCTGTAAAAGTATGTGGCAACGTAACACACATGGCTGATAGGACTGTAATTAGTTTGAAAAGCCTTCATGCAGCAGTGGACAGATTTTCGCGAATTTTAACTGTCTCAAGTAACTTGACAACTGCTAAGTATCGTTTTCGTACATATAACACAACAAACACCCTTAAGCTCAGCAAAATGGAAGTACGTAAATTTAAATATCGCTGTATAGCGTGCAATACCTCATATCTAATATTTGACAAAGACAAACTATCATTTACATTTTTATTATGTAGAATTTTTTATTTGAAATATTATATTATAACATAAAATGAATTCAAATATTGTACGAGTATATTATAATATTATTCTGTACGTTTATATATTATATACTAAACGTATTGTGTTTGGAAGTTTTATGTTATATTTTTGTCTAGTTATGATAAATTTGTTACGCATTGATGTTGTATATTATGATATTTTTGTTACTTACGAGCTGTTGCACTCTGTATGGTTATATTCTTTGGCTGCGTGAACTAACCTTGTCGAAATAAACCAAAATATATGACGTAGGCCTAATATACGATGCAAGCGATTTTGAGCTTTATTCAAACGTTTAACTCTTTCCATATTTCATTGGTGGCTTTCCCTGGATATTTTATATCGTAGGCCGGGGGGTTTATGTGTTTTTTTTTTGCTCTAGGTAAACGAAAAAGAAAATTAAAGTTGACTCTCGGAAAAACGGAAATGTTGGAATGTTTTTCTTTCAAGTTTTACACAAAATCATGAACTGAGTCTTATGTATTGATTGTTAAATGAAATATTATTTTTCTCTCTTTTTTACTCTGATACAAATAACGGAAAGATATCACTTTGTTGTTGTTTACAAAATTTGGTTATTGTGAGCTTTCAACCGTTCTTTATTTAGAATCGTATTTCGGTTACATGGTATAATTGCTTTCCACTTGCTATGTATAATTGTCCATCGGTAGGTAGGATACTATAAGATGGGAATGGGACAACTGGACGCCAGGACAATTGGACGCCGCACTGTTGTAGACACGTATACAGAAGGTAGACGAGAAATTTTAATCAGTTTCTATCTACTACTTAGTAGTTTCAATTCATATTACTCTTAACATAATGTTTTTTTATTGCGGATTGAGAATTACTATGCCTAAAGCTTTATTTAAAATAAAAAAACTCTTTTTTCGTTGGAGCTTGAACATATGCACAATTAAATCATTATTTACGTGTGCATATTTAAATTCTCACCAACTATTAAATCATAATACTTATAAATATAAACTTAAATAAAAATAATAATATTAAATATTTTTTTAAAAGTACCTATAAGTACCTAACATCTATTTAATTTTGATTTACGTGGCGTCCAGTTGTCCCGGCGCACAAATCATCCTAGACCCTATAAGATGGAGGCAGGGGCGGCTCTACCTTAAGGGTTCATATGCACCATCCCCGCATGGTTATCATGTCAAAAATTCATGACCGATATTTTCATCATTGTCATAATATACCTACTTAACTTTGTAGTACTTGGCTATTACTATAAGTCGGTTTTTAAATGGTTCAGGATTCTTTAGACCCCAGAGGAGACATCCCCAAATGGGAACCATTCGGGGGTGTAACAGTTGCCATACTCAGGACGGATTAATATGTTATATTTGAAATATGTTTGTTATTTAAACATAACAACCTCCACACCCGTTATGCAGTGTTGTATACCAAAATGTAACGAATATTCTCCCATACGTGAGAATCGTAACCACATTAAAAGGCGCTAAAGATGTTGGGCTTTGTTTTGCGTACTTTCCGGGTCTTTTCGGATGTTACGGTACTAAAAATTCTCTATAATTCTTTAGTTAGAAGCAGACTTGAGAGTGGCTCTATCGTTTAGGCCCCGCATCAGTTGAAGTACGGCCTTATGGTGGAGAGAGTCCAAAAGAATTTTTTGAGACTCCTTTACTTTCGGCTGTATGGATATTATCCGTGGCTTTATCCAAATGATTTTCTCTTAGGGATGCTTACATACTGTAGCTTAAAATTTAGAAGGGTTCTATATTTAGCTACATATTTTTTCAGACTTATACGCAGCGTATGTGAACTCTGCCATTCTTGGTGGTGTTGGCTTGTGTGTCCCTGATAATTACCTTAGGAATCGAGGGCATCCGTTGTTTGTTCTCCCACGGTGAAGAACTAACCTGCCATTAGTAATGCCAATTGGGAGGGCAATAACCATGTTTAATGAAATCGCTTCGGATATTGATATATTCCATTTACGTGCGAGTGAATTTAGGTGGACGTTGTTTTATAAGTTTTTAAGATAGGGTCTATCAAAGTTCACTCTGTGTGCGTCCATCTACTATTATTTTGTTATTTTATTTGTTAGTTTATTACTTATTGTATTATTAACTCACACTTCTCTGTATTTTTAATTTTTAAAATTATTAACACTTATTTTATGTCGTGTCATGAACGCTTTGAATTTATAATTTGTTATGTTCATTATATGTAAAATAATTAAATTTGATTTGATTTAATTAAAATTCCATCACTTTTGAGCTACAAAAACTTTCCACCCTTATCGATTCTCTGCTTTTCTACGTGCAGTGTGAAGGCTGCCCTCAGTTTACTCTGGCACTCTTTATTTGCGTCGCTTTCTTTAGAAGCTATCCAAAACTACCAGTTTCTCCATGTTATCCAGTCTGCGCCAGATAATATGTCCAAAAAATATTGTTGATTGGCCTTTCTTTATATGTAGTCTCTAGCTAGATGGTTGACTGTTTCATCCTGTGCTCTATTCAAGAAAAACGTTCAGCATTCGTTGCCAACATCACATTTTGAATGCCTTCAGAGACCATGAAACTGCCATTCTTGGCAGTATTGATTTGTATATCTCTAATAATTATCTTAGAAATTGAAAGCATCCATTGTTTGCTCTCCCAAGGAGCAGAACTAACCTGCCATTAGTGGTACCAATTGGGAAGGCAACAACTACGCTTCGGATATTTATATATTCCACTCACGTGAGGGTGAATTTAAATGTACGTTGTTTTATAAATTGTTAAGATAGGGTCTATCAACCTATTTCACTCTGTGTGCTTCCATGCACTTTTATTTGCATTATTTTATTATTTACTCATATTTTTTTTCCAAATTCAACGCGCAAGTAAGATTATTTTTGATCTACGCCTGCGCAGTAGAGCAATGGGAGCGAACATGCCGGTAAACAAACAAACTACTAATTTTGAGTTTAACCGATTTTCAAAACTACCTGTCAGATAGTTTTATAAAATGACTGCATCGCGCATCGCTTACTCTTGAAGAATGAGATTAGAGAGACAGTCAACACTTTTACGTGTAAACAGTTTTTGTCATGATAGTTTATAATAAGCAATATTGCTGGCAGTAATTCCATGCACGTCTACAGGCGCTACTATATTATGTGAAATAAAATAATAAATTTGAATTTGGAATTTGACACTCTGTACAAAATACGTTAGGCGTCTTTTAAATTTTGTAGCTTAGCGCTGAAAGTGCGGAAGTCACATTTTTATCATTTTTGAGTGAAGTATGCATACTTAAATGTGTATTCACCTTCCTTTAATGCTGAATATTTGGGAGTCCAATTTCACAATGTTTTCAAAATACTTACTTCTAAAACGACAGTAATCCAATTATTATTATTATACTAATTTGGTGCTGAAAGAGTGGATTTATAATTTAAGTCATTTTTTTTTTGCTATAGCAAAAAGATTAATTGCAAAAGTGCGGAATTAGTCCAAAATATTGAGTTATAGTCCGAACGCGATTGAGTATTTTAACTAGATTAGATTAACTATGTTAAAACAGCTCTTCTGCATAATATTGAATAGGTGACTTCCAGACTTTCAGTTCTAAATTAGAGATATAAAATATAAAGCTCACTAACTTGTGCTGAGAATATCTCAGCAGCAACTTAAAATATGGATACAATTAACAAGTCTTGTCAGAACGCTGATAAAACGGAAAATATTTCCAAATAACTGACGTACACTTCAATTTTATTTACTAAAGTATAACAGTAAAGATGTAGAAAGTTATTTGAGATGTAATATTTTAAATTTAAAATTTTTATACCTGCTATCCCAATAAAAATGCAAATACTTTGGCATCTGATTCTATATTATATTGCCCGTTTATAACGATAATTCAACAAGGAGTCTCGGGAAGTCGCAAAGATATCTCACGAGCTTGTGCAAATATCGTAGAGTTAACTGGCGCCAAATTAAATCTTTCGTTGACATAATTAGATTTGTCAAAATCTCAGCGAACTTTTCAAAGTATTAGGAAGAATAATTGGGTTAGGTAATATTTTCGGATCAGGTGACACGAAATTAAATAAACATTTTACTAATTTTAGCAGGCACAGAATTAAGTTATTACATTTTATGAACGTTTGTAGATTAAATTTGTAGATCGATCGACGCTTTAACGATATTGAGTTAATTGGATTTCAAGTTTTGTTAATTTCTTAAATAGGTACTGATAATAATAATGGCTGTACCATTTTAATTTTATTTGGAAACTTTCCTAAATCACTTATTTAACGAAACTTAAAAGCTCAAATTTTCTAATTAAATTTTGTACTACTATTTAAATTGTTTTCAGCGTCGTCTTTTTGCATATTTAGGTATTTTCTATAATATATTATATCAGTGGCGAATGGTGACTTTTAGAAAGAGGTAAGCTATGGAGAAAGCACACTTGTTAAATATACTTACAGGAAAATAAGAAGATAATCCGATATTACTACTGATGAATAGGTACACACTAATAACAACGACGCAAAAATCGATGAAATTTAAAAATCTCACTGACTAAAATAGCCAATATACTAGATTATTTTGTAGGTTAGGTTAGGTTAGAACATTATTATCTGCAATGCTCTACGAACAACGCGTAGTTTTTTAATTTCGGTGCTCTAGAGATGACCGTAATCTCTTTCCGATAATAAAGCTCACGAAGAACTGTACTACGGTGAAATATAATACGTATAATTTATATGTAACCATAAAAGGCAAGTAAGGTATTTTATATTACTGTAATTCTAATTTCATAATATTTATGTTAATTCGCAATAAGTATTAAGTAGATACAGGTAATATAATACATTAATAACATTATTTATATTAAATCATCTACCCATTTTATTTTCCAGCGGGTATATTTTTTTATTATTAAAATTCTCTAGGAAATAATTTCATTATTATTTTGACATTTCAAAAACCATTTTAAAAAATAAATTTTATGAAAATTTAAAAAATATAATCTACACGAACATTTTCATACATAATTTATTACACCTAAATGTGACGATGTGTCTACGTAAGATATAAGATAATGTGATTGGACAATGTTTTTATTGTTTTGTTTGTATATTTACTTTTCCTCCATATTATGTAGAGAATATGAACACAATACTGTGACATTTTTAATAAACCCTGTCAGACGCCAGTTTTTTGTCTTCTCATAATATTCTAGTATCACATCGCTCTACCATACCTACTACATATGGATTTTATTTTGGAGTTTTCTTAGAATGAAATCAATTTAATCTATATCAGTGGTTTCGAAACTTTATGTTACTACGCCTCCCTTTTTAAAAAAATCGGTACAGTTCGGTTATGAGGAATACAGCGGAAAACACATTTTAAAAATACCCGATATATAAGATTATTTGTTAGTTTAACATAAGCAAACCTAACCTAATCCAACCTAACCCAACCTAACTTAACCTAAAGCAACCGAAACAAACAAATAATCCAGTATATCGGGTATTTTCAAAATGTGTTTTCGGTGTATTCCTCATAACCGAACTGTACCAAAAAATCTTATCTTGGCCCCTCCCCCCCTTTATTTCGTTTTACAATATAGACACCTTTTTAAATAGACAACAATGTACTAATACAAAAATGAAAAAAAAAATATATATAAAAATAAACAAGCTTTTACTACTTAGATTGTATTCATTTTTAAATTAATTTCATGCGATAAATGTGCTACACACACAACAGCACAATCAATTTCAATAGTAGTCAATCCAAATTCATCATCGTTGATTGACAAATGGATTCTATCATGGGCCCCACATCCTGAAGCGGTCCCCTGGCCAGGATCTTTGGCGGGCCCATCTACCTATCATTTAATTTAATTCATTTAATTCATTCATTTATTTTTTTAACATATTGTGGACATTACAAATTATAAGTTTAAGACGTTCACAACATGACACTTAGAAACAAAAATATATAAATATAACAGTATTACATAAAAAAGAGATATATCATTAGTTGAATTAGATAGGTACAAGGAAGTACACCGGATGAGTTAAGCAGACCCTATTTTAAGATTTTATAAAACAACATCCACCTAAACTCATTCTCACGTAGGTGGAATATATCAACACCCGAAGCAATTTCGTTGAACATAGTTATCACTCTCCCAATTGGCATTACCAGTGGCAGGTTGGTTCTGCACCTTGGGAGAATAAACAACTGGTGGTCTCTATTTCTAAGATAGTTATCAAGGACACACAGGTCAACACTGCCCAGAATGGCAGAGTTCTCATTTATACCTTGTATAAGTCGAAAAAATACGTAGCTAAATAAAAATTTCTTATATATATATATATATAATTTATTATATATCTTATATATTTCATGCAGTATGTAAGCATGCCTAAGAGAAAGTCAGTTGGATAAAGCCACGGATAGTATCCATACAACCTCAAGTAAAGGAGTCTCAAGAATTTCTTCTGTACCCTCTCCACCATAAGGCCATACTTCAACTGGTGCGGTACCCAAACAATAGACCCACTCTCACGTCTGCTTCGAACTAAAGAATTAAATAAAAGTTTTAATACCGTAACATCTGAAAAGACCCGGGAAGTACGCATGACGAAGCCCAACATTTTAAGCGCTTTGTTACAAATGGTAACTATATGGCTAAAAAATGTCAGTTTACTCTCAAATGTAATGCCAAGATCCCTTACAGATGATATTCGTGACAGAACTCTGCCATGCATCGAGTATTGGAAAAACAACACTTTTGAGGCTCTGGTAAACGATAAAAGATTGCATTTATCAATATTAAATTCAAGTTTGTTACGCCTGCCCCAATTTAATACATTATCTATATCAAGTTGGAGCTGACGACAATCGTCCAAGGTGACAACTTCCAAAAAGAGTTTCAAGTCATCAGCGAACAAAAAAAACATAGCATTTTTTATTACCAATGCTATGTCATTTATAAAAATCGTGAACAGCAACGGCCCTAAGTTTGAGCCCTGAGGGACACCAGAAAATGTGTTAAAGGTCTGTGACTGATAAAGGCCGTACGATACGTATTGTTGACGGTTCCTAAAATTACTCCCGAATAGTTTCAAAAATCGATCCGACAATCCAATAAGTTGGAGTTTTTCCATCAGGATGTCATGATCGACCTTGTCAAATGCTTTCGAGAAGTCATTGTAAGAACAGTCAACCTGGTGGCCTCTATCCAGTGCCGATGACACATAATCGGTAAATACCATCAGGTTAGTTTCCGTTGATCGGCCTGCTCTAAATCCATGCTGTTCATTTATTATGAATGACTCAATTTTTGGATAAATCATGTTGTGCATGATCATCTCAAGAACTTTTGCTGGTGCAGAGAGAACAGCTACCGGCCTGTAATTCTCCACTGATGACTCTGTACCGCTCTTATGGATTGGAGTAACCTTCGACATCTTCCACGTTTCCGGGAAGATACCTGTCTCCATTGCGAGATTAAATATATATGAAAGCGGGCCTTTAACGAAGTCAATACAACCCTTTAAAAAAAATGTAGGAACATAATCAGGTCCCAAAGAGCGAGTATTCTTCAGTTTTTTTAATAAACTGAAGTACATCGCCCTCATTAATTGAAAAAATATCGACGGATTGGGCACCACATGAAGGTTTTCCTGACGTTGAGGCAACATCCAGATTTGGAATACTACTTGCGTAGACAGACTTGAAATGACCAGCAAATGCTTCTGCCTCTCCATGTCCGGTCACCTATTCGCTCTTCCAACTCATCCTATCAGTAAACCCACCATCTCTTTTTAACGATTTTACGTAATTCCAAAACAATTTAGGATTTTCGCGAATGGAATCTCCTACCGTTTCCATATATGTTCGATAGGCCCGTCGAACAGCTTGTCTCACTTTCGAACGATAGATGCTAAACATGATATAGTCAGTCTGATCATGCCCAGCCTTCCATACTGTATGATAATTATGCTTGACCTTAATGTCCCCAATAATCTCCCGAGAAAACCATCTCGGGTATCGCCTTCCACCACGACATGGCGACTTCCTCGAAAAACATTGATCAAAAATATTATACACAATATTGTAAAAACATTGTACCGTCTCATTCACATCACAAATCTCGAGCAACTCACTCCAGTCCACTTTACTCATCAATGAGTAAAGTAGCTTGAAGTTTCTGTTTTCAAACCTCCACCCGCTGAATTGGTTGGTTTTGTAAGAAGGAATTGGAGTCTGAAGCGGACGAGTCGACCGAAACCTGAGCAGAAAAACTAAAGTTGGATGATACACATCTTCGCGTACAAGAGGAGACATGCATCATGAAAGCGATAAGTCGATATTGCTAAATACCCTATCCAAAACTCCATTGCTAGAGTTAGAGACATCATTGTGCTGAGAAAATCCAAAAACAGAACATAGAAATTCAAGGTCATCGCTGACTCTTTTACCACTACGCGCTGAGTTTAGATTAAAATCTCCCATTACAATTATCTTTCTATCTCCAATTAAGTTAATATTAGATAGCATACTCTCAATAAAACACTTATACACCTCCAAGTCACTTGCTGGTGGAAAATAAATGACGCAAACGTAAATAGTGTCTCCGTCGTAGGTCTAGGTTAAGGGTATTTTGGTGCTCTTATGTACCTAGTATTTCCTAAATTACACAGGGGAGTTATCATTTAAGTATATCAATCATCATATAGGGTAGCACATCAAATTGCAACGTACAACCACATATTTAAAATATTTAATAGCTCTGAAACGAAGCGGCGCCGCAGGCGACTTTTTTATACTATTATTAAAATATTGTAAAAAGTGCATAAGCAAACTAACCAATAACTCAGTAAATAGATTTTTTTTGCTTCACAAAGCATGTTTTCTATGCTTTTCCTTCAAACTCCTCAACCTACAAATAAATGCGTTATCGTTATTCAAATATAACAGCCAATTGCATGTGCCAAATTTCTAATATAGTAACTAGAATAACTAGTATGATCTTTATATCATCATCAGCCGGAATCAATCCACTGCTGGATGAAGGCCTCCCCAAGCTTCTTCCAACTCTTTTGGTCCTGTGTCTTTTGCTGCCACGTATTTCCGCCAAACTTTATCAGTTCGTCAATCCAGCGGATTTTAGGGCGACCCTGTGGCCGTTTCGTCCCCTTGGGTACCACTGGATGACGGCATTTATCCAGCGGCCGTCCTTTTGGCGAGCAATGTGCCCCGCCCATCTCCATTTCAGCTGTTTGGCAACGTCTATTACATCGCGTACTCTTGTCTGCTTCCTAACCCATTCGTTTCTCTTACGGTCCTTTCGCGTGATGCCCAACATACACCTCTCTATGCCTCGCTGTGCGACTCTTAGCTTTTGGACATCTCTCGTGTTGAGGGTCCACGTCTCGCAGCCATACGTGAGTACGGGTAGCACACATTGGTTGAACACCTTACGCTTAAGACATAATGGTAGGTCACTCTTGAAGATACTATTATACTGATCTTTATTTAATGTTCCGTATATATAAAAAAATAGTAAAATAGTGTAGGGCGCGATACCCAAGAGACGCAGGTTCAATTCCTGCCGGGTGTCTTGCTTTTTTCGAAAAAGATTTTTCTATTGGCTATATTTTCTCATGAGTGTTTTCGGAATTATGTATATACATATTAAGATGGTAAACAATGGAAAATTTTAGATACTTTTAAGGGCGGACGTGCTCACTGTGGGTCAAAATGGAGCTTTTTTCTATTTTCAAAGTATGAAAACCGTTTAAAAAAAAATTCGGTTAAGTACATGTTCAAATACGTGCGTTTACATAATTTTACTCCCTACTTCAAATATAGTTTGTCAATTTATGGCTACGGCCGCATGTTGTAGCTTAACCATTGAGGAAGAATGAAATAGAAGAAAGAAATTTCAAAAAAACACTACCTTATTATTAGGTCAATAACTATTATAAAGCAATCAATATTTGTAAGATCTTTATCACACTTGAATGGTCAAAAACATAGCTTATAATTAGTATCTTTAGAATTATCTTCAAATGTGTAAATCTTGCCCATTTTTTGAATAATAAAATGCTTAATTCTTGTCAAATTTGGGATCACAGAGATTATCAATATAATTTTTGTCGTAAATATTTCACTATAATAATGTCAACATAAATTATACTGATGGTTTTATAAATGCGTTTGAAAATTATTAAATGTAAAAAATCTTAACACCACTTAACTGTACTGAAATATGACTATATTCTAAAAAATTAGAGTGAAAGGTTTAAAAGAATACTATTTTATGTAATAAAAATAGTTTATGCAGTCATCAAACGTTTAAAATGAATATGAAGGATAATAAGGCTTCAAAATTATATAAATAGATTATCTACAACGTTTAAGGAATGTCCAGGATCATGTTTTGAAATTAGAACAAAAGCTCTATTTTGACCTACGCTGAGCATGCCCCCCTTAATAATGATTTACTAATTATATTTTTGTAAAAAAAATACTTCATTCTTATCACTTTACTTTAGATGTCTAGATGTCTGAAATAAAAATTAATATTATTTCCAACTTCCCCCTGTATTTCAGTCCTTCGCAAACACGCTCGAATAATTTACGTACACAACGCGTATTTGTATATCAATACAAAACCTTGGAATTTTCCGCGCTGTTAGAATTATTTATTTAATTTTGAATTACGATACATCTGGGATTAAAATTGAATCCGCAGGGAGCTTTCGGGCAGGTACGCTAAGGTAGCGTTGAAAGGTATTTAGTGAAAAGTTCAGCATGCGATATGGTTTATACATTAACCATTCAAGCGGTATTGCATGGTCAGATTCGATGCAAACATATTATGGACGACGATAAAATGTTAAAATTTCTAATCTTGTCTTTGAGTTTCATCAGTTTGAACAGTCGTTATCACATATATGAAAGAGGTATATGAAAGTAAGATTATTTTAAATAATAACAAGATATTTTATATACCTACAACGTTTTTACATTTTCTGTTGAATCATATAAACTTGACTTGACTAGCTTAAACGATCAAACAAAATTGAACTTGATAGAGATACTGAATAAATATAGAATACTGAAATGTCATTTTGACATCTCATATTGATTTCCATAGTAACGCACGTATATATTAATAATGTAGTTGCTAGGACCCCAGATCCCTAGCAACAAATAATAGTGTTTTACTTTTTACGGATTTCTTCCGAAATAACTTTTCATACAAAACAGAATTAACTGAAAATGAATTAAATTCTACTTAAAGATGGCTAAAAGTATTAAAAGAATGTATTGTCATCGTGTTCATATATATTTTAAAAGTTTCAAATGTCTAGCTAGTCGGAAAGTTAATTAAAAATCGATCGCAAGATTTGCACTGGATAAACAACCACCGGACAAAATTAGAATACGACCTAAAAAGAACGGTGTAAAAAGATATTTTAGTGAATAAAGTTAAATATTTTTTTTTGATTTTTTGTATAATTTATGATAATATATTTAGATGTTTTTTGATAATATATTTAGATGATTTGAACAAAATTGCAAATTTAATGTTTTTATCGAAATATTGATAATAAATAAAAGCGATAATCATATTTTTTATACTTAATTTATTAAATTTAATATATTATAGTGGCGAAGGCTGGAGGTAAGCTACAATTTACATATAGTGTTGGTAAGTTTTTAAAAATCAACTAAACCCTGCCTCTACTAAGCCATAATAGTTTTGGTATAGGGCGATACGACAAAATTGTGCACACTTGTTTGTTTTCGTTGGATTAAAAATACATATTACACATATTATTGGTTCATTTTTCTTAAAATACATTAGGCCCTGCCTAAACCAAACTATAATAGATAAAAAATAGTATTCTATCTTTAAAATATCCAAAGGTATGTTTAATTTAATTGCATAATTTTAGATATTTTTTAGATAGCTGAGTAGTCTTCGACTATTATCTATTATGGTTTGGTTTTCGCAGTATCTACACTTTCTAGTGTCAATGGAAACAAATTTGTTTTACTGAGACAGTTTAGTGTGCTCTATTTATATCGAATCTCAACAGCCTACCTCCATCCTTCACCATTGATATGACATGCTAAAGCTTAATACCTAAATACATTAATATTAATGCATCAAAAATTTAATTTAATTGAGCTTTTTTTAACAGAGAATTTCTTAAAATTATTGTTAATATTATCTTCAATAAATAATTTGTTAGTAATAAATTAAATTAACTTACTATTTATAAGTTACACTAACACAATTTTTCGAGTTGTGACGATTATACTCAGAACTAATAAAAGATAATATTACTCTTAATCGGCGGGTGTAATACAGCCGTTTTGCTCCAACAAAATAAACGAAATTTCCGAACAAACAATGTTCATGTGCGGGTTACAATATGCAGAGCTTTGGAAGTCCTATATTTTTAATGGTTTGGGTCTAATAAAAAATCACAAGGGATCTGAATCCAGAGTTCGGTTTTGTCAAAATAACATTCGGAACCCCTTTTTTTGAGACTCCGTCACAGAACTTAAACCAAACATTATATATCTACTTTGTTTCGTGTGGTTTTGAATAAAAAAATATTTTTGGTTAACTTGGCTTATAACATAATGTGTTTAGGATTAAATGATAAAGCCAATAATAATTGTAATGTATTATAATATTATGGCAATATCTGAAAGGTTAACTTTGGAAAATGTTTAAAAAAGTGCAACTAGTATTATTATAATGAGTACATAACGTTTTTTTGTAAATTCTCCCCTGCTCCTCTCTCACATAGACACTTGTTTTTAGAATGATTATAGTAAAATCAGAACATTTGAGTACGTGGTGACTTTAATCTTGAGTATCTGCTGTTGAGATATTTACAGGCGTAAAAACTGATATTTCACAGCCAGACGTAGGGCCTTGTGATACGCTCGATTAAGAACGAGTGCGATACGGGGCGGCTTGGTTTGGAGAAGTTTATGTTTGTGAAATGTCCTTAAAGTAGTATGTACAAAATGTAATTTAATAAACAAAACGATAATGCAAAAACGTCACACCGGGCTTGGTTGATATAATGTTTCTGTTTTATGGGTCATTGACAAGCTGCTATTATACAAAAATAAACCGCCAAATGTTTATTAAAGTAGGTACTAATAATAGTGCGTGCAATATTAGAATTATGATTATTTGTAGCCATAAGACTAATTAAAAAAAAAGAGTCAATAATGCAGTAATTTTTCCGGCAGATTAACATCTAATAAAGCTTTTACCTCTATTTTACCACGTTTTTATTAGCTCGTATTCTTGTTTGTCCGGTACAAATCTTGCAATCGATTTTAAACTAACTTCCCGATTAGCTAGACATTTGAAACATTTAGAATATATCAGAACACAATGCCAACGCATTCTTTTAATACTTTTAGCCATCTTTAAGCAGAATTGAATTCATTTTCAGTTAATTCTGTATTGTATGAAAAGTTATTTTGGAAGAAATCCGTAATCCAATCCACTATTATAAGTTGCTAAGGGTGTGGTCCTAGTAACTAAATTATTAATATATACGTGCATTACTATGGAAATCAAAATGACATTTCAGTATTCTATATTTTGTTTGTTTGTTGCAAAATAGTAAAAAAATAATTTGTTGACAATTGCCTTATTTGTTCTAAATTATTAATACATAGAATTGTCAAGTTTATATGATTCTACAGAAAATTTCAAAACGTGGTATATAAAAAGGTCTTTTTATCTTGTAAACTTGATCAACAGCCACCGGAAACAAGAATACCAGCTTAGAAAAACGTGGTAAAAAGACATTTTTAATGAGTTTCCCAGGAAATGTCACGGAAAGTTCAGATGAGGTTGTATAGACGAACCCTCATAACCTATTTGGATGACAATTAATTTTAACGTTTCCAGTTGAATAGAAAGATCTAAGAATTTCTGCGTCGTATCAAAAAAGAAAACTATAGTACCTCGGGCACATTACGAGAGGATATGGGCACAGTATTCATCACCTTATCGTATAAGGAAAGATCAATTTGATAGGCGTAGCATAGAATTACACAAAAATTTTATGGCTTAAAAACCTCTATGATTAGTATAAAAGCAATCATAATTATGAAAATAGAAATTGCCTTTTTTGTTTCTAAAGCCTTCAATTATTATACGATTCTTTCGGTTCTAGTTCCGGTTCTGTTAATAGCTCTGGTTATGTGTACTTTCTCACCCAGTATAATGGTAAATTAAACAGTAATTAGGAGGGAAAATTTTCATATTTCTAAGTCTAGAAAGCGTAGCTTAGATTTGAAGCATAATAATACAATACCATCATCAAAATTTCTTTAGTAAGTAAGCACATAAGTAGATACATTAATTTAAAATTTATATGGTTGTTGTCCTGGTTTGCAGAGTTATTCAAAAGCAATTAGCATTTTATATTAACGGCCCACGTGCTCGTCGTAGGTCAAAATTGAGTTTTTATTGTATTTTCAAACCATGATCCTGGACACTCCTTAAACGTTGTAGATAATTTATTTATATAATTTTGAAGCCTTATTATCCTTTATAGTTATTTTAAACATTTCATTACTGCATAAAGTATTTTTGTTACATAAAATAGTATTCTTTTAAACCTCTCGCTCTAACGTTTTAGAATATAGTCATATTTCGGTACATAACTGTGCAGTGGTGTTACGATTTTTTACATTTATTAATTTTTAAACGCATTTATAAAACCATTAGTATAATTTATTACGAGATAATTTTTGTAAAATATCACGATAAAAAATTATATTGATAATCTCTGTGATCCCAAATTTGACAAGAATTAGGCATTTTATTATTCAAAAAATCGGCAAGATTAACACATTTGAAGATGATTCTAAAGATATTTATTATAAGCTATGTCTTTG
This sequence comes from Rhyacophila brunnea, assembly GCF_057557595.1. Lineage (NCBI taxonomy): Eukaryota > Metazoa > Arthropoda > Insecta > Trichoptera > Rhyacophilidae > Rhyacophila > Rhyacophila brunnea. Next base: position 24,960,147 of record NW_028232904.1, on the reverse strand, counting down.
ACCATTAAAGTTTGATAAACATTTTATGAATAATGATTGCTTTATAATAATTATTGACCTAAGAATAAGGTAGTGTTTTTTTTTAAATACGCCATTTCTTTTGACATTCCCCAGTGGTTAAGCTACAACATACGGCCGTAGCCATAAATTGACAAACTATAATTAAAGTAGGAAGTAAAATGATATTTACGCGCGTACATGTACCAATCTGAAGCCGCGGATAACGGATTTGATCCCGCGTCTGGGCTAAAAAATCGTTTTATTTTATCTAGTACCTACTGATGACCCAATGGGTTGGACAAATAATGGCTAAGAACTCTTGTTTGATAATTACACCTTTACTTTGTTAGTTCGTAGATGTCTTTAAAGATAGTAATTCTAAGAGATAAAAGGGGTAATTTTTCTTGTGTTTATTTTACTTTATATATAAATACTTATATAATTTTAATGTTAGATGTAGAGTAAATAATAAAATTATTTGAATGTAGATCTATAAAAAATTATGAAGCATTTTGTTATGTTTTCGGCAACGGAAATCCTTACCAACGGGTCCCGATTAGGGAATCCAATCCCGATCCAAAATTCTGATCCCGGTATTTCGGGATTACAATTTGACATTCCCAGGATCCCGGGACTGGTCCCGGGATTGGCATTATTTTCCATTGTTAATATATTTTTTTTATATATACAAATAACATTGATAAAATCGGTTAAAAATAAATCTAGTATAATTTATACTATTCAAGACATATATTGTTATATTGTATATCTACGTTCAATCTTGAAAATACACAGTTTAATGGATTAAATAATATTGTAATATAAATAATAATTTGAATTTAATATGAGATTGCTGTTTCTGATAGTAAAGACTTAAAGAATGGGTTAGCGAGATTTAAAATTGTAAAGCAAATCATGGTGTACGTATGGCCTTTCCGCTTCATAAATTTAATTAGTCAGCCAAATATGAAACTGCCGTTAAACGTAGGAAATCATGGTGGAATTACTTTGTGCGTTAAATAGTGCGAATCATTGTTTTTTCCAATCTTTTTCATTTTTAATTATTTATGTGAAAAAATAAAATGAATCGGCAACTTACACATGGGTATAAATCAAACTTTATTCAAACTCAGTTTATTTCTAATGTAGTTATTCGTTAATAAAAGTATTTTTTCTGTTATATTTTCGTTTTTATTTTATTTTCCATAAAAATTGATAAAAAAATCAATCGCGAAAGTTTCAGGATTATGTTTATCAATTCCGGGTTTCACAAGTATCGAAAAAAGCTTGGGATCCCGTGATTGGAATCCCTAGTCACGATCCTTCACGTGGTCCAGTGGAAGATGTGTGTCAGTATTAAGACTTGCTGCATGTTAATCTTCAGTGATGTTTATTTGTCATGCTTTAAAAGTACAGTTACATGATGCATAAAAGGGAAAGAACTCAGGAGAGTTCAATCTGCAGTAAAACAACTCAGTGAGCAGAGCTGAGTTAAGTTTGAACAAGTTGAATGATATTACAATCATTTGCAATAGTAGAAATTAATATAAAATAGTAAGTTAGTAATATTAGTGACGCTTAGTTTACGTACAAGGGTTTAAAATATGTATGTAATAACACAACTAGGTAAGATGGATAAATTGGGGTTGATTAATAATATAATATTATTGAGTAGGTACATTGCAATAGTTGAAATCACACTGATCGAATATTCTTAACAATTGTATTTATAATTAGTAACTTAGGGTGTCGATGAATTAAACAACAGACAATTTTAGGAGAGATATCATAAAAAGGGGAGTTATGAATACATAAGAATTTTATTAAATATAATATTTAAATAGTTTCCAATAATAATTATTCATTTATAGCCATGTTCTAAATAATATTAGTATTGGAAATAAACAATACGTTACATACTAGAGTATGCTGAATTGATGAGTTAATAATTAAGTTTATCTGACATACACGTGGCAAAGACAGCAAGGCAAAGCCTTTACTTATCAATGGCTTGAGATTGGCTTAGACCAGTGGTCGGCAAACTCATTAGTCAAAAGAGCCAAATATCAACAGTAAAACAATTGAGATTTCTTTTGAGAGCCAAATTTCTTAAACTCAAATTATATTATGTAGGTACACCATTTATTAACTTAATAAACTTTTAAGTTTAAAGTCATAATTTAACTATAGATACAGTGAATAAAACTTGATATCATACGTAATAATGATCTTATTTATTGATAACAATTAAATTTAAATCATAACAATAACTGACAAAATACCCAATGATCTTGGAAAGTTTATGAAAGTCAGGTTTGTATGTTGTTGTTTATAATTTTAAGCACGATTCCAGGTTCTCATTAATAAGACGACTTCTCAATTTACTTTTGATATCCACTCAGAAATCCCTTTATTAACCACAAAACTTGCAATATTAACATTGTTGGAAGATTGTATTTAGTAATAAATAAATACAGAACTTGTTTTTCTTGACTCTTCTAAAGTTCCTAGACTGTTTTCTTCTTGCATCACCGATAGAATATTTAGAGCCGAATGACGTAATAGGGTGTGTTTAGTTGTAAAGTGTCTCTCCAAATTTGTTTTATTAATATGCACCAATTTTTCCTGACAATTAATACAGGTCGGTTGGCCATTTAAGTTTTGAATAAACGCGAAAGTCTCGGTCCATTCAACTTTAAATTCACGGTTTTCGTCTTCCATTTTTCTTTACTTCTTCTTTGTAGCCATGTCAAATAGGGCAGAGGTCATTTGTGGCAGAGCCGCACTCAAGGGGCCAAAGACCCGCATGTGATTCGCGAGCCGTGGTTTGCCGACCACTGGCTTAGACGATGATAATAATGATGATTCGTTCAAAGGAAGTACTATAATATACCCTTTTTAATCATGGATTTAATATCTTTCGATGTAATTGGCTGATCATTACGTAATTGAAGAGAGCCGCCGTTTATTTAAGCTCCCTTTAGATACTTAAATCGAGAGATTACTGAGTTTACTAACATCGTATGCAGGCTTGGGATTAACCAAATCCTTAGCGTTTAAATGCTAATAACCCTAAAGAGCTTATGAAAAGTTTTCAGGAAATCTGTTTTATTTTCTCGATGAAAATAATTCACATACGTATTATTTTTTTCATTTTCTTATCAAGTACTAAATAATATAATACTTAACAATATTATTATACACGTAATGCAAAAAATAGTTTATTAAATTTAATGCTATATTTCGAAAACTTTACAAGTCACTTTTGTGTTTTAGTCAAAATAGTGAAAATAATCCCATATGAAATAAACAGTGAAAAGTTTTTATATACAATATTATTATTATTTTATAGTAGTTTTTATGGTGAACAGCATTATGCATGGTAACATACATAATTAAAAACACCTTTTAAAAATATATAACCACTTAAAAAAATCTTTTTGAAAAAAAAAATGACACCCAATGGGATTCAAACCCGCGCTCATGTGCTCTGACCGCTCTTTCAATTCATACTGAAGCGCTTACTAAATTGCGTCATTGTTTCGGCAATATGTTTTTATATTTTAAATCAAAGTATTAATAGTTCACTTTAATTACTAACCAGTGATAAGATCTCTCCAAATTTTTGTTATAACGTACTTATCCTAATAATACTAATGATTATTAAATGCTGTAATTCGAAAACTTTGCATGCATTACATTTTAAAAAAGAGTGACATAAGTTAAAAAATCTTTACACAAATGTAAGGTATTCTTTTTGGTGTTTTTTTGAACACAAAAGTTAAGGCTATACCTCAGTTGAGACATGGTCTAAAAAAATCGTGGCTAGGATGCGATGCGCAGGTAGCGATGCGCATGTTGTGCAAATAACGCGTGCCGAACGAAATTTAATTTGTCATATAGATCTTACATGCGTCCATTTAATGTTCTGTTTATTGTTTTATTAGTAACAATAATAAAATATTCATTGACATGTTTTCTTTACACGATTTAAGAATTAATACCCCCGTTGCCATCACGAAGCAAATTGACGTGTTCACAGCTGTACGTTTGTTCTACGATTGCCACGAGTCCAAAATTTCGTCGCACCTACAGTTGAAAATTATTTGCCGTTTTACTGAAGTACCGTTTTAATAAATAAACCACTGTTTCACTACACTACGGTCATTAGGGCTCATGGCATGTTGTAGTGATAAAAAGAAAAAAATATAAAATTTTAAACTGTCATTGGTGTTGATTTCATGTATCAGAAAGTTTCAAAACATTGTTAAGATTAATATACGAATAAGAATAATATAAGAATAATATACTATTTATTTTTATATATCGTTAGGCATTAGATACTATCAGATTAATTTATATAAACGTCTGAAATAGTGTTATATTAATCCGTGAAAAATAACGAAACAATTATTTATTTCATTCTGCTTCGATGAATAAATAGGTCACATTTATATGAATCAATCAATGGACGTGTATATAATAAATTATTATTGCCAACCAAATCAATTAATTTTGTGAAATGACACAAATAATTGGGTTCGCGGAATTCACCATCAATAATCAATAATTATTAATAGTAGAAGAATATATTTTTGTATAAAAAGGTCTATTATGAGACTCTGGCATAGAGTTAGATTTATTAAAATATAATATTGAATAATATTAAAACGAAGATTACTGTCTCTAGCGACAAAATACAGAAGCTGTAATATTGATAATCTAAACACATTAAAAAGTTTTTTTTAAATTTAAAATATACTTTTAAATTCCTTTAACAAATATCATATATGGATAATTGGACTAAATCGAGGTTCAACAAGATAATATGTCGAAAATACAATAAAATTTCAATGAGTCCCTTTTTAAAGCTGAGTAGATGTACTGTAGTAGTACTTTAGTTGTAACATGGCCCCTATTAAGGGTGGGACTAAAAGGGCTCTAGCCTGGGAGTGTGTTGGGTGGAATAAACACGGGAATGGGACAACTGGGCGTCAGGAAAATTAGGCGCCGCACTGTCGAATGAAATAAATAGATGTTCATTACGATTTTATATAGATACTAGATGAAGAATTTTAATCAGTATCTATCTATCACTAAGTGGTTTTAATTCATTTTGCTCTTAACATAATGTTTTTATTTCTGATAGAGAATTATCATGCCTGAGTTTCATAATGTAAAAATAAAAGAATTTTTTTTTTCGTTGGAATTTAAGCGTATGCACAATTACATCATTATTTATGTGTGTTTCTCTAAATTTTCGCCAAATTAATAAATAAAAATAAAATAATTAAAATATAAATAATAATATGTAATAATATAATTATTTATTATGTATATTTAACGTACTTATAATTCACCAATGTCTATTTATTTTCGAATTTCATTCAATTGCGTGGCGCCTAGTTGTGCCGGTGCCATATGGTCCTAGACCAGATAAAACAACATCACAATTAATTTGCTCTAACAAAAAAAGAAACTTGCAGAACTATTTTATTTCAAGAATATTAACATTTTAAAATATGTGGTTATAACATGTAATTTTTGATTATTGTGTGTTGATACTAGACAACTCGATAAATTAAGAGATTTTATTCAGAAATACCAAAAATTTGATAATACATAGAATATTTTTAATTTACCTCGAACACCATTAATGAAAAATGCTAATGTAGAGCGTCATACTGCGAAAGACTGCCAAATATATGGAAGACTCTTGCGGATTAAAAATGATTTTCTTTTTATTTTTCTTCACTAAGGCAAACATAATATTATAACAGTAGCGAAGGGTATCCGCCATAAATAGTGCACATTAAACTTTATTACATAGTTATACGTATTGTTTTTATTGAACTAAGACTACAATTTACAGATGGTGTTGGTTAATTTTTAAAAGTCAATTAAACTCTGCCCAAACCAAACCATAATAGTTTTAGTATACTTTGGGTGATAATACAAAATTCTGCACACTTTTTCATTCATACTTATTAAATTTGTTTACACATACCTATTGCTGTTTCATTTTTTTAATTCATTAAGTCCTGCCTAAACCAAACGATAATATATATATATATATAATATCTATAAAATATCCAAAGTTATGTAGGTACCTACGATTTAATTGCATAATTTTAGATATTTTTAATATCATGTTGTGAACGTCTTGAATTAATAATTTGTTATGTGCTCAATGTTTTTTTTAATAAATCAATAAATAAACTTTCCTAAGTTATGTATGATTTACTTGCATAATTATAGATATTTTATAGATGGTCGAGTGTTTTTAGAGTATTATCTTGATTTTTGCATAGTTTAATTGAATTTCAAAAACTCCCTGTAAATAATTGTAGTCTTATTTCAATGAAAACAAAATATACGAATGACTGACAAGTTTAGTGCACACTATTTATGGCGGGTTATATAGCCTACCTTTACCCTATAATATTAACAAAATAAAAATAAATAATTACAAGGTTAAAAGAACTTTTTATATAGGTACCACGTTTTTAAATTTTCTGTTGAATCATAATATAAACTTGACAATTCTATGTATTAATAAATATTTTTTTTGTACTTGATAGAAATACTGAATAAATGTAGAATACTGAAATGTCATTTTGACATTTCATATTGATTTCCATAGTAACGCACGTATATATTAATAGTTTTGTTTCTAGGACCCCATTAGCAACCAATAAAAGTATTTTACGTTTTACGAATTTTTGCCGAAATAACTTTCCATACAAAACAGAATTAACTGAAAGTGAATTCAATTATTAAAAGAATGCATTGTCATCGTGTTCTGATATATTCTAAAAGTTTCAAATGTCTAGCTAGTGGGGAAGTTAGTTAAAAATCTTCAATCGTCCAATACAAATCTTAGACAAATAAGAAAAAAATTGTACTGGACAAACAAGAATACGAGCTAATGAAAACGTGGTAAAATAACGTTAGTATTGACTTCTGAATGTAGTCACTGAGATTATTATTTATTAAAATTAAATAATAAATAAATTTCTACACTGAATCGTCTCCTTGTCCTATTCCATTTTTCAATATTGACACTACTTTTTTACTAGCAGAGTATAAAATTTTTGCAATTCAGTCCACGCAGGAACGGAAGAAGTTCGCGGCAGTCATTTTGCAAATCGAAAACTGACTAACCCTCACTCACTTACTAGTGGGGAACTTTCTTCAATCTATAATGCAAAACGGGACTCAGATCGACCGCCAAAATATGCTGATTTTGTTTACTTACCGATAGGTAGTAAGTTTTTCATGTGCTCTATCCACGCGGTTCTTCGAAGGGGGAGTTTTTATATTTGTGTATCTATCACCATAAATATTATTTATTATCAATCCCCTGCCGGATGAAGGCTTTTTAAAATAAATTTATTACATGATTCATACGACAAAAACGTATTTAGTAATATTAAAAAATATATAATATATATATATACAAATGTGGTATAGAATCAATGGTCAATGAATAATTCAAAAGATTTAAAAACGTAACATTCTAATTATTGAACATATGTATATATATCATCATCATCAGCCGGGGTCAATCCACTGCTGGATGAAGACCTCCCCAAGCTTCTTCTAACTCTCTCGATTCTGTATCGTTCGCTGTCACGTATTTCCGCCGAACTTCACCAGTTCGTCAATTCAGCGGCTTTAAGGGTGACCATGTGGCCGTTTTGTGTCCCTTGGGTGCCACTGGATGACGGCATTTGTCCAGCGACCGTCCTTTCGGCGAGCAATGTGCCCTGCTCATCTCCATTTCAGCTGTTTGGCAACGTCTATTACATCGCGTACTCCTGTCTGCTTCCTAACCCATTCGTTTCTCTTACGGTCGTTTCGGGTGATGCCCAACATACACCTCTCCATGCCTCGCTGTGCGACTCTTAGCCTTTGGACATCTCTCGTGTTGAGGGTCCACGTCTTGCAGCTATACGTGAGCACTGGTAGCACACATTGGTCGAACACCCTACGCTTAAGACACAATGGTAGGTTATACATGTATATATATGCTAAATATGAAAGCAGCTAAAATGGTGGACTGCTTTGAGAGAAAGATCCTCAGGTGGATATACGGACCTATGAATGATGGTGGGGAGTGGAGAATTAGGTACAACACGGAACTATACAGCTTATATCAAGATTCAAAACTCTTCAGCTTCATAAAACTCCAGAGGCTAAACTGGGCAGGCCATGTCTAGCGCATACTTGAGTCACGGATACCAAATAAGATCTTCGAAAGAAACCCAAGGGTAACATATTCTACTATGCTAGATGAGTCGTACTTAATTGCAACACATTTTAACTAATGGCGTTTTTAATACTCACTGAAACGCTCGATAAAGTTCTGCGGAAGTGCGTGGCAATGCACAGCACCGAGAGAAGTAGAATTAGCTTGGAGAGGCCTTCATCTAGCAGTGGATAGATACAGGTTGATGATGATAATAATGACTTTCTCAAGTCTTGTGATTTATTCGTTAAAATGAAGATATAGGTAGTTTATTATCTACGTATAAATTAAAGTTTGTCACGTAACCGAAACGTGCATTCAAAATTCGTAATTATTTTAGGACATTCTAGAAGCTTTTTATTTTAAACACTTTGTGTCTAGACTGTCTGAACTGACTGAATAACATCTAGATATATTATGGCGACTGACGTCACATTTATATAATATTTATCAACGCTGTGCTGACACGTTTATTTCAAATTGGGTCATGATTCAAAAAATGTTGGAAATCAGTGGTTTAGAAGATACAAATTTATAGCAGATGAAAACACATTATTGCCGTTTGATTTTAATTGCCAAATTAATTAGTATTCTTACCTGTAAAATTCAATGAATCAACAAATTAACGATCACGGAGGCTGAAGCGTAAAATAAATAACCTATTAGCGAAAGGTAATCTAACGGAAGAACTCACCGACGCCATGTCGAAATAGCACGTAACCTCCGTCGCGACGCCTGGCGTCATAAAATAAGTTGCTAACTCCACAACCAGACCACGACTGCATATTGAATCGACTTTACTTAGCTTTTGCCAATAAATGAGCTAGTATCACGCCACATTTTAACATATGCGTACGACATTGATATTTTAAGGTGAAATGAAAATTATGTGAGAGAATTAATATTTACAGTTGAACATAGGTACATAATTTTTAAAACACTCATGAGAAAATATAGCCGATAGAAAAAATATTTTTCGAAAAAAGTAAGACACCATGCAAGAATCGAACCTGCGTATCTTGGGTATCGGTGCATTACCACTATGCCATGACTGCCATTCTTAATTGCGACAAATATTAACTATTGGCCTTGTGACGTTGCAGACGTCACCAACGGCCTAGTTAACAATTTTAATTAGTAGAGAGGTTTTTTCCTCTCGCGAGCAATAAAAAATCCTGCGGTTGGTACTTCAAGAAAGCATCCGGGCTTGATAAGTGGTGGGGGGGAATCGATTATTGGCCAATCGATATCCGCTCGCTTGAATTTCTTTTCTGGTTGAACTTTGACACGAGAGGTCGTGAGAGGAGCAGCTCTGCGTGGCTACTGCCACGCGGTTGTATATACGTTTCATTTTTATTATTAATTAATCTCAAGTTATTTGTTTAAATTATAACCTCACTCACATGTCGATATTTTGTTTAAGCTATGTTAAGTTGCTGAGGAAATATTATAGTTTGCAGACGGTAGCGCGTCTTTTGTTCAACGTAAATATTCGTTTATGTTTTATAAATACCATCGTGTATGAACGGTGATGAATTTCCTTAGGCGTTTCACCTCCATATTGTACTTTCGTAATTATTTGTTATTACGATATAGTACCATTGACTTTTAATTACAATGTCATATTAAATACAGTGAGGTTAAATTATCACGGTGTTTCGTTTAATTTAATTGTACCCTATATTATGTTCTTTTACATTCTTTTCTTTCACAGAAAAGGCTTTGGCGTCCAGTTCGAGTTTAGTTTTCAATGCTTGCATTTAACCGCTGCAACCGGTCTTTTCCGTAACAGGATTGGAATTCACCAGAGGGATAGTGCGAAAACCCAGTACCATGAGCTAGCGGCGCCTGTTATCCACATAGACTTGGATAACAGTGTTAGTGGATCGTAGGTTGTATGTGGGCTAGTATAAATTCTTTATAACAGCCTTTTTATCTTAATAACTACGTAACTAACTAAGTCAAATTGGAGAGCGCTTATGAGCAGGTATTAAAAAAGCCAATCGTTAAAATTTGTCGCAATTAAGCATGGCAGTCGTAGCATAGTCGTAATTCATAGGACGCGATATCCAAGAGACGTAGGTTCGATTGCTGTCGGGTGTCTTAGTTTCTTCGACATTTTTTTTTCTATTGGCTATATTTTCTCATGAGTGTTTTCAGAATTATGTATGCTCAATAATTAGAATTATACATTTTTAAATCTTTTGAATTATTCGCTGAATAAAAGAAATAGTAAATTTACAGTTGGTTATTGAAAAACCACCGTCATACTAGCATTTGATACTAAAGCGAATACTATACTACTGAAATTTGTATTATTACTGTAAAAACATTTAAGTTATATAAATATAAATAAAAAGAATGTCATGGTAAAGACATTTTTATTTTATAGAAAAAGATATCTTATTCTTGGAATATTGTATTTGATCAGCTTTCTTCTTCTTTTTCTTCTTTCACCCTGTCACGCCCCAGCATCAAGGCATAAGGCAAGCACAAATTCGCCCCTCCTGCAATGCCAGACCTGCAGCGCGTAGATCATTTCATGTAGTACTTTTGCAGGGTTAGAGAGAGCCGGCCAAGAGATGGAACCCAGTCACCGAGGGCTACTATATCCGCTCATGAACTCGAGTGTGTGTAACGTGGTAATACCAATGTACCCCTAAGATTTTGCAGAGACGTCAATTAACAAAGCTCAAAAGCCGAGACTTTTGAAGCTTAGTAAGATACCATGTGTTACAGTCATATAAGACACAGATAGCACGCCGCGTTGAACAGAAGCTTTTAATTAATTTTGTTTAAAATTTTAGTTTATTAATCGAATTGGCTTATAATGTAGTATAATAAAAACCTTATAATGATTTAAAAAAATAATATATATTTTTATTAATTCTACCATATTTAAGTTATTTATGCTGACAATAATTTGTTTCTTACGACTAACTCATCTTCGAAATGGTATTTATTATAATAATAATTTAATTGCTCATAATATAAATGCTTGCAAAAATATATTATATAATATCATCCAACAATAGCAATTAGACCAGACCAAACTGATGCTGATTGATATTTTTTAATAATGAACCTACTATAATAATATGAAGCCATAAGAAGCAAATCTAATAAATGTCTAGATGTTGAAATTACTAGTTTTTATGGTTTTTATATATTTATATAATATTATTATACGTAAATAGTTTAAATTTTGGATGAAAATATATGAAAATCAAAATACGATTTAACAATAATCTGAATAAAAATATCTAATAGGTATGTTCTTTTTTAATATAAAACTGGAAGAGTGCTTTGTTTTCAAAAAAAAAAACAGGAAAATATGAATTTATAGCATTTTAGCTCGTATTCTTGTTTGTTCAGTAGTTGTTTGTCCGGGACAAATCTTACAATCGATTTTCAACTAACTACCCGACTAACTAGACATTTGAAACTTCTAGAATATATCAGAACACGATTCCAATGCATTTTTTAAATATATTTAGCCACCTTTCAGCAGAATTGAATTCATTTTCAGTTAATTCTGTTTTGTATGGTTAGTTATTTCAGAAAAATTCGTAAAAAAAAGGGTGCTAAGTGCTAAGGGAGTAGTAAAAGTAATATTATTGATTTATACGTGCGTTACTATGGAAATCTAAACGAAATTTTGTCACATCGACAACAGTTGTCGTCCTTAAGTTCAAATATTTTTTATTATTGGCTATTTTAATTTATTATTAGCTACCATTAAAAAAGTATTATACCTGGGTACGCTTTTAAATATTTTTTACCTACTGTCTGAACCAGTTTTATGCCTTCAGTGGGTTATCTTGCTCTATGAGGTCATGATCGACTAGCCAAATACACGAAAAAATTCAAGAGTTACCTCGTCTAACTTTAAACTAAAATTACTAGCCACTGTCGATTGATTTGCATAATCTAAAAACTTAAACACACGGTGACATCTGTTTGAATAATTATGAAATACTAAATCACAAATTATCGGTATTACAGTGATTGTAATAAGTGCTTCGCTCTACATTCAACGTACGTTGTTAAAAATCTGCGGCCTGTCATTTACTGCCATAGTAATATCGTGAGGCATAGAAAAGGTTACAATAATTGAGTCTTTTATATTCGTATAAGTATTGTACAATTTATTGAAGTCATAGCTCATGTTTAGTGGTGCAGCTAAGTAATCCACAAAGCGTCAATGCATTCACTACTTCTGCTTTGCAGGAAGTGAGTTTAGGATAAGTAGAGCAATTTGCATTTCTACAAAATTGTTACATGACTTCACCAAGATATATTAAGCTTCACAATAAAATGAATGTAGTGGAATAAATAAAAATATCATACGTATAATGCACTTTTACAACGTTTTTATTAGTTCGTATTCTTGTTTGTCCAGTAGTTGTTTGTCCAGTACAAATCTTGCAATCGATTTTTAACCAACTTCCCGGCTAGCTAGACATTTGAAACTTTTAGAATATATCAGAACACGATGCCAATGTTTTCTTTTAATACTTTTAGCTATCTTTAAGCAGAATTGAATTCATTTTCAGTTAATTCTGTTTTGTATGGAAAGTTATTTCAGAAAAAATCGTAAAAAGTAGAAAACTAATATTGGTTACTAAAGTGGTGGTCCTAGCAACTAAATTATTAATATATACGTGCGTTACTATGGAAATCGAAATGAAATGTCAAAATTTTTGTTTGTTTTTTATTTACTTCATATCAAGTACAAGTTTGAGCATATTGAGCATAATAATTCAACAGATAATTTAAAAACGTTGTAGGTATATAAAAAGTTATTTTTATCTCGTAAATATTGTTTTTAACAATATAATAAACATCCAGATAAATTTAATTATATGGCGTTTATTTCTTGCTTCGTATTTCTTGGACGGAGTACAGGACGAACCAGTCAATCATCCAGAGACTGAAGATAAAGGAACGGCTCTCGACGATATGTCTGAGAAGAATTCTGCAGTTTTTTGGACATATTGTCAGGCGCGGACCGGACAATCTGAAGAGACTGGTGGTTTTGGGTAGCCTCCAGGGAAATCAAATTAGAGGAAGAGCGTCTACGCGATGGAACGACCAAGTGAAAGAGCTGACTGGGGGCACCATCCATTCTGCCCTGAGAGAAGCGGAAGATCGAGAAGGATGGAAAGTCTTGGTCGCTCAAAGGATGGCGAAATTTAAATATGGCCACGATCCTCAGCCATGAGTGCACGAAATTCACAATATTATTTATAATAATATGATCTTATAAAAGTCAAATAGTTCAAATAATAAATATTTGTTTAATAAAATAAATAAGCATTTTTTATTGAGGGTATTTTGGTAAGCGTTCGGTTTACTATACAATATATTATATTTTCCCCTTCTCGACGACGCTTGTAAGTAGTTGTGTAGTATTACGGAGTCAGTCAAAATTTGACTGGTGTGTATAAAATAATATAAAGAAAAAATAAACATATATAGGCTTTACCAATGATGCAGACAGTGAGCCAGGTCTTGAGGACAAACACCATAAAGTACATAAGAATATAATTTGGATTAAAAATATGCTTTTAATAAGCTGTGATTATATTTAAGGATTGCAATATAGGTATTTCAAAACCGGTATTCCATTATTTATCAATACTGAAATATCGGTTTTAAAAATCCAAAATACCGGAATTTTCGGTATTAAGAAAGCACACTCGTTTAAGTTTTTGAAAATTATAAGTTATGTGTTGCCAAAATGCAAATAAATTGAGTGAATCCAACAGAGGTGAAAAAATATTAAAACGAATTTCATCAAATATATTTATATAAGTAATTGTCGCGATGAATTATTATAATATTATTTCAAAATAGAAAACATCCATGACAAAAATGTTCAATTATTCTATAATAATTATTGATGACTGTACAAGCGTTGAATTTAAGAAGCTTTTCCTGCAGCCGGACTTATTTGCACTCGATGAACTTTTGAGGGTTTTTGTTAAAATTATCAATATATTCAAATTATTTATAAAAAATCACTATGATTACTAATGTTTTACAATTATAATTAATACATATTTTTAAATGTCAACATAATAAATGTAGGCATGTAGGTTTTTGCTATAAAATATTATTTTTAAAAGATTTTCATAGCTATATTTTTATTGATAAGCACTTACTTCTGTTTTTTAATGTTTAAGAAATACCGGTATTAATACCGGTATTCAATAAGAAATACCGAAAAACCGGTATTGACATTTTCATTCGGTGTTGCAATCCCTAGTTATATTATTATCACATGTATGTGAATCTTATTTTAGACAATGACGGATGTGCTACTTATATAATAAATAGATAACGTTGCTGCTTATTATTTATGTATATTATATATTTTAAATATTTATTTTTACTTTTTTAGGTTGTTAATTGAGTGGTTCACAAGCATACCGAACCAAGTCCATTCTGGTTATTTTTGAGTAAGCTATTTTCAAACATAATATTTAAGTATTTATAATTCTAAAGTGTTACTTTGAGTACATTTAAGTAGTTATATAAGAGAAATCATACCCTTACAGAATAAGAAATACCCAAATATTACGTTTGAACTTAGCTTACTCAAAAATAACAAGAATGGACTTGGTTCACTATGCTTGTGAAACACTCAATTATTATGTGGGAGTTCGATGTGAATTACCACTGGGGGAGTCATCGATGTGTCAAAGGTTATGGTGTTGAGAATCATGATGAAGAAGTCGAAGATGGATGCAGGAGCGAGTTTTATTAGGTGTAACGCTTGGTACAATTAATAGTATGTTACAGTAGTTATGTTACAATACTTATGATACGGGTCCGAAGTCCGCATCTCGGTACAATGAGATTTTGTGCGGGACTATACGGAGATTGAGATTCTAACAGCCCGGGAACTTATATTCGAGTGACATTTCGATGAAATATTATTAGCTATTTATACAGTCAAAATAATATTCTTTTCATTATAACATAGTTAATAATTATATCGATCGAGTCAGCGATTAAAATGCCATTTGTGTCAATGCACATCCGAGTAGCTGACTATTGTATAAAATATGGATATCGCGAAAATAACAATAAAATAATTACAAGATAAAAAGAACTTTTTATATACAACGTTATTTAATTTTCTGTTGAATCATTATGCTCAATATGCTCAAACTTGTACTTGATATGAAGTAAATATAAAAAACAAACAATATAGAATACTGAAATGTAATTTTGACATTTCATTTTGATTTCCATAGTAACGCACTATATATTAATAATTTAGTTGTTAGGACCATCCCCTTAGCAACCAATATTAGTCTTTTACTTTTTACGGATTATTCTGAAATAACTTTCCACACAAAACAGAATTAACTGAAAATGAATTCAATTCTGCTTAAAGATGGCTAAAAGTATCAAAAGAATGCATTGGCATTGTGTTTTGATATATTCTAAAAGTTTAAAATGTCTAGCTAGTCGGAAAGTTAGTTAAAAATCGATTGCAAGATTTGTACCGGATAAACAACCACCGGACAAACAATAATGCGAGCTAATAAAAACGTTGTAATAATATTTACTGATTTTACTATAATTCGACACTACGGAAATGGATAAAGAATTTATGATTGAGGTACTTTAATTTTACCGATAAAATATTTGCTGACTTACAGCTTGAATTATATTTCTTAAGAAGATAGACTTTACTGGTGTAAAAAGACAAAAACATAAGACCCGTACTTATCTAATAATAATAGTAACCCGATATATACGTACTTCCTGCAAACGAGAAAAATATTATAAACCCACCCTACGTGTCTGGCTCCACACGTCTTCACGAGCGTATTTTCAAGTGGTGCACTATTGCCATCTGCGTTCAGCGCATGAAATCTCAGATCTGGGCAAACTATCCGAACACGTAGTAAATAGGCAAATGTCTTACGTCATATAAAATTCTCGGTAAACGGTCTGTGAAGACGACGGGGTGAAAATGCGTGGTGATAGCGCCTTTAACTACTTCCAACGTCGTAGAGCTATAGTAGAGGGGTCGTAGAGCGTCGTAGAGCATCGTAGAGGGCAAGGGTTGATATTTTTACTTAATATTCGCGGGGCATTGCATAATGCGATGGCAATCTTTATATATAAGGTGGAAAAAAGCGTTTAATAGTTTGTATTAAAAAAATATTCTTGCAAGAATAATGAAAACGTGTTCTTAGTTATTGTTGTATCAATATAAATAGAAAAAAATTAGCTTACACTGTACTTAAGTTTTATTATCCTCTTATCTTCTTCTTCATAATTTACTAATGCTAGTTTTTAATTAAGATCTGCCATTATCAGAGCGAAGTTTATTTTTAACCACATTTTTCTTAGCTTGTATTCTTGTTTGTCCGGTGGTTGATTATCCAGTACAAATCTTGCAATCGATTTTTAACTAACTTCCCGACTATCTAGATATTTGAAACTTTTAGAATATATCAGAACACGATGCCAATGCATTCTTTTAATACTTTTGGCCATCCTTAAGTAGAATTAATTTCATTTTCAGTTAATTCTGTTTTATATGAAAAGTTATTTCGGAAGAAATCCGTAATCCAATCCACTATTATTGGTTGCTAAGGGGTGGTCCTAGCAACTAAATTATTAATATAAACGTGCGTTTTACTATGGAAATCAAAATGACATTTCAGTATTCTATATTTGTTTGTTTGTTGCAAAATAACAAAAAAAAATGATTTGTTGATAGTTGCCTTATTTGTCCTAAATAATTAATATAGAATTATTTTCAAGTTTATATGATTCAACAGAAAATTTAAAAACGTGGTATGTAAAAAGTTCTTTTTATCTTGTAATTATTTTTAGTCAAGTTATATTAGTGATTTCTTTGTAAATAAATTTTCCTAAAGAAGAGGCTTTTAATCTTATATAGTGCTTGCACCCAGAAATAATATGTATACATAGTGCACTACGGCCACCATTTTGCAAAATTGCGACCAGAAAAAAGTCTGCCTCTTCGGCATACTGTCCAAAACTGCGCGTATGTCACCTAACACCTAAAATGCAGTTCGCCGTATCACACTTCAATATGAAATGTTGTATCGGAAATATATTACGGTCGTTATATTAAGGTCGTTATGGTTGCATAATACTGAGATAAAATTCATGTCTAAATAAAAACGGTTGTTGCAGTTCTACAGGAAAGATTTTTTGTTAGGTTAGATTAGGTTTTCATTCTTGAAGGAACATTATTTTCTGAAATGCTCCACGAACAACGCGTAATTGTTTCATCTCGGTGCTATTGAGATAACTGTATAGTATGCGGTCATCTCTTTCCGATAAGAATTCTCACGGAGAACTGTGAAACGGCAAATAATTTTCAACAGTTAGTAGGTGGAACGAAATTTCGCAGTCATCGCCAATCGGAGACTGACAGTCGAGGTGCGAGCACGTCAATTTGTTTTGTGATGGCGTTGGAGGAATATATTCGTAAATCATGTAAAGATGACTAAAAATGTTCCGCATGTACCTGAAAAAGAAAACATGTCAATGAATGTACTATTATTATTACGAATACAATAATAAACATAACATTAAAAAGACGCATGTTGAATTTTTATGACAAATTATATTTCGTTCGGCTCGCGTCATTTTCACAATCCGCGCATCGCCCAGTCACGATCTGACCACGCCTCAGCTGGAGTATAGCTTTAATATCATGTTGATTGTTCGTGTGTTATTAATGGACACTAGTTTTTTTGACCATATTCGATAGTAAAATAATTATATGGCCCCCACAGAGTATTACAGACTTTTACGATAAATGGATGTTAGCCACTTCCTAAACCTTTTAAGTCCATACTCTGTCTCCGAACACACATTGAAAAACAATATGTGTATTTGCCAGATCGAAGATTTTAGCCTTGGGCCTACGAAATTAAGCCGACGCGTTAGGCAGTCTGCCATTGTGGGACACTTGTCTTGTGTATAATATATGCATAGCTTTCCCTTTTGGAGAAATACTTGAACCAATTACAGAGTTTCTTAAATCAGGAAGTGCGGTTTTTTTCTCTCGTATAGATATAGTTGATCATTCATTTAATAATGAACTAAGAAATGCTGTGCTTTATCCTCTGATAACGTGACCAATATAATAGTAGAGCTTTCTAATTTTATTTCAATGCTAAACTTCTCTGTTTTTTTCCATTTGTTTGATGTCAAAATCAGTCACCCTTGCGGTTTTATTAATGTATACACATTAAATGAATAGATATGTAGCATTCAAAAGTAAAATAAGTAAAATACTAGACAATTACCATTTTGGCGTCGGTAAAGATTAATAAAATGCAAAAGATGCAAATAACTTATATTTAGGTAAATCTAACGCTTGGTTCAGACACGCCGGATTCCACGCGAAAGTTGATAGCTGTTAGGAAACACATGGTTTTTACGCAGAAACCAAGCTCAAAACTTCAGTATTAACATTAAAGTCATAGAGGGAATATATTATGTTTTTCGGTGATCTACAAAAAACACCCGCCGTTAAGAGATATCCTTACACATAGCTTGTTTATAGCTTTATCTCAAATTGAGGAAATTTGAACCGAGATTCTTTTTTATTATTATATCTGAATTGATATCCATAACTCCCCTCTCTATGATATCTCCCCAATGAGAATAAATAAGTGTCTTTTGTTTAATTCATTGACACCCTAAGTTACTAATTATGTACCATTATTAAGAAAATTCAATCAGTGCGATTTCGATTATTGCAATGCACCTACTTAATATTATATTATTGATCAACTTCAATTTAACCACTATATCTAGCTGTGTTACTACACACATATTATTAACCCTTATACATGAATTAAGCGCCACTAATAATATTTACTTATTATTTCATATTAGGTGTTATAATATTGTAAATTATTCTAATATCATTCAACTTGTTCAAACTTAACTCAGCTCTGCTCACTGAGTTGTTTCACTGCGGATAAAACTCTCTTGAGTTCTTTTTTTATATTAACATCATGTAACTGTACTTTGAGAGCATGACAAATAAACATTTCTGAAGATCAACATCCATCGAAGTCTTATTACTGACATACACCTTCCACTGGACTACGTGAAAGATCGTGGCCCGTTGGTAAGGATTTCCGTTGCCCTAAACATAACAGAATAATCTGAGTTCTAAATGTCCCAAATTATATTTCTTTTCTCCGTTTTATCAATTAAAAAGTATGTGTACACACACTCTATTATCACAACATGTCCAGACCGTGCGGTTTCCATGAACTAAATTTGTAAACTGAACGTCCTGTGGGAATTCTATAGAAACAGAGCCACGCGAATTCAGAGCGAGATCCATTTTGTGGCGGTTGACTAGCGGATTACTGTTCTGTGCGGACAAATGTCAAAGAATATTATAATATATAATGCAGTTGCTAGTACAAATTGGCTCCGCGCAGAATTCACCGTGTTTAATCCGAGCTTAATAATATTATGAAGACTTTGTAACACACTTAAATTGTCAATATTTTATAGTTTGCTTGCAAAATTATATAGCGCTTGGTAGTAAACATAATTATTGTATTTTATTTTGTGACATATTTTTGATACAACATAATTACAACTCTTCAATAATAATTCAATAAAAATTACCTTTAACATAATATAAACGTTTCCGTTATCCTCGCTTTCAGGTTTCCGTATATAATCAACGCTATTCTCATGATAATGACTGGTATGAGAGAATTGGTTGCGCTTTTTGGAGTGGACTGTAATTTGAAAATGCTGGTAGATTACGGATCTAGGGTGAGGGTTTTTACAGGATGCCAGACACTGACCATTATGTTGAGATAGCTGGCGCGCGCTGGAGCCGGTTCGGTGTTCAAGCACTCATGCATTGGTAAACCAATGGTTCGGAATGTTCTCAGGGTTTCACTTGGGTTAAATGATGATGACAAGTTTATGATAGATTATAAACGCGGCGTTCTCTCAAACCGTATCAAATATAGCGAAACGAATGTCGAACATATGAGTCGCTCTGTGGTTAGCGGTCACGTTTGTATCATATCAGATAGAGCGAGATAGCTTTAACAAGCCTAGGCGCATCGGCTGTCTTAAAATAACTCAATATAACTACGAAAAGATTCTTATGAATGAATCATTCTACACGCCCAGTGGTTTACGAACAATTCACAAGTGCCAGTTAGCGAGGGTAAAGCTATAACAAGCAGGCATCCGTCAGTTTTCTTGATGTCACTCGAGCTAATTTATATTAATCGCAATCACGGTCGACTCATGATCTGTAACTTATGATTGCCCCGGTGTTGCGACAATGATAAATAAGGATTTGAGGTAGGTGGGGAAATAAGAAATTACGGCCACCAAAATTGGCCCAACCAATTTAAATGCGGCAGCAACTTAATTTTATTCTAGTACCGTTTATCCCGTCGATTATTATATTATAAATAATAATCGTTTATTGAAAGCTACAAAAACTCCTATAAAATTATGTCTGACTTGGGATAATTTTTAATTTCACTGAACAATAAACTGACCCTTGGCTACAGAATGACCCCAAGCGTAAACACAGGGATCAAATATTCAATCATCCTTTTGTGGTTTTCTTAATTATTTAATGTTCTTCTACTGCGAGAATGAGGGAGATGTACCTAGAGATGATTTATAAATGTATTCAAATAAAAAGACGTATCATTGATTTTGAAAATATATATTAAATATTAGGTAATCTGAATCAATAGCCAGAAAATGTAATTAATTTTATTAAAAAAGGTGGAACCAATCATTGTTAATACAGTTTAGTACCTATAATGCTTTAAAATTGTGATAAAACAAATTTAATTTAATTTTATGAGGGAAATCATTTCTTATCCTTTATTATATCACTATCATTATTCATTCGTTATAGGTATGTTTATTATATTATATTCAAAGCCCCCATAAAGGGGGAGCTAACAGCGCTCTAGCCTGGGGGCCCAGGCTTAGGAAGAGCCCGTCGTGTTGAGTCGACCAGATACACGCGCCACAAATTCTCACTAATAGTAAAAAAGACGCCTGCGGCGCTATTTTCCTTCATCAATGCTGATTTAAAATTATGTGATTGTACAATACAATTTTTAATTGTGTATCGATACTCGACAACTCCATAATTCAAATGGAAGGATTAAAATTTACAAAAAAAACACTAAATATACACAATAATTTTACCGCATACACTATTTGGAAAACGCTACTGCAGAGCATCACACTGCCATTATCTTTAGCGATAGGTAGGGGGGCCACCAAAGATCCTAGCCTGGGGGCCCGCTTCAGGATGTGGGGGCCATGATTATATTATTATAATAAACTATTTCTTTTATTCAAAGAATAAGACACAAGATTTTAGAATGTAACATTTTATATTATACTGAATAAACATAATTTGAAAATATTTCATGCATATAAACACTAGAAAAAATCATTTTGTAGATAAAAAAAAACTAAGACACTCAACGGGACATAAACCTTTTAATACTTTTTAATTTAATATTCCTATTATCTCACGTAGAGGTTTCTTAAAAGATTGTTTTTTTACAACAATTGATGCTGACCACTTAAAATGCACACACACACACATGCTTATACACACATGTAGTGTTCGATGTGTGGGTTATCACTTTGGGGGTCGTCGATGTGTCGTAGGTTATGGTGTTGAGGATGATGATGAAGAAGTCGAAGATGTACGCAGGAGCGATTTTTATTAGGCGTAACGGTTAGTACAATAGTATGTTACAGGAGCTATGTTATAATACTAAACTTATGATAGGTACGGATCCGAGGTCCGCATCTCGGTACACAGATTTTGGGCGAAGCGATATAGAGACTGCGATGGTAACAGACTGGAAACGTATATTCGAGTGACATTTTGATAAATCATTCTTTGTAATTTATACAGTCAAAAGTAATACCTAAACATTATATTCCAGTACATAATTATATTGAACGAGTCAGTGGCTTAAATACGAGTAGCTGTGAATTTTATTTATTATAACAGTCATAATATAATATGATACCATGGGAATGGATATTAGACTAATTTTCCATTGTGATACCGTATTTATTATGACACAGATAAAAAGTTGTTTACCGGCATCTGAGTCGCTGGGAATTTATTATTGCGGTCGAATAATTTGATAGATTAAAAATAGATATTTGATCAATAATATACTGACAGCTACACACATAATAATATTAGTGAACATTTTCCTGATTTTTTGACGGAGTTATTCCTCCCTTATCCAGACGAGCGATACTTACTAACTAAATTACTTCACCTGATGTCACTCCAAAATCAGAAAATTGGGCAAACGCAAAGTTGCACCTTCACCCCCTTATCTCACGCCTTCTGCCATATTATAAAATATCTAGTTTTAGCATTTATTAACTATTATTAATATAGCGGGTACAAATGACGCTTGTATTGCAACATATCGCCAGTTACTACATGCTTACAATGTAATATTATGTCAATCGGATTTTAAGCGTTTGAATAAAATAAAAATATTTTTAATAGCACTAGTCTTAACGCATTTGCTGCTGAGTAGATAATGATTTTTTAATTAGCACCTTTAAAATGCACGTTAATTACATCTTATCAATTAAACAATTTTCTAATAACTATTTACCGTAAAAAATATAGTTACTCAATTTCACTACTTGGCCACCTGTTTCTTTTCATGCGTTATTTTTTAAATATCCGAAAATTGGCTGAATAATACATGAGTAAATTAGTTATTTAAATAATAAGTGTTCCTGTGTGTCATGCCCTTATGCTATATGGCTGTAAGAAATACCTACATATCACACGAACTAATATATTAATAACTTGTATTGTTTGATGCTAAAATAGAACAAGTTTATAAATTTACTAATTACGTAACGATTGCTTGTTACATAGTGATAAGGGGGGACGTGCTCGTCGAAGGTCAAAATTGAGTTTTTATTGTATTTTCAAACCATGATCCTGGACACTCCTTAAACGTTGTAGATAATCTATTTACATAATTTTGAAGCCTTATTATCCTTTATAGTTATTTTAAACATTTGATGACTGCATGAAGTATTTTTGTTACATAAAATAGTATTCTTTTAAACCTCTCGCTCTAATGTTTTAGAATATAGTCATATTTCAGTACATAACTGTGCAGTGGTGTTAAGATTTTTTACATTTATTAATTTTTAAACGCATTTATAAAACCATTAGCATAATTTATTACGAGATAATTTTTGTAAAATATTCACGATAAAAAATTATATTGATAATCTCTGTGATCCCAAATTTGACAAGAATTAGACATTTTATTATTCAAAAAATCGGCAATATTAACACATTTGAAGATGATTCTAAAGATACTTATTATAAGCTATGTCTTTGACCATTCAAGTGTGATAAACATCTTATGAATAATGATTGCTTTATAATAATTATTGACCTAAGAATAAGGTAGTGTTTTTTTGAAATACGCCATTTCTTTTGTCATTCCCTAGTAGTTAAGCTACAACATACGGCCGTAGCCATAAATTGACAAACTCTAATTAAAGTAGGGAGTAAAATTATGTTAACGCGCGTGTTTGAACATGTACCTAACTGAATTTTTTTAATTTTTTTTTTAAACGGTACATGTTCAAACACGCGCGTCAATATCATTTGACTCCCTACTTCAATTATAGTTTGTCAATTTATGGCTACGGCCGTATGTTGTAGCTTAACCACTGGGGAATGACAAAAAAAATGGCGTATTTCAAAAAAACACTACCTTATTCTTAGGTCAATAATTATTATAAAGCAATCATTATTCATAAGATGTTTATCACACTTGAATAGTCAAAGACATAGCTTATAATAAATATCTTTAAAATCATCTTCAAATGTGTTAATCTTGCCGATTTTTTGAATAATAAAATGCCTAATTCTTGTCAAATTTGGGATCACAGAGATTATCAATATATTTTTTTATCGTGAATATTTTACAAAAATTATCTCGTAATAAATTATGCTAATGGTTTTATAAATGCGTTTAAAAATTAATAAATGTAAAAAATCTTAACAACATTGCACAGTTATGTACCGAAATATGACTATATTCTAAAACATTAGAGCGAGAGGTTTAAAAGAATACTATTTTATGTAACAAAAATACTTCATGCAGTCATCAAATGTTTAAAATAACTATAAAGGATAATAAGGCTTCAAAATTGTGTAAATAGATTATCTACAACGTTTAAGGAGTGTCCAGGATCATGGTTTGAAAATACAATAAAAACTCAATTTTGACCTTCGACGAGCATGTCCCCCCTTAACAGCTCGCTTGTGTTTAATAATTAGCGGTACTCAACAGAATATCTTGTTAATCTGTAAACACCGCTAATATTATAGTTGAGTAAAACTTTATTTATCTGTTACTTCACTATCTTAAAATTAAATTAAAGTCATAAGGGGTGTTATCCGAAATTTATGATATTATATTCTAATTCCAGTATTTCCGTTTCCGTTTCCGTTTTTCTAATTTTAAAATTCGTTATTCCAGTTACACCTTCAATCATGTCAAACTGTTATTTTTTGTGAATTTATAGGTGTATCAAGAATAGCGCAATTAGTATGTCACTGCGTATCATAGAGGTAAATGCGATGGACGGGTCGTAAGCCCAGGAGATGCAGGGTTCAATTTCCTGCCGGGGTGGCTAACTTTTTTCATAAATATTTTTTCTTTTGGTTATAATATATTTTCTCAGAAAGATTTTTTCAAAATTATGTATGTTCAATAATCAGAATGGTACATTCCTAAATCTTGTGAATTATTCGTTGAATAAAAGAAATAGTTAATTATAAATTATTAACAAGTTCAAGTAAGTTACATCATAAAAAAATATTGGAGATATCCACGACGTCGGTTAGTAATTGAAGTAATAGGTATCTACTTTGTCCGATAGGACTTTGATTTAATAAAGCTTGATTAAGAAGAACGCTGATGAGTATGTGTTAAAAAGGCCAATAGTTAAAATTTGTCGCAATTAGTATGCCACTGCGTAGCATAGAGGTAAATGCGATGGACGGGGCGTAAACCCAGGATATGCAAGGTTCGATTCCCTGCGGGGGTGGCTTACTTTTTTCAAAAAGATTTTTTTAATTGGTTATAATATATTTTCTCAGAAAGTGTTTTTCAAAATTATGTATGTTCAATAGCATTTAGTTTTTATTACTGCAAATGCAACAATTGTGCCTATTTATGAAGCCATTTAACCAAAAATGAGCTTCATCACTAGTGATTACTGTGTTCTTCTTCTTGGTCATACCCTTATGGCTGAGGATTGTGATCACTTTTTAATTTTGCCATCCTTTGAGCGACCAAGAGTTTCCATCCTTCTCAATCTTCCACTTCTCTCAAGGCAGAATGAATAGTTTCCCCAGTCAGCTCCTTCACTTGGTCGCTCCAGCGCGCAAACGCTCTTTCTATTCCTCACCTTCCCTGGAGGCTATCCAAAAGCATCAGTCTCTCCAGGTTGTCCAGTCCGCGCCGGACAATATGTCAAAAAACTGCAGATTGCGTCTCAGCCATATTGTCGAGAGGCGTTCTTTTATCTGTAGTCTCTGGATGATTGATTCTATGCATCTCTAAAGCACAATAACCAAAATTTTGATGCACCAAATTATCATTCAGTTCAAGTTAAGGGGTTAACTGTATTTTACATCCCTTCAAATGAAAATCTTTATGAAATTCAATGTCGTGTCATAAGAGAGTCCAAGTTTTTGAGAACGAGATGTATTAATTTTATTATTGATTGTTCTGGATTTTCATCCACATTTTGATTCACAACATCGATATCTTCAGCAGTACGTTTATGTTTTTGACGGATTGGATTCTTGTCATTAAAAAGATTACCATTTTTTGATAACCCTGGTATCGAAGTTCAACAGAACAAATTAGGTACCCTAATCATTTTATAAATATTTTTTTTCGATTTATTTATGATCAGTCTCCGTTCCGTTTTAAACCAAGGATAGATTTATGAATTTTGCTTCTAATAAGCTTTCCTGCGGAAAAGACGTCACATATTTTACAATTAGTTAATAATAGTCATCATCATCAGCCGGGGTCAATCCACTTTTGGATGAAGGCCTCCCCAAGCTTTCTCCAACTCTCTCGGTCCTGTGTCGTTTGTTGCCACGTTTTTTCGCCGAACTTTACCAGTTCGTCAATCCAGGGGCTTTTAGGGCAACCCTGTGGCCGTTTCGTGCCCCATGGGTAACACTGACGGCATTTGTCCAGCGGCCGTCATTTCGGCGAGCAATTTGCCCTGCCCATCTCCATTTCAGCTGTTTGGCAACGTCTATTACATCGCGTACTTTTGTCTGCTTCCTAACCCATTCGTTTTTCTTACGGTCCTTTCGCGTGATTCCCAACATGCACCTCTCCATGCCACGCTGTGTGACTTATAGCCTTTGGACATCTCTTGTGTTGAGGGTCCACGTCTCGCAGCCATAGCAGTTAATAATAGTGATATAATAAAATAATAAATGTCCACTTTGATATATTATTAAAACCAATATAATTTCCACATTATATATTTTATTTTCAATAATTAATATCTCAGCAGAAAATCTTATACTTTTATACATTTTTTTTTTTTCAAATTTATTACGTACTATTTAACATTTTTTTATACTGGGGAAGAGTAAATAATAATTATTATAATGATACTAATATAGTAGTAATTAACTGTATCAAAATTTTCCTCGTAAAACTGTAGCACCCAATTAAAGGATTGCTACTTTACTTCGGCGTAACCCTTTTTGTGTAGGAATACAGCCTTTGAGGCCAGCTTCGAACCCAATGTGCTTTGAAGCCTTTGTTGGAATCGACCAAAATGCAAATAATTAATCATAGAATTTCGCAAAGTTTGTAAGCCCGTAGCCCAAAGGCGGTATGTGGGGTGATAAAGCTACTCTTAAAACAACGAAAAGTTTTTTTAAAGCTTTTTTTAACGGAACTCGAAAAAGCCTAATTAATTGAAATAAATATCTTTGATGCGAATGAAAATCCTTTCTCCTCGGAGTAAAAAGAAAAGGTTCGCATTGTAATTATTTTGTTTGAACTTATTCTCAATAATACTTTTCCGTATTGGAAAATATTTGATTGCAAATTAAATAATATTGTAAAAAAAAATATAATAGGTACATAATATTATAAATTAAACAATATAATTTAACATTTTATATTATATTTTAAAAACACTCCACGTTAACTTAGTGGTAATTTATGTAAATTTATAAAATTTAATGAATTCACCATATTTTTTTCAGAATTCCCAAACTACCTAGCTAATTGAAAAAAAGTCATAAGTAATTTTAAAATATTTAATACGCGAATAACGTAGGTTTAAAATTTATAAGGTTAGAATTCCCAGAATTAAATACAAATATATACAACAAAAACACAACTTTTAAATCCTGATCGCTTTTCATAAAAAACCCGCCCAAGGGATGATTACCAGAATTATTTTTTATTTTACAACGTTTTTCTTATATCCAGTTTATCCAGTACAAATCTTGGAATCGATTTTTAACTCACTGCTTATAAGTAGTAAATAGAAAAATTCTTCGTCTACGTTCTGTATAATATTGTAACAAACGTCTATTTATTTCATTTGATAGTGCGGCGTCCAGTTGTCATATTTCCTTCCCCATATAAGTTTGTTATCGATAGGGTATGACATCACCAATTAAAAATATAATAACTGTTTCATTTTGTTTTATGCACGTAGGTAATATCAATTTAATTACAACGTTTTTATTAGCTCGTATTCTTGTTTGTCCGGTGGTTGTTTGTCCGGTACAAATCTTGCAATCGATTTTTAACTCACTTCCTGACCAGTTAGACATTTGAAATTTTTAGAATATATCAGAACACGATGCTAATGCATTCTTTTAATACTTTTCGCCATCTTTAAGTAGAATTGAATTCATTTTTAGTTAATTCTGTTTTGTATGAAAAGTTATTTCGACACCATTATTGGTTGCTAGGGGTCTAAGATCCTAGCAACTATATTATTAATATATACGTGCGTTACTATGGAAATCAATATGATATGTCAAAATGACATTTCAGTATTATTTCTATCAAGTACAATTTTTTTGATCGTTTAAGCTAGTCATGTCAAGTTTATAAATGATTAAACAGAAAATTTTAAAACGTTGAATATATTATAAAGTTCTTTTTATTTTGTGATTATTTTATTATTAGGTATATAAGATCGTCAATTAATAAGTAATATAATATTCTTAACTTTTACCTCAAAAAGTTGTTTGTGTTACGAGCTGTATGGCATGTTCTACCATATTGTTGGAAACAAATATTATCTTTCATATCAAAATTATTTAATTCATGCCAGAAAAATCAGTAATCATGTTTCTGTAGCGTTTTTCAATTACAGTAACTACATTGCCATTTTCGTTTTCAAAAAAATACATTCCAATTACACTTTCAGACAATAAGCCACACCAAACTGTTAATTGTTGTAGACATACAAGTGTTTCAAGAATAGCATGTGGATTTTTATTACACCAAAATTGACAATATGGTGCTTATTTATGAAGGCATTTAACGAAAAATAAACTTCTGATACAGCTGGTCTGAGGTTTCAAATGCTATTTGTTGTTAAACTCTTACATAATAACTTCGCTCTGTTACGCCCCAGTATTGGAGCATAGGACAAGTACAAAGTTCCTCAGTCAATCGTCATGCATCACTCCATCCATCATTTGAGACCTGCATTACATATATCGCTTTCATTCTACTGCTGCTAGGTAAGAGAGCGTCGGTCACAGCAACAGAATATCTGAGATTCTGCCACAACAGTACCGATTGGCACGGCACTATCTGGTGGAATCCGGAATACACGTAATTAACAAAAGCACAAGAAAGCCCCAGACTCTCCTTTCCATCTTGACTACCTTGCCTGAATTCGGTTCTGTTTCGGAACCTTTAATATCTGCACTCTAAATGTCAGACAATGCCGAGTACCTATTTGCCAGAATACTCTGTGTATTTTTTTTTGAATTGAGATGAGTAAATTCAATCAAAGCACATCACTAATAATTAAAAACTTTACTCTTAGTAGACTACTCACGAGAGATTCCCATGCCTTATTACTTGATTTTTTTTTAACGTTATACACTACTAAATTCCCTATTTATGCTTAGTTTAATATGTTTTTTCTTTGTTTCAGGTATGTCCCATTGTATTGAACACATCAACTACTGCATAAGCTACTTTCTACAAATTGGTAAATATAACAATAATATTATATTAAACATTAGTATTAGGGGTTAAAAATACTTTGGAACCCCCTTAAGTCGTAATAATAATATTATGTTAGTCTAATAGCGCCTGTACACCTGCACGGATTTACTGGCAGCAATAGTGTATATTTTAAACTATCGTGACAATAACACGTAAGACTCCTGACTGTCTCTCCTATCTCGTTCTTCAAGAGTGAGCGAGACGTGATGTTGTCATTGTATGGTACTATTTGACAGGTAGTAAAAATCGGTTAACCACAAAATTCGTTCGTAGTATATTTTTTTGCCGACAGGGTCGCCACTATCGTTCTACTGCGTAGGCGCAGATCGAAAAAAATCTCAACTGTAATCTTGCAACTGCAGGATAATACATTTTACACGTACATTTTCTTATTACCACTTAGAATGTTCGACAGTTTTTAATTTGTTACTTACTACAATTTTTAATATTGCCTATACATGCTCATCTCTCACATGGGTAACATCAACTTAAAGTCATGTAAAATCAGTCAAAGCACATTTGAGTGAATAGCGACCATAGTCTAGGGTAACTGCTCCTGAGACATTCCCTGTCATAAAAATGATGCTTCGCATCTAAACGTAGGGTCTCGTGATACGCCTGATTAAGACCGGGTGTGGTTTGGTGGGGCCATTAATTTAAATGTTTATTTCTAATATCAAACCTATTCTCTAATTAAAAAAGTAAAAAGGTATAATTATACCTCCCCTCTTCAAGTGGTACCTGATACCGGAGGTAACACCACTAAATAACTACCTACATAATTAATATTACCTGAGTTTAATAGCACTATAATGTTTTAAGGGTTGTTTATTAAAAAATGTCTTGTATTAAGAAACCTGCATAAAATACCTGAGATAAAACAAAACTTGTTCAACACACGAACATTTCGCGGGAAACTCAGAAACAATTTTCTTTGTTAAATAATGTTATACGTGTTTTTGAATTTATTTAGACATTGAAATGGCTGTTTTGACTTTGGGCTATCAAATGAAACGTTAGCGAAACTCCAACGAATAAAAATCTTGTGCATATTTTAGCTATTTTCTCTAACCATTTGCATACAATTACTAGAAAAAATTAAACCAGTGATTCTCAACATCCTAATACAATTACTATACCGTATCTCATTGTAAGAATTTAAGACGGGTTCGATCAGAAAGAATTTTTTATTTGTGGGATTTTTACAAATTGAAAAAAAGAAGCCAAATATAATTATTTAATCACACCTAAAAGTGTATTATATGAAAATGTTTATAAAAATATTTGATGAACAGTTCAGCTGATGTACCTATGTATATGACAGCAATTTGTAATCGACTTGAAAGACTTTTTATAATAACTATGTTGTTTATGGGTGATTTCAATTTTTCTATGGAAAGACTGACAAGTTTTCTAGCCGGCGTCAGGAGTTATCCAAACATGAGTCATTGAATCCTTGCACTAACGAATATTTTTTTTCTTGACAGAATTTAAGACACCTCAGTAAGCGTAGCATTATAAATAATTCAAATGAGTCATTGACGAATCCATAGCTTAAATAATGGGCACTATAATTATCATACGAGTTTGAACCTCAGTCGATCCAATGTTTTTACAACATTTTTAAAAGGTATGTTTATGAGGTTATTAGAATTCCGTGTTTTCTTTTTAGAAAAATTTCAACATTTTACGTTTTGTATTTATCTCGACCATGTCCGATCCTAATCTCTATATATATAAAAATCTCGTGTCACGATGTTTGTGGTCGAACTCCTCCGAAATGGCTCGACCGATTTTTATGAATTTTTTTATGTAAATTTTTTAGGTATGAGAATAGGTCAACAAGTATATTTCATACCGCTAGATGATTAGGGTATCTCTATCCAGAAAAATTTTCTTTTATTTTTTTGACAATTTTTTTTTTGTATTTTTTTTATTATTTGGCCTAAAACAATACCTATAACCTCAAATTTTCATTTTCCTACCCCCATCCTCCCATTTTTTAATCGTGATTTTATTATTTTTGTATGAAAAAATTTAACCGTCGTTCGTATTTCAAACAGAACGAAATTATTTATGTTGTTGAATGACAGATGGCACTACGTCCGAGAAGAATTCAAGAGAAGCGTCGCGTCATTTTGACATTTCATTCGGCAAATCACAACGCAGTGCGTGCAAAATTTTGTACGATTTATTTTAATTTATCTATTTTTATGTGCGTGTATTACAGTGCACAATGCCAGCAAGACGCAAGAGGGGCCATTTGGGCCGTCGAACGAATAAAGCAACAAACATGCGAAATAGAAGAGTAGAAAGAACAGACGAACAAATCCAACAAGATAACAAAAACATGCGTGTAAGCATGTCGCAATTGCGTGCATCTCAATCACAAGAGGCACGAGCTGAACGAAATCAACAACGACAATTGAAACGGAGCGAAGCGCGCCGGTTCGTAGTTAACACACGCACAGAAAATGACCGACAACGCCAACAAGTACATCGAACATTTACATTCGCTTCGTTCCTTCGTCTCGCATTCAAGTACGAGCCAGATATTGAATATTCCGCTCATCCAAAAGTGCTGACTTGTGCTATGGACAAAGAATGTCCCCATTGTCATGCGCTCAAATTCAAACATGAGTCAGCCGGGATGTGTTGCGCATCAGGAAAAGTGCAACTACCAGAAATTGAGATACCATCAGAACCATTGAACGGCTTGCTCATCGGCACGGTTCCAGATTCAAACCTGTTCCTGAAGTCCATTCGCACATTCAATTCATGCTTCCAAATGACTTCGTCCGCAGCAACAGAAATAGTTTACAATACTGCGGCAAATGGTCAACAATTCCATTCTACGTTCAAAATCAAAGGTCAAGTATACCACAAAGTAGGCTCATTGCTGCTAATGCCAAACGAACCACATACATTTTTACAAATCTACTTCATGGGCCCGGTGGTGAGGACATCAATCATGTGGATGCACGTTGCGGCTACAATAGCCTCAATTCGCCTAATGCCAGGCGCATCGTCGGCGAACTGGACGCCCTGTTGAATGAGCACAATGAATTATTTAAATTCTTCAAAGCACACATGCATGAATTGCAAAGTGACAATCACGCTATTGTCATCAATCCTGATAAAACACCAGCTGGAGAGCACATACGTCGATTCAATGCGACTGTTGTTGACGACATTGCTGGAATCATGGTTGGCGACCGCACATCGACGCGAGAAATCGTGATTCGAAGAAGAAACAATAATCTGGAGTTCATCGCTGACACACACCGTTCATACGACGCTCTCCAATATCCGCTAATTTTCTGGAAGGGACAAGACGGATATTGCATAAACATTAAACAACTAGATTCTGTCACAGGTAATTCATTCATTATGAACATCATTACTCATTTTGAATTGAGAAAATGAATGGTTGATGTTTTTTGTTTTTATCGGCGGTCATTGTCTACAGTGCTCTATTCCTCTTTCTGTCATAGATCCCATCCCCACACACTTACGATACATTCGTTACTTTTTATTTAACAACCAAAATATTCACTAGAAATAATTTATATGGCAGAACAACGTTTGCCTGGTCAGCTAGTATGATTATATGGGCCTCCACAGAGTATATGTTTGTATTAACAGATTTTGTTTTTTACGAGAAATAGACGTCAGCCACTTACTCAACCTATTAAGTCCATACCCTGACTCACACACAAATTGAAAAACAATATGTGTACTTGTCAGACCCAGGATTCGAACTTGGGAGCCACGGCGTGATAGTCCAACGCTTAAGCCGCGCGGCCACCGTGGGTGTTAGCCGTAACCTTGATATATTTATAATATATAAACCTATAATTTATGTATATTTTATAAGATATCTATAGTCTAATAATTTAAATACTTCCATGTTATTATTTTAGCATTTTTTGAAAACGAAAGAATAAACCTTATTTAGGTACCTTTTGAAGGAAAATATAAAACGCAAAATTATCAATTAATCAATTTATCCAAAATTTCCAGTCGATTACAACAGTTACATTGCATATTTCACCAAATATATTTAACTATATTGTAATCGGTTAAATAAAGTAGATAAAGTAAAGTTAGATAAAGTGTCTGTATTGATAAAATAATAATTTGTAAAAGTGTTACAATAGAACAACTTAACATTGAAATTGCGCAGATTTCGATTTCTTCTACTGCGTATGAATTACCTAGACTAATTATATTTTATTGATTGTTATTAATATCGTTTTTATTCCCGACTGCTCTTACACGAAGCTTATTGCATCATTTTCTCTCCGTTGGCGTTGCTTTAAATACGTCAGATGTTTATTCTATACACAAAACTACTATCGGCAGCTACCGAGGGTAGTTTTGTTTCAAAGTATTAGCGCTTATTGTAATAATTAAAATAAGTTACATGTATTTTGTAAAAATACGTGATAAATCTTTTAACAGCGTCTTTCTTGGGTGTGCTAAATATTAGAGCGAGATGGACAGTTTTGACTGTTTAGACGGCTAACTTATTGTAACAATTATAATTCTCCAAAACAAACATATGGAAACTACCCTCGATAGCTGCCAATTAATAGCAGTCGTGTGTATAAAATAGATGCGCTGATTTAGCAAATGAGGCTATATTCTTAATTTTAACACGTCTGACGTTTAAAACAACTCTTAAATGGTATTATTAATATATTTTATGCGGTCTTTATAATGTTAATTTATAAGAAGGAAAAAGAAAAGACAAGTTATCATAATGACATATAAGTTTTTTCTACTAAGTTTACAGTTTATCTGTACTAAGTTCGGAAAATAACTAAAATTCTTCATTTTCGACCTTCACACAGTACTCCGGTCCTTAACAGATAGCTCAACATTAGGGCTATTTACTTCAGCTGGGGCACGGTCTAAAACGATCGTGACTACGCGACGCGAAGATTGTGCAAACGACACGTGCAAAACAAAACATAATTTTTCATAAAAATTCAACATGCGTCCATTTAATGTTATGTTTATTGTTCTATTAGTAATATTAATTATATATTCAATGACATGTTTTCTTATTGAAGTAAATGGGTAACGTTTTTTAGTCATCTTTACACAATTTAAGAATTAATTCCCCCGACGCCATCAAAAAACAAATTGACGTATTCACAGCTCGACTTTCGCTCTCCGATTGGCAGCCAGTCTGAAATTTCTTCGCACCTATAGTTGAAAATTATTTGCCTTATTATCTAACATTATTGATAATAGTTTATACTGTTTAGATGAAAGATTTTTCAAGAGTTGAGAATAGCAGAATAGTATTTAATTAAAATGATAAAATATACTGAAGTCGCTTTGCAAAGATTTTTTATAATATGCAAAACTGCTTCAATGTAAAACGAAAGCTAATTTCCTTTAAAAAAGACAAGTCATTAGTCGCAAAAAACACATTTTTACTGTGAAAACTGTGGTAGAAAATATATTAGGTAAATCTAATAGTAATTAGCATACATTCAGATTTATAAAAATTAACTTTTTTTTCTATTATTATAGTTTTTAACGATAAAGATTGAAAGCGCTAGTAGATGGATATTTCGATATCAATTTTACGAAAATATCATTATAAAATCATAAATTATGTTATATACGAATAGGCGTCATAACTAAAAGTTTGAATCATTTCTGACTTACCTATATTATACTTTTTTGATTTCATCATCATCATCATCAGCCTGAATATCCACTGCTGGATGAAGGTCTCTTCAAGCTGCTTCCACTTCTCTCGGCCCTGTGCATTGCATTGTCACGTACTTCCGCGGAATCATTTAATCCATCCAGCGGCTTCTAGGTCTACCTTGCGGACGTTTTGTACTTTTTGGATACCACTGGATGACTAGATTTGTCCAACGATTGTCTCTTCTTCGAGCTATACGTCCAGCCCATCTCCATTTAAGGCTTTTAATAAACTCTATTACATCGCAAACCCTTGTCTGCTTCCTTATCCACTCATTTAATTTAATAAAAGGCAATTTTTTAGTAGTTTTTATACTTTAAATAAATCTGGACTGGTTTTGTCTGCTTCAGAGGGTCATAGATAGGAGAAGTACTAAAAAAATGCGTTTTATTAAATTAAATCAATAATACAATGCATTTCTACCATGAATTAACAGTAAAGTTAATACAATAAAAGAAATATTATTCTTGTTTGTAATATAATTAATTATTTTAAATAACAATGTTGTTATGCATTAATTATTCTAGATGCCATAATATGAAAAATTTCAGATAGCGTAGTTATTAGCATTTATTCATCAGAATAACACATGGGTCTCTAGCGGAATGCATTATATGATGCGTCACCCGGAAAGTGCGAAATATAAGTTCCAATCCCACTTGGTTAAATTATTATTTTAGGATTTTTTTTTTCAAATAATAATTGGTCTGTTTCTTACAATTTTCATATACATATTTGATATTATATATATATTTGATCAACAAGCTCTGACACTAAACAATAAAAAACAGAATGTAAAATTTTATAACCCTAGATTCAAACCTGAGAATTTACAATAGTATATTGTATCACCTATCCATCGAGGGCGTTAATTATTATTTCTTTAAGATACTACAGTTCGTTTCCAAGAATCCTTGTCGCTCTTCAGTCTTCTTGCGTCATTCCAGTTCATGCCAGTATCCCGTAGCTTCACCGTGTATATTGCCCTTTCAAGGAAGAAAGTCTCTCGCAAAATTTGTGAAATTGAGTTATGAATGCCATCCGATAGGTAATTTTGAAAGCTATATATTCTGTCCACTTTAAAATCAGAATTATCACTAAAATACCGTTAAAATCCTTAGTGAAAAATGGATATCTACTAAAATAATACAAATTTCTTAGCAAAAAGCCAGTAATTGCACCTATTTATTGCAGTTAGTGCTTATTTACTATTAGTTTATTTGTCTTTTAACATCCTACTAATAAAAATTATCACCGTTTTTTATTAATTGAAAGTACTGAAGTTGGAAAAAACCACATTTTGTCATTTATCTCGAAAGTGTGTGAGACTCAGTTACTACCTTCTTCCTAAGAAGGGCAGTATACACAGTAGATAGCATTTAGCGGCCTTTCAGTTCACCGGAATTCATTTGGCTTGAAGAATAGGCAAGCCAAGTTGAAATTATCTTTAGACGTCCGCAGAACGTGACCAAGCCAAGTCCAATATTGCCTCTTCATTCGTATCGTAATGAGATGCTGTTTTCTTTGCTTTCTTATCTCCTCAGTACTTCTAAAGTCACTCTTCACCCAGTATCCTTCACAAACATCTGCTCTAGAAGCTTATTATACGGTTACTCTGACCCTTCATAAGGTGTCAAAAAGATTTTTGAGAGATAGCCGTCTAATAGAATATTATAAGAATAAAGAAGTACGTGTTTACATCTAGCGCTCGCTGTGCGATTTTGCTAGATACCGACTATTGTTTGTAAGAGGGAGACAGATTCTTCTTTCCACTCTTACGCCACACCTGTGTGTGTGGCGTGATAGTATTTAGTTCTCATCGGTTATTTGTAACGCGCGCATATAAAATGTGATCTTTCTGTATAATAATATGCATGCAGTTTAATATAAATAAAGTTAATCGTATATTAAAACTACGTTGCTTATTTACGATCCTCAAAACAATCCACAATTCTCAACAAAGATGTTAAGTAATAAAATAAGTTTCAATCACTCATATTATAGTATGATTTGTAGTAAAATACTTACCCATACAAATTCTTTAAATATTACTGAGCCTCACTCGCGTATTCTTTAGTATTGTGTAAATATTTTGTCATTTCTCCACCGAGACATTTCGCATGTTTCATCCGCAAATGATATGAAGATGCATAGGAGTATGGCTCGAGGCTTTGTGTATGTTTATAATGCTGCCACAATATTTTCCAGATAAATCGTTTTATTTTCTTCAAACCCTGAGGCGTGCAATCTTACACGATGAACATAAAACAACTCAGGGATGGTAAATAAAATCATTTTTTATTAATTTTTGATTACCTTATATTTTCATAAGTACATAGATCTTGCTCGTCTTGAAAAAAACGTACATTTTACTATATTTACTGCAAGCTGGATACATGTAGGGATGTACGTTTATAATTTGTTTTTATAGGAATCGATTTAAACGATGTTTTTGACAATTTATTATGTACCTACCCAATGACCTTATTGCACTTACGATGGCCAAGTAGCTAACGCATTAGATTATAATGTTGTGGGTCCCAATATTGAATCCTGGGTCTTGCAATAGACATACTGTTTTTTAATGTTTGGGGTCAAGGTGTAGAGATGAAATACTAGTGGTCCGTTGCTTGAGTGAATTGAGGAGAGTGTTTATTTTACATAAAGAAATACAATAATACAACATACATATGCAAAGTGGGCAATGCCAGTGTTATAGTGCAGAAGTTATGATAGATTGTCTTTCCATCAATCTTCCTTTGCTATTTGTTGAAATTAATACTCCATAAATTGCGGCAAGCTATTATTGATGCAGGCAACTATACGGTTTTTTTGACAAGGCCAATGATTTTCGACTCTCATCGAAGTTTGTCACACTTGCAGAATATATATTAGGAGTCAGATTAGGGACTTAACAGATTGAGAAAGTGGATAACATTCATTTCTCGTAAAAATAACAATCTTTTAATACAAACCTCCACTCCGAGGCTCGGTTTATGATATTCTTAGGATTGGACTTGGTAAAAAAAATTATGTAATCGAGCATCTATAAACAAATAGAGTTAAAAAAGTATTTTTTTTTAATTTTAAATGTCAAAATAAATTATTTCTACTAAAGTGAGAGTGTGTAATCCTTATAAGAGCAGAATAAAAAATTTACAATTTCATTTTTTTAAACCAATACGGGGGGGGGGGGTATCTATAAATATTATTGAAACAATCAATAATAAACTTACAAAAAAGAACACTACACAAATGTATTCTGTGGTTACTTTTATCATTAATTGTAGTTCAACAAGATATGTCGATTTTGAGATATTTCTTAATACCATAATAATTAACGACATACTTGAAATATTTTATTATTACAAACAAACAGTATGATACTTGGTCGGAAGGTAAACCAACACGTGGTCGACTACATAAGATTTAGCGATGTTGGATATCTCAAATGGTTTTGAATATACATGACATAGACTTAGATTTAAGGTTGTTGCGCCAGTACCAGATTTGAAACCCACAACCAAACTTTGGCAGACATTCTACACGAATAAAACAAATATAATATTATAAGCCTCAAATTACATAACGACCCACTCTAAAAGAGTTAATTTAATAAATCCACTATGCTATTCCACCGCTTTTGAGAATGCACGAGTCAGTTGTTCCACATCTCTACGCGGCTCTACGCCAGAACAGCTCTGCGACCGGCGTAGAAGCTCACAACACTGTGTCGTAGCAGCGTGCAAGTAGCGAACAAGAGAACACTTGTTTTATACTCACAACTGTACAGCACACAGATCCTCAATAAATTACCACAATGTGTAATTTTGCTGAAACTCATAGAAAAAAATATATTTAAGTAGGTATATTATCAAATAATAAAAAATAATATTAAAAAGACGATATTATCTGGTTGGCAGTTAAATAATAATATGTTGCTAGGTAGATTACGTATTGCAGTTACTTACTAGGTATTGGTTACACGTAAGTTGTACGTATGCAGTTCATCGTTGGACACTTATTTGTGCGCCGCAGTACGTGAAACATGAGTTTGTATAACATTTTATCAAATGACGAGTTCTTCGTTGAACATTTCACCGTGGAATACATTTGTACGTATCTTACAAAATGCGGCGATAGTTTGCAAATAGTACTGTTCCAATTAGATTAACCCTAACCTCACCTAATCTAACCTAACCTAACCTAATCTAGTGAAGACATCTCTACATCTTGTAGCATACGTACAAATTTAATATACTCCACGTTGAAAATGTTCAACGAAGAACTCGTCATTTGATTAAATGCTACACGAACTCATGTTTCACGTACTGCGGCGCACGAATAAGTGTCCTGCGGTGAATTGTTTACGTACAAATTTCCGGATACGCTAGGTATTACGGTTGAATTTGGTGTACCGTAGAACATAAATATATTAAGTTCTACGGTACACCAAGTTAATGTTTCAATTCAACATAAACATAATAATAAACAGAACATAATAATATTATGATGTTGCTAGAGCGAGGCCAAGTGAGAAAAAATGATACATTAAGATTCACGTAGGAGCAATCGGTAAAAAAAAATGAAATATGATATTTCTTTTTAACAGTATTATTTTAAAAAAAAAAAAAAAAACTATTGTTTGAAAGTCAAAAAAGTTGATTAAAGCCACGAATATTAATGTTTATTATTAAACTTTTGCCAGTTAACAAAAGAAAAATAAAATTTAACCAACAGCTACGCCAAAAAGCTTTAATTCTTTACACTTTTGCATAATTATCTCAGAGTGTTAATTCTTTCAATAATTCTCACATTACAGTAATTATTATTCATACCATGTAATGAAATGTAATATTTTGAGAAACATTCTTATAGAAGATCGCAGAATAATCTTCGTTGTCGTAGAGGGGGCGGGATTTTTAATAACACCGGCCTTTCAAAGCTTTTGTTAAAAGTTAAAAAGGTTTTGAGATACTCTTCCTTTTTTAAGTATTTTTTTAACGAGAAGACTGAAATAAAAACTTTTTTTTCAAGATGTACGAGGTACAAAATATCATAAAAAATGCAAACTGACCTCTTGGTGAACTCATTCGTTGATTCTTTATTTTTATTTGAAAAAAAAATGCGTTGACATGACGATGAAAATGAAATCTTGTTCTAGGTTTTATTTATAATAATATACATGCTTTTTGAGGTTATGGCGGTAAACAACATATTATTATCTGTGGTTACAGATTAATCCATTCCCATAGTATAAAATTATATGACTGCAATTAATAATAAATTCTAAGCTACTCGGATGTCCATTGACGCAAATGCTACTCGTATTTTAGTCGCTAACTCGATCAATATAATTATTTACCAAATTATAGTGTTTAGATATTATTTTGATGTATAAATAGCGAATGAGAGTTCATCGAAAATTTCACTAGAATCTAAGTACATGGCTCGTAAATATCTCAGTATATGTACTGTCAGTTTATTTATACTATTGTACCGACCGTTATGACGTAAATACAACTCGCTCATGTATCCATCTTCGACTTCTTCATCCTCATTCTCAACATCATAACCTGCGACACATCGATGACTCCCCTAGGGGTAACTCACATCTAACTCCTACAAGGTTATTCATAATAATCTAATAATTCCAAATAAAAATCTCACATTCTTAAATTACGTGTATTTTTAGTATCGAATAAAAAATAATAATTTGATTCTAAGTAATGAACACACATCAATGCGCCCACGCACATCAACCATAATGATATAGGCATCTTTTTTTTTTTTTTTTTTTTTCTTTATTTGGAAGCAATTGAGCTCTTCTCTGAATGGAAGGCTATTCTGCTTTACAATGGTTTACAAAAGTATACATACATTTTTTTAACGACAGGAATAAATAGTTACATTATTAATGATACAGAATTACATTTTTGTTACATTATACACTAGACATTTACGTTACATTTTTGGAGAAATTCATGTACAATTTTCATAACTGAAATATTTGGTTTTGCCAGGAACGAATTAATCGTAAAAGGAGGGTATAACCTGCATTTTCCTAACTTATTCAATAACACTTCTCTCTCCAGGTCATAGGCATCACATTGCCAGACAATGTGGTTAAGATCTTGAGTGGGATGTCCACACTGACACTGAGGGCTATCTACCACTTTAATTTTGTACAATGATTCGTTGAGACTGTAATGCCTTGTCCTGCTTCTAGCTATTGTCACTATTACATCTCGCTTTATTTTACAATGTTTACTAAACCAAGTTTTAGGAGATCTACTATAAAAGTTTTGATAGTAGTGTGTTCTTTTTTCTTTCCCAAGATTTTCTCCTCCTCTGGCGTACGTCCTGTCTCGCCGAAGCACCATAAAACCTGGGAAGCTAATAACTATGTGAGAAATAGTGTCGTTTAACCATGTTTCCACGCCTATAAAAATATCAATTTCATCTAGCATCACTCTAAGCTCCTCTAGTCTATTAAGAATGCTTCTTGTATTCCAAAAAACAATACGTATATCAGATTGAATAAATTGGTTAACTTTGTTGCTGGAATTATGCATTATGTTATTGTTCCTCTTGTCCTTCCAACGAACTAATATCTTCACTGGAAACTTTTAATTGTGGATTACTGAGTCTTTTCTTGATCCTTGTTATGCGAATTTTAATGCTACGTTCTTTTAAATGACTATAGATTTCTGTTAGCATGTTATTAAGAGCTTCTATATCAGTAGTAAATTCATTAGCAATCATTTTGGTATTGGGATTTCCATGTGTTTTCACAAGGAAACTGAGTAATGTTTCATAATCGATGGGAAATCTATGACGATTACTTTCAACATGTTCCTTGGCAGGTAACAAAAGTTCATTTGTATCCTCAGTGGATACTTTTTTCGATTTTTTTGGTGTCTGTTGGAGTGCAGGAATGCGTGTGATTGCATTTCTTTTCACTGTATCTTCAAATTCAAATTCTACACTGCTGATATCAGTTGGACTGGTCAACGGCCTTTTTGAACCGATTGGCGTATCCTTGTTGATAATAGAGTTGTCCGACTCTATATCTGCGGCTAGTTCATCCTCTTGGAGTGTATTTTCTCTCTCTAACGAAAGAGAGGTTAACACCTTTGGTACAT
Organism: Rhyacophila brunnea; assembly: GCF_057557595.1. Classification (NCBI taxonomy): domain Eukaryota; kingdom Metazoa; phylum Arthropoda; class Insecta; order Trichoptera; family Rhyacophilidae; genus Rhyacophila; species Rhyacophila brunnea. The sequence continues at coordinate 24,917,655 of NW_028232904.1, read as the reverse complement.
TGAGAGATTCAGGCAATTGTACAGTGTGAGGTTGATTATTTCCAGTTGTTTTACAATATTTGGCCAGATGGCCCTCTTCTTTGCAAATAAAGCATGTCAATTTTTTGGTGGAGAAGTAAATCCAGTACAGGGTATTATCAAAATTTATTTGCATTGACTCTGGCAGTTTTATGGTGTCTTCTGGGTTTACATAAACCTGTCTCCGGAAACTTAAAATATGTGCATAACCCGGTTCGTTAATACCAGCTCTGATGCTTGTGATACGTGAGGTAGTTTTTATCTTTAAGTCATTGAGTTTTGATTCCAAAACGCTGTGTGGGATTATAGGACATACGTTTGATATTATTATCCTCTTTGATTTGGTGATCAGCGGCCTGATTTCTAGTATGTGGTTTCCAATTTTAACTGTTTCTTTATTTTCTGTTAATTTGTCTGCTTGTTCTTCACTACTCAAGTATATACATATTCTTCCCTGGGAAATCCTAGATACATATCTTATATGACATGGACCTACCTTATTCCCGATTGACAGTGTATATTCTCGTATAGAGATGCCATCGATAGCATCTAGAACGATGGCTTGCTCCTTCTTCGGAAACTGCATTTTTTGAGCAACTGATGCATATGACATTGTTTGTTGGGTTTCTTTTTGGTGATCCATTGCTGGCAAGGTTGTATTTTTTTGATTTTTAATAAGCGCCCCTGTAGTCAGAGACACTTAAATGTAAACAACTTTGTAACAATAATTTATTGTTACGCCGCACGCACAACTGGTTATTATTAATTTGTAAACACTCGCTATCTCGTTATTGGAGACGTCCTACTGTCGTCGATCACACGGAACAACTGATAGGCATCTTTTTTAATTGCAAAAAATTGTAACTAATGGCATTAACATTACTTTATGAAGTGCTTTCCAATCTCGAGAGGAGCGAATCCCGAGAGACGCAGGTTCGATTTCTGCTGGGTGTCGTAATATTTTCAAAAAGATTTTTTTTTATCGATTATATTATATTATTTTCTCAGAAATGTTTTCAAATTATGAATATTCAATAAAAGGAATGTTACATTCTTAAACAATATTGTCATTTAGAAAGACTTTTACTTAAACAATATTGTGCTATTTGCAAACTTTTACGACTTTTGTTGACCATTAATATAATATATTTCTTAATAACATCAGGTTAATAATATAGCCACAATTACTAGTGAGAGCATGATTTTACTCAACTTATATAAGGAAACAACTCAAAATACCAAAATACCTTGTTCCTAGGATAATGGCGTTTAAAAAATTTGCACTAATTCTAATTTCAAAATTAAAACCTTGATTTTTTAGGAAAATGTATTTATTTTTTATTTAGTTCAAATGAACTGAGCAATGAATGCACAATGAAACTTTATCCTTCACATTTCCTTCATAATTATAATACTTATAAATCATTCCCGTTTTTATTTATTGAATTAATGATTAATCCTAGAAAGGGTTATTTAATTTTTTGACCCACTGAAGAATTTTTTGATTATTTTTTTATTGATTTATAAAGAAAATACATTTCTACTTCGAATGAAATTATTAACTCAAAACCTTGAAATTTTGAGTTATTTTCCTATGAGTATAGGATGATTAGGTGCCAGGACAACTGGGCGTAGCGTAATTGAATGAAATTCGAAAATAAATAGACGTTCGTGGATTATAAGTACCTACTTTAAAAATATATATACATTATTTATATTATTATTATTATTTATATTTAAATTATAATGTTAATATTTAATACTTGGTGCGAATTTAAAAATTCAAACGTCATAATTAATGATTTATTTGTGCACATTATGTTTAAGTTATAACGAGAAAAAAGTTATTTTATTTATATATTGTAAAGCCTCACGCATGACAATTATTCTCAATCCACAATAAAAAATATTATGTTAAGAGCAAAATGAATTAAAACTGCTTATAAGTAGTAGTACTTAGTAGAAACTGATTAAAATTCTTCGTCTACTTTCTGTATAAAATTTTAACGAACATCTATTTATTTCATTCGACAATGCGCGTCCAGTAATCCCATTCCCTTTTCTATAGAAGTTAGATATCGATGGGGTGTGATATCACCAATTTAAAATATAATAACTGTATTATTTTGTTTTATGCATGTAGGTAATATCAATTTAATTACAACGTTTTTATTAGCTCGTATTCTTGTTTGTCCGGTACAAATCTTGCAATCGATTTTAAACTAACTTCCCGATTAGCTAGACATTTGAAACATTTAGAATATATCAGAACACGATGCCAACGAATTTTTTTAATACTTTTAGCCATCTGTAAGCAGAGTTGAATTCATTTGCAGTTAATTCTGTTTTGTATGAAAAGTTATTTCGGAAGAAATCCGTAAAAAGTAAAAGACTATTATTGTTTGCTAAGTGGGTGGTCCTAGCAACTAAATTATTAATATATACGTGCGTTAATATGTAAATCAAAATGACATTTCAGTATTCTATATTCGTTTGTTTTTTATTTACTTTATATCAAGTACAAGTTTGAGCATATTGAGCATAATAATTCAACAAAAAAATTAGAAATGTTGTATATAAAATTTCTTTTTATCTTGTAATTATTTTTATTTAATTTAACTTGACATTCTACTATAGTAATATAGATTAATTATTAGTATACTGAAAACTTACTCTCAGATTTCTTAGACAAAAGGCTAGTTTTTAGAAATCCCTTTTTATTATTTGTTCATTTTTTGGTATTCTATTAGGTTAAATCCACATAATAATATATCTAAAGCTTCTAAAAATTTCCAAGTCATTTACTGCATTAAATCTATGAGGCCACTCATCTATTTTCTCTTTGTATAGCCATCTAGTATCCGCGATTTTTCAGCCCAAATGGATATCGCTATTTTGTGTATAGGCTCAATATAGATATCGTTCATTTTACTTCATAAATAAGCGAAGCATGTATATTTATGTACGCATTCAATTGTTAACACAAACTTGCTCTTGTATGAAACTCGTTCTTGCTCCTTTGAAAAACATATTCTGTTTTCCCATTTCCGACATTGTTTACTGAAAATTTATCCAGCTATAAGCGAATCTCTGAGGCCTCTTGAACTATATTTATATCACGTTCAGACATTGTAACAGACTTTGCGCGTGGATTTTTAATGTGTTTTAGAATATCGAAAGCTTAATGTCAAAAAATGTGCAATAAACAGAAAGTATTAATCTAATGTAAAAAACATAACACAAATAAAGCACTTTAGGCCACGAATAGTAAATTTGTGTATATTATAATAAATATATTAACACAGTTAACTATTGTATACAGAGACAAATCTTAAATATGTGAAATGTAATCGTGAAATCACAAACCAAAATGTACTTCAGGCTATACTTCAGCTGGGTCACGGTGTAAAAGGATCGTGACTACGCGACGCGAAGATTATGTTAACGACGCGTGCAGAACAAAACATATTTTGTCATAAAAAATCAACATGCGTCCATTTAATGTTATGTTTATTGTTATATTATAAATTATAATAATATATTCATTGACATGTTTTCTTTTTGAAGTAATTGGGTAACGTTTTTTAGTCATCTTTACACGATTTAAGAATTTATTCCCCCGACCCCATCACAAAACAAATTGACGTGTTCACAGCTCGTATCGCTCTCCGATTGGCAGCGAGTCCGAAATTTCATCGCACCTATAGTTGAAAATTATTTGCCGTTTCACTGAAGTATGCTGCTAAATAAAATAGAATTTATATGATGATTTTATTTATTTATAACATAGAAACACTTTGGTTCCACGTTGGTCGCCAGTTATAGTATATTTAGTTATAAAATAGAAAAATTTCCGGTTTAACTATTTATTCAGAGTTCACAGAGATTAATCAACAATGACAGAGAATACTTCAAACGGTACACGGAAACAGATTAATAAGATAAGATAACTTGCTCGAGTAATAAATAACCAGATGGACTTGGCAAATGATTAGTCCAGTTAAAGCAGGTATCACATTTGAAAACTAGATACCACACTTATCACTAGAAATAGGTGCTCAGTTTCAAAATAAAGGACCTGTATGATCAAAAGGGTCAGAGCTATTCAGACTAAGCTGATTGGCCGTAGAGATATAAATTAATAAACCCTAATCTGTCTACATAGCGCTTGCGGCGTCAAGTCACTGGGAAGCACCATTTATGGGTCTCTTTTCGAAGTCATGCTGCTATAAAAATGTGTTCCCATCTCGACTCACTATGTACATGCAGTTCCGATTTGTGCATGGCCACCTTTCATGATACTTAAAATGTATCAGAAGAAAAGATTTTAGTGTCAGACTTCCTTGTCCCAAAAATAAGCTGCACATGACTGATGGGGCAACAATGCATCTACGTGCTTAAAAAGGTGATTTATAAAATTAAAAAGAATCTGCTGTAATTTTCCTTTACTGGCATGAAGTTACTGTTCTTTATAGGTTCCCGCGTAATGAACTCTGCTAAACCGAGGATTCAAAAGTTGAAAGTAATAATTGAAGAGTGATATTCCAAACCGGCCTTGGTCCAAAATTACAAATTTTTATGTTTTGATGGAATCCGATAGTGTGCTTAGATCTATATTCTCACTAAAACTTATATTTTACAAAAAATCCTAAGTCTCTTAAATTTGATGTCGAAATGTGCCTTTTTTTCTCAAAACAGCACTAAGGTAACGGTTGATTCTTTCCAAACTGGCCTAAGGATATATGCGCATGCGCAGTTGAACTTTTTTGTAACATTTACGCTCCAAGCGGCCATAATATAATATTGTAACACGTCAGATTAGAAATGTCAGACGAAATATTAGATAATTTGTGTTTTATAAGTTCATGTGCACATCAGTAAACTATTTTTTTATTGAAAACGATCCTACATTGTGGTATTATTATATAATATATTATTTTGCTGTAAAAGTTACAATGTTTACCCTTTTATCAAAAAATGCAATAAAGTGAAAGAAATTTTATATTATTTTTATTCACTAATCATCCCAACAGACCTGTCCATGACCACATTCTATTACACAATCATAATTTTATACACAAAAGACACTCAACTTTACCTTATTGTGTCCCAAACTGTACTTAGTACAGACTTGGGGCCATTTTGAAAAAAAAGTCAGTTTTTGAATGAATTTTTTTGAAGTTTTTCTATGCTTTTTAATGTTATTTATATATTATGTTTTTGAGTCTTTGAATTTTCTATGAAATTGCCAAACATTATAGTACCGAAAAATTAAGAGATAAATTGCAAATCACAAAAATATGATTATCTCAAAATCAGATTTTTAGACTTAGGCCGGTTTGGAATGTCACTCTTCAATTCGAGGGCTTAGTGTCAAACAACACTATCTACAAAAGTGCAACTTTACAGGAGAGCCAAAAATCGTTATTTTAGATTCTTGTAACTCAAAAAGGAAAATGTTTATTTAAAACCTAATGTTAATATTTTATAATTTATTGTGTATTGTACATTTATCTTGCTTATGATGATGTTAAAATTTATAGGGATAGTTTTAAAAAAATATGAAAACAAGGGTAACTTCTGTAGTTAGCGTTAAACTTTACTGACGATTTAATAAGAAATTAGAAAAGATTGACATAACGTTGTTTGACTATAATGTAGCCGTACATGTAAAATAACGTTATCTCAACAAAAAAAAAACACTTTTTTGTAGATAACGTTGTCTGACTTTAAGCACTCGAATTGTAAGAAGGGATTGGAATTATTTCATCCTTCATACAGTGCAGCAAACTTTTCAAATGCTTTAAAGTACTCGGCCTGATTGATATTGGGTCTGTGTATGTACGGACCTTAGCAAACAGCTCCGCTCGGTTGGATCACAGTCCCAGAGGATAATGTGTTAAGCATATTGATGGTTGTGCTTGCATGTGCATTTTGGCCCGAAAAATTCAGTTACTACATCCAAATATAGTAGGAAAATATGAATTCTGGGCACGTGAAATTCATTTCTTACTATAATTAGCATTTTTCACTCAGAAAATTTAATTCGAACCTTAAACCCTTTTTAACAGGTTATCGTGCTACCTTAAAATCAATATAAATGGAAAAATATGCTTTATACTTAGTAGAAGATATAAATATATATAATATTCTCTAGAACGTTTTGCGATTTATTTATTCTTTAGTCAGTCGCTCTGAAAATGGAAAATATTATGCTTTTCTTTTATTTCTACTAATACTCACAAGTGCTTATTTGAAAGCGACTCAAAAGTCAGCATTCAACATTCACTCCACTTCAGTTATCCACTTCCAGGATATACCTTTTTGAAATACAATATTTTCCATCGCTCTCTTATTTATAAGGAATATTTGAATTTACAATTTAAATTTTCCAAAGCGTTACGTTCATTGGAAAATAGTCTATGAGTTGATATAAGAATATGATACTGTCGAATTTCGGCTCACTTCATGATATACAAATTATTCAACTACATTTTCTTATCTTTGAGAGATCTTTTCGTTATCATCTGCTACCCGGAACAGTTCAGTGGAACTATACTCGTACTAATTACTAAGGATCATAAGCCATGAAATGCAGCGTCGTCCTCTGCTACGCTTACCGTTGATCTTTCCTTGGATGACGAAATGGTGAATGCTGAATTTTTGTCCTAATTTTGACTTCATATTTTTTTACTTAACCATCTCGTATATCTAAATTAGTTTCGTTTACCGCACAGCCATAAATGTAGTAGGAGCACCGATGTTGCATATAAAGACCGCGCATACATGCGCCTACTGATAGTTGAGCGTAACCTCTCGAAACGTGGATACGGTTGGAATGAGGCGACCGGCGAGCTTTGAAATCTAAACAGGAGTGACCAATTTGTTGCGCGTGCGTATAAATCACCGCAATATTGGCGGCTTCGACTCGCACCCCGAAACGCGTGCGATTTGTTGATAGAAACACTAGATGTTTTATTACAATTGCTTACAGAGAAAACCGAGAATACTTTTTAATTTGTATTGCACCCGCAACATGTTAATATGTCGCGGATATATCACATGTTCCGACTCATTTCTGATTGGCTGGAGTAAGATACTCTATTATATTTTTAGATTAGTGCATCTGTATCCGCAGAAGCGTCATTGACACTTTAAAAAAAATCCAGAGTGGTTAGGACGATCGAATCACGCGGTACTGTCACCACCGAATTTTTTTTTGTATAGGTATTTTATAACGCAACAACTAGCTAGGCTCCCACCACTATCAGTCATGTATGTACAGCCGTGGATATGCACGGCCACCTGCCATGAAGCTATAAACGTATCTGAAAAAAGTGATTTTAAGTAATCATTCCGCCACGAGACGGAGCCGCACAGGACTGATGCTGCAACCATGCACCGTAGTGCTTAAAGAAGGGAGTTAAGAAAGGCTGGCTCTGCTGTCCGCTGACATTAAGCGCCCTATGTATCCGCGTGTGTTACGAGTTGAAATGGATGGGTATACAGAGAGTCCGGACTATTCCGCTCCCCATACGATGCTGCAAATTTCTCGAAAGCAGAAAAGTTGGCCTCAATTGCTATCAGATCTGTGTAGCCAATTTAGCCCATGTGAGAACAGACCCTGGCAAATAGCTTCGCTCGTGGAGGTTCCATAAGCGGCCAATCCCAGAGGACGTCTTCAACGTCTTGGTGGTCATGCCTGCAGGTACAACCCGTCCCATCTTCTATCAAGAATGCTGTAAGACTACATTTTACTCCAGTTAATAATTCGCGGCGTTTTTTCTCCATTATGCGTATTTTTTTAAAATCTGATGTAACAAACAGCACACGCTGTTATCCTACACAAAACACAGTGAGAGAGAGTAGTTAAAGCTCTCTCACTTCCTTTTGGAGGTGATAGTAGGTACACTAAATGTTTTTTTTCCTACGTGTACACTCAACCAGCGGCCAAAGGTGGAGGTAGGGTGTTAAGATCCGCCATAAATTAATAGTGCATACTGAACTTTGTCAGTCATACGTATTTGTTTTCATTGAAATAATACTAAAATTAACAGATATTGGATAGTTTTTATAATTCAATTGAACCCTGCGAAAACTAAGTCATACTAGATACTAGTTAGAAAACACTCGTCTCTCTATAAAATGTTTAAAATTATGCAATTAAATCATACATAACTTTGAATATTTTATAGATATAATAATATATTTTATCAATTGTAGTTTGGTTAGCCAGGGCTTATTGAATTTTAAAAAATCAACCAGCAATATGAGTAATAATATGTATTGCTAATCCAACAAAAACAAATAAGTATGAATGAAAAACTGTGCGCAATTCTGTCGTATCGCCCAAAATATATCAAAACAAATATGGTTTGGTAAGGCAGGACTTAATTGATTTTTAAAAACTAACCAATACCATCTGTAAATTATATTGTAGTCTTAGTTCAACGAAAACAATATAAATACATATGATGACTAATAAAGTGGGCAGTGTTGTACTATATGTCCTTGATAACTATCTTAATAATAGAGAGCATCACTTGTTTATTCTCCCAAGGTGCAGAACCAACATGCAGAAAAAATCATTTATGTAGAAAAAAAATACGACGCCCAACGGTACTTGAACCTGTATCTGCTGAATTCGCACCAGTATGTTTTACCATTAAACTATTGGCGCCTTAGATAATTACCACGATTTTAACTAGTCTCCACTCTTCGTTACTGCACTCAACAGCTGTTATGGTAAAAAATTGAATCACAATAATTTTTAAAACTACATGTATAAAAATGAGATCGCAACAGAGCACAGAATTCAGCCCTTTAAAATCGCGCGGAGTGAACTACCCCCCTCTGATATACCCTGCATATATATATATTAATACGTATATAATGTTTTACCATATTTCATGAATACTAATATCGTATACTATGTTATAAAGATGTGTGCCAATCATAAATAAATCCCTTGCATAATCCGGCTTTATGTTTTCTGTTAAAAGGTTATTGCTTTTAACCTTTCTGGCTTAAATTAATATTTCTCGGTCATAAAAACCTTCAGATAAATTATCCAAATTTGAGCATTGATAACATTTATTTTAGAAACTAATATTAATTGATAACCTTTGGAAAACGGACATCCGGTAACGTGTTTACTTTCAGTTAATGTTTTACGGTCTCAGAGATGGTCAGTAGCATCCATCGGTACCTATTGTATTATTATTACAGAGTATTTAATTTTTATTTTTGTAAATATACATGAACATAATATTATGTACTGTTTTATACATAATATAAAATTCTGTGTTCTTCTTCTACACAATGCAATATTCTAGGAAGCACTATGCGGAGTGTCTCCCCATTAAAAATACGTACCCACTCATTCGTATAATATAATATATTATTTACTAAAAACGTACGGCTTGAACATTTTTACCTTTATTTTAATTCTAAAAATGATAATCGGTTCTAGGTGAGGTCACAATATATATTTGTGATTTATTCGAATCCTGGGTGTTTATGATTGCTTAAATAAACACACTACACTACTTAACTTCCATTGAGTCTCGTAACTTGTTGTAGTGTTAAAAATAATATAATATGATATGTAAATATGTTTTATATATTTAAAAAAAATCGGGAAAATGTATCATCATCATCAGCCGGGGTCAATCCACTGCTGGATTAAGGCTTTCCCAAGCTTCTTCCAACTCTCTTGGTCCATTGTCATTTTCTGCCACGTGTTTTTGCCGAACTTTACCAGTTCGTCAATCCAGCGGCTTTTAGGCCTACCCTGTGGCCGTTTCGTGCCCCTTGGGTACCACTGGATGACGGCATTTGTCCAGCGGCCGTCCTTTCGGCAAGCAATGTGCCCCGCCCATCTCCATTTCAGCTATACATTGGCAACGTCTATTACATCGCGTACTCCTGTCAGCTTTCTAACCCATTCGTTTCTCGTACGGTCCTTTCGCGTGATGCCCAACATACACCTCTCCATGCCTCGCTGTGCGACTCTTAGCCTTTCACATCTCTTGTGTTGAGGGTCCACGTCTCGCAGCCATACGTGAGCACGGATAGCACACATTGGTTGAACACCCTACGCTTACCAGTATAGATGGATTCACCCACGAAGAATTAAAAAGAAATGACTTAAAAGAGCAGTCACTCTTAGGATAGTTATAATATAATAAATATTATTGTGTGTTAAATGCGAATAAATTAACTTAAAATGCAGTCACTCAGTAATACCAAAAAGATATTTAACTGCCCCAAGCTCTAGGTAGATCAATGAAATTAGGTACTTTAGCTGGTCCAATGTGTAGTAGCAAAGAACTATGGTCAGATACTAGTGAGTTGAACCACTGAATGTTTTCTTTCGGCAGTAAATGGCTCATGAGATAAAGGAAATTATTATTAAACCGTGTAATCTATATTCGGTGGATATAGAAATATTCTTCATACGATTTACTATAAATACTTATCTTAACATTTTATAATACTTGTAATAAAAAATATGTATAATATTATATATAACCATCATCCACTGGCTAAGGGTGAATGTAGGCTATTCAGATCTGACTTAAATAGTGTATAAATAGTGAACTTTGTCAGTCAAACGTATTTGTTTTAATTGGAATAAGTCTACAGTGTGCAGATATTGTTAGTTAGTTTTAAAAAAGAATTGAATGTTGCGTATTCCAAACCATAATAAAGGCAGTAGTAGGGATAATAGTAGGTAGTCAAAAATAGTACCTATTCTATTTATAAAATATCTAAAATCTTGCCATTAAATCATATATAGGTTTAGATACTCTATATAACATATAGAAGAATATTTTTGTCACTTATAATTTGGTTTAGGCAGGGCTTAATGAATTTAAAAAAAACTATCCAAGACCAACCACTCTAATATTGTTAATTCAACGAAAATAAATAAGTTTGACTTAAAAGGCGTGCACTATTTTTTGTCGGATTGCTCATAGCATACCTATACTGTCATGGTTTGGTTTAGTCAGTTTTATTAATTATTACAAACTAACTAACACTATTTTCAAATTGAAACCGTAGTTCAATGACAACAAATATTTGTTACTGACAAAGTTTAGTATGCACTATTTATGTCAGATCTTAATAGCCTACCTCCACCCTTCACCACTGTCACCATCAGTCGAGTACGGTCGGTACCAATCGACTGTTGGATGAAGGCCTCCGCTAGCTCCTTTAACTCTTATCTGTTCCCAGTTTTTTGCTGCCACGTATATCTATCGAACTTTATCTTAAGAAAGAAGAATACATATCCTTCAGATAATATATCAAGGCTAAACGACATATTGGGTATAGTTATAGATTATGAGTTATTGAAATTTTGCATGTAGCATGTTTGGGGTGAAACGTGACCAGTGGCGTAGTCAGGTAGGGAACGGACTTATACAATGTTCAGTACTTTTATAGCTTGAACACATGCCAGCACGATTTTCAAGAAAACGAAATTCATTTTGTACCTATTTTCGATATGAAAATAATATTCTTGAATTTGAGAGCATAAAATGATTATATTCGGTTGATTCAATATTATCGGTTGATAATAGTTATTTTTCTCTGTTTTTTGAAAAAAATCTTTTTGTTAAAAAAATGTAAAAATGAGGTACAAAAATGAAAATACATAACCTTATATTATTTTATGAAGACATTGCTATAATACAAAAAGAAACAGCCTTCATTTACGATGATGATAAGAATCTGATAATCTGATCTTTAGATAATAACCAATTACACTATATTCTATTTTCTACTACTTCAAGAAGTGTAAAATCGTCGATACTGTGAAAAACAATGGCATCATATTGGGCGTTTAATGGAGTTAACTAATGAGATAAGTATAAAAAAATGTGCCAAAGTATGTGGATAAATTTTCACCATAGGGCATCATTAGAAAATGGGAAATGGAGTTAGTCTATTCTACCATCACCATCTACCATCACCATCTACCATCACCGTCTTCTTTGATGAGAAATGAGCTTAAGTTAATACTGAGGCTAAGAACAAGGCACACCATAGGCAACAGATTTGATGTCCTCATGGGAAGAAGCAAATCGCAGCTCTGCGATGAATGTCATGTTTTAGAGGCCATTGTACATATAGCACTAGAATGCCCTAAATATGAACTTCACATAGTACAGCTGCGAATTGCGGATATCTATGAGAATGTCGACGAATTGAATAATGTCCTGGCGGTGGGTAAGATGGAAGAGCTAGGTAAAATTGTAAAGTTATTTAATAAAATAGGAGTGAGGACCGTATCGACGGATCCCCTTCTAGAAGAGAAGAGGCGATATGACAGAGAGTCGCAGTCAAAGCCTCGGTGAAATCACAAAAAAAAAAAATGAGATAAGTATATCAATAATATCAGTCTTTAATGATTATTAGGGTTTTTTATGATATGTAGGCATATTGAGTGTATTATTAGTGAAGATATTATTGATGGGAGTCATGACATCTTAATAAGACCTAAATTTATTACCGTTTGTGCTTTTAAAAAATTATGCATTAAGTTTACACTGATATGACTGCTTTTCAAATATTTAAGTTTATTACCTCAGATGTGAGTCCTCAATTGACGTAGAGCTCTTCATGTCGGTCGGGCATGTATCCCGGATACTGTCAGAGAGTGTGACATTCCGTACCATTGAAGACAAAAAACACCCAGCCAATCTTCCATTACCCTGAAATGGGACACAAGGAATGGACGTAGTACAGGTATCATTTTATCATGGAAGGCGTGAGACTTGGCAGTAAACTGAAAAGAGAAGCGTGACCTTTTGCTTGCACTATTCTCCAATGGTGGGGGTCTATACTAAACTATAATAACTCGGTAGCAATTAAAAAATGTGATACAATAGTCATTGGTTGCGCATTAAGCAGTGGACTGTAATTTAAAGTTGATGCTGGTTGGTGGATTACGGATCTAGGGGGGGTTTACACAGGACCTTTATGTTGAGAGAGCTGGACCGGTTTGGTGTTCAAGCACTCACGCGCTGGTAAACGGACGGTTCGTAATATCACTCTCATGGTATCACTTCGTTTTGGGACGAATGATGATTAAATGTTCAGGATGGATAATTTATAGACGCAACGTTCGCTCAAACCGTATCAGATTTAGCGCAACGAAGGTCGAACGTATGCGTTTTGAGTCACTTGGTAGTTAACGATGGCTAAGCTATAACAAACCCGCGCACGATTGCTTTCCTGATGTCACTCGAGCTTACTAAATGTTATTTGCATCATGGTGCATCATGACCCGTGACTGCCGGTCACTTGGTCTTGTGCTAGTAATACTGGGATTGGAGGGAAGTGGGAAGAAAGGAATCAATGCGACCATAATCGGACCAACAACAAAAGTATATTATTCTTGTAGGTATTTGGTTTTAGTATCATTAGATCTGCACTGCACACGTCATCTATATACAGTGAGTATAGGATCGAAAGTCAAACAAAATTCAATTTAAATAATAAGCAGGCCCCAGAAGTTTCTCTTATGCAAAAGAAAGTAACCTTCACGGTTAAAAATAAATGTTTACATGAGTCAATGAGCACACAAAAAGTAATAAACATGGAAAACGTTGAATAAATATTGGAGAATACTTTGGGGAAATAAATACTTACCTGGATTACGGAATACATATTTCTTGGAAAGTTATTCAATACAGGTACAAAAAGAGTTTTTCATTTCTTTAATCTATTTTAAGTAGTATACGTAAGTCACTTGCCGTGACCTGGGTGGCTTTACGCTTTATAAATCTTAAGTGTTCACGCTCAAATCACGTTAGCTTGGTATAATTCAGGTATTTCATTTATTTATTTTTAAAAAAATAGTGATACACCATCTACACAATATTGGCAAATGCACTACAATATAAAATAAATAACATAGTATTCAATAATTATTATAAACAGAAAAAAGCACATGCAGCAGACAAAAATAATTTTGATAATATAAAATATAGTGGTGTTTAATTTAGGTGTTGGTATCATTTATTTAAAAAATGCCAAAAGCAGAAAAAAACAGCTATTGGGCCGTCTGACCTGGTTTCCTCAAAGGCCAATTTTATTGCATTCAAAAATTTTGCAGCTTTATACTACCAATATGAAGATCTCTTCACTTGAAATGTTCGGAAGTTTGTATTAGCTTTAATTTGTTACTTACTACAATTTTTAATATTGCCTTTACGTGCTCATCTTTCCCATGGGTGCCTAAACAGTCAAAGCACATTTGAGTGCATGGCGACCATAGTCTTGGGTAACTGCTCCTGAGACATTCTTAGTCATAAAAAAATGATGCTTTACACCAAACGTAGGGTCATGTGATATGCCCGATTAAGACTGGGTGTGGTGCGGGGCAGGTGTGGTTTGGTGGGGCCATTAACTTCAATGTGCTAAAGTGATTTCGTCGTATCCGCATTGCCACAAGAATCTATCCTTTCTCTACCGAATATCAAAAAGAAAAACTGTTTTAATTTATGATAAGAAATATTCTGACTTTTTCAATTTATTTCAAAACCTAGTTCCTTGAACTTTTACTTATGTTATATTGTATTATTTTTCATAAACTTTTTAAACATAATTATCTAATTATACTGTTTTAATTAATTTACTTATTGCACGCTTTATGTTATGAAAGGATCTAGGAGTCTTAAGTGTCACAAACATGATTTTTGTGTAAACATTATTGTTTTTTTTTTATATTTTTGTGAGCTGTCTAGTCATGGATTCTAATGGAAAAGGAACGGAACGCAATCAATGCCATCATATTTTCAAACCATTTCACAGAATGAACTATTATTATGCGGAAACGACATGACACAGTTTTTTTACATAACGGCAGCTTAATGTGACTTCACGTTTTAGTTAGGGTAGGTTGGTTTGACTCCGATAATAAGAAGGTTGATGCGTGCATTATACGTACTCTGGTTTTATTATCTCCTTTCAAATAAATATTGATTTAATTGTTACAGATAAGTGTACAGATTATAATTTAGAGGGGTGAAATCACGATTATGCATTCTGATGGATTACGAGTTCGATAAGGCTAAGCGAAACGATAACCTTACAGTTGTATCTTTGATAACTGAATTACGATGTTGCTTTCTTCTACTGAATGTTTTATACTGATTCGATACAATAGAAAATACTGCTATCAACTGAATATTTTTGATAATCATGCTTATGAGGTTTATTGTGCAATGCATGATTCGTTTAGTAAATTATAAATAATTGATTTTAATTTGAACAATAATGTAGTTTTAATAATTGCGCAAGATTGATTTTCATACAAACAACTTTTGCTAATATCATGGTAAACCTATATAGCATTATTTATTAATTTGCGATATTTGAATTATTAAATTATTTTGTTAAATTAGCTTTCTGTTGAAATTTTTTATTGACTCACATAAATCACTTGTTTTGCAATTTTAACGATATTATGTTGCAAGATACATTGTAGTTATAAATTAATGGTTTCCTGCCAAGTCATGCTGGATGGTAGGGTATTCACCCTACAACGTGATAGTACGTGACGTGCATCTCAATATAATCACAACTTTAGCGTCTCTGTCATCAGTATTTTAATATAAAATATAGAATAAGAAGATAACATTATTATATTGCTCTTAGAGCATGCTTTTCAAATGCTTCGTCTGAATATGGACAAGAAAAGAAAATAAATATCATTGAAATTCCACGTTTTCGAAGGGAAAATAGGACGGCGAAATAAAAAATCGCCTTGGGCGAAGCGAAAAACTCACGTTCTGCAGCGTTTGTTTTGACATGTTTTTAATTGAGTTCGGAAATTTGATATTATTTTTGAGGAATTTTATTCAAGAACACCGGTTTTTAACAAGAAAAATTCTTGTGACCCAAAGAAATATTATTTAATTTTTAATGAATCTGTTTTATATCGCAGAGTAGTGATTCCCAACATTTTTTGTAATAATTATTTTATATCTAAGTACCTATTACTTCACCGCTTAAATTATTACATTATTATTCGAGTTATACTTAAAAAAAATAAGGAAGTCAAAATTTTATGACTATATCTATTGGATATCTTACATACACCGAAACGCATAACAAGGAAATTGATCCCTTCAATACATAGTGTTGGCACCAAATGCTTCGTATTTTTTGAACAGAGCACAGGGCAAGCGATTCATTCATTGAAAAAACGGTTCTTGACAATATAATATTATTTAAGAGGAATTTTGTAGTTTTTTGACCAATTATTCAGCACAGATGAGATAACCTGCAGAAAATTGTAGTCAAGGGGGAATTTCAAGTAAGACGAAGCAGAGGAGAGCGTCGGTACGCTGGAACAACCAAATGAAGAGCATACGTATACTGAGAGTAATCTTAACAGAGCAGCAGAGTATCAAAAGGAATGAAAAGTCGCTCAAAAGATAACTGATTAGTTACAATTCACAGCCACGAAGCAACAACCAAGAAAAGAAAACAAGATAATTATCAGAAAATCTATACCGAAGTACCGATAAACAATAATCGAAAACGTAGGAAAATTGAATGCGGTATCACGTAAGTAGATATAATTATAAAAAATATTGACAAACACCAAAGAATATTGTGTCGCAGGCGACTTTTTACTTTACTTTAATACTAGTAGAATACATATTTTGTGGGATTACAGCTTTTCATCTTCGGTCATATCCGCCCCTTAATTGGAGCATATGAACACCACGCGGCGTTTCCAAGAATCCCTGACGCTTGCCATACTTCTTCTTTTATTCCAGGCCAAATCAGCATCCCGTAACTCTACCGTATACACTCTATAGATAGTATTTAACGGCCTTCCAGGACGCCAGAATCTGATCGGCTTAAACAACAGGCAAGCTAGGTTGAGGGTCTCTTCTGGCTTCCGCAGCACGTGGCCAAGCCAGTTCTAACGTCGCCTCTTTCAATCACAGTGTTTTTATTCAGGATTTACCAAATTTATTAAGGATATAGAATAAAATCCTGGTCATACTTCTCAATCGGGACAAATGGATCGGGAATTACTGTCCTTGATTTATACTTTCTAATAGGTAATCAAGTAGACAGTATCTTCAATCTTCGTCAGGATCTAATAAACATATATCTGTATTAATAACTATGATCTTGACGTAAATGTAAATTTAATTATCATCGAAATTGCAATCAAATGCGGGTATTGGTTGCTTTAAAAATATACTTTTAGTCTCTTTTGACTGTTGTAATTTTTTTACACCACTACAAACCGCAAAACGTACTATTTAGAAAACATAAATACATTGTCGACAAAATATAGGACATTAGTTTGTATATAACTTTTAAAATTCGTAATGAGATCAAAGGTCTTTATCGGAGTATCTCAACATTATTTTGAATAGTGCAACATTGGATTATCAATACTTAAATGTGACGTAGGCTAGATAGAGTTTTTGGAGTAAAAATAAAAAAAGTTCAAACATAATTAACGTCTTAGGAAAATTAAAAATAAAATAATGTGTGTTATATCCACATTAATCGCAATCCAGCTAATCATGTCGAAATTAGATTCAAACGCTTAAAAACATAAGTTTATTCTGCAAAACAGTTTATATTTAATTATTCTAAATCATTCTGAAAATAGATTGTCATCCAGAAACAGTGTCAACAAAAATATCTCAAATAATATTATAGAATAAATAAATTAATAGAAACGAATGTTTCAAAACCACTACAATTTATTAGATTATTCTTTGTCTTTCTTTAGCTTACTCTACAAGTCAGCCTAATATATTATTATGTACGTGACTTGTTTATCATATCTTTATAAATCAGCCAATAACAGTGACGAAGAGTGGAAGATGGTTGTGAAGATTTGACGAAAAAGTGTACACTCAACTTTGGCAATGATTAACAGTTATTTATTTTCATTGAACACTAAGAATACAAATTGGAGATTGTATTGGCTATTTTTTGAAATTCAATTTATTAAACCCTTTATAAGCTTAACCACAATAACAATAATTACAAGATAAAAAGAATTTTTTATATACAACGTTTTTAAATTTTCTGTTGAATCATATAATCTTGACTTGACTAGCTTAAACGATCAAAAAAATGTGTACTTGATAGAAATAATACTGAAATATCATATTGATATCCATAGTAACGCACGTATATATTAATATTAATAATTTAGTTGCTAGGACCCACTTAGCAACCAATAATAGTTTTACTTTTTGCGGATTTCTTTCAAAATAACTTTTTATACAAAACAGAATTAACTGAAAATGAAATCAATTCTACTTAAAGACGGCTAAAAGTATTAAAAAAATGCATTGGCATCGTGTTCTGATATATTCTAAAAGTTTCAAATGTCTAGCTAGTCGGGAAGTTAGTTAAAAGTCGATTGAAACATTTGTTCCGGACAAACAACCACTGGACAAATAAGAATATGAGCTAAAAAAATTATGTAAAAAAAGGCTGTTATGTAGATATCCGAAAAAAATAAAGCGCACTTTTTCAGTGATTAACACCCACGATTAGGGATTGCAATACCGATTGAAAATATCAATACCAATACTGGTATTTCGGTATTTACTATTGAATACCGGTATTAATACCGGTATTCGTGAAATATATATAAAAAAACATAAAGTAACTATGTACCAATAAATTTAGATATATAAATCTCTTTATATACGAGTATATATAAGTATTAATACTAATAGAAAAATATCTAAATACGTACATATTTTATTATAATATATAATCATAGGTAAAGTTAAGATATGGTAGAGATGTTGATACTTACAAATCGCACCGTGAGTGTAAAACCAAGGCAACTGCAAAAGACATATTTTTGATATATTAGGGCTTGAAGTTTTCGTTATGTTAGGACAAAATAGAGTTTCTAAAAAAAACATAATATTTGGTTTATATGTACATTATATTGCATGTTCTTTCAGTTACTTTACTTTTACATTATCAAGTTCACAACTTTTGCAGTTATTTTGCATTTAATCTCGAAATTGAATAATTTGCAGATGCCTTGGTTTTACACTCACGGTGCGAAATATTTAGTAGTTGGATGATTGGCACTTTCTTCATCGAATGATCTTTCAATGAATTTATATTATGTGATATAAATCTCTAAGTGATATAAGATGACATGCATGTGCCCCACTGATAATTCCACCTAAACGGAAGTACACTAGACATCCCGTAATCCGACAAAATTGTTCAGTCCTGTCGAATCTTTTATGTCAATTAACGTATTATTATTTTGTTTCCACTTTTAATACCGAATATTCCGGTGTCGCCTCATATTTAAAACCGGCATTCCGGTATTGAAAAATACTGAGATACCGGTTTTTAAATACCGGTATTGCAATCGCTATCCACGATGGCCACGCGGCACGTCACTCTACAGCGTCGTTGGTCCCAGGTTCGAATCCTGGCTGGCAAGTACGCATATTGTTTTTCAAATTGTTTATGAGTCATAGACGTAATAGGTCAAGCAAGTAGCTGAAATCTATTTCTCGTAAAAACAAAATCTATTAATACAAACTTCCGCTCTGTGGAAGCCCATATTATCTTATTAGAATGAAAATGGTTTTAAAATGTGATTAACCCCTGCCCAAACTTATTTTTTATTTATTCTTATATACCTTTTGTATATAAGAATATTTTTTACCTAATATCTATTTTGGTTTTCTTTATGCAGCGATTAATTTATTATAAAAAGGTAGTAATTTGTGTTTTTAATTTAATGAAATCAATTAGCATTACCAATGGCAGGTTAGTTCTGCACATTAGAAGAACCAACAACTGATTCTTCCGATTTCTAAGATAGTTATCAGGAAAACACAAGCCAATACTATCAAGAATGGCAGAATTGTCATTTTACTGCCTATAAGTCGGAAAAATTCGTGACCAAATATAAATATCATCTATTGTCTAAATATATCATGTAGTGTCAAATGTCGTTTGTTTAACGCGTGCGTGCTACCTGTGCTCCTGTATGGCTGTGAGACATGGCATCTTACTAAGCTTCAAGAGTCTCGGCTTTTGAGCTTTGAGCATCGATGTCTCCGCCGAATCTTAGGGGTACATTGGTACGACCGCGTTACAAACACCCGAGTTCGTGAGCAGACACAACAGCCTTCGGTGATTGAAGTTATCACGAAGAGACGATTTACGTGGCTGGGATACGTATTCCGGATGCCCCCAAAGAGTGCGGCACTTCGTACCCTTGTGGCACAGCCTCAAGGGTTCCGTCACCATGGCCGGCCCTCCCTCAACCTGCAGCGGTGCTATAAAAGGGACCTACGTGCTGCAGGTCTTACATGACGGGAGGCGCAGGAGTTGGCGATGGACCGAGGGAAGTGGCGCCAACTTGTGCTTGCCCTATGCCCAAATGTTGGGAAATGACAGAGTGGAAGAAGAAGAAGTGTCTAAATTACAGTATATAAGTATACTTAAGAGAAAGCCAGTTGTATAATAGATATAGATAGTATCCATACAAGGAGTCTCAAAAATATATTTGGAAATCGCTCTACCATAAGATCGTATTTCAACTGATGCGGGACCCAAACAATCGATCTACTCTCAAGCCGGCATTTAACTTAATACGTGGCAGCGAATAACTATGGACCATCAAGAGGATCAGTAGCTGAGGAAAGCCTTTATTTATCGATGAATTATCTTCGTCTGATGATGATAATAATAATATGTAAAATATTCTTACTATCAAAATAATCTAAATTAAACATCATTACCAAAATCGATGACGGATAAAATTATTCATCAATGCGAAAAGCAATCTAAACTTGGCTCGTTTAATTAACAATATAAATTTTATCTAATTTCCAATATGGTATAACGGTGTCCCCTGAATAAATAAAGGTACGTACACACTGTAAATTTATCTTAATATCCGAACAAACGTGCGACACTGTCTCTCGTGACAGGGGTTCGATCGCATACATCTCAGTGCTGAAATCTGTACTGTAAAAAAATCTCCTCCCTATATAGACGGTGTTACCAAGTCTTTATGATAATATTATTATATTGTATCATCGATCGATCTACTACTGGATGAAAACCTCCGCTAGCTCCCACCACTCTTCTCGGTCCCTAGTTATTTGCCGCCACGTACATTCACTATTATTTTATGAGTTCGTCTATCCAGCGGGTCTTAGGGCGTACATGCATGCATTTACTGGCCCCTGAGTACCACTGTATGACAGTATTTGTCCATTGATTGTCCACTAGCCGACTTATCGCGACCCGAGAACTACAAGGTTCTAAGTGTCGATTTTTGGCCAAACTAAAGTAATAATGAGGCAGTCTTCCAAGTCACATTATCTACATACTATATCAATATGAGGTCGATATTTCTTATATTTTTTCATCAAACCCCAATACTACCGAGTTCTATGTGCACTTTACAGAATATCTGTGGCACTACAGAGTTCTACCATAATCTAAAAAGATCCGTCGTTCTAAAAAGTTCTATGTGTTTTGACATTTTGAGGTTGTGAATACATTTAAAGTTGTTAAAATGGTTTTAATTGCAATATAAAGAGTAAAATCTTGTTGTTTTGTATTTTAAATTTATTATTAAGACTTCATGCAGTATACTTAACTAGAAACCACGAGTATTTACGTAAACTACTATAACTTCGAGATATATAACCTCAAAAAAATGTCTCGTGATATTTGATATCAACAGTAAATTGTGAACTCACTAACTCATGAAACGTAAGTAAGGTTTAATTATATTTTCGTTATTTTCTAAAATTTCGTTACAAACGACGTTACAGTTACATATTCACAAACAGTTAATTTCAATACTTACATAATTAATTATTTTAATAATGTGAATGTCAAACGAACATTGTACACTTTATTCTTTAACCTTTTGTTAATAATAATGTCAAAATACAGTATATAAGGCTATTTCATTCATTGATTTAATGTTTTAGGTTTAAAAGTCTTCCTGGAAGTGAGGTAAATGTTTGAGATGTTTCAAATCTCAGTAGATAAGGTGAAAAAATGGTTATGTTGTATTCTGAAATCCTTATTTCTGAGAATTCCCACACTATAGAGATTGAGTATATTAATTATGCAATATCATTATGATGTTATGATGGATCTGAAAGATATGCCTCTTGAAGTTTATTCTAAAACTGAGGCGAATAATTTAATAGAAGAATTTTTACACAACATTCCCTCAGCCATTAGTAACAAAAATCTTGTATACACAATTACAATAAATGTATCTGATGTGAAGACAAGTCAGTTGAAATTGAACAATAAACATTGGGCTTGTTGCATCAACAAAAGTTTTGTATTTTTATTAAATTATATTTTCAACATAATTTTCATTTTAAACAATTTCCATACATTTTCCCCGGAAAAAAATGTTATATTAGATAACTTTCAATAATTTTATTTATTTTAACATGAAAAGTGAAACTATGTGTCCTGAATTACCAGGATTTCCATACAAATTTCAGTTAGAACCTTGTAGTAAAGGCGATTTGTTTGAGTTTCAGGTGGACAAAGTTCTAACTGAATTTATGATATATAAAATTAACCATTAAAAACTAGTTTTAACGTAGTTTTATTCATAGTTACTACATAGCAGTACCATCATTGATATATTCAATCAAAAAAAAATTGAAAACATTCACAATTAACAAAATACAAGCGTCCGAAACTTCAACAGCCCATAACTTTTTTGCTGCAGTTGTTCACTTAGAACTCTGTAGTTCTCGGGTCGCGTAATTAATTACTCCAAGTCTTTGCATATTTACTTAGATGCTTACATGTGCCTGGATATCCATATGTATCACGTGACTACCCCATTGCAGGTGTCAAATTATTTATTTATTTATTTAAGAATACAAAACATTGTGGACATAACAAATCTAAATTCAAGATGTACACAACATGAGATTTACATTATAACATTATTATTAATAATAACAAGCCCACAACTTGTAATGTCTCATTAATTCGTCGGAAGGAAAAACTAAAGTTGACCATGTGTTAGTTACTCTATATTATAGGATAATATACAGAGAGCTCCTCTAGTGTCAATACTATTGATGTATTAAGGTTTTTATTACCTTTTTGATTCGATTGACTTAACAAGAAATAAATAAACCGTTGGCAGCGGTCGGAATCAAACTAATCCAGCTAATTGAGCTATTCCAGCCAATGATAATAAAACTCTATGAAATATGTTACTATACTGTATAATATTTAGATAATATTATATACTTTTGTGTAGGTAAATATGTCGTGTCCAGCTCATTGCTATTTTATCTACTTAGAAACCTCTATCACATCGCGTACACTCGTCTGCTCTCTTATCCGTTGGTTTTTTTTGTGTTCTATATACCTTATGCCCAACATGTACCATTCATGTAGCTTTGATTAACTTTCATATTATATTGTCTCCACAACATCATTATATATCGATATACATTAATTTTATAGTAAATAAAGAATAAAATATACAACCACACCCTCGATGGCCGAGAGGTTATGCGTCATGTTTAAACTATCGTGAGGACGGGGTTCGAATCGTCGATCTGGAAAATTCATATGTTTTTTTCAATGTGTGTTTGGACCCCAGGAACTGACATAATAAGTTAAGCATAATACGTATTTATTCATATCGAAACACTTTTCGTTAGTCGAGTAAGATTAATATAAGATTATAAAGCCATTAAAAAAATCGTACAAGTATCTACCTAATAATCGCTTACTTATTAGAGTTTTTTTATATTACTGACCTATGTTATCAGGCAATGATTTTGATCTATTTATCGATATGTAATACTATACATCCTGTAGATAGTTTCTTAAACAACTATCTTGGCATGTAAGACCCACCCCTATCCTATGGAGTCTGACAACACCACGCTACGGGGGTGGCAGTATTGTGCCCCAGAGTTATTTATTACTACAATTCGCGCGGGGCTCCTAGCCATTGTTTTATTAGATTGTGTTAGTTTAAGGCTTCTAATGAAAATCGTGAGCGCGTTTTCGCTGTGTTTAACTACCCCCGCCAGACCCCGAAAGCCTTATTTGCTGATCGGTTTGCCTTTAGGTCAATGAAGGGCTCGTCCTTTGAATTTCTGAGCGAACGATTTTTGACCGCAGACTACCTAGTGTACCAATAAAAAAGTTTATTTTGTACGTACGCACTTGAATTTGTTTATCCAATAAGAAACCACGCAGAATTTATTCGGTATAAAAAGGTTTTTTTTAAAAAACAAATAGATAATACAATAAACAGGTTTTTAATAGACTTAAAGTCAGATGCAGAGATTTCACCATTACATTAACCTTACTAAGGGTCAGATGCATAGTCCAACTTAAAAGTCACTTTTAAATTAATACTAAGAGTAATAATATTATATTGAATATACTAAGGTTAAGATCTTAAGTAGCCTTTATTAAGTAGCGGAATTGGGAAACGCAAGTGCAGCTATCAATTGATAATAATATATATTATTATAATATTATATACATTGTACACAGTATTCAAGCATAATCTACAAGCATCTCCGAATTCCATATGTGGCGAATTGCACGATGCCGACCACATTTTCTAGAAGTGTCCCCATTTGTCAGTTGAAAGGGAAGAGCTACTCAACTCGGTCTGACCTCCAGTTGGACCAGTTGGCTATTGTGACTAGGTATCTATGAGGGAAAGTTTCTCAGCTTTAAAAAAGTTTGCAGCATTTTACTGTGAGTGAGAATGTCTTTTCTCATCGAGAATTGACCCTAATATATCATAATATAAATCACGCCAACCCTAGTGCACGCCAGCCTAGGTCTTAGGAAGTTGTTCTAAGGACACTCTCAGAAAAACTTTAAACGGCGCCTTACGTTCGTTACGCCATGGTATACGCCTATATAAAAGTATAGTTTTATTCATATGCTACAAAAATAAACATAATATTGACTAGGATACAATCCATTCTCTTAAAATTGGTACTAAATAACATAAGTTATTAAAATATTATTATAATATTATTATTATTTCATTAATTTTTTTTCAAATATAGGTAGGTACTGTTACACTTTCGTTTCTCAATTCCGCCAACAAAATGTGGTGGTGGTATTTACTGAAATATGAGAAAAGGATTAATATCACACTGACAAATCAATTATTTATTAGAAACAGGGCTTTTTTTCCATTTATCGCGGTGGAACGGCGTTCCGGCACCTTTTTTCACGGTTTTATTTCAAAATCAATTAAACGAAAAATATTTGCGCTTAAGTAATTACAATAATAATTCGTTAAAATGATAAAATAAGGTACAGGTGGAAGCCATTTTGAATGTTGGCGTGTTAGTGTTAGTGAAGTAACCGTATAGTTTAAATAGCAAACATGCGTATGTAACTAGCTTCATACGTATGCTGCGTATTATGATTTTGACAGTTTTACGTTTATCGCATGGCAGCATCTGCGTATATTGTTATTTACGTTTGTTTAGTCAGTTTGTGTTACGATTACGTGTTGTGCAACTATTTTATATATTATTTAGTGCAACCCCAAGTTTAAATATGAAAAAAATTTCCTGTTACTTCTCAACCACCGGCAGCGGCGCCGATTCCGCGAATAAAAAGCTCAAAACAGAAACGATGACAGAAGATATGGAAATATCGGTACATGTAGATGTTCCTGAATCATCTCTAGCTGATCTCGGGGATCAAGGTCGAACTCAAAACGATTGGCCAGACTGCTGGTCATTAGATCAAAAAAACAATTTTTGCTCAAAAAACGAATGGTTGAACGTACACAAAATGAAACTTGGCTGCACAATTTGCAGAAACGTTGGAACTCTTGGAACTGAAACGACAATGGGAATGAAAATATCCAAAGAATGGGCCAATAATGAAATCACGTATTCTGGGAAAGAGAGGAAGCTACAATTGGGGTCACTTCGAAAAAAAATTTTCGATCACAGAGGATCTATTGCACACAAAGCAGCGTTAAAAATCATTTCTGAAGCCAAAAAAAAGCAGATTGAAAATACTTTTTTAAAATCGTTATCTCGCGAAAAAGTAATAACAGCAAACATTTTTCGAACTGCATATAAAGTAGCTAAGGAAAATCAATCATTCAATATGTTTGAAAGTGAAATTAATCTCCAAGAACTAAATGGGATCGAAATGGGTCATATTCTCCATTCCACTAACGCATGTGTTAACATTGTAAATCATATATGTGATGAAATGAGAAAAAATGTTTTCAAAGAAATTGTTCAATCGAAAAATATAATTTCTTTGATAATTGATGAGTCTACCACCATAAGCCAAAAAACCACCCTCATTGTGTATGTTCGATGCTGTGTCGAAAGTGTTGGAATGAATTCACCAATTAATTTGTTTTTGGATTTGATTGAACTTAAAGACGTAACGGCAAAAGGAATATTTGAATCATTACTCCAATCTCTTGATTTATATGGGATGACAGAAGAATATTTAAAAAAATATTTAGTTTCGGTTGCATGCGACGGCGCTGCTGTGATGTTAGGTTCTAAAAATGGAGTGAAAAAATTGCTGACAGAAAAATTTCCTTCAATTATAGTTTGGCATTGTACTAATCACAGATTAGAATTATCAGTAAGTGATGTTGTAAAAAAAATTTCAGGGATCAATAGATTCAAATCATTTATTGATAAACTTTATGTTTTATACCACGCGTCACCGAAAAATAATAGAGAGTTGCATTTATGTGCAGATTTACTAGGCGTTGAGGTACTGAAAATCGGAAGAGTTTTAAGTACCCGATGGGTGGCATCTAGTTTTCGTTCAGTTTCGGCTGTGTGGAATAATTATGAATCCCTTGTGCGTCATTTTGAAGAAGCGATGAATGACCCTACAAGAGATAAAAATGACAAGTGTACTTACAGTGGCTTAAAGAACAAAATAACATCAACAGCATTTTTATTGGATCTAGCATTGATGTGCGACGCTCTCCAAGAATTGTCGGAACTTAGTTTGGACCTACAAAATCGCAATGTGAACCTTTACATTGCAAATCGAAAAATAAATGAACTCGTTCAAGTTTTTGAAGAAAGAAAACAGAATTTTGGACCCTATTATAAATGTGCTGCAGCTGCTATAAGCAATCTGCATTTTCGTGGAGTTTTACTTCACGAAAAAGTTTCTAAAAATGATCCTCCTATTGATCCGAAAATATTTTATTCCACGTTGAAAACGTCAATTGAAAAAAGGCTGCTAGATAATAAAGATGTTGAGTTTGCACTTTGGGCTCGCGTACTTGACCAAAAATATTGGCCTGAAGACATTGATAATCGGTTGACATTTGGAGAGATGGAAATTAGAAACATTTCGATCAGGCTACAACTAGATGAACGAGAAATGATTCGTGGATTTCGCGAATACATTCTCGAAAAGACATATTCTGAAAAACTCTTGCGTTTGGTATATGCTCTGAATTCTATTCCCATTTCTTCAAGTGAATGTGAACGGGGGTTTTCGCAAATGAATCTTATTATTACTCCAACAAGAGCTTCGTTAAACACTAAAACAGTTTCGGCACTCTTGTTCATCAAACTCGTGGGACCACCCTTGACACTTTTCGATCCTTCAAAATATGTTGATAGGTGGTTACTTAAAGGAAGACATTCGGCCTTAGACTCTAACACTAAGAAAAGGAATCGAGATGATGTATCAGACGAGAATTGGAAAAAACTTTGGAAATCACTCTAAACTTTTATTCAAGTTCATAAATAAATACATTACATATGTATTTACAATTATATTTTAAAGTTAGTCTTATTTAGTCTTATTTGTACAATATATTTCAAATATATGTATTTATAGTATGTATTTTATTGTTTCTGTAGCTTTGTTTTGACTAAAATAAAAAATTATCGTAAAAATCAACCTTTTTTTGTTCGCTTCGTGGCATAGCTCCTTTAAATTTCATTTAAGTGACATTTGAATATAATTTTATTTAGTAAAAAGCTTGACATGAAGTGAGTTCCGGCACCTTTTTTTTTTAAAAAAAAGCCCTGATTAGAAATAATTAAAATGAGTTTTAGACAGATTGATAGCTTAAAATATGCTAGAGTACTTACGCCACTCGGTCTATTTTTTTTATTATTGGGCACAGTGTCTCAAGAGTTTTGAAATGATTCTTAAATAAGCCATTCCTTTATTCTTTTTATTCAATGAATAATTCACAATTTTTTTAGAATGTACATTCCATATATTGAAGATTTATATAATAAGCAATAATTGATAAGTATTTCATGTATGACCTACTAGTTTAAATTGTCGTAATTATATAGGAGGCTAGTAGCATATTTGGTTAATATACAGATTGGCGTGACACTAATGGTTATACAGGCTCAAACCCGTCCAGTTTCGTATTTTTTTCAAATATGACTTTTTCTAGGGAGTAGGTATATTATAATATCTAAGGTGTTTTAAAGTTATGATTCTTAAATGTTCTGTTTATGCGGTATTTAAAAATATTCGTATATTATATAGTATATATTATTAAAGATATGTCTGAGAAGAATTCTGTAGTTTTTTGGACATATTGTCAGGCGCGGACTGGACAACCTGGAGAAACTGGTAGTTTTGGGTAGCTTCCAAGGAAGGCAAAGCAGAGGAAGAGCGTCTACGCGATAGAGGCACCATCTATTCTGCCCTGAGAAAAGCGGAAGATCGAGAAGGATGGAAAGTCTTGGTCGCTCAAAGGATGGCGAAATTTAAATGTGTCACGGTGCTCAGCCATGAGTGCACGACCAAGAAGAGATAAAACTATTTATAGTTATCGCAAATTATTAAATGTTAAATTTATTTCGCGCTGTGTGCACATTACGAAGTTGTCATTTATCAAGATTTTTAGAAAGTGTGAAAAAACCACTTTAGTGAATTTAAAAACAGTGTCCGATAAAAACAGGATGTCAATTTTTTGCGAGTCGCTTGTCCGGAAAATGCTTCGTGAAAAGTGTCGCGCGATTTAAGCGAGTGAAACCTTCGATAGATCAACGTCCGTTGCCCGACTATTTTCCTTCCCCCGGCGTACCATAGCCACCGTAATAATGTAATTTATCAAAGACTGTCTGCGTGAGGATTTTCCAAGAAGACGGTCGACGGAACGTGGATATTAGAATGCATCGCTAAGTTGTTGCATAACCTACAGAAAAATCTGAAATTTTTATATTATATGTTAAAACTGTTATGTTTTTGGCAACGGAAATACTTACCAAGGGTTCCCGATCCTTTACGTGGTCCAGTGAAACATTTATGTCAGTAATATGACTCGATGGATGTTAATATTTGGAGATGTTTATTCGTCAATATGTTTTTGTTATTCCAATTTGTTACAATTAAATATGGCGCCTTTAGCATAGTAGTCAATGTGCATGGCTGTGAAACCTGAGAGATGCAGGATATATTCCTGCGGGGTTTTCAAAAAAGATTTTTTCTATTGGTTATAACATAATTTTCTAAGAAGTGTTTTCAAAATCATGTATGTTCAACAATTAGAATGTAACATACTTAGATCTTGTAAATTATGCG
Organism: Rhyacophila brunnea; assembly: GCF_057557595.1. NCBI lineage: Eukaryota > Metazoa > Arthropoda > Insecta > Trichoptera > Rhyacophilidae > Rhyacophila > Rhyacophila brunnea. Next base: position 24,888,027 of record NW_028232904.1, on the reverse strand, counting down.
TTGAATAAAAAAAATTGTTAATTAAAATTTTATTTATTTAAGAAAACAAAACATTGTGGATAAAACAAGTCTAAATTTAGGATGTTCACAACATGAGATTTCCATTATAACAAAAATATTACTGTCACTAGAGAGATGGAGAAAAAGATAAAAAAAAACATAAAAAATTTCATTTTATACAGTAAAATAAAATTTCAAAAACAAAATACACAGCATAATATAACCTTGAAATTTCATGGTCTTTGGGGAGCACATTGACAAGTCTTGCACTCTTTACTAATTGGTGCCTAATTGGCTTGACTCGAGGAAACAGTTTTGACTAGAGGTGAGTTGGAAATACTGTCAGCAGTTTGTGTACTCAATTTTCGGACGAAAATACCCATACTCAGTATGTGTGGTCCAATAAACTTGTTCCAAAAAACTTGTGATGATATCATCGCGAGTCGCTGTTCTGTAGACTCGCCAGTTGGTAGACTTTCAACACTATTGACATTAAATGCGCACGAACGAGATAGCACTTGAATATAAGTATATTTTAATTGCGTTCGAATGTATGAATAATAGGTCATAAATTTTGTGCCGCAGCACAGTGGTGAGATGACGTACAGGCTTAGGCTTGTTATATGACCGCTCAAAACATATTTAAAATAAAAAAGAAGTCGCTATTATTCATTTTTGTTAACAAGAATATTGTAACACAACAGAAAAACAACTCATAAATTTAAAATGTGTTTAAAATTTTATAATAAATGGGACTTTTTGACATGCGGATTTCATCGTATTTTTAGCGATTCTATTGAAGCCGATACGCAGTCTGAGTTCCTGAGCCGATACGTATTTCAAATACTAATGTGGAGTTGGTTTTAGTTTCAATTGAGTATGAAACTTTTGTCGCATACGCACGCCAAACGCTCTATATAGTATTCCAAATACTGGTAAGTATTTTGGAACAAGTTTATATTCTAAGTATTATTTATACTGGTAGTAAGTATACTTAGTCTTCAAAATCGACCAGTTTTCCCATCTCTAGTTTTGACCCAGAATAGGTCATGGTTGCGGCCACGTAGATAATTGACAGGCGCATATATATTTAAATTCTTTAGGACACCATGATTGAAAACCACATTGAAATTAATTTAAGGATTTCTAATGCATTCGCATCCTTTTAATACTATTTTATTATATTCAGGAAATTGACAAGTTAAGTTTTTTAAAAGCCGATTTATCTTTAGTACGCATATTCTACGAGCCAATTTTCTACGAGTTATATAATGATTCACGCCCACTACTTAAATATGAAATATGCCTTATTGTAATAATATCTGTCAGTCAATTTATATGAAAGACAATATTTCCAAATAATTTTTCAAATTGGATTTGCCTCGCAGCTGTCAAACAACAAAATGAATTATCGATTTTGATGACAAAATGACATGTCGCTTTAAAAGCCTGAGAGACGAAGCTGCTTCAGATTTGTTTTGTTCTCGAACATTTTACGTTGAGAAAATTGTGAGTTATTGACAAAATAAAAATGTTGTGAAACTATTTTTAGATACTATCATATATTATTTTATTAAAAAATAATATTATTATAATTATATTATCAACAGAAAATGATTTTTTACAGGATGTAATTATTATTTCTTTTATTCAATAAATAAGACACAAGATTTGAGAATATACCTAATATTGTATATCGTCACAGTGCATGCCAATTATTAATAATTGTCGTAACACTCAAATATCAATTTGTTCAGGAAGTGAAAAAAACTATGGGCATTGGATTTTATTATTATATTATATAATATTTAATATTATTATTTTATATAATATATTATTTTATTATACAGTGAGTAGCTTACTCTGTACCTACACTGTGGCTTATATTAAATTTAGAGAGGGTTACAGCATTTGGTTAGAATATTTTTTGTTAAGTTACAAATGGCTTAAAAATAGTTTTGAATTAATGATTAATGAAATATTTTTTGGCATTTATTATACTTGGCCGATTCGTGTAAGAGTATGGAATTAGTCCATTACCATCAAAATATCACTTCGGTGAAGAGTGATGAATACAACAATTGGCCTGTACAGTGACGGTATATTGAACATACATATTAATTTTAGAACATATTATTAAGACGCACCTGGCGCGTAATGACCAAGCGGCCGATCGATGTATTTAATGTGCATTTTAAAGGTGGTAATTAAAAAATCATTATCTAGTCAGTAGCAAATGAGTTAAATTAAGGTAGGTATCAATTAGTTCCTTAATTACTAACCAAATTCATAGATCACTCCATTATTTACTTTATATAACGTACATAGACTTGCTAATATTTTAATAAACGATTTCTGTGACTATGACCCCCCAGGGCTCAAACTTAGGGCCGTTGCTGTTCACGATTTTTATAAATGACATAGCATTGGTAATAAAAAATGCTATGTTTTTGTTGTTCGCTGATGACTTGAAACTCTTTTTGGAAGTTGTCACCTTGGACGATTGTCGTCAGCTCCAACTTGATATAGATAATGTATTAAATTGGGGCAGGCGTAACAAACTAGAATTCAATATTGATAAATGCAATCTTTTATCGTTTACTAGAGCCTCAAAAGTGTTGTTTTTCCAATACTCGATGCATGGCAGAGTTCTGTCACGAATATCATCTGTAAAGGATCTTGGCATTACGTTTGAGAGTAAACTGACATTTATTAGCCATATAGTTACCATTTGTAACAAAGCGCTTAAAATGTTGGGCTTCGTCATGCATACTTCCCGGGTCTTTTCAGATGTTACGGTATTAAAACTTTTATTTGAATCTTTAGTTCGAAGCAGACTTGAGAGTGGGTCTATTGTTTGGGCACCGCACCAGTTGAAGTATAACCTTATGGTGGAGAGGGTACAGAAGAAATTCTTGAGACTCCTTTACTTGAGGTTGTATGGATACTATCCGTGGCTTTATCCAACTGACTTTCTCTTAGGCATGCTTACATACTGCAGTCTGCAATTTAGAATAAATCTTTATTTAGCTACGTATTTTTTTCGACTTATCCAAGGTATAAATGAGAACTCTGCCATTCTGGGCAGTGTTGACCTGTGTGTCCCTGATAACTATCTTAGAAATAGAGACCATCAGTTGTTTATTCTCCCAAGGTGCAGAACCAACCTGCCACTGGTAATGCCAACTGGGAGAGTGATAACTATGTTCAACGAAATTGCTTCGGGTGTTTATATATTCCACCTACGTGAAAATGAGTTTAGGTAGATGTTGTTTTATAAATTCTTAAAATAGGGTCTGCTTAACTCATCCGGTGTACTTCCTTGTACCTATCTAATTCATCTACTGATATATCTCTTTTTTATATAATACTGTTATATTTATATATCTTTGTTTCTAAATGTCATGTTGTGAACGTCTTAAACTTATAATTTGTAATGTCCACAATATGTTAAAAAAATAAATGAATTGAATTGAAAAAAAAAAAAAAAAACATTATAATATCATCATCATTATCATCATCAGCCGGGATCAATCCACTGCTGGATGAAGGCCTCTTCAAGCTTTTTCCATCTCTCTCGGTCCCACGTATTTCCACCTAATTTTACTAGTTCGTCAATCCAGCAGCTTTTAGGGCGACCCTGTGGCCGTTTCGTGCCCCTTGGGTACCACTGGATGACGGCATTTGTCCAGCGGCCGTCTTTTTGGCGAGCACTGTGCCCCGCCCATCTCTATTTCAGCTATTTGGCAACATCTATTACATCGCGTACTCCTGTCTGCTTTCTAACCCATTTAGCTTATCTTACGTCCTTTCGCGTGATGCCCAACATACACCTCTCCATGCCTCGCTGTGCGACTCTTAGCCTTTGGACATCTCTCGTGTTGAGGGTCCACGTCTCGCAACCATACGTGAGCACGGGTAGCACACATTGGTTGAACACCCAACAGAACATTATATTATAATATTCAAGATACATAAGTAATTTGAACAAGAATACAATAATACGGATGATGACTTAAGATTATAATCGCCAGGTAATGGATGGACTGCTGAGATCGATGGGTTGAGTGAGGATTCATAGATTATCCTTCTTATTTATGTTATAACAATAGATATTATCGTGATTACCAATCAAAACAAACACTACTGATCTAATTATGATTGAGCCTATATATTAAAGTGTGTCACTAAATTAATGCTAAGTGGTATGATTGCTGTAGTTCTATTAAACCTTACTTTTTTTAAGTATGCTACGTTCATTTATTTTTATCGACGCTTATCAACTTCAAAATTTATTTTTACAACGTTTTAGGTGTTTTTGCCAGAAGGTAATATTATTTTAATAATTATTATTTAAATAAATGTCTTTTACTTGTCTTTTTTAATGCAAATAATGCAAAAATAACAACGTCAGCACTACATCAAAAGAGAACGTAGTAAAAGAGCCAAGCGTATTGCTTTGCATTTGCATTTTGAGCATCACTATAAAACGGACTACTTGAACACTACCTCTAGAGTAAAATTTAATTCTGAATAATGAAAACAAGAAAAACAAAGAGTACGTGGCAGCCTCTCGGAAGCTTGTCCTGCTTTATTTTTGAATCAATTAGCGTGATGTAGATGGGGCTTTATGAACGTGTATTTTGCAGGAAATTTCTGAAGCAACATGTGTTTTCAGAAGAAAACATGTTGCATAGAAAATAATCATTTCTAACGAGTATTGTAATTAACGGTACGTATAAAAAATTAATATCGAAGGTAAAAACAGGCCAAGTACCGTTTTAGCACATTGACAGTGAAAAAGTGCCGTTGAACCTGAAGACAATTTTTAACATAGATTGTCTGTCCTTCAAGCCAACACAAACAAATACCCACCAAAATAATCCCTCCACTCGATACTCGGTCTTAAGAGCATACATAAGTGAAACGGCAAATAATTTTCAACAGTAGGTGGGACGAAATTTTTCATTCGTCACCAATCGGAGACCGATAGTGGAGGTGTAAGCACGTCAATTTGTTTTGTGATGGCGTCGGAGGAATATATTCTTAAATCGTGTAAAGATTACCCATTTACTTGAAAAAGAATACATGTAAATGAATACACTATTATTATTACTAATATAACAATAACATAACATTAAATGGACGCGTGTTGAATTTTTATGACAAATAATATTTCGTTCGGCTAGCGTCATTTTCACAATCCGCGCATCGCCTAGTCACGATCTTTTTAGACCATGCCTCAACTGAAGTATAGCCTTAATTGAGCTTATCAAAAGGCCCTTAGAAGGCGTATGAAGCATCAGCAGTTTTTACGCCCGGTAATATCTCAGGAGCAGATAGCCAAGACTGAGGTCACCACGCTCCCAAGTGAACTTTGATTGAGTTTACTGAGTTGACTTACGTAAATAAAAAGTGCCATTGGAGAGAAAGAAATGGAGAACTAACGTAGAAGAAAATGAATTTAATTATAAATAAAATATAAAAACAAAGCTAAACAACACAAACATACAAAACCTATGTGAAGATATCTTCACTTCCGCAATTTTTTTTCTGCTATAAAGTTTGCCTTTATGGCGACCAATTTGGATGGCCCGATGAGCCCAACAGCTAGTTGTGATAACTTGAGCATCTTTTCTCTTTCGGAACACATTCTCGGACATTCTCAGTAAGTTTGCCTTGCAGCCTATACTTCTCCGCCATATGGACTTGGACATTATTATGGTCGGGTAATAAAAAAGGAGCAACGAGGAGATAAGAAAACGCACCAAGCAGCCTCTCATCACGCTGAAAGTGAAGAAGCGACGTTGGACCTGGCTTGCCTATTCTTCAAGCCGACCGGAATCCGGCGTCCTGGAAGGCCGCTAAATACAATCTACAGAGTGTATACGGCGGAGCTACGGGATGCTGGTTTGACCTGGAACGAAGCAAGAAGACTGGCGAGCGACAGGGATTCTTGGAGGCGCCTCGTAGTGTCCATATGCTCCAGTTAAGGGGCGGATATGGCAAAAGAAGACAAATCTAAGCTCGAAGAACTTGGCAGCAAATCTACCATGGCCAGTCAAAAACTGACTAGTATTGTGGTCAGGAGTCAATTTGGATATCTTCAATCGGCATTATACATTAGGAAAAAACAAATATATGTGTCTTCCCTTGCCAGACAGGTGAGCATACACATTGCCTGCCGCAGATTTTAACTGTTAATAATATTATATACATATATATATATATTATTATTGCTCATAAAAAAGGTTGAATTACAAAATTATCCATTCGTAACTTGAATAGTAATTTAAAATTTAAAAAAAAACAGTAAACATAAAAGCTTTAAAATTAATTCTTACAAATCGTAGGTATGCACATTTATAATTTGCCAAAAATATTTTACTTTCACAAGTTTTCATCCCCTTTTCCAGTTTGTCCGTTTCGGTCGGTTTTCAGCAGTTAAAGCGGGCAAATATGACAGAATTTGTGTGTGTGTGAAGGAGATGCAAGACTAAGCGTCAGTTCATTTGCGTTTGTGAAGTAATTATTATTTTTAATGAGAACGGCAAAGTGGCACCGAGGGTGCGCGCCTGTCAAGAAGTTTTAAATTCAAGCTGCTTCTTGCACCTTCAGGCTGCATTTCAGTTTACCTGTACAAATAATCAACCTTCGTTTCATTGCACTTTTCCGCGCAAAAAGAGAAAAATAAAGGCACGGTTTTTAGACTCTAATATTTAATTTGTATTTAATAACTAGTAAAATGATTGCAATTAGTTCATTTATTTAATATTTGTGCATTATCATAAGTGTACTTATATGCCTAAGGTTAACTGGTAGACTGGAAAATAATGCAAGGCTCTTACAACGCAAACAATGACCCCTTCAAACCAACCTCCCCGCACCACGCTAGGTCTTAATTGAGCGTATCATGAAGTCCTACGTTTGGGGTATATCTCAGGAATAGATACCCAAGACTGAGGTCACCACGCAATCAAGTGTGCTTTGACTGAATTTATAGAGAAGTCTAATAAAAACAAGTTTACATGGGAAAGAGGAGCATAGTAAATTAATAAAATAAAAATAATTCTACTTAATTAATTAATATATTATAATTAGTACAAAAAATAAAGCTAAAACAATACGGACATACAAAACTGGCAACTGCTAGGTAAAGTTCCGAGCTCAATTTCCGGTGAGGAATACATAGGTGCCGTATAATATTGCGAAGGTGGTTATCCCAAAAAGCCAAATTTCCGGAAAAAATATTTCACATATTCGATGTAAATAATATTCATGTAGTAAATATCGTCACTGTTCTGGCAGAAGACACTAATTCGAAAAAATTACATATTGAGTTAGTTATACCAAAATGTTCCTTATTTCAAACTTTACCGTCTGGAAACCCTCTTTATAAATAAACAGTCTTTATTTTAAAATCATCCTTTTTACGATTACTTGATAAACTCACATGATAGACCATTTCAAACATTTTAACAACTTCAAAGTCAAATTACTCAAAACTAGTATTCTTCAGTAAGTGTGTTCTGCCAGAATAGAGACGAATTATAGTGTTTTGTCAATGTGTCTTTAATGGCACCCATAATATGGATCAAATAGATTGAGCAAGTGGCTAATATGTATTTCTCATAAAGACAAAAATCTGTGGAGCCCCAAATAATTTTCTTAGAATAGAACATGTTGATGTACCTGAGTAATTCTAAACGAATAAGATGAATTAAGTATAATAATAACAAAAAATATCAATTTGTAATTTTTACTTTTTTTAAATACTCACTTGTGTATCAAAATCTCCATTATGCCATGTAAACGTTATTGATTAATATATTATAATGATCGTAATCGTATACCTACATTACAATTAGGAGACCTATTTTCAAAACTACCCTTAGTTTCAATAACCTCCTGAAACTATTTTGTTCTATTTTTAAAATATAACTAATTCCACATGGGCATTAATTTCAGCCGACCAATCGGGATTCATGTGCCAATATTGATTAATTTAATTATTAATACTTATAAAATGGTCTTCCTAGTAAAGACCAAACCAAAACCAACGTAAATGCAGTTAGATAAATTTGAAAATGTATTTAAAAACCAAAAACAATTAAATCCATTTTTCAAAACTTAACTTTTGTATTCATAATATAAGATTAATCTATCATCTATTCTTATATTCGTTTCGTATATAGGTATGTTTGGTTTTTAATAGCATCACTTTATTTATATTGTGTTATTATAATTGAAGACCCGAGAATGAGAACAGGATATAAACCAAAAAGTCTAAAAACAGTTTTTCGGTAATTTCATATTAAAAAAAACCTCTATCGATGAGCTCGAGAACGAGATATAATGAACTCTTACTTTTGCCACAAGATGGCAGTAGTGGTAGTGGATCAAATTCAGCTAAAAGCAAACTTCACTTCGAATGAGGAAGATATATTATAAACCATTTATATCTCGTTTTCATTTTAATTCGAACGTCAGTGATATTTTTGTTAGCTGTCAATTCAAAAGTGTTTTCTTAATATGTCTAGTGAAAGTGAAGATATGTTCAAGAAAGTGGAATTTTAGAAAGTGAGTAAGAATAAATTAGTACCTACTTCTCGTCGTCCTAGGAAGACTAAAAAACAACCGGCGAAAATGTTGAAGATGTGTATCCCCAAAATTAATGAAAAATATTTTTGATACTCATATTTTGTAACATTTTTACTATTACTTTTACTGTAATTAAGTGATAAAAAAACATTTATGAAAATAAATAAGCAAAAAAGCGGAATTGATATTATTCATTTACTTAGTATTTAAAAATAAAATAATAAAATTGATATTGAAAACAGGATAAAGACCAAACACAATTTAATTGATAAAAAAGTATGCATCTGCAAATATTTAATTATTTTTATTATAACATGTTCACTTTTTGAATGATAAGATCACACATATTTTTAAATAAGTTTATAGGCTCTCCTGTAAAATTTACTATTATTTGGTCTTTGTATAGTTTTCATTCTCATGTCTTCAATTAGGTTTAATATTATTATATCAATATTCTGTAAAGAAAATATTGTATCAGCTAAACTCCCATTGGCGTTTCTGAGACTGGCAATACATTTCCAAATACGTGGCTTGTCATGTAAATGTACGAGTAAATGGGCGATTTAGTTTTGTGCGAGAACCACTAGAGCATACATTTCATGTGTCACTGCAAACTTGCACAGAGAACGCCATTTTATTAGTGATGGTAAAATGGCAGGTACACTGTTTTTATATATTTTTTTACAACAATATTATTAAAATAATATATTGATAAATAATTAATAAATATGATTCCCCGATTCAATCATATTTATTAAGGCTATCCGTCATTTGACGCATGGTCTAAAAAGATCGTAGCTAGGCGATGCGCGGATTGTGCAAATGACGCATGCCGAAAGAAATATAATTTGTCATATAAACCTAACATGCGTCCATTTTAATGTTCAGTTTTATGTTCTATTGGTAACAATAATAATATATTAATTTACATATTTTCTTTTTCAAGCAAATGGATAACGTTTTTTAGTCATCTGTATACGATTTAAGAATTAATACCCCCGTCGCCATCACGAAACAAATTGACGTTCGCTCTCCGATTGCCAGTGAGTCCAAAATTTCGTCGCACCTATATTTGAATATTATTTGCCGTTTCACTGAAGTGCCATCTTAATAAAAATAATACAAATAGGTCTAGCTCAATCGATATCATTTAAAACTCTCTCACGGTATGCCTTCATGACACTCCTTTTAGGAGAACCAGAGTCTCTTTAGGAATACAAGTCCCATGACCATAATATGTCATGAAAGTAACCTACTTACTTCTTCTCCAAAGTAAACCTGCATAGAAAGGGCTCCATTCAGCTCTGGTTACATAATACATTATGTAATAAACAGTAGGTAAGAATCTAAAAAAAAGAGCTGAAATTTAAATCGTACACTATGAAACGTAAAAAAAAAATTAGTTACTAAGATCTACCCACAAATCGGGCGCATTTAACTTTTACCTTAATCAAACTAAGAAAGAATATACCTTTAACATAATAAACGAAACGAAAGATCTTGACAAATTTATACCTACTTAACAAATAAAACGATACAAAAAAATACCAAATGGAATACCTACTACTTTATAATATTATTTTTTATTTGAGTTAGAATTAACTATATTCATTATTTGTCTGTTTTATCTTTTAGTGAGTGCACATAGTGCCTGAAAATGCCGAAAGGCGAAATCCGAGTCGCAAAAAATAACTCAAATGGAATTAATAGTCCACAACTTAAATCCATTAGAATCTAGATAGTCATATTTTATGTCGATAGATTTTACTTTTACAGTCGGAGTATTTATTAAGAACAGCATAAAATACGTCTAGAAATAGTATGAAAATGTTTTTTTCAATATCGCTAACTTATTAATTATCTAAAAATTAAATTTAAAACATTTTTACCAAAGACAACCAGCGTCAAATTGGTGGCAATTTTCTCCAATGGTTTAAATAAAGTTTTGCATTCAAAATGGTTTGGGATCACTAGAGAGAAAGATCACAAAACGACATCATACAAGGAGAATCCCTGTATTGGATTTTGTCGACGGGCGTGACGTAATGTATCGACCATAAAACACTGAGAGCGGCAGGAAACGAAATGCAATAACTCGAGCATGATTCGCGACATTTATTCTAATTTATCCTATAGATCGGGAAATATCGCGAGATATCCCCCGGTTAAAGATCAGTGTTATAGGAATATTGCAGTTTAACGTATTACAAATAAAATAATGCACCGGTAAAGGAAGTTACATGATGTATATATTAATAAGGTATGGAATTATTTATTTTATTTGACAACATCACCGTAATATCATTTTTATATTGTCATAATATATTGCGTGGCTTATTGAGAGCGTACTTCAGTGAAACGGCAAATAATTTTCAACAGTAGGTGTGACGAAATTTCTCACTAGTCACCAATCGGAGACCGACAGTCAAGGTGTCCGCACGTCGATTAATTTTGTCATGGCGTTGGATGAAAATATTCTTAAATCGTGTAAAGATAACTAAAAAACTTTACGTATGTACTTAAAAAAGAAAACATGTCAACGAATATACTATTATTATTAGTAATATAACAATAAACATAACATTAAATGGACGCATGTTGGATTTTTATGACAAATTATATTTCGATCGGCACGCGTCATTTGCACAATCCGCGCATCGTCTAGTCACGATCTTTTTAGACCATGCCTCAACTGAAGTATAGCCTTAACAAAAAAGATAATATCTCACAATATTTTATAATAAACAAAACTTTCAACAATGAAACGATAAACGGAACCTTTCCTTATTAACTCAATATAAAATAAAACAATCGATCTGTTGCAAAGTAATCATTTTTAACCAAATAAGTGAATAAATATGCATTTCAATAATAACACCTACCCATTTTTAATACTGTCAGTTACATAAGGCATAAAGCCCACCAAAAAGCGCTCGGTGCGCTCACTACTAAGTAGGCCCCCTCCCACCCGCGCATTATCCTTCACCTATGTAATAAGGGGCCCAAGAAGCACAAAATAATTATTATTATCAGCGTCTCTCATAACAAAGCAATAAAAATATTATATTATTTCTCGGGGCTTGTAATTAATATTAACGATCACATAATTCTACCAGCGAAATATTGGACACGCAGCAAACTAAACAATGGGTTCACTGTTATTAAATAATGGCTTCTCGCCCGTCTATCGACGACGCTTCCAGGAGCGTGATTTTGCTTGCCGTGTTCAATGAATGGACTACGTTGTATTTTCGTTAATTCGTATCGCTGAGAACCCAAAAAACGATGAATCATGGGGCACGCGGGCACAATGCGTCGTCAAATCCAGTGTGCGCTGGCGTATTTTATTATGTTGTATTTTCGATGATTCACATAGAATATGCGCGAGCGCCCCGCAAGTCCGCTTTAGTGGACTTTATGCCTAAGACTGAAGATATGAGAAACGGTTTCTATAATATATATAATATGTTTTTCATAACTACTCACTAAAAAAATGCCTGCTTTTTAAATATAAAGCATTTTGTAGCACCATATAACAATATAATGTCTTAATTGTAATTGCAAAATTAAAACATTACTTACCTGGCGTAGCTTGCTATTTATGGAAACGTTTTTAACCGGATATCTTCCACGTATGTAAGTATATAATAATATATACGTTTATTTTTTTATTATACATTTTTAGGCATACTTATATTATCTTAAATTTATATAATAAGAATATTTTTTAATAATATATTTTTGTTGTGATTGTAACTTACTTGAAATTGCTAATAATTTATTTAACAGATTTTTTTTCAACGAATAATTCACAAGATTTAAGAATATAACATTCTTTTCTTCGGAGTGTTTTCAAATTTAGGTGCTCTTGAAGTATCCAAGAAACTGGAGGAGGTATTTTATATACATGGGGAAACCTAATAATAACAATAGCTTTATAATAATTATTATTTTATTGGTAGAAATAAGTAATAAAAGAAGCCCTGTTTAACCATACATTATAATATTATATACCTAGGATGGATACTTAATGACGTTAAACTGATGTCAAAATTAATTGAAAGTGTATATACTTAAATAAGTAGTGTAGCCCGACAAGTAATTTAAGTTGTGATTATATTATGCTGCACGTCGCGTACTATCACGTGACAATATCACAGTAAACTGCCGCTACGAGAAAAAAGTGTGAAATGTCATTTATCTTGGTGTTAAAAATGTTATCAGATTAACGCTCCCATCCTAGCACATTTTGAACCTTTAAATGAACATTGTCAGTAGTTAGCAAAGCTGCCGAAATCACCAGAACAACAATGAGGTCACCTCACGCTGTACCGCACTGCATCGGCACTTGCGTGACTCAATGAACGTTTTTTTACCATTTGCTATATATCGACGTGCCCTAGAAAAACCATTATAAGTCTGAAAATAGCGTATTAAGTTTTATTAGCTTTTTATAATATCATATTTTTTTGTGCATGTCCTGTAAAAATTTCAGGTCTCTAGCATAAAAATTGACAAAGTTAGGTTTTCGACGATTGTGCAATATATCAACATATTGCGTCGACTAAATTTGTGTTCACAGAAATTTCCGAAAAGTATAGTCATATCTAAATAAGCAACGTGTCGTGCGCTCCTTCTTTCGAATAAGAGGCTCATAATACTTGCTATTACGCTCTTTCACGGATATTTGAATAAACACCATGTTTTATATTGATGTATCACATAAGACTCGTAATTTGTTTTGGTATATCTTCGAAAAAGATTGATATTTTCAGAATTTATAAGCATTAATAATTAAAAACTGGTCAGTAGTATTATATCCGAATGTGAAAATATTATATTACTTAATATAAAATAAATTCCTCGTAGAAAACAAATTAATTTGCATTAAAATTTGTGAAACTATATTATTTCATCACCTGTTTCTATCCACTGTGGTAAAGGCCTCCTCACGCTTTCTCCATTCTTTTTGGTTAATTATTTTTTTACGGGCACGTGATTTCATCGAACTTAAATATCTTGTCAATATAGCATATTATTATAATTCTAATTATCTTACGTTCCTCTAAAACTAGTAACTACTGGATTATTGCATTCATTCAGCGGTCGTTTCATCTGCGATATATTATGTCCGGCCCATCTCAATTTAAGGGTTGGACATACCTAAATACGCCGCAGACTCTTGATTGCTCATTTATTCATTCGATCCTTTTTCTGTATTTGTGTGTGTTCGTCAACATATACGTCATTATTGTGACAGATTGTAAGAATCTTAATTTTTCGGATTTTCTGTTAATTAACAAGACATAAAAATTTGAATGCTTACATTGGAGACTGAAAACACACGTTGACTAAACACCCTGCTAGTTAAACTCAACAAAAGGTTCAGTTCAAACGTTTTATGCACTCTGCCGATAATTTTGATACGTATTATACCACCATGTATCCTAGTAGGAAAACATAATATACACTAATAAAATAAATTGCTCTTGAAATTATTACAAATTCCTACAAAAATAGTCGGTAATGTTATTTCTAAATTTGACAATTTTTATTATTTAATAGAAAACAAATACCTAGTAAAGATACTTAATTTTATTATTTGTGTAATGGAATACATAGTAATTTTGGACTGATATTTATGACACAAACAAGTTAAATAGGTAATCCTTTTTATGACACTTCGAAATAGTGAGTTTTTACAAAAGACCGATAAAATTTTGTGGGAATATTACCTTTTTATAATAATATTATGACTTCGGCTAAGATCAAAATAAATTCAAACATTAAATTATTGAATGTGGGCCTAAGTACAGCACATGTACATAATATTTTTGCAAATATGACAATGTAGCCAGTATTGTTATTAAATTATCACTTTAAATATGTATCGTAGACAAAATCATTAAATTTACTCACTTCTAAGTATCCTGGGAAAATAATTTTATTTGGCGGGATGTCCTAAAAGGATTAGGCGGGCTTTCACAGAGACGCATTTATTGGCCGCAATAAAACATTAACAAAAATATACAAAATGCAGCCAAAGAAGCATTTATTCATTTCTACATAAATATTGAAGAATTTCTTTTAATTTTAAATTTTTGGGCTTGGTGCCTTATATTATACCTATATATTATTATAATAAAATTTTAGGAAAAGATGAAACAAATAAAACGTCGTGTAGATGGTGAAATGTACACAGAATAATTTCTTCGTTTAACTTTCCCATTGATTAGCGACTGAGAATTTTTATCATTAATTACAAATAAGTATTAAGTACCTACCTATGTAATCTTTGTGTTTATGACTAGTGACCTAATTGGTATTAATTTATATGATTTTATGATCAACGGTTTATAATTATCGTTATTTTATTTAAAATTTAATTAGTACTTATACCATGTCTGATCGCGCAAAACATATATTGCATTTAGCATCGGGTGGACTTCGAAATAAATTATCAATTAATTTTGAAAAATCTAGTAGTGGTGAGAGTGGTAAGTACATACATTTACATACTTTTTACTTATTGATTATGATTGTTTTATTATTATGAAAGTTATTAGCTATTTAATCCTAGTAAAATTGGACAGAGTTTACATTTTGTATAATTACCTAAATAAAAAAGAATTAGATATGAATGAAAATTGATATTAAACCCTGTTTCTTTGAAAGTTTATAATGAAACGCTTAGATAATGATATCCACTATTTAAAGAAAATACTATTTGATAACCAATTAGCTTATGTTAATTTTAAGTTGATTAATTTATAAATTTAATGCATAACGCAATGATTGCTGGTTTGCGCCAACCCTCTTAAATAATTTAATTTTGTGCATTTCTTCATTGTAATTCATACTTATCTGTATTTTTATATATTTAACTATTTTACTATTTAAATTAGATATTTTATGAATATCTACCAATTCATGGTATCTAATGTGCTTGTGTATTGATTTACAGATTATACTTGTATATTGGATGAAGCAAGTGGCGTATTCTGCAATGTGAAAAACATGGTGAATGAAGAATCTCTTGACAACGATGAAGTCATAGGTAAGCATAATATGATATAACCACTATAACAACGTAAGACTATTAAAATATTATTCGATTCTTGGTGAAGAGACTGTGTGTGTATTAACCACTTATTAAAATATAATACAATTTATGTAATATTATTTGACATAATTTCACAACAAACAGGACCGTTTTTTTATGCTTCAATAGAAGATTTTATTTTTTAAAGATTTTGTGTTGGTTTATAAGTTTTATAACACTATCCAATCAAAGTAGAAGAAACTAACCCTCATAGGTAGTAAATTATGGGGAATAAGTATTTGAATTATATTGCGTTTTATATTGATAAAACCTATTTTTTTGTTATATATGTAGCAGACGATCTATGTATTTTCTGAATACCACGAAATATTGAGATGTTAGAAAAGATTTAAGTTTTAATATTTCTGAAAAATAAGCAATTCTATAAGGTTAGGTACTGTAAACTCATCTTTAGGAATGTTTTTTACTGGTATCACTCTGTTATCTACTTTTTTAATCATAGGGTATATACATTGGAGTATTAAATTATAATTTTATATTTTGTTTTTACAGATTTTAACGATACGACAGATAAGGATTACATTTCTAGCTATTCAGAATACTGTCCCAGTATAATTTCGTTTACATCAAGTGCTCCAGATATTGACGAATATTTTAAACGCGCATCTCCTGAAGTTTTGGATTACTTAATGGATGAAATATCGAAACCGCAAACTGATTCAATACAAACATACCGCAATGATTATCAAGATATTGCGATTCCGTCCACTTCAGTGCATTGTAATGACATAATCGCCATTCCAGAAATCATAATGGACAATGATACCTTGACAAATGAAAAACCAAATAATCCCAATTCGACTACACATGATGAAAATGATGTACGATCAACGTATTCTCTATCTAAAGGTGCAAAGAGAAGACGACAAGAAATTAATTGGAAAAAAAATATTTTGAAAACATCAATCAATACTGGCTCCACATATATTTCGAAGGCAGGAAAAATAGTCGATTGGTGTATAAACTATCCAATAAAAGTAATAAAATGTGAGATATTTGTATTAGCATAAAATAATTAATAACATTATGATTGTTCTTTCCATATTTTTAATTTAAATTGTGTTATCAATAATCCAATAAAATTAATTAAATGTGATTTATTTGTATTAACATAAAATAATTATTAACAATATGATTGTTCTTTCCATATTTTTAATATAAATTGTGTTATCAATAATCCAATAAAATGTGATTTATTTGTATTAACATAAAATATTTATTAACATTATGATTGTTCTTTCCATATTTTTAATGTAAATTGTGTTATTATGTATAAAAATAAACATTTTTTCTCTCTCGTAGTTACTTGCGTTATATTTTAATTTCTTACATAACTTTTTTTATCCTTCCATAATTACTATTTTCCTGAATAATTTATATTACTTATTGTACATATTAACAATATTTATATAAATAACTAAAATAATTTACATTTTTTTTTGATTTTTTAAAAATTATCATACTCAGATACTTTTCTGTAATAAAAACTTCGTACAAAAAAACTGTATGTCAATATGTCTCCTTACTCTTTGTCATTATTTTGTATTCACGCTGTCCTATTTCGAGCTAAATAATGCGCTATAATGGTTGTTCCGTACAAGAGCACGATAACTATGGTTGTGTTTAATAAAATCGTATAGAGTAAGAAAAACGCGACGTAAAAAACCGTTCTATACCAGAATATAAGTCTGCTGTGCGGAGTCAGTGATCTATTTTGTCCGCGCAAAAGCATGTTGAACCGAGTCAAAACATCAAGCGCGTAATATTATTCCAAATAAAAACGATTTTTGGTCATTTATCTTAGCTGTTAATCAATTAATCACCATTAAATTTTGATAGAAATATAGAACATAAAATGGTCTATCTGATTTACTTAAATAAGATTAGAAAAAACTCACTCATTTTATATGATGAATTTAATAGCGTAAATATTTTAGTTTTTTCGCTCTCCTGAACATTTGTGATTTTAGACTTACACCGGTTTTTCCTGGGGCCGTCGATATGCCTATACATTTTCGATTCATATCATACATTGCCTTAAGACTGACAAATTTAATATACGAAAATATTTTTTTTAGATATCGTTGTGATTTTACAAATAATCTTTTTTAGTGTACTAAATCTAAACTAAACGTTATTTCTTATCATTAAATTCGTGCTAGAATAACTTACAATCCGTTGGAATAATTTTTTTTTATCAATTTGGCGGACTTAGGTACTTCAACTGTGAAATCGCGCAATCGTTTAGCGAATGACAAAACGTAAATGTTATATTTTTTAATACTGTCTTAACAATCTAATTTTTAAATGTGTCATATTATAAAAAAGTCCAATGTATATATTTTTAATTAGCTATTTTTTTATTCGTTGACTAAAAAATAGTTAGGTAATTAAATCATTAGCAAGTTCAAATAAGTTACGATAAAAAATCTTGGAGTGGTCCGCGATGTCGGTTAGTACTTAAAGTGATTAATACCTACTTTGATTAAAAATACATAAACCGATTGCCAATAGTAACTCAATATAGTAAGCGCTTCAGAGAGTATTGTAAGAGCCATTAGTAAAAATTTGTCGCAATTAGATAGAACGCCGATAGTATTGTGTTTGATGTGCGTGGGCGCGAATCCCGATTTTTCAAAACATATCTATTCTATTAGTTATATGTATATTTTTTCAGAAGTGTTTTCAAATTATGTGTGTATATTTTTTTATAAAGTGGATATACTTTATTGTTTCTTGATTTTTTTCATGTAATGTTGTGAACGTCTTTAATTTGTAATTTGTAGAGTTCAATAAATTTGATTTTGAAGATGGTCCGGTACTCGTAACATCATGGGGTCTTCATTTAATAGTCTTCAGATAAAAGTAAACTTTTATTTTTACGTAGCTATCGATTTGATACTTAACATTCACTTATAGATTTCTAAATAATGGTTTCCAGATTAAACGATAAAAAGATATTATGCTCGATTTTCTTTTCGAGATAATATAACTAAAAAATTAATTATTAAGTGGCTATAATAAATAATTGAATAGAATAACCATTACACCGAGAATAAAACAGTAAAAAAATATAAATAATACATAGTGGTAGTTATATTAAAAATATTATCGCTGTTAAATAATATTTTGATTGCAGTATTCTACCCATGTTTAATGTGTTAAAGCTGTGTAGACCAGCAGAATTCCTTGAGGAACATTTATATTTGGAACAGATCCAACCGGGGGGTGAAATATAGCAGAGCCTTCACCCCTAATGTCTCACCCCCATTTTCTGGTTTTGATTCGGTGCAAGGATTCGGAAAAATATAGGGGGCGTTTATAGGGGACATGTATGCGTTTGTTTGTTGCCCTGGATGGCCCAGATATATGGATAAATGATAAATCTTGTATAAAACACTTGCATTTATTTAAGGAAAATATGGTAAACTGAAAACTAGAATGTGAGCGCAAAAATACGCAGAAAGGATTTTTCATTGCCTTGGATATAAACTTATACTATTTATTGCTGTATTGTATATTATTTTTCAATAAAGCACAAAGCATATCACACTGCACTTTTGATAATACTGATTTTCCATGAATTATTATTAAAATTAAAAATTAAAACTACACAATGTAAACTGGATAATTATATTCTAATATTTAATATTAACTATAAACTGTTTGATTGCTACTTTATCGGCAAATAATTGAATAAATACAAGCACAACGAATGCAAGTGTCCCCATTAATTGGGAAATATTTCTAGAATAATTGAGTGTTTCACAAGCATAGTGAACCAAGTCCATTCTGGTTATTTTTGGGTAATCTAGGTTCAAACATATTTGAGTATTTCTAATACTGTAAGGGTATGCAGTGATGTCCCGTGGGGGTAGACAGATTGAGCGTCGCTTGGGGGCGGCAGTTACTCAAAGGGCGGCAAATCGAGGAGAATCATTAGGTATATACCTATAGAAATCTACTTGAACTTAGTAATAACGGAAATATCTTTCCATTATAAAAATCAGCTCACTGATTGGAAACAAAATATATGTAGATATTAATAAGTACTATACAATTTTCAACAGGACTTTATTTTTTTGTCGGGTTCGTGATGGCTAGTTTACTTCCATTGTCCTTGGACGTCACGTTCTTCACAGTCACTCGCGAGTTATGGAAGCTGTCAGGTGTATTTTTAAATGTACCTATCTGAAACCGTAGACTCGCAATATTGTCTATTGAAGCAGAGATGGTATTTAAGTTAGATTTAGTAGTATAAGTAGATACATATATCTTATTAGTAATGTATCCATACAACACAATTCTTAGATATTGGAGTCATGAAAGGATGATAAAAAGTACTGTATAAAAAAATGTGGTGGCATTTTGGCACTGCCTAGGGGCGGCATTTTGTCTAGGGACGTCACTGGGTATCATTGCAATTCTGAATTGTTATTTTAAGTACATGTAAGTTATTGTGTAAGGAAAATCATACCCTTCCAGAATAAGAATTACTCAAATATTATATTTGAACCTAGCTTACTCAAAAATAACCAGAATGGACTTGGTTCACTATGTTTGTGAAACACTCAATAATTATTGTTAACATTGTAACACTTGGTCAGTCAATGCTTGCTTACATAAAAGGTTGATCTGATTTTTATAGTATACAAATAATACTATATTATTATAATTAATACTGCGTAATAATCAATAAATATCGCTACGTGGCGTGGTAAAGTGTATGTTGGGCATAACGCTGAAATATCAGCCAAAAAAACCAAATGAATTAGGAGACAAATAAGACTACGTGTCTAATTATATCTCAGTCGCTAAGTAAATGACATGGCATTGTGCTATAATAATAAATGCCGCTCAGTGAGTGGAGAACCCCTGAGTAGTAGATCGATGAATAATACCATTATTTCGTGTTTGCATAATAATCGGTACTCAACACAATTCAACAACATTCAAAACGAAATATTTTAATATAATATATTATTACTATTTTATAGGCGTCACCGGTTTATTGTTATGAACAGATTTCAATTATTATGTATTATTTATCTGACCATCGGCTAACTTTTATAATAAAATAAGAGTTATTTAAAAAATATACTATACATTCTTTAAGTCGTTAGTAAGTTATGTGCTATTTTATAATTGTATGGTAATTTTACACGATATATTTATGAATTTACCGATCGGTTATCAATGTGTATATTATATAATAGAGACTGATTCGATCCAATTATCAAATTTCCTGATGACATATATTTTGAGCTTTTTGATTGATAATATTTTGAAACAGTTTTTTGAAACCATATTTTCATTTAATTTGGATTAAAAATTAATTTGTTATTTAAAGAAACGGTAATTGTCTTTTTTTCAAACTGCATTATTGCATATTATTGAAGTACAGTTATTACGTTTATCTATAATAATAGATATACCAATACTATAAAAATGGCCCACGGTAACGTTTCGGCTTATAAATTCGTAAGGTTCGAGTTTCAATCCCGGATTTAGTAAAATCACATTTTGTTTTCAATGTCTGTTTGAAACAAGTAGTTAACATTAAATACTAAGAAAAACAATACTATATTACTAATATTCTCCGTGAGATGTCCAAAATTCAGATAAAATTTTAAAACCAATTAAAAATAAAAATAATTGGTTTATCAATCAAAGTATAAGTATAAATAAATATTTTATCAGAATATCGTGGAACCATACTTCGATCAATACAAAATACATTGTATAATACAATCTCCTTCCATCGAATGCCCAGTAAGTAAGATACTAGATTAATTAATGTATTATAAAGTTTTGTATAGAAATTTCCTACTATCCGTTTTGACGCTGTCACTTATATTATTATCTCGTAACTTCTTGAGCCAAAAATTATGTCTCAGTCGAAACGAAGCGAAAACATAAGAGATACAGCAGTGATTGCCCTACAAAGCTCCGCTGCCTCTATTGACGTGTAACATTTTGGGCCGAAAACATCGTTTAGGCCCGAAAACAAGGCTCGAAGGTCGTCCGGAAAGCAATACAACAATGAATTATTACGCTGGAAAAGTCAGAGTGCCGGAGAAAAACTGCCAGTTTAGTACATATATACATATCTTGGCCGACAATGGAAATACAACGAAAAAGCCAAGCGTTTGTCTAATACAGCTTTTTCAATTCAAAAAGACATGTACACAGGATGATTACCAATAACATTTTGATTATTAAAAAGCCATATTAAAACATAATTAAATAATATAACTATATAAAATCTGTGCGAGGTAAAAGTTCTTAACGGCCCACGTGCGCCACGTAGGTCAAAATGGAGCTTTTATGGTATTTTCAGAGCATAACCCTGGACATTCCTTAAACGTTGTAGATAATCTATTTATATAATTTTGAAGCCTTATTATCCTTTATATTTATTTTAAACATTTGATGACTGCATGAAGTATTTTTATTACATAAAATACTATTCTTATAAACCTATCGATCTAATATTTTAGAATATAGTCATATTTCAGTACATCCATATGCGGTGGTGTTAAGATTTTTTAGATTTATTAATTTTAGAACGCATTTATACAACCATGAGTAAAATAAATAATAAAAAAAAATATGATTATAATCTCTGTGATCACAAATTTGATCAGAATTAGGCATTTTATTATTCAAAAAATGGGCATCGTTACTACATTTGAAGATACTTCTAAAGATACGTGGTGCATGTGGGCCCTAAGTCACGTTTTTACAAAATTAAATCCAATGTGTGTAAAAAATCTTTTCTTAATTAATATGGTTACTGTGTCAATTTATCCAAAAGATTTTCCCTAAGGCATGCCCACACACGATTAACTAAAAGCTTGATTTTCCCTCCACCACCCGCCACGTCTACACACCTATTGTGCAGGTATATACCGTGGCGTAACGAACGTTAGGCGCTCTTCAAATTTATGCCGAAAGTGTTCCAGGAGCAACTTTTCTAGATCTTGGTTGGCCTACACTCTAGTGTGTGTGATTTCTACTTTCAATTTACAATAAAATTCCTAATTTAATGTATTACGGTCAATTCTCGATAAGAAAAGACCTTCTCGCTCCCTATAAAATGCGACAATGGCCGACTGGTCCAACTGAGGGTCGGACGGACTTGAAAAGCTCTTCCCTTTCATCCGACATATGGGGACACTGCCAGAGGATATGATCGTCATCCTGCAAGCTAAAGCTTACTGAACTTCTCGTTTTTAGCGTTTTATACATGTTGTAAACGCGATTCTTAAAATAATTATATAATTACTATGAAACGTGACTACTGCTAGTACACTGGTCGTTTCAAAAGTTTGATATAAAATAATAAAAATACTTTTTTGCAACAATATTGTCGCCCATGAGAGGATCTTTGGTCAAAGAATTATCCATTTTTTGAAATTCGTTAGCTCGTAAACAGGAAGAAGTTACACGGGGACATATTTAGAAAATGTCATTGCAACTGTTTTTTGAGCGACGGTACGTTGTCTTGGTGATTTTAAATGTTTTGTCTGAAGCTGTAAAGGAATCTTTCTCAAATCTGGAGTTCACTGATGATTAATTCGCTCATCCGTTTAGTCGTCTACGATACTCCTAGCATCCACAATAAATAACATATTAATTTACATTTGTTTATAAATTTATTTAATTAAAAATTATAATTAAACTACTAATAAAACACCCTGTATCTTTTTTATGTTAATAGTTTTTTTTGCTTACTTTTTTGTAGAATCATGAACACGCATTGCGTAATACTAAATGATCGTGTATTTTTATTTCGCATTTGGCTGGCAAAATTGCTATAGAATATTTAATTAGCTAATAGTTATTTATCATTATGTACAGCTGAAGCACTGGATAAAATGTATTTTCGATAAATATAAAAAAACATACAAGGCTTATATACTCGTACCATCACAATATTTTTAAATTCTTTTTTTGAAAAAGTTTAATAGTTTCTAAAAATATATATTAAACCCAAAACGCACATGCCTTATAAAAAGATACTCGTAACAGAATGGCTTTAAATTATATATTACAATACTAGCTATCTCGTATTTGAAACTTATGCTCGATGATTCGATTGATTCATTGATCGATATATGTATGTTTATTTTATTTCTTTTTCTTATTGTGCCATCCCCTAGTAGAGATTGTCTACCATTTATGTCATCATGGCTGTATGGGGATTATCACTGTGGAAGTCATGATGTTGTGGATGAAGAAGTCGAGATTTGGTGATTGCTCCGATGGATAGAGAAGCGAGTTTTATTTGTAGCGTAAACACTCGGTATAAGAATATGTTACAGTAGTTATGATACTGTTCCGAGGTCCAAATCTCGGTAGAATTAGATATTGTGCAGAGCGATACAAAGACTGAGATACTAACAGAAACTTTTCATGTGCAATGAATTATGATCCGCTATTTATTGACGTACTCACAATCAAAATAATATCTTAAAAATAATATTTAGGAAATAATTATTATAATTGAGTCAGCTACGATATGGAGTTTGCATCAACGGATATAGCTGACTACGTGGAAAAATTGACAATTAAAAAATGGAAAATGCTACCCGGAACAGTCCAGCAGAACTCGTACCAATCACAAGCCATGAAATACGGCGTCGTCCAATGCTACGCTTACCATTGATCTTTCTTTAAATAACAAGTTGGGGATGCTGTGTTGCTCTCATAATGTTGCCGAGGTTCTTTAGTTTCCTGGTTTTGATAATACGTAGAACTTATCGGTCCTTTCCTATTCGATTAAGAACTTCAACATTTGTCACCTGATCAGTCCAAGGAATTTTGAGGATGCGTCTATACAGCCTCGTCTCGAAAGCTTCATTTCTCTGTGACATCTCTTGGCTTAGCGACATACTTTCACACCATAGAAAAGAATTCAGAGAACATAACAACGTACCAGACTCAGTATCAGACCTAGATTAAGGTCTTGATTGCTAAGGAGGTGTCTTATTTTGAGAAAGGCACTTCTTACAATCTCAAATCAAGTCTTTATTTCCTGAGACTGGCCCCATTTCTCATTGACACAAATATATTTATATTGGGTCACACGTTCAATTGGTTCGTTGTTAATGACAAAACTTGGGTTGATGTTAGGTGTCGCTATTTTTGATACTAGTAATAGTTTCGTTTACTTTATGATCATTATTTAACAAAACAATAATAATATTAAATTTTCAATAAAATAATATTACATTCTTTAATATTGTGAATTATTTGTTTATTAAAAAAATTAATAAATTATTGGCAAGTGAAAGTACGTTATTACAAAAGTTTCGAGTGATCCTAGTTAGTAATTAAGGTAATTCAATACTTTACATACACAATTATAGAAAAGCCGATTGCCGAAAATTAATAAGTAATGCAATATTATAATAAAGCATTTCAGAGAGTATTGGAAAAAACATTTACCTACCAAAAAATATGTATTGTGTTAGGTTAGTTTTGGACAATATGGAAATAGGTGATTATATTATGAGATATATTATACAAACATGGCAATCAGTAGGTACCTACTTAGAATATTGAATTTTATCTTTTTATTTTTCTTGGCAATATAACCCTATGTGTGTCATGTTATTTTCCAGTATTTACCTCCATCCAGGCTATTCACTGCTGCTTCATGAAGTCCAGCTTCTGGAAAATTGCAAAATATCAACAAAATATTAGTACCTATATTACATTTATAGGACCCTACATAAACTAGCCAACGCCAGCATTTGACGGCCTAAGATTGTGAAGTTAAGTTCAATTTATTTTGTGTATGAACTTTAAAAAAAATTATCTACCTAGACTACAAAATTCCAAGAAGGCAGTATATAGTTACTATACATCGGATAATACCTTAACAATCTTTTCATTTGACTTATTGCCGGGCACACTCAGACTTACCAGCGCAACCTATAAAAATATTATATTATATAATCATCATCATCAGGGGCGCGACAACTTGATGTGGGTCCTGGCCTCCTCCAACAGCTCCCTCCACCTGTCCCTATCCAGTGTGGCCGCTTTCCAATTTGGTACCCCCAAAATACGGCAGTCACTGGCAGCTCCATCTAACCAACGAATCTTTGGCCTCCCTCTTCTTCTACGTCCTATTGGATTGCTGGACATCACTCTCTTTGCTGGTTTATTTTCATTCATACGGTGCACATGACCTAGCCATCGTAGTCTCCCAATCTTAATTGATTGAACTGCGCTGCAATCTTTGTACAGCCTGTAGAGCTCAGCATTATATCTTCTCCTCCATTGGTGCCATCCCTGATCGGTCCATATATACAGCGGAGAATTTTACTTTCAAAGAAGGCCTCGTTCGTTTTGCAGAGTTAATGTCCAGGTTTCCGATGCGTAGGTGAGCACTGGCTTGTGTCTTGTAAATAGTGCTTTTAGTTCGGCGAGATAGTAAGCGGGACTTAAAATGTCTTAACAGACCAAAGTAGCATTTATTCGCAGACATGATTCTCTTGTTGATTTCTTCTGTATTATATTATATAGACTACTTAAAACATTGTAAACGTAGATATATGGTGTTTTCAGACATTTGGTTATTCCTCAACTCACACTGCAGTGCATTTTAATAATAAACATACGTCTAGAAATAGATTAAATGCCAATTATTATGTTGTTTCACCATGGTAAACGGATACATTATGAATGATAGCACGTAGTTACAATTTTAGTTTTACTGTCTTGGTCATCTATTTGTACATTACTTTCATTGCTTACTTTCATATTATACAATTTTCATTTAGCTAACAGTAAAAACATTAAGTGCCAAAACTTATCTCAACTCGCATTTGTCCCGCAAACTTTCGCAATGCTAGTCCATTCAAAAGTTCCGACAGAATATCTGTTAGTCCACTGTAGGTTCACATTTTCACTCACAAGTAAAGGAATTGCAGGCACTTTGAATGCAGCCTGATGTATTGTTTGCTCACCAAAAGAATTACTTTTTATTTGTAACTAACATCTTATTTCAAAAGCTCTCTTGGAAGTTTAAGTGTAATTTATGTTTTTTTTTTTTAAATAATATTCTTTACATTATTAATTATTAAATATATATTATATTAGATATATTTAATATATTTATTAATTTTATTATTTATTAATTATATTAAATATATTTATAATATTATATGTTATTTAAACTATCAATGGGGTTTTAGCTTTTTTTGTTAGTACACCGAGGGATAGATTATTGATAATATATTTAGAATAAATCATAAATTCCACATCTCAATCTATGCCCACCATGGTCTAGTGCAGGGGTCGGCAAAATCTTGAACCAAAAGAGCCAAATATGAGTAGCACAACGGTTAAAAAAAATTTCGAGAGCCATACGTATATTTTTATAAATATGATTTATTTAAATGAATTAATTACATTTTATAATTGTTTATTTATTAAATGAAGAAGATTTCCCGAATAAAACTAACGTAAATACCTTAATATTATATGTTTTTATTGTTGACATTATAAATATAATTTTTACAGAATATGAATTACATGCAATTTTTACTCATTCCTTAAAACTAATGTGAACAATGACCTTCCTTGTATTTCTTTGGAGAGTGTGTATGTTTGGTAAATGTAACTTGTAGTTTTTAATTTCAAGCGCGACTCCAAAAAATTCTCATCGGTTATTTGGCTTCTCTAAATGCTATTTATATTGTTCATGTTTGAAAATGATTGTTCACATACATATTATTATGTAGACTCGAATATGAGTTCAGAAAGCTATTCCATAATATGTATTAAAAATCGTAGTATCTACTTTATTTGATCTTTTAGAGCACCCCACTTGTGTTGTGAAATTAAATTGCATTTTTCTCTCTCCAAATCCTCGAGGCAAAATTAGGCTCGCGATAATGTCAATATATAATATAATAAGTGTATAAATCAATGACAAAAAATAAAAATTGTGAATTTTGCAATTTTTTTTGTAAAAATTGGGAATTTGGCAAAGAGCCGCACGCCAATACCCAAAGAGCCAAATGCGGCTCGCGAGCCGTTGTTTGCCGACCCTTGGTGTAGTGGGTATTGTGTATGCTTATAATATCATGGGTCTGGCAAAAAAATCATCTATTTTTCATTGTGTATTTGGACCCACAGTTTGGATCTAATAGGCAATAATTCTTTTTTTTATCCCAAAGAGGAAGATTTAATATTGCCTTTATCGGCCGTTCATAAGTGTTTCATTAGCTTACAAAGCTTTTAATTTGATGTAAACTTAATATTATATTGTAAATTTTTGTTATTTTTTAATTGTAACAAACTCCATCTCTTGTTCTCATTCATACGCGTATGGAGAAGGTTAAATCAAATGATTTATAGAGCGGCTGAAAATGAAAGCAAAAGTGAGTTAGGAGCAGATTTCACATCATTGGGTATTTTTTGCTTCTCATATAAATGGTTCCGGGCTCGATTTGTATTATTATTTTACATCAGTATCTAAAAGCAGAGATAGACTGTTAAGTTCCGCTATAAATAGGTACAAGGTAGTTTTTAGTAATTTTGAACAATCACAAATACGCAGAATTTAAGAAAATCACATAAATATTGTGTTTTCACCAGGAATCGAACCCAGAAATTCGGATGGAAGGACAGCGCCTTACGCACTGCACTATAAGAGCCGACAAAAATAGTGCACATTGAACTTTGTTAGTCATATGTATTTGTTTTTATTGAACTAAGACTTCAATTTACAGATGGTGTTGGTTGGTTTTTAAAAATCAAAAAAATATACTCTACCCAAACCAAGCCATAATAGTATTTATATATTTCGGACGACACGACAAAATTGTGCACATTTTTTCATTCATACTTATTTGTTTTTGTTGGATTAAGAATACATATTACACATATTGTTGGATCATATCCAATGTTATATATGATTTAAGACGATACATCAGTGAAACGGCAAATGATTTTCAACTATAGGCACGACGAAATTTTGGACTCGCTGGCATTCGGAGAGAGAACGTCAAGCTGGGAACACGTCAATTTGTTTCGTAATGGCAACGGAGTATTGCTTCTTAAATCGTGTTAAGATGACTAAAAACGTTACCCATTTACTTGAAAAAGAAAACATGTCAATGAATATATTATTATTGTTACTATTAGAACAATAAACTAAATGGACGCATGTTGGATTTAAATGACAAATTATATTTCGTTCGGCATGCGTCATTTGCACCCGCGACCCGCAATCCGCGCATCGTCTAGCCACGATCTTTTTAGATCGTGCCTCAACTGAGGTATAGCCTTAATTGCAAAGATTTCGATAATTATAGATAGACGAGTATTTTTTTTACTATTATCTTACTTCAATGCAAACAAATACGTTTGACTGACAAAATTTAGTGTAGACTACTTATGACGGATCTTAACAGTCTACTTCTACCCTTCGCCACTATTTACAGCTACCACTACACTACTTTAATTTGGCTTCATAGCTTAGTGTGTTAAAGAGGAAAAATACAAGACACTCATTGTATTATATATATTATTATATAGGTATGTATATTATATTATGTAATTATATGTATGTGTATTATGTATGTATATTATATATATTATATATATTATTATATATATATATAGTACTATATTAGACTATTTTATTTATTATACCTATTACTATTTAGAATTTATAACGGAACGGAAGAGACTATTTAATATCGAGTTCTATTCATAAACATCCTTTGTACTAATGACGCGTTCGTGTAAAGTAAACCTTGAAAGTTGACCGTCTGGCGTGTTGTTTGAAGCGGGCTTTGAAGGAATTTCTAATAAACGGCTGGCATTTCCGGTAGGGAGCTTTCACTCATTTATACAACCGGATAATCACGACAAGTGGTAACGGACATTTCAACGACGAACTTTGCGCAATCCGCATATTTCCAAGTGCAACGAAAAACAATATTGTGCACTCCAAGCCACGCCGAAGCTAATATTATATTTTATAATGCAATTTAATTTATACAAATATGATAAGAATTTGTAAAACAAATACAATTTTAAAATACTAACCTAAAACGAAATTCTTTTTTTGGTACAGTTCGGTTATGAGGAATACAGCGGCAAACACATTTTGAAAATAGCCGATATACTGGATTATTTGTTAACCAAACCTAACCTAACCCAACCTAACCTAAACTTACCCAGACTAACAAATAATCCAGTATATCTGGTATTTTCAAAATGTGTTTTCCGCTTTATTTCTCATCACCGAACTGTTCCCTTGCGGTTGATGATAATATGAGGTCATTATATTATAATAATTATAATACCATTTAACTCATTCAACCTAGTCCAATTCATTGATATTTGTAAAACATGCACAGTTTTCTACTGATACTTACATTCAGCATTGTCAATAATATTATATTGTTAATGTAATATTATGTACATAATATTTTTAACAGCCATCGACAACATCAGCTAAAGTATTTTTGTTCGAAGTGTAATATTTGATTATTGAAAAAATAATTATGACCTGAAGGTAATATAATTTATTTCATTCATAAACTTTATGGTTGCGCTTTTAGCAGTAGGCTGTAATTTTAAGGTGATGCTGGTTGGTGGATTCCAGATCTAAGGGTGGGTGGGTTAATATGATGTTAGACACTGACCTTTTATGATGTTGGTGATGGCTCCGTGGTCTGTTTGCACTATAACTCGCGCAGTGTTGTTTGTTGGTGTGTGATATAATATTATGAGGTTGATGAATGATGATGATTGGTTGAATGAATGATGAGAACCAGTATCACGGCTTCCCAGGTATTCAGAAGGATCACTTGGTCGACGGTCACACTATATCAAGCTGACTCGGCCGTGGCCGACGAACAACTTCTGAATCAGTCTGTAAAATAATTGAATTAATCAATAAACTGTAGTTTAGCGGTAACAAGCTAACACGCACACGATGTCTTGAGCTAACTAAACTTAACTTTCATCACGGTCGATCATGACCCGTGACTGGTGGTTTTGTGAGGTTATTCGACTTTAGATTATTATTATAAGTTTAAATGTAGGTACGGGACTATTATTAACTTCTGATTTCAAAAATAATATTATATATGGCTGCACTGTTCAGTGGACTGTAATATAACGGAATGATTCGGATGCTGAGGGGGTTGTATTTAAGGATGATGAGGCTGAGTCCATGGTCTGGTTGTCACTCACTCGCACTACCACTCTCGCGCGTTTCTGTTTATTGAGTCACCTTGTGCGTGGCAACACCAGTGAACGTAAATGACGTCTTAATGTTTTATAGATCAAACGTGCTTACAAGCACACGGCTGCAGAAAGACTGCCTATTTATAATAAGCCTAACAAGGATAACGTGGATGGGTAGGACATTTTATATTGTATTAAAGCCACCATAATTGTTCCGACAATATAATCAATAAGAGAAAATCGTCGAAATTATAGATGGCCCAGTACTGAACGGTAGCAAGGTCAAAAATTCGACATTTCACAAAATTGGTAACAAAATATTCGTAAAAATGAGCTCTTGCCAGTTTTGTTCAGAAATAATTCGAAAAAAATAATTTAGATACCCTGAGAGCCAGGAAATCTATTTGAAATTTACAAATTTTCAAACAAAATCAGTTTTTTACACGAATTGTTTCCATTTAAAACTGGAGATTAACCATTCCTTCGTTTCAATTTCGAATAGATACATTCTGACAAGTTTCCTTCAAAACTTGTCAAATCTTGTGTGGGTTTTGTAAAATATTCGAATATTAAAGCGTGATTATCTCAAAACTACGTTTTTTGAGTTGCTACTGTCCAATACTGTGCCATCGATATATTACTTAATAAATAAAATTATGATAAAATATTTCTTTTTCGTGTTCACATTACGCCTTGTTTTTTTTTCTTCCACTCTCTTGGATTCTTCGGTCAGGAAATGCACTGTCATCACTCACTGACTCTTGTATCTAGCCATGTAGATAATCGAGCTTTTATTTATTGCTTCACATCAAACGTCCAAAACACTCTAATTTCCTCTTTTTAATATAGGCCTATAATACTTTATCCATTATGCCTCTGTGAATGTCATTGTTTTTTAAACTATTCATCATAATAATTTACCTAAGTTTGAACACATATTTTGGCTAACCATATTATTATTCAATAAGTGTGGATTAAGAGATGTTTGATAATTCTACAATGCTATAAATACTGACACTGTAATGAAAGGGTGTCTAATCAATTTAGTTCACCTTTGCAAAATGTTCGATAATTAATTTTATTATCCCAGCCTATTTTAAATAATAATTTCGACATCATGTGCTTGTAGAAATAAAGAGTTTTGAAGTTAAATTCTTCTGAAATCTTTACCTATACAGTGGCAGAATATTTAAAACACAATTCTGACTGAAGTCAATAATTAGCAAGTTAGTTTTACACCTTAAAAAACAAATAACCAATACTTCTGATAATCAGTTAGATAGTTGTATGGGATACACATGTCAATACTAGATATAATTCCAGTTTTCATTTTACACTATGCATAAATTGAAAGTGTACGTAGTCAAACAATGCTCTCTACCATATTTAAATTATCTGTTATTTATAACAAACATGAAATTAATTAGTATTTACATAATATATTTTAACATTATTACAATGCTAGTATAATATTATTTAACAGATTATGTATTCAATATTATACTTAACATGCAGTAAATTGGCTGCCCATGATGGCCGAGCGGTTACTTCGTCGGCTTAAAATGTTGTGATTCCCGGGTGCAAATTCCGACCCTGTGAAATTCACATGTTATTTTTCAATGTGTGTTTAAACTAGAATGTGGACTAATAGGTTGAGCGAGTAAGTAACATGCATGTCTCGAAAAAACAAAAATCTGTTATTTTGTTATTACAACTTATATTAAAATATGATCTTCTAGGATTGCATAATAGTAACAAGATGACGTCTCTTCTAGGAATAAGACGCAGCTGGATTTTGATTGTCTTATAATAGGAAATTGGCTGCTGCTTAGACAAATATTAATATTTAAGTACTGTTATAAATATTGAAAATGAACTATTTTGTGCTATAGTCGAGGGTGATTTAAATCCTGGGTCTAGCTAATACATAAATGTTTGGAGGCAGAGTATGGACCTATTTAATATATTGAGCAAGTGGCTTAAATACATTACTCGTAAAAAGAACTGTCGATATAACCACTATATAGATTACCAACTATCTTAGATATCGGAAGCATCAGTTGTTTGTTCTCCCAAGGTGCAGAACTCACCTCCCATTGGTAATGCCAATTGGAAGGGCAATAACTCTTTTCAACCAAATCACTTCGGATATTGACATATTCCACCTGCGTTAGGATAAGGTGTTTATTAACGGTGGGCATTGTTTTATAAATCCTTAGGATAGGGTCTGCTTAGCTCATTCGGTGTCCTATCTTGTATCTAATTCAAATATTTTTTTGGCTATACACTTCTCTACTAACTTTTACATAATACTGTTTTAATAATATTTATTTATTTCTAAAAAAATGTCATGTTGTAAACGTCTTAAATTAATAATTTGTAATGTTCACTATACGTATCTAAAAAATAAATAAAATTTGAATATTGTGATCTTATTAGGATCGGACATGGTTAAAAAAAATATATCGACATGTACTAACATTACTTAGTAGATTAATAATACAATTGGCAACGTGCTTGCCCATATTTTAATGGATGTGACCGTAACTTTATTTTAATCTGTGTATTTTTAAAAATATAATATGTATATTTTTGAGACTGTTCTATATCATATGAAGGTAGGCTGTTAAGATCCACCATAAATAGTATACACTAAACTTTTTCAGGCATATGTCATATTTATTTTCATTGAAATAAGACTAAAAATTTACAGATGGTGTTGGTAAGTTTTTAAAATTCAATTAAACGCTGCGAAACCAAGCCAAAATAATAGTCAAAAATATTCATCTATCTATAACATATCTAAAATTATGTAATTATATCATACATAACTTTTAATATTTTTTAGATATTATAATATTATTTATCTATTATAGTTTGGCTTAGGCAGTGCTAATGAATTAAAAAAAATGAACGAACAATGATATATTGTGTATCATGTTTTAATCCAACGAAAACAAATCGCACCCCCAGTAAAATACTGTAGTAAGTCAAAAATTGGCATTTTGCAGGAGAGCCATTTGAAGTTTCAAATATTCTTTGTAAATACAGGAAAAGTCTGAATGTAAAAATTATTACTCATTTTTATGGAAATACATGATCTATTTTCAACTGTATTCATCATTTTTCTCTAAAACATATACAAACGGAGATATTTGAATATTTCTGAGTTACGACTGTATTTTATTAGGATATTTGACAATTTCATGGAAAAATTTGAATCAACTCAATACTTTCTATGTAAATTTCCCTACCATCACTCTAATAATTTCAACTAATTTGTTGGGCACTGTAAAGGAAGGTTTTCAAAATATTAAGTTATGGTACAATCTTTAAAGATTTATTGAAAAAAAAAAGAAAAATACAATTATTAGTTCAAAACAACAAAAAAATACTTAATTATCTAATTTAATGGGAAAATAATTTTTTTACATACGATTTTTAATTTTTAAACATCACTTGGAAGAGAAGCAAAAAATCATAATAAAATTCACGATGTTTAGCGGTGCAGAGGAAAGCAAATCCTTCTTTATAATTGTCGTTATTTTTGGCCACTCTTGATATGCTTTGGATATATTGAGACCATCCATTGGTAACGGTTTGCCTATTTGCTGTTGTCGAACATTCAATTTCCTACATTCTTCATGATAACTGGTTTTAAAAAAAATAATGTATGGATAGTCTCTGTCTACTTTTATAACTTTAATCTTCTGCCACAAAACTTTTTCTCCATTTTCATCCGTGTTGTAATTTTTACCGATTTCATCTGCTAGCTTTTTCATGTTGAGAAAATTATTTGTCGTCATGGGTTTAACTATGTATGGTTGTCCTGTTTTCTTACTTGTTTGTACAATGGTAATCATTTGGCTGAACACAGATATTGGTCCACTTTTTAGAGCCCTGGTTTTCTGCTGCTCAATTGTAGAATGGACGATATCGCCTTCATTTTGTTTATGCCCGGTGACCAAAAACTTATGAGAGATCGTTTTATTTTTTTGTGAATTCCCGGTGGCATATAAATACATTGCAGCAATGTATTTATTTTTATTCTGCCCGGCACAATTGTCACTGTAAAAAATAAAATGCTCATTGTGGTGATATTTTTTACATGCATTGTAATCGAGTACACAGCTACCAATTTTATTGAATCCTCATGCAGCTTGACTCTCGTCCCACATGTATCAGTTTGCAATATTTTCAGTGATATTATAGACTGTACGATTGTACATTGCCAAACTTTCGTTTATAATAGAAAGTTGACACATTTCCGCAAGGAAGCGGTAAAACAGCCTGCAAATCATATACAGCTACATTAATGACGCTATTTTGGCCATTAGTTCGGGACTCTGCTACGTCTTTGTTCTTTTCATCCCTTGCCTCTTTTTTCCAGGTTGATGTGTCTCATATTTTTCTTGAAGTTGTTTTTTTTCATCTGGTGGTGAAGAATTATTGTATAGGTCGCATTCAACGCACAAATCTTTTTTTAGGCTTAAAGAAGCCAATATTAAATTCGTCATTAAATATAGATGCGTATAATAGTGTTTTTTTCCAAATGGCATATTGCTGTCAGCTTGTTGTTTTTTGTATAACCGATACATTTCAGCAATTGATAATCAGCAATCTAAATACAATTTGGACGTCTGTGCACGCAAATAATGTTACTCGATCACTGGGAAAGACCTAATGTGAGCTCTTATATCATTTTTTTAAACATCACTAATTTTTTTGTGATTTTTGTGATCTCTTTGTTCTGGAATTGGCGTTCCGGAAAGAAGATCTCTTGTTTTCCATGCAGTGGAGCAGTACCTTTCACTCACCCCAAATGTGTTGATAAAGTATTTTTTGCATACTTCTTGTATTTTACTTCCATTTAATTGTTGATAACAAAAATTGTTGCCTCTGCTGCTTCCAGTTTTTTTTTGTTTGAATACTTTGGAACAATAATATCCATGCAATTAGTGAGAAAATTACGCTGTATATCAAGATTTTCCTGTAGTAACAGAGTTACAACAGTATTTTTTTGAAAAGTATTGTTTTAGTTTTTTAGAAAGCTTCTTGTAAAATACTGTCGTAACTTAGTTACAACACTATTTTATTATCTATTCAACAGTTTTCGGAAAGTAATGTACTGTATTAATTGCTTTCTCTCCGACACTATTTGAGTTTGAGATACGATAGTATTTTATTAAAATAGCAAAAAAAAATACGAATCCAACCACATCCATAACTCGAAAACGCCCATTTCAGACTTACGACAGTATTTTACTGGGGGTGCGAAATATAATTAACTATAATTATCTTTTATTCAGCGAATAATTCACAAGATTTAAGAATGTACCATTCTGATTATTAAATAAATACAATTTTGAAAAACACTTTCTGAGAAAATATAATATTATAACCAATAGAAAAAATCTTTTTGAAAAAAGTAAGCCACCCCAGCAGGGAATCGAACCCTGCATCTCCTGGGTTTACGTCCCGTTCGTTGCATTTACCTATATGCTACAAGGCGACGTACTAATTGCGATAAATTTTAACTATTGGCCTTTTTATACCTAACTAACTTTATAATTATTGGCCTTAGCTTGATTTAGAAGAACGCTGAAGAGTAGGTATTAAAAAAGGCCAATAGTTAAAATTTGTCGCCTTGTAGCATGGAGGTAAATACAACGGACGTGGCGTAAACTCAGGAGATGCAAGGTTCGATTCCCTGCCAGGGTGGCTTACTTTTTTCAAAAATATTTTTTCTATTGGTTATAATATATTTTCTCAGAAAGTGTTTTTCAAAATTATGTATGTATGAATGAAAAAGTGTGCACGTCGTATCACCCAAAATTTACCTAAGCTATTATGGTTTCGTTAAGGCACGGTTTAATTTATTTTTAACTTCTCACCATTACCATTTATAAATTGTAGTATTAGTTCAATAAAAACAAATTCTTATAACTAACAAAATTTATTGTGCACTATTTATGGCGGATCTTACAGCCTACCGACACCCTTCGCTACTGATAATTTCAATATGTATGTAATTATATTATTATTGATATACATATTTTGCTTGTTCCAGAGGATGGGTACGGTACACGGAGAAGAGCTTCCTTACCTGTTCGGAGCACCTCTTGTGGAGGGTTTTAACCACTTCCCGAAGAACTACACCAAGTCGGAAGTGGCGCTATCTGAAGCCTTTATCCTATACATGGCAAACTTTGCGCGTAGTGGGTGAGTAATTTCTGTACAGTATACAACCAATATTTGCGATCCAACCCTATTATTATTCGTGTCATTGTAGGTAATAATTTACTTAAGGCCCATATGCGCCACGTAGGTCAACATGGAGGTTGTATGGTATTTTCAGACCATAAGCCTGGCCTTTTAGCATGTGGCGCCCTCACTCAGTGGACAATTAATTATACTGGTGGATCTATAGCTTATCAAACAATATTATTACAATCATATTAAGGTAATTAAAATGAATATATTCAATATTATTATTTCCATAATGAATTAATATAAAATAAAAAAAAATCAAGAACATCACATTTTTTACCGTAATATAAAGGTATCATGTAAGAATATTATTGATTATTAATTGTTTTACTTATAACTTTAAAAGACTGATATTATCATAGATATTTCTCATTAGTTAACTCCATTAGTGACCATTGTTTCCAGAATGGACGATTTTACACCTCTTGAGCGTAGTAATTTTATTGTTTATAATTATTAATGATCTATTATTAGGTTTTGACGATTTTTATACACTTATCGAATCTATTATCATTGATAAGGTAAAGGGTCTATACTACCTATTCATAATTTTGTGTGTTATATTTTTTTTATTATGACCCTTGACTTAATATATTGGACGCTAAAGACCCGCCTAGCACGGAACGATCGGGTGGCCATTAGATATAATTAGCATGCTATTTAAATGTGGTAATTACTTAGTAATTATCTAGTCATCAGTCAATGTGTTTAATAGGTTGGTGATAAGTTTTGACGTACTTCATTATTGATTTGTTATATAAGTTATAGTTGATAGTATTCGGTGTCAGTGTTTATTTGCCTTTTGGTGAGTGTACACAGTACCCAAAGATGCCGAAAGGCGAAACCCGAGTCGTAAAAAACTTAAATCAATAAGACTTAAAATTCAAATGTCATCAACTACCTTTGGTCGATAGTATTAAGGCTATACCTCAGTTGAGGCATGGTCTAAAAAGATCGTGGCTAGGTGATGCGCGGGTGCAAATGACGCATGCCGAACGAAATATATTTTGTCATATAAATCCAACATGCGTCCATTTAATGTTGTTTATTGTTCTATTAGTAACAATTATAATATTTTCATTGACATGTTTTCTTTTTCAAGTAAATGGCTGACGTTTTTAGTCATCTTTATACGATTTAAGAATTAATACCCCCGTCGCCATCACGAAACAAATTGACGTATTGACATCTCGACGTTCGCTCTCCCAATGCCAACGAGTCCAAAATTTCGTCGCGCTTATAGTTGAAAATCATTTGCTGTTTCATTGATTTATCGTCTTAATATTAAAAGAAAGGAAAAGAAAGGTTGCAGTAAGAATTGGCTGTCTACCAAGTATTGACAGTTAATACTATTGAAGTTAAAAACTTTATTTTTAACTGCAACGTTTGTACAGTAAAAGTGAGAATACTGTTCACCTCTTTAGTCAAAAAGTTTATAATGTTATCATGTTGCAATATTCTTTGAGTACAACAAACTTTACGCGTAAAAGTTGGCGCGGGGACTTATACTATTCTAACGACACTAACCATGTTTGATATGAAAATCGTTAAAAAGAAATTCTCTTTGAACCGTGTTCTCGAACGACCTACCTACGTGAAAACTTTTACATTAAAAACTTTCCCCAGTAGAGTCCATTTCATCAAAGGACCCCAGAAATACGCTAGTATATTATATTTTTACTTAAATATAAACAATACATCAATAAAACAGTAAATTAATACTATCTCAAAGTTTAAAATATTATATGTTAAGTATTTAATACCACAGACAATCAGATATCTTTGGAACTTTACTGTAGCGTATATTATAACTAACTCATTGAAATTTTAAATAATAAATTCTAAGTAAGACTGTTTTATATGTTACTCTAAAGGTGTGATCGATAAACTTACGAAAGCTTACTAAAAGTAGCATACGATTGAGTCGAGATTTTTTTAGAAAAGGGTTGTATTAAAAACTTGATAACCACGTTGTCAGAATTTTCATTTTTAATTTACAACAAAGGAATGAGAAAATTGGGGGATGTTCACAATTTTAAAAAACGTTTATATAACATCCCTACATCAAATTATACAAAAATGGCGTGTCCACCCTTTATCCCTTCTCGACTGTCTTCTTAACACAATCACTGCGTACCTTTTAATTACCACATTTAAATAACATGCTAATTGCATATAATGGCCATTTAATGGGCAGCCGTGTCGAGCGCGTCGAACGAGCTAACTCGTTTCTGCTTTCAGGGAGCAGTCTCAAATTTATTATTTTAAAGTGTAGTGCAGGTGTATGAATGCAAACGTTGCTCTAAGAATGCCAGAAGGAACCCGATTAGCTAAGAGTAAACGTTCTTCAGAGTAATGTGTCAATCGTTACGACCAGATATACCTGATCGAGTATTGGATTTTGCAGACAACACTGTCGAATCAGATTCCATTTGGCATTCTTAGAGCAACGTTTGCATTCATACACCTGCAACACTACACTGCGATTACCCGTCATATTATGACATATACTGTTCTCGTCTGGAGATATGCTAATCTTATAAAATAATTTAAAACGCTACAGACTATACAGAACAATAACACATACCCCATGGTTTGTACGCAATACCACTCTTCATTGAGACTTGAACGTAGAAACCATTTACGACCACGTCTTGAAACTTTCTAAAAAAATCTACAACTCCATAACAGCAGACTTCACAAACCAGTTGATCAAAGATCTAAACAATTATTACGATCCATCCCCGAGGAATTTCCGAGACCACAAGCAATTAATACTTTGGACGCTGAAGACGCACATGCGCGTAATGACCAGGCGGCCGATCGATGTAATTAACGTGCATTTTAAAGGTGCTAATTAAAATCTCAAGATATAGTCAGCAGCGAATGAGTTAATACTGCTCTTGAAGTCTTTTTAGTCTTTATTTTTTCCGTACACTAAGAGACAAAAAAGATGCCATTTAGTTTTTTCTCCATCTGCACCGATATTTAAAAAAATACATATGTATTCCGCAGTGCCGTGAATTCGAAGGAGAAACCACTGTGTTAACCATATTTGTCCCAGTTATTTTTCTTTTTATTTTTTTCCTTCAAAGCCATGCTCTTTTCGCTAATATGTATACAGTCGCGAGTACTACAGATGTCGAGGATAAAAGGCCATTTGGCTTTTTGCTTCATATTATTCCTACATATTAAAATTGAAAAAAAAAATCATAATACATCTCTCTTGATAATAGCCTCTGCATCGAACCCGAAACGTCAAGTAAAAAATAAATAAGGAGGAATGGAACGGAGGAAACCCTAGAATCTATAACGATAAAAAAACAACCGTGAAAGTCTCAAACATTCTATTGAAATTAGTTGTGAACATCAATATTAATACTTTGTGAAACACATTGTATTAATACTTTCTAAAATATTAGTGTATAACTCTCTTCCAAAAGATTTAATATATTATATTATATTATACTACGATGGCCACAACAAGTTTATTAAATTTTAAATAACATTGATAGTATTTAATTGAGTTTGATACTGAACTCAGCATCTTCTATGTGTAATGAATTGGATTATTGTTGGTCTGAAACTTCGCAGAACTTCATAGTTCCAATGTAATTTAATTGAAACAGTCGATGAAGTACTAATAGAAATTAATTTAGTACTCTGGATTTCAACCCAATGTCTAGAATACCGAATACTCAGAATTTGTCTACATAATAATATAATATACTGTTGGATTGATTCAGTCATTAATAATACTGGTTAATGGTCCATGGGTCAAAACACACACAGGGGTCACGAGTCAATGAGGACATAATCAAAATTTATCCTTATGGCGTGATAAATATATACTTATATTGTCAAA
Source organism: Rhyacophila brunnea (assembly GCF_057557595.1). Lineage (NCBI taxonomy): Eukaryota > Metazoa > Arthropoda > Insecta > Trichoptera > Rhyacophilidae > Rhyacophila > Rhyacophila brunnea. The sequence continues at coordinate 24,846,943 of NW_028232904.1, read as the reverse complement.
TTTTGTTTAAAATTAGCTAATTAAGAACGCGATGCATAGATGGAAGTAGAATCACAGAAAACAAAACAGTGACAATCATTGCAACGTTGTTTCCTGCAATTTGAGGTTATGATCGAGAATGATCAGAAAGGCCAATCTAGAATTTCGAGAAATTAATTTTATATAATTTTGAAAATTCTTATTTCTCAAAAATCATCAATGGGAAGTCTCGAGAAATTGACAAATTGTTACGAGGCTAAGCTACTGACCACACCCTGAATTTTAAAATATCCTCGATAAAAAACGTTTTCAAAGGTAAAAAAAAGCCTTTGACTCTGATTCTGAGTGAAATCATAGACATTTTCGACAAAAAGTTTAAAAAACTATAAGTGCTTTCGAGAATTCTTGAATCTCGAGAAAAAAGTCGAGAAATTAATATGAAAATAATTAAGATCTACCTGCAATCTCTAGAGTGATGTGACTTCGAAAATTATAATTTTCCATTAGATACTGTAAACGTCAATTAATTTTGTGGTTACTTTAACAATGGTTGATTGAATAAATCACCGCAAATAAGTATTCCAAGAATATTCTTTATTTATTATTATAATGGCAACACTTATTCCTAGTTCATTGATTAATCCAAAAAAATCTGCAATGATTATTCCGCGAAGTTTTCTATTCCCGCAAATAAATGCAAATAATGATTTTTACTTTTTGGTTGATGTTTGCGTAGATAATTATTACACAATAAAATCTTGATTTTAAACATTATTTTTATGTCAGTCTTCCTCTTTTTGGACTATTAATCCCCTACCTCTTTCTGCGTGTTTTGAGAATTTACTTCAACTACGTAACTAAGTCATTTAAATATTTCAATAAATAATGACGTCTCAGTGATTTTATTTATTATTGAATCAAAAAACACTTTTGAAAAGATATACATATTTTTTTCATTAGTCAACAGACGTTTGCTTTACAATAAATTGTGTTGAAACCTGTAAATTGTTTGTTTTTTACTTAATTTTCTAATCAATAAAAAATCAGAGTTATGTTGACTTTTTTAAAGTAATTCTATAGTAATTTTATTCTCATGTGATATCAGTAGCAAAGGGTGGAGGTAGGCTGTTGAGTCCTGTCTAAAGCAAACTATAATAGATGAAAAATATTATTCTATCTATAAAATATCTAAAGTTATGTATGATTTAATTGCGTAATTTTAGATATTTTATAGATGGACGAGTATTTTTTTACTTTATCTACCATGGCTTGGTTTTACAGGGTTTAATTGAATTTTAAAAACTAACCAATACCATTAAAATTTTAAATTTTAGTGTTTTTTCAATGATAACAAATACGTATGATTGACAAAGTTTAATGTGCACTATTTGTGGCGGATCTTAACAGCCTATCTCCACCCTTTACCACTGAGGTACCTACCAAGGTAGGTATATAGGGTATGAAAAAAACTTTCAACAAAATATCATCTGTACCTAAAACAAATTAGTATGAATGATAAAGTGTGCAACATTTTGTCGTATCGCCCATAATATACCAAAACTAATATGGTTTGGTTGGGCAGGGTTTAATTGAATTTTAAAAAGTAACCAACATAATCTGTAAATTGGAGTCTTATTTCTATGAAAACAAATACGTTTGACTGACAAAGTTTAATGTTCACTATTAATGGCGGATCTTAATGGCCTACATCCACCTTTTGACACTGCATGATATCCATGGAATGACATATTTTTACAGATTTTTTTTAAATATTACAAAGCGTGTTCATCTACAAAACCACAAAGCTACACTGAGCATTATACCGGTGTAATCTTTTAAATCAAAAAGGTCTCAAGATCATAAAGTTAATAACCAAATCATTAATTATTCTGGTTTTAGACTTTATATAATCCAAAGGTATGCAAACAAAATCCCGGTTTCCGGGAAACGCTAGGATAAAGTCGACTCGACTTACAGGAAAGAGTATAATGCCCTTAGCTTTTGAATTATTTAATTGCGCCTATTATTACTTTAAAGCTCTTTTTTAATCGTTTTAAAGAAATTAAAAGTTAAAATTCATGAATTCCTACAACAAAAACCTTACGTCACCATTTTTATGACGTTTCTTTTTTTGAATTCCTAATTGATAAATCACAAATTACATATTATTTATAATTGAATAAAATGTATTAATTAACATGTACTTTAAACAGCTTTATCAAAGTTCAATTGGTAAGTTAAGATTTAATTATGTCACTTCTGTTTCTATTATAAAGTTAAATTATTTTCTAAGCGTACCTAACCGTAATTTCAACGTTAATAACGAATTTTGACACAATCAAAAACGTCTGTATCACAATTTATAATCATCATCATCAGCTTGAATCTATCCACTGCTGGATGTCGGGCTCTCCAAGCTGATTCCACTTCTCTCGGTCCTGTGCGTTGCGTTGCCACGTACTTCCACAGAATTTTATCATTTCATCAATCCTGCGGGCTCTAGGTCTACCTTGCAGAGGTTTTGTACCTCTTGGGTACGACTGGATAACTAAAATTGTCCAACAATTGTCACTTCTTCAAGCTATGTTGATTAATATTGATTAAATTATGTTAAATAGTTAGTTAAAGCGTTAATCTCAGGTGATCGATCTTGGCATATTGTTTGACATATTATTATATGCTTCATTATTTTTTTACTCGCATATATGACTTATACAGTTTGTTATATATATATATAAGTAAGCTTTCAAGGTTTATTGTCTTTTTTATTTAACGAATATTTCGCGAGACTCAAAAATATGATTAACTATTTCTTTTATTCAACGAATAATTCAGAAGATTTAAGAATGTACCATACTAATTTTTAAACATACATAATTTTGAAAAACACTCTCTAAGAAAATATATTATAACCAATAGAAAAAATCCTTTTTTTGAAAAAGCCAAAATAGCTTGATTTGGAAGAACGCTGATAAGTGGGTATTGAAAAGGCCAATAGTTAAAATTTATCGCAATTCGTATGTCACTGCGTAGCATATTAGTAAATGCGACGTACGGGGTGTAAATCCGGGAGACGCAGGGTTTGATTCCCTGCGAGGGTGGCTTACTTTTTTCAAAAAAAAAATGATTTTTTCTATTGGTTATAATATATTTTCTCAGAAAGTGTTTTTCAAAATTATGTATGTTTAAAAATATGAGATCATATTAAATATACAATAATAATATAGTCTCAAAAAATAATTAATTAGGTACACACCAACGTCTTTATTGTTTAAAACATTGGCCGAAATTCAATGACTACGGGTTCCGCCGTGATCATATTTTTTAAGTATATATTTTCTGGTAGCTATGTATGTTTCTGAGGTCTATTAAAATGTTGTGTCTCCCAAGTTTATCATGCCAGGACAAGAAGGGAAGCCCTTCTTTAATCTAGATACTCATAATTGACGGTGTTATTGAATACAATATTAAAAGAAGCCCTGCAGAGTTTCCAACAATATTATTTTAGTATTTATTATAATATATGTATTATTTATGCTAACATATTATTAATAGTAAGACTACGTACCCGAGCCAACCGCCAGAGCCTAGCATAATATGTTTATTTATTTATTTGAAAAAGACACGTTGAATACATAACAAATTATTAATTCAGGGCGTTCACAACATGACATTTACAATAAAAATTACAAGTAATCAGTTCGGAAAAAAATAAAGTGGAGGAAAAAAAGAAAGCAAAAATAGTTTTATACAAAAGAAATAAAATTAAAAAATCAACAATGATTCAAAAAGTAAAAATTAAACAATAAAATAGAATTTAAAAAACAGAATATATAATGGATCGCCAAAAATATCTACAGCTCTAGGGAGTGCATTGACCAACCGCACAGCCCTCGCTATTGGTGCCTGGTGAGCCTGACATGAGGAAACACTTTCATTACATGAAACATGTTCATTACATGAAACAAAATCACGACGCGACACCCAATATTTATTTTCCATTATTTCGAAAAGAACATCAACGATCCTATGTTTTTTTAAACATCTGAACTCTATTAATATTGGTTTCAGATTGACATCGTTATTGTATGGAAACTCCATGCTTAGAGTTAGTACCTAACAGCGAATGTATATTCACCACATTAGCATCGATGTACAGAATACTCTCTTATAAATTCTATATAAAGATAAATCTTGTACATATAGCATTAGATGCATACTAATATACCAGTTTTGGACACATCGAGCACCGATTATTAATTTGCAAACCTCAAAAAATTACCATTGGAATAAATAGTAGGCATACATTTATAATTTTTATACATGCATTATAATACTAGATGTATGAATTGTTAATGCCACGAACGTGTTGCTATTTTCAACATTCATAAATTCTGCCGCATGCGCATTTATTTAAATAAACTTTTGATACATATTTTGATTCATAATTAATTTACAATAATTAGGTTTTTTCAATTATTTTGTTTTTTGCCCTAAGACTGATTTTTTCTATTTATTTTATTTTTATTACTTTTTGAAGTTATACTTCTTTTAGCGCGTTTCGGAAAACAGATCAGAGTGTATTTTTGGCGTGTGACGAACTTGCGCGCGCCGATGTAACACGTTTGGCGTGTGACGGAATTTGCGCGCGCCGATGCAACACAATTCATTATTATGATTATATTCATTTCGGTCTCGAGGGTACATGCGCATAGTGTCATTAAGTTAGTTGTTCAATACAACCAAGTAAAAAGCACGTGTTGTAAACATAATCAATATTATTTTACATGTTAATTTATATTCATAACACTTTATTTATATTGAAGTGTTTATTTATTTTTCATTGTAAAGATTGTGTATCAAGATTCGAGGCAATATTTTTGTAAGTATTATTTATAAGTAAAAATATATATCAATAAATAAATAAATTTTGTGAATATTGAGTTGGTAAATAATTCAAAAAATAAATTAAAATTGAATTTTTTATTAATTCATCATGGGCACTTCTGAATCGATTATAACCGCTGTATGGCAAAGATGAGTTTTGGTCCAATAAAATAATTAAATTACAATTATTATCATGTGCTATATGAGACATAGACGAATCGCGTACATTTTCATCAACCTAATCCACTGTAATATTAATAGACTCAAGTAACAGCTTATTTTGTTTTATTACGCCAAAGAAGTATAACTTCTAACGCGCGTGCATAAGCACACACGCCGATATTTTATTTTTTATATTTTTTTAAATGTATAATAAAGTTTATAATGGCTACACCTAAATAATATATGAACCAAATACCTACACCAAACACGAATAAAACTGAATAAATTATTTGCTAAAAATCGATTTTGAACTTGTATTTTTTGAGGCTATTCATTCATTCAGTGACCCGATTGATTATGCCGGTTTCGTCTCCACTGAGGCTAACTTTGGGGCGTTTTCGAGGTTCATTGCATTGTCCGGGGAACGAATAGTTTGCCCACAGCAACCGCCAACGATATACGTTGTCGTGATTAGTTAGAATGTTAGAATGAGAGCTATTTTTAGTTTTTAAAATTTAATTTTATTACAACGTTTTTCTTAGCTCGTATTCTTATTTGTCCGGTGGTTCTTTGTCCGGTACAAATCTTGCAATCAATTTTTAACTGACTTCCCGACTAGCTAGACATTTGAAACTTTTAGAATATACCGGAACACGATGCCAATGCATTTTTTAATAGTTTTAGCCATTTTTAAGTAGATCTGAATTCATTTTCAGTTAATTCTGTTTTGGAAGTTTGTATTAACAGATTTTATTTTTACGAGAAATGTATTTCAACCACTTGCTGGATCTATTAAGTCCATAATCTGAGTCATACACAATTTTAAAAACAGTATGTTTACTAGTCAGACCCAGGAATCAAACCTGAGACCCACGACGATATAGTCCGACGTCTAAGCCACGCGGATTGCCTGACGGCACGATGACGTCATCCATGTGACGGCTACACAATATCTCAAACTATGTGGCTATCACCAACGACTGCTTTATAGTAGAAAAGAAGCGATTGACTCTCAGGACTCTATGTAGACCTCCAAAAACCTTACAAAATACTAAACAACAAAACAGTACAAGAACACTACACAAAATAGTTAATTCTGGCCATAAAGAAAATAAAGATATAAATGAAGAAACATAATTAACTACACGTCAATGCAACTGTGCTTACCTGTATGTCCCAGATAACTATCTTAGTAATAGAGAGCACCGGTTGTTTATTCTCCCAAGTTGCAGTTAACCAACCTGCCACTGATAATGCCAATTAATTGGTAGTGCGATAACTATGTTCAACCAAATTCCTTCGGGTGTTGATATATTCTACTAGCGTGAGCGTGAGTTTAGATAGACTGTTATACTTCTTTGAAGTTTTATAGATGTATAATTGTATTTTTACTGCTTTTGTGTGTTTATATTATGTTCTCTTTTTATATTTTCATTTTTATCGTATTATTGATTTTTTCATTATAATAATGTTTCATGTCATGTTGTGAACATCTTAAACTTATAATTTGTAATACCAACAATATGTTATTAAATAAATTGAAATTGAAATTTAACTAACCCTCCCAACCACCTTGTACGAAAAATCAAGGGCATGATAATTTATATATATAAAAAAATATATATAAGTATAATAATAACGTCTCTGTTCTGGCAGAACACACTAACTGGAGATTACTAGTTTTGAGTAATTTGACTTTGAAGTTGTTAAAATGTTTTAAATGGTCTATCATGTGAGTTTATTAAGTAATCGTAAAAATAATGACTTTAAAATAAAGACTGTTTATTTATTAAGAAGGTTTCCTGACGGTAAAGTTTGAAATAAGAAACATTTTGGTATTACTAACTCAATATGTTATTTTTTAGAATTAGTGTCTTCTGCCAGAACAGTAACGATAATATGTAAATAAGTATCTATGCGAAACCTCATAAAAGAACATACTCTGATAATATATATAAATCTAAGACTGCGTATTATAATATATCCACTGCATATATAATATAATATTATGTACATGCCCTAATCCGGAATCATATGCATAAATATATTAATCGAGATAATTCGCCTGGGAGAAACCTTTTTAATCTGAGACAACAATATAACCCATAACTTACTTATTTTATAATGTAATATTATAATCAAACCGAAATTGCTTGGTTTAATTTAAAACGTTGACTGTGTAATAGTGCAAGAGACTTGCTCGAGTTAATAATGTGTTATTCCAATGCATAATATTATGTTTTGGCTGACATCGCTAACATGTGTAAATTTGGTTCTACAAATTGACATTACCATAGTGACAGAATGTTATGCAACGCTTGTATTATTGTATTTTGGCTGTAATGAGATTTTGAAGAATGTGTGAGTTTAACACGTTAAGACCAATTTTTTTTTTTTACATTTTCACATTTATTTTTCACATTTCACATTTCAATGCGCATTTTGAGATATGATATTTTATAATTAGGCTTTTTCCATTATTTTTCACGATTATAATTTTAACCATCTATCATATCATATCATATCATTTTAATACTTCATATCCGCGGAAAACAAAAATATTATAATATATGATAATAAAAATTATATACACAATTTGAAAATATCTCATATACATACCTACTGAATAGATTTTTTTTAAATACAACGCCTGACAGGGTTTGAACTTGTAACCACTAGATTCGCGCCAATGTGCTTCCTCGAATGTTGAATTATTCATAAATCTTGTGAATTATTCGTTGAATAAAAGAAACAGTTTATAATAATCTATATTAAATTATTTTTAATTTTTTATTTAAATAATCTGGTGGATTAGAGATCTAAGGGGGGGGTTTTAAACAAGATGACCTTTTATGTTTAGAGGGCTGGTGCGCTGGAGCTAGTTTGGTGTTCACGCACTCACGCACTGTTAAACGGTCATGTCACTCTCACGTTTTCACTTGTATTTTGGGATAAATGACAAGTTTAGGATGGATGATAGAGGCAACGTTCGCTCAAACTGTATCAGTTTTAGTGCAATGAAGGTAGAACAGATGCGTTTTGGATGAGTCACTCTGTGGTTAATGCGGCTTCATTCGTATCATATCAGATCATGGTGCGATAGAGTCTTAGATTTAATAAGCCTAGGCACGTCCTCTCTCTTGAAATAACTGAATGTATCCGCAAGGTAGGCCTAGAGGCCGCTGGATCGATGAAATGATAAAGTTCTGCTGAAGTACGTAGCAACGCAATACACAGGACCGAGAGAAATGGAAGTAGCTTGAAGAGGCCTTCATCCAGCAGTGGATATATTCAGGCTGATGATGATGATGATGACATACAATAAATCTGATATTTATCCCGGTTTTCTATTTAGCTGTGAGTATATCTTATATCTCTCTAAGGTACTGTTCGGTTATCAGGAATACAGCGGAAAACAGATTTTGAAAATTAATTGCCGATAAACTAGATTATTTGTTAGTTTGGGTTAGGTTAGGTTAGGTTAGGTTTGGTTAGGTTATCCTAACAAATAATTCAGTTTATCGGCTATTTTCAAAATGTGTTTTCCGCTTTATTCCTGATAATCAGGGCTCGAAATGGATTGGAGCGCACCGGAGCGCCGTTCCTGTTTGTGAGGTCGGTAAAATTGTCTCTCTTTGTTGAGAAATTGTCTGAGCTAGATAGGCCATACAATAAAAAATCTAATACACTTATTTTTATGAACTAAGCATAAAATTTGATAACTATGTAAATATCTTCACAAAACTGTTGAGCGCTTCGGTTCGTAAACTTTTCCATTTCGAGCGCTGCTGATAATCTAACAGTACCCTCTCTAATTTCGACTATATTACAAATAAATATATTTATATCGGTTCATTCATTACGAATGATATTGTGGGATCGTTAAAAAGGTCATATATTATTATGATTAATAAACAGTATAATATATTATTATCTCATTGGTAACGGGGTCCAAATGTTATCATTTGATCGCCCGGAGGTCCACGGAACAATACCAACAGTGAAAGAAGGTTATAAACCGCAAGGGAAATAAGTCAACTTTGTGGCGCGAGATAATCATAACACACCGACCGTACAAGTAGATAAATCGAGCAAATAATATCGGAAGAATATACGAGGGTAATGTTTTATTTATCAAACAATTTGGAAATATCTGTCGGAACTGAAACATAACTGATTACCGTGAAACATATTCTGGTTATTTATTACCTACATAAACTATGAAGAATCTATTTAAACCCAATAATTCCACATAATGTTATTATGGTATAAATTTAACAAAAAATACGTTTAGATAATAAATATTCTATGTATTAGTTTATATTATAATATAATATTACGACTTGTAACTTAATACAATAATTACAAGTTAAAAAGAACTTTTTATGTACAACGTTTTTAATTTTTTTTGTTGAATTATTATGCTCAATATGCTCAATCAAATTAAGTAAATAAAAAACAAACAAATATAGAATATTAAAATGTCATTTTGCTATTTCATTTTGATTTCCATAGTAACGCACGTATATATTAATAATTTATTTGCTAGGACCACCCCCTTAGCAACCAATAATAGTCTTTTACTTTTTACGAATTTTTCTGAAATAACTTTCAATACAAAACAGAATTAATTGAAAATGAATTCAATTCTGCTGAAACATGGCTAAAAGTATTTATTAAAAGAATGCATTGGCATCGTGTTCTGATATATTCTAAAAGTTTCAAATGTCTAGCTAGTCAAGAAGTAAGTTAAAAATCGATTGCAAGATTTGTACTGGACAAACAACCACCGGACAAACAAGAATACGAGCTAATAAAAACGTTGTAAAATACGTGAAATTGAATATTTAAATTATACAAATAAATAATTTCTTTAATTATGTTAACTGTCAATTAATGGAGGAAATGCATTGTATTAATAATGCTGTTCAAAAAACACATTTTTTGTACTGAATCCACTTTTATTATTAAATAATAATTGTACCAGTCTCGTTTGCTCCAGATGGCGTATGTATGTATCAATAAAAAATATCCCTTTATTTAAGCAACAATTATTTAATAAAAAAAGTAGATTCAGTATTAAAAAAAATGGTTTTATTAAAATTATTAATACAATTCAGCGGATGAAACTGGTTTTGATCATAAAAAAAAACGTATGTATTATTATGACATATGATTTTATGACGGAAAATAATTTTCAACTATAGGTGCGACAAAATTTCTGACTGGCTGGCAATCGGAGAGCGAAAGTCGAGCTGTGAACACGTCAATTTATTTTGTGATGGCGACGGGGTAATTAATTCTTAAATCGTGTAAAGATGACTAAAAAACGTTACCCATTTACTTGAAAAAGAAAAAATGTCAATGAATATATTATTATTATTAATAATAGAACAATAAACATAACATTAAATGGACGCATGTTGACTTTTTATGACAAATTATCTTTTGTTCTGCACGCGTAATTTGCACAATCTTCGCGTCGCGTAGTCACGATTGTTTTAGACCGTGCCCCAGCTGAAAGTATAACCTGAAGTTAACGCCTTAAGAGTAATTATAAGTTTCCACTTTTACTTCATACTACGAAAGTATATATTATTTACCTCCTGACCTAGGCATACTTGTCACCCACTGATGAAGCTGTGGGACCTGCTATGCTGTCCTATTCGACATGTTAATAATTAACTCAATAATATTGAGGGCATACAGGCGGCTCTCGTGGTGCAGTGCGTAAGGCGCTTGCCTTCCACCCGAGAGGTCCTGGGTTCGATTCCCGATCAGGACACACAATATTTAGGTATTTTTATCAAAGCCTGGGTGTTTGTGATCGTTCAAAATTACTAACAACGTTCTTGTACGAAAAAGCAAGGACATGGTTATTAATAATTCTAAAAATATATATATTATATTGAAGGCATTCAAGAAACAATCATCAGTTCGCACGGCAATACGAAAGTTTTGTACAATAGCACCTGTCCTGATCCAGATTTTCCTCTAATTAGCGACTGGAAAACATCAAGAGTGTCAACAGTTTCAAGTATCTGGATGTACACATCACGGGAGATGGCATTTTGTAAATAGAACTCGCTATGTGGGCATGGCAGGAGCAACATTCAAGTCCGAGAGTCACAACTGTACTCGGTTAAAATCAAAAACCACCTATTCGACGCGGTTACATGTAAGTTGTACGTATGTAGTTCATCGTGGGAGACTTATTTGTGCGCCGCAGTACGTGAAACATGAGTTCGTACAACATTTTATCAAATGACGAGTTCTTCGTTGAACATTTCACCGTGGAATACATTTGTACGTATCTTACAAAATGCGGCAATAGTATGCAAATAGTACTGTTCCAATTAGATTTACCCTAACCTAACCTAACCTAGTAAAGATATCTCTACATGTTGTAGCATACGTACAAATAAACTCCACAGTGAAATGTTCAACGAAGAACTCGTCATTTGATTAAATGTTTCACGTACTGCGGCGCACGAATAAGTGTCCCATGATGAACTGCATACGTACAACTTACATATAACCAGACAGTTTTGACTGTTAAGACGGGCAACTTATTGTAATTGTTACAATAGGTGTAAATACTTCGATACAAACCTACCCTAGATAGCTGTTGTAGTAGCCGAAAGCAGTCTTTGTATAGAATAGATGCGATGGACCATTTGACAATATTATAAATCTCCATCCAAATTCTGTTTTAGGGTAGCAATCTTAATCTACCTATTTTAAAATCAATTTTTCCATAAAATTGGCTATTACCTTTACTCTGCCCAAAATTAAATCGCTACAAGGTCGTGTCCTACGGTTTGTGCCATAAATTAAAACCACTTGTAGAGGATATAATCGGTGACTACTAATGCGGGCTTTGGCAGGGGCGTGGTACGTCCATCGAAATTAATTCGATAAGGCAAATCCTGAGAGAAAAAATGTGAATATAAATATATTTTGCAGACTTTAGAGTAGTGTATCATGAGGCGCAGGGTTTCCCAAACTATGTTCCGCGGAACACCAGTATTTTGCCAAACCTGAACAGGTGTTTCGCGACCATTTGGAGAGGTTTTATACACTGCAACACATTTAATGATCTTCTACTAAGTAGAAGTAAAATAAGTAAAACTAAAATAATTAAAGAATCTACTTCATGTTGAAAGGCGAGTGATGATCAATCTCCACTGATGTTTATGCCGTCAAGTATCTAGATAGGTCGTGGCTCCTACAAGGGGGGCTGACAGGCCTCTAGCCTGGGGGCCTGGGTTTACGGGGGGGGGGCGCGTGAGAGATAGACCAGCAGGTGAGATATCATCACAAACATGCACCGATAGTAAAAAATGTTGCCTGCGGCGCTGTTTCTCTTCAAGCGTACTAGCATTTAATAATATTATGTAGTTTTGCCATACTTATAATTTTTCCATAATTGTGCATATCAACATAAAAGTGGGTGTATTAAAAATACAAAAAATCGCTAAAAATACCCTAAATTTTACCTCGAACACCATTTGGAATATGCAACTGTAGATCGTCACATTGCCTTTAACCTTAGCGATAAGCAGGAAGCCGCTAAATATACTAGCCTGGGGGCCCGCTTTGGGATGTGGGGGCCATGATGTAGGTACAGACGGAGGACCATCTTTTCTCACACCGTGCGCATAAAAAATATGGGGTATATTGTCTTTAACTGACCGGCTGACAAGTCTTGTCAGTTTGATGACAGTTGCAAAAATTGGCAGAACGGTTAGCTGCGCTAATAAATAACCGACAAAATAAACTAACTGTTCCGTTAAAATTTCCGGGTTTGCGAAGTGTTTCATTGCAGAAAAAGTTTGGGAAACCCTGATGTGGAGGATATGATGGTCTGTCTACTCGTTTCAACAAATTGCACCATAGATGATGTCTGAAGCCAATAAGATGCCCATTACAGTCACCAAGGCATGGTGGGGGAGAGTCTGGGAGCATCTTTTGCATAGACACGATAGAAGAAGAAGATTGAATATTATGTTTTAGCAGACCAGACAGATTTTATTGCTTCTCTTTCTTTTATATATTTACTAATTAACATAGCAAAATACCACCTTTTCAATATGGCTACCATCAACTTTACCTGTCAAAGATGCAATATTTGGTTGTATTTGGTTATGCATAGTCACCGCCATGTTTGTTTCTTTTTCTTCGATATAGATTTTTAGACCAGTTTGGCACACATACTGTTTTAGGGTTATTCCTGTAATGTTGGCAAGTCGGTCATTGCTGTGTTTTATTATGAATAGTTCCAGTGGTACAGACTTATATGTCTCAAACTTATCTAAAACTTTATTAATTATTATTACATAATCTTATAATATAATATTATTAAGCGAGATATTATTTTGCGATCAGCCCTTACAGCCAATTATTTAAATAGTTAGGTTAGATTTAGTTAGATTATTGTGGATATAATTAGTTTTTATGGCATTTTTATACTGTTGATTGTGGCACAATATTCATTATTCTAACAATGACACCGTTATCTGACAATCAATATTTTTGATAGGAGGGAAATCAGGTAATCAAATTAAATAAAAACAACAATCATTCATTTAATAATTTTTGTATAACATTTTCACTACCCCCTGTCGTCAATATTGAATGTCAGATACAATATATTGACACCCCGTATCTGACATTCAATATTTACGACAGGCGGTAGTGAAAATGTTATACAAAAATTATTTAATGAATTATTGTTGTTTTTATTTAATTTGACTACCTGATTTCCCCCCTATCAAAAATATTGATTGTCAGATAAGGGTATCATTGTTAGAAAAATGAATTATATGCCACTATCAACAGGATAAAGATGCCATAAAAGCTAATTATTTCCATAGTAACCTAACTTAATCTAACCTAACTATTTAAATAATAAGCTGTAAGTGCTGAATGCAAAATAATATCTCACTCAATAATATTATGTTATAAGATTGTGTAATATTAATTAATAAAGTTTTAATTAAGCTCGAAACATATTATAAATATGTACCACTGGAACTATTCTTAATAAAACACAGCAATGACCGGCTTACGAACATTACAGGAATAACCCTGAAGCAGTATGTCTGCCAAATTGGTCTAAAAATCTATATCAAATAAAAAGAAACAAACATGGCGTTGACTATGCACAACCAAACACAACCAAATATTTTATCTTTGACAGTGGTGTCCGCGTGTATCCATATGCTCCGACTAAAGGGCGAATATTGCCGAAAAAGAAGAAAGGGAGAAGGCGCATGAATGTTGAGAAGTGGTACTTCTACTTAGTAATATTTGCTAGTATTTTATAAAAGATATTCTTTAAAAAAATAGTTGAAAATGGCTTACATACATACAAAAATTTGTTACGCAAAGTCTGCTTTACACACCGCAAAATCTGTTCTACAGATGTTCATTATTCAGGCCCGCGGCTCTGCGTAGGGGCCGATCCGTAAATAAGTGGGTCATAATACAATATAGAGGCCGCGTCCACTGAATATTGATTCGCCAAAGTGTCGGGGCAGAATCTTAAAGAGGAAGGAATATGATAGAGTTTCTCGGAAAACCCGGAAAAGCTTCGGGAAACGTGAAACAATAACTGGCTGGCGAGATTGGATATGCTCGCAGGCCTATTTGTGTGACGTATTCGGCGGATTTTTTTCCCTTGCAAGCGTTACATATAAAATGTAAATTTGTTTTTTTTTTTTATCATGCTACCCCTGTTATTATTATGAAAGCAGAATATCTCTTGTGTATCTTCGATTATGGTTGTATGCTATCTAGAATATTTTTGAACTCATTTTTATTTATAAGCCTTATCTTATATGGATCAAGTTTATCCTAGTAAAAAAACTCACAGAATTATTAACATATTCCAACTGAGTAATGAATAAACCTTTTATATACCTCACGACATGGCCTTCACAAAGGGGGGGCTGACAGGGCTCTATTCTGGGGACCCGGCATGTCTAGTCGACCAGATACACGCATCAAAAATCACTCTAATAGTGAAGAAGTCGCCTGCGGCGCTATTTTCCTTCAATACTGTTATTATTTAAAATTATGTGGTTGTACAATACAATTTTTGGTACTGTTCGGTTATCAGGAATACAGCGAAAAACACATTTTGAAAATAGCCGATAAACTGGATTATTTGTTAGGTTAACCTAACCAAACCTAACCTAACCTAACCTAACCCAATTTAACAAATAATCCAGTATATCGGGTATTTTCAAAATGTGTTTTCCGCTGTATTCCAGATAACCGAACAGTACCCAATTTTTAATTGTGTATCGATATTCGACAACTCCATAATTCAAATAGATGTATTAAAATATACAAAAAAAACCAATAATTTTACCGCATACACTATTTGGAAAATGCTACTGCAGAACGTCACAATGCCATTATCTTTATCGATAGGTAGGGGGGGCCACCAAAGATCCTAGCCTGAAGGCCCGCTTCAGGATGTGGGGCTATGCCTCATAATGTTACTATGGCAGTATCTGACAGGCCGAAAATTTATGACGACACACGTTGAATGTAGAGCGAAGCTTTTACTAAAATTACTGTAGGTAATACCGATAATTTTTCGATTAATATTTTCATAATAACTGAGTGCTTAATTTTTTAGATTATGCAAATCAATCGACAGTGGTTAGTAATTTGAGTTTAAAATCATTTCGTTTTATCACGGTCTCACAGAGCGAAAAAACTCGCTAAAGCCATATTATAACCAGTTAAGATCATATTCTTAGTTCATGTACATTCTTTAAAACAATATTATCAAGTGTTTCTGTAATCCCGTTGAGTCTCTGTGTCATTGTATTCATTCATTTTTACTACGTTTTTCTTAGCTCGTATTCTTGTTTGTCCGGTGGTTGTTTATCGAGTAATAATCTTGCAATCGATTTTTAACTAACTTTTCGACTAGCTAGACATTTGAAACTTTTAGAATATATCGGAACTCGATACCAATGCATTATTTTAATACTTTTAGCCATATTTAAATATAATTGAATTCATTTTCAGTTAATTCTGCTTTGTATGAAAAGTTATTTCGGAAGAAATCCGTAATCCAATCCACTATTATTGGTTGCTAAGGGGGTGGTCCTAGCAACTAAAAGTTTATTATATGCGTGCGTTACTATGGAAATCAAAATGACATTTCAGTATTCTATATTTGTTTGTTGCAAAATAGCAACAAAACGATTTGTTGACAATTGCCTTATTTGTCCTAAATTATAAATACATAGAATCGTCAAGTTTATATGATGCAACAGAAAATTTAATACCTATATGAAAAGTTCTTTTTATCTGATAATTATTTTTAATGAGTTTTATTTGATATGTTATGTATTAATTGTTCATATATTATTTTGTTGTTGCACATGATTCGTCCCGTAGTCTTATGGTCTGAGCATCCGACTCTCCTGATAGCACAATTTTTTAACTCGGGTTCGAATTGCAATTGAGGCAGTTAGGCATTACCTTTTTAGTGCCTGTTGCCTTTTTTTCGTATTACGTATAATTTATAAAAAGGTAAACAATAATATTTTTTGTTCAGTAAAATATCGAAATGAACAAAATTCAAATTCAAGTACTTACCTACTTTAAATATGGCTATCCTAGAACGTTTCCACCATATCCTACCTAACTTTAACAGGCACACTTTGCCATTACCATATATTAAATATCCATTGCAAGCACTTGTTTTTAAGTCATACTATGAGCCTAAGGCATAAAGCCCACTAAAGCACGTGAGCGGGGTGCTCGCTCATTTTTGCAATTTGGGCGGTGAATCACCATCAATACAATAGAAGGTATACAGCGTATGACGAATATAACGACACGCGCGCCTTATATTTCAACGCTCACAGAATTGAGCGCGGCGTCCTTGACGTCATAGCACGACAATAAAACGAAAATACTATGCGAAACCGAACAGCAAAAGGGGCGCAAGGGTCACTAATTTACTCGGCGGCGGGAGCGTCGTCAAACAGGCGCGCGCTTTTTAAGCATACACATATTTTAATTTATTCTACACCTTGCGCTTACATCGATTATTATTATTACAAATAATAACTTACTATGCTAGCACAATTCATCATTTCGAAAATGAATTTAGAGCGGACAAATAAATTACTAAACTTTATAGCTTTGCAAAGAAACACGAGGCGGAATATGATCGGTGCCGCTTTTTACATAGGTGAGAGGTAATGCGCGGCATGATGCGTGTGATTATGGTTATGAATATACGCTTCTCACGCCGACTGCGCCCGCTCGTCCGTCTTGGTGGGCTTTATGACTTAGTAAGACTAAAGTAAAGCAGCACTGTCAGAATATAACTGTAAAAGAAGCCGCAGTCGGTTTTAAGCAAATAAGGCCAAGAGTGTAGGATGTTAAAGTTTTTAAAGATATTAATTAATATAACCAATGACCATGTTCGATCCTAAGAAGATCAGGTGGGCATCCACAGAGGTTTGAATTTTATTAAAAGATCTTTGTGTTTTACGAGAAATGGATGTTAGCCACTTGCTCAACCTTATAAGACTACACTCTGACTCCAGACACACATTAAAACAATATTTATATTTTCCAGACCCATAATTAAAACCTGGTACCCACAACATCATAAGCCGATGCGTTAGCCGCTTGGCCATCGTAGGGCCGTACATAATACAACAAATGGAAATAATAATTATTTTAAATCTGAATTTTGAATCTATAGATTTAGTTTTTGTAGAAAGTCTCAAAAATGAGTTTATTCTCCGGAAAAACTATCAACTGAAATAAATTAAACTTCTTAAAATAAATAAAAAAAAACTTTGTTTCAAGAACACAATATAAATTGGACTTCTACGATAATCTATGAAAATCAGTAAATTATATTTGACGGAGATATTTTATTTTGGACTAGGTAACTAAATACTCATTTCTGATATGATTTTTATGAGGTTTTTTATTCACACTGATAATAATAAATGACGTGTAGGTATATTTCAATTTTAATATCCGGTTTTTCCATTCAAAAGTTTACAAACACTCATTCAGGTTGATATATGGCATTTTGAAAGCTATTGTTAATTTTAAAGTAGAAACAATTAATTTGCGGTGACAATACAATTTATTCGTTTTTTTCTACGTGAAAAAAAAACAGATTTTAATTTAAAAATACCACTGTTTCCCCAATTTAATTGAATCCCTTGTCTTTTCTTGCTACAAACTATCCATTTTTTTGTTTTCGTTTAATTGTTTTTCACAATGCCGCTGGCGCAATTAGTTTTTTTTTGCATTTTAAATTTAAACGAATCGGAAAATTATATTCAATGGAAAAATTCTAGGAAACTGAAGTAAAAAAATCCTATTTACCATTATCATAGACACAAAAAAATACTTGATTCTGTATAAAGATAGAAGTTGTAAAATTTTAAATGACTACTTTTTAGCAAGAAAGAGTATTAATAATAATTACAAGATAAAAACAACTTTTTATATACCACGTTTTTAAATTTTCTGTTAATCATTTAAACTTGACAATTCTATGTATTAGTAATTTAAGACAAATAAGGCAATAATTGTCTACAAATCATTTTTTAGCTATTTTGCAACAAACAAACAAATATAGAATACTGAAATGTCATTTTGATTTCCATACTAACGCACGTATTTATTAATAATTTAGTATCTAGGACCACCCCTTTAGCAACCAACAATAGTGGATTGGATTACAGATTTTTTCCAAAATAACTTTTCATACAAAACAGAATTAACTGAAAATGAATTCAATTCTACTTAAAGATGGCTAAAAGTATTAAAAGAATGCATTGGCACCGTGTTCTGATATATAATAAAAGTTTTAAATATCTAGCTAGTCGGGAAGTTAGTTAAAAATCGATTGCAAGATTTGTACTGGATAAACAACCACCGGACAAACAAGAATACGAGCTAAGAAAAACGTGGTAAAAAAATCTGTGGTTTCAGGTTCTTAAGTTACGTTTTTTACGAAATTATGATTTTAATGCCAATGTGTGTAAAAATTTATGATCTTTTTTGTGTATTATAGATTTTATCACATGTAAGCAAAATAAATAGATACTGAATTTGTAGAAATAGCTTAAATTGAAAAAAATATTTTTAACTCTAAGAAAAATTTACACAACGTGGAACATAACGCAATATCAAAAACTTTAAAATAATGTAATCGAAGTATAAATAAGATTCACCAAATATTAACTTCTAAGCAAGAGTATTTTTAAAACAATATTTATTCAAAACAGATTATTTCAGCTGTAACCAAACTGACTTAAGCACCTTTACCCTGAAAATACAGAATTATTTCAAAACAATAATTTTGAAATACTTCAAACGCATGATGACCAACCATCTCCGATTCTAATAGGATGAGAAATGGGCCCCACAGTGTAGAGATAATATGTTTTAATAGTTTTGTTTTTACTATAATGGATGTTAGCCACTTGCCCAACCTATTAGGTCCATACTCTGACTCAAACACAAATTAAAAAAATATGTATATTTTCAAAACCCAGGATTCAAACCTGGGAACCACGACATTATAAGCCGAAGGTTAAGTAGCAAAATTACTTATTCAAAACATTGAATATACTTCACTCAATATCAAAAACTTAATTATCCATAAATAATATAAGAGAATTAAAAATATGATACACTAATAATTAACTTTATTAGCTGCACCCAAACTGACTTTTACCACGAACCCACAGAATTATTTCAAAATACTATAATTGTGAAATACTTCAAAATGCATTAATATAAGAAAAAGGTGCGACTTGAAACCCATATATTTTTAACTGACAAGGTGATTGCTTTAGCCACTGAGTTACTAGTTTGCCCATGATGCATTCAAATTTATATACGCACACTGATTCATCCCTATGGTGAAGCGACTGGCATATTATTAAACCAAGGTACTGAAGGATGAAATGCGATTGACCAATTTTTTTTAGGTGTTCCTCATAACACTACTGCTTCATCGTGGCGAAGGGTGACTTTTGGAAAGAGGTAGGCTGTGGAGTAACCAAGCTTATCAGATATATTTACTGGAAATAATAAGATAACCCTATATTACTAGTGATGAATAGGTACACTAAATCGATGAAATTTCAAAATCTCAATTAGTTTGATATAATTAGTTTCTAAATAAGCAATTCTATCAAATTATATATTTTCCTAAACATTTATAAACGTAACATTCGCTGACAATATATAGTATCTATCATCTTTGAAAATATCCGTTGTTGTGTATAATATGTTCCATAACAATTTATAATTTAACCCGTAAAGCTAGACATTTTAGAGTAATTTTATATTTAAAAGACAAACTTAGGTATAAATAACTGATAAATAAAAATCGCGAGATAATTTTTTTTTTTTTTAACAACAATCAATATTTATATGTGATTGAATCCCATAGAAATTATTTTTTTAAATTGTCTTCTTTTTAATTATTTTGAATAATTGTGCGGATGTTATCGCTAACTAAACAGATGATTTTGGAATAAAAAGCCATACAGAGACTGGCGTCAGTGGCGTCACGTGACTAAAAACGCATACAAACCACATCTTAAATTCCCATCGAATATTTCATAACATAGTTGAATCCAGTAGTTATGGTTATAAATCTTACTAATTTATAAAATAAAGCTATGTACTTCTGAATTTTGACGATAGATGACTATCAATTATCTTGGATTTTTCAGTGTATTTTTTTTTTAAATTTAAATTATTTGCTTGAAGATCTATTTTTCGTAGTAGGTAGGCTTTAAATAATCGCCTACTATGGAGCCTTCGCCACTGCTGCTTCATCTACCCTATGCATGTTTATATATTATCGAGTATACCTAATTATTATATTAAATACATTTCGACAGACAGACGAAAAATCACTGAGTGATTTTCATGAATATACCTAACTACAATATTTGAAAATTAATTGCTTTCGTGCTACCGTTTGGTAAAGCAAAATATTGATTTTTACAACGTTTTTCTTGGCTCGTATTTTTATTTATCCGCTGGTTCTCTGTCCGGTACAAATCTTGCAATCGATTTTTAACTAACTTTCCGACTAGCTAGACATTTAAAACTTTTAGAATATATCAGAACACGATGATAATGCATTTTTTTAATACTTTTAGCCATCTTTAAGTAGAATTGAATTCATTTTCAGTTAATTCTGTTTTGTATCAAAAGTTATTTCGACACCATTATTGGTTGCTAAGCGGATGGTCCTAGCAACTAAATTATTAATATATACGTACGTTACTATGAAAATCAATATGAATGTCAAAATGACATTTCAGTATAATTTCTATCAAGTACATTTTTTTTTGGTCGTTTTAGCTAGTCAAGTCAAATTTATATGATTCAATAGAATATTTAAAAACGTTGTATATAAAAAGTTCTTTTTATCTTGTAATTTTTTCTTATAAAAATTATAATACTTTTAGCTTAACCCTTTACTGCATAGTGTCGCAAATTTGCGACATTTCAAACTATTTCGATATAGCCAATGCCATCTGTGTAAATTATCAAATAATATCCTTTTTCGATGCCTAGAAAACTGTTTTACCATAAACATCCTACTTTACCGATTTTGTTTCGACATTTCAAGAAATAAAGCATTTCTTCATTATAGTCTCTGCATTTCTGCTTTGACAGTTCCGCATTTGTAAATAAATAAAAAAAAATATACAGAAGATTGAAATTGGTTGAATAGAAATATCTACACATCAAATAAGGTGTGTACATTAGTTTTTTATAATTGTTTTCATTTGGTTTTGTATGTTGTCATACTGAAAAGTAAGATTTCAAAATGTCGTAAATCTGGGACACCACGCAGTAACATACAAAATTTAATGAAATTTTCGAAAAATATTTTTTTTATTATTTTTCCTTCATTTACAAGGCATTTTGACACCAAGAAAAATAAAAATTTTCAAAAAAAAAATTATGCAGTAAAGGGTTAAATTTGAAAATCTTTTATTATTTTTAGTTTTAACAATGAAATTCTTCAAAACAAGCAAAAAAAACAATTATCCGAAATCTCAATAACTTATACTTAATTTTATTATATTAAAACAAATTAAGCCTTGAGGCGAAATTCTTATGTTATCATGCTTTTTCTTGCTCACAAGTAGAACACTTCATATAAATAATATTTAAATAAAATTTTCTTTTTATATTATGAAATAAATTTCGTATTTTCCGTAGGATTCCTGCAGTTGCAAAAAATGTAATTTATGAAGGCCTTTTTAAGATAACTCGTGAATTATGTTTTAAAAGGGAAGGTTTATGGTAAAAAATATTATTATTTCCATAAAGTTTCTGTTCTCATATCACATACTTAGGTACTCTGTATTATGTTTCACAAAACAAGAATAATATTTTTATTTGCAGCTGTGTCTATTGAAAAAGTTGTGATAACGAAAATATAAAACGTATGTACATTAGAATAAAACAGCTTTTGACGTTAAAAGTTTATATTATATGAATATTTTTCGTATTATAATTAGTATATTAAATTATTTGGTAGCGACTTTTGTAGACTGTATAAAGGGGGTTGAGGATTTGGATGTTGCTGAGGGACAGCGGAAGCAGGGGTGTATCCAGGCACTAACCTATGATCTTAAGCTGATCCAGACTTTTGGCTCTTGAGGGGTTCTTCTGACTCCCGGGTCCTACGCGCACACACTTGTTTCTAATTGATATGTACAAAACTCTAACTTCACATGAATCAACTGGAAGTTAGGAAAAGGGCAAAAACAGTTACTTATTGTTTATTTATAATTAAATATATATATATATATATTAGCGCGGCTTAAGCTTCGACTTATAGCGTCGTGGGTCCCAGGTTCGAATCCTGGGTCCGGTAACTACACACATATTGTTTTTCAATTTATGTATGAGTCAGAGTATGGACCTGATAGGTTGAGCAAGTGGCTGGCATCCATTTCTCGTAAAAAAACAAAATCTGTTAATAGAAACCTCGCACTGTAAAGGCCCATATTATGATCTTATTAGGATCGGACATGGTCAGAATATTCTGTTTAGCCTTCAACAGGCCATGTGGTCTAATGACAGTAGAGTAGTGAAAGAATTCTGTATTAAGTTACAGAAGAGAAACAATCACAAATACAAAAAAAAATGATACAGTCACATAAATATATTATAGTGACCTCACCGAGTTAAACTCGGGGCCCCCGGATGAAAAACTATCACCTTAACACTAGACTACGAGAGCTGTCATTATGTTGACCGCTACGTAACCGATTTTAATATTAATACTATCGACCCAAGGTACTTGATGTAATTTGAATTTAAATTCTAATGGATTCAAGCTTTGTACCATTCCATTTAAGGCGTATTGTATTTTTTGTGACCTCTGACTAGATAGTTAGGTTATGGAGCTTTTACCAACTTTATTGTATTGATTTACTATATAAGGTAGAGTTAAGAGTGTTCATTGACAGTGTGTGTTTACCTTTGGTGAGTGTACACAACGCCTGAAGATGCCGAAAGGCGAAACCTGGGTCGCAAAAAACGACTTAAATGGAATAGTACAGAGCTTGAATCCATTAGAATTTAACCTCTTTTACTTTGTTCCTTTCGTTGAATCACAAGACGTGCTAAAAAGTGCGAATTTTAAACACAAATCAAATTGCCTCTGCTTTGGTCAATAATTAATCACGTTTATAATACTATATTATACAAGGATTCACAAGACTTATTATAAGATAGTAAAAATGTATTATTATATACGTACACTGACTTGTATGACTATTTTTTAAGAATGTGTGGAAGAAGGAGATAATAATATAATATAAGATTTTCGTAATAAAATATTTTTACAGTATTTTTATGAAAGGCGACCCAATATTATTCGAATAAATTCTATCGGCTGCAATCCAATGTGCGGACACACATTGGTTTTAGATCCACGCTGATAAAAAAATGCAGAAAGATTGTTACCTACGTGCCAGCAATAGTGGTGTAGTAGTATAATCATCAAGGAAAACAATGTCCTGAATGGAACAAATGTGGCGAGGTTTTACGCCTTGCTGTGTCATAAACCGTTTGGGGGATGACACTCGCTGATGTAACTTTACTCTACGATAAATAAGGTTTTCTCAAACTTTTTGCAAGCACCCCTTTTATATATTTTTTCAAAATGTATATTGCGTTACTAATAGTATCATGATATCATAAACTGTGGATTCATTTATGTGTCTAGGGTTTTGTGTAACAAAAAATAATAAATAACACAAGCGACGAAATAAATTTCCGGATCACCTCGCCAACAAGTATTATTTTGGTGTCCAAAGGTATTTGAAGAACAAGACACTTTCAAGGAAGTTTTCTAACTCTACATCCAGTATTAACGTATGGATAAAAATGCTGGGCAATTAAAAAACATAATGATAAAAATATGGATATTTTTGAGAGTGGAGCTTTGGGGCTATTCAACAAGATGGCATTTGGAAGTCAAGGTATAATGAAGAGCTGTACACATTTTATGTGAGTAAGAAGGTCACGTGGCATATGACAATGCAGAGACTGCGCTAGATCAGAGTAATGTGCATAGAACCCTGGAGGATATACCAGCAAGGCGGGATAAGTACGCAACCTCTGAAGGCAAGAAAAGACATGAATGGTCGAAATTAAGATGGCTTGAGTACTGCACCACAGGAGATTTCAGAATGCTTGGTTAAAGTAACTGGAGAGTGTCGGGGCCAAAAGGAGGCCAAGACATGCCATGGGGTTGTAGTACATAAATGTTGATAATATCATAATGCATCAATTTAATAAACCGATAATTGAGGCGTCTAATTCCAAAAAGCGATATGTCCACATTTGGTCAAAATCGAGAAAAAAATACGGATGTATTCTTTGTATAATTTTACACAATATGTATTGATCTATAAATTTCAAAACGCGACATAACCTTACGAAAAAAAATATTTTAAGTCTCGATTTATTACAAAAAGCGCCAAGTCCGTGTTTCATAATATTTAAATCTTGGTTACGGGAACGTTCAATATTGAAAAGGGCGTCTCCCATGCTGTAGCATCTGGTAAACTCATGACAATGCCACGGAAATATGTCCCTTATGCGGAATAAATTAAAAAAATGAGGTACAAGTAGCGCTACGTCCAATTTTATTGTGCCTATATTTATTACATTTAATAGTTTACTGGTTGAAACAAATTGCCATTTGGTTCAAATTTTGACAACGGAAAAAATAATCTCACGTTAAAACAAATAATTGACGCTTGAAACATAAAAATGTTGTTTTCCGAAAATATTGAATTGTGGACTAACTTGTCGCTTTTTGTAATTAGACGCCTCATTTAGAATATTACTTGTGACTTCATCGGTGTGTTTATTTAGATTTTTTATGTGCGGAAAAAGCTTCGATAATTATCAGATTCCTATGGCTCCGGGAGATTTTACTGGATAAATAAAATGTATATAAAATATTTTTAGATTTAACTCCAACACATACAAATATTTTTATAAGAATCCATCTTATTACCCAGGTGGTACAGTTCGGTTATGAGGTATACAGCGGCAAACACATTTTGAAAATAGCCGATATACTGGATTATTTGTTAGTTTAACCTAACTTAACCTAACCTAACCCAACCTAACATAACCTAAACTAACCCAAACTAACAAATAATTCAGTATATCGGGTATTTTCAAATGTGTTTTCCGCTGTATTCCTCATAACCGAACTGTACCCCTACTCTTTATCATTGTACAAAGTAGATACATAAACTAAAGAAAAAGAATATTTCTTATAACCTCAAATGATATAATATGAAACATAATATTTTGAATACATATTGGGTTGTGTGTATCCAAGTTTGAGAGACCTCACAATAAACCTCAACCCTGCACCTGCGGGGGGTAGGAATATTCTCACGACGTATATTATGATACTACCCCGGGAAATGAGTGTGGGGACACGTCGCGTTACTTTTTACAAGCTCTGTTTAATACGGTGATGGTTTTCAGTTTGTTTTATTATTTTACAAACTAGCTGTTTTACGATTTGAAACAAGGTCTCTGATGCAGGCTGCAAGGAGTTGAATAGACGTATAAAATAATGCACTTTGTAACTAACTGTAAACATCAAAATGTACTTAGGTAAATTTAATATAAAATGTTGTATTTTTATTGAACATAACATTTACGAGGCACAAGTCCATTGTAATGGTTTCAATTTTTTTTTTTGGAAACTCTGATATTTTAGATTATAATATAATGATAATTAGTTGTTTCAAAAATTTACAAGGCCAATAAAGATAAATCCAATTGCTGACAATAATCGTAAATAGGTACCGACGGTTACATGTAAGTTGTACGTATGCAGTTCATCGTGGGACACTTATTCGTGCGCCAAACATGAGTTCGTATAATGAGTTCGTATAACATTTTATCAAATGACGAGTTCTTCGTTGAACATTTCACCATGGAATACATTTGTACATGTCTTACAAAATGCGGCAATAGTTTGCAAATAGTACTATTCCAATTAGAAAAACCCTAACCTAACCTAACTTAACCTAACCTAACTTAACCTAACCTAACTTAACCTAACCTAACCTAGTAAAGACATCTCATAAAATTCACCATATGTTGTAGCATACGTACAAATATATTCCACGGTGAAATGTTCAACGAAGAACTTAAAGAAGGTTTATATCGAAGTATTAACACCTATTGTAACAATTACAATAAGTTGTCCGTCTTCACACTCAAAACTGTCTGGTTATAATATGTAAGTTATACGTATGCAGTTCATCGTGCGACACTTATTCGTACGCCGCAATACCTACGTCAGTGCTCGAAATGGAAAAATTTACGAACCGGAGCGCTCGACAGTTTTCTGAATGAGATTTTTACATAATAAAGTTATCAAAGTTTATATGTTTTTACTTCATAAAAATAATTGTGTTAGATTTTCTATTATATGGCCTATCCAGTTCAGACGGTCAAATTATTTATTCCACGAGACGGAGCGACAATTTTACCGATTTCACGAACAAGAACGGCACTCCGGTGCGTTCCGGTCCATTTCGAGCCCTGACCTACGTGAAACATGAGTTCGTATAACATTTTATCAAATGAAAAGTTTTCACCTTGGAATACATTTGTTCGTATCTTACAAAATGCGGCGATAGTTTCCAAATAGTACTGTTCCAATTAGATTAACCCTAACATAACCTTACCTAACCTAGTAAAGACATCTCCACATGTTATAGCATACGTACAAATATACTCCACGGTGAAATGTTCAACGAAGAACTCGTTATTTGATTAAGGTGATTCATCAGCAAAACGGAAAATAATTTTCAACCATAGGCGCGACGAAATTTTGCACTCGCTCCCATTCGGAGAGAGAATGTAGAGCTGGAAACACGTCATTTTGCTTCGTGATGGCGACGGCTGTAATAATTCTTAAATCGTGTAAAGATGACTTAAAACGTTACCCATTTACTTTAAAAAGAAAACATGTGAATGAATATATTATTATTGTTACTGATAAAACAATAAACAGAACATTAAATGGACACATGTTGGATTTATAAGACAAATTATATTTGGTTTGACATGCCTCATTTGCACCCGCGACCCGCAATCCGCGCATCGCCTAGCGACGATCTTTTTAGACCGTGTCTCAACTGAGGTATGGCCATAAATGTTACACGAACTCATGTTTCACGTATTGCGGCGCACGAATAAGTGTCCTACGGTGAAATTTTTACGTACAAATTTCCGGATACGGGTACCGACACAAAAAGAAGGTATAAAATATTAAACATAACATTATAATAATAACGGAGGGGTTTTATTTTTATTTTTATTATTTATTTCACTAGACAATTTTGCGAGCGGCTTACGCATCGGCATATATCGTCGTGGGTCCCAGCTTCGAATCTTTGATCTGGCAAAGTACACATTGTTTTTCAATTTATGCATGAGTCAGAGTATGGATCTACTAGGTTGAGCAAGTGGATCCATTTCTCGCAAAAATAAAATCTGGTACTACAAACCTCCACCCCGTGGAGGCCCATATAATTCTATTAGGATCGGACATCGTCGGAAAAAAGACAATGTTACTATTGCGAACTTGAAATATGTTTGGGTATTAAAAAAAATGTTTACAACTATTGTCCGGCAACTTCATCTTGGCTACGTGGCAAATCTGTGAACTACGTACAGCTAATCGAATTTCCGGTTTCAAATTAGGAACGCCCCCAAATTTTTCATTACATTTTTGACACTTCGTATTGGACGCATCTATCAATTTACGTAATTTGAAGCTTTTTATATTCAAAAGATGTCTAAAACAATACGAAATGATATTCGAATTATTATCAGTAAACTTTTGATTTATTGCGAAGAAGAAAAAGAGTCGTATTTAAAAGGCGAGCTTATACAATACTTTCAACAAGCCCATTTTACGGGTTCCTGTCATGTCAGGTATGTCAAAATTCAGTGTTGTAATACTAGAAATATTTCCCCAAATACTGGAAATTATGTTTGTATATTATAAAGTTATGTGTATCGTAATCTATTTTATTAATATTTTTAGACGTATAATAATTAAGTATAAATGATCATTAGTTGGTTGAGAAAAAAAAATTCTATTGATATTTATTGAACAATAATTAGACTTATAAATTAATGTACTTATAAACTTACTGAGAATAGAATTGATATAAACTTAAAACCTAATTTCGCGGGATATGTTTTCTCAAAAAATGACAACACTGTGAAATATTCTATACGCGATAAGAGCGACTTCCTGTTGTTGCCTAAATAATGTTGTCGTACAGTACTATATTTTCGGGGTCTTTTCAGATGTTATTGAATTAAAAAACCTTTATAATTCCTTAGTTAGAAGCCGGCTTGAGAGCTAGTCGATTGTTTGGGCCCCACATCACTTTAAATAGGACCGTATGGTAGAGCTAGTTCAAAATTTTTTTTTGTAATTCTTTCGATCATGTCCGATCATAATAAGACCATAATATAGGGGCCTCCACAGAGTAAAGGTTTGTATTGACAGATTTTGTTTTTAAGAGAAATGGATGTCAGCAACTTGCTCAACCTATTAGGCCCGCGCGACCATTGTGGGTGTACTTGATGTTATATGGATAATGTCCGTGGCTGTTTCCAATTAGTTTTATCTTAGGCTTATATACCGTAGTTTAAACGCTAAGCGTATTTATATTTGGCCACGTATTTTTCCAACTTTAAGGATGTCAAGTAATAGGTTTCATTTTTTTGTTGGTATTACGTACTCTCGGCGGTAAGCTTTATCAATTAAGCTTTCAATAAAAGTCGTATCCATGCGGGCATATGAGTACAATATCAGATTATTTGAAGTGTAAATAATAACTCAATATAATATACTATATGTTATTTATATAATACATAAAAATGAATGTTTGTTTGTTTGTCTGACTGTCTGTTCCGTATGCGTTCCTATACTATTCATCCAATTGCGATGAAACTTTAGTGAGTTGTGCGCATACCCGCGGTTTCTGAATTAGTACAACCAACTTCTTCTTTTTCTATTCGTATGCGTTCCTATACCATTCAGCCGATTGCGATGAAACTTTTGTGAGTTGTTGTGCGCACACCTGCAAAGGTTTCTGAATCAATACAACTATATTCTTCTTCTTTTGTTCATATGAGTTCCTATACCAAATTTGGAAAATCCATGTTTCTCACATGGACAGGTGTATGTGGCCTGCTCACGCGTTGGAGTTCGTGTACGCACCAGACGGAAAAACAAAAAATATTGTCTATCCAAAAGCATTTCAATAAACAGAATTAAAACACAAACACTTTCTTTCTTTGAGTGACATTGCAACGCATGCTGAGTACTCGCTAGTTTTTAATAAAAAAAAGTTTTAAGTAAGCATAATATAATTAATCGAAAAAATATTTCTTAGTTATGTGTTATTTAACTGCAATTTACAAATTGAGTAAAAATAACCATTGACATTATTCATGCAAGTTATCATTATTATCAGCTGGGATCGATCCACTAAATAGAATGACTCTCTTAATTCCCTCCACTCTTCTCGATCCATATATTATATTCACTGGTCCTAGGGTAAACTATATGACGGCACTTGTGTACAATGAATGTCCAAACAGCCCGATGCCATTTGATATGCTTAGCTATCACCATCACATCATGTACTTTCTTATGCTTCCTTATTCATTGGTTTATTTCTTGGTCTCTCCGCGTTATGCAGACATAACTCTTAAAATACTTACTTACTAGTGAAATAGTGCTCACTTTTTCTCCAACGAAATATTTCGTTAAAATATATTTTAAAATACATAAGAATTCATTTTTATTTTACATACTCTAAACAATCTAAATCCTTCGGAAAATGCAGAAAATTCAGACAATATAATATGAAGCAGAAATAAAATAGAGACGCCGCGTTTAAGGGAGGATAAATTTTACAATGTTTGTTCACCTTACCTACCCCTCTTCGACACTGGTTTAAGTCTGTACTAAATTTTAAAATATAAAAGATAAACACAGCTTAGACTTCCAATTTAGAAGCTTTGAGTTAATGGAATCGAGCCTGAATAAGCTAAACTTTTTCTGTCTCAAAGTTTTTTAAACAAAAGAATTAACGAATTAAAAAGTACCACGTTTATAATGGCTATTAGGTACTGAAAATAACATTTTTTTTAATAAAAATATTATCATCATCACCACTGAATCACGTTAAAAAAAATAGTAGATGAAGGCCTCTTCTAGCCGTGTTGATAGTTTATTTATTTATTAATTGAAATAAAATTACATCTAACGCAAAGGTTAAAAACATTATCATAATATCGTATTAATTGTGACGCAATTCACTTCTGTGACTTTGTGCATCATGATTTTTACATGCAGGCGGTTACATTGTAGTTTGGTGTTCATTGGTGTTTGGTTCGTGTCGCGATCGATTCGGCACTGATAGTTATATGCCTATGAGATAATAGGGCTGAGCTTGGGTGGCGTAGTTTATTATTTATAGAAGGGGTCAATAATTTGTGGTTTCCCTTATTTTTTCCTCGATAGATGTTACTTCTAGTGGTAGAGGGGTATCACAGCAAATAACTCAAACACTCAAAAACTACTGGATCTTTTATTGGTGACATTTTTTAAACCTGTAGAACACAATACAAGTAGATACTAACTTAAAGACTGTGATTTTGACATGCAGTTGATCGTGTCACAGTTTATGGTGAAAAATTGTATTGTAAATGTAACTTAATGTAACTGGGAACAAATTCATGTTTGAATAATTTACTTAAAAAGACGTAGGGGAAGCTGTTGTACCTCGGACCTATTTTCTGTTTTTGATTTTTCATAAATTACTGGTTATAGGTAAAATTGCCAACATTAGTTAGTCTGATTTTACCATCTGTTGCGCATGCTTTGATATATGTTTCAAATTAAATATCTTGATATTTATGGTAATTTTGGGCCGTATAAAAAAATGTGGATTTAGGTCCAAGGTACAACAGGGGTGTTGTACCTCGAACATATGGAGGTTGTACCTTGGACATACATTTAAAAAATCGTAATAAGGTGTCATTTGGGTACCTATGCTAAATAAAAACACAGATTTATTAAATTTGCAGGTTTTGTATATTACGATAAAAGAAAGAAGCTTTTTACAAATATGTTTTATGGAACAAAAGAACATTTTTTTCATAACAGTTATACTTAATCATAAACCATAATTAAACCTTAATTAGACTTAGGTAGATAGTATAATGAATCGTTTTTAATAATAAAACCTCAATTATCTCTTCCTTATCACCCTAATACTTGACCATTTCCTTAACATGATAAATGTAGATTTAGAATTTAGTAAATTAAGTAAATTTAGATTGGCATTTTTCAGGTGGTAGAATTTTCTGTATTATGCCATCTCAGGGATAATTCATTGAGTCGATGTTCTCCGACCATTTCCAACCCTTTAGCGATTTTTGCATTGAGCTAATCTTGGCCCCATCCTTGCTTATTTCTAGGATCTTTCCTAGAAAATAATAATTATTCTCTTTCATAAAGAAAAAATACAAAATCCCCCCTTGATATTCTAAATTCAGTGTAGATTAAAATTCATCTGGAAATTCTTGAGGTCCTTCTGAATTGCTGGAGTTTTCCAGTGCAAAATTATCAGCCGATGACTCGGCTGATGAAGATTCGAAACTAACAATAGCTTTTTCTTAACAGCAGAAACTTTTTTAAGAACCTAATTAGTTTTTTTCGATGGAATAATATTTTAAGTCTTCGCCAGCTTCGTTTTCTTCTTATCCTCGATTCTTAATTTCTCCGGTGTATCAGTCAGACTACGAAATCGACCATTTTCTCGCCCCTGGCGATTATTTTTCCGCGGGGCAGCTTTGGGGCGAGGTCTTATCATAGAAAGCATACTGCAAAGATGCAGCTTCTGTAATGTATTGCAGCAACATATTATGTTCTTCTTCTTCACTAAAAACTTTCTTTGAAGCAAGATTTTCATAAAGGGTGCAGACTTCCTTACCAGTATTTTCAAAATGATAAATATATCTTCTTATTGTGCTTCTGGGTAACCTGTTTAGTTTCGGAGCTCTGTTCAGCGTATATTTTTGTTCTTATATTAAACGGATCGCACTTTGTATTTTTTCGCGATCCGGGCGAACCCTTGATTCCTGTCTTGATACGTACGAGGCGTATTAAATAAACGCCTGGAATAAGTTTAAACAATAGGTTGAAATTAAATTGTATGTTTAAATGAATGACCAATAGTAATCATAGTCATACACAATATGAGTGGCAAACGCGTTGTACCTTGGACATGTTCGAGGTACAACGCATTTGTTATGTCCAAGGTACAACACCACGCCAAAATTACAAAAACAATTAATAGTTTTTTTTAGGTAAGGAATACAAAATCTATAATAACCCAATGTTATAGACATATGAAATTTAATTCAATTACATAATTACTTATTCACACAACAAACATAGTATGGCATATATTTACAAAAAAAATAAGTGAAAAAAACTTACTTTTACGAAC
Source organism: Rhyacophila brunnea (assembly GCF_057557595.1). Taxonomy (NCBI): domain Eukaryota; kingdom Metazoa; phylum Arthropoda; class Insecta; order Trichoptera; family Rhyacophilidae; genus Rhyacophila; species Rhyacophila brunnea. The sequence goes on along the minus strand of NW_028232904.1, from coordinate 24,813,761 downwards.
GAAAATTTTCAAAATCACTTCACATAAACACGCGTGCCGCTTGCCGTCTAAAACTAGCGTCAAGTATCCACCGAGAGGAAAGTGTTCAAACTACTATTGTAAATTTCAAGATAAAATGGCGCCAATATACAAAAACATGCATGTGTTCGAGGTACAACCATGTCCAAGGTACAACAGCTTCCCCTACATAATGACAGGTAGGCAGGTAGATAAAATAAAAGGTAGATAATTAATTTAGAAAAACAGTCATATCGTATCAATTATATTATACAATTCTGGTAACTCCTCTTAAGTGTCAAGTCGTACCCATAAAATATCTGATTATCAATATCAAATAGAATAATAATCTTATTAAATTTAATATAACTGGAACATTGGTGTCTCACATGCTTCACGAACAAAGTGTATTTTTACCACGTTTTTCTCAGCTCGTATTCTTGTTTGTTCGGTGGCTGTTTGTCCAGTACAAATCTTGCAATCAATTTTTAACTAACTTCCCGACTAGCTAGATATTTGAAACTTTTAGAATATATCAGAACACGATGCCAACGCATTCTTTTAATACTTTTAGCCATTTTTAAGTAGAATTGAATTAATTTTAAGTTAATTCTGTTTTGTATGAAAAGTTATTATGGAAGAAATCCGTAATCCAATCCACTATTATTGGTTGCTAAGGGGGTGGTCCTAGCAACTAAATTATTAATATATACGTGAGTTACTATGGAAATCAAAATGACATTTCAGTGTTCTATATTTGTTTGTTTGTTGCAAAATAGTAATTATTAATACATAGAATTGTCAAGTTTATATGATTCAACAGAAAATTTAAAAACGTGGTATATAAAAAAGTTCTTTTTATCTTGTAATTATTTTATCTCATTGCAATACGGTCATCTCTTTCAGGTAAAATAGCTCAAGGTAAATTATAGTTAATACGTATAATTTATATATACCTAACTAAGAGGTATGGCAAATAATGCGAATCCATATTATATCTCTGTCTAATTTGTCTTTCCGCATTTCACGCAGAGAAAATCGTGGGTAAATACTCGTTTAAAGTAAAATTATTCGTAGTATTTTTTTAAATCAAGCAATATGGAAATAAAAATATATATTTTCTATGCAATACAAAGGCACTCGTACTTAAAACGTGTATAAATAATAAATGTTGACAGCTCATTTTATTGTATTTTGGATTTTATTAAAGTATTGTAAATAACAATATACCTACCTACGTTATTATTATGAAAAGCTTTGAAATGAATAATAAAGCTCTGTTTAAAAAAGCTCACAAATATTAAGCTCTATTCGATATATTATTATAATGTTGTGTTGGTACCTACTTCATTTTTATGAACTAATTTCCTTCGTAAAGCATTATGTAGGTATTCATTTACTATTTTGGCTTATACTTTCCAGTTAAAAGTACCTTTTATATGATATAAAAATGTTGTACCACAATTGTTGATTGGAAAACTGTTAAATTTATATATTTATTATCTACAAAAAATGTTAACATTACATTCAAATAATTTATAGCTTAAACCAGAGCGTTGGAGCGGACTCTTTTTTGAGTTGCTCCGTTCCAGCTCCGCCCCGGGACCTAATACTTACTTCGGCTTCTCTCCAGGTTCTGCTCGGCTTCGGGTGCTTTCGGGAGCAGAAGCTCCGCTTCGGGTGAAAAGTATTATATGTATACAAATGTTAAAAAAAATAGGTAGTTTTAAAATAATCGTCATTTTCATTATTAATTCTATTAAACAAAATTACTGAAAGCAAATCGTCTCGCATTATTTGCTTCTTCTGTCAAAAAAAGTTATTTATCACTCAGCAGTGTTGCCATATTTCAAATAATTCCAGTGTTGCAAAGCGTCAAAATATACTATTTTCATTGGATTTAGGACTAAAATTTAGTAATAAAAAAACATCCGGAGCACTAGAGCACTACAAATTTTCGGTGCTCCGGCTCCACTCCTGCTCCGGGTAAAATCCTAATGCTCCAGTGCTCCGGGCGCTTGCTCCGAGCTCCGCTCTAACGCTCTTGTTTAAACGGTAAAGTTGACAGCAGATATGTTTGCGCGCTGTAATAAAATAACATTATTTGAATGTGATGTTTTAAAGGATGAATGTGATGATGTTTTTACATCACTGAGTACAGCTGCAAATTGTGGATATCTATTAGAATGTCGACGAATTGAAAGGTGCCCTGGCGGTGGATAAGACGGAAGAGCAAGGAAAAATTGTAAAGTTCTTTAACATAATAGGAGTGAGGATCTGATTGAGCGAGTCGCAGTCAAAGCCTCGGTAAAATCACAAAAAAAAAGTGTCGCTACTACTACTACCGATAAGATATTCCGGAAATAATATGTTGACTTTACGGTTTTATACCTGCGGTATAATACAAAAAACCTCATTCATTTGTGTAATTTTTTTTCAAACAATTTTTAAATAATGTTTGTTCGTAAACGAAAAGATGTAAGTATACTAGTCTAGACTGGGTTTTTTTTTAAATGCATTGAAACAATATAACTATTGGTGTCGTATATCGTAAAGTTTGAAATAGACATAATGACAGAAGCCCGGTTACAGATTAGGATTTAATTCGATTGTTGATAAGCTTTGTTTAGTTAACTGACCATTTAACTGTCAAACAATTATTTCAACAAACAAGTACAAACGGGGACACAAGAATGGATATTCAAAAACAGATTATTGTTTTGAAAGTTGGAAGGTTCCTAAGGTGACCTCTGACTTTAAGTTAAAATTCTGCCAGTGAATTAGTAACTGCTACAGTTGTCAAGTTAGGCTTCCTTTATTATGATATTGCTAGTTTATGATGTATTATTCAAATATTTTGATAAAATATTTAACCATTTATTTGTTTCGATTGTCAGTAAGATGGCCTTACGTCTTGTAAGTTATTTGAATTGATTACAAACTGTCTTAACAATTATATATTTTACTTACCATATACCAGTGGCGAAGGGTGGAGGTAGGCTGTGAAGATCCGCCACAAATAGTGCACATTAAACTTTGTTAGTCATACGTATTTGTTTATATTGTACTAAAACTACAATTTACAGATGGTGTTGATTAGTCATTAAAAACCTTTTTTCAATTCATTAAGCTCTGCCGTAACCAAATTATAATAGATAAAAAATATTCTATAATCTATATAATATCGAAAGTTATGTATGATTTAATTGCAAAATTTTATATATGTGTGGGTGCTTCACGGATCTTCAGGCAGAGTGTACTTTTAAATAAGCATATTAAGTTTGTTTTAATACCCTACCATCTAGCATGACTTGCCAGGAAAACATTAATTTAAAACTACAATGTATCTTGCAACATAATATTGGTAAAATTGCAAGATAAGCAAATCAACGCGATCAAGACAAACAAATTTCAACAGAAAGCTTATTTATCAAAATTATATAATAATTTAATAATTCAATAATATCGCAAATTAAGAAATAATGCTATGAAAGTTTGCTATGATATGATGACACAAAAGTTGTTTGTATGAAAATCAATCTTACTCAATTATTGAAACTGCATAATTGTTCAAATTAAATTCAATCCTTTTATAATTTACGAAAGAATCATGCATTGCACTCACCGGTCATTCGTCCTAAGCCAAATTGGCGTTTTCTTTGTCTCAATTCACTATAAAAATCAAGGGGGCGAATGATCAAAATATAACACAAGTACTGACGCCATTCAAACCTACAGTCGCATCCACGATCTCACGATTGGTAAATTTTCTCGCAACACACTTACGTAATTATTAATTGTAAAATTCATTAATCTCATAGCTCGAATCTGTATTAACGATTATATCTTTTTGTGGTTAAGGGAAATAAACTGGGATTAACTTATCACGCACAAATCCTTCTACTCTTTAGAACCTACCCAACCCATCTCACCACATCCTTTACCTCATATTTTATAGATAGACGAGTATTTTTTGACTATTATCTATTATGGCTTGGTTTCGCAGGTTTTAATTAAATTTTAAAAACTAGCCAACACCATCTGTTAATTGTAGTCTTATGCCCAATGACAACAAATACGCATGCCTGACAAAGCTTAATGTGCACTATTTATGGCGGATCTTAAAAAGCTACCTCCATCCTTCGCTACTGCTATATACTAAATAACGTGCGGTCTACATCCATATAAAATCACTACTAGATGGTCATCAATATTAACGGCATTTCAAATAATACATGAGAAGAATAGTAGCTACCTAAGTTGTTGGTAAAATTATTATGAGTTGAAAAACATAATCGGCAAAATTTGATGGATGTAGGTTTAACATGTTTTTTTAAATAGGGGTTGTTTCTGGGATACATACTTATTCTTAATTATATAAAATAATATACCTATATTTTTGCATATTTTCAGTACACCTATGACTTAGAATTTGATACAAACAAACTAATATGATGACAAAACGTTAAAAATTAAATGTATGGACAGTTCAATCTTATAAACAATAAATAGAGTCCGTATATTATAATATGCTACGTTCTGCGATAAAAAACTATTTTTTAAATGGTTTTGGAACAGAATCATTGTTATTAATTTTTGATTTATTAACTTTAATTATTAAAGTAAAATTAACAAAAACCATTTTCTACAACGAAAAAATGTCAATCGAATTAATAAACTATGTTTATATTATACGATCTACCATAATACGTATCAATAGATTCTTCATTGTAGGCAATAATATTTAATTCAGAATTTATCAAAAATGTTCAACTACGTGTTATGTTAATAAATATGAGAGATAATGCGATTAATTTATAATAATATATTCTTCTTCACTGTAACCCTTCTGACTGAAGATCGTGTACACTCTGTAGTGGATATTTTGGAACTATAGATCAGCCTTTTCTAACTTCATCTATCCTCTACAAGCCTCGTTGTGGATGCTATCGGTTTTCCAGTGAATATACACATAGTATACACTCTCACTCCACTTTATTACTATTAACCCAAATCTATTATTATTTTGACACCTTCTGAGCCTCAGAAAATAATATTAAATAATCATAAAACATGGCGCCAGGACACCAAGCATAATTTCTCATTAATGCGCGACTTTTTTAGTATCGAGGAATTGGTTCTGTGGTAATAATTGTGAAGTCAACAGTTAAATATGTCTAGATTTTATGATATCAACGTATGAGTTATAACGCAGAACAACATTGTATGACTTAAAAATATAATAAGCGTGTTGACAGTGCCAAAGCTTGCAATAGACTGACTGACCCAGTGTCACCAAAGTTCCTTGTTCTGTCCATATTACCCATAGTAGTTCTGCACCAGCACTAAATTCCCAAAACGTCGAGTATTTTTCACGCTTGGCTCATAATTTCCAGCATTCTATCTCATGGAAAAAATCGACAACACCAAGAATTTTGTCAGCAAAATATTTTTATTAACATATTACAATACATCCATATAGATATCAGCCAGGTCATAGCGAATTTGGCTATTGTCAATCTAGGTTTATTTTCATCACGAGCAGGCGCTTTATCATTCCGCTCGCTCAAGGCCGTCCATATTAAATTAGCGTGTAAAAATGCTGTACTTTACACTCAAGTAGTTTGCCCCAGTCGATTGTTTTAAATAATTTAATTGTATATTGTTCACATACTACAAACTCTTCATTAATCATAGTGAAATACTTTACCGAAATACGAGTCTTTATGATATAATTTTAATATTGGTGGCGCTTTTAGCAGTGGACTGTAATTTAAAGGTGGTGGTGGATAGTGGATTACGGATCTAGGGGGGGTGGGTTATACAGGATGTCAGACACTGCCCTTTAAGTTTAGAGGGTGCGCGCTGTGGCCGGTTCGGTGTTCACGCACTGGTAAACGGATGGTACACAATTGATGGATGATATATTATGAGGTTGATGAATGATGATGATAAGTTCAGAATGGATGAAATAGACGTGACGTTTACTCAAATCGTAACAGATTTAGTGTAATGAAGGTCGAAAAGATACTTTTTGTATGAATCACTCTGTAGTTAAAGTTCGTTTACTCATTCGTATCGTATCAGAAAGAGCTAGATAGCTTTAGCAAGCCTATGCGCTCGGCTACCTTGGAGTAACTAAACTTAACTTTCATCACGGTCGATTATGACCCATGACTAGTGGTCTTGTGATAATAATTGGGGATTTGAGGTTGGTGGAAAGAAAGTATGAATACGAATATAAATGGCCCAACCAAATATGTTTAAAAAGTTTTATTTTTTTATATAAATTCGCGGCCCGCTGGCTACAATGGCATTTAATGGGTTTAAACATTGAATTTTATCGATTACGATTCTTATAAATCGTCGTATTGTGAAATATTCCATATTATATTTTGACTTACTAAGTAGGTACCTATTATTATTCCGTACGTAAATGGGATGGATATCTGAGGCGAATGCTAAAATAGCTTTTACTATTCTAAGAACAGAGTATTATTTTTAATATAATAAAATTCAAATAAATAAATATCGGATAACAACTAAATTGGTATACATGTGAAATATTACTAATCATCTACCTGTAATACTTAAGTGATTTTGAACCGTTGCGAGTAGGTATAGTAATTATAATATTCAAAAGCCCAAAAACAGTGCTCGCGAGGACAAAAGGAAAGGTTTTTTCCACTTCCGGCTGTCTTATCCTGTCCCTGCTGAATATTTTTTGAACTTTTACGCGTGGAAATAAAATATTTTGGCGTCTCTCGTTGCACTAGTATATATTTTAAAGTTTATTTGTATATTATAGAAAAAAATACTTACTCACTACTATTATTTGACATGCATCCCTTATTAATGAAGTTCCTTAAACTTCATTAATAAACTATTTTTTTGATTCAACATGAGAACATATTATTACATCCATCGTATCCAGAAATTTGTACGTAAACAGTTCACCGCAGGACACTTATTCGTGCGCCGCAGTACGTGAAACGTGAGTTCGTGTAACATTTTAATCAAATGACGAGTTCTTCGTTAAACATTTCACCGTTGAGTATATTTGTACGTACGCTACATGTGGAGATGGCTTTACTAGGTTAGGTTAGATTAAGTTAGGTAAGATTAGGGTTAATCTAATTGAAACAGTACTACTTGCAAATTATCGCCGCATTTTGTAAGATACGTACAAATGTATTCCACAGTGAAATGTTCAACGAAGAATTCGTCATTTGATAAAATGTTATACGAACTCATGTTTGACGTACTGCGGCGCACGAATAAGTGTCCCACGATGAACTGCATACGTACAACTTACCATCATCCATATACAAACTAGAAAAAATCATTCAAAAATCATAATATTAAAGCCGATAGCCAACATCATAACGTGATTCGATAAGCATTTCATGTAAAAATAATTATACTAGTTTAAATCGTCGTAATTTAATAAGAAGCCCGTAGCTTAGTTGTAAAATCATACTGGCGCAAATCCAGCAGACATAGGTTCATGTCCCGTCGGTTGTCGTATATTTTTTACAAAATGATTTTTTCTAGTGTGTATAATTGCTGGAGATGTTTTTAAATTATGTATATTAATTATATTATAAGTCATATTGACGATTGAATCCAATACTACCATGTATTCCTTATTTTACAACAACGCTGTTTTTCTTATGATGACATTTTGATCAATGACGTTCAGACAGTTTGAGTATTATTTGACAGGTCGATTTGACTCTATGGAATAAATCACGAGATTGTTAAAGCAATTTTGTTGGCTTTTCTAGCAAAATTGAGTTCATGTTAAGTTGACATCGTATTAATGCTCTATGTGAAAGATTTATTACTTATATACTTAAATATTGTCATATTCTTATGGGAATAGATAGTGAAAAAAATAAGTAAAATATTTTTTTCAAAAAGAAAAAGTCATTAGGAAACAAAATGACAAAACCAGTGTAACGCATAGTCACAATGGAACCAGAAAAGCCTCAACACACGCAATAGCTTTCCGTTTGACTTAGTGTATGGTTAAAACTCTCCCAGAGAAGGCACATATAATATTACATAATTCAATGATGTGGTCTGAATCTCACCACACTCTAAAAGTGGGGACTTTTTCAAGCCCCACTTATGTATGATATTATAAACACACCTGGATTGTCTACATCGAATTTAGTTCAGATACATGACAATATATGTCACGTATCTGAACCAAATTTGAAGCCTAAAATCAGAAAGTTATAATGTCGTAAGACGATGTCATGGTTAAAAAAAATAATTAAAATCCCAGTTTACAAATTTATAACAATTAAATAATAGATTTGCTACAAACTATAAATATCATTTTAAATTAACATAGTTAATTAATTAATTCAGATTGTTAAAAGCAAAGTGGCTACTATCGATTTTTGAAATGCACAACAGTCACTTCCTGTAATTTTGAAATTACATCAAATAGTCTTATTATTTTTAATTTAAACAGTTCAGCAATTCATACTCAATTAATATATTATGACGTAATGTAATACAATGTATCGTCTCTGTTTTAGCAGAACACACTAACTGGAGAATACTAGTTTCTTTATTAAGAAGGTTTCCAGAAGGTAAAGTTTGAAATTAGGAACATTTTGGTACTAACTAAATATGTCATTTTTTCGAATTAGTGTCTTCTACCAGAACAGTGACGTTATCATGTAGGTAGATAGGTACGTAAAAATCCGCAAAAACTAGTCAATACAGTAGACCGAGGGTAATTGAAGGAATTTGAATAAAAATTATAATTGATTTGAATATTATTCTACTATTCGATTTGAATAATTTTTACGACACAGGTTTTGTTATCAGTGTGTATTTGGGCATTTTCGCCAAAGTTTGTACATGTTTGAAATTTGGGTAATATTATTTTTTCACTCAAATTAACCATTTTTATATAGCTAGCAGATTCCTTGTTCTATTGCTGAATTGGTGATAGCAATTTTTCAGCAAAATATTGATTAATACAATATTTATATCATTTTTATTATGAAATTGGGCATAATAAGTTTCCGTTCCGTGACTACGAAACTTAGCTTTTAAAACATGAATGAAACACTTTTTATCACTTAAAAGAGCTCTATTAGATTAAAAAAACCATACACTTCAAAATAAAACTACAAATAGTCAAAAAATATTATTGAATTTTAATTCTTGGGCACATTTCGTTCCCCTCCGTTACCCTATGTCTATAATGGCAGAGCATTTTTCCTTTAGTATTTGAAAAAACCAATCAATGTTCGTTCTGCTATTTTTTTAAAGACAATAATCACTTTTACTAAATTTTATTGGAAAAATAAATAAGTTTCGTTATTTAATAATCAAATGAAAAATAGTTAACGTTCAACTTTTTTGGGGACATTTTCGGAATGGAACGAAATGGTAACGGAGTGTAATTTGTAAAGCTTAAGTTACATGTTACCATAAAAACAAATTTTTGTTTTATGAAATTTATTTGAATTTTTTGATAGACAGATAAATATTCAACGTGCGTCAAAATAACAAAACAAATCAAACTTAATCACTAAAATAGACATATTTTATAATAAATTTCACAATACTTGTAAAATAAGGTAGGTAATAATTTTGACACACTATACATTACCATAACTTTATTTGGCATTTATATTATTTGTAACTCAGATAAAAAATATTTTTAAGCAAATTAACAATATATGAAAAAAAAAATCAGCAAGGGATTCAGACGCGAGTTCCTAGCGCGGCACGGAGTATATAACTTTTACGAAAATAATTATAGTCAAACTCGGTTATTACGATCTCTGACATAGCGAGATCTCGGATGTAATAACGAAACATTTGTTGACAATTGGTTTATGATTTTCGCCATACATTTAATTCTTTCACTGTTATAACGAGCAACTTATCGGATATACCGAGCTAAAATACTGTTAATGTGTCGACCGTTTTAAAACATTTCGACCCTAAGCAATAAAATCCGATTGGACAGGATGCCGCCGGGGTCGGATTACGTTTATGACACTAGTAAAGTGTCTAAGTACCTACCTTATTGGTGTTTCACCGACAATAATAAAAAAGTATCCACGCATATGGTTGAAAAATCCAAGGTTTGTGAAGTCCGTAGGTACCTACCAGCGTTAATTACAATAAACAACTTCTTTTGTAGTTTATGAATGCCATGCTCGTTTCGGGGATTTTTACGATGGTTTCCAAATTTTTTATTTTCGGCTTTTTGTGTAATGTGACATGCTCATTTAAAAATACCTATTCTCTGATATAACGAGTAACGCTTATAACAAGCAAATTCAGTCGGTCCCATCTTCCTCGTAATAACCAAGTTCGACTTTATGTTGTCTTGAAATTTAATTGTATTCATCAACATAAAATGTAGCTATACAGGTTGATTGTAATCAAGACGTACTTTTCTGACATTTCGTGAATACCTACAGTTCTAGGTATTAAATCTAATCGAGTACACATTTCTGTTAAACGTGACAAAAAAATACTTTTTCATACATTTTTATAAATTTCTATGCCTAAAATGTATGGAGAAGTTTTAAAATTTTGGTGGCGTATAACAGAAAGAGTATGACAGAGCCAGTGCCTGTCTCGCAATTATTTCAGTCTGGTGTTTTTTCTTTTCCTTCTGTTGTTTTTTTTTATCTCCATACTTTTATGTGCGCTATTTTTGCGTATTCAGACATATCACATACTTTTTTAATCTTTATTATATTATTATATTATAGTCAGGTTATTTTTTATATTTTTTAATGAAAATATTTTTGTTTTTCATACGAACAGACAAAATAATTTTTTTTATAATCTATGAAGAACTAAACACACACTGTAAACCCAACTTTATGCATGCCATTTCGTTACTTTTACATTCCACATATACGTTACCACCAATATAGTTTCGGAGTGGAAGTAACGGATTCTGTTTCAGAAGTGTTTGAAGCCAAAATTTAGCTTAGTTTTATTGTTAAACCTGCGATATGTTTTATTATATCTGTAGTATGAAAGATAAGCTCCATATGTGTAGTATGTGAAATAGAAATATGTGTTTTCTTACCTTATAAATCGTGGTAACAGTAGTGGAACTTCTTAAATGACCAACCCAGAAAGCAACCTGTTCCGATAGCGATACCGACACACACCAACAATTTAAAGTGTACATGGCGATCAGTGTTATACAAAAATGTTGCTACATTAAAAAAAAACATATTTATAGTGAAAATTTTTCGCCTTCATGCTAAAATCGTGGTAACGGAATGTGGAGTTCCACTTTTTCAAATATCCTGGGACACACTTTAAACGTGATTTTTTTTCAATATTGGTACAAATTTACGAAAAAACTATATATTTTCCAAAAATATATAATGTAAGCTGTTGAAAACACTACGAATTTAATTTTACACACTCAAAATTAATGACGAAATCAGACTTTGTTTATTTGAATTTATGGGTGGGACATGGTAAAAACGCACTACCTTTCGATCTAAATAATCAATTAAAAATATATACAGGTCAGATAGTTGTATTTAACTGATTGAATAGAGTAAATTAATAAATTTGCATGTTAAAAGTACATAACTTTCCAACATTTTATAATATAATAACTATGAAAAAATCAATCAAAGTCATGGGACATGCCAAAAACGCAATGTACAAACTTTGGCGAAAATGCCCATTTGCCAGTGGTAAGTGCCTGAAGATGCCAAAATGCGAAACCCAAGCCAATATCAGCCTAGTCATAGTAAATAATTACAAGATAAAAAAAAACTTTTTATATACAACGCGACAAATCCTAATAGTTAAAATTTGTAGCAATAAGTATGTAACTGCGTAGCATAGAGATAAATGCAACGGACGGGGCGTAAACACAGGAGTTGCAGGGTTCAATTCTCAGTGTGTTTTTCAAAAATTATGTACGTTCAATAATCAGAATGGTACATTCTTAAATTTTGTGAATTATTCGTTGAATAATAGAAATAGTTAATAATAATATATGAATTTAAACCTCGGGTTATAAAACGGATATAGATAATTTATAAAATGAATTTTCCACGTGGTATTCGCTACGTGTAAAAAATATGGTACGTATTTTGCTTGTAGTAGCTTTAATTAATAATATATAAATTTATGGATATTATAAAGTAGGTAATATTAAAAATAAAAGTTGAATGTTAAAAAAACACTTAACAAGTTTGCGACCTTAGTTTGGAACTGTTGATCCGTATGTTATCCATGCAAATTAATTCTAATAACGACGTTATAGGAGGTTATTATTTTAAATACTTTCATCAAAATATCAGTAAATAACAAATTATATGATACCATCTGTGATGAATCACCGGAAATATTAACACAGACCACAGCGTCGATAAATTAAACTCATCGTTTTATTTTAAAAGGATAATCTTTATTGCTCACTTCACTGTGCTCTCCGAACGTCGGTTCAGAGCTTTTTTTGTTCAGTTCCGGTACAGTTTTGTCACCCTTAATCTCCAGGGGGCGGTATTTTTTACGTTTTACCCCACGAAGCCTTTTTTTGTCTTATTTCGTGTTGCCACAACATTGGGGCAGAGAGAATTTCAGCGAAGTTTTAGAACTAACAGAATATTTTCAAGCGGCGAGCTTTTGTCAAAAGCGTACCACGGGAAAAAATCGGACATATCATTTTCATTCTTTATAAATCTACTTTCATTTAAACTTTTCATGTTTTTTCCGAAGTTTTTTTTGGCAGCATTTTATTCCGAGGATTGAAATATGTACAGACACGCAGATTAAAAGATTATAACTGAAATATTTTTAAAAATGACTTGAGATTTAAAAAGAAATTTTCAATTCGAGAAATATCTTTAAAATTTCTTTTACAGCAAAAAAACAAATTAAATGAGTCATATTTCAAAAAGTTTAAAACTTTAATATACTATTTAAAGTACTATTTTTTTATTCATTGAATCATCATTATCAACATCTGAGCCAGGGTTGGTCCTACCTTTCTTCAAGAATTTCTTTCTTCTCCCCCCAGACTAGTGCCTTCTAAATATCTCCATATGTTCCTCATTGCTGGCCGATGTAGCTGCAGTGAAGATTTTTGGAATTGCCATAAAGCAATCATTTATGAAATATACATTAACTAAGAAGAACGATGAGGAAAACTTTATGGCTATACCTCAGTTGAGGCATGGTCTAAAAAGAAGGTGACTAGGCGATGAGCGGATTGTGCAAATGACGCGAGCCGAACGAAATATAATTTGTCATAAAAATTCAACATGCGTCCATTTAATGTTCTGTTTCTTGTTCTATTAGTAATATTAATAACATATTCATTGTCATGTTTTCTTTTTCAAGTAAATGGGTAACGTTTTTTAGGCATCTTTACACAATTTAAGAATTAATACCCCCGTTGCCATCACAAAACAAATTGACGTATTCACAGCTCGACTTTCGCTCTCCGATTGCCAGAGAGTCCAAAATTTCGTCGCACCTATAGTTGAAAACTTCACTGAAGTTTCACTGAAGTATGCTCTTAATAATTCTTCTTTCTTCTTTCGACCATGTCCGATCCTAATAGGATCATATGGGCCTCCACAGAGTAGAAGTTTGTATTGACAGATTTTGTTTTTTTACGAGAAATGGATGTCAGCCACTTGCTCAACCTATTAGGTCCATACCTTGACACACATAAATTGAAAAACAATATGTGTACTTGCCAGACCCAAGATTAGAACCTGGGATCCACGGCGTTATAGTCCAACGCTTAAGCCGCGCGGCCACCGTGGGTGTAATTAATAATTAGTGCTCATTATAATCATTTATCATAAACCTGGAAAATATTTTTTGATGATTTTGTCAATAGCTTATCTGGGTAGTATATAATAATATAACATTTTTCACTTTATATTTTCAGGAATCCAAATGATCATTTCCGCCAGGAGGCTATCCTGGCAGCATCACGCGAGAGGAACCGCTTCCGCAGCATCACATGGGACGAATACGATTCAGTACACCAGAAATATCTTGAAATAGGTAACAATATACATATTATTCTAATAAGATTCTTGCTTATCTGCATCTATATAAGCCAATATGAAGCTTGCTATTTTTTTGGTAGTGAATTTAGTATTACATAATATTGATTTTGTTTCATATTATACTTAATTATCTAATTAAATGTATAAAGGTATAGAGGTCCGTCCCTTGACTCATCGCTAAAATCCCATACCTTGCTTACACATTACACGTGAAAATAACAATGCGCACTTTTGAAATCTTTGTGTTTCATTATCTTAAAAAATAAATCGACGTCAACCTAGTTTTATATATATATAAAAATCATTAAAAGGTGAGTTAATGTTCATTTATTGAATCTAATAAAATTGGAGACCGTACTATGGTTTACGGTCATCTCTTTTCGATAAGAAAGCTCACGGCGAACTGTGCCACGGTGAAATGTTTTACGTAAAATTTACATGTAACTGAATAGATAAATATGTACATCATATTTTCGTAGAACTATTGATTAAATTTATGATATATACATTTATTTATGTAAATAACAAATAACTTCAACAGGACGTTTCAAAGACCACTTCTGTAAAATATTTCAAAATATCAGTTACAATAATTCTGCATTCAGCTGACGAATTTATGTCAGATCTCCACATGCTACCTACCTCCACCCTTTGCCAGTGATGATAGGTATCACTTTTTTAATAATATGGGAGTAGGAAAATTAATTTGTGTTAATAAAAATTCATATTCTTCCTAATAATTTCATCGTTTTTTTTCTTCAGAATACAATGAAATTTTTTACAGTTAAAATAAATTTTTGAATTTCGAAATTGATCCATTTTGCGAATGTAGTAAAAATAGAGAAGAGAAAATAGCAAATCTTAACAAATTTCCACAGTATTGATTTAGATTAAGTTTTATAAATTGAACTATCATTAGTAGAACTTATATTATTATTTGAGCTTCGGAATAAACTTTTATAAATTCAAAAACTTTGAAGTTGTCGATATTGACAGCTATTTCCGACTACAGAGCCATCTGACAATGACAGAATGGTAATAAATTATAGTGATTGAAATCAGTGTTTAATTAATCTGGTAAACGGGATTAAAACTATAGATTACTATGCATACAATAAGGGAATGCAATACTGGTATTCGTTATTTCTTATTAAAATATATATTGCGTGAAATAACTGGGAAAATATAAGAAAGTATCTACCATTAAACAAAGATATAAACATCTCTTTAAAACATTAATATTTCATAGAAAGAATATCTAAATACTGTAAAGGTTTTATACAGCTCTAGAACTGACATCTTATTGTATATGCTCACTTCTAGAGCATAGACATGCAACGGAAATGTACACAGTTTTCAATTGTTAGAGTTTCAAAAAGTAGACGTTCCGAACAGCTCGTCCATTCCATTAAATTATCTAAATTCAAAAGTATTAGTATCATTAGCACTTTTGTCAATTCATAAATTAACATACTGTAATTTTATCTTGCCATGTTATAATATGTAGGTAATAATTATTTTGCTTCATACTAAATAATATAAATGCCTACATATTGACCACAGTGTTTCCGTAAATGAGACCCGTACTATAGCACATCTCACACACAATCGCAACAGTCTTAATATAAAATAATAACGCGGGTACATTAATAGTTGACCACAGCATAATAACAGCTACTCTCCCTTATATTATAAGTAAACCTTTAAAAATAGGTAAAGATAAGATATGGTAGATATGTTGATGTTTAAAAATACTTGATAGATGAATGATTGGCACTTTCTTCTTCGAATGATCTATCAATAAATTTATATTATGAAGTAATCATAGATGTGTATGTGCCCGACTGATAATTCCACAATTTTTTTTTATTAGTATTCTTATTTGTCCGGTACAAATCTTGCAATCGATTTTTAACTAACTTCCCGACTAGCTAGACATTTGAAACTTTTAGAATATATCAGAACACAATGCCAATGTATTTTTTAATACTTATAGCCTTCTTTAAGTAGAATTGATTTAATTTTAAGTTAATTCTGTTTTGTATGAAAAGTTATTTCGGAAGAAATCCGTAAAAACTAAAACTATTATTGGTTACTAAGTGGGTCCTAGCAACTAAATTATTAATATTAATATATACGTGCGTTACTGTGGAAATCAATATGACATTTCAGTATTATTTCTATCAAGTACAAATTTTTTTGATCGTTTAAGCTAGTCAAGTCAAGTTTATATGATTCAACAGAACATTTAAAAACGTTGTACATAAAAAGTTCTTTTTATCTTGTAATTACTATACTTTGACGTCAAACGACACTGGTAGTAAACCTGACATCGCGTAACGCGACAAAAAATTACAGTCCTGTACAAGCTTTTATGTTAGTTAATACCTAACCTAATAGTTTCCACTTTCAACACCGGATATATCGGTATTGTCTGGTTTTAAAACCGGTATTTCGATATCAAAAAATAGTGAGAAACCGGTTTTTAAATACCGGTATTGTAATACCTACTTACGATAGCCTGTACTAAATTGAGTATGTCACCTATTGACCTTACGTTAGAAAGCGAGTGCAATACATCCCTCAGTTCAGTGCTCCTTCCTTTGCTTCTAACCTTATTAACCTTGCAATAAGTAGGTCGCTTTTATAGCACAAGATAGTGATTTGATTACGGTAGGTGAATCTGTTGAGCAATATTTATAAATGTGGACAGATATGTGTTGAATATTAATAATTACATACAATTAAATTAACGACTCAATTTGTATCAATGCTGTCAAAGAAACGTTCTACATTTATGTGTCGCTAGATTTCAAAACCAGCAAAGTCCATAATAGATGAATAGGAGAAAAACAGCTTTTTATTTTCTCAAATACACAGTCACAAGGGTGAACGTTTATATTACTTCGAGTACTTATAGAATATTTAAAATTAATAAATTCCACATTTTGATAATGCAGAAATGTTAGAAAGCAGTAGTTCTTCAGTAAATCACAAAAAAGTCTAAAATACCTAAAGGTGAACTGATTTTGAAATGTAGCGACACATATATTTTTAATAGGTATATTATTATAACCACTAGAAAAAACCTTTTTGAGAAAAATACGACATCCAGCAAGATTTGATCCTGCGCATCCTGGGATTTCTCACACGTGTTTTCAAATAACGTCTGTTCAATAAAATAATGTTATATCCTTAAATCTTGTCAACTATTTGTTGAAAAAAAGGTTATTAATGAAAATAATATAATAAATAAAAACCTTACTTAGGTAAACATAGTTCATTTCATTAATGGTTCACGGATAGAACAACTGCTTCTGCACCACTCGAAGTAGCATTGCGCTGTGTGAACAATTCGATGGCTCTAAGAGCCAAGTAATGATTTTTTTACTTTAATTATCTCAGAAAGTATATCGCCAATCTTTTTTTTACAACTCTTTGGAAACCGACCACAAAAAAACACTTAAGATAGGCGAGTGGAAATGCTGGTAACGCCAACTAACCAAGCGTTTAGTGACGTAAACTGATAGATCCGCGGACCCCTTCCATATCGTCACACTAAAATAGTCATTTTGTATTTTGGTTTAGCGGTCATGTCGTTTGAAAAATTGACGAGCGCGTCGTCGCCTACCTTAGACCAGTCTGGTAGAAGATAACAATATCATACAAATATGTATTAATAAGTCTACTTTTAATAATACATTTATTATATAATAGGTCGTTAAAATGAATCACTTACAAGCCGTATTATCATATTATTGCAGTATTGTATTATTTATTTATTATACCATTCAATTGTAGGTCTTGCTAAACCATTTCTTTTGTGAAACTGTTAAATTTATATTATATAAATTTAATAATAAAAGTCTAGCTGAGAAAAAAACATTTAAATTCCGTTTTCACGCGAGATGGGATTTCTACGAATGAAAAAGGAGAAACAAAACCATCCCACGCATAGCCTTTTAGTGTTATAACATGGGTATTCAACATTTTTATTTTTAGGGGCTACTTTTCAATTAGAATTTTAAATGAATGTTTTTACGAGCAACACAAATAAATATAGACCACTCAAAACCAACCCGCTAAGCACAACACTTGATCTTAATAGTAATGGGAGAAGCATATACTCAATAATAAGGTCGCCACATACTCAAATGTGGTTTGACTGGTTTTGACTTTCTAATAAAACTGCCGGTGGGAGAGAGGAACATGGTGAACGTACAAAATTATTGATCATATTAAATAGTAAATAAATACTAAGTATTATACGATGGTTTTATTTATTTATAACTAAGAAATACTTTGGGCCCACGTTGGTCGCCAGTTATAGTATGTTTTGGTTATAAAAAAGAAACATTTCCGGTTAAGTATTTATTCAGAGTTCACAGAGATTAATCAAAAATAACATAGAATACTTCAATAGGTACACGAAAACAGATTAACATGATAAGATGACTCGCTTGACCAAATAATTAGATGAACTTGCCAAAGGATTAGTTGAGTTCAGGTAGGTATCACATTTGACAATTAGATACCACACTTATCACTAAAAACGTATCTAGATAGTGTAAGGTACTTAGTTTTAAAATAGAGGAAATGTATGATCAAAAGAGTCAGAGCAAATCAGACTAAACTGACTGGCTCTAAGACTGCGTTAAAGTTCCCACCACCACCCGTCATATATGCACGGCCACTTTTTATGACCCTTTAAACGTGTCTAAAAGAAGTGATTTTAAGTGTCATTCCGTCCCAAAACGGAGCCGCTCGAGACTGATGCTGCAACCATGCACCGTAGTGCTTAAAGAAGAAAGTCAAGAAAGATTTTTTTTTTGTTTTTTTTTTTGGACTGGCTTTGCTGTCCGCTGACGTTAAGCGCTTTGTGTACCCGCATACTGAGTGTCACGAATTGAAATGGATGAGTCTACAGAAGAGTCAGGACTATCCCGCTCCCCATACGACGCTGCAAATTTCTTGAATGCCGCAAAGTTGGCCTCGGTTGCTACCAGATCTCCATGACCAATTGGGCCTGTGTGAGGACGGACCCTGGCAAACAGCTCCGCTCGTTCGAGTTCCATAAGCGGGCAATCCCAGAGGATGTATTCAACATCTTGGTGGTCATGCCCGCTTGATCTAATGTCATGGCTCTAAGACTGTGAAAGATATCAACTACGGAGTCAACATAGAGTTAAATCCTAATACGTCTACAAAGTGCTTGCGGCGTCCAGTCAATGGGCAGCGCCATCTATGGGTCTGTTTTGGAAGTCACGCCGCTATATAAACACAAAGCTAAAAAAATATGACATAATACTCGTAATTATTATAAACAATACGAAATAAAAAATTAATCTTGTTGATCTGTGTCTAAAAACCAATATGATTTACTAGACAAATAAATCAAAATTAGTGATAGATTGCGTCATTCTGGCCATCAATAAAATGATATATTTTATTGTTATATACTTATAGAAGTTATATGCTTATGCAGACATTAGTGTTCTCGATATTTCTATACGGAGTCGAGTCTTGGACCATGAAGGCAAGAAAACGGAAGGCAATAGATGCCTTCGAGATGTGGTGTTGGCGCCAAATGCTTTGCATTTCTTTGACGGAGCACAGGACAAACCAGTCAATCATCCAAAGACTGAAGATAAAGGAACGGTTCTCGACGATATGTCTGAGAAGAATTCTGCAGTTTTTTTGACATATTGTCAGGCGTGGACCGGACAACCTGGAGAGACTGGTAGTTTTGGGTAGCCTCCAGGGAAGGCGAAGCAGAGGAAGAGCGTCTGCGCAATAGAGCGACCAAGTGAAAGAGCTGACTAGGGGCACCATCCATTCTGCCCAGAGAGAAGCGGAAGATCGAGAAGGATGGCGAAATTTAAATGTGGTCACGATCCTCAGCCATAAGTGCACGACCAAGAAGAGAGAGACTTGTAGAAGAAAAATATAAGGTCCCTTACGTACTCGCCCGTACCCAAGTTGACAACAATTATGAGGCAAAAGAGAATAAATTTACACACGTGGTTAAAGAAACCAAGAAAACAAAAGCAAAACGACTAGAATAGGGGGCAACCAATGAGATATCGTTTCGTAGCATGCGTTTTGCGTTGCCAGTAACCAGTTCACATTATTTTAGAGTTAACCCCGTTTTGTTTACATAGAAAGGAGAAGAGTGACTTGGTAAATATCAGATTATTCAAATGAGGAAACGAAATAAAATCAAGTGGGGAGAGGTTGTTGTGCTGTTGGTGGGTGAAGGACTTGAAGATAAAAAGGATGTACATAAGTGCACCAAATATTTATAATTATCATTATTACCTTTTTCTACTACTTAACAAAGTTCCTGCAATGATATCGTCCTCATCCATCTTGAGTAGAGAATCAAATCACGACCCAAAATTCTGATCCCGGGATTTCGGGATTACAATTTGACAATCCCGGGATGGGCATTTTTTTCCATTGTCAATATAAAATTTTTATATTTACAAATAACATTGATAAAATCGGTCAAAAATAAATCTAGTATAATTTATACTATTTAAGACATTTATTGTTGATATTGTATACGTTTAATCTTGGAAATACATAAGTTTAATGGAGTAAATAATATTATAATATAAATAATAATGTGAATTTAATTTGAGATTACTGCTTCTGATAGTAAAGACTTAATGAATGGGTTAGTGAGATTAAAAAATAGTAAAGCAAATCATGGTGTACTTATGGCCTCATAAATTCATAGCCAAATATGAAACTGCCGTAAAATGTATGAGATCATGGTGGAATTACTTTGTGTAAAGCATTTTTTATTCTAATCTTCTAATTTTTATAAATTTATGTGAAAAAATAAAATGAATCGGCAACTTACACATAGGTATAAATCAAACTTCATTCAAACTCAGTTTATTTCTAATGTAGTTATTTTATTAAAAGTATTTTTTTCTGTTTTATTTTCGTTTTTATTTTATTTTCCATAAAAATCGATAAAAAAAATCAATCCCGAATATTTCAGGATTATGTTTATCAATCCCGGGATTCATAGGTATCGAAAATAGCTCGGGATCTCGTGATTGGAATCCCTAATCTTGAGACACACTTAAGTGCGACACTAACATGTTTTTAATGTGTGTTTGACATATTGTTCACATTTTTGGTCTCCCTAGATGAGACGTCAATAGTTCGGAAGTTTTATAGTTAAACTTATTTCCATTTTTTTCCTGCAGGAAAAAAACTATAAGTAAGCTTTTTACAACATGCCACACATTATTTTTTTACCAATATTTTTCTTGGTTCTTATTCTATAAATTAATACTATTTCATCATATGTATTTAAAAAATGTCAAACTTGGACCCGTATGTTAGTTATATTTTTCTACCGCCTAACCTGTTTTTATTGATTCTAATTATGAAGCACGATATTTTGTTTGTATTTTCAAAAAGAAAATATTACATTTGCAGTCCAAAAATAAATGTACTTTACGATTTTTTGCGACCATTTCAATTGCGGAATATTGAAGTAATCCACTTAAGTTTTTTTCTTTTATTATGTTAACTGTCAATATATGGTAGATCTGCATAGTATTATTGATTAACTTAATAAAACGCAAAAAAAAATTAGTACTTATTTTTAACTATTAATAAATAAATCTGGACCCAGGGAACTCAGAAATAATGGGAACTGAAATACCTAACGGGTAAGGAGAAGCAGACAACCGATCTCGAGAAAGGAAGAATACGGGATAAATTTAAACACGAGTCAATAATACGTCATACGTCGAATACTGACAACTACTCTCGGTTTATACATTGACGCTCATTTAGTGCTGTTATTCACACACTATTGCACGTCTATAATGCGTGGTTCAATTTCGTTGGACACTCACACATTCAAAACCCTGCGTCAAACTTTACTGTATGGTATAATTCTTTTCTTTTTTCGAACATATCCGATCCTAATAGGATCATATGGGCCTCCACAGAGTGGAGGTTTGTATTAACAGATTTTGTTTTTACGAGAAATGGATGTCAGCCACTTGCTCAACCTATTAGGTCCATACTCATACACAAATTGAAACACAATATGTGTACTTGCCAGACGCAGGATTCGATCCTGAGACCCATGACGCTATAGTCCGACGCTTAAGCTGCGCGGCCACCATGCCATGGTTGGTATAAGAACCCATAGGAATTCTATTTATTATCTGTTCTGTGTCTGGACCGGTTTTGTTAGCCTCAGAGAGACATTTTCAACTGTCTGACAAGTCAGTTTTCAGTTGAAAATTTCCTTCTGAGGCGGATGAAACCGGTCCAGATTTATTTATTAAAAGTAGAATAAGTACTAAAAAATACGTTTTATTAGATTAATCAATAACCCACTTTATAGTACAAGCCCTCATAATAAGTTGCTTTAGATGGCTGGGCGATTCATACATTTATGATGGTTAAGTCACTCATGATAAAGAAACTTATATTCAAAAAACCGAAGAGCAAACAAACTTCTAGTTATAGTAGATCTGTTAAACTCATCTAGATAATTCGTGAATTTTTTTTAATTGGTTTAGGATCTACCCACTTAAAATGGCCCCGTGATGGATGGGTTGGACACCCGGGATGTACCAAGGGTAGAAAGTTGCGTCTCATATAACAACCAGCTAAGAAATGTTTGAAAAAAAAAACTTTAAATGTCGTTGGATTTCTTTTAGACATGTTATTCCCGCGTTAAATTGCTATATACTTTTCAGGATTCCAAGACACAATCTACATGTTATTATTTCGTCTGGCAATTTTCGAAAATGGAATTACAGGCAGTACAGTTTTTTTTTCTTTTAGATTTCACTAATTGCATGGCACCAATATTTGAATTGAGTCATATTAGTTGTAACATCAATGCAATTTACGAGTAGATAGATTATTTACGACTTTTTTAACAGCTCATATTCTTATTTGTCCGGTCGTTGTTTGTCCAGTACAAATCTTGCAATCAATTTTTAATTAACTTCTCGACTAGCTAGACTTTTTAAACTTTTAGAATATATCACAACACGATGCCAATGCATTTTTTAATACTTTTAGCCATCTTTAAGTAGAATTAAATTCATTTTTAGTTAATTCTGTTTTGTATGAAAAGTTATTTCGGAAGAAATTCGTAATCCAATCCACTATTATTGGTTGCTAGAAAATTATTAATATATATATGTGCGTTACTATGGAAATCAATATGAGTGTCAAAATGACATTTCAGTATTATTTTTATCAAATACAATTTTTTTTGATCGTTTAAGCTAGTCAAGTCAAGTTTATATGATTCAACAGAAAATTTAAAAAGGTTGTATATAAAAAGTTATTTTTATCTTGTAATTATTTGCTTATAAATAGAACATAGTATTATAAATTTTAATAGATTTGAGTTTTGTACTAATAAATTTGTTATAAAAAAAAGTAGCACTATTTAAAAGTAGTACATTTTGTCTAATGGTGGCGCTTTTGCAGTGTATTTTAATTTGAAGGTGATGGTGGATTGTTGGATTACGGATCTATGGGGGGGGGGGATTTAAACAGGGTGCCAGACACTGACCTTTATGTTGAGAGGGCTGGCGCGCGCTTGGGCCAGTTCATTGTCCACGCACTCACCCACTGGTAAACGGGCAGTAGGTACACTTTTGATGGATGACATTATATGAGATTGATGAATAATGATGATAAGTTCGGGATAGATGACATAGACGCGACGTTCACTCAAACCATTACATATTTAGTTCAAAAAAGGTCAAAGATACGAATTTTGAGTTACTCGATAGTTAACGACAGCTTAGCTATCAGAAGCCCGCAACGAGACTGCTTTCTTGATGTCACTTAAGCTAACTTTTGAATCAATCTATATAATCTTCGCAGCGGTCAACGGTCAGCATTCCTTGCATATCCTTGCTGGAGTGTTTCCGTTAGACCTGCACATTTCAAGGTGCCAAGACTGCCTTGTTCGGAGGTATGGGGGCGAAAGTTGGCGTTAAATAGCCGCCTTCAAGTCTTTGATCCAAGAGCCGATGCGCTTGAAAAGTTAGTATACGCGACCTGGCGTATGAGGGGCGATGGACCACTTCTTTCAAGGGCATTTGTTTTGCGTAATATTAAGTGGTGCATGGAGATAACAAGATTGACTCTAGACCATTGGACTTTGGACGACGTTCTTAACCGAATTTCTACCGCTGCACAACACAACAACACTAGTTTATGAAGAGTAGGTACTATGTACCGCATGCATATTTTACAAGGATGGAGTGGGAGTGCGAAATTATTTAATATTGCCGCGTCTGTGTCTGGATTTGAATAAAGTCACAGTAAAGTATTCCATTAATTACTGCACACGTCATAATTTTTCATTTTGTTTTTGTAATTTTTTGATTGCTTCGCATCAAGTCCTGCGACAGAGTTGGCATATTAAGCAGATGCCACATTGTATTTGTATTCCGCGAAGCGTCATAATATTTAATTGCGTTACGCTTAACAAGCCGCCACAGTGTAACTCGATTACACTGCGCAGGAACAATAATTAATAGATACATGTGATTAGCGATAGCGGGGGATGATTAAATAGTTTTATTTTGACAGTTAAAAATTAAAAATATTTCTCACGTGTCAAAAAAAATCTCAAATCGCCATCCAAAGAAAAATGAATATGAAAAGAGTATGGAAAAGGCCAACACAGTAGAAGCTAGTAGACGTAGTAGGAGGTTGGTTGATCCGCCATAAATAGTGCATATTAAACTTTGTTAGTCAAGGGTATTTGTTTAAGACTACTATTTAAGGATGGGGTCGACTAGTTTTTAAAAATAAATTAAACCCTGACTAAGCCAAACCATAATAGTTTTGGTATACTTTGGGCGATATGACAAAATTGTGGTCACTTTTTCATTCATACTTATTTGTTTTCGTTGGATTAAGAATACATACCTACAACACAGTCATATTGTTGGTTTATTTCTTTAAACTCAATAAACCCTGCTTAAACTAAACAATAATGGATAAAAATATTATTCTATGTGTAAAATATTCAATTACGTATGATTTAATTGCATAATTTCACATATTTTATAGATAGACGAGTATTTTTTATTACTATTTTATGGCTTAGTTTCGCAGGGTTTAATTAAACTTTAAAATCTAATCAACACCACCTGTAAATTAATTTGTAGTCGTATTTTAATGTAAACAAATGCGTATGACTGAAAAAGTTTAGTGTGCATTATTAATGACGCATCTTAACAGCCTACCTCCACCCTTCGCCAATATCATCATCAACATCATACAATTTCTTTTATTTTGTTAACTGTCATTTCATGGTGGAACTGCATTGTATTGTTGTTTTTATTTAATAAAACGCAATTTTTTTGTAGTACTTATTCCACTTTTAATCAACAGATTAGGACCGGTTTCGTCCGCTTCAGAGAGACTTTTTCAACGTTTTCATTTTTCCTTTTGCATTTCAAACAATTTTCAAGTTGAAAATGTCCCTCTGAGGCGGACGAAACCGGTCCTAATCTATTGATTAAAATTGGAATAAGTACCACAAAAAAAAATCGCGTTTGATTAAATAAAAACAACAAAACATCATAAAAGGTCAGTGTCTGGCATCCTGTTAAATCGCCCGCCCCTAGATCCACCATCCACCATCACCTTAAAATTATATAGTCCACTGTTCAAAGCGCCACCATATTGTATAGAAAGAATTGTTAATTACACACTAAAAAATTAAATTATTCGAACAAAATGACAATAGGGCCTGTCTGTGTTACCAGGGATTATAGAAATAATACCGACGCATACAAAATAGGCATACGAATTATGCTAATGAAGCGTAGACTAAATTAACACAACCTACCAACTCGCATCACCATACAAAATCGGTTAATTTGATTAATTCTGATAAAACACAACGGAGCCTTGATTATGATGGAAATATTTCGACATGAGTAAGTACGCTTTTCAGCCTAGATATTGTGTTTATACTATCGGAAAATCCTCTTGCGTTATACACGATTAATCCCATTACAAGTGTATCGATGTATTACACAGGTGAAATATTTAATTTTATTTCAATCTAGATTAAATTTAACCTACAATAAAAGGTTTTTTTTTAATTCTAATGGATTTAAGTTTTATACTATTCCATTTGAATCATCAAAATAATGGAATAATTTAAAACTTTAATCCATTAGAATTTAAATTGAAATTCCATTAATTACTCTTGGTTGAAGGTATTAATATTTTTTTTAATTTGAATGTAAATTCATTAGAATTTCATCATCATCATCATCATCAGCCTGAATCTATCCACTGCTGGATGAAGGCCTCTTCAAGCTGCTTCCACTCCAGGTCTACCTTGCGGATGTTTTGTACTTCTTGGATACCACTGGATGACTAGATTCGTCTAAAAATTGTCTCTTCTTCTAATGATGTGTCCACCTCATATCCATTTAAGGCTTTTAATCACATCGAAAACTCTTATCTGCTTCCTAATCCACTCATTTCTCTTTTTGTCCTTTCGCATTATGCCCAGCATCCACCTCTCTATACCACGTTGTGCTACTCTAAGTTTCTGGATCTCTCTTTTACTTAGAGTCCATGTTTCACACGCATATATGATCACGGGAAGCACCCACTGGTTGAACACTTTGCGCTTACGTAGAGTGGAAGGTCACTTTTGAATACATTATTCAGGCGGCCAAAAGCACTCTAGCCTAGCTTTACTCTGCGAACAATTTCAACAAATATACATCCATCTATAGAAACTTGTTGTCTCAAATAGATGTAGTTTTTCACCTGTTCGAGCTGAGTGCCATTGACGAGGATCTCTTTTCGGTCCGCAAAGCAGTTGAATATGACTTTCGTCTTTGTTACATTTATTTTCAAACGTACTTTGTTGCTTACTTCAGCGAGTTCCTGTTTTCTGGTTTGGAAATCTTCTGTGTCTTGTGAAAAAAATACTATATCATCGGCAAAGCGCAGATGACACAGGTTTTCTCCATTTATGGGAATCCCTTTGTCATTTCAGTTAAGTTGCCTGATTTATATCTATGTAAACTGTACCTACCAGTCAACCAATCAAATAAACTCGTCATCTCTGCTAGCCACTAAACTAGTATTCATACTAATTTACACATCGTTTTCCTCATCAACCAATCTAAAAAGATATCGAATAATGATATTATATCAAAAAGTTCATTATTATAGCGCCAATCTGAGGCAAAAGATCTTGGGATAATTTTTGATACTTCATTATCGTTTCAGTTGCATATAACTTCTACGGCTCTACGTGTGAGTAAGCTTCTAGGATTCATCCTGCGACAAGCTAAACCATTCAAGAATCCATAATATGTATTACGTACACTCTCCGTCTCATAAGTGCGTAGCATTCTTGAATATTGGTCGATTATCTGGTGTCCTTATGAGGTTTCCTATAAGCTTATTTTAGAACGCGTCCAGAAGAAAATTTCTTAGATGTCTTTATTTTAGGACATTTAACTATTATCCTTTCGACAATTTGTCAAATGATTATTTTCCTACTGCCTTTCTACAAGGCATGCTTACTTATTACTTTCTTGAATCTCATCGGTCTCTTCTGCTCTTGAAACACTTTTGCTTGTTAGCGCGAGGGATTGTTTCCAATCCTGGTGTTCTAATGAATTTGAATTTACATGCGCCTGTCAATTACTGACGTGGTTGCAGCCATGATTTATTCTGGACCAAAACCGTTTCCTCGTGTCAAGCCTATCAGGCACCATTAGCGAAGGGTGCTAGATTAGTAAATGCGCTCTCTAAAGACATAGATATTTTCAATGATGTACTTTACTTTTGTTTTTAAAACTTAGTTAACTATATAAAATTGTAAGTTTTTTGTTTCAAAATTTTATTTTTCTGTATATAATTATTGTACTTAAGGGGGGACATGCTCGTCGAAGGTCAAAATTGAGTTTTTATTGTATTTTCAAACCATGATCCTGGACACTCCTTAAACGTTGTAGATAATCTATTTATATAATTTTGAAGCCTTATTATCCTTTATAGTTATTTTAAACATTTGATGACTGCATAAAGTATTTTTGTTCCATAAAATAGTATTCTTTTAAACCTCTCGCTCTAATGTTTTAGAATATAGTCATATTTCGGTACATAACTGTGCAGTGGTGTTAAGATTTTTTACATTTATTAATTTTTAAACGCATTTATAAAACCATTAGTATAATTTATTACGAGATAATTTTTGTAAAATATTCACGATAAAAAATTATTTTGATAATCTCTGTGATCCCAAATTTGACAAGAATTAGGCATTTTATTATTCAAAAAATCGGCAAGATTAACACATTTGAAGATGATTCCAAAGATACTTATTATAAGCTATGTCTTTGACCATTCAAGTGTGATAAAAATCTTATGAATAATGATTGCTTTATAATAATTATTGACCTAAGAATAAGGTAGTGTTTTTTTGAAATACGCCATTTCTTTTGTCATTCCCTAGTGGTTAAGCTACAACATACGGCCGTAGCCATAAAATGACAAACTATAATTAAAGTAGGGAGTAAAATTATGTTAACGCGCGTGTTTGAACATGTACCTAACCGAATTTTTTTTTATTTTTTTTTTAACGGTACATGTTCAAACACGCGCGTCAATATCATTTTACTCCCTACTTCAATTATAGTTTGTCAATTTATGGCTACGGCCGTATGTTGTAGCTTAACCACTGGGGAATGACAAAAGAAATGGCGTATTTCAAAAAAACACTACCTTATTCTTAGGTCAATAATTATTATAAAGCAATCATTATTCATAAGATGTTTATCACACTTGAATGGTCAAAGACATAGCTTATAATAAATATCTTTAGAATTATCTTGAAATGTGTTAATCTTGCCGATTTTTTGAATAATAAAATGCCTAATTCTTGTCAAATTTGGGATCACAGAGATTATCAATATAATTTTTTATCGTGAATATTTTACAAAAATTATCTCGTAATAAATTATGCTAATGGTTTTATAAATGCGTTTAAAAATTAATAAATGTAAAAAATCTTAACACCACTGCACAGTTATGTACCGAAATATGACTATATTCTAAAACATTAGAGCGAGAGGTTTAAAAGAATACTATTTTATGGAACAAAAATACTTTATGCAGTCATCAAATGTTTAAAATAACTATAAAGGATAATAAGGCTTCAAAATTATATAAATAGATTATCTACAACGTTTAAGGAGTGTCCAGGATCATGGTTTGAAAATACAATAAAAACTCAATTTTGACCTTCGACGAGCATGTCCCCCCTTAAGTATGTTTTGATTTAATTTTTTCTGTTATTACTATTATTATATTCTATATTCTCTTCTTCTCTTTTGTGAGGGTAATATTTTCTATAATGTAAATCTCATGTTGTGTAGGTCTTTAATTTAGATTTGTTATATCCACAATGTTTTGTATTCTTAAATAAATTAATAAAAATATATATTATTAATTATCTCTGTAAGTTAATCGACGATGCCCACGTTTTTGTAGGCACACTTTAGAAAAACATCTTGTCCAATTTACTACATACTTATTTTGCCGCTAACCTGTTATATATACGTGTGAGATAATATCGATGTTGCTCGTCTAGCGTAGGGAGGATTTTGTGGCAATCAATCACCCAACGACAATTCCTCGAAATAGGATGATTGCCTCTACCCTACCGTGAAATTCAAGTACGTGTGGCTTTTTCTAAATTTAATTTACGTAAAACTTCTTCCGGAGCATTTACGTGATGTTATGATAAAAAAAACATCTCGCAACGCTTTTTTCGGAACTATCATTCTATTTCATTCGTGAAGGTTCACGAAAAATTGATCGCGGTACCAATTAACCGTAAACGAGAAACAAGTTTATGTTCCTCTATGCTAGACATAATATTATATAAATGTTACACCGAATGCGTGAAATTGCGTATTAGATGAAATCGGCAAAATTTTGCCTATTTCATGAAAAATGCAAGCCCGTTGCCTTACTCATAAATAAGGCAAACTATCTGCCGAGTACGTGAATTCGGTAGGGTATGGAATTTTTAAAATGTCAACATAACAGTAGAAAAGATAAATTTAATACGGATGGTTTTATTTGTTATATTTGGACATAATATTATAATTATAACATAATAATATATGGTTAGGTAAGCTTAGGTTAGGTTTTGTAATTCTGAATTATTCAACTAAATGTATATTTATTTAATACTCAAGCACGAATCAAATCGTGAAAATACCTTTTAATAAAATTCTTCCGTTATCATAATATTATAGTTCTTGAATTTTTTGGGCATAGTAAATGGAAATGAACGTCATTGTAGTTATTGATTGGTCTATTTTTATATAATCAATGACATTTTACACATTTGGTTAGTTTGATTAGTTGCAAAAGACACCACCGGAGCGCCACTATCTATTTTGACCAATGCATGAGCATTCGACACATTTGGTTTAGTTGCGAAAAACACCACCGGAGCGCCACTATCTAATTTGCCCAATGCATGAACTAAGCAGAAAATTTCCTGCCGAATTCACGCACTTGATAGATATTTTGCCTAATTCATGAATAAGGGCAACGGGCTTGAATATGCATATAGATACGCAATTTCACACATTCGGTGAAACATATACAAAAAAAAAATGAGCATTTAACCTAACTCATTTTCCTAACGGTAAACATGATTTTATTTGTGACATAGTTTATAAGGACCCATACTAGACGAGGAATAATAGTGTTCTAATGAATTTAAGTTTTGTACTATTCCATTTGAGTCGTTTTTTGCGAACACGGTTTTGCCTTTCGGCATCTTCAGGCGCTATGTGCACTCAACAAAAGATTATACGCAGTGACAACGAATACAATTAATTCTAACATATTTAATAAATTAATACAATAAAGTAAGAAGAAACTTTATCACCCACCTTTTAAAGGCCCATATGCGCCACGTAGGTCAAAATGGAGCTTTTAGAGCATAAGCCCGGACATTCCTTATACATTGTAAATAATCTATTTATATAATTTTGAAGCCTTATTACAATTTATATTTATTTCAAACATTTGATGACTGCAAAAGTATTTTTATTACATAAAATAGAATTCTTTTAAACCTCTCGATCTAATGTTTTAGAATAGAGTTATATTTCAATACATCCATGTGCAATGGTGTTAAGATTTTGTACATTTATTAATTTTTAAACGCATTTATAAAACAATAAGTAAAATTGTCGTTAATTATAGTGAAATATTTACGATGGAAAATTATGTTTATAATCTCTGTGATCCCAAATTCGACAAGAATTAGGTATTTTATTACTCAAAAAATTGGAACGATTTACACATTTGAAGATATTTCTAAAG
Organism: Rhyacophila brunnea; assembly: GCF_057557595.1. Classification (NCBI taxonomy): domain Eukaryota; kingdom Metazoa; phylum Arthropoda; class Insecta; order Trichoptera; family Rhyacophilidae; genus Rhyacophila; species Rhyacophila brunnea. Next base: position 24,782,298 of record NW_028232904.1, on the reverse strand, counting down.
ATATTAATTATATGCTATGTCTTTAACCATTCAAATGTGATAAAACATTTTACAAATATTGATCGTTTTGTAATATTTATTGACCTAAGAATAAGGTAGTATTTTTTTTAAATTAGGCCATTTTTATTGGCATTTCTCAGAGGTTAAGCTACAAAATACAGCCGTAGTCCTAAATTGACAAACGATAACTGTAGTAGAGAGTAAGATCATGTTAACGTGCGTGTTTGAACATGTACCGAATCGAGGAAAATGAATATTTAATAAATAATATTATAATTGAGATGATTTAGATTACCGGAATCCGATGACAGTCAAATATATGAAAAACGAAGTATTAAATAAACATATTATACAATTAGGACCGTCATATCGAAAGAAAAGTATAAAAACTTTTTTTACAATATTTATTTTTTCATATAATAAATTATTAACCTTGGTGTTTCTTTGGCGACAAGACATGTCACACAGGTTTGTTCAAAATATTATTTAATTATCAAGTTGATATGAGCTTCATATTAATTAATATTGTTAGCTATGTTTTATTCAAAATCACCAAACAAACAGATAGAAAATGAACCCTAAACATTTAAAAATAGATACTGTCGTAACTTTAAAACGGTACCTCAGTGAAACGGCAAATAATTTTCTACTATAGGTGCGACGAAATTTTGAACTCGCTGATAATCGGAGAGCGAACGTTGAGCTGTGAGTACGTCAATTTGTTTAGTAATGGCGACGGGGGTATGAATTCTTAAATCGTGTAAAAATGGCTAAAAAACGTTACCCATTTACTTGACAAAGAAAACATGTCAATGAATACATTATTGTTGTTACTAATAGAACATTAAATGGACGCATGTTGGATTTATGTGACAAATTATATTTCGTTCGGCACGAGTCATTTGCACAATCCGAGTATCGCCTAGTCACGATCTTTTTAGACCATGCCTCAGCTGAGGTATAGCCTTAAACTAGTGCCGCAGTAATGCAATTTAACATTTTGAAATCTATTAGCATAGTATAAGATCATTTGTCTTTTAAAGTGAACCCACTGAATTCTGTGTTATTCGATATTATTTACCCGATGTTGATTTATCATAATTTCATTTTTCCATAATATTTTTAAGTAAACATAATGCATTTATGTATTAAGTCATAAAATACTTCTTAATCTTGCATTGGATTACTCAATCAATATTCCGGTTGGTTTGTTTATGGTTTAATGTTAAAAATGTGATATGCCCCAGTTTCCTTATTCTGATTTTAGTTTGCTCTTGTTTGCGAAAAAACAACAAACAAAAAATATAGCCAGTGCAAATTCGTTCTATATAGACTTTAACAGGGTGATTGTAATGTAAAATTCCTATTTAAAACACTTTTTGTCTCTTTATTAACCCAATAACAATATTGACGAAGCTTACACTACTTGTTAAGGTGGTAATAAAAATTGTTAAATTAACGTTTATATTTTTTGAATTTTGAATATTTTACCGTAGCTTTGGCTACAGACCGTTGTAATATCACATTTTTCTTTATGGATAAAAGATCCATTCTTCAGGCTTTTCTTCGAGTTCTGTTAAGAAACTTAATAGTTTTACTGTGCTTCTTAACGCCAGGAAACATATCAATTCTCAACCTTCCCATAGACCACTTAATATCGCTGAAATTTGTGGTATTGCTCTGATATGTGTATGTGGAGGTGAAGAAGGACGAGGGTATGTCAGGTTGCAATTATGGGCTTGCGCAGACAGAGCGCGGTCAGGCGGTCTGCGTTCCGCGTTCGGAGTTTGGCGTTCTTTGTACTGTATGGACTTCATACTGTATGGGTACACAGCCGGCGGTCAGACCGCGCTGGTCAATTGGAACGCTAGAGTTCTGGAGTTCTATGCCCGGAATTACAAAGAACGCCGTACCTCCCGTCCAGTCCCGTCATAGGAATTTGAGCAGTCACACAACATAGAGCGAAACCACACGGGGGAGTGAGTACGCAATAGCGGTGCTTTCTCACTTCCACTCGCAGTCGGAATATAGCGGTCTCGCATTATGCAGCGCTTGTGTCAGTACAACGTTTGTAAACAAATGGAACGCTTATTGTTGACCGCCACCTGTCTGCTGTCCCTGAACGTTAGCGGTCAACGGTCGGTTGAACGCAGAAATCCGACCGCTCTCTGTCTGCGCAAGCCCTATAAGACTCAGATAGGATACGAGTGATTAAGAAAAATAGCCAGTTTATTCCGCCATAAAAAATAAAAATTATATGACAATGTAAAATGTCCTATGATTACGACAGAGAATCAAATTTCATACATAAGAAATACTATGGCAAATAGTCAAAACAATAACAAATTGACGTCAGATGTGGTTCTATTTAATGCTCGAAAAGAGTGTATGTGAGAATCTATGAGTGCATTATTTATGAAGGTTACTTCAGCTGGAGCACGGTCTAAAACGATCGTGACTACGCAACGCAAAGATTGTGCAAATGACGCGTGCAGAACAAAACATAATTTGTCATAAAAAATCAACACGCGTCATTTAATGTTATGTTTATTGTTCTATTACTAATAATAATAATATATTTGTTGGGTCACTACTGTGGTGTTCGATGTGTGGGTTGAGGATGATGATAATGAAGTCTACGATGTAGCAGGGTGAGATTTATTAGCAGCGTATCGGTACAATAGTATATTATACAATGATAGTACATATAATCTACTGAGATAGTTACAAGCTAGGTACTTGGATTCGAGTGACATTTAGATAAATTATTCTTCGTTATTTATACAATAAAAAGTAATGCATTAACATTAAATTCTGGTACATAATCATATTGGACTAATTATAGAGTCAGCATTTTAAATCGAGTAGCTTGTGAAATATTATTTATTATTACCGTCGTAAGAAAATATGATACCATGAAAAATGATTATTCGGCTAATATACCGTAATGATATAATGTGCTATGATATGTAGCTGTAATAATATACCGTATCTACTATCATCAATCAACTTGCTGATCTAGCTAAGATTTGTCTACCGGAAATTTATTCGCTGGGAATATATTATCGCAGAATAATTTGATACGTTAAACAATAGATATTTGATCGCTACTATACTACAGCTACATATTCATTGACATGTTTCCATTTTCAAGTAAATGGGTAACGTTTTTTAGTCATCTTTACACGATTTAAGAATTAATTCCACCGTCCCCATCACAAAACAAATTAACGTGTTCACAGCTCGACTTTCACTCTCCGATTCCCAGCCAGTCCGAAATTTCGTCGCACCTATAGTTGAAAATTATTTGCCGTTTCACTGAAATACCGTCTTAACTGAAAATTTGCTGCGTATGTGTTAGCATGTTGTTCTTTTGCAATGACAATGAAATGCATGTATGAACTTATTGCTTAGTCAGGTGTGTTGTTTCGTAATTGAATAATTGAATTTACATTGTGAATATATAATTAAGTAGGTTATGCTACAAGATGGTGGTAGGGTATTTACCCTACATGACGTATATCTACTTAAATCGTATTTCATCACAGAATTAAAAATTGTTTCTCCTTGTGAGAATATAAAATATTTAAAAATAATATAGTGTGAGGTAACCTACATGCCAATATTAGTTTGACCTCAATTCTACTCAGAGGTGATTTGACAAAACAGGGGACCAGGTATCTGGAATATAGAATAGACTTACTCTAAGTATTTTATTTAGTGATACCCAATTGTTGGAATCTATACATATACGAGTACTTCAGGATAATAGTATTTGCCCTGTAAATTTATTACAGCCCAAGGAATATGGCTAGCAAACAACCTGCTTGTATGGCATGGTGACTCTGATAGGTATATTAATTATTTTATTGGAAGTTCCGCTATTTTATTTCCATCGATTCACATAATGTGTGATAAAAATCTGTTAAATGCATAGATTAACGCCAAATGAGATATGTTTTTCTTTAAATTTTCAAGTATTTTTTTAGGTATTAATTAGGTACCTTTCAGTTTTTGTAGTTTTGTAGTTTTTTGCGGATACATAATTAATTAATTATTTATAAATACAGAACTGTTTTATGGTTTTTTATTGTTCCATGTCTATTTAAATATTACATGTCAGTATGCCTTTATATTTTGGTTACCTAATACAGACAAACGCAGTATACGAGAAACGATTATATCTAGTGAACTGCTTAATTGAAAGGTTTAATATCAACTACTCATTATAATCTAAATTTATTTATTAGGTTTTTGTAATGTTCTGTAATGGTAATTTAACAATTCGGCTAACATCAGTTTTAAAATATATCAACTGATTTTGTGATGAGTACTAATTAATTATCGAGTGAGATTATTAGTTATATTTTATATCAAGTGATGTTAATATTACTAAATTAAATAAAAAATACATTAAAAAAATGAGGTGAAGATGGGTTACGGTTAAAAACATCATGGCTTCCGGCACTGTCAGAAAAATCTAATATTCGATCAGGTATCTCTGGTCGTAACCAGTGACACATTACTATGTGGAACGTTTGCTATTAGCTGATAGGATTCCTTTTGGCATTCTTAGAGCAAAGTTTGCATTCATAGGCTTACACTACACTTCATCATATGACATATCTCTTGATAATAGCGTCCTCAACGAGCCCGAAACGTCGAGAAAAGAAGGTGTAGAGGTTTACTCAACTCTACAACTGATTTTCATTGATCTAGCATAGACAATAATATAGACAGGAAATGACAGTCAATAAATCAGTTGCATTTCGGCCCTTCAACAGTGTATCCCATTTATGCGCGCAGCTTTGCGTAACATTTTACCTCAGATCAAATCATAATGTAAACCTTCAAAATCAACATAAAAACCAATGTGATAGTCCTGTCTAAGTGCCGTGTGTATCCAACCTTTATATCTACAATATGAAAACAAGAAAATATAACCACTGTGTATCATTCCTCACTTACCTAATTACCATATCACGAACACTCAACGCAATCTTCAAAATAATCCTAACATCGGGGCTACATTAGCATCTTCGAGATAATACCCGATAAAGGAAGAAGTACATGCGGTGGAAACCAAAGAATCTATTACGATAATAAGCAATCGTGAAAGTCTCAAATATAATATAACAGTTTCTCTCTGTTATCGATTGATGAAAATAGTTAACCTAACCGAAAAAAAATCTTTTTTTTTAAACGGTACATGTTCAAACACACGCGTTATCATGATCTTACTCCCTACTTCAATTTTAGTTTGTCAATTTATGGCTACGGCTGTATGTTGTAGCTTAACCACTGAGGAATACCAAAAGAAATTATTATAAAGCAATCATTATTCGTAGGATGTTTATCACACTTGAATCGTCAAAAAAATAGCTTATAATTAGTATCTTTAGAATTATCTTCAAATGTGTTAATCTTGCCCATTTTTTAAATAATAAAATGCCTAATTCTTGTCAAATTTGGGATCACAGAGATTATCAATATAATTTTTTATCGTAAATATTTCACTATAATAATGTCGATATAAATTATACTGATAGTTTTATAAATGCGTTTAAAAATTAACAAAAGTAAAAAATATTAACACCACTGCACATTTATGTACTGAAATATGACTACATTCTAAAACATTAGAGCGAAAGGTTTAAAAGAATAGTATTTTATGTAATAAAAATACTTTATGCAGTCATCAAATGATTACAATACATATAAAGGATAATAAGGCTTTAAAATTATATAAATAGATTATCTAAAACGTTTAAGGAATGTCCAGGATCATGCTTTGAAAATACAATAAAACCTCCACTTTGATCTACGCTGAGCATGTCCGCCCTTAAGTTTGTCTGGAATTACTATGTTTTCAGAGGTCACGTAGAAAGGTATCCACGTAACTCAATGCGTCAATGAATCTATTCAATGTCTACAGGCCGCATTCAAAATTCTAGTAATCTAAGTCAATATACCTACGCCTTGCTTTATTAAACGTCTTATCCCGCATGAACACCCTATACAATACACTGACGTACCAGCCAGACTGGGTGGCAACCACACGCCAGCACTAAATCATTTCTCGCCTAGCGAAATCTTTTTGATAAATCATACAGTGTAGGAATAATGTTCATGGCATAGATTTGTTCGACGGTTTACGTAGTTTATTGAACTATGTGTGTAGAAAACGCATATCGATAAGCCGAGGAGGTTATGATAAATCGAGCCAAATAGCTATTTCACCTTTTGATAAAGTGATCTACAAATTTGAATAGAGTCATTTGTTTGAATCATTGCACTAATTTATATTGACTTACAATCAAATATAATACATATTAGGTCATTCTTAGTATAATAAAATGTCATGAATCTAGGAAATAAGTCGGCTATCCGTAGCAAAAAGATTTTATCTTTGAATATACATAACTTGAAAACACTTCAAATATATTATACATACTAGAAAAAATCACATTGGAAAAAATACGATGGTATTTGAGGTGTTTCAAGTTATTTATGAAAAACTGAAAAAACTTTATGATTAAATCGAAGCAAAATAATAATATTACTGAAGGGGTTATAGATAAGATTTTTTTTTGTTTCTTTATTAAACACCACATCAGGCCGTGAAGCCAAATAATAGTGGTAAAACACCCAGGCTTGAGGAATTTACATAATAGATTATGTAAATATATTTTCACCCCACTGGGAATCGAACCCAGAACTCCGTGACGGAAGGCTAGCACCTTGCGCACTGCACCACGAGAGTGGTGTTAGACAAGATTATATGCATTTATACTGAGATTTTTTCAAATCGATGTAATTTTTTTTTAATAATAAGTATTTAATAAAAAAATATATAAATCTTGTATAAATAGTAACGTCAAAAAATATCATAACCTTTTCTTAAGGCTATACTTCAGCTAAGGCACGTTCTAAAATGATCGTGACTACGCGACGCTCAGATTGTGCAAACGATGCGTGATTAACAAAAAAAAATTGTAATAAAAATTCAACATTCGTCCATTTAATGCTATGTTTATTGTTATTTAAGTAATAATAATATATTCATTGACACGTTTTGTTTTTCGAGTAAATACGTAACATTTTTTAGTCATCTTTACACGATTTAAGAATTAATTCCTCCGACGCCATCACAAAACAAATTGACGTGCTAACGGGTCGGGTATCGCTCACCGACTGGCAACGCGGCCGAAATTACGTCCCACCTATTGCTGAAAATTATTTTCCGTTTCACTGAAGTATGTCATTAATAAGACGGCTATATTTGTATGTATTTTGTATAAAATGACATATTTTAAAATCTAATGAAAATGATATTCATGATCAAATCCCTAATGACAGGTTTCAAAAAATTATCTTTAAAAAATGTATATCAATTTTGATAACTCTTCCAAGCATCGATCAAGGCACGGTTAAAAAGATGCGGTCTCTTGAACACGAACAACTGTATCTTTGAAGGTATTTTAGTTGTGATAAATAATTATAACTGTTTCAGTAATATTATTATTAAATTATTACACTAAACTTGATTACACTAATAATTGAGGGTTAATGATTAATGGACTGTTATTAACAGCGGCACTCGTAGTCCAGTGCGTAAGGCGCTGGTTTTTCACGCGGGTGATCCGGGGTCGATGCCCGGTGATGTAACTATATATTATGTGTTTTTTTCAAAGCATGCGTGATGGTTTCACTTATATTACTAAATACACTGATATCATTGGGCCTCATGGCCTGTTTTAGTCCTAAAAAAGAAATTGATAGGTAACTTTTTGTAAATTTAAAATTTCGCGTAGTATTGGCAAAATAAGGTTCGAGAGAAAACCAAGAGACGTTATACAAGCTCGGACCATCATTTAATCACTATCAGTTAACAGTCCGTGCTTAGACTATAGAATGATGCATCTAGACGCCACCCATTGCATTACTAAGTGCTCGGCCCTAGTGATTTGGCGGGCGCGGCGCGGCGGCGTCTTGCGAAACGCAAACGTATAACCGTGTGTATTATGCCCCAAAAATGACACTGTCTACGAACATTTTACACACGGTTATACGTTTGAGTTTCGCAAGACGCCGCCGCGCCGCCCCCGCACGATCACTACGTTCTTGCACTAAATGAAGCTGCGTACCGTGCGTTTGGTTTGTGGGCGAGCGAATGCATTCGTATTCGTATTCGCATTCGTTTGAAACCATAGACCATTTTGCTAGTGTTCGTCCAAAGTGCTCACACTAGACGCTCAGAATTAAAATATAATTTTCTATTTTTTACGTTATGTAGAATTTTAAGCGTTAAACCATTAGGTAAAAATATCCATAATTTAAGTTATTTAAAAAAAAACAGTAGGTCATGATACTAAAATATATAATAATATACAAATAAATTATCACGAACTTGTATCAACTTACTTATGAAACGTAATACCATCTTCTTGCTTATCAGTACGGCTACCACATTTTAATACAACACACAAAACCATCGGTTCTACGTAATTAACTAAAAATATTTACCACTGACTTTATGTTTAACTCAAAAAATATCAATTTTAGCAACACGCGCTCGCTAGGACGCTTAGTTAAGCAACAAGCTAATATTTGGCGACGAAACCGTAGCAAACCATGTCACACATCTGTAAACCTTTTATCTTACTCTAGCGCGTATCGCAGAGAATATAAGGGTCCCGAATACTTTCTTACTCGTACTTATGCATCGTTTTTGTTCAGGCCTTGGGTCTGATCCTTTTTGGTCTTGCTAATATTTAGCACGTATGATATTATAATAATATCTTTATATATAAACCACGTTGTTTTTTTTTTTTGAATTATTAATAACCATGTCCTTAGTTTTTCGTACAAGGCGATTGTTAGTAATTTTAAACAATCACAAACATCCAGGCTTTGAGAAAAACACATAAATATTGTGTCGTCACCGGAAATCGAAACCAGAACTCTCGGGTGGAAGGCCACCGCATTACGCACTGCACTACGAGAGCCGCCAACCACGCTATGTTGTATATCAAGGGTAAAAATAATATACAACCATCCTCATGCTCTTCATTCTGTAATTAACTGTGAAAACAAATAATTTCCAGGAAACCGATTTTGTAAATTCATTTATTATGATTTAACATTATAATATTTTTGTTTAACTTGTACTACAACAAACAATAATAAATAAACATACATAAAATACAATATTTTATTCAGTGAGTTGTAACAGCGTATACTTTAACACTTCCGTTACTGTGATGTCACCTAAGGTTACCTGGCCCATTAAACCGCAAATATTTCAGTTAATATCGCACCCGGGGCATAATAGTGGCACAAGTCCAAATTGTCATTTTTGAGTTAAGTATGCAGAATTCCAAGATATCATTTCTATCGGCACAAATAGCGGTATAATTCTTAAAAATATAATGGTGGTTAACTATTTCTTTTATTCAAACGAATAATTCACAAGATTTAAGATTATATCATTCTGATTATTGAACATTATATAATTTTAGAAAAACACTTTCTGAGAGAGTATATTATAACCAATAGAAAAAATCTTTTTTGAAAAAAGTAAGCCACCCGGCCAGGAATCAAACCCTGCATCTCCACGGGTAAACGCCCCAATCGTCGCATTTATCCAATATGCTACGGTGTGACATACTAATATGACATACATACTAAGATGCAGGGTTCGATTCCCGGCCGGGTGGCTTACTTTTTTCAAAAAAGATTTTTTCTATTGGTTATAATATACTCTCTCAGAAAGTGTTTTTCTTAAATTATATAATGTTATATAATGGTGGCCTTAAAAGCATTTTTGTCATTATCATAATATGATTATTATAATATTTTACTTGAATTCAAGCAGAAATAGTGGCACAATGATCATTGTGCCATTGTTATTGCGGATAACATTCAAAATGAGATGACTCAAGTGTGCCAACTTCATGCGATTATAAAGTAAATTTAAAAAAAAAACTGATTTAACAAACCAAAATAAAATATTCAAACTGCTCTCCTGCAAAACGTTTTTCGAGTTGTGTCACTATTATTCCCCGGGTGCGATATGCACTTCCTTAATCTTCATAATAATATGTCGTCTATTCCTAAAATCATATACATTGAATGTAATTAAAATGTTATTTTCAGAATTGATAGTATTTTTCAGTTAACACATATTATAAACTGATAGTTATCCATTAGTTGTCATTTAACCAGAAATACGTTAAAATGCACATAGCAGAGCGTCGCATTCCATTATGAACAAAATAAATTAATCAAAAAGTATATGCGACAAAGAGAGACTTACTCAATAATTTTGAGAAAAAGATATGGGAGTAAGGGGCGACATTATGATAGTTATAATAAGACTTGTTGGATGTAATTCAATTTTGATGACATTTTGTTCATTTTATAAATAAATTTATTACTAATTGAGAATGTTGCCAAAATAAACATTTTCCTTTTACTTACTGTAATATTATCAATTTCATACGGTAACTCAAGGTAACATCACCGGAATGGATGGAACGTATTAGTATCGTAAAGAGAATGTTAAGTATCTCTTTTAACCTGATGTGGTTTTTATTTTATTTATTTAATATTTTATATACGTGGAAAAACCTAGTATATAAATAGTTTTATAATAATTATTTTATTGTTTTATATAACATGTGTACTTATGTAGTTAATTTTACACCTTTTATCCCTTATTTTGTTTTATTATTATTATTGTTTCTCTATATATTTATTAATATAATAAAACATGTAACTGTTTCAAATAATAAAAGATAATTATTTACATCAGAAAGTTTATGAAGGCATTAAAATTTTTATTAAAAACTTAATAAACACAATAATATACTGATGTTTTTATCTGGTAATATTTGAACATTCATTATTTTGAAACCAATTCTAAGAATATATTATAACCAATAGAAAAAATCTTTATGAAAATAGTAAGACACCCCGCAGGAATCGAACTCTGCATCTTCTCGGTGGTAATATTGGTATTTCCGAGAGTATATAAGTAAATTACTTATGAAATAATAAACCGTTTACATATGATATCTGCATTATAACTGGTTGCCAAAACAATTACAACTTAATACAACTAATATAACTGACTTACAGAGTTTAATAAAGCTAGTAACATTATCATTATGCTATTGTTAAACTTATCTGTTTTGCTATGAAACTAAATTTTCCCTCTGTTTTCCTTTTCAGGTATGAAACCTCGCATGAAAAACCACTTCCGTGCTCACCAGCTCTCCGTCTGGCTGCGCCTAGTTCCGGAGTTGCACCGCGCCGGCATGGAAGACGTCGTGGCGCGTCACAACCTCTTCCGGAACCACAACGACGCCGATTTATACGACGGCGTCGTTCGACCGGATCCGCTGTCCCGCGCGATGCCTTACGAGACCTCAACTGACGTCTTCCGGCGGCAACAGGCCATCGCGAACAACACCCTATTCGTTGATGTCTCATTAACTACTGCGGACACCGTTGTAACTACTTGCGTAACCGTTATCCCTGCCAGTCATCCTGGAGGTATGGGAAACGGAAACGCTACAAACGACCCACTTGCAAGCTTAGAAGCCGCCGGATATGCGGCTTATTCTACAGCACTGAGCGTAACGATAGCTATCGGCTGTTCTTTATTGATCTTAAATGTTCTAATTTTTGCTGGGGTATATTATCAAAGAGATAAAACAAGGCTAGATGTTAAAAATATTCAACATTATAGCACTAAATCAAATTTTGATCCTTTATCAGGAAAGCATTCTCATTATCATATAGACCATTCGCAAAATGCAAGTGTAATCGTTGACGTAGAGACTCAAGCGCACAAACAAGGGAAGAAAAAAAACTCCAATTCAACGCAAAATGACCCGATGGATTTTAAAGGCCCTCATCTATGTGGAAATTCAACAATGCAGATTAACAGTGGCGCACTCGTTAAAGCACCGCCTCCAAGTCCTAACGTAATGGTCGGTAACAGTCTGACATTGCCCCATAAAAATAGAGTCCAAAAAAACTTCGACCCAAATGCTGGGTTACATCATACGATGTCGTCAGTTGCCACACTACCGAAAAACAGTTCAGTACATTATCAACAGCAGCATTTGATGAATACTAATAATATGATGGCTGAAATGCACCACCAGGGCATTCTTCTTCCCCCGAACGGATCAGCAACTATGCATTTAAGTATGCCGTCTTCGCCTCCGTTGCACAGAAGATCAGATAGTCCTCCTATAACGCAGAGTCTCAGGGCTACTCATGGTACTTTTAAAAGTGGTAATGTGACTAATTCTAATGGTGATAATCAAAGCCTCCCCCAAGCGGCTATGAGTGAAATGCGCGTGTGATAGTATTAGAGGTGTAGAAAAAAAGACTGAAGTGCTTCAAAAATCGTGAATGAATAATAAATGTCAACGTTACTTTATTGTACTACTTCGTGTTATTCTTAAAATTAATTATCGTATATCTATGAAACTAAATACAAACGTTTTGAAATCAAAATGAAAAACATTACATTTAATACATTTAATTATTATTTTAAGTGACTTTTGTTATTGATTTTGAATCAAAGTTATATTGTTTATTGTTTTGGTTAGTAATAATGACACATATTTAAGGCTTCGCTTATTTTACAATAAATGGTACTGAAGATAGATTGTCTGCCGATAAAAGCTCTCAAAATCATTAACTCAAAAAAAATGTACCTACCGTGTAACAAAAATATTTTAAACCATCAAGCTATTTTTATTTAAATTAATAACCAAATGTTTTCGTTTACTGACTCTTATGGTTTTTGTATGCCAGATAAGCATGTCTTTTATAAAATATATTTATTATGTCATGTATGTAAATTTTTGTACATATAATAAAATTATTTTTTCTTGTAAAATCGTTGTTAAGCTTTCGAACCTTCGATATGTCAAAATTAAAATTTTACAGGAGACACAAATAAATGCTCTCTATATTATTAGCACAAATATTAAGTTAAAGATTATTTTTTATTGTTCTGAATAATATCTCTGATCTATCTAAATAATAGGCAGTAAAGAGCTCGTCATCATCGAGTATTTGTAAAATTTCCGATATGATTACTACGTAAATTTGAGTAATTACGGTCATATTAAAATGCATCATGTGAAATTATTGTAGGTTTTAATCAAATGTACCTATATGCAATAATAAATTAATATGAGTAATGCGATAAATGGACAAAAAATAAAAATTAAAAACAATTTTGACAAAACTGTTTCGTCGGAGGTTTCAACAGCTCGATGACAAAATATTAAGTTTTATGCCTAGAATAACACTAATTATTAAATTTCATCAATTTTGTGAAGTTTATGTCCAGGTTTCCGAGGTATAAATGAGTAAAAACTTTTGTATAAAAACCTGGTAAAATCTTATTCGTATACTAGTTGACCAATAAACTGTTTAATCTGCAAACTGGCTAACTCCATTTCGGCAAATTATTCACCAAGAAGAAAAAAATTAATAATTTAACAATCGAGTGTTTACCTATATTATATTACACTATTTTAGCTTACATTTCATATATAAAGAAAATTAATAGAAAGAGCGGAATTGTTCCATTTATGATATTGGAAATTTGGCACCTACAGTAGGCTGTTTTGTGTGAGGAACGATAACGCATTTATTTACACATTTAGAAATATGAAAATTTGTGTAAGCATAGAAAATATGTTTTTTTAACAAAATACTAATAAAATCTTATTTTTTTTTGTCAAACAAAAGTGCAGTTAGCTGGTTTATAGATTAAGTCACAATGTCCCTTTGAGCAAACGAAATTGGTGTGATAGAATATATTAAAATTTATATAAATTTATGTGAATTGAGTGCTACATAATAAATCATGTTAATATAACTTTATTGTGATGTCATTTAGTTGCTTTCTGCATAAAGTAGTCGGATATTTATACATTGTGTCTCTAAGACAATTGTGCTCAACTTGTTGTCCGTGGAGCGAGTAAATGCTCTAAAAAGTAGCCAAAATTGCACGTCCAGAATGCGCTTTGTCAAGAAAAGTCGCGGTGGCCCTATGCATGAAATCAATTTCTAATATATTAGGTATAGTCCGACCGGTATTAGAAGACCTACGAGATGAAGCAGTGTGAAAGAAAAGACTTGCGAAAGGTGGGGGTAGTGGTGGGTCCACTCATGTCCAGCGACACATTTCATTCAGTAAACACATTTTTCTTTCCTCTCGCCCCGCTTCATCTCGTAGGTCTTCTAACGGCGGTAGGGCTCTACCTATTTATCTTTTGAACAAAAAAAGGTTTTGGACTATCGGAATTAAAAAAATATTCTTTATGTGGTAGTATGAAAATTGGTGTTAAGGATTTTTTAAATTATATTATGTCATTTTTGTACTCGTTCAATTCTCAGTATTTAGAACTGCAGAACTCACGTTTTTGAAATATTTGACAGAAGTTTAGTGTTCTTTGAAGCATCTTATTTAAGTTATTTATTATTGATTTATACATATAATATTATATGCATCATTATTTGTATCAATAGTCCTTCCAAAATAATATAATAAATAATTTTAACAATATGTTGTTTCAAAGTAAACTCTCTCTTGTAAAATATTTCAATTATTGTGAGATAGAATAGTTCTGCATTCAGTAATTTACCTATACTATTAAAATAGTCATGCACCACTGCCCTTAAACATGCAAATTAATAAATTATTCAATAATTCTACGTTACGAAGTTCTGTATTTTAAAATGAACAACAATCAACGTTCATTAGCTTCAAACAATCATAATATTTTCGTTAATTTTCGTTAATTTTAAATCATTACAGAATAATGTTTCACCATAATAATGAATTAATGTAAAACAAAATTATTAATGACGGTAATTTGATTGCAAGTTGTTTATTAACAAACGAGCTGTTATTTGATCGCTATTTCCGTATAAACTTCGACATTTGTAAATATATTTTTGTTAATATTCGTTAGCTTGTATCACAAAATAAGCTCCAATTTTAAGTGAGGTTTTTTTAATATTATATGAAATCAAACAACCATGAAACTTTTGTAAGCATTAATAATTGTAACTCTCAATTTTATTTCAATGAAAAATTAAATTAACAAAACTCGCATTAGCTATTTACTGCTTTGAACTTTTACTGCTACCCAAGAACGTAAAATATTACAAATTATAATTTAAATAAATAGAATATTACTTATCGTGTTCATTTTTTAACATAAATTGTAATTGGTTTTAATATTATCATGTCGCATGCCTAAAAGATATGATAGTGATTCGCGGACGACAAAATAGGTCACCAATTGTGTACTAATACGATAAACTTTTGTGAATGCGATCACCCACTCGTCGGTGAGTATGCCAATACAATCTGAAGACTAAGTATTTATTTCACGGAATATCTTGATATGAGGAATAAGCGAGATAAGTATCGAGGCGCGGTAAGATAACAGGCAAAATACGAGAAACTCAGTGCGTGTCAGCATCATGTAAAATAGTATTTTTATTTTTAAATTAAAAATTATTTATTTTTACATATTATTATAGTAAACTTTACAAATTATAAATTTGAGACGTTCACGTGAAATTTATAAAAACAAGCAAATAAATTCACTGTTCGAAAAATAGTATATAGATTGAATGGGTACATTAATTATAGACTAGATACATGGAAGTACACCGAATGACCATATTTTAAGAATTAATAAAGTCCACCTAAACTCATTCTCACGTATGTGGAATATATCAACATAAAAAAAGTTATCGTCCACCCGATTGGCATCACTAATAGCATGTTAGTTTTTCATCTTGGGACAACAAATAACTGATGCTCCCAATTACTTAGATTGTTATCAGAGACACACAGGTTAAAAATGAAAAAGAATGGCAGAGTTCTAATTTAGATATAGGTACTCGTATAAGTCGGAAAACATACGTTGCCAAATATAAATATCTTCTAAGGTTTAAACCACAGTATATAAGCAGTATATAATAAAAGAAAACCAGTTAAAGCCATATTATCACGAGTGAACAACCACAAGACTAATTATTACTGTTTGTTCCTGATAAACAAAAGTAACAAAGAGGCAGCTTTGAAAACTTCTTCATTATTGGGTTTGTTTTCTCAATGACAAATATTTAGAGCCTTGTTGTATTGTTGGATCGCGATTTAACCTCAAGTAAAGGAGTCAGGAGAAAGGGAAAGGAGAAAAAATATTTTAAACTTGTTTTACTATGAGGTCGTACTTCAACTGATACTGGGCTCAAATAATCGACCCACTCTAAAGCCGGTTTTTAACTAAGGATTTATGTCGTACACTACGCAGCGTTTGTTGACTATTTTAGTATTTTATTTATTTTAAAGTTTTTTTGACGTAGAAATACGTCTTTGTATTTGGCAAAGTAGATTGCAAAAACAGGTAGCTATGATGTCCAAAAAAATTTACATTTCAATGCTTGTAACTTTTAAATAAATAAACAAAGCAAAATAAAAATTATACCATCAATTAGAAAAATCAGTTATCTATCAGTAAATAAACATCGGTTGAACCCAGCATGTTGAAGAGATAGATTAAGAGAATACAGGTTTCGATAACTGCGTTCCTGTGGTCATTTTATGTCCATAATTCAATGATATTCTAACCAATCCAAAAATTTACGTTGTTAAAACCATTCCTTTATTTAATCAACAAAACAAATTAAAAATATATTATTATAGTTTTTAATTTCATCTAGAACCACGATAGCTTATAAGCATATATTAATATGTTCATAAAGTCACTGACTTTGCTGGTGAACCAATGATTTTTTTAAATTTTGAAATATGAACTCTGTCGCATTCAATATCATAATACATTTTTAATTTTTTTTTAGAATAATGCATTATATTAAATTGATTTGATTTATTTTCAACTAATAAATTATTGAAAATACATAATTATAAAATAAATTAAAAACATACTTATTAGAGAAAATTGGACCGAGTGGGCCTCAAGAATTATTATTGTACATTCAAATCCCTTTAACTGTGTTTTTAGGATTTTTCAAAATAGTGTATTTATTAAAAAGAATGTAATATTTGTAAAGCCAAAATTAAAAAATGTATGGTATGACTCACGTTTTTACTGTAAATTTTATTGATTTATAATACTGAATAAATAATATTTATAATTTAAATAATTCGACTGTGGAATGAAAATAGGGCATAATCCACAATACTATAATTCTCGAGTCACAAAAACGTTTTTGATATGGTTTTCTGTCAAAGTTAAATACAAATAATTGCAAGAAAAAAATAACTTTTTATATACAAAGTTTTTAAATTTTCTGTTGAATTACTATGCTCAATATGCTCAAACCTGTACTTGATATGAAGTAAATAAAAAACTAACACATATAGAATACTGAAATGTCATTTTGATTTCCATAGTATCGCACGTATATATTAATAATTTAGATGCTAAGACCCACTTAGCAACCAATAATAGTCTTTTAATTTTTACGGATTTTTCTGAAATAACTTTCCGTACAAAACGGAATTAACTGAAAATGAATTCAATTCTGTTTAAAGATGGCTAAAAGTATTAAAAGAATGCATTGGCATCGTGTTCTGATATATTCTAAAAGTTTAAAATTTCTAGGTAGTCGGGAAGTTAGTTAAAAATCGATTGCAAGATTTTGACTGAATAAACAACCACCGGACAAACAAGAATACGATCTAATAAAAACGTTGTAAAATATATAACCTTGAAGTCAATGATGATTAGTAGTTTGGTTTTTATAAATACTCAATTTGATATCAATTTATGAATTAATTTTAATTAAGCCCAACAAAAATCATGGTTAAGTCGTTTTTCCGACGTCAACTCCTTCTGTTTAAAAAAAATGCTAATTAAATTTAGATAATAATTAGGCATTTGCAGCTTATATAGGTACTGAATAAAACTGAGGGTTACGCTCTTTTTATTTCTATAGTCGAATTATAATATATTTTATTTAAAAATTGTAAATATTATTTACATACTATGAATCTTGTACATAAAGAATCATTTTTATTGTAAATATTATTATTAATTAAATAATTATTGTAAATATTTTTATTTAAATTTTATCCAAAATAACCACTAATATAATAATATTATAATACGAGCGAATCCTATAAAAATGGTTAATATAATAATATATTATATGAAAATAAACATACACATTTTTATCTCGTATATAATAAATAATAATTCAATTAAAATGATTGGTAAATAGTTAAATACATAATTATTGTTAAAAACTGTTTCAAAAAATATGTATTGATTTATTAAAAATATTTTATTTTCAATTATAAAAAAATATTTTAATTTATTATTATCATGAAATGTGTTTATTTGTGTTTACTTCTTCGTCACATTATTGATAAGGTATTATGATTGTAATTTATTGTACTATGATTATATTAACAATATAAACATAATGTTTTTTAAAATGTACTGATAAATTATACGTTCCCATTATGGGAATCCCTTTTTTATCGAAACTATTGTAAAACGAATAATTGATTTTTTTAGATAAGTATGTTTTTGTACATAAAATAATGAAGATGTATCAAAATAGTAAAAAAAATATATAAATTAATTACTGTTCACAGATAAACATAGAAATATTGACTATATCAATTTATGAAATAAACTCGAATGGAAATTTTAATTTTCGTTTTTATTTCACTTTATATTTAATATTTTTATTTCATTATCATCTGATTCATCAGCCTGAATCTATCCACTGCTGGATGAAGGCCTCTTCAAGCTGCTTCCACTTTTTTCAGTCCTGTGCATTGCGTTGCCACGTACTTCCGCAGAATTTTATCATTTCATCGATCCAGCGGCTTCTAGGTTATTTTTACCATTTGGACATTTTATACCTGTTGGATACCACTGGATGACTAAATTTGTCCAACGATTGTCTCTTCTTCTACCAATTTGTCCAGCCCATCTCCATTTTAGGCTTTTAATGAACTTTATCACATCGCAAACCCTTGTTTGCTTCCTTATTCACTCATTCCTCTTTTTATCCTTTCGCGTTATGCCCAGCATGTACCTCTCCATACCGCGTTATGCTACTCTAAGTTTTTGGATCTCTCTTTTACTTAAGGTCCATGTTTCACACGCATATATGATTACGGGAAGCATACACTGGTTGAACACACGCTTTAGGCACGGTGAAAGATCACCTTTGCAGATAATATTCAGGCGGCCAAAAGCACTCCAGCCTAGCTTTACTCTGCAAACAATTTCAACAAATATACTTCCATCTATAGACACTTGTTGTCCCAGATAGATGTAGTTTTTCACCTGTTCGAGCTGAGTATCATCTTTTTGGTCCGTAAAGCAGTTGAACATGACCTTCGTCTTTGTTATATTTATTTTCAAACCAACGTTGTTGCTTACTTCAGCAAGTTCCTGAATTCTGGCTTGGTGGTCTTCTGAGTCTTGCGAGAAAATTACTTTGTCATCGGCAAAGCGCAGATGACTCAGGTATTCTCCATTTATGGGGATCCATTTGTCATTGCAGTCAAGTTGCCTGAATAAGTTTTCAATGGTAGCTGTAAATAGTTTAGGTGAGATTTTATCACCTTGTCGGACTCCTTTGCTGATTGGAAATCTGCGCGATTGTTTATGGAGATTGACAGATGCTGTTGAGTTACTGTATATATTATTAAAAATATTTATATAGCGCCCAGGGATTCCTTATCTGAGTGCGTCGAGTATTAAACATATTTTTATTTAACTGACCCAAATTCATGACTTTCTATAAGTCAAATCGTACACCTAAATTCATCTCGACTCCGTCACTTTGAATATGTCGATGTGATTTTGTTGGTATTCACAAAATACACATATTTTTTAACGTACCTCCACACACAGCGCGAAAGTGACTTTTTAATTTGAAAAACAACACCTGGAATCGCGAGCAATAAATTTCTCCCTACATGACATGGTGCACGTATAGTATCAAAATGTTGCACTTCGTCATTCATTTTGTCTAACCGTGTGTCTGTCACTGTCCTGGCATGGCATCGTCTATGCTCACGGAAGAATGATGCAATATTGTGTCCCGTTTTGATTTTTATGACTATTATAATAATATACTATTCCAGACGATTTTTAATGTGCGACTGGGCTAAAATAAATAGTAATGTCACAACGCAACATTGTAAATTCTAATCGTAGTGATGGTTGTTGAATACTTAATCAGCAAACGAACATTTTTTTATTTATTGCAGATAAAATACCAATTTGTTTTAAAAGTAAAAAATAATAAAAACAGTTTAAAATATTAATTAGCACTACGATTGGAATTGATAGATTTGCACCACAACTATACATGACATTGCCATTGATTTTCCTGTAACGAAATATTATCGAAAAAAGTTATTAACGCTTTCAACCAAAAATATGGCCTGAAGAAGTTGATTAGAGGGTATACTCGTGTACTGTCAGGTATTCGACACCATAAGGCTGAAAACCTTGATTGACAATATAATATATTACTATCATATTATCAAATTCTTGGTAAACGTTCAATCAACATGGCATGACTTTTGATATTTTTATTAAGATATATTTTTTATGTTCATATCTTTTTACAATACTTATACGACAGAATTAATGTGTGACGTAATGTTATATTATGTAGTATATGCTAACTATTAAAGATTTCTCAAAATTTGTGTGTATTTAGCACTGTGATTATTATTTTATTCCTAAATTAATGCTTAAATTATATAGGTTGAATACTAAATAGGGATTTATTGTACTTGAGGTATCTTCCCAGACAAGGATTACCGTGGGAATATCTATGTCCCCACATGCAGCAAATTTTCCATAAAAACATCATAATCTATAGATTTTATGATGTGAACATTACAATTCATGATACTAAATATTCTAAAATATTATGAAAATATAGCTAGTTCTTAAAATTACACCATACAACTTAATCTAGTCTAATCAGTACTTAATCTAAATCTATCCCTTATTTATTTCTATAAAAACATTCTTTGCTATAATTTAATAATATAGCATAATACAGTGAGGCGGTTCTCGTGGTGTAGTGCGTAAGGTGCTAAATTACCATCCGGGAGGTCTATGTTTGATTTCCGGTGAGGACACAATAATACGTTATTGTTTAAAATTACTAACCAACTTGTACGGAAAAGCAAGGATATGGTTATTTATTATTAAAAAAAATACTGTTGGAATTCAGTCATTTACTCATTGATTCATGTTTTATACCTATAAAATATTATTTGATGGCTTTTTGTAGTGGACTGTACAATTTGAAGGTGATGTGGATTCCGGATCTAGGGGTGGGGGCGATTTAAGGGGGGACATGCTCGTCGAAGGTCAAAATTGAGTTTTTATTGTATTTTCAAACCATGGTCCTGGACACTCCTTAAACGTTGTAGATAATCTATTTATATAATTTTGAAGCCTTATTATCCTTTATAGTTATTTTAAACATTTGATGACTGCATGAAGTATTTTTGTTACATAAAATAGTATTCTTTTAAACCTCTCGCTCTAATGTTTTAGAATATAGTCATATTTCGGTACAGAACTGTGCAGTGGTGTTAAAATTTTTTACATTTATTAATTTTTAAACGCATTTATAAAACCATTAGTATAATTTATTACGAGATAATTTTTGTAAAATATTCACGATAAAAAACTATTTTGATAATCTCTGTGATCCCAAATTTGACAAGAATTAGGCATTTTATTATTCAAAAAATCTGCAAGATTAACACATTTGAAGATGATTCTAAAGATACTTATTATAAGCTATGTCTTTGACCATTCAAGTGTGATAAAAATCTTATGAATAATGATTGCTTTATAATAATTATTGACCTAAGAATAAGGTAGTGTTTTTTTGAAATACGCCATTTCTTTTGTCATTCCCTAGTGGTTAAGCTACAACATACGGCCGTAGCCATAAAATGACAAACTTTAATTAAAGTAGGGAGTAAAATTATGTTAACGCGCGTGTTTGAACATGTACCTAACCGAATTTTTTTTAATTTTTTTTTAAACGGTACATGTTCAAACACGCGCGTCAATATCATTTTACTCATTACTTTAATTATAGTTTTTTAATTTATGGCTACGGCCGTATGTTGTAGCTTAACCACTGGGGAATGACAAAAGAAATGGCGTATTTCAAAAAAACACTACCTTATTCTTAGGTCAATAATTATTATAAAGCAATCATTATTCATAAGATGTTTATCACACTTGAATGGTCAAAGACATAGCTTATAATAAATATCTTTAGAATCATCTTGTAATGTGTTAATCTTGCCGATTTTTTGAATAATAAAATGCCTAATTCTTGTCAAATTTGGGATCACAGAGATTATCAATATAATTTTTTATCGTGAATATTTTACAAAAATTATCTCGTAATAAATTATGCTAATGGTTTTATAAATACGTTTAAAAATTAATACATGTAAAAAATCTTAACACCACTGCACAGTTATGTACCGAAATATGACTATATTCTAAAACATTAGAGCGAGAGGTTTAAAAGAATACTATTTTATGGAACAAAAATACTTCATGCAGTCATCAAATGTTTAAAATAACTATAAAGGATAATAAGGCTTCAAAATTATATAAATAGATCATCTACAACGTTTAAGGAGTGTCCAGGATCATGGTTTGAATATACAATAAAAACTCAATTTTGACCTTCGACGAGCATGTCCCCCCTTAACAGAATACCAGAAACTGACCTTTATGATAATTTATGATGACTCCGTGGTCTGGTTACACTGTCACTCGCGCGGTGTTGTGTTTTTGGGTTACCCGGTACGCGACACTTGATGATACACTGTTTATGAATGATATGTGAGGTGAGGTTAATGAATGATGATGATAGGTTGTATGAATGATGAGAGCCGGTATCACGGCTTGGCAGGTATTCAGAAATATCGCTTGTATGACGGTCACACTATATCAAGCTGACCTGGCCGTGGCCCACGAATAACTTCTGAATCAGTCTGCATAACGCAATGCGGCAACACGCACTCGTTTGTTCTGCTTGAGCTGACTACGCACGTCGACTGTATTTAAGTCACTAAATGTTATTTGAATCACGGTCTCTCATGAACGATGACTGCTCATTTTCTGGTCGTGTGACAATAATACTGGGATTTGAGGGAGGTGGGAAGTAAGGATTACGGCCACCCCATTTTGAACCATTATTTTATAACAGTTTACAAGGCTTTACAATGCATTACTTATTATGATTGTCAAACAATAAAATATATTTTATTAAGCCATATTTTATTAATAAAAATGAAAGTCAATTATATCATTTTCAGAGAATAGACAGTATAATAAAAGATTTTCATTTACTTTTTCTTATTTACTCAAACAGATTATATTAAGTAACATAATTTAAGTTTTAAACGGATCATTTACAGAACGATATTATTCCAACGATTTGCTCAGTTAAGCCACGGAGCTGTTTGTATATTACCATCAAAAATCCACTTTTATTTTTCCCGAGCAATTGTTTAATAATGTCCCATCCCTCGAGAAGTTTCCGGACGGACTCACCCTCCTCCTCTTTCGTCTCAAGTTCTTTATGTTTCCATTTTAATTTTCCATTAATAATGGCTTTCCGTAGTCTTTTATCTTACCCTTCCTTCCGCTCATAGTTGGCAGTAAAAAAATAAATACAACCTTTTACACGAGCTACGTGGCAAGTACTTTGAGATTCTACAGTTACAAATAATTGGTATTAACTCCCATTTAGTTACTAAGTACTTACTGTACTTTTTCACGTAGTAACCATTTTATATCTAGTTATCGTCTACGATTCCTTTGTTGTCCAGTGCATAATATACTGCGCTCTCATTAGAGGGCTCTGGGTTCGATTATTGTTAAAGCCACAATACTAATATTCATCTGGTTTTATAAAAACTTTGGTGTTTATGTGATAGTTTAGCTTATACTACTCCTAGTATCATTGAACCTCATGGCCCGTTGTAGTGTTAAAAAAATCTGTATGTGTATTTATGTACGCGCATTAAAGTTATGCTTCTTTGGCGTAACAAAACAAAAAGAAAACTTGTGATGAACTAAAGTCTTCGACTAGCTCTTAATTATCTGGTTAAATTACACACTCAAAAAAGGGCCGCTTATTAGAGCACCATTGGTTTATTTCTACATACTTTCACTTATATTACTAAATTATATAATAATTATTTCTCATTGTTATTATTTTTAAAGTAACAACTGTCATTCTGACGTTTAATCTTTTGTTTACATAAGGAATTGCAAATGGCCGACAATAATAAATTCGTTGCCTAGGCAACGGAACAATTCTACTATCAAACATAGATTTGTATACAGCTGACTGATTAGCAGCTAACTTCATACTGTCGTAACGGTGTGCGCGCGCAGCTCTCAATTTCACTCTCTACCAAACGCCCCAAAATAAAGTGTCGCTTCAAAAATAATATATTATAATATTGTTTACTTACTTACCTCACCTTGTCACGTCCCAGCATAGGGGCATAGCCCAAGTTCAAATTCGCGCCACTTTCCTCAGTGCATCGCCAACTCTTGCGTCTACCGCCATACCAGACCTGCCGCGTACTTATATCGCTTTTGAGGTTGTGCCACAGGGGTCCGAAATGTCACACTCTCTGGCGGCATCCAGAACACAAGTTCCAGCTGTGATTACTTCAATTACCGACGATTCCCGCTCATAAAATCCACTATTTCTAACACGATAGTACTAATGAACCTCTTAGATTTGGCTGAGACATTGTGGCTGAAAGCTCAAAAGGTGAGAACTTTGAAAGTAAAAACCCGGAGGAGGCATCCTTAAAGTTTAAAAGCCAAAAATATAATATGTATATTTTTTATCCGTACTATTATTATCAGTGGAATAACAATTATTGTAATTAACATTTCATTTAGAGTCCATGTTTCCCATGCATATTGTGAGCATTGGTAGCACACATTGGTTAAACACCTGACACAACGAGAAGTCACTTTTGAAGATACTATTCAGGTGCTCAAATGCACTCCATGCCAAATTGGTTATGCGAGAAATCTCGCCATACATACCCACCGTCAATTTACATTAGTTGTCTAATATTGACGTAGTTGTTGTCTCGCTAGATTTGAGTGCCATATAATTGTGTCACCACATTTCAAAATCAGCTAAGTCCACATTTAGGTATTTTTGACTTTTTGTGAATTGCTGAAGAACTACTGCTTTCTAACATTTTGCATTATCAAAATGTGGAATTTATTAATTTTAAATATTCTATACTCACAATAATATACACTTTCACCCTTGTGATTGTGTATTTGAGAAAACAAAAAGCTGTTTTTATCAAATTCATCTATTATGGACTTGGCTGATTTTGAAATCTAGCGTCACAATTATGAGGATTGGTTTTGGTTCAGCAAATCAGTGTATTATTAATTTTTGTCTTTGAGACATTAATCTGTATAGTACCTATATTGATATTGGTGCCCTGGTTTGTAGAGTCTCTTTTGAAGATAAATGAGCTTAAACTGATACTAAAGCTAAGAACAGGTCACACAATGGGTAAAAAATTTGATGTCCTCATGGACAAAGGCGATGAACGATACAGAGTACAACTACGAATTGCGGATATCTTTGATAATGTCGACCAATTGAAAGGTGTCCTGGCGATGGGTAAGATGGAAAAGCTTGACAAAATGGTAACGTTCTTTCAGAATTGGAGTGAGGACCTGATCGGCGGATCCCCTTTTTGAAGAGAAGAGGCGATATGACAGCAAGTTGCAGTCAAAGCCTCGGTAAAATCATAAAAAAACTATAAGACTAAATATTTTTTTCGTCGTTGCTTTTTAGTTTATATTTGAATATTGTAAACTAATAAATTTAAACCAAAAACGATAGAACTAATATCATGTTTATAATTAACTATTTCTTTTATTTAACGAATAATTCACAAGATTTTAAGAATGTACCATTCTAATTATTGAATAAACATAATTTTGAAAAACACTTTCTGAGAAAATATAATATAACCAATAGAAAAAATCTTTTTGAAAAAAGTAAGCCACCCCGGCAGGGAATCGAACCCTGCATCTTCTGGGTTTACGCCCCGTCCATTGCATTACGTCTACGCTACAAGGCGACGTACTAATTGTGAAAAACTTTAACTATTGGCCTTTTTTAATACCCACTCATCAGCATTCTTCTAAATCAAGCTACTTTGGCAATCGGTGAATATTTATTTAATCAAAGTAGATACCTATTACTTCAATTACTAACCGACGTCGTGAATGTCTCCAATATTTTTTTATGACGTAACTTACTTGAGCTTGCTAATAATATATAATTAACTTGATTTAGAAGAACGCTGATGAGTGGGTATTAAAAAAGGCCGATAGCTAAAATTTGTCGTAATTAGTACGTCGCCTTGTAGCATAGAGGTAATGCATTGGACGGGGCGTAAATCCAGGAGATGCAGGGTTCGATTCCCTGCCGGGGTGGCTGACTTTGTGTTTTTCAAAATTATGTATGTTTAATATCATGTTGATGGTAAAAGAACGAAGAAGGAGAAGAATAAGAAAAACTAATAAATAAGTGGTGATGCCAGTAAAGTTACTTGAATTTTGTAGGGGAAATTGAGAGAGAAAAATAAATCGAAAAAATGCTGCAATAAACTCTCTGATAATAAAGCAGTAATAAAAAAAATAGTCCGTATAATAAAATAATGTTTTTTCTATGTGCAGCGTTTCCATTAAAGCTCAAACGGAGAGAAAAATAAACGAGCAATTTTTCTGATAGTAATTAACACTGAGATATAAATTTAAATATTTTTGTTTAGCTAGGCTATAATTCTAAGAGGAAAAAAATGAAAAAAATAATTGGTAAGTACTTTTTCAATAGCTACAATGTGTCATTCTAGAAATTGGCGAAGGCAACACTATTTTACACGTAGGATCTCGTCAAGTGAAGATATACTATGTCCTCAATCAACTTAAGCCAAATCCAGGTAAAACACAGGTAGCAGCGTTCAATCTTCGAAGCAAGGATGCAGGGAATATGCTTGACATTTCTTGGGATAGGGTGCATATTATAGAACCCATAAACAGCCAAAAATACCTGGGAATCACCCATTGATATACTACTAGATGAGGAGTTCCCATACAAGTGTCATTTTAAAAATGTACCACAAAAGAAGATATTACGAATATCGTCGTATAATAATTATTTCCTTGTAGGTATAATGCGTTAAGACCGTTAACATGGATTCCCGAATTTTACCCGTATTGCCTTGGCTGTAAAACTAAATTTGCGTTCTTGGAATAGTGACCCTAAGGGTGTCTGCAACCCAAAGCTTGCAAGCTACCAAAAATTCATGTCTGAGCGGACAGAGCAAGTCGTCATATTGCGCTGAATATTAGTTAGAGTAAGATGCAAGCTAGATCGAGCTTACTCGTAATTATTGCCAGGTCGTTTTCAAGACAAATATTAAGTGAGCTTATATCGAGTTAAGTCCGCTGATATTAAAACAGTAAGTTGTACACTGGCCGAGTCGCTGAAAATCGGGCGTCATTTTAAGAAGCATAAGATTCATCCAGTAGTATATCAATGAAATCACCTAACATCGGACGCTGGCCTATAAGCAACACTGCAATAATATGAAAACGAAGACAGCGGCATCGGTAAGTACTATTATATTTTTAAACGACACAAATGATTCGAATTTACTTATTTTACAAATATTATGAATCTGACAAATTATAAACAATTTTCAAATAAAAATACAGGGTAATAATATGAGTAAATAACACACTTTTACATGGAAGCACACATACTGAACTAGATTGATACACCCTATCTTAAATACCTATAAAAGAACGTCCACCTAAATTTATCCTCAGGTAAGTGGAATATATCAATATACGAAGCGATTCGGTTGATAAGCGTTATTGCCCTCCAAATTGGCATTACTAATGGTAGGTTTGTTCTGTACCTTGGAATAACAAACAACAAATGCCCTCAATTTCTAAGATAGTTATCAGGGACACACAAGTCAAAGCTACCGAGAATAACCGAGTTCTCATTTACACCACGCATAAGTCGAAAAAATACGTGATAATTATATTCTAGCACTTAAACTAAAGTATGTCGCTCTTAGGTATAACATCAAATAAAGGAGTCTCCAAATTTTTATTTGAACTTTCTCCCCCATAAAGTCGTATTTCAACTGATGCGGGGCCAAAACAATCGACTCATTCTCAAGCCGCCTACTAACTAAAGAATTATAATACTGTAACATCTAAAAAGACCCGTGAAGTACCTAAGATGACGCCCAACATTTGTAGTGCTTTTTTACAAATGATAACTATAATATGGCCACTAAATGATAGCATACTATCAAACGTTATGCCAAGATCCCTTAAGGCCGGTTCGGAACGGTCAAGTGATTTAGTCGAGTAGCAAGTGCTTTAGTGAATTAGTAACTGAAAAGTGTCCGAACACAGTGCATTAATGAGTGACGTGTCAAAATGAATAGAGCGTTTGAATTATAAGTTATATTATTTCGAGTAGTATCTTCGCTCCAACGCTGTTTCATTTCTACGGCAGTCAACGACTAATGAACTCGCCTGTTCAAACTTGTTTCGTAGCTTGTTTAGTATTTAGTGAGAGGTAGTGGGGGTTGCTACTCGGCCGAAATAATGGAATAAAATGGATCGACTGGACTGACGATTTTACTGAACTACTCGACTAAATTTGTCTGTTCAGACACGTTTATTTACCAAATCACTCTCTACTCGACTAAATCACTGGAATAGTCCGAACAAGCCTTTACAGATGGTATTCGAAAAACAACTCTGCCATCGCAAGGCTCTGGTAAACGATAGAATATTGCAATTTTCAATTTCGGAGTCCAGTTTGTTACGCCTGCCCCAATCTAATATATTATCTATATCAAGTTGGAGCTGATGACAATCATCCAAGGTGACAACTTCCATGAATATTACATAATGTGTACCTAATATATATTCCTTTCAGTGGCAGGTTGAGTAGCAGCTCAGGGCGGTTACGGTGGCTGATTTCATTTGGAGGATACTGAATCCAAACCTACCATAGTTATGGATTAACTCACTGATGATAATGATGAATGTTTCTTTTAATTAGGTACATTTGTATGTATTTCACTAATAAATGATAGTAAAAGTATAGTTATATTAAGATATTATCTAAAGAATATCAATTTATTAATTCTTAACGTATTCATAATTATACATATTGTTTTCTAAAGAGAGAATAAACAAATTTCTGATAAGTAAACCATACATAATATACATTAGAAAAGAGTACCCGAAGAGGAAAAATCGTATTGCCTAATATTTATTATAACTAGTTAGTATTGGCATCTTTTATACATATCTAAATTTTCCTCCAGTAAAAATATTATGAGCCTCGTTATGTTTACTTTCCATTGACGTGCCTTGGCTTATCGAGTAGAGGAAAAATATTGTCTTTTGTTGCGTGACATAACGCCACCTACATGATAGTGGTCACCAATTTATTTCATATTGGAATATATTAATCGTAAATTTTGTAACTCTCACTGTTAAGAATATTAACTCCTCACGTTATCTAAAAATCATGACGTCGTATTGTAGATACAGTTGTTGCAAGCTTTACACTAGTCATCTGGAATATAATTGTAAGTAACTCACCGAAATTAAAAATAAAACGTTATGCATTTATTAGTATTCTTCATTTTATCTGCATAATGACTTCGATGACGACGACCCTTCTTGACTTATTGATTCCTTTCTATGTGCCCAAAGATCTGCAGAATTTTCTGGACACATGGTATTGAGTGAAAGTCATTCAGGCATATTTCTTTCAAAATTAAGGTATTACAATTCTTTATAATATACATGTGGAACAACCTTAGCTTAGAATAAAATCAATAAAATTACAAATTAGACTGAACTCCACATTCAATGCGATAGAGCAGAGTGAACCACTAACATAATTGGTACCTAATTATTTTTTTTAATCTGTAGACGCTTATCTGTGATATTAAAGTTGACCCAAATGTTACGTTATGCTTTATATTTAAATATAATCTTTGGGTCCATTGTTTATACTGTTAATAATTATATTGATTTATAGAGATTCATTTTATCCCAAAATAAATTGAAAATAATCTTTAATTTGTATACTGTTAGTTGCAGCCTAATTAAGCTATCAGTAATTGGCAATCATCCACGATGGCCGAGCGGTAACATGCCGGCCTTTAATTTCGTAGAATGTCGGGTTCGAATCCTTGGCCTGGCAAAAAAATACACGTTGTTTATTTTGAATGTGTAGTTGGACACAGAATATGGAGCTATTACGTTAAAAAGAAATTAAGGGGGGACATGCTCAGCGTTGGTCAAAATGGAGCTTTTGTTCTATTTTCAAAGCATGATCCTGGACATACCTTAAACGTTGTAGAGAATCTATTTATACAATTTTGAAGCCTTATTATCCGTTATATTTATTTATTCATAACATGTACCGTTTTAAAAAAAATCGGTTAGATACATGTTCAAACACGCGCGTTAACATCATTTTACTCCCTACTTCAATTATAGTTTTTCAATTTATGGCTACGGCCGTATGTTGTAGCTTAAACACTGGAGAATGTCAAAAGAAACGACGTATTTCAAAAAAACACTACCTTATTCTTAGGTCAATAATTATTATAAAGAAATCATTATTCATAGGATGTTTATCACACTTGAATGATCAAAAACATAGCTTATAATGAGTATCTTTAGAATCATCTTCAAATTAGTGAATCTTGCCCATTTTTTGAATAATAAAATGCCTAATTCTTGTCAAATTTGGGATCACATAGATTATCAATATAATTTTTTATCGTAAATATTTCACTATAATAATGTCGATATAAATTATACTTCATGCAATTCGATTAAGCATTATACATTCAAAAATGGGCACGATTAATACATTTGAAGATAATTCTAAAGATATTGATTATAAGCTATGTATTTGACTATTGAAATATGATAAAAATCCTACAAATAATGATTGCTTTGTAATACTTATTGACATAAGAATAAGGTATTATTTTTTTGAAATTCGCCATTTCTATTGGCATTTCCCAGTGGTTAAACTACAACATACGGCCGTTGCCATAAATTGACAAACGATAAATGATCAGGGAGTAAGATATGGCAACGCGCGTGTTTGAACAGTTTATGTTTCTGTTATTTTTTTCGTGGAAAAAAATATAAAAGCTCATGACGGCATCTGTGGCACAATTACATTTATTTTACTTATATTTATATGTAAAACGTCGTGCCTATTGATTCAATGTGATTTTTTTTTAATCTGTTTATATTAATACTTAAATTATTTACAAGGGGTGTTTATAATTTTTGTAAACCTTAGTTGAAAATCTCTGCCTAAACCACCACTACACGTGTCAGATATTCCGGGCTAAAAGAAATCACTTAACTAAAGCTTTGAGAACACCCAAAAGGATTACTATAAAGGTTTATGTTTTTTAAGACACCCCACTCCCAAATCCAAAGATGATCACCATTGAATTCTTTACATAGATATTTGCTAGACCTTTTTGCATTCAAATCAATACCCGACCCTCCCACATATGTAAAATATTTACAATAATTTGTTTGGCATATTATTCCTTATTCACATCAATCATATTTTTGTGGCGTCAATTATTAGGGAGTAGGAATCTAGTTTTTGACCTTTTATAGGCTTATATGTCAGACGGCCTGATTTAATAATGATTTATAGAACCTTTTACATTATTATTACAGACAAAAAAATAAAACATTTTTCGAAATAAATAACGTAGCTTTGATGTTGGGATACAATTTGTTGTTGATAAATATGTATTAAGGACACATGTATTGTTCCTTCAGTATTTACAGGCGTTTGGGTATATTCCACGCCGTAACAAATATATAAAAAATAATTACAAGATAAAAAGAACTTTTTATATACAACCTTTTTAATTTTTCTGTTGAATTATTATGCTCAATATGCTCAAACTTGATATGAAGTAAATAAAAAACAAATATAGAATACTGAAATGTCATTTTGACATTTCATTTTAATTTCCATAGTAACGCACGTATATATTATTAATTAAGTTGATAGGACCACCTTCTTAGCAACCAATAATAGTCTTTTATTTTTTACAGATTTTTCTGAAACAACTTTTCATACAAAACAAAATTAACTGAAAATGAATTCAATTCTGCTTAAAGATGGCTAAAAGTATTAAAAGAATGCATTGGCATCGTGTTCACATATATCCTAAAAGTTTCAAATGTCAAGCTAGTCGGGAAGTTAGTTAAAAATCGATTGCAAGACTTTTACTGGACAAACAACCACCGGACAAACAAGAATAAAGTTGTACTAATCGATATTTTTGACCAATACTTCCATACTTGCTTTTGATACGATACACATTATTTAATTTCTTTTGTGATAGTAGTTTCTGGATGAATGCAAAAAAGGGTGGGAATTAAGCGCCAGATATAATAATATTATGATGCACGTCGCGTACTATCACGTGACGTCACGTAATGTCGTTTTTCTTGAGGTTTAAAATGTTTTCAGACTGATGCCTCCATCCCGTAGCATATTTTGAACCGTTAAATAAACATTGTCAATAAATATAAAAAATAATAAAACTATGAATTAGTCAAAAATCTCAAGGGGGGACATGCTCGTCGAAGGTCAAAATTGAGTTTTTATTGTATTTTCAAACCATGATCCTGTACACTCCTTAAACGTTGTAGATAATCCAATTATATAATTTTGAAGCCTTATTATCCTTTATAGTTATTTTAAACATTTTATGACTGCATAAAGTATTTTTGTTACATAAAATAGTATTCTTTTAAACCTCTCCCTCTAATGTTTTAGAATATAGTCATATTTCAGTACATAACTGTGCAGTGGTGTTAAGATTTTTTACATTTATTAATTTTTAAACGCATTTATAAAACCATTAGTATAATTTAGTACGAGATAATTTTTGTAAAATATTCACGATAAAAAATTATATTGATAATCTCTGTGATCCTAAATTTGACAAGAATTAGGCATTTTATTATATAAAAAATCGGCAAAATTAACACATTTGAAGATAATTCTAAAGATACTTATTATATGCTATGTTTTTGACCATTCAAGTGTGATAAACATCTATGAATAATGATTGCTTTATAATAATTATTGACCTAAGAATAAGGTAGTGTTTTTTTGAAATACGTCGTTTCTTTTGTCATTCCCTAGTGGTTAAGCTACAACATACGGCCGTAGCCATAAATTGACAAACTATAATTAAAGTAGGGAGTAAAATTATGTTAACGCGCGTGTTTGAACATGTACCTAACCGATTTTTTTTTAATTTTTTTTAAACGGTACATGTTCAAACACGCGCGTCAATATCATTTTACTTCCTAATTTAATTATAGTTTATCAATTTATGGCTATGGCCGTATGTTGTAGCTTAACCACTGGGGAATGACAAAAGAAATGGTGTATTTCAAAAAAACACTACCTTATTATTAGGTCAATAATTATTATAAAGCAATCATTATTCATAAGATGTTTATCACACTTAAATGGTCAAAAACATAGCATATAATAAGTGTCTTTAGAATCATCTTCAAATGTGTTAATTTTGCCGATTTTTTAAATAATAAAATGCCTAATTCTTGTCAAATTTGGGATCACAGAGATTATCAATATAATTTTTTATCGTGAATATTTTACAAAAATTATCTCGTAATAAATTATACTAATGGTTTTATAAATGCATTTAAAAATTAATAAATGTAAAAAATCTTAACACCACTGCACAGTTATGTACCGAAATATGACTATATTCTAAAACATTAGAGCGAGAGGTTTAAAAGAATACTATTTTATGTAACAAAAATACTTTATGCAGTCATCAAATGTTTAAAATAACTATACAAGATAATAAGGCTCCAAAATTATATAAATAGATTATCTACAACGTTTAAGGAGTGTCCAGGATCATGGTTTGAAAATACAATAAAAACTAAATTTTGACCTACGACGAGCACGTGGGCTGTTAAGCGATGCTTAGAAAACTTTTGTTTTTTTACATTTATCTTTCTTTTTAATGTTTTCAGATAGGAACATAATATTTATTAAGTAACACAGTTGAAATTGCAAATTATCAAAAAAAAAATGTGAAATTGCAAGCTTCGTATTCTTCCGCTAGCTGGTAGGTAAAGAAATCACCTTATTAGGATGAGCAAGTAACTAACATCCATTTCTCGTATAACAAAAAAAATGTTAAGCAACCCCTTCGTAAGGCGGTCCCGATCAACATAAGCTTGTAGAGTCAATTAATATAATATATATATATATATATATATATATATGTCGAGACAAGGACGGTTTTGGACGCTTCCCATTTGGACCATCATAATAAATCTGTCGACTGTCAGCAATACAGAGTTACCTACCCGAAATTTAAAAAAAACTTTAAGGTATACCGGTCTATGTCTATACACATAATACTTTATTATTTTATTAAATAATAAAATAAAAACATGTATAAAAACATATAGTACGCGAGTTAGTTGATAGTAGCATTACATGTATTATAAGGCTGACTGAATAAACAAGAAAAATATCAGCGAGCGTCGCGACGTCGTTTTACAAATCGACGGCGTTCACTCTAATCCGGTATGCGTCGTCGAAAATCAGCCTCCAGTGCACAAGCAGGCGAGATACACGAAGAAAGGTTGGTTCAATATCTATGTAAATTCTCACATACCCCTGACGCAGCTCCCATGAAACTATTGATGCAGCGATTCCGTTTTGAATTTACTTATTTATTTATTTATTCATTACTTAGAAACAGACATGTATAACCAACTTCATTACGATATTAATATACTTATTTTTACTTGTGATTAAGAGTATAGTTGAGCCTTATAAAATCATGTTGGTTAAAAAAGCTGTTAAATTCAGTAATTGTGTCC
The DNA here is from genome assembly GCF_057557595.1 of Rhyacophila brunnea. NCBI lineage: Eukaryota > Metazoa > Arthropoda > Insecta > Trichoptera > Rhyacophilidae > Rhyacophila > Rhyacophila brunnea. Next base: position 24,747,136 of record NW_028232904.1, on the reverse strand, counting down.
TCTGCTTCTTCTTATTTATTTATTTATTAAGGGGGGACATGCTCAGCGTAGGTCAAAATGGAGCTTTTGTTCTATTTTCAAAGTATGATCCTGGACATACCTTAAACGTTGCTGATAATCTATTTATATAATTTTGAAGCCTTATTATATTTTATATTTATTTTAAACATTTGATGACTGCATAAAGTATTTATAAAATAGTATTCTTTTAAACCTCTCGATCTAATGTTTTAGAATATAGCCATATTTCAGTACATAACTGTGCAGTGGTGTTAAAATTCTTTACATTTATTAATTTTTAAACGCATTTATAAAACCATCAGTATTATTTTTATTGTCATTATTATAGTGAAATATTTACAATAAAAAATTATATTGATAATCTCTGTGATCCCAAATTTGACAAGAATTAGGCATTTTATTATTCAAAAAATGGGCAAGATTAACACATTTGAAGATAGTTCTAAAGATAATCATTATAAGCTATGTCTTTGACCATTTAAGTGTGATAAATATCCTACGAATAATGATTGCTTTATAATAATTATTGACCTAAAAATAAGGTAGTGTTTTTTTGAAGTACGCCATTTCTTTTGGTATTCTCCAGTGGTTAAGCTACAACATACGGCCGTAGCCATAAATTGACAAACTATAATTGAAGTAGGGAGTAAAATAATGTTAACTTGCGTGTTTGAACATGTACCGTTTGAAAAAAAACGGTTAGGTTAGGTTAAGGACACCAGATAATCGACCCATATTCAAGAATGCTACGCACTAATGAGACGTAGAGTGTACGTAATACAATTGGATTCTTGAATGGTTTGGATAGTCGTATGATGAATCCTAGAAGCTTACTCACACGTAGAGCCGTAGAAGTTATATGCGAGTGAAAAGATAATTAAGAATCAAAAATTATCCCAAGATCTTTCGTCTCAGATTGACGCTTTAATGAACGTATTGACATAATATAATTATATTTAATTGGGGTGCTCTGCCTAGATAAGGTAATACAAAAACATTTGTAAGTATTAAATTCTAATTTATTCTTTATTGACCAACTTTCAAGTGAACAGAGATTTTGCTGTAATATGGAACAATCTACCTCTTTGCGAATTGGTGCATATCATTTCAAATTGTCTGCAAAAAGTAAAAATTCTACTCCATCCATGGCTTTCACTATATCATTGATAAATATGAGGAACATAATTGGTCCAAGATTTGATCCTTGGGGAACGCCTGAAAGAGCCATCGTGCCATCCCCTAGCGGAGGTCGGCCACCATCAAGGTGATCTTAAATTTATCGACTGCTACCCGAAACAGTTCAGTGGAGCTGCACTCTTACTAATCACGGTGGTTCGTAAGGCACAAAATGTGGTGCCGTCCTCTGCTACGCTTACCATTGATCTTTTCTTGAATGACAAGTTGGGGAATGGGGTACTTTTGTCCTCTCGTATAGATGACGTATTAACTAAAGTTAAGGCAAAGCAATACTCACACAGACGCATTGTTTACAAACATAACATCAACGTACACGCATGTTGTCTTCTTTTCGCTATAAGCGAAATAAGTAGTTGTGAGCAAAACAAACGGCTATTTATCGTAGACGTTGTGCAATGCCTGTTACCTCAGAAATGCTCCAATACACACAATATTTCGTATACTGTATTCGCTTTGGCTTGCCTCAACTCTGGCTGAGAGACCTATACTGTAGTTTTCTGGTTTTTATACTATGAAAAACTTCTCGGTCCTTCCTTATTCGATTGATAAATTCAACATTTGTCACCCGGTCAGTCCAAGAATTTCGAGGATGCTTCTATACAGCCACATCTCGAACGCTTTAGGTCTTCAAGACATCTCTCTTCTCAACTAACCAACCTTTAATTTTATTGAAAATATTATTTCTAAGTATAGTAACTACCATACTAATGATTCCATGATATTTTTATTCCAGCGAATTTAGTGCTTTGGGTAAAATATTCATTAAAACCAAAAAAGCGGAATTCTATGGATTCAAGCTCTGTACTATTCCATTTAAGTAGTTTTTTGCGACCCGTGTTTCGCATGTCGGCATCTTCAGGCGCTGCGTACACACACCAAATGCAAACACACACTGACAACGAACACTCTTAACTCTAGCTTATATAATAAATCTATACATTAAAGTAGGTAAAAACTCCATTACCTACCTATCAATCCTTCTTCTTATTGTGCCATCCACTAGCGGAGGTCGGCCACCATCAAAGCGATCTTATCTTTGTCATCTGCTACCCGGAATAGTTCAGTGGAGCTGCACTCGTACCAATCACGGAAGATCTTAAGCCACGAAATGCGGCGCCGTCCTCTGCTACGCTTCCCATTGATCTTTCTTTGAATGACAAGTTGGGGAATGCTGTATTTTTATCCTCTCATAATGTGACTGAGGTGCTGTAGTTTTCTGGTTTTGATACTACGAAAAAATTCTCGGTCCTGCCCTATTCGATTGGGAACTTCAACATTTGTCACCCGGTCAGTCCGAGGAATTTTGAGGATGCGTCTATATAGCCACATCTCGAAAGCTTCAAGTCTCTGTGACATCTCTTGGTTTAGCATCCATACTTACATATATCAATTCAAAGGTCACAGAAAATACAATAAACAAATTATGAATAGTTGAAGTGTCATTAAAAACCCTAATTAGTTAAAACCCTATCTTATTAATAACAATACACTCGATATCATATTATAATTATAATAAGAGCTTGAATCCATTAGAATTTAAACTCAAATTCTATGAAGTACCTTCAGTCGATAGTATTAATATTCAAACAAGCTGAGTTTGGTCCAAAATAATATGTCACATAATAGAAAATAATTACAAGATAAAAAGAACTTTTTATATACAACGTTTTTAAATTCTGTTGAACCATATAAACTTGACTTGACTAGCTTAAACGATCAAAAAAATTTGAACTTGACATGTCATATTGATTTCCATAGTAACGAATGTATATATTAATAATTTAGTTGCTAGGATTCCAGATCACTAGCAACCGATAATGGTGTCGAAATAACTTTTCATACAAAACAGAATTAACTTAAAATTAATTCAATTCTACTTAAAGATGGCTAAAAGTTTTAAAAAAATGCATTGGCATCGTGTTCTGATATATTCTAAAAGTTTCAAATGTCTTGCTAGTCGGGAAGTTAGTTAAATATCGATTGCAAGATTTGTACCGGACAAAGAACCACCGGACAAATAAGAATACGAGCTAATAAAAACGTTGTAATAGAAGTATCAATAGAGGTGCATATTTTCATTGGCAATAATGAAATATTGAATAACTGAATACAATGTTTTTGTTTTACAAGTAATTTACTCCCATATTTCTCCGTTTGGCAGACCACTTCATAGAGATTTAAAAATCCAAAGGTGTTCTTTTCTACACTAAATAGGGAAAGAACGATTAGGAACCTGAGACTACGTTTATTGTTATAGCCGGATATGCGGTATCTTCGAAGCCAAGATAGTAAAGAAAGGTTTGCATCAGATAGACGACGATGAAGAAATATTCTAAAAGCAAAAAAGACTTTGACAAATATAATGACGACATAACGTGTATAAGTACCAAACCCACTTTTTATTTCTTCCCCTTCTTATAAAATATTCTATTCCAATGAATAAAAAAATATTATATTGATTCTTTATACGAATGGTTTGATTTAAAGATACACTCTTCTTACCCTCATATCGCTCGTATTGATACAAGTGAGTTATTTTACAGTAATTTTTTTGAATTAGAATGACATTAGAGTATATTAGTATCAACTAAGGAATCCAATCCCGGATCCCGGAATTTCGGGATTACAATTTTACAATCGCGGGATTGGCATTTTTTCCATTGTAAATATAAAATTTTTATATTTACAAATAACATTGATAAAATCTGTCAAAAATAAATCTAGTATAATTTATACTACTTAAGACACTTATTGTTAATATTGTATACGTTCAGTCTTGGAAATACATAAGTTTAATGAAGTAAATAATATTGTAATATAAATAATAATGTAAATTTAATATTAGATTGCTGTTTAGTAAATAGTAAAACAAATCATGGTGTACTTATGGCCTCTCCGATTCATAAATCTAATTAGTCAGCCAAATTTTATGAAACTGCCGTAAAACGTATGAGATCATGGTGGAATTACTTTGTTAATACTGCGAAGCATTGTTTTTTCCAATCCTTCTGATTTTTATTAATTTATGTGAAAAAATAAAATGAATCGGCAACTTACACATGGGTATAAATCAAACTTCATTCAAACTCAGCTTATTTCTAATGTAGTTATTTGTTATTAAAAGTATTTTTTCTGTTATATTTTCGTTTTTATTATCTTTTCCATAAAAATAGATAAAATAATCAATTTAGAAAGTTTCGGGATAATGTTTATCAATCGCAGAATTCATAGGTAGGTATCGAAAATAGCTCGGGATCCCGGGTTTGGAATCCCTAGTATCAACAATGTAGTGTCTATAAGTTTTATCAATTTATTGATTCAATTATCACTTATCGATATTGTGATATTATTATTAGTCAGTTATGAGGGGTAGAGGTGGGCTGTAGAGATTCAACATAAAAAGTGGACATTGACCTTTATATTATTATGTCTTACTTATTTGTTTTCATTTAACTAAGAATACACTTATTTGCAGATGGTGGTGGTTAGTTTATAAAAATCAATTCAACCCTGCATAAACCAAATCATAATACTTTAGATATTGTTTAAGTGTACAACAGTTTTTTCAGTCATACCTATTTGTTTTCTTCGAATTAAGTATACATAGTATTAATTACAGATGGTATTGGTTAGTTCTTCTTTTAATTGATTAAGCTCTGCTTAAACCCAACCATAGTCGATAATGGGTGCCGGACGAAATCCCGAAGGTTGAAATCCCGAATGCTGAAATCCCGAATGGCCAAAATCCCGAAAGCCTAAGTCCCGAAAGCCGAAATCCTGAAGGCCGAAATACCGAATGCTGAAATCCCGAATAGCCGAAATAATCCCGAAAGCCTCAAAAATAAAATAAGACACAAACAAAACCCCATTTTTCTACAAAAAATGGTTATTGTCTCTCTTGTAAAGTTAGCGCAATTCAAGATCAGAGTTAATATTGCGCAATTATTATTATTTTTCGGGATTTCAACCTTCGGGATTTTGGCTTTCGGGATTGAGGCTTTCGGAATTGTTTCGGCCATTCGGGATTTCAGCATTCGGGATTCCAGCCCTCGGGATTTCGACCCAAACCCATCGATAGTAAATATTCTTCTATCTCTTAAATATCTAAAATTACGAATGGTTTAACGGCATAATTGAAGATATTTTATAGATGGATGAATATTTTTTGATTATTATCTACTATGGCTTAGGTTTAGCAAGGCTTAATTGAATTTTAAAAACTTAAATAATATTACGGTCTTAGTTCAATGAAAACAAATACGTTTGACTGACAAAGTTTAGTGTGCACTATCTATGTAGAATCTTAACAGATTAGCTCCACTCTTTGCCACTGTTATTAGTATATTATACAATTCGTGTGGTTACTGGTGAGTATCGTGTTATGCAGTAATTCCAGTTTGAAGTTTGACATATTATTCTCTAAAATCAACAAATTCTAATTTCTTTGTGTTTTATGTGCATGATAGGTGATATATTATATATAAATTATATATCGAATGACCTTGATTTTTTTCTAGCATAAATATTTATATAATAATATACCTATAGACCTAAACAATAAATAAATACCTAAATTATTAGCTTACCAACTTTTGGCAGCAATTCCACGAATAAATGTTTACTTTCATGCATTAAAGTAAAAGTGTAGTTATTTCCAATGTAACAAAAACTTCATAAAATTCAGATATTTAAAACACAATTATTTTGACGAATTAGGATGTCATTAATTTGTCGAACAAAGATAAAATTTAAATTTCAAATGAAACTCAAATACTGTTATATCAATTTCCAAAAGCCAAAGATTATTAAATTTTACCCAATTAAATTTCGGCCGCTTCTTTAAATGCTGGCATTATAAGTTCAAATCTGGCCTCATTATTATGCTTAATTTCATTTGGGCAATTCGCCCTTAATTTTGCATTTGTTATACGAAGAAAAATCTTTTTTTCTGCATGAAATGCCTGCCCAATGCGGAAAATATCCGGGTAATTTTTCATTATTTTTTTTATTTCATATTTCAGCTCACAGAAAAACACATTTACCATCTGAAATACTATTATAAAATTTTATACGTAGAAGTTTTCGTGACAATATTAAGGCATATTTTTAACACGTAATGTAGCAACCCGAGAAATATCAACTTTTCACTTTATTATTTTTTAAGGGAAGATTTCTCCTGTGAGAAGAAATACACTATAGCTCAATAACTTCAAAGACTACTTAAAACTCACCACTTCACCCCTATTAATTCTGCACGTTTAAATAAAAAGACAGTTTTTTGATTATAGTAAAATGAGAACCCAAATTATAAACCACCCTTTCTTTTATAATATATCAAATTTATTGGATTGTTTTGATATTATCTCAAATTAAATAGTTTTTATTTAGAGATAATATCAAAGGAATTAAATAATTTTATATAATTTGTGAGAAAAAGTAGTTTAAAACTTATCATTTCACTAAAACTAAAAACACTGACTTTTTACTTAGCAGGGCTGTATTAATACCAAAAAACTAACAGAAAAAGTCAAAAATAATAAAGAAGGAAGAAAAAATAATCTTACATTTGAATAACAGTTATTTCATACATTCTTTATTAGGTATTAAAATAGTATTTTAGGCCTGTAAAATTAAATTATCATCAATCAAGATACTTTACAAGTCTTGTCTTTCTTCAGGTTACAGTCTGGAAGTTCCAGTGTCTAAACTTTCCAATGCTCTTATTTCAGCACCTATATACATCTTCTGTACTGCATTCCAGTCTTAACATCCAACATCTAGGTCTTTTTTTACTCCCAAGAAATGAAATGGGACAATTCAGCACAGCATATTGAATGCTAGGATAATTGCTTAACGAGAGGAAGGAACTTTCCGTCTACATTTTGATTCAAGTCATAATTAATCAATGTTTGTAGTGGCAAACATTTCGTCATCCAGTTGTACCAGTGTTCATTTGGCGCCATTCATTCGACGGTTCTGAATCTTTTTAGAATCTACAATTCTAGACCATTTAGAGAATGTGTATTATATTATAGCCCGCCGAAATGGTAACTATTCCGGAAGTCTATATAATAGTGCAGTACATACATTATTTTTTTAATATGCCATAATATTAATTACCTGATAATAATGAAACGCAATAGGTTAAAAGTAATGTCCTTTATTAGAGTTTGCATAATATCAATTAGCACCGTACAAAAGCTTAGATTCTACAACTTATTTTCTAATATTATACTAAAATTGACATGCAATTTAGCTCGTTTTCTATAATAATTATCAATTGTACGAAAATGTTCGATTACTATAGGTAACCGAAATTGATCATTCTATTGTGAAATAAAAAAATATATTGTTTGTTATATAGTAACGTGTCCGGAAACTTGTACACATGCAGTTCGTCGTATCACATTTCACCGTGAAATGTTGCATCGGAAATATATGGCCGTATATTAAAGACCGTCCAACCTCTTTGGGTCGTATATTGTACTGACATAAAATTCTCTTAACGGTTTACACTTTATAGAAAGCCAGCAGCAAACCAATTTTGAAAATAGTCGATATACTGGATTATTTTTGTAAGGTTTTCATTCTTGAATTATTCATGAATTTTGCTACAATCAGCTATGAAAATTGAATTAATATTCATATTGAATCTAATAAAATTGGAGACCGTATAGTATTACGTTCATTTCTTTCCGATGGAAATCTCATGGCGAACTGTGCCACGGTGAAACATTGTACATACAATTTACATGTAACAATATAATAATATTTATATACTATATCCATACTAGTATTTCGTTAATTTCGAAAACATGTTGAAAATATGATATTGATGGGTAGGCTTGAAAAGAATGCCTTTTTAATTAGATATAATATTTTGGCGTCAAAGGTGCAAAAAAGATTTATAATTCACATTTTTTTCAAATAAATTACAGTTGTTATAAAAATCAGATTAAAAAGAAGATTCAGGCTCTTTTTATAATAATTATATACTGTGGTCTTTTAAAAGCAGTTTTAGCTAATATTTTGTAAGATTTTTTTTTGGATTAAAAATAAATAAATGAACCTTAAATATTATAATATAAAACTTATTTTGGGCCACCTGGTAGTTTTCGGATTATTTGTGATTACCTGATACCTACTGAATTAGTCGAAATAGGCTTTAATATAATTTATGCATCCGTGTTAATGACAAGTTTCAGTAGCTTGTCGTATATATAATATTTTAGTTAATACACCTGAAAGTATACAACCTAACTGTTGCTATAACTCTCTTAGTCGTAGAAAATATATAATTTAAAAAAAAAACAAAGGATTTGTAAAAAAAATATTATTGATTACAAAGGCGATCGCCATCCGGTTAGCAGAATTTTATTGAAATTACTCAGTTAAACGAAGTTGTTAGAAATAATTCACATACATTATAAATGATACTAATACGATATGAAATAATAACAAGATAAAAAGAACTTTTTTAAATTTTCTGTTGAATCATATAAACTTGGCAATTATATGTATTAATAATTTAAGTCAAATAAGGCAATTGTCAATATATCATTTATTTCCATAGTAACGCACGTATATATTAATAATTAAGTTGCTAGGACGATCCCCTTAGCAACCAATAATAGTGGATTGGATTACGGATTTCTTCCGATTTAACTTTTTATACAAAACAGAATTAACTGAAAATGAATTAAATTCTACTTAAAGATGGCTAAAAGTATTAAAAGAATGCATTGGCATCGTGTTCTGATATATTCTAAAAGTTTTGAATGTCTAGCTAGTCGGGAAGTTAGTTAAAAATCTATTACAAGATTTGTACTGGATAAACAATCACCGGACAAACAAGAATACGAGCTAAGAAAAAACGTGGTAAAAAGACAGAGTACTGAGCCAGAAAAATTGAATTTATACAGATAAGAATGTTTCTGGGGTTTTCAAAATTATATATTTCCTATAATTATGAAGGATTAGTGTTTAGCAAACATGTTAAAATACGCGTTTTATATTATCATGTATATCTGAAAACGACATATTAATTGCTATATTACATTTCCGTCCTAATTATTATAAAATCTTACAATACATTTTTTTCCAATTCTCATTTTAAATTAACAAAATGTTGATTAATTGATAACTTACAGTACCTACGTGAGTTTGCGTATATTGTCACAATATGTATGTGCCTAAGTGTGCATTTATATATTATTAGAACCAATAATCTCTTATTGCAACCCATCAGTGACTAATCTTGTAAGAAGTTGAAATGCATAAAAAAATAAAATATTAAAATAATAAATGATAAGTTAATTACATTTTTTTGCTTGTAAAATTAAAAAAAATAACATTAGATGATCTTAAAATAAGAACGGCAATATTTTGTCATATAAAAATCAGGAGTACATGCAACGCGGGGAAGGTTTGGTTGTGGAACTAGCAGAGCCAGCTGTCTCGCAAGGTCTTGCAGATAGCCTAGCGTCCTAATGACATGGTAATATCCTTCCCACATAGTTTTATATACCCCTTTCCCACAACATTTTTCTGTGTGCACGCCTGGTGGAAATAATATTATTAACTTTGGTAATAGATAAATTTAAATGCCAACTACATATTATATTTAAGTTCCTTATTAATAACAAATTAAAATAACTCACACAGTGTAATGTTTATTCACCACAATCTAGTAAGAAATCATACCACCATTTGCGTAATATTGCATTATTTAAGGACGAATTTCACAATTATTCGACAATTGATATTTCTCTATATGAAATAGAATTCTTAGATTATTTAGAGGTAAGTTACCATGACGTCATACAAGACAAACTTGAAGATATAATCAATTTCATGATTTTTCTTGTTATCATTATAATATAACTTTATTATAATATGTCGGCAATGCATTAACAAATTCACTTAGTCAATTAATTGATGATGGAATCTTGAAAATTAAATCAATATACAATAGCAAGCACCTGCTATCATAAAGACAAGTCTTGTAGTACAGTCCCCAACATTCAATAAAATACAACACTGTATATGGATAACCATCCTGTGTGTACTTTATATAAAAAATGTCGTTTTTCAACAGTTAAAAATCACAAACAGTAATTCATGTCACATATTATTATCACTTATCCATTTTACTTCACCTTTTTTACAGTTCCCGTGCTGCTTTCTGTATCATTTGAAGATTCAGAAGTAGACAGATCTTTGTCTGATGAGTTATTCCCATATTTTTGACTGGGCATCAATTGTGGAATAGCACTGCTTTTTGTTGCAGTATTTTTAGTTTGAAGCTTATTCCCCTTTGTCTTTGGATTAATCGGATGAACTTTTGGTTGTTCTTTTTTAGAGCTTTTAGAGGACATTGTTGGAGTCTTTGGAATTTTTGAACTACTTCCACTTTTATTCATACTTGTATTAGACTTTTCTGATTTTGTTATCTTAGAAGGATCTATTGTCATTAAATCAGCAGATGTTTTTGCAGTTAAGTTTGAATTGCTGACATTTCTTGGCAAAGAGCTTGCTGCAACTTTAGAATTCTGTAAGCTCACATTTGCTTTTTCTAAATTCATTTTTATTCTCTTTAATTCATCTTCGGTTGGAGGTCCTTTTGTATCGGGTTTATACACTGGAATTTCGATTTTTAAATCTGTGGATCTCATTAAATTTGCAATAATTCCATCAGAAGGATTTGGTTTCAAAGGAGAGTTAGGTGGAATTTGCGTATCATTTTTATCAAAACTATTATCTCTGGCCAAAACCCTTGGAATATTTGTAGGCCTATTGGCGCTTGGTTTTCTGTTGATAATTGGTTTAATTATAATTTTTCCATCAGTTGTCTTTACTGGCGTAACTGAATTTGCAGATATAATAACTTTAGGCAGAGGTCTGATATGCTCACATGAAGACATGCTGCTATCCGTTTCATTACCTTGTTCACTATCTGTTGCATCGTGTATTGACTGTTCACTAATTCCTAAGTCAAGAATATTGACTTTATTTTTTGGCTTAGCAGCTATTTTGGCATAATAAGGAAATGAATCCTTGCAATAGTTTAATCTTGCACTGGGAAAAGTATGTGCTGCCATCTCAACATAAGTATCTGAAGGATTACGACTGTGATATTTGGAGTGTTTTCCAGAGTCAAACGATGACGACTCTGTTAAAGAAGGTTTTCTACCAAGAGTCGATGAACTTCTTGGAGGCGGTAAGGGTGGACCTCTCATATTTTTTCTTTGATCTGTTGGACTATTGGTTTCAGAGTTGGTAACAGAACTTTCTTCAGACGTCGGTAGAAAGAGTAGATGATTTTGAGGTGGCAATGATAGGCGCTTTTGTGCCATAATTGCCATGAAATCATCTGGTTTTGGATAATCCGGCAAAACTTTTGGATAATTTCGTCTTTTGATTGTCATCAAAGCTTCAGCCGGAGTCATTGTTTTCTTAGTCATTTCATCTCTCGAGGTTACATTAATATCATTTCTAAAAGCAACCGGAGGTTGTATTCCACTAAATGTATGAAATGAACCAGGTTGTTTTGGTGGAAGACCATAAGGAAGCATTTCACCGTAATTCATATCTTTTACAGGATCAGATGCTGAATGTTTATGAAAAATTTTAACAACTTCTGACGGTTTTCCTATAGGTTCAGCAACAGTAACCTTCAAATTTACAGTGCTCTTGAAAACGTTTTCTCTAAAATCTTCCAAAGATTCTTGCGATGTTCTCTTTATAAAGTCTTCCACAGTTTGAGACCTTCTCATTGGAGAATAACATTGTTCAATTCCATCATCATAAAAACAGTAGTCCAAAGATTTTGACAACTCTATAGGCTGTTGTTTTAAAACCGAACTACTTCTAGTTCCTGGGGTCGCATCAATGGCAACTGATACTTTCTGTGGCTTACTTTTTTTAGTCAAACTACCATCAGATCCACTCTTTTGTTGGCTCTGTTTACTTTTTGAAGATTTATTTGAAATACTTTTATTGCTTGGCTTTGAACTTTTTGCAGAATTGGTACCGTGCTTTGATAATTTTCTATCATCTGCTGGCGTGGTTGGTTTAACATTAAGTATTCTTATTTTATTTTCTTTTGCACCTACTGATACAGTAGAGTCTGTTGTTGCTCGCAATGAACCAGTCAATGAACCAATTTTACAGTTGGGTTTTGGTACATTTAGAGTATCTTCTTCAGTATGCATGAGCAAATGAACAACAGCTCCGTTACCTCTAGTTTCTTGTTTTACTTCTTCATTGTTTTTTCTTAAAAACATTGGAGAGCATTTTTGAACAATTTCATGAGCAATCCAGTCCCTGACTTTAGTATGAGCATCCAAAGTGCTACTACTCATTTGTCGTCTCAATTTAAATCTTTGTCCGAAACCTCCAGAGTCATCAGACTTTGGAGTTTTGGTTCCATCATAAGCATGATTTTTAACGGGTTCATAAACATCATCAGTCTTATTACTGGAAGTATTAAAAACACTAAACAGATTACAACCTTTACTAGGCTGCTGTCCGTCATATTTTCCAGTCTTCTCATACAAATTAACATCTTGATCTGGTAATTCACCATTGGCAAATCCATCACCCCGTTTAATCTCTCGTTCTCTAGCATTAAACTTATTTTTTTTACGATACCAAATAAACAACCCAATAGCGTTAAGTAATAATAACAGGACACCAATAGCTATTGCCAAATTCATGGTGAGAGTAGACTTTTCCGTGACCGGTTTTTCCATTGGTTGTTGAACGTCTGGAGTTGAAGCCACAACTGGAGTTGATTTTGATATAATATTCCACTTCTTCAATGGGCCATCCATGAGTCCTGGAATCATCGGCCTGATAGGTCTTTCCATCTTCTTTAACGCATTATACGGATCTTCTTGAGTAGGCTTAGGTTGAATCGGTGGTCTGGAATACGGATTATATCTGCCGTATTTATCAGAGTCTGGTACACTAGGAGGTCTATACTCAGGATATACTGGCGGTTTAGGTATTGATGGATTAGCCCAGGCTGGAGGAGCTGAAATATATCATATAAATATAATATAAACAACAGTTAAATTCATAATATTGTTTTTGTTTATTAACAAGAAATTTATTTAAAGTATTTCAGAGTAAAAATAAATCACCGGCTTGATCAACTAATTTTATATGGCGATATAGACTAAAAAATGAAAATCAATTGTCCCCAGGTTTTTTAGATTTTTTTTACATAAATATATTGTTAACAATAACAATATAACTATAACAACGAATCTTTTTTAATGATAAAATCCAGCTACCTTCACTAAATTTTATTATAATTCATTTTAAGCAAAGGATTCGGATATTAAAGATACTGATTAGTTATTTATTATTAATATTAGTTTTAAATTGTGCTTAAGTTAAGAAATCCAAAATTTTCTTTATCCATGTCTTGAAGTTCTTTCATGTAAATTTAGAATTATTATTTTGAATATTACGCTTACACTCAATATCAGAATCCCAATATTCGTGGGGTTACTACCAAAAGTTGGTAAGTCGATGATTTAGGTATTGTGTCGATATATTATTAGGATAATAATGTATGTTAGAAAAAATCAAGGTCATCTGATAATATATAGAACATGAACATAAAGCACAAAGAAATTAGCATTATGCCTGATTTTAGAGACCACTGGGTCTATTCTATACTTATCGAACACTAAATTGATAAATAGTATCAAACTTAGGGTAGGTTTGTATCAAAATGTTAGCACTTATTGTAACAATTACACGAAGCCGGTTTTTATTGTTGCAATAAGTGCGATATTTTAACAGCAGCAAGATAGGTGCTGTTAAAATATAGCACTTATTGCAACAATAAAAACCGGCTTCGTGTAATTGTTACAATAAGTGCTAATATTTTGATACAAACCTACCCTAAGTTTGATAATATTTTTCACTTTATCACTTTAGCGGTCGATAAGCATAGAATAGACCCACTGGTCAAGCTTTCAATTTTAAATTACTCCATAACATGACTTCGAGACTTAACAATATTTGGCAGTAACCTCATGAATCTTGCTTGCTGATTTTTTGTTAGATTCATGTATCAAATATTTGGTATTTTTCTAAATCAGTGTGCATGGTGGTACTCTAACCTTAAATTACATTTCAACTCCACGTATCCGGATTTTTTTTTTTTTTTTTTAGAATTATTAATAACCATGTCCTTGCTTTTTCGTACAAGGTGGTTGTTAGTAATTTTGAACAATCACAAACACCAAGGCTTTGAGAAAAATACATAAATGTTTTTTTTGTAATGACCGGGAATCGAACCCAGGAACTCTCGGGTGGAAGGCGAGCGCCTCACCAACTGCACCACGAGAGCCGCCTATCCAAGATCCAACGCTAAAAAGATAACAACACCCGTTAGATGCAGTTTGTAGGTATTTCAATTATGAAGTCATCATGATTGGGAGAGCAAAGTAATAAGATAACTTAGTATTTGGGTTGATGTAGATTTTCTATTTTATATGTTATTTGCTATATTTTATTCAGAGAACTTCAAACACTTCTTTTTTTCTATCGGGAACAAATGTAAAAGCGGTGCTCCTGGATACACGCGAGATTCTTGACAAAATACATATTAAGCAACAGCCAGTGCATATTGTGATAAATAACAGAAATTGTTGGAAAGAATTAGCAGTTTTACCTCCATAGTTCCTGTATGGCCTTGGTGTACTTTTAGTAGTCCTCGTCATGGGTCTGTCATATGTGACCATCGGGCTGACAGTAAAATTTTTCAACATTTGAGGAAGCTCTTCATTCCAATAGTTCATGTAGCGGTTCCGGTAATGATGACCAGTATAAGGTGGTATACCTGAAATTAAAATACCACGATGAGATTAGAAAAATATATTCATTTTTAACCACACCTTAAGAAAATGTCTTATATTATTACGTTATCTGTGCAAAGCTCCTAGAGTATGTCACTCTTTTTCCAGTAATGGGCAGTCGTTAATGACCTGCCACACTATTTGAAACGTGTTTCCCTTATATAGACAACAGTCATCGTCCCCCAGTTTTAATCTGTTTAAATTGGCTATCAGGGCTCCGTGGTTTGTTAAAATTGGTGAGTCAAAAAATAGCTAATGAAACTTTTAAAAATATAAAAAAGAGTTTCTTCAATATTGTTGCTTATGACTTACCCAAATGGAGAAATGATTGATTTTGCGTATTATAGTGTGGCCACTCGATGTCATACTTGTCCCAGTCTTTTGGTCCAAGATTGAGAAAAGCATTTTTTCTTGGTTTATTAGGATTTCTGTAAAGAAAAGGTACAATAATTATATCAACCATCATATAATAATTACAAGATAAAAAGAACTTTTTATACACAACGTTTTTAAATTTTCTGTTGAATCATATAAACTTGAATTGACTAGCTTAAACGATCAAAAAAAATTGTATTTGATAGAAATAATACTGAAATGTCATTTTGACACTCATATTGATTTCCATAGTAACGCACGTATATATTAATAATTTAGTTGTTAGGACCCTAGCAACCAATAATAGTGGATTAGATTACGGATTTCTTCCGAAATAACTTTTCATACAAAACAGAATTAACTGAAAATAAATTTAATTCTACTTAAAAATGGCTAAACGTATTTAAAAAAAAATGCATTGGCATCGTGTTTTGATATATTTTAAAAGTTTCAAATGTCTAGCTAGTCGGAAAGTTAGTTAAAAATCGATTGCTAGATTTTTACCGGACAAATAAGAATACGACCTAATAAAAACGTTGTAAAATAGGTTATGACTAGAAATATTATTGCATGCGACATAGTTCAAAATACACAGCATGAATGTCACTTGTGTTTAGTTCAAAAAGTCGCAGAGAGTCCATACTATTTTACAGCGCGCAAATCGCCTTACAAGCTAGTACTGCAGTACACATGTCATGATTGCCGCACGACTGCAGAGGGCCTGTCAGTATCAGATTACGATATACCAAAAACGACAATTAATGGCGATGATTAGAATGAAATGACATTACATGTTAAAAAAAAAGTCCTTACGTCCGCTAATATAAATAATTTTGTCAGATGAACAATAAATTGCGTTTCTTCGTTTTGACAGGAAGTCGCATCGAATCACTGTCGGGCTGTGTGCGCGAGTAAAACTTTTTACATTGTTATGAGGTTTGATTTATGGCTGTGTCGTAGTTGAGAAGACTTTATGTATGCGAAGCACCTTCTGAGTAAATTCAATATTTATTATTGCATGAGAATTTTTAGTCGACTATTCTGACGATGGGTTTATGGTTCGACACAGCTGACAAACAGTAATACTGTACTATATTATTTCTGTTTACATTGTTAAAAAATAGACAATAATATTTCATAATAGTCTAGGTGTCAAAGTTTTCATGAAAATTAAATTATTTTACTTTACACAAAACGTCCGCCTACATCATATCGTCACTGTTCTGGCAAAAGACACTAATTCGAAAAAATGACATATTGAGCTATTTATACCAAAATGTTATTTCAAACTTTACCGTCTTGAAACCTTCTTAATAAATAAACAGTCTTTATTTTAAAGTCATCCTTTTTACGATTACTTAATAAACTCACATGATAGACCATTTCAAAAATTTTAACAACTTCAAAGTCAATTTACTCAAAACTAGTATTCTCCAGTTAGTGTATTCTGCCAGAACAGAGACGATATAATAAATATACATATGTGAAAAAAATATTGGATATCCATGTGGCTAATTGAAAATATATTTCTTATGCAAATACTTGATATTTTCATTTATTTTAATTTAGTTAGGAATTTATTTCTTTAAAATATGCAATTTTTAGAATATTTGTATATTATCTAATCCGTCGAAATATAGAAAAATATTAAAAAAAACATATGAATATTAAATCAAATCGCATAAATACTATTTTTCATATTTCTACCAATATAGCTAGTAATAGGCTCTCGTGGTGCAGTGGGTAAGGCGCTGTCCTTCCACCCGAGAGTTCTCGGTTCGATTCCTGGTCATGACAAAAACATTTATGTGTTTTTCTCAAAGTCTGGGTGTTTGTGATTGTTCAAAATTACTAACAACCACCTTGTACGAAAAAGCAAGGACATGGTTATTAATAATTCTAAAAAAAAAAAAAAGCTAGTATTCGCAAGTCACTATGTATATCTGCAAGATATCTCATTCTATAACATCTTGTAGTATGTGTGCGCCTGCCTTTAATTCCGTTATGAAAAAAAAAAGATTTATTTTTATGAAAAACTTTCACTAATGTGTTTCGATATTTTATTATATTATATTCTTTTTAAAGTCAAGCTTCTAAGCGTAATGTGGCAAGCCATCAAACACACTCTCATAATAAAGCACCGACAATAAAACCACTCCGCCAAACGACAAAACCGAGATTTATTTTTTCCAATCAAAAGCCTACATCGGCGTCTCTTTATTTTGATTGCGAATCATTATCATTTATCATTCTCTCGGTTTGCAATGCATCACAACGCTCACTCATCCAATAACACCTACCCATCCAGGAACACTCAACATTATTGGTATTTGAACCAATATTTTAATATTAATAATTATGAATTTTATACTAGCAGAAATTCACAACTTTTAAAAATATTTCTGCTGGTCGTATATGCTCATATAAAACCCTTGCAAAGATAGACAAAAAAAGTAAAATATACAACTAAAACAGTATATCACAATTTATTAACATAATATTATTATAACTACTTATTTTAATTTATACTAGCTGACTATACTGTAGATGAGTGCAATATAATATACATTTGCCTTTATATTTGTGGAGTTACTGCCACAAGTTGGTAAGTATGGAAATCACATTATGGTGTATTTGCAATTTAAAGTTTAATATTCCCCCTAAAATAAGTCACAATGCTAATTTATGTTTAGTTTACATATGCATGCTCTATGGTCAATACTCTATAATATGATATTGGATGACTTTGTTTTTTTTTTTTTGGGCGGGAATTAATCGCACAATGCAATAATCAAAATTCACAAAAAAAAAATAACTTTAACATTTGGAAAATAGTTTTCACGTATATTAAATGATTTCAGAAATAAATAGATGAAATCACATAAAATAGTTTGTTTCACAAAACAAAAATCATAAATCACTCATTGTAAATATAAATCCACTCAATTTTGACAACTGCACACATTTGTAAAATTGTTTTCACCGATAAATAATATATCGCACAAAGAAAAGGTAGAAATTCACAAATGTCAAACTAATAGTTATTATAGCAATACAATTTTACTAGAAGGCAATCGCAAAAATGATGCTTAGGTGTCAATATAATTAATGTTTAACGCAGTAATATAAATATGTATATATATTATTTGATGTAAATCTACGACCAAATAACACCACCTAGGTATTTATACTTATCTTTTTCGGTTCATCGATATAAATTTTGGTAAATGTGGCGCAGATGCCGTCATGAGATTGTATAAGTATCTTTTTTGAACTAAACCTAATCTAACCTAACCTATTCTAACGTAACCTAACCTAATATAACTTAACTTAACCTAACCTAACCTAACCTGACCTGACCTAACCTAACCCAACCTAACCTAACCTAATGAAGGCCTCCGACTTCCTGACTAGCTCAGGCACTTGGAAGTGGAGGTTCATTAATGTGGAGGAACAGGCAGGAACCTCATGGACGTGGAGTAACCAAGAAGTCACGGGGCACAAAGTCAATTAAACACCAGATGAAATCTTCAGAACTCGTATTTTATTGTTATTAGAATATGTTTGGCCTTATGGCATTCCTTCATCAAGGATTATAGTCCAAAGGTATCATTCACATTGGTATCGAAAGTCCCAAAGTTTATAATAATTAAAAGAAACTCGATTTATTGTTATTATCCAAACACCACAATTAGTAAAAAAAAAAAAAAAGTCAAATCAATTAATATTCGAAGTTCACAGTTCGAAGTCTCAATAAACAAGAGTCAACTAATATCCGAAGTCACAAAAATAACCACTTTTATTACTGATTAATTAAAAATTAATTCGAATATTATTATTTAATTATTTTAAAATTAACTTGATTATTATTAACTAATTATTTAACATTAACTTAATTATTTCTAATTAGTTATGCAGACGAGATCGTGAGGGTCCCGGGGCAACAAGCCGTCGCTGAAGCGACTCCCGGAACCCGCAAAACAGACTGATTTTGGATTTAATAATCTTGCCTTTTTATCCGTTAGGGGTGGTAGTATTTCTTACCAATTCACCGATCACCGATACCGCCATATGCTACACATTTATATAAGGTTGACGGATGTCAATCTATCAACCAAACATATAGCGATATCGATGTACGTAATATGATTAATATTAATATTACTTTAATTACATTAATTCCTTAATTACTATATACCACTAACGCCCGTCTATACATCTTTATCCGACTAATCCATTGCCTATCTATATTACATTTACCCACTATATTACAATTTATATTACATATTAGCATTACAAACAAATCATATTTTACATTTAGTTTAATTTAATTATCCCCTTACCTAAGCATATATTTAATTATTATTTAATCTTATAACCTTATTACCTTATATTTACATGATCTGCGACCGACTTATCTACTCCACAGCTCACCTTGCGGAGTGCTAACACTCGACAAGGCAAACTGTGGGACTTCTACATACATTGAATATTGTTATGCTTTGTCGAGGGTCGTAATCATCTAACCGGTGGCACATTGACTACCAGGATCAGACCGAGCGGCTGGGAGGTAGGGGAAGCTGTTGTACCTTGGACAGGGTTGTACCTCGAACACATGCATGTTTTTGTATGTTGGCGCCATTTTATCTTAAAATTTACAATAGTAGTTTGAACACCTTCATCTTAGTGGATAATTAACGCTAGTTTCAGATGGCAAGCGGCACGCGTGTTTATGTGAAGTGAGTTTGAAAATTTTCGTTCGTAAAAGTAAGTTTTTTTCATTTTTTTTTTTTGTAAATATATGCCATACTATGTTTCTTGTGTGAATAAGTAATAGTGTAATTGAATTAAATTTCATATGTCCATAAGATTGGGTTATTATAGATTTTGTATTTCTTACCTAAAAAAACTATTAATTGTTTTTGTCATTTTGGCGTGGTGTTGTACCTTGGACATAAAAAATGCGTTGTACCTCGAACATGTCCAAGGTACAACGCGTTTGCCACCCATATTGTGTATGACTATGATTAGTATTGTTCATTCATTTAAACATTCAATTTAATTCAAACTATTGTTTAAACTTGTTCCAGGTGTTTACTTAATATGCCTCGTACGTATCAAGACAGGAATCAAGAGGGTTCGCCCGGATAACGAAAAAATACACAGTGCGATCCGTTTAATAAAATAACATAAATATACGCTGAACAGAGCTCCGAAACTAAACGGGTTACTCAGAAGCACAATAAGAAAGTATATTCATCATTTTGAAAATACTGAAAAGCCTGCACCCTTTATGAAAATCTTGCTTTAAAGAAAATTTTCAGTGAAGAAGAAGAACATAATATGTTGCTGCAATACATTACAGAAGCTGCATCTTTGCAGTATGCCTTCTATGATAAGACCTCACCCCAAAGCTGCCCCGCGGAAAAATAATCGCCAGGGGCGAGAAAAGGGTCGATCTCGTAGTCTGACTGATACACCGGAGAAATTAAGAATCGAGCATAAGAAGAAAACCAAGCTGGCGAATACTTAAAATATTATTCCATCGAAAAAAACTAATTATGTTCTTAAAAAAGTTTCTGCTGTTAAGAAAAGGCTATTAGTTAGTTTCGAATCTTCATCAGCAGAGTCATCGGCTGATAATTTTGCACTTCAAGACTCCAGCGATTCAGAAGGACCTCAAGAATTTCCAGATTAATTTTAATCTACACTGAATTTAGGATATCAAGTGGGGGATTTTGTAATTTTTCTTTATGAAAGAGAATAATTATTTTCTAGGAAAGATCCTAGAAATATGCAAGGATGGAGCCAAGATTAGCTCAATGCAAAAATCGCTAAAGGGTTGGAAATGGTCGGAGAACATCGACTCGAAGAATTATCCTTGAGGTGACGTAATCCAGAAAATTCTACTACCTGAAAAATGCCAATCTAAATTTACTTAATTTACTAAATTTTAAATCTACATTTATCAAGTTAAGGAAATGGTCAAGTATTAGGGTGATAAGGAAGAGATAATTGAGGTTTTAATATTAAATACGATTCATTTTATGTGTTATAATATCTACCCAATTCTAATTAAGATAATTATGGTGTATAATTAAGTATAACTGTTATGAAAAAATGTTCTTCTGTTCCATAAAATATATTTGTAAAAAGCTTATTTTCTTTTGTCGTAATAAACAAGCGAATACGAATTTAATAAACCTGTGTTTTTATTTAGCATAGGTACCTAAATGTCCCCTTATTAAGATTTTTAAATGTATGTCCAAGGTACAACCTTCATATGTTCGAGGTACAACACCCCTGTTGTACCTTGGACCTAAATCCACATTTTTTTATATGGCCTAAAATCACCATAAATATCAAGATATTTAATTTGATACATGTATCAAAGCATGCGCAACAGATGCTAAAATCAAACCAACTAAAGTTGGCAATTTTACCTATAACCAGTAATTTATGAAAAATCAAAAACAGAAAATAGGTCCGAGGTACAACAGGTTCCCCTACTACTCCTTATGAGAGCGCCCCCCACAGGGGCGGAAAATCATGTGTGTGTCACTAACCTAACCTAAGCTACCCCAACCTAATATTACCTAATATAATCTTAGTTTGTGATAATGAAGTAAGTATCTAAATCTATGAGCATTTTAAATTATTAACAATTATTGGATCGAAAAGCCTATGCGCCGACAGAAAAAGGTATTTATTATAATTGTCTACATGGAATAAACTGTTTTCTCATAAAAGCTCATGACGGCATCTGCGGCACAATTACCTAAGTTTTAATTAACGTCACTTTTTAAATAGGTATTTATAGTATTATTTGAATATGAAAGTAGGTACCTAATACATACTTATGTTTTGCCAAAATATTCTTTAAAATCATTAAACCTAATTTTCATTGTGTTTATATTCTTTTACGATTAATTGGGTTACAATAGTATATTGATACGTGAAGACTACTTTTTCCTTAGTGCAAATCGATCATTTGATTGTTGTAGTTGATTTGTGAATATCATCCATTTCTGATGTGACGAACATCTTTTTAAATGTTGTCAGCGCTTTGTGAAAACAGTCTATTCAATTGTGCGAATATATATTCCCCTTTTTTTCTAGCATACATTTTATAATAATTATATCTATGCATATGATAATCCGTTGTTGATTCTAAATAATTAAATTATTGACTTACCAACCTTTTCCGTAATTGCCTTGATTATCAAAGCAAATACGGGAATCAAAGTCTTTAATATAATTCTATAAATTAGAGATAATATATTTGTTGACATAATAACTATTTGAAAAGGTGCTATAACCATGGACATCCGATGTGCCAAAGATGGCTTTATTATCAATTTGAACATGAAGACGTTTATAAAAATACTCTCTTATGGTATTAATATAATTTTTATGTAGTCATAAATGTTGATTTGTAAGATAAGAAAAGGCAAGCCATTATAATGTCACATAATTATGATTTTCCTACAAGGCGTACAGATTATCTAGGCATTTTCGACATTCACACAGCACTCTGGAACACAACGTCATCTTACTATTAAAACCTCGTAAGTCTGTTTGAGAAGAATGTTAGGGGAACAAAAAACGTAATAAATACAATATTTCAAATATCTCTAATCGGTAAATCTGCTAACACTGGTTGTGAAATACGAGGTTTTAATTCTATGCTTGAAACCACAAGATCTACGAATTTTTAAAATTTGTCAATAGATGAACAGTATAAATACTAGTCTAGAGAACCGAGGTTTTGATATGATTTAAAAGGTTTTCTGATTTAAATTTTGTCGAAAAACTTAATTTTTCTATAATATTGGACTTACGAGGTCTTAATAGTAAGGTGAAAGTTAAATAATATTATTAATTATAAATGCGTCGTCGTCATAATATATTAGAATTTTTATTTAAAAATAAATTGTGGGGCCAATAATATCTCATTTACTTACATTATTTATCAAACCTCTCTAGTATATAATTATTATTATTTAGAAATAGATTAGGATAAAATAAATTGACGACTCCTGAATCAGTTTATGATGAACGTATGGCCAATACACAACTAGTTGCAAGCTATAAATCAACTATGTGAGCTATATACAATTGCAGATAGCTTCTATATAGCTAACATTTAACTCACCCCATCAATCCTTTGTCTGTTCAGCTGCGTCAGTAATATTTCAAAATAGCAATTGCATTTCTCTTACCAACTAATTCTGTTTTGTATAGATATCAATAAATGCCAGTCATTTTAATTACCTACTATGTACTGGTATTACAATCAAATTTAACTTCCTAGCAATAATTATAGTATGGTAATACAATAATGATAGTAGATGGAATATTAAATTTTGGCTGTGATACCTGGCATGAAATTTGAATAATAATTAGATCTTTTAATTGTCAATAAAACCACATATAATCATCATCTATACTTGTGGGTCTATTCTATACTTATCGAACACTAAATTGATAAATAGTATCAAACTTAGGGTAGGTTTGTATCAAAATATTAGCACTTATTGTAACAATTACACGAAGCCGGTTTTTATTGTTGCAATAAGTGCGATATTTTAACAGCAGCAAGATAGGTGCTGTTAAAATATAGCACTTATTGCAACAATAAAAACCGGCTTCGTGTAATTGTTACAATAAGTGCTAATATTTTGATACAAACCTACCCTAAGTTTGATAATATTTTTCACTTTATCACTTTAGCGGTCGATAAGCATAGAATAGACCCATTGATCAATATAATATTTATGTTTGTGGTAACATTATAATAATAATTAGAAATAAATTTATTTCAAATTTGGAATGCAATATTATATTAAACTACTGTAAGTTGACCTATTTCTAAGGTTATTCTAAATTTAAAATTGATATACAACATATCGTATCTGTTCTGGCAGAACACACTAACTGGAGAATACTAGTTTTGAGTAATTTGACTTTGAAGCTTTTCAAATGTTTGAAATGGTCCATCATGTGAGTTTATTAAGTAATCGTAAAAAGAATGACTTTAAAATAAAGACTGTTTATGTATTAAGAAGGTTTCCAGACGGTAAAGTTTGAAATAAGGAACATTTTGGTATAACTAACTCAATATGTATTTTTTTTCGAATTAGTGTCTTCTACCAGAACAGTGATGATATTATAGTACTGCATATATCAAAAGTTTTATGTTTTAAAATACTGTAATAAAAGTATAGCTCAGAAATCTGGTGCATGACGAAAACTATGCAAAGAACATTAGG
This sequence comes from Rhyacophila brunnea, assembly GCF_057557595.1. Taxonomy (NCBI): domain Eukaryota; kingdom Metazoa; phylum Arthropoda; class Insecta; order Trichoptera; family Rhyacophilidae; genus Rhyacophila; species Rhyacophila brunnea. The sequence goes on along the minus strand of NW_028232904.1, from coordinate 24,722,394 downwards.
CTTTTTTGGGTAGAGCGTGTAGCTCGGTATTTTCGGACACATCGTTGTACAGTAATCCACACATAATAGTACAGTTCATCAAATTGAGCTGCCTCAGATGGCTACGTAACATAAACAGGGTGGACAAATAAAATGAGATTCGGAAAGCCAGAAGGCAAAGGAAGATATGGCTGAGTTCATATAAGTTGGAGACATAGATTCGAGTTAAATTTAAAGATCTTTTGTATTGTTAACTGAAAGAAAACATCTTTGGATAGACCTGGAGGATAGAGTCAAAAAGGAAAAGAAAAAATAAGAAATAAATGTGTAACGTCATTTTTGTACGATCCCTAATAAAAAAAATATTATACTTATTTTACACTATCATAAACCAACTAACGACCATTCAACTGATTCTGTAATAGCTTTTGTATTCAGTTTCAATAAAGTGTTTGTGTAATTCTACTGTTTCATTTTGCAAGCCTTCTTAGATTATAACTTTAGAAACGTGAAACATTTTCATATTTTGTAAATTAAATCATACAATAACCTAAAAAATCGCTGTGTGTAATTATGTCCGCGCATTAGAAGTTATACTTCTTTGGAGTAACAAAACAAAAACAAAACTTGTGTTAACCTAGATTCTTCGACTAGCTCTTAATTATCTTGTTAAATTACAATTAAATTTCAATGAAAAGGGCCACTTATTGGAGTACCGTTGGTTTAATTCTATACAATTTAACTAATATTATTAAATTATATAATTATTTATCATTGTTTTTATTTTTAAAGTGACAACTGCCACTATGACGTTTAATCGATTGTTTACATAGGTAATTGCAAATGGCCGACAATAATAAATTTATTGCCTAAGGAACGGAACAATTCTACTATCAAACTTGCGCTTGTAAACAGTTGACTGATACGGAGCTAACTTCATACTGTTGCGCACTTTAGCAACGATTTGCGCACGCAGCTCTCAATTTCACTCTCTACCAAATTCCCCAAAAAAAGTAAGTATAACTTTTTGCGTTGATCTTTAAACCGCCCAAAAAATCTACAGTAAAAATTTAAATTCCTTACTTACATCTTGCCGTTTTGAATCCTTTGCTTCTACTATAATATAATATGTATGTAAGTATCAATGATACTAGTCAGAATTACAAGGGTGACATACTTTAATATATATGTTTCGTTGTCAAAACAAAACAATGAAGCGGAAGCAATTGTTAGCATGTCCTTAATCATAACTAGATCAGTGGGGTATATTATGATTTGTTTAATTGCGAAAATGTTTCTTGTAATGTATTAACTGTATTTGTATAAATAACATGGACAATCCATAAATCCTCACTTATCTCGAGTCCAGACACTCGACACAGTCAACTGTCATTCCACGGGTCCTGTCTCTCGGTTATAATAACATCTCGGTACATTGCCCGTCAGTTCTATAATATAGTCAATCTCATCAATACATCCGTATACGCGATTGTAACTCATTACTCTGTCATCTTTATCATTGTATTTATTTATTCTTGTATCGAAAAATAAACTCTCTCCTAGAAACCTTCAAGTAATTACGACTTTATCTTCATACTGCATTATCCCCAAATACATAATATAATATTACATTATTATGTATAAGTATTTAAAATTATTTTTAAGCTCTGACTCAGAATATTAGAACTAGAATATTCGTTATAATATTATTATGAAATACTATATTAATTACAAACAATTATATTGTGAGAAATAATAACGTGTTTTGGATATTAATTTCTATTAATAAAGCCCCTGCTGTTATTCCCACCAAAATAATTAATGTTGCACAATGAAATTTAATGCGTACTTTTAATTAACAAATGGAAAATATTTCCAGATGTTAAAATATAATATTATTTCCAAGAAGCAAGAATAGTAAATACGATATTATTTTTACCTACAATAATTTTAATTAAATATATTATATTATTGGTAGGTACATTAAAATTTATTCAGTTTTAAAGATGTCTGTCATAATAATATAATATATTAAAAATATTAAAGTCAAACTATATTTGCCTGATTTTTTTACTACTTGGCCACAACCAACTTTCCCTTTGTTTGTATTATAACATAATAAGTAATATTTTTTTTATTTGTAAGACATAGTTCTAGAAGTTCAAAATAAATATGTCTTTCAATTTGATATTTGAAAATACTTATTTTTGCTAACTTACTAACAACTCTAAAAATAAATTGATGAACCTGACATAATATAACGCTAGCAAGAATCGGATATGGTAACACTTTTACTCTATTACGTAAAGCTCTGTGTCTTTATCTGGAACTCCTGTGGGTCTATTCTATACTTATTGATCGATAAAGTGATAAATATTATCAAACTTAGGGTAGGTTTGTATCAAAGTATTAGCACTTATTGTAACAATTACAATAAGATGTTTGTAATTGTTACAATAAATGCTTAATTTTAACAGCACATCTCTTGCTGCTGTTAAAATTTAGCACTTATTGTAATTGTTACAATAAATGCTAATATTTTGATACAAACTCACCTTAAGTTTGATAATATTTATCACTTTATTACTTTAGAGGTCGATAAGTATATAATAGGCTCACTGGATGATTCTATTGTACGACAAAATCTTTTTGGCTACGTGTGAAAACTGTGAACTAACATGCTCCGCTCATTTTTACCAGGAATTCCATTATAAACTAACAAGCTCCTCCCATTTAGTAGACAGCAGCGCCTAGAAGCGTAGCCAAGAAGATGTTGTCGTACAATAGCTGAGTTCACAAATTCACAATACTTCTATGTGATTCTTTCATTTTATTTCTTGTGATTCATTTAGAGTTTTCACCACTAGCATAGAATAAGCTATTAGACTGGAAAGAGGGTTTTATCTGGCTATTATGCTATATATTAATATAAACATGAGCTACAACAGTAGAACCTCCATTATTCGGAATAATAATTATAACGAATATACTCCAAATAATGATAAATCCAGACAAACGAAAATACAATAATAAACCCATTTTGCCTCCTGAATATTTCCATTACATTAAAAAAAACATAGAGAATCTTTGATCTGGATAATCATGGTCTGCATAGTTGGTATGTTGTATTAAATCAATAAAAACTATTGTTTTTATCAAGTCAATTACTGATTTTATATTAGTTAATATATTATATTATTACAGCTAACTTATATAATATTTATTTAATTTTTAGCTAAAAAATGTTTAATCAAAATACAACGAAATATTTTAATGATCCCCGATCTGCTAAATACCGATAAAATGGTTTCACGGCAATGAAACTTATGTTTACGTAACAGTTTATTCTATCTCACTCCGACTCAATTCTTTATCGCTAAGAGCATATCCAGATAACGCGTGCCTCGCCGCGATACATCGCGTGTGTATGTGGACAGCTCAATGAGGTCACCTGTACCTCGACCGTGCGCGAAAAGTGACTCACTGCGATTACATGTGGACGGCTCAATGAGGTCACATGCACCTGGAATGCGCGCGAGTTTTTACGCGCGAGTCAAAACGCGCCATCTGCACAGGGTCTAAGCCGGTTTTTTCAGACTTCGCACTACTTTACCACTGTCATGGCTTGTTAAAGTGTTAAGAATAATAAATAAAAAACACATTTACAATTAAGCAACTCGGCTTATTACCTACATGTATGTTACATCGGATAATTAACTATGGATTTATAATAAAATAAATATAATTACCCAGTCCTCGCGAAGTTGGTAAAGAAGGTCATCATCACTTCGCTGAAGAGCTTCTCTTGGGGACTGTACTCTTCACGAAAATGGTTTTTGCTGGCTCCCAATGGTACGCCAAACATGTATGCCAATTCCTCGCCATGGACGCTTTTGCTGAGCTGAAACAATTAAAATAATATAATATTACTAGCTGATCCGGCAAACGTTGTTCTGCCATATAAATTATTTCTAGTGAATATTTTGGTTATTAAATAAAAAAATAACGAATGTATCGTAAGTGTGTGGGGATGGGATCTATGACAGAATGAGAAATAGAACGCTGTAGACGATGACCGCCGATAAAAACAAAAAAACATCAACCATTCATTTTCTCAATTCAAAATGAGTAATGATGTTCATAATGAATGAATTACCTGTGACAGAATCTCGTTGTTTAATGTTTATGCAATATCCGCCTTGTCCCTTCCAGAAAATTAGCGGATATTGGAGAGCGTCTTATGAATGGTGTGTGTCAGCGATGAACTCCAGATTATTGTTTCTTCTTTGAATCACGATTTCTCGCGTCGATGTGCGGTCGCCAACCATGATTCCAGCAATGTCGTCAACAACATGCGCATTGAATCGACACACGTGCTCTCCAGCTGGTGTTTTATCAGGATTGATGACAATAGCGTGATTGTCACTTTGCAATTTGTGCATGTGTGCTTTGAAGAATTTCAATAATTCATTGTGCTCATTCAACAGGGCGTGTAGTTCGCCAACGATGCGCCTGGCATTAGGCAAATTGAGGCTATTGTAGCCACAACGTGCATCCACATGATTGATGTCCTCACCGCCCATGAAGTAGATTTGTAAAAATTGATGTGGTTCGTTTGGCATTGGCAGCAATGAGCCTACTTTGTGGTATACTTGGCCGTTGATTTTGAACGTAGAATGGAATTGTTGACCATTTGCCGCAATATTGTGAACTATTTCTGTTACTCCGAACGAAGTCATTTGGAAGCATGGATTGAAAGTGCGAATGGACTTCAGGAACAGGTTTGAATCTGGAACCGTGCCGATGAGCAAGCCGTTCAATGGTTCTGGTGGTATCTCAATTTCTGGTAGTTGCACTTTTCCTGATGCGCAACACATCCCGGCTGACTCATGTTTGAATTTGAGCGCATGACAATGGGGACATTCTTTATCCATAGCACCAATCAGCACTTTCGGATGAGCGGAATATTCAATATCTGGCTCGTACTTGAATGCGTAACGAAGGAACAAAGCGGATGTAAATGTTCGATGTACTTGTTGGCGTTGTCGCTCATTTGCTCTGCGTGTGTTAACTACGAACCGGCGCGCTTGGCTCCGTTCCAATTGTCGTTGTTGATTTCGTTCAGCTCATGCCTCTTGTGATTGGGGTGCACGCAATTGCGACATGCTTACACGCACGTTTTTGTTATCTTGTTGGATTTGTTCGTCTGTTCTTTCTGCTCTACTATTTCGCATGTTTGTTGCTTTACACTTTTTGTTTGTTTGTTTGTAAAACACGCACATAAAAATAGATAAATTAAAATAAATCGTACAAAATTTTGCACGCACTGCGTTGTGATATGCCGAATGAAATGTCAAAATGACGCGACGCTTCTCTTGAATTCTTCTCGGACGTAGTACCATCTGTCATTCAACAACATAAATAATTTCGTTCTGTTTGAAATACAGACGACGATTAAATTTGTTCATACAAAAATAATAAAATCGCGATTAAAAAATGGGAGAGTGGGGGTAGGAGGGTGAAAATTTGGGGTTTCAGGTATTTTTTTATGCCAAATAATTAAAAAAATACAAAAAAAAATTGTCAAAAAAATAAAAGAAAATTTTTCTGGATAGAGATACCCTAATCACCTAGCGGTATGAAATATACTTGTTGACCTATTCTCATACCTAACAAATATATATAAAAAAATCATAAAAATCGGTCGAGCCATTTCGGAGGAGTTCGACCACAAACATCGTGACACGAGATTTTTATATATAAAGAGATTAAGGGGGGACACGCTCAGCGTAGGTCAAAATGGAGCTTTTATTCTTTTTTCAAAGCATGATCTTGGACATACCTTAAACGTTGTAGATAATCTATTTATATAATTTTGAAGCATTAATATCTTTTATATTTATTTTAAAAATTTGATGACTGCATAAAGTATTTTTATTACATAAAACAGTATTCTTTTAAACCTCTCGCTCTAATGTTTTAGAATATAGTCATATTTCAGTACATAACTGTGCACTGGTGTTAAGACTTTTTACATTTATTAATTTTTAATCGCATTTATGAACCATCAGTATAATTTATATCGACATTATTATAGTGAAATATTTACGATAAAAAATTATATTGATAATCTCTGTGATCCCAAATTTGACAAGAATTAGGCATTTTATTATTCAAAAAATAGGCAAGATTAACACATTTGAAGATAATTCTAAAGATATTCTGTATAAGCTACGTTTTTGACCATTTAAGTGTGATAAATATCCTACGAATAATGATTGCTTTATAATAATTATTGATCTAAGAATAAGGTAGTGTTTTTTTGAAATGCGCCATTTCTTTTGGTATTCCCCAGTAGTTAAGCTACAACATACGGCCGTAGCCATAAATTGACAAACTATAATTGAAGTAGGGAGTAAAATAATGTTAACGCGTGTGTTTGAGCTGAGCACGTTCACCCTTAAAATCTATTACAGTAAAAGTATTTCTTTTACCACATACAATGTCTACATACCGATTTGGATGCAGGTGGTATATATTGAATAAATTATTAAGCGATAAGCACTCTTCAAAATTGTACTAGGAGCTTCTCAAGAAGAACTTTTCGAAACCGTGGTGTTTTCAGCGCGCATCTTTAGTACTGTCAGACAACAAGATCTCGTCGATAACAGCAAGTCTTTTTAGTCGCATAGACGACTTCTCAGTGCTGTGCCTGTCATGGCGGCAACGCATGGTTTAAATAATGTATCAGCTCCTTTTTTAGATACGACTCCTTTTCTTCTTTGCAATAAAACAACAGTTTACTAATAATAATTCTTACATCCCTCTTAATCGTTAAAGACATATTTTTATTATAAAAAAATCGGTGTGTGTACTTATGTACGCGTGTTAGAAGTTATACTTCTTTGGCGAAACAAAGCAAAAAACTCATATTCTTATGTCCATTATGAATTAATAAAAAAATAATATTGGCGTGTTATTATGACTATATTCATTTTGGTCTCAATGGTATTTTATCGATAAAGGTACCGTCAGCAATTAGTATACGAATAAATAATATTATTGCAGAATGTACCTACTTTGGAAGAAAAAAATCTCAAAACCTGTGTTTGAAAAATTTAGCAAACCGCTATTTCGATCATTTTTACTTAAACAGATGACTGTAAAACTATTTTCGTCAACAATAATAATAATTTATTACAAATCAAAAGTAAAACATAAAATACTTAAGTCTTCAATTATTATAAACCGCTAATAAATAATTTGACATGGGATATGCTACAAATATTATCCTTAACTGTAAAAATATGTATTTTTGTATATGAACTGTCTAAACATTGTAAATTTACAACTTACCATTGTTTGAATTATTTACCAACTCAACATTCACAAAATTTGTTTATTTATTGATGTTTAATTTTACTCATAAATAATACTTACATAAATATACCCTCAAATCTTAATGAATAATCATAATAAAGATTGCAACATTATTTGGAACACCCGAACGTCACCGCGAAAAATAAATTAAGCTGCATCGCCGGGCAAAACTTTCGTCCCACGCCAAATTAATGCATTACATTTGCGCGCGTCATACACCAAAAATACACTTTGATCTGTTTTTCCAAAAGCCTTACCTTTACTTAGGCCTAAAGAAGTATAACTTCAAAAAAATCAAATTACGTTAATTGGTAGATCCGTACACCACGGAAAACGGATCACAATAGTGTGACCACTTGAAAAAGTACCTTCCCTTGGACGGATTAAATCCAAATTTAATTGTTTTTAGTCAAAGTCATTCACCGAAATACACAATATAATTGACCATAAACTCTAAAATGTCGACTTACCAACTTTTAGCAGTAACTTCACGATTAATACATACAATGTAGGTATAGTGTAAGATAAATCTTTGCTGTGAAAATATATCAACTATATTTTCATTACATTTTCTATCGGATAAATTTATTACGACTACCGTAACAAGATATTATCTGATTAATTTAGTAATCAAATAAATTTTGTTTGTTCAGTCGGGTCTCATAATATAAACTTGTTTATCCACTTTTGGTGTCTGCCTAACAATGTTTATTTATTTGGCGACTTGTCCTCCCTCTCATCTTTCTGTTTCAGACATTCATGATGGTTTGATTTCTGTTTACTGAACATATACAATCGATTCTCATTAAATGATATTTAGTACACATTTGTTATATTGTAATTTATGTACAATAGATTTCGAAATAAATTCTCACGACTAGCTATAAATAATTATTTCGTTGCCCTCTTCTCCCCTTTTTTGAAACATTTTTAATGTTTACCACTTAGAATCCACGTGGAATTTTTAGCATGGATACATGCTTTTGCTTTGACCTCCCGGGCAGATTCGTTACGAAAAATCGCACAGGCGTAACGGTCACAATTGTAGCGCGGCCGCTAGATACTACAAACGGCCGTGAGCCGCGCGACCCGAAATTTATTTTATGATAAATGTAGAGTTGTCACTTTATAACGTTGCGCTCCGTATCATATTTTATTAAATATATTGCCAATTTATTTATTACTACATATTGTAATACAAGTGAATATCATTTGATCTAATTTAATGCGAGGTAATCAGTCGAAGAGGCGTATCAGTTGTAACGTAATTTATTCCCGAACTTTGGAATAAAACGTTATTGAACACTGGCAATCTTTCGCTGGAGATTTTTTACATCGTTGACGTGGCAGTCTACGCGGAACAATTCTTAAGTTGGTATTTCCTGCGCGTGGCTCGCAATTTACGTGCGCGTCGCCGCAAACTTCAGTCTTTATCTGGATCTAGGCAAGTGCAGTCAAGTTTTTGTACGAGCGAGACGGTCTTCGGGCGACCGGCTACGAATGGCGGATGTTTTACCCGGTATTTATTGTATCACTTTTCTAGAAGATGAGATTCCTGTTTTTAACCTTTAATAACTCCCCACAGAAACTCTTGTGTTGTTGTGTTAGGCATGGCATTTGTTCGATTTCAATTTGTATTTCTCGTTGCTTTTGCTTCTTGTTTTAATTAAAGTCATAGTGTCCAATCTTGGAACGTACCTTAAACAATTTTATTATTTCATTATTTGCCCTGTTATGTCCCCCGTGTTTTGGTACACACAGTTGGAGGAATCAAGGCGAAGTGGCGCCCTTTCTAATTTACACTATAATTAATTGAACATTCTAAGGTGAAGTACTGGGAGCTTGAGGAACTATTTTGAATGGTATCCACGACCTTCAGATAAGTAGGTTTTATTTCTCACAGGGATGGGGATTCATATGCTATACCGCTGTTTGTTATATTTTTGAGCTAGTCCGGATGTGATAATGATACAGGTTGTACGCACTTTTAGTTGGTATAACCCGAATCGTTTACACAGTGCAGTAAAAAAGTGAAAAAAGGAAACCAACATTTCATCAATTTCATGGAGAAAACGTTCAGACTTCTGCTGATAACGAATTCAGCTCAACTATTCGTGGTGGGTGGTGCATCATATTGATCTTTGCTCGCCACATCGACAAAATTCATTCTAAAAATTACATAACTTATTTCAGCTATCATTAACCCATATTTACCATAACTTCTAACGATTATGTATAGCAAATACTTACGCATCAACAATACTTTTTGAGTTCATAAATTTTATACTCAGAAAAGTGCAATTGTTTGAATCCTTTGGGTTTGGTTACTTTGACAAATAAAATTTCTTTAAAATCTTGACAACCAGCATTCAGAGATTCAGTAGGCAAAGCATGTATCCATGTTTAATAATTTAAGCTGTCAGGTTTTAAGTAACCATCATCTCGACTGCTCCATGTAAGACGGAAGTAACTCCCTTTTTTTGGGTTTTTGAGTTAGGTGCACTTTCTTATGCAGAATTTTTTTCTCTATCTCCCTGTAAGACAGTGGTAACTCTAACGTAAATAGATTGTCTTTAAATTTAATTTAAAAATAGTCGTATGTCAAATACTAATATTATTTCCATGTGTTACAGATGTAAGTTGAATTACTGCCGTTTTCATGGGATATTATTTTTATGTACCGGCCGTAAGTCAGACATACGTCTATTTTCACCGGAAGCATTATGTCTATGGCGCAAAACTTGTTGATTGACATTTCTTGAAGTGCGTACGTATCACTGCAATAATCAAGTGAATATAATATTATACTATACGATATGACATCAAAATTATATCTAACAGAACAAAAATAATAATGGAAATGGTAAGCGGAGGATCTTTGCCCATAGTAGATACTAGTAAGTAGATTAGTAAATTAGTTATATATATAATAAATAAATATATATATATAATAGTTAGTTATTATGATTAGTTTTAATTTTGAAAGACAAGATACACCGTCGCCTATGATGCACCTTGATGAGAAGACAGGGATATTCTATGATGCTTCGGATGCTACTAATTTGGAAGAATTAGTACCAAACTCTGTATGAAAATACATACTTTTATAATTTGAAATATCCGATGGGATTCATGTACAAATACCTGACAGGTAATATAATAACTGTATATTACGTTTTACAGTGACCGGAAAATTTGCTTGATATCGAAAATGAAATGCATCCAGTAATACAATCATCTGGTATTCATAAAAGACAGGTGACACCTTGAGGAAAGATTGTTAGAAAAACGCATAAGAAATCCTGATAGTGGGCTGTCAATAAATCCAAAAAGAATCATAAGCGAGGTTTAGAAATATAAAACTTGAAAAGGTGAAGTTGCCAAGTTCATGGGAGCAGGTTGTAGGTTGAACTGTCGCCTTAAATGCATGACAGATGTATGTGATAAAGCACGAAAAACATATTTGAAGCTTTCTGGAAATTACCAGATCATGAAAAACAGTGGAATGTTATCACTCATACGTAAAATTTGTTGCGAAGTAGTAAATAAGAGCTTCCGGTGCCAATGATTCTAGACAAACCGTCTCACGATAATGTTTCCTAAAAATTATGAATGATGATTGTAATATTGCTGACATGCGTGTTTGTCAAAAGATGTTTATAGATACATTGGGAATCTCTGACAAAATGGTATCTACTGCGTGTAAAAAACTTGATGAAGGAGGTGCAATGTTAGCAGATATGCGAGAAAAACAATATTTAAAAGGGTAAATAAAATTTCTTCAGAGATCATAGAAACGGTTCGAGACCACGTACTACGTTTTTCAGTAGTCGAGTTTCATTATACCAGAAAATCGTCTAAAAAACTATACTTGGATAGCGACTTTTCCATTGCTAGAATGCATAGGCTCTATATAGAATGGCTGAAAGATGACAACATAAAACACCTGCCACTTTGCGTCAGTAATCAGGTGTTTTTATAAGTGAGTTCAACAATGAAACAACAGAAACCGAAGAAGGACCAGAGTGAGATATACGAGTATAAAGTTACAACAAAAAATGAAAAGGTAATTTAAAAAAATGCGTATGAAACTCATTTAACCAACAAAATGGAATTAAGAGCATTAAAAGGTGGTGACAAAGAGAAATTTGTAACCGACCAACATCTTTGTGTGGCTGTATTCAACCTGCAAAAAGTTCTGCAGACCCCGCAGTCAGATGTTAATAGTTTTTACTATAAGAGAAAATATGCAACATACAACTTTACTGTGTATGATATTGGGAAGAAGCAGGGCCATTGTTTTATTTGTGCATCAGTCAGAGGCAAAAAGGGGAGCAAATGAAATTGCAACATGCTTCTTAAAATTTATACGTGCCGCACATGAAACAGGCATAAAAACAATTATTTTATATTCTGATAACTGCGGGGGGCAAAATCGAAACCGCATTGTATTCGCTATGTTAGAATATGCAGCAAACACTCTAAAGATTGACATTACCCATCGCTTTTTAGAGAAAGGACATGAGGGGGACTCAACGCATGCAACAATAGAAAATGCAAGAAAACACAAAATTATATATGTCTTATTATATAAGAACGAAAACGCATTTATTTATTAGTTTAGGAGTTTGAAATCTTGTGTAAGCATAGAAAACATGCGTTATAACAAAATGCTATCAAAATCTCACTTTGTTAAAAGTGCAGTTAGCTGGTTTTGAGATTAAACAGTCGATATATCATTTTCAAAATCGTGTTTCCTATTATAAGACACCATACTTTTTTATACCTTGCCTTAAATCTGTCACAAATAAATTATAATTTCATATAATACTTATTTATAGGTACTGTATGTAAATGAACAAATTAAAATTTTTAATCTAACAATTATCCTTTAATAGAGTCATTGCAATCTAAATTTTATCCCTTGTATCGTTAGCAAGCGTTATTTTTCTGTGTATACAGTGGATAGGAGTGGAGTGGATAACGTGCCTTTTAGAAAATTGCATAATAATTAAATAAAAATTCACCCCGGAGATGAATAATTAATGCGTCAAAGAGTTACGAAAAAAAAATAACGCAACAACCCCCACACGATATTTTTATTATTAAAATTTATTAATTCTGTGGGGTAGGGGGCGCGTGAAACAATTTCCAGTTTACGCATAAAATAACACGAATTAGGGGTGCCACAGAAATTATGCGAAACACATGTTTCCACTTCCCTTTGATTAATATTCGCACATACAAGAACTCGTTTCACCTTTCGCATGAGAATTAGCATAATATTCACGATAACCATATATTACGGTTGAGTAAGGACATTTTTTTCATTTAAGGGTTGGTCGCATTATGTTTTGATTTCACGTGAGATTTTTTGAGAAGCTGTAAACCAAAGCAGAGAAAAAATCACCTTAAAATTAAATTCTTATATTATCCTAAAAACAAGGTTGTAATTAAGATTTTTTTCATTTAAATCCATTCAAATTTTTACCAGCAGGGTTGCCAACTTAAAGTTTTTCCTAAATATTTCAGATTAAATACCGTAAAATTGATCAAATGTGCCGTATTATTACAAAGCACTGTTATTCCATTTCTACGCAGTCCGGTATAAGGGCTTCTTTTATTTTGAAAAACGACTTGATTCTGAACAATTTCTAAAAACTAACCAGCACCATCTGCAAATTGTATTGTAACGTCAATGAAAAGAAATAAGTATGACTGACAAAGTTTATCTGGCTCTCACATCTAAGCCCGCCTTGTGCAAAAATCAAACCTTCTAGGAACATCGCTTTGGCGTTGCATATGAAGACCGTACACATATACCTAGCGACAGTCGCACGTAACCTCTCAAAACTAATATACATTTGGATGCGGCGACCGGCAAGCCGGTATAGGAATGATCAATTCGTTGATGTGTGTATGCGTTCTGGAGTCTTCTACTCGCAGCCCGGAACGCATGCGATTTGGTGATAGCAGCACTAGATTTTTTTTCAAACTAAAATGTCACATTCGACCAATCTGCGGAGCTCCATTTAGCAACGTGTGTTTTATGAATAACAATGACGTCACATCGACGTATTTGACACGTTGCAGACAAAACAAGTTTTGATGTACGAGTCGGTATAATGAGCACTATTTATGTCGGATATTAACAACCTACTTCTATCCTTCGTCACAGGTATACCCTCACTATACCTACATTTTGTGAATAACGATGACGTCACATCCACGTATTCGACATGTTGCAGACGAGACAAGTTTTGATGTACGAGCCGGCTTAGTGAGCACTATTTATGTTGGATTTTAACAGCCAACCTCTATCCTTCGTCACTGGTATACCCTCACTATACCTACACATAAAATGTCCGATATAATGTGAGTGAAAACAAATAAATCAACCGATTCTGTTTGCATGTCATAATTCACACAACTCTACTTCAAGAGGAAATGATATTCGCATTTTATTTATGAGAAAACTCAAAACTTTTGCATACTCCAATACATTTAGTTTTCAAATACTTGCCTGTTGGTAAAAAAGCTTCTTGCGCACCGGACGCCTCGGTTTTCTGAAAAGTTCATTTCTTAGCAACTCGAAAGTTTACAGCCTGTGTGTATAAGACAGAACTACATGCTACGTTCGATACGGACTCAAGTTTGCAATACCATCAAAAACAATAAATATATGCAGACATATTAAAATAAAGCTCACCCTACTTTTTACAATTAGTAAATAATATTATTTATTGATAAGTCATTCTTTATTTTAAAAATATACAATGTAATTCTTCAGATAAGTATTCAGTAGAAAATATTGATATGAGCCAGTAGCTAAATTGGTAAAAGTCTTATGATGCAGATAGTGATTGTTTTTAAAACATGTATACTAGTAAATAATTATAAAAAAAACGAATAGCAAAATTATACTATCCCTGTCGTCATTGATATTAAAAAATGTTTTATGCCTTCAGTAAGATTTCCTGATCGATAGGCCTCAAATACAAATTTCGCGAGTTATCTCGTCCGACTTAAAACTCAAATTATTAACCACTGTCGATTGATTTACATAATCTAAAAAATTAAACACGCAGTGACATCTGTTTGAATAATTAAATTTGTTATACTAAGCCACAAATTATCGATATTACAGCGATTTTAGTAGGTGAGAGCTTCGCTCTGCATTCAACGTGTGTCAATAAAAATCTGCGGCCTGTCAGATACTGCCATATCGTAAAGCATAGAAAATGTTAAAGCTAGTCGTCAATTTTAAAAATGGCTAATGGTGTACATAAACGAATTTTCGATCAATATTTGGATTAATTCTAGATTAAGTAACAAACGGAGCAGAATGTTATATTTTATGAATACAAGTCATGGTCCCCACATTCTGAAGCGAGCCCCTCTACATTTATTATCACTAAGGTTAAAAAATCCAGTATGACGTTCAACAGTAGCGTTTTCCAAATAGTGTTCAATGTAAAATTAATGTTATTCAGTGTATTTTTAGTAGTTTTGAATAAGTATGACATAGTACATGAATTATGAAGTTGTCGAGTATCAACACACAATAATCCAAAAATTTCATCACATAACCATAATATATCCAAAAATGTTAATAATGTTGAATTAAGCAAAATTTTATTTCTATTGAAGTAAATTTGTGATGTGCGTTCATCTCATTTATCCGGTCGACCCGCTACGCCGGGCCCCAAGGCTAGAGCCCTGTTAGTCCCCCCCTTGTAGGCCCAATGATTTAATCACGATAAAAAAGTACTTATATAGTCAAGATCATTAAAAAAATAATAAAAGGACAAATTGAGATAAGCGACTTGAAAACTAAGTTAAGTAAAGAAACCTTAAGTAAAGAAAAATAAATTTAAAAACATAATATTATTATGTAAATTAAACATATTTACCGCTGCATATTCCCCCGATTGCGAGTTGTGTCCGAATACGTAGAAAAAAGACTGGGGATTCGCCTTAGAGTGGAAGTTTGCTGTTTGGACGATTGGGGCTACGACTCTTGCGTCGCTCAGGATGTCCAGGATAGAGTCCCGATGAGAATCTGCCGCTGACCGTCCGAGATCTATCTCGAATGAGCTGTACCTGGGGAAAATAATTAATGTTAAGCTTCCAATTCTATTTTTTAGTAGTTATATCATATTCAGCATTCGCAGAAGATAAGTATTAGTTGTTCGTGATGATGGAGGAGGCGAAAAATTTATTTACTGTTTCAAATAACTACAAGGTTACAATCGAAGCAATATAATAAAAATAACGATATTTTGGTGCGATGTGTTTTTAACAGAAACTTGCAATCGAGTGAGATGTCCAATCGTTTTTGACCCTCTATTTATTGACCGGAGCACTATGAATTAGTATGTTAAAATTATTATGAAATCATAATATTAATTCGTAATGTTATGAAATTGCAGATCCGCTATCTCATAAAATTACGAAATCATATTATATTAAATATAGGTACTGACTGGATTGTACGGTAAAAAATGAATATTTAATAAATAATATTATAATTGAGATCAGAGTTACAGTAATCCAATGACAGCTACAGTTATAATATAATATTTCTTAAGGGTAGGTTTTCAAATTATTTATGTTCAATATATTCTTAAATCTTGTGAATTTTATTATGGATCGTTGAATTAAAGAATAGTTAATTAAATTATTAGCATTGCAAGTACGTTATATCTAAAACTTAGCGAGATCCCGACACCAGTAAGTAATAATTAAGGTAATAAATACTTTGAAATAGAATAGTCGACTGGTAAAATTAAAGCAATTTGTGAAACGCTTCAAAAATGCAAAAATTAATAATTAATTTCGTCCTCTTTGGAGAGGAAGCAATATAGCTTAGTTGGCAGCGCACATACGCGCAAATCCAGTGAACGCGCATTCGAGTCCCGCTGGGTGGTGCTTAATTTTTATTGAAAATGATTTTTTCTTGTAGTTATACATTTCTCTGAGGTATTTAAAAAAAATATTTGTTGGATAAAAAAATAGTTTACTATAATTTATGGCACCCCTAGAAAAATATCGCTACAATCCCAAATGTTATATTAGTAGAGTAAATCGTATTTGAAGTTTTCAACTTTCTTTATTTCTTTGTCTCAGCATCAATGAACACTTAACTGAACCAAACCACATGGATAGTAAATACAATATTAAGCTTTTTGAATATAATGATTTTACATTTTCAAACTAATATGGCAGTGTTGTTAATTTTTTTTTATATTTGAGATTCGTATAAATTATAATTCGTATAAATTTCACAATATTATACTAGCTAGAGATATGGCAGTCTTACATAATCATAAATACTGACCAGTGGGTTTATTCTATACTTATCGACCACTAAAGTGATAAAGTGATAAATATTAACACTTTATCATACCATGTATGATTGAGGTATTATAATTGTTACAATAAGTTAGCCGTCTAAAAAGTCCAAACTGTCTATCTCGCTCTAAAGTTAACAAAACCGAGAGAGATGCTGTTAAAACATAACACTATTTTACAGTATAGACCGTTTATTTACGGTGTATTGTAAAAATTACAACTAATTTATTGTAATTGTTACAATAAGTGGGTAATATTTTGATACGAACCTACCCTAGATAGCTGCCGTAGAGGCCGAAAAGCAGCTTGTGTATATAATAGACGCGCAGGTAGTTGATTTGGCATTCACAGCTATAAACCGGCATTTTTCGGTTTGTGGCGGTGTGGTTCTAGGGGTGCAATATAATGAACATAAAAATCGATGATCCCTTTATTTTTTGGATCCCTTTTAAAGTTAATTATTTAGTTAATGGGGCAAATCGTATTAAGTGAATTATGAAAATTATTGGAATAGCAGTGTTATTTATGAAAATGGAGAATCTATGTGTATTTAATTTGTATGAATGAATGTATATTCATAGTAAAACTTACTCCTTTAGAGTAGCAGCCAAAGCTAGGTCGGGCCGGTATTCAAATCTAGTCTGCGTGTAATGCCTCAGAAGAGAATCCCGTTCGCTTTCCAGCATTCCATGAGCCAGCGCCACAGCTCCGAGTAAATGGTAGCTCTCCAGCTCCGAGCATCCGTAGAGCAGCTCGTACCTGTAATCAATTGGCAATTAGATGATGCGGACCATTGGCTTAAGTGCATTGTGATAATTGGTTTGCGCCGACCAAGAGTCAGGTGTGATAATTAACGCTGCAGCACAGAACACAATATGTAATTGGATTATGTGAGGGAAACTAGTGAACTATTTTACTACTGATATGACTATATTACATAACTAGAATAAAATACCAGGTGGTAGTGCTACCTGTCGATATTCTTTATATTATAATACACTAATTTCTTAGGGAAATGTCAATTGTTGATATTTTAACACTTTCGCTGTGATTTATGAACTTTACTTCCATTTTTTTTTTATTTTGAAACAAGTATCTTCAATAGAAATTGACATTTTCAGATATATCATTTTCAAAATCGTGTTTCGTATATTTATTTATTTATTTAAAAAATAGACGTTGAGCACATAATAAATTATTAATTCAAAACTTTCACAACATGTTATTTAGAATAAAAAGTACAAGTAAATAAACTAGAGAGAAAACAAGGTAGAGAAAATAAATATTTTATAGCAAAAACTATAAAAGCAATAAAATAAAAACACAACAATAAATCAAAAAAAATATTCAAATTAAACAATAAAATAGAAGTAAAAAAACAGAATGCATAAAGCATCGCTAAAAATGTCTACATATCTAGGGAGTGCATTGACCAGCCGCACATCTCTCGCTATATTGGTGTCCGGTGAGCCTGACATGAGAAAACAGCTTTCACCAAAAATAGATCATGGCTGCGACCATGCATAATTGACGGGTACATAAAAATTCAAATTTTCCAGAATATCGGGATTGCAAACTTTACTATACCACGTGAGAGCATGGAAAAATGCTTTAAGAGCAGAAGATACAATACTACTTTATACCTTTTTATCAATCTGTCACAAAATTAATCATAATATCATTTTAATACTTTATATAATATACTTTTTTTTTAATTTTACCGAGGCTTTGACTGCGACTTGCTATCATATTGCCTCTTCTCATCTAAACGAGAATCCGCCGATCAGGTCCTCACTCCAATCTTGTTAAAGAACTACTTTACAATTTTGCTAAGCTCTTCCGTCTCACCCACCGCCAGTCCACCTTTCAATTCGTCGACATTCTCAAAGATATCCGCAATTTGCAGCTGTACTCTGTGTCGTTCATGTTTACGGCATTGTACTGCTATATGTACAGTGTCCTTCAAAACATCACATTCATCGCAGAGCTGCGAATCGCTTCTTCCCATGAGGACATTAAATCTTTCACCCATTCATTGTGTGACCTGTTCTTAGCCTCAAAAGAGACTCTGCAAACCAGGGTACCAAACGTGGGGATGGTATAATGGATTTAGTCCATTTTATAATATACTTAAAGAAGCCAATTAAATTTTTCTTCAATCACCGAGTATGACCACCTCTTATTATAATATAATCTTAACATAATATTAAAGTAGTGAACAAACTGTGGAAAATGTACGATATTATAATATTAAACAACTTGGTAGCTACATATTTTTGGTACTGCAATCCATAACAGCACACTATATAAACTAAGGGTAGGTTTTACGCTTTCCAATGTTACATATTATTTTATTTTCACTATCGCAGCAGGCCGCCGTATGTTTGGAAAATACGTAAACTTGTCTGAAATACGGACTTACGAATATGTTGAAAATTTATGACGTGGTGTTATTATATCCAGCACCAACAAATAAAGCATATTTCCATCCTGGAAAATCTGTAGTATTTTATATCGAGGAAAATATATGAATTTGCGTAGTTTTAGTGAAAAATAACATTAAGATATAATAAAAGACCTATACATTAAATAAAGTAAAAATAAAAAAGCTTTTTTATTTCTTACAAACAAAAAAGTAAATGACAGTGAATTGACTATATCGAATCTATAATAATATGTGTCGCTGAGTTTCAAAACCCGCTATAACATTTTTTCATTATGTTGAGAAAATCTACAAAAATTTTTTGAACTAAAAAGGTTTTTGAATGTTTCAGTAGTGTTATAGCGGAATTTGATAGACACATTGATTTTATTTCATAAATGACAATTAATCATAGCGGCTTTTAAAAGAGGCAAAATTTTCATGTAGAGATTTTAATAACGATTCCAACGATATATATATATATCTTAATTATTTCAAAAAAGTGTTATAACTGATTTAAAACTCAGCGACACATATAACCTATGATTATATCTATTATGTATATATATATCTATCTTTATATGATAACATGTATGTTCGGCTAACAAGGTGAGGGGGACTGCTGCCGGCCACGGTGCACGATTCACACCGACTTCACACAAATTTAAGTTTTTTATTGTATAAAACAGTGTATTCAGTTCTTGTAAATGCGCAAAAAGTGAATAAAACTAAGTGAACCAATACAAACATTGGAGACTTGAACCAAAATTAACTAAAAATCATAAAACGATGAAATAATGTAGTGAATAACAACACCAGAGTCTACCAGTATTCAATATTTTTTTAGCAGACTTGATTGTACATCGACGGACTAAAAAAGAAACCATACCTAAGAAATCAGTGCAAAAGTGAAATACACATATCAACAGTGAAATGTAGTAGAACATTAAAAACACAACATAAAAAGTGCTACATTAACAGTTTATAAATCAACATGGTATAAATAGGAAATATTAATTCAATAGAAAACCTCATAGTTAACTTTTAAAAAAGTGAAACTTTCACAGGCATGTTACAATGTACTCTGTTTCAACTGCGTTATGAAAAATAACACGTTTTCCGTTTCCGTTTATTAGGCTGTAACTAAAAAACTGCTAAACCAAGATTTATTAACTTTTTACAGATAATAATATTATAATAGATAGCTGCGTTGTTGGTTTTATTAAGTAGAATCCATGTAGTATCCCAAGAATGTAGAATATTCTCTTTAATGGCGATATCGAAGTAATTTCGATCAGAATAGAAACAACACAGCTATATGGTGGTGCCAATTGGGAGGGCAATACTTCTATTCAACAAAATTCCTTCAGATGTCAATATATCTACCTACGTGAGGATTAAGTATTATAGGTGTGTATTGTTTTATAAATTCTTAAAATATTGTCTATACTTAGCTCATTTGGTGTAATTCTATAATAATTATTTTATCTACTTTATAATTTTTGTATTTACTCTTTATACTCTTTTTCTAGTATTAAGGATATACTTCAGCTGGGGAACGGTCTAAAACGATCGTGACTACACGACGCGAAGATTCTGCAAATAGCGCGTCTAGAACAACACATAATTTGTCATAAAAAGTCAACATGCGTCGATTTAATAATGTTATGTTTATTGTTCTATTACTAATAATAATAATATATTCATTGAAATGTCTTCTTTTTCAAATAAATGGGTAACGTTTTTTAGTTATCTTAACACGATTTAAGAATTAATTCTCCCGTCACCATCACAAAACGAATTGACGTGTTCACAGCTCGACTTTCGCTTTCCGATTGCCAGCCAGTCCGAAATTTCGTCGCACCTATAGTTGAAAATTATTTGCCGTTTCACTGAAGTACCGTCTTAATACTATCAACTGAAGGTACTTGATGGCATTTGAATTTAAATTCCAATGAATTTATGTTTTGTACTGTTTCATTTCATTTACTCAAATGAAATAGTACAAAACTTAAATCCATTCTTTCTCTAGTGTTGCATATTTCTTTATTTTTAAATGTCATGTTATGAACGTTGTATATTTATATTTTTGTTATATTCACTAGGTATAAATAAATACATTTGGATTTTAATCTGAAAAGATGCCGAATGACGAATCCCGCGTCACAAAAATTTACTGTATTTTAATGTATAAAACTTAAGTCAATCAGAATTTAAATTCAAATTTCATGAAATCAGTCGAAAGACAACCAATGGACAGATGCCGTCATGAAGTCGTACCCAGGATGAACTAAACAACCACAAGGAAGCCGTAAAACTTCCGGATAAACGAACTCATATAGTTTAGTGGATGCTCGTGATAGCGAAGAACTAGGAACCAAGACGAGTGGAAAAAGCTAATGGACGCCTTTATTTAGCAGTTGATCGACCCTGGCCGATGATAATAACGATATTTTTAATGATAGTAAATAAAAATATATATCTATATTTCAAAATAATCATATTTGGTTAACTTGAAAGCTCTTTGTTATGAAAATACCTGTCTGAAAACATTGCTATTTTTTATGTTTCATTCGTGTATCGTGGAGCAAAAGGCACTAAAGGTGATTTTATATTAGAATCTAAATTCTATTATATTTTTGATAAATCTTTTCGCACTATTCTTTATCACTATTATTTATCAAAAGAAAAAAGATAAGCCTTAGGCCAAGGTTAATCTTAAAATGGTTCCACTTTAACGCGTAGCAAAAAATAAATAAATAAATAACCTGCGTAATGCTACGCCCACACGTTTTGTATTAGTTTGTCTATGCTGGTAATAATAATATCACCTATTTCTCCTTCATATATTATCATCTACCCTCTCTCTCATATATGTGTGAAAAGCGAATCTCGTTTCACACTTGAATAAACTTAAAGCAGCGTACAGAATGATACAAAGTTTTAATTCTGTTAATGTGAAATATAACGTGAAAGTTTTATTATGATTCAGTATGGTATTCTTTAATGTGTTTAATAACCTAACCCGATGTTTGTTTAAACCACTAACGTACAAAATAACATAATAACCTAATAATTATCGTATTTATTGATTTTCATCATCTGTACTCTTTTTCCTCAACGTTTCGGGCTCGCTGCAGAATTCTTCTTCTTTTCTTCTTTCGACCATGTCCGATCCTAATATCGTCACTGTTCTGGCAGAAGACACTTATTCAAAAAAATGACATGTTGAGTTAGTTATACCAAAATGTTCCTTATTTCAAACTTTACCGTCTGAAAACCTTTTTAATAAATAAACAGTCTTTATTTTAAAGTCATCCTTTTTACGATAACTTAATAAACTCACATGATAGACCATTTCAAACATTCTAACAATTTCAAAGTCAAATTACTCAAAACTAGCATTCTCCAGTTAGTGTGTTTTGCCAGAACAGAGACGATATGATCATATGGGCCTCCACAGAGACATATTTTTTTTTTTTTTCGAGAAATGGATGTCAGCTACTTGCTCAACCTATTAGGTCCATACCCTGACACACACAAATTGAAAAACAATATATGTACTTGCCAGACTCAGGATTCGAACCTGGGACCCACAGGGTTATAGTCCAACGCTTAAGCCGCGCGGCCACCGTGAGCGTTAAAGAATTCTACGAAGATAATAATTCGGTAGTCAGATGGCAGAAGGGCCCATCTGTATATTTCGAGAATGTTGAGGAGAGAAATAATAAGTTTTCAATTAAGTCTAACGAACAAAATATTTGAGTGATATATACACAATTTTACTATTATTAACCTGTTTGACTGTTGTTTGTTTAGTCTGAGAGAGAAAAAAAATGCATAATATTATCGTTTAAACTAATATATTCGATATTACAAGGCAAATGGGTTCTTTTGCTATCAAAATGTTTTTGAAAAATTACAAATGCCTCAATTTTTTAGTAGTAAATATAACAATTTTACCATTTTTATTATTATGGAAATGATTATTTAAATAAGATTTTTTTAAGATATAGTTTTTACAAAATTGTACCAATCTCATAGTATAAACATGGTCATGTCTTTTGACTTTGCCTTGTTTATCTGTACGTTGGTGTGAATCACACTCAAAATTCATGTATCTGGCTCAAAAAACTTGTGGCATTTGGTTTGTAATCCACTGACAGATGTACCCTTTTGCCACTTCAACAACGTTTGTATAAGAAATTAGAAAATTAATGCAGATGAGCCATTCTGCCATCTGACACCCAATTAATTATTTGTTGAATAAAAGAAATGGTTTATTATGTTTGTTAATTTAGTATTAAGTATATATTAATATTTTTTTAATATCTCAAACATTTTCAAACATCATGTACTGGTTATCGTATTCCATGTCAACGTGTGAATAGGATGAACCGAATTGTAAACAAACAAATAAATACATACACAGGAGAAAATAATGTGACTCAAATCACGCGTGTCAAGAGTAAGTTTGGCAAGATTTTAGTTTGATTACAAAAATATTTGTTTTTGTAGGAAAAAAAATAAGTCTCTATATTTATGTCACTATCTTTTCATGACTAAGCTTCTATCTTTAAAATAAACATAGATAATAATATATTATAATATATTTAATTCAGTATACAAAAAAGGTTGTCTCAGTAATTTCGAGATAAATTATTAATGTATTGTTGTTTTTATTTAATAAAACGCATTTTTTGTAGTACTTATTCCACTTTTAATCAATAGATTAGGACGGGTTTCGTCCGCCTCAGTGGGACATTTTCAATTTTCAAAGTTGAAAATGTCCCACTGAGGCGGACGAAACCTGTTCTAATCTATTGATTAAAACTGGAATAAGTACTACAAAAATACTTGCGTTTTATTAAATAAAAACAACAATACAATGCAGTTCCACCATGAATTGACAGAATTGAAAAGAAAATATTAATGTAATAAGGTAATATGACAATATTATTCAATACGGTTGATACCTACTTATATTTTGTAAATGTTCTATCGTTCAGTCAACAAACGCAATTAGACAGTTGAAGCCTCCCCCTCAGTTATGATCTATGTTACATTTTGGCATTTTTTAACTAAATAATATGCAACAATGATCCTCTTCACATTGTCTGTTTGTTTTGGCATATTGGTATTTGGCACAAACAACAAACTCAAGCATTCATCCTACACTAAACACTGCGACAGTGAGTACGTAAAGCTCTGTTCATATCCCTTCTTAGGTGATACTGCCTCCTAATATTAAATCTTATTATTTATAAGAATAATTACAAGATAAAAATAACTTTTTATATACAACGTTTTTAAATTATCTGTTGAACTATATAAACTTAACTTGACTAGCTTAAACGATTAAAAAAATTGTACTTGACATGTCATATTGATTTTCATAGTAACGCATGTATATATTAATAATTTAGTTGCTAGGACCCCAGACCCCTAGCAACCAATAATGGTGTCGAAATAACTTTTCATACAAAACAGAATTAACTGAAAATGAATTCAATTCTACTTAAAGATGGCTAAACGTATTTAAAAAAACGCATTGGCATCGTGTTCTGATATATTCTAAAAGTTTCAAATGTCTAGCTAGTCGGGAAGTTAGTTAAAAATCGATTGCAAAATTTGTACCGGACAAAGAACCACCGGACAAATAATAATACAAGCTAAGAAAAACGCTGTAATAATGAAAAGTGCGTACATTAAAATAAAATCAGATTAATCCATTTATTTTTTGTGCATATCTACTCTTTCAAACATATCGTCATTATTCTGGCAGAAGACACTAATTCGAAAAAATGACATATTGAATTAGTTATACCAAAATGTTCCTTATTTCAAACTTTACCTTCAGGAAACCTTCTTAATAAATAAACAATCTTTATTGTAAAGTCATATACCATTTCAAACATTTTAACAACTTCTAAGTCAAATTACTCAAAACTAGTATTATCCAGTAAGTATGTTCTGCCAGAACAGAGACGATAAATATTATAAAATGTGTTTTTTATTTTTTATTATTTCCATGTATTTTATTCAACGAATAATTCACAAAATTTTGAGAATGTAACATTCCATATATTAAACATACATAACTTGAAAACACCTCATATATACCCACTAGAACAGTGGTTCCCAAAGTTGACTGGGCTCCGACCCATCTAACAAAAATTTCCAATCTTGGGACCCACCTCTTAGCTGTCTTAGAGAAAAGAGGGCATACATATTGGTAATGCTCAGATTCACTAGTGGCGAGTCGTGGAACTACTTAATGGTGTCTTATTTGTTCTAATTGAACCTTAAGTGTTATCAATATGAATGAAAGACTGTTGAATTAATAAGAAACAACGTAAATGAAAAAAAAAATATTACTTAAACACCTACACCTGCAAGGTTTTTTTACAAAGTTATTTCAATGGGAAGGATGTATTTGTTTCTTATTTTTCTTCATTACAGTTTTAGCATCAACTTCAACTTTAGTTACTTTTAATCGCAGTGAGTTTGATATATCCAATTTATTTCGGTATTTAGTTTTAATGTTAACCATAGCCGAAAATCCGACCTCACATAGATATGAGGTAGTAAAGAGGATGAGGACTTTCATAGCTTCATCGAACATTCATTATTTTATTACAATATTTTCCGTAACTAAAGTTTATTTCAATTTTTAGGAATTATAAATAGCTGAATGAAATATCAAATTTATCACTTCCTATTTTTTTTAAATTTATGTATACAGTGGCGAGGGCCCACTCAATATTTGCTCGCGACCCACTGGTGGGTCGGGACCCATAGTTTGGGAAACCATGCACTAGAAAAATAAGCATTTCATATATTATGACCTAGGTATTAGTTTATTGTCGCAATTAGATAGGAGGCTCGTAGCATAATTTGTTAATGCACAGTGGCGCGATACCAGTGGTTATTGGTTCAAATTCCGTCAAGTATACTTCTACATACGGGTACGTATCTGAGGTGTTTTCAAGTTATGTATGTAAAATGTGTTTAATGTTAACGTGTAGATAATTAAATTAGCGTATTCAAAATTCGTGTAGTCACATCAAAATAAAGACAAAATAATGTAATACATCCATTGTACAATTAAATCTCTATGCTAAGTAAGTGAACACGTTACGTTTTTCTTTATTTATATAAGCACTCTCGCATATTGTTCTATTTGAATTCTCACAGAATAAAGGTAGACATGTACACAAAGCAGAGCTCATTACCTGAGCTTTTGTAGAACAAAGGCTCTATCTGGCAGTAGGTACTATACGATATCCCCAATGCATTAGCATAAACCTTTTCGCACATCCATCCCTGGAGGCCAGTCTTCGGCAACTAGTTGCTTGCGAAATGATATTATTACATTACAAATGCGCAATATCAGGGTTTCAATTTAAATTCCAGTTGATATCGAAACATATTCTATGTCAGTAACTATTTCTTTTATTCAACGAATAATTCAAAAGATTTAAGAATGTCCCATTCTTGATGAAACACATCACATACATGAAAGACACCACAAAAACTTTGAGATTTTATAAAATTACATAAAATATGAACATACATAATTTTGAAGACACTTTTTTTTTCTCCAATATTTCCACCAAATGAAAAGAGGAACTCTTCAGAATTTCTAAAGATATCATGGTTACTGTGGCAGAAGGTATAAATTATATTAACATAAACATTGATTAATATCAATATATAATTAACTATTTCCTTTATTCAACGAATAATTCACAAGATTTAAGAATGTACCATTCTGATTATTGAAAAAAAAATTTGAAAAGCACTTTCTGAGAAAATATATTATAACCAATAGAAAAAATCTTATTGAAAAAGGTAAGATACCCGGCAGGAATCGAACCTGCATCTCTTAGGTTTACGCCCCGTCTGCGCATTATCATCTAAGCTACGAGGTGACATACTAATTACGACAAATTGTGTCACCTAGTAGCATAGTGGACAATGCACATGGTTAAGTGTTTTTCAAAATTATGTATGTTCACATTCTATGTAATTTTATAAAATCTAAAAGTTTCTGTAATGTGTTTCATTAGGTTAGAGTTTAGAGGTTTTTTTTTTTAGAATTATTAATAACCATGTCTTTGCTTTTTCGTACAAGGTGGTTGTTAGTAATTTTAAACAATCACAAACACCCAGGCTTTGAGAAAAACAAATAAATGTTTTTGTCATGACCGGGATCAAACCCAGAACTTTCGGGTGGAAGGCCAGCGCCTTACCCACTGCACCACAAGAGCCGCCTAGAGCTTAGAGGTTAGACCAATGAGGGTCCTTCCAATGTGCCACCAAAACGCATTTAAAATATGGCGACAATAATAATTATTAGTGGCTGCTTATCAAAAAAATAAGGCAATCATTAGCCAACTCTAGATTCAAGACAACCTCTCTCTATATGTGAAATTATTTAACTAATTTAAATCCAATTACTTATTATATTTGCGTTTTGGCAGTATATAATAAAATTGATATGTTATATTATTTAATAAACAATATATTTAGTAGTAAGTAATAACAAAATAACATTAAATTCATTTTCAAAAAACATAAACGAGTATGATTTCTTAATACTGAATAATTACAAGATAAAAAGAACTTTTTTATATACAACGTTGAATCATGTAAACTTGACTTGACTAGCTTGTTATGTGCCATTCAAATTTGTACCGTTAGTTTGTCAACCAGCGGGTTCGACTGACTCAAACATGTTGCATCTTGTTAGTTTCTTAAGTTTTTTTGCATCATATTTATTGTTTCCTTCCTAGAAGTATTCCAGAATAAAAAACACTCTTCAGTCGGACGTCTCACAAGAAAGACGCATTGTGTACCTTGTAATATTCAACTTTGTATTAAAACTTCAGTAATAATAATTGTATGTGATTTTGTGTTATAAATCGGAATAAAAGAAAACGTTAAATATAATTAATAATATCTTTTAATAAAACCAACCCATAACATAAAATTGGTGTCAGGAAGTGTGGATAAAGCTAAATAACGTGAAATAAATTAACGGTGAATTCAAATTCTTTAAAAATAGCAAGAATCCTAAAAATAAAACACATAATAATATTACGTATAAACTAATTGTTTTTTTAAAGTACATCGTTGTGAAAAACGAACGGAAATTAAAAATCTAATTAATAATATAAAGTTGTATATTCTCCTAAATCTTCAAAATCATTAAATCAAGAGTCTTCAAATATCTTCAAATTCCTGAATTCGACGAATAATCTCCAATTCTTCAAACTCCAATCTCGAATTCGTCAAACTCAAATCTCGAATTCTTCAAGCTCCAACTCCAATTCTTCAAACTCCAATCTCGAATTCGTCAAACTCAAATCTCGAATTCTTCAAGCACCAACTCCAATTCTACAAGCTCCAACTTCAAATCTTCAAGCTCCAGCTTCATATTCTCAAGCTACAGCTTCATAATCTTCAAGCTACAGCTTCATATTCTTCAAGCGTCCATCAGATCTTCAAGTCTCCAAATCTTCAAATCTCCAATATCATCAAGACATAATCTCCGAGTGTCAAGTGCTTAGTGTATATAACAGTGACAGTGTAAAGTGTAGGTATTTATTCTCCACAACAGAACGGTAAATTAATTATTCATTCATTTATATGAAAATTATCAATAACTACAATAATACTATGTCTTCACTAAGCTTAGATACCCTGATGAAATTTATTTCAACCTTCGATGGAGAAAGGAAAAATCTATACCCATTTCTTAATGACTGTGATACGGCTTTTGAAATATGTCCGAATGAATTAAAACCCGTCCTGTTAAAATACATGATTCACTGCGTAGTAGGTAATGCCAAATATACAATTTCAAATTATAAATTTGAATCTTATGAAAATTTCAAATCTTTCCTAAACACTACTTACGGTGAAAATAAACATACGTCTCAATTAGAATTAGAACTCAGAAATTGCAAACAGAATTATAAAGAACCCATTATCAAATTTATTCAGCGTGTAGAGAATTGCAGAAATAACCTCATCAACGCAATTAGACTATTACATAAGGATGACGACGAGTTAAAAGGTCGCATTAAACAAATTGAGGATAGCGCTCTAAATACCTTCATGCTAGGAATCCATCCTCAAACGTCTATGGTAGTTCGATTGTCTAAGCCAACAACATTAACAGAAGCAGCAAACGTGGCTATAGACGAGGATAAGATTTTAAATGATTTCAAAGGTATGCACATAAACTATAAAAATAATAATCATAATCAGTCACATCATTTCAATTACAACAATCAAAATATAAATCAGTTCAAAACTTCAGTAAATAAAGTGTGCAGATATTGCAAAAAATCAGGACACTTAATCGAAGAGTGCAGAAAACGACAGTACAATAATCGTTTTAAAAATAATTCGAATCCTTCTCAGCTTCAAGCTAATCAAACAAATCAAAATGTTTCTTTCCATCAATCTCCGCAAAATTCGCAATATTCACAAAATTCTCAAAATTATCAACTCCCAGCACTCCAGGAGACCTGCCTCCTTCCGGTACGTGCGAAGCATTCAGGCAGAATATTTTCATTAGAACCAAATACATCGTATGTTGAATTTCCATATACAGAAAAAAAAAATCTAAAATTATTGATTGATACTGGCGCCGACATCTCATTAGTAAAAATAAGTTCCCTAGATGGAAACGAACTTGTTAATGAAACTGAACTCGTCACGCTCAAAGGTATTGATAACTCTCCGAATCCAGTAAAAACTATCGGAACAGTTAATTTAACATTTCCTTTAAAATATATGCAAATTCGTCATACTATTCACATTATTCCAAACCATGTCACTAATGTTCCTTTAGACGGATTACTAGGTCATGACTTTTTCGTCAATAATAATGCAAAGATTGACTACGAAACAAATACATTACATATTCACGATGAAATTATTCCTATATTCAATAAAATCATTTCTTGGTCTCGTAGGATATTACAGAAAATTTATTCCAGAGTTTTCAAAAATTTCTCAAAATCTTACTTGTTTATTAAAAAAGGATGTAATTTTCAAATGGACTAAGGTTCAAGATGATGCTTTCGAAACATTAAAAAATAAATTACTTACTGAACCAGTCTTACAATTTCCAGACTTCACGCAACCGTTTAACCTTACAACGGATGCTTCAAACTTTGCTATAGGGGCCGTATTATCACAAGGACCTATATCCAGAGATCTTCCTATAGCATATGCATCTCGTACACTAAATAGGGCTGAAACAAATTACTCTACGACTGAACGGGAGTTACTCGGGATCGTTTGGTCTTGTAAACACTTCAGACCCTATCTCTATGGCCGAAAATTTAAAATAATCACGGATCATCGTCCTCTCACATGGCTTTTTAATATTAAGGATCCCGGTTCTAGACTCATTAGATGGCGATTAAAATTAGAGGAATACGATTACGAAATCATTTATAAACCAGGTAAATTAAACTCTAATGCTGACGCTTTGTCCCGAATCGAAAATCAAAATACTGTTCTTGTAAATAACCCATCTACCAATAATCCTTCATATTCATACAATGACTTTCTCGAGAAACAAAATGAACATTTCAATGTCAACTTAAATGAAATCGACGAATCCCTTCTAAATCAAAAACAATCAATTGCGCACTGTATTTCAAATGATAAATCAATGTCCAAAGGGATAGCTTTAGAAATAAGTACAATCATTACCAATCATGATGAATTAGTTAGTACACATTCGAGAATAGGAGATGTACTCGAATCAAAATTTCGTAAAAATAATATTTACCACTTAATCACAAAACAAAATTTTTGGGAAAAACCAAACTATAATTCCGTTTTTCTGGCATTATCAAATTTAAAAAATATTCTTAAAAATAACAAAGAACTAAATATTTCATTTCCACGACTCGGTTGTGGTTTGGATAACCTCAATTGGGAAAAAATTAAAAAGATTATTCAATATGTTTTCAATAACTCAAATATAAATATCACTATTTGTCATAATACAATAATTAACCCTAATCACAATGAAATTCCACAAATACTTAAGGAATACCATGATTCTCCTTTAAGCGGACATTCAGGATATCACAGGACCTTGAACCGTATACGACTTAAATATCGATGGACTAATATGCAAAAGGATATTAAAATGTATATTAAACAATGTGAATCATGCCAAAAAAATAAAATATCCCGAAAAAACTTAAAACAGCCCATAGAAATTACTACCACCAGTCTAAAACCATTTGAACGTATTGCTTTAGATATAGTAGGTCCTCTACCTTTAACGGAAAGTGGAAACAAATATATATTAACCCTCCAAGACGATTTAACAAAATACTCTCAATGTTACCCAATCCCGAATCATGAAGCAGTAACCATTGCCAAGGAACTAACTTCAAAATTTATTTGTCAATATGGAATTCCAGATAAAATACTTACCGATCAAGGAAAGGATTTTACTTCAAATATTCTCAAGGAAGTAGCCAAACTTTTTAAAATCGAACAGATACAAACTAGCGCATATACGCCTACCAGTAATGGATCCCTAGAACGAAGTCACGCTACTTTAGCTGATTATCTAAAACATTATATCTCTCCGAATCAAACCGATTGGGATGAATGGCTTCCATTCTCCATGTTTAGTTATAACACTACTCCGCATACCGCCACAAAATTTACACCATTCGAATTAGTTTTTGGAAATCTACCAAGTTTGCCGACAGCTCTAAAAACATCTGAATTCAAGTACACATACGATTCATTTATCGATAATCTTAAACTTAAATTAACAAAATCACATGAAATAGCTAGAAACAATCTGATAAAAGGAAAAGAAAAAACTCAGATAAGGTATAACAAGGACAAAACATTAAGAACATTTGAAATCGGTGATAAAATATATTTAACCAATAACGCCTCTAAAATAAATAAATCAAAAAAATTATCTCCTAATTTCCAAGGACCTTACGAAATTGTCAAGATTAACAGTCCGTTAAATGTTACAATTAAGGTTCAGAATAAGTTAGTTAAGGTTCACACAAATAGAATTAAGCAAGCTAATTTAGATCCCTCACAATAAATAATCTCATTCAAAGGATTATGTTATTATTTACTTTATTATAATATGTACTAATATTAAGAATTTTATTGTTTTTCTAAATGTAAAAAAAAATATATATATACCTGTATGTAATATGACTTCAATTGTTCTAAATCTATTTGTCACACATCACAATCTATTGTTCACAACAAAATCTATTTTCGAAAACCAATGTATTAATATGATTATAATTTCTTTTAACCAAACTCATGGTAAAAATTGTGTACCATAAGTTTATTCTTTTGAAGGGAGGTGTTATGTGCCATTCAAATTTGTACCGTTAGTTTGTCAACCAGCGGGTTCGACTGACTCAAACATGTTGCATCTTGTTAGTTTCTTAAGTTTTTTTGCATCATATTTATTGTTTCCTTCCTAGAAGTATTCCAGAATAAAAAACACTCTTCAGTCGGACGTCTCACAAGAAAGACGCATTGTGTACCTTGTAATATTCAACTTTGTATTAAAACTTCAGTAATAATAATTGTATGTGACTTTGTGTTATAAATCGGAATAAAAGAAAACGTTAAATATAATTAATAATATCTTTTAATAAAACCAACCCATAACAAGCTTAAACGATCAAAAAAATTGTACTTACTGTCAAAATGACATTTCATATTGATTTCCTTAGTAACGCACGTATATATTAGTAATTTAGTTGCTAGGACCCCAGACCCCTAGCAACCAATAATAGTGGATTGGACTACGGATTTCTTCCGAAATAACTTTTCATATAAAACAGAAGTAACTGAAAATGAATTCAATTCTGCTTAAAGATGGTTAAAAGTATTAAAAGAATGCATTGGCATCGTGTTCTGATATATCCTAAAAGTTTCAAACGTCTAGCCAGTCGAGAAGTTAGTTAAAAATCGATTCCAAGATTTATACTGGACAAACAACCATCGGACAAACAAGAATGCGAGCTAATAAAAACGTTGTAAAATACCAGTGTTTTGGATTTTTGAAACCGGTATTTTAATATCAATAACTAATGGAATACCGGTATTGCATTCCCTAATTAAATGCATCCTCGTAATATGGTTGCATTGTGACGACGACAATCAAAAAATTTAAATGCTCTCTCAAAAAGCCAATCTTTGCAATTCAAAACTAGTTTCTGTTTTAAAAACTTTTATATACCTACCTGCAACTCGGTATAGCTATAACTTCTCACGTCAAATTAATTTATCAATGATCATAGAGTTAGTAAGCAATATTAAAATATATTATTTATAAAAGGTTGATGGCCAATGTCTGAGCAAAGCCAGACAAAACAAAGTAGTCCCACATATAGATGACACATTTTTCCGAAGACGAATTGGCCGATGTCACAGTCTAGACTTCGAAGCATTTGCAGTTTGATTGCATTTTTTTTTTCATTTTACTGTATTATTTGCATTCTTTACGAAAATAATAAATTATTCAGAGTAAACAAAAATACATGGTGTATTTATATTATTTTACATAATATGTGTGTTTAATAATAAAAAAATCGGTGTGCGTACTTATGTACGCGCGTTAGAAGTTATACTTCTTTAGCGTAACAAAACAAAAACAAAACTTGTGATAAACTAGATTCTTTGACTAGCACTTAATTATATTATTAAATTACACACTCAAGAAAAAGGACCACTTATTGGAACGCCGTTGGTATATTTCTATACACTTTAACTATTTCTTTTATTCAACGAATAATTCACAAGGTTTTAAGAATGTACCATTCTGATTATTGAACATACATAATTTTGAAAAATACTTTCTGAGAAAATATATTATAACCAATAGAAAAAATTCTTTTGAAAAAAGTAAGCCACCCCGGCAGGGAATCGAACCGTGCATCACCTGGGTATACGCCCCGTCCGTTGCATTTACCTCTATGCTACAAGGCAACGTACTAATTGTGACAAATTTTAACTATTGGCTAAAACTTAAAGACTGATTAGTCTTGATAATGGTGTTACAACCGAAATAGCTATCGATAAACCTTTTTAAAAACCTGTAGAATTTAATATTAAATATATTTTCATTTCTTGTATATTAGAGACGTATTTAGAGGTCAAAATTATTAAAACACCGAAATAACCATACAACTAAATTCAACAAGTATGTAAGGCTCTATGTTCTAAATTAGATTTAGCTTGATATAGTTCAAGCTGTCACAATGTATTATATATATTAAGCACTATGAATAAATAAAACACTAATCTGATAATACTAAAAGGTATTAAGTACTTATGTAACTCTCAAAGAAAATTATCAAGAGACTACCAAATAATAATAACATCAAAAGTTCCCCGCCGACAGCTTCAAAGAACGGCCTGTATGTAGAAATCGACTAAAATAACCAGAATTCAAAACGATGGGTTCAGTGGCGTACTTAGCATGTTTATAAACCATTACGGTATTAAAATAGGCACTTTTATTGTCCCTTTTACGAACGATTACGGTACGGAATAAAGCAATTGAGAAAACGTAAAAGTTAAACGACATTCAGAACAAAACAACAGACTGCAAATGCGAAATCTCATTAGGCATTGTAATTTTTACGACACAATAGATACAAAACAATTATATTAAAAAGTATAACTTTTTAGAGGGTTAATTTTATAAAGGTCCATCTTTACAATGTAGCAATCAATTTTATCGGATTGTAACACATTTTTTTTTTATATTTAAAAAATATAAAGAGCATACCCGGTGTTTTGTAAAAAGGGCGAATCAACCATTTTGGCAAAATCGAGATTTTAATGAAAATACAATATGTACCTACCCCACAGCTTTGTTGTGTAAAAACGGCGAATTTGTATCTCCACAGAAAAGTACTTAAAAACGATAATCGTAAGAGCGAATATCCATTTAGTATTACGAATAAAAAGCGAATGTGACATAATATTAGGCCTTTTAAAATATTATATAATAATGCCTATTATATTGACAGTATTTTTTCTAAACTTTATTATAAACTTGTTAGATATTTATAACCATCCACAGGTAATAAACAAATAAATGTCAAAAGTTAAAAATCCTCCTCCTGTAAAATAGCATTTTAGTTAATTCGCCCTTTTTTCAAAACACCGACGATACGTAAGTGAAACCGCAAATAATTTTCAACAATAGGTGGGATGAAATTCTGATCGCCGAGCGGCATTCGAGGTGGGAGCACGACGATTTTTTTTGTGATGGCGTCGTAAGAATTTATTCTTATATCGTGTAAAGATGACTAAAAAACGTTATGCCTGTACTCGTAATAGAAAACATGTCAATCAATACATTATTATTATTACTAATATAACAATAAACATAACACTAAATGGGCGCATGTTGGATTTTTATGACAAATTATGTTCCGTTCGGCACGCGTCATTAGCACAATCCGCGCGTAGCATAGTTACGATCTTCTTTTTAGACCATGCCTTAGCTGAGGTATAGCCTTAAGGGCCCAGGAGTCGCATAACAGTTGAAAATTAAGAATTTTGCGTATTAATGTGAGCTAAGTACCTATGAACACTTTTTTTTTTAAATTACTACGAATTGCATTTCGTATAATGATATAATTACTCGTATTTACATATTCCCATTCGTAGTTAAGATATTTTATTATAACGGTATAAGATGAGGTTATGTTCCTATATTTATTTCTGTACTTGACTGTCTTTTTTAGTGGCCAAGATTTTATATTTTGTGTAGCGTTGTTGTGTTATTATGTTGTTTACTATTTTGTGAGGGGTTTTCAAGACAATTTTGGGAATTGCAAAAAATATGTTACACCTGTAATAAAAACGGGCATTTTATTTATTTTTGATTAAAGTAATATTTACTAAGTATTATTCCTTGTATCTAAGACTATGCAATATATAATATCTAACACTCGATATTCACGATTTAATAAATGGTTTTGCGACACATTTTTATGATTGATTTATATACATAATATAAATAAAAACATTAATAGCAATCACAAATTATAAACATTAACCATTTTTTGTAAATTAAAAAATAGTCAGCCGTCGTTTTCCCAAATGATATCGTGAGGATGCCATCAAGTCTTAAAAACATGTTGTGGGGTATGGCCATTTTAAAGTTTGACTTCCTCTGTAAAATCAGCCTTAAGGGCCCACATGCACCCGTAGGTCAAAATGGAGCTTTTATGGTTTTTTCAGAGTATAATCCTTGATATTCCTTAAACATTGTAGATAATCTATTTCTATAATTTTGAAACCTTATTATCCTTTATATTTATTTTAAACATTTAATGACTGCATAAAGTATATTTATTACATAAAATAGTATTCTTTCAAACCTCTCGATCTAATGTTTTAGAATATAGTCATATTTCAGTACATCCATGTGCAGTGTTAAGATTTTTTAGATGTATTAATTTTTAAGGAATGTCCAGGATTATGCTCTGAAATTAGCATAAAATCTCCATTTTGACCTACGTGGCGCACGTGGGCCGTTAACTTAAGTCTAATTCAGTCCACATTATCTACGAATTATATACAAAAGTTATTTATTAAGAAAGACTATACTTACCAATTTTTGGCAGACAAGGTTTAACATAAGTACATATTTTTATAATTTACTGTGCCTTCCTATTGGAATCGAGGATAACAATTGTCGAATGTCATAAATCGCTGTAATCTTATTGTTTATGTATTTATTTTGGTAAAAGTTGGGTCACCTATGAATGTTATAATTATACAATTTACCCACTGTAATGGATCTAGTAATGTATGTATTCCATAGATGACAAAATACATTCAAAAATAGCATGTATTACATAATTATAATAATATAGTTACAAACTTTTGGTTTAACATTTTTTAATGAGAATGCTATATTATATTGACACTGAATTTCATATAAGTAATACTCAATTTTACAAACCTCTTGCTGTACAAATATTTGATAAAGATTCAAGAATTGAATATTTTAGTATCTAAGTGTTGACTTACAAACTTTTCCCTGATGAAAATCAGATAATATTACAAACTTTAATCGTAATAACGAAAAAGTACCTTCCCGTAGATGGACCAGGTCCAATTTTTTTTAAACATAGATATTTACCTGAATAGATCATTAACTCAATATACCTAAAATGTCATCTTATCAACTTTTGGCACCAATCCTACAATAGACATACTGTGAATATTGACAGTAAAACTTTAATTCTACAAACGTACAACTTTGGTACTAATGCTTTGAAAGATCATAATTTGTGTCATCAATAAAATAAACCTCTAAACGTAAAATTAAATATTTTATTCGGTATAATTTTGAAAGTTAATGGTATTTTTTTTTAATTATGTCACAGTACTGACAAACTGCGTATTAATTCTATCTGTCAGTGTTTACTTCATTTATTATACAAATTTATAAACTACTGGCAATTAACGAAGCGCCAGACTGAATGCTTAATCGTGTTTTGATATATTGTTAAATATTTACTCTACGCTAAAGTGAGGTAATTATGTTTAGATTATGTAAATAATGTACTTACTTGCTAAACAGATCTTTGTAAACTCCCATTACTTGGGCTGGCTCATTCGGAATCACAGATCCGTCTATTATGGGGCCGAAAGACGTCATGTATTCTGGAGCCGAGACTCGTACAGCCATTATCTCAGATAACCTGAAAAACATAAATCATGATAAAAATAGATATTCACTTTAAACTATATGTTAAAATATCCAAAGCAAATTAGGCTTATAGTCAGGTCGTCAGAAGGAGAGATGAGAAGTCGAGATTTGGTGGTTGCTCCGATGGATGGAGGAGCGAGTTTTATTTGCAGCGTAAACAGTCGGTATAAGAGTATGTTACAATACTTATGATACTGTTCCGAGGTCCGTTAGAACGAGATGTTGTGCGGAGCGATTCTTAGACTGAGATACTAACAGACCGGGTACTTATATTCGAGTAACATGTCCGATGAATTATGATCCACTTTTTATTAACGTACTCACTATCAAAATAATACTTTGAAAAG
Source organism: Rhyacophila brunnea (assembly GCF_057557595.1). Lineage (NCBI taxonomy): Eukaryota > Metazoa > Arthropoda > Insecta > Trichoptera > Rhyacophilidae > Rhyacophila > Rhyacophila brunnea. Next base: position 24,684,134 of record NW_028232904.1, on the reverse strand, counting down.
AATATTTAGGAAATAATTAATATAATTGAGTCAGCTACTATATGAAGTTTGCGTCATTGGATATAGTTGACTATGTGGAAAAAAGGATATCGCGGAAATAATCTGCAGTAAGCTAGTTACTGATTTTACAATAATTGGACACTCCGGGAAATGGATATTATTAGGGAATTTGTAATTTTGGCAATACATTTAATATCGCCGATCAATATGCTGACACAGATTGAGTTTTTTATCACCATATAGATTACTAATTGGCAATAATTGATGCCTTTGAGATGTGGTGTTGGCGCCGAATGCTTCGCATTTATTGGACGGAGCACAGGACAAACCAGTCAATCATCCAGAGACTGAAGATAAAAGAACGGCTCTCGACGATATGTCTGAGAAGAATTCTGCAGTTTTTTGGACATATTGTCAGGCGCGGAGGGACAACATGGAGAGACTGGTAGTTTTGGGTAGCCTCCAGGGAAGGCGAAGCAGAGGAAGAGCGTCTGCGCAATGGAGCGACCAAGTGAAAGAGCTGACTGGGGGCACCATCCATTCTGCTCTGAGAGAAGCGGAAGATCGAGAAGGATAGAAAGTCTTGGTCGCTCAAAGGATGGCGAAATTTAAATGTGGTCACGATCCTCAGCCATGAGTGCACGACCAAGAAGAGAAGATTACTAAATATTTTTTGAGCCTATCCATATGATGCTGTGTGCATAGTACCCGTGCCTTTATTCAACTAACTTTATCTTAGGAATGCTTGTAGTCTAAAATTTTGAAGAGATCTATATAATATAATATTTAGATGCATATCATTATTATCAAAAAATTAAGTAGAAAATATTAATAACTGAAGCGACTTTTTTAAACATAGTAGACATTATTTGAAAACACTGATAGAACCACAGAAAAAACCGTTTTGAAAAAACACGACACCCAGTAGGTTTCGAATCTGCGTCCCTCGGGATTTGCACCCATGTGAAACTTACTACTAAGCTATACGTGTCCGCGGTGGCCGCGCGGCTAAAGCGTTGGACTATCACGCCGTGGGTCTCAGGTTCGAATCCTGGGTATGGCAAGTACACATATTGTTTTTCAATTTGTGTGTGAGTCAGGGTATGGACCTAATAGGTTGAGCAAGTGGCTGAGATCCATTTCTCGTAAAAAACAAAATGTTAATACAAACCTCTACTCTGTGGAGGCCCATATGATCCTATTAGGATCGTATATGGTCGGAAAAAAAATACGTGTCCTATCTAATTGCGACGAAATTAACTAATGATTTATGCAATACTCGCTGAAGCGATTTCTAAATTGATTTATTCTACTGGTTATAATATATTTTTGTGTGTTAAATTAGGTGTTTTAAATTACGGGAGTATATTCTATAAAACAATGTTACATTCTTTCATCTTATGAATTATTTGTTGAATAAAGTTATTACCATAACAATTGGTATTAGTAATAGCAGGTTGGTCACGCACTTTGGGAGAACAAAACAATTCTCTCAATTGTTAAGATAATTATCAGGGGGGAGCATTGTAGTTGCACCGGGCTTATATAAGTCAGTAGGTATTTTTAGATGGTATTTGGGTCCAATTATTATCTTTGGAAACCTGTCTACTTGATTTAAATTAAACCCCTGACTCACAGCTCTTAGGGGATCTGACACTTCTCCAAAAAGGCAGTTAGATTAAAACCCAATAATTTAATTAAGAATACAAAGATTATATTTCTTAAAGATATTATATTTGCTTATCTTGAGAAAAAAGGTTTATCTTTTTACCGTTTTTTCCTCAAGCATTCCCCCAAGTCATCGGCGATTAGGGGGCAGTTTAAACTTTGAGCCGCTTGTATGGTGAACTGGATCGGATTAGAAGTTAACGACCAATCAGATAAGGCGCTACCTGACATCAAGATGGCTCTGTGGAAAAGTCCTGGAAATAAAAAGACCCTCATTATAATTCAAAAAATATATAATATTATGCACCAATGAAAGACAGTTGATTTTGTCAAAAGTATTTTTAACGCTAACTTTTGCGTAGGTAAGAGAATTAATTTTATTTCTTAAAAGTGTGAAAATAAAATTGATCTACTCGTTGAACGGTACTACCTAGTAGTTCCCTCTAAACCACACCTACCCCACACCATACTCGGTCACAATCAAGCGTATCACAAAGCTCTACATTTGGATTTCAATTTAATTTCAATTTATTTATTTTTTAACATATTATGGACATTACAAATTATAAGTTTAAGACGTTTACAACATGACATTTAGAAACAAAGAAATATAAAACAGTATTACATAAAAAAAGAGATAGATAGTATGTTATTAAACAGTAGAAATGTGTAAATACAAAACATGTATATTAGATAGATACAAGGAAGTACACCAGATAAGTTAAGCAGACCCTATTTTAAAACTTCATAAAACAACGTCGTCTACCTATGCTCATTCTCACGTAGGTGGAATATATCATCACCCGAAGCAATTTCGTTGAACATAGTTATCGCCCTCCCAATTGGCATTACCAGTGGCAGGTTGGTTCTGCACCTTGGGAGAATAAACAACTGATGGTCTATATTTGAATCATTACCGGTTGTTTACGCCTGGGATAGTCTCAGGAGCAGATGCTCAAGACTGAAGTCGCCACGCACTCAACTGTGTTAGGAAGGAACAAATATGTGTGTTTGCAATTGATAAAACCATCTCACAGTTAATCAGGAACCAGGGGCGGCAGGTTATATGAAAGTATGGTGAAGCAAACAAGTATGGAGAAAAAGTATGGTGAGGCGGGCTGGTAATCAAGTTGCGGCAAAATTTCCACGTTAACATTATATTATATGGGTGCGTTATAATGACCAAAGTGAATCTTTCGTGATGCCCTGATTTTTTTTTATCGCGTCACTATTTCTCGTAAGTTGTCGGATATTGTTGACCTGCTTCATTAAGTTGTATGAGAAAGCCAATTCCTTGCTCCTCTTTTTATTTAATACCTCTATGATCAGGACTAATAAAATTAGACTACTGGACAACGATAGAGGGAGACAAATATTCTATCTACGTCGCGCACTTCATCACAGAACTCAAACAGAGTTACCAAGGCGAAGCCTCAACAGAAGCCAACAGCAGCACACCAGATTCTACACCCGCCACGACCAAGCTCAGGAACCCACCATCTTCAACATATCACGACAGCCAACTCACCATCATCAACTACAAATCTTACATAAGGCGGAAAAAAACACCACAATCACCCAGCGACCTACCAGATAAACAACAGATACAACTCAGACCCGAACCACGCACAGACAATGAAACTCAAACAGAAGAGCCACTACTTGAAACCACAGACAACGAACACAGCACTGCCGACGCCACCGTTGCAGCGCCACTCACACAGATTCAGCCCAACGAGGAACACAGCAGTGACAATGAAACACAAACAGAAGAGATACCACCTGAAACCACAGAAAACGATCACAGCACTGCAGACGCCACCGCCGCAGCGCCCCTCACACAGATTCAGCCTAACGAGGACCAGAGCAGTGATGACGATGATAACTTATTTACACCAATAGGCTCACCAATCGTTTCACCGACCAGATCTCCACAAACCGAAGAGAAACCAGATAATGATGATACAGACAACCTAACATCCGAACCAGAAAAAACCAAGACCGAGCTAGAGATAAATATCGATCGACAATTACAAGAACTTTGCTAAGAAAAGTTCATAAGCGGATTCTCACGACAAATTATATCCAAAATAAAAGCAACCATGGAACTCCTGACAATAGCAAAGGATACCGGTGAAACAATGGCAACAAGATACCTCGAAGAATTCAAAGCAATCTATAAAAGCCACGACACCGTCACGAAAAGCCAAGACACTGACACGCCGACAGAACCGGACCCCAAAAAAGACGCCTCGACCAAACCGGACTCCGATGAGGGAACTACAGTACAAAAGAAGAAGAGGCCGAGACGAAAGAATCGACGCTAAGCGGAAGAAGAAAGAAGAATATGCCGAACTTATAACTTAAAATCTAAATTCAATTACAATGGAATTGTTGAGAATAATGGATCGTTTAGAGGATGTTAAATTATCAACATAGTTTTATATATGATTAACTTTATTATTATCAACTTCATGAATAATAATATACAGAGTAATAGATTACATTTTGTTATGCGACCGTTACAATAGACCTTCGAGTACACACTGTTGTCACGCCGGACACCCAAGTGAACATAGAATTCTAATTAGTATTAATTAGTATTTAGCATTGGCGGACAGCCAGTGCCATAGTTAAACGTATTAATAATATTCTTAAATTATTACTTATAATATTTAGTTATGTTATTATATTAGACGGCTATATATCAACAGGAATAACAACACTTGGAACCTTAAAGCAGCAACCACTCCCGGTCCTCATCAAGAACTGGGAAAAACAAAATAAAGTCACCACGTATAATCATCTCAACCTACAATCCAGATCACCTACTACAGATGGAGGGGATGACGCGTATGCCGATGAGCCCCACAACCAAATAGGAATACCCCAAGTCAAGGACTAATAATTTATATAATATCTCTCTAAGGCGGACGAAATCGGTCCAGATATAATTAATAAAAGTAGAAAGAGCACGATAAAAATTAGCGTTTTCTTAAATTAAATTAATAATATAATATGTAATATAATATGTATTTTTTTCGCTATCCAAGTAACATAATATTCATACAAATTTGTAAAATATCACCTTATATTATTATGTGGTGTCGACAAAGTTAATAGAAAGTCTAGTAAAACCCTTTATATCTCATTACTATCCGGAGACTTTCCACCACAAAATAAATAAAATAAATCAATCATTGTAAGAAGAAAACAATCTTTCTGGACGTTTGTTCCTTGAAAACCTTTTACGCGATAAAAAAATTCTTCTGCGGACATTGATCCCTTTTGTAATATCCTAACCTTCTGAATGTTTTATTCGAAACTTTCCGAGATTTTCCAAACGGGAAGATGTTATAAGTTAAATTGACATTTATTTTTCGGCCTTTGTGCGAAGTGACAACTTTACTTTCGGCTAAAAACTAAAGTTTTGCAAGCAGGTCCGTCGCTAGGAACAAAGACGCCCGTATGTGCTGACTAATTTATACACATGATATACGACTACAAAACCAGTGAAAAGGGTGATTGGGGAAACTTTAAAGTCCAAAATGCAATTATAAATTTTACATGACTGTTATAAATACAATCTTTTCTACATTTCCACAAAAAAACTACTACAGTATGATTACTTGTTAAATTGGTATATTATTATACATAAGATGTTTCTAAATTATGTATGTTCAATATAATTATAAAATATTACATTCTGAAATCCTGTAAAGTATTCATTGGATAAAAAAAAATAGTTCAATTAATTATTAGCAAGTTCAAGTAGTCAAGTACGTTATAAAAACAAAATATTTTGAGTGATCCGTGACGTCGGTTATATTAGGTTAGGTTGATTTAATATACATAATACAATAGCGAACATTATGAATGTAATTTGACAAGTATTTCATGTAAGAACTACTAGTTAAAATCGTCGTAATTAAGTAGAATGCCGGTTGCTTAATTGAAAAAGTACAAGCGGTTACAAATTCAAGTCCCTTCATGTATCGTATTTTTTTCTAAAAAAATGTTTATATAGTGGGTATATGCATGAGATGTTGATTTTAAGTACCTACATTTTATTGCGCTAAATATATAGCAAACAGATTTTGAAACTGTCATATTTTTTTGCAATATTTTTTCAAAATATTCTGCGATGTCTCGAGAAATAAATTCTCGAGAAATTGAAAAAATATCGTTAAGCTAAGTTTTTTTAAGAAAATTTTATATCTCAGATATATTGGCCAAAAGAGCAAAAGAGAAAAAGTTCTTGTTTTTGATTTGAATAGAATTTTCCCGGTAAAATAAAATCTTGTTCGGAAGAGCTAAATAAAACAAGGTATAGATTTTAATTGTGAATGCAGTTTTATTAGGAGAAATCGAGAAATTGAAAAACCAATCATGAATTCTTGAGACAACTAATAATCTTGATTTGGAGAAATGAATAAGTCAACAAATCACAACCTCTAGTGATTTACTCAAATTGGTCAGTGGTGCATTTTTATTCGTGCGATAATTCTCAGTTCGTCTATAATTATTATTATCCTGGCAGGTTTTGTTGCTAAATACTCTGGCCGAATCTCATTTTGGACGCTTTTTGTAATTGACGCTTATTGCACTCACTACTGAAGCGGCCCTGCATACGAATCTCACGACGCCTTTGAGAGAGAAAAAAATACATTTCTAAATTTTATAACTGACGGTCGATGTGACAAAGCAAGTCATTGAGCTGTTTGAGGAAGAAAAAAATCTTTCAAAGAATACGACATTTTATGTTCGGCGGACCGGTTAAAAACTTTTTAGAATTTGTTATTGGGTACTTTTGAAAAAAACAGTTTCATGTTTAAGAACATTTCAAAATCACTTTTCGAAATATTGGAATATAGTGAATTGTTAATTTAATTTACGTGGACATAAAATCAATAATTTAAGCCTCCCCCTCAGTAATGACCTACGTTACATTTTGGCAGTTTTGAACTAAATATGCAACAATGATAATATTGCCTCTGTTTTGGCATATTAATTTTTTGATCAAGCATCATTAAGTCACTTGTTTTTGATCCGTTATGTTGGCCTCCCTACAATAATGATATATTTATCTTAAAATGGAGGATAACACGAGAGTTTTTGTTAACCTGTGGATGCAAAAAGACTTCACAGAGAAAAAATCACATGGACAACAATTGGAAGAGGAATAAGAATAGGTGATCAAAGAATTCAGGAAAGGCCTTTTAATTATAAATAATTTCTTCTCAACAAAATAGTTTTATTCGATTATGTCAAAATGCTCAAATGTAACAAAGATTATTATTGAAGGAGAGGCTTGAATTATATAAGAAATACATACACACGCCTTATGCAACACACGTGGATTAGATAGTGTGTATTGTGGCGATTAGGAGATGGCTTTGAATTCCGTTACCTAGACACAATTTTAGATATTTTTTTAACAATTTGTATATAATTAATGTAATTAGCATTTAAATGAAATTGTAATCCTCCACAAATGAATTTAAAAACTTAAATTATTTAATATATTTCATAGATAATAATTGTGGTTTTAAATAATCAATATGAATGCTATCAAGAAGATTTTTAATTCTTTTAATTATTGTAAAAATAAACAAAAACGACAGTTTCCATTTTTGTAAAATGTTGGTAAGTTAATAAAAACGTCTTATTTCTCTCTTGTTAAATATAATTTTAAAAAAAGTGTTTAAACAAACAACATTTTAAAATACTTTTTCAGAAATTTCATCCACATTATATTATGAAAAATGAATTTTTTAATGTCTAGCTACAATTTTACTAAAATGGAAACTACCGTTTTGGCTTTAGAGCTCCTCAAATTGTATACAATGTATCAGTCTTACAAAGACTGAAAACTAACACGTATTTTTAAGAGCACTAAAATCAACCCCTAGCCATACTTACCATCTACGCCACCTTATTATAGTAATAATTATTATATTATATTTTAAAAAAAAATCAAAATATTATGTCCATTCTCACCATTCGCCACTGGAGAGACCATCAAGAAGTTGACGCAAGCAGCTCCAGTTCCATGACCAGCCAAGGTCACAGCACCGGGGTCTCCGTGGAATGTCGCGATGTTGTCTTTCACCCATTGCAGAGCTGCTATCTGGTCTAGAAGACCAAAGTTTCCGATTGTATGTTCGGATATACTGGGTTTCATAAAACCTATTGAAAGAAGAAACAAAATATTTCATTGTCTTAAAATCACAACAATAAATAAACACATTGTATTTTATGACATCGCACCAGGGCGAGTTGGATATTATTGCCTAAAAAACTAGTTATTAAATATACTTTTTTTATAAATCAGAGTAGGTATTCAAAGTTATCGTTATGACCAATACAGAGGTGTACCGCAGGATGTACGAAAAATCTAGATAATTTTAATTAAATATTCCTTTTATTCAACGAATAATTCACAAGATTTAAGAATTTACCATTCTAATTATTGAACATACATAATTTTGAAAAACACTTTTGAGAAAATATATTATAACCAATGACATTATTAATGGACGACGCACTCAATACAGTAGCTAGCAAGCAAATTTGAGCATTCGCATGTATAGGTAGACGTCACGCAATTTCATTATGCGATATCACGCATCGGGAATTTATAGCAATATGACCTTTATTGTAATGGCGTTAGAGCAGTGTTTCTAATGTCAATGTTCATTTGAGCGAACCCTTTCGAACCGAACCATTCAGCAGACCCAACAAAAAGCATCAGGAATTTAAAGCAATATCACCTTTATTGTAATGGCGTTAGAACATATTATGCCATTCGGCAGACCCGACAATAAAGTGAGTGTCATTTTCTTTTCCAGATGATTCGTCCATATTAATGTCATTGATTATAACCAATAGAAAAAATCTTTTCGAAAAAAGTAAGCTGCCCGTCTGGAATCGAAACAGCATATCTTGGGTTTACGCCCCGTCCGCGTATTATCCTATATGCTACGATGCGACATACTAATTGCGACAAATGGAAGAGCGCTGATGAGTAGGTATTAAAAGGCCAATAGTTAAAATTTGTCGCAATTAGTATGTCGCCTCGTAGCATAGAGGATAATGCGCGAACGGGGCGTAAGCCGAAGAGATACTTGTTCGATTTCAACTGGGTGGCTTACTTATTTCAAAAAGATTTTTACTATTGGTTATAATATATTTTCTCAGAAGTGTTTTTCAAAATTATGTATGTTAGATAATTTTAATTTCCCTTTCTTTTACAATACTAATAAATTTGGTCTATTCCAGTCATGCTACGAGTACCTTTGGCAACCGTATGAAATTGTCAATATTACAGTACATAAAATGGTGATAGGTATTTTGGCAACATAGATAAGTCATATAATTTTATCATAATTATTTTATTCATAATAATAATGATCGTGAGGCATGAAAATTGAATTATAATCGTTCGAGTATTTTTATACATTCTTAGAGCCTACACATCTACAAGAAGACTAATTTCACTGCTTATTTTCAAATCTTTTTTTATAATTAAGTATTTCTCTTTATCACATAATATATGTACTTTTAGATAATTTTTTTTCTTATTGAAATACGATGTTCTGTTTGCAATTTGCATTTATAATTTACAACAGATTAAGACGGTACTTCAGTGAAACGGCAAATAATTTTCAACTACAGGTGCGAAGAAATTTTGGACTCGCTGGCAATCGGAGAGCAAACGCGAGCTGTGAACACGTCAATTTGTTTTGTGATGGCGACGGGGGTATTAATTCATAAATCGTGTAAAGATGACTAAAAAACGTTACCCATTTACTTGAAAAAGAAAACATGTCAATGAATATGTTATTATTGTTACTAATAGAACAATGAACAAAACATTAAATGGACGCATGTTGGATTTATATGACACATTATATTTCGTTCGCCACGCGTCATTTGCACAATCCGCGCATCGCCTAGCCACGATATTTTTAGACCATGCCTCAACTGAGGTATAGCCTTAATGAAATCTGATGGATATATTTATCAATTGTTGGTGATTACTATTTACTGGATAATACTATCGATTTTAAAATAATATAATTTTATTTAGACGTAATATTGAAATATGAAGATGGCGAAATTCACATGAACTAAAATATTTGCAGTTTAATAGGTTGGTTAACATAAAGTAACAATATAGTTACGGGAGTGTTAAATGCATTGATGCACAGATGCACTTATACATTCGCATTCTTCCCTGGCTATTTTTTTCGTGTAATAATACATTTGAGATCCAAAATTACAAATTACAAGACGATGAAAATATGACCTTCCGTATAAGCTTTGTCGCACATTGAAAATCGTCACGTCTAAGATATTGTCATAAATTTAATTTGGGCTCAATATTGCAACTGTTTTCCATGCGCATAGGCGAGGCTTTTTTGGGACATCGCTCCTGTCTCCAGGCGTTCACAAAAGACGATGACTGAATGGAAACGTGATAATATGTCATCTGAATGATGCATGCTCATAAAATCAGGTGTACCACTTACGACTGTTTCACGGGAAGCCTCTGACTAACATGTTACAAGTCAGTTGTATTTCAACAACGTATATCTACCCACTGATGATGAGATTATAAGATATTTAGGGTGAATACCCTACCATCCAGCATGACTTGGCAGGAAACCATTAATTTATAACTACAATGTATCTTGCAACATAATATTGTTAAAATTACAAAACAAGCGATTTATGTGAGTCAATCAAATTTCAACAGAAAGCTAATTTAGCAAAATAATATAACAGTTCAATTTATCAATAATATCGCAAATTATTAAATAATGCTAGTAAGTTTACCATGATATGCACAAAAGTTCTATGTATGAAAATCAATCTTACACAATTATTAAAACTGCATAATTGTTCAAATTAAAATCAATTATTTATAATTTACGTAACGAATCATGCATTGCACGATAAACCTCACAAGCATGGTTATCAAAAATATTCAAGTATTTTATATTGTATCGAATCAATATAAAACACTCAGTAGAAGAAAGCAACATTTGATGGCTTAATTTGCAAATTTGCTAACTCCACTTTTGAAAACTTTTCAGGAGAGAGTAAAAACATGTTATTTTGTTACTTTTTAACATATTAAGAAAATTTAAAATGACAGATTGTTTATTTTATCAACACGGACATTACTGTCTCATAAAATTAAAAATATAACCATTCGTTTATTTTATATGGACGAATTTAGGAGTTACCAAAATTGCAGGTTAAAATTTTTTAAAAATAATTATGTTCAATGGAGTTATCAACTTTTATTCTTAAATTGTATTGTAATTTAAACAACATAATGTGTATTTTGAATAATATGTACTTAATTAATTACAAATAATAACTTAAAATAACCTATAGGTAAGTAACACATTAAAATCTTAAATTTTTTAAAGTTATTCATGGGATATTTTGAATACGCAATCTGTTACAAATTTAACAATATAACTTACAATTAACACAACATTAAAAATAATTAAATTAAACATTAATTATTTATTACAAGGGGTAATTTCACAAGTTATTCATGTGAAAGATTATCATAGAACTCGTGATTGTCCCCATGAATCGTCATTTTTAAGTCGTGTTACATGTCATTGAATTTTCTATTTTTAATTTTCAATTGTGTCATGTGTAAACAGGCCAAAGTATCAATAGGTTTTGATAGTATGTTGGTATTCCTCCTTTGGGGTAAAATTTTCCAGTTTATAGTATAATATCACCGCTGGATTTATATTGAAGGCCACGTATGTCAGTAACTTTAAATGATACAGAAAATTATTAGAAATAAAATAATGGTAATATCATTACAATATGACGTAATATTGAACACGTAAAGTATGATGGAAATATAACAATTCTAATGCACTATGTACCTTTGGATCACCTTTCTTTCCTGGTCTTATGGTTGTGTGATACTGTACTTCATCGAAAGTTTTGAAAAATGTGTGATTGTGATGACATGTTGGATGTTTTTTGCTGCTTTACAGATGTTGTAATATTCTGCAGGAAAAGATATATCTTTCTTTTTTAGTTGTCTTTCAATGCATGCGTGCATTGAATCGGCTTCCATTTGGGTGTGGACTACCTCTAGGTATTTCTGCTCTATGGTGATTCCATGCACCATCGCAATATTTAACAGAGCATTAGCCAGCACAGAATTCCGGTTTTGGTAGGTGCATCCAACCTCTATTTGGCATAAAATATTATCTACAATAAAACTTGATATGCTACTGGTGAACTCCTCTGCGTTGAGGCCACTTTTAGCCTCACTCCATAAATAGCAGTATCCTTCTTTGGATTTTAAATTGAAGAAACAAAAATTGTCTATGCATAATTTAGTTTTGTAATATAAACTTGAGACATTAGATTTAGAAGCAAAGAGAACGGACCGAAGGTCCATTGTAAGACATATTGTTTTGTTTCTTTTTCTTTATTTTTACCATTTCTTTTGTCTTATTTCTTCGCCGAGTGTAGCTGATGCTTATTATCCAACACATGGCCGACTTTGAAAGCTGCGCATTTTTCACAGATATCTTTCATAGGCTAGAATAGTTATAATGTTCTCTAAGTATTTATGGAAAGAACCGGTTGAAAACGCTTTTAAATTTTTTGTAACACACCAATCAATCTTATACAAATTAAAAAGTGCAGTTTTTGATGTCCTTTTGAATTTTATTTGAACGCAACGGAAAAAGAGTAACTCCTTTAGTTGATTTAGCAAGGATATTATCTAACACATATCTATAAAAAGCGTGTACATATTTATGGAAAACATGGTTTGTACTCAAAATTACAAGTTGAGAATGTTTTGTTTGTATTATCGACAAAAATAAACCACCTTTTAGATGATTTATTTGTAGAGTTGCTTACCAATGACACGCTTCTGATAGATCTGGATACAAAATGGCGGAGTTATACATTTTGCAGTATAGGTTTTGGAGCCCGATGGAGTTGACAAATTTTCTTGTAACGTTTTTTCTTTATATTTAAATAACTTGGAGTTGTCAAACTTATACAGGCGCAAATACAACAAAATGGCATCATTAAGTCATTTTCAGCAAAAAGTGGAGTTAGCAAATTTGCGAATTAAGCCATCGCATTGTCTTTCGGTCATCAAAGGTTAAGCCGTAAGGTTATCGTTTTGCTTCGCCCGATCAACTCGTAATTCGTCAGAACGCATACTCGTTATTTCACTAGTTAAATTATAATCTGTAAACTTACCTGTAATAATTAAATTGTTATTTATTTGGAAGGAGATAATAAAACCAAGGTTCATTTCATTCACGCACCAAATTCTGAGTTATTCATTTGAAAGTCCAACCAACCAATCCTGCCTATTCCCTATTCCATCTCACTTTTAAAGATATACCAATAACCCAAAAATTTATTTTCTTTATACATAGTTTTCATAATGATAAGTATGATTTATGCATAACGTAGGAGAAGTGGATAATAGAAAATAATTACAAGATAAAAAGAAATTTTTATACACATTGTTTTTAAATTTTCTGTTGAACCATATAAACTTGACTTGACTAGCTTAAACGATCAAACAAATTTGTACTTGATAGAAATAATACTGAAATGTCATTTTGAAATTTAATATTAATAATTTTGTTGTTAGGACTCTAGCAACCAATAATAGTGGATTGGATTACGGATTTCTTCCGAAATAACTTTTCATACAAAACAGAATTAATTGAAAATGAATTCAATTCTACTTAAAGATGGCTAAAAGTATTAAAAAATGCATTGGCGTCGTGTTCTGATATATTCTCAAAGTTTCAAATGTCTAGCTAGTCGGGAAGTTAGTTAAAAATCGATTGCAGATTTGTACTGGGTAAACAACTACCGGACAAATAAGAATTCGACCCAATAAAAACGTTGTAATAAACGTAAGCAAAAAAAATCTTTCAGCTACACAACATAAATCAAACCTCAGTCGACCCAATACCCAATAGTTGGTGATTTTATATAGTGTCCCATGATCTTAGAGTATAATATAATATAAAGAGAGTGGCTGATTTTCAGTAAAAATAATACGTGTTTTTCGCGTATAACGCACAGTACAACCTCAATTTTATTAATATTAACTTAACTATGAAACGTCATACTATCATGTTCCTTCTCAGTACGGCTACTAAATTTAAATAAAACAAAGTTAAACATATTTTCTACTAAAGTGACCAATGATAATTACCACTAACTTTTTATTTAACCCAAAAATAATAAATTTCAGCAACAGGTGCTCGCAGTTTTTAAATGAATGTAGTCAATCTTATCAATATTTACCGGCGACGTTTCAAAAAATATTTAATTCAGCCGTTACGTACATTGTGGATGTATTAATAAGCGTGCCAAATGCTTTCTCATTCGCACTTATGATTCGTTTTTATAAAGGCCTTTCCTAGGATAGTAAAAGATATTGCAATTTATTCTCCAATATTCGATAGCAGACGATAACAAAAGAAGAAGAATTATTAATTTATAAACAGGCTGAAATATAACATATATAGTTAAAACATATCACTTACCAAGTATTCCTAATCTGAAGTTCAGGGTCACAACGATGATTTTTCCATAAGCTGCCAAGACAGTCCCATCATATGGATTGCCTGAATTCCATTCAAATGATTCTCCATGTATGAAAATCATCACAGGATATTTCTTAACGCTCCCATGCGGTGAGTAACCATCTGTAACAATTAAAAACAAAAATTAATTTAAATTATTCCGCTAAAAACCATAAATATTAAAATCTAATCTAAATGCCTGCGCGAATGAAAAAATATAAAGATAAATATAAAAAAAAAAATTGATAATAATTTATAGAATACAGTGAGTATCCTTTGTAAAATATAATTCCTGGAAAACATTACCCAATTAAAACTTTTCAAACTTTTGTAATAATAAATTCATTATGCGGATTCGTTTAATCAGAGTAATAATTAAAACACACACAATAAATTTATTTATAGAACATCCTCGGCAGTATATCTGAATTATAAATATTTGATTTGACCTTTTTGTTAGACATTCTTTACTTAATAAATTGTATGTATGCGCCAGTGGTGGAACTATATATTACGCAAGAGGTACCTAGCCAGCAATAGTACAACGCAGATGTGCGCTTATGCTGACGACATAGTAATTACAAGCAGATCCAAACAGAGGATGATCGACCATGGTGGCACTATGAAAATAAAAGCAGAAAACGCTGGGTTGCAAATAAACCAGTCAAAAACTAAGTATATGGTCAGCACACGCGATCAGGTATCGCTGCAGAATATAGACATGGGATAGCATGCATATGAAGGGGTAGACAAGTTCACGTATCTCAGATCCAGCCTATATACCCAAAATAAGACAGCAGAGGAAATAAAAATCCGCCTTATCTCCGGGAATAAATGCTGGCATGCCTGCAAGCGACTGGTGGGGTCAAAATTCTAGGCCAAAGAAGTAAACTACTAATATATAAAACAATTATAAGACCAGTGGTCACTTATGGCTGTGAGAGTTGGTGTTTAACTCAAAACGAGGAAAATAAATTAGCTGTCTTCGAGCGGCGAACATATACATGGCGGGTGGAGATGGGGTAATTCAATTCAGGCCAAAGTGGATTCGCTGCCATGCTCTACGAGCTTGGACTTATTACCAAGCCAACATGTCCATGTGGCGGAGAACTACAGGATGCAAACCACTTCCTCTGGGAATGTCTGAGAGTGTGACCCAAAAAAAGGGATACTCAAGTCTATTAAACCAACTGTTGGGCCCATCGGGCCGTCCAACCTGGTCGCCACAAAGGCCAATTATATTGCTTTTACAAAAATTGCAGCGTCTTATTGCGGACGTGAAAATCTCTTCACATAGTTTTTTTATGTCCGTATTATTTAGATAGGTTTTTTCGTTTTCTTTTGTTAGTTCTCCAGCCCTTTCTCTCCTATGGTACTTTTTATTAACTTAAGTCAACCCAGTTAACTCAGTCAAAACTCATTTGGGAGCGTGGCAACCTCAGTTTTTGGTATCTATACCTTAGACATTACTAGGTGTAAAAAAATGCTGATACTTTAAAACCAGATGTAGGGCTCGTGATACGCTCAATTACGATCGAGTGTGGTGCAGGGTGGGTTGATTTGGAAGTGTCATTATTAATGTATTGTTTGTTTCTTGAAAAATTTTATTATTATCACAGATTAAGATAAAGTTTACATATTTTGTATTGGACTTTAATTTGGTAGAATATCATGGAAGTGATCTCGGACGAAGCGGATTTTTCAGCTTGTCATATTTTAAAACTTGCATTACCGGTGACCCAAATTAAATATTCTATTGATTTATGATAATAATTTTATGGAATAACGTATTATATTATGCAATTCTCGCTTCATAGTTAACTAAAACTAACTCTCGGAGGAAACTAAAAAGTAACCGAATGACCATCAAAGTTAACTTGATTAATATTTTTTGAAAAGTAATACTTATTTTATAGTTTGCAGAGAATTTAATCGGTTGTTAGCATTTCAATAATTAAGGTATCTATGTATAATAATATATAAACCTAACTGCAGTATTTATATAATGCGGTGGTCGCCATTACCATGGGAAAAATGAATATTCATTTCATTCTTAATAATATGTTTTAAAAAAATCGGTACAGTTCGGTTATGAGAAATACAGCGGAAAGCACATATTGAAAATACCCGATATACTGGATTATTTGTTAGGTTAACCTAACCAAACCTAACATAACCTAAACTTTTCCAAACTAACAATAACCTAACCAAACCTAACCTAACCTAACCTTACCTAACACAACCTAACCTAAACTAACCCAAACTAACAAATAATCCAGTATATCGGGTATTTTCAATATGTGTTTTCCGCTGTATTCCTCATAACCAACCTGTACCAAGAATTCTTTTCTTACAAATTTATTTATTGTAGCTAGCTAATTAAGTTATTAATTCGCCTGCGGCGCAATTTCTTTAAGCAATTAACATAGAAAAAATACACTAAAATGTAAAATAACACTATTACTCTAGAGTCTAGATCAAGACTATAATATGCACAAATAAAGTTAGGTAGCTATCAACTTTAGTTTTTATGGTACCTAGGTATAAGTGGGTTAGACTTTTATGCCAATGAGTATCAGAATTTTAAGTTACGCTACTATAATGTAGTATACAATATGTATAAGTATATAGTATGTGTTTTAATTAATATAGACTTTGTTGAACATCTAAGCTAAGTGATAAATTTTGCTGTTTGCAAATGGCATTTATATATTGTCGAACATAAAACTACAACCATCGATTTGCGGAATCGCTTCATTAAATGGCTAAGTATAGATTTAACGAGTCATTAGAAGGTAATCGCACCTGTAAAATGCTAGTGTACATCTTATACAATTTACAAATTATTCCATTGTATTAAAATTTTGTTAATACTAACTAAAATAAATAAGTTAAATATATCACATTTAAAATTTAACAATTGAAGGGTTGAGAGTCTATAGGATCTAAGTGCTAAAAAATTCTGTAACAAGGTTTTTACTTCAATAAAATCTATATGCCAAGCCTCATGTTATTCTGAATGGTCTAAGTTTTTAATTCTATTATTTTTGTCACACAAATATAAATAATATGGGCCGGTTCTATGTGCCCCTACATACCCCTCTACATAGAACGTTTCATTATTGTTCATATTGAAATATTTTATTCTTCCATTGTTTATTTTATCTTCAGAATTAAGTACCTATACAAACTTATTATATTATACTGATGTTATTCTATACCTTTGTAAAAATAAAAATGTAAGTTTTCATGTATGTATGGTTTTATTCTTTTATTTGTTATATTATCTCAGTTTCATATTTTTGGCACTTAGAGCCTATAGACTTTCAATCCTTCGATTATAAAAATACAAAGGAATTTCTATTTTTACAACATTTTTATTAGGTCGTATTCTAATTTGTCCGGTGGTTGTTTGTCCGGTACAAATCTTGCAATCGATTTTTAACTAACTTTCCGACTAGCTAGACATTTTAAACTTTTAGAATATATCATAACACGATGCCAATGCATTTTTAAACACTTTTAGCCATTTTAAGTAGAATTAAATTCATTTTCAGTTAATTCTGTTTTGTATGAAAAGTTATTTCAGAAGAAATCCGTAATCCAATGCACTATTATTGGTTGCTAGGGTCCTAACAACTAAATTATTAATATAAACGTGCGTTACTATGGAAATCTATATGCGTGTCAAAATGATATTTCAGTATTATTTTTATCAAATACATTTTTTTTATCGTTTAAGCTAGTTAAGTCAAGTTTATATGATTCAACAGAAAATTTAGTTCCTACTATAAAGTTATTTTTATCTTGTAATTATTATTATGGTTTAATTTTAATATTCATATCATAAAGATAACACAGTTGTTCTAGGAATCATGAATAACTTTCGTTTAAAAATTAATGTATAATTCATTTTATTACGTGAATTATTGTAATAATATTAACTTCTTAACTCACTTGGGTATAATAAAAATATGATCCTAAATGTCAATGCAGAGGCGACAAAGAAAATAAGAATCATATTGATTGACAATGTCCGTATTATGATGGGTAAAGACAAAGGCTCTTAGAAAATGTATAAGTCAAAATCATTAATTACTACGATATCTTGAAATGTTTATAGTTCATAATTAACTATTTCTTTTATTGAAACGAATAATTCACAAGATTTAAGAATATATCATTCTGATTATTGAACATTATATAATTTAGAAAAACACTTTCTGAGAGAGAATATTATATCCAATAGAAAAAATCTTTTTTTGAAAAAAGTAAGCCACCCGGCCGGGAATCGAACCCTGCATCTCCACGGGTAAACGCCCCAATCGTCGCATTTATCCAATATGCTACGGTGTGACATATTTCAAAAAAAGATTTTTTCTATTGGTATAATATACTCTCTCAGAAAGTGTTTTTCTAAATTATATAATGTTCAATAATCAGAATGATATATTCTTAAATCTTGTGAATTATCCGTTTGAATAAAAGAAATAGTTAATTATAAATTATTAGCAAGTGCAAGTAATTACTTCTAAAAAATATTAGAGAAATTCCACGACGTCGGTTAGTAATCAAAAGTATTAGTAAATAGTTACATACCTACTTTGATTTAATAAACAAAAATCGATTGCCAAAGTAGCTTAATTTCGAAGAGCGCCAATGAATAGGTATTAAAATGACCAATAGCTAAAATTTGTCGCTATAAGTATGTCACACCGTAGCATATTGGATAAATGCAACGATTGGGGCGTTTACCCGTGGAGATGCAGGGTTCGATTCCCGGCCGGGTGGTTTACTTTTTTCAAAAAAAGATTTTTTCTATTGGTTATAATATACTCTCTCAGAAAGTGTTTTTCTAAATTATATAATGTTTATAGTTCAGCCAAACAACATAGCATTATTACGTATCTTAACGTTTCTGAGACAATATAACCTGCAAGTACTAATTATTATAATAACAAATGTTCAAGTTAAGAGCGTACATAAGTGAAACGGCAAATAATTTTCAACTGTATGTGGAATGAAATTACGGCCGCGTTGCCATTCGGAGAGCGATAGTCGAGGTGACTGCACGTCGATTCGTTTTGTCATGGCGTCGGATGAAAATATTCTTAAATCGTGTAAAGATGACTAAAAAACTTTACGTATGTACTTAAAAAAGAAAACATATCAATGAATATACTATTATTATTATGAATATAATAATAAACATAACATAAAAAGGACGCATATTGAACTTTTATGACAAATTATACGAGTATTTCGTCCGGTTTGCGTAATTTGCACCCGCGACCCGCAATCCGCGCATCGCCTAGTCACAATCTTTTTAGACCATGCCTTAGCTAAGCTATAGCCTTAACATGTAATATCGTGGGGTAGCTACAAAAAGTTGATAAGTCGATAGTATAGGTACTTAGAGTTAACAACGGATCATGCTTCTTTTATTTTGTTTACTGTCAATTCATGGTGGAACTGCATTGTAATGTTGTTTTTATTTAATAAAACGCAATTTTTTTGTAGTACTTATTCCACTTTTAATCGATAGATTAGGACCGGTTTCGTCCGCCTCAGAGGGTCATTTTCAACTGAATACATTTTTTTAAAACAATATTTATCAAACAAAATCCAAAGCGATAGAAATAATATAACGGATAACGGACGGATAATTATTTATGTAACTATTGTTGTTGATCTTACTCCCTACTGCAGTTATCGTTTGTCAATTTATGGCTACGGCCGTATGTTGTAGCCCAACCACTGGGAAATGCCAATAGAAATTGCGTATTTTAAAAAAATACTACCTTATTCTTAGGTCAATAATTATTTTAAAACAATCATTATTCGTAAGATGTTTTATGAAATTTGAATGGTAAAAGAAATAGGTTATAATCAATATTTTTAAAATTATCTTGAAATGTGTTAATCGTGCCCATTTTTTGAATAATGCAATGCCCAATTCTTGTCAAATTTGGGATCACAGAGATTATCGATATAATTTTTATCGTAAATATTTCACTATAATATTGTCGACATAAGTTATACTGATAGTTTTATAAATGAATTTAAAAATTAATAAATGTAAAAAATATTAACACCACTGCACATTTATGTACTGAAATATGACTATATTACAAAATATTAGAGCAAGAGGTTTAAAATAATATTATTTTATGTAATAAAAATACTTTATGCAGTCATCAAATGTTTAAAATAAATATGAAGGAAAATAAGGCTTCCAAATAATATACATATTATATCTACAACGTTTAAAGAATGTCCAGGCTTATGCTCTGAAAATACCATAAAACCTCCATTTTGACCTATGTGGCACATGTGGGCCCTTAAGTAAAATACTCTAGAATGTAGATGAACCAAATTCAAATTTTGTAAAAATGGCTATCCGAGGATTTTTTTTCAATAACCTACTCTCAATGGGCATCCGTCGCCACTGCAATATAGATCAATATTAATACATTGTATTAAGATTGAAGAACCTTTTAGGTTAGAAAAATACAATAAATGAATATTATATTAGGTACACGATTGCTAAATTTGATATTATTATTACATAGCATAATATTTTGGTCAAGCCAAAATGGTATCTATAAAATGTTATTAAGTGGTTGCTCTTTTGGCTGGTATTAAACGAGGTATTACTCCCGGGTACTTACACTAGGAAATAAAATAAAACATTGAAACATTGTTTTTGTGGTAGATTTTATCAGGCAGAGAAAAATAAAATCCAGCAAACGGCATGTTTTACGTTTAGGCAGAGCCGGAATTGGTTTATATTCTAGCCCACTACAAAATGCACATTGTATAAGCCTGTGTTAATCAAATTAACATTATGTTAATTTTATTAGGTACTTATTTATTTTATTCGGTAATTTTAAAGCTCTTTTTTGTTTGAATATTTGTAATTAATTAATAAATGACTTAAAAATAATATTTTGAGAAGACTTTATTAGTTTCCAGTATTGTGACATGAAAATTATATCTATTAATTTAATTAGCTCCACAATAATCTGATGTATATCTAGGCCGCCTTAGAAAGAGGTTTCTTAATATATTTTTATTTATTACAAGAAATGGGTGTTTGTCACTTTGTTCGATCTATTAGGACCATACTCTGAACATACATTTTTTTTTAAATCGAATAATCATATTATCGCATTCTACAGATTTAATTGACACGAGAAAAAACACTTCAAGACATAGCTTATAATTAGTGTCTTTAAAATTATCTTCAAATGTGTTAATCTTTCCAATTTTTCGAATAATAAAATGCCTAATTCTTGTCAAATTTGGGATCACAGAGATTATCAATATAATTTTTTATCGTGAATATTTTACTAAAATTATCTCGTCATAAATTATACTAATGGTTTTATAAATGCGTTTAAAAATTAATAAATGTAAAAAATCTTAACACCACTGCACATGGATGTACTGAAATATGACTATATTCTAAAACATTAGAGCGAGAGGTGTAAAAGAATACTATTTTGTGTAATAAAAATACATTATGCAGCCAGCAAATGTTTAAAATAAATATAAAGGATAATAAGGCTTAAAAATTATGTAAATAGATTATCTACAACGTTTAAAGAATGTCCAGGATCATGGTTTGAAAATGCAATAAAAGCTCCATTTTGACCTACGCCGAGCATGTCCCCTCTTAAAATTTGTACTTGATAGAAATACTGAATAAATATACTAAAATGTCATATTGATTTCCATAGTAACGCACGAATATATTAATATTAGTAATTAAGTTGCTAGGACCCATTTAGCAACCACTAATAGTTTTACTTTTTACGGATTTCTTCCGAAATAACTTTTCATACAAAACAGAATTAACTAAAAATGAATTCAATTCTATTTAAAGATGGCTAAAAATATTAAAACAATGCATTGCCATCGTTTTCTTATATATTCTAAGAGTTTCACATGTCTAGCTAATCGGGAAGTTAGTTAAAAATCAATTGCAAGATTTGTACAGGATAAACAACCACCGGACAAATAAGAATACGAGCTAATAAAAACGTTGTAATTATTGTGTTCTGCCTTCTAAATTTAAAATCAACAGAATCAACAATCAATCATCAAGAACAAAATTAACAGAAATGAACCAGTGATTCGTTTTGAAAAATGGTTAGTAAATGTATTATTAGTCTTGGCCGTTGAGGAAGATTTTGTTTATTTTGGATAAAAAATTGTTTTAGTATTAAAATGAGTAAACTATTGAGCGCAATAAATCCTTAATTCTACTCTGTGCACGTGCACTAAAAGTGTACAAATACGTTGCAACGTTAAAAAAGGTAAATAAAAAGTAGGTACAGATTAACAACATGGCCATAAATAAAATATTTATTTATCTTCCGCAGTCTTTTGTAATAAAATTGTGATTTACCGTCCATTTAGGGTGTTATGGATATATCGGCGTGCTAAGCTAAATGTTATTTTTATATCGTGTGGATATTGGATATTCTTTTCTTGGAGCGACAATAATAGAATCTATGATACCTAGATCAATAAAGGTTATAGACATATTAATATTCTTCTACTTGTAATATATTAACGGAATAATTAAAGGAGAGTGTAGATAGATTCCTTTATGATTAAACTTAAGCTGGATTAAATAAAAAAGATTTTAATATTCATTTATAATTTATGATATCAAAAGCAGAAATTTTGATTCTTAAGAATATAAAAGAGGCTAAATTGTATATAAATGAAAAATTTATTAATTTAAATAATTTAGAAAATTTATACTATTCACCAAAGGTATTTGATGGAATTTGAATTATAATTTGAATTGATTTAAGTTTTGTACTTTATTATTTGGATGATTTTTGGGACACTTGAACATAGTGCCTGAAGATGCCGAATTACGAAACCTTAAAATAGAATAGCACAAAACATTAATTGATTAGAATTTAAATAAATTCACGCAAATCATACAATATTAAAATATTATATTAAATTTTAATAGAAAATGGTTTTTAAATAATGTTGATGATATTAATATGGTTTCCAAAAATAATCATTAAAACTAAGGTAATATTTGTATTATATAATTATTGCTGTAGTGAGTGAGAGGAAGGATCTAAGCTCTTTTTATAAGTACCTACTTAAGTACAGAATATAACAGTCTATATACTGAATATATAGAATGTCACATTATCAAATCTTATGTCTTATTCGTTGAATAAAAAACAATAGTTTACTATATTATTAGCAAGTCTAAGTACGTTATAAAAACTAAATAAGGGAGTGATCCGCGACTTCGAGTAGTAATCAGGAATTAATAAAATTGATATCTACTTTAATTTAATATACTAAAAGCGATAGCAAACATTATGACGCAATTCATGTAACAACTACTAGTTAAAATCGTCGTAATTAACTAAGATGCCGGTAGCTTAATTGGAAAAGCGTACTAGCGCGAATCTAGGAGATACCAGTTCAATTCCCGTCAGATGTCGTAATTTTTTCTAAAAAATGATTTTTTGTTGTGTGTATCCATGTTTTTAAATTATGTATATAATTTATGTCATTTAGATTTTAAAATATATAGGATTGTTTAAAAAAAGTATAAAAAACATATATTTAAACAAATTATTTTATTACAACGTTTTTATTAGCTCGTATTCTTATTTGTCCGGTGGTTGTTTATCCAGTACAAATTTTGCAATCGATTTTTAACTAACTTCCCGACTAGCTACACATTTGAAACTTTTAGAATATATCAGAACATGATGCCAATGCAGTATATTAATACTTTTAGCTATCTTTAAGTAGAATTGAATTCATTTTCGGTTAATTCTGTGTTGTATGAAAAGTTATTTCGGAAGAAATCCGTAATCCAATCCACTGTCATTGGTTGCTAAGTGGGTGGTTTTAGCAACTAAATTATTAATATATATTTGCGTTACTATGGAAATCAAAATGACATTTTAGTATTCTATATTTGTTTGCTTGTTTTTTATTAACTTCATTATCAAGTACAAATTTGAGCAAAACGTTGTATATAAAAAGTTCTTTTTATTTTGTTATTATTTTTATGTTTAGATAATAATATAAAAATTTATTGTAAATTAGCTACCTATTCATATGTATTATCTTCTCAATGAATTAATGAAACGAAATGAAAAACAAATCCATGCAAGTACGGTGTACGCAAAAGACACTGGTAAGTGTAACACCATTATAAAATGCACGGGCGATGCTGGAACGTTTATCGTTAATTTACCCCATCTCATCATTTCCTACCACCCTATACCTACTTCTGACACCAACTTTCCCGAAAAGGGTTGGCCATTATGTTATAACTTTACTGTTTAATAAAATTACTTTAAAAGTTTAAAGTTCATGATAATTTTAAACTTTAAACCTAAGACTGATCATTTGGCTGCAGGGATTTCATTGGAAACCACAAACAAATAGAAAATAAAGAACATAATAATTATTGCCTTTCTTGCGTATCTATTCTATTCACAAGACTGCTATTGGCAGCGTTCGTGGGTGGTTTTGTATTGAAGTATTAGCACGTATTGTAATAATTACAATAAGTGCTATGTTTTACGGTTATAACTCAGTTGAGACATGGTTTAAAAAGATCGTGGCTAGGCGATGCACCGATTGCGGGTCGCGGGTGCAAATGACGCATGCCAAACGAAATATAATTTGTCATATAAATCCAACATGCGTCCATTTAATGTTCCGTTTATTGCTCTATTAGTAACAATAATAATATATTCATTGACATGTTTTCTTTTTCAAGTAAATCGGTAATGTTTTTAGTCATCTTTACACGATTTAAGAATGAATACCTCCGTTGCCATCACGAAACAAATTGATGTAATCATACCTCAACGTTTGCTCTCCAAATGCCAGCGAGTCCAAAATTTCGTCGCGCCCATAGTTGAAAAATATTTGCCGTTTCACTGATGTATCGTCTTAACAGCACCTATCGTGTGTGTGCTAAATTTTAGAGCAAGATAGACAGTTTTGACTGTTTAGACGGTTGTAACACTTATTATAATACTTCGATACAAACATATCAAAAACTACCCTCGATAGCTGCCTATTTTACGTACAACTGTAGACAGCTGACGGGGTGCGTAATACACTTTTAACCTAAGACATAAAAACGATACTCGAGGTCTAAAGGGAAGCAACTAAAAAAAATTGAGTTAATAATACCATTCCATGTAGAAAGGCCTAAGCTTTATAAAACAATATATTTTTTTTTAAATCTTTTCAAAGGGTCAAAAAATCGAATAACTCTTTCTGGAACTAATCAATTATAAACGGGAAGGTGTGAGTTAATTATTTGTTAAGCTGTAAATTTTCATGTTGCATTGCCAAGTTCATTTTTAACTAAAAAAACACATTTACTTCAAAAACCAAGGTCTTTACATTGAAATGAGAGTTTGTTGTTGTTGAGAAAGTCGAAGTGAACTGGAACATGAAATGATCAAATGTAGACATAGTCATTTGAGTAAACTGGTAGCCCAGGTAAGTTGCCTATAGTAACCAAGATGATAACAACCCGCATTGGCAGTCAAACTAGTTGCGATTTGTATGTGATTACAAAATAGTTACTTGTCACACAGTATTTTCTTAATTAAGTATGGCGTCTTCATTCAAAAAAGTTTTAAAGTAAGAGAAAGGTCGTAAATAAACTTGAAAAATTTGGGTATATTATCATCAATAACCAATCTACATTAAATAAACTCTTTTTTTAGATTTAAAATATAAATTAAAATTTGAAGATTTAAGAATGCAGCATTCTAATTATTGAGCATACATAATTTTGAAAAAACTTCTGAGAAAAAGTTTTTAATTTAAAAGCCATTAGTTAAAATTAGGTATGGCTCCCTTAGCATAGTGGTCCATGCGCGTGGGCGCTGTACCCGTGAGATGCAGGCTCGATTCCTGCGGAGTGTCTTACTTTTTTCAAAAAGATTTTTTCTATTGGTGATACAATATTTTCTCAGAAATGTTTTCAAAATTATGTATACTTACGCGCAATTTTCATGGGAATTGCCGGTTACGCCTCCAGCATTTGGCATTCCCGAGTAAACTCCTTAACTCTCGTGAGACGCGCACTATTAAGCGGGCAGCGACTTGCGCTGATCTCGCTTACCAAAGCCTACCGCACAACTTCTACTGACGCGCTTGCCGTACTCGCGGGGGTGCTAACCCTCGATCTGCACATCCAAGTCAGGGGATCGATCACCCTCCTCTTGAGGGGGATCAGCACAATACTCGCCGGTGTCCATCTGACACCACCGCAGAGATCCGAGGACGTTCCTTACAGGAATACTGTAAGTGACATTGTGTACAAGACCGCATTTGCGGCATGGCAGGCGAGGTGGACCGCCTCCCCCAAGGGGCGGCACACTTACCGTTTTTTTCCAGACGTATTCTGCAGGCACCAAACTAGAAGACTCCAATCTTCGCACTGGATTAGCCAGTTCCTCACCGGCCATGGCAACTTCGCCTCCAGACTCCACGAGTTTGGCTTGATAGTAGATGAGCCGGGTTGTACCTGCGGGCATGACCACCAAGATGTTGAACACATCCTCTGGGATTGCCCGCTTATGGAATTCGAACGAGCGGAGCTGTTTGCCAGGGTCCGTCCTCACACGGGCCCAATTGGTCATGGAGATCTGGTAGCAACCGAGGCCAACTTTGCGGTATTTGAGAAATTTGCAGCGTCGTATGGGGAGCGGGATAGTCCCGACTCTTCCGTAGACTCATCCATTTCAATTCGTGACACTCAGTATGCGGGTACACAAAGCGCTTAACGTCAGCGAACAGCAGAGCCAGTCCAAAAACAAACATTTTCTTTCTTAACTTTCTTCTTTAAGCACTACGGTGCATGGTTGCAGCATCAGTCCCGTGCGGCTCCGTCTCGGGACGGAATGAGCACTTAAAATCATTTCTTTCAGATACGTTTAAAGCGTCATAGAAAGCGGCCGTGCATATCCACGGTTGTGCATATATGACGGGTGGTGGTGGGCACTTATATTTATCTTGGACCCCACATCTTAAAGCGGGTCCCCAGGCTAGGATCTTTGGCGGGCCCCCCTACTTATCGCTAAAGACAATGGCACTGTAACGTTCTGCAGTAGCGTTTTCCAAATGGAGTACGCGGTAAAATTAGTGTATATATTTAGTGTTTATTTTGTATATTTTAATACATTCATTTGATTTATGGAGTTGTCAAGTATCGATACACAATTATACAGTGTATCGTACAACCACATAATTTAAAGTATTAACATCGATGAAGGAAAATAGCGCCGCAGACGATTTCTTTTACTGTTAGCGAGAATTTGAGATACGTGTATCTGGTCGACTCGACACGCCGGGCCCTTCCTAAGCCCGGGCCCCCAGGCTAGAGCCCTGTCAGCCCCCCCTTTGTGGGTGCCATGTTTACTATAATTTATTAAATTTAGCAACAAAAATCGCCACAAATGAGAACCCGGCATTAGAATCTAACAGCTCTCACGATCCTTTCATCACTACCACATTAATTAAAGAAATATTATTTTAAATATAGTTGAGTTGGTGATATTCTTTGTGGTCAATTGACCGCAAAACATGCATACGTAATCGTTGATATTGCTATGAATCAAACTGAACATTTTCCGCGTACAAATGTATCCATGGGTTACTTAACAAGCTACACATGACAATTTCTTTCAACTCGACTTCATTAAGTCAGTGATTCAAATGTAAAACTGGTGGCCTGTTTGGGTACAGTCAGCCCTAGCAACCCATCCGCCCCGTATCCATACCTACTCTTCAGAAATTTTTGTCACGACCGGTCGCTCTGTATACAAACGTGACTGGAATGCTTAGGAGCAAGTTTGAATCAATCGCTTATCCGAGGCAAGAGATTTAGTACTGAAATTTGTTTTTTTCTGCCTTTATTTCGCTTTTTTCGCATCGGCGAGGAGTAGGTACGGTTTCGCCCGCCACGCCGTAGGAAGAGGCACCGTGATTTACGCTCCGAAATGTCGTTTAACGTTGCGATACATTTAAGTACGGACTATTACGCCATATCGGTTAAATTGGCAGCCATTTTGGGATGAACTCATAAAAATTGAGCTGTCCATAAGACAATTTTTTTATTATTAAAACGTTTTTATTAGCTCATATTCTTATTTTTCCGGTACAAATCTTGCAATCGATTTTTAACTAACTTCTCGACTAGCTAGACATTTTAAACTTTTAGAATATATCAAAACACGATGCCAATGCATTCTTTTAATACTTTTAGCCATCTTTAAGTAGAATTGAATTCATTTTCAGTTAATTCTGTTTTGTATAAAAAGTGATTTCGGAAGAAATCCGTAATCCAATCCACTATTATTGGTTGCTAAGTGGGTGGTCCTAGCAACGAAATTATTAATATATACCTACGTGCATTACTATGGAAATCAAAATAACATTTCAGTATTCAGTATTTCTATATTTGTTTGTTTTTTTATTTACGTCATAATTATCAAGTACACGTTTCAGCATATTGACCATAATAATTCAACAGAAAGTTTAAAAACGTTGTATATAAAAAGTTCTTTTTATCTTGTAATATTATTTTTATTAAATATTTGATACTTTCGCGGTTATTTGTTATCTGAATATTTTTTTAGACTTCAACCGCGTGTTCTTACTTCTTTCTCAACGTTTTGGACTTGTTGTAGAGATTTACTCAGATTCATCTGCAACGAAAAAACACGCATTGGTAGCCTATAATTCTATTACGATATTATCAATCATTGATTAAAATATAATTTAATAATAGAAATGTTAGCAAGCAAAAGTACCCACATATCATATTTTTTATACCTATACCTAGACTTGGGGAATTTTTGGGAAATTTCCCATTATCAAAGGTGTCCGACAAGGTGATACCATTTCACCTAAACTATTCACCGCTACTCTTGAAGACTTATTCAGGAAACTTGATTGGGAGAGAAAAGTTGTTCCAATTAATGGGGAGGACCTCAGTTACCTGCGCTTTGCAGATGATATTGTTATACTCTCACAAAACCCAAAAAACCTCCAAGGTAGAGTGCAAGAACTCGCGGATGTCAGTCAAACGGTCGGCCTAAAGATAAATGTCTCAAAGACAAAAGTGATGAGGAGCTATTTTTCGGACCCTGCGATTATCTGTATTAATGGCACCCAATTCGAGTAAGTCAGCAACTACGTCTATCTTGGACAGCAGGTGCTCATAGACGGAAGCATGAACGATGAAATTGCTCGAAGAACAAAGCTGGGATGGAGTCCTTTCGGACGTTTGAATCGTATCTTCAAGAGTGACCTACCATTATGTCTTAAGCGTAGGGTGTTCAACCAATGTGTGCTACCCGTGCTCACGTATGGCTGCAAGACGTGGATTCTCTACAAGAGAGATGTCCAAAGGCTAAGGATCGCACAGCGAGGCATGGAGAGGTGTATGTTGGGCATCACGCGAAAGGACCGTAAGAGAAACGAATAGGTTAGGAAGCAGACAGGAGTATGCGATGTAATAGACGTTGCCAAACACCTGAAATGGAGATGGGCGGGGTACAGTGCTCACCAAAAGGACGGCCGCTGGACAAATGTTGTCCAAAGGGGCACGAGACGGACATACTAAAAGCCGCTGAGTTGACGAGCTGGTAAAGTTTGGCGGAAATACGTGGCAGCGAAAGACACAGCACCGAGATAGTTGGAAGAAGCTTTGGGAGGCCTTCATCCAGCAGTGGATTGACCCCGGTTAATGATGATGATACCTAGACTTACCATAATTATGAAACTCTAAACCGGGACAAGAACGAGAGATTGGTCAAAGAAATAAATTTAACCACCAAAAATTGTTTTATTAAAGTATATACAGAAAGTGTGCTGCAGCATAAATTAAAATTATTTTATTTATTTATTGTACCAGTCGGCACTTTTCATGCATCATTTTTTTTAAATTTTCTCATAAAAAAGTTGCACGTGATGCCGAAGTGGCCAATTGAGTTATTCAAACTGTATATATGAACATATTTACAGTAATATAATAATAGTATATCACTGCCAATTTTGATACTGGATAGAGTAGGATAGGAGTAGGATAGAGAGGAGCAGTAGAGAAAGAAGATGTATAACATCTAAGTTATACGTATGCAGTTCATCGTGGGATACTTATTCGTGCGCCACAGTACGTGAAACATGAGTTCGTATAACATTTTATCAAATGGCGAGTTCTTCGTTGAACATTTTACCGTGGAATAAAATTGTACGTATATTACAAAATGCGGCAATAGTTTGCAAATAGTACTGTTCCAATTAGATTAACCTTAACTTAACCTAACCTAGTTCATCAGAATTACCACCGCCTTGCGCTACAAAGAATTTTCCACGGTTTTGCAAGGCGGTTTCATAGGTCCTGTCTAGGGATTCCAATCCCGGGATCCCGAGCTATTTTCGATACCTATGAATCCCGGGATTGATAAACATTATCCCGGGATTTCGGGATTGATTTCTTTATCAATATTTATGGAAAATAAAATAAAAGCGAAAATATAACAGAAAAAATACTTTTAATAAAAAATAACTACATTAGAAATAAACTGAGTTTGAATGAAGTTTGATTTATACCCATGTGTAGGTTGCCTACACATGTGTGTTTAAATCTCGCTAATCCATTCATTGAGTCTTTACTATCAGAAACAGCAATCTCCTATTAAATTCAGATTATTATTTATACTCGTATTACAATATTATTTACTCCATTAAACTTGTGTATTTCCAAGATTGAACGTATACAATATTAACAATAAATTTCTTAAATAGTATAAATTATACTAGATTTATTTTTGACCGATTTTATCAATGTTATTTGTAAATATAAAAATTTTATATTAACAATGGAAAAAATGCCAATCCCGGGACCAGTCCCGGGATCCCGGGATTGTCAAATTGTAATCCCGAAATCCCAAGATCAGAATTTTGGCTCGGGATTGGATTCCCTAGTCCTGTCCGAATTCAAATTAGCAATACCCGATGCGGGTAGAAGAATAGTTTTCAATAAGGCATATTCTCTCAGCCGGCACAATTTTCATTTGACTACCATCAAGTAGAGTAGTTTGCGTGCCAAAGTCCTTAAAGAAACCTCGATAGTAAATGCGAAGTATCCATAAAGGCATCTAGAAAAAAAACTAACCTAGTAAAGACATCTCCATATATTGTAGCATACGTACAAATAATAAACTCCACGGTGAAATGTTCAACGAAGAACTCGTCATTTGATTAAATGTTACACGAACTCATGTTTCACGTACTGCGGCGCACGAATAAGTATCCCACGATGAACTGCATACGTATAACTTACATGTTACCCTATTTATGGCCGAACTGTTTACGTTAAAATTTCCGGGTACGCATAAATAGTGCATATTCAACTTTCACGTAGGTATTCGTTTTTATTGAACTAAAACTACAATTTACAGATGGTGTTGGCTAGTTTTTAAAAATTTGTTAAACCCTGCCTTAACCAAACCATAATTGTCTTGGTATCTTTTGGGCGATACGACAAAAGTGTGCACACTTTTTCATTCATTCGTTGGATTAAGAAGACATATTACACATAATATATTGTTGGTTCATTTTTTACAACGTTTTTATTAGCTCGTATTCTTGTTTGTCCGGTAGTTGTTTGTCCAGTATAAATCTTGCAATCGATTTTTAACTGACTTCCAGACTAGCTAGATATTTGAAACTTTTAGAATATATCAGAACACGATGCCAATGCATTCTTTAAATACTTTTAGCCATGCTTAAGCAGAATAGAATTCATTTTCAGTTAATTCTGTTTTGTATGAAAAGTTATTTCAGAAAAATCCGTAAAAAGTAAAAGACCATTATTGGTTGCTAAGGGGGTGATCCTAGCAACTAAATTATTAATATATACGTGCGTTACTATGGAAATCAAAATGAAATGTCAAGATGACATTTCAGTATTCTATATTTTTTTTTTATCTTGTAATTTTAAATTCAGTAAGTCCTGCCCAAACGAAACTATAAAGATAAAAAATATTATTCTATCCATAAAATATCTAAAGTATTTTTTGACTATTTTCTGTTATGGCTTAGTTTTCACAGGGTTTAATTGAATCTTTAAAACTAACCTACACCATCTGTAAATAATTGTAGTATTATTTCAATGAAAACAAATAAGTATAACTGACAAGTCTAGTGTGCACTATTTATGTGCGGACCTTAACAGCGTATCTCCACCCTTCGCCACTGTTGGATAGTTATGGCTATACTTCTGCTGGGGCAAGTAACGCGCAAAACATAATTTGTCATAAAAAGTCAATATGCGTCAATTTAATGTTATGTTTATTGTTCTATTACTAATAATAATAATATATTCATGGACATGTTTTCTTTTTCAAGTAAATGGGTAACGTTTTTCATTGTCGTTTAACGTTGTCATCTTTACGCGATTTGGACATGCTTGAAAGAAGGTTAAGCAGGTAACATAATATTTCACAATACCTATACATAAATGAATATAGCTCACCCTTATAGGAATATATTACAGCCTAACAGTATATTGATAATGTAACGAGTAGGTCCTATATAATATTATTATTACATGTCTCTCAACATATTTACATCATGTTATATTAACCAATGAATAAATATTATTATTACTTACCCTAGTTTTGTCTATGGCAAAGACACATTATTATACGCTTTGACAGTAATTAATAAGGACAGTAAATATTCCTATATATTATTATAGTTACATACAATGAATAAATTATTATACTATTATGATTTAAACAAACGAAGTTGAGTAACTTTAATAGAAGTGGCATGAAAATTCTAATAGATTTAAAATTCAAAATCAAATTTAGAAACAAACAATAAATATTATTAAAATAGTACCTACTATATGAAAAATAAATAGATAAGTTATTAAACAGTAGAAAAGTGTAAATATAAAAAAAATAATTACAACATAAAAAGATCTTTTTATATTTATAACGTTTTTAATTTTTTTGTTGAATCATTATGCTCAAACATGTACTTGATATGAAGTAAATAAAAATTAATCAAACAAACAAAATAATACAGAATACTGAAATGTCATTTTCATATTTCATTTTGATTTCCATAGCAACGCACGTATATATTAATAATTTAGTTGCTAAGACCATCCCCTTAGCAACCAATAATAGTTTTTTACTTTTTACGGATTTTTCTGAAATAACTTTTCATACAAAATAGAATTAATTGTGGCTGAATTTAATTCTGCTTAAATATGGCCAAACGTATTAAAAGAATGTATTTCATGTTCTGATATATTCTAAAAGTTTCAAATTTCTAGCTAGTCGGGAAGTTTGTTAAAAATCGATTGCAAGATTTGTACCGGACAAAGAACCACCGGACATATAAGAATACGAGCTAATAAAAACGTTGCAATATAAATGAGATGCAACGAAGTACGCCGAATGAGCTGAACAGACCCTATTTTAAGAATTTATAAAATAACTTTCACCTATACTCGTCCTCCCTCACGTTGGTGGAATATATCACCATCCGAAGCGATTAGGTTGAACTGAGTTATTAGATTTAAGTTTTGTACTATTACATTTGAGTCGTTTTTGCAACCCGGGTTTCGCCTTTTGGCATCTTCAGACACTGTGCACTCACACCAAAAGATAAATACATACTGGCAAGGAACACAGTTTCTTCTAACTTATATAATAAATTAATACCTACAATAACGTAGGTAAATATTTTATCACCTACCTATCGAGTTAAGGATTACAAAAAAAAAATAAAAAACAAATTATGAATAGTTGAAGTGTTTGTAAAAAAACCCCATCATAATACAATCAATAGACGTATAGATAGTCAAAACCTTAATAATAGATTATTAGATAATAATGAATATAATGCTACAAAAATTCAAGAGGTGTAAAATCGTCAATACTAGGAAAACAATGGCAATGTATTGGGAATTTAATGGGGTTAACTACCGCCATCATTAGATTAATAAAGCCTGAGCATAACTTTTTGCACAAGCAACGAGTGGTCCACTTTTCAGCTGTCAAAATCAGATATCTGATTGCTTGACATATTGATTCGCCCTTTCTCGTTTCAAATTGAAATATAAAAATATTCTCAAATCAAATATATTAATAAATTATAAATAATATACATTCCAGTTATTCATCAGTTGACAAAGTCAGACTAGTCCTTCATACAAAAACTGGTGGTAATATCGATTTCCAAAAAATATGTAACATTTATTTTTGGATTACATTTGTAAAAGGTGTGTTAATGCTAGTGTATTATTTATCATGTAACGTATCTATTTAAATCAAACCATTCCCTGTGTGAACACGGCAGATGCGTCAGTATGAGCACTCTATTAAACAATGACAGGCAATGACAGTTCATACATAGACAACAACGGGAGGGGCGGAAAAAGTAGGAGCAGTCGTTGTGAATGTATCGGCTTTCTACTTGAGTCGGCAATGGGTTAACTCTAATGAGATATATTATCAATAATATCAGTCTTTAAAAAGTTGTATTGGTTCAACAAAAAATATTCTTACAAGTTACGAGGGTGGGTCAATAAGTCCTTAGAAAAGCCGACAGGTGGCGCGACTAGTACTGTAAGCGGTTTGTTTTCATGCAGCGGCACTACCGATTCAGTATGCTGCGAAGTTTCAATCAGATTGGTCGGGTTGTTGTGTGTTTCTCGTACATTAAAAAAAAAATTTGCTTGTGGAAAATGGAAAAATGGAAAATGGAGAAAATTGAGTTTAGAGCTGTTATTAAACATTTTAATATAAAAGGGTTAACAGCAAAGGAAATAAAAAATGAGTTGGATTTAGTTCACGGCATATCTGCTCCTTCACTTGCAACTATTTATAACTGGTTAAATGAATTTAAACGTGGTCGTACATCAACAAAGGATGAACCACGCTCAGGACGTCCTGTAGAGGTGACTACACCAGAAATGATCAATAAAATCCACGATATGGTGTTAAGTG
Organism: Rhyacophila brunnea; assembly: GCF_057557595.1. Taxonomy (NCBI): domain Eukaryota; kingdom Metazoa; phylum Arthropoda; class Insecta; order Trichoptera; family Rhyacophilidae; genus Rhyacophila; species Rhyacophila brunnea. The sequence continues at coordinate 24,648,775 of NW_028232904.1, read as the reverse complement.
ACCAAAGATTAAAGTTGAGTGAGATAATTGAGGTTACAGGGATCTCAAAAGGTAGCGTCATTTCTATTTTACATGACAAATTGGGCATGAAAAATATTTCTGCAAGATGGGTGCCGCGTTTGCTCACAGTCGACAATAAACGCAATAGGGTGGTGGCCTCTAAAGCCCTGTTGTCGCTCATGCAACGCAATCCGGATGATTTTTTTCGTCGCTTTGTGACTGTAGATGAAACATGGATACACCACTATACTCCCGAGACGAAAGAACAGTCAAAGCAGTGGATTGCGAAGGCAAACCATGTCCAAAGAAGGCGAAAACCGTAAAATCAGCTAGTAAGGTTATGGCTACTGTATTTTGGGATGCACGTGAAATTATTTTCGTTGACTATTTGGAAAAAGGAAAAACAATAACAGGGGATTATTATGCATCTTTATTGGACCAGCTAAAAAACAAAATTGAAGAAAAACGGCCTCATTTAAACAGGAAAAAAATCCTCTTTCATCAGGACAATGCCCGTGTTCACACATGTTTACGATCAATGGCTAAAATTGATAAATTGAAGTTCGAATTGGTCGACCACCCACCGTATTCGCCAGATTTAGCCCCCAGTGACTTTTTCCTTTTCCCAAACTTAAAAAAATGGCTAAGTGGACAACGTTTTTTTTTCAAATGAAGAAGTCATCGATCGGACAAATGCTTATTTTGAGGACCTTCCGAAAACTTATTTTTCTGACGGTTTAAAAAAAATTGAGAAACGTCTAACCAAGTGTATTGAGCTCCAAGGAGATTATGTTGAGAAATAAAAAAAAAATACAAAAATAAAAACTGTTTTAATGCTTTTTTCTAAGGAATTATTGACCCACCCTCGTAGATGTATTCGTTGTCAGTGTGTATTTACCTTTTAGTGACTGCACATGGTGCATGAAGATACCAAAAAGCGAAACCCGGGTCGCAAAAAATTACTCAAATGAAATAGTACAAAACTTAAATCCATTAGAGTTTAAATTCAAATTCCACCAAGTACCCTCGATCGATAGTATTGATATTAGAAGTGACAAGAAAAATTTTATGTGTTATAGTAATTGAAAGCGATTTTAGAACCATGTTATGAATGAAATCAGTAACTACCTACATTAATAATATATTATTTTACTAGTAAATGGCTATTAATACCAATTATTATATTGAATGCATTAATCCTGTATCAAAACCTTGTAAACACCAGAATTAAGGATAAACATATAAGTATTATGAATATTATATTTATTTTGCAATCATATTTGTCACTTTGACACAAAATGATCGAAGTGACAGCGACACTTAACAGATGTCCTTCCTCATCCATAATATTTTTTTTTGTTAATTATTGATTGTGTTTATTACCTATGGTTACAATAGGTTACAGCATGGCCCCAACAGCCCCCCCCCCCCCTCCTCTCTCTATGGGGGCCGTGCGTTACAGCGCCCTCTACGTATCATAATTTTTTTGGATAACACACTAATTTCTCGGTACTCTAATCACTCAATATGCTATTACCAAACTGTCAAAGCATCTGTCAAACTATTATGAGAATATTAATTGTTTTCTTTCACGACCCGATTAAAATAAACGATTTCTGCGATTTTTCTTATTTAGAATTCGCGCTTATAGCTTATGTATGTTTGATTTCGTCTTTTTTCTGTCTCGTTCTCTGACGGATTAAAATATTATGTTTTCTCTCAATATGCGTTACAGATAATTCTAAACAATAATATATTATATAAGAGAATCTATATTATTATTATTAGTTTTGATGCTGATAAACTCTTGGTAAACTAAATATGAGAGACGCAATTTGTTTATGATTCGTCTACTTGTGAAGATAGTATAAAAGAAAAGTCATCTTGCCAGACCGGAAGTCTCACTTCACGCATAAAATTCGTATATTATTCAAAATCCTAAGTATCACCTACGATGGCCGCGTGGCTTGAGCGTCGGCCTATAGTATCGTGGATCCCAGGTTCGAATCCTAGGTCTGGCAAGTATACATATTGTATTTCAATTCGTGTTTCAGTCAGAGTATGGACCTAATAGGTTGAGCAAGTGGCTGACATCCATATCTCGTAAAAACAAAATCTGTTGATACAAATCTCCACTCTGTGGAGGCCCATAATATGATATTATTGGGATCGGACATGGTCGGAAAGTGTCGTAATAATAAAAATTATTTTCTGCTTATACCACCAAACTTCACCTACTGCATAGATTAAGTAAATATTGTGGTGCTTGTGATAGCATTATAAATGTCTTTTATCGCATTTTAGTGCAATTTTAAATGACAGGGCGTCACCTTGCCTAAAGCCATTCAGCGCTTTCAATAGTTCAGGTATATCCGACGAAAGTTAACGGGAAATTCGCTGGCGTTATTTTCATTTTTACAAGTTTAAAGCTAGACACCAGTTGCAAAATGATAATCAATAGCGGCTTCCAGAAAACAACAAATGATTATATATACCTAATATTAATTGTCTAATTCATAATTTATTATTAAGTATAAAATATTCATGCATTGATGTGCAATGCTTAAATTGAAAAGGTAAGTTATTATGAGACACATAAATACATAAAATACAAACTACAGAAAGCAAAGATATCATTTCAATATGCATTCCACTATGAGGGGGGTCCTGTAGCGGTTACATAGTCCTACACATAAGTCAAAATTAAGATCTTTATGATATAACTCTAATAAATTTAATATCAAAAGTGCCCTTATGTGATTCTTTAGTAACATACTACATCAATCCCACAAATCTACCGTTAGATGTACGATACAATTAGAGTTTCTTGAATCTTAATCTATGTTTATGTACCTATGGTTATTTTAATGATGAAAAAAATGTAAATTTGAATATTTTATAACATAGAGCTTTTAAATATATTTAATTTTTATTCGTTACGATTTTTGAATCCTATGAGTATATCTACACACAGGTATAGGCTATGTAGCTACATCGGATTAAACACGTATTATCGGCGTGCTTTAGTGTTAAAAGCTGATGATTTTAAGCTATTACTTTACCAACAGCTGCAACGGATTAAGTCTCAAATTACATTGATTATCGTAAATATGTAAATTTCTATCGATACGCAATTCGAAAAACCAAAAAAGCTCTTGTTTTATATATATACGCACCCCTAATTTTAAACTATTACAAGTCAAAAAACTGACATTTTGAGTTAATAATGCAGAAAGGTTGAAAATATCATTATTTATCTGGTCAAAGACTATCACAAGTCTAAATAAATTCTACGGAAATACAGGACAGAAAGAATAGTCTATCATTTTTATAAATAGTATTGTGTGATATTTAAAGACTATGCTATTTTGAGTTGTTATGGTCTTAAATTAGGATTCAAAATTTTAGCGAGTTTAAGACTATGACATCTTGAATTATCATAGGTCAGGAATGGACAAAGTAAATAAAACTTGTGTTGTGGTCACACTGTTGACTAGCCATTCTGACAATTGAACAGTAGTTTGTTGATAAATACAATAATAAATAAAACAAACAGTGATGGAATCATGGAAAAGGATCTCAGAGGAACACATGAAAACCATAAGAAAATTGATACCGAATTAAAACAATATTTTAGAGATCACATCAATTGCATTCCTAGGGTAGAATCCCACTTCCTGAGAGCTCAAACTTTCAACCATGTCCGATCTAATAAGATTATAATATGGGCCTCCACGGTGTGGTTTGTATTAACAGATTTTTGTTTTTTTTTTCGAGATATGGATGTCAGCCACTTGCTCAACCTATTAGGTCCATAATCTGACTCATACACAAATTGAAAAACCATATGTGTACTTGCCAGACCCAGGATTTGAACCTATGACCCACGACGCTTACACCAGACTAACTACCAGACAATTTATTGATGGCTCTTTAAATTTAGCAACACTATAGGCTATACAAAGGAAAGTGTCAACAAAATGATCGACATTTCGTGAAGTTATCTCAGTATTCTACGATCTTTAATACAGAATTTAATATTGGGCGCTTTCAGTCATAAAAAGATCAATGGTCAGCACAGCATAATATACAAATTTAAATGATACACAAAAAGCAAAACAATTAATTTCGTTCAATATCATATCCCAAATAAAGATAAAGTACGAGAGGAGAAAAAAATGACGTGATAAATGGAGCTATCCCTGATCCAGATAATATTATGATAGTTTCATGTTTCGATTTGCAAGCAGTTCTCTCATAACCCTGTGGTGAAGTCTCAAACTTCTATTACACCAGAAAACTTGCAACATATTTCACCATCTTTGATATTGCTGAGAAAAAGGGTTTTGTTGTATCTGGAACGAAATGACTGCTAAAAGAGGTTCTAATGAAATTGGTAGTTGTATTTACATACCATTACTTGAAAAAAAATCTAAATAAGAATGTGCATTTTTGGTCCTATAACTGTGCTAGACAGAATAAGAATAAATATTTAGTTGCGTTGTATTTATCATTGGAAACAGAAAATGTAAAGTCTATAAAGCAAAAATATTTGATGGGTCACACCCAAGATCAGTGGATTGCGATGCACTCACTCATTGAAAAAGAAAAAAAGAGAACGCTAAAAGTGCTCCAGTATTCATACCAGCTCAATATAGATACCCATTATCGCCATGGCTGAAAAGAATGGTGAACCTTATAGAGTTAATGCAATGGCAACTGATGATATATTTGACCTGAAATTGCTGTCCGATGAGCTGGAACAAAAGTATGTTATAACTACCGTAGGTACGAAGGTAACATGGCAAGCAATCAAAGTCATGCATTTGAAAAAAAAATCACCGTATAGTTTTTTCATTAAAACCAATTTTATTGATTCTTCCTACGAGGAAATTAATATAAGGCATCGCATGACGGGTCGTCCGGTTCACATGAATATGATAATTTTACAGAAAGCTTATAATGAGCCACCAGGAATAACCATGCAGAAAAGGCAAGATCTTTTAACTATATGCAAAAAAATTAATACCGATGACGTACCACAATTTTTACAATAATTTGAAAGTCGCTAGAAGTACTCAAGTGGCAAGAAATGACTTGGTTCACGAAGAGAGTGATGGAAATTACTCTGATTAATTCTAAATTATATAATAATTTTCATTACGTAATGTGCAAGAATCTTGAATAGGTAATCATAATCTTATACAATTATATATTTTAAAAATTCGGTAGGTATGTGATGGTTTACCTGTTCCAGTTATTTTATTTTGAAATAAAAATTTCAAATAACCATTTCGTTTATTATTTTACTTGATATGCATAATATATTGAAGAGATTTTATGTTGTTTCATATTAGTTTGTATTGTGTGCATGATGGGTTATTTCAAAATTTATCAAAATAGTCCAATTTTAGACTATGACATTTCAAAAAAACTACCAAAAATATGTGTTCTGTATAATTTTTCAATATAATAATAATTTCATACAAAAATATAAGCCCTGATACACATCGAGCAAGAAAATCAGTTTGGTACATACATTTTTAGATTTAGTTGAGAGGGTTTGAATCTTTGAATCCAATTATCTCAGAATGCTGTTTTTTGACTTGTCATACTTTAAAACTAGGGGTGCGATATATTAATTTTTTTGCGGGCGGTTTCGACGAGCATTGCTATGGGCGCATTTGGTTTGACGGTAATGTCTGGGCGGTTTTGTCCGGGTACCTTCGTGACCCTTTACCCGTAGTTTACGATATATATCTATAACTAACCATAACAATAAGTGAATTACCGATGTCTAAAAAAAGTAAACAATGAATTCAAAATATGTCATTCTCGGATTCTGCCCCCATTAGCAAAAAAGCAGCTATTTTCCATTTTATATAAAGTCACATTTTGAGATAATGAGACATTAACGTTTTTTCAACTTTTCTTAATAAATTTTTAAATAATGTGGATGGATCATTTGATATAATATGGTATAAGCAAAAACCAGTATATTTTCAATCGATGCTGTGTTTTTGATTATGAAACTCGTTATAATGTCTTTATGTTTAGAATAACTACCGTTATATAATGTTTGAGGCTTTCACGGTTGTTTTTTATCGTACTAGATTTTTGGGTTTCCACCGTGTGTCCTTCTTCCTTCTTTCATTTCTTAGTAATGGCCTCTACAACGAGCCCAAAACGTCGAGTAAAGAAGGAAAAAGGAAACACGGTGGAAACTCAAAAATCTACTACGATAATAACAACCGTTTTCGTGAAAAAAAAACGAAAAACAATATTATGTCGATTATTACACTGAAATAAATTTTATACCGCTTTCTACTGTATGTCAAATAGTTCATAATTTCACGTAGAGCATTATCTGTACACTAACTCAATTTGTGAATTTGTCGAAAACCTGCCTTTTTCCTTATGAGGGCAGTATTATTATAATAAGTACACACATTTTGCTATTACTTTTAGAAGTTTTACTAATACTTGAAAGAAAGTTATTGCTTACACTGAAATATTTGACTTAATCTTTATAAAACTCCGGTCAAAGCAAATCGTAGTCAATCTCTTTAAACAGTCTGTAAAATCACACCGTATGGCGTCGTAGAAAAACCGTAGAGGCATTTACATTTTTATAAAGCGTAGCACTTTGAACCGTAGCAGTCGTGACCACTACGACGGGTCACATGTGCCAGTTCTTTGCAAATACACGAGCCACCCCGCATACCTACACACAGCCTTCTATTCGTGTACATAAAAGGTATTCGGGATCTATTTTGAGATAAAATTTATCGACAGCTTAAAAGGTAGCACCTCATTTCTGAATATGATATTATGTATTCAAAATAACGATGTGAATAATAAATGGTGGTGTAAGGCGTTTTATAATACTGACCGCCAGAGGCTAGCCTTCTGAGTTTCATAAAGCGTATCTGGACTAAAATCCCTACATTCAGATCAAAGGTTTTCAATATTTTTCATTTTATTTACTATTTTAGATCCTAAGAAAACCATATAAGCCTCCACATAGTGGATGTTGTATTATGGCTATACTTAAGCTGAGGCATGGTCTAAAAAGATCGTGACTAGGTAATGCGCGGATTGTGCAAATGACGCGAGCCGAACGAAATATAATTTGTGAAAAAAATTGAACATGCGTCCTTTTAATGTTATGTTTATTAATATATTCGGAATAATAATAGTATATTCTTTGACATGTTTTCTTTTTTAAGTACATGCGGAACGTTTTTAGTCATCTTTACATGATTTAAGAATATATTCTTCCGACGCCATCACAAAACAAATTGACGTGCGAACAAGTCGACCCTCGCTCTCCGGCTGGCGACGACTGCCAAATTTGAAAACTATTGAAAATTATTTGCCGTTTCACTTACATATGTACGCTCTTAACACATTTTTGTCTTTATTGGCTCAATTTATTAGATCCACACTTTTGAATCCCAACACACACCGAAAAACAGCATGTAATTTTCCAGAAGACCCAGGATAAGTTTTTTTTTATTCAACTTATATGATTCACAAGATTAAAAATTAACCATTCTATATTATTGAATATAGGTAATTTTGAATTACCTCAGAAAGAATCTTGGATATTTTGTCTAATATGTATAGGTATAACATACATAATTTTGAAAACACGTTCTGAGAAAATATATTATAACCAATAGAAAAAATATTTTTGAAAAAAATAAGCCACCCCGGCAGGGAATCGAACCCTGCATCTCCCGGGTTTACGTCCCATCCGCGCATTACCTCTATGCTACGCAGCAACATACTAATTGCGACAAATTTTAACCATTGGCCACTTTTAGTACCCACTCATCAGCGCTCTTCTAAATCAAGCTACTTTGGCGATCGATTTTTGTTTATTAAATCAAAGTAGATACCTATTACTTCAATTACGTCGTGGACTAGTACTTTTTATGATGTAACTTACTTGAACTTACTAATAATTTTATAATGAACTATTTCTTTTATTCAACGAATAATTCACAAGATTTAAGGATGTACCGTTCTATTATTGAACATACATAATTTTGAAAAACACTGACTTACACAAGAAATAGTTAATTATAATAATATGTATATTTCTGGAGAATTTTTGAATTATATATGTTCAATAAGGAATGTTATATTCTTAAATCTTGTGAATTATTTGCTGAATAAAAATTGTCAAATAGCTCGTTAAAACGACAATTCAATTCAGTTTTGGAATAACTTCCAATGAAGTCTGATAGCTTTTTTGATCATGATAATATATGAAATTCATAACATGACCTGGTCGAGTGTAAGTTAATATTAACTAATATAAGACATTAATTAAGAACTAACTGGAGTCATTATGAAGGTTTCTATCAGCTTTTTTAGAGCGTTTCAGAAGAAATTGCTTCGACATTTTTATTTTAATGTACATAATTATTATCGTTTTGACAGTTTCTCAAACGAGTATTTTTCAACTAACTTTCTTCAAGGCATGCTCACCATTCATTCTGTTGAAGCTCGTATGTCATTTCTGCTCTTAAAGCATTTTTTCCTGCTATCACGTGGTATTTATAGTTTCCAATCCCGATATTCTGGAAAATTTTAATTTTTATGCACCCGTCAATTACATGCGTGGTCGCAGTCATGACCTATTTTGGGTGAAAGCTATTTCCTATGTCAGGCTCACCAGGCAACAATAGCCAGGGCTGTGCGGCTGGTCAATGCACTCCCTAGATATGTAGACATTTTTAGCGATGCATTATGTATTTTAATTTAAAATTTCTATTTCATTGTTTAATTTGTATTTTTTGTAAATTATTGTTGTTTTTTTATTTTATTTCTTTTCTATAAAATTATTTTTTGCTGTGTCTTTTTTCTCTACTAAGTTGATTTACCTGTACTTTTTATTCTAAATGTCATCTTGTGAAAGTCTTAAATTAATGAGTTGTTATGTGCTCAATGTGTCTTTTTTTAAATAAATAAATAAAAGTAAATAAAGTTTTTAGATGTTGGTATTTGCTTATGCTCATATTTTCACTATGTGATAAATTGACATTACTATTTTCATATTAATTGTTCGGGTCTATCAAACTGCTATTGATATAAAAATATTTGACTGAATTCATACAGTTTTTCATTAGTTTTTTTCGTTAATCGTGAGACTGCCATACGTGTTAACTGTAGACATTCCGACACCTTGCTGAACACACCATAGAAAACATGAATTTATTATCAGATACCATACATTACGATTTCTAAAAACGCAGGTTAACGTATATAATAAAATTTTGACTCAATGGAAGTCAACATCGGATAACATAACTTACACGAAATAAGTGAGTTTTATAAAGAGTTGTACTTAACATCGCTTACACCCAAGCAGCTCATATAATGTTATAATATAAATAACAATGTTTAGTTACATACATACATTTTTTACCACGTTTTTCTTAGCTCATATTCTTGTTTGTCCGGAGGTTGTTTATCCAGTATAAATCTTGTAATCGATTTTTAACTAACTTCCCGACTAGCTAGACATTTGAAACTTTTATAATATATCAGAACACGATTCCAATGGATTCTTTTAATACTTTTAGCCATCTTTAAGAAGAATTGAATTCATTTTCAGTTAATTCAGTTTTGTATGAAAAGTTATTTCGGAACAAATCCGTAATCCAATCCACCATTATTGGTTGCTAAGGCGGTGGTCCTAGTAACTAAATTATTAATATATACGTGCGTTACTATGGAAATCAAAATGACATTTCAGTATTCTATATTATTGTTTATTTGTTGCAAAATAGCAAACAAATGATTTGTTGACAATTGCCTTATTTGTCCTAAATTATTAATACATAGAATTGTCAAGTTTATGATTTAACATAACATTTAAAAACGTGGTATATAAAAAGTTCTTTTTATCTTGTTATTATTGTTATGTGTCCTTTCGTTTTGAAAACATGATAACTGCATTATATGCTACATTATATATTATGAAGAAAAATGATGCTGTAAGCTTCTCTCTCAAATTAGAAATACTTCAAGCACATCACGGATCAGCATTGATTATACATAACAAAATATATAAGCACTATTAATAACTGCTCGTTTTCTTTATATATGGTCATCAATTTTGTTGAGTGATGTCAATACTTGATTGTTGAAAATACTTTACGCTATTTATATAAGTAATATGCCAATTGATGAAGTATCGGGTTCTGTGACAGAACTGCATTTAAGTAGAAAAAAAATAATATTAAATTGATTTAAATATTTTTTTTAAATGTAGGTACATTTTTCCGACCATGTCCGATCCTTATAATATCATTTGGGCATAAGGTTTGTATTAACAGATCTTGTTTTTACAAGAAATTGATTTCAGCCACTTGCTCAGTCTATTAGTTTATCTGATACCTAATAGATACTCTGATATTAGATAACCTATTAGATAATCTATTAGATAATCTGAATTAGACACAAATTAAAAAACAATATGTGTACTTGCCAGACCCAGGATTCGTACCTGGGACCCACGACGCTATAGGCCACTTCTTAAGCCACGCGGCCATCGTGAGTGCACTGTACGTACGTCTGTATGTATGAACAGACAGAAAATGTCCAAAGATTTTGACGGATGAAAATATTTTATAATACAGGTACGATTATAACCACAGGATCAACAAAATTATTACTTAGGCCTTGTCCACATGGCGCGTGTCTCACTGTGAGTGCAAGTGGAGAACTCATTGAGGTCACCTGTACCCGTGACCCGTGTCACCCGTGACAGTTGTCACGGCGCGATTGTATGTGGACGGCTCAATGAAGTCACATGTACCTGTATTGCGCGCGAGTCAAAACGCGCAACATGGGCAAGAGCTTAGCTATTATTGGAAACACGTCAGAAACATATACGTGATGGTTTGAATACTAATATGTTATATCGGTAAATATATATTTCGATAAACCCGGTGTATTTGCGTCCAAAGTGAAAATAGCATAAGGGAGCTTTCGCGGGAAATTCTTTTGAATCGTAGTGCAAGCAACTACTCTGGGGCAGAGAGAGTGTGTGTGGTGCCTCGTTACATTCAGACGCATTAGCAACCTATAATAGTCATTTATTTTTTACGGATTTTTCTGAAATAACTTTCCATACAAAACAGAATTAACCGAAAATGAATTCAATTTTGCTTAAAGTTAGCTAAACATATTAAAAGAATACATTGGCATCGTGTTCTGACATATTCTAAAAGTTTTAAATATTTAGCTAGTCGGAAAGATTTTGTAATGGACAAACAACCACCGGACAAACAAAAATACGAGCTAATAAAAACGTTCTAAAATATTGATGCTGGGTGGATTTATTGCTCACATTTATTCATTAAGATTCCGGTCAATATGCTGTACCAATTCAGCCACCTACATCATGCCTTATTATCACGAAATTATTAAATAACCGTTTTAAAATAATATAATAATTTTATAATATAAAGGGCGGAGTTGCTTCATTTATGATATTGCACCTGCAGTTAGCTGTTTTGTGTAAGGAACGATAACACATTTATTTATAGGTTTTGGAATTTGAAAATGTGTGTGAGTATAGAAAACATGTTTGATAACAAAATGCCACAAAAATCTCATTTTTTGTCATAAGTACAGTTAGCTGGTTTGTAGATTAAGCAGTCGTAATGCTATTTTTTTTTAAATAATATTTTATGTAGTGTAATATTTTTATATCGAAGTACCTACGTAGTGTGTACCACTGAATGAGTAAATGCTTAAGTGAGAATTTATCTTTATTTTGAATTGACAAGTTTGAAACCATTATGCATCTTAATCCATCCCTGTTTGAGCCGAAACATCCGAAGTCTAAACATGATTCATCGATGTCGAATGAAAATGCAATAATTCAAAATACTGGCAGCCGTGAAACATAATAAATTCCATACAAAGGAAGCGAGAGCTTTTTCGAAATGTTTCTTCTAAACTCTGAGCAAAAAAGCTCGCAAGTGTACAGAGTGACAAACTCAAAAGCGCTCGAACGGGGACGATGACATTTTTTTTTGTAATTCGAGTGTCATTGTTTTAGTTATTTATTGTCATCAAATAAAAAGCGTAAGTGTATCATGAAAATCATGTCCCTTATATTATATTTTAAATAAGAATTGCCCTTATGGTCGAGAGGATTCAGAAGAAATTCTTGAGACTCCTTTACTTGAGGTTTTATGGATACTATCCATGGCTTTATCCAAATGACTTTCTCTTAGGTATGCCTACATACTGCAGTCTGTAATTTAAAAGAAATCTTTATTTGACTACGTATTTTTTTCTCTCTTATACAAGGTATAAATGAGAACTCTGCCATTCTGGGCAGTGTTGGCCTGTGTGTCCCTGATAACTGTCACTGTGTGTCCCTGGTAACTGTCTGGGCATCAGTTGCGTATACTCCCAAGGTGCACAACCAACCTGCCACTGGTAATACCAATAATTGGGTAGGCGATCACTATGTTCAATCAAATTACTTCTGGTTTTGATATATTCCACTTGCGTGAGGTGAGTTTATGTAGACGCTATTTTTTTAATTTTTAAAATAGGGTCTGCTTAGTAAACTCGGTGTACTTCTCTGAACCTCGATAGATGTATAATTGTATTTTCACTGCTTTTGTGTGTTTGTATTATGTTCTCTTTTTATATATTCATTGTTATCCCTTTTACTACTTTTCTTTTTCTTTTTTCTTTATAATAATGTTTCATGTCATGTTGTGAACGTCTTTAACTTATAATTTGTAATGTCCACAATATGTTGAAAAAAAATGATTGAGATTCTCTTGGAAATCTAATCCATATGAGTGGCTCTATGGCTCTATATAAGGTATTGGTGATCTTATGCGATTGAAAAAGAAGATATTATGCTAAAATTTTGTTGCAAACATATTTTGATACGAGAAAGCACTAAGATACGAAGAACCTTAAAGAAGAATGACTGTGGTATTGTCATTTCGTATTTTGCTTACAATATTCATTTATTGGATAAATAAATACCATTCAAATAACTTTATCATGCCTATTAAATGTCTGCCTGCTTCCAACTTGTAATAGATATGAATGAACATTGAATATGTATTGATAATAATCAATGTTTATGTTAATGTAATTTATACCTTCTGCCACAGTAGCTATGATATCTTTAGAAATTCTGAAGAGTTCCGCTTTTCATTTGGTGGAAATATCGGAAAATGATTATTGCAAATGGGCGCGATATCAATGAGATGTTTTTTGCGTGTGAATAAAAGCTCTTGTACACAGTGCAGTAGCGTAGAATTCATGGCTTATTCAATACTTAAATATTTATTTAATATATTTTTTCTGATAAAATACGGAAGCTATTATTACTAATATTAAGAATATTATTATTTTATCATAATTAAATAACACAAAAGATATTTTGATAATATAACATTTTTGCCTGAATGTCGCTTTCTATTGAAGGTTGGCAACTATCTTACAAATTTCCAACTGCAAGGACGTTGATTCACTTACGGAGGTTCCTAAAAGAATATTTTCTTCTACCTATGCTTCTGCTGCCCTCTACTTTACCCTATATTATGATACTGAATTATGATTCTCACTGAATACACAAAGTCATAGAGATACCCATTAAAAGAATCCTTTGTTTGTTTTATCTGAACACGACTGGAAACTACACATATTGAAATGATGGTAAGGTTGCTTCCTCATAACTTTACATTCCCTGCTCTGGGATGAAAATGATGTACGAGGGTGGGTCAATAATTCCTTAGAAAAAAGCATTAAAACAGTTTTTATTTTTGTATTTTTTTTTTAATTCTTAACATAATCTCCTTGGAGCTCAATACACTTGGTTAGACATTTCTCAATTTTTTTTAAACCGTCAGAAAAATAAGTTTTCGGAAGGTCCTCAAAATAAGCATTTGTCCGATCGATGACTTCTTCATTTGAAAAAAAACGTTGTCCACTTAGCCATTTTTTTAAGTTTGGGAAAAGGAAAAAGTCACTGGGGGTTAAATCTGGCGAATACGGTGGGTGGTCGATCAATTCGAACTTCAATTCTACAATTTTAGCCATTGATCGTAAACATGTGTGAACACGGGCATTGTCCTGATGAAAGAGGATTTTTTTCCTGTTTAAATGAGGCCGTTTTTCTTCAATTTCGTTTTTTAGCCAGTCCAATAAAGATGCATAATAATCCCCTGTTATTGTGTTTCCTTTTTCCAAATAGTCAACGAAAATAATTCCACGTGCATCCCAAAATACAGTAGCCATAACCTTACCAGCTGATTTCACGGTTTTCGCCTTCTTTGGACATGGTTCGCCTTTCGCAATCCACTGCTTTGACTGTTCTTTCGTCTCGGGAGTATAGTGGTGTATCCATGTTTCATCTACAGTCACAAAGCGACGAAAAAATTCATCCGGATTGCGTTGCATGAGCGACAACAGGGCTTTAGAGGCCACCACCCTATTGCGTTTATTGTCGACTGTGAGCAAACGCGGCACCCATCTTGCAAAAACTTTTTTCATGCCCAATTTGTCATGTAAAATAGAAATGACGCTACCTTCTGAGATCCCTGTAACCTCAATTATCTCACTCAACTTTAATCTTCGGTCACTTAACACCATATCGTGGATTTTATTGATCATTTCTGGTGTAGTCACCTCTACAGGACGTCCTGAGCGTGGTTCATCCTTTGTTGATGTACGACCACGTTTAAATTCATTTAACCAGTTATAAATAGTTGCAAGTGAAGGAGCAGATATGCCGTGAACTAAATCCAACTCATTTTTTATTTCCTTTGCTGTTAACCCTTTTATATTAAAATGTTTAATAACAGCTCTAAACTCAATTTTCTCCATTTTTGTAACCAAGCAATTTTTTTTTAAATGTACGAAAATAAAAAAACAACAACCCGACCAATCTGATTGAAACTTCGCAGCATACTGAATCGGTAGTGCCGCTGCATGAAAACAAACCGCTTACAGTACTAGTCGCGCCACCTGTCGGCTTTTCTAAGAACTTATTGACCCACCCTCGTATCTACCTGATAATTATATTCTAAAAATATATTTTTTTACATAAATGTTATCTATTTATTTTCTTAATAGGTAAATCTATTAAAAGGTACTAGTGAATATCATTTTATCTAATTTTATGCGAGGTAATTAGACAAAAGTTTAATGTTATAAAACGTCCTGTTGAGAGATAAAAGATAAAATTATGTAAGTACCGTTTATAATAATAATATTATTATTTAACGTTTTATTTATAGGCATAATAATAGATTTCTAGAATGAGAAAAGACAGAGCATCAATATGACATATTATTATAATATAATATGTATTTATTATCATGGTTACATGGGCTATATATTACAAAGACTACTGATTAAACCAGCTTCTATTATCATAAAATTAGGAACATGAGAGCATGTTGACAGTTTCAATTGTTAACTGTCTAGAATATTTTCGATAATAGAAAACATAGATTTCTGGAATGAGAAAAGGCAGAGTATCAATATGACATATTATTATAATATAATATATATAATGGCTCTCGTGGTGCAGTGGGTAATGCGCTGGTGTTTATCCCGAGAGTTCTGGGTTCGATTCCCGGTGAGGATACAATATTTATGTGTTTTTATCAAAGCCTGGGTGTTTGTGATTGTTAAAAATTACTAACAACTACCTTTTACGAAAAAGCAAGGACATGGTTATTAACAATTCTAAAAAAAATGAATATATATATAATATCATGGTTACATGGGCTATAGATTACAAAGACTACTGATAAAGCCGGCCTCTATTATCATGGAATTAGGAAAATGAACATGTTTATATTGTTAACTGTCTAAAATTTTCGATAATTAAAAACAGTAATTTACTATGCTATAATGCATTTCTGCAGAATTTAACTGTATGTAACTACCTACTTATTGTTTTATTTTAGAATGTATTATTCTTAAGACGATTTATAGTATAATATAAAGAAAAATATTCACTGTTTAATTTTATATGTAATTTGGTTAATGGTAGATTATTATTATTATTAAACTGGCGCTAGGGGCCGTTCAGGTCCATGGCCGACTGCACAACGTTTCTCCAGGCATCTCTGTCCAGCGCTCTCTCTTCCCAGTTGACTATCCCCAGCCTTTCCGCATCCCTTTGAATGTTGTCCGCCCATCTCCGTCGAGGGCGGCCAAGAGGTCGAGTGCCAGCTCTGCTGGTGTGCCTTTGTAAATCCTATAGAGAGTTCTGGATCTTTCAGATCGTACAACGTGGCCCGCCCATCTGAGCCTTCTTAACCTCAGAATATTAGTGATTCTAGGTTGGTATCGGTCGAAGAGCTCAGCGTTTGTGCGGATGCGCCACCGGTGGTTCTCATTGACGGGTCCAAGTATTCTCCGGAGGATTCTGTTTTCAAACACTTGGAGCGCCTTTTCTTGTTTTTCTGTTAAACCCCACGTTTCACATCCATACATGACGATTGGTTTGATGACCACGTTATACACCCGGAATTTTGTTTTGATGGACAGCATTTTGGACCTGAACAGACGACTCAGCGCGAAGTACGCTGCATTTCCACTTCTCAGTCGGTCAGAGAGCTCTAGGGACATTTCATTTTTAGAAGTAATGTTGGAGCCTAAGTACTTGAAGAGAGAGGTTCTCTCGAACGAGGAGCTTCTTATTCCAATGTTTCCAGTGGGTTCAATGCCTCTTGTCATTTTCAAATACTTGGTCTTTCCCACATTTACTCGTAGGTTCAACCTTTTCGCTGTGTCCTCCAGAGGAGTGAAAATATCTCTGACTTCTTCTTCAGATTCTCCGAGCACCACCAAATCATCTGCGTAGCCCAATATTTTATGGGACCCATTCAGGGTAACTCCACCTTCTGCTTTCAGAGCTTCTCTAACGGCTTTCTCTAAAGCTAAGTTGAACAGCATGGGTGATAAGGAGTCGCCTTGTTTTAGTCCTGCTGTCACCTCAAAAGATTCTGATATACTACCTTGCATATGAATTCTACTTCTGGATCCGTCCATGCATACTTTTATTATATTTATAAGTTTTGACGGTATTTCGAATTCTTTCAATATATTCCAGAGAGCTTCTCTATCAATAGAGTCATATGCGGTTTTAAAATCTACAAAGAGACAGTGTACATCTTGGGCGTATTCCCATTTCTTTTCAAAGATTTGGCGCAGTGTAAAGATTTGATCGGTAGTACTGCGGTTTCGTCTAAAGCCGCATTGGTAGTCACCAAGAATGTTTTCGGCATATGGCAGAATTCTTTCGAGAATAATGTTCGACAGAACTTTGTATGTAGTAGGAAGAAGAGAGATGCCACGGTAGTTTGCACAGTTGAGTTTGTCCCCTTTCTTGAAGATAGGACAGACCAGTGATTCTTTCCATTCTTCAGGAATCTTTTCTTCCTCCCATATTTGTTGCAGTAGCTCAAGCATGGCACTAAGAAAGGTTTCTCCTCCATGCTTGAGAAGCTCCGATGGAATATTATCGTTTCCTGCCGATTTGTTATTCTTTAAATAACTCAGTGCTCCCA
The DNA here is from genome assembly GCF_057557595.1 of Rhyacophila brunnea. Taxonomy (NCBI): domain Eukaryota; kingdom Metazoa; phylum Arthropoda; class Insecta; order Trichoptera; family Rhyacophilidae; genus Rhyacophila; species Rhyacophila brunnea. The sequence goes on along the minus strand of NW_028232904.1, from coordinate 24,631,190 downwards.
TCAACTCTGCCTTTTTTGGTGGCGGTATAAGAGGTTCTGCTGTCGCGATTTCTGGCGATTCCAAAGGTTCATCTGGTACAGAGCGTTGAAGTAAGTTTTCAAAATGGGACTTCCATATGTTTAGCTCTTGCTCTTTGTTTGCCACTATCTGACCCTGTTGATCTTTGATTTGTAGCGTGCTAGGTTGAAAGCCTCTTTTTTCAAAGCTCACTTTCGAGAAGAATGATCGAGTTTTATTTCGTTTTGCTTCTTCTTCCATCTGCTCAAAATTACTTTTGATGAAGCTTCGTTTGCACTTTCTCAGATGCTTTCGGACATTTTTGCACGTCTCGCTATATCGTTTCTGTGCTTCTTCGCTCTGCGTATTTTGCAGATAGAGCGCTCTTTCTGCTCTTCTCTCCTCCACCATTTGTCGGCAAGTATCGTCGTACCAAGGGCACTTTACTTTCTTGGGTGCCAGTCCTATCGAGACTTCAGCAGCTTTTACCATTCCTTCTTTTAGTCTCTTCCACCTCTCATCGATACTCCAGGCTTCTCCTTCGGTGAGTTTTCCGATTTGGTTTTGTAACTCTTTTCTGTAGCTATCTCTTCCGTTTGGAGTTGTCAGCTTTTCTATATGGTACTTCACTCTCGTCTTCGCATTTGCGTGGGCTGTCTTTTTAAGTTTTTCCCTAAAGGTTGCTATCGATAAGTTGTGGTCCGTATCACAGTCAGCGCCTCTGTAGCTTCGAATGTTTTCAATAGCTTTATGGTGTCGTTTATCAATTAGAAAATGGTCAATCTGGTTAAAGGTCTTCCTGTCCCTTGAATTCCAAGTCACTTTATGTATATTTTTACGAGGGAAAGTGGTACTTCGGGCGATTAAGTTTTTGGCGCTGCAGAAGAGAGCCACTTTTTTACCATTTTCGTTAGAATGATCATGTAGGCTCTCTTTTCCAATAAAGGGTCTGAATACAGCTTTCTTCCCTATTTTCGCATTGAAGTCACCTAGCACACATTTGATATCATGTCCCGGTAGCCTGTCAAAAGTCGCTTCAAGGAGATCATAGAAATTATCCTTTTCGGCCTCTTCTGAAGTCTCTGTCGGGGCATGTACATTCACAAGTGATATATTAAACCATCTTCCTTTGATTCTGAGCACACATATGCGCTCGTTTACGGGTTCAAAAGAAAGTATAGCATCTGCTACTTCTCTGGCGACCACAAAACCTGTTCCGAAAACATGTTTCCCCTCTGTGTTTCCGCTATAGTAGATAACATGCTGTCCGACTATAAGTTCTCCGCTATCCGGCCAACGGATTTCCTGGATAGCGGTAATTTGGACCTTATATTTTGACAGTTCTTCCACTAGGTTTTGAGCTGCGCCAGCTCGGTATAGGCTAAGTACGTTCCAAAATCCTATTTGTAGTCCATTTTTCGGTCCGGGTCGTCTTTAAGCGGTTGCCATATGTCCGAGGCATTGTGTAGTATTAGTAACCTTTGGTGATTTCACGGGAGAGAGTGGTTAACTCTCTGCCCAACCCCCAACCTGGAGGGCCAGGTCTGTTGGTCCGCGGGAGATATTTTATTTTTCTCCTACCCTTGATTAGGGCATTCTCCTATCCGCCACCTGGAGACGCGCTCTGTATTTAAAAAATTGAATTTATGTATGGTTGCTACGCTACTGTGTTGGCGGTCTATTCACTGTGCTTTTAATATCGATATTATATTTAAAAGTAAGCTTTTTCCAATTTTTGGCGGGGAATTTAAAAAGCGAAAAGCGTTATATATTTTTTCAATAAAAGAAATTTCGCCAGTAAAAACAATAATATTTACTTTAATAGATTTCTACGGTGGTCGAGTTTATTTTGTAAACGTGCGTATTTTTTTTAAGGATAGTACGGCCATTATCGCCGCTCGTGATTTCATTTCCGTCACAATACTCAATGACGCTTGAAGATAATTTTGTACACTTTTTTGCACAGCAGAAATGTCAATTGGTACTAAAATAGATTGTTTGGAAATGTATATTATCAGGTGGGTAGAAAAAAAATACAAAAAGAAAGTATACTTGAAATTTTAAATTTCATTTAATTGTTAAATTGCAAATTGAATTTTTCAAGTGAATCCATTTCACGCCTGTTAGGTACAGCAAATCGCAACAGCAAAAAATACTTCCTAGTGAACCAGTATTGAGGATTTAGGTTGTAACCCGATCATGTTCGATCCTAAAAGGATTATATGGACCTCCACAGAGTAGAGGTTTGTATTAACAGATTTTGTTTTTTTTTTACGAGAAATGGATGTCAGCCACTTGCTCAACCTATTAGACCCATACCCCGACACACACACAAATTAAAAAACAATGTGTGCTTGCCAGACCCAGGATTCGCACCTGAGACCCACAGCATTATAGTCCAACGCTTTAACCCGCGCGGCCACCTTGTTAGATTACATGTAAATTGTACATATTACATCTCACTGTATCACAATTCGCCGTAAGCTTTTTTTATAGAACCACGATGAAAAAATTCACATACCTAGTTCGTGGAGCATTGCAGAGAATAATGTTCAAATTTTATTAGATCCTAACATTACCTTACCTAACTTAACCTAACCTAACCTAACAAATTCAATTTCAATTTCAATTTTAATTTATTTTACATATTGTGGACATTACAAATTATAAGTTTAAGACGTTCACAACATGACATTTAGAAACAAATAAATATTATTAAAAAAGTATTATGTAATATTATAATTATGCAATATTAAGTTATTCTATAGTATAAATGTGTAAATACAAAAAATATGAAGTATATAGGTACAAGGAAGTACACCGGATGAGTTAAGCAGACCCTATTTTAAGAATTTATAAAATAACGTCCACCTATACTCATTCTCACGTAGATGGAATATATCAACATCCGAAGCAATTTGGTTGAACAGAGTTATTGCTCTACCAATTGGCATCACCAATGGCAGGTTAGTTCTGCTCCTCGGGAGAACAAACAACTGATGCTCCCGATTTCTAAGATAGCTATCAGGGACACACAAGTCAATATTACCAAGAATGGCAGAGTTCTCATTCACACCACGTATTAGTCGAAAAAAATACGTGGCCAAATATTGATATCTTCTAGCACTTAAACTACAGTATGTTAGCATACCTAAGAGAAAGTCAGTTGGATAAAGCCACGGATAGTATCCATATAACCTCAAATAAAGGAGTCTCAAAAATTTCTTTTGAACTCGCTCCACCATAAGGTCATATTTCAACTGATGCGGGGCCCAAACAATCGACCCACTCTCAAGCCGGCTTCTCACTAAGGAATTACAAAGAATTTTTAATACAGTAACATCCGAAAAGACCCGGGAAGCACGCAAGATGAAGCCCAACATTTGTAGCGCCTTTTTACAAATGATAGCTATATGACCACTAAATGACAGCTTACTGTCAAACGTAATGCCAAGATCCCTTACAGATGGTATTCGCGAAAGAACTCTGCCATTCATCGAATATTGGAAAAATAATACTCGCGAGGCTCTGGTAAATGATAAAATATTGCATTTTTCAATATTGAAGTCCAGTTTGTTACGCCTGCCCCAATCTAATATATTGTCTATATCAAGTTAGAGTTGACGACAATCGTCCAAGGTGACAACTTCCATGAAAAGTTTCAGGTCATCAGCGAACAACAAAAACAAAGCATTTTTAATGACCATTGCTATGTCATTTATAAAAATCGTAAACAGCAATGGCCCCAAGTTTGAGCCCTGAGGGACACCAGAAAATTTATTGAACATCTGTGACTGATAGACGCCATACGATTCCTAAAATAGCTCCCGAATAACTTCAGAAAACGATCGGACAATCCAATTAGTTGGAGTTTTTCCAACAGGATGTCGTGATCGACTCTGTCAAACGCTTTTGAGAAGTCATTGTAGGAACAGTCAACCTGATGGCCTCTATCTAGTGCTGACGACACATAATCTACAAATACCATCAGGTTAGTTTCCGTTGATCGGCCAACTCTAAATCCATGCTGCTCATTCATTATAAATGACTCAATTTTTGGATAAATCATGTTATGCATGATCATCTCAAGAACTTTTGCGGGTGCCGAGAGAACAGCCACCGGCCTGTAGTTCTCCGCTGATGACTCAGCACCACTCTTATGGATTGGAGTAACCTTTGACATCTTCCACAATTCGGAAAAGATACCCGTCTCCATCACAAGATTAAATATATATGAAAGCGGGCCTTTGACAAAGTCAATACACCCCTTTAAAAAAAATGTTGGGAGATTATCCGGCCCTAAAGATCGTGTGTTCTTTAGCTTTTTAATGAACCTAAACACAATAGCAACATCAATCGGAAGGATATCAATAGATTGGGCACCGCGTGATGGTTTTTTTGACGTTGAGGCAACATCCAGATTCGGACTACTACTTGCGTAGACAGACCTAAAGTGACCGGCAAATGCCTCTGCCACTCCAGATCCGGTCACCTCTTCGCCTTTCCAACTCATTGAATTGGCAAACCCACCATCCCTTCTTAAAGATTTAACATAGTCCCAAAACGATTTAGAATTTTCGCGGATGCAATTTTCTACCGTTTCTATATGCGCTCGATAGGCCAGTCGAACAGCTTGCCGCACTCTTGAGCGATAAAGACTAAACATTTCATAGTCTTGCTGAATATGCTTAGTCTTCCAAGTTCTATGAAAATAATGTTTGACCCTAATGTCCCCGACAATTTCCCGAGAAAACCACCTCGGGTATCGCCTTCCACCACGACATGGCAACTTTCTTGTAAAACACTGGTCAAAAATATTATAAATAATGTTGTAAAAGTGCTGTACCGCGTCATTTACGTCACAAATTTCATACAACTCACTCCAATCTACCTCACCCATTAATGAGTAAAGTAAATCGAAGTTTCCCCCTTCAAACTTCCACCCCCTCTGCAGATTTATTCTGTGTGAGGGAATGTTAGTCCTCTGAATGAGAGTTGGACGAAAATCGTGTAAAAAAGATAAAGTAGGGTGATATGCATCTTCTCGTACGATCGGTGATATACATCGCGAAATCGATATTTTAACGTTGCTAAAAATCCTGTCTAGAAACCCATTAGCAGAGTTAGGAACATCATTGTACTGGGAAAATCCAAAAACAGCACACAGAAATTCGAGTTCGCTCTTGACCCTTTCACTGCTGCGCGCTGAATTCAGGTTAAAATCTCCCATTACAATAATCCTTCTATCCCTAATTAAGATGTCGCTAGACAACATTTCCCCAACAAATAGTTTAAACATCTCCAATTCACTCGCTGGAGGAAAATACACGACACAAACATACGTGGTCACTCCGTTACAGGTTAGTTTTACCCAAAGGTCCTCATTAAGAGTCTCCAAAACATGAAAACGTTCGGCCCGTAACCCTTCCATATTTCTAATTCCCAAAAGACAGCCTCCACCCTGCCGGTGGCCTGTTCCAGAGTCTCGATCCCTTCTGAAGACCGTATACTCACTACCAAAATATTCATGACTGAAAACACTGTTATTGAGCCACGTTTCTGTTAATGCTATGACATCATAATCATCAACCAAAACGCCACTCGAAAACTCCACAGTTTTAGTTCTCAAGCCACGGACATTTTGGTAGTAGAAAAACAGATCATTAGAGCGGTTACTATTCCGAAGTCAGCTACTTGGTAACCTCGGGGTTTCCACATTTGCCACCCATTCCTTTATAAATGAGTGACGTGGCCAATTTTCAGCCTTCAGAACAGTATCAGTAACGTCAGAAGGGATACCCACCTTGAATGATGCGTAGTCCCCTCTTGATTTAATCCGTACTACTGTAAATTCAGCGGTACATAACTTTTTTAAATATGTCAGGAGATCATTGCTAGTAGTGTCTCGGTGAAACGGGTGAAAATCATAGTGTTTCATCACTGGCTTAACCCGTCCTTCGAGACTTCCACGTACGGTGACTCGGCGTTTCCGTGAAATGGTAGTTCATCCGTCGTCTGTTTTTGTTTTTGCTTCCATTGTATCGGCTATTTTCAACATTTATTTGCCGCTGGTTTCCTGTAAAGCCGGCAAGAACCGTGTTTTATTTAGATGTGAATTGAGATACAATTCACATCTTAATACTATATTACTATACATACTATATGACCCAAAGAGGTTGGAAGGTCTTTAATATACTACCATATATTTCCGATACAATATTTCACGGTGAAGTGTGATACGGCGAACTGCATACGTACAAAATTCCGGAGTCAGCTACCCGCTATATAAATTATGTTCATACATGTTGCGTACAATAATAATTATTATTTAAAATAAAAATAAAAAATTGTGCTTGTCTTATTGGGAACAATTAAATAATAATCAATTGTATGAAAAATTATTGGTGATAAATATTATTTTATTTATTTAATGCATTTATGGTTTTAAATTTATCTAATATTTTCAAACACAAAATTAATACGGTTCCCATTAACTTCTGACTTACTTATCTAGTTTTATCATTTTGTAGAGAAGGAAATGTTGAATCAATCTAAAAAACAGTGAAAATCAAGTTATCTAGTAGTAGTATGAGGTAACGATAATATATCATTGGTGAGGTACTTGAATTATGTGATTTATAAGGCTTCGTCTTAAAAATTCTTTGTAATTTCTTAGTTTGCTTTCTCAGCCAGCTACTCAGCTTCTCAGTTTGAGAGTTGATCGATTATTTGGGCCCCGTATCAGTTGAAATACGACCAGATGGTGAAGTGAATTCAAAAGAAAATTTTGAGACTCCTTTACTCATGCTGTACGGATACCAGTTGCGAAGGGTAGAGGTATACTGTTAAGATCCGACATAAATAGTGCACACTAAACTTTGTCAGTTTGTTTTCATTGAACTTACTAAGATTACAAATTGCAGATAGTATTGGTTAATTAAAAAAAAATTAAGTCATTATATTTAACATTATTCATAACAGTATTATGTACTGCTAAAATAAATATTATGCATACAGGCATATTTTCTTACTAACCCAGCTGGATTCGATGAGGTTTATTGCACACTGTTTACATTTCGCAAAACTGCGTATACACGCTGTTCTCTGACCGCTTAGTTTATCGAAACGACCTTTTGCCATTGTAGCGCCTTTATTTATAGCCCTGGGGTGCTATCTGTCAGTCTTTGGCCACATAAAGCTTGCAACTTGGTTGTTTTATCCAACTGAAAGACGTATTCTAAGGTATTCTTACAAGAGTGAAAGTGAGTCATTTGATTCGATTCGGACAAGTTCAATCGATATCCTAAAAGAACGTGAACATTTGATTTTTTTCTCCACCATACCTAGGGTTCCCATATGGTATCCTACACGAGGACATCTTGTTTTCCTTTTTCAATTTACATATTATTGTATTATCGTCCTATTGGCATACAATGCCATAAAATTGCATACAATATTTGAACAGAAAAAATGATTCTCTTTCCCGAAAATATTATAAATAACTTTAAAGAAAATACTATAAAATCACCCTTATGACAAAGTAGGGACAATTACAGTTTATGTATTAATATAATGAACATCTACGGTGGCCGCGGCTTAAGCGTTGGACTATAACGCCGTGGGTTTCAGGTTCGAATCCTGGGTCTAGTAAGTACACATATTGTTTTACAATTTGTGTCTGGCAGGGTATGGACCTAATAGGTTGAGCAAGTGGCTGACATCCATTTATTGTAAAAACAAACCTCTACTCAGTGGAGGCCCATATGATTCTATAAGGATTGTACATGGTTGAAAGAAAGAATAATAAACATCTTGCTTTGAGATACAGACCCATTTGAGAGAGAAAAAAACCATAATGACGCAGGTATACAAATTAACATAGTTTGTAAATAATTGACAATGACTCAATGCAGGGTAAGTTAATTTTTCAGTCACTCACGTGCAGTTATCCATTTATTACGAAAATATTTTTTTTGACGATTCTGGCAGACTTACCTTAAGGTCAGAATAAATTTTTGATGTCATATTATTATTCATGTGCTTCTGCCATTTAATAATATGTCCTATTATAATTATATTCTTCTTCTTATTGTGCCATCCCCTATCGGAAGTCGGCCACCATCAAGGCGATCTTATCTTTGTCGTCTGCTACCCGAAACAGTTCGGTGGAGCTGCACTCGTACCAATCACGGAGGTTCTTAAGCCACGAAATGCGGCGCCGTCCTCTGCTACGCTTCCCATTGATCTTTCCTTGAATAACGAGTTGGGGAATGCTGTATTTTTGTCCTCTCATAATGTAGACGAGGTATTGTAGTTTCCTGGTTTTGATACTACGTAGAACTTTCTCGGTCCTTCCCCATTCGATTGAGAAATTCAACATTTATCACCCGGTCAGTCCAAGGAATTTTGAGGATGCGTCTATACAGCCACATCTCGAAAGCTTCAAGTCTAATTATATAAATTATATAATTGTATAATTATATAAATATGATAAAACTAGGAACTATAATCATAAAAAAATAACAACGTCATGAATACTTTTTAAAGAAACTCTTTCCATAATTCATCGCAGAGGAAAAGGTAGATTGTCGTTTTTCATGTTTTCATCTGGTAACGTTAACCATAGGCAACGTTTGCGCCCATCATGCAGACGAATATTGTGATTTAATTGCTCCAATCAAAATTACTCTTCAACCTCTCAAGACTTTAGAGTGTGCATAATACGTGATTGTCTATCTAATTGTCAACTACATTTTGGTATCCCTGAGACTGGTTTTTATCTACAATATTGCCTGAAGATGCCAACCCGGGTCACTAAAAACGATACGATCAATACGAATAGTAATACTATGTAATTAGATAAAACATAATTTCATTTATTTTGTTTTTCCACAAGAACCTAAGGTGTGTTATGTTTTCAAATGTCCAGATACACGGACCAGCACAGGTCGACGAACAAAATGTTAATGGAATCAATTCATGTTTTATTTATCAATTGGCCGGCGAGGATTTTCTGCGACTAGTGTTTAACAATGTAAATATTACTATCGTCGGTGTTTTGTAAAAAGGGCGAATCAACCATTTTGGCGAAATCGAGATTTTAATGAAAATACTACATGTACCCCACTAGCTTTTTTGTGTAAAAACGGCAAATTTTTATCTTCACAGGAAAGTACTTAAAACGATAATCGACTAAAATTAAATTAATTAAAATTACGAAATAAAAAGCAAATGTGACATATTAGGCCTTTGTGACATAATAATACCTATTATAATGACAGTATTCTTTCTAAGCTTTATTATAAACTTGTTAGATATTTATAATCATCTACAGGTGAAAAACAAATAAATGTCAAAAGTTAAAAACCCTCCTCCTGTAAAGTAGCATTTTGGTTAATTCGCCCTTTTTACAAAACACCGACGATATATAGGACACCGCAGTGGCGAAGACTCCATACTAGGCGATTATTTGAAGCCTACCTTCTTAAGAAAAATATTTTTTGATTGCATATTGACTTATTTATATAATCACTTGATTATAAAAATATTCTATAAAATATTTTTTTTTGCCAACGAGAGATGCCGTATGTGTAGGAATGTATTACACAGACAATCTGCAAGGTTTTAAAAAATATACCACAGCGCGCCATCTGTCATGACGTAAGTAAAGGTCGGATTATGTTTCAAATAATTCTCAATTTTTTTCATTATATATGGACTTTCCGTCACGTAGCCATGCCCAGTCTATCGAATTGAATGAACTAAGGTAAGCTCCGATTGCAGAGCCTAAAACCGAAAAAAAATATTTTCTATGGTATCGAACACAGAACAGATAATAAATAGAATACCAATAGGCTATATTCAATACGCCGCATGGTGAAGCAGGCTTTTGAATGTGTGAGTGTCCTACGAAAATGAAGCACGCATTATGCACGTGCAATAGTGTGTGTAATACACCAACATTAAAGGAGCGTAAATGCATAAACCGAAAGCAGTTTTTAGTATTCGACGTTAAACGTATTCTAGACACATGAGTCGGTTACCTGCTATCGCCTTACCCATTGTGTATATTTTCAGTTCCCATTATTTCTGAGTTCCCTGATATCGAATATTAATAAATATAGACTGTTTTTAAAAATAAAAAGAACTTTTATATAATGATTTTTGATGTGTATAAATATGTTTTGAAAAAATACGTAAGTTAAACTGATCGCTTAATTTTATGTCGTCAGCGAGTTTTTGAAGTTTCATTAAATTAGCATGTCGTTGTCAATGGTGTGTGTTATTCATTAGTAGTAATAACGTAGTATCTTATTTCTCGTAAGTATATACCTGACAAGTGTGTTCTTTTTATCAGATCTCCACAGCCAAGCTCTTTATACAACGCATAAAACACCTTGTATTGTTTCTATAAAACGTATTGTATTGTAAACAATGCAATATTGCTTCAACTATAAATATATATGATGAAATAATTTTGAATTTGGACATAAGCTTTTACTATAATACCGTCATTAGAATCCAACACTAAACCTATTTTTTTATATAATATATTATATAATATTTAAATCTATAAAGTCATGAAATACGACAGCCAAAAAATAACTGATCATTTATTATTATTCTATAGCGGCCATTTTGGATATCTCATCCTATGGACTTCCAATAATAACCGAGATCCACCATTAATATTGTAAAGCCGATGGTGATGAATGAAGTTTTAATACATATATAAAAGTATTCCAATGCATAAGGCACTAGTATCTATACTATTTATAGTTATATTATAATATGTAATTTTCTGCGGGATTTTTCTGTGATTGTTTCATTGTTACTATAACACTACGTCTCTATAGTTCTTAACTATTGTATTTGGCCCTCCTAGCCTATTGCAAGGCTAAAACAAAAATAAACTAATAAGACTAACTACGTTGTGATTATGTGACTACTAAAATACGTCACATGATTTGAAAACCATTCCCATTGCATGCTGGGTGCATTTGTTATCACTTCTCTCTTCCCACTACGCTCAGCAGAGAAAGCATAAGCTCCAATAATGGTCCCAGTGCGGCCCTGTCTGTAACTCACTTCTGTTGCACGGTGCTGCTACGTTCTACAATCACATTATTCCGGTCCTCTTTAAATCTGCGCTGTAAATTTGAAAATACAAATAATGTACTGCATGTAGATGTAGCATTGTTATGTATTACTAATATTATATTATAATTCTGAAGAGGGTGCTACGCGCCACGTGGTTTTATGACGTCATTGTTGCACTGTATAATAATAATATAAAAAAAATACACGTAACGCTCAGTTTTAATTTCAAAAGGGTGTTCTGCAAGGCAACACTATTTCACCCAGACTATTAATTGCTGCTCTATCGACGATATCGGTCAATTCAGGGTACTTAACTGGAATAATAAAAAAATATTCTCATGAATGGGGAATAACTTTCACCTACACTCTGGATAATATGCAGTAGCTTGCAAATGAATATCGCGAAATATATTAATAAACGATTTTCTTATTTACCTCTAGGATGAAAATAATAATAGACTGCCATAGGTACTGACGAAAACGTGACCCACTGTCACGCCACAGTATATAGACATAGGGCAAGGTCGGCTTTCATCAGCGCGTAAATTGCTTTTGTAGCACCGCTGCAAGATATGGACCTTTGAGGTTTTGCCAAAAGGGTTCGGAGTATAGTACTCTCTGGAGACATCCGGAACACATTTCCCAGTCACATGAAGCGTTTCTTCGTGATTAAGCCACCGAGGGCTGTCGTGTCCTCTCACAAACTGGAGTGTTAGTAGCAGTTGAATCAGTGTACCAATAAACCGGCTTGCCTTGTCTACCGCACAGCTATAAATAAAACCTTGTAAGACCGCGCACATCTACCTGTCGCGCGTAACCACTAAAAACATATTATTATTTATTATATTTGGATGCGGCGACCGGCGAGCCGATATAGGAATGACCAATTCGTAGATATACGTATGCGTTCTAGTTGCGTCAACTCACTGCCTGAGATGCATGCAATTTGTCGATTCCAACAGTAGATGTGTTTTTCAAAATAAAAAGTCGCATTCGACACAATGTGCAGAGCTCCATTTGGCAACGTGTGTTTTGTGAATAATGATGACGTCACATCGACTTTGACACGTTGCAGACAAGATGAGATTTGATGCGCGAGCCGGCTAAGATTCGACATCAAGTCTCAATGCTCAAAACTCGAGACCTAACGGCATTAAGGTATAGACATCGTATTCCCCTTATACAACTTTCCCATCTAGAATAATGAGTGTGGATCCTCTACACGTCATGTATTTGTATAAAATTTGCATGTTGTTCCCTGTGACTTGTGGCAATGTATATATGTTGCAGTGGCGAATGGTGGAGGTAGGATGTTAAGGCCCGCCATACACAGTACACTGCAGACTTCAACATCCGTACGAATTTGTTTTCATTGAAATTAGTTGAAATTGGTTAGTTTTTAAAATTCAATTAAACCCTGCATAAAAACCATAATAGATAATAGTAAAAAAATACTCATCTATCCATAAAATATCAAAAACTGTGCAATTTAAACATAGTACATAACTTTGAATATTTTAAAGATAGAATAATATTTTTTTATCTATTAAAGTTTGGGTTAGACAGGGCTTAAAAATGAACCAATAATACATTATGTAACATGTATTTTTAATACAACGAAAACAAAATGAATGAAAAAGTGTGCACAATTTTGTCGTATCGCTAAAACTATTATGGTTTGGTTAGACATGGTTGAATTGATTTAAAAAAAATTACCAATACCATCTGTAAATTGTAGTCTAGTTCAATAAAAAGAAATACGTATGACGAACAAAGTTTAATGCGCACTATTTATGGCGGACTTTAACATCCTGATAACTCCTGATACATTTTATGAGTATAAATTATTTCATTATTATACGTCGGGAAATTTAAGCACAGTGATCATATCAAGGCCCCACCGCATTTCAAAGTTGCCTATTAAATTTAACGAGCGAAAATTTGATTTGACGTCTCTAGGTGGGTGGTGGAAGTAAATACGTTTGCAGAATTTGTTTAATTACTAGAATAATTTAAATTATCAAAATTATACAATATATTATATTAATAGGTTGACATAATAATAATCATCATCTGCCTCATTACTGAGGACGGTGCTAACTGAAATGACAAACAATAGAAATAATCTTCCTTCACCTGGAGCGATCCTACACTGATCTTGTTGATTCAGTCGCTTTCCTTATGACATTGCTTTGTGTGGATGGTATACGCCTTAGCGACTTCTTTCTGTTTTTGACACCAGTCCCTAGGTTTCTCGGGCTCTAGGCAGTTAGGGTATCTACGTTTTCCAATTGGGCAATTTTCTTATACAAATCCTATAGATGTATATTAAGTTGAATTCCGATAATACTGCCGACGGACTTTTCCTATTTTTAATCAAGGAATTTTAGCTTGATTACCTATATAATATTAGGATCTATTACAATTTTTGTTGAAATAACGTACCTGCACTTACTAATAATTTTTTGTTCAGTTTTTTAGTCAGTGAATAATTTTACAGGATTTAAAAATGCAGTAAGTATCGTTATTATACATAATTTTAAACAACTCAGAGACAACAATATAATAAAAAAAAAATATAATGTGTACTGAGTAGGACTCGAATCAGCATGCATCTGATTCTAGTCAACGAACTTTACTAATTAAACCATATGATACTGATCAATAATAATTACAAGATAAAAAGATTTTTTTATATACAACGTTTTTAAATTTCTGTTCAATTATTATGCTCAATATGTTCAAACTTGTACTTGATAACAATATGTATTAATTAAGGCGCTAAGTACCAAAAAAATAAAAACTGATATTTTTATAGAAAAATGTTCGACATACCAACGCCAATAACTTCAACTATAGTCTAAGTGCCTCAAGCAAGTCAAAAAAATACAGCAAAATAAATAAACCTGTCGACGTTGTAAGTCCGTTGGCGTGTTTTATTTATAATGGTGTAAGTAGCACTGCAGTGGTCAACGGCATTCAATATAAAATAGCTGACGATGGTGTGTTGACACTTTCGAGTTCTTAATACCTAAAATTATAGAAGCTGCTGTGATTGCTTCACACTGTAAAACTACATTTTTCAAAAGGTCTGCTTCATGAAATTTTATTGCACTGACTCGGTATTTTGTAACTACAGGCAATACTACTTTTTGGTACTCAGAGCCTTATTTAATACACGTATTCAAATATAGAATACTGTAATATCATTTTGATTGCCATAGTAACGCACGTATATATTAATAATTTAGTTGCTAGGACCATGTTATATCCCGGGACCTGGTGGCTAGCTCGGGATGTTGGTAGGACCCGGGATTCACAAAAAATTAAAACTAAATTGGTATTTTTCTCGAATTTTATTTGTGTGTGTCACTCTCCGAGTCATGAGTGCTGGATGTTCACCTCTTTAGCTCGCGGCCCAGACTGACTATATTTTTTTTATCGAGCAGTATTGCCATACTTCCCTCACATACCCCTTATTATTAATTAAATACAATAATTCTTACGTGCTAAGTACAAGTTGAATATTTTGACAGTTAATCAAGGAATAATGAACGTACGTACGCCCATTGTTGACTAGGAGGTCATGTGACATGGTTATACCTAATAATTAATTGTATCTATCGGGAGAGGCTCAATAATCATGGAATGACAACCACCCAATGACATATTAAATGGACAACTCACTTCATACCCGGCGCGCACGAAAAATTGTGCATGAAAGTCATTCACAGATGTATAGGTAGATGTCACGTGACCATATGACGTATCCGTTTCTATTATGCGATACAAGCTTCGAGAATTTATAGTAATATAACCTTTATTGTAATGGCGTATTAGTGGCATGACTCATTGCGTTAGAAACAGATTCTCGGTTACTTACGACTTCTCGGAGAGTAGACGCAAGTGAGCCCAGCACATCACAGGCGACTCTCCAATGGTTTCTGTCATTCAATTGCATTCATTAAAATGGCATTTTATAAATAATAAATAATACTAACACATGAAAAGTGATATCCCATCTTTCTTGGAGTGTTTAGTAGATTTTTTTTACAATTTTTAACTAGGCACATTGGCATTTTGTAACACAATAATAACGGTGGAGTCGAAACCTGACAGTCAGAAATTTTGTATGGGCAGACCCAGCGGTGTCGCCAGACCGCTTGCAAGCAGAATGTTCATTTGAGCGTAGGATACCGATATTAAAATATGAATTTCGCCATCCGGCAGACCCGACACAAAGTGAGTGTCATTTTATTTTCTAGATGATTTGTCCATATTAATGTCATTGCAACCACCCACTTAGCAACCAATAATAGTGGATTGGATTACGGATTTCTTCCGAAATAACTTTTCATACAAAATAGAATTAACTGAAAATGAATTCAATTCTACTTAAAGATGGCCAAAAGTATTAAAAGAATGCATTGCCATCGTGTTCTGATATATTCTAAAAGTTTCAAATATATAGCTAGTTGGGAAGTTAGTAAAAAATCGATCGCAAGATTTGTTCTGGATAAACAACTACTGGACAAATAAGAATACGAGCTAATAAAAACGTTGTAAAATTATCACTAAACATCACTTAGTTAGAGTAACGTTATATAATATTAAATAGGGAGTTGTTTTATTTCTTTAGATAAACCCTGAATTATAATATTATTGTACCTCTAAATTTACTTAATAATATCCTTTTATTATTACGTTCAACTGTGTAAAAACAATCACTATTTTTTTTACTTTGACGGTACCCAAATAATTTAAAGCCAAAGTGAAAAACAAAAAGGGTCTTATTGATGGGAAAATAAATTATATTCTCAGCGCACATTTTCCCGATTTTCCACGGTAAAAGGTATTCGATTGCAATTATTCAAAAACAATATTTTGATCAAAGTCATATCCGGCACGGGGCGCGTCTTTCAGGATATTGAAATTTAAAATGAATTTTCCGAAGTGAAAATAATATGTCATCCGGTATGATTTTTTTTGATCTTGGAACACGCACACTTGTCAGTGTTGAGTATATCGATGTTATGTTACCACATTATTAGCCATAACACATATTTAGTATAATAAATATGTCATTGTTTACATAATACGTTGACAGATCTCGCAAGCTGACATGACGCATACACCGACCTACCACCACCACGAAACATTTAACTTCTAATCTAAATACCAATGTTAAAATTTTGTCGTCTACACCCACAATGGCCGCGCGGCTGAAGCATCGACTTATATCATCGTGGGTCCCACGTTCAAATCCTGGGTCTGGCAAGTACACATATTGTTTTTCAATTTGTGTATGAGTCCGAGTATGGAACTAATAGGTTGAGCAAGTGGTTGAAACGTCTCGTAAACACAAAATCTGTTAATACAAACCTCCACCCTGTGGAGGCCCATATGATCTTATTAGGATCGAATATGGTCGAAGAAGAAAAAAAAAGAAATCAAAGAATAGTATTTGTTTGACTTAAAAAAATACCTCTGCAGACAGTCTCTATAGGTTGACAGGTGTACAAAACAATCATTTTGACATTTTGAGGGTGCGAAAAGTCACTGCGTCTCAAAGGTGAGCATGCCAATAGTACTTAATATATAATACAGCAACACTGCTCATCGCTATAATCAAAGCGCAAAATATCTAGGTATGGGTTATGTACCTGGGAAATAATATGTGTCAGTGGCGGGAGTGGTGAAGTGTGGTAAGGTTACTGGCGAAGGGTGGAGGTAGGCTATTAAGAACCGACATAAATAGTGCACACTAAACTTTGTCAGCCGTGCGTAATTGTTTTCACTGAACTTATACTTACAATTTATTATGTTTTATAGCTTTTAGTGTTGGTTAGTTTAAAAAAATATATTAAATTTAGCATTAACCAAGCCATACCAAATAGATAATAGTAAAAAATAGTTGTTTTGTTTAGAAAATATTTATAATTATGCCATTGAATCATACATAGTTTAAAATGTTTTGTAGATAAATAAGAATATTTTTTAACTCTTATAGTTTGGTTAGGCAGGGCTTACTGAATTAAAAAAAACTAATCAACACCATGTGTATTATAAATATTCCTAATTAAACAAAAACAAATAGATATGACTGAAAAAGTATGCACTATTTCTATCGGATCGCATATGGCATTCTCAAACTTTTATGGTTTGGTTAGGCAGGGTTTAATTGATTTTTAAAAACTAACCAGAACTATCTGTAAATAATTGTAGTTTTAGTTCAATAAAAACAACTACGTATGACTGACCAAGTTTAGTGTACACTATATTATATTATGTCGAATCTTAACTGCCTACCTCCACCCTTCGCCACTGGATAAGGTAGTAGATAGTTTGGGTACGAGTAGCAAACTCCGTAGTGAAATCTATCCGACCATCGCACTTAACGAAACATTGTTCAAATACCAAAATGTTCGTCGTTCCAGCCATGTAATATATTTCAACGTATCCGTAAATTTGTACGTAAACAGTTCACCGCAGGACACTTATTCGTGCACCGCAGTACGTATAACATGAGTTCGTGTAACATTTAATCAAATGACGAGTTCTTCGTTGAACATTCCACCGAGGAGTATATTTGTACGTATGCTACAACATGTGGAGATGTCTTTACTAGGTTAGGTTAGGTTAAGGTTAATCTAATTTGAACAGTACTATTTGCAAACTATCACCGCATTTTGTAAGATACGTACAAATGTATTCCACGGTGAAATGTTCAACGTAGAACTCGTCATTTGATAAAATATTATACGAACTCATGTTTCACCTACTGCGGCGCACGAATAAGTGTCCCACGATGAACTGCATACGTACAACTTACATGTAACCATATTTCAATGGCATTACTAGCATTTAAAATACCCACATGTATTTGTAATTGTGCAATTTTATATATTTTAAATTACGGCGAAAACAACGACAATTTTATTATATTAACAATTCCACAAAACGTCCAAAGAAATTTAAAAAAAATATATAATTTATTTTTAAATAAAATCCAAAATTTTGTCACACTACATCAGTTGCTCTTGTAAGCATTATTAGGCAGATAGCCATCTATCAAATTAATTTAACAAGTACCAATTTTAAGTTGTATTTGGTTTCAAAAGCTCTGAACCGCCTGAATGAATCGACGCAATGTATTGTGAGCTCTTACAAGTCTGTTTTGTACCCTTTTCTTATCCCCGAAGTTTTCTTTACGATAAAAAACCAAAACATCTGATCAACAATACACTACTTGCATGAAGGGATACAATGCGAGATAAGTCCCTTTGCGTCACAAAAGTCCAAAATAAATCGTTGAGTAGGTATCATCGACGAGTCCTTTCTATATTTTTTCTTCAAAGTGATTGATCCAAAACGATTTTATTTGAATGTAGTGAAATCTTGGCGAGGTATCTGCAATAGGTCTTAATATATCAATAGATAATAAATAAATGCTATGTCATCAAATGGTCTAAATTGTAAGTATATTTTGTTTGATTATCATGCGTATAACACATGACGTATATGACATGACTTCATATTAGGGAATAAATGTATCCTACGCAGGTAACCGAAAAGATAAGCAATTGATTGGCCAATGCGCCATAATACAAATAAATTATTAAAATGACTTAATTACAAATAACAATCATTATAACAAGAAAGTAGAAGAGAAAGTATGTGCTTATTTAGATGTTAAAGTAAAATTAATTTAATCTATTTAATACATCCGAACATGTGATATTGGCGGGAACATGAAAATTATTTTTTCTCAGTATATACGGATTGTAAATGAACCCACAAAGAAGTAAAAAGAAATGCTTTAAAAGAGCAATCACTCTTCGGGCGGACAAGGATTGCATTGGTTGCATACCCAGAAGAAAACTAGTCGGAAAATTCATTTTATTATCATAAGGAAAGAATCCATATGTCCTTAAGTAGAGAAATTTAAGAAATCTATTGTGGACTCGATCAAACTTAATTGCGTGAACGGACCTGTTAGGACTCCAAATAATGCTGGCATACTCAAGAATACTCAGCAAAAATGATACATATAATAATAGATAATGTACCTAGCACTTACGTTACTTTAACATTACCTCCGTTACCCAGCCTATTGAACTAGAAATATTTCAGTTAATTTGTACTTCGTCATCTTAGAAATTCGGTTATTTGTAGATTCATCAATAGTGTTATTATAAATAATCTGTATATTCATCATATATATCGATAATCTAATAAAAATGATATTATTTTCAAAACTGATGGCATTATCCAGTAAATACATATAATTGATAGATATCCGTCAGATTGCATTTACCTGTCATACGTTATAAATGCACATTTCAAACATAGCGTCGTATTCCATTACGAACAAAAGACATATATCTAAAAGTATATTATTATACAACAAAGGGAGACATATAATATATATGAAAGTAAGGGATGAGATCAGGGTAGTATTATCATTTGTACACTATAAAAATGTAATGAATGATCATTTTATAAATAAAACAAAAGAAATAAATAATAATGTTGCCAAAATAGGGATTTCTCTTTAACCTACCATAATATTGTCAATCTCATATGGTAACCTAAGATGTCATCATCGGAATGGAAAGAATTTATTAGCTTCGTAAAGGGAAGGTTAGGTCAAATGAATACGTGTATTAATTAAGGCTCTAAGTACCAAAAAGTAGTATTGCCTGTAGATACAAAATACCGAGTCATTGCAGTAAAATTTCATGAAGCAGACCTTTTGAAAAATGTGGTTTTACAGTGTGAAGCAATCACGGCAGCTTCTATAATTTTGGGTATTAGGAAGTCGCAAGTGTCAACAAATCATCGTCAGCCATTTTATATTGAATGAAGTTGACCACTGTAGTGCTATTTACACCATTATAAATAAAACTGGCCAACGGACTTACAACGTCAACAGGTTTAAATATTTTGCTGTATTTTTTTGACTTGCTTGAGGCACTTAGACCATAGCTGAAGTTATTGGCGTTAGTATGTAGAACACTTTTCTATAAAAATGTCAGTTTTTTTGTTTTTGGTACTTAGAGCCTTAATTAATACACGTATTCAAATTACAATCTTAGTTATAAAACGTTTAGATTGTTAAATATATAAATTGATGGTTGCCGGATATATCTGATAAGTTGAGGACAAAGTAAACTGTTCGTTATAACCAAAGACAAAGAAGGATTTGATGAATGCAACAGTTGTGTGATGCTTGTGTCAGTTTGGCGTTGCTATTATTTACTTTCAAGATGCTTGTGTATAATTTATTTATTCCGAAACTTGCCATAGTATTAACTTAATATAGAATAATTAAATGTCCTAACTCATTTCTGCATTAGTATATTATTTAGATTGAACACCAATTATCTTCACCAATACGAAAAACTAGCGATATTAGCAATGTTTTATTATAGTATTAAAACTTTTAAACCAGTTGAAGTTAATGTGTCTCTATGATCTGGAATAGATCCTTAAATCGCTTTACTCTGGTTTCATGTACTATATTAATTACACCCTTAAAATATATCCATAGAAAACTCAAATATCTTAGAATTAACAAAAAAAACATGGTTTTTAATAGTTCATTCCGAAAAGCACTATTATCACTAAATCGACGTAGATAGATGCACATAGATAATAGTATACTTTATTCTTTGTTCTTGGAACTAGCCATCCATTTGGTTACATGTAAATTGTACATAAAACAGTTCACCGTGGCACAGTTTGCCATGAGCTTTCTTATCGGAAAGAGATGACCGTAATTACTTAACAGTCTCCAATTTTATTATATTCAATATGAACATTAATTCAATTTTCATAGCTGGTTTTGGCAAAATTCATGAATTCAAGACTGAAAACCTAACCTAACCTAACAAATAATCTAGTATATAGGTTATTTAAAAATTTTGTTTGCGGCTGGCTTCCTGTAAAGTGTAAAAACCGACACGAACCGTGTTTTATTTAGACATGAATTTTATGTCAGTACTATACGACCCAATGAGGCTGGACGGTCTCTTATATTATTATAGGCGTCCATATATTTCCGATAAAATATTTCACGGTGAAATAATGTGATTCGGCGAACTGCATACGTACAAGTTTCCGGGCACGATCCATTTACCTTCAATTTGGCAGATAAATTTCCACATCTATAAATTTTATTCACACACCTAATTTATATGATTTAAATGGTGTAATAATTGTTAATAATATAAATAAAAGATAAGCTCTGTTTTAATATTATAATTCCAATATTTTATTATTTTTATCTGATGACCCCGACATCTTCTACCACATAAATGTCAGTTCAATTAATAAATCCCAATCCCTAAGTCACAAAACCACTAGAGTCATGAAAAATATTATATTATACACATAATATAAAATTGAAATGGGTAAAACAAAGATAATCTGTTCCTTGAGCGTGTTAAAGACACTTATGATGTGACCCTCGTTTTTAAACATGACATTTTCCTTTTACAATCAAAAGAAAGTTCTTATTTTGTAAACTGTATAACCCACTAAAAGGTATAGAAAGAATTAAATAATAAAGGAAAATAGAATATATTCCACACAGTAAAACTACCTACACGTAATAATTATTTTCAAAACACATTTTCATTTTGTATTTTTTTTAAATTTAATTAAAATACAAAGCATATTATTTGTTTATTCCTTCCAATTTTGAATATTTCTTCTTCTTATTGTGCCATGCTCTAGCGGAGGTCGGCCACCAACAAAGCAGAACAGTTCAGTGGAGCTCCACTCGTACCAATCACGGAGGTTCTTAAGCCACGAAATGCGGCGCCGTCCTCTGCTACGCTTACCATTGATCTTTACTTGAATGACAAGTTGGAGAATTTATCCTCTCATAATGTGGCCGAGGTACCGTAGTTTCCTGGTTTTAATACTACGTAGAACTTCTCGGTCCTTCCCAATTCGATTGAGAACTTCAACATTTGTCACCCGGTCAGTCTAAGTAATTTTGAGGGTGCGTCTATACAGTTACATCTCGAAAGCTTCAAGTTTCCGTGACATCTCTTGGTTTAGCGTCCATACTTCTATACCATAGGAAAGAATTGAGAGAAACATAATAATGTACCATACGCAGTCTCAGACCTTAGCTAAAAGGTCTCGATTGCTAAGGAGGCATCTCATTTTGAAAAAGGCACTCCTTGCGATCTTAATTCCATATTTAAAAAAGCTTAAAATAAAATTTTGAATGTTTTGAATTCTTTTTTTTTAAATTTGGTATTCTTTTGTTTGAATTTTACTAGTGTCAGAATTACTTTCATTTTGACATTTTGTATACATCGATAAAATTGTTTTCATATTGAAAAATGTAATTTAATGTATCTATATCAATTAATGAAGTAATCTCGTGTGATGCTGGATACATCAGCTAGTTTTCCTATAAAGTAACAGGTGTTTTGACTAATTTAAAGACATATTTACTATGTTTGTGCTATGTGGTAGAAAACATACGTTTTACCAGAACGCTAAAATGAGTTTTAGTTTTGACAATCCACAATAAAGTGTTGTGTTTTAAAATAAGGTTAGTACGTCATTTATTCTAGTACCTATAATATGAAATTATTGATATGTATATTATATTATTATACATCAGTGCCGAGGTGTGGAGGTCGGCTGTTTAGATTCGACATAAATAGTGCACACTAAACTTTACTCATGTAATACTTAAACGTTTTCATTGAACTAAGTATACAATTTGCAGATGGTGCTGATTAATTTAAAAAAATCAATTAAACCCTGCATAAACTAAACCATAATAGCTTAGGTATGCTATGGACGATCCGACAAAATAGTAGGTACACACTTTTTCAGTTTTATTTTTGTTTTAGTTGAATTAAGAGTGTCATAATTTATTAAAATACATTCCGTGATGTTTAGTTGTTTTAAATTCATTAAGCCCTGCTTTAACCAATCTATAATCAATAAAAAATATTCCTTTATCTATAAAATATTTCAAATTATGTATGGTTTAATTGCATAATTTTAGATTATTCATAGATAAACGAATATACTTTTACTATTATCGAATATGGCTTGGATTAGGCAGGGTTTAATTGAATTTTTAAAACTAACAAATAATCTAAACATTGTAAAATTGTGTCAATGAAAACAAATACGTTTGACTGACAAAGTTTAATGTGCACTAAGTATGTCAGATCTTAACAGCTTACCTCCATCCTTCACCACTGATATACCTATATACATAAATATAATATATTATTATATTATCATATTTTATATTAACAGATTTTTGTTTTTACGAGAAATATATGTTAGTCAAATGCTTTTCTTTTCCTTTTTCATGTCAATATTAGAGGTCTAAACACACATTGAAAAACAACATGTGAATTTTTGCCAGACCCGGGATTCGAACTCGGGACCGCGCCGCCAATCTTTCATATTAGGTAGTGTTAAATATTATGTAAATTTTTCTTCCAGTCTTCTGTGATTTCCATCTCAGTTTTGGATGCAAAAAAGTCAACCCTGATTGTCTTTGGAGATTATATTATGATAATCAGTTACCCTAATGGCCCGTTTTGCTTTCGTTTTCATACGTTTAAAGGCACAATATCCATGCAAAAAGCTTATTTCAACATCTTTGGTATGACTTTTTTTTATTTTTAGTGATGTAGTAGGTATGTATAATCTTTTATGTAGGTCTCGTCTCAGACTTAAGTAATTAATTATATGTAGGAGGCGAGTGCCTATTCATTTTATAATAAACTATCTTAATTTCGATAATATTTGACTATTAAAACAATTTTTCTCACCTAAAATGAGAAAAAAAAAATTTTAGCTCATCTATCGATTACCTACTCCACAAGATTTTCCCACTCACAAGACACCAGTGGCGAATGATGGAGGTAGGCTGTTAAGATCCGCCATAAAAAGTGCACACTAAAATTAGCCAGTCATACGTGTTCATTGAAATAAGAGTACAATAATAAAAATTCTTTACATATGGTGTTGATTTAAGCCCTCCGAAACCAAACCATAATAGATAATGGTCAAAAAATACTCACCTATCTATAAAATATCTAAAATAATTACTTATGCAAAGAAATCATACATAACTAATAATTATGAATGTATGCATATTTTGTAGATAGAATAATATTTTTCTCTATTATAGTTTAGTTTAGACAGGGCTTACCGAATTTAAAAAAATGAACCAACAATATGTGTAAATATTCTTAGTCCAAAGAAAACAAATAAGTATGAATAAAAAAGGGTCCACAATTTTTTCATATCGCCAAAAATATACTAAAACTAATATGGGTTTGGTTTAGGTAGGGTTTATTTGATTTTTAAAAACTAACCAATACCTTCTGTAAATGGTAGTCTATTTCAATGAGGACAAATATCTATAACTAACAAAGATTAATGTGCACTATTTATGACGGATCTTAACAGCCTACCTTCACCCTTCGCTACTGCAAGACACCCATTTTCAACAAGATTTATTATAGATAATCGTATAAATGAATTTTCGAAAACATGACATAAGAACTCTCTATGCTTGAAAAATAAATAATTTAAATGGAAAAGTTAACTCAAGAAAAAAATATTAAGTATAAATGTAAGTACTATTCTACTGAGAATGGGACAACTGGACGATGTACTGTCATAGCCACGTATACAGAACGTAGACGAGGAATTTTAATCAGTTTCTATCTACAACTTAGTAGTTTTTAAGAATTACACCTAAGGCTTTATATAAAATAAAAAACTCTTTTTTCGATGGAACTTAAACATATGCACGATTAAATAGTTATTTACGTGTGCATATTTAAATTCTCACTAATTATTCAATCATAAAATAAAAATTTTAATATAAATAATAATAATAATATTAAATATATTTTTTTATAGTACCTATAAGTACCTAAGGTATATGTAATTTCGAATTGCGTGGCGTCCAATTGTCCCGGCGCCAAATCATCCTAGACCCATTCTACTATACTAAGTTTTATTATGCATTTTTCGATGGACCAGTATTATAACATTAATCTAATAAACTGACGGTCACCCTGTTTTTCATATTAATCGCTTTTTGTAGGATGAAAATGCAAGTTTTTCCTTTATCACAAGCCGTAAAAACTTGAGATAGAAAATCCAATAAGCATCAATCATGAAATGTAATCTTTCCAAGGAAATTCTTAACAAAAGATATTTCGCAATTACGCTCGGTTTTCGTCTTATGTACGTACCCACTTACTAACTTTAAATTTGTTCCTCGAAAGCAGAAAAAACGAAAGCGCTTCTCTGAGTATTAAAAAAAGAAACTCTTGATAATGACCTTGTTAAACCAGGGCATTATTTGATTGATGTTTCAAACTATTTTATCCTCTGAAAGAATGAACAAAATAAATTAAGCCTTCTCCGGTTTGGCTCTAAAAAGTGTAAAATAAAACTTTTTTATTTTAAAACCAAGACTTAGGAAGTCTTTTGTATTGTTGAATTTATTTCAATGACTCTCCTTTGTAGTGCAAATTCTTTGAATCGTAAAAAAACGTACATTTTTTTTTTTAAAACAAAACCAGCACTTGATTTTAATAAAATAATTATTTTCCCTAGATTTACTAATTTAGTATAGGATTATGGACAGTGTCATCTATGAGAAAATACTTTAAACTTTATAGCAGAGAAGTCTACCAAAAAAGAATGTTTATTGAATAAAACACAATAAGCTTTAATTAAATTTTAATAGATGTCACTGCTCTTTAAAAAAAAAATGACATGAAAAATGGGCGTGAGACACGAAAAAATTACACAATATTTTTATACCTAACAAAATTATTAATAAATAAACAGACATCTTCACAAGGTTTTAATGCTTTTAATGCTAAATTACTTTTAATGCTAAAATTTAAGTATTTTTAGAAATCATTGTAATATTTCGTTGTAAATGTAAATTTTCATTACCTAGGTACCTATATTAAATATTTTACATTCATGATTTTTTACGGCATTGTGTGGGATGACTTCTTTGAAATAATGTAAAATTCGTATAAATCATTCTAATCTTCCATGCTCTCTCACTGTATTCTTTTTCAGAAAGAAGGAATAATGTACCTACATATTATTATTATGTGTCATTGTATATTTTAGATTCAAGATCTCGGTTATAGTGGGCGGTGGGTGGGTATCTTTGGTAGTATAAAAAAGTATATAGATTTTTTTATGTATTATTCCTAATGATTATACGATATTAATTATAATGTAAAGGATTTTATCGAAATGTAATACAGGCGACTTTCTTTTACGAAGACTATGCAATCAATCTGTTAGAAGATTTATAAGGGGGCCTCGAAACAGTTCACACCAGTCGCAACTAAGATCGAAATTGAGCCCATAATATTATAATCATTCATGCAGATACCTTTGGAATTCTACACACAAAAAAATAAACCATTATTTTATGATATCGTGATTATTATCGACACCACTGTCATTTTAAATATTAATTACTTTGCTTAAAGGTGTTTCATAAATTTTATTTATTATTTTGTCATCTCAAACATACATATATTCAGCGCTCGAAATGGAAAAGTTTACGAACCGGAGCTCACGACATTTTTCTGAAGAACAATACATAGTTGGCATAGTTAGAAGACATAGTTATCAATTTTTTTGTGTATTTCATAAAAATAAGTATGTTAAATTTTCTATTATATGGCCTATCCAGCTCAGACGGTCAAATTATTTTTTCCACGAGACGGAGCGATAATTTTACCGATTTCAGTAACAGGAACGGCGCTCCGGTGCGCTCCGGTCCATTTCGAGCCCTGTTTATAATATTATATTATTATAGTAAACTCACGTGAGGTATTTTCCGATATTTATAATATTTGTATGTAACCATTTCCATGTAGGTACCATATTATTTTAAAATAATTTTGTAATCATTAATGCTATAGCCCAAAAGCTAGGAAGTCATAATATACTAATAAGGGTTTTGAGTAAAGTTTATAGTTTGAAAAAAAATAATTGATTATACTCGTATTATTATTATTTATATTGATTTCGAAAAAAACGAGAAAACGCTTTGGCTGGCATGCAATCAACAGACTAAGTATTTGCATTCTAATAATTGTTTTAAGTTCTGCGTTATTTCATTTGAGAAATTTTTGCGACCCGGGTTCCGCCTTTCGGCATCTTCAGGCACTGTGCGCACTTACCAATGGTAAACATACACTCACGAAAATCCACATAAAATGTAAGTGTGCATTTACCATTGGTGAGTCACAAAAAAAGACTCAAATTAATGAAATAGGTAGTACAAAACTTAATTCAA
Organism: Rhyacophila brunnea; assembly: GCF_057557595.1. Taxonomy (NCBI): domain Eukaryota; kingdom Metazoa; phylum Arthropoda; class Insecta; order Trichoptera; family Rhyacophilidae; genus Rhyacophila; species Rhyacophila brunnea. The sequence goes on along the minus strand of NW_028232904.1, from coordinate 24,603,741 downwards.
TTAGAATTTTATTTCAAATTCCACCAAGAACCGTCCATAGTATAAAGTAGATACATATTAATTATTATTGCACTTGAAAATTTGATCTTTGAAAACGATCTAAAATATAAAAATGTTTTATTTACAATATTGAAAAACTTTAAAGTTAGGAAAATTTTACACTAACTCTTGCATAAGTAAACCTACTAAAGATATTAATTGTGTATGCATTTACTTGGTAGAATTCCATTTTACAAGAAATGAAAATATAACCTACTATTAAATTCTACAGGTTTTTCCAAAAAAGGTTTGTCGAAAGCTATTTCGGTTTTAACACCATTATCAAGACTACTCAGATAGGCCGTTTGCCTTTGCTTAAATACTATACGTATAGATAGAGACAGAAAACATTTTCTTATTCGTTCAAACAATATTATGACTGTAAATGTATATGAAAATGTATTCTGTCTCTATTTATACGTATAGTATTTAAGCAAAGGCAAGCGGTCTATCTGAATAGTCTTGATAATGGTGTTACAACCGAAATAGCTATCGACAAACCTTTTTAAAAAACCTGTAGAATTTAGGATTAATTACATTTTCATTTATTGTCTACTAAAGATACTTAGAACACTTAACAAAGGACATAATTTCTTGTGAGTGTAATTGATTAGAGTGGAGTTAGCACGATATGTTTTAAATTCGGAGGCGGAGTTAACAATGTTTTGATTCAAATGGATTTAAATTTTACAAAACTTACATTAGAATTTTAATTCAAATTCCATGAAGTACCTTCGGTCGATAGTATTAATGTTTTAATTGTCGACCCCGACGATTTTTTATATATAGTTTTCTTATATTATACCTAATAGTTATAAAATATGTACAAACTGGCATTGCTAACTCAATTGAATCATAATATTATGTACCTACTATAGCCAGAAATTGTAATTTTCTAGCCTTACCAAAGGACATTATTATTATGTAGTTGTTTGTTGCCAGGCAACGAGATTCCACGCTAGGGAAACTGCACTATCTTTTACAAGCAATTTTCCATTGTAACGTTGTAAAGCCGTCTCGTTGCGTGTACCGGAAGCCTTCTTTACGAGATCCACTTCCTTTTTCACTTCACTTCCGGTGGCGTAGACCGTAGATCGCGGGGGCTGCGTAGACAACCGTTTGGGAAATCACAGCCTTTATCATTGTGTCATTTCCCCACATCACTTTTTACATTTACATTTTTAAAGAGACGCCGGAAATGTGACTTGATTCACCTTTTGATGCTGGGATAATCACTGCATTTTTTATTCGTGGGATAATGTATATATTATATAAACTACTCGTTTGAGGCACCCAATGTGTTTATAATATCTTCTCTGTTCTGGCAGAACATACTAACTGGAGAATACTAGTTTTGAGTAATTTGACTTTGAAGTTGTTAAAATGTTTGACATGGTCTATCATGTGAGTTTATTAAGTAATCGTAAAAAGGATGACTTTAAAATAAAGACTGTTTATTTATTAAGAAGGTTTCCAGACGGTAAAGTTTGAAATAAGGAACATTTTGGTATATCTAACTCAATTTGTAATTTTTTCGAATTAGTGTCTTCTGCCAGAACAGTGACGATATATTGTTTAGGTATTTCGAGTACATTGATAGGTACCTCGCCTTACGGGATAGTTTTCAAGGTGGAGGGGGATGATGGGCATGAGACAGATAGAAAGACACATGTTATTATTGAATTTATATTATACAAAGTGACTGCAAAGCACACGTTTATTGGGGCTTCAATTATTAGATTATATTATATATTACACATTTATAAACATCATTAGCATGAAATTTGATGGGAAAAAATATTTTTTTTCCAGTTAGGTACATGTTCAAATACGCGCGTTAACATGATCTTATACCTTACTTCATTTACCGTTTGTCAATTTATGTGCTACGGCCGTATGTTGAAGCTTAACCACTGGGGAATGCCAATAAAATGGCGTATTTCAAAAAAATACTACCTTATACTTAGGTTAATAATAATTATAAAGCAAACATTATTCGTAGAATGTTTATCACATTTGAATGGTCAAAGACATAGCTTATAATCAGTATCTTTAGAATTATCTTTAAATGTGTAAATCTTGCCTATTTTTTAAATAATAAAATGCCTAATTCTTGTCAAATTTGGGGTCACAGAGATTATCAATATAATTTTTTTATAGTAAATATTTCACTATAATAATGTCGACATAAATTTTACTAATGATTTTAAAAATTAATAAATATAAAAAATCTTGACACCACTGCACACGGATGTACTGAAATATGACTATATTCTAAAACATTAGAGCGAGAGGTTTAAAAGAATACTATTTTATGTAATAAAAAGTCATCAAATGTTTCAAATAATATATATAAAGGATAATAAGGCTTCACATTTGTAAAAATAGATTATCTACAAGGTTTAAGGAATGTCCAGGGTTATGCTCTGAAAATAGCATAAAACCTCTATTTTGACCTACGCTGAGCGTGTGGCCCGTTAATTGAAAATATTACGTAGGCCTACGCTGAGTGAGATAAAACGTTACAATAGGCGTAATATAAGAGCAGTCTGAAATAATTAAATTTGTTATAAATAATTCATGAGCAGGTACTACAAGGCATTTTGACGGAAGAAATGCTCAAGCTATTTGAATTGGTCACCAAAAAGACTAATTGTATCGCTCACGAGAAGATGTCTTCACATAGTTTATTCGTCAGTATAGTATAATTTTAGCTCTGTTTTGTATAAAAAAAATATGTTATTAATTAGACTCATTTATTTTTAATTAGTTCACCATGCTTCCATCTTCCACCAGTCTTAGTTATTTGCTCCTGAGACATTTTCATGCATTTAAAACGCCTGACGCTCCACATATAAATGTAGGACCTTGTGATTAGGGATTCCAATCCCGGGATCCTGAGCTATTTTCAATATCTATGAATCCCGGGATTGATAAACATGATTCCAAAACTTTCGGGATTGATTTTTTTTCAATTTTTATGGAAAATAAAATAAAAACGAAAATATTTTTAAATACAAATAACTACATTAGAAATAAACTGAGTTTGAATGAGGTTTGATTTATTATACCCATGTGTAAGTTTCCGATTAATTTTATTTTTTTTACATAAATTAATAAAAATGAGAAAGATTGGAAAAAAACAATGCTATTACACTATTAACAAACTAATTCCACCATGATCTCATACGTTTTACGGTAGTTTCATATTTGGCTGACTAATTAGATTTATTAAGTTTAAAGGCCATAAGTACTTTACTATTTTAAACAGCAATTTCATATTAAATTCACATTATTATTTATATTACAATAATATTTACTCCATTAAATTTATGTATTTCCAAGATTGAACGTATACAATATTAACAATAAATGTCTTAAAATAGTATAAATTATACTAGATTTATTTTTGACCGATTTCATCAATGTTATTTGTAAATATAAAAATTTTATATTAACAATGGAAAAAAAATGCCAATCCCGGGACCAGTCCCGGTATCTCGGGATTGTCAAATTGTAATCCCGAAATCCCGTGATCAGAATTTTGGCTCGGGATTGGATTCCCTAAATTAGACTCATTTGTTTTTTATTAGTTCACCGTGCTTCCATCTTCCACCAGTCTTAGGTATTTGCTCCTGAGACATTTCCATGCATTTAAAACGCCTAACGCTTCACATATAAATGTAGAACCTTGTGATACGCTCGATCGAGATCAAGTATGGTGTGGGGCAGATTGGTTACGTGGTTTCTGTTTGTGTTACCGGCATATTATTTTGAAGAACCAACTGGAAAGCTTCTATTATAGATAACAGTGGCGAAGGGTAGAGGTACGCTGTTACGATCGGCCATAAATAGTGCACGCTAAACGTTGTCAGTCATACGTATTGGTATTCATTGAACTAAGACTACAATTATTTTCAGATGATGTTGACTAGTTTTAAAATTCAATTAAACCGTGTCATAATAGATAATAGTCAAAAAATACTCGTTTATAAATAAAATATCTAAAATTTTGCCATTAAATCATACATGATTTTGAATATTTTATTGATAGAATATTTTTTTTATCTATTATAGTATGGTTTGGACAGGGCTTAATAAAAAAAACAGCCAACAACATAATATGTAGGTAGTTATGTATTTCTATTTCAACGAAAACCATTAAGTACGATTAAAAAAATGTGCACAATTTTATCGGATCGCCCAAAGTATATCAAAACTATTATTATTTGATTTAAGTAGTGTTTAATTGATTTTTAAAAACTAACCAACTCATCTGTAAATAATTGTAGTCTTACTTCAATAATAATTACAAGATAAAAAGAACTGTTCATATACAACGTTTTTAAATTTTCTGTTGAATCATATAAAAACTTGACTTGACTAGCTTAAACGATCAAAAAAATTTGTACTTGATAGAAATAATACTGAAATGTCATATTGATTTCCATAGTAACGCACGTATATATTAATAATTTAGTTGCTAGGATCCCAGACCCCTAGCAACCAATAATGGCGTCGAAATAACTTTTCATAGAAAACAGAATTAACTGAAAATGAATTCATTTCCACTTTAAGATGGCTAAAAGTATTGCACTGCGATGCATTGGCATCGTGTTCATTCTATCATTCTAATCATTCTAAAAGTTTCAAATGTCTAGCTAATCGGGAAGTTAGTTGAAAATCGATTGCAAGATTTGTATTGGACAAAGAACCACCGGACAAATAAGAATACGAGCTAAGAAAAATGTTGTAAAAACAAATACGTATGACTAACAAAGTTTAATGCGCAATATTTATGTCGGATCTTAACAGCTTACCTCAGCCCTTGGCCACTGATAGATAACGACATTATTATGATGATAATTAGTGAACGTTTTCAAAAAAAAAGAGAAAAATGACGAGGTGTTATCATTACCTACATGATTTATTTTTCGTAGTCCAATATTCTTATTTTATTTCAACTTGTATCGCCTTTAGAATGTGATATGTTATAATGTAGATACACGAAAGTACGTAAAAAGGAAACGGAAATAAGTCCATAAAACACCACTCTAAGATCAATGGATGTTATTATTAATACCGTATATTGGGCTTGTCGATTGCACCAAAATCAAAGCATACGAATTGATTACATTGACGCGGCGGCAGTACGACGTTGATTAGTACGTCCTCTTCTGATTGGTCATATACTAATAGGATATCCATGTAATTTTCGAGAAAGGGAGAGGAAACTTTTCCAAAAAGCAATCTGCCTCCTTCTCGCAAACCGGGCAGTTTCCGACCTTTTTAAGAAAGATGTATACATGTGTGCCCATAAAATTCTGATTGTATAGGACAGTGTTTCTCAGACGTTTGATAAATTTGACTGATTTTTTAAGCTGTAATAAAACATAGTCAATATTTTAATATATCATACGGTATATTGAACTATTCCAATTGTTTTTAATTACGTGAACGTAAAGTCGGGTGTAATCCCACGTCCGCTTTAAAATCATAATATCTTTTTTTTGTTACTTACTTATGTCGTTGTATTCAGTTAGTTACCTTAATCGTTAAACGCTCGGTAATGATATTAAAAGTAAGTAGGGGAAGGTTGCTGAAGGCGTACCTCCTAAGCTAAGGGAAACTCGCTATAATTTTGATCGTTTGGGAATAAAAACGCAATTCTTCACATTATTTCGTACTTTATTGTGTTTCTTATTCATTTCAGTTATAATATAAAAATAAAAATTGTTTACACACTTTTAATTGATTCTTAAAAAAGGTTCGTTCGGTATGACTTAGAAACCCGTAGCCTATACTGTACCGCATATAGCCTGAGTCGTTAAAAATAAACGTAAAAAAATCTCACTTACAATAAATAGTAATTTATATAGTTGTTTAATTTAATTAAACGTATAGGGTAAAAATACCCTACCATCTGCATGACTTGGCAGGAAACCATTAATTTATACCTATAATGTATCTTGCAACATAATATTGTTAAAATTGCAAATCATGCGATGTATGTGAATCAATCAAATTTCAACAAAGCTAATTTAGCAAAAATAATTCAATAATTATATTAATCAATTATTTATAATTTACAAAACGATTTATACTGATATACACAAAAATTGTTTATATGAAAATCAATCTTGCCTAATTATTAAAAACTGCTTAATTGTTCATATTAAAATCAATTATTTATAAACGAGCCATGCATTACACAACAAAGCATGATTATCAAAATATTCAAGTAGTGATAGCAGCATTTTCTATTGTATCGAATCGCTATAAAAATACTGATTACATGAAATCAATATGTCAGTCAGTTATCAAAGATTTAACCGTAAGGTTATCGTTCACTCGCCCGATCGATTTCGTAAATTCATCAGAACGCATACTCGTGATTTCACCCAGCTAAATTATAATCTGTGAACATATCTGTAATAATTAAATTGATATTTATTTGGAACGAGATAATAAAACCAGGGTTCATTTCATTCACGCACCAAATTCTGAGTTATTCATTCCGGAGTCAACCTACCATGCCTGTTCCTTATTCCATCTCACTTCCAATAAACGCATTTTTTGTAGTACTTATTCCACTTTTAATCAATACATCAGGACCGGTTTCGTCCGCCTCAGAGGGACATTTTTAACTGAATACATTTTTTTTAAAAACAATATTTATCAAACAAAATCCAAAGCGACAGAAATTATATAACAATAGGTACATATAAATTATCCGTCCAATAATACCTTTCCAATAACAAATTAATTAAAATTTAATGAGATTGCACATTATATTATATAATGTAATAAAAAACATAATGTAATTGAGAAATAATGTTTATTAATTGGATGTAGAAAAACACACCTTACACAGCCAGGTTTTTAATAATTCTTCTTCTTCGACCATGTCCGATCCTGATAGGATCATATGGGCCTCCACAAAGTGGAGGTTTGTATTGACAGATTTTTGTTTTTTACGAGAAATGGATGTCAGCCACATGCTCAACCTATTAGGTCCATACCCTGACACACACAAATTGAAAAACAATATGTGTACTTGCCAGACCCAGGATTCGAACCTGGGACCCACGGCTTTATGGTCCAACGCTTAAGCCGCGCGGCCACCGTGGGATAATATTATCATGTGGTTGCTTTATGCAGATCGAGAATGGCATATTCTTAAAATGCATTTATATGACATTTTTGTGTGACAGCAGCTTGGTTGCTTTATGCAAATCGAGAAAGTCATATTCTGCGATTTGTAAAATCTTTAAAACGCATTTATATGAGATTTTTGGATGACAACAGCTTGGCTGATTGTGCAGAACGTAAAACAAACGTTTGAGATTATGGAAATCACAATAACTCATATTTTTTCAAAATTGTGGCCTGGCTACTTTGTGTATAATTACGTTCAAATAATCATCAAAATAAACTCTTATCAATCTTGCAAACGATATACTCACACAGTTTTGTCGCATTTTCAACTCACACTTTGAAAGCTTAATTTCGAAGGTTTTTAATTGTTAAACCATAGAAAGACGATTCCAAAGCAATTACGTGCTCTACCAGCTCTTTCTCCATATTGTCAGTCAATTCCTTTGGCCTCCCAAACTTCGCCTATTTGTTTATGCCTAATTGATGATGCTGCAAAGCTGGTTTCGGGATTTTAAAATCTCTACCCGCCTTATTAAAGCACATTAAACCACTCCATATGTTCTAAAATTAGCGTCATATCATCTTTTTTTTCAGGATATCTATGCCTTCAATGGATCTCATCGCACATAGGCATTGAGGGCAATGAAAGGGCGAATGATCTGGCAAAGAAAGCTGGCCATTTAGGGGTACCATACCAGAAAACCTGGACTGGAATGAGGCTATAAAGAAAATGGGCCAAAGTATGTGGATAGATTTTCACTATAGGGCATCATTAGAAAAGGGGAAATGGAATAAGTCTATTCTACCATCACCACGAGAGGTGCCCTGGTTTGTAGTCTTCTTTGACAAGGAATGAGCTTAAGTTAATACTGAGGCTAATAACAGGGCACACCATGGGCAAAAGATTTGATGTCCTCATGGGAAGAAGCGAATCGCAACTCTGCGATGAATGTCATACTTTAGAGGACATTATACATATAGCACTACAATACCCTAAATATGAATTTCACAGAGTACAGCTGCGAATTGCGGATATCTATGAGAATGTCGACGAATTGAAGGGTGTCCTGGCGGTGGGTAAGATGGAAGGTCTAGGCAAAATTGTAAAGTTATTTAACAGAATAGGAGTGAGGACCTGATCGACGGATCCCCTTCTTGAAGAAAAGAGGCGATATGACAGCGAGTCGCAATCAAAGCCTCGGTAAAATCACAAAAAAAAAATCATTCTTTCACGTGTTGTAATAATTGACACTTATTTATATATTACGAGTACAACACTTATAAAACTATTATAAGCTCACGAATCAATCAAAAATATAACACTAAGAGAGGAAAAACACTTACCAAATGAATATATCTTTGAGAAACGTTTTAGTTGCGTATTTCTGGATTCAATTCAACATGAATAAATGTTTTGAAAAAACGTTTTTGAAACTCATTGTTCAAATTTTTTGTGTCGTCAGTGAGTTTTTGAAAATTCATTAAATTGGTGTTTCGTTGTGATTAGTGTGTACCTATTCATTCGTAGTAATATTGTATTAAGTATATCTGACAAGTGTGCTTTTTTTCTCAGATCTCCACAGCCTATCTCTTTCCAAAAGTTACCCTTTACCACTGCCCGGTATTTGTAAAAATTATCAATTTTAATTATTATGATTAATTGATTAATTGATGATTTTTTACCCATGAATGATGGTGGGGAGTGAAGAATTAGGTACAACACGGAACTAAACCGATTATACCAAGATTCAAAACTCTCAACCTTCACGGATACCGAAGAAGATCCTCGAAGGAAACCCAGGGGGGAAAAGGCCAGTGGGAAAGCCACGCACACGATGGGGTGATAACATTACAAAATATGCCAACCAGCTGCTAAAAATCAAGAACTGGAAAAGACGTGCGGAGGACCGTTCCGGCTAGAGGACGGCGGTGGAGGAGGCCAAGGCTCGACTTGAGCTGTAGCGCCATCGAAAAAGAAGAAAATATTTACAAAGGTCAACATAATAATTGTAAGTAGGTACCTACTTTAGGTTTCTATAAAACAATGTTATAAATAGAATTTAATAGTCATATTTATTGATAGGTACTACTTTTTTTCTATAATATGTTTTGACTAGGGATTCCAATCCCGGGATCCTGAGCCATTTTCGATACCTATGAGTCCCGGTATTGATAAACATAATCCCGAAACCTAAAAACGATAATAAAAAAAAAACGAAATTATAACAGAAAAAATACTTTTAATAACAAATAACTACATTAGAAATAAACTAAGTTTGAATAAAGTTTGATTTATACGCATGTGTAAGTTGCCGATTCAATTTATTTTTTCACATAAATTAATAAAAATTAAAAATATTGGAAAAAACAATGCTTCGCACTATTGACAAAGTAATTCCACCATGATCTCATACGTTTTACGGCAGTTTCATATTTGGCTGACTAATTAGATTTATGAAGCGGAAAGGGACCATAAGTACACCATGATATGCAGAGATTTGCAGAAACAGCAACCTCATATTAAATTCACATTATTATTTATTACAATATTATTTACTCCATTAAACTTATGTATTTCCAAGATTGAACGTATACAATATTAACAATAAATGTCTTAAATAGTATAAATTATACTAGATTTATTTTTGACCGATTTTATCAATATTATTTGCAAATAATATAAAAAAATTATACAATGGAAAAAATGCCAATCCCGGGATTGTCAAATTGTAATCCCGAAACCCCGGGATCAGAATTTTGGCTTGGGATTGGATTCCCTAGTTTTGACGAATACCCGTATTAATACCGATATTCAATAAGAAATACCGAAATACCAGTATTGATATATTCATTCGGTATTTTAATCCCTAATACCTAATACTATTATATGTGTTTTATTTATTTCTATGATACCAAATTTGAGAAAACAAGATGAGAACCGCTGGTCTAGGATAAGAGAAGTGGTCAAGCAAAGAGTAACACGAATAAATGGTTCGGAAAATTGATAAAAAGAAAGTCACCGACTTCTTTGTGACGCTTCTGTCATTTTTTCTCTATAGAAAAAAATGATAAAACTGTATCGTGTTACGAAAAGGGATATCTTCATTATGGTAAGTATTGCTGTTTATAGGAAAATCTCTTTGGTTTCCAGCACAATGGCCCATAAAAATAGCGGCTTCACCGGATACCATACAAAATTACCTACCTATCATATTATAATTTACGAAATATACAAAATTGAGTTTTAAATAAATTATGCTATTTTTCATCGCGTATTTTGTCGAGAAGATGTATATAATATTTTCTATTTTACAACGTTTTTATTAGCTCGTATTATTGTTTGTCCGGTGGTTGTTTGTCCAGTACAAATCTTTCAATCAATTTTTAACTAACTTCCCGACTAGCTAGACATTTGAAACTTTTAGAATATATCAGAACACGGTGCCAATGCATTTTTTAAATACTTTTAGCCATCTTTAAGTAGAATTGATTTAATTTTCAGTTAATTCTGTTTTGTATGAAAAGTTATTTTGGAAGAAATCCGTAAAAAGTAAAACTATTATTGGTTGCTAAGAGGGTCCTAGCAACCAAATTATTAATATTAATATATACGTGCGTTACTATGGAAATCAATATGATATTTCAGTATTATTTCCATCAAGTACACATTTTTTTGATCGTTTAGGTAAGCTAGTCAAGTCAAGTTTATATAGTTCAACAGAAAATTTAAAAACGTTGTGTATAAAAAGTTCTTTTTATCTTGTAATTATTTATTATTACAACGCTTTTCTTAGCTCGTATTCTTATTTATCCGGTGGTTGTTTGTCCGGCACAAATCTTGCAATCGATTTTTAACTAACTTCCCGACTAGCTAGACATTTTAAACTTTTAGAATATATCAGAACACAATGCTAATGAACTTTTTAATACTTTTAGCCATCTTTCAGTAGAATTGGATTCATTTTCAGTTAATTCTGTTTTGTATGAAAAGTTATTTCGACACCATTATTGGTTGCTAGGGGTCTAGGGTCTTAGCAACTAAATTAATAATTTGTGTGTGTGCGTTACTATGGAAATCAATATGAGACGTCAAGTACAAATTTTTTTGATCGATTAAGCTAGGCAAGTCAAGTCAACTTTATATGGTTCTACAGAAAATAAAAAACGTTGTACTTAGGTATATAAAAAGTTCTTTTTATCATGTAATTATTTCGTCACGTGTTTTGTCAAGAAACTGGATATCATATATTATTGTCTCTTCTTGGTAATTCTCTCATAACTGAGGATCGCGACTACCTTAAAATTTCGTCATCTTTTGAGCGACCAAGAGATCGTCTGCTTCTCTCAGGGCAGATCGAAGGCTGCCCACACTTGTTATCAGCTGGTACACGCTAAACAATATGTCAAAAAAATGCGTCTCAAAAATACTGTAGAGAGCCGTTTCTTTATCTGTAGTCGCTGGATGATTTACTGATTCGTCCTATGCTCTGTCCAAGAATAGTCCATAATTTTCGTGGTAATTGAAATTCCCCGATCGTTTCGTATTCGCAATCTGTGTGCAGCTTCCTATCTTTTCTTCACATCTTTCTTTACCACTGATGGTCGATGCCGTCATCGAAAAGTATGTAAATAATTAAATAAAACGCCTACTGTGGCCGAGCAGTCAGGCGTTAGGTACCGGGTTTGAATATCGAGTCTGGCAATAATTATTTGCATGTTGTATATTTGGATTCACAGTATGTAATAGGTTGAGCAAATGACTATAATCCATTTTCCATAAAACAAAAATCTCTTCGTGAGGTGGCCCAGATCCACATAGGACTGAAAAGCCAATTATTAAAAAAGTAGTTTAATATAGGTAATATGCAATATTATTTTCATCATACGTATCAAAAACTTACCCTTACTTTTTCTGAGAAAAAAATGTCAAAGTATTTTATTAAAACAAAATAAAACATTGCTTTATACGTATAACTTTAACATTATTATTTGTGATTTGTATCGACTTTGATGCCTTAGTTTCACAAAAGCAAGATCAAATGCCCCATTAGTTCTATGTCATCCTTCTTTTTTTAACTTTTAAATATTTAAAAAAAAATAATGAAGTTTATAAATTAAGCATAATTATTCATTAATTATTGTATTATATATTTTCATGTGCAGCTCAAGGCATAGTCTTTTTCAACCAATGTCGACTGACAGGATTTGTATTCTATAGAGAATATGATAATTAAGATAGAATACGAACATCATAGTCCGTTATGTGCATAAAATGGCTGCTCGAACTCAGTTATCGAGACCTGTTTTCTCCCAGACTTTTCATCAATCTTGAGGATCCATGCAGCTTAACCCGTCATAGGATTCATTTATCTATCCAGTGATATAATTTTTGTTTTGCTATACTTATTTTTTCAATGTAATAAGCATTTTGATGCAACACTTTTTCGGAATCATTATCGAGTAGTTGGTAATCAAAAATGCAATTTTACGCAAAAAGTATTCTCAAACAGTCTTAAGTAGGTATTCCAAATTCAGAGGCTATTGATAGAATAATTTGGTTCTGGCGAAGTCTGTGACAATCCAAGGGTCATGGAGCTGGTAACTTGGAGAGGCCAACTTCCAGCACTGGATTTATCCATTGATGTATATATTAATGAACATAACGTTAGCTAAATTTAGCGATTGCAATACCGGTATTTCAAAGCCGGTATCCCAGTATTTTTTGATACCGAAATACAGGTTTTAAAATCCGAAAATACCGATTACATCGGTATTGAAAGTGGAACCAATATGACTTTTTAATGAATATAAAAAGTATAACAGGACTCTATTTTTTGTCGGGTTACGCAATCTTTGGTTTACTTCCGTGGCTCTTCATTGTCCTTGGCGACCAGCAATGATACGTGCTATAAAATATTGATATTTTAATGAGATTTTTACAAATGTATATAATATGTATTAGATATTTTGTATAGGTTTTGTATACAACCCTACAACTTTCATGTTGTTGTCTATGGTCTTTACTAGACCGCAGACAATCACGCAACGAAAACTAGTTGTCTCTCGGCTTTCTTATGATGTAGTCGACACGTGCCACTGTTCCGTGTCTCTCATCATATCTAAATCTCTAAATCGCAAAACATAATGTAGAACTTTCAACTCAAACTAACATCAATATTATGATCGTCATATCTCAGTGCCGTGTTATCCGAACTTTATTGTCATAAAATAAGACCAAAATAATTACAAGATGAAAAGAACTTTTTATATACAACGTTTTTAAATTTTCTGTTGAATCATATAAACTTGACTTGACTAGCTTAAACGATCAAAAAAATTTGTACTTGATAGAAATAATACTGAAATGTCATTTTGACATGTCATATTTATTTTCATAGTAACGCACGCATATATTAATAATTTAGTTGCCAGGACCCCCTAGCAACCAATAATGGTATCGAAATAACTTTTCACACTAAACAGAATTAACTGAAAATGAATTAAATTCTACTTAAAGATGGCTAAAAGTAATAAAAAAATGCATTGGCATCGTGTTCTGATATATTCTCAAAGTTTCAAATGTCTAGCTAGTCGGGAAGTTAGTTAAAACGGATTGCAAGCAGGGAACTCAGAAATAATGGGAACTGAAATACATAACGGGTAAGGCGATAAGCACGTAACCGACTCGTGTAAGGAAGAATACGGGTTAAACTTACACACGTGTCAAGAATATGTTTTACGTCGAATACTGAAAACTGCTCTCAGTTTATGCATTTACGCTCATTTAATGTTGGTGTATTACACACACTATTGCACGTGCATGATGCGTGCTTCATTTTCGTAGGACACTCACACATTCAAAACCCTGCATCAAGATGCGGCGTATTGAATATAGCCTATCGGTATTCTATTAATTATCTGTTCTGTGATTGCAAGATTTGTACCGGACAAAGAACCACCGGACAAATAAGAATACGAGCTAAGAAAAACGTTGTAAAATACCGTGTATTATTCAACTGCCCAAACATAATATTATATCACAGACACTCAAGCAACCTTCAGAACTTACACTTATCATCGGGGGTAAGAATAACATAACAATTATCACCCCAATAGTATATGTTTTTTACAATTATTTTACGAATACCGGTATTCAATAGTAAATACCAAAATACCGGTATTGGCATTTTCATTCGGTATTGCAATCCCTAGCTTAATTACCTTGTTTTGTTTTCTTACGGCGAGAGTTTTAAAAATATTTCATTATTATTTTTTTAGTAAAAATGCTCTCATAAAGTTTAATATACTTTCGTTAATAAGGAAGCCCTTATCAAACCCGTTGCAAAACCGACGAGAATCAAGGAGATGGACTATAAAGCAGCCTCCCGACTAAGCCTCGCATTTTAATACGGGAAAATGTGTTTAAAAAGCTCCTGGAAATGCAATTCAAAGCCTTGCTAAGATTGAGCAAACTTCGCGCATAAAAGAAAGTCAAATTACTAGAGTACTTTCTTTAAAATTTCATTTTATCTTACGCCCCGCTAAAAACAAACAAATAAGGTATCTTGTAACACCATCCTACTTAAGTCTTACAAGGAAATCTTAGTAGTCACCTGGAAAAGTTTTTCCGGTCTTTCGAAAGCTCTTAATCAAAATCCACGGCGTATTCTTACATATAAATGAAGCGACAATGCGGCAATAATTATTCACCGTCTCCCGGAATAAATGTCTTAGTCAATAATGTAATATTATTCATTTAAAATTACAGTGTAATATGTAATATAATATAATAATATTTACATGCATCATATAAAAGAAAACTAACCATTGTTTATATTGCGTAAACACTACTTATGTAAAAATGTATAACTTAATATCCACAACTTAAATACCTGCAAAGCTTCGAAAGCTTTATTTCAATATATTGACTATATTTTTATTTCTGAATTAATGTACTTTTCTTGAATTGTAGATGGCATGGATCTCTTAAAATTTTCATTTTATTTACTTGCAACCTGGTTATTAGTAGATTAAACACAAACGTCTGATCCCAGCCTCCTTCAAGAACTTATTACATCTCCCCCTATCATCGACCGTTTCCGGAAATTTGTACGTATGCAGTTCGCCGTGTTGTACTTCACCGTGAAATGTTGTATCGGAAATGTATGGTCGTATAAACCCATTCACTGCGGACCTATTAATTAATATTTAATTACTCCATTTAAATAACATGCTAATTATATATAATGGCCACCTGATAGGCAACGCACCAGTTGCGTTGGTTGGACGCAGTGAATATACAATCTCTTTGAGTCGTATAGTACTGAGGTAAAATTCATGTCTAAATAAAACACGGATCTAGTCGCTTTACAGGAAGCCAACGGCAAATTTTTTTTGAAAATAGCCGCTATACTGGATTATTTGTTAGGTTAGGTTAGATTAGGCTAGATTAGTTTTTCATTCTTGAAAGAACATTATTGTGTGCAATGCTCTACGAACAACGCGTATTTTTTTCATCTCGGTGCTATATATTATGTACGGTCATCTCTTTCCGATAAGAAAGCTCACGGCAAACTGTGCTACGGTGAAATGTAATACACACAATTTACATGTTACCATCATCTGCAGGTATTTTTGCTATATGGCCCACCTATACAAGTCTACAAATTCTAACAAATGGAAATTGTAAAGTTCCCGGTTGCCAATATTAATTGATGGCAGGTACCTAAACTTTAAAATATTCATTGAAAAAAAAAGTTTTAAGTATACATTTAATATGATTGATACCTGAGTCTAAAGTGTAATCAATGGTCGATTATTCTTGAGTATCTTTGGTTTTTAATGTATTTACGAAACGTTTCTTACTTAAGAAGCGGTAAAGGAATTAAAAACTCTTGAAAAATTCCTAAACTTTGACACTTTGATTTTCTAATGATGATTGATTTGAATTAATTAATTAATTTGAATTAATAAATTAATTTACGTAAAATAACAGAAATATTCTGAACGTCATATTGCTTCTATAATATTATTAGCAAATAGTTTTAAATTATTATTTTAAAACTGACATAAAGTGATGTTTAATTAAATTCCATATTTACTGGAGATTATTCATGACTTTTTCTTATTAAAACGAAATAGAAATATAATATATACATACAAAGAAGAAAAGGACTGATCTATTTTTACAACGTTTTTATTGGCTCGTATTCTTATTGGTCCGGTGGTTGTTTGTCCAGTACAAATCTTGCAATCGATTTTTAACTATCTTCCCGACTAGCTAGACATTTGAAACTTTTAGAATATACCAAAACACGACGGGAATGCATTTTTTAATACTTTTAGCCATCTTTAAGCAGAATTTTGAATTCATTGTTAATGTTTCGGGAAAAAAATCGTTAAAAGTAATATTTACTAATGATTATTATTGGTTGCTAAGTGGGTCCTAGCAACTAAATTATTAATATATACGTGCTTTACTATGGAAATCAATATGAAATGTCAAAATGACAATTCAGTATTCTATATTTATTAATACATAGCATTGTCAAGTTTATTGTCAAGTTGACTGGTAGTTTTGGGTGGCCTCCAGGGAAGGCGAAGCAGAGGAAGAGCGACTGCGAGCTAGGGCGACCAAGTGAAAGAGCTGACTGGGGGGGGGGGGGAACCATCCATTCTGCCCTGAGAGAAGCGGAAGATCGAGAAGGATGGAAAGTCTTGGTCGCTCAAAGGATGGCGAAATTCAAATGTGGTCACGATCCTCAGCCATGAGTGCACGACCAAGAAGATATGATTCAACAGAAAATTTAAAAATTTGGTTTATAAAAAGTTCTTTTTATCTTATAATTATTTATAATATTAAAATTGTCAGATTTTTATGCACTCGCTTCTCTACATGCCAATCATCTCGTACTACTGATAAGCATCGGGTGTGAGCAAAGATATTGATAAAACCTTCTTCTATGGAGATGGAGCCAAAATGTATAAAATTGACGCAAAAAAGGTCCTATGGTTAACTGATTAATATGGTTACAGGTAATTTTGCATTGTAAGTTCATACACTACCGATGTGACATTTATATTCTAATTTGGAAAGCATAACGCCCGCTTAGTCCATGTATATATTGTTCCTACAAAGGGACTGAAATACCTAATGAGTGTGGAGAAACAGGCAAGCGATCTCAAGTATGGAAGAATATGGGATAAACTTGAACATGTTTTTATTCTGACAACTTACTGCTCTCGTTTTATGCACAGACGTTCATTAAATATTGGTGTATTTGAAGGTTACAACGCACACTATTAATTGCACGTCTATAAATAATGTGTGGTTCATTTTCATAATTTAATAGTATGTGACTAGTTTGGACTGTTTCGAGGCCCCCTTTTAAATCTTCTGACGAATCGATTGCGTCATCAGTACCAAAGAAACGCGCCGTTGGTCCGAGAAGACGGCAATTGAGATCAATGTATAACGAGGGACTATACACATACGGGAGCAAAATGACCACGTAGCATATGAAAATGCAAAGGCTGCGCAGGATCGGCCACGAGCATAGAATGACAGAGGAGATGGCAAGAGAATACTGGACTTCACCACAGAAGATTTAGGAATGCTTGGCCAAAGCAACTGGAGAGTGCCGGCCCTGGATTTTCAAAGATGGAGGAAGTTTTTGAAGGAAGCCATGACCCGCTAAGGGTTGTAGTGTCATAAATGATGATGGTGAGTATTTAGCAATCTTTATATTATAAAAAATAATGTTTGTTTGTCTGTCTGGTGAATTGTTGTGTGCACACCCGCGGAGGTTTCTGAATTAGAAAAATCATTTTCTTCTTCAATCTATCTTTTTTATTCGTTTGGTTCTGATACCGTTTATCCGATTGCAATGAAACTTTTGTCAGTTGTTGTGCGTACACCCGCAAAGATTTTTGAAATAGTACAATCATCTTCTTCTTCTATTCGTATACGTTCCTATACAAAATTTGGAAAATCCTTGCTTCTCACATGGACAGCTGTATGTGGCCTGCTCACTCGTTGGAAAATCTTCTGATTTATTCGTGTACGCACCAGACGGAAAAAGAAAAAATATTGTGAATCCAAAAGCACTTCCATAAACAGAACTAAAACACAAACACTTTCGTTCTTTGAGTGGCATTGCAACGCATGCCGGGTGCTCGCTAGCATTTAATAAATCATTCAATAGAACAATTCCCTAAATTGCAATATTATTCAGTAAATCAATAATAATCCTCTCCATATCTTATATCTTTATATTATCTTATATACTACGGAAAACGGTAGGAAATATTTTATTTTCTCAGTGCCTAATTTTAACGTGCGAAATTTTTCCACACGACCATAATAGGAAAGCGTGTTTTTCCTTTAGCGCAAGCCACACTTAGAAGGAAATCGCTTGTTTATTACTTAACCTGCTTGTAGCGCCTGATGGGAAATCTTGAGGCTTCGTTTGGGAACCGGAAATCTACTTTGTTTTTTTCCCCACCACGTGGGTTGGTTCCCATGGGGATTAAAAGGTGCGTTTTATGGGGTGCCGGCGAATTTTTCGCTAGCAGCAAAAGCCTAGTCTAGTTTTCCGTCCCCTTTTGTCGTTTTCTGTCGAGTTGATAATTTTGCGGCTTTTTTGTGGGTTGATTTTTCCCGTTGTTCGGTCTTGAAACATACCGTGTTTTATTAAACTTGTAATAATATAATAATCGCCATTTAATCACTCAGATATGTGCCTACTATGGTCAAGTGGATAATTTTTTGCTTTTTAATAAATATATTCATAATTTGAAAACATCTCAAGCATATACTCAATAGAAAAAATCATTTTGTAGAAAAAAATGCGACACCCGACGGGACTTGAACTTGAATCTACTGGATTCGCGCCAGTATGCTTTTCCAATTAAGCAACGGGAATATTATTGAATCACGACAATATTACAACTTACAACGGATCGAATTCTTTTGATTATAGGATTTTTAGTTATCTATTACGTTAGTACATCAGATCAGTACCTACCTAAAATTATGCGGGTTAAATTTATACGATTTATTTTAGTTTATATTGTGTCAAAATTAGACTGGTATATAAAGATAGTTTCAAATTGATAAAACTTATTTATAGAAAACACATATTTTATTTGTGTTCATTTTTCTGGCTACCTTTATTAAAATTTCTGAAATCATATTTCTTTTCCTCTAAATACAACACACTTCGGAAAAGCGGCTGTCAATTATTTTCGGTCACAACGTGTTCAATAACAGGAATGCCGGTTTTTCATTTGTGAAACGTAAAAAGCGTAAGATTTTCTTTTTGTCAGCAATTTTCCCCTGAATCGTTGCGTCATATACGCCAGCCTGCTAGCATTTGTACTCTCCTGAGAAATCACTGAGTTGTGCCGTTGCCTCATAGAAAATATTGTACTGAGTACCACCTACTCTCTAGCCACACTGTATCGACTGAAAAATATATAGACATCTTGTTTTATTTTCTAACAGTATATTCATGATACATTTATATACATATACACACACACACACATATATATTATAGATATATATCATCATCATTAGCCGAAGTCAATCCACTGCTGCAAGAAGGCCATCCCTAGCTCTCTCCACTCTTCTTTATCCACAGAACTTTATGAGTTCGTCAATCAAGTAGGTTTTAAGGCGTAACTGTGCGCGTTGTCCAATTATGCCCGTGCGGCTTATATGCCTACCTGTAGCGTCGTGGGTCCCAGGTTCTAATCCTCGGTCTGACACGTACACATTTTGTTTTTAAATTTGTGTATTAGTCAGAGTATGCACCTAACAATGACGAAAATCATGTTCAACCGCTTTGCGGGCCAAAAAGGGTAACCGGACAAAACAGAACAGTGACCAAACAGAACGTGACAAAATAGAACATGACTAAAAAGAACAGTGACAAAACAAAACAGCGAGGGAAAAAATGAAACAATAATTTTTGTGGAATCTATTTAGGTTGGGTTAGGTTAGGTCATTATTTCGTTTTACCTAGTCACCCAATCATTTTGAACATAATATTATATTGAAAATGAGATATCCTAACCTTGCCGGTAAAGTCCCGCTTATTTGGGGATTTCTAGCGATTAGGAATGCAGAAATTAGGTATATAATTTGATTTATTATGGCTTATTAAAAATCTATCAACATAATAGATATAGGACAATTTCAATATTAATTTAATATTTTTCCTGAAAAGTCATAGTTATATTTATCGTTGTTCTGTTTTGTCATTTTCTGTTTTGTCACTGTACTGTTTGTCATGGAACCAATATATTATAATAGTATGGAGGATTAATGCCTTAAGCTTTAAGCAATAATATAATATACCCATTTGAAACGACAGTGATTATCTAAATACATTTTTAAGTTATCTGGAATAACAGATGCAAGACGAAAGACGGGCAGAACGACAGAGTTTTAATTCGTAAAAAAGTTTCATGGGAACATAATAATTATTTGAGTCTAGCAAAACGATTGAATTTCCTGAAATTGAGAACTGAACTTTGCTCACTGCAGGAGGTAGGAGAGAACCAACGAATTGATAAAGTTTCAACAGTAAAGAAGGAAAAGCTCAAAGCTCCATATTATACTATGTTTCAATATAACTTATTCAACTCTACAATGTTCCACTTTTAAGATAAGGATAAGAAATTAAAGTGTTTAAATAATATAAGTACATTATGATGACGTGTTCTGAGAAAAATAATTATAAAATAAAATGAACTTTTAAATACCACGTTTTTAAATTTTCTGTTGAATCATATTATAAACTTGACAATTATATGTATTAATAATTTAGTACAAATAAGGCAATTGTCACCAAATCATTTTTTTGCTGTTTTGCAACAAAAAAATATAAAATACTGAAATGTCATTTTGATTTTCATAGTAACGCACGTATATATTAATAATTTATTTGCTAGGACCATCCCCTTAGCAACCAATAATAGCGGATTGGATTACGGATTTCTTCCGAAATAACTTTTCATTCAAAACAGAATTAACTGAAAATGAATTCAATTCTACTTAAAGATGACCAAAAGTATTAAAAGAATGCATTGGCATCATCGGCATTCTGATATATTCTAAAAGTTTAAAATGTCTAGCTAGTCGGGAAGTTAGTTAAAAGTCTATTCCAAGATTTGTACTGGATAAACAACCACCGGACAAACAAGCATACGAGCTAAGAAAAACGTGGTAAAAAGGTCGATACTTACATTATAATATATTATATTTGTATTGATTTATCTGTTTATCTTTAACGCACACACACATACATGCACACTATCTCTCTCTGATCCAGAGATATCGCATTGCACTGCATAGTAATAATGATGGTATTATGGCAAAATAAGCCCCGCATGGTAGTTTTCACGTACAACTGTACAACGGTGAAAAATACGTAAATATACCGGCTTTATCGAAATAAATACTTAACTACCTAATTATATAATTTATTGTTGGCTAAATACTACAAGAATGTGACGGATTATACTCCCACCTTTTCTAGTAATATTTTATTTATGTATCTCTAGTCTAGTGATTTCCAGTCTGCGTTCCGCATTACCTTGGGGCAAGATCTGTCAAGGGCCTCACGATAATTCGGAAAAGCTCACACAAAAGGTACAACACAAATACTTCATTGTAGTTATTAATATGCTAGAGTGAATTCTACTTGGGGATAGCTGTTATATACCTAGGTACTTATAAATTATTGTTTACCGACCCCAATGTCAATAACATACCGTGCCACGATACTTAAACTCTTCAACAGGGGAGTTGACCCGAAAGTTTTTACCTTCTATTTTGCAGCATGAGACGTTAAGGTACACAAGGGGTGCAAAATGTTTTGAGATGACTCAGGTAATTACAGGTCACGGAGTCAAAAGAGCATACCTGCACCGGTTTAAAACAACATCTGACGGCAAGAGTTCCCATGCGACGACGGAAGCGTTCAGGACATCCTACATTTACTCCTCGATTGTCCATTTTTTAGCAAGGAGCGGTACAACCTGAACTTTTTATTACAGAAGGCAGATGCGGACATTCGGGTACCTACCAGAGCGAACGAAGCTGGAAGAGATGTACTTTTTAATTTCTGTATTGATGTAATAAAAAGAATCAAAATAATAAATGATGACTATAATAATATGTAAAATGATAATCCATTCCTTTCAGATCCAGTGATTGCAGTCATATAAGTATATGCTCAGAATATTAGTGCTATGCGACATTTCTTTTACCACGGGCTATAAAATAGCAGTTCTCAGTTTCCAATGAATACGACAAAATATTCATCAGAATCACCACCATCTTGCGGTTCAAAGAATTTTCCAGGCTTATAGAATTTTTAATTAGGCATATTTCTCAGCCGGCACAATTTTCATTTGACTAGCATCAGTAGTTGCCAAAGTTCTAAAAAAACTCGAAAGTAAATGCGAGGTATCCATAAAGGCATCTAGGAAAAAACATACCGTTCCAGTAGGCAGTCTGTGCGTTGCGTAGGAGAGACATTCTACGAAAGTGGCAGATTGAGGAATCAATACAAATAATACAAGAGATTTTGCCTGTGGCGCTAATATACAGTCGATGTTTTGTCCTTTTTATTGTGCTATCCTCCAGCGGATATCGGCGACTAAAGGCTTCGGCAGAGCTGCACTTGTAACAATCATGGAGGTTCTTAAGCCACAAAATGCGGCATCACAGCATTTGTAGTAGGTAATGTATTAATTAGATAATATTTGAGATACTAAAAAGGTAAATAGAGGCATTTTGAGTCTCTTTTCTCTTTCCTCTCTTCTTTGGCATATTACCGCCAAATTTACAATAATTTTTCAACCTATCTATACCATAATAATTATGTGTCAGTCAAGTAGAAGTTCTGTGATATTTTTAAAAATATCACAATGGTTCCGCCAAGCAAAAAATATTTTGATTTACTGATCTAGTCAGTATGTTAGAGTTATAGTAGGTATACAAAAATATTTTATAAGTATTGATACAAAATGATATTTTTTTTTATCTAATCTTTTTTGAATAACTAGTTTCGTTATATTTAATCCATGTGACATAATTAACAGATATGTTGTTTATTGGAAGCGCTGGTAAGGGTGGTACTTTATTATTTAAGAAATTGAAAATTTCAGATAGACGTAAGTGTGAGAGAAGACAAAGTTCCTGCGAAATATTCTGAAAGAGGTATTGGTATTATCAAAAATACTTTGTTCTTGTTGGAAATAGCAAACATAATATGAAAATTATTCCTGGGAACATTGGATATTAATATAGCAATCGTAGAAGGAACAAATAATTATAATCAATAGACCAACTAAAATAAATTGACAGATTATCACAACAGATATCATCAGAATGACCCAAGTAATAACTATTATTAACTTCAAATTAAAATAATTTTAGCTACCTACGTAATATTGCAACAAATTAAAAATGAAAGCGTATGAAGTTGTGATTATATTGAGATGCACGTCTTGTACTGTCACGGCGTCAAATTTTTTAGTCTATGGTTTCGTCATTTTGCAGAACATTTTCATAAGTTCTAATACTTTAATACAAATAATTAATTACATGATAAAAAGAACTTTTTATATTATACCACTTTTTTAAATTTTCTGTTGAATCATATAAACTTGACAATTCTATGTATTAATAAATATAGAATACTGAAATGTCATTTTGACATTTCATATTGCTTTCCATAGTAACGCACGTATATATTAATAATTTAGTAGCTAGGACCCTCGTAGCAACCAATAATAGTGAGTATTAAAATAAATATTACTTTTAACGAATTTTTTCCGAAACATACTAAACAAAATTAACTGCAAATTAATTCAATTCTGCTTAATGATGGTCAAAAGTATTAAATAAATGCATTTTCGTCGTGTTCTGATATATTCTAAAAGTTTCAAATGTCTAGCTAGTCGGGAAGTTAGTTAAAAATCGTGGACATACAAGAAAAAATTTGTACGGGACAAACAAGAATACGAGCTAATAAAAACATGATAAAAATGAAAATCTACCCTCAATAGCTGACGACAGCGGCCGATACCAGTCTTGGGTATAGCATAGATGCGCCGGTCAATATAATAAATTGATAACATATAGATTAAACTAGACATTTTAAAATACTTCTATATTTCAAACACTGACTTACTTAGGTACTATATTAGATATATAAATTGTCTAATGAGTGAACTAATAGATAAATAAAAATCACGAGATAAATTATTTTATATTTTTAACAACAATCAATACATATTTATGCGATTGAATCCCATATAAATTATTTTTTAAATTATCTTCTTATTAAGTATTTTGAATAAATGTGCTCTAACGATGTAAGCACTAACAAAATAACTTGTAGATTTGTATGCGAGACGCCAGAAATTTTGAAATTACGAGAAAAAAAACTTTATATTGAAAAACCCGACGATTCACGCCAAAATAATCCTATACAACATGTGAAGCAAAACGCGGTGTGTTTTATTTTTTTAAACTTTCGAGAGATGCCATACTTATTATGGGAAATTATCCTAAAATTATGACAATTATACTATAAATGTCTTTGGGCATATTGAATATAATATTATTATTTGTGCTTATATAAATGATACTGTGTTGATAGTTTAAAGAGTTTACATCAACTGGTAGAAAAGGTTAATGAGGTCAGTAATTCTTATGGTTTAAAAATGAACCTCAAGAAAACAAAACTATTACTAGTATCAAAAATAGCGACACCAGACACCAACACAAATTTTGTCCTTTACAGTGAACCAATCGAACGTGTGACCCATTATAAATATTTAGGTACATGGGTCAATGAGAAATGGGACCAGTCTCAGGAAATAAAAACTAGAATTGAGATCGCAAGGAGCGCTTTTCTCAAAATGAGACCCCTCCTTAGCAATCGAGATCTTAACCTAGGTCTGAGACTGCGTATGGTACGTTGTTATGTTCTCTCAATTCTTTTCTATAGTATGGAAGTATGGACGCTAAACCAAGAGATGTCACGGAGACTTGAAGCTTTCAAGATGTGGCTGTATAGACGCATCCTCAAAATTCCTTGGACTGACCGGGTGACAAATGTTAAAGTTCTCAATCGAATGGGGAAGGACCGAGAAATTCTACGTAGTATCAAAACCAGAAAACTACAGTACCTCGGCCACATTATGAGAGGACAAAAATACGGCATTCCGCAACTTGTCATTCAAGGAAAGATCAATGGGAAGAGTAGCAGAGGACGGCGCCGCATTTCGTGGCTTAAGAACCTCCGTGATTGGTACGAGTGCAGCCCTGTTCCGGGTAGCAGACGACAAAGATAAGATCGCTTTGATGGTGGCACAATAAGAAGAAGATATAAATAAACGTCAATATGAAAATAAAAATTATTTTTCTTAAGAAGGTAGGCTTTAAATAATCGCCTAGTATGGAGTCTTCGCCACTGTAAATATATATTATATTTACCAGTGGCGAAGGGTGACATTTGGAAACGGGTTGGGTGTGGAGATCTGATAAAAAGAGCACACTTGTCAGGTATACTTACGAGAATATTACGATATTTACTACTAATGAATAGGTACATACTAGTAAATGACAACGACACACTAATTCAATGAAACTTCAAAAACTCATTGACGACATAAAAATGAGCGATGTGTTTAAATTACGTATTTTTCAAAACATGTATACTCATCAAAAATCATTAGATAACATTTATTTTTATTTATAAAAACAATCTATACTTACTTATTTATTAATATTCGAATAATCGCCGTTGAAATTATTTTTTTAATTATCTAATTATTAATGATTTTGGACAAAGTGCGGAGTCGTGACAACATTATTATGCGCGAATGTTTTAGGCTCTGCGATAGGAGCTTACCTTATTTCATACAAATCAGCAGACTTGCTGAGGTTACGTGACGTAAAGTCCATACGAAAAAAATTCAGAATTATTTCACACATCGGAGATTTATTAACGTCAAGACGTCGCGGCGTTTATTATTTATTTACGGCGCGCTGTGGTATATTTTTTAATACCTTTGCAGTTGTTTTATAAACTGTGTAATACTGTAATACATTCTTATATATACGACATCTCTCGTTGTCAAAATAAATTATTTTTATATCACATAAAATAATTATGTGATTAAGTATATAAATAATATGTCAATATGCAATTAAAAAATATTTTTCTTAAGAAGGTAGGCTTTAAATAATAGCCTAGAATGGAGTTTTCGCCACTGATATATACCTACTGTATTGTTATTTCTATTCAGTATTCGATGATAAACATCACGTCGCTATTTGAATTTCAAACACGAGTATCGACACTTCACCGCGTTTCAGTTTATTTCCTGTAATTATCCGTGAATTAACGACCCATCGTTACGGACTTGCAAAGTGTGACGGGGTACTCAGTCAAAATGTTGCCTATATAAATTAACGTACTCTGCTTATTTCTGCCCGAATCTGTTTTCTTAATTGGTTTTGGCGGCAGGCCAATAATCTTGCTTCAGTGGATATTTTGCCTCGGAGATGCTCCCAGCGTTGCGTTGTCAACAGAGATAGGTATTACCCCTGTACACATTACATGCATTGGCATAGTTAGAATGCTCCTTTCTTACTTTCAATCCGTATATTATAATAGGCACTGAATCGAATTCTATTCTATAGAGACAGTCTTTAAATATAATAATAATATTACTGCCGAAGGTTGGTGAGTCTCTAAATCATGTTATGGAGTAATTGTAATTTGGACATAGTTATGCAGAAAGTAGCCAGTCCACAAAAATTAAAAAAAAAATGATATGATATAGATCAGATGCGAGAAGGTTTTCTCTACGTTCTGCTGAAAATAGCCAAGCCGCAAAAAATAATCTTGAAATAAAATACTATTTAGAATTTTACATTTTACATACATTTTTAATATCATGTTGTTGCTAAATTGCCATTATCTCAGCTCGACATTATTGCTGATATATACTGCATAACTACATTATTTGAAGTTTGACATGCCATCTAAAATCAGGCGTAATGCTAATTTCCATGTGCTTTATGTGCATGTTATCGGATGACATTGATTTTTTTGTCTAGCATACATATTTTACAACGTTTTTATTAACACGTATTCTTGTTTGTCCGGTAGTTGTTTGTCCAGTACAAATCTTGCAATCGATTTTTAACTAACTTCCCGACTAACTAGATATTTGAAACTTATAGAATATATCAGAACACGATGCCAATGCATTCTTTAATACTTTTAGCCGTCTTTAATCAGAATTGAATTCATTTTCAGTTAATTCTGTTTTGTATGGAAAGTTATTTCAGAAAAATCCGTATAAAGTAAAAGACTATTATTGGTTGCTAAGGGGGTGGTCCTATTAACTTAATTATTAATATATACGTGCGTTACTATGGAAATCAAAATGAAATGTCAAAATGACATTTCAGTATTCTATACCTAATATTTGTTTGTTTGTTTGTTTCTTTTTATTTACTTCATATCAAGTACAAGTTTGAGCATATTGAGCATAATAATACAATAGAAAATTTAAAAACGTCGTATAATTATTATAAAAAGTTCTTTTTATCTTGTAGTTATTTTTATATGTGCACATAATCCGTTTTTAACTCTGAATACCTAAAATATCGACTTACCCACTTTGACAGCAACCCCACGTTACTTATACATAATGTAACTAACGCTAGTGATTAAATTAGTTATATTGCAGGTTCATAATAGGAAATAACACACGAGATAAATGAACTGAGATAAAAAAAACTACCGGATGAAGGTTTAGCTTACAGTAGTAGGACTATGTAGAAATAAATTATTACCTGTTTAATAGAGTAGATGGCAAATTAAAACAGCAGAGGGTAGTCTAGCAGGATTACCCCAAGTATTTATCAAATCTGAAGAACAAAATCTGTTAATACAAACCTCTACTCTGTGGAGGCCCATATGATCATATGAGGATCGGACATGGTCGAGGGATTTTTCAGAAACTTGCCCCCAGTATGTCAAAACAAATTATTATTGTTTTACTTCCGTTAACTACGATATATTTATGCGAAGCAGGATTTTCTTATCATGCTGCAACGAAGTCAAAGTCCAGGAATAGACTCGACGTCACAACAGATAATAAGAATCCAACTTTATATTATTCTAATATAACGACCCTAAATCATCGAAGGCATTAAGAACTTCATTAAGCAAGCAGCCTCGCCATAAATTAATATACGTAAAAGCCTCGCGAGGCAAATGCTAATTCAATCAGTACGCCTCCTCGCCCAAGCGTTGGCGCGACCGATCCAATCATTGTCGGTTTGTCGATGCTCAAAAGTGCTGCGCGCGGCTGCCTCACGTAACGTTAATTTTGTTGCGAGCTGCCTCGCGAGACTAGTACGCGACTATTCACTAATTATTTTTATTGTTTTTTTCTATTTTTTTTTACCACGTTTTTCTTAGCTCGTATTCTTGTTTGTCCGGTGGTTGTTTATGCAGTTCAAATCTTGGAATCGATTTTTAACTAACATACTGACTGCCTAGACATTTGCAACTTTTAGAATGTATCAGAACACGATGCCAATGCAATTTTTTAATACATTTAGCCATCTTTAAGTAGAATTGAATTCATTTTCAGTTAATTCTGTTTTTGATGAAAACTTATTTTGGAAGAAATTCGTAATCCAATGCACTATTATTGGTTGCTAAGGGGGTGGTCGCAGCAACTAAATTATTAATATATACGTGCGTTACTAAGGAAATCAAAATGAAATTTCAGTATTCTATATTTATTTGTTGCAAAATAGCAAAAAATGATTTGTTGACAATTGCCTTATTTGTCCTAAATTATTAATACAGAGAATTGTCAAGTTTATAATATGATTCAACTGAAAATTTAAAAACGTGGTATGTAAAAAGTTCTTTTTATCTTGTAATTATTAAAATTTAGTATAGATCATGCATTATTTACCTACCCTACAAAATAAACAAGGTGTTTTGTTAAAATTTCAGGATTTGTTCTGTCGCAGGAAAAATTTGGAAAACCAAGATAGTAGACGTTTCTTAGAAGCATTGATTGAAAAGCCATATTGGATTATAATGCCATTGAAACCATTATCAACTTAGCATTTTTATTGCCAGACTTTTTACTAATTATATACCTACTCATCAGTAAAGCGTTTTCCAATAGATAAATAAATTTAAATACTTACATGATATGTTATATTACACCTTCTGACATTATTTATCTCGGTGCATTTGTGTCGGTGATGAATGAATATGTCAAAAATAAAAATTTCTCATAATACAAGTAAATGTCATCGTTATATTTAAGTATATTACTTACAGTACTTACAGTAGGTACAGAATCCTCAAAGCAAATAACACACCCAAACAAATCACCGTGAACAGGCGTCGTTCTCGGCAATTTGTCCAGCCTTACTGTCTTACTCCGAACCAGTCTTGCAACAAGCTCACTGCTCTCTCGGGAGGAATCACCTTGTCAGTAACACCATGGTGTATTTACCCAGAAACAGTGTTTTCTTAAGCTATTGTTCTTGTCGGTATTCAAGAAAACTGTTTCGCTAAATGGAGCGTTATGAATATTAAATGATTTTTATTCGAGTTTGAAAAAAGGATCTAACACAAATCTTTTAGATATTATGCACATGAGAAGCAGTCTAATAGAATTCGTCTATTAGATAAACATAATAAAAGAGTTTTTAGTTATTTAATTGTTATGGACTTATGGCTATATTATAGCTTTAGGAATTTCATGCTTCTTTTATGAATACACTCAATAAAACTATTTTACAACGTTTTTCTTATCTCGTATTCTTATTTGTCCGGTGGTTCTTTGTCTGGTACAATTCTTGCAATCGATTTTTAACTAACTTCCCGACTAGCTATACATTTGAAACTTTTATAATATATCAGATCACAATGCCAATGCATTTTTTTCATACTTTTAGCAATCTTTAAGTAGAATTGAATTCATTTTCAGTTAATTCTGTTTCGTATGAAAAGTTATTTCGACACCATTATTCGTTGCTAGGGGTTTGGGGTCCTAGCAACTAAATTATTAATGTATACGTGCGTTACTATGAAAATCAATATGACATGTCAAAATCACATTTCAGTATTATTTCTATCAACTACAAATTTTTTGATCGTTTAAGCTAGTCAAGTCAAGTTTATATGATTCAACAGAAAATTTAAAAACGTTGTATATAAAAAGTTCTTTTTATCTTGTAATTATTTTACTTTGAACTTACCTTCATCAGAATCTGACTTACCTACTTTGACGTACATGTGAATATTAAGGTGACGCATCAGTGAAACGCCAAATAATTTCCAACTGTACGCGCGACGAAATTTTGTACTCGCTTCGCATTCATGGAGGGAACGTCGAGTCAGACATACGTCACTTTGCTGCGTGACAGCGACGGGCCAATTAATTCTAAAATCGTGTAAAGATGACTAAAAACGTTACCCATTTACTTTAAAAAGAAAACATGTCAATGAATATATTATTATTGTTACTAATAGAATAATAAACAGAACATAAAATGGACGTATGTTGGATTTATATGAGAAATAATATTTCGTTTGACAGGCGTCTTTTGCACCCGCGACCCGCAATCCGCACATCGCCTGGCAACGATCTTTTTAGACCGTGCCTCAACTAATGCATGGCCTTAATGAAATGAAGGATAATAATATATAACGTAGTAGTTATTTCATAATATATTATAAATAATTGCCAACCTCTGGTAGGGAATTGCAAAATAAGAAGTAAACGTATTCATGTCTTTAACAAATGTATTTTTTCCTAAGTTTTGATGATATAAACAGATACTACATTTATATTTTATAGAAAAGGTCTTTTATTTTAAATAAGAATACACTGAATACGATAAAAAGGATGATGACGTGAGATTATAATCGCGAGGTAATGATGAGATAGATATGATCAAGAGATTAAAAGTATAAGAATGCACTGAGAGACCTAATTCGAGTGGAATAACGAATGTACTGTGTCGAGTGAAGAGATCGTGACAATAGCAGTAACTACGTCTCGTAACGGACTCGATGAGTGGAGTGTGTATTCATAGATTGTTCTTCTTATTTATATTAATGCAGTACATATTATATTACTGTAATATATTATTATGGTAACTGTCAATCAAAACAAACACTACTGATCTAATTATGATTGAGGAGACGCTGATAATTTATTATTGCTAATGTTTTGTTTAATAACAAAACTTAGATATTAAATTTAAGTGTATCACTAAATTAATGCTGAGTAGCTGATTGCTACAAATAATATATAAAATCACAGTTCTGTGTAAGATGGCAATACCCAATATGTCCGTTTTTTGGCAAATTCAGTTATGTGATTTGACCATTATTTGAATTTCTTAAGATGGAAAACTATGATATGTCATGACGTGACTTATTTTGGCTTCCTACAGTTTTACACTTTTATCCCAGATAAAAATGCAATTTATGACATGTATGATAATATATCATATTTGGTCACCATTTTTGTAATTCTCAATTTGACAGAATACGATATGTCTCTAAGCCTGTACTCACTACCCTGTAAAGCTACCCAGAACGGAAGAGGCTCCAGAGATTAACGAGTTAGAAGATTTAGATCCAACCAGTGGTGATGTTTAATATAAAACAATTGTAAACTTCGTGTCTTACAATGTTCGCGTGATATACAATTTGATTTTGTTATTACAATAAAATTATATGTTTGTGAGAACATGCAGTTTGCTTTCTTTAAAAAACAAAACCTTAAAAAACAACTTTAAAATACAATAAACAACTATGTAATTTGATCAATTGCCATGACATATCATGTTTTGCCACCTATATTAGATGGTAAACTATGATGTTTCATGAAAGCCTGGAGATATTTGGAAAATTTCAGCATTTTTTTTATAGATACCTCAATAATTTAAAAACTATCCCTCTGTAAAAAACTATTACTATATACAGATTTAACAATAAAGTAAGGCTTTCAAAATTAAAACTCTGATTTTTCCGAGCCCGTTAAAGCTTAAAATTGCTCTCCTGAACAATTTAGAAAAAGGGACATATTGGAGATTGCCATCTTACTACAGAGTTATCAAGGAAACAATAGTCACCTTTAAGGGTAGATAAATAAATTATTATTACATATTCGCAAAAACCCTATACGTTCATTAGACAAATAAATAGTGAATAAAAAGAGGAAAGTTTATTGAGACATTTTTATTACACTGGCGTTATGTCTCTCAAACAATATTTTTCTTATATTTTAATGCCGAGATAAACATTTAATATCTTAAACCAAATATTTATAGTACAGCTACTCAAAATCTATTAAAATATAATATTGTTTACATGATCTATTCACGTTATATACACAGTGCTTAGTAGTTAAAGCTTTAAAACGTTTAAGAAAATATTTTTTTATGAATCGATACTTGAATGTAAGAAAGATATAATAAAATAACATATTAACGGTGTAATGAATGGTAGATAACTTAAGAACACTTTGCGGGGCAGGGGTCGAATGGTCAGTTTTGTTTCATAATATGTTGTAAGCTTAAATTCCATGGCTTGTTCAAATTAACTTTTCTTCAATTTTACCACGTTTTTCTTAGCTCGTATTCTTGTGTGTCCGGTGGTTGTCCAGTATAAATATTGCAATCGATTTTTAACTTACTTCCCGATAAGCTAGACATTTGAAACTTTTAGAATATATCAGAACATGATGCCAATACATTCTTTTAATACTTTTAGCCATCTTTAAGGAGAATTGAATTCATTTTCAGTTAATTTTGTTTTGTATGGAAATTTATTTCAGAAAAATCCGTAAAAAGTATAAGACTATAATTGATTGCTAAAGCGGTGGTCCTAGCAACGAAACTATTAAAATATACGTGCATTAATATGGAAATCAAAATGAAATGTCAAAATGACATTTCAGTATTCTATATTTTTGTTTGTTTGTTTTTGATTAACTTCATATCAAGTACAAGTTTGAACATATTGAGCATAATAATTCAACAGAAAATTTAAAAACGTTGTATATAAAAAGTTCTTTTTATTTTGTAATTATTTTTTATGTAAATTGATTAGGTGCCTTTAACATTATATTATTTCTCCTGTCTTCAACGGATACGGATACGTGTACAGGAAATAACTTTTAAAAAATCTAAAATACACATTCTCAATCACGACAGTATCTCAGCACAGCAATCAAAAACTTTGTCGCCTTGACGAAATCTACACTCAAAAGGTGATGTAGTTTAAATTTTCATTTATATAATGTTTGTGATATTATTTATGTTTTGTAAAATTCGTTGTAACCTCTTGCATACCTACTAGAGGTTGTGAACGAAAATTTCTCAGTAAATCATAATTTTTATTTTTATTTCGAGATTCTCATTCTTGAGAAATCGCACTTTAGATAGGTAAATAACCAACAGTGTAATGAATAAATTACTAAAAACCAAACCTAAAATTATAACTATGCATGCCTCAGGACAGTTTGACAGCTTAGTTACTACATATTTGATTGTCTCAAGACTTGATCTCGAAAAATCAACATGTAACCTCAAATTTATAAGAATAAAAATAGTCCAAAATTTTCGCATTTTTGATTAAAACCTATTAACGTGAAAATTTCCATAATATTTTTTTGATAAACTATAGACACACTAGTCCGACTGTGATCACGAAGCTGTTAACTTCAATGGTAGTTCTATTTATTGCTCATACTGCGAATTTTAATGAATGGCAACAATTTAAACGAAATATGCAATCGACGACCTTCATAATATTCAATTGCAAACAAGTTCCCGCATTGCATTCGAAAATAATCCATAATTAGCACTACAATCGTAATTCGCAACCGACGTAGAATAATAGGAATACATTATATATACACCTGTCAATTACTTACGTGATCGCAGCCATGACATATTCTGGATCAAAATTGTTTCATCGAGTCAAGCCTATCAGATACCATTAGCAAGGCGTGCAATAATAGTAAATGCACTCCCTAAAGACAGACGATGTACTTTGCATTTTGTTTTTGAAACTTTATTTTATTGTATAAAATTGTTTAGTTAAAATAGTAAATAGTAAAATTCCTGATAACCGAATAACCCAAAGTCATAACTCACATTTTTCAATTTTGTCATTTTTCAATTAAATATAGGTACCAAGTGATTCTAAAGGCATTGATCTATATAAAGAAATAATTACAGGATAAAAAGAACTTTTTTATATAAATTTTTTTTAAATTTTGTTAAACCATTTACAAACTTGACTTGACTAGCTTAAACGATCAAAAAAATTTGTACTTGACATGTCATATTGATTTCTATAGTAATGCACGTATATATTAATAATTAAGTCTAGCAACCAATAATGGCGTCGAAATATCTTTTCATAGAAAACAGAATTAACTAAAATGAATTCAATTCTACTTAAAGATGGCTAAAAGTATTAAAAGAATGCATTGGCATTGTGTTCTGATATATTCTAAAAATTTCAAATGTCTGCTAGTTGGGAAGTTAGTTACTACGAGCTAAGAAAAACGTTGTAAAATAGTTGGCTGTCAAAAGTCACTTGAAACCATGTGAAAATCTTTGATAAAGTTGACTGTTGGTGTCATAACTTTTCAATTTTAATGAATACTGTGAGGCATATAGGCCTTTCTAACCAATCGGGGTGTTCTATATCTTATATAGTGTGCTACGTGTCTGCTACGTTACTCAGGAGTATTCTTTTATTTAAAAAATAATGTCAATCGAATCAATCACTCATTAATATATCATGTCAATACTATTCTTCAAATGACATAAAACAGTCCAAATTAGTAAGTAAATAGTAAATAAAATTGACCAATAGTTAAAATTTTTCGCTAATAGTATGTCACGCCGTAGCATAATGGATAAATGCGATGGATGAGGCATAAACTCGGGAGATACAGGGTTTGATTCCCCGTCGGGGTGACTTACTTTTTTTCAAAAAGATTTTTTCTATTGGTTATAATATACTCTCTCAGAAAGTGTTCTTCAAAATTACATATTTTCAATAATCAGAATGATAATATTATATTCTTAAATCTTGTGAATTATTCGTTGAATAAAAGAAATAGTTAATTACATAAAACAGTGTTCTGGTGGTTTTTTGCGATTATGTCGAAACTCGATTTTTGAAATATGTGAGTAATGACTTTAGGCAACTCATTTTTAATAATGTAAATGTCATGTTTTGAACGTCCTAAAGTTTGATTTGTTATGTACACAATGTTTTCTTCAATTAAATTAATAAATATGGTTGTAATTTTCTTGATAATAATTACGAGATAAAAAGAACGTTTTATATACAACGTTTTTAAATTCTGTTGAACCATAATATATAAACTTGACTTGACTAGTTTAAACTATCAAAAAAATTTGTATTTGACATGTCATATTGATTTCCATAACAACGCACGTAATATATTAATAATTTTGTTGCTAGGACCCCAGACCCCTAGCAACCAATAATGGTGTCGAAATAACTTTTCATACAAAACAGAATTAACTGAAAATGAATTCAATTCTACTTAAAGATGGCTATTAGTATTAAAAAATGCATTGGCATCGTGTTCTGATATATTCTAAAAGTTTCCAATGTCTAGCTAGTCGGGAAGTTAGTTAAAAATTGATTGCAAGATTTGTACCGGACAAAGAATCACCGGACAAATAAGAATAAAGGCTAAGAAAAACGTGGTAAAAATCGGGGTGTTATTAATAAATATAAAGGCCAAGTGAGGGTAAAAATTCAAAACAGTTTTCTTATGCGGACTTCGGTATTCAAAACACGGTATAAAGATTAATATAATTCTAACTTTTGAGCCTGGTGTATGTAACGCTATATAGCGGCTGTTATTCGATTTAACTTTTCCCCAGCCCATACTTCTGGCTGGGGATTTCCCTTTGATCGTATGTTCTTTTTCATGCGAAGAATTTGCGGAAAAATACTTTTCATATGGGAATGCAAATGAAATGTGTATGAATTTGACATAAAAAAAACATACGTGAATTTTATTTTATTATTATTTATCACATTCCTAATAATATATTATTTAAAAGGGTGTTGACTTGTGTAGTATTTTTATGCTTTGCGGCAAATTTAATAAGTATTTAATTTGAATAAAATAAAATATGTTATAATAGAAAAGCAAAAATTAGTAATTTAGTATTTACACGTTTAAGTAGAACATCAACGTCTACAATGGCCGAGTAGCTAACGCTTCGACTTATAACACTGTAGGTTACAGGTGTTATTGAACGGCGGTATCAACTTTATATAAACACCTTTTATATTTAAACTGTCTTTATTACAAAGTAATATATATATAATAGATTATGTTTTGGACAATAACTTGTTAACAGTTTGGATTGATACAACACACATTAATATTACGCATTGCATTTTCAGACATTTAGTTTTATAAGGAAATTAGTTACCTATAAAACAATATCCATTAGAAAGAAGTTTGAAATAATGAGCGATAAAGATGTATTGTAATCCAGACGAATGTATTGATAAGAGCAATGGTGCGATAAAGCAAATATTTATCAAAAATGCATTCTCGGCTATCAGTGACGTCCCTAGATAAAATGCCGCCCCTGGGTAGCGCCAAACTGCCGCCTTATTTTTTTATAAGTACATTATTATTTTATATATATAAGCTCAAGGTGGCCGCGCGGCTTAAGCGTTGGACTATCACGCCGTGGGTCCCAGGCTCGAATCTTGGGTCTGGCAAGTACACATATTGTTTTTCAATTTGTGTGTGAGTCAGGGTATGGACCTAATAGGTTGAGCAAGTGGCTGACATCCATTTCTCGTAAAAAACAAAATCTGTTAATACAAACCTCTAATCTGTGGAGGCCCATATGATCCGATCATCGGACATGGTCGGAAGAAAAAAAATAAAAAAATATTGTATCACCTTTCATGAGTCCAATACCTATCTAAGAAATGTGTTGTATGACTTGTATGGTTACATTATTAACAAAATATCAGACTAATTATTTGCAAATCTGCACGTGTCGTTTTTGGTCACCAAGGATGTAGAAGGGCAACGGAAGTAAACTAGATATCGCGAATCCAACTAAACCAGTGAGTTAAATTTTTTAATGTAAAGATATTTTCGTTATTACATACTAAGTTTAGGTAGGTATTTCTATATATTCCAAATGATTTTTATCGAATTGCCGCCCTTCGAGTAACTGTCATCCACAAGCGACGCTCGATCTGCCTACCCCCACGGGACGTCACTGTTGGCCATTCGTTATGCATGCTTATAAATACTTAATAGAAATACAATATATGGTCAAAGATGCGGGGCTATAACACGGGTTCGAGTCTTGGGTCTGGAAAATTTAAATAATATTGTCTTTCAATTTGTGTATGGAGTCATAGCTTAGACCTAATAGGTTGAGCAAGTGGCTAACATCCATTCTTACAAAAAAAAAATCTTGTTAGTATCGGATATGGTAAAAAAAGCAGAACATCATCATTCCAAGGTCTCGCGTTGCTCTTTCCACTCTTATCAGTCCTTAGTTTTCTGTTGCCATGCACTTCCATTAATTAATTAAAAAGCTTTTGGTCACGGTTGCCTGGTAGATGTTAGTCACCTTTTAAGTTTTTTTTAACCTCATGTAATTGGAAAATCATAAAGGTGTGAATCAAGCGATTACAGGTTCAAGTCCCGTCAGGTGTCGTATTTTTTTCTTTCAAAGATTTTTTCTCGTGGGTATATACATGAGATGTTTTCAAATTATGTAAGTTTATTGTATTATATTTATTAACTAGAAGGGAATTTTTACGTGTTTTTTACTTGACCAAATTTAATGTTTATGTTAAAAAATTATAATTTATATAACGATAGTAACAGTGCAATTCCTAATATGTGTTTAATTAATTTATTACTACCATATTTATTTTCTTTACTGGGTTTACCAGCGACACAACAAACATATCTCTCTGATCACTATCATAATGTATGTCATTCAGCAAGATGGCGTCAGCCTTTGTGTTGACATGTATTTGACCCTGTTAAAAATAGAACTAACCAAATTAGTCTTGTACTAATTTTGGGTTACATGTAATTTGTACGTATGCAGTTCATCGTGGGACACTTATTCGTGTGCCGCAGTACGTGAAATATTAGTTCGTACCTATAACATTTTATCAAATAATGACAAAATGCGGCAATAATTTACAAATAGTACTGTTCCAATTAGATTAATCCTATACTAACCTAACCTAGTAAAGACATCTCATAAAATTTGCCACATGTTGTAGCATACGTACAGATATACTCCACGGTGAAATGTTCAACGAAGAACTTGTCATTTGATTAAATGTTACACGAAATCATGTTTCACTAAGTGTCCTGCGGTGAACTGTTTACGTACAAATTTCCGGATACGCTAATTTTGTACATAAATTCTATATTAATTTAATATAAGTACACATATTTTTAAACGATTTCTAGTCAAATGAGGTGAGCATTGCCACTAAATAAAATAAATGAAGTTAACCATTTTTTGAAAATTACCTCTAGATATACAATTTTCAATATTATAATATAGTTAATATTATCATATTTTAAGGGTAAACGTGGAAAAGTTTGTAACGTTTTATGTAGCATAAAAAACCGTTCAATTCCCCTAAGTCAGAGCATCAGTTGTATTATTATTTTTATCTAGCAGTACAAAACCGTCATTTATTATCAACATTGCTTACACAAAAGGTAACCCACTTGAGAAATTTAGCAAAAGTTCATAAAAGGAAGCCTGCGTCGAGCTTTTTCCCGCCTATCCCCTTGACTTTCTTTACATAACATCACTTGTGTTAATATTTCTCGTTTTCTATCTTAGTATGTCGCTTTAAAGGAGCTATGCAATGATTTTCTTTCACATTAGATCTGTGGCAATCATACCACTCAGCATTACAATTATGTGAACAAATTAAAATAAATAAAATTGTGTTTATTCGATAAAAATAAAATGTTAATAAATTAACTTGGAACATAATAATACTAATACTTCGAACTTTTAGTGACAATTAGACTTTTAGTGACTTTAGTGACAATTACATTAAATTCATTACATTTTTTTTAAAGATGAATGAAGGAATTGTAAACTGTATCATTATTTATTTGTATTTCCTCTCAATGGTGACCCCGACGTTTCTTCACAGTTTTACCATAGCGCTGTGAAACTATTTGACTTTAGATAGGTTTTTTAATGTAGATTTTTTAAATTCTCCAAAATACATAATAATTTACTTAGATGTTTGTACTTAGTGGTTACTTTGGGAAACCGCGATGGCTGAATGGTAACGTGGTGACATATTATTATAATATCATTGTGTGTTTCAGGTTCGAATTCAGGGTCTGGTAAATAAATAACATGTTTTCTTTAATGTGTCTTTGAGTATGAGTATTTGTACCCACAATATATAGATCCAATATGTTATTAAACTGGCCAACACTTATTAATTGTAAATACATACAATTTGTGAATAAAACCTTCACCCTACGGAGGCTCATATAATTTTCTTAGATAAAACATGGTAAAATTGAATACTTTTGTACCATTTTTAATAGTATGTATTTCATAAAATAGGTAATCAAATACGCTATATTAGATAATATACTATCGACCAAATGTACTTGATGGAATTTGAATTCTAATAGATTCAAGTTTTGTACTATTATTCCATTTGAGTTATTTTTTGCGACCCAGGTTTCGCCTTTTGGCATCTTCAGGCACTATGTGCACTGACCAAAAGGCAAATATACCCTGACAACGTATACAATTAATTCTAACTTATATAATAAACTAATACAATAAAGTAGGTAAAAATTTTATCACCCACCTATTATGTCAACAAATGTATTTAATTGAAGTGTTTCTAAAAAACCCCTATCATTAATAACACAATCAATAGACATCGTAAAACCCTAATAATAGATGATTAAATAATAATCAATAATACTACATTCAAGAGGTCTAAAATAGTCAATACTAGTATTTTAGTGAAGTTAACTATTCAGATATATTATATTATCAATGATATCAGTCTTTAAAAAGTTATATTGTGTTATTAAACAAAATAAACTTGGAATTTAATGCAGCTAACTAATGAGATATATCGATATTATCTATCTGTCTTTAAAAAATTATATTAGACCAATATTCTTACATGCTGCTTTTTTATAAGCTTCTTTTCAAAAATCAAGAAGAAAGAAACACGATTATGTATAAAAAGACACGTTATTTCTAAGTAAAAAAATATTATTTGCTGTAGACAAAAGGAAGTTGAAAAGTTTCGTGAATTTTTAAATGATGTCACGAGCTTGTGCGGATATGATGAAAATGCCAAGTAATATCTCAACCCCTTGCAGATACCGTTTCCAAAAAATGTCCCAAAATTGTGCGAACCTTCGTTCATTTGATTAAGCTCGTCCACCGGGAAATCTTTGTTTCGATTTTCTTTTCGCGGGGAGAAAACATCCTGTCTTAACTTTGGATAAACTTTGAGGAAAACTTTCAGAGCCTTTTTATTGCGTTCGATTTTACAACTGAATATTGTCACTACTTAGCTAATGGAATCTTAATGATATACCTATACATAGGACAGTTTTATTGATATCATGGTGCTATTGCAAAGATTTAAATGCATTTTTACTCAACGAACTTCATACTTGTGTTAATATTAATTCTGTTAAATGTATATCCCTATTGAAATGAACATTTTTATCAAATAAACTTTGTATTTATTTTATAAGTTCTAATTATTGTACATGAAATTTTATTTGAAATATGAGGCGTCTAATTACAAAAAGCGATAAGTCCACAATTCGATATTTGCGGGAAACAACGCTTTTATGTTTCAAGCTTCAATTATTTGTTTTAACGTAAGATTAGTTTTTCCGTTGTATTTTATGTAAAAATTAGAGCCAAATGGCAATTTGTTTCAGCCGATAAACTCTTAAATGTAATAAATATAGGCAAAATAAAATTATACCTAGCGCTACTTGTACCTCACTTTTTAATTTATTCCACATAACGCACATATTTCCATGAGACTGTCATGAGTTTACCGGATACTACAGCATGGAAGACGCCATTTCCAATATTGAACGTTCCCTCATTGGTTGACTTAAATACGCGCGAAATCAACCAAGCTTTAAATAATATGAAACACGGACTTGGCGCTTTTTGTAATAAATCGAGACTTAAAATATTTTTTTTCGTAGGGTTATGTCGCGTTTTGGAATTTATAGATCAATACATATTGTGTAAACCTATATAAAGAATACGTGCGTATTTTTTCTCGATTTTGACCAAATGTAGACTTATTAGACGCCTCATATTATGTATTATAAGTATTATCCGAGAACCATTTTAAACATCTCTACAGGTACGGTCTGTTATTCTAGCAAATCACTTAACCCCAAAATCAATTAAAGAAGTGATTATACGCTGGATCGTATACAGAGAGTTAATAATCCCGGGATGGGAGCTATATGGCGTGATGTTTTTTTTAATATGACCGTGAATGACCGCGTTAACTATTTTAGAGCGAGATGCAACAATTACCAGATTGAGAATTGGAATGCAGCTACTTTGAAAATTTACCAATAGATGTCAAAAAATATTGTTTAGTGGTATCGTAATATATTTTTTTGAATACGTCATACTTGATTCCATTTGGAATCAGGTAATACGCAGTGACGTGTTTTAAGCGTCAATTACATTGAGCTTCTTTACGAGCTGTTTGTTGGCGAATTTATAATCTGCCTGTAAAGTCGCCCTGTGTAATCATCGAAATGTTAGCTTATTCGATGATTACACTGGGCGACTTTACAGGCAGATTATAAATTCGCCAACAAACAGCTCGTAAAGAAGCTCAGTGTAATTGACGCATTACCAATAATTATTGTAGATAACTGCCTTGCATACGGAATTTCCCGGAGTGTTATCCGTGTTAGTTTGGATTAGGGAAAAAAACTGAAACCTGTTTCCGTATTGGTTGGGTCTAATGTGGTGGCCGTCATTCCTTAGTTTCCTACCTATCTCGTATCCTTATTTACTATTGTCTGAGATATTATAGTCTGATATAGTATGAGACGACCGTGATTGCTAATAACATTTAGTCACTCGAGTGACATCAAGAAAGCGGACGCGTGTGGGGTTTTTATAGCTTAGCCATCGTTAACCACAGAGTAACAAAAAACGCATATGTTTGACCTTCGTTGCGCTAAATCTGATACGGTTTGAGCAAACATCGCGTCTATCATCCAACCTGAACTTGGCAGTGCGTGAGTGCGTGAATCCCAAACCGGCTCCAGCGCACGCCAGCCCTTTCAACATAAAAGTTCAGTGTCTGGCATCCTGTGTAGACCCCCATTAGTTCCGTAATTCACCAACATTACCTTTAAATTACAGTCCACTGCTATAAGCGCCACCATATTATATAGCCCTGCTATAGCATTTTTTGTAATGCATCTGAATCAAATTCACTTCTTATCGCACCTAAAGAAAAAATAAAAGTAAATAACATTATAATATAATTATTTACTCACAAACTAACTTCTTCATTTTAAAGTGTTTTTTACCAGTCACTTTAACAAACCAGTAGGAAAACTGCACCATGTTCGGAGAATGTATAATATTTCTTTTTTAATACCATGCGTAAATATCCAGTTGTTATTTGTAACAATAATTTAAAATCACATAAACCTATCTCTCTGCTGTATGTGGGTTACCCACCGTGCACTGAATAAGCTATCTATTGTGCAGTCTAATCTATCGAACGTTCAATAGATAAGGTCACTTTATTTATAATTTTAAATCAATTATAATATCCATTTTGTGTCATTTTTTGAAGAGAATCTTGGAAAATTGTACATGAAAAGTACGATAATAACTACAAGATAAAAAGACCTTTTTATATACCTACCTACAACGTTTTTAAATTTTCTGTTGAATCATATAAACTTGACTTGATTAGATAAACGATCAAATTCCAAAGTAACGCACGTATATATAAATAATTTAGTTGCTAGGACTCCAGACCCCTAGCAACCAATAATAGTGTCGAAATAACTTTTCATACAAAGCAGAATTAACTGAAAATGAATTCAATTCTACTTAAATATGGCTAAAAGTATTAAAAAAATGCATTGGCATCGTGTTCTGATGTATTCTAAAAGTTTCAAATGTCTAACTATTTGGAAACTGAGTTAAAAATCGATTGAAAGACTTGTACCGGACAAAGAACCACCAGACAAATAAGAATACGAGCTAAGAAAAACGATGTAAAATGCATTAAATATAACATAATTCTTAGATCTTAGGTACCAAAAAAAGAAGTTATTTATTAAATAGATGTGATAGGGTCTCATATCCCCTCTGTACTTTGCTGAACTTACCGGTAGAAGGTTGCATGGAACGTTTGGCTTACCACTGTGGGAGTCATGGTGTGGTGTATGAAGAGGTAGCTACGATGGATAGCTTCGGTACAATTAATAGTATGTTACCTTAGTTATGTTACAATACTTATGATACTGTTCCGAGGTCCGAGTCTCAATAAATGAGATGTTGTGCGGAGCGATACAGGGACTGAGATACTAACAGAGCGTGAATTTGTATTCGAGTGACATTTCCAATGAATTATGATTCGCTATTATTCATTGACGTAGTTACAATCAAAATAATATCTTGAAAAGAATATTTATGATACAATTATTATAATTGAGTCAGCTACTCTATAAAGCCAAGTCTACACTCGGGACTTTCCGTATGTCTCACGAATTGAACACAGAGCATGCGTTGTCAGCCCTCAAATTGGTTTGAAAATGGCCGATATTTTGTGATGAAAGTACTAGCGCACTGCTATCCGACCGGCTTGGATCTCTGTTCAACACCCCAGCAGCTTCGTATTTTTTCGGTAAGATTCGGGTGGTTCGTGCAGATGCTTGTCAATAAATATATTGATT
Organism: Rhyacophila brunnea; assembly: GCF_057557595.1. Classification (NCBI taxonomy): domain Eukaryota; kingdom Metazoa; phylum Arthropoda; class Insecta; order Trichoptera; family Rhyacophilidae; genus Rhyacophila; species Rhyacophila brunnea. The sequence continues at coordinate 24,559,398 of NW_028232904.1, read as the reverse complement.
TTAGTCTATTGGTAGTCGATGTTAACCCATCGCGGCCTATTGGCGCCAATTTGGCGACGGTGTTACAGGATGCAGATATGATGAAAATCAAAAAATTTTAATCATATTGTTACAAGTTGAAATTACTTAATAATATATGTAGCTATCATTTTATGATGTTAGTTATATACAGTCCAAAATATTTTTCAACAAATAGGTATTTGATTTATAAAATTTATTTTTATTTAAATTTGTCAAAACAATGACCAATTCACTAGGTATGAGGTATTTGAGACAGTAAAAAACATAAAATGGCCCTCCATCTTCTAAATATCTTGAAGAGTATTATATTTAGCTCCAGTTTTAGTATATTTTCCTTTTATTATTTACTTCTATCATGGACTTTTTATCTATGTAATTTTGTATAAAAAAAGGCTAAAAAACCCAAAAAACTATATTTGACATGTTTTTTTCATTCCACTTATACACAAAGTTTACTTAAAATATATAAATACTAATAGAAAAATTCAAAACCTGTAAATATTTTAAAGATTTATTTGAATTGAATGAATAATACATGAGTTATATCAATTTTAGTAATCAGTGTACCTTTTTAAGTGATCCTGAAAAATTAATTCTGTCTGGAATGGGTGATCATATTGGATGCATATTAGTATTGAAATATTACGATTTTTTTGCAAAATGTTGACTGAAATGATGACAATGAATTTTATTGAGGAGTTTACGGCACATTGCGCATTATGGGATATAACCCATAAAGACTATACAAACAAACTGAAGCGCAGGTATATTATCTATGACTTTACGAAGTGAAAGCTGTGATGAACCTGTGTAAAACTAGAATTTGAAAGTTGAAGAGGAAGTGGGTGATGAAGTGACTAAATGTGGACTTAGCTTATTATGGAGGATATGGCTGAATTTTTGGAAAAATAGATATTGCGGAATTTATAATTGCAGTAAGCTATTTACTGAGTTTTCATTATTTGGACACTACGGGACATGGATATTAAGGAATTTATAATTGCGGTAAGTTATTTAATGTTTCCGAGCTATGTACTGACACGGATTGAGTTGTAGATATATTATAATGTACATAGATATATTATAAGAAAATATTATTACGAATCTTGAGTTTTTTGCAATTCAGTAATTATTTGAATACGTGTATTAATTAAAGCTCTAAGTACCAAAAAGTAGTATTGCCTGTGGTTACAAAATACTGAGTCATTGCAGTAAAATTGCATGAAGCAGACCTTTTGAAAAATGTGTTTTCACAGTGTGAAGCAATCTCGGCAGCTTCCATAATTTTAGGAATTAAGAACTCGCGAGTGTCAACACACTTTTGTCAGCCATTTTATATTGAATGCCGTTGATCACTGCAGTGATACTTACATCATTATAAATAAAACACGCCAACGGACTTACAACGTTGCCAGATTTAAATATTTTCCTGTATTTTTTTGACTTGCTTGAGGCACTTAGGCCATAGTTGACGTTATTGGCGTTGGTATGTAGAACATTTTTCTATAAAAATGTCAGTTTTTATTTTTTTGGTACTTAGCGCCTTAATTAATACACGTATTCACAACAAATTTTGTTGTGTGTATATAATTTTAATATATCAATAGAAAGTTAAGCATTCTTATGTGGCGCATTTCTGACTGAAACAACAACTTTAACAATATTTTTAACATCAATCTGCCGATATTATATCCGTGTTGGTTTTTCATCAATATAATGGAGTTCTTTTAGACACATAGACATCAGTCTAATCTATCTAATGTTATACTGTAGTACTAACTTTAAAAAAAGTTTACATATATAAAGTATGTATGAAGCAGTGTTGTAAAATTTTGATGACAGTTTGTTTTTTGACGAAGACTTTTATTTTTACTGAACACTCATTTTCAATTTATGTTCATTTTGATAAATTTAGATATTATAAATAAACATCGAAAATTTATATTATTTTTAATCGAAACTATGAAATGGTAAAAAAGGCGTCAATAATTATGACGGTGATGTATTTACGATTTTTTTTATTAGTGTGTACTTTTTCTGAGATCATAATTGATTCATTGCAAGGATTTATCTCTTAATATAGATCCTTTCAATATAATTCCTTAAAGGATTATAAATGGGCCTCTACAGAGTGGAGGTTTGTATTAACAAAATTTTGTTTTTACGAGAAATGGATTTTTGGCAATGCATTTTTTAAATACTTTTAGCCATCTTTAAGTAGAATTGAATTCATTTTCAGTTAATTCTGTTTTGTATGAAAAATTATTTCGACACCATTATTAGTTGCTAAGCGGATGGTCATAGCAACTAAATTATGAATATATACGTGCGTTACTATGGAAATCAATATGAATGTCAAAATGAGATTTCAGTATTATTTCTATCAAGTATAAATTTTTATGTTCGTTTAACCTAGTCAAGTCATGTTTATATGAATACGTGTATTAATTAAGGCACTAAGTACCAAAAACAAAAAAACTGACATTTTTATAGAAAAGTGTTCTACATACTAACGCCAATAACTTCAACTATGGTCTAAGTGCCTCAAGCAAGTCAAAAAAATACAGCAAAATATTTAAACTTGTCGATGTTGTAAGTTCGTTGGCCTGTTTTATTTATAATGGTGTAAATAGCACTACAGTGGTCAACCCCATTCAATATAAAATGGCTGACAATGGTGTGTTGATACTTGCGAGTTCTTAATACCTAAAATTATAGAAGCTGCCGTGATTGCTTCACACTGTAAAACCACATTTTTCAGAAGGTCTGCTTCATGAAATTTTACTGCAATGACTCGGTATTTTGTAACTACAGGCAATACTACTCTTTGGTACTTAGAGCCTTAATTAATACACGTATTCATATGATGATTATCTTGTAATTATTTGTTATGAGCGTGTTGCCAACAGTGTTTATATTGTACGTGTATCTTTCTTCGTTAGATAAAAATAATTGCATACGTATTATAAAAATAAAACCTTAATTCAGTTTATTATATTTTTTTTAGTATTTTCTTTTCTGATCCACCCTTTTTGTTCAGTCATAGATTTATTTAGTAAAATTTATAGGTGTACATTTTATAGCCGTTCCAGCAATGATATTTATTCGAAGTCGTAATACCGATGGTTAAATAATAATATATGCTCATAAAGTCATGCAAGGTAAAACATATTATGCTTGATCATAATCAGAAGGTACAGAATTGTCGTACACGCTACAGATTAATTCAAATGAAGTTAATATATTAAATTTATGCGAATTTAATTTTACGCACAGGGGAATAAATTGTGTTTAAATTTAAATATAAATCATATTTTATCGATTTAGCTTACGCTATCACTGTATAATATTTAGATTGAAGTGGAGTAATATTTTTACTTAGGAAATTATTGATCTAATTCAGTGGTTCTTAACCTGGGTTTGATCGAACCCCGTGGGTTCAGTGAGTCAGTCTCAGTGGTTCGGCGGAGGTCAAGACATACACCCGACGCATATGATTCGTGATCACGCAACATCGCTTGGCCTATCTGTGCTGAATACCTCGATGACATCATTGAAATTCAGCAGAGCAAGGTTCAACAGTAACTCTTCAGAACAACAACGCTCTCAATGTTTTGGTGTCAACAGATGGTAATGTACCTTGTTATTGCTAAGAAAGCTCTGGAGATTTTCATTCTGTTTGTTACAACATATCTTTGCAAGAAATCCTTTTCGAGGATGCTGGACATAAAAACGAAGAAAAGGAGCAGACTTTGTTGCAAATGACATGAGAGTGGCACTTGTCAAGGCGAAGCCGCGCATTGCTCAACTGGTCTCTGAAAAGCAACAGCAGAAGTCACACTGATTTGTAGTAAATATACATTATTATTTTTTTGTTTTTGTGTGAAAATCATATTTTAATGGCTTTGTTCTTTGAACACAGTGATGTTGATGCACTGTTCATTTTGTGCACTAGTAAAATATATACCTATGTTTTGAATTTGCAAAAAATCATATTTTATTATTTCAATTAAGAAGGGTTCGCTGAATGCGCATATGAAACTGGTGGGGATCAGTACCTCCAACAAGGTTACGAACCACTGATCTAATTGTATAATAAGTTTAGTCTTACAACGCAGTTTGATTTTACTTGATACAAAACAGGCAGCATGATTTTAATTTAAGAGCGTACATATAAGTGAAATGGCAAGTAATTTTCAACAGTACGTGGAACGAAATTTCGCAGTCGTCGCCAATCGGAGACTGAAAGTGGAGGTGTGAGCACGTCAATTTGTTTTATGATGGTGTCGGAGGAATATATTCTTAAATCGTGTAAAGTTGATTAAAAAACATTTCGCATGTATTTGAAAAAGAAAACATGTCAATGAATATACTATTATTATTACGAATATTATAATAAACATAACATTAAAAAGACGCATGTTGAATTATTATGACAAATTATATTTCGTTCAGCTCGCGTCATTTGCACAATCCGCCCACCGTTTAGTCACGATCTTTTTAGACCATGCTTCAGCTGAAGTATAGCTATTTTGCGCAGTTTTGAAACAATGTACGACAAAAAATCAACAGATACCACCCAGGTCACAGACAGTCAAAGATTAGGATGAGGTTTCCTATTAGCTTGTTTAAGAGCGTGTTCAGAAAAAAAATCTCCGACATCTTTATTTTAATGTAAAGTATATAATTATTTTCCTTTTGACAGTTTCTCAAACGAGTATTTTCCGACTAACTTTCTTCAAGGCATGCTCGCCTTCCATTATTTTGAAGCTCGTTAGTCACTTCTGCTCTTAAAGCATTTTCCCTTACTCTCACGTGGTATAGTTTCCAATCCCGATATTCTGGAAAATTTGAATTTTTATGCACCCGTCAATTACTTGCATGGTCTCAGCCATGATCTATTTTGGGTGAAAGCTGTTTCCTCTTGTCAGGCTCACCAGGTACCAATAGCGAGGGCTGTGCGGCTGGTCAATGCACTTCTTAGAGATGTAGACATTTTAGCGATGCATTGTGTATTCTTTTTTTATTGTGAAATTTGTATTTTTTTTGAATGATTGTTGTTTTTTATTTTATTTCTTTTCCATAAAATTATTTCTTGTTTTGTTTTTTTTCTCTACCTAGTTTTTCCTCTCGTTTATTTACTTGTATTTTTTATTCTAAATGTCACGTGAACGTGTTAAATTAATAATTTGTTATGTGCTTAAATAAATACAAAATAAATAATGTAAACTATGAGATTGTTATCGTTTGTAGTAAGATAATCAAACTCTTAGTCACCCTTATAAAGATTTAACTTAGGTAATAACTATGAATTTTTAAAATGCAATTAATTTGTTTGCTAAAAACGCCCAAGATAGCCGAGCGGTATAAGGGTCGGCTTATAGTGTCGTGGGTCCCAGGTTCGAATCCTGGCTCTGGAAAAAATACACATATTGTTTTTAATTTTTGTTTGAGTCAGAGTATGAATCTATTAATTGGGTATAGCAAGCTTAGTGGCTAACATCCATGCAAGGAGGCCCATATGATATTATTATGATCGATCAGATATGGGAAAAAATTCACCGTCTATGAATTCGTCGTATATTATGTGGATGAGCTTTTTCACTGGACTGTAATTATTTTTAAGGGAAGATGAGAAGGTCGGATCTAGGGATGAGGGCGATGGAACAGGATACCAGTAACTGACCTTTGTGATGATGTATGATTCCTCCGTGGTCTGGTTTCAACTTTCACTCGAGTATCGGTATTGTTATTTTAGGTCACCCGGTTCGTACATGCACGCACTTTGTGCCACAGTTTTATGGATTATATGTGAGGGTGTATGAATGATGATGATAGATTCTGAATGAGTCTGTATCTATCGAGTCAATCACTTAAGCGACGGAAATCTATTAGAAACCCGCACACGCCCGCTGTCGAGATGCAACTGAATGTTTTTTGTAACACCATCTCTCATCACCCGTCATTGCTTATTGATTGTCTGGTAACAATAACACTGGGGATTAGGAGGTGGGTGCGGAGATAAGGAGAGGAATGGAAACATAAATGCAATACGTTGATTCACTCTATTTTCTTGAATTGTAATCACAATTTATAGTTCTTCATCGCCCATTATAAAATAATCCTTAATTAAAAAATTACCATATGTAACGTAATAGCATATTCATCTGTATAGAAAAATCCATCAACGGATGAAAGCTTCTCTGAACTTACTCATAATCAAAGCTCCGTTAGAGTAATTACAAAGTAGGGGATTTAATTTCAACTCTCGTTTTACTTTGAATCGTCAAACAGTACGTACAACCCAGTAATTCAGGCTTATTTAACCATCAATGCTTAATCATATATATACTTTATATTACAATATTTTATTTTAAGGGGTATTTTGAGATATATGTGAGAAATATTAATAAATGTCAGGTCGGAAATTCCAATTTTGATATTTATCATTTACTACTGGCTACTTACCCACGATAGCAGAGTAGCTAACGCGTCGGTTTGTAATATTTTAGATCCCAGGTTCAAATCCTGGGTCTGGAATATACAGTTTTTTCTATTTTTTCAATTTATATATGAGTTGTTTCGAATTGCGACGAAGTTAACTAATGTTTTCACAATTCTTTCTGAAATTATTTATAAATTGACTAGTGGTTATATTTTATAATATCCCAGAAGTGTTTTAAAATTATGTTCACTCCCGTTGCCACGATGGTCTCGGAGTTTAGAAATGACCTTAAATCATAGATACCTCACTTATTATTATGTATATAAACGTCTACTTTTAGCTATCTGTAGATAAAATATTTAGGCATAAAAAGAAAAATATGTCGGTAGTTGAATTGAATGTCTTATATGTAAAATTAATCATTTTTCGAAAGTCTAATCAATATTTTGATAAGACAGTGACAGGGCTATCTAGAAAGATATATGTTAGAGAAACGCGCATAATAGTAATGTAAACATGAGACACTATTTTAAAATGTCATTTGTTAGTCAGAGATAGAAATTTATGTCTTTGTTCAACATAATTCTGTGAAGGATGCATTCAGCCGTAGCCTCTTACAATATATCGAACCTTGAATTATAAATGTTTCAAATGCATCTGACGATAAACGCCAAAGCAACCCTTAATGTAATGTTATAAGTGTTCATTTTAGCAAGTCAACTTCGCTTTATATGCCGTTTATTCCAAAATACTGACCGGAAAGGCTCAGTTTTATTGCGCCCGTAATAAAAATAAATTTACCCGGATTTTGAATACAAACCCTTATTGCCAGGTATGTAAGAATTACATCGGTTTGTGGGCCATTTGTATTTGAAAACTTCGAGCGACCTAAAAAAAACATACTATTATTTGGGTGCACAGCAGGCAGTCGAACGGTTAGATTTGTGCGTACTCCCATCATCTACACGTCGATTATCAAATTGACAAATATTTTTGAAAATATTTAATCATGCCGAGAAGATATTTAACAGAGGAAGAAATCAGGGTGGCTGCAGAGGAGTTTTGTGATGACTCTGATATTGAGTTTGAAGTGAACGACAATAATATTTCGGATAATGAAAATTTAATAGAAGTTTATAATATATAAGTATTAAATTGCGGTACCTATCATATTATACATATGTATAAAAGTAGATTTTTCTGGGGATACAATATTACATTAAATATATGTTTATGTATTTTATTATTGACTATAAAACCTCTTGTTATGAAATTATCTAAAAGTCGATGTGATATATCTATAGTCTAAGAGGTATAGACTTAATACGTGCATATAGGTTCAAGTAACGTAGTGATTTAATTTTTTTAATGTGTATTATTTCAACATAATAAACATAATATTAAAATATATTTAGTGGAAACTATACGATCGGAGTATTTTTGTTGTTTACTTATTCTTATGTAAGTATATTTTTAATGTGTTTTAAAATCCGATTTTTAATAAAACCTATTAACATGATACAATAAGATCACAATTTTTAAAATTATGTATACAGGGAATCGATATTGCAAAATTATAACTATTATTTTATGTGGTAAACGTGATAACGCAAGTCCATGCAGATGTTATGCTACCTAAAAACATCCCTCGTTCGCTTCGGATGAATTAGCCACCCCCACTCTCCGTGAAATGACAGCGTGTGTTGGTTGTTCCATTTAAAACAGATCGAGACATGCCGTGGTTTGGTTATGACGTACATTTATCGATGTTCGATTATTATACACGATTATAAGACAATTGCATGTGATATACACAGAATAACATGTTAAACGATGACTAAATAGTATTTAAAAACATACTTTACCTTTTGAAGCAATCAATTAGCTTTTAAAATGCCTTAAAATGCCAAATTTCCATCGGGACACTGAGTGGACGGCATGGGATCGGGCGTAATTTTTTTACCATGGTAAGGGAAAGGTTATGATCGATCAGATATGGGAAAAAATTCACCGTCTATGAATTCGTCGTATATTATGTGGATGAGCTTTTTCACTGGACTGTAATTATTTTTAAGGGAAGATGAGAAGGTCGGATCTAGGGATGAGGGCGATGGAACAGGATACCAGTAACTGACCTTTGTGATGATGTATGATTCCTCCGTGGTCTGGTTTCAACTTTCACTCGAGTATCGGTATTGTTATTTTAGGTCACCCGGTTCGTACATGCACGCACTTTGTGCCACAGTTTTATGGATTATATGTGAGGGTGTATGAATGATGATGATAGATTCTGAATGAGTCTGTATCTATCGAGTCAATCACTTAAGCGACGGAAATCTATTAGAAACCCGCACACGCCCGCTGTCGAGATGCAACTGAATGTTTTTTGTAACACCATCTCTCATCACCCGTCATTGCTTATTGATTGTCTGGTAACAATAACACTGGGGATTAGGAGGTGGGTGCGGAGATAAGGAGAGGAATGGAAACATAAATGCAATACGTTGATTCACTCTATTTTCTTGAATTGTAATCACAATTTATAGTTCTTCATCGCCCATTATAAAATAATCCTTAATTAAAAAATTACCATATGTAACGTAATAGCATATTCATCTGTATAGAAAAATCCATCAACGGATGAAAGCTTCTCTGAACTTACTCATAATCAAAGCTCCGTTAGAGTAATTACAAAGTAGGGGATTTAATTTCAACTCTCGTTTTACTTTGAATCGTCAAACAGTACGTACAACCCAGTAATTCAGGCTTATTTAACCATCAATGCTTAATCATATATATACTTTATATTACAATATTTTATTTTAAGGGGTATTTTGAGATATATGTGAGAAATATTAATAAATGTCAGGTCGGAAATTCCAATTTTGATATTTATCATTTACTACTGGCTACTTACCCACGATAGCAGAGTAGCTAACGCGTCGGTTTGTAATATTTTAGATCCCAGGTTCAAATCCTGGGTCTGGAATATACAGTTTTTTCTATTTTTTCAATTTATATATGAGTTGTTTCGAATTGCGACGAAGTTAACTAATGTTTTCACAATTCTTTCTGAAATTATTTATAAATTGACTAGTGGTTATATTTTATAATATCCCAGAAGTGTTTTAAAATTATGTATGTTCAATAAAAAAATGTTATATTCAAAAATCTTGTGAATTGTTCGCTGAATAAAAAAATAGTTTTAGTTATTACTTTAACAACAAATTGGCATTACTTATGACAGGGACGCTCACAATGGCCGAGCGGCTTACGCGTCCGCTTATAATGTCGTGGGTCCCAGATTCGAATTCTGGATCTGACAAAATAATACACATTGTGTTTCAATTAATGTTTGGAGTCAGAATATGAACCTCACAAGTGGTAAAAAAAATTGTACTTGATAGAAATAATATTGAAATGTCATATTGATTTCCATAGTAACGCACGTATATATTAATAATTTAGTTGGTAGGACCCCAGAAGTAACCAATAATGGTGTCGAAATAACTTTTCATACAAAACAGAAATAACTGAAAAAAAGTATTAAAAAAATGCATTGGCATCGTGTTATGATATATTCTAACATTTTAAAATGTCTAGCTAGTCGGGAAGTTAGTTAAAAATCGATTGCAAGATTTGTACTTGACAAATAAGAATACGACCTAAGAAAAACGTTGTAAAAAATACATGAGAAGTATAATATTTATGACAGCTACTTCTAGTCAGTTATTGATATCTCTCGTGGTGGAAATACTTTTACAATGCAATAATATTATAGGAAACATCAAATATTATACAGTATTATTTTCAGATATATATATATATTATACTTATAAACCATAAAAGTGAGGGTAGTATCACACGGAAACTATCACTAGAAGTATAATGTATATATAATTTATAATATATTATGTAGATTAACGCATCGAGTTGCCAAGCAGTCCGCGATATAAATCATACCCACGGACCGCTGTGCCTGTGCCAAGTTTTGTGACGACGGAAGTATCGTCACACTTTACTTGCACTATTGCAGATACAGCACTGAAAACTTTAGAGCATGTGAAACGTGCCTTATGGCTGTATGAAAGTTACGTTTTCTACTATGTAAGGCTAATGAATTTTAATGTTTTAATATAGTCTTTTGGCATCTAACTCCATTCCCTTCTTATTTAATGAAGATGCCCTAGTTTTCTAGTGCTAAAGACCATAGTTGTTTATAAATACATAATTATTATGTATTATAAAAAGTTGACAGCAATAAAAAAAATATTGTGCAGTTTTTAACAAATACTGGTATTAAATAATATGAAATAATAGTTTTGATGTTATTATCAGTGCTCGAAATAGAAAATCTTATGAACCGGAGCGCTGAATAATCATTCAAAAATATCAAATTATGTTAAATATTTTTCGGATATCATAAGGGCGATATGCGCAATAATCAGGGTTTCATTTATACTTGAAAGGACTCTGCGATAATACACATTACTCCCCCCCCCCAATACAACATTAAAATGTAGTTTTTTTTTTAATGGGTACCTACTTATTTTTGCAAAATCACTTATTTTTCGTCAATTTACCTTAGAATTGGGCTCTTATCTTCAAAATTCTAGAAGCTCGTACATTTGTGTATTCCTTCGCTGCAAGGTTCTTTTATGATTTCAAATTAATTTTCGGGTTCCGGAGACCTACTAATTTAAGGTCCTGGACCTGTAGCCTTTTTATCCCTTTTTTGTAAACACATTTGAAGTCCGAACAGCCTATATTATATTATTGACCTTGTAGGACTAACCATTAATAAATAATATATACATTTTTTCCCACGAATCAGTTCTTACAGCTTTAAAAACTACATACCTACATGCAATATTATCCTAATAACATGAAACGGAACACAATTTTCAAAGAAGTCACGAGCCGATAAGGCCCCCATAGACGGACAGTTCTCGTAGCAGTTTGAACATGGCACAGACAATAACTGTTCAATAACTGTACGTTAGTGGACACACCACAGATCAGTTTAACTACCCCATTTAAAATCTGTCGAACTGTCAACAGACGTGCCCATATACGTACAGTTATTGTCTGTGGCAGATCAAGTGTCAAAAACTATGGAGGTTATGTTCGCCGAGATCATACACAGGGGTACCATGTGTTAAATTAGTTTTAAGTAGGGTATACTTGAACGAACGATTGATCTACGAATATTTTTACTTTGTTAGATTTATTATGATTACAATTTATTGTTTGTGTAAATATATGTCCAGATTCTTTTATTTTGAATAAATTATTCATAGTATACTTATTGTTGTTTTAATAAAATTTAATTAAGATAAAATACATACGTATTGTTTTATTTAAATCAGGGTTATATACATTAAATTTGTGTAATATGTTTTATTCAATCACCAAAACAATTTACTTATTGGTTTTGAATAATATCTATTAATTTGGTACATATTATAACATTAACTTAATACTAAATTTACGTAAGTACATATTTCTTTTGTCTAGATTTATTTTACATCAAGTTTACATTTTATTTTTTTATTTACATTTAAGTAGTGGAAAATATTGTTTGCGGTACCTAGTTGACACCACAATATTCGTAATTATATAATATGAGTATCTCGCAAAAGAACTAACACGCAACAAAAATAATATACTTCTTACGAACGAACTATGACAGAACTGTCAAAATTTGCCGCCAAATCGCGCCAGCTACTCCTACTTTACGTTACCAGCATCTAACGTCAAACGAGAACTTTCGGCTAGTTGAAATTCCAACAGTTTTACAAAAACACGGGAGTGGGGGGTCGCTGGCAGTTTGAACATGGCACATATCTGAAAGGTCGAAAAGTGTCCGTCTATGGGCGCCGCAGATTATCTACCAAAGATAACTGTATAGTTATTAACTGGCATGTTCAACCTGTTACGAGAACTGTCCGTCTGTGGCCGGCAATACGGTATCTTTTAGAATTTCACGAACAGGAACGGCGCTCCGGTACGTTCCGGTCTATTTCGAGCCCTGGTTATTATTCGGTATCAAAATGTCTAGTGGAAGCCCATTATGATAATCTTAGAATCAAACATGGTGTAATGTGAAAAAAGATATATTTCTGAGGTGTTTTCGAATTAATATACGATTTCATACAATTATTCAAATTGTTGTAATACTGACGTGTGTACCTATTTGTTAAGTACAAACTAAATATTTTCTATAAGAACATACTGGAATAAGTTAGTTGTATAAATTACTTGGCCTTTTTCAAAACAAAGTATTTATGCAACGTTCCAAAGAGAACAAAAACAAATTGCCGAGAAAACATAAACATCATTTTTTATTGGAAAAGTGCTCACAGTGGGTACGTAAGTATTGCCCGGAATCGATTGGCTGAAAATCAACGGAGTACATTATTTGTTGGGCACATTTATAAACAACCCTCCAATTTAGAGGGTAGCTGCGCTAGAGGTAGCCGCCATATAGGAAGCATCCATAGATTGATGGTTTCAGGAAACGGATACTCAAAGTGTACATAAATACACGTTTTTTAAAAAATATTTTGTTTTAAGGGTGTTATATTTTTACGTTAAGGCCATGCATTAGTTGAGGCACGGTCTAAAAAGATTGTTGCTAGGCGATGTGCGGATTGCGGGTCGCGGGTGAAAATGACGCCTGTCAAACGAAATATTATTTCTCATATAAATCCAACATACGTCCATTTTATGTTCTGTTTATTATTCTATTAGTAACAATAATAATATATTCATTGACATGTTTTCTTTTTAAAGTAAATGGGTAACGTTTTTAGTCATCTTTACACGATTTTAGAATTAATTGGCCCGTCGCCATCACGCAGCAAAGTGACGTGTGTCTGACTCGCCGTTCTCTCAATGAATGAGAAGCGAGTACAACATTTCGTCGCGCGTACAGTTGAAAATTATTTGGCGTTTCACTGATGCGTCACCTTAATAATGTTTTTGAAATGACATAAATATAAACCTCTTTCAAACCTTACATTTATTGTAACGCATTATCAATTATGTATGCCAGTAAATATCTGAGGATCAGTTACTCAAGACTGAGGTCACCACGCACTGTGTGCTTTGACTGAGATTACATTACTTTAAGTTAACAGTAATTTAGTAATCATGAAAGAGAACAGCATGGAGAATAGATTAAAATTAGTAGTTACACATAAATAAACCGCAAATATAAAACTGCCAAGTCATTCAAGTGAAAAGTTCTTCACGTTTTCAGTATAAGACTGCATTTATGCCCATCAAAATATGGTCCAGTGGGTCCAAAAGCTGATTGGTCCGAATCAAACAGTTCTTCCGCAGATGTGGTTTGAATCCAGAGGTATTAAATAAAAGAGGGGCAAGGAATCAGCTTTATCATACAACAGAATGAAGCAGGCCAATTAATAGCCGACAACTTACAAGAAATAGCGACGCGATAAAAAAATGCTGGGCATCACAGAGGATTTACTTTGGCCTTTTCACCGTCATTATAGCGTACCCATATACGTGGAAGTTTTACCGCAACTTGACTACCAGCCTGCCTCTCGATACTTTTATAGGAACATGCCTGCTTCAGCATACTATCGTATAACCTGCCGCCCCTAGTTTGAATCGTATACTTCTCCGCCACATGAAGATGTTGATTAAGTAAATCCAAACTCATCTTACTAGGTTTCCATAATGTTCAGTCAAAAATTGAATGGTTTTGTTTTTAGAGTCAGTGCGGTTATCTCCAATTGCTTTTGTAAATTAGAAACAAATAAATGCCACACGTGACACAGTGCCATTTTATTCAATAGTTGTTGTTTATATTTGGGTGGTTCAAAATAATTATGGAACAAGTTCATCAAAATGGATCCTGAGATATTTGGACCTAAAGATAAAACTTCTTTTGTAAAATTCAGGAATGTTTTCACTATATATACTTACCATATTTGACAGTACATAGATCAAATAAAATAAATAGTCGAAATATAAAATATATTCAGGGTTATATTAGCGAATATCTTTTTATACAGCTGAAAAAACTGTCAAAATGTACATGATTCACATTTAATTTGATGTCTTATAAATACAAGTATTGCCATTTATGTGAAAAATAAATTGTTGAGCTACGATTGTGATATTAACAAAAAATATTAAAATCTGTTTTATCAAGCCACTGAAATAAAAAAAATCGATTTTTATGAAAATTGGACTTGATCCATAATTATTGTGAAACACCCATTTGTATGGTGTAGGTGACATTTCATTTATATTTATATTACTACTAAGAAATTCTAATGGATTTAAGTTTTGTACTATTCCATTTGAGGCATTTTTTACAATTAGGGTTTCGCCTTTCGGCATCTTCAGGCGTCGTGTACACTCACCAAAGGTAAACACACACTGACAATGAACACTCTTAACTCTAGCTTATATAATAAACCAATACAATAAAGTAGGTAAAAACTCCATTACCTACCTATCAAGTGAAAAGTCACAAAAATTCAACAAAAGTTAAGTAAAAGACCTAATTAGTAAAAACCCTATCTTATTAATAATAATACACTTGATAGCATATTATAATAAATCGTCAAAGCCTATTTATAAATCATTATTCTTTAAACAATAAAAATACTACACTCAAGAGGTGTAAATCTTCAATTCTAGGAACAATGGTCATATATTGGAAAATAATTAATGGAGTTAACTAATGAGATATTAGTCTTTAAAGTCATTAGTTAAACAACTAATACTCAATAATACTCTTACGCGGTATCTATTTTACAACGCATTTCTTAGTTCGTATTCTTATTTGTCCGGTACAAATCTTGCAATCGATTTTTAACTAACTTCCCGACCAGCTAGACATTTGAAACTTTTAGAATATATCAAAACACGATGCCAATGCATTCTTTTAATACTTTTAGCCATCTTTAAGTAGAATTGAATTCATTTTCAGTTAATTCTGTTTTGTATGAAAAGTTATTTCGACACCATTATTGGTTGCTAAGCGGATGGTCCTAGCAACAAAATTATTAATATATTGTGCGTTTCTCTGGAAATCAATATGAATGTTAAAATGACATTTGAGTATTAGTACAATTTTTTTGATCGTTTAAGCTAGTCAAGTCAGGTTTATATGTATCAACAGAAAATTTAAAAACGTTGTAGGTATATAAAAAGTTCTTTTTATCTTGTAATTATTTTTATAACGTTTTTTTTTTAATATACCTACAATATATTATAAACTCACCTAATAATTACTACTAAGACTTCTGCATTGGCTCTCATTGTCGGTTGAGTGTTGAAAAATAATATATTACAATATTATGTAGTTAGGTACCTATATTAAAAAAAATTAAAAGAAAAATTGTAAAAATAATCAGTGATTTTATGAGAATTTCTCATTCATAACTACATGTGTGCGTTTTTTTTCCAACTAAAAAAAACAAGGTGACCGTCGTACACAGTATACGATATTACTCATTCCACAAAAATATAACCAATTAAAAAAAAAGTGAAAATCGCCGTAAAGTTGAAGCACTCCCGAACGGCCATCCAGACATATAAGGACGCGAGACCATTTCCCGGCATGCGTCATTGGCGTCGCGAAATTACGACGTTCTATCCGGGAAATCACTTCCGCTTTCCCGGCGTCGAAACGAACGGAAAGCTCGCTTGATTGTCAGCGATACGATTTTCGAATTTGCGGCAAAACAATTCAGCCTTTGATGACTCGTTATTGTCCATCATTTTTTATTTTATTTATAAACCTGCATGACACTGAATTTTACGCCGATTTTTGTTTTCATAATATTTTTTCATGTTACGAAAAATATGACAGAATATATGTTTACCTACATAATTTAAATACTCAATCAAATTAAGGCGGTAAACAACTCATTAGGTACCTGTGTCAGTAGATTAATCGACGATATTAAATACTGTATCACAATGACAAAGTATTTTAATATCCATTTCCATAGTATCAAATTATATATGCCGTCAATAATAAATTCCCAGCTACTCGTATGTCCATTGACGCAAATGCCATTTAGTCGCTGACTCGATAAATATAATTATTTACTAAATTATATTGTTTAGATATTATTTTGATGTATAAATAACGAATAATAATTCATCGAAAATGTCACGCGAATCTAAGTACCTGCTCCATTACTATTTCAATATCCGTATCATCCCGCACAACATCTGATTGTACCGAGATTCGGACCTCGGAACATTATTTTAAATATTGTAACATTCTATTGTGCGCTACAAATAAAACTCGCTCCTGTATCCATCTTCGACTTCTTCATCATCATCCAAAACACCATGGCTACTACATTGGTAACTCACATCGAACCCCACAAAATTAAGATGCTTTAGCTATTATAATAATATTTTTATTAATTATTCAAGCCACGAAAATTAAACCTATCTAAAGCATGTCTTTTCGTTATTTTTGTGGAACTACATTGTATGTATCAGAATGAAAGACAATTTATAATATCACTTTCCCCTAATAATGGTATGAGTTGCGACCAAAGATGTTAAAAAAACCTTTTTAAAGAGATGGAGCCTAAATATATTAAACTGAAACTGGAAGAAAACTTTTAACTGGGACCTTACATATTTATAAACGGCAATATTACTGATTTAATTAAAAAAAAAAGGACATATTAAGTAACTACATAAGTAATGATATCGAATTGAACAAGATGCAGGAGTTTGCAAATGAAAGCGGCAATGTAGATATTGAAAAATAATGTTTTACAAAAAGCGATCCTCATCATTGGCTCTCAAATCGAGCAGGTCAAAAACTACGTCTATCTCAGACAACAAATGTCAATTAGTGGTATGTATGACAAGATTGCTTGCAAAACCAAACTGTCATGAAGTGAGTTCGGGTACTTGAATAAATTCTTTAAAAATGCTCTCCCTTGTGTCTTAAGCGTAAAGTTTTTCAACCAATGTGTGCTACCAGCACATGCATGAATTCTTATAAGGTATAAGAGAAATACATAAAATGTTGCTAGGTAACGTGACATAAAAGGTGCATGTTGGGTATAATATGGAAAGATCAAAAAATAAATCAATGAATAAGGAAGCAGACAATTATTAATCGTACGCGGAAGATAAACAGATGAACTGGCAATGGACCGGTCGACTGCTGGACAATTTTCGTCACAGAGTAGAACTCAAAGGGACACTAAACAGGGACCTACTAAAACTTGCTGGATAGCTAATGAACAAATACGTTTCAGTGGATGTGCATAGTAACGAAGAACTAAGGTCCGAGAAGAGTGGAAAAGTCTAGGAGAGGCCTAAATCCATCAGTGCATCTACCCCGACTGATGATTATATTGAATTGACAAACAAAAAAGCTAACCACTAAACCAAAACTATTTTTGAAGAAGTTTGATGTACTTGAAGAGCTTCCTTTTGACATTCTTAGAGCAACGTTTACATTCATTTATACTTACACTACATTTTCATTATATTATCATCTTCTGATAATGGCCTCTGCAACGAGCCCGAAACGTAAAAAAGGAAGAGGGACACACTGTGGAAACCCAAAAATCTACTACGATAAAAAAACAACCGTGAAAGCCTCAAACATTGTATACTTGAGGAGCCGTTAAGAGCGAACATAAGTGAAACGGCATATAATTTCCAACTGTTTGTGGAACGAAATTACGGCCGCGTTGCCATTCGGAGAGCGATAGTCGAGGTGTCTGCACGTCGATTTGTTTTGTCTTGGCGCCGGATGAAAATATTCTTAAATCGTGTAAAGATGGCTAAAAAACTTTACGTATGTACTTAAAAAAGAAAACATGTCAATGAATATACTATTATTATTACAAATATAATAGGTAATAAACATAACATAAAAAGGACGCATGTTGAATTTTTATGACAAATTATAATTCGTTCGGCTTGCGTCATTTGCATCCGCGACCCGCAATCCGCGCATCGCCTAGTCACGATCTTTTTAGACCATGCATCAGCTGAGGTATAGCCTTAACATAAGAAGTCCAGTTGAACACATTGGATTACGAGTGATACTGAAGATTAAGTACATCGGCAAAAATACACGGCTAAAGGTTTGAATCTTTTCTTACTCAGAGATATGTATGATTTGCTTCTAGGTATTACTAAAATTTTCATTAAATTATTTATTATTATTTTACTAATAATCATTGTAAAGTGTAATCATCCCAAATAAATGCTATTAATATTTTAAACAATTTAAACTTATTTAATATCCGGGAAGCTATTTCATTATTGTTAAAATCATGATTATCACGATCTTTGTACGCCTACTTATAAAGTTTATCGTACAATAAAATGACGATGATCCAAAGAATTATCGCTCCATTGTAAGTTGCCCCAAGGATTAAAATGCTCTTTTTCTTATTCCATTCAAGAAAAACAATTAGTCAAAGCCTCTCCGTTGTTTCAATGAACCGTGAACAATTAGGATTGATTTATTTTTAGTGAGATTTAATTTATTTCGAGAACTCCTTAACATTGACAAACAAATTAATTTCGCTTTATTTGTTTTCAATTTTAAACGAATTAAAATATCCTCTTTGTGATTAGGCAGGTACGTAATTTTATTATTTTTCATAATAAAATACCTCAAATATTTTCATAAGATACTCGAACAAGAGTATTCTTTTTCTCACAGTTAATAATTTCTTGAAGGAAATAAAAAATATTAATCAGAATACGACACCCTTCATATAGACAACCTCAATAACAAACATATTATTAGAAAATAACTTTCCTTTCCTTATTTTTCTTTTTTTATAAAATCAAGTTTTCGCTCGCTTTTTTAAAATAGTTTCACAACTCTGATATATTTAATATTATTTATTAGAATTTAACAAAAACAATTATTTATTCAAATTTTATTTAGCTTTAAATTTTTTTTAACACATAGTGAAAATTACAAATTATCAATTTAAGACGTTCACAACATGACATTCTGAAGAAAAGAAATAATAATAAAACAATATTATATATAAAAAAATAAATAGATCAGCATTAAACAGTAGAAAAGTGTAAATACAAAAAATGAAGGCATCCACCGAAAAGGGGTCTATAATATATGCAAAAACAAAATTGTTCAGGAGAGGAGAAAAACGTTTTATTCGATCGTGCGGACTTTTGGAGTATATCTGTGTTAATAATTATGTTCATGAAAATACTCTTTATCATTGGAATTTTTTTTTATTTTGGATAATAAAAATAATCATAATATAGAAGCCTCTTCTACGGTAAGAATTTTAGTGTTGCTAATATCTCAAAAAGTGTGGCAGTTAAAATAAAAAAACTATCCAATATCGTGAGCAATGCTATATAGTATATAGAACCATTTTAGTCAATAAAGTCACTTTTTCACATGATGTATTATATAGACCCCTTTTCGGGGGACGCCTTCAAATATAAAAATAGATAACAAATATATTCAAGAAAGTACACCGAATGATCAGCTCAGTCAGACCCCATTTTAAGAATTTATAAAACAATGCCCACCTATAATACTCATCTCACGCAGGTGGAATATGTCAATATCCGAAGTGATTTAGTTTGGGAGCTATTACCCTCTCAATTGGCATTACCAATGGCAGTTTAGTTCTGCATCTTGGGAGCACAAACAACAAATGCCCTCTATTCAGAGACACACAAGCCAATACCATCAAGAATGGCCGAGTTTCCATTTCTGTATACGTCAGAAAAATATGTAACCAACTAAAGTTCCCCTATCATATTAATTATCTTTATATGGATCATAAAATAGTTTTTTTTCAATCAAAAAAAGTATTACAAGATTTAGCAAAAGCTCTTTCAATTTTTATTATTGAAAAAAAATGCTTCAAATTTTTTACTTATTTTCTTTTTTCATGCACTGTTGACAGCCAGCTGCCTCACTAGACCTTGTTGGTCGCTTGGTCTATTTTATTATCTAATCTAATCTATTAGTCGTAAAACTACAAAGATTACAGAATAAATCATAACATAATTAATTTAGTATTTAACCAACCACCACTTTGATAGATAAGTACCAATGTAGCGTTTTCAGATAATATGGGAAAGATGCATTTATTTCTTTTTAAAATCACATGAACACCAATGCGCCGACTTTAATTTAAATAGTTTTTTTTAATAATAATAATCACAATAATTAATACGGTGTTGTGATTATCACTTATATAGATAGTAAATACATTATAATAAATTAATCTTCAAGCTGCTTCCACTTCTCTCGATCCTGTGCGTTGCGATGCCACGTACTTCCGCAGAACATTATCATTTCATCAATCCAGGTCTACATTGCGTACATTTTGAACCTCTTGGATACCACTGGATGACTAAATTTGTCCAACAATTGTATCTTCTTCAAGCTATGTGTCCAGCCCATCTTCATTTGAGGCTTGAACTCTATTACATCGCAAACCCTTGTCTGCTTCCGTATACACTCATTCCTCTTTGTGTCCTTTCGCGTTATGCCCAGCATGCACCTCTCCATACCACGTTGTGCTACTCTATGTTTCTGGATCTATCTTTTACTTTGGGTCCATGTTTCATACGCATATATGAATACGGGAAGCACGCACTGTTTGAACACTTTGCACTTTAGGCAGAGTGGAAGGTCACTTTTGAAGACATTATTCAGGTGGCCAAAAGCACTCCAGCCCTAGCTTTACTCTGCGAACAATTTCATCAAATATACATCCATCTATAGACACTTGTTGAAACCCAAGATATTTTAGAATAATTATCTAAGAGATAATATTATTAAGGTTTTAAATTACGAAACCGTTGAAATTACCAAATAAAAGTCTTTATACTTATAGTTATATAACACTATTTAAACAAATATTATGTGGTTCAGAAGAAAAATGAAGTTTGAGTCGATAACAACGTTGATAGCTTGATACCCTACAAAAAAAACTTGCGAGCGCTGTGAGGAAACTTCTGAAGAAAGAAAAACGGCGGAAAACCGGGAAGACTAGAGATGAATATAATATTTTCAATAATAAAGTCGTATTTTTTTTTTTTATTATTACCTAAATTTCGTTCATAAGTTATATTAAAACAAAGTTTTAAAAAGACTTTTGCTGTACTCTGTATATTACAGATACAAGATAACTTTAATAAGCATCTATTATTGTGGTCGACCCTAGGACTTGTCCAAGAAAAACTTTTCATAGCATAATATCTCATATTATGTACGTGAAGTTTTCTCAAAACTTTCGTCCAGATGCGGAGAAGAAATCTTTTAGCTTATAAGTCCTCGCGACTTGTAACCGAGATGAGTATCTTTTCTCTCTCGTATAGTTGTGTTAGGAAAGAAAACTTGATTATAGAGACAATTTTAAAATTTCTCGTGTAGACGTCTCTTTTACGCGAGCGCGATATGTGAACTATAATACTCTTACAAGAAATGTAATATTTCCTTCAAAGTAAGAATTCTGTTTAAAGAATAGAAAGTTTTTATTTTGAAATATAAATACTACGTTAGGTTCTCTTTATTTTATTAAACAAGCAGCCTCTTATTACGATCTGAGAATGGCTCGAGAGAACCTGGCTCGGCTACGTGCTGTGGAGACCTGAAGAGAAATTCAACCTGGCTTAACTATTCTTCAAGCATTCTTCTTCATTTTGGCATCCAAGAAGGCTGTTAATTACTATCTACAGAGTGTATAAGGCACTGAATGGTATGTACATGCTCTAAGGGGCGGAAATGGATAAATAAGAAAAAGAAGACAACTCTATGTTGGTTTTGGCTTACTCTAGTACTGCGGTTCTCAAACTGGGGTCCACGGTCTCCGTCCGTATTTCAAAAAAATACTACCTAATTCTTAGGTCAATATTTATTATAAAAAAACCATTATTCGTAGAATGTTTTATCAGATTTCAATGGTCAAAGACATAGCTTATAATCAGTATCTTTAAAATTATCTTTTAATGTGATAATCGTGACCATTTTTTCAATAATAAAATGCTTAATTCTTGTCAAATTTGGGATCACAGAGATTATAAATACAATTTTTTATCATAAATATTTCACTATATAATGTTAACATTAATTTTACTAATAGTTTTATAAATGCATTTAAAATTTAATAAATCTAAAAAATCTTAACGCCACTGCACATGGATGTACTAAAATATGACTATATTCTAAAACATTAGATCGAGAAGTTTAAAAAAATACTATTTTACGTAATAAAAATACTTTATGCAGTCATCAAATGTTTTAAAATAAATATAAAGGATAATAAGACTTCATAATTATTTAAATAGATTATCTACAACGTTTAAGGAATTTCCAGGCTTATGCTCTGAAAATACCACAAAAGCTCCATTTTTACCTACGTGGGGCATGATGGCCCTTAAAGCTGTAAGGTATTAACAAAACACCAATGTGCTCAATACAAATAATGCGCTTGTAGACATTAAACAATGAAAAATATATCTTTAAAGTGATGCATATGATGAAAATGACATAATAAATATAATTAACTATTTCTTTTATTCAACGAATAATTCACAAGATTTAAGAATGTACCATTCTGATTATTGAACATACATAATTTTGAAAAACACTTTTTGAGAAAATATATTATAATCTTTTTGAAAAAAGTCAGCCACCCCGGCAGGGAATCTTCTGGGTTTACACCCCGTCCGTCGCATTTACGTCTATGCTACGCAGTGACATACTAATTGCGACAAATTTCAACTATTGGCTTTTTTAATACCTACTCATCGGTAAGAGCCACCCCGGCAGGGAATTGTACCCTGCCGGGGTGGCTCACTTTTTTCGAAAAGATTTTTTCTATTGGTCATAATATATTTTCTCAGAAAGTGTTTTTCAAAATTATGTATGTTCATAATAAATATGTTGCGATTTTTAATATAGGACGCAACAAGATTATTTAAATTATTCTTAAGGGAATATTATAGGCATTATTTTAAAACCCTCAAAACAATAGAGCTTTTTCAATAAAATTTACATATTTTTTGTCATAATAATAATAATAATAATATGTAACTTAATATTTCCGAAGCTAATCAAAAAGACTACCCACCTAAATAAATAATTAGCTTATTTTGATATAAACATATTCAAACATGAAAAGTTATTTTTATACTCTATGGTACGAGTAGGTAATGATTTCATTCAAATATTATTTTCGTCTATACTTTGAAATTAATTAAGATAAGAATTAAGAAATTTCTTGGTATTTTCTTGTTAAGTCTAATTCTAGTTAAAAAGAAAAAAATATATATCCAGACAGGAAAGATTTCTTTTTAACTGAAGATAGTACTTATAAAAGTTGATTAAACCTGTAGGATTAATAGATTATGATTGGTTTTTAATGTTCTCTTAAGAAGGGGAGGATTTAAGTCTTAACAAGTGACAGCTTTACTGTTTTTTAATATTAAATTAATACAAATTTGGAACGAAATTAAACACAGAGCTTTCACTGCCAAATCGAATATCATTTAGCATTTCTACGAAGGAATGGCGAAACATCTAGAAATAGAAAGGTGTGAATATTATTTTAATGCTTGAGTTTTCGATGTTTTAGTAATGTAGAAATAATTTTGTTCTGCGAGACAACTAATAAAATGTGATTGACATCGTTAATAACGGGAAGATCACTGAACTGAAGTGTCTGAACAGAAAAAGACTCTTCTGTCTAGTTGTCACGTTTTTATAATTATTTGTAGGGATACATTCCTGCTAATCTAGGATCTGAGTGGTGTAGCAAAGAAAAAAAGAATTTATCTAACGCTAATAAAATTTCTTTTATTTTGTTAACTGTCAATTCATGGTGGAACTGCACTGTATTGTTATTTTAATTTAATAAAATGCAATTTGTTTGTAGTACTTATTCCACTTTTAATCAATAGGTTAGGACCGGTTTCGTCCGCCCCAGAGGGACATTTTCAACTGAATACATTTTTTTTAAAAACAATATTTATCAAACAAAATACAAGGCGACAGAAATAATATAACAGTAGGTACATAAATTATCCGTCTAATAATACCTTTCTAATAACAAATTAATTTAAAATTAATGAGGTTGGACATTAATATTTCATACTACATCAGGGGCGTTAAACAAATTATTTTAAAATATTAACAAAACACAAAATGTGAAACAATCAACTCTTACAATAAAATTAGTATCAACAGCTAATAAAATTGATCGATCAAGTGGAAGAAAGCTGTGAAGGCTCTCTAGTATCCCTTACCTAAAGGCAGAAAAGATAGACTGCTTCGAGGTATTTTGGAGTGGTAAATATCTTTATTAGTTGAGCCAATTATGATGGCCGTCATTCCTTATTTTCCCACCTACCTTAAATTCTTATTTATTATTGTCGAAACACAAGGCGACCACCATTCACGGTTAATCAGTCGACCGTAAGGGAGTTGCATTCAGTTACATCTAGACAGCCGTCGTTAATTACAGAGTGATTCAGTCAAAACGCATTCGATCTTCGTTGCGCTAAATCTGATACGGTTTTAGCAAACGTGGCGTCTATTATCCGTCCTGAACTTTTCAAGTGAAACCGTAATAATGACATTCCAAACCGTCAGTTTACCAGTGCGTGAGTGCGCCGCCAGCACGCGCCAGCCGTCTCAACATAAAAGGTCAGTATCTGGTATCCTGTCAAACACCACCCCCTAGATCCGTAATCCACCAACCATCATCTTTAATTTACAGTCCACTGCAAAAAACCCAACCATAAACCCTTTCAAACCGAATAAGTACCTATAAATTTTTAATTTGATGAATACAAGATGTAATTAGTTAGAATTTGAAACTGACAGCTAAATAAAAAAACGTTATTAAAGTGGGAAGATGAAGTAAATATTATTTTAAAAAAGCGACATCTCTATTGTTTTTTTTTATGTTCTATATTACATTTGTTTGCCAGAAATATATCTCCGAATTATTTATAATAGTCTTAGATCGCGTTACGTAAGCCACTTGTATCTTAGAATTTAATGTAGCTACCCACTTAAAAGTGTTAAGTTGATGTGTACTATGTATATGACCGTAATTTATTCTGAATTGCCAGATGGAATATTCAATGCCAGAATTTTATTCTGCATTAGGTCAGTCAGAAATATCTTACATTCCCTACGTGAAATTGCGTCAGCTAGTATTGGAATCATGGACAAGTAATTTTGGAAAATGGATAGATACTATAATACAACTAAGCGATAAGCGTGACACCTTGCGTGTGAATTAGAAAATACGTATTTACTTTAACATTATAAACCGGGATAAATGTCAATCAGGTCATTTCTTATGGATCCATAGTCAAATCGGGATGTATGTTAACACTTTCAGCCCGGCAGGTTTTTATAAATCTAGCCCTATTCCCGGACAAATTTGAGTGAAATTGATTTTTTATAGTATATGATGTAATCTTAGTTTATTGGGTTATTTATGAGAATATTTAAAAGAAACTTTCAAGAATAGTAGAAAATAGTTTAGTAATTTCGAAAAGTGTAATATTTTTGCCAACAACGTACTTTATGCAGAGAAACACCACACTCTTTACACGTGTACCGAGTTTCGCATCTCTTCTTCATCTTGGCACATTCCTAACATATCCTTGACGGGTATGCCTTCTTCTGTGTTGCTGGAATCGTCTGTAAGGAATGTCTAGATATATTTCCAGATAATCTGATAGGCGAATCCAGCATCACATTACGCCTCGGAGTTGGAAAATACAAGACATCGTTACCAGTGGACAGTAATAAAGTAACAACAGATTCGGGTCTCGTTAAACACTTATTTCTCTAATTGAGGCCCAAATTTATCATGTCGCTGGAATGAATAGATGATATTATCATCCTCACTATGTGCTTATTATAAAAGGAACCACTCCCTGAAGAATGGAAGATGGGTATTATAGTACCTATACTTAAAAAGGGGGATAAGACTAAATGTGAGAACTACAGAGGTATCACCCTCCTTAACACAGCGTACAAAGTTTTTTCCAGTATTCTATATGCAAGATTACTAAGGTATACTGAGAGTATCTTGGGAAAATACCAGTGCGGCTTTCACCCCAATCGATCCACCATTGATCATATTCACCTGATGTAGCAAACTATGGAAAAGGCGTATGAGTATAATATGATTTTGTATCATGTCTTCATCGACTTCAAACAAGCTTTTGACAGTATCAACAGAGAAAAAATGTTGCATGCACTAAAATTACTACGAATCACCTCAAAACTTGGAAGACTGATACATGTCTCCCTAACTGAGTCGAAGGCCGTCATAAACATACAAAATGAGCTAACGGACCATATTGTGATTG
This sequence comes from Rhyacophila brunnea, assembly GCF_057557595.1. Classification (NCBI taxonomy): domain Eukaryota; kingdom Metazoa; phylum Arthropoda; class Insecta; order Trichoptera; family Rhyacophilidae; genus Rhyacophila; species Rhyacophila brunnea. The sequence continues at coordinate 24,532,553 of NW_028232904.1, read as the reverse complement.
AGTCTCGTGTACGGCAGGGTGACGCACTCTCCACCATGATGTTCAACCTGGTTCTCGAGGCCATATCCCGTAAGGTTGACATAAGGGGTTGTGTTAACTCTAACATATCCCAGATGTGCGCCTATGCTGACGACATAGTCATAACTAGCCGATCCAAACAAAGACTGATCGACCATGCCACAACATTGAAAAGGGAAGCGGAAAAGCTTGGATTAGAAATAAATGCCTGCAAAACATAATACATGGTATCCACGAGAGAGCAGGGTCCACCTCGAAATATCTGTGTGGAGCAGCAGGTATGGGAAGAGGTTCAGAACCTAAACATACTCAATAAAACAACAGAAGAGGTGAACATACGACTCATAGCTGCTAATAAGTGCTTCTACGCCTGTAAGGGTCTACTGAGTTCGAAAATCCTAAGCAAGAATAGCAAACTGCTTATCTACAAAACAGTTATTCGACCAGTAGCTACCTATGGCTGTAAGACATGGTGTCTCATTTAAAAGGAAGAACATAAACTGGCCACATTCGAAAGAAAGATCCTCAGGAGAATTTTCGGGCCTACATTGGAAAATGGAAGTTACAAGATAAAAATGAACCACGAGTTAGAAGAGTTAATAAAACATGAAACGGTGGTGAAATTCTGTCGATCCCAAAGACTAAGGTGGGCTGGACACGTTGAGAGAATGCCTGAGCACAGGACGCCAAAAATCATGACCAAGTGGATCCCACAGTGGAAACGGTCTAGGGGCAGACCAAAGAAAAGGTGGGCTGACTGTATCGAAGAGGACTGGAGAAAGATGGGGAGGGCTGGAGACTGGAGAGGAGCAGCCAGGGAAAGGAGCGTGTGGAGGACAATTGTAAAGGAGGCCAAATCCCGCCCCGGGATGTAGTGCCGAGAAAGAAGAAGAAGAAGACTATGTGCTTATCTCTCCAAGAATGTAATGCCTAATAATTAGTCATTATGTACTGAATTGATACTTACGTGGTAGATTTCATTATAATAGTAATTTTAATACATTGTTTTTTATTTACTCTACAATGTAGATGTAAACTTATTAGTTCTCTATTAAAACTGTATTAACACCAAAATGATTACAGTGACGTCCCGTAGAAGTAGGTAGATTGAGCGTTGCTTGGGGGCGGGAGTTACTCGAAGGGTGGCAAATCGAGGAGAATTATTTTGGTGTATAATATAAAAATAGCTAAAAAAAAATTTTACGCGTTGTAGTTACAAAATAGCATAGTAAAAATGCTGTAAAAATAATAAATCTGTGTATTGCTGAATGGTACAAACCAAATTTGTCTGAAATATCAACCAAAATAAGACCTTAGCTATGGTGATTTGGGTAAATGTCTAACTTGTGTTATATTTTTTGGTTAAATTTAATTTTGTATGTTTTAGTGGTACCTACTTATATTTTTTGTTAGTAATGTATCCATACAACATATTTCTTAGATATTGGAATCATGAAAGGATGACAAAAAATACTGTATGAAAAATAGAGTAACATTTTAGCGCTGCTTAGGGGCGGTATTTTGTCTAGGGACGTCACTGAAAATGAATGCTGTAGGTATTCCGAAAACGTTACATGTTACATAATATTATTAAAAAAGAGTGACATATGTTGCAAAAATCTTCATTTTATCTAAATACACTTAATAAATAATACTGATATAATAAATTAATTCAATAATGTAGGTAACAACTTCACCACCTACCTATTAAGTCATAGATAACAATAAAACATTAAAACAATCAAATTATAAATAGTTACGTGTTTGTAAAAAATAAACCCGTACCTTATCACTAACAAAACACTCGATAAACGTATATAAATCGTCTAAACCTAATAATAGATCTAATGCAATTATGAACAATCGAGTTAATTGTATTCGTAGTTGTCAGCAGTGTTGCCATGTCTACTGAAATTTCAGTAGATCTACTGATATTTTTTGACAATATACTGAATTTTTGATTTTTTTTCGAAATTCAATAAATCTACTGATATTTGTGTTTCTCCGTAATTGTAAGTTTACTGATGATTATTTTATTACACACGACCTTTTTTGATGTGTTACACTTCTAAATTGACGAAGAAAGCATTGTAACTCTACCCAAGAATGCCATTTTACCTATTAATATCATCATTGTTAACAATAAATTAATATTATTAGTTATTTTTATTCTTATTAGTCTTAAATCATATCTAATATGCTACATTTTCCAAAATCTACTGATATTTTATGAAATCTACTAAATTTTTTTACACATTCTACTGAAATTAAAAATTTTGACTTGGCAACACTGGTTGTCAGTGTGTATTTGCCTTTTGGTGAGTGTACATAGTGACTGAAGATACTGACGAAACCCGTTTCGCAAATAACTAATCAAAGGGAATTGTACAAAACTTAAATACATTAGAATTTAACTTCAACTTCCATCAAGTACCTTCGGTCGATAGTATTAATATTATAGTATAAACACTCTTACATATAGGTATTTTACAACGTTTTTATTAGCTCGTATTCTAGTTTGTCCGGTGGTTGTTTGTCCAGTACAAATCTTGCAATCGATTTTTAACTAACTTCCCGACTAGCTAAACATTCGAAACTTTTAGAATATATCAGAACACGATGCCAATGCATTCTTTTAATACTTTTAGCCATCTTTAAGCAGAATTGAATTCATTTTCAGTTAATTATGTTTTGTATGGAAAGTTATTTCAGAAAAATCCGTAAAAAGTAAAAGATTATTATTGGTTGCTGTAATATATACGTGCGTTACTATGGAAATAAAACTGAAATGTCAAAATGATATTTCATTATTCTATATTAGTTTGTTTTTTATTTACTTTATATATAGTTCCAATTTGAGCATATTGAGCATAATAATTCAACAGAAACTTTAAAAACATTGTATACAAAAAGTTCTTTTTATCTTGTAATTATTATATACTAAAGAGTATATTATTATTCAATTCATATTAAAACTACGTCTTTTAATATAACATTATATAGATACAGCTACAAAATAAGCATCACACTTTGGTTTAATCTCAGCAACCAATAAAATTCTCTCATCTCACAATATTACCCTTTGACCTGAAATACAGAATCCCCGTTGAAAAGCGCACGTTCACGGGACTACTTGCTTCAACTTTCTCAATTACCGCTGTAATTTTCTATGTGTGGAAAATGCATTTTACGTTGCGGCACTGCACTTTTACAATACTGCAACAGCCCAAATAATATATTATTATAGCATGCTACTAACACTAAAGCACTTAAATATGGCACTAGAAGTGCTATAAAAATAAAAAAATAGTTATTACATATTCTAAGAAATCAACGCTGAGCCAAGTCGTTCGAAGAAATTCTTGAAAATTAACATTGATAATTATATATTATATAATATATTACAAAGTCCAAGTACCTACTCGTTATTGATCTGTAAAATATAAACCGTTGGTTGTGCCAATTATGGTGCCCCTCATTTCTATATTTCCCTCTTACCTCAAATCCCCAGTATCGTCGCAAAACCAGGCGCAACGCAGTTACGAATCAGTTAGTAGTCGACCGATTATTAATATAAAAACTTCAGCCATTAAGCACAATCACTGCTGATCTTTCAATTACATTTTAATTGCCACATTTAATTATTGAAATAACACGTTAATTATATCTAATGGCCAAGTACTCCAAACGCGCCAGTCGTGGTGTTAGCAGTAAATGAGTAATTAAGCGACCGTACGCTAACAAACACAACCTAAACCACCTTTGAACATCAAGTGCATTCTCGTATCTTATCACAACGAAAATTTTAGACCTTTCTGAAGCGCTTTACAAATTGCGTTAATTTTGGCAATCAGGTTTTTTCTTTTTCTTCTTTCCACCATGTCCCATCCTAATAGGATTGTATGGACCTCCACAGAGTGAAGATTTGTATTAACAGCTGATTTTCTTTTTACAAGAAATGGATGTCAGCCACTTGCTCAACCTATTAGGTCCATGCTCTGACTCATACACAAATTGAAAAACAATATGTATACTTGCCAGACCTAGGAATCGAACTTGAGACCCACGATGCTATAGGCCGACGCTTAGGCTACGCAGCCATCGTGGGTGTTTAAGTATTTAAAATCAAAGTATAAATTACCATAATTTCTAATCAGTGTCAGAATCTCTCCAAAATGTTGAATAAAACAATATAGTTTATGAAAGCTTTTTCGTTGCTTTGAGCTTTGTGACATGACTCGACTACCAATGCAATATCGTTTGTGTGATGAAATTTCGAAAACAGTCTACATTGAGCACCTATATTGTGGACTGTAAATTGTTTGGAAACAATGAAACTAGTATGTATAAGGTGAAATTTTAAGCCAGCTATTTAGATATAGTTATGTCACTGTAGTGTAATATTTATAGACCATCTACCTTGTACCGGTATTATGGCGAATAGTATCTACGTTTTTGCAAAAAAATACTATTTTACTGAGAGGAGACATACAAATATTGTAAGAAAAATTAATAAATCATATTACTTAAATTTTTAAAGGGTATTTTCCGATATATTATGTTTATAATATGTAACCATTCCAAATTCAAAACGCATTATTACAACGTTTTTATTAGGTTTTCCAGTACAAATCTTGCAATCGATTTTTAACCAACTTTCCGACTAGCTAGATATTTGAAACTTATAGAATATATCAGAACAAAATGCCAATGCATTCTTTTTATACGTTAAGCCATCTTCAAGCAGATTTAATTCATTTTCAGTTACTTTATTTAGTTTTGTATGGAAAGATATTTCGGAAAAAATTCGTAAAACGTAAAACACTATTTTTGGTTACTAAGGGGTCCTAGCAACTAAATTATTAATATATACGTGCGTTACTATGGAAATTAATATGAAATGTCAAAATGATATTTCAGAATTATATATTTATTCAGTATTTCTATCAAGTACAAAAAAGTATGTATTAATACATAGAATTGTCAAGTTTATATGATTCAACAGAAAATTTAAAAACGTGGTATATAAAAAACTCTTTTCATCTTGTAATTATTAACTACTCATTTTAAACAAGATAAAAAAACGAATACCGATTTCATCTTCTGTCACTAAACTTGCATACAAACTAAGTTAATATGACAACAATTAATTAATGTCTAATATCAGAAAATGACATTTTTTAACGTATTTTTGTTTGTTGATGACTTGGGTACACTGAGATTTTTTTAAATGCATTTTCTCTGTCTACTTATGATAATTTTTCATTCAATGATTATGATGTAAGAATTATTGCTTATTACTTTGGACGCGGAAGACGCACACGGCGCGTAATGACCAGGCGGCCGATCGATGTAATTAACGTGCATTTTAAAGAGGGCAATTAAAATCTCATTATATCGTCAGCAGCGAAGGGAATGGGACGAATTGGCACCGCGAACTGGCCTCCGCCGATTGGCCTCCGGTAATTGGCCGCCGGTACAATCGGACGCCGGCCCAATTGGACGCCGACCCAATTGGCCTCCGGGAGGATTGGACGCCGCACGGTTGAATTAAATGCGCAAAGGAATAGACGTACGTTACGATTTGTTGGAGTAAATAAGCAAGTCAGTTTAATATGCTTCTATCTTCTCAGTAGTTGTACCTCATACATTTTGCGCTTGACACATTTTTAATATAGATTGAGAATAATTATTATGCCTTATGATGTTTATTAAAAGAAAATAATTCTTCCCACGTTAAAACTTAAAGATGTGCATAATCAATTAATTTATTGTCTATACATGGGTACTTATTTATATTTACAACAAATATTTAAAATAATGTTATATGTTAGAATGAAAATAACATTATATTTCAGCGTTTTATCGATTTAATATTATAATCAAGCTTTAAAATGTATATTATTGTGCATAAATGCGTATTTTAAGATAGTATTAAACAATGACATTGGTATGAAATTACAAACAAAATATTAAGTAAGTTATCTGCTAAGTATAAATGTTTCAGTAGTTTGATTGATAAACTACTTAGGTACTGGGTGCCGGACGAAATCCCGAATGCTGAAATCCCGAAAGCCGAAATCCCGAACGCTGAAATCCCGAATGGCCGGAATCGCGAAGGCCGAAATCCCAAAAAATACAAACATCAATAATTGCGCAATTTTTGCGCCAAATTCCAAATCGTCCTAGACCCAGCAGCGAAAGCGTTATCTAACAAAATTGCATGTGGAGTGGGCAAAGTAAACAACATGCTTCACAGAAATTAAAATGCACTACATAAAGCAGCATAATATGCTATTATATCAATGTGATTAGATATATCTTCAGGTGTTAGTATTGTTAAGCAGAATTACTTGGGAGCCCTCAGAATATTCAGAATATTGATAATTTTTTACAACGTTTTTCATAGCTCGTATTCTTGTATGTCCGGTAGTTTTTTGTCCAGTAAAAATCTTGCAATCGATTTTTAACTAACTTTCCGACTAGCTAGACATGTGAAACTTTTAGAATATATTATCAAAACACGATGCCAATGCATTCCCTAAATACTTTTAGCCATATTTAAGCAGAATTGAATTCATTTTCAGTTAAATCTGTTTTGTATGGAAAGTTATTTCAGAAAAATCCGTAAAAAGTAAAAGACTATTATTGGTTGCTAAGGGGGTGGTTCTTGCAACTAAATTATTATTATATACATATGTTACTATGGAAATCAAAATGAAATGTCAAAATGACATTTCTGTATTCTATATTTTTGTTTGTTTTTTATTTATTTCATATCAAATGTAAGTTTGAGCAAATTGAACATAGTTATTCAACAGAAAATTTTAAAACGTTGTATATAAAAAGTTCTCTTTATCTTATAATTATTATTCAGTTTTTTGATCAGAATAGATTTAAGAATCTCCATCCAAAATAATGCGTATAAGTGGGCAAGTTAAACGTTATTAACTAACTAAAAAAATATTTTTAACAGACACCTACCCATGTAAATTATTTTTATATAATATTAAAAACAAACTTTAAATTTCCACTATAACATTTTTTATTTTTTATTAGCAAATAGCAAATGTCATATCACACCAAATTTATTTTGTTCCCATAGGGAGTTGTTCCGGACAACTTTTATATTAATAAATATTGTAGGCAACACTAAATATTTTTATAGCAATACTTTTAAGTTATGCTTGTTGGGTCACTACTGTGGTGTTCGTTGTGTGGGTTGAGGATGATGATAATGAAGTATACGATGTAGCAGGGTGAGATTTATTAGCAGCGTATCGGTACAATAGTATATTATACAATGATAGTACATATAATCTACTGATATAGTCACGAGCTAGGTACTTGGATTCGAGTGACATTTAGATAAATTATTCTTCGTTATTTATACAATAAAAAGTAATACATTAACATTAAATTCTGTTACATAATCATATTGGACTAATTATAGAGTCAGCGTTTTAACTCGAGAAACGAAATGAAATATCATTTATTTTTACAGTCGTAAGAAAATATGATACCATGAAAAATGATTATTCGGCTAATACACCGTAATGATATAATGTGCTGTGATATGATGTAATAATAAACCGTATTTAATATTGCCAACCAACTTGCTGATCTAGCTAAGATTTGTTTACTGAAAATTGATTCGCTGGGAATATATTAATGCAGAATAATTTGATACATTTAACAATAGATATCTGATCGCTATTATTCTGCAGCTACATTATGTTTGAATTAAAATTGAAAATTTTATTTTCCCAATCATAAATCAATAAACTTTACTATAAGTACGTTCGTTTTTCAATATAATTTAATTTCAAGCGCACTAATATCATCCTTAACCGAGTTAATCCTATCTTTTCTATGCTAAATTAAATTGGCCAATCTTGGACATCAGGAAATCCAGTATTTTTTTCATGCCAAAATAGCATCGTATCTAACTCCGCCTGGCATATTTTTGTCGACGAGATTTGGCGAAACTGATATCCAACCATCACTTAATGACGTATTTTAGTAGGGTGCCGGACAAAATTCCGAAGGCCAAAATCCCGAAGACCAAAATTCCGAATGCTGAAATCCCGAATGGCCGACTTAACACTTAACACTAAACTTTAAAAGATTGCGCAATTATTACTGTTTTTATTTAGGGATTCTGGCCATTCGGGATTTTGGTCATTCAGGATTTTAGAGTTCGGGATTTCGGCCTTCGGGACTTCGACCCAAACCCATTTTAGTACTATAAAAAATATTTATTCAATTATGAGTTGATACAAACTAAATCCTCTGAGAATGTACGAGAATTTTTTTAAAAAAGAAAAACGTACTCAAGTCAGACCAACCAGGTCGCCACAAAGATCATTTGTATTATTTAAAATGTTGACACTTTTTATTAGATGAAGTTTTTATAAACTTAGTTAAAGCACATGTGAGTGCGTGGCGACCAAAGTATGTGGTATCTGATCCTGAAATATTCCCAGGCCGAAACAACTACCGATGTTTCACACCAAACGTAGGGCCTCGTGTTATGCTCGATTAAGACCGAGTATGGTGCGAAGTGGCTTGGTTTCGTCCAATTAATTATACATATTATTGGTGACCGTGGTATTAAAACTGTGCGCGGCGGCGATAATCTAAATAGAACGTGTTGATCCACTACCACGATGATAGGTCCCATTGTACCCTTCAATGCTTCTTACATTTTTGTTTTGATAACCACTTGTCTTATCTCGCCGTATCAAGTGGTTTTAAGAGCATACTTCAAAGAAACGGCAAATAATTTTCAACTATTTGTGCGACAAAATTTCAGACTGGCTGCCATTTGGAGAGCGAAAGTCGAACTGTGAACACGTCAATTTATTTTGTGATGGCATCGGGGGAATTAATTCTTAAATCGTGTAAAAATGACAAAAAACGTTATCCATTCACTTGAAAAAGAAAACATGTCAATAAATATATTGTTATTATTACAAATAGAACAATAAACATAGCACTAAATGGACGCATATTGAACTTTTATGACAAAATATGTTTTGTTCTGCACGCGTCGTTTGCACATTCTTTGCGTCGCACAGTCACGATCGTTTTAGACCGTGTCCCAGCTGAAGTATAGCCAAAATAGGAAATATATAATTTTTAAAACCCCAGAAACATTCTTATCTGTATAAATTCAATTTCTCTGGCTCAGTAGGTACTCTATCGTTTTTAAGCTGATGGTGTTTATAATTTATGAGAATTATTCCTAATAACTACATTTATCTGAGTAATTTCAATAAAATTCTGCTGACCAAATGGCGATCGTTTTTGTGACCAATTAATTTTTTTTTCCAGATCCTTTAGTTTGTTTTAAAATTATATATTTTCTACGACTAAGAGAATTATAGCGTCAATTAGGTTAGATACTTTCAGGTGTATTAACCAAAATATTATGTAACGTTCCAAATGGTTTCGTATTATGAGCTTAATAATTAATGATGGAACTTTTTTTTAGATATTTCACTGGGTAATTCAAACATTTGTGTCAAGGAAAGATCAACTTTACTGTGAAACAAAACTACTGAAACACGTTCTAAAACAACGTGTTGAATTTGCGATATTCGGGATTCAAACCAGTGACCCACGTCACGGGACGATTATTACTGCCGACAACTTACTATCGTTGATTTAAAATCTCTCGAGTTGGATTCTGACTGGAATTTATTAAATTTCTCAGTTACATATTTTTTGGCCGACAGCTTAAAAGCCCCAGATATCAATTAACCTATCTCAAATTCTTGAGAAAACACAAGTTTATTTTATGACTTATGTTTTAGTATAAAATAAATAAATTTACCTTTAGTCCCAAACGCTGTAATATAACCAACCATCAATGTTTTTCAGAACCCTGAATCTACCATAAAATCTGAGAGTGATTTTCATCTTGGTGACTGCAATGATGAGTTTGGAAATGAGACTACAAGCTCACTCAATTATGAAGAGTCTCAACCCAGTTGCTCGTATTCGGAATGCATGCCGGTAAGACAAACTCTCACATGTAATTTTAATAAATTTATTTAAAACAGTTTTATTCGATTGATTCGATCTTGTATTTACTTATTTAAGCAAATGAATACCGGTCAGTAGAAAGGTGCTATATTGTGCCAAAAATCAAAATTGTTGTAAATTAACAAAAACAATTTCGAATTCACAAATTCAATAATTTGTATTTTTCAGGGTAGGTACATACAGTCAGAAAATTTTTAGACACAAGTGCGCGCGAGAGTAAAATGGTTGAAAACCACTACCCTATGGATCACTCTTTAAGGGATGATGTCATTGTTGACACGTAGAAAAAGCATGTATCATATTAGAACAAAGTATGAGAACAAAATAAAACAAGAACTCACCACTGTACGGAACGTAGACGTTTAAGTAGAGGCAATCTTCTGATTGGTTTCTTAAAAAAGGCATCAATCTTTTCAGGTAGTTATATCTGCCAGCGGAAATCGAAGCCTCTTTCTTGAGGTCTGGCAGCATTTGCGGGCATACTGGAGCGAAGTTGGTTGCGAATTGAAGTTTCGTCCAATGGGTGGCACTTCCTGTGAATAAAGCACACAATAATATTAAAAATACATATTTACTTACATTTATAAACCATATTCATAAAAAATACGACAATACTCGTAAAAAAGCCGTCGTTAAATATATATTTTTAAATCAGACATAACCTGTCAATGAGTATATTATAATATTTTTTATATAAAAGTGAAGCTAGAGTCAAATTTAACCAATCTGGGGTGAAAACTGCAATTAAATCAATTTTAGAAAGAATTTGATTTAATTTAAAAATAATAATTAGAATATAAAAAGAACTTTTTATATACAACGTTTTTAAATTTTCTGTTGAATCATATAAACTTGACTTGACTTGCTTAAACGATCAAAAAAATTTGTACTTGATAGAAATACTGATTAAACATAAAATATTGAAATGTCATTTTTACATTTCATATAAATTTCCATAGTAACGCATATATTATATATTAATAATAACGTATATATTAATAATTTAGTTACTAGGACCCCAGACCCCTAGTAACTAGTAATACTGTTTTACTTATTACGGATTTCTTCCGGAATAACTTTTCATACAAAACAGAATTTACTGAAAATCAACTCAATTCTACTTAAAGATGGCTAAAAGTATTAAAAAAATGCATTGTCATCGTGTTCTGATATATTATAAAAGTTTCAAATGTCTAACTAGTCGGGAAATTAGTTAAAATTCGATTGCAAGATTTGTACCGGATAAACAACCACCGAACAAACAAGAAGACGACATAATAAAAACGTTTAAAAATACTTATTCTACGATATAATAATAATGTGTGATAATTTAAAATCCGATTTATATTATTACATCGTATTTTATGAATATGTATATCCATTTATATTTATATACTGATTCATATCCCGTCGAGTTTTGTATTTTTTTTCAAATATGATTTTTTCAATGAAAATGAAAAATTGTTAACAAGTTCAAGTGGACGTTATAATTAAAATATTTGGCGAGAGCCGGGCGTCGGTTAGTAATTAAGGTAATTAATATTCTTTGTTTTTTTTCGACCATGTCCGATCGTATTAGGATCATATGGACCTCCACAGAGTAGAGGTTTGTATTAACAGATTTTGTTTTTTACGAGAAATGGATATCAGCCACTTGCTCAACCTATTAGGTCTATAGCCTGACTCACGCACAAATTGAAAAACAATATGTGTACTTGCCAGACCCAGGATTTGAACCTGGGACCCACCGCGCGATAGTCCAACGCTTAAACCGCGCTGCCACCGTGGATAATTCCTTGATTTAATACACAAAACCGATAGTCAATAATAACGCAATTTGATAAGCATTTTATGTTCGACCTATTAGTTTAAATGTCGTAATTAGATATGAGGCTCGTAGCATAATTGGTGAATGCACAGATTAGCGCGGCACTAATGGTTATACAGGTTCAAATCCCGTCGAATTTCGTATTTGTTTTTTAAATATATATTTTTCTAGTGGACATAATATTATAATATCTGAGGTGTTTTCAAATTATGTAGATAGGTATGTTGAATATTTAAATAATTATTATTTTATAAATTTTAAGGTATGATGAGGTGGTGGTAGACGAAGTATCATTGTTACTTGATTGTTGAGATGAGAGTTTATTGGTTGATACAAGAATACATTGAATACAATATAATAAGGATGATGACGTGAGATTATAATTGCGAAGTAATGATGTATTGATAATATCGATATGATCAAATCAAGAGATTAAAATTATAAGAATGCACTGAGAGACTTGATTCGAGTAGAATAATGGATGTACTATGTCGAGTGAAGAACTCGTGACAATAGCAGAACGTCACGCAATGGACTCGATGAGTTGAGTGTAGATTCATAAATTGTTCTTCTTATTTGTATTAATGCAGTACATTACATTATTACCTACTATATACCATACATATTATTTATTATTACCTACCATATTATCTTATTTGTATTAATGCAGTACATATTACATTATTACCTACTATATACCATACATATTATATTATTACCTACCATATTATCTTATTTGTATTAATGCAGTACATACTATATATAGTTATTGTCGTAATTCTCAATAAAGTACTGGTCTAGTTATGATTGAAGAAATGCTGATAATTGTTATTATTATTGCTAATGTTTTGTTTTAATAAAAACCTACATATAAAAGCGTGTCACTAATTTAATGCAGAGTAAAAATATAAACATTGGTTTTTATAGAAATAATATTTTGTATAACCTAATATTTGTTTTGAATCAGTAGGCACCTATATTATAGCCGGGATAAATTGATGAATGTTGTATTCAATAGTTTAAAACTTTTCGCTTATTGTTATTATTATACATGTGAATTGGATTCATCCTTTACGTGTCTAAAAAGTATCTTTTGACCATGCCCACCGCTTAGTTAGAGGATATGGACACCACATGATGCCTCTAAACACCCTCTTGCATCTTCACAAGTCATGCCAGAATCCTGTAGCTTTTCACGCCATTTGGCGGACTTTTAGAATGCCAGATTAAAGAATAGGCAAGCAAGGCTGAAATTATTCTCAGGAAAATGAGTAGTCAAGTAAAATGTCGTTTTTTCACTTTATGCCTGATGAGAGACTGCTTGGATCGCTCTCTTATCTCTTCGTTAATACTAACGTTTTACTACCACACACCCAGTAGCCGCCACAAATACCTGGTATTAAAGCTCAGTATTATACGGTGCTTTGAGCTTTCGTAAAGTGCCAAGACTCGTTACCGTAAAGCAATACCGTTATAATGCGAGCATTGAAATGAAAGTTTTAGGTATTCACTTAGAAACTGTCTCACATGCTTTGAGAAATTAATAGTCAAAAAGATGATCAAAATACAAAGCCACAGACATACAATTCAATTATTAGTATATATACATAGCAGTGGCAAAGGATGGAAGTAGGCTATTAATATCAGCCATAAATAGTGCACACTAAAGTTTGTCAGTCATAAGTATTTGTTTTCATTGAAATAAAGCTACAATTTTGTATGTTTTAATTGGTTAAATTTCAAAATTAATTTAACCCTCCGAAACCAAGGCATAATAAAAAAATTAATTTGAAGAGTCGCAAGGGGAGTCGAGAGTGTCCCGCTCCCCGTACGCTCTGGCGAATTTAGTAAAGGCCGCAAAATTGGCCTCGGTTGCCACCATGTCCGCTTGTCCTATTGGGCCCGAATGGAGTCGGACCCGGGCAAACAACTCTGCTCGTTCGGGGCCCATAAGTGAACAGCCCTACAGGACGTGCTCTGCGTCCTGCTAGTCGTATCCACATGAGCAACCCAACCCATGTCTTGCCAAACCAAACCCCTGCAGTTTGGCCGCAAAGTTTCCATGGCCATAGTTGTATTGACCCTTGTAGCCTTAGTTCAATAAAAGCCAATACGTATATGACTAACAAGGTTTAATGTCAATTATTTATGGAGGATCTTAGCAACTTAACTCTACCCATTGCTACTAGGGAATCCAATCCCGAGCCAAAATTCTGATCCCGAAATTGGCATTTTTTTCCATTGTTAATATAGAATTTTTATATTTACACATAGCATTGATAAAATCGGTCAAAAATAAATCTAGTATAATTTATAATATTTAAGACATTTATTGTTAATATTGTATATCTACGTTCAATCTTGGAAATACATAAGTTTAATGGAGTAAATAATATTAGATATGTATATATATATATAAATAATAATGTAAATTTAATACGAGATTGCTGTTTCTGATAGTAAAGACTTGACGAATGGATTAGCGAGATTTAAAATAGTAAAGCAAATAATCATGGCGTACTTATGGCCTTTCCGATTCATAAATCTAATTAGTCAGCCAAATATGAAACTGCCGTAAAACGTATGAGATCACGGTGGAATTACTTTGTTAAAAGTGCGAAGCATTGTTTTTTTCCAATCTTTCTAATTTTATTAATTTATGTGACAAAATAAAATGAATCGGCAACTTACATATGGGTATAAATCAAACTTCATTTAAACTCAGTTTATTTATAGTTTAGTTATTTGTTTCTGAAAGTATTTTTTCTGTTAGGTATATTTTCGTTTTTATTTTATTTTCCATAAAAATTGATAAAAAAGTCAATCCCAAAATCGTCGGGATTATGTTTACCAATCCCGGGATTCATAGGTAACGAAAATAGCTCGGGATCTCGTGATTGGAATCCCTAGTCCAAAGTATACCACAATTATTATGATATGGTTTAAGCACGGCTTAATTGATTTTTAAAAACTAACTAACACCATCTGTAAATAATTAATTGTAGGCTTAGTTCAATAAAAACCAATACGTATATGACTAACAAAGTTTAATATCCATTATTTATGGCGGATCTTAGCAGCTTAACTCTACCCATTCCTACTGATACAAAGACAGCCTTTATTTTTTTCGAAATCGTTTCGTAAGTTATAATTTATAATACAACTGCATAGTGCGATTTGATTTACGTACACTAATTAACATGAACGTAAACTATTGGAAGTATAATTAGAATATGTATGTAGATACGAAGTACATTGTCCCGTGCACTGTTGGCATACCTGCTGTGTACTCAACAAGAAAATTCCGGCGGCATGACGGTTATCGCGTTGTAAAATTCCAATAAATCCCATGTTTGCACGTTTCCCGCTGCGTTATTTTACGCAAATGAAAATAGTTGTCGGTTTTTGATAATCGAACTATTGTCGTTACTGAAATTGGCCTTTGTTTATTCTATCAACTAACGGTGAATGTGAAACCATTTGGTACTAGTGTATTGTTACGATATTCATTTAAGGGAGCATTGCATTTTACTGCAAAAAACAAAATAATTGAAACATTAAATCGAGAAAAACAAAATTTAAGGCGAACAAGAAGTGTTACAAAAGCGTCAATTACATTGAGCTACTTTACAAGCTGTTTGTTGGCGAATTTAAAATCGGGCCATTCAGCTACTGCGATTGTGATGATGACATACAAAACTTTCCATTCGCTGAGAAGTCAACAAGCTAGCGACTATTTTGACAGAACGTAGCTCGTTTTTTACCGGAAGGTCACTACTACGCTTTACTGCGCAGACGTAGTAGGCCCACACGCCGGCGTGTAGCGTGTAAAGTTGATCGGCTTTGAACTTTTCTCGGTAGATTGTTTACAATCTGGTTATTAGCTTGTTTGATGATGACACTAGGCAAATTTACAGGCAGATTGTAAATTCGCCAACAAGCAGCTCGTAAAGTAGCTCAATGTCATTGACGCTTTAGTCAATTAAACAAAAGCACTAATTTTTTCACCGTTTCCGGTGGCCATATTTGTTTTTATAGTGGCCATCTTGAAATATATCTAAACTACCAATATCTCGTTATAAGATTATTAAGAGCGTACATAAGTGAAACGGCAAATAATTTCCTACAGTATGTGGGACGTAATTTCGGCCGCGTTGCCAGTCGGAAAGCGATTGTCGACCTGATCGCACATCAATTTGTTTTGTGATGGCGTCAGAGGAATATATTCTTAAATCATGTAAAGATGACTAAAAATGTTCCGCATGTACTTGAAAAAGAAAACATGTCAATGAATATACTATTAGGTATTATTAGTAATATAACAATAAACATAACATTAAATGGATGCATTTTAGATTTTTATGACAAATTATATATCGTTCGGCACGCGTCATTTGCACAATCCGTGCATCGCTTAGTCACGATCTTTTTAGACCATGCCCCAACTGAAGTTGTGTAAATATTAATATTATTCTCTTGGTCAGGAAAAATAAAAAAGTTAATAATTAGTTTTGAAAATATTACATAGATAGGTATAATATATTAAATAAGTACATAATAGACTTTATTCATAATATTTATTCAACGAATAATTATTCACAAGATTTAAGAATGTAACATTCTAATTATTGAACATACGTAATATTGAAAAGAGTTTAGGTACACGCTATTTTATAAATTCATCAAATAGGATCTCCTTAGCAAACTCTGTGTGCTTTTTCATCTATATATGTACCTATATTTGTTTTTTTCACTACTTTAGTATGTTTATTCTTTTACTTTACTCTTTTTAAATTTTCGTTTTTATCCCTTTTATTACTTTTCTTTTTCTTTCTTCTATATAATAATCTTTCATGTCATGTTGTGAACGTTTTAAACTTATAATTTGTATTGTCCACAATATGTTAAAAAATAAATAAATTGAAATTAAATTGAAATACTTCTCTGTTAACTCAAGCTACACTAAACAATAAGACGTGTAAAAATGTAAACATTGATTGCAAGCTATTTTCAAAAACTATTCTACGTCTCCTACCATAAAAAGCTTCAAAATAAATGCCCAATAAAACTTTATAAAATTGATACCGAAATAAAATACACTCAGATGTTAAACATACCCCGTGTTTTCTGTATCATTTTGATTATAAAACATGAACACTTCTACTATCTTCACGAGTTCGTTCAAATTAATTACAGCGTCTAGTGTTTAATGATTTTTTTTATTACATATCTAAAGTGAATAGTAAATATTTATTTAATACGATTTTTTTTCATTTAACATGTGGTTTTTCGCTGATTTGGTAACTGCCTTTTTATTTTTGCAAATTTATCCTTCTATCTTTTCAATACATTTAGCATTTATTTGATGGTAATTTGTGATAGTTTATAATAATTACAAGATAAAAAGAACTTTCTATTTACAACGTTTTTAAATAATTTTCTGTTGAATTATTATGCTCAATATGCTCAAACTTGTACTTGATATGAAGTAAATAAAAAACAAACAAATATAGAATACTGAAATGTCATGTTGACATTTCATTTTAATTTCCATAGTAACGAACGTATATATTAATAATTTAGTTGCTAGGACCCACTTAGCAACCAATAATAGTCTTTTACTTTTTACGTATTTTCTGAAATAACTTTCCATACAAAACAGAATTAACTGAAAATGAATTCAATTCTGCTTAAAGATGGCTAAAAGTATTAAAAAAATGCATTGGCATCGTGGTCTGATATATTTTAAAAGTTTCAAATGTCTAGCTAGTCGGAAAGTTAATTAAAAATCGATTTCAAGATTTGTACTGGACAAACAACCACCGGACAAACAAGAATACAAGCTAATAAAAACGTTGTAAAATAATTTATGACTTTGTGTTCATCAAACGTCAGTGGCGAAGGGTTGAGGTAGGCTGTTAAGAGTCCGACATAAATCGTGCACACTAAAGTTTAGTAAAAGACTATTCATCTAATGACGCTTAATGCGGCGTTAAAAATCTGGTACTTATATTTTTTTTCACGTCATATCAAATGGCGAATGGAGATAATCGTGTTTGACTCCAGATCATTTCACCAGTCAATTCTTGACTGGACATGATGGCCTCGCTGGCAGGCTCTTTGAGCTTGGTCTTGTTCCCCGTTACATGTCCATGTAGCGGAGAAACACAGAATGCAAGCCACATATTCCGGGAATGTCCTAAAATGTGTACGGAAAGAGAAAAGCTGCCCAAGTCAGTTCAACCAGCTGTTTGACCCATCGGACCGTCCAGCTTGGTCGCAACGAAGGCCAATTTTATTGCATTTAGAAAATTTGAGGCGTCATACTGCCAATGTGAAGATCTCTTCACATAGAATGTTCGGCAGTTTTGCATTACCGAGCTTTTGTTATTTTAATATTGTCTCTACATGCTCATCTCTTCCATAGGTACTCTTATCTTAAAGTCATGTAAATTCAGTCAAAGTACATTTGAGTGCATGGCGAACTTAGTCTTGGGTAACTGCTCTGGAGACATTCGCAGTCATAAAAAATGATGCTTCACATCAAAACGTAGGGTCTCGTGATACGCCCGATTAAGACCAGGTGTGGTGCGGGGTGACCTTGGTTTCGTGATGCCATTAACTTCAATATAATATGACTACAATCTGTAGACTGTCTTTTTTTTAATTCAATTAAATCCTGCCTTATCCAAGCCATAGTAGATAACAGTCAAAACGTATGGTGAGGTGTTGGTGATGGAATATCGTTGTTGCTTGGTTGTTGAGATGAGAGTTTATTGGTTGATATAAGTATACACTAAGTACAATATTAATGATGATAACGTGAGATAATTCATTTTGTAGAGTAGGAAAGTATCGAAATATTAACAATAAACGTATTGTAAAAATTACAATAAGTTAGCCGTATGAACTGTCAATACTGTCTATATCACTCAAAAATTTATCACAGCCAAGGAAGGTGCTGATAAAACATAGCACTTATTGTGACAATTGCAACTAACTTATTGTAATTGTTACAATAAGTGTTAATACTTTTACACTCTAGATAGTGGCCGAAAGCAGTCTTGTGTATTATAGAATAGATGCGCTGATCTAGTTATGACTGAGGAAACGTTGACAATTATTATTACTAAGGTTTTGGTTTGAAAACAAAACCTACATGACGTATTAAAGTGTGTCACTAATTTAATGCAGAGTAGCATGATTGCTACAGATAGAAGAATAGTTTTATAGGTTATGGATTGGCATAGGCAGAGCTTAATGAATTTAAAAAAAACTAAACAACTATGTATGCTAAAATTTAATTTATCAGTAAATGAAATAATACACTACCAATAACGGGGCACATCAATTCCGTGCATGTTTATATACTGTGTTCGTCTGAAATTTCAAACACATTAATTGGTTCCGTACATACACTGTTTGTCATACATACACACACTGTCCGCTCGTCGAAATGAGCAAACGTCAATCATCTTGTATTGGCTTGACAAGCAATCCCGCCGATCGCTCATTCCGTTGCGTCACAAATTTATTCCTCGACGAGCTTTTTGCCAAAAATTTCCACGCTCGCATTAAAAATATATATTTATTTTGGAACACCTTGTAGATGTTAAGTTTCGTTGGGTCTATATGAAAATTGATAAAAGTGCATTGATAAAGTTTTCATAAAAATATTTTTGAAAATTAACATCTGTAGGTAATATTCAAACGTAGACAACTCCAAAAAAAGTTTTTTTTAACTGACAATGCTAGATCATTATCAAAGCTGCAGTGGTTTTCAAACCTCATGTTACTATGCCTTATATTTAGGTGATAAATCTTGGCCCTATTTTATATGTACAGAAATGTTGTAGTAATGAAGTATCAAACGTTAAACATTTCGCGCCCCCCTTTGAACTAGTACACGTTTAGAAACCGCTGCTTTTTAATGTAAAGAGTGATTAACATTATGTGATTTTCAGAATTTGCCAATTTTAAAATCAAATCGCTTAAAAACCATACTACATGTGGGACTAATTTTCAGTAGTAGATAAATCCAGCAGTTTTATTTTCAAACAACGTCAAATCCATTTTAACCAATCACCTCTCAGCAAAGGCAGAAGTCGTTTAGCTAAATGCCATACATTAATAATGCGATCAAAGAGACGATGTGTTGGTTTGGTTTTGTTGCTAGTAAACAAACTTTTTAGAAAGAAGTGATAACATAACATTTTCTCACTTTGTCAAAAACTGGACTAGACCAAGTTTGAAAATTACCTTCTGAATTAGCCCAGAAATGGTTTAGCAACTTACTCCTTATTCTCTAATTTGGAATTATAACAGAATCTTGAGCTTCAATATTATGTATACGGCATGTGAGCAATTTTTTTTTTAGAAATAAGTACTATGGAAAATGCAATCCACAGCGTAAGGTTAATCGTATCGGCAAGTAGTGTAAACTTAGAAGCATCTCACTCGATATCGACTAGACGCTGTAATATTTATTTATTGGCGGCTCTCGTGATGAATTGCGTAAGGCGCTGGCCTTCTATCCGAGAGTTCTGGGTTCGATTCCCGGTAAAGGTGAGCACAATATTTATGTGATTTTTTCAAAATCTGGGTGTTTATGATTGTTCAAAATTACTAACAATTACCTTGTACGAAAAAGAAAGGACATGGTTATTAATTCTAAAAAAAAATATTTATTTGTTTTCGTTTATTCATTTAATAACAACCTTCTACCATACTTATAAATAAATATTTTCTGTTAAACTATTACCTACCTAAAAATATATTTTTTGCATTTATTTTGAATATACTTATACTAAATATCGTATTAAACGCCAAATCATGACCAGAAGAAAACTATGAAAAAAAAAATATTCTTACCAGGTGGCATGAACCGGAATCCCCCAACCGGTGCTGATGCATATGGAATACCCAGAAATACTTCAACTCCACCAATTCCTCGTCCATCCCTTGGCTCCAGGATCAGACCTTTAACAGGGCCCTGCTTAAGCATGTACTCCCTTGTAAGTCTTCGACCGTTTTCGGCATCACTCGGATGCGCGGGAAACGACTCGTCGTGCAACTGCGCACTGCACTGGCTCGACACCAAAATAATACACAAGAGGGCCAAAAATACGCCTGCATCTCTTTTGACGTTTGACAGCGGGAACGACGCCATCTTGTTCGCGTGGAATGTGACATGTGCGGCCATTTTAAAATGCAACGTTCGAATTTAGAACCGATTTGTTTTTTCTAATGAAAAAGAACAGAAAGTATTCGATTTTTGAATTGATTTAAAAGAAGATCTTATATCGTTCTAAATTTGAATTTATACTGATTGTTTTTGAATTTATTAAACACATTTTATTTAGTATATTCCTAAGTAAAAGAAAAGATTTTTTAATTGTATAGAGTGTGCTATTATTATTTTTAATTGCATATTAATTTTATTTAAAAGCACTGTTTTCTTAAATTTGTATGCTTTATTTATTCGATAAATTTGCTCACACTCACGGCGCACATATTGAAAACATTTTTCATTTGAAATAAATGAAAAGTCGGTGAACGTTTATTTTACACTTGTTTCAAATTAATAAACAGTTCTTAGAAATATTTCCGCTTCGCAGAACAATTGTTTCATCACTCTCCATAGCTTTTTTTTAGAATTTGACATTCCGGACACACATTTTTATTCGCGGCGCGTTAAATATTTTATATCGTTGGCACTATTTTTAAACACTTCCATCTGGCGTTGAAAGAAACACTATTATATTAGTAAGCTTTTAATGAATCAATATTATTTTGTATAATGATATTCTTTGAATTATTCTACAATTTCAAAACTCACATTAAGCAAAAAATATTATAATTTATTTTAATTTTTCCTAGTTCTATAAACATTGAAGTTAATGGATCCACCAAACGACACGACACGACAATAATATATTTGGATGTAATTTTTTTATATCTGGGAATGTCTCAGGAGCAGTTACCCAAGACTAAATTTACATGACTTTAAGTTAACAGTACCCATATGAAAGAGATTGTTTGAGGTAAAATTTAAAATTGTAGTTAGTAACATAATAAGCTAATACAAAATTAAGAGTTTTTCACGTCGGCAATATTACGAAGCGAATTGTTTAAATGGAACAAAATTGGACGAAACGTTGGGTCCAACAGCTAGTTGAACTGTCTTGAGTAGGTAACTCTTTGTCTTCCATACACATTTTAGGATATTCCCAGAAAATGTGGTTTGCATCCTATATTTTTCCGCCACATGGACATTTTGATCGGGTAGCAAGATCACACTCATAGAGCTTTCCAGCAAATGCACGTATTCAGACAAGAATTAACTGGTGTAATTATCTGTATTCAAAGCGGTTATCTCCATTTGCCGTTTGATACTTGGAAAAAATATAGACGTGTGTGAAATATCTGGTTTTTTCTACCAATTCTTTAAGCTGCACTCAGTAGAACTAGACGGATATTCCGCATCTTCATGAAGAGCTTTTCACTATCAAAGCTCATTAAAAAGTTTCAAAAAGGCAAAGTTCAATACACAATACTGACGATTCTAGAATGCAGTACCTCTCATTTATGAGGAATATAATATAATATGTCCACAATAAATAATACCTTTTTCATTAAGCGACGACAACATTGAAAAAGATCAAAATCACATCGTAAATGGATGGTTTTAACAAATCGGCGACAACTGTCGAATTAATAATTTTTACAATGGAAAGAAATAGTCATTACTTGTCATTAGATTATTGTAACTAATTACTCGTAACACTCCTAAATAATGGTCAAAAAAAGTATGTAGTCTTGCAATAACGTCTGAAAAATATTATGAAGGTGACAAATTATGTTAGGTCCAGTGACAAAGGGTGGAAATAGGCTGTTGAGATCTGCCATAAATAGTACCTACACATTAAATTTTGTTAGTTATACGTATTTGTTTTCATCGAAATAATACTACAATTTATTTACAGATGTTGTTGGTTAGTTTTCAAAATTCAATTAAGTAAATCCTGCGAAAACCAAGCCATAATAAATAATAGTAAAAATACACATACTCGTCTATCTTTAACATATATAAAATTATGCAATTCAACCGTACATTACTTTGGATATTTTATAAATAGAATAAAATGTTTTACTTATTATAGATTGGCTTAGACTGGGCCTAATGAATCTGAATGATGAATAGGTACCTAAGTATGAATGAAAAAGTAAGCAAAATTTTGTCGTATCCCCCAAAATATACTAAAACGATAATGATTTAATTTAGGCAGGGTGTAATTGATTTTTAAAAAACTAACCAACACCATCTGTTAATTATTGTGGTCGTAGTTTAATAAAAACAAATATGTATGACTAACAAAGTTTAATGTGTACTGTATTTATGGCGGATCTTAGCAGCCTAACTCCAACTTTCACTACTGGCAGTGACGTCCCGTGGGGGTAGGTAGATTGAGCGTCGCTTGGGGGCGGCAGTTACACAAAGGGCAGCAAATCGAGGAGAATCATTGGGTATATATATAAACAACTGTACCTAAGCATAGTAATAACGAAAAAATTTCATTAACAAATTCAACTCACTGGTTGGACAATTACTATAAAAGTATTAATATGACTATAATTTTTGTCGAGTTTGCGATGTCTAGTTTACTTCCGTTGTCTTTGGACGTCACGTCCATAGTAAACAGCAATGACACGTGCAGATTTGCGAATTATATTTGAATTTGGTATATTATGTAGATAGTAAGTACATACTTACTTAGTTTTGTGTAAAATGTTTGCCAGTCACTCGCGAGTTTTGGAAGTTGTGTATTTTTAAATGTATTTGAAACCGTGGACTCGCAAAATTGTCTATTGAACCATAGATTGCATTTAAATTAAATTTAGCGGTATACCTATATCTTGTTAGTGGTGTATCCATACAATACATTTCTTAGATATTGTGTAAAAAAATGTGGCGACATTTTGGCGCTGCTTAGAGGCGACATTTTGTCTAGGGACGTCACTGACTACTGGTTAAGTATTGGGCATAAATATAACCTTAAAAAGGATGTTAACAGGGGAGGAAGAATTGCTTATCAGTGTGAACAATAAATTATTTTGGTAAAACAAAACCCTATTATTCGTTTAATAAGATTGTTTTATGCTGCATATTTTGCAATCCAGATCTTTTTTCATGTAATGTAGGTATAGTATTATTAGTTTTTGTACGTAATAATATTATGCAGTAAGAATATTTTTTTTAAAAATCTATTGTTCATAATATGTATATTTCTTTGTGACCTTAACAAAAGATCAATGGGATCAAAAATTCATATTATATTCGCTGTAAAAGCAAATCAAAGAAACTTTTGATTGACAGAAAAGATAATAAACATAAAATCGATGTATCTAGCAGTCTAAAACAGTTATTTAAATACTGCCAAACAATACGTCCATATTATATTATTGTACCCCATTTTAAAGTTGTTTATACTACGTAAACCGGTAGTCAAAGTTTATATTATTTAACATATCTATTGGTAAGCATTCATATGCAACAGAATTGAAACATGAAAAAATTCTTTAGCCTCAATTTAAATTCACATTACGAAACTGAGCCAATTGGTTGATCTAACAGAAAGATAATACATTTTAATGGATTAATATACCATTTGAGTCATTTTTGCGACCTGAGTTTCGCCTTTCGGCATCTTCAGTCACTATGTGCACTCATCAAAAGGCATGAATAGTTGAAGTGTTTGTAAAAAAACCCTAACTTATCACTAATAATACACTCGATAAATGTATAAATCGTCAACACCTAATAATAGATCAATAGTAATTTATTATAAACAATAAAAATACTACACTCAAGAGGTGCAAAATCGTCCATTCTGGGAACAATGGTAACGTATTGGGAATTGAATAAAGTTAACTAATTAGATATATCTATGAAATCAGTCTTTAAATAGTTATTAGTTAAACAATTAATATTATTCAATAATATTCTTTTCAAACACTTAACTATTCATAATATGTTTGTTATATTTTTTTATTGTGATCCTTTACTAAATAGGTAGGTACTTAGGTGATAAAGTTTTTACTTACTTCATTGTATTAATTTGTTATATAACTTAGATTTAACTGTGTGACTGTGTGACTGTAACTACAAGGTGTATTTGTCTTTTGGTGAGTGCACATAGTGCCTGAAGATGCCGAAAGGCGAAACCCGGGTCGCAAAAAACGACTCAAATAAAATAGTACACAACTGGTACAGTTCAATCATGAAGAAATCAGTATATCGGCTATTTTCAAAATGTGTTTTTCGCTGTATTCCTCATAACCGAACTGTACCAATTTATCATAATAATATGGCAATATTTCAGATTAAAATTCTCGAGAAAAAATAGGGTAGATTTATTGTCATTTTTGCACCTGCTCTGAGCACATAATATAAACATACTTTTAAACGATTGTCACCTGTTATTTGTTATCCAACGCACTAGACCGTTATATTGAATCAAATAAATATAAAAAATAACATCTGATTTTTGACAGGTATATAATTAGACTCATGAACACGATACGGTATCTACACCGCCGTGAGGCTAAAAAAACTGATCTATTTTCCGGGAATAAATTTATTATTCTAAGGCTGAAAATATAATAATATAATGAATACAATATCATTGTAGTTGAATCTTTGTTACCATGCTGAAGCTACAAGAGTAATTTTCACGCAGCACTGTTATTAGATAAAGACTTGAGACAGTTAAAGTAAAAATGTACAATCATGATGTGCAGGTCCACTGATTTGAAGATTTGACAGACATACACTATTATGATGAGGTTTCGTAGTTTTGCAACGAAACTAGATAATATACGGGACTATAACCAGCAGATTAGACCTTCATAATTTCTGTAAACTATAAAACATTGTAACTATCTAAAATTGTTTCTCTATAGCAGGCAGTGGCAAAGACTCCATACTAGACTCGAGATCTCGTGATTTTTATTTATCTATTAGTTCACTCATTAGACAATTTATATATCTGATATTGTACCTACCTAAGTCTCTGTTTTAAATATAGAAGTATTTTAAAATGTTTAGTTTTACGGGTTATATTATAAATTGTTATGGAACATAATATATACACAACAACGGATATTTTCAATATATACTTATAATAATATATTTTGAGCGTATGTTACGTTTATAAATGTTAAGAAAATACGTAATTAATTCAAACCAATTGCTTATTTTTATAAACTAATTATAACAAACCATTTAGGTTTTTGAAATTTCATCGATTTAGCGTACCTATTCATCAGTAATATTGGGTTATCTTTTTATTTCCCGTAAATATATCTGACAAGCGTGGTTACTCCCACAGCCTATATCTTTCAAAAAATTACCCTTCGCCACTGATAGCAGGCATTCTCTAACTTTAAATAGGCTATAATATACTATCCTGTATCAAAACTGAAAGCTATCTATAATACTACTCTACTATTATCATTCTTCAACTTGAATAAACTTTTATATTTAGTTGAGAACACCGATGAACACACAAAAATAAACAAGAACAAGCCAATTTCCCATCATCCTGAAAATTACATGTTTTTATATTATTATTTTGAACTTTTTTTTCACTGTCACTATGCCTTAATAATTATTTAAAGTCCTGAGATTCACATATTATTCTCTTTTTCTCACTCTTTATGCTGGCCGTGAGTCATACAATTTTAATAAACTGATACGAGGTCACGTGGTTTTTCTTGTGGTTCATTTTTGATAACGACTATCAGGTAAGCTGGTGAATGAATTAAGATTATTAATTGGTAATCCTTCCCTTTAAAAATATTAATGAAATCATGTTATAATACAAGAACTAAATGTTTGTTTAACATTTTTAGGACTCGATTTCTATACCGCGATCGACGTGTTAGAAATGAATAGTTGTAAGCAAATAATTCTAAACGATTCCAAATAAACATTATTCAAAGTAGAATCAATTGAAGATGTTATTTAAAGTAACTTTCACATTGTAAAGATTATACGTATCCGGAAATTTGTACGAAAACAGTTCACCTCAGGACACTTATTCGTGCGCCGCAGTACGTGAAACACGAGTTCGTGTAACATTATCAAATGACAAGTTCTTCGTTGAACATTTCACCATGGAGTATATTTGTACGTATGCTACAATATGTGGCAAATTTTATGAGATATCTTTACTAGGTAAGGTTAGGTTAGGGTTAATCAAATTGGAACAGTACTATTTGCAAACTATCGCGGCATTTTGTAAGATACGTACAAATGTATTCCACGTTGAAATGTTCAACGAAGATCTCGTCATTTGATAAAATGTTATACAAACTCATGTTTCGCGTACTGCGGCGCACGAATAAGTGTCCCACGATGAACTGCATACGTACAACTTACATTTAATCAAGATTATATACATCTCAACAAGAGAGCAGCTAGTAGCCTGTTACAAATCCAAGCAGTAAACAAAGATGACGTTGTATTTTTCAATTATAGCTATATTGTATGGGCTAACAACGTTATAAAAAATCTACAGATTTACGTCTTTGGCATTTTAAAGTCAATAAACTCCGTAAAAATAGGTGAACCTAAGTTGGTATTTACATAACAGAGGAATATTAAAAATAACTTCGATACAAGTAGTTTGCACTTTGATTATTCACAGATGTTCACTATAATACACTTGGACATACTTTTTTTTTAAAATTTCCACTGCGATTTTACCGAACTCTGTTGATTTTCGAACACTCCGCACAACACTGCGTGTAGAGTTTGACTTCTTTAAAAAAATGTCATCGTTCCCCATGCTAACTAACAGGCGCCGGTCGGGATTTATTAATAGAAGACGATCTGGACGCGTTCGGCTTCTCGCATTAAAATATCAAAAGAATTTAAAAAACTAACTGAGAAAAAGTCTTTTGCGGAGGAACACGTTTCCGTTAGGGATTCCAATCCCGGGAAAACTTTTGAATTCCGAATTATAATTTTTTTTTCTTGAATCAAATAACGTTTTTAAACACGAAATTTAACGTGAAGAGTGAATATATCCTTGATCTGTATGAAAGACAGTCATAATTTTTACTTAACAAACGGAATAAAAATCAAAAACAGCTGGTGGAATCAATTTAAAGACCGCGTACGATGCTGATTGCGCTCATCCTGTAATCGGATTAGTATTGTTTTTATTAAATTATCGATTTTTACAACTTTTTTCTTAGCTTGTATTCTTATTTGTATACGGTACAAATTTTTAACTAACTTCCTGACTAGCTAGACATTTGAAACTTTTAGAATATATATGAACACGTTGCCAATGCATTTTTTAAATACTTTTAGCCATCTTTCAGTAGAATTTAATTCATTTTCAGTTAATTCTGTTTTGTATAAAAAGTTATTTTGATACCATTATTGGTTGCTAGGGGGTCCTAGCAACAAAATTATTAATATATACGTGCGTTACTATGGAAATCAATATGAAATGACATTTCATTATTCAGTATTTCTATCAAGTACAATTTTTTTTGATCGTTTAAGCTAGTCAAGTCAAGTTTATATGATTTAACAGAAAATTTAAAAACGTTTTATATAAAAAGTTCTTTTTATCTTGTAATTATTTAATACAAAGAATAAGTAACCATTAGTATTAATAGAAGGCAATAATTATATTATTGTTATTTTAATTTAAGAAAATGTTTTTTATGAAGGAAGAAATTTGTATTCGATTTACGCTTTTTGAAAACTCAGTAAAATCTTGGTGAATTGTTTATAATATTATTATAATATATACTATCGGTGAACATAGTATTATATATTTTTAATTACTGTTAAAAACGATTATATTCTACCAATTTGTGTTGATGTACTTTTATAAATTTTAAATTTTTGAAAAATCATGTATTTTAAATTACAGACTGTACCTTATATTTATATAGTATAACTATATTGCCGGCTCACTAATTTGTGTTTTTTTTACATTTTAAACTCGTTATAAAGCCCATTCTCAAGAATATTGAAGTATACTGAACTCTAAGTGTATTAAAAAGATTTCCATTTAGTTGACAGCAAGGGTTTATGAGAGAAATACAAAGAATATAATAATTTACTGTCTCAGTAAAGTTATGACTAGGGAATCCAATCCCGAGCCAAAATCTTGATCCCGGGATTTTGGGATTACAATTTGACAATCCCGAGATTGGCATTTTTTCCCATAGTTAATATTATTTTTTTATATAATATACAAATAACATTGATATAATCGATCAAAAATAAATCTAGTATAGGTAATTATTTCTACTATTTATTTATTGTTAATATTGTGTACATTCAATCTTGTAAATACTTTCAATGGAGTCAATAATAATGTGAAAATAAAACAGTTTTATTTATTTATGAAAGAATAACAAATAAAATACAATTTCAATTAAAATAAAAAACATATTTAACAAGATTTAAGGGGGGACATGCTCGTCGAAGGTCAAAATAGAGTTTTTTATTTTTTATTTCTATATTCTATATTTCTATATTCTAAAACATTAGAGCGAGAGGTTTAAAAGAATACTATTTTATGTAACAAAAATACTTTATGCAGTCATCAAATGTTTAAAATAACTATAAAGGATAATAAGGCTTCAAAATTATATAAATAAATTATCTACAACGTTTAAAGAGTGTCCAGGATCATGGTTTGAAAATACGATAAAAACTCAATTTTGACCGACGACGAGCACGTGGGCCGTTAAGTAATTAAAACATTATTCTGAATAATATGCCCGAAGTAATCTCCAGAATAGCATTTTATGGTAGTGCGCAATGGTTTACTTTTTATTAAAAGAATACAGCTTAGGTGTAAATGGATGAAACGTCTAACTAAATGTTTCTTGATTCATTTATTCTATTTCTCAAATTCACTAAATGGATGTAACCTGCATCGTACATATTATGTGGAATTTTCATTTATGTTAAACTATTTAGGTATAAATCTAAACTATGTTCATTTATAAAATTTTGTTGAATCAATATTGTGTTTAGTGTTTACATAAATATTATATGAGATTGCTGTTTCTGATAGTAAAGCCTTAATGAATGGGTTACCGAGATTTAAAATAGTAAAACAAATCATGGCGTATGGCCTTTCCGCTTCATACATCTAATTAGTCAGCCAAATATGAAACTGCTCTAAAACGTATGAGATCATGGTGGAATTACTTTGTTAAAAGTGCGAAGCATTGTTTTTTTCCACTCTTTCTCATTTTTATTAATTTATATGAAAAAATAAAATTAATTGGCAACTTACACCGTATCCGGAAATTTGTACGTAAACAGTTCAACGTAGAACACTTATTCGTGTGCCGCAGTACGTGAAACATGAGTTCGTGCAACATTTAATCAAATGACGAGTTCTTCGTTGAACATTTCACCGTAGAATACATTTCACCGTGGAATACGTATTCTACAACATGTGGCGCTGGTTTGCTGTTCCAATTAGATTCAATACGAATTTTATGAGATGTCTTTATTGGTTTTAAATAATTTAATGTTGAAACTACATAAATATAATTACAATATGAAAGTATTTATAATTTAGTTACCTACTTATTTTCTTCCGTCTTTCCCATATACTCCGATGGTTTAAGTGTTATAATTTTACATGAATATTATATGTTACCGAAATAGCATTATTTACTTCAAAATTGTAAATAAAAAATATTATATTTCTTTACATTCGTAAAAGAAGTGGTTATGTCGGTATATCATTTTTTCCAGTACAAACGATGCTTTAATGCCTTTCAAAGTCATTAATTGATAATTTAAATAATAATATGCACTATAGTTTTTTTATGTTGTTTTTAATACAAGTAAAGTAGTAGTAGTATAGTCAATAACCACGTGATAAAGAATATGTTATTTACATTATGTAAGTATCATGATAGGTTTTATTTTGTTAACTTAACTGTCAATTCATGGTGGAACTGCATTGTTGTTGTTATATTATTTCTGTCGCTTTGGAATTTGCTTGATAAATATTGTTTTAAAAAAATGTATTCAGTTGAAAATGTCCCTCTGAGGCGGACGAAACCTGTCTTAATTAAAAGTGGAATAAGTACTACAAAAAATACGTTTTATTAAATTAAAACAACACTATCATAATATGCATTAAAGTTTCTAACATAAACGAAACGCGCATTCAATATTGGCAATATTTGAAGACACTAAACGGGCTTAGTATTTCTTGCGATGCTGGCTTCAAATTCTTGATCGATGGTGACTGGCTTTCGCATTTCTATCTTATTAATCTGTTCTGTGGTATGAACTATAGATATTTAAAATGGGCACTGTTCGGTTATACGGAATACAGAGGAAAACACATTTTTAAAATAGCCGATAAACTGGATTATTTGTTAGGTTAACCTAACCTAACCTGACCCAACCTAACCTAACCTAAACTAACCCAAATTAACAAATAATCCAGTATTTTCAAAATCTGTTTTCCGCTGTATTTCGTATAACCGAACAGTGCCAAAAAAATATATTAAGTAAGTACTTATATGAAAAATATTCTCTTAGGTATAAGTATAAATAAAACAAATCAAATGTTTCTCCTACACATAATTTTACGTGCGGACAGTGGACTAATTGAATTAAAACATATTGTAAGTAGGTATTATTGAAAATACAATACCTACTTTGATTTTAAAATGTTTTTACCTAAGTATATAGATAAATGCTGTTATTTAATTCATTTAGGATAATATCGATCTTTATATATGTAAAGTATGCAGTACCTACCATGTCCTAAATATAATTAAAAAATCAATAACTCATGTAGTGTTTTGAAATAAATCAATAATTACAAATCCATTGTATTTTGGTGGAATCTTCTGAGACTGCATTTCATAAAAATGACAAAAGACGACGTATCCAGATGGAATGATTTTGTATACAAATTAAGGTCAGTTTATTGTGTAGGTATGTCCTTTAACTTTCACGTGCTTCTATTATTGTGTGCACAAAAAATATTTGGCCACTGTAACATACCTAATATCCGGAGTTAGGGTTTATAAATAAATGTACCTACAGATATTTCACGGGCCCCCTACCTATCGCTAAAGATAAAGACAGTGTGATGCTCTTTTCCAAATAGTGTACGCGGTAAAATTAATGTGTATATTTAGTGTTTTTGTATATTTGAATTCATCTATTTGTCTTTTTTTACTATTCGAGAGAATTTGTGATGTGTTTAAATCACTTATCTGGTCGATTCGCCACGCCGGGCCCTTCCTGAGCCCGGGCCCCCAAGCTAGAGCCCTATCAGCCCTCCCTTTGTGGGAGCCATGTCCAGTGGTATCCAAGAAGTACAAAACGTCCGCAAGGTAGACCTAGAGGCCGCTGGATCGATGAAATGATCAAGTTCAGCAGGAGCAGCTTGAAGAGGCTTTCATCCAGCATTGGATAGATTCAGGCTTAGGGTTTAGGGTAGGTTTGTATGCTATATTTTAACAGCACCTATCTTGCTGCTGTTAAAATATAGCATTTATTGCAACAATTACAAACATCCTATTGTAATAATTGTTACAATAAGTGTTGGTCTCACGTTGGATTAAAACACACATTAAAAAAACAACATGTATTTTTTATCCAGTCACGGGATTGAACCCACTTTTTATATGGAACCGCTCTGCCAAGTCGGATACCATACCTGTATTATCAGGATATGCTAAAGTTACCTATGTAGTAGTACCTATCTATAAAGTTGCAAATATCAATCATATCCAAAATGAATTCAATAAATGCAGTCATCTATATAAGTAGGTATATTTATTTTTAAGTTCGTATTTTCAATAATATCCATTTATAAAAAGTTTCAAACCAACATTGTCCATAATATTATTTTAAATAATAATCAAGAAAAATAATAAGAACACACATTTTTTATAATACTTTAATAAAATTTCAACATATTTGGTAGTAAATTAAAATAAAACGCAATAAGCCACATTAGACACATTTTAAAAAACAACGTGTATTTTGGTACATCCGAGGGATCGAACCCACTCTTCATAAACGACCGCTCCCCCACCTCGGGCACAAATATTTAAAATTAAAGTTGGTACTACGTACTTATCTATAAAAATCAATAATATCCTAAATGAATCAAATAACAGCATTTATCTACATACCTATGTACCTATATACATTATTTTTTTTTAATTAAAGTAGGTAGGTATTGCCATCTTTGTATTTTCAATAATGCCTACTTAAAAAAGGTTTCAAATCGACGTGTGCACACGCAAAATTTATATGTATAAGAAACATTTGATCTGTTTTTACATACACATATAAATATACATATTAATACAATAAGAGAACATATTTCACGTATTTTTTTTATTTAAATGTTTTGGTAAGATTATAGGATTTTGAATAAAACATTTGAAACCATAATATTCTAATAATAAAGATAATCTCCTAATATAATATTTTACCAATTACCACCAATAAATATTTGTTGATAATTTATACCATTAAAGTGCAATATTACTTACTAATATACTAATACTAGCTAATACTAATATATTACACAGGGAATTATAAATATAATATTATTTATTAATCATATTTAAAAAAATATATCTATTTCGGTAACGGACAATACTAATGTCTAAATAAAACACTTAAAACAAAACCATCATAATACAAGGAACACACATTAGAAAATAGGTAGGTAAGTAGATTATGAATACAATCATATCATATAGGTATACTATTTATGTACCAATACCAATAAAGACATCTCATAAAATTCGTATTGAATCTAATTTGAACAGAAAACTAGCGCCACATGTTGTAGAATACGTATTCCATGGTGAAATGTATTCCACGGTGAAATGTTCAACGAAGAACTCGTCATTTGATAAAATGTTATACGAACTCATGTTTCACGTACTGCGGCGCACGAATAAGTGTCCCACGAAGAACTGCATACGTACAACTTACATGTAACCAACTTACACATGGGTAATAAATAAACTTCATTCACTCAGTTTATTTCTCCTGTAGTTATTTGTTATTAAAAGTATTTTTTCTGTTATACTCGTATTTTTGTTTATATTTTATTTTCCATAAAAATTGATAAAGAAATCAATCCCGAAAATTTCAGGATTATGTTTACCAATCCCGGGATTCATAGGCATCGAAAATAGTTCGGGATCCCGGGATTAGAATCCCTAGTTGTGACCAGAGATACAAAGAAAATTTTATAATAATTTATGTAGTATACCATGACGTGAAAATGATTATTAATCACTATTATTGTAACGCTAAAGATATTAAAAATATTTTTTAGTTTATTTAAAAAAACGTTATGTTTAATCCCGGATTTTTTGATCGACAGGATCGAAACGAAATCCCGGTATCCCGGAATTAGAAACCCTAGCATCATTATTATCATGCGCATCTTTCTTTGAAAGAATTCACGGTTGATGTGAGAGTAAATGATACATAGTTCCAATTCATCGAATGCTTTTTGCTCTGTGATCTAAAAAATGTTATTTTGAGTCATAATTCAGAAACGAGTGGCGGTGTCAAGCACCTATATTATTGCCTATTTTATTTTAAGACATAATTATACCCACTATTCGGCTTATTATAATATTATAATTATTATAGATATAAAATGTGCCTTATTTTTACAACGTTTTTATTAGCTCGCATTCTTGTTTGTCGAATACAAATCTTGCAATTGATTTTTAACTAACTTTCCGACTAGCTAGACATTTGAAACTTTTAGAATATATCAGAACAAGATGACAATGCATTCTTTTAATACTTTTAGCCATCTTTAAGCAGAATTGAATTCATTTTCAGTTAATTCTATTTTGTATGGAAAGTTATTTCAGTAAAATCCGTAAAAAGTAAAAGGCTATTATTGGTTGCTAAGTGGATCCTAGCAACTAAATAATTAATATATACGTGCGATAGTATGGAAATCAAAATGAAATGTCAAAATGACATTTCAGTATTCTATGTTTTTGTTTGTTTGTTTGTTTTTTATTTACTTCATATTATCAACTACAAGTTTGAGCATATTGAGTATAATACGAGTAGAAAAGGACGTCAATTGATTACAATTTTATGTCGGCGAGAGTCAAACAACTTTGATGGTTTTAAAACAAAGTGGTTTTTGTTAATAATAAATTTTATTCTACTTGAAAATGATTTCAATTCTGCTTAAAGATGGCTAAAAGTATTAAAAGAATGCATTTTCATCGTGTTTGATATATTCTAAAAGTTTTAAATGTCTAGTTAGTCAGGAAGTTAGTTAAAAATCGATTGCAAGATATGTACTGGACAAAAAACCACCGGACAAATAAGAATACAAGATAATAAAACGTTGTAATAAAAAATACAAACTCACTATTAATAATAGTTTATAACGAAAAATTCATGAAACTACAGCTTATCCAATTAACTATACTAAGTGTTGTACATGAACAAAGAAAATGCTTACGAGACGGCAAATCTCCTAATCTTAGTGTCGGGTCAAAACCGGGTAAAAAAAAAGACATTACGGCCATTTTGCGCTTCTTTGAATACCATTTCAGCTATTTTAGACCTTAGTAAGTACACATTAACAGATTAAGTTCAGTATTCTATGCCTTTATCTTTTACACACAGTTAGTACGTGCTATAGTGGAATTATTTGATACACATGGAATCGGCTAATAAAATGATAAAAAGAGATAATAATACTAATAAACTTCTTAACATAATAATTGAATACGTGTATTAATTAAAGCGCTAAGTACCAAAAAAATAAAAACTGACATTTTTATAGAAAAATGTTCTACATACCAACGCCAATAACTTCAACTATAGTCTAAGTGCCTCAAACAAGTCAAAAAATTACAGCAAAATAATTAAACCTGTCGACGTTGTAAGTCCGTTGGCGTGTTTTATTTATAATGGTGTAAGTAGCACTGTAGTGGTCAACGGCATTCAATATAAAATGGCTGACGATGGTGTGTTGACACTTGCGAATTCTTAATACCTAAAATTATAGAAGCTGCCGTGATTGCTTCACACTGTAAAACTACATTTTTCAAAAGGTCTGCTTCATGAAATTTTACTGCAATGACTCGGTATTTTGTAACTACAGGCAATACTACTTTTTGGTACTTAGAGCCTTATTTAATACACGTATTCAATGTTTTTGGTAGATAATTAATTATTTACTAAGATTATCATAATGATTCCTTGGATTCCTTAATGTTTTTGGATGCCACTGTGGTGGATACGGTTACATGTAAATTGTACGTAAAGCATTCCACCGTGGCACAGTTTGCCGTGAGCTTTCTCATTGTCTTACTGTCTCCAATTTTATTAGATTCAATATATGAACATTAATTCAATATTCATAGCCGATTTTGGTATCATTCATGAATAGTTCAAGAATGAAAACCTAACCTAACCTAACAAATAATAATCCAGTATATAGTATATGCTGCTAGCTGCCTGTAAAGTGTAAACCCTACACATAGTGCCTGAAGAAGCCAAAAGGCGAAACCTGGGTCGCAATAAACGACTCAAATAGAATAGAACAAAACATAAATCCATTAGAATTTAAATTAAAATTCCATCGAGTACCTTCGATCTTTTAATTAAGTATAACACTATTTCTGATATTTTTCCCCGTATTTTTATGATGTTTGCTATACTTGAGTCAATCAATACAAAAATATAGCCCGTGTTTCATTCGCATAGTGAGCTTTATCAAGGAAAATAATTATTTCATTTATTTAATGAACCAGCAGAACTCAATAGGTTAACCGTTATCCAGATGGTAATCTGAACGCGTGCTGTGTAAGAAGAAATATTTATTATTTTTTTCTGTACTTCCTTTTGTGAGCAAGGCAGACGAAGTGTTTCAAGCAAACTGCTTTAAACACATCAAGATTTTGATGTTTCAGAAGATTAATGACTTTCAACTCTGTCTTTGATTTTTTTTTGTACAAAATGAGGTAATGCAAACATCATTTATATTCTATTACTAAAATATTTTTTTATTATGATTTTACCGAGGCTTTGACTGCGACTTACTGTCATCGTCTTTTCTCTACACGAAGGGGATCCGCCGATCAGATCCTCAGGCACCCTTTCAATTCGTCGACATTCTCAAAGATATCTGCAATTCGCAGTTGTACTCTGTGTCGTTCATATTTAGGGCATTGTATCGCTATATGTACAATGTCCTCCAGATCATCACATTCTTCGTACCTAGAGCTGCGTTATCGCTATCGCTGCGACGATCGCTACTTTCCTTTAGGAAATAACATCTTTTACCTATTGTGTGTCAGAAGTCAGAAGTTAATGGAAAGTGTACTAATTTTGTGTTTGAAAATATTAGATTACCTACTTTAAAACCATAAATGTATTAAATAACTAAAATACTATATCTACAATATTTTTTCATACAATTGAACATTATTTAATTGTTTCCAGTCAGACAAGCAATATTTTCCGCTCTTATTTTAAATAATGATTAAAGCCTAGATTTATATTAATCGAGTAAAGTTTAAGCCTCATTTTCCCAATAATTACCAAATCAAAAGTATCTAGTTGTGGTATTGAGGTAACGATTTGTAAATTAGTAAAATATTTTTTTATAATATTAATACTATTGAACTAGGGCAGATACTTCTTGGTGGAATTTGAATTTAAATTCTAAATGATTTAAGTTTTGTACTATATTTTTTTTTATTTTGTGTGACCCTTGTTTCACCTTTCGGCATCTTCATGCACAATACGTACTTACCAATGGTAAATAAACACTGGTAATTTATACGGTTGATTCTCGCTTATATATTATGTAATAATAATTATTTGTATAATATAAGCAAGAATTAAACAGTATTTTATATTTAATATGTATTTACCATTTGTGAGTACGCATATTGCATAAAGAGATCGAAAGACGAAACTCAGGTCGCTAAAATGATAACCTATTATTAAAATAACTCGATAGTTTGTCTTTATTTTGTATACAATTTTTGTTGTGTTCAAAGAATCAAGGATTCTTGAGTTAATTTGCATAGGGTTTTTAAAACTAGGGATAATTTTATTATCTAAAGGGTGTAAGCGAGAGTTACAGGGGGTTAATGTCATATTAACATCCCATTAAACTATTTCTTTAGTCAGTGACGTCCCTAGACAAAATGCCGCCTCATTTTTTATGCAGTATTTTTATCATCCTTTCATGACCCCATTATTTAAGAAATGTGTTGTACCAACAAAATATATCACTAAATCCAATTCAAATGCCATCTCTACTTCAATAAATAATATTGCGAGTCCACGGTTACAGATACATTTAAAAATACACTTGACAAATGTCAAAATTTGCTAGTGACTTGCAAAAATATTTGGATCAATTAACGATTAGGTATGTTCCTATGTACCTATCTATAATCTAGTGCAAATCTGCACGGGTTATTGCTGGTCATCAAGGACGTGGCGTCCAAAGACAACGGAAGTGAACTAGACATCGCGTACCCGACAAAAAATACAGTCGTGTTAAACCTTTTATGTTAATTAATACATTTTGTTTCCAAAGAGTGAGTTGAATTTTTTAATGGAATGATATTTTCGTTATTAGGTACTAAGTTTAGGTACATATTTATATATAATATTCCTAAAGATTCTCCTCGATTTGCCGCCCTCCGAGTAAATGCCGCCCATAAGCAATGCTCAATCTGCCTACCCTCACGGGACGTCACTGCCTTTAGTGAATTTTTATAATCTATTTCGCCTAAAATTTGATACGAGTACCCATGTATTCAGCTCAATAACTATTGATTATGATGTATAATGTATTTTAAATTAATTTTCGGTCACTAATAATAGCAAAAAAACATAATATTTTATCAGTTTATAACAAATAATGTTCAATAATATCAGTTCGAAATAAAATGTTCGAGACTGTTTTTCATAATTAAAATTTTTCGATTAAATTCAGTCCACACGAGTAAGTGAACATTATACGCTGACAACGAAATAAATTCGGAAAAGTGTGAATTTCATATTATTAATATCAATTTATTGCTTGATAGTAATTATTATATCGTTAATTATTTTCGAATACAAAATCCATGTATATTAACTTTCAATTAAAATCAGTTGAATAATTTGAATAAACATTCATTTAAATACGTAATATATTTTTTATTTTAAAAAGCATTTTGATACCTCTCAGTTTCAAAGTACAAGTTAAAAATGTGCAGTTGTGAGTTAAGTATTTAAGTAAATAAGAGCCCGAATAACCGCTGCAAATAAATCGTACTTCTCACTGCTACCCATATTTAAATCCAGAAATTTCCACAGAAAAACTACGACCCGGCTCTATAAAACCATCATACGCACAGTCGTTGCATACAGGTGCAAGTTATGGATGCTAAATATAAAAGCAGTTGAAATGGTGGACTGCTTTGAGAAAAAGATCATGAGGCGGATATGCGGACCCATGAATGATGGTGGGGAGTGGAGAATTAGGTACAACACTGAACTATACCGCTTATACCAAGATTCAAAACTCTCCACCTTCATAAAACTCCAGAAGCTAAACTGGGCAGGCCATATCCAACGTATGCCTGAGTCACAGATACCGAAAAAGATCCTCAAAGGAAACCCAGGCTAGTGGGAAAGCCACGCACACGATGGGGTGATAACGTTACAAAAGATGCCAACCAGCTGCTAAATATCAGGTACTGGAAAAGACGTGCGAAGGACCGTACCGGCTGAAGGACGGCGGTGGATGAGGCCAGGGCTTGATTTGAGCTGTAGCACCATCGAAGAAGAAGAAGAGTTAAGTATTAGTAATTGCTTAGAAAATGTGAAAACCTCTGACAACTCTTATTATATTGGAAAAACATAAAATTATGTGTATATAAAATTAAACATAATATATTTTTAGACGATTCTACAATTTCATTAAAATCCACAAACATATATGTACATTAGAACAGCGATTTTCAAACTGAGAGGCGCTCCTTCCTGGGGAGCAGTAGGTCAGTGCTGAAGGAGGCGCGATCAAGATGATGAATTTGAATTGACAACTATTGAAATGAAAAAAAAATGTGATTTTTCACTGAAACAAAAATTTCAGAGTGAAACCTTAATATTTCAATTTTAATTGAATCGAAGTGAAGAATATAATACTTTGTCAAACAAAGCAATGCAAGTGACATCATATTTTTATGAATTGGATTTTTTGAATTAACTTCTTCTTCTTTGCCCATATCCGCCCCTTAACTGGAGCATATGGACACCACGCGGCGCCTCCAAGAATCCCTGTCGCTCGCCAGTCTTCTTGCTTCGTTCCAGGTCAAACCAGCATCCCGTAGCTCCGCCGTATACACTCTGTAGATTGTATTTAGCGGCCTTCCAGGACGCCGGAATCCGGTCGGCTTGAAGAACAGGCAAGCCAGGTTAAAGTTCTCTTCTGGCATCCGCAGCACGTGGCCGAGCCAGGTCCAACGTCGCCTCTTCACTTTCAGCGTGATGAGAGGCTGCTTGGTACGTTCTCTTATCTCCTCGTTGCTCCTAAAGTCATACCACCGCACACCCAGTATTCGTCGCAAACATCTGTTTTCGAAGCTCAGTATACGGTTGCTCTGAGCCTTCGTAAGGTGCCATGATTCGCTACCGTAAAGCAGCACCGTCAGAATGCAAGCGTCGAATAGGCGGCATTTGGTTTTGACCGAGTACAATCGTGAGTCCCAGACATTTCGCATCGAGTTGAATGTTGCTCCAGCCATTCCCATTCGGATAGCGAGCTCTTTCTGCAAAATGCCATCTCCCGTGATGTGTACCCCCAGGTACTTGAAGCTGTCGACGCTCTCGATGCTCTGTCCATCGCTAATCAGAGGGAAATCTGGATCAGGACAGGTGCTATTGCACAAGACGTTGGTTTTCTTCGCGTTGATTTTCAAACCAACGCGAGAGGAGTTGTTATGCAACCTGTCGATTGTCTCTTGAATGCCCTCGATTGACTTGTCGAATAGGACAGCATCATCGGCGTATTCCAGGTCGCATAGCTTCACCGTGGGGGTAACAGGTATGCCTCGGTCGGGTGGTATTGACTTCCGTAGTATGAAGTCAAAGAGAATGATAAAGAGAAACGGTGCAAGGACACAACCCTGTCTGACTCCGGTCGTGACCCCGAACCATTCCGTGACAGTGTCTCCAATTCTGACACAGCATTCGCTATTCTCGTGCAGGCTTTTGATTATGGCAATGATCTTGGGAGGGATCCCGTATGCTCCCAGTATCATCCAGAGGGAGGGGCGGTGCGGACTGTCGAAAGCCTTCTCATAATCCACAAAACAGCAGGCCATCGGACTGTTCAACTCATGGCTCTGCTGGAGAAGATATCGAAGGTTGTGGATTTGGTCTGCACACGCTCGACCAGGTAGAAACCCGGCTTGGTTTTTCCTGAGGACGTGCATTATTGGGTCCCTTATTTTCATCAAAATGATGTTTGCCAAAATCTTTCCCGGAACACTGAGTAGCGTAATGCCTCGGTAATTGTCGCAGCTTAGAGGGTCACCTTTTTTAAGAAGTGTGATGATTTCACCGTTCACCCAGTCCCTTGGGCAGCGCTCTTCTTCCCACACCTTTGTCATCAGATGAAACATAGGGTGCAGGATTGCGCTCAAGCTGTACTTGAGGAATTCAGGATGAATCCCGTCTCCCCCCGGTGCCTTTCCGTTCTTGAGCCTTTTCACAGCCGATTTTATCTCGGTGTGCGTGGGCGGGCAATCGGAAATGTCGGTCGCTCGGGGAATGTCCAAAAGTAAAGCTTCCGCAGATATGTCAAAGGGATCCAAGAGGGGTGGGCGGTTCAGCACTCCGCAGAAATGATTCTTCCAAATCTTCTTGACGCATTCTGCGTCAGACTCTATTGCTCCACTGGGACCACGAATGGCTCCGGGAGTCGGTGGTCGCCTGCCGCAGACTTCACGGGTGATTCGGAAGAGTTTCCTGGTGTCATTTCTGCTTGCTGCTTCCTCTGCCGCTTCAATTTGCCGGTTCATAAAATTGCGCTTGTCCAACCGCACGGATCGTTTGACTACCCTGTCTTGGGTCTGGTAGTCAGTCCGGCGGTCCTCGGTTCGGTCGAGGTCTCTCTCCTCGTCTCTCAGGGCTTTCAGCCTGGCTCGTTCACCAATTTCAACCCACGTTTCGTCAGACATCCACTTTGGCTGCTCACTCCTTCTGGTACCAAGGACGGTACGAGCCGACGACACAATCGCACTCTTTATGAGGCTCCAGTCCGCCTCAAT
Source organism: Rhyacophila brunnea (assembly GCF_057557595.1). Lineage (NCBI taxonomy): Eukaryota > Metazoa > Arthropoda > Insecta > Trichoptera > Rhyacophilidae > Rhyacophila > Rhyacophila brunnea. Next base: position 24,490,276 of record NW_028232904.1, on the reverse strand, counting down.
GAGGTCGGATTCAGATTTGTGCCGCTCGTAGATACGATCTACACTATCTCGTACAGCAGTTTCGAAGTCGGTCCGAATTCTTCGGCGTCGGAGCTTCTCAACGTCAATTCGTTCGCACTTTGGAGGCCTCGCCTGGCGACTGAGTTTTACTCGGGTGTTTCCAATAAGTAACTCATGATCGCTATGGATATCGGCGCCTCTGTAAGTACGCACGTCGAGAAGTTCCTTTCCGTGCTTCAAGCTGTATAAGAAGTGGTCAATCTGCGTCCTCGTGCGTCCATCAGGAGACGTCCACGTATATTTGTGAATGTCTTTGTGGGGAAAAAACAGTGCCTCCGATTGCAAGCTCGTTCAGAGTGGCGAATTCTACGAGCCGCTCACCATTATCGTTGGGGTCACCGAGGCCGTGTCGTCCCATCGTCCCATCACCGTGGGGCCAAGCACCGGGTCTGCTCCTACTCTCGCATTATAATCCCCCATTACAATCACGCGGTCTCTTCGGGGGATGGCGGAGACTGCCGCGTGGAGAGAATCGTAAAAAGCATCCTTTGTCTGCGCGTCGGCATCCTCAGTGGGGGCGTAGCACTGAAAGACGGTCAAGGAGCTACCAGGCGTCTTGAAGGAGGCACGTATCAGTCTCTCCGAGATTGGTTCCCATTTCACGAGGCAACGGGCCGCTCTCTTTGACATCAACACTGCCACTCCCTGGCGATGGTATTGCTCCTGACCTGAGTAGACAATAGAGTAACCCTCAATCAACTTTCTCCCGGCTCCTTTCCAGCGCACTTCGCTCAGCCCTAGGATGTCCACACCATAGGTGTGCATGATGCGTGTGGCGTGCAGGTCCTTTCCGGGGGTACGCAGGGTGCGAACATTATATGTCCCAATGCGCATACTCGAGTTGTTAGAGAGGATTATTCTACCTGTTTCATTGTCCATTTCCATGCAAGGTCGTCGTTTTACAGAGCCGGTTGTCGTCCGAGGCTGCTGTGTAGGTGTTTTGTTAATCTGTTTCGTTTAAGGAGGCAAGGTGATTAGCCCAGCGCTCCCGAGGCCTGAGCCACGAGGGCCCTGAAGGTCGGCTCGACCAGGTTTTTCTGTCGGGGATTTCCTTCCCTTAGCCAGAAGGCCAGTTTTATGGCGCCGGTCACTCGCCCTTCGCCCCCTGCTGTTAGCTACAGTGTACGCTGCATTGCCCGGAGGTCGCCACGGGGAGGCCAGCAGATGGGACTTGCTGGCAGTTTGGCATTTCCCAACTTTTGCTATGAACACATCTACTGGCGTCAATGTGTCCACTTGGGGCCGACCAGCCGTGGACGTGTTAATACCTATCATTGTTTTAGGTATCACTTATGCAGTCACCATTCCGGATTAATGATTATTTATTTGGATTAACTGCAATTGATAAATGTTGTGCTAATAAACAAGAAAATCCGTTGCATTAAAAATTAATTTATTTAAAAATATATGCTGACTAGATAATGATTTTTTATTTACCACCTTTAAAATTCACGTTAATTACATCGATCGGCCGCCTGGTCATTACGCGCCAGGTGCGTATTAAGTATATTGTGTTATTATTATATTATAAGTATTATAGTAAAACCTTGTTATTATTCTGTAAATTACGTTTTTTTTTTCATTTTTCGTATTAATATATTTTTACCATTTAAAAATGTTTCTACTATTTTTTGAAAGAAAGGGGAGGCGCCAAGATTATTTTTTAAAGGGGGCGTAGTAACATGACGTTTAGAAACCACTGCATTAGAAGAATAAACCTGCCAAAAATCTTGTTTCTTAATTATCTCAGAACTATGCTTTTTAACTTGTTATTCTTTGTAACAGAGGTATTGATTTGATAATTTATTAGAATATTTAAAAAAATTAATTGAGTTTTATGGCTTTGCCAAAAATATTAATGTGTATTGGCACTGGGCGAACATTGGAGGGGCATTTGTAAACAATAATGTGAATATTAAAATAAATGTATGCTGCACAGTCATTTTTCATGTTTTTACTTTACAATAATCCATATGATACCAATGTCTTTGCCAGATGTATGTGTACTCTTCGCCAGTTCTCTACCCTCTTTTAGAGTACGAGGGAAGGTGAGCAAATACTATCATACAAATTTATATTAATTTTGGACATTAAGATAGGTTTCAATAGGAAATAGACTTAACGAATGATAAAAGATCTTCTTATTAACTTGTTGTTCATGGTTTAAGTACTGCTCCATATGAGAGCAATGAGCAATTGTGGTATGTGTTGGAACTTGCTATTTGGTAGTGAATTCTATATCATATAAAAAGTGGAATATCACAAAAATTATGACTAATTTGTAAATATAGTAGGTATGTAATAGTAGATACCTTTTCCATTTCGTTATGTAGGTACTTTATTCAATTGTTTTAAAAATCTTGTATAAAAAAGTTCATTAAAGCGCCAATCTGAGGCGAAAGATCTTGGTATAATTTTTGACTCTTCATTATATTTTCACTCGCATATAACTTCTATAGCTCGACGTGTAAGTAAACTTCTAAGATTCATCATGCGACAAGCCAAATCATGCATGTATCAAAATGTCATAAGATTCATAAGTTTAGTATACTCTACGTCTCGTTAGTGCATATTATTCTTGAATACGGGTTTAATATCTAAGTCCTAATGAAGTTTCTTACAAGGTTATTTTAGAGCGCGTCCTTTCGACTGCCTTTCTGCAAAGCATGCTTACTTTACACTCTCTTGAATCTCGTATGTAACTTCTGCTATTGAAACATTTTTGCCTGCTATCACGAGGGACGGCTTCTAATCCAGGTGACCTAAAGAATTTAAATTTATATGCGCCTGTCAATTATCTACGTCGTCGCAGCCATGACCTATTCTGGGTCAGAACTGTTTCCTCGAGTCAAGCCTATCAGACACCATTAGCGAGGTGTGCAAGATTAGTAAGTGCGCTCCCTAAAGACATATAAATTTTCAATGATGTACCTACTTTGCGCTTTGTTTTTGAAACTTTATTTTACCGTATAAAATTATTTATGTTTGTTTTATTATTTTCATCTTCTCTCTTGTGAGAGTAATAATTGTTATAATGTAAATCTCATATTGTGAACGTCTTGAATGTTCATTTGTTTTAAAAACCTTGTATATTATCGTCACTGTACAGGCTAATTGCCGTTACCCTCACTTTTCACCTAAGTGACATTTTGATGGTAATAGAATTATTGCATACTCTTACACGAATTGGCAAAGTATCATAAATCCCAAAAAAATATTTAATATCAAAATAATTCAAAACTATTTTTTAGCCATTAATTTTTGTAACTTGACAAAAAATATTCTAGCCAAATGTTGTAACCCTCTCTAAACGTAAGCCACAGTGTAGGTACAGAGTAAGCCACTCAATTTGTAATAAAATAATATATTATATTAAAAAATAAGTAAATCCAATGCCCACAGTTTTTTACACTTCCAGAACAAATGTAACATTTGAGGGTTATGACAATAATTGGCCTGTACAGTGACAATATAATGAATTTCAAATTTAGAATATAATTTTAAAAATAAAAACAAAAGTGTTCCATTATTATTCCATTATTCCAAAATATCCATTATTATTTTAGTTTTTTAAATTATAAAATCGATGTTGGACATTAAATAAAATATTCCGGATGTACATACTACTTAGTTTATACGAAAGACTTCTACATGTATTCATTAGTCACTTTCTGTATTAATAGAAGTCAATGTACGAAATAGATTTGTATTTCCAACAGTAGGAAACAAAACCCAATAAATTCTCAGTAGAAATTCTACTGTAGTTGTTATGTATTCGAATTGACAGTTCCTCTTGAGTGACAAAGCCAGGTGCGGATGATGTTTATAATAGAACAGTAAAGTACTGTTCGAAAGTGAAGGTCCGGGGACAAATACTGGCACATATTTATATTTTTATAATAATAATTTTATATCAGAAATGGAGTTTTCCTGTAGACTAAATAAATTATTATAAAAACCAGTTGCGAAAAGTGCCCGGTAGAAAGAAATTAGTGATACCTTATTAAAATTATTGAAATAAGTATAATAATAATTTAATTTTAATTTATTTAAGTAAGTTATTATTATTTTTAGTAATACCTACATCTCAAACTTCTCAAACCAAAGGTTGAAATATTTAAAAAGATAGCACTAGTGTTGATATCCGTATCAGATTGTAGTTATTTTTCTGGTATAGGTACCATAAGCTCGTCTATAATAGCCTCGTTCGCCTATACATTTTTTAATATTATTTATCGTATGAGCGTACTTTTTTAAATTTTAAAGACGTCAAGTAGGCTTTATTTTTCAGTGTAGATTTACAAATATGTATTATTTAGTTTTTTCCAACCATTTAATTAATAAATATTTAGACTAAGTACTTAAAAATTAAAACACATCATACTATTTATAATAAATAACATTATAAAAATTCTAATGGATTCAAGTTTTATTCTATTCCATTTTAGTCGATTTTCGCGGACCGAGTTTCGCCTTTCGGCATCTTCAAGCATTATTGGCCTCACCAAAAGGTACATCCAACACTGACAGCGAATATAGTTAATTCTAACTTATATATAAATTTATACAATAAAGTGGGTAAAAACTTTATCACCTACCTATTAGGTCAAGGATCATAATAAAAAATGTAACAAACAAGTTATGAAACCTTAGTTGAAGTGATTGTAAAAAAACCCCTCATCGATAAAATTCAACGAAAAGGATTGTGGAATTACTATTATATTATATTAATTATTCAAGATGTTCACATTTTCTCCCCATAATGGTATCAAACAATATTGTTATTGCGCTATTTAAATATTGTCTTCATAATGACGTGTTAATCTAGATAAAATACATACATTATTGAATGTATCCAATATACGAAACACTACTAATACACCGTACCAAATAATTTAGTTACCACTGATATACGCATTCAAACAGAAATACACTATAGGGTAACTTTGAAAGCTTTCAAAGTTCTTAATAAAAGCTTTCGCTTTCTTTTAAAACCGTATATTTTTTATTGAGCTTAAATACGTATTTTGGTCCGTTTTTATTATCGAGATCTTGTTTACACAAAAACAACGCATCGCAGACGGTATTTTATGCGGATTTAAAGTGTTATTGTTTTTCGGTTATTTTTTAATCATTATCTGTCAAAAAAAACGTACGATGAATTATTTCTACAAGTGCGTTGCCCTTATTGTTGTCATTTATTTATTGTATATTGTTTTTCGTGCGATGAATGTTTTTATTTATTAGCAGAATCAATTTTAATAGTAGTCAATCCAAATGCATTATCGTTCATTGACAAATGGATTCCATCATAGGGCTCACATCCTAAAGCGGGCCCCCAGGCCAGGATCATTGGCGGGCCCACCTACATATCGCTGAGGTTAAAGCCAGTATGGTGCTCTAATGTTAGCGAGAGTTATGATTTAAGTATATCAATCATCATATATGTGTCACATCAAATTGCAACGCACAATAGTAATAGTATTGAAATAGAGTAGCGCCGCGGGCGACTTATTTTCTATTAATAAAATAATGTGAAAAGTGCATTATTAAACTTAGCAAAAACTCAGTAAATAGATTTTTGTTTGCTTCAATATATCTGGTGCAGAAATCATTAAAAAGTAGAAACATGGCAAACTTATTTTTTTTTTTTGTAATTTTGATTTCCGAAGCTCTATTTTTTACGAATGCCTTCACTTGCCTTTTTAAATCAGTGAATACATTAGTATAATACAGCTGAATAATAGAACAGATTTAAGAATATACCACATTTAAACAAAAATACATAACTATAGAATATCAATAAAATCATTGTTACTCTAATATAGAATTCATCTAAAATATTTGACTAAGTAGAAAAAAATCTAATCTAATTATTGCTATAATACCAATCACATATAATTCACCCAGTAGGTAGCTATAAAAAAACAATTTATTCTTTACACGCTTAATACTTTGGACGCGGAAGACGCACACGGTGCGTAATGACCAGGCGGCCGATCGATGTAATTAACGTGCATTTTAAAGGGGGCAATTAAAATCTCATTATCTATTCAGCAGCGAAAGCGTTAAGTGAAAGTAGCTATTAGGACAGACGACGTTTAGCGTGCACTACTTATGTCAGATCTTAACAGCTCACCTCCACCCTTTGTCACTGGTATATTCTTAGATCGATGGAAATAAAAAACATGCAATTTAACCTCATCAAAAGATTTAAAAAAAAAATCTTTATTGAAAGATGACAAAATATTCATTTAAAGATTTATAATCTTTACTTACCTATTGTTTATCTTTAGTGTTAAATTTCTCGTCAAATGGGGTTTAATAAACTATCTTAAATCTATGGAAAAAAAATAATTCCTTTTTTTTATTTAAAAACAGATAATTTTATTAAAAATAGAACACCATTTTACTCTGAATCGTAGGTGGGTACCTTTATAATATTATTATGTATTTTTACTAAATTTAGACTTCTTTAGAGTTGTTTATGAAAATGTACATAATAATATAACAACATTTCTTATGTATAATTATTGTCTGGTGTAGATAATTAATAATACGCCTTCGGATGTAAGAAGTATAATATTATGGTTTAATAAACAAATTTATACGATTTCTTCATATAATTATATAACAAAAATAGATGTGTGGGTAGTTGTCTTTTGTTCTATTGTCTCGTAATTCCGTTATTTAAGGGTGAGATGTAATAATTTTCATTGTAAATATGTAATCAATATATTCTATCTAAAACCGTTAAAAAATATTCATTGAGAATCAAATTTTATTCATAAATCGTATTTTATAGGTATTCCACGTATTTCATTACTAGAAATTGTGGTTCGATAGGTATTGCATAATGAATCATAAAGATGTTTGAAAATGTTCGACGGTTTTTCGTATTTTACAACGTTTAATTAGCTCGTATTCTTGTTTGTCCAGTACAAATCTTGCAGTCGATTTTTAACTAACTTCCCGACTAACTAGACATTTAAAAAATTTAGAATATATCAGAACACCATGCCAATGCATTTTTTATTACTTTTAACTAAATTATTAATATATACGTGCGTTACTATGGGAATCAAAATGACATTTCAGTATTCTATATTTTGTTTCTTTGTTTGTTTTTTATTTACTTCATAATATCAAGTACAAGTTTGAGCACATTATGCTCAAACTTGTATTGAGCATACTAATTCAACAGAAAATTTAAAAACGTATATAAAAAGTTCTTTTTATCTTGTAATTATTTTAATTTATTTCTTGTATCTACTTAATAACATTTTTTTTAACCTTTAATGATAAAACGATCATACTAATAAAAATTGGATTTTCGATGAACGTAGATTATACGTAGTTTCTCTTCAATAATAATTGTAATTCAAAAAACATTTTAATATTTTTAGATACATATGAGTGTTGACTAAGTGTGCAAATATTAAATTACCCGTAAATATACAGTGTTACAGTTTAAAAATTTACACGTAGAGGCAATACTATCACTAGTGGTTACAAAACTATACAATAATAATAAGACGACTTTCTTTGTATTTCTATATTTATCAATGTTTTTATATTATAATTTTTAAATGAATAACTAATTGCTGATTTTTTGTAATTTTTATGTTATTATTTTAAATTAGGTACAGTATTGCCAAGGATTGCAATACCGAATGAAAATACTAATATCGGTATTCGTGAAATATATGGAAAAAACAGAAGTATCGACCAAATTACAGATATAAAAATCTCTTTGAAATATCAATATTTTATTGCAAAAATATATGGCATAATAAACCATTAAAACTGTTGAAGGTAGACTGTTAAGATCCAACATAAATAATGAATACTAAACTTTGTTAGTCAAACGTATTTGTTATAATTTTACTGCCTACAATTTTCAGATAGTTTTCGTTAGTTTTTAAAATTCAATTAAACCCTACGTATATCATGCCATCATAGATAATAGGCAAAAATATTCGTCTATCTATAAAATATCTAAAATTATGACATTCAAATTTTACATCATCAAAAATAGAAGAATAGTTTTTTATATATTGCGGTTTGATTTATACATAATATTATTGTATATTATTATACAAATAATTTCAATACCGAATATATCGGTATTGTTTGATTTTTAAAACCGGTATTTCTGTATTGAAAAATACTGTGATACTGGTTTTGAAGCACTTTTTGAGTATTGCCAACCATACTAAAATTATTAAAGAACAATAATTATACTGTTATTATTTTGATTCCAATAAAAATACTATAATTTTAAGTAAATAAAAAAACTACAATTTTGTGAGATTCAAGGCAAAAAATGTTTCTGTACTATATCTTATTCAGAAATACTATATTGTTTACGCTTTAGTAATATATTATTATAATATAGTCAGCGTGAAAAAAGATGTCAACACTGAATTTAGGTAGGTACCTAAATTATACACATTCACTTAAATTTAATGAAAACTACAGTATTATCACTTGCACAATATTTACAAAACTGAAATCCGGTAAGTAACGGAAGAGTCCACAACCAAAATATACTTTTGTTACTCCAAAAAAAGCCATCAAAGTCCGTTTGGAGAAATAAATAAAAAAATAAGATTAGTTTCAGAAATGTCCGCCAAAGTCGAGAGGGCGCTGCGCGACATAATTAGAGATGCGCGCCAAAAGAGACTGAACACAAAACTTTGGCTTCAAAACAAATATATGAGGAACACAACCTAGTTAGAGGAGAAAATTCAACGGGGAGTCTGAGTTGGAAACAGTTTTGTGACATTTTGTATTATTTAATTTAATAAAATCGTCGGAAAATTTGTGCATATTCTACAATTAGCCATATTATCACAGTTCACTGTTAATAATAATAATATTTCTTTATCATAAAAATTTAATACATGAGGATGTATTGGATGGCAATTAATTATTGTCATTAACAATGAAAACACTTATTGTTACAAAAATGGGTACTGTTCGGTTATCAGCAATACAGCGGAAAACAGATTTTGAAAATAGCCGATAAATTGGATTATTTGTTAGGTTAACCTAACCAAACCTAACCTAACTCAACCTAATCTAACCCAAACTAACCCAACCTAACAAATTTAATAATCCAGTATATCGGGTGTTTTCAAAATGTGTTTTCCGCTGTATTCCTGATAACCGAACAGTACCAAAAATGTAATTAATAAATTATCAATAGGTTTTCATTTTTAGTCTCATCTTTAATAAGTAGGTTGGTATCTAAATGTGATTAAAAAGTTGTTTTTTGATACGCTATGTAAATAATAATTGTGCCTTTTAAAATTAGTTAAGTAGTATAAAATATCTATATTATTATCTAATCTTTCCCAGGTGATAATGCTCTTTTAAAGCAGACGAAACCAGTACTGACCAATATTAAAAAGAGTACCCACTACATATTATGTTTTATTGCATGAGTATCCTTTATAGTTTTTATATAAAAGGTATGTAACAACAACGGAGTAGGTATATAATATTATAGTATTTTACTACGTGTGAATGTATGCTAGGCATTTAAAAAAATCTATGGAAATCACCAACTTAAGCCATGTTAGCATATAGATCGATGAGATTAAATAATTGACTCAATTATAATAGATAGGTATTACCTAAATATTCTTTTCAAGATATTGTTTGTGTCAAGATAGTGATTTTGTTTGTGAGTTCATTGATAAATAGTTGATCACAATTGATTGGAAATGCCACTCTATCAAAACTTCATGGTAAAAACTCATCTCAACGGATTGTTTTTCTATGTATTATATTATTCCCTCTCCTCTATCGTCACGAACAACTACTACCGTTTTTCATCTGCAACACCTATCCACTGCTTTGTGTCATCATCATCATCATCATCTTGAATCTATCGACTGCTTGATGAAGGCCTCTTCAAGCTGCTTCTACTGCTCTCAGTTCTGTGCATTGCGTTGCCACGTACTTCCGCAGAACTTTATCATGTCATCGATCCAGCGGCGTCTAGGTCTACCTTGCGGACGTTTTGTACTTCTTGGATACCACTGGATTACTTGATTTGTCCAACGATCGTCTTTTCTTTGAGCTATGTATCCAGCCAATCTCCATTTAAGGCTTTTAATAAACTCTATTACATCGCAATGTCTGCTTCCTTATACACACATTCCTCTCTGCTCCATAAGATTCAATGTTGCCTTCGAAAGCTTGATGGGAGGAGTGACTTCCAAACTTTTTACGCTTGTTTTTTTCTACACATTGTAGAATGATATTCGATATATCCTCCGCGTTGGATAGGGAAACAGTTTGTTCTCATAAAAGAAAGCCGATAGTGCATTTTTGAGAACATCTTGGAATTCAGTATTGTTCTGCAAGTATATGCGAACATTTGACTTCTTCTGCAGTTTGGATCTTTCTAATTTGACGTTTAATCTTATCTTACACTTCACTATCCGGTGATGGCTGCCGGTGTTAAACTGATTAATCACTTTACAGTTTAAAAATGTGTATTTTCTGTCAGTGAGGATGCAGTCCATTTTGCTGGTTCTTCCTGACGAGTTTCTCGTAGTATTAAAGAACTATTTCATATATTTAAATAACTTCTAGTAGTATTAAATTTAAAAAAAAATAGTTATTCAGGTATATAATTATATTTTCATAGTTAGTTGTGGAGAAACGCGCCGTCATAAAAACCGAAAACTAAATCTTAGCGTAGCGTAGACAGATTATAGGAGCACAACATACTTCGCCCGGGCAAAAATCAGACGTCGCTACATCTAACTATAACTTTCTACTTCAAACAAGATATATATTTTTTAATGAGACGTAAGTCGTATGTCAATATTATTTATGTTTAGCGTCTCCCAAAATAAATACTTACATACATGCTGTTGAGAGTGACAATACTGATCGATTTGTTGATAAAGAGCGTTTGAGTAAATTTAATATATTTAATTTCAATTTTTCCGATTGTGTGATTAGCCCTTCGCCTGGATCTGGTAGTGCATGGGGAAAAAGACACAGATATACGCAACATTTTTTTACTCTGGGGGATGCGGCGAAACGAATAAATCTGAAGATTAACATTGAGAATATATGAATATAGCAATACCGGTATTACGGTATTTCTTATAGACTACCGGTATTAAGACCGATATTTGTCAAAAAATATATTTTAACATTATTTTTGTGAGTGCTATTTTAATACCAAAAATACCGTTATTTTCGATTTTTGAAACCGGTATTTTGGTATCGATAAATAATTGAATACCAATTTTGAAATACCGGTAATGCAATCCCCAATTTGAAAAGACCAAGTAATTACAGGTGGCTAGGAAGAATAGACACATAAAACATTTTAGTGAGTAAATCGACATTTATTTTATTTTTGAAGCCGTCGCTTTTTTGAGTATCTACTTCAGAACGAACATCTTCTAAAAGAACTAAGTGAATCGAAAACTTGCAAGCAGACTGAAGAATGGAAATGTAGTGATATTATATGCACCGAAGAGTCTATTCAGGTCAAAGCTATCAAAAAATACAAAATTTTGAGTAAACCACGTGACTTCAAAACAAATGAAACCAAGAGCCTAACGAAGAAGCAAGCTATTGGAAAACAAATTTCTTCCATTTTTTAGCCGCGGAAATGATCCCATGACTCACTGTTTTATAGACGATTGCTCTACTAAGTCGCTATTTTAAGAGGAACTAGGCTCTTTATATTTTTAGCACATTGTATAATGTAAATTTAAAATGTTCATTTTTCTTTTTCTTTTGACCATTTTGAGTTTTGACTACTAAAATCATATGGGCATCCACAGATTAGAGTTTTGTTGTAATAGATTTTTGTTTTAACGAGAAATGGATGTTAGCTCTTTGCTCAACCTAGTAGGTCGATACTCTGACATCAAACACAATTTAAAAAACAATGTGTATTTATCAGACCCAGAATTTGAACCGGGGACCCATCTTGGGCGGTTATTAGGAAATTATAATTATTATTTATAATGATCACATTTTTTTTAATTTCGTAAAACTATCTTAATAAACCATTTAATTAAAATTAGAATTTATATTTAAATTTTCAAGTTTTTACTACTGCTTCTGGAAAAGTTAATATTCACAAGTACCTAAAATATTATAGTGGTATACCTAACGTGATTTCCGGTTTTAAATGAACCAATTATATTTTTAAGCTGTAAAGATTTCCTAAGATTTTAATATCTTTTTTATGCCATGAAAGTTTTAAATACGCATGTGTTACATCCGGTCACTGGATGAAATAATAAAACATCATTTTTCTTACAGGATAAAATAAGAAGAATTGAATATATTATGTTATTATATAATGATATTTTATGAATCTTTTTATTTATGAATATAATTACGATGTATCCTGATTAAAATTATATTACTTTTAAGTACTTAGGTATGTAAATATATTTTTTTAACTTAAGACCTTTTGTTTCTCTACGAGCTAAGAATAAAGAATCTTTCGATTTTGTTCCTCAAATAGATCTGCAGTTTTTGTTTGATATTTTTTTTTATGAAATCAATATTAATTTTAGATTACACTTTCCCAACCTTTTTCGAGTCATGACCCCTTTATAAAATTATAAATTGCAAACCAGTTTATTATGTTATATTGTTCAAATAAGTCACCAAAGATGTCACTTATAAACAAGAGTGTATCTATATTCGCCGTATTTCTATTCGACGTACTTCTATACGCTGATGTACAAAATATTATCGATTTAGGAATATAAAATTTACGTACCTACTCTAAACATTTAAGAAAACTACCATTCGTTTATAAACTCTCTTTGTAAATGAAAAATTTTTATAAGACGAAAATGCGTCTGAATGAGTGATACTTAGTATTCTTCAGTGTTTATTTTTGAAGTTATACTTCTTTTTGTGAGTTTAGGAAATCAGATCAGAGTGTATTTTTGGAGTGTGACATGTAACACATAGTTTACACCAAAAAAAACGCACTCGATTGGATTCGAACCACCGATTGTTCGGTTATCAGCCGAACGCACTACCTTTACGCCACAGTATGATACTGCAATCGTGACGATTATACAGTATAATAGTATAGTTAAGAATTGTTCCGTTGCTCAGGCAGCGAATTTATTATTGTCGGCTATTTGCAATTCCTTACGTAAACAAACGATTAAACGTCAGAGGACAGTTGGTACTTTAAAAATATAAAACAACGAGAAACCATTATATAATTTAGTAATATAAGTTAAAATGTATAGAAATAAACCAACGGCGTTTCAATAAGCGGTCCCTTTTCTTGTGTGTAATTTAAAAAAGATAATCAAGAGCTAGTTATAGAATCTAGTTTATCACAAGTTTTGTTTTTGTTTTGTTACGTCAAAAAAGTATAACTTCTAACGAGCGTACATAAGAACACACACAGATTTTTTCCATGTGCCAAGAAAGGTTGAGAAACACATGTCTATAATTTTTCCTGTAATAATCCTTAGAAAAAAATACACTTTGGTGTTTCATGTTACTAAGGAAAAATCATAGTTAACATTCTTATTCAAACGTAAGATATAAGAAAACGTGTTTATGAAAAGTGTCATCTACAGCTGGTGATGAAAAATAAAATCGTGTAGCAGGAATCCTCTCGAGTGATATGACGTACTTGGTTAGTTGTAAACATTGATAACGTGCCAAAAGTTTTAACTAAGTAGTTACAAGGAAGAAACTTAGCGTCACACTTGGATGTAGTATTGCAGCCATTTATATTTATGCAGTGGCTAGTAATTTAACCTACTTAATTAAAACTATGCATACGGTTAAATAAAAACATTTAATGTCTGTATTAGGTATAACGAACAAAAAAAAATACACTCTATTAGTCTATTATGTGGCTGAGAAAAAAATATTTGAACAGGCTTCTCTAACTCAGATATTATCAAATTTATTTTAACCCTCTGTCCCTTTTTATAAAAAAAATATATGCTCAACGCCCCCAGGAAAACTACCTTTTTAAACGAACAAAAATAAATATTCCTTGACAAATTTTCGCTCGTTTATATAAGTATCTATATTATTTTCCACATACTTAATCATTATATTATTAAAGAAAAAATATATCATCTTTGTTCTGGCAGAACACACTAACTGGAGAATACTAGTTTTGAGTAATTTGACTTTGAAGTTGTTAAAATGTTTGAAATAATGGTCTATCATGTGAGTTTATTAAGTAATTGTAAAAAGGATGACTTTAAAATAAAGACTGTTTATTTATTAAGTAGGTTACCAGTTGGTAGAGTTTGAAATAAGGAAAATTTTGGTGCTAACTCAATATGTCATTTTTGCGAATTAGTGTCTTCTGCCAGAACAGTGACGATATTATAAATTAAATACCAAATTGCTTAACTTTTAAAATTATTTATTGAAATAAACCATAAAATAATTTGTTATAAACACAGAATATTAAACGAATGCAACATGATTAAAATAAAAAATTACAAGATAAAAAGAACTTTTTATATACTTACCGCGTTGTACTTATTAATAAATACTTTTTTTGCACTCGATAGAAATACTGAATAAAATAAATATAGAATACTGAAATGTCGTTTTGACATTTCATATTGATTTCCATAGTTAACGCACGTATATATTAATAATTTATTTGCTAGGACTGGGCACACAAGAAAAAATGTGTACTGGAAAAACAAGAATACGAGCTAATAAAAACGTGGTAAAATTACAAATAACATTAAAAATAATCCCAAAGAGATTTTTTTTTATTCAACATTTGTCAATATTCGGCTATATTTAGCAGCACATATTCCTGCCGACACAATCGGCTTCGAGTATTGGTGTCACTTGCACTTATTTTGCATTGGAAAATATGTTAATTATTACGAAATTGACGTTATAAGTCCGTAACCTCCATCTTGAATTTTTTTTAAATATTTTTATTAATTTTGATTCTATAATGTGCATAGTTTTCCATTGAAAATATTTTATTAAAATATTAAATTCAGATTCGTTTATTAGTTAAATATAAATAAACCTAAGGTTGATTGCAATTTGCAAAGTCTTTTACATAATAGTCAACCGCCACCATTTTTTATAATAATTATGTGGGGTTGTTGCCAAAAGTTGGTAAGTCGATAATTTATATATTTAGACTTACACAACTTAAACAACGGATTATGTGTCCATATAAATATGTATCCTAGAAAAAAAAGCAAGGTCATCCGATATATAGAATATACATATAAAGCACAAATAAATTAGCATTTTGCCTGATTTTAGAGAGCATGTCAAACTTCGTATTATTGTCTATAATCTCCATAAATGATATCGAGACTTACCAATTTTTGGCAGTAACCGCACAATTATCTTACAACTAACTTAAAACTACGTTGATGAAATGTTATTTCTCTATTTGATTTTTTTAAATTACTTACTAATCTACTCGTAACTGTAAAATGAAAATATTTTATTGGCGGTTTTTTGTGTTTATTTCAAAATAGTGTAATATAGAGGTTACCGAAATTTCTACTACTTCTTTGAAACATTGCTCATAAAAAACCCTATTACTAGTGGGTCTACGATATATTGGGTTTTGCCTTCTTATAGATCTCAACGAGAGGAATCTGAATATGGTGATTACCCGATTTCGTCAAAAAGTCGAGTTATCAGGTTTTGTCATCAGTGAATACGTGTATTGAATAAAGCTCTAAGTACCAAAAAGTAGTATTGCCTGTAGTTACAAAATACCGAGTCATTGCAGTAAAATTTCATGAAGCAGACCTTTTGAAAAATGTAGTTTTAAAGTGTGAAGCAATCATGGCAGCTTCTATAATTTTAGGTATTAAGAACTCGCAAATGTCAACACACCATCGTCAGGTAATTTATATTGAATGCCGTTGACCACTGCAGTGCTACTTACACCATTATAAATAAAACACGCCAACGGACTTACAACGTCGACAAGTTTAATTATTTTGCTGTATTTTTTTGAGTTGCTTGAGGCACTTAGACTATAGTTGAAGTTATTGGCGTTGGTATGTAGAACATTTTTCTATAAAAATGACAGTTTTTTTTTTGGTACTCAGCGCCTTAATTAATACACGTATTCATTCTGAACACTGATATAATATTGTGAATTATTTTAAATTAAGAACCAAATTTAACGTAATTCCTGTATAAATTGACAGTTAATACTATACCTACTAGGGTTGATAAGATAGGTAAGCTCAGAATTTCCGTTTTATACCTATAGGCATAGTAGACTGTATTGTCATCATTCTGAGAATAGATTTGAATGATAGTAGACGGGTATTTACGAATAAATCTAAAAATAAATAGCCGATACTCAAACATCTCGTCACCGACGAATAATTTCCAGTGGCTATCGAGTGCATTTCCTGTATGGGTATCGCATTCAATAGAAATACTAGAGAAAACTTTCTTTAAAATTAAAATAAATATTATTAATATATATTATTTTAGATACTATAAAAGGCCATGGGCCCAATGACAGAAGTGTAGTAGTAGGTATATTAAATATTCAATGAAACGGTCACAAAAACACCCAGACCTCACGCGGGAATCAAACTCGGAGCCAGTGCGTTACGTACTGGACATGAGAGAAACTAATACACTACTTACTTAGTAATGGTTTATGTAGTTTTTATAACATTATTTTATGGAAAGAGTACCTACTTAACTATATAATTAGTACTTAACTGTTATTTCCTAATAAAATAATATAGCATTTTACAAGTATCCAATAACAAAATGGCATTTAAGAATAAAATATATGTAATATTTGTAGATGCCGTGTACAGTCAAGGAATCACCAGGCCTTATAAAATCAATACAGTGCTGCAACAACCAGCGTAAAGCTTTAAAAGCAGTATTGATGGTTTCCTATTAGCAAAGGTGACCGACAAGGCGACATAATCTTACCCAATTCAGGTGATCTGATTTGGAGAACAGGATGCAGGAGCTTGCAATTGAAAACCCCAGAGTAGATTAAAAGATAAATTAATGTCTCGAAGACAAAATTAATTGTAAAATGCTTTGCTGAACCAAAATTATTCATCCTCACCAATGCACTCAAATCAAGTGAGCAAACAATTCGTCAATAACTAACTAACTTGACAATAATGTCAATTAACGGTTTTATGTATGCCGTGATTGCTCGTTGAACCAAACTGGCATGGAGTAAATTTGGGCGCTTAAACAGTACCTTCAAAAGTGACCTGCTACGTCATATTGTGTCACGTAAAGTGTTCAGCTAATATGTGCTACCAGTGCTCACGTATGCGTGTGGAGCATGGTTTCTTAATGTAAGAGAAATCAAAAAAATGCTTGACATAAATGAATGAATAAAGAAGCAAAATAGAGTAGGCGGTGTGATAGAAGTCGCTAAACAGATGAAATAGTGGCAATGAGCTAAAATATCGCTGCGCGAGTGGATAACTACTGGACAAGTTCTGTCATACAGATACAGTGGTATTCGAGGGGCACTAAGCAAATCATCAGCTGAATACAAACTATCCTAAATCACATTTTTTTTAATATTTCACGTGTTATTTTAAGTGTTATTTGAAACAGTTTACTTACACTATTTATTACTTATATAAACAAATTTATACATACTTTTTTTCAACAGTTCTACTCATAATATTATGATGCATATATATGTTATATATAGAGTTGTGGGGTTCGATTTGAGTTACCACTGTGGAAGTCATTGACGTATCGTAGGTCATGGTGTTGAGGATGATGATGAAGAAGTCGAAGATGGATGCAGAAGCGTGTTTTATTTGCAGCGTAATGGTCGATACAATAGTATGTTCAATACTAAACTTAAGATACGGATCCGAAGTCCGCATCTTGTTACAATGAGATGTTGTGCGGGACAATACAGAGATTGAGATAGTAACAGACCGGAAACGTGTATTTGAGTGACATCTCCGATGAATTATTATTCGCTATTTATACAATCAACATAATATTCTTTTAATTGAAATAATCGAGTCAGCTATTATCTGGCGTTTGCGTAAATGGATGACTGACTAAGTGAAAAACGAATATGCGGAATTTATTATTGCGGTCAGCTCCTTACCGAGTTTGCTATAATTTGACACTACGAAAAATACATAATTAATTTGTCATTCTATATCTCTATACATTAAAATAAATATTGAAAGTAGGTACGTTGTTTGAATGAACTCCATTCTAAAATCGTTCATATGTGAGTTAGAATAGTTCAGCGTTCAGCTGACGAGTTATTATCGCGATAGTTTAAAAAAAACACTATTGCTGTAAGTAAATCCTGTTATTACAATGATACAGGGACTCTCTAGAACCCGCTGGATAGACGTACCCATAAAGTCCGGTGGACGTACGTGGCAGCGAAGAGCTAGGGATCAATAATAATGGAGGGAGTCAGGGGAGGTCTTCATTCAGAAATGGATCGACCTCGGATTATAACGGATTAAAAAAAGCTATATTTTGTACCTATAGTATCATGAGGCAAATAAAAAATTATTTCGGAATCTCAGACACACATTATTACAATAATGTATTATAAAATGAGTCGATAGCCAGAAATTCTAAAATAATGCCAGACAGAGACAAAACGCAGACTTGATTTTAATCCTTGGTAATATTCTATAGGTTCTGCTTACTAACTCGACACATGGGCGATCTATTCTTAGATTTAACTTATCTAACTAAGTATGCCGGTGTGTAGGAACTTAGGTGGAGAGTTTCAGATATATTTACATTACTGCAACCGCCAAGCATTCTCAAACTGAATTTAATTCATTTAACAATTTAAAGAAATAGAGTTATTAAACCTAATTCATCTATAACTGCTTTTATTTTGATTTATGGTCAATTATGGTGGAGGAAATAAAACTGTTAATTATTAAATTAATAAATTTCATTCACGTTAGGTACCTAGATATTGAATTTAATTTTAATTCAATGTTGTGATTATTTCAGAATGATCGAGGTTTTACTATCTGCCTTTAATACTGTAATAAAGTAGGTATTTTTTATTTAACAATATTAAATATTGTTTCTCAAATTTTGTGAATGTAGCATGCACATTATTGAACATACATAATTTGAAAATACTTTTAGAGACATAAATAAATACTTACTAGAAAAAAACTACTGGGAAAAAATCCGCGTTCACAGGATTCGCCCTAATATTCTCTGTCAACGAAGTTATGTATGTCCAATCTAATAACGACGAAATTAACTAGTAGTTTTTACGTTAAGCGCTTCACAAATTTCGTTAATTTTTCAGTCGGGTTTTATGTTTTTAAATCAATATATCAATTACCTTAAGTTACTAACAGGTGTCAGAATCTATCAAAAATTTTGTTGAACCGTACTTTTTTTTACTTTATAGTAATTTAATAATCATTTTGTATTCAACGAATTATTCTACAAGTACATTATAACTGAAATCTGGAAAGAAAGAAGAAGAGAGGCCCATCATAAGCATAGCGTGTCATGATGAGTATAATGCGAAGAATAAAAAACTGGAACAATTTATTGAATAATGGAACAAAGAATGTAGGTACTCGACAATTAATAATAAAACATAACCTAAAGAAGAGACGATTTATAGACACATTTAGCCATCTGAAGTAATGGTACCCTCGAAGTAGGAAACGTTCGGATAGTAGAGCTAGGTCTCGTTGAATCTACTACATAGTTTAGTTATGCGGAAGTACGTATTAGCGTAACAGACATGACAAAGAGGAGTGGTGAAATCAGCTTGGAGAGCCTTTCATCAGGCAGTGGATAGAGTCTAGCCACTTGCCAGCAGTGTCGAAAAAATCATTCTATGCAATTATTTAGAGCCTATCTTCTCAATTGCATATTAACTTAAATAATAATATATTGATTATCTTACATTCTAAAAAAAAATATATATTTGCCAACGATACCTGTCGTAGGTACATATTATATTAATTTAATATAATAAATTAACTGCTGAATAAACTGACATATTATATTCAACTCCTACTGACCCAATAATATTGGTACTAATACGTAGACATAATAAGACAAAGGCTTCAAGTAATTTGGTACATTTCACGCACACAACACATACAAACAATTACACACGTAAAGTAAAAATACACAAAACATACAAATACAAAAAAACACTCAATGTTAAAATCAGCGTCATTCTATCACTTGACCTGAGGCTTTTTCTTATTAAACTAACAGGCCTTTTTATAGTATATAACCATTCATTTCGGCGCACTGGATTCATCCCTTGGTCCCGACGACTAACCGGAGCGCCGTTCCGGTTCATGAAATACCTAATATTATCGCTCCGTCTTGCGGAAAAAAATCATTTGGCCATTTGAGCTAGATAGACCATATAACAAAAAATCTAACACAATTATTTTTATAAAAAAAAAATTAATAAATAAATAAGTTATATAACTACCTACATTAGTATTTTCAATTATAGAGCGCTCCGGTTCGTAAAATTTTCCATTTCAACCGCTGGTTCGAATGGCGGTTAAGGCGATTGGGCTTTACTTTTTTAATAAGTAGGTAGGTACCTATCTATTTTAGTGCATGTTGATTTTTTTGTATAATAAGTACTTACCTACCAATTATAAAAAGATAACATATAATATTTTTTTTATTCTTAAAAACTGCTTTCGTAATTCTTAAGAACTGTTTTCAGTTATCTACCACAGCCCTCCTACCACCTACCAGAATGGGAAGAACGGGTTGGGTATGATATTTAAAAAAAAAATGTTTTGCAATAATTTTCTGCGTGGCTAAAAAGCTTTCACTTGAAAAATTAGCAGAACTAAGAAACACTCTTATATATTTATTATGATGTCCGATATTATATGTTTTGTGGAATGTTTTGGTGACCACTGGTTACGTTACCTATCGGCCAAAGTTGACATACCACGCTGTTTACGCGTTCAATTTCTTTTAATTGAATTAGTTTGTTATTTCTGGCTCCAGCAACTAACCAAATCGCGCTGGCCGTTGAGGGCTATGTTTATGTACAGAGAATCACAGTTTATGTTAGTTGATGTAATATATTAAACCAACTGCACAATTATTCTTAATATTTCAATTATTAGTAGGTATTGTGAATAAATAATCACTGACAAATATTACCAGGTGACAGTACCACAAATGTCAATGTTTTTTCTGGACCCAATTATTTGTTGAATTAGCCTGTAAAGTTCTCTGACTTGACAAAGCATGCCATTGGTGAACACGTTCATTTATCAAACGGCGACGCGTAGCTGATTCTCCTTTTCTCTAACATAATGCTTCTATTTTTTTATTGATTGTGCATTATATTATTTAAGGTTATAGTAGGTTACAGTAGGTTACAGCACCCTTACTATATTATAATTACCCTTAAATCCCTTGAATAAAATACAAGTATACCTTCATGCTACTGTAAGCAATATATAGGACTGTTTTTTTGTGTCATTTATAACTAGCGGCCGTTTTATAAACTGTGCATTAGCAAACTGAAAACCTGTGGCTTCATTAAGGGGGATAGGCATGCTAGGAGAGAACCTAGCGGAAAAATATGAAGCTTGCAATTTGAGATTTTTTTGATATTTTACAATTTTAATTATATTAATTAATAAATATGTATATTATCTTATATAAGATTTTATATTTATTTTTTAATTTATAGATAAACTTACAATTGTGAAAAAATGTAATAAAATGTGAATTTTTTGCAGGGTCACATCTTATTATTACATTATATTTTATGGTCATATTTATTATTAAAATTTAGATTATTAAGTTTTCAATTTTTCGTCGTTTAGATTTTTTACTAATTCATCGTTTTAATATTTTTTATATTTATTTTAAGAAGTATCGATTTTTATAAAAATGTAAATGTGTATAACTTGAAATCCTTTTTATTTATATCAAATCGAGATTTAGTAATCGAGGCCTAGTTTGGAAATCGCTGCTGTAAGCTGTAAGCATCTATTAAACTATTGTGAGAGTAATATTTGTTTAATTTCACGATACGATTAAGATAAACTAATCACCCGATTTTTTCAAATTTAGAATTTGCATTTATACGTATATCTTAACATCTCGCTCTCTCTTACACATTTTAATATTATGTATTCTGTCATGCGTCACAGATATTTTAAGATATAGGTAAGTACATTTAATTTTGTATAAGGTAATAAGTACTAAAAATCATATTATTGTAGTTGAATGTGATTAGGTTTTTAAAACTTTTGTATAATAGCGACGACCTCAGAATTTATCTATGAACTATGCATTTTATTTAAACAACTTATAATATTTTAAAAATAACTTCATAAGTATGGCTGACAAAGATTAGTGTTCACTATTTATATCGAACCTTAACAGCCCATCTCCATCCCTCACTACTGATATTATGTTTGTTATTTACATGTAATAGGTATATAATGAGCTATAGATGTAATAGGTATATAATGAGCTAGACAGATAAAATTAGTCTGTTTTAAGTCATACACAAGTTAGTAGGTAACTACTGTTTTATTATGTACAATATTTATTGCCTCTATCTATTTTTGACACCATTATTATTGAAATTTCTTCGAAGTGATAGAATGTTAATGCGCGCATGCGCTCCATATGACACCTGTCAGGGCGAATTATCCCTCCCACATTATCCTATTTAGACATTCTATTGAAGATTAGTGCGTTATACTATACAGAAGTTTTCCATAGAAATCATAGACTGAACGAGATTAACTGAGCGATATCATGTACCTAGAACATTAAATATGGTTAAGCCTTCAGTAAATATAATAATAATACCACGCCCGACATAAAATGAGTCGCCTAGAGTCATAACTCACATTTTGCGATTTTGTCATTTTTGAGTTATAAAATAAAATAAAATATAAAAGCCTTTTTATTTCTTACAAACAAAAAAAGTAAATGACAAAGAATTGACTAGGTATAATCATTATGTATATATAACCTATGGTTATATCTATTATGATTGTATTATCTACTATCCATGATTGTATTATCTACTTATTATCTAGTTTATATAATATTACTTATTTTCTTTTTATATATTTTTGTAAATATATATTATATATTTATTAAAAAAAATATTTTGTATATAATACTAATAAATAATGTTTATATATTAAACAGTGCTATGTAACGTTTATATTAGCATATATTTTTGTATTTGTAACTTAAATAATATTTTTAATGCTAAGATACTAGTTTGTTTGGTTTATAAGAACCCCTCTTCGGGTGAAGGCCTCCTCCAAAGATATAAATCCCACTGGACTCTGTCATTGGCTACTTGTAGCCAAATTGGGCCCGCTGTTTTTGTGATGTCGTCTTGCCATCTCACATGGGGTCTTCCTCTGTAGCGTTTCCCTTTTGTTATATTGTAGGTAAATATTTAAAGCTTGGTTAGTGGGATAGATGCAAGGTTTGTTAGCGTGGTTGTATTTTTCTTTGGAGGGTTATGGTCGTGATCTTTTTTGAGTTATATATATATATAATATAGTGATTCTAAAGGCATTAATATTATTTATTATAAAGAAAAAATAGTTGGCTATCAAAAGTGACTTTAAGCCATGTACAAATCGTTGACAAAGTTGACTGCTGGTGTCATAACTCACATTATTATTTCAATAAATAATGTGAGATCTGTTATCATGACTTTTATAACCAATCAGGGAGCTCTATTTCTCATAGTGTGCTGTGTATCTGCAGCCTTATGAGTAATATATATTATATTTAAAATATATATATATAAATCGACTCACTGACTCTATAATATTCAAGGGGGTTCAATACTTTTCTTCTAATTACAAAAAACAGTGCTCTTGTAGTTTTTACTTTTTTTTTTTTATTGTAGCGATTATCTCAAAACTCGATTTTTTAAATAAGTGTTTGAGTTATGGCTCTAAGCGACTCAAGTATAACACATGCACCCTTATAACACTGTGACCATCACTGTTGGAATATACTGTGACAGGATTATTGAATTGTTATTACCTTGGTTACGATAGACAATTTAGTAAAATAAAATAAAAAAAACCCAAGAAAATCAATAATCCCAGCTTAACACATTCTACTCGTGGTGGGTGAATAGAAACGTGTCCGGAAACTTGCACGTATGCAGTTCGCCGTAACACACTTCACCGTGAAATGTTGTATCGAAAATATATGACCATAATATTATAGTCGTGTGTGAAATTAGACATTCAAGAAAACCTGCGTTCATGCTTAGATAGTCACAATAGAGCAAGAGGATAATTAATCTCTAGAATAACCTGTGCAAGGGTAAAAAATATAATTAAAAAAAAATGACGGGATTACTTTTATGGTGTTAACTGTCAAATCATTGAAGATGACGAAACTGGTACAAAAACTTAATTAAAAAGTGGGAAAAAAAATATTTAATTGCAAATAATTAATCAAATATTAACCGGATTAATGACTTATTATATAACTACTGTGACCAATTCTATGTCGAAATTACTTAAATCAATATTTGCGTCAATAATTACTACATTCCTAATTTAAAAACCATCTTATCTAAGAACGAGTATAACTTCATTTAGAAAGTAAAATTAAAAAACAAACCTCTATTGCACGAATAATATTAAAGTTAATGACTCCACCAAAGAACCACACCCGGTTTTAAACGAGCATATCACGGGTCCCTAGCAATGTTTACCAAAATGTGCGCGCACACATTTTTTCATCGCCCGCACAGTTCTCACACAAAAATATTGTAAAATTGTAAATTTACCCCCCCCCCCCCCCCGGGTGACACCAACCGTAGTTATGTAACTTCTCAGATGCGTTGATGATCCGCACACACAATAGAAAAATTAGAGGGAACGTTTGTCCTTACGTTTTGGTATTAAGCATGAATATTTTTTTATAATTTGGAATGTCTCAGGGGGTCTCTCTAAGCCGACCGGATTCCGGAATCCTGGAAGGCCGCTAAATACTATCTACAGAGTGTATACGGTGAAGCTACAGGATGCTGGTTTGATCTGGAATGAAGCAAGAAGACTGGCGAGCAACAGGGATTCTTGGAGGCGCCGCGTGGTGTCCATATGCCCCAATTAAGGGGCGGATATGGCCAAAGAAAGATGCATGACTATCAAAATCAAGCAGATAAATTGAGGTTTCTACGCCAAATAGCCAACATGCAGTGATTATAAGATTAAATATTTATATAATATATTATAGCTTTTATAAACTTAAGTTTTATAAGTAAGTATTTAATTAATACATAGATATGACAAACAGGATTGTTTTATTTTTCCACTGGCTGTTCTATTTCTTCATGTTCTATTTTCTCTGGTACCGTTTTCAAACTATACATCATCTTCATTAAAATGGTTTTTTACTTGAAAATACTTAAGGGGGGACATGCTCAGCGTACGTAAAAATGGAGCTTTTATGCTATTTTATGCTAAACACTCGCGTTAACATGATCTTACTCCCTACTTCATTTATCGTTTATTAATTTATGGCTACGGCCGTATGTTGTAGCTTAGCCACTGGTAAATGCCAATAGAAATGGCGTATTTCAAAAAAATACTACCTTATTCTTAGGTCAATAATTATTATAAAGCAAAAATTACTCGTAGAATGTTTATCACATTTGAATGGTCAAAGACATAGCTTATAATCAGTAGTATCTTTGAATGTGTTAATCTTGCCCATTTTTTGAATAATAAAATGCCTAATTCTTGTCAAATTCGGGATCACAGAGATTATTAATATAATTTTATATTGTAAATATTTCACAATAATAATGTCGACATAAATTTTACTAATGGTTTTATAAATGCTTTTAAAAATTAATAAATATAAAAAATCTTAACACCACTTTACATGAACGTACTGAAATATGACTATATTCTAAAACATTAGAGCGAGAGGTTTAAAAGAATACTATTCTATGTAATAAAAATACTTTTTAAAATAAATATAAAGGATAATAAGGCTTCAAAATTATGTAAATAGATTATCTACAACGTTTAAGGAATGTCCAGGATCATACTTTGAAAATAGCATAAAAACTCCATTTTGACGTACGCTGAGCATGTGGGCCGTTAAGTAATTACATCTCTGTTAACTTGATGTTTGTTAACCTAACATACACAGAGTTTCATCACTTATTTTTGGCGAACTGTGCTATGTTATACTATAGTATAAATACAATGTTATTTAATCAGATTATTGTTTGAAAATAAAGGGATAGGAAAGCTTACGCTAAATTTTGCTTTGCTGACATATACGTTTCTATCGATTCCCATTTACCCTACCTTTAGTAATGTGTACAATATTATATCGTCACTTAATTGGCATTATGTCTTTTGTAAAGAGATAATATAAGTGGTATTAATACGTATTATTAGAACAATATGAGAAGCAAATTGGAAACAATATTTATTCAAGATATAAGATCGCATTCTGAGATATTATTTACTTAAGTAGGTAATATTATTTTCAAACAAGCTTACATGGCGTATCCAAATGCTAATAAGATTATTAAAACTTAGCACAGATTGTGTTTTAATTCTCACATTGAATCTTATTTTTCTTTAAACAAATATATGTGATTGAGGTCACCATTTTGGCAGTTAAGTAGGTGAAGTTGATGACCGATGGAGGAGTGAAGAACTGAAGTCTTATATTGATTTTATAGATTGCGTGTTTATTTACAAGTTTGACAGTAGTGCAGTTCTATAGTGATACAATGGTACAATATTAACAGATATGTAAGTATTATTAATTGTAGATACAATGTGGCGTGAGCTTAAGAAGGGAAAAGATTGAGTGAGCTATTTGTTCGATTGTTCTAGCCTTTTTATTTAATCCAACACGGTTAAAATAAAAGTGCAAGTATCCTAAGCTTTTGGTAAGAAAAACATTTTTATACGCAAAAGTTATGGACAACATATTTTTGCCTTTATCACCAAGTCAGCATTATACAAAATTGCTGACGGCATGTGAATCAATAAATAAATAAATTATATTAATTTCAGAACTTTGTACATACGAATCTGTTAAGCCACATACTTCAAATTAAGACTATTATTTTCAAAGTTGGTAGTCTACATTTAAATAATTTTAATAATTAAATGAAATTAAACCAGAGGTTGATTACAAAGTCGTATATATTTCTCAGCCGCCATTTTTATACAAGTATTAGATACTTTAGCTTAATTTTATTAATTTATTAATTAATTTTTATCTAAATGTGATTGACAATTGCGAAATATTGAGGTTGCCAATGCCAACATTGAAAGGAACAGCATCACTTTTAAGTCATACTTGTTAAATTGTATTATACTCGTATTTTTTTGCACGTTTCACTCATCTTAAGATGACCATTAATAATTAATGTTCTCTTCTGAAGCCATGGATTGCTGTTTAGAATGGCGAATTTCCATGTTGATTTATTTAATGAGTGTTAGGATAAAATAAATTATCGGAATCATTATAAACTAATTGTCAAAAGAAATCAAAACTATATGGTTCAAGCGATGACATAAATATGGACGAAGCATCTAGAAAAAAAAGACACTCACTTTTTTGTCGGGTCTGCCGAATGGCATAATCTGTTCTAACGCCATTACAATAAAGATGATATTGCTATAAATTCCCGATGCTTTTTGTCGGGTCTGCCGAATGGTTCGGTTCAAACGGGTTCGCTCGAATGAAAATTGACACTAGAAACACTTGTCTAACGCCATTACAATAACGGTGATATTGCTATAAATTCCCAATGCGTGATATCGCATAATGGAAATTGCGTGACGTCTACCTATACATGTGTAAATGTCGCTATGCGCGAATTTACTTGCTAGCTACTGTATTGAGTGCGTTGTCCGTTAATAATGTCATTGGGTTCAAGCTAAGAATAAATCTAAAGTTTTAAGTTTTTGCCGGTATTATACATAATAATTAAGCTGCGTGAATGAGTGAAGAGAAAGAAACCAAGAAGTAGACTATGGTAGCTGTTTTTTTTTGTTGCTTTGGTTACATCGAGTTTTCTACGTCTCCTCCCTATCCACTTCACATTGTATCATACCAATGGTAGTAATATCGAAAGAAAAGTATCGATACTTTTCTGACGTCGCTAATCATACACCTTCCCCTCAGTATTGTCATGTAGCCATGACCTATTTAGTGTGAAAGCTGTTTCCTCATGTCAGGCTCACCAGGCACTAATAAATAAAGAGGGCTGTGCAGCTGGTCAATGCACTCCCTAGAGATGTAGACATTTTTAGCGATGCATTATGTATGTATTTTGTTTTTAGAATCCTATTTTATTGTTTAATTTGCATTTTTCTTCAATAATTGTTGTTTTTTTTTTACCATGAAGTTATTTTCTGCTTTGTTTTTTTCTTTACCAAGTTGATTTTTTTTCGACCATGCCCGATCCTAATAAGATCATATGGGCCTCCACAGAGTGGAGGTTTGTATAAACAGATTTTGTTTTTACGAGAAATGAATGTCAGCCACTTGCTCAACCTATTAGGTCCATATCCTGACTCACACACAAATTGGAAAACAATACGTGTACTCGCCAGACCCAAGATTCGAACCTGGGACCCACGGCGTTAAAGTCCAATGCCTAAGCCGCGCGGCCACCGAGGGTGTAGTAAGAGTGTAAGGTGAAACTAAGTGAAGTAAGGTTGTAAGTTGATTTACCTGTTCTTTTTATTATGAATGTCATGTTGTGAACGTTTTTAATTAATAATTTGTTATGTGCTCAATGTGTCTTTTTAAATAAATAAATAAATTTGGACGATTCCCAACAGCTCTTGTTAGAAATATTTTCAATATCTCAAAATATTAGTGAGGTATTTAAAATATTATAAAATATGTTTTAATATCAAAGTTCGTAGTGTAATAATGGCACACAGTATCCTATCCGATCATGTCACGTGAAAATTAGGCTCCCGAATAAATGATAATTAACAATACGCTACATTCGATTATAATTAAATCAAAGGTGTTAGATGTAATCTCCGCGGAGTAATGTTTCATCATTATTTACACTAGATGTCAATTTACTAATCCAATAAATACAACTTCGCGCATTTTCGTAATAATAATGAATGGGAATATTTTCAGCTTTTCATTGAATAATAATATATTGATACATTCGATCGAATATATGTACTATTCTATTTGAGTAGTTTTCTGCGACCCGGGTTTCGCCTTTCACATATTATTGAATATTATTATTTAACCAATAACTTTTAAAGACTGATGTCATAGATAGGTATAATATCTCATAAGTAGGGAGCGGATTTATATGCAACAAAAAACATGATTATATGCATGCACATATGTACTTAAAATCGTTAAAATATGCACTAAAACCAAAGAAATATGCAGTTAAGAATTTACATTTTTATGGAAAAAAATTGTAAATATCCACTTCATCCAATATTATTGATAAAAATCGAATAACAAATTAATAATCTCAATCAATATAATACAATAACAAAAAAAAACGCAAATAATCAATCACAATATTCAAAATAGTTTGTTTACAAGTACTTAATAATTGAATAAGAAATGCAATGTAAACTATACACAACTTTAAAAAAAAGAAAAACGATGTACCTACTTAACTATTCCTAAATACTATTATTTAAGTGCTGTTTTTTTGTCCGAAAAAAAGTTACAATATTTTTTTCAATATTGTGCTTCGGCACTATTTCCGCATATCTGTCAGTATTTTGTTTATATGCGGAAAACGACCTCTCAACGTCCACAGAGGTGATTGCGCAAAATTTAAATAAATGTGCCCGAGTTGACTTCACTTTTTCTGATAAATCCACAGCAAGTGCATCTAAACTGTCTACCTACCTATTTTAGTAATATTTAGATAAAATAATAAAAAAAAAACTAAAATTATGAATGCAAAAGCCCTAAAATATGCATTTATTTATGACATATGCACTAATGTCTCAAATATGCTCTAACGTCTCAAATATGCATTTATATGCACAATAAAATTTTATTTTTGGATTCTGCGTCTTTCACAACGGATTTCAGTGCAACATTCATAGCTCTGCATACACCCTAACAAAACATGCACTAGCATATAAATCCGGGCCCTACTCATAAGTTAACTCCATTAAGGCCCGTTTCAGACGGGACACCGGTGTCGCGCTCGATATAATATAGGAGGCCTTTGTATTATGTTTATGAACGCCCCAGAGCTAATGAGTCAACGCATAATTTCGCGTTATAAATTAGAACATAAAACTGGCTGCGGTAATAAAAACAAGTGTATCGGCGGCTTGAGAATGTAGCGGCCGACGGAAAAGTGTACCACACACGCGTTGACTCATTAGCTCCGGGGCGATCATAAACATAATACAAAGGCCCTTTTATTCGAATACAAAGGCCTCTTATATTATATCGAGCGCGACACCGGTGTCCCGTCTGAAACGGGCCTGATTCCCAATACGTTACCATTTATCCAGCATGGACGATTTTATACCCCTTGAGTATTTTTATTGTTTATTATTAGGTACTTATGATCTATTATTAGGTTTTGACGATGTATTATAATAATATTCATATCGAGTGTATTATTATTGATTAGGTACGGGGGTTGTTTACAAACACTTCAATTATTCATAATTTTATTTATTTATTATAATTTTTTATTGTGATCCTTTTACCTACTTTATTGTAAATTGATTTGTTATAATAATATAAGTTAGAGTAAATAGTATTCGTTGTCGAAAGGCGAAACCTGGGTCACAAAAAATTACTTAAATGGGATAGTACAAAACTTAAATCCATAAGAATAAATAATATGTATATTTACTTACTAATTTTTAGAATATTCTATAGTTTATGCATTGTCTCAGAGTCCGTGTAAATAATTACTGTAGTCATATAAATATGATCGTAATGTTAATACAATAATATCTAACAAGGGTGTGTATTTGATGGAATTTGAATTTAAATTATAATCGATTTAAGTTTTGTTCTACATATTTCATTTGAGTCGTTTTTTTGTGACCCGTCCATTGGAAATACATTGGATGCTTTAAAACAAAAAATCTAATAAGTATATTTCTGGGAGTTCCAATAATTAGTTAATTATTTTTAATTAACTATTTCTTTTATTCAACGAATAATTCACAAGATTTAAGAATATATCATTCTGATTATTGAACATATATAATTTGGAAAACACTTTCTGAGAGAGTATATTATAACCAATAGAAAAAATCTTTTTTTAAAAAAAGTAAGTCACCCCGACGGGGAATCGAACACCGTATCTCCCGGGTTTGTACCCCACCCGTCGCATTTAACCAATATGCTACGGCGTGATACGATACGGGGTTCGATTCCTCGTCGGGGTGACTTACTTTTTTCAAAAAAGATTTTTTCTATTCGTTATAAAATACTCTCTCAGAAAGTGTTTTTCTAAATTATATATGTTAATTATTTTTAGTTGTTATGATTGGTAAAACATTATAATACATATTATTCAGAATAATCTGATTGATCAAATTACATTATAATTTGACGATCAATAGGTAGGTACCTACCTTCATGGTCCCCACAAAGGGGGGGCTGGCAGGGCTCTAGCCTGGAGGTCCGGGCTCCGGAAGGGCCCGGCGTGGCGAGTTGACCAGATAAGTGAGATAAACACACATCACAAATCCTCTCTAATAGTAAAAAAAGTTTTCTCAAGCCAAAAAAAGTCAAGCGCTATTGTTCTTCAATATTGTTTTATTTAAAAATAAGCGGTTGTACGATTTAATTTTTAATTGTGTATCGATACTCGACAACTCCATAATTCAAATGAATGTATTAAAATACACAAAAAACACACTCAATATACACATTAATTTTATCGCGTAAGTACACCATTTATATTTAGCGATAGGTAGGAAGGCCCGCCAAAGATCCTATCCTGGGGGCCCGTTTCAGGATGTGGGGCCATGCCTTCCTTATATACTCATCCGAACGACACTCAATATTTTTTTCCGCTAATCGATGTCAAATGTCTGCTTCTGAAAATAAATTCTAACCTAGGGGCGGCAGGTTATATGTATATAATATATAAGTATGGTGAAGCAGGCAGGCTATATAAAAAAAAGTATGGTGAGGAAGGCTGGTAATCGTTTATTCGAAAATTAACGTTAACATTATTAATTATATGGGTACGTTATAATGACCAAACTAAATCCTCCGTGATGCCCTGCATTTTACAACGTTTTTCTTAGCTCGTATTCTTATTTGTCCGGTGGTTCTTCGTCCAAAACAAATCTTGCAATCGATCTTTAACTAACTTCCCGACTAGCTAGACATTTGAAACTTTTAGAATATATTATCAGAACAAGATGCCAATGCATTTTTTATACTTTTAGCCATCTTTAAATAGAATTGAATTCATTTTCAGTTAATTCTGTAAGAAATAAGACTTCCGTAATCCAATCCACTACTATTGGTTGCTAGGGGTCTGGGGTCCTAGCAACTAAATTATTAATATATACGTGCATTACTTTGGAAATCAATATGACATTTCAGTATTATTTCTATCAAGTACAATTTTTTTTTGATCGTTTAAGCTAGTCAAGTCAAGTTTATATGATTAAACAGAAAATTTAAAAACGTTGTAAATAAAAAGTTCTTTTTTATCTTGTAATTATTATTAATCGCGTCGCTATTTCTCGTAAGTTAAAGGCTATTGTTGGCCTGCTTCATTCAGTTGTATGAGAAAGCCGATTCTTTGCCCCTCTTTTTATTTAATACCTCTATGCTTCTAACCTTAATTTACCTTTGTCAATTTGACAACATGTACTTATCATAATGTACAAATAACACATCAATAATAATTACATAATATTAGTAACTCACTAGGCACTAGTATCTTGATACATTGACAGTAAGCATTGTTGATTATTATTATTCAGTAGATCTAATGTATTTATAGATATGTTACCTACAGATAATGATGACATGCATTTGTGGATATTAATTATTAGTGACTCTGACACTAACCAACAGTTGCATCTGAGAAGCATTGTTTATTGCAAGTCAACTGTCTGATGCAGCCCGCGCCTTGAATTAGGCAATCCGTTTGACTTGCGTGCAAGCCGAATCAATGAATTGTCAATTTAGGAGTAAGAAGGAGAAATTATCATGTTTATTAGATACTAAGCCATCTATGTTTTATTTAGAAAATTAATTATTAACACTAAATAAAAAAAAATATATTGTTACATTATATTGTAATATTGTTGTAATAGTATGAAATTATGCTGTCCATTGGAGAGCAGATTTTAAATTATTTCAGTTCAAAAATGAATGTAGGTATTTGACGTATAATAATATTATTAGGTATACATTTAAAGTGACAGTCAATTAGAACATTTCAAAATAATAATCACATCTGTACGATTTTATCTTTACGTTACCTACCTAAATTATTTAGACAATACATAAATTTTATGTCAATTTCAATAGAATTAATCGTATTGAAGTGACAATAATTTATTAAGAATTCGAAATTTAAATTTTCAGAATAAAACAAAACAAAATCATGCATAAAAATTAATGTCTTTGACAGTAGTTGACAGATATAATATAATACAAGTCGTTATTAGATTATTTACTAATATTATAAATTTGATTTAATTAATAGGGAAATGTAGATTATTCGGGTAAAACATATTGCTTGCTTGAAAATATATAGTAAGTACCTAGATAATACTATCTAAAAAGTTTTAAATCTCTGAAAAGGTAAAAGATTTATTTGCTCTGAAAGTCATATTATAAGATGCAATACTATTATCTATTGATAAACTTCTATTAATATAACAAAAAGATTGTCATCATCTATTAATTGAAGTGAAAGTTAACAAAATTCGTGTTTACGTGTGAATTACGTGCATTCTTCAAGATCGTTACTTACTTTAAGTAAGCTGGCGTTACCATTCAAGTCTATGACCGAAAGCACAACCGTTATACAGGTATCTATATCCCGAGCACTCCCCCTTTCTCCAGTAGGTCACACAGCCTCTCTATGCCCCTCTTGACGTTACCTGCTCATCTTCTCCAAGAGTAGCCCACTGGCCTAGTGCATACAGAGGATCCTTGATAAACTGTATGAAGAGCTCTAAATCCATTACATCTAACAACGTGACTGGCCCATCTTTTACCCACTGGGAGTCCTCGTGCCTTCAAAAAATTGACTACCTATATTGGAAGAGGCTTCGGTTGACAAGAATGTTACCATAATATGCTGGAGGAATTTATTACCTATATACGGTTTTAGCTTGAGAAAGAAGAATAGGTACTTTATTGATTAAATTATTAATTTTACGCCTACGATGATCGAGCAGTTACGCGTCTGGATTGTAATTAAATGGGTCCTGTGGGTCTATTCTATACTTATCGAACACTAAATTGATAAATAGTATCAAACTTAGGGTAGGTTTGTATCAAAATATTAGCACTTATTGTAACAATTACACGAAGCCGGTTTTTATTGTTGCAATAAGTGCGATATTTTAACAGCAGCAAGATAGGTGCTGTTAAAATATAGCACTTATTGCAACAATAAAAACCGGCTTCGTGTAATTGTTACAATAAGTGCTAATATTTTGATACAAACCTACCCTAAGTTTGATAATATTTTTCACTTTATCACTTTAGCGGTCGATAAGCATAGAATAGCTGGGTTCAAATCCCGAGTCTGGCAAATTCACATGTTTCGACCCAGAGTATGAATGAAACTAATAGGTTGAGCAAAACTGGCTTACATTAATTTCTCGTTAAAACAAAAATCTGTTAATTTTTTTTTTTTTTTTTAATTTAACTTTTTATTTTTATATAATAACTTTACAAATTATTAATTTAAGACGTTCACAACGAAATAGTATAAAGAGTAAAAAGGTACAAAAATTGAATGAAAATGAATGAAAAAACCGAATGAGCTAAGTAGATCCTATTTTAAGAATCCATAAAACATCACCCACCTGTACTCATCTTCACGTAGGTGAAATATATCAACATCCGAAGTCATTTAATTGAACATAGTTATTGGCATCACCAATGGCAGGTTAGTTCTTCATCTTGAGAGAACAAACAACTGATGCTCCCGATTTCTAGATAGTTTATCAGGGACACACAAATCAATACTACAAAGTATGACAAAACTGAGGCGGCTCTTGTGGTGTAGTGCGTTAAGGCGTTAGCCTTCCACGTGAGAGTTCTAGGTTCGATTCCCGGTGAGGGCACGATGTATGTGTTTTTCTCAAAGCCTGGCTGTTTGTGATTGTTTAAAATTACTAAGAAGCACCTTGCATGAATAAGCAACGACATGATTATTAATTTATAATTCTAAAAAAAATGGCAGCATTATCATTATCAATTATGTAGCCAAATACAGATATTATATTTTCTGCTATTTAGAGGCCATCCATAGACTAAAACCGTATGCGGCTTAGAACCGTGTGCCATACTGAACTTATGATTTCTCTTCATTAAAATATATTCTCACTAAGTGTATTGTATAAACGGACACGATCAGATGCTTATAATATATTTTGTGAAAATATATTTCCATGAACGGAAATCATAAGTTTTAGTATGGCACACGGTTCTAAGCCGCATACGGTTTCAGTCTATGAATGGCCTTTTAAACTACAACGCTTACTCTGTGATCTACTCAGGATCGAACATGGTAAAAAAAATACCTTTTCTTTTTTACAATAATAAAACTTTTTTCTGTTGGTATTTATAATTTCAGAAAACCTCGAATAAATTTATATTAAATCAGTAATTAAGTTAAGAGACTTACTAATAATTAAGCTTACCAATTAAGACTTAGGACATATTCTTTGAGTTTTTAAAATAAAAGAATATTCTTTCTAAAATATAACAATTTTTGTAGCCGTTGATAAGTTTGCATATTATTATGTCCAATATAAAAAAATTGAAGTTTAAAACTACAGAATAATTTGCGTTTTCAATTATATCGGAGGCAGGTATTATATCTTTGAACCCGAACAAAGTAGAAATTGGTACGAAAAAACGATAAAAATTTAACTGTTATACAGCGTCTATGAAAGTTATGACTGAATGGAATATATTATTAAACTTTTTCATATTAATAACGTCATAAGTACTAATTCCAAATAACTACTTACTATTCAACAGTAATGATATAATAGTTAAGTAGCTGCTAGGAACAACTATCTAATGCAAAACAAAATAGGTATGTGAGATTCTCTTTTTGCTAATGAAAAATAAAAATGCTAAAGTGGAAATTTTAATATTACTTACTGGCTGGGCCATTTATGTTCCCATTCCGCTCCTTATCTCGTCACCCACCTCCTAATCCCCAGTGTTATTGTCACCAGACAATCAATAAGCTATCACGGGTCATGAGAGACGGTGTTACAAAGAACATTCAGTTGCATCTCGATAGCGGGCGTGAGCGGGCTTCTAATAGCTTTTTGTCGCTTAAGTGATTGACTCAATAGATACAGACTCATTTAGAATCTATCATCATTCATACACCCTCACATATAATCCATAAAACTTTGTCACAAAGTGCGTAATTGTAACAACCGGGTGACCCAAAACATCAATACCGCGCAAGCAAAAGTTAAAACCAGACCACGGAGCCATCATACATCATTACAAAGGTCAGTGTCTGGCATTCTTTTCCATCGCCCCCACCCCTTGATCCGACCTCCTCATCTTCCCTCAAAATAATTACAGTCCACTTAAAAAGCTCGACCACTTACAACATACACAAGTGGAATAATAATATATAGTTAATTGTTAACAATTAATTTGTAAATAAATTAATACTATTACGCTTGCCAACTTCGCACGCATTTCTTTTACTTTGTTGGCAATTTCTATATCTATACTGGTAAAAAAACTGAATAAAAATATATTAAAAGTCGACAGAGAAAGTACATTTTAAAAATTATTCTGAGGGCATCCAAGTTATTTTGCAGAACCAATAATACCATCAGATGCCTGCAGGCAGGCCCAATCACTTTGATGTAATTGCATATTAAGCTGCTACAGTGCATTTGAATTTATTTGAGGTAGCTTGTTTCCTTCTCCACTACACATGCAATTTTATTAGATAAGCAATAATTCTTAGATCTAGCTAAACTTGGGAAAATATGAATAAAAATTTGACATTTTAGTAAAATATACTTACATTTTAAAAATTCTGAAGACACAAGCTATTTCGATAGGTTTTAACAGAAGTACGTTTTAAAAATGTCACTTTCTGACATTAGAGAGAACATTGTCATAATAAAAACATAATTTATATGCAAGTGATAGAATATGGCTCCTATATAGACAATCATTTTTTTAATCCTCTATAAAATGAGGAGTTAGTATGCAAGTAACCGTATTTGCGACCTTTTTTTATCTCTTTAAAGTCTTGTATAAAATTAGTGGACATCAAAATATAGCGTTTTGAATTTGGAATAGTTACAGATAAAAAAGAAACATTTTTTTTATTTAAGTATCGGGAAAACCTCTTTTAATAAAATACTAAGTATATTATTTGAAACATTTAATGATATGCTAGTACATAATATTGATTTATATCTCGTGCATGATCAACACTTCACATTAGGTATATACCTACATTTTTTTTTAAAAAACGTCATCTTCTTCTTCGATGGCGCTACAGCTCAAGTCGAGCCCTGGCCTCCTCCACCGCTGTCCTCCAGCCGGAACGGTCCTCCGCACGTCTTTTCCAGTTCATGATTTTTAGCAGCTGGTTGGCATCTTTTGTAATGATGTCACTCCATCGTGTGCGTTTTTAAAAACGTCATCTACATCTACATCTATATAAATAAACCATGAACTCACATGCTTCATTGTCTGAGTCACTACTCTTATATGTTGAGTTACCGTACAATATAAGCAACATATATTAGGTTATCTCAGTCAAATTATGCCAGCGAAAAGGTAACAAACTTTGTAATTAATCAACATAATTATATTCCTAACAAGATTACAGATGGCACCAGGTGTTAAACACCTTTGTTAATGATCCCTATGCACTTACTTGCGTGTAATTAGTATGTACCGAATATACATAATTTTGACTAACAAGATTTAGTTATGATTAATTTCTATTTATGCAAATGCATAGGTATTATAATAGTACATTCAATATTTAATATAATGATTATAATAGACAGTGATATCCCTAGGCAAAGTGTTGCCTACGAGCAGACTTAAAATACCGTCGCCTTCATTAATTTACTCTCAAGTTCTATAAGAAATTAGTATTAAGTGCCTTACCTGGATATCCTATGATTTTTTTCTACTAACATATCGGTACTTTCTAGCAAAGGGACCATATTAATATTATCAGCTTCATAAAAAACTGCTACTGCTTCCAAAATGTATAATAATCGTATTTGTTCTTTCATTATCCGCTTTTTGCAATTTTTGCCGCTAAGCAAGGAATGCCCTGCCTACCCCTACGGGATATCACTGATGATAGTTAAATGACTTCGTAATCAAGGAGTACAATGATGTATGATAGGTCAGAGCAACCGTATACTGAGTTTAGTAAACAGATGTTTGTTTGCGACGGATACTGGGTGTGTGGTGGGGTATGACTTTAGGAGTAACGAGGAGATAAGAGAATGCACCAAGCAGTCTCTCTTCACGCTGAGAGTGAAGAGGCGATATTGGACCTAGCTCGGCCACATGCTGCGGATGCCCGAAGAGAACCCCAATCTGGCTTACCTGTTCTTCAAGGAAGGCCACTAAATTTATCTATAGAGTGTATATATAATATTTAACGACGAAGCTACGGGATGCTGGTTTGATCTGGAACGATGCAAGAAAACTGGCGAGTGACAGGGATTGTTAGAGGCGACGCGTGGTGTCCATATGCTCAATCTAAGGTGTGGATATGGCCGAAGAAGACAATGCATATTTATATTATGGGTGCAGGTATTTAAAAATATATTATTTAAAACAAAACTCAATATATTTATGAAGACGGTACTTATTCATATTATTTTAAAATCATTAAGAACGGTTTTCTCTACTTAAAATGACATTGCCAACAGCACTTTATACATATAGATTGTTAAGTAATAATATTGAAATCCTGACCGTTATATTGTCAACAGGCAGTAACAATTGTAAAAATAAATAAAACGATTATGTCCACACGTATTATCCTTAATTCAATTTTAAAGAGCTAAAGCAATTCATAGTATTAGATCACAATGATAAGATTTGTACCACAAGCAAAATAAATAATCATACTAATTTATATTTTAACTGGTATGCTTTTATATTATACATACTAAGGAATGGAATGACTCGGCGCCGAACACCGTCGATTGGACGCCGCTGAGTGGGCGCCGCTGAGTAGACACAACTGAGTGGACGTCGCCAACTAGACGTCACCTGATTTGATAACTGGGAGACGGGATAACCAAAAGAGTTGGGTAGAAAAATACACATATTATTTACGTATGTTAAAATTATAATTATAGAGCCATCATTAACAGTTGGAGTCGATCCGCTGCTGTGTAAATGCCACCCCTAGCTCCCTACATTCTTATCGCTTCTTAGTTTTTCACTGCTATGTTCGTTCATCCATCGAAATTTATGACTTCGTATATCCAGCGTGATTTAGGGCGTCCTCGTGTATCTCCATCACATCGCGTACTCTTATCTGGTTTATTTTGTGATCTTTCCACTTTATGCTCGGCATGCACATTTTCTTACCACGTTTCGCTACTCGTAATATTTGGAATTCTCTCTCATTTACCATATCTAAGATTCAATCGCATACGTCAGCGTTGGTACCACACATTGGTTGAACAGTTTTTTTTTTTTTTTTAGAATTATTAATAACCATGTCCTTGCTTTTTCGTACAAGGTGGTTTGTTAGTAATTTTGAACAATCACAAACACCCAGGCTTTGAGAAAAACACATAAATGTTTTTGTCATGACCGGGAATCGAACCCAGAACTCTCGGGTGGAAGGCCAGCGCCTTACCCACTGCACCACGAGAGCCGCCTTAGGAACGCCTTGAACAGTTTACGCTTACGTCACAATTGGAGGTCACCTTTGAAGATACTATTCATAGTATTTACCTGTAATAAAGCGAAATATATTGTTCTTGCGAATACCCGCATCGGTCTGCTTTCACATTAAAATTTTACAGTGAAATTTAGTTATTTCGTATAATAATGTTTAATGTTGGTCGATATATTTAAAAAATCCTTAAAGTGACACAATATATTTCATAAATCTCATTATATCGACGGAAGAATCATTGCTCTCATGCATTTTTCCAAGTTATTTATGATTATATTAAATAAATACCACTGTAATAAAATATTAATGAAATGAATATTTATTTAGTGGCCTTCATTGGTTAATTCTCACGTTTTTCTTAGCTCGTATTCTTGTTTGTCCGGTGGTTGTTTATCCAGTACAAATCTTGCAATCGATTTTTAACTAACTTCCCGACTAGCTAGACATTTAAACTTTTAGAATATATCAGAACACGATGCCAATGCATTCTTTTAATACTTTTAGCCATCTTTAAGTAGAATTGAATTCATTTTCAGTTAATTCTGTTTTGTATGAAAAGTTATTTCGGAAGAAATCCGTTATCCAATCCACTATTATTGGTTGCTAAGGGGGTGGTCCTAGCAACTAAATATTAATATACATGTGCGTTACTATGGAAATCAAAATGACATTTCAGTATTCTATATTTGTTTGTTTGTTGTAAAATAGCAAAAAAATGATTTGTTGACAATTGCCTTATCTGTCCTAAATTATTAATACCTATATAATATAATTGTCAAGTTTATATGATTCAACAGAAAATTTAAAAACGTGGTATATAAAAAGTTCTTTTTATCTTGTAATTATTTTTAATTAATTTCATCTATTTAACTGAAATTTATTTATTAAATGATTCACATGTCGTCAGCAGTTTTGTATTATGCTGACTTGGTGAGAAGGAAAAAGACAAGTTGGTAATTACGTATAATTCTTTTGCATATAAAATTTACACATCAATCTACTTCTTACAAGTAAGCACTTCTTTCATCTCAGTAACATTATTAAAGTTTAATTATATTAACATATTTTTCCTACCAAAAGAATGGAATTTTCGTATAAGCATTTATTTTAACCATGTTGGGTTAAATACAAATCTAGAATGTCGCACTTCGTAAACTCACTCATCCATCGCTCAGCTACCTCAAATACACCGACAATTCTGTTGATAATACATACTCATGTTTAATTAATTAACTGCCAATTGAAAATGACTTACGATGAGTTAAATAAAACCTTAAATAGTAGCTTTAAGACTTAAGGTATAAGGAGTTTTATATATTATAATGTATCTTTTTAGGTTTCACGCCATTTCCGTGAGAGTTTCACACGGTCAGGCCTCTTTTACTTTACTTAAATTGTTTATTTTAAACTTAAATAGTTCTATAAAAGGGTCGCAGTGCTTCGGCCCTACCCTTTTCAATTGGACCGACGGTTAGAATTGCAAACATTGGTATCAGCATTTATTGAGAAAACACAGCGCTTCTGATTGCAAAAAACTATCTCGATATCACTTTATTTCGAAACCTTTTTTTTCCTCTATACTTTTTTCAATAGTTTATTTTATTTTTTAGATTTTTCAAACGTACAGATTAGCGAGCGAGTGGGGCGAGTTTTTAAATTAAAGCTCTGATTGAAAAATTATTCAATTTCGCAACCTTTTTCATAGATAACTTTTAAGGTATTAATATTATTCTAACATACTATTTCTAGAAACTAATGCAGACTAGTTTAGCGTGTTATGGAAAGATGGATGATGCGTTTTAGACAATTATAAAGTAGATAAAGTACGTTATAATATAGTATGAGAAATATTAACCCACAGTAAAAAAGCACAAATATTATATCGTGGTATGAAAAGGTATATGCTGGGCAGTGGCGAAGGGTGAACGTAGGTTGCTTAGATCTGACATAAATAGTGCACAATAAACTTTCTTAGTCATATGTATTAGTTTTTATTGAACTAAGACTACAATTTAATTTGGTTAGATTTTAAAAATCTATTAAATCCTACCTCAACGAAATCATAATATTTTTGGTATATTTTGGGCTATCCGACAAAATTGTGCACACTTTTTCATTCATACTTATTTGTTTTCATTGAATTAGAAAAACATATTACAAAATATTTTGTTGGTTATTTTTTTAAATTAATTAAGCCTAACCTGAACCAAACTACAAAAGATAAAAATAAATATATTATTATATCTATAAAATATCCAAATTTATGTATGGTTTAATGACATAATTAAAAATTATCAATCAATAAAATTTATGATTTAGTTTTCGCAGGGTTTAGTTGAATTTTAAATACTAACCAACACCATCTGTAAATGTATTGTATTCTTAGTTCAATAAAAACAAATATTATGTATGACTGAAAAAGTTTAATGTGCAATATTTATGGTGAACCTTAATAGCCTACCTCCACCCTTTGCCACTGATGCTGGGCAAAATGCGTAATGATAATAAACTGAATAATATCTCTATATATATAAAAATCTCGTGTCACGATGTTTGTGGTCGAACTCCTCCGAAATGGCTTGACCGATTTTTATGAATTTTTTTATGTATATTTGTTAGGTATGAGAATAGGTCAACAAGTATATTTCATACCGCTAGGTGATTAGGGTATCTCTATCCAGAAAATTTTTCTTTTATTTTTTTGACAATTTTTTTTTGTATTTTTTTATTATTTGGCATAAAAAATACCAATAACCTCAAATTTTTATTTTCCTACCCCCATCCTCCCATTTTTTAATCGCGATTTTATTATTTTTGTATGAACAAATTAACCGTCGTTCGTATTTCAAACATAACGAAATTATTTATGTTGTTGAATGACAGATGGCACTACGTCCGAGAAGAATTCAAGAGAAGCGTCGCGTCATTTTGACATTTCATTCGGCAAATCACAACGCAGTGCATGCAAAATTTTGTACGATTTATTTTAATTTATCTATTTTTATGTGCGTGTAT
Source organism: Rhyacophila brunnea (assembly GCF_057557595.1). Lineage (NCBI taxonomy): Eukaryota > Metazoa > Arthropoda > Insecta > Trichoptera > Rhyacophilidae > Rhyacophila > Rhyacophila brunnea. The sequence continues at coordinate 24,447,063 of NW_028232904.1, read as the reverse complement.
TACAGTGCACAATGCCAGCAAGACGCAAGGGGGGCCATTTGGGCCGTGGAACGAATAAAGCAACAAACATGCAAAATAGTAGAGTAGAAAGAACAGACGAAAAAATCCAACAATATAACAAAAACGTGCGTGTAAGCATGTCGCAATTGCGTGCATCTTAATCACAAGAGGCACGAGCTGAACGAAATCAACAACGACAATTGGAACGGAGCCAAGCGCGCCGGTTCGTAGTTAACACGCAGAGCAAATGACCGACAACGCCAACTAGTACATCGAACATTTACATCCGCTTCGTTCCTTCGTCTCGCATTCGAGTACGAGCCAGATATTGAATATTCCGCTCATCCAAAAGTGCTGATTGGTGCTATGGACAAAGAATGTCCCGATTGTCATGCGCTCAAATTCAAACATGAGTCAGCCGGGATGTGTTGCGCATCAGGAAAAGTGCAACTACCAGAAATTGAGATACCACCAGAACCATTGAACAGCTTGCTCATTGTCACGGGTTCGGATTCAAACCTGTTCCTGAAGTCCATTCGCACATTCAATTCATGCTTCCAAATGACTTCGTCCGGAGCAACAGAAATAGTTCACAATACTGCGGCAAATGGTCAACAATTCCATTCTACGTTCAAAATCAAAGGTCAAGTATACCACAAAGTAGACTCATTGCTGCTAATGCCAAACGAACCACATACATTTTTACAAATCTACTTCATGGGCGCGGCGGTGAGGACATCAATCATGTGGATGCACGTTGCGGCTTCAATAGCCTCAATTCGCCTAATGCCAGGCGCATCGTCGGTGAACTGGACGCCCTGTTGAATGAGCACAATGAATTATTGAAATTCTTCAAAGCACACATGCACGAATTGCAAAGTGACAATCACGCTATTGTCATCAATCCTGATAAAACACCAGCTGGAGAGCACGTACGTCGATTCAATGCGACTGTTGTTGACGACATTGCTGGAATCATGGTTAGCGACCGCACATCGACGCGAGAAATCGTGATTCGAAGAAGAAACAATAATCTGGAGTTCATCACTGACACACACCGTTTATACGACGCTCTCCAATATCCGCTAATTTTCTGGAAGGGACAAGATGGATATTGCATAAACATTAAACAACGAGATCCTGTCACAGGTAATTCATTCATTATGAACATCATTACTCATTTTGAATTGAGAAAATGAATGGTTGATGTTTTTTTGTTTTTATCGGCGGTCATCGTCTACAGTGCTCTATTCCTCTTTCTGTCATAGATCCCATCCCCACACACTTACGATACATTCGTTACTTTTTATTTAACAACCAAAATATTCACTAGAAATAATTTATATGGCAGAACAACGTTTGCCTGGTCAGCTAGTATTATATATTATATGGATAACCGAACAGACATGGGTATGTGATCGAATAGTGTGCTAAAATTTTGAAATGGAAATAGATAGGACACAATATAAGATCACGTGCCATCTAAAAGTCAAGATTAATAATTGATTTCTTGGCTGAGGATTGTGACTATAATGAAGTTCAGTTTTGAAGCAGTGAAGAACTAAGGCCTCAAAACGATTCTAGGTTTTGGTTACGCGCGATTAAAACTTTGAATACATGCACTTTGAATTATTTTATTACTTATATAAAAATTGCTTTGTTTCTAGCTTACAGACTTGCTTTGGTAAGCAAGTAGAAGTATATTTAAATTAACTGTTCGCTCGCAGTTAATTTACAAATTGCTATTTGCGACATTTTATCTATGGATCGTAGTAATTAGTCATTTTAATTAGTCATTTTAATTTGTCATTTTGTGCATCAGATGTTTACCCCAATTACATTCTTTCAATGGGATAGTTATTTCTCAAAAATATTATATTATATATTTCATGATCTCGTAAACGGGATTAAAAACGAGTAAATAAAACCTTCAGTGAAGCGTTGCTTTGGCTGCCATGATATTTTTCAAAATCCGAGCGAGAGATGATAATATATTAAATATTAATAATATTATTGTTGATAATGTGGTACTATTTTTAAATACCCAACCATTATTATTATTTGATATTACACTGAGCGTTCGGGAGATTAATAACAACAATTTGAATTGAATAGATGTTAGGCTGAATAAACGATTTTTTGTTCACTCCTCTCAGTTACTTAGAAGAGTGGAATGAAATAGGGGAGGCATGTATCCATCAGTGAATCTACAGTAGATCTATAGTGGGCCCAATAACAATATGTCGTGTGGTACCAGGGAAAAATGTCCAGGCTTTCAAAAAAACCATATTATATTATGACATTCACAAAAAATCGATGATGGATCTTTTGGACTAGAAGCTAATAGCCTAGCTACCAATTTGGCTACAATATCAGCATTTTATATATTAGGGTACCAGTAGTGAAAGGTGACTTTTAAAAACAGGTAGGCTGTAGAGGAAGCACACTTGTTAGATGTATTTACGGGAAATAAGGAGATAATCCGACATAACTAGTGATGAATAGGTAGGTACACAAAAACCGATGAAATTTCAAAAGCTCACTGATGGCATAAAATTAAGCAATTGATTTGAATTATGTATTTTCTTAAATATAAACGCAAGATACGCTCAAAATATATTGAAAATATCCGTTGTTGTTAACCCGTAAACTAGACATTTTAAAATACTTCTATATTTAAAACACAACATAGATACAATATCAGATTTTAACTTACATAATTGGCTGAATAAATTGTCTTAGTCTATGAATAAATTAACTGACAAATACTAATCACGAGATAAATTATTTATTATTTTTAACAACAGTCAATATTTATATGTGATTATTTTTAGAAACTATTTTTTTAAATTATCTTATAAATTATTTTCAATAAATTTGCACTACGTAATATGTAAGCGTAAGCGCTCCTTAAATAGCTTACCAATTTATATGGGCCGCCGCAGACGTCTTGAAATTATGAGAAACAAACTTCATATAAAAAAAGTTTTCGATTCATGCGAACGTAATCCATACAATATGTAAAGCGAAACGAGATGTCGCTTATTTTTTTTAAACCTTCGAGACATGCCATAAATGGTGCTTATTGAAATAGTGGAAAGATCGTAAAATTAATATGACAATTATACGATAGATGTCGTTGGGCATATTGAATATATTATTATGTGATTATATTATTTAATATGTCAATATAAATATTTTTCTTAAGAAGATAGGCTTTAAATAATTGCCTAGTATGGAGTCTTCGCCAGTGTAGTGTACAGATTCCTTACTTTCATCTTTTATACGACACGTGGACCTTAAAGTATACCATACCTAACAAGGCTCCCACCACCACCAGCCTAAACTCCGATTAGAAGGCTTCCACTTATGGTCGGATTTGATGGTAAACTAGCCCTTGCCAAATTTACATTATAAATATTTTTAAAGCTCCATCATCTCAACAAATATATCAATAACATACATTTATATCAAGAAACCGTCCACGAAATATCTATTACCGTGTTATAATCGCTTATAACTTCTACAGCACTACGTGCAAGTAAGCTTCTAAGATTCATCATGTGACAAGCCAAACCATTCAAGAATCCAAATGTTATACGTACACTACATCGTTGCGTTCGTGCATAGTATTCTTGAATATGACTCGAATATCTGGTGTCCTTATGAGGTTTCCTACAAGATAATTTTAAAAATCGTCCAGAAGAAATTTCTTCTATGTAAGACATATATAACTATTTTCCTTCGATAATATTTTATCAAATGACTATTTTCCTATTGCTTTTCTACAATGCATACCTACTTTTTACTCTCTTGAATCTCGCAGGTCATTTCTGCTCTTGAGAAATTTTTGCCTGCTATCACGAGGGATGGTTTCCAATCCTGGCGTATGAAAAAATTCGCAATAGGTCGCAGCCATGACCTATTCTAGGATGTAATAAAAAGAATAAAAATAATAAATGGTGACACAGATTCAGTGACTGCAGTCATATAAGATAGGATAAGTATATGCTCAGAATATCAGTCCTATGCGACATTTCTTTTACCACGGGAAAAACTCGGCTACAAATCGCAGTCCTCAGTTCCCAATGAATACGACAAAATATTCATCAGAATCACCACTGCCTTGCGGCACAAAGAATTTTCCAGGGTTTTTGCAAGGCGGTTTCATAGGCCCTGGCCCAATTCAAATTAGCAATACCCGATGCGGGTGGAAGAATAGTTTTCAATAAGGCATATTCTCTCAGCCGGCACAATTTTCATTTGACTAGCATCAAGTAGAGTAATTTGCGTGCCGAAGTCCCGAAGCGAGGTATCCATAAATGCATCTAGAAAAAAAACTGTTTCCTCGAGTCAACCCTATCAGACATCATTAATGAGGGGTGAAAGACTACTAAATGCGCTCCATAATGTCAAAGACACTTTCAATGATGTACTTGGCATTCTATTTTTGAAACTTTATTTTATTGTATAAAATTGTCTTCTGTTTTCTTGTGAGAGTAATATTTGATATAACGTAAATCTCATGTTGTGAACGTCTTAAATTTTGATTTATTGTGTCCACAATGTTTTTTTTTCTTGAATAAATAAAGAAATAAGTAATTATTATACTCGTACTTACGGGAAATATCTGAAACAACTTTTTAAGCGGGAATGAAAAACGTTAGTAATTTTAGTTTATTTATATAATACTAGCTGAAGTACCCGGCTTCGCACAGGGTCGCTTCGTGGTTATATTTACCTTATATATTTAAAAAATAATAAGAGGTAATTATTTTTTTAATATTAAAATATCTGTGTAATACAATATGGCAATATGAAAATAATTCTAATAGGAGTAAAGGTCAAACATAAGGACACTAAATTAAAATCGAATCCAAAATATGAAAACGTTATTAATGTTATTAATATGTAGTAAAAAAAAAATCAAAATTGGATGGAACAAACAAACAACAAACTTTGTATTTTATATAATAATAATTTAGAAACCTTCGCGGGTGTGCGAACAACAACTGACAAAAGTTTCATCGCAATCGGATGAATGGTATAGGAACGCATACGAATAGTAGAAGAAGATGATTTTCTAAATCAGAAATCTTCATGGGCATGCGCATGACAACTCACCAAAGTTTCATTGCAATCGGATTAATGGTATAGGAACGCATACGAATAGAAGAAGAAGAAGATGGTTGTACTAATTCAAAAACCTTTGCGGGCGTGCGCACAACAACTGGTCAAAATTTCATCACAATCGGATGAATGGCATAAGAACGCATACAAATAGAAGAAGAAAAAGATGATTGTTCTAATTCAGAAACCTTTGCGAGCAAGGGAACAAAACTTAATCAAAATGTCATTGCAATCGGATGAATGGTATAGGAACGCATTCGAATAGAAGAAGAAGATGATGGTTTTACTAATTCAGAAACCTTTGCAGGCGTGCGCACGACAACTCACCAAAGTTTCATTGCAATCGGATGAATGGTATAGGAACGCATACGAATAGAAGAAGATGATTGTACTAATTCAGAAACCTTCGCGGGCTTGCGCACAACAACTGGTCAAATTTTCATCGCAATTGGATGAATGGTATAAGAACGCATACGAATAGAAGAAGATAGAATGAAGAAGAAGAAGAAGATGATGATTTTTCTAATTTAGAAACCTTCATGGATGTGCATACAACCACTTACCAAAATTTCATTGCAATTGGATGAATGGTATAGGAACCATACGAATAAAAGAAAATAGAATGAAGAAGAAGAAAAAGATGATGATTTTTCTAATTCAGAAACCTTCATGGGTGTGCATACAACCACTTACCAAAATTTCATTGCAATCGGATGAATGGTATAGGAACGCATACGGGACAGACAGACATTCATTCTTATATATTAGTATAGCCTATACTCTTCCCGCAAGTGCAAGCAATAAGTTTACAAAGTTTTATCGCAATCGGATGAACGGTATGGCTGCGCATTAAATACGAACAAACAAACACACAAATATTAATTTTTATATATTAGATTATATAAAATCACTACGACTTGATAGCTTATTAACAATCATTACATCTAACGACACTATGCTAAAAAGAACATAAGTAATTTCCTTATATTTTCCTTCTGAAACCGATAAACTTTCCCTGTCTTTGTTAATGATTGCCGCCGAGTGCTTTATTTGCCAAGCTTGGAAAGGCATTTATTTATTCCTAAACGCTTTTTACACCGCTAGTTTTACAGGGACTTAGTGTTTTTATACAACCCTTATGCCATTCAAGTTGAATTTATAACAGGGATTTGATTCGCAATTAATGGGAAGAATTATGTTCGTAGAAGGAAGGGTGTTTTATTGGCATGGCTTTCTGATACAGCCAGCTGGATTTTGGCAAATCAATGCTTAATTTGGACATTTACATAAAAAAACGTTTTTACTATAAATTAAGTACGTACCTACATGTAGACGAAATAAAACGTGTAATATAAAAAAATAGAACTTTTTATCCTACTGTAGACTATTTAATGGTGATTGATTAAATCATAGTTTCTCAAATATTTTTGAGCGTTTTTTAAAATGAAATATGAAAAAAAATATTATATATTATGTTTAATTTCCCAAACTATATTATATGTAGCTCTAAACAATTTTTTTCTTTTTTAAATTTTTATCAATATTTTGCTCATTTTCAACACAGCTCTCATAGTCCAGTGCGTAAGGCGCTTGTTTTTAATCCGCGGGCTCGAAGTTTGATTTTCATTGAGGTTACACTGTATTTTATGTGATTTTATCAAAGCCTGGGTTTTTAATTATTTCTCGTCTATTGCTTATTACAACGACTTCACTACACTATTGTGGTATTAAAACAGTAAATAATTATGTCCAGTTCATTCTTTCAAACTTTGCAGTCAAAAACTGTATAGTGACCTCAGTCTTGGATAACTGCTCCCATTCATGGTAGTAATTTGCGTAGTAACGAATGCATATGACTTAATTCACCTATTTGCACTACTCGATATGTCCGACTAATGTGTGTGCAGTGATAATTTATTCATCGTTTCGGAAGTAGTACCATTTCGTCGCTATAGGATTTGTTTCCCGAATAGACCAAATGTCAATTTTTCAGGAGACGAAAAACAAATTTCATTGTCGTATATTGAAATATCAGTAGATGTATCAATCATTCTTTCTACACTGTATGATTGCAACATTATCTAAGAATAGATTCCAAGAATAATATACTGGTATAAATCAGTAAATGCACAGAAAATGCGTTTTATTTACACGTACTCGTTGTGGATATTCGGGAAATTTTTAGCGCTCTCTCAGAATAATGGATATTCGGGACAAAACAAGGACGTTCGGGACTTAAGACCGTAGCGTATTGCTGCACGGCCCACGGATTACTGAGTGGTCAAAAAGTACGCACCTCAAGTGTTATATTTATTTACACGATAATTGATAATGATTACTTTTACTATTTAAATACCTAATGATCGTAATAACCCAAGTTCGTAGGTAATAATAACATACGGCATTCGCTTTTTTCGGTTTTTTTCGTAATAAGTAATAAAATAGTTTTTAATAATCTTTTTTTTTATTCAACGAATAATTCACAAGATTTAAGAATGTACCATTCTAATAATTGAACATACATAATTTTGAAAATCACTTCAGAAAAAATATATTATAACCAATAGAAAAAATCTTTTTGAAAAAAGTAAGACACAGGGCTCGAAATGGAACGGAACGCACCGGAGCGCCGTTCCGGCCCGTGAAATTTGTAAAAATATCGCTCCGTCTCGTGGAAAAAATATGTTGACCATCTGAGCTGGATAGGCCATAGAATAGAAAATCTAACACACTTATTTTTATAAAATACACATACGATTTGATGACTAAAATATCTTCAGCAAATTTGTCGAGCGCTCCGGTTCGTAAACTTTTCCATTTCGAGCGCTGGTAAGACACCCGGCAGGAATCGTCCCTGCATCTCCTGGGTTTACGACCCAGTCCACGAATTATCCACTATGCTACGAGGTGACATACTTATGACGACAAACTTTAACTATTGACCTTTTAATACCTGCTTACCAGTATTCTTCAAAATCAAGCGACTATCGGCGATCGGTTTTTGTTTATTAAATAAAAGTAGGTATCTACTACTTTAATTACTAACCGATGTCACGGATTTCTCCAATATTTTATGATGGTACTTACTCGTACTTGCTAACAATTTTATATTAATACTTTTTCTCCAAAAAAAAAAAAAAAAATCTATGTATATATATCTGTATATTATTATATCTATACATTTCTATAATTAACAATTAAACTTATTACAAACCACCAAATAAATATTATATATTTACTATTGGAATGACAACACAAAATAATAGCATCTATAAATTAGTTACCATTAGCTGCTAATATTAGGTAGGTACCAATATCCTAAGTATATAATATTCACCAAATAAATAGTTACTACATACATATTAAATTAAATTAACTATCAGCGCATTCAAAACTGAATAATAGCATCGCCTTTATTTTCATAGAAATACGTAGATTAAAAGTAAAATAAAGACAAACAATGTTTGATTAATAATAATTTGAAATAATAATTATTTTTCACGTCATAGTAGTTGCCGGGTCATACTGTAGAATTCATATAAACGTTGGGATTTTGTGTCATTTATCAAAACAAAATGCAGTTATTTAGGTTAAAATGCTCACTTCCATAACTTTACTATAAGTTCAGGGCGAACTGGTGATGTATCAGCTATAAATGATCTCTTCAAATTTGATGAATTCACTATTAAAACAATAGTAACTTTAAAAACAATATCAATAAGACGAAATTTGAAAGAGCACTCCGAACGGCCGAAAAATATGAAAGTGGGCGTGATTGTTTTAGAGCTGGACAGCGTGAATGTAGGAGCGAGATGCACGGCGTCAGCGCGGTTTGATTGGCTAAAAGTCATATTCGGGAAATAAAAACTCAGCCAGAGATTTATTTTGACCGAAATTAACTTGGATATTCAGGTACGAATAGTTGGACATTCGGGAGAACAACACGGAGTAATTGTAACTTAACATGGCGTATTCGGGTTTTTCAAAAAAATATCTCTGTTCCTAGATAAAAATATATTGTTTTTATAAATGATTTCGGTAGAGTTCGATAAAAGAAATTTAACTGCATTAAAATGTCGATTTCGACAAAAAGGGATATTCGGGAAATAAATCCTATAGCGACGATTTGACATGCATCCCCAAAACTAAGTCATATAATTTAAATTACCATAATGTATATTATTTAATATAATTTTATAATATAGTTAAGTCCCACAACTTATCTGTATCGCGGACAAAAATTGAATTACAATGACGCCATGATATTGAATGCGTCGTTCCACTGTCAGATTCTGTTCAGTTGCCAGTCTTGATTGGGTAGTTTTCGACTGTGGCTCCCCTATCAAGTCTACAAATAAATTTCTTTATTTAAAAAGACACGTTGAGCACATAAAAAAATTATTAATTCAAGACTTTCACAACAAGATATTTAGAATGAAAAGTACAGGTAAATTAACTTAGTAAATAGAAAAACAAAGCAAAAAATAATTTCATGGCGAAAGAAATGATATAAAAAAAAACAACAATAATTCAAGAAAAATACAATTTAAACAATAAAATAGAATTTTAAAAACCAAATACGAAATGCTTTTCTAAAAATGTCTACATCTCTAGGGAGTATCTGTATCATTTTTTCACTCTTTAGGGATATTGGATAAAAAAAATCTTACAATTTTCTTTTTCTTTAGTGGTTCAAGTATCAGCACGGTGTAATAAAAATATACTTATATAATTTGTCAAAAATACATCAAGCTTAATGGTGCTATCAAAGATGGGTTTTCGATAATCGGTTTATTCGATTTGGTTATTCAACGTGTCAATAGTGGTACATCCTGGAATCAGCCGAAAGGAAATTTTCAGGCTGTCACGCATAACGCGGGGGTGTAATTTAATGTAGGCTGGGGGTGTGGATGGGGTGGTGTATTGTCAACAAGAGGAAGAGGAAATGGACGCATATCCTGCATCCTGTCGGTCGTTTTGGATGTTTTTCGGCATCGGGATTATAGCCACCTTGAGCGAATGGCAAGTAGATAATGTTATAATCTCGAAACAAAACAAAATATTGTTTTTTTTTCAATAAATATATACCTTTGTATCACCTATTAATTGGACAACAATTTACTTTTTCATATGCGATATCGGTGTAGAATAGTAAACGGATGAAATAGTATATTATATTGTTTTTATTTGAATTATGTTTTATTCGAGACTTTATAATATACAATATATGAAAACGTAACAATATAGACCAATTGAAATAAAGCAGCCTTAGAATACGATCCTAAGGCTGCTCTAGCACACGTTGAATAAGGAATTTGAAAAACATCCCAGTTTTATTTTTAGAAAAATATCAGCACGAATAACTACTTGGATTAGTAGGTCAAACAAGTAGGATTTTCATTCTTTGTATTTAGCTGTCATGTTACAACGTTTTTATTTTGGTCGTATTCTTATTTGTCCGGTGGTTGTTTGTCCATTACAAATCTTGCAATCGATTTTAAACTAACTTCTCGACTATCTGGACATTTGAAACTTTGATAATATATCAGAACACGGTGCCAATGCAATTTTGAAATACTTTTAGCTAATTTTAAGTAGAATTAAATTCATTTTCAGTTAATTCCGTTTTGCATGAAAAGTTATTTCGGAAGAAATCCGTAATCCAATCCACTATTATTGGTTGCTAGGGTCCTAACAACTAAATATTAATATATACGTGCGTTACTATGGAAATCAATATGGGTGTCAAAATGACATTTCAGTATTATTTCTATCAAATACATTCTTTTTGATCGTTTAAGCTAGTCAAGTAAAGTTTATATGATTCAACAGAAAATTTTAAAACGTTGTATATAAAAAGTTCTTTATACGCTGTAATTATTACCAACTTAGCTCTACCGCATACACTATTTAAATAAAGTATTTAGCCGCTTTCCAGGACGCCGTAATTTGGTTGACTTGAAGAAAAGGCAAGTCAGGTTGAGGTTCTCATCTAGCATCCGCAGAAGGTAGCCGAGCTAGGTACAACGTCGTTTTTCACTCTCAGCGTGATGAGAGGCTGCTTGGTTCATTATATTATTTCCTCGTTTTGCAGAAAGTAATCAGTATCCGTCGAATACATCAGCTGTTTTAGAAGCTCAGTATGTGGATGGTTTGAACCTTCATAAGGTGCTATAATTCGCTACCGTAAAGTTGCACCGTCAGAATGCAAGCGGTAAATAGCATTTGGTTTTGACCGAGTAGGATCGTGGGTCCCAGATACTCTACATCGAGTTGAATGTTGCTTAAGCAATTTCCATTCTGATAGCGAGCTCACTCTGCAAAATGCCATCTCCCGTGATGCGTACCTACAGATATTTGTGCTATTGCACAAAACGTTGGTTTTCTTCGCGTTCATTTTTAAACTAACGCGAGGCGAGTTGTCATGCAACCTGAGTTGGACATCATCATCATTCTACAACGATGTTCACTTTTCACTCTCTTGAATTTCGTAGGTCACTTCTGCTCTTTAGACATTTGTGTCTTTTTCGTCGTCGATAGAATTTTTTTTTAATTTATATGCGCCTGTCAATTACTTACGTGGTCGCAGCAATAAATTATTCTGAGTCAGAAGTGTTTCCTCGAATCAAGCCTATCAGTACATCTATTCTATATACAAGACTACTTTTGGCCGCTACGGCAGCTATCTAGGGTAGGTATCGAAGTATTAGCACTTATTGTAACAATTGCAACTAACTTATTCTAATTGTTACAATCAGTGCTAATACTTCGATAGAAACATAGCCTAGATAGTTGCCGTAGCGGCTGAAAGCAATTTTGCGTGTAGAATAGATGCGCTGGCACCATTAGCGATAGGAACAAGACTAGGTAATGTGCTCCCTCAAGACATTGACTTTTTCAATGATGTACTTCTTCTCTATTGTGAGAGTAGTATTTATTATAATGTAAATCTCATGTTGTGAACGTCCTGAATTTTGATTTGTTATGTCCACAATGTTTTGTTTTCTAAATAAATAAATAGGTAAATTATAAAAAAAATTACACAAATATTAGTAAAATTAAAATAGTGGCTATGAAAGTGCAAAATAACTGTTTCAGGCAGGCTCAAATTGTGAAAAAAATCGTAATTAGTTTTGTATTAAATGTTTTATGAACGAATTTTCTGAAAATAAATACTATTGAAAGTATAGATGTTGAGCCTAAATAGCTATACCTTTCAGAGCCAATTCTCCTTATGAGTGTGCTCAATGTTTCTTTGTAACTTTATGATATTAATTATATTTGACTTTTGTTCTTATATTCCATCCCTTTAGGCGATTATACCTTAAAAAAAAAAACTAATACTATCCAATAATAATAATATTCGTAGACCAAAAGCTTCAAATAATAACAATAAGAACCAACAACCAGACGAAAGGCGGAAACTTTGATGAAAAAGCTTATCAAATGGTCTTTGTATTGCAGTGTAGGGGGCTAATAAATTTCCGGGAAAATCACACAAAACAAAATGATGGAAAATGTTGCGCCATAAACAGTTACGGATGGCTGTAGGTTGTTACTCGTCCCATTTTATTATATGTGTAATATGCTTTTTCGAAAAAGTTTAGCGCCCCTTTCCGAATTCATTTTTATTTACGACTAACGGTGCAGAAATGCTCTAATCAAAAACACACATAAAAAGTTTCGCGATCCCTTCTATTTCTACGTTTTTATTGTTTATACACGCATGTAATATGCATGTTACAACCGCCATTAAGACAGTAATTATTTATTACAGTTGCCTAGAGTCATAGATCACATTTTGCAATTTTGTCATTTTTTAGTTAAATATACCAAGTGATTCTAAAGGTATTAATATATATAAAGAAATAATTACAAGATAAAAAGAACTTCTTATATACAACGTTTTTAAATTTTCTGTTGAATTATTATGCTCAATATGCTCAAACTTGTACTTGATATGAATTAAATCAAAAACAAACAAATATAGAATACTGAAATCTCATTTTGACATTTGATTTTCATAGTAACGCACGTAGGTATATATTAATAATTTAGTTGCTAGGACCACCTCTTTAGCAACCAATAATAGTCTTTTACTTTTTACGGATTTTTCTGAAATAACTTTTCATACAAAACAGTATTAACTGAAAATAAATTCAATTCTTCTTAAAAAGATGGCTAAAAGTATTAAAAGAATGCATTGTTATCGTGTTCTGATATATTCTAAAAGTTTTAAATATCTAGCTAGTCGGGAAGTTAGTTGAAAATCGATTGCAAGATTTGTACTGGACAAACAATCACCGGACAAATAAGAATACGAGCTAATAAAAATGTTGTGAAATAGTCTATAAAAAGTCACTTTAAATAAATAAAAAATGAAAAAAAAATGTGAGTTCTGTCACCAAGGCCTTTCGAACCAATCAGGGAGTTATATTTCTCATAGTGTGCTGTGTCTGCAGCCTTAGGAGTATTATATATATTCAAAAAATATATAAAATTCACTAATTTATTAATATTCAATGGAGTTCAATACTTTTCTTCTAATTACAAAAAAACAGTGCTCTTTTTTGCGATTATCTCAAAACTCGGCTTTTGTAATAATATGTGAGTTATGACTCTAGGCAACTCATATATTATGCTTGACATGTAAAATGTACCTACTAATACATTTTTCCCGTATAAAATCCCGTATATTTTTTTACAATTTAGTTGTATCTATACATAAAAGCTCGTCATACATGTATGACGAGATTGTTCACAGAATCAAACTGGCATAGAGTGCATTCGGGCACTTGAATAGTATCTTCAAAAGTGACCTCCCATTGTGTCTTAAGCGTAAAGTGTGCAATCAATGTGTGCTACGAGTACCTGAAACATGGACTCTTAACGCATTGGAGATAATCGGCGCCAATTTGACGCCACTGTTGATCGAGCGATTCTGAACAATCGACACCGCTTGTTCTTGGTAAAAATATTTTATTTTTTTGTTTTAGATTTTCCTTAAACTCTATAAATTTACCTACATATTTAAAAAAGATGAGTTCAAATTGAAATTTTTCATTACATACAGAAGTTTTGAATAAAAATATTTAAATTAATCATATAATATAAAAGTAGTTGCACCGAATTTAAGCCGGCTGTTTGTCGTTGTTTTACTTTTTTGTCTATCTCCAATAATAGGTTAATGTGAGAGAAATCCAAACTCTCTATCGCACATCTAAGTATCTACGCAATTTTGAAAGCGCTTCAGAGAGTGTTGTAAAAACATTAGTTAACTTCGTCGCTGTTAGATAGGATACAATATATTATTAATATATTAATATAATATAGCTTAGTGGTCAGGGCACATGAGGGCGAATCCCGGGGGCGCAGGTTCAAATCCTGCTTGGTGTTTTTTTTAAATTTAATTTTAATGTATATTTCTCAGATGTGTTTTCAATAAATTATGCAAATTTTCCATACAATTTAGTTTTATTTTATAGGATGAGAAAATACTAGGAATAAACTAAATTAATAAATAATTAATTAACCTGCCACTGTTAATATCAATATTGGGATGGCGATAACTATGCTCAACCAAATTGCTTTGGGTGTTTATATATTCCACTTGCGTGAGGGTGAGTTTAAGTGGACGCTATTTTATAAATTATTCTTAAAATAGGGTCTCCTTAGCAAACTTGGTGTACTTATTTGAACTACTATAAATGTATTAATTATTAACAAGTTCGAGTAAGTTACAACATAAAATATTGGAGAGATCCTTTGTGTCGGTTAGTAATTAAAGTAGTAGGAACCCACTTTGATTTAATAAACAAAAACCGATTGGCAATAGTAGCTTGATTTGGAAGAGCTCTGATGAGCAGGTATTAACAGCCAATAGTTAAAATTTGTCGTAATTAGTATGTCACCTTGTAGTATAGTGGACAATGCTCACGGGGTGTAAGCCCAATAGATGCAGGTACGATTACTGCCGCGGAGCTTACTTTTTGAAAAATATTTTTTCTATTGGTTATATTTTCTCATAAGTCTTTTAATTCTTGTGACATATTTGTTGGATAAAAGAAATGTTTAATTGTATTTCCACTGATTTTGTATGTTTATATTATTATGTTTTCTTTTTATATTCATTTTATCGTTTTTATTACTTTTTTCTTCTTTATAATAATGTTTCATGTCGTGTTGTGAACGTTTTAAACTTATAATTTGTAAGTAATGTCTATAATATATAAAAAAAAAAAGAATTGAATTGAACATAAATTCTTAAATTTTTTCGATGTTTATACGGGACGTGGAACTTTAATGCTTACTGTTTAAAATATAACTACATTGATCACATAATAAATTAATTATATTGTAGCATATATTATCTCTGTTGTCGCAACTTCTTCTACCCCTTCCACGACCTCGATATTATTCTGTATTTATTTTATATAATACGAAAAAAATTCTCTCAGAGAGTTGAAGATAGTAGCGACTTGTTTCCTGTTGAAATGATAACATCACTTCGCCGTTCTGGATATAAAATAAATTCATCTGACTAATAAAGCTGGAAATATCGCCCGAAGTGAAACGACTGTTTTCGGTTCATATAACAAGATGGCCGGAACCTGTGCTTTATAGGGTGGCGATCCGTTTTTTTGTGTTTGGTGTGGTTGTAGTATTATTTTTATTTTGAAAGCTTTGCGGTCTTTTTTCATTATTACCATCTACGAAAAATGTGTCAAGATCTTTACTTACGTAAAAGGATACTATTTTCTCTTTTATTCACTCAGATAATTTAATATTTCAGAAAAAATACTCTACCACTTCAATAATTTATATAACAAACTGAGTCAAAAAAAAACTTAGTCCATGTCTGGTCTTAAGTTGGTGCAATATGGATTATATTATACGGTGCCTCTAAAGTTGTGATTGTATTATGCTGCACGTCGCGTACTATCACGTGACGTCACAATAGGCTGCCGCTACTGGAAAAAAGTGTGTAATGTCAGTTTTATTGGTGTTTATAATGTTATCAGACTGACGCTCTCATCCCGTAGTACATTTTGAACCTTTAAACGAACATTGTCAGTTAGTAAAATGAGAACAATGAGAATACCTCACGTTGTACCGCTCTGCATTGACACCTGCATGACTCAATAAACATTTTCTACATGCCTACTCATTTTTGCCTTGTCAAAATCGCGTTTTATTGTTTTTAGCGGTTAGCACTATTATATTTTCTATAATAATGTTATCTATTATCTATGGTCTGCAGGTTGCGTTCTGTTCAAAATAGTATATACCTAATGATGTTATATATTTGTAATAGGAATAGGAAACTAAAAATAGTAATAATTCATAGTGCAGCTTATTTGTAAAAAATAAAATATTTTTGAATTTGTTAAATTTCGCTCGAAAGTTAAATTATTAAGTTTTTTCTCCTTCCTTGCACAAATGGAGTTAGCCGGTTTGCAGATTAAGCAGTCGATATATCTGAAAATGTCAATTTCTATTGAATATACTTGTTTCAAATTAAAAAGATTAAAAAAATCGTAGTGAAAGTGTTAAAATATGACGTTTTGAATATAAATAATTAGTGTGTTATCTAAAATCTATAAAATTACATTTAAGAATGTTGACAGGTAGCACTATCACCTGGTGTTTTTATCTACCTCTTTATATAAATTTTCTTTATAATAATATAAGTATAAAAAGGAAACTAAAAAGAGTAATAATTCATAATGCAGTTTATTTGTGAAAAGGGGTATTTTAGGAATTATTAAATTCCGCTCGATAGTTACATAATTATAAAATTTTTAATTTGCCCAAATGGAGTTAGCTGGTTTGTAGATTAAGTAGTTGATTTAATTAATTATAAAAACTAATATAATTGCTGGTGGCGCTTTTCGCAGTGGACTGTATAATTTGAAGGATGATGAGTCCGGATCTAGGGGTGGGGGAGATTTAACTAAATACCAGAGACTGACCTTTGATGATTTTGATTATGGCTCCATTGTTTGGTTTCACTGTCACTTGCGCGATATTGTTTGTTTTGGGTCACCCTTTTCATGGCACTTAGCACATAGTTTTATGGATGATGTGTGAGGGTGGATAAATGATGAAGATCTGTATGATTGAAGAGGATGAGAGGTTCACCAAAGCCGTAACAGACTTAGTGCAACGAAAGTCTAACAGAATATTTTGAATAATTCGATAGTTTACGCAGCGCGGCAACACGCACTAAATTGTATCCTTGAGCTGACTCGAGCCGGTATCACGGCTTGGCAGGTATTCAGAAGTATCCGACGGTCACACTTATCAAGCTGACGAACTACTTCTGAATCAGTCTGTGTTTTTAATTGAATTACTAGCGACCGTTAGCTATCAGAAGCCCGCTCACGTCCGCTATGTGGATGTAACTGAATGTTCTTTGCAACACGGTCTTTCATGACCCGTAATAATTGCTAATTGATTGTCTGGTGACAATAGCACTGGGATTTGAGAGGCGTGGGAAGTAAAGATGGAATGCGAATATAAATGGCCCAACCAATTGTTAAGAAATATTTGAAAAAGATAATTTATAATATAGGTAATAAGTTAATAATGCATTATTTAAGAACACGGGTAAAAATAAAATTGGAATTTATATGCACCTATCCTGGATGGCAGATTTGATGCGGAGACGATACGGTGAACGGATCTTTCGAATGATATAGTAAGGTGGTATGGATCGGGTTAACCGTCCCAATATAGTGCGACCCTTTCGTAGAAAGTGATTGCAATCTCCGATACAGGAAAAAGCACTCAAACTCAACTGCACACCTATATTAAGCGTGCTCTATTTTCTGATCGATCTGATGAAGTCATTGAATTTTAAATTATTTCTTACGTGACCTTATTAAGGGCCCACATGCCGTATTAAAGTTGACATTTAGAAATTTTGGGTAGCTAAACACTAACCTAAACCTAAAACCTAAACAATATTATATTGATTTGCAAGATAGATGTATAATTGTGTTTATTATACCATGCTATCTTTCATCACATAAATACACAATTATTTATGATCACATAAATTATTTGTTAAGAAAGCTTTATATTTTTGTTGTCGTATTTTCTGGTGAAACACCCGTTTTGTAGTGCGTAAGACGCTGGTTTTTCATCCAGTAGCTCCGTGTTTGATTCCCAGTTTCGGACACAATATATTTATATGATTATCTTAAAGTCTGGGTGTTCTTCTGTTAAGGGGGGACATGCTCGTCGTAGGTCAAAATTGAGTTTTTATTGTATTTTCAAACCATGATCCTAGACACTCCTTAAACGTTGTAGATAATCTATTTATATAATTTTGAAGCCTTATTATCCTTTATAGTTATTTTAAACATTTGATGACTGCATAAAGTATTTTTGTTACATAAAATAGTATTCTTTTAAACCTCTCGCTCTAATGTTTTAGAATATAGTCATATTTCGGTACATAACAACTGTGCAGTGGTGTTAAGATTTTTTACATTTATTAATTTTTAAACGCATTTTTAAAACTATTAGTATAATTTATGACGAGATAATTTTTGTAAAATATTCACGATAAAAAATTATATTGATAATCTCTGTGATCCCAAATTTGACAAGAATTAGGCATTTTATTATTCAAAAAATCGGCAAGATTAACACATTTAAGGATAATTCTAAAGATACTTATTATAAGCTATGTCTTTGACCATTTAATTGTGATAAACATCTTATGAATAATGATTGCTTTATAATAATTATTGACCTAAGAATAAGGTAGTGTTTTTTTGAAATACGCCATTTCTTTTGGCATTCCCCCGTGGTTAAGCTACAACATACGGCCGTAGCCATAAATTGACAAACTATAATTAAAGTAAGGATTTATTGTTCTGTATTTTCTGAAATATTATTTTTAATAATATTATCTTAATCTCAATATCCATTCTTTCCCATTTAATAAAATATGTTTTTTTTTCCATTATACCATGAGAATAACTTCTGTGATGTGATAAAGAAAGAATATACGGTGACAGCCCAAAAATGAAATACAAGAGAAATAGATCATCTTCTTTTTCGATGGAACTACTATCCAAACCGAAACCTTGTTCCTTCAATTCTCAGACTTCATGACACGATTCTTCATCTACGACTATAGAAAAGAAATCAAAATATACGTAACGTGAAACCAATATTTTTATAATACTATTATTGTATTTATTTCAGAAAACAAAACATTATGGACATAACAAATCTAAATTCAGGACGTTCACAACATGAAATTTATATTATAACAAATATTACCCTCACAAGAGGGAGGAAATAAAAATAAAAAACATAAACACTTTTATACATTTTCAAAAAACAAAATGCACGGGACATATCTTTAGGGGGCGCATTTACTAGTCTTGTACTCCTCGCTAATGGTGCCTGATAGCTTTAACTCGAGGAAACAGTTCTGACCCGGAACAGGTCATGGCTGCGACAGAGTTGTTTAGTTTTTCTTATGAGTGAATTGTTTCTTTGGAGACCAAAATAGCATCTGTTGGCGAGTTTTATTCCGGCGATCTATTTGTGTTATTCGTATTTGTGATAAATGACCCAATATAAACAAAACATCCCACAGTTTCAAAATCATCGCCGCCAACTATAAGGCTGCTATTATCATTAATTTGTTGATGCACTTGTGTCCAACTGATATGATGTACTTTTTGTTAGATCCAGTACTAGTGCTATAGTCTGATTAGATCAGAGTGTGCTAGTATTTTAGTCGATTGCGAGTAATTTTGTCGTCATTAAAATTTTCTAAAATTACTCGGTCAACCCTCACTACCCGTTAAAATAAGCCACGAGACAAGTCTAAACATATTGTATTTAGTTAAAACTCGCAAAATGTCGCTAAATTACTGTCATTTCGTTGGAGCGAAGATACAACTTTAAATTTAGTGTCAGAATATTATTCAAATCTTGAGTTCTTTTCAATTTTAAAATTTCCACTTCATAAAAATAAACAAGCTCTTATTGCATCTCTCATATTGTTTCATTTTCTTTTCTCTAGCTAATTTCTTCCTCCGCTTTTTCTAATGTAGCCATTACACATAAATTTATCTCGTACTCGGTTCATCTCTGCCACTCACTAATAAAATAAATAATATACCATGTACGCAGTGACGGCTCGACGACTTTCTAGGTGGTGGGGTTTAAGCCATTAATTATTACATATACATACCTACCTAATTTTTCATTATACGTCATTATGTACTAAACTACGCATAATAATATGATTATAATAATGAGGAAATTAAAATTGAGGAAATAAGTATTTTTTCCAATAAATAATATGATTATCTGAGTCATTACGTCTTAATCACATCTAAAAAGCGTGCTTAAAAATAGTAACTTAATTAATAATAATTACTATTAATTATAAACTTACCATTATAAGTTCTGAACAACGGCATACAGCGAGCGTTTTTACTCACCAGGGGTCATTTCATTCGCTCCCCAGTATGCGTATACTAACGCTAATGCGGACGAGATGGGACTGAGTAACCCTAGGTCAGCGAAAAATAGACGCCATAGCTTTCTTAATTTGTACATAGGTGTCACCGTAAAATAGGGCGTATTAAACCTTATTATTTTTTTTAATACCGCGTAATCATCATTATGTTATTACATAATTTACAATCATTGCTTTATTTATTTGTATAATAATATTTCTATAAAATTGCAACGGTATTGATGGATAAAATAAATTAAATGAGTAGTTCATTAAATAATGTACCAATTTAGTAAGTATATTATGATAATAATAAAAATATCGGACATGATAACGATGTGGGGATGGTCTTCACGAAACCTGAAAGTAGAGCCTCTGTATATACGGACACTTTCAATTACCAAAACTTAAGTAAATCGCTCTAAAATACTAGTCTAATCTAAGCCAGTCCACGTTGTTAAGTAGTGGTAGTAATATGATTCTACGCCCACGGTGGCCGCGCGGCTTAAACGTTGGCCTATAGTGTCGTAGTATGGTCCCAGGTTCGAATCCTGAGTCTGGCAATTACACATATTGTTTTTATATTTATATATATTATTTATTGTATATGAGTCAGAGTATGGACCTAATAGGTTGAGCAAGTCCAAGTCAAGTGAAATCCATTTCTCGTAAAAACAAAAATATGT
The DNA here is from genome assembly GCF_057557595.1 of Rhyacophila brunnea. Lineage (NCBI taxonomy): Eukaryota > Metazoa > Arthropoda > Insecta > Trichoptera > Rhyacophilidae > Rhyacophila > Rhyacophila brunnea. Next base: position 24,425,754 of record NW_028232904.1, on the reverse strand, counting down.
TAATACAAACCTCCACCCTGTGGAGGCCCATATGCTCCTATTAGGATCGGACATGGTTTAAAAAAATATGATTAATGGAAAAGTAGTTCTTTGAAAAAAAAAACTATATAAATACGAATTGGACTATTCAAAGATTTATGGACCCTAACTTAGGGTATATGACAGGAAAGAGCTTTATTGACCATATTATAAAGAAAGCGTCATTCAGCTTGATCTATAAAGTATACCAGTATAGTATCCCACTTGAAACTGCAAATTGTCTTAATATTTGAAATAGGTTAACTTATCGTTCCCTCTCATAGTCCCTCTTGACTTCTGAGGGACACTTTTATGATGGAATGACCCTCTTTCGGAGCCTTAAACCTGAGTGACTGCAAACTATGTAGGGTTATTGATTGTCTAAAATGTACCTAATTCGAGATTGATTCCAGATTTATAGATTCGTTATACTGACCTATTTTTTCACGAAAGAATTATAACCTTGTGTTATATTATAGATTCGATTATATTCAATATAAAAAAATAATATTTATAAAATATAAATATTGTCTTGATACGAATGGATGAAAACTTAAATTGTTGTATTTTAATGTCTGATTATATCTATTTTTGATGTGTTATGTATTTAATTGACAGAGATTAAATATTATTAGAAGTTGTAGTATTTACTAAAGTCATTGAACTGTTAAAACCTTCAATGTGACATAATAGAAAATTTTAAATAGGATGCAAATAAAATTTCTCTTAAGAAAAAAGGTAGACTATTTTTTATTCAATAGATCATCATCAGCCTGAATCTATCCACTGCTGGATGAAGGGCTCGTCAAGCTGCTTCGACTTCTCTCAGTCCTGTGCGTTGCGTTGCCACGTACTTCCGCAGAATTTCATTGATCTAGTGGCCTCTAGGTCTACCTTGCGGACGTTTTGTACTTCTTGGATACCATTAGATGACTAATTTTGTCCAACGATTCAATGGATAATTCAGAAAATTAATAATAATAAAATTGATGCCTTGATTTAAAACACAAAAACCGATCACCAAATATTAAAGCAATGTAGTAATAATTTCAATACCAAAACAGTACAAAGTTAATTTCATCATAATTAAATAGCACGCCTGTAGCTTAATTGGTAGAGCATAATTGCAAAAATCTAGTCAATACAGGTTAAAATTAGAGGTGGGAAAACTGGTCGATTTTGAAGACTAACTATACTTACTACCAGTATAAAAAAATACTTGGTACTCGTATCTAAACTTGTTCCAAAATACTTACTAGTATTTGAAATATCAGCTTTAATAGAATCGTTAAAAATACGTCGGCTTTTTGAAATGTCCCATTTTCGAGACAGGTACAGCTGGAACTGTGGCGCTAGTCACTCATCTTTCAGTAGTTATCCATTTATACAATCACGCATATAATTTGAATTCAGTTTATGTTTACAAATTACAATTATAACACTAAAAAATCGAGAAACTTGACGTGACGAAACCAGATAAACGCGTAGTCAGTTAGCGTTATCAGAACTCCGTTATTCCGGCTTGCGACTGACGTCAATTCGATGTAAATGTCTTACTCAACTAAAACTAAAATTAAAACCCGTCGCATACTAAACATACGCGAGTCGCGACGCCAAAGCGATGATTTCATACGTGGCAAGACTACGAACTAGCTAGCGGTCGGCGAGATCTCATACCATGCGTCGAACTCCTGGACTCGATAAAGTTTCATACTCAACTGAAACCAAAAACTCTGAAACCTAAAACCCTAAGGCGAACTCAAAAGTATCCTATAAAACGAACACGTGACCATTTCTGTCCTTCACTATACCAACTTTACAACAGAAGAGAAAGGGAGAACAATGACAGTTGAGTATAATATCACGGCTAGACATACGTGTATCATGATATCTCGCTCGCGCGCATTTAATATCAATAGCGCTGAATAGCGAGTCACGGCGCAGATATTATCGAATGCGTTCGAATTCGAACATCTAATACGTTTCAAGTTTCTTGAAACAAGTTTATTGGGCAACAAATACTTAGTATGGGTAGTTTCATCCGAAACTTAAGTACACAAACTTGTGACAGTATTGCCAACTCACCTCTAGTTCAAATGCCGTTGGGTTTTTTCAAAAAGATTTTGTAGGTAAGTATATACAACTGAGGTATTTTCAATTAAAAAGTATGCATTATTCTTCAACGCGTTGTTGTATTTAATGGATAGGTAATAGGAAGACCGTCATCATCGAGTATTTATAATAACCCCAATGTGATGACTACGTACATACTTTACTATGGTCTTAGTAATTGAGACATGTTACATTACATGTTTTAATATTTAATTATAGTTACATTTTAGCGGTATAGAAAATATTGAAGGTTTTAAAAATGGTCAGAAAATATTAAAAAAAACTGTGCTACCAAAATTGTGACACCATTATAAAGGGTATCATTTCTAAATCACTATAAATAATTTATAAAAATACTATAAAGTACAGCCTAAGTAATTTCCACATTGATGTTAGAAAATCCGACTTATAAAAGAATTTCGTGAAATATAATATTAATGTTTAGGTACCATTCTTTGGATGGTTTTAGTTGTTTTATAATAGCAGCCGAAAGAAATTATTGTTATAACTAATTGCGTTGTATGACATGGTATTATTTTAAATAACTTTTTTAGCCTTAACCTAATATTATGAAATTCGATATAATTTAATTTAAATTAGTTAATGACAGTTACTAGTTCAATATAAAAACGCTTTATTAAAATATGTTGGTTGTGCCATTTATATTCCCATTCCATTCCCTATCTCCTCACCCACCTCTTTATCCCCAGTGTTATTGTCACCAGACAATGTATGAGCAATTATGCGTCATGAGAGACCATGTGGCAAAGAGACATTCAATTGTATCTCGATAGCGAGCGTGAGCGGGCTTCTTATAGCTTTACGTCGCTTAAGTGATTGACTCAATAGCTACAGACTAATTTAAAATCTATCATCAATCATACACCCTCACAAATAATCCATAAAACTGTGTCATAACGTGCGTGAGTGTACGAACCGGGTGACCCAAAACAACAAAACCGCGCGAGCGAAAGTTGAAACCTGACCACGGAGCCATCAAACATCATCACAAAGGTCAGTGTCTGGCATTCTGTTCCATCGCCCCCACCCCTATATCCGACCTCCTCATCTTCCTTAATAATAATTACAGTCCACCATAATAACCAACCATTTATGTTTTATATCGTTAAATGAAAATAATTTTAAATTTACTGCGTTTAGTATCAGTTGATTTAACAATAAAAATATTAGATGTGAGTATCAATTAGATGCAATTGCAGTTACCACTCTTTTTTATTTTAATAAATTCTGTTTGTAAATACATTTCTATTACCCAAAAATCTAGTTTATTTTTCTTGTAAATTAGGGCAAAATATGAAAATAGTTGGAATGTTGTTAAATTTCATCGGCAGATATTATGTTATTTGAACAATAATTCACAAAGTGTAGTTATCTAATATTTATAATCATAATGGTAAATTTTATACAATATGTACCAAAAATATACAAGATATATGAATGTTAGATTCTCTTTTATAAAAATATTTAATTTTGAAAAACCTCAAACTCATTCTTACATAATCAACAAAAAACACAGTTGTCATTTTGATCTAGTGTATTATTGAACTTACTCACTTCTTTCACTCTGTGGCTGAGTGTTCATCTCTTAGATACTGATCCGTCTATGTATTATATAAATTCATTTTGATAACGTTATCCGATATGTTTCAAACTTCCGCCATTGTAGCAAGGTAGCGTGATTTGTAATAGTTTATTATCAAGGTAGGTTATTATTTAATTTATTTGACTTTGAATAAGAAATTAATAATTCATATATTTTTTTATTTTCAACAACTAGGTACTTTCCTTTCTTGACAGCGTGACATCATGTTATATTGACGAGTTTTTATATACCTAAAGTAGTTATAATATTTATGTATACCTCACTCTAAACTACAGTTTTATACTAACCATAGAACAGATAACAAATAGAATTCCGATAGGCTATATTCAGTACGCTACATTTTGATACAGAATTTTGAATATGTGAGTGTCCTACAAAAATGAATGCGTGTGTAATACACCATCATGTTGTCATGTTGTGAACGTCTTATACTTATAATTTGTAATGTCCACAATATGTAAAATAAATAAATTTAATTGAATTGAATTGAATCATTAAATGAGCTTCAATGGATAAACCGAGAGTAATTATCAATATTCGACGTATGACGTATTCTTGACACGTGTTTAAGTTTATCCCGGATTCTTCCTTACCCGCTACTCCTTACCTGTTAGGTATTTCAGCTCCTATTATTTCTGAGTTCTCTGGTTCTAATCAACTTTCTAAGTAAATATTCAATACTTTGCAGTTTATAGTATGAATCAATTTTTTGTGAATATTTTGTAGTAAAAATTCATGGAGATAGATGATGTAGTAACTAGTATTCTTGGATCATAAATGTTGGTAGGTACCAGACAATGTGACACAGAACATACCAGCAAAGCGCAATTCAACTCATGCAATAAAGTTTGATTTCAAATTATTGAAAACGATGTCTGGAAAATTTCACGATTCTATATTACACGATCGTACAAATAATGTGGCTAGACTTCAAATAGATGTCTGCAGATTTCTGTTCTAAAACAGAAGTTACATTGAAAATATGGTGACTTTTAGTACAAATTTTCAGCAATGATATTACGTTAACTATCTGGTTCTTCGAGTGCCTAATAAAAACGGAATATTTCAATGGTGATATAAAATTTTATTATTTTATCCTCTGGGAAATCCTATATTATGAATTACCTAAACGGAAGTGAATAGATTTTTCAAAATCAATATTTTATTATCTGAATAAAATGATACAAAAAACCATTATTTCCATTGATAAGCAGTATATAATGATTTGAGTTACTCCACCTCCATAAGTCGCTTATATACAGCTGCAATTCGTACACGGCCGCCTTCCATAACACTATACACGTGTCGGAATAAAAAGACTTTAGTGCCACACTTCCATGTCCCAAAACGGGACTGATGTAGCAATCAGTGACATGAATAATAATTATTACCCTCTGTGATACAGTGGGGCCTAGTCATATCGGGTCAGTGACCAAGGACTTTTTCGAGACCAAATCTACATTTTTCAAACAAATTGTTCACAGTAATGTAGTCCCTCAACATCCATATATCAGGGCCAGACTTAGCTGTAACTTTCTGTTCTGTATTATTATAGACTTTTACAATACTTCACTTGGGATTAGGGATTCCAATCCCGGGATCCCGAGCTATTTTCGGTACCTATGAATCCCGGGATTGATAAACATAATCCTGAAACTTTCGGGATTAATTGTTTATCATTTTTTGTGAAAAATAAAATAAAAACGAAAATATTACAGAAAAAAAACTTTTAATAACAGATAACCACATTAGAAATAAACTTAGTTTGATTTATATCCATGTGTAAGTTACCGATTCATTTTATTTTCTTCACATAAATTAATAAAAATGAGTAAGATTGGAAAAAACAGTGCTTAGCACTATTAACAAAGTAATTCTACCATGATCTCATACATTTTACGGCAGTTTCATATTTAGCTGACTAATTAGATTTATAAAGCGGAAAGGCCATACGTACACAATGATTTGCTTTACTATTTTAAATCTCGCTAACCCATTCATTAATTCTTTACTATCAGAAATAGTAATCTCATATTAAACTCACATTACATATTTATATTACAATATTATGTACTCCATTAAAGTTATGTATTTTCAAGATTGAACGTATACAATATTAACAATAATTAATGTCTTAAATAGTATAAATTATACTAGATTTATTTTTGACCGATTTTATCAATGTTATTTGTAAATATAAAATTTTTATATTAACAATGGAAAAAAATGCCAATCTCGGGACCAGTCCCGGGATTGTCAAATTGTAATCCCGAAATCCCGGGATCAGAATTTTGGCTCAGGATTGGATTTCCTACTTGGGATACATTTAATTAATTATTTGGCTTTTTAAAATGCTGCTTATTTCTCTCATGTTCATTACAACTCAACCAAATTTAGAGAACAAGTAGATTTAACTTTTTTCAAGTTCAGTGTTGCACATTGGGCATTAGCTGTACAAATAGAATGTTTCAATTTCCTAATATAATATGTTTGACACATTTGAGATAGCTTAAAAAGATCCATTCAAATAATCCCGTACTTGTTGGTCAATCACAGATTATTTAGCTGGAACTTAAAAAATACTACGTTTGAATATTATTTGACTCTAGCCACTTGTGGTCTCTTAGGACGTCAGCGTCCATCTGGTTTTATTGACTTTAAACTCTTTGATGCTGATGTGTTAATTCTTTCAATGTATCTCACCCAGCGAGGCCTACAGATCTGTAAGTATAAATTTCATAATTATTCTACCTCATCAAATACATTGCGCAGTATTTGTAAAGTCTTCTTCTTCTTGTGCTATCCACTGGCGAAGGTCAGCCACCATCAAGGCAATCTTATCTTTGTAGTCTGCTACCCGGAACAGTTCAGTGGACCTGCACTCGTACCAATCACGGAGGTTCTTAAGCCATAAAATGCAGCACCGTCCTCTGCTACGCTTCCCATTGATCTTTTCTTGAATGACAAGTTGGGGAATGCTGTATTTCTGTCCTTTCATAATGTGGCCGAGGTACTGTAGTTTCCTGGTTTTGATACTACGTAGAACTTCTCGGTCCTTCCCCATTTGATTGAGAATTTCAACATTAATTTGCCACCCGGTCAGTCCAAGGAATTTTGAGAATGCGTCTATACAGCCACATCTCGAAAGCTTCAAGTCTCCGTCACACCTCTTGTTTTAGCGTCCATACTTCCATACCATAGAAAACAATTGAGAGCATATAACAACGTATCATACACAGTCTCAGACCTAGGTGAAGATCTCGTTTGCTAAGGAGGCGTCTCATTTTGGGAAAGGCGCTCCTTGCGATCTCAATTCTAGTTTTTATTTCCTGAGACTGGTCCCATTTCTCATTGACCCATGTAGGTACCTAAATATTTATAATGGGTCACACGTTCAATTGGTTCGCTGTTAATGACAAAATTTGTGTTGGTTGTAAAGTAAATAATGTAAAATTGAGGTCCAAAATTATTGTGCTTTACGAATTTTGACATGTCCCACACATTCAATACTAGCTATTTATTATAATACAGCGTGTACCTCATCTGTGTATTGTTTCAAAGTTTACTTCTACACACACAACATTTCTTATGTTTACATATATCGATCAATAATATCGACAAAGCATATTAATGACACACAGCGCTGATTCCCTATTTGCTTAGGACTGTGTTGACAAGAAATACCAGTTGGTATATTCGTCGACAATATTGAAGAACAAATAACCCTCAGAAATAATATATTACACATATTATACGCGTACTGTTTTTATATGAACAATAATACTATAAAGACTGCCACATCATTTAACGTGTATTTATTTAATGAATATTCTTGCTACCTGAAACTAGTCCTAACGGGAGTAAATGTGGTGTGGAATGAGATCTGCTATTTGGTAGTGAAAAATAAAATCGGTACAATGGAAATTTAAAATTTGGTTTTAATATTAATATTAACATAAAAATGAAACAACATAATATTATGAGTACCAATCAATACCGGCAAGTTTTCCAGTCGATAGTAGTAGTATCTACTAACAAACGATGCAAAAGAGTGGTTTGAATCTTTGGTTACTTGACTGCATCAAAAGTTTTTCGTAAAAGACAATAGATGGCTGAAAATATTAGATTTATGACGGCCCAGAAAAAAACCGTAAATTTCCGGGTCCGGTATTAAAATGAATAAACATTATTCACGGAAATTTCCGGGTCCGGTATGATAAGGGAAATAAGTTTTAAAAATCGTAATAAGTCATTAATAAACAAATAATTACAAGATAAAAATAACTTTTCATATATCACGTTTATAAATTTTCTGTTGAATCATATAAACTTGACAATTATGTATTAATAATTTAGGACAAATAAGGCAATCGTCAACAAATCAGTTTTTTACTATTTTGCAACAAACAAACAAAATGATATAGAATACTGAAATGTCATTTTGATTTCCATAGTAACGCACTTATATATTAACAATTAAGTTGCTAGGACCACCCTCTTAGCAACCAATAATAGTGAATTGGTTTACGGATTTCTTCCAAAATAACTTTTCATACAAAACAGAATTAACTGAAAATGAATTCAATTCTACTTAAAGGTGGCTAAAAGTATTAAAAAAATACATTGGCATCGTATTCTGATATATTCTAAAAGTTTAAAATGTCTAGCTAGTCGGAAAGTTAGTTAAAAATCGATTGCAAGATTTGTACTGGATAAACAATCACCAGACAAACAAGAATACGAGTTAAGACAAACGTGGTAATAATAAAATACGTTTTAAAAATGACACAGTTTGTATGCAAGTAATAGAAGATTGAATAGGTATTCGTTTATTTTTTTAATCTGTCATTAAAATTAGTGGATAGTATGCAAGTGACAGTATTTTCAACCTTCTTTTGTCTTTTAAAATCTTGTATTAAATGAGTGGATATTGAAATAATGCATTTTGAATTTGGAACGGTTACATAAATTTTACTGTAAACATAATCGGAAAATACCCCTTACAAATTGAATAGATACGATGGGTGACAGAGTCGCAAAAGTCGCTCTGGAGAATCGAAATACTATTATCATTTTACTTACAGTTTCATTCATGAGTTACGTGGATTAATCTTAATCATTCCGCTTCAATCAAGCAATTCCGTATTTTCATGGATACGAATCTAACATAATTTAAAATGTGTTAAATTCAGTATTATTGAATGATATTATGTCATTAATATTTTTTGTTATTTGATTTCATTTTTTCATAAATATTTGCCTTTAATAGTTAAAAAAAACAGTCGTCATTGGCGGGATTCGAAATATGTTAGTTTACATCGATTGCAGTTGGAATTAATTCACATGATGTGTCATACATAGATCAACAGAGATGATTTATAAGATAGAATCGAAGGTCAGCGCAATAGACGAAAGATTTAAAGCCAAATTTGATAAAACGTATTGACAGTCTGGCCATAAAGGCATATTCTGCTCTTGAAACACTTTTGCCTGTTATCGCGAGGGATGGTTTCCAATCCTGGTGTCCTAATGAATTTGAATTTACAAGCGCCTGTCAATTACCTACGTGGTGGCAGCCGTGATTTATTCTGGATTGGAACCGTTTCCTCATGTCAAGCCTATCAGGCACCATTAGCGAGGGGTGCAAGACTATCGTATTGTATTCGAAATTTTATTTTTCCGTATAAAATTGTACTTAAGTACTATGTTTTTATTTTATTTATTATTATTATTATTTTAAATATTCTCTTCTTCTCCCTTGTGAGGGTGATATTTGTTATAATGTAAATCTCACGTTGTGTACGTCTTGAATTTAGATTAAATCTTATGTCCACAATGTTTTGTTTTCTAAAATAAAATAAATAAATTGAAACGTCTCTGAGCTTCCTCAAATATTACCAATTTTTAATGCGCGTTTCGTTTAAGTAACAAAAATAATTGATACAATAACACGCGTTTAAGTGCATCTTATATTTCTTTACAGTCGAAAATCATACATTCTTACAGCCTTACACAAAAAGAAACTCATTTCTCCCTGTTTTTGAATTTCTACGTTAGATTAAAAGATATTATAAGTAATCACACAAACAGTAAAATAAGTTGTTTCGAATCTTAGTTTTCTAATTATTCACGTACATACACATTTAAAATTAAATTAATATTGATTTAATTGCAGTAGGGTGTTGAAATTAATATTAATTACATATGTGGCTATCGGTTAGCAGTTGTATAATTGCGTAAAGTATTAATATTCTGTATTAAGTCTCTGGGGTTGTACTGTAAACTGAAATCCATATGTATGTATGTATCCTCACCCAACATGTTAAGACGACATTGGGCTAGACCACAAATACGGAAACTGCCTATAGCTAATTTCATTGCGATAAATGAAGCTTCTAAAACTGTATACTTTGTAATTAAATTATTACCCAATTAAAATACTTGAGAACTCATCCGTCAGCCCGTTTATATCGTATCGCAACGATAAAAAATACTTATTATCAAGAGATTTGGTCGCAATTCATAATACTTATTATAAAATGTGTTTATTATTCAGAATATATAATATATTTTTTGATTTGTTTTCGTGTATTACAAATGTGTATAGTTTCGGTCCCATTGTGCTCCTATTGCCGTATACTAAGCTTCCAAAACAGATGTTGGGTGTGCCTTTAGTGGTATGACTTTAGGAGCAACGAGGAGATAAGGGAACGCATCAAGCAGCCTTTAATTTTGCTAAGAGTGAAGAGACAACGTTGGACCTGGTTTGGCCACGTGCTGCGGATGCTAGAAGAGAACCTCAACCTAACTTGCCTGTTTTTCAAGCCGACCGGATTTCGGCGTCCTGGAAGGCCGCTAAATTAAGGGGTTGATATGGCAGAAGAAGAAGTGTTCCTATGTGTTACTATTGAAACCAGGGACGAAAAATCCATAATAGGCCATTATTTAAAGCCTACCACATAAAAAATATACTATAAATAGTCTAAATACATACTGTATGTATCTAATAGGTAAAAAAATACCAACCACGAACTGATATATATTTATTTACTAATAATTTTCTATTGGATTCACATGCACATAGATATAGTTATAGTGATAATAAACATGCAAACAAAAGCTTGCTATAATCCAAAGTGTGTTGATGGTGTTTGACCTTGAGACCTGGCTCACTGTCTTCTTTGATATATGAAATGGGTAAGGCTCATATGGTAAAGCCTATTTATGTTTACTCTTTGTTTATGTTATTTTACGCATACCAGGCAAACTCTCACTGGCTTAGCGGACAGAACATGCTGCTGGCGTAGCCGCAAGTTTCATTCCTAGTTTGACGTCACTTTTTTATTTTATAAAATATCTATTTTAGTGCACGTTACTTTTTAGGTATAATATATTTTATAAAACAGCAAAATATAATATTTTATGTTTAGTAAATTGTAAAATAAAATACGTCAGCTGAAATAAAATACCTGTATATATATATGGCTGTTCATACTTACGATGGCCGAGTGGTTACCACGTCGGCTTTTCATGTAGTCGGCTCCTGATTAGAATCCCGATATTTCATTTTCACATATTCACATATACTTGGACCCAGAGCATGGTCCTCAAATTATGTTGAGCAGGTAACTAATATCCATTGCTCGTAAAAAAATCTGTTAATATAACCTTCATTTTATGGAGTCCAATAATATGATCTTCTTAGTATCAAACAAAGTAAAAAAACAGTTTTTTGGTAATTCTTGTTACAGCCTACCGACATACCTTCAACAGGCATTTTTGCTACTGATTAAGCTCGTGTTATTCCTCGTAAAAATAGCGCTGTTTTGAAATTTTCATAATATCAAGATAAGAGCAAATCACGCCAAAATATATAAAATACAATGACCGTCAATAGTCTGGGTAGAAACTGTGAATTTAAAACACAGTGCTAGTTGATGTTTTTCCTCCAAATGTAATATGGTAAACTATTTTGTAGACATACATAATTTTGATAAACCCCTTCTAAGAAAATATATTAAAACCAATAGAAAAAATCTTTTTGAAAAAAGTAAGCCACCCTGGCAGGGAATCGAACCCTTCATCTCCTGGGTTTACGTCCCATCCGCGCATTACCTCTATGCTACGCAGTGACAATACTAATTGAGACAAATTTTAACTATTGGCCACTTGTAATACCCAATCATCAGCGCTCTACTAAATCAAGCTACTTTGGCGATCGATTTTTGTTTATTAAATCAAAGTAGATACTTATTACTTCAATTACTAACCGACGTCGTAAATTTCTCCAATATTTTTTATGATTCAACTTACTTGAACTTGCTAATAATTTATAATTAACTATTCCTTTTATTCAACGGATAATTCACAAGATTTAAGAATGTCCTATTCTAATTATTGAACATACATAATTTTGAAAAACACTTTATGAGAAAATATATGATAACCAATAGAAAAAATCTTTTTGAAAAAATATTTTGTATTATTGTTATTTAATTAGTTAATTATAATTGTTTCAGCTTCTCATTTCATTGAGAGTGAAAAGGTAATGTTGCAACGTGAATGCATCAGAAAAATAGCTTGCTATTCTTGTGCGTCCAAGAATGTGCACCGAGAGAAAAAATAAGTCGGTGGTCCAACCAGGTCTTCACTTAGTTTTTATATAAATATTGTCCGTATTTTTGTATATCGATTAACTAGACGCATTCTTTATGGTGGTTCACCATGGTTCTTTATATCATGAGCATTTTATTAGAAAGTCTCTGAAAAAACATTTAAAGCACACTTTAGTTTGTGTTGACGTCAGTCTTGTGTCTATATTCCTAGGCGTAAAAATTGTTAATTCACTACAAAACGAAGGATCTAATGATACGCTCGTTTAAGATCGAGTGTGATGCAGGACGGTTGGTTTTGAGGGGGTCTACGTTTGTGTTGCTTTTTCTTCGAGCCAACTGAATTCCGGTGCTCTGAAAACTAGATATGTACTATCTGAATAATATAATATGTGGAGAAGTTATGGGACGCCCACGAGCAAAAAGGATGTTTAAATAATTTTGATATTAATTTCGATAATAAGACGGCTATAATTGTTCTAAAAAAATGAGTCTTCACAGTTGCCTGTTTGCTGTACTAAAATAAGGGATAAGCTACCCCCTATGTGAAATCTTGCGGCATCCCCAAGAGGATATGTCCTATCTGACTGCGGTCGAGAATTTCCAAATTCAGTTAGACTCCAAACCTTACAGCAGTGATTTTTTCGAAGTATGCTTGATTTGATAGTGCGGTATATGACATTGTAAATAATATTGATTGCAGTTCGTATCACATTATGATACAAGCTTTTATTGATATGAGCTGATTTATTGGATACACAAATCGAAAAAATATTTTAATCATCATCTTTCTGGGCTGTGCCATATGTGCTATTTTTCGATCATATTGAATGTTGTACCAATTTTGAGGTAGCGAAAAAAATCCTCTACCTCAATAGAAATTGGTATATACCCCAAATATAATATTATATTGTTCATTAACTTTTTTTTATTTAACGAATAATTCATGAGATTTAATATTGTAACATTCTAATAATTATTGAACATACATAATTTTGAAAACCATTCTGGGAAAATATTATATTATAACCAATAGAATTTTTTTTTTGAAAAAGTAAGACACCCAGCAGGAATAGAACCTGCATCTCTTTGCACATAGACCACTATGCTATAAGCACCATACTTAATTACGACACACTTTAACTAATAGCTCTGAATACTCTCTGAAATGCTTTTCAAATTAAGTTACTATTGGCGATCGGCTTTTGTATTTTAAATCATAGTATGACGTATTACTTTAATCACTAACCGACGTCACAGATCACTCCAAGATTTTTTGTTGTTTGCTTATAATTTGTAAAAAAACTTTTTTTTAATTCATAAACAAAGAATTCACAAGATTTAAGAATTATTTATTTATGTATAGTAATTAGAATGATACATTCTTAAATCTTGTGAATTATTCTTCTTCTTCTTCTTCTTTGGCCGTATCCGCCCCTAAGCTGGAGCATATGGACACCACGCGGCGCCTCTAAGAATCCCTGTCGCTCGCCAGTCTTCTTGCTTCGTTCCAGGTCAAACCAGCATCCCGTAGCTCCGCCGTATACACTCTGCAGATTGTATTTAGCGGCCTTCCAGGTCGCCAGAATCCGGTCGGCTTGAAGAACAGGCAAGCCAAGTTAAAGTTCTCTTCTGGCATCCGCAGCACGTGGTCGAGGCAGGTCCAACGTCGCCTCTTCACTTTCAGCGTGATGAGAGGCTGCTTGGTACGTTCTCTTATCTCCTCGTTGCTCCTAAAGTCATACCACCGCACACCCAGTATTCGTCGCAAACATCTGTTTTCGAAGCTCAGTATACGGTTGCTCTGAGCCTTCGTAAGGTGCCATGATTCGCTACCGTAAAGCAGCACTGTCAGAATGCAAGCGTCGAATATGCAGCATTTGGTTTTGACCGAATTTTTCATTGAATAAAAAAAATATTAGCAAGTTCAAGTGAGTTACAACAAAAAATCTTGGAGTGACTCCTGCTGCGTGTCTTACTTTTTCAAAAACATTTTTTTCTATTGGATACATAATTTTGAAAACACTTCTGAGAAAATATATTATAACCGTTATAATATATTTTCTCAGAAGTGTTTTCAAAATTATGTATGTTCAATAATTAGAATATTACATTCTTAAATCTCGTGAATTTTTCGTTAAATAAAAAATAGTTAATTATAATATATTGGTTCATTATTGCACAAAGTTTAAAGTAATTACTGTTGACAAAAAAAGACACTTACGTTTAGCATCATCGCGTTGCAATATTTCGAGGTAATTTCTGCTAACGATTGTATTCTGCGTTGATATTGTACTAATCAGATGGATAGTCCACGTGAATTAATTTACTTGCTTGAAACCGAATGTATGAATGTACTTGCAAACAATATAATATATTGGAATATATTATATTATAATTAAATGGTAAATAGAATAAATAAATACTTTGTTTGCAACTAAATGATTGTGTAGAAACATTAGTAATATTTTGCACCTTTATTGTAATATGTCAAAAATTATCATTTTGTAGTTAGTAATGCAGTTTTATTCAAATTTTTTAATTATTTATTACATTACCGTGGTAACTCAAACAAAGTGTGAAATGTGATGTATATTTTGGTGCATTAGTGTATTATTCTAATTTGATATACTAAAGTGTTAAGCTTATACGAATTTCGTAAACTTTCCGCAATATTACAGATAGGTATAAATGATTCGTACCTTTAATACTTTGGACGCGGAAGACGCACCCAGCGCGTAATGGCCAGGCGGCCGATCGATGTAATTAACGTGCATTTTAAAGGTGCTAATTAAAAAATCATTATCTACTCAGCAGCGAATGAGTTAAGCGTTGATGTCTCAAAACTTTACTTTTTGAGTTAATACACTAAAGTACTTAAGGGGCGATTTATATTATATAGTCTAGTCTAGTATTTATAGTTGATTTTATCTGTTTGACGTCTTTTTTATATTGTGCTGTTTAGTTGCGGGGGTGCATAATATCATGTAAATATATAAAGTATTGTAAAATTTTATTATATTTCTCGCTCAATTAAAAGTTTATAAATAGGTAACTTCTAGAATATGAAAAATATATATTGTGTAACTTAAGTCTACTACCTACATACTGTTACCATTGTAATAATAAATCGATGACACGTGTGAATCGAAGTATTGTTGTAGTTGTGATCGATTGACCAAAGCAGATTCGTTTTGATTTTATTTAAAATTCTCGCGTTTTTACCAAGACGCAATTTCCTACATTGTTGACTATTACTATTGCAAACACGAACAGCTGGTATTATATTCACAATGTAACTTTTCCACGCTTGCTTTTTTCTCGGAGCGAAAGAATTTATTATCTCGACCCTCTTTAAATCATAAAAATATGCCTTTTCAAATATTAAATTAATTAATACGGAAATTAATGTGAGTTTGTTTGAAATCAAAGTGCCGGTTGTGTTAGTAAGTCCAACAGAATGTTAAGTCATTGGACGCTAAAGACGCACCTAGCGCGTAACGATCAGGTGGCCATTCAATATAATTGGTATTCTATTTAAATGTAGTAATTAAAAAGTAATTATCTAGTCAGTAGTCAATGTGTCAAGGCAGAGCAATTTGAAAAATTACAATCATCACAGAAGAGTGCGACATCAATTTTTAAGAGATGTCTTTTGGCTATTGATATATTGTGTTATTCTAATGCAGAATAATAATCGAGGGCACCACTAATGTCGTTAAATACTTGAAATTAGAATTTAAAAATTCTCAAAACATTATTTTATTAAATTATTTGTCATGTCTGAAGATATGACGCAAGATTCTATAAATTAGTATACATTTTAATTGTTAATAAGTTAGTATTACACCTGAAGAATATAATAATATACAATATATTGGTGGCGCTTTTTGCAGTGGACTGTATAATTTTAAGGGTATGGTGGATCAGGATGCCAGACACTGACCTTTAATGATGTTGATGATGGCTCCATGATCTGGTTGCACTGTCACTCGCGCGCTATTGTTTGTTTGGGTTACCCGGTGCGCGGCACTTGACAGTACACTGCTTATGGATGATAATATGTGAGGTTGGTGAATGATGATGATAGGTTGTATAATTGAAGGACCGTAAGGAAACCGTAACAGGCTTAGTGCAATGATGGTCAAACAGATATGTTTTGAGTTAACTTTTGAATCACTATGTATAACGCTGTGCGGCAACACGCGCCAGTTCGTTGTCTCTCTCTCTGACTGGCGGTTTTGAAGTAACTAAATGTTATTTGCATCACGATCTATCATGACCCGTGACTGCCGGTCACTTGCTCTTGTGACAATAATACTGGGGTTTGAGGGAGGTAGGAAGTAAGGATTAATGCATTTATAAATGGCCCAACCACATATTATTACTATAAATAATAACATAACAAACACACAATCTGAATATTATTATTGTCCCATCTTCTATGGACAAACCATGTGAGAAATATATCTTAATCTTGTAATCTCCTATTCAGCGGCACAAATAGTCGAAAACATCCGTATAGTTTCGATGTGAACACTGAAAAAGAATAAATTATTATTAAACTTCCGTCACGTGAACAAGGAAGATTTATTCTGGTTCATAGAACATGACAGTATTTCCTGCTATATTTATTTGTTTCCACAAGAATGTATACTTCCTAACGAACGTACTTCATAACAGTTGTCAATTTTTCAACACTTTTATCTTTTCAATTCGAGATTGTGTTCAGTTCCTGTCATTCCACAGAAAGTACTTTAAACCAAAGAATCATACTATATATTATAATATTGTATAAAAACCCACCATACAATCATCTAAAAAATGATATACCTTCAATAACGTTGTATCAAAGGAAAACTTAGTTAAATCTCCTCTTTTTTCTACTTTACCAAATAAAGGTTCAGTATTGTATCAAAGCTCTCAATATCTCTGTGTAACAGTATTATCTCTCTACATAAAACGTATTATCTATAAAAGATACCAATTATAGTATGTTTTTTATTTATAAATAAAAATGGAAACACTTCCGGTTTTGGTATTTATTCAGAGTTCAATAGATTTATTCAAACAGTACACGAAAACAGATTAACAAAATAAGATGACTCGCTCGACCAAATAACCAGATGAATTTGCCAAAGAAATAGTTCAGTTCAGGTAGGTATCATATTTGACAACTAGAAACCACACTTATATTACTAGAAACAAATTTCGATAGTGTAAGGCTCTTAGTTTCAAAATAAACTACCAGCTGTATAATCAAAAGGTCAGAACTGATCAGACTGAGCTGATTGGTTGTAAGAATGTGAGAGATACAAATTATGGAGTCAACATAGAGTTAGATCGTAATCAATTTATTATTAATTAATTGAGTTAGCATTTACTTGGTAGAATTCCATTTTTAAAGAAATGAAATATAATTTATATTAAATTCTACAGATTTTTTAGAAGGTTTCTCGATAGCTATTTCGGTTGTAACTAGTCTTCAAGACAAGACAAGTCTTGATAATGGTGTTACAACAGAAATAGCTATCGACAAACCTTTTAAAAAACCAGTAGAATTTAATATTAATTATATTTTCATTTATTTTTTTGTAATCAATTTACATAGCGCTTGCGGTGTCCAGTCAATGAGCAGCGTCATCTATGGGCCTCTTTTCGAAGTCGCGCTGCTACAAAATATAATAATATGTGAGTCGTTTAATATAAAGTAGGTAGCCGATGATTTAAAATATTGTCTTGTTTTGATTCCAACTTCACGATATATATACTTATATATATAAACAACATATTATTATTATATCCATAATACAATGTGCTTTTACCAGAGTAAACGATCGCTCACCTTATACGTGCGTATATTTAGAAGGAATAATATTGTTTGTTGTCCGGGATTAACGTTACCCGCGATTTCCGGAATTTAGCGGATCATGTCAAAACTTTCAGACAAACTAACAAAGTGAAATTTCTGATATGATGACGAGTGACGTCACTCAGTTTAAATTTGGCACGTAAAATTTGCGATGAAATCTTTCAAGAGATATCCCTCATTTTATAAGTCACTAATTTTAATGAATAATCGCCAGAAACTCATTTTCATGACGACACGACTGACAAATTGATATGTAGGTACTCCTAAATAATTCCCTTTTAACTTAAATACTACGCTACCAATTAATATGCATAAGAGTTTATTGTTAGTACCAATAAGTATTAATTATTGTGTTTATTTCTCTTTAGATGCTCCATGCATGGGATCTCCATAAAACCGTCGTCCGATATGACTGCTATCTACGTGACTATGACATGCCAACTAATATGGCATGTCCAGCGCTCGAAATGAATTTTTTTACGAATCGGACCGCTCAATAATTTTACGAAAATGTTAACATGGTCTAATTTCCTGTGTATTTTGATTGATTTGTATTGTTTTTTTTTTGTTATTTGACCTATCTAGGTTCGACGGTCAAATTATTTTTTTCACCAGACGGAGCAAACATTTTGAGACTTTATTGACTGGAACGGCGTTCCGGTGCGCTTTGGTCCTTTTCAAGCCCTGGTCGTTTATAATTTTACGTGTGTTAGATTTGATGTTATTTGCCCTATCTAGCTTAGACGATCAAATTATTTTTTTCACGAGACGGAGTAAACATTTTGAAGATTTTATTAACTGGAACAGCGTTCCGGTGTGCTCCAGTCCATTTCGAGCCCTGAGTCGCATGTTTTAACTAATATTATAAAAATGACGATGGGCTGTTGGATCTTTGGGTAGAAATATAATAACAATATTGACTTTACAAAATACTAAACAACAAAATATCACACGAATACTATACAAACTATGTAATTCTGATCAGTAAAAAAATTGGAGAAAAAGATGGAGGAACATAATTATCTAAATCTGTGATGTATCTAGCAATTATTTTAATACTACAAATTCGAATAATAAATTATTTTTTTGAAATACCTTATGAGGATAAGGAAGGGCATGGCTTGTAATAATAAAAAAAAGGTTGGCGGCTCTTGTGGTGCAGTGCGTAAGGCACTTGCCTTCCACCCGAGAGTTTTGGGTTCGATTCCCGGTCAGAATACAATATTACAAATTTTTGTGTTTTTCTCAAAGCCTGGGTGTTTGTGATTGTTCAAAATTACTAAAAACCTCCTTGTACGCAAAAGCAAGGACATGATTATTAATAATTCTAAAAAAAAGGTTGCGCAATGTTTAAGTTCCATTATTTCAAAAACTAAATTGAGGACATCCATTTTTATTATTACCATGACAAGTTGTAATCATGACTATAAAGAATATGGATATTTATGCGTCTATACGAGTGTGATAAAAAACTAAACATAGAAATCTTGAAGAAAATATTTTTATATTGTAGGGAAGATACATAATATTGTATTATAGAACACACGTGAAGTTAATGTAAAATATGTGTAGGTACTTATATAAAAATAATTACAAGATAAAAAGAACTTTTTATATACCACGTTTTTAAATTTTCTGTTGAATCATAATTTATAAACTTGACAATTCTATGTATTAATAAAAACTTTTTATTGTAATAGAAATACTGAATAAATATTATAGAATATTGAAATGTCATTTTGACATTTCATATTGGTTTCCATAGTAACGCACGAATATATTAATAATTAAGTTACAAGGACCCCCTTAGCAACCAATAATAGAGTTTTACTTTTTACGAATTTCTTCCGAAATAACTTTCCATACAAAACAGAATTAACTGAAAATGAATTCAATTCTGCTTAAAAATGGCTAAAAGTATTAAAAGAATGCATTGTCGTCGTGTTCTGGTTTATATTCTAAAAGTTTCAAATGTCTAGCTAGTCGGGAAGTTAGTTAAAAATCTTCAATCGTCCAATACAAATCTTGGACAAACAAAAAAAAAATGTACTGGACACACAAAAAAAAATCTGTACCGGAAAAACAAGAATACGAACTAATAAAAACGTGATAATAATATGTACACTTCGACACAATACAAAGTCATATTATATTTTTGTATTTGGTGTTTGGCCAAGTAAGTACAGTATAAACAGGCGTAAGGAAACTCCGAAGTTGTTTTAGATTATTGTAAAATCTTCAATTTAGAAGCTTTTTTTCTTCCTTAGTTTTCTCAGTTGAACTTTTGCATTCATTAAAAGTTTAAATTTTTCATCATACAAACTTTCAAGAAAGATTATTATGAACTCTCACGTCCTGATACGTGGTAGAATAAAAATATCACGATGCGAGCTTTTTCTTGCGTGTATATGGAGAGATTTTAAAACTATTCACACATTTATATATAAATACTAGGTACTGTTATATTACTTGTTTAATTATTTTACTCGCATAATATGTCAACCAAGAACTCAGGCTGAAGATGATCGCTAATTTTTTTGATGATTTTCACTCTAAAGCAGGGGTAGTCAACCTGGTCCCAACCGCCCACTAGTGGGCGTTCCAGGTTTCATGGTGGGCGGTAGGGATTTTAAGAAGATATTCATTATGATTATTTTCTTTATATATCACCATTACTGTAGAACCGGTGGACGGTTAGAATATTTTACTACTAACAGAGATACAAAAGTGGGCGGTAGGTATAAAAAGGTTGACTACCCCTGCTCTAAAGCGTAGCATTTAGACCTACACATATTATTTGAAGTCATAATAACAGGCTTGAAAAAGATAGCCGCTAGCCATTATATTATTATACAAAGTTATAATAAAAATTGAAATTTATCGTTTGACATTAAACGATATTGAATCTACTGCCACGGCTTAAGAGATAGATGCTTTACCTAGTGCACTAATTACGGAATAGATTAATAAATATAAATGTAAAAGCTATCACCATGGACTATACTTTAAAAGCAGGGTACGTTTATGGCGTCCAAGCCATAGAACTCAAATATAACAAGGTATGCCGACAACCCTGCATGAAATAAATTTACGTGACAAATTTTAATGCATATTATTATCATACATAGGTAATTATTTAAAATAACATATTATTTAAGACGTGTTTAAGTTTATCCTATATTTTCCAAACTCAACAGCGGTAGCCTGTTATTCGACACCCAGTAGGGTAAATTAGTTTCCATTATTTTTTTATTCCCTGGCTCTAATAAACTACAAAGTTTTAAAAAAATTTTTAACCTACTAATTTTCAATTCATATCGTTTTCATTATTGGCAAAAAATTAAATATGGAAAATTTGGATTAATTACTGAAAATAAGATTTTTTTTTATTTCAACACTTTTTAAATAATAAATATTCACTAAGATACTAAAAATGGTAGATTAAAAAGAATTATTCCCTGAAAAAAACTAAAAAGCCATTTTTTGTGAATATACATAACAGTGAGTAGGTATAATATTATAATATCGATAATTTTGTAATTTTGGATTTACTGCATTATTTTACATAGTGAAGGTTGTGTAAATATCTTTTCAATACACATTGTTTTCAAACCAGTCTATAGATTTATTTGAACTCAAATTAAATACATACTACACAATATATTAATTTACCTAACATAATATTATAAGTTATACCAAAATAAAATATAAAATATGTTATATATTTCTGACAAAGTAAAGATTTTTTTAAGTTTTGTGTATCGCTCAATTCAATCCTACTTCAATAATACCCGCTAAAACGCTGATATTTTTAATATTCTTATACGGTATTTAAATATTGTGGATTTTTCAAGAATCTAATATAAATATAATTTACTCATTTGGGGTGTGGTATTAGTAAATGATACACCACACTCCATGGACAGCCAGGCGTACAAAATGTCTGTAAACTGCAAGAGACGGGTTTTTCAATTGTTCAATCATATAGTAAGAATAGAACCGAGAAGATTGATTACTGCTTTTGTCAAATAAGGGAGCTCACGAGCACATCTACCATCTAGATGGAGCAGCATCACCATGGAAGCGAATGAATTCACAATGGCTGAAGAAATAAGATTAACACAGGTAAGAGATTATTCGAAACGTAATGTATGTAATTCGGTACTAACAGTGATGCCTATACTCGAACAACATCTTCTTGGCTACGTGTTAAAACTGTGAAATAAGAAGTTCCTCCCATTTAGTCGACAACAGCGCCTTCAGGCTTTTGCCTAAATCTTCTTGTTGGAAAGTCCTCCTCAGTTATCCTCAGTAATAAGACAGACGACATGTATAGAGATAGCAATACACAGAGTACTTTAAAGTTGGTAGATACACAAGAGTGCTAATGTGTCAATAAAATCTACTTATATTTAACGTAGTCTAACCATAACTAGGTTTGTCATGGACAGTGTTTAGTTAGACATTTAAAAATGCAGATGATTTCACCATTTATTTTAAAAATAATGAGAGTAATATAATAATAGACATTTATTAGTTGGTGGGTACTGTCATTTTGTGCAGATAGTAAAAATACAGCAGGGGCTCTAGGAGGTATGGGAAACTATTTTACATGAGGTTTGTAGAGTCCACATAGTTACAATATAGTGAGATTGTTGCCAAGAGTCTCAAAATCATGTTATGGAGTAATTACAATTTGAAGTTTAATGTGGCCTCTAAAATCAGGCACAAAGATAATTTCCTTGTGCTTTATGTGCATGTTCAATATATCGGATAACTATATTATTTTTCTAGCATAGGTACATTACGTTTCTATTTAAAGACACATTATCCGTTGTTAACTCTAAATAACTACATTATCGACTTACCAACTTTTGGCAGCAACCCCACGAATACAATAATTGAACTTTTATTCACTAATAATATTTTTCTGTATCAGATAAACGTCACTTTAGAAAACTTGAGTGACTACTATCACATGTTGTGTTAGTAAATTTATTAGATAGACACACTATAGTGACACCCTCCACAGGGGACAAAACAAATCTCCCCCGATCAACAATTAATGGGGGTCAATTGTCCCGGTCAAGTGTCTCCATGGACGCCCAAACAATGAATAATTTACTTTATAGTCCGAGCTTACCGTGCATAACAGCATTCGTTAATTCTTGACTGGTTATAGTGGTCAAATTTGCATTTCATAATAAAATAATAATAATAATGTGACTTCGTATTATTTGTTTTCAATCCCACTCTGTATAATCCATTCTATTATCTTGTTTGCTGGTTATATAGTTTATTTATTTAACCCTCACCGAGGTGTCATAATAATATTTTTAACTAAAATCGCCGTTAAGCTGTTAAAATCACAAATGTGATAAAAATGTAATTGTATAGTAGAAATAAAAACTTAGCCGGGTCTCACATTTAAACTCGCCTTCCAAGAACGTCAATCCGGTATCTATCTAGCGACAGTCGCACGTAACCTTTGAAACGTATAGATATTTGGTTGCGGCGATCGGCGAGCCGGTATAGGAATAGTTTTGTATGCATCCTGGCGTCTTCGACTCGCAGTCCGAAAAGCGTGCAACTTGTCGATTGCAACAGTAGATGTTTTTTCAAACTCAAAGTCGCGTTCGACGAATCTGCGGAGCTTCATTTGGCAACGTGTGTTTTGTCAATAACGATGACGTCACATCAACGTATTCGACACGTTGCAGTTGGGATGAGTTTTGATGTGAGAGCCGGTTAAAACAAATAGGATGTTAAGCCTATCATTTTTTCACGTCACAACAGTTGGTGGAAAGTCATCACCATGTAGCAGTATCTCCAAAATATGCCATTATTAAAAGACTACCTTCTTTTGAAAATAGTTTTTAATTCTTCATCCCATCATTACCCATCATTTCCCTTCTTCTTATTGTGCCATCCCCTAGCGGAGACCGGCCACCATCAAGGCAATCTTATCTTTGTCGTCTGCTATCCGGAACAGTTCAGTGGAACTGCACTCGTACCAATCACGGAGGTTCTTAAGCCACGAAATGCGGCGCCGTCCTCTGCTA
This sequence comes from Rhyacophila brunnea, assembly GCF_057557595.1. Classification (NCBI taxonomy): domain Eukaryota; kingdom Metazoa; phylum Arthropoda; class Insecta; order Trichoptera; family Rhyacophilidae; genus Rhyacophila; species Rhyacophila brunnea. Next base: position 24,401,454 of record NW_028232904.1, on the reverse strand, counting down.
CGCTTACCATTGATATTTCCTTGAATGACAAGTTGGGGAACGCTGTACTTTTGTCTTCTCATAATGTGGCCAAGGTAATGTAATTTCCTGGTTTTGATACTACGTAGAACTTCTCGGTTCTTCCTCATTCGATTGAGAACTTCAACATTTGTCACCCGGTCAGTCCAAGGAATTTTGAGGATGCGTCTATACAGCCACATCTCGAAAGCTTCAAGTCTCCGTGACATCTCTTGGCTTAGCGTCCATACTTTCATACCACAGAAAAGAATTGAGAGAACATAACAACGTACCATATGCAGTCTCAGGCCTAGGTTAAGGTCTCGAATTTCCCATTAAGGTGATTAAATAATGACGTTAGTATTTTACATTCTATAAAAATAATATAATAATTTTCCAACGAAATCTGTCTGTTGATATGGTTATAAATTAATTACCCGCTTAGTTTATATACTTGGTACCAATATATACTTGGTACTAATACATAACCAGCTATGGCACTATATAAAATACTTATACAATCAAAAAAAGGCTTAAAATATTTTCAAACATTTCACGCAGACGATGCACGTTTTCAAAAAAACACACACAAGTGTCATACTATCAAAATATGACCTGAAGCTGTAGGTATTTAAGCCTAACGAGACATCCGGTGCTTGCAGTGGTATAGTTTAAGTAAATGTGTACCCAAATAGTCTCGCGGTTAAAACGCCCAACACAGTTTAACAGTGTAATTTTTCTAGTCCGAGTTGAAATCGTGCTCGGGGAATACTTTTTTTAATATCTTTGTTAGTGCGTGTTGCCTTTTTTTTAGTATTAATACCTTGAGCGAGGGGCTAACGTAAAAAAATTCTCATAAAACAACGATTGGGATCTGACATGGTAAAAAACAATAGTACCTACCTAGTTGTTGCCAATATTTCGGACACACTTATTATTTAATTAGATTTTAATATTATACAATAATTGTTACGGTTTTTATTTTACTACCAAAAAATTTTCAAGTCATACTTATTGGTAATCCCCTAAAAAAAATCTCGTGGTATCCTTGACACGGATTTCGGAACCTCCTACGGGGTTGTAGAATATCATTAAAAACGCAAGAAGACTGTCAAACGACAAGTAATTCTTAGAGATGTAATAAAAAGAATCAAAATAACAAATGGTTACATTTTAATGATGATTCACGTCTTCCAGATTCAGTGATTGCAGTTATATAAGTTCGGATAAGTATATGCTCAGAATATCAGTCCTATGCGACATTTCTTTTACCACGGGAAAAACTCGGCTATAAATCGCAGTTCTCAGTTCCCAATGAATAAATATGACAAAATATTCATCAGAATCACCACCGCCTTGCGCTACAAAGAATTTTGTAGCTACCTAACCTAACCTAACCGACTTTTTTTTCTAAACGGTACATGTTCAAACACGCGCGTTAACATCATTTTACTCCCTACTCCAATTATAGTTTTTTAATTTAGGCTACGACCGTATATTATAGCTTAACCACTGGGGAATGCCAAAAGAAATGGCGTATTTCAAAAAAACACTACCTTATTCTTAGGTCAATAATTATTATAAAGCAATCATTATTCGTAGGATGTTTATCACACTTGAATGGTCAAAAACATAACTTATAATCAGTATCTTTAGAATTATCTTCAAATGTGTTAATCTTGCCCATTTTTTGAATAATAAAATGCCTAATTCTTGTCAAATTTGGGATCTCAGAGATTATCAATATAATTTTTTACCGTAAATATTTCACTATAATAATGTCAATATAAATTATACTGATAGTTTTATTAATGCGTTTCAAAATTAATAAATGTAAAAAATCGTAACACCGCTGCACATTTATGTACTGAAATATGACCTCGTATATTATAAAACATTAGAGCGAGAGGTTTAAAAGAATACTATTTTATGTAATAAAAATACTTTATGCAGTCTTCAAATGTTTAAAATAAATATAAAGGATAATAAGGCTTCAAAATTATATAAATAGATTATCTACAACGTTTAAGGTATGTCCAGGATCATGCTTTGAATATAGAAAAAAAGCTTCATTTTGACTTACGCTGAGTACGTCCGCCCTTAAAGAAACCTTGATAGTAAATGTGAGGTATCCATAAAGACATCTAGAAAAAAACAAAAAACTGCGGATATAGACAATAAGAAGAATAAAATACGTTATTCATTTATTTTAATCACCCTTACATGTTTCATACAATATATTTTATTTCACAATATTATGTTCATTACACCTTTAAGCCGTGATATTTATAGCCACTAAAATAATGCGTACGTAACATTAAAACTGTCTCAAACAACTTGTTTCTACTGAAAGTCTGGCAATAAATCACTCAAACTTCATATATATTTTAATAAAATTAATACCTAGTAGCTACGTATAATATAAGAAAAGCTCTTGTTAGGTATCTAACAACCAGAAGCTTAATTATACTATGAAAACTTTATCCAGAGTAACTTGTATATTATACCTATCATCATTGTTATCAAATATATTCTTCAATTAACACTTTTAGGGTAAAGTATGTGTGTCGTAGTTGATACTGTTAGGGAACGTCTTCACCGGGAAGCCTTAACTCAACACGGCAACGTAAAGGTTGAGGGGGCGCCGCATTCCAACTATAATGGCAATAATAAACTCACAATCGCATACTGTTTTACACTGTTTTTAATCTGAGTTATTGAAACATTGTTAACATCGGCAGTTTATTAAAAATTTAAATGATACGGTATTATAGAGATCGACTATTATTATGGGAGCTCCGACAGACGGTCCACCCTTCGCCTCCCGGATATAAAGTCCCAAGCAAAGGGCTCAGAACATCTTATAAGAAATATTCTTAACATACATTTTGTTACTGCCTTCACTGGCTAGTTTTGATGCTCATATGAAGGTAGTTATAATAACTGATAAAATGGTTTGGCGCAGGTTTTATTAATACATTGATAAGTTAAAAAGATTAATTACTTGGCATTATAATATTCCATAACAATACGTTTAAAATTTAAATAGTATTCAGTGAACAAATGGAAATACTTCAAATGGTGGCTCGATAATTCAAACTATCTTGACCAATGTACAAATAGTAATACAATAATATAGATTAAGATAAAAGTTATAGTCTCTTTTTCATAGAAGTATGTTTGTTGTTGCAGTGGATACATTGTAGGATGGCAAGTTATTCTGGTAGAAGAGACGGTTATTTTCTCCAAATATTAGCTGTTTTCTAGGACGTTTTTCAGGCAATCCATTATGTGGTATTATGGTCACGTTTAAAATAAGTTTTCCAAAAATATATAATCTTGAACGCTAATTCAGCTTTGATAATTAATATACAAAATGATCGTTACATTTATCAAACAAACACGTTTTATGATGGTAAGTATTTAACATTTTGTTTTCATTGCTGCAGAAAATGCCAAAGTGTATGATTCAAAACAAAACTACGTACCGAATCTCACTTTATTACTACATAATTACAATTCAATATACTAAATTACTCTTACACATCCATTATATTATATTTTTCTTTTATTCAGCGAATAAATCACACGATTTAAGTATGTAACATTCTAAATATTGAACATATATAATTTAAAACTAGTGCATATAACCACTAGAAAAAATACGACACCGGACGGGACTTAAACCTTTAGATTCGTGCCAGTGTGCTTTACCAATTAAGCTACAATATATACAGTAATTCTCTTTCACGGTTTTAATATTATATTTAATGCTGTCATTGGATATTAATTTATAAAATGAGAAAAGATAAAGTGTTTTAATGACATCTTTATTTAGTCTACAGGTAGTATAAAGTCTTCTTCTTCTTTCACCTAGTCACGACCCAGCATTGGAGCATAAGGCGAGTACAAGCTCGCGCCATTTCCCTCGATCCATCGCCAACTCTTGCGCCTCCCGCCATTCCAGACCTTCAGCGCGTAGATCGTTTTATAGCACCGCTGTAGGCTGAGGAAAGGCCGCCCACGACGACGGAACTCTTGACGCTGTGCCACAAGGGTATGAAGTGTCGCACTCTTTGGCGGCATCCGGCACACATTTCCCAGCCATGTAAAACGTCTATTTGTGATTACCCCAATCACCGAAGGCTGCTGTGTCTGCTCTTCGAACTCGGGTGTTTGTAACGCGGTCGTACCAGTATACCCCTAAGATTCGGCGGAAACATCAATTCTCAATACTTAAAAGCCAAGACCTTTGAAGCTTAGTAAGATGCCATGTCTTACAGCCATACAGGAGCACAGGCAGCTTGCACGCGTTGAACAGGCGGCATTTGGTCTACAGGTTAAGGCTATATTTCAATGAAACGGCAAATAATTTTCAACTATAGGCGCGACGAAATTTTGCACTCGCTAGCAGTCTGAGAACGAACGTCGAGATGTCAATACGTCAATTTGTTTCGTGATGGCGACGGGGGTATTAATTCTTAAATCGTGTAAAGATGACTAAAAACGTTACCCATTTACATTAAAAAGAAAACATGACAATAAATATATTATTATTGTTACTAATAGAATAATAAACAGAACATTAAATGGATGCATGTTGGATTTATATGACAAATTAAATTCCGTTCGGCATGCGTCATTTGCACCCGCGATCCACAATCGGCGCATCGCCTAGCCACGATCTTTTTAGACCATGCCTCAACTGAGGTATAGCCTTAACCCATTTACTGAGTACCTTTTAATTAATATTTAATTACCACATTTAAATAACATGCTAATATTATCTAATGGTCACCTGATGGACAACGCACCAATTGCGTTGTACAGAGTGAATGTGTTTTAAGAGTAGGATATATACAATTTTATTTATCCACAATAGAAAAAGATCTAAAATAGTAAGGTTATAATGGGAACTAAAGTTTTATATGATGTTATGACGTTTATTACTGTAATATATATTTTTTGGCTTGTCCGTATCGTTGTACAAAACATAAGTTAAGCGTACATACTTACTCCCACAGGGATGTTTAGTTTAATTACAGACCGAGCTTAGCAAGCAAGCTCTAGCGGGAAGAGGTATGATGATAAATATAGGAAGATTAAGAACAATAAAATGGCTTGGAGAGACGACCGTAAAACGTTAACGTTACCACTGTGCAACGGGATCTAGTACCTCTCCCGGCATAATTAAGTGAAATTTGTACGTGAACAGATTGTTGCTGTTAGTATAATTTAGTAATACTTTGAGGTTTAGATTGCCTGCTCTAATGTTAAAAATAATATCTAATAAAATGACCAGATAGTTTAATATTAATACTTTCGACCGAAGGTACTTGATGGAATTTGAATTTAAATTATAACGGATTCAAGCTCTGTACTATTCCATTTAAGTCGTTTTTTGCGACCCGGGTTTCGCCTTTCGGCATCTTCAGGCGTCGTGTACACTCACCAAAGGCAAACACACACTGACAACGAGCACCCTCAACTCTACCTTATATAGTAAATCGATACAATAAAGTAGGTAAAAACTCCATTACCTACCTATTTAGTCAGAAAACAAAAAATACAATAAATCTTATTAATAACAATACTACGGGTGATTATAAATTATTCTACCAAGAAATATTAGAAATAAATAGAGCACAGTTGCAAAGCTTACCTATACTGAACGATCAACTTAGCTTTCCTAGTAGCCCTTTGTTATATCCTATATGGTGTATTACATATGAGACTATATATGGTCAATTGTATTGACACAAAATTTATATATGTTTGTATGAGAGTCTATGGATGAGAATTTAGGTATGTATATTTGTATAATGTATGTACGTGTATGTATATATATGTATATGTATATATATATATATATATATATATATATATATGTATGTATGTATATATATTATATTAGGTGAGTTATATATTATATTAAGCGAGTTTATATGTATAATTTTGTTTTCGTTAAAAAATAATGTTTTAAAAGTAGCTACCTTGTAAGAGTATTATTAAAAACTAATATCTCATAGTTAACTCGATTAATTATTTTTTCTTAGAATTGACGATTTACACCTCTTGAATGTAGTATTTTTATTGTTCATAAAGAATTTTGACCTATTATTAGGTTTGACGATTTATTATAATAATAAATGCTGTCCAGTGTATTGTTATTAATAAGAGAGGGTTTTTACTAATTAGGTTTTTTACTTCAGCTATTCATAATTTGTTTATTGTATTTTTTGTTGTAATTTCTGACTAAATAGGTAGGTAATGGAGTTTTTACCTACTTTATTGTATTGATTTATTATATAAGGTAGAGTTAAGGGTGTTTGTTGTCAGTGTGTGTTTGCCTTTGGTGAGTGTACACGACGCCTGAAGATGCCGAAAGGCAAAACCCGGGTCGCAAAAAACGACTTAAATGGAATAGTACAGAACTTGAATCCATTAGAATTTAAATTACTTATCAAATACTAATTCTTCTCGTGTCAAATTCATTACCGGGAGTCAGTTTTGAGTTTCTACTATTTTCTACCAGTCCATTGTTTATCTAAATAATGAAGAGTGGAGGTAGGCTGTTATGGTCCGTCGTAAATAGTGCACATTAAACTTTTTTAGTCATACGTATTTGTTTTTATTGAACTAAGAATACAAATTACAGATGGTGTTTGTTAGTTTTTAAAAATCAATTAAACCCTGCCTAACCAAACCAAAATAGTTTTGGTATATTTTGGGTGATATGACAAAATGGTGGACACTATTTTAGGCATAATTATTTGTTTTCGTTGGATTAAAAATACAAATATTACAAATATTGTTGGTTAATTTTATCTATTCGTTGATCCTTGCTTAAACCAAACTATAATAGATAAAAAATATATGCTATCTATAAAATATCCAAAGTTTTTCGTAAGGTTTAATTGAATTTTAAAAACCATCTGTAAATTGTAGTCTTATTTCAATGAAAACAAATAAGTATGATTGACAAAGTTTAGTGTGCGCTATTTATGGCTGATCTTAATAGCCTACCTCCACCCTTCGCCACTGAAATAGATAACTTGTATGTTTTTTATTTATAAAATATAAACACTTCTGGTTTTATTATTTATTCAGAGTTCACAGAGATTAATCAACAATAACAGAGAATACTTCAAACCGTACACGAAAACAGATTAACAAGATTAGATGACTCGATCGACCAAATTTAATAACCAAATGAACTAGCCAAAGGATTAGTTTAGGTAGGAATCACATTTGACAACTTAAAATCTCACTTATCACTAGAAACGAATCTCGATAGTGTAAGGTGCTTAGTTTGAAAATAGAAAACCTGTATGATCAAAGGGTCAGAGCTAATCAGACTCAGCTGACTGGCTGTAAGACTGTGAGAGATAAAAATTATGGAGTTAAATCCTAATCCGTCTACATAGCGTTTGCGGCATCAAGTCAATGGACAGCGCTATTTATGGTTCTCTTTTCGAAGTCACTCCACTACAAATAGAAATTACGTGCTGAGTTAAAACCAGTGTATGGGGTTATTGATCCACGAAGTTCTTCTTCTACCAAAGCCTCGCTCACCCGAGATCTTCCCTTCAATGAATCAATGATAAGATGCAGGAGTAAAATTGATATCTTTTCAGATGCCGTATGATGAGGCAAGATGAGGTTGAGCAAGATCCAACATTACTTATTCACTATCAGATGAAAGGCTATATGCTACGCTCAATCATCTTCTAGTTACTCCTAAAGATATACCACTGTACACCCAGTAGCCCCCGCAAACATCGTTGGTAAGTGACAGGGATTCTTGAAGGTGCCGAATTCCATGGAATCTTTTAGAGTTTATTTCGATATTGGTATCGGATTTTAACATAATACGACCTCACCTTTTTCCTTAATCTATGATAATCTATTTAGTTAGATCCAATACCATCATTTTATATTCATAGTTAATTAATAAGGTTAAAAGTGTTCAGAAGAAATTTTTGAGACTCCTTTACTTTTGGCTGTCTGGATATTATCGGTGGCTCTATCTGACTGAATTTATTTTAGGTATATTTACATACTGTAGTTTAAAGTTTAGAAGGGATGATTATTGTGATAATTATATATTTTTTTCGACTAATTTCCTGTGTATATCGAAATTAATAATAATCTTAATAAAAACAAGATAAAAAGAACTTTTCATATCCAACGTTTTTAAATTTTCTGTTCAATTATTATGCTCAATATGCTCAAACTTGTACTTGATATGAAGTAAATAAAAAACAAACAAATAATTAATATAGAATACTGAAATATCATTTTGGTTTCCATAGTAACGCACGTATATATTAATAATTTAGTTGCTAGGACCATCAAGGAACCTTGACAACCAATATTAGTGGATCGGATTACGGATTTCTTCCGAAATAACTTTTCATACAAAACAGAATTAACTGTAAATAAAATCAATTCTACTTAAATATGGCTAAAAGTATTTAAAGAATGCATTGGCATCGTGTTCTTATATATTATAAAAGTTTCGAATGTTTAGCTAGTCGGGAAGTTAGTTAAAAATCGATTGCAAGATTTGTACTGGATAAACAACCAACGGATAAATAAGAATACGAGCTAATAAAAACGTTGTAAAAATCGAGAGAATCCGTTGTTTGTTCTCCCAGGTTGCAGAATTAACCTGTCATTACCATTATTAATGCCGATTGGGAGTGAAATAACTATGTTAAATCAAATCGCTTCGCATATTGATATATTCCACTTACGTTAGAGTGAGTTTGGGTGAATGTTATTGATACGTGTGCTTCCAATACATGTACTTTTATTTTTATTAGTTACTCATATTGCCCTGTTTTATTGTTTCAATATTGTTAAAACTTATTTTTATATCATGTCGTAAAAACTTTAAATTATTTATAATCTGTCATGTTTACTATATTATATAAAATAAATGTTTTTAATTTGAATATTATAACCGAAGATAGGCGAGATACCAATTAGTCGTGAGAGGTACTTCATATTCAATTTCTCTATTATTCCACAAGACTACGCGCTGTTAATTATGATGAGACAGTAATAAAAACCTGAAACGTGATCAGTGCATTTTTACATATTTTTTACCCGCAGAAAAAAATAAAAATTATTTTAGTTGACATTATTATAATAATATGTCGGCCTGGACTAGGATCACTGTACTGAAAAAAATAACGATTAATAAAAAATAAAGTGAAAACAAGACCGTTTACTATTGTACAACTTTTAACAGAGTGCTGTCAGTTTCCGCTAACAGCATGTTCGTGTACCTATTGTTTATTTTTAAGTCCTTCGGATTATAGCACCAGTGTTTTTAGACAGGTGCGCCGAGCTTATTTGCTAGAACAAGGTACCAGGAGTTATCGCAATTAGTTGTACAAAGTAGAGGGCTGTCGTTGAAGACCTAACTACTTGTAACTTGCCACACTGCGTTCAAAATGTGAAAGTAACTTCAAGAATTGCTCTGTTATTTCATACAACTTTCAAGATTATTTAATAGTATGTAAACCAGAGTTTACTAAATTACTAAATTATTTGAGTTGTCTAGCAGGGTTTCTCAAACTTTTTCTGCAATGGAACACTCAGCTTATTTTTTAGGTTGGGTAATTTATAGAAGTAAGTACTCATGTTGTTTGTTATGAGGATACAACATCTATTATATTATGCAAAAGGTTGCTTTTGGCGCGTGTGTGTGATATGATTTGTTCAGGACACAATTGAATAATACACAGTAAGTATTATCTTGGGTTTATATTCTAGTCATTCATTTTTGACTATACCGTTGAAGGCCGAAATTGCAACTGATTTGTTGTCTATCATTTCCGCTTAGTATCATTATCTATACTCTATGCTATACAAATGAACATATACAATAATACGTCGGTTGTAGAGGTTGTATTGGGTAAACCTCTACAAATTTCTACTAGTAAAAATTTTAGTAATTATTTTTAAATATTATAAAACTAGAATGTAAAAATTGGTGTGTGTACTTATGTACGCGCGTTAGAAGTTATACTTCTTTGGCGTAACAAAACAAAAACAAAACTTGTGATAAACTAGATTCTTTGACTAGCTAATTATCTTGTTAAATTACACACTCAAGAAAAAGGACCGCTTATTAAAACGCCGTTGGTTTATTTCTATACACTTTAACTTATATTACTAAATTATTGAATGGTTTCTCGTTGTTTTTATTTTTAAAGTATCAACTGTCACTCTGACGCTTAATTTTTTGTTTACGTAATGAATTGCAAATGGCCGACAATAATAAATTCGCTGCCTAGGCAACGAAACAATTCTAGACTTTAATATTATTCTGTATAATCGTCACGATTACAGTACCATACCGTGGCGTAAAGGTAGTGCGTTCGGCTGATAACCGAACAATCGGTGGTTTGAATCCAATCGAGTTTTTTTTTCGTGTGAAAAAATAAATTATGTGTTACATGTCACACGCCAAAAATACACTCTGATATGATTTCCCAAACGCGCCAAAAGAAGTATTACTTAAATATAAACATAAAAATATGAATAATTAATAAAGCCCTTAATGACATTGATGATTTTGAGTCCTTGAATTGCATATCTGCTCGACATAAATGAGGCACAATATTGTTTTAGTTATTTTACTTGTAGGTACTTAGTAAAAGATCTTTAAATGTGTTGCAGTATATAAAACCTTTCCAAATTGTCGCGGAACACTATCATAACTCACATATTCGAGTTTTGAGATAATCGCAAAAAACCACCAGAGCACTGTTTTTGTAATTAGAAGAAAAGTATTGAACTCCATTGAGTATTAATGAGTGAGTGACTCGATTTGAGGAAGTGAGATGGGATAAGGAACAGGCAGGGGAGGTTGGTTTGACTCCAATAATAAGAAGAGTGATGCGTGAATGAAATGAACCCTGGTTTTATTATCTCCTTCCAAATAAATATCAATTTAATTATTACAGGTAAGTTTACAGATTTATAATTTAGCTGAGTGAAATCACGTGTATGAGTTCTGGTGAATTGCGAAGTCAACCGGGCGAAGTTGAACAATAACCTTACGGTTAAATCTTTGATAACTGACTGAAAATATTGTTTTCATGTACTGGGTGTTTTTATAGTGATTCGATACAATAGAAAATGCTGTTATGACTACTTGAATATTTTGATAATCAATGCTTATTAGGTTTATTGTGTAATTCATGGTTCGTTTATAAAGAATTGATTTTAATTTGAACGATTAAGCTGTTTTTAATAATTAGGCAAAATTGATTTTCATATAAACAATTTTGTGCATATCATGATAAATTGTTTTGTAAATTATAAAAAAAATTATTAAATTATTTTTGTTAAATTAGCTTTCTGTTAAAAATTGATTGATTCACATAAATCGCTTATTTTGCTATTTCAACATTATTATGTTGCAAGATACATTGTAATTATAAATTATTGGTTTCCTGCCAAGTCATGTAGGTGGTGTGGTATTGACCTCACCACAGATTTACATTATTTTTTAAATATATAAATATAATACTCGTTAGGCTGCAGACATACAGCAAATTATTAGAAATAGAGCTCCTTTATTGGTTAGAAAGACCTTGATGACAGAGTTCACACTATTCATTGAAAATTGTAAGTTATGATACCAACAGTCAACTTTGCCAACGATTTTCACATAGTATAAAGTGAATTTTGATAGCCAACTATTTTTCTTTATAATAAAATATTAATAGCTTTAAAATCACTCGGTATATTTAACTAACAAATGACAAAATTGTAAGATGTGAGTGATAACTCTAGACGACTCATTATTGTATTAATAAAACGTGGAAAAATCCCATTGAAGAGACCCCTAAGACACAATATTATCAATGTAGGTACGAGTATCTAAGTTTGATTAAAATTTATATATTGCTCATTAAAGAATATTAAATATAATAATAATATATTGTAGGAAAAATTATAGAAGTATATTACTAGTTCTATTTTACAACGTTTTCCTTAGGTCGTATTCTTATTTGTCTGGAACAAATCTTGCAATCGATTTTTAACTAACTTCCCAACTAGATAGACATTTGAAACTTTTAGAATATATCAGAACACGATGCCAATGTATTTTTTTTAATACTTTTAGCCATCTTCAAGTAGAATTGAATTCATTTTCAGTTTATTCTGTTTTGTATGAAAAGTTATTTCGATACCGTTATTGATTGCTAGGGGGCCCTAGCAACTAAATTATTAAATAATATATTCGTGCATTACTATGGAAATCAATATGAAATGACATTTCATTATTCAGTATTTCTATCAAGTACATTTTTTTTCATCGTTTAAGCTAGTCAAGTCAAGTTTATATTCAACAGAAAATTTAAAAAAGTCGTATATAAAAAGTTCTTCTTATCTTGTAATTATTTATATATAATACAACTTGTAGTTATTTAAAAAAAAATTACTTGTATATTTTTTTTTCTTAAATTTGGTTCGAAAAAAGCACCTTATTCGCTTATGTCTGTAAAAACAACGTTCCAAAACAATAGACGGTCAGTGATTTTTCTTTCTTCAGTATTATATGAACGTAAAAGTTGGCGACGAACCCTTTATATTTTTATTCTACATCTTTTCCTCATTTTTTTAAAATGATGCTTGCCTTTGTCTTTTATAAAAAATAATATTTAGATGGTTATAATGGCCAATGGGCTTAAATATGTTTTCAGCATTTTGATGAAGACTTTGAGCAATATTTTCGTAATAAACGAGAAATAAAACATACAATGTTTTGGACTCATTATAACGATTCGCATTATTTTAAAGGCATTTTCAGTATTTATATTCATACAAAAATATACAATATTATTTATTATTATTATGTAACCTTATTATGATATCGTCACCTCAATTTAATTCAATTTAATATTTTTGAAAATTTTTTGAATATGATTCTACATTATTCCTTCTTTACAAAATGATACATCTAAGTAAGTCAGAAGTTAATGGGAAATTACTGTATTATTTTTGTGTTTGAAAATTAATATTAGATACTTAACTTTGAAAACCATAAATGCATTAAATAAATAAATAAATAATATATATACAATATTTTTTCCGACAATTGAACATTATTTAATTGTTCCCAATTAGGCAAGCACAATTTTCCATTTTTATTTTAAATAACAATTATAGCCTGGATTTATATTAATCAAGTTTTTCAAAGCTTAAATTTAATATTTCTAATAATGGAAAAATCAGAGCTACTTATCTAGTTGTAGTATTGAGGTGACGATATAATTAACGCCGATTTTAACTGTATTTACTTATATGTAAATAGTCGTTTATAAAAAAATGTTCAATTTTGTTCCTGAAAGTATAATCAATCTGAGAATGAATATCACTTAGCATTGTAACATTTTGTCATGTGATTTATGTAGCACGTAGATCGCTTTTGTAGCAAGGCTACGGAGTGGGAAAGTGTCTGCTACGGTGACGGAATCCACTTTAAAACATGGGACTAGAGTATCGCACTCTCAAGTGGTATCCACAATAATGCCCCTGCCTCGCTACGCTTCTTTTCATAACTCAAAGGATTGATATTGTACACGTCATGAATTCAAGTATTTCAACGTGGCCGTACCAGTGTAACCAAAAGCTTCAGCGGAGACAGCGATTTCTAAAACTTAAGAAACTATATGAGTTTTGGTGTCACGTCACGTCTTACAATCATACATTAATAAGGTTAGCATTCTGTGTGAATAAACGGCATTAGTTCTACACAAAATATAGCATTGATCGTCACCAGTTACTTAAATGCATATTATACATCCCACCAATGCACTTTTTGCAATAAAGTTGTGATTAAATTGAGATACATGTCACGTCACTATCACAAATTAAGACAATGGTTTCGTTATTTTGTAGAACATTTTGAACGATCACCACTTCTCTTAATTTAATTATCGAGAGTGCCATCTCCTATTTAAATTATTATTAATTACTAATGCGAATTAAAATTAATTTTAACAGTTTATACGTGGGCGTACGTTAAAATTATATATCCATAGATAATATTTTGAACAGAACCCAACCTGCAGACCATAAATAATAGACAATATTCTTATAGAAAATACATAGTGCCAAACAATAAACATACAAACACAACAAAAAACGTGATTTTGACATAATTTTTAAAGTGTATAATATAAACTCTAAAAAATGATAAAAATGTTCAAAACGTCATGCAGGTTGCGATGCACTTCAGTTCAGCGTGAGGTGACCTCATTGTTGTTTCGGTGATTTCGGCAGATTTTTCCAACTGACAATGTTCGTTAAAAGGTGCAAAATGTGCTACGGGATGGGAGTATCAGTCTGATAACATTTTAAACACCAACAAAACGACATTACACACTTCTTTTCCATAGCGGCAGCTTACTGTGATGTCACGTGATAGTCCGCGACATGCACCTCAATGTGGTTCCCGCTTAAATCACAAGCGTGACAGGCAGCCCGGAAATCCACAGGCGAGTCTCGACATAAATTTATATAGGATTGCATATAGGTTTAACCACAACTTCAAAATAAGTTTATGATATTATATTGATAGTTAACATAGGTATTGAGTTAACCATTCAGTTGTCGTAGACGATCTCATAATCTAATTCGTATGGTAATGGCTTTTCACCTGGACTTTCAGGGCTTGACTCATAGTGAGATCTCAATACGTTTATGTGAAGTCTGGATATATATCTGTGATTATTTCACATACACAATAATATAATACTAGCTGAGCCAGCTGGCTCTCGCCAGTCTGTCTCGCTAGGTCTTGCAGACAGCTTTTCGTCATAGTGACTTGGTGTTGGATTTTAATATAATGATATTGGAAATATAAATAGATATAATATTATATCACCGATTTTGATAAATACAGCAATTCAAATGACAGAAAGAAGTATAATCAGGCATGGGAGGCCTTTATCCAGCAGTAGATAGGTTCAGGTCAATGATGATAAGGACGATAGAAATAGGTATAATAGAGTAGGAGAATCAGGTTGCGGAACCCTTCATCCAGCAGTGAATTGACCCTGGTTGATGATGATGACGATATGAATATGTAGATAAATGTAATATCACCGATTTTGATAAATACAGAAATTCATATCACAGAAAGGAATAGAATCAGACTAAGGAGGTCTTTATTAAGCAGTGGATTGGTTCAGGTCAATGATGATGATGATGACAATATGAATATGTAAATAAATATAATATCACCGATTTTGATAAATACAGAAATTCATATGACAGAAAGGAGTAGAATCAGGCTAGCGAGGTCTTTATTGAGCAGTAGATTGGTTCAGGTCGATAATGATGATGATGATAATGATGATAATGATAATAATAACGATATGAATATGTAGATAAATATAATATCACCGATTTTGATAAATACAGCAATACATATGACATAAAGGAGTAAAATCAAGCTAGGGAGGTCTTTATTAGGCAGTGGATTGGTTCAGGTCGATGATAATGATGATGACGATATGAATATGTAGATAAATATAATATCACCGATTTTGATAAATACAGCAATTCATATGACAGAAAGGAGTAGAATCAGGCTAGGGAGGTCTTTATTAAGCAGTGGATTGGTTCAGGTCGATGATGATGATAATGAAATGACGATATGAATATGTAGATATATATAATATCACCCATTTTGAAAAATACAGAAATACATATGACAGAAAGGAGTAGAACCAGGCTAGGGAGGTCTTTATTAAGCAGTGGATTAATCCTGGTTGATGATGATGATGATGCTGATGATGATATGAATATGCAGATAAATATAATATTACCGATTTTTATAAATACAGGGATTCATATGACAGAACGGAGTAAAATCAGGCTAGGGAGGTCTTTATTAAGCAGTGTATTGGTTCAGGTCGGTGTGATGATGATGATGATGATGACGATATGAATATGTAGATAAATATAATATAACCGATTTTGATAAATACAGAAATTCATATGACAAAAAGGAGGAGAATCAGTCTATGGAGGTCTTTATTAAGCAGAGGATTGATCCTGGTTGATGATGATGATGATAACAATATGAATTTGTAGATAAATATAGTATCACTGATTTTGATAAATACAGCAATTCATATGACAGAAATGAGTAGATTCGGGCTAGGGAGGCCATTATCCAGCAGTGGATTGGTTCAAGTCGATGATGATAAGATGGATAGAAATATGTATAATACGAGTATCACAAATTCGTTAAACCAATAGTAGTAGAATCAGGTTGCGGATTTCTTCATCCAGCAGTGGATTGATTCTGGTTGATGATGATGATGATTATGATGACGATATGAATATGAATATGTAGATAAATAGCATTAGAAATTCAATACTGTCAAGAATACAATCAACGTAGAGAGGCCTTCATCCAGCAGTGGATTTAATTAGGCTTGTGATAATAATGGCATTATATAATTTAAAATGTGGTAATTAAAGAGTAATTAAATGTTCTCAAGTGAATTGGTTAAAGCTTCACTATAAATAGAAGAAGGTTTTCATCAAAATCAATGGTAATTCGGTTAATTAATAATCGGTATTCCGAAAAAAATTGTCTAGTTTATTACAATTTTTAATTAATATCTATATACCTAATCTGGAAAAAATATTACACAACTTGATTTAATAGATAGTATGTGAAATAAAATGTCAATTAGTTTCTTTTTAATTGAGCCGTTAAATACAAAGACCATTGTTCAAAATGCCATGTTATTTTCGCATGAAATGCGATTATGTTTACACAATACGGTTTTAAATAAAAGAAAGGCTCTATTCTTGTATTAAAATAGAAAATTACTTGAACTTTGCGAGCAGAAATTTAAAAGAAGATTTTAATGTCACCGTTTTTTTTCGATTTTTTTTTAATTATTTTTAAAAGCTGATAATAAAATTTCCTTTATAGGGTTTATAATTTTTCTGAACAATATTATAATATGGAAATCGACTCGGAGTATTAAAGTAATTTAATTTTTTTTCATTAATATTACCTATACAAATTGTAATAATACATTTATCTTCTACAAGCTCGACCAGGTCTTCGCTT
Source organism: Rhyacophila brunnea (assembly GCF_057557595.1). Taxonomy (NCBI): domain Eukaryota; kingdom Metazoa; phylum Arthropoda; class Insecta; order Trichoptera; family Rhyacophilidae; genus Rhyacophila; species Rhyacophila brunnea. The sequence goes on along the minus strand of NW_028232904.1, from coordinate 24,384,329 downwards.
ACCTTCCAGTTTCCAGAATATCAGTCTCTTTGCCATGCATGACTCGTCCATCTGGTGTACATGAACGATTCACCTAAGGCGGTACCTTGCACTTACCAATATTTTTTAATTCAACTATTTACATATTTAAGCCATTTATACACAATACAAAATTATGTATTATTCTTTATTAAATATAGTAAAATATGTATGTATATTATTAATATAATAATTTATAAAGGTTACTATATAATAATATAATGTTCTGGCTTCATAACATCGTCTTTTGATGGCACCACTAAGAAATACATAGTTATTATTTCTTATTTGCAGTATATTAAGAAATATAACATCACAGACTCAAACCAATTCTCTTTCATAGTGTTGAAACGACATCTAGGAAAGCGGTTTTCTGACTTTTACAAGGCCACTGGAAGTGTTCTTACCATAAAAGTCAAAAGGCTATTAACACTTTGGGAACCTTTTACATTTATGGTCAATTTTATCAAGTTCTTTATGTTCATTGTGTTTTATCATGAATAGGAATAATCAGTTTATACCTATATTTTATGATATATTTGTCAATAATTTACGTTTTATATTGTATATTTAGGCATAAAAACAAGTTATCAAACACTATACAGCCCTTCCAAGGAAGAAGGCAGTAACTCGCAAAATTTGTGAAATTGAGGTATGAATGCCATCCGTTAGGTAATTTTGAAAGCTATATATTCTGTTCACTTTAAAATAAGAATTATCACTAAAATACCGTTAAAATCCTTAGTGAAAAAATGGACATCTGCTAAAATAATTTCAAATTTCTTAGCAAAAAGCCAGTAATTACACCCATTTGTGCAGTTACTGCTTATTTATTATTACTTTTCTTGTATTTTAACATCCTACTAATAAAAATTATCACCGTTTTTTATTAATTACCAGTACTAAAGATGTAAAAAAACTGTATTTTTTAACTTTTAATTTTTAATTTTAATTTTAACTTTATCTCAAAAGTGTGCGAGTGTCAGTTACTGCCTTCTTCCTTAGAAAGGCAGTATATTATAATATCCCTAGTATCTACAGTCTAAGATATCAGAATATTATAACTCGTTAAATGACCTTTAGTGAGAAAAGTGGATGTGAAGCTGACATAATTAGGTGCACATAGAATGCAATAACTACAAGATAAAAATAACTTTTTATGTACAACGTTTTTAAATTTTCTGTTGAATCATATTATAAACTTGACTTGACTAGCTTAAACGATCAAAAAAAATGTACTTGATAGAAATAATAATGAAATGTCATATTGATTTCCATAGTAACGCATATATATATTCATAATTTAGTTGCTAGGACCCCAGATCCCTAGCAACTAATAATGGTGTCGAAATAACTTTTCATACAAAACAGAATTAACTGAAAATGAATTCAATTCTACTTGGCTTGATGGCTAATAAGATGGCTAAAAGTATTAAAAAATTTGCATTGTGTTCAGATATATTCTAAAAGTTTCAAATGTCTAGCTAGTCGGGAAGTTAGTTAAAAATCGATTGCAAGATTTGTACTGGACAAAGAACCACCGGACAAATAAGAATACGAGCTAAGAAAATCGTTGTAAAAAATACGATGACACGTCTGTTATGGAATGATCGGGATATTTCAATTGAGTCGAATGCTTCGTATTTCTTGAACAAGGCACAAGACAAATCAGTCAATCATCCAAAGACCACAGATAAAGGAATGACTCTCGACAATTTTTTTGAGATGGGTACATTCTGCAGTTTTTTATATATTGCTCGGCGCGGTTATCTATAACCTGGAGAAATTGGTGGTTTTGGATAGCCTTCAGGAAAGACGAAGGGCATTGGTGGGCTAGAATGACTAATGAAAAAAGCTTACTGGGGGCAGCCTTCATTCTGCCCTAAGCCCTAGGAGTGGAAAGTTTTGGTCGCTAAAAATATGACGGAGTTTCAAGGTGGTCACGATCTTCAACTATGACAGAATGACTGAGAAGAAGAAGTTTAATCATTTTTAGAATAAATTTTAAATAAAAAAAAAAATCATACATTGTAAATACGTTATAGTCATATATATGAGTGTTTTTTCGTTTCTCATTAGATCAGAGTACCTACTCGTATACCAAATTTTATGTGAAATAAAAATTTGGCATTTTTGATAAATTAAGAATGAATCATTATGAATTTTAGAAGAGCAAACCCAGTGAAATCCTATCGTCTTTACGCTATTCTACATTTTAACTTGCCATATGATTGCAATAATAATTATACCCCTAATCTATATTATGGGGAGTAGGTACATATTGTGAACAAGGTATGTTGTCACAAAATTTTTCAAACCGAGATTTGAATGCTACAAGTATCTAGTAGAAAATTTTGGTTGTATTTAACATCTCGAAATTACTATAGAGCAAAAAAAGTTTGCCATAAGATATTCCAGTTTGAAATTTTATCAAAAAATTTGCTTTTTTGCATTATTGTCGGAATTTTTTATTGTTTTTAAAAGAAAAATATTTAAAAATCAATAGGTATATTTTAATCAATAATTTTTGACACTTTGTCTTTAATTTTTTTCCGACCTTGTCCGATCCTAATAAGATCATATGGGAATTAGCAGAGTAGAGGTTTTATATTAACAGATTTTGTTTTTAACGAGAAATGGATGTCAGCCACCTACTCAACCTATTAGGTCCATACCCTGACTCACAAACAAATTGAAAAACAATATGTGTACATGCCAGACCCAGGATTCGAACCTGGGACCCACGGCGTTATAGTCCAACGTTTAAGCCGTGCGGCCACCATGGTCAATAATTTGACACCAATACGGGGTCAATAATATGGGTGTTGCAATCTTAAATTTCGTCTGAACATTTTAAGAAAATTGACATACCTACCTCTTTCTTTATCTGCCCCGTTCATATAATTATTATAGTTCATGTAATTATAATATAACTTATTGCGATCACTTATAATGTAACTATACGGCTACTATTGTTTTCGATTCATAGTATATAATAATATTACTCGTTTAGTCTTATTGGTCTATGTAATTATGAAGTAGGTAACACTTCACACATCTGGAATGTACTTTGAATGCCACACGTGAGTGTGATACTTCTTACTCTTGTTGCATAGCCGCATGTATTCATTTCATAGTGGTGGTAAACCCTTCCTTATTCTGTATGCGATGCAATAACTACTGTGGTTTTCACGCTGCGTTTTTGAAATTGCAAGAAACGTACCGCTGAACCGGAAAATATAGTATAACAACCTTATACTCCAACGCTGGAAGCATGGTTTTTAAAACTAAATAAACAATTCAATAAAGTTCATAAATATTTTACTAATATCCTATTGCTAGTTTCTTTTTAAAACATGACGAGAATTTAATAATAATACTTATAACTGATCTTTGCTGAAACATTCTATTAAGTTTATTCAAAAAAAGGACAAAATATAATTATTATATCTTTACCTTACTAATAAGACCTCGTAAGTCCGATATTACAAAAAAATTAAGTTTGTTCGACAAAATTTAAACAAAACTTTAAATCATCGGGACTTTGAATTTAATTATTTTTTATTTCATATTTACCTAATAATTTTAGTACTCATATTGACCTTGTTCAATGAGCGACTATATATACAAAAATATAATTATGTGGGTCACCGTTGCAAGCCTGTGGATGCTAAAAATAATCTATATTATTTTTTAAATGCATATTTGATCAAATGGGTTGGGAAAATGGCTAACAAATATTTCCCATACATCATTCTATTAATACAACTTTAACCCCATGGAGACCCATATGTTTTGCTCAAGATCAAACTTACTTATTCTGTAGTAAGATGGCAATACCCACTATGTCTGTTTTTTTGCAAATTGAGTTATGTATACTTCCTGACTCGTCTAGGTGAGATCTACAAGCTGTCAAAATATGTTATGTCTAGGTCTTATATGTTCGGAGAAATAGGCTGTGTCAATATGTGATTTGTCCATTATTTGAATTTCTTAAGATGGAAATCTATGATATGTCATGACGTGAGTTATTTTGGCTTCCTACATTCTTACACTTTTATCCCAGATAAAAAGGCAATTTATGACATGTATGATAATATATCATATCGTCACCGTTCAGGCAAAAGTCACCAACCCTAAAAACATAGTTTTGAGATATCGCAATTTGAAAGTTTGAAAATGCAGGAAAAATCAGATTTTAATGTTTTTAAGGTTTTATCTACATTAAATTATTTTCTCATGTCTTCTTAATAATTTCTTTAAGGTACTTTTACTTTTTGATGCTAATTAAAACATCTGGAAGGTTTTAAAGGAGGCAAGGTAGCTCAAATTATGGTTTGGTGACTTTTGCTTGTTAAGAGTCAATAATGTCTATTCATCTATAATGACTTTTGCTTGTTAAGATTTTATCGAAAGTCATTTAGTGAAAAACAAATAATTCGGATTTAAGCAAAATTTTACTAACTAATGCACCGAGGTGAGTTTTGCATCTTAAAGAACATAATTTTACGCTTCGGGTGACATACTCAACTCAAAACTGCCATTTTCAGGGTTGGTGACTTTTGCCTGAACGGTGACGATATTTGGTCACCATTTTTGTAATTCTCAATTTAGCAGAATACGATATGTCTATAAGCCTGCACTCACTACTCTGTAAAGATACCCACCACAACGGAAGAGGCTGCAGAGTTTAACGAGTTAGAAGATTTAGATTCAACCAATGGAGATGTTTAATGTAAAACAATTATAGACTTTGTGTCTTTTGCGTTATATAATGTGATTTTTTTATTACAATAAAATAATTTTATTGTTAAATATATATTATTATATGTTTGTCAGAATATGCAGTCTTCTTTCTTTAAAAAAAAACATTGAAAAACAACTTAAAAATACAATAAAAACTATGTAATTTCATCAATTGCCATGACATATCGTGTTTTGTCACCTGGATTAGATGGTAACATATGATATGTCATGAAAACCTGGAGATATTTGGAAAATTTCAGCATTTTTTCTATAGATACCTTAATTTAAAAAATATTCCTCTGTAAACAACTATATTATACAAATTTAACAATAAAGTAAGGCTTTCAAAATTAAAACTCTGATTTTTCCGAGCCCGTCAAAGTTTAAAATTGCTCTCCTGAACAATTTAGTAAAAAGGACATATTGGGGATTGCCATCTTACTACAGAAATTATTTATTTACTTTACTTACTAAAATATGTACACTCGATTTTAAAAACTTACAATAAACAATATAATTCTTTATATTGAAAAAACATTATATAAAACAACCCTTAAAACATGCTTACTTGAAAAATTCTTTTAAAAAATTAGACTTCAATGAGTCTTGTGAATTTTGATTAATAACTACGCTGGCGAATTTCACTAGATCCAAATTTTTATCAATGATTTTCCTCAAATATGTACGATTCTGACTATTTTCAAAATTATATATTTATATGCGTATTAAAAAAGCTTTCAAATCCGTCATTTTCAACGTAGCTTTGAAGAAAATAAATATTTTTATTAGAAGGTTTGAAAACCTAGAAAGGAGCTTTTATATCGTACAATATTTTATTGGCAGAACAACTGACAATGCTTTTAGAGCAGTAACGTATGTCAAATCAGAGTTTGAGACGATGTTATGGGAAATGTTGCATAGGTATGTACTAATATCAAATAATATTATTATATTTTTTTCATTAGCTCCACAATCTGGTTTCCTAATAATATATTATTTTTACGATAAATGGATGTAAGCCATTTTCTCAAACTACGAGGTCAAAATTTTTATAAAACAATATTTATAATTAACTATTTCTTTTATTCAACGAATAATTCACAAGATTTAAGAATATATCATAATCAGAATGATATATTCTTGAATCTTGTGAATTATTTGTTGAATACAAGAAATAGTTAATTATAAATCATTAGCAAGTGCAAGTAGTTACATCTAACAAATATTGGAGAAATTCCACGACCTTCGTTAGTAATCAAAGTAATAAGTAAATAGTTACCTACTTTGATTTAAGAAACAAAAATTGATTGCCAAAGTAGCTTGATTTGGAAGAGCACTGATGAGTAGGTATTAAAATTGACCAATAGTTAAAATTTGTCGCAATTAGTATGTCACCTCCTAGCATAGTGGTAATGCATGGATCAGGGCGTAAACCTGGGAGATACGGCGTTTGATTCCCCGTCGCGTTGGCTTACTTTTTTTTAAAAAAGATTTTTTCTATTGGTTATAAAATATTCTCTCAGAAAGTGTTTTTCTAAAATACATATGTTCAAAACAATATTTGTCAATTAATCAATTAATCAGACCGAGAATTTGAAACTGAAGCCCTTGACTTACTAAGCGGATACGTAACCACTCGACCATCACGGGAAATATAATAAGTTTCAATACCTAATATTATGGAAAATTTAAATTGTCACGAAAATGATGCTTGTGCAAACATTAGTGTTTTCTATATTTTTGTACGGTGTCGAATCTAAGACTCTGAGGATAAAGAAGTAGAAAGCAATAATTATGTATGCCTTCGAAATATGGTATTGGCTCCAAACGCTTCGTGTTTCTTGGGCAGAGTACAGAAAAAACAAGTCAATCATTATGGTACCATCTTTGGAAAGTCGACGTTCCATATCTGATCAATATTTTCTTTTTAAAATTATCAGTGGTTGTGTTGACTCGCCAAACCTACTCGAAAGGGTGGGTTTCCATTGTCCATCAAGACTTACGCGAAACCAAACTTTGTACCATATTAGTCGTAGCGGTTCTAATTATGCACAAAACTCTTTTATTCGGCGCTCTTGTTTAAAATATAATATGTATTTCTCCACCGTTGATCCTTTTAATAACTTACCTGTTTAATTTAAACGCGCTATCTCCAAAATTTTGTATAAATAGATATATATATATACTTATATATTATATATATTTTTTATTGTCCTTTTTTTTGTATATAATTTAATTATTCTTCCTCATTTTTCTCTTCTTACTCTCTTTTTTGTTAGGCTTAACTATATTATAATGTATACATGGAAACTCTGTTGGTTACAATAACTTTTCATTATTATATTTATAATTTTTGTAATCAATATGTAACTGTTTGTTCCTTAATAAATAAAATAAAATCAAACCATCCAGAGACCTCAGATAAGGGAACAGCTTTTGACAATTTATGTCTGAGATGTACTGAGCAGTTTATTGGATATATTGTTCAGCGCAGACTGGATAACCTGGAGAGACTGGTGTTTTTGGTTAGTCTCCAGGAAAACCAAAGCAAGAGAAGATCTTCAACGTGCTGAGAGTAACCAAGAGAAGGAGTTGACTGAGGGCAGTTTACGCTATGGCCTGAGAGGAGCAGGGGACCCAAAGGGGTAGAGATACTAATTAATTGAGAGACATCAAGAGCATCAGTTGTTTATTCTCCTAAGGTGCAGAACCAACCTGCCACTGGCAATGCCAATTGGGAGAGCGAAAACTATGTTCAACCAAATTGCTACGGGTATTGATATATTTCACTTGCGTGAGGGTGAGTTTAGGTGGACGCTATTTTATAAATTCTTAAAATGGGGTCTTCTTAGCAAACTTGGTGTACTTCTTTGAACTCATATATACGTATAATTGTATTCTGACCGCTTGTGTATGTTTATATTATGTTCTCTTTTTATATCTTCATTTTTATCGCCTTTATTTCTTTTTTCTTCTTCTTTATAAGAATGTTTCATGTCATGTTGTGAGCGTCTTAAACCTATAATTTATGTCCACAATATGTTCAAAAATAAATTAAATTGAAATTGAAATAATAGCTTAATTGAATTTCAGGGTTATCACGATTCTCAGCTATGAAGGAACAACCGATAAGAAAATATTAGTTTTTGAAAAACATTTTTATATACCTAATTGAAGATGCTATAAATTTTCAAATTGCCTAAATTTACCTAAATACCGGTAAGATGAAAACATACAAACTGTTCAATAATAAATCATTTTCAAAGGCAGTTAATTTTTTTGACGTCTCGGTATTCTCCCTTGCTGATAGCCTTTAGCATTGTGAAGTAACCTTCTCGAACGCCTCCTTCTTTGTGCAATTTCAATAATCGATAAAGGGAAAGCTCTTATTGCCAAAGCATTGCCGTCAGAAGCATTCTGTGGAATTACTGTAGCCATATTATATTCTCAATCAATTTGTATATTTCAATTAAATTCATTCAATTCACAATTAAACTACTTTTATCGAATAAATAAAATGAACACAATATTTGGAAATGTAGCATTTGTTATCAAACAAAGGTTCAGAATTTGAAACACCTCATAAGAATATCTTCTGTGATTTTTGAATAAAGGTATATGACACATTTTACTTTAAACACAATTATCAATTTATAATACACTATATTTTTTATTCAATGAATATACGTCATGATTTAAAAATCCAGCATTTGTTATTAAACATACATAATCTGGTACACCTCAAAAAAGGAAATACCTACATATTAAATATTTTTTACCTAAATATATATTTCCGAGGTGTTTCAAATTATTTATATTCAATAAATATTTATCTAAATGCGTGAACATTATAAATTACACGTAAGAATAAAGAAAAAATAAGTAAAACAATTAAAATACTAAATAGATACATATTATGAGAAAAGATAGAGCATTATAATGACAAATAATTAATTACTGTAATACTTAGCTTAGTTAATGTACTCTTAATTCTTTATTTTCGATCGTTATATAAGCTTCAGGCTATTTATTTTACTCATTGTCTTGGTGAAAACCAGTATCTTACAAGCACGATTAAAATGGCATGTTAAAAATATCTTTTTTGTAATTTCAATTGGTGTTGTATTTTCAAATATTCAAAAATATGTGTCTCGAATTTCACAAATGTATAGCGATCAATGACCTTATACCGAGTATAAATTCCGACAACGTAAAATTAACAAATCGTTTAACTGTCAATTGGTTCATCTAGCATCAGTATTTTTATTACAGGCAATGACATAACAATCAGCTATCTTATGTTTGCTCATTAAATCACCTCGTAATCGTTAGGCATAAAGCCCACCAAAAAGCGTTCGGTGCGCTCACTACTGAGTAGGCCCCCTCCCACCCGCGCACTCTCCCACCTATGTAATAAGGGGCTCAAGGAGCACAAAATAATTATTATTATCAGCGTCTCTCATAACAAAGCAATAAAAATATTATTAAATTTCTCGGGGCTTGTAATTAATATCGGACACGCAATAACGAAACAAAGAGTTCACTGTTCTTAAATTATGGCTTCTTGCCCGTCTTATTGACGACGCTTCGAGAAGCGTGATTTTGCTTGCCGTATTCAATGAATGGACTACGTTGTATTTTCGTTAATTCGTATCGCCGAGAAGCCAAAAAACGATGACTCATGGGGCAGGCGGGTACAATGCATCGTCAAGTCCAGTGTGCGCTGGCGTATTTGATTACGTTGTATTTTCGATGATTCACATTGTGCGTGCTTTAGTGAACTTTATGCCTTAGACATTGGAGTCAACTGTTTTTTTTTTTCAATATTAAAGTAGATAAACGGTGGATCGTGTAATATATTGATTTCATTTATTTAAATAGCGAAAGGCAATTGATAACAGTCACTTTCACTTCTAACTTGACCACTGTCACTCAGTTGTTCCCAGTCTCTCTGTTATAATAACATCTCTTTATATCGCCAGTCAGTTCAATAATATAGTGCATCTTATCAGTAGATCCATACCCGCAATTATATCATTACTCTGTCATCTTTATCATTGTATTTATTTATTGACAAATAAACTCTCTCTTTGAGTCATACGAGCAACCACGACTTTATCTCTACACATCTCATCATCCCTATGACAGTATGTTAATGTAAATAAATAAATTGGCTTAAAATTTTCCATTAACAGACTTTTTTACGTAGAATAGTTGAAAGCTATTATCACAACCTCTTCAGTCCTTCCACTGGACCAACCGACTTACGTGTTAGGCCAACGTAGATACAACTAAAATTAAAAAATACTAATAAAATATCACTATCACCTTACGACCAAAATCATTTAATAAAACGCATTTTTTTGTAGTAATTATTCTACTTTTGATCAATAAATTAGGACCGGTTTCGTCCGCCTCAGAGGGACATTTTCAACATAATTTAGTTGGAAATTTCCCTCTGAGGCGGACGAAACCGGTCCTAATTTATTGATTAAAAGTGGAATATGTACTACAAAAAATTGCGTTTTATTAAATTAAAACAACAATACAATGCACTTCCACCATGAATTGACAGTTAAAAAAATAAAAGAAACCAAAATCATTCACAAAACGGCTGATTAAGAACCTAATACAAAAAAAACTTATATAGGTACTACTAGTCATCTTAGGTTTATAGTTTTGTCATAAAATACTAATTTTAAACTAACTTGAAAACCTGTGACAGTGCTATGTAGTTTCACAAAGCAACACCGAAAGAAAATGCAAGATACCATCAATATTTCAATTGCGTCTGTGTACTCAAATAGTATTATAACAATCAATATTGAGTTATAATAACAAAATAATTTTCATTACGACGTATTTATTAATTTACACCACTCAATAATAAGCCAGAATATTTTGTTGTATTTAAATTTCAAAAAATATATCAATTGCTGTTAGGTATCTATTCTTCAATCAATATTATTCATTTACACTGTATTACAAAGTACACAATTTCGGTATTCGAAGATTAAAATTTTATTGAAAATTCATAAAAGTTAATATTCAACAATTTTCCGGAAACGCTGTAAAATTTTCTCGAAATTTTCTGGAAAGGTGTCGATATATAATAATATTAACACTGTGGCGTTTAATATTAATGATAAAAAATAAGGGTCATCATTTTTTTCAGTGATTTCAATAATTAAATATTTTAAATATAAAAATATTATGTCTAACCTTACATCTCTTCTAAATTTATCTATATTATATCTCTTGGGCATGTATAATCAATGCTACATCAGCTACTGCTTCAAAACTAACTTTCAGCAATTTAATTCAATTACAAATCAAATTAATACTGAGGTGATCCGCTTGCAAGTAAATAGTAACAAACTTATAACTTTACTAGGCAGTGTGTCTATGTGACCAAGGATTAGCGGCGAGTGTCCGGAGTGCTCCAATAAAATTTACCCTACCCATCCAAACTCTAGTATTTTTTTTCTGCATTCTGGCCGTGTGCAATGTTTTAGTTTTAATAATTATTATCACACTTGGAGACTGCATTACACACCTGGAAAAAAGCAGTTAATTTTATCATGATTGCATTATTGAATATCAAATACCTCCACTGGGATGTTTTGCAGTTTTTAGACGAGTGTTACCCATCAAGTTTAGTGTATAGCGAAGATAACTTTAGAATATGTTTCGATACATTTCAAAATCAGCCAAGTCCACTTTTAGGTATTTTTTACTTTTTTGTGAATTGCTAAAGAACTACTGTTTTCTAACATTTCTGCATTATCAAAACGTGGAATTTATTATATGTAAATATTCTATACTCGAAATAACATAAACTTTCACCCTTGTGACTGTGTATTTGAGAAAACAAAAAGCTGTTTTTCTCCTATTCATCTATTATGGACTTGGCTGATTTTGAAATCTAGCGACACATATAACTAAAATAATTATAAGTACGTCTAAACTAATACATATTTCTATTTGAGAAATCCTGCAATACATTAATACCTAAAGCACTGTTATAAAACATTGGCATAAATTAGATGGATGGGATTTATACCATATTTGGTTTGATATATACTTATATTTCTAAGTTGTTTCAAAATTTCATTGTTCAAAAACAAATGATATACTCTTAAATTTTATGTATTGTTACTTGCATCAAAAATTGTTTAATTATAAAAAAATAACAAGTTATTGTACTTTAGATACATACTGATACCACCTAAATATCATGATAAGTAAATACAAATTGTTAATAACAGTGGCAAGGCGTGGAAGTAGACTGTTATGATTCGACATAAATAGTACACACTAAACTTTGTCAGCCATACTCTTTGTTTTCATTGAACTAATAATACAATATGCAGATAGTGTTGGTTAGTTTTTAAAATTCAATTAAACCTTGCCTAAAATAAACCATAATAGTTTAGTGATATGTTATGAGAAATCCGACAAATATAGTCAATATTTTTTCAGTCAGACTTGGTTGTAGTCGTTGAATTAAAAATATATGAAGAGATTGTACTAATTGTTTTTTTAAATTTCATTAAGCCCTGCATTATATCAAACAATGATTGAATAAAAATATTCTTCCATATATAAAATATCTAAAATTATGTATATGGTTTAAGAGTATAATTTAAAATAATTAAAAAATAAACACATATTTTTTGACTATTATTATTAGGGCACGGATTTATATGCTAGTGCATGTTTTGTTAGGGTGTATGCAGAGCTATGAGAGTTGCACAGAAATCCGTTTTGAAAGACGCAGAATCCAAAAATAAATTTTTATTGTGCATATAAATGCATATTTGAGACGTAAGAGCATATTTGAGACATTAGTGCATATTTCATAAATAAATGCATATTTTAGAGCTTTTGAATGTATAATTTTAGTTTTTTTTTTTAAATATTATATCGAAATATAACTAAGTTAGGAAGGAAGATAGTTTAGATGCACTTGCATTTTTAATGCCATCTCCTAGCTGTGGATTTATCAGTGGAAAAGCGAAGTCAACTCGGGCACTATTATTTAAAGTTTGCCCAAGTAGAGGTTAAGAGACAGTTTTCCGCATATAAACAAAATACTGACAGATACCTATGCGGAAAAATGTAATGCCAGAGCATAATATTGAAAAAAATAATGTAATTTTTTTCGGGAAAAAAACAGAAAATAGTATTTAGGAATAGTTAAGTGTGTCGTTTTTGTTTTTTAAGTTATGTTAGGTTTACATTGCATTTATTATTCAATTATTTGTAGGTACTTGTGAAAAAACTATTTTGAAAATAGTAATTGATTAACTTTATATTCTTTGTTAGTGTTTTTTGTTCTGATATCGTATTATGTTGAAAAATTATTAACTAGTTATTCGATTTTTTGTCAGTAATATTGGGTAAAGTGGGTATGTACAATTTTTTCCCACAAAAAATGTAAATTTTTAACTGCATATTTCTTCGGTTTTAGTGGATATTTTATTGATTTTATGTGCATACGTGCAATGCATATAACCATGTTTTTTGTTGCATACAAATCCGGGCCCTAATTATTATCTACCATGGCTTGAATTATGAAACATTATTTACATAATATTTTAGTCTTATTTCAATGAAAAGAAATACGTTTGACTGACAAAGTTTAGTGTGCACTATTTATGTCGAAACTTAACAGCCTACCTTCTCCCTTCACTACTAGTAATTAATACCATGTTTTGAAAGCACACAAAATAAATTAATGAAATATCAGAATACAAATCAGACGTTTTAGTGAATTGGACATTAGCCAAAATCTGATAGATGCAGATTAGAGTTCTACTAGATACTAATATTTAAAATATTTTTTATTAGGAAAATTATGTGTATTTGATGAATACTAACTTGACTAGTATTCATGTAATCATCGCTTTGTTTTTGATAGCCCTGCGCATAAGAGTACATTAAGGTAACGTAAACATAAAAGCTCGTTTTTTTATCACTGTAGCTTGAAGCTTTCACGACATCTTTGGGGTCCCGTTACAATATTTTTAATGTCGAAGTTAAATTAAGTGTCCCCTTAATCTCGCTTCAAGATTAACAAGCCATGAGTTTTGTATAGGTTTCTGAAAGTATGGCTGGCTAGAGATTAAGTTTAATGTGCTTTCTTACAGGTATTGTATCGTTTTTGTAATGTGATAATACTTTTAAAAGCGTGCTTTACCTTAAGCGTGGACGATAAGTTTGTTTCAGATGATATTACGTCGTACCAAGCTTTTTTTAGATTAACACTGCATAGTTTGGCATACTCATTGAGCTTTTTTTCATTTCAATGAAAATATTAATTAAATTGATTAGCGTTTTTACTATTCTAATTAAGTCATTTCTACGACCCGGGTTTTGGTTGTCGGCATCTTCAGACACATGAGTATATAATAACAACCAAAAGAGTAATGAAGCAAGTATAAAAAAATACTGTTTACTATTAAGGTTAATGCAAGCCTTTATCTTTGTATTACAAATTTATAATGGAAATAAATAAATTGGTACCTAATGTGAAAATACACTCACAATTATTATTAAATAAAACCAAATAAATATGTTTATGGTATAAGCCATAATAAGTATACTACGGTACAAAATGTTAGCGTTCTGTTAGTACTGGGGCATGACAGGGTAAAGAAAGAGGTTTGCGCCACTTCCTTCGGTCCATTGCCAACTCTCGTGCCTCCAAATGCTAAAAGTTGGTATGACTTCAATGGGGTATGCCTGATGACAGATCAGGTATGCTTTCATTTTATTATTCAAATCCCATCTCTAACCTCTTCTCGGTGGTTTTTTCCAATATAGTATGCCGTAGCAGATAGAGGGGAGTGCTAGGCAAATCATCAGCGTCTAAAAACTGGTACATTGTACAGGAAGTACTGCTACAGGAAGAAAAACCTTTGCAGAAAAACAGGGCATGTTCACGGACCCTAAGGTGGTAGTCTCAGCAGTAAATTTGGGGGCTATATAATAGGACGATGTACACTCTTAAATCCAACAGATCGACTCAAGCACAGAAAAGTTTCAGACCCTTGTTTCTATCTCAAAGAAAAAACCTGAATTCAGTAAACTATTTTGTTTTGGAACCCACAATATCCGTTAACATACATAAATAACCAAATATTTTTTAGAGGGATTAGAAGTAGGGAAGAGGGGTAATAAAATCAATTTTATTGCTATTAGTATGTAAAACACAATTTTATAGAAACTAGACATAATAATATTCTAAAGTGGTGATTTTCTTATGTATTCATCACCGAAGCGAAAACATCACTGCGATCATCAATAATTAAGTAAACACGTTTCACACTTCAATGTGAAATGTTGTATCGGAAATATATGGTCGTATATTAAAGACCGTCCTACCTCTTTGGGTCGTATAGTGCTGAGATAAAATTCATGTCTAAATAAAACACGGTTGTTATCGGTTTACAGGAAATCAGCTAAATAAATTTTGAAAATATTCGATATACTGGATTATTTGTTAGGTTAAGTTGGGTTGATTTAGGTTAGATTAGGCTAAGTTACGTTAAGTAAGGTATTCATTTTTGAATTAATACTTTTTGTCAAAATCGGTTATGAAAATTTGCATCCTACAGAAAGTCATTAATCCAACTATATTTTATATTATTTATAGTTAGTTACTTTTCATTGGGACATACATTCACAAGCTTATTATTATTTTAAGTTTGACATTTAGTAAAAATGCCCTGACGATGCTGAAAAATACATCTCGGATTACTAAAAATTATATACCGCCAAGTATTATAGACTAATTTTTTAATGCTTTTGAGTTGGTTCTTTTAATATTTTAATTTAATTAAAAAAATAGATTTATATAATATTATTATTGATAACTGATTAAGCAATAATATTTTTTATAAAAAAATTACCTATCCAATTGAAAAATAAGTGTATATTTATGGATCCCGTTCGTTTGTTATTTCACAAAACACTCTTCTGTCTTTAGATTTAATAGAATATTCGCTACATAAACACGATAATATAGCCAACAACAGAATCCATTCCGAGGCATTTGCCTTCCATATAACAATAATATCATTTAGATAGGGTTGGCGCTAGAAACAATCCCGATGGACCCCGAAAACATATTTATCGTATTGTTTGTCTGACTAAATTATGTATATTATTAAGAGGTTCCGTTTTTGTTTTCCCACAATCACAAACCTTTACCGTTGTATAAACCGTGTAGTTGGCAGTAGCGAAGTGTGACTTTAAGAAAGAGGTAGGCTGTGGATATCAGAAAAAATAACATACTTGTCAGGATACTTACGGGAAATAAGAAGATAATACGATATTACTACTATGGCAATAAACAACTTATTACCTGTGTCAGCAGATTAATCGGTGATATTAAATACTCACAACGAAAAATTATTTTAATATCCATTCCCATAGTATCAAATTATATGACCGCAATAATAAATTCCTAGCTACCCTTATGCCCATTGACGCAAATGTCATTTAGTCGCTGACTCCATTAATTTAATTATTGACTAAATTATTATGTTTAGATATTATTTTGATTCTATAAATAGCAAATAATAATTCATCAAAAAAGTAACTCGAATCTAAGTATCTGGCCCGTTACTATCTCAGTATATGTACTGTCAGTTTATTTATATAATGGTACCGATTGTACCCTTGTACTTATGTAACCATAAATAAACTCTCACTTCTCCATCATCACGTATAACCACGATCGTATTTCATCCACAACACCATCGACCTTCACATATACCACTACTATACTACTAATGGATAAGTATACACTAATGAAAACGACACACTAATTCGATGAAATTTCAATAGCTCACTCACAACATAAAATTGAGCGATGAGTTTAAATTATGTATTTTACCATCTACCTGTGATTGATTGCCATAATATATATATATATTTTTTTTTTTTTTTAAATATCTTATTATTAATCATGTCAGACAAAGCTGCAGTCACAGTTAATAATATTATGTGAGAACGGTTTAGGCTTAGTCATCCCAGCCTATCATATTGCATACATTGCGATAGAGATGCTTAAGTCATGTAACATAAAGTCTATACAATAAACATCAACATTCCTCAGTGAATAATCCGATACATACAAATAATTGAAAAGAGATGGCGCGTGGGCTGTGGTATATTTTTTAAGGCTTTGACAGATTGTGCTGTAGTCTATATATTGTCATGTTACATTTCACGTGACATGTCTACATTTCAAACGCAGACTTAAATAAATAATGTTAATTAATTAACAACAAAAGTTGGCACAACCTTGTTAACAGTGTGTGTCAACCTTGTTTCTAAAACAATGACCGTTAAAAAATGAACCAATTAGGATTCTTCCCGCTTTTTTGAAAGCATGATGCAAACAAATAACTCATTTCCGCCCACAAGATCTCACTCCGGGATTAGATTTAGTGCAGTTTGGACGTCACCGGTTAACATGTAGAAACAGTTTCAACGCCATTTGTGCTTCCCTTTTGGACAGGGAGATATACAGTTCCAGCCATCATTTAAAATATAAAAGCTAAGTAATCAAAACCATTTAAAAAATACTGTATGACCCATACCAAACGAACGCATTTCGAATTTGTATTAAAATTTCTATTTGTTTTTTTGTATCAATTTTAAATTTCAATGTAGTACGCTTGTCATACGAAATTGATTTTGTGTAATTAAATAACACTTTTAACGATTAAGCTGTGTTATTATTTTTATATTGTTATATTTAATTTGTAAATACACACAATAATATGTTCAAGGCGCCCAAAAATTATAATTTAATATTTCAAACGAGTTTACAAATGACATTGTATTCGAGGTAGATAAAGGTATAAAACATTCTTTGCAGAAGGTTTAAGTTAACAGAAAGCCGAACTTATATGCTTGAGATTAATAGTACTTAATATTTCATGTTTTATCGATTGAATTAGTTGGCACTCCAAGTTTAACAATTGTGCATTACAATTGTTAAACTCATTTCTATTATCATTCTAACGATAACTACATTTTACACTTTTTTCTTTTTTTTAAATATAACAATATGTTTAGAATAAATTCTTACATTGGTATACGATAGATATCGTTGGCAAACTAAATTATTTTTATATAATATACTAGTAAGTGCTTATTTAAAACGTCAATATGCAAATAAAAAAACGACGCTAAATGTAAAAGCAGCTGAAAAGGTTGATTGCTTTTAGAAAAAGATCCTGAGGCGGATATACGGACCCATGAATGATGGTGGGGAGTGGAGAATTAGGTACATCACGGAACTATACCGCTTATATCAAGATTCAAAACTCACCACCTTCATAAAACTCCAGAGGCTGAACTGGGCAGGCCATGTCCAGCGCATGCCTGAGGCACGGATACCGAAGAAGATCCTCGAAGGAAACCCAGGGAGGAAAAGGCCAGTGGGAAAGCCACGCACACGATGGGGTGATAACATTACAAAAGATGCCAACCAGTTGCTAAAAATGATGAACTAGAAAAGACGTGCGGAGGACCGTTCCGGCTGGAAAACGGCGACGGAGGAGGAGCTTGAGCTGTAGCGCCATCAAAAAAGAAGAAGCAATTAAAAAAATGGTTTTCTTAGGAATAATTAAGGAATAATCGCCTAGTATGGAGTCTTTGCCACTGGTAGGCGGTATTAATTAGTAGTCAAGATTCCCGAAAAGCAGGTGAAGAAAGAAAACTCTTCTACGACATTACTTTCTAATAGACAAGCAAAACAGGTCGTATATGTTATTTTCCCTACAGATTTATGTAAGTATGTACTGTATGATATATCTTACGGTTTTGTCAAGTATACCCCTTTTTATTAACCTGTCTTGTATTAAAACTTTACTTTTTGATATGAAAAATCATTCAGTTTTTTCTTCCTGAGAAAGTGTCGTGAGCCATTGTATATTTACCGCTATAATTTGCCGAATTTCAGAAATCAATTACTTTGAGTCTTTATTGAGTACCCGGATTTACTATCTTAAAATAATACCATTCAGAGTGGAATTATTGGGGAGACTTTTGATTGTCTCACCTATCGCTGATCAATTGGAAGTTTTCATTGACACTGGTAGTTACGATTATACTTTAAAAAAATTAATGACTATCTTTATTTTAATATAATACGACATTATTTTCTATATTATATAAACCCCTAAGCGTTTCAATTACATTTTATTTTTTACATTAGACTTTGAGCAATGGCGTTGATGTAGTCAGATAGTTGTGTTATTAATAATATAAGAGAACCAATCATAAATACTTAGACTTTGAGTAAAGCACATAAAAAAATACATTGTGACCTCACCGGAAATCGAATCAACGCCCACGGATGAACGGACAGCGCTTTACGCACTGAACTACGAGGGCTGCCAGATTTCACATAATTTATACGTATTCCTTATTCAGGTAAGCGTGCCATACTGTTCGCCTTTATGCTATAGCATAATAATAATTCAAATTTTGCCATATTATACACATTATGTTTTGTAATCACTCGTTAAAAATTACCGGCATAGTACATATCTGAAAGGTAGAGATGCACCCCTGAATTTATGAAACAGTATGTTTGTTCGGCCACTCATAATGCTGGCCGGAAACCAGAGAGATGTTGCCTCTGAACGCACCGTTTGAGCTGGACTCCAGCCAAGATCTGAGTCCTTTACCTCTCTCTTGCGTTGTTACGTAACGCAGTAATTCTTATGAAAGAAAACTAATTTAATATAATATATCATTGAAAAAATTTGAAAAAGTAAATTGAGGAAATATTCTGAAATATCTTTTGCGAAAAAATAGACAACGGTGAATATCTAAGAAACAAAATTAAATAGTCCTGAATATAAAACGTTATATGGGGTAATTTAGAAACCAAGTTTTTGATGAATTAGTCATCGAAAATTATATTTACTTCATGGATTCGTAATTTGTCACTTCATATAGGAAAAATTAGTTTTTCAAATAAACTTTTGATATTAATAAAGGCTACGAAACTTAAGAAAAATAGTGTACTGGTAGAAGTAAATGCATAATATTATTACATTATATTATTAAAGCACTCAGGTTTTGAAAAAGTAACATACAATATGTTGGTATTATGACCCTCTTGAATGAGAGACTACAAAAATACTAGAGAATTTAATAGTTACATATTATATAAATTGTACGTAAAACATTTCACCATAGCACAGTTTGCCGTGAGCTTTTTATCAGAAAGAGATGGCCGTTTACTATACGGTCTCCAATTTTATTGGATTCAATATGAACATTAATTCAATTTTCATACCTAATTTGGCAAAATTTATAAATTCAAGAATGAAAACCTATCATGACCTAACATAACAAATAATGAAGTATATCGGCTATTTTCAAAATTGGTATGCTGCTGGCTTCCTGTAAAGTGTAAACTGATAAGAACCGTGTTTTGTTTATACATGAATTGTATGTCAGCACTATACGACCCAAACAGGTTGGACGGTTTTTAATATACGGCCATATATTTCCGATACAACATTCCACGGTGAAGTGTGATACGGCGAACTGCATACGTACAAGTTTCCGATACGGAATTGAATATCAATAATCCTATCCAAATAGATATCCTCATGGGTGTGACATTATAGACAGCTTTGACTCTAGATCATTACACCAGTCAATTCTTAACATAGTGGCTTCGCTGATAGGGTCTTTGAGCTTGGTCTTGTTACCCGTTCAACATGTCCATGTGGCGGAGAAATACAGTATGCAAACCACAGTCTCTGGGAATGTCCTGTACGGAAACGGAAGAGCTGCTCAAGTCGGTTCAAGCAGCTGTTGGGCCCATCGGACCGTCCAACCTGGTCGCCACAAATGCAAATTTTATTGCATTTAGAAAATCTGCGGCGTCATACTGCCAACGTAATGATCTCTTTACTTATAATGTTCGGCAGTTTTGTATTAGCTTTAATTTGTTACTTACTACAATTTTTAATATTGCCTCTACGTGCTCATGTATTCCATGAGTACCTTAACTTAAAGTCATGTAAATTCAGTCAAAGCACATTTGAGTTCATAGTAACCTTAGTCTTGGGTACTTAACTGCTCCTGAGACATTCCCAGTCATAAAAATTAAAATGGTGATTCACACCCAAACGTAGGGTTCCGTGATACCCCCGATTAAAACCGGGTGTACTGTGGGGCGAGTGTAGTTTGGTAGTGCCATTAACTTTAATAAACAGATACAGAGTGTAAACAAAGTGAATGAACTATGGGAAGTGGGGTTGAAACATGATTAAAAAACCTAGGAATTATTGGCGGGGTACAGGAGTTAGTGAAAGACACGTGATGAGAAAAATGTATGGAAACATCAAAGAATCAAATATTTTTGAAATTATTTACAAACGTTATTTAGTTTAAAAATAACCTGATAGAAATGAAAACATTCAAACACACACATTTCCCATCGTCAAATGAATTTATCTGGAACTGACAAAAATATAATACAATCTTTTTGTGTAATATTTGAATCGAAAATGTATTTTTTTTTGCAACGGATACATGTTTTAGCCGCAAAACGTGCGTAAAAACACACCCTTATTTACAACAAAAGCCCCCCATGAAAAGCGAACAACATTTTTTTATATTCGTCCCTTTTTAGCACATTAAGTTAGACATCTATGTTTCATTTGCTCGTCGTTAAAAGCCCTGTACAGCAGGAGTTGTCAATACCTAATTTGATAGATCATATTATCAATATTATGTACTCATCGAACGAATTGGATTATACATTATCGTTTTCCATTCACGCTTTTTTGAAACGTAAAAAATAATAGGCTTTCACTTTGTTAAAATGAAAATTTGTTACTGTAGTAGAAATTTTCAATTATACCTACTTTTTACTTATGTGAAATAATTTACGAAAAAATTAAAACTTCAGCTTATTTTGCCTGTATATAAATAATACCTACACAATATACCAAACCGACATGGAGTGCATTTAGGGACCTGAATAGTATCTTCAAAGGTGACCTCCCATTGTATCTTAAGAGCATACTTCAGTGAAACGGCAAATAATTTTCAACTATTATAGGTGCGAAGAAATTTTGGACTCGCTGGCAATCGGAGAGCGATAGTCGAGCTGTAAACACGTCAATTTGTTTCGTGATGGCGACGGGGGTATTAATTCTTAAATCGTGTAAAGATGACTAAAAAACGTTACACATTTACTTGAAAAAGAAAACGTGTCAATGAATATAGTATTATTGTTACTTATAGAACAATAAACAGAACATTAAATGGATGCATGTTGGATTTACATGACAAATTATATTTCGTTAGGCACGCATCGTTTGCACAATCTGCGCATCGCCTAGCCACGATCTTTTTAGACCATGCCTCAACTGAGGTATAGCCAAACATAAAATGTTCAATCAAGCTACCATCGCTCACATATGCATGTAAAACATAGACTCTTAATTCAAGAGATGTAAAAAAATGACGAGTAGCACAACGTGGCATGGAAAGAAGCATGTTGGGCATAATGCGTAAAAATCACAAAATAAACGAATGCATAAAGAAGCAGACGCGAGTACGCGATGTGATAGAGGTCACTAAGCAGATGGTTTTGACATGTTGCTCAGTGAGTGGACAACCGCTGGACGATAATGCCGTCATGCAATAATGGTACCCAAGAGTCGCTGAATACTTACAAGGATGCCCTAATACTCGCTGAATAGACGAACTCATAATATTTGGTGGATTTCCATGGCAACGAATAACTAGGGACCGAGAAGAGTAGAGGAAGCTAAGGGAGACCACCTTCCAGCAGTGGATCGACCCTGACTGGTGATAATGATGGCATACATTGGTAAATTGATACCACGAAGTAAACTGAAAATAAAATCTTATAGTATTAATTTAGTCTCACGTTAATTATTAATAAATGTTGATTTTCTCCCACCAGGGCCGTACTAAGTTTGACTGCCTACATAATTTTAGATATTTTATAGATAAACTAACATTTTTTGACTATTTTCTTCTATGGATTGGATTAGGCAGGGTTTAATAAAAATTTAAAAACTAACAGACAATATCTACACACTATTGTCTTAGTTCAATGAAAACAAAATAAATACGTATGACTGACAAAGTTTAGTGTCTAATATTTATATTGGATCTTAACAACCTACCTTCACCCTTCACCACTGGTATATTATGACGGTCAGGCCTACAGAACAGATAACAAATAGAATTCCGATTGGCTATATTCCGATACAGTACATTTTGATGCAGGGTTTATAGCCATTATTAAATACTAATATTAAATGAGCGTCAGTGCATAAACCGAGAGCAGTTGTCCGTATTTGACGTATGACGTATTCATGACACGTGCTTAAATTTATCCCATATGCTTCCTTACTCGAGATCGGTTGCCTGCTTCTCCTTACCCGTTAGGTATTTCAGTTTCCATTATTTCTGAGTTCCCTGGTCAGGCCGTAAAACCCAAGTATAACAAAGCGTGTCGACATCCCTTAATATTGAATGCACGTTATAATTACGTGACACACTCTGTATAGCATATTATTATTATAGTACATATTACGTAACTATTTAATCTCATTTTTATTTTACCACGTTTTTATTAGCTCGTATTCTTGTTTGTCCGGTACAGATTTTTTCTTGTGCTGCACAATTTTTTTCTTGTTTGTCCAAGATTTTTAAGTAACTTCCCGACTAGCTAGACATTTTAAACGTTTAGGGCCGTTTTGGATGGGACACCGGTGTCGCGCTCGTGTATAATAAGGAGGCCTTTGTATTCGAATAAAGGGGCCTTTGTATTATGTTTATGAATGCCCCAGAGCTAATGAGTCAACGCGTGTCCGGTACACTTTTCCGTCGGCCGCTACATTCTCAAGCCGCTGATACACTTGTTTTTATTACCGCAGCCAGTTTTATTGTCTAATTTATAACGCGAAATTATGCGTTGACTCATTAACTTTGAGGCGTTCATAAACGTATTAATACAAAGCCCTCCTATATTATATCGAGCGCGACACCAGTGTTCCGTCTGAAACGGGCCTTAGAATATATCAGAACACGATGACAATGCACTCTTTTTATACGTTTGGCCATCTTTAAGCAGAATTGAATTCATTTTCAGTTAATTCTCTTTTGTATGTTTCGGAAAAAATTCGTTAAAAGTAATATTTACTACTCACTATTATTGGTTGCTAAGTCGGTTCTAGCAACTAAATTATTAATATATACGTGCATTACTATGGAAATCAATATGAAATGTCAAAATTACATTTGTGTATTCTATAATATTTATTCAGTCTTTCTATCAAGTGCAATAAAAAGTTTTTATTAATACATAGAATTGTCAAGTTTATATGATTCAACAGAAAATTTAAAAACGTAGTATATAAAAGTTCTTTTTATCTTGTAATTATTAAAATTTTATTTAACGATTTATTTTGATTTATAATTATTAAATTTTGTGCATATAAATAATATTAATGTGACATGATGGCTTAAAAGCACATGTTAGTTAAACTGACCAGCCCTGATACCTAGGGTAACCATGCAATTAAACATTTGTCATATCGTTATCGCGGGCATGCAGGTTATTTGCTATGGCACGGGTGAGGTTTTTTGTGCCGCGTAAATTATGGTCGTAATCCCAAAAGAGTGAACTGTTTTGGCCCTAAGCCTGTAACAGGACTTGTCGATAAAACAATTTGAGACGACTATTTTGCGACCTCACTGACAGAAAAGGTTTACGTTTAATAAAGACCCAGCAATAACTGTTACACAATATTGAGGATAAGAGTAATAATGTGACTTTTTTATATTATTTATTTGTACGTTTATACTGCGGTTGTTAATTTATTTTTCCAAGTAATAAATTACAAGATACCGTTTGCGTAGGCGAATTTGCTTTTCAGCCACATTGGTACGATTGCTAAAAGGAAGCTAGTAAATATTTAAATTTATTTATTTACAACATTTTAGTTTAGTTTACGATATTTGTTGATTTATTGATCAATAAAAATTCTTGATGTGAAAAAAATTATATTTATATAAATAACAGGTTATCGAAAAGTCAATAGAATGCCATAAAAATAGAGTCTGAAAATTTCTACATTTATGCAGTTCACCGTATCACACTTCACCGTGAAATGTTGCATCGGAAATATATTATGGTCAAATATGAAAGACCGTCCAACCACTATGGGTCGTATAGTACTAAGATGAAATTAATTTCTAAATAAAATACGGTTTTTGTCGAGTTACAGGAAGCCAGCGGCAAACAATTTTTTTTTTAAAATAGCCGATATACGCACTGGATTATTTGTTAGGTTAGGTTAGGTAAGGTTTACATTGGAACATTATTGTGTGCAATACTCCACGACCAACGCGTATTTTTTAATTTCGGTGACATAGAGATGACCGTAAAGCATACATTTTTTGATAATGTACTATTAAAAGTATTTTAATTAAAAATTACGTATATAAAACATTAAAAAGTTTTTTTATATTGAAAATCAAAGCTAAATCCATAGCTATTTTTTAATGAAATGTGAAATCGTTAAGGTGAATACTCTAACTAACACAGGCACGTAGCGGAAAAGTACGAAGCTTGAATTTTGAGATATTTTAAATAAACAACGTATCTAAAACATTAAATATAAACATATATTTTATTTGAAGTAAAAAAACTTATAATTAAAAATGATGTTACTTGCATCGTACATATTAAGTGGAATTTTTAATAATGATAAACTATGTACAAATCTAAACGATTTTCATTTATAAAATTTCGTAAAATCAATATAGTGTTTAGTGTTTACATATTATGCTATATATGAGATTGCTGTTGCTTATAGTAAAGACTTAATGAATGGGTTAGCGAGATTTAAAATAGTAAAGCAAATCATGGTGTATGGCCTTTCCGCTTTATAACTTTAATTAGTCAGCCAAATAAGAAACTGCCGTAAAACGTATAAGATAATTGTGGAATTACTTTGTTAAAAGTGCGAAGCATTGTTTTTTTCCAATCTTTCTCATTTTTGTTAATTTATATGAAAAAACAAAATTAATTGGCAACAGTTATTGAAGTTAAGTTATGAAGTTTGACTTATTACCCATGTGTTAGATACTTACACATGGGAAATAAGTCAAACTTCATTCAAATTCAGTTTGTTTTTATTTCTTATTAAAAGTATTTTTTCTGTTATATTTTCGTTTTTATTTTATTTTTCATAAAAAATAATAAAAATCCATACCAAAAGCTTAGGGATTATATTTACCAATCCCGGGATTCATATGTATCAAAAACAGTTTGGGATCCCGGGATTGGAATCCCTAGTTACAATATTGATGCCATTTCTTGGTATAATATAATAATAATTGTATTCCTATTGTTTGATGTTTTATGAAAAAAGCAAGAAAAAACCATTTTATTTTTGTCTGTAATGGTTTTAAAATGCCGTAATTATGTTGTCATTATTGTTAAATTATTATTAAATATATGCTTTGATATTCAATGTAAAATTATTGTTTGATAGCTTAATATATTACACAATTATTCATGTACAAGATACGCTATCGTATTTTTCGATCAAAATCGACATTTTTCGTGACGCCTAAATGTCAAATATAAAATTCAAACATCAAGAGTGTTTGTGTGAGTGACTTTAAATTTTCAAATTAAGAATCGATTAATTCCGTCAAACGAGCTTTGAGGCTTCGCAGGCACGTCACGCGTCGGGCATTATAAAATTATAATGATAATTCTATTCAGATTTTTTTGCCAAAGCTCTAAGCTCTGCAGTGCTGATTTGAGATAGAACAGATACTGAACATGGTTTATCTTTATCGTTCGAGACAAAGACTTTAATGGTTTTTAGAGACTCTTTTTTTAAAAAGCTTCTTTATAGTCTAAACAGATGATGTATTACAATCTACGTAGAGTAACAGGAATGATATTCCTTCTCTACAAAAAATTATGGCTAAGATCGTCATGTTTTTTTGCATGTCGTTTTCATTTCATTTTACCTTATTATAAAGCAGTGGCGAAGGGTGGAGGTAGGCTATATGATCCGACATAAATAGTTCACACGAAATTTTGTCAGTCAAACGTATTTATTTTCATTAAACGAAGACTTAGCTTAGTCTTACACTCCCACATACGAGATTGGTAAATAGAAATAGACAGGTCATAAAACCTAAATACTTATATGAAAGCATGCCGACTACATTCTGTATTGAATGCAGATTACAAAAGAGATTATTATAAAAGAGTTTATGCGATGAAACTACAAAACACTGGTATCAAATCAAATTTATTTATTTTACATGTAATGAACATAACAAATTACAAATTCAAAGCGTTCACGACATGTTATAAAATAAGTGTTAACAATTTTTAAAATAAAAATATAGAGAGATGTGACTTAATAATACACTCAGTATTAAAATAAGAAACAAAATAAGAAAAAAAAGAAAATAAAGCAACAAAAATAATAGTAGATGGAAGCACACAGGGTGAACTATCGATAGACACTATCTTAAAAACTTATAAAACAAAGTCCACTGAAATTCACCCTCACGTAGGTGGAATATATCAATATCCGAAGTGATTTCATTAAACATGGTTATTGCCTTCCCAATTGGTATTACTAATGGCAGGTTAGTTCTGCACCTTGGGAGAACAAACAACGGATGCCCTCGATTCCTACGGTAATTATCAGAGACGCACAAGCCAACACCACCAAGAATAGCAGAGTTCACATTTACGCTAAGTTTAAGTCTGAAAAATTATGTAGCTAAATAAAGATCTCTTCTAAATTTTAAGCTACAGTATATAAGCATACCTAAGAGAAAGTCAGTCGGATAGAGCCACGGATAATATCCATACAGCCGAAAGTAAACGAGTCTAAAAAAAATCTTTTGGACTCTCTCCACCATAAGGCCGTACTTCAACTGATGCGGGGCACAAACGATAGACCCACTCTCAAGTATGCTTCGAACTAAGGCGTTATTGAGAATTTTTAGTATCGTAACATCCGAAAAGACCCGGGAAGTATACAGGACAAAGCCCAACATTTTTAGCGCTTTTTTAAAAAAGGTATATATATGTCCACTAAACGTCAGTTTACTGTCAAACGTAATCCCAAGATACCTTACAGATGATATTCGCGAGAGAACTCTGTCATGCATCGAGTACTGGAAAAACAATACTCGTTATGCTTTAGTAAACGATAAAACACGTGCATATTTATCAATATTGAAGTCCAGTTTGTTACGCCTGCTCCAATCTAATATATTATCTATATCAAGTTGGAGTTGACGACTATGTCCAAGATGACAACTTCCATGAAAGTCATTAGCAAACAACAAAAACATAGCATTTTTATTACCAATGCTATGTCATTTATAAAAATCGTGAACCAAGAATGATACAAGAAGACTGGAGAACGACAGATATTCTAAGATATTATAATATTATAAGATATTATAAGAGCGGAAATGACCGAAGAAGAAGATTATTTTTGGATATCCCTTCTATAATAATTGAATAACTATTAATATAATATTCGAAGTCGTCACGTCTAACAGAAAATATTTTTAAGTTATGGTATCAGTGTTTATTCATACTAAGAGAACGCTTATAATAGGAATATGTGGCTTAATAATCTACATTCCGTTTATTACTAAGTCAATTGATATCAATATGTTATTATGCAATATTGAAATTTCATGCATGTTAATTATTGCGCCTGGTATATCCACTGACTGGAGGAAATTTAATGCAGTTGTTATACCGACTATGAGGACGTGTTTCGATATTAGATATAAATATTATATTTAATCACTAATATTACATTAATTAATACGCCCAATTACAATACTTTCTAAAAAAAATACTGTGTAATTTATTTTCTAAGAGAAGCATCCATAGAATGTGAATTAAATCATATTAAATAAAAACTACGCCGATATTACAAATTACGATATAAGTTGTTTAACTTTAAATTATAATGGTTTTAAGTTTTGTACTTGAAACCCGAGAGATGCAGGTTCGATTCCTAATTTTTTCAAGAAGATTTTTACTATTGGTTATAATATATTTTAAATTAAAATTAAATTATGTTGGTTCCATAATTATAATGTTACGTTCTTAAATCTTGTGAATATTAATAAATTGTTCGTTAAATAAAAAAAGTAATAATTAAAAATAACTATATTTCTATGATGTACGCGTACAGGTTTATATTGATACTTTTTACTTGATATTTAGCAACGAACGAATGCTGGAATTGATGCCAATGATATTATTAATGGACAACGCACTCAATACAGTAGCTATGGATTTCTTAGACATTCGCACATGTATAAGTAGACGTCACGCAATTTCCATTATGCGATATCACGCATCGGGAATTTATAGCAATATCACCTTTATTGTAATGGAGTTAGAACAGTGTTTCTAGTGTCAATGTTTATTTGAGCGAACCCGTTTGAACCAAACCATTCGGCAGACCCGACAAAAAGCATCGGGAATTTATAGCAATATCACCTTTATTGTAATGGCGTTAAAACAGATTAAGCCATTCGGCAGACCCGACAAAAAAGTGGGTGTCATTTTTTTTCCAGATGTCATTGATTGATGCTCTCTAGACAACTGACGTTTCCGTCTCGTTATTGTCTATGCTCTAAAAATGAGCAAAGACAATAAATGTCAGTTGTAGAGTTGAGCAAAACCTCTACAGACTAACTTCCAATTTTACAATGCAAAAAGGGAGAATGTTTGACAACCCTATTTTTTCACTGTTTATTATCATAATATTAGGTAAATAAAAAATATTGAAAATTTTTTATAGATTATTTTTTAATTTAAGTACCAATATGAAATACATACAAAGAATGGTAAGTTCAGTTACTGCTAAGAAAAAGTCGACAATCACCCTTTTTAGCCTGTGTCAAAATGAAATATCTTATTTGTCGAAACATTTTTGTTCTATATTGTTTTTAGTTGTAAAATTTAAAGTACGTACACAACATTTGCCACTAGGTGGCATTCAAATCTCCATTTTGCAAATTTACAGACATCATGTCTTTTTCCCATGTATCTTTCAAATATATATATATATTATAATATAATGAAATTAAAACATCCAGTCAATCTAAATAATTATTTATATATTATGAATATTATGTGTATTATTAGTAGTTATGATACTAAGATAATATAATATTATACAATGTTTTGATATGAGAACAAAACAAAAGCATTAGTGCATTCACTTGGAGAGGTGCAATTATAACATAATGCATCCCTGACTAAATAGCGATACATTTCGCGTGAACCAAAGTGAATTAACAATATAGGAGTATTATAAACGGATTTCAATGACTTTAATTTGCATAATGAATTACTATACTGGTATTTTATAATATTAATATTTGTGTATGTTATGTCATTTGGTTTTGACCGAGTACAATCGTGAGTCCCAGACATTTCGCGTCGAGTTGAATGTTGCTCCAGCCATTCCCATTCGGATAGCGAGCTCTTTATGCAAAATGCCATCTCCCGTGATGTGTACCCCCAGGTACTTGAAGCTTTCGACGCTCTCGATGTTTTGTCCATCGCTAATCAGAGGGAAATCTGGATCAGGACAGGTACTATTGCACAAGACGTTGGTTTTCTTTGCGTTGATTTTAAAACCAACGCGAGAGGTGTTGTTATGCAACCTGTTGATTGTCTCTCGAATGCCCTCGATTGAGTTGTCGAATAGGACAGCATCATCGGTGTATTCCAGGTCGCATAGCTTCACCGTGGGGGTAACAGGTATGCCTCGGTCGGGTGGTATTGACTTCCGTAGTAAACCAAATGCCGCCTATTCGACGCTTGCATTGTGACGGTGCTGCTTTACGGTAGCAAATCATGGCACCTTACGAAGGCTCAGAGCAACCGTATACTGAGTTTCGAAAACAGATGTTTACGACGAATACTGGGTGTGCGGTGGTATGACTTTAGGAGCCACGAGGAGCTAAGAAAACGCACCGAGCAACCTCTCATCACGCTGAAAGTGAAGAGGCGACGTTGGACCTGGCTCGGCTACGTGCTGCGGATGCCAGAAGAGAACTTTTACTTGGCTTGCCTGTTCTTCAAGCCGACCGGATTCTGGCGACGTGGAAGGCCGCTAAATACAACCTACAGAGTGTATACGGCGGAGCTACGGGATGCTGGTTTGACCTGGAACGAAGCAAGAAGACTGGCGAGCGACAAGGATTCTTGGAGGCGCCGCGTGGTGTCCATATGCTCCAGTTAAGGGGCGGATATGGCCAAAGAAGAAGAAGATTTTATCCCAAATACCTCCTTTTAAAATCATCAAATAACTAAAACAATAATTAATTTATTACCTACCTATACATAATAAAAATAATACCATTAAAATATCTTTAATTTTTACAGACAGTTTCGTTTAAGGCACATCCGATTCATTTGCATATTCATTATTCGGAATTAAATCAACGTAAAATTAATAAAGAGAAAAGGGCCGGACCCCTCCCTGGGGAGGGCTTAAATCTCTCAGCCCTTTATAACAAATAAAGGGGGCACAGAGGGGGTCTTGATGAATGCTCGCGATCAGTCACCTGCTTTGTTCAGTTTGTAAGACACTGCCCATTTTAATTCTGGGATAAACTTTCCCAATTGTTATTAGTCATCCGGATTAGTCAATAATCATCAGGCACTTGTTATTATTGGGTTGGTACCTAGTCAATTTGTGTAAACATAAAAATAAATATGTCTACCTATTATTGTATACTATTATAATTGCCTAATATGAATTATGCTTACATACTGCAGACTGCAATTTAGAAGTGATATTTATTTAGCTACGTATTTTTTTCGACTTATATGAGGTATAAATGGGATCTCTGCCTATATACTCTGTATAATAACTATCTTAGAAATAGAGAGCATCGGTTGTTTATTCTTCCAAAATGCAGAACCAACCTGGCATTGGCAATGCTAATTGGAAGGGCGATATCTATATTCAACCAAATTTCTTCAGGTGTTGATATATTCCACGTACGTGAGTGTGAGTTTAGGTGGAAGCTATTTTATAAATTCTCCGCTCCGCCCCCTTGGGCCCATCAGATGATGGTTACTAAAACCCTGACGGCTGAAATTATTAACCATGGAACATGCTTTGCCTACTGGTTCTCTGAATGCTGGTTGTCCAAATTCGAAAGAAAATTTATTTGTCAAAATAACCGAATCCAAAAGATTCAAACAATTTTACTTTTCTGAAATTTATGTAATTACAATATTAAAACTAAAGAAGTAATAATGACAGATGAACAATACGTCGTACAGAATGTAGGCTACGGCTACTGAACGTAAAATGAAAATAATCGGCACGCGGAAGTAATCGTGGCGGGGCGCTGGCCGCGGGCGGGCTGCGTGTCTATAGTTATTCTACGTCTATTTTTCGTAACGCTGTTGCGTCAGAGATCATGAGTAAAAACATGTTCTATGTTAAAAAAAAGAGGCGTCACCTCTAAATGAAATTTCTTAAATTTCCGGGAAAAGATTTTTATCCAAAGTTTAAAAAAATAGAAAAGCCATTGAATTTCATCCGGAACAAAATTTTGGCTGGAAGTTCAATAAATTGGCAAGGAAGGGTAATTTTGTAACAATGACGATTTTTTGAGAAATCACTAATCCATACTTGAATTCTGATTTCGAGAAATGAAAATTGTCGAGAAATAACATGCTTTACCTATAATAACATGACGTATATTATGTAATGTAAACTTTTTGGTGTACTACCATTTTTGATTATGAGTGCAAAAATCAATGAGTGAAGTTTATTTTGACAGAATTTAGTTAATAAGCGATGGTTATTAAAATTGAAAAAATTGTACCCGAAACTTTACAAATAGGTAATTAATCACTGCTACTACTGTTTTGGGTAGCATGGTAGTCATACTTGGTGTAATTTTAATGTTAAGTTACACACACCTGTATAAACATTTTTTTTTTAAAATAAAACCCCTTTATCTCGGGAATTATGACAATGCATTGTAACAATATTCATACTAGTATCAAAATGGAAGATTTAACACATTGTACTTCTCGCCACGCAGGATTAAAATGCACAGAAAAAACTTTATTTTCCATAATATAGGATGTCTCAGTTTAAAAAAAAATATTTTCTTTTTTATTCTCATATTATAAGGCCTATATATATTCACGTGCGAGCACCTAATACACACTTAACATGATAGACGCAGTTTATTTTATGATTCGTTATGACCAAAATTAATCTTTCCATAACTCGTTGCGCAACTCGTAATTGTAGCATTACTACATTTTGTTAATTTTTCAGAAATATACGTGACCACTAATTAATAGTACCTACACATTGGTTAATACTTTACGCCTTAAGGCCTTGTCCAGATGACGTGATTTTCATTACAACTCGCGCGCATTACAGGTAGCAGTGACCTCATTGAGCGTCCACTCTCGCGTGAAAAGTGTGAGCCATCGCCAGACTCTCGAGTACGCGCGTATTGCGCCTCGAGCAGCCTGTGATGTCGACCGCCTCACCGCTTGAAGCAACATTGCTTATACCCATTCAAAAAAATGTATTAATCACCTAGCTTGTACGTCCGTT
The DNA here is from genome assembly GCF_057557595.1 of Rhyacophila brunnea. NCBI lineage: Eukaryota > Metazoa > Arthropoda > Insecta > Trichoptera > Rhyacophilidae > Rhyacophila > Rhyacophila brunnea. The sequence continues at coordinate 24,350,847 of NW_028232904.1, read as the reverse complement.
ATATGGGCGCAGTACATTTTTGGTATTCGCGCGTAATGCGCGATGAGACACGCATCATCTAAGGCACAATCATTGGAGGTGCACCTCATGCCAGTTTGGAAACGTAAGCAATGTCGTATGTTAGAATGCAGATAAAATAATTTACAGTACCTATATTTTGAATAGCTAAGAACGGATATAATATTCCTTATAATAATTTTGTAGATTAGGATATACTACATCGAGACCCATATTTTTAAACATATTATATATACAGTCTTTGCTTTAAACCCATTCGGTAAGCTCCACTTTGTACAAGTGCCTACGATAGTTACCTACACATCTGAATTATAATCTCGTTGCTTCCGGGTTCAAATCTCGTATTGTTTTCAATCTGTATTTACATCTAGAGTATGTATTTAATATATTTGACGAGTAGTTAACGTTCATCTCTCGTAAAAAATCTATCAATGCAACCACCATGAAGACCGACAAGGTCTTCTGTAGATCAAACACAATTTAAAAATATATATTAATTTTCTTATTGGAATCACCTTAAAATAATAATGTGCAATATCAATTATTTGATAAAAAAATACTAATGAAAAATATCGAAAACAAAAGAGAAAAACAAAATGCTGCCTGTATATCGCGAAACTTGTTGTTGCATTTCTACAGTGTTAATATGCTTGCTGTGGTCTGAAATACATTTTTAACAGCATTATCCGGATGAAAGTCTCTGAGAGCTGTTTAAAAAGTCCCACAAGTTCATGATGTACTAATTTATTTTTCTTATTGTGTAGCCACACAGCGTACTTATTATTATTTGTAAGTTATAGCTTTCAAGTTTTCTTCGGCTTTAAAAATTTTAATGCATAAAGAAATTTATGATATCATCGTTTTATTTACTATTGTGTGTCATCGTAATTCTTGTGTATATTTAAAAATAAAATAAAATACTTTGTCATTTATTATTCTTCCTGAGAAACACAATTATCTTGTTGTATATTATAGTATATTATGTTCTTACATATTATTATAGTATCGCACTGTATTCACAAAAGTTTATAAAACGACATTAGTAAAATGAAATAATGCAGGTATTAGACACATTTTATCACATAAGACTTTCCGAATCGAGAAGGGAGCTCGTCAGGGATGTGTTTTATCTTCCCAGTTATTCAATATATATGTAGAGCATATAATGCGAAGAGCCCTAGATCATTGGCAAGGCGGAATAACAATTGGTAGCCAGAAAATAAACAACTTAAGATTCGCAGATGATACCACACTTATCGCTGTTGATGAAAAAGAACTCACAGAGTACTCCAGGAAGAGGAAGAGATTCGCAAATATGGCCTCCTTATTAATAGGAATAAGACCAAGTTAATGGTTGTTGATTGGGCCAACCTTCTACCAAAATCTCGAAACAGTCAACGAGTTTGCATACCTGGGATCGACCATCAGTGGAAAGTGCGGATGCAAAGCGGTAATAAAAAGGCGCAAACAGATTACAAAAAATGCGATGACACGCCTTGCCACTATATGGAAGGATCGGAGAATTTCAACTGCCACAAAAATGATGCTTGTGCAAACATTAGTGTCCTCGATATTTCTATACGGAGTCGAGTCGTGGACCCTGAAGGCAAGGGAACGGAAGGGAATTGATGTCTTTGAGATGTGGTGTTAGCTGATGCTTCGCATTTCTTGGACGGAGCACGGGACGAGCCAGTCAATCATCCAGAGACTGAAGATAAAGGAACGGCTCTCGACGATATGTCTAAGAAGAATTCTGCAGTTTTTTGGACATATTGTCAGGCGTGGACCGGACAACCTAGAGAGACTGGTAGTTTTGGGTAGTCTCCGGGAAGACGGAGCAGAGGAAGAGCGTCTGCTCGATGGAGCGACCAAGTGAAAGAGCTGACTGAGGACACCATCCATTCTGTCCTGAGAGAAGCGGAAAATCGAGAAGGATGGAAAGTCTTGGTCGCTCAAAAGATGGCGAAATTTAAATGTGATCACGATCCTCAGCAATGAGTGCACGACCGAGAAGAGATGAAGATTACATAAAAAAACGTTTTATTAATAAATAATAATATAATTTTACGTTTAACAGAATGATGTTTGTTGGATGGTGGTCATACATTTCCTTATACTTCCCTCCTACCTCAAATCCCCAGTTATTGTCCTCAATCCCCAGTTATTTATATTTTTCTAAAAATCGATGTTTTATAAAATAAATATAAAAAATATTAAAACTGTGAATTAGTCAAAAATCTTTATGTCAACACAACTTAATAAACTAAATTTAAATGATAAATATAACCATAAAATATAAATGTTTTAATAACGTAACAGTGGACATAAAGATGTAACAAATTCAGAGTTTTTTTTCAATTTATTGTAAGTTTATCTTTGATTTTTTTTTATTTTTAATGTTTTCAGATTCATATTTATTAATTATTAATACAGTTGAAATTGTCTCAAATTGTAATCTTCGTATTTTCAAGTCTCCCCCTTAAGAGCGTACATAATTAAAATGGCAAATAATTTTCAACACCATGAGGGACGTAATTTCGGTCGCGTTGCCATTCGAAGAGCGATAGTAGACTTGTGAGCACGCCAATTTGTTTTGTGATGGCGTCGGAGGAATATATTCTTAAATCGTGTAAAGATGACTAAAAAACGTTCCGCATGTACTTGAAAAAGAAAACATGTCAATGAATATACTATTATTATTGGTAGTATAACAATAAACATAACATTAAATGGACGCATGTTGGATTTTTATGACAAATTATATTTCGTTAAGGTCGCGTCATTTGCATTATCCGCGCATCGCCTAGTCACAATCTTTTTAGTCACGACCATGCCTAAGTTGATGTATAGTCCTAAAGCTTATGGAGTTAACTTTCGATTCTCGCCGGTAGGAAGCAGTTGAAATTAGTCTGTTCATGTTATGACACTATCAACTCTGCCCCGATGGAAGTGATTGAGATTATTCAAATATTTTGCAAAAATTCTTATCAGAAGCAGACAAGTAAAGCTGGCCAAACTTCTTAATCTTGTATTATTATACATTTTACCGTATCCGGAAATTTGTACGTAAATAATTCACCGCATGACACTTTCGTGCGCCGCAGTACGTGAAACATGAGTTTGTGTAACATTTAATCAAATGACCAGTTCTTCGTTGAATATTTCACCGTGGAGTATATTTGTACGTATGCTACAACATGTGGCAAATTTTGTGAGATGTCTTTACTAGGTTAGATTAGTTTTTTAGTTTTCTTAGTTTTTCCTTAGTTTTTTAGTAATCTAATTGTAACAGTACTATTTGCAAACTATCGCCGCATTTTGTAAGATACGTACAAATGTATTCCACGGTGAAATGTTCAACGAAGAATTTGTCATTTGATAAACTGTTATACGAACTCATGTTTCACGTACTGCGGCACACGAATAAGTATCCCACAATGAACTGCATACGTACAGCTTACATGTAACCACATTTTATAACATTGCACTTTTTCTACACTGATACGCCTCTTTGCTTGATTACCTCGCATAAAATTAGAACAAATTTAATAATGATATTCAATTATATTAATATAGTAATAAATAAACAAAAAGATAATGGTTGAGCTTTTTAAGTAGACTGTAATTATTTTAAGGGAAGATGATGAGGTCGGCTCTAGGGGTGGAGGCGATGGAACAGAATGCCAGACACTGACCTTTTTGATGATGTATGATGGCTCAGTGTTCTGGTTTCAACTTTCGCTCGCGCAGTATGGTTGTTTTGGTTCACCCGGTTTGTACACTCACGCACTTTGTGACACAGTTTTATCGATTATATGTAAGGGTGTATCAATGATTATGATAGATTCTGAATGAGTCTGTATCTATTGAGTCAATCACTTAAGTGACGGAAAGCTATAAGAAGCCCGCTCGCGTCCGCTATTGAGATTCAACTGAATGCTCTTTGTAACACCGTCTCTTATGATCCGTAATTGCTTATTGATTATCTGGTAACAATAACACTGGGAATTAGGAGGTGGGTGAGGAGATAAGGAGTGGAATGGGAATATAAATGGCCCAACCAGATAATATAATATATAAAACAAATACCTCTACCAATTGTTATATTGTGTTCGTAATTATTCTAATTTTTTAGGTTTTTACTTATGAAAACTTATATGAATTTTATTATTGTTATTTTGATATCGTTTTTAATATCCGAAAATTATATACAGTCTACGATATAATATTATTCCATTATATCGTACACCCGAGGCTCGGTACTCAGTACCAACGATCTTTATTCTACTAAAGAGTGAGGAGTCGAGGAAGTATTATTTTTTGAAAATTTAAGTGCAGAACTCTACGTCTTTCATAAAACAAGGACGCATCGCTCAGATCAGGAATAAAAATGTAAAACTACAGAGAAATATAAATAATTACAAGATAAAAAGAACTTTTTATATACAACGTTCTTAAATTTTCTGTTGAATAAACTTGACTTGACTAGCTTAAATGTTCAAAAAAATTTGTGCTTGATAGAAGTAATACTGAAATGTCATTTTGACATTTCATATTGATTTCCATGGTAACGCAGGTATATATTAATAATTTAGTTGCTAAGAGCCCAAACCCCTAGCAACCAATAAAAGTGTTTTACTTTTAACGGATTTCTTCCGATTTTTTTTTATACAAAACAGAATTAACTGAAAATGAATTCAATTCTACTTAAAGATGGCTAAACGCACTAAAAGAATGCATTGACATCGTGTTTTGATATATTCTAAAAGTTTCAAATGTCTAGCTAGTCGGGAAGTTAGTTAAAAATCGATTGCAAGATTTGTACTGGATGAACAACCACCGGACAAACAAGAATATGCTCAACTATAACCTAAGTAGGTAACTAAAATAAAAGATTGTAAGAGTAAATTACTAATTATTGTTAAACTTGGTTGGTACAATACAGATAAGGCTTTTGGACGTGGTAGATGAAGTCTATATTAATATCTGACTGTTGTTTATATGAACTTTATTCTCCTCTCGTAAATCGTCTCTAATCATTCCATTTTCAAATATTATTTGTAAACAATCCAGTTTTTTTTTGCGCCGCTGGAACATATTTGATTTAAACTCGTAAGTTTCCTCCTACATAATTTATGAACGGCACGTTTGCTTATGAAAAGCAACTTTAAGCTCGCTCATGTTTTCCCGCTGAAATACGGCAGTTTGATTTAAATTTCGAATACAGTTTCTTTATTTCGCGCAAAAACGGAAGTTGAATTGTTGGATTTTTATTTTATTTTGTTTTTATTTTATTTATTTTTGCTGCTCTCGAGTGCGATTTATAATAATATCTATTTCGGTTGATACTTACAAACATAAACAAACGTAAAAATATCATATATTCAAGATTGTAAGGCTACGTATATACCTATCGACATTATTGAATACTTACCTGAAATTACGTTAGAGAAAAATATGCAATGCTTGATTGATGATTTTAGAGTATAGTAGACCGAGATGGAGTATGACAATTGGAAATTGAAAATTGAGATGCGGCGATAAATACTAATATTATGACACTAACGATACGCTCACTATTGCAATTCAACATTATATTATTATTAAGCATGCACGAAGCTTATACGAGTTCACACGAAGTTGGCCGAGATCCGCAAAAAAAAGAAATGCTTCACACGACACGCGTAGTACCAACTTAAATATTCGAATATACTGTGTTACCAATAATTGTTGTAGATAATTACCGTGTGTACGGAACAATACCGAGTGATATCCGTGTTATTTTGGATCAAAAATTAGAAACGTGTTACTGTGTTAATTAGTTAGAATAACGCTGTTTACCGGTAAATTATAATAACTCTGGGATGTGGTTTTGTGGATTAGGGTATGATGATGGTAGGAGATCTTCTCTCTTGATGTTTAGTAATTAGCCATAAATTAACCAACATAATTATTGGGGAACTTTCCTAGAGGATCTGCATACCGTCACCTTACTATTAAAACCTCGTACGTATGTTTAAGAAGAATGTTGAGGGGAAGAAAAAAAACGTAATAAAAACAATATTTTAAACACCTCTCTAATCGATGAATCTGCTAACACTGTTTGTGAAATACGAGGTTTTAATTACATGTTTGAAACTACGAGACCTACGAGTTTTTTTTTAAATTTGTCGATAGATGGACAGCATACTAGTCTAGACTCTAGAAAACCGGGTTTTGATATGATTTTAAATGTTTTTCTGTTTAAATTTTGTCGAACAAATTTAATTTTTCCATAATATTGGACTTGCGACATTTTAATAGTAAGGTGATGATACAGTATTTCTATTTTCGCCTATGCGTATTATTTTAGAATTTTTTTAGGCAAAACTGACGTAACTAGTTATCATAGCTAACGACTCTGGCGTAAAATGGAAACCCTGATGGACTCCTGGGGGATATGAAGACTGCAAGATCGATGAGAACTAAGTAATCTACAAGAAACTTTCAAAATGTACATGGAAAACCCCATACTAGATAAATTGGAGACACTTTTAAGAGCCAGCTGATAGACTCGGATGCACTGAGCGCAGTTGAAAGACATGAGGAGGTATATATTTCCAGCTGTAGATGTTTGTAGGGTAAAAAGAGGAATATGTACATCATGGCTATGAATGAATCCTCGTAAAAAATGTCCGTAAAAATACTTACCACTTTGTGGATGAAAATATCTTGTGTACGTAGTATATTTTATGTATGTCATTACTCTACGCCAATGATGCACAATTTTGTAATCAGTAAGGATATATATCCGTTATATCCATTCCTACGATGGCCCAGTGCCGAAAGTGGCCGGTTTTATAAAATTATAATTCCGGGCAAAGCGGATTCAAACACGCCACTAACAATAAATGCATGTTATTATTTCAATGCATTTTAAACCAGTGAAAAATTCCTATGGGAGAAGCAAACAGCTAATCACTATTCTTCATAAAAAATCTGTTAATATAACCTCTTTTTCGTGGAGGCCCATCATAATATTATGCTCTACTTCAAAAAGGCTCCATAGTAGGCGGTTACTTGAAGCCTACATTCTAACAAAAATAGATGGAAAGTATTTAAATTTGAATAAATAAAAAACGTGGAGGATCCAATTTATCGTAAGAATAATTAATAAATATTTAAAAAATAAAATAAGAACCATCTATCCTCAGAAATAAAAACGAATAAAAAATAAAAGTCAAGTAGGTATTACACGTGTTTTCTAGCTAGTATTGAAATATCGATTCATTTGAGATGATTTTGGCATGCTTTTTGTATGAACTGCGTGTCACGTGACGTCGGGGTAGTCTGGATTTTTGGCGGTTGTGTGAAGCATCAGAAGATATTAACGCCTGAGAATGTCTCAGGAGTAGATGTCCAAGACTGAGGTCACCACGCTCTTAACTGAGCCTTGACTGAGTTTACTGAGCACACTTAATTTAATAAAACGTTCCATGGGGGAGTAAAACACGGATAACAAACAAAAAAGAAAAAGAATTCAATTAAAAATATAAAAAAATGCAAAGCTAAACAATACCACTATACAAAAACTATGTGAAGAGAAGATAATCACGTCAGCAGTAAGACACCGCAAAAGAAAAAAACGCTAAATTCAGCTGATCAATAACTATGTCTATCTTGGACGATAAACGTTGTATGATTAAGATACGTTTATATAACGCATTCAGGCATTTGGACGATGATTGAGTGACTTACGCGTCAGTTCAAGTAGGTCATATATGTTGAGCAAAATAAACAAAAATCGATTGCCAAAGTAGCTTGATTTAGAAGAGCGCTGATGAGTGGGTATTAAAAGTGGTGAATGGTAACAATTTGTCGCAATTAGTGTGTTACCGCATAGCATAGAGGTAATGCGCGGATGGGGCGTAAACCCGGGAGATGCAGGGTTTGATTCCCTGCCGGGGTGGCTTACTTTTTTCAAAAAAGATTTTTTCTATTGGTTTTAATATATTTTCTCAGAAAGTGTTTTTCAAAATTATGTATGTTCAATATATAAACATTTACATAGCACAAAATTCAAAGTTATATTTTTATAACATCCAAATCGTTGCTTTCTTTCATCGTATTGTGACTGATTTCAGTGCAATCTTCATGCATGAGTGCACAATGCATCGCCCCCGTCGCATAATAAATGCAGTTATTTGCATCTTTTCCACGGCAGGCAGACGAGCGCCAAGCCTTTACCTGGCCTCCCGGGACCACTCCAATTTGCATCGCTGCATTTTAAGACGGTTTGAGCATCTTGAAAATATCACAAGGCGCCCCCACAAAACGGTGCGGAAAACTAACAACAGAAATACTCGTTAGATCACGTAATAGACAATGTGAAGAAATATTTCTTATTTTAAACAGGCACTTAATTGTACATATAAAATTTGTTTTCAAGTAGCAAAATTTTACAAGTGAATAACGAAAAACGAACATTAGAGCGAAAGGTTTAAAAGAATACTATTTTATGTAATAAAAATACTTTATGCAGAGATCAAATGTTTAAAATAAATATAAAGGATAATTAGGCTTCAAAATTATATAAATAGATTATCTACAACGTTTAAGGAATTTCCAGGATCATGCTTTGAAAATATAATAAAAGCTCCGTTTTGACTCACGCTGAGCACGTCCGCCCTTAAATTACTAATTTCATAGTAAGCATAGTGAGACAGTATAAACCAGTGGATTTCAAACTTTTTTGTAGATTTGCGACTCCTTTATATGAAAAGTAAATGTTCCACGATGACAACCACGATGACCACGCGGCCTATAACGTCATTAGTCTCAGGCTTGAATCCTGGGTCTGGCTAGTACACGTCATATTGTTTTTCAATTTGTGGATGATTTGAGTATAGACCTAATAGCTTGAGCAAGTGGCTGACATCCATTTCTCGTAAAAACAAAATTTGTTAATACAAACCTCCACTATGTGGAGGCCCATTTATGATCTTATTAGGATCGGACATGGTCGATAAAAAATGTTTCACGATAGGGAAAAGCATCATTTCAGATTTTCTTGTACTTTGTACATTCTTAAATATTTGTGGCGTAGAAATTAAAAATATATTATTTCGTCGGTATAAATAGTGAGGTCAAATTTACTGCAACCTCATACCCCCCTTTTATAAATCATCATAATGTTATATCAGACCTCCGCTTGCGCATTACGTAATTTATATGGATGACCCTTAAATTTCTACCTTACACTTTTTTCATACAATTTAAATAATGCTCACGATAGCCGAACGGTTATACGGCAGGTTTATAATGTCATGGGTATCGGGTACAAATCCCAGGTCTGGCAAACTCACATGTTACTTTTTAATGTGTGTTTGGACACGGAATATGGACCTTATTTGAGCATATATGGCTAATATTTAATTCTCGTAAAAAATCTGTTAATACATTCTACACTCTGTGGAGGCACAAAAGATGTTCTTAGTATTGTTGGGTCACTAGTGTGGTGTTCGATGTGTAGGTAGAGGATGATGAGAATGAAGTCTACGATGTAGCAGGGTGAGATTTATTAGCAGCGTATCGGTACAATAGTATAATATTATACATGATAGTTACGAGCTAAGTACTTGGATTCGAGTGACATTGAGATAAATTATTCTTCGTTATTTATACAATAAAAGTAACACATTATTATAAAATTCTAGTACATAATCATATTAGACTACCTATAGAATCAGCGTTTTAAATTGAATAGCGAAATGAAATATTATTTGTTATTACAGTTGTACGAAAATATGATACTATAAAAAATGATTATTCAGCTAATACACCGTAATGATTAATAATGTGCTGTGATATGTAATAATATACCGTATTTAATGTCGCCAAAAAACTTGCTGATTTAGCTAAGATTGTTTGCTGGAAATGGATTTGCTGGGAATATATTACTGCGGAGCAATTTGATATAATAGATATTTGATCGCTTATTATTCTGCAGCTACGGTATCAAACATGGTAAAAAAAACATTTTTTTTGTTGTTTAACGAATAGTTTATCAAATTATTAGCAAGTGCAAGTACGCTATAACAAAAATTTGGAGAGATCCCAATACCGTTTAGCATTTAGAGTAATTAATTGATATTTATTAAAATACAAGAGGCGACCTACCAAAATTAACGCAATTTGTGAAACGCTTAAAACTATAAAAAAAAAAATTAATTTGTAATGAAATAATACACACAAAGCTTGGTTGGTAGAGTATATTGGCGCAAATCCAGTGAGCCTTGCCTCCAAAAAGTTTACTTTTAATATTTCACTGGGATGTTTTCAAATTATGTAGAAAATTATAAAATACTTTGAAAATAGGTAGCTACCAATTCATTTAATAAATTAGACGCTAAAGGTGCCCCCAACGCGTAACGATTAAGGTGACCATTCGATTTAATTAGCACGCTATTTAAATGTGGTAATTTAAAAGTAATTATCTAGTCAGCAGTCAATGTGTTTTAATTGTTATTATATTCAACCAATATGAAATCAATTTTACATAACTTATAAATATTAATATGTATAAAGAAACAATACGAAAGCTCATTTATTATTCGTTGTCTTTTCATTACATAGAGATAACTAGAAGTAATATACCCATTTGTATGTTACCATTGGTTTATCGCCTAGGCTTATGTAGATTCGCCCATTTTCTTTTTCACATACGTACATTATTTAACGAGAAATAAATTGGCCTGCACTAATAAAAACATCAAATTATGTAGATTCACGTTTCGAATACGGGTTGTCTAAATTCAAAAACTGCCATGTCATGATATATGCATGAGATCAACGTTTATATTATATATTAGGTTTTATGATCGATTTCATTTTTATTAAAAACTACCCCTCGACGCATTTCATACTACATCGTGTTTCGGGAGGATATAATAATATATGAGGTCTACAGAAAATTTCGCATACCAATATGCTTCCCCTCATCGTAATATAAGGGTGGGTAATTTAACTTGAAAGTGAATACCTTATAATATGGAGAATTTTTGTGTTACTATACATTTATTTATTAATGGTAAAGAATCTTTTTTTTTTTTTAAGTTACACCTCTTTTGGGTTATAAACAACATACTATTACAATTATTATTGGTTTGTGATCAATTCAATTTATTTAAATTATTTTTTTTAACATATTGTGAACATTACAAATTATAAATTTAAGACGTTCACAACATGACATTTAGAAACAAAGATATATTATAAATATAACAGTTTTACATAAAAAAAAGAGATATGTCAGTAGATAAATTAGATAGGTACAAGGAAGTACACCGGATGAGTTAAGCAAACCCTATTTTAAGGATTTATAAAACAACATCTACCTAAACTCATTCTCAGGTAGGTGGAATATATCAACACCCCAAGCAATTTCGTTGAACATAGTTATCGCTCTCCCAATTGGCATTACCAGTGGCAGGTTGGTTTTGCACCTTGGGAGAATAAACAACTGATGGTCTATATTTTTAAGGTAGTTATCAGGGACACACAGGTCAACACTGCCCAGAATAGCAGAATTCTCATTTATACCTCGTATAAGTCGAAAAAAATACGTAGCTAAATAAATATTTCTTCTAAGTTGCAGATTGCAGTATGTAAGCATGCCTAAGAGAAAGTCAGTTGGATAAAGCCACGGATACTATCCATACAACCTCAAGTAAAGGAGACTCAAGAATTTCTTCTGTACCCTCTCTACCATAAGGCCATACTTCAACTGATGCTGTGCCCAAAAAATAGACCCACTCTCAAGTCTGCTTCGAACGAAAGAGCCTCAAGGCAACTCAAGGCCTTATGTGCCATATAATTAATAATTGAAAATAGGGAATGTGAAGTATTTTAAGGTGTTAAATCTGAAAAATTTATCAACTATGAACGAAATTATTATTAATATAAGAGGCAGATTTTTGTCATTATTATGTTGATATCATTTTGAAATGTAAAAAAATAGCATTTAATGATAGAATCTATTTAAGATCTAATAACGTCCATATAATTATTATTATCTAATAGCAAGTTCAAGTACGTTACAACAAAAAATCTTGGAGTAAACCGTGACGTTGGTTAGTAAAGTAATACCTACTTTGATTTAAGATAAAAAGCCGATCGCCAATGGTAGTTCAATTTGGAAAACGTTTTAGAGAATATTAAAAGCCATTAGTTAAAATTTGTTGCAATTAATTATGACACCTTTAGACGAGTGCGATACCCGAGAGATGCAGGTTCGATTCCTGCGGGGTATCTTACTTTTTGCAAAAAGATTTGTTTCTCTTGGTTATAATATATTTTCTCAGAACTGTTTTCAAAATTATGTATGTTCAATAATTAGAATGTCACATTTCTAAATCATGTGAATTATTCTTTGAATAAAAAAATGGTTAATTAAAATATGTTATATTATTAATTCCATCGTCTTTTTGGTCATTACCTCGTGGCTAAGGATTGTCATCACCTTGAAACACGGTTATCTTCTGAGCGACCAAAACTTTCTACTCCTCTCAGTCCTCTGCTTCTCGCATGGCAGTGAAGGCTACCCCCAATGCTACTTAACTTCACCAGTGTACCGGCGATTGTCTTCCGCTTTACCTAATTTAAAGGTTATCCAAAACCATTAAAGCTCACTCAGGTTATCCAGTCCATGCTAAAAAATACGTCGAAAAAACTGCAGAATGCATTTTAAACATAATATTGTCCTTTATCCAGAGTCTCTTGATTATTATTGATCTGTCCTAGACATGTAAATCATTCAGCGCCAACACCACGTTTTGAAGGCGTTAATTGCTTACTGCTTCCTCGACGTCAGCGTTTATGATTCAATACCATAAAAATATGGAGATCACTAATATTTGTACAAACATAATTTGCTTGACAATTAAATTCCTTGATCCTTCCATATAATAGTGGTAAGACAACGTGATACATTTTTTTTAAATTTGTGTACGCCTTTTTATTTCTGCTTTACATCCGCCTTTTCCACAAATAGTCATTCCCAGATATATAAACTCATCTATTTTTCTACATTTTCTAGTATCCTTTGCTACTGATATAAGGCTAGCCCGATTGATAACCAATAACTTGGTATTGTTTCTATTAATAAGCATACCGTTTTTCCATAAAATCCAAAAAGGGGAACTATTGTGAACGTCGTTATTTTAAATTTGGAATATTGGCATATTTTACCTTCAATACTATTTATGAATACTAAATTGAAATCGAAATTGAAAAATAAATTTCTATTAGAGTTTGCAATTATTTATTCGTAATTTTAAAAATTTGCAATATTTTACACGTATTTGCCATGATAATAATATAATATATTACAATGATGTTTTATTGTTAACATTATAATCACACGAATGATTTTTTTTCGACTGGTGTAGGAGCTTAGGTCTGAGACTGCGTATGGTACGCTGTTATGTTCTCTCAATTCTTTTCTATGGTATGGAAGTATGGACGCTAAACCAAGAGATGTAACGGAGACTTGAAGCTTTCGAGATGTGGCTGTATAGGCGCATCCTAAAAATTCCTTGGACTGACCGGGTGACAAATATTGAAGTTCTCAATGGAATGGGGAAGGACCGAGAAGTTCTACGTAGTATCAAAACTAGGAAACTACAGTATCTAGGCTACATTATGAGAGGACAAAAATACAGCATTCCCCAATTTGTCATTCAAAGAAAGATCAATGGAAAGCGTAGCAGAGGACGGCGCCGCATTTCGTGGCTTAAGAACCTCCGTGATTGGTACGAGTGCAGCTCCACTGAACTGTTCTGGGTAGCAAACGACAAAGATAAGATCGCCTTGATGGTCGGTGGCCGACCTCCGCTAGGGGATGGCACAATAAGAAGAAGTAGGTACCATATTATCTTTTTATTCTAAAATTCACAAATTGTCGTTTAAAATAATACCTATATATAAATACATGTATGTATATTATCATTCCTATATTACCCACAGCTGATTCAGGCTTACCTCCCAAAATACCTTAAACTCTTCACTTCCTACCATTGACCAAGTGACCAACAGTTACGGGTCATGAATCAACCGGAATTTGGAAGAACATTCAGTCATCTAAAGAGAAAGAATGGGTGCGTGTTGGCGTACCGCGTTATGCAGAGTGATTTAAAACATATCTGTTCGAACTTTGTTGCACTAAGTCTGTTACGGATTGAATGAATGTCGTGTCCATCAATCATAAACTCTATCATCATCATTCATCAACCTGATATATCATCCATCAAAGTATATCGTCCGTTTACCAGTGGGTGATTGCGTGAACACCAATGTGTCTGGCACTGTGTAACCCCCCTCCCTTAGATCCGTAATATACCAATCAAGCATTCCTTCAAATTACAGTCCACTGCTAAAAGCGCCACCAGTTCTGGTGATAGATCGTTATATAAGCTGTTTTGTTGACATTTCACATAATATGTTAACGAAAATATGTTCCCGCCATCTTTATTATTTTCATTAGATAAGCATTCAACCGGACATTAAAAACGACTTAAAATCTCGTTTGGACAATTTTATATATCTCTTAGGTAAATTAAATAAAATTGTATGTACATACATTCAGTATTAAATAAAAAAAAATACTTTTATTGTATTAAGGTATAATATATAATTAGTTTTTCATTTACTTTTGAAACTAAGCGCCCGATATAAATATATAGGTATATATATGTGTGTCGTATAAATAAGTACAACTATGTACATATAGCCCGGAAAACGTTAGAGGGTAACAAACGTGTAAGCGCCCATAGCCATCTCCTACATACTCTATGGGGCAAATGGTATATGGGCATGTAGATAAAGATACTGTACAGGCGGTTGCTGTGTTCGTTCCCTTGTGGTAAGAAGCTTTGAAAGCGGTCCTTAAAGCTTCATTTTTATACTAAAGTGTGAAACCGAATTTGGTAAATAATTATGTAGGTTCACCAAATTATCACGTATTTTAGAATAGATTTTTGCGTTTTCATTAATAAGTTGGTACTTCTTCCTTCGTTCCCATTCTATAATAATTATCAAGAGATATGTAATGAATTTAATTTCTGAAGAAGAAAAAAAACTGGGAAAAATAAGGGTTATACAGTGGTTTTCCCTTCCAATTGAGTTAGCAGTACAAATGTATCGCTAGATTTCAAAATCAGCCAAGTCCATAATAGATGAATAGGAGAAAAACAGCTTTTTGTTTTCTCAAATACACAGTCACAAGGGTGAAAGTCTATATTATTTCGAGTATAGAATATTTAAAATTAATAAATTCCATATTTTGAGAATGGAAAAATGTTAGAAAGCAGTAGTCCTTCAGCAATTCACAAAAGGTCAAAAATACCTAAAGGTGGACATGGCTGATTTTGAAATGTAGCGACACAAATATTTTATTTTTTTATATCTATACAGATAGAGAGGGAACCAAAAATGGCCTCTTGTTTTTATCTATTATGTATATACTCTGAGTGCAAAAACAAATTGAAAAACAACAAGTGAATTTTACCTGACCCGAAATTCAAACTCGGGACCCTTGAAAATATAACCCGATGTGCTAAATTCTCTGCTATCGTTATAGTAGAGACTATATTAAATTATAGTCTAAACCTTAGAAGAGGTCAATATTTTACGACTTATGCACTCCGTAAATGATATTTTGCTATTCTTGGTAGTATTGACAAATTGGTAGTATCAGTTTTCACCAGGTGATCTGCTAACCTATTATTAGTAATGCCATTTGACCGAGCGGCTAACACGTTTCCTTATAAAGTCGTGGGTCCCAGGTTCAAATGCTGGGTCTGAAAAATACACATATTATTTTTTAACGTGTGATTGGAGTCAGAGTATGGAGTTAATTTGATGAACAAGTGGTTAACATCTATTTATCGTAAACATAAAAATCTGTTATAACAAACCTTCACTCTTTGGAGGCTCATACTATAATGTTTTTAGGATCGGACATGGTCATGATCAATGCCAATTATTATGAGAAAAATAACTGTGTTTACGTAAATGGCTTCGGATATATTATAATATGTGACGATCGGTTTTGTTGAATGTTATTTTATAGGTTTTTAAGATTCCTAGGAAAGTATTCTACGTAAACTATGTTGTTACGTAGAATACTTTCATTTATAGTTTTTTTTTAAATTTTGTTTTGATATTTTATAAGTATATTAATAACTAAGTATTAGGTTTGAATTTAAATTTGATTATAAGTGCACTACATCTTGAACACATCAACTCTCATCCTATCAGTTTCTCTGAAAGTCCAGATTTCAACACCAAAAGTTGGTAAGTCTCGTCATCATTTTATGGAATATTTCTTACTTCAAAGTTTGCCATGCCATCTAAAATCAGGCATAATCCTAATTTATTTGTGATTTACATTGATTTACATGTTGTATAACCTAGATTTTTTTCTAGCATACGTATTTATAATATACATACACATAATCTGTTGTTAATTCTAATACCTAAATTATCGACTTAACAACTTTTGGCAGCAACCCCACTATAATATACAATAGTAATATAATATATCATAATCAGTTATTATGACCGTTCGTTCATTGAATAGTAAAGTTTTTATAATCAGTTTTATTGATAGTTTTATAACTGTAGCTACTATTAAACTTAAATCTTTTTATTAGCTTAAGAACTTCTAAAAATAGACATACCTACATTTAGTTTAATATCGATTAAATTTTTTTATATATTTTTGTATTATAGGTAAATAACAGTTCTAGAAGCTTTAAATAATCGAGTTTGTTTTATATCATGGTTTGGGAACAGCTGGAAAAGTAGATAAGACAACACTTCTCTCGATATGGGAGCAATGTCGCAAGCAAATGCTTCCAATTTCCCTCTATAACTACGAATAAAGCAAATGGTGCTATAGACGAAGTGCGTACATCCGGAACATAAAGAATATAATATTATTTTATTTTTATAACACATTTTCTTCTAAATTACAATTATTAGCAGTCAGCTTACTATGTCAATTTTAAATAATATTGTGATACTAGTATGTATGAGATTACCAAATTCTTTATAAGCTATTTAACCGATGTTCCACCATATAGCGTATAGCACTGCTTGTGACGTAAGCAATCTGACGTCACACGTCATTCAAAATGGCTGCTTTATCTGTCACTTTTAAATGTCATTTTAATAATTCATTCATTACAAAAAACGTTTGCTTGAGGCCCTCGTTCATTTTGTAGACTCTGTAAAACGTTTGCGAACTTTAAAGACAATTCATACTCGTGTTGTTTACAAAATACGTATAATTTTGATCCATATTCTATAATCTAGATAGTAGGTAACTGATACACTGCGTCGTATTTCGCTTACAAAATGCAGTATTATTACACTGGTAACATCAATGGTGTCATACGGTGATTTATATAAATGATAATATTATACAGAGATCATTACATATTATTATCTAAATTCATTTGCATTTCTGTCATTTATTCTTATTATGTTTTGACATCTCTTAATATAAGCGATTAAAGTGAAGTTGGTCATAATCTGTATGTATTGCCACCAAGTGGAAATGTTTACTGGCAATCCTCTATCCTTTCGTACAGTAGAATTATAAAATAAATGTGATTGGTGTGAATAAATGTGATTGGTGGGAATGAAATTTTATAAGTTTGCCATTATTTGGACGCTCTGACACATTTATGACGTCACGTCGTGACGTCGCTAAACAACGAATTACATTTGCACTCATGCATACAAATGAGCAGTATATAGCCTATAAAGTATATGGGAATCTCATGCATAACACGCGCATTAACATAATTTTACTCCCTATTTCAATTATAGTTTGTCAATTTATGGCTACGGCCGTATGTTGTAGCTTAACCACTGGGGAATGCCAAAAGAAATGGCGTATTTCAAAAAAACACTACCTTATTCTTAGGTCAATAATTATTATAAAGCAATCATTATTCGTAGGATGTTTATCAAACTTGAATGGTCAAAAACATAGCTTATAATGAGTATCTTTAGAATTATCTTTAAATGTGTTAAAATTGCCAATTTTTTGAATAATAAAATGCCTAATTCTTGTCAAATTTGGGATCACAGAGATTATCAATATAATTTTTTATCGTGAATATTTTACTAAAATTATCTCGTCATAAATTATACTAATGGTTTTATGAATGCGTTTAAAAATTAATAAATGTAAAAAGTCTTAACATCACTGCACATTCATGTACTGAAATATGACTATATTCTAAAACATTAGACCGAGAGGTTTAAAATAATACTATTTTATGTAACAAAAATACTTTATGCAGTCTTCAAATGTTTAAAATAAATATAAAGGATAATAAGGCTTCAAATTTTATAAATAAATTATCTACAACGTTTAAGGAGTGTCCATGATCATGGTTTGAAAATACAATAAAAACTCAATTTTGACCTACGACGAGCATGTCCCCTCTTGAATTTGCAGTTGTGATGACGGATTCGCCACACTAAATCTTCAATATAAATAATATAAGTTATAAAATGTCAAATTTTTTTATTGATCTTATTTATAATACAAGATGAAGACCTGAACAAAAACGATGCGTAAGTGCGAGTGAGAAATTATTCGGCACCCTTATAATCTCTGCGACACTCGCTAGAGTAAAAAATAATAAAAAGTAATAAACAAAAAGTAATAAAAATAATAATAAAGAGTAATAAAAGGTTTCCAGATGGTTGAGATGATTTGTTGTCGGCGTAACCGCCAAATCTTAGTTTTTTGCTTAACTAAGCGTCGATAACCCGCGAGCGCGTGTTGCTAAAATTGATATTTTTTGTGTTAAACATAAAGTCAGTGGTAAATATTTTTAGTTAATTAAGTAGAAAATACGGTTATGTGTGTTGTAATAAAATGTGGTAAACGTATTGATTAGCAAGAAGATGGTATTATGTTTCATAGGTACGTTGATACATGTTCGAATTAATTTATTTGTATATTATTATATATTTTAATATCAGTGACCTAGTGTTTCTTTAAAATAACTTAAATTATGGATATCTTTACCTAATGGTTGCATTTTGACCGCTTAAAAATACTATATGAAGTAAAAAAATAGAAAATTATATTTTAATTCTGAGCGTCTAGTGCGAGCACTTTGGACGAGCACTAGCGAAATGGTCTATGGTCTCAAACATTTGTGTACGAATGTGTTCGCTCACAAACAAACCAAACGCACGGCACGCAGCTTCATTTAGCAATGCAATGGGTGGCGTCTAAATGTATCTATAGTCTAAATACAAGATGAAAGACACTTATATTTCAATGGTGGAACTTTATATTCTAAAATAATCATAATATTAATAATATTTTTTTTACCATGTCTGATACTAATAAGATCTATATGGCCCCCCACAGAATAGAGGTATATGTTAACAGATTTCGTTGTTACGATAAATGGATGTCAGCCACCTGCTCAACCTATTATGTCCATACTTTGACTCATATACAAATTGAAAAAAATATATGTGTATTTGCCTGACCCAGGATTTGAACCTGGGACTCACGACAATTTAGTCCGATGCTTAAGCCGTGCGGCTATCGTGAGTAAAGGTTAAATTACACAAATTATAATAATATTAAAAAACTATCTATACATTTAATTATTATTGTTTGTAAACACCCTGTCACAAAATATACGTCGCATTTGGTCAATATGATATTGCAAATATGGTGACTATCCACTGGATAAATTCTGATACGCACTGTACAATTTCAGTATTTAGCATTTCTATGACCAGATTATTTTGTTTGCTGTATACTTTTATGGCTTTTTGAGATAATTTTATGTAAGCTCTGAATTATGGAGTACGTTGGGGGAAATTTTCAAACAACTCTTTCAGTTTTTATGATGAAATGTTATAAACACTGAGGGAACGCTGATGGGTTACAATATAAATTTAAATCATAAACTCGCAGGCACGTGGATTTATGGAGAGGAAGACTGGCTTGATTTATTAACATATTATGTGAAAAACATATTTTTAAGTATCCAATAAACTTTTTAATAATTTATTATTATTTAGTATTAGGTGTATTGTAGTGTTCGATGTGTGGATTATGGTGTTGAGGATGATGATGGAGAAGTCGAAGATGTATGCAGTAGCGAGTTTTATTTGCAGCGTAATGGTCGGTACGATGGTATAAATACAATGACAGTACATATTACGTACTGAGATAGTTACGAGCCAGGTACTAAGATTCGAGTGACAGTATTCGTAATTTATACAGTCTAAGGTATTACCTAAACATTATATTCCAGTTCATAATTATATTGAATGAGTCAGCGGTTTAAATACGAGTAGCTGTGAATTTTATTTATTATTACAGTCATAATATAATATGATACTATGGGAATTAATATAGGATTAATTTTCCATTTCGATACCGTATTTAACATCGCCAATCAATCTGCTGATACAGGTAAACAGTTGTTTACCGGTATATGAGTCCCTGGGAATTCACTATTGCGGTCGAAAAAATTGATACATTAAAAATAGATATTTGATCAGTAATATACTGACAGATACAGGTGTAATACCGAAACAAACCAAGAAAGAATTTCACCAGGGATGTGTTTTATCTTCCCAGCTATTCAATATTTATTATCAAAGTCGAAGTCAAAAATCTCCACTACTTTTATTTATATGGAGTTGCATAATATAAAAGTACACGTACCTTCTTCATTGGCCATATCCGCCCCTTAGTTGGAGCATATGGATACCACGCGGCGCCTCCAAGAATCTCTGTCACTTGCCAGTCTTCTTGCTTCGTTCCAGGTCAACCAGCATCCCGTAGCTCCGCTATACACACTTAGAGATAGTGTTTCGAAATCCGGTCGGCTTGAAGACCTGGCAAACTAGGTTAAGAATCTGTTCTGGCATCCACAGCACGTGACTGAGCCAGGTTGAATATCGCCTCTCCACTCTTAATGTAATGAGAGGCTGTTTGATGCGTTTTCTTAACTCATCGCTTCTCCTCAAGTCATACCACACACACAGTATCCGTCGCAAACATCTGTTTTCAAATCTCAGTATACGGTTGCTCTGAGCCTTCGTAAAGTGCCATCATTCGCTTCTTTATTCGACAACTCAATCGAGGGCATTCAAAAGACCATCTACATGTTGCATAACAACTCATCTCACGTTGTTTTGAAAATTAACGCGCAGAAAATCAACGTTTTGTGTAATAGCATCTATCCTGATCCAGATTTCCCTCCGATTAGCGATGGAAAAAAACATCAAGAGCGTCGACAGCTTCAAGTACCTGGAGTATCACGGGAGATGGCATTTTGCAGAAAGAGCTCACTTTCCGAATGGGAATGAATAGAGCAACGATGCGGAGTGTTTGGGACTCACGATTGTACTCGGTAAAAACCAAACGCCGCATATTTGATGCTTGCATTCGTACGGTGCTGCCCATAGATGTATTAAAAGTAGAGATTGGCAACGATTTAGCTTCCTCATGGAACTGAATGAAGCATGCCGACAACAGCCGATAACTCACGAGAAATGGCGACGCGATAAAATAAAATGCAGGGCATCACGGAGGATTAACTTTTGTCATTACAACGTACCCATATAATATAATATTAACGTAGAAATTTTTCCGCAAATTGATTACCAACCTGTTTCACCATACTTTTTCGCCATACTTGCTGGCTTCACCATACTTTCATCTACCATGCTGCCCCTAGGTGCTGCCTTACACGTACTATTACTCATACAAAACTGATTTTTTAGTAAACTGAAACTTTATTTTATAGTACAGCGTGTTTTAAAAATTGGCCTTCAGTGCGAACGTGTGCGTGTAAAATACCTTTTAATGTCAAATAAATTCAAAGACTACGTATTATAGCGTAGCTGGCATATTACGATAGATGTTAATGGAAAACAATCAGAAAAGCAATCAATTGATAAGGAGTTTGACAAAATTATGCGATGTTACAACAATGGGTAGCTTGTATCGCTCGGAAAATTTATATCTGCTAGACAAAATCTAGTCATTTGGTGGTAACTAAACGGCATTAAACAACCACAGGCCCATCGCAAAACCTACTAGTTCAGGGTTGGCGAAACTTTTTACGCACGTGTGCTAAATTTTTGACTAACGTTCGGAGCAGTTGTTCAAAAATAGCTGTAATTTAGTATTACTGTATTACTTAGTTTAGTTCTTTATACACAAATTGACGTGAATTGGTCCGATCAAAATGATGTATTATCTTGCTAGAGTAGTCTCACGCATTGTAAATCTATCAAAATCAGAGGTTCGCGGCGCGGCTTTCCCCGCCGCCCGATGAGGTCAGTGCGATAATATTATATGTGACGAATAAAACCTAAAGACCAACATATGCAATTTAAATTATAGTATTCAAGGAGTGTTTTATCTGCCTGCTATTTTTTGATACGATGCGATCTGTCATTAAATTTATGCATGAATTTCGTGGATTCCGTTTGCGCATCGATTGGTAAATTTTATTGTTAAAAATAATTTTAAAAAAATAAGAAAATACGTATGGCTGTCATTATTTTTTAAAATTATATAACATATTTATTTGTAAGACTTTTTGTATTTTTTTTAAATTCTTCTTATTCTGCCATCCCCTAGCGGAGGTCGGCCACCATCAAGGCGATCTTATCTTTGTCGTTTGCTACCCGGAACAGTTCAGTGGAGCTGCACTCGTACCAATCACGGAGGTTCTTAAGCCACAAAATGCGGCGCCGTCCTCTGCTACGCTTCCCATTGATCTTTCCTTCAATGACAAGTTGCGGAATGCTGTATTTTTGTCCTCTCATAATGTGGCCGAGGTACTGTAGCTTCCTGGTTTTGATACTTTTTTTAAATTACTGTCAGTAATTTTTCTCTTCAAAATAAAACATTCACGTGCCATGAAAAATCATCTCGCGTGCTATAGGTTTTCAATTACTGCACTGGTTTGACGAAATGAGCTAAGGCAGTTTTCATACAGTAGTGGATCAACCTCGGTTGGATACATTATTATACTTTTATGAGCATTAGTACCGAGTTTTGAATTTAAACAGTTTGATATAATATCATTACATACAATCAAAATTTACAATATTAAAAAGGTAATGAACGTTAAATTTTTATTTCGATTTTCCTTTTTGTAGTAATTTAAATTAATGACTTAAAAGTATGTACGTATAAGAGAGAGAGAGTAACTTCATTTCGTAAAAGAATCGTTTGAATCTATAAATTTAGGTAAGCACCTATGTGCTTTTTGGTTGGTAAATTACACGTTCAAAAAAACCTTTTTCACATTACCGGTACGTTTGCTACTATCGTTACTGGTAATATCCAAGGTTAAAATCAATTTTTTATACTTTTATACACATAAAAAAATATTACCTCGGATAGAGGTGTTATTCACGGATTATCTACGGGCTCGCCAGAGCCGGTAAGATAAACGCCTTTACTTTAAACTTAAAATGACTGTTATTTTTTTTAAATAACCTACTTTCTTAGATATTTGGATGAGCTTTTTAAGTGGACTGTAATTATTTGATGGGTGATGCTGAGAATTCCGGATATAGGGGAAGGGGGTGATGAACCAGTATACAAGGCACTGACTTTTATGATGACTTGAGGGCTGGCGCGTACTGGCACTGTCACGAGTTATACATACACGCACTGGTTGTTTTGGGTCACCCTGTTTACGCACTTGTTTCACAGATTTATGGATTATATGTGAGGGTGTATGAATGATGATGATAGATTCTGAATGAGTCAATCACTTATGCGACGGAAAGCTATTCGAAGCCCGCTAACGTCCGCTATTGAGATGCAACTGAATGTTTTTCTTTGTAAAACCGTATCTCATGACCCGTAATTGCTTTAATTGATTGTCTGGTGACAATACCACTGGGGATTATGAGGTGAGTGAGGAAACAAGGAATGGAATGGGAATATAAATGGCCCAACCAATATTAATTTCTCGTAGTAACTGCTATAGGCATAATAACATAATATGATTGTGATCACTGCAAATTTATATTTTGACATTTTGGATCAGTTTTCTATTATTTCAGCAAGCCTTATCGTAGATATGGTCAGTTTAAAAAAAATCCTTTATTTAATTAGGTACTGCACCTCGTTATTGTTTGCCATTTGCCTCTTTTTCCAGGTAAATGACTTAGTTAGACTAATCAATACTCTTTTATGATATTCTGGGCCACAATAAACAGAATGACCAAACAATAATTATTGAAACAAGATGCAAGCGATTACACAGAAGACAGTCTTTCGTAGCATAGCTCGTGCCGTATTAAAGCATTGATTCTGTATTATATCGAGACACTTTAGCAGTCGTCACCAGCCTCACATTTCGAAAAGATTTCACACTATACAGGAATATGGATATTTGAGTAAATTATTATGGAATTAAAATAAATATATAAATGATAGTTAGTCGTGTTTCTTTTTCATTTTCACAATCATTATAATATGTACTACCAATACCCTAAAAAATATTTCCTTAAAAAAGAAGAGGTTAAGTAGCCGCGACAATAATGTTAAACTATTAAAGAACACCATTTAACAAAGTGAAAATGTCGACTGCTTTGAGCTCAAGTCAGTCAATCAACCGCTTAAATTACTCAAAAACACTAGAAAAAATCATATTTGAAAACAATACGATACTCGACGGGATTTTGACCCGTATAACCACTGGTATCGCGCCTACTGTGAATTAACCAATTATGCTACGATCCTCCTATCTAATTACGACAACTTAAACTAGTAGGTCATACATGTTTTTGTAAATTAAATCAAGGAATATTAATGATCTTGATTACTAACTGACGCCCGGCTCTCGCCAAATATTTTAATTATATTTAATATGTTTGGTTAATGCACAGGTGACGCGACACCAGTGGTTATACGGGTTCGAATCCCATCGAGCATCTTATGATCATATTAAATATGATCATTTCTAGTGGGTATATATCTGAGATGCTTTGAAGTTATGTAGGTATGTTCAATATATGGAATGTTACATTCTCAAAATCCTTGTGAATTATTAGTTGAATAAAAGAAACGGTCTGCATAAATAAATTATTCTTTGATACAAATATTTAATATATCATGCATTTGAAGTATCAATAACCCATTAATACTAATTATTACACAGTTAGGCTATATCGTATTTTATGTACCTGTAACATTTATATTATGTATATGAAGAATTATTTTATGATAGAGTAGAAAACCATGCATTTGTGCATTGAAAAATTACCATAAATTGTTGAATATTATATATATTCACTTCTGTGACGTGTGTTTTACACATACATGACTTATAATGCCATGTTATTTAGTAGTAAAGGACACGAATATGACGTATAAAAGTAATAAGCATTTTGTAGCTGAAGATCCAGTTATTACTGAGGCTAATGAACATCACTATATCGGAGTAAAATGAAAAAAAATGCTCCGACTCTAAACTTGCTAGCATACATACTGAATACGAGATGAGCTTTCAACACATACCTCATTCGAATACATCAATGCCAAGACTAGCTTTAAAGATTTTTGTTTTTAGATTTATTACACGTCGATGATTTGTTTCCATGATCAATAAATATATCAAAAGTGTGATACCATTGTGTTTGTTATAAATACAATGTCATTTAGGTGAGTTTGAACAATGTGACCTTTAAGTTTGATAATATAAATGCCTTTTCAATGAATACCAATTTGTATATTATACGCCACTCAGTAATACCACATAGAAAGGCTTGTCATCCCAGTAATGATAATAATAATAATATGGTAAACCATGTGTGACAGTTATAGCAAAGGGTGCCTTTTGAGGGTAGGTAGGCTGTGGTAGATAACTAAAAAAAGGCCTAGGACAACTATATTTACAGGATTTTATTTTGAACTGTGTTCACAAAAACAAAATATATTATATTTTTATAATATTATGTATCACACGTAAAAAAGACAACACTTACAAAAATAGATATTAAAAAAGAATGCCCAACCGTGATTCAAACTCGAAGTTCACTGTCTAAATTCTAAATCAATAAAAATTTATTTACAACAATTATTACATCGATGTTCGTACCGAACAGATCGTTAGGCTTAAATACCTACATCCTCAGATCACGTGGTAATATGACACTGGTGTTAACATGATGTGTGTACTTTTTTACAATACAATACGTGTAATCGTATGTATATGTTGTATGCGTGAAATGTTCAAAATTACTTTGTTAAAGCTTAAAGTATTGTTTATTGTGTTAGTATTACGTACATGTTTCCCTTGTAAGGTAAGTGCGTAATTATTTTATGAAAAAAAACCAATAGACAGATCTCGTTGGTCAATTATATTATTTTTGTGTAGGTAATATAAAATAGCCAAGTTATTATTTAGGCAAATAAATTTCATGAAAAGGTACGTTTTAAATAATAGCTTATTATTTAAAAGCAAGTTCAAGTAAGTTACAATAGAAAAATATTGGAGTGATCCGTGACGTCGGTAAGTAATTAAAATAATAAATACTTTAATTTAAAATACAAAAAACGATCGTCTACCGTAACTTAATTTGGAAAGCGCTTATGAGCAGGTATTAAACAAGCCAATAGTTAAAATTTGTCGCAATTAAGCATTGCAGTCGTAGCATAGTGGTAATGCACACGGCGCGATACTCAAGAGACGCATGTTCGATTCCTGCCGGGTGTCATACTTTTTTCAAAAACGATTTTTTCTGTTGGCTATATTTTCTTGTGTTTTAATAATTATGTAGGTATGTTCAATAATTAGAATGGTACATTCTTAAAATCTTGTGAATTATTCGTTGAATAAAAGAAATAGTTAATTAAAAATAGCCTATATTTTCTTTCACTTCGTGGCTGTGAACTTCCACACAAACATAATACATAATATAATAACGACGTCTGAACCGAACCTAGGTAAAGTATTCCAGAAGTGGTTATATGATACATAAACGCGGATTAAAAGAGTTTTAATTTTTCTAGGGAAGTTAAGTTCAAACCCCAGATCACATCGTGGAGATCTGCATCTTTTATACGTTCCTCGTATGAGTTTTAGCTATAAATTTTGCCTGACCGAGAGCTGTTGGGTAGATTGGCGCCGTGTATATAAAGAATATTATATACCCTATCCAGTGACGTCCCGTGGGGGTAGGCAGATTGAGCGTCGCTTGGGGGCGGCAGTTACTCAAAGGGTGGCAAATGGAGGACAATTATTAGGAATATTTATATAAATAGCTGCCTAAACTTAGTAACAACGGAAATATTTTTAAAAAATCAGCTCACTGGTTGGAAACAAAATATATTAAGTAATTAACATACCTACAAGGTTTAACAGGACTGTATTTTTGTCGGGTTTGCGATGTCTAGTTTACTTCCGTTATACTTGAAAGTCACCTCCTTGATGACCAGCAATGATACGTGCAGATTTCTTAATTATAGATA
Source organism: Rhyacophila brunnea (assembly GCF_057557595.1). NCBI lineage: Eukaryota > Metazoa > Arthropoda > Insecta > Trichoptera > Rhyacophilidae > Rhyacophila > Rhyacophila brunnea. The sequence continues at coordinate 24,323,285 of NW_028232904.1, read as the reverse complement.
GGTACATGCGTGCATAATTTAAAAATTTTCAAATATTTTTGCCAGTCATGAATTTTGGAAGTTGCCAGGCGTATTTTTAAATGTATATGATACCTAGGACTCACAATATTTCTATTGAAGCAGGGATAGCATTTAAATTAGATTTAGTAGTAAGGATATATTATTTTGTCGTTAATGTATATAACAACACAATTTAGTCATGAAAGGATAATGAAAAATACTGTATAAAAATAGGGCGGCCTTTTTTCGCTGCCTAGGGGCGGCATTTTGTCTGGGGATGTCACTGATTCTATCGCAATATTATATAATATACTAGCTGAAGTACCCGGCTTCGCACAGGGTCGCTTCGTGGTTATATTTATCTTAGATTTTTTTTTTTTTAGAATTATTAATAACCATGTCCTTGCTTTTTCGTACAAGGTGGTTGTTAGTAATTTTGAACAATCACAAACACCCAGGCTTTGAGAAAAAACACATAAATGTTTTTGTCATGACCGGGAATCGAACCCAGGAACTCTCGGGTGGAAGGCGAGCGCCTTACCAACTGCACCACGAGAGCCGCCTATCTTAGATGTTTGAAAAATAATAAGAGATAATTATTTTTTTAATATTAAAATATCTGTGTAATACAATATGGCAATATGAAAATAATTCTAATAAGAGTAAAGGTCAAACATAAGAACACTAAATTAAAATCGAATCCAAAATATGAAAACGTTATTAATATTATTAATATGTAGTAAAAAAAATCAAAATTGGATGGAACAAACAAACAACAAACTTTGTATGTTATATAATAATAATTTGCGCGCACACAACTGACAAAAGTTTCATCGCAATCGGATGAATGGTATAGGAACGCATACGAATAGAAGAAGAAGAAGATGGTTGTACTAATTCAGAACTCTTTGCGGGCGTGCTCACAACAACTGGTCAAAATTTCATCGCAATCGGATGAATGGTATAAGAACGCATACAAATAGAAGAAGATAGAATAGAAGAAAAAGAAAATAGTTGTAACAATTTAGAAACCTTTGCGGCGTGAGCACAACACTTGATCAAAATTTCATTGCAATCGGATGAATGGTATAGGAACGCATACGAATAGAAGATAGAATAGAAGAAGAAGATGGTTGTACTAATTCAGAAACCTTCGCGGGTGTTGGCACAATTACCGACGAAAATTTTATTGCAATCGGATGAATGGAATAGGAACGCATACGAATAGAAGAATATAGAATAGAAGAAGAAGAAGAAGAAGATGGTTGTACTAATTCAAAAACCATTGCGGATGTTACCACAACAACTGACGAAGGTTTCATTGCAATCGGATGAATGGTATAGGGACCATACGAATAAAAGAAGATAGAATGAAGAAGAAAAAAAAGATGATGATTTTTCTAATTCAGAAACCTTCATGGGTGTGCATACAACCACTTACCAAAATTTCATTGCAATCGGATGAATGGTATAGGAACCATACGAATAAAAGAAAATATAATGAAGAAGAAGAAGAAGATGATGATTTTTCTAATTCAGAAACCTTCATGGGTGTGCATACGACCACTTACCAAAATTTCATCGCAATCGGATTAATGGTATAGGAACGCATACGGGACAGACACACAGACAGACAGACAGACATTCATTTTTATATATTAGTATAGCCTATACTCTTTGCGCAAGTGCAAGCAATAAGTTTACAAAGTTTTATTGCAATCGGATGAACGGTATGGCTGCGCATTCAATACGAACAAACAAACACACAAATATTAATTTTTATATGTTAGATTAGTAGTAGGTATTACTTTAATTACTAGCCGACGTCACTGATTACTTTAAGATTATTTTATTGTAACTTAGTTGAACTTGCTAATAATTTTTAATTAACCTTACTATTTTTTTTATTCAATGAATAATTATTCACAAAATTTAAAAATGTAACATTCTAATTATTGAACATACGTAATTTTGAAAACACTTCTGAGAAAATAATTTAGTATAACCAATAGAAAAAATCTAAGTCAAGTCAAATCAATAGAAAAGACACCCAGCAGGAATCGAACTTGCATCTCTCGGGTATCACGCCCATGCACATAGACCACCATGCTAAAGGCGTTGTACTTAATTGCAAAAAAAAGGTTTTCAAAATAATATTTGTATAATAATTAGAATGTCACATTCTGAAATCTTGTGAATTATTTATTGAATAAAAAAATAGTTAATTAAAAATATGACGTTTTGTTTATTATATTACATGTATCTTTGTGTATTTTCATGCAGACATTTGTTTTAAATACAGTATAAAATATTCTTTGTGTCACGTACTATAAGGATCACTAAGCAGTGATTCATTTCCACGTAGACATTGTGGCGTAGAGTGTAGACCAGGGTTTCCCAAACCTTTTCTGCAATGGAACACTTCACAAACCCGGAAATTTTAACGGAACACATAGTTTATTTTGTAGGTTATTTATTAGCGCAGCTAACCGTTCTGCTAATTTTGGCAACTGTCGTTAAACTGATACAAGACTTGTTAGCCAGTCAGTTAAAAACAATATACCCCATCTTTTTCATGCGCACGGTGTGAGAAAAGATGGTCCTCCGTATGTACCTAGATAATGGCCCCCACATCCCGAAGCGGGCCCCCAGGCTATCTTTGGCGGCCCCACTACTTATCGCTAAGGTTAAAGGCAATGTGGCGATCTACAACTGCATATTCCAAATGGTGTTCGAGGTAAAATTAAGGGTATTTTTAGCGATTTTTTGTATTTTTAATACACCCACTTTCGACAATAATCAAAAATTGTAAGTATGGCAAAACCACATATTATTAAATGTTAGTATGCTTGAAACGAAACAGCGCCGCAGGCGACATATTTTTACTATTAGTGCATGTTTTTTATATGTGTTTATCTCACTTGGCTGGTCGATCTCTCACGCCGGGCCCCCGTAAGCCAAGGTCCCCAGGCTAGAGGCCTGTCAGCCCCCCCCTTGTGGGAGCCATTACTTATCTAGATACTTGACGTCATAAACATCAGTGGAGATTGATTATCACTCGCCTTTCAATATGAAGTAGATTCTTTAATTATTTTAGTTTTACTTATTTTACTTCTACTTAGTAGAAGATCTTTAAATGTGTTGCAGTGTATAAAACCTTTCCAAATGGTCACGGAACACCTATTCAGGTTCGGCGGAACATAGTTTGGTAAACCCTGGTGTAAACCATCGCGTGTGTCAACAACACTATCGCAAAGCGTCGTAGCAAATGCATCCAATATAAAATTCATTACTTCGACTGACGTAGACCTTTTGGCAATGAAAGCAACCCCTATTCACTGAAGCCTCTGCAGTCGAGATCTTTTGTCACCTTTCAGCGGTAAAGCCTTCTTATAGCATAGCGGTAAAGTGAGGATTCACGGCATGCTTATAGTGAATACCAGATAACGCCTTTAAATTGCTTATGAACTAGACTCATGAAACTGGAGTTAGTAGGTATTCAATTAGATATTAATTACTTGTTTTTAATTTAATACTGAATAAACATTAGATTTGAAAATGATAAATAATTATCAATTTTTAAAATACCCTTTGTTTTCACTATCTCTTGCAGTGACGTCCCTAGATAAAATGCCGCCAAATTTTTTTATACCTAAAATACTTTTTATCATCCTTTCGTGAATCCAATATCTAAGAAATGTGTTGTATGGATACATTACTAATAAGATATACCTATACCCTAAATCTAATTTAAATACTATCTCTGCTTTAATAGACAATAATGCGAGTCTACGGTTGCAGATAGGTACATTTAAAAATACACCTGACAACTTCCAAAACTCGCGAGTGATTGGCAAATATATTTGGATAAATTTTAAATTAGGTACCTATGCACGTGTCATTGCTGTTCACCAAGAACGTGATGTTCAAGGACAACGGAAGTAAACTAGACATCGCGAACCCGACAAAAAAAGTCCTGTTATAACTTTTATAATAGGTAGGTACCTAATAAATACATTTTGTTTCCAACCAGTAAGCTGATTTTCTAAATGGAAAGATATTTCCGTTATTACTAAGATTAGGTAGGTAGCTATTTATATATACCTATAACTAATGATTCTGTTCGATTTGCCGCCCTTTGGTTAACTGATGCCCTCAAGCGACGCTCAATCTGCCTACCCCCACGGGACGTCACTGATCTCTTGGGGCGAACCGATAGCTCAAGGGACAAGAGCAATCACCTAGGTATCTATATGGCGGCCTCCGTTGTCCAGTGCATATGGCACACACGGCGGGTTCCCGATTCAGTGAGATCTTTAGAATGAATAGTTATGTTATATCATTATGCAAGTACCTATTTCAAATTAATACTGCGAAGACACTTACAACAAATCGATTCAAAAAATAAATGAAAAACCTTGCTATGTAGCTAAGTTAGTACTTATTAGTTTAACGGTTTTACAAAATATTCTCACTGCTTTATATTAATATTAAATAATAAAATACTGTTTTTAATTAAGTATTTTTTTATTCAACAAATAATTTACAAGATTTAAGGGCCCACATACTCAGCGTAGGTCAAAATGGAGCGTTTATGGTATTTTCAGGGCATAACCCTGGACATTCCTTAAACGTTGTAGATAATCTATTTATATAATTTTGAATCATTTATCGTTTGTCAATTTACGGCTACGGATGTATGTTGTAGTTTAGCCACTGGGAAATGCCAATAGAAATGGCGTATTTCAAAAAGATACTACCTTATTCATAGGTCAATAATTATTATAAAGCGAACATTATTCGTAGGATGTTTATCACATTTGAATAATCAAAGACATAGCTTATAATCAGTACTTTTAGAATTACCTATCTTCAAATGTGTTAATCGTGGCCATTTTTGAATAATAAAATGCCAAATTCTTGTCAAAATTGTGATCAAAAAGATTATAAAATATAATTTTTTATCGTAAATATGTCATTATAAATAATGTTGACATTAATTTTACTAATTATCTAATTTTTGTAATTGCGTTGAACACCTCTGCACATGGATGTACTGAAATATGACTATATTCTAAAACATTAGAGCGAGAGGTTTAAAAGAATACCATTTTATGTAATAAAAATACTTTATGCAGTCATCAAATGTTTAAAATAAATATAAAGGATAATGAGGCTTCAAAATTAGATAAATAGATTATCTACAACATTTAAGGAATGTCCAGGGTTATGCTCTGAAAATACCATAAAAGCTCCATTATGACCTACGCTGAGCATGTGGGCCGTTAAGAATGTACATTACATTCTAACTATTGAACATACTTACATACTTTTGAAAACACTTTTCAGAAAATATGTTATAACCAATAAAAAAATGAGATCCAGGTTTGATTCCTGCTGAATGTCTTACTTTTTTCAAAAAAGATTTTTTCTATTTGTTATAATACGTATATTTTCTTGGAAGTGTTTTCAAAATTAGGTATGTTCAATACTTATAATGTTACATTCTTAAATCTTACGAATTATTCGTTGATTAAAAAAAATAGTTAATTAAAAATTGTAAGCAAGTTCAAGTAAGTTACAATAAAAAATCTTGGAGTGATCTGTGACGTTGGTTAGTAATTAAAGCATTACCTACTATGATTTAAAATACGAAAGCCAATAGTAACTCAATTTAGAAAGCGCTTCAGAGAGTATCAAGAGCCACTAGTTAAATTTTTCGCAATTAAGTATGGCGCCTATAGCATAGTGGTCTATGTCAGTGGTTCCCAACCTGTGGTACGCGTACCACTGGTGGTACGCGAGTGGATAGTTGGTGGTACTCGAAAAATAATCAGTAATGGCGGATATAATAAGTAAAAAAAAAATCAGTCATAAAAATAACATTTAAACTATTGTATTTTTTCGATAATTCATAATTTTAGTTAATAATATACAATCGGTAGTTTTTGGAAAAAAATTGCCTGCGGCGCATTTTATTATTTTATACAAATAATTTAATTTAATTCTATGTAATTTTTTTTTAATAAAAATTAGCTGTAAAAAAAAAACTTCTTTAAATGTCCTGGTTTTGAATTTCGACAAGAAATGAGCTTCGACACCTTCTAATAAAAAAAATCATTGTGATATGTAAAGTTCAAAAATTGTTATGTTCAAAATGACCATAACCAACATTCATACTCTGGCAACCCCGTCGAATATTTATGGTCAAGTCATGGAGCGTTCGCGATTCCACAGATGTCGCTGAGAGAATTTCCGGCCGCAGCGGACGTCGCGAGGTGTGAAAGTAGCAACATGGCTTTTTGATTCTGACTGTCGCCCAGTGAAGTCGTGCTCCGCTTTAGTTTTCCCAACATTTATAATGGACGTTACTTAACGGAGCACGTTGCAGCCACAGTGCTTGAAGCCTTTGTATCGTTCCAAGTTTGGTATTGTAAAACTATTATTATTTGATTCACTTATCTTCCAATGTTTCTTTTAAAACTTAGCTGCTTGCCGTTATTATAGTATTTCCTTTATAACCTTTTAATGTAATATTCTTGTTTTCGCTATAATATAGTTCGGTCAAGTACATAAATTGCTCTTTCATTTATTATTTCCCCTTTATTCCACACTGCTATATAATTGTAATCTTTCACGGTATCAAGACCGTGTGGCGTCCAGGATTTTAATAACTATATCTTTTAATCATAGATTGCACGTGCCTTCAGCCGTGCAATTCCTGTTTTGTATTCGAATTTAATTTTTACAGTTGTCAGTTGCGAGGTTACGGAAGTAATTATTGTTCAGCTTGAAAATGATGCACGCAACCCATGCCTTTGTCTCAGTTCTTTAACTTTATACTCTATTTTCCATCCTACCTGGCAAGACATTCATTCTTTTTCTTTTATTTTGTAGTTGTGACGATAAGGATCACAACTACAAAAATATTAATATATCAAAATGTATCTCATTTTTATCAGAAAAAATAAAAACTTTGGTATTTTTTTTAAACTTAAATAAATTGAGTTCTGGGAAATATTATAGTCGCCCTATAAAATTGATAAAAGAAATAGAATTACAAATTTATCGAAATACAATCATTTTTACGAAGTGGTACAATTAAGCGTGATGTACTACCAAGTGGTACGCGAGCCAAAAAAGGTTGGGAAACGCTGGTCTATGTGCATGGGCGCAAAACCCAAAAGATGCAGGTTCGATTTCTGCTGAGCCTCTTACTCTTTTGAAAAGATTTTTTATTATTGGTTATAATATATATTCTCAGAAGTGTTTTCAAAATGATGTGAGATCATTAAAATAGTGGTTTTGCATTAAAATTTACAATGAAGCATACAAGCATAGTATTTTTAATTATATTTTTTTTTATCAAGTGTATATAACGTGTTGAATGAAGACCTTAATAATGTATTTCACCCTTTTCGGTCTTGGGCTTTTTTATTTTTTTGAGCACATAATCACATACCCAATCTCGTATAACGTTACTTTTGTAATAACAATATTCTGTGGTATGTTTTACTCAGACACACAAAATTCATGTATTCCTCGCACTTGGGACTTGCAAAATAGACGTTTTTGTTTTCTATTACGTTGCTTTTGCGAATGCCAAATAGAAAATTGTTCTATGTTTATATAAATAATATAAAATTTATTTGTCGGTGGAGGAAAGTGTAATGAACCATTCCTACATATTTCATTATATTATGTCATGTGGGTAATTTAATTATAGAAAATAATTCATTGGTAGAATTCGTAAAGAAAGCATTAAGACTATTTTGATTAGTGTCTAGATCATTATTGCCTGGACAGTGAAATAGGATTATTGTAAAGTGATGGTAGAAATGGGAGATTCAAATTCATTTTTTTTACATATAGTAGTGAACATTACAAATTATTAATTTAAGATGTTCATAACATGAAATTTAGAAGAATTTTATATAAATAAAACGGTATCATATACAAACATTACAAAATAAAAAGATCTTTTTATATACAACGTTTTAAAATTTTCTCTTGAATCATTATATGATAATTATTATTATAAACTTGACTTGACTAGCTTGAACGATCAAAAAATTTGTTTTTGATAGAAATACTGAAATAAATATAGAATACTAAATATAGAATACTGAAATATCATTTTGACATTGAGATAATACACATGAGATAATACACAATAATACAGAATGATACACCTTGAGATAATACACAATGGATGCCCTCGATTCCTAAAATAATTATCAGAGACACACAAGCCAATACCACCAAGAATGGTAGAGTTTCCATTTTACGCGGCATATAAGTCGGAAAAATATTTAGCTAAATAAAGATCCGTTCTAAACTTTAAGCTACAGTATGTTAGCATACCTAAAAGAAAATCTGTCGGATAGAGCCATGGATAATACATATATAGCCGAAAGATGAGAGAAAGGAATGGGGGAGATTTTTTGGTATTTTTTTATTAAATTATAATTAAATTTATTTATTTTTTAGAAGTTCTTAGCATGACATAAAATAAAATAAACTTAAAATGTTGGCGTTATTTATATAATTTATAAAACGACGTTCAACTAAATGCAACCTCCTCTCGTAAGGGGAATATTTCAATGTCCGATTTTGTTGAACACATCCTTAGTCCTTCCATTTGATATAAATTGCCTAGGAAGAACAAGATTGAAGCGCCTAGTTTCAAAAGCCTCTAAAACGATTTTAGATAGTTCTGAGAAAAATGAGAAAAACGATTTTGGGTAGTTTTGAGAAAAATGAGAAAAAATCATATCTATTAAATCTGTGAATTTTATGTATTTATTTTTAAATTTGTTACATTCTAAAGAGTACTTTAGCTTTCCATTTTAGGGGTATTTGAAAAACACACCCAACCATTTTAGCGGATTTTGAAATTTATCCTAACTTTTGATCATACGTATTGACGGTTTTTGGCGTTTTAAAAATTTCAATCTTTGGCTTTTGTATAGGTAAAAAATATATCCATCTAAATACATATCTAACTAACTTAAAAACCGTTTTAGGGGCGTTTGAAACTAGGCGCTTCAAATATCTGATGCTTCCAATTTTTAAGATAGTCATTGGGGGACACGTGTTAGGTTAGGTTAGGTTAGGTTAGTTTAAACAATATTTCTATGAGAGCAACTTTACTGTAGTGATCTAATTAATTATTTTAATAAATTAATAAAGAACCGTGTATGGAGTTAAATCGAATAGAGAGAAAACAGACGTTAAGCAGTAATAAAAGATCTAAAACTTAGGTAAAATTTCCAATGGCCCACTTTTGATTGTAAACGGCGTCTGAAATATTGTCTCTCTTTTTTACCGTGCAAATTGTATCCGCTACATAAAATCCATTATTATTCTACGAAAAGGTGTTATCGTTCACGAAACGTACCGAAAGCATTGAAAATTTGTATTCAGATTCCCCATAAAAAGATTATCAATACTTTACGACTTGCGTTTTCGAGAAAAATCTGACAGTAACGTCTTTCCAATTGGCTATTTATGACGCCATTATTATTTTTATAGAACAATCTTAAACTGATAAATTTATTCATATTTTGTTATACACGAAGGTAAACTTTGAGAAACATATGTCCAACTATTGAATCAAGTGAAGGTGTAATTAATTAAACCGTAATAAAAATATGTACGTACAAAGATATTATTTAGTTGCGCTTTTCATAGTGGACTGTAGTTGATTGGTGGAATGATTGTAAATTGTGGATGTGGATGCTTGAGGGGGGGGAGGTTACACAGGAGTTAGTCCAGGCACTGAGCTTTTATGATAAGAGAGATAGAGTGAGAGTGAATACTGTGCCAGTAACACGGACACAGGTGGTTTGATTAACGGAATTTGCACGGAGAAAGCTTTAACAAGTCTATACGCGCCCCTTGTCTTGAGGTAACTGAATGTTATTCAATTACGGTCGAGTGATGACCTGTAACTGGTGGTGGCCTGGACTTGCGACAATAACTGGGGATTTGAGTTAGGAGGGATGAAAGTGACCATAATTGGCCCAAAAAAATATAATGAATATGATTTAAGAGTAATATTTTCAAACAAAAAAAAAAACATCAAAAACATAATATATTATGTTAGAAAAAATCCTAGAGAAAATTTTGAAGGATTTAAACTCATTGAGTTAGTACTCTTTTCCTTAAAGTCAGTACTTCCCAAATGATTCCTGGCCCCCTGCGTCGATAAACTATTTTTTTTAATTATCAAAAGGTTTACTTATTTGTCATTCATTATTACTATACACTTAAAAAAAAAAACAAAAAAAAATACTATAAGTGAAACGTACAAAAATAATTTTATGAGAGTAATGTGATTGCATGTTTTTACATAATATTATTTAAAATTTAAATGGATTTAAGTTTTATACTATTCGATTTGACTCTACTCCAACCTATTTACTCAAATGGAATAGTACAAAACTTAAATCCATCAGAATTTTAATTCAAATTTCATCAAGTACCTTCGGTCGATAGTATTTTTTTTTGACCATGTCCGATCCTAATAGGATCATATGGGCTGCCATAATATGGTAGACGTTTTGTAAAGGTTTTTTTTTTACGAGAAATGGATTTCAGCCACTTGCTCAACCTATTAGGTCCATACCCTGACTCACAAACAAATTGAAAAACAATATGTGTACTTGCCAGGCCCAGGATTCGAACCTGAGACCCACGGCGTGATAGTCCAACGCTTATGCCGCGCGGCCACCGTGGGTACCTAGTATTAATAATATAATAATTCAATATTAAGTTCAATGTTCAACGGTTCTAAAATGGCAATTCACAAAGAATCTTCCAAACTGCGTGAAGTAGAAAAAATGGTCAGGAATTTTAATTTGAATTTGAACTTGAATAAATGATTAAAGGATAAGTATTGGGTATTCACACAATAATTAACAATCCAATATAATTTACTTTACCATAAGTAAATATTCCAAAGTGGATAAATAGATTCTAGATAATAAATTATTAATATTATTATAATATTATCCACATTATACTTTGATTCGTCTTTCTGTATTTAATGTAAAAAAGACAGATTTCGTACCTACTACAGTTAAATAATTATACTTATAATCAGTGTTTTAGGATCACAGGGGCTTAACTACGAAAACGCATGTTATGAGTTGGCCCTGGTTTCGATAATGCGGTAATCATATTTATTGGTGGTACAAAGCTCAATGTCGTATATATATCCATGTACAAGATATAGTATATATATAGTAAAGTGTGTTATTTTATTTAATAAATCTAATAAACCATTTCTTTTATTCAATAAATCATTCATAAGATTTTGAAAATGTAACATATCATATTATATTGAACATACATAACTTGAAAATATCTACTAGGAAAAATCATGTTTGAAAAAAAAATGGTCGATGGTTTATTGGTTGATGATGAATGGTGTATTAAAAATTGTCAGCAAGTTCAAGTAGACGTTATAACTTAAATATTTAGCGAGAGCCGGGCGTCGGTTAAGGTGATACATCAGTGAAACGCAAATAATTTTCAACTATAGGCGCGACGAAACTTTGGACTCGCTGCCATTCGGAGAGAGAACGATGAGCTGAAAACACGTCAATTTGTTTCGTGATGGCGACGGCCGTATTAATTCTTAAATCGTGTAAAGATGACTAAAAACGTTACCCATTTACTTTAAAAAGAAAACATGTCAATGAATATATTATTATTGTTACTGATAGAACATACGTTAAAGTTCCCACCACCACCCGTCATATATGCACAGCCGTGGATATGCACGGCCGCTTTCTATGACGCTTTAAACGTGTCTGAAAGAAGTTATTTTAAGTGCTCATTTTGTTCCGAGACGGAGCCGCACGGGACTGATGCTGAAACCATGCACCGTAGTGCTTAAAGAAGAAAAAACAGAACATTAAATGGACACATGTTGGATTTATATGACAAATTATATTTCGTTTGGCTTGCGTCATTTGCACCCGCGACCCGCAATCCGCGCATCGCCTAGCCACGATCTTTTTAGACCGTGCCTCAACTGAGTTATAGCCTTAATATTAAATGTAATTAATATTCCTTGATTTAATACACAAAAACCGATAGTCAAAAATAACGCGATTTGACAAGCATTTCATGTAAGACATACTAGTTTAAATTGTCGTTAATTAGATGGGAGGCTCGTAGCATAATTGGTTAATGCACAGTTGGCGCGATACCAATAGTTATACTGGTTCAAAACCCATCGAGCATCGTAGTTTTTTTTCAAATATGATTTTTCCTAGTGGTATTTATATCTGAGGTGTTTTCAAGTTATGTACGTTTAATAAATTTCATTGTAGCAAAATTTTTATTTGCGTTCTCAAAGCCTCAGAAAAATATTGTGCATTTCTCTATGTGGGTACAAAAAAAATATAATTTATTTGTTTGTCTTCTAAATAAATTATTCTTCCTAAAGTACCTATACTTTTTACTATAGCAATAAGATTAAAAACACGTTGAAGCATAAAAGCTTCTTATAAGAAGTGTCTAGACATAAAACTGTACAAAAAAGCTTTGATTCTACTTTACTAATTTCAATTTAATATTTTTTGATTATTTAAAAAGTTTAAATCATTATCGGTAGTAATAATGATCAACTCAGTTTGGAAAGTCGAATAAATTTTAAGTCTTAACGGCCCACGTGCTCGTCGTAGGTCAAAATTGAGTTTTTATTGTACTTTCAAACCATGATCCTGGACACTCCTTAAGCGTTGTAGATAATCTATTTATATAATTTTGAAGCCTTATTATCCTTTATAGTTATTTTAAACATTTGATGACTGCATAAAGTATTTTTGTTACATAAAATAGTATTCTTTTAAACCTCTCGCTCTAATGTTTTAGAATATAGTCATATTTCGGTACATAACTGTGCAGTGGTGTTAAAATTTTTTACATTTATTAATTTTTAAACGCATTTATAAAACCATTAGTATAATTTATTACGAGATAATTTTTGTAAAATATTAACGATAAAAAATTATATTGATAATCTCTGTGATCCCAAATTTGACAAGAATTAGGCATTTTATTATTCAAAAAATCGGCAAGGTTAACACATTTGAAGATGATTCTAAAGATACTTATTATAAGCTATGTCTTTGACCATTCAAGTGTGATAAACATCTTATGAATAATGATTGCTTTGTAATAATTATTGACCTAAGAATAAGGTAGTGTTTTTTTGAAATACGCCATTTATTTTGTCATTCCTCAGTGGTTAAGCTACAACATACGGCCGTAACCATAAATTGACAAACCATAATTGAAGTAGGAAGTAAAATGATATTGACGCGCGTGTTTGAACATGTACCGTTTAAAAAAAAATAAAAAAAAATTCGGTTAGGTACATGTTCAAACACGCGCGTTAACATAATTTTACTCCCTATTTTAATTATAGTTTGTCAATTTATGGCTACGGCCGTATGTTGTAGCTTAACTACTAGGGAATGACAAAAGAAATGGCGTATTTCAAAAAAACACTACCTTATCCTTAGGTCAATAATTATTATAAAGCAATCATTATTCATAAGATGTTTATCACACTTGAATGGTCAAAGACATAGCTTTTAATAAGTAACTTTAAAATCATCTTCAAATGTGTTAATCTTGCCGATTTTTTGAATAATAAAATGCCTAATTCTTGTCAAATTTGGGATCACAGAGATTATCAATATAATTTTTTATTGTGAATATTTTACAAAAATTATCTCGTAATAAATTATACTAATGGTTTCATAAATGCGTTTAAAAATTAATAAACGTAAAAAATCTTAACACCACTGCACAGTTATGTACCGAAATATGACTATATTCTAAAACATTAGAGCGAGAGGTTTAAAAGAATACTATTTTATGTAACAAAAATACTGTATGCAGTCATCAAATGTTTAAAATAACTATAAAGGATAATAAGGCTTCAAAATTTTATAAATAGATTATCTACAACGTTTAAGGAGTGTCCAGGATCATGGTTTGAAAATACAATAAAAACTCAATTTTGACCTTCGACGAGCATGTCCCCCCTTAAGGCGGCTATTGAATTTAATATTATTTAACATGTTTGAGTTAATTATCGATAAAAAACGACTTTGAAATAAAGTTTAGACATACTAAAAGGCCGTAGGAAATATATTATGCCAATATTTAACATAAATCTTTTATCAAAAATGATACAAAAATACCAACTTTACAATCAACTGAAATTATTGATCGACTATTTTTCCCCTTTCTTTTTAATCTACAGAGTCCTTGGTTATTTGCTCCTGAAAAAATACGACATTTGTGCTCTAACAACTAAACTATGTATGTCATATCCAATAACGACGAAGTTAACTAGCAGTTTTTACAATTCCTAGAGTATACGTTTTATAACATTTTTACACTCTTTACTATACTGATACGCCTCTTTCCCTAATAACTTTTCCCTAATTTCCCTAATACATCAAAAGATATTAAATTTTATTAATATATTATTGTAATAGAGTAGTAAATAATTAGACATTATATATTATGTCAAAATAATATTTTTCATCCTAGAGCCGGAGTGCAAAGTTATGAAGCATATACCCACTCTTCTAAAGCACTTCTAGCTAGTGTTTATGTTTCTTAGCTTTATTATTTATAATTTACCTTTATTAGTAATAGGTGTCAGAATCCCTCCATATTTTTGATATAACGTACTTGTGATCATCATCATCAGGGGTACCACAACCCGGTGTGGGTCCTGGCCTCCTCCAACAGCTCCCTCCACCTGTCCCTATCCAGTGTGGCCACTTTCCAATTTGGTACCCCCAGAATACGGCAGTCACTGGCAGCTCCATCCAACCAGCGAATCTTTGGCCTCCCTCTTCTTCTACGTCCTATTGGATTGCTGGATATCACTCTATTTCCCGGTTCATTGTCATTCATACGGTGCAAATGACCTAGCCATTGCAGTCTCCAAATCTTAATTGATTAAACTGCGCTGCAATCATCGTACAGTCCGTAGAGCTCAGCATTATATCTTCTCCTCCAATTGGTGCCATCCCTGATCGGTCCATATATACGGCGGTGAATTTTTCTTTCAAAGATGTTCAGGGCTCGTTCATTTCGCAGAGTTAATGTCCAGGTTTCCGATGCGTAGGTGAGCACTGGCTTAACAAGTATCTTGTAAGGAGTGCTTTTAGTTCGGCGAGATAGTATGCGGGACTTAAAATGTCTTAACAGGCCAAAGTAGCATTTATTTGCAGACATGATTCTCTTGTTGATTTCTTCTGTAATATCATTATGTCGAGTTACAAGAGATCCAAGGTATATGAAACTGTCGACCGTATCAAACTTGTATGCACCAATATCTAATTTTGGTGCGATTTCTCGTGGTGTGACATATACAGGCATGTATTTAGTTATTGCCTCGTTTATTTGTAAACCCATTCTTTTGGCAGAGGCTTCTAGTGCTGTATAACGTACTTGTACTTGCTAATAATTCAATTGACTATTTTCTTTATTCGATGAATAATTCAGTAGATTTAACAATGTAACATTATTTACTGAACATACATAATTTAAAGACAGTCGTATTTTTTCGAAATATTTTTTCGAGTGGTTATCTAATATTTCTCTGGTGAGTTTTAAAATTATGCATTTTCAACAGAATATGTTGCATTCTTAAAGCTTGTGTATTATACAAAACTGTATGAGTGAAAAAAGTATATTAATATCATAATATTATGCTTTATTCTAAAAGTGTGAAAAAATTAGAAGTATCATAGCGTTGGATGTAAAGGTTTATGTTAGGTATAATGCACAGTAAAAAATAAGTAATGTAACAAACAAACGGGTTGGATATAAAACATAGTGTTAACACTTTGAGGTGGAGATAAGTATATCACATCGTAGAAAAGGCAGATTATTACTGGACAAATTTCATCATATTATAGTGATATACAAAAGACCTAAAGGGCAACCGAGAACTTACTGAATGGATGAGATAATCATGTTTAGAAAAAGTAAATAACAAATAAAGCTCGAGGAGATTGGAGATGGCCAGGTGAAGTTTTGCTCTAGTAGAGGATTGATAGTGGCTGAGATGATGATACAGATATTAGATTGCTTATGGAGTATCCACTTACGGCCAAATTTGAGAAGCAGAAATATACAGGTACTCTTTCCCGTGTAGGCGTCAGTTGACATAGTCTGTGGCTTGGTAGTCTTCGGAGGATGATGGTTTGAAGAAAAAGGGGAAGTTTATTGCTGAATTCAATAATTACGGTTGTTACAGTTTGAATAAGAGTATAATAATATGAAAAAATGAACGGCCGGGGGGGGGGGGGAGTATCTGACAAGATACTTCAAATAATCTCTTCTCGAAAAATTGAACAGCATCTGGCTGGCACGTGTGATCAAACTTAAAATATGAATATTAGAAAAATGTCTATTAGAGTATTAATTGATCTACTAACAATATCTGCCGGTAAAGGATATCTAGCATTTTCTTCCTAAGATCGGCGTAGAAACATTTACTCATTATTAGTAGCCTTAAATATTGAGTAAGAATGACTATTATTAATTAAAAATGATAAGTACTGATTAAGTTGTCAAAGAGTGGATATAAAATGAGCGTAGTTATACACAAAGCAGTCAGTCCACAATTTTAAAAAGAATGTGTTATTGTGATTTCCATAATCTCACACGTTTGTTTAATATTTTGCACACATTAACCAAGCTGCTGTCATACAAAAATCTCATATAAATGTGTTTTAAAGATTTTGCAAATCGCAGAATATGACATTTTCGATTTGCATAAAGCAACCAAGCTACTGTCATAGAAAAATGTCATATAAAAGCGTTCTAAAAATGTGCCATATTCGATCTGCAAAACGCTGCCACATGATAATATTATGTACTTACCTAATTATTAAAATCCTGACTGTAATGTGTGTTTTTCTATATTCAATTAATAAAGATTATTTTCTCAATTACATTATATGTTTTTCATTTTATTATATATTATTATGATATATTAATAATTATAATAATAATAATTAGTGCCAGGCAGCTAAATAATATGAATGTGTAATTTACAAGTTTTTCAAATTATTTTCAGAACTTTGAAATTCCCATAATACTTGAATAACTTAGAAGGTTTTTTTTAATAAAATAGATGCAAAAATAACGATTTTTCTTAGAAAAATAAGAGTTATTAAAAAACCTGTTTTGCAAAAATTAGCCTGGACTGCTAAAACACCAAAATTTCATAGATTTTATGCTTTTATCTCTTTATAAGTTACACAAAATCATATATATATTATATAATATCTATCATTCAAAATGTATAAACAGTATACAGAAACTTTGTGGATTTAAAGAAACACACTTTACATAAAAGTGCATCTATTTCTGTTTGAGGTTTGTGTGGACTGGCTGCTTTGCGTATAACTACGCTCAAATCTTTTTACGTGCTAGAAATTGATCCGTTCATAACCGACCCTGTTTATACCACTATGAGTCAGCTTAAAAATGGTTCCGGCCTCTATAGGTATTCAGAGGAGATCTTCCCAAATGCTTGAATTTGGTGGGAGGGAGGGGTGACGGGAGATATTTTGAAAAAAAAAACATGTTGATGATTTTATATTTATTTGTACCTATAATTACTTGCGACAAGGTATATCAGTCTGACGTCAACTTTGTCACGTGTAAAAACACCCATTACTTGTTCTCAAAGGCATTGCTTCCCCAGTTGTTTGTTTGATACTAAATTATTCAAGTCTTCAAGCTAGGAAGAAAACTGCTTGCGAGAGGGATTTCCCCGCAGGCCTGCATCTCTCTAGAAGAGTTATTGTAATGCAAGTCCGGGGATGACCCCTTCTGCATTTTTTGTTCAGCGTACGTAGCACTAGCAAGGGAGATTATACCATCGGATGTGTTTATGTAGTGAAATTTTGTATAGGGTTCACCGAAACTATTGTATTAAAGATCGCACCTCTAGAGTGGAATTGTATACCACAATAACTTCAAATAATTATTTGATTAATTATTTGTTTAATTAAATAAAACACAATTTTATAGTTGTACTTATTCGACTTTATTAAATAAATTTTAGACCAGTCCCTTTGAGGAGGACGAAACCGGTTTAATGATGGATTCGTGGTCTGGTTTCAATTTTCACTCGCGCGGTATTGCTTATTTTGGGTCACCCTGTTCGCGGCACTTGGTACACAGTTTTATGGATTATAATATGTGAGGGTGGATGAATGATGATGACCTGTATGATTAAATAGGATGAGAGGATCACTTAAGTCGTAACAGGCTTAGTGCAACGAAAATCTTACAGAATGTTTTGAATCACTCGATAGTTTACGCAGCGTGGCAACACGCACTAGATTGTATCCTTGAGATGACTCGAGCCGGTATCACGGCTTGGCATATTATTCAGAAGTATCCGACGGTCACACTATTATCAAGCTGACGAAGTACTTTTGAATCAGTTTGTCTTATTGAGTCAATCACTAAGCGACGGAAAGCTATTAGAAACCCGCACGCGTACGCTGTCTCGATCTAACTGAATGTCTCTTGCATCTACGCTCGAATTATCACTGTAAGTCCGCACTTGTCTGGTCTTGTGCCAATACCAAGGAACTATGAGGTTGGTGAAGAAATGCGAATATTTATGGCTCAACCAATATAGTTTGAAAATAATTATAAAATTTTATATAAAAAAAATTGAGGAAATAAAATAAAAACTTATAACTAAAATATATTTTTTGTTCACAGGGTAGATTTTGAAAGTATCACAATGTGTACTTTACGAAGTTTGCATACGAAAGAGGATAATCTTTCTTTTGCAAGACACTGTAATTCTGGCGTCATCATTTTTGCTCTATTTAATGTAAAACTCATATTTTTTTTCATCATTTTTTTACAATGCTTTTTTATGTTGAGTTTCTGTTGAGTTTCTGTTCTGAAACTTGATACTTAGCCAGCTCTCGTGAGCTCAATAACATGTTTTACATACCAATTAAATGTGAGATAATTAACTTGGTATTTAAACAAAAATAAATCGTTTATTGACATAAATAAGATAATATGATAAATAATAAACAAATATTTATATTGATTTAATAATCAACATTTTTAAACATAAAAATTTTGAAAAACACTTCTGATAATAGAAAAACCAATAGAAAACATCTTTTTCAAAAAAGTAAGCCATCCGGCAGGAATCAAACCTGCATCTCTCGAGTAACGCGCCCATGGACATAGACTACTATGCGACAGGCGTCATACTTAATTGTGATAATTTTAAGTAATGGCTTTTTAGTATTCTCTGAAGCGCTTTCCAAATTGAGTTACTATTGGCGATCGGCTTTTGCATTTTAAATCAAAGTAGGTATTACTTTAATAATTGGGTACTAACCGACGTCACGGATCAGTCCGAGATTTTTTAAGATTACGATAAAAGCAACCGTGAAAGTCTCAAACATTATATTATTAAGATAAAGGGATTTAATTCTGAAAACCAAACATTGTGGATATAAAATCAAGACTTTCACAATATAATATTTATTTAGCCTCATAAGAGAGAAGAACAGAATATTATATACTTAATAATAAAAAAAAAGTTTAATTTTAAATATAAGTTCGACAACAAAATACATAGTACGTCACCAAAATGTGTATGTCTTTGGGGAGCGTATTGATTAGTCTTGCACCCCATATTAATGATTCCTGATACGCTTGACATGAGAAAATGGTTCCGATCCAGAATAGATCATGGCTGCGACCACGCAGGTAATTGACAGGCTCGTGTAAATTAAAACTCTTTAGGACACCGCGATTGGAAACAATCCTCGCAATAAAAAATCGCAAATGATGAGTTCTTCGTTGAACATTTCACCGTGGAGTATAATTGTACGTATGCTACAACATGTGGGGATGTCTTTACTAGGTAAGGTTAGGTTTTTTTCGACCATATCCGATCCTAATAGGATCATATGGGCCTCCACAGAGTAGGTTTAATTAGGTTAGGTTAGGGTTAATCTAATTAGAACAGTACTATTTGAAAACTATCGCCGCATTTTGTAAAATACGTACAAATGTATTCTACGGTGAAATATTCAACGAAGAACTCGTCATTTGATAAAATGTTACACGAAGTCATGTTTCACGTAGTGCGGCGCACGAATAAGTGTCCCACAATGAACTGCATACGTACAACTTACATGTAACCCGCAATAACAAGCAAAAATATTTCAAGAGCAGAAGTGACCTACGAGATTCAAGAAACTGAAAAGTAAGCATAGCTTTTAGAAAGAAAGTCGGAAAATAATCATTTGACGAATTATTATCGAAAGTAAAATAGTTCCATATCTTAAAATAAAAACGTTCTATAATAAGCTTATAGAAAACTTCGTGTATGAAGGCATCATAAATTAAATTAAAAATATATATTTCTTAATATATTTAATTGAAGTATAGAATAAGAAGTATTGCATGAATATTTATAGATAATATTTATAGATAATAAACAGAGAATGGTATATTTTTATCAATAACTCGGTAAAAAGAATAAAATAGATATTTTTTTAAAATTATTTACAATAAATATCTCAGGAGCTATAAAATGATCCACAATTTTATTCTCTACCAAGAATGAATACCAATTTTTACTTTGAAAAAATACTCTTCTTAGATATTATATTTTTGCAAAGGCTCGCTAAAATAATAATAATACTATGCTAATATGTGTTTTTTTTTTTATTTTGAAAAAGGAGGTGAAAGTGTGAAAGCTTTTTAGATAGAGCTTTCATTTTTAATAAAGCAAAATTTTCTTATGCTGTATTCAAGACACGGAGAGGAATATCATAGTATAAACAGTTTATTTTACTACTTATATATTATAGAAAGTGAAAGTATTAGTATCTTATTTAAAAATAGTTAATTATTTCTTGCTTATAATATTGTATATTGTGCGAAACGCTATCAGAAAATCAATTATTCTTGTCAATTTTTTATTCCGTTGAATTATTATGAAAATATACATATTTTTAAAAACCTCAAAAAACAAACAAACCATACCAAAAAGGCAGACCAAGCGAGTCTTGACATTCACCTCTTTTTATTGTCAGCGTGAGGGCTTTTCAAATTAAGCTATCGACCTACGTATTACTCGTATATGCAAATTACATCCAATATTTACGACAAAAAAATACGTATTAATAATTATAAATGACTATTTGCCCAGGTAAATAACCAGTCATTTTTACCACGATTTTCTTAGCTCGTATTCTTGTTTGTCCGGTAGTTGTTTATCCAGTATAAATCTTGCAATCGATTTTTAACTAGCTTCCCGACTAGCTAGACTTTTGAAACTTTTAGAATATATCAGAACACGATGCCAATGCATTCTTTTAATACTTTTAGCCATCTTTAAGTAGGATTGAATTCATTTTCAGTTAATTCTGTTTTGTGTGAAAAGTTATTTCGGAAGAAATCCGTAATCCAATCCACTATTATTGGTCGCTAAGAAGGTGGTCCTAGCAACTTAATTATTAATATATACGTGCGTTATTATGGAAAGGAAAATGACATTTCAGTATTCTATATTTGTTTGTTTGTTGCAAAATAGCAAAAAAATGATTTGTTGACAATTGCCTTATTTGTCTTAAATTATTAATACATAGAATTATCAAGTTTATATGATTCAACAGAAAATTTAAAAACGTTGTATGTAAAAAGTTTTTTTTATCTTATAATTAGTTTTAGATGTGGTTTAGTTCTGCAACAAAATAGGGTTTAGATTAAAATTACATTTAGAATTTTATCATCATCATCAGCCTGAATCTATCCACTGCTAGATGAAGGTCTCTTCAAGTTGCTTCCACTTCTCTTGGTCCTGTGCATTGCGTTGCCACGTACTTCCGCAGAACTTTATAATTTCATCGATCTAGCGGCCTCTAGGTCTACCTTGCAAACGTTTTGTACTTCTTGGATACCACTGGATGACTAGATTTTTCCAATGATTGTCTCTTCTTCGAGCTATATATCCAGCTAATCTCCATTTACGGGATTACATTTATTATTATAACATTTATTACGGGAAAAGCTCTGAACACGTCATATTGTAACTAATTAGTAAATTGGCACCTGTTGGTCATTTAGAGTTATAATATATTTATGCATCTTGTCATTGTTTGGATTGCAAAACCGTGATAGTGTCAAATACAGTTGACTATGACGTGAAAAAATTGCTGTCAGAAAAATGAATATGTAAATACATAGTCAAATGGCTTCCATTGTGATTTGTTGGTAATTATTCTATAAGTAGGAATAACACTGGAATTAAATATTATCGGCATACAATGGATACGTATACTTGCCCTTATCTCTCTCTCTCTCGTAGACATTTATATAATAATATGTTTTATCTCAACTTTCTCATTTTAAAACGTCTTCTCCCTGTAATCCTCTCTTTCATACGTTAACGTTCTGTCTTACCTAATAAATATTAATAATTATACTATTTCTTCCTCTCACATACACGTTAAAGTGATGCGCCTAGTTTCAAAAGCCCCTAAAACGATTTTAGGTAGTACTGAGAAAAAAGAGAAAAAATCATTAATTTTTTAATTCGTTACATTCCAAAGAGTATTTTGGCTTTCCATTTTAGCTGTATTTGAAAAGCACACCCAAATATTTTAGCGGGTTTTGAAATTTCCCCTAATTTTTGATCATACATATTGACGAATTTTGGCGTTTTTTAAAGTTCAATCTTTGGCCATCATATAGGTCATGAGCACTTAAAATCACTTCTTTCAGACACGTTTAAAGCGTCATAGAAAGCGGCCGTGCATATCCACGGCTATGCATATATGACGGGTGGTGGTGGGAACTTTAACGTAGGTCGCAAATATATCCAAATAACTACATATTATTATCTAACTCAAAAATTTTCAAAAACCGATTTAGGGGCTTTTGATACTAGACGCTTCAAGTATGCCTTCTCTCATCGTACCCGTTTAAATATTTTTTCTCTCACTCCGGCTCTCTTTCTCTGCGTTACAGATAGACAGACAGATATAATATTATAACAAAAAAAATGTTCAAAAAGGTTAACATATTATTATAAAAATGATATTGTACTGTATATTGATTTATTTATTTCTTAATTTTTTTCTTGGGTTTACAAAATAATACATCAGGCAGTAAGATAATTTAATAACCTTCAACTCCGCCACAGATTAAATCATGTTTGCATGATAGTTTCTTTTTTTACCATGTCTAATCCTAAGAAAACCATATTATGTGAGGTTATATTAATAGATTCCTATATTTTTACGAGAAATAGATGTTAGGGTACAAGTCGGTTATCCTGGATACAGCGGCAAACACATTTTAAAAATAGCCGATATACCAGATTATGTGTTAGGATAATCTAACCTAACTTTACTTAAACTAACCTTACCTAACTTAACCTAACCTAAACTAACCCAAACTAACAAATAATCCAGTATATCGGCAATTTTCAAAATGTGTTTGCCGCTGTATCCAGGATAAACGTATAGAACCGATGTTAGTCATTTGCTCAACATATAAGGTCAAAACACATATTGAAAAACAAGATTTGAATTTTTCTATGTCTACGGTGGTAAAGTGGGTAACATGCCGTAAATTCTAAGTTCCAAACTCAGGTCTGAAAAATAACTTCACCTCAAAAAAAAACATAAATAAGAGAGAACATAATGAATAACTGTATTAAAGAGCCCCAAACAATAACATGAAAGAAAACAAATAAAACATTATTTATCTGCAGATATATAAAATAGTAAGTTAATTTAATTGCCACTGACTCATGCTGGAAAACTCAGTTTATTTTTTAAATATTCATATTGATAGAAATCTATATTGGAATATCTTTCACAATTATTATGCATATATTTATCTCAAACGTAAACTTTTCCAAAAAAAAAAACAGAATAGTTCCATATTATCTACACAATCAAATATATTGTACATGCCTCATACAGTGTGGATCGGCATGAATGTGTATTTTTGCTTAGGACAGCCTTTATTTTGCCACAATATTTATGGCAGAATCTATTATCAACAAAACCACTGAATATTTCGCATGTGTGTTCAACTGTATACCAACTCTATGAGCATGTTAGTTTACATGTGGTTCCAAGCAAATATACAGGGTGATAGTGTATTTACACTTAGACATTGCAACTCTATTTTGTTGTAAAAGAGATTTATCAGCTATGAATAAAATGAGTTTGCAGATTCAATATAAATATATCCACTGTAGGAAAGCAAAAAAAAATTCAACCCTTAGTTTTTTTTCAAAATATTGTAGTTCTAATGTCAATACCCCGTATCTGTCGTATATGATGAAAATTACTTTTTGGTGTACTAAAAACAACAAATATACTGCCCATTGACTACGAAATTCTCAGTAGTTATTTTAACAAAGATGATACAGCCATTTTAGTAATTTCCCGTATCTGAACATTGCAGGAATAAACCTGGAATATAGCCCATATGTAGCCTCTAACGACGTGTCAAGCGTGTTGCATGGGGTCTAGGATGATTTGGCACCGAGACAACTGGACGCCACGGAATTCGAAAATAAATAGACGCATAGGTACTTTAAAAAAATATTTTTAAGATTATTATTTATATTTAAATGATTATATTATGATTTAATAATTGGTGAGAATGTAAATATGCAGACGTAAATAATGATTTAATCGTGCATATGTTTAAATTCCGACGAAAAAAGAGTTTTTTATTTTATATAAAGCCTTAGGCATGGTAATTCTGTATCCGCGATAAAGAATACATTATGTTAAGAGTAAAATTAATTAAAACTACTAAGTTGTAGATAGAAACTGATTAAAATACCTCGTCTACGTTCTGTATATGTGTCTACGACAGTGCGGCGTCCAATTGTCCGGAGTCCAGTCGTTCTATTCCCTGTTGCATGACGTGTGTTGAATTTAGTGTCAAAATGTCACTTTCGAATTATTTACAAGGTAAAACAATTAGTAATATAACAAATTTTGATATTTTTTTTATCTTTATATAATATAATATGTCAAATTTATTGAATGTTATCATTTATTATATTAGGAGTTATTGCTTTACCAATTTTTACGTTACGGGTTATTAGCATGATATGTAATTACAGCATGTTTGTGCTATTAACAGTCAGATACGGGTTTTTTTTTTAGCTTCTTGCACAATTTGTAAAAAGTCACTTACGGGATATTGACATTAGGCCAACGATATGTTTTATTCAATTCATTGTATATGACACGTATTACCAAAGAACGTAAACTGCAAGTACCAAACTATTATCTAAACAAATTTAGCTTGAATTTTTAATATAAATATAAAAAGTGTGGAAAAGTCTTTAATTATTTTTTCATTAATAATCTTGAGATTGTGATTGGGAAAATAAAATACCTAATTTTTAATAATTTTGCCCTTCAAGTTTGTGTGTATTTTATAAACGATGACTTTGACCAAAAACCTTAACAAGAACGTTTTTGTGCCTTGTATAAAATTTAATTTATGTTGGATTAGCCATTATTTGGCCTTTAACAGTCGATTGAAGTGTATTTTAATAAAATTACCCCAAACCGCTGTATTTAGTAAATTCGTTTTATAGTATGTGTAAGAATTAATATACACCTTAAATTATTAATAATATAAATAAAATGCGGTATGCATGTTTGGCATAATATGCAAGGGTTGAAAAATTAAGTAAGGTGACAAATAAGAGTATAATACAATTTTTATTAGATATCAAGAGTAAACATTTTAAATAAAATATTAGTTGACTGTAACATCACTCAAAGAACCCATAAGAATAATTGCATGATTCAATCGTACCTACTTAAAAAAATATTGAAATACCCAAAAAGCAACCATCAAATTTAAAGTAAATTACTATTTTTACATAATATGCCATTAAATTTGAGATTTCAACAACTATTTATTATATTTACTTATTATTATTTTTGTCTTATTAATTATAAAGTATTATATTTGGAATTGGTATTTGAATAATAATAATATGGACATACTGTATGCAAAATATAAAACGCAGGGGGCAAAGACGAACAAATCCTGAATTCTAATACATTCGAAAGGACCACCGCAATATGTAACCTTTTATATATTTGGTTCAGATCAAAACCTATTGTATTATAATAATGTTTGTTGCAATGATATTATACTATTTTTAAGTAATCACTATATTATTATTTATTAAACAGGAATCACTGTTGATCGATGCAAAAGTAATAACAAAATAAAAGTAGGTAATATAATTGGTAATTGTGCCGCAGAGGTGGACACGAGATTTTATATTTTTTTTTTACGAATATAGTTTATTCCATGTAGACAATTATAATAAATACCTTTCTCTGTCGGCGCATAGGCTTTTCGATTCAATATTCGTTAATTGAAAAATTGAAATTTTCACACATTTTCATACACTATTATCACAAACTAAGATTATATGAGGTAATATTAGGTTGGGGTAGGTTTGATTAGGTTAAGTTAGGTTTGGTCTAAAAAGAAAGTTGTAAAATCTCACGTCCACCTCTGTGGCACATTTACCATATAATTTTGCAATAAACTGAAAAAAAAAATACATTAATTTTGTTACGTGTTGAAAAAAATTAATCTACTTAGTTTACTCTTCTTGGCCTCTCTGCTCTTATTATGTAAACTTTGTAGATTACTATCAAATAATCTAATAGTACGTGAGTGATTCCTAAAATGTGACTTATGTGAAAATAAGTAGTGCGAGACAAAAAAAATATATATTTAAAGTCGATTGCGATATAACCAATTCATTTCCCACTCACCCATGATGTACGATAATTACCAGTAATTCTTTTTTTTGTTTAATTTTTTGAGCTCTACTTTTTCCGTTGGATTGGTTTAGGACAGCGATGACATATAGTGGGGTCTGACTTCATCTAACAACTCTGTTCACAATGTCTCTATCCTTAATGACCGCATTGCGGTTTGCTCTTCGGCAGTTATCAAAAAGTCCATCAAGCCAGCAAATTTCTGGTATACATATTTTTAAATAAAATATTTCCTATATGTTTGAGATTTAGAAAGGATTGGAAACATCATAAAATAGGACAGTTGTGGACAATAATACATTTTATAAGAAATAAATGCAGATTTTCTCACTAAATAATTACGAAAATATGATTTGATTTACACTACACTACTAATTAACAGTCAAATTATAATAATATGTAAGAATAATGTATGTGATTTCAATTGTTTCTTTTAATGACAAGATAAACAAAACAATAGTTTGCTACATTTCAGCATTTTCAAAAATGGAATAATTCCAAGTATATTATAGCAAACTGGAGTGACATTATTTTTTTTATTATTATTATTGAAATCTTATAATGGTTAACAGGTAATCAATTAAAATAATATACATATTACACAGAGGTATTTTTTCAGTATATTAATTTTATCTACCTCCATAATATAAAATGTATATTTGTGTCGCTACATTTCAAAATCTGCCAAGCCCACCTTTAACTTTTTTATGAATTGCTGAAAAAGCTTTCTAACATTTCTTCATTATTAAAATGTGAACTTTATTAATTAAAAATATTCTATACTCAAAATAATACAAACTTTCACCCTTGTGTTTGTGTATTTGAGAAAACAAAAAGCAGTTTTCCTCCTATTCATCTATTATGGACTTGGATGATTTTGAAATCTAGCGACACATTTATTAGAAAAACAATATTGTAAATTTAATAGTGATACGATAATAAGATAATAAATTAATAACGATTAAAACGACACAATTAAAACGCTGAAAAAAAGCAAATATTCCAATATTACAAACAGACTTTAAAATTGTATGAATAGTAGACGTTAAATAAATATTTTTTTTGAAAAAATAAAGTTAATTTGTTCTTCCTTGAGTTTTATAAGAAATACTGAGATTTTCATGGGAACTGGGAGCGTTATGGCGATCCGGCCCTCTGGGCAAAATAAAGGAAAGTTATAAGGAGCCTTTATTTTGGGTCTGTTTTTAGTACAAGTTCGGTAAATAATATAAATTGAAATTTTACGCATTCTGAAATATTTAATAATATTGATTGAAAAAATATTTAACCACCACCAGAAAGCGAAGTCGCGTTATTGACATAATTTTTGGTGGTTGACCTTTTTTGTACAATACAAATAATATAAAATTGAAAAAAAAGATATTCTGCTATGACCATATATATAAAGACCTATGAGTAAGTAAATTTATGACAATTTTAGATATTTTTTTTATAAAAGTATCAAATTATTTACATGCTGTAAACTAAAATTTCTGGGAATTGAATTTTGCTGATCTAGTATGACAAAAAATCGTCGCACAAAATAAAAACCAAAGACAGCGAAAGAGATTGATCTATACATACATTTTGTTTAACAAATGCGTACGCTGCCAATTGCGCTATTCCGGCCACTGGACGAGTAACATTTTGTTTTACACAATATTATAGTAGAAAACTATAAATAATATTAAAATAAATAATAATATATGTAACAATGCATTTTTGATTTGAAAAAGTATTAATATTAACAAATACCGATATAAAATTGTAAAATTGTATATTCTAATGAAAACATGTTTTATTGGAAATAACTAAATTTGATACAGAATTTTGATAAATATGACATTTAATTTAAGTATCATATTTTTTAAATTAAAATATCAATTACTAAACACTGAAAACAGAGAAAAACTAAATATTTCACTACAATGTGCGAGCCTCATTTAAAAAAAAATTAAAATGTAGAAAAAATGATGCTTTATTGTTTATAATATTTCTTTTAAGGCTGTTATATATGATTTGCATATTATATTTTTTCAAACATGGGTTTTTTTGATAACATCACTACACTACAAATCCAAACAAATACAAAACCATCGAGACTTACTCTTAATCTATTCTATATTATGATTAATTCATATTGTGGAGGGGACGGCAATCTCAACTAAATGACAATTTAATTTTAAATTCGAGTATGGGGCTTAAAGCCCAAAAGTTGGATGCAAAGTGTTCCCTATATTACTAATAATTTTAAATTAATTAAAAAAACACTAAGAATACAAGTTTGATAATTTCACGTGGAGATTTTTACTTTTCAGTACTTTTCAATATTATGTTTTTTAAGAAAAATGCTTTTTTGTCAGTACTTTTTTTTATAACAATAACCTTAAATGGTTAATTGTTTATTTATATAAAAAAAATAACAAAACAATTAAAAATAATTTAGGAAAATTTTTACTTAAAAACTAAATAATTATTATGTGTGCTTCCGCTTAGAGCTTAACCAGATCAAAGTGTCTCGCTCTGATATACCGCGAGTGGATTTGGACAACTCAATGAGATCACCTGTACTACGACCACGCGCGAGAAGTGACACGTGGCGATTACATGTGGACGGCTCAATGAGGTCACATGTACCTGAAATGGGTGCGAGTTAAATCACGCTATCTGAACAAGGACTTATTAGCAATTAGATCGAAACGTTGGATCCGTGCTCTGGAACTCATTTAAAAAATATCATGTTATTTTAAATTGTCTGAACAAAGCATAATAATTAATTATTGTGATTATGTTTATTATAATATGTTTATTATTTTATATTAGTGTTTTTGATCTAAGCTTACAAAAAAATATTGCTTTACTGTTTTTAACATAATATTATAAATATAGGAATTAACTATTGGTTTGCCATTTATGTTCTCTGTCCACTCCTTATCTCCTCATCCACAGTGTTATTGTCACCAGACAATCAATAAGCAATTACGGGCCATGAGAGACGGTGTTACAAAGAACCTTGAGTTACATCTCGATAGCGGGCGTGTGCGGGCTTCTAATAGCTTTCCGTCGCTTAAGTGATTAACTCAATAGATACAGACTCATTCAGAATCTATTATCATCATTCATACACCCTCACATATAATTCATAAAATTGTGTCACAAAGTGTGTGAGTGTACGAATCGGGTGACCCAAAACAACAATATCGCGCGAGAGAAAGTTGAAACCAGATCACGGAGCCATCATGCATCGTCACAAAGGTCAGTTTTTGGAATTCTGTTCCATCGCCCCCACCCTTAGATCCGAATTCTTCATCTTCCCTCAAAATAAATACAGTCCACTTAAAAAGCTCAACCAACTATTTTTTTCATCAAAAAATACATTAATTTAAAAAAATTCAAATTCGGGAGGTTGCGTTAAAATTTTCGCTTATTACACTGAGTACAAACGCGAGAAAAAATCGAGAGGGAAACGAACGCCGGAAAAATGAAATAAAACAAAGACGCGATAATTTCCTTTTAAGCGATTTCCCGCACGCCCCTGGGGCGGTTTTCTTTTACAGCCTGCGGCCCATGTTTAAAGTAAAATAAATCACCCGCACACCTATCGGCAGTCGCTTGCACCGAGACTGCCTATATTTATATTTCACTGTCTTGGGGCTATAGAGAACGAATATATATTATACGCTCACCGCATCAGAGGATTTAAAAAAAATCTTTTGAGATAAGGGGTGATGGCTCCCCACATCCACCCAATAATTCTATTTTAAAACTTTACTTTCGAATCTAAATTTGAAATGATACAAACATTTTTTTTACAATCAATTTATAAGCTTTAATGTTCCAATTTTATTAGATCTTAACCTAACTTAACCTAAAAAATAATCTGGTATGTTATTTTCAAAATTTATTTGCCGCTGGCTTCCGCTAAACCAACAAGAACCGTGTTTTATTTAGACATGAATTTTATCTCAGTACAATATTTTTTATTTATTTATTTATAAAAAGAGTATTACGGCATTACAGCTATTGGCCAATGCGCTATGATACTTAATAAATACAAATGTATAAAATATCTTAATTACAAATAATAATAAAAAGACAGCATGTTTAAATATTAATGAAATATGATAATTTATACAATTATAAATTTAGCCTATTTAATACGTTCACAAACATTATATAGTTAATAAAAAACAAATCAACCTTTATGGTGCCATCAAATAAGCTAATTGCACGATACACAGCATCATGAAACATAACATCTGTCCTGCGACGAGGTATCTTGAAGACCGTGGAGCTACGAGTGATATTAGTGGGAACATTAGAATTAATATTTGCCAGTATATACGGATTGTACCTAAATGAACCCACGAAGAAGTAAAAAGAAATGCTTTAAAAGAACAATCACTCTTCGGGTAGACAAGGATTGCATTGATAGCATACCTAGAAGAAAACGAGTCGGGAAATTCATATTATTGTCATTATCATAAGGAAATAACCCGTATGTTCTTAAGTAGAGAAATCTAAGAAATCTATTGTGGACTCGATCCAACTTAATTGTGTGGATGAACCTATTAGGACTCCAAATAATGCTGGCATATTCAAGAATACTCAACACAAATGATACGTATAATTTACGTAGCACTCGGACGTTTTCGAATAATTTTGAAACCCTCATCAAGTATTTTGCTAGATATAGTACTGATGTCAAGAATATGCTGATTGAAAGTTGAATATGACCCAAAGAGGTTGGATGGTCTTTAATATGCGACCATATATTTTCGATACAATATTTCATGGTGAAGTGAGATACGGTGAACTGGATACGTACAAATTGCCGGACTTGACAAACGTTGAATTTGAGAGCGATTTTTCTGTACATGGACTTAGTATTTGTAAAAATTAGTACTCGTACTTCTAAAAAATTATGATCTATACATATTTATAACGGTCAACAAGATAAATATTGGTAAGTTATCTGCTTAAAATAGTATTTCAAATAGATTTTAATATGAATAATTTTGAAATACACATTCTGAGAAAATATATTATAACCAATAGAAAAAATCTTTTTGAAAAAAGTAAGCCACCCCGGCAGGGGATTGAACCCTGTATCTCCTCGGTTTACGCCCCGTCCGTTGCAATAACCTCTATACTATAAGCCGACGTACTAATTGCGACAAATTTTAACTCTTGGCCTTTTTAATACTTACTCATCAGTGTTCTTCTAAATCAAGCTACTGTGGCTTTCGTGAGTAGTTCTTAAAAAGGCCAATAGTTAAATTTTGTCGCAATTAATACGTCATCTTGTAGCATAGAGGTAAATGCAACGGAATGGGTGTAAATCCATGAGATGCAGGGTTCCATTTCCTGCCGGGGTGGCTTACTTTTTTCAAAAAGATTTTTTCTATTGGTTATAAAATATTTTCTCAGAAAGTGTTTTTCAAAATTATATATGTTCAATAATCAGAATGGTACATTCTTAAATCTTGTGAATTATTCGTTGAATAAAATAAATAGTTAATTATAGATTTTAATAGTTATATTTATTGATATACTGATATTATGTTTTTACGAATACCGGTAATGAATAAGAAATACCGGTATTGATATTATATTCAATCAGTATTCCAATCTCTAGGTAAAACGTATAAAGTTTCACTAACAAAGTAAAGATTTTCTCTTTTGAATGTGCCTATATTGCATCGGCTAACGATTTCAAACGGTTGAATATTCCAGATATAATTACTATGGCGTCGCAAAAGTGCCGTCATCCTCGAACAAGAGATAAACATATCGCTGCGACGGAAGTGCTTAATTAATGAGCGTTTTGAAACGTGGAAATTGCGCGCAAGCCTTCCATTTTCACTTTGCAGTTTTCATCGGAAAATTAACTAGGTTTGTAGAGAAGCATCTACTGTGAAACTTACTTGTAGAGATGAGCTTTAAATCGATGTCACGAAGTGTTACTGCATATTGGTAGAGCAATGTACTTGCTTTTCCCTCTACCACCCGCCACGTCTCCACATCCATTATGCAGGTGTATACCGTGGCGTAACGAATGTTAGACGCTCTTCAAATCTGTGCTGAAAGTATCCCAGGATCAACTTCCCAAGACCTTGGTTGGCGTGCACTATAGTGTGCGTGATTCCTACTTCGATATAATGTATTACGGTCAATTCTCGATGAAAAAAGACCTTCTCGCTCGCCGTAAAATGCGGGTTGAAAGGGGAGAGCTTCTCAAGCCGGACCGACCCTCAGTTAGACCAGTCGGTCATTGCAACTTGGTATATACGAGCTTAGCTTTTAGAATAACTTATATTCACACAAAATCATAAAAAAATCATCCACCGTTGATCCTTTTAATAATTCACCTGTTTCATTTAAACGCGCTATCTCCAAAATTTTGTGTAAATAGGTATATATATACATATATATATATATTTTTAAATGTTACTTTTATGTGTTTAATTTAATTATTCATTATTTTTCCTCATTTTTCTCAAGTAATTTTCTTATGTACCTAATTTCTTTATAATATTAACGTTAATCTTACTCTCTATATTGTTAGGCTTAACTATAATATTATAATGTATACATGGAAACTTTGCTGGTTGCAATAACTTTTCATTATAATATTTTAAATATTTGTAATCAATATGTAACTGTTTGTTTCCTTAATAAATAAAATAAATAAATATAATATATATATATATATATATATAACCGTTTTTAATTTAAACTCATGTAGAATAATAAAAAAAATCATAACCGATTTAAAAAACTAAAAACAAAAAATGCTCACTATACACCATGGTTAACTTTAAACTATAAATCTTTCATAGACCATTTCTTTTATTCAACGAATAATTCACAAGATTTGAGAATTTCATTCTCCATACCATTCCATAATATATTGAACATACATAACTTGAAAACATCCACTAGGAAAAATCACATTTGAAAAATACACGATTCTCGACGGGACTTGAATCCGTATATCCACTGGTATCGTAGCAATATGCTTTAACTAATTAAGCTACAAACCTCATACTTAATAAAACCGATAGTCAATAATAACGCAATTTAATAAGCATTTCATGCAGGACGTACTAGTTTAAATAATCGCAATAAAGGCTCGTAGTTTAATTAGTTAAAGCATATTGGCGCGTCACCAGTAGATATATAATGGGTTAAAATCCCGTCAACCATCGTATTTTATAAAATGTGATTTTTTTTAGTCGGTAAATATGAGGTGTTTTCAAGTTATCTATAAATCATTCAATCGATTGCCGACCGAGCCACACTTTTAGGGAATATTTGATGCATACAAATATTTTTTGTTTATTTAACTTTATTATTTATTGAAATAATCATATTTTCTAACAAATGCTGACCTTTCCGAAAAATGCGATGTATCTCTGTAAAGTTTATGAAGAAACTGTTGTATGTACTCGGCTTTTGGGTCGCTCCCTTAGTAGATGGGTGGATAACGTCAATACACACGCAGAGAGGTTGAGTACAACCGACTGGATAGAGAGAGCTCGGAATAGTGATTCATGAAGGAAGTTTGTGCAGTCGACTATGTTCCTGAATCGTCTATAGCGCCATCATCATCTATCAATTGTGGAGATAATAAATTTCTAAGACACGACATTCACAGATTATTGTTTATAATGTCGCTATTTGGCGTAGTAGTTACTACAGGATGAGAACGACATCTTCTAAGAATATCTCAGAATGTGCTCCAAAAGGAAAGAGAGGTTCAAATTAATCCAACAAGCTGTTAAGCCTATCAAATTGTCCAACCTGGTCGCCACAAATGGCATTAATCTTATTGCGAACGTGAAGATGTGCGTATTAATTTGAATCATTTATTTGTGTTAATTCGCAGTGTTTCTCTCTTTCATTGGCACTTTTATTACAACGTTTTTACTAGCTCGTATGCTTGTTTGTCCGGTGGTTGTTTGTCCAGTACAAATCTTGCAATCGATTTTTAACTAACTTCCCGACTAGCTAGATATTTGAAACTTTTAGAATATATCAGAACACGTTGCCAATGCATTATTTTAATACTTTTAGCCATCTTTAAGAAGAATTGAATTCATTTTCAGTTAATTCTGTTTTGTATAGAAAGTTATTTCAGAAAAATCTGTAAAAAGTAAAAGACTATTATTGGGTGCTAAGGGGGTGGTCCTAGCAACTAAATTATTAATATATACGTGCGTTACTATGAAAATCAAAATGAAATGTCAAAATGACATTTCAGTATTCTATATTTTGTTTGTTTGTTTGTTTTTTATTTACTTCATATCAAGCACAAGTTTGAGCATATTGAGCATAATAATTCAACAGAAAATTTAAAAACGTTGTTTATAAAAAATTCTTTTTATCTTGTAATTATTAGTAACATTGGTTAATAACACAAATCAGAAGAATAAAAAAAAGTTAAGCCATAAAAATAAATATTATTTAAAAAAAAAAAACAATGGATATACAGCACATCACTGAAAATATGTTATATTGGAATATAATACAAGAATGGATAGAGTGGAAAGAATACAGTTGGCACCTACCCTTAGTATCGGTGCTTGATAGATGTGTCGCAGAATAAAATACTGGAAGGTGTTCTGAGGAATTGGATTACCTTAGTTTCAAGTTGGCTAGCCAGCCACGTAATTTGTTAGTAGAAATTTCAGTAATAACAAAAGCAAATTATACCAGTCCATACTTAAATAATTAAGTGCACTGTTCGAAGCATCTAAGACATGCTGTAATACAAAATATGGCCCACTTTGGCTATTTTGTATTTTACGTATACAAATATGTCACGTAAACTATATTGTAACTGATGGGAAACTTTGTGTGTACGTGGTAAATTGTATTAGAAATGAAGACTGTATTCCGTACACAGTTGCTGGAAACACCGATGATAAAGATACTTAAAATGTAAAATAACACAAAGGGCTTTACTTTAGTCACGTGTAAAAGCAAGATATACTATTTATCTTTCTTGGACATAAAGATTAGTGTCGCTAGATTTCAAAATCAGCCAAGTCCATAATAGGTGAACAGGAGAAAAACAGCTTTTTGTTTTCTCAAATACACAGTCACGAGGGTGAAAGTTTATATTATTTCGACTATAGAATATTTAAAATTAATAAATTCCACATTTTGATAATGCAGAATTGTTAGAAAGCAGTATTTCTTCAGCAATTCACAAAAAGTCAAAATTACCTAATGGTGGAATTAGCTGATTTTGAAATGTAGCGACACAAAAATGAATACTTTGTTGGTAAACACAATACAAGTTTATTGATATTTTACGACATAATATTATTAGTTTTGCATATGTATTAATCATACCACTCAGTATTCCAAGAGTGATACAATACACTATGTATGTTTTTCTGTCAAAACAAAACAATGTAGCGTAAATATTTGTCAGCATTTCCTCAATCGTAACTAGATCAGCGGGGTCTATGCGACAATGTCTGATGTAATATATGCACTGCATTTGTATAAATAATAGTAAAGATAATCCATAAATCCCCACTCTACTCGAGTAGCATTACTCACATCGAGTCCATCACTCGGTGCATTACTCATCTTAAGTAAAGTCTTTCAGTTATATTAACATCTTGGTACATCGCTAGTCAATTCAATAATACAGCAAATCTTATCAGTAGATCCGTACCCACAATAATTATAACAACTCTGTCATCTTTATCATTGTATTTATTAGTTCATGTAACGATAAATGAACCATTTTCTTGCAACAACCAAACAACTACGACTTCTTCTTCTTCCAACGCATCATCTCCAAAAACATAATAA
The DNA here is from genome assembly GCF_057557595.1 of Rhyacophila brunnea. NCBI lineage: Eukaryota > Metazoa > Arthropoda > Insecta > Trichoptera > Rhyacophilidae > Rhyacophila > Rhyacophila brunnea. The sequence goes on along the minus strand of NW_028232904.1, from coordinate 24,286,542 downwards.
ATACCTATTCATATTTTTTTTAATTTTAAACTTCTTTACTTACCTAAACTATATATGGAATTTCATAACATTAAAATTGATATTAAGAATTTTTGTAGTTACTACTCTGTGTGTACTCACAAGAATATTTTTAGACATGGTTTCCAATTGCTCACACACATATTGTTTAGAAACTAAACTGCAACGTTGATTAAATACTACACAAAGAAGACTTTCTGAGCCATATTTAATCAGCCGAAGCAACTATAAATGCAATAGAGCCATGAAAAATAATACAGGGAAAATAATACAAATGTCAGATGTAACTTACCAAATAATGTTCACATACTTTCCTACGAAACAATTAGGTACTATGTTATTGTCCAATGTAATATTATGTTTATCGTTAACCTTTTATAAAATGCCATAAAATTGTGTAATAATTATGTAGTGTATTAATTACCTACTAATTATTTTAACTGATAGTATTATATTTTATTGGTGGAATTTATGTACTAATAATGTCTTGCGATGCTTGATGCAAGTCATAACAATCATCTAATACATTTTATATTAACACAATGCTTACGGGCCCTTTTAACTATTTTTGTAATTAACGTGTTAATTTGCAATTGAAAAGCAATTAGCAAAAACACAATTTTGTGCGGCCCGTAAAAAAATTGGACGCTGAAGACGAACCTGGCGCGTAATGACCAGGCGGCCGATCGATGTAATTAACGTGCTTTTTAAAGGTGGTAATTAAAAAAATCATTATCTAGTCAGCAGCGAATGAGTTAAAATTGTAAATTATCAAAAGAATGTCTCAAATTGCAAGATTCGTATTTTTCCGCTAGGTGCCTCTGCTGGTATAAGTACCCCCTTTAAATGAACTAATATTTTTTAAACCTTTTTTCAAATTTTTAAGTTAATATTTGACTTATTTTTGGATAGTACATACTATTTACTAAAATTAATTATATACATTAATTGTTAAAAAATGTGTAAAATTACAAGTTAAGTATTTTTCCTCTAAGTACCTCTGATAAGCATAATATTAACCTTAAAACTATATAATTATTTAATTTAATAAAGCATATTTATATACCTACCTAATTTAAGTTAACTAAGGAATCTAACTGGTTTGATTAAGCGTAATAGACAATTTAATAACTTCGCACTTAACGATAAAGGTACCTAACGGATAATTGATTAATTTATTGAGAAATATGTATATCCGGTTAATCTACATACCTTTTGTATATAATACCCACCAATAATGTCCAAGTATATAACGTACATTATTCACATAATATAACCAATAGAGACCCACGTAATCACAATAAATCTAACAGCTTACTAATTTAATTACCTTTAATCTGGTTTGAATGCGTGTCCTATGAGAATCGCCCTCCGATAAATGAATAGGTCTCTTGATACTACGATTTCGACCTTACCAAAATCATTTTATTAGAATGATATCATACGTAAATGCCTATAATAATCAGATTTACGATGAAATTTATTGTTATTAACTTCTATCAATTTGGACTACACATAGAAGAGGTTTAATATTATGTTAATATAATATAATACTATTATGACATTTTACAACGTTTTTATTAGGTCGTATTCTTATTTGTCCGGTGGTTGTTTATCCAGTACAAATCTTGCAATTAATTTTTAACTAACTTTCCGACTAGCTAGACATATTTTGAAACATTTAGAATATATCAGAACACGATGCCAATGCATTATTTCAATACTTTTGGCCATCTTTAAGTAGAATTGAATTCATTTTCAGTTAATTCTGTTGTTTTATGAAAAGTTATTTCGGAAGAAACCCGTAATCCAATCCACTATTATTGGTTGCTAGGGGTCTGGGGTCCTAGCAATTAAATTATTAATATATACGTGCGTTACTATGAAAATCAATATGATGTGTCAAAATGACATTTCAGTATTACTTCTATCAAAAAAAAAATTTTTGATCGTTTAAATTAGTCAAGTCAAGTTTATATGCTTTAACAGAAAATTTAAAACGTTGTACATAAAAAGTTCTTTTTATCTTGTAATTATTTGAAATTATTTTGCAAGCGCACATGAAGTATGATTAATAACTTCTTGAACTTGTTGATTGAATATAACTTATATATTGTATATTATTTTATTTGTTATTAAATTTTAACTTATATTTTCGTTTATATTTGCTTGTCTATCAAGTGATAAAATTGTTTTTTTTTGTAAACTTTATAAATGAATTATTAGTCAAATGTTATTGTGTTATTATATATTGACTACTCATAAATGTTCTTTGTGATATAGGTATATTAAACTGTTATTAATTTTAAGTGCTTTTTGCTTATTTTTTTGTTTTGTGTTATGTTAATAATTTTAGAATATTTTGTGTAGTGTCCTAAATGTATAGTATAAAATATTAATAGCCAATCTCATTAATTTAAATTAAATTGTTAGTGAAAAAGTACTATTGGACGGATTATGCTATTGTGGATTAATTGCGCCGCCTTTTTGAATTTGGTTTGGTAAATAAGTACCTGTTTTATAAATATTATTCTGTTGAAAATGTCTCTCTGATGCAAATGAAATTGGTCCGGATTTATTAAATATAAAAAATTGAGTAAACAATATTAAAAAAAAAAAAAAAAATTAATAATGCAATGCAGTTCCACCATGAATGGACAGTGTTAACACAATAAAAGAAATATTTTTGAATCTTGTGAATTGGTATTCGTTGAATAAAAAAATAGTTTATACTATTAATAGAGGTTTTACCCAACCCTACAATAATTGACTCGTTATTGGCTATGGTCATTTTTAGAGCATAGACAATAACGAGACGGAAACGTCAATTATTGTATAGGTAGCTTCAATAGATAGATATTACAAGGCACTTGTCTTTTCCTAAAATAACAAGATAAAAGTATCATTATAAACTTGTACGTATACATCATATTAATATAGTTTTGTGTATCCTGCCATGTAAATATCGCCAGAAGTGTAATTGTGCTTTTTACTAAATACAGAACGATAAAAATGCACACGCGCTTTTCCATTTGTAAAGACCCATATACACATCAAACGCAACCTGTCTGAACATAATATCGACTTTTGAAAGGAAGAAGGGCATAATTCACACAAATCAAATTTTACAGGAAGCACACAAACGTTCATTTAATAATTTCATTTTTATATTCCTAATCTAATATTAATTATTGAGTTAATCAAAAAAAAAAAGAACAAAAATGGTTAAGTTGTTTTTCTCATGTCACTTCTTTCGTTTTTTTTAAATTATTATATAAGTTTAGATAATTTATCGGCATTAATTTGCAGCTAACATTCTTTGGACACAACGTGTATGTAGTCGTCTTCAATATTATAATACAATTAAACCTATTTTGAAAAAACTGAGGGTTACGCCCTTTTTCCTTTCTAAGGTAGATATATTAACGGGGGTAGTATACAAACACAAAAGCTATGCCCCCCAATAAAACATAACTAAAGAAAAAAGCTCATTTAAAATAAAATTATCTTTAGGACAATATGAGTGTAAAGAATTTAATTCATTCTAAATGTTTTATAGTGGTAAAACGTATTTCAAAACTCTGTTTTACATAATATATTTTACAAGCTGGGTAACAAAGCTATGTAAAACTTGAGCGAAGATTTTAGTCGAGTTGACAAAGAATCTCTTACGCAAGACGGAATACTTTAATTGAAAAGCTTCGGTTCAAATCTTGGATCAGCTCTCATAAATTGAATTTTCCGCATTTTCACTATTATGGTTCCAGAAGGACAATTTTCTATTCATTTTGTTGGAAAATTGCAATATTGTTATGGGGCTAAAGACCGCCAGCCTTTCAATATAAGAATAAACTGTTCATCTAATAATATAACTAAGTAAAACGCTATTATTTTTATAATTGTAGCAGTTAGTATTACATCACCAGCTAGAGTAAAAATAATTACGAGATAGAAAGAGCTTTTCATATACAACGTTTTTAAATTCTGTTGAACCATATAAACTTGACTTGACTAGCTTAAACGATCAAAAAAAATTGTACTCGACATGTCATATTGCTTTCCATAGTAACGCACGAATATATTAATAATTTAGTTGCTAGGACTCTAGACCCCTAGCAACCAATAATGGTGTCGAAATAACTTTTCATACAAAATAGAATTAACTGAAAATAAATTCAATTCTACTTAAAGATGGCTAAAAGTATTAAAAAAATTCATTGGCATCGTGTTCCGATATATTCATAAAATTTTAAATGTTTAGCGAGTCAAGAAGTTAGTTAAAAATCGATTGCAAGATTTGTACCGGACAAAGAACCACCGGACAAAATAAGAATACGAGCTAAGAAAAACGTTGTAATATGTCTTTAATGAAGGAAATAAAACATAGTATTTAATAAGCCATGTCTTTTATTCAACGAATAATTATTCAAAAGATTTGAGAATGTAACCTTCCATAATATTGAACATATATAACTTAAAAATACCTTAGATAACACTCACTAGAAAAAATCACATTTAAAAAAAAATTGGACGCCTGATGGGATTTGAATTTCCACTAGTATCGCGCTTATATTACCAATAATACTAGTAGGTCCTACATGAAGTGCTTATCAAATTGCGTCATTATTGTCTATAAGTTTCTATGTTTTAAATCAAGAAATATTAATTGCCTTCATTATATATTGGTTCATTGGAATATTAGCGCGATACCAGTGGGTTTACGGGTTCAAACCCGTCAGGCGTCGTATTTTTTCGAATGTAATTTTTTCTCGTACGTATAATAATATATTTGAGGTGTTTTCTAGATGTGTGGGTTCAATGTTGCGTTTAATTTCAATTATTTATGCCAAGAGAAAATAATATCAAAAGTAGAGAGGCCATCTGTTTAACAGCCAATTTAACCGGGTTTCGATCTTAAGTCGTAAGGTCGTAATATCCCATTCATTCAAGTAGGTTGTACTTCTTACGTTATTGTGGGAGAGGTTCAAATCTGAAAACCTCCCCTTGTGTACGCGCTTGCAATGTTTGTTTCACCTATAAATGTTCAGGCTCTAGTAAATGGTTGCACAGGATATTTATTTTCTCATTAAGATCATTTGTGTCGCTACATTTCAAAATCAGCCAAGTCCACCTTTAGGTATTTTTTACTTTTTTGTGAATTGCTGAACTACTGCTTTCTAACATTTCTGCATTATCAAAATGTGGAATTTATTAATTTTAAATATTCTATACTCGAAATAATATAAACTTTCACCACAGTATTGTGACAGTGTATTTGAGAATACCAAAAGATTTTTTTCTCCTATTCATATATTATGGACTTGGCTGATTTTGAAATCTAGCGACACATTTAATAAAATAATTGGTTTTAAAACTTTTTATTATTACTAAGATAGGTGATATTTCAAATAAATTTAGCAACATTTACAAAATCTTCAAAGTTGATATCAAAGTTCACAATATGACTTTAAATATAATAATATGCCTATTTAAGTATGATAGGTTAACACATACTAAAATCAAAGAAAACAACAATTATTGTCAAAGCATTGAATCACAGATGTATTCACAGTATGGGAGTTTGGTGTAGATTTTCAACAGCAAAGAGGCAACGATGCGATTGTACTTCTAAAACACCTCCAAACGCCATCTATGAAAGGGCTTTGAAAGGTCGGCTTGGCAAGTATAAGCTTTATTTTCCAACGATGATGTATTTATACTTATAGATATTTTCACACACGACATAATTATTTTTAATTGTTACACTGAACTATAAAATATAATATAATACCATATAGCGCAAAACTAACTTCCCGGAAAAGTGTGAGATTTGCTATTTTTTAATGAATAATAAAATTATTATAGTGCAAATTTCAAGAATGTTTTTAATATTACATAATAAAATACATGATAAAAAATAGATAATAAGACATTTTTTTATAAATGGCTATTCTGAGTTGAACTGGTCAAATAAGTGTATCATAAGTCGACAGAGAAAATGAATTTTAAAATTTCTCAGGGCACCCGACAAATAAATAATTACAAGATAAAAAGAATTTTTTATATACAACGTTTTTAAATTTTCTGTTGAATCATATAAAGTTGACTTGACTAGCTTAATCGATCAAAAAAAATTGTACTTGATAGAAATAATATTGAAATGTCATTTTGACATTTCACATTGATGTCCATAGTAACGCACGTATATATTAATAAATTAGTTGCTAGGACCCCAGACCCCTAGCAATCGATAATGGTGGATTGGATTACGGATTTCTTCCGAAATAACTTTTCACACAAAACAGAATTAACTGAAAATGAATTCAATTCTACTTAAAGATAGCTAAAAGTATTAAAAGAATGCATTGGCATCGTGTTTTGATATATTCTAATAGTTGCAAATGTCTATCTAGTCGGAAAGTTAGTTAAAAATCAATTGCAAGATTTTTGCCGGATAAACAACCACCGGACAAATAAGAATACGACATAATAAAAACGTTGTAAAATACGTTTTAAAATGACACTTTCTGATATTAGAGGATAAATTTTCATATTAACGTAGTTTGTATGCAAATGACAGAACATGAGATAGATATTCGTTTGTTTGTTTAATATTCTAGAAGTACCTTCTTTTGCCTTTTATTTTAATCTTGTATAAAATGAGTAAATGTCTAAGTTATGCGTTTTGGGATTACTAAATCAAAGCGATGAAGCTAGAATTATCAAACATACATCAGAGCTATTTGTAATAAGAATTGTAATCGTTTAATAAGGAATAAGTACGTTGTTCACAACCATGCCAAAAATAGTACTACTTTGTAACCCTGAAGATGGCATTCTAAACCAACTAACATTAGACCAATCAGAATGTATTTAGATGTATTTACGTAGATATTAAGAAATAAATAAAAACACGATAATAATACATAATATAAATTAAATTTTACGGCTTTTAAATCCATGTAGGCTCCTCAGATAGAGCATAGGGACCCAACCAGTCACCTCCAAGAATCGTTATCGCTCGCCATGATTTTTGCGTCTTTCAATATTGTGATACCAGCACCCTTATTTCTGTATTTTTTTAATTGAAAAATTACATATTTTGTGTTAAATTAATGTTTTTTTGGTTTAGGATTTTGGAAGTCAATATTATAATTATTTTTCTGCACAGTGTTCCAAAATCACATTGCTTGTTATTCTATTGGGAAGTTGTTAATGACATCTCAATAGGTGGTTCCATCACATGAACAATAGTCGTAGTCTCTTAGTTTGAATATTATTTGCTATCAATTAGTGTTGCTTTTCCGCAATAAACTATATTGTTCTTTATATTTTGTTGTGTGAATGAAATATTATTTGAAAACTTACAGTTCTCTGCAGTAGACAAAGTGTGCTAAGAAAATAGTTATAGTGTTTGTACACAGCTACCACTTTTGATTATTATTAATAATAATAATGTAGTTAATCGATTAGAAAAATAATACCTACCTACATCATGGATTTAAGTCTTAATTATAAATTGAAATGCACCCCCCCCAACAACGATAAACGGCACATATTTTGCATATTGAGTTAAGTATATAATAATGATAAGTAGATCCCTGCAAATATGTTGATGCAAAGAAAATGTTTCCTAGGCGCTACTGTAAGGTTTTGAAAACTGCTTAATCCAAGAACAACGATAAGCAGAATTTAGATGGCGGGTGTTAATGGTGTGAGCTTGTCACCTATTGGCATAAATCAATTAAATAAAGGCAGAAAAAGAAAAATTCTATAAGTCTAGAAGTATAGAATTATATATTTTCTCTATTAATAATATAATATCAATAAAAAATAAAAATATTTTCCTTAAATTTATTGATATGTGTTCCTTATCGTTGTTTGGGGGTGTGCCTTTAATTATGTACAGTCAGAATGAATAAGAAATGCTTCTTGTGGCGCTTTTCGCAAGTGGACTCTAGGATGATGTGGATTCCGGATCTAGGAGTGGGGGAGATTAAACAGAATGCCAGACACTGATCTTTAATGATGCTGCTTATAGATGATATATGAAGTTGATGAATGATGATGATTGGTGATATGAATGACGAGAGCCGGTATCACGGCTTGGCAGGTATTCAGAAGTATCGCTTGTACGACAGTCATACTATCGTCGCTATAGTACTTGTTTTCCGAATATCCATTTTTGTCAAAATCGACATTTTAATGCAGTTATATTTCTTTTGTCTAACTACACCGAAATCATTTATAAAAATTGTATATTTTCATGTAGAAACAGAGATATTTTTTTAAAAACTCCGAATACGCCATGTTTCGCAACGATTGATTTGTGCTTATTTTCCGAATGTCAAATAGAATAGCTCGGTCTCACTCTCGCATATCGCTTTCATATAGCGCTGTCTACTTCTAATGTCGCTCACTTCATATGTGACTGATGTCTGTTTTTCGTCTTTCAAAGCGCGCGATTTTGACTACTATTGTGTTATTTTAAGTTTCTATCGTTTAAATAGTGAATTTATCAAATTTAAAGTTATCAATCTTATCTAGTACATCACCAGTTTGCTCTGAACTTACAGCAGAGTTATGGAAGTAAGTATTTTAACCTAAATTACTGTATTTTGTACTGAGAAACAGAGATAATATCCCAATGGTCATACGAATTGTACAGTGTGACTCGGTAACTACTGTCTTAAAAAATAATTATTATTAATGTCTATAATCAAAAATTTTTCTGTTTTTAATTTACTTTATATCTATTCATGCTAAAATGTACGCGAATATTTAATCTCATTTATTAATAAGATGTATGTTTATACCTATTTTTTTTTTGGTAGATTTCCATTGAATAGTACATTTGATTGTATTTTCATTAAGTATAATTATAATACTATTGGCTATCCAATAGATATTTTAGTAAATGTACGATCTATTAAGATTAATTCTGGTTTCGTGAGTGAATATTTTATATAATAATATTATACTCAGGATAATATATTCGCAATCAATGGTTATTAAATAACACATGCCCCTATTTTTTGTTCCATGCCAATAAAACATAATACATAATATGCAATATATGGTTTGTAATAAGTTTTATTGTATCAAGTTCGATTAAAATCCATAATGAAGCATTATTTGTGACCAATAAAAATATCATTACCACCGTTTTAATATAGAAATTAGGAAAATTTTACTACCTACATTATTATTACGTAAATCTATGGATACAGATTTTTTATAACTATAATTAGGTATATAATTTTATGTTGATTCCCAATTTTGTAAACAGAAAATGGTGAATGGCATATTTTATAATTACCTATGAAATTAGGTAAAAACGATCATTGATACAACTTGTTCACCTATTTACAAACAATCATGTACCTATCAGTAAATTTATTAAAAATTACGTAAATAATTATTAAGTTTTTAAGTTTGTACTTTTTGACCACACGGTATACCGTGGTCCATGCAACGATACGCTACGGTCTTACATTCCGAATGTCCTTTTTTTGTTCCGAATATCCACTTTTCGGAGCCAGCGCTGAGAATGATCCGTATATCCACATTGCTTACTTGTAAATAAAACGTATTTTCTCTTAGTTTAATGAATTATACTAATATGTTATTCATCAAATCTCTTCTTGGATAATGTGGCAATCATAAAAAGGAGACAGAGTGCTTGATATATAAACTGATATATAAATATAAGACAGGGAACTTTGTTTTTCGTTTCCTGAACAATCGACATTTGGTCTATTCGGAAAACAAGTACTATAGCGACGCTATATCAAGATGACCCGGTTGGGGTCCACGAACTACTTTTGAATCGGTTTGTATAACGCAATGAAGCAACAAGTACTCGTTTGTTCGTTTGAGCTGATTACGCGCAACGGCTGTCTTGAAATCACTCCTTTTGAGTCACGTTTTAGGTAAGAAACGAAGGTAAAGTTTGACAAATTGCTCACGTCCGCTTACTGCCTATTTATTGAGCTAACTGAATGTATATTGCAGTCAATGACCCGTTATTGCTAATTATCTGGTCTTATGACAATAATACTGGGATTTGAGGGAGTTGCGAAGTAAGGATTACGGCCACCACAATTTCGCACAACCAGCTACGTTCACCAACTATTGTATTATTCATTGATTATAAAATATAGTTCATTAAATTATTAATTTATTATAATGCATAATAACCATTATTAAAATAATTCAATAGATGCATAGATCATCTTAATGAAACCATATTATATTTAGCTGAGCTTACCTCAGGCATTTCCCATACGTTCCAGAACTGCGTCACACTTGTTTTATGACTGAGTTAGGGTCGCCAAGTTGTTACGAACAGGTAACACAGTCAAGCTAAGGCGTTTATACTGACACTCTTGGCGTATTTTTATTTATTGGCATATAATTTATCGCAAAGGCGGCAAAGCACCGGGTGGGCCCTTTTCTATCTGTCACCAAGCCAAACAAGTCATATAGTAAGAATACGAGTTCAACATCGTTTTAAGTACTGGATATAAATTATCTTTATTATGTATTTATTACCTGGGAGAAAATATTGCAAATTGATCCAAGTTGCATGTATAAAAATCTTCAGTAATACCCTGAGAATCAAATTTATTGTTATAGTCATTATATTTTGTTTTTTATTCGTAATAACAAAAGCCTCAATGGCATTGTCGAGTGACCGATCACTAATTACGAAGGGATTTGCTTTAATAACGCGTGTTTGAACATGTACCAAACCGATTTTTTTTAAAACGGTACATGTTCAAACACGCGCGTTAACATGATCTTACTCCCTACTTCATTTATCGTTTGTCAATTTATGGCTACGGCCGTATGCTGTAGCTTAACCACTGGGAAATGGCAATAGAAATGGTGTATTTCAAAAAAATACTACATTATTCTGCTAGGTAGTTTGTATGTTACCAGAATCAATAAAACATATTAAATTCACACAAGTAGTACATGGTTTAACGCATTCGCTGCTGACTATATAATAAGATTTTAATTAGCACCTTTAAAATGCACGTTAATTACATCGATCGGCCGCCTGGTCATTACGCGCATGTGCGTCTTCAGCGTCCAAAGTATTAATATATTTCAGGTATGTGGGACGGGAAAAATAAGCTAACTTATCAGATGTATGGGCTGTATTTTAAAATATTATAACTAAATGTATATCATCGACGTTTTGAATATTGAATTTTAGATATAATAAATTACGTGTACATAGACGTTATTTACTACGTGGTTGGTTACTTTTATGTATTAACCCACGCCTTATATCTATATATATATGTTTTTTGCATTGTGGTTGTCTGTCAGCTTAGTATAAGGGATGAAAAATTTCAAAGGGAAAAATTCGGTACAGTGAACTAATGTAAAAATACATATTTTTCATAATCATACATGAAACTAGCCATAGGCGATATACAGGTGACGCAGAATCGCCGCGTTCCAGGTGTTTTATGGCTGTTTATAAAGCCTCCAATTCAAGCGGAGGCTCCGACGCGTGCCGGGAGATAATTGAAATCGCAAAAGCACGTTTGCAGCGCTCCGAGTCAAACGGAAAATGCGAAAAGTTTTGTTGTATGTCGCTCACGCTGATGTGTGGAAAACTTTACGAGCTTTTCGCAATGCCGTAGAGGAAAATGCTAAATCTGGCGTGTGAAATATTTGAAATGCTCTTTTGCATACGTTTTTCATATTTTGTGTGAGTACATGCCAAAACTAGTGACCTTATTTAATACTTACCCACTTTGTAAGCAGGTTCAAATCATATGTCTAAAAAAACACATGTGATTGGATCCAGCATGTACTTTGTAAGTTAAACAAAATGACTAAATACCATTTTTGTAGAATTTTTTTCCGGCCATGTCCGGTCCTAATAGGATCATATTATGGGCCTCAATAGAAAGAGGTTTGTATTAATTGGTTTGCTTTAACAAGAAATGGATATCAGCAACTTACTTAACCTATTAGGTCCATAATCTGACTCATGCACAAATTGATAAACAATATGTATAGTTGCCAGACTCGGGATTCGAACTTGGGACCCCCGACGCTATAAGCCAGAAGGAGGCAAACTGCGGCCCACCGGGTATTTTTTTGCGGCCCGCCATTATTAATTGTACTTCTGATTACGAATACTCTTTTTTATAATTTTTAAAAAAAATATTGACACAGATTAAAATTTGTTTAGCAATAGTACGCGATCCATTTTCAATAGATATTGGTAATATACCGACAGTGCTACAACTTGAGATTATTGATCTGCAGTATGACACTGATTTAAGAGAATTGCATAGTCGTGAAGAAATCTCCAAATTTTACAATGCCCTTAATTCAGACAAATTCGACCAACTTAAAGATTATGCAAGAAAAATGTTCGTTATTTTTGGATCAACATATGTGAACAAACATTTTCGATCATGAACCTATATAAAAATTCTTTACGATCAAATGTCTCCGATGCCCATTTACAAGCAGTTTTGAGAATATCTACAAAATTAACACCTGAATTTAAAAAAATGTGCAACAATTTCATTCTTCTCATTAATTTTTTGTAGTGTTTATTTTTCGTGATAATAAATAGTGTATATCGAAAAATGGTATTTTACTTGCGGCCCGCCGCTCATTTTGAATTCTTGAATTTGGCCCCCCATCCAAAAAGTTTGCCCCCCCCTGCTATAAGCCAACGCTTAAACCGCGCGACCATCGTGGGAAACTCTCTAAAAATAAACTCTTCAGAATTCTTGAGAGGCAACCAAAATATATATTAAATAGTACAAAAATCTCTTTCTCGCTCATTTTTTTTTCAGTGATCACCATCCTCAGTTAATGTGAAAAAATGATTCATGCCTTTCAGACCCAGTGATTTTTTTTTAATATTACTTGCTTTTTCGTCCAAGGTTGTTTAAGTAATTAAGTTATTAAGTAATTTTGAACAATCACAAACACCCAGGCTTTAAGAAAATCACATAAATATATTGAATCCTTACTGAGTATCGCACCCAGAGCTTCAAAATGAAAGGCTAGCGCCTTATGCACTGCAACACGAAAGCCGCCCAGACCCAGTGATTGCAGTCATATACTTATTTACGATAAGCATAATACCACGTTTAAACGTGCATGGATTTACTGTTAGTTGACAGTAAGTATTATCGCGGTCGTAACAAGAAAATGTATGAGTAAATATTTATTATCCTGCAAGGTCTCGATATCCGGAAGGTCTCGAATTTCCGCATCTGCTATCTGTAATAAAAAGTTGAGATAGATAGTAGATAAAAAGCAGGTTGTGCCTCTCCTTGCTAAAAAATGGAAAATGCGCTACAAAGAATTGTCCAGGATTTTTGGAAGTTGGTTTCATAGGCCCTAGTTGAATTCAAATTGGCAATACCCGATGCGGGTAGACGATTGTTTTCAATAAAGTATTTTTCTCACCGGGTATAAATTTCATTTGACTTAAGATCAAGTAGATTAGTTTGCGTACCAAAGTCTTTAAAGAAACCTCGATAATAAATACGAGGTATCCATGAAAGTATCCAGAAAAAAGTGTGTCAAAGAATGTGAAGAACAAAGCTTGAATGAATGAATCACTAAAATAAGTAAACTATTATTTGAGCATATCATAAGACCAACACTAACCAAAGATAGGGTTTTCTTATTCTCTGGTAACGTCTTTCCTTATATTCATTTCTCAGCATCACAAACTATCATGCAAATGTAATGGCGCATTCCGCGTCAAAATTAAGTGTTCTTTTATACTGTGGACCGAGGGAAAACTAAAAAACTCCCGTCCTCTTTATTAACCCTTTACATTTCGAATGGAAATTAAAGCAGAGAATAAAACTGAAAATTAAAAATAATTACCTAGTAAAAAGATAACTAATATTGGTACATTCACTTTTTAATAACATCCATTATATAGAATTTCTTTCAAAGATTAGGCCGGAATTGATTTCTGGAAGTCTGGTAACTGGAAGTTTTTAAATTTAATATGTAAAAGTATCAATATAATAATATAATAGTCGTAGATATATCATGTTCTCTCCAAATTTGATTAGCTGTAAGACTGTTGCATATATGTAACAAAGGTCTTAAATTAAATTTACTCGAACAATTGGAAATTAATCGCGAAATTATCCGAAAGTAATCACATAATTAATGAAAAATTGGTAATGCATTCTTTGCCACTATTAAATATAATTTAAGCACCTGGTTAACACAATTATACTAATAATATTTTAATTGATTAATAATGTCAAGAAATAACCAAAGCACTCGAACATTGTACTTTCGATAAATTTTGTAAATTTTGATATCCATTTAAAAAACCACTCAGGGTTTTCAAAGTATTGATGTTACACAGTCATAATATTGTTGGAACGAATAAGAAAAAGTATTCTGTCTCTAGCTGTACGTATAGTATTTAAGCAAAGGCAAACGGCCTATCTGAATAGTCTTGATAATGGTGTTACAACCGAAATAGCTATCGACAAACATTTTTTAAAAAACCTGTAAAATTTAATATTATTATTTATATTTTCATTTCTTGTACTATTACATGCTCAAATATAATACAAGTGAGCCATTTCCAAGAAATGTCACACGGACGTCAAGTAGCAACGATTTCAGTAAGAGAAGGTGATGATTATTGTCGTCACTTGCCGCTCACGTGAGATTGCAGGTAAAGAGGCCAGTTAGACCATGTTATTTTAGCAGGTCCGCGCACCATGCTCCATTTATATTATTATAAAAAATATTGTATACGCTGTTACCACATGTTATTTTCTTTAGTTAGTTACTATCATGATAATTTCAATTTATTTATTTTTAACATATTGTGGACATTAAAAATTATAAGTTTAAGACGTTCACAACATGACATTTAGAAACAAAGAAATATAAAACAGTATTACATAAAAAAGAGATAGATCAGTATGGAGATAGATAGTATGTTATTAAACAGTAGAAATATGTACATACAAAAGGTATAAATTAGATAGGTACAAAGAAGTACACCGGATGAGTTAAGCAGACCCTATTTTAAGAATTTATAAAACAACGTCCACCTATACTCATCCTCACGTAGGTGAATTATATCACCACCCGAAGCAATTTCGTTGAACAAAGTTATCGCCCTCCCAATTGGCATTACCAGTGGCAGGTTGGTTCTGCACCTTGGTAGAATAAAACAAGATCCTCTATTTAATTTACACACAAGTCAACACTGCCCAGAATGGCAGAATTCTCATTTATACCTCGTATAAGTTGAAAAAAATACGTAGCTAAATAAAAATTTCTTCTAAATTGCAAACTGCAGTATGTAAGCATGCCTAAGTGAAAGTCAGTTGGATAAAGCCACGGATAGTATCCGTACAACCTCAAATAAAAGAGTCTCAAGAATTTATTCAAAACCGTCTCCACCATAAGGCCATACTTCAACTAATGCTGTGCCCAAAGAATAGACCCACTCTCAAGTCTGCTTCAAACTAAAGAATTAAATAAAAGTTTCAATACCGTAACATCCGAAAAGACGGGAAGTACGCATGACGAAGCCCAAAATTTTAAGCGCCTTGTTACAAATGGTAACTATATGGCTAATAAATGTCAGTTTACTCTCAAACGTAATGCCAAGATCCCTTACAGATGATATTTGTGAAAGAACTCATCCATGCATCGAGTATTGGAAAAAACAACACTTTTGAGGCTCTGGTAAACGACAAAAGATTGCATTTATCAATATTGAATTCTAGTTTGTTACGCCTGCCCCAATCTAATATAATATTATCTATATCAAGTTGGAGTTGACGACAATCGTCCAAGGAACAACTTCCAAAAATAGTTTCAAGTCATCAGCGAACAACAAAAACATAGCATTTTTTATTACCAATGCTATGTCATGTATTCCGTATATACTGGCAAATACTAATTTTCATGTTCCCACCAATATCACTCGTAGCTCCACGGTCTTCAAGATACCTCGTCGCAGGATAGATGTTATGTTTCATGATGCTGTGTATCGTGCAATTAGCTAATTTGATGGCACCATAAAGGTTGATTGGTTTTTTATTAACCATATAATGTTTGTGGACGTATTAAATAGGCAAAATTTATAATTGAATAAATTATCATATTTCATTAATATTTACACATGCTGTATTTTTATTGTTATTTGTAAATAAGATAGTTTTATACATTTGTATTTATTATGTATTATGGCGCATTGGCCAATAGCTGTAATGCCGTAATACTCTTTTTATAAATAAATAAATAAATAAATTTATAAAATCGTGAACAGCAACGGCCCTAAGTTTAAGCCCTGGGGGCACCAGAAAATGTGTAAAAGGTATGTGATAATAATGCATCAAGTAGGGTTGTTGAACAAGACGTGACTAACAAAATATATTATTTGTCGTAAAACAAATAATATCGAGTAGTAAGGCATCTCCATTCCACCGAATTGCAATACTATTTTTTTTTTAAATCTTGAAATTTTTGATTTCGCTCGGTTATGTCACAGGTTTGAGAAAAGTATCAGATGTCACTTGATCTCTTCCAGTCAACTACATGGTTTAATTGTGACAATAGTTCAACAAATTCAGAGCAGACAAAATACATTTTTAATCAATTGATTTAGGTAGGTATGCAAATAATTTTATAATTTTAATGAAATGTAAGATTAAAGCTTAAATCTTTGAAAGATCACGTCGGGATCACCACTTTGGGGGTAGAATCATATAGTAGTGATGGCACGTCGGTACAAAAATGCAATAATACTTCATCAAAATGAATAGGTAAATATTATAATCGCGGATAATGATGTTCTGGTGAGATCGATGTGATCAGGAGATTACTATGTCAAGTAAAGGACTCGTGATAATAGTAGTACGTCTGGTGATGTACTCGATGAGTTGAGTGAGGATTTATAGATTGTCCTTCTTATTTATATTAATGCAGGACATATAATATTACAATCGATATTATCGTTGTTACCAATCAAAACAAACGATACTGATCTAGTTATGATTGAAGAAACGGTTATTGCTTTAAATTTTATTTTCACAACAAAACCTACATATTAAAATGTGTGATTCATTTAATGCTGAGTATTATGATTGCTACAAATCAATTAAAACTATAATTTACACTTAGCACAGTTACTTGATCTTGATAGTAATATCAATATACAACAAATTTATTTAATTTTTCGGTGTTGAAATGGTTAACAACCATTACTGGAAAAGCGAATCTTAAAATACTCGTAATCACGACACTGCACCATTTAAATACAATGTTCCCAGAATTGCACTTGGAGGGAATCCAAAATTTTAAATAATGGAATATTACTCGTCCTTTGTGAATGAAAATTACCTAGCGCTTAATAAAATTAGCTTTGAATTATTGTATGCCGTTGTGCAGTGAATAATTCAATTATCTATATGAAGGAAGATTTTCAAGTAAAATTGCTTTATTTTGCTAGTACTCAAAGGTACATCTAGAAGACTGACTTTCGTCGAAATATATATAATATCTTACTTACTTACGTAAACTGGCGCTATCGACTGCCCAATCATCCTCCAGGTATATCTAAACTGAGCCCTCTTTCAAATTCGACATACTCAGCGTTCCTCTTGACGCTATCCGCCCATCTTTTCAGACGGCAACCTAGAGGCTCTTTACTAGAAAAGGAGCAATGGACTCTCAGGACTCTACGTAGACAGCATAACTATGACATTGACCTCCAAAAACCTTTGGAAATACTAAACAACAAAACAACCCAAGAACATTACACTAAATATCGAGGTTATACTGACAGAACGCATTAACTCAGTTTTTGTTGTTTTAAATGCCAAAATGTTCCTGGTAAAATGCACAAAGGCATAGGATATAATGGTGACAAAATATAAACATTATTAAATCATATTGTTATTTTTTTATTCTGATAGAAAGCTTGATAATGACCTAATGCGTTCTGCGTATACAAAAAACAGGATTTGTAACATTTCGTATATTGTGTTTGCCATAAAGGTTAGTCTTTATAATGTAGAAAAAATGTTTTTAAATCATAAAAAAATCTACGTGGGAGGACGCTTTGAAAAAAAAATTAAAGTCCTTTTAGCGATTATCTCAGAACTTGTTTTAATGAGTTAATCCTTTCTGTCAGTATACCCTTGATATTTAATTCTGGCCATAAAGAAAATTAAAGATATAAATAGAGGAACATAATTAACTACACATCAATGCAACTAACCCTCCCAATAACCTTGTACGAAAAAGCAAGGGCAAGGCTATTTATTATGTATAAAAAACCTAGAGGCCGAGTGTCTACAGAAGTTCCCTCATGCACTTTTTGGAAAGCTCTTAATCTATCATATCTATTAGCATATATTATATTTTATTTTACTATTTTAAAAAAAACATCTTAATAATAAAAATATAACTAAAATTTTAACTAATGGCTCTTAATACCCTCTAAAACGCTTTCCAAATTGAGCTACTATTGGCGATAGGCCTTTGTATTTTAAATCAAAGTAAGTATTACTTTAATTACTAACCTCCAAGATTTTTTGTTGTAACTAACTTAAACTTGCTAATAATTTTTAATTAACTATTTTTTATTCAACGACTAATTCACAAGATTTAAGAATGTAACATTATCATTATTGAAAATACATAATTTTGAAAACACTTCTGAGAAAATATAAATATTATATAGGCATTCCTTGCGGGGGTGTTACTTGGGGGGGGGGGCATTTTTTTATTGGTTATAATATATTTTCTGAGAAATGTTTTCAAAATTACGTATCTTCAATAATTATAATGTTACATTCTTTCATCTTGTGAATCATTATTCGTTGAAAAAAAAATAGTTAAATATAATAATAAAATAAACGGTGCATTTTTAATATTTTTTTTATCGTTTTCCCTCGAACAACAACCTAGTATTAATTTAATAGTAATTCAATACAAAGTCCCACAACATATTAGATCTGCTCATCTATACAGCAGTACAGGGTAGTAAGTACGTTTACTATAATAATAATACGTGCATATTTTGAATGAAGCAGTAGTCATGTAATATTATGCTAAATTTGTTTCAAACAATGTTAACATAATGGCAAAATTATCAGTCCGCTGAAATACTAGAAGTATTAAACAAAATAAATTTAGTGTTTTTACACAGTGAACAGCGGTGTCAGAAATTCAGATAATAAAATGAGTCATAAACTTTATGTATTTTTCAACTGACATTCTATTGCAGCTTGCAAAATAATACTTTTTCGGGTATGATGTATATAGAAATATTGTATTATTTGCATAAATATTTTGTATATAATATGTAAGGGTTTTTAACAAAATTAGTTAACAAAACTTAATTATTATTGCAAACAGTGAGAATAGCTATAATCTTATTAGATTTATTGAGTGAAAATAATTAATGGTTATTCCGAATTCTGTGTATTAGTACTTGGTTGCACTTTTCATAGAAGACTGTAATTGATTGGTGGAATGATTGTGATGGTGGATGCGGGCGCTGGGAGGGGATTACACGTAGGATGCCAGACAATGACCTTTTATGATGTTCTGCGGTCTGGCTAAAGCTGGTCCCTGGTGCATGCCCTCACGTTCTAGTAGGAACTCGCACGATACATTTTACTACGTTTTTATTAGGTCGTATTCTTATTTGTCCGTTACAAATCTTGCAAGCGATTTTTAACTAACTTTCCGACTAGCTAAACATTTGAAACTTGTAGAATATATCAGAAAACGATGCCAATGCATTTTTTAATACTTTTAGCCATCTTTAAGTAGAATTGAATTTATTTTCAGTTAATTCTGATTTGTATGAAAAGTTATTTTGTAAGAAATCCGTAATCCAATCCACTATTATTGGTTGCTAGGGTCCTAACAACTAAATTATTAATATATACATGCGTTACTATGGAAATCAATATGAGTGTCAAATTGACATTTCAGTATTATTTTTATCAAATACAAACAGAAAATTTAAAAGCGTAGTATCTTTTTATCTTGTAATTATTTGTAATAAATTAAGAGACACCCTGCGCCGGTTACATGGATACATATGGTTTGATGAACGGAGTTTCTACGGTTTTTCAAGCCGATCGGATTCCGGCGTCCAGAAAGGTCGCTAATTACTATATGAGTATCTACCGCGGACCTACGGTATGTTGGTAAAACTTGGAGTAAGGAGAGAAAAAAGACTGATGAGCAATAGGGATCCTTGGAAGAGCCGTGTGGTGCTCAAAGTTCAACTTAAGAGTGGATATGGTCAAAGAAAAAAGTAGTAGTATGTAACATAAAAATAAGAGATGCAGGCTTGATGTTTGCGGGGCATCTTACTTTTTTCAAAAAGATATATTGGTAATATTTAATTTTTTTAGAATGGTTTTCAAAATTATCTATGTTCAATAATTACAATGTTACATTCTTAAATCTTATGAAATATTTGTTGAATACAAAAATAGTTGATTAAAAATGATAAGGAAGTTCAAGCAAGTTACACCAAAAAATCTTGGAGTGATCTGTGACGTCGGTTTGTAATTTTATTAAAGTACCTACAACCTTCTTTAATTTAAAATACAAAAACCGTTCACCAATAGTATCTCAATTTGGAAAGCGCTTCTGAGAGTATTATGAGCCATTAGTTAAAATTTGTCGCAATTAAGTATGACGCCCTCAGCATAGTGGTCAAGATGCAAGTTCGATCCTGCGAGGTATCTTCCTTTTTTAAAAAGATTTTTTCTATTGATTATCTATACCTAGTTAATATTATATTATCTCAGAAGTGTTTTCAAAATTCTGTATGTTTAATATAATTTAATATAAGTAAGCAACAAAGTAGGTTTGAAAATAAACGTTTCAATGACGAAAGTCATGTTTAACTGCTTTGCGGGCCAAAAAGAGATCCTCATCGATGGCACTCAGCTCGAACAAGTGAAAAACTACATCTATCTGGGACAACAAGTCTATATAGATGGATGTATACTTGATGAAATTGTTCGCAGAGTAAAGCTAGGCTGGAGTGCTTTTGGCCGTCTGAATAATGTCTTCAAAAGTGACCTTCCACAGTGCCTACAGCGCAAAATGTTCAACCAGTGTGTGATTCCCGTGATCACATATGCGTGTGAAACACGGACCCTAAGTAAAAAAGAGATCCAGAAACTTAAAGTAGCACAACGTGGTATCAAGAGGTGCATGCTAGGCATAACGCGAAAGGACAAACAAAGGAATGAGTGGATAAGGAAGCGGACAAGGGTTTGCGATATAATAGAGTTTAAAAAAAACCTTAAATGGAGATGGGCTAGACACATAGCACGAAGAAAAGACAATTATTGGACAAATCTAGTCATCCAGTGGTATGCAAGAAGTAGAAAACGTCCGCAAGGTAGAGCTAGAGGCTGCTGGATCGATGAAATGATAAATTTCTGCGGAAGTACGTGGCAACGCAGCGCACAGGACCGAGAGAAGTGGTAGCAGCTTGAAGAGGCCTTCATCCAATGCCAATTGGGAGGGCGATAACTATGTTCAACAAAATTGCTTCGGGTGTTGATATATTCTACCTACGTGAGAATGAGTTAAGGTGAACGTTGTTTTATAAATTCTTAAAATAGAGTCTGCTTAACTCGTCCGGTGTACTTCCTTGTACCTATCTAATTTATCTACTCATCGATCTCTTTTTTTATGTAATACTGTTATATTTATATATCTTTGTTTCTAAATGTCATGTTGTGAACGTCTTAAACTTATAATTTGTAATGTCCACAATATGTTAAAAAAAATTTGAAATATAAAAATATAAATAAATTGAAATCCAGCAGTGGATAGAATCAGGCTGATAATGACGATGATGAATATAAATTTTAATGAATTTGAATTGAATACTATCTACAATCATGACTTATTATTATAATAGTATTATTATTTCACAGATGTATGATTTAACTGATAGTCTGGCATATTAATATTCAATCTCAGTGATCAAGCAATGCTCATATTGCAATGATTTGTTAATGAACCAATCGTTGCCACCTGCTACTATAATGATTTATACGTATCAACATTGACTACAGTGTTGGCACAAATACATTCGGCAATGCAAGATTCATTCTGTAAATTTAATTAAAACTATTTGACTAGTCATAGTATAATCAACCCAATTAAGTAGGTATATATATCAGAAGGTGCGTGCGCAGAAATATTGTATGAGGGCTCATTTAAAAAATATCTAAAATAATTGATGTTTTACTTTTTGAAGGCAACTGGAGGGGTGTTTTTACTTTACTGCATAGTGTCGCAAATTTGCGACATTTCAAACTATTTAGATATAGCCAATGCAATCTGTGTAAATTATCAAATAATATCCTTTTTCGATGCCAAGAAAACTGTTTTACCATAAACATCCTACTTTACCGATTTTGATTTGGACAGTTCAAGAAATAAAGCATTTCTGCAATATAGTCTCTGAATTTATGCTTTGACAGTAAGTTGACGAATTCGTATGTATGCGAAAATCCACATTTGTAAATAAATAAAAAAAATGTACAGAAGATTGAAATTGGTTGAATAAAAATATCTACACATCAAATAAGATGTGTCCATTAGTTTTTTATAATTGTTATCATTTGGTTTTGCATTTTGTCATACTAAAATGTATGATTTCAAAATGTCGTAAATCTGCGACACCACTCAGTAACATGCAAAATTTAATGGAATTTTCGAAAAAAAAAAATATTATTTTTCCAGAAAAGATAAAAATTTTCAAAAAAATAAAATCATGCAGTGAAGGGTTAAACGGAATCAGCAGATGCCACTAACTTCCACAATAACCCCGCTTAATACTACTTGAGGTTTCTCGTTGTTTCAACTGCACATATTATATACCCAAAAAATCTGCACTCTTTGAGTAGCTATTATGATATTACCTGTTGCATCCGATCATAATTATTATTAGGATCGTTAGTGTCTTTTTGTATTATCCACGCTGTCTTGTTATAAAGACATGCCGCGAGTATTCGATGCCTCAAATGGTATACCAATTCTCAGTAGGAACGAGGAAAAAATTTTAATTTTTTTTTTGCGGCATTTTACGGTGAGCAAAAAGGCCTTTTCTCATAGAGAATTGACCGTAATACATTATATCGAAGTAGGATTCACGAACACTCTAGTGCACGCCAACCAAGGTCTTGGGAAGTTGCTCCTGGGACATTACATTTGAAGAGCGTCTAACGTTTTTTACGCCACAGTATATGCCTGCATAACGGATGTGTTGATGTAGCGGGTGGTAAAGGAAAAAGCAAGGTTATACCAATTCACGTGTGCCGCGAGGAGTTGACCCGACCTATTAAGAAAGCTATTCAGCAGCCAAATCGTCCGGGTAACGATATTCAGTTATGAGGTCCTGATGAAAAAGAAAAAAACGTATTAGTTGTATTTTTTTATTCTTGGAGGCAGTCCGTACTCGATTTTTTTTTACTAGTTATTTAAACTCGCGTATCTTATTTTAGAGACCACTACTCTATATAAATATGATCATAACGTCATTATCATTAGTCATTATCTATTCATTATTGAATGAATGCTTCTCAAAGCTCATTAGGTACATCCATTTTGAGACCGTGCATTTTGTTGCCATGTAATTCCCCAGAACTTACATATTTCTTCAATCAAAAAGCCTCTTTTGTAAAAATAAATATAATATTATATATTATTTATATGCCCACGATGGCCGAGAGGATTTCGCGTATACGTATAATGTCGTGGATCCCAAGTTTGAATCCGTATCCGGAAATTTGTATGTAAACAGTTCACCGCATGACACTTATTCGTGCGCCGCAGTAAGTGAAACATGAGTTCGTGTAAAATTTAATCAAATGACGAATTCTTCGTTGAACATTTCACCGTGGAGTATCTGTACGTATGGTACAACATGTGGCAAATTGTATAAGATGTCTTTATTAGGTTAGGTTACGATTAATCTAATTGGAACATTACTATTTGGAAACTATCGCCGCATTTTGCAAGATACGTACAAAAGTATTCCACGGTGAAATGTTCAACAAAGAACTCGTCATTTGATAAAATGTTATACGAACTCATTTTTCACGTATTGCGGCGCACGAATAAGTATCTCACGATGAACTGCATACGTAACCGTTCCAATCATGGATCTGACAAATACACGTATTATTTTTTTCAATGTGTGTTTGCAATCAGAGTATGGACCTAATAGGTTAGGCAAATAGCTAACACCAATTTCTCGTAAAAATAAAAATCTGTTAATACAAACCCTTCACTCAGACATTAATTATTTACCATGCATAATAGAAATCTTCTCAGTAATGTAAATTTAACTTTGTTGTTTTACATACATTAAAGGTACTGAACAAAATCGTCGATATAACTTTAGTATTTTGATAACAAAAAATCAGATTAATAATTGTATTGTTAACTCATTGGTATAATAATATGAAATAATCGGGATGACATTCATAAACTATTTGATTGTCCATTTATTTGTGTTTGTTTTTCTTAGCATAAGTTACGAGAATAATATTATTATATGCAATATAAATACATTTGCAGTGAACAAATAAAGTTTCATTCTCCTTGTAGTTTCATGCAATGCCAACATAGAGATTGCAATTCCAGTTCACACGTCAAATGCCGAGTATTTGATTGTGATATAAGCTTCCAACCGTTGCTATTTGCTGAGAAAGATGTGTTGCAAGACACGTAGATTTTCTCATAAGTAACAGATGTTTCTATTATAAGTTAGGATATCCATAGACAAAATATGGTTATAATATTTTCCTATACTATATTGCATCCATTTTCTAAACATTATCTATTTAAGTTTACTACTATAATAGTTGCACTATTTTTGTCGGATCGCCCATAAGCATACCCAAATTATAATGGTTTGGTTTAGGCAGGGTTCAATTGAATTTTTAAAACTAACCAGCACCATCTACAAACTATATTCTTAGTTCAATGAAAATAAATAAATACGACTGGGAAAATTAATTGTCTACCGTTTATGTCGAATCCTAACTGCCTACCTTTACCCCTCGTCCTTTTTGAAAGCATTATTTAGGCTGCCAATATAAAATGCCTAAGTGATGTATAACTTAATAAATTGCCATAAATCAAAATACAGAAAAGGTATGTACCTAATAGAAAAGTGACTGTATTGAAAATATTTTATAGGTTACATTATAAAATATATAATAAAATTGTAGTAGGCAAAACAAATTTCGCTTCAGTTTTTTCAACTTTGATAGTTATACATAAATTGTAATAAACTTTAATATATATTTTACATATTATATGATATGTAGCTCAGGTGAAATTAATATAATAAAGCATGTCGAAATTGCCTATTAATATAAATTCCTGTAACCCAAACCTTTTCCTTAAAAATATTTTTTTTGTGTTGAAAATACTGTAAATAATAATATGTACCTATTTGGTATGAAATTTTAATATGTTTCAATTTACAGAGAGAATAAAGAAAATGAAAAAAAAAATAACAATGTAATTTTGAATTAAAAAATAAAAAAAAAGCCTCAATTTTCTTCCCAGACGAAATTTAATTTAACAGGAAAGAGGAAAATCATACATTCATTACAGTTTTACTAACATAATAAAGGCGTGATATAAATTATTATTACCTAGGAAACAAAGTTTGAATTATTTATATCGCAATGTTTATTAAAAGCTCTAAAATATTACAATGTTAGGTAGGATAACTTTACTGTGCATTACAAACAAAGTGTTCGAATAGTCATCATGATTATTAAATAAATGAATTACGTATTCATTTACCATGAATTATCTAAAAACTATTTGTCATCGGTTGTAAGTCGATCACAAGGCAATCAATAAAAACAAATTTAAAGCTTTATCAAACCCTTTAGGACTAACAAAACAAAGACGTTATCACTAGTTGCAGAAATTTTTTAAAGTCAAATTGATTTATTTTACATAATATATTATTATTTGGTTGAGCCAAATATGGTGGCCGTCATTCTTTATTTCCCCACCTGCTTCACATCCTTATTTATTATTATACAATTACGGGTCATCAGACGACCGTGATTGCAAATAACATTCAGTTAGCTCCAGATATTGTGTGCGTGTTGGCCTGTTACCGCTAAACCACAGTTTATTGATTAATTTAATTATTATACAGATTGATTCAGAAGTTGTTAGTGGACCACAGCCGGGTCAGCTTGATATAGCGTGATTGTTGTCCAAGAGATACTTCTGAATACCTGGCAAGCCGTGATACTGGCTCTAATCATTCATACAACCTATCATCTCATCAACCCCATAAATCATCCATCAATATAGTCGTCAACCTAACAAACAACAAACAAACAAACAAACCATACTGCACGAGTGATAGTGCAACCAGACCATGGAGCCATCACCAACATCTTAAAAGGTCAGTGTCTGGCATCCTGTTTAACCTCCCCCCCCCTAGATGAAGTTAATATTATGACAAATTACAAATTAAAATCTTGAGAACGCAATACATAAAAAAAAACATATAAAATCATGTCAAAATATCGTTCATACAGATAAAGTACGATAATATGGAAATACATACATAGACTCGAATTAAGTGGACCCTGTTTTAAAGGCTTATAAAATAACGTCCACAAAAAATCACCATCGCATATTGGGAATAATACATCAACATCTTTAAAAAGTCGATTAACCACAGTTATTGCTCTCTCAACTGACATTCTCAATGGCAGGTGAGTGTTGCACATTGAGATAACAAGACAATGTATGATAAAAAATTATATCGTCACCTCAAAAGTACAACTAGATAACTTGACTTTCACTGTTTTTGAGATAGTTATTGAATATGATTCTACATTTCCTTCTCTACAAAATGATAAAACTACATAAGTCAGAAGTTAATGGGAACTGTATTAATTTTGTGTTTGAAAATATTAGATAACTTTAAAACCATAAAAATGCATTGAATAAATAAAATATTACATCTACAATATTTTTTCATACAGTTGAACATTATTTAATTGTTCCCAGTTAAACAACCACAGTTTTTCAATAATTAAAGCAGAGATTTATGTTAATCAAGTGAAGTTTAAATTTCATTTTCCCAGAAATGACCAAAATCAGAGTTATCTAGTTGTACTATTGATGTGATGATATTAAAATGATATTATGATATCAATTATAATAAAATATATGCTTTAAGAACATTTCAACAGCAGCACTTATTATCATCGTCATGCTGATGGGTTAATGATTCCCATTTTTTTTTGTATGGCGAAACCCTTGAGATATTTAATAAAATTTTACTAAAACCAAACCGGCAAATACATAACATTAAGGCCATTGGACCCGTTTTTTCCTGTCTTCTCGGAATCGCGGAAATGATAAGCATGTTTAAAACGAATTGATACACAATAAACTCTTTATTTATTTAAAATCTAATAAATAGTATTCAAATAAAACGTTCTGTGTCATTAAAATTTTTCGAATCGCTTTACTTTTTAAAATAAATGACAATTAGTCAGTCCTGTTTTCGAAATTGGTCAAAACGACTGTCACGCCACAATGAATGTTGAGCTTAATAATAGTTTTGCAGGTATATATTGTATGAGAGAAATGGGTAAAACAATACATTTCATTGATTAACTTACGTACTTTTTTTAATTTCGGAAAAATAAAGATTTTAAAGCCATTTTAGTTTGAGTATACATCAGCCAATTTTGAATGATTTTTTCTCACAAAATAATATATACTGCACAATAAAATTTTTTTTTTATTATAATATAACATTCACGTAATACTATAAATAATAATTAACAATGAAAAAATAAATAAAACCCCATACATTTGGTATAATTAGTGACGCTGTATTACTAAAACACGTCGTACATTTGCATGTATTTATCCTGTTTTCAGACGTTTTAGAAATATAATTATTTTGCAAAATTATTAAAAAAAGGCAATTTGATTGATTGATCCATACAGTTTTTTCATTCTTTCGATATTAATATAGTTAGTCGGCGACCAACTGGGACGCAGTGAGGACGTGTTTTTTTTCTTCCAGAATTTAGTTCATCGCGGAATATTATTTTGACAGACGTAATATTACAAAAAAAAAAAAAAAAAATATTTACATAACAACAGTGTTTAACAAAACTTAAGCCAGTCACAGGGTTGCCACATATTTTATAAGGTAGCTTGCGTGAATTTCTTGAAATCAAAAATATGTTTATTAGATTTTTGTGCAAGTTTATTCAAAAGATAATTTACTAAACATTCTTTGAAGGTGGCTTCGTATTATACATGGGAAAATCATGAGCGGTACATTAGCCAAACCATGCGCTGGTCGCCGTCGAAGTGGAAAAACATCTCAAATGATTGCCCAACGGTACAATATTATTTTGTATCTTCAGATAATCATGCCTTTCCGTTAGCAATTTATTTTATGATAATTATTATTTTTATAATTATTTTTATAACACACCCATGATAGCCACGCGGCGTAAGCGTTGGCTTATTGCGTCGTGGGTCCCAGGTTCGAATCCTGGGTCTAACCTGGGTCACCATATTGTTTTTCAATTTGTGTATGAGTCACAAGTATGGATCTAATAGGTTGAGCAAGTGGCTGACATACATTTATCGTAAAAACAAAAATCTGTCAATACAAACCTCCACTCTGTGGAGGCCCATATGATCCTATTAGGATCGGATACGGTCGAAAAGAATATTATTTTTTACTATCCTACAGTGGAGTAGTTGGCATAGCGCAGTGGGTGTGGGTTCGAATCCCACGTCTGGCAAAATTACATGTTTTTGCAATGTGTGTTTTATCCAGATTAACTACTATTCCTCATAAAAAGTCTGATAGTATAAGCCTCCATATGCTCCGCTGAGGAGATAATTGTATTTAATGTAACATAGTTCGTTGCCACCGGGGCATTTTAAATAATGTAATAATTAACGTGATATTTGCCATTAAAAAATTAATTGCGCATAATGCGCATTCCACTTCCCCGGTGCCAATGAGTTAGTTATCTAGCCGCAAACGCATTATTATTTTATATTAATTAAATGTTAGAAATCAAACATTTAAAAAAATCAGTGGACAACCCTCGTCCAATGTTGACATAATGAATTCTATTATTATCGGCCCATATTCATTATTATAGGCCGGCCAGGTGTTATCAATAATTATAATCATACACATTAAATAGTTTCTTAATTTGGATACCTATAAACAATTTTTGGATTGATTTAATTTTTAATACGTGTATTGTTTCAATGATATAAATAACACATATTTCACTTCCCGTTTTTATTTATTATCTATACTTACTATAATTTCGAAAATATATTTGGATGTTTGTATGTTTGTACCGTTGTGTCGGTTTTTGTTTATAAAAATCCACAGGCGCAGTCGGATTTCGACAACATTTGGAGGGTAGACGGCGGCTGACGAGCCGGAGTGCGTGGTGGAGGTCTCGAATTTCAGATTGAACCCGCCTCTTCTTCTTCGTTACATACATATTAATTACATATTAATACTATTTATAACGTTTGTATATTGTGGATTCGATTTTAATTTAGTGTTTTTTGTTTGACCTTTACTCCTATTAGAATTATTTTCATATTGGCATATTGTATTGCAGATATTTTAGATAAATGTATCCACGAAGCGATCCTGTGCGAAGCCGGGTACTTCAGCTAGTGTTATATAGTTTTATTAATTTTATACTTTCATTTATTTCCGAAATGTGCGTCTATTGGGAAACCGCTTCAAGATTTGGATGGACGCCGCATTGTAAATTTTAATTTATTTTTTAATCGCCTCATTGAAATATCAAGTCATTCAATTTTTTTTTCATGACTATGGCAAATTTATTTATATTTTCCGAAGTTAGAAGAGGATCTGTATCTGAATTTGTTATTAAGTGTAATATGTGTGACTTATCTTTTACTCTCAGTACGGATGAACCTAAAGCGAAGCAAAAAGGGTTAAACGTATAATTTGTAATGAGCTTATGAAAATTATTAAAATTATATTTGTTCACACTTTCGTTTTTTTTTGTATTCATACACACCAAATTTGCCGTGGAAAAATTATATACTACATAAGTATATATATTTCAAATACCTCAGAAACCTACATAAGTATTAGATTTTTTTTTGAAAAATATTTGCACTGAATTTGATCCTACAATATGATAGGTTCAAGAAAATGTATCACTTCACAAATTCAGCATATCAATAATATGACGTTCTTATTTGGAGGTCTACTATTTTTATTCTTATAATTTATTCTACCTACTACCTACAAAAATCTATATAATTTGTTAGGAAAAAAATATTATTTATTAAATAATACTTTCGAAACCCCTGATTTCGCTCAAACTTCGCTTAGGCGGCAGACAGCAGACAGCAGCATATTGCACGTGTACATTAAAATGTTATAATATAATACTTCTATATACCTATACAATAACATGTTTATTTTGTTCCAATGCTTGTCGCTTACGTCAAATTTGATTCTTGCAAATGAACCCATAAGCCTTAAGGTATATAATTAAAATGATAAGGGTACATACGTACCACTTTATATTGTTTTTCGTGAGTATTTAATGGAAAAGTGATATCAAATATAATATTTAAAATTGTGATACATCTATTTATAACCACGCATACTGTAACAGCACCACAGGTAAAACTTCTGATACACGAGTTATCTTAACATAGGTAGGTATATAGTATCTTCAAAGCCTCCTATTTTATCTTAAGCGTAACGTGTACAATTAATGTGACTTACCAGAGGTAATGCATGCATTTGAAACATGGAATCTTGATGTAAGATAAATCAAAAACTAGCGAGTAGCGTGACGTGGCATTTACAGGTGCGTGTTGGCCATAACGCGGAAACACCACAAAATAAATTAATAGATAAAAAAAATAGACAGGTGTGATAGAGCTCACTTAGTACATAAAATGGCTGAACATGTTGCTAGGTGAGTGGACAACCGCTGGAAAACTGCTGTCATATAATGGTACCCAAAAGAATCATAGGGATACCCTAAGATCTGATGCATTTACGATGTACGTGGCAATAATGAACTGATGAGTAGAAGAAGCTAAAGAAGGCTTTCATCTGGTAGTAGCTTGACACTGGTTGATAGTTGAGATGGTAAAGAAGCATTCTTTATATTCATTATATATTTTATATCACAACAATACCTTACACCCGCTGGATAAACGAACTCATATTATTGTTCAGTAGATAGATGTACGTAACAGCAAAGAACTAGAGAACAAAAATAATAGAGTAAGCTAACAGATGTCTTCATCCGGCAGTAGATTAACCCCGACTGATAATTATGATGATAGAGAAACATACACACCCTAAACCCGCTAAATAGACGAATTCGTAAAGTTCGGTGTTGCAAATAACTAAAGACCGAGACAAATAAAGAAAGCTAAGAGAGACCTTTATCCAGCAGTCGATTGAATAAACATACCAATATAACAAACTCATCAATAAAATGGTGTAGTAAATAAATATCTTAAAAAAAATACTTGTTTTTAGTGTCACTATTAAAATATTTTTTGACATGTCAGTACCGTTTCTGCACAAATCGATTTGATTGAAATGATTTGAAGCAGTGCGGTGCGATAACCCTTTATGGCCCGCGCAGTAAACTTTACTTCACGACTGTTGGTTACATGCAAAAATACTTTGTGTTGCTTTAGGACTAATTAATCACTCGAGATAAATAGTAACCTATAAAAGCATTTTATTGTTGGCAACCGGAATGGCCTTCCTTCCGCTTTCTTCGGGTGACAGCCGTTTTTTATTATTGAGAGAGAGAAAGGGATAGAGGCAGAAAGAATGAGATTGTTTTGTTACTTACAAATATAATTTACGACCATTTTGTAGAGATTTTATTTTAATATGGTTTTGAAATTATTTTCGTCTTTTCTCCATTATACTTTTACTTAGTAAATATTTTTTTTTCTAATTTGAGTATGTTATTTAAAAATAAACGATAACTAATACAAACGCATTTATACTTTATTGTTATAATATTGAAAATATAATATAGCAATAAATATGCACCAAACCAGCCCCATCTTTAGATTAATAAAGCCTGAGCATATCTTTTTGCACAAGCAACGAGTGGTCCACTGTTCAGCTGTCAAAATCAGATCCCAGATTGCTTGACATATTGATTTGCCTTTTCAACTCTCAGATGAACTCCAAGATACGTTAAAATAATCTTAAAGAAATCTGATACTAGGAATACTGTGACAAGTGAACATGACAGACGCGTCAGTATAAGCAATCTATAGAACAATGATAGATAATGACAGGTCATCCATAGACAACCAACGGGAGGGGTGGAAAAGGTACGACCAGTCGTTGCGAATGTATCGGCTTTCTACTTGAGTCGGCAATGACCAAACGCATTTTTGAGTTAATTTTAACAGATATTTAAAAGTTTCAAAATTATTTGGGTATTTACCAATTTTAAAAAAGAGTTAATATCTGTCGTACACGTGTATGGAAATGAAATTTTTTCTCTTCCTTCTTGGATACGTAAAATATTTGTTCTAGCCAAAGTAAATTGTATAAATATTATATTATTGAACAAATATAATATACAATTTTTTAATGCAATTGGTATTGTAATTGAAATATTACATGAAAAACAAGGTTAATAAGCAGTTTTAAAAAAAATTAAAAATGTACTATGGCAGTATTATAATATTCAATACATCTGTAAGTGATAACATGCAGGCATGCGATGGTTTTATTGGTTCAACAGAATGACTTGGGTGTTTTCGGATTAAAATTTTATCCAGTTTTTTGGCCTGTATAAATAAAATAATTAACATCTAACAATATTATGCATTTAAAGTGGGCAAACTAAAAACTATTAAATATTTATCATTCTTTTTAAACTAGTAGCTATATAATCACTTTTATGTAATATTAAAAACAAACTTGAAATTTCCATTATAGAAAAACACAATTAAATTCTTTATAAATAATTCTTTTCTGGCCAAAATTATTTATTAATCCAATTATAAATAAACCACTTATTTAGCCAAATTTCAAAAGCTTTTAAGTTGTTGTTACCTACAGTTTGTTTTTCGCAGGCAACAGAATTAATACAGGTAAGTTACTCATTAAAAGCTTCAATTTATTGAAATACCTTGGGACTATTTATCAAGAAAATAAAAGGTCATATTATAATATAATATATTATTTAACAAATTTGTAGGTCCCTTTATAAGTAATCCGATATACTGAATAATGGTTTAGGTATTTTTGTAATTAGACAATTATTGTCAATATTGCGTTCGAATATCGGAGTATTAAGCGGCTCTCGTGGTGCAGTGGGAAAGGCGCTGGCCTTCCACCCGAGAGTTCTGGGTTCGATTCCCGGTCATGACAAAAACATTTATGTGTTTTTCTCAAAGCCTGGGTGTTTGTGATTGTTCAAAATTACTAACAACCACCTTGTACGAAAAAGCAAGGACATGGTTATAAATATTTATAAAAAAAAAATATCGGAGCATTGAAAAAGCACAACATCATGCCTTCCGCCACGTAAAACATATAGGGATTAGATTGATTGTGTAGTACCGTTATAGGGTAATGAATCGCCAATCATCACCGTTATCATCATAAGTAGCACAACAACTCAGGGCAGATCCTAGCCATCTTGAGGAACTTTCTTCAGATTTCCCTATTCTGGAAAAGTGTCTTCCAAGTGTTTGCACTGGCTGCTCAAGCATCTCTGGTGACATCGTCCAACTACCAGAGTCAGAGTACCTCTTAGCGGTTAAGTACTGTCCATTTTTACTATATAATCTAAACATTTCAGCCTGCCAAGTTTAAAGAATGTGGAGACATATTCCTACATACTAACGTCCTCTAAGATATATCGAGCACACGCTCACCGGCCATAGTAAAAGTCCAAAACTCTGACTTGTAGATGAATATTAGTCAGATTAACGTCTTATACATCTAAAATTGTTGTTAGAGAGAGAGGATGCAAGAGTTTGACTGGTTTGATATACCAAAATAGCACCAGTTTGCTGGTAAGGCTCTCCGTTTTATTTCCTCATCTATGATACTACAAGAAACCAAGGTATTAAAACTATCAACATACTTGAAGAGGTAGTTATTGATTTGGAGATTTGTGGGATTAATCTACCAGTAAATATTTTTTGCAGATGCCTCCAGAGCAGTGAAAGCTCATATTTGCGCATTTCTGGCAATTATGTAGGTATATGTCAACCGCATTGGCAATAATTTACCCAGTTTTTCGAAATATACCTATTATGATTATTTTCGTCTCAACTTTTTATACACGTAGTACCTTCTCCAGGGTAAATTTAAACAATATACTTGCCAGGGTATCATCCTGTCGACTGATTTCTCTCACCTGAATTTCATGCATTCAAAACACATCTTGATCCCTCCTCAGGATAACGTCAGTCACAAACAACTGAGGTGTAAACTGATAAACTTGAGTATTTGTAACGCGGTCGTACTTTATCTAGCCATCAATGACTTCGGGCCTTGTCAGCATTATTTTGACAGTGTAAGAATGACCAAGTTATTTAAACTATCACAAACTTCATCAGCAATGACTCGCAATTTACAGAATATTCATGCATATAATTAGCGGGTCATAGTTGATGAGTTAGTCAGTATAAATACCTATCAGTATCAATCTTAATCTCAGTCCGATCAGTAAGCTTCATGTCAGTTGCTCCGCACAGCATTTTCTTCCACCGAGCTTCGGACCCCGGAATAGTATCATAAGCTTACTCTTGTAATATACTCATGTACCGACATTTTACGTTGCCAATAAAACAAGCTCCTCTGTCCATCAGAGCAACCACCACCAAATGTCAACGTCTCCTCCTTACGGCTCTCCATCTACACCTACTGGTCATCCCCAATTACAGCTGTCCTGTCCCTTAACAACGAGACCTGCTAAACTACCAATGCATGCAAAAAATTCAAAGCTAAAATTATAGATACTAATTGGTCCACAGATAGATGCGATATCTCACAGATATACAGCAATATTTATAGGTCACATACTCTCACAAACAGAAAAAATGGCCGAGCCCATCGTCGATGATCAATAACGGATATGGTACAGAAAGAGGAAAATGTGTCTAGGATGTTCCGAATTTACTATGTAATAATATGTATTACGCCCACGATGGTCGAGCGACTAATGTGTCGGCTTGTAATATCGTGTGTGCTGGGTTCAAATCTCGGGGCTGGTGAAAAAATATTGATAGGAATTATAACATGTTGCTTTGCAATGTGTGTTTGGATCTAGAGTATGGACCTAAAACGTTGAGCAAGTTGCAATAATTTATGTTTCGTAAAAATAAAAATCTGCCCTGCATCACACTTGGCCTTAATCAGGCGTATCATATGACGCTTTGTTTGGACGCGTGCACCAGTATTTTATTATGACTGAAAATTTCTCAGAAGCAGTTATCCAAGACTAAGGACGTGTTATTTATCAGAATTTTTAACATAACTTCAAGTGAAGTGAGAAAGAGAGCCCATGAGAGAGGAGCAGACATAAGCGAAATTTAAAATTGTAGTTCATAACAAAAGCTAATGCAAAACTGCCTAATAATCAAAGTAAAACCCACAATTTCTCTTTATGAAATAAATTTGGCTTTCGACTGCTTAGCCCGCAAACCAGCTAACTGCACTTTTGACCAAATATGAGATTCTGATGGCATTTTATTATAAAACATGTTTTCTATGCTCACACAAAATATAAAATTCCTAAGTTCATAAATGAATGCGTTATCATTCATTACACAAAACAGCCATTTGCAGGTGCTAAATTTCCAATATCGTAAATGAAACAACTCCGCTCTTTATATAATTTTCATTATACAACATAAAAAGCTTATTTTTTGTAAAAAAAATGTGTATTTTTGGAATTGTTAAATTCTGCTCAACAGTTAAATTTTTCCTTCCTTAATAATTTGCCGAAATGAAGTTAGCCGGTTTGCAGATTATGCAGTCGATATGGATAAAGCGGCAAATGGAAATAAGATATCTGATAGAGGTCACCAAGAAATAAATGGAAATGGCTAGTCAGTCTATGGCCAAATTCAGTAGTAAAATGGTACCGGAAAGTGCACTAAATGATCATATTATGTATTTCCTAAAATTTGATGCATTGACGAATTAATAAAGTCTGGACGACGTACTTGGCACCGAAGAACTAACAATGGTAAAAGGCGCTAGGGAAACGTTCATTCGGTAGTGGATAGATCCCGGTTGATAATGATGATGGTAAAAAAGCTTTCTTCAGATTTAATGTTTATTTTTTACTACGTCTGATAAGTTCAAAGCTTAGATAAATTTATTTATTTTTAATATTAGAAAATTGAATACCTTTTTTGGTTGCTATTAGGTATTATATTTCTAGAGGGATTTTATTCAATATATTATTTAAAAACATATCTACCTATTTATGGGTTTAATGTACTTTTTAAAACAGTCCCATTCTTAATGAAAAACATGGAATTTGCACTTTGCCTCATAAAACCTGTGAGCTTGATCAGGTAAAGGGTAAAATCAAACCTTACTACGTGATACCATCTAAGCTTTTTCGGTCAAGGCTTAGCTTCTTTGGTATACATAACACCACCAATACCTTTTTACGTTTAATTGCTATTGGATTACTACACACGTATATAATGTAATTCCGAATGAAAGCTTCAAACCAAACTAACATTTTTTTTATAAAAGGCTAGTTTTCTAATTTAAAATTAGTACAGATGGAACTATGTATTTATTGTGTGACAAAATTAATTAAAATCAATATTAAGATTGATATTGTGTGTATGTTTTTTTATCCATAAGTCGTCAATTTCCCTAAAAAGTATATTACTTACTTCACCCTATCATGCCCTAGTGTTGGGGGATAGGGCAAACACAAGATCGCATCACTTTCCTGTGTCCATCGCCACATTTCACGCCTCCAGCCATGTGATATGCGAGCCATTGATTGCTGCAGGGTGAAAAAGGGTCGGCTACGGTAACGGAACTCTTCAAGGTTGTGAGGATACGGAGTGTCGCTCTCTCTGGCACCATTCGGAATAAATATCCCAAACAAGCAAAGCGTCTTTTGACGATTCCTTCAATCACTGAGGGCTGCTATGCCCGTTCAATTTTTCTAGTGTTTGTAACAATATGTTCATACCAATGTATCCTAATTCAATTTTCAAAAATATATTAGCTTTAGTTTAAATTAAATCTCTAACATCTGCAAAGAAACGTTCTGATATAATAAAATTTTACAAGATAGATGACTATTCTAAAATTATTATAGATCTAGCAATAAAAATGCTTAGTTGGCAATGCTGAAGTGTGAGTAATACATAAATATTATTAAAGACTTCTTAACACATTACGTCATGTTTTCTTGTTTTATTATTTTTATAATATTATTATTATTCTTGTTTCTCTTCTGCTAGAATCATGTGTGAGTGTAAGACCTTCGCTCACGGAGAAACTAAAATCCGACGAACTGGTTCCTGATGTAACTCATAAACTGAGTCGTATAGTTCCTATCCACTTTTAGTCAAAATTGAGATAATAATGACATTTTTTTCTACCGGCAGCGCTCCACACTAATAAAATGTTGTTCAGTTCTTAACGGCGATAAATTCATATTATGAAAAGAGAGTTTCAAAATCACCATGGATTCCTATTGGCCATAAATCCACGGTGCGGTTTAATCCAAAAGCCGATGAGTCCATGCGACCTTGTAGACAGCCAATTAGCATCGAGCATTCGATCAAAATCGATATCAAGATCGACAAAATATTGTTATTACATTAGTGATCGTAAATAAATGTCATTGTTATACATAATATGTACATTTGTGTAAAATTTCATGTTGTTTTTTCAATGTATGCTTGATCCAGTGTAAAGGCCCAATGGGTTGGGCGAAAGGCTAACAACCATTCCTCGTACAAAGGGGTCTCTTAGTATAACCTTCACTCTGTGGAGGTTCATATTATGTTCTGCTCAGGAGCAAAGGCGGTAATTTTTTTTTACATTTGTGTATCTTTTTATACTATCACTTACCTAAAAAAACTTTTAAAGTTACATAATGTTAATATTTTTTTGATTTAATTTTATTAATTATTTGTTTGTTAGATGAAGGAAAGATAAAACTTATCTTCGATTCGTTCTAATGAATTAGGTTTTATGATAATAAATAAATTTAAAAAAAAATGATTTTTATTTTACTATAACTACAATATTTCTCACATCACCAATGATTAAAATCATTTTAACAAATTAGTTTTGTATTTATTGAAATAATAATAATTGTTTTTATTTACCCTTTTTATTTACCGATAAGTCACACTTACTGGGTTCCTAAATACGATAAATTTGACAGTTAGCTTCAAATGTCGATAAGTCCATCACTTTTTTGTCAATAATTTCTCCTTTACTGCTACGATAATGATTAATTTTATTGTGAATATTTTTATAAAAACAACAAACCACCATAAAATAAATTTAATCATAGGTTTTCATAAGAAGACGTAGTATTAAATAAAAATATTTAGTTTGCTAACATTTCATCAAAGTGGACTTATCAATAAACACCAATGACTGATGTTTCGGACACGGCTCTACTGAAACCCACTTGCAGTAATAATATCATAACCTCAAACTGTCAAACCCATTGTCTTTCCTACTTCATTCTAAGCTTTTTCCGTAATATCTTTACGGGAATATTTTGGCAGCCTGTAATAATATAGGCAGGAGTATTTCTCAACATCTGCCACAAATTTTAAATTAAAAATCGGATCGCTCATCTTTAAATCTTAACGTATTGACTTGTTATTGCTATTTGCTTTTTCCGCTGAGTTCGGTGCTACCAATTTTGGTTGAGATTTTTAATCGAATCTATTGATTTTGGCACCACTGTTTTAAGGAAAACCGGAAACTGAGAGACTGGGAGACTAGCATGTCGCATCTCTTGAGTTTATTAGCGAACGTTTTGAAACTTTGAGATTCCAGTCTTGCTGAAAGCGAGTCGCTATTGAAATATATTAGCTAGAAACTGCCCGGAATATTAGTTTCAGTCTCGTCTTTTTTTAATTATTCTCGTGAGCGGAAGGCCTAAGCCTTCTCCAGCATCTGTATCTCTCTATGTGTGTCAAAAGTTGCATTTTATTCCAACTTGACACTATCTATTACACTTTCATAATTATACAAGCTCGATTTAAATATTTTGTAAATTTGGCGTTATAGCAGCTGAATTTCATTTTAAGTAAAGTATTTTTTTATCCATTAGTGTAAAATACCTGTTATATTTGCGACGTCAAGATTTTTGAATTTATTCAACCCCACTAATGATCCCCCAACGACGCTAAACGCCTGTAACTACTTCATTTTGATTTACCCGGAAAATATTAATGGTTTTTTTCACCTTGACAATTTATTACTTTCACAAACAATAAACCCAGACTCATTTATTCTACATATAATATGTGTAATTTGAGGTACCTACTCGAAACCCGAAAACAAAACCAGTAGGTATATATAAGTCCAACCATTAATCACTGTATCGTGTTACAAAAAACAGCTACCTTAATTTTTCATAGGCATTTGAGTGAGGGGTGATTAGCAAATATACGTATCATTTTTTTTTTAAATGGGAACAGGAAATGTGTAATTATTCATTGGTGATTATTACTTTTTTCTCAGTTGACATTTATTTTGTAGGGTTTCAGTTTCACTGAACAAAAATATATATTTTTTTTAATATATGTGTCGCTAGATTTCAAAATCAGCCAAGTCCCATAATAGATGAATAGGAGAAAAACAGCTTTTTGTTTTCTCAAATACACAGTCACAAGGGTGAAAGTTTATATTATTTCGAGTATAGAATATTTAAAATTAATAAATTCCACATTTTGATAATGCAAAAATGTTAGAAAGCAGAATTTCTTCAGCAATTCACAAAAAAGTCAAAAATACCTAAAGGTGGACTTGGCTGATTTTGAAATGTAGCCATACATATTATGACGTCTTCTTATAATACCTGTAGTATTTTTTGGTTCAGCGGAGGATAGGTATTGCAAATGAAAGACGGTGGTAGTTGTTTATGATGATGGAGGAGGCGAAAATTTATTTACTCTTTCAAATAACTACAAAGGTACAATCGATGCAATATAATAAATATAACGGTATTATCAGGATTTTGTATTACTAGGTACTCTAATACGATTAAAAATAAGTTCTAGTTTTAACTGTTTTAAATAAATTAAAAAAGATGATGTAAAAATAAGTATAAGATGGGGAGTTTATCTGTGCTTCTTTCGACAGTTTTCGCTAAGCTATTTGCTTTCTTATTTCATTCAATTTTAATTTGTGAAGGAACCCAGTCAAATGTATTGTTCTTGTGTTAGAAGTTATTTGTATACATCTCGATACCCAATTTCAATAGGAAAACTACCTACTCAAAATTTAAAGGTTTTGAGTAAATATTGCCATTCTATGAATAAAAAGATCTCTCTATCACAATTATTTAACAAAAAAGAGTCAAAAATATTCTTCAGTGTGTCATAAAATCAAAAAACTTCTTTTTGATAATAATCATTAATTTCAGTTAGGATTATACTGGTATTTCTAGGTTATTGTCGTTTTAATTTATTAAAAAGCATTTTTTTGTACTTATTCCACTTTTAATCAATAAATTAGGACCAGTTTCGTCCACCTCAGAGGGATATTTTCAACTTGATTTTATTTTCTTGAGCTTTTTATTAAATAAAAACAACAATATAATTGCAGTTCCACCATGAATCGACAGTTAACAGAATAAAATAAATTTCTAGGTTAGTTCTTTCTTATTCAAGTATAAAATGTCATTCTGCATTGCTAAATTACAATAAATTAAACATTAAAAAACACACATTTTCCTCAAAATCAAGGCTTTA
The DNA here is from genome assembly GCF_057557595.1 of Rhyacophila brunnea. Classification (NCBI taxonomy): domain Eukaryota; kingdom Metazoa; phylum Arthropoda; class Insecta; order Trichoptera; family Rhyacophilidae; genus Rhyacophila; species Rhyacophila brunnea. The sequence goes on along the minus strand of NW_028232904.1, from coordinate 24,245,436 downwards.
GAATATACATGAGAATTTCTGCAAAAAATTCAAAAGGATTTTGAGTTGTTTACCAATTGAAATAAAATATGGTATCATTTTGTGTAATATCAATCACGCCTTTCAATATTATTTTACATGATTTATGTCGCTACATTTCAAAATCAGCCAAGTAAACCTTTAGGTATTTTTGACTGTTTTGTAAAATGCTGAAGAACTACTGCTTTCTAACATTTCTGCATTATCAAAACGTGGAATATATTAATTTTAAATATTCTTTACTCGAAATACTATAAACTTTCACCCTTGTGACTGTGTATTTGAGATAACAAAATGCTGTTTTTCTTCTATTCATCTACTATGGACTTGGCTGATTTTGAATTCTAATGACACATTTTATGACTGACCCAACGATTTTCGTCCAAATAATCAAAAATTGGTTCCAGAGTCACAGCCAATAGACACTCCACACAATGACCGTCAGCTAAGGATAATGATGAAATTTATGGAATACGATTTTACTATAAACAAGATATTTGTAATAACTGAACTAACAAAATGTAACAAAAAAACCATTGAGTAAAAATCTCGGCAATAATATTTTTTCACTTCTACATAATATATTAAAATAAATTTTATATTTTAATAAAGTTTCGTTGCGTTAAAAAAATCATACTAAAGCTTCGGTTGGTAAAATTACAAAGGTTTGAGTAGAACATGTGATACGATTCTCGGAAATGCGCTGTATTATAAATTTTCAACGGTTCATTTTTTAGTGTGTCAGTAAGTGGTAATTTTTTGTTAAGCTTTTACATATTATAATATGAATATTAAATGTTAAAATCGAAAGCTTTTCGCGTTATTCCAATTTTAAATCAGTAATAAGTTTATATACAATTTTCGTAATACTATTATTGGTAACTAACAAAAAATACTTTAACGTAACTAGAATTACATTGTTAAATATAAATTATACGTAATATTATATTATGTTGTATCACAGTTCATAAAAAATGGCCATATTGCATTGAGATCAAAAAATGTCGCCTTGTTTGTGGAATTACTTACAGTAATGTACCAGTTTTATTAGCTTAATTAAGAACATTCATTTAATATTGATCAGGCTTTTATTATTTTCAGACATTTTGTAAGAATGGCTTGATACTATTTTTTTTCAAAACTGAAGCATGATTTTTTTTGTTGACAGACCTGAGATTCGAATCTGGGACCTGTAAAATTATAGGCTGACAAGTTATCCACTCGGCTATTATGGGCGTATATAAGAATAAATTTAGAATGTTATATATTTTATATATATAGAAAATATAATGATTTTTCTAATTTACATACCATCATATTGTCTTCTGTCTTTCCTTTATATTCCAGTGGATTTTATTACATACCTATTTTAAGTGTTATACTTAAATATAAGTTTTATATCAATACTATACGGCCAATGGTTTCCAATTCAACATTTCATGGTGAACTGTGAGCTGGAAAACCTAACTATGAATGTGCTATAATAACTTAATATTATATTAGCAATAACAAACACTTATGATAGATACATATTAAAAATTTTCCACAATGAGGTTCTCTATATGTAAATAAATAAATATGAATATAAATGATATTATATTAAACATAATAATATGATAAAAAATCTTTATAATAATATACACACTTATTAGGGTTGTGATCCAAATTCTAATTTACTAAAATCAGGAAGCTTAAATTAGGTTAGTTTAGATAAAGTCTGAGTAAAATAATATATATAACATCGAAACCAAACCTGTACCTGTCTTGAATTTTTGATTGTCAGGATTATATACATACCAAGATTTCAATGCTAACTATTTTTAAATTGGATTATCTTACTTAGAACACTCTCAGAAGGAATTTTAGTAACCACCGAAAATCTGGTTTTTGTAACTGAAAGTCATTGAAATTTCTAATCTGTTTTATATTTTAAAATAAAATTAGTGTTTCGTAGATTGTATTAATTTTTCTCGATTTTTGTATTGTGAATGTCTTAAATTTGTAATTTATAATCTTCACTACCACGCTTATGGTATCGTAGGTCTCGGGTATGAGACCCATATGTTGTGTTTCAATGCGTGTTTATATGTGGAGTGTGGACCTAATAGGTTGAGCAAGTGACTAACTCTCGTAAAAACGACCAGCTGAACTATCTATCTCGGTCTAAAATTTATCACAGCCAAAAGAAGTGCTGTTAAAACATACCACTTATTATAAAAATTACAACTAAATTATTGTAATTGTTACAATAAGTGTTAATAATTCGATATTCCCTCTTTACCTGTCGTAGTGGACCAAGAGCGGTCTTATGTATAGAATAGATACGCAGATCCGCATATGCAGATCGGCAACGTGCACAGAATGCCGGAGGATATACCGGTAAGGCGGGCTATGTACGCAATTCCCGGTGGCAAGAGAAAACATGGGCGGCAAATATCGAGATTGCTGGACAGCGCCACTGGAGATAGATTGAGAAAATTCTCGGTCAATGCAACTAGAGAGTGTCAGCGCTGGATTGTCCATGATGGATGAAGTTTTTGAATGAGAATAAAACCCGCTAAGGGGTTTAGTGCCATAACTGATAAAATAAGTTCTAATTTTAATTTTAAAAACAATAATTGTATACTTTACCTATATAAATTTTAATTAATGTTTTGTAAGAATAAACGGCTCTTAAATGTATTGTCAATCATTCAAGTATACAAGGGTTTTATAAAAGAAAATTAATCTAACTCTGTTTGCTAATATAAGAGGGTATGATGACGATGGTGACAGTATTTAACAAAGTTTATGAATAATTAATTGAAAATCTGACATATTTCTCGACAAGCTTACAGCTGACGAATAAATATAAAATGTTTGTGTAAATATACAAAGCCAGGCAGTCAGTACCTTCATATTATTATTTATTTCACGAAAAGTTGCAAAGTAAACATAGAACTTTCCAAAGCTTATTATCGATTTGATGTTTCATAGGGTTGAACTTTATAACAAGTTTGTTAAGCTATTCAAAGCGCGTTAAATTAATCGTTATTTGAATCTAAGGCTTGCGGGGAATTCATTTTTCAACAAAGCCTTTCGTATCATAGAATTGTTGGTCGTAACTCCGACTGACACCTAAGCGCTTATACTTCACGAGGCGTGTCCACGATTACTTAAAATATGTATATTATTATTAGTTATCTAGAACTATAATTTCTCTTTCTTTGCAGTAGACAATGTTATTATGTATGAAGTGTCATCATAGGTGTGGTCATATCTTTCTTTCTGTCTATCTTTCATAGTAGCTCAATTATTTAGAAAGCGATTCAGTGAGTAGGTATTAAAAGCGATTAGTTAAAATTTTAGAATTTAAAACTTGGAGTCACATGGAGGTCAAGGCTGTATTCTGTGAGGACCAAAATGTCGTTTGTTTAACGCATGTGTGCTACCTGTGCTTCTGTATGGCTGTGAGACATGGCATCTTACTCAAGCTTCTTCGGCTTTTGAGCTTTGAAAATCGATGTCTCCGCCGAATCTTATGGGTACATTGGTACGACCGCGTTACAAATACCCAAGTTTGTGAGCAGACACAACAGCCTTCGGTGATTGAAGTTATCCCGAAGAGTCGCTTTACGTGGCTGGGATACGTATTCCGGATGCCGCCAAAGAGTGCGACACTTCGTATCCGTGGCCGGCCCTCCCTCACCCTGCAGCGGTGCTACAAAAACGACCTACGTGCTGCAGGTCTGACATGGCAGGAGGCGCAAAAGTTGGCGATGGACCGAGGGAAGTGACGCCAACTTGTGCTTGCCCTATACGCCAATGTTGGGACGTGACATGGTGGAAGAAAAAGAAGTTAAAATTTATTGCAATTAAGTATGACTCCTTTAGCATTATGGTCAATGCACGTGGGCACGATATCCGAGAGATGCAGGTTCGATTCCTGCGGGGTGTCTTACTTTTTTAAAAAAGATTTTTTCTATTGGTTGTAATATATTTTCTCAGAAGTGTTTTCAAATTGATTTATGTTCAATAATTATAATGTTACATTCTTCAGTCTTCTGAATTATTCGTTGAATAAAAGAAATAGTTAAATACATCTTTGTTCTCGTGTTATTTTTTTTAAAACGAGACTCTTAAAAGTTGTGGTTTTACCTCTCGGTCAATTCCTGAATTCCACCGTGTACATAACTGAAGGCACTGAGAGGTCTATCGCGTTCTTTACTTGAATGAGTAACTATAGGTTAACTTTGAGCTGTGAAACCACGGTTACTTTTTAACTGACTTACATTATGGAGAGAAGTTATGGAGGTATCTGTCGTAAGATTTATAATCGAAAACGACACAATCACTTGCATATAATGAAATTTAGCAACCAACGAAAACAAAATCAAACAGCCAACATTAAGAGAGAATAGAAAACATTAGAAACAATCAAAATTATGTATGACAAACTACATAACCTTCTTCCATATATCTGTATCTTGAGCTGTCTCCCTCCAGTCAGTTACATTTCTGCACTCTTCTTGACGTTGTCTGCTCATCTCCTTTGTGAGCATTCTGGCTAAATATCTAGTGTAGTATATTTATTTTATAAACCTAATAGAAGGCTCTTTATATATTGCATCCAATTGCAAAGACTGTTAAAATTTGACATAAATAGTGCACATGAAACTTTGTCAGTCATACGTATTTTTTTTTATTGAACTAAGACTACAATTTACAGACATAGTTAGTTAATTTAAAAAAAATCAATTAAACCCTGCTTAACCAAACCATAATAGTTTTGGTATGCTTTGGGCGATCCGACAAAATCGTGCACACTTTTTCATTCATACTTATTTGTTTTTGTTAAACTTAACTTAAACCAAGCCATACAATATAAAAATATTATACTATCTATAGATATTTTATAGATATACAAGTATTTTTTGACTATTCTTTTATGGCTTATTCACATGGTATTATTGAATTTTAAAAACTAACCAACACCATCTGTGAATTGTAGTATAAGTTCAGTGAATATAAATTCGTTTAATTGACAAAGTTTAGTTTGCACTATTTATATCGGATTTTAACAGCCTATCTCCAGCCTCCTTCGCCACAGATCGCATCTAAAAGCGTGACCAGCCCATCTGAGTCTTTACACTCCAAAAATATTATGTAAAATAAAACGCAATATTTTTTGTAGTACTTATTCCGCTTTAATCAATAAATTAGAACCGGTTTCGTCCACCTCAGAGGGACATTTTCAACCGAGGCGGACGAAACCGGTCCCAATTTATTGATTAAAAGAAGTACTACAAAAAAAATGCGTTTTATTAAATTAAAACAATAATACAATGCAGTTCCACCATTAATTCAACATTTTCCTCTTAGGCGGACAATGCCGGTCCTAATTTATTGATTAAAAGTAGAATAAGTACTACAAAAAAAATGCGTTTTATTAAATTAAAAAAAACAATGCAATGCAGTTCCACCATGAATTGACAGTTAACAAAATAAAGAAAATTATGTAAAATAATTTAATTTTAACGATAATACGGATTGTTAATAACTGCGTACATGCAAATGAGCCTTGATAATTTGAGTTAATATAAAAAGGCAGTGAGTCAGTCACCCTCATGCCAATCATCGGTCACGAAAATATTATAGGGTGATGTTATCGTCGGTTCGGATTGTGCATTATACAAAGAACAAAGAAACAATGCGCCCGGCTTATTTATTGTACAAATACACGGATTATGAATAAATAAGGCAAATAATGCTACTTGAATTCAATGATTCAATCAAAAACTGGGTTATTTTTAAATAGTAAAGAAGTTCTTTCTACAAAGCTTATACTTTTTATGTTATTTTAATGTAGTTATCCCTCTGATACTTTATGTATTTCCGACCGGATTCCGGCGTCCTGGAAGGCCGCTAAATACAATCTACAGAGTGTATACGGCGGAGCTACGGGATGCTAGTTTCACCTGGAACGAAGCAAGAAGACTGGCGAGCGACAGGAATTCTTACAGGCGCCACGTGGTGTCCATTTATGCTCCAGTTAAGGGGCGGATATGGCAAAAGAAGAAGAAGAAGACTTTATGTATTTGGTTTCTGTTAGTTAAATTTATAATCATATACTTTATTACGACTAGGGATTGCAATACCGAATGAAAATGTTAATACCGGTTTTTCGGTATTTCTTATTGAATACCGGAATTGATAGGTACCGGTGTTTTTTAAACATTAAAAAAATAGAAATAAGTGCTTATCAATAAATATAGCTATTGAAATCTTTTTAAAATATCATTTTATAGCAAAAACCTACATTCCTACATTTATTATGGGAACTAGTGATTTTTTACAAATAATTTGAATATATTGATAACTTTAACTAAAGTCCTCAAAAGTTCATCAAATGCAAATAAGTTCCAGCTGCAGGAAAAGCTTCTCAAATTCAACGCTTGCACAGTCATCAATAATTATAGAATAATTGAGCATTTTTGTCACGGATATTTTCTATTTCAAAATAACATTGTGATAATAATTCATCGCGATAATTACTTATATATATTTGATGAAATTTGTTGTATTATTTTTTTAGCTCTGTTGGATTCACTCAATATATTTTCATTTTAGCAGCACATAACTTATAATTCATTTTCTAAAACGAAAACGAGTGTTATTTCTTAATATAGAAAATTCCGGTATTTTGAATTTTTAAAACTGGTATTTCGGTATTGATAAATACTGGAATACCGGTATTCCAATCCCTAATTACGACTACATTTTTTTAAAATATAAATTATGTTTATGCCCCGCATCAGTTGAAATATGACCTTATAGTGGAGCGAGTTCAAAAGAAATTTTTGGGAATCCTTTATTTGAGGTTATAATATGAATACTATCCGTAGCTTTAACTAATTGGCTTTCTCTTGTGTATGCTTATATATTGTAGTTGAAATGCTAGAATATTTCAATATTTGGAATTTTTTTCGTATTCTACGCGGTGTAAATGAGAACTCTGCCATTATTGGTATTATTGACTTGTGTGTCCCTGATAGCTATATTAGAAATTGGGAGCATCAGTTGTTTTTTTCTCCCAAGGAGCAGAACTAACCTGCTCATGGTGATGCCAATTGGGAGGAAAATAACTCTGTTTAACCAAATCGCTTTGTATGTTGATATATGTATTCTACATACGTGATGGTGAGTATTATAATAGGTGGACGTTGTTTTATAAATTCTCAAAATAGGGTCCACTTAGCTCATTCGGTGTGCTTCCATGCTTTATAATTTATATTTTAATAGAATTATAATTAATGAAAGGTCTGATAACAGGACAGTGTCCGAATAATATCATGTTATGTACAACTCTCAGGTAAGCGGTCAGTTACAATATCGTATTGTTTGAGGTGCCGTGTGACTTTCATAGAAACTGTTCACTAACAAAACATTAATTTTGTCTCAGTGGGTAGTTAGTTATATTATGCTACAATTTATTGTTGTTAAAACTTATCAAATTTTTGCAGTAATATAAAATAAAACTAAATTTAAAAATTATTATTATTTTGTTTTTACTATCATATTACCGGTAAGACGTATCAGTAGATTACTGTGGAAAAGAACCACGTGCAGGTTCTTTCAATGATCCTGTAGTTACTGGAACCAAAAACAATGTAAAGAAGTGGAGATATTTCGATGATCATTTAAACTGCGAATGTGATGTTGGTCTGTCCGCTTGTTCCAACCGGCTGCATTATCGGAGATAGGTATGTTTAAAGCCGATGACGTGGCTATCACGGTGGCAAATAATGTATGGTTGGGAAGAGTCAAGACTTCGAATACGATAAAATACATCATTTAAACAGCGATTTCCAAACTGGGAGGCGCCAAGTATTGCAAATGGAGGCGCGAAAAGTTTCACACAATTAATGTAGCGACAGGTTTGCAGTTTGCAAAATGCTTATTTTATAAAACAGCCGCTAGATATAAACTACACAAAACAGTCATATAAAAGGTTGTTTGCAAACCTGTCTGAAAATATGAAGAATAATTTTATAATACCTCACTTCTATAGTGTATTGTAAAGCGCGCTGGCTACGTCGTGAACAAAATGAAATAAATGGGTCAAATCATAATGTTGAAATTTGAGGCGAATTCGTTTAGGAACGATAATTTTGTTGTTAAACTAAACTTGTCTATTTGGTTGAAATTTAAAAAAAGATGAGTGAATAAATCAATGCAAGGACCAATAATGCATTCACTGATTTAAAAAGACGAAGTGAAGGCATTCATAAAATATTGGAGCTTTGGAAATCAAAATTACAAAAAAAAAATAAGTTCGCAATGTTTCCAATTTTAAATGATTTGTACGCCAGATACATTGAAGCAAACATAAATCTATTTACTGAGTTCTTGGTTAGTTTGCTAGGGCACTCATTATTTTATTTTATTAGTAGTGAAAGAAAGTCGCCTGCGGCGCTGCTTTGTTTCAGGGCTGTTAAATATTTTAAATAAGTGGTTATGCATTGCAATTTGATGTGATACCTATAACATGATGATTGATATACTTAAATGCTATTGTTTGATATATGATGGTATTTAAAAAGGTGCCTGTATTATTTAATGTAATAAAGGGGGGGGGGGAGGCGCCAAAATTAGATTTTTTTAAAAAGGAGGCGTAGTAACATAAAGTTTGGAAACCACTGATTTAAACTCAATACCAGGTTTTCATGTCGTCTCCTTTGAAGGCTAGGTACATGGCCAAAAATTTAATAGTCTTGCGATGTTAAACGGAATATGGTAATTAGTGTATCTATAATCTAAAGTTCACTGATTATGGAATCGTTCGTTCGTGTGACCATCCACGAGACTCATTGATTTACGTATCCGGAAATGTGTACGTATGCAATATCGCCGTATCACACTTTATCATGAGATGTTTTAAATATCGGAAATATAATATACGACCATAGTATGGTCGTATATTAAAGACCGTTCAAGCTTTTTGGGTCGTATTATAGTACTGAGTTGAAATTCATGTCTAAATAAAACACGGCTCTTGTCGGTTTACAGGAAGCTAGCGGCAAACATATATAAAAAAATTATAAGATAAAAAGAACTTTTTCAGTTCTTTTTCATTTCTATGTGTTTTTAAATTTTCTGTTTAATCATCTAAATTTGACAATTCTATGTATTAATAATTTAGGAAAAATACGGCAATTGTCAACACTTTTGCTATTTTGCAACAAACAAACAAATATAGAATACTGAAATGTCCTTGTGATTTCTTTGATTTCCCTTTAGCAACCAATATTAGTGGATTGGATTACGGATTTCTTCCCAAATAACTTTTCATATAAAACAGAATTAACTGAAAATTAACTTAATTCTGCTTAAATATGGCTAAAAGTATTAAAAAAATGCATTGGCATCGTGTTTTGATATATTCTAAGAGTTTCAAATGTCTATCTAGTCGGGAAGTTAGTTAAAAATCGATTGCAAGATTTGTACTGGTCAAACCACCGGTCAAACAAGAATACGAGCTAAGAAAAACGTGGTAAAATAGCCGATATACTGGATTATGTTAATTTAGGTTAGGTTAGGTTATGCGTTCATTCTTAAATACAAATAATGATAGCGTTCATATCAACTATTTGAAACCAATCATTATCATATTAATATTCATATTAAATCTAATAAAATAAAATTGGAACATTATTGTCTGCAATGCTCCACGAACAACGCGTGAGATGACCGTATAGTATACGAAAGCTCACTGCAAACTGTGCTACGGTGAAATTTATACCGTACAATTTACATGCAACCATGATTAAAGTTTCATAGTTTTAGATTATCTACATCATGTTATAAGATGTTATACTAAAAAACTGTTTACGTAATAAATATTTTAAATCGTTTTATTTGTACTACGTAATATGGGTTTATAAAAAATATTTAACTATTTTTTACACTTATTCATGATATTTTTGATTGATTGATTTTATTATTATAACAGACAAAATGTGTGTCAAAGGTTTTTATATACACATTAAAACCTGCTCTAACATTTCATTGATAATACAAAACATACGTAAAGAACCCAGTTTAGTGTGCGACGTTATCTGCTGCTTTAGAGGCGCCGTCTATTGCAAAAGGACGTCGCGACGCCAAACCAGCGTTGGCGTCGCCGCAGCCCCACTTTGTCCTTTCAAACACCGCCAACTGACATTATCAGCTGGGAAACAACTTGTTTGACAGTAAGCAAAGCTTAACTATCTTGCGCTCAGAATTTCCCTTTGGGGAGCTATTGTGTTGTACTAATTTTCGCGGAATATTATCAGATAATGAAATAATTATTGTTGTTAGAAAGAAAACAATAAACGTATTTTTCAAATCTGCTAATTACCCCTATAGATAATTTTATTTTATATAAAGTATTAAGTCATAAGAAAGCAAAATTAGGGTTTCCATAATATTTCCTGTAAATTATCTTCATTGTTCTTATTTATAATACAAGATGAATAGCACTTATATTTCAATGGTGGAACTTTATTCCGAAATAATCATCATACTAATTTAATACCACAAAAAAAGTTTTTTTTACCATGTCCGACCGTAATAAGGTAATATTATTATGGTCCTCTACAGAGCGGAGGTTTGTATTGACATATTTTTGTTTTACGACAAATGTATTTTAGCCACTTGCTAAACCTATTAGGTCCATACTCTGACTCAAAACACAAATAAAATAATACGCCTGTTTTGCCAGACCCTGCATTCAAATTTTCCAGGATTCAAATCAGACCCGAAGCATTATAAGTCGACGCCTAAGCCGCTTGGCAATCCTAGACCTAAGAATATTTTATTATAAACCTCTATAGGGTGAAGGTTGTATTAACAGAATTTTATTTTTATAAGCAATGGATGTTAGTCACTTGCTCAACCTATTAAATTCATACTTTGGGTCCAAAAACGCATTGCAAAACGACGTGTAATTTTGTTGTTAGACCCAGGATTCAACTTTTAGACCCTCGCTATTATAGACTGACACATTAACCGTTCGGCCATTGTAATCAATAATATTTGTGTCATTTATAATAACAAGATGACGCCATACTTACTGACGATTTATTAAACTTTTGATCGTTGAATGTTTGTCACTTTAGAATCAAAATGAGAAGATAATTCACAGGTCGATATTAAACACAATCACTGCTGACTTGTAAATTATTATTTACTTACCAAATTTAAATATCATGTTGATTATATCTAATGTCCAGGTAACGCAAACGCTCCAGTCGCGTTGTTACCACTAAATGAATTAATTTATTACCGAAAAAATTTTATTGATAACAATCATTACCCGCCCAATTGGTATTACCGATGGTAGAATAGTTGTACACCATTAGAAGACAATCAATTTAAGCTCTCGATATCTTATATAGTTATCGAAGTACAGTAATACACGTAAACACTACCAATATTTGAAAAGATATCTTTTAACTACAACAAAAAACTTTGGGAAACTTTAATACGCATTGCTAAATTTGTCAGGAAGCTTGTGGAAATGCAATTCCATGGCATGGATTGACTTTTTATTGGCTCCTAGGTATTGTTTATCACGTATTTAATCTTCTTTTACCCATTCGATTGAGAACTTCAACATTATTTTTCACCTGGTCAGTCCAAGGAATTTCGAGGATGCGTCTATATAGCCACAGTCTCCGTGACATCTCTTGGTTTAGCGTCCATACTTCCATACCATAGAAAAAAAAATAATAGAACATAACAACGCACCATACGCAGTCTCAGACCTAAGTTAAAGTATTTAATAGTCATCGCAAATTTCAAGGTCTTAATATATAGAATGCAAGAACTCGCGGATGTCAGTCAAACGGTCGGCCTAAGGATAAACGTGTCAAAGACAAAAGTGACGAGGAACTGTTTTTTGGACCCTGCGAATATCTGTATTAATGGCACCTAACTCGAGGAAGTCAGCAGCTACGTCTATCTCGGACAGCAGTTGTCCATAGACGGAATCATGCACGATGAAATTGCTCGAAGAACAAAGCTGGGATGGAGTGCTTTCGGACGTCTGAATAGTATCTTCAAGAGTGACCTACCATTGTATCTTAAGCGTAGGGTGTTCGACCAGTGTGTGCTACCCGTGCTCACGTATGGCTGCAAGACGTGGACCCTCAACACGAGAGATGTCCATAGGCTAAGAGTCGCACAGCGAGGCATGGAGAGGAGTATGTTGGGCATCACGCGAAAGGACCATAAGAGTAATGAATGGGTTAGGAAGCAGACAGGAGTACGCGATGTAATAGATGTTACCAAACAGCTGAAATGGAGATAGGCGGGGCACATTACTCGCCAAAAAGATGGCCGCTGGACAAATGCCGTCATCCAGTGGTACCCAAGGGGCACGAAACGGCCACAGGATCGCCCTAAAAGCCGTTGGATTAACGAACTGGTAAAGTTCGGCGGAAATACGTGGCAGCGAACGACACAAGACCGAGAGAGTTGGAAGAAGCTTGGGGAGGCCTTCATCTAGCAGTGGATTGACCCCAGCTGATGATGATGATGATGATGATGATGATTTACTGTATATAATATTTTAGTTAAGTTAAATGTCACATCACATTTTTAAAGCTGGCGTGTATATTTCCATTAATATTATATAATTCCGTCACGAGATGTCACTAGGAAAATAAATTGAGAGGATAAAGCGTATTAAAATCAAAGTCATGTTAAAACATGCCTACTGCAACATAATGTCATACTTGTGGGGGCATTCATGTATCATTTTAAATTTATGTAACGTCATGATAAATCTAAAACCGAGGGTTAAAATAGGTTTATCGAATGTTGTACCTAACAAAATAATAAATATAAAATAATGTATATAATATCACATGCAATTTTCTAATGCATATTGTATTACATGAAATAATATATTATTTTGTTTAATTTAAGTTTGATTATTATAAACAATTTAAGTCAATTCACGTAAAGAGGGATGTATATTGGAATGAAATGATAATAAAATTTGCGTATTTCAAAAAAATACTACCTTATTCTTAGATCCAATTATTAGGTATAAAACAATCATTATTCGTAAGATATTTTATCACATTTGAATAGACAACGACATAGCTTATAATCAATATCTTTAGAATTATCTTCAAATGTGTTAATCGTGCCCATTTTTTGAATAATAATATGTCTAATTATTGTCAAATCTGGAATCACAAAGATTATAATAAATAAATAATTTATAATAAATCTAAAAAATCTTAACACCACTGCACATGGATGTACTGAAATATAACTATATTCTAAAACATAAGATCGAGAGGCTTAAAAGAATACTATTTTATGTTATAAAAATACTTTATGCAGTCATCAAATGTTTAAAATAAATATATAAGATAAAAAGGCTTCAAAATTATATAAATAGATTATCTGCAACGTTTAAGGAAGGTCCAGGCTTATGCTCTGAAAATTCCATAAATATCCATTTTGACCTACGTGGCACATGTGGGCCTTTTTAGTCACGTTCAAGAACGTCGTAATTAACAAAAAATACTCTTGATGACATCTATGAATATAAGTCATGTACATTAGGCAATACGGTGACTTAAATTATAGAGGTGGTAGCACTGTGTTTTATGCATCATAGTGATAAAAGAATAATATCATTAGAATTAAAACAAACAAACAAATAATTTTCAATTATTTATCAGCGTAAGATAGGATACAATTTTGTTTAATGTTAAATCTTTTAACCATTATTATTAACGGAAGCCAATCGACTGCTTCAGGAAGACCTCCATTTTTATAGTTTTTAAGCATCCCAGTTCTTAATTTATACTTCAGTTGAGGCATGGTCTAAAAATATCGTGGCTAGGCGTTGCGCGGATTGTGCAAATTACGCGTGCCGAACGAAATATAATTTGTCATAAAAATCCAACATGCGTCCATTTAATGTCATGTTTATTGTTTTATTACTAATAATAATAGTATATTCATTGACATGTTTTCTTAGTACATACGTAAAGTTTTTTAGTCATCTTCACACGATTTAAGAATTAATTCCCCCGACGTCATCACAAAACAAATTGACGTGTTCGCAGCTCGACTTTCACTCTCTGATTGGCAGCCAGACTGGAAATTTCGTCGCACCTATAATAGTTGTGAATTATTCGCCGTTTCACTGAAGTATGCTCTTAAGTAATTTTAAGGCCAGGTATAATGTATAATGAAAAATGGCAATATTTTTGTAGACTATACCTAATATTTAAAAGGTTTGGGTGGGTAGGGTAAACTGGAAAACTCCGAGCGCTAACCTTTAGTTGATGGTGAGCAGACAAAGTACCATAATCTTAGCTCCCAGTCACTCACGTATACACTATCACGACTGTGTCACAGCATTGCTTATGGTTTTGAAGCACATGGTCAGTACGACGGGCGATCACTCTGTAGCTCGTGGTGTTTATTAATTTTGATTAATTTAAATATTTAATATTATTATCATTTTGGCGGTAAAATTGGCACAAAGTACTTTAGTAGAGAGAAATATTATAGATAGGAATAGTTTCGGATTGTTTGAATAAACCAATGAAATAAAAATATACAGTGCAGACCTCAGAGTAAATATATATAGAGAGCGTTTATTTTCCGGAAAAATAAAGCTGTCTTTCTTGCGTATAACGCGCAGTAGAACCACAATTTTATTATTATCAACTTAACTATCAAACGTTATAAATACCATCGTGTTGCTTCTTAGTATGGCTACCAAATTTAAAGACAACATAGTTACCCATATAATGTTCTACTAAAATAACTAAAAATAATTACCAATAACTGTATATTTAACACAAAAACAATAAATTTCAGCAACACGTGCTCACAGTTTTTAAATTAATGTAATTAGTCAAATCCATATTATTTACGGTGATATTTTTAAAAACTATTTAAGTCAGCCGTAGAAATTCTATCTTACTTTAACGCGCAGAGCGGAGCTATAAGCGTGCCGAATGCTTACTCACTCGCACTTATGGTTCGTTTTTTGTTCAGGCCTTGGTGTAGACTTTGCGATATAAATAAATAAACCATACTGAAACGACACTTTACTGAATTAATTTAATGTCTAAACCGCGTAAAAAGTATGTTATTAGTTTTAATTACAATACATGCCGGATGTAATGCATCGTGCCAAATAACATGCAGTAACAAGAAATCCATTACCAAAATAGTAGTGTGGCTTTATAGAATGACCTGTAAACGGCCTTAATTACTTACCCTAATAGCCACCGGCCATAATTAACAAGTGTGCAATGAGACTGCCGACGTGTGGGCCGACCGGGAAACATGGCTTATTATAACCACGATACATTCGAAAACACGTCACCAGTGCGCATAATATGGCGTTTCTAAATACATATTCTAATAATTCGTAATAACAAAATAACGATTTATAGTATAAATATATTTTACCATGTTTTCATTAGCTCGTATTCTTGTTTGTGCGGTACAGATTTTTTCTTGTGCAGTACAAATTTTTTAACTAACTTCCCGACTAGCTACGACGATAATGCATTCTTTTAATACTTTTGGCCATCTTTAAGCAGAATTGAATTCATTTTCAGTTAAATGTGTTTTGTATGTTTCGTAAAAAAATCGTTAAAAGTAATATTTACTACTCACTATTATTGGTTGCTAAGCGGGTCCTAGCAACTAAATTATTAATATATACGTGCGTTACTATGGAAATCAATATGAAAGGTCAAAATGACATTTCTGTATTCTATATTTATTAATACATAGAATTGTCAAGTTTACATGATTCAACAGAAAATTTCAAAACGTGGTATATAAAAAGTTCTTTTTATCTTGTAATTATTTAAAAAATATATATACACTGCTTCTAACGCTGCAGACATACAGTATATAATGATAAATAAAGCTTATAGATTGGTTAGAAAGGCATTGGTGCCAAACTCACATTATTCTTTGAAATATTTGAGTTTTAACACCAACAGTGAACATTTTCAACGATTTTCACATTTTGATACCGAACTATTTTTCTATAATATTTATTCAGTATTTCTATCAAGTACAATAAAAAGTTTTTATTAATACATAGAATTGTCAAGTTTATATTATGATTCAACAGAAAATTTAAAAACGTGGTATATAAAAAGTTCTTTTTATCTTGTAAAATTATTTATTAATCACTTCATCAATTCACAATCATTTATTGCTGACACCGTGACTGGCGCGTTTGGAGTCGTAGGCCATTAGATATAATTAACGTGTTATTTAAATGTGGTCATTAAAAGGTTATCAGTGATTGTGTTAATATTATATGTTTATTACTATTAATCTTTAACTGATCTTAACCTCCTACAAAATATTTTATACATAATAAAATATTAGGTACCACCATTTTTCAGTTGCTTTGGTAGAATAACTTGAAGGTTAAGAGGAATTTTCAATCATTTTCATATCCCCTCGTCTGTAAATAACTTATTCACTAGCTATTTATTATTGATTAATTTATTAATAAGCATTTTTTGTACTTATTCCACTTTTAATACATAAATCGGGACCGGTTTCGTTCGCCTCAGTGGGACATTTTCAACTGAATAAGATTTATAAAACAAGTATTTATTATTACCAAAACAAATTCAAAAGGCGACACAAATAATCTATCAGTACATTGCATTATCCGTTGAAAATTGAGTACTATTCAAATGGAATAGTACAAAACTTAAATCTATTATAATTATAAGTATAAGTTAATCATTTCAAAGAGGACGAAAAAAAAATTCAATATGATGAAAAAATCATTTTCACCGCTATTATGTTCAAATATTCTGTTCAAAAATGGCATTAGATTTAAGTTATCATTCTGACGTTTTTCAAATCCTGTATATTAAAATAAACAATTACAAGATAAAAAGAACTTTTTATATACCACATTTTTAAATTAACTTTTGAATCATATAAACTTGACAATTCTATGTATTAATAATTTCGGACAAATGAGTCGTGTGTGTGAGTCAGGGTATGAAATACTGGAATGTCATTTTAATTTCGATATTAACGCACGTATATATTAATAATTTAGTTGCTGGGACCACCCCCTTAGCAACCAATTATAGTGGATTAAATTACGGAAAAAATAAATTTGCATATTCTACATAAAGATGGCTAAAAGTATTAAAATAATGCATTGGCATCGTGTTCTGATATATTCTAAAAGTTTCAAATGTCTAGCTAGTCAGGAAGTTAGTTAAAAATCGATTGCAAGATTTGTACTGGATAAACAACCACCGGACAAACAAGAATACGACCTAATAAAAACGTTGTAAAATTACCATTTTTGCCACTCTACTTCCTTGACATGGAATCAAATTTAAATTTCAGAGTTACTGCCGTCCATTTGAGGTAACCAAAAGTACGAAGGTTACAATTTGATAAGATAAACGTTATGTAATATCAAATTATTAGTTTGGCAATGTTTTGCTTCAGTAATTTCGTTGATTATCTTAGGTCAGTTCAGTACTAAGTTGTAAATTATTGTGTAACATTGCACTAATTTGTATACACATATTTAGGGCTGGCTGGATTCAATTAACGCGACTCGCAGCAACGAAACATAATATAATCTAACTAATTCCATTAACTGGAACAGAAGCGGAGAGGGGTGCGGGAAACATTCACAAAACTACCTTGCTTGCAAACAAACGTGTGAAGGTAGGGTGTCCATGCACAATTAAATCGATATCAACATTGGTCTATCTCTTACCCTTGATGTTACGTTTAGGTTCAGATGGTTGCTTGATTATGAATAACATAATATGTTCGGGCAGTGATGAATAATACACAAATTGGTATTTTCTTGTTTTTATTTTATAGTAATACAGTTCGAATAGACTATATGACGATCGGGCACATATAAGAGGGTTTTAGTGTCTATGATCAAATCTATGCCATTCCGACATATTATACCTACATATTGTATGACAGCTATGACATCCTATTTACACTCTGTGACACAGGACATCAACATAAGAAACGGGGTTTTTGACATATATTTATGACCGATCGTCATAGAGTGTATTTGAAGCATAACACGGCACTAAGAAATGATTGTCTTATGGATTTTAGTTTAAGTTGAAAGGTTTAAATTAAACTTTGGTATTTTAAACATATATAATTTTGTAAAACACTTCTGAGCAAATAAATTGTATTATAACTAATAGAAAAAATCTTTTTTGAAAAATGTAAAACAGCCAGCAGGAATCGAACCTGCATCTCTCAGGTTTCGCACACATGCAGATAAACCACTATGCTAAAGGCGTCATACTTAATCACAACAAATTTTTACTCATGGTTTTTTCTATTGGTTATAATATATTATTATTTTCTCATATTACGTGTTTTCAAAATTATGTATGTTCAATAATTAGAATGTTACATTTTAAAATCTTGTAAATTATTCATTGGATAAAAAAATAAATAATTATTAATTAAAATAATCATGATTTTCTAAAATAGATCCATAAAAATTTAATTTTTTTCACCCATAGAATATAAAAATGCAATCCGCGTAAAACGTAAGGAAAACCAAAACAATAACGTATGAATCAGAATACTGAGAACTCAGCAAATAGGATGTGAGAAATATAGATATCTTTGAGAAAAAAGTTTTGAGAAGAACCAAATGCTGTATTTCGAAAACGTTACAAGTCACAGTTATTGTATTTTAGTCAAAATAGTGAAAAATTTATATTATTTGTAAAATATATTATTCTATAGTAAGTGGTAACTGTTGTCTTCAAAAAAACTATAAACAATTACTTTAGATTGTTGTATTTAGGTGATATGAAAATTTCTGCAACTTATGTCACTCCTTTTTTAAATGTGACAAATGACGTACCGTTTTCAAAATACAGCATTCAATCTTTGGAGCTGTTTAAGAAAGTGACATTTGGAGGTCAAGGTATAATGAGTAGGTAGCTTTTTATAGGGTCAAAAAGATCACGTGGAAAACTTAATATTTTTTATTTGTATCTATGTATAGGACATGGAAATCAAACAAACATATTATTATTTTGACTATTATATCAATGCATTTTTTACCTATTTAATGATGGGCTTAGAGTGTAGTCCGTAGTCCTGTACTGCCACATACGAGTACATCAATCAAACTTAGTGATTAGTTCTTTGATTCAGTGGGGTTTTCGGTATTTCCATTATTATTAGATATCACTGTATGTCAGTATAATAGTTTATCCAACGATTATCCACTCAGTATAATATTAGGAATATGATTCGTAGTTTTTTAAAACATTAGAATTATTTTACCTTTTAAGCTTTTTTTCCGTAGACGTCATTGTGATATTAAATAATGTTTTGAGCTTTCATGCAAAAACTTGAATGCTTAAAGAACGTATCATGGTTACTACATTTTCGCCCACACGAATACACTCACGTATGACTAATGTTCCGCGTTCCACGGCAAATGTGCATCTTTATGTTGAAATTTACTTAGCCCTGGGTTAATTTGAAATCGCGTGCATCCCCCGACACCCTTCCCATCCCTTTTCGTTATTTACGACTATACGTCGGTCATTAGAGTGTTTACAAATGCCGGCACTGGTTGAATATCAAACTATCATAAATATATTATGAACGTTACAACCATTTTATTTTATATAAACCGTCATCTTGCTATTTAGACCTCGTAAATCCGATATTATGAAAAAATTAATTTGTTCGACAAAATTTAAACAAAAAATCATTTTAAATCATATCAAAACCTCGGTTTTGTCCACAAATTTAAAAAAAACTCGAATTAAAACCTCGTATTGCACAACCAGTGTTTGAAGATTCATCGATTAGAGAGGTATTTAAAAGATTGCTTTTCTTATTCACTTCCCCTCAATATTCTTCTGAAACAGACTTACGAGGTTTTAATAGTAAGGTGACGATATATATATTTGACTTAGATATCTTTCAAATCGGTCACATAATATGGGATGCGATCCCGGAACCAAAACAATAACTAATCAGAAGATAGTAACTAGAGATACCTCAAAAGGAAATCAATAGTTAAAAATTATCAAAATGATACATCGCGCATACACGAAAAGCGCGGAGCGCGCAGGGAAATGGCGTTAGATTAGTCTGAATTGCGTCAGTATATTTTTCTTGCTAAAAAATAAATGCAGTCACCAATGTAAACATATTATCATTTCTCATCCCCTAGCCCCAAGACATATGATACGCTTCCTTCCACGACGCAAGTCACCGTTGCTTTATTACACTAATCGAGAAGCTCTAAAACAATGGATCCTTAATACATAATGAAAAAGCTTCAATCGACAATATATTTATATAAATTAAATATTTATGAGTGTGTTATGTATAGGAAAGGGTGCAAATTTAAATTATATGCTCTGGCATGAAAATATTAATAAAGTGTTGTATAAATACAAAATCTCATATAAATGTAAAGCAATAATTATTCAAGAAATAAAATGAAGATTATTTTTAATTTTAAAAAGAGTCAAATCATTTTCATTTCAAATTAGTTCATGATGGTTATCAAATAATATGATAAGTGTAATATAATAATATAAATAAAAATGTAACTACCACACTGTTTTTCATTAGAACGAAAAACGATTAAGACGATATTATTATTAAATATTATACTCAGTTTTCTGTAATGGCTTAAGTTTAAAATGATTATTTAAATGAAAATTAATTATCTTATCGTTTTATTACACTCTGGTTGGGCCAATTGTGGTGGCCGTCCGTCCTTATTTCCCCACCAATACCACACATCGGCGGCTCTCGTGGTGCAGTGGGTAAGGCGCTGGCCTTCCGCCCGAGAGTTCTAGGTTAGATTTTCGGTGAGGACACAATATTTATGTATTTTTCTCAAAGCCTGGGTATTTGTGATTGTTCAAAATTACTAGCAACCACCTTGTACAAAAAAGCAAGGACATGGTTATTAATAATTCTAAAAAAAAAAATACCACACATCGTAATTTATTATTACCACAAGACTAGGAAACCAGCAATTACGGGCCATCTGTCGACCGTGATTGAATAACATTCAGTTAGCTCGACTGACATCAAGAAAGCAGACGCATGCAGGCATGTTATAACTTAGCCGTCGTTAACCACAGAGTGACTCAAAAAAATTACGTTTGATCTTCGTTACGCTAACTTCGATACGGTTTGAGCGGACGTGGCGTCTATCATCCACCCTGAACTATTTACTTGTCATCATCATTCATCCCAAAACCCTAGTGAAACCGTGAGAGTGACAATCCGAACCGGCTCTAATGCGCCTAGTTCCGTAATCCACCAACAAGCATCCTTAAATTACAGTCCACTGTAAAAAGCGCCACCACACTCACAGATAAAAATTACTTATAATGACTTTTTATTTTATAACTTATTTTGTGAAATTTATTTATTTTAATAATATTAAAGTTTATTATTTTTTATTTTTAAAGCATTTGGTATCGCTGTAAAAAGAACTAACATGTTTTATTACGGTATAACAGTTATATTTACAGAGCAAGAGCATGTGAAATTCGCATTTCTAGATGATTTATACACATTGATTTACGTGTTAAAAGAAACGAGTTCATTAGAAAGAAAAATACATTTCACTTATAGATTTATTCGAACATTGGAAAACACCTCTATTCTTTAACCTGCACTCTAAAATTATTTTGAAAGAAACCTTATAAAATTAACCGGTAGATTTTGTGGTTAAAATAAATATTGACAAGATCACAAAAAATAAAAAACTACACTTTCCATTTATGTCAAATGTTGATAAGTCAATAAAATGTCTTATTTCTCTGTTATAAGTATAATTTCTTAAAAATATATTATCGAATGCTATGTTGATGAATTTAATTTCGTTAGTTACATGGCAACATTATTAAAAAATATAAATTATCGTTTTTGTTTCTAAATGCCTTAATTATAATATTGTTAGCAATTTTATTATAGAATTTGAAACATCGTTGATTGGTTGCGCTTTTTATAATGTACTGTAATTGATTTTGTTGAAATGATTGTTATAGTGGATATAAATCAGTGGCGATGGAAAGAGGTACTTCGCTACTGATGTGAATGCTGAGAGGGAGGATTATATTAGGAAGCCAAGCACTGACCTTTATTGCTGTTGATGATCTTATTCCGTAGTCTGGTTACACTATCACTCGAGCGGTATTGTTTATTGGGTTACAAGAAACGCGGCACTTGATGTTCAAAAGTAATTTAGGTGGTAAGTATTTGTTAGCGCAAGGTTGATGAGTGACTAAAGTTTTATATTAATAATCGGTCAACTACTGACTCGTAACTGCGTTGCGCCTGGTTTTGTAACAATACTGGAGGTTTGAGGTACGAGCAAAATATAGGGATGAGGGCCACCATAATTGGTCCAAATCCCACACTTAATAATTTTTCTCTAATATTTTGAGGTGTTATAAAATTACTTCTAAAAATACACATTAGAGTTAACCTATTACACCTATTACAATGACCTATTTTGGGTGAAAACTGTTTCCTCATGTCAGGCTCACCAAGCACCAATAGCGAGGGCTTTGTGGCTGGTCAATGCACTCCCTAGAGATGTAGATATTTTTGCCGATCCATTATGTACCTATTCTGTTTTTTTTTTACTTTACTTTACTTTCTCATCTTACAACGTTTTTATTAGGTCGTATTCTTGCAATCGATTTTTAACTAACTTCCCGACTAATTAGGCATTTGAAACTTTTAGAATATATAAGAACACGTTGCCAATGTATTCTTTTAATACGTTTAGCCATCTTTAAGTAGAATTCATTTTCAGTTAATTCTGTTTTGCATGAAAAGTTATTTCGAATCCGTAATCCAATCCAATATTATTAGTTGCTAGGGGTCTGGGGTCCTAGCAACTAAATTGTTAATATATACGTGCGTTACTATGAAAATCAATATGTAATGTCAAAATTACATTTTAGTATTATTTAAGTCAAGTACATTTTTTTTTGATCGTTTATGCTAGTCAAGTCAAGTTTATAAAATATGATTCAACAGAAAATTTAAAAACGTTGTATATAAAAAGTTATTTTTATCTTGTAATTATTATTGTTTAATTTGTGTTTTTTTTAATTATTGTTTTTTTTAATTTTATTTCTATTTTTTGCTTTGTTTTTTTTCTCTACCTTGTTTTTTTCTCTAACTGATTAATTGTAATCTTTATTCTTAATGTCATATTGTGAACGTCCTGAATTAATAATTTGTTATATACTCAACGTGTCTTTTTTAAATAAATTAATTAAAAAAAATAATACAATGTTCGTTGAAAATTTTATTTTTAAAAATATATACCTACATCAATGAGGATAAAGCTTTTTTGTAATATACCCATATGCCCTCGATTAATAACTCTTTCGCAATATAGCGTAGGTACAATATAGTATGTTCATATTTTAGGACAAAGGGTTGTATAGTATCTCATCGGTATATCGACATACATCGGCTTTTAATCGGTTCGCGTTTGTTTGAAAGTTCAATTCTACCTCAGGCCATATTATAGCCGTTTGATTCAAACCCATTGTCTGTCGGTAGGTACACGACGGTGTATGTAGGAACACACTGTGCTTTACTAAGGCATCGTACACACGAAACCTTTGTAAAACATAGCGTATGCATAATATTATTTTTGTACATATTTTTCTTCTTCTTCAACCCTGTCACGTCCCAACATTGGGGCATAGGGCAAGCGCAAGTTGGCGCCACTTCCCTCGGTCCATCGCCGACTCCTGCGCCTCTCGCCATATCAGACCTGCAGCACGTAGGTCACTCTTATAGCACCGCTGCAGGATGAGGGAGGGCCGGCCACGGCGACGGAACCCCTGAGGCTGTGCCACAAGGGTACGAAGTGCCGCACTCCTTGACGGCATCCGGAATACGTGTCCTAGCCACGTAAAGCGTCCCTTCGTGATAACTTCAATCACCAAAGGCTGTTGTGTCTGCTCACAAACTCGGGTGTTTGTAACGCGGTCGTACCCATGTACCCCGAAGATTCGGCGGAGATATCGATTCTCAAAGCTCAAAAGCCGAGACTTTTGAAGCTTATTAAGATGCCATGTCTCACAGCCATACAGGAGCACAGGTAGCATGCAAACCCGCAGAGGAGTGTCGGCGTCGATGCATGCATGGATGCATGGATTTAGTCCTATTTTTAACAGTATAATAATAAATTCACAACTACGTCATAATGTTACAAAAAATAATGATGGTAATTAAAAAAAAAGATAAGCTATAAAATATGTGTACAATTTTCATATTTTTCTCCGTATTTACACATACTGTCACTTTACTATTAAAACCCCGTAAATCTGTTTGAGAAGAATGGCGAGGGGAAGGAAAAAACGTAATTAAAGCAATATTTTAAACACCTTTCTTATCAATGAATCTGCTAACAATGGTGTTGCAATACGAGGTTTGTATTCCATGTTTGAAACCATGAGACTTACGAGTTTTTAAAATTTCTTACATTGAAAAGGTTCTAATTACACTTGACCATGTTTTGAGCTAGGAGCGTTTGAAATTTGGAATGGTCATATTTTCAATATAAAAAAGATATGGATAGAACTCCGTCATACTGCTAATTCCCATATTTGACAATAGGTGACTCTGAAATGAGCATATATGATAGAATATGGTTAATTGCACCTTTCCACATCAAAAAGTAATTTTGGGCCAAAATGTCAGTTAGAAACTTTTCAAAGTAAGGTAACGATTTGTCGATAGATGGACAGTATCCTAGTCTAGCTAGAGAACCGAGGTTTTGATATGATTTAAAATGTTTTTTTGTTTAAATTTTGTCGACCAAACTTAATTTTTCCATAATATCGGACTTACGAGGTCTTAATAGTAAGACGACGATACATATTGTGCTAAAAAGATAAAGAAACGCAATATTCTAATTTGGGTCGATCCAGTATACCGAATATGGGATATTAGTTACATAGTTATAGATTCTCATCAATGCTTTCTAGATAGAATTAAAAAAAATCAATTTCGTCGATCTGCTTTTCGAGATAATGGAATTTAAATATCGCATTCATTTGCATCGTCATTAAATGCGTCTGGAAAAATGAGGTTTCGGGTTGACGATATATTAAAATCGTGAGGTTACTCGCAAAAGTTAGTAAGTCTCGAAATCATGTTATGGAGTATTATTGCAATTTGAAGTTTGACAGCCCTCTAAAATTAGACATTTATTACGCTAATATCTTTGTGCTTTATGTGCATGTTCTATAATATATATCGGATGACCTTGATTTTATTCTAGTATACATTATTATTTTTATATATAGGCACACATAATACGTTGTTGACTCTAAATACCTAAATTATTGACTTTTTGCCAACTTTTGGTAGCAACCATTGGCGGCCTTGGCCCGAAAAACTCGTAGGTCAATTTTGAATATATTATTTCAATTTGCCTTTTCGTTGTATACTTAAAAGACGTATTGCAAATTGACTTTTTATACATTATATAATAAGTGCTAGAAATTGTTATAGGTGGGTACCTACTTACCCTTCAAAAAATGTCCATTTTTCATAACGCCAACCCATCGTTAACCGAAATTGCACACAACGCGTTATAATTTTTTGTAAATTAGGTCCACTTTTCTTTCTTTACTTTTTGAAAAATCATCAATCACACGATTATAAAAATTGTCTATTTTTCCCACATATTTTTTTTCAATACTGAGCATTGCAAGAGCGGTTAGTCTATCTTGGCCCATCGTATTGCGTAGAAAGGTTTTTATTCTTTTAAGAGTGGAAAAACATCTTTCACTTTCAACTGTTGTCATTGGTATGACGCAAATAAATTGGAGAACTTTGATCGACTCGGAAAATGTTTCATTGAAATTATTGCTGAGTAAAAAATGTAGAAGAGAAACTGCACTATTAGCGCCATGCAAATCATCTCGTTGATAAAACACCAATAATTCATTTTTTAACTTGGTTATGTTTATTTCTTCTAACTGTTTTACCAAATTTACTTGACTTGTGGGAAAATTATTTTTAAAATCAGCGTAATTTTCTTTATTGAACAAATCGGATATAATGAGATGATCGTTGGATGTGAATCGTGCTTCTATTTCCACTATAATTGTATCACAGACTTCAATTGCTACTGCGTTGCTATTGTCATTTATCCGTCTCTTTTTATGGTCACCCGTTGCACAGCTGGAATTCGGATTAGTGCTAGCTTCATTTCTGATTTCGGAAATATATTTTTTTAAATTATCGATGTATGTTTTTATCTTAATAGCGTCTAAGTTTCTTTTTTGCATTTGTTTAAATGAAATTTGACAATGAGGCATTATTTTGTGAAAAAAAGTCAACCAATAAATAAAAGTGTTTTTTTCCAAATTATTTATTAAGTTTTGGGCTTGACTTAGAGTATTGGTGTCATTTTCTCTGTCCAGTATTGAATTTAAGCACTGTAAAATGTCTTCTCGGTACAAAAAAACTGTCTCCACACATTTAACATTGAAGCACCATCTAGTTGGAGCTGCTTTCGGTAGACGCACTTTGACGAATTCATCTAATATTCTCGTTCTTTTTGGTGATCTCGAAAAATAGACAGAAAATGATTGGACGGTGGCAAAAAAAACTTTCAGACCAGTGGTTATGGTGGATGCTTTTTGCATAACTAAATTAAATTGGTGAGCATAACAGTGGATGTACTGTGCTAGTGGAAAAGTTTCGCGGACTCTCGTCTGAACTCCTCCAGTTTTTCCACTCATTATTGCCGCTCCGTCGTAGCTTTGCGCTATTAGCTGTCGAGGATGAATTTTCAAGATTCTCAGCTCTTTTAAAATTTCTTCTGTTAATCCTGTTGCCGTGCACACCTCTGGATTTACAAACTTCCAAAATCTTTCACATACTATATTGTCTTTTAAATATCTAACAACGAAAACCATTTGCGTTTTTGTAGAGCTGTCTGTCGTTTCGTCAACTTGAATAGCTACGTAATTAGATTTTTTTATGTCACATCTAATTTCTTCTTGAGTGACTTTTAATATTGAATCTAGCAATTTGTTTTGGATAGTCTTCGAAATTCCTTTGAATGAAGTTGACCTTTCTAAATGCTCCTTCATAACAATATCTATTTCCTGCATGAAATTTATTAATCCACGAAATATACCAGGATTATCAGACTCTTTAGACTCATCATGGCCTCGTAAGGCCAGCTCAAACGATCCGCAAAATTGAATACACTTTAAAATTTTTGTTAAAAAAAACGATTTTTATCGACAGTTTCATTGTGATCAGCAATCGATCTGCGGTATGCACTATCTAACTGAATTCGGATGTCTGTTGTTCCTAATAAAACAAAACTCATAGAATTATTTATGTGTGCTGTTGACTTGCTATGCTTTTTTATTTTTTCTTTAAGATGTTTTAGATCACCAACACCAAATTCTATCCATTGCTTTTCATTTTTGCAATCAAAAATTAAACAATAAAAACAAAAAAATAAATTCCTTTCATTGCAACCACATATCCATTCACAAAAATGATAGCTTTTCTTGTTGAAATATCTGTTAACATCTTTGCTTTTCTCTTTTGTTGTTTGAATTATTTTCATATCCGGCATGTACCTGCCTAATATCTTCGCTTGTAGACGTTTATCATAGTTAAATGTCCCATTCTTTATTTCGTTTAAAATACAATCCACTGAATTAGACATTTTGTGTCAGTTCAAATAAATAAACCGTTGTAAATTCCACAAAACTTCACGAAAATGTAATAAATCACCAAAAACCAAACTTTGTGTGTAAATTCGTATAATAACTACACCAAAAACTATTTAAATACGTTTAAAACAACCAAAAGTCATTCGTCGAAACTTGTCAACTGTCAGAACAAAATACAGTATACAATAATTTTCGGCGTGGCAGAAGCATGGGACTCCATAATTCAGTCGACTTTTCGCAAAATTAGCTGAAAATATGTTTAGTTTCACACTCGGACAATGGGCGAGAGGCCTGTAATGCACGGATCTTTGGAACTCAAAGCGTCGAATATTGAATTTATCTTTCTCTGTCTAATGTATGAGAAATCAGAGAGAAAATTTTATAAAAATATTAATTTTGGGTCAAGAATTGAATTGTCCGGCAATTGGCGGGGAATTCTCGCCTATCGAGAATACAAAACAAAAGCAAGCGTACGCCTTATAATTTCAAATCCACCGATTATTATTATATATGACATTGTAGATATTATTAATATTATTCTGTCGATTGTAAGTTATTTATTTTGGGAGGTCATTGACTAATTGACCTAAGGAGGGAGCCGCGCATGGTAGCAACCCACGATATTATATTATTATTCGAAATTGTTAGTTTGTGACTTTTCACAAGCAAACCGATAGTTAACATAGTTACGTCGAGGAAATAAAAATGTATTTCAGTATTAGGAAAAAATGTGTGCGAAATAAACCTTCATAATTACTAATTTAGTAAAATTATTACAAGATAAAAAGAACTTTTTATATACAACGTTTTTAAATTTTCTGTTAAATTATTGTGCTTAATATGCTCAAACTTGTACTTGATATGAAGTAAATAAAAAACAAACAAATATAGAATACTGAAATGTCATTTTGACATTTCATTTTGATTTCCATAGTAACGCACGTATATATTAATAATTTAGTTGCTAGAACCACTCACTTAGCAACCAAAACGGATTTTTCTGAAATAACTTTACTTTACTACAAAACAGAATTAACTGAAAATGAATTCAATTCTCTCATTCAATGTCTAAAAGAATACATTGGCATTGTGTTCTGATTTATCCTAAAAGTTTCAAATGTCTAGCTAGTCGGGAAGTTAGTTAAAAATCGATTGCAAGATTTGTACTGGATAAACCACTACCGGACAAACAAGAATACGAGCTAATAAAATCGTTGTAATAAAATATATTTCACTTGTTTCAAATAAGTATTCTATATTTAAAATTAATTTTCCATTATGTTTAATTTTTTTTACCATATAATCGAATACCTCCGAAAATATCATGTTGGATTAATTTACCTTAATTTATATTAATTTTATGGTTTAAGAAGCTTTATTTCGAAAACTTTGAACTATTTATGTATACAGTACATTTTTATAATATGCTATGGAATTTATTGTCGTTTGCATATTATAAAATAGATACTATCATTGACTTGCAAAGTCAACACGAGACCCTTTTGGCCAAAGAATAGTGTATTTTCCCGGATGAATTGTCTTTTGACACAGCAGTTAGTACTGCACCCCAGTCTGAATGTAACTTCGGTATCTACTCTAGGAGACCGGATGTTGTAATTGACCCTCGCCACGCAAACTCATCCGGAAAATTCGCTAAAGGGTTGAAGCCTCTATTACTACGCGGAAAGCTTACGTCGTTACTATATAATGCTTGCTAAACTTTTGCTCAAAGTCAATATTTTGCGGACTGTGAATTATTATGTACCTACTGATACACATACTTATATTGACGGTGCCAGAGTCAGCGTTGGATAGAGTTTATTTTATTAGTGCAATAATTAATGTTAAAATTAGCTTTAAGCTTTATAATAAACTTTTACGTAAGCTTTCGGTAAACGAGCATGTTTCTGAGAAGGTTACACCGGCGCCAGCAATGGCTTTTAGTCAAATAAAGCCATCCATAAGCAGAAGCGAGAGTAAGTCGCTCACTTCATGTCGTCTAGCAAGTCGACTTCATAGCTCTGGGACGATGTAGGTAGTTTTGATGTTATATTATTGATACTATTTACTATTATATTTAGGAGTATTCTTGTTGGTTTTTAAATTTGTATATTTTCGTATCACCTAAGTAAATAGTGTGAAAGAATATGAACAGGTGGTTCAATGAACCCTAATGGAACCTTAAATCATGGTGGTCTAAAAAATGACTCGCCATAGCGACCGAGGTAAAAAACTCTCATAATATGAGAGATAATAGATAATTACAATGTAGAACATAGCATTGTAGTTGTTAATTTACTTTCACCGATGTTGCATGATGTAGTTAGCTTATAATAAAATCTCTTTTTTATTTTAGATTTTTGGCACACTATATATTATTAAATTATCTTTTATGTTGACTTTATCATGTTATTCATTCTATAACGATACACATTTACAATATATTTTGAACTGAAATTTTATAATAATATAACGGAATAAATGTAATTAGTTTTACATCACTTGCAGATTATTTGCTTAGTCAGGCTAAAAAGGTTTTTATATTTTCAATTTTATGTATGTTTTTTGTGTAATCTCCAAAATACCGTATATATTATACATTTATAGAGAACCCGAGCATGTAAGAAGATATTGATATAATATTTATTAAAGTGACATAATACTCATATATTTCAAATTATGCCGCATGGGTCTATTGCTTATCTAGTAGTAGATAATTAGTAGTAATACGATTATACTACATACATAGTGTACAATATTTTCATTTTATATTTTTAATACAATAATTGAATACACGAAATAAAATAGGCACTAAGTACCAAAAAAGCTGGTTTTAATGAATAAATTGTTTATTTTTCATAAAACCACTATTTTATTAGATTTAACATACAATCTTAAGACAATACATAAGTAAAACGGCAAATAATTTTCAACTATAGGCACGACGAAATTTTGGACTCGCTAGTATTCGGAGAACGAAGGTCGAGGTGTGAATACGTCAATTTGTTTCGTGATGGCGACGGGGGTATTAATTCTTAAATCGTGTAAAGATGACTAAAAACATTACCCATTTACTTGAAAAAGATAACAATATGTCAATGAATATATTATTATTGTTACTAATAGAATAATAAACAGAACATTAAATGGACGCAAAGTGGATTTATATGACAAATTATATTTCGGTCGGCATGCGTCATTTGCACCCGCGACCCCCAATCCTCGCATCACCTAGCCACGATCTTTTTATACCATGCCTCAATTGAGGTATAGCCTTAATGTCCTTAGAAGAAAAATACAATACAATTTATAATTAAACATTTTAAGAAAAATACGTTCAAAGAACGATATTTTAGAGAAGCACAACGTTGCAACATTAATTTATTTAATGTGTCATGCTCTTTACCAAAACGAGAAACAAAGTGTCATGACACATGAATATGTGTATTAAATAAGGCTCTAAGTACCAAAAAGTAGTATTGCCTGTAGTTACAAAATACCGAGTCAGTGCAGTAAAATTTCATGAAGCAGACCTTTTGAAAAATGTAGTTTTACAGTGTGAAGCAATCACGGCAGCTTCCATAATTTTAAGTATTAAGAACTCGCAAGTGTCAACACACCATCGTCAGCTATTTTATATTGAATGCCGTTGACCACTGCAGTGCTACTTACACCATTATAAATAAAACACGCGAACGGACTTACAACGTCTACAGGTTTAATTATTTTGCTGTATTCTTTTGACTTGCTTGAGGCACTTAGACTATAGTTGAATTTATTGGCGTTGGTATGTAGAAAATTTTTCTATAAAAATGTCAGTTTTTATGTTTTTTGTACTTAACGCCTTAATTAATACACATATTCACATATTTTAATTAAAAGGCAATTGGTGCCTATTTTATAAATAATCACGCTGTCTCTTACACCCAAAGTCATCTTTGAATATTTATATAAGCTCACATATAATATATTTTCATCACTTATACATATTGTATTTAAGATATTTGCGATGGCATAAAAAAAAATCGTCATACTCACCTTTTTCGAATTTCGGGCACATAGTGCCTATTTTATTTCATGTATATTGTTACTTTACGGTGGTATATTTTATACTGTTATATGAAAGCTCAAAGTAACTCATAAATAGAACCTGTGAGGTGATAATATAACAATATTCAATTTAAATGAATAACAATATAGCGAGTAAATAATATAATTAATAATTAGAAACGCTATTTGAATAGTAAAAAATACTGTTGATATTGAACAATAATATGCAGAGATATCGCATGAAAACAACAAAAGATAATAATATTATGTTCTGGGTTAATTAAAACTGTGAGTTTAATGAAACACTGATTACAAAATATAATAACATATTTGTTTACTTCTCTATTTAAAAAGGATTTTTATTATTACGCTAAACATGTTAATTTATTGCTGGAATAAATCTGAACAAAACAGATGCCTAAGCTGTGTATATATTAAATTAGGTATGGAAAACTTCTGTGTTTTTCTATCAAAATTTTTATAGACTTGTTATGAATACGTAATAAATTACTTTATTTATATTCATAGAATAAAAAGCTTTTTGAAAGCATCAGAAACTACTAACTATTAAATTATTCTCAATACGAATGTTTGTTTTAATCGTGATTTTCTACCCCAAACGACGACAAACTTCAACATTATTATTTTGTAATATTGTTGATTTTATATAATAAAAAAAAATATTACTCACTAAATGCAGTAAAAAAACCATATAACCAAGAATTTGATCATTGTCACTATGATATTTGACAAAAAAATTACATTTAAGTTGATGGTTACGCAAAACCAGAAGCGCGCCGCACCACACGCAGTTTCTCTCAGGCATATCACAGGACCCTACGTTTGGGTACGAATTGGTTCATATGACTGCGAATGTTTCAGTAGCAGTTACACAAGGCTGAGGTCACCGTACACTCAAAAACGTGCGTTGACTGAATTTACATGACGTCAAGAGTACTTGTTGGAGAGAGGAACACGTAGAGGCTAAATTAACTTAGAACTACGTTGACTCCAGACTATTACACCAGACGATTCTTGACTGGTCAATGTGGTTTCACTGGCAGGCTCTATAAGATGGGTTTTGTTACTTTTTCAATATGTCCACGCATAACCATCATGAATTGACAGTTAACTCATTAAACGAAAAAAAATATGGCAATTTATTCTATAATTATTCCATAAGTATCATTTTTCAAGAGTTTTTTTTTTTATTTTATTGAGTGCTACAAATTTTAAAACCTAACGGAATAATAATTTGGGTGTCCTGTGACTTTATAAAATCATTTTTTCTGTCTATTTATGATAAATTTACATTTTTTTCCGAACTTGGAGTTATTATTCTATTATCTAACAATATTTCATATAGAGTAGGCAAGCTAAATAAGCTGCTCCAAAATATTTAAATGTACAATAGAAGTGCATATAGGACCTTTCTGCAGACATTTGATGGTATTATTCGTACCCTCAGAAATTTTTAAATTCATTTTCTCTGACGACTCATAATTCAGTTTATTTGTCTAGCGCAGATCTCAGAATTGCGATCTACAAAATTGTATGGTGTGGGTAGGTTAAAAATTATTACATTAATTATAAATTCCATATTATATTTGTCTACTTTTATGTAATATTAAAACCAAAATTAGAAATTTCCACTTACCAAAATTTTATTTGTTATTAAAAAATTTAAATCTCACACTAAACTACATTTTTGTCGTATACGGAAATTTGTACATAAAGAGTTCACCGCAGGACACTTATTCATATGCCACAGTACGTGAAACATGAGTTCTTGTAACATTTAATCAAATGACGAGTTCTTCGTTGAACATTTAACCGTGGAGTATATGTACGTATGCTACAACATGTAGCGAATTTTATGAGATGTCTTTACTAGGTTATGTTAGGTTAGATTAGATTAGATTAGGTAAGGTTAGGTTAGGTTAGGGTTAATCTTATTAGAACAGTACTATTTGCAAACTATCGCCACATTTTATAAGATACGTACAAATGTATTCCACGGTGAAATGTTCAACGAAGAACTCGTCATTTGATAAAATGTTATACGAACTCATGTTTCACGTACTTTGGCGCACGAATAAGTGTCCCACGATGAACTGCATACGTACAACTTACATGTATCCCATTTTTGTTCCCATAGGGATTTGTTCCACGTAACTAGTATTATAATATGAATAATATGATATTGCTACAATCGGTATTATTTTTATAATTATTTTTTGAGCCAACGTATTGATATTTCTCACTTCAATAATTATAAATATTCGCTTTTTCTACTGGCTTATTGCAACATTTATTTTATTTTTACATGATTAATAAAACAGAAGTCAGTTCACGTTGTATGAATGATTTTTACGACTAGCTTGATGGGAGAGTTGTCAGATGCCTTATTTACAATTTGCATTGTTTAATGGTAGGGATTGTATGTAAAACAATTTTCCAGGAAAACATTTAACTCAGATTGTATATTTTATATTTTTCATTTGTGAAAATGTGTTTTCCAAAAATATGAAAACACATTTGAAGCAATATTTGATAGCGGGCAAATAATATGTAAATGAACAAGTTAAAATTTTTACGCGATGGGTATTTTTCGCACTCTCAAATGCAAAATATTTTTTAACACATTGATTTTAATTTCATATTTTAATTTTTCACGGGCCACGGTCCCAAATCTCATATAGTCCACTTATTTAATCACCACTAAATGTATTGAAATTTTTGTGTGTATTGAAATTCATGAATTAATAGAAAACTATTTAGAAAATATAAACAATATTGTTATAGAGTACTTAAACATTATGTTTGCTGAGTATTCAAATTTCTGATAAATACGCAAACACTAGTAGCACGAGAGTTTTAAATTCGCCAGTACCTTATTAGTTGGTGAGATACCAGTGTTTATACGGGTTTAAATCCCGTGGAACATCGTATTTTTTTCAAATATATTTTTTTTTCTAGTGCGTATAATATAATATTATCTGAGGTGTTTTAAAGTTATGTATCGATAAGGTGAACAACGAATGCAATTCACGATACTTAAACTCTTTGACAGGGGAGTTGACCCGAAAGTTTTTACCTTCAATTTCAGACGACGGAAGTGACCAGGACGTCCTACATTTACTCTTAGATTGTCCAATTTTCAGCAAAAAGCGACACAACCTGAACTTTTTATTACAGATGACCGATGCGGACATTCGGGATCTTTCGGGGACCATGGCAAACTAGGCCGGATGAGATGCACTTTTTAATTCCTGTATTGATGTAATAAAACATGTAATTATGATTCATGCCTTTCAGATCTAGTGATTACATTCATATAAGATATGGTAAGTATATGCTGAGAATATCAGTTATATGCGATATTTCTTTTATCACGAGAAAAACTCGGCTATAAATCGCAGTTCTCAGTTCCCAATGAATACGACAAAATATTCATCAGAATCGCCACCGCCTTACGCTACAAAGAATTTGCAGAGTTTTTGCAAGGCGGTTTCATAGGCCCTGGCCGAATCCAAATCAGCAATACCCGATATGGGAGGACGAATGGAATTTTCAATAAGGCATATTTCTCAGCCGGCACAATTTTCATTTGACTAGCATCAAGTAGAGTTGTTTGCGTGCCAAAGTCCTTAAAGATACCTCGATAGTAAATGCGAGGTATCCATAAAGGCATCTAGAAAAAAAAGTGTTCAACCAGTGTGTGATTCCCGTGATCACATATGCGTGTGAAACATGGACCCTAAGTAAAAGAGAGATCCAGAAATTTAGAGTAGCACAACGTGGTATAAAGAGGTGCATGCTGGACATAACGCGAAAGGACAAAAAGAGGAATGAGTGGATAAGGACGCAGACAAGGGTTTGCGATGTAATACAGATTAATCAAAACCTTAAAGAAGAAGAGACAATCGTTGGACAAATCTAGTCATCCAGTGGTGTCCAAGAAGTACAAAACGTCTGAAAGGTAGACCTAGAGGCCGCTGAATCGATGAAATGATAAAGTTCGGCAGAAGTAAGTAGCAACGCAATGCACAGAACCGAGAGAAGTGGAAGCAGCTTAAAGAGGCCTTCATCCAGCAGTGGATAGATTCAGGCTGATGATGATGATGATGATCTAGAAAAAAAAATGGAATGTTACATTCTTAAAATCACGTGAATTGTTCGTTGAATAAAAGAAATGGTTGATTTATAGATATTTAAAAACAACATAAAACCAAAGTAAAATGAGTATATTTTATGTAAAATACAATCGTTTAGACACAGCTACCATGCTCGCAGAAATACATAAAGTAACTTACTGTTTTCCTGGTATAGTAAATAAATCTCCATCCAGTGTTTATTCTTAATTCACAAAAGAAATACAACTGGCTATATTACAAAGGAAGCTAGCAAACAGACAGCGGATCGTGTGTCAACAAATCACAGAATAGCAACTTGATTTCAGACAAAAATTACAGAATTGTAAGAGGGCAAATTTGCCTTTTATTCAGGAATGTAATACGAAATCGCACTCATTCTGAGTATCAAACAGAGCTTTATCTTTCCGTTATATCAACCCCATAATAATTTCTAACAAACTTTACATTATTTTTATGTACCTACTCTCGCTGTTGATATTATTCCAAATTTAATATTTCATAGAATGCGAGTTTTTATAAATAAAAAACTCGCGAGATTAAAATGTACTAAATTTATAACATTTATTTTTAAATAATGTACAATTTAGTTTCATTTCAAATATATTATTTCGAATAGGAGTTCATATTAGAAACTTTTTACGCTTTTCTCTTTTTGGCTGTATTAAATAAAAATATTATCCGTATTCTCTGTGTCTTCCACAATATGCTCTGTTTTTTTATTCTTTAAATTGTTTTAAAAAAAGTCATATTTGGGTAAATACCGAAATGGGTTTCTTCATTTTTAATTAACAATTTTTCGCCTACAATTGAGTCGCTTGTAGTCACAACTTTACTCACATATTGCAATTTTGAAATTTTTGAGATAAAATTTATATTTATTATGCCAATTGATTTTAAATGAATTAATATAGATACAAAAAAAGTTGGGTATCAAAAGTCACTTAAAACTATGAAAATTGTTGACAAAGTTAACTGTTGGTGTTAAAACTCAAATATTGCATAGAATAATGTGAGTTTTGTGACCAAGGCCTTTCTAACCAATCAGGGAGCTTTATTTCTCATTGTATACTGTATGTCTGCAGCGTTAGAAGTAGTATGTATATTTTTAAAAAATAATGTAAATTGACTAACTCACTCATTAATATCCAAGGGTGTGCAATACTTTTCTTCTGATTACAAAAAAAAATTCTCTGGTGGTTTTGTGGGATTATCTCAAAACTTGATTTTTG
Organism: Rhyacophila brunnea; assembly: GCF_057557595.1. Classification (NCBI taxonomy): domain Eukaryota; kingdom Metazoa; phylum Arthropoda; class Insecta; order Trichoptera; family Rhyacophilidae; genus Rhyacophila; species Rhyacophila brunnea. The sequence continues at coordinate 24,208,188 of NW_028232904.1, read as the reverse complement.
GAATATGTGAGTTATGACTCTGAGCGACTCATTTACACTATTTTTTGGCTATAAATCTTCGACACAATTTTTACATCACAATAAATTACCACATAATAATATATATATTTTATTGCATGAGAGCATTGAGTTTATTCAGTATTATACTTGTTGAAAGTATCTAACGACAGGCTGCAAAATATGAATTTTTTACATTTAATTAATGATTATTCAAATTTTAAGTATTTTTAAAAAGTATTCTATTCCTATTCGATTTTATCCCCTTAACTAGAGCATATTGACACCATACAGCGCCTCCGAGAATTTTTGTCACTTACCAGTCTTTTTGCTTCATTTCAGGTCATACCAGCATCCCGTAGCTCTGCCGTAGTTATAATAGTATAACAATAATATATTATATTTGAAGACTACAACAAGTCATGAAGCCAAACAGTAATAGTGCAGTTAGTACCTACTAAGTAGATAAGAAACGATCACAATAATATGGCACATAAACACAGGCATAATTGAGTGATTGCAATTTGAAGTTAGACCTCTAAAATCAGGCATAATTTTAATTTCTTTGTTTTATGTGCATGTTCTGTATATAGGAACACCTTAATTTTTTTTCTAGCATACGTGTTTCTATATCGTCACATAATCTGTTGTTAACTCTAAATACCAAAATTTTCGACTTACAAACTTTTGGTAGCAACCCATGATATTATATTTATTCCTTATGTACACTGTTTTAATATTATTTATTTGCTTTTAAATGTTGTGAACTTTATGATTTGTAATGATCACTGCGTGTAAAAAAAATGAATCATCTGTTCTATGGAGAACTAACATGTATTTTTACTACGTTTTTCTTAGCTCGTATTCTTGTTTGTCCGGTGGTTGTTTATCCATTACAAATCTTGCAATCGATTTTTTTTAACTAACTTCCCGACTAGCTCGACATTTGAAACTTTTAGAATATATCAGAATACGATGCCAATACATTCTTTTAATACTTTTAGCCATCTTTAAGTAGAATTGAATTCATTTTCAGTTAATTCTGTTTTGTATGACAAATTATTTCGGAAGATATCCATAATCCAATCCACTATTATTGGTTGCTAAGGGGGTGGTCCTAGCAACTAAATTATTAATACGTGCATTACTATGGAAATCAAAATGACATTTCAGTATCCTATATTTTGTTTGTTGCAAAATAGCAAAAAAATATTTGTTGACAAGTGCTTTATTTGTCCTAAATTATTAATTCATAGAATCATCAAGTTTATAAGATTCAACAGAAAATTTAAAAACGTGGTATATAAAAAATTCTTTTTATATTGTAATTATTTTTTTTTCGCTTTCATTTACCCGGTGTCCCATATTTGTTGGACTCTTCTTCTTTGATGGCGCTACAGCTCAAGTTGACCCCTGGCCTACTCCACCGCCGTCCTCCAGCCGGCACGGTCCTCCATACGTCTTTTCCAGTTCCTGATTTTTAGCTGCTGTTTGGCATCTTTTGTAATGTAATCATTATCATTGTTTGTTTATCTAACTTTTTGGAATAATTTCAAAATGCTGTACATTGATTGGGAGAACAAAATAACAACCAAAACTTTTAATATCGAAATTGATATTTAAAATTAAACAATGTTACACTATGTCGCTGAACAAACGAATAGAAACCAATCCAAACCACCGGCCGGGCGCAGAGTGTACACACAAAGTGAAATAATTATTCGCAAAACAAATACTCCAGTATTAACAATAATTCTGATCATAAATACGTCATTAGCGAAACAATTTCATGGATTTACTGGCATAAATAAGCGAATTGATAACAGAATTATGAAAATCATGAATAATTTCATGCTTAATGAATTTATAGGCCGTGGGAGCGCTTTAAACCTGTTATAAACTCAAGCATTTCGATACAAATAAATTAAATTTCTCCCTTAGTAGGTACTCAACCCGCCTAAGTATTTATTCTCACAAATTTTGTACTCTCGTAATTTTCAGAGTTTTGATAGATGTCACCTTGCTCACTACTATTATGTTTTAGAACTTTGATTCGATAGGTTTAATATCAATAGCATACCAGCAGTGAAAGTAAATAAACGATCGTTAAGTGCCAACAGATGATAATAAATTTAATATTATGTAATATTCTATATAATATAAATAGTTAAAATATTTTTATTTTCATTTTATTTATTATGGAAAACAAATAGTTACATTGATTATAAATACATATTATGTACTGATATATAAAAATAGACTAAAAAAAAATTGCAATCAGCAAATTTTCTTTAATATATTTCTATTATAATATTGAAGGTCTGACATGATATAAAGTAAAAACAACATAAAATAGAAAAAAATGAATAATTGTTATTTGCAAAAATTTAACATTTTTTTATTATAATAATCAAATCAAATTTATTTATTTTACATATAATAAACATGACAAATTACAAATTCACAGCGTTCATGATAGGAAATAAAATAAGTGTTAACACTTTTTAAATAAAAATACAGAAAAAGGTGACTTAATAATACAGTAAGTAATAAAATAAGAAACAAAATAAGAAAAGAAATAAAATAAAGCAACAAAATATATAAAAGCAGATGGATGCACACAAAGTGAACTATCGATAGACCCTATCTTACAGATTTATAAAACAATGTCCACTTAAATTCACCCTCACGTAAGTGGAATATATCAATATCCGAAGCAATTTCATTCAGCATGGTTATTGTAATGTGTTATGTAATATATTGTGTTAGATATTATTGAACTTTGTACACATGAATCATATATACAAATATTTGGAGATGGCGCGTTTAAATAAAGCAAGTCAATTATTATTGAATGGATCAACGGTGGAGAAATAAATATTATAACTTAAACAAGAGCGCCGAATAAAGGAGTTTCGTGTGAAATTAGAATCCCTACGACTGACATAGTACAAAGCTTGGTTTCAAGTTAATCTTGGACGACAGTGGAAATTTACCCTTTGAAAACATTGACATTGAAAACCACCAGACTATTAAAATATATAACACTGTTGAAACGAATGTAAAAATTAAATGAAAATTTTTGGTTTAATCTCCACACTTGATGATCTTGATAAGCTTGAAATCAGCACAATACTCCAATAAACAGTAACATGTAAGTTGTACGTATGCAGTTCATCGTATGCAATGACATTAATATGGACGAAGCATCTGGAAAAAAAATGACACTCACTTTTTTGTCGGGTCTGCCAAATGGTATAATCTGTTCTAACGCCATTACAATAAAGGTGAGATTGCTATAAATTCCCGATGTTTTGTTGAATCTGCCGAATGGTTCGGTTCGAAAGGGTTTGCTCAAATTAACATTGATACTAGAGACACTGTTCTAACGCCACTACAATAAAGGTGATATTGCTATAAATTCCCGATGCGTGATATCGCATAATGGAAATTGCGTGACGTCTACCTACACATGTGCGAATGTCGCTATACGCGAATTTACTTGCTAGCTACTGTACTGAGTGCGTTGTCCATTAATAGTGTTATTAATCGTGGGACACTAATTATTCGTGTACCGCAGTACGTGAAATAAGAGTTCGTATAACATTTTATCAAGTGACGAGTTTTTCGTTGAACATTTAACTGTTGAATACATTTGTACGTATCTTACAAAATGCGGCATTAGTTTGCAAATAGTACTGTTCTAATAAGATTAACCCCAAGCTAACTTAACCTCACTTAACCTATCCTAACCTAACCTAGTAAAGACGTCTCATAACATTCGCCAAATGTTGTACCACACGTACAAATATACTCCACGGTGAAATGTTCAACGAAGAACTCATCATTTGATTAAATGTTACACGAATTTATGTTTCACGTACTGCGGCGTACAAATAAGTATCCTGCGGTGAACTGTTTACTTAACTGTTTAACTGATAACTAAATACTCATCATTTAAACTTATCTTTTATTATATTAATTATAATTAGCAGTCGATATCAAACCTTTCAATCAAGCGGGTCACAAATAATCTCTCAATTAAACGATCGTTATTTTATACTGCGTTTGTCCGAAATTGACGTACAAATATTAAGTACTTAATTTACGTAGATAAATTATTATTATCTAAATATAATTCTTAAAAATAAATAAAGTGTACAATTGCATACAATAAATAACCATTAAAACATTTCTGTGTTTATTAATCCAATTTGTATAAATATAAAATTTTTAATTGTAGTTGGACATCATACCAAATTAAAATATTAAACAAAAATATACCTACCTAAATGGTGATCCCGACGGTAAGTCATGAACAATAAAAAAAATAAGAAATATTTATCTACATTATGGCTTACAAGCAGATTTATCGAGGATATACCTAAAGGATTGATTGACGAGAGAAGGTGAGGAAAAGACCGAGCAAAATGATGGAATCTCATTTTAGTGGCCAATATTTACCCCTTTAAATATTTTCTGCACCATGGTGCACGATTGTTACATCATTCCTATGCGACTCCGTATTGGAATGGCAGAGTAGGCACGTCAAAACTAGATACGTTTTAAGCGTCATGGAAAGCGGTTCTACATAATATATATATTCACGACTGACAATTCATACATGATGGGTTGATATCATCATCATTAGCCGGGGTCAATCCACTGCTGGATGAAAACCTCCCCAAGCTTTTACCAACTCTCTCAGTCCTGTGTCGTTCGCTGCCACGTATTTTCGCCAAACTTTATCAGTTCGTCAATCAAGCGGCTTTTAGGGTGACCCTGTGGCCGTTTCGTGCCCCTTGGGTACCATTGTATGACGGTATTTATCCATCGGTTGTCCTTTCGGCAAGCAATGTGCCCCGTCCATCTCCATTCCAGCTGTTTGGCAACGTTTATTACATTGCGTACTCCTGTCTGTTTCCTAACACATTCGTTTCTCTTACGGTCTTTTCGAGTGATGCCCAACATACACCTCTCCATGCCTCGCTGTGCGACTCTTAGCCTTTGGACATCTCTCGTCTTGAGGGTCTACGTCTTGCAGCCATACGTAAGCATAGGCAGCGCACATTGGTTGAACACCCTACGTTTAAGACATAATGGTAGGTCATTCTTGAAGATACTATTCAGAGGTCCGAAAGCACTCCATCCCAGCTTTGTTCTGCGAGCAATTTCATCGTGCATGCTTCCGTTTATGGGCACCTGCTGTTCGAGATAGACGTAGCTGCTGACTTGCTCGAGTTGGGTGCCATTAATACAGATAATCGCAGGGTCCGAAAAGCAGTTCCTCATCACTTTTGCCTTTGAGACATTAATCTTTAGGCCGACCGTTTGACTGACATCTGCGAGTTCTTGCATTCTACCTTGGAACTCCTTCGGGTCTTGTGAGAATATAACAATGTCATCTGCAAAGCACAGGTGACTGAGGTGCTCCCCATTAATTGGAACACCCTTTTCCTCCCAATCAAGTTTCCTGAATAAGTCCTCAAGAGTAGCGGTGAATAGTTTAGGTGAAATGGTATCACCTTGCCGGACATCTTTGTTGATGGGGAATTTATACGACCGTTTGTGGAGTTTTTTGCATGCTGTGGCATCACTGTATATACTGTTCAATATGTTTATGTAGCGTCTGGAAATTCCTTGGTTACTAAGGGCGTCTATAAATGGGTTGATATAGAAAATCAAAAATTATGTGGGTATATTTTTTAAATTTAAATTATCGCAGTATCCATTAATGAGGTTTTCCATTAAACATTTATTTATATCTAATAAAATTACAGTATAGATGTTGCATTAACTGGATAGCTGGTAATCGGTATTATACCAAAATTATTCAGCCCACCAAATTATTGTATATCGTATTAATAAAATCCTAAATTTGCTCGCTTTATCACTATAGCGTATTATTTAATATGGTCAAATAAATTATCGTTCAGATACCGGGTAATTATTTACGCGTTCCGCAAACGAATAAATAAGCAGATAATGTTATGGTATCCGTGTTGTATTTATTTTGTGTAATATTTTCGGCTCAACAACGTTATTTAGAATAATTGAAAAGACACTGTATATTCAATTGCTTTGAATATTCATATTACATTATTTAGACAGAGTAGGTTTGAAAATAAATGTAACAAAAACGTAAGTCATGTTCAACTGCTTTGCAGGCCAAAAAGAGATCCTCATCAATGGCACTCAGCTTGAACAGGTGAAAAGCTACATCTATCTGGGACACCAAGAGCGGAATGCAGAAACATTTGTCATAACTAAAATTCCCTTAGCAGAAAACACTTAGTTAAGATCATTTCTATTGAAAATAATACCATATTTAAAAATTCTCTTTCCTATAGTTTAGGTAAATTATTTTATAATTATTAAACGATGACAAAAATATGACAACTGCATTTTATAAATGCAATAACTATAAATACATATTAATATTTAATTATAATACTCTTATGCTTCCGTTATAAGTCATTATACATGATTCCACAGGCACCGCAAGATTTTTTTAAACATAATAACACTAGTGTCAAGTGTCATTCTTCACCTGGCATTTTGTATTTCTGCGGGCTGGCGTATAAAAGTAAAATAATATTCTTCAAGTACATGCCAAACGAATTAACACTATCAATATCCATATTGAGATACATTGTTAAATGAATTTGAGTGTATGGACTGTTTTATAGACATGCGAATTTATTTTGACAGCAGCTGTCAGTGGTAAATGGTAATACAGAAGGGGGCGTGTTCATTACAAAAGTAGTCTTTGGTTAAGGATTCCTTAACTCTATACTCAGGATTGTCGAAAGTTAAGTCATGCTTTTCGGCGACTTATCCTTAGGATCGAAATCTTAGATTGTGCATTCCGCTCCAAGTGTCTATAGATGTATGTATATTTGATGAAATTGTTCGCAGAGTAGAGCTAGGCTGGAGTGCTTTTGGCCGCCCGAATAATATCTTCAAAAGTGACTTTCCACTGTGCCTAAAGCGCAAAGTGTTCAACCAGTGTGTGCTTCCCGTGATCACATATGCGTGTGAAACATGGACCCTAAGTAAAAGAGAGATCCAGAAACTTAGAGGTAGCACAACATGGTATGGAGAGGTGCATGCTGGGCATAACGCGAAAGGACAAAAAGAGGAATGAGTGGATAAGGAAGCATACAAGGGTTTGCGATGTAATAGAGTTTATTAAAAGCCTTAAATGGAGATGGGCTGGACACATAGCTCGAAGAAGAGACAATCGTTGGACAAATCTAGTCATCTAGTGGTATCCAAGAAGTACAAAACGTCCGCAAGGTAGACCTAGAGGCCGCTGGATCGATGAAATGATAAAGTTCTGCGGAAGTACGTGGCAACGCAATGCACAGGACCGAGAGAAGTGGAAGCAGCTTGAAGAGGCCTTCATCTAGCAGTGGATAGATTCAGGCTGATGATGATGATGATATTATTTAGAAATCTATACCAAACCACAATCTTGGATTTATTCATAATTTTGACGTAGAACTTTGTTTGAAAAACTTGGTCTGTTTGAAAAAAACCAAAACTGCTGCCAAAGTCTTGACTTGCATTAATTTCTTTCTTATTAATCTGTTATGAGGTTCAAGTAAACCAGTGTCAGAAGCCTTGGTTCCCATTGAGCAAAAAGATTAAGCAACTATAAATGAGTGTTTCACAAGCATAGTGGACCAATTCCATTCTGGTTATTTTTGAGTAAGCGAGGTTCAAACAAAATATTTGAGTATTTCTTATTCTGTAAGGGTATGATTTCTTTTACATAATAACTAAAATACACTCAAAATAACACAACAGAATTGTAATCATACCCTTAAGGAAATAGAAATACTCAAATCAGTGACGACCCTAGACAAAATGCCGCCCCATTTTTTATATAGTATTTTTTATCATCCTTGCATGATACAAATATCTAATAAATGTGTTATATGGATTGGTACATTACTAACAAAATATATAACATTCTAATTTTATTGCCATCTCTTCGTCAATGGACAATATTGCGAGTCCACGGTTTCAGACACACTTAAAAATGCTCCTGACAACTTTCGAAACTCGAAGTGACTGGTAAAAATATTTGTGTAAATTAATTACGTTAGTATGCACCTACCTATAATTCAAATATAATTCGCAAATCATCACGTGTCATTAAAGACGTGACTTCCAAGTACAACGGAAGTAAACTAGACATCGCAACTCCGACAAAAAATATAGTACTGTTAAACCTTTTATGTTAATTAATACATTTTGTTTCCAACCAGTGAGCTGAACTTTTTAGTTGAAAGATATAAGTTTAGTTACCTATTTCTATATACTTATACCTTCTTTCTTTCGATTCTTCTTGATTTGGCGCCCTTCGAGTAACTGCCGCCCCCAAGCGACGCTCAATCTGCCTACCCCCACGGGACGTCACTGAATCAAATATTATGTTTGAACCTAGCTGTCTCAAAAATAACCAGAATGGACTTGGTTCACTATGCTTGTGAAACACTCAAATATTTTGAAGATGGGGTGAATTCCTTTACCTAAAAATCTATTCATAATAAATTTAGAGTATGTTATATACAATTTATATATTCATATATTATAATATTATAGTTATTACATTTTTTGTAAGCATCAATATTAAAAAGTTTCTTCGTGTGTATCTGCCAAGAATATTAAGAAATATTATTATACATAATAAATATAATTTTAATTAGCACTGTTACATTTTCTCTCTTATTTTCAATGTTCAAACTCCATGGAAAACGAATCTGGCTCAGTGAGTAGCATAATAAATTTATTATTATATACTTTACAAATATTGATCATGTGTTTTTTTTTTCGCGAAATAGTAACTAAGCAAGGAAGGTTTCCAGAAAGTAACTATCTCATAATTTCAAATTATTGAAAAAAAACCTATAAAAAAATTGTATTAAAGCATACTATGACAGACGCACTTTATTGGTAGATATCGACAATATTTTGCAGCTACCTAATAGGCATATTTTTGTAAAAATTGTTGTTTTTAAATGAACATTAGATCCTTATATTATCATTATGTTTACTATATAATAAATAGAGATATGAATGTTACATATAATGTACAGGGTTTTTAAATTTCGTAAATGATAGAGCTACACGATGCTGGTTTGACCTGTAATGAAGCAAAAAGACTGGCGAGGGACAGGAATTCTTGGAAGCACCGCGTGGTGTCCATATGCTCCGACTAAGTGGCGGATATGGTCGAAGAAGGAGAAGAAATGAGTAATAAAAGTCCTAATTAAAAGATTTTTATAATATAAAACTAACAGTGAAGATAGGCAAGCTACATCTCTCAAATAATAAATCATTGCTGGGCAAATTTTATCATCTGGTGATATCTGAAGGTAGTTAAAGACTTAATTGCGACCTATAGATACTGGATCGATGAGATAATTAAATTTAGAGGAAGTGTGTGGCCAATTACTCAAACGAGTAAAAATGGCAAAGATAAGGCTTCCTCAATATTTTACCTATGAAAAGATATTAAAAAAAAAAAAAATTACAATAGTATTTTATTATATACAAAGAATCGTCATCATCATCATCATCAGCCTGAATCTATCCACTGCTGGATGAAGGCCTCTTCAAGCTTCTTCCACTTCTCTTGGTCCTGTGCATTGCGTTGCCACGTACTTCCGCAGAACTTTATCATTTCATCGATCCAGCGGCCTCTAGGTCTACCTTGCAAACATTTTGTACTTCTTAGATACCACTGGATGACTAGATTTGTCCAACGATTATTTTATATACAAAGAATCAGTTATATATTAATTAAGCATATGAGTTATCGAGACACAAAATTCGCTCTGGCGACTTTTTCTACTCAATAAAATATCACAAAAATGGTTTTAATTTCATACCTACGTCAATATATTAATATTCATATTTTTTTTAACATAATATTATTTACTGACTCGACGATGATAAGATGTAGGTACTCTGATAAATTAATGTATTATGCAAGAAGCGTCAGGCTATTTTATTCATAATAATAGGAGTCAAAAAAATCCAGAGAAGTTTTGGCAATTGCGCAAAGCCTGCTTTGCGACTTTGTCATGTTACATTGCACGTGACATGTCTACTTAATTAACAATAAATTTGGCACAACCTTGTTAAAAGTATGTGTCAACCTTGTTTCTAAAACAATGACGGTTAAAAAATGAGCCAATGGGGTTTCTTCCCGCCTTTTTGAAAGCGTCTTGTCAACAAATAACTTATTTCCGCCCAGAAGATTTCACTCCAAGATTAGATTCAGTTCAGATTGGACGTGCTCGGTTAACATAATAGAAACAGTTCAACGCAGAATGGCGCTTCTTCTTTCGGACGGAAAGATAGAAGACAAGATGAGATTCCAGCCATCACACTTAAAAGCTAAGTAATAATTACCATCTTACAACAAAAACTCTAATGTACTGTACCAAGTGAACGCTTCTCAAATTTGTATAAGAATTTTAATATGTTTCCGTATCATTTTTAAATTTCAATGTAAATTGTTTGTGTGTAATTAAATGACACTTTTAACGATTAGCTGTGTTCTTATTTTTATACTGTTATATTTAATTTGTAAATACACACATTTTAAGGCGCCCAAAAATTATAATTTAATATTTCAACGAGTTTACAAATGACATTTTATTTGAGGTAGATAAATGATTTATAAAGCATTCTTTACACAGGGTTAAGTTGGCAGAAAGCCGAATCTTATAAGCTGTGAGATTAATAGTACTAAATATTTCATGTTTTATTGATTGAATTAGTTGGCACTCCATGTTTAATAATTGTGCATTACAATTATTAAACTTCTTTTACTATTATCATTATAACGTTACTATAACTATTTACACACTTTACCCATTTTCTAATATGACAACTTGTCAACTTAAAAAATATATATACATACCAGGGTTCTATGAATGATTTACAAAAAATAGTATAAGACCCACATAAACTGAAATTTTAGTTCATTCATTTATTGTCTTGAGATTTTTTATGTATATTTGAAATTTTTGGTAATTTGTGTGTTGGTTCCTTTTTTCAAAACACCATCTAATTTAGTTTCGTGTTAATTTTCTGTAAAATACTACGAGAGGAATAAATCTTTAATACTCTCCCGCTGGTGCTTATTTTCTCTGTTAAAATATTGGTTTGGCATCTTAATTAGTATACCAGACGCCGAGCAAAAAACTGTTCTCAAACTTTTGGCGTACATTTACATAAATTAGTGAGTGATTTAAAAGTTTTCGGGTTGAGATAGGTTTTACCCAATATTGTAATTTGCGAAACGGAAATTCCCCTCTCGGTTATGGTTCATAAAGTGATCTTAAAATAAACATAGTCAATTTTGTCAGGCAACTTTTTAAAGTCATTTTATACCAGAATATGAATTATTTTGTTGGTAACTACTTAACAATTTTATAACTCCAAATATTCCCTCCGACCAAACTTATCCTCACCACCACTGGTATTTTTGTTTAACGTAGAATATATTGGTAGGACCTACTTTAAAAAATTATAACAAAGAGTTTTCATACAAAAGTATCATTTATTATTATGAAAGTAACAGGATTTTTATCAATATTTATATTAATATAATATGCGTGCGTATAAAAAACTTTGCTGCGCCAAAATCAGGCTCTTTGGGTATCGCTAAAATAATAAACATTTAGGTTATATTAATATAAATATCCGATCCTAAAAAGATGATTATGTGCAATAGTGTGTGTTCCAACTTTCACCACAATACATCAATATTGAATGAGCGTCAGTCTTCGTTGTGTCGATCTTCAATAACTATAATGTGTCGCTCCAGAAGTTGGCGAAGGCAACACCATTTTCTTCGGCTTGTAGGATCTCGTTGAAATTGCAGCTTACTGAGCAAGCCTTGCATGGAAATAGGTGCCCTATGATTTGCATTTCACCGCACTTGCAGGTTTGGTCATCGGAGAACCATGGTTCTAAGTATGTTTAGGCCTTTCCATGTACGGTACCCGAGACTGGCTCCGAGTGAAAGATGCTCTGCTGGCATAACCCAATCTTCGAGACCCTCAGAGGCTAGGTTCGCCTCCCATGCGGATAGTCTATCTTCTTCAGGTGGGACAATTCGACCAATTTACTAGAAAGAGGCAAGTGAACAAAACAGTTCTACTCGATCACTATGACGATTTATAGTGCTACGGGGTCGAATCATCGGACAATGGTACTGGAAATTTGTTTTGTATGTGTGATTATTATAACCTAGGAGTTATCTGGAATATCTACTTCACTTTGCGTTTTCTGAATATTCCCTACAACCAAACCACCCTGCACTTTACCCGGTTATAATCGGGCGTAATTTGAGGCACTTAATTTTGTGAAGTATTTTTAGTTTTTTATGCATGTAAATGTTTCAAGAGCAGTTATCCAAGAATGATAACAACACACTCAAGTGTACGTTCACTGAATTAAATTGATATTAAGCTAACAGCTCATATGCGAAAAAAACAATAAATTAACATAAACTGAGTCTGAAACTGGTCTCAAAAAGACTTCCATTATTGGTAAATTGCGAAGGCTATATACTTCAGTTGAGTAAAGTGATCAGTAAAGTGATAAAGTGATCATGGCTAGGCGATGCGCGGATTGTGCAAATGACGCGTGCCGAACGAAATATAATTTGTCATGTAAATCCAACATGCGTCCATTTATTGTTCTGTTTATTGTTCTATTAGTAATAATTGATAATAATATATTCATTGACATGTTTTCTTTTTCAAGTAAATGGGTAACGTTTTTTAGTAATCTTTACACGATTTAAGAATTAATACCCCCGTCGCCATCACGAAACAAATTGACGTGTTCACAGTTCGAATTTCGCTCTCCGATTGCCAGTGAGTCCAAAATTTCGTCGCACCTATAGTTGAAAATTATTTGCCGTTTCACTGAAGTATGCTCTTAATATTTTATAAAAGAATAGTACATGGTTAATAATATTAATTAGTTACCTGTATTTATTTAATTTTAATTATATAAACGTTCCATTTTCAATCAATATCGACAGGTATAAATACAGAGACCTTTGACTAATGAGCTCCGAGCAACAACAATTTAATAACGAACATTAATTACACATCAAAAGCATTCACTTAATTAGGTAACGCACTAATGAAATGTGCTTTACTGGAGACAGGTGCATTGGGTATAACTAACGCAGTTAACTGTGTCTGGTTCACAGTATATGAATGCTGAATAAATTCATGTTCCATTACGAATACTACATTTTTAGTCTTATTATATTATTCATGTAATAAAAATAGGGTACAAGTATGTTTACTGGAAGCCAGGCGGGAACAACGCCAATTGTACCACGTTTTTATTAGCTCGTATTCTTGTTTGTCCGGTACAGATTTTTTCTTATTTGTCCAAGATTTGTATTGGACGATTTAAGATTTTTAACTAAATTCCCGACTAGCTAGACATTTGAAACTGTTAGAATATAATATCAGAATACGACGACAATGCATTCTTTTAATACTTTTGGCCATCTTTAAGCAGCATTGAATTCATTTTCAGTTAATTCTGTTTTATATGTTTCGGAAAAAATTCGTTAGAAGTAAACACTATTATTGGCTGCTAAGGGGGTCCTAGTAACTAAATTATTAATATATACGTGCGTTACTATGGAAATCAATATGAAATGTCAAAATGATATTTCAGTATTCTATATTTATTCAGTATTTCTATCAAGTACAAAAAAAATATTTATTTATACATAATTGTCATGTTTATATGATTCAACAGAAAATTTAAAAACGTGGTATATAAAAGTTCTTTCTATCTTGTAATTATTCAATCATTCAATCAAAATTTATGAATTCAAGAATGATAACCCAACCTAACAAATAATCCAGTATATCGGCTATTTTCAAAATTTGTTTGCGGCTGGTTTCTACTGAATAGCTTATAAGCAATAATTAAAACAAGCAGGGGAGATAATAATATTTTCCCCACTAAATATGACATTATGGAGTATTTCAAATTAATATGTATATCTTTATTATTCTTGAATAATTACATTAGCTCACCTTGGACAGTATATTATTTTATGAACACAAACGGCATGACAAAATGGTACCTGCCACTGATAATGCCAATTGGCAGGGCGATAACTAGGTGTTCAACCATATTGCTTCGGGTGTTGATATATTCCACTTGCGTGGGAGTGCGTTTAGGTGGACGCTATTTTATAAATTCTTAAAATAGGGTCTCCTTATCAAACCCGGTGTAGTTTTTTGAACTTCTAAAGATTTATAAATGTATAAATAGTGTTTTCTCTGTATTATGTTCTCTTTTTATATTTTAATTTTTATCGTTTTTTTATAATAATATTTCAAATCATGTTGTGAACGTCTTAAACTTATAATTTGTAATGTCTCCAATATTTTGAAAGATAAAATTGAAATAACCAAATGTAGTAATAGTTCACAATATTATCTTGTTTTTGTCTTATTCTACTATTATGACCTAGATACTTTGGTTGTTTGATAATCTTTTCCGATTGAGGTTAATCTCGATATCTTGAAAGCTTCCTTTTTGAAAAATAGCTCACATTCAATTCAATTCATTTATTTTACATATTGTGGAGATTACAAATTATAAGTTTAAGACGTTCACAACATGACATTTAGAAACAACGAAATATTATTAAAACAATATTAGGTACATAATAAAAGAGATAGATCAGTATCAAGTTATTCTACAGTATAAATGTGTAAATACAAAAAATATATAGGTACAAGGAAGTACACCGGATGAGTTAAGCAGACCCTATTTTAAGAATTTATAAAATAACGTCCACCTATACTCATCCTCACATAGATGGAATATATCATGCAACAATTCATCACGGGTAGGTAAATTAGTCATCGCATAATGCAGGAAAACGTAAAGGATAGCTAAAAAGTTAGTGGATTATATTGTGCTATGCAACCTCTATGAGTGACCAATCAATTGCTAAACGATTGACTCAGGAGAGTAAGATAGATGAACTGCATTTTTGTCGTGAATTTTAGAGCCTTAATTAATTATTAGGACGGTTAGTCGCTGCAATTTGATTGAACTGTTGGTCAGTGACCTATCCACCAGGCGTACAATGTTCTCTTTCGATTTTCATGCAACCTTACTTCACCTTATTACTTACACAGCGGTACCCCTGCTTTACTCCTATCTCTTAATACCTAAACTGTACACAGTTTACGTGTGCACATAGTCACATACTGATTCAGTAGCGAAGGGTGGAGGTAGGCTGTTAATATCCACCATAGATAGTTCACATTAAACATTGTAGTCATACGTATTTGTTTTTCTTGAACTAATAATACAATTTACATTGGTGTTAGTTTGTCTTTAAAAATCAATTAAACCCTGCCTAAACAAACTATAAAAGTTTTTGTAATTTTTGGGCAATACGACAAAATTGTGCAAAAGTTTACATTCATAATTATTTGTTTTCGTTGGATTAAGAATACATATTATTACAGATATTGTTGGTATTTTTTTTTATTTCTTTTTAAGTATTATTTCTATAAAATAGCCAAAGTAAGGTATGTATTATGATTTATTTGCATAATTTTAGAAATTTTATAGATAGACAAATATTTTTTGAATATTATCTTTTATGGCTAGGTTTTCGCAGCGTTTAATTGTATTTTACATAATTTTAATAAAAAAAAAACTTTCTATATAACTACGTTTTTAAATTTTCTGTTGAACCATATAAACTTGACAATTCTATGTATGATTAATTTAGGACAAATAAATAAATTGTCAACAAATCATTTTTGTTATTTTGCAACAAACAAACAAATAATATAGAATACTTAAATGTCATTTTGATTTCCATAGTAACGCACGTATATATAAATAATTCAGTTGCAAGGACCACCCCCTTAGTAACCAATAATAGTCGATTGGATTACGGATTTCTTCCGAAATAACTTTTCATACAAGAGGTTAAAGATAGCTAAAAGTATTAAAAGAATGCATTGGCATCGTGTTCTGATATATTCTAAAAGTTTTAAATGTCTAGCTAGCCGGGAAGTCAGTTAAAAATCGATTGCAAGATTTGTACTGAATAAACAACCACTTGACAAACGAGAAGAATACGAGCTTAGAAAAACGTGGTAAAATCAACGAATATCATCTGTAAATTTTAGTCTAATTTCAATGAAAACAGATACGTATGGCTGACCATGCTTAGTGTGCATTATTAATGTTGAATCTTAACAGCCTATCTTCATCTTTCGCCACTGCATACTCGTACTATCATTATGATAAGTTACAGCGACTATCCGTCATAACCTTTTGATGGAAAATAAAGCTAAAATAGTAAAAAATTTAATTTTAGTATTTTACACCGGCAAAATCGCAGGTGATTGCTTATTACGTCAATATTATATTATTATTGAATTACATAAATTAGAATATTCTTAGATGTTGGTAAAAGATAAGTGTTGAATAGTCTAAATTCTACGGAATAATTAAATTGCAATATTATAATACAACGTTCAGCTTATCAAAAACTGCCTACGCGCGTTCGGTAGGCTTCCTATTGACATAGCAATATTCACAAATCAAAATATCAATGATCTCAAAATACTCAATAATCACCATAAATTAATGATGAAACTCACATTATAATATACTTATATCATCATCATAATTTTTATATGGATGAAGGCATCTCCAAACGTAAGCATTAAGTTATTGTAATTGTTATGTATTTTCTTATTTTTGGGTCCACATTAGAGATGGGAAAACTGGTTGATTTTGAAGATTAAGTATACTTACTACCAGTATAAAAAATTCTTACTAGTATTTGGAATACTATATAGAGCGTGTGGCGTGCGTATGCGACAAAAGTTTCATACTCAACTGAAACTAAAACCAACTCCATATTAGTATTTGAAATACGTATTGGCTCAGGGAACTCAGACTGTGTATCGGCTTCAATAGAATCGCTAAAAATACGCTGAGCTCCGCTTGTCGAAAGATCCCATTTATTATAAAATTTTAAAATACATTTTAAATTTATGAGTTTTTTTTCTGTTAGGTTACAATATTCTTGTTAACAAAATCGTTTCTTGTTTTTTTTATTATTTATTTTAAACATGTTTTGAGCGGTCATATAACACGGCTAAGCCTGTGCGTCATCTCACAACTGCGCTGCGACACAAAATTTATGACCTATTATTCATACATCCGAACGCAATAGACTAATAAATTATAATATACCTATATTCAAGTGCTATCTTGTTCGCGCGAATTTAATGTCAATAGTGTTGAAAGTCTACCAACTGGCGAGTGCACAGAACAGCGAATCGCGATGATATCATCATAAGTTTTTTTGGAATAAGTTTATTGGGCCACACATACTGAGTATTGATAGTTTCATCCGAAACTGGAGTAGAAAAACTGGTGTCAGTATTTCCAACTCACCTCTAGTCCACATCCATATTTCGATAGGGGTTTGTTCCTTTTTTACTAACATTATTACTTAACTAATCTAAATATATATTTCCTTATCATTGTTAGCAGTGACAATGGAATCCAGATATATTATAAAGCACTGGCGAAGGGTGGAGATAGCCTGTTAATTTCGCCATAAAAAGTGCACACAAACTTTGTCAGTCATACGTAATTGTTTTCTTTACTCTAAGACAGTAATTTGCAGATAGTGTTGGTTAGTTTTTAAAAATCAATTAAACCCTTGCCTCACCAAAAAATAATAGTTTAGGTATGCTGTGAGCAATCCGATAAAAATAGTGTAAGTACACTTTTTCAGTAATACATATTACAGATGATGTTGGTTATTTTGTTTAATTCATTAAGCCCTGCCTAAACCAAACCATAAGAAATAGATAAATATTCCTTTATCTACAAGATATCTAAAACTATGTATGAATAATTTAAAGACATAATTTTAGAATTTTGTAGATAGACACCTTTTTTTTACTATTATCTAATAATGGTTTGTTGTACGCAGCGTCAATAAAAATATATAAGTATTTTTGACAAAATTTAATGTGTACTATTTATGTCGGATCCAGCATACCTCCACCCTTGTGGAGTGTTTTAGGTACAATTTATCTGCGGTCCATTGTCACCGCTAATAAAGATAAGCAAATATAGATCAGAAGACAAATGTGCACAATATAGCTAACTTACAAGTTGTTCTTAAAAAATCGTGTGTTACGTCTAAACACAAATCCATGACACTTGAGGCTAGAGAAAATGGAGTATCACGCATACGTCACAACTAAGAATTATATGAGAAACATAATCCAAACCATCAAAAATTCTCAACTGAAATGAATGGTCATGTCCAGGGGGTTAACTTGGGATGATTAGTCTGCAAGATTATTGATGTGAAGTCATCTTGGTTGAGGAGCGTTTGAAGATACACATACAGGCGGTTAGACGACGTGGCTCAAGATGCAAATTTAATTGATTACCAGATTAGGGGAGGATTTCAGAGGAGATACCGGACAAGGGAACATGACCTGAAGAGGCTAGGCTCTTGTTCTACTAATGATGATGATGTTTACTGATTTCCATACTCAAGATTCATTAAAAGCAATCTCATTGATCAATTTAAGTTTTTATTAAAACATAACATATAATAAATATAAGTACTTATTATATTTTTTGTATTTATTAATGAATAATAGATACACTATTTTATTACCATGTCCACTTCTATAATGATCATAATATTAAGGGCCTCCACAGAGTGAAGGTTTGTATAAACAAATCAGCTTGGAAAGGCTATTAGGTATTACGGTTACACGTAGTTATAAGAAATATTTCACATGAATCATGGTTGAATCGATAGGTTAAAGATTTGAGCACTCACCCTGAATGTGAATGGTGTGTGTTGTCCCACTCGGTCAAACTTTTTTTTTTACTTTTGTAGGATTTTTTTGTAATAATATCTAATTATGATTTTGTTGTTTTACAGAATTATGTTTTTATGTATATTTAACTAGACCATAATTCCCTGCAATCTAATGTCGGGTGTCCCAGGTTAGAATCATGGGTCTGACAAATACACATTGTTTTGGCAAAGTATGGACCTAATAATTTGAGAAAGTTGTCAACATCCATCTCTCGTAAAAAAACTATTACTACATTCTCTCTGTGGCACACAATATGATTTGATTAGAATCAAACGTGGATTAAAAAAAATATTTTGGTGATTATTTTTTTTTTGTAAATTATTTCACTTTACGTTAATTCAAAAATAATATTTATTTTTAATAAGACTTGTATTAACTCTCAGTACGATTGTATTTATAAAATCGACACCAAGCTTAAACTTTCAAATAACAAGCATGCACAGAATTTGCGATTTAATGAAAATCTTACGTCTCCGGAAAGAGCAATGAAGTTTTTCATCAAATTTCATCATGGCAATTTTGGCGATGTTGGAATGGTTTAATTTTTCTAGACGAAGAGACTGTTGCTGTGATAATACATATCACAAATAAAATATTACCAATATAATATGATGAAAGACGTTAGGTATATAGTATGTATATTAGTTGAAACTCTCACTGTACTTTATTCATTCTCTTTTATTTTGTTAAAGTTTTAGGTCATTGCAGAGGCCATTTTAAGAGATATATTAAGAAAACTGTAGGTATATGCATGCAAAATATGCTGTTTTAAGTATCTTCAAATAGTTTAGTATTATTAAGCTAGTTAAGTTAAGTCAACGTTGGTATTCTAGTTTATATAAGTGAAATTAAGGAATGGTATAGTTTTATATAATATATTTCATTTCTGATACGATTATATAATTGTATGTATTTATGTAATAAATTAGATTTCTATGTGGTAAATATTACCCGTTAATGCATGGCGTATTTGAATGAACACAGACGTAAATATCATATTATTCTAGAAATTTACAAAAAAATCTGAAATATTTTATAAAACTTTGCTTGACTGACCTTTATTTAGTATAAAATATTTTTTTGTAGGACTAGAAGATGTATTATTTCATAGATATAGCACTGCAAACATGGAGGAACGTCACGATCCGATTAAATGTGAGATTGGTGTGGTTAATTCGTAATAAAAAATAAACTTGAGTCATGTGGTGGTCAAACATGAAACTAAATGGTTGCATAGGCTTTGATAATGATTAAAAGATTTACGTCAACACTAAAACTTGGAAGATTTGGACAATATGTGTCATATTATGGTGTGTATTTGTATGAATACACCATGCATTTAAGGGTTATAATTGATTAACTGAAACGTATACAAAAGTATGGCATCGGATAAATCGAAGTATAAGTGTTAAAAAATTAACAAAGTGGCATTTAGATAAGAAATTACTACGTAGCACTGTCACATAGTATTTTTTTCTAGTTATAATATAGTTTTCTTAGGTTTGATTGTGTACAATTGAATACATTATAATTTTGGTTTCACTTTTATTTATTTAAAAACGACACGTTGGGTAGAGGTGAATTTAATATTTAAGACAGACAATAACACCAACATAATATTATTTGTTATCCGATAGAATTTGCTTTACATGGCTACCCATTGGCTGATGTAAATAGTCAGTATTATCAGTTATTTTAATTAAATTTTATTGTAAGTATATAATCTTTTAGTTTAAACTACGAGTATTATTTTTGAGAACAAAAAGCTACACAAAACCGTCTTATAAATTTGTACTGAGTCTACATAACAAATTATTAATTCAGGACATTCACAGCATGACCATTCGTTGGCGATATACACAGTTTTTGTCAAGAATAGCCTGAAAATATAATATTAATAATTTGTTTCGTTTACTGCTGATGGAAGGTAATGCGAATTACTGTCCTGATTGTTCATGGTAAATGGTTTGCAAAATGTGCGATTTACAATGAAAATTAGTCGAATGGTGAACCCAAAATGCATCTCTCCGATGCGGCGATGCCAACCGCGCCCCATAAACCAGCCGCCGACCTTTTTGGGAATGCATTAGTGCAGAGGTTTCCATTTACTTAGATTTAAAACATCAAATAATTATTTTCAATAACTAATATTAATAATAATTGATGTTTGCGATGATGAAATAAAAATGTCCTTTGTAATAAACCGAGTCCTTTGAGCAACATAATTATTGAAATTTTTGTTTTTTTTCGCAATGGGTAGGTATGTACATGAAAATTTCCGGTAGAAAGAATTTCGCTGATCTTCACAAATAACCATTTATTATTGATGTATTTTAAAAACGAAAAAAGCGAAGAGAACGGGCGGTATCGATCCATATATTGGTAATCGAGCACGTTTCCGATTGCGCTATTTCGGCAAATAAAATTTTTCATTTATATTATTATGATTTCCTTCATTGTTATAGCATATACACGCCTGTACACGTGGACGGATTTACTTACACCAATAGTGTGTATATATATCTCAATAATACCTATTTACACGTAAAAGTGCTGACTGTCTCTCCAATCTCATTCTTCAAGCGTAATAGCGCCTGTACTCATGCATGGAATTACTGTCGGCAATCGTGCTAATTAACTGTTTACACGTAAAAGTGCTGATTATCTCTCTAATCTCATTCTTCAAGAGTGAGCCAGATGCGAGGTTGTCATTTTATACTACTACCTGACAGGTCGTATTGAGAATCGGAGCTCAAAATGTGTAGTTCGTTTTTTTACCGGCATGTTTTCTATCGCTATCTCGTTCTACTGCGCAGGCGCAGATCAAAAATATTCTTACTTGCGCGCAATAAATCATCACAATTTTGAATCTACCAATCTTGTTTGATTTATGGACGCAATCTTGCCAACTGCAGGATAATACATATTTCCCCATATATTTTCTTACTGTGCACAGTACATTCATGCACGTGTAAACGGGGTATAAAGGAGACGTGATGTTGTTATCGTGTAGTGCTATTCGACAAATTCAGACAGGCTCGGACAAGTTCGTAGATAATCGGTAAACGTCACAGCAATATGTCAGGTTTACCACTAAAGTTCTACTGCGCATGCGCATACCCCATGCAAGTACCAATTATTGCGTGAAAATTCAAAACTTCCGATTTTTTTTAAACAAGCAT
Source organism: Rhyacophila brunnea (assembly GCF_057557595.1). Classification (NCBI taxonomy): domain Eukaryota; kingdom Metazoa; phylum Arthropoda; class Insecta; order Trichoptera; family Rhyacophilidae; genus Rhyacophila; species Rhyacophila brunnea. Next base: position 24,186,035 of record NW_028232904.1, on the reverse strand, counting down.
GCAATCTTGCAACTTGCGCGATAATACGTATTGATACGTGCATTTTATTATTATGGCCGCAATAATATACGTCCTATCACCAGTAATTCCATGCACGTGTAAACGGAGTATAACATTGTTAGTATGTACGCAAACCAAAAAAATATTTTTTTGATAACTGTTATTGTTAAGGGGGATCATATTATAATATCCCAACAGAGAATCTAGCGGAAAAATACGAAGCTTGCAATTTAAAAATTCTTTTTGATAATTTACAATTTCAACTGTATTAATTAATAAAAATGTATCTGAAAACATTAAAAAGATTTTTTTTAGGTCAAAGATAATAATTATTGTAAAAAAAGTGTGAATATGTCACATATTTGGTACATAGGTTACGTTATTATTACATTATTTTTATGGTGATATTTACTATTAAAACTTAGTTAAGATGTTTAGATTTTTGGCTAATTCATACTTTTAATATTTTTATATCTATTTTAAAAAATATATATATAAATGTGTATAACTTGAAATTCTTTTTATTTATATGAAATATTATTAAGGTATGGTCCCAATATTTAAGCTCGATTTGATACAAATAAAAAGGATTTCAAGTTATACACATTTATATTTTTTATAAAAATCTATATTTCTTTTTTAAATAGATATCAAAAATATTAAAACTATGAATTAGTCAAAAATCTAAACGATAAAAAATTAAAAATACCAAATACATATATTAAAAAATCGTAAGACAATATAATGTAATAATAATATACATTTCTATGACCATATATATGCCACAGATACTGATTTTCTATCTGTATGTCTCATTCCGTTTTGTTAAATAATATTAGGTATAACGCTGTTTGTCATAATGTCTCCACCAAACTCTGTATTTTTATTCCTATATGACTATATAAGATGCACAGTGGCCATCTTTGTACAGTGTATGACTTTGAGTCGTAATTTTGGACTCAAGATTGGACAAAAAAGTCAGTTTGGTCTAGTGCAGTGGTCGGCAAACCGCGGCTCGCGAGCTACATGCGGCTCTTTTGCCCCTTGAGTGCGGCTCTGCCACAAATTCCCTATGCTCTGTTTGACATGGCTATAAAGAAGAAGCAAATAAAAATGGAAGACGAAACCCGTGAATTGAGTTGAATGGACCGAGACTTTCGCGTTTAATCAAAATTTAAACGGCCTACCGACCTGTATTATTTGTCGGGAAAAATTGGCGCATAACAAGAAGTCAAATTTGGAAAGACAATTTAAAACTAGGTAAACACACCCAGTCACCTCATTTAGTAATAAATATCCTGTCGGTGATGCAATAAGAAATCAGTTAAGGAACTTTCTAAAGTTCAAGAGTCAAGAAAAATCAGGTTCTGTATTTAATTACTGAATACAATCTTCCAACAGCAAATTGAGAAGTCGTCTTATTGACGAGAACCTGGAATCGTGCTTAAAATTAAATACAACAATATGCAAACCTGACTTACCCAAACTTTCGAAGGAGATGCAATGTCATTATTCACGTTGACTGTTTGTTAGTCATTGTTATGATTTAATTTTATGGATACCATACTTACAATTTAATTTTTATCAATAAATAAGATCATTATTACGTATGATATCAAGTTTTATTCAGTGTACTTATAGTTTAATTAAAACTTAAAACTTTAAATAAAGTTAATAAACAATGTACCTAAATAATTATAATTTGAGTTTAAGAAATTTGGCTCTCAATAGAAATGTCAATCGTTGTACTGTTGATATTTGGCTCTCTTGACTAATTAGTTTGCCGACCACTGGTCTAGTGCAAGGAAGCCAATGAGTTTTGTGAAAGCCAAAGTAATAATTAAACAACATTAATTGTTGTCTTTCAACGTCACAAAGAAATACTGAATAATTAACAAATTGTGATGAAAATTATTGCTCTTTTTTCTTGCTTCTTTTGTACAGTATTGTTAATGTAGTCATTGTTACACTAATATGCTGTGCAAAAAACCTACTGACGGTAGTACGTTTGCGACAAGCCATGATTCATAATATTGAATACGTGTATTAATTAAGGCGCTAAGTACCAAAAAAATAAAAACTGACATTTTTATAGAAAAGTGTTCTACATACCAACGCCAATAACTTCAACTATGGTATAAGTGCCTCAAGCAAGTCAAAAAAATACAGCAAAATATTTAAACCTGTCAACGTTCTAAGTCCGTTGGCGTGTTTTATTTATAATGGTGTAAGTAGCACTACAGTGGTCAACGGCATTCAATATAAAATGGCTGACGATATTGTGTTGACACTTGCGAGCTCTTAATACCTAAAATTATAGCAGCTGCCGTGATTCCTTCACACTGTGAAACCACATTTTTCAAAAGATCTGCTTCACGCAATTTTACTGCAATGACTCGGTATTTTGTAACTACAGGCAATACTACTTTTTGGTACTTAGAGCCTTATTTAATACATGTATTCAATACGAATTATAAGTAATACGAGAAGGTTACGCGGAATTCCATATGGTTGAATTGAAATCAAATTCTACGTTGGCTTATTAACGATTTAAAAAACAAATATTTAAATGCTTGACTAAGTATAGTGATGTGTACTGACATTTAATTAAAACTGTTGATACCTACTTTTGATTTTTGGCCCGTCACTAATTGGCAGAAAATTTCTTCAGAAATATTCATTGTAATGAACTTGAATTTTAATTATAATATTAATAATCCATAAATCTCAATTTTGTCATTTAAAATAATATGTTTTATGTTCATAGTAAAATTAATTATTATTATCTACCCAACCCTGTTGAACCCTGTTGAAGTACCTTCCTACTTTACATTACATGGTGTTAGTAATTGATCATAACATCTAAATTGGATTTAAAAGAAAAGGTCACCTAACTCCTTTTATATTTTGACGCCAAGAAGAAAATCCAAGCCATCTCATCACAAGAGCGAGAGAAACTCACATATTTTATGTACTAACATACTGATGTCATCAAAGTTGTATGCGAGACGAAATCCATTTCAAACCACCATATTCAATCTGTAAATAGAAAACTTTGTATTCTGTTGTTTATCAGTTTTAATAATGTTGTTTATTTTCAAAAATAACTGTGGTTGAATATGCCTGTGTTGAAGCACATATTAAATTTAGCGTGAAATTTATTTCCTTCGCTTGGTATCCCTGTAAATCATTTCGATATTTATTTGCTTACGGTATAGTAGGTGCCAACCATAACTACATAACATACAAAAATATGCACGATGCAGGCGAAAACGGATATGCAAACTTGATTCGGATAATAATAAAACAGGCAATATGCTTTCGTTAAACAGGATACGCATTTTCAACATTACATTATATCATTATCAACATTACCTAAATCTATTTACTGATAGATGAATACTTCACAAAAATGATTCAGCTTATTTTGATCCTGTGCATTGCTTTATAATATTTTTGCTCATAACCTGACTAGTTCAGTGAACTACATAAACTCGCATATTATTATACATGTGCTAATATAAAATATACACTGACAAAGAAAAATAATAATTAAATATTTATGTAGAAATCATACCACTCTTTTTTTAGTCAAAACAAAACAATGGAGCGAAAGCAACTCTGCATTTTCTCAATCATAACTAGAGCAGAAATGTCCATTATAATTTGTTTAATTACGATAATTTATGAACTGAATTTATATAAATAGCAAGAACAATCCATAACTCATCACTCAGCTCACTACTCATCTCGAGTCCAGTCACTCGACATAATCAACCGTCATTCCACTCACGTCCAGTTTCTCATTTATGTTAACATCTCGGTACATCGCAGTCAATTCAATAGTATAGTCAATCTGTCATCTTTATCATTTTATCTATTTATTCTTGTAAATGAGAAATAAACTCTCTTCTCCAAAAATCTAAGCAATTAAGACATTCTATCTCTACATTAATCATTCCCCAAATAGTCAAATATTGTTGAGAATCAATTATTCAACAATAATTATTACCTGTAAAACATCATTTTTCATATTTTAAATTCTTTAATAATAATAAATTAAACCTTAACACGACGAGTTGGCAGAGTATCTATCTAGATCAGTGGTTTCCAAACTTTATGTAACTACGCCTCCCTTGAAAAAAATATAAACTTGGCGCCTCCCCCTCCATTAAAATAAAAGACACATTTTTACGTCTACAAATTTAATATACTAATACAAAAAAAGGAAAAAAATCTTATTAAGAAAATAAATAGGGTTTTACTATAATATATTCATTTTAAAATTTATTTGTTTTTCATGCGATTGGAATGCTTATTTTTTATTGGCAAAGTGCTCTTTTTCTACTAAACGGACCTGCATTGATTTATTCACTGAATTTGAACCAAATAGACAAGTTTTGCAATAAAGTTATCGTTCCTAAACAAATTTGTCTCTCCAATATGATTTTACCATTTTATATCATTTTTCTTGAGATAGCTAGCGCATTTCACAATTAATAGTAGGTATAGAAGTGAGGTATAATAAAATCAGTCACCATATCTTCAGACAGGTTTGCAAACAACCTAACTTTTATAGGACTATTTTTTTATGTAGTTTATAACTAGCGGCCGTTTAATGAACTATGCTCTTGCAAACTGCAAACCTGTGGCTACATTTGTGTTAAACTTTTCGCGCCTCCCAGTTTGGAAATCGCTGATCTAGATAGACATCACAGCTGGAAAAAATGCATCTTATTTTTAATGCGTTTGATGAATTGTAAGGATACAATGTGTAAGGCGAATAAGTTTTTATTATCTATAAAAAATATATTAATATATGAGCAAAATAGTAATTTTATTTATGGAGTATATTTTTTAAATACTAATAAGACTACAGTATTAATAATCATGTATACATGTAAACTACCGTTATGTGTATCAAGAGTAAATGGCTGGTTTTAACGATTGTTTATTTTTCTATAATAATGGGAATTAAAATAAAAATTATACATTAAAATTTATTCGCTGATAACTCAGTTATTGCAATAAATATTTAAGGAATATAGGTAACAAAATTTGTAGCATTTAAATTATTTATCATACTGTTTATAAAAAAATGTACGCTAAGTAATTGTTTGATCTAAACATTCTAAACAGACCGAGCTTAATTTTATTTATTTCAAAATACAAGGATTAAATCCAGGTACTAACATTCGATGTTGATAAGGTGGTCGCGCTGGGTTGGCTCCGTGTTTCCGCACTCACACCGTTAGTACAATCGCTCTCACGGTTACACCGTACTTTTGACGGATGGGTGGGTAATTAGTTTATGAAGTATGAATGGTAATTAACGAGGCATTCGTCGAACCGTATTTGTAATTGAATTACTTCTTTGATGACGCTAGGGTCAAACTAGTGCAAGGCTTGATGCTTTGATGGTCTGAAGATAAACTGAATGTCATTTAATTCTTAATGTGTCTGGCACTACAGTTAGTACCTAGATGGTGCCAATAATTATGGATTTGTGGCTGCCTATTGTGAATCTCAAATATGCCTAATTTATTTAAGTAATTACCTACATAGCATTAAGTTGAACTTACAATGTAAACTATATCATTTATGTACCCTTCATCAAAATCATGTTTAAACACGTACGCCAAAAGTCACTTTTATCGTCATCTAGACAAAGTGAACTTTGCTACAGACGCAAGCCTGCATATTTTTTTTATCAAATCGCTTAATTCGTGAATTCTTGTTACAATGTATAATACGGAACAAATCAAATTGCACATTATTGTAAGCAATTACAGCAAGTAGGTAGGGAATTCTTACGGGATTAGGTCTATCATAATTGGCTCAAATACACAGTATAATATGTTGTGTAATATTACTCATAGAATATTATGAACGTATTTTTTACAATAATAGACGCCTAGCTTCTCTTAATATATAATTTTAAATGACTTTACTTTAAATTTATGACAGTAGAACCTACTTAAAATAATAATCTTTTTTCTGCGTATTGTAAAATAAATAATATTGTTTGCGACGGTGCTAATAAAATAAAAAAATAAAACTTTAATTGCATCGAATCCTTCTGCAATTTATTAGCTACATATTAATTAGATTGTCATTTTAATGTATAAGGTAAGCGCTAGTTTGAAGTTTTATATTTTACCAAAGTGTTATCGTAAAACATCTTCTATGTTACAATCCATTAAAACGGCGACACATATATCTGAATATTCAAAACGTTTTCAATCATAAAACACGCACTTGCAACAAAAGACGTAGTTGCTTTGGGCTTATTTCATTGTTAGGGCGTTGAGGTTAAAATGTAAGGTAAAAGGCACGTTTTAGTTTCAGATTTAAGTTATACAGGGCGATGAGTAAAACATCATTCGACATACATTTGTAATAATTGTATCTATTATACCTACGATATTATCATCATCATCAGCCTGAATCTATGCACTGCTGGATGAAGGCCTCTTTAAGCTGCTTTCACTTCTCTCGGTCTTGTGCGTTGCGTTGCCACGTACTTCCGCAGAACTTTATCACTTCATCGATCCAGCGGCCTTTCGGTTTACCTTGCGGACGTTTTGTACTTCTTGGATACCATTGGATGACTAGATTTGTCCAACGATTGTCTCTTCTTCGAGCCATGCGTCCAGCTTATCTTCATATAAGGCTTTTAATAAATTCTATTACATCGCAAACCCTTGTCTGCGTCCTTATCCACTCATTCCTCTTTTAGTCCTTTCTCGTTATGCCCAGCATGCACCTCTCCATACCTCGTTGTGCTACTCTAAGTTTCTGGATTTATCTTTTAGTTAGGGTCCATGTTTCACACGCATATGTGATTACGGGAAGCACAAACTGGTTGAACACTTTGCGCTTTAGGCACAGTGGAAGGTCACTTTTGATGACATTATTCAAGCGGCCAAAAGCACTCTAGCATAGCTTTACTCTGCGAACAATTTCATCAAATATATATCCATCTATAGACACTTGTTATCCCAGATAGATGTAGCTTTTCACCTGTCCGAGCTGAGTGCCATTGACGAGGATCTATTTTTGGCCCTCAAAGCAGTTGAACATGACTTTCGCCTTTGTTACATTTATTTTCATATATACTCTGTTGCTTACTTCAGCGAGTTTCTGCATTCTGCTTTGAAGGTCTTTTGAGTCTGATGACTCAGGAATTCTCCATTTATGGCGATCCCTTTGTCATTCCAGTCAAGTTGCCTGAAGGTTGCCAGGCTATGATATTATATTACCTATTATATTACACTAAGACTTATACTGCAGTTATTGTTAAAATAAACTGAATTTTCGGTTATTCATATTGTTACCTTTTTCCCGTCTTCATAAAGAGAATATGTTGAAAGATTTTGAAAATACTAAGATAACACTTAGCTAAAAGTTAGACATTACTGTTAGTTATCATCACCAGCTGGGGTCAATCCACTGCTGGATGAAGGCCTCCCCAAGCTTCATCCAAATCCTGTGTCATTCGATGCCACGTATTTCCGCTGAACTTTACCAGTTCGTCAATCCAGCGGCTTTTAGGGCGACCTTGTGGCCGTTTCGTGCCCCTTGGGTACCACTGGATGACAGCATTTGTCCAGCGGCCGTCTTTTTGGTGAGCAATGTGCCCCGCCCATCTCGATTTCAGCTATTTGGCAACGTCTATTACATCGCGTACTCCTGTTTGCTTCCTAACCCATTCGTTTCTCTTACGGTCCTTTCGCGTGATGCCCAACATACACCTCTCCATGCCTCGCTGTGCGACTCTTAGCGTTTGGATATCTCTCGTGTTGAGGGTCTACGTCTTGCAGCCATACGTAAGCATGGGTAGCATACATACCTGATATACAACTCTATGAAAATAAATAAAACCGATTTATGACCTGGTATTCTTATCATTTTCTTATTGTCAAAAGAGTCACTGATCCAGTTACAGCTTATTATTATGTAACAATTTAATTAAGAATTATTAATAGCCAATCGATTTAAGGTAACATTTTCACAGACCCCTGTATATTCCACAAGTTTCTATGTAAAGCTGCACAATGCAAGTAACATCATTGTAAAGGCAGATTGATTAATTGGCTTGCTCGTGATTCAGCGGAACTATTAATGAAAATGTATGAAGCGAACTCACTGCTGAGCTTACGCTATGATTTAAGTACAATATACTATGCGAGTACTGAGCTTTTCTTTCAGTGAAAAGCTTTTGAAAGCTCCATTTCTTTCAGAATAGTAATTTACTCCTTTTTTCAAAGTGAAAATTTGTAAACTCCATATTGTAGTTAATACCATTAGATATGCAGAAAACTCCTTTGTATATCTTGTTTTAGTGTACATCAAAAAATATTAGCAGTTAATTTTTCTAAAAGTCTAGTCCAACCCAATCCTAATAAGATCATATGGGCATCCTCAGAGTGGAGGTTTGTATTAACAAACTTTGTTTTTACGAGAAATGGATGTCACCCACGTGTTCAAACTTTAGGACTCTGCTCTGACTCATACATAAATAATTATACTCAAGCAATGTGTGTGCATATTGCCAGACCCAGGGCTCGAACTTGGGACCCACGACATTTTAGGCCGACACTTAAGCCGCGCGGCTATCGTGGGTATATTATATTAACACGAAAAAAAATATTTCGATACTTTGAAAACTTTTGGCAATTTGTTTAAAACTCAATGAATTTCCACACATACAAAATATCGCACCCGAGGAATAATAGTGGCACAACTCGAAATATTGTTTTTGCAGGAGAGCAGTTTGAATATTTTATTTTGGTGTGTTAAATCAGTTTTTTTTAAATTTGCTTTATAATAGCATGAAGTTAGCACACTTGAGTCATCTCATTTTGAATGTTATCCGCAATAACAATGGCACAATGATCATTGTGCCACTATTTCTGCTTGAATTCAAGTAAAATATTATTATATGATAATGACAAAAATGTTTTTAAGGCCACCGTTATATTTTTAAGAATTCTGCCGCTATTTGTGCGGATAGAAATGATATCTTGGAATATTTCCGCATACTTAACATAAAAATGACAAATTTGGACTTGTGTCACTAATAACTTAAAATTTTGTTTAAATATTTTACATATATAGGTACCGATACTACGAATTTATGCGTTTTAATCAAAAGACGTTACTTCCGATGGAACAATAAACTTCATGTCCGAACATGATCTTATCTGCTAGTTTTACACTGCATTTACACATATTTTATCTCTCAGGATGGGTTGCCAGTTGCTTTGATGTATTAAAATAAAATTGATAAAAAATCTTCTTAAGAAAAGCATAGCGAAACAAAAAAATACCAAAAATGAATCTCTTGATGTTAATAATTATTATCATGGCAGCTATTTTACAACGTTTTACGTATGTGCTGTGGTTGTTTGTCCAGTAAAAATCTTGCAATCGATTTTTAACTATCTTTCCAAGTAGCTAGATTTTTAAAACTTTTAGAATATATCAGAACACGATGCCAATGCATTCTTTTATTAGCCATCTTTAAGCAGAATTGAATTCATTTTCAGTTTATTCTGTTTTGTATGGAAAGTTATTTCAGAAAAATCTGTAAAAAGTAAAAGAATTAGTTGCTAAGGGGGTAGTCCTAGCAACTAAATTATTAATATATACGTGCGTTACTATGGAAATTTAAAATGAAATGTCAAAATGACATTTCAGTATTTTATATTTGTTTGTTTATTTTTTATTTACTTCATATCATGTACAAGTTTGAGCATATTGAGCATAATAATTCAACAGAAAATTTAGAAACGTTGTATATACAAAGTTCTCTTTATCTTGTAATTATTTACGCATAGTTTTATCAGATCTCAATCCATTTTGACGTTTATGTTATATTTATATTGTACAACATTCATTTATTTAATAAAATGAAACAGAATAAAATAACTTCACTAATTTTAATAAACTATTTTTTTAATTCAATGAATAATTTACAAGATTTAGGAATGTAACATTCTAAATAAATTATTAAATATACATAATTTGAAAACACTAGAAATCTTGGAGTGACTTATTTCGTTGATTAGTAAAAAGTAATACCTACGATTAAAAATACAAAAGCCGATCGTTAATAGTAACTCGAATAGGAGAGCGCTTCAGAGAGTATTAAGAGTATTTAGTTAAAATTTGTCGCAATTATGTATGATGCCTATGGCATAGCGGTCTATATGCACGGGCGCGAAACCCAAGAGATGTAGGTTCAATTTCTGCCGGGTGTCGTTTTTATTTTGAAAAGATTTTTTCTATTGGTTATAACATTATATTTTTTCAGAAGTGTTTTCAAAATTATGAATTTTCACTAATTTTGTCCAGTACCGCACTAACTGACATACATAGTTCAATATTCATATTTTTTTCGGCTACTAACAGTTATTTTAGAGTATTATTATAAATAAATTCCAAATTATATCTATCTAATGCAGTGTTAGTTTAGATATATATACGGTTATATAATTGACTAGCATAACATTAAAGCCTCGTCTATGTTTCAATTGTAGCACTACCGTTGGAGTAATGTCAGTGTGCGATGCATTTCCTAAACACTTGTACTCTAACAAGCCAAATGCATCGTGTTGTGATTCAGCCACGCGTTTTCGCGGTCTATCGTAGAGCCGTAGAGCGTCGTCTACGCCTCTACGCCTCTACAAATAGTCAAATAGATGACGTTAGTAAAATTAAACTACATATTGTATTGATACATTAATTATTGGAATGAAACGTATTTCCATAAAATATGTATAATAACTAATATAAATTGGCGATGTTTAAGACAAAGACTATAATAGACAAACAGCAAGTCCATAGACATTGAGTTAAGTATAATATCCAAGTAAACAATTTATTTCATTTTATGTTCTTCTTCTTTGGCCATATCCGCCCCTTAACTGGAGCATATGGACATCACGCAGTGCCTCCAAGAATCCCTGTCGCTCGCCGGTCTTCTTACTTCGTTCCAGGTTAAACCAGCATCCCGTAGCTCCACCGTATACACTCTGTAGATTGTATTTAGCGGCCTTCTAGGACGCCGAAATTCGGACGGCTTGAAGAACAGGCAAGTCAGGTTAAAGTTCTCTTCTGGCATCCGCAGCACGTGGCAGAGCCAGGTCCAACGTCGCTTCTTCACTTTCAGCGTGACGAAAAGCTGCTTGGTGTGATCTCTTATCTCCTCGTTGCTCCTAAAGTCATACCACCGCACACCTAGTATTCGTCGCAAACATCTGTTTTTGAAGCTCAGTATACAGTTGTTCTGAGCCTTTGTAAGGTGTACTGATTCGCTACCGTAAAGCAGCACCGTATTTTATGTTAGGCAGGGCTTAATGAATTTTAAAAAACTAACGATCATTACCTGTATATATAATATATATATATTCCGAATTCAACGACAACAATAAATAAGTATGACATAAATATTGTGCGATATATATTGTCATAGCGTACTTAAACTATTATGGTTTGGTTACGCTGAGTTAAATTGAATTTAAAAAAATAACAAACACTATCTACCCACTGTAGTTTTAGTTTATTAAAAAAAAAAACGTTTAACTGACAAAGTTTATTGTGCACTATTTATGTCGGATCTTAACAGCCTACCTCCACCCTTTGCCACGGCTTAAAACATACAAATAACACAATAAAGAATACTTCCTCACAAAAGTAATGAAAATTAATGAAATTAATGAATTGAAAAAAAATAATGAAAAAACCAAAAAACACCCTTTTCTAAATGGTATATTGTGATACCTATATGTGAACCTTACTAACCGTTTCTACAGAGATGAATGACAATTATTTAACTTAAAAACAGGATCATCTGTATATTTCAATCTACTGCTATATGAAGGGTTTCTAAATCTCCGTCCGCTTTTTTCAGTTTCTTGGTTTATATTTTAAATAACTTAATATATTATGTTATTAATATTACTTTGGAGCGGTTCATTGCCCACTGAAGAAGGAAGCCGATACATTAAACGACTGGTCTTACTTTTTGCCCCTCCCGTTGTCTATGGATAACCTGTCATTGCCTGTCATTGTCTATAGAGTGCTCATACTGACGCGACTGTCGTGTTCACTTGTCGGTATATTCTTAGTTTCAGATTTCTTTCAGATTATTTTATCGTTTCTTGGATACCTTGGAGTTCATCTGATTTAGTGGTTATGTGTTATTAATAATTGGAAGTGACGATCAATGTAAGTAAACTTCTTCTGTATATAATAATATCATAATACACTACGACGTTTGTCAATGTGACAGTCGATTCTAAACGACAATAACTAATGCCTTATTTATACTCTTCAGTCATTAAAGAATACCAAACTCTGCTTGCAAGTACGTTATCAATAAATAGTATGGCAGTTGACCACTCGTTGCTTGTCCAAAAAGTTATGCTCAGGCTTTATTAATCTAAAGATGGTGGTGAGCGGTTGCATAAAAGCAATATACTGCAAGACTTAGATTGCAGAAAACACTTGATATAGCGATTGACTCTGGTAAATGGCTTGATATTGTTCTTTCCTAAATGCTCCTAAATGCTCTAAAAATTACAAATAACATTACAAGCCTGCTACGCTGCTAAAGTATTATTAATATTCGGTTATTTTTTGTCCGCAACACATATTCCTGTCGACACGCTCGCCTCTCAACACATGCTCGATAAGTTGTATCTGCTGATATCAACGCAAGTCAGCATAATTTTAATTATGTGTGTTTATTTAAAGAAACTATAAAGTGTATGTTATATGACACATGGAATATTTTATACAAACTGTTTTTTTTTTTTTTAATACTTTCATCGTCGAAGTATGCATATTTAAATTTAAAACATACAAATTTGTCTACGTTTTAAAAAAATGTATTATGTCTAACATACATAATTTGAAAACATCTCATGGATATACATACTAGAAAAAATCATTTTGTAGAAAAAATACGACACCCAATGAGACTTCAACCTGCATCTAGTGGATTCGCGCCAGTATGCTTTTCCAATTAAGCTACGAGCATATTAGTTAACTACGACGATTTTAACTAGAACCTAGTGTTGTTACATAAAATGCTTATCGAATTGCGTTATGTATATGCATGAGAAATTTTCAAATTATGTATATTCAATATAAGTATGATATAAAATTACATTCTTAAATCTTGTGTCTTATTTGTTGAATAAAAAAACTAATAGCTTATTAACGTAGTATGACACGTATTCTACATTAATGTAAAGTCAAAAATATTTCTATTTTTAAAAAATAATAAAATTTACTTTTATTTTTTGATAAATAAATTTACAATTTATAATAACTTTGGCTAATGAAGTTTCCTAAATATAAAGTTATTATAATATTAAATTTGAAAACACGTGTAAGCCTTGGACACAGGACCTGTCTATGTGAATTAATAATTTCGTTTGTGGCTAGGGAGAATCTACGATCTGGTTTAGAAAGGTGCCTATGCTGAATTTGAAAGGGCGTCTATTAACCAGAAAAGAGAATAAGTAGGTTTTGTAAATTTATGATTTTATTACCATGAAAACTGTGGTAACTGTTATTTATACTTACTTTACTTTTTTACAGCTAAGTTTTGGAGGATAAGGAAAACACAAAGTCGCGATAATTCCCTCGCTCCATCACCACGTCTCGCGTCTCCCATCATGTGAGACCTGCACTATGTAGATCGCTTTTGTATCACTGCTGCACGGTGAAAGAGTGGTATGCACTATAATTTATTTTGTAAAAAAATTTTAGCCTATTAATTGAGTCAGCATTTATTTCGTTGAACCCCATTTAACAATGAATGATGATATTAGTTATTATGTTAAATTCTGCAGGATTTTTTAAGTCAATAACTAGATATAACACTTTGTAGTTTTAATAATGGTGGTACAACAAAAATAGCTATAGACTTAAAAACATCATATAAATTTTAGTTTCATGTTTATTAATTATCAGCCAGTAAAATTTTGCAGTCGTATCACAATACGCATGGAGATACTATACCAATTGCAAAAAACATATTATATAATATTTTTGTTGGGAATTGTGGATTGTTTTGAGGATCGTAAATAAGCAACGTAGTTTTAATATACGATTAACTTTATTTATATTAAACTCCATGAATATTATTATATAGAAAGATCACATTTTATATGCGCGTGTTACAGATAACCGATGAAAACTAAATACTATCACGCCACACACGTAGGTGCGGCGTAAGAGAGGGAAGGAAAATCTGTCTCCCTCTTACGAACAGTAGTCGGTATCTAACAGAGTCGTGCAGTGAGCGCTAGATGTAAACATGTACTTCTTTATTCTTATATTATTAATTATATTATTTAATTATATTGTTATATTATTCTATTAGATGGATATCTCTCAACAACTTTATAAAAACATTTTTTTAAGGAACGATTTAATTATTTTATAAGTAATATAATTCTCAAATAAATTTTAAAACATCAAAGTGAGGAACGTCACTGATTTTTTGATGTATTCAAACTATTATTATTATCTCCATATAAAGTTAGTTATGATATTCGCTGTGTTACATCCATAAATTTAATCTCTAAGTGTCATCCATGCAAACTTTTAATTCATCAAAATATCTCTAGGGGGCATTTGAGTCCCTTTGTTTTTGTCGATTTCTTGTTCACACATACCCCGCCCAATTATCAGAGGGTTAATGTTCACAATCGTATATCATTGGAGCAATTCATTGCTTCCCGAGTACTGTAACACCCCCCTAACCAGAACGAGTGCCTACCATCCTCTCGAATATAGCAGGCTGTATAAATAGTGGCTCCAACACTTTTCAAACCACTGGGAAATACAAACGTAATAAAATTATATTAAATTAAAAATGGACAGACAAACACAATGAAGAATAATTAATATATTGATTCGATACTTCGATTTTTTTTAATACGATGGGCTAAATATCAAGACTATATTATAATATATGCAATGTCACGATGTTAATTAGTAAAATCAAGGTAAAAAGCAATAAAAATATTATAAAAATAATAACTAATCAAAAAAAGTCCAGAATGCACCTAAGTTACCTTATTCACGTAATTGATATTGGTAAGTTAAAAATAAATAACCAAAGTGACTATTTTCCTTTTTTTACTACAAGATTTAAGAATGTACCATTCTAATTATTGAACATACATAATTTTGAAAAACACTTCTTAGAAAGTATATTATAACCAATAGAAAAAATCTTATTTGAAAAAAGTAAGTCACCCTGGCAAGGGAATCAAACACTGCATCTCCTGGGTTTACGCTCCGTCCGCGCATTATTCTCTATGCTACAAAGCGACGTACTAATAGCGACAAATTTTAACTATTGGCTTTTTTAATACCTACTCATCAGCGCGCTTCGTAAACCCAGGAGATGCAAGGTTTGATTCCCTGCCGGGGTGGCTTACTTTTTTCAAAAAAGATTTTTTCTATTGGTTGTAATATACTTTCTCAGAAGTGTTTTTCAAAATCATAAATGTTCAATAATTAGAATTGTACTACCTACATTCTTAAATCTTGTGAATTATTCGTTGAATAAAAGAAATAGTTAATTAAAAATTATTAGCAAGTTTAAGTAAGTTACATCATAAAAATATTGGTGGAAGCCGTGATGTCGGTTAGTAATTATTAAAGTGGTAGGTACTTACTTTGATTTAATAAACAAAAATCGATTGTCAAAGTAGCTTGATTTTGAAGAGCGCTGATGAAATTAAAAAGGCCAATTGTTAAAATTTGTCGTTATTAGTACGTCGCCTTAACCGAATCATTGTTTTTGTTTTTACTGTAACGGACGTTCTAGCGACAAGCTGCGGGATTAAAAATCCTCGCGGTTGTATCTATTCCCGGTCCCAACTACCGCTTTTTATAGTACATACAGCGCTCTAGTCTAAATACACTCATTAGCAGTGGCACGTTTAGTGACACACTGACTGATTATAAGGCCCCTTTTTGTAGTATAGAGGATAATGCGCGGACGGGGCATAAACCAAGGAGATGCAGTGTTCGACTCCCTGCCAAGGTGGCTTACTTTTTTAAAAAAATATTTTTTATATTGGTAATAATATACTTTCTCAGAAGTGTTTTTCAAAATTATGTATGTTCTGTAATACTAATAGTAAAATTATTGTCAATATTTAAATCCTTTACCCCTATAATATACCAAAAACACCGCCCTACATCCTGACCTAGGCCGGAAATACCCTAGATCAATGGCTCTATCTCCAAGCTGTCACACTATCACATGTAAATGTTGATGTACTGTTTGGGAAGCGCTGAAGAGTTGAAGGGTTGAGAACGGTACTCACAGAGTCATTGCATTGGTTGAATTTTTCACGTTTCATTAATCAGGCGTTTCATTTGTTCGTCTTTTGTGTACGTAATTAATGCTTTTTTACTGTCAAGTCTCTGTGGGCAACTCCATTAAGGGTAAAAAACGAAACACTATCTGTTTTTATATATAACGCCGACTTATTGTACAATATAATAGTATTATATTGTAGTAGTAACATGTAATTTACTATACAATAATATGATGATTTAGACAATAGTAATACCTACATCTCTATTATATCGGTCAATTCACATGAGGATAATACAACTACATAAATAATAATTACAAGATAAATAGAACTTTTTAAATGCAACGTTTTTAAATTTTCTGTTGAATTATTATGCTCAATATGCTCAAACTTGTACTTGATAATATGAAGTAAATAAAAAACAAACAAATATCGAATACTTAATAATTTTGACATTTAATTTTGATTTCCATAGTAACGCACGTATATTTATTAACAATTTAGTTGCTAGGACCACCTCCTTAGCAACCAATAATAGTCTTTTACTTTTTACGGATTTTTCTTCTTATAACTTTCCATACAAAACAGGATTAACTGAAAATGAATTCAATTCTGCTTAAAAATGGCTAATAAAAGAATGCATTGGCATCGTGTTCTGATAATATATTCTATTATCTACTATTATTAACATTATTATTTCACTATTATTAACAATATGTACTTACTTATCATGATATTTAGGTGGTATCAGTGATATATCCTTAAAGTTTCAAATGTCTAGCTAGTCGAGAAGTTAGCTAAAAATCGATTGCAAGATTTGTACTGGACAAACAACCACCGGACAAATAATAATACGAGCTAATAAAAACGTTGTAAAATCTGTTATTATGAACCTCTACTCTGTGGAGGCGCATGAGGATTTTGATCTTCTGAGATCTCATATATATTTTTTTTTCGACCATGTCCGATCCTGATAGGATTATATGGGCCTCCACAGAGTGGCGGTTTGTATTTAGAGATTTTGTTTTCTTACGAGAAATGGATGTCAGCCACTTGTTCAACCTATAAGGTCCATAGACTGACACATACAAAATGAAAAACCATATGTGTACTTGTCAGATCCAGGATTCGAACCTGGGACCCACGGCTTTATAGTCCAACGCTTAACCCGCGCGGCCACCGTGGGTGTAGATCTCATATACCTAGTCAAAAATATAATTGCCTTAAGTTAGAGTAAAGGTAAAATATTATACTGTTTATAACAGTAAAATATAAATGTTTAACTCAAAAATTTACCTTTTAGTACCAAAACCTCAAGGTCTAAAATACAAATCGAAAGCGTGAAAAATAATGTTTTCATATAATAAACTGTATTTTAGATTAACTTAAATGTATAATACAACTCCGAAAACATCCTGATTATATGTAACTAAATCTCTTTTTCCTCTATGCATATCTCAACCGTTACGGTATATGGAGCCGGAAGCTCAAACAATTTGCGGGGTGCACAAAAAAGGTAAAGTACAAAACGTAACGGATTTGCCTCAATTTTCCGTTTTACCACCGGCCATCCGGTACGGGTGCTAAGGCTCCATAACGTGTTGTTGGGGGCTATCGCTTTAATATTATAAAGTGCCTAACTAGGAAGGGAAGAATATTTTGGTTTGTAAACGACTTACGTTAATTTTTTTTATAAACTTCTTTAAGAGTTAAATAAATCAGCCTTTTCGTGACATGTTTTTGTGTAATTATCGATTTCTTTTTTTATTTTTTTTTTTTTAAGAAAACAAAACATTGTAGACATAACAAATCTAAATGTAAGACGTACAGATTTACATCATAACAAATATAATATAATAATAATATCTTAAAGAGTAGATATTATATTTAGCTTCAGTTTTCATATATCTTTCTTTTGTCATTTTTTAATTCTATATTAAAAGAGGCTAAAAAAACACAAAAAACTATATTTGACATATTCACTTGATTTCTCTGATACACAAAGTTATCTTAAATATAAATAAGTAATAGAAGAATTCAATAGACGATTTAGTTGAAATAAATGAATAACAAATGAGTTATATCAATTTTAATAATCAGTGCTCTTTTTTAAGTGATCCTGAAAAAATCACCTTGTCTCCAATGGCTTATCATGTTTTTTTTTATTTCGAATTGAGAATTATTATTTTCGACGCTTTATATAAAAATAAAATTTAGTACTCTATTCTCGCTAGAACTTAAACATAATTATGCACAAATAAATCATTATATAATTTAAATATAATATAAGTATTAAATATATATATTAAAAGTACTTATTATTCACGAAGGTCTATTTCTTTTCCAATTTAATTCGATTGCGTAGCGCCCAGTTGTCACGGCGTTGACCCATTTTTTATCCACCGTTGTTACATTTCATTTAAATTAAAGTAGGTATCAATTAATTCCTTAATTACCAACCGAGGTCAAGGATCACTCCGTTATTAAGTGTCTATAATGTAAGTACTAAGACATTCTAATAATTTGTTATATTGTTTTTTGTTTTATGCAACGAATAAGACAGAAGATTTGAAAATGTAACATTCTATAATGTAACGTTCAATAACATACATAATTTGAAAACATCTCATGCATACCTATATACCCACTAGAACTTTTTACATATATATAAATAATTGAATATAATATTTATTAATAATGGGTACGTACATACTATTAGCTGATGTCAACATTCGTCACCTCAATACTACTACTAGACAACTCTGATTTGGTCATTGTTGGGAAAATGATATTTAAACTTTACTTGATTGACATAAATCTAGACTTCAATATTTAAAATAAAAATTGAAAATTGTGCTTGTCTAATTGGGAACAATTAAATAATGCTCAATTGTATGAAAAAAATACTGTAGATATATGATTACTTTATTTATTTACTTGATGCATTTATGGTTTTAAAGTTGTGTAATATTTTCAAACACAAAATTAATATATTATTTCCTATTAACTTTTGACTTGCCTAGTTTTATTATTTTGTAGAAAACAAAATGACTGTAGAATCATGTTCAATTGGTATCTCAAAAACAGTGAAAATCAAGTTACTTAGTTGTAGTATTGAGGTGATGATAATATTATGTTATTTCTATTTTGGCGTTTGAAATAATTATTGTTGAAATGAACTGCATGAAGGACAGTAATTATGTTGCGAAATTCCAAAAATATTAAGAATGGCCAGTTACCTGATAAACCTTTTTATTAGCTCGTATTCTTGTTTGTCCTTCTACTAGCTTTCCGACTAGCTAGACATTTGAAACTTTTAGAATGCACCAGAACACGACGACAATGCATTCTTTTAATACTTTTGGCCATCTTTAAGCAGAATTGATTTCATTTCAGTTAATTCTGTTTTGTATGTTTCGGAAAAAAATCGTTAAAAGTAATATTTACTACTCACTATTATTGGTTGCTAAGGGGTTCTAGCAACTAAAAATTTTATATATACGTGCGTTACTATGGAAATCAATATGAAATGTCAGAATGATATTTCAGTATTCCATAATATTTATTCGGTATTTCTATCAAGTACAAAAAAAAAATATTTATTAATACATAGAATTGTGAAGTTTATATGATTCAACAGAAAATTTAAAAACATGGTACATAAAGAGTTCTTTTTATCTTGTAATTATATAAATTTAAACGATGTTTAAGCTAAATAATAATGCCTAAGTGAAGTATTATTATTATTGGTTTCTTATCCTCATCGTAACGAATTGTTTTTCATACGTCTACAAATTGGAAAATAAATGTCATAGCAAGAGGGTAAAGTTTTCTGCAAATTACCGTGAAATGCGAAGCAACTTGTAGCAAACTTAATCAGTGGACCAGTTATTCTTTTTTTCTTTAATTTAATCCACTGAGTCTCCATCTCTATAGAACAAGGTTTTAAACATATTTGAAAAATACTGATATATTAACGTAGTTTTCAGTTTGATTCTTATTATAATTCAGGTAGATAATTTTTTAGTAAATTATTTTTGTCTATAATATTTAGCTGTCAATGAAAAAATATACATTCTAATGGTTTTAAGTTTTTTACTATTCTATTTGAGTCGTTTTTTGCGACCCGGGTTACGCCTTACGGTGTCTTCAGGCACTAAGCGCACTCACCAAAAGGCAAATACACACTAACAATGAATACAGATAACTCTAACTTATATAACAAATCAATAAAATAAAGTAGGTAAAAACTTTATCACCTACCTATCAAGTGAGGGGTCACAATAAAAAAATATAACAAACAAATTATGAATAGTTTAAGTGTTTGTAAAAAACTCCTACCTTATCACTAATAATATACTTGATAAGCGTAGGTATAAATCATCAAAACCTAATAATAGATCATTTAGTAATTATCTTCTTCTCGACTATGTCCGATCCTAATAGGATCATAGGGCCTCCACAGAATGGAAGTTTGTATTTACAGATTTTGTTTTTACGAGAAATGGATGTCAGCCATTTGCTCAACCGATTAGGTCCATACACTGACTCATACACAAATTGAAAAACAATATGTGTACTTGCCAGACCCAGGATTTGAACCTGGGACCCACGACGCTATAGGCCGAAGCTTAAACCGCACGGCCATCGTGGGTGTTATTGTAAACAATAAAAATACTACACTTAAGATGTGTACAATCTTCCATTCTGGGTATACCATCGGTCGAAAGTATATAATAAAAAATATAATTTGAGAATTTAATATATCAGATTTTTTTTATTAAATGTATTATAAATGAAATTAGATAATAATAATAAGCTGTTATTGTTGGATTTTCCTTTTTGAAGCACCGTGTCGGTTCTCAAGCTTTTGTTGCTTTTCTCACATTGATCGTTTTCTATTGCCACTTTGAAACGAAACTATTCTTTCTTCCATCGGATACAGCTCGTAAATTATCCGACTGCCACCATATAACGGCGATTGGCCGTACTTTTGCCAGAGTACTTGCATTCTGTTTGCAGAAAAATGCGCAATTTTAACTGTTTTAAGCTGCAAACTCCGGACGTGGCATGACTGATTGCCTGAATGTATTGACGCTCTAACGGTTTTTATGGTATACTAACTTCGGTGCAAACTAACTACTTTTTACGAGTATTATGAAGAACTAACTATGTATCAAGTAGAACAGTATTTACTTTTACTTATACTGATAAAAGTAACTAGTCAGTATCAGATTAATTAAAATAGTTACATATAAAAAATCAAAATCGATTTTGATTTTTTTTAATGTTATGTTTATTTTATTGTCACACTACTGAAACCTTAATAGTTTAAGTCTATCGTTGAGGCATGGTCTTAAAAGATCGTGGCTAGGCGATGCGTGGATTTTGCAAATAACGCGTGCCCAACGAAATATAATTAGTCATATAAATCCAACATGCGTCCATTTAATGTTCTGTTTATTGTTCTATTACTAACAACAATATTATATTCATTGACATGTTTTCTATTTCAAGTAAATGGATAACGTTTTTCAGTCATCTTTACACGATTTAAGATTTAATACCCCCGTCGCCATGTTAAAAGAATAACATCTAGGCCATATATCAACCTACGATCCTTCAACACTGTTATCCAAACCTTTGTGGATAACAGGCACAGCTAGCTCAGGGTACTGGGTTTTCGTACTATCTCTCTGGTGAATTCCGATCCGTTACGGAAAGGACCATCGGAACCAATTGGTATCCTACGGATGTATTTGTCATACCGTTGCAGCGGTTAATTGCGAGTATTGAGAAACTAAACTCGAAATGGACGCCAACGAATTTTCTCTGAAAGAAAAATAACGTAAAAGAACATAATATAGGGTACAATTAAATTAAATGAATCACCGTGATAATTTAACCTCACTGCATTGAATATAAAATATAATTAATAGTCAATGGTACTATAACGTAACAACAAATAGTTACGTAAGTACAAGATAGCGATGCAACGCCGAAGGGAATTTACCACCGTACATATACAATGGTATTATAATATATAAGCGAATAATTACGTTAGACAAATGACGCATTATCATCTGCAATCTATAATATTTATACAATTAATCATCTGCAATTAATCCTAATTTAAACAAAATATCCACATGTGAGTGAGGCCATAATTGAAACAAACAACTTAAACTAATTATTAATAAAATAAGACGTATTTACAAACCACGTGGCGGTTTCCACGCGGGCTGAGCGATCCCACGACCACTCGTGTCAAAGTTCAACAGGGAAAAGAGAAAAATCCGAGCGAATATCGATCAGAAAACAATCGATCCCCCCCACCACTTATCAAACCCGAACGCTTTCTGCTAGTACCAACTGCAGCATCGTAATGTTGCTAGCGAGAGAAAAACCTCTTCACTAATTAAAACATACTAATTAGGCCGTTGGTGACGTCTGCAACGTCACAGCCATCACGAAACAAATTGACGTATTCACAGCTCGACGTTCGCTCACCGATTGCTAGCGAGTCCAAAATTTCGTCGCACCTATAGTTGAAAATTATTTGCCATTTCACTGAAGTACCGTCTTAAACATGCAGAGTTTGAAATTTTTAACATTTTTTAAATCACTGACACTAGGCCTCAGACAAGGAAATATACTGACCTCGCTCTGTGAAATGCAGTAAATTGCCTTAAGATTCCATAATTAGTTAATCAAGCTGGCATTACAGACTATTAAAGTCCATGGCTGACTAAACAATTACCCTCTAACCATCTCTATCATTTGTTCTCTATCTCTAGTGGATCATTTTCACCCTCTCTGCATTTTTCTTGATGTTATTCACCTATCTCCTCCGAGGAGTGCCTACAGTGAGCTCTAGATCCACGTGACCAGCGCATCTGTCTTCGCCCCCACAAAAAAGTTTAAATTGCTCGTAGATCTCAGTATTCGTACGGTTATACCACTATTAGTTTTCTTTAACCGGTCCAAGTATTCTATGACGTATACATTTATTTTCAAATACTTGGATAGCATTCTCTTGTTAATCCGTTGGACTGTAATAGAGTTTACATCCATATAGAACGATTGACTTTAATTAAAGGTTCAGATTTTAAAATAAAAGTTATTTTGGTTATTACATCAATAGCAAGAGTTATAGAGGTTTCAATAAACCCTACAACTGACGCATTATTGTCTATACCCATTTATGTAACATAGACAATAACGCGAACAGGAAATGACGGTTGTCATTGCGCGCTTCCAAAAGGTAGTCTACACTTGCCACTAGTCTATTCCTTTTTTTAATAACTAAATTCCAAAAATATAATTTAAATCTTCGCACTCAAACTTTAATCAATAATACTGTCATTAAATTGTGCCGTGTATCGAACTTTATTTGCACCTGGAATAAATCTAATAATCACCAACAAGTGTTTCAATCTACCTTCCTCAACACATGTCACACACAAGCAGCCTTCTGAAGATAATTATAATAGATGTTGTATCCTTCCATCAAGAAACAACTACATACAACATCTATAGACAAACAGAGAAATAAATTGTCTCTCTTTTAATAAGAAATATACATAAACTGAGAGAATCCTTATTCGGTTTCTCAGAATCATATTATTAAACATAAAGCTAATGAAACGTATTTCACCTGCAATTCGAGGGTTATCGAAATAATAACAACGGTTTCTATTTTTGTAAAATAAATAAACATTTAATTTCTTTATTATTGTTATAACTTATGAAAACAATTATTAACATTTACGATGTCAACAACCCTAGGCCATGTCAGAAAATCAATACTCCGTAATTACAACAGCGCGATAATATGCCAATTGCTCAATTATCGCATATAACTTCAGTCAGCATATTACCCAATAGTGACCTTCATCATTAATAGCTTGCCACAATTTATCGAATATTCATTATACACAATTACAAGATAAAAATACATTTTTATATACCACATTTTTAAATTTTCTGTTGAATCATATAAACTTGAAAATTCTATGTATTAATACTATAGGACAAATAAGGCAATTGTCAACAAATCATTTCTTTGCTATTTTGCAACAAACAAACAAACAAATATAGAATACTGAAATATCATTTTGATTTCCATAGTAACGCACGTATATATTAATAATTTAGTTGCTAGGACCACCCCATAGCAACCAATCTTAGTGTATTGGATTACGGATTTTTTCCGTAATAACTTTACATACAAAATAGAATTAACTGAAAATGAATTCAATTCTACTTAAAGATGGCTAAAAGTATTCAAAAAATGAATTGGCATCATGTTCTGATATATTCTAAAAGTTTCAAATGTCTAGCTAGTTGGCAAGTTAGTTAAAAATCGATCGCAATATTTGTACTGGACAAACAGCCACCGGATAAACAAGAATACGAGCTAAGAAAAACGTGGTAAAATAGTGAATCACAGTTGATGGGATCGGGCACTCTACCAACACGCTACAGACGGTGGTACTCACTATTAGAACGCCTCGGACTGAACAGACCTGATCGCGCGTTAATTTTTACGGTTAACTTCACACATGTCCTTGTATTAATTTATCAACCTCAATCCACTCAACACCCTCCAACATGTTCAAGTCCTTCACCCAAAATATTTTAATATAGTTTTTTCATAACTTATACACATAAGAAGGACATTTTTCTTGACTGAGACTGAGCCAATATTTTAAAAGAATGACAACTGTCGTTTTATTTCCAGAGTTCTTATTTTAAATAATTCTAGTTAATATTTGGCCACCAAATTTATAATTTACAAGTTTATAATGTAATAATATACTATTATGTAAGAAAGAATTCCGAATAATAGCTTAGTTAGGTATCTAAATTAAATTATAACGGGTATAATATATATTAAGTAATTCTACCTACTCAATTAATATATATTAATTTAGGTACCCTGGGTAAAATTAGAGGTAGAATAATCTTATAGACCGATAGTAATTACGTTGGTACATGAACATCGTATTATCGTTAATATTAATGATAAATTATCATTATGCTATTTAAGTACATGAGGAATATATTGTTAATTACAATGTGTAACTTAGGCATGGCATAATATTATATCCATCACTTAACACGGTGGTTTTGAAACATATTATATATACGTTATATTAATAAATTACTAATAATACGGGGCCAGCAGGGCTATTCTAAATAGTTGACACGATAATACGCTTCTGTTATTTTTATTGCTTAATTCTAGATACTGGGTATGACTTAAGGAACAACGAGGAGAAAAGTGGACACACCAAGCAGCTTTTCATTACTCTGAGAGTGAAGAGGCGATGTTGGACCTAGCTCGGCCACGTGCTGCAGATGCCAGAAGTAAAACTCAACCTGGTTGCCTGTTCTTCAAGCCGACCGGATTTCCGCGTCCTAGAAGGCTACCAAATACTATTTATAGAGTGTATACGGTGGAGCTACGAGATGCTGGCTTGGCTTGGAATGAAGCAAGAAGACTGGTGAGGGACAGTGATCCTTGGAGGAGCAGCGTGGTGTTCAAATGTTACGACTAAGGGCGGACAAAAGGGAAAAGAAATAACACAGATATAATTCGTAGTAATTTCATCAACAAGGCGGCTGTCGGCGCTTTTTAGTAGACTGTAATTTGGGATAATTGCAGATGTGAATGCTGGGGGAGAGTGGCCTCAATAGGAGTCAATCCAGCCAATTATCTTGATGCTGTTCATCTGTCTGGCAGAACCAGGTCTCAGGTTCATTTACTCACGTCCTCGTAAGTGAATGTTTCTGAGTAATCACTCTCACAGTTACACTTATGAATATAAATGATGATGACAAGTTTGTATGTATGATGAGACGCAACGTTCGCTCAAACCATATCAGATTTAGCAATTCATATCGTACAGGTATGTTATGTATGAAACACCTTGTGCCAGTAGCATAGCTTGATAGGTGGTCTAATTGACCGAGTTTGTAAGGATACTAGAATAATAATTGAATTATTGCTTGGATGACGATCACACTGTAGCAAGTTGACACGATCGTGGTCTACAAATAACTGCCTTTTTATTAATCATGGGCAACTGATGACTCGTTAAATACTTAAACGCCTGTATGACAACAATATATGAGGATAGTAGGTATAAAAGATTTTTGCGGGTTTAAAGATTGCATTCGGATTATAATAGGCCCAACCAGCGGTTATCAATAATTAGGTATTCTAATCGGATCAACGTGGAATCTTTAATTAAAGAAGAAAGCTATATTAATATCATGGTATTTAAAGAACTTCAAGTGACTATCTTTTGAAAGTATTTAGGTACAGTATCAATTTTTTACATCTATAAAAATATTATGAATTGAACATTTCTTTTCAAATCTTAAAAATATTACAATATTTCGGACGTATATCGCGATTTGCGGAAATATTTCAGAATTTATGTGGGCAAAGTAAAATTTATAGCTACCTAACCGAAAAAAGTCGAAAAAGAAAAAAAACACTGAGGCAATGGAATTTGTCATCAATATACAGCTTTTGGGTGTGGTTCCAAACCAAATTTATAATATTTTATGTGAGAAAATATAATACATTATCTTGAATAAACATCGACGACTTCCATAAAAAATTACTGACGTTCAATAATTAATATCATAATGTAGTCAAATATTTGTCTTAATAATAATAAATCTTTTTATAATCTGATATTCTTTTTCCACGACCCTACATCCCGGGGTGGGATTTGGCCTCCTCCACAACCACTCTCCACTCACTTCGGTCTCTCGCCACACTTCTCTAGTTACTGGGTCTTCCTATATGAAGCCACTTCTACGGCGTCAGCCCATCTCCTTCTTGGACGGCCTCTGGGTCTCTTCCGTTTGGGTAGCCACTTCGTCATGATCCTTGGCGCTCTAACTTCAGGCATTCTCTCCACATGTCCCGCCCATCGTAGTCTTTGGGACTTACGGTATCTTATGATTGTTTGCTGTTCAATTAGCTCTTGCAACTCGTGGTTCATTTTTATTCTGTAGTTCCCATTTTCCAACGTGGATCCAAAGATTTTTGGGAGTATTTTGCGATCGAAGACAGCTAATTAGTTTTCCTCGTTTTGAGTTAAGCACCAAGTCTCACAGCCATAAGTGACCACTGGCCATATAATTATTTTATCTATTGAAGTTTACTTCTTCGGCCTAGAATTTTTGACCCCACCAGTCGCTTGCAGGCATGCCAGCATTTATTCCTAGAGATAAGGCGGATTTTTATCTCCTCTGCTGTCTTATTTTGGGTATTTAGGCTGGATCGGAGATACGTGAACTTGTCCACCTCTTCATATGCATGCTGTCCTATGCCTATAATATTCTGCAGCGATACCTGATTGCGTGTGCTGACCATATACTTAGTTTTTGACTGGTTTATTTGCAGCCCAGCGTTTTCTGCTTTTATTTTAATAGTGCCACCATGGTCGATCATCCTCTATTTGGATCTGCTTGTAATTACTATGTCGTCAGCATAAGCGCACATCTGCGTTGTACTGTTGTTATAATCTGATATACTGTTTTTATATTACCTGTATTTATTTATATGCATTATATTTTTTATGAAAGGGCAGAAAATCTTACACCGATTCACGAACATAACATGAAAATGTATAACAAAGCATTTTTTCTCACAATGGTGCCAAAAGTACTGAATACAATTTATTAAAACGATGCATTTTGTGGGCAATATTAAATGTTTACCGAAGAGTTACCCACGTTTGCATGGGTATGTAGATACATACAAACAAATAACGTATGGATTTTACACCACTGTAAGCCTATTAATACTGGTGGATTAAAAGCTGTTAATAGAATATTTTGTACCAGGGAGATATGCATGTGAAAAATGTTACTTGAAATTGTGTTAACTATTTCTTTTATTCAACGAATAATTCACAAGATTTAAGAAAATATCATTCTGATTATTGAACATATATAATATAGGAAAACACTTTTTGAGAGCATATATTATAACCAATAGAAAAAATCTTATTTGAAAAAAAGTAAGCCAACCCGACGGAGAATCGAACTCCGTATCTCCCAGGCCCTGATCCGCTGCATTACCATTATGCTACGAGGTTACATACTAATAGTGACAAATTTTAACTATTGGTCACTTTTAATACCTACTCATCAGTGTTCTTCCAAATCAAGCTACTTTGGCAATCGATTTTTTATATTATATGTTATATCGATTATAATACTCGTATGTTCAATAATCAGAATGATATATTCTTAAATCTTGTGAATTATTCGTTGAATAAAAAAAATACTTAATTATAAATTATTAGCAAGTGCAAGTAGTTGCATCTAAAAAAATTTGGAGAAATTCCACGACGTCGGTTAGTAATCGAAGTAATAAGTAAATAGTTACCTACTTTGATTTAAGAAACAAAAATCGATTGCCAAAGTAGCTTGATTTGGAAGAACACTGATGAGTAGGTATTAAAAGTGACCAATAGTTAAAATGTGTCGCTATTAATATGTCACCTTGTAGCATAATGGTAATGCAGCGGATCAGGGCGTAAACCTGGGAGATACGGAGTTCGATTCCCCGTCGGGTTGGTTTACTTTTTTTCAAAAAAGATTTTTTCTATTGGTTATACTCGTAATATATACTCTCAGAAAGTGTTTTTCTAAATTATATAAGTTTAAATTGTGTTAGTTATTATTTTTATGAATAATACCGCTATAATATTAGGTATATTAGTATCATCAAACAATGATTTCATAACGATATTGCAAAAAATATTCAAGCAATTTAAATATATTTTCCTACATATAAGCATGCTTATAAGAAAGATAACTCTGACATGCATCGATAACTAGAAAACAATACTCCGGTGTTTTAAATAAACGGTACTTCAATAATTTATATAATAAATTTAGCATTCGGTATGAATCATAAATAAAACTTTAAACATTACATAACTAACTTACAAATACCAAAGATAAAATTTCAATTTCAATTTTTTTTAACATATTCTGGACATTACTATTAAACTCGATGCGGAATGTCTGGGACTCACGATTGTACTCGATCAAAACCAAATGACGCCTATTCGACGCTTGCATTCTTACGGTACTGCTTTACGGTAGTGAATCGTGGCACCTTACGAAGGCTCAGAGCAACCGTATACTGAGCTTCGAAAACAGATGTTTGCGACGAATACTGGGTGTGCGGTGGTCTGACTTTAGGAGCAACAAGGTGATAAGAGAACGCACCAAGCAGCCTCTAATTACTCTGAAAGTGAAGAGGCGACGTTGTAACTGGCTAGGATGCCAGAAAAAAACTTCAACCTGGCTTGCCTGTTCTTCAAGCCGACCGGATTCCGACGTCCTCGAATGCCGCTAAATACAATCTATATTGTATACGGCGGAGTTACGGGATGCTGGTTTGACTTAGAATGAAGCAAGAAGACTGGCAAGCGACAGGGATTCTTCGAGGCGCCGCGTGGTGTCCATATGCTCCAGTTAAAGAAGAAAGGACATTACAAATTATAAGTTTAAGACGTTCACATGATGACATGAAATATTATTATAAATAATAAAAGTAATAAAAGCGATAAAAATGAAAATATAAAAGGAGAATATAATATAAACATAAAAAAAAACAGTAAAAATACAATTATACATAATATATTATAGAAGTTCAAAGAATTACACCGAGTTTGCTAAGGAGACCCTATTTAAGAATTTATAAATTAATAGCGTCCACCTAAACTCACCCTCATGCAAGTGGAATATATCAACACCCGAAGCAATTTGGTTGAACATAGTCATCGCCCTCCCAATTGGCATTACCAGTGGCAGGTTGGTTCTGCACCTTGGGAGAATAAACAACTGACGCTCTCTATTTCTAAGATAGTTATGAAGGACACGGAGGTCAACATTGTCCAGAATAGTAGAGTTCTTATTAATTTATACCTCGTACAAGTCGAAAAGTAGCTAAATAAAGATCTCTTCTAAATAGTAGACTGCAGTATGTAAGTATAGGTACCTAATATCTAAGAGAAAGTCAGTTGGATAAAGCAAAAAATAAATCTATCGATAATAGTGGAAGTTAGTTATAAATTAGCGTGTAATGACTGGGACCAGATATATATCAGAAAAACACAACGGAAATTATTTAACAACTATTATTAAATATCTAGAAAGTATAATTTTATACATATTCAAAACTACCTAATAGAAATTATTATCATAACTTTGACGTAATATTGTAAATGTTTTTTAAACCATGTCCGATCCTTGTATAACCATATGGGCTTCCACAGGGTGGAAGTTTGTATTAACAGATTTCTGTTTTTATGGTAAATGGATATTAGCCTCTTGCTCAATCTATTAGATACACACTCCGACTCACAGTATGTGTATTTGCCTAATCCAGGATTTGGACCTGGGACCATTGGCGTTATAGCCCGAAGCTTAAGACGCGCTTAGATATTATATTATAGTAATTTCATATTAGTATTCACCGTATGATTAAAGTAGATTAATTACAAATGAAATACTTATTGCAACGTCCTACAAATAAATAAAAATATTTACAATATAATTCTGAGCTAGGTACCTAAGAAACATATGAAGGTATTACAAAAATGTGGGATTTGAACTCATATTATTTACAATCTGGTTAAGTAATTTTATTCTACTTTTAATCTGTCTATGATTCATGACGTGACGTAATATTAATCTTACCTAGTTAACAGACGCATTTTATATTCCGACAATATAATTTATTTTAACTAGCTTTTTTTAATCAAGGTAATTATATTACTATCTTAGTTATTACAGGAAGCGTCCGGTGTTAACTCAATTTGTTAATGACTTCGTTGCACTTTGAAATATTTTTATTTTAATACTGAATTTACTTCAAATTTAGAAACCTTAGATTCGTATAAATGAATATAAACCATTTTTAAAACATCAATAATATAATTTACCTATCATTGGGCCAATAAATTATGGTGGCCCTCATTCGTTTTTTCCCACCTACCGCAAGTCAAGGCGACCGGCAGTTACGGGTCATTAATCGACCGTGATTAAATACCGCCAGTGACATGCAGTTACCTTAAGACAGCGGATACGCCTAGGTTTATTAAAGTTAAACCGTCGTTAACTGATTAATTCGATTATACAGACTGATTCAGAAATTATTTGTGGACCACGGCTGAGTCGGTATGATATAGTGTGACCGTCGTCCAAAGCGATACTTCTGAATATCTGGCAAGTCATGATACAGGCTTTTGCCATTCATCAACCTCATTGAACACACAATAACGCAAGAGCGCTAGTGCAACCAGACCACGAAGCAAGTTCATCAACATCATAAAAAGTCAGTGTCTGGCATCATAACGTAACTCCCCCAGCATCCTCATCCACTACCACAATCACTCTGTCAGAAAATTACAGTCCACTTTGAAAAGCACAACGAAACTATTATATTAAAAAAAATCTTATTTACTATCTAATGAGATTCGAACTGATTTTTAACGAAAAATTATGTCGGTAAATAATATAATATAAATATTTTTTTAAAATTTGTTTATGCCTTATAATAAAAATATAATAGTGTCAATGGAAATATTGTTTTCATATAAAATTCAGTGCAAAACAGTGTGTTTTAATTTGCAGTGACTAATCCGCAGAGTGAACGCTTTGTTCAGTTTCAATACCTTTGCCATAAATAAACTTTCAAAATTCACACATTTTCTATACAACAACAAACAAGAAGGATTTTTTTTTGGTTAATGTTGTATAATAATACGCTTTCGTGATTTACGTAGCAAATATAAGTTATTTATTTTCACCGTACTATAAATTATGCTTAATATAATTTATTGAATGGTGTTTGTACACAAAGGAAGGAAAATGCCTTAAGGCTATTCGTGAAAAATGATTTTCTTTGATGAACGTCTTTATTTATTTTTACGTAGTTAATACTTTACTTGGGTAGGTAATCAAATTTGAATTCAGAATGGCCAGAAAAGTTTTCGTATATTTTTGTTTAATGTGAAATGAAAATGTGAAAGTTGTTTATAAAAAAAATATACATTTTTTGGTAAGGATGTACAATATCTAATTACTGTAGGTACTTTATACACTTCCTGTACTATCAAGGATACTGTTGTATAACATTTTGTAATTGCGATTTTTGACGTCACAATTACAAATTAAATGGTTTTTTAATAAAAAAATATTTAAAGCATGACATGAGCATGAGACATGAAACCGGGTCATGAAGTTACCTGATCTTTTCCAAGCCAAACTCCGCTACTCCTTCAGAAATCTCGCAACTGATAACTGGAATTTGAATTTACAAAAAAAAGGTGATTGCACGGCTGAAGGCTCGTGCAATCCAGGGTTTAGGATGTACATAATAATTTCTGGGCGCCACACGATCTTACGACCGTGAAAGATAATAAATATTTAACAGTGTGGAATATGGGAACAAATAAAATAAAAGAGCGATTTATACTTGACAGAAACTATATTACCGCAAAGACAAGAATTGAAAATACATTAAATGGATATTAGTCAGTTCGATACTTAAATTTGAAATACTAACTTTAAATACAAGCGGCTAAGTTTTAAAAGAAATAAAGCAAGAATGGTGGATCAAATAAATAGTTTTAAAATACCAAAATTAGAACGATCAGAGACTAACGAGGTGGTAGAAGAGGTGACGTCCATGATTAATATTAGGTAGACCCAACCGGAGCACGACTGTTTTGGGCAGCAGACAAAATCAAAAAACCGAGCTTCTAATGTCACTACACGCGACCTGGCATTGTCTCCGGAAATTCCAACAGCGCCAAATTTGTCCACACGACTTGCGAAGATAGCTCGTCCAAAGACAAGTCGGTGTGACCTGTCGAATTAATGAATATTGTAGATGATGTTTATTTTAAACATAACAATATATCCACCAAAGATAAGGCGAAACATAGCCACATTGAGAGAATACAGGAAAATATTAAGCAACTTCTTCACCAACAAAGCGTCCTAACTCTACAAATCCCAGGAGGATGCCTGACGATGTGACTGGTTAGCATCAGGCGTAAAGACCTCCTGTTTAATTGTAAATCTGCTGTACAAGACAAATTTCCTGGTTTTAAGCTTCCACGAAAATATGGCGTAAGCGTACCAAGTCCCGGTGTAGCTATTCCAGGAGTGCTTATAATATTGTTATGTTTTCGGCAACGGAAATCCTTACCAATGGGTCTTGTTCCTTCACGTGGTCCAGTGGAAGGTTTATGTCGGTAATAAGACTCGGTGGATGTTAATCTTCAGAGATGTTTATTCGTCAATACTCAATCTACAATGACATGGTGTATACATAAAAGGGATATAACTCAATAGAGTTCGATCCACAGTGAAACAACTCGGCGAGCAGAGCTGAATTATGTTTGAACAAGTTGAATGGTCCGAGTTGAATGAATCCAAGGATCATTTACAATAGTATTAATATGAAATAGTAAGTAAGTAATATTAGTGACGCTTAGTTCATGTACAAGAGTTTATATGTGTGTACTGTGTAGTAACACAGCTAGATAGGGTGGATAAATTGGGGTTGATCAATAATATAGTATTGAGTGGGTACATTATAATAGTCGAAATCACACCGATCGAATATTCCTAACGAGAGTACATTATTAGTAACTTAGGGTGTCGATGAATTAAATAAAAGACAATTATATTTTATTGTCATTGGGGAGATATTATACAGAGGGAAGTTACAGATCCATAACAATATGATGCATAAGTACGGCTTGAAAGAGTCACGTGAATGTGGTGAAATTCAGAACATGGAGCACATAGTGAAGTCATGTTACATATTGTATGCTTTTCTGGAGAAGTTTCAGTCATACACCAGACCAAAACATTATAAAGATTGATGTCTTGCAAGGTTTTACCACGTTTTCTGTGCCTTTCTTTTTGTGATTTTGTTTTCTAATGACTTTTTCTATTCGAGCAAAATGTTTTACATATTGGTTTTCTTTTACTATCGCTATATGAATAATATAGTATTATATAACATGCATAATATAAAATAACAAACTAAATCGGCAATGTTTTTCGTTTCGTTAAGTTTTGCCTACTTCCCATAAAGAAATTAACCAAATATTTGGGGCATAGATTCTTAT
This sequence comes from Rhyacophila brunnea, assembly GCF_057557595.1. NCBI lineage: Eukaryota > Metazoa > Arthropoda > Insecta > Trichoptera > Rhyacophilidae > Rhyacophila > Rhyacophila brunnea. The sequence goes on along the minus strand of NW_028232904.1, from coordinate 24,151,483 downwards.
AATCCCATGGTACACAATTAATATTTAAGCGTAAAAGTTCAAATGAAAGATAAAACTATAGCATTTTACTAAATACTTGCTAAAAAAGGTAATCATCACCATCAGTCAACGATGATTAAATTTAATTAACGTTATAATAATTATATTAAAACTTACCACTATGTTACTATGGAGTCAAACTGGCCGCAAGACCTAGCAGGACAGTTGGCCCTGCCAGTAAATAATATAGTATTATATAAAAGAATAAACTTCTTCTTAATATCCGTATTTTGTACATAAAATAAGAAATTCAAGTATTACGTTTTTAAGTAAACATTTATCCATCCAAGCACTATGAATTTTCTCGTCTGCAAAGAGAAATTTACGCTTCCCGGAAAATCTTGGCATTGAAACACTGGCTCTATTAGATGGCTCTTAGGTAACTATTTGGCTCAGTGTCTACTATTGTACTATATGCAACTTTAATGCTTTAGTTTTTAGTGAGTCGGGCGAACACTGTAGCCGTCAGTATTGTCGATCCAGTCAAAGAATTTGCATCTGTGATGTTATTTAGATTTTACATCTCAACATTCAAATTCAGAGGAATCATATCTCTTCTAAATTTTTTTTATTGTTATTAATTTTATTGATACAGATTTTTGTAGTAATCTATTCCTTTCAACATCTTCTTTGCACACTTTACCAATGGTAAATGCATGCTAACAGAATTCAATTCATTAGCATAATATAGCAAATCCCATACCATACCGCACCTCAATACAACAACTAGATAACTTTGATTTTTTCATTGTTTTGAAAACGAAATTACATCGTTACTTGATTAAGATAAATCTAGGCTATAGTTATTATTTAAAATAAAAATGGAAAATTGTGCTTATCTAATTGAGAACAATAAAACAACGTTCAATTGCATGAAAAAATATTGTAGATAGGTATATTATTTATTTATTTAATTCATTTATGGTTTTAAAGTTATCTAATATTTTCAAACACAAAATTAATACAGTTCTCATAAGCTTCTGACATATCTAGTTTTATTATTTTGTCGAGAAGGATATAACATGTAGAATCATATTCAATAGCTATCTCAAAAACAATTAAAATCAAGTTATCTAGTTGTAGTATTTTGAGGTGATGTATTATTGTTCCCGTAGTGAGTTTTTGAAGTTATACTTCTTTTGGCACGTTTGGGAAAACAGATGAGAATGTATTTTTGGCTTGTGATGAAGTTGCGCGCGCCGATGCAACACATAATTTGTTTTTATGATTATATTCATTTCGGTCTCACGGGTACATGCGCATGCGCATAGTGTCATTTAGTTATTCGTCCAATGCACCCAAGTAAACATCACGTGTTGTAAACATAACCAATATTGTGTCATAATAAATATATAATATGTTTATAAACAAATTTCTGGAGACTAACATTCTACACTGTTATTTTTTTATATTCATAAAACTTTATTTATATTGGAGTCTATATTTATTTTTCATTGTAAAGATTGTGTATCAATATTTGAGGCTATATTTATATAAGTATTATGTATGCGTACAATTATATAACAATAAATAACTAAATTTTGTGAATGTTGAGTTGGTAAACAATTCAAAAAATATATAAAAATTTGATTTTTTATTAATTCATCATGGGCCTTTCTGAATCGATTATAACCGCTGTATGGAAAATATGAGTTTTGGTCCAATACAATAATTAAATTACAATTATCATGTGCTATATGAGACACAGATGAATCGCGTACATTTACATCAACCTAATCCACTGTAATATTAATACACTCAGGTAACGGCTAATTTTGTTTTGTTACGCCAAAGAAGTATAACCTCTAATGCGCGTACATAAGTACACATACCGATTTTTTCAAATAAATATTAATTATAACTATAGCTTATAATATTATCTAATGCAAATGTAAATAATATATGAAAAATACGCTGGAATTTACTTATTAATGTTAATTAATAAGATTCTTGTGTTGAAACAAGATTTTCGAAAGCACAACTTAACTGTCAAAAGTATGCATTTTTTATTAGCAATCACTAACCTCTCTCCACGTGGCAGTCTTTGCTATTGGTATAAAGACATATAGTGAGTATTCTCAAATATTACTTAAGTGGAGCTGATTTGAATAATAAATGACAATTAAGTTTTCAGTCATTACAGGTAAAACTTTACTTAGGAAATCAATATATAAAATAACTAATAATGCAAATACAACAGAAAGTAAAGGCGCTGTTTTATTAATTCGCATTTATGAAAAAATGTATTACCAAAATTAAGTACTAACTCTTTCTGAAGAGGGTGTTGGCAGAAGTTATCGTAATAGTATACTAGAACAAGACAGTGACTTGCTGTATCTGGTATGGAGTTTCTAAACTTTTTTTGACTACAGCCTTCTTCAGGAGGATATTATATTTCATTAGCGACTCAGAAAAGATGGTTGACTTGACTTGGAGCCAACTATTTTTACAATGTTTTTATTAGCTCGTATTCTTGTTTGTCCGGTGGTTGTTTATCAAGTACAAATCTTGCAATCGATTTTTAACTAACTTCCCGACTAGCTAGACTTTTGAAACTTTTATAATTTATATCAAAACACGATGCCAATGCATTTTTTTAATACTTTTAGCCGTCTTTAAGTAGAATTGAATTCATTGTTAGTTAATTCTGTTTTGTATAAAAAGTTATATCGGAAGAAATCCGCAATCCAATCCACTATTATTGGTTGCTAAGTGGGTGGTCCTAGCAACTAAATTATCAATATATACGTGCGTTACTATGGAAATCAAAATGACATTTCAGTATTATATATTTGTTTGTTTTTTATTTACTTCATATCAAGTACAAGTTTGAGCATATTGAGCATAATAATTGAACAGAAAATTTAAAAACGTTGTGTATAACAACTTATTTTTTTCTTGTAATTATTTATTTTTATTATAAACCTTGTATTGCTTGTTAATTTGTGTAGATAGTCGAGGAATGTTTTTTTTTTATTAACAACCATGACCTTGCTTCTTCATACAAGGTGGTTGTTAGTAATTTTGAACAATCACAAACACCCAGGCCTTGAGAAAAATATTAAAATAATATGCATATTTATAAACAGAATTTGAATCAATCAAAAATAATGCGTGAAAGTTAATATTAAAATTTTAATTCATTTTTGTCTTGAGTTATTGACTTTTAAACGGAAAGTAATTATAAATATCCGACTTGACTGTCACTTGTAGTAACCGATAAGTTTTTATTGTAAACTTTATTTAATTGATAATATAATTATAGTGTTTCCGTTGGTTACTAATTTTCGTAATATGCAAGTGATAGTGTCGTTTTCGGTCGCAAATCTTACAACAGATGCCACCATAACTCCTCTCCATAATGTAAGTAAGTTTAAAGTAAACGTGGCTTTACAGCTCGAAGTTAATCCATAGTCAATCACCCAAGTGATGAACGCGATGGACGGCGGAATTCAGGAATCGACTGAGAGAAATTATAACTAGGAGTTTTACCGTCGTTTTAAAAAAATAACACGAGAACAAAGATGTATATAACTATTGTTTTAGTCAACGAATAATTCACAAGATTTAAGAATGTAACAGTCTAATTATTGAAAAGTTGAAAACACTTCTGAGAAAATAATATATCACAACTAATATAAAAAATCTTTTTGAAAAAAGTAAGACATCCTGCAGGAATCGAACCTGCATCTCTCGGGTATCGCGCCCACGCACATAGACTACTATTCTAAAGGAGCCATACTTAATTGCAAAAAATATTAACTAATGGCTTTTAATATTCACTAAAGCGCTTTCCAAATTGAGCTACTATTGGCGATCGGCTTTTGTATTTAAAATCAAAGTAGGTATAACTTTAATTACTAACCGACGTCACGGATCACTCCAAGATTTTTTGTTGTACCTTATTTGACTGTGACTTTGTTGTAAGTAAGTAAGTAAGTAAGTAACGAGAAGTTCTACATAGTATCAAAACCAGGAAACTACAGTACCTCGGCCACATTATGTTAGGACAAAAGTACAGTGTTCCCCAACTCGTCAATCAAGGAAAGATCAATGGTAAGCGTAGAAGAGGACGGCGCTGCATTTCGTGGCTTAAGAACCTCCGTGATTGGTACGTGTGCAGCTACGCTAAACTGTTTCGGGTAGCAGATGACAAATCGAAGATCGCCTTGATGGTGGCCGACCTCTACTAGGGGATGGCACAATAAGAAGAAGAACTTAAACTTCCTAATAATTTTAAAGAGAGAGAGGTTTCCTACTATGTTCAAAAAGATTTTTTCTAATGGTTATAATATATTTTCTCTGAAGTGTTTTCAAAATTATGTATGTTCAAATATGTTTTTCATTTTAGTTTATTTTTTATAATGTATCTTCACTAATAGTTTGACAGTTATAATTAGTGTATCATTTTGCCTTTATAATTTGTACCTGAGTGTACACTCAATAGTACATAACTACAGCACTTCACTGGAATATGTTCACCTCACACTATATGGGTTGCCGTGGTATAATTTATTTGTAAACTAACGATTTAGAGGGCACTCTACTTAATTTCCTACGGGACCTTAGCCTAGCGCAGTGGCGCCCGTGGCGGCAAGTTGTGGAAAAATCCTCAACCGCACGGTCAGGGGTGTTTGTGGAAACAGTTGCAATGTGTATTTGCTGAAGTACTAATTGGAACCTTTACTATAACTACCTGTACAAAATATAAACCGAATATAACAATAAATGGTACTGTTCGGTTATCAGGAATACACATTTTGAAAATAGCCGATAAACTGGATTATTTGTTAGGTTGATCTAACCAAACATAATCTAACCTGATCTAACCTAACCCAACCTAACCTAACCTTAACTAACTCAAACTAACAAATAATCCAGTATATGGAGTATTTTCAAAATGTGTTTTCCGCTGTATTCCTGATAACGGAACAGTAACCAATAAAGTACCCTTAAGGCTATACTTCAGTTGAGGCATGGTCTAAAAATATGGTGGCTTGGCAATGCGCGGATTGTGCAAATGACGCGTGCTGAACGAAATATAATTTGTTATAAAAATCCAACATGCGTCCATTTAATGTTATGTTTATTGTTATATTACTAATAATAATAGTATATTCATTGACATGTTTTCTTTTTTAAGTACATACGTAAAGTTTTTTAGTCATCTTTACACGATTTAAGAATATTTTCATCTGACGCCATGACAAAACAAATCGACGTGCGGACACCTCGACTATCCGTCTCCGATTGGCGACTAGTGAGAAATTTCGTCGCACCTACTGTTGAAAATTATTTGCCGTTTGACTGAAGTAACGCTCTTAAAGCAAATTAAAAGTAAGAAAACATAATAATATTAGTATTACAAAAAATCACGTAAGGAGTAATTTGAAAAGTACAAAAATTCACAGAATAAATAAAAAAAAAACTTTATAAAACTAAAATTAGGGAGATAGACAATGATTGGATCGATGCATTCGCCCTACTTCTTGATATTCCATTTATATAAGTATCCCGTCAGTGCCTCAATATACATAACTATGTCAGTATCATACTGTACTGAGAGCCACACAAACGAAAACGGTGGGAATATTCGCGTACCCTTTTACCCGCACCTCACCTCATTACTTCATCACTGCAATCGAGTTATTATCTACCTAACCTAACATAACTGTAGAGTATTGTTGCAAATACGCTATTTTTAATAAAAAAAAAGGTTGGAGACTTATCTAACTTAAATAAATTGCTCCTAATATTGTAGTTACTAATATGTTGTGACGGTATCATCAATATTGCTCAAACAGTTATTTAATAAAAGCACGTAGTTAATCCCGCGATGATCAAACTGGCTTATAATGTCATGGGTACCAGATTCGAATCTTGAGTCTGGCAAATACACAATATATTGTTTTTCAATTTGGCTTTGGAGTCAGAGTATGGACCTAATAGGTTGAACAAGTTGCAAAAATCCATTTCTCGTGAAAACAAAAATCTGTTAATACAAATTTCTACTCTGCGGAGGCCCATACTATCATGATCTTATTAGTATTGGACATGGTCAAATTATAAAATAAGTTATTTAGTTATAACTGAACATATTATAATATTAACACTAACAAATTAAAGACCAAAATAATAGGTGTGCTTATCCTATGTTTATTAATTAAATTTGTATAAATACCATTTAATATACTTATGTGTTTATTTTACCCCTTTTTAGCTCGTATTCTTGTTTGTCCGGTGGTGGAATCAATTTTTAACTAACTTCCCGACTAGCTAGACATTTGAATCTTTTAGAATATATCAGAACACGGTGCCAATGCATTCTATTAATACTTTTAGCCATCTTTAAATAGAATTGAATTCATTTTCAGTTAATTCTGTTTTGTATAACAAGTTATTTCGGAAGAAATCCGTAATCCAATTCACTGTTATTGGTTACTAAGGGGTAGTCCTAGCAACCAAATTATTAATATATACGTTCGTTACTATAGAAAAAAAATGACATTTCAGTATTCTATATTTGTTTTTTTGTTGCAAAATAGTAGAAAAATGATTTGCTGACAATTGATTTATTTGTCCTAAATTATTAATACATATAATTGTCAAGTTTATATGATTCAACAGAAATTTTATAAACGTGGTATATAAAAAGTTCTTTTTATCTTGTAATTATTATATTATAAGCTTGAATACGTCTGACATAGATACAGATAAGTACATTTGAAGAAACGAGAAAAAATGTAACCACCTGGAATGATGTCACTATGATTCAACTATGTTGATATAGCGTTAGTTTTATTAACTATTTTATAAAATACTTGGACAGATAAATAGCTACTTTACATTTAAAAACATTATGTATTCGAAAACACTTATATGCATAATGCTACAATATTGGAAATTATTTAACAGCTATGATATTAGGACAGGTTATTGGCCCCACTAAATCACATCCACCCCGTACTACACCCGGCTTTAATCAGGCGTGTCATATGACCCTAAATTTGTTGCGAAGCATCAGTATTTTTTTTGACTGGGAATGTCCCAGCGCATCTATTCTATACACAAGACTGCTATCGGCTGCCATTTAGGGTAGTTTATCATATGGATGTATTGAGACGGTTAATTGTTGCAAGAAGTTTACCATATGAACTGTCAAAAGTGCTACGTTTTAACAGTACCTCTCTGGGCTGTGTTGACCTTTAAAGCGTGATAAACAGTTTTGATATTTTAGACGGCTAACTTATTATAACAATCATAATACGTCAATAAATATATATGATAAACTGCCTTCGATAGCCGCCGATAGCAGCAATGTATAGAATTGATGCACATGAGCAGTTAGTCAAGATTTAGGTTACCATGGACTCAAATGAACTTTGACTGAATTTACATAACTTTAATTTATACAAAAATGGTCAAAATAGCGGTTTTCTATGTTTAATTATTAGACTAAATATACTAATCGAGTAATAAGATCAATTTTTCTAAAATAATATTACTTTTTTATTATGACAATAATTGCTAACGGTAAATCAATCATAAATGGTAAGAACTCCGATCAATAATAAGGTTTTAATGTCTTCTTCTTCTTCTTCTTCCACCCTGTCACGTCCTAACATTGGGACATAGGGCAAGCACAAGTTGGTGCCACTTCCCTCGGTCCATCGCCAACTATTGCGCCTCCCGACATGTCAGACCTGCATCACGTATGTCGCTCTTGTAGCACCGCTGCAGAGTGAGGGAGGGCCGGCCACGGCGACGGAACCCTTGAAACTGTGCCACAAGGGTACGAAGTGCCGCACTCTTTGGCGGCATCCGGAATACGTGTCCCAGCCACGTAAAACGTCTCTTCGTGATAACTTCAATCACCAAAGGCTGTTGTGTCTGCTCACGAACTCGGGTGTTTGTAACGCGGTCGTACCAATGTACCCCTAAGATTTGGCGGAGACATTGATTCTCAAAGCTCAAATGCCGAGACTCTTGAAGCTTAGTAAGATGCCATGTCTCACAGCCATACAGGAGCACAGGTAGCACGCACGCGTTAGACAAACGACATTTGGTCCTCACAGAATACAGCCTTGACCTCCAATGGTTTCAATGTACTTAACAATAATTATTGATTATAAAAGCTACTAAACTTTGCATGTCAAATTCAAAATTTTCCCGCGTGTCACAAATAATATGGTCTATGTGACACTTTGCTATCCCTAACATAAAAGACTTTTCTAAACGTGAATCAATCAATCAATGTATTTTTACAATTATTGCATTAATTAATACACAATATAAATTATCGTGCTTACCTTCACGTTGGTACAACAGTAATCTAAATTAAATGGCATAATCACAGTAAGTGAAGTAATATAGCTAAGCTTAACGTAAAATACTTATGTACAATACCATCACATTATTATGGTTCCGAAAGCTCAAAAGTTCAATAACTACTTAAACTAGTTTTATTTGGCATGATTTTAAATTCCACTTATTCTTACGGATCACTGGTCGCTTATGTACAGAATACGATGCCAAAATTGAGATTTGAGTTTGACATCAGTTTTTGATATAAATCAAAGAATCCGCTTCACCGTGAATATAAGTTTATAAATTTCATATGGATACTTCGTAACAAAGAAATAAGATTTGCCTTAACAAGTTTCTACTGAAGTCAGATTTTTATTTTAGTATGTAATTAGGTGGTGTTTTTTTTTATTTCGCAAGTGCTTTTTTTATAGATACTTTATTTAAAAAGTTTAGATAAGTTTCGTGTATCAAATCTAGGATAGTTTAAATTAAATAAATTTTATTAAATCTTCCAGTATTTTCAATCGAGTTTATTTTCTATCATTTACACGAAAACTGAACACTGCCGCATAATTTATTTCGTATTTCTTTGCTACAGAAAATCATCCCTGTCTGTATGATATTAACAATATCGTGGGGTTACTACCAAACCAGAAAAAAAATTAAAAACAAAATAAGACACCCCACAGGACTTGAACATTATAACTACTAGATTCGCGTTAATGTGCTTTTTCAAATAAGCTACAGGATCCTACTTAACACATTAGTTATAACACCGCGACTGGCGCAGTTCGGAGCAGTTGGCCATTCAATATAATTAACGTGTTATTTAAATGTGGTTATTAAAATGTAATTAAAACTACAGCAGTGATTGTAAGTGATTAAAGACAAATTTAACTAGTAGTTTATATTATACGAAATGCTTACCTATCGAATTTAGTTAATAATGTTGGCTAAAGGCACATGCCTTAAGGTGACGCATCAGTGAAACGCCAAATAATTTTCAACTGTAGGCGCGACGAAATTTTGGACTCGCTGCCATTCAGTGAGAGAATGTCGAGCCAGAAACACGTCACTTTGCTACGTGATGGCGACGGGTCAATTAATTCTAAAATCGTGTAAAGATGACTTAAAACGTTACCCTTTTACTTTAAAAAGAAAACATGTCAATGAATATATTATTATTGTTACTAATAGAACAATACGTTAAAGTGCCCACCACCACCCGTCATATATGCACAACCGTGGATATGCACGGCCGCTTTCTATGACGCTTTAAACGTGTCTGAAAGAAGTGATTTTAAGTGCTCATTCCATCCCGAGACGGAGCCGCACGGGACTGATGCTGCAACCATGCACCGTAGTGCTGAAAGAAGAAAGTTAAGAAAGAAAATGTTTGTTTTTGGACTGGCTCTGCTGTCCGCTGACGTTAAGCGCTTTGTGTACCCGCATACTGAGTGTCACGAATTGAAATGGATGACTCTACAGAAGAGTCGGGACTATCCCGCTCCCCATACGACGCTGCAAATTTCTCAAATGCCGCAAAGTTGGCCTCGGTTGCTACCAGATCTCCATGACCAATTGGGCCCGTGTGAGGACGGACCCTGGCAAACAGCTCCGCTCGTTCGAATTCCATAAGCGGGCAATCCCAGAGGATGTGTTCAACATCTTGGTGGTCATGCCCGCAGGTACAACCCGGCCCATCTACTATCAAGCCAAACTCGTGGAGTCTGGCGGCGAAGTTGCCATGGCCGGTGAGGAACTGGCTAATCCAGTGCGAAGGTTGGAGTCTTCTAGTTTGGTGCCTGCAGAATACGTCTGGAAAAAAACGGTAAGTGTGCCGCCCCTTGGGGGAGGCGGTCCACCTCGCCTGCCATGCCGCAAATGCGGTCTTGTACACAATGTCACTTACAGTCTTCCTGTAAGGAACGTCCTCGGATCTCTGCGGTGGTGTCAGATGGACACCGGCGAGTATTGTGCTGATCCCCCTCAAGAGGAGGGTGATCGATCCTCTGACTTGGACGTGCAGATCGAGGGGTAGCACCCCCGCGAGTACGGCAAGCGCGTCAGTAGAAGTTGTGCGGTAGGCTTTGGTAAGCGAGATCAGCGCAAGTCGCTGCCCGCTTAATAGTGCGCGTCTCACGAGAGTTAAGGAGTTTACTCGAGAATGCCAAATGCTGGAGGCGTAACCGGCAATTCCCATGAAAATTGCGCCGTATGCAACCTTAAGGGCTCTAGGCTTAAGTCCCCAATTGCTGCCCGCCATTCGGGCCATTCTCTGATAGGCCGAATTGGCCTTAGAGACGGCCGTCTTGGCGTGGTGAACGAAAGACAGCTTGTCATCAAGAATTACTCCCAGATACGTAACCCTTTCGGAGAAACGCACTGAGGTCTGGCCAAAACGAACCGTGGGCGGCCGTCGAGTTATGTTGACCCGAGAACTACCCCTGAGGAGGACAGCTTCCGTTTTGCTCGGGGCAAAGGTCAGCTTGTTCAGCAACCCCCAATTAAGGATTCTGCCCAAGGCGTCCGTGGCTGCACGCTCAAGTGCCGGTCGGCTGGTCGCCCCAACAAGCAGGAGCAAGTCGTCGGCGTACGCAACGAGCGTGCAGCCCGGAGGCAGTGGCAGGGACAGAACGTCGTCAAACAGAATGTTCCACAGAAGGGGTCCCAGGACGGAGCCCTGGGGACACCCCATGGTGGTCCTCCTGTGAATCAGGCTGGGGCCGGAGTCGTAGGTTATCTCCCTATTGCTGAAGTAGCTTTGAACTAAGGCAAAGAGGTCCCCGGGGATCTGTTTCAGCCTAAGCTTTGCCAGAACCAAGGGCCACCACGCAGTATCAAACGCGCCCGCTATGTCGAGAAAAATCCCAGCAACGAGGTCCTTGCCAGAGCTCTCCACAGAATCGATCACAAAGCGAATCGCATCCTCGGTGGACTTTCCGGGTCTAAACCCAAATTGTCTTTGCGAGATTGGACAGTTTTCCGACAGGTGGGACTCAATCCTGCTGTTTATCAATCTTTCCAATATCTTCCCGAAGACGGGAAGGAGCGTAATCGGTCTATACGCTTTCGGGTCACAAGGAGGGCGACTGCCGGCTTTGGGGATCACCGTGAGATGACCCTTTTTCCAGCAGTCGGGGAATATGCCACTACTCATGCATTCTTTGTAGAGTTGCGTGATCTCGTGTGAGGCAAGAGACCACGCCCTTCTCGCTAGCGCGTTATCTATGCAGTCAAGCCCCGGGGCTTTGCCGATCGGGAGGCTGGCAAACAGGATCCCTAGCTCGGACATGGTAGTGGCTGCGGATCGCGGAGTGTTTAAGGGGAGCAGCGCATAGACGCGAAGCTGCTGAAATCGGTCGTTGTCAATGTCGAGCGACTCGTTGTCCTGCGGGATAAGAGCATCCAACAGGACTGTGGCGGACTCTTCAGAGCTATTGGTGAACGATCCGTCGGGGCGCCGTACCGCCGACATGACTTTTCCGGGCCGTAAGCCCAGCTTCATCACGCGGAAGGGGGGGCCCCACGGATCATTGCCACCCATTTCAGTGACGAACTCTCTCCAGTGCACCTTCTTAGCCTTACTGATTGCCTTTTTGAACTTGAGTCTAGTGGTCCTGTAGGTGACCGCAAGCGGATGGTCCGCGTGCAGCGGCCCCTCCAGCGATCTTCGCGCTGCTTGTAAGGCCCTTCTGGCCCTCCTCATCGTGTCTCTCAGTCTTGTCAGTCTCGGCTTCCACCAGGGTGCGAGGTTCGGCGGTCTCGGGGTCGTCCTTCCGATAGTGCCCTCCGCTTTTTCAATAATGAGATTCGTGAGGTCCTCAGCCGCAGCGTGCATGTCCTTTGGCGGAGGGCGCGAGGCCATCCTGTCCAGACCCTCAGCAAACTCGCGGTCAAAACGTACCCAGTCGGTTCCCTTGGTCCTGAAACGCCTCGGCAGTGACTCGCTCACAAGTGGAGCGAGAGACGCGTGGCCCCTCTCGGTCCTGTAGGCGAACGTGATCAGACGGTGGTCGCTTGCTGACGCTTCCAAATGGACAGTCCAGTTCACGACGCGTCCGGCAGAACCATTGGATATCAAAGTGACATCAATGTGAGATTCCCCATTGTTGGTAGAGAATGTGGCTGGACCATTAGAGTTATTCAGCACCGTCAGGTCGTGAGTTGCCACGAGTTCCTCGAGGGGCGCCGGATTGTCCCGGCCAGACCGCGGCCCCCGGGGGGCCCACAGCCATGATTGAACGTTGACGTCCGCTCCCACTATAATCTGTTTGCCGCGGCATGCAACCAGAATTTTATCGAGCTGCTCGACGCATTTCAGGATGTTTACGCTGAATTTAAAGTAAGAAGAGACCACCACAATGGAGTTCCCCGATCGGTCGGAGACCTCCGCTACGGCAAAGAGTTCGCTCGACAAGTGGGCAAGGTGTAGCACCACTAGGGTAGGATTCGCAACGAAGATGCAGGCCATGGACCCCAGGCCGTGGTGCATTACCCGACCCCCACTGAAACCCAGGTTGGGGCCGTAGGAGTAAGGCTCATGCACCAGGACCAAATCGATGTCCATTTCCCGAACCGTCTTGATCAGCTCCGCCGTTATAGCCTTCCCTTTGCCCGCATTTAACTGACCGAACCGAATCATTGAATCGAATAATCCGTTCGGTTCCGCTCCTGTGCCATTGCGTACTTGCGCGCTGGGCAATCAGGGTCGATCGCTGCATGTTGATGCGGCTTCTTGTGCCTGGCGCAGGCCGGGCACTTTCCGGGGGCCTTAATATTAGGGCATTCAGCCCTATCGTGTCCTTCCTCGGTGCAATGGCCGCATGTGGCGCTTCTCGCCGAACAATTCTTTGCCATGTGGCCGTATAAGTGACACCTTGTGCACTTGACGACGCCACAAAAGTCTTTGGTTGGGAAGGATTCCCATCCCATATATATGCGCCCGTCATTGATGAGCGCTTCCCTCACCTTTGCCGGGACCGATATCACCATGTGACATTTTCCGATTCTGGGACCTGCCCTGTGGCTCAGTTTAACATGGCGGTATGCCTCCGAGGGGAGACCCGTGACCTCTTGAGTGTTGGCCTTAATGGCTTCCTTAAGGTCGTCCTCCGTCGTCTTGACCGGCACGTTGAATACAATTATCCGCGGGAGCCTTTTTCCTGCGATTTCAGCCCGGAGACCGGCCTCCTTTAGACCGGGAGCGGCGGCCAGTCGTTTGGCCTCTTCCTCGGTTCTGGGGTGAATGATTACCCCACCTCCACGTACCATTCTCAAGCCCGTTATTTGGACTTTTAGTTCCGAGGGCACGATGGCTTTCTTGACGACTTCTTTAGTGGCCGGAGACTCCATTCCTTCTTGTGTAGGAAAAAAGAACACGCCGGGCCTTGCGGCGGTTGTTGGTGGCACAATTGGCCATTCCGGAGAAGTCTGTCTGACCGGCTTGGCGCCTTTTCGAGTGACGTCGCTCCAAGAATACTTGGTTCCTTCACTGACTGCGTCACCAGTGGCAGCGGCAACCGCGTTTATGTAGGAGGCACGATCTTCCAGTATGGCTTTGCTGGATTCAAGCTTGATTGCGAGAGACCAAGTCTCCGCGACGACTGCCTCCAGTTCCATTGTTATCGCCTTAATTGTCGATGCGGGGATATTTCCGTCGCCGGAGAGTAATTCTTTCACTCTTTGGATTGCTTGAGCAACCTTAGTAGCCCCGTTTTGTGAGTCCGTAACATCCGAGTCGGCTATCCTATCCCCGGGAGGGGCAACGCTCTTTGGATTCTTGGCGTTTGGCCTCGGGGTTTCCTCGGAGTCCTGTGGTATTTCCTCAGCCAGGGAACGTCTTTCCTTCCTGACCTTTTTGACCTTCTTGTTGGCCTTGGTGGCTGCCGCCTCTTCCCTCTCTTTTCTTTCTGTGGCCGCTTGGCGTTCGGATGCTTTGGCTTTCACGGCAGCTTCCGCTAGGATTTTTTCCGCTTTCAGATCCGCAGCCTTTCGAGCAAGGATTTTCGCCTTTGTGGCAGCCTCCGCCCTAGTTCTCACCGTTTCCTTTTCGGATTTGGTGGTGTCAAGCACTGCATCTGTGTCAGAGTCCTCGGAGGAGGGGTCGGATTGCGTATTGTACCAGTCCTCGGGAACTATTGGTTTATCCCCTCCCGGGGGCGGATCGACTGCAGGTTTTCCCATGCCGTTGCTTTTCTTGTGGAGTTGCTGTGGAGAAGCTTATTATATAATATATATATATAAGATTAGTGGCATAAGTAAATGACTAAAGTAAAAGAAAAAGTAAAAAAAAAAAAAATTTTAAATTAAAAAAAAATTTATATATTTTTTCAAATTATTGAAAAAAATATTTAAAGAAAAAAAAAAAAAATGTTATTTAAAAAAAATATTAAAAAACTATTTAAAAAATCCTTTTTTAGAATTATAAAAAAAAATTAAAAAATATTTCTAAAAAATATATATAAAATATATATTCTTTATTAAAGAAACTAAATAAATGATAATATTCAATTCAATAAAATAATCTAAATTAAATTTAAACTTAAAATATATATGCAAGTAATATTATTAATAAAAAAGTCCCTCGAAGTTTTCCTCTAGTAGTTTCGAGAAACTTCTAGAAGGATTTGCAGTTAAGTGTAATTGCTATGCGGATTTCGAAATTCGATTCTTCCATCGATCATTCGAGAAAGTTCTGGAAATCGTTCAAATCAAAACATGAATAATTTGCACGTGTTCGGGGAATGGTACAATGCAAATTATGGTTTTTTGGAGCTAGAATCGGTTGGTCTGAACCGAATTTCTTCGGACAAACACCAAAACGTTGAGGGCACATACGCCTGTATCCCACAAACAATTTATCACTATAGCCCAAAGGGGGCCTTCACAATGTCACAAATAGCACAAAAAAGACAAAAAAAATGGTTTTCACTCGATTCACGAAGAACCTTGAGATTTTCCGAAAACTTTCCGACGACTTCGAATGCAAGGGGGCTCCCGTCGACGCCTGGGAGCAAAAACCGACTTTTCTGAAACACTTTCTCGCGACACTTTATCAAAAAACTAACATTCAAAAAGATTTTCTGGTTTTACGGCTTTCCGGAGGAATCTCTCGGAAAAGTTTTGTATCACCAGGTTGACATTCATGAGCCAAAACAGAGAAACCTTTTTTTTTCAAAATCGGATGACTTTTCGATTTTTAAAGCACAAAAGACCCGGGAGCTACACGATGTACGTCTTACTCGAGAGTTTGTGGCAAAGCCAGTCCCGTTACTAATAGAACAATAAACAGAACATAAAATGGACGTATGTTGGATTTATATGACAAATAATATTTCGTTTGACAGGCGTCATTTGCACCCGCGACCCGCAATCCGCGCATCGCCTAGCAACGATCTTTTTAGACCGAGCCTCAACTAATGCATGGCCTTAATTACTAACCGACATCCAGATCACTCCAATTTTTTAGTTTTCAAGGTACTTGCACTTGCTAATAATTATTTAATTACCTATTTTTTAAACATATCATGTACCTATATACCATTTTAAATTATTTACATATGTGTCGCTATATTTCAAAAGTCCATAATAGATGAAAAGGAGAAAAACAGCTTTTTGTTTTCTCAAATACACAGTGACAAGGGTGAAAGTTTATATTATTTCAAGTATAGAATATTTAAAAATAATAAATTCCACATTTTGATAATGCAGGAATGTTAGAAAGCAGTAGTTCTTCGGCAATTCACAAAAAAGTCAAAAATACTTAAAGGTGGACTTGGCTGATTTTGAAATGTAGCGACACATATATTCAATAATATATATTAATGTAATGTTACACTCTCAAATTTTGTGAATTATTCGTTGAATAAAAAAATGGTTTATTCAATATAGGTATGTATACACTACACTAACTTATCCAGTGCAATAATCTTGCAATATGTAGAAGCGTAATATCGAATCCTTTGAGTATAAGCATCGACAAAATCATCCATATTGCAAGTAGGTGCAGAAAGCTGCACGCTTAATAATATAGTGTGGGTACTTAAGGGATATATAAAAGCTGAGAAACGCAATAAAAACACATTAAATGGGTCTGCAAATCGATGCCCGTTGGCGGTATTTTCTGATATAAAAATATAAAGATATATAATCTTATATACCTACCTTTATATTATTATAGATACGATTAGAACGATTTAAAAATGCAGTGAAATACGTTTGATTATTTTTATAATTCGACAGTTGAAAATTAAAATGTAATCAAAAAACGATTATTTTAGTTTTACGATAAATATTTTTGTCAAGTGGAGCGGTTTTCTATCAATACTAAAGTAAATTTGTTTTTTTAATTGGCTCTACAATTCAATTTGGATTAGGGGTGGCTCTCGTGGTGCAGTGCGTAAGGCGCTGGCCTTCCAGCCGAGAGCTCTGGGTTCGAATCCCAGTGAGGACACAATATTTATGTGATTTCCTCAAAACCTGGGTGTTTATAATTGTTCAAAATTACAAACAACCACTTTGTACGAAAAACTAAGGACTTGGTTGTTAATAATTCAAAAAAAAAAAATCTATAATGGATCTGGGTCGTCTCACTAGAAGTTTCTTAACAGATTTTCGTTTTACGAGAAATGGACGTTGTCACTTTCTCAAACTATTAATTCTATACTCTGGATCCAAACATACATTGAAAAACAACGATATGTGTATTTTTTTCCGGACCCGAGGTATGAATCCGGGACCCATTACATTATAATGCCTAATGCGTAACCGCTCGGTCATCTTATGCATTATATATAATTATTAACACATATTATAATATATATATATTTAAATATTATTATTAATTCTTTCAACCGCTTCTCCAACAGGCTATGAGAATCGATGACAGAAGTGTAAACAATTACAAAAATCAAGACTGAAAATAGCACATAAATAATATTGTGACCTCACCGGAAATCAAACCCGGAGCACTCAGATAAAAGGTCTAGACCAGGGGGGGGGGGCAAATTGCGGCATGTGGCCCATCGCGTATTTTTTTGCGGCCCGATATCATTAATTGTACTTCTGATAACGAAATAACGAATAACTTTTTTTATATATTTAAAAAAAATATTGACAATAGATTAAAATTTGTTTAGCAATAGTACGGGATCTATTTTAGATCTATTAGATATTGATAGTGTACTGACAGAGCTACAACTTGAGATTATTGATCTGCAGTGTGACACTGATTAAAGAGAATTGCATCGTCGTGAAGAATCTCCAAATTTTACAATGCCCTTAATTCAAACAAATTCGACCAACGTAAAGATTATGCAAGAAAAATGTTCGTTATTTTTGGATCAACCTATATAATATATTATGTGAACAAACATTTTGGATCATGAACCTCAATAAAAATTCTTTACGATCAAATATCTCCGATGCCCATTTACAAGCAGTTTTGAGAATATCAACTACAAAATTAACACCTGAATTTAAAAAAATGTTTAAAAATGTACAACAATTTCAGTCTTCTCATTAATTTCTTAGTTATGTTTATTTTTCGTGATAATAAAATAGTGTATATCTAAAAATGGTATTTTACTTGCGGCCCGCCGCTCATTTTGAATTCTTGAATTTGGCCCTCCAGCCAAAAAGTTTGCCCCCCCCCCCCCTGGTCTAGACGCACTATACTATGAGAGCCGTCTTTATCAAGTACAAGAACCGAAATGTGCTTTTGAATTAATGTAATTTTCTAATTATTGTCAATAATATTATATTGTCCCCTTAGAACAGAACAAGCCTAACTGATTTTTTGATATTTTACAGGAGAGCACTATTAATTTTTTTTTGTTATTAATTGGAAACTGTAAATATAAGAATAGTGATTTAAATATACGATAATGCCAATAATGCATTAGTTAAAAGCATTGCTTATGTAAAAATAAAAATAAAAACTAATATTCTGTTATATATTTCGTCAAATAACGTCAGATAGGTTAATAATGTTCCAAAATGTTTTTAAGATTGAAGTTAAGCTTGGACTGATGTAAGACTAAGCTGATACATTTTTTATGTTCATAATTCAGATACGCTTGTTTTGACTCCATATAGAGAACAAAAAGAGGATTTTCTTAGTACAATAAAACTGTTTTCACAAAAAATGTGGAAAAATAATATGATTGTTGGTAAAACTCTAAAATATATAATTGAGTAGAGGAGGTGTGGTTTTATCAATTGAATATCAGGTGATTTTTTCACCATGTCCAATTCTAAGAAGATCCACAGAGTGGAGATTGTATTAACAGATTTTTGTTTTTACTATCAATCGATGATGGTTGTTATGTTCAAAATGAACATAACTAATTTTCATACTTCTGGCAACCCCGACTATTATTTATGGTCACGTCGATGGAGCGTACGCGATTAAAACAGATGTCGCAAGGAGGTCGCAAGGTGCGAACGCAGCAACATGGGTTTTTTGATTCTGACTGTCGTCTAGTATAGTCGTGCTCCGCTTGAGTTTTACCCAACATTTATAATGGACGTCAGTTAACGGAGCACGATTGCAGCCGCAGTGCTTGAAGCCTCTGATCGTTCCAGTTTGTTATTTTAAAACTAATATTATTTGATTCACTACTCTTCCAATGTTTCTTTTCAAACTTAGCTGCTTGCATTTATTTTAGTATTTACAAATTTCAATATCGAGCCGCTTAATAACTTTTTAATGTATTTCTAATCTCTTGCTTTGACGATAATATAGTTTCTGTCAAGTATATAAATTGCTCTTTTATTTATTGCTCCTACTTTATTCCACACTATTAAATAATTATAATCTTTCACGATCTCACAATCGTGTGGCGCCCAGGACTTTATTAAGTACATCTTTAATCATAGATTGCACGTTCCTTCAGCCGTGTAATCCCTTCTTGTTTTCTAATTAAATTTTACAGTTGTCAGTTGCGAGGTTGCGGAAGTAATTATTGTTCCGCTTGAAGAAGATCAGGTAACTCATGGCTCTTCCTTTTGTTTCTCTTGTGTCTCATGCTCTCTTTGCTATTTAACTATACTTTACTTTATTCCATCCCACTTAAAAACTGCTTTTATTTTGTAGTTGTGACGACAAAGATCACAACTACAAAATATTAATATATCATGGTCACTTGCTCAACATAAAACGTCCATACCTGACCCAAATATATATAGAGAAATAGTATGTAAATTTTCCAAATCCGGGACCTACAACATCATTAGCCGTGTGAATATCAAGTGAATAGGTGTTAAGTAAGTTATCCATCATATAACCATCAAGTACACGCTAACACCTGTAAATTAAATATAAAGATTCTAGCAATATGTGATTTAAAGGGGAAGAGTATAAAAACTCTTGTAGTTCAATAGGTTTAGTACTAGTTTCACATTCTGGAAGTTTCTGGTTCGATTTCCGTTGTAGACACGATATATTCATATCGACCGTGTTTAGGAAAAAGGGCGTAACCCTCACAGAACAAATTTTACAGGAGTGGCAAAAAACGTTTTTTGAGTGATTTTAGTTTAATATTTTTTTTAAATAGGCAGACATTGGGTGCATGATGATTGATGATTTGGTGTAACATATTTTCGATCTGATAATATTTAAAGAAGTTATTACAGAAGAATCATTAGAATTGAGGGTAAATGCTTTTTTCCATAAATTAAAACTTAATTAATCTCAATTAAAACCTGAATTTAGATAATAATTCGACATTTTCGGCTTATTTCCTTTTTATAGAACGTGTATTTAGTTGTATACATTGTTAATGTCTAATAAAAGCACTTTTTGAAAAATCGAGGGTTACGTCCTTTTTCCTAAACGCAGTCGATATGGTTATATTGATATTGTTTTTGTGATTAATTGAATGCTTGCAACAAGGCTATGCGATCAGTTATTACGTAGTGTTAACAAAAAAAAGTGAGACCATCCATAATACTTATTTTAGTACGAGTGACATGTATTATAATATGAATAGTTATATATTATTTCCTTCCATATAAAATACATCGTCTTAACATGATACAGTAGAAACAGAGTTCCTTATGCAAAATCTTGAATACAAAATAAAGAACAAGACAATTCACATTCTTATAATATACTTAAACAATGTTATGTCTTTAGGCTACAGTTAAAAAAAGTTTGTTATATTAACATTTAAAATTATATACAAACCATATAATATTAGGTACATAGCATAGAAAACCCATACAGGCGAATTTAGTATTATCGTACCTATTTAATACATCAGCAAGGCAATTCTAACATTTCACCTTATGTATTCAGGCTGTTAATTACTATAATAAGTTAATGATTGTCAAAAGATCTATCTTTTAACACCCCCTGTCTTTACTGTGTAAACTTTTAGAGCGAGAAAGAGTACATCAATTATATATTTAAAATTGAGATGTGACTGTTTTGAAAAACAATCTACGTCACAGGTTATGACTGCTGCCTTAATTTATAGTTCCTCGCGAGCTGTCAAAATATATTAAGTGGCTAAACAGTAAAATATTTTTTTTAATACATACTGAAATGTTGACATATTCAAATCTTGTTTGATGTTTTAATAGAAAATAATTTTTAGCATTTCAAGGTTAGGGTGGAAAATCTATTGATACGTCAGCACGAAAATACCCGAATTTGACCGAGGTCCGCAAATAAGAGACATATTTAACACGATATTTTTATCAATTATTGTAGATAACCGCTGATAACCGTCATGAGTATGGAATTGCTTCCGTGCTACTTTGAAACAATAAAAATAACGGAAACGTGCTAAAGTGTCAACTGTTTAGAATTGCCTGCTGTGCAAGGGTAATATTTATTATGCTTATAATTTATATATACCATCACCTTACTATTAAAACCTCGTAAGTCTGTTGAGAAGAATGTTGAGGGGAAGGAAAAAACGTAATAAAAACAATATTTTGAGCTACAAAATCATAGCTGCTGTGAAACTCATGTGAAAATTTTGATAATATGATTAGTTATGTTTTTATGTTTAAATTTTGTCGAACAAACTTATTTTTTTTTCATAATATCAGACATACGAGGGCTTAATAGGAAGGTGTTGATACGTTTATTATATTATTATTACGTAAATTAACATTTTCTTTTTCTCTAAAAAAGCTCAATCTAGTAAAATAAGCAAATCTAATAGTTGGTATGGATTAAAAATATAATAATATATTATTCAATATTGTACAGATTATTATCAAAATGCGCAGTCTAATACGTAAGGCGGGTTGTAATTATGTCAGTTTTTTTAGAGAACCAATCTCAATAAACTATTACGCCGTCAACTGAATGACTGTAAAACTAAATTATACCAATACATAACTCGTAAAAACTATCCAATATATCAGCAAAGGAATCGTTAAACGTATGAAAAGGTTCCATAAAAACGGCCGTTAGAGCCACCTAGATGAGGAAAATCACATCCCCTGTGCGAGAAAGCTTATGCTATAAGCACAACTGGGATTGTAAAATATCGCAATTTCTATGACTATATTGATTAGGTTAGAGAGCTTTTGTTTTACACCAAAAGCTTTTAGACTATAGTTTGTAATATATAAAATTTTCCTTTTCTTAATAAAATGTACGCTTCTTGACTAGTAATACTTCCGTTACTGTAATGTTGCCTTAGGTTACCCAGTACACATTACACTGCAATATTTGTAGTAATATGCACTTCGTCATCTTCATAATGTAATATTCTATAATATATTGAATACACATAATTTGAAAACATCTCTTGCATATACACACCCGATGAGACTTGAACCTGTATCTGCCGGATTCGCACCAGTATGCTTTTCCAATTAAGCTACGGGAATATTACTAAATTACGACGATTTGTGTCACTACATTTCAAAATCAGCCAAGTCCATAATATATGAATTGGAAAAAACAGCTTTTTGTTTTCTCAAATACACAGTCACAAGGGTGAAAGTTTATATTATTTCGAGTATAGACTATTTTTTAATAAGTTCCACATTCCGATAATGCAGAATAATGTTAGAAAGCAGTAGTTCTTCAGCAATTTACAAAAAAGTAAAAATTACCTAAAGGTGGACCAGCTGATTTTGAAATCTAGCGACACAATTAATCTAGTAGTTGTTATAAATTATGAAATGCTTATCGAATTGCTATCGGTTATCGGTTTTAGTAGTGCTACCTTTTTTGAAAATAATAACATTTTAATTCGATGCAATACTGATATTTCTAAGAAAAGCCAAAATATTACGAGGTTTCTGCCAAAAGTTGATAAATCGATAATTTAGGTATTTAGAGTTAACAACGGAAGGGAAAAAATCATAGCCTTCTGATGTATAAAACATGCATAATATAAAGCACAAAAAAATTAGAATAGCAATTAGCCTGATTTTAGAGGGCATGTCAAACTTCAAATTGCAATTACTCCATAACATGATTCGAGACTTACCAACTTTTGGTAGTAACCCTACAATATTTTGGCCTTTCTTTGAATTATCAATATTGCATCTAATAAAAATGTTATTATTTTCAAAAAAGATTACACTACTAAAACCGATAGCCTACATTATAATACAATTCTATAAGCATTTCATGTTCCAACTACTATCGTCGTAATTTAGGAAGATGCCCGTAGCTTAATTGGAAAAGCATACTGACGCGAATCCAGCAGAAACAGGTTTAAGTCTCATCGGGTGTATATTATAATAAATGCATGAGATGTTTTCATATTATATATTATTATGTTCAATATATAGAATGTTACATTCTCAAATCTTGTACCTTATTCATTGAATAAAAGAAATAATTTATTAAATATACATACTTTTAAAAACTTCTGAGAAATTGTATTACAACTAGGGATTCCAATCCCGGGATCCTGGGATCCCGAGCTATTTTCAATACCTATGAATCCCGGAATTGATAAACATAATCCCGGGATTTCGGGATTGATTTTTTTATCAATTTTTTATGGAAAATAAAATAAAAGCGAAAATATAACAGAAAAAATACTTTTAATAAAAAATAACTACATTAGAAATAAACCGAGTTTGAATGAAGTTTGATTTATACCCAAGTGTAGGTTGCCGATTCATTTTATTTTTTCACATAAATTATTAAAAATGGAAAGATTGGAAAAAAAACAATGCTTCGCACTTTTAACAAAGTAATTCCACCATGATAATATCATACGTTTTACGGCAGTTTCATATTTGTCTGATTAATTAGATTTATGATGCGGAAAGGCCATAAGTACGCCACGATTATTTGCTTTACTATTTTAAATCTCGCAAATCCATTCGTTAAGTCTTTACTATCAGAAACAGCAATCTCCTATTAAATTTACATTATCATTTAAATAACAATATTATTTACTCCGTTAAACTTGTATATTTCCAAGATTGAACGTATACAATATTAACAATAAATGTCTTAAATACGAGTAGTATAAATTATACTAGATTTATTTTTGACCGATTTTATCAATGCTGTTTGTAAATATAAAAATTTATATTAACAATGGAAAAAATGCCAATCCCGGGACCAGTCCCGGGATCCCGGGATTGTCAAATTGTAATCCCTAAATCCCGGGATCAGAATTTTGGCTCGGGATTGGATTCCCTAATTACAACTAATATAAAAAATCTTTTTAAAAAAAGTAAGACATTCCACCCCGCAAGAATCGAACCTGTATCTCTTGGGTTATCTGCATGACTTTTTTCAAAAAGATTTTTTCTATCTGTTGTACCTGATACATTTTCTCAGTGTTTTAAAAATTATATATGTTCAATACTTGGAATATTACATTCTTAAATATTGTGAATTAGTCGTTGAATAAAAAAATATTTAGTTAAAAATAATTTATTAGTTGACAATAATTTTATTAACGTAGGAAGCGATCAACTTTTGATTCGCGAACAAATCCGTTGCCATGGTGAATAAACATAATAATATGCATACCATAGACAATGATCAAGCAATATTGTTATCTTGCGTAGTCAAAGTTACCCGTATGACAAGACATAACAATGATATGTCAATGGCAGAAACGCAATAAACCTATGTCTCTCAGTAATATAAGGCATACAATTATGGTGGTATTTATGTCAGGATTCAATTGGGGTAGTCGATTCAATCCTCATATATAAAATCACCAGTTATAATTTCGTAACTGAATCAAAATTCATGTTTTATTTATGTAAGTTACCGATATCATTCATCAGTAAGTAGGTTTTGTCACATTATTATAATAAAATATATTATATCTTCATTGCATATTACATATTACTTATATATATATATATAAAAGAATATTGTTTGACAATAGTATAATAAATTCTAATGGATATAAGTTTTGAACTTTTCCATTTGAGTTGTTTTTTGTGACTTGGGTTTCGCCTTTCGGCATCTTCAGGAACTATGTACACTCAAGAAAAGGCAAATATACACTGACTGTCAACGAATACAATTAATTGTTGTTTTTATTTAATAAAACGCAATTTTTTTTATAGTACTTATTCCACTTTAATTAATATATTAGGACCGGTTTCGTCCGCCTCAGTGGGACATTTTCAACTCAACAAGTCAAGTCAACTCAACTCAACAACATCAAACCAACAAGGCGGACGAAACCGGTCCTAATATATTAATTAAAGTGGAATAAGTATTATAAAAAAATTGCGTTTTATTAAATAAAAACAACAATACAATGCAGTTCCACCATGAATTGACAGTTAACAAAAAAAAAAGGAATACAATTAACACTAACTTATATAACAAATTAATACAATAAAAAAACCTTGATCACCTACCTATTAAGCCAATAAAAAAATATATACTTAACAAACAAATTATGAATAGTTTAGAAAAGTAAAGTATTTGTAAAAAACCCGTACCTTATCAATAATAAATCACTCAATAAGAGTATAATAAATCGTCAAACCTAATAATGGATCATTAGTAATTTATAAACAATACAAATACTACACTCAAGAGGTGTAAAAATGTGTATTCTGGGAACAATGGTAACGTACTGGGAATTAATGGAGTTAATTAATGAGAAATATCTATGATATCAGTCTTTAAAAGTTATTATTTAAACAATTAATATAAAATAATATTCTTACGTGATATTATTATACTTTAGAATTTTAATTTTAATTCTCTCAAGTACCTTCGGTCGATAGTATTAATATTATAATAGTGTAATAATAGTAAGTATATAAAACAAATACTTCAAATGTTTTGTAACTATTCAATACACACAATTTGGAAACATATCAGAAACAAACCTATTCATAAAAATCAATCTGTTTTAGTTATTAAGCAACCTTTACCTTATCTAACAACGATACAATTATCTAATATTCAGGTAATTTATGTCTATAGTTCGAGTCCTGTTTGGGTCCAAACATTTTTTTTCAATTTATTTTAATATGCATGTTTAAGAGGTGCATCTAATGTATATAAAATGTTCAATAAATAATGAAATATTCTCAGTTTTTTTGAATTATTCATTAAATAAAAAATAAAATCGTTACTTAATATACCTAGTACATAATATAATGTTATTATATATTATATATAAAGACCACTTTTATGTTGTGGATATTTGGGGATTCAATTTCAATTCCAATGTATTTATTTTTTTTAACATATTGTGGACATTACAAATTATAAGTTTAAGACGTTCACAACATGACATTTAGAAACAAAGAAATATAAAACGGTATTACATTAAAAAAGAGATAGATCAGTATAATAGAGATAGATAGTATGATATTAAACAGTAGAAATGTGTACATATAAAAAATATTAATTAGATAGGTACAAGGAAGTACACCGGATGAGTTAAGCAGACCATATTTTAAGAATGTATAAAACAACGTCCACCTAAACTCATCCTCACGTATGTGGAATATATCAACACCCGGAGCAATTTCGTTGAACATAGTTATCGCCCTCCCAATTGGCATCACCAGTGGCAGGTTGGTTCTGCACCTTGGGAGAATAAAAAACTGATAGTCTCTATTTCTAAGATAGTTATCAGGGACATACAGGTCAACACTGCCCAGAATGGCAGAGTTCTCATTTATACCTCGTATAAGTCGAAAAAAATACGTAGATAAATAAAGATTTCTTCTTAATTGCTGATGAGGTGGAAAAGATAAAATCGTTGTTGCTTGGATGTTGTGATGGAGAGGTTATTTATCATTGTAAGAATAAATAAATCCAATTATAAATATGACAACGTAAGGTTATAATCGCAGTTACGTGATCGAGAGATTGATTGTCTCAATGAACTGAGAGACTTGATTCGAGTGACGGACTCGTGACGATAGTAGTGCGTCGAGTGACAGACTCGATGAGTGAGTGAAAAATTGTGAATTGTTATTTTATTTATACTCATGCAGTCCATATATTACAAGAGACATTATCGCAATTAAGAAATCATAACAGACCCTACTGATCTAGTTATGATTGAGGAAGTACTGACATCGTTTTCGCTCTATTGTTTTGTTTTGACAACAAAACATACATTAATTTATTTTATTTTATTTTATTTTAATTTATTTCATTGTAATTATATTTTGATAATTATTAAAGTATGTCACCCATGTAATGCTTAGTGGTGTGATTGTTACAGCTATGTTCAATTATATTGGTATACAAACATATTCATACAGTTTATATTGACACAGTTTGAAAGTTTATAAATTAATATGATGTTGTAAAATTTGTTGTCTTTAATTAAAAATGTTCATTAAGATGAAATCAGTCTTAAATATATTCTACTAATAAATTGTATAATAAGAAAGTATGTACTAATAAAACTTAGTTATAAACATTTTAAGTAATTTTACAACGTTTTTAATAGCTCGTATTATTGTTTGTCCGGTGGTTGTTTGTCCAGTACAAATCTTGCGATCGATTTTTAACTAGCTTCCCGACTAGCTAGACATTTAAAACTTTTAGAATATATCAGAACACGATGCCAATGCATTATTTTAATACTTTTAGCCATCTTTGAGCAGAATTGAATTCATTTTCAGTTAATTCTGTTTTGAATGGAAAGTTATTTCTGAAAAATCCATAAAAAGTAAATGACTAATATTGGTTGCTAAGGGGGTGGTCCTAGCAACTAAATTATTAATATATACGTGCGTTACTATGGAAATCAAAATGAAATGTCAAAATGACATTTCAGAATTCTATATTTATTTTGTTTGTTTGTTTGTTTTTTATTGATTTCATATCAAGTACAAGTTTTATTTCAACAGAAAATTTAAAAACGTTATGTACAAAAATTTCTTTTTATCTTGTTATTATTTATTTTTTATAACACGTTGTTCTATTTAACATTAATATTCAAACAAATTAGTAATACATAAGATTACTAATATATTTTATTCTTTAATACATTGGTATGTACATTTTTAATTAAGCCTGATTAAATGTCTATAGTTAATTACAATACGCATAATTTATTTAGATGCTAAATAATAGAAAATGATTGTTCAATTTCACATTGTTTGTTTCGGTATCTAAAATTTCATAATTGAAAAACGGATGTCATCAAAATGATATGATTTCACGTGACCCATTTTTGGGTATAACTATAAATTGTCAAATTATCTACATGCGACCAAATCTAATTCACGTTATGACATTGCAGATATTTTGAAAATCAATAATTCGATTATTTTTGATCAAAATAATATGAAAATTTAAATTGTAGATCATATGAAAATAGCCTAAATACTATACATATTAAATAGTAGGCCAATTTTTTTTTTAAGTATTACCAACAATAAAAATCATTACTTACGCTTTTGTTTCCTGTTAAGAGATTCAATTAACATAAATACAATTGTGTGAAACAGTTTGAAAATAAAATGATGTATCAAGAGATTTTGAAATGGTTTTTTGAGAAATGGGTATAAACGCTACCGGAGTAATGTAATGTTGATTTATAATATTCAATATTTTTATATTTATATTTTTGAAGTTATAATTCTTTTAGCGCGTTTGAAAAATCAGATCAAAGTGTATTTTTGGCGTGTGACATATAACACATAATTAATTTTTTCACACGAAAAAAAATGCACTCGATTGGATTCGAACCACCGATTGTTTGGTTATCAGCCGAACGCACTACCTTTACGCCACAGTATGATACTGCAATCGTGACGATTATACAGTATAATATTATAGTTAACAATTGTTCCATTGCCTAGGCAGCGAATTTATTATTGTCGGCCATTTGCAATTCCTTACGTAAAAAAACTATTAAGCGTCAGAGTGTCAGTTGGTAATTTAAAAATAAAAACAACGAGTAACCATTATAATATAATTTAGTAATATAAGTTAAAGTGTATAGAAATAAACCAACGGCGTTCTAATAATCTTGAGTGTGTAATTTAACAAGATAATTAAGAGCTAGTCAAAGAATCTAGTTTGTCACAAGTTTTGTTTTTGTTTTGTTACGCCAAAGAAATATAACTTCTAACGCGCGTTCATAAGTACACACACCGATTTTTTTTGGTATTTCATAATAATATCTAAGTATATAGTTGTGTAATTGGATATTTAAATTCTCACCAAGTTTAGTAATAAATAATATATAATATGTTTAGTATTAAATATATTTTACGAAAGTTTATTTATTTTGGAATTTCATTTGATTTCGTTGAGCCCAGTTGTCCCGGTGCTGATTCGTCCTAGAGGAGATTTTCACATTTTAGGAATTTACAATGGAACCCTGATATACTGTTCTCGCATAAATCATTTTCCCGCACGGATCGCTCATTTTGGAAAGTCCCGCCAAATACCCATAAGGACAATGTTAAATAATCCTTCATTAACCGTTCCCCGATTTCTCGTTTACCTCGATTATCGTCCCGTCACAAATATTAACCCGATTGACCGTTTTTGTTGAATATTTTTCATTTCTCCTTCGTAAAATTGTTTAAACCTTTCAGTTGCGTCGCTTTGTTTGCACAGGTCGGTTAAAGCTCAGTCTTGCCTCACATCTCGTATCATGAATTTTTATAAGTCGCAATTGAAGTCTTTGGCATAAAAACAACAAATGTCATAAAAGTCATTTTTTCAGGAGAGGGTAAAAACATAATATCTTGGTTGTATAACGTATATAAAAAAGCAAAGTATAATATTTTAGAGCTGATTTGAGGGACAGATGATTTTTTTTTAAATATATCTTTACACAGTTTTGTAACCATATACAGGGAACACAGAAATGCAATAACATGAAAATGGAAAAGTGGACATTTTGATGTTTCTATGCCAAGATCTACAATTAAAATGCCCCCACGAAGAATTCTAGAACGCTAGCTGAGAAACTGAAAAAAAAATTACATATCCCGCATTTATCATTTTCTAAGGGTCCTTTGAAAACCGTAGAATCGGTGTTTCACTATATTACGCTAATTGGTATCAGTACCATTAGTGAATCCAATCCCGTGCCAAAATCTTGATCCCGGGATTTCGGGATAACGTTTTGACGATCCCGGGATTGGCATTTCTTTCAATAATTAATATAAAATTTCTATATATACAAATAACGTTTATAAAATCGGTCAAAAATAAATTTCGTATAATAATTTATACTATTTAAGACATTTATTGTTAATATTGTGTACGTTCAATCTTGGAAACACATAGGTTTAATGGAGTAAATAATATTGTTATATGTATAAATAATAATGTGAAAGTAAAAACGTTTTATTTATTTATGAAAAGATAACAAATACAAGTTCAATTAAAATAAAAATAAAATGCCAAATGCATTAAAAAAACATGGTGGAATCACTTTGTTAAAAGTGCGAAGCATTGTTTTTTCCATTCATTCTCATTTTTAATAATCTATGTGAAAAAATAAAATGAATTGGCAACACATGGGTAATACATCAAAATTCATTAAAACTCAGTTTATTTATTTTCTAATGTATTTTTTTTTATTAAAAGTATTTTTTCTGTTATATTTTCATTTTTATTTTATTTTCCATAAAAATTGGTAAAAAAACTCAAACCTTAAAGTTTCGGGATTATGTTTACCAATCATGGGATTGATAGGTATCAAAATTAGTTATGGGTCTCGGGATTGAGATCCCTAAGTACCATGTATTATAATAGGTACTGTCATGTAATGCATAACTTCATATTATAATAACCATATAGTATTGTCGTCTAATTTATTATGCCTAATAAAAATGCAGATATTTGATAATTCGATTAAGCTTTCCTTTCTGATTGTTGTAAAGTTTATTGAAATTTAAATGAGTTTTCTCAAATAATTCAACTTTGAGTGGGAATACTTCCGAAACAATCGATTCCGTTCCTCCTGCCATACTTATAATACACTCTGAACAATAGTGAGTCGCGTTTCACTGAAGTTCTTTGAATAAATTTTAACTCAACAAATGAAAATATTTGCTTCGAGAAATCGCTTCGTGACTACTCAGGAACTAGTCAAATGACTTTCACCGGAAAGAATTATTACGCAAAGATTAATTTGTAAGACAGATATTTTATCAATGTTTTTTATTTATTAATATTACAATCAGCTATATTGGCCAACAAAATAATATATCTGTCGGAATTGAACATCCTATCATCCACCATGACTTGTCAGAAAACCATTACTTCTTAACTATAATTATTTACATCGCAACACATTATTGTTTAAGATCGCGAGTTAGATAGGATGCGTATAATTGAGATTAATACCCGGTTTATTATCATACATAAATATAATTACAAAAAAGGAAATTAATAAATTTTAGTGGGCACTATTTATGTCGAATCATAACAGCCTACCTGCACCCCTAACCACTGATATATAATAGTATAAGTTAAATGGACAAAAGAGGAATATAAAATAGATAAAATATGACCAGTCGAAGTAAACGTAACCGCTAAATTCAGATGGATTGTGAAGTTGCGTGGTCTGCCATGTGATGAAAAATACTGCCAGCTCGTAATTTTAGTATTATAAGTATTGTCAGCATAGAGCTGATTACGTCGCCCCGATTTGCTACAATTATTTGATCAAAATTATTGTCTATAGCTATGTTATGTCACATATATTTTAAAGAACAGTTATTTATATTTAGATGTAAACTTTATGTAATTACAACGTTTTTATTAGCTCGTATTCTTGTTTGTCCGGTAGTTGTTTATCCAGAACAAATCTTGCAATCGATTTTCAACTAACTTTCCAACTAGCTAGACATTTGAAACTTTTAGAATATATCGTGTTCTGCCAATGCATTCTTTTAATACTTTTAGCCATCTTTAAGCAGAATTGAATTAATTTTCAGGTAATTCTGTTTTGTATGAGAAGTTATTACAGAAAAATCCGTAAAAAGTAAAAGACTAATATTGGTTGCTAAGGTGGTGGTCCTAGCAACTAAATTATTAATATATACTTGCGTTACTATATAAATCAAAATGACATTTCAGTATTCTATATTTGTTTTTTTTTTTATTTACTTCATATCAAGTACAAGTTTGAGCATAATAATTTAACAGAAAATTTAAAAAAGTTCTACATAAAAAGTTTTTTTTATCTCGTAACAATTTTTAATATATCATCTTAATTGATAATAATATAAAACGATTATGAAAAGAGAATAAACCACTTGGTTGGTTTTAAAATAGAGTATTATATTTTATAAGTTTTTAAGTACCTATATCACGCAAATTTAATAATAAAAATTATTGTTTCAGTTAAATTAAATCCCTTATCGCTTAGCATACCTTTATCCTTCAAGGAAAGTGGTCTTAAATTCATTGCGCGAATCTTTTCATAAAATATTTTTTGTGAGATTAATTATTGCATTATCTTACCCCTTTTTCAAAAAAAACTCACATTTTTAAGTACATTCAAAATAATTTACCTCTAGCTAACAGTTTAAACCCTCTTGTAACCATATAAGTATTTAATATATTTTATTTCATACTCAGTTACGTAAATCTCGCATTTACTTTGCACATAACGTCAATTTACATAAACTAAGAAACATTACTAGATGGCAGCTGTACTACCTGTCGATATTCACAAACTCCTTATCTCCTTCTCTCTCGTGAGTTTGGACTCATATATTAATTTGTCTATGAGCTGCAGCATCAGACTAAACAAGTCTTTGTGGAATCCTACCATGAAATTGTTGAACTCATTTATTTGTCAAAATGGCGACGCTTAGCTGAAGGTTTTTTCCTCAATTATAATATTTCTATTTTACGATTGATTATGTATAAGGTTACAGTATATCACAACACACTAGAATTACCCTTAAATATGTTTTATCGTCATCAGCCGGGGTCAATCCACTGCTGGATGAAGGCCTCCCCAAGCTTCTTCCATCTCTCTCGGTCCTGTGTCATTCGCTGCCACGTATTTCCACCGAACTTTATCAGTTCGTCAATCCAGCGGCTTTTAAGGCAACCCTGTGGCCGTTTCGTGCCCCTTGGGTACCATTGGATGACGGCATTTGTCCAGCGGCCGTACTTACGGCGAGCAATGTGCCCCGCTAATCTACATGTCAGCTGTTTGGCAACGTCTATTTTAATAATACACAAATGTCTTATCTAAACGCCACTTTGTTGATTTTTTTTAACACTTTGACTTTCGATTTTTCCACCAAAGTAATTAAAGTTAAATCAAATATATTTATATAGAAAATGTCATTTTCAAAGATGTAATATAATTTTAGAAATCGCATGTTCTAGCCAACATCGTAATGAATAAAAATATACATCTTAATACTTTTATTTCTATCTATCACAGATTAATTGTAAAATCATTTAATACTTTTTATATCTTTGATATGCTATTACTGCACTGTAAGCATAGTTTGTCAAACTGTTATGAGGGTATCATTTGTTTTCTTTCACGATCCGATTAAAATAAACGATTTCTCTATTCCTTGATTTTTAAAAATTATTTTTTCTTTTTTCAACCATGTCCAATCCTAATAGGATCATATATTATGGGCCTCCACAGAGTGGTGGTTTGTATTGACAGATTTTGTTTTTATGTCAGCCACTTGCTCAACCTATTAGGTCCATACTCTGACTCATACACAAATTGAAAAAAAAACTATATGTGTACTTTCCGATGCAATAGGTCAACTCATATTACTCAAGAATATTAACACTTTCAGCCCCGGCAGGTTTTTATAAATCTAGCCCTATTCCCGGACAAATTTGAGTGAAATCGGTGTTTTATAGTAAATAATGTAATCTTATTAATTGAGTTAGCATTTACTTGGTAGAATTCCATTTTACAAGAAATGAAAATATAATTAATATTAAATTCTACAGGTTTTTAAAAAAAGGTTTGTCGATAGCTATTTCGGTTGTAACACCATTATCCAAATTATCCAAAAGTAATCACATAATTAATGAAAATTTGGTAATGCATTCGTCGCCACTATTTAATATAATTTAAACACACGAATAATACAATTATACTAATAATATTTTAATTGATTAATAATGTCAATCTCGAACACTGTAATTTTGATAAATTTGATATCCATTAAAAAACCCACTTAGGGTTTTCAAAGTATTAATAATATTACAATTAATAATAAGTGTACAAATTCATAATATTGCTTGAACGAGTAAGAGAATGTGGTCTGTCTCTATCTATACACGTGTAGTATTTAAGCAAAGCCAAGCGGCCTATCTGAATAGTCTTGATAATGGTGTTACAACCGAAATAGCTATCGACAAACCTTTTTTAAAAACCTGTAGAATTTAATATTAATTATATTTTCATTTCTTGTAATGTATTCTTAGTTTATTGGGTTATAAGAATATTTTAATGAAACTTTCAAAAACAATAGAAAACAGTTTGTTAATTTCAAATAGTGTAATATTTTTGCCAACAACCTACTTTATGCAGAGGAACACCACACTTTTTACACGTGTACCGAGTCTCGTCTCTCTTCTTCATCTTGGCACATTCCTTACATACCCTTGACGGGTATGCCTTCTTATGTGTTACTAAAATCGTCTGTAAGGTATGTCCAGTTATATTTCCAGATAATTTGTCAAGCGAATACAGCATCACATTACGCCTCGGAGCCGGAGAAGACGAGATATCGTTACCAGAGGACAGTAATAAAGTAACAACAAATTCGGGCTTCGTTACACACTTATTTCTGAAATTAAGGCCCAAATCTATCATGTCGCTGGAATGGATAATTGATATCATCCTCACTATGCGCTTATATCTCCAAGAATGTAAGACAATATCTCCTTTTATACAGATAACCGACTCACCCTTCCGTTCAAAGACTGAACTCAAGTTGAAGACCTCTATTTTTGCGAATAGTCCCACAGACTCTAATGTTTTTCACCAGCAACTACTTAGCCAACCCGATACTATTGTAAACTGCCCAGGTGCTGGAGTATATTCTACTGTTGAGCACGATTCAGTCACACGAGCACTACGCCTTGCATGTCCTCCTCGCCTGCCTCTGCTTACACTAATTAAGATATTCTTATTACATACAATGCAAGTTCCTTTATTTATGATATATATTTGGGAATAATCTCATAATTATAGGTAAGTATAAGAAAAAAACCAAGACGTCATAAATTGACGGTTACGTGACGGTTAAAATGTTATTTGAACCGGAGATACCCTAAATCCCTTCAGTTTTAAGATACAAAATAGAATTTGTTTCGCGGGAATACTCGCTGAAGGAAGAGTACTTCATAATTAAATTGTGGAAGAGGCTTTAATAAGCGAAAACATAAAGGATAGAGGGGTGGGGCGACATTTATTGCTTTCCTGAGACGGCATTATTTTTTGGTAACCTTTCCGGGCGCGTACAAATTATGTTTTCATCCCTTGTTTGTCTTTGTTGTTTTACAGGGGGATCCCCAATGGGTTGTGTCAGTTTCGTCGCTGACTATATCGCAAACTATACTCAGCGTCGGAATGGTTTCAGTATTATTCATAATAATAACATAAAACATAATATTATGAGACAATGAACTATTACATAATATGTTTGAGTTAGGGCGGCTCTCGTGGTGCAGTGCGTAAGGCGCCTGTCTTCCACTTGAGAGTTCTTGGGTTCGATTCCCGGTCAGAACACACAATATTTATGTGTTTTTCTCAAAGCCTGGGTGTTTGTGATTATTCAAAATTACTAACAACCATCTTGTACAAAAAAGCAAAGAAATGGTTATTAATAATTCTAAAAAATATATATATATATATATTTGAGTTACCCTGTTTCTACTTCACATGCATATGCAGTTACGATTTGTGATTTGATTACTGCGTGAACACCGAACCAGCTCCAGCAGGTTTATGTTGAATCATTAACAACTACAGTAAGTTAGTTGTATTTGTTACAATAAGTGCTATGTTTCAACAGAACCTCTCTTAGCTATGCTAAATTTTAAAGTGAGATAGACAGTTTTGACTGTTTAGACGGCCAACTTATTGTAATTGTTACAATAAGTGCTAATACTTCGATACAAACCTACCCTAGATAGCTGTCGTAGCGGCCAAAAGCAGTCTTGTGTATTATAGAATAAATGCGCTGGAGGGAGGGGGGGGTTGGACCCGAACCCTCCTGCCAATGTTGTGTGTACACCTGTTCATTACATATTTGAATTCTGATTCGTTTTCCGTATTTATCTTTAACTCGACTACGCATTAATTCTTTTACGTTAAGGCTATACTTTAGCTGGGGCACGGTCTAAAACGATCGTGACTACGCGACGCAAAAATTGTACAAACGACGCGTGCAGAACAAAACACAATTTGTCATAAAAAATCAAAATGCGTCCATTTAATGTCATATTTATTGTTCTATTAGTAATAATCTTTACACGATTTAAGAATTAATTCCCTCGTCGCCATCATAAAACAAATTGACGTATTCACAGCTAACTTTCGTTTTCCGATTGCCAGCGAGTCCTAAATTTCGTCGCACCTATAGTTGAAAATTATTAGCCATTTCACTGAAGTATGCTCTTAAAAAGAGCGCTACTATAGTGCCATAAACCCAATATAAAAGTCAGCATATGTAGCATTGTAATTAAAAAATAACCATAAATACTACTGGCGCTGAAACTCCGGCACTGAATTACTGGCGCTGATTTCTCTACACCTAGGTGATATTCATCCCTGGTCCTACGAAAAAGGGTACAAAAGAAATGCGCAAATCGAAACTTGACAAGAACAAAATCGAAGCTCAGTGTTTTTGGGGAATTTTTCGTTGTCTGTGTCAACGTGGGAATTTTAATTAGGTAATTTATTTTCCTGATCAAAACTAGCCTGTATATTTTATAAAAGGTTTTTTTTTTTGAATATAATATATTTTATTTAAGAATAGTTTGTATATGTACGTATTATTTTACAGCTTTCAATTTGTAGGTAGGTACATGAAAAACTAATTTTATTTATTGTAAATAATAAAAGTTACAAAAAATATTATAGGTATATAAATATAATTTTTTTATACTACTATGATAATAGTGAAATATTAATGTAGTTAGTTGAGTATACGCTTCATAAATTTTCACTCCAACAACTGTTTGACACTGACAATAAATGTTTTTTTTACATATTATTTTATCTGTCTATTTATTTGTTACTACGTAATAATATTATATTATTAGAAGTGAATATCATTCGATCTAATTTTATGCGAGATAATCAGGCAAAGGGGCGTATCAATGTATTAAAAAGTGCAATTTTATAAAACGTAGACTCTAATAATATAATTGAAACAAACACTCAGGTTTCAAGAAAATCACATAAATATGTTTGTGGCCTTACAGGGAATCAAATCCAGAGCCACCGGTTGAAAGGCCAGCGCCTTACGCACGAGACTGCGTAAGCTGATTTTTTTGGATGATAAGATGCAAAATTTGATTACTCGATATATAGTTTTGGCCATTCTAAGCTCAAGACACTACCGCCTTTATTAAAATTCAAAGCTTTAAATATGCCTAAAAACTAAAGGAAATCAAAAACACACCTCAGCTGAATCTACTCAGAAAAATTGCAAGATGAAAATGCAGGCAGTGCCTACAAACACCGACCTAACCACAGTTCTGCTAATACTTCAACAGCACCTTAATCAAGCCATTTTCAACCAAGCTAGACCACCCCTCATCAAATTGGGGAGGAAACCTCTCTCAATGGTACTTATTCAGACGAAAGGAATATATACTAACTTATACCTATACCAGAATAACGTCTCTAGAACTTTAAATAGTAGGGTATTTTAAGATAAAAATATTATTTAATAAATTATTTTATATTCAACAAATAATTCAAAAGATTTTTTACTGAACATACTTAATTTCAAAACCCACTTGACACCCAACATGATTTGAACTTGTGCCTCTCCAGACCGAGTGATCCTGATATCGGTTAGTAATTAAGGTAATACAATACTTTGATTTAAAATATAAAATGTAAAAACTATTTGATAGCTTCATCGAAATTAAATAAGACACATATAAGGAAGGTGGTCAGTGCACATGGGCACGATTTCCGAGGGGTGCAAGTTTAAATCATGTTGGTGTTCGTATTTAAAAAAAATATTGATTACATTATTCCTCATAAGTAATTTCAAAATATGTATTATTAAATATTTATAATAATAAAATTGATAATAGGTATTTATTTTTATTCTCTGTTCTCTTCAATATTTGTTAATTGTTAATTGTTAATAACACAAACATTGAATATTGGCAACGCTTGTTTTCAGTTTTTAAAAAAATATAATATTATATTATATTCTAATGCTAATGGATTTAAGTTTTGGACTATTCCATTTGAGTCGTTTTTTGCGACCGGGATTTCACCTTTTTGCATCTTTGGGCACTGTGTACACTCACCAAAAAGCAAACACACACTAATAACGAACACTATTATCTCTAACTTATATAACAAATCATATTGACATGGGTATCGGTATTGATATACAACATTTTTATAATATGTATGTATTGGGTCACTACTGTGGTGTTCGATGTGTGGGTTGAGGATGATAATAATGAAGTCTACGATGTAGCAGGATGAGATTTATTAGCAGCGTATCGGTACAATAGTATATTATACAATGATAGTACATATAATCTACTGAGATAGTTACGAGCTAGGTACTTGGATTCGAGTGACATTTAGATAAATTATTCTTCGTTATTTATACAATAAAAAGTAATACATTAACATTAAATTCTGTTACATAATCATATTGGACTAATTATAGAGTCAGCGTTTTAACTCAAGTAGCGAAATGAAATATTATTTATTATTACAGTCGTAAGAAAATATGATACCATGAAAAATGATTATTCGGCTAATACACCGTAATGATATAATGTGCTGTGATATGATGTAATAATAAACCATATTTAATATTGCCAATCAACTTGCTGATCTAGCTAAGAGTTGTTTTCTGCAAATTGATTCGCTGGGAATATATTACTGCAGAGTAATTTGATACATTAAACAATAGATATCTGATCGTTATTATTCTGCAGCGATTCTGGATGTGCGTTTGTATACGTGTGTATGTAAATATGATATATTAGGTGGGTTTATTTGTCGATTTTTTATATTATTTAGCAAATATTAATATAAAAAAGTAATTATCATGTAAGGATATTATTGAATTTTAATTGCTTAACTAATAACTTTTAAAGACTGGTATCATAGATATATCTCATTAGTTAACTCCATTAATTCCCAATACGTTGCTATTGTTCCCAGAATGGACGTTTTTACACCTCTTGAAGTGTAGTATTTTTATTGTTTATTATTGATAAATCAAGTTTATTATTAATGATAAGGTTTTATACAAACACTTCAACTCATAAATTGTTTGTTATATTTTTTTTATTGGATCCTTGACTTGATATGTGGGTGATAAAGTTTTTACCTACTTCATTGTATTGATTTGTTATATAAGTCAGAATTGTTCGTTGTAAGTGTGTGTTTGTCTTTCCGTGAGTGTATACAGTGCCTAAAGATGCTGAAAGGCTAAACTCGGGTCTCAAAAAAGACTCAAATGGAATAGTACAAAACTTAAATCCATTAGAATTTAAATTCCAAGTCTATGCAGTGCCTTCGGTCGATAATAGGCATTATTATTATTAAATGATACCATATATACAACATAATCGATATAATATGTACGATAACATACACGCGACTTTCTGAAGTATCTTTTGTATGAGGCAAATACAAAAAGCGATGTCAATAAAATCGCCCTGTTGAGAATCTTCTTCAATAGCCTAACAAGACATCTGGCTAGAGGAAATACTCAAAACCCTACCTGCACCACCCACCTCGTAGAGGTTCCAATCGTTTCCACACATATTCTATTTCTTTCAACTTCTCAATACAATCGCGACCCTTTGCGTTCCACGTCGATGCTCTGGGAGAAATTTTACAAAAGCGTATTGGTGCACACATCGTATAGAGAAATGGTTAGATGTCGCTACTGCAGATTTACCAATTTACATGAGTGAGTACAAATCTCTGTTATATTTTTATTATACGAGTATTTTGTAACAGTATACCAATAGCGAGGGGTGGAATTAGGCTGTTTAGATTCGACATTTAGACTGCACGCTAAACTTTGTCAGTCATACGTATTTGATTACAAACTGGACATAATTTAGAAAACACTTCAGGGAAAATATTAATTATTGCGAGGAATATAAAAAACATCACACGAACTCAGAAAGATATTACCAAGCCACAGAGCTCTGAGAGCTCTAAACAGATTTATAAAAAAACTGTTTTTTTTATTCAACGAATAATTCACAAGATTTACGAATGTAACATTCTAATAATTATTGAACATGCATAATTTTGAAAATACTTCTGAGAAAATAATATATTATAACCAATAGAAAAAATCTATTTGAAAAAAGTAATACACCCCGCATGAAACGAACCTGCATCTCTCAATTTCAATTTTCAATTTCAATTTATTTATTTTACATATTGTGGACATTACAAATTATAAGTTTAAGACGTTCACAACATGACATTTAGAAACAAAGAAATATTATTAAAACAGTTTGATGTACATAACACAAGATAGATCAGTATTAAGTTATTCTACAGTTTAAATGTGTAAATACAAAAAATATTAAGTATATAGGTACAAGGAAGTACACCGGATGAGTTAAGCAGACCCTATTTTAAGAATTTCCACCTAAATTCACCCTCACGTAAGTGGAATATATCAATATCCGAAGCGATTTCATTAAATATGGTTATTGCCCTCCCAATTGGCATTACTAATGGCAGGTTAGTTCTGCACCGTGGGAGAACAAACAACGGATGCCCTCGATCCCTAAGGTAATTATCAGAGACACACAAGCCAACACCACCAAGAATGGCAGAGTTCACATTTACGCCGCGTATAAGTCTGAAAAAATATGTAGCTAAATAAAGATCCCTTCTAAATTTTAAGCTACAGTATGTAAGCATCCCTAAGAGAAAATCAGTCGGATAGAGCCACGGATAATATCCATACAGCCGAAAGTAAAGGAGTCTTAAAAAATTCTTTTGGACTCTCTCCACCATAAGGCCGTACTTCCACTGATGCGGGGCCCAAACGTCAGACCTACTCTCAAGTCTGCTTCTAACTAAGGACTCGGGTTTCACGCCCATGCACATAGACCACTATGCTACAGGCGCCATATTTAATTACGATAATTTTTAACTAATAGCTTTTAATACTACTCTCTGAAGCGCTTTCCAAATTGAGCTACTATTTGGCAATCGGCTTTTGTATTTTAAATCATAGTAAGTATTACTTTAATTACTAACCGATGTCACGAATCACTCCAAGATTTTTTGTTGTAACTTACTTGAAGCCCATAATTTTTAATAACTATTTTTTTATTCAACGAATAATTCACAAGATTTAGGAATGGAAAGGAAAAATAAAATTTACACATTGTGCTATTTAGATGTTTAAATTCAAATAAGCCCTACCTAACCAAACCATAATATTCAATGGGCTATCCAACACAGCTAGTGCATACTTTTTCAGTCATACTTATTGATTTTCGTTGAATTAAGAATAGGTACATATTATTATTATTATTACAGATGGTATTAATTATTTTTTTTTAATTCAATAAGCCCTCTCTATATCATACCACAATGGATAAGAAATATTCTTCATCTATTAAATATCTAAAATTATGCCAATAAATCATACATATATAATATAGTTTGACTATTATCTGATGTGGCTTGGATTACACTGGATTTAATTGAATTTTAATAACTAACAAATATGTACTATCTACATTAATTTATTGTAGTCTCACTTCTTTGAAAAGAGATACGTTTGACTTCGTGAAGTTGATTCAACCATGTCCGATCATATTATTATGGGCCTCCACAGAGTGTAGGTTTGTATTAACAGATTTTTGTTTTTACGAGAATGGATGTTAGCCACTTTCTCAACCTAATAGGTCTATACTCTTACTCATACATAATTTGAGAAACAATGTGTACTTGTCATACTTAAGATTCCAACCTGGGACCCACGACGCTATATGTCAACGCTTAAGCCACACGGCCCTCGTGGGTGTTACTTATACATACTTTTTTAGTCATATTTATTTGTTTTCGTCGAATTAAGAATAGATACATAATATTACAGATGGAATTAGTTAGTTTTTTTTAAATTCATTACACCCTGCCTATATCAAATCGTGATCGATAAAAAATATTCTTGTAGGAATATATCGTCGGTGTTTTGTAAAAAGGGCGAATTAACCAAAATGCTACTTTACAGGAGGAGGATTTTTAACTTTTGACATTTATTTGTTTTTTTACCTGTAGATGATTATAAATATCTAACAAGTTTATAATAAAGCTTAGAAAGAATACTGTCATTATAATAGGTATTATTATATAATACTTTAAAAGGCCTAATATGTCACATTTGCTTTTTATTTCGTATTTTTAATTAATTTAATTTTAGTCGATTATCGTTTTTAAGTACCGTTTTTACACAAAGCTAGTCGGGTACATATTGTATTTTCATTAAAATCTCGATTTCGCCAAAATGGTTGATTCG
Source organism: Rhyacophila brunnea (assembly GCF_057557595.1). Lineage (NCBI taxonomy): Eukaryota > Metazoa > Arthropoda > Insecta > Trichoptera > Rhyacophilidae > Rhyacophila > Rhyacophila brunnea. The sequence continues at coordinate 24,109,003 of NW_028232904.1, read as the reverse complement.
CCCTTTTTACAAAACACCGACGATATAATATAATAAATTTTTACTATTATTTACTGTGAAAAAAGAGAGATCCAGAAACTTAGCAAGTAGCACAACGTGGTATAGAGAGGTGCATGCTGGGCATAACGCCAAAGGACAAAAAAAGAAATGAGTGGATAAGGAAGCAAACAAGGGTTTGCTATGCAATAGAGTTTATTAAAAGCCTAAAATGGAGATGGACTGGATACATAGATTGAAGAAAAGACAATCGTTGGACAAATCTAGTTATTCAGTGGTATCCGAGAAGTACAAAACGTCCGCAAGGTAGACCTAGAGGCCGCTGGATCGATGAAATGATAAAGTTCTGCGGAATTACGTGGCAACGGTATGCACAGGATCGAGAGAAGTGGAAGCAGCTTGAAGAAGCCTTCATCCAGCAGTGGATAGATTTAGGCTGATGATGATGATGATGATGATTTACTGTGGCTTGGATTACAGTGTTTAATTGAATTTTAAAAACTAACTAACACAATTTACATAATTTAGTCTCATTTCAATGAAAATAAATACGTTTGACTGACAAAGTTTTGTGTACTTTATTTGTGTTAGATCTTAACAACCAACCTCCACCATTTGCCACTACCGTATAACTGGTATTTTTCAATCTTCTTTTGTTTAGAAAAACTTTAGAAATATTTTGTAAAATCTCAAGGAATCCACAACTTTCCGGTATATAGAAAAGTCCAAATGGTAAATTATTAAATTCATAAAAGTGTAAAGCAACACGCAGTAAAATACCTAATAAAAGTAACACTCACAACTAGACTTAATGCTACATAAAAAAAATATTAAGTAAATAAATACAAATGGTCTGTCACCTAATTATATTGTCTGTCCCCTGAGTTTCGAGATATTTGGAACCTGAGTACCATCTGATTTCAATCGGTCATCGCTTGACTGATAGAACAGGTGAGTGATGTTCAACCGAGTACCAGAGACAGCGAATGAGTATATAAATCAAAAGAAGTCATGCAGTCGCTGTTTTTACTACTCTTGCGTTATCCAGAAGACTGGAAGAGATATTTTATATAACTAAGGAAACCTTCTTCTTCTTCTTTTTTGGCCATATCCGCCCCTTAACTGGAGCATATGGACACCACGCGGCGCCTCCAAGAATCCCTGTCGCTCGCCAGTCTTCTTGCTTCGTTCCAGGTCAAACCAGCATCCCATAGCTCCGCCGTATACACTCTGTAGATTGTATTTAGCGGCCTTCCAGGTCGCCGGAATCCAATCGGCTTAAAGAACAGGCAAGCCAGGTTAAAGTTCTCTTCTGGCATCCGCAGCACGTGGCCGAGCCAGGTCCAACGTCGTTTTTTCATTTTCAGCGTGATAAGAGGCTGCTTGGTGCGTTCTCTTATCTCCTCGTTGCTCCTAAAGTCATACCACTGCACAGCCAGTATTCGTCGCAAACATCTGTTTTCGAAGCTCAGTATACGGTTGCTCTGAGCCTTCGTAAGGTGTCATGATTCGCTACCGTAAAGCATCGCCGTCAGAATGCAAGCCTAGTACAATCGTGAGTCCTAGACATTCCGCATCGAGTTGAATGTTGCTCCAGCCATTCCCATTCGGATAGCGAGCTCTTTCTGCAAAATGCCATCTCCCGTGATGTGTACCCCCATGTACTTGAAGCTGTCGACGCTCTCGATGTTTTGTCCATCGCTAATCAGAGGGAAATCTGGATCAGGACAGAAAACCTAGTAAGTATATAAATAGTTTTATAATTATTATTTTATTGGTTTATATAATAATATATAATAATATGTAGTTATATCGTTTAATTTTATACCTTTTGTCACTTATTTTGTTTGAGCCTCTATATTATGTATTAATTATTAATGTAATATATAATAATCATATTATGTAACTGTTTATTTGCAATAAAACAATATTACAAAATCATGCATAGAATGGAACAAAAATGCATTTTTTTATTAACATAATATTTTTAATATTAAATTGTTTGAAATAATCAGTTATCATCACTTTCGGTACACATTTATTTATATTCTAACGGTTTTAACGTTTGTACTATTCCATCGACTTTGTTTAGGAAAAAGGGCGTAACCCTCGATTTTTCGAAAAGTGCTTTTATTAGATATTAACAATGTATACAACTAAATACACGTTCTATAAAAAGGAAGTAAGCCGCACATGCCGAATTATTGTCTAAATTCTGGTTTTAATTGAAATTAATTAATTTTTAATTTATGGAAAAGCATTTATCCTCAATTTTAATGATTTTTCTGTAATAACTTATTTAATTAATATTAGATCGAAAATATATTACACCAAATCATCAATCATCATGCACCCTATGTTTGTGCCTATTTAAAAAAAAATAAACTAAAAACTCTTAAAAATCGTTATTAGCCTCTCCTGTAAAATTTATTCAGTGAGAGTTACGTCCTTTTTCTTAAACACGGTCGCCATTTAAGTTGTTTTTTGCGACCCGGGTTTCGCCTTTTGGCATCTTCAGGCACCGTGTACATCTCACCAAGAGCAACACACACTGACAGATGCCAGATGACAGATGATAGATAGATAGATAACAGATGCCGAAAGGCGAAACCCGGGTCGCAAAAGCGACTTAAATGGAATAGTACCAAACTTATATTTTTTTAATAAAAATAGTCTGTTTTTACAAAATAAATGAAAATATACGCAGGTACCCGCGCAAAATTATCTAACTATCTACTTACCACTATGTCTTCTTTCTAGAGAGATACAGTAGACAGCTTTTCCGATCTCCCGGCGAATTTCCACGCGGAAAGCTGGCAGTGGCGGGCTTTGCCGAGTGTCGCCGGAAAACCCCGAAAGGCCCGAGCCAAACAGAACCTCCGCCAAATATGACGCGACTGAAATGTGGTAACGCGCAGCGATGGTGAACCGTTTTGTTTGATTGCGGTTTTCATGTCACATTGTGCAGTCGTTGCCAAAATTTATTGACAATTTGAAAGCGCTGCATGTTTTCAAGTATCAAACATTGCGAGGTCTACAAAGTCATTATTGACATATACGTTGACATGAATATTTACATGGAAAAACTTTTAAATTCTAAATAATGTCTTTTATTTTGTTAACTGTCAATTCATGGTGGAACTGCATTGTATTGTTGTTTTAATTTAATAAAACGTTTTTCTTCGTTGTACTTATTCCATTTTTTATCAATAGATTAGGACCGGTTTCGTCCGCCTCAGAGGGAAATTTTCAACCTCTGAGGCGGACGAAACCGGTCCTAATCTATTGATTAAAAGTGGAATAAATACTACAAAAAAAAATGCGTTTTATTAAATTAAACCAACAATATAAATAATGTTTTTTTATAGTAACTTGAATTACTATTAAATAAAAAATTAAGTAATTACATTTGTATAATATGTATTAATTTAAATATATAAGTAAAATTGTTATTGTGGTTAAAAAAGGAATTCTCTAAATTATATAAATATATGAAACTATTAACCATTATTGAAAATCAAATTCTTTTTTTGTAACCGTTCACACATAATATGTTAATAATATTATATTTGTGACTGTCATCGAATTTACAGATCTTAATTATAATATTAATTATTAAATATAATTTTTTCATGTACAATCAGATAGTAGGTAACTACATATAAGATGATTTCGTAATGTTATGAGATAACGGATCTGCAATTTCATAACATTACGAATTAATATTTATTTACTATTTCAAATAACTTCAAGGGTACAATCGATGCAATATAATAAATAGTTAAAACGGCAATTTGGTGCGATGTGTCTTCAACGGAAACTTGTAATCGAGTGAGATGTCTTATCAATTCTGACCCGCTAATAATACATATTTACACTATGAAATAATATTTTGATATTATAATAAAACACTTTAATTATCCAATAGTAGGTAATTATTATATCGTATATATTTTTTAAATCTACATAATACCTGGTTTTAATAATATATTTTAAAACTAAACACAACTAATAAATTTAATGTAGGTGAAACTTAAAGAAATGTTTATATTATAGAAAATAATTTATTGTTTTGTTGTTGTATATTATGAAATTATAAAGTTTTTTAATTCTTATGCAATAAATTTAACGTTAAGAAAGCGTAATATGTAGTTTAGATGGGTTACTTGTAAGATGTGTCACATCTCCAATATAGTTCTGTATGACGTTTACGAGAAAATTCTGGTAATAGATGTGAATACATCGATGTATGAAGTCAATGAAACCGAATCTGGATAAAAATTTTAAAGTAGACAATGTAGGTATTTTTAGCGACCGATTTAGCACATAATCAAATATAACATATTATTCTTAAATAATTTACAGATAATAAAATAAATAGGTACATTGACAACGATAATATTCTTATGTATATAGTTTTGGATTAAAAATTACTTACTGTTAAAGGACGTATATTATCATTATAATATATAAATATTTTCATCTATTCACAGTCATAATATAATTCATGAAAAAATTTACCGATACATTTTATACACAATTTGTCACACCTCAGTAACATACATAATTACGTATAGACAATATACATATATATACTGACCGACTATGATATTAACCTGCATTAGTCACATCATGGAAAGTGTCATCTATGAAATAGCAGCCAGTAGAATTAATACTTTTCAAACTAAAATTCCATAACTAACAGTGCATCCTAAGTATCTCAAATATAATTAATAATTTTCAATATTGCTACATTAGTTTAAAACTAGATTAACATGTAAATTATTTGTAATTTATCGTGATAACTATATAAACTGTATCTTTAAATGTGAAATGTTAAATTACATTATGTAAATATACACGGAAGACAAAACGTAGTTTCAAATTATATTACTAGTAATCACAAATAGTTAATTCTTTTAAATAACATTGCTATAAATGTATATCAGCACATCTATTCTATACACAAGACTGTTTTCTGCCGCTATCTAGGATAGGAAAGTATCCAAGTATTAGCACTTATTGTAACAATTACAATAAGTAAGTTGTAATTGTTACAATGAGTGCTTTATTTTAACAGCACTTCTCTTGGCTGTGATAAATTTTAGACTGAGATACGACAGTTGTCCAGTTGAGATACGACAATTCATACCCTAGTTAGCTGCCATAAAGGCCGAAAGCAATCTTATGTATAATAGAATTTAGATGAATAAAATAGAGTTAGTGTGTCTTAAGACAGATTTTGAACTAATTCAATTTGTAAGTATATTTATAACACAAATCTTATATTTCTTCAACGATGAAACTATACGTTTATTAACATTCGGCACCAGTAAAGTCATTAAGATAAAACACGCTAGATGTCAGGTATATCATAATATATATGTTTAAGGAAATATAAATTAAAATGCATTACAATGTAAACTGTGTAATAATATATTGTTTTGTCAGAAATAGCAAGACTGGAATATAGTGATATATTATGAAGATATATATGTGTAATTATTATTTTGGTGAAGTTAAAATAGCTCGCTCAAGCAAAATGTTAAGCCGGATGTAGCCAAAAAGCTTATCTCCGTGTTACTTACGTACCTACTAACATTCTTAACTGACGTTATAATTTAGGTATATATAAACATTTTATTGTTTTGTCATTAATATATTATAAAAGGTATAATTTATTTATTTTTACATCAAATCTATGATATCAACTATCTATTAAAAAAAAGTGTTATAAATGAATGTATCAACAAATAAATTACTGAGGTTGTCGTTAATGGAAATCATTAGAGTTTTTTTTGAGATATATTATATTATATACCTATATCATTTTCCATCACATCAATAATCTAATTTTGAAATAGAATATTTTCTTCAGATTACTTAAAGACAGCTGATGTTAAAAATAAATAAAGTTGTGCTGTCATTTTCCAATACAATACTAGAGAAAAAAAAACAATTATTGTAAAATTTATTGTCAGTTCTCAATGAGCGGTTCATTGAGAACAAACATTTTATTTTACAATTGTTTATTTATGATATATAATAATTTCTATATTTTTTAATAATGTAACTTTAAATATCCTTATTTTGTCACTTTGTATTCATATTATATGTATAGGTATAATACGTATCAACTGTAAACAAGTAAAAGGACGCAATTCACATAAATCAACAGGAGACACAAAAACGTTTTTGTTATGGTTTTCGGTTAAAGTTAAAATACAAAATATGCATAAACGTATAGTGCACTATAATTAATAATTTAGTGTTTATTTTCCTAATCTGATATTAATTATTGAGTTAATTAAAGAAAAACCAACACAAATGATGATTAAGTCGTTTTTCCTACTTCACTTCCTTCTTTATTTAAAAATTGTCATCTAAATTCAAATAACAAATCTGCATCTACAGATTACATACTTTGGACACAGCGCTTTACAATATTTAGTAATGTACAACTTTATTATCCAATAAAAACTATTTTGAAAAAAACTAACGGTTATGTCCTTTTTCCTTTTTTCAATCGATATAATTATATTTGAAACAAGATTTCTAATAATTACCATTTAGTAAAATATACGGAATCTTACAAAGAGTTAAAAAAAAGTATTATATTACTTGAAAACATCCCATTCAAATGCGTTTCGCTTTTATTAAATAAATTTTAATGTAGCTTTCAGACAAGGAAATGATCTGTTATAGATTTGTTATAATGATATGTGTTATTTATAGTCCAAGGCTTTTAACATGGTTGTAAAATTTTGACATCACGTCATATAAAGATAGTAGAGCCTGATATATCATAAAGAGTTTAGTTTGATGTAAAGGTAATAATTGAATTTAAGTACAAAACGTTTTAAAATGAAATTGTTTTATTAGGCCCCCTTAAGGAGTGACTTTGGTTCTGAGTTTAGCATGTTTCTACATAATATAATATAATATTATACTATTTATATATTGAAGCAAAGTTGAGTTATAGCTTTGAATAAAGGTGTTTCATTGATTACCAAATTGCCAGTTTTTTTGTTTAGGTACGAATTTTTAAAGCAATACTTTTGTATGCGTTTAAGCTAAGTATATTTGCGATACGATTTTACCATAAATACGTCGTGGTGTTCTTATTATCCCATGACGTATTCGAGGTTTGCTGTTTATACAGTGTTCACGCTGATAAATGATTCTGATATTTGGACAGAAAAGGCTTTTTGCAACTGATTGAGCAGAAAAGCTCGTAGCTGTACGGCGAGCTTCGGGAAAGCTCGGAATGGGGGTGATGCGCAGAACGGCTGCGCAGAATGTCCAAGTTTTCCACGCACAGCCAGTCAGTCGGCGATAGTCACCGGGTAAATATGTCAATGGTGTTTTTGTACTTACGGTAAAAATGCGCGAACTGGGTGTACCGTGGCTCGCATGGGCAATAAACGGGCCTGATTACACCGGCATGTAAAGCTCTACTGGCGAAATGTATTGTCACATGCTGGTTGGTGCCCATTACGTCAAAAAGTGAGTGCTCTGCTATCGTTTGAGTGAAAGGTGTAAATATTTCTGAATCGCTTGACAGTGCAATAATTTTAAATAGAACAAGGTCAAATCTTAACTATGTACGGAAAATAATCATCCGGTGAAATAGTTGATTACAAATTATTATTGTGTCGTTTTATAAAAAAAAAATATAATTAAGTGACAGTGATGATTTGTTGATAAAATAATTATGAATTGAATATTCAATTATTGTCATACATTTTCAGGTTTATTAATTATCAAAGTGTTACAAAAAATTGTGTCGTATGTTTGACGGATATTAATATAACATTTTAAACGCTTTATAAAAAAGGTAAGATTAAATTGATTTATTACTATATAATAACTTACTATTTATTGAACATTTTTCTTTACAATAACTGTTAATTGTGTATATTATTATCAACTAAATAAAAACTACCTAAAACTTAAACCATAATTTTCTAAAGAGTTCTGTCTTATTGTTAAGTGCTATTTATTATTTTTAAGAAAATCTAATTTCAACTAGTTTAAAAAACCACATAAGTGAATAGGTATTATTACATATGTGGTATATTGAATACGTCATTAGAACAGAATTGTGATGAAAAAATTGTGAAAAATTATTTGATTGAGGTCATAAATTTTATTTTAACGCATTATTAAAATACATAAAATACGAAATTAATAATTTTTTTTTCATTGCTATTATTGTGAATAAATTGGACTAATATAGTAAAATGGGCAGCTTTTACGTTTTTTAAATATAGTTTTATAAATAAATATACACTGGTATATATTGATGGCTCAAAATAAGTTAAATATACGTAATTTACATGTCGTTCAGAGCCAATTCTCATTTTGACTTTATCCATAACAGAAACCAATAACCAGAAAGAAACATATTAAATTAATTTTCATTAAGGGTATGAAAAAATATAATTTTTTGAGTATATACACACAGTAGGTATATTATATTATTTGTGAAAACCTTTCTAATAAATCCTTTTATATAATATTGTATCACATAAGACTTAAACTTATTTTTAATTATTTAAAATATTTCTGGATACTATTGGTAATTACTGTAATGGTGAGTGAAATATTGCACCAGTGAGGTAGGTAGTTAAACTAACTGGGAGTGTGTAAGCTATTGAAATTTTTATATATTGAAGACTTTTATAAATTTAATTTTGACTTTTTGGGTACTTACTATAGTAATATGTAATAGTTTATTTTCAAAAATAGATTTAATATATAGTATAGAACAAAAATAACTTCAAAAAGTTTAAATATTAAATGATCGTTTTGTAGGTATTTAATATTTTTTTCGACGCAGGTATAGCTTTTTGGCATTTTTTTTAATAGAAACTAATTAACAACTATCAAAATAATATTGACATAGTTACTGTTTATATGTATAGTAAATAAATATATTAAAAATCATAAAAATATTGTAACTAAGAAAAGAATTTAGCAGGTAAATTTTGTTTCAGAAAAATGCAAAATTGAAATCAAGTAACCTCAGTAGTTGATAGTATTGTTTTTTTTTAATAAAAAGTATAGTGACATAGTTTATAAATGTTTTTTTCTTCGCATTTGAAGTGCTTTTTGATAAAGAAAGTAGATAGTTTTACAATATAAGATACAATAGATATGTATATTTAAAACAATATTAACACACTCACCAGGTTAAATTAAAACGTAAAAATTTAATATGTTGAACTATGTTTACTTGTGGAAATTAATCCTCAATGTATTTATTATCATACGTCTTGGCAAAAATCAATTCGCATTCAATGTATATTATTTAAAATTAAAAATAATTATATCAGTTACCATCAAAAAATGTAATCATTGCATTGATGTAGATACAAGGGCGTTTTCTTTATTACATCCATCAGTATTGACTAAATCAATATTATAGAAGGTTATGGAATCATAATTTAAAAGTTTCTCCAGGACGTGCCATTATATTTTAGTAAAATTTGAACCGGGTACAAAATTAATCTTCTCAATAAAAATGATTTTTACAACAAATGTCATTTTTATGAATTTTACTCTAAGGAATAATGCTTTTATCTTGTCCATAAATATTTAATTTTTTTAAACTGAATAAGATAAAAGTACTCCATAATCTACGTATTAAAATAATGTACATAAAAAGTATTCAGTCTGAAATTATATTATGTATCAGTTTTATTATACTATTATACTGGGCTACTTTGAATATTGTTTAAATAAAAACAACAATATTATTTAATATAATTTGAACATTGCAGTGACTGGCTGTTGTGAATTTAAATAATGAAGAGTAACATTTTTGCTTTTGATCTACTCAATATATAAATTATATTTTAACTCAATAAAATAACATAAAAAGGATAATTTTTTTTTCTCTCTCGACCATGTCTCCTGTCAGAGTGGAGGTTTGTTTTAACAGATTTTGTTTTTACGATAAATGGCCAATCAGCCACTACTTGCTCAACCTATTAGGTCCTTACTCTGACTCATACACCAATAATTGAAAAACAATATGTGTACTTGCTAGACTCAGGATTCAAACCTGGTACGCACAAAATTATAGACCAACCTTTAAGCCGCGCGGCCATCGTAATATACGATAGTATGGCTTTATTATTTTGGTAGTTTTATGTTTATTACGGACAAACACTTGCGGGGAACGATTAATAAATTGCGAGATTATTTGTATACTACTTGATTGAAAGGTTTGGTGTCAACTCAGATCGTTAGTTATATTTTATGGCGATAGATATAGACTTGGTAAAAGATTTGATTTTTATCTGTCGATGGCGTCTTATTGCATATTGGTGATCAAATTGTACTATATTTAAATATATTACGTTTATTACATTTGACTAATACGTTAACCCAACGGTGATTATGTATAATGTTACTTTAAGTGACGTAGCCTCTCCCATTGCAGACAGAATTCATTTTTCAGGATCACTTAAAAAGGCACACTGATTACTAAAATTGATATAACTCATGTATTATTCATTCAATTCACATAAATCTTATGAATATTTTTAGATTTAAAATTTTTATATTAAGTATTTACATTTTAAGTAAATTTTGTGTATAAGTGGACTGAAAAAAACATCTCAAATATAGTTTTTTGGAGTTTTTTAGCCTTTTTTTATACAAAATGACATATATAAAAAGTCCACGATAGAAGTAAATAATAAAACGAAGATATACTAAACCTGAACCTTAATATAACACTCTTTAAGATATTAAGGAGATGGAGGGCCATTTTATGTTTATTACTGTCTCAAACACCTCATACCTAGCGAACTGTTCATTATTTTGACAAATTTAAATAAAAATAGATTTTATAAATCAAATGTTTCTTAAAAATATATATTGGACTATATATAACTAACATCATAAAATAATAACTACATCTATTATTAAGTAATTTTAAGTTTTAAAAAAATCAAAATATGATTAAAAAAAATATTTTCATCATGTCCTGCATCCTGTAACACCGGCGCCAAATTGGCGCTGTTAGGGCGCGATGGGTTAATTGCAAATATTTTATTACTACGTTTTTATTAGCTCGTATTAGATTATTTCTTGTGTGTCCAGTATTTTTTTTTCTTGTTTGTCCAAGATTTGTATTAGACGATTGAAGATTTTTAACTAACTTCCCCACTAGCTAGACATTTGAAACTTTTAGAATATATCAGAACACGACGATAATGCATTCTATTAATACTTTTAGTCATTTTTAAGCAGAATTAAATTCATTTTCAGTTAACTCTGTTTTAATTGGAAAGTTATTAGTGTCGGTTGCTAAGGGGGTTCTAGAAACAAAATTATTAATATAGACGTGCGTTACTAAGGAAATCAATATGAAATGTCAAAATGACATTTCAATAATCTATATTATTTGTTCAGTATTTTTGTCAAGTACAATAAAAAGTTTTTATTAATACATAGAATTGTCAAGTTTATACGATTTAACAGAAAATTTAAAAACGTGGTGTATAAAAAGTTCTTTTTATCTTGTAATTATTAAGTATTCACTTCGTCATTTTCATGATTTAGCTATTCCGAGAAGGATCGATTTTATATAATATAATATGAAACTAATATTAATTTTAAAATCGATAGCAATATCCAGTTAATATAATTATTATATAATATCCGTCAAATTTTTGATTCACATATGAAACTACCTTCTTGGAAGCTGCTATATTGTATGTAAATACTCGTATGATTATAATGAAATTTTGTTGCCTTATTGATCGCTTTTAAATTTTCTGTTAAATCATATAAACTTGACTTGACTAGCTCAAACGATCAAAAAAATTTGTTCTTGATAGAAATAATACTGAAATGTCATTGTGAAATTTCATATTAATTTCCATTGTAACTCACGTATATATTAATAATTTAGTTGCGCTGGACCCCAGACCCCTAGCAACCAATAAAAGTGGATTGGATTACGGATTTCTTCTTAACTATTCATACAAAACAGAATGAACTGAAAATGAATTCAATACTAATTAAAGATGGCTAAAAGTATTAAAAGAATGCATTGGCGTCGTGTTCTGATATATTCTAAAAGTTTCAAATGTCTAGCTAGTCGGGAAGTTAGTTAAAAATCGATTGTAAGATTTATACTGGACAAACAAGAATACGAGCTAAGAAAAACGTGGTAAAATACGTCTAAAAATAAATATTACATAAAATGTTAAAAAAATACACACATTGATTTCTGTGTTTAATACAACGGTGACATGGGCGGTTAGGTTAAATGAATTAAAAATATCTAAAATTTCCAAAGAAGGTGTGTTTGAGTATTTTTTATATTGTAACTACGGACACGGTATGCTTACATACTGCAGTTATCAATTTAGAAGAGATCTTTATTAAGCTTCGTATTTTTTCGACTTATACGGGGCATAATAATTTTGATTTTTTTTTTTTAATAAATGAGAACTCTGCTATTCTGGGTAGTTTAACCTGTGTCTCCCTGATAACTATCTTAGAAATAGGGAGCATCAGTTGTTTATTCTCACAAGGTGTAGAACCAACCTGCCACTGGTAATGCCAATTGAGAGGGCGATAAATATGTTCAACCATATTGCCTCGGATGTTGATATATTCCACTTGCGTGAGGGTTTAGGTGGACGCTATTTTATAAATTCTTATAGTATGGTCTCTTTAGCAAACTCGGTGTAGTTCTTTGAACTACTATAGATGTATAATTGTATTTTCAAAGCGTTTGCATATTTATAATAGTATGTTCTCTTTTTATATTTTCATTTTTATCCCTTTTATTACTTTTCTTTTTCTTTCTTCTTTATTATAAGGTTTCACGTCATGTTGTTAACGTCCTAAACTTATAATTTATAATGTCCACAATATGTTTAAAAATAAATAAATGTATTAATAATAATATTATGATACATTTACTATCAAAAATTTTACCAATTTTATACTAAAATATATTTTTTTTGAAAAAGCAATATTTTCTTATATCGTACTCGTATATTTCCACACATTCGTTTTCTTTATGTCAATCTTTCATATATTATTATATAGCTACACAAAATGCTTCCTTCTGTTAACGATTTTTTTCTATTCGTATTTTGTTTGATACCCATCTTTATTCAGATCACATTTTGATATATGCACGCGGAATATATGTACATATATTGAAATAATGTCATGTGTCTCGTTTCAAATATAAATATCTGGTATCTTAAAAAATATTAAAAGAGAATTGAAATGTTGACAATATGTTTTTTTTTTAATGAAAGCCTTTTTGTATTATTTTAAATAATGTGTCTAATATATCTCAAAAAAATGTGCCTTATATAAAATTTTGCATAAAACTAGTATAGATTTGTATCCAAAGTATAATTTTCCCTTTAAGAACCATTTCACCTTTTCAGTCTTATCGTAACAGAAAATATGAAATACTTTAAATTAAATTGTTGATTGTTCATAAAACATATCAATTAATAGCAAACTAAACTTTAATTATTGGTTCTTGTTAAAAACATTATTAATATTAGTACTATCGACCGAAGATACTTGATGGAATTTTATTTTAAATTCTAATGGATTTTAATTTTGGACTATTCCATTTAAGTCGTTTTTTGCGACCTGAGTTTCGCCTTTTGGCATCTTCAGGCCATATCCGGAAATTTGTACGTAAACAGTTCATCGCAGGACACTTATTCGTACGCCGCAGTACGTGAAACATAAGTTCGTGTAACATTTAATTAAATGACGAGTTTTTCGTTGAACATTTCACCGTGGCGTATATTTGTACGTATGCTACAACATGTGGCAAATTTTGTGAGATGTCTTTACTAGGTTAGGTTAGGTTAGGGTTAATCTAATTGGAACAATACTATTTGCAAACTATCGCCGCATTTTGTAAGATACGTACAAATGTATTCTACGATGAAAAAATGTTCAACGAAGAACTCGTCATTTGATAAAAGGTTATACGAACTCATGTTTCAGGTACTGCGGCGTACGAATAAATGTCCCACGATGAACTGCATACGCACAACTGTGTACACTTACCAAAAGGCAAATAAACAATGATATATCTCATTAGTTAACTCCATTAATTCCCAATACGTTACCAATGTTCCTAGAATGGACGATTTTACACCTCTTGAGTGTAGTATTTCTATTGTTTATAATTATTAAAATAATCTATTATAAGGTATTGATGATTTATTATACGCTTATCTAGTTAGTTATATTTTGTATTGTGACCAATGACTTGATAGGTAGGTAATGGTGTTTTTAACTGCTTTATTTTATTGATTGGTTATATAAATTAGAGTTAACAGTATTTGTTGTTAGTATTTATTTGCCTTTTGGTGAGTGTACACAGTGTTTGAAGATGCCAAAAGGCAAAAACCGGGTCGCAAAAAACTACTCAAATAGAATAGTAAAAACTTAAATCCATTAGAATTTAAAAACATTATTTTTTGATATTCGATACACTGTTTCTCATGCAAAGATTTAAGAATACTTAGGAAATTATTTTTTCATCCAATGTTAAAATAATTAAGTATACAATATATTATTTTTATCGTCGGCTGTATTGGATACTAATTTTTGATATTCAGAAAATGTATTAATAATACTAAAAGGTCAAACTCGTGCCAGGAATAACGACATTTATTTAGAAAAAATTATCTTCCACGATTGATAGTATTTTTCGTTACGTACGTCGAATTATTTAAATTTCAAGTTACGTATATTATGTGCATTGTTATCTCAACCCCTCATTTTATCTTCTCTTCAAAATAGTTGAATATGAAGACTAAAATTATGGTTATTATTAAAAACATGAAAATGAATAATTGATCTGAAGATAATAATATTATTACATTAAACCATCATTCAAAACGAATTATCTTAAAATGTATATACAGGCTACTTAATATTATTATAGGCGAGGGGTAGAGCTGGGTTGTTAAGATGTGATATAAATAGCGCACACCAAATATACTTATTTGATTCTATTGAACTAAGAATAACATTTGCAGATAGTGCTGTTTATTTTTTTTTTAAATCGTTGAACCCTGCGTTACCAACCCACAGTCGATAAAAAATATTCTTCTATTTTTAAAATATCTAAAGTCATGTATGTCATATGTCATGCCACGTATACAGATATTATTATTAGTGTAATGAATAATAATATGTTTGAAGTTAAGTATGCACTATTTATGTCAGATCTTAACAGCCTACCCCATCCCTCGCCACCGATTTAGTATACAATACACCAACACTGACTAGTAACATTCTAGTTTTGTGTATTTTTATCACAATAAATATTATTTAGTTAAGTATTTAGATTCGAAATTTAATTCACACATAAATATAATATATTATGTAGTAAATTTACTAAGTCATCATATTATTTTATTACTATTGAGAAAACGTAAATGGCAATATTTAAACTATATGGCTCTCGTTGCTTTCTATCAAAAATTATAAGTAAATAAAATTATTGGGGTTTTCTCGATGTTCACGTTTGTAAGCAATCTTACTTGAATTTAATTCTGGACCTAATTTTAATTGAGACTATTTATAATACTTTGGCAATGTAATATGATAAACGATTAACAGTCTAACCTAACCTAACCTTTATCTTATCAACTTCAACAAAACTTATATTAAATAGTAAAGCTTAAAGCTCTGGCGAAGCTCTCTTAGCTGTATATAACTTAAGGCTAGAATTTCGCCGTTAGATAGTCTCGCCGCAAATACAAGGATCATCTGCAACCTCATCGAAGGCTCTACCGCAACTAGATCGATTTGTTTCCCCGAATTTCCATAATTTGAATTGTTCTTGAATTTGAATACGAAAACGTTAACGGCTGTGTATTTATAATGGTTGCGTAGCAGATTATTTAGTAATACTTACTGTTATTCGATTGAATTTAATTTATAGTATAAGCTAATGACTAATCGCATGGTTTAATTATTATTGCTTAGCAGTCAATATTTTAATATATCTACTCATGATAATAATATGTGTTAATATTTAAAATATAGTATTGTGCAATATTTCTTAAGCTTCTGATATAATTATAAATAATATGAAACTATATCAATTTTATAATATACCCAATATGTATAATAATTGTAGAATACCGAGTTTTAACCGTCATAACCTATAATTAGGTTCTAAATTAATCAACATACAATATTAATTTAATTTTTATTACTAAGCGGGTGATTGTAGGTTACATGGTTGTTAATAAATGAGGGTTTTAAATAAAAAAAAGCTTACAAATCGGGAATCCTGGAAGAATCGCTGACGAGTTCATTATTATTAAAGGTTTGTCCAAATATCATGGAATCATTCCTAAGTATCTCGCTTCTTCGTCGTTTCCTCATGACTGAGGATCATGAACACTCTAAAATTAGGTTTTATTTTGAGCAACTAAGTGTCTCCACCCATCTCGGAACCTTCTCAGAACAGTGTCAAGGCTGCTTGCAGTAAGCTCCTTCATTTGGTTTCTCCATCGTCCCTGTCCTTTGCTTTACTTGGAAGCAACCCGAAACTACCAATGTCTGTAAGTCATCCGGTCCAGGCCATATTATTTATCCAAAAAAGCTGCAGAATTCGTCTCCGACATATTATTATATTGTTCCTTTTACTTTAGTCTCTGAATGACTGGCTAGTTCGTCCTGTGCTCTGTCGAAGAAATAAGAAGCATTCGGTTTCAATACTATATTTTGAAGAAATCATTGCCTTCCATTCTCTTCTAGGATCTATGAGTCGACACCATACAATAACGACTGCTTGTAGAAAACTAGCCCGATTGAATACCAAGTCATAAATCTACAACAAGAGATAAGAAATTGAATTTTTTTTGGATATTACCCAAAAATTACTCAGGTACCTATAGTCAACTTTATTTTCAACCCCTACTCACCACTTGGACTTCAAAATACGCAATAATAATAAGAATACTTTAACCATCATCATCATCAGGGGCGCGACAACCCGGTGTGGGTCCTGGCCTCCTCCAACAGCTCCCTCCACCTGTCCCTATTCAGTGTGGCCGCTTTCCAATTTGGTACCCCCAGAATACGGCAGTCACTGGCAGCTCCATCTAACCAGCGAATCTTTGGCCTCCCTCTTCTTCTACGTCCTATTGGATTGCTGGACATCACTCTCTTTGCCGGTTAATTGTCATTCATACGGTGCGCATGACCTAGCCATCGCAGTCTCCCAATCGTAATTGATTAAACTGTGCTGCAATCTTCGTACAGTCCGTAGAGCTCAGCATTATATCTTCTCCTCCAATTGGTGCCATCCCTGATCGGTCCATATATACGGCGGAGAAGTTTTCTTTCAAAGATGTTCAGGGCTCGTTCATTTCGCAGAGTTAATGTCCAGGTTTCCGATGCGTAGGTGAGCACTGGCTTTAGAAGTGTTTTGTAAAGAGTGCTTTTAGTTCGACGAGATAGTAAGCAGGACTTAAAATGTCTTAACAGACCAAAGTAGCATTTATTCGCAGACATGATTCTCTTGTTGATTTCTTCTGTAATATCATTATGTCGAGTTACAAGAGATCCAAGGTATATGAAACTGTCGACCGTACCAAACTTGTATGAACCAATATCTTACTTTGGTGCGACTTCCGTGGTGTGACATAGACAGGCATGTATTTAGTTTTTGCCTCGTTTATTTGTAAACCCATTCTTTTGGCAGAGGCTTCTAGTGCTGTGAATGACCTTTTCAGCGCCAATTCTGATATGGCAATGATGTCGATATCATCGGCATACGCCAGCAGCTGCACAGGCTTAGTAAATATCGTGCCGCTGCCACGGGCATCAATCTTTGCATCCCGTATCGCCTTTTCTAGCGCAATATTGAAAAGAAGGCATGCCAGAGCGTCACCTTGCCTTAGGCCATTCAGTGATACAAATGGCTCAGATATTTCCGCTTGAAGCTTTACCCGGCATTGTACTGGTGTCATTGTCATCTCTACAAGTTTAATTATTTTTGTCGGAATTTCAAATTCTTGCATTGTTTTGTATAGCCGGCATCGATTAATGCTATCATAAGCTGCCTTAGCTAATACTTAAACCATACACCCTGTAAAAACAATAGCGCTCTTAGAAAATAATATCAGACGTTTTGACAACACGACATTGATATAGATTTGTTAGGTTAGAATAGCTTTTATGCTGTCTAACGAGGTCCAAGCTAGTATTAATTTATCGACTTTGTTTTAAAGTATAATGTTCCTATTTATAAAGTTAACTGTGTATTAATATGTCGCTTCCACGTACGCACTTGTCTTATTACTGTCAAAAGCTGACTATTTTCTATCAGTTATAATATATAGTTAACTATTTATTTTATTCAACGAATAATTTACGAGATTTAAGAATATACCATTCTAATTATTGAACATACATAATTTTGAAAAATAACTCACATTTGGAAGAACGCTGATGAGCAGGTATTAAAAGGCCAATAGTTAAAGTGTGTCGTCATTAGTATGATAATGCTTGGATTGGAGCATAAACCCAGGAGATGCAGGGTGTCTTACTTTTTAAAAAAGATTTTTTCTATTGGTTATCATATATTTTCTTATAAGTCTTTTCAAAATTATGTATGTTCAATATTATTATATAGATTGTTATTCGTATATTTTAAGCCAAGATTACCCTTAATACTTTAAATTTCACCCCAATTGAGATTATCCACCCCTGTTACTCGATGTCTGTTATATTCTACCCCAAATTATGTATATACATTCATATATTATGCATGTTAAGCCACAGTTCGGTTGATTAGTTTAAATTTGATGAAAAATTAATCTCTCCAATCAGAGGTTATCGGTATGTGAATGTGCCAATAACAGATTTGATGTCTGTTTAATCCGGCAAAAACTCACATCCAAATACTTCCGAAGGCTAGTTTGGTTAACATTTTGCGTAAATTTTATGGCACAGTAGGTACATAGTATTATTCATATTTAAATAATTTATTGAAACTATAATATAAAGACTTTTGAATACTAAGTCCCCTTTCAATAGAAAGCATAGAAAAGATTGTATGTGCCTCGCGGTGGCGCACCCAGGATTTAATATTGGGGGGGGGGCCCAAGGAGGAGAATGTAAATTAGTCCCATAGACTCTTTTTCTTCTTCACAGCTTAATTTCTCGTTTGTCGGTCTTTTGTCTATTGCACTCGGTGTACCTATACCATGGTCCCAACATCCTGAAACGGGCCCTCAGGCTAGGATATTTGGCGGGCCCCCTACCTACTGCTAAGATTAAATGCAGTGTGAAACACTACATTAACGTTTTTCAAATTGTGTTTTAGTTCAAATTAAGGGTGCTTATACAGTGAATTATTGGTGATTTTTTAATACATCTACTTTAATAATGGAGCTGTCGAGTTTCAACACATAATAATCAAAAATATATTGCACAATTGTATAAGTAATTGAAAATGTTCATAGCCATTAAGTGTAATAGCGCCACAGGCGACTTTTTTTACTATTAAAGCTAATTTATAATGTGTGTTTATCTCACTTATCTGGTCAACCCGTCACGCCGGGCCCTCCACAGCCCGGGCCCCTAGGCTAGAGCCCTGTCAGTCCTCCCCAGCCATGACTTACACCACTCCGGAATTCGGGTGAACACCGAAAATTTTTTGACAGTTCCCTTGTGTATTGGGTTTCTAAAAAAACCTGACATTAGTGTTTCTAAATTTTTGTGTTAGAAATTAAAATCTAAGAAATTTTTCTAAAAAGGGTGCTGGAGAATTATTACAAATCATTTTTTTGCCGTGTTTTTATTTGTCTAATCTATTAGCTTTCAATTTCAATGTTTTTGGGGGGGGCCAAGGCCCCTCGCCCCCCCCCCCTGGGTGCGCCACTGGTGCCTCGAATGGGTCGTTGTATTAATACATGTATGTTTCTAAGAGAAATGGATGTTAACAACTTGTTCAAGCTTTAAGTCACAATTTGAGTAAAAAAAGTAAGTAACACACATTGAAAAATGATAGCATGTGTATTTACCAGACACGGGAAACAAACCCGATGCATAGGTTATTATAAGCCGGCACGCTGGCGTTCAACCACCGTGGGCGTTAATATATATTATATAATGGGCCTCCACAGAATGGAGGTTGTATTAATTCTTAATATGTTGCCTTTTAGCAACAAACTGTTTTATTTTTTACATTTTTTGAGTGAATATTTTTTTTTAAGAAACTTGGTAGTTCTCTGCAGTGTCCTGACAAAATAGTTATATTTCTTATTCATAGGTGTTAACTGTTAGTTGATAATAATATTAAACGATCGATTAGATAAGTAATATTATTAATTATCTAATCGATCTATATCTATACTATAATATATACTATAACATATTAATATCTATACATATTATGCAGACCAAAGGTTTCCACCATGCATATAATACGGGTAAACAGATTTTTTCATTTTTAAGATAAATAGATGTTTGCCATTTGCTCAACATTTATTAGGTCGATACTTTCAGTCCAAACACATGTAAAACTACCATATTGTGAAGATGCGGAATTCGAACCTGAGACCCACGACATTTTATACCGGCACATTACCGCTCGGTAATACTTGGCGTTAATATTATAATATTTTTAAAATGTAATAAATATGTATCGAATTCTTATTCTATATATACATAATTTAATAATAATTTAATTTCATTTGCTTTAATAAGATATTCTCAACTATCAAAAAATAATACACACTCTTACTAACTGATAATAATATGCATAATAAATAATAATAAAAAAAATTATAAAATGCTTTCCACAAAAATAGACGTTAAATTTTTAGATTATTATTAGGCAACTAACTAACTATTCCTACCGAATACGGACAACATTATTAAAAACGTTATATTCTTATTCCTATTATTGAAAATCCATAATAATAACAAAGTTGGTGGCTTCACAAAGGAAATTTTTTTGAATGCCTCTAATAACGCGGATATAAATTTAACTCATATTGAACAGGTTGGTTAATAACTCAATTCGAAGATCCGTTATTCAGACAGTGAAAAGATGTGAGGTTCGAGTTATTTTATGTCGTCAGTTTTTTTTCTAGTTTGAGTGTTTTCTCAGGATTTTCAAAAATAGTCGTTTTAATAAGTTGAAAAAATAATAAAAATTATTATAATGATAATGACATGAAGTTAGCATAGTTTACCCTTAATTACAAAGTTTTTATTAGCTCGTATTCTTGTTTGTCCGGTGGTTTTTAGTCCAGTACAAATCTTGCAATCGATTTTTAGCTAACTTTCCGACTAGCTAGACATTTGAAACTTTTAGAATATTTATCAGAACAAGGTGCCAATGCATTTTTTTAATACTTTTAGCCATCTTTAAGTAGAATTGAATTCATTTTCAGTTAATTCTGTTTTGTATAAAAAGTTATTTCGACACCATTATTAATTGGTTGCTGGGGTCCTAATAACTAAATTATTAATATAAACGTGCGTTACTTTTAAAATCAATATGACATATTATCAAAATGACATTTCAGTATTATTTCTATCAAGTACAAATTTTTTTGATCGTTTTAGCTAGTCAAGTCAAGTCAAGTTTATATGATTCAACAGAAAATTTAAAAACGCTGTATACAAAAAGTTATTTTTATCTTCTAATTATTTTTATTAGTAAGCTAGTCGTTCCTTTTTTAAATTATGATTTTTCAATTTTACTTGACTAATAGAAACATATTATGTATATAATATTAATACTATTAACGGAAGGCAGTTGATGGAGTGTGAATTTAAATTCTAATGGAGTTTAATTTTGTACTATTCCGTTTGAGTCGTTTTTTGCTACCCGGGCTTAGCCTTTCGGCATTTTTAGACGTCAGCTAATGTATAAATACACAATGACAATGAATATCATTAATTCAAATACAAAAAAAATAGGTGGAAACTTATCACCTAGGTAGCAATTAAGTCAAGGATCACAATAAAAAATATAACAAACAAATTATGAATGGTTGAGGTGTTTGTAAAAACCCACAATCACAAATGTGTAGATAGATTTTAAAATCAGCCAAGTCCACCTTTAGGTATTTTTGACTTTTTTGTGAATTACTGAAGAACTACTGGTTTCAAACATTTCTGCGTTATCGGAATGTGGAACTTATTATTTTTATGTGTCGCTACATTTCAAAATCAGCCAAGTTCACCTTTAGGTATTTTTTATTGTTTTGCGAATTGCTGAAGAACTACTGCTTTCTAAGATTTCTGCATTATCAAAATGTAGAATTTATTAATTTTGAATATTCTATACTCGAAATAATATAAACTTTCGCCCTTGTGACTGTGTATTTGAGAAAACAAAAAGCTGTTTTTCTCCTATTCATCTATTATGAACTTGGCTGATTTTGAAATCTAGGACACAAATAACACAATCAATAGGCGTATATATCGTCACACTCTAATAATAGATCATTGAATGATTATCAATAAATACTACATTCAAGAGGTGTAAAATCATCAATACTTGGGAATTTAATGAAGTTATCAAATGATTATACCAATAATACCTGTCAGTCTATTGAAAAGTTATAATAGTTAAACAAATATTCTTATATACCTAATATACTACATTTTTTTTCATAAAGAATTCAAAAATAAGCACACATACATACTTAAATAAACATAAACCCAAAGACATAAAGTCATGTGATATCATTTATACAAAAGATAATGGATTTTTTTTTAAATAAAATTATTTCACTTGTAGCATAAAATTGAGTTTAATAATGTGTACCAATACAGTCGATACTGATTCTCCAAATAGGGTGTCTGTCCTTTGATGTTTCAATAGGAATCCATCACGTAGTGGGTGTCTGTGACCGACTCATTCTTTGCGCCAGTGTTCATTTTCATTTCTCTGCTTCCTCTTCGTTAAGCACGTTTCCCGACTTTTCCCACCACCCCCCACTATTACCCACACCCCGCTATTTTTCACCCCTACTTTTTTCACATCCCACACTCTGCCCTCATTCTTTTGCACCTCTTTTCTCATTCTTTGCATTCTGTTCTTATATGGTGGGATGACCACCCAGTTTTTATTCAAAGACTGCTGTATAATGCTGAGAGTTTTTTTTTGTATTTCATTTTGATTTATACGAGTACGTGTATATTTAACTATTCCTTGCAATGAAATGAGAATATTATTGTGATAGTTAGTAAGTTTTATATTAAAGTTAACAAATAATTTCTAATTAATTACTTTTTTATTCAACGAAAAAAAGGAACGTATAATTCTTAAATCTTGTGAATTATTCGTTGAATTTAAAAGTTATTAGCAAGTTCAAGAAAGCTACAATACTTAAATATCTTGGAGCAATCAGTGTGGTCAATTAATAATTAAAGTAATACCTACTTTGATTTAAAATACAAAAGCTGATAGCCAATATAAGCTCAATTTAAAAAGCGCTCCAGAGAGTATTATAAGAGCTATTAGTTAAAATTTGTCGTAATTAAGTATGGTACCTTAAGCATAGTGGTCTATTTACGTGGGCGCAAAACTCGAGAGGTGCAGGTTTGATCCTGCGAGGTTTCTTAATTATTTCAAAAAGATTTTTTCTATTGGTTATAATATATTTTCTCAGAAGAGTTTTCAAAAAATATATATTATGTTTAACAGATAATTAATTAGTTTTTATAATTATTGTGGGGTTACTGCCTAAATTTTGTAAGTCTAGAAAACATGTTATGGAGTAATTGCAATATGAAGTTTTATATGCCCTCTAAAGTCAGGATTAATACTAATTTCATTGTACTTTATGTAGTTGTTATATATACTCGTATCAAATAACCTTGATTTTATTTCTATTACCTATTATAAATGTTTATATATAAACACATCTAAATACCTAAATTATTGACTTACCAAATTTTGGCAGCAACCTCACGATATGGGTTTGAAAATACCCTAAAATGTAGGTACATACTAATTATTAAAATAATTATATTCATTGCTGGTATATCAGTTCGGCGTGGGTCCTGGCATTGTCAATTATTCATCTTCTTTAGTTTGTTATATCCTTCGTAATCCAGAATTCCACTCATTCGTAGAAACATCCCGGGCCACGCCATCTAACCACCGATTCTTCCAACACTCCTCCGCCTCGATAGCTTTGCATCAAAAGCTTTCAATACGGATCGGTCCACGTACCTTCATTAAACATATTATCCAGCCTAATTTAGCCTTTAAATTTTGATGGTTTGGATTTATTTTACTTTTAGAAATTATACCATATGAAAGTTGTAAGACATTTTAAATGACTCGCTAACATAATGCGAAAATGGAAACTGCCATTTTTGTTTCAAGAGTCTCCATGTACATGAAACTTTTTGATGGTATTGAAATCTCTAAACAAAATGTTTTATGTCATATTTTATAAGTACGTAATAATTTATGAATACGAATAGTTAGTAACTTGACACTTGTAACAAGAATTTCCGTTTTATTATTTATTGAAACAAAAACTTTTTTACTGAAGATGGTCACATTAACAATTCAGTCGGAATTCTATCTCGTTTATATCTCGAGTTTGAAAGAGCTTCTTAAACTGGCGTCGTAAAATCAGTAGATTAAATAAATTTAAAATGCATTAGACTGGCGCAGTATCTTGTCAAAGACTCGTTGAAGAATGGATTGAGTCCCCCACAATTACTGCCCTTAATAATCTTATCACTAAATCTACGTCTACCACATTTTGAAGATTTTCAAATTCGATATTCTAATTAAACGATTTTTAGATCATTTATACTTTTATATAATGAAACAGAAATATTCATATAAGTGGGGAATCCAATCCCGGGATCCCGAATCCCGGGATCCCGAACTATTTTCGATACCTATGAATCCCGGGATTGATAAACATTATCCCGGGATTTCGGGATTGATTTTTTTATCAATTTTTATGGAAAATATAACAGAGGAAATACTTTTAATACAAAATAACTACATTAGAAATAAACTGAGTTTGAATGAAGTTTGATGTGTAGGTTGCCGATTCATTTTATTTTTTCACATAGATTATTAAAAATGAGAAAGATTGAAAAACAATGCTTCGCACTTTTTACAAAGTAATTCCACCATGATATCATACGTTTTACGGCAGTTCCATATTTGGCTGACTAATTAGATTTATGAAGCGGAAAGGCCATAAGTACGCCATGATTATTTGCTTTACTATTTTAAATATTGCTGATCTATTCATTATGTCTTTACTATCAGAAATAGCAATCTCATATTAAATTCACATTATTATTTATATTACAATATTATTTACTCCATTAAACTTGTGTATTTCCAAGATTTAACGTATACAATATTAACAATAAATGTCTTAAATAGTATAAATTATACTAGATTTATTTTTGACCGATTTTATCAATGTTATTTGTAAATATAAAAATTTTATATTAACAATGGAAAAAATCCCAATCCCGGGACCAGTCCCGGGATCCCGGGATTGTCAAATTGTAATCCCGAAATCCCGGGATCAGAAATTTGGCTCGGGATTGGATTCCTTACATATAAGGGACAATATAATAATAATTTATACGTATATAATCTGTTTTTAATTTATTATTAAGTCATGTTTTTACTTTATTTTAATGAATAACACATTTCGTATCAAATATACATCGAAAGCACTTATATAAAGTAAATATAAGTGGCGAAGGGTGGAGGTAGGCTGTTAACATCCTACATAAATAGTGCACATAAAACTATATCAGTCATACGTATTTGATTTTATTGAACTAAGACTACAATTTACTGGTGGTGTTGGTTACTTTTTAAAAAATAATTAAACCCTGCTTTACCAAACCATAATACTCGTAGTTTTGGAATGTTATGGGTGATCCGACAAAATAGTGCACATTTTTTCTCTCATACTTATTTGTTTTCGTTAAATTAAGAATACACGTTGAACATGTTGTTGGTTAGTTTTTTAAATTCATTAAGCCTTGCCTATACCAAACCATAATCGATAAAAAATATTCTTCTATCTATAAATATTCAAAATTATATATGATTTAATGACATTATTTTAGATATTATAATTATAGATAGACGAATATTTTTTGACTATTATCTATTATAGCTTGGTTTTCGTAGGGTTTGATTGAATTTTAAAAAGGAACAAACACCATCCGTCAATTGTAGTCTTAATTCAATGAAAACAAATAAGTATGACTGAGAAAGTTTAGTGTGCACTATTTATGTCGAATCTTAACAACTTACCACCACCCTTCGCCACTGGTAAATATCGGCTATCGGCTAATGTACTTTACCAATTAAACAATCTAAAATGATTATTTCTGAGGTGTTCCAAAACGATATGTCATGGGTTGCTGCCAAAAGTTGGTAAGTTAATAATGTAGGTACTAGGTATGGTATAATACTAGAAAAAATCAACGTTGTCCGATATATAGAACGCGCACTTAAAGCTCCAATAAATTATTAGCGTTATGCTAAATTTTAGAGAGCATGTCACAATTTCAAAGTTCAATTACTCCATATCACGATTTATAGACTTTTTGCAGTAACCTCATGACGAAACAACCATAATATAAAAAAGGACCGGGTGGGAGTTGAACTTGCGTCTATCGGATTCTGGTCAATGTACTATACCAATTAAAAAATCTAATATGAATATTTCTGAGGTATTTCAAATAAATTATCCATATAAGGTATAAATAATCTTAATTAATAACTAATGTATTTTATAATTGAACCTGTATCTATCAAATTCTGGTTGCTTAAGCAAGTTGTACCATACTAAATACGCTAATAGCTTTGCGTCCGATGTGTTAATCTAAATTCCGTCAATATTGGCGACCATCTTTTGCAATTTTGAATTATGGTATTTATTCACATTGATTAATATGTGTTTAATTTTTTTAATTATCTAAAAATATATAAGTTAAAATAATGCTATTATGAATAATAACTATGAGAACATACATTATTTTTGAAAACACTTCTGAGAAAATAATACTCGTATATTAAAACCAATTGAAAAAATCTATTTGAAAAAAGTAAGACACCCTGCAGGAATCGAACTTACATCTCTCGGCTTTCACGCCCACAATCATAAACCATTATGCTAAAGGTACCATACTTAATTACGACAAATTTTAACTAATGGCTATTATAATATTTTCTGAAGCGTTTTCTAAATTGAGCTACGTTTCGTTGAATTAAAGAAATTAATTAAATTAAAATAACTATAAGAGTAAATTAAATACTATAAAAGAGGTTTTAATTTTTTTTTGTTGTAATAATTGTTTAATTATTTATTTTCTTTCAAATAAATATAATTGTAGAAACAGTGGTTGATAGATTTATGTGTTTCTTTTGGTCGATTGTACATCATTTGTTTTCGATACGTGACTCGGATAATTTTAAGTTTTTTTTTTTTTACAAAGACCTTTGAGATCTCTTTTCAGAGTTTTTCCTCTCTCGTAGAGATTTTCCTACAAATTAAAATGTATTTATAGACTGGATCTTTTTTCTATCATTCCACGTATTCGGAATAATGGAAACACGTTTTTATAATAACTTAAACATGTACAGATACTCACAAAGTATGTCAGATTTATACGCTTCCCTTTAAAAAAGAAACTCATAAGAAAGCTTTTATTACCATATTTTAACTGGATTTTCTGATATATTATATTTAGTAACAGAATATACAATATTATAAAAAAGGTATTATAAAGCCTTCGGCCTATCTTGTGTAACACATAAATTTTATTTTGGGTAAAAATGAGATTTTTCATTGAATAAAGTAGATTCCTAACGTAATAATATTGAATTTCGACCTCCATATTTTAAAAATTTTGCACGTATAATATGTCTTAACATTTTTTTCAAAAAAAGTGTCTCTTGTATTTTTTTTTATTAAGCTCCGAAGTCTCAATTGAGTCTTATTTAGCTTTACTTTTTAACATACACTATTAAAACATATTATAACAATAATTACTCCTACAGTTATTACAATACAAATTTACAGGAGAGGAAAAAAAAGAACAAAAACAGTTTAAACTTGTAGGCCACACTCACTCAGAAACATTTGGACACACTGGAACGCCTTGATATTTAGCCGAGCCAAAAATATCGTAAGATCCAGTGGCAATTGGTACTTTTGTTTACTTAAATCTTTAAGAAGCCGCTGTCTCTGGGTATCATACAGAGAACATTGCCAAACAACGTGGTTAACATCTTCAGTCTCACTTCCGCACCAGCACCCAGGGTCATTTATTATACCCAAGCGAGCCAGAGATGAGACAAGATTATAATGGTTCGCTCTACAGCGATGGATTGTGATGATTGTATCCCTATTTAGCATTTTATTGGTATACCCTGGTTTGGTTTCAGAATTGTAATTACTTTGAAAGTACTTTTTCCCTTTTGTTAGACCTTGTTCTTTTAATAAATTATGTTTACATTACTATGATGTGCGTTTCTTTAACGTTTATCTTTCTTGATAGTCCTGTCACTGTCTTATCAAAATATTGATGAGACTTTCGAAAAATGATTAATTTTACATATAAAACATTCAATTCAACTACTTTTACATTTTTCTTTTTATGCCTAAATATGTTATTTACAAATAGCTAAAAATATACATTTATATACATAATAATAAATAGGGTATCTATGCTTTAAGGTCATTTTGTTACTGCGAGATCATTATGGTAACAGGAGTGTTAAATATCCACAAATTGATACCTATAAATACCTTAAGGGGGGACATGCTCGTCGAAGGTCAAAATTTAGTTTTTATTGTATTTTCAAACCATGATCCTGGACACTCTTTCAACGTTGTAGATAATCTATTTATATAATTTTGAAACCTTAATATCTTTTATAGTTATTTTACACATTTGATGACTGCATAAAGTATTTTTGTTACATAAAATAGTATTCTTTTAAACCTCTCGCTCTAATGTTTTAGAATATAGTCATATTTCATAGTCATATATATAAACATTTTTTAATTTTTATACGCATTTATAAAACCATTAGTATAATTTAATACGAGATAATTTTTGTAAAATATTCACGATAAAAATTATATTGATAATCTCTGTGATCCCAAATTTGACAAGAATTAGGCATTTTATTATTCAAAAAATCGGCAAGATTAAAATATTTGAAAATAATTCTAAAGATATTTATTATTAGATATGTCTTTGGCCATTCAAGTGTGATATACATCTTATGAATATGGATTGCTTTAAAATAATTATTGACCTAAGATAAGGTAGTGTTTTTTTGAAATACGCCATTTCTTTTGTCATTCCCTAGTGGTTAAGCTACAACATACGGCCGTAGCCATAAATTGACAAACTATAATTAAAGTAGGGAGTAAAATTATGTTAACGCGCGTGTTTGAACAGCAGCCAACAGTTATTAATTCGATAATTTATGCATTTAGAGTTAACAGCAAAATATTCGTCTATATTATTTTTTTACTAGCATGAATGTATTATATGTATGCTAGTAAAAAATGCAAGGTCATCCGATATATGTAATATAATATATATATATATAATAATATGCATAGAAAGCACAAGGAAATAATTTGCATTATCGCTGATTTTAGAGGACATGTCAAACTATCAAATTAGAATTACTCCATAACATGATTTTGAGATTTATCAACTTTTGGTCGTAACCCACGATATAATTAAAATATTGGTACATATTATTATGTATTTAAAAAAATGCCCTTAATCTCATATCATAGCTTGATATTATATATTTTTTTTTAGAATAACCATGTCCTTGCTTTTTCGTAGAAGGTGGTTGTTAGTAATTTTGAACAATCACAAACACCAAGGCTTTGAGAAAAACACATAAATTGTTGTTGTTCTCACCGGGAATCGAGCCCAGAACTCTCGGATGGAAGGCCAGCGCCTTACCTACTGCACCACGAGAGCCACCTCTACTACCTACAATCTGAGTCAACAGAAAAGTTATAAATAGTATTATGTAGTACAAAATGGCCATTAAGGCAAAACTGTTATTGTATTAAAATAAAAACTCTGGAAAAAATAAGAAAAAAGTACCTTTTTTTATTATTATCTCATGTCTTTTTATAGAGTATTTATTATCAGTAAAAAATATACTCTACTTTTCTTATAATATATTTATTCTAAGAAAATGGCTGTTTATTTAACAAGTTGAATATTCATAGCGAATAATGATATACCATGGAGAAATATATTACTTTCGGTTCAGCTTATCACGTTAATTTCCGGAAACTCTCACAACCTTATGCGGAAGCATATTATTATGTGAAAGCAATCAAAATAATGAAAGCTGATACATATATACTAAGTGAGTTGTCTGGATATAACTTAATACGTCTTTATAAGAAATAATACAGGAGATATTTTAAATGTATTCAAGAGTCACTTAATTAATGTCAATAATAGTATTCTTGGTTAAAATAAAAGAAATTAATTTAATTAAAATTAAACACAGTATTTAATAGAACCTAATACTTAGAATAAGAACTAGAATAGAATAGAATAGAACTAGAAAATATTACCAGTTGCAGTGGCGAAACTAAACTTCTTCAGCGTATTTATTCTATTAAGACGGTACTTCAGTGAAGCGGCAAATAATTTTCAACGATAGGTGTGACGAAATTTCGGACTGGCTGGCAATCGGAGAGCGAAAGTCGAGCTGTGAACACGTCAATTTGTTTTGTGATGGCAACGGGGGAATTAATTCTTAAATAGTGTAAAGATAACCAAAAAACGTTACCCATTTACTCGAAAAAGAAAACATGTCAATGAATATATTATTATTATTATTAGTAATAGAACAATAAACATATCATTAAATGGACGCATGTTGATTTTTTATGACAAATTATGTTTTGTTCTGCACGCGTTATTTGCACAATCTTCGCGTCGCGTAGTCACAATCATTTTAGACCGTTCCCCAGCTGAAGTATAGCCTTAATTATAATATACAAGACTGCTTTCGGCCGCTATCCAGAGTAGGAAAGAATCCAAGTAATAGCACTTATTGTAACAATTAGGTACATTAAATTAATTTAAATTGTTACAATAAGTCCTATGTTTTAAGGCTATACTTCAGTTGAGGCATGGTCTAAAAAGATCGTGGCTAGGCGATGCACGGATTGTACAAATGACTCGTGCAGAACTAAATATAATTTGTCATAAAAATCCAAAATGCGTCCATTTAATTTTATCTTTATTATTATATTACTAATAATAATAGTATATTCATTGACATGTTTCCTTTTTTAAGTACATACGTAAAGTTTTTTAGTCATCTTTACACGATTTAAGAATATTTTCATCCGACGCCATGACAAAACAAATCGACGTGCGGACACCTCCCTGTCCGTTTTCGATTGGTCGCACCTATTGTTGAAAATTATTTGCCGTTTCACTGAAGTATGTTCTTAATAACTATAAAATATTACCAGTTGCAGTGGCGAAACTAAACAACTATAGCGTATCTATTCTATTATAATATACAAGACTGCTTTCGGCCGCTACCCAGAGTAGGAAAGTATCCAAGTATTAGCACTTATTGTAACAATTAGGTACAATAAATTAGTTGTAATTGTTACAATAAGTGCTATGTTTTAACAGCACCTCTCTTGGCTGTAATAAATTTTAGAGTAAGATAGAGAGTTTTGACAGTTCAGACGGCTAACTTTATAGTAATTGTTACAATAATTGTTAACATTTCGAAACTTTCCTACCCTATTTAGCTGCCGTAAAGGCTAAAAGTAGTCTTGTGTATAGAATAGATGCACAGATGGCGATAGAAGATGTGGAGGATATATAAAGTCATGGTTGCTTGTAGGTTTTGAGGGGGTCGTTTATTGGTCGATACAAGAATACAATAATAATATATTGGTAATACGTCACACTTACTTATTTGTTTTCATTGAACAGATAATACAATTCTCAGATGGTGCTGGTTAGTTTTTTTTAAATCAACTAAACCCTGCCTAACTAAGCCATACTAATAATTTAGGTATCCAATGGACAAATTTTGCCTGACCCGTGATTCAAATCCGGAACCCTCGACATTATATGGTGACACGGTACCTGCTCGGCCATCGTGCATTATCAATATAACGAATTGACAAAATGTATTGTTATTTATAAAAAAAATTAAGTACCTATACTGCAACAAATAAAGGTAGTTAGTATTTTAATGCTCTTAGTCACGATTCTTTTCAAACTTTAAATACTCTAATATATAATACTAATTGAGCTATTTTTAAATGCAAATTTTATTACTTCCAACAATGCAAAGGCATACTTAGTTGAGCCATTTTTATTGCATATATTTTTTTGCATAGATGAGGTAATTGTTACGTTTGTAATACAATGTCAAAAATTTATTGATTTTTTGTAAATATTTCTATAATTATGTTACTTAGAAGAAGAATTTACGCCTATTTTTATTGATTGGCTATTTCTATGTAAATTAACTTTACAAAAGTTTAATTAACTCCCAGTTGTATCTCCTTTGTATGTATATTTTTAATAACGATTATTTATTATTTTACAATTTTTACGACATGTTGATAGAGCCAGTGTATCGTATGTCCAAAAAAAATCACTTTAAATCGTTTGATAAAAGTTTATGCGTCAAAGAGAGACATGCTCAGTTGTAAGAAAGAGATATGAAAATAAGGCACGCAATCAAGATTGGTAGTATGATATTTGTGATCATTATTTTATAGACATAAACCCAATTGAATAATAATGACAAAACCTTATTAGATTTATGTTGCTAAAATAGAAGTTTTTGTTTCAATTATTATAATATTATAAATCTCGTACGGTAACCTAATGTGTCATTATCGGAATGGACGTAATTTTTCACTATAGTGAAGGGAAGGTTAATAAAATTTAAAAAATTACGTACTCATATCAATTCAAAATTATAATATAATAATTTGAATGTGAAATTATTATTTAAGTTATTTAATATAGTTATTACTCAATATTTAGCGAGTACAAGGCGTCGATTAGTAATTAAGGCTATAATTGATGATTCCTGAATTTAAAACACAAAACATCGATAGTCAAAAAAACGTAATTTCATAATCATTGCATGTAGATTCTGCTAGTTAAATTTATCATAATTAAGTAGGAGACCCGTAGTTTAATTTATTAAATCATATATGATGCGATACCAGTAGATATACCTACTCGTTCAAATCCCGTCGGGCGTCGTATTTTTTTCAATTGTGATATGTAGCGTATGTTCAATAATAATTATTATTTAAAAACAATTATCTAAGCTGTAACCAAAATTATATACTATTATAATATTTCACTACATAAACATAGACATATAATTATTAATAATTTTCTATAAATGATACTTATAATTTTCTTACAAAATTAGCCACATCTCCAACCAAGTCCGATTCTAATAAGATCATAATATGGGCATCCAAAGAGCAGATTTTTGTATTTTGTCTTTACGAGACGTGGATGTTAGCCACTTGCTTAACCTATTAGATCCATACCATGACTTAAACACAAATTGAAAAACAGTATGTATATTTTCCAGACCCAGGATTCGAAACTTGGACCCACGACGCTATATATCGACGCTTAAGCCTTGCGGCCTCTACCCATAACATTATGTTAACAACAATTCAATGAAAAAAAACTATGAAATAAACAACATCCAATTTCCAAAATACATACTACATAGGTAGGTAGTTACTTATTATTCTAAAGGCTATATTATTACAGGGAACCTTGGGTCTATGATTATATCATTATTTTTCTGAAATGTCATACAATACAATAATGTTAAAGGGGCGAGGTCATTGTGAATTCAGATTTATTTGCATGGTGATTTAATATTGCCACGAACACCGCCAACCACTGGCCTCCGCCTAATTGCCATGGAATAATAAAACATAGCAAACATGCTGTGAAATCAAACCAAATAATCAATCATAATGTAGTAAAACCTGTCGACGTATTGTTTGGTAATGGTATTTGCATTTTTTATTTGACACTTACGTAATATTTTCCCTCTTACTAGTAATAATTTTAATAATATTCATTCTGTTTTGATATATAAAATAATATATCAAAGTGGGGTTGCTGCCACAAGTTGTTAAGTCGATTATTTAGCGTTACAACAGATTGTATCCATATATAATTAACTATTCGTAAATATATATTCGTATCGTTTGGATTTGGAAGATTTGGAAGAACGCTGATGAGTAGGTATTTAAATTGACCAATAGTTTAAATTTGTCGCTATTAGTATGTCACGCCGTAGCATATTGGTTAAATGCGACGGATGAGGCATAAACTCGGGAGATACAGGGTTCGATTCCCCTTCGGGGTGACTTACTTTTTTTCAAAAAAGATTTTTTCTATTGGTTATAATATACTCTCTCAGAAAGTGTTTTTTTAAATTATATATGTATCCATATATTATAAATAATATGTATGTTAAAAATAATTCAAGGTCATCCGATATATATGCACATAAAGGACAAAGAAATTACCATTATGCCTGATTTTAGAGGGCATGTCAAACTCCATGAAATTGCATTTACTCCATAACATAATTTTGATACTTACCAACTTTTGGTAGTAACTCCACGACAGACGTGAAGTTACTGCCAAAAGTTTGTAAGTCCCAAAAACATAATAATAGTATTATAAAGAAAAAACCATTTTAAAGTTTGATAATAATATTATGTTCTTTAAATCAGTCTTAACCTAAACCAAATTAAATAAAGGTTTTTAATATGTAATAGATTTGTGTAAATTATATTATTCAAATACGTTAAATTGTCCACATTATTTAAGAAATATTATCAACAAAGCGTTATTTTAAACGTAATAAACGTAGATTTTTACACATTATTTGATAGTATACAGTTAATTTATAACGGAATCAAGGAAGAAAATTGTCAGAATATAATACTTACTATAATTCAGTTGCTTGTGATTCAGTAAAATTTACATATTACAAGCTTAAATTATTTATCCACTACAATAATTGAACTTGTAAATTTTATCCTCCAAGAATGACAAAATCCAATAAGAAGTAGTCTTAGACTAAACTTTAATTGAATAATAGTATTTTTTTAATATATTGGATTATATTCTATTGTTTCAATTATATTAGATAGTCCATATTGTTACAAACCTTTGTAAAAAAAGATTTTTTATCTTTTGATAGCTTACTGTGCATTCCTATTGGAACTAAGGATGGAAATTATCTAAAGTTATATCATTATCGTTCCGTTATTAGTGTATTGATTTCAGTTATTGCATTAAATGTTAGATGAGTCATGTTTTAATGGTTCAATGTATCATATATACTATAACTACTAATCTATGTTTCCAGAGACGGACAGAATCGTTGCAAAATAGCATTTATTACATAAAAACACTTTGTATGTATAGTAACTTTTGGCATAACAATTTTTGAAACAGAATGCTATATTACTAATTACCTATTTATCTTATTCAACGAATAATTCACAAGATTTAAGAATGTACCATTCTAATTATTAATTTTGAAAAACACTTCTTAGAAAATATATTATAACCAATAGAAAAAATCTTTTTGAAAAAAGTATGCCACCCGTCTGGAATCAAACCAGCATCTCTTGGGCTTACGCCCCGTCCGCGCTTTATACTCTATGCTATAGGACGACAAATTTTAACTATTGGCATTTTTATACCTGCTCATCATCGCTCTTCAAAATTAAGCTACTTTGGCAATTGGTTTTGTTTATTAAATCAAAGATATACGAATGTACCGTTCTAATTATTGAACATACATATTTTTGAAAAACACTTCTAAGTATTTTATTCAATTAAGCTCCGCATTTAATAAAAGCCAAATTTTATAGAAAGATTTAAAATTGATTCCCAGAATTTCTGGCTTAATTTAATAAGGGCAATGTATGCATTACTTATAAGATTTTCGTTTTAGATTACAATTTAAAAATAGCCAAATAAGCAGATGCAATTATTCATAATAAAATAATATAAACTCCTAGCTATTATTAAAAATAATGCAATCGTTGGGAGAAAATTAAAATGATTTATTATAGGTACTAAAATACCATACTTTAATCCTAAGATTCTTTTAAGATAAAATATTAAAAAGTTGTATTTATTTTATTGAGCTGTAAATTATATAATAAATCTGGTTTTAAATTATATAATATTTCAATGGAAACTGTCAAAGGCAGATTTTTAAAATTTGGATATTTTGCGTGCAGCCCGGGTCTAAACAGATTTAACTTATAAGAAGGATACAAATTCAAAAAAAGCTTTAATATACTTACACAGAAAGTTTTTTTTAGATACTAGTATTTTACATTATAAGAAATTATTATTGAATAGATTTTACGGTTAACACGTCATTATCATCATGTAGATATAGTCCAGTCAATGAATATATTGTAGAGTGCATGGAATATGTCGCAATTTTTGACTTCAAAACTTTGTTAGGAGTAGTTAATGGGTAAACATACTAAAAGTCCCTGCCCCTGGGAGGTGAACTAAAGGCGGGCGGGGAGTCGAAAGGTCCAATTTTTTAGTTTTTCGCTTATATCTCGGAAACGGTGCATGTACAAAAAATGTTTTAATAAAACAATGAAAGCTAATTAATTTTGTATAAAATTGTTTCTTTAATATTTGTCTAATTCTTAACGGTTTCCGTTTTATACGTTATTGAAAATTAATAATTTTCGAAAAAAATCATTTTTTCTCATTTTTTTTGTCAAAAATTTGCTTCTAGTGCCTCTCACAATCGTTCAAAATTTGTCTGAGACAAAGTTGTAGAAAATTAAATTTCCTTTAATTTGGTATACACGTTTGCTACCTTATCTTCAACTAATCAAAAGTTATAGAATTTCTAACATGTACATTATTATACTGTTATACAATGCCTGTACCCCTTCCATTCTGGGACTAAAATACCTTGCTTTTTGGCAACAAACCAAAGGATGTCATGTGATGCAGGATTTGGTGGCTCTTTTTGTATATCAATGGTTGCCACAGTCACATTTTTTAGACCTCCTTTCATCGCTGTGTATGTTTCTATTGGAATAATTCCGAATTTTCCAGTCTCAACAGACGTGGGCATCATGTTCAATCTTAGTGTTTCTGAACCTTGTTTAACATGTTCGGATGGAGTGACACATTTGATCCCACCAATAGCGTGGAAGGTATTAAGCCCGTCTATGGTGCAAACATTAAAATCCACGTTATCAAAAACAAGTTGGTTGAATGCTAGCTGAGCATGGACAATCGCAGATAATTCCAATTTTTGTGCTTCGTAGTATGAGCTGAAACCTAGACTTGCCAAAAGTGAATATGCCGAAAGGCGAAACCCAGGTCGCAAAAAACGACTCAAATAGAATAGTACAAAACTTAAATCCATTAAAATTTAACTAAAGTCTGTTTAATAGCGGTACTTTGCCTAGGGACTTCACTGCAGACAATATTATGTGGAATCATCAGTTTTTGGAATTATTACGTTAATTTAACGACATTGATGACTAGGGTTGATTGTGAGGCATCTAGATACCGCAAAACGTTGCGGGTCAATACAAGCTTCAAACAAGACAGCGTTTTATTACATTTAATATCTATTTATGTTTGAAAATCCATTATTGGTATTAGGAATTCGTTTTGAGATAATAATATTAATATTATTTCGACTTGGTACAGTGTTGTATCTTTCCAGTCTGTTGCCCTCGGCTCAACCTAAAACTGTAATAATTCAAAATCTTGACATAAATTTCTACGAAATGTAATCCTTAAATTTATTGCAAGTCAAAAGCATCCGTTTTTGCGTTTTCGTAATGCCTTTTGTAGGCTTTTTCAAAGAAGACAATAGCCTTCGCTAGACATTATAGATGTTAAAATAATTAAAATGTAATATAATGATGGTCATAGATCTACAAACTGTAATTAATATTATAATTATAATATCGTTATATAATAATATAAATAAATATAATATATAATGAAATAAATATAATTTATTATATTAAGATTTGATTTTAATTCGTTTTCCTTATTTAATAATTATTCTATAACAATAATTCAATTACCTCAATATAATTAATGCATATACTAACAACAGTAAACTAATGGGCAATGAATGATGTATGTAATATGTGATTAAAACAGGTATCTGTTATTATTGTAATCACTATGTATCAACTGATTATAATATAACATTTCCGATAATTGGATAGTAAGTAGTAAAGCTCTCAAAACAATTTGAGTGAGTAGGTGGCTGGGAACATAATTAGTTTTTAAAGGGAAACTATAATATTAACAATGTAATTTATCTATCAATAACTACTTTGATTATATTATTGAAATGAAATTGGTACATTAGCTATTTTCTCATTAGTTATGAATATGAAATGAGTTAACTTAACATTTTATAACAATAACATCAAAGTTTCAATCGTGACTAGGAATCACAAAAATAAGGGAAGCAGCTTTCTATCTAGACATGACTATAAGAAGTTATAATTTCTGAAGAAAAATAATATATTTTATATGACATAAACAAAAAAACAGTATACAAATAAATATTACAGATGAAGCTTAAATGTATGAACTTGACAAAAATAAGACCACTGGTTAACTAATTATGGTATTTGAATTTTGCAGAGAAATTCAAATTACTGCTGTGATATTTATTTGCTATTTTTTTAGGGCATAATAATATGTAGGGTAGAAAATCTACATTTCAACTTCCTGTAAAAAATGTAACAATGATTATAACTGCACTCAAGTAAGTGATCATAATGAATATAAAAAATAGCTTTTATAGTGTTAACTACCGTCAATTATTCATGGTGGAACTGCATTGTATTATTTGATTATTTATTTTGTTTAATTAAATAAAACACAATTTTATAGTACCTACTTATTACAGTATATTAATTAAATTTTGGACCGGTTCCGTCCTCCACAACGGGACATTATCAACCTAATGTACTGTAATGATAATGTCCCATTGAGGAGGACGCCCATAATTAGGTGAATGAGAAAATCGGAATGCCAACACAACCATGCTTCATGCGTTCGCTGAGTAATTTGAATTGTTAAACATTCACTGACTTTGCCTTTGGTGAGTGTACACAGCGCCTGAAGATGCCGAAAAATAGAAATTAATAGTAAATGGAATTAATAGTACACAACATAAATTCATTAGAATTTAAATTCAAATATCATCAAATACCTTCGAGCGATAGTATTAATATTGTAATATGTCAGTTCTATCATAGTTGGTCATGTAATAAATTGAATTTAATTGTTTGACGTTACGATATTTAAAAAAATCTATAATATATTCATGCCAATTACAAAAATACAACGTATAATATAAGAGGAAACCAAAACCCAAATGATATCTTTGCTGAAATTAAACCTGGAACTGAACCATTAAAAAATAAAAATCTTAATAGTTCTGATATTCAAGCTAACAATATGCTTGAAAACGGCAATAACTCTTATTTGGTAAAAACATTTTCATTGTTTAATTTCAATAATTATCTGGATACCTAATATAAAAAAAAAACGGTAATTATTATCTGGTATTGATTCTGAATTATAATGTAATTTAAAAACATACTCTACCTTGATATCTTGGGCATTTAAACAATATATTATGATCACGTGGCCAGGCCAGAGCGTGAATTTATTATTAGTAATTGAGGGTTGAAAAAACAGTTTCCGAAACCCTATTAAAACACTCCACACGCTGCTTTATTGTGGTCGTACGCCATGATGGGCAGACCCCTTTACCCGTGGGAGCTTTCACTGGGGGATGTAACCAATACTTTGGTTCGGAAAGTTTCGACCGAAAATGTTGTGCCGGTAGGGCGATATTAAGGCTCTTTAAACGGTTCCATGAGTGCACTTACCGGAATCGAAAAACTTTATAGTAACTTTCTCGGGCTAGGAAAGCGGTTTCAACTGACTCTGTAAGCTTTTGTTTGTCTTTTTCACACGAGTTAACGAATAATTTAAGTGTATGGTGCGGGTATACGGGAGCTTTTCGAAAGTAGTCTTTATGCTAATGCTCGATAAGTATCATGATAGATAGTTGGTGTAAATTTGATAGAAGGATGATTTTAATAGTGTCGATGTTTTGGTAATATTCTTGAATTTATGTTTTACATGTTATGTGAAACATGCGAAATAGAATCTTAATACAATAATACTGTGCCTCAGAACCAGTATGTTTTAAACTAACTTCCCGACTAGCTAGACATTTGAAACTTTTAGAATATATCAGAACACGATGCCAATGCATTCTTCTAATACTTTTAGCCAATCTCTAAGGAGAATTTAATTCATTTTCAGTTAATTCTGTTTTGTATGAAAAGTTATTTCGGAAGAAATCCGTAATCCAATCCACTATTATTGGTTGCTA
Organism: Rhyacophila brunnea; assembly: GCF_057557595.1. NCBI lineage: Eukaryota > Metazoa > Arthropoda > Insecta > Trichoptera > Rhyacophilidae > Rhyacophila > Rhyacophila brunnea. The sequence continues at coordinate 24,068,448 of NW_028232904.1, read as the reverse complement.
AGAGGGTGGTTCTAGCATTTAAATAATTAATATATACGTGCGTTACTATGGAAATCAAAATGACATTTCAGTGTTCTATATTTGTCTGTTTGTTGCAAAATAGCAAAAAAATGATTTGTTAACAATTGCCTTATTTATCCTAAATTATAAATACATAGAATTGTCAAGTTTATATGATTAACGGAAAATTTAAAAACGTGGTATATAAAAAGTTTTTTTTATCTTGTAATTATTAAAACTAGATAATTATTTGAACATTTACAAGCATAACAGAAATTTAATACAATAAAACAATATAACGACTACGGTTAAAAAATAAATTGCTTTTTCTTGAAGCTGACATTACTTCTAGACTTAAGATACATTCAGTATCAGATTTATTAAATACATTTTTTCAAAAAAGATTTTTTGCATTAGTTATAATATTTTTTCTCAGAAGTGTTTTCAAAATAATGTATGTTCAATAATTAGAATGTTAAATTCTTATATCTTGTAAATTATTTGTTTTATAAAATATATATATTATAACCAATAGAAAAAACACCCCACAGGAATCGAACCTGCATCTCTTGGGTATTGTTGTATTATTGTTTCGTAAATTCTAAATAAATATTAGTAGTATAATTTTGAAACGATATTATTTTTAAATTCAATAGACCTGCAAAAATGGCTTTGTATATAATTGGCATGATTTTGTGATATCACATTATAGTTAATAAGTAATAGTTTTATGCTAATCATGGTGAATAACCTTCCGTACCTGTTTACAATCCATACAAAGTTTGTAGTTTAAATTTAAATTTTAAATACTTAAGTAAGTTATGCTATATGGTAGGATAACTAATTCCTACATATCCTTTAAAACCGGAGTAAGTAAATAGTAAGTGTCGTTTATGCGGAGTATGTGTCCATTATCTGGCGTCCTTATGAGATTTCTTATAAGCTTGTTTTAGAGCGTGTTCAGAAAAAAATTTTCGACATCTTTATTTTAATGTATATAATTATTTTATTTTTGACAAGCAAGTATTTCCTAAGTAACTTTCTTCAAGGCATACTCGCTTTTCATTTTCTTGAAGCTTATAGGTCACTTCTGCTCTTAAAGCATTTTTTTCTGTTCTCACATGGTAAAGTTTCCAATCCCGATATTCTATGATATTTGAATTTTTTTGCACTCGTCAATTACATGCGTGGTTGCATTGTTGGGTGAAAGCTGTTTCCTCATGTCAACCTCACCAGGCACCAATAGCAAGGGATGTACGGTTGGTCAATCCACTCTCTAGAGATTTTTAGTGATGCATTATGTATTCCGTTTTTAAAATCAGACTTTATTGTGTAACTTGTTTTTTTTAAATTTTATTTCATTTCTTTAAAATTATTTTTTGTTTTGTTTCTCTACTAAGTTGATTTACCTGTACTTTTTATTCTAAATATCATGTTGTGAACATCTTGAATTTATAATTTGTTATGTGCTCAATGTGACTTTTTAAAATTTCAATTATTTAAATGCATATAATAACGTAATTTTATTATTTTTTGCCGAAGTTTTATTGTCATTTAGCGAATAAAAAAGGTACGCATTTTAAATAGAAAATGTACATACAAACGTTATTTTTTGCGTCTAGTAATCCTATTAAAAGGGTCTATCAAATAGCTCTGAAGCAAACACAAGAAAAAAAACACTTACGAACAGACGTGAAAAACTGCTTCCTCTAAGACAGATACCTTTTGGTATCGAAGAATTCACTTAAGTTCTAGACTTACATAGTTGGGAAGTTTTGCTGAGTTTATTTTAAATTTCTTTACCAAGTATAAATAGCTCTAGGTGGATTTCATGGTTGATTGAAATAACTAAGACAGATCCAAGAAAACATTATTATATTCCGTCAAAGTTTAAAACCTTTGTTAAATTAAGTATTTACTGAAACGCGAGATTTTTCCTTTGAACTTTTTTTAATGCCGGACTTTTAAACAATTTTTTAATTTATAATGAATTATTCGGTTTGCTTGACTTTTAAAAGATAATAATTTCTATTAGCATAACGAAACACCCTTTTTGACATTTTCCGTTCCAGACGGAGTACAGAAATATTAATTGTTTTAAAAAAATATTTAATGATGTAGTAGAAAGGAAACTGAGAGACCAATACTACAGAAACGGTCCATACTTGATTTTCCTTTTACTACCCGCCAAGTCTCCATACCCGTTATGCAGGCGTATACCGTGGCTTAACAAAGTGTCCCAGGAGCAACTTCCCAAAATCTTGATTGGCGTGCACTAGAGTACTTCGATATAATATAATCTAGCATACTGTTTAAAAAAATTCTTATATAATATAATGTTGAGGTTTATCCAACTCTAAAACTGACGTATTATTGTCTGTGGTTATTTGTATGGCACAGACAATAATACTAAGCGGAAACGAGAGCTCACAAATTAGTTGTATTTTTGGCCTAGAACCGTACAGTCAGATATTCAACTGCAACTCAGTGAATATTCAATAAAACACAATGTAAATCTTACGTTACCAATACAATAACTAAATTCAATATCAATGTCACTATTCGTTAATGACGTGTACAATCCAGTGACGTCCCTAGACAAAATGCCGCCCCTGGGCAGCGCCATAATGCCGCCCCATTTTTTTTACAATATTTTTTAATATCCGTGCTCTTGTCGTCTCTGGTCACCAAGGAAGTCAAAGGGCAACGTTAGTAAACTAGACATCAAAAACCTAATGAAAAAATAAAGTTCCGTTAAATTTTTTATGCTAATTAATGCATTTTGTTTCCAACCAGTGAGCTAAAGTTTTGAAAGGAAAGATATGTTCGTTATTAGGTACTCAGTTTAGGTATTTATTTCTATATAAACCAAATAATTTTACTTGGTTTGCCGCCCTTCAAGTAACTGCCGCTCCAAAGCGATGCTCAATCTGCCTACCCTCACGGGACGTCACTGGTACAATCCAAAATGTTTTACCACAATATAAAACAAGCAATGTCAACGATGTGTCTCATTTCTATTATCCCCGAACATTTATAATATAACACATACGACTCAACCGTCTACATGCAATTAATAGATGTTGGATCTACACACCAAACAACTCAAGATCAAATATCTATAATAAGTTACTCCCTCTCGTGACAGTTGTTTCTGTAAGGAATCTACGATATAATAATTACATGACCAAAACAAGCATGGACACCTCCAAACCAATCCGCCTTGCACCACACCCAGTCTTAATCGGGCGTATCACGAGGCCATTTATTTGAATTTGAAGCATCAGCAGTTATTTATGTCTAGGAATATCTCCCAAGACTAAATAATTCCAAGAATAATTGTATATTGACCAATTTTACAACGTTTTTCTTAGCTCGTATTCTTATTTGTCTGGCGGTTTTTTGTCCGGTATAAATCTTGCAATCGATTTTTAACTAACTTCCTGACTAGCTTGACCTTTAAAACTATAAGAATATATCAGAACACAATGCATTCGTTTAATACTTGTAGCCATTTTTAAGTTGAATTGAATTCGTCTTCAGTTAATTCTGTTTCGTATGAAAAGTTATTTCGGAAAAAATCTGTAATCCAATCCACTATTATTAGTTGCTAAAGGGGTGGTCCTAGTAACTAAATAATTAATATATACGTGCGTTACTATGGAAATCAAAATGACATTTCAGTATTCTATATTTGTTTGTTTGTTTTTTACTTACTTCATATCAAGTACAAGTTTCAGCATATTGAGCATAATAATAATTCAACATAAAATTTAGAAACATTGTATATAAAAAGTTCTTTTTATCTTGTAATTATATATAATTAGCTGATTATTTTATATTCAATAAAACAAAAAAATTAAAACTACATATCATATAAAATATGTAGGAATGTATTATAAATTTATAAAAATTATAGAACAATCTGTCAAAGGTTTAAAAAAGGTTATTTGTCGAGTTATTCGTCGAGGAATACTGATTTTTTTTTGTATGGACTTTGCGTCACGTAACCTCAGTCTAGTCTAAAACCTTTACTCATAATATTATAATAATAATTAGATAGTATAAATAAATAGTTTTTATGGCAATCACATATAAATAAGTATAGATTGTTTTTAAAAATAAAAATTAATTTTATAATTTTTTGTATTTAAAAATACGCAATTTAAACTCATCGCTCAAATTTATGTTATCAGTGATATATTGAAATTTCTTCGAATTAGTGTGTAAATTTCTTTCATCAGTAGTAAATAATCTCGTATTATCTTCTTATTTCCCGTAAGAATACTTGACAAGAGTGATCTTTTTCTCAGATCTCCACAGCGTATCTCTTTCTAAAAGGCACCATTTGCCACTGATTTAAATATAATGAATAATTTGATAGTTGTCAGTCAACGAGTAAAACATGGAACCCTTATAATTTATGAAAATTATTTCTTCACACCTGGTCATCAGCATATCCAAATTTATAATATCTCTGAAAGTTTACAAACTTTATTATGGTTTCTTAGTTATTACCATAATTTAGAGTTTTAAATAGGATTTTATATATCGGTATAATCGATATTATATAGGTAAGGGCAGTCGATATAAGGCAATCAGGTGCTACATAATGCTCGTACTAGTCTACGGAGTAGAAACCTAGCAATAAGAACTGGAGGCTTTCAAAATGTGACTGTATTAGATCAGCATACCATGAAGATATCCTGGGCTGATCACCTTATGAATAAAGAGTTCTTCAAATAAGTCTATACGTCAATAAAACTTATAGTTACTATAAAACACGCAAAAGCAGCATACCAACTCTGTGGCCATATGAGAAATAAGATCTATTGTAACTCATAATGTAGAGAAAAATAGAGGGTAGAATATAAGTAGGTAGTAGGAAAATCTTTTGCCTATCCAACATATGTAAGTGGTTTGGTGTCAAAGTATTTTAAAAATCTGATGCGACAGGTACAATATAGGAAGGTGAACCACAAGTCGGTCGCCAACCTTCAATAGAAGACGGCATCAAAATAAGAAGTTAAAATTATTGTTGGGTCACTACTGTGGTGTTTGATTTGTGGGTTGAGGATGATGATAATGAAGTCTAAGAAGTAGCAGGGGTGAGTTTTATTATCAGCGTATCGATACAATTGTATATATACAATGCCAGTACATAATATAATCTACTGAGATAGTTACGAGCCAGATACTTGGATTCGAGTGACATTTAGATAAATTACTCTTCGTTATTTATACAATGAAATGTATTACATAAATCTTATATTCTAGTATATAATTATATTGAACTAATTATAGAGTCAGCGTTTTAAATCGAGTAGCTTGTGAAATATTATTTATTATTACAGTCGTAAGAAAATATGATACCATGGAAAATGATTATTCGGCTAATACATCGTAATGATATAATGGGCTGTGATATGATGTAATAATATACCGTATTTAATATCGCCAATCAACTTGCTGATCTAGCTTAGATTTGTTTACTGGAAATTGATTGGGTGGGAATATATTATTGCAGAATAATTTGATACATTATATATATTTGATCTATTGCTATCGATCGCTACTATACTACAGCTACATTGTTATTTAAATATTTAATAGTAGTATACGTAGTATAATAATTAACCAAATAAATGTTATATCAATCAATGTAGGGGAAGAGCTACAATTATTGGCCAGTTAAGGATTTTTTCAACTTTGTTAATTTTTTGTGGACAGATATCATTAGGAAGGTGAAATAAAAAAATATTGTGTGTTAAATTGTTTATTTATTTATAATAATCAATTATCAGAACATTTAAAAAAAAATATTTTACATCTTAAAAAAAATAATCAAAAAAAAAGGCAGAAATCTACAATTATTGGCCACTTTTTTCAATTATTGGCCACCAAAAGATGCAATTATTGGCCACCCCAAAATTGCTGTAATAACATTATTTAAACAAAAATTAAAAAATAGTTTATGTAATATTATGATCACACATCATTATTAAGTGTTCAATCAAGTACCTAATGCAACTTTATCGTCATTTTATTAGACATACGTAACATATTACTTAAAAATACAAAGAACACGTTCACATTGAGTTACAGTGAGATAGGCATATTTAATTAAATACGCAGAGCTTGTTGAAAATTGATTTCAAAAATTCAAAAGAAATCTAATACCTAGCTAATAGAAATAACAAACATCTTGACGTAGCATAAAGGATAAATGAGAATCATTCAAGTTTCAGTTGAGGATTTTTGCGGAAGGAATTTTAGTTTTGAATTTTAGTGTGCTTCTTGGTATTTCAAATCTTCTTGTTACTGAACGCAAAGACTCTTCACTATGGTCTTTCATATACTCTATTGCTTCTTTAATTCTTCAGTTCTTGACTATATTTCATTCGTTTATTTTGATGCATTTTTATTCTGGAACAATCAAGAAAAAAGTTTCTATTATCGGCCATCAAAGCTACAATTATGGGCCAGGTGGCCAATATTTATCTACGAATGTCGGAGAAATATAATAAAAACAAATATGATTAATAATACTCTTAAAACACTATTTACCTAATAAAAATAAATGTAATACTTTACTAATTAGTCACATATTCTATTATTAGCAAGGCCGGCCGATAAAGGAAAATCGACGTATTTTGGAATCAGTTATTGGCCACCATCATAATATACCTACCCACATATTTTTTCCAAAATATATGTCTAATGATGTATACATAAATCAAATACATAGATACTTGTCAATTGGATTAGCATTTTGTATGATATTAAATGTTTAACATACCTTTTAACAGAAGTCATATTCTTGTACAATTTACAACAAATCGCACTTATTTCACGGTTTCGCTCGAACTGTCAGATACAAATGCGGTTTTGAGGTTGTTTTATAATGCTAGAAGTAACAATTATCTGTTTTACCAACGGAGGAATAATTGACGAGATTTTTTAATAACTTAACAGATGGCAATGCTGATTTAATATCTTAAAAAACTAGATTTTATCTGCAAGTGGCCAATAATTGAAGCTGGCCCATAATAGTAGCTCTTACCCTATCTACAAATATTTATTTCCTATTCTTAGCTGACAAAATTTATGGCCATCAAAACTACTAAAAAGTTCAAACGAGACAAATCGTGTCTCAAAACAATGGGAAATTTCTTTTCTATCAAGATAGCAAATTCAGTGTTTCCAATAGTCCCCGTTTGGTTCCATTTTAAATGGCTGTTTCCACAGATGTCGCTAGCGTGCTAAGTCTTGTTCCCTATCTAGTTCGGTAATCCAATTTGCCGTTATCAGAAAGCTCCTGGCGAAACTTTGACTGCGAGCTTTTTTAAGTGGGAGGAGTTTTTTTTCTTGCGGCGTTTTACGGAGGACCCCAAATCACCTGACATCGATGTCACTGGTGACAGTTTTAAAATTAATTATTAAATATTTTTACATAGGTAAAATCAAGAATCTTCATAAATACAAAGAATATTTTTCATTGAATTTATTATTTCGCTTTCTTTTTTTATAAAAATGAGTACCCATTATTGTTTGGTTTTAATAAGGTTGTAACTTGAAAGGTTTCATAAACAATGTTTGTCAATCATGACGTTTTAATTGTTGACTGCGTATACAATGCAATAAATAAGTCAATTGTCGTTATTAAATAATAATTTTATGTTTACTTTAAAAATAATAAATGAAATCATTTTAGTAATTTAATAATATCGACTGACTCTTTGTTTGAAATTATTGTCTTTGAATCTTTTTACCGTTTCCGGTTTCTTAATTTTCACAATTCAAATTTTTAAATTTATTTTACATAATAATGTTCCGACCATGTCCGATCCTGATAAGATCATATAGGCCTTCACGTAGTGAAGGTTTCAATAAACATGTTTTGTTTTCTAATGGATTCAAGCTCTGTACTATTCCATTTAAGTCATTTTTTTTCTTCTGCGACCCGGGTTTTGCCTTTCGGCATCTTCAGGCGTCATGTACACTCACCAAAGGTAAACACACACTGACAACGAACACTCTTAACTCTGCCTTATAATATAGTTAATCAATACAATAAAGTAGGTAAAAATTCCATTACCTACCTATCTAGTCAGAGGTCACAAAAAATACAATAAACAAATTATGAATAGTTAAATTGTCAGTAAAAAACCTAATTAGTAAAAACCCTATCTTATTAATAACAATACACTCGATAGCATTTTATTATAATAAATCGTCAAAACCTAATAATGGATCATTATTCTTTATAAACAATAAAAATACTACACTCAAGAGGTGTAAATCGTCAATTCTAAGAAAAATAATTATTGGAGTTAACTAATGAGATATTAGTCTTTAATAATAATACCTACTTTTATAACATTATTTAAAAAAAAAACTATACATATAAACTCGCTTAATATAATATATATAACTCACCTAATATGTGTATACACACCTATACATACCTAATAATATTTTGTTTTTACGATAAATGGATGTCAGCCACTTGCTCAACCTATTCGGTTCATTCTCTGACTCATACACAAATTGAACAAAAATATGTGTACTTGCCAGACCCAGTATGCAAACCTGGGACCCTTGACGCTAAAGGCCGCGCGGCCATCGTGGGTAAACATAACAAATTTTACATTTAAAGCGTTCACGACATGACATAAATAGGTGTTAACAATTTTTCAAATAAAAATACATAACAATGTGAGTTAATAATATATTAAGTAATAAAATAAGAAATAAAATATGAAAAGAAATTAAATAAAACATCAAAAATGAAAGTAGATGGAAGCACACATAGTGAACTCTTGATAGACCGTAACTTATAAAATAACGTCCATCTAAATTTACCCTCACCTAAGTAGAATATATCAATATCCGAAGCGATTTTATTAAACATGGTTATTGCTCTCCCAATTAGCATAACGAATGGCAGATTAGTTCTGCACCTTGGGAGAACAAACAATGGATGCCCTCGATTCCTATGATAATTATCAGAGTCACACAAAAAGCTATATAATTTCTCAGAAGTGTTTTAAAACTATGGTCGTTTAAAGTATATTAGTTCTAGAAATAATATCACATGTGGTAATAGAAAAAGTGATACTGATTTTGCCTAAGTAATGTAAAAAAGCTTATCTAATTAAAACTCTAAAATTATTTTTTCTCTCTCCATTTTTGATGGAGCTTTTTATAAGGTTGTACGTCGATTATTGCAGTGCTTTAATTAAATTGATTTATTACGTAGTAATACCACCTGATTGAAGTCTTTGAACTGAGGGATATTAAAGGTATGTTTCTCATGTGCCCGACAGGCCTGAATATAAATAATTCTGGAAACGAAATAAGATTCGACATCAAGAGTGACTCATTTCTTTACGCATTCATATGTAAATATCACATATAAAAGAGAGGCTTCTTTTGTGCATATATATGAACGTCTGTGCGTGTGTGTATTGAATAAAATAGCAATTTACGAAAAAGCACTTTGCGGATATATATCAGAACTTTCGGTTTAATAACTTATTTAGAAACGTGTCCCTTTGAAAGAAAAACGCAGAGGACACATTTTAACCTTTCAATATGAAAGTACATTTATCACGGGGCTATTTCATTTATCATCCTTTTTTTCTAATATTTATGTAATATGCAAAAAGGTTTCTGCATAGACAATTATTTTGTTATTATAGAAAATGCGCGAACAATGTCAAAAAATTGTATGGAGAATATTGTATCACGATTAAAGAATTTAAGCAAATCTCTATTAGAAATAGCACACATATCAATGTATAGATCTATTTTATTTATCAAAGTTTTTTACTAGTAATTCTTATTATATTATAAACAAGATCAGTTTGAACATACATAATTTTGAAAAAAACTTTCTGAAAAAATATATTACAAGCAATAGAAAAAAAAGTAAGCCTACCCGGCAGGGAATCGAACCCTGCATCTCCCGGGTTTACGGCCCATCCGCGCATTACCTCTATGCTACGCGATGACATAATAATTGCGACAAATTTTAACTATTGGCCACTTTCAATACCCACTCATCAGCGCTCTCCTAAATCATGCTACTTTGGCAATCGATTTTTGTTTATTAAATCAAAGTAGATACATATTACTTCAATTACTAACCGACGTCGTGGATTTATCTAATATTTTTTATGATGTAACTTACTTGAACTTGCTAATTACTTTGGCAATCGATTTTTGTTTATTATGTCACCGCTTAGCATAGAGGTAATGCACGGATGGGGCGTAAACCCGGGAGATGCAAGGTGCAAATTTTTTTTTCTATTCTCAGAAAGTGTTTTTAAAAATTATGTATGTTCAATAATTATCATAGTACATTCTTAAATCTCGTGAATTATTTGTTGAATAAAAGAAATAATTATTTATAAAGATCAGTTTGGTTCAAAAAGACATTTTTAATTAGTAACTCTGTTGTAGATGTTAACAATTCAATATTAAGTATAAAGTAAAGCATTTATGTTGATACACAAAACGTAATCATGTGAATTGATCGTATTCATTACTACATTATATTAGACTTGTTCTATGTTAGGTACTTAATACTAGTTGATTTGCTAGTTTTAACCATAGAGATTAAATTCATTTCCTCTATACCAGTGGTTGGCAAACAGCGGCTCACGAGCCACATGCGGCTCTTTGGCCCTTTGGTTGTGGCTCTGCCACAAATGACCACGTACGGGCTAAAACAGTGAAAGATATAACAGTCAAAATGTCTTCAAATATAACCAACCAGCAAGTCGATGATCTTAAATTGGTTTCAGCTTTATCAATAGCCAGTTAACGAGTCTTGTAACATAAGTGATGCAGCACAAGTTTCACGTTTTATACGATTTATTTCATCTACAGGTCCTAAAGAAGAACTTGTAGGATTATTGCCACTCAAATGTCAAACACGTGGATAGGATATTGCAAATGCTGTAATTGAGTGTATGGAAAAACATCATATTCCACTCGATAATCGGCGTAAGAAAAGGCGTTGTTGTCGCTAGATACTTGCTTACCATTGCATCATTCACCAAGAAGAGCTTTTTGCGCAGACATTTGCAAAGTTATGGAATTGGTGATTAAGATTATCAACTCTATTATATATAAAGCTTATGGATAAAAAATTATGGAGCTCTAAATTTGAACATCTCTGTGCTGATATGGACATATTGGAGAAAAACAAATGTGAACATGTTTCACAGCACAAATTTAGTAGTCTGCTTTAAAAGATCTGGAGAAGTAAGACATGATTATTTTTAATACCTGGAATAGTATTGCAGATTCATCTCATCAGTTGAAAAAACTAGCGTTTGCTGTTCTTTCCCTTTTTGGTTCTACATATTCATGCGAACAATCTTTTTCAAGCATGAACTTTATCACAAGTAAATTAAGAAGTCGCCTTATTGATGAGAAACTGGAATCGTGCCTAAAATTAAAAACAACCACAATATACAAACATGACTTATCCAAACTTTTCAAGGAGATGCAAGGCCATTGTTCATATTAAGTGTTTTTCAGTCATTGTCATGATTTAATTTTATGGATACCTTACTTACAATTTAATTTATATCAATAAATAAGATTATTATTAAGAATGATATCACGTTAACAGTGTACCTACCTATATAGTAAGTTTAAGAAATTTGGCTCTCAAAAGAAATCTCAATCGTTGTACTGTTGATATTTGGCTCGGTTGACTAATGGCTTTGCCGACCACTGCTCTATACGAATGCTTAATCTGTAAACCAGCTAACTCTCCATTGATTTATAATATCATGCAAAATAAATAAATTTTAATTTAAATACTTTTAAACATACATAATTTGAAAACATCTCATGTATATACATACACATTAGAAAAAAATCTTTTTTCGAAAAAATACGACACCTGACGGGACTTGAACATGAGTATTCGCTGGATTTGCGCCAGTGTGCTTTTTCAATTAAGCTACGGGCATCCTACTTAATTACGACGATTTAAACTAGTAGTTGTTACATGTAATGAATGCTTATCAAATTGCGTTATAATATCGGCTATCGGTTTCAGTGTATTAAATTAAGGTAGGTATCAATTATTTTCTTTATTACTAACCGACGTTGTGGATGACTCCATTATTTTAGTTTTTATGATGTACTTAGACTTACTAATAATTTAATAAACTATTTCTTTTATTCAACGAATAAGACACAGGATCTGAGAATGTAATATTATATACATATATTGAACATATTATATAATTTTAAAATATCTCAAGCATATTATACGCATTAAAAAAATCATTTTGTAGAAAATTTCGGTACTGTTCGGTTATACGGAATACAGCGGAAAACGCATTTTGAAAATAGCCGATCAACTGGATTATTTGTTAGGTTAACCTTACCAAACCTAACCTAACCTAATCTAACTTAACCAAACCTAACCTAAACTAACCCAAACTAACAAATAATCCAGTTTATCGGCTATTTTCAAAATGCGTTTTCCGCTGTATTCCGTATGTTCTATATTATATAATATATAATGTTACATTTTCAAATCTTGTGTCTTATTCGTTGATTAAAAGAAAAAGTTTATTGAATACTTTATGTTAATGTCATACACTGTGATTTACACTTGTATTCATACTTAATGATTGCTGAATCCCTTGAAAATATAAAAAAATTTTACCTATAATAAATGTCATTTCTCAATAATATTAATCATATTTTTCTGTTCGGTTTAAAACCACGTTATCATTTTTTCTATAAATTATCAGCAAATAACGTATCCATTGACAGCAAAGATATATTCATTCAATATCACTTGAAGTGCGTACTTAATAATTGACAAGTTTTCCCTATCAATTTTACATAGCCATTTTCACTTTATAAAGCATCAAATAAAACCTATCGGGCCCAAATAGTTGGGGAGTATCCAAGTTTTTATGGTACCATTAAGTGCTCGAGTCTTGATATATGGTTCCGGATCATATTTCTGAACTCCGATAAATTGATTTTATTCGCGTAGGAAATAAATACCCTCTGGAAGGGAACTAAAAAAAGCTCGTGAGTCGAGCTTTATCTGTGGACAAGATGTCGATGCTACTTGTTCAGAAGGGTAGAAATTGTTTTGTGATTTATATTTTCTTTTGTTGCAAATTTTTTTCGACCATGTCCGATCCCAAAAAGGCGAGTCTCTACAAAAGAGAGATTTGTATTAACAGAATATTTTTTTTCAAGAAATGGATGTTAGCCACTTGCTCAATCTAATATGTCCATACTCTGACTCAAACCCCAAATTGAATGACAGTGTGTATTAACCAGAGGGAAATAACTCTGTTCAACCAAATCGCTTCGGATGTTGATATATTAAGTGAGGATGGGTATAGTTTGGACGTTGTTTTATAAATTCTTAAAATAGGGTCTGCTTAACTCATCCGGTGTACTTCCTTATACCAATATACTTTATATTTTTTGTATTTACACATTTCTACTGTAAAAAATCTTAATACTGACCTATCTCTTTTTTTATGTACCTAATACTGTTTTAATAATATTTCTTTGTTTCTTAATGTCATGTTGTGAACGTCTTAAACTTATAATTTGTAATGTCCACAATATGTAAAATAAATAAATTGAAATATATAATTCGAACCTGGGACCCACGACACTATAAGCCAACGCTTAACCCGCTCGAACATCGTGGGCGTTAACACTTTGATAAAAGGGCGATTTAAATAACACTTAGACCTTCTTCTTCTTAGTCGTACATTCATGACTGAAGATCGTGACTACTTTTAAAAATTGTCATCCTTTGAGTGATCAAGACTTTCCATCGTTAAAACTAGTAGACAACAATCTCTGTAGTATTTTTCTTTATTACACTTGTCATAGACCGACAGATCCCACTTCAGCTGTTCAGCCTGTCAAATATTATTGGTGGAAAAACATTACATCATTCAAAATAAAATAATTAGATATTATTGTAATATGTATTGTTTGGTGGTCAGTGTATATGTGCGTAAATCCAGAGGGACGCAGGATCGAATCCTGCTGGGTGCCGTATTTTATTTTAAAATATTTATTCTAGTGATTATATTATAATTCTTAAAATTGTTTTCAATTTATGTATGTTCAATAAAAGAATGTTACATTCTTAAATATCATCATCATCATCATCAGCTTGAATCTATCCACTGCTGGATGAAGGCCTCTTCAAGTTGCTTCCACTTCTCTCGGTCCTGTGCATTGCGTTGCCACGTACTTGCCCGCAGAACTTTATCATTTCATCAATCCAGCGGCCTCTAGGTCTACCTTGTGGACGTTTTGTACTTCTTGGATACCACTGGATGACTAGATTTGTCCAACGATTGTCTCTTCTTCGAGCTATGTGTCCAGCCCATCTCCATTTAAGGCTTAAATATATTTTAAATTATTCGTTGAATAATAAAAAAAATAGTTTGTACAATTTTAAGTAAAAATATTTGAAAAACATGGGACATAAATAAACAGGAATACTTCCAATAAACAAGAAATTACATTTATTATCAAAAATCATTACAAAGACTTAACATTATTTTTCAGGTGTACATACGTAAAAATATGAAATAATAACATCATTAAATTAAGCACTTAGACACTGAATTTTCTCTGTAATCATAACGGACCCAACTAGGAAACTTTGGTTAAGCGTCAATTACATTGAGCTACTTTACGAGCTGTTTGTTGGCAAATTTAATAGCGGGTGATTCAGCTACTGCGATTATGATGATGACACACAAAGCTTTCCATTCGCTGAGAAGCCACAGGCCAGCGACTATTTTGACAGAACGTAGTTCGTTTTTTTACCGGGCGGTTGCTACTGCGCTCTACTGCGCAGACGCAGTAGGCCCACACGCTGGCGTGTAGCGTGTAAAGTTGACCGGCTTTTCACTTCTCTTGGTAGAGTGTTTACAATTTGCTTGTTAGCTTGTTCGATGATTACACTGGGCGACTTTACAGGCAGATTGTAAATTTGCCTACAAACAGCTCGTAAAGTAGTTCAATATAATTTACGCTTTAGTACATATTATTATTAATATGACATAATATATAAATATTATACATAATAATATATTGTACTTATTCGTTTTTCCAAACAACATGTTCTGATATCATCTTGCCAATATGTTATAGTACCCCTTAAGTGCATAGTGTCGCAAATTTGCGACATTTCAAACTATTTCTATATAGCCAATGCCATCTGTGTAAATTATCAAATAATATCCTTTTTCGATGCCTAAAAAACCGTTTTACCATAAACATTCTACTTTACCGATTTTGTTTGGACATTTCAAGAAATAAAGCATTTCTGCATTATAGTCTCTGCATTTCTGCTTTGACAGTTGACGAATTCGTATGTACGCGAAAATCCGCATTTGTAAATAAATAAAAAAATATATACAGAAGATTGAAATTGGTTTCATAAAAATATCTACACATCAAATAAGGTGTGTACATTATTTTTTTATAATTTTTTTCATTTGGTTTTGTATTTTGTCATACTAAAATGTAAGATTTCCAAATGTCGTAAATCTGCGACACCACGCAGTAACATTCAAAATTTAATGAAATTTTCGAAAAAAAAAAAATTATTATTTTTCCTTCATTCACAAGGCATTTTGACAACAAGAAAAAATAAAAATTTTCAAAAAAAAAAATCATGCAGTAAAGGGGTACTATGTCACAACTGCTAGTTTTGACTATAATATGTTTTGTGCCATTAAACGTTGTACGATTAAAAATAGTATTGATCATTTTATGAAGTAAGTCATAATAAGTTATGCTATTAATTAGTTTTATTTTTTTATACTCACATCATCTTCGGGACTATAGATTTGATTACATCTAGGGTATAATATCTCCACATGCCTACTTATACCAAGCTGTAGCTATTTAGTTTTTTTAAGTAACTTCAAATTCGGTCCTACAGTTACTATTTATCTTCTTCTTTGACGATTACAATTACGTTATTGTTGGTTCCGGAAACAGGCAATCTAGGTATTAATTGTGCTCCATTTGCCGCTCCTATTGCTTAAATTTTTTTTATTCAAGTTTTCTCTCAAATTTATCAAGTGTTCTTCCATTTTATTGTGACAACGTTTTTATTAAGCGGTCCGGTGGTTATTTGTCCAGTACAAATCTTGCAATCGACTCTTAACTTAATTCCCGACTAACTAGACATTTGAAACTTTTAGAATATATTATCAGAACACGATGCCAATGCATTCTTTTAATACTTTTAGCCATCTTTAAGCAGAATTGAATTCATTTTCAGTTTATTCTGTTTTGTATGGAAGGTTAATTCAGAAAAGTCCGTAAAAAGTAAAATATTATTATTGGTTGCTAATAAGGTGGTCCTAGCAACTTAATTCTTAATATATACGTGCGTTACTATAGAAATCAAAATGAAATATCAAAATGATATTTCAGTATTCTATATTTGTTTGTTTTTTATTTAGTTCATATCAAGTACAAGTTTGAGCATATTGAGCATAATAATTCAACAGAAAATTTAAAAACGTTGTATATAAAAAGTTCTATTTATCTTGTAATTGTTTGTAATACTATTATTTCAATCGTCACATACTCACGGTAAAATTTACAGCTTTGGCCATTTCAGATCTGTAACAGAAAGTTTATTATGTTTTCAATGAATCATACATTAATAATATTGAACTTTTTGACTTTCCATACAGTTAATATTACATCTGTGCCATAAAAGATGGAATGGATTCTTAAATCACTGTATTTTTTGTTTCAACGTTTTTGACCTTCTTGTGACCGAATGGGCAAAGTATTTGTTAGGGGAAAAGGTTTTATTTTTAATGCTTACATAAAATTATATCATACCATTACACAGTGGCGAAGGGTGGAGGTAGGCTGTTAAGATCCGCCATAAACAGAGCACATTAAACTTTTTCAGACATACATATTTGTTTTCATTGAAATAAGACTACAATTTACAGATAGTGTTGGTTAGTTTTTAAAATTCAATTAAACCCTGAGAAACCAAGCCATAATAGATAATAGTCAAAAAATACATGAGTGAATCTATAAAATATCTAAAATTATGCAATTAAATCATGCATAACTTTGAATAATTTATAAATAGAATAATATTTTTATTTATTATAGTTTGGTTTAGGCAGGGCTTAATGAATTAAAAAAAATAACCAACAATATGTGTAATATGTATTTTTAATCGAACGAAAACAAATAACTATGAATGAAAAAGTGTGCACAATTTTGTCGTATTGCCCAAATTAGACCAAAACTATTATGTTTCGTTTAGGCAGCGTTTAATTAATTTTTAAAAACTAACTAACACCGTCTGTAAATTAGTCTTAGTTCAATAAAAACAAATACATATGACTGAAAAAGTTTAGTGTGCACTATTTATAGCGAATCTTAACAGCTTACCTCCACCCTTCGCCACTGCCATTACACGTACATAGACTAAATACATTTTTGCTATCATGCTTGACATTTTTGATGTAGAATCGACAATTAAAAAGTTAAAAGAACTACATAATATTATATTATACATTATAAAACGTTCGTTGTATTTCCAACACGACTTTTTGTATATAGAACTATTCATTTATTTTCGTCACGCTTGGTTCATCCCATGGTCCCGCAATCTGACCATCCGACTCTAGTGATAACCTAACTTTATAGATCGTGTTTCGATTGCAGTTAAAGCGGTTGGGCATTACTTTTTTAAACATATTTATTTCAGTGTAATTGAGTTGCCTAGAGTCATAGTTAACATTATTCCAAAAATCAAGTTTTGAGATAATCGCAAAAAACCACCGGATTACTGTTTTTTGTAAATAAAAGAAAATTATTGAACTCCCTTGAATATTGATGAGTGAGTCAATTAACATTTTTTATATATAATTATTATATTGACAGTAGAGTCCGGGTAGGGAGGGGAGTCGGGGGCGCACAGCCCGATCCGACCTCCGCGCTCGACTCTTCGGTCGACCAGGCGTCAATTACGCCCTGGTAGCGTGCCGTCGGTCGGCACGTGAGAGTCACACGACCAGCTTCCACCCTTCGACTAGCTCAGTGATTGAAATTGTTTAGGGTGGTCAATTGAAGCTGGGTTTTTGGTGTTTCGGTAGAGCGCGTTCAGTGTAAGATTAGGTTAGGTTAGGTAAAGATGCAGGATTGACAGTTGATTATGTTGGATCTTCATAATGAAACACGCGTGGTTCGTAGCACAGAGTTTTATATTTAACAGTTAGGTTCACAACAAAAAAACATACACAACATAATATCAATACACATTAATAATTTCGCCACAGCCCTAAATTTGTTATTGATGAGCGCCGTGGGCTGCGGCAATTAAAAATTTAAGGATCTAATCCTTCCACGTTCGTAACACGTGAATGCTGAAATTATTTTTGACAATCGGCGAAAACACTAGGAATGGTACGCAGAGACACCCTGTCCATCCTACCCAACGGCCTCGGTATTTCTGCCTTGCCAGCCTGGACACCTACCGCGTGCCGCGGCCATGTCTCTTTTTTTGGTTTCATCGCTGTCCCTCTCAATCTACCCCCGAATATTCACCCCTCTCTATCATTCTCGCCTGCGGCGGGTACCTTCGGCTTTTATCCGCCATGGGTTTTTTTCCCGCCAGGTAGCCGTGTTACTGAATTCTGGGAATTGGGCTCAAAAGGAACAGCATTAGGTATATTTATTCCGCTAACAAATAAAAGTATACAGCATTCCACCTGATCGAGCAGCGACAGAGGGAAATCCGGCTTGGCGGACTACAAGAAACATGAATGTGGCATCCATAACTTCGCTCGTACTTTACCATTAAGAGGTCCTCCATTCACGTATAAACGTGGAGGTATCAATATAATATCCATATGGCTGCAGACACTCAGCACACTATGACAAATCGAGATCTCTGTTTGGTTAGGTTGGGTTAGGTTATTATTCATTGAAAAATATAAGCTACAGCACCATCAGTCAACTGTGTTAATGATTTTACAAGCTTAAGGTGACCTTTGATTTCCAACTATTTTTTAATAATATAGATTAATGCCTTTAGAATCACTTGGTATAATATTTAACTCAAAAATGACAAAATAGCAAAATGTAAGTTATAACTCAAGGTGACCGAATTTGTCTTTTTTCATGTAATATGTATTATAAATGGTAATAAAGATTATTTTTTTGTTCAGAAAAATATTAAAGACGAATAAAATTCAAATTTAAGGACCATCTGTAAATATGGCTGTTCTAGGACATGTTTCCAGTTATCTACCAAAACATACTTACCTTCAAAAGGCACCCTTTGCCACTGATCAACAATTATAGTAATAAAGTAAACTAACAAACGTTTCGTTTTATATTATTTTCATAGAACACAAGAATTTCATGAAATTACAATAATTATTTAGTATGAGTGAATTTGTGCTAGAGATATATCTCATTTTCAGTGGCGTTCGTCAAAATTTCACCGGAGTAATGTTAAGTCATTTTGTAATATAATGCTGATTAAGAACTAGCAAAATAACGATCCTTTGAGTTTTGCAGGATGCTTTCAGATGTTTTCCTTCGAAATACGGTATCACGCCTTGGGCTATGGGCGCGTGCATAATGTTGATTAGACTACTTGCAAGAAATTCCACTTTGTTCTATGTAGATAATATATTGCCAGGGATGGAAAAGTTTGTTACCCGGAAATTCTTGAGTACCATTTTTTTAGAATTTATAAGTATACTTTTTCACAGACAGTTTTAATTTGTTTAATTTACATCTTATCTCATGAGTTTGCGAATAACTTTACCGGGAAATGGGACAACTAGACGCCAGGACAATTGGACGCCGCACTGTCGTAGACACGTGAACAGACCGTAGACGATGAATTTTAATCAGTTTCTATCTACTACTTAATAGTTTTAATTCATTTTACTCTTAACATAAGGTTTTTTTATTGCGGATTGAGAATTACCATGCCTAAGGCTTTATATAAAAATAAAAACTGTTTTATCGTTGGAACTTAAACATATGTACGATTAAACCATTATTTACGAGTGCATATTTAAATTCTCACCAACCATTAAATCATAATATAATAACTTAAATCTAAATAATAATATTAAATATATTTTTTAAAGGTACGTATAAGTACCTAACTTCTATTTATTTTCGAATTGCGTGGCATCCAGTTTTCCCGGCGCCAAATCGTCCTAGACCCCTTTACTGAATACAGAAAAATATTTACCAACGACTCGTTTAGTTCTTTCTCTTTCAATTTTGCGAGAGTATTATAAAACCTAACCTACATCATTTTGTAAAACATATTTATTATTAGAAAATAAAATCCTATATTAAGGTTAGAGCGTGAGTATTCTTATCTTTTAAGCTACTGATCCATCCATAATTTATGCAAATTAATTCCAATAACTACGTTATTCAAGAATTTAAGACTCTGCAAATGCAAGGCTAGTTTTTATAGAAAACTAATTTTTTCAACAAAGATTATTTCAATGATTTCTAAATCTTATGTAGCTATTATATTCAGAATTTGATAAAAAAATAGTAATGTGTATTTCAATAAATAAAATGTTTTTAATATAATTAATATAATATTACTTTAAATTGGCTCTACAATAATAATATTACGTGGATCTCGGTTACATGTAAGTTGTACGTATGCAGTTCATCGTGGGACACTTACTCGTGCGCCGCAGTACGTGAAATATGAGTTCGTATAACATTTTAACAAATGACGAGTTCTTCGTTGAACATTTCACCGTGGAATACATTTGTACTGTTTGAACTGTTTACGTACAAATTTCCGGATACGGTGGATCTCATGAAGAGATATCTTAAAAGAATTTTACGAGAAATGGATTTACTTTGATATAATGTCAAAGTCACTTGCCTTTCATTTACGACATTTTAAACACCACAGAAAACGTAGTCATTAATTTGGCTAATAATGTTTTGAAAGTTTTAGATGGTTTTGTTTTAATCTTTTTGTATTTTTGATACAGACAATATGTCACCATACAAGTGGGTAAATTTATATTATCAATAAAATATATCTTCGATTTTTAAGAATGATGTAATTAAATAATATTATATATTATTTTTTCCTGTTGACGCACGTCGAACGTTTGTTATATCTGTCTTAAGAAAAGGCATTTGCTGTAGAAGGTCTCTAGACGTATCAAAGGTAAACATCACACGGGTGAACATTGTAGGGGCGTATATAAATTAGGCACATAGCGTCAGATTGTAATTATGAAACATGGTTCAGGATGCATTCCAAATTTAGCGATGTGTGCTAATGGGTAAGGGTAAACTATCTTGCTAAGCAGTAGAAGAGTTAATTGATTTGATATATTATACAATCAAGAAAGTATATATTAAATTTATTAATTAACCTTTAAATATTGATAAAACAATACCGATCGAACTTGGTTGGTAGGCATGTAGTACTTAACTCTCTTTTATCACCCCCTATTTTATTTATACATTATAACAGTATTTTTTTTTTTTATTATTATTTAGTGTGCTCTTAACACAATTACTGCTGACCTTTTAATTCTTCTTCTTATTGTGGCATCCCCTAGCGGAGATCGGCCACCTTCAATGCGATCTTATATTTGTCGTCTGCTACCCGGAACAGTTCAGTGGAGCTGCACTCGTACCAATCACGGAGATTCTTAAGCCACGAAATGCGGCGCCGTCCTCTGCTATGCTTCCCAGTTTCCTGGTTTTGATACTATGTAGAACTTCTCGGTCCTTCCCCATTCGATTGAGAACTTTTTGAAATTTTGAGGATTCGTCTATACAGCCACATCTCGAAAGCTTCAAGTCCCCGTGACATCTCCTTCTTTTAATTACCTCATTTAAATATCAGGTTAATTATATCTAATGGCCAACTGCTTCAAACGCGCCAGTCGCGGTGTTAGCACTAAATGAGTTTTAATGTGCTCTTAATGTATGCATACCAGGGTCCCGATAAAACCCCCCGGACATTGCCGCCCAGACATTGCAACCAAAACAACTTATAAATGAGACAATTTTTACATAATATTATTATATTTTAGATACACAATAAAAAAAAACATACGAATAAAGATAGTATATAAAAATAAAGATATAAAAAAATAAGTATATAAAATTATTTTTAATGAAATTTCAATATTGTGTGGTAACTGTCTTAAATATTCTAAATAAGGTATTAAAATTAGATATTCCAGGTATTCTTTTAGGGAAATCAGGTATAATCTATGCTGCTGCATTGGATTGAACACGTTTTATCAGTATTTTTTTGTTTTACCACTAAGTGTTAAAAGCTGATGATTTTAAGTTATTACTCTACAAAGCGTCAATTACATTGAGCTTCTTTTCGAGCTGTTTGTTGGCGAATTTAAAAGCGGGCAATTCAGCTTCTGGGATTTGATGATTAAGCACAAAACTTTCCATTCGCTTAGAAGCCACAAGCCAGCGACTATTTTGACAGAACGTAGTTCGATTTTTTACCGGGAGGTTGCTACTGCACTCTACTGCGCAGACGTGCGTGCCGGCGTGTAGCGTGTAAAGTTGACCAGCTTTCAACTTTTCTTGGTAGAGTGTTTACAACCTGTTTATTGGCTTGTTCGATGATTACAGTGGGCGACTTTACAGGCAGATTGTAAATTTGCCAATAAACAGCTCGTAAAGAAGGTCAATGTAATTGACGCTTAACTAACAACAGCTGCAATTGATATAATATGAAATCACACTGATTTTCGTAAGTATGTAAATTTCTATCGATTCGCAATTCGAAAAACCAAAAAAGCTCTTGTTTTTATATATTTTTGTATTTTTACGGGCGGGTTAGTTAGTCTAGGCGGATTTATCCGGGCGGTATTGACAAGCATTGGTATGCGCGGATTTGGTTTGGCGGCAATGTCTGAGCGGTTTTTTCGGGGTACCGTGCATACCTATTCTTTTACGGCATCCAAAAATATATTTTTTTTACACAAAATTGAAAAGATATAATCGTAATTATTATTTACGTAGCCATTTAACCTAAAATTAGCTTCATCACTGAATATATTTTTTATATGAAATAATAGTCTATTTCAAGGAGCTCTAAAGCCCAATCTACAAAATTTCGACGCACCAAATGATCACGTGGCTTAAGTTCTTCTATGTATTTATTGCATTTTATACGCTTTCAATGCAAATATTTATTAAGAATATTCTATGTAGTGCCATAAGATTGTTCTGAATTTTCATCCACATTTTGATTCACAACATCGATATTTTCAGCAGTACGTTTGAGTTTTTGACGAGTTGGATTCTTAATATCGCAAAAATTACCATTTGACTCGAATTTTTTAAAATTAAATTACGAACAGTAATGTATGTCGGTTATGTTGACACTATAGATTTCTTTTAATGTCCAAAAACGTAGCTAGAATAGATTCATTTTCGTTGTACCTATTACATTTTAACAAATTTGTTTATTTAGGTTATAGAACTATGTATTTTTCCAAGATGGCAAAAAAATGGCTGCTATGACGTTTTCAATACTCCTTTGGTAACTTTGTATAGGTAGGTACCTAAAAGTTTTTGTTTCTTTATTATAATATATGAGTGTTTCACAAGCAAAGTGAACCACGTCCATTCAAGTTATTTTTGAGTAAGCTAGTTTTAAACATAATATTTGAGTTTATTCAATTCTGTAAGGGTATGATTGCAATTCTGAAGTGTTATTTTGAGTCCATTTAAGTTATTATGTAAGAGAAATAATACCCTTACGGAATAAGAAATACTCAAATATTATGTTTGAACCTAGCTTACTAAAAAATAACCAGAATAGACTTGGTTCACTATGTTTGTGAAACACTCATAATATAATAATTTGTATGTTTTCTAGGTTTTTTAGAATAATGTACTTACATCAAGGCCCCTACAAAGGTAGGGCTGACCGGGCTCAGGAAGGGCCCGGCGTGGCGAATCGACCAGATAACACATCACAAATTCTCTCTAATAGTAAAAAAAGGCGCAATTTATCTTCAATATTATTATTAATTCAATTTATGCGGTTGTATGATACAATTTTTAATTGTGTATCGATACTTGACAAATCCATAATTCAAATATACAAAAAACACTCAATATACACATTAATTTTACCGCGTAGGTACACCATTTGGAAAACGCTAATGTAGAGCATCACACTGCCTTTATCTTTAGCGATAGGTAGAGGGCCTGTCAAAGATCCTAGTCTGGGGGCTCGCTTCATGATGTGGAGGCTATGACTTGCATAATAATATTATATTCAACGAAAATTGTTATTTTTTACAACCCTAAAAAAAATTATTGATATGTTGAATTATCCCAACTTTCGAAAAAATTACTCGTTCTAGACTAATTGGATGTATATAATTTGTCACCATATGTGTATATTAACTCCACTTTTCTTTTTATTTCAGAATGAACCAAGTGTACACAGCGATGCAGAACAAGACAAATTTACCATTTCACGTTTACGAACATGTTCTAAGGGTGAATAAAAAACTAGATAAAAATGTTATAAAATCGTAATGAATTTTATAAAATTTAACGAATTCAATATAAAAATATTTACCTTTAAAAATAATATTAATTTTTAATTTACTTAATACTATGTGTAACGAAATGTAAAAAAAAACTCAGTGTTAGTTTGTGTTAGTGTTTAAAAAAATGTGAGTGATTTCAATTTAAATTTTAAAGACGTATATATATATACGAAATAAAATCTGCCCAAATGGGCAAATTAACGACAGTGTGTTTAAAAAACCTCTCAAAAATCACAATGTTAATATTCCACGTAATATTCATACTGACTCTACCACCGTTCACCAGCAAATACTTCACTGTAAAATGCGAAGCGGCAACCGGTGCTGATCAGCGGACGGCGTCGGGAAACGACCGACTGACCAGCACCGGTATGTTGAGTTCGAGGGTTGTCAGAACTAAATACGGTGATTTAAGAGGTGTGATAGTGACATTAGAGTCTCGTTACCTGGATCCGGTAGAAGTATTCAGGGGTGTGCCATATGCGTCACCGCCTCTAGCGTCGTTG
This sequence comes from Rhyacophila brunnea, assembly GCF_057557595.1. Lineage (NCBI taxonomy): Eukaryota > Metazoa > Arthropoda > Insecta > Trichoptera > Rhyacophilidae > Rhyacophila > Rhyacophila brunnea. Next base: position 24,043,301 of record NW_028232904.1, on the reverse strand, counting down.
CGTTTTATGCCACCGGTATCTGGTGCTCTGTGGTCCGGGATTAAGGTGGCGGATAGGTTCAGCCCTGTCTGTCCCCAAGTTTTACCGGATATTAGGAACGAGACAGCTGTGCTGAAGAGAGTCTCTAAAGGCAGGCTGGAGTACTTGAAGAGGATCTTGCCATTTCTCGTCAATCAGTCAGAAGACTGCTTGTACTTGAATATCTACGCACCAGCACAAGGTAAGAATTTTCTGTTTTAATAAATGTTCTAATTCTTATGTCATTTTATATTATCAAAGGTCATAAGACATCATTAGAATCTTTACTTTGACGTATGAATAATAGATAATAATTACATCTTGCAATGAATAGAATGATACACAACCTTTTTTTAAAAAAATCGGTGTGTGTACTTATGTACGCGCGTTAGAAGTTGTACTTCTTTGGCGTAACAGAACAAAAACAAAACTTGTGATAAACTAGATTCTTTGACTAGCTCTTAATTATCTTGTTAAATCACACACTCAAGAAAAAGGACCACTTATTGGAACGCCATTGGTTTATTTCTATACACTTTAACTTATAATACTAAATTATTTAATGGTTTCTAGTTGTTTTAATTTTTAAAGTACCAACTGTCACTCTGACGTTTAATCGTTTGTTTACGTAAGGAATTGCAAATGACCGACAGTAATAAATTCGCTGCCTAGGCAACGAAATAATTCTAAATTATTATATTATACTGTCTAATCGTCACGATTTCAGTACCATACCGTGGCGTAAAGGTAATACGGTCGGCTGATAACCGAACAATTGGTGGTTCGAATTGCCAAAGAAGTATAACTTCAAAAAACTTAATAATGTATTTTATTATTCTCAAATTAAAATAAAAACGGAAAGAAACTATGATATTACACTTTGAATATTGATGATTTTACCTATTATTTTTAAACCTATTCTAATTTCAAAACGAAAAGCAATATGGCATTTTTTTTACTCTTTTTATCTTATTCTTATCTAGGTTAGAACACAATATGTTATAATGCAATAAATCTATGGGTCAACTGAATTACGATTTTTATAGTAAATATAATAATAATTAAAATGTCTCTTTCACTTATATTAACATTTCTAAAAAAGTAGTAACTACCACTGGAGTGATTTTAGTTTTATTTCCTATTGCTTAAAATCAGTGACGAAGGGTGGAGGTAGGCTTTTAATATTCGACATAAATAATACACACCAAACTTTGTCAGTCATATTTATTTGTTTTTATTGAACTAAGCATACAATTTCCAGACGTTGCTAATTAGTTTTAAAATTCAATTATATCCTGCCTAACCAAAGCATAATAGTTTAGGTATGCTATAAGCGATCCAACAAAAATAGAGCATATGAAATTTGTATGAGATTGATAACTGTGTTTAAACTATCAATGATAATTCTCTCGAAAAGAAAAAAAATATAATATATTTTGTACTTGCACTCACTATTTTACTCTCAGCTCGAACAGGTGAAGAACTACATCTATCTGGGACAACAAGTGTCTATAGATGGATGTATATTTGATGAAATTGCTCGCAGAGTATAAAGTTAGACTGGAGTGCTTTTGGCCGCCTGAATAATGTCTTTAAAAGTGACCTTCCACAGTGCCTAAAGCGCAAAGTGTTCAACCAGTGCGTGCTTCCCGTAATCATAAATGCGTGTGAAACATGGACCCTAAATAAATGAGAGGTCCAAAAACTTAGAGGTAGAGAGGTGCATGCTGAGCATAACGCGAAAGGGCAAAAAGTGGAATGAGTGGATAAGGAAGCGAACAAGGGTTCGCGATGTGATAGAGTTCATTAAAAGCCTCAAATGGAGATGAGCTGAATACATTTCTGGAGACTAATTTAGTCATCCAGTGGTATCCAAGAGGTACAAAGTAGACGTAGAGGCCGCTGGATCGATGAAATGATAAAGTTCTGCGGAAGTAAGTGGCAACGTAACGCACAGGACCGAGAGAAGTGGAAGCAGCTTGAAGATGCCTTCATCTAGCAGTGGATATATTCAGGCTGATGATGATGATGATATTTTGTATGAAATACGGTGACTAATAGTGAAATAATATAAGAACTATGTATTATATAACAATGTTATCATGATACCTGCTTTATAAGTTGAAAGTTTTAGTCTTAAAGGAGAGATAGAAAATTGAATTTGAGTCAAAGAACGCTAAAAGCATCAGTAGCGTCTCACTAAGGGGATAATTTTATTTTATGTGCTTGGGAAATCTTCCGTTTACGACTCGTCAGTTTCAAAAGCTATAAGAGTTATGACTGCTTCGTAAAATGTCTATTTGGAGACCAGAATGTCACTGGACAATATTTTATTAAATACTCCGAGAAATGCAAAGTACATGTAAATAGCACGGACAAAAATACATCAGATAATTACACAAAATGTTTAATTCAGCACATACAATACAGATATTAAATGTAACTTCATGGATCTTCATCTGTAAATATTGCTTTAAAATTACATGTTGTTAGCAGTACAGTGGGCCATAAAGCCTAATGACAGTATGTAGTGAAACAGTAGTATAGTAGTAATACAAATGAAAAAATCACAAACACGTAATAGTCTTTGATACAATCACATAAATAAATCGTGACCTCATCGGTAATCGAACCCGGTGCCCAGGATGAAAAACCAGTGCCTTATGCACTAGACTACAAAAGCCACTAGTACGTCGTAAAAATGTGTGTGGTTTAATCAGAACAATATTACATTAGGTGACCCGTCGTTACTTCTAATGAAACACTTCAATAATTCTTGTGCTTGTTTGTAGTTATAAGAAAAAATAATAAAGAAGGACTTAGTAAAATTTCAACTCACATCTTTCAGTATCTGGATAAGTTTTCTCTTATCTCTTTACCTAAAGATAACGTAACTGATAGGAAATTAATCCTAGCAAGTATATTATACATTGTCGGAAATACGTCGAATTTTACTAATGGAATGTCAACCAACTCTGTTTTTGATCAATAATTATTACGAAAATGATTATAAATATCCTCAGATGTCAATCAAAATTTTTAATGACATCCTTAAATTCGGGAATAATATTATCTATGTAGCGGTCAATGACCTCAGGCCTTATTTCTTCAATGTAAAAAGTAGCAAGTCATTTAACTATGTCATAATTGTCCCATATACAGTCAGCATATTCTACATACGTGACATTCTTCGATTAGGTTAATTGCCTTGGGCTTGATCATCGAAACGTTCGAAGTTGCAATAATGCAGAGGTCAGCAAATTTTCCAATTGCAAACTATATCAACAACGCCTCTCACAATTTACAGAATAATCATGTGTATAAGTATAGTATAGTTTATGGATTGGATGTATTATCAATCTTTATCTTAGCCCTATTTAATAGTCAGTCCGATCAGTAATCCTTGTGTTAGTTAGATCTCAGTCTCCTCATCGATTCACACAGCATCTCGTCCACGGAGTCTTGCACCTCGAACCAGTAATATAATTCTTGTAATATGACTGTTGTACCGACTGTTAACGCTGCAATGAAAACTCGCTCCTCCATTTATCGGAGCACCTTTCAATCCGACTTCTAATCTCAACTCCTGGTCACCTCCGACAGCGGTCACATCCCTTAAAAACCAGACTTGCTAAATATATATTATTTTCAGTTATATTAAAATTTGTATAGTCATACTGAACACACACAAGATTCTTATTAATGAAAATACTTCAATCATTGTTTGTCTTATTTTTCCTTTCAATCATTATTAAATTAATACAAAATTCTGTAGAAATATTTTATTATTTTTAGGTAGATAATTCCTCAAAGAAAAATTGCTTTTGTTGAAACTTTGTTATCGTAATTCAATATTTTACAATAATTTACTTAGCAAACAATGAAAGCTTCTGGAATATTTGACGTTAAATTTTAAAGCTGAAAGTAAGGTTTGGATATTTTGGTAATTATAAAATAGTTTATATTTCATTTCGACAATTCGTTAGCTCTAACGGTATTAAACCCTGTGTCTAAGATACTTAATATTATGTATAATGTATGTTGATTTACACTCAAATTCCAATTCTAGCAATATAATAATATCTACTATAACTAATATTTTTTATTATTAAAGTTAACACATAACAAATAACTTAAAAACACCTCAGATATATACACACTACAAAAAATCATACCTAATTAAACAAAAAATACAATGCTTGACGGCATTTGAACCCGTATAACCAACAACTGGTATCGCGCCGACGCATATGCATCCGCGATGGCCGTGCGGCTTAAGCGTCGGCCTGTAGCGTCGTGGGTCCCAGGTTCGAATCCTGGATCTAGCAAGTACACATATTATTGTTTTTTAATTTGTGTATGAATCAGAGTGTGGACCTAATAGGTTGAGCAAGTGGCTGACATCCATTTCTTGTAAAAACAAAATCTGTTAATACAAACCTCCACTCTGTGGAGGCCCATATTATGATCCTGTTATCCCAGCGCTCCATTGGTGAGCCAAAAGTCCGAGGACAAAAATCGTCCGATTTCTCTATGCTCTGTTACTGATCAACGAACGAATAAAAAAATCGAGCTGTCAAAAGTGAAAAGTGTCGATTCTCGTAATGTCTTCCGATAATCCTATAATTTTGTGTTATTTATATTTAGACTTGCATAAAAATATAATATAGCAGTAAAAACAACACAAGCTTTACGTTTTCTTTTATGAATTTTATTAATACAAATTAAAAATTAATTGGTAAATCTCTCATTTTCTAATGTGTAAATTAACAAATTAATCAATGAAAATGTTTAAAACAATAACAGATTTCTTTTCAATCCGAATGATTGTGTATTAATGTCAAATCGAATTCACATAATGATCGATGGACGAAGTCTGGAGGGTAAAATATCAAACATGTTTGAAATCCAACGAACCTGGTCTGTGGATTAAGAAGTCCGCAGATCTGGGGTGTTCCACGCGAAAAAAAGTCCGAAGACTGTAAATCGTCCGACTTGCGTGCCAATGGAGCGCCGACATTAAGATCGGACATGCTCAAAAGAAAAAATCGCGCCAACTGTGCATTAACCAATTATGTTATGATCCTCATATCTAATTAAAACAATTTAAACAAGTAGGTTATGCATGAAATTCTTAAGGTAAATTAGAACAGTGATAACAAAATACCAAAATTTGCAAGTAAATACCAAATGGGTGTTTTTAAAAGGTCCAGAGTAATCTTTTGAAATGGCCAGAACGGATTTTGCTACTCGATGCCTCAATTATGTAAGTCAGTAAAGATGTGATATTATGATAAATTTAATTTAGTTATTGTCAGAACTTGTCGCTACAAAGGCCAATTTTGTTGCACTAAGAAAATTTGCAACGTCATATAGTTAAAGTGAAAATCTAATTATTCGGTAGTTTTGTATTAAGTATTCTTTGTAATTTACTCAATTTTTTAAATTTGCTTCAATGTGGTCGTTTCGATGAGCACTTTTAACTTTTAGTCATTTAAATTCAATCAAAGCACATTTGGGTAAGTACATGGTGACGTAAATATTATGTAACTGCTCCTGAGACATTCCGACTCATAAAAATATTAAAGCTTTTCATCAAAAACGTAAGGTCCCGATACGTCCGATTAAGATCAGATGTGATGCAGGACATACTATGTGGTTTGGTGGGGCCATTAATTTCACTGTAGATTATGTAAACATTATCTTCTAAAGGGCACACCGAAAAAACCATCCGGACATTGCCGCCCTACCAAATGCGCCCATGCCATTGCTAGTCAATACCGCCCGGACAAATCCGCCTAGACATAATCACCCGCAAAAAACACAAAAATATATACAAGTGATTTTTTTGGTTTTGGAATTGCGTATCGATAGAAATTTACTTACGATAATCAGTGTTATTTGAGATTTAATCAGTTGCAGCTGTTAATAGATTAATCAATAAAAATCACTTAGGTGGTGCCTCTGTATGGTGGTATTTCTAATTTAGAATATTTATGAAGGTTAGCACATAATATTGAAACTTAATTTTAAATAATTTATATATTTTTATATCTTTATTCGTAGATACCTATGTTTTTTTTTTATTTATTCTAAAATATAGTATTATGTCAGGGCGGTAATGTCCGGGTGGTTTTGGTTTGGTGGCTTAGTTGGGACTCCCTTCTAAAGTTGTAATACTCTGGAAAAATGATTACTTTTTTTAAAAATAATATAGTTTTCTTCTTTCAAAGCGGTTATCTCAAAAACTCTCTGTGGTCCTCTGGTGGACTGCGACCAACGCCTTGCTTAGATCTGACGTACAGTAGATTCATATTCTGGCCAGAATATTACCCTGGCCTCTGTTTACTTTTATACCTCTTCTCTGATGCTTACCTGTCGACCTAATGAGATCTACTTACATCTCCATCGTTGTTTCATTTACTCACGGGCGATTGCTCTTTAGCAGTCCTTAAAAGGTTAATTTTTGCGAAGGCTTTTTGTATTTATTTGTATATAAGAAATGGTCAGGACTTTCTTTACATAATAATAATAAACAAAAAATAATTGTGCTCAGTTTACTAAGATATATAACCGCAGAATTTATTATAATACATAATTTAAATTATCATTTTATTAAGTGACATTTTATTAAGTAAATTCTTACTAAATTTTAATATATTAGCATCATGTGAAAGTAAAAAAAAACTTATTAGTACTAACCGCCGTAGTGATAAATTTCAGTCTTTATTTTATATAAAATAATTAAAAATAGGATGAACCTACTTTAAATTGAGTTTCTAGTAAGCATCGGTTAAGTACACAACGTTCTAATAGAGCTTTCCCATTTCACGTTACTCGTCTAAACCAGAACACAGCAATCGTAAAAACTTCTGGATCGGTTCGAGCTTTTTTTTTCATTTGTTCCGTCTTGAGTGACGGGTTAACAGTTTAATCAGCCGGCGATTAGTTTAAACTTTTCTAAGATGTGTATTTGCAGATATATTTTTAAAATATAGAAAATTAATCCATTGTATAGCAATTCTTTCTAATCATTAGTTCTACCAATCTGAGTAGATCTTGGCCGTTTCCAGCATATCGGTCCACGCCTACCTATCCTGAGCAGAAGTCTTTTAAATTTAAAAAAACCCGATTGTATTGTATTTACGTAGTCAAGCTATAATAACTTCAATAACTTGGGTTATAGTCATCATCATCATCAGGGGTGCGACAACCCGGTGTGGGTCCTGGCCTCCTCCAACAGCTCTTTCCACCTGTCCCTATCCAGTTTGACCGCTTTCCAATTTGGTACCCCCAGAATACGGCAGTCACTGGCAGCTCCATCTAACCAGCGAATCTTTGGCCTCCCTCTTCTTCTACGTCCTATTGGATTGCTGGACATCACTATTTTTGCCGGTTCATTGTCATTCATACGGTGCACATGACCTAGCCATCGCAGTCTCCCAATCTTAATTGATTGAACTGCGCTGCAATATTCGTACAGCCCGTAGAGCTCAGCATTATATCTTCTCCTCCAATTGGTGCCATCCCTGATCGGTCCATATATACGGCGGAGAAATTTTCTTTCAAAGATGTTCAGGGCTTGTTCATTTCGCAGAGTTAATGTCTAGGTTTCCGATGCGTAGGTGAGCACTGGCTTTACAAGTGTCTTGTAAAGAGTGTTTTTAGTTCGGCGAGATAGTAAGCGAACTTGGGTTATAGTTCTTCATCTTAATACATTTCATGAATATTTCCGAAATAGGGAATACAGCCTTGAGGTGTATTTCTTCTACTAAATGTAATTTTTTTCTATGGTTCCAAAAGTGGGTCTAGGACGATTTGGCAGCGGGACAACTGGACGCCATGGAATTCAAAAGTAAATAGACGTTAGGTACGTATTGGTACTTTAAAAAAAGTAATATTATTGTTTATATTTAAATGATTATATTATGATTCAATAGTTGTTGAAAATGTAAATATGCAGACTTAAATAATGATTTAATCGTGCATATGTTTAAGTTCCAAACGAAAAATGAGTTTTTTATTTTATATAAAGCCTTAGGCATGGTAATTCTCTATCCGCAATAAAAAATACATTATGTTAAGAGGAAAATGAATTAAAACAACTTAGTAGTAGATAGAAACTGATTAAAATACCTCGTCTATGTCCAGTCATCCCATTCTCTCCGAAAGTAGTTCAGTTCCAGTACAAAGCGTCTTATATAACCTATATTCATTTTCATCTTCCATCTGAGTTGCCAAGAATTGAAATGTTTCTGAATTGAAAATTTTCTCGCTGATATCATTTTCATGTGAAAATTTTTACCCTAGGTACACAAAGGTTTTTACTATTTCAATAAATAATCAACAAAGCACATGGGAATAAATTTATTAAATTTAATAAGATATAAAACAGTCTAGAAGATAAAACATCAACAGTGTAAATAACCAAACAATCTATTCCAATTTTCTAGAACGCAGAGTAAAGGGGAAGATTCTGAACTCAATTTTAAAGTTCTCAGAAAATAACAGGAATTTATATTATTACCAGTAAAATTAACTCTCTTTGATAACTTTATAGCGTACTTTTTATAAACAGCATTAAACTGTTACGTTGGCGGTAAGATAAAAACAAAAAAGCTTAATAATATAAAATACCGAAAGCTCCAGGAATACTCTTGCATTTAGTTCATACTTAAAAGCTCTTTAAAAATTTCTCGTAAAATAATTAGCCGCGTAATTGCGGCCCTTAAAAGTCATTTCTTATTTTTGATAGCTTTTGGTTTGCAATAAACAGATGAGCACTCTCTTCTTGTATTTTTTTTTTATGAGATGGATTTTATTTTTAATGGCTTTATTATTAATGTAATTCTTGGAGGGATTTGGCTGTAGGTATTTTGTTTGATGGGAATAGTCTGTACTGGCGAGTGAAGAAAAAACATGAAGTTTAAGAAGAAGAGAATGTTAAATTCTTAAACCTTGCAAATAATTTAATCAATAAAAAAATACTTTATCAAATAATAGTACAAAGAATATATCATTAAGATGCTATTAACCACGAAACGTTTGTCATTATATTTTTATTTACTATTTCTTATTATTAATACAAAGTAATAATAAGCAGCATAATAGACGTCTGCAAATGCATTTGATAAGATAACTATGCTTTATCTCCCAATATTTCAAGCCTACTTTATGAAAGTAGTCTGTATAATAATTATATAGCAGTGCTCCATAACCGGTGTGCCGTGCGACGATGCTAGGTCTGCGCGTGGTAATTTGGGGGGGGGGGTCTGACAGGGCTCTAGCCTGGGGGCCGGCGTGGCAAGTCAACAAGATAAATGAGAACACAATTTACAAATTTGATTTAATAGTAAAAAAGTTGTCTGTGAAGTTATTGTGCCAATACTCGACAAATAATTTCATTCGCTATAAAAATCGCTAAACATACAATCAATACCGTCAATTTTACCTCTAACACCATTTGAAAAACGCTATTTTAGATTGTCACACTGTCTTTCACTTTATCGATAGGTAAGGGGGCCCACTAAAGATCCTGGCCTGGGGTCCATGTTTTGGTGTATACATTGTTTAACGTGTGGTGTGCCGCGGAATTCTGGGAAGACCTTTGGTGTGCCGCTGGTGCGAAAAGGTTTCGGAGCACTGATATATTATAGTAATGCTAGTTTTTCAAATCAGTATCAACTGAACCCTAAAAAAGAATGTTTTCTTCTATTTACTACATTAAAAATTACTGTATCAAATCAGACTGTTATCAAATTTAGTTATTGTCCATCACATAATCTATCATATAAATTACATTCTAATAAAGCCAGTTGAAATATAAAAATGAATGTTTATATGAAGTTAATCCCGCTATTCCATAATAAAGAATTTAAATTTATAATCCACCTATTACCCTTAGTCCAGGGGTGAGCAAACCGTGGCTCGCGAGCCACATGCGGCTCTTTGGATATTGGCGTGCGGCTCTTTGCCAAATTCTCCATTCACTATTTTTTTCAAAAAGGTATGAATGTTGTCGTTTAAAATCCGCCCATTGCAAAACTCGACAAATTAAATTTTTCTCCATTTCATATTGATACAAGAACTTTTGATTTTTTTTTGTGGATTTAACAAGCAAAGAGTTATGTAGCTTCAAATTTGTTGGTCTTGCTACCAAAATTGAGGATTTGAAGAGAGAAAAATGCAGTTAAATTTCACAACACAGCGGAGCGCTCTAAAAGATCTACATAATAAGTTAGATACTACGATTTTTAATACATGGTATAGCTTTTGGAACTCATATTCAAGTCTACATAATATATATGTGAGCAATCATTTTCAAACATGAACAATATTCATAGCATTTAAAGAAGCCAAATAACCGATGAGAAATTGGAGTCACGCCTAAAATTGAAAACTACAAATTACATATCAAACATACAGACACTTTCCAAAGAAATGCAAGGAAGGTCACTGTTTACATTAGTTTTATAGGAATGCGTGAAAATTGTATGTAACTCATTTTCTGTAAAAAAATATATTTATAATTTCAACAATAAAAAAACTTATATTTGCGTTAGTTTTATTCGCAAAATCTTCTTCACTTGATAAATAAACAATAACATTCACTGAAATAAATCATATTTATAAAAATATATCTACCTAGGGCTCTCGAAAAAAAATTCAACTATTGTGATATTTATATTTGGCTCTTTTGGTCCAAGAGTTTGCCGACCCCTGCCTTAGTCGATAGCATGTTTTAACTTTATTATTAATTGTATTGTTAGAAGGAAAAATTCGAAATAAAAAAATATTCTTGAAAATGTGTGGGTACCTATGACCTATGTAAAAAGGAGACCTTTTTAGTAGAGTAATCATTTAACTTACTAAAGTTTAGTCGTGATACAAGATAAGGATTTGACGAAGCGTTACGGAAATATTATACGTCACATAAACACTCTGATTAGCAATTCAGTGATGTTTCCGTCACGCTATATATTGGCTTGTCGACTTGTTGTTAGTTGTTGTTTTTTTTTTGTATGCGGACTTCTTTCATAATGGATTAGGTTTCGCATGTTTGCTTGTGAAAAAATTACTTTGCGAACAAGTTTTTTCATGTCATTCTTACAAATTGATTACAATTTTCGATACGTCAAAAGAATGAAAGACATTTTACATTATATTATATTACTTTTCTGCTACATAATATTAAGTTTTGTTTATACAATTAATAGTCTTATGGACCCAGCTGGTGTATAAAAGTCAAAAATAAAGAATTGAGTCGTATAATATCAAATAAAAGTAGAACTGTCGCAAATATATCGAAATTTAACTAAGTATGCCAAATTATTCTTCTGACCATAATGTACGACTAGCAATATAATATTCCAATCAAAATCATATCTGTGTCGTATAAAATTGTGATGGAAAATAGGGCTTAGTATCAGAATTAGAACTGTTCAATACTTTGGAAACAAAAGTAGAACTGTTGAATTCGAAATGAATTTCTAATTTCTAAATGTAGAAACATACTTCATGCTATTATAACACTAAAAAACCCAACAAAACGTTTTTCGTCATTTTCTCGAAATGATGAATAACGCACAGATCTACTTTTGATACTATACGACTCAATTTAAAGTATTTTAATGGATTTAAGTTTTGTACTATTCCGTTTATTACATTTTTTTTGTATGGTTTGTCTGGTTTTACTTTTCGGCATCTTCAGGCACTGTGTATACTCACCAAAAGGCAAGTTAACACTAAAAACGAATATTATTAGCTCTAACTTATATAACAAATCAATACGATAAAGTAGGTAAAAACTCTATTACCTACCTATCAAAATAAGGGTCACAATAAGAAATATAACAAACAAAATAAATTATGAATAGGTAGGTAGTTGAAGTGTTTATAAAAAACCCCTTACCTTCTTTTAAAATCTCTTACATGTTTGTTTCGCTGACTCACTGATAATATCCGTCACTGTACAGGCCAATTATTGTCGTAACCATCATTTTTCACCAAAGTGATATTTTGATGGCAATGAAATTATTACATAGGTACTCCTATACGAACTGACCAAGTATTATTAATCCCAAAAAAATATTTCATATCAAAATAATTCAAAACTATTTTTTAAGCCATTTGTAACTTGACAAAAAATATTCCAGCCAAATGCTGTAACCCTCGAAATGCAAGCCAGTAATGTGTCAACAAAAGAATATTCTTAATTTGTAATAAAATAATAATATTATATTATTCAATTTATTTATTTTTAACATATATTATCGTCGCTATAGGATTGGTTTGTCAAATATGCGTTTTTGTCGAAATCGACCTTTTAATGCAGAATGATTTTTGTATGTAACTGGACCAGAACCATCCTTTTCTTTAAATTACTTTGTAATGAAAACAGCATGCATTATGCTGTAAAAATAACAATTTAAATACCTTCATGTATTTAAAAATAGGATAATCGAATTCGTATTTCGTCTCCTGTACATTTCACATTTGGTCTATTCAACAAATCAATCCTACAGCGACGATATTGTGGACATTACAAATTATAAGTTTAAGACGTTCACAACATGAAACATTATTATAAAGAAAAATGAAGAAAAGTAATAATAGGGATAGAAATGAAAATATTAAAAGAGAACATAATATAAACATATAAAAAAGCAAAAGCAGTGAAAATACAATTATACGTGTATATAAATAGAAGTTCTAAGAAATACACCGAGTTTACTAATGAAACCCTATTTAAAAAATATATAAAATAGCGTCCACCTAAACTCACCGTCACGCAAGTGGAATATATCAACACCCGAAGCAATTTGGTTGAACATAGTTATTGCCCTACCAATTGGCATGAGCAGTGGCAGGTTGGTTCTGCACCTTGGTAGAATGAACAACTAATAAATGCTCCCTATTTCTAAGATAGTCATCAGGGACACACTAGTTAACACTGCCCATAATGGCAGAGTTCTCATTTATACCTCATATAGGTAAGTCGAAAAAAATATATATAAATAAAAAAATAATATAAAATAATAAGTAAATTCAATGCCCACAGTTTTGTCGTATCCGGAAATTTGTACGTAAACAGCTCACCGCAGGACACTTATTCGTGCGCCGCAGTACGTGAAACATGAGTTCGTGTAACATTTAATCAAATGACGACTTCTTCATTGAATATTTTACCATGGAGTATATTTATTTTGTACGTATGCTACAACATGTAGAGATGTCTTTACTAGGTTAGGTTAGGTAAGGTTAACAGTACTATTTGCAAACTATCGCCGCATTTTGTAAGATACGTACAAATGTATTCCACGGTGAAAATGTTCAACGAAGAACTCGTCATTTGATAAAATGTTATACGAACTCATGTTTCATGTACTGCGGCGCACGAATAAGTGTCCCACGATGAACTGCATACGTACAACTTGCATGTAACCCAGTTTTGTTCACTTCCTGGACAATTTGATATTTGAGGGTTACGCCAATTGGCCTGTACGTGGCGATATTGATTTTAATATTATTTTGACGGTAGACTAACGATCGATGGTATAATTTAAATCAGTGCAGTGCCACTTTGCATGCGGGGTGTGCTAGCGTTGCCGCCGCAAATTCGACGGCTAATTTAAAGTATGAAAAATAGACTCGTCAAAAGTGGAACTCTGCATGCGTGAACGGAATTTAGTATGGAGCTTCTCTCCTCCCATGAATATTTTATGCGATGAGAGAAACTCGAAAGCGTTTTTTTTTATATATTCTCGACGATCGGAACGCGATTTTCAGCTCACCGTAAACGTAGAGACTTTGGAATAGGAAAAAACAAATTCAACTTTTGAAAAACATGAGAGTAATTTCTTATATAAAAAGTTTTGTTGATTCCAGTAAAATTTTTTTTTTTTACATTAAATTCAATATTTTTACAATCCGAAAAAAATATAAAGATTTTATATTCACAGAAACATAAAAAAACCACGACAAAAGGAAAAGCTAAATATACCTTCTTCTTCTTCTTTCTACTTTTTCTATATCCGCCACTTAGCTGGAGCATATGGACACCCCGAGGCGTCTCCAAGAATCCCTGTCGCTGGCCTGTCTTCTTGTACTTTTCTATGTCAAACCAGCATCTTGTAGCATCACCGTATATACTCTATAGATAGTATTTAGCAGCCTTCCAGGACGCCAGAATCCGGTTAGCTTGAAGAACAGGCAAGCCTGGTTGAAACTCTCTACTAGCATCTGCAGCACGTGGCCAAACCAGGTCCAATGTTACGTCTTCACTCTAAGTGGTAGTGCCACCTGTCAATATTTCTGTATATCCAAATAATAATACTAATGGTCTGTCAAGAGAAAAGCAATGTATAATAACAATATTCCTATCTAAAAAACGATTGAATACCGTACTTGTAGGTATACATTTCGATAAAGCCGGTGTATTTTACGTTATTGAGTGGTTTAGTGCAGCGCGCTTGAAAGAAATGCAACGTTGGTATTCTGTTTACGCGATCGCGCAATCAAAGACGCAAATAATTATTTTGTTTGCAAAGTTACGTGCGTCAGCGAGAGACAGTTTATGCGTTAGAGACAGATATACAGTAAAATCAAGACAAATATAATCTAATATTATAGAATACAATATTATAGTAAATTAAATTATTTTATCAACGTTTTTTAAATAAGCATATTAACACTAAGTCTACATTCTTAATTTACTTAATTTAGTTATAGTCAGTCAGAATTTAGCAATCGTTATTAAATTATTTGGGTAATTAATAAAAAAACACTATAGTATTTTTCATTATCATGTAGATAGCGTAGTTTTATTTTAAGGCTTTAAATTTTCGAAAATGTAATATTTGAATTTGACACATTTTCACCACACTCTACTGTAGGCATCTAGTATCAAAACGAGTGGTCGCGGATTCAATAAGTTTTCCACCTTGAGGCATTCGGGCTTTATTGCCACTGTAGATTTTTATCTTACTCCAAAGAGTGTAATACCCGTAGTTCAGTGTTAAAATACGATTTGCAAACGGTTCGTCGTCGATTATTTAAAAAAAAATTGTAATTTTATTTTAAATCGATTCCTTGATACGTGAAAGTGATATCGATCAGAAATCTTATATGGATATTAATGTGCTTCCCGTAATCACATATGCGTGTGAAACATGGACCCTAAGTAACAACCCCGCATAAACCTCAAATGGAAATGGGATGAGCACATAGCTCGAAAAATGGACAATCGTTGGACAAATTTAGTCAACCAGTGGTATCCAAGAGGTACAAAACGTCTGCAAGGTAGACATAGAGGCCGTTGGATCGACAAAAATATAAATTTCTGCGGAAGGACGTGGCAACGCAATCCACAGTACCGAGAGAAGTGGAATCAACTTTGAGAGGCATTCATTCAGCAGTGGATAGATTCTGGCTGATGATGATGATGACGACAGAATTTGAATATACCTCAAATATATAGCCACTAGAAAAAAAACTTATTTGAAAAAATACGATGCTCGACGGGATTTCAACCTGTATAAACAATGTTATCGCGCTACTGTGCATCAACCAATAATACTACCAGTCTCCTATCTAATTGTGACAATTTAAAATAGTAGGTTCTATATGAAATGCTTATCAAATATGGAATATTACAATCTCAACATCTTGTGAATTAATAATATTAATACTATCGACCGAAGGTACTTGATGGAATTTGAATTTAAATTCTAATGGATTCAAGCTCTGTACTATTCCATTTAAGTTGTTTTTTGCGACCCGGGTTTCGCCTTTCGGCATCTTCAAGCGTCGTGTACACTCACCAACGGTAAACACACACTGACAAAGAAACACTCTTAACTCTACTTTATATAGTAAATCAATACAATAAAGTAGGTAAAAACTCCATTACCGACCTATTTAGTCAGAGGTCATAAAAAATACAATAAACAAATTATGAATAGTTGTCATAACTAAGAATAAGTGTCAGTAAAAAACCTAATTAGTAAAAACCCTATCTTATTACAATACACTCCATAGCATATTATTATAATAAATCGTCAAAAACCTAATAATAGATCATTATTCTTTATAAACAATAAAAATAATACACTCAAGAGGTGTAAATCGTCAATTCTAAGAAAAATAATTATTGGAGTTAACTAATGAGATATTAGTCTTTAATAATACTCTTACATGGTACCTACTTTTATAACATTATTTTTAAAAACTATACATATAAACTCGCTTAATATAATATATATAACTCACCAAATATAATATATATGTAGGTATATACACACCTATACATACCTAAATCCTCACCCATACATACATATATAAAAACGGCAAAAAATGACTTAAATGGAATAGTACAGAGCTTGAATCCATTAGAATCTTGTGAATTATTGGTTTAATAAAAGAAATGGTTTATTAAAAACAATATTATAAATGATTATTCTAATTTTTCTGATGTGATAGAATTATTTGATTTATTGACGACGAAAAGGGTGTTCTATCTGACATATATATATACGTGGACTTTCCATACGGACGGAGCAGTTTAAATTGCATATTTTCCCAGGAGTGTATACGACGTCTGAATTGAATTTTCCTCATAAAACGCACTAGGCTTTGGAAATTTTATGTTTCTGTTGATGTACGTAAACATTCGGGCATGGATTTCAAATGAACGGCGCAGTGATAAAAGTTTTGTCGTTTTCATAAAATATTTTACGTGGAACATAATAATTCTGATATTGTAAATATTTTGTTATTCACCTTGTAAAATTATATTGACATGAGCAATTACTTAATTAATATTGCAAAAATATACGACAGAATTGATTAGGTAGGTACTTTAATAAAATTTACTGATATTTACAAAATATTCAATGTTGAATATGCTGTACCTATGCATTTAATTGTCAGTGAGTGTCATAAAAGAATAGTGTGGATCTGTCATCATCATCATCAGGGGCGCGACAATCCGGTGTGAGTCCTGGCCTCCTCCAACAGCTCCCTCCACTTGTCCTTATTCAGTGTGGCCGCTTTCTAATTTGGTACCCCCAGAATACGGCAGTCACCGGCAGCTCCATCCAACCAGCGAATCTTTGGCCTCCTTCTTCTTCTACGTCCTATTGGATTGCTGGACATCACTCTCTTTGCCGGTTCATTGTCATTTATACAGTGCATATGACCTAGCCATCGCAGTCTCCCAATCTTAATTGATTGAACTGCGCTGCAATCTTCATGCAGCCCGTAGAGCTCAGCATTATATCTTTTCCTCCAATTGGTGCCATCCCTGATCGGTCCATATATACGGCGGAGAATTTTTCTTTCGAAGACGTTCGGGGCTCGTTCATTTCGCAGAGTTAATGTCCAGGTTTCCGATGCTTAGGTGAGCACTGGCTTTACAAGTGTCTTGTTAAGAGTGTTTTTAGTTCGGCGAGATAGTATGCGGGACTTAAAATGTCTTAACAGGCCAAAGTAGCATTTATTCGCAGACATGATTCTCTTTTTGATTTCTTCTGTAATATCATGATGTTGAGTTACAAGAGATCCAAGGTATATGAAACTGTCGACCGTATCAAACTTGTATGCACCAATATCTAACTTTGGTGCAAATTCTCGTGGTGTGACATAGACAGGCATAGGTATATTTAGTTTTTACCTCGTTTATTTGTAAACCCATTCATTTGGCAGAGGCTTCTAGTGCTGTGAATGTTCTTTTCAGTGCCAATTCTGATATGGCAATGATATCGATATCATCGGCATACGCCAGCAGCTGTACAAGCTTAGTAAATATGACGCCGCTACCACGGGCATCAATCTTTGCATCCCGTATCGCCTTTTCTAGTGCAATATTGAAAAGAAGGCATGCTAGAGCGTCACCTTTCCTGAGGCCATTCAGTGATATAATGGCACGGATATTTCCATTTGAAGCCTCACCCAGCATTGTATTGGTGTCATTTTCATCTCTACAAGTTTAATTATTCTGTGGATCTGTCATCATTTAGTACAATACTCGTACCTTATAAATATAAATATTATACAATACTGGTTGGGCCTTTTATATTCCCGTTTCACTCCTTATCTCCTCACCCACCTCCTAATTCCCAGTGTTATTGTTATCAGACAATCAAAAAGCAATTACAGATCATGAGAGACGGTGTTACAAAGACCATTCAGTTGCATCTCGATAGCGGGCGTGTGCGAGCTTCTAATAGTTTTCCGTCGCTTAAGTGATTGACTCAATAAATGCAGACTCATTCAGAATCTATCATCATTTATACGCCCTCACATATAATACATAAAACTGTGTCACAAAGTGCGTGAGTGTACGAACCGAGTGACCAACAACAATACCGATACTCGAGTGAAACTTGAAACTAGACCACGGAGCCATCATACATCATCACAAAGGTCAGTGTCAGGCATCCTATTCCATCGCCCCCACCCCTAGATCCGACCTCCTCATCTTCTATTAAAATAATCACAGTCCACTTAAAAAGCTCAACCAAATACAATAGAATGATACACCAATATTTAATTATCAGAATAATACCTCAGTCATAGAGCATATCCTGAAGCGGGCCCTTAGACCAGTATCTTTGACGCGTCCTCCTACATATCGCTAATGTTAAAAGCAGTGTAATGCTCTACAGTAGCATTTTTTTAAATGGTGATTGAATTAAAATTAAGGGTATAATCATGAAGTAAAATAGCACCGCAGGCGACTTTTTTTACTATCACAGAAATTTTGTTTTAAATTTATTTAACTTATTTGGTCACTCTGCGTAGTATGTTGGTAAATGCGTTATAATATACTCTCTCAGAAATTGTTTATCAAAAACATTTATTATTCAGTGTTCGTTTTTTATCACACTGTACAAGAATCGAATAATAAACAATCTTTGATGAACTATTCTATCCGACTATCTAGAGAGCAGTGAGTAAAGTTAAGAGAATACTCCCTATTGCGTCTCAAAGTTGAAAAATAAAACGCAGCCGGACACTTCCGGTCGTCTCTGGGGAGTTTTGCGACGCATCTTCCGGAAAGAGGCTCTATTTTAAGGATGCTTGCGGCACGTACTGTTTACGAGATCACACACCCAAGACGCTTAAGGAATTGAATGTGAAATTCTTAAAAAACTTCAGTATGTTGAGTGACATAATATTTTGTGCATTTTCCAAGTCTAAATTTTCGGACTGTACCTGGTTACTCAGCTTTATGGGCTAACAATAATTCATAGCATTTATTTATAGATTTCTTTTATTATTCCAAGAAAGTACAACAGTTATTTAGTAAAAAAGATAACAATGCAGAATTTCAATGTGTAATCTTCTTCTTATTGTGCCATCCCCTAGCGGAGGTTGGCCACCATCAAGGCGATCTTATCTGTGTCGTCTGTTACCCGGAACAGTTCTGTGGTTCTGCACTCGTACCAATCACGGAGGTTCTTATGCCACAAAATGCGGTGCTGTCTTCTGCTACGCTTTCCATTGATCTTTCTTTGAATGACAAGTTGGGGAATGCTGTATTCTTGTCCTCTCATAATGTGGCCGAGGTACTGTAGTTTCCTGGTTTTGATACTACGTAGAACTTCTCGGTTATTCCCCATTCGATTGAGAATTTCAACATTTCGTCGCTATAGGATTGGTTTCCCGAATATCCATTTTTGTCAAAATCGACCTCTTAATGCAGAATGTTTTTTTGTATCTAATTGGACGAGAACCATTCCTTTCTTTAAATTACTTTGTAATAGTAATGCATACATCATTCATATGCTGTAAAAATAACCATTTAAACATCTCCATGTATTTAAATATAGGATTATGAAATTTGTTTTTCGTCTCCTGAACATTTGGTCTATTCGGGAAACCAATCCTACAGCGACGATTTATCACCCGGTCAGTCCAGGGAATTTTGAGGATGCGTCTATACAGCTACATCTCGAAAGCTTCAAGTTTTCGTGACACCTCTATATAATAAAAATAGTTATTATACTATATTATTTTAAAAATAACAAATCATGTTATTTACATTAACCTTATTTTTAATTGGCTCTGCAATTTGGTGTGAAAGTTGGCCACCAAACTATTATATATTGCGTCGTATTAGTTGTTTTTTTTACAAAAAATGTTTGTAAGCTACATGCTTCACCTAAAAGATTTATGGTCTGGATCTAAACATACGTTTGAAAATAACATGTGAATTTTGTCAGACCCGGGATTCGATCTCAAGACTTTAAAATTACCAAGCGGATGCGTTATCACTTGGTCATCTAAGTCTCTTATTATAATCACTAAATCAATACATCCTGAAACAATTACCTGTTCAGGAAAAATATTGATTTTTGTAATATTTAGTTGTTTGCAAATAACCTGTAAAACTGAAAAATGTTTATTTTACAGGAGAGCATTTTTTTTACTTTGAATTGGCACCACAAATGTGGGCTAATTTTTTTTGTAACATTGAAAACATTTTAAAATAAAGGAATGACAATAATAATTAGATTTCCAGTAAAATATTCTACTAATTAGGAAAATAATTACAAGATAAAAAGAACCTTTTATATACAACGTTTTGAAATTTTCTGTAAAATCATATAAACTTGATTTGACTAGCTTAAACGATCAAAAAAAATGTACTTGATAGAAATAATACTGACATGTCATTTTGACATTCATATTGATTTCTATAGTAACGCATGTAGGTATATATTAATAATTTTGTTGCTAGGACCCTAGACCCCTAACAACCAATAATAGTTAGATTACGGATTTCTTCCGTAATAACTTTTCATACAAAAGAGAATAAACTCAATTCTACTTAAAGATGGCTAAAAGTATTAAAAAAATGCATTGGCATCGTGTTATGATGTATTTTAAAAGTTTTAAATGTCTAACTAATTGGGAAGTTAGTAAAAAAATTATTGCAAGATTTGTATCAGGCAAAGAACCACCGGACAAATAAGAATATGTGCTAAGAAAAACGTTGTAATAATTTCACTCATCAGTGATCAAAGTATGATATAGACTTTGGTCATGTTTTGACCAAACCAACTCCTGTGTTTGTTAACTATTAATTATCATCATAATAAATTATTACTACAGCGTTTTGAGCGTTTAAAAATAATGAAATACAGATAATATCATGTTATTACCAAATGTCAGATACCTAGTATTAATAGTGACCCGAATTTTACTCTAATTAACATAAAATGACTTGAAACACAGTTATAATGTTAGGCCCAAACAATACCGTTGACATATTACCCATTTTTTTTTAAATTTAAATCAATATCAATATTCATTAACGTTAAATCATTACTGTGGGTTGATTTTATTTTATTTTGAAACTTCTTTATGATTTCTTCATTGTAGTGCTGTTTCTAGTGGTTTGCGAAAATAAACGAAGCCATTGTTATCGACGAAATAAATATTTTTACTGCTAGGTATGTAATTTTCACAAAACTCAATCTTTAAAACTGTCCAAACTTTCTATTGGAAGGCTTATTTATATTTTCATTCAAAAAGAAAAACAAGCGCAAAGCCTTAAACAATATCGCTGGAGCTTTTCCTACGCTTCGGAAAAGTGGGCGATATTGGACAAGTTTTAAACTCTGAGGCAATTTTCCGAGACAACAGATGTGGGAAGTGTCGCAGGCTGACCAAAGGCTTTCTGGCTAATGTCAGCGACATGTAGGCTTTTGCGGGGCGAGGCCTGCACTACAAACACAAGCCTCGACATTGTATTTTCATTTGAAAAAGCTCTTGTTTTTGATACACGCTAGCTTAGCTTACAAAGTGTCAGTTTTTTTGTCTATCATCTCGGACATTAAATGACGCACATAGTAACATAGAATAATATCTTCAAAATACAAGTGTGCTTATATTGTTAATGTAATAAATGAATGTGGATACTTAATTATTATAAAATAATAATATAAATTTATGTAAGCGAATATTGTCATAATAAAAATATTAGTCTACAAGGTAAGTAATTAATTTGTCATTCACATTCCTTAAACGTTGTAGATAGTCCATTTATATAATTTTTAAGCCTTTTTAATCTTTATATTTACTTTAAACTGCCAATAGAAATGGCGTATTTCAAAAAAATACTACCTTATTCTTAGGTCAATAATTATTATAAAGCAATCATTATTCATAAGAAAACATCCTACGAATAATGAATTGCTTTATATCACATTTGAATGGTCAAAGACATAGCTTATAATCAGTATCTTTGAATTATTTTCAAATGTGTTAATTGTGCCCATTTTTTTAATAATAAAATGCCTAATTCTTGTAAAATTTGGGATCACAAAGATTATAAAATATAATTTTATATAGTAAATATATCACTATACAATGTAAAAATTAATTTTATTAATGGTTTTGTTATTACATTTAAGAA
The DNA here is from genome assembly GCF_057557595.1 of Rhyacophila brunnea. NCBI lineage: Eukaryota > Metazoa > Arthropoda > Insecta > Trichoptera > Rhyacophilidae > Rhyacophila > Rhyacophila brunnea. The sequence goes on along the minus strand of NW_028232904.1, from coordinate 24,020,860 downwards.
TGAATAAATCTAAAAAACCTTAAAACCACTGCACATGGATGTACTGAAATATGACTATATTCTAAAACATTAGAGCGAGAGGTTTAAAAGAATACTATTTAATGTAATAAAAATACTTTATGCAGTCATCAAATGTTTAAAACAAATATAAAGGATAATAAGGCTTCAAAATTATATAAAAAGATTATCTACAACGTTTAAAGAATGTCCAGGGTTACGCTCTGAAAATACCATAAAAGCTCCATTTTGACCTACGCCGAGCATGTGGGCTGTTAAATATCTACACTAAAATAATATGTGGAATAAATATTTACACTTTTATAATACTGACTGTAAATGTTGAAACCCCCAGTTTTTTTATACAAATTAGTTTATATTACAAGTTTCTTCTAGGATATTTTTTCTTGATCCAAATGAGCAATATTTATTTATATTAGTGATTACATAAAATTGATGTTAAATTGTAGATATTTACTGTATAGTTGCGTCAGATATTTATTGAAAAGGCGAATAAAAATACTAAAAATTTAATTTTATAATTAGTAGTATTTGTTTAGGCTAATTATGGTAGCGCTATTCCCATTAAAAATTCTTACCTTCCTCCCACAATCATTGTTGTGCGTCCAGGCATGTCATACACAATTCAGTGGGTCTATTCTATACTTATCGAACACTAAAGTAATCAATAGTATCAAACTTAGGGTAGGTTTGTATCAAAATATTAGCACTTATTGTAACAATTACACGAAGCTGGTTTTTATTGTTGCAATAAGTGCGATATTTTAACAGCAGCAAGATAGGTGCTGTTAAAATATAGCACTTATTGCAACAATAAAAACCAGCTTCGTGTAATTGTTACAATAAGTGCTAATATTTTGATACAAACCTACCCTAAGTTTGATAATATTTATCACTTTATCACTTTAGCGGTCGATAAGTATAGAATAGACCAACAGGTATCTTCAGACCATCAAAGCGTCAGGACTTACATTAGTTAGTCCCTAGTCTCATCAAAGTAGTAATTCAATTACGACTTACGGTAATTCATAAACAATCATAAACTCATTACCCATCTATCCGTCACAAGTAAAGTGTGACCTTGAGACTGATCGTACTAGTTGTGTGAGTGCGGGAACACGGAGCCAGCATCAGAAGTTAGTGCCTGGATTGGATTCCTGAATAACCCCCCTCAGCACCCAAACCATCCCTTTCCTACAGTCTACTGAAAATTTATATCTACTTTTTTTTTCAAACAATATGATGTCCAACAGGACGCGCCAATATTATGTTCTATAAATTCTCTATCAATATCTAAATAAATCAACAACCAGCCAATTTTTACTAAGTGGACCAGCTATTTTTGGAATAAAATATGAAATAAGCACAGAAAGATAAGCATTTGTGAAAACCTACTAAATCAACATGTTTCTCATGTTTATCGTGCATATTTTCACAATAAAATGACAGATATTTTTTAAATATACATACAGCTTATTATTTATACACAGTATATAACAGTTTATTCAGAAGTTATGACGTTTACAAGAACGCACGAGTTAGCTCGTCCATCACCTTCCGCGACATACTAGATTCTTTGATGAGTTAACTCGGCTCTGGCAGGGATCAAGTCAAGCTACGGGTATCCTATATAATTACGACGAAATTAACTTATCATCATCAGCGTCAATCTATCCACTGTGGATGAATGCTTCTTCAAGCTGATTCCTAGTCTCTCGGTCCTGTGCGTTGCGTTGCCACGTACTTCTACAGAACTTCACGATTAACTAATAGGTAGTTATTAATGAATCATTTATTTTGTTCAACGAATAATTTACAAGATTTGTGAATGTAACATTCTAATACTGAATATAGGTACCTACATAACAGTATTGTGTCGTATTTTTTTTTCTAGTCGGTATATTATATAATATCTCAGATATTTTCAAATTATGTATGTTCAATTTAGTAGTTATTACATGAAATGCTTATTAAATTGTGTTAATTTTGCCTATCGGTTTTTTTTTTGTTTTAATTCAAGGAATCGATAATTAAGTGTTTTAAATTACTTACCGACGTCTGAATCGTTGCACTTTTTAGTTATAACATCATCATCATCAGCCGGGGTCAATCCACTGCTGGATGAAGGCCTCCCCAAGCTTTTTCCAAATCTCTCGGTCCTGTGTCGTTCGCTGCCACGTATTTCCGCCGAACTTTATCAGTTCGTCAATCCATCGGCTTTTAGGTGACCCTTTGGCCGTTTCGTGCCCCTTGGGTATCATTGAATGACGGCATTTGTCCAGCGGCCGTCCTTTCGGCGATCAATGTGCCCTGCCACTCCTCTTCATTTCAGCTGTTTGGCAAGTCTATTACAACGCGTACTTCTGTCTGCTTCCTAACCCATTCGTTTCTCTTATGGTCCTTTCGCGTGATGCCCAACATACACCTCTCCATGTCTCACTGTGCTACTCTTAGCCTTTGGACATCTCTCGTGTTGAGGGTCCACGTCTCGCAGCCATACGTGAGTACGGGCAGCACACAAAGGATGGTGGATTTGCCAATTCGATGACTTGGAAGGGCAAAGAGGTGACTGGACATAGAATGGCAGAAGCATTTGCTGGTCATTTCAGGTCCGTCTACGCAAGTAGTACTCCGAATCTGGATGTCGCCTCAACGTCAAGAAAACGATCGTGCGGTGCCCAATCCGTTGACATTTTCCCAATTGATGAAAGTGAAGTGTTTAGATTTATTAAAAAACTTAAGAATACGCGCTCTTTGGGACCGGATAACGTCCCTACATTTTTTTTAAAGGGGTGTGTTGATTTTGTCAAAGGCCCACTTGCATATATATATATGAGGAGACAGGTATCTTTCCGGAAATATGGAAGATGTCGAAGGTGACTCCAATTTATAAGAGTGGTACAGAGTCGTCAGTAGAAAACTACAGGCCGGTAGCTGTTCTTTCTGCACCAGCAAAAGTTCTGGAGATGATCATGCACAGCATGATTTCTCCAAAAATTGAGTCATTTATAATGAATGAACAGCATGGATTTAGAGCAGGCCGACCAACGGAAACCAACCTGATGGTATTCACTGATTATGTGTCGTCAGTACTAGATAGAGGCAGCCAGGTTGACTGTTCTTACAATGATTTCTCGAAGGCATTTGACAAAGTCTATCACGATATTCTAATGGAAAAGTTCCAACTTATTGGATTGTCGGATCGATTTTTAAAGCTATTCGGGAGTTATTTTAGGAACCGTCAACAATACGTTTCGTACGGCCTTTATCAGTCACAGACCTTTTACACATTTTCTGGTGTCCCCCAACGCTCAAAATTAGAGCCATTGCTGTTCACGATTTTCATAAATGACAAAGCATTGGTAATTAAAAATGCTATGTTTTTGTTGTTTGCTGACGACTTTAAATTCTTCATGGAAGTTGTCACCTTGGACGATTGTCGTCTAAAGATAATATATTAGATTGGGGCAGGCGTAACAAACTGGACTTCAATATTGATAAATGCAATGTTTTATCGTTTACTAAAGCCTCACGAGTATTGTTTTTCCAGTACTCGATGCATGGCAGAGTTCTCTCGCGAATATCATCTGTAAGAGATCTTGGAATTACGTTTGACGGTAAACTGACGTTTAGTGGTCATATGGATACCATTTGTAAAAAGGCGCTAAAGATGTTGGGCTTTGTCTTGCGTACTTCCCGGGTCTTTTCGGATGTTACGGTACTAAAAATTCTCTATAACTCCTTAGTTAAAAGCAGACTTGAGAGTGGGTCTATTGTTTGGGCCCCGCATCAGTTGAAGTACGGCCTTATGGTGGAGAGAGTCCAAAAGAAATTTTTGAGACTCCTTTACTTTCGGCTGTATGGATATTATCCGTGGCTCTATCCAACTGATTTTCTCTTAGCCTGATAGCTGCCCGTAACGTAACGTTTACGTCATACACGGCGGCGATTCAGGCGCCCGTACCGTACGATATACGCCGAGCCGTTCTACACGCTTGTATGAGTCAAATATTTATTTATTTAATTTTAAAACGTGTAACTACATTTCTGATCAGACCTTGCAAGCAAAAAACATTTGTACGGCGCATACATCGCGAGAATAAGGGAATTTCCCGAGAGGCCAAATCAGGGTTAGCTCAAAATTCCCCTGCACACTGGGATATCTTGTACAATAGGCAGTTGGTATGATTCGATAGTGATGAGTCAGTTGTCGCCGGAATATCATTTAGTCGGGATGCTAATTCGGAATGCTTTCTTATTCAGATTTGCGTTATAATTGGAATGTTTTCAATGTTTTTACATTGAAATTTAATTTCTATTGAGTGACCAAGTGTTTTTATTTATATTTCATATACAATTTGCGTATAAAAAAGTGTTATATTTACGAGTTTTGTTTTAGATTTTACCTACTAAACTTGAATGAAAAGAAAGATTTTCGATGTTTTTAGATAGAAATTGACAAAGGACTAAGTGTTGTGACTATTTTTTATTTGTATTTCGGATTCGATTTGCGTATACAAAGTGTTTTATTTACGAGTTTAGTTTTACAAATTTTATTATTCAAAATGGATGAGATCGACGAAGTTGGTGAAATCGATAACCTTATCGAAACAGTTGAATCTGAAGACGATGGAAGTGATGATTCGGATGTCGAACTTGAGGAAACTTTGGAAGTCGATGAAAGTGAAATTATCACACCGGAATCCACTGAAAGACCGACATTTGAGTGGAAATCGGATATGTTTGAGCCACGCGCATTTTCCTTCGATGCTAACGTTTCGGGATGCAAAGCTGATAATTTGACTTCGGATGCACTCGAAATGGACTATTTCAAATGTTTCATCGATATTTCTTTTATTGAAATGTTAGTCCGAGAGACCAACAGACAATTTGTATTTGCCACAAAAAATATCACAGTTTTGAGTGATCGTCTACGGCGATGGGTAGACTGCACAATTGATGATATGTACACATTTTTGGGGCTGTGTATGCTAATGTCAAGGAATTCACGGAATAAAATATCTGAACACTGGTCTATCCACAGATTGTTATTTTCACCATGTTATTCCGAAACCATGTCCAGGAATCGTTTCGAACTGATGCATCGAATGTTGCATTTTTGTGACAATGAAACGCAGGTTCCCGGAGATCGACTATATAAAATTAGACAGGTCCTGAAGGAACTGAAAATTTCTTTCAAGCAGTACATGTGTCCATATCAGAAAATATGTATTGATGAGAGTCTTCTCCTTTTCAAAGGCAGACTTTTATTCCGCCAATTCATCAGGACGAAGGCTAGTTGTTTCGGAATAAAAATTTTTGTAATGGCTGATTGCAAAACTGGTTTTGTCTTAGATGTAATCATTTATACCGGAAAACAAACTGAAATTGAGAAAAATAATTACATCGGTATATCGGGCAACGTGGTGGTAACGATGCTTGGACCATACTTGGAACTAGGGCATACATTGTACATTGACAACTGGTACAGCAGCCCAACGTTATTCAAGTATCTTTATGATCACCGGACGAATGCCTGTGGAACCGTAAGGAGAAACAGAATTGGGATGCCCAAATTTACTAAGAAATTGAAAAAAGGGGAAACCGATACATTCCATACTGATGAAATTATGGCTTTGGCGTGGAAGGATAAAAAGGATGTTACAATGTTGTCCACAATTCACAACAATACTTTCAAACCTACTGGAAAAGTAGACTATAAGACTAAAATTCCGATTTCCAAGCCGGAATGCATTGTTGATTACAATAAAAACATGGGTGCTGTGGATCGTAGTGATATGATAATTTCTTCTGTAAATTCGACAAGAAAAACTGTCAAATGGTACAAAAAACTTTTTTTCCATTTGATAGATTTATCTCTGCTGAATGCCCATGTATTGTTCCAACAAAAAACTGGAAAAAAACAACCGCTGGGTGAATTTCAATTGAAAGTCATCGGACAACTGATCGAAAAACATAAGTTAGAACCAAAAACTCTTTTGAAGCGAAAAGCACCCTTACCCTCTAGGCTAACAGAAAGACATTTTTTGGGTAAAATACCACCTACTAACAATAAAATTAATGCGGCAAGAAGATGTTATGTATGTGCCAATACAAAAAATCAGAAAAGACGGAAAGAAACTAGGTATTTGTGCAAGCAGTGCGACATTGCTCTGTGTTTTGAACCGTGCTTCGAAATTTTCCATACACAAGAAAGTTTTTAGTGATTTTAATGTGTTTAGTATACTTCTTAGTGCTATAAGTATTTATGGTGACATTTTACAAAAATACTATAAAATTTATTTTTCAAAATACTTATATTAAAAAAAAAAAAATTCAACTAATTCTTGTAAGTGCAGTGTTGTGACAACCCTACCATACCTGAAAATTTTCAGACATTTTCACGAAATTGTGTATGACAAACTTTTTCGCCGAACTTCAATTGAGGTCTCATATATGTAAGTGCATTATATTGGACTTTTCACTATTCTTTTAATTTTTTTATAATATAATTAATTCCTGGGCCCTGGGGAGTATACCTAGTACTTTCAGCTAGGCTGTTAAAAGGTTAGGGATGCTTACATACTGTAGCTTAAATTTAGAAGGGATCTTTATTTAGCTACATATTTTTTCAGACTAATTTTAGATAAATTAAAAATTAAAAATTAAATTTCAGACTTAAAACGCGGTGTAAATGTGAACTCTGCCATTCTTGGTGGTGTTGGCTTGTGTGTCTCTGATAATTACCTTAGAAATCGAGGGCATCCGTTGTTTGTTCTCCCACGGTGCAGAACTAACCTGCCATTAGTAATGCCAATTGGGAGGGCAGTAACCATGTTTAATGAAATTGCATCGGATATTGATATATTCCACTTACGTGAGGGTGAATTTAGGTGGACGTTGTTTTTTTAAATTCTTAAAATAGGGTCTGCTTAACTCATTCGGTGTACATCCTTGTACCTATATACTTAATATTTTTTGTATTTACACATTGTGTTATGTACATAAAACTGTTTTATTAATATTTCTTTGTTTCTAACTGTCATGTTGTGAACGTCTTAAACTTATAATTTGTAATGTCCACAATATGTAAAATAAATAAATTGAAATTGAAATTGAACACCCTACGCTTAAGGCATAATGGTAGGTCATTCTTGAAGATACTATTCAGACGTCCGAAAGCACTCCATCCCAGCTTTGTTCTGCGAGCAATTTCATCGTGCATGCTTCCGTCTATGGGCACCTGCTGTCCTAGATAGACATAGCTGCTGACTTGCTCGAGTTGGGTGCCATTAATAAAGATAATTGCAGGGTCCGAAAAGCAGTTCCTCATCATTTTTGTCTTTGAGACATTTATAACACACTTGCACTTGTTAATAAATTTAGAATGAATTAAAAAGAATTCTCAAATCTTGTGAATAAAAAATAATTTTTCATTGAATAAAATAAATGGTATATTAATGTTTTTATTAAAATATTATTAAAAAATAACGCGATATTTTCATTAAATTATTTTTCTCAATTCTTTTATTTTATATGATCAAAGCTGTATAAATGTCAACTGCGTTGTTTACTCAATAAAAGCCGTCCGGTTATATCAAACTGATTTTCTTTGCCGTCCATTAAGGGAGGAAAACAAAACAAAGCATGTAGTCTTTAAAACGTTTTCTAAATGAACTTTCCCAAGGGAGGGTTCCGTGTAAAAACAAAGGTGAAAGAAAACCGTGATTACCAACTTACTGAACAGTACCCAACTAAAGCAATATTAGCGTAGTGGGATCGAAACTAAAATATTTTCCTTAAGTATTCTTTAATCCTAACAAACTAAATACTCTGTAAAATCAAGTATTTTATTTACGAAAAATATCTGAATCACCTCAGTATTTTTTCTAACAAGATATACTGTGCTTTGAGAACAAATTTTTGCGACGGATACTGGGTGTACGCTGGATGAATTTAAGAATTACCGTGTGATAATAGAACAAACTAAACTTAAATGGAAAAATAGGCCAACCTAGACAAGACGAATACTTAGCTATGAAATCAAACGGGTATGGAGGAGGCATTCACCCGAAGCGGGGTTCTCACAAACCAAACAAACTAATGACATATCATTGTTTAATTTATAAACATTATTTATTTTATTTATTTATTTATTTATAAAAAAAGAGTATTACGGCATTACAGCTTTTGGCCAATGCGCCATAATACATAATACATACAAATATATAAAAATATCTTAATTACAAATAACAACTAATATGACAAGAAAGTGGAAAAGACAGCATGTGTAAATATTAAAGAAATATGATAATATATGCAATTATAAATTTATCCTATTTAAAACGTCTACAAACATTATATAATTAATAAAAAACAAATCAACCTTTATGGTGCCATCAAATAAGCTAATTGCACGATACACAGCATCATGAAACATAACATCTGTCCTGCGACGAGGTATCTTGAATACCGTGGAGCTGCGAGTGATATTGGTGGGAACATGAAAATTAATATTTGCCAGTATATGCGGATTGTAAATGAACCCACGAAGAAGTAAAAAGAAATGCTTTAAAAGAACAATCACTCTTCGGGTAGACAGGGATTGCATTGATAGCATACCCAGAAGAAAACGAGTCGGGAAATTCATTTTATTGTCATTATCATAAGGAAAGAACCCGTATGTTCTTAAGTAGAGAAATCTAAGAAATCTATTGTGGACTCGATCCAGCTTAATTGTGTGCATGAACCTATTAGGACTCCAAATAATGCTGGCATATTCAAGAATACTCAACACAAATGATACGTATAATGTACGTAGCACTCGGACGTTTTCGAATGATTTTGAAACCCTCATAACAAAACCAAGCATTTTGTTAGATCTAGTACTGATGTTAAGAATATGCTGATTGAAAGTGAACTTTGTATCATACAATACTCCCAAATCTTTTATCTCCGTTACCCTACTCAATATTTTACCAGACAATGTGTATGGGAACAATAAGGTGTGCCTTGAACGATTGAATGAAATAATATTACATTTGGAGGTAGCGAATTCAAGTTTATTTAAGATAGACCATTGCGAGATAGCATCTAGGTCAGACTGCAACATCGCACAGCATAATGGGGTTTCAATAGTTCGAAAAAGTTTAAGATCATCTGCGAATAGCAAACAAGAAGAATTGTTTATAACTTTGACAATATCATCAAAAAATATTAAAAACAAAATTGGGCCAAGATTTGAACCTTGAGGAACACCAGAGTTTGTTCTAAAAATCCGCGATTCATTCCCATGGTAATCAACAAATTGACGGCGATTTTTCAAATAAGAAGCAAAAAAACATATTATACTATATGACGCGCCAAATGTACAAAGCTTTTGTAATAAAATATCGTGATCAACACGATCAAATGCCTTGGAAATATCTGTGTACACAGAATCAACTTGAATTGACTTATCCATAGAATTTGAAATAAAATTATTATACACTATAAGATTTGTTACTGTGGACCGCCTAAGTCGAAAACCATGCTGCGAATCGGAAAGGCGAGAGTCTATTTGACGGTTGATGTTTATATGTAATATCGATTCAAATAATTTACATGGAGCCGAAAGAACTGCTATTGGCCTATAGTTAGAGATCTCTGATCTAGATCCCTTTTTATGAAGCGGCCTTAGGCGGGTTATTTTCCATGCATCAGGAAAAGTGCTGGATGCTATGATTAAATTAAATATATGTTTAAGCGGAAAGGATATATGTTCGTAACAGCCCTTAACCACATAAGGTGGCAAGCCATCTGGACCAAATGAACTTTTGGGAGACAAATTTGAAAACCCATATTCCATATCTTTCTCGTCAAAAGCTGAGATTTGAATATCTTGCGTTGCAGACGAAGGACCAGCAGAATCGGGGTCAAGTAGCGGTTCTATTGAGCTATAAAGTGATTCAAAATGCTTAGCAAATGCATCAGATATAACATGGTTCTCTATAGGATCATTATTCAACGTCATCATGGCATTGTCTTTTGTAGTACTACTGGAACTAAGCGAATGAATATATTTCCAAAAACAATTAGGATCTGAGACAATATTTCGACCAATCGACGTTAGATATGATTTGTGAGCCGAAGAGATGTCACACTTCAATGAGTTTCTAAGACAGGAAAATTTACTATAATCTGCAGTCCGTCTATGTTTTTTCCACAGTGCATGATAATATGCCTTTGACCTTAGATTATAAATAATTTCTGGCGTAAACCACTTAGGATATGAGTACTTCGGTAGATGAACGAGCCGGCGAGGGAAACAGGAGTCCAGACTATTATAAAATTTATTATAAAAAATAGCTAATGCCGTGTTTACATCAATTTGTTCATATAAAGAGGTCCAATCTGTAGTACTCAAAGAATTATACAGAGCTAAAAAATTTCCATTTGAAAAATTCCATTGCGGATTATGCCTATTCAGTGGAGGAATCGACGAATCATTTCTGTGCGATACATGCTTAAAAGATAAAATTGTGCAAGTAGAGGGATGATAGACATCTTCAGGAACGAGAGGCTCATCACACGCGCTGACCACCGTGCAACCAACGTTAGATAGCACCAAATCAAGCGTCCGACCGAGACTATTTTTCACAGAAGAAAATTGTTTTAAATTAAATAAATTATTAAAGCTGGTATAATCAGATTCAATTATACCAGCGGAATACAAATTAAAATCTCCCAAAATAATTAGTTTTTTGTTGGGCAGTACCAAATTTTCTATTATGTGAAAAAAATCACTGTATGTAGTCGCTGAGCTGCCGGGAGGGAAGTATACAGCGGCCAAGTACAGTGAACAAAAGTTAAAATTAACTTTACACAAATTAAAGACAAAATCATATTCAGTTAAATTTGATCTGGTTGGATATAAAGTTTGTGTGGATAATGCTACCCCATTTCTAATTGCCAGCAAAACGCCCCCACCTCGTCTACCATTTCGACGGTCTGTTCTATGCACAGAATATTCACTTCCGAACAGCTCATTGGCCGATATGGTGTCGTCGAGCCATGTTTCGCTTAGAGCAATTATCGATGGTCGGGCACACAATATACCCTCTTTAAATGTATTTACTTTAGTTTTTAGGCCTCTTACATTTTGATAATAAATCTCGCATGACCGAGGTGCGGAAGTTGTTGAATGATGCTTATTATAAGCGAGTCATGCTGAGGATGGGTGAGGGATTTCTATTGAGTAGTCCGTCATTGATCGCTCCCTCTGCTCCGCATACAGGCGAGCCGGACATGTTGCACTATGGGTCGGGTGGTCATATGGCCGCTTGTGACGGCGGCAGGCAACGCATTTTGGTGAAGCTTCCTTCACGGGGCAGTCCGCACGGTCGTGGCCTGGTTCGGCACAGTAAGAACAGGTGACGTCTTTTGCCGAGCATGATTTGGCCATGTGCCCATATAAGTGGCATTTATTGCACTTGGTTACCCCTAGATAGTTCTGGAGTGGGAAAGAGTCCCATCCCATGTACAGTCTGTCATCTGCAATGAGAGCAGACCACACCGCGGCAGGTACATACGTGATATAATGGCATCTGCCAGTCCTGGGACCCGCCTTGTGGCTGAGGCGTACGGCCTGGTAGGCCTCCTCAGATAGACCCGTTTGCTCTCTTGTAGAGTTGTAAATTGCCTCCCGAAGCTGGGGTTCTGTAGTGGAAGCCGGCATATTAAAAATAATAATGCAAGGCTGCTTTTTTCCTGAAAGTTTAACACTCAGAGCAGTCTCTGAGGTCTCCAGAGCGCTGACGAGACGCTTGGCCTCGTCCTCAGAGCGGGGGTGTACGATAACACCTCCGTTTCTGACGTTTCTAATTTTCGTTATTTGTACCCCAATATCCCTGGGGTTAAGGGACTTCTTGATGAGCTCTCTTGTCGTTTCCGATCGTTTTTCTCCTTCTCCCGTAGGGAAAAAGAGGACTCCAGGCCTTGGTGCTAGCGGCAACAGCGAAGGAAATGCTGACCCGGTGACAGCAGGTGCCGTAAATGGCGCAGCTGCCGGACGCTGCCGCCTTCCTAACGCAGTAGCCCAGTTGGTATCAATAGGGGGGGCAGTGATGGTAGGCTCCTTGTTGATTTGTATTGTGGCAGTTTTGAGAGTTTTCGTCTGCTCTCTTAAATCAGCAATGGCCAGGTTTTGATTTTCAATGCTTAATTGCTTATCACGAAGTTGAATCTGCAGGCCCTTAATCTCGCATTCCTGCGCTACGACTTTTATCTCCAGCTTGGCCATGCACAAATTCTGCCTTCCAACAGCCTCGGAAAGGCTTAGTAGGGCATTATGTAGCTTATCTTTAGAGTCAGCCCTAAGGGAGGAGTGCACTTCATGTAAGCCTGTTTGTATGTCATCATAGATGACATTATTTTCAGGCTCGGTTGTGGTGTCCGATACTGCTGAATCTATAACGACGTTGCAGTCGCTTTCGACATCCGACGTACTCGGGGGTGCAGGCTGGTGGCTTCTTTGTTTGGTTTTCTTTTGCTTTGGCTCTATTTCTCCATCTTCAGCAGTAGAGGCCTTATCTTGTTGTGATTTGGGGCTCTTCGGCGAGCGTTCCTTTTTTGACCGCTCGCGTAGGCGTGTTCCGATTCCTGAAGCAGTTTTTGCAGGGCCTGGAATGTCCGGTAGCGATTCCCCACGAGGAGGGGTCCGTTTGAGCGGCATATTACTATGCCTTTGCTGCCAATATGATTTAAATGTCTGAACGGTTGCTACCTTAGGATTTTGCAAGATCACTTAGTTTTACCGGAGTGTAGGTCATTATAACTAAACACAAAGTACGATATTAAATTGTTGCCTTAATCCATAATAATAATAAGAAATTACAAAATTACAATATTAAACTGTCCCGTTTCTTTATTAACTACAAAATCGTTATTATTAATAATTATTATAAATATAAGATGAACTAAATCGAAACAATTTGTACAACGTTAACAAATTTTTATGAAACACCAAATTAATTTAACGATTTATAATGATCGTTTATGAGCGAAATAACTAATTAAGCAAAGCAATTATTTGTAATTAGACGGCGACATAAATTTATTGAAAACACGTCTGTTCACGCCGAAGACTCAACACGATTCTTAAATCTCTTCAACTTCGATATATCTAATAGTATTATATAAAAAAATAAAAAATCTTAATATATAGATTTGTATTATACAAAAATATATAAAAAAAAATTAAAATTATATGAACTATAATATAAGTAGATAATAAAATCATAGATAGATATATATACATAATATATATATTCATAGCTTATATATATATATATATATTCATTAGATATAGTCATTTAACGGTCATTTACTTTTGTTTGTAAGAAATAAAAAGGCTTTTTTATTTTATTTATTTAAGATAACATACTATGCAGCTTCTCATCACGCTGAGAGTGAAGAGGTGACATTGGATCTGGCTCGGCCATGTGCTGCAAATATCAGAACAGAATATAAACCTGGCTTGCCTGTTCTTTAATGGAACTGAATTCCGGCATCCTGGAAGGTCACTAAATAATATCTATATGACAGAACTTTACTAGCTGACCCGGCGAACTTCGTACCGCCTCTGAATCAAGAAATCTTGTGTTAACTTATTAGCTGAATTTAATTCAGTTTTTATGAATACTCAAAATTAATTAAGTTCAATAAATGTGCAAAAATCAAATCAAAATGAAAAGTATTTTAATAACATTGAAATTAATGTAATTCACGTGGCAGCAAGGCATTTGCTTTATTGAAGTGAATAGATATGATTCGCGTAGCATTGTTGCACTACTTTCTGTTAAACTATTTAGTGGATGGGTTGCACTCGGATCGATTCCCTTTATTGAAGTAACTTGTGCTATACGACATTTTTAGTTTTCTTGTCAAGCGCGAGAACGAACAAAGTGGATGGTTTGCCAACACGTGATCATGCTACGTACAATTGACCGTGAGAGAAACATTCATTTTCTAGATTCAGGCCACAAACACTCAAGGATTGGCCCTGTGATTTGTTGATCGTGGTTAGCAATGATGTTCGGGAACACTTTGTTGATAAGGTCATCCTTTGTTGAGACGAAATTGAAAAAATTCAGTGGAAACGAAATCTATCCATTCGATTCGTCGACAGGAACATGGCCGTTACCGATAGTCAGCAATTGCTTGGAGAAATCTTCGGCAGATGGATCGTTTAGCAATGCAACGCATGTTTGTCGACAGATGAAGTTTCTTCACATAGCGCCACAGAGTCGATGATTTGAGGCAAGGGTTTATTTCATCGGCAGCGGTCGATCTTGGAATGACTGGTAGTGTTTGGCGGAAATCAGCAGATAGTAGAATCATTGCGCCTCCAAAACATCTTAATCGCAGATCTTTCATAGTTCGATTGAGTGCTTCCAATGCGCGTTTGTGCGCCATTGTGCACTCATACCAGGTGATGATTTAACTTGCTTCCAAACCTTTGGCCATTGCTGAGTGTTTCGAAATGTTGCATGTCGGTTTTTGAGTCGTTTGAAGGTTTATCGGCAATTTCATCGCTGAATGAGCCGTTCAGCATCCTCCTAGCAACGTGGTTGCTATCCCGGAAAAAGCAACTGCTACATAAATTTCGGATCTCGCACGAACAGTGGCGAAATCATGAACATGAAGAATATCTTCCCAGTTCTACCGGGCGCATCGAGGAAAAATAAGCCACCATTTTCATCATCAATTGCCTTCATTAACGTATCGTACACTTCCTTCTGTTGGGAGTTGAACAGTGGTACATTCGTTCGAACTGATTGGTTCAATGCATCTCAATCATATTCATGTTTACGTTCCAATTCTCGATTGAAAGCGTCATTCATTCCACGATCAGGCGTTGGCATTCCTAACTTGACTAACAAACTGCCGCACATAAGGTAACACATGTCTTCGATCAAAAGCAAAGCCTGGTTATGTATTTCCTCATTCACTTTGAGATCGGGATTCTCTGAACTGACACGAATTCGATGTAAAATGTCTTCTGACATGTCATCCTTGTACTTGTTCCACAGCTCAGGTGGATTTGATGGGAAGCATATCGAAATAATGATAGCAAATAATGTGCGTATCTGACTTGGAGATGCAAAAACAAATGCTTTGGCGATTGTCATGTCCCAATGAGTATCATTTTTAAGCAAATTGAGCTTTTGAAATGCAGCACAATATGTTGGGCACACTGCACTATTGATAGTTCGAAGTGATTCAAATGATGTCGGCCCACGAACATTTACCAGCAACAACCGCAAGTAGAATCATTCGCCATTCTTCTGATGAACTGTGTAAATGCGACCAAGAGCAGTAGAATGCACATCCGGATGATCAGGAACCGCATCGCCTTGCTTCCGACGTTGAAATTTCTTCGATGAAGCGTTCCAAGTTTAATAACGTGGCATCTTAGAGTAGAACAACGTTCCTGAAAACGGATCGCTTTGGCAAATCGAAAAAAAACTGGTCAATGTTGGCGCTGGAGATATTTCAGCACGTTAAGCAACATTCAATGCGTTGAAATAAACTTGTTGACCATTCTCCAGATGCACCGCCAAATGTACAGCAGTGGGATGACGTTCATGAATGGGGAATGAGAGAATACGCCAAATTGCTTCATTGCAGCTCACATATCGACCAACTTGATAGTGCGTGATTTCATCGTTGGTATTGGGAGTTTGAACGCCAAAAACTACAATATCGCTGCCTTTGGTGACATATTTGCAGATGTATTTGATGGACTTCACTGAATTGCAAAACTCCACGTTGCAATGCGCCTTGAATGTTTTGGAAAAAAGTGGCGAATATGGAACAATCCAAGTGTTGTCGACCATGATATCGTTTCACTTCATTTTCGTTGTGATAGTTCTACCGTTATCATTGGGTGATCGACGCCGATACAGTGGATAACCGTCATTGGCAGTGATAGTCTCCGCCGTTAAACTTCATGGATAACGCTTGGAACACTTGCCGTCGACCATGCACGGTGATTAGGGGTTGATGACGCCACACTGTCTATGAATCATGTAAGTAATTACAACATCATGCAGGTCTGGATCGGTTTCGGGATCAGGAATCTCGGCACATATGATGTCATCTTTTTGGTCTGGTCGAATAATTCTTTTGACTCACCAAATAAGAATGTGTGCATGCGGCAAGCTTTGTTTTTGTCATTCAATCGAATACATCCAGCATCGAGTATCCCCAAAGACGCGATGATTAACAATGTAGTTCATCAGCGACAGGATTTTTTGTTTAAACACACGTGCGGTGATGTCGTGCCGATTACTTGATGTTTGTCCGGGGAATAGCAGTTGAACAATTTCTATTCATTTCGGATTTCATGCAAAGGTGATGAAGAGATCTGGACGACCGTAATGACGAACATATGTCATTACATCTTGCGCATATTCATGCATATGACGTGGGCTGCCAATGTACATCGCCGATAGAAAAGTCAATCGACCAACATTAGCTGCATCTCCTACGGTGCTGATTGCATCGCGTAAATGAATATACTCCTCCGATCGCAGTTTGGCTTGGTTCAACCGAATGAAAGTGAGGCGCTCCGTCTCGATTTTAAGCAATCGACAAAATCGCAGCAAACATTTGTCAGCATTTTGACGAATCATCAAATGATAAACACTGGAAAATTAATCACATAATTCAAAATAACATATTGAACCAGTTATCGATGCACACACAATCACGAATTTGATAACCTTACAAAGTGAACATCTTCGAAGGCAACTTACCGTTTGAAAATCACGATCGAAATAGCTATTTGCGCACCTAGCTGGTAATCCGCTCGATTATTCACGTAGATCGATTGTCGAATGAAGTTCGAATGATGGTTTTTGAAATTGGTAGGTAAATAATGAGCAATACCAGCAATGAGATCATGTAATTTTATCCTTTGCTTTATTTTTGGACGCTGTCGAAGAAGTAAAAAGATTCAGGCAGGACAACTTCCTCTAAAATTCGCCAGAGTATACAACAAAGTCTTTCGGGAATATCTGAGGCTGAACTGAATCAACTGTCAAAGGATAGATAATACACAACGCCTTTCATTTGTTTGTTTGTTTCTTGTTTATTCATTTTGTCATGTATCGTTGTATATGGATTTAATATTTTTGTGATTTTCTTTTATTTTCGATTGCGCGTTCATTGTTCAAAATGTCAAAATGTATGAGAAAATTTATTTTTTCCGTGATTCATCCGATGTTTTAATAGTTATTCTGCTATTCTGGGCGGAGACAAATCCAACAAAACAAAGATTATAAAAATCTGTTCAGCCGTTCTTGAGTTATAAATGGTGTAACTAACCCGACTTTGTTTTATATATATAGATTATACTGAATATATACTGAATATATATAATTAAAAATAGCATACAGTTTATTATAGAATGTTACATTCTTAAATTTTATATCTTATTTTTTGAATAAAAGAAATAGTTTATTAAATTATTAGCAATTCTTAGTACGTTATAAAAGCAAAATAATGGAGTGATCCGCGTTGTCAGTTAGTAATTAAAGAATTAATTGATAAATACCTTAATTTTATATACTAAAACCGATACCTTACATTATAACGCAATTCGATAAGCATTTCATGTAACACTTACTACTTAAAATCGTCGTAGTTTAGTAAGATGCCCGTAGCTTAATTGGAAAAGCATAGTTGCGCCAATCCACCAGCCACCCACAAAATGATATTTTCTAGTGTGTAATATGCTAGATGTGAGTTTAAAATACTGTCACCAGTTTGTGTACTCAAGTGTCCTCAACTTATTCGAACGCTCGCGACTCGCCTTTCAATACTATTGACACTTAATGCGCGCGAGCAAAATAGCATAATCACGTATGTCGAGTCGTGATACACTCAACTGCCATTGGCGTCATATTTAATACATCTATGTTGGCGTCATTGCTCTCTCTTTCTCCCCAGTTATAAAGTTGGTACAGTGAACGACAAAAATGCTGACAAGTTCGTTTTATAGTAATAATATGGAGTTAGTTTTAGGTACAGTTGAGTATGAGACTGATAAGTATTTACGCGTCTATCTGGTGTTGTCATATCGAGTTTCTAGATTTTTTAGTGTTATAATTGAAACTTATAAACTGGATTCAAATGTTATGCGTGATTGTGCAAATGGATAATATATAAAAAAAATTTGTAAAAATAGCTTTTAAAATCACTGACAGCCTTGCACGCCAAAAGCTCTAGTAACTAGTAAGTATTTTAATGCTAGTAGTAAGTATACTTAGTCTTCAAAATCAACCAGTTTTTCCACTTGTCGTATAATATGCATGAGATGTTTACAAATTATGTATATTCAAGTTTTTAAAAGAAGTGCTTTTCAATAAATTTGTAATTTTCAAACATCATAGATTACCTAAAGATTCATTACTTGTACAGTAAGTTAAGATCATGATTTCATTGTATAAAAAAGCTCTCACTTCCGGTTTCAAAGGTTTTTTTTTATTATTTCCTGTAATGATTGTCTGAAACACTTTGCAGACGTTAATATACTTAACTTATTCTTAAGCCTAACCGTTCTTAGTTGAAACGAGATTTGCATTCCCTCTCTTCTCTTGATTAAAACTTAATGGAGTTTTTTCTGTTGTGTTTTTCTTTATTTTATTACACGCAAGTATGAGAATGGTAAAAAATAGAGGCATTTTTCATGATAATATTCGCTCCTTTACGTTGAGGTTTTTTACTTTAAGATGGAATTATTGTTCTGAAAAAATGTTATACTCAAATAATTATATTATACATAGTTTTCGTTTACATTTTAAATTATAAATTAGAAACAAGTAGGTTAATAAAACTTTTTTCTCCTAGGCGCACGTGAAATGTATTTATAGATACTAGTGGTGAAGAGTGGAGGTAGAATATAAAGATTAGATATAAATAATGCACACTAAACTTTATCAGTTAAACTTATTTGTTTTTATTGAACCAATAATACAATTTGCAGATGGTGCAGGTTAATTTTTTAAAATTAAATTAAACTCTGCCCAAATTAAACCATATTAGCTTAGGTATGCTATGGGCGATCCGACAAAAATACTGCATACTTTTTCAGTCATACTTATTTATTTTAGTTGAAATAAGAAAACATATTATGTCAGATGGTGTTGGTTAGTTTTTTAAAATTTATTAAGACCTGCCTAACCCAAACCATTCATAATCGATAAAATATTTTTCTATTTACAAAAATCTAAAATAAAATTATGTATGATTTAATGAAATCATGTTATATATTAGAGATAATTGAATATTTTTTGACTATTAATTATGTACAATGGCTTGAATTAGGCAAAGTTTAATTGAATTTAACATTATCATTTTCATTAAACACTATCTGCACACTGTAGTTTTAGTTCAATAAAAACAAATATATTTGACTGACGATTTGCATTATTTATGCGAGAATATCCTACTTCCACCCTTCGCCACTGATAGATACCGTACTTACGGCTACATTGTGGACATTAGAGAGATGACTAACTTGGTGGTGTTAAAACATATTTTTACAATTAATTTTCTTTTATATGTTGTATATTATGGATCATTTGTATATATTGAAAACCACTAAAATAGGCCCTTTCTGGAATTGAGCTGTCATCGGCTTCTGACAGTTACTTCAATAGTAGTTGATTAAAATTAGTTATTCCCTGCTTACACTAAACTAGGGGTCAGCAAACCGTGGCTCGCGAGCCACATGCGGCTCTTTGGGTATTGGCGTGCGGCTCTTTTCCAAATTCCTAATTCACAATTTTTACAAAAACTTTTGCAAAATTCACAATTTTTATTTTTTATTATGGATTTGTACACTTAATATAATATTTAAAATGACATTATTGCGAGACTAATTTTTCTTTGTGATCGTTGATGCAAAAAGGTATGATTGTTGTTGTTTTAAATCCGCCCATTGGAAAAGTCGAGAAATAAAATTTTTCTCCATTTGATATTGACACAAGTACTTTTGAAATACAATTTTATTGGTGGATTTAACAAGCAAAGAGTTATAGAGTTCCAAATTTTTGCCTAGATCTTGCCATCAATTTTGAGGATTTGGAGAGAGAAAAATGCAATTTAATTTCACAACACAAGTGGAACACTCTAAAAGATCGACATAAGGTAGATACTACGATTTTTTATACATGAAATAGCTTTCCTAACTTATAATCGAGTCTACATAATATGTATGTGAACAATCATTTTTAAACATGAACAACATAAATAGCATTTAGAGAAGTCAAATAACCGATGAAAATTTGGAGTCGTGCCTGAAATTAAAAACTACAAGTTACATACCAAACATACAGAAACTCTCCATAGAAATGCAAGGAAGGTAGGTCATTGTTCACATTAGAATGCGTGAAAATTGTATGTTATTCATATTCTGTAAAAATTATATTTATAATTTCAACAATAAAAACATATATTTACGTTAGTTTTATTCGGGAAATCTTTTTCACTTAATAAATAAACACTAATAATTGATTCATTTAAATAAATCAAATTTTTTTTAACCGTTGTGCCGCTCATATTTGGCTCTTTTGGTCCAAAAGTTTGCCGACCTCTGCACTAAATCATCATAGTGAAGGTAGGCTGTGGAGCTTGACGAAAATAGTGTACACTTTATCAGTCATACTTAATTGTTTTTCATTGAATTAAGAGTACAAACTTCAGATGATATTTGTTCGTTTATTAATATTCATTGTAAATCTTATCTAAACCAAACCATAATAAATTAGGTATGCTATGAGCGATCTGACAAAAATATTGCATACCATTTCAGTCATAATACTTAATAACTGTTTTTTTCGAATAAAGTATACATAATATTATTATTATTGATGGTGTTGCTTAGTTTTTTTTTAATTCAATAACCCCTGCATAAACCAAGCCATAATAAAATAGTCAAAAAAATATTCATCTATTTATAAATTTTACTATTTTAAATGAAGTATGATTTAATTGCATAATTTTAGATATTTTCAAATCAAATCAAATTTATTTTACATATAATGAACATAACAAATTATAAATTCAAAGCGTTCACGACATGACATAAAAGAAGTGTTAATAATTTTTAAAAATAAAAATACAGGGAAAAGGTAATAAAATAAGAAAATAAATAAAATAAGTAATAAAATAAAAGTAGATGGAAGCACACAGAGTGAACTTTGATAGAGCCTATCTTAAAAAGAAAAGAAAAACAACCCACCTATCACAATTATGGCTTGCATACAGGGTATAGTTGAAATTTAAAAACTAATTAACACTATCTGCAATTTTTAGCATTAGTTCAATGAAAACAAACACGTATGACTGTCAAAATTTAGTATGAACTATTTATATAGGATATTAACAGCTTACCCCCACTCTTCGCTATTGCTGTCTATATTTACCTTGTTATTTACTTGTACCAACGTTTAATTTCGATTCCCGACAAGATGACGTGTTTTGGTTGGGTCATCAGGTGGTTGGTTGGCATGGCAACCAAACATTACTTGACAAAATTATGTTTACGTACACATGACCTGATATTACGTCAAATCCGACTGAATCCTAACACAACCAAATGGGACTGTCCATAATGAAACTAGCACTCCAATATAAAACCTTACCTCGAGATAATTTTGACACTTGTAAAAATGTCGTTATTTCAAGCTGTTATATTTACCGCAATGAAATTGAAGGACTCTCTTACCAGCAAGGCCTTTTTTATTTAATTTTCCAAGCATATGAATTTCCGAGAAGTTCGTTAGGTTTTATTGCGAATTATATGGTCCGACATTTATTTTTTCACAAGGGCAACGAATATAATAAAAACGTGGAACATTGTTTTATCACTTATGAAAAAAGTTTTATCTAGAACAAGAATTTTGTTATTAGATTTTTTATTCAAGTGAAGCCTAGCTTGGCATGAAATTGTTTTCTTAAATGAGCCTTAATGATATTTTTACATCTGTACTCTAGTTAAACAGACATATACATATATAGCTCAATGCATAGTACATACACTCACATGGCGAAAGCAATACATAAAATAAAATAAAAACAAATCCCAAAACTAGTCACATAAAAAGTCGAAAAAGCTGAACTAGTAAGGCACTGATCTACAAAACGGTCTCCAGTTTTTCGGTCGAACAATATATTTATGTCATTTTCTTAATGCCTGAGTGTTTATGATCGTTTCACTTAACATTATTGGACTAACTGGGTGGCAAATGATGAAATCAAATCAATATTCCAGGACCGATATTTTCCGTATAGTATTAAAATTCGAAAACAACCTACAGTATTAAAATCGGTTACATTGTGGGAAAAAATACAGCATCCCTTAACTTGTTGAAGAAAAGATCAACGGAGGACGATACCACATTCAATAATTTAAGACGGTAATTCAGTGAAACGGCAAATAATTTTCAACTATAGGTGCGACGAAATTTTGGACTCTCTGGCAATCGGAGAGCGAACGTCGAGGTGTGAATACGTCAATTTGTTTCGTGATGGCGACGGGGGTATTAATTCTAAAATCGTGTAAAGATTACTAAAAACGTTACCCATTTACTTGAAAAAAAAAACATGTCAATGAATAAATTATTATTTTTACTAATAGAACAATAAACAGAACATTAAATGAACGCATGTTGGATTTATATGACAAATTATATTTTGTTTGGCATGCGTCATTTGCAGAATCTGCTTATACCCTAGCCACGATCTTTTTAGACTATGCCTCAACTGAGGTATAGCCTTAAGAACCTCCGGTATAATTAAAACGTAGTATTCCGAGTGGTAGACGATAAAAATGATTGCTTTGATGTTGATTGACATTATAAAGGGAATTTCTCGGAAAGAATATATAAATACATCTACCAAAGTTAAATTGACAGTTAAAAGTTAGTTAAAACGTAATTCCTTGTCAAATACTTAGGTTTTACTTATATATTGGCATACAAGTAACACAGATCATCCTAAATATTTCATTTTACCAACTGTCACGAGCCTGTGTTTATATTGGAGTAAGTTTAACTTAATTCGCAGTGGAGTGGGCCCGTCGAGATACCATGGGGAGGGAAGAGCAGATTAATAATTAAATTCGTTTAAAACTCTGTCCTATCCTACTCACCGTTATGAAATTGTGCATAAAATATGTGAAATTGCCACTGTTAACAATGCCGAGAGGTTCGATGAATTTTAAAATGAATTTTCCCCGTACATGGGTACTAACTCTTTAAACTAGTAAAATTTCCCACACTCAGTTACGGTTAATTGATTGATTGCTTACTATATTGTACTTTTATCATCGTAATAATATATTGACAGCACGTATGAATCGATGTAATATTGTAATGGTGAGTAGGGAATCCAATCCCGAGCCAAAATTCTGATTCCGGGATCCCGGGACTGGTCCCGGAATTGGCATTTTTTCCATTGTTAATATAAAAATGTTATATTTACAAATAATATTGATAAAATTGGTCAAAAATAAATCTAGTATAATGTATCGAGGTCTTAGTGTCAAACAACACTATCTACAAAAGTGCAACTTTACAGGAGAGCCAAAAATCATTATTTTAGATTCTTGTAACTCAACAAAGGAAATGTTTATTTAAAATCTAATGTTAATATTTTATAATTTATTGTGTATGTACATTTATCTTGCTTATGATGACGTTAAAATTTATAGGGATAGTTTTAAAAAAATATGAAAACAAGGGTAACTTATGTAGTTAGCGTTAAAGTTTACTGACGATTTAATAAAAAATTAGAAAAGATTGACATAACGTTGTTTGACTATCATGTAGCCGTAAATGTAAAATAACGTTATCTCAAAAAAAAAAAAAAAAACACTTTTTTGTAGATAACGTTGTCTGACTTTAAGCACTCGGTATACTATTTAAGACATTTATTGTTAATATTGTATATCTACGTTCAATCTTGGGAATACATAGGTTTAATGGAGTGAATAATATTGTAATATAAATAATAATGTGAATTTAATATGAGATTGCTGTTTCTGATACTACAGACTTAATGAATGGGTTAGCGAGATTTAAAATAGTAAAGCAAATAATCATGGTGTGCTTATGGCCTTTCCGATTCATAAATCTAATTAGTCAGCCAAATATGAAACTGCCGTAAAACGTATGAGATCATGGTGGAATTACTTTTTCCAGACTTTCTCATTTTTATTAATTTATTTGAAGCATTTTTAGTAATTTAGTTATTTGTTATTGAAAGTATTTTTTCTGTTATATTTTCGTTTTTATTTTATTTTCCATAAAAATTGATAAAAAAAACAATGTCGAAAGTATCGGGATTATGTTTATCAATCCTGGGATTCATAGGTATCGAAAATAGCTTGAAATCCCTGCATTGGAATCCCTAATGGTGAGTGATTAACCAAAGCAGATCCAGTGTGATTTTATATGAAATTAATGCGTTTTTAACAAGATGGACTTCTTTTTACGAAAGCGGTACCTAATATTATTAGTTATTACAACCGCTTTGATTTCTGGTAGGTATATGAAAAAGGGTTACTTGCCATCTGCCTGTATCAGTGACATCCCAAGACAAAATTCAGACAGCACCAAAATGCTGCCCCATTTTTAATACAATATTTTTTATCATCCTTTCATGACTCCAATATCTAAGAAATGTATTGTATGGATACAACATTACTAACTAACAAAATATATACCACTAAATCTAAATTTTAATGCCATGTCTACTTCAATAGACAATATTGTGAGTCCACGGTTTTAGATACATTAAAAAATACACCTGAAAACTTTCAAAACTCGGGAGTGACTCTCAAAAATATTCGGATAAGTTTATTAGGTAAGCATGTCTCTACCTGTAATTCAAATATAATTCGTAAATCTGCACGTGTCATTGCTGGTCTTCAAGGACATTATGTCCAAGGACAACGTAAGTAAACTATACATCGCAAGCCCGACAAAAAATTACAGTCGTGTTAAACCTTACATTATTAATACATAATTTTTTTAATGGAAAGATATTTTCGCGCTGGAGCCGGTTCAATGTTCACGCGCTCACGCACTAGTAAACGGACGATTCGAAATGCCACTCTCACGGTTTAACTTGGTTTTTGATTATGAATGATGATGACTAGTTCAGGAAGGATTATGGGCTCGACGTTCGCTCAACCCATATCAGATTTAGCGCAACGAAGGTCGAACAGATGTTTTTTGCCTCAGTCACCCTGTGGTTAACCACGGCTTAGCTGTAACAAGCCTATACGCGCCCGTTGTCTTGATGTAACTAAAATTAACTTGCAATCACGGTCAACTCATGACACGTAACTGCTTACTTGCCCGGTCTTGTGATAAAAATTGGGAATTTGGGGTTGGTGTGAATAAAGGTTGAATGCGACCATAATTGGCCCAACCAAATATAATCATAACGTCATAATCGTATAAAAGACCTAATAAGGTAAAAAAAAATAGTTAAAATCTAGGATTCGTCTTTCGACATCATCAAGTCTTTATTACAAATAATGTATATAAGTATAAAAGTATTTAAAAAATATATAGCTGATAATACTCTGTTAATATAATAATATTACTATATTATTTAAAAAATGTAAAAAATGGCGAATGATTTATTTAATGATAAATTATTACAATATTTGAATACCTACATTTTTTTATCAACAAAATTCCCCACGAAGTAGATATTCTAAGTTTGTATAAGTTAGTAGTTTTTTTATGAGCTACGTTCATTTTTCTATAAAAAAAATACTAAGCAAGGCTAATCCTTGGTCCGCCATAAATAACATATTATTATGTTGTGACGTCTACTAACAAAATTATATGGAATTATTCAAATTTGACATTTACATAGAAACCACAAAGTAATAAAATTTCAAATGTAATATGTAGGTATTTAAATATTTATATTTTGAACTACATCCCAGCCATTGGGTACACGGTACACGTGGCTCCGTAGCTTCTTATCTATGTATCTATTCGTTTATTTAAAACATAATTACAAGCCTAAATATCACATTATATAACAGAAAGGATAGGTGTGTAAGGACTCTTAGACGGCACATATTGGGCCATATAGAATAATACACGGCATTATAAAACTTGGCGATTTCTTAAACGCAGTCGAGACGTAATATTTTGATGATGAAAAACTATTTTTTTAAAAAAACTGTTTTAATAAAAACAATATTATTATTAGAATAAACGTTAAATTGAACTATTTTAAAAATCTTTAACCAAATCTAAAAACTTTACAAAAACAACTAACAACAAACATATTTTCAGAATATATAATATGTTATCTTTAACATAAATAAGTAAGATTTTATTATTTTCAAAATCAAATATTTATATAAAAGAATCGAAGCTTCGAATAGTTTGGTTTGTTTCTATCAAAAAAATACAAAAAAATATTTTCGTATTTTTTTAAAATAAATATGAGTCGAAATCGTTAAGCAAATATTAAGTTAACTCGAAAAAATAAATGTCATCCGATAATAGGATGATAGCTTTTCTTCAAATGTTTATTATTTTTGATGTTGTATTGTTTTTAAATACAAGATAATATACCTAATATAATCAACGAAAGATAATAAAATACAAAAAAAATATATATAATACTACAGTATTATAGCAGTTCATTTATTGAGACCTGAGAATTTGAATTGACACTAAAATGATACTTGTGCAGTCATGGATCCTGAGGGCAACGCAAGCGGAAGGCAAAATTTATGCCTTGGAAATATGGTTTTGGTGTCGAATACTTTGTATTTCTTGAACTGAGCACAGGACGAACAAGTCAATCATACAGACGGGTTTTTGAGCATACTGTTCAGCGTAAAATGGATAGCTTAGGGAGACTGGTGGTTTTGGATAGCCTCCAGAAAAGGCAGAGCGTCAGGGAGACAAAGTGAAGGGGCTTACTGGAGCGATCCTCCACTCTGTCCAGAGAAAAGAAGAAGAAAAGAAGAGGACCAATAAGGGTGAATTTGTGGTGGTTTTAGTATCTAAGAAGATGATGGAATTTTATGGTGGTCATGATCCTCATCGATGAAAAAATGTGAACAAGAAAGATCTATTTTCGAAATAATTATAATAATAGTATTAACGAGCTTCCCGATACTACTCCCTTTGTGAGTAGACGATGCGTGGTGCTGGACTTGTGTAGTAAAGACAATTAATTAATATTAATATCACTATTAACAAAATTAACCTTCCTTAGCTATTTTTTATATGTTATATTAACAGATTTTTGTTTTTATGACAAATGGATGTTTGCCACTTGCTCAACCTATTATGTAGGTCCATAATCTGACTCCAATTACAAATTAAATATAATATTATGTATATTTTCGAGACCCGGCATTTGAATCTGGGATACACGATTTATTATAAGCCGATGCGTAAGACGCTCAACCATCGTGGCGTTAGTCTTTACTTACTAATAAACTATGTTTTTAAATATTTAATTATAAATTATATTGAGATGTATCCGACGTCTGAATCTTATAGCTCACAGAATAAAAAAAATAGCAAGTTAACTATACCCCACAAATATGACATCATTTTTTTTTTTTACCAAAAATACAATATAATAATAATAATAAAACTATTTCACTATCTACTTATCTTTATAAAATCATCGCATCCTCCAGTCTATAAATGAATTGAACTTGGCATACAAATATAATGATTGAGGTTGCTTCTTCATTGAAAATACTATACAATGAGAAAACTCAAAGGTATAGAATGTCGTCTCGCAAAAAGCGGAATCAAATAACTTTATACAGAAACCTTATCGATTTTGGTTATATGCCAGAAATCTCAAGTATTTATTTCTTCAAAATATTAACGAAAAAAGAATGACGTATAAATAGTACCTATTATGTTTACTATTGTGCCGTTAGATTTATGAGTTTAACAGATTAATATGGGAACTTAAATGGAACTTGTAGATACGTACAACATTTCACCGTAGTACGCTTGTAATTATAATAAAACAAACTATCCGGTGAGTCGTAGACATTCCACTTCGTCTGGGATTCACGACTGTACTCGGTTTAAACCAAAATACTGCATGTTTTGACGCTTGTATTCTGATGGTGCTGCTTTGCTAAAACATTTTGAGTACATTTTTTGTTTATTTTCACTCATTCTAGAATGACAGTAGATCACAATAGGGAATATTTATTGATAAATTCTGTTTTTTTTTTGTTTTTATTGTACAGTTCGGTTATGAGGAATACAGCGGAAAACACAATTTTGAAAATAGCTGATATACTGAATTATTTGTTAGGTTAACTTAACCAAACTTAACCTAACCTAACTCAACTTAACCTAACCTAACCTAACTAATAATCCAGTATATCGGATATTTTAAAATGTGTTTTGCGCTGTATTCCTCATAACCGAACTGTACTGTTTTTATCTTCTCTTGGATTGAAACTCTGATTTGATTCTGCTATATTATTATATATTTTATAGTTAACTTTGCAGTCAAAGTTGGACCACAATATTTAATCTCCGTTTTGTGGATTACTTCAAACAAATCGAAATTAAATTCTGTGTACTATTTATTTGATGGAGCCAAGTTGAAGATAGATTAAATTTACAAAAATCCCGACTGATTACATGTTTAATAAATCACCAATAACTTACTTTCTGTGGGTACTGCGTTGTTTTTATTTTGTTCGGCAGAATTTTAATGACTTTCACGAGGAAAAATTTATGTAAACATAATCAAATTATATGTTGTTTTATTGGAATTTTCTATTTATACAGGCGGATTATGTGGCATCGCATATATATCTGTTATTTTAAACAACACATCACCCTTTTTTGATTTATATGATTTTGTATGGCAGACAAATAATAATTAATGCTTACTTACATAAAATAAAATGTTTTGTTGTAGATTTTTCAGATGTATTTTGATTTAAATATAAATGATTCATTAATTATTATATTATTGACTCTGTAGGCATCCAATTTATAACTAAACCTTTATTTTTTTTCTTCAAACGTTTTTTTTTAATCAATATATTTATTCATTTAAATAGGAAGTTTTGGTAAATATTGAAAAGTATGTTTAAACAAAAATATGGAAAAACCTGATGTCATCTCAAAATCTTGGTTATACACTTTTTTTGAGACCTTGTTACAAAATTGTAATATAATATTATTTAAGATAAGTCGATAATAGCAGAATTTGAAACTATTCAATAACATTATTAGTGAATGTATCAGTAACAGAGCTGAGTTAACTCATATATTCTTGTAAATTTCATCACTTCTAAATAAACAATTTGTGTACATTTTCTAAACAATATTCATCATTTTTAGTGTGAAAATGTTCACGATAAGCTCTAGAAATATGTTGATTTGGAAAGTTTTCACAAATATGTATCATTGTGTTCCTATTTAATACTTTTTAAGGGATTTGTTTAATTCCAAAAATAGCTGGCCTTGATAAAGTTAAAGGTAAAGCACACCACCCGGAATGCGGTGGTTATAAAAGTTTTATTTGGCGCCTTTATTTTTCTGATTTGTTTATTACTTTTGATCGTTTGCATTTCAAATTATAAAAAAAGTATGTTAGTTATTTGATACATATCGATTAAATACATGCAAAATACAACTAACTAGTAAAATATTTATTATTATTGAAAAAAAATATCATTTTGAAAATCCTGCCATAAAATTATATATCTTGGTGTTAAGAATATAATTAATTGGTTTGTTATTATCTTAAAATTATTGTCTAGGGCTGAGTTTTAAATACCTCCAATGACAAAGATAGAAGGTTTATTTCGCATCAGACATAGGCAAATCGATAGCTCAATTTGATAAAAGCATTCAGACAGTAAAAAAATAAGAGGTTTGAGTCCCACTTGGTCTACCTTTATATGTATGTTATTTATTTTTAAATCGTATTTTCATTTATTCTAATAAAGTTTAGTAGAGAAAACCTTTGTAATTGGTGAAACAACAAATTTGACAGCAAATAACTGGAACCAAGAAGAGTGGAAGGTAAAATTAGAAGAGGGCTTTTTCAAGCATTTCATAGACTTGGTGACAAAGATAACAATCTCTAGATAATCTAATAAATGCTTGTAACTAACTGAGTTTGAATTTTTTTCACAAAATTACTCTGTATATATTAATTGTTTACAACTGCGAATTGAATCTGTGTATATAAAAGAAAATATGATTTAATTTTGCAGTAATTTAGGCTGGAAACAAAATAAATTTGAAACATCCTGTTTTCGCGCTTGTGTGGGTATTTTTTCTGTTTACCGCTAGGAGAAAAACTCACAAAAGATTTCGCCGGAGCAAAAATCGCAATCGCACGATGCGTCCATCCCTGTTTATTGCATTTAAAAGGGGGAGACAAAAAATCGAGAGGGTGTCTTCGGCCCGAACGCAATATGGCGGATATTTTTTTATCATCTAATGTGATATTCCTTTGTGTTGGCGTAAAATAAACCTTGTTTTGATAAATCATGCGAATTCTTTTACAAAAGCTCTTCTTTTCTCTTATTAAATTTTATTAAATTATTATTTCCGACGCAATCAAATGAATTCAGATTTTATTCTATAAATAATTATATTATACACAGCGAAGAAAAAATAAATAAACATCACATAAAATAATTTAACTAGGCATTATGGGTACACAAAATTTTTTGTATTTAAAAACAGTTTTTTGTCAAGTAATTTTATATTTAATATAATAATATACAACAGCAATACACATATTTGTACACATTACTTACATCCTAGCAATATATTATATCCATACAATAACAGGAAAATTAAAGAAAAATAGGTACAGTTCGGTTATGAGGAATACAGCGGAAAACACATCATGAAAATACCCGATATACTGGACCGAAAAATATTTTATGGCATGCTAAATGTGGTTTTGTTGTATGGACTTTTGATGTAATAGATTACCATGGACTCAAATGTAACGTAATATATTCTTGGGTTTCCACCGCGTGTACTTCTTCCTTCTTTCCTTGATGTTTTGGGCTCGTTGCATAGGGCATTATCAAGAGATATGTGTTATAATGAAGCGTACTACTAACTGCAGGTGTATTAATCCAAATGTCGCTCAAGGATGTCAAAAGGAATCCGATAAGCTAATAGCTCTTTACCTATCTGATCTTTTATAGATAGAACAATAGTTTCTATCACTTATTGTTTGACTTCTTCTTTCTTCTTGGTCGTGCACTCATGGCTGAGGATCGTGACCACATTTAAATTTCGCCATCCTTTGAGCGACCAAGACTTTCCATCCTTCTCGATCTTCCGCTTCTCTTAGGGCGGAATAGATGGTGCCCCCAGTCAGCTCTTTCACTTGGTCGCTCCATCGCGCAGACGCTCTTCCTCTGCTTTGCCTTCCCTGGAGGCTACCTAAAACTTCCAGTCTCTCCAGGTTGTCCGGTCTGCGCCTGACAGTCCAAAAATCTGCAGAATTCTTCTCAGACATATCGTCGAGAGCCGTTCCTTGTTTGACTTAGGCAGGGCTAAATGAATTTTAAAAAACTAACCATCACCATCTGTAATATTATATCATTATATTCTTAATTCAACAAAAACAAATAAGTATGACTGAAAAATTGTGCACTATTTTTGTCGGATCGCCCATAGTACACCTAAAGGTTAAGGTTTTGGTGCGACTTAATTGATTAAAAACACTATCTGAAAATTGTAGTGTTAGTTTAATGAAAGCAAATACGTATGGCTAACAAAGGTTAGCGTGCACTATTTATGTTGGATCTTAACAGCCTACCTCTGCCCTTCGTCACTAATTAGTAATCATTCCTTTATTTTCCGCCCTGCATAATGTGCCGCCTCAAGAAAGCGCATGACCTGCTTACCCTTAAGGGATACTACTGCAGCATTTCAAGAGAGACTGACAGATAGATTGTTGATAGGTTAAGGTACTCACACACGGACAATGAAAGATGGGCGTTGGAGCTCTACTTGATTCACTTTTTTTTTAATTTTCCTCTAGTAGGCATAGTTTCAGTGGCGAACGGTAACTTTTGGAAAAAGGTAGGCTTTGGAAATCTGATAAAAAGAACACACTTGTCAGGTATACTTACAAGAAATAAGAAGAAAATACGATATTACTACTAATGAATAGGTACACACTAATGACAACGACACACTAATTTAATGAAACTTCAAAAACTCACTGACGACATAAAATTAAACGATCAGTTTAAATTAAGTACGTATTTTTTCAAAACATTTATACACATCAAAAATCATTAGATAAAAGTCCTTTTTATTTTTAAAAACAGTCTTTATTTATTAATATTCGATTAAGCACCAATATAAATATTTTTTTTAAATTATCAAATTATTAATTATTTAGTTTTAGGCTATGCGATTGGAGCTTACCTTATTTCATACAATTTGATAGACTGGGCGGGGCTACGTGACGTAAAGTCCATATGAAAAAAATTGAGAATTATTTGAAACATAATCTGACCTTTACTTACGTCAAGACAGAAGGCGCACTATGGTATATTTTTAAAACCTTTACAGATTGTTTTGTAATTATTACAGTGTAATACATTCCTACACATACGGCATCTCTCGTTGGCAAAATAAATTGTTTTATAGAATATTTTTAATCAAGTGATTATATAAATAAGTCAATATGCAATTAAAAAATATTTTTCTTAAGAAGGTAGGCTTCAAATAATTGCCTAGTATGGATTCTTCACCACTGCATAGTATAAGTACCTACATTCTGAGGACAAGATAGTTATTTGTATCATATTGCTATTTTGGTCTATGTCTATGTAAATACATATAAATTCAATTAATAGGCCAGCATAACAGATGTGGTGGAAAAGGTGTATTTGAAAATCTGTTGATTAAAACAGTTAGGTAGTCAATTTAAATTGTACAACAGTAGGCATTATTAGATATATCACTTACTTAAATCTGTGCGCAATATCCGTTGGGAAGGTTCATTTCCGTTCCCGGAATAGAGACAAATTATTGTTCGAAGTTTAAAGCCAGCCGTAAATCAATAAATGACATACAGATACAAAGACTGCCACAATAGAGAGAATTACATATTAAACCCATGTCATGAAATGGAACTATCCAATACAAAGGTCAGAAACTTGATCAAAATTATGACTGTATTATACTTCAAGATGCGACTAAGTTAAACGTGTTTTATAAAATGACTTACCTATTATGTTCACATAAATGTGTTATCCGTTATCAATAAATGGATTAGTTTTATGAATTGAGTATTTAGTTTAAATATAATCTAGAAGTTGTGTATTATCTTAAGGGGGGACATGCTCAGCAAAGGTCAAAATGAAGCTTTTATTCTATTTTCAAAGCATGATCCTGGACATTCCTTAAAGGTTGTAGATAATCTATTTATATAATTTTGAAGCCTTATTATTCTTTATATTTATTTTAAACATTTGATGACTG
The DNA here is from genome assembly GCF_057557595.1 of Rhyacophila brunnea. Lineage (NCBI taxonomy): Eukaryota > Metazoa > Arthropoda > Insecta > Trichoptera > Rhyacophilidae > Rhyacophila > Rhyacophila brunnea. The sequence continues at coordinate 23,987,279 of NW_028232904.1, read as the reverse complement.
CATAAAGTATTTTTATTACATAAAATAGTATTCTTTTAAACCTCTCGCTCTAATGTTTTAGAATATAGTCATATTTCAGTACATAAATGTGCAGTGGTGTTAAAATTTTTTATATTTATTAATTTTTAAATGCTTTTAAAAAACTATTAGTATAATTTATGTCGATATTATTATAGTGAAATATTTACGATACAAAATTATATTGATAATCTCTGTGATCCCAAATTTGACAAGAATTAGGCATTTTATTATTCAAAAAATGGGCAAGATTAACACATTTGAAGATAATTCTAAAGATACTAATTATAAGCTATGTTTTTGACCATTCAAGTGTGATAAACATCCTACGAATAATGATTGCTTTATAATAATTATTGACCTAAGAATAAGGAAGTGTTTTTTTGAAATACGCCATTTCTTTTGGCATTCCTCAGTGGTTAATCTATAACATATACTATATAGTTTATGAGCAAAATATAATATAGAGTCGAGGGTCCCAGGTTCGAATCTTGGGTCTGGCAAGTACACATATTGTTTTTTAATTGTATGAGTCAGAGTATGGACCTAATAGGTTGAGCAAGTGGCTGACATCCATTTCTCGTAAAAAATAAAATCTGTTAATACAAACCTCCACCCTGTGGAGGCCCATATGATCCTATTAGGATCGGACATGGTCGAAAGAAAGAAAAAATAATACTAACCACAGCATGTTGGCTATTTGGCGTAAAAACTCAATGTATCTGCTTGATATTGATAATCATGCGCAACTATTACCACTTGATTACTAAGGGTCTCATACCTTTTCTTTTTAAATTCATGGTGACATGTATGGGCATTGGCTAATAATAATCGCTTGCAAGCTATATCTTGCCTTTATCCATCTTAATAGGTTCCATTTGCTTAGGTAACTACAATGAAACAATGAGTTTGCGGTGTATATTGAAAACCTGTGTTATTAAAAATATGTAAGTACAACATATCTTAAGTACCTACATACTTATGTTTATGTTTATATTATTTTTTACTATTTAAAGAATAGGTCCATCGTATTTTTTTAAATGCTGTTTTTTATACCTGATTTTTTACAGAAAAGGCTGAGTACCCTGGGTAGTGTAAATAAGACGTGTAAAAATTGTCATGTTACATTTTACGTAACATGGCTACTTTTCAAACGCAGATATTAAAATAATTAAATAACAAAATTTGGCACAACCTTGTTAAAAAGTGTGTGTCAACCCTTGTTTCCAAGACAATGACGGTTAAAAATAAGCCAATCGGATTCATTCCCGCTTTTTTGAAAGCGTCTTGTTTACAAATAACTTATTTCCGCCCACAAGATCCTCACTCCGGGAATAGTTTCAGTGGAAGGCGGATGTCACCGGTTAAAGTATAGAGACAGTTTCAACGCAAGATGACGCTCCTTCTTTCGGACGGAAAGTTAGAAAAAGGCGGCAGATTCCAGCCATTATAACATAAAGCTAAGTAATTACTACATCTTAAAAGATATTCTTATGTTCCATACCAAGTAAACGCTCCTCAAAGTTGTATTAAAAATTTGTTTCCGTATGTTTTTAAATTTCAATGGTTTGTGTAATTAAATAACACTTTTAACGATTAAGCTGTGTTCTTATTTTTTTTTACTGTTATATTTAATTTGTAATTACACATATTTCAAGGCGCCCAAAAATTATAATTTAATATTTCAACGAGTTTACAAATGACATTTTATTTGAGGTAGATAAATGATTTATAAAGCATTCTTTGCACAGGGTTAAGTTGGCAGAAAGCCGAATCTTATAAGCTGTGAGATTAAAAGTATTAAATATTTCATGTTTTTATTGATTGATTTAGTTGGCACTCTTATGTTTGATAATTGTGCATTACAATAATTAAACTTCTTTAACTATATAACTATTTTACACTTTCCCAATTTTTACTAATTTGACAATTGACGCTACCAATGCGTGGTGCGATTTTTTTAGTTTACGATGTAATAAAATGAACTAAGAAATATTGTGTTTTTGTTGACTTGATCTTGTATAAGGAAAGTTTTTTTCATTTCATAAAATGTCACTGTAAATTTGTTTCGACTTTTAAACTTTGAGATGTGTTACTTGGTACAATACTTTTAACTTAATTATTACCTATTATATTGTATTATATTTTATATTATATTCCATGCTATATTTCATTTATGTTGACAATTTGCTTATTATTGTATATTACCTATTGCATGAATTTTATGTGATTCGTATTTCTTTTACGTTTTTTGACATTCAATGCATACCTACCTACTTTATAAAAACTTATTATAAAGTTTGTTTTGCTACATACTTTTCATTAAAACATGGAAAGTATGAAGTAAATTGATTTAAATGTTAGCTGGTTGTTAAATTGATTCAAATTTGTCAAATTCGATAAGAATTAGTTAATTTTCAACTATTTTAGTATTATTATTAAATATGATATAATTACTAAATTTATGGTAATGTTCATAGCTGCCATTAAATTTTTAAAGCTATTTCCGTTAATAAGGAGGTAGCCATTTTCTGAACTAAAATTACTATGATTAGTAATATTATAATTATAAAAGCATACGCCATTTTGGTTATGAATCCATTACAGTTTGTGCCTTCTTACAAAACACTACAATTTGCATAGTCAATTTTGTTGTTTTATTCAAGAAATTTCACGGTGAGTACTATAATTAAATAAATCTATATTATATTTCATAATATTCAATAATATTATAGACTATAGTTTTTTCTGTTCATTCTTATTAATACCTAGCCATTCTTTCTCACGCGATAAAAAAACGCCGAGACATGAATCTAATAAATCTTTTGTTGACGGCTTCATTCTTATTGACGCATTTTGTCGTATGAAACACTTTGCGCGCAAAACAATAGAATCGTTGTGTTACCTAGTGTTTCAAAACTTATTTTGTTTTGTTGTTTTCAATACCGTGTCGAAATAATGCATTGACTTCAAATCACGCATTATATGTGTATATTTCTTGTAAACAAAATTATATTATGCAAACGATATTGTTGAGTTCATTGTAGAAGCATTTATATACCTACTTACATGAATTCCCGCTTGTTTTTAGTTTTTGTTGTTAGTTGTACCTACTCGATTTGTCTTCCAAGTTTTTTTGTTTGGAAAAAGATATAAATGAAGAAAAACCATTAAATCTTATCTTTGTGTTTTGGGGAAATGATCAAACAGATATAATTTCATCGTAATCCGGTTAAATAAAGTCATATTTTTTTTCAATTTCAAATCAGTCGATATATAAAAATTCATTATTAATTTTGTTAAAATATTTTCAGAAAAGAGAAATTAATTCCGCCATTTGCAAAACCTAAAATTTGTTAAAAATGCCATTATTTTAATGGAAAATTACCAATTTACAATGTTGCCAAATTTGTTCCATAGTACCTATATACCTACATAAATTATAAAACATTTTAGAAAGAGAAATCATAAATTTTGTTGTCTCCTTCTAAATTATCCTATGATAATTAAATTCGAAATTAGAATCTTGCAATTTGTACGTACTTATTCTCTGTATGCTATGTGGTTAGTGAGCTAGTATATAATAAATAGTAAATAATAAACCCGGCCGAATCCGACAAGTACATAGAATGTCTTGTTGCTATCCCAAACACACAATAAGTGAGTGTTTGAGAAATAATATTTTTTATTTTTGTGGATTGATTTCTTTTCATATCATAAATGTTTGGTTATTTTTTTCAAGATATAGGAATGATTAATAATCTTGTTTCAAGATAGTGGAGTATTTATATGTTTTTTAAAGCAAAGCAAGCTTATCTAAACAAATTCAAATTATTTAAAGTTAACTTCTAATAATTTTTTTTGTAAATTTATATTGTTTTAGTGTTTTTGAAATTAATGATTTAAAACTCGTTATTTTTTACAAATCACTGAAAAACGCTATGCCAAATACTGTTTTCAGATTTTTTCAACTGTTCGTATTGTGATTGATGAGACAACGAGATCATCGACATCGATACTACAACTACTTCTTTACTTCACTTCACTTCTACATTTCTCTGCACTGATTGGATCTTCGATCTTGAAGAGAAAATCTACATTTCTCAGCACAACTGGATGAAAAATAACTGAAAAAGCTAAGTAAATTGAAATAGAATTGATTGGAATTGTTTTTATTGAACTTTTAGTAATCCTATAATAAATTTTTTTTTTCTTTCTTCTTCTTCTCAACATTAAAAGTACTAACTCATTTTTTAAAATAAATTAATAAAATTACCAAGCAAAATAATATTTGTTTGTTTAATTATTGATAGTTTTACAATCTATCTTTTTTTTATGATTCACATTTGAAATTTTTAAGTGTTGTGATTTTAATTCTATATTGAAATTCATTTAACGTCCATTGGTCATTTAAACAATTTCAACAAATTTTATTAATGTAGTATAAATAAATTGTAATTTTCAGCTTATATACCTACTTAATAATTGACAACCAGCGAAATATTTTAATTTTTTGTGTACGAACCAATTTTATTCAATATTTTTGAATAGGTTTGTCCAAGCTGTTGTGAAACGAAGTGTTTCACAGCTATATTTTATAATATTGTACTTATATTCAGTACAATAAATGATTTGGTTTTACCTTAGAGTGTATACTAAATTAAAAAATTCTGGTTTAACAATTAATTTTAAGAAATCCGAATTTTGTAAATCAGAATTAAAATTTTTGGGTTATATTGTAAATGAAAAAGGTTTGCAGTGCGATCCTATTAAATTAGATTGTGTTAAGAATTTTCCAATACCCAAGTCTTCGAAAGATATTAAATCATTTGTTGGTTTATGTAGTTATTATCGAAGATTTATAAATAACTTTTCTACTATTTCTGCACCTTTAACTAAACTAACTGGTATAAAGGGTGGAATTTCTAATTTTAAATGGTCACCAGATGCACAATTAGCATTTGAGTCATTAAAACAGCTGTTCTTGCTTGTCCAAATTTTGAATTGGAGTTTTCTTTACATACTGATGCAAGTAATAACGGACCTGTGTGTTATTGTCACTAAAAGGCAATACACATGGAAGACTGGCAATTAAAATTATCAAAATATCGTATTAATATTATATATACGGACCTGTGCGTTATTGTCACTAAAAGGCAATACACATGGAAGACTTGCAATTAAAATTATCAAAATATCATAGTATTTATATATAAACGGACCTGTGCGTTATTGTCATCACAAGACAATACACATGGAAGACTTGCAATCAAAATTATCCAAATACCTATCGTATTAATATTATATAAACCCGGACCTGTGCGTTTTTGTCACCAAAAGACAATACACATGGAAGACTTGCAATCAAAATTATCCAAATATCTATTAATATTATATAATATATCCTTATCTACTAATATTATATCTATCTATATATTAATATTATTATTTTATAAACTGATTTGTAAACTTTCTGTTTGCGAATATTTTCCATAGATTTGATTGGACCTTTTCCAAGGGCAATTAATGGTTCTACGTTTATTCTTTCAATCGTAGACGTTTTTTCAAAATTTGTATGGCTAAAAGCTTTGAAAAAGGCTACTTCAAAACCTATAATTAATTTTTTAGAATCTGAAGTATTTTTAAAATATGGCGTACCTCATACAATAATCACCGATAATGGACGACAATTCATTTCCAAAGAATTTAAGAGTTTTCTATTAAAATTTCATGTTCCCAAACTTGTTCTAAACGCGTACTATTCACCACAAAGTAACACAGTGGAGAGGTATAATCAATCTATAAATACATTATTAGCCATTCTCGTAGGTAAGAATCAACGTTTATGGGCAGATAATTTACTTCATGTTCAAACAGCACTTAACGCTACTGTCAATTTAGCAACTAAATATACGCCATTTTTTCTTATGCACGGTAGAGAAATCATTCTTGATGGAAGATTTCATTTTCCACATCAAATTCCTGATAATTTAAATTCTGCTCAACCTATTTCTATTGATTATAATAACTTCAGTAATAAATTAATAGAACTTCCTATTATTTTTGATATTGTTCAGGAGCAATTATTTAATAATTTCAATAACGATGCAAAACGTTATAATTTAAAAAAAAAATCTGTTCAATATAATACTGGTGACATTGTTTACCGTAAAAACTTCATTCAATCGAGAGCTATAGATTTCTTTTCGTCGAAATTAGCACCTCGCTTTGTTAAAAATATAGTACTTAAAAAGATTTCACCTGTAATGTATATTCTGGGAGATATGAATTTAAAACCACTTGGAAAATTCCACATAAAAGATATTAAAAAAAGTATTTAATTGTTAATTTAACTCTATAGAATTAATGATTGAATACATTAATTAATGATTTAAACTATTTAAAACTTACTTTATTTTTTAATAAGAAAGTTATTTATTCCTTTCTATTCAACAAAAGGGGTAACTCTATACATTGTATAGACACTTATTTTTAGATTCATTTTTAATACAAGTAATTTTGTATTACTAACAATTCTTTGTGTATGTATTGATGTCAAAGACTAAAAGTCTGTCTATTAAACAAAACTTTCATTCTTGTTGTAATAATCGTTGCGCTTTGCAACAATTACCTTATCATTTCTCCGTTATTCAATATATTATAGAAACTTCTTAATATTGTTTAACTCTAATTAAATAAATCTTCTATGTAAAATTGTTTAAACTGTTTTAAACTAAATATTTTTGTTTTTTTATTCAAGGTTGATAATGTCGATCCTGAAGTACTATGAATGAAGTACAGTCTACTTGTGGAATTCAAGGCGGCGGCTTTCCAGCGCTTTGACTATGGAATTGCAACCTGATACAAATTGTTGTCCTAAAAAATGGTATACTTTGCTTAATGAATGTATAAAAAACACTTATAAAATAATGTATTTCAGTATATTGACAGGTATCGGTTTTAATTGCTTGGTTGTAGTTGTTGAGAGGTTTTCTGCGTGGATTCTGACAAGTACGATTGTCAATTTTTTGTTTTGTATTAACAATACTGTTATAATCCTAATATTGTTTGGATTATTTCTATAACTTACATTATATTCTGAGAGAAAGGTTTAATTTTGCTTATGGGTTAATTTTCTTTATATTTTTTAATACTGCTAAAAGTTTTTTTTTGAGAGTAGAGAGCTTGATGAAGTTATCTAGATTCATGGGTATTTTTTTTTCTCTTTTTTCTCGTTCATGGTGATAATTTCTAGTTATTTAACCTTATTGAACGAGGTTATACAATTTCTCTTCTGTAGCTCGGCATGTCGGATAGACTGGTGTAACTTATGTTGGCCAGCGCCTTCGTGTATTTTCTATGGATTGTTTGTTGGCTTATGAAATCGCGAAAATTTTATTAAGTTGCAACGATTCTATTTCTTACCATTGAGTTGCGAACATAGAGAGGGGATTCTTTACTCAATGGGGCATATATTGCGTGATCTCACGGTATGCTATTTTTTCGAGCTCAGAATAGGAAACAAGCCTGGGAATTGGTCACTAAATTAAGTTCTTACTCGAAATGTTCTTATTGTAAAAAGGCATGGTGGAGGCTCGAATGCTTCTTATTTTGTGTCACTAAATTCGTTCTTTGCAAAGAGGTAACGACATGACAAAGTGTTTGTTGCTTCGAATTTCGCTGGTGGAGTTCAAAAACTTAATTACAAATTAACTTCTGACGTTTAATGTAATGTTTTTGATTATTTTTGTGGGTTCAGATGATATTTTCATAGCTTTCTTTTTTTAGTTTCTTTGTCAATTATACATTCTGATTGATTCAACGACTTAGGTTAAGAAAATTTAGTAATAGGCAGTTGAATCAGGAAGAAGAATATGAAAGACTTTGAGATCTCTCTTTGTTTCGATTGATCTTGGCACGGCTAGTGACCGGTGGAGAAAAATTGATGACGAATGAAAGCAGCGGTTTGCTGATGGTATGAGGAATTAGTGTAATTTTGAAGCACGAGCCGTAATTATTAGTTGTGTCCGAGTCAATTAGAGCAGATGATGACATTATTATTGATTAATTTTTGTATGTATAATAACCTCCGTGAAGGTTTTGTTTTGTCGTGTCATGCGAATATCATGATAATTTTATTAGTCGTAGAATGTCTAATCGTTTAGGAAATGTTGTTCGATGCTATTGAGAGTAACTGAACCATTCATTGCGTTAATCCCGGTAAATGACACAAAAGACCACAAACTCATCTAAATATTTTGTTGCTATGTTAACTATTAATTATAAATGTACGGACAGCTTGCTAAATGGTAAGTTAGTATATACCGTCGAGTTGAAAACCCTAAGTCGAGTTATTCCTATCACTAAATATATGGGCGTTCCTTTTTTTTTTCATATTTTCGAATATATTTTTTCTCTTTAAATATTTTACAAGTGTAAATGTTTATAAATTACAAGTTGGTACTGGATTGTGTTCTTTTTGTAGCCTGTAATTGCCTTCTGGGACCTGGAGCGAAAGGAATATCAGTTTAGTACTTGCTTAATCTTCTCAGACACCCATATGTTTGGTACCTTTCTCAGAATTCCTATTGAATTAACCCTGTTGAATTTTATCGTGCTTTTTTCTCTAATAAATGTATATTCGTAATGAATAGTCATATGTTACACGTTGATTCGCAGTTGTTTTCAAATAAATACTTAATCAATATGAATGTAAACATATTGATTTCTCTTAATTGTGCATAATAATTAATTTTTGTATAATTTTTCTTACAAATTGTAATTTGATGATATTTAACCTGTAAATTAACATGGTTAAAAGTAAAATATTTCTTATTAAATTAAATTACAATGCAACAAGAATGATCGTAAAACTTAAATGTCTCTTTAAAAATAATTTATAGTATAATTCTATAAATTAAAATTTGCTTTTCGTCCAATATAACTTGGATTGTATAAAGTTATTGTAATTTTTTTGTTCTTATTGTCAATAATAATGTATATTATAATGGTATAGCATGGAAGCAACTTAATCTCTAAATCTTTTATCTTTATTTCCATTATTTGAATGATATTTAAATGGAAGCAACTTAATCTCTAAATCTTTTAACTTTATTTCCATTATTATGATGATATAGTATGGAAATATCTCTTAATTTTGTCACCATTATTTGAATGATATTTAAATGGAAGCAACTTAATCTCTAAATCTTTTAACTTTATTTCCATTATTATGATGATATAGTATGGAAATATCTCTTAATTTTGTTACCATTATTTGAATGATATTTAAATGGAAGCAACTATTGTCTATTGAATTTTATTACCATTATTTAAAAATGATGATATTTAAATGGTATTAAATAGTATTTCTATATTTTATTACCAATGTTCAAATAGTATTAAATAACTATTATTTCTTGATTTTATTACCGATATTTAAATGGAATATCGTGGTAATTATAATTATAACTCAAAAAGGTATTGTTTGATAAGATTGTGACGCTTTTTTCAATTTTTAGGCGTTCTTTTCATAGAACTACCGTAAATCGCCACAATTTTGTTATAACAACCAAATATTACTAATGATAATGGAATTCTTGTTATCACTATATATATAAATAAATTTCTGTAATTTAACTAAAAGATTGTGGATTTCTTTTTCAAATTTGTTGGCGTACTTTCCAAAAGTACTACCGTAACTTTCCACAATTCTTTATTATTATAATACTATGTTTACTATGATATGTTATCACCTAAAATGACTGATTAACAATAAGTATTCCGCTTTTGTTATAAAAGAAAAATGTTTAAGATTGTTTCTTTTTCAAATTTTTGCATAATTAACTATATTTACAATTTTCCTCTAAATTTTACCCTATTTTAAAAATTTTGTGTGTACTTGCATGTACATTTTTATTACCTGATTTATATGTGATTATTAATTATAATTGTATATCTGTTTTCTTCGATTGGTATGGTACATAGAGTATGGTATAATATATAATTTTTAAACTTTTTCGACGACGAGAAGAATAAATATAATTTCAAGTTCAGTGCAAGTGTAGATAGTTCCTATTGAAGGAAAGAAAGTGAAACCTTAGCTAGTTCTAAACAAGAATGAAAAGCGAAGACCTGAAGGATGACACGATCTCCTCCGATGTACGACACAATCTTCTCCGATGTACAAAATGATCTTCTTTTGAAGGACAACACTACCTTCCTTTGATGGACAAAACTATGCTGAGCCACTACATTATTCTAACAATCTGTTGGATACTGCTTCCACATGAGGTGCCTGCGACTACTGTCGACTGACTTTGGACACCCTGGGGAGGAGTTCCAGATTTTTCATCTATTGCGGAACGAGGGTATTGTCATGTTACATTTTACGTAACATGGCTACTTTTCAAACGCAGATATTAAAATAATTAAATAACAAAATTTGGCACAACCTTGTTAAAAAGTGTGTGTCAACCCTTGTTTCCAAGACAATGACGGTTAAAAATAAGCCAATCGGATTCATTCCCGCTTTTTTGAAAGCGTCTTGTTTACAAATAACTTATTTCCGCCCACAAGATCCTCACTCCGGGAATAGTTTCAGTGGAAGGCGGATGTCACCGGTTAAAGTATAGAGACAGTTTCAACGCAAGATGACGCTCCTTCTTTCGGACGGAAAGTTAGAAAAAGGCGGCAGATTCCAGCCATTATAACATAAAGCTAAGTAATTACTACATCTTAAAAGATATTCTTATGTTCCATACCAAGTAAACGCTCCTCAAAGTTGTATTAAAAATTTGTTTCCGTATGTTTTTAAATTTCAATGGTTTGTGTAATTAAATAACACTTTTAACGATTAAGCTGTGTTCTTATTTTTTTTTACTGTTATATTTAATTTGTAATTACACATATTTCAAGGCGCCCAAAAATTATAATTTAATATTTCAACGAGTTTACAAATGACATTTTATTTGAGGTAGATAAATGATTTATAAAGCATTCTTTGCACAGGGTTAAGTTGGCAGAAAGCCGAATCTTATAAGCTGTGAGATTAAAAGTATTAAATATTTCATGTTTTTATTGATTGATTTAGTTGGCACTCTTATGTTTGATAATTGTGCATTACAATAATTAAACTTCTTTAACTATATAACTATTTTACACTTTCCCAATTTATCCAAATTTGACAAAATTTATATTATATAAAATATAAAAGACTTCCAAATTTAAATATTGTTATTTGAGTCGTATATGTACCTAGTATCAAAAGTAGAAATGTCGCAAATATATCGAAAATTAACTAAGTATGCCAAATTATTCTTCTGACCATAATGTACGCCTAGCAATATAATATTCGAATCAAAATCATATCTGTGTCGTATAAAATTGTGATGGAAAATAGGGCTTGGTGTCAGAATTAGAATTGAATACTTTTGAAACAAAAGTAGAACTGTAGAATTTGAATTAAATTTCTAATTTTTAAATGTAGAAACATATTTATGCTACGAGTATTATAACACTAAAAAACCTAACAAAACGTTTTTCGCCATTTTCTTGAAATGATGAATAACGCACAGATCTACTTTTGATACTATACGACTCATTTAATAATTTATCGTATAGTATCAAAAGTAGATCTGTGCTTAATTCATCATTTCATAATGCCCATTAAAAAAAATTAACCTTTTTAAACGCGTTAACGTATAAAGATCCCTAAATTTATCTATGAATGCATATTTTAAATAACAGAAACCTACACATTTTCATAAAAATCAATTATTTTTATTGACTTTTTGAAATTTTCAGGATTTTAAATTTATCCAGTTAAACTCTCGAAAATGTGTATAGTTTTGTCAGTAATAAATACGTAATATAAAAATGTACTAAATTATTTATTTTATTATCAAAATTATATGATAATATTACGAGTATAATGACTGTATTTATAGCATTGTAGCGGATTTATGTGATATTTAAAACTGAAAAAAACGTTAAAATTATAGCTATTACTCTGATACGTTTCAATAATTAAGCTATAATTATTTTTATTGAAAATTAATAGATCTGGCAAAAAACGATAATTTTGCAATAGGGAAAAAACGGTTGGAATGCACAATTCTTTTGCCCGCGGCCGCGTACAGGTTGACCTATCTGCAAACGTATTGTAATGCCATCATATTATTAATTATATAGGTCACCAGTTATTCGTGTTACTCGACCCACTTTTGAAACTCTTAATAGAACATAATATACCTATTATCATTATAATATTATGAATTCATCATCATCATATTATAATAGTATCCATATCTGAGCATCTAAACCTAAACAATATATAAAAAATAATATAATTACTGTCGAACAAGATATTCTTGTCAACGTGTTAAAACTGTGAACTAACAAGCCCCTCCAACTTTTATCGGCACTTCGACTCCAGCGAAATCTGGTTATTGCCTAGATCTTCTTGTCGGACAGGAGTACTTTACATTATATAAGTACGTATAAAAATAATTATTTGACCATATACTTTGAAATTTATCGTGTTATTTAACCCTTATGTTGACAGCAATTCAGCTTCAATTACATTGATTCACGTTGCCTACTGTCATGCTGTCATGGTGACAAATTTAGTCTATGGTTTCGTCATTCCGCAGAATATTTTAAACGATCACCAACTCTATAAATTCAATGATGGAGAGTGCCAACTCTAATGTATTATTATTTTGAATCATGCTAATTTCAATTAATTATTTTAACAGTTTCTACCAATATAATTATTTACTAAATTATAATGTTAGATATTATTTTGATGTATAAATAGCGAATAATAATTCATCAAAAAGGTAACTCGAATCTAAGTACCTGGCCCGTTACTATCTCAGTATATTATGTACTGTCAGTTTATATTTATATTATTTTACCGATTGTACCCTTGTTGTAGTTATGTTACCATAAATAAACTCTCGCTTCCACATCATCACGAATAACCACAATAGTTTTTCATCTACAACACCATCGACCACGCCCACATAAGTATCTAAAAATGCTCTTGAAAGTAAAAAATAAAGAAAATGTTTTATGTTTTCATTGTTTATAGTCAATAATACTACGAATGGATGTATTGTCTTTTCCAGCCCATCCCTGTGATATTCAAAATGGCGTCACCGGAGTGTTGTTGTCATTTGTGTTCGCGAATTTCCGCCACATAAATCCCGCAAGGTTTTAACACTTTCGCTGCGGCGTGACGGCAATAATTACGGTCGCCTCGGCGAGGCCACCTTTAACACGCTCACTGCGGTCGATGCGATGTGCTCAGAGCGCTTAGATACTCGGCATTTGTCATCTGAAAGAGAGTATCCTTTGTATTTACAGTAAACAATGTATTACTTAGTATGTAAACAGCCTTAACGGATTAAAATATATAGTTAATCTATATATTTATATAATAATCTATTTTTATTATTGATTCAGGAATACATGATATTTCAGAATGTTTTAACATTATTTATTTAAAAAGAGAATCAAAACATAATGCGCCTAGTTTCAAAAGCCACTAAAACGATTTTAAGGTATTTCTAAGAAAAATGAGAAAAACTATTTTAGTTAGTTTTGAGAAAAATGAGAAAACTAATATCTATTAATTCTGTGATATTTATGTATTTATTTTTTGATTTGTTTCATTCTAAAGAGTATTTTAGCTTTCCATTTTGAAGGTATTTGTAAAGCACATCCAACCATTTTAGCGGGTTTTGAAATTTACCTTAATTTTTGATAATACATATTGACCGTTTTCGGCGTTTTTTAAAGTTCAATATTTGGCCAAAATATACATAAGTAACAAAAATATCCATCTAAATACATATCTAACTCAAAAATTTTCAAAAACTGTTTTAGGGGCATTTGAAACTAGACGCTTCACATGTCTACCTACATAATATTAAAATAATTACAAGATAATATATACAACGTTTTTAAATTTTCGGTTGAATCGTATAAACTCGACTTGACTAGCTTAAACGATCAAAAAAAATGTACTTGATAGATATAATACTAAAATGTCATTTTGACATGTCATATTGATTTCCATAGTAACGCACGTCGTATGTATTAATAATTTATTTGCTAGGACCCCAGACCCCTAGCAACCAACAATGGTGTCGAAATAACTTTTCATACAAAACAGAATTAACTGAAAATGAATTCAATTTTACTTAAATATGGCTAAAAGTATAAAAAAATGCATTGGCATCGTGTTCTGTTATATTCTAAAAGTTTCAAATTTCTAGTTAAAAATCGATTTCAAGATTTGTACCGGACGAATAAGAATACGAGCTAAGAAAAACGTTGTAAAATACTTAAAATGAAATGAACTTGCTCCCATATTAATCGTGAATCGATGTGCCACGCCCAAATCCCATTTCGTCATAGAAATAATACACAAGACAATGATATATTATAAGAATACAGCATTCTATATTGAATAAACATATTTTTTTCTAAAACGTCAAACATTAACGTATAGGAAAAATAAATGAAAACTCTTTTCAACCCACTTTTAAACCAACATAAATCTTATATCGGACTCACTAATCAAGGTTACAGTTCCCTTCACTCGCCACGTCTTCACGCCCATAACGTGGGCGTATACCATGGTGTAATGAATATTACGACTTCTTCTTATTAATCTAATATATAAAAATAATATTTGTTTGTGTGTTTGTTTGTTTGTTTGTTTGTTCGTATTGAATGCACTGCCATACCGTTCATCCGATTGCGATGAAACTCTCATCAGTGGTTGTGCCAACACCCGCGAAGGTTTCTGAATTTGTACAACAATCTTCTTCTTCTTCTTCATTATATCTTCTTTTATTCGTATGGTCCCTATATCATTCATCCGATTGCGATGAAACTTTCATCAGTGGTTGTGCCAACACCCGCAAAGGTTTCTGAATTTGTACAACCATCTTCTTCTTCTTCTTCATTATATCTTCTTTTATTCGTATGGTCCCTATATCATTCATCCGATTGCGATGAAACTTTCATCAGTGGTTGTGCCAGCACCCGCGAAGGTTTCTGAATTTATACAACCATCTTCTTCTTCTTCTTCATTATATCTTCTTTTATTCGTATGGTTCCTATACCATTCATCGGATTGCGATGAAACCTTCGTCAGTTGTTGTGGTAACACCCGTAAAGGTTTCTGAATTAGTACAACCATCTTCTTCTTCTTCTTCTTCTTCATTATATCTTCTTTTATTCGTATGGTCCCTATATCATTCATCCGATTGCGATGAAACTTTCGTCAGTGGTTGTGCCAACACCCGCAAAGGTTTATGAATTTGTACAAACATCTTCTTCGTCTTCTTTATTATATCTTCTTTTATTCGTATGGTTCCTATACCATTCATCCGATTGCGATGAAACCTTCGTCAGTTGTTGTGGTAACACCCGCAAAGGTTTCTGAATTAGTACGACCATCTTCTTCTTCTATTAATTGTATGAGTCCCTATTCCATTCATCCGATTGCAATAAAACTTTCTTCAGTAATTGTGCCAACACCCGCGAAGGTTTCTGAATTAGTACAATCGTCTTCTTCTTCTTCTATTCGTATGTGTTCCTATACCATTCATCTGATTGCAATAAAATTTTAATCAAGTGTTGTGCTCACGCCCGCAAAGGTTTCTAAATTGAGACAACCATTTCTTCTTCTTTTTCATCTATTCTATCTTCTTCTATTCATATGCGTTCTTATACCATTCATCTGATTGCGATGAAATTTTTGTAAGTTGTGCGCACACCTGCGAAGGTTTCTAAATTAGTATTATATAAAATACAAAGTTTGTTCCATCCAATTTTGGTTTGTTACTGCATATTAATAACGTTTGCATATTTTGGATTCGATTTTAATTTAGTGTTCTTTTGTTTGACCTTTACTCCTATTAGAATTATTTTCATATTGATATATTGTATTACACAGATATTTTAATATTAAAAAAATAATTACCTCTTATTATTTTTTAAATATCTAAGATAAATATAACCACGAAGCGACCCTGTGCGAAGCCGGGTACTTCAGCTAGTAACCAATAAAAAATATATTTTTGAAAAAAGTAGGACACCCAACAGGCATCGAACCAGCATCTTTCGGGTTTCGCTCCCATGCTCATATACCACTATGCAATAGGCACCATACTGAATTGCGACAAATTTTAACTAGTGTCTCTTAATACTCTCTGGAGCGCTTCCTAAATTGAGTTACTATTGGCGATCGGTTTTTGTATTTTAAATCAAAGTCGGTATTACTTTAATTACTAACTGACGTCGCGGATTGCTCCAGGATTTTTGGTGTAACTTACTTGAACTTGCTAATAATTTTTAATTAACTATTTTTTTTATTCAACGAATAATTCACAAGATTTAAGAAAGTAACATTCTAATTATTGAACATACATAATTTTGAAAATACTTCTGACAAAATATGTTATAACCAATAGAATAAAACGTTGTTGAAAAAAGTATGACACCTAGCAGAAATCGAACCTGCATCTCTCGGGTTTTGCACCCATGCACATAGACAACTATTTCTATAGAAGGAGCAGAACTAACCTGCCATTGGTGATGCTAATTGGGAGGGCAATAACTCTGTTCAACCAAATCGCTTCTGATGTTGATATATTCCATCTACGTGAGGATGAGTATAGGTAGACGTTGTTTTATAAATTCTTAAAATAGGGTCCACTTAGTTCATTAGGTGTGTTTCCATGATTTATCATTTATATCTTTTTATATTTTATATTTTTTTTTATAATTTTGCACCTTTTACTTTACTTTTCATACTGTTTTTGTGATATTGCATATATTTATTTCTTCTTTACACTATTTCTTTGTTTTTAAATTTCATGCTGTGAACGTCCTAAATTTGTAATTTGTAATGTAAAAAATAAATAAATTTGAATTTGAATTTAATTGCCATAAATTTTAACTAATACCTCTTAATAGTCTCTGATCTCTGAGTGATTCTTTATATTATCATATAAATATGTCAATAGTACAAATTCTACCCAGTGCTACATTTTTCTTGAGTATGCTTTTTTCATCATAAAATTTCATAAAATCATTTATTAGGTAAGGTGTCTATGAATAAAATATTGTTCTCGTATAGTACCTACGTTATTATTCTGCTTAGTGCATAAAACATAATAAAGTAAGTCATATCTCACAATAAACAGGCTCCGAAACGAATAAAATGTTTATTTACCTTTCTTTAGTATTACTTGAGCAAGACTACAAGAGATTTTATATGTTGCTGAAAGAATGGCAATGTTGCATTTTGCGGGCGGTACTGCGGGGGTTTCATTAAAAATTGAAGCAACTTGCTACTTTTCTGCATTAGTTTGATGAAACAAAGTGCAGGTAAAGATACTGCAAGGAATTGAAGTGGATGTCTAGACACCTGCGAAATAATACTTGATATTTTAAAGGTTTATTATACTTACAATATTTTCTTTGATTATCGCACTGAGGTGATTCAAGATTTATTATTTATTTATAATGCATTCCTTGATAATGAAAATAATAATTGAGACATTGTTTATAGAAAACAATTTACAAAAATATTGAAGGCTTTTGTTATTTTTTTTAAATCTAATTAAATCATTTTGTATGTTTTATCCAATCTTGTTTAATTAACTAAATAAATATAATATTATTCTTATGAAAGTATTTTTAATTGTAAAATAACATTCGTTATTTAATTAAAATACAGTAGGTACTTAATTTAATTAATAATCGATCACAAAGTCAGACGGCCTTAGAAACTCTAGAATCTAGTGGTCTCCAAACTCAATATGGATGTGAGCTACTTTCAGAAATTGAAATTGCCTGGTGAGCTACTTATACATATTCCTTTTTTATATTTTTATCGTCGTCCTTTATCGTTCCATACAATAAATTATTATTATATTACTTAATATAAATTAAGACATCGGACTTCTAATAACTAATAAAAAAGTGTGTACTTTAATTATGTATTTATAAACCAAATAATACTTGAAAAATATCTTGAAATAAGTGTGTGTAAAAAGTAAAAATAATTACTGAAAATAATGGCATTCACTTTCTTCTACATTTTTTTCAATTCTCGGTAAGAACCTTGTCATTCCCATCTGAATAAAATTATCAAGATATAGGCACATCTGTATTCAATCTACATATATTTACTTTTAACTACCTTCATTGTGGAAAACGTTGATTCATATAAGTAGGTAGAACAAAACAATGGCTTCATTTTGAGCGCAATTCGAACTAAAATTGGATACTGTTCTATTGGGACAAAAGGTCATACAGATTTTATAGTTGAGGAAACACTCTTAACTCATTCGACGCGGATGACACGGCTGCCGTGTCCCCGTTAAGCGGCCGATCGATCCAATTAACATGTTATTTAAATACGGTAATTAAAAAGTAATTAAAAGTTACGCAGCGATTGTGTTAAGCTACAAATCATATTGAAATGCTATCAATTCCGTTTCTGATGAATTCATGTTACAACGGCAACTTATTAAGACGATACATCAGTGAAACGGCAAATAATTTTCAACTATAGGCGCGACGAAATTTTAGACTCGCTGGTATTTGGAGAACGAACGCCGAGGTGTGAATACGTCAATTTGTTTCGTGATGGCGACGGGGGTTTTAATTCCTAAATCGTATAAAGATGACTAAAAACGTTACCCATTTACTTGAAAAAGAAAACATGTCAATAAATATATTATTATTGTTACTAATATAACAATAAACAGAACATTAAATGGACGCATGTTGGATTTATATGACAAATTATATTTTGGTCGACACGCGTCATTTGCACAATCCGTGCATCGACTAGCCACGATCTTTTTAGACCATGCCTGAACTGAGGTATAGCCTTAAGCATTTCATTGAAACTTAATTCGAGAAATATTTCATTTCGGAGTAATATAGTAGAGTAATAATAAAATTTCATATGATACTTTATAAATATAATAAAATATCTTACGCGAGCTACCAAAAATGCCACCGTGAGCTACCGGTAGCTCGCGAACGACCGTTTGGCGATCACTGCCTCCAGATCATCTGTCCTATTTTGTATGACGTAGTTTAAAAAAGCATGATGCCATTTGTAACATATTTTTTAATTAATCCAGTAAGCAGAAGAAAAATGTTGTGATGAGGGAGTCAAAAAAGATGGGCAGTGGTATAATTTTTTTTTGTTTGAGTGTTCAAAGAGTCTCTATGAAAAATGCATCAGATAGTATCAACTGTCTATGCAAGCGCATTTTCTTTACGCAACAATCATCCAATGACATAACTGTCAGTTTGTATTGTGTCAGCCGTTAGCATTAGGTAGGGAATCGAGCGCTTTATATTATCTCTAGATTTTCTACAGCTCACTAACATTTTACACATCGCAACGGCATTAGCCCTCATCGACTATTCACAGTCTTGAACAGGCATATTGACTTCACAAATACACAATAACCCAGCCATTACTGTGATGTTACTTAGGGTAATCCAGCCTCATTAATTGCAAATATTTTAGTTAATATGCACTTTGTCATCTTCACATTAATTCAGCTATTCATAAAATCATCAATATTACAATATACTTAATTAAAATTTTACTGTTTTCAAAATATCCAGTGCCTAAATACATAATACTTAATTTTTCAGATTTATGTTATCATTATAAAGATCATAAAGCATGTGTACCTACATAATATATATCGATGCAAGACTTAGGTAGCAAATCTAGAATACTAGACCTGTCCAGCTATCCTGCCAGTGCACTGATGACCGGCTTTCTTGTAGGCTATAGAAATGTAAATATGGAAGAGCTCGTATGATTATAATTAGGGAATCCAATCCCGAGCCAAATTTCTGATCCCGGGATTTCGGGATTACAATTTGACAATCCCGGGATCCCGGGACTGGTCCCGGGATTGGAATTTCCATTGTTAATATAAAATTTTTATATTTACAAATAACATTGATAAAATCGGTCAAAAATAAATCTAGTATAATTTATACTATTTAAGACATTTATTGTTAATATTGTATACCTTCAATCTTGGAAATACATCAGTTTAATGTTGTAAATAATATTGTAATATAAATAATAATGTAAATTTAATATGAGATTGCTATTTCTGATAGTAAAGATTTATTGAATGGGTTAGCGAGATTTAAAATAGTAAAGCAAATCATGGTGTACTTATGGCCTTTCCGCTTCATAAATCTAATTAGTCAGCCAAATATGAAACTGTCGTAAAACGAATGAGATCATGGTGGAATTACTTTGTTAAAAGTGCGAAGCATTGTTTTTTTTCAATCTTTCTCATTTGTATTAATTCATGTGAAAAAATAAAATGAATCGGCAACTTACACATGGGTATAAATCAAACTTCATTCAAACTCAGTTTATTTCTAATATAGTTATTTGTTGTTAAAAGTATTTTTTCTGTTATATTTTATTTTCCATAAAAAAATCAATCCCAAAAGTTTCGGGATTATGTTTATCAATCCCGTGATTCATAGGTATAGAAAATATATCGGGATCCCGGGATTGAAATCCCTAATTATAATTAAGTTTTTTACCTTTTTGAAAATTTCAAAGATACAATAAATTACAAATAATGATGAAGCAATCTCATTAGACTTTTGAATGTTGCCTAACTAAATAATAAAAGTAAAAAAAACTAGAATTATTTTCATTAATTTTATTATAATATCAATAGATAGAAAATAATATTTTATAACCCGATAATATATCGGCTTATATTATAATGTTTAAGACTATCACGGTCGTTTTTTATCGTAATAGATTTTTGGGTTTCCACCACGTATACTTTTCTTCCTTCTTTCATCGATAGTTCGGGGTCGTTGCAGAGGCCATTATCAAGAGATACCGGCTTACCATCGTGCTAAATATAATAATATTATATTTAAGTTTTTTTTCATTCAAATTTTAATGTTTCCAGACGTTAATAATTTAACATTATATACCATATTTTAATTTAATTTTTAATTTATTAAACAATCATTTTACACAACATAATAATAATATAACCATGAAAATCTGTAGACAAAAGTCAATGTCTATCTACCGCTTTATCTACCATAGACAGTTAGTTGCATCACTAAACTATTCTAGTAGACTATAGACAAGCGATCGCTGATTACTGGGAGCTTTCGCTGCAATACTGTGAGCTTATTCCCTTTGCTGAACTATTCCTCGAGGGTACTGTCAAGCATGTTCAAATTTAAACATTATGTTTACTTTTTTAGTAAATTTATATAATATGTAATATATTATTTATAAATACTTATTAATATCTTTAACTAACTAACTTTAACGCTGTCATTATAATCAGATATTTTAATAGGTGAGACTCAATGAGATTAATATAGACGAAGCATCTGGAAAAAAAATGATAGGTACTCACTTTTTTGTCGGGTCTGCCGAATGGCATAACCTGCTTTAACGTCATTACAATAAAGGTGATATTGCTATAAATTCCCAATGCTTTTGTCGGGTTTGCCGAATGGTTCGGTTCGAACGGGTTCGCTCAAATGAAAATTGACACTAGAAACACTGTTATAATATGTCCATTGGCCATTACAATAAAGGTGATATTGCTATAAATTCCCGATGCGTGATATCGCATAATGGAAACTGCGTGACGTCTACCTATACAAGTGCAAATGTTGCTATGTGAGAATTTGCTTGCTACCTATTGTATTGATTACGTTGTCCATTAATATTGTCATTGGTGATACTTGATAATGAGAACCTATCAGAATTTTTTATAAATTATATGATATTATGATTATTTAAAATGATGCCATTAAACCATACATAAATTTAGATATTTTATAGATAGACAAATATTTCTTATCAATTATGATATTTTGGTCTAGGCAAGGCTTAATGTATATTAAAAAACTTACCACAGTATCTGTAATAATACATATCCTTAATTTAAAAACAACAAATAAGTATGACTGAAAAAGTGAATACTATTTTTGTCGAATCGCCCATAGCATACATAAACTATAATTGGTTGGATTTTTCAAGGTTTAATTAAATTTTAAAAACTAAACAGCACTCTTTGCAAATTGTATTCTTAGTTCAATGAAAATAATTATTAACTTGACCAACAAACTTTAGTGTGCGCTATTTAAGTCGAATCTTAACAGCTTACCTCTACCCTTCACCACTGTCATATAAATATTTGTAATATACTGCGCATATTTATTGTGACGTTTTCAAATGTTCCAGATAATGATGACGTGTATTTTCAAATTATTATTTTCACTTTAGACCACGATACTAAAAATATCATTGGATAGATTATTTCAGATTTCGGAGTCGGGTGTCTACATTGATTTATTTAAAAATGTAAATAATTATATTTAACTACATAATATTAAATTAAAGTCAAACTTTAAACGCCCTATCTAGCTCACTAGAGAGTCTGACTTTAAACTCAAAGGACGCCTGTTAAAGTTTTCTTTGACGGAATCTAGTTTAGTTTATTATTTTGTTTGGTCTCTGGATTATTTTGATAAAATGTTACTATAAATTACTTCAAATCTTGGTCAGTGTTTTTAAAAATCGTTTGGTTATACGAATATTTTGAACTGTAGAGGTTCTCAACTCCACAATTGACGTATTATTATCTGTGCTGATTTATATAGCATAGAGCCCTATGCACAATGAATGTGCATAGGACGATTATCGT
The DNA here is from genome assembly GCF_057557595.1 of Rhyacophila brunnea. Lineage (NCBI taxonomy): Eukaryota > Metazoa > Arthropoda > Insecta > Trichoptera > Rhyacophilidae > Rhyacophila > Rhyacophila brunnea. Next base: position 23,964,480 of record NW_028232904.1, on the reverse strand, counting down.
CTGTCATAAATACAACAAAATTAAAACAAAACACTATCCAGAAAGCCTTTCATAGTTATGATCGAGTTGTCTATGGTCCACCAAATCTGCAATAGCTTCGTTCTGTTTTTCTATTGAAAATATTACCATATATAAAAATTCTCTTTTTCATAATTTAGGTAAATTATTTTGTAATTGTTAAACGATGACAAAAATATGAAAAATATACAAAATAAATTCAATAACTATAAATACACAATTAATACTTATTAAAAATGATTAAATGTCTCCGCAATTAGTGAATAATATAAGTTATTTTTTGACCATGTTTTTCCCGATACGGTAACACTTGCCGTTGAAATGTCAGATTTTGTCATTTACAATTATTACAAATATATGCCATGATGTGAATAATTATATAGAGTGATTAAAACTAATATTACCATGTTGGTGTGTAGGTAACTAAGTACTTATATATTTCAACTACCTATCTATTGGTTTAATATTACATAAATATCTAAATCTGAATAAGAAAAGTTAATTCATAATTCATTGACACTGACATTTCAATTCGATAATCGGTTTTACTAAATTAAGACATGTACAGAACCAAGAAAGTAAAGGAAAATATGTCGTATTAAATGTCACGGATATTTAATAGTTGTTCAATACCCATATTGAGATCAATTATTGTTAAATGAATTTGAGTGTATTGGCCGTTTTAAAGACACGTCAATTTTTTTTTGACAGCAGCTGTCAGTGGTAAATGGTAATACAGAAGGGGGGCAAGGGGGCGAGTTCATAACAAGAGTAGTCTATGGTTAAGGATTCCTTATCTCTATAATCTATAGTTAACAGATGGATTTCGGCTACTTACAATTTTTACTGTTATTTTATGGTAAGTACGAATTGAGCATCGCGCTCATAGATAATACGAACACAAAATGACAGTCGATAAAAACAGTAACATTTTGGCCTTTCAACAATGCAGTCAATTTATGCACGCAATCCGCGTAAAATTCAAACTAAATTCAAATTATAACGTAAACCTTACAACTAAACATAAAACCAATATGATAATTCTTTATTAGTGCCGTGTTTAACTAATTTCTACAATATAAAAAACCAAGAAAATACTAACACCGTGTAGTATTCAACTGTGTCCCGAATGTATCATTTCACGCATTACACACCAAGCAACCTTCTAAACAAGATACTCTTAAGACAATACTTCAGCTGGGGCACGGTCTACTACAATTATAACTACGCGTCGCGAAGATTATGCAAATGACGCGTACAGAACAAAAAAAAATTTTTCATGAAAATTTAACATGCGTCCATATTTAATGATATGTTTATTGTTCGATTAGTAATAATAATAATATATTTATTGGCATGTTTTCTTTTTAAAGGAAATGGGTAACGTTTTTTAGTAATCTTTGCACGATTTAAGAATTAATTCCTCCGACGCCACACAAAACAAATTGATGTGTTCACAGCTCGACTTTCGCTCTCCGATTGGCAGTTAGTCCGAAATTTCGTCGCACCTATAGTTGAAAATTATTTGTCGTTTCGCTGAAGTATGCTCTTAATATCGGGGCTACATCAAAATCTTCGATAACCCCCGATAAAACTAACTACTTCTTCAATTATAGTTTGTCAATTAATGGCTACGGCCGTATGTTGTAGCTTAACTACATGGGAATGCCAAAAGAAATGGCGCATTTCAAAAAAACACTACCTTATTCTTAGTTCAATAATTATTATAAAGCAATCATTATTCGTAGGATGTTTATCACACTTTAATAGTCAAAAACACAGCTTTTAATTAGTATCTTTAGAATTATTTTCAAATGTGTTAATCTTGCCCATTTTTTGAATAATAAAATGCTTAATTCTTGTCAAATTTGGGATCACAGAGATTATCAATATATTTTTTATCGTAAATATTTCACTATAATAATGTCGACATCAATAATTATACTAATGCGTTTAAAAATTAATAAACGTAAAAAATCTTAACACCACTGCACATGGATGTACTGAAATATGACTATATTCTAAAACATTAGAGCGAGAGGTTTAAAATATTACTATTTTATGTAATAAAAATACTTTATGCAGTCATCAAATATTTAAAATAAATATAAAGGATAATAAGGCTTCAAAATTATATAAATAGATTATCTACAACGTTTAAGAAATGTCCAGGATTATGCTTTGAAAATAGAATAAAAGCTCCATTTTGACCCACGCTGAGCACGTCCGCCCTTAACGAAATATAATTTTATAACCACACACACGTCTGGTTGACAATAATAGTCAAATAACATATTAAACTTTAGACTTTTTACTAAGACTTTCAAATTGGAAAATGTCTAACGTTTGTGACATTTACAATCAGACATGACGTCATTTCAGGCTTCAGCCAATGGTCTGTATCTATTTAAAAATGGTGTATACATTTATAAATGTGTAAACATTTTTTTATTATATCATTGCGGGTAATTCGTACTACAGAAATGTTCATTTTATCTCTGAACGGTAAATAGTAGACAAGTTCAGTTTTCGTCATTGTTTTATACAATGATTTCGTAATTCGTATCGTCCTAATTAATGATTCCTTGGACTGACCGGGTGACAAATGTTGAAGTTCTCAATCGAATAAAGAAGGACCGAGAAGTTCTACGTAGTATCAAAACCAGGAAACTACAGTATCTCAACCACATTATGAGAGGACAAAAATACAGCATTCCCCAACTTGTCATTCAAGGAAAGATCAATGGGAAGCGTAGCAGAGGACGGCGACGCATTTCGTGGCTTAAGAACCTCCGTGATTGGTACGAGTGCAGCTCCACTGAACTGTTCCGGGTAGCAGACGGCAAAAACAAGATCGCCTTGATGGTGGCCGACCTCCGATAGGGGATGGCACAATAAGAAGAAGAACGATTTCGTAACATTTTAGTTTGATAATAAATATGGCCAACTTTTTCCGCTTTTCAGGTACTTTATTTATTTATTAGGATATTATTATGAAATTCTGTGTTCAAAAATATATAACTAAAATAAACCTGGCTTTTCATAAAGCATTATTATATACGTATTTAGCGACCTACTTAAATGCATGAAGTGAATATCCAAATAACGAAGGATTCAATAAAAATCACTTATAGTTATTAATAGTAAAATAAATTCGTGATTGTTAACAAAAAAAAAATTAAATCAAACATGGACACACTCAATTCTCCTCTTTCATTCCCCCTCTTGGACTCCAGCAGTGTCCAGCTAATCCTGCACCCCAAGTATCTCAAATAAATGACTTCACATTGCATCAATCTAGTGAGACCGTCTGTCTACTTGGATGTTCGGTGAGGATTACTTTTAGACCCCTCGTGTTTGTGAAAATGTACTTACCACCTGAGCCGTTATATTAAAATATGCATAGAAAGCTTAGATGCAATGAACATGTTATATTATTCTTTATTGAATAAATTAAAATATTGATATACTATTATGTTATAATGATGGTTGCGCTTTTCATAGTGGTATGTACATTTGTGATAATAGATGTGGATGCTGGAGGGGCATTATGTAAAGATGCCAAACACTAACCTTATTGCTGTCGAGACAGGCTCGATGGTCTGGTTACACTATCACTCGCGCGGTATTGTTTATTGGGTTACCCGGTGCGCAGAACTTGACGGTACATTAATTTTGATGAATGATAAATGAGGTTAATGAATGACAAGAACCGATATCACGGCTTGCCAGGTATTCAGAAGTATCGCTTGGACGACGGACACACTATATCAAACTGACCCAGCCGTGGTCCACGAATAACTTCTGAATCAGTATGTATAATCGAATTAATCATTAAAACTCGTTCGACGTGGACGGCACGGCTACCGTGTCTCCGTTAAATGGCCATTAGATACAATTAGCATGTTATTTAAGTGGTAATTAAATATTTATTAATATTTAAGCAGTGATCGTGTTAAACGGCGGTTAAGCTATAACAAGCCTACACGCACTCGTTGTCACGGTCGAATGATGACAATATCTGAGGTGAGGTAGGTGGGAAAAAACTACTATAATTGGCCCAACCAGATGCAAATAAATAATATTGTATACATAGATTTCGATGGGTTAAATTTTTATTTACAATTAACGGTGTATAGACTTTTATAATGTATATACATATTATTCCAATATAAAAATAAACAATCGTTAAAATCAACTATATAATGCTTGACAAACCGAATGTGGACTTGACGTTATTTGAAAATACACGTCTCATTAGTAGGTACCTTCCCTTGAATCGAACGTAGGTATCACGTAGGATTTAGACGAATCGTCAATTTAGTTTCTAATTGAACAAATGATCCGAATCAAATTCATTGATAATGAATCAAACTAAAGTCAATATAATCTGATTCACGTTTGTCTAACAAATTCAATGATTTGTAGCCGTATTTTAGACACTATGAGCCGTTTTAGAATAAATTAATCCCTATCACCAACGCAAGGTAATATATTACAATTTAAACAAATCAATTCAATAGGTACTTAATATTAATTCAACTTACCAATTGATTCAAGATAATTTAGTAAGTATATTTAAAAAATAAAGAATGAATATAATTATGAATGAATGACTCTACAAGCGGATTCTACTTCTATCGGTCCCTGCTTCAAGTTTATAGCGACATATTGTTATATTGTTAATTTTAATTTATGTTTGATCCTACTTTTACTAGACATGGGTGTAAGTTATTTGCTCAAGCTTTTAGGTCCATAATCTTTCACTAGATACGTTTAAAATCAACATACTGTGACTGCCAGACGCGGGATTTGAGCCCGGGATCTATGATAATAATATAAACTGAGATGTTATCACTCTATTTAAAAATATGGACTGCATACTAGAGATTATATTATTATGCAGAATGTATTCTTGTTTATTAAACGTAACATATTTAATAGAAAAATGTTTAAAAAATATTGGCACCAGGTGCCAAATTATTTAATCCAAGGAACACAAATGTAATGGAAAGTGGGTTTCCGTCTGGGTGAGGTTGTAACAAGCTCATTCTCGAGTAAAACAATAATGTTATTTTCAATAGTTACGTCTGTATCATGCATCAAAATTTGTCGTTTAAACAAAACGCGTATTCAATATTAGTAATATTTGAGGATATGAAATACGGAAAACCGGTATTGATATTTTCATTCGGTATTGCAATCCCTACACTTGTTACCACACATATTAGGCGTCTAATTCCAAAAAGCGATAAGTCCAGATTTGGTCAAAATCGAAAAAAAATACGCACGTATCGATTTGTTACAAAAAGCGCCAAGTCCGTGTTTCATATTATTTAAAGCTTGGTTAATTTCGCGCATGTTTAAGTCAACCAATAAGGGAACGTTCAATATTGGAAATGGCGTCTCCCAAGCTGTAGCCCTTATGCGGAATAAATAAAAAAGTGAGGTACAAGTAGCGCTACGTCCAATTTTATTTTGCCTATTTATTACATTTAAGAGTTTATCAGCTGAAACAAATTGCCATTTGGTTCTAATTTCGACATAGAATACAACGGAAAAAATAATCTCACGTTAAACAAATAATTAAAGCTTGAAACATAAAAACGTTGTTTCCCGAAAATATCGAATTGTGGACTTGTCGCTTTTTGTAATTAGACGCCTTATATTATGATTTCAGAGAAGCAGACTCAAATATCATTCACGATGCATTTTAGTGAGTTGATTGCTCAAGATAAACTGACATTGCTGCGACATCACGTATAAGCGGCTAGCAGTCAATCGTTGTATGGGTTAGTAAGTGCATTAGTGGAGTCTAGTGAGATTAGGTATACCCCATATATACATATGTTATAGCATATTATGGAAACGGTCGGTCAAATTAACTTGAATTAAACATTTATCGGGCATTTCAATTACTACCCTCCTGCTGGTAAATTAGTGTGTTCATTTTACAAAATTGAAGTATTACATTATTACATACGAATAACTGAGGAATCTATGATAAACTTTACTTATAGATTGATTAGTATATCATGGTAACATATTATATTAGGCAGTCGTGAGGGGTGAAGTTAAGCTGTTAAGATTCGATGTGAATAGTGTACACAAAACATTGTCAATCATATGTACAATAAGTAGAATAATATATGAAAGTGGGTTGAACATAATACAAATTGTGTTGGTTAGTTTTCTCAAATTAAATTAATAAAAGTCCTGCCTAACCAAACCATATCAAATTTAATAAAAAATATTCTTCTATCTATAAAATATCTAAAAATATGTATGGTTTAATGCCATAATTATATATAATACTATTTACATCATATTGTAGTCTCGGTTTAATGAATAAGTAGAATAATATATGAAAGTGGGTTGAACATAATACAAATTGTGTTGGTTAGTTTTCTAAAATTAATAAGTCCTGCCTAACCAAACCATATTAAATTTAATAAAAAATATTCTTCTATCTATAAAATATCTAAATAATTATATGTATGGTTTAATGCCATAATTATATATAACACTATTTACATAATATTGTAGTCTTGGTTTAATGAAAACAAATACTTTTATTTTGTTAACTGTCAATTCATAGTGGAACTGCATTGTATTGTTGTTTTTATTTAATAACACGTAATTTTTTATAGTACTTATTCCACTTTAATTAATATATTAGAACCGGTTTTGTCCGCCTCAGTGGGACATTTTCAACTGTTGAAAATGTCCCACTGAGGCGGACGAAACCGGTCCTAATATATTAATTAAAGTGGAATAAGTACTATAAAAAATTGCGTTTTATTAAATAAAAACAACAATAAGAAAACAAATACGTTTGACTGACAAACTTTAATGTGCACTATTTATGTCGGATCCAGCATACCTCTACTATTTGCCACTGGTATTAGGTATATAGGACGTATTGTTATTATATACACACACTAAGAATATATAATAATACATAACTACTATCATAAAATTATATATCGTGTACCATGTACGTATGTAACATTGTGTCGGTACTCGGTAGACTAGAATGAAATAAATCAGAGTGAAGCAGCCAAAAATAAATGGAAAAAAATGTTATTCGAACTTATAATATGCGATGAGAAAATGTAATTTATTATTTTATTCATATATATTATACTAACATAATATATAAAGATGCGGATACGGATAGATTGATACGGATTATATTTTTACCATAGATTTAGTTTTCTTAAGAAAAATTTACATATTGTTTTTTTATATAACATACATATTATAATATATACAAAAAATATATATACGTGATAATATATATACTCGTAGTATATTATTCTTTTATAATAATATAACGTGCCATGAGACCCAATGGTAATAGTGTAGTGAAATAGTACTACAGTAGTATTAGCGAAATGATCACATAAACACTGAGGTTTTAAGAAAACCTTATAAAAATTATGTTGTGACCGAAGTCAATTAATTGTGATTGAAGATTATAAAATTATGTTTTCAAATTGAATCAATATAATGATTATAATACATATTTTGGAAACTTCAGAAACATAACTTTATACTAAATATTATACATCTTGACACAAATATGATTCCGGACAGGACTCGAATCAGCATATATTGCATGCATTGGTTAAGTATTTATATTAACCGGAATCCGATAACCTATTTATACGGTAGAATCCGATTGGTATATGGAAAGTGTTGTCCAAATGTATTATAATATAATATATAATTATTTTGCTCCATAAAGAATGTTACATTCCCAAATCATGTGAATTATTCGTTGGAAAAATAGTTTCTATAATAATATGTCAGAATAAGTTTAATTAAATAAAAATAAATATTTAAATTAATTTTACCATTATTTTTTTGTATTTTTTTGTGGTTTTGTTGGAGTTTTTATAATAGTTACATGGTGTTGTTTCAGGAATTAATAAAAGCAACACTATTTTCTTTAGGTCGCAGTATCTCTCTGAAATAGGATTTTAGTGGGCGTGCCTTAATAAGCCATTAAAATGTGAGTTTCATGGTTTGCATTTCTGATACTTTATGTTTTACGTTTGTAACCTGCCACCACTATGGTACTAGAAAAAAGTGGTTGGGCTTTTCGCAGTGGACTGTAATTTTGGGATGCTCGTAGATTACGGGTCTAGAGGGGGTGGGGCGGTTTAAACGAGAATTGATCCAGGCACTAACCTTGGTGTTAATTAGGTGGGCTCCGTGGTCTGGTTGCACTAGCACTCGTGCGGTTTTGTTTATTTGGTTACCACTTGATGGTACACTTTTGATGAAGGAGGTTGATGAATCACAAGAGCCGGTATCACGGCTTGCCAGGTGTTCAGAATTATATCGACACCTCCTACGTATAGTATTGTAACTTCATAATCGCAACTTTACAGGAGAGCGGTTTAAAGATACAAAAACTTAGTGTAAGTCGACCTTTTGAATGTTTTGCACCAAATTTGGGATGTCTATTGTCAATTATAAATAGATTTGTTTTGCATTTAAGGATATCTAATATTTTTTGTGGTTTATCAGAAAATGCTGTTACAACATTATACTGCGGAAAAGAATTTGTTCGAAATATTGTATCAAGCACATACAATAGTTTACGGAGGAACCTCTTACATGCATTTAGTTGTATGTGATACTTATCATAATTTACGTCGTCCTAGTTTTGTTAAAATATATTGTATATACTAAAAACATTTCGTTACCTAGGATTTTTTGCGTATTTTAAATCATAATTCGGTAATAGCAATAATTAAAAATTATGGTATGGGTCGTCAGACAGGTAGGTTGGAAAAAATACTATCTAAATAAAATTACTTAATAAAACATAAAATAAATTTAAGTCTTTCATGACGTGATAAAAATTAAACATTCAGACAAAAATAGAGAAGAAACAATTTCAATCAAAAATCCAATTCAAGGAAGTATGTAAATATTGAAATAAAATTAAAAGCAAAAAATAAAAATTACAATCACTTCAAACCAACGTTCTTACGAATTCTTGGTAAATTAATATATCAATAATATCAAAGTAAAATCAGACAAGGGAATAACAATGGGTGATTAGATGGAAGGGTGCACTTCAGGTTAAAATATACGTGAAACTGAAAAAAAATCATTATGCAACTATATTTTTAGTTTGGAATTAATTTTCAATTATATGATGTGACAAAAGAACCATGCAAAATTTAAAACATACAACCAAAAAGAAATTGCTTACACTGGCATATTATTTTATTTTCATCCTACGAGAACACCATTTGGTATAGGTTTTCGTATTCACAAATAATAAAATCAATCTTCCTCAGAATCTGCTGGTGGAATTTCAGTGGTAGGTATTGACATGTATGAAATTACTGAAAAACTCGATATAACTCCAGGAATGATTCCACTGTTGCACATATTCAGTAAATCATCTGTCTTAGCTTTTGGAATTGGCAATATTTATGATTAAAGAAAATGAAGTTTCTCGTTGCGTGGGCTAGGTGTTACTTTTCACGACCATGGTCGAGTAGAAAGTGCTAGACAAGTTGCACTTGTAATTAATCTTAAACGGATCATTGTGATTTATAGTAATTTGCATTAGTCCATAATATATGATATTTTAATAGAGCTCTGAAATCAAACATGTCTACGTGATTGATCCCTACCACATCCTCGGGTTTTCTCTTTGTTTTGCCCATCTAACTAGACAGTACCGTTCTGGAGGTGCAAAAATTTGTTTGTTTTTTGAACATCTTTCAATCAGGGCTTGAGCGCAGTCCTCTTTATTTTGCGTATGTCCCCATTCCAAAAATGTGTACTTTACATTAACATTATATTTATGGACCGCATACAGTCATGTTAAAGTCATAATTAATGCGATTTCTGTTTGTTAGACCAAAACCTGAAGTCTTTTGCTCATTGGGCACAATATTTGGTTACAAAATTAAGTAAGCAACTTGAGTCCTCATTTGCACCTCGTTTGCCTTCAGCCTTCTGCTACATGTAAAATGTAGCAACCATTTGTGTGAATTGAAAAACAGTGAAATTGAAAACCGATAATTTACGTTTATAATAAAATATACTCAAATTCCCGTGAAGGGCATTCTGCCATTTGATGATTGAACATCATGTTTATCAAATAATTTGAACTGACGATCAAGGTTCTTGCCATAAACTGGGAGTTGCTCAGTGGATGCTACTCTTACTTGTAAGTTTTTGAAAATGTGACATTGGTCACACTGGTCCTTTTTAGGGACATAGTTACACAACACAATTTAAAATTTTCATTGATTATGAATAATTGATACTGCCTTTCTGTTTGAGCTTTATGTGTGTATATTGTGGGTTCATACCATTCATTATATAGTTTAAACAGAGGGATAAAATCCAGGTCGCCATCCAAGTAAAATTTGCTTGATCGCTGTCGAACATAATATGATTCGTCCGGTTGGATGGACTTAACATGGTCGGAAACACTGATTTTCATATCATAAGTTAATACAACATTATAATGTTTGTGTTGACTTCGTTGATCAGTTATTAAAACGCAAGTTTCATTATCCACCTTGTCCAAAGCTGTGCATACGAATTGGTTACAAATAGAGAATGTAGCTAGAAACTTTTTTTGCAGACTTTTACGAGTACCAATTCTATGTTATTTTCATTTCGTCAGATGACATTTAATGGTAAAACGTCGCCACGACTGAGTTTCAGCAAAAACTCTGCATTGCTTTTCATTTATCGCTAATTTAGCTACATATTTCCACATTATTTCGATCACCCAAAACCTTAACCATTAAAAATGGGGGGTTTTTTTAAGGATTATAAATCTCATGCCTTATGGTAACAGTACCTCTTCAGGTAATTTTTCACAATAATAGCTCTATATAATTTATCCAATTACTTTTACTATTAATCTTTTCGAGAGAATGTAGTCTGTTTGTATCAGCAACGCTGGCACTAGTCTCATCATCGTCACAAATAATGTCTAAAAGTTCCATTATCATATTTTAATCAGCACCTGGAGGCAGTGGTGACTCTGTAAAAAGCAAAACAACTAAATAAACATGAATTTATAAAAGTTATCACACGTATACTATTGCAACTAAAATTGTATGTCGCCGTATAATATGATAAGTACTACATACAATTTATTTTACTAAAATAAGCACGACGTAAATTACCATAAGTGATAGATACAATATTTTTTTTCAGTTTTTTCCGACGTAAAATATGGTAAATATTACATACAATAATAGTTACAAGCAAAGAAACGACGAAGACAATGGTAAGTATTACTTACGATACTTTTTGTTGTCGTACGAGAAAAAAAATAAAAATATTAACTTACCTTGAATTCTAAAGTCACAGTTTCCCTGGGTAGAATTTATTTCATCCATTGTTGTTTTACTATTATTATCCGTTTCTATAATATTATACGCTGTACTATTAATTGTCCCATCTGGCCTAATCACACATTTTTGTGAACGCATAGATTTTCTATCAATTTTTGTATTCTTGACACTAAAGTGCTGTAGAGGCGGGCATATTGCGCAATTTTCATTGGCATTGTCTAGATCTCTTCATTATGGTATTTAATATTTACCAAATCATACAAAAAATACAATATAACCAAAAGTTCACACTGCTAGCGGTGTGTCACCTCCCGTCCGAAGTAAAGTATTGTAATTAGCAGTAACAATACACCCGCGCGGCAAGATCTCCGTGTGTTTCCCGCGTATAGTATTGCTAAATACTTTACCATACTTCACGTCGGAAAAAATTCAAGATATTTGAGATACAATAATGTGCAATGCTTGAAAATCGCACTTATAATACAAATTTTGAAATTCTGTAAATGGCATCATATTATGTAATACATACTATGGATACGAAAAATGAAAAAAAGTGAAAAACGTCATTTTGTTAGTTACAATAGTATACGTAGGAGGTGTCGATATATAGATCAGATTTGTTCGATTGGACGACGGTCATCCTGTATCAAGTTGACCCGGTCGTGGTCTACGAATAAATGATTGTTATAAAATCACGTTCTACTGATGATCCGTGATTGTTAAGTGCCTGGATGACAACAATAAATAAGTATGGTAGGTATCACATATTTGTGCGGGTTTATGAATGGGTTTGGGATCATAATCGACCCAACCAAGAAGAATGAGCCTTTACTGACTTCAAGTAATTATATTTTACGTTAACTTTAAGCTAAATCTACGTTTGTTCGCTATACATCATTTTGAAAAAGGCCAAATGAAAATATGTTACCGAACTCTCAATATTATTATAATATTATATACCTATGTATATATTGTGTATGTCGGAACCTTATATTAACACGTGTTGTACGAGTATTAGAAAAGTTTTTATCCTCAGATTATTGGAAAGAATTTCGCGCTGGAACTATTACAGAGTTGACGTAGCTACATAATACCTTTTTGAGATATAGTGATTGAATTTTTTTTGTTACTATATTCATTAAACATATTCGTGACTTAAGACTTTTTGGTTACAATACGTCTAAAATACGGGCTATTATTTTAGATATTTACATACTAAAATTAGGATTATTTCTCTTCATCAAAAGTATAACATACTGACAGAGCTATATGTCCTTAAGTCATCTTCTTCTTTCACCCTGTCACTACCCATAGTCGGAGCTTATGGACACCACGAGGTGCCTCCAAGAATCCCTGTCGCTCGCCAGACTTCTTGCATCTTTCCAGGTCAAACCATCCCGTAACTTCGCTGTATACATCCTATATATAGTATTTAATGGCTTTCCAGGTCACATAAATTCAGTTGGCTTGAAGAACAGAAAAGCTAGGTTGAAGTTCTCTTCTGGCATCCGCAGCATGTAGCCGAGCCAGGTCCAACGTCGGATAGCGAGCTATTTCTGCAAAATGCCATCTACCGTGATGTGTATCCCCAGGTATTTAAAGTTGTCGACATTCTTAATATTTTTCCCTCGCTAATCAGAGGAAAATCTGGATCAGGACAGGTGCTGTTGGCAAAACAAAACTTTGGTTTTCTTTGCGTTGATTTCGTCCTTAAATAATATAACTTAATTTAATTTGGAATTCATCCACACGTCATATTATATACCAAGACAGTATTCAAGTCTATAGAATTTTCTACTTATATTACGTAAGTAAAAGCTTTGGATAAAGTTTTTTTGGGTGAAGTTTGACATGATTTGTCCTTGAATTTTTTTTTGTTAAATATATGAAATGAGTCATGCTGCTAAAGACTGCGCCACTACGTATATTATCTACAACTATGTTATTTTACGTGAAATGGAAGATGAGGAAAAGGAAAAAAGGGGGAAAGAGCCAATACGTTAGAGAAAGGTCATCAAATTAATTCCAACTTACTGGCTGTACCAAGACTGGCCAGGATGGTCTAGAGTTATAACTCACATTTTGCAATTTTGTCATTTTTGAGTGAAATGTACCAAGTGATTCTGATAGTGATAAAAAAATAGTTGGGTATCAAAAGTCACTTTGAACTATGTTAAAATCATTGATAAAAGTGACTGTTGGTATCATAATTAATGAATAATGTGAGTTTTGTCACCAAGGCTTTTCTAATCAATTTATCGAGTCCTCATAGTGTGCTGTGTTTCTACAGTCTTAAGGCTATACCTCAGCTGAGGCATGGTCTAAAAAGATCGTGACTAGGCGATGCGCGGATTGTGAAAATGACGCAAGCTGAACGAAATATATTTTGTCATAAAAATCCAACATACGTCCATTTAATGTTATGTTTATTTTTATATTACTAATATTAATAGTATATTCATTGACATGTTTTCTTTTTCAAGTACATGCGGAGCGTTTTTTATTCTTCTTTGCATGATTTAAGAATATATTACTCTAACTCCATCACAAAACAAATGGCCGTGCTCACAAGTCAACTATCGCTCTCCGAATGGTAACGCGGCCAAAATTACGTCCCACATTGTATTGAAAATTATTTTCCGTTTCACTTATGTACGCTCTTAAGGGTATTATAATACTCGTATATATATTTTAAAAAAATGTAAATCGACTCACTCACTCAATAATAATATTCAAGGGAGTTCAATACATTTTCTTCTTATTCCAAAAAAGTGCTCTGGTGTTTTTTTGCTATTATATCAAAACTCGATATTTGAAATATTATGTGAATCGAATATTGTTGCAACTAAATCACGTGTCATACATCAGAACATAAAGAATTTGACGTTTATTATCAGTTCTACAATACAAACACACTTTATTCGTATTACACAGGTAGGCGCGATATACCTTTCCAAAAAACACGTGGCAGTAACTCGTTTGAGAATCTCATATTTCCCACTCGAAATAAATTCTCCGCTATAAACATAGAGCAGTCGACAGTGGCAGTCTATCATAGTCGGCCATAGGCTTCGGCGGTATTTCGCGAAACGCCTTCGCCTCGCTCCCCGGGGGATTCCCCCACATCCGGGGAAATGTGCTCCCGTCATACGTTCCCGGTTATTCGCACTTCCCCCGTGCGCGCACTCTGCCATCGGTCGCACGCGGTTTTATTGCGTTATTTTTCATTGTGCACTAAGGCCGGAAGTCGATCTTTCATCGTAAAATAAATCGCTATATAAGGAATCGGAATGCCAATAATTCATAGGTATATATTTCACTAGTCAACAAAACTGTTGGAAAATTTGTTTGAAAAATAGATTTTATCGCTCGCGTTTGTTAAATAGAAAATTTCCCGCTTCTTGAGACTACTAAATATAGAGTTTACTTTATAATGGACGAAAGAGAGCTAGGTGTTAGGATTTCCTATCGAGGGGGTTTGTTGATGAAATTATTGTCGTCCTCAAGTATAATGTGTAGTAAAAAAATATGAAATACATAAATATTTACAGACTTACTTGCAAAATATCTAAAACATAAAATTAAATTATAAATTACTATTACTTACTTATACCCTAACAATATTTTTTATCAAAAATCGAACAAAATCTGAGAAACTAATGCAAGTATTTGGTTCCAGAAAAGACAGATTTAAATAAAAAAAATAAATAAAAAGAAAGTGATATCTATCATAAAAAATAATGTGCAGTTGATGAAAAAAGATTTTATTAAAAAATCGTTGATCTTTTATAATCAATTGTGTGGCCATCTAAATCTGATTCTATACGGAATTAAATAAAACAAACATTATTTTGTTTTCCTCGGGGAATATTAGTAATTTTTCACTTAACGCAAGACTTAGACATGGGGCGATGAAATGGCAAGGTTTGATAATGTATGAGCAGAGATTGGCAACCTTTTTACCATGTAAAGAGCAAAATTAAATTTAAAATTCATCAACGGCAGATTTTTTTTGTGTGAAGAGTGTGAAGAGCTTTAAAATATTATATGGTAGATACCATGTAAACATACTTTTTAAATGCACACAGTTATAGATGTGTTAACAAGAGTTGAGGCGAAGATAATACTCATACAGTTGCATTGTTTACAAACAGGATGTTTCAATTTTTTAAATCGACATCAACGTATACGCATATTGTCCTGTTTAAAAACTCAAAAAATTGTGCCGCAGGCGAATAGTCCTTTAATTTAAAATAAATGAAATAAGTGTATATAAAGTCAGAAGATATTATGATTTTTTTGATGAGAATTTCCAAGGTTTAGGGGAAAAGTTTAACAGAAATCAAGCAATGTTTTTCATATCGAATGGCTTTTTTCTTACCTCATCTGGTATAGTTTTGTTGACAAAAATAAGTCGCTGTGAGGGCCTATCAAATATTATCTCCAATTTTGCATTTCCAATCCCTGGATGAGACATTTAAACATCTTAATTAATTTACAAATAAATCCTAAATAACATAAAATTAAATTAAAGTAATTTCCAACTGAAGTTAAAATTGGGTCCATTGTCAGAAAAAAATGACACATGATTAAACTTCAAACACTTTCAACGCCAAATTTAATAATTCATACTTATTTTCGTTTGGCTTTGAATATTAAATAATATGTTCAGTAGGTCATACTTAATTGGGAATGGCTGTAAATAGTTTTGACTGTGTTATCATAAACCATAATTAGATTATCCCGGGATAGGTAGTTCTCGTGATAAATTTTGATAAAACTTCAGTTTGAATTAGTAACTTCTCATGTGTCATCACTGATTTAATATTTAACTAGTGATCCCGGCATAGCAACGGTAATTACTATAAACAAGTCAAGATAAGGGTCAGGTTCCCCTGTCGTAAGTTCAAACCATATTCTACCTTTTGGATGAAGGCCCTTTGCACGACCTTAATTCCTACCTTTGTCATTGTTGTTTTGGCAATATTCCGGTAGGCATTTCAAATGATTTGGGTCACGTGTATAGCTGGGCATTGATGTGTTAACAGAAGTTGGTTGGTTGCACTGGGTGAGTTTTGAATAGGTATAAGTTATTAATTATTTCATACATTTTTGTCTTCGTCAGATGATACTTTGATAAGTTTTATATTTCAAAGTGATTGTTATTTTACAAAATGCTTTTGCACACAATATTCAAGAGATGGTTTTATCTGGGAGAGACTAAGAATAGATACTTAATTCAGGCATATATTTTTAAATAAGTCGTAAATTCAATATAAGACCCGTTTCAGACAGGAAACCGGTGTCGCGCTCGATATAATATAGGAAGCTTTTGTATTCGAATAAAGAGGCCTTTGTATTATGTTTATGAATGCCCCAGAGCTAATGAGGCAACGCGTGTCTAGTACACTTTTCCATTGGCCGCTATATTCTCAAGGCGCCGATACACTTATTTTTATTACGCAGCTAGTTTTATGTTCTAATTGATAACGCGAATCTATGCGTTGACTCATTAGCTCTGGGGCGTTCATAAACATAATACAAAAGCCCGTTTATTTGAATACAAAGGCTTTCTTATTATATACGAGCGCGACACCGGTGTCCCGTCTGAAACGCCGCTAAGTCTTAAATTACAGCTTTTTGATTAGTTATTATTATTTTTATATCATATTTCATTATCAAAATAAAACAATGTGATTAAGCCAATTCTGATCGCATTCATACTTTTCTTCCCACCTACCATCGAATCCTTATTTATTATTGTCGCAAGACCAGGGCGACTAGCAGTTACGGGTCGTGAGATGACCTTGATTGCGAATAACATTCAGTTAGCTCGAGTGACATCAAGAAAGCAGACGTGTGAGAGCTTGTTACAGCTTAGCCATTGTTCACTACAGAATGACTCAAAACGCAGATGTTCGACCTTCGTTGCGCTAAATTTGATACGTTTTGAGTAAATGTCGCGTCTATTATTCTTCCCAAAACCAAGTAAAACTGTGAGAGTGACATTCCAAATCATCCGTTTACCAGTGCGTTTACCCTCTAAACATAAAACGTCAGTATCTGGCATCTTGTAAAAGCCCCCTTCTCCTAGATCCGCATCCATCAACCAACATCTTTCAAATTACAGTCCACTGCTAACAGCGCCACCACAACGTTTCCATTTATTTTAGCTAATAAAACCTTTTAAACAATAAAACATACTGTAATTATTATACCTACGCATTATTATTTATTTAATCACTTTAAGTAATCTATTTCTGTACGTATACGGATTTTTATGGATTTTAGTATTTGGCGTAAGTATTTACGCCAATCCTGTGTTAGGTAGGTACTAACATAGCCAAAAGGTATCATCCCCAAAGGATAAAATTCCATGGAACCCTAAAGAGACCGAAACCATTATCTTGCAGACTCATATAAATACGAGACTCGTTGTCTTTGAGTCAGTAAGCTAAAGTCAAGCTAAAATAAAATTATTCGTTACCAATAATAATATCTATGCACCTACAGTGGCCGCGCGGCTGAAGCGTTGGACCATCACGTCTTGGATCCCAGGTTCAAATCCTGGGTCTGGCAAGTACACATATTATATAGTGTCATATTAAGAAAAATTGGAAAGTGTTAAATGTATATACCTAGTATGAATGATAGTAAAAGAAGTTTAATAATTGTAATGCACAATTATTAAACATAGAGTGCCAACTAATTCAATCAATAAAACATGAAATATTTAGTACTATTAATCTCACAGCTTATAAGATTCGGCTTTCTGCCAACTTAACCCTGTGTAAAGAATGCCTTATAAATCATTTATCTACCTCTAATAAAATGTCATTTGTAAACTCGTTGAAATATTAAATTATAATTTTTGGGCGCCTTAAAATGTGTGTATTTACAAATTAAATATAACAGTATTAAAAATAAGAACACAGCTAATCGTTAAAAGTGTCATTTAATTACACACAAACAATTTACATTGAATTTTAAAATGATACAAAAAAAAAATACAATTTGAGAAGCGTTCCTTGGTATGGACATAGAGAATTTCTTGGAAGATGGTAATAATTACTTAGCTTTATGTTTTAAATTGTGATGGCTGGAACTTCATCTTGGCTGGAATTATGAACTGCGAATCCTTCTTCCTGTCCGAAAGGAAGTAACTACAAATGGCGTTGAAACTGTATCTAATTGTTAATCGAAGACGTCCGATCTGCACTGAAACTAATCCGGGAGTGAAATCTTCTGGGCGGAAATAAGTTATTTGTTGATGTGACGCTTTCAAAAAGGCGGGAAGAAACCTCATTGGCCTATTTTTAACCGTCATTGTTTTAGAAACAAGGTTGACACATACTTTTAACAATGTTGTGCCAAATTTATTGTTAATTAAATTAACATTATTTATTTTTAAATCTGCGTTTGAAATGTAGCCATGTTACGTAAAATGTAACATGACAATACCCTCGTTCCGCAATAGATGAAAAAATCTGGAACTCCTCCCCAGGGTGTCCAATGTCAGTCGACAGTAGTCGCAGGCACCTCATGTGGAAGCAGTATCCAACAGATTGTTAGAATAATGTAGTGACTCAGCATAGTTTTGTCCATCAAAGGAAGGTAGTGTTGTCCTTCAAAAGAAGATCATTTTGTACATCGGAGAAGATTGTGTCGTACATCGGAGAAGATCGTGTCATCCTTCAGGTCTTCGCTTTTCATTCTTGTTTAGAACTAGCTAAGGTTTCACTTTCTTTCCTTCAATAGGAACTATCTACACTTGCACTGAACTTGAAATTATATTTATTCTTCTCGTCGTCGAAAAAGTTGTTTAAAAATTATATATTATACCATACTCTATGTACCATACCAATCGAAGAAAACAGATATACAATTACAATTAATAATCACATATAAATCAGGTAATAAAAATGTACATGCAAGTACACACAAAATTTTTTTAAAATAGGGTAAAATTTAGAGAAAATTGTAAATATAGTTAATTATGCAATTAAGAATTGTTTATAAAGAAAAGGTAGTTCTCTATGTTCGCAACTCAATGGTAAGAAATAGAATCGTTGCAACTTAATAAAATTTTCGCGACTTCATAAGCTAACAAACAATCCATAGAAAATACACGAAGGCGCTGGCTAACATAAGTTACACCAGTCTATCCGACATGCCGAGCTACAGAAGAGAAATTGTATAACCTCGTTCAATAAGGTTAAATAACTAGAAATTATCACCATGAACGAGAAAAAAGAGAAAAAAAATACCTTTGAATCTAGGTGACCGCGTCAAACTCTCTACTCTCAAAAAAAAAACTTTTAGCAGTATTAAAAAATATAAAGAAAATTAACCCATAAGCAAAATTAAACCTTTCTCTCAGAATATAATGTAAGTTATAGAAATAATCCAAACAATATTAGGATTATAACAGTATTGTTAATTCAAAACAAAAAATTGACAATCGTACTTGTCAGAATCCATGCAGAAAACCTCTCAACAACTACAACCAAGCAATTAAAACCGATACCTGTCAATATACTGAAATACATTATTTTATAAGTGTTTTTTATACATTCATTAAGCAAAGTATACCATTTTTTTTAGGACAACAATTTGTATCAGGTTGCAATTCCATAGTCAAAGCGCCGGAAAGCTGCTGCCTTGAATTCCACAAGTAGACTGTACTTCATTCATAGTACTTCAGGATCGACATTATCAACCTTGAATAAAAAAACAAAAATATGTAGTTTAAAACAGTTTAAACAATTTACATAGAAGATTTATTTAATAAGAGTTAAACAATATTAAGAAGTTTCTATAATATATTGAATAACGGAGAAATGATAAGGTAATTGTTGCAAAGCGCAACGATTATTACAACAAGAATGATAGTTTTGTTTAATATACAGACTTTTAGTCTTTGACATCAATACATACATAAAGAATTGTTAGTAATACAAAATTACTTGTATTAACAATGAATCTAAAAAATAAGTGTCTATACAATGTAAAGAGTTACCCCTTTTGTTGAATAGAAAGGAATAAATAACTTTCTTATGAAAAAAATAAAGTAAGTTCATTTAATTTAAATAGTTTAAATCATTAATTAATGTATTCAATCATTAATTCTTTAGAGTTAAATTAACAATTAAATACTTTTTTTAATATCTTTTATGTGGAATTTTCCAAGTGGTTTTAAATTCATATCTCCAAGAATATACATTACAGGTGAAATCTTTTTAAGTATTATATTTCAGCAAAAGAAATTTATAGCGTTTCAACGGTTAACAATGTCACCAGTATTATTGAATAGATTTCTTTCTTAAATTTTAAATTTATTGTCTTTATTGAAATTATTAAATAATTGTTCGTGGAAAAGGTCCAATTAAATCTATAGAAAATATTTGCAAACAGAAAGTTTACAAATCAGTTTATAAAATAATAATATTAATATATAGATAGATATAATATTAGTAGATAAGGATATATTATATAATATTAATAGATATTTGGATAATTTTAACTGCAAGTCTTCCATGTGTATTGCCTTTTAGTGACAATAACACACAGGTCCGGGTTTATATAATATTAATATGATAGGTATTTGGATAATTTTGATTGCAGGTCTTCCATGTGTATTGTCTTTTGATGACAATAACGCACAGGTCCGTTTTCATATAATGTTAATATTATGATATTTTGATAATTTTAATTGCAAGTCTTCCATGTGTATTGCCTTTTAGTGACAATAACGCACAGGTCCGTAATTACTTGCATCAGTATGTAAAGAAAACTCCAATTCAAAATTTGGACAAGCAAGAACAGGTGCTGTTATAAGTGCCTGTTTTAGTGACTCAAATGCTAATTGTGCATCTGGTGACCATTTAAAATTAGAAATACTACCTTTTATACCAGTTAGTTTAGTTAAAGGTGCAGAAATAGTAGAAAAATTATTTATAAATCTTCGATAATAACTACATAAACCAACAAATGATTTAATATCTTTCGAAGACTTGGGTATTGGAAAATTCTTAACACAATCTAATTTAATAGGATCGCACTGCAAACCTTTTTCATTTACAATATAACCCAAAAATTTTAATTCTGATTTACAAAATTCGGATTTCTTAAAATTAATTGTTAAACCAGAATTTTTTAATTTAGTATACACTCTAAAGTAAAACCAAATCATTTATTGCACTGAATATATGTACAATATTATAAAATATAGCTGTGAAACACTTCGTTTCACAACAGCTTGGACAAACCTATTCAAAAATATTGAATAAAATTGGTTCGTACACAAAAAAATTAAAATATTTCGCTGGTTGTCAAATATTAAGTAGGTATATAAGCTGAAAATTACAATTTTTATACTAAATTAATAAAATTTGTTGAAATTGTTTAAATGACCAATGGACGTTAAATGAAATTCAATATAGAATTAAAATCACAACGCTTAAAAATTTCAAATGTGAATCATAAGAAAAGATAGATTGTAAAACTATCAATAATTAAACAAACAAATATTATTCTGCTTGGTAATTTTATTAATTTATTTTAAATATGAGTAAGTACTTTTAATGTTGAGAAGAAGAGAAAAAAAAATATTATAGCATTACTAAAAGTTCAATAAAAACAATTCCAATCAATTCTATTTCAATTTACTTAGCTTTTTCAGTTATTTTTCATCCAGTTGTGCTGAGAAATGTAGATTTTCTCTTCAAGATCGAAGATCCAATCAGTGCAGAGAAGTGAAGAAGTGAAGTGAAGTAAAGAAGTAGTTGTAGTATCGATGTCGATGATCTCGTTGTCTCATCAATCACAATACGAACAGTTGAAAAAATCTGAAAACAGTATTTGGCATAGCGTTTTTCAGTGATTTGTAAAAAATAACGAGTTTTTAATCATTAATTTCAAAAACACTAAAACAATATAAATTTACAAAAAAAAAATTATTAAGAAGTTAACTTTAAATAATTTGAATTTGTTTAGATAAGCTTGCTTTAAAACATATAAATACTCCATTATCTTGAAACAAGATTATTAATCATTCCTATATCTTGAAAAAAATAACCAAACATTTATGATATGAAAAGAAAACAATCCACAAAAATAAAAAATATTATTTCTCAAACACTCACTTATTTGTGTGTTTGGAATAGCAACAAGACATTCTATGTAGTTGTCGGATTCGGCCGGGTTTATTATTTACTATTTATTATATACTAGCTCACTAACCACATAGCATACAGCGAATAAGTACGTACAAATTGCAAGATTCTAATTTCGAATTTAATTATCATAGGATAATTTAGAAGGAGACAACAAAATTTATGATTTCTCTTTCTAAAATGTTTTATAATTTATGTAGGTATATAGGTACTATGGAACAAAATTTGGCAACATTGTAAATTGGTAATTTTTCATTAAAATAACGGCATTTTTAACAAATTTTAGGTTTTGCAAATGGCGGAATTAATTTCTCTTTTCTGAAAATATTTTAACAAAATTAATAATGAATTTTTATATATCGACTGATTTGAAATTGAAAAAAATATGACTTTATTTAACCGGATTACTATGAAATTATATCTGTTTGATCATTTCCCCAAAACACAAAGATAAGATTTAATGGTTTTTCTTCATTTATATCTTTTTCCAAACAAAAAAAACTTGGAAGACAAATCGAGTAGGTACAACTAACAACAAAAACTAAAAAACAAGCGGGAATTCATGTAAGTAGGTATATAAATGCTTCTACAATTATCTCAAGAATATCTTTTGCATAATATAATTTTGTTTACGAGAAATGTCGTCAAAATAAAGTCAATGCATTATTTCGACACGGGTATTGAAAACAACAAAACAAAATACGTTTTGAAACAAAGATCAATCTCTTTGGTTTGAAACAATTTGAAACACAACGTTTTATTGTGTGACGCGTCTTATTTCACACGACAAAAAATGCGTAAATATTAACGAAGTCGTCAACAAAAAATTTATTACATTCAAGTCTCGGCGTTTTTTTTTTATCGCGTGAGAAAGAATGACTAGGTAATAATAAGAATGAACAGAAAGAACTATAGTCTATAATATTATTGAATATTATGAAATATAATATAGATTTATTTAATTATAGTACTCACCGTGAAATTTCTTGAATAAAACAACAAAATTGACTATGCAAATTGAAGTGTTTTGTAAGAAGGCACAAACTGAACTGGATTCATAACTAAAATGGCGTATGCTTTTATAATTATAATAATACTAATCATAGTAATTTTAGTTCAGAAAATGGCTACCTCCTTATTAACGGAAATAGCTTTAAAATTTTAATGGCAGCTATGAACATTACCATAAATTTAGTAATTATATCATATTTAATAATAATACTAAAATAGTTGAAAATTAACTAATTCTTATCGAATTTGACAAATTTGAATCAATTTAACAACCAGCTAAACATTTAAATCGATTAACTTCATACTTTTCATGTTTTAATGAAAAGTATGTAGCAAAACAAACTTTATAATAAGTTTTTATAAGTAGGTAGGTATGCATTGAATGTCAAAAAACGTAAAAGAAATACGAATCACATAAAATTCATGCAATAGGTAATATACAATAATAAGCAAATTGTCAACATAAATGAAATATAGCATGGAATATAATATAAAATATAATACAATATAATAGGTAATAATTAATTCAAAAGTATTGCACCAAGTAACACATCTCAAAGTTTAAAAGTCGTACAGTGACATTTTATGAAATGAAAAAAACCTTCCTTATACAAGATTATTATAACAGAAACACGTTTGTAATAAATTTTATACTAAAAAGTGCCATTCGCGTTGTCGCGCCAATTGTCATATTAAGAAAAATTGGAAAGTGTTAAATGTATATACCTAGTATGAATGATAGTAAAAGAAGTTAAATAATTGTAATGCACAATTATTAAACATAGAGTGCCAACTAATTCAATCAATAAAACATGAAATATTTAGTACTATTAATCTCACAGCTTATAAGATTCGGCTTTCTGCCAACTTAACCCTGTGTAAAGAATGCCTTATAAATCATTTATCTACCTCTAATAAAATGTCATTTGTAAACTCGTTGAAATATTAAATTATAATTTTTGGGCGCCTTAAAATGTGTGTATTTACAAATTAAATATAACAGTATTAAAAAATAAGAACACAGCTAATCGTTAAAAGTGTCATTTAATTACACACAAACATTTTACATTGAATTTTAAAATGATACAAAAAAAAAATACAATTTGAGAACTGTTCCTTGGTATGGACATAGAGAATTTCTTGGAAGATGGTAATAATTACTTAGCTTTATGTTTTAAATTGTGATGGCTGGAACTTCATCTTGGCTGGAATTATGAACTGCGAATCCTTCTTCCTGTCCGAAAGGAAGTAACTACAAATGGCGTTGAAACTGTATCTAATTGTTATTCGAAGACGTCCGATCTGCACTGAAACTAATCCGGGAGTGAAATCTCCTGGGCGGAAAAAAGTTATTTATTGATGTGACGCTTTCAAAAAGGCGGGAAGAAACCTCATTGGCCTATTTTTAACCGTCATTGTTTTAGAAACAAGGTTGACACATACTTTTAACAAGGTTGTGCCAAATTTATTGTTAATTAAATTAACATTATTTATTTTTAAATCTGCGTTTGAAATGTAGCCATGTTACGTAAAATGTAACATGACAATAGGTTGAGCAAGTGGCTGACATCCATTTCTCGTAAAAAACAAAATCTGTTGCTGGAGGCCCATATAATCCTCTAGAACTGTATGTGAGCCACTAATTGCTCAACCTATTAGGTCCTACTCTGGTTCCAAACACACATTGAAAATTAACATATGATTTTCTCCACGGATCCGGCATTTGAACCCGGGATCCACGAAATTACAGACCGATACGTTACCCGTTCTGCCATTGTAGACTTGATATATTAGTGATAGTGACATAATTACAGCGGTACACAGACTTGAGAAAAACAGATAATATGACATTTGTATCACATCGAGAATCGAGCCCAAAACTGATGATATGCAAAGAGATCGCCTCGCCTTTACCAATTCCAATAGTGTTGATAATATATTTTTATTAAAATAGGTATTAGATTATGATTTTTTATAGTATCAGATCGATGTAACTTAAATAACTCACAAAGGATCCCATAAAAAAAAGGATTATTAAAACTTATTGAACAAAAAATATATTGTAATATCGCGGGGTTACTGCCAAAAAATGTGTAGATATCGAAATTATGTTATGGAGTAATTGCAACGAAGTTTGACAAGCCCTCTAAAATCAAGCATAATGCTAATTTATTTGTGCTTTATTTGCATGTTCTAATTTTATATATCGGATGACCTTGAAATTTTGTCTAGCAAACATATTAATATATGAGAGAGACATAATTCCGACATAACTTAAATTATCGACTTAATAACTTTTGGCAACAACCTCACGATATTATATTCAATGCAGTTTAAATTTAAATAAGTAAGAATGGATATTACCACGAGTCGTCTTTGAAATTAAAACATAATTTTTGGGTTATATAAGTCACATTATATTTTATGAAAATGTTAGTTTTTGGTCATCTTCTTTTTATGCTATATCCGTTAGGGGATATATTTATATCATCGATGAATTATTTGTTTTATCTCTTTACGTCGCTGCTACTAATTTCTGAGATCAAAACAGTCTCTAAGATTCTTCAGTAAGGATGTTCAGCGGACATTTATATTTCTGAGAATGTAATGTGTCGCTAGATTTCAAAATCAGCCAAGTCCATAACAGATGAATAGGAGAAAAACACCTTTTTGTTTTCTCAAATACACAGTCACAAGGGTGAAAGTTTATATTATTTCGAGTATAGAATATTTAAAATTAATAAATTCCATATTTTGATTATGCAGAAATGTTAGAAATCAGTAGTTCTTCAGCAATTCATAAAAAAGTAAAAAATACCTAAAGGTGGACTTGGCTGATTTTGAAATGTAGCGACACGTATCATGATATAGCTTTCTAGTTGACTTCTTTGATTATTTCTTTTGTATTTCTTTTCCTAGAAATTACCACAACAACGTATCTTTACATCCACATTGTGAAAAGTTTAAGTTTTGTGTGAGTGAACACTCCAATACACAGTATAGAAAAACTGAAATAGCATAGCATAGCATCTTACCACCCACCACCTTATCATTCCTTTTAATGATTTTTTTCAAACCAAAAGTCGGAAACGACTGTCTGCAAAAAGCACTGTGTCGTTCGCGTACCGCAAGTTATTGAGAATGACTCCATTAACTTTCATCCCCTTCTTTGACCCCATTAGAGCTTTTACGGAAATCTTTTCCGAATACGGTATATATAGGTAAATATAACTTAAAGGTATCTTTCGGTAATCATGCATATTATGCTATATTTATAGTTTTGAATAAAAAAAAACTTGGCTTCCTATAATTATTCTAAAAAAATAAAATCCCATTTTTTTATATTTCGTTTTTATTTCATTTATACAGCTGGCTTATATTTATTTCTGCACAACCTACGGAGGTGATAAATTTTATATTTTCAGCAACAAAAAAGGATTCTCACTGGCAGAGAAAATTGTAAACAATATATATCCGCAGAAAGATAGAAAAGGTAAACAAAGCAACGAATGATATGTAAATAGAATCGGCATTTGATTTCTTAGATAAAATATTTTTTACAACTATTCCTCACCGTAATAAAACAGAAGTCCACGGAGCCCATAAATAATTTTATGACTATTTCGTAAAGAATTTATGCTACTTTTAAGGGCAATTTAATTGGAAAAGTGGTAATAATATTTAAAAGAATATAATAATTATATATTACTGGTGGTACTACGTCCCTTAAATTTCGAGCCCCGGCAGAGTTTCTACGATGATTTTCCACGCAAAATTATGACGCTTAAAAATGCAATAATACCCATCAAAAAAATCTGGAATCCGTTTCGTTAATACGTTAGTTGTAATTATTGTAATAACAGCACCTCTCTTAGCTGTGCTGACTTTTAGAGCAAGATAGACAGTTTTCAGTCTTTATACGGCTAGTTTATTGTAAAAATTATAACACCTCAACACAAAAATATGAAAAACTACCTTTGATAGCTGCCGATAACAGCCAACAGCAGTTTTTTGTATAGAATAGATGCGCAATACCACAAAAAATTTAAAAAAAAAGTTAAGTTTTCAGTTCATATACACCTATGTTTCGATTTTGAAGTCACCGGATTAACGAATAGTTTGATATTCATTGAATAAGCTGAGGTCAATCCACTGCTCCCCTAACTTCTTCTACGCTTCTCAGTCCTTAGTGATTCACTGTGATTAGAGTTGTGTATTTCCCGAGAAAATCTCAATCTCGAGATTCGGGATTTCCAGAAAAGAATTCTCGAGAATTCTTGAGATATCTAGAAATTTAAAAAAAAACCTATAAAAATCCTAAAATCAGTGGAAAAACTGACAAATTCCAAAAAATATGATTTTTTTTATTTATGTGAGAAGACAAACAAAATAGAAGTAGGAAAACCAAATAATTCAAAACATTAATTATTAAAATAGCATTTCAAAAAACAAGTCAATCGCTGCGGCTGATGATCACGTACGCTTTTGAGACACAAAATAAAATTCTGTGATGTTGATGAAAAAATACGCTCATTTTGAGTCGACGTTTGCTTAATTGTGTTAAATGCCCCGATCAATCTTTGAATATTTTGTGTTTCCTGTCCACTTTTTTTCATATAGAAAATCGTTTTTTTTTCAGTTAATATTTGACAATATCCCGAGAGAAGATTCTCGAGATCCGGGATTTCCCGAAATGCTAAAAATTTCAATTCTCGAGATTCGGTGTGGGAAATCTCGAAAATTTCTCAAGAATTCCCGTCGGGAAATTCCCGAAACCCAACTATAACTATGATGTACATCGAATGAATGAGTTTTTAGATCCAGTCGGTTTCAGAAGATCCCTGCTATCGGTTCCTTTTGAGTATTACTATATATTTACCTGTGGTTATCTACTTACCGACACTTTGCGATATCTATCACATTGCATACTCACGTCTGTCTCTTTATCATTTGGTTTCATTTGTGGTCCATTTTCACTATATCTAAAATGCCCATTTCCAAGCCACTAGTGTTTGTTTATAGTCTTCTGACAAAACAAAGCAGACGACGAGCATCAATATGTTGGAGTGACCAAGTGAAAAAGCTCACTGAAAGAAACAGCCGTCATTCTATGTCTTGATAGGAAGAAAGGAATATAAGAGATAAAGCGTCTTTATTGCTCAGAAAATTGCTGAAATTTGCAAATATACATTTCTTCCTTATAAAGAGATAGAAATAAGCGAATGCAATAACTTTGGAATATCGTATTTCCATGTTTATTCTCTACTTTAAAAAGCTTGGGTTACTCTTTCGATGGACTATTTTTAAAATCACATCGGAGAAGAATCTCACTCTAACAATCATGTAACACCTTTGATTCCACTTCGTTGGCATTTTGTTCACTTGAATCCTTTACTACTTCTCTTTAGACATTTCTGGATAAAGTTTCAAAGCCGTGGGGTGTTAAATAATCAAACATATATTCATATTTATGTATTTTAGTTACATAATAATATTAATGGCTAAAAAAATAAATTATTGTAACATTAATATTCCCTAATAATATAAGCTCTATGATAAAAGGATTTCAAGTGACACAACGTTAGAAAAAAAATGTTTTAAGCAGTTTTATTATTACCACTATATTGTGCCAGTGTAAAATATTATAATATGTCACCTAACATCCATTAAATTGACCCTCTTTTCAGAGAATATGTTGAAAATTACTTCAGTTGACCTTGTCATAGGTTAAATTTAGATGTATTCTATATTTCTGTACACATTTGATTAGCTTTATTTAATACATTAAAAATATATTATCAAAGCTCGAATAGTCTTGCACTCATGTACTTAATTGGTTGAGCAAGTTGCTGACATCCATTTTTCGTAATTCAAAAAGGTCTCTCAACAGAGGCCATGACGCACATTGAACTGTCGAGTAGATTAAAAAATTTAAAAAATCGATAAACAACTCAATCCGTGTCAGCATTTTGTTCGGCAATATTAAATACATTACCGCAATTACTAATTCTTTAACATCCATTTCCCGTAGTGTTCAATTATGGAAAACTCAGTAAATAGTTTACTGCAATTATTATTTCCGCGATATCCATTTTTCCACATAGTCGGCTATATCCAATGACGCAAACTCCATATATAAGCTGACTCAATTAAATTATTTATTTCCTAAATATTCTTTTCTAGATATTATTTTGATTTAAGTACCCGGTCTGTTAGTAGCTGAGTCTCTGTATCGCTCCGCATAACATCTCATTCTAGCGAGATATGGACCTCGGAACAATATCATAACTACTGTAGTAACATACTCTTGTACCGACTGCTAACGCTGCAAATAAAGCTCGCTCCTCCATCCATCGGAGCAAACACCACATCTCTACTTCTTTATCCACAACACCATGATCCCCCACACATCCAAATAATTCATTGGTTTCCGTCCGAAATAATAGATTTAATTGTATAATTACACTTGGCTGTGATCTAATAAAGCAAAATTTATTTCACTTTCTGAAAAATCAGGGTTTACCTAATATATTCCTTCAGTAACAAGACTACATGATTTATTATGCTGTATTAACAGGAAACCAACTCAATCGAACGTAATAATCTGCAAGGTAAGCTAGGACGCCACTGAGATAGTAGGTACATACCTAGCTACGTTACGGTATAAAAAGAAAAACGGCAAAACGTTTTCTCGCAGCCATTTTTCAAATCAAACACCCCGGTGGCAGGATGACAAATGACACGGCGAGAAAAAACACATCTCTACCGAAATTCCCATCACGGAAAATTAGACGGGGTAGCCCTGGGGATTTGGGTGGTAGAATGCAAAACTGGCCACCACTCGTCCCCGTGGAATATTTTTTAATGGAATATTGATTGGGCAGCAAATTTTCGCTTTCTTTTGTGTCTCTTCTTTGAAGTAAGACGTATATTATAAATTTTGTTTGACGTAGAGAATCCTGTGTGTTTTAAAATGTTTACCAAAATTTGTTTACAACCTCAGAGTAATAATAATAATAGAGAGCGCCAATTATTTTTTTGGCAAAATGAAGCCGTGTTTCTTGCGTATAATACACAGTAGAACCTTTATTTTATTATTATTAACTTAACTATGAAACGTTATACCATTGTGTTGTTTCTTCATATGGCTACCAAATTTAAACACAACATAGTAAACGATAATATTTTCTACAAAAATAACTAAAAATATTTACCACTTCTTCATAATTAACACAAAAACAATAAATTTCAGCAACATGTGCTCGCAGTTTTTAAATGAATGTAATTAGTCAAATCCATATTTACCGGCGACGTTTACAAAAAATATTTAATTCAGCCGTAGAAATTCTATCTTACTCTAACGCATAGTGTTCTATCTATTTTCTCCTCCGTTACTTCGAAGGTCATACACAGTATACGTCGCAAGAATCTGTTCTCGAAACTTAGTATACGGTAACTCTAAACCTTCGTAATTTGCCATGATTCCCTATCGTAAATCAGCACCGTCAGAAAACAAGCGTTGAGTAAGCGGCATTTGGTCGCCCAGAGTCCTAGACACTTCTCATTAAGTTGAATGTTACTCCAGCCATTCCCATTCGTATAGCGAGCTCTCTGCAAAATGTTATCTCTCGTGATGACGGTAACTACGGTAACTACGGTAACATAAATCTTAATATATAGAAGTAATTAATAACAGGAAACGAAAATTCAATCCAAAACATAATGATTAGTGATATTTGGTTTTGTGCAAAATTAATTATAAAAACATAAATTTACATTTTATTGATAGAAAAAAAAAAACATTGTTCTTACCTATATGGCGGTACAACAATAACATTGAAACGAGACTCCAAATCAATGCTAAGCTCTGTCAAAATCAAAGAATTTGGACTATAATAAATAAAAATGTTCTACGTTATTTCTGTTATGACATTTTAAATTAGTTAGCAAACGCATGATGCATGGTTGTTCGTAAACTTCATAAAATATATTGACGTCGCTCAGTTTGGCATTTTGATTTTCTGACACACGCAATGGCCGTTTTTTATGTTCATTGTGATCGCTTACTTGACTGCAGTTATAAACGGCTTAACGCAATTTTTATAGGGTTTTTCAACTAAGTATAAATGCTGAAGTATGGTGTGATAACTTGATCGTGACAGATTGTCTTTTTATACGCCTTGCAAATTGCCAAATCAATGTCATAGTTAGAAGTGTGAAGCTCTCTTCAAATGAATTTACAATTCAAAGTCACTTCTGGCTTACTTACTTAATCGGTTGACTAGATTTTCTTTGTATAACGTTTGATGGTTGGTGGTTGTTCTTGAGATCTGAGAAATAGTCATTTCCATACATGAAACGACTAAAGCTTCACGACAACGCCTACTTTTGCGCACTTAAGCGTCAATGACATTGAGCTACTTTACGAGCTGCTTGTTGGCGAATTTTCAATCTGCCTGTACAGTCACCCAGTGTCATCATCGAACAAGCTAACAAGCAGATTGTAAACAATCTACCGAGAAAAGTTGAAAGTAGGTCAACTTTACACGCTACACGCCGGCGTGTGGGCCTAATGCGTCTGCGCAGTAGAGCGTAGTAGCGACCTTCCGGTAAAAAACGAACTACGTTCTGTCAAAATAGCCGTTAGCTTGTTGGCTTCTCAGCGAATGGAGAGTTTTGTGTGTAATCATCACAATCGCAGTAGCTGAATCGTTCGCTTTTAAATTCGCCAACAAACGGCTTGTAAAGTAGCTCAATGTAATTGACGCATTATAAAAACTCTCGATAGCCTACGGGATAAGATACCCAACTAATATGTTTTATGTTCAATTCCCGGTTTGGCATTCTTGTATTGTTTAATTTATTTTTTAATACCCACGTGTCGTCTTTTTTAATAAAATTAAAATGTAGTAGGTATGTTATTATCAGTGAAATACTTGAAAAATCAAATTTAAGTCTCGTAAATATGGTTATCCTTAGATTTTTCTCAGTACCTGTCTTCAACATGTATCGTTTAGCCACTGCTTTATATAATGTAATAGTTCTAACTGAAAAAATACAATATTATAATTTCCAAAATTTAAAAAGTGGACCTATATAATAAAAAGTAGCCATAGAACTATTAATGAAACTGTATTTTTTGCGAACTTAAATTGTTCTTGGTTAAAACAAAAATAAATAGATTAAAACCCTTTATAAACACGGTTTAATTTTATTAAAAGTAAGTTTTCGATATCTAATTTGGTACACAGGTTAAGTTAGCTTTTCCAATGCTTTGATTAAGGCACTTTGGGTGTTGATCACGGATTCAAACTCTCGATATTATTCAAGTTGAAAAGCCAAGTTGCCTATATTTTAGAGTATTAAGTTATAGGAAATATACTGCAGGTGGAGCTTTCGAGTAGGTGTTTGAACTTTCTAAGGAGAGCTTTCATTGAGTGGCAGTATTAAATTTCACAAATGGTACATTTGGATACATACTATAGGGTAAAACTCTACTCAATACGATGCAATACAAGTGCCAAGAAGTTTGTATAGTGAATAGTCGATCGGTTAGTTTGCTTTCTAGTAAAGATATTTCATAAAATGGGGTTATAAATCGTTAACTTTACTGTATTATAACTCCAATATTATAGATTTTATTAGTAATTTTACTATAATTATTATACTTTTTTTTACTACGTAACATATTTATTTTGATAAGTATTTATATGTAGTCATAAACTAATTTAAAAATTACTATACGAGACTGTATTTCGTTATTTTTATTATATTTCAATGTTGTATTACGTCCAAATACTAAATATAGCTTTTTTTTATATATATACATATTTGATTAATAAACACGGAATTGTTTTTATGATTATTTATTTTTTGATGACTGTTTTAATATTGCATTAATCTATTGAATATGTAGGTACGATCCTAATATTATGATATTGGCTTCCACATAGTGAAGGTTAGAATTAACAGATTTTTGCTTTTATAAAAAATTTATGTAAGCCACTTGCTCAACCTATTAGGTCAATACTTAAGGGCCCGCTGAAGAGCCCGCCGTTCAAATATAATTCAGTATAAAAAGGACCTCGGCGTCGTAACTACGTCAATTTAAATCGATCTTTTCGCAAAAATCACTAATCATCGGAGATTTTATTTCAAGAAATATTATTATTATTACTGATAATTTCTGCCGCGCGGAGAATTATTATTATTTTATGAACACCTGCGAGATGAAGCCGATCAGAAAACAGGGCTGTCAAAATAATATTAAGCATTCATATTTTTTAAATGTTAATTTCATCATGGTTTTTAATCAAACCTGTGCGCAAGTACGTACTGATAACTTGGGTGGATTTTGTAGCAAACATACTATTGATATATATACGGGTATATTATTATTATAACCCAATTCAAATTGAACATAGGTTGATACTCAAATACTATTATAGTATGTTTATGATTTCGAGAAAATAATACGATGGTATAATTAATCCATATCAATTATTTGAAAACATTACATTCGCACTTTGCACAAAATTACAAACACATTCGAAGTTTGCCGCACACGTACAGACCACGTGATATTTGTTTACGCAAAATCGTCGCTTTTCAAAATGGCGAATTTGATTACCAGATTTTACTGCGATGAATCAGTATGTTCCTTTTTGTCTTTTTTTATTCGTAGGTTTGTTTACTATGTACACCGAGAAATTTCCATTTATAAACTCGGAAACGATTTTTACAGAAGAGTTTTGGAATATAATGCAACCAAAACTGGAAAAATTCTATCATGGGTGTTGACTTCCTGAATTAGCTACCCCCAGGTCCATGCCACTACGTGAACCACAGTGGATATTAAGCCATTTCCACACTGGCAACAAGTTGCTGGCAACCTCATTAAATTTTACGATACTTACCATAATTGCTTAAGAAATTTTACAATAATTATCGTAAAATCTAACGAGGTTGCCAGCAAATTAACTTGTTGCCAGTGTGGACCCGGCATTAGGTGCACAAAACTTAAATAATATATATTATAAATAAAAATTTAAAATTATAAATATATATTATGATTTATGTCTTCGACAGCCCTGATGAAATAAATGTGAAATATGAGTCGGATCAGTCACAGAGCAAATTTATTAACACAAACAACTTTGACACGACCTTTTTATATTAACTAGTAGACCAGATATTATGGACCACATGTTAAAAAATCATATTTTCAATTCTCAAGGCCAATTCTGTAGAACGTCCTCTTAAGTTGGAAAACTATATGTATATTTGTCAGACCCAGAATTTATAGCATGTGACCCACAACATGATAAGCTGACTCGTAAGATGCTTAGCCATTGTGATACATGATAGTATGACTTTATTATTTTGCTAGTTTTATATTATATATTGGGAAAAAACACATGTGGGGAACGATTAATCAATTGCAACATTATTTGTGAACTACTTGATTGAAAGATTTGATATCGTTAGTTCTATTTTATGGCGATATAATATGTTAGACTTGGTAAAATAATTGATTTTCATCTGTTGATAGCATCTTATTGGCGTTCAAATTCTACTATATTGCCTTATCCTTAGCCATATCACACGTTAGGGCTTTGTCATTGAAGTAATTTGAAGGTTATCTAACATAAACAAAACTTAGCAATAGTTTTATTGCAATATTTACTTCAGAGTAATTTGTAGATTTTAGCCACAAAAGTTACGTAGGTAGAAAATAATATCCTGCTAAAATTTTTGGAAACTGTGCTGAAAATTTAATCATTGTGAAGATTGCCAGCTTTAAATAAGTTCTTGTCGTTTTTTCACTTGTACATACAATGGTCAGTGAAAATGTTCAAAAGCTCATTGAATAACTGCATATTTTTTCAAAGTGTCACTCTCGAAAAAATGACAAAGTGAATTAAGCATCACATTGATTTACAAGCTTTTTAATGTATTTAGAGTAATAACATAAAGTCCCTATAACTGTGACTTTGAATTTTTGAGCAAAATTTTAATTTCAAATAATTCTAAAAAAAAAACTCCCGCCCACGGTGGCCGCGCGGCTTAAGCATTAGACTATCATGCCATGGGTCCCAGGTTCAAATCCTGGGTCTGGCAACTACACATATTGTTTTTCAATTTGTGTGTGAGTCAGGGTATGGACCTAATAGGTTGAGCAAGTGGCTGATATCCATTTCTCATAAAAACAAAAATCTGTTGATACAAACCTCTACTCTGTGGAGGCCCATGTATGATCCTATTAGGATCGGACATAGTCGGAAGAAAAATTAAAAGAAGAAACATCCTTTCAGTTTCATAATATTATAAGTATATTATTATAAAGTAACTTTTAAGAAATGTGACAGATGATTAAGAATGATTTCTTGTAGGTAGGTTAATTTTAAAATGACATATTGTGATTTTAAAAATTTATAATTTGTCAAGTTCACTAAAATAATATGTAAAAAAAAATAATGTGCAAATAGCGGGATATTTCAATATCATAAAATTTAACATACGGAAAAAACATAGTTTTTTTTTAAATCATTAAGCCCTGCCTAACCAAACCACAATACATAAAAAGTATTCTTCTGTCTAATAAATATCTAGATGAATATTTTTGCCTATTATCTAGTATGGCTTGATTTACGTAGGGTTTTATTATTTTTGTAAAAACTAACGAACACTATCTGAAAATGAGAGGCTTAGTTCAATTATAACAAATAATATGAATAACTAACAAAGTTTAGTGTG
The DNA here is from genome assembly GCF_057557595.1 of Rhyacophila brunnea. NCBI lineage: Eukaryota > Metazoa > Arthropoda > Insecta > Trichoptera > Rhyacophilidae > Rhyacophila > Rhyacophila brunnea. Next base: position 23,928,170 of record NW_028232904.1, on the reverse strand, counting down.
CACTATTTATGTCGGATCTTAACAGCCTACCTCCACTCTTCGCCACTGTTACAAGGGTATGAAATGTCATAATCCCTGAAGGCATCCAGAACTCTAAATGTCTCAGTTACGTGAAGCGTCTCCTCACGCCTTCCCGTCGTTGGAAAACGCTATACATAGGTAGCTAATAACGTTTTATTAGATCTCAGTTTAAATAATATGTGAACCCTAATATAATCAAAAAATGATCACATAATCTTTTTTAATCTAAATAAAATACACAAAGCAATAATCATTCTTCTCTGAAACGTCACTTTGTCCCATACAATATGACAGACAGCAATTTCTTATCTAGGTATGCAAATTTCACGCGAACACTTTGCATTTTTTTTTATATATATGAGAGAAAATCTCTCAGGAAGTACGATGTTTGAGATTGGGAGGATATCACGACGTAGGCTTTGTTTTTTCGCACTCACTGTTCTACATTATAAATATTCACATAGAGTTTTTTTTTTCTCCGACTTGACATAGTGACAGGCTATCATTTATTTTAGATTTCGGAATGCGAAAATCTTCGCTGAATAAATAAATAAAAAAGGTAAAACGTATTTAACTTTGTAAGCAGAATAAATGTCCAATCTATCTGACGGCCGACGGTTGATTATAAATATTCCGAATTGCGGAATTTAATTTTATTTCAGTGAGCGCTGTCGCAAATTCTTCATTTGATTTTTTATTTGATAATGATGTAATTGCATTATTTTTATTGCAGCTCTGTTTCTACCATTTAAATAAAATAAAAATAATATACAGAAATAATTTATTAATTTATTAACCACTCACTACTCACTAAAAACATCCCTTATGTAGCTCTCCTGATAAAAGAACAAAGCCCACAATATTTTGTGACCAGCTGAGATAATATTATAAATGCTAATATTTATAATATGAAAACAGCGCGATTTTGGAGGAATTCTCCTTTTTTGGAGGAAAAGAGTGTGTTGCATTTTTAAAATTTTTTATTGAAGTTATACTTATTTTAGCGCGTTTGGGAAACCAGATCAGTGTGTATTTTTAGCGTGTGATGAAGTTGCGCGCGCCGATGTAACACATAATGTATTATTATGATTATATTCATTTCGGTCTCAAAGGTAATTGCGCATGCGCATAGTGTCATTTAGTCAGTCGTTCAATATAATCAAGCTAAAAGCACGTGTTGTAAATATAACCAATATTGTGTCATAATAAATTTGATATATATTATGTTTATAAACAAATTTCTGGAGACTAACATTCTACACTGTTAATTTATATTCATAAAATAAAACGCAATTTTGTAGTACTTATTCCATTTTTAATTAATAGATAAGGACCAGTTTTGTCCGCCTCAGTGGGACATTTTCATCTGAATTGACAGTTAACAAAATAAAAGAAATTATATTCATAAAACTTTATTTATATTGGAGTGTATATTTATTTTTCATTGTAAAGATTGTATATCAAGATTTGAAGCTATATTTATGTATTATTTATGAGTATAATTATATATCAATAAATAAATAAATTTTATGAATAATTTGGTAAATAATTCAAAAAATATATTCAAATTTGATTTTTTATTAATTCATCATGGGCGGTTCTGAATTGATTATAACCGCTATATGGCAAATATGAGTTTTGATCCAATACAATAATTAAATTACAATTATCATCGTGTACGTTTTTATCAACCTAATCCACTGTAATATTAATATACTCAGGTAACGGCTTATATTGTTTTGTTACGCCAAAGAAGTATATTTTTTAACGCGCGTACATAAGTACACACACCGATTTCTTATTAACTATGTACTAAATACATCATATGACTACACATCTAACGTACGTTTGAAATTCAACAGTTAACAATAATTAGGAATTTTTAACGATTTGCTGATTTATTGAAGGATTTAAATGCTGAAATACTTACTTTACGTTGTATAGGTACTAATCATAAGATATTGATTTTATGATTATTACGGCTTGATTTTATGATTAATTTTAACTTATAACGATGCTAGGTTTTATCATGCTTGCTTTTAGATTGACATATGAAAAAAATACAAGAATTCATAATATAAATTCATAGCTCAACAATTCTACTAAACTTTATTACTATATATTTTTATATCTTTACTTTTTAACTATATATTTTAGTTACTGAGGGGTGACTAAAAATTGCTTGATATTGCTAAATCTAGCAGTCAAACCTTATCATAAATCTATGAGTCGGCTCAATAGTAATTTCGGTCTATTTAAGGTTCTATGTAATTAGATTAATAAGGGATGACACCTTTTGGCGGTTAAAACTGATTCCTACTTAGAATTATGTCATATGCATACATACAAAAACAGTTTTTAAATAGTACCTACAACTTTACAACAAAATTTAAAATACAATTATTTTAAAGCTTCTCTATAAAACATGTTAGCGATTTGTTGAATATCTTTAGTATTTTTGTCATTGGCACTGCAATTCAATGTGGATATTGGCCGTATCTAGTGTATTCCTCCTTGCTTGCTTGCTATAAGGAGTATTTTTTTCGAGTTTTGAAGACTCAGTAGCGTTATTATTACCACAGAACAGCTTTTGTTCTTCCCTCTAAGATTTTTCATTAGAATAATAGCTCTAACATTGATTCTTTATTCATACTTGCTCACATTATTATGTATACCTATATAAAAGTTATATTTGCAGTATTTATATATTTGACTAAACTCATTTTAAAAATCACCATCAGATAGATTTTGTATATTTTCAAAACGTAATTCGCCGCTTTGACAGTGCCAAGCCTTGCAAAACTTTATTATCATATTTGCTTATCAAGATTTCACCTCGGCTCGTTAAACTTCGTAAAGTTTCCTTCAAAGTTAACGCCTTGTAAATAATAGACTACTGCCTATCGATAGATCAAAAAGATGTAAGCATATTAAGTCTCTGGAAAGTTGATTCCGAATGTCGTATAGCGAAGGTGGCCAACTTGCTTCATTTTCTGATCGACTTTTATTTAAAAAAAAAAAACGGTGTGTGTACTTATGTACGCGCGTTAGAAGTTATACTTCTTTGGCGTAACAAAACAACGACAAAAACTTGTGATAAACTAGATTCTTTGACTAATTTTTAATTATCTTGTTAAATTACACACTTAAGAAAAACGACCGCTTATTGGAACGTCGTTGGTTTATTTCTATACACTTTAGCTTATATTACTAAATTATATTTATTTTAATTAAATCATATCGTTTGTTTACGCAAGGAATTGCAAATGCCCGGCAATAATAAATTTGCTGCCAAGGCAAGGGAACAATTCTAAACTATAATATTATACTGTATAATCGTCATGATTTCAGTATCATAATGTGTTGTTAAGGTAGTGCGTTCGGATGATAGCCGAACAATTGGTGGTTTGAATCCAATCGAGTGCGTTTTTTTTGTGTGAAAAAATAAATTATGTGTTACATGTCACACGTCAAACATACACTCTAATTTGATTACCCAAATGCGCCAAAAGAAGTATAACTTCAAAAAATATAAGGTAGATAGCTGAACAATGAGCATGCTGTTGATGTATTCGAGAGAAATATCTAGGAGTCGTCGATGTGAGGGTCGATGGTGTTGTAGATGAAAGACGATCGTGGTTATTCGTGATGATGGAGGATTGAGAGCATATTTATGGTTACATAAATACGAGGGTACAATCGGTATAATAATATAAATAAACTGACAGTACATAGACTGAGATAGTAACGGACACAGGTACTTAGATTCGAGTGACATGTGCGATGAATTATTATTCGCTATTTATACAATCAAACGCCTTTTCATTGATTCCATCAAAAAATTCTCAATTCTAGACGCCCTTAGCAACCAAAAAATTTCCAGACGCTATATAAACATATTGAACAGTATATACAGTAATGCCACAGCATGCGTGAAACTCCATAAACGGTCGTGTAAATTCCCCATTAACAGAGGTGTCCGGCAAGGTGATACCATTTCACCTAAACTATTCACCGCTACTCTTAAGGACTTATTTAGGAAACTTGATTGGGAGGAAAAAGGTGTTCCAATTAATGGGGAGCACCTCAGTCACCTGCGCTTTGCAGATGATATTGTTATACTCTCACAATACCCGAAAGACCTCCAAGGTAGAATGCAAGAACTCGCGGATGTCAGTCAAACGGTCGGTCTAAAGATAAATGTCTCAAAGGCAAAAGTGATAAGGAACTGTTTTTCGGACCCTGCGATTATCTGTATTTCTCTAAGTCTATAAGTCAGCAGCTACGTCTATCTCGGACAGCAGGTGTCCATAGACGGAAGCATGCACGATGAAATTGCTCGAAGAACAAAGCTGGGATGGAGTGCTTTCGGACGTCTGAATATTATCTTCAAGAGTGACCTACCATTATGTCTTAAGCGTAGGGTGTTCAACCAATGTGTGCTACCCGTGCTCACGTATGGCTGCGAGACGTGGACCCTCAACACGAGAGATGTCCAAAGGATAAGAGTCACACAGCGAGGCATGGAGAGGTGCATGTTGGGCATCACGCGAAAGGACCGTAAGAGGAACGAATGGGTTAGGAAGCAGACAAGAGTACGCGATGTAATAGACGTTGCCAAACAGCTGAAATGGAGATGGGCGGGGCACATTGCTCGCCGAAAAGACGGGCGCTGGACAAATGCCGTCATCCAGTGGTACCCAAAGGGTACGAAACGGTCACAGGGTCGCCCTAAAAGCCGCTGGATTGACGAACTGGTAAAGTTTGGCGGAAATACGTGGCAGCGAACGACACAGGACCGAGAGAGTTGGAGAAAACTTGGGGAGGCCTTCATCCAGCAGTGGATTGACCCCAACTGATGATGATGATGATGATTTATACAATCAAAATTATATTTACACATTATAATTTAAGAAATAACTATATTAATCGAGTCAGCTACTTACTGTCATTTGCGTCAATGGACATACGAGTAGCTGACTATTGTATAAAATATATATATCGCGGAAATAACCTAATTTGACACTACTGAAATGCATATTAAAGAATTTATAAATGTGGTACAGTATTTAATATCGCCGATCAATCTGCTGACACAGGTAATGAGTTGTTTATCGCCATAAATGTAATACGAAGAACATTAGATGGAGAAAAATTGCATATGACATAATCTGGAAATCTAAATTCATCTCTTTCTTCTCTCTTTCGTCGTCTCTCGTCTTTCATCCTGAATACTGTACCAAATGGTTAGAGGTCGTTTAGCAGGTCCAGACTTTACAGGTTGGACGGTGTTAATAAGGATACTAAAACGTCCGTTGCAGATACTTGGTGGATACTTAAAGACATGGGGGAAGCTATGATGATTCAGTTGATCTTTAGGCCACTGATGATGGTGATAAATATCAAAAAAGATTGACGATTTAAACTTCCTACTAAAACATACATTGATCGGTTAGGGATACCACAATTACATTTATTACGATTACTCGTAACAATCATGTTTGATCGTATTGCAAAAAATATTCCCCGTTTACACGTGCATGAATTTACTGCTATTTGCAGCCATAAAAAAAAATGCACATGTATACATATTTATAGTGCAACTTGCATGAATCAAAAAAGTTAAAATAGTGTCAAACCTGCCGGAAAAAAATGAACTATACCACGCAGAGCGTCAATTTTTGCAACCAGTCAAATAGCATCACCAAATGACAACAACGCGTCTCGTTTACGCTTGAAGAAGGAGATTGGCGAAACAGTCACCACTTTTACGTATAAAGTAAGAGCCCTGGAAACAAAAATGGCAGTCTTTATTTTCGTATTTGTTGGCGAGTCATTAACAATGTCTTAAACCTTTCTTACAGGTATAATTTTTGAAAGAAGTACTTTGAAATGTTGTTTGTATACTAATAATACATAACTGTTATAATAGTTTTGTCTAAATTTATACCTATACGAATGTGCTGACTATTTCGCCAATCTCATTCTTCAAGCGTAAGCGAGACGCGTTGTTAGTTGTCATTTGGTGGGGCTATTTGACTGGAAAAATGGAGACTGCCGTTTTTGTTTCCAGAGCCCTAATTGGTAAGTATCGCGATTGTTAAATTTAAACACTACTAGTGCCTGTAAATCAATATACGTATACAGACGCTATTATTTCAAATTATACAAAAGAATCGTGAGAATATCTTACAGCAAGTTATTTAAAAAAAAAAACTATCGAATACCCACATAAGCTTTTAAAGCTCTACAATAAAGATAAGAAAGAATAGACTGTGTAACTATCTTGTTTTAATAATTTTCGATAACTTATATACGCGACCATTATTATGATCGTAGAGAGAATATTTCCAATAGTCTATTTATGATCCCTTTGTCACGTCTTTCCACTTAGAATATATCATATCTCAAACACACTGCACACTAATCCACGCATAAACAAGTCATAAAAAAATCGATATGAGAAAATTTGCGAAAACTGTATGTTGATGGTCATAGGCAATCGCACAGTGTGCGCCCGAACTTAGAATGTTATTATAAATATTTTTTTATCATTCTCAAAATAATTTAGCGACGGACGGGGGCGTAAGCCCAGGAGATGCAGGGTTCGCTTTCCTGCCAGGGTGGCTCACTTTTTTCAAAAAGATTTTTTCTATTGGTTATTATATTATATTCTTTCAGAAAGTGTTTTTCAAAATTATATATTTTCAATAATTAGTATGATACATTCTTAAATCTTGTGAATTATTCGTTGAATAAAAGAAATAGTTAATTATAAATTATTAGCAAGTGCAAGTAAGTTACATCATAAAAAATATTGGAGAAATATACGACGTCGGTTAGTAATCGAAGTAATAGGTATCTACTTTGATTAAGGAACAAAAATCGATTGCCAAAGTATCTTGATTTGGAAGAGCGCTGATGAGTAGGTATTAAAATTGACCAATAGGTAAAATTTGTCGCAATTAGTATGTCACTGCGTAGCATAGTGGTAATGCGCGGATGAGGCGTAAACCCGGGAGATACAGTGTTCAATTTCCCGCCGGCGTGGCTTACTTTTTTCAAAAAAAGATTTTTTCTATTGGTTATAACAAATATTCTCTCAGAAAGTGTTTTTCAAAATTATGTATTTTCAGTAACATATTATATATTTTTAAACCATACCGTGAGTTGATTAATTCTCAAAGCTGGTCGCCCTCCAAAAGCGGTATTTAAAATATTATATTTGAAAACGTAGCAATTATAATAATTTCTCATGAATCATAAACGGATGGCTAGATAGAAAAGATTAAGGCCCATTTCAGACGGGACACCGGTGTCGCGCTTATATATAATAAGGAGGCCTTTGTATTCGAATAACAGTGTCTTTGTATTATGTTTATGAACGTCCCAGAGCTAATGAGTCAACGCGTGTCCGGTACACTTTTTCGTCGGCCGCTACATTCTCAAGCCGCCGATATACTTTTTTTTTATTACCGCAGCCTGTTTTATGTTCTAATTTATAACGCGAAATTATGCGATGACTCATTAGCTCTGGGGGGTTCCTAAACATAATACAAATGCCTCCTATATTATATCGAGCGCTACATCGGTATCCCGTCTGAAATAGGCCAAAAGAAATCATTCAAACTGTAGATATGAGTTAGAATCTCACTCAGTGTAAACTTTTTTGGTATGTTTGTGAAGCTTTTAAACATTATGTATTTTCAACAATAACATTAAAATGCGTTTGCTGAATAATATTTTCTGAACATCGTGTACAAACATAGCCCGAAAAAGAAACATCGTGTCGATAAACATTCACACACATACAAACTTACATACGCACATACTCATAAACCGTAGGCATTAAAACTTTTCCGGCTATATCGAGACGGGTTTTATATGGATTCGCATAAAAAGGGTGTCAGTTTCAAAATAATTCATGATGGCTTTTCCATACAATGTATTTTATATTATTCTTCTACTCACTACTTTCTGAGTGGTCATGACACATGATTCGGAGTTTAATGGCCCTTCGAAACTACACAGGTCCCGCATAAAACCAAGTCTTAAGTTTAAAAAAAAATATGAGACACTGGGAGATAGTGAGGTGTCGAAATGTTCAGACCTAGCGCTTGTTTCCGCTCTGGGAATGTACCAAAATATGTACGAAAAGGTAAGAGCTGCTCAAGTCGGTTCAAACAGCTGTCGGGCCCATTAGACCATCCTGGTCCTGGTCGCCACAAAGGTCAATTTTATTGCATTTAGAAAATTTGCGGCGTCATTCTGCCAACGTGAAAATTCTTCACTTGAGAAGATCGGCAGTTTTGTATTAGCTTTAATTTGTTACTTACTACAATTTTTAATATTGCCTCTACATGCTCATTGCTCCCATGGGTAACTAAACTTAAAGTCATGTAGGGTGACTAAACTTAAATGTAAATTCAGTCAAAGCACATTTGAGTGCATGGCGACCTTAGTCTTGGGTAACTGCTACTGAGACATTCCCAGTCATAAAAAATGATGCTTCACATCAAACGTAGGGTCCTGTGATACGCCCGATTAAGACCGGATGTGGTGCGGGGCGGATTGGTTTTATGGGGCCTTTCACTTCAATGTTTGTAGGCATGCCAATAATTAATTGACATTAATAATATTGATAATTAAATTTATTTGAAAAATATTGTGTTTTACGAGAAATGGATGTTTTATAAATATAAAAAATATACTTACATGCCTAAAAATATGATAAAAGACACCCACAGTGGCCACGCGGCCTAAGCGTTGGACTATCACGCCGTGGATCTCAGGTTTGAATCCTGGGTCTGGTAAGTACACATATTGTTTTTCAATTTGCGTGTGAGTCAGGGTATGAACCTAATAGGTTGAGCAAGTGGCTGACATCTATTTCTCGTAAAAAAATCAAAATCTGTTAATACAAACCTCTACTCTGTGGATCGTATGATCCTATTAAGATCGGACATGGTCGAAAAAGAATATATCTATTGGCAAAAAAGATGGTCGCCAATATAAACGGAATTTGGGATATCGCCACGCGTATATTTTAATATTTGTTGGTGAATTTTGATGAGATTAATATGGTGAATATTACTTCTCTATATTGTTATATAGATGTCGTTTCAAGAATATGTTTTCCTAATTTGTTGTTTCTAAAGGGTTTTAGTTAATCTATACTAAATGTCGTATTTTAATTTTATATACATGATTATATTATATTGATTGGGCCATTTGTGTTCCCATTCCACTCCTTATCTCCTCACCCACCTCCTAATCCCCAGTGTTATTATTACCAGACATTCAATAAGCAATTAGGGGTCATAAGAGACGGTGTTACAAAGAAAATTTAGTCGCATCTCGACAGCGGACGCGTGCGGGCTTCTAATTCTAAGTGATTGACTCAATAGATACAGATTCATTCATAGTATACCATCATAATTCATACACCCTCACATATAATCCATAAAACTGTGTCACAAAGTGCGGGAGTGTACAAACCGGGTGACTCTAAACAACAATACGTCCCGAGTGACAGTTGAAACCAGACCACGATGCCATCAAACATCATCACAAAGATCAGTGTCTGGCATTTTGTTCCATTGCCCCCACCTCTAGATCCGACCTCCTCATCATCCCTTAAAATAATTACAGTCCACTTAAAAGCTCAACTATATATCTATTGCAAATAATACTAGGTATTATATTATTGTGATAAATCTGAAATCTAAAACCGTAAATTATTATTTATTAATAGGTTTTTAGCCAGTTTTGAAACTTGAAGCGTAATATTTTATCTCACTACGGTAGTGACGTCAGCATCTCGGAAGAACTTATTTTGATTGTCATCAGAAATAAGTTTCTTCGAAAAGTGTATTAACGACTGATAGAAAGGGGTTCGCGCATTTCAAAAACTCCACATCCCTTTCTATTTCCTGAATGGCTTTTAATAATAAATTTGCAACTGCCACCCTTACTAACATCCCTGTTAGTTTTTTTATAGATCGACGTACCTGCAGTGTAAATGGTTTGAGAAGTCGCTGACGGCTAAGTCCGAAAAATCTATAGAATTTATAGGAAAGATGTATACGACGTCACTATAATTCTCGTGGGTCTCAAGTTCGGATCCTGGGTGTAGAAATACAAATAGTTAATATTGGTTTTTAGTTTGTGTTTAGAGTCAGAGTATGGACATAATAGGTTGAGCAAGTGGATAACATCCATTTCTCGTAAAAACGAAATCTGTTAAAACAAACCTCTACCTTTTAGAGGGCCATATTTTTATGATTTCCTTACAATCAAATATGGTAATCTAATGAGGACACTGGAACCAAAAACGGCAGTTTCCGTTTTCGCAATATGTTAGCGAGCCATTAAAAATAGTATTTCTGAAAAAAGTATGTTAAAATATTTTTTTCATAAATTATACCTGTAAGACATTTTTAATGACTAGCCAACATTGCAAAAATAGAGACTGAAGTTTTTGTTTCCAGAGCTCTCTAATATACATTTATCTAAAAGTACATTTTTTATATTCAATAATTACTAAAATAATTAGCGAGAATTTATTTATTTTTAACACAATATTATAATTTGATTTCATAATAACCGATAATTATTTCACCGGCGATCTGTCAACAATTGGAAATATTAATTTTATGACAGGTCAAACTCTATTTTAAAATATGAATTATACTTTGAATTTAATTAATTTAATTATATTTTGCGAATTGATGGTTTGTCGAATTGATTTTTTACTAAAATAAAAAGCCCTAAAAAGTGACTATTACTAATTATATGGATACATCCAAGGAACTTAAAAATAATGGAAACTGAAATACATAACGAGTAAGGCGATAGCAGGTAACCGACTCGAGTAAGGAAGAATCAGGGTTAAACTTACACACGACGTGTCAATAATATGTTTTACGTCGAATACTGAAAACTGCTCTCGGTTTATGCATTTACGGTCATTTAATGTTGGTGTATTACACACGCTATTGCACATGCATAATGCGTGCTTCATTTTTGTAGGACACTCACACATTTAAAACCCAGCATCAACATGCGGCGTATTGAATATAGCCTATCGGTATTCTATTTATTATCTGTTCTGTGGGTACATCTGATATAAAAAATGTGACATTATTCTCAATTTCAAACCGCAATGTTTCGAATAAAATATTTTTAAGGGCATTAGTATATTGTATAAGAGTATGAATTATTGTTTATTTTATATAAAACTTTTCTATAAAATTGAGAAGGATACCCTAAATTCGTGATAAATTTGACCTTTACAAGGCACGTCTGTCTTTAAGGCTTAACCTTGTAGTATTATAATATTATATAAGAATATTATATTATATATAATTAAATATTCATAAAGAAGATGGAATGTACATTATTCACTTATATTAACGATTATTCATGCCATGTTTATGATATTATTCTCTTCTAATAGTATTTTGTTTTGTTTATTTTCAGGTAATTACTTCAACGTCAGTACTAATTGAAAAGAGACGTTTGACAAAGATTACCGTATTATCACTTGGAGTTATCGTAAGTAGATAACAATACAATCAATCTAAACTTAATCAATGACACAAGTTTAACTGTGGTTTTAAAATATTGGGATGCAGTTTGGCATCGTAACTTTACTATGATACGTGGTAGTACAAAAAGGATATACGCATTTTCTCGTGCACTAACTTGAGTGCTGGTTATGCAGTCCTACTGGTATATTACTGTAAAGATCAGCGGAGACATCAATTCTCAAAAGTTGGAAGCTGATACCGTTATCCTCTCAAACCATAAAGTCTGAATCAAAATCACGGTGTCCCACTTTTCATCGGTTTTTAAAATCTCCGAATTAAAACTATTGGTTTCAAAATCGGTTATCTCTATTTGAAGTTTTCTATTTTTCTGAGTAGTAACTAGGTTACATCGGGTATAAACGTATTACCTATAAAATCTAGCTCTATTGTTTGCCAAAGGTTGGTTGCAGAGTGGGTTATATCAATCGGCTGATTTATCAATTTATTAACGCCATTTTTTTTTTTTTTAATTATTTACCATTTTAAAAATATATGCTTGGCAGTTTTTGTGAGTATATAAAAAAATTGAATAATGGCAATCATTGAGAAGATGGATTTTTATATATTAATTATTGTCAAGATCAGGTGCGCATACAAGGGGGGAAATGGTAAAAATACTAATTATCTACTTAGATAAATGGACTGTTGCTTCTTTCTATTCTTTATCAAAACCTCATGACTGAGGATCGTGGCCTAAATAATGTGGATGTCAAACAGCCTATTAACGGGTTGGTTTTACCCTTTTCTGCATTCTGCTATACATAAGCGATATGTGGCACTCAAAAATGTATTCAACCATCTAGAGTATACAATGTTAACTTTAATATTCTGGTGCGGCATGTCTAAAAGACATGAAAGTGCAGACGACACAAAAGGACACAAACGATCCTTATAATTATGACCGTTAATCGGGTCATAATAACTCGTAAGTTAACACCCTTAGTTATACCTATGACCCCAATGTTAGTCACTTGATACAAAGTTCGCAGTGTCTTGCTAGGAGGCATGTATCTGGAAACGTACGGTATTTCGTGGTTGAAGTGACGAAAAGCTGTAAAAAATAGGTTAAGTAAATGTAAAACTCGGTGGCATCTGCTGTTTTTTCTTAACACACGTTAAAAATTGTAAGAAATAATATTATTATTATGGATATGTTTTCAAAATGGACCCTCCCCCAAACTATTTTTTCTGTGTGTGCACCCGGTTTAGATGTCTCTAGGTAACCTTTGAAGGAAAAAAATCCTTTAAAATTTTGTAACGCATAAATCCTAGGTTTGAAAAACAAATTATATATTACTATATAGCAACGTACTGTTATGTCCTTCGGGTGAGCAGGTAAAGGAAACAGGTAAATTGAGTTGGCAGAAACCTGATGTGGCTTGATGATGTCTTATCCTTTTTTATGTCTTATTACCAAAGATTGGACTTCTGTGGAACTCCTGAATCATACTCACAGTTGCTTACGCTTAGAGACCGTTGTCTTGAAGGTAACTGTCAGGTATTTTACCTTCAAGGATGTATTTAGCCTTTAGATGGCAACATGATTGATGATTCGGGAAACAGATAGACTTTTGTAAAAAATTTACTGTTTATTAAACGTAAAATTAAATACAAAATATTAATAGACATAGTTACATGCGCCGTAAAAGATTTAAGAATAATAGACACTAAATATAGGGCATTGGCTCCATTCATATACGCTATCTAAATTATTTTATTGACTTCTTGCTTTAAGGTACAAAGTTTGGAAATATTCACATATTATACTACAACGTGGTGTGCTTACGTGTTCTCTCGCATGTATGAATAATATGTTTAATTGATTCATTGACATCTTAAAAACGAGGCTCAATATCCCTTGACACTGCCGGATGGTTTATTTTATCATATTAAGATTATAATGTCACTAGATTTCAAAATCAGCCAAGTCCACCTTTAGGTATTTTTGACATTTTTGTGAATTGCTGAAGAACTACTACTTTCTAACATTACTGCATTATCGAAATGTGGAACTTATTAATTTAAAAAAAAAATATTCTATACTCGAAATAATATATAAACTTTCACCCTTGTGACTGTATACTTGAAAAAACAAAAAGCTGTTTTTCTCCTATTCGTCCATTATGGACTTGGCTGATTTTGAAATCTAGCGACACATTATAATATGTAGGTATTAACTGAAGTTATAGTGTTGTTATAATTTTTGTCTTTTAATAGGTATAACATGTATAACACTTTTTTGCAAAGCTTGGTAGGTAAACATGCACAACAATACGTACAGATTTTGAATCAATTTAAATTCGAAAGAAATTGTTTTATCTGCCAAAAAGAAATCAACGAGTAATACAATCCGCAAAATTTACTCAGAAGCGTTAATAAATATGCCATAAACAATTTTGACGTATTCATCTTACGTATTTCATTAAACATGAAAATCGCATCTGGCAAATACAGGGAGGCAAAAAAAGTCCGTTACATTAAGTCGTTTCAATCCCGGCGAGAATTCTGCGCTTCACTACCCTGCGTGTCCTTCCTTATTTATTCAATTCAATTTCACTGCAGAGAAATTCATCATAAAATTTATGGCTGGCTTTCGTCTCAATTATACCTAAGCTCCCCTCTTAGCGCCCATGGGATCCCATTCCTAACGCAGGCTCGTCGTTTCGAGTGTGACCGACATATCTGACGAGATAGAGGGGATTGGGGTGGAATCGCACTTAATACTAAAGCACCGCGCGCTTTTTGATAAGAAATTTTCGATCAATCTTCCTTCAGCTGCTCGTGTAGGCACTTGACCTTTAGCCTGATTACTGTCAATTTAATGTATACAGCACATCTCTACAGCACCAAAGGTGATTCAAGCCTAAGCAGGACCATAAAAAGGAATCGATCGTTAGGTACTATAAATTATTATGGTACATAGAAAAAACCCATTGCTTAATACAACCAACATGTAGCCGCAAAATAAGTGGAATTATTTGAATCATCTTATTTAATAAATTTTATAATAATTGTATTCAAAAATTATCTTCAAATATCGAGCCTAATCAATTCAAAAAGGCATGCGATAACTACCATACGCCAATAATAAAATAAATCTTTCAAAAATATATTTATAGAATAATATGTTTATTATGGTTTGGTTAGGCAGGGTTGTCAAAAAACATCTGAAATGTGTATTATTGTTCAATAAAAACAAAATAAATAGTGTACGTTATTTTTATCCAATCACCACAGTCTAAATAAAATTTGCTATTAAACTATTATGGTTGGTAACCATTTTTTACTCACAAGATTTGTGAATGAAACATTCTATATAATATTGAACATACATAACTTGAAAACACCTCAGATAATTACACACTAGAAAAAAAATCATACTTGAAAAAAATATTCGACGCCTGACGAGCTTTGAACCCATATATCCTCTGGTATCGCGCCATTATGCTCTAATTGATTAAACTATGGGCCTCTTATTTAATTACCACAATTTTAACTAGTAGGTCTTACATGAAATGCTTATCAAATTGCATTAATTTTGACTATCAGTTTGTGGTGTTATAAATTAAGAAATCATTAATTTCCTTAATTACTAATCGACACCCGGTTAGAGCCTATAGAATGTTACATTCTCAAATCTTGTGAATTATTTGTAGAATAACAGAAAAAGTCATTAAAAATAATTATAAGCAAGTTCAAGTAGACGTTATAACTAAATATTTGGCTAGAACCTACTTCCACCATTCACCAGATATGGTTGCTACGGCCACTACATTTTTCAACTCCCAATTAAAGACAAATTAATCTTATTATGGACCACGCAACACAATATTGTAGTAAATATAATTATCATCATCAGCCTGAATTTATCCACTGCTGGATGAAGGCCTCTTCAAGCTGCTGCAACTTCTTTAGATCCTGTGCATTGCATTGTCACATACTTCCGCAGAACTTTATCATTTCATCGATCCAGCGGCTTCTAGGTCTACCTTGGGGACGTTTTGTATCTCTTGGATACCACTAGATGACTAAATTCCTCCAATAATTATCTCTTCTTTTAGCAATGTGTCCAGCCCATCTCCATTTGAGGCTTTTAATGAACTCTATCACATCGCAAACCCTTGTCTGCTTCCTTATCGACTCATTCCTCTTTTCATCCTTTTGCGTCTTGCCTAGCATGCACCTTTCCATACCGCATTGTGATACTCTGTTTCTGAATCTCTCTTTTACTTACGGTCCATGTTTCACACGCATATGTGATTACGGAAAGCCCACACTGTTTGAAAACTTTGTGCTTTAGGCACAGTTAAAGATCACTTTTTAAGACAATATTCAGGCTGCCATAATACAGTATATCCGTTTACACAAAGTATTCACCGTATATAATGCTTATTTTACCCATAAAAATGAGTCGAGCATCCGTTCGGTGAGATCTTGTAGTTTCGTGTAGTTTTGGCATTAATAGTTTGGAGTCTCCTTGCTTCAGCACATTCAAACAGCCAGCATCTTTAAAATAGTAATTAATTGCGTAAATTTAGTGTAAATCAAAAACTACACGTCTATACCGAGTAACTAAGAATCTTGAGTGAGATTTTGTGAGATTCTTAGCATTTAAACGATCTATATATATAAAGTAGTTAAAGATATATCGCTAGAGAGGTTTGCATTTTACACTAAGATATGTCTGGAATTTTCAACGATTAAACATAATACCAGTTCTATTTACTTCAGAGATAAGTTTACGTCTCAGTAAATTTAGTTTCCAAGAGAAATGTCAAATCTTTGTTTAAAACGCCGTTTGACCTTTTACCAGGCGTTTGGGAAATTTGTGTGATATATTCCTACTTATTAAGACTATTCACAATGCTAAAAATGGAATTCCCAGGCAAACTTTAGTCTGGTAAGTTGGATGTTATAAATCCTGCTACTTTCCCAAAATGGTATCTACGATAAAGACGCTACGTATTTTTATCACTATAAAACAATTTATTACACAAGCTATATTACTCTAAAAATATATTTTAAATCCTTGTAATGCGTCAATTAGAAAGCGATAGGCATGATAATTAAACGCAACACCTAATGTATACTATTAATGGAATAGATATTTGAGAAAATTAGTAATGTATAAATAATGCGTAGAAAAAATATGTTTCGGGCAAAATTAATAATGTCAATAAAGTAAAGTGATATGGAGCCAGATATGGATTGAAGTCAGTCACACCTTCCATTTTTATATATTATTTACTTATATTATGTTTTTTAAAAAAAAACTATTTTCAAAATTTAATTCTACAAGTTTGCTTAATGGTCGATAGCTATTTTGGTTGTCACACCGTAAATTATAGGTACTATAAAGATTACAATTAATCTCTGATTTAGTATTATATACTTTATCCACAAATAGAGATGGAATCATTCCCTTCTTCCATTCCTGCAACCATTCAGTAAGAATATTATGTAACAACATATTGTTTTAGAAATCCTATTAACTTCATTTACCTTACCTAAAACAGTGTTCCAAATGTCTCGGTACGGTTTATTTTGGAACTCCTGCCACTAACCTTGAGTTGATGATGAGCAGAAAGTCTCGCACTATTGGCTCACAAGTCACTCGCGTACATTATATCATGGTTATGTCACAACGCAACTCAAGACTTTTAAGTGCACGATTTGTACAAGCGCGGTCACTTTGTAGGTCGGTTCTTATTTGTTTTTTTGTTAAATCGATACTATATTGTTTAATTGTTAATTATTGTTGTTTTCGCTGTCAATATAATAATATTTTAGAAAATATCCGGGATAAATATATTTGTGCATGCTTTTGGATTGTTTGGTGGGGATTTAATAAATTATTGTTCAATTAATATAACTGCATGAGTACAATAAAAATATCATATCGGACCCAATTATTGATAATAATATATGGTTATAATCGTAAATTTCATTTTAAATGTAATAAAAGCGGTGAGTTATGTATTTCTTAATATTTTTTATAATATTACATAATTGTTATATTTCAATTTCAAATTTGTAATCATAATACACGTTTGACCTGTTTAAGGTATTATTTTATTTTTAACCCTTCTATTACCTAGGTACATTTTAGGGCATTACCAGGACAGATGTGTCCTGAAAGGTTAAGCATATATCTCTTGCAATTTCCTATTTTTACCTAACCAATTCGCAGAGGCCGCCACCGTTTACTGTACGTATGTCATCTGGGGTGCGGAATTCGATCCACACTTTGCTGGGTATTTCTATTAAAGACAGAGAGCATTTCTCGCAAAATTCTATCTAGCCCGCCATTAAGCAATGGTTTTCAAATAATGGATATTATATTAAATTTATGTTATTAATCTCCTGTTTCTTCAAAAAGTACAAGATGAATCTAAGACAATATGTTAACAAGAAGTTGACTGCAATTTCGATAGAAGTTGTTTTATAAAAATCTAAAACTATACATAATAACAATATGGTGAGTAACCTTATACGTGAATGTATCTATCACAAAAACCTTACGTACAACTAGAGTTGGGTATTTCCCGAGAAAATCTCAATCTCGAGATTCGGGATTTCCTGAAATGACGAAAGTTTCAATTCTCGAGATTCGGGATTTCCAGAAAATAATTTTCGAGAATTCTCGAGATATCGGGAAATTTAAAAAAAAACCTGTAAATATCCTAAAATCAGTGTAAAAACAGACAAATTTAAAAAAAAAATAATTATTTATGTACAAAATAGAAGTAGGAAAACAAAAATAATTCAAAAGATTACTTATTAAAATAGAATTTTAAAAAATACAGACAGTCAATTGCTACGTCTGACAATTGCGTATACGCTTTGAGATACAGAATTTCGTGATGTTGCAAAAATTGCGCTCATTTTGAGTTGACGTTGGCTTAATTGTGTTAAATACCCCGATCAGTCTTTCAACATTTTGTGTTATATGTCCACTTTTTTCATATAGAAAATCGTTTTTCAATTAATATTTCCCTATCCGGGATTTCCCGAAATGTTAAAAATTTCAATTCTCGAGATTCGGGATGGGAAATCTCGAAAAATTCTCTAGAATTCACGTCGGAAAATTTCCGAAACCCAACTCTACGTACAACTTCAATGGACGCGTTCCCTGTCTTGGTTAAGAAGGTGTTCCGGTTCGATCTGCATATATGCGATGCAGCAAGTCATCTAATATGGTCTAAGTTGCAATGAGTCGGACATCAGTGACATTCATCTTTTGCCGCCTCCCTGCTATGATGGTAAAAAACTATTCATGATAAAGCAGACTATTTGTCAAATAATGATGCTGGATTCAGTGCCAAAAACCTGACAGAAAAAATGGAATACCTTCAACAAAGATAGTCCTATCCTATTCCAAATATCAAATGGTAAATGAAGATAACCGCTTTGACTGAATATGGTGACTTTGCAGCAAGCTTTATGATCAAGTCTTTTCAATATTATATCCATAACATGGAGAAGAAAGCAAACCAAATCCTCTGGAAATATCCTTAAATGTGTAAAGAAAGGGAAAAGCTGCTCAATTCGGTTTAACCGTGTCAATGTGTCACGATTTACCGTCAACATTTCCTTTCCTTAAATATGACTCCAATATGAGGATAGATCTAGCACACTGTACCTCATCACACTCTTCACACTTTTTCGAATTTATCTTATACCTTAAGACACTGACGTTAAGCATATTGTTATAATATATGATGTGAATTTAGTATTTAATAGTTTTTCGCCATTCTCGGATAAACGCAGTATACGAGGAACGATAATGTTATCGACAGATAATTATTTATAAACTGCTTAATTAAAAGTTTTGAAATCGACTGATCATTAAATCTTTGGCGCTCGATAAGGTAGAGTTGTTGAAGTGATAAAAACAGCAGTAGTTTAGAATATATGGATGTAGATGTTTATTATCTTGATGCAGAGTACGGAGTATTGTGGTAAGCGAGGTGCTCAAACCAAGCCGCAATCCAGTAGTGATTATGATCGGGGTGAGCTCAGGGGCCTTATGTTAGAACTTACAAGTTGTAGTCGCCCTGTCGACATGACGTCATATGACATCATTGTGACGTACTACTGGACTGATAATAGCATTCAAGAAAATAACGCTAGTCAAATGCTGGCGTTATTCATTGTCACCATACACAAATAGGTGTTTCAGCGTAATAATATCTATGGTGAGCAGTGTGTGTTGGGCGGCTTGCCTCGAGCGTGTATTGGCTGACGTCACAATTACTTCGTGTCGTCGGGTGACTTGATATCACTAGTTAGAACATAGGGCTGCTGGAGTCTGTACTCGACAAACTAATGTCGAGTGACTGACTCGAGTGAAGTGGTTCTTATCAATCATCCTTCGTTTTTTATATAAAAACAATCAATACTTTACACGAGCCACCGTTTTTCTAGGTGACTATTGAGAAACCGGTTGACCACAAGATCTTACGACTGGCCGAATTCAAATTATCAATACCCGATGCGGGTAGACGAACGGTTTCCAATAAGGCATATTTCTTAGCCAGCACATCTTCCATTTGACTAGCATCAAGTAGAGTAGTTTATGTGCTAAAGTCTTTAAAGAAACCTCGATAGTAAATGCAAGGTATCCATAAAGGCATAAAGGAAAAAAAAGTCTCACATCTACGGGGTGTTTTGATGAACAAGCATGAGAGAACTAGCCGATTGATATGTCATTGCCTGTAATAAAAAACGCTAATGCTAGATGAATGAATTGATAGTTAAATTACTTATTGATTTTACGTTGTCGAAATTCATGCTGACCCGATATAAGATCATTGATTGCTTTATATTATCTAATATAATGTAATATGATAAGTTTGAGCGACGAATACTAAATTATTGTCTGTATTATGGAATTATTATTTCTAAATAATAATAAAACTACAGTCGAAATTGGTTCTTACGAGAAAGATGGGACCAACTAAATTTGCTTGTTATAAGCATTACTCGTTATATCGTTATATAACATTTTTTGCGCCACATTATATTCAAGCATAGAAGATAAAAATTCTTAAAACCATTGTAAAAATCCCTGGCAATAAACAAGCATGGCATTCATAAACTACAAAAGAAGTGGTTTATTTTTTTTACATGCAATTTCAACCATATGCGTGGATACTTTTTCAATGTTGTCGGCGAAAACACCAAGACACTTAACTAGTGTCATAAACAACATCGGTCTATTTAACTGACCGGTCGGATTTTATTACTTATGGTCGAAAATGTTGTTTAAACGATCGACACAATAACAGTTTTGCTCGGAATATCCGAGAATTTGCTCGTTACTGAATAAATGTATGGAGATCTCGCTATTTCTGTGATCGAAATAACCAATTTCGACTGTATTATGGACATAGGTTATAATTTTAATAATAATAATATTATATACTTAACTCGAAATGGTTATTTGAGAATCCGTGCAGGAGACTGCCTACCTACTCCAACTTATTCTTTTATTCATTTCGATTCGCCGGTGGATTTATCTCCGGAACATACCTGAAATACTATACTGCCCTCTGCGTGTTTCATTGCTTTCTTCTAGCTCCATCTCAATGCCGATATTTCAAAGGAACTCGTGGATGATTTTCTGCGTTTTCTTCTGGTTTTGATGAAAAAAATAAACTATCAGAGTAAGAGATATGGGATGGAATATAAAGTGATTTTTTTACGATTGCAATTCTCGCTTGTTTAGTAGGTTACACTTAGTTCTGTAAAATATATGTATTTTTTTAAGTAGTTATCAATGGTGAACAATGCAGGTAGGCTGTTAAGATCTGATATAAATAGTGCATACAAAGCTTTCTCATTTATACGTATTTGTTTTCATTTAACTAAGACTACAATGATTGGTACTGTTCGGTTATCAGGAATAAAGCGGAAAACACATTTTGAAAATAGCCAATAAACTGGATTATTTAATAGGTTAACCTAATCAAACCTAACCTAACCTAACCCAACCTAACCTAACTTAAACTAACAAATATTCCAGTATATCGGGTATTTTCAAAATGTGTTTTTCGCTGTATTCCTGATAACCGAACAGTACCCAATAATTATTAACAGGTGATATTGGTTAGTATTTAAAATTGTATATAAGAATTCTACTAAGTAAATGCTAACTCAAATAATATTTAAAATTCAATTGAACCCTGCGAAAACTAAGGCACAATATAGATAATATTTAATAAACCATTTCTTTTATTCAACGAATAATTCACAAGATTTTGAGAATGTAACATTCCATATATTAAACATAAATAACTTGAAAATACCTCAGATATATTATACCCATTAGAAAAAATCATATTTGAAAAAAATACGATGCTTGACGGGATTTGAACCAATTATTATTTATACAGGTTCAAATACTCTATACAAATGCTCTTTTATAAAATGAGTAGGTACCAATTAAAATATTTTTTTAAACTTGGAATAGTAACATCACCTATAGAAAGACGGCAATACCCAATATGTCCATTTTTTTGGCAAATTGAGTTATGTATACCATCAGACTCGTCTAGGTGAGATCTACAAGCTGATTTGTCTATTATTTCAATTTCTTGAGATGGAAAACTATGATATGTCATGACGTGACTTATTCTGGCTACAATTTTACATTTTTATCCCAGATAAAAAGGCAATTTATGACATGTATGATAATATATCATATTGGTCACCATTTTTGTAATTCTCAATTTGGCAAAATACGATGTCTAAAAAAACTTCTTAAAAATACAATAAACAACTATGTAATTTGATCAATTGCTATGACATATCATGTTTTTCCACCTGGATTAGATGGTGAAATACGATATGTCATGAAAGCCTGGAAATATTTGAAAAATTTCAGTATTTTTTCTATAGATACCTAAATTTAAAAAATATCCTTCTGTAAACAACTATTTTATACACATTTAACAATAAAGTAAGGCTTTCAAAATTAAAACTCTGATTTTTCCGAGCCCATCAAAGTTTAAAATTGCTATCCTGAATAATTTAGAAAAAGGAACATATTGGAGATTGCCATCTTACTACCAATATTTTTTCATAAATATAGATATATAAAGAATATCAACAGATTATCTTGATGCAATCCCAAAATACCTATAAAGGTATCATGGACAAGTGTATGTAAATTCTAGAAATCTCGAAGCTGTATTATTTGCCAGTATGTATCGAAAACATTTTTATATCGCCGAGCAACAGCGTCCCAAGATTTGCATACATTTGATCTGGATTCAGTGTCGTAACTAAGGGGCAAGAAATATTATTTACTTGTACATCTGAAATCTTAAGGCTAACTTGTTAATAAGTCTTGTTATGCCAATTTAAATAAGAATTTAATAAACTATTTTCTATTCAACGATTAATTCACAAGAATTAAGAATATGATATTCATTTTTGAACATACATAATACAAGACTACGCCTAAAAAAATTCAAATGCATGTGCACAATATATAGCCGGAGCAAGATTGAGTGAGATAAAGTGATACAATTAACTTGATTTAAGTGCAGTCAAAAAAAAAAACAACCGTAACAATGGTCACACTTGTCCCATCTAATTAATGCGCACTAGAAGGGTTACATGTAAGTTGTACATATGCAGTTCATCGTGGGACACTTATTCGTGCGCCGCAGTACATGAAACATGAGTTTGTATAACATTTTATCGAATGACGAGTTCTTTGTTGAACATTGATTTCACCGTGGGATACATTAATTTATACGTATCTTACAAAATGGGGCGATAGTTTGCAAATAATACTGTTCCAATTGGATTAACCCTAACCTAAACTAACCTAACCTAACCTAGTAAACACATATGCAGATTTATAGTATACGTACACATATACTCCACGGTGAAATGTTCAACGAAGAACTCGTCATTTGATTAAATGTTACACGAACTCATGTTTCACGTACTGCGGCGCACGAATAAGTGTCCTGCGGTGAACTGTTTACGTACAAATTTCCGGATATGCACTAGAAGACATCGCATTAGCGTATGTTTAAGTTTAAATTGTTATACTATAGTAACAATAGTATTAGAGTTACTCAACAAAATGGTTTAACTGATCAGCAAATGCAAGTACGCTATAACAATAATTTGGAATGATAATTATATCAGTTCCTTATTAAGGTAACTCCATACTTTGATTTAAAATACAAAAGGCGATTACAAAAAGTAACGCAATTTAGAAAAAGTTTTAGAGAGTATTGTAAGGTTTGATTTTTGGCTGTGCGGCAGACGGATGAGTTTAAATGTGAGAGCTGGCTTAACGTCAACTTCGTCGCAATTAGATAGGACACGTATAGCTTAGCAATCAGGGTACATAGACGCAAATCCCGGTGCTACAGGCTTCGAATCCTGCTGGGTGTCGTGTTTTTTTTAAAGATTTTTTCTAGTAGTTCTGTAGTATTTTTCAGAAGTGTTTTCATATTATGTACGTTATATTAAAGAATGTTACATTCCTAACCTTGTGAAATATTCGTTGAATAAAAAAAAATTTGAATATTTTTTGAATATTTGTGACTCATAATAACTGAAGAATGCGAATTGCAAAATAAAATGTCATTAACTTTATTAAATTTGTATTAAAAATTGTGTTGAAATTTAGTTGTAATTATTAAAAAATGGCAGATTGAGGATCTAAGCCACTTTACAATAAACCTCCTACTTAATTATATTAAACTGATTTGATATATTTTTCTGAATACGATGGGATCAAATCACGAGAAATAGAAAAAGAAGAAAAATGGAGGTTACAGACTTTGAAATGAATCTCATTAAATGAAATTTTCATAAATAATAATATTAAATATGCTAGAATGATGAATTTTTGTGATATTTACTAAATAATATGAGTTGAAAATTATAAAAGATATCATTTTTTTAAATTAATATAGGTACGGCAATTAAATCTCTAGTTAAAACATTCGTAACACTCCTCAAGTAACAACACAAAGCAGCCAAGCCACAATGAGTTATTGTGATTTCCATAATCTCACACGTTTGTTGCACGTTCTGCACAAATCAGCCAAGCTGCTGTCATACAAAAATCTCATATAAATGCGTTTTAAAGATTTTGCAAATCGCAGAATATGTCATTTTTGATTTGCATAAAGCAACCAAGCTGCTGTCATATAAATGCGTTCTAAAAATATGCCATATTCGTTTTGCAAAAAGCAGCCAAATGATAATATTATGTACTTACCTAATTATTAAAATCCTGACTGTGTTTTTCTACATTCAATTAATAAACATTATTTTCTCAATTACATTATATGTTTTTCACTTTATTATACATATATGTATAATATAATATGCAGATTTTTCATATAAAAATAGTGCCAGGCAGCTAAATATTAATGTATAATTTACAAGTTTTTCGAATTATTTTCAGAATTTTGAAATTCCCATAATACTTGAATAACTTAGAAAGTTTTTTTTTAAGAAAATAGATGCAAAAATAACCTGAGAGCCTGGACTGCTAAAACACCAAAATTTCATAGATTTTATGCTTTTATCTCTTTATAAGTTACACAAAATCATATAAATATATACTATCTATCATTCAAAAGGTATAAACAGTATACAGAGGCTTTGTGGATTTAAAGAAACACACTTTACATAAAAGTGCTTCTATCTCTGTTTGAGGTTTGTGTGGCTTGGCTGCTTTGCATATAACTACGCTCAAGTTAAAATAATTATTAGTTATCGCTTAACTGTAGACCCGTTGTCACTTAAGAAAAGCCTGTCTAACAACCGCGTAACGTCATGTATGAAAATAAACACATACATACACAGTTATATTCTGATGAATAATTTGAAGAGGCAAAAATATAGTTACGCCACTGACCCGGTGTATCAATAGTCCTTGTAGAACCTCGTGTTACAATTGGGATTACAATTCGATATGTTGTCCATACTTCAAAAGGTGAGAAAAGCTAGCAAAACACTTTGTAGCTTACCAACTTCCGGCATAAGGTATCTCGAAATGTGGCTTGTTGCTTATCCTTGTCATATTACGAGAATTTTGTGCGGAAAAGATATAATATTTATATTTTCGTATTGAAAGTGGGTGTATTCGGGGAATACAATACTGAAACAGTTAAAAACAATATGTCTGTGGGTGAGAGGTGAAGCCAACTAACCTATATAAAGAAATACTGGCAAAGTTTTCACGCTGTTTCTTTTTGCTTTTTCATTTAAAAAAATAATGTACACAATTTGATGTCTCACTTAACAGTGCTTGTTTTATTGATTCAGTAATTCAAATACATCATTCTAATTATTGATTCAAGATCTGTACTATTGCACTTGATTAATTTTTTACCATGTTTTTATTAGCTTGTATTCTTGTTTGTCCAAGATTTTTAACCAACTTTCCGACTAGATTTGAAACTTTTAGAATATATCAGAACACGACGGGAATGAATTTTTTAAATACTTTTGGCCATCTTTAAGCAGAATTGAATTCATTTTTAGTTAATTCTGTTTTTTTTCGGAAAAAATTCGTTAAAAGTAATATTTACTACTCACTAATATTGGTTGCTAAGTGGGTCCTAGCAACTAAATTATTAATTTATTTATTTATTTGAAAAAGACACGTTGAGTACATAACAAATTATTAATTCAGGACGTTCACAACATGACATTTAGAATAAAAATTACAAATAATTAGTTCGGAAAACCAGAAAAAACAAAGTGGAGGAAAAAAAGAAAGCAAAAATAGTTTTATACAAAAGAAATAAAATTAAAAAAAAACAACAATGATTCAAAAAGTACAAATTAAGCAATAAAATAGAATTTAAAAAACAAAATATAATATAATGGATCGCCAAAAATTTCTACATCTCTAGGGAGTGCATTGACCAATCGCACAGCCCTCGCTATTGGTGCCTGGTGAGCCTGACATGAGGAAACAGCTTTCACCCAAAATAGGTCATGGCTGCGACCACGCATGTAATTGACGGGTGTGTAAAAATTTAAATTTTCTAGAATATCGGGATTGAAAATAATACCACGTGAGAGCAGGGAAAAATGCTTTAAGAGCAGAAGTGACCTACGAGCTTCAAGAGAATGAAAGGCGAGCATGCCTTGAAGAAAGTTAGTCGGAAAATACTCGTTTGAGAAGGTGTCAAAAGGAAAATAATTATAAACTTTAAAATAGAGATGACGAAGAAATTTTTTCTGAACACGCTCTAAAACAAGCTTATAGAAAACTTCATAAGGACTCCAGATGATGGAGCCATACTCAAGAATACTCCGTACTAACGACACATAGAGTGTACGTAAAACAGTTGGATTCTTGAATGACTTGGCTTGTCTCATGACGAATCCTAGAAGCTTGCTCGCACGCAATGCCGTAGAAGTGATGTGCGAGCAAAATGATAAACGTGAGTCAAACAATATGCCAAGGTCTTTAATTTCTGATTGACGCTTCAGTAATCTATTTTACATATTGTAGTTGAAAATAATTGGAGATCTTGATTTCTAAAACATTTATCAGTATTAAATTCGAGTTTATTTTTTTTCGCCCAAATTTCAATTGAGTTGAGATTATTTTGTAATATGTGACAATCTAATTCACTGTGAATTGGCGTATATAATTTTAAATCGTCTGCAAAGAGTAAAAACTGGATTCCATTTATAACATTGACAATGTCATTAATGAATATAAGAAACATAATTGGACCAAGATTTGATCCTTGGGGAACACCTGAATAAGTTTGAAAGACGTCGGATCTACACCTTGCATACTCCACATATTGACAGCGATGCAAAAAGTAAGATTTGAAAAAGTTGATAAAATTTATAGATCCACCTATTGTACTTAATTTGTTAATGAGAATATCATGATCTACCCGATCAAAAGCCTTTGACATATCTCTATAAATTGCGTCCACTTGACAATTTACGTTCAGCGAATGAGATATGTACTCAGTATACGTCATAAGGTTTGTAACTGTTGACCGAGCTGATCGAAATCCATGCTGAGCGTCAGTCAGTTGACCGTCTACATGTTTATAAATATACCTATGCAAAATAGACTCAAATAATTTAGCTGGTGCAGATAGAACAGCCACCGGGCGAAAATTTATTATTTCAGAGCGCGAGCCTTTTTTATGCACCGGACGAATACGGGTTAGGCTCCAACAATCTGGGAAGACAGAAGTACTTAGGCTGAGATTAAATAAATATAGTAGGGGGTCAGTTAACAACTTATAACAGCCCTTTAAAATCCAAGGGGGGATACCATCAGGACCTACTGAGGATTTTGGATATAGTCGAGAGAAAGCATACACTATGTCAGTCTCATCCAGAAGACCAATATCTAGTACTGGCCAGGAAGATGAAATACTATCCGGGTGAGGTGTGGGCAATATCGAAGGAGCTTAAGAATATACAGACATAAAATATTGAGCGAAACCGTTAGCAATGGACTGGGAGCCACTCAAAACACTCCCTTCCAGAGACATAGATGATAATTGAGCAGTAGAGTCGCGCGTACTTCTAACGTAATTCCAAAATGTAATATACGTGCGTTACTATGGACATCAATTAATAACATTTCAGTATTCTATATTTATTAATACATAGAATTGTCAAGTTTATATGATTCAACATAAAATTTAAAAACGTGGTATATAGAAAGTACTTTTTATCTTGTAATTATTTTGTAATTCGTTGTTTTGCCATTTGCAGATGCACACTGACATACTCGTATTATAATAATATAATTAATTATTATTATTAATAATTGGGGCTAAGAATCCGGTATGGATCTATGCGCCTCACGAAGAGGTTTCGTAATATTATTTTTTTTATGAGAAATGGATGTTAGCCACTTGCTCAATCTATTAGGTCCATGCTTTGGATCATGCCCCCCACATACTGAAGCGGCCCCCCAGGCTAGGATATTTGGCGGGCCTCATACCTATCGCTATATTTAAGGGTAGTGTGATGTTTTAAGGCAGTGTTCATCGTTAAGATTATCTATTCCATGTGTTTTTTTAGCAAGTTTATGATTTTTTAAATAAATTTATTTCGATTATTAAGCTATCGGCATTCGTCTTCATATTATAAAGCACTGATTGCGACTCTCTTTTATGGCAGCCAAGCAACATGCGATCGCTCGCCATATTGGATAAATAGCAATTTTTATTAATCAGGAAACACACTAAAAATAATTATAAAATATAATTCTATACGTAAATTATCAGTTCATTAATATGAATCATCACATCACATAAAATTGCTCCATATAGCCATGTTATAGATCTGTAACTCCCCTCTGTATAATATCTCTCCAATGACAATACATTGTCTTTTGTTGATTCATCGATACCCTAAGTTACTAATAATTTACTATTGTTATGAATATTCGATCGGTGTGATTTTGACTATTACAATGCACCTACTCAATATTATATTATTGATCAACCTCAATTTATCCACCCTATCTAGCTGTGTTACTACACCCATATAAACCCTTGCGCATGAACTAAGCGTCACTAATATTACTTACTTACTATTTCATATGAATACTATTGTAAATGATCCTTGGCAACATTCAACTCGGACCATTCAACTTGTTCAAACATAATTCAGCTCTGCCTACCGAGTTGTTTCACTGGGGCTCGAACTCTCTTGAGTTCTTTCCCTTTTATTTATACACTATGTAATTGTAAATTGAATATTGACGAATAAACATCTCTGAATATTAACATCCATCGAGTCTTATTACTTACATAAACCTTCCACTGGACCTCGTGAAGGATTGGGGACCATTGGTAAGAATTTTCGTTGCCGAAAATATAACAATAAACATAACAAAATAGCACCGCAGGCGACTTATAATATTACTATTAGAGCAAATTTATGGTATGTGTTTATTTTACCTGCTCTACCCACCATGCCGGGCCCTCAGGCTAGAGCCCTGTCAGCCCTTCACTGTGGGGGGCATGCTCTGGATTCAAACACACATTGAAAAACAATATTTGAATTTTGCCAGACCCGGGATTTGAGCCCGAGACCCTCTATTTATCAAGCGGATACATTACCACTCGGTCATCGAGGGTGCTTTAATTAATTACAATTTTAAAAATGGCCCAATTGGAAAACTAGAAAATATATATTAATTCATAGCATGAAGTAGGTGTTTACCGTCTATTATTGATAACCGTATTGTTTTGACAAATACATTCATTGCTTTTTCGATTCAGCACTATTTAAGTTTCTTAATACTTATTCTATTTCTCACTGACCCATATTGCATTATACATTTAATTTTATTTATCTACTGAGGAGGCTTGTAGCATAATTGGTTAATGCACAGATTTACGTGACACAGATGGTTGGTTATACATACGGGTTCAAATCCTGTCGTGTTTTGTATTTTTTTCAACTATGATTTTTTCTAGTGAGTATAATAATATATCTGAGGTGTTTTTAAGTCATGTACCTATGTTCAATAAAATTCTATATTTAAAAAAATCGGTACTGTTCAGTTATGATGAATACAGCGGAAAACACATTTTGAAAATACCCGATATACTGGATTATTTGTTAGTTTGGGTTAGTTTAGGTAAGGTGAGGTTAAATAAGGTTAGGTTTGGTTAGGTTAACCTAACAAATAATCCAGTATATCAGCTATTTTCAAAAAAAAAAAATCCGTTGTATTCCTCATAACTGAACAGTACCAAAAAATCTTTAGATAATATTATATTGCAAGACTTTATGTGGTAAAAAAATACGAATTTAGGTGATTTATAATATATAATAAATGATTATTTTAAATAAAACTAACATATACATATAAGTAATAAATACGTATAGAGAAATCAATAGTACTATGTGAAGTATTATCCTAAGGGTATGAAGTAAATATTCAATTTCTTCTGCACACATACTTAGGGGGTGCGGAAGGCACTATTTTATTTTTTAATATCTCTGGTAAACATTTTTTTCATACTTACAAACAAAATTGACTGGGAACGTTGCGTCGAGAGATTTTCCCTATTTCCATAATACGGACTCTACCTACAGTGGTTTAAACCTTTTATTTTTATTATTAGTAATAAACCATTTCTTTTATTCAACGAATAATTCACAAGATTTGAGAATGTAACATTCGATATATTGAACCTACATTACTTGAAAACATTTAAAAAATATTATGTATTATGGCTTGGTTTTCGCAGGGCTTAATTGAAAATTGAAAACAAACCAACATCATCTGTAAATTGTAGTATTAGTTCAATGAAAACAAATACGTATGACTGACAAAGTTAAGTGTGCACTATTTATGACGGATCTTAACAGCCTACCTCCATCCTTCGCCACTGCATGATATAGTTAATTATAAAATAAATTAATCTATGTGGTGCCATAAAATGGGTTTATCGCACGATGTACAGCATCATGAAACATCACATTCATTCTGCAACGGGGTATCATGAAGACCGCAGAGTTATAAGTGCTATTGGTGGAAACATGAAACTGAATATTTGCCAGTATAGACGGTTTGTAAATGAACCCACGAAAAAGAAAAAAGAAAAGATCTATCACTCTTGGGTCGGCAGGAATTGCATTGATAGCATGATTAGAAGAAAACGAGTCGGAAAATTCATGTTTTTATCGATTACATCATCATTATATTTTATTATCTTATCAAATTATAGTTTACGCAGATGATCTAGACATAATCAGCTGATCAAAAGTGGATCCCTTTAAGAAGCTGTGTATATAATACAGATAAAATGGCATTCAAAATAAGCTTCTCAAAAACCAAATAGGTACTCAAAAGACATAAACCCCGATTCAGTCACATAAAAATATAATCATATGGAAATTTTTCTTTTCTTTCGACCATGTCCGATCCTAATAGGATCATATGGGCCACCACAAAGTGGAGGTTTGTATTAACAGATTTTATTTTTACGAGAAATGGATGTCAGCCACTTGCTTAACCTATTAGGTCCATACTCTGACTCATACACAAATTGAAAAACAATATGACGTGTACTTTCCAGACCCAGGATTCAAACCTGGGACCCTCGACTCTATAGGCCGGCATTTAAGCCACGCGGCCTCCGTGGGTGTGGATATGGAAACCAAACAAATGGATCATATGGAAATACTCAATCAAAAAGAAACGACCACTTCACCCCTCTGGGCTCTATTGTTGTCGGTAACAAAATGTAAAAATAAATCGGAATTAAAACCAACCAGTGTTAGGTACAATGATAATCGATGAACAGTTCATCGGAAATCGTAAGTTCTATAATAAATAAATAAAAATAATAAAAACTTTTTTATTTCTTACAAATAAAAAAAATAAATGACAGTGAGTTGACTATATCTAATGTATTATACCTATGATTATATCTATTATGTATATATATCTATCTATCTATGATTTTTTTATATTTTTGTATAATACAAATATATATTAGGATTTTTATTTTGTATATAGTACTATTAAAATATAATGTTTATGTATTATAACAGTGCTATGTAACGTTTATATTAGTATATATTATTGAATTTGTAACTTAAATAATATTTTTAATGCTAAGACACTAGTTTATTTGGTTTGTAAGAAACCCTATTCGGGTGAAGGCCTCCTCCAAAGAAAGAAATCCCACTGGACTCTGTCTTTGGCTATTAGTAGCCACACTGGGCCCACTGTTTTTGTGATGTCGTCTTGCCATCTCGCATGGGGTCTTTCTCTGTAGCGTTTCCCTTTTGATATATTGTAGGTTGATATGTAAAGCTTGGTTGGTGTGATAGATGCAAGGTTTGCTAGCGTGGTTGTATTTTCCTTTGGAGGGTTTTGGTCGTGATCTTCCTCGGTGAACAGCCGTATTGGAAGATGGTTTTTTTCTTGTTATAATGTGTTCATGTATAAGATGTACGTAAGTTCTATATCAAAATATAAATATCCCGGCTTACAAATCATCGGTCTATCTAAATATTGGATCATCGTCAAAAGTCTGAAAGACCCTGAGAAAGATATTTGCTACCAAAAAAGAAAATTAATTATCGTAGTACATACATCATACCGCAAAATCTATGAGGAATTTAGGGAACCCAATATAATACAAACCATTACGTCATAACATTTTCCGTTTAAAACGGGTTAGTTATGTTAAAAAAATGTGACAAATCTCAAACGTTTTTGATGTGATGCTGTCTAGATGGAGATATATTGGAAGATCCAAATTTAGATGATCGGATGGCATGGCCTAAGATATACGAGTAATAATTGAAATTCCGGGTGAAAATTGACTGAACTTGGAAAAACAACTTGAGAAACGTCCATCCCTGAATATTTTGCGATGAATGATGATGTTAAATTTTATTATTTCATAAAGATCTCATAATGGTTATATACTCGTAGTTTAAGTATATTATATTATTTTTGATTAACTATTTTTTTTATTCAACAAACAATTCACAATATTTAAGAATGAATTATTCTAATTATTGAACATAAGTAATTTCGAAAACACTTCTGAGAAAATAAAACCAATAGAAAAAAAAAATATTTGAAAAAAGTAAGACACCCAGCAGGAATCGAACCTGTATTTCTCGGTTATTCGTTGAATAAAACAAATAGTTTATTAAAAAGAAAGTTACAACAAAAAATCTTGGAGTAATCCGTGACGTCAGTTAGTAATTAAAGTAATACCTACTTTGATTTAATATACAAAAGCCGACGACCGTAGTAACTCAATTTGGAAATTGCTTCAGAGAGTATTGAGAGCCATTAGTTAAAATTTGTTGCAATTAAGTATGACATCTTAAGTATAGTGGTCTATGTACATGGGCACGATACTCGAGAGATGCAGGTTTGATTCCTTACTTTTTCTTTCTTATATATCTTTTTTTTAGAAGTGTTTTCGAAATTATGATTGTTATATATTTATTTTTTACATTGATAACTTACAAAATAATGTTTTCAATCGCTGCCCTAATATTTTTCTGATAACAAGGGGAGAGGGCGTTTACCGAAGGTTCTTTTTTCTCGAACATTTTGAATACATAATGTGTCAAGAAAATCGCTTATAACCTAGCTCCTTAGCGAAAGAATATAACACAGCCTCTTCAGAGCTTTATAGTCTGAATAATGCAATAGCTTTCTGATAAGAAAGCTTATTTTTGAAATATACAATAACTAATAATAATTGTTTGGCTAACGCATTATATCGAAGGAAAGTAAATTTGTCTACCGATATTGCTTTTTCACCTAATTTTAGTGGTTTTATGTTAAAATAATAACAAAAAAATGTTTACTTAAATTATATTGGTAGTTACTGGTTAGTTATCACACTGGTAAGTACAGTGTATATCAGTGGCGAGGGGTGGAGGTAGACTGTTAAGATTGTACATAAATAGTGCACACTAAACTTTGTTAGTCATACTTATTTTTTACTGAAATAAAACTACAATTTACAGATGGTGTTGGTTGGTTTTTAAAATTTATTTAAATTCTTCGACAACTAAACCATAATATAATAGGCAAAAAATACTCGTCTAAAAATATCTAAAATTATGTTATTAAATCATACATAGTTTTAGATATTTTATAGATACAATAATATTTTTTATCTATTATACTACATGCCTACTTCCTTATATATTGGTTTATATTGTGATCTTTACGCGTCCTGCAAAACATGAACCTTTCCATACCATGTTGCGCCACTCGTATTTTTTGAATTTTCATTCCATGTCCATGTTTCATATGCATACCTGAGCAATGGTAACGCACATTGGTTGAACACGTTACGTCTAAGATATATTGGATTATCTTTGAAAATAGTATTGAGTTGCCCAAATGCGCTCAATTCCAAAAAAATACATGGAAAAAACTTATTATAAAATTATTAATGATCGATTGGAATTGAAAAATTCTATCTACCCTACTAAATTATAAATAAATTAGTTATGTGACTAAAACGTGTCTTAAATTTCATAATATTGGCGACCAGATTTTGTGGTTTAAATTGAGCCCTCAAGAAGTGAAGTAGGCCAAATGACAAAATGGTGAAACTTTCTTATTGAAGGTTTTAGTTTAATGAACTTTTTACATAATCTTTTGTATGAAGCTGTTTTTATTTTTTTAATATTAAATGGAAGTTTATTACGTAAACAAATAGAAAAAAAGTATTTATCGGTAATATTGTTTGTAATAAGAAAATACAAGGGGTGAGTTTACTTCACCTTTACTTATTAAGGTCACTTGGCTCACTTTAGCCAATGTTAGTCGTGTTCACCTCTACATACTAATAGTATTTGACTCACTTTTATATAAGTTAGTCATGTTCACCATTACGTGGGAAACTTACATGAATGCATAGAAGTGAACACAGCTAACAAGCATGTTACCATAGCAACATGCGTATTAGCCGTGTTCACTTCTATAGGATAACAACACGTTAACCAGTTGGTGAGAACGGTGAAGTGAGCTAATGACTTGGCTCACTTCACCATTTGACAATATAATACGATAGCTCAATGAATATTTTTATTTTAACAATAAAATACTATTTTAGTATATTTAGTTAACTCACTTCACTTTTATGATACTTTATGACATGTAGAATACCACAACGCACCTAACTCATTTTTTTCAAAAATGTCGGTTGGCCTACTTTACTTATCCTTTGCTCAATTAATATACCTACCAATAACAGGTAGGTACCGACTAGTATTTTGATTTCTAATTTCTAATTTCAAATAAATTAATAAAAAATCAAAAACAATACAATTTTGTATTCTTTGTTAAAATAAATCAAATAAAAATAATATTTTGTTCAAGTATCCACTGTAAAGTTGTACTGAGATAAAAACATTGAATAAAATTCAAAGTAAGTTTGTGATTTTTTTTTACGTTTTCTGAATTTTAAATTAACTGTACCAACAAAAAGTCGACGAACGTACACGTCTTTTTGCAGGTAATATTTATGAGATAGCCACTTTAAGGCTGTACTTCTTATAGACGTACAGTATATACGTACGCACGTCTGAAACATTGCAGCACACTCGCAGGATACAATATTTAAGCTTGATTCCCGTAGCGTAACTTTATCTCGGCGTTGAAAATAAGTGAGTACTGCTATGGGTTAAAAAACAATGTACCTACATTGTAAATGAGCCTATTCTCACTGGGGGCGTTAATGGGTTGAGACATGAAATATTCAAACCAGAGTATCGTAAATATTGTTATCTCTGAAGTAACAAGTTTTTTTTAACATTAATAACCATGCCCTTGCTTTTTCGTACAAGGTGGTTGGCTGGGTTAGTTGCATTGCCCCACTAATTAGGTTCCTCCATTTATATCTTTAATTTTCTTTATGTCCAGGATTAAATATTTTGTGTAGTGTTCTTGTGTTGTTCTATTGCTTAGTACTTCGTGAGGCTTTTGGAGGTCAATTTCATGATTATGCTGTCTACATCGAGTCCTGAGAGTCTATTGCTAGATTTCTAGTATAGGGCAGTTGTTGATGACATGCCACACAGTTTGAGATGTGTAACCGTCACATGGACAACAGTCATCATCCCACAATTTTTTTTAGATAAGCTCACCCCGCTCCGTGGCCTGTTAGTATCTGTGTGAGTTCATGTGATATTTTTAGGTTTCTGGCAAGATGATGGCACAGTTTCTGTTTAGAACAAACCCTAAATTCTTCTGGATAAGAAGTCACACAGGGATAGCCGGAAACGAGGAAGCTGATAAATACGCTAAACAAGCCGCAACAGATAAAAAACATTTAACGTACACACACTTCCCTCTAAGTTACGCAAAACAAAAACTAAACGAAAACACAATAAAGCTATGGAACCACAGATACACAACATCCGCCATAGGATCAATAACGCAGAAGTAACAAGTTACAAGTAACCGTGTCCGGAAATATGCAGTTAACTGTATCATACTTTTAACGGTAAACATTATTTAGAGAGTGTAAGAATTAGCAAGTCATTTAAACTATCGCACAATCGTCGCATCTACAGTCAGTATATTCTACATGCGTGACATTCTTCGAAGGGATCGAAACTTTCTTATCGTAATAAGGCTGAGGCCAATGCAATGACTCGCAATTTATAGAATAATCATGCATATAATTAGCGGGCCATATTTGATGAGTTCTTTCTTCTTTTGACCATGTCTGATCCTAATCCAAATAGGATCATATGGGCCTCCACAGAGTGGAGATTTGTATTAACAGATTTTTTTCACGAGAAATGGATGTTAGTCACATGCTCAACCTATTAGGTCCATACTCTGACGCATGCACAAATTGAAAAACAATATGTGTACTTGCCAGACACAGGATTTGAACCTGAGATCCACGACATTATAGGCCGACGCTTAAGCCACGTGGCCATCGTGGGAGTTAATCAATCTAAATACCTATTAGTATCAATCTATCTTAATCTCAGTCCGATCAGTAAGCTTCGTGTCATTCGCTCAGCACCGCATTCTGTTCCACCGAAACTCGGACCTCGGAACAGTATCATATGTATTGTAACATAACGCTCTTGTAACATAATATTCTTGTACCGAATATTTACGCTGCAAATAAAACTCGCTTCTCCGTCCATCGGAGCAACCACCAAATCTCGACTTCTCATATCTCCTCCTGGTCATCCCCAATCACAGCGGTCTCATCCCTCAACAAGACCCGCCAAGCACTTCACTGTAAAATGTTGTGTCGGAAACATATTATTGTTGTATATTAAAGACCGTCTAACCTCTTTGAGTCGTATAAATAGTACTGAGATAAAATTCATGTCTCAATAAAACACGGCTCTTGTCGGTTTACAGGAAGCCAGCGGCAAACAGATTTTGAAAATAGTCGATATTATACTGTATTATTCGTTAGGTTAGGTTAGGGTAGTCTAGGATCTAATAAAATTGGAACATGGCGTGGCCAATCTGACCCATGTATGGATAGACCCTGACAAACAGCTCCGTTTGGTCGGATCCTTTCAGCGAGGAGTCACAGTGGACATATTACATAGTGGACATACATTTTACTTAGTTTACCTAATTATAAGGAATGGTGCTT
Source organism: Rhyacophila brunnea (assembly GCF_057557595.1). NCBI lineage: Eukaryota > Metazoa > Arthropoda > Insecta > Trichoptera > Rhyacophilidae > Rhyacophila > Rhyacophila brunnea. Next base: position 23,890,432 of record NW_028232904.1, on the reverse strand, counting down.
AAAGTTTTGATAACTCCAGCTTGGTCACTGTTAAAATGTTGCATGTTAAATAATTCACCTAAAACCTGGAAATTACCAATTCTATACACGTGTGGTCGGTAAAGCGGGGACAAAATAATAATGTAATTAATCTCAAAGTGAAAGGCAGTGAAATGACCGTAAATTTATCAAAAATTTATGGCTCAACTCTGTCCATCTCCCGGATCATTAATAGAAACAAAGGATACGTCACAAGACTCTAAACTATTATCAGTATAAAATAGCGTTTTCCAAATGGTGCTACGGAATAAAAAAATAAACTCATCCAGTTTGAGTAAGCTTTTGATAAAATTATTATTCGGTGATTAAAAAGGTGACCGGACAAAATAGAACATGACAAAACAGAACAGTGACAAAACAGAACATGTCAAAACAGAACATGGCAAAACAGAACAGTGACAAAACAGAACAGCCGGGGAAAAATGAAACATTAATTTTTGTGGAATCTATTCATTCATTAAATTTTAAACGAAATACATAAACTTATATATAAATATTAAAAAAAAAAAATTTAAGTGAAATCATCAAGGTATAATAATTATACATTCATTTTTTTTACAATACCGTTATTTTGAAAATAATGCATTTTTTTATATATATAGTATATACAATTGTATAATGTAATCACTGCATGTTGGCCATTCGGCGTAAATACCTCAATATATCTATTTGATTTTGATAATCATGGACAACTATTGCAAACACAAATATTTAAATTCCGTTTTTTAACTCTGCAGAATTATTAAACTGATAATTTCGTTGTACGTGGTCACCCAATCATTTTGAACATATTATATTGATTAAGATGAGAAATCCTAAGCTTGCGGGCAACACCGAGTTAAGTTTATTTGAGGCCTTCTAGCGATTAGTAATGCAGAAATTAGGTATATAATTTGATTTATTATGGCGTATTGAAAATCTGTGCTATTAAAATTCTATCAACATTATTAATAGAGATAGGACAATTTCAATATTAAATTTATATTTTTCTTGAAAGGTCATAGTTATATTTATCGTTGTTATGTTTTGTCACTGTTCCGTTTTGTCATGTTCTGTTTTGTCGTGTTCTGTTTTGTCACTGTTCTGTTTTGTCATCGAACCGATTTAACTATAAATAATTGACGCTGGCTCAACATTCATCCTTACATAGATGTTCTCAGAACTTAGAACATAGGTTCCTAAATATTATATGAAACATAAAAATATTATACATTTTAAAGTATTTTAATATTGCAAACAAACAGTTACATATTATATTATATAAAAAAATAATAAGAGAAAAAAATAAAATAAGTGATAAAAGGTGTAAAATTAAACGATATAAGTACAGATTATTATTTTAAATATTAATTATAAAACTATTGGTATATTAATACTATCGACTGAAGGTACTTGATGGAATTTGAAATTAAATTCTAATGGATTCAAGCTCTGTACTATTCCATTTAAGTCGTTTTTTGCGACCCGGGTTTCGCCTTTTAGCATCTTCAGGCGTCATGTACACTCACCAAAGGTAAACAGTCAGTAAAAAACCTAATTAGTAAAAACCCTATCTTATTAATAACAATACACTCGATAGCATATTATTATAATACATCGTCAAAACCTAATAATAGATCATTATTCTTTATAAACAATAAAAATACTACACTCAAGAGGTGTAAATCGTCAATTCTAAGAAAAATAATTAATGGAGTTAACTAATGAGATATTAGTCTTTAATAATACTCTTACATGGTGCCTACTTTTAATAACATTATTTAAAAAAAAACTATACATACGAACTCGTCTAAAATAATATAATTATATAAACTCACCTAATATACATGTATAATACTAGGTTTCTCCGACTGTATAAAATACTTCCAACAGTCCCCTGTATAGGTACCTTAAAAGCAGCCAAAACAGCAACCGCATTACTTTTTGGGATGTGTATGCTTATGCACTGTATCAGGTACTCAGTTGAACGGCATTCACCTGTTTTATCAGTCAAGCGACGACCAATCTCAGTCACTGTCTTAAAAGCAGACTATACTTGTCTTAGGATCCATGTTTCAAAACTCAGGAAACAGACAATATAATTAGGTGACAACACAAACATACACCTTTAAAAGAACCCGCCCCGCATCATACTTGTCTTAATCGAGTATATTACGAGGTACTACGTTTGGATGTGAAGCATCAGCAGTTTTTTACGCCTGGGAATGTCTCAGGACCAGACACCCAAGTCTTGCTACTCGCTATCAAGTGAGTTTTGACTGAGTTTACTGAAGAGAAAGTCACGGCAACTTAACAGAAATTAATAAATGTAATGATAATATTATATAAGATACAAAAAATAGAGCTAAAACAACAAGGACAAACAAAGTTATGTGAAGGAATCTTCACGTCCGCAATTGACGCCGTAAATTTTTTTAATGCAATATAATTGGCCTTTGTGGCGACCAGGTCGAATGACCCGATGGGCCCAACAGCTGGCTGTACCGACTTAAGCATCTCTCAATTAGGTGACATACAGTCATATTTTACAACGTTTTTATTAGCTCGTATTCTTGTTTGTCTGGTGGTTGTTTGTCCAGTACAAATCTTGCAATCAATTTTTAACTAACTTCCCGACAAGCTAAACATTTGATTTTTTTAGAATATATCAGAACACGATGCCAATGCATTCTTTTAATACTTTTAGCCATCTTTAAGCAGAATTGAATTCATTTTCAGTTAATTCTGTTTTGTATGGAAAGTTATTTCAGAAAAATTCGTAAAAAGTAAAAGACAATTATTGGTTGCTAAGCGGGTGGTCCTAGCACTAAGCTAAATTATTAATATAAATATGCGTTACTATGAAAATCAAAATTAAATGTCAAAATGACATTTCAGTATTCTATATTTGTTTGTTTTTTATAAACTTCATATCAAGTACAAGTTTGAGTATATTGAGCATAATAATTCAACAGAAAATTTAAAAACGTTGTATATAAAAAGTTCTTTTTATCTTGTAATTATTTATGCTTTGTTAGACTTGGGTAAAGAACCAGCTGAACCTGAGGACTGAACTGATTCATTCATATGAGATGCCATGAGCGTACCTACTACAGTAAAATCCCAAACTTAATACTTAAATTAACATAATTCGATTATAGATATTCTTGAAGTATGGGTAGCTGTATATATTATTAACATGAATGGATTCGTAACATTGACACTATGGATAAGATATAATAATATATTCCATTGTTTACCACCGTAGAGTCAATATATTACTATTTCTTTGAAAGTGAAGCTCTGTGAAGCTTTACCAGACAGGTAGTATAATAATATGTTAGAAATGATATTTTTTTTTAATTAAAAAAACTACTACAAAATGTAGGTCTTACGCCGTATTTCATCAAGAGTTATCAGTAGCAAGGTATCATTTTTAATACAGAGAGGGTATCATTAAAAATTAATAAGGACTGCGCGTGGCCTTTGTTGGAACAGGAAATTAAATTTATGCCGTCGCATATGATTCCTGTAATAATTGTTAACACCGGTTTTGGAATCCGTTATAAAACTACTTGTGTACTAAATTAAGCATATTTAGTCATTTATATAATTATATATATTTATAAAGTTCGTGAAATATCGCAAAATAATCACAGACGTTCAATAATTGATATTGTACAGATAGAAAGAAAAAATTTCAGTTTTGTCAAAAGTCAAAAGTTGCGATTATTGTGATATCTTCCGATAATCCTATAATTTTATGTTATTTATATATATACTTGCATAAAATAATATAGCAGTGAAAACAACACAAGTTTTACGTTTTTATTTATAAATTTCATAAATACAAATAAAAAAAACAATTGATAAATCTCTCATTTCCTAATGTGTAAATTAACAAATTAATCAATGAAAATGTTTAAAACAATTACAGATTTTTTTTCGGTCCGGTCGGTATTAATGTCAAATCGAATTTGCATAGTGATCAATGGACGAAGTCTGGCAACTCGGAGGGTAAAACATCGAACATATTTGAAATCCAACGAGCCTGGTCTGCGGATTAAAAGGTCCGCAGATCTGGGGTGCTCCACACGAAAAAAAGTCCGAAGACTGTAAATCGTCTGACTTGCATCCCAATGGAGCGCCGGCTTTAATTATACCATCTGGGCCTCCACTAGAGATTGCAATACCGGTATCCCAGTATTTTTCGATTCCAAAATACCGTTTTAAAAATCAGACAATACCGATATATTCGGTATTGACAGTGAAAATAAAATGTAATAATTAACATAAAACGCTTAACAAGACTATATTTTTAGATTACGCGATGTCTGGTTTACTTCCGTCGCCTTTTATTATCCTTGGTGACCAGCAATGGCACATTCTATAAAATATTATTATTTTAAAGAGATTTTTAAATATTACATTTATTGGTAGATACTTATGTTTTTTTTATTTATTTTACAAATACCGGTATTCAATAAGAAATACCAAAATACCAGTATTTTTATTTTAATTTGGTATTGAAATTCCTAGGCCCTCTACAGAATGGAGTTTTGTATAAACAGATTTTTGTTTTTACGAGAAATGGATGTTACCCACTTGCTCTACACAATAGATTAGGGCCATACTCTGTCTCTGATATATAAATTGAAAGCATTATGTGTATTTTTCCAGACCCAGGACTTGAGCCTGGAATCCACGACATTATAAACTGATGCGTAACTTATTAATAATTACTATAATACATATTGTGTATTAATCAATTTATATTATTCATTATAAAGTATTTTTATAAAAAAAATAATATTACGAGTAGTATGGACATTAATCCTGTCTCACTAATGTGTGTATTCTTTTATTTTTGAACAGTTTTGGAGAGGTTATTAATACATTATAATATATAGTCACTTACTAGTAAAGGATATTTTAACACTAACAACGACACAACTCCAAATGATAGGAAGTTCTAAGATTCTTTTACATAGGAAGTCATATAGAGGGGAATGGGACGATTTGACACCGCGAACTGGCCTCCGCCGATTGGCCTCCGGTAATTGGCCGCCGGTACAATCGGACGCTGACCCAATTGGCCTCCGGGACGATCGGACGCCGGTACAATCGGGCGCCGACCCAATTTGACACCGGCCCAACTGGCCTCCGGGAGATTGGACGCCGCACGGCTGAATAAAATGCGCAAAGGAAAAGACCTACGTAACGACTTGGTAGAGAAAGTAGACGCGACACTTTAATATGCTTCTATCTACTTAGTGGTTGTACCTAATATAATTTGCGCTTAACGTATTTTTATTATGATTAATAATAATTATTACTTATGCTTTATGCTGTTTATAAAAAGAAAAGAATTCTTTCCTCGTCAGAACTTGAAGATGTGCATAATTAAGTGGTTTATTGTGTTTACCTACCTATTCATATTTAAAAAAAAAACAAATATTAATAATGAATTGGTTGGTTAAAATAATATCTTTCGGCGTTTTTTCGATTTCATGTTATTATAATTGAACTTTATATGTGTACATAATCCGTAAATAAGTATTTTGAAGATTATGAAATTACAAACAATATAAGTAGGTAAACCACTTGAAAGGTACCCACATACCTAATTTTTGGTGTTGGTCAATCGAATTGGTCAATGAAATGTGTTGGTCAATCGATCTTTAATAATTAGGTGCAATTTATATTAATCACGCCGTATACGTAATAAATATAATAAGTCTATAATAATTATCAAACTATACCGTATTCAGTACCTACTTTATTATATATTATGTTGACAAAGCGGATTTGTATGTAGGTGTATATTATTATTAATACACCATCGTTTGAAATAGGTAGTAGGTATCTTCGACTTAAAATTGCTTATTCCATTTTTATTACTAAACGTATTTTATAAAAAACGCGCTAACTCACATTAGATGATTTCAAGAAAAGTTGACTTAAAAAATTCAGCATGGTGCATAGGTAAATGAATATTTTTTCATAGTGTGGTTTATTTTTTTACATTATTTTAAAAATAACTGGAGTAGAGTGAAGTAGATATTAATTTAAGTCGAAATGTTCATATGTTAAAAATTTCACCTTTAATTTACATGTGTATTTCATCAATACATATTTTTGTTGAAAGATAGATAGTATAGCTAACATTAATACATTATTATAAACATTATTATAGACGCTATACTAAGAGATGTCACGGAGACTTGAAGCTTTCGAGATGTGGCTGTATAGACGCATCCTCAAAATTTCTTGGACTGACCGGGTGACAAATGTTGAAGTTCTTACTCGAATAGGGAAAGACCACGAAGTTCTACGTAGTATCAAAACCAGGAAACTACAGTACCTCGGCTACATTATGAGAGGACAAAAGTACAGTATTCCCCAACTTGTCATTCAAGGAAAGATTAATGGTAAGCGTAGCAGAGGACGGCGCCGCATTTCGTGGCTTAAAAACCTCCGTGATTAGTACGAGTGCAGCTCCACTGAACTATTCCAGGTAGCAGACAACAAAGCTAATATTACCTTGATGGTGTCCGACCTCCGAGGGGATGGCTTAGTAAGAAGAAGAAGATAAATATTTATTTCTGAAGAAAATGTCACAAAAAATGAAAATGTCAAAAAGGTCCAAATTCACTGTCAGAATATGAATACGTATACCTAATATAACAAAAATAGTATGAAGAATTGGAATAAGTAACAGGGTAAACTTAATAATTATATATCCTCTTTGACAACAAAAGTCAATACCACCACCTGTCACCTGACCAAGGCTGTTTTTCAAGCCAACTCGATTTTATTTTATTTATTTTTTACGAGTTGTATTTTTTTGTGTAACTACGTCGAAATATATAATACCTATTATATAAATCACTAGGAAGCCGATGTTTGTGATAGGGAATTATTTTTAATTTACCTGTGGAAATACCTGGGTACGCGCTAAGGCCCCAGGTATTTAAAAATAATCTAATCTAACTACATCATTAGTCAGGGGTTAAAAATGATTGGTCATTTTCATGAGAATCATACAAAATATTATAATAGCGTTAAAATATTTTTAATAGGACAAGAATTTCGAAAAATGCCTAACTCATCGGCTAATAATCTAAGGGCAGGGCCATCCAGTGGATTCGTCCAGATTCATTATACCTAGCCAAACAAAAATATCAGCAAAATATAATATAAAACACTGGAGTGATCCCGAAATCGATAATTCGTCCTTGATTTAAAATATAAAAGCCGATTGCCAATAACGCGTCTGGGCGCGAATCCTGTTGGATGTCGTATTTTTTTTGTTAGGTTATACTGGGTAATTATTGAGTTTGGAAGAAATTAAATCATTAAATCGACATTAACTGATTACATTGCAGCACGTATTTATAAATTAAATAATTATTAGCATAACACAAATTATGACTTAATATGTAGAAATGAACAGAATTTAATATGTATATTAAATTTGTCGATGACCCAATCAGATGAACCTTTATAACTGCGACCGGTTTCGTCCACCCAGTGGCTAGTCTAGTCAGTACGATAAAAAATGCGTTTTATTAAATTAAATCAATAATACAATTCATTTCTACCATGAATTGACAGTTAACACAATAAAAGAAATATTATATTAAACAGAATTATAGGAGTTTGAAAACCCCTTTTTTGGAGAAAAATAGGTTTAATAGTATTATCTCGATCAGGGTTGGCGAACCTTTTTACGTACGCCGGCCAAAATTTCCCTATTATAATTTTTCGACTGTCTGACACACCGAGCAGTTTTTCATGAGAAAAAGATGAAAACCAGTTTTTAAGAATGCTAATAAAAAAGTTTAAAGATTATAATTAAGTTCTCGAATTATATTTTCACCGTGTTTCTAGCCGAAATCTAATTTTTTATTTGTTGAATAATTTTTTTCCTTGTTTTCAAAATTTCAAGGAGATCGTGGAAGCATTTTAGCAACGCTTCTTTCATATTATTATAATATTCCCTATCACTAAGCGTTTCACTTTCCGTTTTTAGCGATTATGTTTGAGGTAAAATAATAAGCAGCTGTTTATATTTGAATGACTGCCGATAAATTTCATCAAGTTGTCATCATTGTTGGTTGAATATATTTATCTGTAATTTTTGCCTGACTTTCATCGATTGGTAAAAATAATATTAAACACCGAAGAAAACACGCATTGCTCTGTCGTTATCATTTTTTAATATTATATACTTACTTATAGGAATATTAATTTATTTGAAAAACTTCCTTGTATATTATTAAATTATTGTAGGTTTTTTCTCTTTTTAAAATAAAACATTCGCGAGCCATGAAAAATTATCTCGCGTGACACTAGTATCACAGGCTCGCCATCACTGATCTAGGTGCATTCTGTAGGGTTAATGCTTTTAACTTTTGCATTATCTACTTAGTAATAGTATTTTGAGATGTTTAAAAAATACCTAATGATTATTTACCTTTGTATACATAGACCATAATTTCGGAGTATATTTTCGGGGCAGATTTTCATAACAACTAAAAATCGTAAAATAAAAAAATGTATAATCCTCGTCATAGACATTTTCTTTGATCATTGTGGGAGTGTCAGTGTAATATTACTTATATAAATTTGTGACATTTATGATAAATTCACGATTGAATATAAATTCCATAACGTTATTCCTGTTCTTCGGAAGCAGATTAATGCAACTCCATTTTTTTCAGAAATGAGTTTTTGACAGAATAATTAAGATGAAACCATTTTTAATAATTGATAAAAATGTCCTACAGTCAATCTTGGTGACTATCTAACTAAATGATTGCCAAGTTCTTGTCGGTTGACTTTGGGATCAAGACAATGTGTCGGAATGATGGGCTATTTTCGCGTAAGAGGCAATATGATGCTAATTATTACTGCTTATTTTAATAATAATTTAGTTTATATTCTAAATTTAATTAAACGTTTAATTTTTTAAAATATTCTAACAGTGCTTTAATGAATTAAATTTACCAAAAAGATGATCGCCTTTTGTTTATGTTTTTAGTTCTTATTAGTTATGACATTCATCAAAAATATAAATTGTTTTTTTCTCTAATCTAAATTGAGAATATGGCAGTTGCCGCCGTCTACCTCTGAGGTATATATATTATTTATTTAGTAGATTCTAATGTAATGAACAAGGAAAGGCCTCAGAAATACAATCATTTAAAGGTGCTGATAACCGTATTTAAAAAATATACAGGATTATGGTTGTAGAAATCCAATTGCATATTATAATGGACTCTTTCACAACTACAAAATGTCTCAATACGTCCGATAGTTTTTGTATAACTCCAAGTAGGCCTATTACTTAATAACCTATATATTTATAAGAATATACATACATTACTTATGAGGTATTAGATACAATAAATAATATGAATTATATTATATAATTAATTGCCATACAAAACCAATGATTTAAGAATTCTATGCGAAAGTTAATTTGAAAACCTTTAACAATAAAACGGTACCTAATTGTCAATTTTTTAATAAATAAAACAATTTAAAAAAACTGTAGATATCCATTAACTAATTATTGGGTAGGTATGGATTTTTAACTTTAAATCAAATAAAAACATATTATTTGTAAAATTATGGATACCCCAAACTGGGTAACGTATAATATGATAAGGTATAAAACGATTACTTGGGAGGATTGACTTATTCAGTATTCAAAATCGTGTTTAAATAACTAAAACTTCCAATAAAGTTACAAATTCGCTTTGTCAATATAATATATAATGTAATATGTAGGTACCTTTCAAGTAGTTTACTTACTTATATTGTTTGTAATTTCATAATCTTCAAAATACTTATTTACGGATTATGTACACATATAAAGTTCACTTATAATAACATGAAATCGAAAAAACGCCGAAAGATATTATTTTAACCAACCAATAATTCATTATTAATATTTGTTTTTTTTTTTAAATATGAATAGATAGGTAAACACAATAAACCACTTAATTATGCACATCTTCAAGTTCTGACGAGGAAAGAATTCTTTTCTTTTTATAAACAGCATAAAACATAAATAATAATTATTATTAATCATAATAAAAATACGTTAAGCGCAAAATATATAAGATACAACCACTAAGTAGATAGAAGCATATTAAAGTGTCGCGTCTACTTTCTCTACCAAGTCGTTACGTAAGTCTTTTCCTTTGCGCATTTTATTCAGCCGTGCGGCGTCCAATCTCCCGGAGGCCAGTTGGGCCGGTGTCAAATTGGGTCGGCGCCCGATTGTACCGGCGTCCGATCGTCCCGGAGGCCAATTGGGTCGGCGTCCGATTGTACCGGCGGCCAATTACCGGAGGCCAATCGGCGGAGGCCAGTTCGCGGTGCCAAATCGTCCTAGACCCCATATAGAGATAGCCGATAACAAGTTAGCTGATAAATACGCTAAAATAGCCACTTCAGACAAAACACCTTCAACTTACATGACGTCTTTAATTTTCTACAAACACGTATCTTAAAAAACACAACTTTTCGGAAGGGGCAAATAACAACTTTATTCTCTCAGTTTTTAATTTAGAAATACATTTTTAGTAGGTACCTATAGTTACACAAATTTTCATGAAAAAACTGTTATGTTTCTTCAATTTATCGCACTATACTTTCGACTAATCAATAATATTGCCAGAGATACGAGAATGCGTAACAACTTTACTATGAATATTATTGCAGCAAACACGTATCTTGACTTACGAGAAAGAGCTTCGGTATAATCATCTGTCGGAGTTTAGTAGTATATTGTATACTTACAAACACGTTACTCAAGATACGAGTTTATAATATTTAGAAGTCTTTTATTGTGATACGAGTTTTTGTAATTGCTTAAATCTATTATGTTATAAAGTATGTTTTGAGATACGTGTTAGTAGAATATGTGCGTATTCAAATTCTGAATTCATTACATCAAACAACTCAAAACTGTCAAAAATTGAGATACGTGTTTGTAGAAAATTAACGACAATGTCATACTTTCGCATAAAATACGAGGAAAAAATAACAAAGACAAAATAGAGCTATACAACAGCAGATTCTTAACTATGAAATCTTATAAAATCATTAACTATTATTTATGAAATCATTAACAATTGCCAGGTACATAAAAGACATCATACGAATTCAGAAAGATATTTATAGGCCACAGAGCTCTGGAGCCTTTCTAAATAGATTCCGATTGAGAGACGATGACAGCTGTTTATGTGAGGGCTAAATTAAAATAGTTTTGCGTGTCATCAACGACTACCCAATATTAGAAAAGGAACAGTGGGCTTTTGGAGATCTATGCAGACAACATAGCCATTAAATTGACTAATAAAAACCTCACAAAAAAACACAAAAATATTTAATTCTAGCGATTACAAATATTAAGAAAATAAAATCTATATCTTAATCCAGCGTTTGCTAAAGTGTAATATACGTACCCTCTGGGGTACGGGAAGAGTTTGGTGGGAGTACACACTTCACCGGGCTTTGGGTGCGCCTGTGAAAGAAGCATTAATACGACATCAATACAACATCCACGCTAGAAGGTTTATCGCAAGCAGAAGAAGAGCAATTGTTGGAATTCGCTTCAAACGGATTCTTGAAAAATAAATATAAGGAGTATAGTATACTTTAACAATATCATTGTAGTTGCAAAATATGTAACATGTGTATCCAGTTTTAACAAAGAATGTCCTGAAATACATCTTGCCTTATCCAACTTCATATATATGTGATGTTGCTTTTTCAGCATATTTGTAGATATTAAGTCAAAAAAAATAAACAGGTTTTTTGACGTGGAACCGCATCTCAGATTAAAATTAACAACCAGGAAACCAAATTATGATGATCTGTCTCAATATAAACAATTTCATTCTTCTCATTGATTATATTATTATTATTATATGATTATTATAATAAAATCTTTGTTATGACGTAATGAATGTTATTTTTAATATAACTTTTATTTATTTTGTTTATATTTTATTACGAATGAATTTTCTTTTTCATTTATTATTATTTTGTTTATGTACTAAAAAAGGAAAAAAAATATTTTAAATATTTTACTGCTACAAAACCATTTTTTTTCGGAAAAGTAATGATATCGTTCGCAGTAAATTAATTTAAAAGAAATACTTCAATAGAGCAAGAGTGAAAATAATAATTATAATGGTTATAAAAAGTGAGATTCATAATCAACTCAACCGATCACAAATCGTCAATAAATTAAAATTTATTAAATAGTATTCTTACTCCTCGATAATAATATGTAAGAAAGAATAAAAATAAAATGCAAGGAAATCGACTTATATATTCCCAGATCTCTTTCTCGTTATAATAGAAATCCATAAAGGCTGTATTATATAAGAATATAATATAGGCTGTGTATCTGCGGTGTGTAAAAAGTCAAGCATAAAATTTTACGTCCTTAATGAGGCATACAAATCAATTTTACCCTCACATATTTTTACCCAATGCCTCCGCGCAGTAATCGCTTATCGATTTTCCATCGGGAAACTGGTGTGCTTAGCAATCCGGCCTTGTCATAACACCCGTTTTTCGCAGGCTGTATTGAACCGACGGCTTTTGTATTGTTACAGTTTTTTAATTATATTGTTAAGAAAATCAATACTATCTACTCAGAATACCATGAATAAAATTATAAGTGCGTTTGCTTTGGACGACATTTTGACATATATCAATGTGTATTTATAATCAGTGAGTCGCCTATTTTCAAAATTCACCTTATTCTTTTTGTTTTGTTTTAAAATATTCACAAAAAACGTGTATGGAACCTCTACGCAGAAAAAATACCAATTATTTCTTAGGCCATTGGGCGGGTGCTTTTAATATTTTAACTACAGAACTTTTCCAATCAAACAATTGAAAAATTTACGGAGCTTGATATACTTTCCCGTATTGAGCAAAAGTTTTAAAATACTTTCTCTGTAACACTAAAAAACATTTTATTTGAAAATGGCCACCAGACGGACAAGTTGCGTTTTGAAATTGGACGATATTTTTCAACCGTTATGCTGACTGCAAAAGACTAGTTTTGGAATTGCTTATGTGTGTGCTGCTTGAATAAGAAATAAAATTGCATATAATTTGGTTCATTTTTGATCAAAACTGGACAGGTTGATTTTTGGAAATGGGCGTCTCCTATTACTATAAAACACAAAGTCTGTCAAGTGTAAGTGTGTTTGGAATTTCATCATCATCAGCCTGAATCTATCCACTGCTAGATAAAGGCCTCTCAAGGCTGGTTCCACAAATCTCGGTCCTATGCATTGCGTTCACACATACATTCGCAGTACTTTATCATTTAATCGATCCAACGGCCTCTAGGTCTACCCTGTAAACTTTTACATCTTGGGTACCACTGGATCACTAAAGTTGTCCAAAGATTGTTACTTCTTTGAACTATATGTCCAGCCAATTTTGACATGAGGTTTTAAGCGAACTCTATTACATCGCAAACTCTTGTCTGTTTCCTTATCCACTCACTACTCGTTTTGTCATTTCGCGATATGCCCAGCCCACACCTCTCCATACCACATTGTACTACACTTAGTTTCTGGATCTCTCTTTTACTTAGGATCCATGTTTCACACGACCTAAAGCGCAAAATTTTTAACCAGTGTGCGCTTCCCGTAATCATATTTGCGTGTTTGGGATCTAAAAGCTCCAAAATAGCAGGATTTAAACCGATAAAAATTTTATTGAGTATACTTTGGAAAAAATAGGATCGACGCACATATTTTGAGGTTTTTGGTGTTAGGAGGTCCCAAAACCTAAAAAATAAATTTTAAAATACATAAGAAAAATTAGTGCACAATTTAAAAAAATATATTTTAGCTCAAGGCCCTTCCAAGTAAAAATCTGATCTTGTCTGCAAAATCATCAGCAGATAATAATTATAAGCACTAAGTAGCTGCTATTTCTGTACCGGCAAAACAATATAGACAATAATGACCATACACAGTTTGATTTATCCGAACCTTGAGACATTTACAATGAATAAAGCGCTTGAATTAAAAAATGACCGATCAACGGATGATTTACTTCTTTTCTTCTTCTTTTGACCATGTCCGATCATAATAAGATCATTATGGGCATCCACAGAGCGGAGATTAGTATACCTGATCTGATTGTTTTTACGAGAAATGTCAGCCACTTGCTCAACCTATTAGGTCCATACTCCGACTCATACACAAATTGAAAAACAACATTTATATTTGCCAGATCCACGTCATTATAGACCGACGCTTCAGCCACGCTCCACTGCTAACCTGATGGTGTTTGTCGAGAATTCGTTTGTTTCTATAATCTCAGTAATCCCCCCATAAGGCGCTCGCCTTCCACCCGAGAGTTCCTGGGTTCGATTCCCGGTCGTGACAAAAACATTTATGTGTTTTTCTCAAAGCCTGGGTGTTTGTGATTGTTCAAAATTACTAACAACAACCACCTTGTACGAAAAAGCAAGGACATGGTTATTAATAATTCTAAAAAAAAAAAAATCTCAGTAATCCCAAGCGATTTTCCAATAGCTTTAAGCCGCTTCAATTCTCGATTTGCGTTGCGAGTAATAAGGTCAACCGTTAAATGCATTAAAAAATAACTTACGCAATAGATGTTTCTCCCATACTCAATTTTATGACGTATTATAAATAATGAACGGATAATTTATTAAAGAATACACTTGACAATTTCTAAAAAAGATGACTACATAAAGTCAATGTCAATGGGAAACATTCTTTTACTTATCCAGTAGGTAACACAACTATCCAGTAGGTAAAACAAAAAATAATATTACAATTTAAAAAGGTTTAATAAAACTGCCTCTAAGCCACCCTTACAAGCTTTTCTCGCTCCCAGTTACGCAGTCAACATATTATTATTATACCAGAGTCAGTGTGAACGTAATGCGCCCTAATTTTCATCCAGACTCTAAAGTACAGGGGAAAAGATGCGCAAACTTTTAATGATATGAAACTTTGAGCTTTTTTTGTTCTTTGTTCAAATCTCAAAGCTCATTGTTTGATCTACTGAAATGGGTTGTTTTTCACCAAGGTAAACAAGCATGTGTGTGCTCTATGCGATGCTTTGGGGTAACGTTACTTTTTATTGGTACATTTATTGTAGTATCAGCTGGAAACTTTTTGTTTAATAAGATTTATTTTATAATATTATTATATTATCTCCCTTACGTGTTAATAAAATATTACTTTGGTAATTTTACTTTTGCTTTTTCTGTTTATATGTTTTATTTAATAAATATTTTTCTTTCACAATACATATTATGTATAAAAAACCTCCATTGCATGACATTTTTAAGCAAAGAAAGAACAACAAATATTTAAACAGTATAATAAGTAATTACGTAAATAAAAGAAATCGACCATTATTTAGTCATTAAACAGTATAAAGTGTAAAAATAAAAATTATAAATTAGATACAAGGAAGTACACTGAATGGGCTAAGTAGACTTGAGTAGTTTTTTTAAGAATTTATAAAACAATGCCCGTGTATATAAACAACCACATGTATGAAATATATGTCGATATTCGAAGTGATTTGTTTGAATAGATTTATTGTGTTTCTCATTATTGGCATTCCTAATGGGTAAGTTATATAAAAAAAACATAAAACGAAGAATAATATTAAAATACACTTTGAGGTTGCTTTTGAAAATGAACATTGACAAATTTGAGAACGATTTAAAGGTGAAACATAATATCGAATTTGGTTAGGTTAGGTTAGCCTTATTTTGTTTCCATCTTTTGATTAAAAAGAAAAATGGCCATATTAATATTTATTTATTATATCATTGATTGTATGAATATGAGCCTAATGAAATATTAATACTAAACGCATTTTTTAAAGTGCAAATTGGATATTGAGAGAGAGTTTGGCAAAAAAAAATTAAAAAATGTCCATTATGTTAGGTTATTGAAGCTTAGATGTTTGTTTATGTATATTAAAGAGCATACGACCTTCAATTTCTGGATGATAACTCAGTGCCATATACATTTTATTGGACTACACAAGGGTCGCTGTTGTTTTATTATGCTATTCTTTCAAATAAATAATACATAACGTAAAAAATATCAAGGAAAGTATATTTTCCATTAAGAAGTGTATATTGAGAGAAAAATATACCTCTTAGGAGCAGATTTAAAAATAAAACATTGTTTCTGTGAAAAATGTAGTGTTTCAAAAATACGCGCGAGAAAAATTATTTGCAAAGTAAAAAAGTGACATTTTGTAAAATGCGAGAGCGCGAGAGCGCGAGAGAAATGCGCGCCCTCTCTCGGTTGAATTTTTTCCTCACCCAGATTTTGAGGCGAGTTAAATAAATGGAAATGATTTTTCATTTTTTATTTACAAGCAATCTGTATTGGAAACAGGCACGTACCATAGACGTGACGATTACGGAATGCTGACGGAAAAGAAAATGGCGATTGACAACTTCCGTGACACATTATTATTATTACTATGAGATAGATTAAACTTTCAGTCCTTTATCTCGCGTGTGAGCATCATGTCACATTATGACGTTTTTTTAATATTGAATATTAAAATTGTCATCTTATTGATAGTGTTGTCTGATCTAATATATATTTTTTTTTTATTTTGAGATTCATTTTATCCAGATTATTGTGTGAGATACGAGTAGGGCATCTAATTAACCGAGAGAAAAATATTACCCGAATAGCATTTTTTAAATTAACTCACCGGTTAACCGGATATGACCCCATAATTATATAAATATTTTCTGCACATTTAATAACTAATTATTATAATATATTTTAAAAAGTAATTACTTTTTCTTAATACTTTGTAGGTTAAGTTGAGATATGTTGCAAATCCACATTTGCAATACAAGGACTATTTTGCTTCTCACAAAAATATATATCACGTTAACTGTCACTATGTTATGTCAGTTGTAAACATAATAATAATAGGAACTAATAATTAATTATATATGTTTTAAATAATTTAAGTTGTAAGGTACATAATATTTCAGTTTTTCTTAATAGCCATACCACGTTTTAGATATTTCGTTTTACAGATTTGTATTTTGGTTCATATACTTATTAAGTATTTTGACGGTTATCCGTATAAAATTTGTCGGTTTCCGGTTTTTTAGTATCCTGTCGTTATCCGGTTAACCGGTTTTGGTTTAACCCGGTTCGGATGCTCTAGTCAAGCAGAACGTTTAGGTAGAATACAAGTTTCAATTTCAAAATGTATTTGTCTACCAGTCAAAATGATTCAAAATAATAGTTTTTTAATAATCATAATATTTTGTTTTTAGTTTTTAATTTCAAGCTGTCTGTTTTTTATTGATAATAACGGTTATACAATTAATAATAGTAGGTTCCGTTTTTTTTAATCCACCGGTGATGCAGACAAACATTCGTAAAATGCACTTCATAATAAATATTATTATATGGATGAGGTGTGTGAAAAATAAAATGACTAATATTTTGGCCCCACAGTTTAATTTATACACTTTATAGATTTGAACAAATAAATACATATTTTCAGATGAAAGTAACGGATAAATTAACCCTACTTGCATCGTGATAATAGTGAATATCCAAACTAGGGATTCCAATCCCGGGATTGATAAACATAATCCAGAAACTTTCAAGATTGATTTTTTTTATCAATTTTTATGGAAAATAAAATAAAAACGAAAATATAACAAAAAATACTTTTAATAACAAATAACTACATTAGAAATAAACTGAGTTTGAATGAAGTTTCATTTATACCCATGTGTAAGTTGCCGATTCATTTTATTTTTTCACATAAATTAATAAAAATGAGAAAGATTGGAAAAAAAACAATCCTTCGCACTATTAACAAAGTAATTCCACCATGATCTCATAAGTTTTACGGCAGTTTCAAATTTGGCTGACTAATTAGATTTATGAAGCGGAAAGGCCATACGTACACCGTGATTTGCTTTACTATTTTAAATCTCGCTAACCCATTCATTAAGTTTTTACTATCAGAAACAGCAATTTCATAATAAATTCACATTATTATTTATATAACGATACTATTTACTCCATTAAACTTATGTATTTTTTAGATTGAACATATACAATATTAACAATAAACGTCTTAAATAGTATACATTTATACTAGATGTAATTTTGACCGATTTTATCAATGTTATTTGTAAATATAAAAAATTTATATTAACAATGGAAAAAAAATGCCAATCCCGGAAAAATTGTATTGTCAAATTGTAATCCCGAAATCCCGGGATCAGAATTTTTGCTCGGGATTAGATTCCCTAATCCAAACTACATAATTTCTATACATAAACTTTATTGTAATGTAACATTTATTAAAAAAAAATATATATATATTTATATAGGTTAGGTATATGGGTTATAAATATAATAATATCATTCATACTCAAAACTAAACTCAACCAACATTGCAGTAAAGCTGATTCTTACATATTATTATGTTTTTTAGACGTGTAAAACCTTTTCTGAAAAAAATTAAGAAACAATTTTTTGTGTGAAATAGTGTATCAATGTGTACTAAATTTAAAGTAATCGTTGTTTTAATCATTATTTTTGTTGTAAAAAAGTATTTATTCAAATATTTTCTTTTCAAGTGCAAGCATACATTAATTAAATAATCATTATGTTATTTAAATTCAATAATTACAGTTTAAAACAAATTTTAGTATTTCATCGACCGTCTTTTGTTTTGATTAAAGCCAACGCCTTTGTTGATTGTGGCTATGCAAATTATTTACTTTCTATGTGTGGACAGAGATTGAGTTTCACACAAACGTCTGCCCATGTCCGTGTGTGTAGCAACAGAAATTCACACATAAAAATAATTGCAGCTATAAATCGCAGTTCTCAGTTTCCAATAAATACAAAGATATATTCATCAGAATCACCACCAATCCACCCCCTTGCACTACGAAAACAATCCAAGGATTTTGCAAGGTGGTATTATGTGGCCTTGGCTAAATTCATATAAGCAATACCCAATGCGGGTAGACGAATTGTTTTCAATAATGTATTTTTCTCATCCGGGATAAGCGTTCTTTGACTTTGACATCAAGTAGAGTAGTTTGGGTGCCAAAAGCCTTAAGGCTATACCTCAGCTAAGGCATGGTCTAAAAAGATCGTGACTAGGCGATGCGCGGATTGTGCAAATGACGCGAGCCGAACGAAATATAATTTGTCATAAAAATTCAACATGCGTCCATTTAATGTTGTGTTCATTGTTATATTACTAATAGTAATAGTATAATCAATGAGATATGTTTTCTTTTTTAAGCGCATACGTAAAGTTTTTTAGTCATCTTAACACGATTTAAGAATATATACCTGATATACTGGATTTTTTGTTAGTTTAGGTTAGGTTGGGTTAGGTTAGGTTATGTTAGGTTAGGTTAGGTTAGGTTTGGTTAACCTAACAAATAATCCAGTTTATCGGCTATTTTCAAAATGTGTTTTCCGCTGTATTCCTAATAACCGAACAGTACCGAATATGTTAATCCAACGCCATGACAAAACAAATCGACGTGCAGTCACCTCAACGGTCGGTCTCCGATTGGCGAGTACTGCGAAATTTTGGTCCACATACTGTTTAAAATTATTTGCTGTTTCACTTATGTACGCTCGTAAAG
Organism: Rhyacophila brunnea; assembly: GCF_057557595.1. Taxonomy (NCBI): domain Eukaryota; kingdom Metazoa; phylum Arthropoda; class Insecta; order Trichoptera; family Rhyacophilidae; genus Rhyacophila; species Rhyacophila brunnea. Next base: position 23,870,691 of record NW_028232904.1, on the reverse strand, counting down.
AAACCTCGATAGTAAATGCGAGGTATCCATAAAGGCATTAAGAAAAAAAAAGTATTTACATAATATTATTAAGTTAAGTATAAATTATATAGTAAGTTATTAATTAAATTTGAAACCAATTTTATTTTTTTTAATCGTTAAAATTTATTATTTTTAGGCATATTATAATACGTTTATTCTTTAATTCCTATATGATGTATAGGCTATGACCCTACATTACTGAAATCGTAGTAATGCTTTTAATATGAAATATTTTCAACCATTTGCAGGAATCGTTTGTACTTATTCGTGATTACTTATTTCCCAATCATCATTTAGGGTACAAAATCAGAGGTATCATTTTTATTAATGATTAAAAATGAGCATGGAAGTGACATTACACTAACCCAAGTTTTATTAACAGTGTTCCGTAATATTATATACAGTTAGTAATTAACTAAAATATGTCTCGTTTAATTCAATTCATTGTTCTTTAATATTATAATATTATTGTATTATTGGAACATAAATAAAATAATACTCATCATCATCATCAGCCCAAATCTATCTACCGCTGGATGAAGGCCTCTGTAAACTGCTTCCACTTCTCTCGGCCCTGTGCGTTGCGTTGCCATGTACTTTCGCAGAACTTTATCATTTCATCAATCCAGCGGCCTCGAGGTCTACCTTGCGGACGTTTTGTATCTCTTGATTACCACTGGATGACTAGATTTGTCCAACGATTGTCTCGAGCTATGTATCCAGCCCATTTCCATTTAAGGCTTTTAATAAACTCTATTAAATCGCAAACCCTTGTCTGCTTCTTTATCCACTCATTCCTCTTTTTGTCCTTTCGCATTATGCCCTGCATGCACCTCTCCATACCTCGTTGTGCTACTCTAAGTTTCTGAATCTCTCTTTTACTTAGGGTCCATGTTTTATACGCATATGTGATTACGGTAAGCACACACTGGTTGAACACTTTGCGCTTTAGGCACAGTGGAAGGTCGCATTTGAAGACATTATTCTCATTACTCCAGCCTAGCTTTACTCTGCGAACAATTTCATCAAATATACATTCATCTATAGACACTATTGTTGTCCAACATAGATGTAGCTTTTTACCTGTTCGAGCTGAGTGCCATTTATGAGAATCTCTTTTTGGCCTGCAAAGCGGTTGAACATGACTTTCGTCTTTGTTACATTTATTTTCAAAAGTACTTTGTTGCTTATTTCAGCGAGTTCCTGCTCGCTGAAATAAAATAATATTATGTATTCATAAATACTGTATAAAAAAATATTGTATATAACATATTATATTATTGACATGTACGTATATAAATCTAATTATTCTTTTATGTGTATGAATAACTTCTGTGTAAGATCACAGTTTCAAATAAAAATTTTATTTATAATATTATATTAGGTATTATAATATAATTTATTGTATCCTATTTATTTCCGTACCTAGTGAATATTTTAATGCATAATATTTTTTTTTCGACCATGTCCGATCCTGATAGGATCATATTATGGGCCTCCACAGAGTAGAGGTTTGTATTAACAGATTTTGTTTTTTACGAGAAATGGATGTCAGCCACTTGCTCAACCTATTAGGTTCATACCCTGACACACACAAGTTAAAAAACAATATGTGTACTTGCCAGACCTAGAATTCGAACCTGGGACACACATCTTCACAGTCCAACGCTTAAGCCGCGCGGCCACCGTGGGTATATTATATTGACTAAATTTACGTTTACGTGGTAAAACTTCATTATAATAGTGTTTTTAAATTAAATGTTCGATAATTTTATTGTATTATTTCAGTTTCAATTGAGTTACCTTCATTTTATCGATTTAATTTCTAATTAAGGCTTTACCTCAGTTGAGCCATGGTCTATAAAGATCGTGGCTAGGCGATGCGCGGATTGCGGATCGCGGGTGCAAATGACGCATGCCGAACGAAATATAATTTGTCATATAAATCCAACATGCGTCCATTAAATGTTCGGTTTATTGTTATATTAGTAAAAATTGCGGGGGTCTCTCCCCTCGACTTGCACGTTCAAATTAGAGAATCGATCGCTCTCCTTATGAAGAGGATCAATACAACTCTCGCCGGTGTCCCTCTGATACCGCCATCGAGAGTGGAGGGCGTGAGCTACAGAAAGACTGTATCTGAGCTGGTCTACAAGACCGCATATGCGGCATGGCAGGCGAGATGGGTGGCCTCCTCTAAGGGCTGCCAGACTGTTCTATACTTTCCAGATGTCTCAGTGAGACACATGGCGAGGAGACTGGTGCCGACCCACTGGACTAGTCAATTCATGACTGGCCATGAAAACTTTGCGGCCAAACTGCAGGGGTTTGGTTTGGCAGGATATGGGTCGGGTTGCTCATGTCGACACGACCAGCAGAACGCAGAGCACGTCCTGTGGGACTGTCTACTTATGGGCCCCGAACGAGTGGAGTTGTTTTCCCGGGTCCGACCCCATTCGGGCCCAATAGGACACGCGGACATGGTGGCAACCGAGACCAATTTTGCGGCCTTTACTAAATTTGCCAGAGCGTACGGGGGGCGGGACACTCTCGACTCCCCTTGCGACTCTTCAAATTAAAGTCACTCTGATAGTTGCCATATAAATTAACATCATGCATTCGCACTTCGGTGCAAGGTTGCATCACCAGTCCCGTGCGCCTCTGCTCGGGACAAAATAATGGCTTAAATTCTTTGATCTGGCATACGTAAGGGTTATGTTAGCCGGCCGCGTATGACGTGGCTGCATATACATAACGGAAGCGGAGGTGGGAGTTTTACAGACCATGTTCTATTAGTAACAATAATAATATATTTATTGACATGTTTTCTGTTTAAAGTAAATTAGTAACGTTTTAAGTCATCTTTACACGATTTAAGAATTAATACCCCAGTCGCCATCACAAAACAAATTGACGTATTCTCAACTCAACAATCGGTCTCTGAGTGCCAGCGAGTCTAAAATTTTGTCGCGCCTATAGTTGAAAATTATTATCCGTTTCACTGAAGTATCGACTTAAGTAAGTCAACATTAAAATCGCCTCTCTATTATTAATTGTCTTATACATTGAGATATTTGCATAATATAAATTAATACTAATACAGTTCTAAGGTTTTTAGGTACCTATGCTATAATTTAAAATGTTGTTATATTCAAGTCAAATTCTATCAAATAATAGTGCTTAAATTTTAAATATTTAGGGTATCTGCTTGGTTAGTTGAAGATTATTAAATTGAGTATATTAAATATTTGCATATGGCATGCGTGAAACTCCACAAACGGTCGTGTAAATTCCCCATTAACAAAGGTGTCCGGCAAGGTGATACCATTTCACCTAAACTATTCACCGCTTCTCTTGAGGACTTATTTAGGAAACTTGATTGGGAGGAAAAAGGTGTTCCAATTAATGGGGAGTACATCAGTCACATGCGCTTTGCAGATGATATTGTTATATAAGACCCGAAAGACCTCCAAGGTAGAATGCAATAACTCGCGGATATCAGTCAAACGGTTGGCCTAAAGATAAACGTTTCAAAGACAAAAGTGATGAGGAACTGTTTTTCGGACCTTACGAATTTTTTTATTAAGTGCACCCAACTCGAGCAAGTCAGCAGTTACGTCTGTCTCGGACAGCAGGTGCCAATAGACGGAAACATGGACGATGAAATTGCTCGAAGAAGAAAGCTGGGATGGATTGCTTTCGGACGTCTAAATAGTATCTTCAAGAGTGACCTACCATAATGTCTTAAGCGTAGGGTGTTCAACCAATGTGTGCTACCCGTGCTCACGTATGGCTGCGAGACGTAGACCCTCAACATGAGAGATGTCCAAAGGCTAAGAGTCACACAGCGAGGCATGGAGAGGTGTATGTTGGGCATTACGCGAAAGGACCGTAAGAGAAACGAATGGGTTATGAAACAGACAGGAATACGCGATGTAACAGAGTTTGCCAAAAAGCTGAAATGGAGATAGGCGAGGCACATAGTTCGCCGAAAGGACGGCCGTTGGACAAATGCCGTCATCCAGTGTAACCCAAAGGGCACGAAACGGCCACATGGTTGCCCTAAAAGCCGCTGGATTGACGAACTGGTAAAGTTCGATGGAAATACGTGACAGCAAACGACACAGGACCGAGAGAGTTCGAAGAAGCTTGGGGAGGCCTTCATCCAGCAGTGGATTGACCCCGGCCGATAATGATGATATTAAATATTTAAAAAATTAAGGGTCATCCTTTTGTTTCTTAGGTAGATAATAAACTATCCCTACTAAAATTTTGTAGAGAAAAGTATTTTTTAGATTGTTTCATTTCCTTGTTAGACTTTTGATTTAAGACGGTACTTCAGTGAAGCGGCAAATAATTTTTAACTATAGTCGCGACGAAATTTTGGACTCGCTGGCAATCGGAGAGCGTACGTCTAACTGTGAACACGTCAATTTGTTTCGTGATGGTGACGGGGGTATTAATTCTTAAATCGTGTAAAGATGACTAAAAAACGTTACCTATTTACTTGAAAAAGAAAACATGTGTATGAATATATTATTATTGTTACGAATAGAACAATAAACAGAACATTAAATGGACGCATGTTGGATTTATATGACAAATTATATTTCGTTTGGTACGCGTCATTTACACTAGCCACGATCTTTTTAGACCATGCCTCAACTGAGGTATAGCCTTAATTAAAAATCCTAAAATGTGTGAATTTGTAAAAATATTCTGCTGAAAACCTTTTTTGTTACAAATGAAAAAAAATACGTTAACGAATCTAACAAAACTAGTCAAAATTGTCAGAATAGTACACATTTATTAAATTTGATGTTGCATAAGTTGTCTAAGTTGATCTAAAACACAACTGCTATCATAGAAGTGAATAGATAAATTTATTATATTATTTCGTATGTACATTACATTTTGATATGAAAATGGATGAACACGTGTTTGAATAAATTTTATAAAAGTAAAAAGATAAACCTTTCGAAGGTTATCCATACTTATCCGTATTGTTGACGATGTTCACATCAACACATTAATAAAATATTACAATACTAAACTTTGATGAAGATTTGGTTTTGTTGCGTGACAAAAACTTTCAAAGATTATCCAATATACTACGCTACATAATAATATTATACTTAGGGAATCTAACCCGAGCCAAAATTCTGATCCCGGGATTTCGGGATTACAATTTGACAATCCCGGAATTCTGGGATTGGTCCTGGGATTGGCATTTTTCCCATTGTTAATATAAAAATTTTATATTTACCAAATATAACATTAATAAAATCGGTCAAAAATAAATCTAGTCTAATTTATACTATTTAAGACATTTATTGTTAATATTGTATACTTTCAATCTCGGAAATACATAAGTTTAATAGAATAAATAATATTGTTATATAAATATTAATGTGAATTTAAAATGATATTGCTGTGTTTGATAGTAAAGACTTAATGAATGGGTTAGCGAGATTTAAAATAGTAAAGCAAATCATGGTGTACTTATGGTCTTTCCGCTTCATAAATCTAATTAGTCAGCCAAATATGAAACTGCCGTAAAACGTATGAGATCATGGTGTAATTACTTTGTTAATAGTGCTGAGCATTGTTTTCTTCCAATCTTTTGCATTTTTATTAATTTATGAGAAAAAATAAAAACTCAAACTTCATTCAAACTCAGTTTATTTCTAATGTAGTTATTTGTTAATAAAAGTATTTTTCTGTTATATTTTCGTTTTTATTTTATTTTCCACAAAAAATGATAAAAAAATCAATCCCGAAAGTTTCGGGATTATGGTTATCAATCCCGGGATTCATAGGTATCGAAAATAGCTCGGGATCCCAGGATTGGAATCCCTAATTATTATACCTGTGTCTGACGCTGTTTTTTCAATTGATATAAAAAAAACCTATGACCTATTAATTGTAGTATAATATTACAATTTGTTATAATATATTGTAACCAAAGTTTTAAAAAGATTACAAGTTACACATATTTTATTTTTTTATAAAAATCGATGTTTATTTTAGAAATAAATATGAAAAAACATTAAAACTACGTTTTGAATTTGTCAAAAATGTAATACCTATATATATTTATAAATTATTAATTTAAACACTTACATAATTGCTTTTATTTTCCTATTTTTCTGGTAAATAGCTCTGGAATGTGATGTTTTTACCTTATTGATTAAAGATTAAAAACTAACCAGCGCCATCTGCAACTTGTATTCTTAGTTCAATGAAAATAAATGAGTACCACTGACAAAGTTTAGTGTGCACCAATTGTGTTGGATCTTAACTACCTACCTTCACACTTCGCCACTGATATTTATTGAATTATAATGATTTTTTCTAGTGAGATGTTTTCAAATTATATATATTCAGAAAGTTAGTTTATAGAAAAACTTACCTATATCACGTACTTTAAATGCTATCCAATTATGTTTGTCTTGTGACCTCAGTTAATTATTATTACGTAGAAGGTCTATAAGACAGATATTTCATAACTCTGTCCACTTTTTCATGGTAGAAAATAATATTATTACCTATGTACGTACAAAGTTGATGAATAACATTGCTAGCTATGAGTCAACAAATTGTAACCTTCAGATATTTGAAAAGAAATGATATATCTAATGCTCGTACAGTAAAGTTGGCCTTTAATATTATTTCACAGTAGATTTACTCCGGTCAATTTTCTTTCCTTCAATCTCTTCATTAATCTCTTTCTTTGCTTAGAAGAATGAAATCATCCAATGAAAAACGATAGAAATGGCAGGCTCAGCTGTGGATAACTATTACAATCATGCCTCTTTGGAATATGTTAATATGTTTTTCCCAATTGTTGATCGCAATTGGACTATAATTTTAAAGATGATGTGGATTCCGGATCTAGGGCTGTGGGCAATTTAACAGGATGCCAGACACTGACCTTTTATGATTTTGATGATGGCTCCGTGGTCTGGTTGCACTGTCGCTCACGCGGTATTGTTTGTTTAGGTTCCACGATGCGTGGCACCTTACGGTACACTGTTTATGGATGTTATAATATAGGGTTGACGAATGATGATGATTGATTATGAATAAATGATGAGAGCCGGTACCACGGCTTGCCAGGTATTCAGAAGTATCACTTATACTACGGTTACACTATATCAAGTTGACCCAGCCGGTGTCCACGAACGACTTCTGAATCAGTCTGTATAACGCTATGCGGCAACACGCACTCGTTTTGTTCGCTTGAGCTGACTACGCGCAACGGCTGTCTTGAAGTCACTAAATGTTATTTGCATCACTGTCTATCATGTCCCGTGACTGTCGGTCACTTGGTCTTGTAACAATAATACTAAAATTTGAGAGGGGTGGGAAGTATGGATAAATGCAAATATAAATGGCCCAACCATATTATTTTATTTAAAATAATAACGTCGACCATTTCCAAAATTCACTTTGTCCATTTTGTTTAGTTTTGAAATATTCACAAAATACGTGTAGGGAACCTCTACATAGAAAATTTAATGGTTTTTTTCTCGGACCATTGGGCGGGTGCTTTTAATAATTTAACTACAGAGATTTTCCAATCAAACACTTGAAAGTTTTGCGGAAAATGATATTATGCTTTCTCATATCGAGCAAAAGTTTCAAAATGGGTACTCATTCTGTAACAACGGAAAGGATTATATTTAAAAATGGCCACCAGACGGACAAGATGCATTTTTGAAATGGACAATGTTTTTTAACTGCTATACTGACTGCAAAAGAATAGTTTTGTAATTATTGTTTATAGAATATTATATATGTGCGCTTTTGAATAGGTAAAGAATATAATTGCATATTCAGTTGTTTTTTTGTCAAAACTGGACAAGATAATTTTTGGAAATGGGCGTCTCAATAGTACATATAAAAATATATCACTATCTATTAGTAGTTATACAAACTAATACATTATTTATAAATCGATATTTTATTGGTTTGCGTCAACAATAATCATTTTTTTTATTTTGATAAAAAATTTAAGTAAAAACAATTTTGTGTCCAATAATATAACATTGATAATATATTAAAAAAATCATCCTTCCTTTTAATGATTTGCACAGTGCCAATGGCACCCTTTAAAATATGAATGCATGTCACTTGAATGAAAAAATCGCTCCAATACACGTCGAAAAATCTTCCACCTTTTAAAAACTTTAAGACGAGCAATAAGCTCTCTTCTTATAAAGGACTGAAAATAACTTTTAATTATATTAGAGTATAATTCACGCACTCTATAGAACTCTAATCAATATATTCAGGTTACTCATAGGCTACTCGAACCACAAATTTGAAAGGTAAATAATTTTTATAAGCAAAAAACAAATTCAGTTACTTATTTAGATAAATATAATATTATACCAATTAAGAAAAGGTTCACCACTTCTTGTGACAATGTTATTGGAACTGACTGGCGCAGAGAAAAAAACAAACACCCTTGGTACGTTGACCATATTTTTTTTTTGTAAAAAAAAATCTAAAAAAAGTTTATAAATAGAAATATATATATATATATATTATATTATAAGTTATAAAGTCAATTATTAAATGCCTTATATATTGTTATACCTATCTACAAAACAAGATACTGGTGAAAAAACAATTAAATACAATGTATATTAGTGCACAGAACCATAGTGGTGATAAAATATTACTGGTAAAAACTATTTAAATACTTACCTATGTTTTTTTTATTGTGTAGGTACAAGAGAATTGTTATACCAATATAATATAATAAACTTTCAGAAAAATAGCTCACTTAAACGCGATATTTGCACTTATGCAAGTATGAAGTATGTGTATATTTACTTAGCTGTGTAATATGATTTACTTTTTTTTAAACTCTACTTTTAAACTTACATAGCAAATTTATTTACTTCTATATTCATATATCCTAATATATTTTTAAGTCATGTTTAAAATATGATAAATAATTTTCATTTAAAAACACAGACCAACAATAGGTTTTTGAACATAGAGTAAATCTAAAGGGTATCACTCTAAAACAGTACTTAGTTATAAAAGGCGTAATAATATGGTCACCGTTCTTATATTACTATAAGTCCTGGCAAACGTATTTTCGCTCACTAACTACTGACTGATGAGCCATCTATCTTTGTTAGGATTTTTTCCCTCAGGGTTGTGCGCACAGGATAGTTTTCTAATCTGAGAAGTCCTTTGCGATGCACAATTCGCCCTACGTTCAGGAATTACACTATAGTATCGTATCCTCATTAAAATATTTTTAACAGCATCCAACTCCCAAGTCTTTTAAGAAAAAACATCCTCTTACATGAAAGCATACCGTATCTCGTCTCTAAAAATAATATATTTATCCATGCCAACCTAACTACATATCATTTTGTGTTAATTTTGCTGTTACAATACATTTAGTGAAAACTTAAAGGCCAAGCCAAACTGCGAGTGGTACGAAAGGCGTAAAAGCTCCGTTTAGGCTCCCTGCGCCGTGTGCGCATTGCACGGGTTCTTGCAGTGTACTCATACACTTACTGAAAATTGTAGGCTTTTGAGATACTAAAAATATAAATCGTTATAAAAATTGATATTATATTTTTATTAATCGAAGTTAAATATTACTTGCAATTCTCGTTTAGTTATAAATTTTTTCAGAGGTTTGTAAAAGCCATGTTATATTATATAATATCAAAAGTTTCGATTGAATTATTAAGGAAATAAAAGCGGGTTATTGTTTTTTTTATATTTTTATTTCAATAATAATTATTCAGTTAAATTATTTAATCTGGTTATTTTGTTTTTTGATTTATTGAAAAATACATCGCTGAATTTCCTATTAACATAATGACAGCACTATTTTGCCATTCACCAATTTAAATATAGACATTGTTTACAATACTATATTAACTGCAGGCAGTAGGTAATTAGAGTGGGTATATTGTTTCGGCACCGTGTCAGTTGAAGTACCGTATTATATTAGATAATGTAATCTTAAAATCAGAAAAGCTGATCTTATATTTAGTTACTTACTTTTTTCAACTTACCCATATGTGGCGTAATTTCTATTTCTGCCATTCTTAGAAATATTGACCAGTGTATCGCTAATTTGAAACAAAGAACGAGCGTCGGCGTGGTGGAGCAACAAATTGAAGAAACTTACTGAGGGCCCTGAGAGAAACAGAGGATCGAGAGGGCATAAATGATAAAAAAGTGGTCCCGATCCTAAGCCACGAGGGAACGACCAAGAAGAAGAATTTTTATAAAAAAAAAATGCTAACCGCTGGTTAGAAAACATAAGTTTAGGGTGATATTTCAGCACGATAAGTTTATTATGATTACAGTTTTGGTACACCGTGACTAAATAAAAAAAATATTATATTAATTTGAAGATGATGGTAGTGGATTTTGGATCTACGTTAAAGTTCCCACCACCACCCGTCATATATGGACAGCCGTGGATATGCACGGCCGCTTTCTATGACGCTTTAAAAGTGTCTGAAATAAGTTATTTTAAGTGCTCATTCCGTCCCGAGACGGACGCAACTTATGCTGCAACCATGCACCATAGTGCTTAAAGAATAAAGTTAAGAAAGATTTTTTTTTTTGGACTGGCTCTGCTGTCCGCTGATGTTAAGCGCTTTGTGTACCCGCATACTGAGTGTCACGAATTGAAATGGATGAGTCTACAGAAGAGTCGGGACTATCCCGCTCCCCATACGACGCTGCAAATTTCTCGAATGCCGCAAAGTTAGCCTCGGTTACTATCAGATCTCCATGACCAATTAATTGGGACCGTGTGAGGTCGGACCCTGGCAAACAGCTCCGCTCGTTTGAGTTCCATAAGCGGGCAATCCCAGAGGATGTGTTTAACATCTTGGTGGTTATGCCCGCAAGTACAACCCGGCCCAAGTATTTTGGATCTAGGAGGGGGGGATTTAAACAGGATGCCACACCATGTCCTTTTACACTGGCGTGTGCTAAAGCTGATTTGGTGTTCACGCACTCACGCACTCACGCACTCGTAAACAGATGGTTCGGAATGTCACTCTCACGGTTTTACTTAGGTTTTGGGATAAATAATGATCAAACAAGTTCAAGATGGATGATAGACGTGACGTTTGCTCAAACCGTATCAGATTTAGCGAAAGTCTTTGACTGAGTCACTCTACTTAACGTTGGCTTAGCTTTAACAAGCCTATATGACGTAACTAAACTTAACTTTCATCAAGGTCGATCATGACCCACGACTGGTGGTCGCCTGGTCTTGTGACAATAATTCGGTATTTGAAGTTGGTGGAAAGAAAGAATGAATACGACTTTAATTGGCACAATCCTGTAGGTGTTGATAAAAAAGTGACACTACCGCGTTATGATTATTGATGTAAGTCCTGCACATAATAGGTATATTATTAAAATATAAAAACGACGTACTTAAAATAAGTAAGCTATAAAATAAAAAAAACTTAAGTAACATTTTTTTCGATGGCAATCTGTTTTTGTAGAGCTATGATAATGTAAATTACACTACAATTTCAAGTAGTTTTTATTACTATCGCCAATGACATTTGTATAGTATAAAATCAAGTTTTTTATGTGCTCACTAGTTTGGTATATTAAACAGCCGATTTATTTTGCAAAAAATATATGTATGCGAAAATCCCCGACACGCAAAAGAATCATTAAAATAATATACCTAGGAAAACTCCCGAACCGCTCGCTCATTTATCACGGATTTGTAACAATACTTGCAAATTTGCTTTGGGCGTTTCATATAAAAAAATATGCAAAGTTTATCAAATATATTTTAACTTTTATCTTCAGATATTTAAAATTCTTGTTTGCATTATAAAAAATTCTTTAATGTAGTGTTTTTTTGTTTCTCAATAATTGGGTGAATCCTAGTAATCTGTGATGAAAAATAGTCAGGATAAAATGAGAATTAAATAAATACAGCATACGGAATCACATCACGGTTCGAATAATAGCCTGACGCATACACCACCGTTTTATCACTCGGATCATTGCGTTATTAAAAAAGAAATTGTAATCTACAGTAACTAGTTAACTTTAAGTCCCTTGAAAATCACCAGCTTAATAGCTTGTACCTATTGAATCTTGGGCATAGTTTTTCTGATCCTTATTATTTATCGTTACAGGATTGGTGAATAAACAAATAAAAGCACCTCCGGTTTTAATATTTATTCAGAGTTCACAGAGATTGATCTACAATAAAAGAGAATGCTTCAAACAGTGAACGGAAATAGTCTAGCATAAGATGACTCGTTCGACCTCATGAGCAGATGAACTTGCCAAAGGATTAGTTGACCTCAGGTGTGTATTGCATTTGACAACTAAATAACCATACTTAGCACTAAAAATGGATATCAATAGTGTAAGGTAGAGGACCTGTATAATGAAAAGGGTTAGAGTTAATTAGATTAAGCTGAAACTGAGAGATTGTGAGTGAAAATTACAAAGTGAACAAAAGGTTAAATCTTATTCCGTCTACAAAACGCAAATTCCAGGGTTAAATGTAAGTTGTACGTATGCAGTTCATCATGGGACACTTATTCGTGTGCCGCAGTACGTGAAACATGAGTTCCGTTAACACTTTATCAAATGACAAGTTCTTCGTTGAACATTTCACCGTGGAATACATTAATTTGTACGTATCTTACAAAATGCGGCGATAGTTTACAAATAGTACTGTTTTAATTAGATTAACCTTAACCTTATTGGTAGATTATTTGTGTCGCCTTTAGGTTTTTGTTTTGGTAAATACTTGTTTTATAAATATTGTTCAGTTGAAAATGTACCTCTGAGGCGGACGAAACCGGTCCTAATCTCTAGATTAAAAATGGAATAAGTACTACAAAAAATTGCGTTTTATTAAATAAAAACAACAATAAAAATAACCCTAACCTAACCTAACCTAGTAAAGATACTCCACATGTTGTAGTGTACGTACAAATATACTTCGCGGTGAAATGTTCAACGAAGAAGTCGTCATTTGATTAAATGTTACACGAACTTATGTTTCACGTACTGCGGCGCACGAATAAGTGTCCTGCGGTGAACTGTTTACGTACAAATTTCCGGATACGGAATTCCAGGCAAGTGCGCTATCTGTAGATATCTTTTCGAGGAATCCATGGCCGCTACTTCATTCCTTTCCCAACCTTTGATAACCAATTTTCTTTAAAAACAGTTATCATAATGATAGCTGAACAAAGTTTTATTTTATTTACAATCGGTTTAAAGATATACTACGTAAGAATGGTTGATGTTTTATTTTATAAAGTTAATCCTTTAATAACGGTTTAGAATTTATGCTCTTTTTTTCGTTTCTTAAACAAGTTTATCGTTTTACGCCCGCTTTCAGAGCAAGAACCAAACACGGTTTGCGCGATTTTTTCCCTTCTTAATCTGGCCGTAGAAGGGTAAAAGCATGATTAGAGGAAAAATTAAATATTAAATTCGCGTAACATTAAATACTTTTTTTTAAAGCCAAAAAGCTTTTGGGTAAATTGCTCGCGCATGAAAGCTATGCGTTATTTTTTCATCTTTTTTGTTAGATGCTAACTTTCTTAGTATATAATATGCTGTGTTTAGAAGCTGTATGTACCTATAGATTACAGATAATGTTTTTTTCTTCTATTTATAGTAAAATCTCATTCATTTCATTACGTTTTTGTTTAGTTATGAATTCCTTTTCTCTTATTCTTCATATTTGCTAGTTAATTAGAGTATTTAAGTTAAATTTCAGAATGGGAATTGAAATATTGAATAAAACAGAAGTTACAATATTACCATTATATTTTATTTATCCTCAAATTTTACATTCAAACAGAACTTTAAAACCTTATACTTGACACCGCCAAAAGTTAGTATGTCGATAAATTAGGTATTTAGAGTTAAGAATGGATTATTTGTGTCTATATTATGTATGCTAAAAAAATCAAGGTCATCCGATATATTATAAAACATGCACATAAATCACAAAGAAAGCAGCATTATGTCTGATTTTAAAGGCCATATGAAACTTCAAATTGCAATTGCTCCATTACATAGTTTCAAGAGTTAACAATTTTTGCCAGTAACACCACAATATTATAAGACATTGACTTGGGATTAGGTCTCAAATTTTCTGTATAAAAACATGTTGGAGTTATGATTAGATTGCACTTTAGAAACACGTTATTGCTACTGTCAGATATATAGATAATAATAATATCTGAGGTTATTAGGTTGTGACGATGAAGGAGTGATTGTTTTGGACTGGTGGTTTGTTGTCGGTCGGTTTCTCGCTTTATTTAGTGGACAAAGTTTAATCGGTGTCAAAAATTTGGATTTGATTTATGTCAGGTTCACCACTTTAGGGTGATAATATTGTGAGGATGAAGACTTACTGTAGTTCGACTGAATTGAGAAGAGCGTTTATTTACCGAATAAGTAAATACAATGACAAGCTGATGCTACAGTAGACAGAAAAATCAGTACAAGGTAATACTCGGTGAGAAATGTTCAGTCCGAGGTGTGATGATAAAGAGTGCATTTCCATCAAATAGCTTGCAGTTGAATAATGTTGAAGATAAATATTCAATAAAATTGATGTAAGCTATTATTGATGTATGTCACAATTGAAGAATGTGCTGCATTCGCATTAGCGTTCGCTGACAAGGCTTGGGGTTACTGAGCCTCACAGACGTATGTTACACTTGCAGTTTTTGCCGACGGTAGATGAAGTGATTTGGCATAATTGGGCAATTCGCTGACTATCGCGTTGCTGCAATCTCGCAGCGTTTGGTGACACGACCCTGGGCTATTCAACCCCACATATAGATAAAATACGAATATCATGTTCAGAGGGTGGATCAAAAAGTCACTACTAAGAATATTTGTATCGTGGCCATTTTGGTTTTAAACCAAATTGGGACTATTAACATCTTTTGGCGAATTGCGGATATTTCTGAAAATCTCGATGAATTGAAAGGTGCCCTGGCGGTGGATAGAACGGAAAAGCTTGGTAGAAATTTAGGGAAGGCCTGATTGGCAGATCCTTTTCCAGATGAGAAAGGGTGATATGACAGTGAGTTGCAGTCAAAACTTCGGCAAAATCATAAAAAACATCTTTTGGTTACAAGAAAAACTTTTTTGATCCAAGAAACATTTTAAAATTCCATTAATGTTTATGCTTTGGTCTCATTAAATCATCATTACAATATTTGCAAGCCCTACTTATTACCAAGTTTTTCTTAGCTCATATTCTCGTTTGTTCTGTGGATGTTTATCCAGTATAAATCTTGCAATCGATTTTAAACTAACTTTTTGACTAGCTAGACATTTGAAACTTTTAGAATATATCAGAACACGATGCCAATTCATTATTTTATTACTTTTAGCTATCTCTAAGTAGAATTGAATTCAATATCAGTTAATTCTGTTTTGTATAAAAAGTTATTTCAGAAGAAATCCGTAATCCAATCCACTATTATTGGTTGCTAAGAAGGTGGTCCCAGCAACCAAATTATTAATATGTACGTGCGTTACTATGAAAATTAAAATGACATTTCAGTAACTGTTTGCTTGTTGCAAAATAGCGAAAAAATGATTTGTTGACAATTGCTTTACTTGTCCTAAATTATTATAAGTATTACATAATATAATCGTCAAGTTTATATGATTCAATCGAAAATGTAAAAACGTGGTATATAATAAGTTCTTTTTATCTTGTAATTATTTATAACATAACCTTACATTGTACTTATTACTATTAATTTAATAAACATACTTCTTCAATTAAGTATAGATTATTTCAATTGACTGGTATATTATAATTTAATATAATAAGATTAACAGTGTTATGAATATAGTATTAATTATACATATTAATATGTACAATATTATAATTATGGGAATCAAAATACATATAGGTAAGATTAAATTTACATAATAAGATTGCTACATACAGATTTGATATGGCTGCATTGTTGATTTAGAATGATATAGAGGTGGATAATTTTATTGTAAGACGACACATTGGTTTGTCATAATTCACTCATAATAATATCTTGGTAAAGCATATTTACATAGATTTGGTACTGTATATTTAGTTACTGTGTATATAATGGTAGAATGTATATTGGGGAAATATATTAATACTAATATTTGTGTCGCTACATTTCAAAATCAGCCAAGTCCACCTTTAAGTATTTTTGAAATTTTTGTGAATAATTGTGAATTATTGAAGAAATACTGCTTTCTAACATATCTGCATTATCAAAATGTGGAAATTTCTAATTTTAAAAATTCAAATACGTGTATTAATTAAGGCTCTAAGTACCAAAAAGTAGTATTGCCTGTAGTTACAAAATACCGAGTCATTACAGTAAAATTGCATGAAGCAGACCTTTTGAAAAATGTGGTTTCACAATGTGAAGCAATCACGGCAGCTTCTATAATTGTAGGTATTAAGAACTTGAAAGTGTCAACACACCATCGTCAGCCATTTTATATTGAATGCCGTTGACCACTGCAGTGGTACTTACACCATTATAAATAAAACGCGCCAACGGACTTACAATGTCGACAGGTTTAAATATTTAACTGTATTTTTTTGACTTGTTTGAGGCACTTAGATGATAGTTGAAGTTAGTTATTGTCGTCGGTATGTAGAACATTTTTGTATAAAAATGTCAGTTTTTATTTTTTTTGTTCTTAGCGCCTTAATTAATACACGTATTCATTCTATAATCAAAATAATATAAAATTTCACCCTTGTGACTATGTACTTGAAAAAACAAAAAGCCGTTTTTCTCATATTCAGCCATTATGGACTTAGCTGATTTTGAAATTAAGCGACACATTTATGCTGTACATAATATAGTTACTAAAAATATAACCTACTATTAATTACAGCATTTACAATTTATAACATATTTTTTAAAATACTAATTACTGACAGGGAGGCGCAAGAGTTGGCAATGGACCGAGGAAAGTGGCGCCAACTTGTGCTTGCCCTATGCCCCAATGTTGGGACGTGACATGGTAAAGAATAAGAAGTTGCTGACAATCAAAATGACGAAAAACTTTTTATAACGGGATTCAAAGCATACATTTTCTTACAATAATTTACCAAGAATTTAAATAGATAATTTCAACATTAAAATTAAATTAAAACCGTAATAAAAATCTTTTTGAAAAAATACAACACGCAGCGGGTTCGAATATGCGCCCTTCGGGATCCGCGTCCATGTACCTGACCACTAAGCAATACGCGTCCATTTAATTTCGAACAGGTTGACTAATGATTTTTACAATACTCTAGGTATATGTACTTTTTTAATTGTGTTACTTAATAGAAATCGGCTTTTGTATTCTAAATCAAAATATTATTATAATAACCTTAATAATCACTAACTTCAAATTTTTGTTTTAATGTAAGTATTTGTATTTGCTAATAATTTAATAAACTATTTTCTTTATTTAACGGCCTACATTCTCAGCGTAGGTCAAAATGGAGATTTATGTAATTTTCAGAGCATAACCCTGGACATTCCTTAAACGTTGTAGATAATCTATTTATATAATTTTTAAGCCTTATTATCCTCTATGTTTATTTTAAACATTTGAAGACTGCTTAAAGTATTTTTATTACATGAAATAGTATTCTTTTAAACCTCTCGCTCTAATTTTTTAGAATATAGTCATATTTCAGAACATCCATGTGCAGTGGTGTTAAGATTTTCATTAGTAAAATTAATGTTAACTTTATATAGTGACATATTTACGATAAAAAAATATATTTTATAATCTTTTTGATCCCAAATTTGACAAGAATTAGGCATTTTATTATTCAAAAAATGGGCACGATTAACACATTTGAAGATTATTCTAAAGACACTGATTATAAGTTAAAGCTCCATTTTCACCTACGCTGAGCATGTAGACACTTAACGAATAATTTTATTCATAATGCATAAAAATGTCACATTTTTTATTAAACATACTCAGAAGTATTTTTAAATTACGTATTTTCAATACAAGAATGTGTAATATCCTTAAATCTACATAGTGAATTATTCGTTGAATAATACAAATAGTTTAATAATAATTGACAGCTAAAAGCATTTTTATCTAATCAATGGTATAGATATTATCTAATATCATAAAGAAAAATGAGCTTTTATAAAATATGCTTTTATCGAAAGCTCTTTTTTAATAGAGTATAAGTGTAACTATAATTATATTAATCATTTTCCAGTGTACTATATGACAACATTTTCTTGACTATGTGTTAAAACTGTGAACTAACATGCTCCTCCCATTTTTAACCGCACTTCCATTATAAACTAACAAGCTCCTCCCATTTAGTTGACAACAGCGTCTTCCTTCACATAGCCAAGAAGATGTTGTCGTACAATACCAAAGAGATTTTTGTATAAACAAAATTTACGTTACGCAAAATAAAAATGTGTAAAACTTGATATACTTTTATATTTATATAAAATGACCTAACGAAAGGAAGATTCTTTTTTAAATTATCATGAATTCACAAATTGTATACCTATGTACCTATTCCTAGTATAAAAGTATGATTAGGAAATTACGATTTTTCCTAGTGACATTTTTAAAAGTATTTTGTGGCGATTTCTAATACGTATACATATACAAAAGATTCTCTCGGTTATCAAAATACTTCCATAATAAATTATAATTATTAACGTTTACCTAT
This sequence comes from Rhyacophila brunnea, assembly GCF_057557595.1. Classification (NCBI taxonomy): domain Eukaryota; kingdom Metazoa; phylum Arthropoda; class Insecta; order Trichoptera; family Rhyacophilidae; genus Rhyacophila; species Rhyacophila brunnea. Next base: position 23,851,925 of record NW_028232904.1, on the reverse strand, counting down.
TAATTGAGTTTTCAATCGATTTTAATCACCCCGCCTGCCAATAAAGCAATTAACGTAATCACTATTCCACAGGCTCTCAATTTTATTATTTTCTCCGTTAAACTATAAAACGACCCAATTTATTGGTAATTAAGTGAACGATTTACGCTCGAGGCGTAATATATTATAACGTACTAGATTTTAGGTAATGTCGTTATATACCTATAACATGATAATATCTAAACCAGCGATTTCCAATTAAATAATAATCCGAGAACCTTTTATAAATAATATTGTAAATTATATTTACTAAAACCCCTTATATATTTATAAGTAGTTCATTATCAAGCAAAAATCTATACAATTGTATGATAGTTATCCATTTATCGAGTCTATTGCTATTTTATCTATATAAATGATGGCTCCGGAAACAAAAGCGGCATTGTCCATTTTCATCAATATGTTGGCAAGTCAGTAAACAAATAGCTTACATCTTTCTTATTGGTATAATTTATGAAGAAAATGTTTTGAAATTTGTTTGTATGCTAACAATCTATAACATGTTGTAATTCTTTTTTTAGAAATTATACCTATAAGAAAGATGTAAGACATTTTTAATTACTTGCCAACATATTGATGAAAAAGGACACTGCGGTTTTTGTTTCCGGAGCCTTAAATTATTGCATTTATATTATAGTCTTGTTAATACACTACCATTCAATAACAGTAGTTTATAGGAACAGTGTTGTAGTGGTTAGTAATATAAGTGAAACTAAACAACGATAATATTAATATAATTAATATTAAATTTGAATAAATTTTTATCAAGTCTATGTTTTAAATGCATATTTTTTGACAAAACCCATTTGCGTGATAATTATACAATATACCGTTAGATAGATTCGAGATAATAAATTCTCTTACCTTGAAAAGAAATCACATAAAAGTTACGTTTTAAATAGAATGCCGATTCATGTCTGCAGGGTGACGCTAAAAACGCGGAAATTTTAAATGAAATCGAACTGACTCAGTTTTCGTCAATCGATCACAATTACAATACTTTATCGATTCATATGTGTCTTCTATCTATTATTACGATGACAATGTTTGGTCCAATTATTATGGTGGCTCTAATCCCATATAAATTATTTACCTACCTCCCACAATCATTCTTTTTGCACCTGGCAAGCTATTAATAAGGCATTTATTGGCACAAACACCTGTTTACCTACAACTCGTTGAGACGTCACTATTGGCATCAGTTTTCAGTGTCACTGCGACATATGGTGACTCATCCAGTAGTTATTGTTCGACTTTTATGGCCGTGCGCACAAAGCCGGCCATACACAAAATGCGTACATGTTCGCCTGCCTTTGAAGACAGAATGTCAGGCTCAGGCAGTGATGCCAACCGTACTATTTTTATAGTACAATACTATAATTTTGATTCCGCGAAAAATGTAAAATACTATAATTTTACGCCAAATATACCAAAATACTATAATTTTAAAAGATTCAAGATGAAAAATGTTCCTGTACTATATATTTTTCCGAAATACTATATTTTTTATGGCTTTGTACTATAATCAGCATATAAAAATATGGCAACACTGGGCTCACGCATTTCTTTTGAATACTTTAAAATCTCGAGCATTTGTAGTGACACCTATTGTGGGGAATATTCAACACTAATTTATTTAAATTCATTTTATTTAATTTGATATGACTTTAAGTTGATATGATTTTCTACTGTAGTTTGAGCAAACGCCACGTCTACCATCTATAATAAACTTATTATCTTCATTCCAAGACCAACATATAATCGTGAAAGTAATATGTAATCCAACAGTGTGCGAGTGCATGAACCCGGGATCTGCTCAAGCAATACAGCCAATCAACGTCGTGGTTAGTGCCTTAACTGAATGCCGTATAAGCCGCTCTCCCCCAGCATCCAAATGCCAACCACAAATACAGTCCACATAAAAAACGCCGCATGCATATATTTATATTTATACAGGCTGAGTTGATTTATTAGGTTAGTAGATTATCCAATTGTTTTCTTATTATATAATACGAGTACTTAACCGGTAATTCGATAATTTCAATTCAATTTTCAATTTATTTATTTATTTTTACATATTGTGGACATTACAAATTATAAGTTTAAGACGTTCACAACATGACATAAAAAAGAGATAGATAATATGTTATTAAACAAATATGTACATACAAAAATATTAATTATATAGGTACATGGAAATACACCGGATGAGTTAAGCAGACCCTATTTTAAAAATTTATAAAATAACGTCCACCTATACTCATCCTCACGTAGGTGGAATATATCAACACCCGAAGCAATTTCGTTGAACATAGTTATCGCCCTCCCAATTGGCATTACCAGTGGCAGGTTGGTTCTGCACCTTGGGAGAATAAACAACTGATGCTCCCTATTTCTAAGATAGTTATCAGGGACACACAGGTCAACACTGCCCAGAATGGCAGAGTTCTCATTTATACCTCGTATAAGTCGAAAAAAATACATAGCTAAATAAAGATTTCTTCTAAATTGCAAACTGCAGTATGTAAGCATGCCTAAGAGAAAGTCAGTTGGATAAACCCACGGATAGTATCCGTACAACCTCAAATAAAGGAGTCTCAAGAATTTCTTCTGAACCCTCTCCACCATAAGGCCATACTTCAACTGATGCGGTGCCCAAACAATAGACCCACTCTCAAGTCTGCTTCAAACTAAAGAATTAAATAAAAGTTTTAATACCGTAACATCCGAAAAGACCAGGGAAGTACGCATGACGAAGCCCAACATTTTAAGCGCCTTGTTACAAATGGTAACTATATGGCTAATACATGTCAGTTTACTCTCAAACGTAATGCCAAGATCCCTTACAGATGATATTCGTGACAGAACTCTGCCATGCATCGAGTATTGGAAAAACAACACTTTTGAGGCTCTGGTAAACGACAAAAGATTGCATTTATCAATATTGAATTCTAATTTGTTACGCCTGCCCCAATCTAATATATTATCTATATCAAGTTGGAGCTGACGACAATCGTCCAAGGTGACAACTTCCAAAAAGAGTTTCAAGTCATCATCTAGTTACCATGCTTAGATATAGATGAAAAGGAAAGAGATAGTCGATGTCAGTATGTCGTTTATTAACTCACATTAATTATTGCGAAAATGTAATGTTTTAGTCATATTGCGTCAATATTTTAGCAGTGAACCAAATTACGGGACCTACCTCTATCTTAAAGTTTCTTCTCAGATGTCAAAACTTTTGGATACCCTAATAGTATGTTTACAAGATGTCCGTGACGTTAAATTATTTATCGATAATTTAATCGCTTTCATCTTATTTTATTCAATAAAATTAGTTATAAAGTAGACCCTACGTTTTGATGAAGAAGATACAGCAGTTCTCTTCATTTTATGCCATATCTTGTAGTCATCATTTTTGGTTATATCAGTTTCCCTGTATGTCGTTGTTTTAAATAAGGATGGGGTGCTGAGCCCAAATTAGTATCTGATAACTCTTGGACCAAGATATAATTATCCTTTTGCAATGGTCTAGCATACTGAAATCTTACAGAGGATTATATCTCTCACGATGCTCCATGGTGTGGTCAAAGTATCCCATAATATTACGTATGTTTACCTTATTTTTTTTTTGGCTTTTTCAACAACACCACGATATTCAGATTTCTGTCTTTCTACCTGACACCGATGGTGCATAATATTATATTATATATTTTGACAGTATTAAGCTTTAAGCTTAATTTTTGTGAGAACACATTTATCTACATATTATTTAAAAATAGAATTATAAATTGAGTTTTTTTTAATATTGAAATTAAAGATACAAATCACATTTGTAAAAAATACGATGTTGGATGGATTTGAACAAATATGCCCATATAACCATCTACCGGTATCGTGCCAATATGCTTTAACCAATTAAACTACTGGCCTCCTACTTTATTGAGATAATTTAAAGTAGTACCTAGTACCTAAATGAAATCTTTTTTTTAATATGATTATTTTCTAGTGGGTATAATATCTGAGGTATTTTCAAGCTATGTATGTTCAATGTATGGAATCTTACATTTTCAAATCTTGTGATTATTCGTTAAATAAAAGAAATGGTTTATTAAAAATTGTTAGCAAGTTCAAGTAGACGTTATAACTAAATATTTGGCGAGAGCCGGACATCGGTTAGTAATTAAAGTAATTAATATTCCTTAAAACACAAAAACCGATAGTCAATAAAAACGCAATTTGATAAAAATTTCATGCAGGACCTACAATTTAAATTATCTTAATTAGGTAAGAGGCTCGTAGCTTAATTGGTTAAAGCATATTGGCGCGATACCAGTAGATATACGGGTTCAAATCCCTGATTGTACCTGAAGTGAGTAAATAAAGTCGTGATCATCAGTTTTTAACCATGATACCTGAATCAGTCATGATGCATTCGCATAACACCCTATGTACGTCTGTTATACGGGTAGTCGTGTTTATCCACTCCCCCCACACAATGAAAAATTAGAAAAATCGAAATACCATTATGAAAATATAATTGTATTGATTATTTACGTAGGTAGTTGCCTAAGCCAGACAGTTTTATATTTGCTGAACTTCTTTATGATACCTACCTATAGTTTTAACGATTTCACTGTGAAGATGTTACTGGGGGTTGTAGATTTTTTAAAGAAGATTTATGGTTTAAATACACATAAAATTTTATACCGTTTCGTTTTATGAGGGATAATATTATCAACAGTGTAAGGAGATTTTAATGTGAGCACATTTTATAGCAAAAAAAGCAAACTAGAATATTTCACTTGTCGTCATCATTTTTAGGTTTACAACTCAGAGAAAGAGCTGGCATCTATAAAGTACAAATTATACGAACACTCTCACAGACTCGACAACACTATACCATACTGCCGTTTGGTCAGATCGAGAAATGGGATTTTAAATCATTTCATCACAAGTTTAAGTCAAAGTCAGAGAGTGTCATCAGACATTTCAAGACTGTTTACCCATGTAACCACATAATGCAGTAACCTTTCTTCTACTGCGCACCATGCAACGCATACTCCAATTATTGGAATACTGAAGAACTCTGATGAATCTTTGAGTTGCACCCCCTGCATGGCAGTCCATCTTTCCGCCAAGTATTCATGTGTGATGAACACAGAGGGAAAAGTTCCTGCGATGTTTAATTATCATGGGATAACAATCTATGTCCAGAAACTCTGGTGGTTTCGGGAAAACTTTGAATAATATTGGTTTAAATTATTTTATTATACCGCTTTGTTTGAGAATGACCAGGAGGTGTAAATGGAGAGTCGTCAGGAGGAGAGATGAGAGATTTGGTGGAGGGTGCTCCAATGGATGCAGGAATGAGTTTTATTTGCAGCGTAAACAGTCGGTATAAGAGTATGTTACAAGAGCGTTATGTTACAATACTTATGATATTGTCCCGAGGTCCAATCTCGTGGGACAGGAGTGATTTACACAAAGCTTACTGATCAGATGGAGATTATGATTGGTATCTAGACTGAGCAACTCATCAATATGACCCGCTTATTATATACATGAATGTTCGGTAAATTACGAGTCATTGTTGATGAAGTTTGCAATTGAGAAATCTGCTGGCCTCTGCATTATTTCACTTCGATGCCACGCGTGCAGAACATGCTGACTGTAGATGCGACGATTGTGCGATAGTTTAAATGACTCGCTAACTCTTACACTGACGAAATAATGCTGAGAAGACCCGAAGTCATTTATCACTACTAGGGAATCCATTCTGATCCCGGGATTTCGGGATTACAATTTGGCAATCCCGGGATCCCGGGACTGGTCCCGGGTTTGGAATTATTTACAAATAACATTGATAAAATCGGTCAAAAATAAATCTAGTATAATTTATACTATTAAAGACATTTATTGTTAATATTGCATACGTTCAATCTTGGAAATACATAAGTTTAATGGAGTAAATAATATTATAATAAAAATTATATTGTAAATTTAATATGAGATTGCTGTTTCTGATAGTAAAAACTTAATGAATGGGTCAGCGAGATTTAAAATAGTAAAGCAAAATCATGGCGTACTTATGGGCTTTCCACTTCATAAATCTAATTAGTCAGCCAAATATGAAACTGCCGTAAAACGTATGAGATCATGGTGCAATTACTTGTTAATGGTGCGAAGTTTTTTCCAATCTTTCTCATTTTTATTAATTTATGTGAAAAAATAAAATGAATCGGCAACTTACACATGGGTATAAATCAAACTTCATTCAAATCTAGTTTATTTCTGATGTAATTATTTGTTATTAAAAGTATTTTTTCTGTTATATTTTCGTTTCCATTTTATTTTCCATAAAAATTGATAAAAAATCAATCCCGAAAGTTTCTGGATTATGTTTATCAATCCCGGGATTCATAGGTAATCCCGGGATCCCTAATCACTACATATGGATGAACAAATAAAAAGGACATGACGATAGTGGTATAGTTACACTATTCATAAAGTATTCATTGCTGCGAAAAACATGAATCAGTGGTACCGTTTATAAAAAAAAAGTTCACCAGAAAGTCAAAATGAATTTAATTTTATTTTGAATGAAGGCGGGGACATTGCCCCAGAAACCATATTTAAAAACATTCACGATCATAACGACGATTATTATAATCTCGTAAGCGATTTAAAAATAAATTAATTAAATTATGCAAGAATAATACTTTTTTTTATAAACGACAAACCGAAAACGTTTCGTCAATCAAAACTTTCTCAACATTTCAAATTAAAAAAAATTAAACATCAATCTTAATTAAAAAAAAACTTCAGGAGGCAGACGAATAACCCTTTCCCGGCGCACAATCACAAAGAAGGACGTCGAAATTGTTGGAGGGTCCAGCGAGTTTACGGACCGTAAGGGGTCGAGGTTTTGCATACAAAGCAACAATATTTAATCCACCATCTACCCACAAAGCGCCACAGGGTGTGCCGAATAAATACATTATTTTAACACTCATATATTTTTTAAATCCAAACTTTATATACTTTCATATTAATGTTAGTAAGAGGGTAGTTTATGCACACATGACCGAAACTTCTCCAACTAGCAATGTGCTTGTTGCTTGGTTATGATTTGATATTTATAATGATACAGGATTATTCAAATAAAATATCATATAATTTGAATTCTATATTCTCGGAATGTATTCTTGTACTTACTCACTTATTTAAATGTAAAGTTGCACTATCACGCCGTGGGTCTCAGGCTCGAATTCTGGGTCTGGCATGTACACATAATGCTTTTCAATTTATGTGTGAGTCAGGGTATGGACCTAATAGGTTGAGCAAGTGGCTGACATCCATTTCTCGTAAAAAAACAAAAATCTGTTAATACAAACCTCTACTCTGTGGAGGCCCATATGATCCTATTAGGATCGGATATGGTTGGAAAAAAAAATGAATTTTTAAATCTGAAGACTACAATACTATCATCTAGGTATCTTCATCCTGAGAATCAAATTTTAGTCTCTCTATACTGTAACAGATATTATAAAAATAATATAATGTAATAATCATAGAATGTATCAATGTAAATTACGGGTTGGACCAAAAATATTTTTATTATTAACATAAACACACTTAGGTTTTGTCCACATGGCGCGTTTTGACTCGCACGCATTTCAGGTACATGGTACCTCATTGAGCCGTCCACACGCAGTCGCACCGTGATGCCTGTCACGCGAGGTCTAGGTACAGGTGACCTCATTGATGTATCCATATGGGCTCGCGGCAAATCGCGTTGAGACACGCGCAATGTGGACAAGGTCTCACGACAGATCCTACAGAATTCTGGAATTCAAATTTATTTGCAGTTAAATGTTTGCCATTAAATATCTCGGAAAGTAGATCGATCGCTTATAAATTTTTACAATTTTGTTTGGAAATTTATCACAAACAATCGATTAGTAATGATTTCGGATCGATAGAACTAATACAAAAAAAATGTACTTAGCACATTGTGAACCATTTGCCTTTCAACACATAAAAATGTGCTGCCCACACTCCAAATCGCAGAGCAACTCCTAGTATGCTCATACTTCTGTCTAGGTAAACTGGTGCTTGAGCTTATACCACAGCATATTATTATTCTGTTGGCTTTGTGCCTTATGTTCTCAAGTGCGTGATTAGTAGGATCAGCTGAAGGTGACTGTAATAAAATAGGGATGCTTGATAAATAGGGAATGGACCTCGGAACCTTTACAAAAGTATGTTGTGTCTCAGATGGTCCTCTTATTGGAGAAAACTTAGGATGAACACTTGCTTAAGACAAACCCAATAAATTTCCGTATCCCGAATGACCGAGACCTTCCAAGCACTTTTAGCTTCGATTGGAATGTTTGCTCTCAACTGAGGAATTTAATATTTTAAAACGTTATTGAGGGGTTGCGACGTTTCTTTTATAAGAAAAAAGCAACGTGGTTTCACCCGACTTGTCGTTCATCGCATTTTTAGGGCCTTAGGTTTTTAGAATTTATATTTTACCCTCAGAATGGTGTGGGACGTGTCAATATAGATCTATCTAGAATGTCAAAAGTGGGAAACGTAAAAAAAATTGAAACTATTTTATATTTCTTTTAATAATAATAATATGATAATTATTTATTGTTCGTAGATGATGTCCCTTTCTAAAATGTTATTGTATTAATTATCAACATAATAAACTAATTACTTATTCTTAATTTTTTGTTTCAGGTATTACTTCAATCCAGCTCTTATAATCTACATTATTATCAACAAAACGTATATATTATTATGTAAGTACGTTATATATATATATAAATAACTAGCTGACCCGGCAAACGTTGTTCTGCCATATAAATTATTTCTAGTGAATATTTTGGTTGTATCGTAAGTGTGTGGGGATGGGATCTATGACAGAAAGAGGAATAGAGTGCTGTAGACGATGATCGCCGATAAAAACAAAAAAACATCAACCATTCATTTTCTCAATTCAAAATGAGTAATGATGTTCATAATGAATGAATTACCTGTGACAGGATCTCGTTGTTTACTGTTTATGCAATATCCGTCTTGTCCCTTCCAGAAAATTAGCGGATATTGGAGAGCGTCGTATGAACGGTGTGTGTCAGCGATGAACTCCAGATTATTGTTTCTTCTTCGAATCACGATTTCTCGCGTCGATGTGCGGTCGCCAACCATGATTCCAGCAATGTCGTCAACAACAGTCGCATTGAATCGACGTACGTGCTCTCCAGCTGGTGTTTTATCAGGATTGATGACAATAGCGTGATTGTCATTTTGCAATTCGTGCGTGTGTGCTTTGAAGAATTTCAATAATTCATTGTGCTCATTCAACAGGGCGTCCAGTTCGCCGACGATGCGCCTGGCATTAGGTGAATTGAGGCTATTGTAGCCGCAACGTGCATCCACATGATTGATGCCCTTGCCGCGCCCATGAAGTAGATTTGTAAAAATGTATGTGGTTCGTTTGGCATTGGTAGCAATGAGCCTACTTTGTGGTATACTTGGCCTTTGATTTTGAACGTAGAATGGAATTGTTGACCATTTGCCGCAGTATTGTGAACTATTTCTGTTGCTCCGGACGAAGTCATTTGGAAGCATGAATTGAATGTGCGAATAGACTTCAGGAACAGGTTTGAATCTGAAACCGTGCCGATGAGCAAGCCGTTCAATGGTTCTGGTGGTATCTCAATTTCTGGTAGTTGCACTTTTCCTGATGCGCAACACATCCCGGCTGACTCATGTTTGAATTCGAGCGCATGACAATCGGGACATTCTTTGTCCATAGCACCAATCAGCACTTTCGGATGAGCGGAATATTCAATATCTGGCTCGTACTCGAATGCGAGACGAAGGAACGAAGCGGATGTAAATGTTCGATGTACTTGTTGGCGTTGTCGGTCATTTGCTCTGCGTGTGTTAACTACGAACCGGCGCGCTTGGCTCCGTTCCAATTGTCGTTGTTGATTTCGTTCAGCTCGTGCCTCTTGTGATTGAGATGCACGCAATTGCGACATGCTTACACGCACGTTTTTGTTATCTTGTTGGATTTGTTCGTCTGTTCTTTCTGCTCTACTATTTTGCATATTTGTTGCTTTATTCGTTCGACTGCTCAAATGGCTCCCCTTGCTTCTTGCTGGCATTGTGCACTGTAATACACGCACATAAAAATAGATAAATTAAAATAAATCGTACAAAATTTTGCACGCACTGCGTTGTGATATGCCGAATGAAATGTCAAAATGACCCGACGCTTCTCTTGAATTCTTCTCGGACGTAGCGCCATCTGTCATTCAACAACATAAATAATTTCGTTCTGTTTGAAATACGAACGACGGTTAAATTTGTTCATACAAAAATAATAAAATCGCGATTTTAAAATGGGAGGGTGGGGGTAGGAGAGTAAAAATTTGGCGTTATAGGTATTTTTTTATGCCAAATAATAAAAAAAATACAAAAAAAAAATTGTCAAAAAAATAAAAGAAAAATTTTCTGGATAGAGATACCCTAATCACCTAGCGATATGAAATATACTTGTTGACCTATTCTCATACCTAACAAATATACATTAAAAAAAATCATAAAAATCGGTCGAGCCATTTCGGAGGAGTTCGACCACAAACATCGTGACACGAGATTTTTATATATATAGAGATTATTTTTCATATACATAGTACTTCAGTACAATATAAATTACAAATCTATAATAATTGTATAATATATAATAATCTACACTATCGACTTGTTCATCTTCAAAATATAAACTGATGGACTTTATATTTTTGAAAGGATTGTATTTACACGCGGTACAATAATTTATATATTTTAAGTCAACGAGCCAACATCGTAAATTGCCCCACGTTCATGCAGCTATGTAAATTTTACAAAAAACAAAACAGAACATACAAGATGGTACTTTAACTTTGAAGCACCATAAGCTAGACATAAATAAATACTCTAATTTATATATTACTATATTATTGTCGTTTACGTAAATAAAAATATTACACTAATAATTACATACATACTAATAATTATTAATTTACAACTAATATTCATATTTTACGAATATTTCACAAGATTTGGGATTTCAGTATTCTTTATTGAACATACATTTGAAAATACTAGAGAAAAATATAGTAAGTAATAAGTAAATATGACGCCTAGTAGAATTTAAACCCGCGCTAATATGCACTAACAACTAAGTTACGTACGTGCCATCTAATTACAGCAAAATTAACTAGTAGTTTTTTACATCTCTTTGAAGTAGTTCACATTTCGTTAATGGAATAATTGGTATTTTAAATTAGAGTACCAAAATTACTAACTGGTGTCAGGATCTCTCTAAATTTTAGTTATGACGCACTTGCACTTGAAATTAATAGTAGAGCACATTGATGCAAATCCAGTGGGCGTGAGTTTGAGTTTATATCCCGAATTATTTATTGGGTAATCAGAATTTAAAGATAGCAACAGTGTCGATCGTGGAAACTAACGATGTCTTGCTAATTAAGTTTTGTGTATAATTATTCCATAACCATTCTTATATGCATGTTATTTTACATTATTTTGATTTAACGTAACTTTATACTACGCATGTGGGCGTAAGGTTGTATTTAGCCCTTTTTAGTAAAAAATCAAATGTGCTTAAATGGTGAAAAATACTGTGACATTAAAAGCTTGATAGTGTTTTACTGGTTAAATGTATAATATATAACATGTGCTTATGTAATGCTTTTAGGGACATAAAATCGTGTGTCTACCGCGTATCTCATCGATAGATCAAAATTCTCTAAACTACCCCATCCCGAATGAGACGTTTTGAATCTGGGTCAGCCTGTATTCGTACGCACCCCAGCCATATATTTTTTTCGCCCCATTTACTGAAGCGCCGGGGGACGAGAGGGGTGGCGGTATAAGCTGGATAATCCAGCGTAGAGGGGGTGGGGGTGGAAAGATAAGCAAACCTCTACATTCGAATTCATCCCTCTACGGTTTTATCTTAGCCGAGTTGGACCGGGTGCGTGGACTGGTAAACGAACCCTGAAAAAATGGTGCTACGGTTGGATTTTGTATTCCATTTAACCCATGTGTGTATAGGTCTTTTTCTGAGAATGGAATGTTTTAATTTGTTTTAAATATTCAGAATACTGTGGAAAATTAGACGCAAATAGTATGATAATTATGTTTGCTCAGCAAACAATATAATTTGCAAACAAAATGTATCTTCAATAAAATCTATTCTACCCACATGTTTATTTTATCCACTACCCACTACGCATGTACATTTTGATAGGTGGGCGAATAATATAATGGCATAACGAAAATTAGGTTCTTGAGGGGGTTACCTTTCTAGAATTTAATACATTGTATTCCATCTCGTGTTTTTCAAATAATGCAGCAGATATTTTAAAATCTGAGCTTTGTAATAAATACTCAGGTCGTCTATTTTTAAAATATTATTTATTTATTTATTTATTTGAGAATACAAAATATTGTGGACAAAACAAATCTAAATTCAAGACGTACACAACATGATATTTACATTATATGTCAAACATTACCCTCAAAAGAGAGAAGAAGAGAATATATAAATATATATATATATATAAAAACAATAATAATAATAACAAAAAAAATTCAAAACATACTTAAGTACAATTTAATACAGAAAAGTATAATTTTTGAGAACGAAAAACATACAATTTTATACAGACAAATACAGTTTCAAAAACAAAATGCCAAGTACATCATTGAAAATGTCTGTCTTTAGGGAGCGCATTTACTAATCCTGCACCACTCGCTAATGGTGCCTGATAGGCTTGACACGAAGAAACGGTTCCAATCCAGAATAAATCATGGCTGCGACCACCTAGGTAATTGACAGGCGCATGGAATTCAAATTCATTAGGACACCAGGATTGGAAACAATCCCTCGCGATAACAGGCAAAAGTGTTTCAACAGCATAATAGGCCGACGAGATTCAAGAGAGTGAAAAGTAAGCATGCCTTGTAGAAAGGCAGTCGGAAAATAATCATCTGACGAATTATTATCGAAAGGAAATTAGTAAAATGTTTTAAAATAAAGACATCGAAGAAATTTCTTCTGGACGCGTTCTAAAATAAGCTTATAGGAAACCTCATAAGGACACCAGATAATCAACCCATATTCAAGAATGCTACGCACTAATGAGACGTAGAGTGTACGTAATACATTTGGATTCTTGAATGGTTTGGATAGTCGCATGATGAATCCTAGAAGCTTACTCGCACGTAGAGCCGTAGACGTTATATGCGAGTGAAAAGATAATGAAGAATCAAAAATTATACCAAGATCTTTCGCCTCAGATTGACGTTTTAATGAATTTTTTGACATAATATAATTATATTTAATCAGGGTTCTTGACCTAGAAGGTTGTTAATTTTAATAATTATCAACCGGTCACGCCGACATTTTTCACTAATCAAAAAAAATATTAAAATCATTTTTTATTACATATTCAACACATCATAATATTTTACCTAGGCAAGATTTAGGAATATTAGATTCATATCAATATATATACAATATAAATTTTGAATATACCTAATTTGAAAAAATATCTTACGCATATTATACACACAAGAAAAAAATCATTGAAACCGTGACTTTCTAAATCTGACGAATGAACATTAAAAAATCGATTTCTCGAATTTTAAATAATTATTTTTTTAAGATTTTTAATTCTTATAAACAACGTGAATACTACATTTTGTATCGTTACCTCAATACGACAACTGGATAACTTTGATTTGGTCATTCTTGGGAAAATGAAATTTAAACTTAACTTGATTAACATAAATCTAGGCCATAATTATTATTTAAAATAAAAATGGAAAATTGTGCTTGTTTAATTGGGAACAATTAAATAATGTTCAATTACATGAAAAAATATTGAAAATATATTATTTTATCTAATTGATGCATTTATCGTTTAAAGATATCTAATATTTTCAAACCATTTTACCTAGTTTTATTATTTTGTAGATATTAAATAGCTATCTCAAAAAAAGTGATAATATTGTTATCTACTTAGTTGTATTATTGATGTGACGGTATTATCGCCGTCCTATTTATATTCTTATAATAAGGGAAAATCGACTTAAATGCGTATAGTTTTAGTCTCCTACGATAGTCACTATTATAAATTTTAATCCATCGGCTTAAGACTATGTTATCCGGAATTATGTTATATTCACCGTATAAATAAATTATTATGTATGCATATACGAGTAACATAGATTAAATTTGAATCTTGGCTCACAAACAGGTAAACTCGTATCTTATCCTACGTGTCACGTGGCTGGCCTATCGCAGGCGATGGGTTATTCAGGGTTTCCCAAAATTTTCCTGCGATGCAACACTCCACAAATCCTGAAATTTTAACGGAACACCTTGTTTTTGTAAAATGGGTAAATAATACATACTTAATCTAAATAAAAATGAGATTAAACGATAATTATTTTTACAACATAACAGATTAAATATATTTGGATGAAGTTCTTATCGACTTCGATGATTTTAGGATTTGGGATTTTGATATCAAGCGTAACATTAGAAGTTGAACTCAAATATCTGGTGTGGCGTCAAGCCTGTTCCTATCCATTGACTTCGTTGCAACATACTAAGATAATCCTGCTTCGCATAAATAATAATATGTCGTAGTAAACGAAAAGTGTAACAATAGCTTGTTTTGACACACTGGGGTGTTCTCCTAATAATCTCCTAATAAATCACCAGTGTTCCGCTAAACATAGTTTGGGAAACCCTGGGTTATGTTATGATAAATCTCAGGTAACTTAGTTTTCCCTCCAAAACCCGCCACATCATCTCCCGTTATGTGATCGAATACCTTTGCATAACAAACGTTAGGTGCCCTCGGTGATGTCCCTTGACAAACTGCCGCCTTTAACCAGAATTAATAATATGCCATTCTATTATTTTTTGTCTCAAATTTTACACAAATTGATTTGATTAGGTTATTATCACTTAAGGTGATACATCAGTGAAACGGCAAATAATTTTCAACTATAGGCGCGACGAAATTTTGGACTAGCTCGCATTCTGAGAGAAAACGTCGAGCTGGAAACACGTCACTTTGTTTCGTGATGGCGACGGGCTAATTAATTCTTAAATCGTGTAAATATGACTAAAAACGTTACCCATTTACTTTAAAAAGAAAACATGTCAATGAATATATTATTATTGTTACTAATAGAACAATAAACAGACCATAAAATGGACGTATGTTGGATTTATAGACAAATTATATTTCGTTTGGCATGCGTCATTTGCACCCGCGACCCGCAATCCGCGCATCGCCTAGCCACGATCTTTTAAGACCGTGCCTCAACTGATGTACAACCTTAAACAGACAAAATGCAAAAAAATCTTTTAAAAATTACATAGATAGGTACTTATAATCTTCTGATGATTAAAGCAATTCCACAAAATATACTATCAAACAGCAATATTTTAGGTACGTGGATGTCTGAGGCACTCACAGGTTTGTAGCCAACTCCTGTGAAAAACTTACCTGTTATACAAATTCAATTTTGTTTACATACCGTTAACTTTACAAATTTAAGACGTTCAAAACATGACATTTAAAAACAAAGAAATAGTGTAAAGAAGAAATAAATATATTATGCAGTATCACAAAAACGGTATGAAAAGTTAAGTAAAAGGTACAAAATTATAAAATATATATATATATATATAAATATAAATAATTATAAAGCATGGAAGTACAACGAATGAGCTAAGTGGACCCTATTTTAAGAATTTATAAAACAACGTCCACTTATACTCATCCTCACGTAGGTGGAATATATCAACATCCGAAGTGATTTGGTTGAACAGAGTTATTGCCCTCCCAATTGGCATCACCAATGTCGGTGGGTTAGTTCTAGTTAGTACTTGACCTCAAAAAGAGACCCATAGACGACACTGCCCATTGACTGGACGCCGCAAGCACTATGTAGACGGATTAGGGCTTAACTCTGTGTTAACAATCAATTAAACCCTGCCTAACCAAACCGTAATAATTTTGGTTTATTTTGGGCGATACGACAAAAATGTGCACACTTCTTTATTCATACGTATTTTGTTTTCGTTGGATTAAAAATACATATTACACAATATATTAGTGGTTCATTTTTTTAAATTCATTAAAGCACTGCCTAACCAAACTATTATAGATAAAAAATATTATTCTACCTATAAAATATTCAAAGTTATGTGTTGTGTAGGTAATTGCATAATTTTAGATATTTTATAGATATCCGAGAATTTTGTGATTATTATCTATTATTGGTTGGTTGTTGTAGGGTTTAATTGAATTTTTAAAACTTATCCACACGATCTGTAAAATTGTACTTAGTATTATTTTAATGAAAACAAATACGTATGACTGACAAAGTTTAGTGTTCATCATTTATGGCGGATCTTAACAGCCTACCTCCACCTTTTGCCACTATGTAGTACTATTTCTAATTAATTTAATAGTAGTGAGGACTAGTTTTGACCACTTTTCATAAGCACATTGGTAACTGAGGTCAAAAAACTGTTTAGTTCACATAATATTATGTAGTGTGGCTTATTTTAATATTCAATAATATTTAAAGCAAACCAATTAATTAAATGTTATAAAAGAGTTTTTATATTCTGTAGTTACTACTAAGTGATAACTTCATTTATTATAAATCGATTACAATAATGTTGAACTTAGCTGTTGAGTGATGATATATTATTTTTAATAGTTACCCACTGTAGACAATTTGTATGTCTCTAAAACCTTTTTAAAAGTTTTATTATAATAATTTTGAATGAATACTCGACATTGACGGAGGTAAATTCTGAGCATTTAATTGTCACACAGTGAAAAGTTTCAATACATTTGCATAGTCAGTTATCATTATTAATTTAAGTGTTACAAGTAATAAATTTATAATATTAATATTTTGATAAATGAAATATAACTGGGACGGGATTAGAAAGGTTTAGTTTATATTACGGCATACTACAGTTAGGAATAAATAATAATTTAATTTTAGAAACTGACCGCCATCACAAAGTTATGAAGTAAGTTATTTAATAAAATTTATGTGTAGTACCAACCCACCTTCGGTGAACAAGGATAAATAAAATACGTTAAAATTCGAATTAATTTGTATCTCTCGTAGTATTAATTGAATTTTTATTATACGTATATCTATTTATAGCTGAAGCGGCATAATATTATAGGCATATTATCGAATAGCTTTACGATAAACTCTCTAGAGTTAAGTAGGTAGTGATACCAAATATCATAATGCCTAAATCCCCCATCAAAAATCCTCCAATCAACAGAGTTGGGAATATAATGATAATATTATTGTTACTGTAAATGAGTCAAGGCTAGACCAGGATGCACCGCGAAACAAACAAAAATATAGTACCGTTATCTGTTTCTGGGCGGACAAAGGGTCGAGAGTAAGTACGGTCAGTCGGTAACCTACCCTGGGCCTTGAACGTTGCCTCTAAAATACAATTTGCTTACTTTTTCGCGCCAAAGCGTGCGTTTACAAATGTTGTTAGTAATTAATTGTTACTTGTCAAGCGAAATATACTTAATGTCCCTGAATTAGTGTTTTTAATAAGTGAAAAGTATAAATCAATACCCTACGTAAACCAATACCCATCAGTAATATATTTTTTTAATACGATACAGCTCGGTTCGAGTAATGGTCTTCCTCAGCATCTTTCTCCAGCTAGCTCAATTCTCAACCGTACGCAATAAAAGTATTAATGGACAACGCACTCAGTACAGTTTAAGTAGCTAATAAGTAAATTCGCGCATAGCGACATTCGCACAGTATATGTAGACGTCACGTGACAAAATTTCGCAATTTCCATTATGCAATATCACGCATCGGGAATTTATAGCAATATCACCTTTATTGCAATGGCGTTAGAACAGTGTTTCTCGTGTCAATGTTTATTTGAGCGAACGATATTGTTATTAAAATATGAATTATGCCATTCGGCAGACCCGACAAAAAGCATCAGGAATTTATAGCAATATCACCTTTATTGTAATGGCGTTAGAACAAATTATGCCATTCGGCAGACCCGATAAAAAAGTGAGTGTCATTTTTTTCCCAGATGCTTCACCCATATTAATGTCATTGACCGTACGTCTCTATATTTTGGCCATCCCATAGTCTCGAGGTCTAAACGTCCGACTGTAGTGATAACACAATAATTCAGTATCAGTTTTTGTGTTTTAAATCAAGGTATCAAGTATTATCTAAGTCTCCTAATTACTATCTGACGTCCGGATCGCTTCAAACTTTAGTTATAACTTACTAGCACTTGTTAATAATTTAATATATTATTTATTTTGTTCTATCAAGATTTGAGAATATAATATTCTTTATATTTAAAACATACTTAATTGGGTTAATACCTCAAATATATAACTATTAAAGTATTACCTAGTTGATTTCGTTGTAATTAGATAAGATGCCCGTATCAGCATGAATCCAGTGGTTACCGGTGCAAGTCCCGTCGGGCATCGAATTTTCAAAGTATTTATTTGGAATATTAATAAATATTGTTACATTTTCATATCTTGTGAAATGTTCGTTGAATTCTTCTTCTTCTTTTTTTATTCTTTCTCCCTATCACGCCCCAGCA
Source organism: Rhyacophila brunnea (assembly GCF_057557595.1). Taxonomy (NCBI): domain Eukaryota; kingdom Metazoa; phylum Arthropoda; class Insecta; order Trichoptera; family Rhyacophilidae; genus Rhyacophila; species Rhyacophila brunnea. Next base: position 23,833,126 of record NW_028232904.1, on the reverse strand, counting down.
TTTGGCCCCAGCAAGCACTAGTTCGCGCCACTTCCCTCGGTCTATCGCCAACTCTCGTGCATCCCGCCATGCCAGACCTAAAACTTAAAATAAACATTTTATTACTTTATCATTATTATCATTCAAAATATTATCATGCATTCAACATGTCTAATTACAATTATTGATAATAAAGTTTTTTATATAATGCAGTGTCAATGATCACACTAGCGCTGACACTAAGTTTTATGTGTGTACCTTTTATACCAAAGAGATTCAGTCTAATCTTTTTGATTTATACGGTACTTGTTTCCAGTGCAGCCCGCGAATAATTAGAAAATAAATAAATTAGCTTTATCACTAATTGTTATTTATAACCAACGCTAGTGGTTCTAAAAGTTGTTTTCATATATCATCATCATCATCCTGAATCTATTAGGATTAAGGCCTTTTCAAGCTGCTTACATTTTTCTCGGTCCTGTGCATTGCGTTGCCACGTACTTCCGCAGAACTTTATCATTTCATCGATGCAGCGGCCTCTAGGTCTATCTTGCGGACGTTTTGTACTTGACATGACATGAAACATGACTTTCGCCTTTGTTACATTTATTTTCAAAACTACTCTGTTGCTTACTTCAGCGAGTTCTTGCATTCTGCTTTGGAGGTCTTCTGAGTCTTGCGAGAAAATTACTATGTCATCGGCAAAGCGCAAATGACTCAAGTATTCTCCATTTATGGGGATCCCTTTGTCATCCCAGTCAAGTTGTCTGAATAAGACTTCAAGGGTAGCTGTAAATAGTTTAGGTGAGATTGTATCACCTTGTCGGACTTCTTTGCTGATAAGAAATCTGCACGATGGTTTATGGAGATTGACAGATGCTGTTGCGCTACTATTTATATTATTGGAAATATTTATATAGCACCCAGGGATTCCTTGTTTTCTGAGTGCGTCGAGTTTTGAACATTTCTTTATCGAATCGAACGCCTTCTCATAGTCTATAAATCCCATGCATAGTGGCAGTTTGTATTCCTGGCACCGCTCTATGATTTCTCTGACGACTTGGATATGGTCCATAGTGCTGTATCCTCCTCTAAATCCGGCTTGTTCTCTCGGTTGGTTCTCGTCTAGTACATTTTGCAGACGGTTTGAGAGAATTTTTGTGAACGTCTTGTATAGAATAGGGAGTAGACTTATTCGACGATAATTTGCTAGGTCATCTCTGTCACCTTTTTTGTGAAGAATGACAATGCTGGAATTTTTATATATTTCATAAATATATTATCATCTTATCTACTAACTATTACATCATTCTGTTTTTCATATAAACACTAATTATTCGCGATTGGTTGATGTTTATCGAATACAACAACGGCAATATGGAAAAGTGCCGAGGAAATTCTATCATGTAATTTTCTAGCATTCGCACTGGGTTAACGATATAATTAATAACCCATCGATAAAAGTTACGAAAGAAAAACAATGTGTGCTGTGTTTTCTTTGTTTTTTTCTCTCCGTCTTAGATAAATGTAATATGGCTGGAATGACTATTGGATGTCTAGACTAAACCATAAAAATGTTTTGCGTTGTATAATATTGTGTATCATAAACCAAGCCATATTTCATTAAATCATATAAATATAATATATATTATTTTAACAGTAGATTTAAATTAAATTTTGTAGCATATTTAGATGCATTAGGTAAATAAATAAGTAATTACAAGATAAAAAAAACTTTTTATATACCACGTTTTTAAATTTTCTGTTGAATTATTTAAACTTGACAATTCTATGTATTAATAATTTAGGACAAATAAGGTAATTGTCAACAAATAATTTTGTTTGCTATTTTGCAACAAACAAATATAGAATAATGAAATTTCATTTTGATTTCCATAGTAAAGCACGTATATATTATTAATTTAGTTGATAGGTTCACCCCTAAATAACTTTTCATACAAAAGAGAATTAACTGAAAAGTAATTCAATTCTACTTAAACATGGCTAAAAGTATTAAAAGAATGCATTGACATTGTGTTCTGATATATTCTAAAAGTTTCAAATTTCTAGCTAGTCGGGAAGTTATTTAAAAATCGATTGCAAGATTTGTACCGGACAAATAAGAATACGACCTAATAAAAACGTTGTAAAATAGTAGATAAATTGATAATGATTATCTCCTTCATATTTTTAATATATGAAAATGTTAGATAGGTATACCATATTTTCTTCGATAATGTGAACATTTTTTTGTCATAAGAAAATCTCGGTTGACGTATGCTAAAGGTAATAGGATATTTTCACGTCCATGGTTCAATTAAAGAAAGAGTGGAATAGCCAAAAAAATAATATGTGAATAATAAAATTATAAAAACAAATATTATAATTTCTGGTACTACAACTCTTGGAGGGTCTTGGCTTCCTCCATTTTATCCATCTTGAACAATCGAGTGGTAATGTTTTTGAGTTGCGTTGAATATGATGGCGATAGGTGAAAACTTCTGTTGGGCTCAAGGGATGCAGACATAGCCAGCCGTGTTAGTAACTCCTCCGGCAATCTATTTAAGTGACCGACCCAACGCAGTCTCTTCATTTTCCTAATTTTCATAAATCTTCTGTAATCGGGTATCGAGTATAAATATAATTTATTGCAAAATTGGAATATGCGGCATGCCACACTAGACAGTGAGTAATTCAGAGAGATATCAACTTGCCTGCATCTGATAAAGACTGTCACAGAAAGAAGGACTGGTAAAAAAATATCTGAAAATACTCCATATAGGGTAAAGGTAGGTAATACAGTGATATTGGTAATATGGTGATAGGTTGTTTAAAATATGCCCCCCTATTATCCTAGAGCTGTTAGTGGTTGAATTTAGGTTCATTCGTTTCGTTGTTTCTCTTTCTATTCCACTATTGGCTTCAAGAATATGCATTTTGGCATATAGTTTATTAGTCATGTTAGATAAGTAAATAGCATCACTGTAGAATAGTAATTAATATATATTATTTCAATTATTACTGTTTTTAGTAATACTGCATTATGTTTTAAATCTATAAAATATATTTGTCGAGCAGCTAAATTCTTAATTAATTAATTACTAGACAGCTTTAATTATAATTAGGTACCTACTTTAAAATCCCGCAAGATTATAACCGTAAAAACAATTTAATTTATCGCTTCTTCGGGCGAATTATTTACTTAAATAATATTTTGATCGTTTAGACCACGTGCTAAATACAAAATACGTGCGGCTGTAATTAAGATTGATTTTACCCCAGACGTTTCTTCTTCGAAGCAGATTGTTGGGAAAATTAATGAAAATATTGTGATAGATTGCCGAGCCATAAAAGGATAAAATATTTTCTGATCAATTGGATATATTAAATATGAAATGATGTAATGTATTATTTGCTACGTTTTTGGTGAAAAGAGTTCTCCAACAAACAATGCGTTGATATGACGTTACTAGTTTAAGTACAATATATACAAAACCACCAGATATAAAAAATATGATGGATCAGCCATTGACAATAAAATCAGTAATTTTATCATGCTCTATTTGTAGTTATTAGAAACAAATTCTCACTAGTTAACTATTGTAGTACCCATGGCTTCAAAACGATACCCACAGAGAGCGATTCCCACTTGCCTGGAAGTCGAAAGCGTTATGTAGACGGAAAAGGATTTAACCTTATGTTCACTTCGTAATCTTCACTCACAATCTTTCAGCTTCAGCTTAGTCTAATTGTGTCGCTACATTTCAAAATCAACCAAGTCCACCTTTAGGTATTTTTGACTTTTTTGTGAATTGCTGAAGAACTACTGCTTTCTAACATATCTGCATTATAAAAATGTGGAATTTATTAATTTTAAATATTCTATACTCGAAATAATATAAACTTTCACTTTGTGACTGTGTATTTGAGAAAACAAAAAGCTGTTTTTCTCCTATTCATCTATTATGGACTTGGCTGATTTTGAAATCTAGTGACACAATTATCACTTTTGATCATACATGTACTCTATTTTACAACGTTTTTCTTAGCTCGTATTCTTATTTGTCCAGTGGTTGTTTGTCCGGCACAAATCTTGCAATCTATTTTTAACTAACTTACCAACTAGCTAGACATTTTAAACTTTTAGAATATATCAGAACACGATGCCAATGCATTTTTTTAATATTTTTAGCCATCTTTGAGTAGAATTGAATTCATTTTTAGTTAATTCTATTTTGTATGAAAAATTATTTCGATACCATTATTGATTGCTAGGGAGTCCTAGCAACTAAATTATTAAATAATATATACGTGCATTACTATGGAAATCAGTATGAAATGATATTTCATTATTCAGTGTTTCTATCAAGTAATAAAGTACAAATTTTTTTTATCGTTTAAGTTAGTCAATTCAAGTTTATATGATTCAAAAGAAAATTTATTTAAAAACGTTGTAGGTATATAAAAAGTTCTTTTTATCTTGTAATTATTTACACTAAGCACCTTACACAATTAAGATCTGTTTCAAGTGCTAAGTATGGTTATCTAGTTGTCAAATACGATACACACCTTAAGTGAACTAACCTTTGGCAAGTTCATCTGCGCATTGGGTCGAGCGAGTCACCTTATCTTGTTAATTTATTTCTGTGTATCTTTTAAAACATTCTCTTTTATTTTTAATCAATCTCTGTGGAATAAATATTTATTTATTGTATAACAAACTCCTCCAGTTTTAATATATCTTATACTGTCTTTTTGCAATTAACAAAAACATAAAGAGATTATAACACATAAAAACACTAGAATCATTTTGCTATAACATGTAATAATGTAATACTCGGTCACTAGTGTCTTCTTTTCTATTCTTCTGTCGTTCCCCCAGGGCCGAGGATAGTGAGCACCTTGGAAATCTGTCATCTTTTGAGCGACGAAGATTTTTCCACCCCTCTTGATCCTCTGCTTCTCTCAAGGTAGAGTGAAGGCTGATCCCAGCTATGGTTTGGGTCGTATCTGGAAATTTGTATGTAAACACTTCACCGCAGGACACTTAATCATGCACCGCAGTACGTAAAACATGAGTTCGTGTAATATTTAATGAAATGACGAGTTCTTCGTTGAACATTTTACCGTGGAGTATATTTGTACGTATGCTACAACGTGTGGCGAATTTTATGAGATGTCTTTAGTAGGTTAGGTTAGGTTAGGGTTAATCTAATTGGAATAGTACTATTTGAAAACTATCGCCGCATTTTGTAAGATACGTACAAATGTATTCCACGGTGAAATGTTCAACGATGAACTCGTCATTTGATAAGATGTTATACGAACTCATGTTTTACGTACTGCGGCGCACAAATAAGTGTCCCACGATGAACTGCATACACGTACAACTTACATGTAACCGGTTTGGATTGGGAACGGTTTTAATTGTTTTTTTTTTTAAATAACGAGCATACTCTGCAAATTGTATATTTAGTTTAATGAAATATATATATATATATACCTATATATTACTGAGAAAGTTTATTGTGCACTATTTATATAAGATCTAGCCTACTTACATCCCTCGCCACTGAATACACATACTATACAATCCACGTCAAGTTAATAATAGAATTTCGTAAAAAGAAAATTGTTTTTTTTTCTTATACTCTGCTTGAAGCTTCCGTGATCAGCTTCCCTGGAAACGGATATGATACAAAATATATATTATTAGAGCATCACAGAGAATTTGATACTTGCCGTAACAACACATGGTAGAGCTTTCAATAATAATTAATACAACAATAAATCATCATTGATAATGAAAATCCGCCGGGTGGCTGTATAAGGGAGAGCTGATGATTGATTAATATTTTTACTTCGCACTTATGAATCTGTGTTAGTATACATACAGAGGTGGGATAATATCGCTCGGGTGAGGTCATAAATAATACGAGAAGGCACCTGATATATCACATATCTAAGGTAAAACAACCAAAATCGATAAAATACGTTCATAGTAATAATGTAGTAAAACCATATAGGTACCTGGTATTCCATTTTTTTCGGATTGGATTACTATCAGAGTTGGAATAAGGCAATATTAACTAACAAAGCAGGTTTGTGTACGAATATACTAATCGGGTACAGCATCAGTTGAAGTACGGCCTAATTGTGAAGAAGTACGACATAATTTTTTGAGGCTTTTTTTCACCCAAATACATACACATTACACAAAATTTGGTATGTGTAAATTAATTTGATACTGGTAGAATCCCTTGATTTGATTTTTATTAAATACTCACCTTACATAAAAAATAAAATTTCTTTTTAAATATCCAATATCCATGAAATATGAAGCAATAATCAATGTTTACAGCCCTGTCATGCTACTTAACCGCGAGATATTAATTGTATTCACCATTCTCTTAGCTTCAAACTCAAGTGGCAAAAGACAATAAATAACCTGTTTGTTAATAAATTTAAATAACTTTTTTTGTTAGTGGTTGGGCCATTTATATTCCCATTCCACTCCTTATCTCCTTACCCACCTCCTAATCCCCAGTGTTATTGTTACCAGACAATCAATAAGCAATTACGGGTCATGAGAGACGGTGTTACAAAAAACATTCAGATGCATCTCGATAGCGGGCGTGAGCGGGCTTCTAGTAGCTTTCCGTCGCTTAAGTAATTGACTCAAGAGATACAGACTCATTCAGAATCTATAATCATCATTCATACACTCTCACGTTTAATCCATAAAACTGTGTCACAAAGTGCGTGAGTGTACAAACCGGGTGACCCAAAACAACAATACTGCGCGAGTCACAGTTGAAACCAGACCACGGAGCCATCATACATCTTTATAAACCTCATCTTCCCTAAAAATAATTACAGTCCATTTAAAAAGCTCAACCAGTTACTTTAAATATAACTATATAATATATTAATCCTATTCCTAATTAATGATAAATAAACTTCAAAAATCGATTATTTCGCAAATAATGCCAAGATATAAATATTTTTATAGATGTAAAAATGTATTGATTTTTGAAAAGGTCAATTATTTCAGAACAAGGTTTTTTAACTTATCGCCTTTTGCCACTATACCTACGATATTATGCATTCTATACGTGGCTTTATCAAATTGACTTTCATTTAATCTTAATTCTGACAATGTATTAATAACTCGGTCATATTTTCTAGTATCAGGATCACTTTTATGATTTAAATAGAAATTTTTGTTATATTTTAAATAACTTGATATAAATAAAAATATTTACTATTCGTAATAACTAGATTGTAATGTATAAAGTTTTTTTCATAAATAATATTAATATTATCGACAAGGTACTTGATGGAATTTGAATTTAAGTTCTAATCGATTTAAATTTTGTACTATTTTATTTGAGTCGTTTTTGAGTCGTATACAAAAACACTATGTAGTTAAAATAATATTTTTTTATTTATTAAAATTATACTTCTTTGAGTGTATTTTTGGCGTATGACATGTAATACATAATTTATTTTTCCACACGAAAAAAAACGCACTCGATTGGATTCGAACCACAGATTGTTCGGTTATCAGCCGAACGCACTATCTTTACGCCACAGTATGATACTGCAATCGTGGCGATAGTTTAGAATTGTTCCGTTGCTTAGGCGGAAAATTAATTACTGTCGGCCATTTGCAATGCCTTACTTAAACAAACGAATAAATGTCAGATTGACATTTGGTACTTTAATAATAAAAACTACGAGAAACCATTATATAATTATATAATTAAGTTAAAGTGTATAGAAATATTGACACCCACGGTGGCCGCGCGGCTTAAGCATTATACTATAACGCCGTGGGTCCCAGATTCGAATCCTAGGGCTGGCAAGTACACATATTGTTTTTCAATTTGTGTTTGTCAGGGTATAGACCTAATAAGTTGAGCAAGTGGCTGACATCCATTTCTCGTAATAAACAAAATCTGTTAATACAAACCTCTCCACTGTGTGGAGACCCATGTCATCCTTCTAGGATTGGACATTGTCGAAAGAAAGAAACAAGTATAGAAATAAACCAACGGCGTTCCAATAAGCGGTCCTTTTTCTTAAGTGTGTAATTTAACAATATAATTAAGAGCTAGTCAAAGAATCTAGTTTATCACAAGTTTTGTTTTTGTTTTGTTACGCCAAAGAAGTATAAATTCGAAAGCGCGTAAATAAGTACACACAACGATTTCTTTTAGTGATCTGCGATATATTTCTCCTATTTTTACCAGTATGTATGTATAAAAATGTTGGGAAACACAGCTATAAATCGATAGTATAAAAATAAATGACGTCATACTAAATAATTCGTAATAAAAATCCAGTTTTGTATACAATATATCAAATTGCATGAAATATTAAGCTACAAAATAATGACAGCGACAATTACTATGCTGCTATCGCAATCTCATATCAAGTCGAATGTATCATTATTTATATTTTTCAGAGTGCTATGGAAATTGTCGATGACAATCGTATCATGTTTTCATGTTCTCATTATTAAAATTGATATTTATGTTTCTATGTTGTAGCTATTTACTTGACGCATGTTTTAATATATTTTTATACATTATATACTACATGAAAATGATTTCCGTTAAACGATGATAGTAAAAGTATATTATTATATCAAATTTTCTATTAAATTTAAATCAAAATGTGTTTACTGTTATGTTCTTTTTGACGTAGAATTGGGGAGTTGGGGTGTTACAAACGACTATAGCTCAACAATCAATCGGTGGATATTGAAGTTAATGGCCCCACCAAACCACCACACCCGATCTTACTCGAACGTATCACCAGACCCTACTTTTGGGTGTGAAGCATAATTTTTTTATGTCTGGGAATGTCTCAAGAGCAGTTACCAAAGACTAAGGTTACCATGCACTCAAATATGCTCCGACTGCATTTACATGACTTTAAGTTAAGGAACCCATGGGAAAGACGAGCACATAGGGGCAATATTAAAAATTGTAGTAAATAAAAAATTAAAGCTAATACAGTAATAGAGTATAATTTTACGGGGCGTGCGTGGGGAGGGGTGTAAGATAAGCCCGAATTTCTTTATTTAATGATACGCCTACCTCCTCTACTTGGATTACTATCTTTTTCAAATTTTCATTCATCTTCCCGGCATTACAACCGTAATTGAATGTTGGCCTTGTTCAGTATTTGTCTCCATTTAGGTATGTCCAAAGTCATTTTATTTTAGTTTAGAACATCCTAAATCTTAACTCCAATATGACATCTTGTCTGAGGTCGTCCAGGTCTACGGCTATCTTTTGGTTTTCCGAATTTCATTGTCTTTATCATGCGTGACTTGTCAATCCTGCATGCATAACGCAGCTATCTATAGCGGATCTATTAGATTGATTATGTATTCAGCTTGTAGTGTTATATCTGCATATTCACCCCAACTATGTGTCGTTGATGTCATGCAATACGCTTGATTTAAGTGACCAAACATTCTTTCCATGCTTTATAGTCATGCACCAGGTCTCTGAACCATACTTGACAACTTACTGATTTAAAAAATTCTCATGCAAATATATGTATAACTATTGTAGCAATCAATTCGACTCATAAAAAAATTGTAAGTATATTATTTTTCGTATAAAATTATCTTCAAGAATTTCATCAATAAAAACCTTAAAATAAATAGTTTTGATTAAGTTTTTTTTTCAAATGCTTACCTGCCTGTCTAAAATATCGCAGTTAAATTATGAATAAATTATTTTTAAGTTGGTAATAACAATTCATAGCTCTTATAATGCCCAAGAAAAACTCTTACAAACCACACGAATGCTCGTTCAAAAAGAAATTGAAAAACGATTATTTCGATTTCGTTTCCGTACTTTTCAAAGAAAATCGATTGAAACTCCATGTAGATACACAATCAACTTAAAAAAACTTTAAAAGGTTTGATTGCCTGATAAATTGATTTAAATTTTATTTCATGTAAGTACATTTTTTTTTAATATAAATACGCTCTTTCTTCTTCTTGGTCGCATCCGCCATGGTTAAGGATCGTGACCATCTTAAAATTTTGTCATCCTTTTAGCGACCAAGACTTTTTATCCTAGTTCTCGATCTTTCGCTTCATAATCAATGGTGCCTCAAGTCAGCTACTTCGCTTGGTCGCTCCGATGATCTTCCTCTCCTTCACCTTCCCTGGAGGCAATCCAACACCATCAGTATCGCCAGGTTTTTCAATTTCATTTTATTTTACATATTGTGGACATTAAAAATTATAAGTTTAAGACGTTCACAACATGACATTTAGAAACAAAGACCTCTAGGTCTACCTTGCGGACGTTTTGTACTTCTTGGATACCACTGCATGACTAGATTTGCATTCTCTTCTTCGAGCTATGTGTTCAGTCCATCTCCATTTAAGGCTTTTAATAAACTCTATTACATCGCTGTTTAGTATATTGTAATATAAAATATAATTTACGTCATGCGCAATGTTGATAGATTTGTTATTAGGTACCAAAACAAAATAATTGTTTATCCCAATAAAAGTCAAACACGGAATACATAATTCAATGATCGTCACAATACAGGCCAATTGCCGTAACCCTCACTTTTCACCAAAGTGACATTTTTATGGTAATGGATTTATTGCATACTCTTACAGGTTACATGTAAGTTGTACGTATGCAGTTTATCATGGGACACTTATTCGTACGCCGCCGTACGTGAAACATGAGTTCGTATAACATTTGAATACGTGTATTAATTAAGGCTCTAAGTACCAAAAACAAAAAAACTGACATTTTTATAGAAAAGTGTTCTACATACTAACGCCAATAACTTTAGCTATGGGGTAAGTGCCTCAAGCAAGTCAAAAAAATACAGCAAAATATTTAAACCTGTTGACGTTGTAAGTCCATTGGCCTGTTTTATTTATAATGGTGTAAATAGCACTACAGTGGTCAACTTCATTCAATATAAAATGGCTGATGATGATGTGTTGACACTTGCGACTTCCTAATACCTAAAATTATAGAAGCTGCCGTGATTGCTTCACACTGTAAAACCACATTTTTCAAAAGGTCTGCTTCATGAAATTTTACTGCAATGACTCGGTATTTTGTATCTACAGGCAATACGACTTTTTGGTACTTAGAGCCTTAATTAATACACGTATTCATTTTATCAAATGACGAGTTCTTCGTTGAACATTTCACCGTGGAATACATTTGTAAGTATCTTACAAACTGCGGCGATAGTTTGCAAATAGTACTGTTCCAATTAGATTAACTCTAACCTAACCTAACCCAGTAAAGACATCTCATAAAATTTGCCACATGTTGTAACATAAGTACAAATATACTCCACGGTGAAATGTTCAACGAAGAACTCGCCATTTGATTAAATGTTACACAAGCTCATGTTTCACGTACTGCGGTACACGAATAAGTGTCATGCGGTGAACTATTTAGTACAAATTTCCGGATACGCTCTTACACGAACTGGCCAAGTAGGTATCATAAATCCCAAAAAAATATGTCAAAATAATTCAAAACTATTTTTTAAGCCATTTGTAACTCGACAAAAGATATTCTAGCTAAATCCTGTAAATCTCTCTAAACGTACTCCACGGGGTAGGTACAGAGTAAGCCACTCGATTTGAAAAAAATAATATAATATAGGTATATAATAATAAGTAAATCCAATGCCCACAGTTTTTTTCACTTCCTGAACAATTTGATATTTTAGGGTTACGCTACTTGGCCTGTACAGTGACGAATATTACACTGTATATTTTGTCTGTCTGTACGTAATGCATAGAGTGTCTCTCTGACATAATTAAATTTTCATATTTGTTGCACAACCGCATAAATACAATAAACTAATTTTGCATCCCACTTATGCAAGCTGCATTCGCGTACATGCATTACGTTCACATTTGTCTTAATCAACACCAATGAATTTGCACTTTTAATACACCGGCTTTATCGAAATCGACACATACCAATTATTAGTATTGTTATTCAAATTGGGGCGTTCTTTAGCCATGAATTTTGTTACCCGTTAATGCTCTGCTTATAATATAAAAATAGTTTTATAGACCGTATTATCAATAATTTTGATAGGTGGCACCACCACCTGTTATTTTTTTAGTATTATAAGTATAATATAGTTATAATTAATAATCGAATACAGTAAAGAACAAAAATAATTGGTATAAGTACTCAGGTTAAAAAATAAAAACAATTCTTTTTCTTGTAGTCTTTCCACTTTGTGCAATAACACTGCACTTGTGCATATTGTTAAATACACACAAATACTATATTATAATAACTCTAGCGGATTTAAAAGATATTACTTTTCTATATTATATTTTATTACGTTTTCTTTAAAATATATTAATAATTGATCAGTTAAAAAATTATATATTATTTTTTTATTTGTAAAATATTGATCTAATTTGTTTTCATGATATAATATAAATTAAATTATACTATATAGGTAGTAAGTACGGAGTTTTCATGCGAAACAATAAGTATGGCCTTATTTTTTTATACATTATTGTAAACCACATTCTTGCTTTTACTTACGTACAAGGTGGTCCTGTTATACATATTATTATATACTAATATGTTATCCAATTTTCATCAAGTTACCAGCTAAGGTGTACATTTTTTTTACATTTTGCTCATCGTTTGTCATAGTATAATAATTATTATCGTTTAGGGAAGGCGATATAGGGGAAAAGGTGCTAGAGCAACCAAATGAAAGAATCCACCCTGAGAAAATCAGAGGACCGCTAATGGAGAAAATATTTGCTTTTAAAAGCGGTTATGACCCTCACGCCTGCAAAGAAAGACTTCTCAAAAATCTTTCCATGAGTGACGTCACAACATTTTATCATATTATTATTGTCTTATATTTTATTACGAGAAGATGCATTTCCGCAACCTTTGATAAAAGCTCAAACCCCGCAACAAAAGAAGCAGGGGAAAAAATGTGAAAACATATCATAAAACGAGTTTATTTTCGCGAAAATAATAAAATCTGGTTATGGCCGGGCAATAAAAAAATACTTTGCCCAATCGCTGTTGGCTTTCATAGTGGCGGACATTTATACTCTTTGACTTAAGTTTGACAGGGGCGTAAAAATAATAATAGGTATTGTAATGAAGAAAGTCACTCGCCGAGATACAATTTGCCAATAATATGTACGCTGGTATATTATGATACGTTAATTTATATACTTACCTTGAGAAAATAACCGATCTTATTTAGTCTATTAATTAAAGGTCTAATGCATATAGTATCGTCGACGTTATGTATCTAACTAAAATGACTAAATGTGTGGTTGATTTACTATAATAATAATTGACAGTAAGTATTATCGCGGCAATTACAAGAAAATGTATGCCTAAAGATATATTATCCTGCTGTTGGCAAGATTGCATGCATGAATCAGGTTGGCCGATTTTCAGCGTCCTATCAAATCTTAGACTATAGATACATCTAGACGCCACCCGTTGCATTGCTAAATGAAGCCGCGTGCCTTGCGTTTGGTTTGTGGGCGAGCAAACGCATTCGTCCACAAATGTTCGAGACCATAGACATTTCGCTAGTGCTCGCCCAAAGTGCTCGCACTAGACGCTCAGAATTAAAATATAATTTTCTATTTTTTTACGTTATATAGTATTTTTAAGCGGTCAAAATGCAATCATTAGATAAAGATGTCCATAATTTAAGTTATTTCAAAGAAACACTAGGTCACTGATATTAAAATATATAATAAAATACAAATAAATTATCACGAACATGTATCAACTTACCTATGAAACGTAATACCATCTTCTTGCTTATCAGTACGGCTACCACATTTTAAGACAACACACAGAACCATCTTTTCTACTTAATTAACTAAAAATATTTACCACTGACTTTATGTTTAACACAAAAATAGCAATTTTAGAAACACGAGCTCGCAAGTTATCGACGCTATGTGAAGTGTTTCGCCCCAATTTGATGGCGATACTTTTGGAAACCAGCTCAAGTTTGTAAGGGTGCCGAATACTTTCTAACTCGCACTCATGCATCGTTGTTGTTCAGGCCTTATATATAATAGTACGAAATAGTACCATAAATTGACAACATTGCGTCTCGCTCACTCTTAAAGAATGAATTGGAGAGACAGACAGTACTTTTACACATAAACGGTTATTGTTACGTTAGTTTAAAATACTCACTATTGCTGCCAGTAAATCCATGCACGTGTATAGGCACTATTTGTTTTCCTCGTTATTTTTTGCTTAATCAATAACAAAAAAATATATCTTTTTATTGGAAAACTTCACAGTATGTAGGTGAAGTATTTATTTGCAAAACAGACAAGAGATAAATTAATAATACAACTAGTCCAGCAGACTTCTGTTACGTGATACATAATTTATGAATGTCCTTTGATATTATGATTACTTCTCGGATATCTAATTTGATATTATTAACCCTCATCCCTTTAACCTTCTCATATTTTCCCTTATTATATCATTACATTTATTTAATTAGCTCTCTACCCCTCTCTCTCTTTCAATATCGAAAGACTCTACCAAAGAAAGTCCTGTGCTTTTATTCTATCGGCCCAACGCCAGTGAAATGTGATGCGTCGGGAATATTAAATTGTTATTACCTTGGTTAATTTATGCAATGGAAAAAAACGCTGGTCTTGTCAATATACCATTTTCTCTCGTCTATATGGTCTTCATGACGTTACTGTCCTGAAACAGAATGGTCCTACAATGGCCGCGCGGCTTAAGCGTCGGCGTATAGCGTCATGGGTCCCAAGTTAAAATCCACTTGAGTCTGAGAAGTACACATATTGTTCTTCAATTTGAGTATGGACCTAATTGATTAAGCAAGTGGCTGACATCCATTATTTATCTTAAAAATAAAATCTGTTTACACATATCTCAACTCTGTGGAGGCCCATATGATCTTATTAGGATCGGACATGGTCGATTCAATTTTACTTAACTTAACATAGATAACTGCCATTATATTTAAATTTATCAATACCTACATATTTATTTTACATTTTTTTTCAAATTGCATAGGTATGAGATAAAGGATGAAATGACATGGGTTAGGTAGGTTCCAATGAGTAGAAGGATTTTGTGCGTGATAAAGTAGATCTAGTTTTATTCCATTAACCACAAAAAGATACAATCATTAATACAGACTCGTACAATGAGGTTAATGAATTTTACAATTAATAAATACGTAGATGTGTTGCGAGAAAATTACCAATCGTGAGATGGTAGATGCGACTGTAAGTTAGAACGGCGTTGATACTTGTGTTTTTTTGATCATTTGCTCCCTCGGCTTTTATAGTGAATTGAGACAAAGGAAACGCCAAGTTGGCTTGGAACGAATGACCGGTGAGTGCTCGACTCTTTAAACTACATATACGTCTATAATTAATACAAATTAATAATAGTTATGTTCTTACAAACAGTATCATAATCATCAGTCATGGTCAATCTACTGCTAAATGAATGCTTTCCTTAGCTACAATACATAAATATGATAAACTACCGTGGATAGCCGTCTTATGTATAGAATAGCTCCGCAGATATCGAAATGATATCCATGCCAGTTTGGTTCTGACAGAAAATAACATAATAAAAGCTCGCAGACAATTAATAGGTATCATAAAAATTTTGTAAGTATGTCAAAAAAATATGACTTCAAACCGATATCATGTCGTCACATCGGTTGTTTTGAAAAATAAAAACAAATACACCTGCATGCATTATGTGTTATCGCGCCGTACTCTGTTTAATTTAGCGACACTATCTCTCATTGCAAACATTTTCTGGACCGTTGACAAGGCACCAAGGGAAAATACAATTGTAAATATTTTTTATTTTATATCAGACATGTCACCTCAATTTATTTTTCATAAATTTTCTATGCGTGCATTGCATACATAATACAATATATAAAACAAGTCATTTTGAAACGTTGTAGACCTCACTTGTTTTTGCGTGTTGTACCTAATTTAAATACGGACAAATAAATCAATTTGCACATTGATATATTTGTGATTTGATTGCTCAGAGCGGAAAATGAGATTTAACTCAAACCAGCGATCGAAATAGAAGGTTTTTGAACCGGAGCGCTCGATAATTTTCTGAAAATATTAAATTTTGCTAGCTATTTTGTTAATATAATATACTTTATATTCCTATCTACATATGTTAGATGGACAAATGTAGCAATACCAGTCTTAAGACATATCATTTTTTTAATTTTTCACTGAAAAGTTATATACTCGTAACATGCATAATTTTGAAAACACTTAATATTACACAAAATATAATATTATAACCAATAGAAAAAATCTTTTTGAAAAAAATAGGACAACCCTACATAAATCGAATCTGCATCTCTCGGGTATCACGCCCACGTACACAATTCACTATGCTAAAGGAGTCATAATTAATTACGACAAATTTTAACTATTGGCTTTCAAAAAGATTTTTTCTGTTGCTTATAATCTATTTTCTCAGAAGTGTTTTCAAAATTATATATATTCAATATTTAGAATGTTACATTCTTAAATCTTGCAAATTATTCATTAAATAAAAAAAATGTTCATCAAAAAGAAAAGTTATATACCTACTTAATTGCAAAGATTAATCTATGTATGTGGATCCACCGATGACGTGGTTTTTTTTTTAAATTATGTTTGTTTAATAATTTTAAATTAAGAACGTTTGATAAGAATATGACATCAAGAAAGATAACACGTGTTTTGGTTATAAAATTGTTAAATTAAAATAAATAATATTTTTTTGTAGGTATTGTGTAATATTTTGTATAAAAAACATCATTCAAACTCAGTCAATCTCACTGAAATTAAAATGGCAAAAAAATCTTTATTTTTCCAATTATCAAAAAAGTACGAAAATCAATCAATAGGGATAATTATTATTCTCCATATTTCTTTATTTCCCGACCATATCTAATCCTAATAGGATCATATGTGCCTCCACAGAGTTGAGGTATGTATTAACAGATTTTGTTTTTACGAGAAATGAATGTCAGCCACTTACTCAACCTATTAGGTCCATACTCTGACTCACACACAAATTCAAAAACAATGTGTGTACTTATTAGACCCACGATTCGAGCCTGGGACCCACGCCTTGTGAAAATCGTAGTGAACTGATGGAGTCTAATGAGATACTATATCAATAATATAAATACCTACTATTAATAATTACTCACAGTGAGAATTAATAATCCATAATTTTATTGACGAATGTGAGGCTATGGGGCTATAATACTACACTCTAAGTTTTTTTTCGGAAACCCGGGTTGCAGAAAACGACTCAAAATAGTACAAAACTTAAATCCATTCGAATTTTAATTCATATTAAATAATATATTCAATTCTTTAGATCCATGCTATTCTGAAAATGTATCGAAGTCTTGCGATTTTTTTACATTTCACTGAAGATTTCACTTAACTTTTATTTTTCTTGAGATAAAATTTATTTCGCCTCGTACCTACTAACCTTGAAACTTCCCCTTCGGTATGACTTGCATCACGTCATATTTTCCACCCCTCATAATATATCCCCGGTACTTAAGTGCCCTCTTCTGGATAAGTAGTATTTAGTACTTGTAGGTTCTTGTTTTTCTTCATTCATGCGAGTAAAGGACATTGTATTACATATTTTATCCGTATTAGTTTATACATTGTAATTTTTATTGTATTCTCCCTGTTCATGGAAAAGGGTGCATAATATATTAGTCGGTATATAGCCAATACTTTTTATTTGAATATCTTTAAAGCCTCCACAGAATTTTCAGTGAGATTTTTTTAGTAAAGTTTATTCATTTTCAGTTAATTCTGTTTTGTATAAAAAGTTATTTCGACACCATTATTGGTTGCTAGGGGTCTGGGATCCTAGAAACTAAATTATTAATATATACGTGCGTTACTATTCGGGTTTCTGGTCTGCCCGTCGAGCTGGTATCCAGATTTAAATACTTGGGTGCCACGGTTGCCGATGATGGTGGTATTTCTAGTGAGCTTGGAATCCGCATGGGTGTGGCGGGCTCTGCGTTCAACCAACTTGGAGTCGCATGGAGGTCAAGGCTGTATTCTGTGAGGACCAAATGTCGTTTGTTTAACGCGTGCGTGCTACCTGTGCTCTTGTATGTCTGTGAGACATGGCATCTTACTAAGCTTCAAGAGTCTTGTCTTCAAAGAGAATGCCGCCAAAGAGTGCGGCACTTCGTACCCTTGTGGCACAGCCTCAAGGGTTCCGTCGCCGTGGCCGGCCCTCCATCACCCTGCAGCGATGCTACGAAAACGACCTACGTGCTGCAGGTCTGACATGGCTGGAGGCGCAGGAGTTGGCGATGGACCAAGGGAAGTGGCACCAACTTGTGCTTGCCCTATGCTCCAACGTTGGGACGTGACAGGGTGAAAGAAGAAGAAGAAGAAGACTATGAAAATCAATATGACATGACGTCAAAATGACATTTCAGTATTATTTCTATCAAGTACAATTTTTTTTGATCGTTTAAGCAAGTCAAGTCAAGTTTATATGATTCAACAGAAAATTTAAAAACGTTGCATATAAAAAAAAATTATCTTATAATTATTTTGTATTAGGTTTAAACAAAAAAAATGATATATTTATCGGTTTTTAAAAACAGATGCATAATCCTAATTTATTCCTTCTAGTTGAAGTTTTGCATACAGAGCCACTTGATAATCCGGAGTACATTCACCCTGAATACAAAATCACTGGAAGTGCAGACGCCGAAAAACAGCGTGCCAGAACAGAGTGGCCCAGCAAAGCGCGAACGTCAAGAGCTTGTAGCATTAGCTCAATAAATTGCGCAGAGTCACCCAATTATGTGGCTTGGCGTGTTCTTGCTAGAGATTGGAAGGAATGCTGCAATGTGTCTTCTTGTTTCCAGCGACTGTCAAAGGTTTGCTTGGGACAAATAATTTTACTCGAGCGTTTCCTCATGCAAGAGTCGAGTGACACGAAACAAAATGAGGCGACGAGACTGAAAACCTATCTAAACGCCATTTTTTTGTATGTATTAATATATTTTTAAATAATTCACAAGATTTAAGAATTTAACATTTTAATTATTGAACATATTATATAATTTTGAAAGAACCTCTGAGAAAATATATTATAACCAATAGAAATAAAAATTCGAAAGTGCTTCAGAGAGCCATTAGTTTAAATTTGTCGCAATTAAGTATGGCGCCTATAGCATAGTGGTCTATGTACATGGGTGCAAAACCCGACAGAGTGTCTTACTTTTTTCAATTTATTAACACAATGCTTACGGGCCCTTTTAATTAATTTTGTAATTAACGTGTTAATTTGCATTTGAAAATCACAATTTCAAAAACACAATTTTGTGCGGCCCGTAAGCTATGGGTTAATATAATATGTAAATATTAGATATTATTATCCTCTAGACGTACGTAGATTAGAAATCAATAAATCTGAAGATATAACTTTTATAATCAGATATAGTTTCAAAATTGCGTTAAATCCACGATTTTATATTATAATGTACCTAGCTAAATCCTAATGGCGAATAATTGAGCTAATTATTTAAATATCTACCAACCAATGACATGCTCACTTTTACCAATTTGACACCCACGGTGGCCGCGCGGTTTAAGCGTTGGACTATCACGCCGTGGGTCTCAGGTTCGAATCCTGGGTCTGGCACTCAGGGTTATACCGTATAAATATATAACAAAAAAAAAGACATTGTCTACGAACATTTTCACACACGGTTATATACGTTTGAGTTGCGCAAAACGCTCAACGCTCCGCCAAACGCAGGCACTGAGGCCTCACACTTTGTCGTTAGGGAGCTCATTTACTAGTCTTGCATCCCTTATTACTCTCTCTACCTTTTAGAAAATGGCCGAATTCATTGCAGACGTCCAAAAACGAAAATGGCAAGAAACGACTAAGTACGTTTGTCTACTTCTAGCTTCCATATGTTCACGTATAAGAAGTAACATGTTATTGCTATTAAAAAAGTAAAGTTGTCCAACAGTAATACCCAAATAAAACAACCCTTATAACAAGTGAATTAATTGAAATAGTAAGTTTACATTCGCAGGGATACAAATATGGGATAGTTAGCGTTTCCATCTCTCTTGATATTAGTGGGATGTTACAGTACATAACGGAACGCGCGTCCTGATATATGGGAGAATAAATTCAGTTTATTTACCGAGTATATATATATATATATATATATGTATTGCACTGGATTAGAACATAATCAGTGCATCAGAAGCAGCATTGGATAAGTAGTTAATTGCTAATTATTCAACTGTAGTAAATAGGATAGGTGTAATATACTTACTTAAGGGCCCACATGCTTAACGTAGGTCAAAATGGAGCTTTTATTGTATTTTCAGAGCATAACCCTGGACATTCCTTAAAATGTGGTAGATAATCTATTTATTTTTGAAGACAAACAATAATATTATAATTGAGATCTGTATTACAGAAATATGCATTATATTAATGAACTAAGAGGCTTAATTCAAGTGGGAAAACGTTGAATATGTCGAGTGAAGAACTCGTGACAATAGTAGATGGACTTGATAAGTTAAGTGAGGATTTCTGCAATGTCCTTCAAATTTATACAAATGCAGTACAAATTTTACCATAGATATTGTCATAATTCTCAATCGAAACAAACATTTTTGGTCTAGTTATAATTGAGGAAACGCTGACAATTATTATTTTTATTGTTTTGATTTAAGGCTATACCTCAGTTGAGGCATGATCTAAAAAAATCGTGGCTTAGCGATGCGCGGATTGTGCAAATGACGCGTGCCGAACGAAATACAATTTAAATCCAACATGCGTCCATTTAATATTCTGTTTATTGTTCTATCAGTAACAGACGTGTTCACAGCTCGACGTTCACTCTCCGATTGCCAGGGAGTCCAAAATTTCGTCGCACTTATGGTTGAAAATTATTTGCCGTTTCACTGAAGTGCCATCTTAATAATTATATTGTCATGAGTCTTTCACTCGATATCGTCATTCCACTCTTGAATCAAGTCTCTTAGTTCATTAATATAATCAATCGCTTGATCACATTGATCTCACCACTACATCATTATTCATGATTATACTCTCACGTTAACATCCTTATTATTATATTCAGTATTATTCTTGTAACAACTAATAAATCCACATCTCAACGATCAAGCAACATGATTCTTCATCTACCATCACCTCATCATAACCTCTTATAAAATGACATAGTTTCGTTTTTGTTTATCTGAAAAAAGAAATATGGAAAACGTGGGGGTCATGGTGTTGAGGATGATGATGAAAAAGTAGAAGATGGATCCAGAAGAGAGTTTTATTTGCGGCGTAACGGTTGGTACAATAGATGTTTACAGTAGATATGTTACAATACTTATGATAATGTTCCGAGGTCCGAATCTCGGTCCAATAAGATATTGTGGTAGAGCTAGAAGATACGGAGATTGAGATAGTAAGATACCGGAATCGTATATTCGAGTGACATTTCTGATGAACCATTATTCGCTATTTATACAATCAAAATAATATTCTTTTTATTATAATATTCGAGTCAGCTATTACCTGGCGTTTGCGTTATTGGATGACTGACGAAGTGAAAAACTGATATGCGGAATTTATTATTGCGGTCAGCTCCTTACCGAGTTTGCTATAATTTGATAATACGGAAAATAGATATTTAATTTGATTATCTCTATAGACATTATTGCTTTGACACGTTCTCTTTTAGGTCAAAATGTTATATTATTTACTAATTGCAATGAAATGTAATTGTAAAAATTACAATCCTAGTTTATGAGAGGAAAATAAAACACGAAAAATTCCAAATTCAAAAAAGGTAAAAATGCCTTCGGGGATGATGACAGACAGGGTAACTAAGAACGAAATTATAATACCTCGAAGAGGAAGAAAATTATAACAGAATTATAAAAATATATACCTTTGAATGTGCAAAAATTCTCCCTCCGTGTGATGTTTGGACTGTGGCGCTTTTCGTGACATTTAAAAATTTAATAACGGAGTTCTGTGAAATTCGTCAAAAGAAAACTGGAAAGCACCTCGTTATCAAAAACGTAACTTGATACATAGCGAATATGGGTCACGAGTTTTCAAGTGTATTTATGGTTTTATTTTTTTTAAATGTCATTTTAGAATGGTTTTTAAATTCGTAATGTTTTAAGAAATTCATCTGAACTAACAGCGGCATAATATACCTACATATTTTATTTTAATCAGTAATAGTTCTGTAGAAACCACAAAAAATTAAAAAATATAATATCTTTATGGTGTCCATCTTCTCTGATCATGTTCCTCCCAAAAAAAAAAATATTGCTGGTTGCTCCATAATATATATATTTTTTTAAATAATTTATTTTCAATATAAAGAATTCACTCACACGTTTTTCCAAATGATGCATAAAAATGAAATAAATGAAAGTATAATTGAAAAATGAATTATAATTATTCATTAAATTAGTTTGATTTCATTGTGGTCTACGTAGGTACAATAATGTATATTATCAATAATGACTTAACATGTATCTTTAAGTATTGGAAGCAGCAAAAAGTATTATTTTTAATTCTTTCATCGACAGATCCACATCTCAATTTAAGCTTTGGAATCTGTCATCCGTCACCAATCTTCTGTTGTTTTCTTTTTTTCTCTTGATATTGGCATTATCATTGATTGCATTATCAAGATATTATATAATATTGTAATCCTATATTATTTTTAACATTTTCACTGCCAGCCAATTTTTACTAGATGAAGACTTGTAGGTCAGTTATTTTTGGAATAAAATAAATCCCTTAAAAATATAAAATAGGAACAGAATGAGAACTATTTTTGTGAACACTTACCAAATCAACATATTTCTCGAGTTTATTTAGATAGTTTTGTTTGTATAATAGTTTCACACTAAAATGATAAATATTGTTTAAAAAATATACAAAAACAGTTTATTCAGAAGTTATGGCGAGTTATCTCGTCTATGGCCTGATGTGACATACATGCTTTAGCGAGTTAATTCAGCTCTGGCAGTAATCCGATGCGATGCGACGTACGATGATGCCCAAAGACAATAGTATAGTTAGTAATAGAAATGAAATATTCATAAATGCCTTGGCTTTAAGAAAATCACATATTTATATTATGACATCACCGGGAATCAAATCCGGAGCTCATGGATGAAAAGTCTACGAAGGCTTCTAAGTTTATTGAGATGTTTTACCTTTCAACTGTATTAGATTTCATGATGACAATAATTAAAATCACTTAAGGTCAATAAATAAGGGCATTAATATTATATACTAACTACTTCAATTTTTTTTCTATTTCGGTATTTAGGTGGACCTATAATATAAAACTGAAATCAAATCTGAAAACAAAAACCACTATTAAATATTTAAAAAATCTGCGAATTTACTTCGGCCAAACTTTCTCCACCAGATGTACGAACCAGCAGCCCTGCTGCTGATCGCGAATATGGGTGGAGCCAAGATATGAAGAAGGCTATCAGCTGACTTAAATCACAATATTTAGTTACGAAGTATCAACGATAAAAAAGAATATTAGAAAAATACAATTTGCATTCATTATACTTAGTTTGACCTAAATATTTTTTCATATAAAATTTATATGAATAATAATTAGGTATATTATGTATTCTTCAGTTTAGTACCTTTAAAAATATTTACCTGTATCCAAAATGCTCGAGGGTATTATGTGAAATCAACTGTATTTTTCGTGGAGATTTTATTATTTTCTTTTGTTTTATTGAGATTTAAAAAAATGCTTACTTCTTATAATACAAAGCATTATTTAGCAGAATTTCAATAACATGAAATATAAAAATACTTTATTAATTAATAGGTACCTACTCCATAAATTATTATCAAAAAAATGTGTAACAAAATATTTATATATTGTTTTTTTATAATAATAATAATAGATTGGTGGGTGTGTACCTTGTTATTTTAAATAGTATTTTAGATTAATTTTAATTTGTAGCAAGACAATAATTATTAAATTAATAATTTATAATTGCATACCATATGAAAGCGAGTTATTTGATATTCCGGAATTGAATAATTATTATCATTGAATCCATACCATATCTAGTTAACGAGCCAAAGTTTTGATCCAGGGACTTCGATCGTCAAATTGTAATCCCGGGATTGTCGTTTTTTTCGAAAGTTTTTTTTATTTATACAAATAGATATTTAACGTTAATATTGTATACGTTCAATCTTCGAAATACATAGGTTTAATGAAGTAAATAATATTATAATATAAATACCAGTAATAATGTGAAAGTAAAAGAGTTTTTTTTAATATTTATTTAAGAAAAGTAAACATTCATAAAATTTGGCGTTGAAAAAGTGCCTGCCTGCCTGCACGTCTGTAGCACAAGCGGTTAGACGCCGTTCGCGTGCCAGAATGTGAGTCGCGTTTATCTGGTAAAATGAACGAATTTTTTTTTCTGATGTTATTACGATTGCGTATGACAACAAAAAATGATTATTTATTATCCGTGAGCATCAGGCAATTCCCCCTGTGACATGTGGAGGTATATATCGACACCTCCTACGTAGAGTATTGTAACTTCAAAATCGCAACTTTACAGGAGAGCGGTTTCAAGATACAAAAGCTTGGTGTAAGTCGACCTTTTGAATGTTTTGCACCAAATTTGGGATGTCAATTGTAAATTATAAATAGATTTGTTTTGCATTAAAGGATATCTAATATTTTCTGTGGTTAATCATAAAATGCAGTTACAATATTATAGTGCGGAAAAGAATTTGATCCAAATATTGTATAAACCACATACAATAGTTTACGGCGGAACCTCTTACATGCATTTAGTTGTATGTGATACTTATCATAATTTACGTCGTCATGGTTTTGGTGAAATATATTGTATATGTTAGATACAATCCTTCACCTAGGATTTTTTGCGTATTTAAAATCATAATTCGGTAATAACAATAATTAAAAGTTATGGTATGGGTCGTCAGATAGGTAGGTTGGAAAAAATACTCTATATAAAATTGCTTTTATTGTCATTTAATAAAACATTATATAAATTTAAGATTTTCATGACATGATAAAAATTAAACATACAGAAAAAAACAGAGAAGAAATAATTTCAATCAAAAATCCAATTCAAGGAAGTATGTAAATATTGAAATAAAATTAAAAGCAAAGAAGAAAAATTACAATCACTTAAAACCAACGTTTTTGGTTAAATAATATATCAAATATCAAAGGAAAATCAGACAAGAGAATAACAATGGGTGATTAAGTGGAAGGGTGCAATTCAGGTTAAAATATAAGTGAAACTGAAAAAGAAATCATTCTGCAACTATATTTTTAGTTTGGAATTAATTTTCAATTATATGATGCGAAAAAAGAAGCATGCACAATTTAAAACATACAACCAAAAAGAGATTTTTTACACTGACATATTAATTATTAAGCTGATTTTATTTTCATCCTACAAAAACACAATTTGCTATAGGTGTTCGTATTTACAAATAATAAAATCAATCTTCCTCAGAAACTGCTGTTGGAATTTCAGTGGTAGGTATTGACAGGTATAAAATTACTGAAAACTCAAGATAACGCTCAGGAATGATTCCATTGCTGCACATATGCAGTAAATCATCTGTGTTAGCTTTTGGAATTGGCAATATTTGTGAATAAAGAACCTTTACCGAAAATGAAGTTTCTCGTTGCGTGTGCTATGTGTTACTTTTCACGACCATGGTCGAGTAGACAGTGCTGGACAAGTCGCACTTGTAATTAATCTTAAACGGATCATTGTGATTTACATTAATTTGTATTAGTCCATATATGATAATTTAATAGAGCTCTGAAATCAAACATACTACGTGATTGATCTCTACCACATCCTCAGGTTTTCCTTCTTGTTTTGTCCATCCAACTAAACAGTACCATTCTGGAGGTGCAAACATTTGTTTGTTTGTCGAACATCTTTCAATCAGGGCTTGAACGCAGTCCTCTTCATTTTGCGTATGTCCCCTTTCCAAAAATGTGTGCTTTACATTAACATTGTATTTATGGCCCAAATACAGTCATGTTAAAGTCATAAACAATGCGATTTCTGTTCTGGCCTATATTGTTAGAGCAAAACCTGAATTCTTTTGCTTATAGACCACAATAAGTAAGCAACTTGAGTCCTCATTTGCACCTCGTTTGCCTTCAGCTTCCTGCTATATGTATCATGTAGCTACCTTTTGTGTAAATTGAAAAACTGTGAAATTTCAAACTGATAATTTACGTTTATAATAAAATGTACTTACTCAAATTTCCGTGAAGGGCATTCAAAATTTTTTGGAAGTCAAAATTCGCAGATACAATTTTGATTGAACATCATTTTTATCAAATAATCTTAACTGACGAGCAAGGTTCTTGCCATAAACTGGGAGTTGCTCCGTGGATGCTACTCGGACTTGTAAGTTTTTGAAAATGTGACATTGGTCACACTGGTCCTTTTTAGGGACATAGCGACACAACACAATTTAAAATTTTCATTGATTATAATTAATAATTGATACTGCCTTTCTGTTTGAGCTTTATGTGTATATATTATGGGCTCATACCATTCATTATATAGTTTAAATAAATGGGTAAAATCCAGGTCGCCATCTAAGTAAAGTTTGCTTGATCGCTGTCGAACATAATCTGATTCGACCGGTTGGATGGACTTAACATGGTCGGAAACACTGGCATTCATATCATCAGTTAATACAACATTGAAATTTTTGTGTCGACTTCGTTGATCAGGTGTTAAAACGGCGGTTTCATTATCCACCTAGTCCAAAGTTATGAATACGAATTGGTCACAAATAGAGAATGTAGCTAGAAACTTTTTTTGCAGACCGTAACCAGCCCCATGTTATTTTCATTTTGATATTTCGTCAGATGATATTTAATGGTAAAACTTCGCCGCGACTGAGTTTCAGTAAAAACTCTGCGTTGCTTTTCATTTATCGCTAATTTAGCAACATATTTCCACTTTTATTTCGATCACCCGAAACCCTAACCATTATAATTGAGGTTTTTTTTAAAAAAAATGCATATAAAGCATTATAAATCTCATAGTTTATGATAACAGTACCTTTGAGGTGATTTTTCACAAAAATAGCTCTATATTTTATAATATATCCAATTACTTTTACGGTTAATCTTTTTGAGAGAATGTAGTCTGTTTGTATCAGCAACGCTGGCACTAGTCTCATCATCGTCACAAATAATGTCTAAAAGTTCCATTATCATATTTTAATCAGCACATGAAGGCAGTGATGACTCTGTAAAAAGCAAAACAACTAAATAAACATGAATTTATAAAAGTTATCACGCGTATAATGTTGTATGTCGCCGTATAATATGATAAGTACTACATACAATTTATTTTACTAAAATAAAGCACGACGTAAATTATTATAAGTGATAGATACAATATTTTTTTTCAGTTTTTTCCGACGTAAAATATGGTAAATATTACATACAATAATAGTTACAAGTAAAAAAACGACGTAGACAATGGTAAGTATAACTTACGATACTTTTTGTTGTCGTACGAGAAAAAGATTAAAAATGTTAACTTACCTTGAATCCTAAAGTCACAGTTTCCCTGGGTAGAATTTATTTCGTCCATTGTTGTTTTACTATTATTATCCGTTTCTATAATATTTTACGCTGTACTATTAATTGTCCCATCTGGCCTAATCACACATTTTTGTGCACGCATAGATTTTCTATCAATTTTTGTATTCTTGACACTAAAGTCCTGTAGGGGCGGATATATTGCGCAATATTTATTGACATTGTCTAGATCTCTTCATTATGGTATTTAATATTTACCAAACCATACAAAAATGCAGTATTACCGAAAGTTCACAGTGGTAGCGGTGTGTCACCTCCCGTCCGAAGTGAAGTATCGTAATTAGCAGTAACAATACACCCGCGCGGCAAGATCTCCGCGCGTTTCCCGCGTATAGTATTGTTAAATACGTTACCATACTTTACGTCGGAAAAAATTCAAGAAATTTGGGATACAATAATATGCAATGCTTGAAAATCGCACTTATAATACGAATTTTGAAATTCTGTAAATTGCATCATATGTAATACATACTATGGATACGAAAAATGAAAAAAAGTGAAAAACGTCATTTTGTTAGTTACAATAGTATACGTAGGAGGTGTCGATATTATACTTCACTAACATAGATTTGTTCAGGTACTAATTGACTGTGATTGATAAAAAAAAATCAATCCCGAAATTTGCGAGATTATGTTTACTAATCCCGCGATTCATATGTATCGAAAATTGTCCGTGATCCCGGGATTGAATTCCCAAATTATAGTGAACATTTTCCAAAAGTTGGTAAATCTCGAAATAAAGTTATGAAGTAATAACAATATAGCATGCTTTCATAATAATCAGGCATAGTGCTAATTTCTTTATGCTTCATGTGAATGTTTTGTATATTGCTTGACCTTGAATTTTTAATCCGTTGTGTACTCTAAATACATAAATTATTGACTTACCAACTTTTGGGAGCAACTGCAGGGTTACTGCCAAAAGTTGGTAAGTCGATAATTTATGTATTTAGAGTTGACAACGGCGTATGAATGTGTCCAAATATAAATATATATTATGATTGAAACAAAAATTCATATTTTATCATAGTCTAAGGGTAATTCAAACATATTATTTATTATTATGAACCTGATTGGTAAAAATTCTATTTATGTGTCAAAAATAGAGAAAGTCAGTAGAATATTATTATTTAAAGGCCAAGGACTAAAAGTTCTGTATGTCGGTTGACCTTGAATTTTTGTTTCAGTTATACATATTAAATATATGGACACATAATCCGTTGTTTACTCTAAATACCTAAATTATTGACTTACCAACTTTTGGCAGCAACTACAGGGTTACTGCCAAAAGTTCGTAAGTCGATAATTTTTGTATTTAGATTTTCAACTGCGTATGAATGTGTCCAAATATAATTATATTCATATTTTATTATAGTCTAAGAGTAATTCAAACATATTATATTATTATGAACCTGATTGGTAAAAATTCTATTTATGTGTCAAAAATAGAGAAAGTCAGTAGATTATTATTTATAGGCCTACGGACTAAAAGCATTTCCCGCAGAATAACTTTGGTTATAACTCATTATTTTTTGGTTATCAGGGTTCATTTCCATTTAAGTTTTCGCAGCCTTACAGCGGTGAGCGCTTATCGGAAAAATGATCAAAAGCTTTTTGAAGTTCTTACGGAAAAAAAGTTACAGAAAACGAAGTTATACTTTGCGAATTCAATTGCCCCTTGTTATCCTGGTACGATTTAGTTCCGCGTTTTAGGACCCATAATTTTGCTCGTAGACCGCATATTATAACAATATTATCAAAGAAAAATCTATAGCTTTTGATAGAGCATAAAAATTGTTTTCGTGGTTAAAAATATAATTTAAGAAATAATTTGTACGTACGCAGTATTATTTGATTTATGCCTTTGTGAAAGAATTTTATAACCTTCTTAGAACATCTAAAGATTCTCAAAATTCTCCAACCCAGAGAAAATTAATAATGCCTTTTCACGATAACCGTGTTAATCTAGTATATTATATTGTATGTTACCACAGATGAAAGTGCATAGTGGCTGAGGATTCTGCAAGGTATTTTTAATAAGTTTAATGAAAATTAATAAGCATGACTGACAATGATAATGAATATGCATATTATACCCTCTTCTTGGAAGACGTTGTAAAACCCCAGATTGTGTCGTCTCTGAATCAGTGATCTAGAATGTATTTCTTTATTTCTTATAAGGATTAGACATACGTCTCGCGGAGTAGTTTCTTAATTGTGAATTAATAGTCCAGGCCATTAAAAATAAATCAAAAAAGAATAATCTAGTTAATCGATAGTTAAATGTAACAGATGAATATTAAGTATACGAGGCGATTACCGCTTTCATTTCTTTCATATTTTTTTTACCACAATCTTTTTTACGACATCTGAAAATTGGATAAATAAATATGAATACGGTGTAGTATCAGTTTAAATAGGTATTTATCTGATGTTTTTTTACGAAAACAAGATGAGTAGGTGTATTATTGTAATTGTAGCTGTTTGACTAAAAAGCCGTTCCATTTTGATTTTATTTAAAATTGACGCATTTTTACAAGATGCTCTTTCTCCCTGCGAAAGTTTTACCTAACATAAGTGCTTCAATTTTAGATAGGTTGCTGAAGAAAGGTCAGTTGGAAGTTGCCATTAATAAGTAGGCGATTCCAAAACGTTAATTCCGAAGCCTTTTTTTCGTGTCGATAGTGTCTTATATCAAACCTTGCCAATAAGGTAAAATCACTTCCATAACCGTGCATAATTAGCATATTAAATTAATGTGCTTTGATGTAAATAATTAGTATCAAAAAAATAAATATTTTTTAGTAGGACCCGACCGCAAAAGAACTGCCCATTAGCAATAATTGACCGTAGTTATGCAGAAAGCAGCCAGTCCATAATTGTGGGCGAAAGTAAGTAGTTGTTGTATTTTACATGACGAAAGTAAACCAAACATATTTTCTTCTCCGATCTCCATAAATCAAATCCCAGGTTCTTCATTAAAAAATGATCTCCTTTAAAAAGTTATTCATAGAAAAATATAAAATGCTGCATATAGATTTGTAGTTTTAAATAATCTGTAAACGTTTTATATAACCCTATAACCGACATGTTATTTATTGTCATTTATAGACCATAGAAAACGACGCAACGGAAATAATACAGTTGTCATTAAGCCTTCTTATAATGTAGTCGATAAGCATCACTGTTCCGTGTCTCTCACCATATCTAAATTCCAAAGTACAATTTAAACCTTTCAACTCAAACAAAAATCAATATTATAACATTCATTTCTTAGTGTCGTGTTACCATACTTTATTACTATAAAATAAAACCAAAAAAATACCAACTTGTGTATTATTCATCACTGCACGAACGTATGTCATTCACACTCAAGCAACTATCTGAACTTAAACCTAACATCGGGCGAACGAATAACAATTCATTCATCCCCCGATAAGTGGTGACCCCAAAAATACCTAACACAAAAGTGTATATCTCTTTGTGTGTTCTGTGTAGACTAGTTACTTTCTGCATAAATACGCTCAATTACCTCTCGAATCACCTACCTGAGAATGAGTATTAGGTGGACGTTGTTTCATGAATTCTGAAAATAGGTTCCACTTCGGTGTGCTTCCATGCTTTATAATTTATACTTTTATATATTTTTTTAAATATTTTTTGAACCTTTTACTTTACTTTTCATACCGTTTTTGTAATACTGCATTTATTTTTTTCGTCGGTAATTTTCTACACACATGTATCTCAAAAAACATAACTTTTCAGGAGAGGCAAATAACAACTTTATTCTCTCGATTTTTAATTCAGAAATAAATTTTCTTCTATCAAATATCCATTTAGTATACACATAATTTCATGAAAAAACTGTTATCTTTCATCAATTTATCGCACTATACTTTCGACCGATCAGTCATATTGTCGAAGATACGAGAATGCGTTGCAACTTTACTCTGAATATTACTGCAGTAAACACGTATCTTGACTTACAAGAAAGAGCTTCAGTATAATCATCCGTCGAAGTTCGGTATTCTGTATACTTACAAATCACAAGATACGATTTCAAATATTTAGAAAAGTCTTTTATTGTGATACGAGTTTTTGTAATTGTTTAAATCTATTATCTTATAAAGTATGTTTTGAAATACGTATTAGCGGAATATGTGTGTATTCAAATTTTGAATTAATTATATCAAACAACTCAAAACTGACAAAAATTGAGATACGTGTTTGTAGAAAATTAACGACGATTTCTTCTTTACAATGTTTCTTTTTTTTTTTAAATGTAATGTGAGCGTCTTAAATTTATAATTTGTAATGTTCACGGTATGTAAAAAAAAAAAAAAAAGAATTTGAATAAACTTGAATTTGAATGACCATATCCAGTTTCCTGTTATTTTCCACCACTATTATTTAGTACCATTAACCCCTCTATCACAGTAGATAGGCACTCATTACAAGCTACCAGTATTCATAATTATTTGTTATATAAACAAAATACGAAACCAGCACCTAGTACCTATATAAATTTGATTTTAACCTATAGCCTTATATTTCTGTTCGGGTATTTTCGAAATTGACAGGAAATATTATCATGTTTCAACATAAAACTGATAATAATTAGAACATCTTTCAAAGAATAAATGGATCATTAAACGAGTAATATCAAACGAAGCTGTATTATATCTCGGAACAGGAAGATTTTAATTGAACATACCAAGATACTTCATTTTAATTATTATGGATTGTTTCCTCATTAAAATTTTCCTGTAATTATAAATTGAGTATAAACATTGATTATAAAATGTATTTAAAGTATAAAGTTAGATCAAACATTGCTATTATAATTAGATGTAAAACTTATTCAAAGTTTTTACATTTTTCTAACGCCTTTAATTATTTTATCGTGTTAATTAATATTGAATTAAAAGAAATTTTCAAGTGCTGTCGTGAATATTTCATAAAAAATATTTTTACGACTTTATTATGACGTAGATGTAATATTTCTGCATTAATCCGGCAGTATAAGTGTCGTAAATAAAAAAAGTAATATTAACAGTCGATGCAAAAAATAATTACAAAATTAATTAATATGGTAGTGCTTATGCCACAAAAATTCCTTACCTACGTTGTATAATTATTGTCACCATCCAGGCACTGTAGTACTAGGCATATTTTACTAGGTTTTTTATTTACTTCATATTAAGTACAAATTTGAGCATATTGAACATAATAATTCAACAGAAAATTTAAAAACGTTGTATATAAAAAGTTCTTTTTATCTTGTAATTATTTACTTATACTAACATTAAATTAAGAAAATTAAAACCACCTTTATTATGCTAATCTAATATTTTTTTAAATGTCATATTAAAATATAAGTAAAAATAGAATTTTAAATGAAACAATTTCATTTATATCGCTACCTTGGAATTATTTTATAGAATTGATACGTTATTTTGGTTGGGTTAATATTAGTTAGGTAAAAGAAAATATTTTTTACCGTCATTAAGTAGGTACTGATATGTTTATAGGACAAGCCCTGAACTGGCGTCTTTTTATTACAATAATGATGTATATTTTGTTGGATACGACAATGACTAAATTTTTAGCGGAGAACGGTTTTTATTTAAAGATTACAGTGTATTACTGTACATAACCTAAAAAAATTTACAACCCATCATTACCAGAGTAAGATTATTGAAATTATTTGTTGACCTAATAATAATATTATTAGGTATCTAAATGAACGTTTTATTAACAATAAAATTATTAATTGAATACACGTTCACGTAGTAGAACTCCATTTAATAAATACAATATAATTATTACTAAAATCATAAGTATACTTAGAAATAATGGGTAAATTTTAATAGAAATATTAGTATTTATGTATTGTTTTTATAAAAAAATAAGCCTTCAATCTATATCAAAATATGCTTTTAGGTCACAAAATAATTCAATTTTTGGAAATGCTTTTTCTTCAACTCTGAAAAAGCACCTTATCTCCAAAATTCTTCAGCTAAATTCAATACACGTTTTCACTTAGATCTTAGATGTTGTGATATAAATATTGACATTCGAAATCCGTGGGTGATTGAACCCAAAAATAGTCGCCCCCTTTAAACCAAGGCAGCCGATTTCGCTGGTGACCCGGATACCAGAAGAACAAAAGGGTAAATGACTCGAGACTATCAGTTTGTTTTCTGCAGTAGGATTCTGTGTATAGGATCGGTGACGTACTAACAATTTGCCAACAGTTTAAAAAATCTAATACTATTTTTCTAGATACCACGTGGTTTCAACATTTAACGGTCAGTGCTAAAAACGATAGTAGAATCTCAACAGCCTAGAGTTTCGGTAACGAACTTCTGACACTTGCGGAAAATACGTTTTTATTAAGAAATGTCTCATGAATGAAGAATAATTGTAGATAATAATGAATCGCTACCTAAAAGCAACAGTAAGATAAGTAAAAAAATACAAGTTTCGAGATAATTAAACTTTATTGTTTGTGTCATAATTAACTTTGTTTTTATTTTGTTTTTTTCTGTGGTTTATAAGAATTAGATGACAAAGGTAAGATTTTTTGTATATATTTTTTTAAGAATGGGGTAAGTATATTAGTTATACTACTGTTGCTTTGAAGTTGCAGGACAAATTTTAATAAATGAAACAGTGGCATATTTTATTTTAAATGAGGTCGGTATTACAAATTTGAAAAAATCTCATTGATTTATTATGTAGACATATTAGATTTCAGCAATCAATTGACACACGTACTGTGTATTACGGTGCATTGTCGAATTCATTTTATGTCATAATATAGCTGATTTTTTGCCTGTGCTTAAAACTGTAAATTAAATATTCAGCTACCCTGAACTATGCAGCAAGTCGTGTCGTCTATGGATATTGAAACCGTTTTCACGTATTTTTTTTTTATCTAGCAATGATTCATTTTCTTTCAAATAGTTATTATATTAACATCTTTAATAACTCTGTTCAGACACTCAACCAGTGCAGTAAATAATGATCTTTCTGGTGTGGAATTAATTAACTGGTTTTTCCTACTTTTCCTTATTTTTATAATAAACACATTGACTGCTAACTACATATTTATTTTTTAATTACCCCATTTAAATAGCATGCTAATTATATCAAA
Organism: Rhyacophila brunnea; assembly: GCF_057557595.1. NCBI lineage: Eukaryota > Metazoa > Arthropoda > Insecta > Trichoptera > Rhyacophilidae > Rhyacophila > Rhyacophila brunnea. The sequence continues at coordinate 23,798,175 of NW_028232904.1, read as the reverse complement.
TGACCACCTTAATAATATAATTAAACTGACATATTTTAATATTATTATTTTGATGTGTGCTCTATTAACTGTATTATTTTTAACATTTTTTCATTGATGTACGTGCTATTAATGAGGATACTGGCCCAGTAGATGTGGCAGTTTGATAGTCTTCTACACGGCTTTCTTCCGTCTCTTTCGGCATGCAGTGGTAAGCATGCCCATCGTCAATAATATAAAACCTGTAGCATTATTGATTTGTCCTTTCCATCTGGTGGGAGCTCTTGTTCCCTCTAATAATAATAAAAACACTTTTTTTTATTTTGAATAAATAAATAAATAAATATTCGTTTCGAGCATTGTATTTTTTTTTAAATATTTTTTCTACTACGTATGTATATAATCTGAAGTTTTTCAAATTAAAGAATGTCACATTCTCGAATCAAGTTAATAATTCATTCAATATAATAAATAGTAGGTATATTCAATTATTGGCAAGTACAAGTACGTTATAACTAAAAGTTAGAGAGATTCAGGCATCGATAAGTAATTATTAAGACACTTAATAGATACCTTGATTAAAAACGCAAAAGCCAATAGTCAATAATTAATGTAATTTGATTTACACTAATTCAAAGATGTAGAAAAATTAAGTTCATTTTGTTGTAATTAGATAAGATGCCCGTTTGTTGCTTAATTAGTAAGGCACATTAGAAACTCCAACTTGCCCCCTCTAACAATAGATAATAAAAATACTTATTTTGAACAATAAAAACAAAATGAATAAATAATAATATTTCTATCGGGGGTTGTATTTTTTTTTAATATTTTATTTTCTATTTATCTATATTATAATCTGCTGTATTTTTTAAACAAAGTATCTTCAAAATAAAGACTCGCATATTCTCAAATTATTAATACATTATTCCATGAATAAAAAAATAATTAATAATTAACCTATTAACATATTGTGTAAGTACGTTATACTTACAAATTGGAAAGATCCAAACGTTAGTTAGTAATTAAAACCTTAATCGACACCTTGATAAAAAAAACACAAAATCCGATTGATAGTCAAGAATTATTAATGTAATTTTTTGATAAACACTTTAAAGATGTAAAATTAATTAATTCCGTCGTAATACGATAAGACGTCAGTTGCTTACTTGGTAAAGCACATCCAGTATAGGGCGATCTCACACTCAATAGAAAATATTAATTAATTATTTATTATAATTAGTTATATCTTCTGGTGGGCAACCTTGCGGACACCTCTTAATCTCAGCATCCCCAATTCACGTCACGTTGTTTTCGCTTTCTTCATTATCCAGCGATAAAGTCTTTCGGGAGGCACCCCCCGTCTCCTCTGGGAATAACACTTCTTATTGATTGCTTCGAGGAGCGATATAGACAGGCGAAATCGACCATCTTCATAGCATTGTTTCCCATCGAGATTGACTTATTAACGATGGCAGCACATAGGCCAAAACAATAATTGACGTCACTGAAAATATAACATAGCACACTTTACCTCACTGCGTATTATTGATTGAGGAAGATAGATAATGAATAGAACTGTCTATGAAAATTATTAATACAACAATGAACAAAGCATACACAATGCAGAGCAGTGTGGGTTCGTTAAAATGGGGTGACATACAAAATGGGTGTACGGAAAATTGACTGCGTAGATAATACATTGACACAAGGATCTTTTTTACTTTTTCCGTATTTAAAAGTTTTCAACAATAATCAATACCTCAAAGTGTTACAACTTAAAAGGTATAATTAGAAAACAAGATTTAGGGAGGCTTAATCTTTTACAGCATATCTATTTTTTGAAGATTTTAATGAAATTATAGAATTTTCTTAATAATTATTATAAACACTATTTTACGTTTTTCTAATTTTAAATAATGACAATTTTCAAAAGTTTCTACAGCATTAACGTATAATTTAAAAAAATAATAATCACTGTCATTCTAAAATAATCACAGATTATCACTTGTTACATTTTGGAACTGGTAGATATTGGTATTCTAAGCATTTTATTATACTTAACTTTGGAACTGAGGTATCAATGTAAACAAAGATTCAAAAATCTAATATTATTTTTTTATTTGGCTCTATCATCTGAAGAGGATCTGGTCCGCATTACAAAGAGGTTTTTTTAACAATTTTTCGTATAACGAAAAATTGACTACTTAATCTACTAACTGGCTAACTAAGAAGGGAAAAAAACTCAATTATCTAACTATCATGCGGAATTTAACAATTCAAAAAATACACTTGTTCCATTTACGATATTTGAAATTTGACAAAATGCAGTTAGTTGTTTTGTGTAAAGAACGATAACGCATTTATTTATATAGATTTAAGAGTTTTAAATTTTGTGTGAACATAGAAAACAATATGTTTTATAAGAAAATACCATCAAAATTACAATTTTGGTCCAAATTCTAGTTAGCTGGTTTGCAGATTAAGCAGTTAAAATGCATGTCAGTCACTTGCCCAAACTATTAGCTCAATACTATGTATCCAAACACACGTTGAAAAACAACATGTGATTATTTTCCAGACCCAAGTATTAAATCCGAGACCCACGACAATGTAAGTAAATGTATAAAAGTTAATTACAATTGAGAAAAATTAAACAGAATATTATTAAAATGTTAATGAGATTTTTAATATAAATCAGAACTGCCACTTGTTTAATGATATAAAATTAAAAAAAAAATGAAATAGATTATTTCAGTTCAATAAAATAAGAAAGATCGAATATTCAATTTTGATGGTAACGTTCATCAGGAATTATCCATTCACGAACTCGTGTGAGGTCAACATAGTATCGTTTCACTTCTATTACTATGATTTTTTTTCATTACAATACTGTCATAAAAAGAATATAGGTACAATAATTATTATAAAACCCAACTCAAAATTATAAAAAAAAAACCACAAAGGGGGGGGGGGGTGATAAGGCTCTAGCCTGGGGGCCCGGGCTTAGGAGAGGCCCGGCATGGCAGGTCAACCAGTTAAGTGAAATAGACATACCGTAAATTTAAAGCTCTAATAGTAAAAAAAGTCACCTGCGGTACAATAAGATGGAAAGAATTTTATATTATAATTACTTTTAGGGTGTTTCCTGACTAATAAAAACGACTATTAATCCAACATGGCGAAATGTTACATGTAACTTGGCTATCACAAAAGAGGGTCACGATCAGCGCTTCATAATATGATGCTAAGTGCCGAAATTCAAGCAGATTTATTTAAAATACCAAAAATTGCTAAAAAATACCCTTTATTTTCATTTTCACATTAAAAATACAGAATTCCGCAGAGTATCATTTGGGAAACACTACTATACAACATTACACTGCCCTTAATCTTAACCCGTCAAATATCGTGGCCTGGGGGCCCGCTTCAGGATGTGGAGTACATGGTAAAAACAGTAGGTAGGTACCTAACATAATATTTTATCAAATTATATATTATTGTTCAGTACATAGCTCAGATTTGTACATATTGAAAACAATAATAAATATACAAACTGATTATGTATTCCCCGAAAACATAATAATTATCCTGTTTTGATTATTTTGTCTTATACAAAACACAAAACAACTTGTTCCCCCATTACGTACCGAAGAACGAAACCAAAGTAAACGAGTTCAAAATGTTAATAGGCAATACGGAAACAGTCAATATAGAAGTTAAATTTACAAAGTTGTACTACGAACTTAATTAATGTATTCTATTTTAATAACAATAACACAAATAAACCTAAGAAGTGTGCTAACCATTTTATTATTAATACTCAATGGAAGTAAAATACGAAATCAACTTTCAAGTTTATATGAAATTTCTCCTCCCAAGTGGTAACGTTTTCATACTTCAATAATTTTATCTATGACGGAATTTTCACTAATAAATACATTTCAATTATTGGTAATTGACGCAGAACTCTGGTTGGAAATTACTTTGAAAGAAAATTCTGGAAATCCCTTTTCAACAAAGTAGAGTTATAATGCAGCTTGTCTAAGGCCCGTTTCAAACGACGTTACAATGACGTTAATGAATCGACATAGCAGTAGTTTACCTAATTATTATTACCATTCCGCAGGTAGGCAATATTTATAATCTTATAATATAAGTAACTCATTGTTTTCTCTAACTCAACGCCGGCTAGATGCTCATCCTTTACCACAAGCTTACCTGCGCAAACCGGTTTGTATCGGGAAGCCCGTGTGTATGGACGGGAAAACTGTACGCGCAAACCGAAAAGCGTATATTATAGCGCCGGCACACGTGAATGCATTTCCTGGCACCATTAGTGTGTATTTTAAACTATCGCAATAATAACTATTTACACGTAAAAGTGCTGACTGTCGTGAATATCGGTTAAGCTCAATATGAGTCTCTACGCGGTGTAATTATTTTTTTTACCGGCAGGTTTGCTACTATCGTTTTACTGTTACTGCGCAGGCGCTAATATTACACTATCCAATTCTATTGTTGTGTGAAAATTCAGAAGCTTCTGAACTTTTTAATGTATGCATGCAATCTTGAAATTTACACGATAATACGTACCGTTAGCAGTAAATCCATGCACGTGTAAACGAGATGTTACCTTCCTGCTCGGACAACATTGTTGATTCTTAGTTTTTTAAGTAATATTTTTGAAATCTGACAATTAAGTTTTCGAGAAAATGTATAAAAATGCTATCATTTAGTTTCTAAATATATAAAACAACATTATTTATTATTATGCAAATCTATAAATAGTATATTATTGTTACGGAATAATAAGTTTAAAAATAAAGTACGATTATCAATTTTACTTCTTTCATCTTTCAAGACAAACTTTTTATATTCCATTTTATATGGCTTTAACAACCCCAGTGGATAGACATTTGATATAAAAAAGTATCTCGAAGCCCTGCAATTTTGCATTTTGCTGAAGTTTTCTGTTAAAAGTCGACGGGTTTTGATGCCGAGTCTTGAGTCGCCTTAAACTTAAACAAAATAAAAATACTTATCGCCACTGGCGGGCTCTAGCGAATGAATACAATATTGTAAAATTAATGGATATAACTGACAATTTACATTTTAAAGTGTTTTAGATAATCAATACATATCTAAAATATTATAAAGTATTTTTGGTATATTTATAAGGTATATAATATTATAGGGGTATATTTTCAAAGTGAACTTATGACACTAATTGACGGAAATGAGTTATAAATGTTGTATGAAGTTTAAAGGATAATCTTAAGTGATTTTTGTTTAGAAATAGCATTCAATCCAGTAGAAAAATCTACTTCAAAATTGCCGTCAGTTACAAATGTAACTTATTCCAATATCATCATCAGCCGGGGTCAATCCACTGCTGGATGAAGGCCTCCCCAAGCTTTTTCCAACTCTCTCGGTCCTGTTTCATTTGCTGCCACGTATTTCCGCCGAACTTTACCAATTCGTCAATCCAGCGGCTTTTAGGGCGGCCCTGTGGCCGTTTCATACCCCTTGGGTACCACTGGATGACAGCATTTGTCCAGCGGCCGTTCTTTCGGCGAGCAATGTGCCCCGCCCATCTCCATTTCAGCTGTTTGGCAACGTATATTACATCGCGTACTCCTGTCTGCTTCCTAACTCATTCGTTTCTCTTACGGTCCTTTCGCGTGATGCCTAACATACACCTCTCCATGCCTCGCTATGTGACTGTTAGCCTTTGGACATCTCTCGTGTTGAGGGTCCACGTCTCGTAGCCATATATAAAAATATATATTATGCAACATCGACACAGTAAACAGTTTTTTGGCGTTTGCCAATTGAAATTGAAATAATTATTGATAAATTAATATATTTCTTGGATTTAATGGAAGGAAATGAGTCTCATCAGTAGTTTGGTTGACTAAATAAAATAATAATTGAACGATGGTGTAATAATTAAAATAATATATTATTAAAATCACTCAATTGATTTCAATTAAACTATAGACAGACAAAGGTACTTACACACTTTCGTAATTATATTGTCTTAGCTTAAAATACACTACTGTTAGAGCATTTTCTAGATTGTCATTCTGCTAACAGTAGATAATAATATTATTAATATAAATTAGGAATATTATTAAATTAATTTAATACTGGATGAGTGTCAAAATATCCTTGGCTCTTGGAGGTAAATTAAGATGTTGGTGTGTTTAAATCAAGACCATATTTTTTAGCAAATAATATTATTATGGCTGATCACCATTTCTTTTTAGGTCAATTAAACAGAAACTTATATCTAAATATATGTGTGTGGATATAGGTATATACTGCCTTTCCAAGGAAGAAGGCAGTAACTCGCAAAATTTGTGAAATTGAGTTATGAATTCCATCTGTTAGGTAATTTTTAAAGCTACATAATATTCTGTTCACTTTAAAATCAGAATTATCACTAAAATACCGTTAAAATCCTTAGAAAAAAAATGGACATCTGCTAAAATAATTCAAATTTCTTAGCAAAAAGCCAGTAATTGCACCTATTTATTGCAGTTACTGCTTGTTTATTATTACTTTATTTGTATTTTAACATCCTATTTATAAAAATTATCACCGTTTTTTATTAATTTACAGTACTAAAGTTGGAAAAAAGCCACATTATGTCATTTATCTCGAAAGTGTATGAGAGTCAGTTACTGCCTTCTCCTTTAGTAGGGCAGTATAAATATACGTGTCATAAATATTATATATTATATTAGGTAGGGTTATTTGTGAATTTGTTAGGTATATATAAAAAAAATAAAAAAGTAGGTATTATTCGTATCATTGTAAGAATATTATTGTTTAACTAATAACTTTAAACGACTAATATCATAGATATACTTCATTAGTTAACTCCATTAATTTCTATTGTTCCCAGAATGGAAGATTTTACACCTCTTAAGTGTAGTATTTTTATTGTTTATAATTATTACTAATTATCTATTATTAGGCTTTGACGATTTATTATACGCTTATAGTGTGTATTATTATTGATAAGGTATGGGACTATTTACAAACACTTCAACTATTCATAATTTGCTTGTTATATTTTTTTATTGGATCCTTGACTTAATAGGTAGGCGATAAGTTTTTACCTACTTTATTGAATTGATATGTTATATAAGTTAGAGTTAATAGTGTTCGTTGTCAGTGTGTGTTTGCCTTTTGGTGAGTAAACACAGTGCCTGAAGATGCCGAAAGGCAAAACCCGGGTCGCAAAAAACTACTGAAATGGAATAAGACAGAACTTAAATCTATTAAAATTCAAATTCCATTGAGTACCTTCGGTTGTATTAATATTAGAAACTAATATCCTTTAATTCAATCACAATGCCCATCAATTTAGATGCAGTAGAGATGTGTGTATACATAATGTACGTAGAGATGCTGTCAATACAATATTGATTGTTGTTGATACAATTAATGCTATTAAAGGGAACACAACGCATGACTGGAAGATAGGGTTGAAAATTCTACGAATATAATATTGTGGGCAGTCAATAATGGGTCTACGAGCAATCTTTGCCCACAACTCTTAAGGATTAGAATTCTCTGTACTTACAATAAAATTCTTCAACCAGATAATTCTTCGCCACATATTGTATAATAATATTATTATAATATATTTTTAATAAACCATTTTTTTATTCAACAACTACTTCACAAGATTTGAGAATGTAACATTCTATATATTGCACATACATAATTTGAAAACACATAACTAACAGAACAAATGAAATTTGATAAAAATACGACGCCCGATGGGATTGGAACCCGTATAACCACTGTTATCAAAAATAACGCAATTTTAATAACATTTAACATTTCATGTAGGACTTAATAGTTAAAATTATCGTCATTGTAGGAGGCCCGTAGCTTAAAGATAAATTGGTAACAATAATAATTGGTAAAGCACATAAGACCGAATCCAGTGGATACGGTTTATTTTAAATTTAAAATTTATTTGTTTTTACATACCATGAACATTTCAGATTATAAATTTAAGATGTTCACTACATGACATTGAAAAACAAAGAAACGGTATAAAGACGAAATAAATATATGCAGTATCACAAAAACTGTATGAAAAGTAAAGTAAAAGGCACAAAAATTATATAAAATATAAATATATGGCACGGAAGCACACCGAATGACCTAAATGGACCGTATTTCAAGAATTTATAAAACAACGTCCACCTATACTCATTTTCACGTACGTGAAATAATATCAACATAGGAAACAATTTGGTTAAACAGAGTTATTGCCCTCCAAATTGGCATTACAAATGGTAGGTTAGTTCTGTTCTTTGGGAGAACAAACAACTGATGCTCCCAATTTTTCAGATAGTTATCAGAGACACACAAGTCAATACTACCAAGAATGGCAGAGCTCTACAAAACTACGTGGCCAAATATTGATATTGCTTTCGGGCGTCGAATTTTTATATTTAAAGTTATTTTATTATCATACGTGTTTTCTAATCAAAAACTAAACAATTGGAAGTATTTATTATTTTCATACATCATTTAGGTATTATTCTAGACACGATTCTATACTACTGTCAATAACATAGTACTCATAGTACATATTTTCCCGTCTTATCTATATTATATATTATATACTTTTTATGTTTTTCTTTTTTTTCTCTATTTTTGTGTTGTGTTTGTGTGTTGTGTTTTCTTTTTTGACTATTTTAAAAAACTCTCGAATTTTATTCATTAAAGCTATACCTGATATATTTGATCTTATTTAATTTAATTAATTATGCTTTTTATACTCGCCTGTTATTGGCACTATCATATATTAATTTTTATATCGAGGGCTTAGTGTCAAACAGCACTATCTACAAAAGTGCAACTTTACAGGAGAGCCAAAAATCGTTATTTTAGATTCTTGTAACTCAACAAGGGAAATGTTTATTTAAAACCTAATGTTAATATTTTATAATTTATTGTGTATTGTACATTTATCTTGCTTATGATGCTTATGCTTATGGTGGCCGAGCGGCATAAGCGTTGGACTATCACGCTGTGGGTCTCAGGTTCGAATCCTGGGTCTGGCAAGTACACATATTGTTTTTCAGTTTGTGTGTGAGTCAGGGTATGGACCTAATAGGTTGAGCAAGTGGCTGACATCCATTTCTCGTAAAAAAACAAAATCTGTTAATACAAACCTCTACTATGTGGAGGCCCATATGATCCTATTAGGATCGGACATGGTCAAAAAAAAAAAAAAAATGATGATATTAAAATTTATAGGGATATTTAAAAAAAAATATGAAAACAAGGGTAACTTATGTAGTTAGCGTTAAACTTTACTGACGATTTAATAAGAAATTAGAAAAGATTGACATAACGTTGTTTGACTATCATGTAGCCGTAAATGTAAAATAACGTTATCTCAAAAAAAAAAAAAAACTTTTTTGTAGATAACGTTGTCTGACTTTAAGCACTCGATATATCCTCTGAGATTGATCCTGTTGGTTGACCCAAATAAATATTTAAAAAAAAATCATCGATGAGTTTAAATGGTTTGCTATTCCTGCTCTATAGTATTTGTACCCTTAAGAAAAGTAGATGTGGTAGTAGGTTACATCCCTCTGCTTACCCCTAGGCTGTGATGGGTGATCAAACCTTAAGAGGCGCTCGTGAATCATGATAAGCTATTTTTGGGGCTCGTGTCACTAAGAGTAATTTATAGTGGCTTGGTTTAGTTTTGTTCAGAATTAGTCTGACCTATACCCGCGTTCAATTTTCTTGCCTGCTATTTCACAGTGTATTAGTAAATATGATATTGTTATCGTACAATAACGTGTTTTATGAAGGCTTTATCTACGTATTTTTATCCTTAAACGATCGTACAATGGTATCCATGGCGCAGGGAAGGTAGCTTAATATTTTATGTTTTCTATAATATGACATACCTGATTGATATATCATATAAGACGTAGATCACGGTTCCTTGTTTAGTTAAGACCCCCTTTTACCACGTTTTTATTAGCTCGTATTCTAGTTTGTCCCGTATAGATTTTTTTTGTGTGTCCAATATAATTTTTTTCTTGTTTGTCCAAGATTTGTATTGTACGATTGAAGAGTTTTAACTAACTTCCCGACTAGCTAGCCATTTGAAACTTTTAGAATATATCAGAACAAGACGATAATGCATTTTTTAAATACTTTAAGCCATTTTTAAGCAGAATTAAGAAATCATTTTCAGTTAATTCTGTTTTGTATGGAAAGTTATTATTGTTGGTTTCTAAGGGGGTCCTAGCAACTAAATTATTAATATATACGTGCGTTACTATGAAAATCAATATGAAATGTCAAAATAACATTTCTGTATTCTATATTTATTTCGTATTTCTATCAAGTACAATAAAAGTTTTTATTAATACAAAGAATTGTCAAGTTTATATTATGATTCAACAGAAAATTTAAGAACGTGGTATATAAAAAGTTCTTTTTATATTGTAATTATTTACATTTATCTTCAAACGAAAAATGTGTGCGTAAAAATAGAATACATGACGACATTCGTTCTGTGAGCTATGAATCTATGAAAAATGTGTAAATTTAGAAGTTATAAAAAATATGATGGTTAAGAAACCAAACCTTATATCGCATAGTACTGTCTACGAAAATTCTGTGTGCAAAGGTTGGGAACGTTTGTGTGGATAAATTGTTCCAATTGTGCGCGCGCATACCTTAGAGCCCTCAAGACATTAATTAGAACTGCTTTTATCTTTTGACTAGAATAAAATTCTCTTCGGTTCTTGGGTGTTTTCCTTCCTTGAGACATGTCCTACTCAATGGATTCTTCATACTTTTACGTGAGAGCTACTGTCAATTATCACCACGAAAAATCTATTACGAATACGGCTCATAGAATCTTCTCAGTGGCTTTCTTTTAAGACGTACGTGAATCCAGTTTCCTCTCATTTTATTTTGATAAGGTTCAGCGTTCTGAATCATAAGTAAATGAGCCAAATGATATTTTTCTATAACTTAACATGCTTTTACCCTTTTTTAACAACCTTTAACACGTTAAATAAAATTGTATCACAAGTAGATGATTAATCATTACATTTTTATTTATACTAGCAGTATTTGTTTGTACATTTTTTTCGTAATGAATTTGAACGTTGACTAATAATTATTATTGTTATCTCCCGTAACTGACTGTTTTTGTTTGTGGATATATTTTTTGTCGCGTTTTTATTAATTTTTTTGTAAAATTCTTTATTTTTACTTTGACAATCGAGATTTAATTTCCAAAGCGTCAAATAATGTATACATACTCAAATTTTTTTTTCAAAAAATAGTCAATATAATCATACTATCAAATTTTAAAAGTAAAATTTTGTCAGTTTACCTAAATTTTAGTTTTCAATCCCATATAAATCATGGGCTGGGAACCTGTTTATATCAATATATTGCATTTTTTTTCATTTTTTTACAATAATATTTATTAAATATCATCATCAATATCAACCTGTATCTATCCATTGCTAGATGAAGGCCTTTCCAAGCTGATTTCACTTCTCTTGGTCCTGTGCGTTGCGTTGCCACGTACTTCTGCAGAAATTTATCATTTCATCGATCCAGTGGCTTCTAGTTCTACCTTGTGGGCGTTTTTCGCCTCTTGGGTACCACTGGTTAACTAGATTTATGTTAGCTATGTGTCCAGATGATTTCCATTTAAGGCCTTTAGCAAACTCTATTACCGGCAATAATATTTATTTGTGCGCTTAGAAAAAATAATAATAAATAATATATTATATAAATAAATAATAAATAAGATAAAAAGAACTTTTTATGTACAACGTTTTTAAATTTTCTGATGAATCATATTATAAACTTGACTTGCTAGCTTATACGGTCAAAAAAAATTGTACTTGATAGAAATAATACTAAAATGTCATTTTAATTTACATAGTAATGCACATAATATAATATATTATTAATTTAGTTGCTAGGACCCCAAACCCCTAGCAACCAATAATAGTGGATTGGATTACGGATTTCTTCCGAAATAACTTTTCATACAAAACAGAATTAACTGAAAATGAATTTAATTCTACTTAAAGATAGCTTAAAAGTATTTAAAAAATGCATTGGCATCGTTTTCTGATTTATATTTTAATAGTTTCAAAGTCTAGGGAAGTTAGATAAAAATCGATTGCAAGATTTTTCCCGGACAAATAAGAATACGAGCTTAGAAAAACGCTGTCACGTTGTAAAATACATCATATTGACATAAGTATACCTCTTTCATACAAGGTATACAGATTTTTTAAACTAGCATTCCAAAGTCACCCAAAATTTTTCATTTTCCACCGTTATTTTATATGATATTTTATTTTGTCTCCACGATTTACCGCAGAATAATTATACTATAATGTTTGTATGTATATGGGTGATAATGCAATCGTATTGTACCTATTCACTCATCAATCATAGCAATATTTCAGTTCTTTATTAAGAAAATCTTCAAAACTCAACAAAGAGGCAACGCAGCCTTCGCTGAAAGGGGATGCCGAGTAAGCCGGATTTCCTCCCAAAAGGCGATAAACTGTGCGGAGAATTCTAACCCCATCCGAAAGACTACGGGAGATTTGCATAACCTGCTTTGTTTCAGGAACTAAACGCCAAGTTTCAGAACCTTATATCCGGCTCTGATTGTTTCACGTTTTCAGGAATGACAAAACACTTATTACTTGTACTTTTCTTCTATGTCATTAAACCGGAACCCAGTAAGATCTTCTCAATGATGTACTCATTAACACTCCCGTTACTGTAATGTCACATTAGGTTACTCAGCCCAATAAACTCTAAATATTTCAGTTAATATGCACTTCGTATTAACTGAATTACGATTCTAAACTATTCTTAGAATCTTTAATTTTACATCTAATTAAAATGTTCTTATTTTCAAAATCAATAGCATTATTCAGTAAATATATAATTAAAAGATATCTATCAGGTTTCATTTACTTGTCATTAAAAAATTATAAAAATGCATATTATATTACAAAAAAAGAGACAACTAAAATGTATGCAATACGGAGAGACGTACTCAATAAATTGTTGTAAGTGTGGTTGAGCTTTTTAAGTGGACTGTAATTATTTTGTAGGTAAACGAAGAGATCGGATCTAGGGGGGGGGGGGAGGCGATGGAATAGAATGACAGACACTTACCTTTGTGATGATGTATGATGGCTCCGTGGTCTGGTTTCAACTCTCACTCGCGCGGTATTGTTGTTTTGGATTACCCGCTTCGTATACTCACGCACTTTGTGACATAGTTTTATGGATTATATGTGAGGGTGTATGAATGAAGATGATAGATTTTGAATGAGTCTGTATCTGTTGAATCAATCACTTAAGCGACGGAAATCTATTAGCGGCCCGTTCACGCCCACTATTGAGATGCAACTGAATGTTCTTTGTAACACCGTCTTTCATGATACGAAATTGCTTATTGATTGTCTGGTAACAATAACACTGGGGATTAGGAGGTGGATGAGGAGATAAGGAGTGGAATGGAATATAAATGGCCCAACCAGTAAGAAACATTATAATTAATGGATATCCCTCAGATTTCATTTAATTGTCATTAATAAATTATAAATGCATATTGTGCTACAAACAAAAAAAACATAAATAAAACTGTATGCGATAAAAAGAGACATAGTCACTAAATTTATAATAAATTTGGTAGGAATGACTCGATACGTATAAGCACTTACTTGCTTACCTACTTAATAATCATTGATAATTTTTTAATGAAAAATATATTATATCTACGATATGATTGTATTTCTAATTTACTTACTAATTGTTATACGTCCATTATTCGAACGCAATGACGTCTGTGCTCTGATGAGCGTCACAATCGGAATCGCCAAAAATGGGAGAAACTTCCACGATTTTGTCCCCAATTTAATAATATACAGTAATACCCTGACTTAAGCTACTTTAACTTACACGAACTTGAAGTTACGTGATTCTTTATGTGATAATTCAGACCTAGTTCCATTAAAAAACTACAATATGACAATTGCAAGCTTGACAGAAGGTCTCAGCTCAATTGAGGACTTATTTTTTTTAGAAAATATGTGGTTGGGCCATTTATATTCCCATTCCCATCCTTAGTTCTCCATCCACCTTATTAATCCAGTAGTGTTGCCACAAGAGCAATTACGGATAAAAAACTACCGTAATTGCAAAGAGACAAGCAGTTATGACCAACCAGCCGACGCGAGCGGGCTTCTGACAGCTTACCGTGGCTAGTAATTGATTGAAAACTCAGGAGTAACTAATAACATATCTGAAAGATAAGTTCAATCATACATACAAATCATTATCATTCATCAAGATCATATTCATTCATAAACTGTGAAACAAGTGCGCAAACAGGGTGATCCAAAACAATCAGTGCATGTTTGTATGACCTGGGTCCAGTGCCAGTGCGCGCCAGCCCTCATCTCATCAAAAAGTCAGCGCCACGTCTTCTTGTTCATCACCCCCTTCCCCTATATCCGGAATTCCCAGCATCATCACCCACCAATTTTATTAATGCAGTCCACTGCGAAAAGCTCAACCAACATGAATCCAATAAATAAAGGGTTATAGATAAAAAGTAAGGAACAACAAAAGATAGTTGCTTGCTACGTCAGAGGAATTTGTTAGTTTTTATGAAGACATTAACACAAAAATAACTTTTTTACTCATTTATTTTTTTAATATTTCGTACGTTATGTAAAAATAACTGCATTTTTATTAAATATTTATCTATAAAATACTAATGTGCGAATTCTATACATAGTATACATAACTAGTGTTTTTTTTAGTCCTTGGTCCCAATTAAACAAAATATATATATATTTATTTGCAAAGTTGTACCTCGACTTACACGAATTTGACTTACGCAATTTTCCTCGAATCCACGTATTGCGTAACTTCTGGGTACTCTCATAAATATTCGATAATAATAATTAATTTATGAATTTTTATTATTGTTTACATAATTGCGTTTAAAAAACTACTCATTGTAGGCATACAGAAACAAACATTCTTCGCTTGTATTTCTTCGTTATTTCGACGTAAACTTTTGTTATTTTGTTTGTGATGGGTTGTTAAATACATACAAAAGAAGAACTTAATTTATTTTAAAATTAAGTATATAATATATTTATTGTTGTTTTCATACGATGTTTGCTGTAGAAACAAATATCTAGAAATCTTACAATATTGTATGTATTTTACTTGTATACTTTATACTTAGGGATCGCAATACCGGTATTTAAAAACCGGTATTTCATAATTTATCGATACCGAAATACCGGTTTCAAAAATCCAAAATACCGGTATTTCGGTATTAAGAAACCATACGCGTATATTATGTTTTTCCAAAAAGTAATTTAATGTTATTTTTCATTACTTACTTACTGTATTGTATATTAAATTTAGTGTATGTATAAGTTTTATGCTGCCAAAACGCAAATATGTTGACTGAAACCAAGAAAAGTTAAATAATTAAAGAATTATCAAATTTCGAAAAAAAAAACTATCGTGGTAAATATATCCAATTATTCTATAACTATTGATCCAAAATTGATACTACATCAAACAAACGTTAAATTTCACAGATTTTTCTGTACCCGGATTTATATAATATAGTATTTGTAAAAATTAGCAGATCTAAAATATTATGATCTATATCTATACATATTTACAAAGGTCAACATAATAAATGTGGGTAGGTACTTTAGGTTGCTATAAAATAGTATTTTAAATAGATTTTAATAGTTATATTTTTATTGATAGGTACTTTTTTCTTTACTTAATATGTTTTGACAAATACCAGTATTGACACCGGTATTCAATAAGAAATACCGAAATACCGGTATTGATATATTCATTCGGTATTGCGATCCCTACTTATACTCCAAATAAAACATTGTAATGTGAATGTGAATTAAAAATTTCGTGTAATCAGTAGGTACGTTATTTTGAATTTGTAGTGTGTTTAATCAACAACAAAATATTAAACAAGTAGCAATGCCAAAATAAACTGTGCGATGACAATATTCTCGGCAATTAAATTTGGTAGAGAACATAAGACAAAAAGAAAACTCTAAATAATATTATCAACTTTTACAACCTAACCACTAAACACTTAATTCTTTTTACTTGCCCTACTTAAATAATTAGTTTCTCACGTCTCTTTAAATTGAATGGGTACCTTTTTTCTTTGAAGAAGATAAAATAAAAAGAAGTATACAGCAACGCCACGGTTATTTCTGCGGCCGTTGAAAGAAACTCGGGTGGTGTCATAATTGTGAAAATTACAGGAAACGCCTTTACCATAGCGGATGGGCCACAATTACCTGTGCTTATAATTTATGGTTCTCATTTTTGGGACTCTTTGAGTGCTATATTTTCTTTCTTTTGCGCTGACACGTATAACATGTATCTTATGTTAGAAATAAAAACTCTGAAAAATTTACTACCATTTTTGAATTAATATGTATATTTTCTTTTTTTTCTTCTTAAACAGACTTCACTACGGTATTTGAATGCAATATTTGATGTTTATTGAGGTATTTATTTATTTATTATCATACAAAAGTAGGTATTACGGCATCAGAGTTGTTTTCCCATACACTATAATAATATGTCATTAAAAAAAATATAAACAATATGAAATTATGAATAAAATCATAGACTATAGATACATCTAGACGCCACCCGTTGCATTGCTAAATGAAGCTACGTGTCGTGCGTTTGGTTTGTGGGCGAGCAAACGCATTCGCCTACAAATGTTCGAGACCATAGACCATTTCGCTAGTGCTCGTCCAAAGTGCTCGCACTAGACGCTCAGAATTAAAATATAATTTTCTATTTTTTTACATTATATAGTATTTTTAAGCGGTCAAAATGCAACCAATTAGGTAAAGATATCCATAATTTTAGTTATTTTAAAGAAACACTAGGTCACTAATATTAAAATAAATAATAATATACAAATAAATTGTCACGAACATGTATCAACTTACCTATGAAACGTAATACCATCTTCTGGCTTATCAGTACGGCTACCATATTTTAACACAACACGCAGAACCACCTTTCCCATTTAATTAACCAAAAATATTTACCATTGCCTTTATGTTTAACACAAAAAATAGCAAATTTAGCAACACGAACTCGCAGATTATCGACGCGATTTGCCGGCGATACTTTTGGAAACTAACTAAAAAATAGGTAGTCCTTTTATCTTACTCTAGCGCGTGTCGCAGAGATTACAAAGGCGCCGAATACTTTCTCAATCGCACTCATGCATCGTTTTTGTTCAGGCCTTGAATAAAATAAATTTGTCAGCTGAATGCACAACTATTCTAACTCACACTTGAAATATTTTACAGAAGTATTCCTTGAAACATCATATCTAAGTTATTTATTATTTACAAAGACGCATTTATCCATCATTATTTTTAACAATAGTCCTACTAAAATATGATGTTATACAATTATATAATATACAAATAATAAATACTTTAAGTAGGTTGTTTCAAAGAACTCCCTTATATGAAATATAAAACACGAAAGAAAAAGAGAGAGTAAGTTGAAATGTTAATATTAAAATAATAAAAGAAATCTAAATTTAACTAATTTAAAACGTCCACAAATAGGTATTACAGAGTTTAATAATATCAATCTTTATAATACTATCAAATCAAAAGCTAATCGCACGGTACAATATAGCATCATGAAAAATCATATTCTTCCTGAAACGAGAGGAATGGGACAACTGGACGCCAGGACAATAAAATTGGACACCGCACTGTCGTAGACACGTATATACAGAACGTAGGCGAGGAATTTTAATCAGTTTCTATCTACTACTTAGTAGTTTTAATTCATTTTACTCTTAACATAATGTTTTTTTATTGCAGTTTAAAAATTACCATGCCTAAGGCTTTATATGACAATAAAAAAAAACTTTTTTTGTTAATTTAGACATATGAACGATTTAATCATTATTTACGTATGCATATTTAAATTCTCACCAACTAATAAATTATAATAATATAGCAATTTAAATATTAATAAAAATACAAAATATTTTTTTTAAAAGTGCATATAAGTATAAAATAACGTATATTTATTTTAGAATTACATGGCGTCCAGTTGTACCGTCGCCAAATCGTCCTAGACCCGCAACGATGTATCATGAAAACGAAAAAATGATACTTGCCAGTACGTTTAAATAAACCAACTAAGAAATAAAAAGAAACGTCCCAAAAGAGCTGTCACTCTTGGGATGGATAAGGATTGCATTGCTATCATGCCCAGAAGAAAACTAGTCGGAAAATTATTTCTATTGTCATTATCAAAATGTGTATACGGAAAGAGAAGAGCTGCTCAAGTCGGTTCAACCAGCTTTTGACCCCATCAGACGATCCGATCTGGTCACTACAAAGGACAGTAATAAAAAATATTCACATTTATATTTTTATAAAAATCGACGTTTTTTTAATAAATATAAAAAATATTAAAACTGAAAAGATAGGATCCTTTGACAAATTCACATTTTATAACAATCTTTTACAATTATTGTAAAAAAATATTTGTCTTTTTAATGTTTTCAGATACATATTTATTTAATATATTGATATAAATGTCCCCGTCTTCACCGGCCATGTATTATATGCAGGTTTCTGCACGGCCACTTTCCATGACGCTATAAACGTGTCAAAATGAAAAAAATTTAGTGCCACATTTCCTTGTCCCGAACTGATATAGCAACCATGTACCTTAGTACTTACAGAAAGAGTTTGAGAGAATATCAAGAATCTTGACTTGCTCTGCCGTCATTTATTTTTAATGACATGAAGTGTCCTCTGTACCCGTATACTTAAAATCTGCCGAAACAAAGGAGTCAGGAGTTGAAAGTGATGAATCTAAGAAGGGATCGGAATTATTCCGTCCTCCATATGACGCAGCAAATTTTTAAAATGACTCAATGTTAGCCTTGGTAGATATCAAGACGGCGTGGCCAATCGGGCCCGTGTGCAGACGGACCCTAGCAAACAGCTCCGCTCGGTCGGATCCCATCAACGGGCAGTCCCAGAGAACGTGTTCAGCGTCTTGACAGTTGAAATTGTAAATTATCAAAAAAATGTCTCAAATTACAAGCATCGTATTGTTCCGCTAGGTGCCTCTGGTAGGTAAAGACATTGCCTTAAGACTTAACCATCACTGATAAAAATAATCTTTGCCCTTGATAGGTACCGTTAAAACATTTGAATGCTTATAATTAGTTACTTAAATTATCGATGAAAAATAAGAAATAGCAAATGAAAATAGAAGACATTTTTATGCATTAAAAAATTGAAAATTTGGTAATGATGATGGTGAGATTAAATATTTTTGAATGAAAAATACATAAAACATATTTTTTATAATAGGTTTCTTGAGGTAGAAAGTATAATTTTGTTATATTTTTACATATTAAAAATGAAATAATCCACACTCGTACGAGAAGACATTAGTAACAATCCAAAAAAATACGTAAGTCTAACCTATTTTTTATCGCTTATTTGCTGTGTACACAATATATTATTTCTCCAAGGGCTCTTGAAGACCTTTTTGCTTCGTTTATCTCTGAAAAATTTACAGATTTATTTTACAGTATACAGATTCCAGACTGACTTTTCTCTGGATTCTAAAATTAATGTATATTTTTTGTAGTACAAAGTTGTTATAATATAATTTACGAGACAGATAAAATAAATAAAAAATATTACTTTTCAAGGGCGCCAGAATGTTTCCCAGATCGTAGTCATAAATCATTTAAATATGTTTTTCTTCATAGAGTGTCTAGAAAATCTTGGCGTCCATCAAAATATTATTTTCTTTCTCTTCACCCTGTCATGCTTTTATACAGGAGCATAGAGAAAACACTTTTATCGATCGTTTTTAGACCTATCGGCCTTGTAGACTAATATAAACTCAATGATCAGATGATAAAACCTGATCATATGTGCACTTTTGTTAATAATTGTGCAGGAGAGCTGTTCTTAATTTAGAGATTGTTTTAATCTTTATAGTGAATATGTCTTTTGAAAATAATATAAATTTAATTTCTAATGGATTTAAACTCTGTACTATTCCATTTAAGTCGTTTTTTGCGACCCGGGTTTCGCCTTTCGGCATCTTTAGGCGCCGTGTACACTCACCAAAGGTAAACACACACTGACAACGAACACTCTTTACTCTAGCTTAAACAATACATCAATACAATAAAGTAGGTGAAAACTCCATTACCTACCTATTAAGTCAAAGGTCACAAAAAATACAATAAACAAATTAAAGTGTCAGTAAAATACCTAATTAGTAAAAACTCTATCTTATTAATAACAATACACTAGATAGCATATTATAATAAATCATCAAAACCGAATAATAGATCATTATTCTTTATAAAAAATAAAAACACTACACTCAAGAGGTGTAAATCGTCAATTCTAAGTAAAATAGTTAATGGGGTTCTCTAATGAGATATTAAGTGTTAAATAATACTCTTACATGGTACTTACTTAAAAAAACATAATAACTCCCTAATATACCTAATTTATATAAACTCACCTAATATACACCTATATATACCTAAATCCTCATCCATATATTATCATACATACATATATAAATTTTGTATCAATAACATTGACCATAATTTATAGTCTCATATGTAAAACTTCATATAGGATATATGATAGGATATTCGCCGAAAGGCGAAACCCGGGTCGCAAAAAACGACTTAAATGGAATAGTACAGAGCTTGAATCCATTAGAATTTAAATTCAAATTCCATCAAGTACCTTCAGTCGATAGTAGTAATATTATAAATTTAATTAATGGTGTATTTGAAATAAATTTTAGATATAAAATAGGCATTCTAATGTTTCAATACTCAACGTTTGATAGAAAAAATTAATTTCCCAGATTTTCCAAGATATCCGCCAAACATCTTGGCTTGAGGAACCCGCTTCAGGATGTGGGGATCATGCCAATTAATGTTGTATTCCCGTAAGAGCCCGTATAGGTACTTGCCTCCTGGGTCAAAAGGCAAATAATGTCAAGAAGGATGCAAAGAGGCTGAGTGTGATCAATTATTGAAGAGAAAATGCACGGGATAGAGTTTCTAAAAGATGGTTATTTATATGGCCATAAACTTGAATGATCTCTAATTCAAGTAGCGAAGGGTGAAGGTAGGCTGTTAAGATCCGAAATAAATAGTGGACATTAAACTTTGTTAGTTATAGGTATTTGTTTTTATTGAAGTTTGACTAAAATTTACAGATGGTGTAGGTTAGTTTTTAAAAATAAATGAAACCCTACCTTAACAAAACCATAATAGTTTTGATAATACTTTGGGCGATCCGACAAAATTGTCCTCAATTTTTCATTCATACTTATTTGTTTTCGTTGAATTAGGCATTCTACATAATATTACGCATGCTGTTGGATTTTTTAAAATTCATTATTCCCTGGGTAAATTAAAAATTATTAATTAATTTAATTAAAAGCAATTTATATATATATATATATATATGTATGATTTAATGGCATAATTTTATATATTTTATAGATAAACAAACATTTTTTTACTATTATCTATTAAAGCATGGTTTTCGCAGGGTTTAATGGAATTTTAAAAATTTACCAACACCATAAATAAAATTGTCGTAAATACAATATATGACTGACAAAGTTTAGTGTGCACTATTTATGGCGGATCTTAACAGCCTATCTGCACCCTTCGCTACTGTCTAATTCCATTTTGTGTCTTTAATGTCTTTACCTACCAGAGGCACCTAGCGGAAAAATACGAAGCTTGCAATTTGATAATTTACAATTTCAACTGTGTTAATTAATAAATATTATGTACCTGAAAACATTTTAGGTCAGATAGTAAGAAGGTAATAAAAAAGATAAGTTATACATATTTATATTTAAAAATATCGATGTTTTTATTTATTTTAAAACTATGAATTAGTCAAAAATACCTACGATAAACCTTATAAAATTTAATAAAGTAAATTTTAATAATAAATATGACCATAAAATGTAAATTTAATAATAAGTTGGTCCTGCAATAAATTCATTTTTTTTTACGTAAGACGGTAAGACGGTGCGACGAAATTTTCGACTCGCTGGCAATCGTTGAGCAAACGTCGACCTATGAACACGTCAATTTGTTTCGTGATGGCGACGGGGGTATTAATTCTTAAATCGTGTAGAGGTGACTAAAAAACGTTACCCATTTACTTGAAAAAGAAAACATGTCAATGAATATATTAAACAAGATGTTGGATTTATAATATGACAAATTATATTTCGGCACGCGTCATTTGCAAAATCCGCGCATCGCCTAGCCACAATCTTTTTCGACCATGCCTCAACTGAGATATAGCCTTAAAATAAAAAGTATTTCATTTTAAATATTTTCAGATACATAAATTATCAAAAAAATGACGCAAATTGCAAACTTTTTATTTTTCCGATAGGTGCCTCTGGTAGGTAAAGACATTGCCTTAAGTAAAATAATAAGGAAGTACTCACAAATAAATTTCGTGAAAATATTTATTAAATAAAAAAAATCGAATATTATTCGGAAATATCGAGAGGAAAATTATAAAACCATAAACTAGATTACAGATCGACCGCAAACATGGAAAAAAATGTAATAATATTGTGTTAGTATAACAAAGAACCTGACATAGATACACCCTTGTCGATAATTCACAGGTCATTGAATAATAAATACAGAATAATAAATCACTGGAATGGCCGCTCCAGTTTATCAACCCCGCGGAATGTGTGGTTTTCTCTATATTTTTTTTTCTTCCACAAAACAGAAAAATGTTATTTCTTTCATAATACTATGCATAACTTACTATTATTACTATCGGCAGTTTAACTGAACGCCTGTTTACAAAAAAAATCCTAATATAGTATATTATTTTCTGTAATCTATAGATTTTAGGTAACTTCTATCAACCCTAGGAAAATGCGACAAAGGTATACTCTTAAAAACATATTAATACATTTATGGAGCACAAAAATAATTGGTACAAGTCTGTTTACTGGAAGCCAGGCGGGAACAGCAGATTTTTTTATAACCGATTTTAACAAAATTAATGATTCAAAATTCATGAACGATAACCTAACCTTACCTAACCTAACCTTATCTGACCTAACCTAACAAATGATCCAGTATATAGGCTATTTTTACAACGTGTTTATTAGCTAGTATTTTTATTTGTCCGATACAAATCTTGCAATCGATTTTTAACCAACTTCTTGACTAGCTAGACATTTAAAACTTTTAGAATATAATATCAGAACACGATGCCAATGCATTCTTTCAATACTTTTAGCCATCTTTAGGTAGAATTGAAATCATTTTCAGTTATTTTTTTTGCATGGAAAGTTATTTCAGAAAAATCCGTAAAAAGTAAGACTATTGGTTTCTAAGGGGGTGGTCCTAGCAACTAAATTATTAATATATACGTGCGTTAATATGAAAATCAAAATGACATTTCAGTATTCTATATTTTTTTGTTTTTTTATTTACTTCATAGCAAGTTAAAGTAAGTTTTCTTTTTTTATTAAAACATGTTTAAGTATGTTAGCGGTGGCTGCGCGTCTTAAGCGTTGGACTATAACGCCGTGGGTCCCAGGCTGAAATCCTGGGTCTGGCAAGTACACATATTGTTTTTCAATTTGTGTCTGTCAGGGTATGGACCTAATAGGTTGAGCAATTGGCTGACATCCATTTCTCGTAAAAAAAAAACAAAATCTGGTAATACAAACCTCTACTATGTGGATGCCGATATGATCCTATTAGGATCTGACATGGTCGAAAGATAGAATATAACAACGAATCCTAAATCTCTTTTGATTTTGTATAAGTAAATTGATGAATAAAAAATAGTTTAATTAAAATGATTTGCCATGACGTTTAAGTTGATAAAATTATAAATAGAGAAGATTCTGATATTTCCTATGAACATATTGTCACTGCATAATTATTGTTAATGTACGAGCAATGATCGCGATAAAAGCTTAATCGATAAAAAATGTTGGTGAAAGTCTCATTCGTTCCAAATATGCATGTATTTTAACAGGTTTTTATTAGCTCGTATTCTTGTTTGTCCGGTACAGATTTTTTCTTGTGTGTTCAATACAATTTTTTTTATCTTGTTTGTCCACGATTTTTGACTAACTTCTCGACAAGCTAGATATTTGAAACTTTTTGAATATATCAGAACACGACGACAATGCATTCTTTTATTGCATTCGTGTGTCCCTGATAACTATCTTAGAAATCGGGAGCATCAGTTGTTTGTTCTACCGAGGAGCAGAACTAACCTGCCATTGGTGATGCCAATTGGGAGGGCAATAACTCTGTTCAACCAAATTGCTTCGGATGTTTATATATTCCATCTATGTGAGAATAAGTATAGGTGGATGTTATTTTATAAATTCTTAAAATAGGGTCTGCTTAACTCATCCGGTGTACTTCCTTGTACCTATATACTTCATATTTTCTGTTTTTACTCATTTATACTGTAGAATAACTTAATATTGCATAATTACAGTATTACATAATAATATTTCTTTGTTTCTAAATGTCGTGTTGTGAACGTCTTAAACTTATAATTTGTAATGTCCACAATATGTAAAATAAATTATAATTAAAACTGAAATTGAAATACTTCTGGCCATCTTTAAGCAGAATTGAATTCATTTTCAGTTAATTCTGTTTCGTATGTTTCGGAAAAAAATCGTTACAAGTAATATTTAAAACTCACTATTATTGTTTGATAAGGGGTTCTAGCAACTAAATTATTAATATATACGAGCATTACTATCGAAATCAATATTATGAAATGTCAAAATGACATTTCAGTATTCTATAATATTTATTGAGTATTTCTACCAAGTACAAAAAAAGTATATATATATATATTATATACATATAATTGTTAAGTTTATATGATTCAACAGAAAATTTAAAAACGTGGTAGGTATTTAAAAAGTTCTTTTTATCTTGTAATTATTTACATGATCTATGTATATTTCTGATATTTCCGAATTCAATAACATCTACATTGTTAAAGATTTCTTTATTCAAATCTTTTAGCCGCGGTTTCAATCCCGTGGCTGGCCACAAAAAAGGGTTTTGCTTTCTCTGTTATATTATTAGTGGCGCATTTAGTGACGTAGAGGTCCGTCGCACTGTTTTTGAGGCCCACTACGATAAAAAATGAACGATTTATTCTTAATTTTCCAAATAATTAATCCATGCATTATAAAAAAATATTTTTTATTAAATAAACAAACATGATTTAATTGAAACAGTCTCCTTTCTGTCAAATTATTATACAGAACTTTATACCTACAGTAGATTATGTATACCAATTTAGTATTTGGAAAAAAGTTATCATGAATTTATATTTAAAATCAAATACTGAAGTAGTGGAAGTTGATCAAAACCTTCTACATTATATTTATTCATTTTATAGGACTGGCAGGTTTTAACTCTTAAGAGGCACCTTTAAAATATTCTCTCGAATCGGTAGCAATATATCATCTTGCGTTAGTGATACTCACCTCTATTTTATTACGTCAATTATTAATCTAGTAATAATAGGTACTTAATGCTAGAAGATATCAATATTAGGCCACGTATTTTTTTGACTTATACGTGGTGTAAATGAGAACTCTGCCATTCCTGGTAGTATTGACTTGTGTGTCCCTAATAACTATCTTAGAAATCGGGAGCATCAGTTGTTTGTTCTTCCAAGAAGCAAAACTAATCTGCCATTGGTGATGCCAATTGGGAGGGCAATAACTCTGTTCAACCAAATCGCTTCGGATATTGATATATTCCAGCTACGTGATTAGAAATAGGTGGACGTTTTTTATAAATTCTTATAATCGGGTCTGCTTACCTCATGCGGTATACTTCCTTGTATCTAATATGTATAGTTTTGTGTATTTACACTTTTCTACTGTTTAATTACTTAATACTGATCTATTTCTTTTTTTATTATACCGTTTTCATAATATTTCTTCGTTTTTAAATGTTATGTTGTGACGTCTTAAATTAATGTTCAATATAAGTATGTAAAAAACATGAATTTGAACTTAATGATTTGGGAAAATAGTCAACAATTATCTTTTTTAAAAGTAGCTATTAATTTCTTTTATTTTGTTAACTCTCAATTCATGGTGGAACTGCATTGTATTGTTGTTTTTATTTAATAAAACGCATTGTTTTATAGTACGTATTCCACTTTTAATCAATATATTAGGACGGTTTCGTCCGCCTCAGAGGGACATTTTCAACTGATGTTGAAAGTGTCTCTCTGAGGCGGTTTTAATCTATTGATTATAAGTGGAATATGTACTACAAAAAAAAATGCGTTTTATTAAATAAAAACAACAATAAAAGTAGCTATGTTATTGTTATCCTACGCTTCATGGTGTTCCATAATGTTCCGCTACGTAGTAAATATGCTAATTTATTGGATTGATTTTTGTTTGTTTCTACCAATTTGTTGTTAAACTTTTATCACGTAGGTAAATATTATTATAGTTTCTGTAATATTATTGTTCACTGTAGGCTTATTGATAGAAAATATACAATATTAAAATAATATGCAGATTTATTACATAAAGTAAACCTGAACTTTGTCAATATATTTAAATATAAATAAAACCATAGATCAAAATATTTTAGTGATAATAATATTTTAAACTGGATTAAAGTTCTACCCACTAATTTGTATTTAACATTGGATGGTTATGTATATTATTTGAATAATAGATTACTAGTTTTCGATTAAAATAATATTACTTAATACATAAAGTTTTGTAGCTATATTATTTTATACTATTTAATATGTTTACTGAACTAAAATAATTTATTCCAGTAGCGTAGAAGCGGGATTAATCTATCAGAGAACTCATAATTTCGGCGAAAGCGACACACTAATTATTTCAGTACGTGGTTTAAATTCCCCATATAAACTGTTTACATTACTTTTCACGGCTCGTATCCCCAAACCCAACAAATTACATTAAGCCATCTCTTTTCCGGCTATTTACAATAAAAAAAAACCTCCCGCAGCCTGTTTACGGGTTGGTATAAAAAATAATACATAGGCAGCAACAATATGATTTATTACCCCACGCCAATGACGATCCAAATTACCGAAGATATATAAATATAATATGTATACAAAAAATAGCGCTTCGCACGATAGGGGAAGAGCTGTAAATTTGGGCACTAAATCTAAGGTAAAAAATGCAATAACTTATGGATAATATACACGTTGGGTTTATATTATAAGTTGGCCAGTGTAATGATCTTGATAAAGTATGACTATAAACAAAAACAGTTCTGGGTAAAATTTATACTGTATCAAAATAGTACGCTTTAAATAATTTTAAAATTTAAGAATTCCATTAAATTTACATTGTAATATTGTTAGTAGTTTGGTAACTGGCAATTAAAGCGCCTAGATTCAAATCCCCTAAAAACTGTTTTTGAATTTTTTTGAATTAGATT
This sequence comes from Rhyacophila brunnea, assembly GCF_057557595.1. Lineage (NCBI taxonomy): Eukaryota > Metazoa > Arthropoda > Insecta > Trichoptera > Rhyacophilidae > Rhyacophila > Rhyacophila brunnea. The sequence continues at coordinate 23,770,511 of NW_028232904.1, read as the reverse complement.
TATGACGTATTTAGTTACCTATATGATAGCCATAGATTTAACTTTAAAAAACGTCAAAAGCCGTCAAAACGTATGATAAAAAATTAGAGTAAAATTCAAAACCCTCTAAAATGGTTGGGAATGCTTTTCAAATACCCCTAAAATGGGTAAACCAAAATACTATTTAGAATGTACGAATTAAAAAATAAATACGTAAGTACCTACATAAAGTTCACAGATTTTATAAATATGAGTATTTCTCATTTTTCTCAGAACTACCTTAAATCGTTTTAGGGGCTTTTGAAACTAGGCGCTTCAATTATTGGACGGTATTATGCAATAAAGGTCCAATCCACAAAAATCTACTGCTGAGATAAATGCCTTGGGTACAAGTCAGCTTACGGGAAGCCAGATTTTGGATAAATTCATGAATTCAATAATGGAAACCTAACCTAGCCTTACCTTATAAATAATCCAGTATATCGGCTTTTTTCAAAAATTTTGTTTGTCGCTGGCTCTCCTGGGTCCCCGTACAAGAACCATGCTTTAAAGTTTTATATTTTGTTAGTAAACAATGTGGTATTTATAAGCAAATATTTTGGGAGTTCAAAAATATTGAAAGTTATTATGTAAGTATTTATATTGACTAGGTACTTAACTTTTTCTTTATCTGAAGAAATTAATGACAGAACTTGTCATATGACAGGTCATAATAGAACCAGCAAGACTTCAATCTATATGATAACGTCCTGAAATGTCTACAGTGGATTCTATGAAGACACACTATATTTGCATAGAAGCTTAAAGCCAGAAAGCTCGTCAAGCGGATCCACATATATATGGGAGTTTTTCACGCTCTATACTAGACATACATCTTTCTACTAGCTCTTAGTTTAAAGTGACTCTACTAACTGCAATCTAGAAAAGAAAATATGCGTTATTTGTTGAGACGTTATATTGACACAATTGAGCCTAAATTTTACGTTATTTCAGTTTAATTATATCCTCCTTCAATGTGCCCACGTTTTGATTTATCTTTAATTGAAGTATCCTTAACAGCATGTCATATAGCGATGAAAGCGTAGAGGACATTATTTTTAATAAAAGCATTTTGATGGTTTTGGAAATTTTTCATTGTGATATTTTAAAAAATCAGTAGAATTACCTCATTTTCATCAACGAGTGAAAGCTCTTAAGTCATAAAACATATCAAGGTATTTTTTTTCATATTTAACTAATATAAGCGACATAACGACACCCAATTTCAATATTTGAAAATAAGTATAACTACCTTATTTTAAGATAAAGGCGTGTAGCTGTCAGTATATTGTTGATCAAATATCTATTTTCAATGTATCAAGTTATTCAACCACAATAGTAGGTTTCCAGCGACTCATATTCCGGTAAACAACTTTTTACCTGTATCAGCAGATTAATTGGCAATATTAAATACGGTATCGCAATGGAAAATTAATCTAATATCTATTCCCATAGTATCATATTATATTATGACTGTAATAATAAATAAAATTCACAGCTACTCATATTTAAACCGTTGACTCGTTCAATATAATTATGTACTGGAATATAATGTTTTTGTATTACTTTCGACTGTATAAATTACGAATAATGATTTATCAAAATGTCACTCGAATATGTCGTTTCCAGTCTGTTACCATTGCAGTCTCTATATCGCTTCGCCCAACATCTGGTTGTACTGAGGTGCGGACCTCGGATCCGTACCTATCATAAGTTTAGTATTATAACATAACTGCTGTAACATACTATTGTACCAACCATTACGCCTAATAAAACTCGCTCCTGCATAAATCTTCGACTTCTTCATCATCATCCTCAACACATAACCTACGATACATCGACGACTCCCGAAGTGATAACCCACACATCGAACACCACAGTGGTGACACGACCTCTCCATCATCAGAAGGAAAACACCTACAGTGGTGACCCCGAGTGGGACATCGAACACCAACAGGTGTTTGAAAATTTTTAGGCAAAAGTGTTTTTTTTTTATTTAGTTCACATATTATGATCTTAGCAATGCACAATGCAATTTTACAGTTACAACAAATAATTAACCAGACATTCCCGTTTATAATTGAAAAAATGAATAATCCATAAAAGGTTATTCGATTTTATGACCTATTGAAGAAATTTTTGATCAAATGCCATTATTAACTCAAAACCTTGAAGTACCTATTGAGTTATTTCCATATAGAAGTTGGGTGTCGATAAATAATAAATAAAATAAAAACATCGAAATCTAAATGTGCAGCATTTTGAAAACTGTAACAAAACTGAATTAAAAACATTCGTCTAAATTTTTATGATTCCTTATAATTATTATGAATGAATACAACTAAGTAATTTTACTAAAAATATTATGCTATGTTTAATAATGAAATATATAGCATTATTTTTAAACACCGTAATTAAAATATTAATTGCATTAAAACATCAGACATGAATAATAATCCCAAAACAACATATTATTATTTTCCAAATCTATTTTTAGAACTAGGATGATATTTTGACTCACTTTCGGAAAAATCAGAACCACTTCCAATACTTGTATAGAAAGCTATATAATTTTATCCTGTAGAATTAGATTTAGCTAACTGTACTGGTAAGCGTCCATACAACTTTTTAAATAAGATGGCGATTCTTAATTATCTGAAGGCATTATAGCGTCAGCAATGACAGCATCAGAACGTCGAAAATAGATTTTTTTTTCTTCCCACCTGAAGCTATCTGCACCATTAACTGTGCATCCTGTAAAGCCCACAGAACGCAATAATTATAAAAAAATCCGATAGGCTATATTCAATACACTATATATTATTTTTATGCAAGGTTTTGAATATGTGAGTATCGTACAAAAATGAAACACGCATTGTGCACGTGCAATAGTGTGTGTAATACACCAATATCAAATGAGCGCCAATGCATAAACCGAGAATAGTTGTCAGTATTCGACGTATGACATATTCTTGACACGTATCATCTCGGATTCTATCTTACTTGAGATCGGTGTCCTGCTACTTCTTACCCGTTAGATATTTCAGTTCCCATTATTTTGAGTTCCCTGGTGAAGCCATTATATATCTACCAGAAAAAAAAATATTATTATTGCCAAAGATTTTACACAAGTTTGTATTTTTTGTGTTAAAAATGTCACTTATTTTATTAGTTTAGTTCATAAAACGATCAAAAAAACACTTACCATAACAAAAACAATCAATTTCAATGTTGCAAATCACTAACACTTTAAAAAAATTAGGAGACATAAGTAAAACATGTGTTTGACGTTTTGACAAGACAATAAACGCCATTCGATGAAATCGGTAAAGGCGGTAGCCGCATTACCCTATAAAATTTCTGACGGCCAAATAGGCGTTAGGGACGTTAATTCTTATTAGCTTTCTCTAGGATTATCACTTACGCCCAAATTGGAAAATTGTAACTCTGTTTGCAATCATCTATGAAGAACGCTCTTTTGGCAGTCTTTTCAAACAACATCAAAATTACAAAAATATTACTTATGCCCTTTTTGCTTGGAGAATTCGATAATATAATGATTACTTTATTAGATAGATATATTTAAAAAAATGTTAAATTGGTGTTTGATGTAACCGCTCTTCCCCATTATGTCGAAAAATACTTATACCTTTAAAAAAAATGTATAGGTATACAGTTTTTTTTATATAAAACGGAAAACCTATATCATGGATGGCTAATTGCTTATTGTTGTTTCATGCCGAAAAAGTAAACAAATTAACGAGCCAAAGCATTGTATAAGATTTTTACGAACAGATTTCAATGTTCTTTGTATTAAATTAATGTAAAAAAAATAAAACACAAAAAGCTACAAACATGAATAAAATCTGTTAAAATTTCTATTATGTATTTCTGCAAAAAATATTAATTACATCAAGTTAAAAAAAGTTGTATTGTTTCCTATTTTTAAAACGTAATCAACGAAGAAGAAAGACATACCTTGGGCATTTTAATTTAATAATATATTTTTATTTTTTTAGGGGAGACCTACAGGGATTCAAAGTCTCTCTTTCTCGCACTCTTGAGATATGTTATGAGTGATGCGATACGAATCAAGTGAAATGTGGAGGTCACACAGACTTTCTCATGGTTAATTTGAAAACAACTTTAAGGTTATTGCTTCTCCTTAAAAATCTTAATGAAATCATGTCATATGTATAATGAATAGGTCAAAATCAAGAAGGCTTCTCTCCATCACTAACTACATCAATTAATATTCCGTTATGTAGCTATATAAAAATAATTACACGGTTTTGAGGATTTTTTATGTACAATGTACCGGTAGTCCCAGAAGTACCCGACCTAACGTATAGATAGCAGTTGTTGTTTAAAAATTGTAACCATGATAGAAAGTACTAACTTTATAAAGCCTAAATCTGAAGTTTGATAACACTAGGTTGTCCAGTAATAATTTGTCAGCCATCAACAGTGAACGCTCTCAGTGAATTTGTAAACATGGAAAAAAATTGCTAATAGTTACGTGATACAATACTTTCATTTGAAAAGCTTCAATCCAACCAATATCAAAGCGGCGCTAGATTCTACTCTGGGGGTGTGTATCATTAATTTCGAATAATTAATTAATAAATTTTATTACTTTTTTAACCATATATTATATGTATTAAAATTATGTACACGAGATTTAACTTTTTCACTACAAGCCAAATTTTACTCGGTCAGCTTTTTCGTAATAAAATAAATCACGTAAAATATATGAATTAAGTACACATAGAATGATGAAAAATTTGTAAAACCTTATAAAATTTTGGCGTTTCACTATTTCTTTGCCAAAATAAAAGTTTACACAAAAACAATAAATACTGTTTAAAAATATATAAGATGACACCAACTTTGCTACGACGTCAACAAGATCTCGAAAGTTACCAGTTAAGCTACCATTCCAAAGAATCTAACATTTTTAAACATTGTGTATTATCATGGTTTGATTAATGTGGGGGTAAGGAATAGGTATGGATATGGGAGGTGGGTAGGATTGTATGGATAGGAAGGGAATTGGAAGGGAAGTATGTAGGCAGGTGCGCCTGGGTATGGTGCGTGGAGATGGGATTGGATAGGGATAGCATGAGACTCGGGGAAATAGGAAGCAGGGTCGTGGGTAGATTGACTTTTACCTCTCTAGACCTCAGTTACCTGTCCGGTTACTTCGCTCATTCGTGTGATGTTCCTAGATTAATAAAAAGGCATAATAAATATGGAAGTAATAATAAAATCTCGGTTTGAGCGCCACTCTATGATGATGCATAGAGACAATAGTGATAAGGATAATTAAATAAAAAGCAAGTAGAGAAATTTCAACAAATGTATAATTAATGAATGAGTTTACCTTGCGGGCGACATTGTATAAAATTGTATAATTATTTATCAAATGAATTTGAGCGCCTAACGCGATATAATATTCAGACATAGGTAGAATTAAAATCAAAAGCTAGTTCGAATCAAAGGCTAGTTTGGTGGACCGTAACATAAAAGAACAAAAATCAATACCAAATATAAAAAATATGCTCTTCAGTTTCCATCGCGGTCCTTGAACGTGCCGGGTCCATGGGGGTACCTTCGATCTCCTGGCCTGTTGGGGACGTTCTTCAGTGGGTCTTCATCAACGTCTCCAAAACGTCAGGACATCAAGGCCATGTGCCCCGGAGAAACTCGAGAAACATGCCTGCTTCGCTCGAAGGCTAAAAACTGAGAGCCTCCTTGCCCCTCGCCTTTCTGTTCTCAAGCCGCTTTTATGTTTTTAGCGCCGGAAATAGTTCGACGAACTGCGTACGAACTATCCGGCGTGCTCCTGTCTATTTTTTGCGTAGTGTTCATGAAAATAACATGACAGTATATTATACAATGTTTGAAAATATATTTTTAAACAAATGTAGGCGTATTAACAATAATGCTGATGAAGATAGTGTAAATCAGCAACTGAAAAATATATAAATGAATAAATATGAATATCTTTTTTTATAAAATATTTTACGATTTTGACAATTTGCCAAAAAAAAAAATATTCAAATTCGGACATAAATTTTAATATTGAAAGGCTCTCGTTTTATTTAAGCAATAAATACAATTTTGTTCCACTAATCGTTGTTAATAGCTTTTGACTTTTAGTAAAATCACAATCAACTTGATACCACCTTGGCCGAGTAAAAGCTAAAATGCGGCCGAACGTAATTTACGTTACATTGATCGAGCTTTTTTTACGTTCTGAACGTAAATTATGTGAAGGATTAAACGGTAAAGCTTTGGAAATACCAAAAAAGGGGAGAGTGTAGTTAGTGATGTTCCATAGCGTAAAATAACAGACTTGCGAAAAAAATTAATTTTAAGAAACCGCTTGCTAAAATTATTGGAACTTATGTTTTTAATTCTACAATACAATTATTATCTAGTACTTAAGCTAATGATTAAGCTAATGATTGTAGAGCTTTTTATCTCATATAGAAAGTATAAAGCTACAATTATTTGGCTCAATCATAGAATAATAATTACGTATAGTATTAAGACTGGGTAGTATTGCAAGGTTATGTGGAGAGGATGGGCTACATAAAAATTGGTCGTAGATTTGATCTATTCTTACTGTTATCTATAATAATCCACAGTAGAATGAAATTTTTGTTAGTTGAAGATACCTCCATTTATTTTTAAGAAAACGATGTGTATATAATAGTTAAAACTACCATAATTATCTCTTATATTTTCAAATTCATTGAAAACATAGTTACTCAAAGAAATTTATCAGATTATCAAATTTGTTCTCTAATTGAATTTAAAATAATTACAAGATAAAAAGAACTTTTTATATACAACATTTTTAAATTTTCTATTCAATTATTATGCTCAATATGCTCAAACTTGTACTTGATATGAAGTAAATAAAAACAAAAACAAACAAATATAGAATACTGAAATGTTATTTTGATTTCCATAGTAACGCACGTATATATTAAAAATTTAGTTGCTAGGACCACCCACTTAACAACGAATAATAGTGGATTAGATTACGGATTTCTTCCGAAATAACTTTTCATTCAAAACAGAATTTACTGAAAATGAATTCAATATCTGCTTAAAGATGGCCAAAAGTATTAAAAGATTGCATTGGCATTGTTTTATGATATATTCTAAAAGTTTCAAATATCTAGCTAGTCGAGAAGTTAGTTAAAAATCAATTGCAAGATTTGTACTGGACAAACAACCACCGGACAAACAAGAATACGAGCTAATAAAAACGTTAAAAACAATAATCATCAATTTTAAAACGTTTTTAGAGTTGTTGAATTATTGGTGATAACTATATTGTGTATCAGTAGCTGACTGAAATAGCTACATTCCTATGATGCAATATTTTGATTCATTACTTATGTAATAGTATATTATTTTCGATTATTTTACATGATTTTCCGTTTAAATTCTTTTTCTTTCGTCCATGTCCGATCCTAATAGGATCATATGGGCTTCCACAGAGTGGAGGTTTGTATTTACAGATTTGGTTTTTACGAGAAATGGATGTCAGCCACTTGCTCCTATTAGGTCCATACTCTGACTCGTACACAAATTGAAAAACAATACGTGTACTTGCCAGACCCAGGGTTCGAACCTGGGACCCTCGACACTATTGACCGGCGCTTAAGCCACGCGGCCATCGTGGGCGTAAGTATCCGAATCCGTTTAAATAATGATGATAAATTGTAAACGAAAATTAACTTTACTAAATGCTCAGTATTTTTGTCCTACCTTGTTGTAGGTACTTTATATTATAATAACGTAGAATAGATGATGTAGAGTTTACTATAAATGAGTATGAATACGTCTTTTTTATTTTTTAATGTATAATATATACTATATAAGCGAACGGCTTACGCGGCAGCTTATAATGTCCCAGGTTCGAATCATGGGTCGGACAATAAAATTATTGTTTTATTGATATACACATTGTTTTTAAATTTTTGTTTGGAGTCAATGTATGGACTTTATTAGTTAAGCAAGTGGCTAACATACATTTCTCGTAAACACAAAAATCTGTTGATAAAAATCTCCAATCTCAGTGAAGGTCATTATTTTATATTATGATCTTATTAGGATCGGACATAAAGTATTTTCATCACTAATGAATACGTGTATTAATTAAGGCTCTAACTACCAAAAAGTAGTATTGCCTGTAGTTACAAAATACCGAGTCAATGCAGTAAAATTTCATGAAGCAGACCTTTTGAAAAATGTGGTTTTACAGTGTGAAGCAATCACGGCAGCTTCCATAATTTTAGGTATTAAGAAGTGTCAACACACCATCGTCAGCCATTTTATATTGAATGAGGTTGACCACTGTAGTGCTATTTACACCATTATAAATAAAACAGGCCAACGGACTTACAACTTCGCCAGGTTTAAATATTTTGCTGTATTTTTTTGACTTGCTTGAGGCACTTAGACCATAGTTGAAGTTATTGGCGTTAGTATGCAGAACACTTTACTATAAAAATGTCAGTTTTTTTGTTTTTGGTACTAAGCGCTTTAATTAATACACGTATTCTTGATTATTGATTTGTTGAGTTGATATCGGTTGAGTTGACATTTGATACCTTATTGTAATTTATTGTATTAGTTTCATATATTTTTATTTTCTCTTAATTAATACACTGTTTATCCTAGCATCAAATGTATCATTAATGCGAATAGATTTTCTCAATAAATAAAATTTATAAATATATGGATAGGTATACTTTATCAAAAAATGATTATACTAATTATAAACTTCATGAAGGAAATATTTTCAACAAGCGGTTATATCTAACCGTTGCGAGCCCATACAGTGACATCACTAATCCGCGTAGGTAAATTTTTTAATACGCGCAAAAAAAAATTTGGCGTGAACCGTATGTGATATGCAACATGAAATTTTTTGCCTCATTTTTTGGTCGCGTCGGTTGACGGCAACCTTGATTAAAAAATGTAATGTATTTTTTATGACATTTCGTAGTCCTGAAGCGCTTTTCTTACGTTTTCGGAAAAGCGTGTTGTAAAATTTTACTTCAAATTAAAAAAAATCTACTTATTTTTTATTTATACTGCCTTGACACACTCATACCTGAGTAAAAATAGTCTTTTTTTTAAAGTTTTTTTTTATGTTCTTATAAGATTTTTTTCCATACCTTAACGTGGCACATCTAGTAGGGCACCTCTTTTTTGAAAACTCGGTTGTGGGGCTAATCCTGCTCCTGTAAAAAAATTCAATCAGTTTTTTTATCTATAGCAATACAATTTTTATATTCTGTGTACAGAATGGCTAGTAACGATTCCTAGTAAATAATTATTCTCGTATAGCTTCGATTAACAAATAAGTGAGCAATTTATATGGTTAAGTTAGTGACATACCTAGACAATATCAACTGCTTAATCCGCAAACTGTTTAACTCCACATGGGCAAATTGTTCAAGAAGGAGAAAAAACTTAATAATTGAACTATTGAGCGAAATTAAACAATTCTAAAAATACAATTAGAAATCTTTTTTTTTTTACAATAAGCTGTACTATCACTTATAAATGCACTATTTTAGCTTCCCTTTTATATATAAAGAGAATTTATATAAAGAGCGAAGTTGTTCCATTTACGATATTGGAAATTTGGTACGTGAAGTTGGATGTTTTGTGTAAAGAACGATAATGCATTTCTTATAGGTTATGGAGTTTAAAATTTTCTTTGAGCATAGAAAACATACTCCATAGCAAAATTCCGTCAAAATCTCACTTTTGGTCAAAAGTGCATTTGGCTGGTTTGCAAATTAGGCAGACTAAGAATGTCGTCCCCATTATTTTTTAGTCTTAAATTGTATGCAAAATTGATAAATGCATAGACACTTTTAATTATAGTACGAGGGTGGGTCAATAAGTCCTTAGAAAAGCCGACAAGTGGCGCGACTAGTACTGTAAGCGGTTTGTTTTCATGCAGCGGCACTACCGATTCAGTATGCTGCGAAGTTTCAATCAGATTGGTCGGGTTGTTGTGTGTTTTTCGTACATTTAAAAAAAAAATTTGCTTGTGGAAAATGGAAAAACGGAAAATGGAGAAAATTGAGTTTAGAGCTGTTATTAAACATTTTAATATAAAAGGGTTAACAGCAAAGGAAATAAAAAATGAGTTGGATTTAGTTCACGGCATATCTGCTCCTTCACTTGCAACTGTTTATAACTGGTTAAATGAATTTAAACGTGGTCGTACATCAACAAAGGATGAACCACGCTCAGGACGTCCTGTAGAGGTGACTACACCAGAAATGATCAATAAAATCCACGATATGGTGTTAAGTGACCGAAGATTAAAGTTGAGTGAGATAATTGAGGTTACAGGGATCTCAAAAGGTAGCGTCATTTCTATTTTACATGACAAATTGGGCATGAAAAATATTTCTGCAAGATGGGTGCCACGTTTGCTCATAGTCGACAATAAACGCAATAAGGTGGTGGCCTCTAAAGCCCTGTTGTCGCTCATGCAACGCAATCCGGATGAATTTTTTCGTCGCTTTGTGACTGTAGATGAAACATAGATACACCACTATACTCCCGAGACGAAAGAACAGTCAAAGCAGTGGATTGCAAAGACAAACTATGTCCAAAGAAGGCGAAAACCGTAAAATCAACTGGTAAGGTTATGGCTACTGTATTTTGGGATGCACGTGAAATTATTTTCGTTGACTATTTGGAAAAAGGAAAAACAATAACAGGGGATTATTATGCATCTTTATTGGACCAGCTAAAAAACGAAATTGAAGAAAAATGGCCTCATTTAAACAGGAAAAAAATCCTCTTTCATCAGGACAATGCCCGTGTTAACACATGTTTACGATCAATGGCTAAAATTGAAGAATTGAAGTTCGAATTGGTCGACCACCCACCGTATTCGCCAGATTTAGCCCCCCAGTGACTTTTTCCTTTTCCCAAACTTAAAAAAATGGCTAAGTGGACAACGTTTTTTTTCAAATGAAGAAGTCATCGATCGGACAAATGCGTATTTTGAGGACCTTCCGAAAATTTATTTTTCTGACGGTTTAAAAAATATTGAGAAACGTCTAACCAAGTGTATTGAGTGAGCTCCAAGGAGATTATGTTGAGAAATAAAAAAAAAATACAAAAATAAAAACTGTTTTAATGCTTTTTTCTAAGGAATTATTGACCCACCCTCGTACGTATTCGTTCTTTAAATTGCCGCCTCTAAGCAATACATGTCATGCCTACCCTAACAGGATGTCACTGTTGAAATTTAACAATTTTTGGCTTGATAAAACCGAATCTCCGGAGACGAACCTTAAGTTACAGTTCTGCGCATTTCTTTTATCCACAAGACTGCTATCGGCCGCTATTGGGAGCTATCGAGGGTTGTTTATAATATTGTTGTATTGAGGTATTTTAATAATTGTAACAATAAGTTAGTTGTAATTGTTACAATAAGTGATATGTTTTAACAGCACCTCTCTTGTCTGTGCTAACTTTTAAAGTGAGGTAGACAGGTTTGACTATTTAGACGGCTAATTTTATTGTAATGATGATAATAGCTCAATTCAAATATATGATAAACTCTCCTTGATAGCCACCGGTAGTGATCGATAGCAGTCTTATGTGTATAGAATGGGTCCGCTGAATGAAATTTTTATCTGAATATCTAAAGTAAGACAAAAGAAATACTAGTTACTAAACATTTTGGATGCATATTATTATTAGCCTGATTAATATCATTTCACACTTAATTAAAATTCAAAACACTTACATTCTATTAAGGCTCTACGATAACAACCACGTAATTATATTACCGGTAATCTATTAAATACGTGTTTTGTACTTAGCTAATTTTTGTACAAAATGTTCATCGCTCTGACGTCTTGTGAGATGTTATCGGGCGAACGAATAAACCGATCGCTAATTTGGTATGTTTTTGTATAAAAGTATAAGATATTCCCAGTATAATTTATTTATAAAAATGTTTACTTAATAATTATTTTTTGTGAAATGATTATACCATAAGATAATATTATAATCATACTTAAATATTAGTATAACATATTTATTTCTAAATGTAAACTAAGTAGCGTCATCCTATATTTTCTTCACTTTTATTATTGCTAAATTATCGAGTGATTCAAGCCCCTCCACATAGCTCTCTTACATTAATCACAATATGAAGGACTTTTGGTACTGTTCGGTTATCAGGAATACAGCGGAAAACACATTTTGAAAATAGCCGATAAACTGGATTATTTGTTAGGTTAACCTAACCTAACCTAACCCAACCTAACCTGACCTAAAATAACCCAAACTAACAAATTATCCAGTATATCGGGTATTTTCAAAATGTGTTTTCCGCTGTATTCCTGATAACCGAACAGTACCGAACTTTTTTAGCATTCTAACTCTGGAACCAGCTTGGAAAAGTTGTCAGTAGATAGCAGTAGCAACGAGTGGAGGTAAACTGTTAAGATCCAACATAAATAGTGCACATTAAATTTTGTTAGTCCTGCCTACTTGTTTTTATTGAACTAAGACTACAATTATTTACAAATGGTGTTGGTTAGTTTTTGAAAATCAATTAAACCCTGCATAATCTAAACTATTATAGTTTTGGTAGACTTTGGGCGATATGACAAAATTGTGCAAGCTTTTTCATTCATACTTATTTGTTTTCGTTGGATTACGATTACATAATATTATACACATTGTTTGTTAATTTTTTTAATAGATATAATAGATACAAAATATTATTCTATCTTTATATCCAAAGTTATAATATATAATTTAATTGCATATTTTAGATATTATATAGATAGACAAGTATTTGTTGACAATTATTCATAATAACTTGGTTTCTAAGGGTTTAATTGAATTTTAAAAACAAACCAACACCATTTGTAAATTACAGGGCTATTTCCATGAAAACAAATACGTATGACTGACAAAGTTTTGAGTGCAATATTTATGGATGATCTTAAGAGCCTACCTCCACCCTTCCCCACTTGTAGATAGATATATTTTTAAATACATTACGGCGAATACTCCACCTACCAGAGGCACCTAACAATTTGGTACATTTTTTGAGAATTTACACATTTTTAAAGCGTTTTAATTATTAATAAATACGTATCTAACAAAAAACAATAAAAATGAAGATATTTTTAAATATAATAACATATTTTTATTTTTTTATCATTTTTATTAAAGTAATATTAAAAACGTTAAAACTATAAAAAAACAAAAATCTTTTCTGTACTTAGAGAAAAATAAATTTTGAGTAATAAATTAAATATGACCACAAAATAATATGAAAAAGTTTTTCTTTAATACAATGTTTTTAGACACTAACGTATTAAATCAGTTTATAATGTATTTTATTTTTAAATGTCTTAAATTGTAAGCTACGTATTTTTTGCTAGATGCTTTTGGTAGTTGGAGTATTCGTCTTAAGCATAGTGTACAGTAGAATAATTTATATACAACCCTTGTGATTTTGAAAATAGAACAAACTATGTGAAGAATTATTTCTTAAACAACGCATACTCGAAATAATTGCAACATAGTTTTATTTAATTTGATTAAATTACCACTTCTACGCATAGGCGAAGCTAAATCGGTCATAATCTCTGCACCAAAGTACACCATTTTACTCCGCATTCCCCCTCCTGCGGCACTGTTTAGAGTTTTAATCTCAGATTGTATCTCAAGAATAGCACGCGTTCATTTAATGGTTGGCAATTCTGTGTTGGCCATGTTACACGGAGAGACCCATCTCAATTAATCCGACCGGAAACCCACGAGAAGTAAATTTTGAATTGAGTCGACGAATTGTGTGGTTTTTGGAACAATTAATTATCCAGGTAAAGTTGACCGTAAAAACCGAACAATGTGTCGGCTGTGAAAACTTCATCGCATAAATATATTCTTTAAATTGTCACGCATTTTGGTTTTTATTTACGAAGCTTATAATATAAAAGCTACATACCAAAACCAAACGGTAAAATAATACAAAATAATGGTTATAATAATTAATACAATACGAAACATATATTGTGATATTGAACTCTAGCGAAAAAACTGTTGTTAGTTAGTAATGGTCTTTTTGGATATAGTTGGATTTATCCTTTTTTGCTAAATAAAACTACAATTTACAGATGGTGTTGGTTAGTTTTAAAAAATCATTTAAACCCAATTAAATTCAAGCTATAATAAATAATAGTCAAAAATACTCGTATATCTATAAAAAATATATAAAATAATGCAATTAAATAGGAGATCTATGCCTTCAATGGATCCCATCGCACATGGGCATTGAGGGAAATGAAAGGTCAGATGATCTGGCAAAGGTAGCCGGCCATTCAGGGGTACCATATCAGTGGATACCAGAAAACCTGGACTGGAATGAGGCTATAAAGAAAATGTGCCATAGTATGTGGATAGATTTTCACCATAGGGCATCATTAGAAAAGGGGAAATGGAGTAACTCGATTCAACCAACACTACGAGAGGTGCCCTGGTTTGTAGAGTCTTCTTTGACGAGGAATGAGCTTAAGTTAATACTGAGGCTAAGAACAGGGCACACCATGGGCAAAAGATTTGATGTCCTCATGGGAAGAAGCGAATCGCAGCTCTGCGATGAATGTCATGTTTTAGAGGACATTGTACATATAGCACTACAATGCCCCAAATATGAAGTTTACAGAGTAGAGCTGCGAATTGCAGATATCTATGAGAATGTCGACGAATTGAAGGGTGTCCTGGCGGTGGGTAAGACGGAAGAGCTAGGCAAAATTGTAAAGTTATTTAACAGAATAGGAGTGAGGACCTGATCGACGGATCCCCTTCTAGAAGAGAAGAGGCGATATGACAGCGAGTCGCAGTCAAAGCCTCGGTAAAATCACAGAAAAAAAATGCAATTAAATCATTCATAACTTTGTATACTTCATAGATAGACTAATATTATGTGTGCACTATTTTTGGTGAATCTTAACAGCCTACCTCCACTCTTCGCCACTGCCGTATAATATAGGGTACTAATTTCGTTAGATTCAATATGAACATTTATTTAATTTTCATAGTTGATTTTGGCAAAATTAATGAATTCAATTATGAAAACCTAAACTAACCTAATTTAACCAAACCTAACAAAAATTTCAGTATATCTGCTATTTTCAAAATTTGTTTGCTGCTGGCTTTCTGTAAAGTATAAACCGAAAAGAACCGTGTTTTATTTGAGATGAATTTTATGTCAGTACTACGGCCTCACATCTTGAAGGTTCGTTACCGGGCCCCCTTACCTATCGCTATGGTTAAAAGCAATGTGACGCTCTACAGCTCTATTTCTAAATGGCGTTTAAATTCAAATTAAGGGTATTCATTGTATTATTAGCATTTTTTGTATTGTAAGGCATTGAATTATGGAGTTGTTGAGTATCGATACACAATAATCAAAAATTATATGGCAACGTCACGTAATTATTTTAAAAATTTAATGGCCAAGAAGTAAAGTAGCGCCGCATTCGGTTTTTTTTTCATATTAGAGAAAATTTTTGATTTATCTTCATCTCAGCTATTTGGTCTACCCGCCACCACCGAGCCCCTTTTGATACCGGGCCTCGAGACTAGAGCCCTGTCAGCCCGCCCCACCCCTTGTGGGGGCCATGGTCAGTACTATAATACGACCCAAAGAGGTTGGACGGTCTTTAATATACGGCCATATATTTCCGATACAACATTTCCCGGTGAAGAGTAATACGGTGAACTCCACACGTACAAGAAAAAATTGACGTCTACAATATTTATTTATTTGAAAACAAAACATTGTGGACATAGCAGACCTAAATTCAAGACGTACACAATATAAGAATTTCATTAAAACAAATATTACCCTCACAAGAGAGAAGAAGAGAACATTATACAAAATAATTATAATAAAAAAAATTAATTAAAATAAAAACATACTTAGGTACAATTTTATACAGAATAATAAAAAAAAATTGAAAACAAAAAACATACAATATACAGAAAAATAAAATTTCGAATACAAAATACTAGCACGTCATGATATATTATATCCAAGTCTTTGGGGAGCGCATTGACTAGTCTTGCACCCTACGCTAATGGTGCCTGATAGGCTTGACACGAGGAAACGGTTCCGATCCATAATAAATCATGGCTGCAAATACGTAGGTAATTGACATGCGCATGTAAATTCAAATTCATTAGGACACAAGGATTAGAAACTATCCCTCGCGATCACAGAAACAGGCAAAACTGCTTCAAGAGCAGAAGAGACCTACGAGATTCAAGAAAGTGAAAAGTAAGCATGCCTTGTAGAAAGGCAATCGGAAAATAATCATTTGGCGAATTATCGAAAGGAAAATTGTTATATTATATATCTTAGTAGAGTATCACATCGTGGTATGGAGAGGTGCATGCTGGGCATAACACGAAAGGACAAAAAGAGGACTGAGTGGATAAATATGCAGACAAGGGTTTGCGATGTAATAGAGTTTATTAAAAGCCTTAAATGGAGATGGGCTGGACACATAGATCGAAGAAAACCTAGAGGCCGCTGGATCGATGAAATGATAAAGTTCTGTGGAAGTACGTGACAATGAAATGCACAGGACCGAGAGTAGTGGAAGCAGCTTGAAGAGGTCTTCATCCAGCAGTGGATAGATTTAGGCTGATGATGATGATATGTTTTAAATGCCGAATTTCAGTTGCCTACTTGGGACGAAAATCCCGCCTTTATATTTATGTAAGTCTTGACTACCATCATTATAATATTATCAGATCTGTTTATGTAATGTGGCCATACTGGATCTACTTGTTCCTTTTTGTATTTACTTCGTTTTGCTACTAGAAAAGCACCAACCAACGGCATACAAATTTACTACCACAGGCCATGTTCGTTTTAGGAATGAGATATATTTTATTTGTTTAACGTTCAGTTTTATCGCCGAAGGCTTAATTTGAATTGTGTTCTATTTGGCGGGAAATTAAATAACCGTGATCATCTCGGCTATTATTGTCTATCCCATCATTTATTGCCTAGTAAAGATATAAGCCCTTTTATGACGAGAGATTACTTTAATATGTCACTACAACTTCCAAAATACTTTCCTACTAAACACAATCATAATCATTCTTTCGAGATATATTTTATATGACGTCAATAGAATAAAGTATGTTAACCTTTTATACTTAATTGAAATTACAAACTAAAATATACTTAACACAAAAAATAATAATATGTACATAGTACTATTCCATTTATTTTAATATTATTCAAGATCGATTTCATCCGCTTTAAAGAGATATTGTCATTTGGTAAAAAATATACAAAATATATTAATAAATTTTTACTAGTAGATTTTAAATGGTAATTTATTTATTAAAGATATTACTAATATTTAAAGAAAATTCGAAGTAATTTTATGCTCAAATAATTACAAGATAAAAAGAACTTTTTATATACAACGTTTTTAATTTTTCTGTTGAATCATATAAACTTGACTTGACTAGCTTAAACGTATATATTAATAATTTAGTTGCTAAGACCCCAGATTCCTAGCAACCAATAATAGTGGATTGGATTACGGATTTCTTCCGAAATAACTTTTCATACAAAATAGAATTAACTGAAAATGAATTCAATTCTACTTAAAGATGGCTAATAGTATTTAAAATTCATTGGCATCGTGTTCTGATATATTCTAAAAATTTAAAATGTCTAGCTAGTCGGGAAGTTAGTTTAAAGTCGATTGTAAGATTTGTACCGGATAAACAACTACCGCACAAAAAAGAATACGGCCTAATAAAAATGTTGAAAAATATACCCAGTTTAATACATAGGTACTTAAGCTGCATAAAGTGAATATTAATATATCAATGATACAAAGATTTTAGGCATATATTAAATTATGAGAAAATTAGAAGGCATTGTTGACAATGTCCTATTGAAATGGACGAACTGGTCCTGACTAATTCAAAAATAATTGGAACTAGTTGTAGTAAATATTCTATCTTATTTAAATTAACACAATGGATTTCCACAAATCATTGACAGTCAATATAGCGGGGTTACTGCCAAAAGTTGGTAAGTCTCAAAATCATGTTATAGAGTAATTACAATTTAAAAGTGTATGTCATAAAGCTCTAGGAAATCAGCCATGATGCTAATTTCTATGTGCTTTATGTGGATAGTCTATAATAAATACATCGGATGGCCTTAATTTTTTGCCTAGCATACATATTTATATATAGACTCATAATCCGGTGTTTTCTAAGCTCTTAATACTCTAAATACATAAATTATTGACTTACCAACTTTTTGCATTATAAATGCTAAAGTAAGTATTATTATTAAAGCCGTTGTTCATTAGTTTTTGGTTTTCTTTTTCCTTTCTGTTGTGGGTAGTGACTACTATTATTTTTATCCTATTTAGGGATTAGGAAAAAAAATTAGGTATAACATCAAATTATGTTTTTTTACAATCCTAACACCCCCTCGTGTTGAAATTGAGTTTTGTTTTTAAATCATATAGCATAAAATAAATACACTTAAAACGAAACAAACGAAAATCAAAATTTAATTAAAAGAAAAATATTATCTTGTATTATGAAATATAAAAAATAGTATCTATCGAAACAGAAGATTAAATTAATGATATATATTGTATTTAAAACAGAAGAATTTCATGTATACACGACAGTAAAATACAACGGAGTTTGAGGAAATGATAATAGTATCATCAAAATAGGGGTTTATAATATACTGTATTACGTAGTTTCATCATCATCATCATCATCAAGGGCGCGACAAGCCGGTGTGGGTCTTGGCCTCCTCCAACAGCTCCCTCCACCTGTCCCTATTCAGTGTGGCCGCTTTCAAATTCGGTACCCCCAGAATACGGCAGTCACTAGCAGCTCCATCCAACCAGCGAATCTTTGGCCTGCCTCTTCTTTTGCTGTTTGCTGAACATCACTCTCTGCGCCGGTTCATTGTCATTCATACGGTGGACATGACCAAGACATCGCAGTCTCCCAATATAAATTGATTGAACTGCGCTGCAATCTTTGTACAGCCCGTAGAGCTCAGCATTATATCTTCTCCTCCAATTGGTGCCATCCCTGAATGGTCCATATATACGGCGGAGAATTTTTCTTTCAAAAATGTTCAGGGCTCGTTCATTTCGCAGAGTTAATATCCAGATTTCCGATGCGTAAGTGAGCACTGGCTTTACAAGTGTCTTGTAAAGAGTTCTTTTAGTATAGCCTTAAGCTGAATGACATGTTATATCAAAAACGGTATGAGAAATAATAATCCATAAGTGTAGTGTTTATCACAAGCACACGCGAAAAAAGTAAACCATTTTGATTTTTATTATCTGACGCTCTTTTTTTTACTTTTAGAAGTTTCCTAATTTAAGACTATTTCGTTTCCGGTTTTATAAAACAACCTATACTTTGCTCAATTGAGTATAATATTTAGTTAATAAAGAAAATAAGTTGTCATTTGACACGTGATTCACGTGGTTCTTCTTCGACCTTATCTTATTCTAATAAGATCATATGGGCCTACACAGAGTGGAGGTTTGTATTAAAACAAATGTTTTACCGAGAAATGGATATCAGCCACAAACACAAATTGAAAAACAATTTTCGTGGGCGTACAGGCAGAAGTCATTTACTCCAAATAAACAGTTCTGAAATATTCAATGTTTTGTGTTTTTGGTGTTCTTAAAATGGTTGTAAAATCTTTATTTTTTGAGTTCTTCATTACTTTTATTTTTTTATATATTCAATAATCTTAAATCGTGACTTATGCCAGTCAAGCAGCATTACTTTTTCTATATAATGACATTAAAATCTCAATTTCGTCAAAACTGGAGTGAGTGACTTCTACCTGTACGCCCACGATATGTACTTGCCTGACCCAGGATTCGAACCTGGGACCCAAGACACTATGGCCTATTTCACATGGTGCGATTCTCACCGTGAGTGTATATAGACACCTCAATGAGGTTACCTGCACCTCAACCACGCGCGACAGTCACCACGGCGCGAGTGCTTGTGGACGGCTCAATAACGTCACATCTGCAAATGTAAATTTATAACAATTGATGTACTTGTCAGACACAGAATTCGAACCTGGGACTCACAACGCTATAGGCTGACAACCAAAAGATTGGTGGTGCAAGGTCGATCGTAACTGATTTTTACAACGTTTTTATTAGCAAGTATTCTTATTTGTCCAGTGGTTCTTTGTCTGAAACAAATCTTGCAATCGATTTTTAACTAACTTCCCAAGTAGCTAAACATTTGAAACTTTTAGAATATATCAGGACACGATGCCAATGCATTTTTTTACTTTTAGCCATCTTTAAGTAGAATTGAATTCTTTTTCAGTTAATTCTGTTTTGTATGAAAAGTTATTTTGACACCATTATTGGTTGGTAGGGGTCTAGGACCTAGCAACTAAATTAATATTATAAACGTGCGTTACTGTGGAAATCAATATTACATGTCAAAATGACATTTCAGTATTATTTATATCAATTACAAATTTTTTGATTGTTTAAGCTAAGCTAAGTCAAGTTTACTTGATTCAACAGAAAATTTAAAAACGTGGTATGTAAAAAGTTTTTTTTATTTTGTAATTATAGTTTTTAACATTTTGTATCGTCCATTATAATTAAAAAAAAAATAAAAAAATCTATACCGCACGTAGACAAATTTTCACTTTAAAAACAACAAAATTAATGTCTGTCTGTGGAGATGAAAGAGTTTTCACTGGATAAAGATGCGTTTTGTCCGCTGCACGACCCTACAAAAACTGAACGACTGTAACCCCCAAACAAGTTGATTTGGGTTACATTTCTGACGTTCCCAACATAAATTCATAACGGATCCATTTAAACCCCAACCCGTCACGTCACAATAAAAACTTTCAAAACAGTTTAAAATCGTTTAAAAAACACTAAAACATCAGCTGGTGTTTGTGTGGTCCTTTTCGGCCTTATCGGCGCGCAAAGGGTTGACTCTGGTTTAATGTCTGAAAAAACAATTCGGTTCCTTTTTGTTCTACAAAGGTTTTTTTAACGGCCCTTGTTTGTTCGGTCAGGCGTGTTGGGGAACCCCAATGTTGTCATGGTCATTAGAATGGGGTCACCATATGTTTTTTTTAATTGTCATTTATATAGAAATTGGACCTTTGGGAAGAACATATTATTAATTATTCATAAAATATACACTAGCTATCTATGGTTTCAGCCAAAATAAACTATTATCTTAACGCGAATTAACGTGAATTTGTAAAAAATTAAACATTTTGAAAAAAAATATTAATGTTCTTGTTATAAAGAACCACGTATTTTTAAAAACATCCTTATATTGTTTAATTTGTGAAAGTGGAGTAAAATGACCAAATGAGCAAAAATATACCTCTACTTCTTTAAATATTTTATATATTATTATCCAGTTAAAATATTTAAATTTAAAACATATTTTTTTATATTATAAAGCAGTGATGGCGAACCTATGCCACAGATGATTTTGCACGCGAATGTTTTATTTTTAAGAGAACATAAAATTAACTATAATAATTTAAAACATATTTTTAAGCTTTTAAAATTTTACAAATAAATATAATATATATATTACGAAATAATACGACATAGTCATGCGTATATTCTTCGGTATTTATATTTATTACAATATTGTTTTATTGTTAGTTATCATTTGAAGTTATGTTTGTTATTGGTTACAATAATAATTATTAAGCCCAGCTGATGTTTGCTGTAGTGACACTTGCTCAGTGACAAAACGTGCATGCATTTTATTTAATTTAATAAATATTTTTTTAATATGGCAAGTAAAAAATACAAAAATTATTAAAAAGGCAGCAGAGACTTTCAAAGTTGGTGGACCTTCGAGTATGGCAAAATTAACGCTTTTTGGCACGTATACGTAAAAAGGTTCGCAAACCCTGTTCTAGAGTTACTTGGTAATGTCGTCCTTAGACAGGTTAAAAATTGCGCCGCTAAAAAATTCATTAAAAATATTCATATTTTATTTTATTTTCAGAAATAATGCGTTTATCTGCTAACGGTTTTGTGGCGTCATATTTTTACAACCACCTTCCACTCACTAACTCCTTTGACCTATTATTTCTCTCTCACTTATCACGTAGTATGACCCATAATAGTAGCAAGCTAAAATAAAACAATACAAATAAGAATCACCATGAAAAATATGTATAATTATTATGATAATAGTATATTGAAAATGTTACTAATAACAAAATAATATTTTTTTGTAATATTGCTACAATGGTCACCCTGGCATGTGTGAAAATGAGTTTTCAAAAAAAAATGCAAAGCTTTTGCTAGCACAGCGCAAATAGAAATGTTTGCAAAACTTCTATGTGCTGTTTGTTATAACAATATAATAATATACTTTTTACCACGTTTTCAGCACCATATTAAATGTAAAATCCAATTTTGTTTTTATTATTTTGTCAACTGTTTGCATTGTCAAACGTAGACTGAAATTAACATAATTCTGAGGCCCAAATTACAAAGATATCGACGTTATGTAAAATTAACTAATAACTAAGAACATAATGTGAAATAATTGATGGCTTATCAAAACAATTAATAACGTGACAATGTCTAGGGCAGCATTTTTCTATTAGGACCCTAAAAATAGGGATTGCAATTAATACCGGTATCTCAGTATTTTTCGATACCTTATTACCGGTTTTAAAAATCAGACGATACCGATATATTCAGCAGTAGTGAAAGGTGAACGTAGGCTGTTAAGATCCGTCATAAATAGTGCAAAAGTTTTTATTGAAATAAGACTACAATTTACGGATGGTCTTGGTTAGTTTTTAAAATTCAACTAAACCACGCGAAAACCAAGTCATAATAGGTTTAAGAAATACTCGTAAGTATACCTATAAAATTATGCAATTAAATCATACATAACTTTGGATATTTTAAAGATAGAATAATATTTTTTATATAAGTATAATAGTTTGGTTTAGGCAAGGCTTAATATATTTTAAAAATAACTAGGAATAATATGTATAATATGTATTTTTAATCCAAAGAAAACAAATAATTATGAATAAAAAAGTGTGCAAAATTATTTTCGTATCGCCCAAAGTATACCAAAACTATTATAGTTTTGTTAAGGCACGGTTTAATTGATTTTTAAAAATTAACCAACACCATCCATAAAATAAATTGTAGTCTTATTTCAATGAAAACATATACGTATGACTGACAAAGTTAAATTTGCACTATTTATGGCAGATCCTAACGGCCTACCTCCACCCTTTGCTACTGATATTCGGTATTGAAAGTGGAAGTAAAATAATACATTAATTAACATAACAAGTTTAACAGAACTATATTTTTGTCGGGTTACGTGATGTCTTGTTTATTTCCGTTGCCTTTCCACTTCCTTGGTGATCAGAAATGACATGTGTAGATTTTCCAAATACATTTTTAACAAAATATGACAAATTTTAACTAATGGCTCTTACAATAAATACTCTCTGACTCTGTTCAATACTTAGAACATTACATTATTAAATTTTGTGAATTTATTCTTTGAATAAAAAAAATAGTTAATTAAATATTATTAGGTATACACGTGTGCTGCGCAGTCACTTTATAATATTGACCCGTATTTTTATTACCACGTTTTTCTTAGCTCATATTCTTGTTTGTCCGGTGGTTGTTTGTCCAGTACAAATCTTGCAATTAATTTTTAACTAACTTCCCTACTAGCTAGACATTTGCATCTTTTAGAATATATCAGAACACGATGCCAATGCATTTTTTTATTACTTTTAGCCATCTTTAAGTAGAATTAAATTCATTTTCAGTTAATTCTATTTTGTATAGAAAGTTATTTTGGAAGAAATCCGTAATCCAATCCACTATTATTAGTTGCTAAGGGGGTGGTCAAGCAACTAAATTATTAATATATACGTGCGTTACTATTGAAATCAAAATGACATTTTAGTATTCTATATTTGTTTGTTTGTTTTTTGCAAGATAGCAAGACAATTGCCATATAATATGATTCAACAGAAAATTAAAAAACGTGGTATGTAAAAAGTTCTTTATTTATTACTTCAATATAATCTGCATCATTTTTTTGTCTCTATTATGACTATCATTTTTGAAATGAAGTCCAATAATAGTCCATCGGTCATCCCTTCTAATAAAAATTCCTGTGAGGGAAGGTTTTACTACCTATAATATTATCTGATTATAAATTGTAATTTGACAAATATTGATAAAACCGAATTGACTGATTGAAATATTATATTTAATAATACTCTATATAACAAAATAAATTACAATGAAAATTTACTGTGTCAATATTCAAAAAGCAATCAAGCCCGCCAATCGATTTTCCGCCCTTTGAACACGTCGAGTGTTGTGTACATTTTCCGCAGAGGGTTCAAATAAACAGTCAATCTTTGTGCGCTGCGAAAGATGTCTGGGCCAGACCCCGAAGGGTTATAGTCGAGTGACGTCAGCACAAATTTTGGGATGGGTCATCGCGAGGCTTTCGTGCCCATTTAGCTTATCTTGTCTTATAAGATTCTCCCGTTGTTTTAAAGGCTTTAAACTATTTATGTAATATAAATATATACCTATAATATAAAATATTGGGGTCGGGATTTTCAACTATTAAACATAGCAAAAGGACAAACAAATCGTGCTAATGCTTTTGTATGCCCCTTACACACATGAATGCCTATTAAAATTCTCTAGGTACGACTTATAATAGATAAAATTTCTGCATTTTATTACGATCAATATTCTTGATATTGGGTAAGTAATAATGATTTAATTTTAAATTGCTTACATTTCTTCTTCTTATTGTACCATCCCCTAGTGGAGGTCGGCCACCATCAAGACAATATTATCTTTGTCGTCTGCTACACGGAACAGTTCAGTAGAGCTGCACTCGTACCAATTACGGAGGTTCTTAAGCTACGAAATGCGGCGCCGTCCTGTGCTACGCTTTCCATTGATCTTTCCTTGAATGACAAGTTGGGTAATGCTGTATTTTTGTCCTCTCATAATGTGGCCGAGGTACTGTAGTTTCCTGGTTTTGATACTACGTAGAACTTCTCGGTCCTTTCCCATTCGATTGAAAACTTCAAGATTTATCACCCGGTCAGTCCATGGAATTTTGAGGATGCGTTTATACAGGCACATCTCGAAAGTTTAAAATGCGTATATTTAATATTGAAATTTAATTACTATAGTAAATTATGTAGCTATTTTAATAACTAACAGTGTGTATAATGAACATGATAGCCGAGCGGATAATGCGTCGGCCTATTATTTCGTTAGTCCCAGGCTCGAATCTTGAGTCTGGAAAATAGATAAACATATTTTTTATTAAGCAACGAAGTCTCATCTGAGACTTATTTAGCTTCACATTTACATAATTACATAGCATACACTGTATTTATCCCCCGACCATGTCCGATCCTAATAGGGTCATATGGGCCTCCACAATGTAGAGGTTTGTATTAACAAATTTTGTTTTTTACGAGAAATGGATGTCAGCCACTTGCTCAACATATTAGTTCCATACCCTGACTCACAGACATATTGAAAAGCAATATGTGTACTTGTCAGACCCAGGATTTGAACCTGAGACCCACGGCGTGATAGGATAAAACTTTCGGTAACCCCACGATATCATGATGAATTTAAATAATATTCTTTCAAAACTTGTGTAGGCATTCAAACACTTAAGCTCGTTACTAGTTTAAACTCATCTTTTTAAATATGTAGGTAAAATTATCTAAAATATTTAAAGGTAAAAGTAAAACATTTTTACCAAGGACAAGCGGCGTCAAATTGACGTCGATTGTCCAGAATTACTTGGTCAACAGCAACGTCAAATTGGTCCTGATTGTCTTCAATCAGTTAAATCATAAAAAAAAAATATTTTGCATCATACAAATTTTTTCTGCAGTCATCTTTTTAGTACATACTCTATGTAAGAATTATCCTTTTATAAACTATAATAGAACACTAACTAAACTTGTAAAAAATACTAACACATCAGTTAAATTGTACGTGCGAAATTCGCTGCATTACATTTTCGTCATCGGTGTTTCGCATTGGTCTTTGCATAATATTTTACCTTTCTTACCACGTGCCATCTTTGCATACGGTGCCCAAGACCCTTGTCAATAACTACCCTTTCAACAATGTCAAATTTGAATATATATTATATACTATTAAATTCATATTTTAACTTAAAAAAACATAACATCGATAATATTTAATGGATTCTGGAAAATTCTTATATTAATTTCAAACCACAAAGGTGTGATTTTTAGTTTCTAGAGCGGCCGTCTATCAAGTCGTAAGTAACGGATTCGATTCCATGACGAGAATAAAATACAATCATTACTTGTAACAAAAAAGTACATTAATATTGAGCTACTCCTTGTTATAAAATTTCTTCCACAGCCCACTAGATTAGTGTTTCAAGTTAATTTTTAAACAAATATTTTATTATTAATACTATCGACTGAAGGTACTTGATAGAATTTGAATTTAAATTCTAATAGATTCAAGCTCTGTACTATTCTATTTAAGTCGTTTTTTGCGACTCGGGTTTCGCCTTTCGGCATCTTCAGGCGTCGTGTACACTCAGTATATAGAATAGTACAGAGCTTGAATCCATTAGAATTTAAATATTTTATTTATAAGTCATATTTCTGTATCTAATATTATTTGGTTCAAACATTTCGACATAAAAGCATTTGCCGCCAAATTCAAAAACAGCTGTGACCATTGGCCGTCTATTAAAACTATAAGATTATAAATTGTGAATACACACTGAAAAAGAGCGTATTATAAATGTAAAATTCATATAAAATTCACTGCTAATATTTGTATCAGTAATTGTAATATATACATTATTGCCAAAACCGTCAATAAACGAAAATAACTCCCTAAAAATCACATTTATTACACTCCGTTTTAGTGTACTTCATTTGCCAGACGCATTTTCTCATAATATGGCTCTAATTATTTTCTTTATAATATAAAATCTTTCATTTAAATATCGTAAAAGCGTGGTACACGCTCAGTACCGCAAATGAGAATTCTCGTGATATCAATAATTACGTTGAGTACCGCGCACGAGAATTCTCGTTTTGGCACGCGTTTTTAAATAAATATGTTTACAGTGACAACACAGAAGAAGGCATATCCGTCAAGGGTATGTAAGGAATGTGCCAATATGAAGAAGAGAGGCGAGACTCGGTACACGTGTAAAGAGTATGGTGTTTCTCTGCACAAAGTAAGTTTTTGGCAAAAATATTACACTATTCAAAATTATAAAACTGTTTTCTATTGTTCTTGAAAGTTTCATTTACATATTCTCATAAATAGCCCAATAAACTAAGATTACATTATTTACAAACACCAATTTCACTCGAATTTGTCCGGGAATAGGGCTAGGTTTATAAAAACCTACCAGGGCTAAAAGTGTCATCTTACCTTTGCCCAACAATATAAGTCATAAACCAGGATGGGCCTGATGGGTATCTTCTATAACCAACATTTACTTTGATCTTTTCTGCAATGTTTTGTAGACCATCAGCGTCTATTGGCTAGCATTACAAAAATAAGAAATTGTTATTGCATGGTATTATGAAAGATAAAACGAATACGTGTATTAATTAAGGCGCTAAGTACCAAAATAATAAAAACTGACATTTTTATAGAAATATGTTCTATATACTAACGCCAATAAGTTCAACTATAGCCTAAGTGCCTCAAGCAAGTCAAAAAAATACAGCAAAATAATTAAACCTGTCGACGTTGTAAGTCCGTTTGCGTGTTTCATTTATAATGGTGTAAGTAGCACTGCAGTAGTCAACGGCATTCAATATAAAATAGCTGACGATGGTGTGTTGACACTTGCAAGTTCTTAATACCTAAAATTATACAAGCTGCCGTGATTGCTTCACACTGTAAAACAACATTTTTCAAAAGGTCTGCTTCATGAAATTTTACTGCAATGACTCGGTATTTTGTAACTACAGGCAATACTACTTTTTGGTACTTAGAGCCTTATTTAACCCATAGCTTACGGGCCGCACAAAATTGTGCTAATTACTTTTCAAATGCAAATTAATACGTTAATTACAAAATTAATTAAAAGGGCCCGTAAGCATTGTGTTAATACACGTATTCAAACGTCTGTGATTTCAATACTAAAATTACTGAAACATGTTCCAGTTTGTCATAAGTGCACTTTTTCAATGCTGCAACCATCTCCAAAATCATCTTACTGTGTGTTTGAAAAATAGTAGATTAGAGATCCTTTTTAACGTAAAATACATTTATTTTTATCACAGATTTATCACATAAAAATGTTTAGCGGGTACCGCAATAAAATTAGTATTTATTCTACCCCAAACTAAATTCTAAAAAAATTTAACTTGGTATTTAAAAACCAGTATTCAATAAAATTCTGATTTGATACCGAAATACCGGTATTTTCGGTATTTAGAAAGTATACACGCATATGTATATATTTTAAAAATGAATTACAACTGTATATTAAATTTAGTCTATAAGTATTATGCTGCCAAAGCGCAAATATTGTCATATTACCTGAAACCAACAAAAATTAAATAACATCCCTCAAATATTCTTAAAGAATTTGTCGCGATGAATTAACATAATTTAAAAAAGAATATATCGTCTCTGTTCTGAAGAATAATAGTTTTGAGTAAATTGACTTTTAAGTTGTTAAAATGTTTGAAATAATGATCTATCATGTGAGTATATTAAGTAATCATAAAAAGGATGACTTTAAAATAAAGACTGTTTATTTATTAAGAAGGTTTCCAGACGGTTAAGTTTGAAATAAGGAACATTTTGGTACTAACTCAATATGTCATTTTTTCGAATTAGTGTCTTATGATACGATATTATTTATGGCAAATATTTCCAAATATTCTATAACTATTAATCCAACGTTGATAATACTATCCAACGAGGTTGAATTTCAGATAGATTTTTTGGTACCAGTGAATAATGATTTATACATATCTAAAAAGGTCAACATAATAAATGAACGTAGGTTCTTCAAGTTACTATAAAATAATAGTGTTTTAAATAGATCTTAATAATAAATTATTTATGTTCTGACAAATACATAATACTGGTATTCAATAAGAAATATCGGTATTGATAATAATATTATAGTATATACGAGTATTATATTATAGTATAGTAGTAGAATATATTATATTCGTTCCGTATTGTAATCCCTACTTATAACTATACATATTTTTGGCTTCACTTTAATTTTTTTTATGCACCAATAGAGTATAATTATTTTTTACAGTTTTATTCAAAACCTGTATGTCAAATAATAATGTAATTCAAAAAGTAATAAATAAATCCTTGTTCCTTTATTATTCCAAACCCTTTGATGTAAATGGCATGTTGTAGGTGCGGTTTTTAAATCAGTTTTCCGTTGAAATTTTCCACCCATTATGAAATTATTATATGAAATTTATATATACTCTGTTTACATGCACCTAGTAATTACAATTATTATTGTGTCATCCCCTACGGTAACATAATTCAATTATCCACCCATTACTGGTCAACATATTAGCCACACATAACTTCTAATAATAGAAAGCTTTTAACTCAATATCAATAATTAAGGAGGGTCCACGCGTGCGTTCAATTATTTTACCTCTGTGAAAATTAGGTTGTGAAATATTAATTATCTCATAGTGATAGTTACCAATTAGTGAGGACCTGTGGTTCCTAGCCATTTTGCATATTTCAATACTGCATAATTTCACTAGCACATTTATGAGCTAAAATGGAGTAGTAAGGTTTACTGTACCAGCGCATCTATTCTATACGCAAGATTGTTATCGGCAGCTATCAAGAGTAGTTTTTCATATGTTTTTATCGAAGTATTATAATTAAGTTAGCCGTCTAAGCAGTCAAAACTGACTATCTCACTCTACAATTTTGCACAGCCAAGAAAGGTGCCGCAGCAATGGTTTTTACAAAAAAATTATTGTACTTTTTGAGGTCAACACTAAATTATTTGGCATATTATATTATTATTATCATACTATTGAAACACATGGATATTGTTAAGAGCGTAATGCATTAGTGAAACGGAAAATAATTTTCAACTGTATTTGGAACGAAATTTCGGCCGCGTTGCAATTCGGAGAGCGATAGTCGACCTGTTTGCACGTCAATTTGTTATGTGATGGCGTCGGAAGAATTTATTCTTAAAGCGTGTAAAGATGACTAAAAAACGTTCTACATGTACTTGAAAAAGAAATCATGTCAATGAATGTACTATTATTATTACGAATATAATAATAAACATAACATAAAACGGACGCGTGTTGAATTTTTATGACAAATTATATTTCGTTCGGCTCGCGTCATTTGCACAATCCGCGCATTGCCTAGTCACGATATTTTAGACCATGCCTCAGCTGAGGTATAGCCTTAAATTAAATGTTATTTTGGATGGTAAAATAAAAAAAGGCCATGCCTCACGATATCACTGTGGCAGTATTTGACAGGCCGCAGATTTTTAACGAAACACGTTG
Source organism: Rhyacophila brunnea (assembly GCF_057557595.1). NCBI lineage: Eukaryota > Metazoa > Arthropoda > Insecta > Trichoptera > Rhyacophilidae > Rhyacophila > Rhyacophila brunnea. The sequence goes on along the minus strand of NW_028232904.1, from coordinate 23,739,763 downwards.
AATGAAGAGCACAGCTCTTACTACAATCCCTGTAATACAGATAATTTGTGGCTTAATATTTCATAATTATTCAAACAGATGTCACTATATGTTTAATTTTTTAGATTATGCAAATCAATCGACAGTGGCTATTTATTTGAGCTTAAAGTCGGGCGAGATAACTAGCTAAATTTGTACAGCGACAGGCCGCACTGTCAATCACGGTCTCATAGAGCGAGATAACTCGCTGAAGGCATTATAACCGGTCAATGCATTGTTGGAAGCCCATAGGACGAGGTATTTACTAATATGGTGACTAAAATTGCCGCTGTTTAATAATTATTATAATAATAGGTATGTTAATATTGATCTATAGTACGACAAGTCAAAAATTTCAAGTTTTGAGTTATGTTAGATATTATATTCGTATATCGCTCCTGTTTAGTTCCACAAAATTACAACTTGACAAAATTACTAGTTCTCCTCGTAGAGCCGATGTATTATAATATGGAAATACATAAACTTAAACAAAATTTTAGTTCTATAAACAAACAAATCGAGATATTGTTTGTGAAAATATTTTTTTGTGAATATGTCATTATTAAAACAAATTATTAATTGTCACAAGTCAGCTTAGGTGAGTCAAAACTTTGATCAGCCATTACTCAAAACTATCAATTCCTAGTTGTAGCACTATGGAACTGAGCCATCGAATATGTAGTACCTATTTTTGTTTAATATTTTTTTCCCAACGAATCAGTTTCTGACTGGGTGACAAAAATGATGAAATTTTTAATCGAATTGGAAAGGACCAAGAATTTCTGCATAGTATCACAACTACTGTACCTCTGTCAAATTATGAGAGGACAAAAATACAGCATTCCCCAAGTTGTCACTCAAGGAATCAATGGTAAGCGTAGCAGAGTACGGCGCTTCGTTTCGTGGCTTAAGATCCTCCGGGTAGCAGACTATGATAAGATAAAGATCGCTCTGGTGGTGACCGACTTCCTCTAGGGCAGTGTTTTCCAGTGCGAATAGTACAACTAGCAATACTACGACATCAATTAATACAACACATGCTAGAAGGTTTATCACATGCGGAAGAAGAGCAATTATTATTGTTGGAATTAGCTTCAGACGAATTCTTGAAAAATACATATAAAAGGTGTATTTTAACAGCATTCTGGTTGCAAATGCAACATATTGTGTAGGTATCTAGTTTTAACAGAGAAAGTCATGAAATACATCTTGCCTTTTCCAACTTCACATTATCTATATTATGAAGATTCTTTTTCAGCATTAGTAGACATTAAGTAAAAAAAAAAACATGCTTTTGAATGTGGAACCGTATCTCAGATTAAAATTTACATCCAGGGAACCAAATTATGATGATCTGTCTCAGCATAAACAATTGTATCCTTCTCATTGATTATAATGAATGTTATTTATAATATAACTTTTATTTATTTTATTTATATTATATTATGAATGAATTTTATTTTTCGTTTATTATTATTTTGTTTATGTACCTACTAGAAATGGAAAAAATAAATATATTTTGATTGTTATTAAAGTATATGCATTTTTTTGAAAAGGGGTACTCAGTATTACGAAAATTATAGAAGGGGTACACAGATGTTGAAAGTTTGGGAAACACTGCTCTAGGGAATGACACAATAAGACGAAGAAGTGATTTTATTTCCAAAATTTGTTGTTTTTTAAATAAATAATAAGCCACGCCCTTCACTTCGAGAAGCACTGTATGTAACCACAAAAATTGCAAAAACGTATGTCTTTTATAAGGGGATGATAATATGCTGTAATAGAATTATTTAACCAACATGTGGAGCGGTATGTAAAAAAATGAGACTGTTGTTGCTTTGGTCAGCCTTTTTCATAAAATTAAATTTCAATGCAAATTTTGCACATATTTTCAACCCTCACGTGTCCCGATTCTGGGTCGTTGTCTAAATATGAAATTTTGAATATTAATAGCGCTTGATACGCAGTCTCTGTCTCAACAGTATTGTGTGTTTAATATTCCTTCTCCCTGGGCACAAAGGGTTAAAAGGTAGCCACGTGTACAGTCAATCTCACAGATTGATTCCTTAAGGAGATTCAAAACTATACAAGTTAATTTTAATGTACTGCCTTATTAATTAGCATTATGCTTGATTCAGAAAATTATCCGAAACAAGTGCGAAAAACTGTCTGTGTATGATTTTATAAATCTTAAATAATTATCATAAAATTTTACGAAATATTTTTTGTTAAATCGATAGCAACACAATTTTCATAACTGCAAAAATAAACAACTAAGACGTGTCTATGTTTAACTATAAAACTAATAGAATGGGGTGGTATAAAATAAACTTGTTTATTTACTTGGGAATCGTATTTATTTAAAACAATTTGGTATTTTACTTTCATTTAATAAAAACGTTATTATAGCTATACTTTGTAGGACAGTATACAACAACGTTTTTATTAGGTCGTATTCTTATTTTTCCGATGGTTGTTTATCCAGTACAAACCTTGCAATCGATTTTTAACTAACTTCCCGACTAGCTAGACATTTGAAACTTTTAGAATATATCAGAACACGATGCCAATGCATTCTTTTAATACTTTTAACTATCTTTAAGTAGAATTGAATTCATTATCAGTTAATTCTGTTTTGTATGAAAAAATATTTCGGAAGAAATCCGTAATCCAATCCACTATTATTGGTTGCTAAGGGGGTAGTCCTAGCAACTAAATTATTAATATATACGTGCGTTACTATGGAAATCAAAATGACATTTCAGTATTTTATATTTGTTTGATTTTTATTTACTTCATATCAAGTACAAGTTTGAGTATATTGAGCATAATAATTGAACAAAAAATTTAGAAACGTTGTATATAAAAAGTAATTTTTATCTTGTAATTATTATTATATTATCAATTTGAATAATCAAATTCTACCAAGTACATATTATTGACTCAATTAAATTTTCTCAACCTTTTTCCAGATTTGCTATTAACTACCTATAATGGTCTAAAACTTATTCATATCGATGTTCTGTTTATTATTCTATTAGTAACAATAATAATATATTCATTAACATGTTTTCTTTTTCAAGTAAATGGGTAACGTTTTTTAGTCATCTTTACACGATTTAAGAATTCATACCCTCGTCGCCATCATGAAACAAATTGACGTGTTCACAGCTCAACGTTCGCTTTCCGATTGCCAGCGAGTCCAAAATTTCGTCGCACCTATAGTTGAAAATTATTTGCCGTTTCACTGAAGTACCGTCTTAATAAATATACTTCAGATAGGCTATACGTATACACCAATATGGACCCAATACGTTCAGCAAGTGGCTCTCGTAAAAACAAAATCTGTTAATATAAACCTTCACTTTGTGCAGGCCTAGATCTTATTAGAATCGGACATGGTCGAAAAAAAATACCCCAAAACACTATATTTTGAACTACAGGATTTTAATGTCTGAGTGTCGTATAAAAATTATACACACATTATAGACGTGTAATAGTATGTGTTGCAACCTTCAAATACACCAAATAATGAATAAGCGTCAGTGCATAAACCGAAAGCAGAAGTCAGAATGAAGGATAAGTTTAGAATTACTTATTCTTGACACGTGTTTAAGTTTATCCAATATTCTTTCACACACAAGATCGGTGGCCTGTTACTCCACACCCGTTAATTATTTCAGTACCCATGAATTTTGTGTTCCCTGATTTAAAATATATTTCTAAGACAACAATGATAATAAAATTAACTTCATATTTTATCTAAAAGTGATCCTGATCAACGGCAGTTAGATCAGGAGGATTAGTACGTCGATTTTTGAAAATACATTTTGCGCAATAATGGAAAGTATAATATATTATATTAACAGTAAAAATTTGTGATTGATATTTATTTAATAATATTTATTTATTACCTATGAATGTACATAATTAACGTCATTAGAAATATTAGATGAATCGCTCTCTATTACTGCTTGAAAGGGTTCTTCTGCTGTAAGAAAAAAATCGTTCTGAATTAGTAGAGCAGGTAGGGCAGATATAATTATATCATATTTGGTCATGTGTAAGGCTCTATCTACGGGGTGGGTTGTAGTATCTGTCCTCGGGGGGCTAATTTTTGCAAAATTGGACATTTTATAATTCATACGGAATTAAATTTATCCTACTTTTTGGAATAGTTAAGAATAATTCAGTGGTGAAAACTGTTTGTAGATTATCATGGAATCAAAGTTACTTAAATTAACTTTTCGTTCAAAAAATATAAAAATAACTGGTACAACGCAAAAAAATATAGGTACTATAAAAAACTATCACTCCTATAACACACACAATATATTTTTACCAAAACTTTTTCATAAAGTGAGTCAAAAATATTTTGGTTACAATATGTAAATTGTATGTAAAACATTTCACCGAGGCACAGTTTGCCTTGAGGTTTCTTATCAGAAAGAGATGTCCGCATAATACACGTTCTGCAATTTTATTAGATTGAATATGAACATTAATTCAATTTTCATAGCTGATTTTGGCAAAATTCATGAATTCTAGATTGAAAACCTAACCTAACCTAATCTAAAATTAAAATAATCTAGTAAATCGGCTATTTTCATTTTTTTTTGCAGCTGGCTTCATGTCAAGCAGTGGTTTCTAAACTGTATAATACTACGCCTCCCTTTTAAAAAATCTAATCTTGGCGCTTTCCTCCATTTATTTCATTAAATAATACAGACACCTTTTTAAATAGCCAAAAATTTACTACTTAATACAACAAAGAAAAAAAACTTAATTAAGTATAAAATTAAATAAGATTTTACTTAGTTCTTTTATTATATTATTTTTTAATTAATTTGTTTTTCATGCGATAGATGTGCTTGTTTCTAAGCACACAGTGCTCTTTTTCTACTAAATGGGGTAGATAATATCTGGATATATATCTGTAAATATTATTTGGATTTCATTGCAGCTAATGCAAAAAATCCCGTTTCGCATAAAAATATGATGTTAACAATGGTATAGCAGTAGGTACCTACTTTACTTACAACTTTCATTGCTTTTCTTGACAAAGTATAATATTATTTCTTCACATCGATTCAATCGAAATTGATAGGGGTTTTGTTTCAATGAATTATCGCATGATAATTCTATCATTTTCTTCCTTTTCACTAGTAGTCAATCCAAATTTATCATCGTTCATTGACAAATGGATTCTATCATGGGCCGCACATCCTGAAGCGGGCCACCAGGCCAAAATATTTGGTGGGCCCACCTACCTATCGCTGAGGTTAAGGGCACTGTGGTGCTCTAAAGTAGTATTTCCTAAATAATACACAGGAGTTATCATTTAAGTACCTATATAAATCATCATATAGGTATCACATCAAATTGCACTGCACAACTACACATTTAAAATATTTAATAGTCTTGAAATAAAGTAGCCGCAGGCGACTTTTTTAAAACTATTAGATTAAATTTGTGATGTCTGTTATGCCCGGGACCCAGGCTCTTTATAAACTATGCATTTGCAAACTGCAAACCTGTGGCTACATTTGTGTTGAACTTTTCGCGCCATTTCGCGTTTGCAACACTCCGCGCCTCCTAGTTTGGAAATCGCTGCTGTAAAGTGTAAACCAACAAGAAGCGTCTTTTATTTAGATATGAATTTTATGTCAGTACTATACGACCTAAAGATGTTGGACAGTCTTTAATATAATATGGTAATATGATATATGTTTATAAATAGTATTTCCGATATAACATTTCACGGTGAGGTGTGATAAGGTGAGCTGCACACATACGAGTTTCCGGACACGAAATATTATACTAAAAATAAATTTTAATAAAAATAACTTTAAAAGCAAAGTGTATTACGACCCAAGTACAGACAATGAAAAACATTATTGAAAACTGTGTATAATATGTGAAGTTTGCAGTTAATATACCTATAAATAAATGGTTTATTACTACATAGCATGACACTTACTGACTAGGAAAGAAATAATTGAACACGATCCCTACCGTTATCTATGTTCTTAAGAATATTCAAGTGAAATTGCCTTTACTGAAGAAAATTATTGAATCAAAGCAGAGGTCAGCAATTACCTTATGGAGGGCACGATACAATATATAATATGAGATTTGCACAAGGGTAGGTATACCTTTTTTGAAATGCTTAAATTAATTATAAATAATTACAAGATAAAAATAACTTTTTAAATACAACGTTTTTAAATTTTCTGTTGAATCATATAAACTTGACTTGACTAGCTTAAACGATCAAAAATTTTATACTGAATAATGAAATGTCATTTCATATTGATTTCTATAGTAATGTTTGTATGTATTAATAATTTAGTTGCTAGGACCCCCTAGCAACCAATAATGGTATCGAAATAACTTTTCATACGAAACAGAATTAACTGAAAATGAATTAAATTCTACTTAAAGATGGCTAAAAGTACTAAAAAATGCATTGGCATCGTGTTCTGATATATTCTAAAAGTTTCAAATGTCTAGCTAGTCGGCAAGTTAGTTAAAAATTGATTGCAATATTTGTACCGGACAAATATGAATACGATCTAAGAAAAACGTTGTAATAAAAGTAGTATCGCAAAAAAAAAGTGCGTAACTGGCGATTTTTTTACATTTGGTACATGGATGAAAATGACGCTTTATCAGAAATTATAAGATAAAAAGGAAATTATTTAATTGAATAATTTATTATTTCATTCAATGAATAATAACGATTTGAAAATATAATATAGTATTTAATAAACATGTTAGGTATGTACATTCTTAAATCTTTTAAGTTATTCGTTGCATCAAAAAAACAGTTTGTTAAATAAATTATTAGCAATAAAATTGCAAGTAAAATTGCAATAAAATTTGGCATGATCCTGATGCCGGTTAGTAATTAAGGTAATTCAACACTCTGATTTAAAATATAAAAGCCGATTGCCAATAATTAAAACAATATCAAAAGCTCTCCAGAGAGTATTATAACGATCATTATTTAACTTTGATGCAAATAGGTAGGACATAGCATAGTAGTGAATCTCAAAGGGTGCATGTTTGAACTTGTTGAGTGTCATTTTTTTATTCACAAAGATTTTTATAGTGGTTATTTATAATGTTTCTCAGAAATGTTTTCGTATTATGTAAATTTAGAAAAAATCTTGCATTTTTCAAGTGGCTTCTTCAACCATCCTATCATATTTAGCATAATTTTGTGAACAAAAAATAATCCTTCTGTGGCACTGCATTGCCATGTTTTCGAATAAAATGGTAGTTTAAAAAATAATCGTTGCAAGATTATGTATACTTGAATTAATATGCTTTTATTTTTTATATTTAATTAACTACCTATCTGTATACCTGGCTGGCATCCCAGGTCTGGCAAATGACTATGAATGGGCCCAAAAGGTTGAGGAAGTGGCTTATATTCATTTCTCGTAAATACAAAAATCTGTTAGTTCAACCTTCACTACATGGAAGCCTATATTTATTATGAATATTCTTAGGAATGGATATAGTAGAAAATTTACCTTCGTTCTACAATATGGGTAAAACCATTTTTCATAGCATCAAGGCTATTAAAGCATAATAAAAAATACTGTAAACCATATTGTATTAAGCATACATAATTTTGAAAAACTCTTTCTGAGAAAATATATTATAACCAATAAAATAAATCTTTTTGAAAAAAGTAAACCACCCCGGCAAAGAATCAAGCCCTGCTATGCTACGCAGTGAGATACTAATTGCGACAAATTTTAACTATTGGTCACTTTTAATATCCACTCATCAGCGCTCTTCTAAATCAAGCTACTTTGGCAATCGATTTTTGTTTATTAAATCAAAATAGATACCTATTACTTCAATTACTAACCGACGTCGTGTATTGCTACAATATTTTTTTATGATGTAACTTACTTGAACTTGCTATTATATTATGATTAACTAATTCTTTATTCTAAGAACAATTCACAACAATTAAGAATGTACCATTCTAATTATTGAACACACATAATTTTGAAAATACTGTATTATTTTCAAATACCTGATAAAGGTAATAGTAAAAATTTATTTTAAAATGACGATCAAAAAACAGTTGAAAAAAATTTTAGGTTAACCCTAAGGTAACATTGAAAACTGAAACTATCTATTATAGAATTCCCCATAGAAAAGTGACTGTCTATTTTATTATAGACATAACTATAAATCAATAACAGCTTAAAAATAAAGGGTAATGAAAAAGAAGGAAAAAGGAAAAAATGCATGAGAGAATAAAACAAATGGTAAATTGGATTAGAAACTCAAATATATGTCATAATATGTATAATATATATCAGTCATCAGACATATTTATATACTCTATGTAGTTGGCAGTGTTATTATTTATAATACTTTTATAATAATAAAATTAGAGGTCCGTGTACAGAGGTTCATTCTACCATTTTAAATAGACATTTAAACTGTTATTAAATAAACCGATAGTTGAAAACCATCTAACGTTTGCAGTGAAATACTGTATATTTAGTTTATATGTATATTAATATAATGCTATGTGATTATCTTTTATTAATAATAATTTGTTCAGACCAAAATTTTAAATTATGTAATAGAGAGATGCTTTTTTATAAGAACGTGATATTTACATTTTAGACGTCTTTTAAAAATAAGCCATAACCGGCATTTGGCGGCCATATTGTAGAATGAGAAACAATTTTCTAATAATATTAAATAAAAAAAATTATATACTAGTCATAATAAGAATCGTAAATATTCACCTCCCCAGAGAATTGTTGGCATATTAAAAAAAAACCAAACGGTTTAGGTACCGTTATGCGGTAGTGTGAAACGAAATTTAGATTTGAATGATGAGTTTTTAAACATACGTATGCTCAATGACCTCCGCTAACTGGGAGAAACTTTCATCCTAAATTTATTTTTGAAAAAGAGTATTTTTAAAAAAGATAGATTTCTACAAAATGCTTGGTTTCTTTGTCACATAATCAGACTCTGTGTTATGTTGTAAGGTTTTATGGATAGGTAATACAATATTCCTAATGAAATTTCATTTCAATGACTCGTTGCTGATTTTGTTCTTCATAAAATTCAGCTATCTGTTCTCGCAGATGTAAAATTGTAGCTTACACCTGTCTGTGTGATAGCCTTTTTCTCTTGGTTCATGCCCATTAGCTCCATTGATGTTCATCGGGGTTTCATTATACTTATTATAAATTCAGAGTGTATACGGCAGAGCTGCGGGATGCTGGTTTCACCTGAAAAAGAAGACTGGCAAGTGACAGAGATTCTTGAAGGCGCCTCGTGGTGTCCGTATGCTCTGACTAGAATGAGAATATGGCCAAAGAAGAGGATGAAGATAAATTCTAATAAAAATAATCAAACATATTTTTCATACCCAATAAATAAAAACTTATATAAAATAAAAAGATTTATTTTTTTAATTTGGTTTCTGTCAAAAGGCCGCACTTGAGGACCTAAAAAGCCACAGGTTCTCCACCCCTGCTCTAGACCAAGACACGTCTACGGCTAATACCCCATTCCAAGATTTGGGTGGTTCACAATAATTATGGATCATATTAATACCATCGACTGAAGGTACTTGATGGAATTTGAATTTAAATTCTAATGGATTGAAGCTCTGAACTATTCCATTTAAGTCGCAAAAACGACTTAAATGGAATAGTACAGAGCTTGAATCCATTAGAATTATGGATCAAGTCCATCAAAATGGATCCTGAGATATTTGGACCTAAAGTTAAACCTCACTTTTTAAAATTCAGAAATATTTTAACTGTATATACTTACTATATTTTGATAGTAAATGGATCAATTAAAATAAATAGTAATAACATCAAGTATATTTAGGGTTTATTAATATTAGCAAATACCTCTTTATACTGCTGAAGGAACTGTCAAAATGGACATGGATCACATTCAATTTGACGTCTTATCAATAGTAGTATTGCCATTTATGCGGAAAAATGTAGAGCTACAATTGTGATATTAACACACAATATAGAAAACTGTTTTATCTAGCCACTAAAATAAAAAAATCGAATTTTATGAAAATTGGACTTGATCCATAATTATTGTGAACCACCCATTAATATACTCTTGAATATGTTTAATTACTTGACATTATTAGGACAAGAATATTATTTATCTCCCTCATAGAAGAAATTTTATGAGTATCAAGGCATATATTTACAACAGGAAAACATACTAAATGTAGGAGACGTTAAATATTATGATGTTTACCAAGGCACTGTGTGAAAATATCGAATGGCTGTAGGTACAGTAAATTAATGAAAATATACACGAAAACATAATTGAAGGATAATTTTACAGACACGACGTTCGCCGATTTCATTATGGAGCATGAAAAGGGCAACCCTTAATATTTTTTGACAGGGGTTGTCGGCGTATTCACCAGTACATTATTATATCCATATATCACTTTTATTGGGCCGGAATGTAAATTATTTCGGCCCGAATGTTAATAAAAGATGCCTGGAGGAATTTGATTTCGCGCCATATGTTTTCTGATATATTCATTTTTGTGACAGTTATTTATATTGGGATGTATTATAAGAGGAAAATTGCCATATGTGTATGTGAACACCGAAACACGAAATAACATATTCGGTAATACTCTTGTATGTATCGTATTTGAGGTGTATATTTAATTAAAAGCTGACAAATACTCACAATATGGTCAAAATTATACTTTTAATTTTAATAAACTGTTTCTTTTATTCAACGATTAAGATACAAGATTTCAGAATATAACATTCTATAATACTGAATATACCTACATAATTTAAAAACATCCTATGTATATTAAACAAACTTGAAATAAATCATTTTGTAGAAAAAAAAAGTATGTATAATATATACCTACCTTAATTTAATATTTAATCTTTAACTTCTTAGCAATCGAGACCTTAACCTAGGTCTGAGACTGCGTATGGTAAGTTGATAAATTTAATGTCCTCTCAATACTTTTCTATGGTATGGAAGTATGGAAGTATGGACGCTAAACCAAGAGATGCCACGGAGACTTGAAGCTTTCGAGATGTGGCTGTATGGACGCATCCTCAAACTTCCTTGGACTGTCTGGGTGACAAATGTTGAAGTTCTCAATCGAATAGGGAAGAAGCGAGAAGTTCTACGTAGTATCAAAACCAGGAAACTACAGTACCTCAGCCACATTTCGAGAGAATAAAAGTACAGGATTCCCCAACTTGTCATTCAAAGAAAGCGTAGCAGAGGACGGCGCCGCATTTATTGGCTTAAAAACCTACGTGATTAGTACGAGTGCAACTCCACTGAACTTTTCCGGGTAGCAGACGACAAAGCTAAGATCGCCTCGATGGTGGCCGACCTCCGCTAGATGATGGCACAATAAGAAGAAAAATAAAATATTTTTTAGTCATTACGTGCTATTTTATTTATTTTATCTTGGGTCGTGAACCAAAAGTATAACTTACCTTCAATTGGGTTGGAGATCAAAAAGGTTAGGAAACGCTGGGTTAGCTGTACTTTCACAATCAAGGCGGCGTTTATTGGTCTTTTAATCGAACTATTCCGTAATACTGACAAATACATTGGTAAATTATTATCATATTCCAAATATAATACTACATCACCTCATTGTATGCGTTGATGATACATTATTATGTTGATAAGACTCTCATTAACTTGTAAAATTAAACAACGTAAGTTTTGAAAATTGAATACCGACTCAATTAATTATAAGATTTTACTGACAAACATGACGGGTGATAATAATTTTGTGAGAACTTTAAGGACTCGTAATTTTAATATCCAATGCATGGCGTCATAACGTTAATGAAACTGCCAGCAGTAAAACCTGTTCACAGTTAACTGAAAAACTATTTTAACTGGTAGTTAAGCGCTCGCTATACTGCAAATGACGTGCGCTTGACCTCATCTATGAAAGTTTTGCCGAAAATACCCCCACTGTCAAAACATTCACTGGTAAACATGCACTTTGGGTAATATTATTTTGGCATGTGAAAACAAGCGTTGAAATACACATCGGAAAAGCAAGAATATTGGATAACATGACAGAAACTTTTTGAAACGTTTCTTATAAAGGGGTAAAAATCTCGAAAAATATAAAGATTTTTTATATCAAGAACGACTACATCTTCTTCAATCATGTTTGCTCCTTAGTTAGATCTTTGGAAGTGAGATGGGATAGGGAACCGGAGGGTAGGTTGGTTTGACTCCCAAATGAATAACTCAGAATTTGGTGCGTGAATGAAATGAACCCTGGTTTTATTATCTCTTTCCAAATAAATATTAATTTAATTATTACATATAAGTTTACAGATTATAATTTAGATGAGTTAAATCATGAGTATGCGTTCTGATAAATTGCGAGATCGATTGAGCGAAGCTAAACGATAACCTTACGGTTAAATATTTGAGAACTGAATGCCCATGTTGCTTTCTTCTACTGAGTGTTTTATATTGATTCGATACAATAGAAAATGCTGCTATCAACTACTTGAATATTTTTGATAATCATGCTTATGAGGTTTATTGTATGAATGTATGATTCGTTGCGTAAATTATAAACAATTGATTTTAATTTGAACAATTATGCAGTTTTAATAATTGCGTAAGATTGATTTCATACAAACAACTTTTGTGCATATCACATAGCATTATTTCCTAATTTGCGATATTATTGATTATTGAATTATTATTTTGCTAAATTAGCTTTCTGTTGGAATTTGATTGACTCACATAAATCTCTTGTTTTGCAATTTTAACAATATTATGTTGTAAGATACATTGCAGTTATAAATTAATGGTTTCTTAATGGAAGCTTTACTCAATCTGAGGTGTTTTCTTGATGGAGTTTAAAACTACTGAATAACAAATTTTGCCATTGCGGATAAATTTGTATAATATGACAGTAGTGACTACATCATGCGTAGTGTAATTTTTTTTCAATATAATAATAATATTGAATATAGATAATTTTGAAAATACTTCTGAGAAAATATATTATAACCAATAGAAAAAATCTTTTTGGAAAACCTAAGAAAGAAGGAATCGAACCTGCATCTCTCGGGTATGGCGTCCACGCACATAGTCCACTATGTAAAAGGAGTCACACCTAATTACAACAAATTTTAACTATAGATTTATAATATTATATAAGAACAAAGATGTATGCTAAAAAATCTATGTTCATATTCTGGGGGTTTTGCATGCATGCAACCATAAATAATTATTATACCGACACGTCATGAGGTAAGTAAGTAATACGACCACGTTTCGAAAACTCTCGTAGACGATGCGACAGGGGAGAAATTTAATGTTTTACTTATGGAAAGCCAACTTCCTAATATATCGTTATTACGAAGCACGTAGTATATAATTATTATTATCTGACGATACTTTGGATAATAATATTAAAGATTCTAGTTTCGTGTTATGATAACATTTAATGATTTTAAATATTTTTATAGATATAGGTATTCCACTTCAGCGGTGGATAGGTATTTCAGATGAAAGACGGTAGGCGGAGGACGCGAGTGAGTTTATTTACTGTTTCGATAATTATGAGGGTACAATCGATACAATATAATAAAAATAATGAAAATTTGGTGCGATATGTTTTTAAGGGGAACTTATAATCGAGTGACATGTCCAATCAATAATAAAATTATAACCCACTATTTATTGACCGGCAAACTATTTAATACTATGTTGAAATAATTTTGCAATAAATTGCGCATCCTATTACTATAATATTACGAAATCATAATATTATAATACTGACCGATTCTAAGACTAGAGGAAATATGGGGTCTTGTGGATAGTCAAATAGGCGAACGAGTTGATCATAAACGAACTCTAAATTCGAGATTATATTGACCTGAATTCACATTTCTCATACCATCTAAATTGTTGGTCAATTCGACCAAAGGGAGGATAACAATCTGTAAAACTTTGTGGCTTCTTCCAGGTTCTTGAATATAATCAAGATTACTATGGTTTTTTCACTGACACAGACGAGTAAAGTTGTATAACCGATGGCCAAATCATTCGGGTGACTATCCATAATCACGAATTAAACCTTAACAAAAAAAGTTTTTAAAGAAAAACACTCATTCTTCGTACTGTTATAGATTATTCCAAGTCTCAGAGTAGGTTATACCTTGCAAGTTTATAGGGGTTAATAAACCATAGCCATTAATATGATATAGTATCTAAAAGTATTCTTAATTGGTAAACACAAATGTAGGGCAGAGACGGTCATTGGACATTGGAGCTATACCGGATCTCACACACAAGACATCATCAATCTAATTAAATTAATGTTGTCACCAAAAATATATGAAAGGAACAGGCACCTTGAGCCCTTTGTCTATTATTTCTAAATCATTGTAACGCATATATAATCTTGTCCGCTGTATATGAACTCACATATCCGTTGAATAAACTTTAATGTTTTTACTTTTGTGAAAGATTATTGTTTCCCAATAATCATCGCCATCTAGTCGAAATACATTCGTGAAGGTAAATCACCTGACAATTACATTCAAGACGACGGTACAGTCTTTGGAAAGAAGGCGAAGGAAGGATAACACCATCAAACCACATCAGGATCATGCCAACCAGTACGTTACAATTTCGATCGTGTTTAGGAAAAAGAGCGTAACCCTCACAATAGAACAAATTTTACAGGAGAGGCAAAAAACGTTTTTTGAGAGATTTTAGTTTAATATTTTTTTTATAGGCACAAACGTTGGGTGCATGATGATTGATGAGTTGGTGTAATATATTTTCGATCTAATAATAATTAAAGAAGTAATTACAGAAAAATCATTAAAATTGATGATAAATGCTTTTTTCCATAACATAAAAATTAATTACCCTCAATTAAAACCTGAATTTAGATAATAATTCGGCATTTGCGGCTTACTTCCTTCTAATAGAACGTGTATTTAGTTGTATACATTGTTAATATTTAATAAAAGCACTTTTCGAAAAATCGAGGGATACGCCATTTTCCTAAACACAGTCGATTTGTATCAAGTGACAACAAAGTCTCTTGAACAGTTTGCCAGCTCTCTTATGGGAGTATCATTACCTACATATGAGATTTAAAATTTATTGTACGGTCCAACGTAGTCAACACATTATTTTTAATATGTACCTGCTGTGTTATTTAAACTGAAATGGCCGCAGATTACAAAATAACATTTTAAATTATCATTGCCCACTGTCCTGGTTAAATATGCCGGGCGAGTCAAATTTCACAAACAAAAATAAATAAAAGGTTTTTTAATATAAAATATTACCAGTGTGTGTTAAAACATGAATCTCTTTGAGAATAAATTAATAATAAATAAATGAATCGGTGTGGCTAATTTTACTTTCGATGTCCTTTACGTAGCTACTCATATTTTTATTATAGGAAATTAGTTGCAAAGTCATATTTCTCCATTTTTTTGACAACACAAACAAAAAACAAACCAACCCGCCCTGCACTACACTAAGTTTACATCGAGCATATGACAAGTACCTACGTTTGAATTTGAAGCATCAGCAATTTTTTAGGCCTGTGAATGTCTCAGGAGCAGATGCCCAAGTCGTGAGCTTGGACTGAGTTTATTAAAAGACGTAATTTAATAAAAAGTGCCATGAGAGAGAAAGGTACGATAAATAAATTTAATGATAAATAAACTACAAAAAACAAAGCTAAAATAATAGTAACAAACGAAATTATGTAAAGAGATAGATCTTCATGTCCGCAATAAGACGCTGCATTTTTTTAAATGCAATATAATTGATTATTATTATTTTGACAATATTATTTGTTTTTAACCACTTACTAGTTTATTCACTTACTATTCAAAAAACTACATTTATTAGGAACTAAAAGCTTACAAACATTTAATTTACTATTGTGTAGTTTGGCATTTTTTAAATATTTATATATAAAGAAAGTGTTTTTATTAATAATTTGCATTCATAATAATATTATAGTATAAAAATGTGATTGTCAAAACATTATTTCTACATATTTGCAGTCATTGATCTGCCGAGCAGTTTTTTTGTAAATATTTTTAAAAGAAGATAACTGACTTTGCAAAAAGTATCCCAAGTAAAAAAAAAATCGGCGCGTTAGAAGTTATACTTCTTGGCGTAACAAAACAAAAACAAAACTTGTGATAAACTAGATTCTTTGACTAGCTCTTTATTATCTTGTTAAATTACACACTCAAGAAAAAGGACCGCTTCTTGGAACGCCGTTGGTTTATTTCTATACACTTTAACTTATATTACTAAATTATATAATGGTTTCTCATAGTTTTTATTTTTAAAGTACCAACTATCACTCCTTGTTTACATAAGAAATTGCAAATGGCCGACAATAAAAAATTCGCTGCAATTCGTGGCGTAAAGGTAATGATATCGGATGATAACTGAACTATCGGTGGTTCGAATCCAATCGAGTGCGTTTTCTTTCGTGTGAAAAAACAAATTATGTATTACATGTCACACGCCAAAAATACACTCTGATCTGATTTTTCAAACACGCCAAAAGAAGTATAAGCTCAAAAAAATGTATTTTATTTATTTTGTTCAACATAAAATTAAATAAAAGATTGATTTCGTATTTTTAGCAAACCAATATTTCACCTTAGTAATAGAATTTTTCTTTTAATTTGAAGACTCTTCACAATAAGTATGATTTATATTTCAAAGTGAAATTTAAATTAATACGATCATTTATCTAAGTATAGGTATTATAAAAAAATCTAATATATTATCAAAATAATTATCTTTGAATCCATTTTATTTACTACTGCGTTGTGTTAAAAATTCTTCAGAATTTAATTCAAAGGACTCCTAGAGAAATTTTTATTTCATGTGCTGAAAAAGAAATGGAATTTTAATAGACATTCCAACACTTGACAGTGCTTTCCGCGAAACAAAGCATAAACCTTATCTTGAAATAAATTTAAAAAAAAAATGCATTTTTATATTAAACCAGATTCTACGTGGGTAGAGTTATTGGAGTTTTTTCAATCTATCTCGAAAGCCTCTCGAGAACAAAATTTAATACGATTATTTTCAAATTTAATACTTGAGCTAGAATATAGAGATATATAGAATATTATACACTCCAGTATTTATTCATATGAATACGTGTATTAATTAAGGCTCTAAGTACCAAAAAGTAGTATTGCCTGTAGTTACAAAATACCGAGTCATTGCAGTAAAAATTCATGAAGCAGACTTTCCGAAAAATGTGGTTTTACAGTGTGAAGCAATCACGGCAGCTTCTATAATTTTAGGTATTAAGAATTCACAAGTGTCAACACATCATCGTCAGCCATTTTATATTGAATGCCGTTGACCACTGCAGTGCTACTTACACCATTATAAATAAAACACGCCAACGGACTTACAACGTCGACAGGTTTAAATATTTTTCTGTATTTTTTTGACTTGCTTGAGGCACTTAGACCATAGTTGAAGTTATTGGCGTTGGTATGTAAAACATTTTTCTATAAAAATGTCAGTTTTTATTTTTTTTGTACTTAGCGCCTTAATTAATACACGTATTCATATGACGACACGGTAAATATTATACTGTAAATGATAGCATAGAAATATAGATTTTAACCTTTCCTTTACGATGCTATGAAATTCTGTCCGTTCCGATGATGTCACTTTATCTTACTACCTTTACAATATTGACAATATTACAGTAGAGAAGAGAGAAAGAGTGGCAACATAAATAAGTCTTAACAGGTATCATCATAATTATTATGTATTTAATAAACAATTTCTTTTATTCAACGAATAATACGCAAGATTTGAGAATGTAACATTCATTGCACATAGTGCCTAATGCTCAGTACTGAAAGGCAAACCCAAAGTCCCAAAAAACGACTCAAATGGAATAGTACAAAACTAAAATCCATTAGAATATTTTTACCACGTTTTTCTTAGCTCATATTCTTGTTTGTCCGCTGGTTTTTTATCCGGTGCAAATCTTGCAATCAATTTTTAACTAACTTCCCGACTAGCCAGACATTTGAAAATTTTCGAATATATCAGAACACGATGCCAATTCATTTTATAATACTTTTAACCATCTTTAAGTAGAATTGAATTCATTTTCAGTTAATTCTGTTTTGTATGAAATGTATTTTCGACACCATTATTGGTTGCTAGGGTCTGGGGTCCTAGCAACTAAATTATTATTATATACGTGCGTTACTATGGAAATCAATATGACATGTGAACATGACATTTCAGTATTATATCTATCAAGTACATTTTTTTTGATCGTTTAAGCTAGTCAAGTCAAGTTTATATGATTTAACAGAAAATTTAAAAACGTTGTATATAAAAAGTTCTTTTATCTTGTAATTATTAATGATTAATTTAAACATTACAAAAAAGGTATACCTATAATATACCTACCCTTGTGCAAATCTCATATTATATTTATTGTATCGTGCCCTCCATAAGGTAATGGTTATATTATTGGTTGCTAAGAGGGTGGTCTTAGCAACTTAATTATTAATATATACATGCGTTACTATGGAAATCAAAATGATATTTCAGTATTCTATATTTTTTTGTTTGTTTGTTACAAAATAGCAAAAAAATGATTTGTTGATAATTGCCTTATTTGTCCTAAATTTTTAATACTCGTACATAGAATTTTCAAGCTTATATGATTCAACAGAAAATTTAAAAACGTGGTATATAAAAAGTTCTTTTTATCCTGTAATTATTTTTATTTGAATACCATTGGTAGGTAATTGTTATGTTATTATTTAGACATAATTAAATTTAGTAATACGAATATTAATATATTGTTTTTTTTTTTGTTGCAGGTAATTCAACATCTTTTTTTTTTTTTTTTTTTGTGATTTTACCGAGGCTTTGACTGCGACTCGCTGTCATATCGCCTCTTCTCTTCTAGAAGGGGATCCTTCGATCAGGTCCTCACTCCTATTCTGTTAAATGGCTTTATAATTATTTTGTCTAGCTCTTCCGTCTTTCTTTCTTTCTTCTTTAGGGTTACAGAGGTTTGTCAAACAGAAAATATTACTTTGAAGCATGATTATTTAGAGGGGAACTGTACTAATTATTATGATGGGTTCTTAATACAGGATAGTACACTTTCCGGAGAAGTAGGATAATAGTGGCAACTAGTTAATAGGTTACAAAACGTTTCCGGGTAGGTAACTAGAATATTTACATAAATATTGTATGCCACTGTTGTGACCAATTAAAAGTAACAGTAGGTTGTTCAAAATAGTGGGTTTTCACACGAAAAGCCTTTTATTAAAAAAAATATATTCTTCATTGAATAAAATAGATAAAAAATTACTCTTATTTCATCTAATATGAACCTTATACTATTAGAAGTCTCTAAGGCAAAACATGTTAACTAACATTTTTATCGAAAATGAGTTTAAATAGATATGCACTAGTCTTATTTTCAAATGCTTTTTCTAGTGAACTAACACTGTTTGCTAGTAAGTGACCACAGCCTATGCAACTATTAGGTGTTAAACATGTTAACTGCTGCAATTTTATATAGAGCTCAGATCAATATATTACGGCATGTCAGTTAACAGGTTTTTCACGTAAGCTACGCTGTTAAATATATAGTTAACATCTTCTCAGTGACAACAATACTATAATAGTCGATTTGATATTTCAACGTATGTGGAAATGATAGTGGAGCTAACAAGCGTATTTTTATCTAAAATTTATAAAAAAATAAGACACTCAAAATAATTGTATTTGAATCTCAACCTTGATACGTTTTTGCTATGAGATTCCATCATAAATATTGGAATTCTTATGGCAATACAAATGTTACTTACAGTTTTTTATATTGAAATCAGAAACAAATGTACATTTAAAGTTTAAAAAATATACAATAACTTTCACATATGTTTATTTCATTATTTATCCAGAAGCTCTACTATAAATGTTTGAATGTTTGGTATAATTAATTTTATATAGAACAAATTATTGCAAATGTTTAAATATCACTAAAAGTCATTTTTGCTAGTTAACAAATCCTTAACCTTGAGGTTTTGATTGGTTTAATATTAGGTTACTAGATATCAGAGTTTAAACTTGTTACTATTTTTTTACATGTAGTATCCTGTTATTAGTACGGTTACATAATTTTAATTTCAGCGTCCATAAGGTAATGTCAACAAGAATTATTAACTCCAGCGTTCATTAAAAATATTTAGACAAAATCAAGTACATAAATATAATTATTATATTTTGCTCTCCTGTAAAATCACATTATATTTTACTACCTTATGATTTAACAACGTACCTACCTACTGGATTTAATATTTGTGGCTCTGTCACGTATCATTGTGAATTAACATTAATTCATTATATTGTGTAACATAGTTATAACAATTAATAATTGTTGATTTATATTACAAATGTATCAATCTACAATAAAAGTCATAAATCACTGCAAAATGGACTATAATTGCGACATATACTTTCAAAATGTCAAAATTTGAACAGTGGGTACTTGATATGTATATTTAAATATATATAATTTTTTTATTGTACGCTAATTTTCAAATTGAGAATAGTATGTTCGATTAAGATTATCTAGTAAACCATTTATGAAAATATTAATTCTATTTGAATTTATTCAATTCATCGATTTCTGTATAGTAAATAAGTTTTAATAAATATTTTAATTTAGCCGGGTTTTTAATCTTATTGTTTAAAATTACAAAATTAAATGAGAGGATTAGTAAAAAAACTGCAGTTTCCATTCTTGTAAAATTTTGGCGAGTCATTAAAAATGTCTTGTATCTTTCTTGTAGGCATAATTATTATTTCTAAAAAATATTTTTAATTTTGTCTGTATACTAATCTAATATATATAATTAATATTTGTTTGATTGTTTGTTTGTTTGTTTGTTCGTTTTGTATGCACTGCTATACCGTTCATCCGTTTGCGATAAAACTGAGTTAACTTATTTCTTGCACTTTCGTGAAGAGTATAGGCTATATCTTATATATTTAAATGAATGTCTGTCTGTCTGTATGCCTGTTTGTCTGTCTATCTTTCTGTCTGTCCCGTATGTGTTCCTATACCATTCATCCGATTGCTATGAAATTTTGGTAAGTGGTTGTATGCACACCCGCAAAGGTTTCTGAATTAGAAAAATCATCATCTTCTTCTTCATCATCATTCTATTTTCTTTTATTCGTATGGTTCCTATACCATTCATCCGATTGCAACGAAACCTTCGTCAGTTATTGTACATACACCCACAAAGGTTTCTAAATTAGAAAAACCATCTTCTTCTTCTTCTCCCTTATTATATCTTCTTTTATTCGTACGGTTTCTATACCATTCATCCGATTGCAATGAAACCTTCGTCAATTGTTGTGGTAACACCCGCAAAGGTTTCTGAATAAGTACAACTATCTACTTCTTCATCATTCTATCTTTTTTTATTTGTATGGTCCCTATACCTACCATTCATCCAATTGCGATGAAACTTTCGTTAGTGATTGTGCCAACACTTGCAAAGGTTTCTGAATTAGTGCAACCATCTTCTTCTTCTTCTTCATTATATCTTATGGTTCCTATACTTTATTCATTATTCTTTATACTTTAAACATTATTCGTATGGTCCTTATACCATTCATCCGATTGCGATGAAACTTTCGTTAGTAGTCGTGCCAACACCTGCAAAGGTTTCTGATCTAGTGTACTCTCTCTCATCCATCTTCTTCTTCTTCTTCATTTTTTATTCGTATGTTTCCTACACTATTCATCAGATTGCGATGAAACCTTAGTCAGTTATTGTGGTAACACCCGCAAAAGTTTCTGAATTAGTACAACCATCTTATTCTTTAATTTTATATTCTTTTATTCGTATGCGTTTCTATTCCATTCATCCGATTGCAATAAAACTTTCGTCAATAATTGTGCCAAAACCCGCAAAGGTTTCTGAATTAGAATAAACATCTCTTTCTTCTTCTATTTTATCTTCTTCTATTCGCAATGAAACTTTGGTGAGTTGTCGTGCGCATGCCCACAAAGATTCCTGAATTAGAAAATCATCTTCTTTTTCTATTCGTGTGCGTTCCTATAACATTCATCCGATTGCAATGAAACTTTTGTCAGTTGTTGTGCGCACACCCGCAAAGGTTTCTTAATTAGAATAACTATCTTTTTCTTCTTTTATTTTATCTTCTTCTATTTGCAATGAAATTTTGGTGAGTTGTCGTGCGCATGTCCACAAAGATTTCTGAATTAGAAAATCATCTTCTTTTTCTATTCATATGCGTTTCTATAACATTCATCCGATTGCGATGAAACTTTTGTCAGTTGTTGTGCGCACACCTGCAAAGGTTTTAAAATTAGTATTATATAAAATACAACCTTTAATGTTTGTTTGTTCCATGCAATTTTGATTTTTTTTACTACATATCATTAATAACGTTTGCATATTTTGGATTCGATTTTAATTTAGTGATCTTTTGTTTGACCTTTACTCCTATTAGAATTATTTTCATATTGCCATATTGTATAACACAGATAACAAAAATAATTACCTCTTATTATTTTTTAAATATCTAAGATAAATATAACCACGAAGTGACCCTGTGCGAAGCCGGGTACTTCAGCTAGTATTACTATAATCGTCATTATTTTTCATACCTTTATAAGAATTTATGTAAATTTATTAAATATACATTTTTATTGACTTAAAATTTTTTTTTCAAAAATGGAATGGAATTTCAAAGTGTCGTTTTTATTTTTAGAGCCCACAAATGTAAGTTAATATTTTTTGTACATTGTTTAAAGTATATAGACAGTTATAGAAAATAGATGCATAATTATATTGTATTTATAGTAAAATTAAAAGTAATATTAATTAAAATAATAAAGGCATTGATACATATTTGCGGTATAATGAGGTGGAGATGATAAGGTCGTTATTACTTGGATATTGTGAGGGGAGAATTTATTAACCGATACATAAATAAATAAATACAATAATATAGATGAAAGCATGAGGCTCGGGACTCGAGTGACATAAGGGTTGACAATGTCGAGTGACCAGATTTGTGATGATAGTAGTATGTCGCGTGATAGACTCGATGAGTAAGTGAGGATTTATGGATTGTCCTTCTTATTTATACAAATGCAAACCATATTATTACAAGACACATTGTCGCAATTAACAAACCATTATAGACCTAACTGATCTAGTTATTATTGAGGAAATGCTGACGATTGTTTTCACTCTATTGTTTTGTTTTGGCAAAAAACCAAACATATTAAAGTGTGTCACCCATGTAATGCTAAGTGGTATCTGGAATCCCTATGAAGTTTCTTATAAGCTTGTTTTAGAGCGGTTTAGAGCATGTTCAGAAGAAATTTCTTCGACATCTTTATTTTAATGTAGATATATAATTATTATTTTCCTTTTTTTTTTTTTTTTTTTTTGAATTTCGTAAGTCATTTCTGTTCTTTAAGTATTTTTTCCTGCTCTCACGAGGTATAGTTTCCAATCCCGATATTCTGGCAAATTTTAAATTTAATCGTCCGTCAACTACACATGCGTGGTCGCTGCCATGACCTATTTTGGATGAAGGATATTTCCTTTTTTGCTGTGAAATAATTTTGTTGCTTTGTTTTTTCTTTACTAAGTTCATTTACCTGTACTCTTTATTGTAAATGTCATGTTGTGAAGGTCTTTAATTAATAATTTGTTATGTGCTCAATGTGTCTTTTTTAATTAAATAAATATATAAATGATTGCTATACATACATACAGTAATCAAATTTAATAAATAAATATTTTTTAGGAATATATTTTCGACAAAGTCTCCGACAAAATAATGAATGAATTAGCAATATCGAGAAATTTAACAAATATTTTTACGTACTTACCAAAAATACAAGCATGATCAAACAAAAGCTCTCAAGTATTTATAATTTAAATTCTAAAACGAATAGTTGCTCACAAAACCGCTCGAAATGTTAAATTATTCAATTACTTTTATTAACAAGGCTTTGAAGTCAGCACGTGTATAATCGATTTGCAGAAAACTTATTCAATTAAAACAAATTTTCTAAGGTGAATCGTAATACATGCACCCTAGACAAATGGGAAAATGAATTAAATGTTTTGTTGAAAGAGAAAATCAAAATACTAATTATTACATTCGCAGAAAATTTGCTTCATTTATTCGGTAATAAAAGTCACATTCAGATTAGAATAGCAAATAATATATTGATTATTAATGACCATAGCATATTGCAATATACTATCATCAACCGGGGTCGATTTACTGCTGGATGAAAGCTACCCCAAGCTTTTTCCAACTCTCTCGGTGCTGTATCGTTCGCTGCCACGTATTTCCACTGAATTTTATCAGTTCGTCAATCCAGCGGCTTTTAGGGCAACCCTGTGGCCGTTTCGTGCCCCTTGAGTACCATTGGATGACGGCATTTGTCCAGCGGCCGTCCTTTTGGCGAGCAATGTGGCCCGCCTATCTCAATTTTAGCTGTTTGGTAACGTCTATTACATCGCGTACTCCTGTCTGCTTCCTAACCCATTCGTTTATCTTACGGTTCTTTCGCGTGATGCCCAACATACACCTCTCCATGCCTCGCTGTGCGACTCTTAGCCTTTGGACATCTCTCGTGTTGAGGGGTCTACGTCTTGCAACCATACGTGAGCATGGACAGTATACATTGGTTTAACACCCTACGCTTAATACATAATGGTAGGTCATTCTTGAAGATACTATTCAGACGTCCGAAAGCACTCCATCCCAGCTTTGTTCTGCGAGCAATTTTATCATGCATGCTTCCATCTATGGGCATCTGCTGTCCAAGATAGACGTAGCTGCTGACTTGCTCGAGTTGGATGCCAATAATACAGATAATCGCAGGGTCCGAAAAGCAGTTTCTCATCACTTTTGTCTTTATAATATAATATATAATATATTACATATTATATATTTCCCATATTATGTATATTGTAAAAATACCACAAATTGAAAATATTACAATATATATTTTGATTTATTTATAAGATTTAAGAATAAAATTATCTTTTTATTGAACATAAATAAATTTGAAGACACTTCTGAAAAAATATAATTAATATAACCCATAGAAAAAAATACGACACACTGCGCATGTATCGAACCTGCATCTCTTGGGATTCGCGCTCACGCACATCGATCACATTGCTATAGATACCTTATCTAATTGCGACAAATTTTAACTAATGGCAAATAGCAAAACTCTCTGAAGTACTTTCCAAATTTGAGTTACTATTGGCAATCGGCTTTTGTATTTTAAATTAAATTACTTTAATTACTAACCGACGACAAAAAAATTCCACATTCTTAAATCTTGTGAATTATTTGTTGAATAAAAAAATAGTTAAATAAATTATTAGCAAGTTCAAGTACCTCTCTTCTTGGTCGTGCACTCATGGCTGAAGATCGTGACCACCTTTCAATTTCGCCATCCTTTGAGGGACCAAGACTTTCCATCCTTCTCGATCATCCAAGTACCTACGTTACTACAAAAAATCGTGACGTCGATTTGAAATTAGTAATTAATACCTACTTTGATTACAAGAAAGATATTCTTACAACGTTTTTCTTAGCTCGTATTCTTATTTGTCCGGTGGTTTTTTGTCCGGTACAAATCTTGCACTCGATTTTTAACTAACTTCCCGACTAGGTAGATATTTAAAACTTTTAAAATATAGCAGAACACGATGCCAATGCATTTTTTTTAATACGTTTAGCCATCTTTAAGTAGAATTGAATTCATTTTCAGTTAATTCTGTTTTGTATGAAAAGTTCTTTCGACACCATTATTGGTTGTTAGGGGTCTGGGGTCATAGCAACTAAATTATTAATATATCCGTGCATTGGGTACTATGGAAATCAATATGACATGTAAAATACAATTTTTTTTGATGGTTTAAGCTAGTCAAGTCAAGTTTATTTATGGTTCAACAGAATTTAAAAACATTGTATTTAAAAAGTTCTTTTTATCTTGTAATTTTATAACAGTGATTTTACTTTATAAAACATGGTGATATTCAACCCTTTTCTAAAGTGAAATTTTAACTCTGTAACAATATCATTCCTTAAAAAGGGAGATG
Organism: Rhyacophila brunnea; assembly: GCF_057557595.1. NCBI lineage: Eukaryota > Metazoa > Arthropoda > Insecta > Trichoptera > Rhyacophilidae > Rhyacophila > Rhyacophila brunnea. Next base: position 23,713,487 of record NW_028232904.1, on the reverse strand, counting down.
ATATATAATTATATACATAGCTGTATTTTTTATTTATATCATAATATTATAATAACGACACGCTATTAAATTTATCTAATTAAACACACTATAATATTATTTGTAGAACATTATATTATTTACGAATAAAATTTTCCTCATTATTTATTATAGTATTATAATATATATTATTTTTTTCGATAAACTAAAGCTGTATAACACAAAAATCTCTCAAACATAATTACGACCTCACTGAACTCTCTGAAGTTGCTTGACGAACCATACATAGGTATATATTTGGTTGTTAATAAAATTTAACCTTTCGGCCTTAGAGTAACGGGAAAGAGGTCTCAACTGTAAAAGGGATCCAAGTTCTCAGTAAGAGGTCTGACCGATTTTAGACCCCACGGTATTTTAGTTAAGTTGTGCGGTTTTCTTAGAGAGTGACTTTTTAACACTGTACTACAGCGGTGGGGTGTTTGTTGACTTTTAATATATTTTTTTAATACAATATCAACGGACGAATTTAATCCATAAATTTTAATTGTATAGATTAGTTTAAGATACAAAATCTGCATAATCAGCAGGTTAAATCTACTGCTAGATAAAGGCCACCCTACTTTTTCTCCACTATGCTCGATCCGTAGTTCTTTGTTGCTTCTTTCAAATATCAAATTTTATGAGTTCGTTCATCCAGCGAGTTTCAAGGAGTCCTTATAGACATTAAATTTAATATCGCTGTATTTCCGCATTTTTCAAGCGGTTGTCCACTCACTAAGTGGTATGTCGACCAGTCCATTGCCAGTTCTTCTGCTTAGCGACATTATATAACATCGCGTACTCTTGTTTGCTTCTATTGGTATATTTTGTGATCTTTCCGTGTTATGCCCAACATGCTCCTTTTTATACCATGTTGCGCTAAGTACTCGTTATTTTTGGATGTTTATATGTTTCACATACATATGTGATCATTGCTAGCGTAGATTGTTAGAATTTTTTACGCTTAAGTTAAGATATTATAATGGAGGATAACTTTTTTATATACTATTCAGGCACCCAAATGCACTCCATACCAGTTTGGTTCAGCAAGAAATCACGTCATAATACCACCTATCAATTAACATTGACGTCATCTGAGATAGAAGTAGTTTCTGACCTAATTAAATGGAGTACTTTTCATTAATATCACCTTAGGTTCAAGAAAGTAGTTTATCATTACTTTTGTCTACGAGACATTTATCTTTAAGCCTATTTAAGAGCTTTTTTGCAAGCTAGTACATGCTGTTCTGTAGTTCTTCTAGGTAATTCACAAAGACAAAGTTATCTGCAAACCCCGAGTGACTGTTTTTATGCCGTTAATGGCAAATTTAGTGTTCTCCTAGTCATTTTACCTCAATAGTTCTTCTATAGTGTGGGTGAATAACTTCCGTGAGATCGTGTAGCCTTGTCGGACACCCTTGTTAATAGAACTTAAAAGTGAGATGGAATATGGAACATGCAAGGTTGGTTGGTTTGACTCCCAAATGAATAATTCAGAATTTGGTGCGTGAATAAAATGAACCCTGGTTTTATTATCTCCTTCCAAATACATATTAATTCAATCATTACAGATAAGTTTACAGATTATAATTTAGCTGGGTAAAATCACGAGTATGCGTTCTGATGGATTTACGAAATCGACCGGGCGAAGCGCAACGTTAATCTTACGGTTCAACCTTTGATAACTGAATGACTATGCTGTTTTCTTCTACTGAGTGTTTTATATTGATTCGGTACGATAGAAAATACTGCTTTCAGCTACTTAAATATTTTTGATAATCATGCTTATCAGGTTTATTGTATCATGCATTACATACATTCGTTTCGTAAATTATAAAAAATTGATTTTAATTTGAACAATTATGCAGTTTTGCGCAAGATTGATTTTCATACTAACAACTTTTGAGCATATCATGGTAAACTTACATAGCATTATTTATTAATTTGCGATATTATAGATTAATAGAATTATTTTATTATTTTGCTAAATTAGCTTTATGTTGAAATTCGATTGACTCACATAAATTTCTTGTTTTGCAATTTTAACAATATTATGATACATTGTAGTTATAAATTAATGGTTTCCTGCCAAGTCATGCTGGATGGTAGGGTATTCATTCTACAGAGCATTTGCAATACGGCGGATTTATCAAGCTTTACTATATATTTATATAGCACCTCTGGTGTTGCGGTTCTAAATAACAATGTTATTTTCAAATAATAATATCAATATAGAAACCTCTAAAGTCATGCTTACGTATGATAGGATTGCATGTGAAGAAAACAGATCATCCAGTCACCTTATGGTGACTCAACAAAGAATACCGACCAAACTAGACCACGGAGCTATCATCAACATCATAAAAGGTCAGTGTCTGGCATCATTTTAAACCCCCTCCCCTATCCTCCGTAATTCATCACCAGTAACCCTCAAATTACAGTCGACTACTAAAAACACTACAGTTAGTTTTTAGTTTACTTGAAACATGATAAAATACAAATTGTTCAGAGGCGGCGTACTGATATAATATACATCTAATGACATACGGTTAGTATTCTTTATGATGTATATTTAATATACTAACTTAAAATCGGGGTATTTTATAACCCCGCGTGGAAGGCTGTTATGTCATACGACAGCACTAGACGCAAACTAACTAACTACAACTTAAAAGTGTGCTAAATGTAGCGTGGGCAGAGATTACTTGCAAAGCATTAGAAGCGAGACACTTTGGACACTTAAGGATGGCCACGACAACAAACCAGCCCGTATCTGCATAAAACTTTGCCCAACTAACTTTAAATGGTGTTTGCCCAAGTCTGACATGATAAAATGAGAAGTGTTATTGTTTATTAAGTCGCTCCTACTAGCAAGTAGCTTAGACCAACAATAAGCTAACTGTATCTGAGATTTCATTCATAGCTCAGTTATATAGTATAAACTATTTTGGTCTAGTGCCTAGGCGACTATATTTAAATTTAATATCATATTATACTTACCCTGTTTCTATGTGCAGCAAGTGCACTATCTGATCTAGAAACAGTGGACGAGTGTGTATATCTGGTGTAATGTATCCATAACTTCTTTCTCTATGATATCTCCCCAATGACAATTATTATTGCCCCCACATTCTGAATCGGGCCCCCGGGCTAGAATCTTTGGCGGGTCCCCCTACCTATCGCTAAATATAAAGGCAGTGTCACGCTCTATGGTAGCGTTTTCCAAATTGTGTACGCGGTAAAATTAATGTACAAATCTATTGTTTTTATTTTGATATTGTAATGCATCAATTTGAATAATGGAGTTGTTGAGTATCAATACACAATTAAAAATTATATCGGATAACCACATAATTTTAAATAATAACATTATTGAAGAAAAATAGCACCGCAGGCGACTTTTTTTTACTATTAGAGAGAATTTGTGAATTTGTCTATTTATTTCACTTAAATGGTCGACCTGCCACGCCGGGCTCTTCCTGAGCCCAGCCCCCCAGGCTAGAGCCCTGTCACCTTATGATGACAATTCATTGTTTTTTGTTTAATTCATCGACACCCTAAGTAACTAGTTTAGTACCTTCGAGTAGGTATTGTTATGATTATTTGATTTGGTATGATTTGACTATTTCAATGCACCTAGTCAATATTATATTATTGATCAACCCCAATTTATCCACCCTATCCAGCTAAATCTATCCAGATAATACACACATATTATTAACCCTTGTATATGAACTAAGTGTCACTATGTCACTAACATTACTAAAAGGTAAATCATTCTACAGTGGTACCATGGGTATGGAAAAAGCGACTTGCAGTTGTAGTGGTATTATTTGTTAGCATTAAACCACGCATTACAGCAAGCAATTCCAATACATACGCGTAACACCTATGGTGCCACTGTAGAATGATTTACCTATACCAACTTTAGTTTTTCATATTATTTATAACATTGTAAATGATTCCAATATCATTCAATTCGGACCATTCAACTTGTTCTAACTTAAATCAGCTCTACTCTCCGAGTTGTTTCACTACAGATCAAACTATCTTCAGTTATTTCCCCTTTATTTACATCACGTAAATATACTTTGAGATTAATTGATGAATAAACAATACTGAAGATTAACATTACCAATGGTAAGCATTTCCGTTGCCATACACTTAACACTATGATAGACCGTTAGTGGATAAGGTGAATACGGAGCAGAATTAAAATGGGTCACATGGATTGCAAAAAAATGCGATGACACTTCATACCATAATATATGTAAGGATGGAGGAATTTTAATTGCCACGTATGCTTGTGAAAACAAAGTGTTTTACATAATATTATATCGTACGATGTCTAGTCATGGATTCGAAAGCCAAAACAGTGGAAGGACATTTGTATTTCTTGGACAGAGCACAAAACGAACTTGTCAATCATCCATAGACTGTAGATAATGGAACGGTTCTCAATATTATGTTTAAGACCTCAGACCAATAACATAAATATTTTGTGACAGAGTATCAAGCCCGGTGCTCCCAGATCAAAGACCATTACCTTATGTACTGGGCTACGAGGACCTTATGTATATTTTAGGACAGTTTTTGATTATTATTTGATTGTAAGCATTTTTTTCTGGCTATTATATTTTACTTTATATTGAAAATTCTTACTACACATAGCGAGAAAAACATAATAGTTATCAATAGTAATATGACCTTTGTACTTTTTTTGTATCTATTTATTTAAAAAAAACATATTTAAATATTTTATAGCAAAAGAAATAAAATAAACAAAACAACAATAATTCAAAAAAAATATAAATTAAACAGTAAAATAGAATTTTAAAAACAAAATACATATTGCATTGCTAAAACTATCTACAACTCCCTAGAGATGTACCATTGACCAGCCACACAGCCCTCGCTATTGGTGCCTGGTGAGCCTGACATGGAGTAACAGCTTTCACCCAAAATACGTCATGGCTTCATGGTCAATGGTTCGGTATGGTTCTATGATTTGGAGCATAGTATTTAAAACTGTCAATGGAAATCGAACATAGATGAATGCAATGTTTCAAAATAGATATTCCAGGTATAAGTTTTTTTATAACATGAAAGGGACGATTTTTTTTACTATCACGGGCACTAAAATACCTTGCTTCGCTCCTGATACTTAAATGTATGTACCTATTTTTTTTTGAACTTACTCTTTACATTAAGAGCGTACATAAGTGAAACGGCAAATAAATTTCAACACTGTGGAACGAATTTTGGATCGCGTTGCCATTCGGAGAGGATAGCGACCTGTTCGCATGTCAATTTCTTTTGTAATGGAGTCGGATGAATATATTCTTAAATCGTGTAAAGATGACTTAAAAACGTTCCGCATGTAATTGCAGAAGAAAACATGTCTATGGATATACTATTATTATTACAAATATAATAATAAACATAACATAACAAGGACGCATGTTGAATTTTTATGACAAATTATATTTCGTTCGGTTCGCGTCATTTGCACCCGCGACCCGCAATCCATGCATCGCCTAGTCACGATCTTTTTAGACTTTGCCTCAGCTGAGGTTTAGCCTTAAGCTTATATTTATATTTAATATTTTAATTCTAATTATGAAGCGAAAACTAGATTTCGATGGTAAAATTATGCAATGAAAGCATCACACGCCGTACCTCAATCGGACGACTTTGTAGGTTCAACAGACGCTTATTTAAATATTTTTTAATGGGAAAATAAAATAATTATAAAGATGAGTTAAATTCTCGATGCGGAGGACCGTCAAGCATGAGTCCTGTAATATGCAACCAACAACAATGGTGATAATAATATCATGGGGGAGGGACTTTAGAAAATAAAGTTACGTGTTGGAGTAATAAAATGTTTTGTAGTTATTTTCAGTATAATTATTACTTTCACCGGCGCTATATTGTATGAGCTGTAAAATCAGATTGGACCTTTTATCGCTAATATACCATTTCCTGTAATTTTCAACACAGAATTTCGCTTCGTTCGCATGGCTTTGCTTGTTTACTGAAAATCATTTCGTGTTTTTTTTTTGTTTTCTGTATGCCACTAGTGCGAGCACTGCCTACTAATTTAGGTGAGAATTAATTTTGTTCAGAAACACAATACATAATTATTCATTAGTAGTTTAATTGATGTTTTAAATAATATTTTAAATATTCAACGTTTAGCTAGTTTAAATTCAAATTGAAATTTATTTATTTTACATGTTAGCTCGTTTTCTTATTTATCTGGTGGTTTTTTGTCCGGTACGAATCTTGCAATCGATTTTTAACTAACTTCCCGACTAGCTAGATACTTGAAACTTTTAGAATATATCAGAACACGATGCCAATGCATTTTTTAAATACTTTTAGCCATCTTTAAGTAGAATTGAATTCATTTTCAGTTAATTCTGTTTTGTTTGAAAAGTTATATCGACACCATTATTGGTTGCTAGGGGTCTGGGAACCTAGCAACTAAATTATTAATATATACGTGCGTTACTAAGCAAATCAATATGACATGTCAAAATTACATTTCACTATTATTTCTATCGAGCACAATTTTTTTTGATCGTTTAAGGTAGTCAATTCAAGTGTATATGATTCAACAGAAAATTTAAAAACGTTGTATATAAAAAGTTCTTTTTATCTTGTAATTATTTTTACATTATTATTTACATATTATTTTTTAACATACTATTTTTACATTACAAATAAAAAATTTAACGCGTTCACGACGTGATATTAAATAAATTTTAACATTTTTTTAAATATAAATACAGAGCAATGTGAGTTAATAATACAATAAGTAATAAAATAAGAAATAAAATAACATAACATAAATAAAAGTGGATTGAAGGAAGCACGGAGAGTGAGCTATTGATAGACCCTATCTTAAAAATGTATAAAACAACGTCCACCTAAATTCACCTCACGTAAGTGGAATGTATCTGTAATCTCCGAAGCGATTTCATTAAACATGGTTATTGCCCTCCCAATTGGCAGCACTAATGGCAGGTTAGCTCGACAACTTGGGAGAACAAGCAACAGATGCCCTATTGCATAATACGTGCATGTTGCAAGACTGCATGCTTAGATAAAAAAAAAATACGTGATAATTACAATAAGATAGAAGTATAGTGGCGAACCTGGCGGAAAAAATACGAACTACACCGCGCAGAGTATTGTGATATTTACCAATGTTCACAACCTGTCAAAACTGTAAAACAGTAACTACAATAATCGATAAGTTAAAACTTAACTGAGCTAAGGCGTGTGTTTTATTAATAGTTTACTATCACTTTGATGAAATAATAAAAACAATTACCTACCAGAAGTTTCGACGATAAAATAGGAGAATTTGCATAGGCAGCCTATTAGGGAAACATAAATACCTGGTCGTGGAGTGTTAAACAAAAAACCGAATTATCCAGCAGGATGCACGAATTTAAATTCCGAATTGCCGGTAGCCTCCCTACCCGGTTACAGGGAGCGCAGAAGGTATTACAAGGTAAGGGCCTAATAACATATATAACGGTAACTTTACAATGTTTCCCCCAATAACGGAGGTAATTAACACTCTAGAGCAGAGGCAACTTTACCTGCTTATAATTAAATATCACACGGAGGGGGTATTAATTAACTTTCTCTCTACCCGTGCCAAAATATGGGGCCCTGATACATGATTCTAATATTGAACCAAAGTGCAATGGCAAAATTTATTTTGATAATAATTCACACCTTGCAAGGGAATTCATTTGTTGTTTTTACAGATGGAATTTTATTTCTGGTACCCTAGAGCTTTCCATTTAACATTGCTCATTTTAATTTGATCATAATACTTCCAATTTACGTTGTAATTAGGGAATCCAATCTAATCAAAAATTCTGATTTCGGGATTTCGGGATTATAATTTGACAATCCCGGGATCCCAGGACTGGTCCCGGGATCCCTTTGGCATTTTTTCCATTGTTAATATAAAAATTTTATATTTACAAATCACATTGATAAAATCGGTCAAAAATAAATCTAGTATAATTTATGCTATTCAAGACAATTATTGTTAATATTGTATACGTTCAATCTTGAAAATACATAAGTTTAATTGAGTAAATATTATTGTAATATAAATAATAATGTCAATTTAATATGAGATTGCTGTTTCTGATAGTAAAAACTTAATGAATGGATTAGCGAGATTTAAAATAGTAAAGCAAATCATGGTGTACTTATGGCCTATAAATCTAATTAGTCAACCAAATATGAAACTGCCATAAAACGTATGAGATCACGGTGGAATTACTTTGTTAATAGTGCGAAGCATTGTTTTTTTTCAATCTTTCTCATTTTTATTAATTTATGTGAAAAAATAAAATAAATCGGCAACTTACACATGGGTATAAATCAAACTTCATTCAAACTCAGTTTATTTCTAATGTAGTTATTTGTTATTAAAAATAATTTTTCTGTTATATTTTCGTTTTTATTTTATTTTCCTTACAATTTTATAAAAAAACCAATCCCGAAAGTTTCGGGATTATGTTTATCAATCCCGGGATTCAAAGGTATCGAAAATAGCTCGGGATCCCGGGATTGGAATCCCTAGTTGTAATCATTGCAGCTATAACCTACAAACACTTTAATATGACGACTAGATTTTTACTACATACCATTTAGATACTTCAAGGTATTATAATAAATCAAGTTATAGACTCACGAAAAAATCTGGGCAGCTTTTTGTTCCCCTGAAAAACTTTAATTTAATCTTCTTCATCAAGCCACAACCAGGTCGATCTTTGAATTATCGTTAGTTTGCGGACAGAAAAATATTTTTAAATCGCATATTGACATATTTATATAAACACTTGATTATTTAATAATCTATGAAATAAAAATTATATGAGGATATATAAGGATTAAAAAAAATATTCCACAGCGCGCCATTTATCTTGACCAATGACATTAATATATGGACGAAGCATCTGGAAAATAAAATGACACTCACATTTTTGTCGGGTCTGCCGAATGGTTCGGTTCGAACGGGTTCGCTCGAATGAACATTGACACTAGAAACACTGTTCCAATGCCATTACAATATAGGTCATATTGCTATAAATTCCCGATGCGTGATATCGCATAATGGAAAATGCGTGACGTATACCTATACATATTATGTGCGAATGTCGGTATGCGCGAATTAACTTGCTAGCTACTGTATTGAGTGCGTTGTCTTTTAATAATGTCATTGGTCTTGACGTAAATAAATGTCTAATTATTTTTCAAGGAATTGTGATATTTTTTTGTATGGACTTTACGTCACGTAATCTCAGCCAGTATATCAAATTGTGTGAAATATGGTAGACACCTATCACAGAGCGTAAAACCTTCGCGCATAATATTGTTGTCATGACTGCCAAAATAATTAATAATTAGATAATTTAACAAAAATATTTCAATGGTGTTTAATCCCATATTAATAAATATACCTAGATTGTTTTTAATTGATTGATTTAACAGATTGATTGATGTGTATAAATGTTTTGAAAATTACGTAATTTATACTCATCGCTCAGTTTTATATCGTCAGTGAGTTTTTTGAAGTTTCATTGAATTAGTGTGTTGTTGTCATTAGTGTGTATCTATTCATTATTACGTCACTGTACAGGCCAATTGTCGTAACCTTCGTTTTTCATCAAAGTGACATTTTGATGGCAGTGGACTATAGTTACCTACTCTTACACGAACTGGCCAAGTATCATAAATCCCAAATAAATATTTAGATATTATCAAAATAATCTAAAACTATTTTTAAGCCATTTGTAACTTGAAAAAAAATATTCCAGCCAAATGCTGTAACCCCCGAAACGCAAGCCACCAGTGTTAATAAATTAAAATTCCTATTTTGTAATAAAATAATATAATATATAATATATAAAATAATAAATAAATATTATATAAAATAATAAATAAATTCAATGCCCACAGTTTTTTTCACTCCATGAACAATTTGATATTTGAGGGTTAGGCAAATTGGCCTGTACAATTAATAATTATGATTAGTACCTAATATCGTATGATCTTCTTATTTCTAGTAAATATACCTGAAAAGTGTGCTTTTTCTCTTAGATCTCCACAGCATACCTCTTTCCAAAAGTCACCCTTTGCCACTGGTCTATACAGCTACATCTCAAAAGCCTCAACTCCACGTGACGTTTTCTGGTTTAGCGTCCATAATTCTATACCATAGGAAAGGATTCAGAGTACATAACAGCAAACCATACGCAGTTTCAGATCAAGATTAAGGCCTTGATTCCTAAGAAGGCGTCTCGTTGTGAGAAAAGCACCCCTTGCAATTCTTGTTTTTATTTCCTGGTTTTTGCCCCATTTTTCATTGACCTATATTCCTAAATATTATGTATAGTGGGTCACGCGTTAAATTGGTTGGCTAATAACGAAACTTTTGTTATTGTTTGATGTCGCTATTTTTGATTTATCTATTTATTAACAGTATCAAAAGTAACAAATTCTGGAATTACTTATTATAAACATACCATGTAAGCGTGACGTTTTATAGTATTTAATGAAAATAAAACGTTGTTAGAGCCACGCCGAGCAAAATAAAACGATGTAAATTCTAATGGATTTAAGTTTTGTACTATTCCATTTGTGACCCGGATCAGGCCCTGTGTATACTCATCAAAGGCAAACACACTGACAACAAACACTCCTAACTCTAACTTATATAATAAACTAATATAATAAAGTAGGTAAAAACTCCATTACCTACCTATCAAGTCAAGGGTCACAATAAAAAAAATAACAAACAAATTATGAATAGTTGAAGTGTTACTAAAAAACTCCTTACCTTATTAATAATTAATAATACACTCAATAATCATATTATAATAAATCGTCAAAACCTAATAATAGATCATTAGTACTTATAAACAAGAGGTGTAAATCGTCAATTCTAAGAAAAATAATTAATGGGGTTAACTAATGAGATATTATATTTATTTTATGATATCAGTCTGTAAAAGTTATTAGTTAAACAATTAATATTCAATATTGTTCTTACATGGTACCTATTTTTTATTTTTTACAATATATTTTTTAAATATAACAAATCCACAAATAAGCCCACCTAATATATATTTTTATATACACTTATACATACCTTATACCACCCACGATAGCCGCGTGGTTTAAGCGCCGATCTATAGTGTCGAGGTTCCCAGGTTCGAATCCTGGGTCTGGCAAGTACACATATTGTTTTTCAATGGACCTAATAGGTTGAGCAAGTGGCTGACATCCATTTCTCGTAAAAATAAAATCTGTCAATACAAACCTCCACTATGTGGAGGCCCATATGATCCTATTAGGATCGGACATGGCCAAAAGAAAGAATACATACATACACGATGTAATTAGGCTTCATTTAAAATTTAATTTAATTTAATTAAAACTTATTCGTGCGCAGTAGAAGATATCGCAATATGCGCAATTTATACGTTGAGATATTCTACTATTAACAGTAGTATTAACATATTGTCCATTACTGATGTCATACTAGGGCACGGAGTCCGACAAACTCGCATGTTTTTTCAAACTGTTTGAATAATGTCGGAGAAAATACTAACAACATAAACCGCGGAATTGCTTATATGGCAAAATTACGAATGCAAAGTAAAGGAGAATTACGCAAAGGAGAAAATAACGAGAACATAATATTGCAAATATGATTTAATATCTTATGAATGAAAATATAATAAATATAAGATAAAAATAACTTTTTATATACAACGTTTTTAAATTTTCTGTTGAATTAATATGCTCAATATGCTCAAACTTGTACTTGATATGAGTAAGTGGTAAATAAAAAGCAAACAAACAATCCATAGTAACGGACGTATACGTTAATAATTTAGTTGCTAGGACTACCCCCTAGCAACCAATAATAGTCTTTTACTTTTTACGAATTTTTCTGAAACAACTCTCCATACAAAAAAGATTTAACTGAAAATGAATTCAATTTATTCTGCTTAAAGATGGTTGAAAGTATTAAAAGAATGCATTGGCATCGTGTTCTGATATTATATTCTAAAAGTTTCAAATGTCTATCTAGTCGGAAAGTTTGTTAAAAATCGATTACAAGATTTGTACTGGACAAACAATCACCGGACAAACAAGAATACGAGCTAATAAAAACGTTGTAAAATAGCTACCTACCTATATAAATAGTATATTATTATTATTAATACGATATTATTATGAAACTATAAATACAATAGACATCTGAAACACTCATGTTATGAATATTTTACGCAATTTTTTTGTGTTATTTTAAAAACATTTTGATAAAAAAAAACAAGTTTTCCAGGAAAAAAATATTAACTATTCATGCTCTTTATACTATTTTTGTTTAAAAATATCTACAGTAATTTGTTTCGATTATAATTTTATTAGTTCTCGACTATGAAAAAAGTTTCCAGAATCTTTGTAATTTTTTTTGGGTTTCACTGAAGTGTACACGTATAAATCGAAATATATAATTCAAATTCAAGATGGCGCCGTCCGCCGGTAATCAAATTAAATCAGACGTGTCAAAATAATATAAAAGGGCTGACAAGGCGGGCGTTTTGATTTGATGTCGATTTAATCAACAAATTGTTGGCATAAATAATATATTTTGAGAAATTCATCGCCAGTTTTCGACAACAGCTGCCTATTGATATAATAAAGCTCTCAGGATATGTCTTGGTTGGATGAAATTTGGTTTATGTTTATTTCTTAAGTTATTTCTGAAGTTAAATTTAATGTTCAGCTTATTTTTATATAGTATTCTTACTAGAGATGGGAAAACTGATCGATTTTTAAGACTAAGTATACTTACTACCAGTATAAAAAAATATTTAGTATCAAAACTTGTTCCAAAATACTTACTAGTATTTGGAATACTATATAAAGCGTTTGGCGTGCGTATGTGACAAAGTCTCATATTAAACTGGAACTAAAACCAATTCCATATTAGTATTTAAAATATCGCCTTTAATAGAATCGCTTAAAATACTCTGAACTCTGCTTTTCGAAATATCCCATTTATTATAAAATTATAAACACATTTTAAATTTATGAGTTTTTTTCTATTAGGTTACAATATTTTTGTTCATATAATGAATAACAATGATTTTTTTAAATTTTAAACAACATGTTTTGAGTGGTCATAACACTTATAAAAAGCCTGTGTGTCATCTCACCATGAGGGAATGTGCTGCGATACAAAATGTATGACCTATTGTTCAACTGGCGAGTGACTCGCAATGATATCATCACAAGTTTTTTGGAACAAGTTTATTGGGCCACACATACTGAGTATGGGTAGTTTCATCCGAGACTTGAGAATTGGTGACAGTATTTCCAACTCACCTCTAATTCTAACCCAGAATACATTTTGACTACCTCAAGAATACTCATTAATTCCTGACATCCTTCTGCTATCCTTTTATAATCGATCACTCCTATTTCTTGTAAACCTCTCTGGAAATCATCAAGTTACTGAAGTCGTGTTTTCCTGCATTCCTTTTTTCGTTCTGTACCATTTTACGCACGGCGTGTTCTATCAGTATTTGATCATCTATGCGTATCACGTAGTTTTTGTTTAATTTGATGATGTCAGTCTTATCAAAAAGCTTATAGAGCTTTTGAGTATAAAAGTGACATCGCCATATACCATCTTTGCAGATCTTTCACACTTAAGATCAATTATTTATCATTGGAAAGCACAGTCAGGACTACTTAAGATAGAAATGTACACGTCACATAAATTTAAATGTAGAATGGACTAATACCAGTTGGTTGGGTCATTTATATTCCCATTCCATTCCCTATCTCATCACCCACCTCCTAATTCCCAGTGTTATTGTCACCAGACAATGTATAAGCAATTATGCATCATGAGAGACTGTGTTGCAAAGAAACATTCAGTTGTATCTCGATAGCGGACGCGTGCGGGTTTCTAATAGCTTTCCATCGCTTAAGTGATTGACTCAATAGATACAGAATTATTCATAATCTATCATCATCATTCATACACCCTCACATATAATCCATAAAACTGTGTCACAAAGTGCGTGAGTGTACGAATCGGGTGACCCAAAACAACGATACCGCCTGAGTGACAGTTGAAACCAGACCACGAAGCCAGTGTCTGGCATACTCTTCCATCGCCCCCACCTCTAGATCCAACCCCCTCATCATCCCTTAACAGTCCACTTAAAAAGCTCAACTACCAGTTTCTATATTCTCCTTGTGAAAAAATATTAGCACAGTATCTATGGTGTCCATCTGGTGCCCCCGCAAAGATCCGAGGACGTACATTACAGGAGAATTTTATGCGAACTTGTTTACATTTTTTGCGGTATGGCAGTCAAAGTGGACAGCATCCACCAAGGGATGGCAAACTTTCTTATTTTTCCAAATGTATTCTGCGGGTATAATCCGAAGAGATTTTGTCCCACATACTGGACTAGCCAGTTCCTGACCGGCCATGTAAATTTTAATGCGAAAGTCGACGGATTGCACCTGCGGGCATGACCACCAAGACGTTTTACACGTTAACTGGGATTTTCCACTTATGAATTCTGAACAATTGAAGCTGTTTGTCATTGTTCGTTCACATACGAGTCAAATTGGTTACATATACTCGATATTAACTGAGACCCACTTTGAGACGTGATTCGGTGTAATTAAAATCTTGATATTCAGATTGCAAATACAGCGGATATTTAATATCACCGAGACCAGCTGAGCCATTCCAACTCTTTTCTTCTCCATGGCAGGTTCGATTCCTGACGGGAGTCTTACTTTTTTCGAAAAATATTTTTTCTATTGGCTTTATATTCTCATGAGTGTTTTCAGAATTATGTATCTTCAATAATTAGAATGGTACATTCTTAAATCTTGTGAATTATTTGTTAAATAAAAAAAAAAGTTATTGGTATCTATAATTATTCATAAAATTATCTTCTCCCTCATCGACCTTCAAATATGTATAAATTAAATTTAATTAAAACTCACTAGCTACTTACTGAAAATTTGCCCAGCCAGGACTCGGCTATTAATAATTAACCAATACTGTATATTTTTATGACACCTGAAAAAAATATTTTTTAGTAGTTTTTCTGTTATACTCTAATATTCAGATTCTTTGATAAAAATAATTACTTTTTTATTACCGCTGTTTGAATTTTAAACGTTATCATCCCGTCAAATCGAATTTAGCTCATATTTGTTATACGATAATCACGGCTTTGATATATTATGAATGGCATTCCACATTTTTTGTGACACATTATTAGTAAAAACACCAAATAAATAAATAATAAAATATATGCGTTAATATTTTAAAACTAAATGGTTTACGTACAATCTAGATCTATTAAAATTGTTTTGAACGATTTTTCATTTATTTACTTCTGGAGCTCCAATAAACACATTATTATTGAGTAGTTTTTCTGTAAATATGTGTGTATGTATTTTAATGCAAAATAACGTTTTCTACGCGGAATTCATTTTATATTACGATGTACAATATTTTCTACTAATAGTATACTACAAATACTACTAACCAGATTTGTAATAATACGTCATATACATATTTTTATATTTATTTATATTTTTTCGAAGATATAGGTACCAATACGTTTTTTTTAGTCTAATGTATCCACCACGTAACCTTGCCATTATACACAGTGACAAGGATCTGTATGTATACACAACCGTATAATTGTATTTGTAAAAGCCAAGCACTTAATTGGTTTACTCACGTACGCCGTATAATTGTATTTTAGTAAATTCAAAACACTTGATTGGTTTAATCACGTTTTAATTCAAAAAAATCTGTTACAAATGACAAGGTTACGTGACGGCTACTTTACGTCAATATAAACCATACTGTCTAATTATATCTCCATAAAAGAAGGTAATAGCAAGTATTATGAGCTTATTATTTTATAAAAAAGGGCGCAGTCAACGTTGTTTATCTAGATATGACTATACTATACTTTACTATGACCATATTCTGTGAAAATAAAGTTGGTTGTCATAACTTCGTCAATTTTTATGCTGAAATTTTTACAAGATATAGGTACATAAAAATGTATCAGTTTGAAAGGGTAATATAATTTAAAACGCTATTTTTAGACTAATATCTCTTTTTCTGAAGGCCGTCGATACTAACACTTTAAAAATTGAAGCTTTAAAACAATAAAAGACATACGTACATAGAATATTAATTACAATTAAATTCTATCATTGGCATCGTTTTCTTAAAGGCAGTCAAATATATCAGTATAAGATATACTTACATTATATTTGTATGAATATAAAACTGGTCTCAAGATAATACCTACTTATATACCTACTCACGGTTTATTTTGATATTGTAGAATATGTTGCCAGAGGCATTTCTTACAATTCCTTTCATTATAAATAGGTACTTACTTATACAATTTGATCGGATTACGTCAGATTATTTCATAGGAGATATTTACCTTTGTTCCCTAATGAGAAGAATTTATTGTTTCTTTCGTTAAAAATAATTTTATTCTGTCTTAAGTAATTTTGTTTTCTCTGATTCATTTTTGTTTACAAAGGAGATTTTTTCTGTTTTAATTGTTTTTTTATAATAATATGTGCCTATCATTTTTGTAATTTATTATTTTATCAATCAAGTAGACATTGAAGTTAATAACTGTTATTATAGTATTTTTTTATTTATAATAATAAAAACACTTACGGATTTATTATTTATTCAGAGTTCACAGAGATTAGTCAACAATAATAGAAAATACTTCAAACTATACACGAAAACAGATTAACAAGATAAGATTATTCGTTCGACCAAATAACCAGATGAACTTGCCAAATAATTAGTTCTGTCTATCACTTGAAATGAATCTGGATTGTATAAGGTGCTTTCTTTAAAAATATAGGAACTTTATTATCATAAGAGTTAGAGCTAATCAGACTAAACTGATTGGCTGTAAGACTGTGAGAGACAAAAATTACAGAGTTAAGATAGAATTAAGTAAATCTTCATCCGTCTACATAGCGCTTGCGGCGTCTAGTCAATAGGCGGCACCATGGGTCTCTTTTTGATGTTACGTAGCTACACCGTATTTAAAAAATATATTTTTTACTTTTGCTACAAGAGATATTGGCTTGAATGAAAAACGAAATTCTAACAGAATTTTTCAGATAATACAAAAAATCTACAAACAAGCGACAAAATTAGGAATTAGGGGTTGGATATAAACAGATTAGTAAAAATACATCCCTATAATAATATATAATGCTTTGATCAAAACATCAGTATATAATATACTGACACAGTGTATTAAGGTTATGGGCAGAGACATTACAACATTTTAAAGCTTCGGAGTGCATCTGTTTTTATAACTACTATGAAAATAGTATGTACAATCAATTTTTTAAATTTGGAACTAAAATATCAAACTAACTATTTGAATCAATTGTAACTTCACTCTTACCTGAGAAGTCAAAATATGTCTGGTACCTATAACTCAAAAAATACGGCTCCGATACTGATGAAACTCACATAACGTGTACTATAATAATATGAACATTGCTAGTATTAATAAAATTTAGTAGCTAGAGTTACAAAATGATACTTTAACGGAAAAGTGATAAGCAATCTATTTTCTGCTAGAGTGCAGCTAACCTGAGTTCAAGGTCATTTACATCAGCGTTGCTAATAGTAGAGTTAAAGTCAAGAATACGGTCACGTATCTCGATATTTTAATGGATGGTAAATTATTATCATATCTGCACTACTCTAAGACGTTTCTGGCTAATAAAACCAAATCAGTTTACTCCTATAGTCTCCTGTATTACTGGTAGTTATCATGGCTTTAAATTCAGGGCTCTTAGAATAACTTACGAATATTTTATGATCATTGCTGGCTATGCCGCCAGCACGTGATGCCATATATACAAGGTGTTATCCACCCGGAAAACTTTACTATTCTCAGCAGCCAACGCTCAATTTTATTGACCCTCACTAAGGCTTATAATACTACTTCTACTGACGCGTTGATTGAATTTGTTGAAGTGCTTCCAGTAGGCTTGCACATTCAGATCTGTGGTGTCACGACTTCTTTTCGAGGGTTGGCAGTTAAGTATCTGAATATCGCCATCTACGAATCTTGGATCCATGGACTGCATTGAGTGCATAGCAGGGGCGATGAACCTCCGCTCTTACCATAGAACATGATTTTTTCTTGACGTCCCGGTCGGATTCGTTACAAAAATGGTAACGAAAAATAAAGTCACGATAGTAGCGCGGCGCGGGCCGCGAGATACTTTACAGTTCAGTCGACTCCGAATGGCGCTTCGGGAATGACAAGTTACCCGCGCCCCGCAATTTTATTCTTCAGCGTTCGTCGCGTTCACGAATAGCGCGTTAATAATGTCGTCTGTCCCGGTCCTGATTCTCAACGATCCGTAATTTCTTTATGCATACTTAGGCACCTACATTACTATATGAATTCATAAATTTTAATCATAAATTCGGCGGCCAACATGTCAAAGCATGTTCCTTGTTTAATATTTTAGCCGTCAGGGCTTACGTAACCATCATCTAAGGGGCCTAGTGGGGTGAAGCCCCTCTGCGAGTCGCAAAGCGCCGAATTTTGTTATAAAATCATGCAATTACTTCATCCAGTATAATATTATAATAAAGTAGTTATTTTCAAAGTTTGTAATACCCAAAGCGCAATTTGAAATAATCGCAAAAAAGGTCAAGCACATGCATATTTCTGAAGGTTTTCGGCTTTAATGTTCTTTTACCATCTGTTAGGGGTACAAATGTTTTTGGTCTTAATGTATTCGTACAATTTATAATACCACATAATTATTTTGATTACTAATTAAAGAATTAAAAAAAAAGAACTTTATTTATTCATTCGTTTTCCAATATTAATAAATTATACTGATAGTACGTAGGTATGCGAAATAAATTAAACAAAAGCCTTCGAAAAAAGAAATTTTGTCTCAAAAATAATTGTACAGTTAAAAAACGCTAAATTGACGTCTTTAATTTGAAAGAAACTTTTTAGAAAAATTTAATTGAGTCGCGTGGAACGTTAAAAAACTTTCAATCTCTTTTTAACAGTATTAGCTTGGAAAATTAATAATGAAAAATGTTCCTTCTTCCTGGTAGTTCGATGTTTATTAATTTTAAATCTGTATTTAAAGTGGATATTCGACATAGAAATGTTCAAAATATTATAAAAAAACACGAATTTCAATTCAATTCAATTAAATTATTTTTTGAAATATTATGGACATTAAAAATTATAAGTTTAAGACGTTCACAACATGAGATGAAATATTATTATAAATACGAAAGAAAAAGAAAAGTTATTTATTTATTTAGAAAAAGAGAATTACGGCATTACAGCTATTGGCCAATGCGCCATAATACATAATAAATACAAAATTATAAAAATATCTGAATTACAAATAACAACTAATATAACAAGAAAGTAGAAAAGATAGCATGTGTTTATGTAAATATTAAAGAAACATGATAATATATACAATTATAAATTTAACCTATTTAACACGTCCACAAAAATTTATTATATTGTTAACAAAAAATAAATCAACCTTTATGGTGCCATCATATAAGTTAATCGCACGATACACAGCATCATGAAACATAACATTTGTCCTGCGACGAGGTATCTTGCAGACCGTAGAGTTACGAGTGATATTGGTGGGAACATGAAAATTAATATTTGCCAGTATATACGGATTGTAAACGAACCCACAAAGAAGTAAAAAGAAATGCTTTAAAAGAGCAATCACTCTTTGGATGGACAGGGATTGCATTGATGCTATATCCAGAAGAAAACGAGTCGGGAAATTCATTTTATTATCATTGTCACAAGGAAAGAACCCGTATGTTCTTAAGTAGAGAAATCTAAGAAATCTATTGTGGACTCGATCCAACTTAATTGTGTGGATGGACCTATTAGGACTCCAAATAATGCTGGCATATTCAAGAATACTTAACACAAATGATACGTATAATGTATGTAGCACTCGGACGTTTTCAAATGATTTGATGATATACAAGGTATAAAAATAAAAATATAAAAAGAGAACATAATAAACATACAAAAGCAGTAAAAATACAATTATACATCTATAAAAGCTCAAAGAAGTACACCGAGTTAAAGAGACCCTATTTTAAGAATTTATAAATAGCGTTCACATAAACTCTTACTCACGCAAGAGGAATATATCAACACCCGAAGCTATTTGGTTGTACATAGTTATTGCCCTCCCAATCGGCATTACCAGTGGCAGGTTGGTTCTGCGCCTTGGGAGAATAAACAACTGATGCTCCCTATTTTTGTGCTAGTTATCCAGATTATTATAGCCAAAATGGCCAAGTTCTCATTTAAACGTCGAAAGTCGAAAAAAATAAAGATCTCTTCTATATTGCAGACTGCAGTATGTATGAAAAAGTCAGTTGGATAAAGCCATGGATGGTATCCATACAACCTCAAGTAAATAAGTCTCTCTGAATCCTCTCGACCATAAAGCCATACATTACTTCAACTGATGCGGTGCCCAAACTATAGATATAAAGTACTGTATAATTTGACAGGTCTTAAATTAAATTTTAAAAACTAACTATCACCACCTCCAAATAATTGTCTTATTGATTCAATTATTATTCAATAAATATTAGTTTAGTGTGAGCGACAAAGTTTATTGTGCACTATTTACATCGAATCTTAACAACCTATCTCCACTTCTCACTACGTATTTTACAGGTAAGTTTAAATTTAAAAAAAAAACGTGGTGTGTACGCGCGTTAGAAGTTATACTTATTGTCGTAACAAAACAAAACTTATGATAAACTGGATTCTTCGAATACCTCTTAATTATCTTGTTAAATTACACACTCAAGAAAAAGGACCGCTTATTGGAACGCCGTTGGTTTATTAATATACACCTCAACTTTTATTACTAAATTATATAATTATTTATGGTTGTTTTTATTTTTAAAGTAACAACTGCCGCTATGACGTTCAATAGTTTGTTTATGTAAGGAATTGCAAATGGCCGACAATAATAAATTCGCTGCCTAGCAATGGAACAATTCTAAACTATAATATTATACTGTATAATCTTCACAAAACTCAAACAAACTCGTAAAGGTAGTGCGTTTGGCTGATAACCGAACAATCGGTGGTTCGAATTCAACCGATTGCGCTTTTTTTCGTGTGAAAAAATAAATTATGTGTTACATGTCACACGCCAAAAATACACTCTGATCTGATTTTTCAAACGCGCCTAAAGAAGTATAACTTCAAAAAATGTGTATTTTACCTTATGTCTTCGGCATCTAGATTGATCTGGTTTATAAATAATAAATGCAATTACAAATAATAATATACAGGTTTACTCAACACTTGATAACACAAGTACCGTTCGCCGGAAAACTAAGCGTTATAATTTCTCACTAAACATTATAATATAACAACTGCGTCAACAATCATATTCCTTTTTTCATTATGCTGACACCGAAATTGCCGTTATTTATGTTGGTACGATTGGGTATTTATTACGTTTTTAAAGTATTATTTTACCATACCCAGTATGAACCCATTGCCACATCACGGAATTGCAAATAAACACGCGACCTCAGAATTAAGCCTTATCTTAATTCCATTCAGTGTTGTACTAGGGTATGTTAGACTCTTCAATTAGGGTAACTGTAATATTTAAAAAAAAAAATAGATAATATTTATTTATTTTTAATTTGAATACCGTAATAATACTTCAATACTTTCACATGTTGCTATAATAATTATAGTTGGTGGCGCTTTTAGCAGTGGACTGTATAGTTTGAAAGTGATGGTGGATGGCGGATTCTGGATCTAGGGGAGGAGGTTTAACAGGATGCTAGACACTGACTTTTTATGATGTTGATGATGGCTCTGTACCATGGTCCCCACATCCTGAACCGGGCCCCCAGGCTAGAATGTTTGGCTGGCCCTCCTACCTATCGCTAAAGGTAAAGGCAGTATGACACACTACAGTAGCATTTTCCATGGTGTTCGCGGTAAAATTAAGGTGTATTTTTAGCGAATTTTTAATATGTATATCCATTTGAATTATGAAGTTGTCGAGTATCGGCACATAGTTAAAAATTGCATAGTACAATCAAATATTTTAATTATTAATATATATTTAACTAAAATAATTTTTACTATTAGATAAAATTGTTGGTCTATGTTTATCTCACTTATCGGTCGACTCATCACCTCGGGACCTTCCTGAGCCCAGGGCCCTAGGCTAGAGCCCTGACAGACCGCTCCTTGTGGGGGCCATGCTCCATACTCTGGTTGCACTGTCAGTCACGCGATATTGGTTCTTGGGTTACCCTGTGCGCGGCACTTGACGGTACACTGTTGATGGATAATATATGAGGTTGATGAATGATGATGATAGCTTGCATGAATGATGAACGCGACGTTTACTCAAACCGTAATAGACTTAGTGAAACAAAGATCAAACAGATATGTTTTAAGTTAACTTTTGAACCCCTCTGTATAACGCTGAGCGGCAACACGCACCACTTTGTTCTCTTAGTGCAAGAACGTAGTGGTCGCGCGGAGGCGGCGCGGCGGCCTTTTGCGCAACTCAAACGTATAACCGTGTGTGAAATGTTCGTAGACAGTGTCTTTTTTGGGTCATAATACACACGGTTATACGTTTGAGTTTTGCAAGACGCCGCCACGCCGTTGCCCGCCCATCACTGTGACCAAGCGGTTACTCTGACTCACGCGCGACGGCGGTTTTGAAGTAACTGAATGTTATCATGATCTAAGATGACCCGTGACTCCTGGTCACTTGGTTTTGTGACAATAATACTGTGATTTGAGGGAAGTGAAAAGTAAGGATGAATGCAAATATAAACGGCCCAACCAATAGTCAAGTTATAAAATTGGAAAATATTTTTGGATAGTTGGAAATAATTTCAAAATGTTACATTTAAAGTATAATTATTACTAATGGATTTAAGTTTTGTACTATTCTATTTAAGTCTTTTTTTTGCGACTCGGGTTTTGCCTTTCGGCATCTTCAGGCACTATATGCACTCGCCAAAAGGTAAATACATACTGACAACCGAATACAATTAATTGTAAGCTTATATTATAATGATTTTTTTTTCGACCATGTCCGATCCTAATAGGATCATATGGGCCTCCACAGAGTAGAGGTTTGTATTAACAGATTTCGTTTTTTTTTTACGAGAAATGGATGTCAGCCACTTGCTCAACCTATTAGGTCCATACCCTGATCCACACACAAATTGAAAAACAATATGTGTACTTGCCAGACCCAGGAATCAAACCTGGGACCCACGACGTTATAGCCCAACGCTTAAGCTGCGCGGCCACCGTGGGCGTATATGTTATAATAAAATAAACTAATTAAATTAATAATAAATAATAAATATAAATTAATAATAAATAACAAAATTAATAAAATTAATATACTTATTGGTGTATGTATATTAATTTTAAAAAAATCAATCATTTAAAACAACAAAATACAAAATTTTATAATTTAAAGATTAATAATACGCAGGAAAAATATAACATCTAATTTTGAGTTAGGTATACCAAAAATTTCCCTACAATTCTCGAGTCGTATTACGAACATGTTTTTTAAAAATATTAAATAGTCCACGTGAATGGAATCTTAGGAATTATTATTGAGGTATTAGAATGTTGACCCTCTCAAAGGACGAATGAATGACGACATGATAAAATTTCCTCGTCATACCATACTTATAAGGAACTCAATAGTTAGTTATATAATAATATAGAGACGTCATATCAAATCGAATAAAGTATTAATAATAATATATAGTATATAATTATACTATCACAAAACATGCAGTGCTTCTTGAAAAAATTTAAACACTAATTTGGTACAAAAAGTTTTAAAAATATCATTGGTCTAATCTCACCCCATTTTACGGTACACATATTATAGTTTGCTGTGCATTAAATTTAATATAGTTCATGTCACTGGTCGCACTGCGAGGTTTGATTTTTTTTACATATCACCTGAAAACAACCCTGCCAAGGCCTGAACAAAAACGATGCATGAGTGCGAGTGAGAAAGTATTCGGCACCCTTACAATCTCTGCGACACGTGCTAGAGTAAGATAAAAGGTCTACTAGCTACAAGCCAGTTTCCAAAAGTATCGCCATTAAATTGGGGCGAAACGCTTCACATAGTGTCGACAACTTGCGAGCTCGTGTTGCTAAAATTGATATTTTTTGTGTTAAACATAAAGTCAGTGGTAAATATTTTTGGTTGATTAAGTAGAAAAGATGGTTCTGTGTGTTGTCTTAAAATGTGGTAGCCGTACTGATAAGCAAGAAGATGGTATTACGTTTCATAAGTAAGTTGATACATGTTCGTGATAATTTATTTGTATTTTATTATATATTATAATATCAGTGACCTAGTGTTTCTTTAAAATAACTTAAATTATAGATATCTTTATCTAATGGTTGCATTTTGACCGCTTAAAAATACTATATAACGTAAAAAAATAGAAAATTATATTTTAATTCTGAGCGTCTAGTGCGAGTACTTTGGGCGAGCACTAGCGAAATGGTCTATGGTCTCGAACATTTTTAGACGAATGCGTTCGCTCGCTCACAAACCAAACGCAAGGCACGCAGCTTCATTTAGCAATGCAACGGGTGGCGTCTAGATGTATCTATAGTCTAAGAACCCTGCCAATTAATAATAATTAACCTATAATAGCAATGGCGAAGGGTGGAGGCAGGGTGGAGGCAGGGTGTTAAGATTCAAAATTAAAGTGCGCACTAAACTTTGTTTTCGTAACGTATTTGTTTTCTTTGAACAAAGACTACAATGTGTATTTAATATTTGCTAGTTTTTAAAATACAACTAAACCTTGCTTAATACTTTGGACGCGGAAGACGCACACGGTGCGTAATGACCAGACGGCCGATCGATGTAATTAACGTGCATTTTAAAGGGGGCAATTAAAATCTCATTATCTATTCAGCAGCGAAAGCGTTAATCTAATCATATTCTATATAAGTAATGTAATATATATAAATATTTTTTTAATTTGAAGGGTTGAGAAACGTCTTCTTTCCTCCACTTCCCTCGATCCATTGTCAACTCTTGCGCCTCCCGTCATGCCAGAGCTGCATCGCGTAGATCGCTTTTGTAGCACCGCTGCAGGGCGAGGGAGTGCCGGCCACGACGACAGAACTCTTGTAGCTGTGCCACAACGATACAAAGTGTCGCACTCTTTGGCGGCATCCGGAACACGTACCAACCACGTAAAACATCTCTTCGTGATTACCTCAATCACCAAAGTCTGCTGTGTCCTCTCACGAATTCGGGTATTTGTAATGGGATCATACCAATGTACCCTCAAAATCCGAGACCTTTGAAGCTTAGTAAGATGCCATGTCTCACAGTCATACAGGAGCACTGGTAATACACACGCGTTGAACAAACACTTTTTTTGAAGAAACTATGGAATGTTTTAATCTAGCATTCAATTGCCCCAGGCTAATAACAATTTTGAAAATTATTACTGAAATAAATCGTCTGTCATAATAAATATCATTTTTATTTATTGACAGAAAGATATTACAATACATTTTACGTAATAAATCATATTTTCAAAGCTACAGTTTGTCTTTGTCAAAGTATGACTTCGATATAAAATAAAAGTATGAAATGGTCACAACGTTTAATGTCTTATTTTTTGATACTCAGGTCCAACAATACAATTATTGCACCTGACATTTATTGATCATTATTACTTACGAGAATAAGGGAAAAACCTGAGGAATAATATTAACAACCCAGCTACAACCATCACAAATTCTTTATGGTGCAGATTATTTTCAGTCATAATGAACAAATTGCATTTTCAAGTTGACACTTTGACACCTGGTTTTCTTTTATTATATTTATTTTTAAAATAAGGCTTTTCCATCGCAAAGGTGGAGGGTACTTCTGTGAAATTTTTCCCACCCGCAGAGAGCTTCAGAATCTGACAGTCAGTTTGAAATAATTTATTTTATTTATGATGTTATCACATTATTTACGATTATACTATACAGTGACCTTTATAATAATAAAATAATTTTTACAAATTATATTTGATATAGAGAAATAAACTATAATTGAAGTGCCTAGTTTCAAAAGCCCCTAAAATGCCTTGAGATAGTTCTGAGAAAAATGAGAAAAACGATTTTAGGTAATTTTGATAAAAATGGGAAAAAAATCATATCTATTAAATCTCTGAACTTTATATAGGTATTTATTTATTAATTCGTTCCATTCTAAAGAGTATTTTGGCTTTCCATTTTAGGGGTATTTGAAAAACACACCCGACCATTTTAGCGTGTTTTGAAATTTATCCTAATTTTTGATCATACATATTGATGGTTTTTGGCGTTTTTTTAAGTTCAATCTTTAGCCATCATATAGGTATCTACAAAAATATCAATCTAAATATATATCTAACCCAAAAACTTTCAAAAACCGTTTTAGGGGCTTTTGAAACTAGGCGCTTTAATTATTTAAAATATCATGGGATTGCTGCCTAAAGTTGGAAAGTCGAAAATATATTTACTCAGATTTAATATGTATTTTAGATTTAATAGAATGTGAATATTATATAATATAAAAAAATCAAGGTTATCTGATATATAATAGAACATGTGCTTTTATTATGTCAAAATTTCAAATTGATATCCCATAACATAGTTTTGAGACCAACTTTTGGCAGTAACCCCATGTAGCACCACAAAGATAAATATTGAGAGTCCCGTGGACGGGCAAAAAGTCAAATCACTCTAGTGTAAGCGTCGTATATCCGAGACTGGCTGTTGTCAGTTTACCTTTTGGTCATATAGTATGCAGGGAGGGTCAAAATCTGGACAACTCAAAGGTCGGATAGGAAAATCCTCATTCACGACAGACAGGTCAAACCAAAAGTGTTATGATTATCTGCTGGCATGCCATGCATGCCTCTAAATGGTGAGAGAGCTAGATTTGTACCATGGAAACAACTACTGCATCATTCAAATTGCGATTATCAGTGATAAAAAAAAATGTTTTGACATAGTCTAGTACAGCCTTATATTATATTAATCTACCGCAAAAATTTATATTATATTACACAGTTTTTTTATAAACTTATGCCACTACACGTCATAATATATATTTTGAAACTCAGCGCATATATTCAGCTACGAACATTGCTATTACATTATATAATGTAGCTTGGATAATTTACATAATATGGTAAGAATTTGTGCGCTTTAATGAAAACACTATTCATAATATTTTTATAAAAATATTTATGAACCATTTTAGTTGTTTATTAATTGTTTGAGGGCAGATATGTCTTCATCTTAGGCTGTATATTATTTTTCAATCAAATTTAAATTCAAATAGATTTTCTTCTAATTAAATAATATATTTCATTTAAATACTAAATATTTTAAATAACCTTTATTACTTTGACATTTAAATGACATTTATTTTAACTTTTCTGGTATTAACATATTTTATTACTTAGGGTTTTTTCCTTGTATAATTATATTTAGTTTACGAATTAACTTTAATATAGGTTCCTACCTATGTAGTTTTATATTCGTAATATTTATAAGTATTTGGATAGTTTACTATGTATTCTTTCTATTGAAATGATAAAAGAAAATGACATTCTATTTTTGACTTAAAGGTATTGTTTTAAGGCTTATTTTCCTTTTGCACACAAACATTATAATACATGTAATATTACAAAACACTAAACGTACATAATTTCAATGCTATGGAAGAATATTTTATTTATTTAAAGTATTAAAATATATTATATCATTCAAAAGAGAATAATAGGAAGCAGGTTGGCATTACAATTATAATAAATTGTGGTCAAACAAAAGAAGGACAAGGAAGGGATACCAACTGACTACTGACGTTCTGCGCATTAATATCAAAATTTAATACCAAAGTATAATAATTGTGTTTCTTTAGAATCTTTGTAAAGTAAATACCCTTTGAAACAATTTGTAAGGATTAGCAAATTGGCTAAGTTTGTGAATGAATATGAGAAAATTTATTTTAACATTATTAAGAACACACAGCGGTCCGAAAATAATTTATTTACATGCCCGAAAGGGTTGAAACAGGGGAAATATTAATGGAAGTTACGACGGGTTGTTTTGAAGGGTAATTTCTTTATATGTGGTCTTTGTTCTGTATGCTTTTTACAAACTCATTTGCAAGAACTGAAGTATTACTGAAACAAATCGAAAACCATACGAAAAATAATATATATAATATTATTCATATTAAAAAACAGGTACTGCCTTAAGACTTATTTACACGGGTTTAGTACTAATCATTAGCAATCACTACACGCTCTAATACCGCTGTGTGTAAACAGGCAGAATTATTAATAATTATTAGTATTCGACCTGTTATCACGTGTCGGTATAAGTACGAGTAGCGAGTACTTATATTTCTTTGTATCAAGCACGTGTAAATAAGTCCTTAGTACAAGTAGCAAGTACTCAAGTCAAGCCTGTCAGGCACCATTAGCG
The DNA here is from genome assembly GCF_057557595.1 of Rhyacophila brunnea. Classification (NCBI taxonomy): domain Eukaryota; kingdom Metazoa; phylum Arthropoda; class Insecta; order Trichoptera; family Rhyacophilidae; genus Rhyacophila; species Rhyacophila brunnea. The sequence goes on along the minus strand of NW_028232904.1, from coordinate 23,684,724 downwards.
AGGAGTGCAAACCTAGTAAAAGACGTAGACATTTTCAATGATGTACTTTGCATTTTGTTTTGGAAACTTTATTTTATTGTATAAAATTGTTTTTTATATTATTATTTTTTTTCTATCTTGTTCGAGTAATATTGATTATTATAATGTAAATCTCATGTTGTGAACATCCTGATTTTAAATTTGTTATGTCCAGAATATTTTGTTTTCCTAAATAAATACTTATTAGTATTAACTCAATAATGTAAACGACCCCTTGGTTAGAGTAAGGTGCGAAAATCGATTTCTATAAATATTATATAGTCTTGATTTAGGTATGTACCTTGGAAAACAAGTCATTATTCTGCCACCATTTCGTAATTTTTACTATGGAAAAATCCATAGGTAAGAGTTTGTGATGGTGATCTTCTTATTCCACGGCGCTACATCCCGGGGTGGGATTTGGCCTCCTCCACAACCGCTCTCCACTCACTCCGGTCTCTCGCTACACTTCTCCAGTTACCGGGTCTTCCTATATGAAGCCAGTCTACTTCTACGGCGTTAGCCAATCTCCTTCTTGGACGGCCTCTGGGTCTCTTCCGTTGGGGTAGCCACTTCATCATGATCCTTGGCGCTCTAACGTCAGGCATTCTCTCCATAAGTCCCGCCCATTGTAGTCTTTAGGACTTACAGTATTTTATTATTGTTTGCTGTTCAATCAGCTCTTCCAACTCGTGGTTCATTTTTATTCTGTAGTTCCCATTTTCCACCATTTGTGATGATAATACGAAAGATAATTGAAGTACTCATGTTTTAACAAGAATAAGTGACATATAGGTACTTTAAACGGTGACATATATTAATTAGCATGTATCACAATATAACTACATACGTTTATCTGTGAAACCAGATTAAAATAGTATGTTAGTATTTTTAATTTATATTCTGTGGCCCTGATATACATAATCTTTTATAATTCACATATTAATGAAAGTAGGTAATTTGAATAATTTGCTAAACTTTCCAGGGCTTACCTAATTTATGTAGAAATCAACCTGTTCAGTATAAATTTAATAAGTTAAGCATAATAAAAAAGATCAATTAAATAAAATTACGCCACTGTTGCGTGAAGAAAAGAAAATAGGTTAAACAATAAAATTAATACATCTCATATGTCTATTACAAATTTAAGTTGCAAAGGTTTAGTTTGAGTTTTGAAAATGGATCACCCTGAAATAAAAATTCAAATATGCCTAGTAAAATTGTTTAAAAAATATTTTTTTAAACAAAATAATAATGATGATCTAATCAACTCTCGTGACTTGAAGTATAAAAGCATAATATTACATGGCTATGCTTAGTGTGGTAATTCTAATAATTAAACCATATATCGTTGTGGCTTAGAGTCGTTTTGTTTTAATTTTATTTTAATTACAATTTTAATTTGCATTAGTTTAGCATAAATAAGTTAATCCAATATACTTTAACGATTTAAAACATAATTGGCTATAATTTTATAGTTTTCAATGAAGCACTTGAAATAAATATTACAACATAAAGCTGTACATTTAATACTCGTATTATTTTTCATCCCGACAAAACCGCCCGGATATTGCCGCCCAGACATTACCACCAAACCAAATTCGCCCGGAACACTTCTCGTCAATACCGCCTGGACAAATCTGCCTAGATAAAACCGCCCGTAAAAGTATAAAAAATTATATAAAACAAGTGCTATTTTTCACGTTTTTTATTTGGCACGTTTTTCTTAGTTCGTTTTCTTATTTGTCCGGTGGTTGTTTATCCAGTACAAATCTTGCAATCGATTTTTAACTAACTACCCGACTAACTAGACATTTGAAACTTTTAGAATACATCAAACTTGATGCCAATGCATTCTTTAAATACTTTTAGCCATTTTTAAGTAGAATTGAATGCATTTCCAGTTAATTCTGTTTTGTATGAAAAGTTATTTTGGAAGAAATCCGTATTCCAATCCACTATTATTGGTTGCTAAGGGATTGGTCCTAGCAACTTAATTATTAATAAATACATGCGTTACTATGGAAATCAAAATGACATTTCAGTATTCTATATTTTTGTTTGTTTGCTGCAAAATAGCAAAAAAATGATTTGTTGACAATTGCCTTATTTGTCCTAAATTATTAATACATATAATTTTCAAGTTAATATGATTCAACAGAAAATTTAAAAACGTGGTATATAAAAAGTTCTTTTTATCTTGTAATTATTTGTTTTTTGAATTGCGAATCGATATAAATTTACATAGATACTTACGATAATCAGTGTAATTTGAGATTTAATCCGTTGCAGCTGTTAGATTAATATAAAATCATCAGCTTTTAACACTTAGTACTAAAAACAAAAAAAAATGCCGATAATACGTGTTTAATTTGATGCAGCTGCATACCTGAAATATCTACTAAATCCCGCGAGAAATGCTTATAATGAGTCAAATTATCTACTTATATACAAAAAATAAAGAATTAAATTTATTTTATTTGTTTCCTAACTTTTTTTATATTTTTGTTTGTTTGTTTTTTATTTATGTACTTATCTAAAATAATGAAATATGATGTAAAAATAAAAATTGTCTCATTTCTAAATAATTGTTTTGGCGGTAATATCCGGAGGGTTTTGATTCGGGCGATTTTGACGGGATACTATTTTATTTATTCTAGATAAAAATATCCGATCACCATCAGTAAATTGTATTCATAGTTCAATGAAAACAATGGTTATGACTGACAAATTTTAGTGTACTCGCCCAATATTTGTGCCGAATCTTAGCAGACTACCTTATTTTCTATCGTATTATATTATGTATACCTACAGATTAATAGACTATGCTTCCTAATATACTTGGACATCAGTTGTTTATTCTCCCAAGGTGCAGAACCAGCCTGCCACTGGTAATGCCAATTGGGAGGGCGATAACTATGTTCAACGAAATTGCTTCGGGTGTTGATATATTCCACCTACGTGATGATGAGTATAGGTAGACGTTGTTTTATAAATTGTTAAAATAGTGTCTGCTTAACTCATGCGGTGTACTTCTTTGTACCTATCTAATTTATATTTTTTGTATGTACATATTTCTACTGTTTAATAACATACTATCTATCTCTATATACTGATCTATCTCTTTTTTATGTAATACTGTTTTATATATTTTGTTTCTAAATTTCATATTGTGAACGTCTTAAACTTATAATTTGTAATGTCCACAATATGTTAAAAATAAATAAATAAAATGAAATTGAATTGAAATACTATACATTCTTATTTTTGACCTTTATCTCATCTCGATAATTTTGTAGAGAAAATATTTTGATACTGTAACGTAAATAAATATAACAATAAAATAAAATTAATCGATAAATATAATAATGACTTTATTATCGTAGAAATATACCAACATAGTTAAGTAGCTAGCCATTTTAGTAAAAACAGAGCAAAAGATAATATTTATTATCAGAAGGTTCGAGACCGCTTTTCAAGAGATGCTTCAACGTTGATGATGTCATGTAATATTACACACTGAATTAACAGTTTAGGGCGCCACCATTGTCTTTGACACAAGGGACACACTAGTAAAAACGGGCATATTCCTCAGTAGAAATGAAACACACGATGTTACAAAGCACTATTTTATTAAAAGTTAGGAATGAATTTAACAAAATATCACAAATGTAAGGTATAATGGAAAGATCTAACGCCAGTAATAGTAGATTGGAAGATAACTACAAAAAGTATAATTATAATATATTATGAAAAAAATTGCGGTAAACTTAGGATTATTCCGATCGATGAACAGCTAATACAACCTTATATATTTTAATGTCTAAGTTTTTTTGTCCAAATGGATGAACTTACTATAATAATATTATGTACGCATATATTATGAAGATTTATTTATGTTACGTTTGCTGCTCTACAATGTGGTTAGCACAGAGAGACAATGCATATTGAATAAATATTTTTAAATAAAAAAAAATTGTTTATCGAATATTATTATTAGGAAGTCTAAGTACGTTGTAAAAACGAAATAATGAAGTGATTCGTGACCTCGGTTAATACTTAAGGTATTTTATTGAAACCTTCTATGATTTAGGTAGTACACAAGAACTGAGCCAATATTTTAACCCAATTTGATAATCATTTCATGTAGAGTTGCTACTTCATAGCTTTGCACTCCGGTTCTAGGATGAAAATGATCTTATACATTCTAAAAATACAGTTTTTACATAGGATCATATGAGCCACCACAGAGTAGAGGTTTGTATTAACAGATTTTGCTTTTTACGAGAAATGGATGTCAGCCACTTGCTCAACCTATTAGGTCCATACCCTGACTCACACACAAATTGAAAAACAATATTATGTGTACTTGCCAGACTCAGGATTCGAACCAGAGACCCACGGCGTGATAGTCCAACGCTTAAGCCGCGCGGCCACCGTGGGTGTTATTTTATTATTACTACATTATTATATTAATACAGGTGAATATCATTGTGATCTAATTTTATGCGAGGTAATCAGGCAAAGAGTCGTATCGGTATAATAGTAAAAAGTGCAAAGTTATAAAACGTATAAATACTCTAAGAACTACTAATAAAATTGTCACAATTAAGTAAGATGTTTGAGGCTTTCACGGTTATTTTGTATCTTAATAAATTTTTGGGTTTCCATCGTGTCTACTTCTTTCTTCGACGTTTCGGGCTCATTTCAAAGGCCATTATCAATAACATCTCTTGATAACATGGCAGTGGTACATAACGTGGTACACACGGTGGAAACTCAAAAATATATTACGATATTGAGTAGGATGCTTGTAGTTTTATTTGGAATATCGCACCGGCACTATTCCAGCGGTTATAGGTTCAAGTCCCGTAGGATGTTGTATTTTTTCTAAAATGAATATTTTTCTAGTGGGTATATATTATAATATGACATTATAATAGAATGTTATATTCTTAAATAACGTGTCTTATTCGTTGATTAAAAAAATAGTTTATAAATATTTATTTGTTATGACTTTATGAATGAAAATACCAATCTATTAATATATTTCAAACATACATAATACTATTAAGATGAGAATATGTTAGTAGTTGACATTAATATTTTACGACAGAAAGGTTTTTAGCATGTTTACTGAGATAAATCTTCGAATAAATAAATAAATAACGCATTATTATTATTTTTCATTTGAATATCACAGAGAAAGCTCAATAACAAGTAAGTATCTACTAACCTACTCCTAATTCAATTAAACCGTGGAAACGGTACATATTCATCAAAATTAGCTTTAATTTTCTGGAATTAACAAAACCGCCACGAATGCCTACACGAGGGGGTGGCAAATAAATACGGGCATGTTCGCAGCTACCATCCCACCCCATTCGTCGAAATTTTGTGAATACTCTCCTTAACCCGTGTTTTACCTTTTAGACATATTTTCGCCGCGTCTTATTCTCGCGTAATGCTAACAAGTGCGTACCTAGGTGTAATCGTGACTCTAGGTGATTCATGCCGCGTTTGCACACAAGCAGTCACTCGAACAAGTCGAAGATATTAGAATTTCTGTCTTAAACCTGCACAAGTGGGTCGCATATACATAATAATAAATTTTCTAATTTACAACACTTTGATTTTTTCTATTTGACATTTTTGAAGTAATACTTCATTTGAGGCGTTTGGTAGAGAGTGAAATTAAGACGTTACGAAAGTGCGCAACAGTATGAAGTTAGCTGCGAATCAGTCAGCTGTATACAAACGCAAATTTGATATATGAGCTGTTCCATTGTCTAGGCAACGAATTTATTATTGTCGGCCATTTGCAATTCCTTACGTAAACAAATGATTAAACGTTAGAGTGACAGTTGTTACTTTAAAAATGAAACAACGAGAAAGAATTGTATAATTTAGTAATATAAGTTAAAGTGTATAGAAATAAACCAACGGCGCTTTAATAAGCGGCCCTTTTTCTTGAGTGTGTAATTTAACAAAATAATTAAGAGCTATTCAAAGAATCTAGGTTATCACAAGTTTTGTTTTTTCTAACGTGCGTACATAAGTACATGCACCATTTTTTTTGTTGACATTCACATTGTAACTTAATGTATCATCGCACAGAGCGTTTACGAAATATTGTTGATTAAAGAAAACATCTGCTATTGTATGCAACATATTTGGAAGTTTACTGCATGAATGGTTGGTTAACAAATTAACTTAGGATCCATACTATTAACAGCGCGACAATCGCTTTTTAAGCGTACTCCAAACCAATCGCTGGAAAACTTTGTCATTGATAATTATTTATAATTGTTAATTATCATACATACTTCCCTTTTTATACCCCTTTTACCCTTAATATTTTCATTAAAGCCAATACATATTCACTGTTTCTTTGAACAAAACTAGTTTTGATTTATGACAATAAGTGTTTAGTTAAATTGTGCTTTGTTACTTTAGTATCGAAATGATAGAACAAGGCAAACGTACGGTTGTAATATGAAATTCCTGATAACTTGATTTTTCGTCTATTAAATTTTAAACTTATTTTAGTTACAACAATAATTTTATTCAGAAAGTCTTTTTTTTAATAGAACCATAGAATTGTTAAGTCAAGCTTTAGTATTTTTGTGATATTTTTTTATTAGCATGCCACTTTGTTAAAAGTATCCTTATGGACGAATATGACATGATTGGACAAAAAAATATCTTGCGGAGTAACAGAAGAAATAGTCCCGGATAAGCAATAATTTATACATAATTTTCTTTCCCATAAGTCCATAATTTTTTTTTGTGCATTTTTGTAATTATGTTATATTTCTGTACTCTTCTCTCAATCAATACTCGTAGTTTTAAAGTCCAATAAATTCATTCAATGGGATATTGATTTTTTACTGTCATCAGTCTTAGGTAACTGCGCCTGAGACGTTTTCAGGCATACACGCTGAGTATGCTTACAAGTAATTATTTAAAAGAAAGGTTTTTGGGGATGATGAGGTGGGGGAGATACAGTCGTGGTTGCTTGGTAATTTGGAGAACAAAATTTATTTGTCATTGAAAGAAGAAATAAATACAATAATAAAGATGACAGCGCGAGGTTATAATCACGGGTACTAGTGAGATCGATGTAGTCGAGAGATTAATAATTAAATTAATGAACTGAGTGATGGACTCGAGACAATACTAGTGCGTCGTGTGACGGACTCGATGAGTGAGTAGAGATTCACGGATTATCCTTTTTATTGATGCTATTACAGTACAGATATTATTACAAGAGATATTGTTGCAATTATCAAGTAATAAGAGACCCTACTGATTGGCAACAAAATATATATATTAAAGTATGTCACCCAGGTATAAATGCTACAGGTTTGATGATATGCTTGATTTATAGCGGATATATTTCAAAATAAATTGTTTGGGAGAGGTCTCTGTTTGTTTTGGCATTCAAACTATACGGTTCATCCATCAAGTAACTGACTACTACTAAATGCATTGACAAGCATACTTTCCTCTCGTCTTATACATTTCGTAATGCTAACAAGTGCTAAGATGTAATCGGGACTGTAGGTGCCTTAAAGTTTTACCTTGATGGCAAGCCGCATGAAATACGATAGCCTTATCTTGTAACCTTATCTTCCAGAGGGCTTTGAGAGGATTCCGAAAGTTGTTTTTTTATATAAATATATAATTTATAATATTATAATACTCAAAAAAGTACTTTGGTAATTCGATATAGTTATTATATTATATATATATATCTTAGACGATTATCATTATTACATCTACAAACTTTAGATAGAAATAAATTAAATACAAGCGATTAAATGATTTATTTACAGTAGGTATTTGATAATATACTAGTTGTATTTCATTATCATTTATGGCACTACAACCCTCAGTGGGTCTTGGGCTTCCTTCAAAAACTTCCTCCATCCTGGACAATCTAGCGCCGACACTCTGCAATTATTGTTTTGACCGAGGATTTTTAAATCTCCCGTGGTACAGACCAGCCATCTCAATTTCGGCTATCCAGGTCTTGCCATCGGGGGTTATGCACATAGCTATATAATTGGTTGTATTTGGATACAAAAAATCTTCAGATATTTTGAATATTAGGTATAATATTTTCAAAATCTGTCGATATTTTTTTATCTTACATTATCCTGAAGTTTTCACGTCTTGGTAATACCTTATTAGTTTTATACAATTTTTCATTATATTTGAGTCGCCTGGAGTCATAACTCATATCGTTCAATTTTGTCATTTTTTAATTAATTAATGTACCAAGTGATTCTAAAGGCATAAGGAAATGATTACAAGATAAAAAAAACTTTTTATATGCAACGTTTTTAAATTTTCTGTTGAATCATATAAACTTGACTTGACTAGCTTAAACGATCAAAAAATTTGTATTTGATAGAAATAATACTGAAATGTCATTTTGACATTCATGTTGATTTCCATAGTAACGTACGTATATATTAATATTTAGTTGTTAGGACCCTAGTAACCAATAATAGTGGATTGGATTATTTTTTTTATTTTTTTTTTATTATTTTTTTTTCCGAAATAACTTTTCATACAAAACAGAATTAACTGAAAATGAATTTAATTCTTCTTAAAATGCCTAAAAGTATTAAAAAATGCACTGGCATCGTGTTCTGATATATTCTAAAAGTTTCAAATGTCTAACTAGTCGGGAAGTTAGTTAAAAATCGATTGCAAGATTTGTACAGGACAAATAAGAATACGACCTAATAGAAAAAACGGTTGATGTCATAACTCACATTTTCAATGAATAATTTGAGTTCTCTCAGCCAGGTCTTTCTTACCAATCAGGCAGCTCTTTTCCTCATAGTATGCTCTGTGCTTGCAACCTTAGGAGTATTATAATATTATCATATGTTTAAAAAATAATGTAAATCGACTCACTCACTCATTAATATTTAAGTGAGTTCAATACTTTTCTTATTGGGTGTATTGCGATTATCTCAAAACTTGATTTTTGGAGTATGCTAGTTATTATACTGAACTGTGCTGTACAATAAATTTGATAGGTCCTTTGTCCTTATGCATCTTTGTACTAATTTAAATTAAATAATACATATAGTCCAACAACGTAAATTATTATACAACTAGTTTTTATTCAAGACTGCGAAATATTAATTTAAAAAATTAATCATGATTATACTGACCAATCACAGAAATAAAATAGTTAACATCCCTTATTAACTCTGCATAACATTACAATATTTGATGCTAAGTGGATCATATGGGCTCTTTAGAGTGGGGTTGAATCAACGCATTTTTTTACAGCGAAATGGATATTATTCACATGCTCAACTTGATCTATATTTTTGGGGTAACAACACATTGAAAAAATGCATATGAAATTTGCCAGATATGAGATTCTAACCACAATATTATAAATAAACCGACACGTTTTCACTCTAGTATCACGAGTTTTATTAACTTTCCTACTACCTAGTTTTATTCTGAAACCAATAATAAAATCATATATATTTTTATTCAATGTTTGAAAGCGTGTTCTTTTTAAAAAGGTCTAAATGCAAAAACAAAAATGTTTAGGAGAGATGAAAAACACACATTGAAATAAAAACAACCATGTCATTGTTTTATGTGTATATTTCGAAAGATAAGCATTTTCTTGATTTAAAAATAATATTTTAAGATAACACGTAATAGAGCAAATAATAAAAACAGAAAAAAAAATGTAGTGTTCGATAGAGTGCCTCTTGGCATTGTCTTGAATATGTTGAATTTGCGGTTGCGTGGAACGTCGGGTTCACCACTGTAGTGTATGATGTGTGGGTTATAGTGTTGAGGATGATGATGAAGAAGTCGAAGATGTATGCAGAAGCGAGTTTTATTTGCAGCGTAACGGTCAGTACGATAGCATAAATACAATGACAGTACATATTACGTACTGAGATAATTACGAGTCAGGTACTTACATTCGAGTGATATTTTGATAAATCAGTATTCGTAATTATTTATACAGTCAAAAGTAATACCTAAACATTATATTCCTGTATATAATTATATTGAAAGAGTCAGCGGCTTAAATACGAGTAGCTGTGAATTTTATTTATTATTACAGTCATAATATAATACACTATGGGAATGGATATTCAACTAATTTTCCATTGCGACACCATATTTAATATCGCCAATCAATCTGCTGATACAGGTAAAAAGTTGTTTACCTAGGAGCTTATTAATGCGATCGAATAATTTGATACATTAAAAATAGATATTTGATCAATAATATACTGACAGCTACAAAATAGTAAAAGTATCAATAATTTGAACATCGCCTGTAGACCTTTCTTCCACGAGCCAACCTTTTCGAACCAATTTTTGATAAGAAGTGTGGCGATAATAAGAAAATCAAATTCACCACACTGCGTATACAGCGTTGCAAATTTTGCGTTTTTCTTGCCAGATATAGCATTTTTCGATAAATGGACGCATCTCGCTTGTGGCGTTTTTACTAGCGTTTTTATACCTCCAACATCTTTAAATATGTTAAATAAACGCTATATATTTAGTTTATTTATTTTCATGCCCATAAAGTTTCTGACTATCAGATACTTACTACAGGTAGGTTGGTATCTATTTTAATGAAAAATAAAACACGATGAAATAATGTCATGCATTCTTTAATGTTTTTGTATATTATTCCGAATCTCTTCGTATATAAAATGATAATTTAACAATAATTATTCATCTACAAGGTATGTCCTTTAATTTTCATGTCTGTCCTACAAGAAAAAAGCTCTCGTATTTAAACATGCAACGAAACTTAAATGCCGTTGGTAAAATATAGATATTTTATGTCAATTTAAAAATATATTTTACAAGTACCGATTTTTTTTATTTTTACAATTTTTTTACGATTTCCAAAAGCAAAATAAATGTATTCACATCGTTCTTGGTAGAATAAGTAAATTTAATTGCAATTTATTTACACAAAATCTAACGTTTTCTCCTGCCAAATATCATGTTTTCATACCTCGTCTGGCATATTTTTGTCAACAACAGTTAGTAGACAACACTGTGTGTCATCATCATCGTCAGCCGAGGTCAATCCACTGCTGGATGAAGGCCTCCCCAAGCTTTCTCCAACTCTCTCGGTCCTGTGTCGTTCGCTGCCACGTATTTCCGCCGTACTTTACCAGTTCGTCAATCCAGCGGCTTTTAGGGCAACCCTGTGGCCGTTTCGTACCCCTTGGGTACCATTGGATGACAGCATTTGTCCAGCGGCCGTTCTTCCGGCGAAAAATGTGCCCTGCCCATCTCCATTTCAGCTGTTTGGCAACGTTTATTACATCGCGTACTCTTGTCTGCTTTCTAACCCATTCGTTTCTCTTACGGTCCTTTCGCGTGATGCCCAACATGCACCTCTCCATGCCTCGCTGTGTGACTCTTAGCCTTTGGACATCTCTCGTGTTGAGGGTCCACGTCTCGCAGCCATACGTGAGCACGGGTAGCACACATTGGTTGAACACCCTACGCTTAAGACATAATGGTAGGTCACTCTTGAAGATAGGCCCTTTAAATAGAATAAAATCACTTTTGATATTATGTACCAATGTATTAATATATAAACTCTTATTTATAGGGACGCCTATGTTTGTATATTACTTTAATCAAAACTTAAAAGATATACTTCGGAGCTAATTTTAATCTTGCATTATTTTATTAAATTAATGCATGAAAATCTTAGTTAATATAGTTTCCAGCGCGTGAAAACTTCGACATAAATTTTCCGGTTACTCTTACCATTTTGACTGAGCTGGCATTCCCCATAAATGTTCCATAAGACGCCATAATTTTAAAGTGATTAACAGTTATCAAAGGGCGCATCAAACGTTCGTTGACTTTGCGAAGAGAACTCCGTGGGGGGTCGTAAAATACCCCCGAAACATCTTGCCTAGATTGTGTCACTCAAAAACCAGATTACGCCGAAATTATATCAAACTTCGTAGTGTATTATATTTAACGGACTTCGTAAACTATTTTACTATTGCTGCCAGTACGTAGTTGGAAAATTTACAGACCACATTTTTGGTTAAGCTACCAAACCGTGTTTTGAATTTAATTTTAAAATAAATAATTAAAACTTAAAACCGAGAACTTATTATATTTTTATCGCAAACAGTGTGGCATGTCATCAACGACTGCCCGATATTAAAAATAAATACTTGGAGCTCTGTGTCATAAAATTTATTTCCAAACATCTCACAAAATATCTAATTCTGGCCATTAAACAAATTAAAAATAATGGAGGAAAATAACTTACCACCACCTAAAACTCTAATCGAGAAAAATCTCGTTCATATAACCACATATAAATGCAATGTAAATAAATATGGTGGCGCTTTTAGCAGTGGACTGTAATTTGAGGATGCTGGTTAGTGGATTATGGATCTAGGGGAGGGTGGTTTAACCAGGATGCCAGACACTGACCTTTTTATGTTGAGAGGGCTGGCGCACGCTGAAGCTGGTTCGGTGTTCACGCACTCATGCACTGGTAAATGGACGGTTCGGAATGTCACTCTCACGGTTTCACTTGTGTTTATGAGATGAATGATGATAAAAAGTTCAGGGTGGGTGATAGACGCGACGTTCGCTGAAACCGTATCAGATTTAGCGCAACAAAGGTCAAGTTAACTGAATATTATTTGCAATCACGGCCATCTCATGACCAGTAATTGCAGGTTGCCAGGTCTTGTGATAATAATAAGTAAGGATATGAGATAGGTCGGGAAATAAGGAATTATTACGGTCGCCAACTTTCGCGGAATCAAAATATATATATAATAATCTCTTCAAACTACCACTAAAAAAGCAAGGGCATGATTCTTAATAAATAAATTGTTAAAATACGTATTAAATTATATTTTTTTTTAATATATTTAAATATTTAGTGATATGGCTCAATGAAAAATGGGACTCGTCATAAGAAATATAAACGAGAATATTGTGATAGTGCAAAATGCCTTTCGCAACCTGATACGCCTCTCTAGCAATCACGACATTATCTTAGATCTAAGAATGCATAATATAAAGCATTGTTATATTTTTTTACTTATCTGTGACACGTAAATCAAATGCCATATAGGTATTCTTTTTCCTTCTTTTGCCATATCCGCCCCTTAACTGGAGCATATGGACGCCACGTGGCGCCTCCAAGAATCCCTGTCACTCGCCAGTCTTCTTGCTTCGTTCCAGGTCAAACCAGCATCCTGTAGCTCCGCCGTATACACTCTGTAGGTTGTATTTAGCGGCCTTCCAGGACACCGGAATCCGGTCGGCTTGAAGAACAGGCAAGCCACGGTGAAGTTCTCTTCTGGTATCCGCAGCACGTGGGCGAGCCAGGTCCAACGTCGCCCCTTTACTTTCAGCGTAATGAGAGGCTGCTTGGTGCGCTCTTTTATCTCCTCGTTGCTACTAAAGTTATAAAACCACACACTCAGTATTCGTCGCAAACATTTGTTTTCGAAGCTCAGTATACGGTTGCTCTGAGCCTTCGTAAGCTGCTATGATTCACTACCATAAAGCAGCACCGTCAGAATGCAAGCGTCGAATAGGCGGCATTTGTTTTTGACCGAGTACAATCGTGAGTCCCAGACATTCTACATCGAGTTGAATGTTTCTCCAGCCATTCCCATTCGGATAGCAAGCTCTTTCTGCAAAATGCCATCTCCCATGATATATACTCCCAGGTACTTGAAGCTGTTGACGCTCTCGATGTTTTATCCTCCGCTAATCAGAGGGAAATCTGGATCAGGACAGGTGCTTTTACACAAGACGTTGGTTTTCTTTGCGATGATTTTCAAATCAACACGAGAGGAGTTGTTATGCAACCTGTCGATTGTCTCTTGAATGCCCTCGATTGAGTTATCGAATAAGACAGCGTCATCGACGTATTCCAGGTCGCATAGCTTCACCGTGGGGGTAACAGGTATGCCTCTGTCGGGTGGTATTGACTTCCGTAGTATGAAGTCAAAGAGAATGATGAAAAGAAATGGTGCAAGGACACAACCCTGTCTGACTCCGATCGTGACCCCAAACTATTCCGTGACAGTGTCTCGAAATTCTGACACAGCATTCGCTATTCTTGTGCAGGCTTTGATTATGGCAATATATAGCATATATATATTATATATATATATATATATATTATGGCATATGCCATATAGGTATATTATTATTATTATATTAATCTAAAATTCCGATATGTTACTAAACCAACATATCTGTGTGATGCATGATAAAGTCTAGCGTGGACAAAGATAAATAAATATTGTATAAATCAATTATTTTAAAATATGTACAAAATATTTACATTTTTTGTACACTGACGCGGAAGGAAAACCCTTAAAAATGCACTGACAAACAAGTTTTCATCGGAAGTAGTGACGCTTTGTTTCGCAGAAGCTGTATTCAGTACGCTCCGTAGACTGGCCTAATTCTTGGATTTGGTGGTAACGTTGGCAGAGGCATTTTGCATTTATTTTGAAATATAATCCATAGTGATAAACCAAACGAAAATAGCGCGATTTTGTGCTATAAGATTGTAGATCTAATAAAAAAATATAATATATAATCTGAGTATCATAAAAATTATTCATTTTAAAAAACTTGCAGGCACTTATACAATATTTTTAAAAACTTTCAAAAAAGGTTTAGCTCAATAGAAGTTCAAAATGAAAGGAAATAAATTTTTAAAATCGTACAACTTTTGGGTATAATAAATATTATGCCTATGTAATTAGATTCAATGAGCGAATAAATTCATAACAACCACGAAAATTTATTAAGTAGAGTAAAGTTTTGGGTTTCCCCATATTTTTTGTGCCTTATTTACTTTTTCATGTATACATTTTCTTGTGTAAGCAGTGTACATTTTAATGGTTAATTAAATGTATTGAATAAAAATTGTTTAACCTAAAATATGAATAGGTAGGCACCTAAGTAAATAATAATATGCTACGTAGGCAGGCACCTACGAAATAAGTTTCCATAAATTTCCCATAAAATATAAACGAGATAAACCTCAATCATGCAGAATAATAACTCACACCTGTTTAATTTTTTATGATAGATCTGTTTTTCTCTCCCATGGTAGGTATCTTTTATTAAATACAGTCAATCCAACCAACTCATTCGAAGCATAATTAAGAGCGAGGCTTGGGTATCCTCCCGATACATTACCAGATGAAATAACTGCTAATGCTTCAAATCAAACTTAGGGCTACGTTATACGCTCGATTAAGACCGAGTGTGGTGCAGGGTGGATTGATTACGAGAGGTCTATATTTTTATTGTTTAAAATATGAATTAAATCATTTATTAAAAAAAAAATCATGAGCAATTTCATTCCAAAGCAAAGCATGTATAGAGTAAAGGTGTCCTGGACACATTCTTCTACACACTGCAAATCACGTTATAAAAACTTTCAATTTTTTTCGACAGATGAGGGATAAAACCGGCAATCCTCGACTTTATAGACGGCCGTACTACCAACTTAGTTTTAATGGAAGCATAATAATATGAAGCGCCTAGTTTCAAAAGCCCCTAAAACGATTTAGGTAGTTCTGAGAAAAATGAAAAAAACGATTTTAGGTGGTTTTGAGAAAAATGAGAAAAAATCATATCTATTAAATCTGTGAACTGTATGTATTTATTTTTAATTCATTACATTTTAAAGAGTATTTTGGCTTTTTAGGGGTATTTGAAAAGCACATCCACTCATTTTAGCGGGTTTTGAAATTTACCCTAATTTTTGATCATACGTATAAACAGTTTTCGGCGTTTTATAAAGTCCAATTTTTGGCCATAATATAGGTAACAAAAATATCCATCCAAATACATATCTAACTCAAAAAATTTCAAAAACCGTTTTAGGGACTTTTGAAATTAGGCGCTTCATAATTATGTGGGTAGTAATAACTTTTCTTACACTTTAGTACGTCTTGGCTTCTTTCAAAAATATTTTCCATCTAAGATGGTTTTGTACCGATGCTTTTCCCGTGCCCTAGTAAAGCATATTATACGGGGTATTTTTTAAATAAATTAAACATACATAATAATATATTATATTTATATAGATACTTAATATATATTTCGATTATCTTACAGATATTTATCGACAATAATAATATATTATTAGGAGCTTGATGCATAGTTAAGAACTCTATAAAATAATGAAAATTTAATGATAGATAACTCATAGTAAATCTTTTGAAGGCCATATAAGGGAAAATGTTTGAAAAATAAACTTAAAACAATTAAGTCATTCCCTTGTCAATATTTTGATTGTAAATGCACGTGTCAGGAGCTGACTCATAGATATCTGAGGAGGGATACAGGGCATAGCATAAAAAAAATGCTTTTAGAAAAATAATATTGTCTGGCAAATAATTTCTCTGGGTCAGATAGTATTCTGAAAAAAAATGTGAAACAGACATGCAGGGAAAATACTCTGCTGTCAGATTGAAAAGGGGTGAGGCAGTCCAGTCATTAATTAAATATAGAGGAACGGGGTTGTTCTTTTTTTTTATTAAAATCCGCATTTATTAACTTATGAATTTTACTTGCAGTTTTTTTATCGAGATAAGTAACATGATTCTGTTTTTTATACGTGTCCAACTTAGCTGGTATACCTTAGTAACATCACTATTTTATAAGTATTTATTATTGTATACCTGTCTTAAAGTATTCTGGAAAATAAATTATACCGCTTCTCTCTGCAAACATCCGTTGTTGTCAATATGTGACGAAAGAGAACCCAGCAAAATGTAATCAGTCTGTACTCACAATCAAAAGAGAGCACCTCAAACTCCCTCAGCTCTCTTTGGGAGTGACAAGCTATAGATCGTTACATTATAAAGAATCGATTAAAGCGAGATCAAAAAACAACGTCTTAAAAAATAGATATTTATTACACAGCCCTAGCACTTAGAGAAATTACTCACACAAACTATTGTAAAACTCATGGTTTTTAGGTATTTCTAGCCACTCTATTTTACGAATAAATAAATGAATGTAGCGGTCAGTGGAAAGCATCCCACATTACGTTTCTCAATAAATCTGAATAGCGTTGGACGGTGATGTATGTAAGTTCCAAACAAACTTCTTCACTTACTCAACACGCACCTTTTCCGTCCTCTTTGGCCGAACCGACTACACAGCGTGTTTCGAAGTTAACATTAAATTTACGAACAAGTGAAAAAGTTTCGTACTGTATCTTTACGCATAAGTCAGTAAATTAAACATTACGTTTTTGAATTTTAAAAGCCATGGTACAAAATTCTAAAATGAAAAGGTATATTTAGGTGGTTCACAATTATTATGGATCAAGTCGAATGTTCAAAAATTGTTCTTTTTTTTGATTCAGTGGCTAGATAAAATAGATATCTATATTGTGTGTTAATATAATAGTCGTAGCTCTAGAATTTTTGGCATAAATGGGAATAACTAATTGAATGTGAATCATATCCATTTTGACAGTTCCTTCAGAAATATAAAGAAGTATTTGCTAACATCAATTTTCTAATAATAATAAAGCCTGAATATACCTACTTTATGTTTCAATTATTTATTTAAATGAATCCATGTTTTATCAAAATATGGTTAAGTATATACAGTGAAAACATCCCTGAATTTTACAAAAGGGTTTTAACTTTAGGTCCAAATATCTCAGGATTCATATTACTGATTTACCAATTTACTAATTTATTTATTTATTTAGAAAAAGATTACGGCATTACAGCGATTGGCCAATGCGCCATAATATATAATACATACAAAATTATAAAAATGTCTTCAAATAACAACTAATATAACAAGAAAGTAGAGAAGACAGCATGTGTTTATATAAATATTAAAGACACATAATATTAGTTATATACAATTATAAATTTAACAAATTCAACACGTCCAAAAATATTATATAGTTATTACAATATAAATCAACTTTTATGGTGCCATCAAATAAGTTAATCGCACAATACACAGCATCATGAAACATAACATCTGTTCTGCGACGAGGTATCATGACGACCGTAAAGTAACGAGTGATATTGGTGGTATAGATCTACCATCATAAATTGGCGTTTCAGCGAGGGCGCTAGTATGACATTGAGAATTTTACCATAACTAACAAAAAAATAGTAATTTATAATTTATTATTGGTAGTAGATTTCTGTACAAATATTATGCAATCCATAATTCGAGAAACATGTTGTAAAATTAAATGGCATTTATAACAAATTTATCCTCGATAAACAATTTTAGTTTCAAATTCGACCGGCTGCCAACTTACGATGGTAGATCTTTAACATGAAAATTAATATTTGCCAGTATATACGGATTGTAAATGAACCCACAAAGAAGTAAAAAGAAATGCTTTAGAAGAACAATCACTCTTCGGGCGGATAAAGATTGCAATGCTAGCATATCCAGAAGAAAATGAGTCAGGAAATTCATATTATTATCATTATCATAAGAAAAGAACCCGTATGTTCTTAAGTAGAGAAATCTAAGAAATCCATTGTGGACTCGATCCAACTTAATTGTGTGGATGGACCTATTAGAACTCCAAATAATGCTGGCATATTCAAGAATACTCAACACAAATGATACGTATAATGTCCATAATTATTGTGAATAAATCCATAATTATTGTGAACGTTTATAAAGTTTTTATTAGCTCGTATTCTTGTTTGTCCGGTGGTTGTTTGTCCAGTACAAATCTTGCAATTGATTTTAACTAACTTCCCCACTAGCTAGATATTTGAAACTTTTAGATTATATCAGAACACGATGCCAATGCATTATTTTAATACTTTCAGCCATCTTTAAGCAGAATTGAATTCATTTTCAGTTAATTATGTTTTGTATCAAAAGTTATTTCAGAAAAATCCGTAAAAAGTAAAAGACTATTATTGGTTGCTAAGGGGTGGTCCTAGCAGTTAAATTATTAATATATACGTGCGTTACTATGGGAACCAAAATAACATTTCAGTATTCTATATTTTGTGTGTTTGTTTGTTTTTTATTTGCTTCATATAAGTTTAAGCATAATAATTCAACAGAAAATTTAAAAACGTTGTATATAAAAAGTTCTTTTTATCTTGTAATTATTTTTGTTCAGGTTGTAGAGTTTGTGTTTTCAACAATAATATTATTAGTCGGCGAGTGCATAGCCACTGGATAAATGCAGTCATATAGTGGTAACCAATAACCACTTAACTAGGTACCTGAAAACTGCAGGAGCGATAAAGTCATTAACATCGGCGGATGTACGTTATAGTGAATAACTAAGAGCTGCGAAGAGCTGACCGAGCAGTGGCAGATTTCTTTGACGCGATTGATTCGTTAGAAGATTTAAAAGGGGAACGGGTCAAACTAGTCATACAATAATAATTATTAAACAAAGAATAATTATCAAAAGGGACTATAACATAGCCACTTAAAAACATAGGTAGGTAAGTACTTTTATACATAAAATAAATCACCACACTCATTACTATCATATTCAATAATAATTTGATAATGAAGAGATATATTTTTATTGGAATTTACGGTTTCAATTAATTTTTTTATCGAGGGGAAACATAAAAATTTATATTCCATTTGGCCTCCAAGTGCCTAAATTTTCCGCTGTAGGCGAGGCCTTCATCCAGCAGTTACATTTTGCCAACCGTAGTTGACAAAATCATGCAGAGTATGAAAACAATATAATTGGCAGGAAAAAACTCTAGACTTTGTGATTACTTATTCCACTAATAATGAAGTCAATACCTTTCAATATCGAGAAAAAGTTCAAAGATCGAAAAAATGTCAATACGTGTAGAAATCACACATTTTAAGAGAAACATACTTCAAAATTCACAACAAATACCTATATTGCGTCAACGGCGTTCAAGTTCCATATGTTTGAAGACGAGAGCTTCTTTCTTGTAGGAGAGACATGATACTTACCGATAAAGAACTTACCGCTTAGATTAATATTTTTATTATAAACTTATTTTTTTATATAAACGGAGATTCGGAATAAGATACAAAAACATTAAATAAAACATGAAATAATTGTTTCATAATGTTTTATTTTTCACTAAAAGAGGTATCGACCAACCTACATTAAGTACCTGACAGTCAGAAATTTGATGCGCATGAAAATAAATAAACTAAATATTTAGCTTGAACTTGAAGCTTTCGAGATGTGGCTGTATATGCGCATCTTCAATGCGCGATCGGGTGACAAATGTTGAAGGTCTCAATCGAATGGGGAAGTACCGAGAAGTTCTACGTAGTATCAAAACCAGGAAACTACAGTACCTCGGCCACATTATGAGAAGACAAAAATACAGCATTCCCCAACATGTCATTCAAGGAAAGATCAATGGGAAGCGTAGCAGAGGACGGCGCCGCATTTCGTGGCTTAAGAACCTCCCTGATTGGTACGAGTGCCGCTCCACTGAAATGTTCCGGGTAGCAGACGATAAAGGTAAGATCGCCTTGGTGGTGGCCGACCTCCGCTAGGGGATGGCACAATAAGAAGAAGAAATATGTAGCGTTTTTTCAATACATTTAAAGCTGATGGAGGCATTAAAAAAAGCTAGTAAAAATGCCACAAGTCAGATGCGTTTTTTTGCAAGCTAAATATCTATTGAAAATGCTAGATTTGGCAAGAAAAACACGAAATTGGCACCCCTGCCAGCAGTGGATCTCCTCCAACTGATGATGATATGAAAATACTAATTAGTAAATATTTAATTAAATATGAGCAAAGAAAGTGTTAAATAATTTCGGGACTCAATTACCTTAAATTGCCCAATAAAGTTATTGGGGGCATTAAGCGCTTTACGAGTCCGGCTCAAAATCGCCTTAACTGTAAGCCGAGTCATATCTATACAAATAAAGACATCATTTTAAGGCTTTAATTTTGCGTTTGAAAGGACCTCCTTTCCTGTACAACGGCCACTTCAGTTCTTTTCCTCATCTGCGTGGAAAAACACGATTTTAACATTACGCAAGACAGTAATGGTCAACCAATCTATTCACAGAATGCACTTAAGTATCTCTTATTCATCTTGTACTACCTCGTATCGAAGATTTTTCACCATATTTCACTTATTTTTTTTAAATACAAAAAAATTAAGGTTTTGCGTCACTATTGTTCACAATAAATATTTTATGAATAAAACAATATTTGTATTTCTTTAAGCTTCGATTTGGAACTTCGATTATAAAATGTTGTTAGTCGCTGTTGCTACACCCAGCGAGTATCTTGGATGGTGTAAGTTAAATAATGTCATTGTGGAATTTGAAGTAAAGAGTTATCAAATTAGTAGGTAATATAGAATTTTAAAACGTCAGAGCAGCCATTTTTTATGATTAAAACCAAATTTTACACACAGCTGTCCAGCGTATAAAATCGTTAAAATTTATTACAACAATAATGAATCTATTAGAGCTACGTTTCGTGCATTACGTGAAATTTGTGGTAAAATATTAGACCCACATAGCATAGTATTTTTAATTTAATAATTGGAAAATTCGAGTCAAATAGTATTTTTTGTGATATTAAGAATTCAACTCGTCAAAAACGTAAACGTACTGCTGAAAATATCGATGTTGGGAATCAAATACACTCGATAAACATTTGCATTTGAAGTCGTATACATTAATACAGGTAATACAATAATTTAAACCGAATTGCCATTTAGTGCATCTAAATTTTGCTGATTGGGCTTTAGAGCAACTTGAAAAAAACCCATTATTTCATTAAAAAATCATCTTCATCAATGAAGCTCGTTTTTGATTAAATGGCTTCATAAATAAGCACAATTTTTACATTTGGAGTAATTAAAACACACATGCTTTTCGAAATAATACCTTTTGTAAGGTTCTCTGTGCCTTGGGAGAACAAACCAATCCTGAATTCTAAGATAGTCATCTGTGATAATATAAATTATGATCAGTAACACGACGTATAAGTCGAGAAGAATACATATCCACAGATAGATAACTTTTAAAATTAAACTATGTTTACATACCTTATAGATAGCCAGTAGAATAGAGTGTAATATCCTTGAATAGAAGAGTATCAAAATTGTCTTTCAAACAGTCTCCACCACAAAGCTTTTCATCAACAAACTGATGCTGGGCTCAAACAACAAACGGACTCTCAATCCCAGTGACGTTCCTAGACAAAATGCTGCCACATTTTTTATAAGTACAATATTTTTATCATCCTTTATCAGAGACTCCAATATCAGAGAAATGTTTTGTATGAATACATAACTAACAAGATGTATACCACTAAATGCCATCCCTGCTTTAATAGACAATAGGTATTACGAGTCCACGGTTTCAGATGCATTTAAAAATATGCCTGACAACTTCCAAAACTCGCGAGTGACTATCAAACATTTTACACAAAATTGAGTAATTATGTACCTACCTATAATTCTAATATAATTCTCAAATCTGCACGTGGCATTGCTATTCACCAAAGGATGTGACCTACAAAAAAAAACGGAAGTAAACTAGACATCGCGAACCCAACAAAGCAACTTATATAGTTATTAATAGGTACATTTTGTTTCCAACCAGTGAGATGAACTTTTTAATGGAAAGATATTTCCGTTATTACTTTGTTTAAGTGGCTATTTATATATATACCTAATGATTGTCTTCAATTTGCCACCCTTCGGGTAACTGCCGCCCCCAAGCGACGCTCAATCTGCCTACCCCTACAGGACGTTACTGCTCAATCATACTTCCAATTATTATGGAAGAGTGTTAAACTGCCAATAAGAATGTTGAAAATTGAAAATTTATAACTATTATAAATAAAAATTATTTTTTAAATGGTTGCAAGTCACTGTCAAAAGGTATCCTTTCGCTTGAGGGAGCCTTACCTCTTTGTAGTGAGAATTATTTAAAGACTTAAGAGCTAAATAATTAAACGGGTCTGCGGGATTACGAAAGACGCTATGCCCCGCCCTGCTCAAGGTGTTGGGTTTGAATCCCAAATTAACATTTATTATTAACGCTTAAATGAACACTTTTTTGGGTTTAAATATTTGCTAAATTCGAATTTTATTGCTTTAAAAAAACATCGTTTTATTTATCTACGAGGGTGTTTTCTTCTTGAAAAAAGTCATTAGATTTACATTATTTGTGTAAGTAATATTATTCTCTATACAGATTTACGTATTGTTTACTATCTTAATTATTTCAAATTTCATTGATTTATCATTGGTAATTCCCAAGCAACACAATAGACAATAACACATATTAAAATTTTTATTTTCGCTCGTAGATGGAAGCTATATTGTATCAGGAATATTTGTGGTATCTTAATCTATATTTATTATATAAATATTAGTTTTTAACACAACAATAAGCCATGATACTCAATGCCAATTTTTATTAACGGCTAAACTACACGGTATTTCAAATTGAAAACATGCAGTGCTGCAAGATAATTACCATGCATGACAACTTAACTGACCCAGTATCGGCGTCAATGCGACGCGTGTGTCTTTGCTTTAATAGTACCCATTGCTTATTGAATCAATAGGACTTTGATCTCAGTGTGAAAAAAAAAATAACCTATAATTGAAATACGTCAACGTCATAGATGAGTACATTATGATCTTTTTGCGTTGTATCAGTATAGAGTTATAGACTAATCTTACATAATACTTTGATTGCGACATTTTTCACAAGAAAATTCATCGTATAACATAATATTATATTTTAATAAGGATATGACATGCTAAATAGGTCATACTACAATTTTATTAAGGTTGTCAGTATCTTTAGCTTCTACTATGCGTCAATACAATAATACATATATTTACCTTTATCTATTCCAATTTCAGGCAGCACATTTTGAATATTTTTTTTTATATGTAGGTACTTTTTTAACAAAGCTTTTTACGCATCCCGGAAACTTGTAAGTTTTAATACCATCGTAATAATAGATCCAAGATAGTGTGAATCGATGTATTATTGAACTATAATTGATTGGCTAAGGCAGAACCGGTTTTATTTTATTTGAAATTACCGCATTATTACCAAAACGAGCGTTCCTTGGTGCGAAAACAATAAATATTATAGTCTGTTAATTTCGACATTGTTTTAGATGTATCTAAAAAAGATCAGCTGTTAACCGTCACTATTGCGAACACGAACAGGTATTCCATTAAAATTGTAACTTTCTTAAGATTGTTTGTTTTCAGTAAACAAAAAATCAATTTCATAATCACGTATATTGTATAATGATCAAATAAAATATTATTTTTCAGATGTGTAATTAATTGATAGGTACCGAAATAAATATTGTGTTTGTTGGAAAATAAAGTGCCAGTTGTCAATTATTACCTACCCTCAGACCTCGATTCGAGATTGTGTCTCCAGTACGCTACCATTTCCCGCAAAGGACCTTAATCCAAGTATCACAGTATGAACATCGCGATGCATTTTTTTAAATATAGAAAGTCAATCGCAACTATAAAAAATTGTCCACCCCTGCAATATAGGACAAAGCGCGTGAAAATAGTCTTCAGAGTATCAATTCAGTATTCAGTAGAAAAGCAATAATAATATTATAAAATGTCATATATATATGAAGGGTATGACATTATGGGTCTAGGACGATTTGGCACCGGACAACTGGACGCCACGGAATTCGAAAATAAATAGACGTTAGGTACTTATAAAACTACTTACTACTAAAAGTACTTTAAAAAAAATATTCAATATTATTATTTATATTTCACTGATTATATTATGATTTAATAGTTGGTGAGAATGTTAATATGCAGACGTAAAAAATGATTTAATCGTGCATATATGTTTAAGTTCCAACCAAAAAATAGTTTTTTTATTTTATATAAAGCCTTTGGCATGGTAATTCTCAATCCGCGATAAATAATACATTATTTTAAGAGTAAAATGAATTCAAACTACTAAGTAGTAGATAGTAAAATGGTTAAAATACCTCGTCTACACGTGTCTACGACAGTGCGGCGTCCAATTGTCCGGAGGCCAGTCGTCCCATTCGCGATATTATGTTGTGATGATTTACAACAAAGAGTATAAAGGAGTTTATAAAAAACATGAAGTCACAAAACCAATATTATAATAATATTATTATTATCAATTCCGAGAAGAAAATATGTACCATTCAATCAAATTAATAATTTTCAACGAGTTTGTTAGTTTAAGCAAATGGAGGGGGTTATTAAATATATTATATTATGATGTCATTTAAATGATGTAAATATGAGAGTAAACGATATTCCGACAAATTTGACAAATAAAATAGGGAAGCAAACATATCTAAAATCATGACGTGATAGACTTCTAGGTGACTTATATGACAACATAATAAATAAATATATTCAAACCATACGTTGTAACTACCCTTGGGACTTGCTGTCATCTATCAAGTTTATATGTACGTCTTGGCTCTATTAATTGGTTTATCTGCCTGCAGTAATACCTTGTGTTGGTGAAGATTTTGTTTTAGTATTACAATCATTTAAGCTGTGTCATCATATAAGTGAATAAATCAATGTCACTTGATCCCTCATGGATATATAATGTGGCCACTTTCAAATTAAGCCTCTTTTGCACTACCATAACCATGGCCCCTACATCCTGAAATGGTCCCCTTACCTATCGCTAAGGTTAAAGGCAGTGGCGTTTTCCGAATAGTGTGCGAGGTCAAATAAAAATCATTGTATTTTAGCATCATTTTAACACATCAAAGTATGTATATATAGAGTATCAACACATATCAACCAAAAATAATTGCATTGCGCAACTATATATTTTAAAAAGGCAACAATCCAAAAGTAAAATAGCGCCGCAGGCTACTTTTTTTTACTATTAGACCAAATCGAAGATGTGTGTATATCTCTTTTATCTAGGAGACCCGCCACGCCGGACCCCTACTCTAGAGCCCTGTTAGACCCATCCTTCTTGTAGGGGTCATGACCATGACTCTCCAATCCTCATGATTATCTACTTTTCTCAAGGCTGTTTCCAGGATACTCACGTACTTAGTCGGATGAATTGTTTTCCTCTGCATCTAAATGCCACCTGACCCACCAAACTCTTTAATTTGTCTTTCCTCGATTATTTTGTCCAGTGACAAAACGTAGCATTGAATTTTTTAACAATCAGTGAAAAATTCTCTTTCGCTATAAGTTGTTAAAAATGAAAACATAAAAATGACAATATAAATATTATTATTATGTGTAAAAGATTTCACATCTTGTACCCAAAAATAATGTTCATAATATTTAAGACGCGAAAGAGCTCAAGTGTGCTTACTCCAAGCAAAACACTCTACCCAGACCTGAGATTGAGATGTCATCTCGCTCGTTTGCGTGGACGCGTAATGGCCCGGAGCGGGATGGATGAAGTTTCATCGCGCTATCTCCCGGGACCGGGGTCAAATCGATAAGTCGTACGGAGGTGTTTCCGCGTACAAGTTTCGCGCGTTTCGTCTTAGAAAAAGGGGCGTTGTATGGAAACTTGAACGGAAGCTTTTCCATACTCATTGTGCTTTTATAATTATAAAACTTTTATTTTCGTGAACTGAATCGATCGTTGGGTGTATATTGTTAATGGAGCCATTGTTTGTATTAAAACGATTAAGGGCTTTTTTATAATACAGCCAAACAAAACGAAATTCTGAAGAAATATTGTTTTATAACGAAAATACATACACAATTAATATAATGGCCATTAAGTGGGGATCGTTTTAATAGTAGCATTATCAACTAACTGTTATCGATAAAAATATGCCTGAAAGGCAAAGGAAATGATAATTTAGTTGGCAGACAAAATTGTAAGATTTCGTCTGCTGACTAGATAATTACTTTTAAATTACCACATTTAAATAGCATGCCAATTATATATAATGGCCACGTGATCATTATGCGCTAGGTGCGTCTTTAGCGTCCAATGTATAGATGGAAAAACAGGTCGATTTTGAAGACTAAGTATACTTACTACCAGTATAAAAAAAATACTTAGTATATAAACTTGTTCTAAAATACTTACTACTAGTATTTGGAATAATATATAGAGTGTTTGGCGTGCGTAAAAGTTTCATACTCAACTGAAACTAAAACCAACTCCATATTAGTATTTGAAATACGTATCGGCTCAGGTAACTCAGACTGTGTATTGACTTCAATAGAATCGCTTAAAATACGCTGTGCTCCGCTTGTCAAATAGTCCCATTTATCATAAAATTTTAAACACATTTTAAATGTATGAGTTATTTTTCTGTTAGTTTACAATATTCTTGTTAACAAAAATGAATAACAGTGATTTTTTTAAATTTTAAACATGTTTTGAGCGTTCATATAACAAGCCTAAGCCTGTGCGTCATCTCTCCGCTGCTCTGCGACACAAAATTTATAACACATTATTCATACATTCGAATGCAATAGACTAATAAATTAAAATATACCTATATTCAAGTGATACCTCATTCACGCACATTTAATGTAAATAGTGTTGAAAGTCTACCAACTGGCGAGTGCACAGAAGCTTTTTGGAATAAGTTAATAAGCCACGCGTACTAAGTATGGGTAGTTTCTTGCGAAACTTGAGTACACAAACTGGTGATAGTATTTTCAACTCACCTCTAGTCCAATGACATGATATATTAATATTTTGTAGTTGTGATTGTTATCGTCACAACTACAAAATAAAAGGAAAAATCGACAAGTAGGATGGAAAATAAAGTAGAGTTAAAGAACAAAGAGCATGAGACAAAGGCGAGAGCCATGGGTTACGTGCATCCTTTTCAAGCTGAACAATAATTACTTCCGTAACCTCGCAACTGACAACTGTAAAAATTAAATTAGAATACAAAAAGGAATTGCACGGCTGAAGGCACGTGCAATCTATGATTAAAGATGTACTTATTAAAGTCCTGGACGCCACACGGTCTTGATACCGTGAAAGATTATATTTATATAGCAGTGAGGAAGAAAGGGGGAATAATAAATGAAAGAGCAATTTATGTACTTGACCGAAACTATATTATAGCAAAAACAAGAATATTACAATAAATGGTTATTAAGGAAATACTATAATAAAGGCAAGCAGCTAAGTTTTAAAAGAAACATTGAAAGATAAGTGAATCAAATAATAATAGTTTTAAAATACCAAATTTGGAACGACACAGAGGCCTCAAGCACTGCTGCTGTAATCGTGCTGCTTTAAGTGACGTCCATTATAAATGTTGGGTAAACCGAAGCAGAGCACGACTATACTGGATGACAGACAGAATCAAAAAGCCTTGTTGCTGCGTTCGCACCTTGCGACCTCCGTTGCGGCCGGAAATTCCAACAGCGACATCTGTTATTAATCGCGTTGCTCCATCGACGTTACCATAGATCATCGTCGGGGTTGCCAGAGGTATGAAATAATGGTTATGTTCATTTTGAACATAACAGACAATTTGTAGATTCTAGTACATAACAATATTATTTTACGAAAACTAATTTGAAATGATTATTTTGTCTAAATAATATTATTCGTATGGAATGTGGCAATTAATTGCTTATATTAATAAATAGCGTGTGATTCTTTTATTTTTTAGTTTTAAAATGATGTACGGAAGAATATCATATTGATTTTCATTCAATACTGGTATTTTGTTTCAGATTTTTTTTATAAAAAATGATAAGCCGTTTACGGTGTCAAAAAACCTTAGATTTAACCCTTTCTATGACTCACGATATTATTACTACGGCAGTATCTGACAAGCCGCAGATTTTTAACGATACACGTTGAATATAGAGCGGAACTCTCATTAACATTGCTGTCAAATCGATAATTTGTGGCTCAGTATTTCATAATTATTTAAACAGATGTCATTCTGTGTTTAATTTTTTATATTATGCAAATCAATCGACGGTGGCTAGTGATTTGAGTTTAAAGTCGGACGAGGTAACTCGCAAAATTTGTATGTGCAGTCTCATAGAGCGAGAAAACTCAATGAAGGCATAGGATCGGTTAAGTAACTTAACTAGAAAAAAGATGGATATTTAGCAAATAGGATGAGAAAATGTGGATATTGTTGAGAAGAATATTTAGGGATATTTAAGAAAGTGACATTTGGAGGTCAAGGTATAATGAGCAGCTATACAAAGATTATGGGAGTGAGTTTTTGAAGGAGGTCACGATCAGAGGTGAATTCGAAATACTGTCACCAGTTTGTGTACTCAAGTATCGGATGAAACTATCCATACTCAGTACGTGTGGCCCAATAAACTTGTTCCAAAAAACGCATGATGATATCATCGCGAGTCGCTGGCTAGTTGGTAGACTTTCAATACTATTGACATTAAATGCGCGCGAGCAAGGTAGCACTCGAATACAATTTTATTTTAATTTATTAGTCTATGCATGCTAATGACATCATCTTATGTATGAACAAATAGGTCATAAATTTTCTTTAGCAACATATTATTCCCTCGGAAATGTGGTGAGGTGACGCAGTTTGCAATAAAAAAAATCATTGTTATTCATTTTATGTGAACAAGAATATTATAACATAACATAAAAATGACTCATAAATTTAAAATGTGTCATTTTAGCAATTCTATTGAAACCGATATTTCAAATACTAATATGGAATTAAGTTTTAGTTCCAGTTTAGTATGAGACTTATGTCGCATACGCACGCCAGCCGCTCTATATGGTATTCCAAATACTAGTAAGTATTTTGGAACAAGTTTTGATACTAAGTATTTTTTTATACTGGTAGTAAGTATGCTTCGTCTTCAAAATCGACAAATTTTCCCACCTCTAGTCAAGATTGATCAAGGATTTTAGTGCCATATGTGATAATGATGATGATGATGACCTACTCGATAACCTAGGTACTTTAAAAATCGGGCACATCAGTAATTGCAATAATAAAATTATAATATTTTAAAGCTCAGAAATGCATACATAAAAATGTAACAATATTTAAAAAGTTCAAGAAATATTATGGAGTATTTGACTCCCATTTTTTGGTTCGGCTTCTTTTTATTCATATAGACAGTCAAACTTTTAAAAAAATTGTCTTATGAGTATTAATAGATCAAGCAAAATTTTCTAAAAAAAAGTTGTAAAAGGTATTTACTAGTAATTCCCTTAAAGTATAAAAAAAGCAATCAAAATGTAGCTTTAAGGGAGATTGCGTACATATTGAACGGTATAAAAAATAAAGATAATAAATTATCTCACGTCACTTGAGCTACAATAAGTAATACACAACATCATCTAAGATCGTTCATTATTATAAGAAATTCTTGGGGGAAAAACAGATCGAAATGTATCTAATATATATCTTTACAGTATCAGGCATTTCCAATTTTAAGTAGGCTACAATTAACTATTAAGGTGAAGCCTTTATTGAGCCTTTTTCAAAAAAGAGGCACCTAGCGGAAAAATACGAAGCTTGCAATTTGAGTTTTTTTTTTGATAATTTACAATTTCAACTGTATTAATTAATACGTATGTATCTGAAAACATTTAAAAGAAAAATATTTTTTATTTTAAGTCAAAGATAAACTTACAATTGTAAAAAATGTAATAAAATGTGAATTTGTTGAAGAGGACCGCATTTTATTATTACATATTATATTTTATGGTCATATTTATTATTAAAATTTAGTTTATTAAGTTTTCTAAGAGTTTTTTGACTAATTCATAGTTTTAATATTTTTTATTATAGGTATCTATTTTAAAAAACATAAATTTTTATAAAAAATATAAATGTGTATAACTTGTAATCCTTTTTATTTATATCAAATTTTATTTATGTATGGTCCCAATATTGAAGCTATAAATAGTAAACACTAAACTTTATCAGTCAAACGTATTTGTTTCTATTGAACTAATAATACAATTTGCAGATGGTGCTGGTTAGTTTTTTAAATTCAATTTAACCTTGCCTAAGCAGTGACGTCCCAAGACGTATTGCCACCCTATTTTTTTAATACAATATTTTTTATCATTTTTAATGACTCCAATATCCTTACTTTTAATCATAAATACTAGTACATTAAATAATAATTGTCTCAACACTCATCATTAAAATTCAAAAAAAAATCCCTTTTTGTTACAAAGCCAGTAACTATGTCATCCAAATCTAATTTAAATGCCACCTCTGCTTCAAGAGACAATATTGCAAGTTGCATTACATCTAATAATTTTCAAAACTCATGAGTGACAGGCAAAAATATTTAGTTTAATTTTAAATGAGGTAAGTATATACTTACCTATACTGCCCTCATAAGGAGAAAGGCAGCTTTTCACAAAAACTTTTTTTTTTCACAAAAAACGGTAATTCTTCTAAACAAAAAGACATTATAACGAGTTTCATAAGCAAAAACACAGCATCGATTAAAAATGTACTGGTTTTTGCCTGTACCATATATTAAATGATTCATACAAATTATTTAAAAATTTATTAAGAAAAGTTGAAAAAACGTTAATGTCTCATTATCTAAAAATGTGACATTGTCCAAAAGCTGCCTTTTTGCTTATGAGGGCAGTATAGTAATTCAAATATAATTCGCAAATCTACACGTGTCATTTCTGGTCACCAAGGAAATGACTTCTAAGGTTAACGGAAGTAAACTAGATATCGCGAACCTGACGAAAAAAATACAGTCCTATTAAACCTTTTTGCTAATTAATACATTTTATTTCTAACCAGTGAGCTGATTTTCGTAGCATTTCATTCAAGGTCCTCGGTCATCATTTCGCTACACAAGCCTCATCATTTCATAGTAACATAATTATAATCTTCATTCTCACCCAATCCCTTCTTTGAGTCTCATTTAAATCAACTCACCATCCGTCATCGCCATATCCTTATTTAATCCCCAAAAAGTAACCAGCTAAAAATGAGATTTATAAAATATTACAATATAAATAGTTCAGCTACGTCCTTTTGTCTACTTATCTACTTTGGATAAAAGTACTACTATGTCATCGGAAAACTGCAAATGATATACATACATTGTCTTTCCTGTCATGTTACTTGAATAAGTTTTCAAGAAAAGCTGTAAATCTTTTAAGTGGTGAGTGTATTACCTTAGTGAATTCTTTTCCTGTGGAAAAATTACACGATGACTTTGAATGTTTATAGCAGTCGTTGCATTACTGTATATATATATATATATATTATATTATATATATTATATTGTAGCTGGGGACTCATCAATTTGTTAAGTGCATTGAAAACATTTCTTATCATAACAATATAGAGATCGTCTTTCTATTCATCAATGTAGGTCATCAGCCACTCGGTAACGATTTTTGAAAAGTTTTACGTTAGAAATGTTTACATGTAGGTATTCCACTTCAGCTGTGAATAGGTGTTGCATAGAAGAGGCAAGAACTAATTTACTATTTCAATAATTACAATGGTACTATCAATGACATTAATATGGACGAATCATCTGGAAAAGAAAATGACACTCACTTTATTGTCGGGTCTGCCGAATGGCATAATCTGTTCTAACGACATTACAATAAAAGTGATATTGCTATAAATTTCTGATGCTTTTTGTTGGGTCTGCCAAATGGTTCGGGTCAAACGAGTTCGCTCAAATGAACATTGACATTAGAAACAGTGCTCTAACGCCATTATAATAAAGGTCATATTGCTATAAATTCCCGATGCGTGATATCGCATAATGGAAATTGCGTGACGTCTACCTATACATGCGAATGCGCGAATTTACTCGCTAGCTACTGTATTGAGTGCGTCGTCCATAAATAATGTCATTGGGTACAATCGATACAATATATAATAAATATAATGAACATTCGGTGCGATGTGCTTTTAACGAGAACTTTTAATCGAGTGACATTTCCAATCAATTATTATGATCCACTATTTATTGACTGTTTCACTATGGAATAATATGTTTAAATGATTATGCAATAATATTAATACGTAATATTATGAAATTGCGGATTCGCTATATCATAGTATAACATTACGAAATCATATTATATTAATGACTGATTCAACGTAAAAAATAAATATTTAATTATTAATATTATAATTATTGAGACCTGGGTCAAAGGAATCTGATGACAGCCACAAACATTGCAAAATAAAAAATAAATTTGCATACTGTAGTCAAAGTAGGTATATAATCCATTTGATTAAGTTCAAAACTTATTTATAGAAAAGATTATAAATAAACTTTAAGCATTTCATACAATCTTCGCAAAATTATGCAGACCTCATAAAGGTCATTTGTATCTTTTTTATCACCAGATATATCTCGCTTTATTTTTGTTGCACGAAAAAGGTTAAATGATCATCTTTTGAATAACAAGGTTAATTTTTACAGTGTATTTTATGTAGTATTACAACTTAGAACTAAGTATGTCATTATCATTAATAAGGTATGTTGCCAACCGCTAAGTAAAAATCTACAATTCTGTGAAAATTATGCAGAAGTAAGCGGAGCAAAATAACAATTGTATCACCGTATAAGTAAAAGAGTGCATTTAGGTAAATTAGCGGTTTAAACTAGTCGTAACGTTAATATTGGTGAAACGTTGATTAAAAATCATATTTAATGCACATATATTATTTGCAGATATAATATATCTGCGAGTTCTTACCCAACCTGTACGTTTAGGTTTTAATTTGTAAACAAATAAACCATTCATTGATTCAATAAACAATACAAATTCTTGAAACATTAACTCTCTCATTAATTTCAACCAGAGTTTTTTTCTAATATTTTCCCGGTTTTATTATAAAACTCAAATAATGAAATGAAGAAGGTATCTAAGCAGATACTGGAAAATTATAGCATATACCACAAGCGGATAACCAAAAATTTATTAAAAAAACTTATCAAGAATGATCTCCATCCGTAATGTAAGGACGAATAATGGAAAGGGTAGATACCTACATACGTCATAATTTATATTGTATTTATATTAATGTATACTATGGTATCTAAGATTTATTAGATTTCTGCACTTAAGAACATACGGGTTCTTTCCTCATGATAATGATAATAAAATGAATTTCCCGACTCGTTTTCGTCTGGGAATGCTGAAGAGTGATTGTCATTTTAAAGCATTTCTTTTTACTTCTTCGTATGTTCATTTACAATCAATATACTGGCACATATTATTTTCATGTTCCCACTAATATCACTCGTAACTATACGGTCTTCAAGATACCTCGTCGCAAGACAGATTTTATGTTTCATTATGCTATGTATCGTGCGATTAACTTATTCGGTGGCACCATAAAGGTTGATTTATTTTTTATCATCTATATTATGTTTGTGGACGTGTTAAATAGGCTAAATTTATAATTATATATATCATGTTTCTTTATAATTTACATAAACACATGCTGTCTTTTCTACTTTCTTATTATATTAGTTGATATTTTGTAATATCAACTAATATAATGTATATAATTTTGTATTTATTATGTATTATGGCGCATTGGCCAATCGCTGTAATGCCGTCATACTCTTTTTCTAAATAAATAAATAAATACTAAAATATTAATCCATGGTTGTTACATATATATATTCATACATAATTCGAACTGGTACTTTAGAAATACAATAGTCATATATTATATTAGAAAAAATATTGGTGTCGAACCAAGAATTATTACATTCATTTAATAAAAAAATATTTAAAAATTATTAACCTTTTCATTAACAAGCAAATTTTACTAGATAGATACCTGTATGTCAGCTATTTTTAGAATTAAAAAAAAAACGCATATTTTTCGAATTTTTCAAGACTAAAATGATAAATATTGTTAATTGAGTCATCAATTATAGGTCATCATTATTGCCTTGAAAGTATACACGAATAGACAAAAAATACACGTGTTGTAGAAAACTGAGTCGCGAGTTAACTCGCTTGTGGCTCGACATTATATACAAACTTTGGAGAGTTAACTGGTTTCTGGCACTCTCCGATTTAAATGTCATCTGAGAATAAAGGTACATACTTATTATGAATGCCTCGATTCAAAATCTCGGAAACTGTTGATAGATATTAAAGAAGCACCACGGATATAATTATAGTTTCTGTTTAATTTAGTCGTAACAGGTGGCTTAATTAATTGATAAAACACATAGTACCGAATAGTCACTAGTATATTTTTTTTTAAATATTAACAAAAAAAAAATCCTATGATAAATAATTGTAAACTTGTCTTGTATAATATTATTTATTGCATACAAAATATTCAATAGAACTGTACATGATAGACTTATGTTTTTTTTTCGTTCAATGAATATGAAAATAGTACACAGTATTATAAATCATACTTGGAAAACTTAAAGAAAATTTGACGGAAAAACTGAGAAAACTAGTATTGGGTTAAGTATCAAATTTAGCATGTAGCGGAAAAATGTTCATTGAAAATATCGATTTGGACACCAGATGCCTTTAATCCATTTATCCGAAAAACAGAAACAGTAGTTGATATCCAGTTCCATTTCTGCTACACTGATAATCCCAAATTGCCTCTAAGGCTCCTTTGAAAAGGTTTCCAGCGTCAAATGGATAAGTGTCACTTCACACTCAATAAAACTCAATCAATAAAGCCTTCGTTCATTTTTTCCCTCCCCTTTGTCTCTCCAATAAAAGCTCTCTGCTTAGGCTCGGAGAAGTCAAAATATTTGAAGGCTTCTCTCGGCGAACGAATTATAACTTACTTTGCTAAAGTTCACGGAATTTCCGTACTTTATTTTCAATAGATAATGAATAAATTGAGTTAATACAATGGAATCTTTGGTGATACTCCGGTAGCCGGTATTTGAACTGCCATAATTATTTTAAGGATCTACCTAATCTTTTTATTGATATTCTAATTTATTTTTCTTTGTATAACTTATAAGTTTTAAATTTAATCAAGTTATGTACTTTGCATACTCTAATCGTCGTCATCATCAGCCAGAATCTATCCCCTGCTGAATGAAGGCCTTTCCAAGCTGCTTTCACTTCTTTCGGTCCCGTGCGTTGCGTTGCCACGTACTTCTGCAAAACTTTATTATTTCATCGATCCAGCGGCCTCTAGGTCTACCTTGCGGAAGTTTTGTATTTCTTGGATACCACTGGATGACTAAATTTGTCCAACGATTGTCCTTTCTTCGAGCTGTGTCCAGCCCATTTCTATTTGAGGTTTTATGCAAACTTAATTACATTGAAAACCCTTGTCTGTTTCCTTATCCACTCATTTCCATTTTTGTGCTTTCGCGTTATGCCCAGCATGCACCTCTCTATATTACGTTGTGCCACGCTAAGTTTTTGGATCTCTCTTTTACTTAGGGTCAGTGAGATTTCTCGCCGAACCAAACTGGCAAACTGCACCAGAGTGCATTTGGGCGCCTGAATAGTATATTAAAAAGTGACTTCCCATTGTGGCTTAAGCGTAAAGTGTTCAACCAATGTGTGCTACTAACACTGACGCATGTACTCATAATGTAAGAAAAATTATGAGTAGTGCAATGCGGAATGGAAAGGTGCATGTTGGACATAACGCGTACAGATTACAAAGTAAACCAATGGACAAGGAAGTAGACATTAGTAAGCTAAGTGACAGAAGTCGCGAAACAGATGAAATGGCAATCGGCTAGCCACGTCGTTCAAAAAGTGGACAACCACTGGACAAATTTCGTCATTCAGTGGTACCCAAGGGACACTAAACGTCCACAAAGATATCGTACAGCGCGATGGATAGACGAACTCACAAAGTTCGATAGAACTGGGTACGTGGGAACAAAGAACTGGGAACCGAGAAGAGTGGAGGGAGCTAGGAATGCTTTCACCGGGCATTGGATCGACCTCGGCTGATGATGACACTGTCTTTGGAATTTGTTGAAAATATTTCACGTAATTAATGATTTTAAACATATTACAGACAGTGGTATCATAATGCTGGCATTCATTTTCAAAGTCGCCGCATCTCAACATGTAATTTTTGTATTCCATCCCGTTTCAAGTAGGTAACCCGGCCATTCGGGACTACGCTAAAGAAAATCACGCCTAATAGTACATATTATCCCGGGATAATTAATTAGCTCTCGAAATACGACATAGCATATTTATTACCTTTTAATTTTATTGATTTCGGAGTTATTTGTATGGTGATCGGAATTTGCATATCTTCTTTATAAGTGCATAACTTATTCATTATTTCCACAATAAAGTCACCGCGTGCTTCTATGTATTTTTTATTACTTTCAGTGGAGATACTATACCACTAAATATAATTATTGAGTAGCCTAGAGACATAACTCATATATTCCAAAAAAAAATGCTCAAAGAGTTTAGAGATAATCGCAAAAACCCACCAGACTACTGTTTTTTGTAATTAGAAGAACTACTGGAGTCGATTTACATTATTTTTTAGCCTTAGGAGTATTATATAAAATATATATTATTCTAAAGACTGCAGACACAGCAAACTATGAGAAATAAAGCTTATTGATTGGTTAGAAAAGTCTTGATGACAGAACACATATTATCATTCATTGAAAATGTGAGTTATGAGTGTTATGACACCAACAGTCAATTTTCGTCAACGTTTTTGGGATGGTTTAAAGTTACTTTTAATAGCCAACTATTTTACAACGTTTTTTTTAGCTCGTATTCTTATTTTTCCGGTACAAATCTTGCAATCGATTTTTAATTAACATCCCGACTAGCTAGACATTTGAAACTTTTAAAATATATCAGAACACGATGCCAATGCATTTTTTTCAATACTTTTAGCCATCTTTAAGTAG
This sequence comes from Rhyacophila brunnea, assembly GCF_057557595.1. Classification (NCBI taxonomy): domain Eukaryota; kingdom Metazoa; phylum Arthropoda; class Insecta; order Trichoptera; family Rhyacophilidae; genus Rhyacophila; species Rhyacophila brunnea. The sequence goes on along the minus strand of NW_028232904.1, from coordinate 23,646,826 downwards.
AATTGAATTCATTTTCTGTTATTTCTGTTTTGTATGAAAAGTTATTTTGACACCATTATTGGTTGCTAAGCGGATTGTCCTAGCAACTATATTACTAATATATACCTACGTGAGTTACTATGGAAATTAAAATGAAATGTCAATATGACATTTCAGTATTCTATGATCGTTTAAGCTAGTCAAGTCAAGTTTATATGATTCAATAGAAAATTTAAAAATGTTGTTTATAAAAAGTTCTTTTTACCTTGTAATTTTATTATTTCTTAATATTGATTAATGTCTTTAGAATCACTTTGTATATTTAACTAAAAAATGACAAAATGTGAGTTATCTAGACGACTTAATTATTATAGAATTTGCAAATAAATAAATAACATCGTTTTAGTCATAATAATTATTGCACAATTCTTCACAATGTCATTGTTAACTATCTTCACTTGTTTTCAATTTTTTCGTACTAGTATTTGTACGGAAAGCGAATAATAACTACTTTTGAAGACTTGAGAAACAAAAATTGGACCAAGCAATCTCTTCTATCTAATGTTAAGATTCGATGCTGTAACTAGCTCGGATAAGTACTACAGATACATTAAAAGCGACCTGGCCAGCCTTTTCTTCACCCAATCGTATTCCGGTGTATATTATATTATATCAAATGTCAAACTCTCTGGTTCTGATACATACTTTTATTTTAAAAATACCTAGTCAGGTAGATTTATTTGAGCTTAAAAGCTGTTGATTTTATAACAAACCCCAGTTTATTTATTATGTGTATGTTATTAGTACTTTTACTTTTTAGCAACACTTATGCAGAGTATATTTTCCACTCGACTCGGCTCATTTCCCAATCGCGATCATTTCAAAGGAAGCCTATCGAAGCTTTTTTCAGTAGGGATGCGAGATTTTTTCTTTTTTCAGCTCAAGTAAGTACTCACTTATTTCTGGAAGTATCTACTTAGTGGGAACATTTAAATATATATATATTTACTTCCAGCGATTATATTATGTTCCGATGGAATTAACTTCTACTCTGTTTAACTTTGTAGAAACGAATCGTTTAATAAATGGGTAGGTATTTTTTAGCATTTCATAAGAGGTTCTCTCTTTGTTTTGTTTAATCAATCATTCCTGTATCGACAGAATATTTTATATTTATTTAGTAGAAATAATATCAAGTATTTAATTATGCCGTAAATATATACAGACATTTTATTTTATTTAAAATCACATTAGGTAGGTACTTTATTATGTTTTCATCCAATACTGAATATAATATACACAAGGTTATTTAAGTATTTTGCGACGGCGATTTTTATTAGACTGTAGGATGGGGATGATTTGGATAGTAGGGTGCTAGTACAGAGATGAAATTTAGGCACTAACCTCTAATTGTGATAAGGCGGGCGTGCTGGAATGACGCCGAGTTCCCGCAATCATACACTAGTACTATCACTCTCGGGGTTACACTGTCTTGAGATGCAGATGAGTTTATGATAGATGGTAGATGGGCTTAAGCGAAAACGAAGGTCATATAATATTTTCTTGATGAGTCACCATGTGTCACGGCGATTCATGCTCAAAACTTATGAAAGTAATGAAGTCTCGACGGGTAACAGGTAAACAGGTGTTTATGCCAATAATAATGAACAATTACTGAAGTATTAAGAATTATCAAGTACTTCAGCTGAGGCATGGTTTAAAAATATCGTGACTAGGCAATGCGCGGATTGTGCAAATGACGCATGCCAAAAGAAATATAATTTGGCATATAAATCCAACATGTGTCCATTTAATGTGCTGTTTATTGTTCTATTAGTAACAATATTAATATATTCATTGACATGTTTTCTTTTTCAAGTAAATGGGTAACATTTTTAGTCATCTTTACACGATTTAAGAATTAATACCCCCGTCGCTATCACGAAACAAATTGACGTATTCACACCTCGACGTTCGCTCTCCGAATGCCAGCGAGTCCAAAATTTCATCACGCCTATAGTTGAAAATTATCTGCCGTTTCATCGCTGTAGGATTCGTTTGTCGAATAGAACAAAATATGTTCAAGTGACGAAAAAAAAATTCATAATCCTATATTTAAATACATGGAGATATTTAAATTGTTATTTTTACAGCATACGAATGATTTATTCATTACCATTACAAAGTAATTTAAAGAAAAGAATGGTTGTGGTCAATTTAGATACAAAAAAACATTCTGCATTAAAAGATCGATTTCGATAAAAACGGATATTCGACAAACCAATCCTATATTGACGGTTTTACTGAAGTATCATCTTAATAAATTTTATTAAATATGAACATAATTGTGAACTATTTTACTTAACTTTCCTAAATTTAAAGTCATAAAAAAACTTATCGAATACAATTTGTTTGAATAAACACATGCCAAAAAAGAGTCTACCTTTTATATTTTTTTTACAAGGAGAGTAAAACGGCTGTTGGACAAAGTTTAAAGACAAAAGGGATATTTTTAACGGGAAGAAGCGACACCGTTTTCCATAAGTTTGCGTTAAAAAGGTCTCGAATATACAAAAGGCCCAATTTGCGTCGTAAAAACCTAAAAAACCCAATAATTTCTTCCTCCACTCTGCGTTATAAAATAACGGAAAAAATACTCGAGTCTATCGCCCCAACGGAGGAAGAAAAACTTAAATAAATAGTTATTGATCGTGTGATTTGTGAAATATATTGGAAAACTGAAATAGCACCAAGCCAATTGATGACTACAAGCATTACTGTCGAAATGTTTTATTTTCGGCAGCTCGATTTTGTTGTTTGACGACGTGTAGATCGATGTTAAAAAAATACCATTATTTTTTTTAGAACGTACTGATTGTAATCCTTTACAGATTTTGTTAATCCCGGTATAATCGGATTAGTTTTTTTATAAATATATATCAGTATTAAATGAAAGGCGTTAAGTCGACAAACAATATTATGTTTTAACAATATGAAACTAGATGTTTTTATTTCATTCACACGCAGGGAATAATAGTGGCACAAGTCCAAATTTGTCATTTTTGAGTTAAGTATGCAGAAATATTCCAAGATATCATTTTCTATCCTCACAAATAACGACATAATTATTAAAAATTTAATGGTGGCCTTAAAAGCATTTTTGTCATTATCATTATAACATGTTACTTGAATTTAAGCAGAAATAGTGACACAATGAGCATTGTGCCTCAAATGTGCCAACTTCTTACTTTTAAAAAGTAAATTTGAAAAAAACTGATTTAACATACCAAAATAAAATATTCAAACTGCTCTCCTGCAAAAACAAGTTTTTTGAGTAGTGCCACTATTATTCCCCGGGTGTAAATTATATTTAGCTTCACATAATTCACAATATTATGTTTTCCATTAATATCGAAAAAAAAATTAAGTACTCACGAACTATAATATACTTCAGTCATGTTAGGTGAAAAAATCCTTTTCCTAGAAGCTATTTGGTTGCACTTTTAGCAGTGAACTGTAATTTGGAAGTCTTGGTGGTGGATTACAGGATGCCAGACACTGACCTTTATAGCTGCTGCTTCGGCGTTCTTGCACTGACGCAATGGTAAACAGACGGTACACTTTTGTTGGATGATATTATATAAGGTTGATGAATGATGATGACAAGTTCATGATGAATGATAGACGTGACGTTCACTCAAACCGTAACAGATTTAGTGCAACGAAAGTCAAACAGGTCATACGTTTTGTATGAATTACTCCGTAGTTAACGCGGCCTCGATCGTATCGTATCAGATATAGCCCGATAGCTTTATCAAGCCTACGATCTCGGCTGTCTTGGAGTAACTGAATGTAAATTGCAATTGCTGTCTACTCATGACCCGTAACTGCTGGTTACCCTGGTCTGGCGACAATAATAAATAAGGATTCGAGAGTAGGTGGGAAGAAAGAATGAGGGCTAGCATATTTGGCCCAACCACTATTATTATAAAAGAAAGACTTTGCATAATACCTAAGTGATAGTTGCCAGTTGCACATGCTGTGCTACGGTCGCCATATTGGAAAATAGGGAAAGATTTTCAGTTTTTTTAGCTACATTTAATTATCGGCTTAAAATATCGAAAAATATTTTAAACAAAATTGTATAAAATTAAAAAACATGAAAATATTATTAACAAGGCGTGAACAAAAACGATGCATAGGTGCAAGTGAAAAAGTATTCGGCGACACGCGCTAGAGTAAGATAAAAGGTTTACAGATGTGAGAAATGGTTTGCTACGGTGTAGCCGGCAAATCTTAGCTTATTGCTTAACTAAGCGTTCATAACCGTATTGCTAAAATTGCTATCTTTTGTGTTAAACATAAAGTCAGTGGTAAATATTTTTAGTTAATTAAGTAGGAAAGATGGTTCTGTGTGTTGTATTAAAATATGGTAGCCGTACTGATAAGCAAGAAGATGGTATTACGTTTCATAGGTAAGTTGATACATGTTCGTGATAATTTATTTGTATATTATTATATATTTTAATATCAGTGACCTTGTGTTTAAAATAACTTAAATTATGGATATCTTTACCTAATGGTTGCATTTTGACCGCTTAAAAATACTATATAACGTAAAAAAAATGGAAAATTATATTTAAATTCTGAGCGTCTAGTGCGAGCACTTTGGGCGAGCACTAGCAAAATGGTCTATGGTCTCAAACATTTGTATACGAATGCGTTCGCTCGCCCACAAACCAAACGCACGGTACGCAGCTTCATTTAGCAATGCAATGGGTGGCGTTTAGATGTATTTATAGTCTTACCTTTCTCTCTCTAGGGTCTGAATGTTTTACAAACTATTCGAAAATGTGAATTTAGCTATAGTTCTATATTTTATAATTAAAGAATATACTTAGTTAATATTTAAAAAAATTGATTACGGCTCCACACTTTCATTAACTTCCTTCGAACTGTTACAAATTAAATATTGTAATATCGCATAATGATTAATTAATAAGTAATATTTTTACACAGATCTATTTAAATATTCAAATATGTGTAAACATCACAGTGGCACACGATAAGTTTTATTTTCAGAAATTGTGTATTTGCCTTCTAATTATTACAACATACCACTAGTAATTACTTCGGCAATTTGAAATTCGAATTATTGATTTGATGGCTTAATAATACGATCCAATTAAAAGTATAAATGTCTATTATTGACATTTGCGTATTCTTTTATAATTGTATGTCTCTTATTATCTTTCACTATAAATAAGGGTAATGTAAGACAAATAATTGTACCGATGACGTCATTGTTTAATCTTACAATCTAAGGGTCGTATGTATAAGATTCCCAAATACTTTATAGGCTATATACTGCTCGTTTGCATGCATGATATAAATTAAATCCGTTGTAAGGCGTCCATATAATGGCAAACTTATAAAATTTCATTCCCCGATCACTAATTCAAAATTTTGAAAGTGTGCGAACGGTACCATATAATTTTAATAATCATAAATGAATAGTTATTTTGAACTTTAAATAATTTATCAGTTATTTTATCACTTTTATTTTATAATTCTACTGTTGCAAAGGATAGAGTATTCCCAGTAAACATTTCCATTTGGTGGCATTACATACAGTTATATTATGACTAGCATCACGTCAATCACTTCTATTATGAGCATTATTATGTAATGATCTCTGTATAATATTATCATGTATACCAATCACCATATGATACTATTGATGTTGTCAGTGTGTTTGAGACTTCAGTTACAGTTATCTCACAATTAGCTAAGTAGGTAGGTACCATAATATTTTGAAAAAATGCTTCCGATTCTTCCAATTGCATATATGAATGCCAGATACAGCAGTAGGTACATATATTTGCAATCGTTTTGCGGAGGTATTTTATCGTAATCTTACGTAAATCTATGTTATCTCTCCATAAAAAATACTGCGTTTTTCGATGTAAGCGAAATACGAGAGCATTGTATCAGCTACCTACTATCTAGATTATAGACTATGGATCAAAATTATACGTATTTTGTAAACAGCATGACTAGGAACTGTTTTTAAAGTTCGCAAATGTTTTACAGAGTCTGCAAAATGAACGAGGGCCGCAAACAAACGTTTGTTGTAATGAATGCATTGTTAAAATGACATTTGAAAGTGACAGATGAAGCAGTCATTTTGAATGACGTGTGACGTCAGATTGCTTACGTCACATACAGTACTATACGCTATATGGTGGAAAATCGGTTAAATAGCTTACAAAAAATTTGGGAATCTCATACAGACGGCCCTAAATCTATTATTATTAAGCATCATCAGACGATAAGGCGACTCTCATGGTGCAGTGCGTAAGGCGCTGACCTTCCAACAGAGAGCTCTGGATTTATTTCAGGTGAGGACACAATATTTATGTGTTTTTCTCAAAGCCTAAGTGTCTGTGATTGTTCAAAAATGACTAACAACCACCTTGTACGTAAAAGCAAGGTCATGGCTATTAATAATTCTAAAAAAAGGTCTCCTCTTCAGACGGGATCGGTCTACTGCTAGATGAAGGCCTCCCTTATATCACTTAACTAGTTCTTTGCTGCCACATACACTCATCAAAGTTTATGAGTCATCCATGAGGTCGTTTAATACCCTTTGGGTACCAATGACGCCATTTGTCCATCAGTTGTCCACTCGCCGAGCAACATTTCCAGCGTATTGACATTTTACCTGCTTAGCGACCTTCCTTCGCTTCCTTATCCATTGTTTTCTTTTGTGGTCTTTCTGTGCTATGCCCTTCGAAGTATGGAGAGGTGCATGCTGGGCATAACGCGAAAGGACAAAAAGAGATATGAGTAGATAAGGAAACAGACAAGAGTTTTCGATGTAATAAAATTCACTAAAAACCTATAATAGAAATAGGCTTGACACATAGCTCAAACAAAGGACAATCTATGGACAAATTTAGTCATCCAGTGGTACCCAAGAGATACAAAACGTTCGCAAGGTAGACGTAGAGGTCGCTGGATCGATGAAATGATAAAGTTCTGTGGAAGTACGTGGCAACGCAACGCACAGGACCAAGATAAGTGGAACCAGCTTGGAGAGGCCTTCATCTAGCAGTGGATAGATTCAGGTTAATGATGATGATACTATCGATGGTTTAGTGCACAGATATTGTATGTCCAGTTTAGTATGTTTTGAGAAAATCGAAGTTTAAAATTTGAGATGCATAAGAAATGGACATACCTATTGTGTATTTGAATGATACAGTATCTTCTAAAAATATCATATTTGGAGGTTCAATAGTTTTACAACATAAAGATAATATTATGATGCAGACGAACATTTTGTGTAATAATATGTTAACTCAATTTCGACAAAAACTGGACATACAATATCTTTGCACTAAACCATCGATATATTAGTTATGATAGTTTTGATATTATATAACTTTATAGATGGATTGTTATACGTGATTTTTTTATAGCTAAAAATATAAAATAATGTAAAAATATTCTGTATAAAAAAGGTTTTACTAAAGCTCTTTGGATATCTTATTTTTATATGATGTCATATAAGATATTAACGCATGATTTGATATTTTTATTTGGATGATTAGTCCTGCCGATGTAACTTGACATTTTATCTTAGATTCCACGATATTATTATATCCTGCCTAACGCGTCTTCAACAGACATTCACTTAGTAAGTATGGTACGTATACTGAAAAAAGCTTACATTTTAAATTGCCTGATAGGTAGGTACTTTAATGGCAGAGATCAAGATTGGGCCTATCGTAGGTGTCACAGATACCTGATGATAATATCTTTTATGGATTTGACTTTATCTCTAGTCTTGGCTAAATGAAAGCTCTCCGACTAAACTTTCTTCCACGCACATTTACGAAATATGTTGAATACTGTTCGCAGAGCGTGAAGCTTAGGAAAGCACGTGAACTTTTCCCTCAACTACCTTTTTCATATTTTTGCGAAGTAAAAGTTTCGGTTGGTCGTCTTCTTTTTATGCTATTCTTTCGTAGCTTTTAAGGAAGGCATTTGACCTGGAACTTAATTCCTAAAATACAAATGTTTTAGTCATGGCATTATTGTATTTTTTTTATTAATATTTCTGTTAAACATTTTTGTGTTATTTTTATGTAATAGTAATGCTTATTAGATTTTTTTATATAGTATGTAATATTTGTTTTATTATTTAATGGAATTCATTAGTATTCATTAGTAATTACGATATAATATAGACAATTAATAATACATTAGCAATAACAAAAGTAAACAGAATAAAAATTACTTATTCCACTTTGTTAGTTAAAGTTTGGACCGGTTTCGTCCTCCTCAAAGAGACATTATTAATGATAACAAATCATTAATCAAATAATTCAATGTAGTTCCACCATGAATTGACAGTTGACACTATAAACAGAAAAACAATGTTAAAATTTTGTATATTATGAAATAAGGTCCTCCAATTTGACTCTGCTTCGGAGATTAAGTCAAAATCAGCTTCTGACGGTTTTATAACGAATAATTTACGACAAATCAGCTGAAACTATTTTTTTTAGTAGAAAAATACCAGATAGCAATGCCAATTGTCAATATTCATTATCATGGCTAAGTTTTGTTACAGAAACTATTTTGAATAAAATCACATTTAGACTTTAAAATCATCTGTCAAACTATTATGAGAGTATCCGATCATTTTTTTTCTTTAATCGCTCGATTAAAAATAAATGTTTTCCTAATTTATTCGTCGGATTATTTTTCTAACTTAGGTTGTACGTTTACGTGTATGTTTTTTTTAAACTTATCCCACTTAATACGTCTTCTACATAATATATCCAGTTACTCCTACATATTTTAATATTATATTTTATCTCATGAGTTATTTACACTGGTACACATAAATCAAGACAAATATAAAGGTGATAATATTTTATTATTATGTTTATTTTTGATTAGCTTTAAGAATTGTAAAATGTAACAGACAACCTTCTTATACAAATAATAGATCAACTTACCAAAAATTCCAAGAACGCAAAGTTCAGGTATCGAGTTATGCCACCTAATATACTACCATCGATTGTAAATGGACAGGATATCAGCGCATCTATTCCATACACAAGACTGCTATCGGTGGTTATCAAGGGTAGTTTATCATATTATGTTTGTATTGAGGTATTAGCCGTTTAAACTGTCAAAATTGCATATTATTTCGCTCTAAAAGTTAAGGCGGTACTTCAGTGAAACGGCAAATAGTTTTTAACTATTATAGTTATTTTGAACTCGCTGGCAATCGGAGAGCAAACGTAGAGCTGTGAACACGCCAATTTGTTTCGTGATGGCGATGGGGGTATTAATTCTTAAATCGTGTAAATTGGACTAAAAAACGTTACCTATTTACTTGAAAAAGAAAAGATGTCAATGAATATATTATTATTGTTACTAATATAATAATAAAGAGAACATTAAATGGGCGCATGTTGGATTTATATGACAAATTATATTTCGTTTGGCACGCGTTATTTGCACAATCCACGCATCGCGTAGCCACGATCTTTTTAGACCATGCCTCAACTGAGATATAGCCTTAATACTGCCAAGAGAAGTGCTGTTAAAATATTGCACTTATTATAGCAGCCTTGTCTATAGAATAGATGCGCTGTGCAGTCGGATCTGACCTCTTACTGGAAACGTCTGAATAAAGCTAACGCTTTCCCAGATAATTAACTATTTTTATAGCTACCTGTTTGTATGCGGTATATTCCTTTTTGATTCATTTAAAAAAAAATACTGAAATTTTATTGTGACTAAGTGAAAATATGGCTGCCAAATTGACAGCTCATCTACTTCTGTATTTTTACCACGTTTTTATTAGCTCGTATTCTTGTTTATTCTGTACAGATTTTTTCTTGTGCAGTACAAATTTTTTAATTAACTTCCCGACTAGCTAGACTTTTGAAACTTTTAGAATATATTATCAGAACACGACGACAATGCATTCTTTTAATACTTTTGGTCATTTTTAGGCATAATTGAATTCATTTTCAGTTAATTCTGTTTCGTATGTTTTGGAAAAAAATCGTTAAAAGCAATATTTACTACTAACTATTATTGGTTGCTATGTAAGTACTAGCAACTAAATTATTAATATATACGTGCGTTACTATGGAAATCAATATGAAATGTCAAAATGACATTCTAAATTCTTTATTATTAGTAAATGGGCTCCCTAAATACATAGACATTTTCAGTGATGTACTTTGCATTTTGTTTTTGAAACTTTATTTAACCGTATAAAATTGTAAGTTTTATGTTTTCAAAACTTTATTTTTCTATATTATAAATTATACTTAATAAGTATCTTTTGATTTTTTTTTCTGTTATTGTTATTATTATATTCTATATTCTCTTTTTCAATCTTGTGAGGGTAATATTTTGTTATAATGTAAATCTCGTGTTGTGTACGTCTTGAATTTAGATTTGTTATGTCCACAATGTTTTGTATTCTTAAATAAATATAGAAATAAATAACGAAATACTCATATAAAAGCAAACATATGAAAACAAAATATTCATTAAATTGATTGAAACAAGTGTGAGTATGGTTCGTTTAATTTGCGGCCTGAATTTCAAACCAGGTAGGAAAATAATAATTATTTCAAGTTTTGGGAAAATTATTTCAGTTTCAAATGTCAGCTCTACGTCACATCCGTTTTGAAAGTTTGGGTTTATATACTTACTATCCTTATATTATGATGGAGATGCTAGTATGTACATAATGTACGCAATTTGGCACGATTACTGATTCCTGTATTATTACAGCCCCCAGAAACCTTACCAACTACGATTTTAGAATACTGTTAAACAGTGGCAACACTGAAGGAAGAATTAAATAATTATAATATTATTACAAATACATATTTTATTTTACTGCCTGTAATTTAGTTTTTTCATATATTGTAATTAATGCATTGCAAAGTGCCAACTCCTGGGTTTTATTTAATTTTGAATCTCACATCTGAAAAATTTAATAATGGCTTTGATTCCACAATGTTGTGTTTGTTAAAACAAAATCCGGATTCTTGAATTTGAATAATTCTACTTATTCGTTTCTTGATCCATATGCATGGATTCCGGTTGGTGTCCAGCAGGACTCTCTTGGTTGTGAATATGAGCAAGGTACTTTCACGGCATTATAGTCGTCGGATTGGTGTCCAACATGACTACGATTCTCCAAAGGAGATGGCCCGAACGAGACCGTGAGGGTCATATTAACTATCTGATTGAGCTAGACCATGTATTTTAATATGATTAACTTTCACAGATTACATTATTATTATTTATACACACCATATTTCCTGCCAAAAAAATATTTTATTTTCTTTCTTTTAAAATCATGTCTTGATTTGTATGTATGAATTCACTTTTTTAAATTGGTTTGGCAGTAAGATGATGTGGAAGTAGTGATATTGATATGATCAAGAGACTAATTATTATAAGAATGCAGTGAGAGATTGGAGTGAAATAACGGGTCTACTACGTCGAGTGAAGAACTCGTGACAATAGTACCACGTAGGTCTTGTGACAGACTCGATGAGTTGAGTGTAGATTCATAGATTGTTCTTCTTATTTATATAATGCAGTATATTATATTATATTATAGATATTGCCGTAATTCTCAATCAAAACAAAAACTACTGATCTAGTTATGATTGAGTAAACGCTGACAATAATTACGAGTATTATTGCTAATGTTTTGTTTTAATAACAAAACTTACACATTAAAATGTGTCAGTGTAAATATAATGCAAAGTAGCATAATCGCCTACATACTGCGATACCCCCAGTTCAATAGGGGAACAACTCAAAATTTAAAGGTTTTGAGTTAAGAATGCTATTCGATGTAGAATAATCTTTTCTTTATAATTCAGCAAAAACAACAATCAAAAATTTATTTAATGTGTCATAAAATCAAATAACCCTTTCTGAGATTAATCAGTAATTCCGTTATATAATCAACTTCATTGGTTAATTCTTTATTAAAATGTACAATTTAATTGTGCATTGATGAATTCCACTAAATTAAATATAAAAAAACACACACTTTTATCGAAATCAAGGCTTTAAAATTAAAATGAGAATTACTGCAAAAAATTCAAACGCCATTATCTTGGAACAAGGTTTTATGAGTTGTTCCCTTATTGAACTGGGGGTATCGATATTTAATATTTATAAATTACAATCACTATAAAATAATATAAATTTTATAGTGTACTTTAGCACATCCTAGTACAGGGTTTGCGAACCTTTTTACGTACGCGTGCCAAAATTTTCCAAATATTATTTTTTGATTGTTCGACGTGCCGAGCAGTTTTACAAATGGAAAAAATAAAATTAATTCCATTATAAAAATCAAACATTATAATAATTATTGAGTTCTTGACGTACAAATTGACGTCAGAATTTCTCCGATCAGGTGAGGTATTCTCTCGCTACAGTGGTCTCAAGCATTATAATATATATCTATAAAAAAAGAGGTTTGCGGCACCGCTTCCCCCGCTGCCTGATGAGGTCACCGCGATAACAATATATGTGACGCATAAAACCTAACCTTAAACGTAATGCCTATTCTTAATATTTATGAAATGTGATTTGTCATTTACTCATGAATTTCGTTGTTTCCGTTTGCGCATCAGTTGGTAAATATTATTCGTAACAATATTATTAAAAATCGATGAAAGTATGGATGGCTATGTCGTTATTATTTTGTAATATTTCTTTAACATAAAATATTCGCGTGCTATGCAAAATCATCTCGCGTGCTATAGGTTTGCCATCATTGTCCTAGTATAAAGCAGCTGTTAGCATTTATATGTAGAAATATAATAATAAACAATGTACCTACATTAAAATATATTATTTAAAAAATATTTATCCCCCATTCTTACGCCCCTGTTCCTAATTCTTGGTTACGCTACTGCCATAAGATATTGGGTCAGGTCTAAATTGAGAATACTGCGAATAATCTAAGTTTGCGTAGATATTCTCTCTCATAATATGCAGATGGCTTCGACTGATTCTACTTTATGTTGCGATATTATTAATATTCATTTCGTTTTGAAGTACTGGATTATCTAAATAGGTATTTAATATTATTCACTGAAACGTTACTTAGTTAAATATAATTGAATGAACTATGTATCGAAATGACAAACAGTTTTAAGGCTGTTCTATTTGTAAATAAATATAATTTTATTTTATTTTCCTATAAGCTTATTTTAGAACGCGTGCAGAAGAAATTTCTTCGATGTCTTTATTTTAAGACATTTAACTATTTTCCTTTCAATAATTCGTCAAATGATTATTTTCCGATTGCCTTTCTACAAGGCATGCTTACTTTTCACTCTCTTGAATCTCGTCGGTCTGTTCTTCTCTTGAAACACTTTTGCTTGTTAGCGCGAGGGATGGTTTCCAACCCTGGTGTCCTAATAAATTTGAATTTACATGCGCCTGCCAATTACCTACGTGGTTGCAGCCATGATTTATTCTGGATCGGAACCGTTTCCTCGTGTCAAGCCTATCAGGCACCATTAGCGAGTGGTACAAGATTGGTAAATGCGCTCCCTAAAGACATAGACATTTTCAGTAATGTACTTTGCATTTTATTTTTCTGTGTAAAATTGTATGTTTTTGTTTTAAAAAAATTATTTTTCTGTATTAAATTGTACTTTAGTATGTTTTGATTTAATTTGTTTTTCTGTTATTATTATTATTATGTTCTATATTGTAATATTTGTTATAATGTAAAGCTCATGCTGTGTACGTCTTGAATTTAGATTTGTTATGTCCACAATGTTTTGTATTCTTAAATAAATAAATAAATAAATACAAAGAATAATTGCTTGTTAATGAATCGACATATAATATTTAACTAACTTACATACGTATTATAATAAAATCTGTCTAAATATATCAGTGGCGAAGGGTGGAGGTAGGCTGTTATCCGACATAGATAGTGCACACTAAGCTTTGTCAGTCAAATGTATTTGTTGTCATTAAACTAAGACTACAATGCGTAGATAGAGTTTGTTAGTTTTAAAAATTCAATTAAGCCCTGCCCATTTCAAGCCATATGTCAATAATTGTCAAAACATATTCGTTTCTCTATCAAATATCTTCTTATATATTTAGAAAACACATACCTAAATATTGTATCCGGGAATCGAATCCAGAACTCTCGGGTGGAAGGCCTGCGCCTTACGCACTGTACCACGAGAGCCACCGATGATGATAATATTATAGAGATTAATAGTAACAACTTGTTGAAAGGTTTTTTAGAAGCACAAAACTGATTCATTCAGGCTCAATTAATTGCTTAATAAAAAAAGAAATCTGGCACGTGTATATATTTACTAGCAAGCCAAAACCGTTGAAACAAATAGCGCCACTTCGTTATATATAATCAAAGGTCTTTTCAGTGTACGGTTTTGTATTATAGTTGAGATTATCATCGGGCGTCTATGAATGAATGTGGGTATGTTTTTAATTAATATTTCCCCCATACTTCACATCACGGCATAACAATGGGCTGAAATGAACCTCGCAAATCACGCCACGCTAAATGGAAGCTTCTAGTAGGCTTTATAGAAAAAAAGCTTTTGAGGCTCTATAGCGATTTGTTCATTTATTAATATAGGATGGGATAGGCTTAAGCATTTTGCCTATACTATACAATAATAATTACTGTATTATATTATTTTATTATCGTATTCATTACTTAACCCATTTCACTACATTCTCTTTACACATCTTGCGTTCTGAACCATTTAAAGCTTTAAGCTTTGACTATTATTTCAACTTTGGAAAGCGAATATAGATTATTTGTTGAGCTTTTATGGACTGTAATTTTGAAGGATGTTTGTAGGTTCCGGATCTGGGCGATTTACACGAGAATGACAGGCACGAACCTTTGATGTTGAGAGGGCTGGCGCGCACTGGAACTGGTCACGGGTCACTCTATCACTTTCACTATTACACTCGGGTTAATATGGATGATGATGACGTTCGTACAAATGATCAGACACCCCGTGCCAGTACCACGGCTTGAATAGATGTTCTGATTTACTGAGCGCGTACGGAGTATTGAGTTCTTGCTTAAACGACGGCTATACTGTAGCAAGTTGACTCTTTCGTTGTCTATTAATTACTGACTGTCATTAAATAACGGTCTATTGATTACCAGTGAATATTATGTGCCTGGATGACAATAATAATAAGGATGGTAGGTATGACATATTTTTGCGTGCTTAATGTTGGGATAGGGATTATAATCGGCCCCACCAATTATAATATGTTTTCTTGGCCATTCCATGATAACTAAGGATCGTGAATACACTGTAATGCAGTCTAATTCTTTACTATCAATCTTTTCATCCCTCATATTACTGCAGTGGCGAAGGGTGGAGGTAGGCTGTTAAGATTCGGCATAAATATTTTTTGTTTCCTTTTTCCATTGAACTAAGTCTGAAATTTACATATGGTGTTGGTTAGTTTTTAAACATAAATTTACACCTGCCAAAACCAAACCATAACAGTTTTGGTATATTTTGGGCGATTCGATAAAATTGTGCACACTTTTTCATTCATACTTATTTATTTTCGTCGTATTAAGGATACAATATTATTACCTACAGATATAGTTGCCCTGCCTAAACCAAACTATAATAGATAAAATATTATTAAATATCCAAATTTAAGTGCAATTTAACTGCATAATTTTAGATATTTTATAGATAAACGAGTATTTTTTGATTATAATCTATTATTGCTTGGTTAAAGCAGGATTTAATTGAATTTCAAAAACTAACCAACAGCATCTGTAAATTGTGGTCTTATTTTAATGAAAACAAATACGTATTACTGAAAAAGTTTAGTGTCCTCTTTTTATGGCGGATCTTAATAGCCTACCTTCAGCCTTCGCCACTGCCTCATAGTATTCCTATTTTTGTCGGGGTTGAGCGAATCCTAACCCCCCTAGTAAGCTTGTTTTGCGTATTTTCTCTATTACTATAAAATGTATTAATTTTGGAACGTCAATGTTCCATATATTATTCTACATCTTTCGAGGAGTTTTTTTAATGTATGTAACTAAACAAAAAAAATACAGTTTTTTATCTCTCCTGAAAAATTTGCTTTCTGTCAGTTTTGGGGTTTTCGAAATGACCAGTTCAAATATTGGTTTAAAAAACCCCAATTTTTACAGAGTATAATAATTATAGTCCGTGACAAATACCACGTCAGACATACTTCAGAATTAATCTCAGACAGGCATGCGTACCTTCCACCACCCACCACATCTACATACCCGTTATTCAGAAGTATAACATGGCATAACAAGCATTCTTCTTCTTCTTCTTTGGCCATATCCGCCCCTTAACTGGAGCATATGGACACCACGCGGCGCCTCTAAGAATCCCTGTCGCTCGCCAGTCTTCTTGCTTAGTTTCAGGTCAAACCAGCATCCCGTAGCTCCGTATACACCCTGTAGATTGTATTTCGTGGCCTTCCAGGATGCCGAAATCCGGTCGGTTTGAAAAACAGGCAAGCCAGGTTGAAGTTCTCTTCTGGCATCCGTACCACGTGGCCGAGCCAGGTCCAACGTCGCCCTTTCACTTTCAGCGTGATGAGAGGCTGCATGGTGCGTTCTTTTATCTCTTCGTTGCTTCTAAAGTCATACAACCGCACATCCAGTATTCGTCGCAAACATCTATATTCAAAGCTCAGTATACGGTTGCTCTGAGCATTCGTAAGGTGCCATGATTCGATACCGTAAAGCAGCACCGTCAGAATGCAAGCGTTGAATAGGCGGCATTTGGCACCGAGTACAACCTTAAGAAGCATTAGGGATACAATAATTATTGTACCATGAGAGTGTCCAATTAAGAAGTTTTTAAGCTTTGAATAGCACTCCATAGAGTTTATATGAGTTAAATTATAATATTATATTAAAATTATTACTGTCAATTCTCGATGAGAATAGACGTTTTCGGACTTAAATTTTTTTGCAAGTAGGTGTCATTAGAATATTATTGATTCAAGATGATAAACATACTTAAATTAGTACATACCTAGTGAGCATCTGGAGTTATTTAAAAATTTTGGACTGGCATTTTAATAATATACTAATTTTATTGTTGTTGTTCAAGACATTTAGAATGCAAATCATTTTGACATTATATTCATAAACACTTCGGTGGCTTACTATCAGTGGCAAAGGGTGGAGGTAGTAGGCTGTTAAGATCTGTCATAAATAGAGCACATTTAACTTCGTGTCAGTCAAACATTTTGGTTATCATTGAACTAACACTATAATGTGTAGATAGTGTGTGCTAATTTTTAAAATACAATTAAACCCTGCCTTATCCAAACCATAGTAGATAATTTTTCCAACCATGTCCGATCCTAATAGGATCATATGGGTCTCCACAAAGTAGAGGTTTGTATTAACAGATTTTATTTTTTACGAGAAATGGATGTCAGCCACTTGCTCAACCTATTAGGTCCATACCCTGACTCACACACAAATTGAAAAACAATACGTGTACCTGCCAGACCCAGAATTTGAGCTTGGGACCCACGGTGTGACAGTCCAACGCTTAAGCCGCGCGACCACCGTGGGCGATAAAAGTCTATCTATAAAATATCTAAAATTATGTATAGCTTAATTACATTGATGAAAGAATGTTTTTTTTATCTATTATGGTTTGGGTAGACAGGGCTTAATGAATTTGTAAAAACTAACCCATACCATCTGTAATAACATGTATTCTTAATTCAACGAAAACAAATATATATTATGACTGAAAAGGTGTAAACTATTTTTATCAGATCGCCTTTAGCATACATAAACTATTATCGATTGGTTTAGGCAGGGTTTAATTGAATTTTTAAAACTAACCGGCACCATCTGTAAATTATATTTTTATTTCAACAAAAACAAATAATTATGACCGACAAAGTTTAGTGTGCACTATTTGTGTCGAATCTTAACAGCCTAGCTCCACGCTTCGTCACTACTTACTATTATAATATAATAGACAAGCAAAAATTCGCAAAGCAAAAGTCTTCATAAATATATTATAATCATTTTATTTTAGGTTAACCGGTTATAACCGGTTCTGTGCCATTATCGAGTTTTCTCGCTCTATTTAAATTTTGCGAGTTATCTCGTCCCGCTTTAAACTCAAATTACTAGCCACTGTCGATTGATTTGCATAATCTAAAATATTAAACAGACAGTGAAATCTGTTTAAATAATTATGAAATACTAAGCCACAAATTATCGATATTACAGCGATTTTAGCAAGATCTTTACTCCACATTCAACGTATATCTGCAACCTATCAGATACTGCCATAGTAATATTATAGTAAGGTATAGAAAAGGATAAACAGGAAATCATAATATATTATTTAGATCATCATGAAATTTAATGTACAAAAAGTGTTTTAATATTAATACTTTCGACCGTAGGTACTTGATGGAATTTTAATGGATTCAAGCTCCGTATTATTCCATTTAAGTCGTTTTTTGCGACCCGGGTTTCGCCTTTTGACATCTTCAGGCGTCGTGTTCACTCATTAAAGGTAAACACACACTGACAACGAACACTCTTAACTCTAACTTATATAGAAAATCAATACAATAAAGTAGGTAAAAACTCCATTACCTACCTATCTAGTCAGAGATCACAAAAAATACAATAAACAAATAATGAATAGTTGATGTAAATCGTTAAATCTAAGAAAAATAATTAATGAAGTTAACTAATGAGATATTAGTGTTTAATAAATAATAAGATGACAAAAGGCAAAACCCGGGTCGTAAAAAACGACTTAAATGGAATAGTACAGAGCTTGAATCCATTAGAATTTAAAAAGTGTTTTGTTGAAATCCTGCTAATTTATTCGTTTCAATTAAGCATGCCTTTTAGTAGGTTAATCTTTCTGGATATGAGCCGTGGAATTAAATGAAAAATGTCATACCTACAACATCGGTTGATTAATCTTAAAAATCAGACCAGGCAGTGATTGAGTTTTCACTTTAGACAATGTTGCCATTAATCGCTCCGCGTTTCCAGTTCTCCCCACATCTATAGGATTATCAGAATAATGGCAATCTGACATGATCTTGTTATAAAGAATTTAGAATTTCCGGCACGCTTAATGCCCTTGTATGAAATAAATTGATTACTTTCCCCTAGTTTCATCTACCTACCCTCCCACCGGCCGTTGTTCGGCTACACTAACGATGTAAACATTAATGCTTTGCGATTATTAATCTTAGAAATATTCACGTGAATGCTCTTCAACGACTAAATATGATTGAGTGTTCTTTGCTCTGCCCGCTTTATGGGAAAATACTTTAATTCTTTTTAAATCTTTCATGATTTTTTCAGGGTAAGACATAAAATTTTCAACTAATAACGGGTACGGGGTAAATTTATTCATCCGTCCCAAAGATTTTGCATATCGTCACTACTTCTTCTTCTTCGATGGCGCTACAGCTCAAGTCGAGCCCTGGCCTGCTCCACCGTCGTCCTCCAGCCGGAACGGTTCTCCGCACATCTTTTCCAGTTCCTGATTTTTAGCACCTTGTTGGCATCTCTTGTAATGTTATCACCCCATCGTGTGCGTGGCTTTTCCACTGGCCTTTTCTCCCCTGTGCTTACTTTAAAAATCTTCTCCCGTATCTGTGACTCAGGCATGCGCTGGACATGGCCTGCCCAGTTTAGCCTCTGGAGTTTTATGAAGGTGGAGAGTTTTGAATCTTGGTATAAGCGGTATAGTTCCGTGTTGTACCTAATTATCCACTCCCCACCACCATTCATGGGTCCGTATATCCGCCTCAGGATCTTTCTCTCAAAGCAGTCCACCATTTCAGCTGCTTTCATATTTAGCATTCATGACTCGCACCCATATGCAACGACTGTGCGTATGACGGTTTTATAGAGCTGGGTCTTACTTTTTTTGTGAACATTTCTGGATTTGAATATGGGCAGTAATGAGAAGTACGATGTATTTGCAGCGGTTACTCGGGCTTTTATTTCTTCCAGTTCCTCGTTCTCTTTTTTAATATTGGAACCTAGGTCACTATACAGGCCAATTGTATTGTCGTTACCAAGGCCTGAACAAAAACAAACCTTAAATGCGAGTGAGTAAGCATTCAGCACGCTTATATCTCCGCTCTATGCGTTAGAGTAAGATAGAATTTCTACGGCTGAATTAAAAAAAAAATGAAAACGTCGCCGGAAAAAAATGATTTGTCTTATTACGTGCATCTTAAAACTGCGAGCACGTGTTGCTGAAATTTATTGTTTTTGTATTAAATATAAAGTTATCGGTAATTATTTTTAGTTATTTTAATAGAACATATTGTTAACTATGTTGTATTTAAATTTGGTAGTCGTACTAAGAAGCAACACGATGGTATAACGTTTCATAGTTATGTTGATAACAATAAAATCGTTATTTTACTGTGCGTTATAAATACGCTAGAAACACTGCTTCATTTTATCTAAAAATAGGCCCACTCTATATATCATTACTCTGAGGTCGTAACCCTCAAATATTAAATTGTTCAAGAACTGAAAAAAACTGTGGGCATTGTATTTAGTTATTATTTTATATACTATTTATTTTTTATTTTATATATAATATTATTTTATTACAAATTGAGAATCTTCTTTTATTGACACACCAGTGGCTGACGTTTAGAGGTTTACAGCATTTAATTAGAATATTTTTTGTCAACTTACAAGTGGCTTAAAAATAGTTTTGTATTTAGTATTATAGTATATTTTGGGATTTATGATATTTAACCAGTTCGTGTAAGAGTATGCAATAAGTTTATTGTCATTAAAATGTCACTTTTGTGAAAAGTGAGGTTACGACAATTATTGACCTGTACAGTGACGATATATAAGATAGAACCTTCTTTGGTTTCCTTATGTCTCCTTATTCTTCAGCTATGCCCGTTTCTTAGCTGCAGCATATAGACACCACTCTGCGCCCTCTAAGAGTCCATTTGCGTTATTCACTCCATAACATCCGGTTTGCTTGAAAAACAGGCAACTCAGCTTAAAGTTCTCTTCTGGTGTCAGCAGCACGTTGCCGAGCCAGTTATAACGCCGTCTCTTCACTATCAGCATGCTAATAGGCTGCGTGGTTTGTTATCTTATCACTTCGTTATTTCTAAAGTCATACACACCCAGTATCCGTTTAAAATGTCTGTCCTTGAATCTCAGTAACCTGTTGTTGCTCAGAGCCTCCGTGAGGTGCCATGATTTGCCACTCTAAAGCAACACCGTCAGAATGCAAGCATCGAATAGGTTTCATTTAGTTTTAACAGAGTACGATCGTGTACATGCCAGTTTATTATATTTTGCAGTTGCTATGTAACAAAAAAAAATATATTTTTAATGACATTTGAAAATAATATGTTCTATGAAAGTTTATTTATTTATTTATTTATTTATTTAAGAATACAAAACATTGTGGACATAACAAATCTAAATTCAAGACGTACACAACATGAGATTTACATTATAAGTCAAACATTACCCTCACAAGAGAGAAGAGAATATAGAAAAAGAAATATATATATAATAACAAAAAAAAATATATATATATAATCAAAACATACTTAAGTATAATTTAATACAGAAAAATATAATTTTTGAGAACGGAAAATATACAATTTTATACAGAAAAATACAGTTTCAAAAATAAAATGCAAAGTACATCATTGAAAATGTCTATGTCTTTAGGGAGCGCATTTACTTGTCTTGCACCCCTCGCTAATGGTGCCTGATAGGCTTGACGCGAGGAAACGGTTCCAATCCAGAATAAATCATGACTGCGACCACGTAGGTAATTGACAGGCGCATGGAAATTCAAATTCATTAGGACACCGGGAATAGAAACCATCCCTCGCGATAACAGGCAAAAGTGTTTCAACAGCAGAAGAGACCGACGAGATTCAAGAGAGTGAAAAGTAAGCATGCCTTGTAGAAAGGCAGTCGGAAAATAATCATCTGACGAATTATCGAAAGGAAAATAGTTAAATGTTTTAAAATAAAAACATCGAAGAAATTTCTTCTGGACGCGTTCTAAAATAAGCTTATAGGAAACCTCATAAGGACACCAGATAATCGACCCATATTCAAGAATGCTACGCACTAATGAGACGTAGAGTGTACGTAATACATAAGGATTCTTGAATGGTTTAGATTGTCGCATGATGAATCCTAGAAGCTTACTCGCACGTAGAGCCATGGAAGTTATATGCGAGTGAAAGGATAATGAAGAATCAAAAATTATCCCAAGATCTTTCGCCTCAGATTGACGTTTTAAAGAATTTTTTGACATAATATAATTGTATTTAATCGGAGTTCTTGACCTAGAAAAAGTAATACAAAAGCATTTCTCAGTATTAAATTCTAATTTATTCTTTTTTGACCAACTTTCAATTGAACAGAGATTTCTCTGTAACATGCAACAGTCCAACTCATTGCGAATTGGTGCATATAATTTCAAATCATCCGCAAAAAGTAAAAATTCTACTCCATCCATGGCTTTAACTATATCATTGACAAATATGAGGAACATAATTGGTCCAAGATTTGATCCTTGGGGAACACCTGAAAGAGTTTGAAAGACTTCAGATGCACACCCAGCGTACTCGACATATTGACAACGATGCGAAAAATAAGATTTGAAAAAATTTACAAAATTAATAGATCCGCCTACTGCACTTAGTTTAGTTAAAAGAATATCATGATCAACTCGATCGAAAGCCTTTGACATATCCGTATAAATTGCATCAACTTGACAATGATTGTCTAGTGAACGAGATATGTATTCAGTGTACTCCATGAGGTTGGTAACTGTTGATCGAGTAGATCGAAAACCATGTTGAGCGTCAGTCAGCTGACCATCCACATGTGTATATATATATTTATGTAAAATGGACTCAAATAGTTTGACCGGTGCAGAGAGAACAGCCACTGGTCGGAAGTTAGTTATTTCAGATACCGAGCCATTTTTATACACCGGTCGTATACGAGTTAAGCTCCAACATTCAGGGAAGGTAGATTTACTTAAACATAGATTGAAAATATACAACAAAGGATCGCTTAAAAGTTTTTTGCATCCTTTTAATAGCCATGGAGGAATGCCATCTGGACCTACTGAGGATTTCGGATATAGTCTATAAAAAGCATATTTCATATCTGACTCATCCAGAGGACCAATATTTAGTATGGGCCAAGAAGACGAAAAGTATTCAGGTTGAGGTTGAAGTTTTGGTGGAATCGTGGAATAAACTGACCTAAAATATTCAGCAAAACCGTCAGCGATGGATTTATAGCCATTCAATACACTACCCCCAAAAGACATAGACGATAGCTGTGCAGAAGAGTTACGTAAGCTCCTAACATACGTCCAAAAAGTTTTCGGGTCTGAGGTTAAATTCAAGGAAATTTTCTCAATGTACGCTTTGTGAGCAGCGTCAATGGCGCGATGAACTCTTCTGCGCATATCAGAGAAAGCACCATAATCATTCAGGCACTTCGAGCGCTTCCATCGTTTATGACAGATGGCTTTCAAGTCAATGGATTTAATAATGCTATGAGTGAACCATTTAGGGTAGCTGCGCGAAGTACCTGAAGACTTCTTAATGGGAAAAGACTTGGAAAATACACTATAAATATTTACATAGAAAACATCAATTGCACTATTAATATCATCGGTACTATATAAAGCATTCCAATCAATACTCTGCATTTCATAATACATTTGTAATAGGTCGCCTTTGAAGAAATTCCATTTATTAAAAAAGAAAGTTTCCGAGCTAACAGAATTGAAATTATTGCTATCGTTAAGACGACTATTGGAAAAATTATGATAATTGATTGGCAACTCAACTAATAGAGCAGGATGGTAAGCGTCTTCCTGCACAAGGGGATCAAAGCAAGCATTCACCTGTGCATTACAATCTGTATCTGCCAAGACCAAGTCCAATATGCGTGATTTCACATTTTTAATTTGAGAAAACTGTTTAAATTGCATACAGCTCAGAAAGTGCGCAAATTCCAAATCAACATTGGCGGATGCCGAATAAAGATTGAAGTCACCGATGATTGCAATTGAGCTGCCAATAGACAAATTTTCAAAATATGAGAAAAACATATTATAAGTATTACACGATGATCGAGGCGGAAAATAAACACAGCTAATAATAAAAGGCGACCCATTACACAGCAATTTGACAATAATTACATCGATACCAGTAAATATATGGTCAATCACAGATACACTATCTACCCGATCAGAGCGAACGGCAATTAACACACCGCCACCCCTTTGACCAAATGAACGATCACAACGAAATACAATATATCTACTATCGAAAAGTTCACCATCACAAATCGAGTCATTGAGCCAGGTTTCAGTCAAGCATATGACAGAAATGTCACTTGTCAAGAGAGTATTACGCATCTCGATTGTCTTCGTCCTGAGACCACGAACGTTCTGATAATAAACGTCAATGTATTTAGGTGACCGTCACGAGCTTTTGCTTGTAGTATGGGGTGAAGCTGACTTATTCCAACGCCATTCATTGACTATCGAGTCAACCGGCCAAATTTCAGGAACAAGAAAACGGCCAATAGAGGACTCTGGAACTGTTATCCTGAATGAAGAATATTTATTCTTTGTATTTAATTTAATTACTTCAAATTTTATATCACCTACACTCTCCTTCACATAATCAGTTAGGCCGCTTACTGTAGTGTCTGGGTGTAATGACCGAATGTGTAGACTTCTGCGTTTTTCAACGCCAGAACACAATTTGGAACCAGGTTTGGAACCACATATTTTTTTGAGGGTAGAAGTTTGTAGGCTAGGTCGCTTAGATTCATTTCCAGTGGATAAATTACGATGACTCATTGGGCTCCTTTTTTTTACCATTGACCATTCGCCAATGCTTGTAGATTGTGACTGAATGACGGTAATCTGTTCAGCAAATAGTGGCTCAACTTGTTTGTTTTTATCTTTCACAGCCGTAGATATGGACACCGGTGGTGACGGAGCTACAATAACTTCGTCAGGCAAAACGTCTAAGGGCGAAACCGAAACACTCTGTGCTTGTATGTCCTTGTACTCCTTGCGTGTACTCCTCAGGGTCTCGTTTTCAACCGTTAATTCAGCAACTGCAGCAATCAAATCATTCGAAGCAATAGCCAGTCGCCCTTGCAGTTCTTTTGTGACTTTAGATTTCACTTCAGCCAAAACTTTGAGGATATAGTTAAAAGAGTTTTTGCACGAAATCACTTGTTTGCACGCCATTTTTTATAAAATTATTTAATTCGTGAATGTAAACAAACACAATAATTATAACAGTAAATATCAGTAATCACACGAATTAAATAAATACTTAATGACCGGTAATTACGTTTCAGCCAGTTTGTCAATTTATGGCTACGGCCGTATGTTGTAGCTTAACCACTGGGGAATGACAAAAGAAATGGCGTATTTCAAAAAAACACTACCTTATTCTTAGGTGAATAATTATTTTAAAGCAATCATTATTCATAAGATATTTATCACACTTGAATGGTCAAGGACACAGCTTATAATAAATATCTTTAGAATCAACTTCAAATGTGTAAATCTTGCCGATTTTTTAATAATAAAATGCCTAATTCTTGTCAAATTTGGGATCACAGAGATTATCAATATAATTTTTTATCGTGAATATTTTACAAAAATTATCTCGTATTTAATTATACCACTGGTTTTATAAATGCGTTTAAAAATTCATAAATGTAAAAAATCTTAACACCACTGCACAATTATGTACCGAAATATGACTATATTCTAAAAAATTAGAGCGAGAGGTTTAAAAGAATACTATTTTATGTAACAAAAATACTTTATGCAGTCATCAAATGTTTAAAATAACTATAAAGGATAATAAGGCTTCAAAATTATATAAATAGATTATCTACAACGTTTAAGGAGTGTCCAGGATCATGGTTTGAAAATACGATAAAAACTCAATTTTGACCTACGACGAGCACGTGGGCCGTCAAAAGGTAATGTTCCATCGTGTTAATTATTCTAAAAAAACTGAAATATTTACTTTATTATTTTGTTTTATTTTTCTTAGCAGAATTAGTAGACCACCCTGTATTAAAATAATAATAATATGTATATTGAAAAAGAAAAAAGCGCTTTATTTCCAATATAATATAAAGAAACATATTTTTATATAACATAATATTACAGTTTTTGTGTTGTTTATCGATAAATTTTATTAAACAACCCTTGGAAATAATACTCTATAGATAAATAAAATCAATTTAAACACAATAAGGAATGAGGCCATTGTAAGAGAGCACGACATGGAAAATATTATTGAACGAGAATATGAAAAAAAGACGAGAAAATTGAACATTGGGAAAAGGAAAGAAAAACATATACATCTGTGAGATTACTCCATGAGAAAAGGTTGGTGATTAGATCAATTTTTCGACATGCCAAACAATTCCGCAGTCTTATTTTTTCAGGCAGTTAGTTTATGACGAAATTTCCATTTTTATTATAGACTTTCTTCTAAAGAACAGTGATTGTAAACAAGGATACAATAATATATTGTACTTTTTTATACGTACAACTTACATGTAAAAATTTTATCCGGTACCTACTATGATCAATATCTGAGAGGTTTTAATTTTTTTTTTCAATAACGGATGTTACTTACATTCCCAAATCTTGTAAATTATTCAATGAATTTAAAAAATAGTTAAAAAAACATATTTCGTTGGTAAAATAATTATTTATGAGAATTAAAAAAGGGTTACACGTAAGTTGTACGTATGCAGTTCATCATGGGACACTTATTCGTGCGCCGCAGTACGTGAAACATGAGATCGTATAACATTTTATCAAATGACGAGTTCTTCGTTGAACATTTCACCGTGGAATACATTTGTACGTATCTTACAAAATGCGGCGATAGTTTGCAAATAGTACTGTTCCAATTAAATTAACCCTAACCTAACCTAACCTATTCTATCCTAACCTAACCTAACCTAACCTAACCTAACCTTACCTAACCTAACCTAACCTAACCTAACCTAACCTAACCTAACCTAGTAAAGACATCTCCACATGTTGTAGCATACGTACAAATATACTCCACGGTGAAATGTTACGTACAAATATCCGGATACGAGATAAAATATTGTTTTTTTAAATACGATGTCTAACGGGACTTAAACCCCTTGTGTATAGCAAGCGTAACTTCGAAAAGAGACCCATAGATGGCACGGCCCATTGACTAGACATTGCAAGCGCTATGTAAATAGTTATGGCTTAACTCTATATACAGTGGCAAAACTTCTAAAAGAGACCATAAATGGCACTGCCCATTGACTGGACGTCACAAGCATTACGTCGACGGATTAGGATTTTACTCCATGCTGACTCTGAAATTGATATTTCTCACAGCTAGTCAGTTTAGTCTGATTAACTCTGACCCATTTGATCATAAAGGTCCTCTATTTTGAGACTAAGCACCTTACACCATCGAAATTCGTTTCTAGTGACAATTTGTGGTATCTAGTCTTCAAATGTAATACTTATATGAACTGAACTAATCTTTTGGCAAGTTCATATGGTTATTTGGTCGAGCAAGTCATCTTAAGAAGAAATACTAAGAAACCGGAAGTGTTTCCATTTTATAACTTGACTAGAAAATAGTATAACTGGCGACCAACGTAGGCCGAACGTGTTTCTGTGTTATAAATTAATTAAAACCATCAATAATTGTAATTTTTAACCTTCAAACATTTAACATATTACGGTAGTTTTTGGCAGTTGGCTTTTGTGTTTTGGAATCTGTGTATCAATATTATTGCATGGCTAAAACAACAGGCTCTGGAGAATTTTTACACTTAAGAAAAAATCACAAAAAATCTTTTTCACTTCATATTTACTATGTCAATATTAATAATTTTATTAACTGATATAAAACGATAAATATACCAACTTACAAGGAAATGTCATGTAATATATAAAAATGAGGATTTTTAAATGTCCAAATCAGGTTTTCCGACTTAATTACCTTCACTACAAACTGGTGTCAGGATTCGTCCAAATTTCTGTCCTAACATAAGTGTACGTCTTGCTAATAATTTTATAAACTAGGTATTTTTTTTTCTAGATTTTTATTCAACGAATGATGCACGAGATTTAAAAATGTGATATTATTTTATTGAACATACCCAATTAAAAAAAACACTTCAAATAAAGGTACGCCTCCTAAAAATTATTTTATGAAAAAAATCAATCTATATAGAATTACAGTCCACGATGGCCGCGCGGCGAAAGCGCCAGCCTATGCTCTATTGCGTCGTGGGTCCCAAGTTTGAATCCTGGGTGTATGAGTCAGAGTATGGACCTTATAGGTTGAGCAAGTGGCTGCCATCCATTTCTCGTAAAAACAAAATCTGTTAATACAAACCTCCACTATGTGGAGCCCTATATGATCTTATTAGGATCGGACATGGTCGGAATATATATGAGGCTATTTCAAATTTTGTCTCTCAATTATTTTTTATATAAATCTCTGTAGTAAATTCTAGTTTGCTGTGACTGCTATTTTGTATGCAAATCAATATAAAACTTTATGTCTCATTATTTCGGAGTTTGTATTAAAATTAGTGGTATTTTTTGCTTTATTGTAATATGTGTAGATTATGGAAAATATTTTCTTTAACATATTGTAACTTACAAATTTATTCTCATAATGATTTATCTCAGCGCTTATTAATATGCTTGACAACCTATATTCACTATTTATATTTTTGGCAGAAATTTACTGACAGAATAGAAAAATTTACAATTATTATTATACTTATCTTATTTTTTCTTATATTACAACTCTTGAAAAAGCAAGTTTCTTAGGCACACGGAGGTTTATTACTACCTATTGTAGTTGAATATTGTTGTTTTTTTAGTTATTGTAAACGTCACTGCACTACAGTTTAGATGACACCGTCATCTTGAATGGTGGACTCGTTATCTTATCCGAGAAATTATACCGACCCCAGTTCTCCATGTTTAATAATATGAAATGGAATTCCGCTACGGAACATTACAATAGAATTACCTAACCGTAACGAAGTGACGTTAGCTATTTCGCAGAATATTATCTTGAAATCTCATCTCTGCATTGTTTTTGTAAACAAATGTAAAGCCATTTTGTAAAATACAATAAAAGGAGTAGTAAATTTCTGCAAAATAAATAACATATCATTTTGTTGTAAGAACTAAATCAGATTTTTTTGTATCATTTTAATCTTAATAAAAGAAGGGTTTCTGATTCAGAGCAATGCTTACAATAAGTCCGTTCAAGTCCAACATTTATATATATTATATTATTTCAGAAATATTAGTATATGAACTTACAAATATTTTTATACACATAAGTGCTCGGCCGTAGTGATTTGGTGGGCGCGGCGCAGCGGCGTCTTGCGAAACTCAAACGTATAACCGTGTGTATTATGCCCCAAAAAAGACACTGTCTACGAACATTTTCCACACGGTTATACGTTTGAGTTTCGCAAGACACCGCCGCGCCGCCCCCGCGCAACCACTACGTTCTATCACTAATATTGTGTACTGATAAAAAATATATTGTCACAGTTATTTATATCAACATATCGTCACTATACCTACAGGCCAATATATGGCTTAACCCTCAAATATTTAATTATTCAGGAAGTGAAAAAAACTGTGCGAATTGGATATACTTTTTATTTTATATAATATATTATTTTATTACAGATTGAGAATTTTCTTTTATTAACACACCGGTGGCTTGCGTTTAGAGGGTTCTACCTGCATTTGGCTGGAATATATTTTGTCTAATTACAAAATGAACAAATAGTTTTGAATTATTTTGATATGATATATTTTTTTTGCGATTTATGATACCATGCCAGTTCGTGTAAAGCGTCAATGACATTGAGTTACTTTAGGACCTGTTTGTTGGCAAATTTACAAGCGAGCGATTCAGCCACTGCGATTGTGATGATGAGACACAAAACTTTCCATTCGCTGAGAAGCCAACAAGCTACTATTTTGACGGAACGTAGTTCGTTTTTTACCAGGAGGTCGCTACCATCACTCTACTGCGCAGACGCAGTAGGCCCACACGCCGGCGTGTAGTGTGTAAAGTTGACCGGTTTTCAACTTTTTTCGGTAGATTATTTACAACCTGTTTGTTAGCTTGTTCGATAATGACACTGGGCGACTTTATAGACAGATTGTAAATTCACCAACAAGCAGCTCGTAAAGTTGCTCAATGTCATTGATGCTTAAGACTATGCTAAGTCCATTATCATCAATATATCACTTCGGTGAAAAGTGAGGGTTACAGTAACGATATTATATAATGACAAAAAATATTTATTAATGTGTAAATACATCGTAGTTGATACCAAGATGGCGTATCTTTTATTGTACCTTTGTTGATTGTTGGATGTATCTTTAACAAATAATGATTTACCAACCTCCTATTACATTATTTTTGTGGTTTTTTCGTGTTATATCACACATTCACCTTTGCACCTACCTTCCGTTTTTTGTAATTATTCTTCTTTCTTTCTTTGGCCATATCCGCCCCTTAACCGGAGTATATGGACACCACGCGGCGCCTCCAAGAATCCCCGTCGCTCGCCAGTCATCTTGCTTTATTCCAGGTCAAACCAGCATCCCGTAGATCCGCCGTATACACTCTGTAGATTGTATTATGCGGCCTTCCAGGATGCCGGAATCCGGTCGGCTTGAAAAACAGGCAAGCCAGGTTGAAGTTCTCTTCTGGCATCCCCAGCAAGTGGCCGAGCCAGGTCCAACGTCGCCTTTTCACTTTCAGCGTGATGAGAGGTTACTTGGTGCGTTCTCTTATATCTCCTCGTTTCTCCTAAAGTCATACCACCGCACACCCAGTATTCGTCGCAAACATCTATTTTAGAAGCTCAGTATACGGCTGCTCCGAGCTTAATTATTAAGAGAGTAATTTTAAAGATTTTTTAAATTTATCTATTAATTTACTTGAAAGTGATTATTTTTGGATTGTGTAGAGATTTATAAAATTAATTAAAATAAATCCTACATTGCTTCTTAATTGCGCTTAAAGCTTTACTTAATAATTTATCGAACCGTTTTTAAGTGGCCGTAAATAACCGGAAGCTATAAAGCGCCCTAGTCCATTCTTAGAGTAAACCCCTTTTAGAACTACCCCGTTGTTTTGTCCTTTGAAAAGTGAAATTTACGACGTCGAATCTATCCGAGAACTGAAACTCCTGGTCTAAATACGCTTGTCATATTGACTGAATTACGATTTGAGATTGATCGGTGAACCGAAAGCGCTTTTACGGTGTACCTATTTATGGGCCGATTATGACTGATATTTTGTCGTGAAATGAGAAAGCTACTCATTCTGAAAATCGATATTGCCTTCTAAGATGACGGCCGTTAATATGAACGCAGCTTTTATATTCGCATTATATATATTGCACGACAAAATTATATGATTTAGACATGCCGTATAGCATAGTATAAAAATAAATCACGTTTCGCTTAATGGCGTTACTCTAGTTTGTTTATTTTCTAATCATAATTATATCATAATTTGTCAGCCATATTTTTTTTTCATTGAACTAAGAATACTTATGTTTCCATGATAAAACAGAACAGTGACAAAATAGAACATGACAAAACAGAACATGACAAAACAGAACAGTAACAAAACAGAACAACGATAAATATAACTTTGACATTTCAGGAAAAATATAAATTTAATATTGAAATTGTCCTATCTCTATTATGTTGATAGATTTTTAATAGCATAAATTTTCAATACGCCTTAATAAATAAAATATATACCTAATTTCTGCATTACTAATCGCTACAAAGCCTCAAATAAACGGGACTTAACTCGTTGTTGCCGGCAAGCTTAGGATATCTCATCTTAATCAATATAATATGTTCAAAATGATTGGGTGACTAGGTACAACAAAATAATCAGTTTAATAATTCTGCAGACATAAAAAACGGAGTTTAAGCTAATTGAATATTACGTATTGTTATCCATCTATTAGCAACATTAGGATGTCAGGATTAAAAAGGCATAAGTTATTTAATCCTTATTAGGATTTCCGTTAAATATGGACAAACAAGATAATTGATATATATAGTTTGCGGATACAAATTATTTCCAAATCGCCATAAAATAAACGCATTTTATAATCCGTTCCATATCTTGTATTTTCTCTAATTTAATCATTTGAATGGGTTTACAATAAATGGTGTTAACCTACGGTCAATCTAGCAGCTGAATAATTGCTAAAATGTTAATCGAGATTATTGCAGTGAGATTCCACAAAAATTAATGTTTAATTTTTCCTCTGGTTATTCTGTTTTGTCATGTTCTGTTTTGTTCGGTCACCCAAATTGCATATAGTGCTGTTTAGTTTTTAAAATAAAATTAAACCCTGCCTAAATCATTATGTAAGCTATGGGCGATCCAAAAAAATAGTGCACACTTTTTCAGTCAAACTTATTTATTTGGATTGTAAGTTTTTTTTTTAATTCATTAAGCCTGCTTAAGCAAACCCTAAATAATAAAAAATATTCTTCTATCTATAAATTATCTAAAATTATTACAAGCCATAGTAGATATTCAAAAATATTCGTTTATCTATAAAATATCTAAAATTATTCCATACAACTATACGTCACAATTTTAGATATTTTATACATTGAAGATTTTTTTAACGATTATGGTTCGGGACATGCAGGGCTATCTGTAATAATATGTGTTTTTAATTCAACGAAAACAAATAAGTATGACTAAAAAAAGTGTGCACTTTTTTTATCAGAACACCCATAGCATACCTAAGCTATTATGGTTTGGTTAGGCAGGGTTTAATTGAATTTTATAAACTAACCAGCACCATCTGCAAATTGTATTATCGATATAAGAATATAAATACGTTTGACTGACAAAGTTTAGTATGCATTATTTATGTCAAATTTTAGCAGCCTACTTCTACCTGTTGCCACTGCATGATAGTATTGTATTATTATTTTGGGAGTTTTCTGTCTATTACAGTCAAATACTGTATGCGAGAAACGATTATTCAATTAAGAAATTATTTGTGAACCACTTGATTGACGACTCATAATTATTATTATCTAATACAATATAATAATTAACGATAATTTTGAGAATCAAGTAGGTACTTCTTTATCGATATTTTTTTTTTTTTTAGAATTATTAATAACCATGTCCTTGCTTTTTCGTACAAGGTGGTTGTTAGTAATTTTGAACAATCACAAACACCCAGGCTTCGAGAAAAACACATAAATGTTTTTGTCATGACCGGGAATCGAACCCAGGAACTCTCGGGTGGAAGGCGAGCGCCTTACCCACTGCACCACGTTATATCAAAAGACGTTATTATAGTATATAATTTAGGAAAGAAAATAATATGTAATATTATAATAATATATTATTAAGGTAAGTATTGTATATTTTTATGTTAAATATTTATGTTGAATATTTCTTATCAACATACAATGTTGTTTCGTTGATCGCAATCCGAAAATACGTGTCTTTTTTAATCTAAAGGCCATGTTAAAGAATACGCGCAGTGTTGACCAGTCAAAAAATAACTTATGGAAAATTCGGGGTGTTATTTATTTTTTTATTTATTTCTGCGACCCGAGCAATAAATTTTTGGCTGCCTGACAGATTGCTATTTACTACTTCCACTCTTCGAAAAACGCGAAGAAAAATTTTCGCATCGCGTTCTATGAGAAAAAAACTTTTCTATTTTATCGTTTGTTGATGTATGCAAAATTTTCGCTTGCTTTGAAAACATCCCCATGTTTTTATATACAACAATACCTAAATATACTGTCTAAATAATAATTCTTTTCGACGTGGTGTTGGTATGTAAGTATCTATGTTTATAATATTATATTATAATATTCGCGATACAAAATATTGAAAACAAGTAATTACGTTTTTCATAACGTCATTTCTCATTTATATTATTTGAAATTATGAAACAACTCTAAAAAATAAATTAACAGATAGTAGTGACACCAGCTGTCAATTTTATATGAGCATCTTTTTTTATTCATAAATGTTTTATTTTTGGTTTTTGAAGTTATACTTCTTTTGGCGGATTTGGGAAATCAAATCAGAGTGTATTTTTGGCGTGTGACATGTAACACATAATTTATTTTTTCACACAAAAAAAAACGCACTCGATTAGACTCGAAACACCGATAGTACGGTTATCAGCCGAACGCATTACCTTTACGCCACAGTATGATACTGCAATCGTGGTGATTATACTGTATAATATCGACACCTCCTACGTAGAGTATTGTAACTTCAAAATCGCAACTTTACAGGAGAGCGGTTTAAAGACACAAAAGCTTGGTGTAAGTCGACCTTTTGAATGATTTGCACCAAATTTGGAATGTTTATTGTCAATCATAAATAGATTTGTTTTTCATTAAAGGATATCTAATATTTGTTGTGGTTTATCAGAAAATGCAGTTACAACACTACACTGCGGAAAAGAATTTGTTCGAAATATTGTATAAAGCACATACAATAGTTTACGGCGGAACCTCTTACATGCATTTAGTTGTATGTGATACTTATTATAATTTACGTCGTCATGGTGTTGGTGAAATATATTGTATATGCTAGATACAATTCTTCACTTAGGATTTTTTGCGTATTTAAAATCATAATTCGGTAAAATAGCAATAATTAAAAGTTATGGTATGGGTCATCAGGTAGGTTGGAAAAAATATTCTCTATATAGAATTGCTTTTATTGTCATTTCATAAAACATAAAATAAATTTAAGACTTTCATGACGTGATAAAAATTAAACATACAGAAAAAAAATAGAGAAGAAACAATTTCAATCAAAAATCCATATCAAGGAAGTATGTAAATATTGAAATAAAATTAAAAGAAAAATTACGATCACTTCAAACAAACGTTCTTACGAATAATTGGTACAATAATTTATCAAATATCAAAGTAAAATCAGACATGGGAATAACAATGGGTGATTAGGTGGAAGGGTGTAAGGCTGGTAAGGTGAAAGGCTTCAGGTTAGAATATACGTGAAATTGGAAAAAAATCTTTTTGCAACTATATTTTTAGTTTGGAACTAATGTTCAATTATATGATGCGAAAAAAGAAGCATGCAAAATTTAAACATACAACCAAAAAGAGATTTTTTACACTGATATATTAATTATTAAGCTGATTTTGTTTTCATCCTACAAAAACACAATTTGCTATAGGTGTTCGTATTCACAAATAATAAAATCAATTTTCCTCAGAAACTGCTGGTGGAATTTCAGTGGTAGGTATTAACAGGTATAAAATTACTGAAAAACTCAAGATAACGCTCAGGAATGATTCCACTATTGCACATATCCAGTAAATCATCTGTCTTAGCTTTTGGAATTGGCAATATTTGTGAATAAAGAACCTTTACCGAAAATGAAGTTTGCTGTGCTGTTGCGTGTGCTAGGTGTTACTTTTCACGGCCATGGTCGAGAAGACAGTGCTGGACAAGTCGCACTTGTAATTAATCTTAAACGGATCATTGTGATTTATATTAATTTGTATTAGTCCATATATGATATTTTAATAGAACTCTGAAATCAAACATATCTACGTGATTGATCTCTACCACATCCTCTGGTTTTCCCTCTTGTTTTGCTCACCCATCTAGACAGTACCGTTCTGGAGGTGCAAACATTTGTTTGTTTTTCGAACATCTTTCAATCAGGGCTTGAACGTAATCCTCTTCATTTTCCGTATCTCCCTTTTCCAAAAATTTGTGCTTTATATTAACATTGTATTTATGGACCACATACAGTCATGTTAAAGTCATAAACAATGCGATTTCTGTTCTGGCCTATCGAGACATCGATGACAACTCGAGTCCTCATTTGCACCTCGTTTGCCTTCAGCCTCCTGCCATATGTATTATGTAGCCACCATGTGAATTGAAAAACTGTGAAATTGAAAACTGATAATTTACGTTTATAATAAAATAAACTCAAATTTCCGTGAAGGGTATTCAAAACTTTTTGGAAGTCAAAATTCGCAAATCCATTTTTGCCGTGTGATGATTGAACATCATGTGTATCAAATAATTTTAACTGATGAGCAAGGTTCTTGCCATAAACTGGGAGTTACTCCGTGGATGCTACTCGTACTTGTAAGTTTTTGAAAATATGACATTGGTCACACTAGTCCTTTTTAGGGACATAGTGACACAACACAATTTAAAATTTTCATTGTTTATGAATAATTTATT
This sequence comes from Rhyacophila brunnea, assembly GCF_057557595.1. Lineage (NCBI taxonomy): Eukaryota > Metazoa > Arthropoda > Insecta > Trichoptera > Rhyacophilidae > Rhyacophila > Rhyacophila brunnea. The sequence goes on along the minus strand of NW_028232904.1, from coordinate 23,610,334 downwards.
GAGACTGCCTTTCTGTTTGAGCTTTATGTGTGTATGTTATGGGTTCATACCATTCATTATTTATAGTTTAAACAAAGGGGTAATATCCAGGTCGCCATCTAAGCAAAGTTTGCTTGATCGCTGTCGAACATAATCTGATTCGACCGGTTGGATGGACTTAACATGGTCGGAAACACTGGTATTTATATCATCAGTTAATAAAACATTGTAATTTTTGTGTCGACTTCGTTGATCAGGTATTAAAACGCCAGTTTCATTATCCACCTTGCCCAAAGCTGTGAATACGAATTGGTCACAAATAGAGAATATAGCTAGAACTTTTTTTTGCATGATTATAAAGCATTATAAAACTCATAGTTTATGGTAACCGTACCTCTTCAGGTGATTTTTCACAAAAATAGCTCTATATTTTATAACATAATATCCACTGTTAATCTTTTCGAGAGAATGTAGTCTGTTTGTATCAGCAACGCTGGCACTAGTCTCATCATCGTCACAAATAATGTCTAAAAGTTCTATTTGCATATTTTAATCAGCACCTGGAGGCAGTTGTGACTCTGTTAATAAACATGAATTTATAAAAGTTATCATGCGTATAATGTTGTAACTAAAATTGTATGTCGCCGTAGAATATGGTAAGTACTACATAAAATTTATTTTACTAAAATAAGCACGACGTAAATTACCATAAGTGATAGATACAATATTTTTTTTCAGTTTTTTCCGACGTAAAATATGGTAAATATTACATACAATAATAGTTACAAGCAAAGAAACGACGTAGAAAATGGTAAGTATAACTTACAATCCTTTTTGTTGTCGTACGAGAAAAAGATTAAAAATATTAACTTACTTTGAATCCTAAAGTCACAGTTTCCCTGGGTAGAATTTATTTCGTCCAATGTTGTTTTACTATTATTATCCGTTTCTATAATATTATACGCTGTATTATAATTGTTCCATCTGGCCTAATCACACATTTTTGTGCACGCATAGATTTTCTATCAATTTTTGTATTCTTGACACTAAAGTCCTGTAGATCCGGGCATATTGCGCAATATTTATTGACATTGTCTAGATCTCTTCATTATGGTATTTAATATTTACCAAACCATACAAAAATTACAATATAACCGAAAGTTCACAGTGATAGCGGTGTGTCACCTCCCGTCCGAAGTGAAGTATCGTAATTAGCAGTAACAATACACCCGCGCGGTAAGATCTCCGTGCGTTTCCCGCGTAAAGTGTTGCTAAATACATTACCATACTTTACGTCGGAAAAAATTCAAGAAATTTGAGATACATTAATATGCAATGCTTGAAAATCGCACTTATAATACGAATTTTGAAATTCTGTAAATGGCATCATACGTAATACATACTATGGATACGAAAAATGAAAAAAAGTGAAAAACATCATTTTGTTAGTTACAATAGTATACGTAGGAGGTGTCGATATAATAGCTTAGAATTAGTCAGTTGCCTAGGCAGCAAATTTATTGTTGTCGGCCATTTGAAATTTCTAAGGTAAACAAACTATTGAACGTCAGAGTGACATTTGGTACTTTAAATATAAAAACAACGAGAAACCATTATATAATTCAGTAATATAAGTTGAAATGTATAAAAATAAACCAACGGTATTCCATTAAGCGGTCCTTTTTCTTGGGTGTGCAATTTAACAAGATAATTAAGACCTAGTCACAGAATCTTGTTTATCACAAGTTTTGTTTTTATTTTGTTTCGCCAAAAAAGTTTAACTTCTAACGCGCGTACATAACTACACACACCGATTTTTATATGTATTTGTTAACACACCAATTTATTATCAAAACGGCACTTTGATGATTTTTTATCACTTTCAATTCGACTTACTACTCCTGAAATCTCATCAATTTGAATCGAGCATATTCGTATAGTTCCAGAGATTTATATACATTTCAAAATCGTGCATTCTGCTTTATACCTTTCGTCAATCTGACATGAATTATTTCGTTTAATACTCTTTATAATATACTCTCTATGTGAAGTAATGCATTATTTTTTTTTTGACCATGTCCGATCCTAATAGAATCATATGGGCCTCCACAGAGTAGAGGTTTGTATTGACAGATTTTGTTTTTTACGAGAAATGGATGTCAGCCATTTGCTCAACCTATTAGGTCCATACCCTGACACACACAAATTGAAAAACAATATGTGTACTTGCTAGACCCAGGATTCAAATCTGGGACCCACGGCGTTATAGTCCAACGCTTAAGCCGCGCGGCCACCGTGGGCACTATTAATGATTGTTTATGTTATTTTACGACCCGATTAAAATAAACGATTCCTATATTAATTGTGTGACAGTTTATTTTTCAAATTTAGAATTTGTGTTTAGGTGTATATTTTATTTCATCTTACCTGCTTCTAGATTTTAGAGTATACAAGATGCGTGTAGATTGTTAGCTCGTTTGATAACTATTGCACGGAGCAAGTATAGAGTTGTAGAAAAAAATCAAAGATGAACTAAAGAATGTATTTAGGTATGGAATATGTAAATCTACTAAAAATTCTCTCTTAAAATTGTTTTAAGACTCAAGGATATTTCAAGTTTATTTTAATAAATATTTCTAAGTAGTAAAATAAAGTATAATATTACAATTAAATAAATAAATAAAAAAGCCACTGGTAAAAAAGGAGTCGATAAATATTGATTAATATAATATGATAACGTCTGACTTCTTTCTATCTTGGGAACTACATGAAGTTAGTTTTTAAATTAGTACCTAAATGAATTATCTTCTGAGTTATCAAGTAGTTTTTAAATTATCTGTGTCCTTATTAAATTGATCTTTTAGTGGATTCAATAATTAAATACAGTTGTATAATATCGACAAATTATTAGTATTTTCACTGTGACTGACATACTGCCTGGCTGCGCTTTTTATAGTGGACTGTAATTGATTGGTGGAATGATTGTTATGGTAGATGTGGATGCTGGGGGGAGGCGGCTACACATAGGATTCTAGGCACTGACCTTTTATTATGTTCAGCAGTCTGTTTAAATCTGGTCCCTGGTGCATGCCCTCACGTCCTAGTAGGCACTCGCACGGTAAACTTTCGATATATGATATTATGATAAATAAGCAAACACCCTGTTCTGGTAACACGATTGACACAATTGAACGTAGTAAATGATGGTTACATGGTAAACACTCGTGATCTGCATATAACTTTTTGAATATGTCTGTATGCACTTTAAATTTCTCGCAACGGTTTAGTTGCGATAAGCCTAGACGCGCTCGTTATCTTGAGATAACTAAATGTTATTCATTCACGGTCGACTGATGATCCGTAACTGCTGATTGCCTGGGCTTGTGACAATAACTGGGAATTTAAGGTAGGAGGTAAATAAAGTGATGAAAATGACCATAATTGGCCCAACCACTATCTTATTTTAAAACTAAATAAAATATTAGCCAAAAATAATACTGACTTATGTAATTTGCAAGATACTAAATAATTAATAAATAATTACAAGATAAAAAGAACTTTTTATATACAACGTTTTTAAATTTTCTGTTAAATTACTATGCTCAATATGCTCAATATGCTCAAACTTGTACTTGATAATGAAGTAAATAAAAAGCAAACAAACAAACAAATATAGAATACTGCAATGTCATTTTGACATTTCATGTTCATTTCCATAGTAACGCACGTGTAGGTATATTATTAATTTAGTAACTAGGACCACCCCCTTAGCTACCAATAATAGTCTTTTACTTTTAACGGATTTTTCTGAAATAACTTTCCATACAAAACAGAAGTAACTGAAAATGAATTCAATTCTGCCTAAAGATGGCTAAAAGTAATAAAATAATGCATTGGCTTCGTGTTCTGATATATTCAAAAAGTTTCAAATATCTAGCTAGTCGGGAAGATAGCTAATAATCGATTTCAATATTTGTACTGGATAAACAAGAATACGAGCTAATAAAATATAATTATACAATAATAATAATATGTTAACGAGAGAAGTAAATTAAACTGTTCGTTTTCGTGGTAGGTATATAATAATATAGCGTACGTTATCGATTATTTAAGATAGCTAGAGTTCACAATTACATTAATACTGAAATATTTTAGAATACGGAATTGGAAATGGCACATCCGGTTTTGAGAAAATATAATATTCCAGAATAATTATGAGGCGTAATCCGAATTTGTTCACCGGAACGCGAAAGAGCTCGTCAAAATCGTAATCGTTTTAATAATAATACTGCGATGGCAAAGGAATTCTATCACGCGTAGGTTCCCTTACGGAAATATTAATTAAGCGGATGTGTTTCTCAAATAATATTGAAATTGCGGATTTGCAAAAAAGCATTGTGAGAACCAGTGGTAGTTTATTATATTAATGTTCATCATTCATTATCGTTTGGATCTAAATTAATTATTTATATTAAATAATGGTGGCGCTTTTTGCAGTGGACTGTATAATTTTTTGAAGGTGACGTGATTCCGGTTCTAGAAATGAGGGCAATTTAATAGGATACCAGACACTGACCTTTCTGATGTTGGTGATGGCTCAGTGGTCTGGTTTTACTGTCACTCGCGCGGTATTGTTTGTTTTAGGTCACCCGGTAGGCGGCACTTGACGGTACACTTGTTTATGGATGATAATGTGAGGTTGATGAATGATGATAATTAGTGATATGAATGATGATAGCCGGTAGCTCCACAGCTTGGCAGGTATTCAAAAGTATCCGATGGTCATATTATATCAAACTGACGAACTACCTTTTAATCAGTCTGTATTTTCAATTGAATTACTAGCAACGGTAAGCTATCAGAAGCCCGTTTGCGTCCACTATGTGGATGTTACTGAATGTTATTTGCATCACAGTGGCTGCCGATCACTTGGTCGTGTGACAATAACACTTGGATTTGAGGGAGGTTGGAAGTAAGGATGGAATGCGAATATAAATGGTCCAACCAAATAATTTATACTTTTCTACGTACATACTGTCGTCGTGTGATTATTATCATCATGAGCTTGAATTTATTTGCTGCTGAATGATCATCATCATTATCATCATCTTCAGGTGCGTGACAATCGTGACAGGGTGTGGTTTCTGGCCTCCTCCAAAAACTCCCTCCACCTGTCCCTATCCAGTGTGGCCGCTTTCCAATTCGGTACCCCCATAATACGGCAGTCACTAGCAGCTCCATCCAACCAGCGAATCTTTGGTCTGCCTCTTCTTCTACGAATTGGATTGCTGGACATCACTCTCTTTGCCGGTTCATTGTTATTCATACGGTGCACATGACGTAGCCATCGGAGTCTCCCAATCTTAATTGATTGAACTGCGCTGTAATCTTCGCACAGCCCGTAAAGCTCAGCATTATATCTCCTCCTCCAATTGGTGCCGTCCTGGATCGGTCCACGGCGGAGAATTTTTCTTTCAAATATGTTCAAGACTCGTTCATTTTGCAGAGTTAATTTCCAGGTTTCCGATGCGTAGGTGAGCACTGGCTTTACGAGTGTGTTGTAAAGAGTGCTTTTAGTTCGGCGAGATAGCATGCGGGAGCTTAAATGTCTTAACAGGCCAAAGTAGCATTTATTCTCAGACATGATTCTCTTGTTGATTTCTTCTGTAATAATATCATTGTGTTGAGTTACAAAGGATACTGCTGAATGATATTCTCTCCAAATTAATTGCACTACTCTTAATTCTATGAGTTGTATTGCAATGTACTTCCGTAGCACTATTTAACTGGACAATCTATTGAACACTTTAAAATGAACCAATGGATTTATAGATCTGTCCAGCAAGTGTCTCTTTTTTCGATTTTTTAACAAATTCAATAACATCTCATAACCTCATTTATGTAATTATCTATACTGTGATAAATATGTTTTTTGTACTTTCATGTTATAAACATGATGCATTATTTTATACTTCGTTTTCCTGCTTACTAAACTTAATCTCTCTTTTTCTTATAGTTATACGTAGGGATTCCAATCCCGGGATCCCGAGTTATTTTCGATACCTAAGAATCCCGGGATTGAATGTTTTATCAATTTTTATGGAAAATAAAATACCGAAAATATAACAGAAAAAATACTTTTAATAACAAATAACTACATTAGAAATAAACTGAGTTTGAATGAAATTTGATTTATACCCATGTTTAAGTTACCAATTCATTTAATTTTTTCACATAAATTAACAAAAATGAGAAAGATTGGAAAAAAACAATGCTAAGCCACTATTGACAAAATAATTCCACCATGATCTCATACGTTTTACGGCAGTTTCATATTTGGCTGACTAATTAGATTTATGAAGCGAAAAGACAATGATTTGCTTTACTGTTTTAAATCTTGCTAACCCATTCATTATGTTTTTACTATCAGAAACAGCAATCTCATAATAAATTCACATTATTATTTATATTACAATATTATTTACTCCATTAAACTTATGTATTTCCAACGTATACAATATTAACAATAAATGTCTTAAATAGTATAAATTATACTTGATTTATTTTCGATCGATTTTATCAATGTTATTTGTAAATATAATTTTTTTATATTAGGTAACAATGGAAAAAAATGTCAATCCCGGGACCAGTCCCGGGATACCGGGATTGTCAAATTGTAATCCCGAAATCCCGGGATCAGAATTTTGGCTCGGGATTGGATTTCCTAATTATACGTTATTAGAGCAAATACACATTGGTTGCTCACTTTGCGTTTTAATCACAAGGGGGTTATTTTTGAAAACATTACTCTGACAACCAAAACCACTCTGACATCAATGCATTTTAAAGCTAATCCTTCTATATTATATTATCTCATATTTGAGTCTTAAAAATATTTTTCATGTAAGTAAAATAATATTAACCTAAATAACCTGGCATTATTTGACTTATGAAGAAATATGCATTGTGTTCATTAATTTTAATGTAAAACCATGTGTATTTATAATATAAGTATGTACTCTATTAACTTACTATTAAAACCTCGTAAGTCTGTTTGAGAAGAATGTTGAGGAAAAGGAAAAAAGTAATAAAAACAATATTTTAAACAGCTCTCTAATCGATAAATCTGGTGTGAAATACTAGGTTTTAATTCCATATTTGAAACCACTAGACCTATTAGTTTTTAATTTTTTTCGATAAATGGGCTGCATATAAGAGCGGAATGCACAATCTAAGATTTCAATCCTAAGGATAAGTCGCCGAAAAGCATGACTTAACTATATAAATCCTGAGTATAGAGTTAAGGAATCCTTAACCATAGACTACTTTTTTTATGAACACGATCTCTTCTGTATTACCATTTACCACTGACAGCTGCTATCAAAATAAATTCGCATGTCTATAAAACAGTCCATACACTCAAATTCATTTAACAATCTATCTTCATATGGATATTGATAGTGGTTATTCGTTTGGCATGTACTAGGAGAATATTATATTACTTTTATACGCCAGCCCGCAGAAATACAAAATGCCAGGTGAAGAATGACACTTCACGCTATTGTTACCATGATAAAAAAATATCTTGCGGTGCCTGTGGAATCACGTATAATGACTTATAACGGAAAAATAAGAGTGTTAAAATTAAATATTAATATGCATTTATAGTTATTGCATTTATAAAATGCAGTTGTCATATTTTTGTCATCGTTTAACAATTATAAAATAATTTACCTAAACTATAGGAAGGAGAATTTTTAAATATGGTATTATTTTCAATAGAAATAATCTTAACGAAGGACAATGTTTCTGCAGTGTTTTCTGTTAAGGAAATTTTAGTTATGACAAATGTTTCTGCAATCCGCTCTAAGTTTATAGAAGCGAGATTTAAAATGTTTTTTGTTTAAATTTTGTCGAACAAACTTAATTTTGTCCCTAATATCGGACTTACGAGATCTTAATAGTAAGATGACGATATAATATAATAAATAAACACCTTTATTATAGTTCATTGACACCAAATATTTTTTTTCTGTTTCAGGTAATACTAAAACTTTCTTGATGACCTACATACATTATTCCGACACAGCAATGGACAAAAAACTGTTGCGAGTATGTAAGTAATACATAATTATTTTTTTTAATTTGCTAGTTTGGTGTAATGTACATTATATTTTTTATATACATATTTCCGCCCATTTTTTTCTGAACTCATAACCATTATATTCTGAATTGGCGAAGGGTGAATGTAGGCTGCTAATATTCGACATAAATTAATAGTGCAGACTATACTTTGCCAGTCATACTTATTTGTTTTCATTAAACAAATAATACAAATTGTAGACGGTACGGATTAGTTTTTAAAATTAAATTAAACCCTGCCTTAACCATATCATATTGATGTATGCTCTCCAAGGTAGAATGCAAGAGCTCGCAGATGTCAGTAAAACGGTCGGCCTAAGGATAAGTGTCTCAAAGACAAAAGTGATGAGGAACTGCTTCTCGGACCCTGCGATTATCTGTATTAATGGCACCCAACTCGAGCAAGTCAGCAAATACGTCTATCTCGGACAGCAGGTGCCTATAGACGGAAGCATGCACGATGAAATTGTTCGCAGAACAAAGCTGGGATGGAGTGCGTTTGGACGTCTGAATAGTATTTTCAAGAATGACCTACCATTATGTCTTAAGCGTTAGGGTGTTCCACCAATGTTTGCTGCCCGTGCTCACGTATGGCTGCGAGACGTGGACCCTCAACACGAGAGATGTCCAAAGGCTAACAGTCGTACAGCGATGCATGGAGAGGTGTATGTTGGGCATCACGCGAAAGGGCCGTAGGAAAAACGAATGGGTTAGGAAGCAAACAAGAGTACGCGATGTAATAGACGTTGCCAAACGGCTGAAATGAAGATGGGCGGGGCACATTGCTTGCCGAATGGACGGCCGCTGGACAAATGTTGTCATGAAATGGCCACAGGGTCGCCTTAAAAGCCGCTGTATTGACGAACTGATAAAGTTCGGCGGAGATATGTGGCAGTGAACGACACAGTACCGAGAGAGTTGAAAGAAGCTTGGTAGGCCTTCATCTAGCAGTGGATTGACCCTGGCTGATGATGATGATGATGATGATAATGGGCAATCCAAAAAAAATAATGCACACTTTTTCAGTCACACTTATTTATTTTTACTGAATCAAGAAAAAAATTTACAGATGGTGATGGCTAGTTTTTTATAATTATTCATTATTCCCTGCCTAATCCAAATGCCAATCGATTAAAATATTTTTCTACTTATACAATCGGTAAAAGTCATCATTCGTCAAAGTTTAGGAAATTTTGCTTCTATATTTATAATGAAGGATTTATTTTTTGTAGTGACAATAATGTCTCCCTATAATGACTTGATTTTATAATGAAAAACAAATAATTCGGATATAAGCAGCATTTTTACTAACAAACGTACCGAGGTGACTTTTACATCATAAAAACATAGTTTTACACTTCGGATGACATACTCAACTCAAAACTGCATTTTTAGGATTGGTAACTTTTGCCTAAGCAGTTACGATATATTATATAAGGTAAACATAATATATACAACAGCGTACCTGGGTAAAAAGTACCATATTAAGGGGGGACATGCTCAGCGTACGTCAAAATGGAGCTTTTATGCTATTTTCAAAGCATGATCCTTGACATTCCTTAAACGTTGTAGATAATATAATTATAATAATTTATCACATTTGAATGGTCAAAGACATATCTTATAATCAGTATCTTTAAAATTATCTTTAAATGTGTAAATCTTGCGCATTTTTTTAATAATAAAATGCCTAATTCTTGTCAAATTTGGGATCACAGAGATTATCAATATAATTTTTATTTGTAAATATTTCACTATAATAATGTCGACATAGATTATACTAATGGTTTTATAAATTATTTTAAAAATCAATAAATATAAAAAATCTTAACACCACTTCACATGGACGTACCGAAATATGACTATATTCTAAAACATTAGAGCGAGAGGTTTAAAAGAATACTATTTTATGTAATAAAACGTTTAAGGAATGTCCAGGATCATGCTTGAAAATAGCATAAAAGCTCCATTTTGACGTACGCTGAGCATGTAGACCGTTAATGGAAGGCAAACTATGGCAAAAAATAATAAAAATTACCTATATCATAACTGTATAGTTATTCGTTAGTCAAATATAAATACGTATTTTTTGGGAGGTACTTATTAATATTTATTCTATATCCAAAAGCTTTTGAGATGTTTTCAAAATTCCGCTGAATGTATTTGATTCCACTGTAGCCAGGAATATATTTCGGTAGAGTGGCTCTGAAAACTTTCAAAATGCATACCCGTTTGTGTGTACATAGATGCAGGAATTTTACGGACGGATGAATAGCACAGAAATTGCGTCCATTAGCAAACTACCCCATACAGCGGCGGTTTCGCTTTTAAACACTTTTACGCAGTGAATTACATACAGACTTCCGTTAATGAATATAGTTCGGGCACAGTATTTGAGTAACTATATCATCATGAGAGTACCTATCTAATATATTAAATTCGTAAGGGATGTTTTCTGATATATTATGTTTTTTATATAAGATTCTAAATTTAAAATTCATTAAAAATTCTGATATCCACTCATTTTACACAAAACAAAAGAAAAACAAATATTGTCATTTGCATACTATTTACTCAATTATAAATAATTGAAATAATAATAATTACAAGATAAAAAGAACTTTTTGTATACAACGTTTTCAAATTTTCTGTTGAATTAGAATGCTTAATATGCTCAAACTTGTACTTGATATGAAGTAAATAAATAACAAACAAACAAACAAACAAATATAGAATATTGAAATGTCATTTTGACATTTTATTTTTATTTCCATAGTAACGCACGTAAATATTAATAATTTTGTTGCTAGGACCACCCCTTTAGCAACCAATAATAGCTTTTTACTTTTTACGTATTTTTCTAAAATAACTTTCCATACAAAACAGAATTAACTTAAAATTAATTCAATTCTGCTTAAAGATGGCTGAACGTATTAAAAAAATGCATTGGCATCGTGTTTTGATATATTCTACAAGTTTCAAATGTCTAGCTAGTCGGGAAGTTAGTTAAAAATCGATTTCAAGATTTGTACTGGACAAACAACCACCGGACAAACAAGAATACGAGCTAATAAAACGTTGTAAAATAATAATAGGTACCTATCCCATCTTCTGTTACTTACATACAAACTGTGTTTATGTGACAATGTTCTCTTAGGTATGCTTACATACAGAAGTTTAAATGCTAGCAGAAAATATCAATATTTGGCCACGTATTTTATCGATTTATATTATTGTGAGGTGTGGTTATTGTGTCCCTGATAACTAACTATCTTAGAAATCGGTAGCATTAGTGTTGTTTGTTCTCCCAAGGTTTAGAACTAACCTATCATTGGTGATGCCAACTGGGAGGTCAATAACTCTGTTCAATAAAATTGCTTTGGATGTTGAAATATTTCACCTACGTGAGGATGAGTATTATAAGTGAGTGTTGTTTTATAAATTCTTAAAATAGGGTCCACTTAACTCATTCGGTTTGCTTCCACGCTTTATAATTTTTGTATCTTTACTTTTTATACTGTTTTTGTGATACTACAAATTGTATTTCTTTCTTCTTTATACTGTGTTATTACTATTTCTTTGTTTTCAAATATCATTTTGTGAATGTCTTAAAATTATAATTTGTAATGTTCATCGTATGTAAAAAAAAAAAATAAAACGTATTTCTGTTTATTGATCACTACGACTTCTTATCGAAACTACTTGGGTTCCCTGAGAATTTTTATAATTTTTATTTTCTCTATCTACTTATGATACAGTTTCTTTTAGTTTTTCTAAGTTCAGTTAAATTTAAGAATAATTATTGCTTATCTAACAAAATAATTGCATTTAGAGTGGGGAAGGTATACCATCTTCTTCAAAGATTTTCTAAATTTTAAAAATATTTTATTCTACATTTGAAAAAGTACAGATGAATCTTATTCTGATTTAATATAATATTATTGTCAAAGTTTTAAGCTTTATCGATTCTTTTCTTTTAATATAAGCTTCGCATCCAGCTTTATCAAAGATAAACTGTTTTGTTTTAATTAAAACAAAAAACAAACCACTATGATAGTTATTCACAACCAGTTGGGAAGTGTGCTGCAGGATCAAATTTTATTACCTCTGTGGGGTCATCACTGTAGGGTCATAACTATAGGGGCCATGGTGCTGTGGATGAAAAAGTCAAGATTTGGTGGTTGCTCCGATGGATGGAGGAGCGAATTTTATTTGTAGCGTAAACAGTCGGTACAAGCGTATGTTGCAGTAGTTATGTTACAATACTTATGATACTGTTCCGAGGTCTGGATCTCGGTAGACTGAGATATTGTGCGGAGCGATACAGAGACTGAGATACTTACAGACTGGAAACGTATATTTGAGTTACATAATGTCCAATGAATTATAATCCGATATTTATTGACGTACTCACAATCAGAATAATATCTTAAAAAGAATATTTTTCATGAAATAATTATTATAATTATTGAGTCAGCTTCTATAATATGGAGTTTTATCGGATATAGCTGACTATGTAGAAAATTAGATATCGCGTAAATTATAATTGCAGTAAGCTATTTACTGAGTGTTCCATAACTAGACACGACAGGAAATGGATATAAAGGAATTTGTAATTGCGGTCAGTTATTTAATATCGCCGATCAATATGCTGACACGGATTGAGTTATTTATCCACATACCTTCATAAGTAATTTAAATTCTGATAAAAAGTAATATTTTATACAGTTTTTTATCACATATTTATTATGCTCACGTAATATAAAGCATATAATAGTAATTGTTAGCGTCGCAATTTTCTTAACTATTTATTTTTTCCTCTTGCGTTTAGGGATTATATTTTTAATATTTTTTGCCTAGTTATACCAGGTTTTACAAAACCGTCGTGCATGCAAAGAAGTAGAATTTTTAAGTATTTATTAATGTGCCACAACAGTTTTATATTTTTGAGGCATAAAAGGTTTAGAGTCACCGCACTACAGGTTTTCCAAATGATAAAGTCAACGAGTGTCGAGTTTTTAATATGATAACAATGTCGACCACTGAAAATTTTAAATAATAATACTGAACGAATACAGAGTTCCAAATACCCATTCTTCTACTCACTTCTTGTAAAAGTTATTTCTACTAAAACAATATAAAGCAATTTATACTTTCGCTGAAGTGCCTTATGAATTTTGTATGAAATGAATTATTATTACAATATTCTCTGAGGACGGTGAGAATCTGGGTATAAACTTATTTCATCAAATTATAACACGGTTAAATAACTTAAAACAAATTTGTTATTTAATTTAAAGTACAACGCATAAACTATCTTAAATTATATATTTTTTTAATTAACCTTCTGGACTAGAGAAAATTAAAATAACTTAAATTCTTGTTTCGTACACAATTTTAAAACACCCCAGAAAATTCTTTCATATAGGTTTTTTAAAAAATCCTAAAACAAAAAAAAGACGACCAAGAAGGGACTGATAGAGTGACTGCTCTTACTCTTTGAGCTATCGATTCACATATTTACTTACTTATTTTTAATTAAATATTTTTTTTATTCAACGAATAATTCACAAGATTAAAAAATTTAACATTCTATTATTGAATATACATAATTTTCAAAACACTTCTGAGAAAATATATTATAAATTAATAACCAATAGAAAAAATCTTTTTGAAAATAGTAAAACACCCCGCAGGAATCGAACCTGCATCTCTCGGTTATTGCGCCCACACACATAGTCCACTATGCTAAAGGAGTCATAGTTAATTACGACAAATTTTAACCATTGGTTTTTTTATACTCACTTATGCGCTTCCCAAATTCAGCTAGTATTTGTCGATTGGCTTTTCTATTTTAAATCAAAGTAGGTATTACTTTAATTACTAACCGACGTCACGGATCACTCCAAGATTTTTGTTTGTAACTTACTTGAACTTGCTAATATTTTTTAATTATTAACCTTTTATTTTTCCACAAATAATTCACAAGATTTAAGAATGTAATATTCTAATTATTAAACATAAATAATTTTGAAAACACTTCTGAGAAAATAAATTATAACCAATAGAAAAAAAAAATCTTGCAGTGATCCGTGACGTCGGTTAGTATCTGCATTTCGAATAGCAATTCGAACCTGCATCTCTCGGGTATCGCGCCCACGCACATATACCACTATGCTATAGGAGTCATACTTATTTACACAAAATAAAGAATTTATTGTGAGTTTAGCTTGGAACAACATTTTTTTCAATTTGTCAAAAATTTTACTTAAGCGCGAATTATAATATTATAGTGCATGTCGTCTACTATCACGTGTCGTCACAGTAAGCTGCCGATACGGAAAAAAGTGTGTAATGTCGTTTTTCTTGGTGTTTAAAATGTTATTAGACTGATGCTCCCATCCCGTAGCACATTTTGAACCTATAAACGAACATTGCCAGTTAGCAAACTCTGCCGAAATCACCAGAACAATAATGAGGTCACCTCACGTTGAACTGCACTGCATTGACACTTGCATGACTCAATGATCGTTTTTATCATCTTATACATCCCTACACTTTTCGACTGTCATGTCAAAATCACGTTTTTTTGGTTGTGGCGGTTGGCACCATGTATTTTTTTATAAGAATGTTGTATTTTATGTATGGTCTGCAGGCTAGGTTCTGGTATGCAGGTTGGGTTCTGTTCAAAATATTATCTATGGATGACATGTCGCAAGTAATTTTAACGTACGCACACGTGGACTGTTACAATTAATTGAAATTAGCATGGATAATTAATAATAATTCAAATTACTAATACATGATAGTTGGCACTCCTCATCAGTGTCATTTTTCAGTGAATTTACAGAGATGGTGATCGTTTAAATTATTCTGCAAAATGACGAAACCATAGAATAAATTTGTCGCCGCGACAGCTTGACAGTAGGCGACATGCACCTCAATTTAATCACAACTTTAGTCTATTAATGCAAAATACATTCCGTTTATTCTTCAATCACAAAGCAAGGTAATTATTCACCCATTTGCAGGCAAACAATAGCCATTTACCAGACTGACGACCGTTTTACACGGGATGAACCGCATTGACGCTCCGTGGATTAGCGCAAGACCCGGCGATCGCTGCTGGACGACCGAACCAATTATGATTCCGGCGTCCGGCCTGTAGGATTATCCGGCAGGGACAATGCATATATCAGGGAATCTCATGACAATACCAATTAAGTTTCAGGTAGGCATATATTATTATGTAATATGTACCACATATAAATATCACCAGGTATATTAATTTGATGTAATTAATTCAGTATATTTGATATTATATCCTAATGAACATACATAGCTTGAAAACACGGTACTGTTCGGTTAAAGCGGATACAGCGGAAAACGCATTTTGAAAATAGCCGATAAACTGTATTATTTGTTAGGTTAACCTAACCAAACCAAACCTAACCTAACCTAACCCAACCAACAACCACCCTTAGATAAAATGCTACCCCTAGGCAGCCCCAAAATGCCGCCTCATTTTTTATACATTATTTTATCATCCTTTCATGAGTCCAATATCTATGAAATGGATACATTACTAACAAAATATCAGACTAATTATTCGCATATTTGCGCGTGTCGTTTATGGTTACCAATGACGTCAAAGAGCAACGGAAGTAAACTAGATATCGCGAATCCGACACAATCAGTGAGCTGATTTTTTTAATGGAAAGATATTTTTGTTATTACTAAGTTTAGGTAGCTAGTTCTATATATCGTCACTGTTCTGACAGAAGACACTAATTCGAAAAAATGACATATTGAGTTAGTACCTACCAAAATGTTCCTTATTTCAAACTTTACCGTCTGGACACCTTCTTAATAAATAAACAGTCATTATTTTAAAGTCATTCTTTTTACGATTACTTAATAAACTCACATGATAGACCATTATTTCAAACATTTTAACAATTTCAAAGTCAAATTACTCAAAACTAGTATTCTCCAGTTAGTGTTTTCTGCCAGAACAGAGACGATATTACAAATGATTTCCCTTGATTTGCCGCCTTTCGAGTAACTGCCGCCCCTAGCGACGCTCAATCTGTCTACCCCCACAGGACGTCACTGGTCCCACCAAACTACACCCACCCGCACCACACTTGGTCTTAATCGGGCGTATCGCGGAACCCTACGTTTAGATGTGAAGAATCATTTTTATGATTAGGAATATCTCAGGAGCAGTTACCCAAGACTAAGGTCGTCATGCACTCAAATAATGTTCTTTGACTGAATTTTACATGACTTTAAGTTAAGGTACCCATGGGAGAGATGAGCAGGTAGAGGCAATATTAAAAATTTTAGTATTAAAGCTAATACAAAACTGCCAAACATTCTAAGTGAAGAGATCTTCACGTTGGCAGTATGACGCTGAAATTTTTTTAAATGCAATAAAATTTGCCTGAAAACATTTCAGATATAATAATTATATCTAAAGTGTTTTCAGGCAAATTTTATGATGCTAGACGAGATTTAAACTCGTATATTTACTGGTATCGTGCCAATATGCTTTAACCAATTAAACTACGAGCCTCCTACCTAATTGCGATAATTTAAACTAGTAGATCCTACATGAATTAATATTACCAATTATCAATTTGCGTTATAATTGACTATCGGTTTTAGTGTTTTTAAATCAAGGAATATTAATTACCTTAATTACTAACCGACGACCGGTTCTCGCCAAATATTTAGACCTATGCATATTGGCGCGATACCAGTGAATATACGGGTTCAAATCCCATCGAGCATCGTATTTTTCAAATGTATTTTTTTTAGTAGCTATATAGTGTTTTCAACCTATGTTCAATATATGGAATGTTACACTCTCAAAACTTGTAAATAATTATTCGTTCAATAACATAAATGATTTATTAAATATATCCTATTGAGATTTTATAATATGACAGCAAATTTTTTTTTGCTCCTGCTTTGATCCCCGTGAGGACACAATATATTTATCTAATTTTTATCAAAGCCTATGTGTTTTTGATTGTTTCACTTCTATTGCTAAAATACACTACTGTCATTTGGCGTCATCGCCTATTGTAGTGTAACAGGCACATTAGGAAATTTCCGAAATAATTTACCACTGTTATTATGAATGACAATATTTTATTGTTTTTTAGCATTCAATTAATGATTAGCGTGTAATAATAAATAATTAAAATAGTTTTAATAGTAGCATACTCGGTTTATAACCAAAACATTGGTGGATCGAGTCCAAACATTAGTGTTTTTTTTTTGATATAATTATCTGCTATGACAGTGTTTTGTTACATACCACCCTGATTCACTCAACTGAATAAATGAATATACCACGTGTAAGAGAGTTCTGTTCAAAAACCATTTACATTAAAGTCTGTTATATTTGTACTAGCGTATTCCAAAAAGCTGAGAATCTTATTTTTTAATGGCGATTGCATGACAGTAACCCATCAAATCGAAATACCTAGTTAGGTGCATCTCATCAGGCTTCGCTGTTTAAATACAAACAGCCTTCAACCCCTCTCCCGCTGCCTCATGCCGGCCGGAAGTGTTATCTTAATGGGCGTCCGCAATTAGTAAACGGATACCGCAACTTGCAAATGGCTACGTGGATTAACGCTATAGTCGATAACTATTATGAATATTATGTTTTCAAATACAGAACAGTTTTTTACGATTATACTAAATATAATTATCACTTACCGGTTATCATTACGCTAGTTTACGATCTTTTTTCAATCGCTACCTTTTTTATAATACCCAAGAAACCCTTGCGAGATTTATATAAAAGCCATACTTAAAAATGTGAAAGGAACACAATATTGTCACTGTTCTGGCAGAAGACACTAATTCGAAAACATGACATATTGAGTTAGTTATACCAAAATGTTCCTTATTTCAAACTTTACCGTCTGGAAACCTTCTTAATAAATAAACAGACTTTATTTTAAAGTCATCCTTTTTACGATTACTTAATAAACTCACATTTGATCACAATCACAGACCATTTCAAACATTTTAACAACTTCAAAGTCAAATTACTCAAAACTAGTATTCTCCAGTTAGTGTGTTCTGCCAGAATCTTCAGAAGTTCTTGAATGAAGCAGTATTACCGGTTGCACAACCTAAGCGCAAACCTACTACAACGAAGTATATTAAAAGTCGACCGGTGGTGTCGACTACAGTATGCAATTTAACTATACACGCTTTGCCGCTAGAGGCGCTAGTAACTCTCCATTTGACTTTGACATATTATTAAACGTCAAAAATTTGTACGTAGTGAGCAGGCTGTTATTCTATTTTTTCTATCTTTTACACAACTATTACCGCTGAAAGTATTAGTTTGTGTTTAAATTCTCACTTAAATATTTATTGTGATTTTGTAATACAGAAACACACATATTTGTTTGCAAAATACAACGGAAATTCCGTGTTGTAATATTGTTATATTGGAGGCGTAACTGATTAATTGGCTACGTACTTCAATAATTTACAAAGGGTTCGTTTTGGCATGTTTACTTTCTATCTTACTCTAACGCATGGATATAAGGTATAAGCATGCTGAATGCTTTTTCACTCGCACGAATGCATTTCGTTCGAAGCTTTATACACACAATATTTCCTGTAAAACTAAAAATTTTACGTGCTTCATTAATGCTTCATTAAAGCGGTGTTTTTTACTGCTTCATTCAAGAATTGGCCTTCGAACAGAGACGATATAATCACGATAATCATCATAGGTGACCCAACAAGCCAGAGTTAGTCCTAGCGTCCTCCGAGAGCTTCTTCCATCTTCTCCTATCCTGTGCTAGTATCTTCTAAGCAATGGCGAACGGTGTAAATAGAGAGTGGAGATTTGACATAAATAATGCACACTAAACTTTGTCAGTCATCCCTATTCGTTTTCATTGAAATAAAATTACAAATTAAAGATTTTATTGGTGAGTTTTTTAAATTAAATTAAACCCTTCTTAGAACAATCATTATATTATCAAGAGATAGACTATGGAGATCCAAAAAAAATAAAGTAAATTTTGTCAGTCATACGTATTTGTTTTCATTGTATTAAGAATACATATTGCAGGTTGTTTTTAAAATTTAATGAAGCCCTGCTTTCTTATAATCTATAAAATATATATGTTTAGAAACACCTTATTTCCCCTCTGGGTGTTTAACAAATGGGATAAAAACCCATGCTCAAATGAAATCTAGATGATGTACCTAATAATAACTAAATGATTGATTATAAGATTTAAATAATTCCACAAGTTTGATTGATTTTCACAATACCACATTATATTTTTTTTAATTTACAGTTTACACTTTTTTTTTTATTATGCTATAGTAAAGTTCCAGGGAACCCTTAACTTATGGGAAATGTGATACCTAACGGGTAAAAAGTAACCAATCTCGC
The DNA here is from genome assembly GCF_057557595.1 of Rhyacophila brunnea. Lineage (NCBI taxonomy): Eukaryota > Metazoa > Arthropoda > Insecta > Trichoptera > Rhyacophilidae > Rhyacophila > Rhyacophila brunnea. Next base: position 23,590,767 of record NW_028232904.1, on the reverse strand, counting down.
GTAACACGTATCAAGCATACGTCGTACGTCGAATACTGACAACAGCCATCGGTTTATGCTTTGACGCTCATTTAATATTGGTGTATTACACACACTATTACACTTGCATAATGCGTGTTTCATTTTCGTAGGACACTCACACATTCAAAACCCAGCATCAAAATGTAGTTTATTGAATATTGATAATCGAATTTCTATTTATTATCGGTTCTGTGGAAAGTTCACTATGTTTTGTATAAGTAAATTTGAATAGGTATTCAATTGACACTGAACTGTAGTAAACTGGCTAGCAACACAGATTCTTAGAAGCGACTAGGTTTTATGCTTTGATTTACCTCGCTGTATGAGGCCGTGATCGATATGCCGCACGTACAAATTTCGCGAGTTATCTCGCCCGACTTTAAACTCAAATTACTAGCCACTGTCGATTGATTTGCATAATCTAAAAAAATAAACACACCAGTGACACCTGTTTTGATAATCATGAAATACTAAGCCACAAATTAACGGTATACATTCAACGTGTGTTGCTAAAAATCAGCGGCCTGGCAGATACTGCCATAGTAATATCGTGAGGCATGGAATATGTACAAATATTGAAAAAATAAAATAATTACCTGACCATTTATATTATTAGAATGTTTATGTAGTGAATTATATTTATTTAAACGTAAAAAAAATGTTAATTCTCCAATTCTAATAAACTTAAATAAGCTATTCTTCGTATTAAGTTTATTGTATTATATTTTTTTGTAAGGCTTTTTAAAAAAGTCTACAAATGTGTAAAGTCATTGCTACAAAATATAATATAATACAACCGCATTGTGTATTATACAATCCTTTTATTCTGAATAATCCTTCAAATATACTTACGCAATATTCCAAGTTGCTTACATACCCCTTTTCAGACATCATGATTATTTCCACTCTGAGTTTTTTATATATTATATTATAAGTCTACTGTCATCCACACAAAAGGACCTTTTTGGCGTCGGGAGTATGACGGTTTAGTACTAAATCCGAGCGTGGAGACAGCCAGTGACAAAACCGTCCCTTTACCTAGGTACATACCTTTGCCCGCAATAATTTATCTTCCTGCTTTTCAATTACCTACCACGACTACATGCGCAGTACGACAGTATAATAATCATGTACACTGAATTCTGGCGTCCTTCTTAAGAAAAGCGTCTTCATTTTTTTCATAAAATGAGTTATCTAAGTTATATAATAGGTTATATCTTAATATACTTATATATTATATACTATCATAATACATTATGCAACAACGCTATATCTCTCTTGTTTATTATTTTGTTTGTTTTAAGAATAATCATCAAAACGTAGTTTCTAAAAAAATATTAAAGATACCTCTTGCAGTGACGTCCCTACACAAAATGCCGCCCCTAGGCAGTGTCAAAATGCCGCCACATTTTTTTCAAACAGTAATAATACTTTGATAATAATTTGTTTATAAATAAAATTAAAAATAAAATTTATTAAGTTACACTGATGTTGACAATATTTTTTTATCATTTTCCTAAAAGATATAGTTACTTATTATAATATAATTTATTCTCAGAAGAATATAAATAATAATAAATGTACCTACATGTTTCATTTTTTATTGGCAATATCCAATGTTGATTTTGACTGCCTCATAATGAGGTTAACAAATTTAAAAAATGAGAAATAAATGTCGGAAACTTGTATTGCCCATTAGGTAGGAACCTACATGTTATGTTATGGGTCCAACCACACGTTGAAAAATAAGATACTTAAGATCCACAACTTCATACAGTGACGTCCCTAGACAAAATGCCGCCCCTAGGCAGTGCCAAAATGCCGCCACCTTTTTTTATACAATACTTTTTATCATTCTTTCATGACTCCAATATCTAATAAATGTGTTGTAGGGATACATTACTAACAATATATAATATAGGAATTTAAATGCCATCTCTGCTTCAATAGACAATATTGTGAGTCTACGGTTTCAGATAGGTACATTTAAAAATACACTTGACAACTTCCAAAACTCGCGAGTGACTAACAAACATATTTGGATAAATTTAAAATTAAGAATGCACGTGTCATTGCTGTTCACCAAGCACGTGACGTCCAAGAACAACGGAAGTAAACTAGACATCGCGAACCCGTTGAAAAAATTTCGTTAAAGTTTTTACAGTACCTACCTAATTTATACATTTTTAATGGAAAGATATGTCCGTTATTACTTAGTTTAGGTAGCTATTTCTATATATACCTGATTCTCTTGTTTGGGTAACTGCCGTCCTCGAGCGACGCTCAATCTGCCTACCCCCACGAGACGTCACTGACCTCTTGTTATAGCCTCGCAGCTTTGAGCCTATCTTTGTATTCTTATAAAATATTAATCGTAGCCTTGGAAGTGAATATAGAGCTAGTCGACACAAATTTCAAAAACTTTTTATTTGACCAAACGATTTTACCACGTTTTTCATAATTATTAATATATACGTTCATTACTATGGAAATCAAAATAACATTTCAGTATTCTATATTTGTTTGTTTGTTGCAAAATAGCAAAAAAAATATTTGTTGACAATTGCCTTATTTGTCCTAAATTATTAATACATGGAATTGTGAAGTTTATATGATTCAACAGAAAATTTAAAAACGTGGTATGTAAAAAGTTCTTTTTATCTTGTAATTGTTTAAAATAAGAACTGATTTTTTTTACAGGGACATAATTACCATCAAATTTACTAAACAATCTAAACAGTGGTTTCCAACCTTTTAGACTTCGTGGACCACTAAAATCTTGAATCCAGCAGATTATTACCACGTATTTTTTTCACACTTGTTAAAAATTATAAAAGAATTATAATAAAGAAACTAATTAGCACCGATATTCACTACGAAAGATGCAAAAAAAATTTTTTTTAATTTTATTTAAAAAAGAATCAATACAATTATCAAATTAATATGAATTCTACGTCTACATAGAGTGCATACAAGATTAATTACAGCTAACAGAAAGATAATGTGTGTGACCTCTGTTGCTGCTTGTTTGGAACAAGTTGTTGGATTCTTGGTTTCAATGATGTTACTGCAACACGGAAGGCCGTTTGTATTTCAAGCCAACTGCGGTACTTGGTTTTAATTCCCGTAACTGATTATAATGTCTTTTCACACAAATATTTAGTTGTAAATGGAATCAAAATTTTTATTCTGCGGACCACAAAAATTCTCTCATAGACCACTGGTTGGGGATCGCTGATCTAATATATAATTATTGACATTCGTAAAAAGATCCATGCAGCATAGAACTATTCACTTCTGTTTAAATAGTGTGTAATTACCAAATTATTGTTTATGTTCTTGTCAGTGGTGAATTGGCTCAAGCGGCATAGATCTTTTCACAATTCATGTATTTCAAATGGTACTCGTAACACATCGTCGCCTTAGAAATGAATGGATCTAGTCCACATTTTCAAAATTCAGAGATATGGGTGTTTGAAAATTTCAAGTCAAATTAAATTCATGGGTACAGTTCGGTTATGAGGAATACAGCGGCAAACACATTTTGAAAATAGCCGATATACTGGACTATTTGTTAGGTTAACCTAACCAAACCTAACCTAACCTTACCTAACCCAACATAACCTAACCTAAACTAACCCAAACTAAAAAATAATCCAGTATATCGGGTATTTTCAAAATGACTTCCTCATAACTGAACTGTACCAATTCATGTTTTTACGCGATAACTTCCGTAAATAACAATATTTTTCAACAAAACTTTCTACATAATACAATTATAAGCCATTAATGAATATTCTTAATTCATTTGTGTAATTAATTGATTTTTTAAGTACTTTTTGTGGCTTAGATCTTTTCACTTCTGACTATAATAATTGCGTTTAGTTCAAGTGGTGAAAAGAACTAACTTTACTGTTTTTTGACTAATAAACCCACATAATTTTTATTATTTTGAGGACATTTTATTTTTCAAATAATTAACATATAACACCGATAATATTTATATATTATTTACTATATTATATAAAAATATTCGGAACATGAAGTTATAAATGCAATCTGTAAAAGATTATTAGAAAATTAAGTATACAATTATAGTTAATTATAATCTACCTAATTTAATTCATATAAGTGAAATAAGTCATAAGTGAAGATTTTGAAATGAAATACATTAAAAAAAAGTTAAAAACTTAGAAATCCAAGTACCTACAATACTTCCCTCGGACACTTCTTCGTTTACTTGTAACTATTATTGTAAACTCGTTGAATGGAGTAATAATTGTATGATACATTTACTTTGAGTAAACAAATTAAATTGCTGTGCAGCTGTGTGAATTAGCGGCCCGCGTTGCAAACAACAATACTACGATCAGTCTACGATTAGGACGGCATTATGACTCAAATTCTAGTGCGAGGGGCATGATGTAATTATCATGCGTAAGACATTGTTAACCCAATGCTTACGGACCGCACAAAATTGTGTTTTTGCTAATTACTTTTCAAAAGCAAATTAACACGTTAATTACAAAATTAATTAAAAGGGCCCGTAAGCATTGTATTAACAAGCGGTGACACTTAGATTTCAACATGTATAACATTAACAAGATTTTTCCCCCATTATAACTGAAGTCCGTTATATAGAGGTTATACTGTACCTAAATCCAAATCATGGAATACATTGTCAAGAGTTTCTCCCTTTTTTCCTTTTCTTATAGAACCTTTTGTCATTCATCAGGTTGACCGGAGGCTTCGGCGTGACTTTAATAGGCTCTGTCGATTGTGCACTCCGTAGACTAATGTGATTTTGTATTACTTTTTTCACTGAGATATCTGTCATTTTCAATCTGCTGTCATACTTGAATAATTTATATACCTATTGTGACACTTTGCTACTAAATAAACAGCAAAATTTAATTATATCGATTAGGTTATTGTCTATTTAAAATAATACTATTATCGTCTTTACTTCACAAACCAATATAATACCCAACGTCTTCGAATTGTGCATTTTTCATCATGACCAGTCTTCTAAAAAGCGCCAATATTTTTTTTTCAAATTCAAATTCAAATTTATTTTACATATAATGAACGTAACAAATTATAAATTTAAAGCGTTCACGACATGATATAAAATAAGTGTTTACAATTTTTAAAATAAAAATACAGAGAAACGTGAGTTAATAATACAATAAGTAATAAAATAAGAAATAAAATAAGAAAAAAAAAAGAAAAAAAAAGTAGGTGGAAGCACACAGTGTGAACTTTGATAGACCCTATCTTAAAAACTGATAAAACAAGTCCACCTAAATTCACTCTCACGTAAGTGGAATATATCAATATACGAAGCGGTTTCATTAAACATGGTTATTGCCCTCCCAATTGGCATTACTAATGACAGGTTAGTTCTGTACCTTGGGAGAACAAACAACGGATGCTCTAGATTCCTAAGGTAGTTATCAGAGAAACACAAGCCAAAAACACCAAGAATGGCAGAGTTCACATTTACGAATTTATTTATACATTATTGAATGAGCTCGCCATGCACATAAGTGTGCTTTGAGTGAATTTACATAACCTTTTGTTTATTTTCAATAGGAAGTATTTATATGTAGTATTCTACGCCGTTCGGGCGGGTAAGTGTACGGTTTTCTGCCTGGGTTTTGGAATGTCTCTCAGTTTGAGGCACCAGAGTTTGGCTTTTCACTTCACCCTTGTCTATTAGTTAGAGATAGGCTATCGTATCCGGAAATTTGTACTTAAACAGTTCACCGCAGGACACTTATTATTCGTGCGCCGCAGTACGTGAAACATGAGTTCGTGAAACATTTAATAAAATGACGAGTTCTTCGTTGAACATTTCACCGTGGAGTATATTTGTACGTATGCTACAACATGTGGAGATGTCTTCACTAGGTTAGGTTAGGTTAGGGTTAATCTAATTGGAACAGTACTATTTGCAAAATTTCGCCGCATTTTATAAGATACGTACACATGTATTTCACGATGAAATGTTCAACGAAGAACTCGTCATTTGATAAAATGTTATACGAACTCATGTTTCACGTACTGTGGTGCACGAATAAGTGCCCCACGATGAACTGCGTACGTACAACTTACATGTAACCATAGGCTATATATACTGTCCTATGACACACATCATCTAAATTACCATATGACGTCGCGTAGAAGTTGTCTAAGCGAGATATGACTTACAATGATTTAATTCTTTTACGGTATATATATTATTATGAAATTAATATAGTATGCAATGGTAAATTTATCACTGGTATTACAGCGTATACTAAATATCATAACTCGCTTACTCACAATTAATAATATTGTATTTGGTAAACAATATTTGAAGTTTCAGTAACCATGCGCAATTTGCTAGAAACTTAACTCAAAGTCATTATTCTCTGAATACTCCTTTCATAACAAATTACAATGTTGACTCTCGTAGCAAATGTACTATGGAATAGTTGACTATTTGCTTTAGTTTTCTTACTGGATAATGGTTAGCTAAATGAAGATTTGGAATAACGGATAGAGCTGTAAGTTATTATGTTATATTTGTTGCAAAATATCTTTTACTAACTTATTTTTGAGAAATATATCAAAACAAACAGTCTCTAATAACATATTTCTTTATCTATACTATATTTTCGAAAATATATTTGGATTTTTGTACCGTCATGATGGTTTTTCTTTATACAAATCCATACGCGCAGTCGGATTTCGACAAAATTTGAACAGTAGACGGAGGCCGACGAGCCAGAGTGCGTTGTGGGAGTCTCGAATTTCAGATTTATCCCGTTTCTTCTTCTTCTTCATCCTACCTTCTTTTATTTGTATGGTTCCTATACCATTCATCCGATTGCGATGAAACTATGGTGAATTATTATGTGCACACACGCAAATGTTTCTGAATTAGAAAAACCATATTTTTCTTCTATTCGTATGCGTTCCTATACCATTCATCCGATTGCGATGAAACTTTTGTCAGAAGTTGTGCGCACACCCGTGAAGGTTTATAAATTATTATTATATAAAATACAAAATTTGTTTGTTTGTTCCATCCAATTTTGATTTTTTTAATACTCATATTAATACTATTAATAACGTTTGCATATTTTGGATTCAATTTTAATTTAGTGTTCTTTTGTTTGACTTATTATACTCCTATTAGAATTATTTTCATATTGCCATATTGTATTACACAGATATTTTAATATTAAAAATATAATTACTTATTATTATTTTAAAAAAAAAATTTCAACCATGTCCGATCCTAATAGGATCATATTATGGGCCTCCACAGAGTAGAGGTTTGTATTAACAGATTTTGTTTTTTACGAGAAATGGATATCAGCCACTTGCTCAACCTATTAGGTCCATACCCTGACTCAAACACAAATTGAAAAACAATATGTGTACTTGCCAGACCCAGGATTCGAACCTGAAACCCACGGCATGATAGTCCAACGCTTAAGCCGTGCGGCCACCGTGGGTGTATTTTTGGAAATGTATCCACGAAGCGACCCTGTGCAAAGCCGGGTACTTCAGCTAGTAGCATATATTTTGGTTTATTTTTAACTTATTTTTCCCTCTACCAGGGAACGCTATTTATCATAGTGTGTCCGTAGCCTTATGAGTATTAAAAAAAATGTAAATTGACTTATCAACTCATTAGAAGTTCAACAACTGTGTTCTTATTACAATAAACAGTGCTCTGGTGATTTTTTGCGATTATCTCAAAACTCGATTTTATGAATATGTGAGTTATGACTCTAGGCAACTCAATTTTGCTGCACATATTTTGTAATGGGTGTTGCCATCACAACAGTGTTGTGAGAAAAATGTGTTGTATGTTCCCTACTCGCTAGAGTACTATATTATATTATAATGTTTTGATCTAGGCGGTTCTCGTGGTGCAGTGCGTAAGGCGCTGGCCTTCCACCCGAAAATTCTGAGGATACAATATTTATGTGATTTTCGCAAAGCCTGGGTGTTTGTGATTTTTGAAAATTACTAACAACTGGGGAATCCAATCCCGAGACAAAATTCTGATCCCGGGATTTCGGGATTACAATTTGACAATCCCGGGATTGGCATTTTTTTCCATTGTTAATATATTTTTTTTATATTTACAAATAACATTAATAAAATCGGTCAAAAATAAATCTAGTATAATTAATACCATTTAAGACATTAATTGTTGATATTGTATACGCTCGATCTTGGAAATACATAAGTTTAATGGAGTAAATAATATTGTAATATAAATAATAATGTGAATTTAATATGAAATTGCTGTTTTTGATAGTAAATACTTAATGAATGGGTTTGCGAGATTTAAAATAGTTAAGCAAATCATGGTGTACTTATGGCCTTTCCGCCTAATAAACCTAATTAGTCAGCCATATATGAAACTGCCGTAAAATGTATGAGATCTTGGTGGAATTACTTTGTTGATAGTGCGAAGCATTGTTTTTTTTCCAAATTTATGTGAAGAAATAAAATGAATCGGCAACTTACACACGGATATAAATCAAACTTCATTCAAACTCAGTTTATTTCTAATGTAGTTATTGGTTAATAAAAGTATTTTTTCATTTTTATTTTATTTTCCATAAAGATTGTTAAAAAAATCAATCCCGAAAGGTTCAGGATTGTTTTTACCAATCCCGGGAGTCATAGGTATCAAAAATAGCTCGGTATCCTGGGATTGGAACCCCTACTGTTTTTTTCTACATTGTACGAAAAAGAAGGAAAATGGTTATTAATAATTCTAAAAAAATATTTTGTACAACAATCTGCGATGTAATAATATTTATTGTAGATTATTTTCTGATTATCTTGCACTTTCCAAGAAACTCTATAGCCTCCCGTCCGCAATGCAGTGGGGTTTATAATACTGAACGAAAGAAAACTGCAAAGATTTTCATCTAAATCACGCTGTCTTGAAACCTAGAAGAAAATGCAACGTCATTATGACGTATAAGGTAAACGAAAACTTACATCACTACACAATTTGAAATAAATTCAACTATTTATATAATATAGGTTTCCAACATAATATTACTTTGGTAAAGGATATATTTGGTTGACAGAATTATTTTACAAAATTTCACTAAGTATTTTTTTTAAGTATCTAATATAATAAATTATAAAATGCAATACTATACTAATAAAGCTTTTGTGATAAAACGTTTTTAACTTAGGTAAAAGTTCACTTCTATCAAACTTTTTTAGCGCTGCGATAGAGCCATATAACTTTACTACTAAAGCTTTAGTTAAACAGAAAATAGCATAAATAAAATTGCAGCAAGTCAAGTGGGCACTTTACACCAGAAGGTTCTGTGCAAAGTTTTCACTCAACTGGATATAGGACTGGACTTTGGCGAATAGCTGATTCGTCTGGTTCTATTTTGTTCCTGCTATTCAATACGAGTCGTTCTCTGTTACAGATTTTTTTATTTGTAAATTTTTACGTAATTTTAGTCTACGGATTATTTTAAATAAACCTACAAAGAAAAAGGTTCTATGTGACAGTTTATACATAGTTAGCAAGCTAAGAGAAAAATAATTCTTATTAGAACGAAAAAAAGAACATTTTAAACATATTTTTAGTTAATAGTTTATATTTTTTGATTATTTCAAATAATGGAATACTATTATTATTATTATTCGACTAAAAATTAACAATAACAATAAATAATAAATAATAAATTTGTTAATAAGCCATTTATTTTATTCAATGAATAATTATTCACAAGATTTGAGGGTGTAACATTGAACATTAATTACATAGTTTGAAAACACCACAGATATATACCTACTAGAAAAAATCACGCCTGACGGGATTCGAGCGGCTTAAGTGTCGGCTTATAATGTCGTGGGTCCCAGGTTCGAATCCTAGGTCTAGCAAATACATACATTGTTTTTCAATTTATGTATGAGTCAGGGTATGAATCTAATACGTTGAGCAAGTGGCTAACATTCATTTCTTGTTCAAATAAAAATCTGTTAATAAAAACCTCTACTCTGCGAAGGCCCATAATACGATGACCTGCAGACTAGAGTTCTATCGCTATTTCATATTAAAATATTGGGAGAATATAATCGCAAACCATTTGTGGTCTAAGACAGTGGTCGGCAAACCGCGGTTCGCGAGCCACATGTGGCTCTTTGGCCTCTTGGGTGTGGCTCTACTACAAATGACTACGTACGGGCTAACACAGTCAAAATGTCTTCGAATATAACCAACCAGCAAGCTGAATATCTTAAATTGGTTTCATCTTTATCAATAGCAGTTAACGAGTCTTGTGACATAAATGATAGGTACAGCACAAGTTTCACGTTTTGTACGATTTATTTCATCTAAAGGTCCTAAAAAAGAACTTGTAGGTTTATTGCCATTCAAATGTAAAACACGTGGACAGGATATTGCAAAATTCTGTAATTGAGTGTATGGAAAAACTTCATAATTCGTCGGTCCCTATTAAAAAAAGTCGGATCTGAAATTTTGTCATTTTCGGATTAATACGTAAAAGTTATTTAAACACTTTAAACATTTTTATACCACAATCACAGTTTTTTTTTCTGTTAATGTTCTGATGGATCTACCGAGAGTGTCCGAATAACAATGTCGGTTCTTACCAACCGACATTGTTGACTGGGCGTGAGTGGGCAAGATGCGTCGGATCTGACAGTTGCTGCTATGTTCACTGGACAGACAGATGTTTTTATAAACGTTTAGAAAAGTTTCTATAACCCGTATTTTTATTCATTATGGCAAGCAATAGGTCACAAAGGATATTTGATGAAACATCTTTGATTGCTCGTACTGAAAAATAGCTTTTGCAGATCCGACTTTTTTAATAGGGACCAACGAATATTCCACTCGATAAAATTACGTCAATTTCAATAGACGGCGCGTTAAGTATGACCGGTTGTTGCTTTTTGAAAGGAAAAAAAATCACGAGATATTTGCTTACCATTGCATCATTCGTCAAGAAGAGCTTTGTGCGCAAACATTTGCAAAGTTGTGGAATTGGTAATTAAGAATGTCAAATCTATTTGTATATATAAAGCTCATGGATAAAGAGTCATGGAGCTCTTAATTTGAACATCTCTGTGCTGATATGGACATATTTGAGAAAACGAAATGTGAACATGTTTCACAGCACAAGTATAGTAGTCTACTTTGAAGGACCTGGAGAAGGAAGACATGATGATTTTTAATACCTGGAATAGTAGTCCTGACCCATATGATCAGTTGAAAAAACTAGCGTTTGCTGTTATTTCCCTTTTAAGTTCTACATATTCATGTAAACAATCTTTTTCAAGCATGAACCTTATCAAGAGTAAATTGAAAAGTCGTCTAATTGATGAGAACCTGGAATCGTGCCTAAAATTAAAAACAAGAACATACAAACCTGACTTACACAAACTTTTCAAAGAAATGCAAGGCCATTGTTCACATTTAGTGTTTATCTGTCATTGTCTTGATTTAATTTTGTGGATAGCTTACTTATAATTTAATATTTATCAATAAATAAGATCATTATTAAGAATGATATAACGTTAACAGTGTAATACATTGTATGGAATTAGGGATCACACACACACTAGTGCACGCCAACCAAGGTCTTGGGAAGTTGCTCCTGGGACACTTTCAGCACTAATTTGAACAGCGCCTATCGTTTGTTACGCCACGCTATACGCCTGCATAACGGATGTGGAGACGTGGCGGGTGGTGGGGGGAAAAGCAAGTGTATCTACCTATATAATAAGATTAACGCTTTTGCTGCTGAAGAGATAATGAGATTTTAATTGCCCCCTTTAAAATGCACGTTAATTACATCGATCGGCCGCCTGGTCATTACGCACCGTGTGCGTCTTCCGCGTCCAAAGTATTAAGAAATTTGGCTCTCAAAAGAAATCTCAATCGTTGTACTGTTGGCTCTGTTGACTCATGAGTTTGTCGACCACTGGTCTAAGATAAGGTTTCGATTGGTGATGTCTCTGATTTTGAGAAAGAAAATTTACTTAACTTCTGAATTTACATCACTACAAAGAGCGTTTTCAAAACAATAGAAAAAATATCACAAAGCAATACTAGAAAAAGCCAAAAGAAAAGTTTACAAATAATAATACGCCCGAACAAAGAAAACTCTCGGAAGTATGATTAAAATTTTGAGAAAAATGCGCGCATTAAGAAAAATTCTAACGACGTAAATTTTTAAGTATTTAACTTTTTAACTCCTGCTGCAAGCGGCAAAAAACCTCCATGGCAAGTTTTCCATTCAGTGGCGAGGAAATCTTTCCCACTACTTTTCCGAGGCATAGAATTGGAGGCAAAAACAAACCACGGCATCCAGTTTCGAAACCGGCGGCTTATTGGCAAGGAGTCAAAAATTATTTCATGTATTTTTATAGCACTTTGAAACGTTTTTATTGTGCAGTATTTTAATGCTAAACTTCCAATGCATGGAATATTTTCTGCTGTGTATGTATAAATAAACTTTACAATTCTTTTTTATGCATAAATTTGGGGACAATGGAATGTTGGAGTTACTTAAAAATCACTTTGTAAGTTTTATTTGGTTATAAATATGGAACAAAAATTCCAAATAATATTTTTAAATTATCATCAGAGTTAATATTCTATCCTTTATTGGATAAAGGCATATCTAGGCTAATTATACCCCTCTATGTCGTGTTCGTAGATTGACATGTATTTCCACAGAATTAACCTATTTCATCGATATCGATTTTTTATATTGCGTAGCCCCTAATATTTTTGTTTTTGTAAAATGGAGAAACCCTTACAAGGGTAAATCACAATATTTATTTAACGACAGATTACATCCCTAAACACATTCAAAATGCAGACCCTTACTATATCAAGATCTTCAACAATTATTGTGTTTGTAGATTTATTACAATATACTGGTTGGGCCAATTATGGTCACTTTCATCCTTTCTACATCAAATTCCCAGTTATTGTTGCAAGACCAGGCGACCAGCAATTAAAGGTCATCAATCGACCGTGATTGAATACAATTAAGTTACATGAAGACAGCGGGTGCGTCGTTCTAGGCTTGTATCGTCATTTTAGCCGTCGAGATTAGTTGAAAGCGCATACACACTGATTTAAAAGTTATTTGTAGAGAAGCCAGCCTCAACAAAATATTAACTATTGCAAACAGATAAAACAATATAATAATTAAAAATATATTATTTGTCATGCTAACATTACCTAATTTATTTGCAGAATTTTGAATGTTTTTGTGTACAATTTATAATCGCAAATCTTCGAAGCCAATTTGTTCAATTTATTTAATGGTACACTAACATGCATTTTATCTTCAGTACCAACTTAAAAATCAAAAATAATTAATAGTTAATGACATATTTTAAAGAAACACTCTCAAAGTATATTTTCCTTGCACTACCGGAGTACTTGCATTGAAACACCGGGAAATGTGAAAAGTACATGAAGGGTACGCAGAAGAGTACATGAAAAGTATGAAAAGCGTCCTTTGTGAAGGAGGGAAATGAGTTTTTATGGCGTACACTTTGTACTCTTGCCGCTGCGGGGGTCGGCCATCAATTACTGGATCCATTGCTGGTGCCTTTACCATAAAATGTACTTTTCTTGAGAACACTAACATCTTTTTTTTCCCCCCACAGTTTAAACTATTGCAATTTATTTGAAAACATCTCATAGCAACCGCATACCACAATACAGAAGTTATTAGGTGGGTGAATCAAATATATAGGTATTGAAAAAGTTTTGAGATGCATTTCAGTTATTCAATAATATAATAACTTCAATATGCGTAACAAAAACACGCGCGTTCACATGATCTTACTCCCTATTTCATTTATCGTTTGTCAATATATAGCTACGGCCGTTTGTTGTAGCTTAACCACTGGGAAATGCCAGTAGAAATGGCGTATTTCAAAAAAATACTACCTTATTCTTAGGTCAATAATTATTATAAAGCAATCATTATTCCTAAAATGTTTATAACATTTGAATGATCAAAGACATCGCTTATAATCAGTATCTTTATAATTATTTTCAAATGAGTTAATCTTGCCCATTTTTTGAATAATAAAATACCTAATTCTAGTCAAATTTGGGATCACAAAGATTATAAAATATATTTTTTTATCGTAAATATGTCACTATATAATGTGATCATAAGTTTTACTAATGATTTTGTAAATGCGTTTAAAATTTAATAAATCTAAAAAATCCTAATACCACTGCACATGGATGTACTGAAATTTGACTTTATTCTAAAACATTAGATCGAGAGGTTTAAACGCATACAATTTTATGTAATAAAATACTTCATGCAGTCATCAAATGTTTAAAATAAATATAAAGGATAATAAGGCTTAAAAATTATATAAATAGATTATCTACAACGTTTAAAGAATATCCAGGGTTATGCTGTGAAATAACCATAAAAGTTCCATTTTGACCTACGCTGAGCATGTGGGTCCAAATATGTGCTATTTCATGTGAGTCATTTTTGTGACCCGGGTTTCACCTTTCGACATCTTCAGGTACTGTGTGCGCTCACCAAAAGGCAAATACACACTGACAACGCTTATCGATCAGTGCCTGGCAACCTTCACATACCCCTCACCCCTTCAGCATCTACATCTACATCCGTCATCAAATTACAGTCCACTATTGAAAACGCAAACAATATTATTAATCAATTAAGTATTCAATTAAAAATAAAATAAATTCAAAATGTTCTACAATTCCATGAAAAATAAAATTTGAAAAATTTTAGCACGCGTACTCGCTTCTCCCCGTTAAAATATCCCTTTTGTCTTTAAACTTTGTCCAACAGCCGTTTTACTCTCCCTGTAAAAAAATATAAAAGGTAGACTCTTTTTTGGCATGTATTTATTCAAACAAATTGTATTCGATAAGTTTTTTTATGACTTTAAATTTAGGAAAGTCAAGTAAAATAGTTCACAATTATGTTCATATTTAATAAAATTTGTTAAGACGATACTTCATTGCAACGGCAAATAATTTTTAGCTATAGGCGCGACGAAATTTTGGACTCGCTGGCAATCGGAGAGCGAACGTCAAGGTGTGAATATGTCAATTTATTTCGTGATGGCGACGGGGGTATTAATTCTTAAATCGTGTAAAGATGACTAAAAACGTTACCCATTTACTTGAAAAAGACACCATGTCAATGAATATATTATTATTGTTAGTAATAAAATAATAAACAGAACATTAAATGGACGCATATTGGATTTATATGACAAATTATATTTCGTTCGGCATGCGTCATTTGCTTAATCCGCGCATCGCCTAGCTACGATCTTTTTAGACCATGCGTCAACTGAGGTATAGCCTTTAAAAGTTTTGCTCTATGCTATATATAACAAGATAATTATAGTAAGCTTAACTGATAACTATACGCAATCTCAGAACTTATAACTACTTTTTTTTCAATTTCTATTAAATTAGTATTTATTATATTATAATACGTGAATGATAATAATATTATGTTATATGAAATCAGTATAATTAAAAATAAAAATATTTTTGTCGATACTTAGTATTGGCATAATAGAATATCTCATCGTCTCAGTAAGGATTCTAAGTCTTTGATGTCAGCTTTGAATTTGATCTCTCAAAAGGTTAAAGTCTGCAAATAATTTCCTTTGTGCCATCGTTTTTGGCTTGAAATATTAATATTATTGTTATAAATATTTTGTTACGAGGATAAAATATTATCATTCAAAAAAGAATTTTAGCCTTACAATATTATAGGTTTTTATTAATCGTAAAATTTTCAAAGGTTATGTAATATTTTATAATAATACTTGAGTAAAATTAATTATAAATCTACTACTATATTTTTAATTCAAAAATTAATTTACAAGATTTTGACGCTAACAAGGAATCAATATCTTGTCATTGGTACTTGGATTAAAACCACAAAATCCGGTCAAAAATATTACCGAAATTTTAAAAATTGTCAGTTACAATTAATTAAACTGGCAGTGATATGGTATATATAACTTTCTTATAATAGTTTTAAACGAAATCATTTCTATGAATTCTGCTTGTAATTTAGTCATTTACGTTGACCCATCATAAACAAATCATCGGAATGGTTTACTATTAACCAAGATGTAATATTTTATTTTTATTAATATTCTTGTTTGTCCGGTGGTTGTTTATCCAGTACAAATCATGCAATCAATTTTTAACTAACTTCCCGACTACCTAGACATTTAAAACTTTTAGAATATACCAGAACATGATGCCAATGCATTCTTTTAATACTTTTAGCCGTCTTTAAGTAGAATTGAATTCATTTTCAGTTAATTCTGTTTTGTATGAAAAGTTATTTCGGAAGAAATCCGTAATCTAATCCACTATTATTGGTCGCTAAAGGAGTGGTCCTAGCAACATAATTATTAATATATACGTGCGTTACTATCGAAATCAAAATAAAATTTCAGTATTCTATATTAATTGTTTGTTTGTTTGTTGCAAAATAGCAAAAAAATGATTTGTTGACAATTGCCTTATTTGTCCTAAATAATTAATATATAGAATTGTCAAGTTTATATGATTCAACAGAAAATTTAAAAACGTGGTATATAAAAAGTTCTTTTTATCTTGTAGTTATTAATAATTATTACTAGGTACTTGAGTAAAATTATATATATTACTGGTTGGGCCGATTATGATCCCAATCCAATCCTTACACATGCACAAATATGTCATACCTATTATCCTTATGTATTATTGTCATCCAAGTGCTTAAATATTTATCTAGTCATCAGTCACCCGTGATTGATACAAAGGCAAATATTCATAGACCACGGCCGTGTCAACTTGCTACGGTGTGACCGTCGTCCAAGAAATGATTCAATTCGAGTCTCATTACGAACTTCATGAACTAAACACCTGGCAGGCCGTGATACCGGTTCTTGTGATTTAACAACCGTAAACGCATCCAAGGTGACTCATCAAACGATTATCCTTTCAAGTGTCATCATTAACCCTTAAACCCCAGTGTACCGTACGATTGATCAACAGAACCATTTGAATACCTATCAGAGTGCGTGAGTGCATGGCCCGGGACCTACTTCAGCCATAAAGCCGAATAACACAAAGGTTAGTGCCTAGATTAACTCCTGTTTAAATCGCTCTCCCAAGCATCCACATCCACAATCATCCCAAATTATAGTTCACTAAAAAGTGCCACCAAATCGAGGGCTTAGTGTCAAACAACACTATCTACAAAAGTGCAACTTTACAGGAGAGCCAAAAATCGTTATTTTAGATTCTTGTAACTTTACAAGGGAAATGTTTATTTAAAACCTAATGTTAATAATTTATAATTTATTGTGTATTGTACATTTATCTTGCTTATGATAATGTTAAAATTTATAGGGATAGTTTTAAAAAAATATGAAAACAAGGGTAACTTATGTAATTAGCGTTAAACTTTACTGACGATTTAATAAAAAATTAGAAAAGATTGACATAATGTTGTTTGACTATCATGTAGCCGTAAATGTAAAATAACGTTATCTCAAAAAAAAAAAACTTTTGTAGATAACGTTGTCTGACTTTAAGCACTCGAAATATAAAAATAATAATGGTTGAGCTTTTTAAGTGGACTGTAATTATTTTAAGGGAAGATGAGGAGGTCGGATCTAGGAGTGAAGACGATGGAACAGAATGACAGACACTGACCTTTGTGATGATTTTGACTCGCGCGTTATTGTTGTTTTGGGTCACCCGGTTTGTACACTCACGCACTTTGGGACACAGTTTTATGGATTATATGTGAGGGTGCATGAATGATGATGATATATTCTGAATCAGTCTTTATATATTGAGTCAATCACTTAAGCGACAGAAACTATTAGAAGCCCGCACACGCCCGCTGTCGAGATGCAACTGAATGTTCTTTATAACACCGTCTCTCATTACCTGTAATTGCTTATTGATTGTCTGGTAACAATAACACTGGGTATTAGGAGGTGGGTGACGAGATAAGTAGTGGAATGGGAACAAAAATGGCCCAACCACTAACAATAATAAGTTATTTGAATTTATTAACATCATTTCCAAACCAAATAATATCATTTCATATCAAATATCTTCAACATTTGTCACTCGGTCAGTGCAATTATTTTTGAAGGATCTAGTTATACAGCGACATCTCGAAAGCTTCAACTCGCCTTGACATTTCTTGGTTTAGCGTTCATATTTTCATACCATAGATAAGAATAATAATTGAGAAAACATAATTATAAAACGCATGCAGTCTCAGATTTAGGTTACGGTTTTAATTGCTAAGGAGGCATCTTACTCCTCTCGATCTAAGTTCTACTTTGTATTTTGTTTCTATTAGAAAAACCATTACACTCCACTTTAAGGATAGGGAGACAAGACTAAACGATAGCTTTCTCACGTTTTTTTTCGATTTAGAATTTGGTAAAGCTTATTGCAATAAATCGGGGTCTAGGACAATTTGGCGCCGTGACAACTGGACGCCACGCAATTCAAAATTAAATAGACGTAAAGTACTTATAGGTACTTAAAAAAAAATCTAATATTATTATTTATATTTATATTTAACTCATTCGCTGCTGACTAGATAATGATTTTTTAATTACCACCTTTAAAATGCACGTTAATTACATAGATCGGCCACCTGGCCATTACGCGCCAGGTGCGTCTTCAGCGTCCAAAGTATTAAATTATCATATCGTCTCTGTTCTGGCAGAACACACTAACTGGAGAATACTAGTTTTGAGTAATTTGACTTTGAAGTTGTTAAATGTTTGAAATGGTCTATAATGTACTAGTACTAATTAAGTAATCGTAAAAAGGATGACTTTAAAATAAAGACTGTTTATTTATTAAGAAGGTTTCTAGACGGTAAAGTTTGAAATAAGGAACATTTTGGTATAACTAACTCAAATGTCATTTTTTCGAATTAGTGTCTTCTGCCAGAACAGTGACGATAATATGATTTAATAGTTGGTGAGAATTAAAATATGCACACGTAAATAATGATTTAATCATGCATATCTTTAGGTTCCAACGAAAAAAGAGTTTTGTATATATTTATATAAAACCTTAGGCATGGTAATTCTCAATCCGCAATAAAAAAAACATAATATTAAGAGTAAAATAAATTAAAACTACTAAGTAGTAGATAGAAACTGATTAAAATTCCGTGACGTCGACCATCGTGCATAGATTTTCCTAGGTAAACTAGTAAAGCGGAAACATTATTCTATAAAGAAAAGCAATATATGTATACATATATTATATTAACAACAAGTACAATGAAAGCAAAATATGGCAACCGACAACATCTCACAATTTTCTTGCCTCATTCACACGACAGATATGATGCGTAAATTCCGCGAAAACATGGCGAAATAAATTGGTTGCGAGGCTCCAAGGGACCCTTCCTGTGAGACCTCTGAACTCCACCCTCCCGCGTTATCTTTAAAACGGCCCGAATAAATTTATTATTATATTATTATTTACAAGAGGAGACTGCGCACCGTGAAAATGATAAACAACCTTCACACCATTTTCTCCCCAAGTCCCCGTGTGGAACTTGCTATCAATTTAACCCCTGGGTCAAATGAATTGAGAAAACCAAGAGTAAAATGGTAGAAATATTTCCTCAACGATCTACTGCAAAAGGTGATATGATTATTTTTATATGGATCATTATTTTATAGAGTGCAATATTTCTGCGTTTGTCAAATTCTAACAGCAACCTAAAGGAAAATTAACTATTTTTTTTATTCAACGAATAATTCACAAGATTTAAGAATATAACATTCTAATTATTGAACATACATAATTTATATAATAAAAAATGTTAATTATTACATACCAAGTTCAAGTAGGTTACAACAAAAAAATTTGGAGTAATCCGTAACGTCGGTTAGTAATTAAAGTAATACCAACTTTGATTTCAAATACAAAAGCCGTTCGCCAATGTAGCTTAATTTGGAAAGCGATTTAGTGATTATAAAAGGCCATTAGTTAAAATAAAATTTGTCGTAATTAGGTATGACTCCTTTAGCATTGTGGTCAATGTGCGTGTGCGCGATACCTGATTATTTAACCAAGTCACCGGTTCACATGTATACGTTAAATCCACAGTAAGTAAATTAAACACGTATTTAATAATGCTTCTGTTTGTTAGTGTTCCGAAAATAAAATGGCGTAAAATCAAACATCCCCCGCCGCCCTTTGCCACCCCCCGAAAACTTACGCTATCGCTCCGAGGCCTTAATTTTTTCGCCAGTGCCGGAGAGCAAGGTGGGGGCGAGAAAAATATGGCGACCGAAAAAAACTGCGATCTCTTTATTGCTAATAAATTGCTAAGATGGGGTCATTCCGCGAGAAGTACAAGGCGCCTCTCTCCCGCGCCATGCTATTTATTGGACAGCCTATGACGTATTTATTGGGGCAAGTCACTTAAATCGACCGCCCCTGGGGAGACTTTTCTGCCCTTTCTTTTTTTTCTTCTTATATAACATCGGTTAATGTTTGAAACGAAAGGGATTTTATATCAGAGAAAACGCGTGTCGGATTTGATGGTTTTAATACGGAAAACACCATAAAAATTAGTTGCTTAAGATGATCCATAGCAATTTTATTACAGTGGTGAAGGGTGACTTTTAAAAAGAGGTAGGCTGTGGAGATCTGATGAAAATAACACATTTATCAGGTATACTTACGAGAAATAAGAAGATAATACGATATTACGACTAATGAATAGGTATACATTAATGACAATGACACACTAATTTAATGAAACTTCAAAAACTCACTGACGACATAAAATTAAGCGATCAGTTTAAATTAAGTACGTATTTTTTCAAAACATTTATACACATCAAAAATCATTACATAAAAGTTATTTTTATTTTTAAATAATTACAAGATAAAAAGAACTTTTTATATACAACGTTTTTAAATTTTCTGTTGAATCATATAAACTTGACTTGAAAAAATTTTAACACTTTAAAAACTTAAACGATAAAAAAATTTGTACTTGGGAGAAACACTGAATAAATATAGAATACTGAAATGTCATTTTGACATTTCATATTGATTTTCATTAATAATATTGTTGCTAGGACACCAGACCCCTAGCAACCAATAATAGTGTTTTAATTTTTACGAATTTCTTCCGAAATAACTTTTCATACAAAACAGAATTAACTGAAAATGAATTCAATTCTACGTAAAGATGGCTAAAAGTATTAAAAGAATACATTGGCATTGGTTCTGGTATATTGTAAAAGTTTCAAATATCTAGTTGGTCGGGAAGTTAGTTAAAAATCGATTGCAAGATTTGTACTGGACAAACAACCACCGGGGCATCGTAGACAACCTCGATTAACCCCCTATACTAGTCACTGTAATTTACCCTCTAATATTTTATAAAAGAATTCTATTAAAATAAATCCTAAAAAAATCATAAAATATCTTTGATTGTCATTAACTACTTAATTAATAGAGCAGTGGCGATAAAAAAAATATTTTTTAATTACATATTGAGTTATTTATATAATCACTTGATTATATATTCTATACAATAATTTATTTTGTCAACGAGAGATGCCGTATCTGTATGAATGTATTATACAGATAAAAACAAAATATACTGCAAAGGTTTGAAAAAATATACCACAGCGCGCCATCTGTCTTGACGTAAATAATGGTCGGATTATGTTTCATATAATTCAAAATTTTTTTCATATGGAATTACGTCACGCCCAGTCCATCGAATCGTATGAAATAAGTTAAGCTCCAATCGCAGAGCCTAAAACTAAATAATTAATTATTAGATAATTTAAAAAAAATATTTCTATGGTGTTTAATTGAATATTATTAAATATAGACTTTCTTTACGTTTTTCTTAGCTTGTATTCTTGTTTGTCCGGCGGTTGTTTATCCAGTGCAAATCTTGCAATCAATTGTTAACTAACTTCTTGACTAGCTAGACATTTAAAACTTTTAAAATATATCAGAACACGATACCTATGCATTATTTTAATACTTTTAGCCATCTTTAAGTAGAATTAAATTCATTTTCAGTTAATTCTGTTTTGTATGAAAAGTTATTTCGGAAGAAATCCGTAATCCAATCCACTATTTTTGGTTGCTAACATGGTGGTCCTAGCAATTAAATTATTAATAATTATATACGTGCGTTACTATGGAAATCAAAATGATATTTCAGTATTCTATATTTGTTTGTTTGTTGCAAAATAGCAAAAATTAATGATTTGTTGACAATTGCCTTATTTGTCCTAAATTATTAATACATAGAATTGTCATGTTTATATGATGCAACAGAAAATTTAAAAACGTGGTATATAAAAAGTTCTTTTTATTTTGAAATTATTTAAATTTAAATTAAATCCTGTCTAACCAAACAATAAAAGTTTATGTATACTATGAGCGATCCAATAAAAATGGTGCACACTTTCTTTCTTTCAGTTATATTTATTTGTTTTCGTTGGACTAAGAATAGATACATTCTTAAAGATGGTATTGGTCAGCTGTTTTTTTTTAATTCATTAATCCCAACTCACGATAAACTTCAATCGATAAAAACATTTTCCCATAATATAAAATATCTAAAATTATTATTGGCATAATAATTTTAGATATTTTATAGATAAACGAATATTTTTTGACTAGTATATTATGGGGTTTGAATTAAGCAGGTTTTAATTGAATTTTAAAAACTAACACACACCATCTATACAATATTAGTCTTAGTTCAAAATAAAAGCCAAGCAACTCAAATGCGTCAAATCATTAACATTTAAGGTCGATTCATGCTACAATTGCTACACTTTAGATGGGGTACGGGTAAAAAAATACTAAATACAGTTGGAGACCACAACCAAATATCATTATATGAGTCGTATAGTATCAAAAGTAGATCTTGCGTTATTCATCATTTCGAGAAAATGACGAAAAAAGTTTTGTTGGGGTTTTTAGTGTTATAATAGCATGAAGTATGTTTCTACATTTAGAAATTAGAAATTCAATTCAAATTCAACAGTTCTACTTTTGTTTCCAAAGTATTGAACAGTTCTAATTCTGATACTAAGCCCTATTTTCCATCACAATTTTATACCACACAGATATGATTTTGATTCGAATATTATATTGCTAGTCGTACATTATGGTCAGAAGAATAATTGTGTTGCTAGATTTCTAAATCCACATTTAGGAATTTTTTACTTTTTTGTGAATTGCTGAAGAACTACTGCTTTCTAACATTTCTGCATTATCGAAATGTTAAATTTATTAATTTTAAATATTTTATGCTCGAAATATTATAAACTTTCACCCTTGTGACTGTGTACTTGAGAAAACAAAATGCTGTTTTTCTCCTATTCATCCATTATGGACTTGGCTGATTTTGAAATCTAGCGACACAATTAGCGATATATTTGCGACAGTTATACTTTTGATACTATACGACTCATATGTCACATCTGTATCATTTTGAATAAATCGATTTTTAAAGTTTCAAACTCTGAATAATTGTGACAAATAATCTTTCTCTATGATACATTTATTAATCTTCATCAATAATTATTAGGTAATATAAAAATATGATTAATAAACACTACCATTTATTTTAAAATGTTACTCAACTGACAAAAGTACAATACATATTATTACCCAGTATTCATGCACATGGAATGATCTTTCCCTGACCACCTGTTGTACCAGAAACACGTTTTTATAGGACAAAGATTTATTTTTCCAAAAATGTTTATACACAGTCAAATACGTCAAGATATTTTCCACAAGATGGCATTAACAGTTCATTTTATAAAAAAATTGTACTTTGAAAGATATTTGCTTGTGGTCTTCAGTTATTTCTAATGCTGAATTTAATTCTACACATTCAGTTAATACTTAAACAATTAAAATCTCTTGCGTATATTTAATATTGTATAAAATTTAAACAGATATTTCGTTTTGGTTGTGTAAAAACAATACAACATTCTCGTTTCATTGGATGGTTTGTTGGGTTTTACTCTCAATATGATGGGAGATTAGAGAAGCCTTCATCCATAGATAAACTAAAATATCTACTATCCTAGTTTCAGATAAGTTAATAATATAGGTATATAAAAAATCTGGTCGAAAATCACAATAGGTCTTTATACCTACCGTGGCATTTTTCTCATATTTCTTTTTGTTCATTCTAGATTTACTGGGTACATCCTATAGCCTTAAGGGCTTAGGCGAAGCATCTGTGACCGTCAAAGCATTTGATTTCTTACGTAAATGTTTGATGAAGGTAGACTCAAGACGAAATAAAACATTTTCTTTTCATAAAGGATCTATATATCGGTTGTTTTAGCTTATTGGCTTTACTTTTGCAAAGCTTTTTGAATATAACAACGAAAGTAAAACCTTGTTGATTAGCAGTAAACATTTTTCCTCGAGATTTTGTTTAATAATATATCTCTTTCAATATAAGTAACCGTGCATGTTTTATTTCTTTTGTATGTCATCATCAAAATGAAGTTTTATTATGACGTATATAATAATATATTGTCAAAATACGTCATATATCTCAATAAGTATTTTGAAAGTTATTACATTTTGGAGAATAATAAGGGTAATACAACTGACAAAAATCTACAATTATTTTATTATTAAAATCTAGGTCAAGTTAATTTGTACTTAATTAATTTTTTATAATTAAAAAGACACATTGAGCACATAACAAATTATTAATTCAAGACGTTCAAAATGAAACCACTTTGGAACGGTGTTAGTGTGGTCCAAATAAATCGTCTGTACTTCTAGAAGAATTTGACATCATTCTACTTAGCAATATATTAATTGACAAAAATTATCTTTTAAGGGGGGACATGCTCGTCGAAGGTCAAAATTGAGTTTTTATTGTATTTTCAAACCATGATCCTGGACACTCCTTAAACGTTGTAGATAATCTATTTATATAATATTGAAGCCTTATTATCCTTTATAGTTATTTTAAACATTTTATGACTGCATAAAGTATTTTTGTTACATAAAATAGTATTCTTTTAAACCTCTCGCTCTAATGTTTTGGAATATAGTCATATTTCGGTACATAACTGTAAAGTGGTGTTAAGATTTTTTAAATTTATTAATTTTTAGACGCATTTATAAAACCATTGGTATAATTTATTACGAGATAATTTTTGTAAAATATTCACGATAAATAATTATATTGATAATCTCTGTGATCCCAAATTTGACAAGAATTAGGCATTTTATTATTCAAAAAATCGGCAAGATTAACACATTTGAAGATGATTCTAAAGATACTTATTATAAGCTATATCTTCGACCATTCAAGTGTGATAAACATTTTATGAATAATGATTGCTTTATAATAATTATTGACCTAAGAATAAGGTAGTGTTTTTTTGAAATACGCCATTTCTTTTGGCATTCCCCAGTGGTTAAGCTACAACATACGGCCGTAGCCATAAATTGACAAACTATAATTAAAGTAGGGAGTAAAATTATGTTAACGCGCGTATTTGATCATGTACCTAACCGATTTTTTTTTTATTTTTTTTTAAACGGTACATGTTCAAACACGCGCGTCAATATCATTTTACTCCCTACTTCAATTATAGTTTGTCAATTTATGGCTACGGCCGTATGTTGTAGCATAAACACTGGGGAATGCCAAAAGAAATGGCGTATTTCAAAAAAACACTACCTTATTCTTAGGTCAATAATTATTATAAAGCAATCATTATTCATAAGGTGTTTATCACACTTGAATGGTCAAAAACATAGCTTATAATAAGTATCTTTAGAATCATCTTCAAATGTGTTAATCTTGCCGATTTTTTGAATAATAAAATGCCTAATTCTTGTCAAATTTGGGATCACATAGATTATCAATATAATTTTTTATCGTGAATATTTTACAAAAATTATCTCGTAATAAATTATACTAATGGTTTTATAAATGCGTCTAAAAATTAATAAATGTAAAAAATCGTAACACCACTGCACAGTTATGTACCGAAATATGACTATATTCCAAAACATTAGAGCGAGAGGTTTAAAAGAATACTATTTTATGTAACAAAAATACTTTATGCAGTCATCAAATGTTTAAAATAACTATAAAGGATAATAAGGCTTCAAAATTATATAAATAGATTATCTACAACGTTTAAGGAGTGTCCAGGATCGTGGTTTGAAAATACAATAAAAACTCAATTTTGACCTTCGACGAGCATGTCCCCCCGTGACGAAATCATTTATTGTCACAGTTTTTGAAAAAAGTTTTAATAAATAATACGTTATACGATGCTTTTATTTGTTTAATTATTTAAAAATGACACATTCAGCACATTACGAATTATTAATTTTATTCAAAGCATTTACAACATGAAATAAATAATAATAAAATAAAAACACAACACAGTATGTACTGATAGGTATGGGTTTGCGGAAGGTGTTGATTTACACTTTTCCACTTATTAAAAACACCGATTCAGGGACATTAAGTAAGTATATTTCGCTTGACGATAAACAATCAATTGTTAATAACATTTATAAAGGCGCGTTGTGGAGCGAAAAAGGTAGCGAATCGTATTTGGAGGCGACGTAAGGGCTGAAGGGTAGGTAGCCAACTGACCGTACCTACCCTCGATCCTTCGTTTGCCTAGAAACAGATAACGGTAACGTACTTTTTGTTTGTTTCGCTGTGCAAAGGCTGTGCATCATCAACCATCGTTAAGCCTTGACTCCTTTACAGTTACAATAATATTATCATTATATTCTCAACTCTGTCGATTGGAGGATTATTGATGGGGGATTTAGGCATTATGATATTTGGTAACAGTACCTAATTCAAGAAAAATTAAATTTTCACAATGTAATAGAATTTTAAAAACAAAATACATAAAGCATCTTTAAAAACGTCAACATCTATAAAGATTGCATTGACCAGCTGCACACCCCTTACTATTGGTGCCTCTTGAGCGTGACTTGAAGAAACAGCTTTCACCCAAAATAGGTCATGGCTACGAACACGCATGTAATAATTGACGGGTGCATAAACATTCAAATTTTCCGGCATATAAGGATTAAAAACTATACCACGTGAAAGCAGGGCAAAGTGCTTTAAGAGCAGAAGTGACCTACGAGCTTCAAGAGAATGAAAGGCGAGCATGCCTCGAAGAACGTTAGTCGGAAAATGCTCGTTTGAGAAACTGAAATGGTTTTCGAAGGGTTTAATTAAATATAAAAAACAAACCAGCACGATCTGTTAATTGTAGTCTTATTTCAATGCAAACAAAGACGTATGACTAACAAACTTGAATGTGCACTATTTATGGCGGATTTTACAGCCTACTTCTACCCTTTGCCACTGGTATCCTACTGAATATTAATATAGTAACCACTAATTATTAATCTTACGTGCAAAAGAAAAACGAATTATTAGCCGTTCATTTCGTAAAAGTTGAAAAAACAGACACATATTAAAACGTATGTAAATAGGTACTATATTCATATATCGACATATTATTGTATGGTATTATTGTCATTCTGTATGTGATTTACTGTTTCTGAGAATATCTACCAATCTAGTTTCTAGATAAAGATAATAACAAAAAACACACACAACGGGGTATGGAAATAACACCACGGCGCAATAAGACAGGCCCCATCCCCTCGCCATAAGGGGGGGATGATTTATAATTTGACGCAGTGGGCCAGATATTGAAAATTTTCTTAAGCCACAAAGCCAGTGATGGGTAGAGTATGACAATTTTACACAAAATAAATGATTTATTTTGGTCGTATTTTTCATTCCGATTGAGTAGGGGTTTACAATCAATTGGAAAGTATTGCATTACGGTCTATAGACCTCATCCAAAGAATTGTATGTATCTACTGTTAACATGCAGAGGTTAATGGCAGAAGGTTAGTTTTACCTTAAATTAAAACAACTTTTTCGAGGCAATTGAATATTGGGTGTATAGGATGTAGATGTTGGTTGCGCTCTTAGCAGTGGACTGTAAGACTGTAAAAAGGATGGTTTACAGATTACGGATTTAGGGCTTTAATGTGATGCCAGACACTGACCTTTTATGTTGAGAAGGTTGGCATGCGCTGGAACCGGTTCGATGTTCACGCACTCACGTACTGGTAAACGGGCGGTTCGGAATGTCACTCTTACGGTTTAACTTATATTTTGGGATAAATTATGATGACAAATTTAGGATGGGTGATAGACGCAACGTTTGCTTAAACCGTATCATTTCTGAGTCACTCTGTGGTTGTGGCGTCCGCTGTCTTGGTGTAACTAAACTTCACTCAGTGTTATACAATTACGGTAGACTGATGATTCGTAATTACTAGTTGCCTGGTCTTGTGACAATAATAAGGGATTTGTTGTTGGTGGTAAGAAAGGATGAATGCGACCATTATTGGCTTAACCAGATGTTGATAAAAGTAATACAAATAATATACTTGAAAGTTTATTTAAAAATTTTCAATATATCACGGGCACTTTGCCATAGTTAGGGTTAAACTACAATATATTTACTTTCGTCGGGGCTAATTACCTACCTTTTAAATTTAATATTGTAAGTGGGTACGCGCACTTTTATGCGTCAAGATGGCGTAATGTATTGAAGTTTTACGATGTGCCTGGGAGGCGTCTCAGGGTTAAATTATAACTCAAAGTTATCTTTTTCTTCAAACTACGCAAGAGTGGAAATAGTTAAACATGTTCCGTTCTGTTAAACTTCATACAATTCTTTATTTTGTTATAAGGAAAAAAAATACCTGCAAGTGTCCCATATGAGTATACTTTTAAAAAAAACGTATTATTGCGTACAACGACATTACAAAATAAATTAGTATGTGTAGGAAGGACAGATTTTCTGGCATTACGACCACTATGAAATCACTTTGGAACGGCATTAGTGCCATTTAAATGAGTCGCCTGTACGTCCAAACGACTCTGACACCATTCTACTCAGCAATAATAATTATTGACAAACAATATCTGCTTCTAAGGAAATGAAAATAATTACGATAATATTATTTACTATTCAGTTAGGAGTGGTCAATTTTTAGAAAAAAGTTTTAATAAATAATCATATATGCAATGCTATCATAATATGATCTGTAATGTCTGTCTTCTACTAATACTAATATAGCTGTCAGCAAATTATTGATCGGTGAAATTAAATACTGCAAATTCGTAGTGTCGAATTATAGTAAAATCAATAAATATTATTTTATTGTTATTTCCGCGAAATCTATATTTTACACAATAGTCAGCTATTCGGATGTCTATTGACGCAAATGACAGTTAGTAGCTGACTTTATAAATAATGGCTATTTCCTAAATTATAACGTTTAGATATTATTTTTAGTGTATAAATAGCGAATAAGAATTCATCGAAAAGTTCACTTGAATCTAAGTAGCTGGCTCGTTACTATCTCGGTATATGAACTTTCAGTTTATTTATATTATTGTACCGATTGTACCGATTGTACCATTGTATTTATGTAACCATAAAAATAAACTCTCACTTCTCTATTATCACGAATAATCACGATCTTCTTTCATTTACAACACCATCGACCCTCACATCGACGACTCCTACAATAACAGTATTGTTTAAATATTTTTCTTCGTTTTTCTTCTCTTTGGCCATATCCGCCCCTTAATTGGGGTATATGAACACCACGCGGCGCCTCCAAGAATCATTGTCGCTCGCCAGTCCTTTTGCTTCGTTCCAGGTCAAACCAGCATCCCGTAAATATTTTTAATATGACGTATTAATTATTAAATCAAAACAAATTATTTAACTGTAAAAAATATAATTTCCTGGTTCGTTACAGACCACTGGCTTGGCCTTTTGGCAGAGGTTATTTTTTTAATTTATTTAATTCATTCAAAGGATCGAGTCAGTAAATTAAGATGCGTTCAATAACAGAAAGGCTTCTTTGCCATGATACTTAATTAATTGGGGGCAGAAAATTTAAAGCGAGCTTCCCTCCATCACGTTCATCCCCTCTTTACTGAAACCAAAAATAAAAATGATAAGTTCTCTATCTCAGAACCAGTAGGTATATATTATATAGATTTTTGTATAAAATAAGTTAGTATAGATTTAAACCTAAAATACAATATAGTTTATAGTAGAATCCTGATAAACAGAAAAACTTCCACATCAAGTGACTGAAATATATTTTAATTGCGTTTTACTGAAAGTGTTATTTTTGGACATTATGCAATATTGACTTAAAAAATACGGTAGCGGTTTTGGATTCATGGATAAAGTGCCACTAATAGAAAATTGAATAAAATTTATCATTTTTTTTTTGTTATAATAATATATTTACCTAGTTCAGACTATTGACTAATCTTATAGTCTTTACACTTGGAGTATATTATAAGGTTTGGGCATGCAAATGTTATCAGCGCCGAAGGTGAAACGTTAGACATACGATCCTAATTAAATATTACTATTGTACCATAAGTTGGTATGTTGTATTTTAAATAATTATTATAATATTATATAATATAATATAAAGTAAATGAATTCTATTATTTTTGTGTTTTGGGAATTTCACGAATTAGAGCTGGCATCATGTGCGCGCTCCGGTTCATTTCTATCTCTGTCTAGAGGCTTGTAATAATCATACCATTCAGCATTAAATGAGTGAAACACTTTATTATGTATGTTTTGTTGTCAAAACAAAACAACAGAGCGATAATATCGTCAGCATTTCCTTAATCATACCTAGATCAAGTAGGATCTGGTTTGATTTGTAAATTGCAACAATATCTCTTGTAATATGTACTGCATTTGTATAAATTGGAGAAAAAATGCATGAATCCTCACTCAACTCATCGAGTCCATCATGAGATGCACTTTTATCGTCACGAGTCCTTCGTTCGACAGACTAAACCATCATTCACGCGAATCAAGACTCTCGGTTCATTAATATCACCAATACAAACAAATCTCGATCACATTCTCCTATCAGTGTAACTCTCTGTACCCTGCATCAATACAATAAAGATCTACATCTATGTATAAATATCGCTGCCTCAATCCACTTACCCGCCTCCACCCTCATCTGCCTCTAAAGACTGCTGATTTCTTAAATGTTTTTTTTCGTATATGATAAACAATAATTTAATATTAAAAATGCAATACCTACATATTTAATATGAAGCTATATTTTCATGATTTTTTTACACTCAGTTTGTCAAAATGAACATCATGCGGGCTTATTAGTTCAACGTGTAAGGTTTGAAGCTCTTTCCGTTAAGAGCGTACTTCAATGAAACGGAAAATAATTTTCAACAGTAGGTGCGACGAAATTTCTCACTAGTCGCCAATCGGAGACGGACAGTAGAGGTATCCGCACGTCGATTTGTTTTGTCATGGTGTCGGATGAAAATATTACTAAATAGTGTATGAAAGATAAAGATAAGATATAGAAAGATAAGATGACTAAAAAACTTTACGTATGTATTTAAAAAAGAAAACATGTCAATGAATATACTATTATTATTAGTAATATAACATTAAATGGACGCATGTTGGATTTTTTGACAAATTATATTTTGTTCGGCACGCGTCTTTGCACAATTCGCGTATCGCCTAGCCATAATCTTTTTAGTCCATGCCTCAACTGAAGTAAAGCCTTAAGTCATAATACATTCATGTAATTTTATTAAAGTGTAATAATATGTAGTAATTTCAATACTATTACTAGATACTATTGAGTAGTTAGTTATAATGTCATAAGTTTCAGGTTCAAATCCTTGTTCTGGAAAATAGACATATTGTTTTTCAATGTGTGTTTTAAGTTAGAGTATGGACCTAATATGTTGAGCAAGTAGCTAACATACATTTCTCGTAAAATCAGAAATCTGTTACTTAATACAGACCTCCACTCTGTGGAGGCCCATATTATGATCCAGGTCTATTAGCATCGAACATGGTCAAAAAACATATAATATGTATAATGTTATCCAATAAATCCATTCTCTAGATACAAACGCACATTGACAAAACTGAATTAAACTGAAACTGAAGTGAATTGTCCTTATGTAACATTCAGCCTCATAACCACCCTGTAGCGGATGGTGGAATGGAATCATGACTCTGCGTGTATTATGATGTATGTATAATTTAATGTTTTATAAAGAAATAAAGCTATTTTTTAACATAAATAATTACAAGATAAAAAGAACTTTTTATATACAACGTTTTTAAATTTTCTCTTGGATTATTATGCTCAATATGCTCAAACTTGTACTTGATATGAAATAAATAAAAAACAAACAAACAAATAAATATAGAATACTGAAATGTCATTTTGATTTCCATAGTAACGCACATATATATTAATAATTTAGTTGCTAGGACCATCCCCTTAGCAACCAATAATAGACTTTCCTTTTTACGAATTTTTCTGAAATAACTTTCCATACAAAACAGAATTAACTGAAAATGAATTCAATTCTGCTTAAAGATGGCTAAAAGTAATAAAAAAATGCATTGGCATCGTGTTCTGATATATTCTAAAAGTTTCAAATGTCTAGCTAGTCGGTAAGTTTGTTAAAATTCGATTGCAAGATTTGTACTGGACAAACAACCACCGAACAAACAAGAATACGAGCTAATAAAAACGTTGTAAAATAAACAAAAAAATACACGACTAGATAAATAAAAAACATTATAAAATAGACAAGCCAGGGCCTTTCAATTTGTTTATAATATTATTATTGTTTTATATTTTTCTCCACTTCTCTTCTACCCCTGGGGCCATAAATGAGCTTTTAGATCTCTATACCTATTTTTTTAGTTTTCACAAAAACTTTAGGCGAAGAATACGTCTTTTGATTATTGTTTTACAAATATTTTGGTTTTTGTACACACAAATAGCTATAAAAATAAGTATTTTTCCTTAGTGGTACCTAACTACAGTAGTGTTCTGGATACAAAGGGCATAGTTTAAAATATGCCATTTTCAAAGTAGATTTTCACAAAACATATGTGACACTTATATAATTCTATAGTTAGTATGGTTTAACATCTCCGTATTATCTCCATCTCCGTTACAATTAAGTATCATATTCTTCCTTAAAAGATGTATATATTATATTATTTGGTACAGCCATTCTAAAAAATATATGTGGGTGCTTTCCAACGTAAATAACAAAAGCTTAACGTATTTAAAACTCAAGCATAATATATTAATTTTAAGTAATTGTTTTACTTTATAACATAAGCAGGTAGGTACTTAAAACGTATATATTCATAAGCTCTCCGTAAAGGTTAAACTAATGTCTTTATTAATACTTGGGTATTAATTTTAATGAACGTAGTATAAATCATTTTTACAGGTAATCCATTTTGATTACTTACCGCTCACGTATTGTTTAATATAAAATATGTATGAATCAATTTGATGCTAATAAAATTAATGACTATGATATTCTTAGGGTGGCCATTTGTCCCGTATTTACCGGATATGTTCCGTTATTTTTTTTAACGTATTTTTCCACTGTCCCAATAAACGTTCTGAAGATATTTCTATAGTCCATAGGTGTCGCTGAGTTTCAAAACCCGCTATAACACTTTTTTGAAATAATTAAGATATCTCTATATATATAAAAATCTCGTGTCACGATGTTTGTGGTCGAACTCCTCCGAAATGGCTCGACCGATTTTTATGATTTTTTTATGTATATTTTTTAGGTATAAGATTAGGTCAACAAGTATATTTCATACCTCTAGGTGATTAGGGTATCTCTATCCAGAAAAATTTTCTTTTATTTTTTTGACAATTTTTTTTTTTGTATTTTTTTTATTATTTGGCATAAAAAATACCTATAACCTCAAATTTTCATTTTCCTACCCCCACCCTCCCATTTTTTAATCGCGATTTTATTATTTTTGAATGAACAAATTTAACAGTCGTTCGTATTTCAAACAGAACGAAATTATTTATGTTGTTGAATGACAGATAGCACTACGTCCGAGAAGAATTCAAGAGAAGCGTCGCATCATTTTGACATTTCATTCGGCATACCACAACGCAGTGCGTGGAAAATTTTGTACGATTTATTTTATTTATCTATTTCTATGTGCGTGTATTACAGTGCACAATGCCAGCAAGACGCAAGAGGGGGGCCATTTGGGCCGTAGAACGAATAAAGCAACAAACATGCGAAATAGTAGAGCAGAAAGAACAGACGAACAAATCCAACAAGATAACAAAAACGTGCGTGTTAGCATGTCGCAATTGCGTGCATCTCAATCACAAGAGGCACGTGCTGAACGAAATCAACAACAACAATTAGAACGAAGCCAAGCGCGCCGATTCGTAGTTAACACACGCAGAGCAAATGACCGACAACGCCAACAAGTACACCGAACATTTACATCAGCTTCGTTCCTTCGTCTCACATTCGAGTACGAGCCAGATATTGAATATTCCGCTCATCCGAAAGTGCTGATTGGTGCTATGGACAAAGAATGTCCCCATTGTCATGCGCTCAAATCCAAACATGAGTCAGCCGGGATGTGTTGCGCATCAGGAAAAGTGCAACTACCAGAAATTGAGATACCACCAGAACCATTGAACGGCTTGCTCATCGGCACGGTTCCAGATTCAAACCTGTTCCTGAAGTCCATTCGCACATTCAATACATGCTTCCAAATGACTTCGTCCGGAGCAACAGAAATAGTTCACAATACTGCGGCAAATGGTCAACAATTCCATTCTACGTTCAAAATCAAAGGCCAAGTATACCACAAAGTAGGCTCATTGCTGCCAATGCCAAACGAACCACATACATTTTTACAAATCTACCTCATGGGCGCGGTGGTGAGGACATCAATCATATGGATGCACGTTGCGGCTACAATAGCCTCAATTTGCCTAATGCCAGGCGCATCGTCGGCGAACTGGACGCCCTGTTGAATGAGCACAGTGAATTATTGAAATTCTTCAAAGCACACATGCACGAATTGCAAAGTGACAGTCACGCTATTGTCATCAATCCTGATAAAACACCAGCTGAAGAGCACGTACGTCAATTCAATGCGACTGTTGTTGACGACATTGCTGGAATCATGGTTGGCGACCGCACATCGACGCGAGAAATCGTGATTCGAAGGAGAAACAATAATCTGGAGTTCATCGCTGACACACCGTTCATAGGACGCTCTCCAATATCCGCTAATTTTCTGGAAGGGACAAGATGGATATTGCATAAACCATAAACAACGAGATCCTGTCACAGGTAATTCATTCATTATGAACATCATTACTCATTTTGAATTGAGAAAATGTATGGTTGATGTTTTTTTGTTTTTATCGGCGGTCATCGTCTACAGCGCTCTATTCCTTTTTCTGTCATAGATCCCATCTCCACACACTTACGATACATTCGTTATTTTTATTTTACAACCAAAATATTCACTAGAAATAATTTATATGGCAGAACAACGTTTGCCGGGTCAGCTAGTATATAATATATATATATATATATATATATAATATCGTTGGATTCATTATTAAAATCTCTACATTGCCTCTTTCAAAAGGCGCTATGATTAACTGTCATTTATGAAACAAAATCAATGTGTCTATCAAATGCCCGCTATAACACTAGTGAAAGTCTCAAAGTCACAAGAAATATACAAGGATTTACAAATTTTGTTGGATTTACAAAATTTGCGGCGTCATACTGCCAACGTTTTTGTTGGGCAATTTTATATTAGATTTTGTTACTTACTATATTTTTTATTTTGCCTTGACATGGTCGCCTCTTTCATGAGTGCTCTTAACTTTTTCATTTAAAGTTTAAATTTTCAGTTATTTAAATTCAGCCAAAGCATAAATTTGAGTGCATGGCGATCTCATTTTTGGATAACCACTCTTGAGACATTCCCGATCAAAAAAAAAATAATGCTTCATATTCAAACGTAGGGTCCCGTGATACAGTATATCATGAGGCGATGTGGTATCATTGTGGGGCCATTAATTTCAATGTCCCGTATTTTTATAAATTACCTATAAAATCGTCTTGCAGTCATAACAATATCATAAATTATTAATCATTATAATATTATATCATAATAATTAATATTAAGACAGAAACCTCCATTTTGTTTGAAATAATCAGATGTCACATCTTGATTAGAGTTGGGTTTCGGGATTTTCCCGACCGGAATTCTTGAGAAATTTTCGTGATTTTCCATCCCGAATCTCGAGAATTGAAATTTTTAACATTTCGGGAAATCCCGGATCTCGGAATCTTTTTTTTTTTGGATTTGGGATTTCTTCATTATCAAATATTAATTGAAAAAACAATTTTATATATGGAAAAAGTGGACAAAAAACACAAAACATTCAAAGACTGATCGGGGCATTTAACACAATGAAGCCAACGTCGACTCAAAATGAGTGCAATTTTTGCAACATCAGGGAATTTTGTGTCTCAAAAA
Organism: Rhyacophila brunnea; assembly: GCF_057557595.1. Classification (NCBI taxonomy): domain Eukaryota; kingdom Metazoa; phylum Arthropoda; class Insecta; order Trichoptera; family Rhyacophilidae; genus Rhyacophila; species Rhyacophila brunnea. The sequence goes on along the minus strand of NW_028232904.1, from coordinate 23,554,125 downwards.
CGTACGCGATTGACGGTCGTGTGTTTTTTAAGTATATTTTATTAAATAATGTTTTGAATTATTTTTATTTTTCTACACCTATTTTGTTTGTCTTCTTATAAATAATTAAAAAAATCATATTTTTTTCGAATTTATCTGTTTTTACACTGATTTTAGAGTTTTTACATGTTTTTTTTTAAATTTCCCGATATCTCGAGAATTCTCGTCTCTTCTTATAAATAATTAAAAAAATCATATTTTTTTCGAATTTATCTGTTTTTACACTGATTTTAGAATTTTTACATGTTTTTTTTTAAATTTCCCGATATCTCGAGAATTCTCGAGAATTCTTTTCTAGAAATCCCGAATCTCGAGAATCCAAAATTTCATCATTTCGGGAAATCCCGAACGGGAAATATCCAACTCTAATCATGATATCACAATGCTGAATTTCGCCAACATTTTTATATTTCTAATTTCCTATAGAAAATGTCCCTTGTTCACAATTCTTAAATCTGGCCACCCTTCATATTATTATATGAAAGAACGTCTTAATTTTAATCTATAATAATATATGAGGCTTAATTTATTTTGGATATTAAGACTTTTAGAAGCAAGCAATTTCTTATAGCGTTAATACATAACAATGTTTTGTTGTTTCAGATTTTATTATAGTAGTTAAACAAAGCCTTCGTAAGTATATGCCTACCTAATTACAAAGGAGTCGTATTTTTTTAAAGAAACTTATTTACTTAAGAAGCTTTATTGTAACATAAGCTTTACAGCATCGAAACTTAGTAAGCATATAGTTGAGTACATAATATAATTATATAAGTAGTTATTGTGAAGCTTATTTAAATAGGTAGTGCCCACTTATACTATGAAGCTCTATAATAACGTTATTATAACTTGTAAACAAAGTAACATTCAAAGTAGATTAATTTTAGTTTATCATTTCATTCACTCATTTCGCTTGTCTCGGAATATAATATGGTGAGCATAAAGCTTTGCTATTTTCTTTCTTCTAGCACTGCGTCTCATCTCATAAACACGAAATGGAAAGTTTTTAATATTTTGTTTTACATGGTTTAAAAAACTGAATATTTGGTATCATAATTCTAGTTCGTATAGCCAATGTATAGATATGAAAGAAGACAAGAGTACACGATGTTATAGAAGTAGCTAAACTGGTGAAATGGAAATGGTTTGGACATGTCGCACAGCGAGAGGATTGCCATTGGTCAAAGACCGTCATACAGCGATACCCAAAGAGCACTCAATGACCACATGGACGCCCTAAGACCCAATGGTTAGATGAACTCATAAAGTTCGGTGGATATCATGTGACAGCAATAACTAAATTCTGATTGACTTTAGTATAATGTAAACGAAATTAAAATGTATTCTGTATCAGTGTGCTATTTTGTACTATCAGTAAATATGCATATTGCCTGACGATGCCGAAAGGCGAAACACGGATTGAAAAAAATGATCAAATGGAATAGTAAAAAAGACAAATTAATTTTAATATAAAATATATGTTTACGCAGCATTACAACTACCTAAAAACTATTACTTTTTATTATCTTTAATATTACAGTAAGTGTCCGCATATCTTAAATGTTTAAACTTACATAATATGGGGGTTGATATTTATTTTACTTTTGTAGTTGAAACTATACGCCCACGAAGGCTGAGCGGCTTACGCGTTGGGTTATAGTGTCGTTGAGTTCGTAATTGAATTTTAAAAACTAACCAGCACCATTTTCAAATTTTATTCTTTGTTCAATGAAAACATATACTTAAGTATGACTGTTAAAATTTAGTGTGTACTACTTATGTAAAATCTTAACAGCATCCTACATCCCTCACTAATGAGTATTAAAAATGATTACTATCGAATTTGGGGATTTGTTAGAATTTAATTAAATACTTTTCGTCGTCCAATTTGGACGAACCGAATACTACAAGGTTCTAAGTGTTCGTCCTTGAAAAAACAAACCCAACAATAAAGTAGTAATCTAAGCTGCCTCATTGTTACTTTTGTTTCTCCAAGGACAAACTCTTAGAACCTTGTAGTTCTCCACTCGCGCAATGTGACCAAGGTCCAATGTGACGTTGAATCATACTGTATATCAGTGTTATTTTTTAAATGATATAATAAATAAAATGGCCCACGATGGCAGAGCAGCTTACGCGTTGGCTTATAATGTCGTGGGTTTCAGTTTCGAATCTAATTATAAAAAGTTCTTTTTATCTTATAATTATTTAACTTTCTATTCATATATTATAAGCAGAAATTTGCGTAATGAAATGCATTCCTTTATAAGAACTCACTTAACCGCATATTATGATATGAGAGATTTACTTTGCCTAAAAATGGCTAATAATCCTCTACATAATAATATCATTTCCTATACAAATTACAAAGTAGGCTATCATTTCCCGGTCGGACCTTTTTGGCTCAAGAGACATAGCCATTTAGTGCCTGCTAAAAGTCAATATGACTCTTCAAATTTATGAGAGGGAAACCGTTCTAATTTTGATATGGATAAAAGTACCCTTCCAGATCGATTAAAAATTAAATAATATAATAATCCCGTATACACGGATTACCAACATATCGGATTAAGCGAGGCTTTACTAGGAATATAATTATTACAAATATAATATACAAGCATATTTGATACTTCTGTCGGATGGAACAAAATAATGATGTACTGCAGCAGGTGGTTTATTGTTTAGATGAAATTCCAGTAATTTTATTATTTGATAATATTGTATAATAGTGTAATATTTTTTTTTTTTGTGATTTTACCGAGGCTTTGACAGCGACTCGCTGTCATATCGCCTCTTCTCTTCTAGAAAGGGATCCGACGATCAGGTCTTCACTCATATTCTCTTACATAACTTTACAATTTTGCCTAGCTCTTCCTAGGACTTCGCACCCGTACTCTGTGAAGTTCGTATTTAGGGCATTGTAGTGCTATATATTGTACAATGTCCTCTAAAACATGACATTCATCGCAGAGTTGCGATTTGCTTCTTCCCATGAGAACATCAAATCTTTCGCCCATGGTGTACCCTGTTCTTAGCCTCAGTATTAACTTAAGCTCATTCTTCGTCAAAGAAGACTCTACAAACCAGGGTACCTCTCGTGGTGATGGTAGAATAGACGTACTCCATTTCCCCTTTTTTAATGATGCCCTATGGTGAAATTCTATCCACATACTTTGGCACATTTTCTTTATAGCCTCATTACAGTTCAGTTTTTCTGGTATCCACTGATGTGGTACCCCTGAATGGCCAGCTTCCTTTGCCAGATCATCTGCTCTTTCATTGCCATCAATGCAATATAATAATTAAAGCATACAGATGTGGTATTAATACAATTTCTTTACACATCACAAAGTCATAGTATAGTAGTTATTCCTAGAGTCACCCATTATCTGTTTCATTGATTTAGGAAAAAATGAGGTATAGTTTGTAAAAAATAATTTAAAAAAAAAGATTTTGAAAAGGCTTTCTTTTATCCGATAATCGGATGATTATATTTTCTTTATATTGTGGTATTTTACCACGTTTTTATTAGCTCGTATTCTTGATTGGCCGGTGCAGATTTTTTCTTGTTTGTCCAAGATTTGTATTGGACGATTGAAAATTTTTAACTAACTTCCCGACTAGCTGGACATTTTAAAATTTTAGAATATATTATCAGAACACGATGCCAATGCATTCTTTTGATACTTTGAGCCATCTATAAGCAGAATTGAATTAATTTTCAATTAATTCTTTTTTGTATGTTTCAAAAAAAAATCGTTAAAAGTAATATTATTTACTACTCACTATTATTGATTGCTAAGTGGGTCCTAGCAACTAAATTATTAATATATACGTGCGTTACTATTGAAAGTATTCTATATTATTTGTTTGTTTGTTTTTAATCACTTCATATCAAGTACAAGTTTGAGCATATTGAGCATAATAATTCAACAGAAAATTTAAAAACGTTGTATCAAATAAATAAAATAATGAACTCAAGATAAATGTAAACAAAATTTTCAATAAGTATCTCGTTTCCGTTAATACACATTGTAATGTTTCCGTTAGCAAACATCATGCCTTGTACAAATTTCCACGAAACGTCAATAGTTATACATATTCAATTTCCATTGTCTACCGTACAGTTTGATAATATGAAAACTGTGGAAATACGATAGTTTTAATACGGAAACCGTATAACTTACATACGTGAATAATTAACTACTAAAGGATAATATTTAATGGCATGAACTTTGGTTGTTATTGAGTTTTGGAAAATTTATTTAAGAAAATGTAAGCTTTGATTTGGAAATTTAACGCTGTCAAATTTCCTACCGAGCATATCAGTCTAACAATATTTAATGAAGTCAGCTTATATATTACTCAACCGATCATCGGTTAAATAATAAATGAGAACTTATAAGATAAACAGATAATGTAAAAATATTACATTTTTGAATATTAATTGTTTAACTAATAACTTTTAAAGAAAGCTGATATCATAGATATATCTTATTTAATTCCCAATACGTTACCATTGTTCCCATAATGGACGATTTTACACCTTTCGAGTACAGTATTTTTATTACAACGTCTTTATTAGGTCGTATTATTTTTTGTCCGGTGGTTGTTTATCTAGTACAAATCTTGCAATCAATTTGTAACTAACTTACAAACTAGCTAGACATTTGAAACATTTAGAATATATCAGAACACAATGCCAATGCATTCTTTTGATACTTTGAGCCATCATTAATTAGAATTGAATTCATTTTCAGTTAACTCTGTTTTTTATGAAAAGTTATTTTGGAAGAAATCCGTAATCCAATCCACTACTATTGGTTTCTAGGGGTCTGACATATCAGTATTATTTCTATCAAGTACAAATTTCTTTGATCATTTAAGCTAGTCAAGTCAAGTTTATATGATTCAACAGAAAATTTAAAAACTTTGTATGTAAAAAGTTATTTTTATCTTGTAATTAATATTGTTTATATTTACTAATGATCTATTATTAGATTTTGGCGATCTATATACGCTTATTGAAAGTATTATTATTGATAAGGTATGATACAAACACTTCAACTATTCATTATTTTGTTTGTTATATATTTTTTTACTGTGATCCTTGACTCAATAGGTAGGTGATTTAATAGGTACCTAATATATTGTATTGATTTTTTTTATATTAGTTAGAGTTAATTGTATTTGTTGTCAGTGTATATTTGCCTTTTGGTGAGTGTACATAGTGCCCGAAAATGCCGAAGTGCGAAACTTGGGTCGCAAAAAACGACTCAAATAAAATAGTACAAAACATAAATACATTAGAATTTTAATTCAAATTGCATCAAATACCTTCGGTCGATAGTATTAATATTATAAATATATATTTTTGAATATTGTTTAATTGTTTCCATCAAAGAAAACCTTCTTTGAGCACCGAATACTCCAATAATTATTCTATAATTATTTACCTATTAACGTTTTTTTAAATCGAGACTCACGATTTTACTCGGTCAAAACCTATTCGACGTTTGTATTCTGACGGTGTTGCTTTACGGTAACGAATCATGGCACTTTACGAAGGCTCAGAGCAACTGTATACTGAGCTTTGAGAATAGATGTTTGAGACGGATTCTGGGCGTATGGTGGTTTGACTTCAGAAGTAATGAGTAGATAAATGATCACACCAAGTAGCCTCTCATCATGCTGATAGTGGAAAGGTGACATTGGGCCTGCCTTGGTCACGTGCTGGGGATGTTAGAAGGAAACCCCAATTTGGCTTGCCTCTTCAAGTTAACCGAATTCCAGCGAAGGCCGCTAAATACTATCTATAGAATGTATACGGTGGAGCTATGGCATAGTGGTATGATCTTAAACGATGCAAGAAGTCTGATTAGTGACTGAGATTCTTGGAGGTGTCGCGTGGTATCCATATGCTCCAACTAAGGCCGGATATGGCTGAAATTTAAAAAAAAAAACTACATTTAAGCTTAGAATTTATTCATAAGAACTACGTAAACTTGGATTATTATCATGTACACCTTTTATGAACTCACGTGTGTGTTCTGGAGTTCTTCTTTTAGGCATTTTTGATGTTTGGGGAGTGAGGGACATTATATAGAGTAGACATTTCAACTTTTAAGAAATCTAACGGTTATATTTTGCTTGGGCCGAAGGGCAATAAATAAATACCCTCAGGTTCGTGTAATTTCATTTGTGACCGTCGGTTTTCGAAATTCGCCTCTCGCAAGATCGTTTGTGAAATGTTATATTAGTTATAATATTATTTAGTATTTACAGAGATTGCGAACATTTGCGGGGCTGGTCATTTGACGGGACGGTTAGCGTTATTTTATATAAGGTTCCTGATATGGAATCGGCGACGTCTCTTCGCGAGGGGTTGTATTTGGTATCAATACCAATCTTCCTTTTTAAAGGAATCATTTTTTACTTTATCAAAAATGTCGACAGAAATCATTCTCCATAGCTTTCTACTATCATTCAAATAAATATATGTAATCACTTTTTTTTTTTAAAATGATACCTACACTTTATTCGGTCTGTTTGGCAATATGTAAAAATAAAAATATAACTATGGAAAAGGATGAAAACACAAAACAAATTCTTCATATTTAAATTAAATGATAAGCCCTTAAAGTCCCTAACGGAATAAATAAATAAATTCTTGACTTTATTTTGTCTCGAAAGAATTTAGATACACTTAGATTGTCCCTTTTGCCTTAATTCATGAAATTCAGATTTCCCTTATAAAGCACTAGCCTTTGTAGAGACGTCATCAAGTTCTGTTGGCTGAAACCTTTTTTACTCGATCTGTCCATCCGCGACGCCTCATCTAAGGCATTGGGACAGTGGCGGAACGAGGAGGTGGGCTTGCATAAGGGTTGTTTATTCTTCTGGACAGATCATTGTGTATGTCATATTATTTACTCTCAGAAAATTCCATTCAGAATTTGTGATATTGTGTGACAGTGACTGTTTTGATGAATGGATAAAAATCACATTTTAATTATTGAAAAATCGGTTTGACTTAGTTTTCTCAATTAAACTTCTATATTATTTTTCTCACACCACTTCAAACTACAGAAATCATGATCTTTTCCATCTGTTTTCTTTTTGGACCATGTAACGTAATGCGCTTTATGGGTTCCTGTACCTCCATACGTGTTGGTGGCGCTTTTACCAGTGGACTGTATAATTTGAAGGTGATATTGGATTTCGGATCTAGGGAGGGGGGGGGGGAGTTTACACAATATTCCAGACACTGATCTTTGATGTTGAGAGGGCTAGGGCGCACTCACGCCCTGGTAAACGGACGATACACTTTTGGATGGACGATATTATATGAGGTTGACAAATGATGATGATAAGTTAACGATGGATTATTGATGAACGCAACGTTCACTCAAACCGTAACAAACTTAGTGCAATGAAGGTCGAACAGATATGTTTTGAATCACTCGGTAGTTAACGCGGCGCGGCACCACGTACCCGTGGTATTCTTGAGCTGACTCACCCGCGACGGCTGTCTTATATTCACTGAATGTACATTGCAGTCTCGGTCAACTCATGACTGGTAACTGCTCGTCATCTGGTCTTGTCATAATAATAAATAAGGGGATTTGAGTAGGTGGGGAATAACGCTGACGGCCACCACAATCGGCCCAACCACGTCTTTTGTAAAAAACGTTTGGTTTTGATAAATCTGACGATGTTAGGTTCATATGTGTATTTTATAACGTATGTATATAACACTTTAATTTATCATTAAATGTTTGTTTTTATTTGTTTCAGGTAATACTATTAATAAAAATTGATAATGACGGTAACGACGCTCAACGTGTTGTGAGTATGTAACCAATTTTTTTTAAATTTTTTTTTTATTATATTTATTATTATTTATTTATTATGTTTATTATTTATAATTTATATTTTGCTAATAATAATACTTAGTAATACAAACTTAAAAACATAGATACTTCATAATAAATATTACCATTAAATAATAATATCGAATGGTAATTATGGGTATAAGTCCTATTCATGGATATAATATCTGGTCGATACAATATAATGTAAATGAAGAATTTATATAAATTAATGAGAATCAATTTAAAGGTTTCGAGGAGGGAAGGGTCGTAGTTGAACTAAGTAGAAAGAGACACAGGATATTATATTATAATTAACTATTTTTTTATTCAACAAATAATGCATAATATTTAAGAATGTTACATTCTTTTTATTGAACAAATATAATTTTGAAAACATTTCTGAGAAATAACCAGTAGAAAAAAACTTTTTTTGAAAAAAATACGATACCTGCGCGTCTTTCGGGATTCGCGTCTACGCACATCGACCACAATGCTATAAGTATCCTATCTTATCCGGGCTTGATCTCAGTGAGGTCACAATAATATATTTATGTGGTTGATTCAAAGCTTAGGTATTTGTGATTGTTTCATTTCAATTACTAATTACACTTCTCTGTTTCACTCCACCAATGTCATTGTTGTATTAAAACAAAAGAATAAATTATATGTATGAAGAATGTATATATCGGTAATATTGTAGTAGGTAGTATATTAATAGAGTTAAGTTCAAATTACATGACATGAAAAGTCACTCTTTTGTCGTTCTCTGGAGTCGTGAGCGAATTGGAATAATTCTTATTTTTGCGCACGATCGTGTCGAAGATTATCGAAAACGTACGAAAATATCCGAATTAACCTTGAACTTCCATGAGTGGCCGCTTGAGAGTGGCATGTATCTTGCATTTGAGGCTGTCTGACTTTATTCATTGTTTTAATAAAAAATAATAATAACCTAGTAAATAAAAATTAGCAACTCGTTATTTATCTAATTTTTATTATTTTGTTGCTTTAATTGGAATAATATTGGTCACACTAACAACTTAACTTACATTAAGTGCTAACACGATTGAATTGCTAGCTGAATTTATTGTTCCGTGTAATTGTTATTTAATAGTTAAGATTACTTACGGTTATCGTTGAGTCTGATTAGGTCTGCGAGTCTGGTGGTCAAATTAGTTCTTTAGGTTATTCAAAAACTGAAGTTTTTTTGTTTTTATAATACAATCCATTTGGAACATCACTTGTTTCACTTGAAAGACTAGTATTTATATATTATTTACTTCAGTTATACCTACAAGATACATCTTTATAATATTAACCTCAGCATGATTCTTCGTTTTGACTGGTGACGTCACTGTGTCGGGACTTCAAGACTAACGATCAAGATAGGAAAAATTAATACGGCTACAAAGTCCCATTCTTTTACCGTTTCCTTTATTTCTTATACCCATCCTTTGCGCTAAGAACAATTTACACAGTATGAAAATAATATCATCGGGAAATGGTTCTCAAAGTATACTACGTAGGTACCTAGTCAAGTTTCAGTATTTCAAAAAACTACAAGCCTTAACGAATTTTATTCAAAGTTCCGATTTCAATGTTTTAACTTAATTAAACGTACCTTTTCGGCATAATAGATGTTCATTAATACTTTGGACGCGGAAGCCGCACACGGCGCGTAATGACCAGGCGGCCGATCGATATAATTAACGTGCATTCTAAAGGGGGTAATTAAAAAATCATTATCGACTCAGCAGCGAATGATTTAAGGAGGATGCTTCTACCTACCAGAGGCACCAAGCGGAAAAAGACGAAGCTTGCAATTTGAGACATTTTTTTGATAATTTACTATTTCAACTGTATTAAATAATAAATATGTAAGTATCTGAAAACATTAAAAAGAAAAACATTTTTTTAAGTCAAAGATAAACCCACAATAATTGTAAAAAATGTGAATTTTTTTACATTTTTACGGACATAGTTACATTATCATTGTATGCTCGTATTTATTATTTTTTTGAGTTTATTGAGTTTTCAATTTTTCCTCGTGACAGATTTTTGACTAATTTATAGTTTTAATATGTTTTATATTATTTACTTAAAAAAACATCGATTTTTATAAAAATACAAGCTGAAGTGGCTTCGTACAAGGTCGCTTCGTGGATACATTTATCTTAGATATTTAAAAAATAATAAATACAAATATATTTTTAATATTAAAATATCTGTGTAATACAATATGGCATTATGAAAATAATTATTCCAATAGGGGTATAAATGTCAAACAAAATAACACTAAATTTAAATCGAATTCAGAATATAGTAATGAATAAAAGTAGTTATAATGATGAAGAAGAAGAAGAAGAATGTGGTTTATCTAATTACACCTTTGCGGGTGTGCGCACGACAACTCACCAAAGTTTCATCGCAATCGGATGAATAATATAGGAACGCATACGGGACAGACAGACAGACATTTATTTTTTATATATAATACCTACTGTAAGTGACTATGCCTAAAACCTTCGAGCAAGTGCCAGCAATAAGTTGACAAAGTTGTATCGCAATCGGATGAACGGTATGGCAGCGCATGAAATACGAACAAACAAAAAAACATTGATTTTTATATATTAGATAAATGTGTATAACTTGAAATCCTTTTTATTTATATGAAATCTTATTTAGGTATGGTCCCAATATTTAAGCTGGATCGTAAGCAATTCCGTCAAATACTGTCAAAAAATGTTCGTTTATCTATAATAATACATTTAAACCATGCATCACTTTAGATATTTATAGATCAAAGATTTTTTATCAATTTTGGTTTGGTAGGCAGAGCTTAATGAATTCAAAAAAACTAACCATCATCATCTGTAATAACATGTATTTTTAATTCAACGAAAACAAATAAATATTACTATGGCATACCTAGGCTGTTATGGTTTGGATTAGACAAGGTTTAATTGAAAAAAGATTTAAGATGTGTAGTATTCCATTTCAGCATAGGTTTAATAGGTTGAGCAAGTGTATATCGTAAAAAACTAGAATAGTACAAAACTTAAATTCATTAGAATGAAAAACAAATACGTATGACTGACAAAGTTTAGTATGTACTATTAATTTTATGTCGGATCTTTAACAGCCTATCACCACCTCTTCTCACTGATAAAACTAAGGTGGCTATATTATATAATTTATTATACAAAGCTAGATAATCAAAGTGTTCAGGAAACGCTGGCAACAGACATTCCATTTTCCCTCGCCCATTTGAGAGCCACAATGTCTAAGTGCTCCATCCGACATTTTGCGGTTAGGCACTGCAAGATAAGGTTTATGTTTTATTTTGTTTATTTATATGTGAGGGCTTTTTTAATCTACCCCTTTTGTTGTCGCGAAATATGACTGACTCTAATGCTCAGTGAAATAAACAAAGCTGCCTGCGTACGCCTGGAATTGTATTATTTATCACGGTGGTAAATTTTTCATTAAATTTGTAGGTATATTATATTGTAAACCAGGAAAATAAAATAAAAAATAGATATATATCATCATCGTCATTATCAGCCTGAATCTATCCACTGCTGGATGAAGGCCAATTCAAGCTGCTGCCACTTCTCTCGGTTCTGTGCATTGCGTTGCGACATACTTCCGCAGAACTTTATCATTTTATCGAACCAGCGGCTTCTACGTCTACCTTGCGGACGTTCTGTATCTCTTGGATACCACTGGATGACTAAATTATTTTCCAACGATTATCTTTTCTTCGAGCCATGTGTCCAGCCCATCTCCATTTGAGGCTTTGAATGAACTCTATTACATCGCAAACCCTTGTCTGCTTCCTTATCCACTCATTCCTCTTTTTTTCCTTTGGCGTTATGCCCAGCATGCACCTCTTTATACCACGTTGTGCTACTCTTAAGTTTCTGGATCTCTTTTTCACTCAGGGTCCATGCTTCACACGCATATGTGATTACGGGAAGCAGAGAACACAATGGTTGAACACTTTCCATTTTAGGCACAGTAAAAGGTCATTTTTTAATACATTATGCAGGCGGCCAAAAGCACTCCAGCCTAGCTTAACTTTGCGAATAATTTCATCCAATATACATCCATCTATAGACACTTGTTGTCCCAGATAGGTGTAGTTTTTCACCTGTTCGAACTGAGTGCCATTGATGAGGATCTCTTTTTGGGCATGAACATGACTTTAGTCTTTGTTACAATTATTTTCAAACCTACTTTGTTGTTTACTTTAGCGAGTTCCTACATTCTGCTTTGGAGGTCTTCTGAGTCTTGCGAGAAAATTACTATGTCATCGGCAAAGCGCAGATGACTCAGGTATTCTTCATTTATGAGGATCCCTTTGTCATTCCAGTCAAGTTGAATAAGTCTTCAAGGGTAGCTGTAAGTAGTTTAGGTGAGATTATACATAATACATAATACCATAATATACATACAATATTTGGCTGTGGATGATGAGGTGTAGATAACGATTGTGGTTGCTGGGGTGTTTGGAGGAGGGTTTATTGATCGTTACAAAAATACAATAATACTTTAATAAATATTATGGGGTGAGATTATAATCGTGGGTATTGATTATAATTGGTGAGATCGATGTGATCAAAAGATTGATTATATTAATGAACTGAGAGGCATAATTAGAGTGGAGTGATAGTTTACTATGAAAACAAAACTAAAGTCATGGTACAAAGCCGACAAAATTAGAGTAGGGTGGGCCAAAGTTCCAATTTTGGAAACAATCAATAATTTGAGGTTGTCAACCGGTTCACATACCTGCTGGGTACCAATATTACAAAAGAGAACGAGGAACTGAAAGAAACAAAAGCCCGAATACCCGCTGCAAATAAATCGTACTTCTCATTGCTGTCCATATTCAAACCCAGAAATGTCCACAGAAAAACTAAGACCCGGCTCTATAAAACCGTCCTACGAACAGTCGTTGCATACGGGTGCGAGTAATGGACGCTAAATATGAAAGCAGCTGAAATGGTGGACTGCTTTGAAAGCAAGATCCTGGGGCAGTTATACGGACCCATGAATGGTGGTGGAGAGTGGAGAATTAGGTACAACACGGAACAATACCGCTTATACCAAGATTCAAAACTCTCCACCCTCATAAATCCAGAGGCTTAACTGGGCAGGCCATGTCCAGCGCAAGCCTGAGTTACGGATACTGAAGAAGATTCTCAAAAGAAACCCAGCAGGGAAAAGCCAGTGGTAAAGGCATGTACACGATGTGGTGATAAAATTACAAAAGATGCCAACCAGCTGCTAAAAATCAGGAACTGGAAAAGACGTGCGGAGGACCGTTCCGGCTAGAGGACGGCAGTGGAGGAGGCCAGGGCTTGACTTGAGCTATAGATCCATCGAAGAAAAAGATAGTTAACTATGTCGAGTGAAGGACCTGTGGAAATAGTATTGCGTCTCGTGATGGACACGATGAGTTGAGTGAGGATTCATGCATTGCCCTTATAATTTATACAATAATAATCATAACATACTCTACTGATCTAGTTCTGATTGAGGAAATGCTGGTGATCATCATCGTTACATTGTTTTTTTTTTGACAACAAAACAGACATATTATTAAAGTGTATCACTCATTAATTTCTGAGTGGTATGATTGCTACAATATATATATATATATATAATATCTTTATTTCTTACTTATTCAATACTAATCATATACAATATTTATTTTAAAAATATGAAATTATATTAATTATAAATAGATTGATCTGAAATATTTACCTATTTGAATAATATTTTATAACATAATGGACTGAAAGGGATTCTATTGACCTTTCCGGATATTGCTTCTACTACGCTGCAAATTCAACAGTTTTTCTTGAGAATATTAATTATAACTATTACTTACGGTCACCTACGATGGGCGAGCGGATTATTGGAAACCCATATGATATTATTAGGATCGGACATGGTATATAAAATACTTATCGTCATGTCATTAACATAATTTTACTGTCTGAACTTTTAGGTTTGGTTTTCTGTGATTTTGTGAAACAGCTGTCAACATACATACTTTAATTTTTTGACCACGTCTGATCCTAATATTAAGATCATAATGGGTCTCCACAGAGTGAAGTTTTAATCAGTACTATTATACTCCAAACACAAATTAAAAACAATATTTATATTTGCCAGACCCAAGATTCAAACCTGTTATCCACGACATTATAATCCGTATTTTAACAACTAAAAACTTTTTCTTAGAAACCATTTGCCACGTAAATGTTATTTCAATTATTAATATTTATTTTTATCATCAGCCTTAGTTAATCCACTGCTGTATGAAGGGTTATATAAGCCAAATATAATATCTCTCTCAGTATTATGCGTTGCGCTACAACATAATATTTCCGTATAACAGAAATAAACCACAAGCTTTTCTCTTTATAGTTTCTCTCTATTCAAAGTTTATCCATCTCTTGACTACAACCAAATGATGTAATTTTTAAGCTATGAAATGTATGCATATATTTATAGAACTATACCTTATTATCGCGTATGTATAAAAACGACCACTTAATCATAGAACCCACTAAGTTGTTTGGCGGATGGAAGTAGCAACGATGAACACGAACTGAAAAGTGTGCAAGGAGCTAGGGAAAGTATTCATTGCAGGTTGACCGCGGCGTATGATGATAACGTATGTAAAATAGCAAAATCTCTGCAGGACGCTTATCTTATCATTGCCTCTACTAAGACTACTTTAAATATAAGCCCAGATTTTCATGTGACCCTCGGATAATATATGTAAATAACCTGTGTCAATCCCAGTACGAAAAAAATAAGGGTTTCTTGTTGTCTAGTTCTAGATAGATAGGCTTTTTTGTTGATTCGATATTTTGATATGGATTGGCCTAATCCGATGATACCCAGTCGAAAGATTAACCCTTTTTTGTTTTCACGATATTCATATTGGTAACATTGAGATAAAACAGATATCCCGTTTTATATTTGGGTCCACAATGGAGTAGTGGAATAATGTCCGGCCTGCAAAGCTTTTGATTGGAGGTTAGTAGCATGTGACTGGGTTAAATTTATGTATCTTTGTGTATTTTAATAAATATCCAGCATTCGTTTCTTATAGTATTAAAATAAAGACATACAGTTAGGTACAATATTATCAATACAACACAAAATTAAGATGGCCGGAACCGATATTGAAGTTCACTTTAAATGCAATATAGGGGACCTAATTGTCAAAAATATATACTTTGACAACTCTTTGATATGTTTTCATGAGACACTGACTCGAGCGATTTTATTTTACACTGCTTATTCCGAGGAGAAGCCGTGTCTTACCCCCGTTTCAGACGGGACACCGGTGTCGCGCTCGTAATATATTAAGAAGGCCTTTGTATTTGAAGAAATGGTATTATGTTTATGAACGCCCAGAGCTAATGAGTCAACGCATAATTTCGCGATATAAATTAGAACATAAAACTTCTCATAAAAACATATGTATCAGCGGCTTGAGAATGTAGCGGCCGACGGAAAAGTATACCGGACACTCTTTGACTCATTAGCTCGGGGTGTTCATAAACATAATACAAAGGCCCCTTTATTCGAATACAAAGACCTCCTTATTATATATGAGCGCGACACCGGTGTCCTGTCTGAAACGGGCCTTAGTTTATACACTCTAATTAATATTGCCATTCACACTTTTCTGTGAACCATTATAAAGGTAGTAAATAAATCTCTTAATAGGTGAGTGTTTTTTAATATTGTAAACAAAAACAGTCCTATAACATAATATATTGTTATATTATATTATTTACAATCAAGGTCAATTATTAAAATAAATGGAAATGGCGCGTTTAAGTGAAGTCATAAATTAAGAAATATTTTAAAATTCATGAGTGAGTTAACCAGCTGGGACTATTCCTTGTAAGAGTCTGCATAGAAAACTTACTTAACACTTTGTATAAGCTTTTGTGCTACGATTCGAAAATACTAATAATTATTATCCTTACATCAATCATCAGCTAAAGTGTGATAATATAATTATAATAATAAATTTAAATTATTTTGGATCTTAGCTGACTCCAAAAAACGTCTCCACACCCATTTATCTGATATAAGCTCCAAGTACCGCAGTTTAATTTTACCACACCTCCCCTTTTGCTTACTCAGTAGAAGTCTCATGGACGGTTGGGTTATTTTTATACCTACTTAAGATATATGATGTCCAGCGGATTGGCTTTATGTTTCATAATAATATGACAAGGGTTTTACTTTACCTACAATGGCATTTGGCTGAATTTGAAGCACCTCAGATAATGTAGTATTAATAATTATTTTTAAGAATCACGGATCGATAACCAACATTGTTTCTATTTTTAGTTAACTATTTTTTTTATTTAACGAATAATTCACAAGATTTAAGAATTTAACATTCAGATAATTGAACATACCTAATTTTGAAAACACTTCTGACATAATATTTATTATAACTAATAGAAAACATATTTTTGAAATATTAAAACACCATACAGGACTCGAACCTCAATAGCTCGGGTATCACGCGCATGCACATAAACCACTACGCTAAAGGCGTCATACTTAATTGCGACACATTTTAACTAATGGTTTTAATACTGTCTGATGTGCTTTCCAAATTGAGCTACTATTGGCGATCGGCTTTTTTATTTTAAATCAAAGTAGGTACTATTACGTTAATTACTAACCGACATCACGGATACCCGAGACATGCAGATCGATTTCTGCTGGCCATCTTACTTTTTCCAAAAAGATTTTTTCTATTGGTTATAATTATTTTATATTTTCTCAGAACTGTTTTCAAAATTATGTATGTTCAATTATTTTTATTATTGTTTTCAGTATTCATTTTTTTTTAACAATATCCATATTTTGATCTGCATAAAAAAATCTATGTACTTATAATAAATGCCGGGTATTTTGTGTTTTACTACAGCTAAAAGTAAAAGTTAAAAATGAAATGTTTGTTTAAAATAAAAGTGTTGTGCTTACGTCAGTCACAGCAAACACATTAAAAGCACATAAAGTATGTTTTCGCTGGTTAAAAGCAACAAAAAACTTCGCAGAGTAGTGTTGTATAATATTTTCTTCAGATAAGCAAAGTTTACGCATAGTTACCTTGCAAACGTCATGTTCTATTTACCCGTTCGGATAATGTGTGTTTACGCACTGATTTCGAGACCGCACTAACTCAAACCAAAAATGGAAAAATATCCCATGAACCCCCTTTTACCCTAACATCTCCATCTCCACTTACCCCCCTTTACCCTAACACCCACGTCTCCAAATACCCCCTCTTTACCCCTTTTATCCCCACATACCCTATTACACCCCCTTTTATCCTCCCCCAACGGGTGTTTTGCTTACTTTTCTAAAGCCTTGCTTAACGATGATGTAAGGGCGAGTATGAAAAACTGGTATAGGTAGATACCTACTTATTTTTCGGTTGGTTGGAACTGAACTTTAAAAACATAAATAACAACTATGCCTGCGAATAAGCCATGCATTATTTACGCCCTTTCTCGATTTTTTTTTCATTTTTGAAAGTCGTATTTTTCCGTCAGCCTTAATTCAATACGAAATTTGCTAAAATTACCACTCACGGAAAAAAAATATTTTGATTATAATACCTTTTAAAAATATTAGGCAATGCGTGTGACCCATTATAAATATTATGAAACATGGGTCAATGAGAGAATTTAATGGGAACAGTCTCAAGAAATAAAAACAAAAATAAAATCGCAAGGAGTGAAAGTCTTTCTGAAAATGAGATGCCTCCTTATCAATCGATATATTTACCTAAGTCTGACACTTCGAATGCTACATTATCATACTATTCTTTCAATAATTTTCTATGGTATGGAAGTATGGACGCTAAATCAAAAAGATGTCACGGAGAGTTGAAAAATAGACGCATCCTCAAAATTCCTTGGACTGACCGGGTGACAAATTAAAGCACCCCCCGAACAACGATAAGCGGAAAATATTTCGCATATTGAGTTAAGGTAACAATGATAAGTAGATCCTTTTAAACGTTTTGATGTATCAAAGAGGTTTATCCTTCACTCCTAGATGGTGCTGTAAGGTTTTGAAAATTGCTTAATCAAATAACAACGATAAACAGAACAAAGATGGCGGATGGTACTGGTGTGAGCTTGCCATCTAGTGGAATAAATCAATTAAATAAATACAGAAAAAGGAAGATTCTATGAAGTCTAGAAGTATGATAGAAAACTATTTTTTCTAAATTATTAATAAGTATAAGTAATATTAATAAATAAAAAATATTATTTTCCTGTAAAAATATTTGGTTAAATATTGTTCTTCATTCCTCAAATTTATTGAAATGTGCCCCTTTTGTTGTTCGTGGGGTGCCTTTAAATGATGAAGTTCTCAATCGAATGGGAAATAACTGCAAAGTTGCACGTAGTATCAAAACCAAAAAACTACAGTAGCTCGGCCACATTATGAAAGGACAAAAGTACAGCATTTCCCAACTTGTCATGCATGGATAAATCAACGGTATGCATATCAGAAGACGACGCCGCATTTCATAGCTTAAGAAACTCCGTAATTGGTACGAGTGCAACTCCAGATGACAAAACCAAGATCACTCTGATGGTGGCCTCTGCTAAGGGACGCATAGTAAAAAGGAAATAATTTACGTAAGAAAACGACTTAAAAAATAAAGGTACCTACCTACTAAACTAGTAAGATGTATCTTTTATTGTGTTTACTATCAATTCATGGTGGAAATGCATTGTATTATTAATTTAATTTAATAAAACGCATTTTTTATCGTACTTATTCCGATCCAAATAAGATCATATGGGCTTCCACAGAGTGGAGGTTTGTATTAACAGATTTTGTTTTTTTTTTTACGAGAAATGGATGTCAGCCACTTTTTCAACCTATTATTAGGTCCATACTCTGACTCATAAACAAATTGAAAAACAAAACGTGTACTTGTCAGACCCAGGATTCGAACATGGGACTCTACTATAGGATGTGGAAGTCAGTGGCACGTGCTCGATTTTGTAAAACCCGTCCCCCCCGCAGCCTTAAAATCATTAAAAAATATATATGTTAAATGTATTAACAGTACTAAACAGAGTTAACAATATTTAAACAAAATGCAGTGTAGAAAAGATAGTACATACAAAACTCATTAAAAGTACATGGACATACACCAAATTGACTCAAATTTAAGAATAAATAAGTATTATAGATAACAGTTTCAGATGGGGTTTGAGCTGACGCATTAACTTTTTACGTTGTTATCGCAAAATGAAGGTAGAAGGGATAACGATACATTTCCGGAGAGGGTCTCAATTCACAAAGGTGACGATAAGGATTAGGTCATAACGTAATCATAATTATTTTAAAAAAAGAAAACAATTATTATTTTCCAGCAGTAATCCCAAATGTGGCATTGTCCTGCGTATTATTTAAAAAGAATGCGTGCTCGCTTGTATATTTTAAGTGAGCCTAAAATCCGCGAAAACATTTTTTTTATTTTAAACGTTTTTCCGCGACCCTTTTCATTTTTAGAATTCTATTTTTAGCCTTAACGTTGATTTAACTTTCCTCCGAGGAAAAAATCTGCAAACTGTGTCTGCCGGCTCACTTTGGGTAGGAAAAATCCATTCACGGACGCTAGTCAGTCGTAATGGAAAAATCATCATGGTAAAATGTTAGATTTTTCTGTTTAGACCGTATATTAAACAGAAATATTATTTTATTGTAGCAAATTTTGAAATTCTAAATCGGCGGTTCTCTTTTTGAACTCATACCGTTGTAGAGGTTTCGCATATAAACCTAAACGCTTTCATGCTATTGTCTATGATCATCAGTGACGTGAAGATAAAATGCCACCCCTAGGCAGCGCCAAAATGCAGCCCTATACAGCGTTTTTCTTAGCTCGTATTATCATTTTTCCGGTGGTTCTTTATCCGGTACAAATCTTGGAATCGATTGTTAACTAACTTCCCGACTAGCTAGACATTTGAAACTTTTAGAATATATCAGAACACGATGCCAATGATTTTTTTTAAATACCTTTAGCCATCTTTAAGTAGTTTCTTTTATTTTGTTAACTGTCAATTCATGGTGGAACTGCATTGTATTGTTGTTTTTATTTAATAAAACGCAATTTTTTTATAGTACTTATTCCACTTTAATTAATATATAAGGACCGGTTTCGTCCGCCTCAGTGGGACATTTTCAACTCGTGAAGTGAACAAGTGAAAATGTCCCACTGAGGCGGACGAAACCGGTCCTAATATATTAATTAAATTGGAATAAGTACTATAAAAAAATGCGTTTTATTAAATAAAAACAACAATCTTTTAGTAGAATTGAATTCATTTTCAGTTAATTCTGTTTTGTATGAAAAGTTATTTCGACACCATTATTGGTTGCTAGGGGTCTAGGGTCCTAGCAACTAAATTATTAATATATACATGCGTTACTATGGAAATCAATATGACATGTCAAAATGACATTTCAGTGTTATTTCTATCAAGTATAATTTTTTTTGATCGTTTAAGCTAGTTAAGTCAAGTTTATATGATTCAACAGAAAATTTAAAAACGTTGTATATTAAAAGTTCTTTTTATCTTGTAATTATTTTATACATTATTTTTTATCATCCTTTCGTGACTCCAATATCTAAGAAATGTGTTGTATGGATACATTACTAACAAAATAATATATACCACTAAATCTAATTTATTGAAATGTAATCTCTACACTTCAATAGAGAATATTGCAAATTGCGAGTCCACGGTTTCAGACACATTTCAAAATACACCTGACAACTTTCAAAACTCGCAAGTGACTGGCAAAAATATTTGGATAAATTAATTAGGTAATTATATACCTTCATAATTCAAATATAATTCGCAAATTTGCACGTATCATTGCTGGCCATCAAGGGCGTGACATGCAAGTACAACGGAAGTAAACTAGACATCGCGGAACCGACAAAAAATACAGTCCTGTTAAGCCTTTTATGTTAATTAATACATTTTCTGTCCAACCAGTGAGCTGATTTTTTTTAATGGAAGGATATTTCCGTTATTACTAAGTTTAGGTAAGTACATATTTCTATATATACCTAATGTTTCTCCTCGATTTGCCGCCTTTCGAGTAACTGCCGTCCTCAAGCGACGCTCAATCTTCCTAGCCTCACGGGACGTCACTGACGATCATTGATGGACCATAGACATTACTATGCAAAAACAAAAAAGGAAACGGTTGCATCTTGACCGTCCTAGAAACAGTTGCATTTCGGCCTTTCTTCAATGTAGTCAATGCGCGCAACTCCACGTAATATTCAACCTTAATTCAAATAACAATATAAACCTTCCAATTCAACATAAAAACCAATGTGATAGTCCTTTATTAGTGCCGTGTTTATCCAAACTTTATATCGACACTATAAAACCAAGAAAATACCAACACCGTGTGTTATTCCTCACTACCTGAATTTACTATATCACACACACTCAACACAACATTCTAAATAAGATAATTTTAATGTCGGGGCTACATCAGCATCTTTGATAACCTCCGATACTTTTGCTTGGGTATATGAAAATTTTATACCACATCAAAATTACTACGGCCATAAAAGTAACAATAATAATATCCATAAACCTAAATTTAATTACCTATGTAAAATTAAGATTGGAAAAGATGGAAAAGATGATCTAGATTTTACAGTATAGAGTGATCTCAATAATTAAACACGACTAGGGAATCCAATCCTGAGCCAGAATTTTGATCCCGGGATTCGGGATTACAGCTTGATGATCCCGGGATAGTATTTTTTTTTGATAGTTAATATTAATTTTTAGCAAATAGTATTCATAAAATCAGTCAAAGATATCTATTAGGTATAATTGATAGTATTTACGAGTTTTAAGACATTTATTGTTAAAATTGTGTACGTTCAATCTTAGAAATCCATGGGTTTAATGAAGTTAAAAAATCATCATCATCAGCCTGAATCTATCCACTGCTGGATGAAGGCCTCTTCAAGCTGCTTCTACTTCTCTTGGTTCTGTGCATTGCGTTGCCACGTACTTCCGCAGAACTTAATCATTTCATCGATCCAGCGGCCTCTAGGTCTACCTTTCGAACGTATTGTACTTCTTGGATACCACTGGATGACTAGATTTGTCCAACGATTGTCTCTTTTTCGAGCTATGTGTCCAGCCCGTTTCCATTGAAGGCTTTTAATAAACTCTTTTACATCGCAAACCCTTGTCTGCTTCCTTATCTACTCATTTCTCTTTTTGTCCTTTCGCATTATACCCAGCATGCACCTCTCCATACCAAGTTATGCTACTCTAAGTTTCTGGATCTCTCTTTTACTTAGGGTTCATGTTTCACACGCATATGTGATTACGGTAAGCACACACTGGTTGAACACTTTGAGCTTTAGGCACAGTGGGAGGTCACTTTCACGCATATGTGAGTAAATATCATTCCTTCGTATTGTGTTGACAATAAATACAATACATTTAATAAAATTCACAAACATTTCGAGATTGTAATGATTTCTTTTCATTTGTAGATGTGTTTGTATTAAATTCTAGCGGCGCTTTTAGTAGTGGACTGTATAATTTGAATCTGATTGTGAATGGTGGATTACGAATCTAGGGCGGAGAGTTTACACGAGAATACCAGGCACTGACCTTTAATGTTGAGAGGGTTGGCGTGCACCAAGCTGGTTAGGTATTCACGCACTTGGATAATATAAATAATGAGGTTGATGAATGATGATGATAAGTTCTGAATGAATGATATAGACGCGACGTTCGCTGAAACCGTATCCGATTTAGCGTGAGAAGGTCAAACAGATATGTTTTGTATGAGTCACGCTGTAGCTAGGTAGCGACGGTAAAGTATAACAACTTGCCCACGTCCGCTTTCTGGATATCACTTGACCTGACTGCCTTTATTCGCAATCCCGGTTGTCTTATGATCAGTAATTGCTCATCATATGTTCTTGTGGCAATAATAAATAAAAGGATTTGAGTAGGTGGGGACTACGAAAGAATGCGACCACAATTTGGCTCAACCAAATTCAATGAGAAAATAACTTAAATACACACTTATAAAATATGGTGTAGAAATAAGTTCGTGCCTGTACATCAGTGCCGTCTAACTGGTTAAATTGAATAAACGGATTTATTATATTTCTTTACGTTGTTTCGATTGCGTATAGCAGCAAAAAGTGATTATTTAGTATCCGTGAGCATCTGGCAATTCCCTTGCTGACATACTAATTGATTGTGATTAATAAAAACATCAATCCCGGGATTCACGACATCACGACAGTATAGTAAACGAGAAAGAAAAATACTTAAGTAACAATTTTATTAAAAATTTATATAATGATAACTATGAATAGAGCTTAAAAACAGTTGTTTGATAATCTATCTACCAGAGTATTAAGTAAGTAATAAACGGATATTAAATGATACGTAAATATGAGAATTTTCAAGCAGAATATTATAATCTTTGTCTAGCTAAAACACGGTTGTTATAAAATTATTATTATAAGACAAACATTGTCTGCGTCAATATAATAATTATTTTATAATGTAAAGAATTACGTCGACTATGATTTCTAAATTATACCACTGGGTACTTTAACATGTATACTGCTTACAACGTAATTTATGACGGAATACTTTTTAACTAGAAGTTAAAGTTACTAACTAACCTACTTTATTAAATCGTATGAGGTATTTCGACATAACTAACTTCATCTTGGTGCTAAATATAATACTATGTGGAATAATGTGGATACTATGGAACGTTGATGGATTTTGAGATGTATGTTTATATACCTATATGTAAAAAAAATGTTACGCCAGATTGGAGAGTGTAGAAATAATTATTTTACCACGTTTTTCTTAGCTCGTATTCTTGTTTGTCCGGTGGTTGTTTGTCCAGTACAAATCTTGCAATCGATTTTTAACTAACTTCTCGACTAGCTAGACATTTGAAACTTTTAAAGTATATAATGACACTATGCCAATGCATTCTTTTAATACTTTTAGCCATCTTTATGCAGAATTGAATTCATTTTCAGTTAATTCTGTCTTGTATGGAAAGTTATTTCAGAAAAATTCGTAAAAAGTTAAACACTATTATTGGTTGCTAAGGGGGTGGTCCTAGTAACTAAATTATTAATATATACGTGCGTTACTACGGAAATCAAAATGAAATGTCAAAATGACATTTAAGTATTCTATATTTGTTTGTTTGTTTTTTTATTTACTTCGTTTGAGCATATTGAGCATAATAATTAAACAGAAAATTTAAAAACCTTGTACATAAAAAGTTTTTTTTATCTAGTAATTATTTTAATTTCTACACGTGTCACTATTTAGCTACAGAAAAAAAAACCAATAAAGGGTCGTCGACAAATTTCTTTCATCCCCCTTACCCGGAAGCTAGTCGCATACCCCCAAAACCCATCCTACCACCACACTAAAATTCACCAACAGAATAAACCAATGCATATTTGAATGCCTTTACCTTTGGCCAATTTCATAAGTGCATGCCGATACTGCAAACAGATAATATTCGAGGAAGCAGAATAAAAGATTCTGGAGAGAAAGCATTTGTACCATTTAGAAAAGGACCGTACTGGAATATTAAACTTATGTGAATTTAATTTTCGGTTTAATAAAAGCAAAAAAAACTATACAATTAATGGGTACAATGTAAACTAGTGGCGAAGGGTGGAGGTAGGCTGTTGATCCGATATAAATAGTGCACATTAAACTTTGTTAATCATACGTACTCGTATTTTTTGAAGTTATACTTTTTTAGGCGCGTTTGGAAAATCAGATCAGAGTGTATTTTTGGCGTGTGATAAGTTATTTTTTCACATAAAAATATACGCACTCGATTGGATTCAAACCACCGATTGTTCGGTCATCAGCCGAACGCACTACAATTACGCCACAGTACGATACTCCAATCGTGACGATTATACAGTGTAATTTATTATAGTTTAGAATTTTTCCGTTGCCTGGGCAGCGAATTTATTATTGTCGGCCATTTGCAATTCCTTACGTAAACAAGCTATCAAACGTCATAGTGGCAGTTGTGACTTTAAAAATAAAAACAACGATAAATAATTATATAATGTACTAATATAAGTTAAAGTGTATATAAATAAATCAACGGCGTTCCAATAAACGGTCCTTTTTCTTGAGTGTGTAATTTAACAAGATAATTAAGAGTTTGTCGAAGAATCTAGGTTATCACAAGTTTTGTTTTTGTTTTGTTACGCCAAAGAAGTATAACTTCTAACGTGCGTACATAAGTACACACACCGTTTTTTTTTATTGAACTAAGACTACAATTTATAGATGGTGTTGGTTAGTTTTTCAAAATCAATTAAACTCTGCCTAAACCAAACCATACTAGTTTCGATATATTTTGTGCGATCCGACAAAAATAGTGCACACTTTTTCAATCATACTTATTTGTTTTCGTTGTATTAAGAATACATATTACACATATTGTTGGTTCATTTTTTAAATTCATTAATTCTTGCCTATATCAAACTATAAAAGATAAAAAAATATTATTATAAATGTATAAAATAATATCCAAAATTAGATTTAATGGGATAATTTTAAATATTTTATAGATAGACGAGTGTTTTTGACTATTCTATTTTGATTTGGTTTTTGCTGAATTTTAAAAACTAGCACTATCTGTAAATTGTAGTCATAGTCCAATGAAAACAAATTTGTATGACTGACAAAGTTTAGTGTGCACCATTTAGGGCGGATCTTAACAGCCTACCTCCACCCTTCCCCACTGATGTAAACGTTTAAACCCATGTTCGCTCTTAAACGTAGCATAATATGCGACTCCAAACAGTAGTGAGAAGAGGTTCATACGTATTAACCCTACCCTATATAATGTGTAGTCTTAGTAATGATTTATCAAATGCTTAAGATAATGAATTGTGCACCCTTTAAAACTACCCCTTAACTTTACTGTGTCAATAATACTAAATAAAACTCTGCAGGAGTATCAAATTACAGGTCCCATGTTTTTTTTTGCTTATTATACTATTTCCTTACTTATTCCAAGTTTCTGCAAATACCTCTCTACTCTAATTCCAAGATTAATTAGTAATATTCTCATGTACCACAAAGCATCATCCTGCGGGATGAGTACATCAATAGTTTTACATCTTTTAAAACGTCAATGACTGTTTAATTTCTTCCAACCTATGATGCGAACTTTGTTCTGATAGTAGTATCCCAATTAACTCAGATCATCGTAGATCTCAGAGCGCAGCACACGTGCATTACACAGTAATGCACAAAATCTTTATACAATCTCCCATCGACACATTTTTCATGACTATAATTACGAAAGAACGCATTATATTAAGATTTTATAAAACCACGTCCACCTATTAATTATACTTATCAGTGGTGAACGGTAACCTTTTGAAAGATGTAGGCTGTAGAGATCAGAAAAAATAGCAAACTTTTACTCGAATAATTGTTTGGTTGAACAAATTTATTGCCCTCCTAATTGACAGGTTAGTTCTGAAGCTAAACTGCATAATATGTTTTTATTCATCAATAAAACAAAAACAATACTAATATTCACTAACGGTAATATATTGACTGATATCTACCACCAAACCTTGATGCTGAGAAAGCATCACTGATGAAGAAGACAATAAATTCGTCATATTATGAAATTGGATGCAGTGTTAAAGGTCTGGCAGCAAAAGTGAGATCCACCCAACAAGGCCAGGTCGACATATTATTATATTATATTCTTTTCTAATGTTCAGTGGCAATTAACTAACCGTTGCTAAGATGCAAAAGATACGAGTAAGCTTCTAGGATTCATCATGCAACAATTCAAACCATTCAAGAATCCAAATGTATAACGTACACTCTACATCTCATAAGTGCGTAGCATTCTTGAATATGGGTCGATTATCTGGTGTCCTTATGAGGTTTCCTATAAGCTTATTTTAGAACGCGTCCAGAAGAAATTTCTTCAATGTCTTTATTTTAAAACATTTAACTATTTTCCTTTCGATAATTTGTCAGATGATTATTTTCTTTTTCTCTTCTGCTCTTGAAACACTTTTTTGTCTTTTATCGAGAGGGATGGTTTCCAATCCTGGTGTCCTAATGAATTTGAATTTACATGCGCCTGTCAATTACCTACGTGGTCGTAGCCATGATTCATTCTGGATTGGAACCGTTTCCTCGTGTCAAGCCTATCAGGCACCATTAGCAAGGGGTGCAAGATTAGTAAATGCGGTCCCTAAAGACGTAGACATTTTCAATAATGTACTTTGCATTTTGTTTTTTTAAACTGCATTTTTTCGTATAAAATTGTGTTTTTTGTTTTCAAAAATTATATTTTTCTGTATTAAATTGTATTTAAAAATGTTTTGTTTTTTTTTTATTATTGTTATTATGTATGTATTTTTTTCTTCTATATTCTCTTAAGGGTAATGTTTGACTTATAATGTAAATCTCATGTTGTGTACGTCTTGAATTTAGATTTGTTATGTCCACAATGTTTTGTATTCTTAAATAAATGTATTCAGTAATACTACAATGGTGGATTTGCTGCTAAGCTATTTGAGCTTGGACTTGTTACCCGACCAACATGTCCATGTAGAAAAGAACTACATGATGCAAACCACACCCTTTAGGTTCAAAACTGTGCTCCTTAACTCGTTGGATGCGGACGGCACGTCTGCCGCGTCCCCGTTAAACTGCCATTAGATGCAATTAACATGTTATTTAAATGTGGTAATTAAAAATTATTTAAAAGGTACGCAGTGATTGTGTCACAAGTTGGTCAAACCAGCTGTTGGACCCGTCGGGCCATCCAACCTGGTCACCAAAATGACCAACTATGGCGTTTAAGAGCGTACTTCACTAAAACGGCAAATAATTTTCAACAGTTTGTAGGTGCGACAAAATTTCTCACTAGTCGCCAATCGGAGACCGACCGTCAAGGTGTTCGCACGTCGATTTGTTTTGTCATGGCGTCAGATGAAAATATTCTTAAATCGTGTAAAGATGACTTTACGTATGTTCTAAAAAAAGAAAACAAGTCAATGAATATACTAATATTATTAGGAATATAACAATAAACTTATCATTAAATGGACGCATGTTGGATTTTTATGACAAATTATCTTTCGTTCGGCACGCGTCATTTGCACAATTCGCGCATCGCCTAGCCACGATCTTTTTAGACCATGCCTCAACTGAAGTAGCCTTAAGAAATTTCCAGTATCTTCTTGCGAACGTGAAGATCTCTCCATATAGTTTTGTATATCTGTATTATTTTGGAGTCATTTAGAATAATATATATTATTTACAAAATTAAAACCATTTATTAAACTACTATTCTGCTTTTTTACTAACTACTTTTTTTAAAACTCTGTCATTGACTTATTCGAAGCACAGTGCGTGGCGATCTCAGTCCAGAATATCTGCTCCTGAGACATCTCCATGCTTCACACTAAGACGTAAGGCTTTGTAATACGCATTTTTAAATGGTGTTTGACTCATATTATTTATTTTTGAACGTATGAAAAAAAAATTATTCTTACCTTAGAATTGTAATATCTGTGATAGAAACCCGTATTTGAAAATAGTCGACCTTATTAGAGTAATATGGCTAGTATAATAGGTATACATATACAAGAATCTCGCCTTGTTGTCTACTATCGATCCGGTAGGCTCCGAATAATCCCTGTTTGGGCACAATTATTCCTAAGTGTGGGCCGGATCGCGTTAATGGATTACACGGCTATATCTCACGTTCTCACCTGGTCCCGGGGCGTCAGCTGTGGGCGGTGCGGCCCTGGAATATTTTAATAAATTTCCTTACCTGGTGCTGAATTCAATTATTCTTTTGCAGTAATTATTTATTAAGTACTACTCGTGCCTTCTCTTTTAAATTGTAAATGTTTACCATTGTAATCACTGTATTGTTTGACGTAGTGGTTAAAACGTGTCAATAGAAAACCAAAGTAAAAATACATCACTACTATCGTACCACTATAATATTATGGCGGAAACCGGACGTTACCTACTACACGTTGAGTAAAAAATATAGTCAGTGTTGTCATTATAATGGATAAAAAATTCCTTTTTTATTTAGGTCAACCAATAGAATCAATTACAGAAAAAAAGTATAATGAGAATGAAGAATTAAAGAATATGAGGTGATGCGAATAAAAGGCGGACACAAAAAGCATAATAAATCAAATATTAAATAGAGTTTATAATAAAAAGAATAATATTGGAGAGTTATTGAAAATGGTTAAAAAAGAAAAACACGTAGTAATTATTATAAGAAATAATTACAAGATAAAAGGAACTTTTTATTTACAACGTTTTTAAATTTTCTGTTGAATCATATAAATTTAACTTGACTAGCTTAAACGATCAAAAAAATTTGTACTTGATAGAAATAATACTGAAATGTCATTTTCACATTCATATTGATTTCCATAGTAACGCACGTATATATTAATAATTTAGTTGCTAGGACCCCAGACCCCTAGCAACCAATAATAGTGGATTGGATTACGGATTTCTTCCAAAATAACGTATATATATATTATTATTATGTAGAGAAGACAGGCAATATAAGTTTACTTAAACACAATCAAAAAGGCAGTCGTCCAGATACAATTAGTCGTAAATTTTGGAGCAATTTAAATTGAAAGAGGCAAGAGGACAAAACGGATCCATTCGACCACTGAGAAGATTCATGGTTCTGCAAAGACGCGCGGCTGGACAATAATAACCTGGATTGGTTGAAAAGATGTGAGGACAATAATATTGACTATGGATACATTAAATTTAACACAGTCACTGCTGACCAGTTAATCACCACAACTCGGTCAGTGCCCAAGACACGCCTGGCGTGTAGCAATTAGCATGATAATTAAATGTGGTAATTAACTGGTCAGCGGTGAATGTATTTGTATCTAATGGCCATACGCCAGGCATGTTTTGAGAACTGACTGTGTTAATGTGAGTCTCAGATTTTATTACATGATATAGGTATACTTAGGTTTTACTCTGTTTTATAACAATTACCTATTAACAATTATTAGGGAACTATTATCAGAATAGTTTTAAGTACGTTTCATCACAATTTTATTTTATTCACAACCACGTTATGTTATATTATAAAAATCGCATTGCGAGCAATTTTATATCAGTCGTTATCGAATAACTTTCAAGTGGTATCATTTTTATTCCCGCAATGAAATTCAATTGGACTATGAATACAATTGAAAATCTATTATTTTTCTATATTTGCATGAATCGCATACGAGTTTTATCGTACGATCGCACTGTAGTAATAATAGTCATAGTTAAAATTGCCACAGATATATAAAATGTGATACCATATCGGCATCATTTTAAAACTATTTGAAGCGATATTATCGTAACGAAATATTGCCTTTTGAAGTTATGGATTATGCGAATGGAATATTAATGATATTATACTGTATTTCTTGATAAAAAGATTTGACTGTATTGATTAGAATGGACTGGTGTAGGGATTGCAATACCGAATGAAAATGTCAATACCGGTTTTTTGGTATTTCTTATAGAACACCGATATTAATACCAGTATTTCTTAAGTATTAAAAAAACAGAAGTAGGTGCTTATCAATAAATATAAGTATTTATTAAAATCTGTTTAAAATATTATTTTATAGAAAAAACTTACATACCTACATTTATTATGTTGATATTTATCAATATGTATTGATCATAATATTGTAAAACTAGTGATTTTTTTTCCAAATAATTTGAATATATTGATAATTTTAACTAAAGTCTTCAAAAGTTCATCAAGTGAAAATATGTCCGGCTGCAAGAAAAGCTTCTAAAATTCAACGATTGTACAGTCGTCAATAGTTATAGAATAATTGAACATTTTTGTCACGGATGTTTTCTATTTCGAAATAATATTATGATAATTCATCCCGACAATTACTTATATACATATATTTGATGAAATTTGTTTTTATTATTTTTTCACCTCTATTGGATTCACTTAATATATTTGCATTTTAGCAGCACATAACTAATAATTCATTTTCAAAAACGTAAACGAGTGTGCTTTCTCAATACCAAAAATTCTGGTATTTTGGATTCTTAAAACCGGTATTTCGGTATTGATAAATACTGGAATACCGGTATTACAATCCCTAAGCTGGTGGGAATCAGAAGGCAAGTGCACAAATTATCTGTAGCTGACAAGAAGAGGTGTCTGTAAGTAAAACTGGCTTTTAATGCTTTTAAAAACACTTTTATAAAACTATCGTTATATTTTGTATGCTATATTCATATTTTTTATCGTTGTAATATGCATCATATAGTAGATAATTAGAAATCTGGTTGTTAGGGTAGCAAAGATTATGAAAATTTAACACCCAACTAATTGAAAAACACTTAGTTATAGGATAATGTTATGGAAAGCTTTGATTTGAAAAAATATTGTTCAGAATCTATGCATTATTTTATAAATCTGATTTTAAAAATGATCAGTACAATGTGTAGACCTTGAGAGAGTGGTCCTTGTTTCGGCCAATTATTGCAGCACTAATCAAATACAATTTTTTTGGTTACATCGACGTGCCCTAGAAAAACCATGATAAGTCTGAAAATAGCGTTTTAAGTTTTATTAGCTTTTTATAATATCATATTTTTTGTGCATGTCCTGTAAAAATTTCAGGTCTCTAGCATAAAAATTGACAAAGTTAGGTTTTCGACAATGGTGCTCTATATCTACATATCGCATCGACCAAATTTGTGTTCACATAAATATCCGAGGAGTATAGTCATATATCAATAAAAAAAGCGTACTGCGTTTTATTTTACGAGTAAGAAGGTTGTTATACTTGCAATAACAGTCTTTAACGGAGATTCTAATATACGGCATGGTTTATATTGACGTATCACATTAGTTTTGAAAAATATATTGGTTTATCTTCGGAAAATATTGGAATTTGCAGTAGGTAAATGCAGTTTTAGTTAAAAAGCTACTCACTAGTCACTAGTACTAGTGTTTTATTATCAAAATATTTTATTATTGAATATAAAACAAACAAAATAGAAAAGAATTATTTTGTACTAATATAGGTAGGTACTTTTACTATAGTAGGACACAGTAATAATGTTTAAATATTGATTATTCATTATATTGATTCATCAGCCAATTTCAATCCGCCGCAAAATAAAGACCTCCACAAGCTTTCTTCGACTATTTTCGGTTAATTACTCTTCTACTTAGATACCCAAAAAACAATTTTGTAGATAATGTTTAAGTTTTAAATTGTTATATTATTTGATATTAAACAAATATCCAATAGAAAACGATATGGATATATCATTATAATAATTCACTGTTTCAATTATTTAGATGAGTAAAAAAAGTATGTAATTATAAATAAACTTAATTTAAATAAATACCCAGCAGAAAACAACATATTTTAATTAAATATTATTACCTAAGAAAACAAATTGTTTTGCAATTAAAAATGTACCCACCTAAAATATCCGATCATGTCCGATCATAATGAGGCCCCCCACAGATTGGAGAACAGGTTTTGTTTTTACGAGAAATGGATGTCAGCCACTTGCTCAACCTATTAGGTACGTACTCTGACTCCGACCACAAATTGAAAAACAATTTGTATCTATTTTTCAGACCTATGATTCAAACTCGGAACCCACGATGTTATAGGCCGATGCTTATACCTATAATATTATGTTTTGACTTCAAAAAATTATTTTATTTTCGGTACAGTATGACACATTTTGATTAAATTAGTCTTGTACATCGATAATAACAACTAGGCAGTATTTTCATGTTTAAATTACAAAATATTTTATTATTTAAAAGGAAGGACTTATCTAGCTAGCAAATACAAGAGAGTTTATTTTATTATTCTCTTAGTAAAATTCTTACTAATTACGGAATAATATTTATGACTTAAGAAAGTGAAAAAAATCATTTTTATTACTCTTTCAAATGGTGAGAATTTTCGAAAGGCTTACTAATTGATTTGTACACATTGGGACGAACTTAAACTCATTGTAAAACTTAAATACGTCCGACGTGTTAATTTTATGTTTGCAATAATATAAAAGGGTATATATTATTATTACTTTGTACATTGAATGTTTCTCGAAAACGAGCTCTGTGGATTATAAATTATTATTACATGTCGGTCACATAAAAGAAAAGATTAGCCGGGTTTTTTTAAAACTTATTTTATCTATTATTTTCAATAGAATTTTACCGAAAAACGTGTATAATAGTCAGTTTATAAATCATTTATTGTTGTCTAGAATCTAGGTAAATAATATGTATGAGATGGGATTAACATATTGTGGTATCCTCGGTAGGTATAATATCAAACAAAATATCAATTGGTTTTGAAAAATCTAGTACCTACTCTCATATATACTTACCTCGTATTAATTTATTGAATATGATTGTTTTAAAATATGAAAACTAGCATAAATAGTAATTACTATTTTTTATCTAAGTTAAATCGGTTGGAGTTATATAGATCGATCAAAATAGTAAATTAAATAAAGTGCTATGAATGATAATTGATATTAAACTATGTTTTTTTGAGAAAGTATTTAATAAAACTCTACGTAATTGATTAGATTAGATAACAATATAATGTATCATTTAAAGAAAATACTAGTTAAAAGCCAACCGTTTAGAAAAATGCAGATTCGTACCACGATTATTTAAATTTTAAAC
This sequence comes from Rhyacophila brunnea, assembly GCF_057557595.1. Taxonomy (NCBI): domain Eukaryota; kingdom Metazoa; phylum Arthropoda; class Insecta; order Trichoptera; family Rhyacophilidae; genus Rhyacophila; species Rhyacophila brunnea. Next base: position 23,520,310 of record NW_028232904.1, on the reverse strand, counting down.
TAAATATTACAATGTTGGGGAGGTACATATTTATTTTATCTTTCCAAATAAATTATTGCAATCATGACACCTCGTATTAATTAACATAACTGAGTTCAATTAAGACGTACTTATACTGATGTTTCATGATTTATGTTGACAATTAAATATAATTCAACTATGTTTACTAATCGATAATTAAACTCATATCAACAATAAACATTAGAAAAACAAAACGAAAGTTAATATAATCACTGTATCAGTATTTATAAGTTTTTAATTACAATTTTACAAGATCAATTACAGAAAGATATTATGTTGCAAAAATTGAATTGAAAAAAGTGAATAGAAGGCAGGTACTGAAAAGGTTATCACTCTTGCTACAGCAGAACTACATAATGTTGTATCAATGTTATTTTAGATAGGTAATTACCTAATCGTGATTATAGAATGTGTATGTTATACAAGCCTAGTATAAATTTTATATGAATTTAACTTCTGCTGATGAACATTTTAATAATGCTATCTCATTTGATAACGAAAGTGAATTCAGCTGTCTTTAAATATAAATTATTAGGTTATAAATAACACTTTCCTTAGGTTTATTAGTATTAAAATTTTTGAAACTAATAAACCTACTTAAATATATTTTTTCCAACATTTCGATGCTTTGGTAGGTACATTTGTGCCAAATTGTTATGTATAATATTATATTCCACTAGTTATTTAATATTTTTGTATTTTTGTATTGAACAATAATAATTATGTGTGTTCTAAAGTGATAATTACTAATTTAATTCACTCAGTATATCCTTTATGTAAACCATTAACGAACTTATAATGATTTATTTAATGAAATATATTATCTCTCTGGTTTCGATAATTGTACTGAATATTAATTAAATTAAAATTGTTCTAGCGATATACATGACCATTAACATTACATTGTTTTTTTCTATCTATTCTATATTTTTAATGAAAAATTTGTTACGAAGTAGGTATAAAAATAGATATTTTATTGATGGTGTAGTAAGTAGTGTTATGTACTAATTTCCTCATAACTTCTTTATTATTCCATTATAAACATTTTTCCTGAATGTTTATTATTTCGTAATGTACATATTCTGATTATTTATAAAAATATCAATAATAATTTGCAAAATAACATAAAAAGTCATACTTAAATACATTTAAATTATAAAAACTCCGTATAAAAATATATATATATATCAATATGTCCCTATATCCCTTGTTAAGATTTTATAGACACGCTGTACTATTTCGAGTTAAATATTGCGCAATGTCAATTTTTCCGTAAAAGAGCGTTATAACTATAGTTGTAATTAATAAAATCGTATGGAGTAAGAAAAATGCGACGTAAAATAAGGTTTCTATCTCAGAATATAAATGTAATATGCGGAGTCAGTAATCTATTTCGTCCGCGCAAAAGCATGTTGAATCGAGTCAACATATAAAGTGCGTAATATTATTCCAAATAAAAACGATTTTTGGACATTATCTCAGCTGTTAATTAATGAATCACCATTAAATTTTGATAGGAATATAGACCATAAAATGGTCTATCTGATTTACTTAAATAAGATAAGAAAAAACTTACTCATTTTATATGATGAATTTAATAGCGTAAATATTTTAGTTTTTTCGCTCTCCTGAACATTTATGATTTTAGACTTATCATGGTTTTTCCTGGGGCCGTCGACATGTAAGTTGTACGTATGCAGTTCATTGTGGGACACTTCTTCGTGCGCCAGGGTACGTGGAACATGTGTTTGTATAATATTTATTCAAATGACGAGTTCTTCATTGGACATTTCACCGTAGAGTATATTTGTACGTATGCTAAAACATGTGGCGCTAGTTTGCTGTTCCTATTAGATTCAATACAATTTTGTGAGATGTCTTTACTGGTTTTAAATAAAATAATGTTGAAACTAAATAAATGTAATTACGATAATATGATAGTAATACTAATTTTGAAGTAAATAATGCTATTTTGGTAACATATAATATTTATGTAAAAATATAATACTTAAACCATTGGAATATAAGGGAAAGACGGACGAAAATAGGCTGGTAACTAAATTAGAAATACTTTCAAATTTTAATTATATTTATGTAGTTTCAACATTAAATTATTTAAAACCAGTAAAGACATCTCATAAAATTTGTATCAAATATAATTGGAACAGCAAACTAGCGCCACAATTTATAGCATACGTACAAATATACTCCACGGTGAAATGTTCAACGAAGAACTCGTCATTTGATTAAATGTTCCACGAACTCAGGTTTCACGTACTGCGGCGCACGAATAAGTAGTGTCCTGCGGTGAACTGTTTTCGGACAAATTTCCGGATACGAAATTTCTTACCCACCATAATCATTTTTGCGCCAGGCATACTATTAACAATTCAGTCATTGTTCATCATTACTCACTACAGTCACGACTCATCAATAAGTTATCGTGCGACTTTCCTTACCGCTAATATCACGACTACCATCTATATGTAAACTCATCTTCATCTCATGAAAATGTAACTACAAGAGTGATATTACTAGTGCTTTAGGATCAGTGACGTCCCGTGGGGGTAGGCAGATTGAGCGTCGCTTGAGGGCGGCAGTTTCTCGAAGGGCGCAGCAAATCGAGAATAATCATTATGTATATATAGATATAGGTTACCTAAACTTAGCAATAACGGAAATATTTTTTCATTAAAAAATCAGCTCACTGCTTGGAAACAAAATGAATCTATTAATTAACATAAAAGGTTTAACAGGACTGTAATTTTTTTGTCGGGTTCGTGATGTCTAGTTTACTTCCATTGTCCTTGGACGTCACGTATTTGATGACCAGCAATGACACGTGCAGATTTGCGAATTATATTTGAATATAGGTAGGTACCCACATTGGTACCTACTTACCTAATTTAAAATGTGTCCAAAGATATTTTTGCCAGTCACTCGTAAGTTTTGGAAGTTATAAGATGTTTTTTTAAATACATTTGAAGCCGCGGACTCGCAATATTGTCTATTGAAGCAGAGATGGCATTTAAATTAAATTAGATTTAGTGGTAATTATATTTTGTTAGTAATATATCCATACAACACATTTCTTAAATATTGGAGTAATGAGGGGCTGATAAAAGATACAGTGTAAAAAATGGGGTAGTATTTTGGCCCTACCTAAGGGTGTCATTTTGTCTAGGAACGTCACTGTTTAAGATTTTAGAATTTATTCCTGGATAACCTACCCCTCCCAGCATCCAAATCATCCCCGTCCTACAGTCCACTAAAAAACGCCGCCAATACTAGCACACTGGTAAAGGTGGAAAAAATATCGTTTTAGGTATCCAGAGAGAATTATGGACATTGTGACACTTTCAGAAGATACAACAGTGCTTTTGAGAGAGGAAACAATTCATATAGACTATAAGATATAAGTATAGTGTCGAGTTGAATTTAAAACATTAGGCATCCAAAACTGAAGGAAAACAAATCTTAATATACCTGCCACATAAATTCAATAACAATATGCTCTTTTTTGTATTTCTCCAATATTAAACTGCAAAATGATAAACAGAAAAAAGGCAATGGGATTGGAAAAGAGCGTCCCTTTTCCATGCAATTTAATATTATTTACGTAGAAGCAAATGAAATGACAGGCGTTTCAAAACCGACTTGACGTTTCGACAATGGAGATTGAAATGGGATAACTATCTGCCTCTGACATGTTTTACTTATTAAATTTATTTAAACATGTTGCCGCCAGTCTTCAGAGATGTGAATACAAAAATTCTTTTTACACGTACTACACACATATTATAAAATGGATGTGGCCAACTTGTCTGTTGTTGCTATCAACTATTTACTGCTTAGCCGAAAGCTTCAAGTACCTGGAGTTACACATCACGCGAGATGGCATTTTGTAGAAAGAGCACGCTATCCGTATGGGAATGGCTGAAGCACCATTCAACTCGATGCGGAATGTCTGGGACTCATGATTGTACTCGGTACACCAAATGCCGAAAACTAAAAACCGAACACCAAAAACCAAATGCCGTCTATTCGACGCTTGCATTCTGACGGTGTTGCTTTACTTGCATCGCTAATGCGGTCACATGTACATGAAAAATGCACGATTTAAAACGCACTATGTGGGTTAGGACTAAAACCTCGTCCAGGGTGGACGCGTTCGGCGGAGCGTCGAGCGACGAGCGCAACTAAAACGTGTTTATAACCGTGTAAACGTATAACGAAAAAAGACATTGACTACGAACATTTTCACACTTTTAAGTTACGCATGCCGCTTAACGCTCCGCCGAACGCATCCACACTGGATGGGTTCTAAGTCCTCTATGGCAGCGGAGCGTGCGACGTGCATATTAGGTGCGCTTGTTTAACATGCACGCCTCACGCTCCGCTCCTCAAAAATCTGCCACTCAGGCTACTTTTTTGCATAATAATATACATAAAATTACTCGTTTATTACATACATAGTCTTAGTGATATAGATATTAACTACGTAGGAAATTATTTAGCCAAAGTAGTTTATAATGTAGAATGTCTTATCTTTCATTCATTTTGTAGTAGGTAACATAGTGTTGAGCGATTTAATCGGTTGGCCGGCTGACTTAAACTCAAAGTCATCCACAATTACGATAATAATTTTAACTAGTAGTTGTCACATGAAATGCTTATCGAATTGCGTTTTAATGTTGGCTATCGGTTTTAGTAAATTAAATTATTATGGAAGGTACTAATTAATTTATTCTTTAATTACTATCCGACGTCGCGGATTACTCCATTATTTAGTTTTTATAACGTACTTATTCTTGCTAATAAGTTTAATAAACCATTTATTTTATTCAACGAATAAGATACAAGATATCAGAATGTAATTATCTATATACGAATATACATAATTTGAATACGACACCCGAAGGGACTTGTACTTATATCTACTGGATCCGAATCCAGCTTATCCACGATGTCCATGAGTGACAGCTTCAATGATGCAGTTAGTAGCATGCTTAAGCATCAAGCAAAATGGTTATTGGTTGAAAGGTATCCGTGGCTAATTGTGTACATTTATGGTTCCACAAGACAATTTTCACACCACGCGTAAAAACGTTTCCCTATTTATATAAAACATACACTAATTATAAATATTAACGGGCCATATGCTCAGCATAGTAAGTAACGCGCGTGTTTGAACATGTACCGTTTAAAAAAAATCGGTTAGGTACATGTCTAAACACGCGCGTTAACATGATCTTACTTCCTATTTCATTTATTGTTTGTCAATTTAAGGCTACGGCCGTATGTTTTAGCTTAGCCACTGGGAAATGCCAATAGAAATGGCGTATTTCAAAAAAATACTACCTTATTCTTAGGTCAAAAATTATTATAAAGCAAACATTATTCGTAGAATGTTTATCACATTTGAATGGTTAAAAACATAGCTTTAAATCAATATCTTTAAAATTATCTTTAAATGTGTAAATCTTGCCCATTTTTTTAATAATAAAATGCCTAATTCTTGTCAAATTTAGGATCACAGAGATTATCAATATAATTTTTTTTGTAAATATTTCACTATAATCATGTCAACATAAATTTTGCTTATGGTTTTATAAATGCTTTTCTAAATTTATAAATATAAAAAATCTTAACACCAGTTCACATGGACGTACTGAAATATGACTATATTCTAAAACATTAGAGCGAGAGGTTTAAAATAAATATAAAGGATATTAAGGCTTCCAAATTATGTAAATATATATTCTACAATGTTTAAGGAATGTCCAGGATCATGCTTTGAAAATAGCATAAAAGCTCCATTTTGACGTACGCTGAGCATGTCCTCCCTTAAGTGGTGGTTAAAAATTAATGTAATGTAATTAGTATAATCTTTCAAAATAAATATTAGTTATGCTTTGATTATTTTTACAGAAAAAACTTCATACCTAAGTTATTGATTTTCACACAGTATTTTATCTTTATGAAAGAAACAGATATACCTCAATTAGTTATATTCGCGGCTGCTTCAATAAAATTACTACGCAAAAACCTTAATCAAACATTTCAATCAGCGATCGTTAGAATAATTAAATTGTTTTCCCAACTTTTGCAATCACCAGCCAGCTGACCACTGGCAATAAAATGGCTGCCTTATGCCCATCCGCCCTCTTCGAAAATCCAGTTTGGCACCAGGGCGTGTTTGAACAAAACGATAATCCGAAAATAAGTTACGATGTTACTAAAAGCTCGAGAGATTTCAAGGTATATACTCAGTACTGTATAATATGTTGTGAGTTAAATTTATGGGTACTGTCCTTTATAATAATTTGATGTTACTCAGCGCTCGAAATGGAAAAGCTTACGAACCGGAGGGTTCGACGTTTTTCTGAAGATATTTACATATTTATCAAATTTTATATGTATTTCATAAAAATAAGTGTGTTTAATTTTCTATTAATATGGATTATCTAGTTCAGACGGTCAAACTATTTTGTCCACGAGACGGAGCGATAGTCTTACCGATTTCAACGGCGCTCCGTTGCGCTCCGGTGCATTTCGAGCTCTGATGTTACTGCCAAAAGTTGGTAAGTCGATAATTCGAGTATTTATCGACAACAAAGAATTATGTGTCTATATATAAATATGTATTCTAGAAAAAAAAATCAAGATCATCCGATAAAAATTATAGAATATGTACATAACGCAGAAAAAAATAAGCATTATGTCTGATTTTAGCGGGCATGTCAAACATCAAATTGCAATTACTCCATAACATAATTTTGAGACTTACCAACTTTTGGCAGTCACCCCATTTTAATCAATTAATTGACTAGTCAACTGAATATAATGTAATTTGCTTAATTAAAAATGCGAAAAAACATACCTACCGCTTAATTAATAAGCAAGGTAAATGTTATTTAAAATAATTACAAGGTAAAAAGAACTTTTAAAATACAACGTTTTTAAATTCTGTTTAACCATATAAACTTGACTTGACCAGCTTAAACGATCAAAAAAAATTGTACTTGACATGTCATATTAATTCGCATAGTAACGCACGTATATATTAATAATTTTGTTGCTAGGACCCTAGACACCTAGCAACTAATAATGGTGTCAAAATAACTTTTCATACAACACATAATTAACTGAAAATGAATTCGATTCTACTTAAAGATGGCTAAAAGTATTTGAAAAATGCATTGGCATTGTGTTCTTATATATTCTAAAAGTTTCAAATGTCTAACTAGTCGGAACGTTAGTTAAAAATCGATTCCAAGATTTGTACCGGACAAAAAACCACCGGAAAAATAAGAATACGAGCTAAGAAAAACGTTGTAATAATAAATGTAATTATACTTTATATTATGTGATAGCATATCTGTGTCGCTAGATTTCAAAATCAGCCAAGTCCACCTTTAGGTATTTTAATTTTTTTTTGTGAATTGCTGAAGGACTACAGCTTTCTCACATTTCTGCATTATCGAAATGTGGAACTAATTAATTTTAAATGTTCTATGTTCGAAATAATATAAACTTTCACTCTTGTGACTGTGTACCTGAGAAAACAAAATGCTGTTTTTCTCCTATTCATCTATTATGGACTTGCCTGATTTTGAAATCTAGCGACATAATTTTGATTTATTCTGAGACATAATTTTTTTTCATTATCATTTTGTAAGTACCTATTTCATGGCATTCTGTTTAATTATTATAATAGATATACCTATGCGAATCCAACCCTCTGTTATAACCCTTATACGTTCATAAAGCTTACTCTCATTTTCATACTAGGGTTGTAATAGGGGGTGGGCTGAGGCAAGCAAAAAACTTTTCCCATGATTGTTTCAAAAATTCGACCAGATTTATGTGGAATTTTTTGCTTATTTTCCCCTAGATAGGCAGAAAGGTAAACGATGGGGTTCTGTACTTATAATTGGGAATACTATTATGAATTGTGAGATATAATAATTAAAACTCATATAAAGTAAATATTATTACATTGATAATGAAACGTCAAGTAGGTAAGCACTAAATATTGTATTGATCGCGTTATGTGTACAATGCATAATAATACAAAGAGCCTAATGCAGAGATGTCGACATTACATATGTAAAACAAACTTATTATGAACTATTATGTAGTTGACAGTTTATTTAAGATCTAACTAATACATAAACATTGCAACTTTGCTTTTGACATTCAATGATAAAATAATAATTATGAATCCTGCACCTTCTAAATTTATTATTTAAAAATGAATAAACTGCTTTGCAGACCAAAAAGAGATCCTCATCAATGGCACTCAGCTCGAACAGGTGAAAAGATACATCTATCTGGGACAACAATTAGTGTCTATAGATGGATGTTTATTTAATGAAATTGTTCGCAGAGTAAAGCTAGGCTAGAGTGGTTTTGGCCGCCTGAATAATATCTTCAGAAGTGACCTTCCGCTGTGTCTAAAGCGCAAAGTGTTCAACCAGTGTGTGCTTCCCGTGATCACAAATGCGTGTGAAACATGGACCCTAAGTAAAAGAAAGATCCAGAAACTTAAAGTAGCACAACGTGGTGTGGAGAAGTGCATGCTGGGCATAACGCGAAAGGACAAAAAAAGGAATGAGTGGATAAGGAAGCAGACAAGGGTTTGCGATGTAATAGAGTTTATTAAAACCCTAAAATGGAGATGGGCTGGACACATAGCTCGAAGAAGAGACAATTGTTGGACAAATCTAGTCATCCAGTGGTATCGAAGAAGTACAAAACGTCCACAAGGTAGACCTAGAGGCTGCTGGATCGATGAAATGATAAAATTCTGCGGAAGTACGTGGCAACGCAATGCACAGGACCGAGAAAAAAGGAAGCAGCTTGAAGAGGCCTTCATCCAGCAGTAGTTAGATTCAGGCTGACGATGATGATAATGAGTTAATAATATTGACTTTATATAATTTTAATAAGTACCTACTGCGTTTTCAGTTGTATTTTAACAAATGCATAATATATATTGCAGATACGGTATCACTAAATTTGACACTATGACCTACCTATATACATCATATTTGCGATCTAAAAACCTAAAATGACAATGGTCTAGACCCATAGCTTGAAGAAGGGACAATCGTTGGTTAAATCTAGTCATCCACTGATACCATAAAGAAAAACGTCCACAAGGTAGACCAAGAGGTTGCTGGATCGATGAAATGGTTAAGTTTTGCGGAATTACGTGACAACGCAACGCATTGGACCCATATAAGTGGAATCAGCTTCGAGAGGCCTTCATTCAGCAGTGGATAGATTAAAGCTGATGGTGATGATGATATAATTTTCCCTCAACAAACTGTCCCTTCGGATTGAGTTAAATATGCAGATGTATTGCTTCTACACAAAAAATGCTACGAAATAGTTGGTCATGAAATTTAAGCTAGTTTGTAAACAGTATGCTACTTTTAATAATGGACAATAATTTATTATTAGTCATACTACCTTTCCAGTCATAGTAAAAAATTAAACCTGTACTTATCTAATTATATAGCTATATAGGATAAAAATGTATCTAATTAGGTAATTATTATAATGTTTCTTTCCCTTTTGCAAGCAAGTATATTTATTTTAAAAAACAGTTTATTACATTATTATCAAGTGCAAGTACGTTATAACTAAAATTTTGAGTAATCCGGGCATCGGTTAGTAATTAATTAGGGCACTTAATTGATACATTGATTTTAAAACACAAAATCCAATAACCGACGTTAACGTAATTTGACAAGCATTATTTTACGTACAAAATAGTAGTTAATTTCATCCTAATTAAATAAGACACCTGTAGCTTAATTGGTAACGCACATTCGAGCAAGACCAGTGGTTACAGATGCAAGTCCCGTTGTGCTTTGTAATTTTTTCGAAAAAGATTTTTTCTAGTATATTTTATAAATTTAATATCTGAGGTGTTTTCAAATACTGCATATTATTCAGTATTTCTTTTCCATCACTCTCAGTATAACTAAATAGGAGGGTACACAAAATTAGTGGAAACTGAAATACCTAACGAATGTGGAGTAATAGGCAACCGATCTTGAGTGAGGAAGAATGTGGGATAAACTTCAAGTGTCAAGAATACGTTATGCTAAGGTTATCCTTCGTGTTGACAACAGCTATCGACATGCACTAACACTCATTCAATATAGGTGTAATTTAAGGTTGAAACACATACTATTGCACGTCTATAATGTGTATTTTATTTTAATAGAACACACACATACAAAACCTTGCTTCAAAATATGGTATATTGGGATGCTGCATATCTGAATTATATTTGTTAATCTGTTCTGTGCCACAAAATTATAATATTCGTCCTTTAATGCTGACATAATATCGGTAGGTACTTAAAAGCAGTGGCGAAGGCTCCATACTAAACGATTATTTAAAGCCTACCTTCAAGAAAACTATATCTTCAAGTATTTATTTAAAATTTTAATACATTAATATAATATAGAATATTTTAAAATATTGAGTCATCTATGGTCAGAATTTGAATTTAGCGACTGTTTATTAGTCAAGTTTAGAAGCAAAACAAAAAATTACACGCGAATAGTGACATCTGTTCTTTGAATGACGATTATTGACATCATAATCGAAAATTGTTTTCTATACTTATGATGACTCATCTCTTCAGGCAAGTCTACAAATTTGTCTCATTTGGTTAGCGCTTAAGACACCGCTTATAACTCTTTATGTAAATTTTATTGTCTATGCCTGCCGCTTTAAGCAAATAATAAATAGATACGATGATTAAAAAAAATAATTTCTATTGGGTTCAATCAGATATAATTATTGTTTTTAAAAATAACAGATAATCGTATCTCGTGATTATTATTTAGATCAGTTCAGTCATAGACAAACATAATTTATATCATTTTAATTCAGTCAGATTGTTGTTCCAAACACGGTGGTAGAGTTTTATTTTGTTAGACAAAATTCAGTGATTTATTGTGTTTTGAATGTGGATAGATTATCTAATTTTGTACCCTAAGTCATTTGTCAGTGCTTTAAATATAGAAGTATTTATTAAATGTCTAGTTTTCCGATTGATTTTGAAAATTGTTATTTTGAAAAAAATTAAAACAGACCAGATTTTAAGAATATCATTCTCGAGTTTGACATTTGTTAAAAAAATCATATATTATCAAAGCTGGAAGGTCAAGGGTTCATTTCGATTTGCACACAGCAAAAAAACTTATATTAGATATTATCACAACAATTTATATGAAAAATATTCGTTTTTAACTCGCAGTTGTAAAACGATACAGTGTGTCGTTGTCATTTTAGTGTGCACCTATTCATCAGTAGTAATATCGTTAGTATTATCTTCTTATCTCCCGTAAGTATACCTGACAAGTATGCTCTTTTTCTCTGATCTCCACAGCCTGCCTCTTTCCAAAAGTCACCCTTCGCTACTGCTTAATAGTATATACATAATCCAATACGTCATAATATGACATTCATATGTGAATACTTATGGGTATCCCATTACCCATTCTGACCGTCCACTTGGCAGGTCTTTGGGTGAAATAAGATTCCACTTATGAATGTAAAAATGGCATCAAATGATATTATAATATGATTATAGAAGGGTTATAAATACACATATTGCGATTTTTTTATCACCAAAAAGGACCAAAAATGCTAATAATAATATAATACAGAATATTCTCGACCATACGGAGGTGATTTGGATATTAACACATGTTTTTTTTCGAATAAATACAACATGTTTTTCGAATAAAAATGTAAGTATATTTTTTTATTTTTAGAATGGGTGATAAACTTGATATTATTTTTACATGTGTACGATAAGTATAATTTTAATTATATTTTTACTTTCTTGGATCAAAATTATGCTATGATGTAAAGTTTTTTTTATGTATATTTTGCAACATTATGTATACAGTGTCATGCCAGGCTAGGATCTTTGACAGGCTCCTTTGCATATCGCTAATGTTAATGACAGTCTGATGCCCTACTGCATCGGTTATTCTGTGGAGCCGCTGGGTCCCGCGAAGTGAAATTGTTGGCATTCACTGTATATTATGTCAGGAAATACACTAAACATAAGTAGGTATAAGATAAAATTGGGCACGTGAATTATCATATTTGACAACCAGACATTTTTCAATGTTTTTTTTTTTACTATCAGAGTAAATTTGTGATTTGTATTTATCTCACTTGGCTGGTTGACCCGCCACGCTGGGACCCCGGGGTAGAGCTCTCTCAGTTCCCCTCGTGAGGGCCATGGTCACGATTACCAAGGTCGCATCTCGAACGTTGAAGTAATTTAGAACGCTGATTAGTGATTACTTTATAACTCTTATAGATAATATAAAAATAAGTAAGGTAGAGAAATAAAGCTTATATTTAAAATAACATTCCATTATTCTGATTTATCTACACATTTTATTCTATAAAATTTTTCAAAAAAAACTTATGGCTAAGGCCACATAGGCAGGTGCCTTGCTTGGTGGCTACGTGCTAAGTGACATATCCTAGCGGACGGACGCACATTATATTATCGCAATACCTCACCGAGATTGATCTCTGAGCCCCGATTGAAAGGTCAGTGCCTTCTGCACTGGGTTTCCTGGATATTATTCTAGTTTAATGGAATATTACCTAAATATTACCAAAAAGCGGTAATTATGTAAATAAAAATAATCAATTCAAGCAGTAAATTAAAATAATATATAATATTAGCTTTATATAACAGTGCAATTAAATTTGATAGACAGTGCATTGAAATTAAATATAATTGAGAATTTTTGAAGTCATTTTATACCCAAAATCACTCTTACAGTAAAACCACAATGATTGTCGTCAATTCCTGAAAATTTTCAACGAGACATATGCTAAAATGTACAACTCTGCTATGACACGCAATTTTCTTATTGCCAAAGTGATATATATATAATATGAAATGACAGAGCCATAATACATAACTATACTTTGTAGCGGCAAAGAGTGGAAATAGGCTGTCGAGATCCGTCATAAATAGTGTCATTATTCCAAATTATACAGAATATTACATATTTTATAGATGGCAGAATATTTGTTATCTATTATGTTTCAGTTAAGGCAGGGTTTACGTTTTATTTTTCACTACCTACTAAAAATAACAAATATCACAGCAAACAGCATTCCCCTCATTATGAAATTCTTCCGGGTTGCCAGTACTTATATTAATTAACGTATTTATTCGTATAATATACATTCTTCTATTTTATTTTTTGATAATACAATATTATTTTTATTCATTTATAATTGGTAGCAAAAAAAATGGAAAAATACATTCAAATAAAACTTACGAGGTGGTTGAATAAACTTTAAACAAAAAACCGGCCATAATAATTGAAATAAACTAGACATGTGCTCGAATAAATAAGTTGATTCGCCTATAGGTATTTACCGTGTACAGTGTGTGCCATTATTTTTAGCAACACTCGCCTCTTTAGTGTTTTATTTAATTAATTATTTTTATGAGACGAAAAAAGCGGCCGACACGAGAGAATAAAAATATAAAATAAATAAATAAACATGAAAAGTGTTTCACGCGGCAAACATTTTTGCGAAAACACATGAGTGTTTTATAATTTACGAGCAAACTGATTGGAAACTGGTGCTCTAGTGCAGGGTTGGCGAACCGTTTTACGTAGGCGTGCCAAATTTTCCCAAATATGATTGTTTGACTGTCTGACGTGCTCTGCAGTTTTCATGGAGAGAAAATTTTTTTTTTAATAAGTCTATTGAAAATGATAAAAGATGATACTCTAGATATCACTCACAGAACATAGGATACGTATAGATTTATTACTTTTTTTAAATTACGCCGTACATTTTGCGAGTGGAGAACTACAAGGTTCTAAGTGTTTGTCCTTAGAGAAACAAGCTCAGAATACTACTTCTTTGTTGGGTTTGTTTTTTCAAGGACGAACACTTAGAACCTTGTAGTATTAGGCTCACGATCTCGGTACACCAATTTTGAAACTGTCTACTAGAATTACTACAACAAGCTTCACGAAGTATACAGGAGAAGCTATTTTTGTGGGTAGAAATTAAATTGTTGGTTACTGTATTACTTATTTTGATTTTTTACCCACAAATTGACACCAGAATTATTCCGATGACATGAAGCATTCTTTCGCTACAGTAGTCTCAAGCATTGATTGTATATCGATCAAAATTAGAGGTTCGTGGCGCAGCATTTCCCACCGCCTGATGAGGTTAGTGCGATAATATTGTATGTGACGCATACATTCTAAGGACTATGCAAATATAATATTTAAATTAAACGTACTGTTTATTCTAGAGCACTCACAAAACATAGCGCACATATTATTTATAGCTTCATCACTTTTTTCAATTACACCATATATTTCGGTCCACCAATTTTAAAACTGTTTGCCAGAATTATTATTACAAGCCCCATTAAGTTTTCATTTCATATTTGGTACAGCCATTTCTGTGGGTAGAAATGAAATTTTTTATTACTTACTACATATTATATTACTAACTTAGTTTAGTTCTTTGCGCAATTGATACCAAAATTGCTCCGATTAGATGAAGCATTCTCTCGCTACAGGAGTCTCAACTAGGGATTCCAATCCTGGGATCCCAAGCTATTTTCGATACCTATGAATCCCTGGATTGATAAACATTATCATAAACATAAAAAATAGTTTTAATAACAAATAACTACATTAAAAATAAACTGAGTTTGAATGAGGTTTGATTTATTATACCCATGTGTAAGTTTCCGATTAATTTTATTTTTTCACATAAATTAATAAAAATGAGAAAGATTGGAAGAAGTTGAAGTTGAAAGTTGAAAATGTCCCACTGAGGCGGACGAAACCGGTCCTAATATATTAATTAAAGTGGAATAAGTACTATATATAAAAAAAAATATTAAATAAAAACAACAATACAATGCAGTTCCACCATGAATTGACAGTTTACAAAATAAAAGAAGTTATTTGTAAATATAAAAATTTTATATTAGTAATGGAAAAAAATGCCAATCCAATTGTCAAATTGTAATTCCGAAATCCCAGGATCAGAATTTTGGCTCGGGATTGGATTCCCTAGTTTCAAGCATTGTAAATTGATCAAAATAATAGCTTCGCGGCGCTGTTTCCCCCTCCGCCTGATGAAGTAAGTGCGAAAATATTATATGGGACGCATAACACCTAAGAACCGACCTGTGCAATTATATATTTATATTAAAAGTAATGCTTACTCTTGAAGAGTATTTGCCTGATATTTTTTAAATAATGCGATCTGTCATGTTATCTGTCATCTGTCTGTTATGGGCTTATTTTCTCTTGGAAATAAAACATTCGCGTGCCACAGATTTGCTGCCACTGCTCTAGTGGAATACAACAACACCATTCAACTCTTTTAAATGAACATTATACAAATACGTCATGTTTTAGGAGGAATAATAAATTATATTTTGCTAGACTATCCGTATAAATAGTCCGATGTCTAGACGGTAACGTCCAGTGTTACCAAAAATATCAGACAGCCATTCATAGGTCTTATTTACAATGTTTTTCAGGAACGGTTTTGATATAGGGATCTCATGAAGAGTTGATATTATTATGTATCAGTCATTTAGTCCTACTTATACACAGTAGATAAACAATTTCGCCAAAATAAATATTACCAAACTCAATAAATGTCGTTCTTTACAAGCTAAGTATTTTTTTGTGTTACATAGGTACTGAATCGCTGCCATTTTAAGGTAAATACATCACCCACCAGAGGTAATCAGCAAAAAATACGAAGCTTGCAATTCCAGACAATTTTTTGACAATTTACATTTTAAAGTGTTTTAATTAATAACAATTAAAATAAACGTTATATATGTACAAAATGTAATAATTGTATTATTTTAATAGTCATGTCTATCATTGAAATTTTGTCAATTTAATTTTTTCTGGTAAGTACAGTATTTTTTAATATTCTTGACTGTAAATATTCATAGTTTATAATATACAATCGATTTTTGTAAAAAAAAACGAAAATGTGTTTCACTTGAAATCCTTTTTAATATGTACGTAGATATCAAATCGAGCTTCAATATTGAAATGAGATTATTATATTCTAATGTTGACAGTGATGTCTTGTGGGGGTAGGCAGATTGAGCATCGCTTGGGGGCTGCAGTTACTCGAAGGGCGGCAAATCTAAGAGAATCATTTGGATTCTAGAGAAATAATAGTAATAACGAAAATATCTTTCCATTAAAAATTTCAACTCAATAGTTGGAAACAAAATGACGTATTAATTAACATAAAGAGTTTAACAAAACTACATTCTTTGTCGGGTTCGCAACGTCTAGCTTATATCCGTCGCCTTTCGACGTCCATTGTGAACATAAACGACACGGATGATAAAAAATACTGTATGGGGTGGCATTTTGGCGCTCCCCAGGGGCGGCATTTCGTCTAGGGACGTCACTGAATATTGAAGATACATAATTTGAAAGTACTTCAGATATATAATAATAATAATATTATATACCTACTCACTAAAAAAACTCTTTGTAAAGAATATTACGAAAGAAAGATATAGCTTGAGGTATTATCAATTTATATAATATGTTATTATAATATAATATACATACCTAATTTTCTTGTGCAGTGCGTAGAAAAATAATAAAAAGACATAAAAATACGTCAACAAAAACCTAGGAATAGAAGGAAAGGCAATCCAATAGATTTAAAAATATGCTTACTTATTGTGAACATTTGTTGTGTTTGTTTGCGCACAAAAAAATCGCTCCGAGCTGTAAACTTTTCATTTGCGATGGAAATGTTGAAAGTTTTCTTCTTCTTTTTTTATTTATTTTTTAACAACTTCCTTTTGCAGTGGAGTGCGGGCGGGAGGTGGAAGAGAAAACAGCGGGGGGGGGGAGCTGAAACGCAGAGCGAAAGAAAGGCCTAAATTATTCGTAAACAAAAAACGACTACAATCGACAATTTTCAAAGGAACGGTCCCTAGTGACGTAATTGGGAATTTTAATGCCCTAGTTAACTTTCATTGACAAATAGAATGAGCCATCTCCTCAAAAGGGATGCGAATAATAATGAATATCTACTTAATTTAATTTATATGGGAGAAAATTCAGACAATAAATTATCTATGTATATCCACTTAAGAATAAAAGTCGTTTCAGTAACAAATACCAAATAATACTCAGAGTATCATAATAAAGTTTAGAAAATGCAATAAAACATATCTGTTTACAATAATAATATCTATAATTGTCAATGCGAAAAAAACCTTTTAAATAACTTCTACAGCTCTACGTGCGAGCAAGCTTCTAGGATTCATCATGCGAAAATCCAAACCATTCAAGTAACCAAATGTCATTTTTTACTCTCTACATTAGTGCGTAGCATAATTGAATATGGGTCGATTATCTGGTGTCCTGATGAGGCTTCGTATAAGCTTATTTTAAACGAGTTCGGATAGATGGCTCTCATTTATATTTTGTAAATATTAATTCGATATATGAGTGTTTCACAAGCAAAGTGAACCAAGTCCATTCTGGATTTTTTTGACTAAGCTTGTTTCAAACATAATATTTGAGTATTTATAACTGTGTATGATTACAGAATACATTACCCTAACAGAATAAAAAATACTTTTATTTATTTAAATTTAAATATTGTCTATCTATTATTATTAGAAAGTAGGCTTCAAATAATCACCTACTGTGGAGTCTTTGCCACTGCCATTTGCTATAATATGTAGCTTCGATGGGAATCTACACCGAGACCCCGGGATGAAAATGCAATGCGTTACTCATTATATTACGAGGGTTGTCTAGGATCTTTTGCGAGTCTCGTTGTTAGTGGACAAGCCCGCTGTTTTTGGGGATGACCAGAAGGTGTGGATGGAGAGTCGTCAGGAGGAGAGATGAGAAGTCGAGATTTGGTGGTGGTTACTCCGATGGATGCAGGAGCGAGTTTTATTTGCAGCGTAAACAGTTGGTACAAGAGTATGTTAAAAAAGAGTTATGTTACAATACTTGTGATACCTATTGTACCGAGATCCGAACTTGTGGGACAGAAGCGACTTATACGAAGCTTACTTATCAGACGGAGATTATGATTGATACTAGTAGGTATTTAGACTGAGCCACTTATCAACCGCTAATTGAACTTTGCTGGTTGCAATAACTTTTATTATTATATTTTAAATTTCTGTAATCAATATGTAACTGTTTGTTTTCCTTAATAAATAAAATTAAAAAAATAATAATAATCGGTAAATTGCGAATCATTGTTGATGAAGTTTGCTATTGAAAAATCCGCGGGCCTCTGCATTATTAAAAGCACTTTGATGCCACGCGTGTAGAATATGCTGCCTGTAGGTGCGACTATTGTGTGATAGTTAAAATGATTTGCTTATTATTTCAATATTGAAATAATGATGCCAATGCCTGGGGTCATTGACCACTACAGATTAAAATAATAATATTGAAATAAGAGTAGATTATGACATAGTATCTATAATCAAAACTAAGTATTTACTAACATATGTATTTATAAACTAAGTTTATTAACTAAATATTAAACAGTAAATCACTTGACACAACCAGTTGTTCAGTGAGACAGATATTCTTGAATGGCTTAGGATTCCTGGCTTTCCCTATGACCAAAAGCTTCATTTTAATGTGTCTCACGGTTACATTGGAGTACAGCATAATCCTTTTGATGTTGTCCTTGGGCACTTTCCTTCCTAGTACATTACTTTCTTCGCGATAAACGTACGTTTTGGCGCGAAGTTTCTAAAATAAACCCATTTTATCTGCGTTGTTTACTTGTACGTGGCGGACTACTGAATTTGACAATCGAATACCAGCGAATTATAGAGCTTAATTTTGTGCTTTCAACTAGTAATAATTACAAGATAAAAATAACTTTTTATTACCACGTTTTTAAATTTTCTGTTGAATCATAATATAAACTTGACAATTCAATGTATTAATAATTTAGAACAAATAAGGCAATTGTCAACAAATCATTTTTTTGCTATTTTCCAATAAACAAACAGATATGGAATACTGAAATGTCCTTTTGATTTCCATAGTAACGCACGTATATATTAATAATTTTATTGCTAGGACCATCCCCTTAGCAACCAATAATAGTGGATTGGATTACGGATTTCTTCCGAAATAACTTTTCATACAAAACAGAAGTAACTGAAAATGAAATCAATTATTCTACTTAAAGATGGCTAAAAGTATTAAAAGAATGCATTGGCACCGTGGTCTGGTATTATATTCTAAAAGTTATAAATATCTAGCTAGTCGGGAAGTTAGTTAAAAATCGATTGCAAGATTTGTACTGGATAAACAACCACAGGACAAACAAGAATACGAGCTAAGAAAAACGTGGTAAAAATAACGGCGGATTATAGTAGTTGTCGGATAATCGAGCGGCGGATTACTAAGAGTGTACTGTATATAAAATACAAGCTAAAAATAGTAATAGATTTGGCGCCTTGTTTCTTGAACGCCCCACGGGCTATTCTATTCATATACATACGCAATACACATAATATAATACATATGTAAGATATATACACATCTTCCCTGAATACACGTCTGTTTCTATAGTCGAGTCGTAACTTCTAGACCGATATAGCCACTTATTCGTAAAGTACAAATCCTTGTATACGTGAACGTTTACCGACATGCGACTGGAAGTACCTGAAAAAAAGAGAGATGGCTTGGCGCACTTTAACCTATTTATTTAGAGAGTCGTAAAAAATGTGATGCTTCCTACAATCTGGGGCATATAATATATTATTTAAGTATGCACTAAGAAATATATAATTTCTATTCTGCAGTGGGGAAGCGTGGTAGACTGTTAGATAAAATATAAAAAGTGCACATTAAACTTTGTTAGTCATATCCACCGTAGGTACTATTAATATCGCGTAAGTCCAATATTATGGAAAAATGAAGTTTGTTCGACTAAATTTAAGCAAAAAAACTATTTTATATCAAATCAAAACCTCGGTTCTCTAGAGTCTAGACTAGTAAACTGTCCATTTATTGATAAAATTTTAAAAACTCTTTGGTCTCGTGGTTTGAAACATGGAATTAAAACCTCGTATTTCACAACCAGTGTTAGCAGATTCATCTATCAGAGAGGTGTTTAAATTATTATTTGTACCTAATACGTTTTTTCCTTCCCTTCAACATTTTCCTCAAACAGATTTACGAGGTTTTAATAGGAAGGTGACGATATGTATTTTTATTTTTGTTGAACTAAATCTAAAATGTAGACAATAAAATATGGTGTTTTAAAAATCAACTAAACCATGCTGAAACCAAAACATAATAGTTTTGGCACGCTTTGGGTGATCCACAAATTTTACATTCATACTTATTTCTTTTCATTGAATTAATAATATAATAAACAATAACATTATTTTGTAGGTTATTTTTTTTAAATGCATGAAATCCTGCCTAAACTAAACAATAATAATAGATACAAAATATATTTATTCTATCTATAAAATATTCAAAATTGTGTATGATTTAATGGCATATTTTAGATATTTTATAGATAGACCAGTATTTTTTTACTATTATCTATCATGGATCGGTTTTTGCAGTTTTTAATTGAATTTTAAAACTAACCAGCAAAATCTGTTAATAATTGTCATTTTAGTGCACTGAAAACAAATATGTATGACTGACGAAGTTTAGTGTGCACTATTTATTTCGGATCTTAACAGCCGACCTCCGCCACTGATATTCTGTTTAAATATATTTTTGATACTGCTTAACGCAATATTAGAATGCTAGCTCATTGACAGCTAAATAACATTGGTTTTTCTTCCTAGTTTCACGTCGTTATCACATCACCAGTTGGCAGTAGATGATAATTGTGGAGAATATAAAAGGTCATAGCTGGTTGTAGGTTTCGAGGAAGTCGTTTAATAATCGATACAAGAATACAATAAATACAATAAATACAATAAATACAATAATCACAATAAATACAATAATCACAATAAATACAATAACAGTTTTATAAAGATAATGAAGATGAACAGCGGGAAATTATAATTCCAGGTAATAATGTACTGGTGAGATCGATGACGTGATCAAGAGATTGATTAGCTATATTAATTAATTTAAATACTTGATGAGAGTCGAGTGAAGAACTCGTGACAATAGAAGTGCGCCTCGTGATAGACTTGATGAGTTAGTAAGAAATTAATGATTTTTTTTTTACAGGTAAGCGGAGAATTTTTTGTTAAATTACGCGCCGAACTACTTCTACATACATTTTTTTGAAAGGTATTATCAGTATGGGTAAGTAAGAAAGATTTAAAAAAAAAAACAATTGAATAATAGTTAAAATTTTATATGTGGATTTAACCATAATATACGTATTGGATATTAGAATATATCGTGATCTTGAAATATGATTGTTCTTGTCATATATAGATTTGGTTTCCAATAGAACATAATTAATATGTTTCCAGTTTGCGATTAATTGTAAATCTAAAATCCTCTAGGCTTATATCTACGGAAGACAAATGCATATATGTACAGAATGTTAGCGCTGCAGGTGAAAAAATGTCCCTTTCATGAAACTACTCTTTTTAAAAATATATTACGATATTTGCCGCTCTTAAACAGTACATGATTTGCCTACCACTACTCAGGACATCATTGTTTTCCTAAGCATTGACGATCAATACTTTGAAAATGTTTCTTAAACAAAATATTTAATTTAATGATTATTCGATTTCAATATGACAATGATTAGGTATAGAAATCAACAACCCTTCTCAGTATATAGGTCTGCAATACAGGAACTGTCCACAAATAAAATATTAATTTTACTAATATCCATTTTCATGTAGAGTCAGCTAGTATCCAATTATCGCAACTCAATCAAATAGCTGATCTGCAATTTATTGAATAATTATTTCAACATATTATTTAATAGTACCTACGTCAATAAATAGCGGATCATAATTGTTTGGATAAGACACTCTATTATAACTTCCCGGACTGAGCATATCTCACCGCGTTCTACCTTACACTGTTTACTGTATTTTTTATCATTGTATTCCTCTATCCATAAAATAAACTCTCTCCTCAATTTATTCGAACAATCTACATCCAGTCTTATCTCTACAAATTCACCCCTAAATAGGTGCGTATCCGGAAATTTATACGTAAACAGTTCACCGTAGGACACTTATTTGTGCGCCGCAGTGCGTTAAACATAAATTCATGTAATATTCAATCAAATGATAAGTTTAACGTTAAACATTTCGCCGTGGAGTATATTTGTAGGTATGCTACAACATGTGGCGAATTTTATGAGATGTCTTTACTAGGTTAGGTTAGGTTAGGGTTAATCTAATTGGAACAGTACTATTTGCAAACTATCGCCGCATTTTGTAAGATACGTATAATTGTATTCTACGGTGAAATGTTCAACGAAGAACTCGTCATTTGATAAAATGTTATACGAATTCATGTTTCACGTACTGCGGCGCACGAATAAGTGTCCCACGATGAACTGCGTATGTAAAATTTACATGTCACCAAATAGGTGAAAGTTTTTATAAATATAAAGTTTGTGAATTTGTTCAAGCTATCAATTATATGATATTTTTTTGTTTACATGGTTATACTTATTATGTTATCTTGAGAAATTATTGCCAGTAACAAATAAAAATAATAAAAACATAGATCGAAAATGGGCATTAAATTTAATATTACAGTTATCGGCACGGGGCTGACCCGAATTTCCCAACCTTTGATGGCTTTTTTTGACCGCATCCCGAAATTCAATTCAATCGGCAGACCAATACGAGACCGCCGATTGGAAAAATGGGTTTCCCAATTTATTGCTTCATTACTGACTGGCGTATTGTGATGTTCGCTTTGTACCTTAGGCTTGTGGGCATTCACTCCCAAGCCTAGCCACGTAGATACATCCCTTATTTTATATTTTTAATATTCCTTCAACAATAATATATTGTATATCATATTATGGACCAAGTGATTCATGAGTCATTATGCATAATATCAGGGCAAAGTAATAAGTATATTTGTTTTAAATTCATTATTTTAACTTAATATTAAATGTCATGGTTTGAATTACTCCATCTCCACCCCCATGTATATGCAGCCGCGATTTGTGCACGGCCGCCTTTCATGATGGTTTAAACTTTTCAGGATGAAAAAAAATTTATAGCCACACTTCCTTGTCCCAAAATAATACTGCACAAGACTGATGTAACAACCATGCACCTTGGTGGTTAAAAAAGGAGTTTAGAAAATGAAAAAGAATCTTAACTTGCTCTGCCACCATTTATATTTAGTGACATAATATGTGTCCTCTGTTGTACCCCTCTACTGAAACTATGCCGAAACTGAGGAGTCTGGAGTTGAAAGTGTTGAATCTAAGGAGGGATCCGAATTATTTCGTCCTCCATTTATGATGCAGTAATTTTTTTCAAATGCCTCAAAGTTGGCCTTGGTTTGTTATCAAGATGACGTGGCCAATTGGGCCAGTGTGTGGACGGATAGATATTTGATTATATCAAAAAAACATTAATGATAGAAATTTTGTACAACCAAGACATCTATCAGCGCTTTATTAATATCCTGACAAAATACATTACACAGTGATATAACGGACAGTGTAAAATTTCATTATGCCATATTTTAGGTTAATTATAAGGAAGGGTGTCTGACAAAGTGACAAGATCTTACCCTAATTATTCACCGTTACTCTAGCTAGAAGATCTATTTAGATGACTTAACTGAGAGAACAGAGAAATCACCTCCAACGGTGAATACTTCAATCGGTCACCTGTGATTTGTAAACGACATTGTTGTCAATGTGAAACACCTTCAAATCAGGATGCTGGATCTTATAAAAGCCGAAAAGTATGTTTAAAGATAAATTTAATGTCCTGAAGATAAAAGTAATGATGACCTGTTTTGCTGAACGAAAAGCGATCTTAATCAATGGAGGTGTCTAGAAATAAAAACGGCAGTTTTTAAAAATTGATAAAAACAAAATGGAATTGTTCACCAGCTGCCACCAGAATATTGCCGTTTTTGTTTCTATCGATTTTTACAACCTTCCGTTTTTGTGACCCCAATGGTACTCAAATCTAGCGAGTCAACAACTACATTTACCTGGATAACTAATCTTAATTAACTATGGTATGTATAATGAGATTGCTCGCAGAATCGAACCGGCATGGAGTGCATTTGTGTGTTTGAATAGTACCTACTTAACTATTCTTATTCTGATTAAAGTGTTCAACCAATGCTTGCCACCAGTGCTCACGAATGTATGCGAAGCGTGGATTCTTAATTTAAAAGAAATATAAAAATTACAAGTGACATGGAAAGTACATGTTGAGCATATCGTGAAAAGATCACAAATAACCATTGAATAAGGAAACAGAAAAGAGTTTTCAATGTGATAAAAATACCCAAGCAGGTGGAATGGCAATCGGCTAGACATATTGTCGCTTGGCAAGTAGATAACCCCCAGATAATTGGTATCATTATATAGTGGTACCCAAGGGGCACAAACAACCATAAAGTTCAGTAGGTTTACATAGGAGCGAAGACTAAGAACCGAGAAGAGTAGAAGAAGCTTGGAAATTAATTCAGTATCGCTCTGCTTGGGAATTATGCATAAAGCCTTTATGAGTCCATTTATATTACATTTTTTGGTAAAGCTTTTAAGTGGACTATAATATTTGGAAAGGACGATGAGGACGTCGGATCTAGTGGCGGCAGCGATGAAACAGAATGCCAGACACTGACCTTTGTGATGATGTTTGATGGCTCCTTGGTCTGGTTCCAACTGTCACCCGGGCGGTATCGTTGTTTTGGGTCACCCGGTTCGTACACTCCCGCACTTTATGACACACACATATGGATGATATGGGAGGGTGTATGAAGGATGATGATAGTTTGTGAATGAGTCTGTATCTATTGAGTTAATCACTTATGCGACGGAAAGCTTTTAGAAGCCCGCACTCGTCCGCTTATGCGATGCAACTAAATGTCTCTGCAATTACCGGTATTCTTTTGACCCGTAATTGCTTATTGATTGTCTAGTGACAATAACACTAGGGATTAGGAGGCGGGGAAGTAACGGAATGGAATGGGAACATAAATGGCTTAACCATTTTTTAATATTTATATTTTCATCGCAAATATAAAAAAATAACCGACTTCTGACGGTCTTATAACAAAGAGTAACTGCAATATAGACAAATATTGTTAATATGTTTATTTAAGTAGTCTTATAAATATCTAAAGTTTGGCAAAAGATGACATAATGAAATTGTGGTAGTCATATACCTACGTATCCATGATGAATTTTTAATACTCTACTATAAATACAAGTATGACTATACTTAAACTAGTCAGAGATAAAGATGGGAATGAGATTATCTTCCAAGATAATATGTGCCACACAATAAGTTAATTTCATGAAAAAAACATTTCAAATATAAGTACCACATTATGTCTTTATTATTACAATTACGAAATGTAGTATCTTGCATTGCCCTTTATATGTCGTTACGATGAATAATTTAGTAACATACGACGAAGATAATCTTTTGTGTTGGAGACAGTAACGTGGTCTGAAAAGAAGATAACAAATGGCATGTTATAAAATAATTAAAATGTAAGCCATACTTGTTAACAGTGTATTTAGTCTTAAAATGTAGATGTCACTGCTTGGTTGCTATCTGACGTTTATGTGCTTATTTCACTAAACAGAGATCGGAAAACTTTTGACAAAGAAGAAACAAATATTGGCATAAGGTCTTCGAATTTCTTACAGATACACTTTTATTTTACTACATTCCACACATAACCTCCTCACTTTTGAATTAACCATTATCTATCCCACATCTATAATATTAGTAGAAAAATTACCTACAAGTAGGTGTTGTATGCGCAAGCAAATAATAATATAATACACATTTTTTATTTTATTGAAAAATACTGAAGAACAGTAAGTTTTTGAACAATTCAGTTCTGCAGCGGAAATAGTGGTTTTGCTTTTAAGATCTATCAGCTTGGTTCAGTTAATTGCAGGTTGTCAATCGAATCTCTGTAAAAATCAAAATGAATACATGACAACTAACTTCATGATTACAATAATAAAATGACGTATTGAATTACATGGACCAAAAATGTTGAAATCTGATAATTTGAGCATAAAATAGCAACAACTAAGATTATAAAAGAATAATCCTTAATAATAGCAATAAAGAATAAAGCTTGTTTTAGAATGTATATTCCGTGATAAGGAGGTAAACCAAAATATGACATTATTGGTGACGTATTTATATTTTTGTACAAAAAATTGTGTGTTTAAAAATTCAGATGATGACATTTAAATTTAAAATACAAAAAACATGAATAATGTTAAGTGGTAAATTACAATTTAAAAACAAAATACACAAAACATTAAAAGGAGATATAGTGCACTGCAAGTGAATGAATCCATCTTATACCCCTCGCCAATGGTGCTTGAAAAGATTGTAACTAGAAACCAGTTCTGATCCAGGATAAGTCAAGGTTGCGATCATGTAGGTAGTGGACGAGTGCATAATATATACATTGTAATTCTTTTGAAAGCAGGCAAAAAATCAGTAAGACTGTTAGTGACTTAAAAGCTTCAAGAGTGTTAAAAACACAGAACAGACAATAAATAGAATACCGATAGGCTATATTCAAAACGCCGCATCTTGATGCAGGGTTTTGAATGTGTGAGTGTCCTACGAAAATGAAGCATGCATTATGCACGTGCAAAAGTGTGTGTAATACACCAACATTAAATGAGCGTAAATGGATAAACCGAGAGCAGCTTTCAATATTCGACGTAAAACGTATTCTTGACACGTGTGTAAGTATAACCCAGATTCTTCCTCACTCGAGTCGGTTATCTACTATCACCTTACCCGTTATGTATTTCAGTTCCCATTTTTTCTGAGTTCCCTGGTTAAAAACGAACAAACCTGAAAGAAAGTCAGTATTTTAACTAGGTACTTGAAATTATGAGATATGGTAGACCTATGTCTACCTATTTCATATTATGTCATAATTTTATTGTATTAATAGCCTAATTTAGTGAGACAAATTCGCCGATACATTTGCAGTGTACTTCTTCAGTGCGCGGTCTAGAATAGGCGTTTTCAATAGAATACACACCCAACTAGAACATCCACGCGTACAAAAGAGTCACACGTGGCTCAAAATTCGGAGTTTGCCGACCCATGCTCCAGCAAAGAAAAGTTGGTTGTTCACAGCCATTTTCCCGGGAATAACCGTTTACTTTAATATGGTAATTAGCGAAGAGTGTTTACAGAAATAAGTTCGGGCAGAGGAAACGCGAGATGATTGATAGAGGAGCAGGAAAAGTCGCGGAGGTACAAAATACTTTGTTCAGCCGAGTTTCCCACCATTATAATGACAATGGCGCCGTATTAAGTCACGCTACTCAAAAGTTTCCGAGAGCTTTAAGTTTCGTCCTTTGTACTTACCTACTTTGTTCGATTATTTTTGCGTCCTTCTAGGTGTTTGTTGACACATTATATTAATGCAAATGTATCTTTAATGTCAAGTTATAATATGATACCCTTCATTCTTCAGTATTATTCCCGAAAAGAAGAACTTTCGTCCCATAACTAAAGTATATTTGTAGAGATTTTTTATAAAGCAAGACTCTTTAACCGTTATAGAATTTTCTGAGAGGTTAAACCACACCATCTCAATCTTCATTTTTATTTGCATTAAAAATCTTATTCTTGGAATGCTTATAATAATTAAAATAATAACAAGATAAAAAGAACTTTTTATATACCACGTTATTAAATTCTCTGTTGAATCATAATATAAACTTGACAATTCTATGTATCAATAATTTATGACAAATAAGGCAATTGTCAACAAATCATTTTTTTGCTATTTTGCAACAAACTAATATAAAATACTGAAATCTCATTTTGATTTCCATAGTAACAACAACCACCGGACAAACAAGAATACGAGCTAAGAAAACGTGTAATAAAACACAAAATTCAGTATTAATTCTACTTTTTAAATTTTTTATGGAATGGCTTAGTCTGCTTTAGAAAAATATTGTCAACTAGTAAAAAATAATATCGATATCAATAATAAGTGACTTTTTACAAATTGTGCAGGAAGCTAAAAAAACTAAATATTATTTGATATCTGTTAATAGCACACACAATGTTGTAACTTGTAACTACATATCATATCAATTAAACGTGTCATAAAAAGTGGTAAAGCAAAACACATAACGCCTAATGTCATCATAACATCCAATTAAATGTGATATATAATATTATATACATATATATTATATACATATATATTATATACATATATATTATAAAAAGATAAACATCCAAATCTGTTTATTACTTACTTTAAATAATTCGAAAGAGACATTTTGAATCTGAATTCAACACACGTCATGCAACACGCTTGCCAGTTTAGAGGCAAGATACGGGATATTACCGGTTTAATCCTGCAATGTTCAAATACTGGAAATTACTGTAATGGTGTACTGGAAATGGCTGTATCATTTCGGTAAATAACTACTACAGATACAGGAATTTCGCAGTTGATGGGCAGTATTTTTGGTGTTTTTAGTAGATCAAAAAGTCATTTTCCTTATATAGGACAGATACGGAGTATTAACATTAGACCGTCGATATATAATAATACAGCTTGGTTGAGCCAATTATGGCGGCCCTAATACAATATAAATATCTTACCCACCTAACATCATTATCCTTGCCAGGCTTACTATGAACAGTGAGTCATTTTTAAACCGTGTGCGTGTAAACACCTATAATCTGTAAAATTACGTATACTGGTTTTGACGATCGATTGCCCCACAAAGGGTGACTCAATAAACACTTAACGCGCAAGAGTGGTAATGCTAGTGAGTGAGAACCAGAGTACGGAGCCACCGTCATTCAAATTCAAATTTATTTATTATTTTACAAATCTATTATAAAGGTACCATCACCATTCATTTTGCAGTCATATAATATAGAATAAGTATATGTTCAGAATATCAGTCCTATGCGACATTTCTTTTACCACGGGAAAAACTCGGCTAAAAATCGCAGTCCTCAGTTCCCAATGAATATGACCAAAAATTCATCAGAATCACCACTGCCTTGGGCTACAAAGAATTATCCAGGGTTTTTGCAAGGCGCTTTAATAAGTCCTGGCCGAACTCAAATTAGCAATTCCCGATGCAGGTAGAAGAATAGTTTTCAATAAGGCATATTCTCTCAACCGGCAGAATTTTCAATTGACTTGTATCAAGTAGAGTAGTTTGCGTGCCAAAGACCTTAAAGGAACCTCGATAGTAAATGCGAGGTATCCATAAAGGCATCTAGAAAAAAAACCATAACCATTTAAACTCATCACCATTAAAGGTAAATTTCTGGTATCCCCCCTTCCAGCATCCAAACCATCCCAAATCCACTGATAAAAATAAATCAAATACATTCACTATCGGAAAGAAAACATTGTTGTAATCGCATTTAGGTACTCGATCTGAATAAAGTGAATATTAATACTTAAATTAATAGTAATGGAATTTGATTCGACACCTTTGATACTGTTTATTTGTGTTTATCGCATAATAATAACATACGCTACTTCTATATTAATTATTATTATTATTTCGCATTTAATTACATGCTAGCATGGTCTTATCTATAACCATAAACACTATGAAGATGTTCAAATATGAACGCTTATATTATTTATATTATAAGATAGTTTTTATTTATTTATTACTTAGAAACACTTTGGACCCACGTTAGTCGCCAGTTATAGGATGTTTTAGTTTATAAAATAGAAACACTTCTGGTTTTAGTGTTTATTCTGAGTTCACAGAGACAACAATGATAGAGAATACTTCAAACGGCACACGAAAATAGATTAACAAGATAAGATGACTCGCTCGACCAAATAACCAGATGAACTTGCCGAAGGATTAGTTCAGTTCAGGTAGGTATCACATTTGAAAACTAGATACCACACTTATCACTAGAAATGAATTTTGATAGTATAAATTCCTTAGTCTTAAAATAGAGTACCTGTATGATCAAAAGGGTCAGAGCTAATAAGACTAAACTAACTGGCTGTGAGAGATCTGTGAACGATCTATGAGAGATATCAATTTCGGAGTCAATACAGAGTTAAATCCTTATTCGTTTACATAGTGCTTGCAAAGTCCAGTCAATGGCAAGCGCCATCAATGGGTATCTTTTCGAAGATAAGCCTGCTATATTATTCAAATAATACAAACAACAAAGATAGTACAAAAGTAACCAACACAAATTTGTGAACATAATAATATAAAGTTTTGCCAATTTTGTCTTTAACGTAAAGTGTTCAACCAATGTGTGCTAATAATGCTCACGTATGAGTGTGAAATATTGACTATTAATATAGGAAAAATCAAAAAAGTACAAGAACCGCAATGTGGTTCGAAAAGCTCCATATTGGGTATAACGCAAAAGATCACAAGTAAACTAAACGAATAAAAAAGCTGAAGTAAGTAGGCGATGTGATAGAAGTCGCTAAGTAAATGAAATGATAATCGCACAAGGCTGGACAATAATGCAGTAATATCATAGAGAGGTACTCAAAAGGCGTCCTAAAGTTTGGTGGATGTACGTGGCAGCGAAGAACTAGGGACCAATAAGAGTGAAGGGAGCTAGGGGAAAAGTTTAATCTGGCAGTGGATCGACCCCGGCTGATAGTGATGATGATAAAATGCGTCTTTTCCAAAGGAATTCAAAGATATTCTCTTTAAAAAAAAATAATAATATGCAATACAGTGTCTCGAAATCCACTGTATTTCAATATTTTTATAGGTACCTACATACCTACTAAATAATATGGTTGAATTACTTATTTCGAATTTATGTACCCACGTTTTTACCCGCTCTTGTTTGTTTTTTTATAAGCCATACCCTGTCAGGAAATGACGTTGTTTAAAACGTAATTTGTTTTCCAAGAAAAAATCTTAATATATCACATTATAATTCATTAGGGGTAGCCTAACATTACGACTATGCATGCGACTTGTGACTTAAAATTAATAACGATAGCTTCCAAGAACTCATGGAACACAGTAATGAAATAAAAGCGCATGTTTACACTCGTGTGTATTACGTATGATACGTTCAGTAGCGAAGACTATTAAGATCCAACATAAATAGTTCACAATAATCTTTGTCAGACATAGTTATTTATTTTTATTGAACTAAGTCTAAAATTTACAGAAAGAGTTGGTTATTTTTTTTTAATTCAATTGAACACCTCGAAAACTAAGCCATACTAGATGATATTAAAAAAATAATCATATAGGTATATAATATACATTTTATATACGATATGTAAAATTATGCTATTAAACCATGCATAATTTTGGATATTATATAGATAGAATAACATTTTTTTATCTACTGTGGTTTGGTAAGGCAGAGCTAAATGAATTTAAAAAAAAAACTAACCAATAACGTATATAAATAATAATTATTCTTCATTAATTTTTAAATAAAACAAATAAGTATGTATCGTCTCTGTTCTGGCAGAACACACTAACTGGAGAATACTAGTTTTGAGTAATTTGACTTTGAAGCTTTTAAAATGTTTGAAATGGTCTATCATGTGAGTATATTGAGTAATCGTTAAAAGGATGACTTTAAAATAAAGGCTGTTTATTTATTAAGAAAGTTTCTAGACGGTAAAGTTTGAAATGAGGAACATTTTGGTATAACTAACTCAATATGTCATTTTTTAGTAGTGTCTTCTGCCAGAACAGTGACGGTATGAAAGAAATAGTGTGCAGTATTTTGTCGAATCGCTCATAATATACCAAAAATATTATGGTTATATTTATGTTAGGCTTAATTGATTTTTAAGAAACTAACCAACACCATAATATCTGTAAATAATTGATGTCTTAGTTCAATAAAAGAAAATTCAATTAACTGACAACTAGGGAATCCAATCCCGAGCCAAAATTCTGATCCCGGGATTTCGGGATTACAATTTGATAATCCCGGGATCCCGGGACTGGTCCCGGGATTGGCATTTTTTTCCATTATTAATATACAATTTATATATTTACACAAAAAATTAATAACATCGGTCAAAAATAAATCTAGTATAATTTATAATATTTAAGACATTTATTGTTAATATTGTATATCTACGTTTAATCTTGGAAATACATAAGTTTAATGGAGTAAATAATATTAAATATATATATATATATAAATCATGGCGTACTTATGGCCTTTCCGATTCATAAATCTAATTAGTCAGACAAATATGAGATTGCCGTAAAACGTATGAGATCACGGTGGAATTACTTTGTTAAAAGTGCGAAGCATTGTTTTTTTTCCAATCTTTCTCATTTTTAATAAATAATGTGAGAAAATAAAATGAATCGACAACTTACACATGGGTATAAATCAAACTTCATTCAAACTCAGTTTATTTCTAATGTAGTTATTTTTTATTAAAAGTACTTTTTCTGTTATATTTTCGCTTTTATTCTATGTTCCATAAAAATTGATAAAAAAATCAATCCCGAAATCCCGGGATTATGTTTATAAATCCCGGGATTCATAGGTATCGAAAATATCTCGGGATCCCGGGATTGGAATCGCTACTGACAACGTATTATGTGCACTATTTATGTCGGATCTTAACCGGCTACCTCCACTCTTCGCCACTAATATGTTTATACTAAAACTACGTCAGTAAAATCGGTGACCCATGTGAAACTTAGATCTAGACCATTAGGTCTAGCAAGTCGACGGAGGGCGATCAGATGCGATACTATACACAAACGCACGCACAAACACACAAGCCCACGCACGTAGACAACAACAGACAAATACAAAAGCCGATCACCAATCTCAATTTGGAAAAAGCTTCAGTGAGTATTAAAAGCCAATAGTTAAAATTTGTCGCAAATAAGTATGACTCCTTTAGCATTGTGGTCCATGTGCGTGCGCGATACCCGAGAGATGCAGGGTTCGATTTCTGCGGGATGTCTATTGGTTATAATTTTGTGTTTTCAAAATTATGTATGTTCAATAATTAGAATGTTACATTCTTAAATCCTGTGAATTGTTCGTTGAATTAAAAAATAGTTTTGTATTTAATAAATATTAATATGTCTCATTTTTTTACGACAGAGCAAGTATAACTGAAGATTGTCTTGACTATGCGATAGCTCTTAATCAAGTACATAGCAAATTAGAATGCATGTGATTAAATTCGTTAGTTTCATTCTACCACCCTACGTACTACACACATATTTTGTATCGTAGGTATATAATGCTTAGTTTTCAAATAAATGACGTTACCGCCACCCCTGATATGACACAAGACGTCTTATCCTCAAAGCAATATAAAGAACACGTGTTGAAACAACAAAATTATTACCCTTATTTCGAAGACATTTTTTCCACAGTGGTATATACTATATATTATTATTATTATTACACTGGGAGTATGTAAAATATTATATTGCTTTGATTCGAATGTTTATAAGAATTTTTCATTATCTTTATTTCACAAATGTAATAAAATATAAGCCTTTTTAAATGAAACATATTTTCAAAATATATTATCTCAAGATATAATATATTATTTTGACAGCATTTTTTATATCCTTATAATAATATTATTATTAAATACTTGTGAACTGGCTCTTTAAAATATGGGTGCTTCACAATAATTATGGATCAAGTCTATCAAAATGGATGCTGTGATATTTGGACCTAAAGTTAAAACTCCTTTTGTAAAATTCAGGAATGTTTTCACTGTTATAAATTATACTTACCATATTTTGATAGTACATGGATCAATTTAAATAATTAGTCGAAACATAAAGTAGGTATATTTAGACTTTATTAATATTATCAAATTAGTATTAGGAAATACCTCTTTATACTGCTGAAGGAACTGTCAAAATGGACATGATTCACATTAAATTTAATGTCTTATCAATACTAGTATTGCCATTTATGAAAAAAGTTGTAGAGCTACGATGCAGAGCTACACTGCTGACCAGTTAATTACCATAACATAACATAAAGACAGACCTGGCGTGTATCAATTAGCACAATAATTAAATGTGGTAATTAACTGGTCTGCAGTGAAAGTATAATATGTATCTAATGGCCACACGCCAGGCGTGTTTTGAGCACTGACTGTGTAACAAACATTATAGAAATCTGTTTTATCTAGCCAATGAAACAAAAAAATCGGTGTGTGTACTTATGTACGCGCGTTAGAAGTTTTACTTCTAATATACATCTAGGCAACGGAACAATTCTAAGCTATAATATTATACTGTATAATCGTCACGATTGCAGTATCATACCGTGACGTAAAGGTAGTGCATTCGGCTGATAACCGAACAATCGGGGGTTCGAATCCAATCGAATGCGTTTTTTTTCGTGTGAAAAAATAAATTATGTCACACGCCAAAAATACACTCTGATCTGATTTCCCAAACGCGCCAAAAGAAGTATAACTTCAAAAAATCGAATTTTATGAAAATTGGACTTGATCCATAGTTATTGTGAACCACCCATATGTCATCGGGAAGGATTTCAATACGGCTCTTTGGATGCAAAGACAGACGAGATTACAGCAATTTGGAGAGGTATCTTGTCAATGGAAACATCAAAGTTTGACGGGCAAAGAGAAGGATCTCTAATCTATGGTCCAAACTGAAGGGTGACACGGGCCACTTGAAAACTTTATCCATGCGGACGGCGAAACTCAGTGACTTATGTGAAACGATGAGAGAGTTGCGACTCTCAATAATGAGAATTACAAAGGAATGAACCATACACTTACCACTTGTTATGCTTTATAACAAAATGTTATCAAAATCTCATTTTTGGTCAAAAGTGTAGTTAGCTGGTTTTCAGATTAAGAAGTTTAGTCGTATAGTACCATTCAAATAATTGTGAATTGTAGCAGCGTGACTTCAAAAAGAAAGCCATAGATGGCGCGGCTCATTGACTGGACGCCGCAAACGCTATGTAGACAGATTAGGATTTAATTATACATTAACTCCGTAATTGTTATCTCCCACCCGTACTATAATTATATTACTATACCCAAAATACTATAATTTTGAATTCCGGGAAAAATACGCAAAATCAGCAAAATTTCGATATTTTCGTACTATAAATTGATGAAAAGTACTATAATTTTGTAATATACACGTTAGAAAATTTGGAGAATCTGGAAATCTATAATTTCTTGTACCGCGTACTATAATTCGATGAGAAAAAGATGGCAACACTGAGTCTTACAGCCAGTCAGCTTAGTCTAATAAAATTAGTTCTAATCCTTTTGATCACACAGTTCCTCTGCTTTGAAACTAAGCGTGTTACACTAACAAGAGATCAAGTGATAAGTGTGTTTTCTAGTTGTCAAATATAATACCTACCTGAGCTGAACTAATCATTTGGCATATCATCTGGTTATTTGGTCGAGCGAGTCATCTTATTTTGTTAATCTGTTTTTGTGTACCGTTTGAAGTATTCTCTGCTATTGTTGATTAATCTCTGTAACTCTGAATAAATACTAAAGTTTTTTATAAATTAAAAACATACTATTTAATGAATTATTTAAACGTATGCGCATCATTTTTTATGTTATCGCCAATATCGATTGTCACAAAAAGTCGTCTTAATAATATAAAAAGCTTTTCTTCTATTTTACATACATATCGACTTTCTTACAATGTTTTCCATTCTACCAATGAAGATTTTCTGTGTTTTCACGTATACCTGCCAGCGGAGAAAAAACAACATTAATAAAATCACATTTTTCTAGTTCTATCTGAAAAATTATCCGGAGTTTTCGGCGCGAACAAAAACTAATGGAGCGCTACGTATCACATGCCTTATACAACATGTACAAAAACAAAATTTTATAAATCCCTCTTCTTCTTCTCTCGAAAAAAATACTTTTATTCAAATTTATTGTTTGTTGTTACTACAGTCTTATGATTTATTTTATCAGTGTAATGGATCCAATGTTGTTTCGGATATTTCGGTAGAGTACCTGAATTTCGAGCAAAATGCCATAATGTAAGTTATAGCTGTAAAAATGTTACTAATAATTAATTTTTTAACACGTCAAGTCACTTGATCACTAACCTTTTCTCGAACGTAAATTGAATATCAACATTTGAACGCTTGTCAATAGAAATATTTTGGCGGGGTCGATTTATAAAAATATATCAATCGTTATTTATTGTTGAATATTAATTCAATTTTCATTGCTGATTTTGGAAAAATTCATTAATTCAAGAATGGAAACCTAACCTAACCTAACCTAATTTAAACTAACAAATAATCGAGTATATCTGCTATTTTCACACTTTGTTTGCTGCTGGCTTCATGTAATGTGTAAACCGACAAGTAGCGTGTTTTGTTTAGACATGAATTTTATGTCAGGATTATACGACCCAAAGAGGTTGAACGATCTTTAATACTTTGGATGCTGAAGACGCATCTGGCGCATAATTATCAGGCGGCCGATCGATGTAATTAACGTGCATTTTAAAGGTGAAAATTAAAAAGTCATTATCTATTCAGCAGTGAATGAGTATACGGCCATATATTTACGATACAACATTTCACGGTAAAGTGTTATACGGCAAACTACATACGTACAAATTTCAGGTATATTTCACGATTTTGAGAATAACGAGTAACATTTAGTCAGGAGCTCTAAATTCAGGTGCTCATTTTTGAGATTATTATAGCTACGTGTTGCATCTACATGTGGTTATCGAATACGCGTGGCCTATCTATCATAATTATTAGGATCATTAGTGTCCGTTAGTGTCATTTGCATTGTCTTCTCTGTTAAACATGCTGCACCAGAATGTTAAAGCAAATATTGGATGCCCCAGACAGGTACACCCACTAATCGTGAGTAAAACGGATATTCCAGTAGCAAAAAGCCTTGCGTGTCGTAAAATGCTAAGAGAAGTGGGGTCAACCCATTGAGAAGGGCGTTCGACAAGTCAAATAGTCGTATCACAATCCTCAATTATTATCAGTTTCTGATGAATAAGAATGAAGTAATTTTCTATTCACTATTATTATTTGTTAGTAATTATATTATATTATGTTGATTGATGTTTCTATAATTGAACATTTATACAATTAAAAAAAAAATACGATTCCCCATGGGATTCGATCTTCGCCCATGTACACTACCAATACTTATTCGTTTATTTTGTATCTACATTAATAATGGACAACGCACTCAATACAGTAGCTAGCAATTAAATTCACGCACAGCGACATTCGCACATGCATAGGTAGACGTCACGCAATTTCCATTATGCGATATCACGCATCGGGAATTTATAGCAATATCACCTTTATTGTAATGATGTTAGAATAGTGTTTCTAGTGTCAATGTTCATTTGAGCGAACCCGTTCGAACCGAACCGTTCGGCAGACCCGACTAAAAGCATCGGGAATTTATAGCAATATCACCTTTATTGTAATGGCGTTAGAACAGATTATGCCATTCGGCAGACCCGACAAAACAGTGAGTGTCATTTTTATTCCCAGATGATTCGTCCATATTAATGCCATTGCTATTATTCATCAAAATTTATACTACTTATAAGAATAGTACTGTTGGTTATATTTATTAATTTTTTTTTTTATATTGCATAGAACCACTGAAGTACAGTAATTACCAGTGGCGAAGACTCCATACTAGGCGATTATTTGAAGCCTACCCTCTCAAGAAAAATATTCTAATAGCATATTGACTTATTTATATAACCACTTAATTATATATTCTATAAAATAATTTATTTTGCCAACGAGAGATGCCGTATGTGTAGGAATGATGTATTACATAGATAATAAAATTACAAAACCATTTGCAAAGATTTTAATAAATATACCACAGCGCACCATCTATCTTGACGTAAATAAAGGCCGGATTGTTTCAAATAATTCTCAATTTTTTTTCATATGAACTTTACGTCACGTAGTCCCACCCAGTCTATCGAATTGTATGAACTAAGGTAAGCTCCGATTGCAGAACCTAAAACTTAATAATTAATAATAAGAAATTTTAAAAAAATAATCTCTATTGTGTTTAATCTAATATTAATAAATATAGATTGTTTTTTTTTTAAATAAAAAAAACATTTATCTAATGATTTTTGATATTGTGTATAAATGTTTTGAAAACATACGTAATTTAAACTGATCGCTTAATTTTATGTCGTCAGTAAGTTTTTGAAGTTTCTATAAATTAATGTGTACCTTTTCATCAATAGTAATATCGTATTATCTTCTTAATTCTCGTGTGTATACCTGACAAGTGTGTTCTTTTTATCAGATCTCCACAGCCTACCTCTTTCCAAAAGTCACCCTTCGCCACTGGTAATTACTCAGTTTTTTGAGCTGTAACATGATGTTTTCATAAAAATATAACGTTTATAAGAAAATAATATAATAACAATATATATTTTTATAATAAAATCTAATAATCTCTTGTCTACTTATGCAATAAAATCAATCTCCGTGATAGGAAAATCCGTAAGGCTTCAATTTATTCGCAACTTTGTGAGACATAAAATATCACGATGTCTCCGAGGAACACGGCATTACCAGGTGAGGCGATATGGTAATTCTGAGGGTAGCGTGCACACGTACCCGTGGTTCTATAATGGCAGTCGGTAATGCGGCAGTCACCTCAAGATATTAAAAAAGACGTTGTATTTTTATCATGTTCGTTCAAAGTGGAAGTAGCGCATACTGCTTCGCTTTCGCAAAAATAAAGTTTCGAAACCTTTACTTAATGTATTGATTGAACCAACGTACATAGTATAAAATTTAGTTTCAAAAAAGCATTCATATGTTAAAATAAACATAATAATATATACATCAGTGGCGAAGGGTGCATGTCAAGGCCTGAACAAAAACGATGCATAAGTGCGAGTGAGGAATTTTTCGGCACCCTTGTAATCTCTGCGACACGCGCTAGAGTAAGATAAAAGGTTTACGGATGTGTAGGATAATTTGCTATGGTGTCGCCGCTAAATCTTAGTTTGTTGCTTGACTAAGCGTCGATCACCTGCGGGCGCGTGTTACTAAAATTTATATTTTATGTGTTAAACATAAAGTCAGTCATAAATATTTTTGGTTAATTAAGTAGAAAAGATGGTTCTGTATGTTTTATTAAAATGTGGTAGCCGTACTTATAAGCAAGAAGATGGTATTACGTTTTATAGGTAAGTTAATACATGTTTGTGATAATTTATTTGTATATTATTATATATTTTAATATCAAGTGACCGTGTTTCTTTAAAATAACTTTAACTCTGGATATTTTAACCTAATGGTTGCATTTTGACCGTTTAAAAATACTATATAACGTAAAAAAATAGAAAAGTCTATGGTCTCAAACATTTTTATACGAATGCGTTCGCTCGCCCACAAACCAAACGCACGGCACGCAGCTTCATTTAGCAATGCAATGGGTGGCGTCTAGATGTATCTATAGTTTAAGGTGCAGGTAGGTTATGGAGATCCGATATCAATAATGCAGACTAACCTTTATCAGACTTTCTTACATATTTATTGAAATAATAATACAAAATATACAGCTTGAAATCCGCATGGTTATGGTGGGTTCTGCATTATCGCAACTTGGAATCGCATGGACGTCAAAGCTGTATTCTGTGAGGACCAAATGCCGTTAAACGGCAACGGTAAACTTTGTTCAACGCGTGCGTGCTACCTGTACTACTATATGGCTGTGAGATGTGGCATCTTACTAAGCTTCAAAAGTCTCGGCGTTTGAGTTTTGAGAATCGATGTCTTCACCGAATCTTAGGAGTACATTGGTACGATCGCTTTACAAACACCCAAGTTCGTGAGCAGACACAGCAGCCTTCGGTGATTGACGTAATCACAAAGAGACGTTTTACGTGGCTGGAACACGTATTCCGGATACCGCCAAAGAGTGCAACACTTCGTACCCTTGTGGCATAACGTCAAGGGTACCGTTGTCGTGGCCGGCTCTCCCTCACCCTGCAGCGGTGCTACAAAAGTGATCTACACACTGCAGGTCTAGAATGGCGGGCTTCAGAAGAAGAAGATAAACCATAATAATACATATAAATTAATAAAACATAACATCATAATATATAACTTTAGATATTTTATAAGTAGGTAAGAATATGTTTTACCTGGTATGGTTTAGTAAAGGCAGGATTTAATTTAATTTTAAAAATGCAATTCTTAGTTTAATGAAAACAAGCAGGATTGGCTAATAAAGCGTAGTGCGGACTATTTATATCGGATATCCACAGTTTACTTCCACCCTTCGTAAATACGTATTTTTACCTTACTTTTAAGAAAACGTAAGTCCGATATTATGGAAAAAATTAAGTTTGTTCAACAAAATTTAAACATTTTAAATCATAAATCAAAACCTCTGTTCTCTAGACTAGTACGCTGTCCATCTTATGATATATTTTAAAAACTTGTTAGTTTCGTGGTTTCAAACATGGAATTAAAACCTAGTATTTCACAACCAGTGTTAGCAGATTCATCGATTAGAGAGGTGTTTAAAATATTATTTTTATTGCGTTTTATCCTTCCTCTCATTATTCTTCTCAAACAGACTTACGAGGTTTTAATAGTAAGTGACGGTATGTATAAATATTGATAAGTAACCCAAAAATTTATTAGGTTTCGTTACTTTTAATTTTTTCGTTATACTTCAGCTGGGGAACGGTCTAAAACGATCGTGACTACGCGACGCGAATATTGTGTAAACGACACCTGCAGAACAAAACACAATTTGTCATAAAAAATCCAACATGCGTCCATTTAATGTTAAGTTTATTGTTATAAAACAACTAATAATAGTATATTCATTGACATGTTTTCTTTTTCAAGTAAATAGGTAACGTTTTTTAGTCATATTTACACGATTTAGGAATTAATACCCCCGTCGCCATCAAGAAACAAATTGACGTGTTCACAGCTCGACTTTTGCTCTCCGATTGCCAACGAGTCCAAAATTTTGTCGCACCTATAGTTGAAAATTATTTGCCGTTTCACTGAAGAATGCTCTTAATGGACGGCGAAAAACTTCAGAGTTGGGATCTAATTGCAATGGGGATTAGTAGTGGTACCTCCATAATTACACACTTTAAACATTGACTGCTGACTAGGTAATTAATTTTTAATTACCACATTTAAATAACATGCTAAGTATATCGAATGGCCACCTTTATTATTACGCGCTGGGCGCGTCTTTAGCGTCCAATGTATTAATGAAGAATTGTATTAATATCTTTGAGATCAAAAAAGTTTAAGGAAACTATGAGCTGCTATACGTGTTAATTCATAATATATATAATAGAACTATGCAAGCCACTTTCAATTGTCAAACTTTTCCAATTTTTATTAAAAATGTAGCTTAAAGGCATACCATTTTTATTCACATCACGTCACTATGCTGGCACACGCTTCCGTATGACAGTAGATTAAAATTTCCCACAGTGGCCTTTGAAGTGCGGGAAAATAAAAATTAGAATATTACTATCGGAGACACGCTATATCTAGCAACACCATAAAGATTTTTTATATTGCAAAATACTTAGACAATACCAAATTAGTTTTATGAAAAAAAAATGTACGTAGTGTTATCTCTTGAATGAAAATTTTTTGCTAGTTCAGTTTAAAAATACCTATTATCTTCCTTATTTTTCTTTCCCATATCTAGGGCCCGGATTTATATGCTAGTGCATGTTTTGTTAGGGTGTATGCATAGCTATGAGAGGTGCACAGAAATCTGTTTTGAAAGACACAGAATCCAAAAATAAAATTTTATTGTGCATATAAATGCATATTTCATACGTCAGAGCATATTTGAGACAATAGTGTATATTTCATAAATAAATGCATATTTTAGAGCTTTTGAATTTATAATTATAGTTTTTTAAACTATTTTATCGAAATGTAACTAAGTTAGGAAGGTAGATAGTTTAGATGCACTTGCATTGTCAATGCCATCTCCGAGCTGTGGATTTATCAGAAAAAGTGAAGTCAACTCGGGCATTTTTATTTAAAGTTTGCCCAATCACCTCTGTGGACGTTGAAAGGTCGTTTTCCGCATATAAACAAAATACTGACAGATACTTATACGGAAAAATTTAATGCCAGATCATAATAAATAAAAAAAAAATATACTTAATTTTTTTTTCGGGAAAAAAACAGAAAACAGTATTTAGGATTAGTTAAGTGTGTCGTTTTTGTTTTTTAAGTAATGGTCTGTTTATATTGCATTTAATATTCAATTATTTGTACTCGTGGAAAAGCTATTTTGAAAATTGTAATTGATTAACTTTATATTCATTGTTTGTGTTTTTCTGTTCTCCTATCGTATTATGTTGAAAGATTATTAACTACTCATTCGATTTTTTGTCAGTAATATTGGGTAAAGTAGGTATTAACAATTTTTCCCACAACAATTTTTACTGCATATTTCTTCGGTCTTAGTGCATATTTTATATATTTTAACTGCATACGTGCATGCATATAATCATGTTTTTTGTTGCATATAAATCCGCCCCCTACTCATATCTATTATCAATGATTTTGGTATATTTTCTCTGTCCATTGCAGATCTTATTAGAAATAAAATGCTGAGCTTGAAGTGGTCTGTAATATTCTTGAACGAGGAAATTTTTCTTCTTCAAGAGATTTGACTGAAGAAAACCAACTCTCTAGTTTTTTTATCCTTGACGTAACTTAGATGTTTATAACGATGTCTTTCCAAATGATACACTTGCGTATGCGTCTGTACACCCACATTTCTAAATCTTCAAGATTTTTGAGTCTACATATCCACACCATAATAACATAGTTAGATCAAAAAATATAATACATCATCCTATCATTCTTATTTTGATTTCAATACCCAGATTGTAGCAACATAGAATTTTCTTCAGTGCTGATTTTTCCTAGTTTTCCTTTGGATGACATGCAACCTTAGATTGAATATGGTGACTCTTTCTAGAAAAACTCACACGGCCAAAAAGTTTAAGAAGAGAAAAATAGTGACCTGTGCCCATTTT
Source organism: Rhyacophila brunnea (assembly GCF_057557595.1). Classification (NCBI taxonomy): domain Eukaryota; kingdom Metazoa; phylum Arthropoda; class Insecta; order Trichoptera; family Rhyacophilidae; genus Rhyacophila; species Rhyacophila brunnea. Next base: position 23,476,960 of record NW_028232904.1, on the reverse strand, counting down.
GAGATGTCAAATCACAATTACAAATTACATATATATATATACATACATATAAAATTCAAAACGATATTGTAATATACTTATATTAATTATTATATTATAAATTTTCACAGATAAATTTATTAACCACTACGTACTCTACTACGCCACTCATTTTTAAGTGTGAATTATTAGTAATCATGAATTTTTTATATACTCTACTAAGTAGGGGAAGGGAGGGAGACTTGATCCCCGTTTTATATTTGTTGTTATAACTTTTCTCCTAATGTGATTGTAGTAATTCTTTATAACTTATTAGTTGCAAAATTTATCTAGGTATTCGTTTATAATTCACAAAATGTGGATAACTGATTTTAAAAAAATATATTTAACAAATTGTCAGGTAAGGGAAAAGTGATCAAGTCTCCCCCAATGAGGGTGACTTGATCACTACCAGTGGCGAAGGGTGGAGGTAGGCTGTTAAGATTCGCTATAAATAGTGCACACTAAACTTTGTTGATCATATGTATTTGTTTTTATTGAACTAAGACTACAATTTACAGATGGTGTTAGTTAGTTTTTAAAAATCAATTAAGCCCTGCCTAAACGAAAACATAATAGTTTTGGTCTAATTTGGGCGACACAACAAAATTGTGCACACGTTTTCATTCATAGTTATTTGTTTTCGTTGGATTAAAAATACATATTACACATATTTTTGGTTAATTTTTTTATTTCATTAAGCCCTGCCTAAACCAAACTATAATAAATAAAAAATATTATTCTATCTATAAAATATTCAATTGCATCTATGATTTAATTGCATAATTTTAGATATTTTATAGATAGACATGTATTTTTTGACTATTATCTATTATGGCTTGGTTTCTCAGGTTTTAATTGAATTTTAAAAACTAACCAACACTTTCTGTAAATTGTAGTCTAATTTCAATGAAAACAAATATGTATGTCTGAAAAAGTTTAATGTGCACTATTTATGGCGGATCTTAACAGCCTACCTCCACCCTTCGCCACTGATCACTACATATGGGAGATTTGATTAGGGGAATCCCATTTATGTATGATAGTCATAATCATAAATTATACCTCTAGTTATCAAAAGAAAATATTTTATTGACCTTAAACCCTACATAATAATTTATGCTTTTAATAATTAAATAAAGGCACATCATTCAACACTAAAATTGCGTGTAAAATGTAAAATGTGTTTTTATACTATCAAATAATATTACATCGTTTTGCTTTTAAGTCTATTTTTTCTTTTAAAATATTTAACATTTCGCGTACGTTCTTCTTCTTTCGACCATGTCCGATCCTAATAAGATCATATGGGCCTCCACAGAGTAGAGGTTTGTATTAAAAGATTTTGTTTTTTACGAGAAATGGATGTCAGCCACTTGCTCAACATATAAGGTCCATACCCTGATAGACACAAATTGAAAAATAATATGTGTACTTGCCAGACACAGGATTCTAACCTGGGACCCACAGCGTTATATTCCAATGCTTAAGCCGCGCGGCCACCGCTTACATCCACCTAACTTATTATTTCTGTTTGATTACTGGAAAACTTTACACAGTTTATATTATGTCTTGTCTTATACTTTGATAATTGATCTTTTTTATGTTTATGAGTACATTATGTACATAAATTAATTATTGTAGGTATATCAAATTCTTTCCTAAGACTAAGATCTTGGGATGCAATGTCTCTCAAAAGAACGAGATGAACCTACTACTTGCCAAAGAACTAAGAAGTGGAATACAGCTTTATTTGCACTGAAGAGTCTATTCAGATCAAGCTATATTACCCAAAATGACAAAATTCCGTATACCTATACAACGTGACCGTAAAACCAATCACTCTGTATAGGTGTTAAACCTAAAGCCTAACGGAGAAACAAGAGAAGGTTTTATTTATAATAATTGAAAAAAACTCTGAAACATTATGAAAAATCAATACTATCGAATTACGTATTGATAAATTTATTGAAAGCATTGAACAAAATAAAATATTATGTTTAAATGATAGGATCAGATGAATATAATCACTCAAATTAATATAATATTCAATTCTGTTACGTACCTATCTAAAAACTGACCATATACAATAACGACAGAGTATTACAAATCCATTAAATACATTGATAGATGGATGTAGGCAATTTACATAAGTAGGTAGTACCTACAATCGAGAGTTATTATATTATTTAGTTATTAGTACAATACTTACGTAAATGCACATTTTAATTCCATAGACATTACATTTATATACCTACTTATAGAGTTTATTATTTAATGTTGAAACATATTAAGATAACAGTATATAAATAATATAATATTATGTTTTATTATGATAGCCGTTACACCTGATATTATACATGCTAAATTATTACACAATATTCATACATTACTATTATTCGATGAAAGGGTAAAACATATGTCACAAAATACAAAACATAATATTTACAAAAAAAATGTTCGGTATTTCTTAGATATTTAAATTATTTTCATCTGTTTTAGAAATATTAAAATAGGATCTACCAATCCAATTAATGGTGGTCTAACGACATGGGTTCTTTCTTTTTAACCGAAATTTGTGAAGAATAGAAATAAATCCTTATTATTTTAAAATGATTAAAAATGAGTTTTAGATAATAATATAACGTCATTTATAATCACATTTATCATCTCGCACCAAATTAGATCAGACTTGTGACAAAAATCCATCAGCATAATACAGAGAAATTTGTGGTACAAAGTTTCTTTTAATCTTTAATCAGTCAAATGTCTGGGGTTAACTCTACACAAAGTGTGCGGATAAAATAGTTAAAGGTTTTATTCACAATTGCCATTGTGAATTATTTAGAAACAATCGATTATAAAGTAATATGTACCTACATTGAAGGGTTTTTATTATGCATTTAAGGGTTAAGAGAGGAGGAAAGTTTTGTATTCCCCAACGTTTCACTCTATTGATGAACTGTTCCGGGTAGCAGAAGGCAAAGGTTGCCTTGATGGTGGCTGACCTCTGCTAGGGGAAAAAACGAGAAAAAGCATTAAATTTAGAGTATGATCATTATTATACGTGTGGCAAATTGGCACCCATGTGTGAAGAAAAATAAATTTGATGCATGAAAATTTAATATTATTTATGACCTTGTAATTTATGCATGATTTCTTTTAAAATTTTTCATTTTGCCGTAAGTGAAGGCTTACGTGTATATTTTTAGCGGAAATATTCGTCATTGGAATCCGTAAAAGAAGTTCAATAAGTGTGGAGGCAAAACGTCAAAATGTAAACGCGTTTCACACACGGTGTTTCGGTACCCTCGCAGCCTTATAATCACAGTGTATTTATCTAGCTATTTGTATAGGTAGGTATATCACTGAAGTGTTATTTAAAATCAAACTAACTTTTTTCTTCTTGTTTATTATTTGTTCATTTAAAATGTTCAGTGGTGATTTGAGAGAACCGGTTTGACTCCTGACTACTGAATCAGTTAATTGTTGACTGGCCAAAATAGATTCGGGGTTAAGTTCATTATCCTTGGATTTCTCGCCCAATAAACATGTCAACGTAGTGGAGAAGCACATAATCAAAACTACATTATCTGAGAATATCCGATAATTTGGTCCAAAATGTAAAAGACGCTTATGTCGGTCTAACCAGCTGTTGAGCCTATAAATCCACCTGACTTAGTCATTACAAATGCTAATTTTATTACGTTTAAAAATTTGTTAGTACCTATGGGGATAAACAACTCAATCCAAGTCAGCATATTGATCGGCGATATTAAATAACTGACTGCAATTTCAAATTCCTTGATATCCACTTCCCGTAGTGCCCAATTATGGCAAACTCAGTAAATAGCTTACTGAAATTATAATTTTCTCAATATTCGTTTTTTCACATAGGTAGTCAGCCATATCCAATAACGTAAACTCCATTATAGAGTAGCTGATTCAATTATTATAATAATTATTTCCTGCATATTCTTTTAAAGATATTATTTTGATTGTGAGTACATCAATAAATAGCGGATTATAATAATTCATTAGACATATTGTCACTCAAATAAAATGTCCCGTTCTGTTAGTATATCAGTGTCTTTATCGCTCTGCACAACATCTCTTTCTACCAAGCCTCTGACCTCGGAATAGTATCCTCCAGTTTTTCGATCTTATAATAATTAATATTAAATAAGTTATTACAGAACAATCATTAAAATTGAAGGTCAATGCTTCTTTCCTTAAATTAAAACTTAATTAAAAGGTCTATTATTAAAACCTGAATTAATATAATAATTTGGCATTTGCGGCTTACTTCCTTTTTACAGAACATGTATTTAGTTGTATATATTGTTAATATCTAATAAAAGCACTTTCCTAAATACAGTCGAAATAAAACCTATGAAAACTGTTTGCCCGGAGCGGAGAAAACTTAGATTATAGATACATCTAGACGCCACCCGTTGCATTGCTAAATGAAGCCGCGTGCCGTGCGTTTGGGTTGTGGGCGAGCAAACGCATTCGTCTACAAATGTTCGGGACCATAGACCATTTCGCTTGTGCTCGCCCAAAGTGCTCGCACTAGACGCTCAGAATTAAAATATAATTTTCTATTTTTTTTACGTTATATAGTATTTTTATGCGGTCAAAATGCAACCATTCGGTAAAGATATCCATAATTTAAGTTATATTAAAGAAACACTAGGTCACTGATATTAAAATATATAATAATATACAAATAAATTATCACAAACATGTATCAACTTACCTATGAAACGTAATACCATCTTCTTGCTTATCAGTACGGCTACCATATTTTAATACAACACACAGAACCATCTTTTCTACTTAATTAACTAAAAATATTTACCACTGACTTTATGTTTAACACAAAAAATATCAATTTTAGTAACACGCGCTCTCAGGTGATCGACGCTTAGTTAAGGCCATACCTCAGTTGAGACACGGTCTAAAAAGATCGTCGCTGGGCGATGCGCGGATTGCGGGTCGCGGGTGCAAATGAAGCATGTCAAACCAAATATATTGTGTCTTATAAATCCAACATGTGTCCATTTAATGTTCTGTTTATTGTTTTATCAGTAACAATAATAATATATTCATTGACATGTTTTCTTTTTAAAGTAAATGGGTAACGTTTTAAATCATCTTTACACGATTTAAGAATTATTACGGCCGTCGCCATCACGAAGCAAAATGACGTGTTTCCAGCTCTACATTCCCTCTTCGAATGGGAGCGAGTGCAAAATTTCTACTTAATTAACTAAAAATATTTACCACTAACTTTATGTTTAACACAAAAAATAGCAATTTTAGCAACACGGTTATCGACGCTTAGTTATGCAATAAGCGAAGATTTGCCGGTTATACCGTAGCAAAACATCTCCCAAATCTGTAAACCTTTTATCTTACTCTAGCGCGTGTCGCAGAGATTATAAGGGTACCGAATACTTTCTCACTCGCACTTATGCGTCGTTTTTGTTGGAGAAACTCAAAAATAGTGCGCTCCAACTCTCTAATTTTCGGCGATATTGAAATTTGTGATAAGATTATAAATATTTCATTTTATATTCAGTAAAATAGTGATTTTATTTTTATACTTAGTCCTGGTTTTAAGTAATGAATTTAGTTTTTGAACAGTGTGTTTGCTAAAAGATCAGGTAACCCACACACATTCCCTTTACTGCTCTTATAAAATTTAACGGATATTTGTGATATGATAGGCAGTCAGTGAGGCATACATAACAATCATTTTCACGGAGAAATTTTCCGCCCCTCGTAGAACGGGGCGATATTGAAAATGGAAAAAGGGGAAAATCAGCGATTTTTTCATCCCGAACATATATGTATAATATGCAGATATATATCTTGGTATATATATATATATTCTGTCGCCGTATGTCAAAACATATTTACGGGTGATAAAGCACGTGAGACAAATTGATTTGCGAGAATGGCGTATATATGTATTACATATTTTCAATAAATATACGAAATGAAGATTACAATAAAATCTTCGAATGGGAAAAACTTTGAGTCACATGAAAACGGATTGTTACGTATATTTTGTATCGTAACAGCTTTTGTTTATTTCAATCACATATTATATTGTAACTATGTTTTATAAATAAATAAATTTGCAATATTATTAATATAAACATTCTATTTTTAAAAGCAATCATATCACATTAATATTATGTACTTATACATTTTGGTATAATGATTAATTGTGTATATTATGTTTAAGTTATCTTCTTCTTACTGTGCCATCCCATAGTGGAGGTCGGCCACCATCAAGGCGATCTTAGATTTGTCGTTTGCTACCCGGAACAGTTCAGTGGAGCCGCACTCGTACCAATCATGGATGTTCTTAAGCTACGAAATGCGGCGTCGTCCTTTGCTACGCTGTACTTTTGTACTCTCATAATGTGGCCGAGTTACTGTAGTTTCCTGGTTTTAATACTTCGTTATATTAATAGCAAAATTAATTAAAACTACTAAGTAGTGGAAAGAAACTGATTAAAATTCCTCGTCTACTTTCTGTATAAAATCGTAACGAACGTCTATTTATTTCATTTGACAGTGCGGCGCCCAATTGTCCTGGCGCCCAGTTGTCCCATTATTGTTTGCTAGGCGTAGAAGATAAGAAACGTTATAATATGAAATAATAATTTCGGAATAAAAACATTGTTTTAAATTAGGTACGTCTATATTCAAAAATTTTTCAACACAATATTTTGTATTTCAAACGAAAAACGACACGTCACAATCGACATAAAATAACAAACTTACCGTACTCCAGAGGTTAGGCTCGTCATTATATATAATATATCACACGTTTCCCGGTTGTTAGCTGGAAACTCGAGTGTTTCAAACGTCCCGATCCGCGCCCGCCTCCCCTCACTGTCACATACAAATTAATCATTTCGAACAAATTTGCATAATAGGTAAAATTTGCAATTCGGCCTAGAAGTACGTACGCTGGGGGAACACGAGTGCCATCAGGACAAAACTCGCGCGAAATTTTGCGGTTCTGAATTATTATTATTTTGTTACAACTTGTGAACAACCCTCGAATCACCTTCACGTTTTATATCTACACATGCAGTGAATTGGAGATACTGGTAGTCTTTAAAGTATCTAGTGTCGTTTTTCACTATTCACTTGTCTACTCTGGGTGGAGCATATGGAGATGTCTTAAAATACGAACATATTTTGGAAGAATATAATTTACCAATATTTAGTGGTTGGTAATGAAATGAAGCCTCTATGGAGGCACATTTGATCTTCTTAAGATCGGACATGGTTTAAAAAAATCAAAACTACATTATCAAACATCTGTCAGTTGAACTCGAATTCATGTTTATATACAGATAGTGAGATTTATAATCTCTATTTAGATTCTATTTTTATTTCAATAAGTAATTTTATTTTATTATTATTATTATTATATACTTACATATTTTTATTCAATAAAATAATTACATTATGATATTATATTTGTCTTGATTTTCATTAGTATGTCTCTCTGTAACGCAATAAAAACCCATATGACGTGTAGAAAAGAGCAACACAGGAAGTTATCGTATTAAAAGGGTCAATGTGTGAGAAAATTATATGCGTAAAGTCTAAATTTGAAAAATAAATAAACCGTTTATTTTAATCGGGTCGTGAAAAAAACAAATGTAAAGATTCTTTAATAATACGAGTAGTTTGATTGATGCCTAATCGAGTATATTATATTATAAATTATTAAATGACAACAAATTAATTTGTGACAGATTGACAGAAAGGTATAAAAAAGTAAATAGTGTTGGTTATGAATCACGATTTAGTAGTAATCTCATGACAGAATCTTGGGTGTGGCTCAAAATGTAATTTTATGTTAACAGGTGGCACTACCTTTTGGTATATTTTCTAATTAATTATAAGAATGTAACATTCTATATCGAACATTTGGAACCTGAAAAAATATGTTTAGAGAATATTATAGGTATCGAGTGGGACTTGAGACGATATTCTTCGGATTCCAGTACTTTATCAAAATAAACAAGCTATACTATAATAGGTACTAAACGTGAAAGAATTTACGAGCTGTTATTTTAAACATTGTATATTTTTTTCTGATGTGATTAAATTGACTATTATATAAGTTAATTAAGTAGAATAAATAAGTGATATTTTTATGTAGAAAAATCAGTTAAAATCTCACATCCTTTCCCCCGTCGTACACAAGTTTATCAGATGTACAAGACGCTGGTCCCACCAATACTGACCTACAGGTTGGAGTGTTGACTCTCTCCAAAACCGATGAGCATGATACTAGAAGGGGAAGAATACTTCTTCCAAAAAAAATCTATCTCAACATTCGTTAAATCTAATAAACTCCGATTGGTGGACAACAGGGAATGGGAACTGCGCATCTATTCTATACATAAGAATGCTATCAGCGGTTATCAAGGGTAGTTTATCATATGTTTGTATTGAAGTATTATAATTGTTATATAAGTTAGCCGTCTGAACAGTCAAAATTGTCTATTTCGCTCTAAAAGTTAGCACAGCCAACAGAGATGCTGTTAAAAAATAGCACTTATTGTAATAATTACAACTAACTCATTGTAAAAATTATAATACCGCGATACAAAAATATAAAAAAACCACCCTTGAATAGATTGCGCTGAAATACCTAACGGGTATGGAGAAGCAGGCAACCGATCTCGAATGCGCAAGAATACGGGAAAAACTTGTAAAAGATACGTCATACGTCAAATACTGACAACTACTCTCGGTTTATGCATTGACGCCCATTTAATATTGGTATAAATATTAAACGCACGTCTATAATGCATGGTTCATTTTCGTAGGACACCCGGACATTAAAAACCCTGCGTGTATTGGAATATAGCCTATTGGAATTTTATATTTATTAATCTGTTCTGTGGTGGACCATGTAGTAATAATGGACAGTGATGAACCACCGAGGAAAATTCTGGATACCAAGCTGGATGGTCAGAGGTTAACTGGTAAGTCCAGACTCCGATGGTTGGATGATGTCAACAAAGATACTTGCTTTTTTTCCCCCACCACCTGCCACGTCTCCACACCCGTTATGCAGGCTTATACCATGGCGTAACGAGCGTTAGGCGGTCTTTAAATTTGAGCCGGAAGTGTCCCAAGAGCAACTTCCCAGGACCTTGGTTGGCGTGCACTAGTGTGCGTAATTCCTACTTCGATTTAATGTACTACGGTCAATTCTCGATGAGAAAAGACCTCGGTCGCCGTAAAATACCGAAAACTTTTTTAAGGCTGATAAATTTTCCCTCGTAGATACCAAGTCGCAATGGCCGACCGGTCCATCTGAGGGTCAGACCGACTTGAGAAGCTCTTCTTTTTCAACTGACATATAGGGACACTCCCAGAGGATGTGATCGGTATCCTGCAATACGCCACATAACCAAGTCAAAGATACTATATGGCCAAGCTGGCAGAGCTTGGAGGCAAAACCACCGGGTCCGGTTAAGAACTGAGAAGTCTAATGGTCTGGAGCCAACCTGGTTATCTCCATGCGCCACTTTATATTAAGAAAAAATAAATGCGTTTATATGCCCTTGGATGAAGTGGTCCATTGCTGTTGCCATGCACGCAGCGCGGTGTCATACGTTAGGTTAGGTTACTAGACAACTATCAACAAAGATACTAGAGCGGTAGATGCAGACATCTGGAAGATACAATTCTAAGGTAGCGGAATGTGGAGAAGGCTAAGATCCGAAATTGGTTGTTGAGCCACTTATGATAATAATGATAATTACGTATTTTTCAACAATGATGTAATTTTTTACCACGTTTTTCTCAGCTCGTATTCTTGTTTGTCCGGTGGTTGTTTATCCAGTACAAATCTTGCAATCGATTTTTCACTAACTTCCCGACTAGCTAGACATTTGAAACTTTTGTAATATATCAGAACACGATGACAATGCATTCTTTTAATACTTTTAGCCATCTTTAAGTAGAATTGAATTCATTTCCAGAAATCCGTAATCCAATTTACTATTATTGGTTGCTAAGGGAGTGGTCCTAGTAACTAAATTATTAATATAAACGTGCGTTACTATGGAAATCAAAATGACATTTCAGTATTCTATATTAGTCTGTTTGTTTGTTGCAAAATAGCAAAATAATGATTTGTTGACAATTGCCTGATTGTCCTAAAGTATTAATACATAGAATTGTCTAGTTTATATGATTCAACAGAAAAATTAAAACTTTGGCATACAAAAGTTTTTTTTATCTTGTAATTATTATATAATATAATTATTTGACATTTACATTATATTTAATATTGTTTGTAATAAAGGGTTATGTACCACGTTTCGGTATTTGGTACTTTATCTAATACATCATGTGGTCATTTCATGTTTAATTATTGAACTGCATTTCGCAGTTTGATAAATACGACTAGATAGTAAATTCTGTCGCATTTTCATCATAATTACTCGCGTTCGTTGCTAACTTTGATTTGACAGCAACATGTATCAGTATAATATATCCTAATGATAGTTGCATTTGCTACATAATTATTATTTCCTATAATATAATATTCACCACTTAGACTAATACGTAATATAAATCTGGCTCTGCCATTAATTTATTTTATTAATAATCTGCTTATTCATGATAATATATTATGTATTTGAGATATGGTTAGAAGGCGGATTATAAAGCTCAAATTACATTGGCAGATTGCGTCTGGCCCGATCGTCTGCTACGACTGTCAAACTCTATTCTCTATGGTTTTCAAGGATCGTTAGCGATCGGGACAAAAGTAGAAAATTTTCTATTATTCCATCGTGCGAACCTTTCATTAGCAAATGAAGATTGCCGAAAGCGTACAAAAATAGCCGAATACGTGCCCGCTCGCGAACCACGCAAATGGTCGTTCATTCTACTGCTCGATTTCAACAACTGCAAGATGGCAAAATCTCAAAAAAATGTATGGACTAACGCTGAGGAAACAGTCCTCGTCGAAAAATGTCAAACGGCCGCGCAAATTTCAACAGATGCTCGCTAGGTTTGACAGCTCTGTTTTTTGACGTAAAATTGCGCGGAAATACGTTCAATGTAGTCACCAATCTAAAAAATATCTAGTTTTTGGACAACCTATATTTTTAATAATAGCAACACTATGTTTATTTTAAACCAATCAAAAACAAGGACCAACGCGATGGAGGGTCTGAGCGTCTGCCAATATAATTAAGCCTTTAGGGTGTCGTAGACGTAACAGAAAAATCTGTTCATCATCAGTCAACTGAAAAATTATTGAGAGAGACTCTTATTGGTATATCTGTGTTATCTGTTCCTAGTTACACATTGGTTAGAGACGAGGATATACATAATATTGTCACCAGTACGCACACATTGGTCATAATATTGAACTATGAGTCTATTAAGAACATACTTGGCATCGGGGGAATTAATTCTTAAACCGTGTAAAGAGGACTATACAACTTTACCCATTTACTTGAAAAAGAAAATATGACAATGAATATATTATTATTGTTATTACTTACTGATAGAACAATAAACATACGTAGTTACGATCATTTTAGGCCGTGCCCCAGCTGAAGTATAATAGCCTTTACATTGACACTTTCACTTGCACATTGACTGCTGACTAGATAATTACTTTTTAATTACCACATTTAAATCGCATGCAAATTATATAGAATGGCCACCTAATCGTTATGCGCTGGGCGCGTCTTTAGCGTCCAATGTATCAAAGAGAGCGGATTCTTCGGAAATGATTTGATCTATCGCGTCAATATCTCAAATTAAGTAGATAACATTTATCGACAAAAACGTCTCAACAAAAAGAGCGTTTTTTGCAATAGTTATGACACAAAGGCGATTAAACATGACGCAATATCTTAATCTTCTATTATCAATAGTAACTTTAGAAAAATTATAATTTTCATGAAAAACAAAAATATATATTGTGGCAGGTACCTCATTTCAACGGTTTTATGAAAAACTAGAATGTTAAGGCTATACCTCAGTTGAGGCATGGTTTAAAAAGATCATGGCTAGGCGATGCGCGGATTGTGCAAATGACGCGTGCCGAACGAAATATTATTTGTCATATAAATCCAACATGCGTCCATTTAATGTTATGTGTATTGTTCTATTAGTAACAATAGTAATATATTCATTGACATGTTTTCTTTTTCAAGTACATGTTTAATTTAAGATTTAAGAATTAATACCCACGTCGCACTCATGAAACAAATTGACGTGTTCACAGCTCGACGTTCGCTCTCCGATTCCCAGTGACTCCAAAATTTCGTCGCACCTATAGTTGAAAATTATTTTCCGTTTCACTAAAGTACCTTAGTAGTTTCCCGGTTAACCGCCCAAATGATGATCGTAATAAAAATACATCATAAATATAGTATTACATGATGATAAGTCGAATGAAATATTCCAACTGTCTCAAAAGTTGTGAAAGTTGAACAAAAAACACACAATCGAGATTTCGTAACGTTTTTCATGCCGCACATAGATGCATATTGCGAATTCTAAGGGGCCCACAATAAAATCATATGTAATGTTTCCATACCACAATTTGTGTCATATCTACGTCACACTTATGCTACGTATTATGCTCACTAGGGTACCACTCTCGTTTCCATAATAATATTTCTCAAAATGAACACAGAATGTTTCAAAACTACACGTGCGAGTCTTATAAATTAACATAATAATATTTTTTACATACATGCAGTTCAGCTATTTAGATATCAATGGGCTGCTTGACTAATAAAACATCGGAAGTAATATTAAAAAAATGCATTATAATAATAAATCATACATCACAAATTATTACTTTATCAGAAAATATTTGAGATAAAGAGCACAGTTGCAAAGCCTACCTATTCTTAATGACCAGCTTACCTTCACTTAAGTCCATTGCTTTATCCAGTCTGAGAGTTTACCTACAAAACTATAATTTTGTATACTTATATTCTAATGTTCGAAGAACAAAGATGGGATTGAGTGCTTTCGGACGTCTGAATAGTATCATCAGGAGTGACCTACCATTATGTCTTAAGCGTAGGGTGTTCAACCAATGTGTGCTACCCGTGCTCACGTATGGCTGCGAGACGTGGACCCCCAACACGAGAGATGTCCAAAGGCTAAGAGTCGCACAGCAAGGCATGGAGAGGTGTATGTGGGGCATCACGCGAAAGGACCGTATGAGAAACGAATGGGTTAGGAAGCAGACAGAAGTACGCGATGTAATAGACGTTGCCAAACAGCTGAAATGGAGATGGGGGGTATATTGCTCACCAAAAAGACGACCGCTGGACAAATGCCGTCATCCAGTGGTGCCCAAGGGGCACAAAACGGCCACAGGATTGCCTTAAAAGCCGCTGGATTGACGAACTGGTAAAGTTAAAAAAAAAACCGTGGCAGCGAACGACACAGGACCGTGAGAGTTAGAAGAAGCTTGGGGAGGTCTTTATCCAGCAGTGGATTGACCCCGGCTGATGATGATATTCTAATGATGTAAAACATAATAAATATAATATATCAAAAACTTTAACAAAAATGTACCTTCTTAAAGCCTGACATTTTGATAGCGCGGTTGATGTATTCAGTTTACCGATTATTGATTATACCTTAAAATTAATTATGTGAGGGCTCTGGAAACAAAAACGGCAGTTTCCGTTTTCGCAATATGTTGACGAGTCATTAAAATGATCTATCTTCTTTACATATCATGTATTCCGACCATGTCCGATCCTGATAGGATCATATGGGCCTCCACAGAGTGGAGGTTTGGATTGACAGATTTTGTTTTTTACGAGAAATGGATGTCAGCCACTTGCTCAACCTATTAGGCTCATATCCTGACACACACAAATTGAAAAACAATATGACGTGTATTTGCCAGACCCAGGATTCGAACCTGGGACCCACGGCTTTATAGTCAAACGCTTAAGCCGCGCGGCCACCGTGGGTGTCGAGAAAGAAATTATAGGTATAAGAAAGATGTAAGTAAGACATTTTAATGACTCGCCAACATATTGTGAAAATGGAGACTGCCGTTTTTGTTTCCAGGGCCTTCGTGTATTTGTTATTAGTCGGTAGGTATATTTAGTAATATTTCTTATTGGTAAACTTAACTACCTACTACGGATTTTTACAAACATTTAAAATATTCAAAAATAAATCATACCTGATCCTGAATAGTTCTGTCTTCTGTTCATTCCTGTTCTTCTGGGTCCTGAATCTTTGTTTATTTTATTAATTTATTTTTGAAAAAATAACTAACTTTGTTCGTTGTCAGTGTGTTATTTCCATTGATGAGTGCGCATAGTGCCAGAAGATGCCGAAATGCAAAACCCCAATCACAAAAAAGCTACTCAAATGGATAAATACAAAACTTAAATCTATTAGAATATAATATACGAGACATATCGCACCGCGAGTGTAAAATCAAGACATCTGCAAATTTTTCAATTTCGAGATTAAATGCAAAAGTCGTGAACTTGATAATGTAAAAGTGAAGTAACTGAAAGAACCTGCAGTATAATGTAGATATAAACCAAATATTATGGTTTTTTTTAGAAACTCTATTTCTCTTAACAAAACGAAGACTTCAAACAGTAATATATCCAAAATATGTCTTTTGCTTTTACACTCACGGTGCGATATATAATTTGACACAGACATGACCATTTTTCTGATTACTTATGGAAATGAATGCAAAAAACTGTGTAAGCTTATTATTATTATTTGTATTAAACTAATCGAATATTGTTATAAGTCTGGTTGATCTGCTACCTACTAAAATAACAAATAATGTGTCTAAAAAAATACCACTAAAGTGCCAAAAATCCTAGTCTGCATCTGATAACGACAAATAGACATGTCAGCGTCTACAAGAAATTCAATTGAATTTAGAATCTCGATAATTTACGAAACTTATTCTAAGCTACACTTTCATCTAAAATCAGTTATAGTACGTACTACGTAGACATTTGTAATCCATATCACCAACGCATCATTAATAGACAGATGCAGAGCTTATCACTATAATATAAATAAATACTCTCTAGATCCTCAGTCAGAAAAACTTCGTACGCCGTACTAGAAAATATTTTTTCGTAGACTATTTAGAATGAATGATAATTCACTATAACTTTCTGTATTTTTACTACATGATATCCCTTGTTTTTCAAAATCTTTTTAACATCTTTACTAAGGAAGTACATGCTCTCCGCCTTCCCTCGTCTTCTTTAGGAGTACCAGGAAGGTCAAAGTAACAGTATATATTTTTCGTGATATGGTGTATACATCCTGGAGTTTTAATATGTGATAGTCCCTCATATAAATAATAATATATCAGTTTGAATGTATTCATACAAAATTTGGTGTTTGGACGGTGTAAAAAAGCATGATAGAGCAATTAAAATGGCAGGGATATGTGTATATTGGTTCCATAAATATACAGAACATAATAAATCAGAACAGTAACAAAATAGAACAGCGATAAATATAACTATGCCCCAACAGGAAAAATATAACATTTAATATTGAAATTGTTGTATCTTTATAATCGCAGGAAAGCCTCAATTAAACGGGACTCAGCTCGGTGTTGCCGGCAAGCTAGGTATATCTCGTCTTAATCAATCTAATATGTTTTAAATTCTTGGGCGACTAGGTACAACAAAATATTGAGTTTAATAATTCTGTGGAGTTGTGCATGATTATCCAAATCAAGCTGATCAATTGAGGTTCTTACGCCAAATGGCCAACATGCAGTGATTATAATATATATTACTTATTTATGTATTATATTTCGATTATAAACTTAAGTTTTATAAGTATTTAATTAATAAATAGTTATGACAAAAATTAATGTTTTATTTTTCCGCTGGTTGTTCTTTTTCTTCATGTTCTGTTTTGTTCGGTTGCCGTGTATATTATAGAGAAAGTTATTACAAGTAACTTGTAGGTACCCGGTCTGTGTTGTTAAGTTAGTTATAATAATACTAATGACTCAGTTTTTAATTTGTATTTTATATTATATTTTTCCCGTCAAATTTAACAAAATTGCCAAATAAACTTCTCTCATTATTGTCATTTATTATATTTTATCAAAATAGTGAAGAATCTTTGAAACCACTGTGTACATATTCTAGCAACGATTCACGATTTTCCCTTTTGCGGGTTGGATTTTCCTTTACACGGTAAAGATTTCCCCGAGAAATGTAAAGTTTTTCCTCCTGGGACATTGATTCGCAATCTATTGACGCCGGTTTTAAATTTCTCCTCTCGCATCGCTTGCTACCTACCTACTTGTCACACTATTCTGAAAAAAAAAAAAAAAAGCACATCTCTGGATTTAAATTTAAACTTTTCAGTAAACTATATCGGCTGACTTCTTAATAAAACCCACCATATATCGCAACCCATATCACGTCTTTTTTCTTTTTCCTATGGTGCTAAAGCTCAACTTGATTTCTTTTGGGTTCGTAACACGAATCTACATTGGTACCTGTGTCTCTTCAATTGAAAAACTTTGAAAGTTTTATCATGGTACATTCGATATATCTCATAATTATGACTGATTTTCTATACCACATCGTCAAGCACAGATCTGTATATACACCACTGAATCTATTTCTCAATAGCAGTTATCCAGTGGCAAAGGTGGAGGTAGGCTGTTAAAATCAGCCACAAATAGTGCACACTAAACTTTGTCAGTCAAACGTATTTGTTTTCATTGAAATAAGACTACAATTATTTACAGATAGTGTTGGTTAGTTTTTAAATTCAATTAAACCTTACGAAAACCAAGTCATAATAGATAATAGTCGAAAAAGACTCGTCTATCCATAAATATCTAAAATAATGCAATTCAATCATACGTAACTTTAAATATTTTATTTATAGAATAATATTTTTATCAATTATAGTTTGGTTTAGGATGGGCTTAATAAATTTAAAAAAAATGAACCAACAATATGTCTAATAATATGTATTCGTAATTCAACGATTACGGATAAGTATGAAGGAAAAAATGTTCACAATTTTGTCGTATCGCCAAAAATATACCAAACTTAAAATGGTTTGGCTTAGGCAGGGTTTAATTGCTTTTTAGAAACTGACCAATATCATTCTGTACATTGTAGTATTATTTCAATGGAAACAAATACGTATGACTAACAAAGTGTAATATGCACTATTTATATCGGATCTTAACAGCCTACCTCCACCCTTCGCAACTGAGGTTATCAGTCTATTTATTTTCACAGTTATTGTCCATAATTTACTTCCTTACTCTTGCGTTGTAAATTTGAGTGATGATACCACATCCGGTCTGAAATCAGTAAAAATAAGCCAGTGCATTTTTATCAGTTTCCTTTATTGAAAAAAAGTCATTCAAGAAAGGTATACCGGATGTAGTTTTTAACTATATCATGCTATGTGCTTTAAATACCTTCTTACGCTCTTGTATCTCCATTTAAATTTACTGCATATAATCAAAATTGCATGCCTTGGAGATATATCAACCCAGATGAAAGCTCATGAAAAGCTTCTTTGATTGAAATAACAACTCGTTATTATCATGCAAACTATAAACTATCCTCAAACTAAAACCGAAAGATGAAAACTTTTAACTGCGAAGACGTTAAACTAAACTAAGTCAAATGTTGTAGCTTTGCAGTATTCTGGGAGATTTCAAATCCTTTTATTTAGTAAAGATATTTCAATGTGCTCAATGACAATTTCAATCAAATCAAATCAAACTTATTTATTTAACATATTATAATGAACATAACAAATTATAAATTCAAAGCGTTCACAACATGACATAAAATAAGTTTTAATAATTTAAAAAAATAAAAATACAGAGAATTGTGAGTTAATAATACAATAAGTGATAAAATAAAAAATAAATTAAGAAAAGATATAAAATAAAATAACAAAAATAACAAAATAAAAGTAGATGGAAGCATACAGAGTGAACTTTGATAGACACTATCTTAAAAACTTATAAAACAACTTCCACCTAAATTCACCCTCACATAAGTGCAATATATCAATATCCGAAGCGATTTCATTAAACATGGTTATTGTCCTCCCAGTTGGCATTACCTACTAATAATAGGTTAGTTCTGCAAAGTGAGAGAACAAACAACGGATGCCCTCGATTCCTAAGGTAATTATTAGAGATACACAAGCCAACACCACCATAATGGCAGAGTTCACATTTACACACTCAGTGATAAAGTAAAAGAAAGAAAATGTAATCCTAAATATAAATTCTGACACTGTTATATAACGCGTTTTTGCAACCCTTAACTAATAATGAACAAATAAAGGATTATACGGCTCCGGAGTCAACACAAGAAAGTATAACCTTCAAGTGTAATCCAGAATACCTGCAACTCACGTCGTAAGATATACCAACTCATCATTTCTTTAAACTAACTCCTCTACTGTTCAAGGATTTCTTAACTTTAACTGGTATATGGGTTTATATAATTAATAACTGCTTGACTTTCAGTTATCACTGAGTTCAGCTCAGTTTACTGTCTAGCTTACCCATTTCAGTACATAAGCTTTGCTTGACCTTTTAAAATAAATTAACTGTATTTGGTAACCATATTTTTATGTATTAAATGTTTTAGTTGTAAATTGTAAATAAACCATGCCAATTTTTATCGTAACCCAAAACTTCTTAATATAAATAAGGGACGTATATAAATAAACCTACCCCGCAACCTTTATTCAGTAATTTATTTTCATTCATTCATTACTGTTCAGTACCTTACATCATATGATAAATCATCCGGATAATTCATTTTGTTCTTTTTCTCGACAGTGAAGACGAGATTTTAAATCTTATAAAGTAGTTACATAATTACAACGGTACACTGTCACTGTAAAAATTCTTCGTATGAAGGTGTGTGCTCTAAATCCATTATATTATCAATATGATAAAAAAATATCACAGAAAATAAAAAAGGCACGCAGATAAGGCTGTATGCAGAGTATATGGAGCCTTCCATCCCTTACAGGATTTGTCGGTAGTAGCAGGTGTTTGAAACTGCTCCCCAAATTGGGGGCCGTGATAAATATGACAGATTATATTATAGACGTTTGTACAGGTTACCCTAAAATATGTGATACAATTTTTCACCACCCCTCACTTGAGTACTGATAATATTTCACGTGGATGATGATTGAATGCAATTATTATTTTTGTTTATGTAGGCTTATCCTCACGTATAAGGTACCAATATGAGACATGTTATAATATATAGGTTTTTTCAGGAAGCATGCAAAATATATATCTAGAAACTCAGATCGTATGTACATCGCATTAGATAAATCTGAAAGTCTCAACATTTAAAAAAGAACAACTAAAGATAGCCCACAACTTTGCCAGCAGAATGAATAAATTAAGGAAAAAGCGAATTGTTTTTTTCCAAATCAATGAGAGAGATAATAGTGGGATCTAGACCAGTAGTTCTTATGAGAAATTTAACGATGGCCGAACAATTGATGTTGACAGTTCTATATAAACGTCTGGTGGCCGCACCAAATTTCAAGAATCAATTTCTCCTGGGAACCAAAAGAATATAGAATAAATTAATATACAGATGTTTTCCGAAACTTTAAAAAACAAACAAAAAGTACTCGCTGTAAAACTGAATGTCTTTAGATAAACTCCTACTGAAGATAATCATGCGATTACAACATAAATAATTAGTATAAGTGATCTTGCAACTGACTGAAAATATTGTACTGCAGCTTGAAGAGTCCAACAAAAACAAATTTGAAAATATTATTAGCTCGTCTCTCTCACTCGAATACGATATTAAGTTTTAAATAAAATGGCGACGACCCTTTCCATATTTAAACAAAAGCGTGAAATTGTATACCTACCGTCAGGAATTTCGTTAAGTCAGAAATGGACTATTTCACACATGATGACGTCATCACAAGAACACATTATGGCTCATTCAAATGTGGAAAGATTTTTTAGACAAGTCATGTATATTCAATTTCATAATTTTATAAATAAATTATTGAAATGTAATTCTATAAAACACTGGTGGCCGCAGAAAAGTCCTCTGGTGGCCGCACATGAGAACCACTGATCTAGACGCATGTTCATCAACTTGCAAACCACCTCACCAACTCTATTGTGCTAAATAATTATGATAACTTTGTCTACTCACGATGATCGGTTGCAAGTGCGTTATTCGCGGGCACCTCACCAAATCAATCCACCGTTGTTGTGCCAACTTATATTAAACTTTTGCATATGCGTTATTTTATAATAGTTTGATGCAGGTACAACTTTCTACTTGATAATGTTGTGATTCTAAGATTGTAGTTGCGTTCTTCATGAAAACTAAGTATAACTGTTATTGCAGAAGAAAATACACGTAAGGATCGCAATACCGGTATTTAACAATGGGGAACCCGGTATTAATAATTGATACGTAAATACCGGTTTTTAAAAACCGATAATTAATGAATTTATTTCTTAGACAAAACAAAATCCGACAAAAGTGAAATAAGAATATCTAATAATCAACCACTTATTTATTTTTTACTTTCGTTTTGGGCCTTATATTATAAACTATTAGCAAGAATAATTAAAACATTGCTCTTGACTTTAGTTTGAAGACAGAATTTGACTTAAACTAAAAAAGCTCTCTCTTGACTTCGGTTTTTGGACGGAATTTGTCATTCAAGCGGAAAAATTGATCGCACTGAAAAAATAATTTATAACGATACCCGGTATGAAATAACAAAATGCCGGTTTTTTATGTTTTAATGCGGTAATGATAACTCTAAAATATTTGACTACTTTTATTATTATACATACTAGAAAATTACATTCATTTAATATTAACTATGTAATATTTTTATTATTAAAATATTATTATATACTTGGCTGTAATTTTTTGGTAACGTTTTTCTGACCTACTCTGTTCCAACTGTCGTTAGGCTTGAAAAAAGATTGTTTCAACGTGAGAGACAAGGAACGAAAAAAGCGAATCCCTTCTTACAGCAATACTGCCCGCATAAGCAAAAACACAGCTAATGGGAAAAAGTCAATTTTGAGAAAAGAGAGGTTATCATGTTTTTCATTGCTGCTTCATTAAAAGTTAATCAATTTTAATAAATGTTTCGGTTTATAATAGATTATTTAAAAATTGATATTTTCATTACATAAAAATTGCAAAATTACAAAAATATTGATTATAAAACTCCACTATTGTCTTTTTATTTATGATTTTGAATGGAATAATGTCAGTTTCATAAGGAAAAAAACAGTAAATATGTTTTTTTGCTTATAATTTAAATTGTAATGGATATTTTTGAAAAATTAAATACTTGTAATGGTATTTTGTTCATTAAATAATATTGGAATGACAATATATATTTTTAAATATACAAAAATCCGTCAGTTTTGGTGGGAAGACTCCCAAAACGTCATCCTATTTGTAGGCATTACTCTTCCTTATTTTTGAATTATGCATTTCTTCTTTTCCATATATGATCCATAAACTGCTGACCTGTTAATTAATATTTAATTACCACATTTAAATATCATGTTAACTATATCTAATGGCCAGTCGCGTCAAACGCGCCAGTCGCAGTGTCAGCACTAAATGAGTTAATATTGTCAATTTTTCCTACTACTGTATACTGTGAAAGATTATTCAGTGTAATGCACTTCATAAAAAACAAATATCGAAGCTAGTTGACAGATGTAAACGTAGAAGCAGTTATGCGGCTCGCATTGGAAAAAGGGAATATTGAGGAATTTCCGTTTGCATTATTTTTAAATATCAAATGTTCAGAGACGTGAGTACAAATATCATTAATTTAATAAAACTAGATAGTTAGAAATGTGTTTTATGATAGATTAAGATTAAAATTAATAACTCATTTAGTGCTAACAATGGGCTTGCGCGTTTTCAGTAGTTGTCCATTAGATATAATTAACATGATATTTAAATGTGGTAATTAAAATGTAATTAACTGGTCATTAGCATTTTACTTGCCATTATAATTTCATTGGATTTTGCAGCATTTTGATCAAGTTTATCCAATTGCATACTCTCCAAAATAAAGTTGAGAATCTTTTTTTCACAATTCCTAATCCAATTTAGAACTTAATCACATTTGAGTATTAAAATATCATTAAAAATGTAGGGCGATATGAAGTTAGTGAATGATTAATTTGAGGTTATCTCATTATTACCAGTTACATGCGGTATTACGTTTGTGTAAAAATTCTAGAATCATAAACAAAAAAAACAGTAAGCCAGCGTTTTTAAGCAAAAAACACAGCAAATCGATAGATGTGCTGTGTTTTTGCTTATGAATCATTATTTACTGTTTTGTTGCATCGAAAAGTCTAACATTTTTGCAAAAGTAGTGAACACATTATGATGATTTCTATATTAAAATAAATGATTTCCAGTTTATTTTGTTATGCAATTATGTTCAGAATTTTATCTAGTATGTCACCTCATACCTACTTTAATTTCTCATTTTTTCCCATTAGCTGTGTTTTTGCTTATGGGGGCAGAATAGCTATATCACACATGATGTATTATTAATATTTTGTTTATGAAACACTCGGATTTATTTTTTCTGGCAAAATATCACCTCAATACATTTTTTTCGTTACGTCAAACGTATTTGTAGATACACTCTTCCAGTAGTACCACCAAATGTTTTCATAATATCACGTCAAGTAAGAAATATAAGAAAAAGTATTTTTAAATTGATGTGTTTATTTATTTGACAGGCCATAAAAATATGAGTGTAAATAAAGAAATCTATTATCGTTTATTTTATTATAATATGAGAATGAGAAGGGTGTCATGGGGTGATATCTAGGGGTAAGTAACTTCAAATGAAAGTAAATTTATATGAAACTGTTTTGCAAAATTGTTTCATGAATAATAGTAAAAAAAATTGCCTGCAGCAATTCTATTTCTACGTTCATTAACATTTAAAAAAAATGTGAATTTGCGATTGTTTTATTTTTTTATTTCTGTGTTAAACAAAATTCGTTTCATGACATCTATTATTTTATCGCAAAATCTTTATAGCATGTTTCCTTGTTTATTGCTTTTTGCGATCGTTCCAGGTTAAACTCACCTTTAAACCATTATCAAACTGTTTATATTCCCCATAAATATGAGATAGTTAAGTACCTACCTTACTATTAATAACCGGAACGGATAAAATTAACTATTGGAAGCCTTTATCAGGCATTAGATCTACTTTCGAAAATGATTTTTTTTATTAATATTCTACTCTAACTTAAAATCATACGCGTATGTTTTCCATCTGAACGTCTTCATTTTTAATTATCATATTTTGAAAATGGGTCAATCCAAATGCATCAATATCGAAGAATTATTAGTTGTTTAGAAATATGTGATGAATGTTAATTCACATGCTAAAGCCAGAGAGGATTTCTAATGACTGGTAATGAAATGACATACTACTCGTATCATTTAAAAATACAGTAACCTATGTTTTAGGGGTCATGGGGCTCTTGGTGAGCATGACAATTATTCTCCAGTCCATCCCCTAGATTTGCGATTGATCAATAAAGATCCTGTCAAGCTTTCACCCCATTCTTTATGAAAAATATTTTGCTAGAAACTGAAAAGTTTATCTCAGATAACCTTAACACTCTTCAAGGAAATATTTCTGTGTTATAGGTACATGGCAATACAAAGGTTATCAAAAATAAACTTGTACTTCTAAATTATTATGAAAAATCTGTACAATATAACTAAATTTAATAACATCATCATCTTCATCATCATCAGCCTGAATCTATCCACTGCTGGATTAATGCCTCTTCAAGCTGCTTCCACTTCTCTTGGTCCTGTGCATTGCTTGCCACGTTCTTCCGCAGAACTTTATCATGTCATCGATCCAGCGGCCTCTACGTCTACCTTGCAGAGGTTTTGTACTTCTTGGATACCACTGGATGACTAGATTTGTCCAACAATTGTCTTTTCTTCGAGCTATGTGTCCAGCTCATCTCCATTTAAGGCTTTTAATAAATTATATTACATCGCAATTCCTTGTCTACTTCCGTGTCCACTCATTCCTCTTCTTGTTCTTTCGCGTTATGCCCAGCATGCACCTCTCCATACCACGTTGTGCTACTCTTAGTTTCTGGATCTCTCTTTTACTTAGGGTCCATGTTTCACACGCATATGTGATCACGGGAAGCACACACTGGTTGAACACTTTGCGCTTTAGGCACAGTGGAAGGTCACTTTTGAAGATATTATTCAGGCGGCCAAAAGCACTCCAGCCTAGCTTTACCCTGCGAACAATTTCATCAAATATACATCCATCTATAGACTCTTGTTGTCCCAGATAGATGTAGCTTTTCACCTGTTCGAGCTGAGGGCCATTGATGAGGATCTATTTTAGGCCTGCAAAGCAGTTGAACATGACTTTCGTCTTTGTTACATTTATTTTCAAACCTACTTTGTTGCTTACTTCAGCAAGTTCCTACATTCTGCTTTGGAGGTCTTCTGAGTCTTGCGAAAAAATTACTATGTCATCGACAAAGCGCAGATGACTCAAATGAAGTACTTGTACAATTGTTCACAGCCTGCATATGCAAAGAGGATGTCCCAGAAGCATGGAAAAATGCCAGCATTGTCATTCTTCACAAAAAA
Organism: Rhyacophila brunnea; assembly: GCF_057557595.1. Classification (NCBI taxonomy): domain Eukaryota; kingdom Metazoa; phylum Arthropoda; class Insecta; order Trichoptera; family Rhyacophilidae; genus Rhyacophila; species Rhyacophila brunnea. Next base: position 23,452,172 of record NW_028232904.1, on the reverse strand, counting down.
GGTGACAGAGAAGACCTATCAAATTATCGTCCAATAAGTCTACTTCCTATTCTTTACAAGACGTTCACAAAAATTCTCTCAAACCGTCTGCAAAATGTACTAGATGAGAACCAACCGAGAGAACAAGCCGGACTTAGAGGAGGATACAGCACTATGGACCATATCCAAGTCGTCAGAGAAATCATAGAGCGGTACCAAGAATACAACCTGCCACTATGCATGGGTTTTATAAACTATGAATAGGCGTTTGATTCGATAAAGAAATGATCAATACTCGACGCATTCAGAAAACAAGGAATCCCTGGGCGCTATATAAATATTTTCAATAATATATACAGTAGCGCAACAGCATCTGTCAATCTCGATAAACCATCACGCAGATTTCCTATCAGCAAAAGAGTCCGACAAGGTGATACAATCTCACCCAAACTATTTACAGCTACCCTTGAAGTCTTATTCAGGAAACTTGACTGGAATGACAAAGGGATTCCCATAAATGAAGAATTAATAACATAATATTATCATATTGTTAACCTTTTTAATATGCGTATTATATTAATACGGTGGCAATACATTGTAATTTATTATTATGTGACGGTCAAGTATTTTAAACAATTTAAACATCGCTATCAATCTGAAATCTTCACTAATTGATTTCATGTATAAGTTAAATGGTTGTCGATTAACTTGACTTAATCTGGTGCTACAAACTATTCAGGTCCATGGGCGACTGCACAATCGTCATTCAGGTATCACTGTTTTGAGCTCTCTCTCTTTAGTCGGTCACACTTAGTCTTTCTGCAACCCCCTTGACATCCTCCAATTATCTCCCAGGGACCGAGTGCTTACAAGGGTTCATTCATAAACTTTATGGAGAGCTCTAGATCCATCGTAACCCATCTAAGTCTTCGCGCTCTCAATATTGGGCTAAAAATTAGTGTGATAAAGTTGATGGCGGTGCTTTTTAGTGGACTGTAGGAAAGGGATGTTTTAAATGTGGGGGGGGGGGGGGCAGTTACCCAGGGATCAATTCAGGTACTAACCTTTGGTGTTGAGATGGCAGACACACTTTGCTGGTAACTAGTAAGATCACTTTCACGATTACGCTGTACTGATATAATAATTGTCACTCATTATTGTTTATTGTTTTATGATGGAGTCACTGTCATGTATCATGAATTATTTATTAATGTGCCTGGTACTACAGTGCCTGGATAGCGATAATAATTATGAGACGTAGGTAGGAAATTTGTATGGGATTAGTGCTACCCTAATTGGTTCAAACAGGTGTTTTTAAATGTTATTGACATCCTTATACAAATTATTTTATATAAAATATTTTATTATAACATTATTAAATTTACTGTTAGGTAGGTATTATTAAAACAGACAAAAAATTACATTTCCTTAATTTTGTTAAGTTAAAGATAAACTTTACTAAATTTATGTATGTAGACACACATTTTTTTTTAAATCTTGATCGTAAAATATTAGCATATTATTATTGTTCGCTGTGTATACAATATTTTCTAAGTGAAAGGCATACTCTGTGAAATACGCTGTAAAGCATTTGGGCCGAAACAAACTTTTCAAAAGTTTGGCTCATCTCTGGGAATAACGAAATAAAAATAAAACTTTAATAATTGAGAGAAAACAAATGTTTCTACAAAACAAGACGACACCGACAGCACAAGTCTTTTGGTTTATTGTTATTAAAATGGATTGAAAGTATTCTGAGAAATAATATAATAATAAACCTAAACTTTTACTGTGAGAAAAAATCCTTTATCTTATTAACCATTAACTTCAAATTAATGATAAAGATAGGCTAGTTCACCCCGGTGTATAAAAACAATTTTATTTACGAAGTATCTAATATTTGGAACGGTGGTTTTTATAATATTCACAGTTGACCTTCTGGTTGGGTCAAATGCTAGCCCTCATCCTTAATTCCCACCTACCCTCGAATCCTTGTTTATATTGTCACCAGACCAGGGCAACCGGCAGTTGCGGGTCATGAGTAGACCGTGACTGTAATGTACATTCAGTTAAATCAAGACAACTAACGGGTGCGTGTTGCCGCACCGCGTTAACTACCGAGTGACTCAAAACATATATGTTCGACCATCATTGCACTAAGTCTGTTACGGTTTGAGTGAACATCGCGTCCATCAATCATAAAACCTATCATCATCATTCATCAATCTCATATATAATCAATCGAAGTGTGTCGTCCGTTTATCAGTGCATGTGTGCGTGAACACTAAACCAATCCCAGCACGTGCCAGCCCTCCCAACATAAAAGTCAGTGTCTGGCATCCTGTGTAAGCTCCCCTCCCCCCTAGATCCGTAATCCACCATCACCTTCAAATTACAGTCCACTACTAAAAGCGCCACTACCTTCTATATTGTAAAATTATATTGTGAGTGTTCTCAAATAATTCTCTTAAAATAATACCACGTAGGTACCACACAGAATTTTCTACGTCGTATTAAATAAAATTTGAAATATTTGAAATAAAAAAATAATTTAAGTATTTTATGATGTGCCTATGACACTTCATAGCAGTAAAATGAATTTTATGTATCTACAAATAACTTTATCTTGGACTATAACAATTTTTGTACTTAACCTTATATTCAAGAGTGTATTGACTCGACAATTTTCTAGGTATTTGTACCCAGAATATGTCTGTAATAGATTGAGCAAGTAGTTAAATATCTATTTTTTATAAAAAACAAACCTCTGTCCCAATATTCCATTTAGGATATAGATGGTAATATAATAATATATTATAAATTCTTGGATACCTAATAAGGTGTCCTCTCTAATTGTGGGCAATGAACTTTACTGTGGTTTCATAGTTTGATACTATGCAGAACTTTTTAGTCACAAAGTAAAAATGTATCAGCCTGTCAACCCAAAGAAAATGTTGTAATGCTAAATAAAGCTTTATCTCGTAGGCTTCTCCTTTTCATCGTCTTTTCAATACTCTTCTTTTTTGACCATGTCCGATCCTAATAGGATCATATGGGCCTCCACAGAGTAGAGGTTTGTATTAACAGATTTTGTTTTTACGAGAAATGGATGTCAGCCACTTGCTCAACCTATTAGGTCCATACCCTGATTCACACACAAATTGAAAAACAATATGTGTACTTGCCAGACCCAGGATTCAAACCTGGGACCCACGGCATGATAGTCCAACGCTTATGCCGCGCGGCCACCGTGGGCGTAATCTTTTCAATACTACACATAGATAACTATGTATTTTCACTATTTTGAAATAACTATTGAATATGATTCTATATTTCCTACTCTACAACATGATAAAACTAAGTAAGTAAGTAGTTAATGGGAACTGTATTAATTTTGTGTTTAAAAATATTACATATTGCATTAAATAAATAAAATAATATTTCTACAATATTTTTTCATACAATTGAACATTAATATATTTGCTCCCAATTAGACAAACAATTTTTCATTTTTATTTTACATAATAATTATAACCTAAATTTTTAAAGTTTAAATTTCATTTTCCCGAAAATGACGAAATCAGAATTATCTAGTTGTAGTATTGAGGTGATGATAATATTATTCCCTGGGTTACATCATATAAGTTCTTCCAAGGAATGAAAAAGGATTAGAAAAATATAACACTGAACCATAATTAGTCTTAAATTATTGTAGGTCGAGGTTTCGTTTGTTAAGAGGGCATCTCATTTTTAAAGCTTAATTTAATGAAATCCTAAATCCTTACACACTAACAATATATTATATCGATAAGTAATATTTATTAACTGATTAAAAATCCCAGTTTCCAAGTTTAAAACCGATATATTATCATTTTAGAAATAGAAAGCCTTCAACAATTTATCCTAAAAACACGATGAAGATATTTAAAGACAAAAAGGTTCTATCGAATCTGTAGTATAGGTATATTGTAGGCTTCGTCTAGACTCTAGACTGTGCGCTAGACGCATTATTTGAAACTTAATTTAAAGCGACAACATAATAGTTTGAAGATAATCCTCGAAATTGTTTTCGTTTTATAGATAGGTACAACATGGCTCATAAAACTAAAAGCCTATTAAAGCGTTGAGGAAAATGATTAAATACGTATTTATTACTGTGAGGTGCTACTAAAATTCTGATTAAAGTTAGCTATGAAGGTATTTTATGACTTCAGAAAATCTAAAATAATTAATTGAGTTGACTCTAAGTCAAATTATTATTGAAGTTAAGTGCTAAAGGCAAATTTCTTTCTACTATAATAACCAAGTAGGTATTCCCTCAGTTATATAAGGTGTACTAATTAATGTGTTGGGTCACTAGTGTGGTGTTTGATGTGTAGATTGAGGATGATGATAATGAAGTCTACGATGTAGCAGGGTGAGATTTATTAGCAACGTATCGGTACAATAGTATATTTTACATGATAGTTACGAGCTAAGTACTTGGATTCGAGTGACATCTAGATAAATTATTATTCGTTATTTATACAATAAAAAGTAACACATTAACATAAAATTCTGGTACATAATCATATTAGACTAATATAGAATCAGCGTTTTAAATTGAGTAGCGAAATGAAATATTATTAGTTATTACAGTCGTAAGAAAATATAATACTATGAAAAATGATTATTCGGCTAATACACCGAAATGGTATATTGTGCTGTGATATGATGTAATAACATACCGTCTCTAATTTCGCCAATCGACTTGCTGGTCTAGCTAAGTTGTTTACTGGAAATGGATTTGCTGGGAATATGTTACTGCAGAGTAATGTGATATCTTAAACAATAGATATTTGATCGCTTATTATTCTGCAGCTACAAATGATATAAATTCCGGTATTCAAAAAACCAGAATCCCGGCAATTATATATAATTACTTACTTTTTTTATTCAACAAATAATTAAAGATTTAGGAATGTAACATTCTAATTATTGAACATACCAACATAATTTTTACAAAAAACTTCTGAGAAAATATACTATAACCAATAGAAAAAATCTTTTTGAAAAAAGAATGACACCCCGCAGGAATCGAACCTGCATCTTTTGGGATTCGCGCCCACACACATATACCACTATGCTTAAGATACCTACCTAACTACGACAAATTTTAACTAATGGCTCTTTGTAATACTCTCTGAAGCACTTTCTAACTTGAGCTAATATTGGCTATCGGCTTTTGTATTTTAAATCAAAGTAGGTATTACTTTAATTACTAACCGACGTCACGGATTACTCCAAGATATTTTAGTGTTGTAACCAGAGCGTTGGAGCGGAGCTCGGAGCAATGGGATTTTCCCCGCAGCACCAGAAATTTGTAGTGCTCCACTGTTCCGGATGTTTTTTTTTATATTAAATTTTCGTCCTAAAATCCAATGAAAATAGTATATTTTGACACCTGAATTAACAATTGAAACACTGGAATTATTTGAAATATGGCAACACTGCCGAGTCGTTAAAAATGACCTTACTTTTTTGACAGAAGAGGCAAATAATGAGAGACGATTTGCTGCCGGTTTTGTTTATTTGAATGAAAATGAAAATTATTTTAAAACTACTTATTTTTTATTTTTTTAACATTTGTATACATATCGACGGCCCCAGGAAAAACCATGATAAGTCTGAAAATAGCGTTTTAAGTTTTATTAACTTTTTATAATATCATATTTTTTGTGCATGTCCTGTAAAAATTTCAGGTCTCTAGCATAAAAATTGACAAAGTTAGGTTTTTGACAATGGTGCTCTATATCTACATATCGCATCGACCAAATTTGTGTTCACATAAATATCCGAGGAGTATAGTCATATATCAATAAAAAAAATGTACTGCGTTTTATTTTACGAGTAAGAAGGTTGTTATACTTGCTATAACAGTCTTTAACGGAGATCCTAATATACGGCATGGTTTATATTGACGTATCACATTAGTTTCGAAAAATATATTGGTTTATCTTCGGAAAATATTGAAATTTGCAGTAGGTAAATGCAGTTTTAGTTAAAAAGCTACTCACTAGTCACTAGTACTAGTGTTTTATTATCAAAATATTATATTATTGAATATAAAACAAACAAAATAGAAAAGAATTATTTTGTACTAATATAGGTAGGTGCTTTTACTATACTAGGACACAGTAATAATGTTTAAATATAAATTTTGATTCATCAGCCAATTTCAATCCACCGCAAAATAAAGACCTCCACAAGCTTTCTTCGACTATTTTCGGTTAATTACTCTTCTACTTAGATACCCAAAAAACAATGTTGTAGGTAATGTTTAAGTTTGAAATTGTTATATTATTTGATATTAAACAAATATCTAATAGAAAACGATATGGATATATCATTATAATAATTCACTGTTTCAATTATTTAGATGAGTAGAAAAAGTATGTAATTATAAATAAACTTAATTTAAATAAATACCCAGCAGAAAACGACATATTTTAATTAAATATTATTACCTATTACTAGAAAACAAATTGTTTTGCAATTAAAAATGTACCCACCTAAAATATCCGATCATGTCCGATCCTAATGAGGCCCCTCACAGATTAGAGAACAGGTTTTGTTTTTACGAGAAATGGATGTCAGCCACTTGCTCAATCTATTAGGTACGTACTCTGACTCCGACCACAAATTGAAAAACAATTTGTATCTATTTTTCAGACCCATGATTCAAACTCGGAACCTACGATGTTATAGGCCGATGCTTATACCTATAATATTATGTTTTAACTTCATAACATTATTTTATTTTCGGTACAGTATGACACATTTTGATTAAATTAGTCTTGTACATCGATAATAACAACTAGGCAGTATTTTCATGTTTAAATTACAAAATATTTTATTATTTAAAAGGAAAGACTTATCTTGCTAGCAAATACAAGAGAGTTTATTTTATTATTCTCTTAGTAAAATTCTTACTAATTACGGAATAATATTTATGACTTAAGAAAGTGAAAAAAATCATTTTTATTACTCTTTCAAATGGTGAGAATTTCCGAAAGGCTTACTAATTGATTTGTACACATTGGGACCAACTTAAGCTCATTGTAAAACTTAAATACGTCCGACGTGTTAATTTTATGTTTGCAATAATATAAAAGGGTATATATTATTATTACTTTGTACATTGAATGTTTCTCGAAAACGAGCTCTGTGGATTATAAATTATTATTACATGTCGGTCACCTAAAAGAAAAGATTAGCCGGGTTTTTTGAAAACTTATTTTATCTTTTATTTTCAATAGAATTTTACCGAAAAACGTGTATAATAATAGTCAGTTTATGAATCATTTACTGTTGTCTAGAATCTAGGTAAATAATATGTATGAGATGGGATTAACATATTGTGGTATCCCCGGTAGGTATATTATCGAACAAAATATCAATTATTGGTTTTGAAAAATCTAGTACCTACTCTCATATATACATACCTCGTATTAATTTATTGAATATGATTGTTTTAAAATATGAAAACTAGCATAAATAGTAATTACTATTTTATCTAAGTTAAATCGGTCGGAGTTATATAGATCGATCAAAATAGTAAGTTAAATAAAGTGCTATGAATGATAATTGATATTAAACTATGTTTTTTTGAGAAAGTATTTAATAAAACTCTACGTAATTGATTAGAAAAGATAACAATATATTGTATCATTTAAAGAAAATACTTAAAAGCCAACCGTTTAGAAAAATGCAGATTCGTACCACGATTATTTAAATTTTAAACTAAATATTACAATGTTGGGGAGGTACATATTTATTTTATCTTTTCAAATAAATTATTGCAATCATGACACCTCGTATTAATTAACATAACTGAGTTCAATTAAGACGTACTTATACTGATGTTTTATGATTTATGTTGACAATTAAATATAATTCAACTATGTTTACTAATCGATAATTAAACTCATATCAACAATAAACATTAGAAAAACAAAACGAAAGTTAATATGATCACTGTATCAGTATTTATAAGCTTTTAATTATAATTTTACAAGATCAATTACAGAAAGATATTATGTTGCAAAAATTGAATTGAAAAAAGAGAATAGAAGGTAGGTACTGAAAAGGTTATCACTCTTGCTACATCAGAACTACATAATGTTGTATCAATGTTATTTTAGATAGGTAATTACCTAATCGTGATTATAGAATGTGTACCTATGTAATACAAGCCTAGTATAAATTTTATATGAATTTAACTTCTGCTGATGAAAATTTTAATAATGCGATCTCATTTGATAACGAAAGTGAATTCAGCTGTCTTTAAATAATAATTATTAGGTTATAAATAACACTTTCCTTAGGTTTATTAGTATTAAAATTTTTGAAACTAATAAACCTACTTAAATATATTTTTTCCAACATTTCGATGCTTTGGTAGGTACATTTGTGCCAAATTGTTATGTATAATATTATATTCCACTAGTTATTTAATATTTTTGTGTTTTTGTATTGAACAAAAATAATTATGTGTGTTCTAAAGTGATAATTACTAATTTAATTCACTCTGTATATCCTTTATGTAAACTATTAACGAACTTATAATGATTTATTTAATGAAATATATTATCTCTCTGGTTTCGATAATTGTACTGAATATTAAATAAATTAAAATTGTTCTAGCGATATACATGACCATTAACATGACATTGTTTTTTTTCTATCTATTCTATATTTTTAATGAAAAATTTGTTACGAAGTAGGTATAAAAAATAAATATTTTATTGATGGTGTAGTAAGTAGTGTTATGTACTAATTTCCTCATAACTTCTTTATTATTCCATTATAAACATTTTTCTTGAATGTTTATTATTTCGTAATGTACATATTCTGATTATTTATAAAAATATCAATATTAATTTGCAAAAAAACATAAAAAGTCATACTTAAATACATTTAAATTATTAAAACTCCGTATAAAAATATATGTATCTCAATATTTCCCTATATCCCTTGTTAAGATTTTATAGACACGCTGTACTATTTTGAGTTAAATATTGCGCAATGTCAATTTTTCCGTAAAAGAGCGTTATAACTATAGTTGTAATTAATAAAATCGTATATAGAAAGAAAAATGCAACGTAAAATAAGGTTTCTATCTCAGAATATGAATGTGTTATGCGGAGTCAGTAATCTATTTCGTCCGCGCAAAAGCATGTTGAATCGACTCGAAATATAAAGTGCGTAATATTATTCCAAATAAAAACGATTTTTGGACATTATCTCAGCTGTTAATTAATTAATCACCATTAAATTTTGATAGGAATATAGACCATAAAACGTTCTATCTGATTTACTTAAATAAGATAAGAAAAAACTTACTCATTGTATATGATGAATTTAATAGCGTAAATATTTTAGTTTTTTCGCTCTCCTGAACATTTATGATTTTAGACTTATCATGGTTTTTCCTGGGGCCGTCGATATGTAGGTATAACACTTTATGTTATTATTAAAAATTTTTACCCGGAGCGGAGCCGGAGCAAGTATTAGGTCCCGGAGCGGAGCAACTCAAAAAAGGATCCGCTTTAACGCTCTGGTTGTAGCTTCCTTGAACTTGCTAATAGTTTTTCTTTAATTACTTTAATAGCATAGATAGTAGAGAGAACAGCATGAGTTTATGTATCCAAGTTATGGCTTGTGGGTGTCTATCACATTTATTTTATTATCCCTTCTTTGGTCCGGTGATCAGGAAAACCTTGTAAAATATGTCTCCCTAGAAACAAGAAACTATGCCACAATCTCATTGAACAAATATATCAGGAAGTATACCTATAGATAATATTACTGATTACCCATTTTCCATATCACCATTAAAATACCGGCTCGAGGTAGCTTTATTCGCTTGACTAGGCATTCGAAAAAAAACCGAGAAATATATTACTTGGATCACAAAGAATATAATATCTCCTACCCCTGTGAGCTAAATCTTCAAACCATCTATCCCATTGTGAAGGCATTTCTACTATCGCAGAATTTATTGGAAATTATGCTTGTGATATTTTTTATTGAAACCGCTTTTAGAATGGTAACGTTTTTCATATGTTAAATCATATTATATTAAAATGTATTTTAGTGTATGTGCGTATTAATAGTGTTTTATGTATGCATGTATGCGTGAGAAAAAGGGAGTGAAAGGATAAAAATGAGGCTTTAATAATATAATGGGGAGGGTGAGCGTACGTGTCGGTAAGATAATGTACATTTATAAGGAAACGTACTCGACCTACTCACATTTAATTTTAGATTTATTTCAAATATTTTCTATATACTTAAGTTATATAATATTTAGAAATGTCCAAGTGTTAATATTATATTATTGTTGAACATTTTATATAAAACTAATAAATTGTGAAGCCTCGTAGCTTATACAATGTATAAATAATAAGGGAACGTCATTTTTATCGATAAAGAGTTTTGCTATTTTACCATATTTTTATTAGCTCGTATTCTTGTTTGTCCAAGACTTTTAACTAACTTTCCGACTAGCTAGACATTTTAAACTTTTAGAAAATATCAGAACACGACGACAATGCATTCTTTTAATAGTTTTGGCCATCTTTAAGCAGAATTGAATTCATTTTTTTTGTTTTTTATGTTTCGGAAAAAATTCGTTAAAAATAATATTTACTACTCACTATTATTGGTTGCTAAGTGGGTCCTAGCGACTAAATGATTAATATATATGTGCGTTACTATGGAAATCAATATGAAATGTAAAATGAATTTTTTGTATTTTCTAATATTTATTCAGTATTTCTATCAAGTACAATAAAAAGTTTTTATTAATACATAGAATTATCAAGTTCATATGATTCAACAGAAAATTTAAAAACGTGGTAAGTATATAAAAAGTTCTTTTTATCTTGTATTTTTAAATATTTTTTTTATAAATCTTAAAAATATTATCTGGTTGTGCTTTTTGCAATGGACTGTAGTTTAAAGATGCTTGTGGATAACGGATCTAGGGGAGGGAGGTTAAGTAGGATGCGAGACATTGACCTTTTATGTTGAGAGTGCTGGCACGCGCTGGAGCTGGTTCAGTGTTCACGCACTCACGCACTGGTAAACGGACGGTTCGGAATGTCACTCTTACGGTTTCACTTAGGTTTTGGGATAAATGATGTTGATAAGTTTAGAATGGATGATAGACGCGACGTTCGCTCAAACTGTGTCAGATTTAGGGCAACAAAGGTTGAACAGATTCGTTTTGGGTGAGTCACTCTGTGTTTAACGACGGCTTTTTTTTAATAAGCCCGCACACGACGGCTTTCTTGATGTCACTTGAGCTAACTGAATGTTATTCACAATCACGGTTGTCTCATGACCCGCAATTGCTGGTTACCTGGTCTTGTGACAATAATAAATAAGGATGTGAGGTTGGTGGGGAAATAAGGAATAAAGGCCATATTTGGCCCAACCAAGAAAAATATCTTTGAAAATTTGATTATTTTTTAAATTTTACAATATAAAATATTAAAACAAAAATATTAAATATGTCTGGACACCAGACATCAGAAGACAAATCGATTAGTATTTCTTTCTCTTGAGTATTGTGCAGATTAATTTATGTATTCCATGAAGGGGTTATCCTTAGATTTCCCGACCAATTTAGCGGTATGAAACGACTTGTATCTTGAAATTTGTACGTAAACAGTTCACCGCAGGACATTTTATTCGTGCGCCGCAGTACGTGAAACATGAGTTCGTGTAACATTTAATCAAATGACGAGTTCTTCGTTGAACATTTCACCGTGGAGTATATTTGTACGTATGCTACAACATGTGGCAAATTTTATGAGATGTCTTTACTAGGTTAGGTTAGGGTTAATCTAATTGGAACAGTTATATTTGCAAACTGTCGCCACGTTTTGTAAGACACGTACAAATGTATTCCACGGTGAAATGTTCAACAAAGAACACGTCATTTGATAAAAAGTCATGTTTCACGTACTGCGGCGCACGAATAAGTGTCCCACCATGAACTACATATGTACAACTTACATGTAACCGAAAAGACTATATTGCAAAAGAATAAGTGCAAGTGAAATGTCTAAGCGCTGTTAATTTCGTCACGTAAAACCAATATTACATTTTAAGAAAAAAACACAATGCACAAACACTTGCAATTGCACGGATTCTGAAGATTTTATTAGAACTTTAAGCAAAGACATTTGAAGACCAAAAATTAATAACCTGGGTAAAGCAATGTCCATATGCTCTAACGGAGATGACGTCATCTCATGATCAAAGTAAAAGAAGAAGATACCCTGCTACCAAAAAAGATAAACATCTTCGTTGTATTTTTTTGCACAACAATAAATTCGTATTCAATAAAAGATAAACGGAAAGGGTACAAGATGATCAAACAATAAGAGTGTTAAATAAAATTGCTGTACTTCAAGTGGAACTTTGTATTTACGGTCCAACAGGAATTGAAAAATATAGGAGTACCTACGCAATTTTTCCAACCGACGGAAAATTCAGACAGGTACTTAGTATCTAAAAACCTCTTTCCAACAACACTCAGCAGTTTAAATAAATGAATGTCTGCTTTTTTCACTCTGTATAATTCTTCGGTCACACGTTGGCCGCGCGGCTTAAGCGTCGGCATATAGCGTCGTGGGTCCCAGGTTCGAAACCTGGGTCTGAGAAGTATACATATTGTTTTACATAATATTAATACTATCGAACGAAGATACATGATGCAATTTGAATTTAAATTCTAATGGATTGAAGTTTTTTACTATTCCATTTGAGTACTAATTTGTGTATGCGTCAGAGTGTAGACCTAATAGGTTGAGCAAGTGGCTGACATCCATTTATCGTAAAAACAAAATCTGTGTATACAAACCTCTTAAAAATTATTAAATTATTAGTTATTATTATTATTAGTTTGAAAATCAATAAATGTAAAAAATCTTAACACCACTGCACATTATTTATGTACTGAAATATGACTATATTCTAAAACATTAGAGCGAGAGGTTTAAAAGAATACTATTTTATGTAATAAAAATACTATATGCAGTCATCAAATGTTTAAAATAAATATAAAGGATACTAAGGCTTCAAAATTATATAAATAGATTATCTACAACGTTCAAGGAATGTCCAGGATCATGCTTTGAAAATACAATAAAAGCTCCATTTTTTATATTTTTCTCCTTTACATTTTTCATATGTTTAAGATTTTAAAAACATTACTAACATAATTTCTTATATTTTTTTCTAGTTGGCGCCCGTGATACTCACTCCAGATATCCAGTTATGGTATTTATCCATGGAGAGAGTTACGAGTGGAGCTCGGGGAATCCATACGATGGATCCGTCCTTGCGAGCTACGGGGGGCTGGTCGTTGTAACGGTCAATTACAGATTGGGAATCCTTGGTAAGTCATATTAAATCATACTTAAATATTTAAATAAAAATTTGTAAATGTACATCTATTTTACATGCCGACTAACTTGTAATACTCTTGTAACTACCTCATTTTGCTACGACTATAAAATATACGAAATAGAATAACGTCGTTACTGGGCACCAGGACAATTAGGGGCCACACTAGTTAAATAAATAGACGTTCGTTACAATTTTATACAGAAAATAGACGAGGAATTTCATTTAGTTTCTTTATTTATACTACTTAGTAGTTTTAATTAATTTTGCTCTCAAAATAATGTTTTTTATTGCGGGTTGAGAATTATCATGCTTAGGATTTCATATAAAAAAAGAACTCACTTCTTGTTTGAACATAACCATATAGGTAGGTACACAATTAAATCATTATTTACGTGTGCATGTTTATTTTCCCACTAAATAATAATATAATAATTTAAATATAAAAATTATATTAAATATATATATTAAAGTAAATACCTAATATTCACGAACGTTTATTCATTTTCGAATTTCATTCGTTGCGTGGCACCCAGTTGTCCCGGCGCCTAATCGTCCTAGACCCTAAATATACCATCTTTTTAGTTTTATCTAATCTAATTTAGTTTTATCTAATTAAATTAGTTTTAGTAAATCAGGAGTTAACGTTCAAATATAAGTATAATTGATGTTGTTAAATATGGTAGAATATAATTCAGAATTATTCATAGACTTCAGCAGATTGAACAAAATAAGCCACGCATATTTTGTAAGCCGGATCGTATATCTAAATTCGTTTTGACTGATTTTGTTGCGACAAACGCGACATTTTAGTTTGAAAGAAAACAGCTAATATCGTAATTTACAAAATATTTCACCTGACATGGGGAGCAGGTATAATACCAAAATAATTCGAGTATAATTGCAGGTATAATTCTTCCATTAAAGCTAGCCACGTGACGTTTCTGTCCCGGCATGGCCTTGTCTATGCCAGTGGCGACGTGTGGAAGTAGGCTGTTAAGATTTAACATAAATAGTGCACATTTTTTCTTTTATAATTTTTATTTGTTTTCATTGAATAAGAAATACAAAATTCTACAAAAAATGTTGTTGGTTATTTTTTTAATTCATCAAGCCCTGCCTAAACAAAACTACGGTAGATAAAAATATTATTCTATCAATAAAATATCCAAAATGACGTATGATTTAATGGCATTATTTTAGATATTTTATAGATAGGTGAGTATTTTTTGCTATCAATTATCAATTAAGGTTTTCGTAGAGTTTAATTGAACTTTAAAAACTTACCAACACTATCTGTTAATTGTATTCTTAGTTCAATGAAAAAAAATAATATGTATGACTGACAAAATAAATGTGCGCTATTTAAGGCGCTTCTTAACAGCCTACCTCCACCCTTCAGCTCTTGTCTGTGCGCACTGAAGACCGTTGTAACATTGCGCCAACTTTAGAGGTATGGTATAACACTATTTATCACAGTCGAGTTGATTTCAATATAATAAATTTTTATGTTATTTGAGATAAAGAAAATAAAATAGAGATAAAAATATGTTTGCACTTGCACGAATATTACTCTCGATTAAGTTAAAACTAAACTAAGATCATAAAAATATATAACTGCGGTAAAAACATAGTAAGATATTGCTTTACTGTGTAATCAAGAATTCTGTTTAATTTTGGGGTAGTAACGCCTAAAAAAAATCACAGAATCCTGTAAATGTCACCTAATTAATTATAACCTTGTAAAAAAATGTCATACTTAATCAGCTATGTACTCATGAGGACTAACTAAAAAGTATACAGATGAATAAAAAATCATAATCGTAGTTAGCTTTATCATAACCCACTGCGTACACACTGGAACGATATAATTTTCTGCACATATTCGTGGAGACTTATTTTATTATTATCAAATTTTAATTAGTAAACTAATACTAACTTACTGTTTAACTGAAAATGTTAATGTATTTGAGTGAAAAATAGTCACTAGAAATATGTTGATTTAGTATATTCTATAAATACTATTAAATTTATACGTGTATATTAATAATATTAAAGTGTTTTTTTTTCAAAAAGAGTTGGCCTACATATTTTATATAGTCAGTCAGAGTATACACTATAGGTTCCCTCATATTAGAGGTGTTTTAAAAGGGTTTCTAAATACTAATTTTACTGATAACAATTTGGGTGTTGAGGATGATGATGAAGAAGTCGAAGATGTATGCAGGAGCGAGTTTTATTTGCAGCATAATGGTTGGTACAATAGTATATTACAGCAGTTATGTTACAATACTAAACTTATGATAGGTACGGATCCGAGGTCCGCACCTCGGTACAATCAGATGTTGGGCGAAGCGATATAGAGGACTGGAAACGTATCTTCGAGTGACATTTTGATAAATCATTCTTCGTAATTTATATAGTCGAAAGTATTACATAAACATTATATTCTAGTACATAATTATCTTGAACGAGTCAGCGGTCTAAATTTGAGTACCTGTGAATGTTATTTATTATTACAGTCATAATATAATATGAGACTATGGAAATGGATATTCGACTACTTTTCCATTGCGATAGCGTATTTATTATCGCCATACAATCTGCTGATACAGATAAAAATTGGTTACTGGAATATGATTCACTGGAAAACATTATTGCGGTTGAATAATTTGATACATTAAAAATAGATATTTGATCGCTAATATACTGAAAGCTACAACACCAATAAAACAATATTATCTTGCATTTGCTAAATTTTGGCCATGATTTGAATTTATTATTTGATAGGTAGTACTGGTATAAATATTCTTAAATCAAAGTTTGTAACTTCTCGATCATTTTAGATTCCTTTGAATTAAATAATATTCATTGATTGCCGAGAATTCGTGGTTAGCTTTTTTTCTAATGTGGGATTAACCGAAATAATGTAAACGTTAAAATAAAATAAAAAATAATTCTTAAAACCGTCGTTGTCCAATAAACGACGTTATTTTAAATTCATTCACAATGACATTGTTTGTAAATTCATCGTATTAAATAAAATTTTCTTATATATTATGAATTAATACATAAATCTCGAATATTATATTATAAAAATTTGGTGAAAAAAGATTTATGAGACCTATAACTTACATACTAACTCTGAAGTAAGAATAACAATTGTACTTTTTAAACACTTAACGACGCTAAAGTAAGACTGGATACTTCAGTGAATTTAATAGAGAAATTACAGAAAGCACCATTTGTGAGAAGATTCAATATATCATAAATATCATCCCATTGGCAGTGGCAATATCCTTCTCATTAATTAAAATTGATGCTAATTAATACGTATTTATAAGTACGTATAAATATAAAGTTTTTTTTAGCTTAGTTTAATATATTTGGGCGCCATATTCATTAAAAAGGTTTTTTTTATTATCTTCTTGGTCGTTTTCTTATGGTTGAGGATCAAAATCACCTTGAAATTACGTTTAAGACTTTCCACCCCTCTTGGTCACCTGCTCGAGCAGAGTGAAGGCTTTACCTAGTTTGCTTCCTACCCTTAAAGCTACTCAAAACCACCAGTCTCTCCATGTTAGCCAGTACCGCGGCAAAAAATACATGAAGGAAAACTGCAGTATGCATCTCATGCATTATAATATTATCGGGACCCGTTCCTTTATCTGTAGTCTCTGGATGATTGACTGGTTAATCCTTAGCTGTATACAATAAATACGAATCATTTTCTGCCAACACCACATTTTAAAGGCGTTAATTACCTTCAGCTCCCTTTGGCTTCAAGGTCCATGACTCAACTCCATACACAAAAATACAGTACACTCTCAGTAATCCACCGCTCGATTATCCGACAACTACTATAATCCGCCGTTGTTTTTTCTAGTTGAAAGCACAAAATCAAGCTCCATAATTCGCCGGTATTCGATTGTCAAATTTAGTAGTCCGCCGCGCAGATGACACGGGTTTATACGGAAATTTTCTTCTTCGTTAAACGTACGTTCATCGCGAAGAAATTAATGTACCAGAGAGAAAGGTGTCCAAGGACCGCATCACAATTACGGGGCGTTTTACGTGGGCGAAGTCGCGCGAAGCATTGGGCGCCACGCGCAACTCAAACGTATAACCGTATGTTAAAATGTTCGTATACAGTTTTTTTTTTGGTTATACGTTTATATGGTTATACGTTTGAGTTGCGCGCACTGCTCACCGCTTTGCCGACTTCGCTCACGTAAGACGAGCCGTTATGCCGTACTCCAATGCAATCGGAACACATAAAATGAAGCTTTTGGTCAAAGGGAAAGCCAGGAATCCTAAATGATTCAAGAATATGTGCCTCACTGAACAACTGGTTGTGTCAAGTGATTAACTATTTAATATGTAGGTAATTAATAAACTTAGTTTATAAATATGTATAATTTAGTAAATATATGTACTTGATTTGAATTATAAATAAAACCGTTACTTGTAAAAACTATTTTTTACGAAATACCAGTTTTAATTATTACCATATTTTGTATGTATAAACTATAATCTGCCGCTTTCACTAATTTGACACTTGTCTGGTTTTTGGGGTGGCGGATTACTGAGAGAGGACTGTATGGATAATACTAATGTTAATTTTAGGAGACTGTGGAAGTGAAAATTATTACTAATAGATTTCTCATGGTGGTTTCTCCGGTATTTAAATACATAAAATAGCAAAAGTAAACAAACGTTTATGGGTTGTCCAATAATAATTTTCAATGTCGACCAAAATTAATTTAGCAAACTGCGAGAGGCCTTAACCAAACATGTAAACATAGTGGTGACCGTAAAACGCTAAAGTTTAAATATAATTAGAGCATTCGAAACACAGCATACTACTAGTGCTTTCATAAATTCAGTCTCGACACTTAACAGCCGCACCGCGCCGGGAAACAATTTTATGACCAATTCCCGGGACACCACACCCAATCTGGTGCGGCCTTAAAGCATCGAGTTATCGCCGAACTTTGGAATTCTCATTTGAATATTCAAATACGTCAAATACCCGCGGGATTTCGTTCGAGGCCTTCGACGGGCGGTTGGCTACGTTGATTTGATGTAAAAAAGCGTTTGATGGATCTTAAATCCAATGATTTTTTTCTCTCTCACACTCTGTGAATATTGATTGGGAATACTTTTGAATAAATGAGTCTTTAGCCTACCCAACAAACTCTAAATTAACTAAGTAAGTGCCATCGTTTTTTCTTTTTTATTCTTTACTTCTCTATTATTGGGAAGTATTTAACTCCATACAATCAAAAATAATCTATACTATACAGCTTAGCAGTTCAAATAAGGTTCATCCACTGCTGGATGAATGCCTCTCTGAAGGTAAATAAATAATACCATATGAAGACCGCAAGCAAATATTATTATATGTCACATCTGTATCATTTTAAGTAAATGAGTAAAAAAGGTAATAATAATAACATATTGCATAATAGGACGTTAACATAAAATTATTATATTATATTTTCATTTCCTATTTCTGTAAAAAAATCTTTTTCCAGTTAAGTCATTTTTTTGTGGGAAAACTCATTTTATGTGCCTTTATTGTAGTCAGTAGGGAATCCAATGCTGAGTCAAATTTTTAAATCACGGGATTTTGGGATTACAATTTGACGATCCCGGGATTGTTTTCGGGATTGGCATTTTTTCAATAGCTAACATAAATTTTCTATATATACAAAAAACATTGATAAAATCAGTCAAAAATTAATAAAATAAATAATTTATACTACGAGTATTTAAGACATTTATTGTTAATATTGTGCACGTTCAATTTTGGAAATACATAGATGTAATGGAGTAAATAATATTGTAATATAAATAATAATGTGAGAGTTAAACAGTTATATTTATTTATGAAAAGATAACAAATACAAATACAAGTTCAATTAAAATAAAAAAATAACATATTGTGTTGACAATAAATACAAATTAGCATGAAGTGTTCATGAAGTATTCGGTGATTCCCCTGTGATCGGTGGGTCTTCAGAATTGCATTTCTTGGTAGGAACGTCTAACTAAATGTTTCTTGATTTATTTTTATTCTATTTCCCAAATTCATATCAAGAAAGTGCCAAGCCTTGTTTTTTCCAATCTTTCTCATTTTTATTAATTTATGTGAAAAAATAGAATTAATTGGTAACACATGGGTAATAAATCAAACTTCATTCAAATTCAGTTTATTTCTATCGTAGTTATATGTTATCAAAAGTATTTTTTCTGTTATATTTTCGTTTTTATGTTATTTTCCATAAAAAATGATAAAAAAATCAATCCCTAAAGTTTCGGGATTATGTTCATCAATACCGGGATTCATAGGTATCGAAAATAGTTCGGGATCCCGGGATTGGAATCCCTAGTAGTCAGATCACTAAGAGTAAATTTATTATTATAAATCCTAGACTTCTCAATTTGCAGATAAAATAATGGATAATCATATCTTGATGTACCTACTTTATTCCAAAAGTGTATTTATGGATAAAAATCTATTTATTATGCAAAGTAAAAAAGTACACGTTGGTCAAAAACTGGTATATTTGAATTGTTTATTATTTAATTATTATATTTTATTGAGATAAAATATTAATATTATTATGATAAACTTATGTTTTATAATAAATTCATAATTGTTTAAATAAATTTAACAATTTATATACGCTGTGCAACTGTGCATCTTTTACCACGTTTTTCTTAGCTCGTATTCTTATTTGTTCGGTGGTTGCTTATCCAGTACAAATCTTGCAATCGATTTTTAACTTCCCGACTATCTAGACATTTGAAACTTTTAGAATACATCAGACACGATGCCAATGCATTCTTTGAATACTTTTAGCCATCTTTAAATAGAATTAAATTCATTTTCAGTTAATTCTGTTATGTATGAAAAGTTATTTCGGAAGAAATCTGTAATCCAATCCACTATTATTGGTTGCTAAGGAGTAGGTCCTAGCAACATATATACGTGCGTAACTATGGAAACCAAAATGACATTTCAGTATTCTATATTTGTTTGTTTGTTGCAAAATAGCAAAAAAATGATTTGTTGACAATTGCCTAATTGTCCTAAATTATTAATATATTATAATTGTCAAGTTTACATGATACAACAGAAAATTTAATAACGTGGTATATAAAAAGTTATTTTATTCTTCTATAGTATTAACTTGATAATCCTTTAGAAACTTTTAAAACATATTTTTGTAGTTGCCCGTTATTTTAAATCATAAAATAATAATAGGTATTGAATATTTACAAATGCTTAGTGAAATTGAAAATGTATACGAGTAAACTGTCTGTACTTATAATAGGTACATACTAAACTTATATTCCAAAATAGAAAGCAATTCTAGAGACAATTTTCGCATTTTACGTCGAGCGTAAAGACATCTCCGATATATCTGGCTCTCACTCTACCACTCATAAACAGACGGTGACAAAAAACGAAGTGGACGATTGAAATTGAAATGCTATTCGAAATTGCCACATACGAACATGGCGATGACCGACCATAAAATCTCAAGACTGTCATTTTATTATTCTGACGATAGATTTATAACTTTAATTTATAATTCATTTTACGTATATAATATTATGTCAGTGGTAATGAGTGGAATTAAGCTATTAAGATCCGACATAAATAGTGCACAATAAACTTTGTCAGTCAACATATTATTTACTTTCGTTGAACTAAGACTATATATAATATTATTTAAAAAAATATTCATTATCTTTAAAATATTTAAAGCTATGCCATGAAACCATACGTAATTTTCGACATTTTAAAGATATAAGAATTTACTAGAGTTATATAAGAATAGTTAAAATTGTCTTGATTCAATAAGATTCCCGTAGCTTAATTATTGGAAAAACATACTGGGGAAAATCCAGCAAATACAGGTTCAAGTCCCGTTAGGTGTCGAATTTATTTCTACAAAATGATGATTTAAATTTTGTATCTTCAGTACTTATATTATAGAATGTTATATTACGAAATCTTGTGTCTTATTCGTTGAATAAAAGAGTTTATCATTCACTCATATTACGACAATTAAATCCAACACCAACACAAAATAACGTGCTCATGATAATTGAAGCACCTAGTTTCAAAAGCCCCTAAAACGATTTTAGGTAGTTGTGAGAAAATTGAGAAAAAATTATATCTTTTATATCTGTGAACTTTATGTATTTATTTTTTAATTTGTTACGTTCTTAAGTATTTTGACTTTCCATTTTAGGGGTTTTTAAAAAGCACACCCAACCATTTTAGCGGGTTTTGAAATTTACCCTAATTTTTGGTAATACGTATTGACGGTTTTTGGTGTTTTTTAATGTTTAATCTTTGGCCATCATATAGATAAAAAAATATCTTAAAAATATAATAAAAATCTTCAAAAACCGTTTTAGGGGCTTTTACAACTAGGCGCTTCAATATTGTAATAAGATGAAGCAATCAGTGAATACGTTTGATAATAAACTAAGCAACAAAAAATATTTTTAATTGGGAGTATCTGTTAGTCTCGATACATTGTTAGCGTGTTTAGTGTACCCAGGGTTCGTTGGGATATATTGAAAAATCGCGGGAAAATTGTTCGATATTTCCCCGTAGGTAATGCCCGAATGTCATTTTCGAGATAAACGAAATATTCAGGTTTTTTTTCCATTTTTTTTTATTTTCTTTTTAATATTCGTTTTTACAATTGAGATTTTAGCGCTGGGAATATTTTTTTTCGTCCAATAATAATAATTATCGGAAATAACGGAATAAATTTCGGTTGTTAATTTCGCAGGAAATTGGAAATGTTCGAACAAAACGCCTACTTTTCGGCCATCGGAGATTGGAATTATAATATCAACATATATCATTCCAAATAATTATTAGATTTTATTTGAGATATAATATTATAATAACATTTTTTTTATTATAACAAATATTACACTCACAAGAGAGGAGAATATATAACAATAATAATAATAAAAGTACAATTACATTATAAAGAAAAATAAAATTTCTAATATAAAATACATAACACGTCACTGAAAATGTCTACGTCTTTGGGGAGCGCATTGACTAGTCTCGCACTGCTCGCTAATGGTGCCTGACAGGCTTGATACGAGGAAACGATATTTAAATATTGGCCAAATCCACATATTTTTTCCAAATTATACGCGGTGTAAATAAAAACTCTGACACTCTTGATTGAATTCACCTATGTCTTTGATAATTATTATCTAAAAAGTATCAGTCGTTTCTTTTCCAAATGTTACCTACCATAAAATTGGTCATGCCAAATAGGATACTAATAACTTTGCTCAACCAAACTGCTTCGGAAATTGATATATTGAGTGAAGATAAATAAAGGTAAATGTTGTTTTATAAATTCTAAAATATAGTCTACTTAGCTCAATTGGCGTAATTTTAACCTTCTTCTTCTTATTGTGCCATCCCCTAGCGGAGGCCGGCCACCATCAAGGCGATCTTATCTTTGTCGTCTGCTACCCGGAACAGTTCAGTGGAGCTGCACTCGTACCAATCACGGAGATTTTTAAGCTACGAAATGCGGCGCCGTCCTCTGCTACGCTTTCCATTGATCTTCCCTTGAATGGCCTCATAATGTGGCCAAGGTACTGTAGTTTCCTTGTTTTTATACTACGTAGAACTTTTCGGTCCTTCTCCATTTGATTGAGAACTTCAACATTTGTCACCCCGTCAGTCGAAGGAATTTTGAGGATGCGTCTATACAGCATTAGCCTTGTTAACCTGACTTTATAATTTTTGTATTTAGTCTTTCAATCTACTTACTCTTTTTGTACTGTTTTTCTAATACCGCTTATATTAATTAGTCATATAATTCATGCTGCAAACGTCTTGAATTTAAAATATTATGTAAATAAATCAATTTTGTTTCGAATTTAAATTTACTAAATAATAGTACATAAGCACCTAAGTATAAAATATTCTTGTCCGAGAAATTCTGAAAATTTTCAATAAAAATGGACAGACAAATCCTCCCACGTCAAAATGAATACAATATAAGATAAAAGAAAAGAAAAACTTAGCACCTTTGCGAGTATTTCATCCTGTATTTGTCAGGTAAAATTCAATCGTGCATGATCCCTTGCCATCCCATATTATTTCGTAGACTCCGTTTTTATATGAAATTCCAATTTTGATTAAAAAAAAACAAATTTAAGCACATGAGGTTTTAAAATTTATAAATATTTCCAAAGACCTTGAATGGAATGGTATTTGCCACTATATTATAGTAACTTTTTGATCGGTTTGATAAAAGTTTATTAAGTAATTTTAATAATTAAACTCAACATGTAAAAAAAATATTCTATTACAATTAATAATGCGTCGTCCACGTCAATAAGATATTATTAATACCTAATTAATAAATAATTACAAGATAAAAAGAACTTTTTATATACAACGTTTTCAAATTTTCTGTTTAATTATATAAATTTGACTTGACTAGGTTAAACAATAAAAAAAAATTGTACTTGACATGTCAAAGATTTCCACAGTAACGCACGTATATATTAGTAATTTAGTTGCTAGGACCCCAGACCCCTAGCAACCAATAATGGTGTCGAAATAACTTTTCATACAAAACAGAATTAACTGAAAATGAATTCAATTCTACTTAAAGATGGCTAAAAGTAGCTAAAGGTGGTTCTTTCTCCGGTACAAATCTTGCAATCAATTTTTTACTAATTTTCCGACTAGCTTAACATTTGAAACTCTTAAAATATATCAGAACACGATACCAATGCATTTTTTTTAATACTCTAAGCAATTTTTAAGTAGTATTAAATTCATTTTCAGTTAATTCTGTTTTGTATGAAAAGTTATTTCGACACCATTATTGGTTGCTAGGAGTCTGGGGTCCCAGCAACTAAATTATAATACATACGTGCGTTTCTATGAAAATCAATATGACATGTCAAAATTATTATTAATTAAAGTATTATTTCTATCAAGTAGTCATATTTATATGATTCAACAGAAAATTTAAAAACGTTGTATTTAAAAAGTTCTTTTTATCTTGTAATTATTTACGTATTTATATTATGTGTAGGTACTGAAATTTGCCAATTTTTTGTAGTTATTACATGACGTTTGATAGTTTGCAAAACAATTAATTCATATAACATATATTATAAAAGAAAATACACAAAACAGATGACTGACTAGAATACTTAAGTGAAACAATGTTTTCATCCCTCGATGCCGGGGTCGGTTCCGATACCAGATGCGACTTTTCCGGACTTTTATACATACTTGGGCGCTTAAACAATGGCTAACGGTTTGACCTTTTTCACTTTTCCCCTTAGAAAAAGATCTGGTTATTTTGCACTGTTCTCGGTTCGCTTTGATCGTAACGCAGGAGTTTTTAAATTTTATTATTTTTGTATATTGATACCGATCTAACATCGTTTTTTAACATGTTTAATATAAATATCACGGCAAAACGCATATTATAAAATTTCAAAAATTAATTAAAACACTTTGCACCATGAGTACCTACTTTAGTGTAGTCAAAAATTATCATTTTGTAGTAAATAATGTAGTTTATTTGAGATTTTTTGCTTTATTTATTGCTTTGGCGTAGTACCTAATTCAAACAAAATGTGAAATGCATTGTACTTGAGTTACCTAAAGTATTTTGAAAATATTTTGAGAAGTTGACTGCTTTACTATATTTTTAAGATATACTATGGTAATGCATTAATGTGATGTATATAATTGGTGCATTAGTGTATTATTTTGATTTGATATAGGTACTTACTAAAGTATTAAGTTCATACAAAGTTCTTAAACTTACCGCAATATTGCAGATATAAAATATTATTTGTAACTTCAAACGTTGATATCCCAAAACTTTACTCTTGGAGTTAATACACTAAAGTGCTAATGCTGCGACTTATAAAACCAAGAAAACAAATCTTACGACACCCATAAGTGTTGAAACCTTCGCCCCCCAGAATTCGCGCATATGTATTCTAACCACTAAGCTATAGATATCTTATCTAATTGTGACGAAGTTGACTAATGGTTTTTTACAATACTTTCATAACCTTTTTTTAAATTGCGTTACATATTGGCAACCAGCGTTTCTATTTTGAAATCAATATTATAGTTAACTTAATTACTAACTGGTATCAAGATCACCTCCAAATTGTCGTTAAAATGTAATTGCACTGTCTAATAATTTAATACACCATTTTTCTCGGAAGTGTTTTCAGTTGTTATGGCTCTGAAAACAAAATGGAATTTTCTATTTTCGTAAAGTATTGGCAAGTCAACAAAAATGTATACTTGCCAATTTTTCGTGAGAATTAAAACTACCTGCCATTTGTGTCCTCATATTTATTGTAGGTCGAACATAATAATATTATCTGAAAAGGGTGAATACAATATGACTGTTATCAAAAGAAGGAGAGAAATATTACTAAAACGACGATATAGCATCTAGTAAGATCTCTTTTCTTCCTGATTTATATAAAATATATCACTCTATCGCTCTAATGTTTTAGAATATAGTCATATTTCAGTACATAAATGTGCAGTGGTGTTAAGATTTTTTACATTTATTAATTTTTAAACGCATTTATAAAACCATTAGTATAATTCATGTCGACATTATTATTGTGAAATATTTACGATAAAAAATTATATTGATAATCTCTGTGATCCCAAATTTGACAAGAATTAGGCATTTTATTATTCAAAAAATGGGCAAGATTAACAAATTTCAAGATAATTCTAAAAATACTTATTATAAGCTATGTCTTTGACCGTTCAAATATGATAAATACCTTACGAATAATGATTGAATTATAATAATTATTGACCTAAGAATAAGGTAGTGTTTTTTTATATGCCTATATTCTAAAACATTAGAGCGAGAGGTTTAAAAGAATACTATTTCATGTAATAAAAATACTTTATGCAGTCATCAAATGTTTAAAATAATAATATAAAGGATAATAACGCATCAAAATTATATAAATAGATTATCTACAACGTTTAAGGAATGTCCAGGATCATGCTTTGAAAATAGAATAAAAGCTCTATTTTGACCTACGCTGAGCATGTTCCCCCTTAAGTGAAAACCGGATTTACATTTTTCAATGTTAATTTCAAGCCTTCTTTTTATCAAATAAAAGTGATTTGAGATAATTTATTAAATAATAAATTACACTTTTATACACTTAACTGGGAATCTGTCTCACCACTAGAATAACCACACCATTTAGTTTTTTTATTATATAAATAGCATTATTTAACCCATCCTAGCGGGCATAAAAATAATCCCATTTAATACCCCTGCTGCAAGAGTTGACTTGTCTTTGAATATATATCGAACTAGTCACAGAGACAGGTGTTTCACACCTGCGATCTTTCTGGTTCAATGATCGTTTTCGGCTCTCTGAAAATTTAGACCATAATAATATCTTCTACTTTTCTCGTCCCCAAAGGCCTAATTCTTACTAACATTAATACAAATTATTGCTTAAAATTTTCGAAAAAGAAATAACTTTTTAAATAGGTATCTGTATCATCATCATCAGGCTGTTAATCCACTTGTGAATGAAGTTTCTCTTTCTGCTGCATCGTAATTTTGCAGCACTTAACTATTTAGTCAATAACCATTACGTCTACGTATGTGACGTTTTTTAGTTCTTAACCAGTAATTTTCAAAATTTTCTGATTTGCGCAATCCCTGTCAGGATGAAACATATAAGATCCACCATCCATAGGGGTAAAATATTGTAAAATTTTAAAATCTTCCCTGAAGAGGTTCAAACTATTCGCCTGATTATACTATGGAAGCAAATTTATGTGACCATACTTACAATAAATGTATTTAATAAAGTCACTGATAAAATAATTAAAATGTAATATATTAGATATAGTATTTCTGGCACCAAACTCGAACAAGTAAACAGCTACGTATATCTTGGACAGCAGGTGTCCATAGACGGAAGCATGCACGATGAAATTGCTCGAAGAACAAAGCTGGGATGGAGTGCTTTCGGACGTCTGAATAGTATCTTCAAGAGTGACCTACCATTATTTCTTAAGCGTAGGGTGTTCAACCAATGTGTGCTACCCGTGCTCACATATGGCTGCGAGACGTAGACCCTCAACACGAGAGATGTCCAAAGGCTAAGAGTCACACAGCGAGGCATGGAGAGGTGTATGTTGGGCATCACGCGAAAGGACCGTAAGAGAACCGAATGGGTTAGGAAGCAGACAAGAGTACGCGATGTAATAGACGTTGCCAAACAGCTGAAATGGAGATGGGCAGGGCACATTGTTTGCTGAAAGGACGGCCGCTGGACAAATGCCGTCATCCAGTGGTACCCAAGGGGCACGAAACGGCCACAGGGTCGCCCTAAAGCCGCTGGATTGACGAACTGGTAAAGTTAGGCGGAAATACGTGGCAGCGAACGACACAGGACCGAGAGAGCTGGAGAAAGCTTGGGGAGGCCTTCATCCAGCAGTGGATTGACCCCGGCTGATGATGATGATGATGATATTAATTAAGTTATAATAAAAAATTTCAATAATAAATTTATATTGTATAGTTTTTAGAAATGTTCTTTTATGTAGGTACCAATTAAAAACATTTTTTAAATTCACAGTAAATATTTTAATTAAGTACCTAGATATTTAAAAATAATGACATTTTTGTAGTAAGAAGAAAGGTTACTAATTAATTATTATGTATTATTTTACTAAACAACTAACTACGTATATCAAATATAAGGAATTTATGATTATTTTTATAACTCTTGCATGCATAATGGTAACCTTTTGATTATTAACATACTACTTTTCTAATCGATGAAATTTAATATTGTAAAATAATATTATAAGTTAACAGTGACACATATCAATAAAAAACTATATCTATTTTATCACTACATTTTGTCAACAACTGGAGAGAACTGCAAGTTATACAAGCAATACAGTTTGTCACTGAAATGCAACACTATGTAATTAAGGGTTAAGCATTATAACAGCATCCCTGCATTTTGTTCTAAGCTTGGTCTTAGTTTTGTTATGGTAATATCCTTCACCTGCCATTCACTATCAGAGGTCAGCTACCATCAGAGAGGTGATCGTCGTTCTTTGCCTGATACTTGAAATAATTTAGTGGGACAATGAAGGGTTTTAGCTACGATTTGCGGTGTCGCTCTTTGCTAAGTTTTCCGTTAATTATTATCCCTTCAACGGTCTACGATAGCTGAGCAACCTACGCGTCGGCTTATAATGTCATAGGTCTCAAGTCCGAATTTTGGATCTGGCAAATACACATATTGTTTTCAATTTATATTTGGAGTGGAAGTATGGATCTATTAAGTTGAACAATTGGCTAACATTCATTTCACGTAAAACAAAAATATAAAAAAATCTGTTTATACAAACCTCCACTTTGTGGAGCCCCATTCGGTTTTGTCAGAATAATTGGACAAGGTTAAAATAAAAGGATAAATCCTTCAATAATGGTTTGAAGAATGCTCTATTTTTGTCATCTCATAATGTGAATGTAGTTTTCTGATTTTGATGCAGCTAAGAACAGCTTATCGGCGATTTGCTATTTATTTGTTGATGTCAAAATTTGTCACCAGATTACCGCAAGGAATTTTGACAATAATACTTCTACAGTCACATGTAAAAAGCGTCAACTATCCGCGACGTCTCCTAGTTTAGCATTCGTACATCTATGTCATAAATAAAAGAATCGGTATTACATAATAGTAAACGAAACGCAGTCTTAGATCTGGGTTAAAGATAATGATATCGATCCCTAACTAAGAAAGA
The DNA here is from genome assembly GCF_057557595.1 of Rhyacophila brunnea. Lineage (NCBI taxonomy): Eukaryota > Metazoa > Arthropoda > Insecta > Trichoptera > Rhyacophilidae > Rhyacophila > Rhyacophila brunnea. The sequence goes on along the minus strand of NW_028232904.1, from coordinate 23,422,858 downwards.
ATTCCAACATATCTCTACTAAAGTGTAGCCATATGCTACATCTGTAAGGGTTTATGCAGATAAATGAAGTAATAATACACCGTAAATGGAGTTTATCGTGCTTGTAAACAGACTTTCTCTTGAATATATTTTTTCATTTGGTTTAACGGGTAGGCACAAACATAAAAAATCGTTTCAGTGACGTAGGAACACAATTAAATTTATCGCTCTGTATTGTAAAACTTATGAATAAATAATATTAATATATTTCTTCTAAAATTTAATATGCAATGAAATCTAAAGCTTTTCACTATGATTAAATTCGGTAGCAAATGGTGACAAGGTCTAGCAGAATATTCATTAAATATGGCATTACATCGAAATTTACGTTTGAGTTCATTTATTGTGCTATTTTATTGTTAAATTTTGGAATTCATAATTTAATAAACTTTATATTTATGTAGTAAATACCAAATCCCATCGTGAGTGTAAAACCAAGGCATCTACAAATTTTTCAATTTCAAGATTAAATGCAAAACAACTGCAAAAGTCGTGAACTTGATAATGTAAAAGTGAAGTTATTGAAAAAACATGCAATATAATATAGATATAAACCAAATATTATGGTTTTTTTTTAGACCTAACCCATAGCTTACGGGCCGCACAAAATTGTGTTTTTGCTAATTACTTTTCAAATGCAAATTAACACGTTAATTACAAAATCAATTAAAAGGGCCCGTAAGCATTGTGTTAAGACTTCAAACCCGAATATATCCAAAATATGTCTTTTGCAGATGCCATGGTTTTACACTCACGGTGCGAAATGATAAACTCATCCTTTAGATTTTCATGAATAACAATTAAGTGAATGCAGAATCTCTTCTTCTGAGGCGGATTTTAAAAACATGGTACCAATATTAATAGTAATAGATTTTTGGACTGACACTGTGTGTTTTTTAATCTTCTTTCTTCGATATTTTGGGTTCGTTGCAGAGGCCAATCTCAAGAGGTCCGAGCAAAACTTAAACTAACACTAAACCATACGTAATATGGTATATAAACAAAAATACACTAGATTCCAATCATCCTGTTTATGCCTGCATTTGTTTCAACGAAATTAAACCTTATTAAAACGTTCCGTAATTACCATCAAGTGGTTAAATTAATATAAAATATGATTTTAATTTCTCTAAGTACAGTCAAAACTGTTAGGAATTTATTTTCATATTATAGGTACATATCATGGAGCTATAATTAAGCTAATACGATGTTGTATCACTTGAATGCTAATTACTCACATATTATTATTTTCATGGTGGAAAACGTTGAATTAATAAAAAAATAAATGCCATTTAATACGTTTTTCATGTTTTTTAAAGACTGTTAATACCGGATTGTAAATTATCAATTATTTAAAATAATGTTGTATTATATTATATTATTATTGTTTTTATTTGAATTATAGTTACATATTTGAATAACAATTAGTAGCTCAACGTTCTGTGGAAACGTGCATGTTGAGCATAACGCAGAAAGACCAAAAAAGAATCTAATTAATAAATAAGCAGTCAAAAGTATGTACGTGATGCAATAGTGTTCGCTAAGCAGGTGAAATAACAATGGGCTGGACATGTCACTCAGCGACTGGAAATCTACTATATCAGGGGAGGGCAAACTGCGGCCCGTGGGCCGCATGTGGCCCGCCGGGTGTTTTTTTTTTTTGCGGCCCGCCATCATTAATTCTACTTCTGATTACGAATAACTTTTTTATATTTTTTTAAAAAATATTGACAATAGATTAAAATTTGAAGAATTTGTTGTTTCGTTAATGTATTATCTCAGTATGTCTTCCTTGCGTCTCGTCTCACACTATGTAACCACTATTTTCTATGTTGAACATCGTGACACATTTGAATACTTTTAACTCTGCGTTGCAGGGAAAAAAATATATGCCCACGATATGGTGAAGAATTTGAATGAATTTCAATTAAAACTCAAGTTGTTCCTTCGACAAATATCGAATAAGAACGTGGACCACATTCCAACTTTGAAGTTGCTGAATATACCAGACTATATAAATTTGAAGAATATGGTAAAATTATTAAAGCTCTGAATGACGATTTTTTACAAAGATTTGTTGACTTCTGAAAAATTGAGACAAGTTTAGCAACAGTACGCGATCCATTTTCAATAGATATTGATAGTGTACTGACAGAGCTACAACTTGAGATTATTGGTCTGCAGTGTGACACTGATTTAAGAGAATTGCATTGTCGTGATGATATATCCAAATTTTACAATGCCCTTAATTCAGACAAATTCGAACAACTTAAAGATTATGCAAGGAAAATGTTCGTTGTTTTTGAATCAACCTATATATATGTGAACAAACATTTTCGATCATGAACCTCAATAAAAATTCTTTACGATCAAATATCTCCGATGCCCATTTACAAGCAGTTTTGAAAATATCAACCACAAAATTAACACCTGAATTTGAAAAAATGTACAACACTTTCATTCTGCTCATTAATTTTTTTGTAATGTTTATTTTTCGTGATAATAAATAGTGTATATCTAAAAATGGTATTTTACTTGCGGCCCGCCGCTCATTTTGAATTCTTGAATTTGGCCCTCCGTCCAAAAAGTTTGCCCGCCCCTGTACTAGATGAATGCCGTCAAATATGGATACACAAGAAGTGCTGAATTTGATGTATAGATAAATTCATATGTTTCGGTAGACATACGTGGCTGCGAAGAATTAGGAACTGGAAGAGTGGATGGACCTAGAGGAGGCGTTCATATCCAACTGATGACGATGATGATGAGGAAATAAATACATATTTTTATTGGTTAATGCTGTCAGTGGGTCTATGCCAGGGGGGAACAAACTGCGGCCCGCCATCATTATTAATTGTACTTCTGATTACGAATAACTTCTTTATATATTTTTTATAAAAATATTGATAATATATTAAAATTTGAAGAATTTGTTGTTTCGTAAATGTATTATCTCAGTACGTCTTCCTTGCGTCTCGTCTCACACTATGTAACCACTATTTTCTACGTTGAACATCGTGACACATTTAAATACTTTTAACTCCGCGTTGCAAGGCAAAAAAATATATGCCCATGATATGGTAAAAAGTTTGAATGGATTTCAATTAAAACTCAAGTTATTCCTTCAACAAATATCGAATAACAACGTGGACCACTTTGCAACTTTGAAGTTGCTGAATATATCAGAATATAAATTTGAAGAATATGGTAAAATTATTAAAGCTCTGAATGACGACTTTTCACAAAAATTTGGTGACATCTGAAAAATTGAGACTAGTTTAGCAATAGTACGCGATCCATTTTCAATAGGTATTGATAGTGTACCGACAGAGCTACAACTTGAGATTATTGATCTGCAGTGTGACACTGATTTAAGAGAATTGCACCGTCGTGAAGAAATCTCCAAATTTTACAATGCCCTTAATTCAGACAAATTCGACCGACTTAAAGATTATGCACGAAAAATTTTCATTATTTTTGGATCAACCTATATATGTAAACAAACATTTTCGATCATGAACCTCAATAAAAATTCTTTACGATCAAACATCTCCGATCCCCATTTACAAGCAGTTTTGAGAATATCAACTACAACATTAACACCTGAATTTAAAAAAATGTACAACAGTTTCATACTTCTCATTCATTTTTTGTAATGTTTATTTTTCGTGATAATAAATAGTGTATATCTAAAAATGGTATTTTACTTGCGGCCCGCCGCTCATTTTGAATTCTTGAATTTGGCCCTCCATCTAAAAAGTTTGCCCTCCCCTGGTCTATGCTATACTTATCGACCGCTAAAATATTATCACTTTATCATATTTATGTATTGAGGTATTATAATTAGTACAATAAGTTAGCCGTCTAAACAGTCAAAACTGTCTATCTCACTCTAAAGTTAATACAACCAAGAGAGGTGATGTTAAAACATAGCACTTATTGTAACAATTACAACCAATATATTGTAATTGTTACAATAAGTGCTAATATTTCGATACAAACCTACCCTATATAGCTGCCATAGAGGCCGAAAAGCAGTTTTGTGCATAAAATAGACACGCAGAAGGTTGAGTTCATTGGTTGCAGATAATATGAAAACAAATTCAAATTTAATTTTAATAAAAAATACGTCACAAACAAAATGCGCTGTTTGATCTTTTTCGGATAATATTTTTCCACGGCACTGCCGGAATATAAATCGAAGAGGCAAAGAAAGTTTGCAAGGCGAATATTTTACCATTCTGTATACATGACGACTGTAAAAGTTTATTTTTCATACGAGACACGGCGCGAAACTGAGTTTTACGATTATGTTTGCAAAGAAATCCCTGATTTGTTTTATTTCTTCGCTCGGCGCAAAAAACAGCATGTTACGACCGAACGCGGGTAAAAAAAACGGCGCTCTCACTTATATTTAAAAAGGTTTGCAGATTTTCCCGGCAATATTTTTTTATACGCCACTGGATAATGAGTATGATAATGTACACTTAGTGTTAAAATTTTCTTTAAAATGTTCACAGCACGAATGATAATATTAAACCCAACACATCTTGCTAAAATTGGGTCAGAGAGGATATAAACAAACAAATATAGAACACTGAAATGTCATTTTGACATTTCATTTTGATTTTCATAGTAACGCACGTATTATATTAATAATTTAGTTGCTAAGACCACCCCCTTAGCAACCAATAATAGTCTTTTACTTTTTACGAATTTTTCTGAAATAAATTTTCCATATAAAACAGAATTAACTGAAAATGAATTTAATTCTGCTTAAAGATGGCTGTAAGTATTAAAAGAATCCATTGTGATCGTGTTTTGATAATATATTCTAAAAGTTTCAAATGTCTAGCTAGTCGGGAAGTTAGTTAAAAATCTATTGCAAGATTTGTACTGGACAAACAACCATCGGACAAACAAGAAAACGAGCTAATAAAAACGTTGTTAAAAGGAACCTGAGATCAAATTTCGTCACAAAATATCACCAAGTATAATAACAGCATATTAAAAAATGAGTTTAAATTCATTTCTCACCTAAACGAACCTAAAATATAAAATATTCTTCTTCAGCCATATCCGCCTCATAGTTGGAGCATATGGTCACTAAGAGGTGCCTACAAGAATTCTTGTTGTTCGCTAGTCTTCTTGCATCATTCTAGGTCAAACCAGCATCCCGTAGTTACGCTGTATACACTAGATAGATAGTATTTAACGTTTAATATATGGTAACAAACGCAAAGATTTGAATACCAAAAAATATATTTTGATAAAGCCGGTGTATTTTTAAAGTGATAGTTGCATGAGACAGCTATCACGCTGGCCCAATTACACGATCGTTTTAACTATGCAGTGTAATACAACACTGCTCTAATAGTTACAGAGAGAGAATGTGTGTGTGCTGTGTTTCGTTACAGATAGACAGTTAAACCTAAACATATATATTATAATGTATAGGATTGTTTATTTATAGAATATAAACACTTCCAGTTTAAGTATTTATTCAGAGTTCACAGAGATTAATCAATAATAACATAGAATACTTCAAACGGTACACGAAAATAGATTAACAAGATAAAATGACAAGCTCGACCAAATAACCAGATGAACTTACGTCAAATAATTAGTTCATTTGAGGTAGGTATCGCATTTAACAACTAAGTAACCACACCTAATACTAGAAAAAAATTTCGAAAGTGTCAAGTGCTAGCTTCAAAATAGAGGACCTGCATGATCAAAATGGTCAGGGCTATTCAGACTATGCTGACTGGCTGTAAGATTGTGAGTTAAAAATACGGAGTTAATATAGGGTTCAATTATTATCGGTCTACATAGCGCTTGCGACATCCAGTCAATGGGCAGCGCCATAGCTCTCTTTTCAAAGTCATTCAATATTGAATATACCTACATCATCAGTCAGAAAAGTGGTTAATCAGTAAGCACAGTTTTTTGAGATATTAATTATTATCTCTAAATCTTTCTTACCGATTTTATTTGCTAGCTACTGCGTCATATTATTCTAGAAGTCATTTGGGTCTTAACATAAAAAAATAATATTACGTGAACTAAACCGTCAAAATAGAAATGGGCTGGCAAGTCGCTATACAAGTGGAAAATACTGAGTAAATATTATGGTCAAGTAGTTACCCACTCATGAATATAAAAGGGCTGCTGGATACCTACGTGAGTAGATAGTTTGATTTGAGGAAGTGGCAGTTAAAGATTATTGGGAGTAAAAAAAACCAATGGAAATCTGAAACATCAAATTTATTTTACTGTTTCGTAGTTTTAAAAACTACAGATTTAGTGTAAAATGCATATACTATCATGCTATTTTACCTTTATTAGATATCAGTACTAGGGAATCCAATTCTGAGCCAAAATTCTGATAGTGGGATTGGCATTTTTTTCCATTGTTAATACAAAATGTTAATAAATACCATTGATAAAATCGGTCAAAAATAAATCTAGTATAATTTATACTATTCAAGACATTTATTGTTAAAATTGTTTACGTTCAATTTTGGAAATACATAAGCTTAGTGGAGTAAATAATATTGTCTTGTGATTTTAATATGAGATTGCTGTTTCTGATAGTAAAGACTTAATGAATGGGTTAGCGAGATTAAAAATAGTAAAGCAAATCATGGTGCACTTATGGCCTTTCCGCTTCATAATTCTAATTAGTCAGCCAAATATAAAACTGCAGTAACACGTATGAGATCATGGTGGAATTAGTTTGTTAATAGTGTGAAGCATTGTTTTTTTCCAATTTTTCTAATTGTATTAATTTATGTGAAAAAATAAAAAGAATCTGCAACTTACACATGGGTATAAATCAAACTCCATTTAAACTCATTTTATTTTTAATGTAGTTATTTGTTATTAAAAGAATTTTTTCTGTTATATTTTCGTTTTTATTTTATTTTCCATAAACATTGATAAAAAATCAATCCCGAAAGTTTTGGGATTATGTTTATCAATCCCGGGATTCATAGGTATCGAAAATAGCTCGGGATCCCGGGATTGGAATCCCTAATCAGTACTGTAAACAGTACAAACATGTATATAGCAAAATGCGCACAAAAGGCCTTTAAGGTAAATGGCATATTATGAAAACCTGTCATATTATGTCACTTTTAAACTATTAATTTAAATAAATAGTATATTATTGTTTACTGGTTTCTGATAAATGAAAATTGTTTTGAGTGTGTATCGAATATATACACAAATACAAAAGAGTAGTAGTATAAAAAATATGTCACATTACATTATTATCAACACTTCATCTTCTTCTTCGATCATGTCCGCTCCTAAGTTGGAGAATAATCACTAGTGCCCGGATGTATAATATGCTAGTGCATCTTTTGTTAGGGTGTATGCACAGCTATGAGAGTTGCACAGAAATCTGTTTTGAAAGACACAGAATCTAAAAATAAAATTTTATTGTGCATATAAATGCATATTTGAGACGTTAGAGCATATTTGAGACATTAGTGTATATTTCATAAATAAATGCGTATTTTAGAGCTTTTGAATTTATAATTTTAGTTTTTTTTTTTTAATTATTTCATCGAAATATAACTTAGTTAGGACGGTAGATAGTTTAGATGCACTTGCCATCTCCGAGCTGTGGATTTATCAGAAAAAGTGAAGTCAACTTGGGCACTTTTATTTAAAGATTTTCCAATCAACTCTGTGGACGTTGAGAGGTCGTTTTCCGCATATAAACAAAATACTGACAGATACCTATGCGGAAAATTTAATGCCAGAGCATATTGAAAAAAATATTGTAACTTTTTTTTCGGACAAAAAACAAAAAATAGTAAAGTGTGTCTGGTTTACATTGCATTTATTATTCAATTATTTTTACTTGTGAAAAAACTATTTTGAAAATTGTAATTGATTAACTTTATATTCATTGTTTATGTTTATATATAGACAATTTTATAAATAGACATTTTTTTTAATTTCAGACGGAACTTTATTACCATTTCAATAGAAAAATCAATATTTTAAAATGGCATTTTATCAATAATAAATAATACTTCCACATGAAAAGTTATTCTATCTTTCTTGGAGTGCTTAGTAGATTTTTTTTACAATTTTTAACTAGGCACATAGGCATTTTGTAACACAATAATAACGGCGGAGTCGAAACCTGACAATCAGAAATTTTGTATAGGCAGACCCAGTGATGTCGCCAGACCGCTTATAAGCAGAATGTTCATTTGAGCGAAGGATACCGATATTAAAATATAAATTTCGTCATTCGGCAGACCCGACACAAACTGAGTGTCATTTTATTTTCCAGATGCTTCGTCCATATTGATGTCATTGGCTTTGGCCATATGGGCAGGTGCTTTGCTAGTCCTGAGCTAGATGCTATGCTTGTCTACTAAAAACACTACCTACTGTCACATTGCAGTCTCGTGCTTAGGCAGAAATTCATTTGACATTTGGTATCCCTCAAGTCAACGACGATAATATGTCACTCTCAAAACTAACCAGAAAGCTACTTCTTACAGAGAATTTAAGTTTAAAATTTTGAAAGTCTCAAATTTGAACTTGTTGGATGCATTCATCCCATGTGCCATTACTCATAATCTCAAAATATAATATGGTGTTTGACGTTTGTCATACTGAAGAAACATCCGCCATCTTGCAAAATCCATAGACAATGGCAAAATCACTAAGTGACACCATAAAAATAACCAACACGTTTGTTCGCCGGGAGACTCATGAGGTAGCTCATAATCATGTAGCGAGGCGTGAAGCGTGCAGTGTTGCCATTGCGATAGAATAGTGTGCGTTCGTTCACTAGGATATGTCACCTAGCACGTAGCCACCAAGCAAAGCACCTGCCTATCTAGCTGAAGCTTAAGTATACTTTATCACTATGTGTGCATAAACAATGATTAAAGCGTGGTCATAGAATAACCATTACCAATATGTTTGCATTATTTTACGATTGTATGACAATAATTTCTATTAACATTTTAATAATCATGTAATTTAAAAAAATGGCAACAATTCTGAGTTGAAAATTGTCTCACGTTCATACTGACAGCTGCAATTAATTGTATTTTGGTTTATGAATTAAATTTTGAAATTGTTTTAATTTAATGTAACTGGACATTTCAATGCATCTCGTGTTTAGCGTTATTTATAAAATATAGATTAACGGTAAATAGTTTTTGAACGTATTAATAAAGTGAAGGGTGACATGTGGGAAAATAAACAATTCTTTACATCGCTTATCTCTCATAGATGGACCCCTGTTCACGATTTCGTTCACGTAAATTTGTTTTTAGTACAAACATCGAACCTTTATCGATCTCGTTCTATTTTTAAAAATCTTATTTAAGTAGTTTGTATAATAAAACTTACGCCCCGATGATTTTCCCTCCAAATCTTTTCGAGGAATATCTCTATCGTTTGCAGTGGCTTGCGATAAAATATTAAAAATAAATTTTATAAGTATTTAATTTCAGTTTTATGCTAAAACATTTATACTATTTAAATATCTCTGTGAGCATACTCTGTGATAATATATCAAAGTATAAAATTACATTATTTACATAAGCAATCAGCATCATTGATTGTCACTGATCAAGGATCCAGTATTGATCTAAGAGTAAGAAAGTTAATTATGTTCTCTTTATACGCATGTATTTTATTGAAAATATTGATTATAGATTCTTTTAATACGAAGTTGTGTATTGCAAGCTTAAATCCTGCGTTTGAAAAATTCACCTCTTTTTTGTTTAACATCAATATAATATTAAATTAACTATTTTTTTTATTCAACGAATAATTTACAAGAGAAGCATATACAAGTTGGAAAGCGCTTCGTAGAGTATTGAGATCCATTAATTAAAATGTATCACAATAAAGTATGACGTCTATAACATAGTGGTATATATGCATGGGCGCGAAACCCTAGAGATGCAAGTTTGATTCCTGTTGGGTGTCTTAATTAAAAAAAAAATCTATTGGTTATAATATATTTTCTCAAACGTGTTTTCAATATACCTAATGCCTAATAAACTATGATCGAAACGCACATTTTCTATATGTAGTCAATATAATAAATGTTATGTATGACTTCTAAAACCATACAAAAGCATCTTACAAGGAATGATTTATTATAATAATAGAAATAAATTCTGATATATCTATGTTTATTTTGCGTTATTATTATTAAGTCCAATAAAGGGTTTATTGTCTAATAAAATTTACCTACATATTGTTCTAATAAATATAAAATTATGTGCAATAGAAAAAAAAACTAACCATTTACGCTTGAAACACAAAACTTTGTTTATCACTGATATTAAGTATAGTTTGGGTTATTTGAAAAAGACATATTTTATTATAATATGTAACACAATGTCGTAGTCTATGATATTTTCACAACAAATTAGTAGCTCTATAGATTCTGACAAGTACGCCACTTGTAATAGGGGGAAAACCGGCGATTTGGCTATCTGACCCGCTTTGTGGAGCCTTTGTTTATTCTGATAATAGCAAAATGGTGAAATTAGATACCTCACATCCCCTTTGTTCTTATCATTTGAAGTTGTAGTTTTCCTATGGTCAGTTGAAGAGTATATTTGGTATATATAAAAATAAAAACGTTTTTTTTGTATGGTGAATTTTAATACTATAGTGTTTATTTATCGAAATCCTTTTATATTGATATGATTGATCGCTAAGATTTAGTTTAATAAATAAGTAATATAATATTGTACTATTAATTATTATAGATATGAGATTTATTTGTTTCTATCGCGGAAAGATGTTAATACTATTAATATATATATGGATAACTCAACGTTACATGAGTAAAAATAGTTCACAGTTATACAATATAGAGAAGTAGTTGTAGAAACTTGTAGAAACTGTAGTAGTTGTTGTAAAAACTAGAATTGAGATTGCAAGGAGCGCCTTTCTCAAAATGAGACGCCTCCTTAGCAATAGAGATCTTAACTTAGGTCTGAGACTGCGTATGGTACGTTGTTATGTGCTCTCAATTCTTTTCTATGGTATGGAAGTATGGACGCTAAACCAAGAGATGTCACGGAGACTTGAAGCTTTCGAGATGTGGCTGTATAGACGCATCCTCAAAATTTCTTGGACTGACCGGGTGACAAATGTTGAAGTTCTCAATCGAATGGGGAAGGACCGAGAAGTTCTACGTAGTATAAAAACCAGGAAACTACAATACCTCGGCCACATTATGAGAGGACAAAAATACAGCATTCCCCAACTCGTCATTCAAGGAAAGATCAATGGAAAGCGTAGCAGAGGACGGCGCCGCATTTCGTGGCTTAAGAACCTCAGTGATTGGTACGAGTGCACCAAACTGTTCCGGGTAGCAGACGACAAAGATAAGATCGCCTTGATGGTGGCCGACCTCTGCTAGGGGATGGCACAATATGAAGAAGTTGTAGAACAAGGCGAAGTATTCCACATTGGGTAAACTTGACAATTGTTGGTGTAATGACAGCTCACATTGGGTAAACTTGACAATTGTTGGTGTAATGACAGCTCCCATTGGGTAAAATTGACAATTGTTGGTGAAATGACAGCTCACATTGGGAAAACTTGACAATTGTTGGTGTAATGACAGCTCACATTGGGTAAACTTGACAATTGTTGGTGTAATGACAGCTCACATTGGGTAAACTTGACAATTGTTGGTGTAATGACAGCTCACATTGGGTAAACTTGACAATTGTTGGTGTAATGACAGCTCAAATTGGGTGAACTTGACAATTGTTGGTGTAATGACAGCTCTAGAAAAAATATGTTGTCTGGAGATATTGACTCACGGGTTCGGATTTTTTTACGTATTGACCGTGTTACAATTATTCATCGTGGGCTGTTATATCGAAAATATATGGCCGTATAATATTATTAATAAAATCATAAATAAATCACTTAAATATACGGAATAATAACCACACTGAATATGGTGAAAAGACAGAATAAAACGATGGGCATCATGACCGAGCGGCTAATTGAACGGCTTATACTTTTGTGGGTCCCAGATTCAATTTTTGAGTCTGGAAAATACACATACCTATATATTGTTTTTCTGAATGTATATCACTTATTAATATTTTTGATAGCTCATTACTATTTATATCAACATACATCATTTTGTAAACACTTCTGAGAAAATATAATATTATAACCAATAAAAAAATCTGCTTTGAAAAAAGTAAGATACATAGAAAGATTAATTGTTCAATATTTATTAGAATGTTACATTCTTAAATCTTGTGAAATATTTGTTGAATAAAAAAAAGTCGTTAATTAAAAACTGTTAAGTTTTAAGTGTTAAGAATTATTAATAACCATGTCCTTGCTTTTTCGTGCAAGGTGGTTGTTAGTAATTTTGGACAATCACAAACACCCAGGCTTTGAGAAAAACACATAAATATTGTGTCCTCACAGGGATCGAACCCAGAACTCTCGGGCGGACGGCCAGAGCCTTACCCACTGCATCGCGAGAGCCGCCTAATTACTATTTATCTGATTACGAAAGAATATAGTGCTCTGGTGTTTTTTTTTTGCGATTTATAAAAAACTTGAATTTTGGAGAATGTATTGACTCAAGGCAACTCACATATTGTTTTTGAAAATGTGTTAAGACTCAAAGTATGAACGTAATAGGTAGAGCAAGTAGATAACATCCATTTTTTGTAAAAACAAAAATTTGTTAATACAAACCTCCACTATTTGGAGGCCCATATGATCTTCTTGAGATCAGACATTCTCAATCTTCTACGGTAACCGATGGTGACATCACCGGAATGGACAGCATTTTTCAGGATCGTGAAGCAAAGTGGTCCGACCGATTGTGGTAACCGTCATCCTTATTTCCCACCTACTTAAATCTCCTTATTTATTATTGTCAAAAGACCATGTGACCGACAGTTACGGGTCATGAATCGACCTTTATTGTAAATAACATGGAGTTATTTCAAGACAACAAACGGTTGTGTTTTGCCACACCACGTTAACTAGGTACCGAGTGAATCAAAACATATATATTCGACCTTCGTTGCACTAAGTCTGTTACGGTTTGAGTAAACGTCGCGTCTACCGTTCATTTAACCTATCATCATCATTCATCAATCTCATATTATCATCCATCAAAGTGTATCCTTATCACCAAACCAACCCAGCGCGCGCCATCCCTCTCAACATAAAGGTCAGTGTCCTCCTGTATAAATCCCCCACCCTCTCCCCAGATCCGTAATTTACCATCCACCATCACCTTAAAATTACAGTCCACTGCTAAAAGCGCCACCAAAAAGGTAAAAAAGAATAACATAGGTAATAATTGAAGCGCCTAGTTTCAAAAGCCCCTAAAACGGTTTTTGAATTTTTTTAGTTAGATATGTATTTAGATGGATATTTTTGTTACCTATATGATGGCCAAAGATTGAACTTTAAAAAACGCCAAAAACCGTCAATACATAATATGATCAAAAATCAGGGTAAATATCAAAATCCGCTAAAATGGTTGTGTGTGCTTTTAAAATACCCCTAAAATGGATATCTAAATTACTATTATTTTAGAATGTGAACAAATTAAAAAAAAAAAAATAAATACATAAAGTTCGTAGATTTAATAGATGTGATTTTTTCTCATTTATCTCAAAACTACCTAAAACCGTTTATCTCATTTTTCTCAGAACTACCTAAAATCGTATTAGGGGCTTTTGAAACTATGCGCTTCATATATCAATATAATTCATTATTTTAATGAAAATAACTATTCGATCTGCATTAATGAATTTTCATCATAAATCAATGTACTGGTAAGTTCTAGATTTAGAGATAAGATTTATTTGTAAAGAATCACACTAAATAAATGTTATATATATAGATTTAATAGATATGATTTTTTCTACTACTAACTACCAAAAATCGTTATTCTCATTTTTCTCAGAATTATCTAAAATCGTTTTAGGGGCTTTTGAAACTAGGCGCTTCATATTATAATAATATTTACAAAAAAAAATCCAAACAAACTAAGAAGCGTAAGCTATAAGTTATAATAGTATATATAAATAATACTGTTTCAACTATATGAAAAACAGTTATTGATAGCTAAACTATGTTAGATGCTTTCACTTTGTATGTATATCTATGGCTTAATGGCCTACTTATTTTGATAATAACATACGTCATATCTCAAGGCTTAGACAATTTCCTGGCATAATCCCACATTTGAATGATAATAATTTCCTCATTCTGGGGCGAAAAAACGTATAATATCATCCATTTCATAAACATCCATCGCTTAATTTTGCCAAATCTTTTTCTGTCACTTTATATAGCTGAGAAAAAGAGATATTCCCTGCAGAAATGGTTAATATCCGGCCGTACGATCTGCATAAATCTAGCACGAGGAGGGAAAAATTTAATACAAAGACAGACTGCATTGTAAATTTTATTATTTCCACTATTGCGGGCGCGCTGGTTTTAAATTTACGGGAAACGCCTGCTGAAACTACACTGAAAGGTGGGAAAAAAGATAATAAGTTTTTTTTTTCTTTTTTTGAAATTTCGTTGAAAAATTGCCGTAGAACATTGTGAATTTTCGCAGTGATGGTAATAATTTAAATTTTATTATGCAGTAGTTCATGGATTTTTACGATGATTGTGTAAGTAAATTATAAAAAATGGGACACCAATGTTGGTACAAATAATAATCGTTCGGTACAATATGGCACACGACGTCGAGCGGCTAAGTGTCGGCTTATACTGTCGTAAGTATACTATACATAAGTTGCCTATTCACAGTTTTCAATTTTGTCATTTTTATTAAGTGTTTCTACCATCATAAATTGTCCGGTGTTCGAATTTAGAACTAAGCTCATTACGGTATAAAAAGTGGTGCCCTCGCTCAGTGGACAACTTACACTGGTGGATCTATAAATCATTTTATAAAAAAAGCCACCAAATTATTAAACTCCGCACAGAAACATAATGGTTCCCATATAAAGTTTTCAGAAAATCAATCTCATTATTGTTTCTCCCAAAAAGTAGTAATTTTAGACTTGTCACGCTTTTCCTTTCGCACACATAAGAATGCTTTTTGTATGCTTATATTTAAAAGAAATAGTCAAAACTTATGAGTTGCCTATTTCCACAATTCACATTGTCTATTTTGTTTTGAGATATTCACAAAAACCTGTATGGTACGTCTACATAGAAAAACAACCATTTTTTTCTTGGGCCATTGGTTGGGTGCTTTTAATATTTGAATAACAGAGCTTTTTCAATCAAACACTTGAAAGTTTTGCGTAACATGATATTCTAATTTTCCATATTGAGCGAATGTTTCAAAATACTCACTTTGTAACAATGGAAATGATAAAATTTTAAAACGGCCACCAGACGGACAAGATGCATTTTGTAATTTGACGATATTTTTCAACCATTATACTGACTGCAAAAGACTAGTTGTAAAATAGTTTATAATATATATGTACCCCTTTGAATAAGGAATAAAATTGTATATTATTCAGTTATTCATTTTGGTCAAAACTGGACTATATGATTTTTAAAAATGGGCGATTCAAATGTATGGCTAGCAAACATTAATATGTCATTTCACCAAAATGTTATGGATATCTTAGTTTAATTTAGGGATAATTGTATGACCTTGTGTCAAAATTCTGAATCGTTATAAAATAAATAGAGGAGAGAGGTAGTGAAAGAATGAAAGATGAATAATAATGATTTGCTTACAAAATTAACTATACTAATATTATTATTATTAATATTTACTAGCCGGAAGAGAGTATAAATTAATATTATATAATTTTATTATTGTGAACTTTATTTATGCTGGCGTATATTCGTTAGGAATAAATGGCAGTAAAAGATTACTTCAGTTATTACCTGATCCCGTCATTATGTTTTTAAAGATTGCCTTGGAGTTTTTCAAGTAAACCAAGCCATAATCCAACATAAACCATAACTATCTAAAATTATTATGCCTTGAAATCTTACATCATTTTGGATGTATTATGGTTTGGCTTAGGCAGGGCTTAATGAATTTAAACCCAAGCCCCAATATGTAATATTATTAATTTGTATGATTAAAATAGTGTGAACTATTTTTGTCGGATTGCCCATAGCATATCTAAGCTATTATGATTTATTTTAGGAAGGGTTTAATTGATATTTTTTAAACTAACCAGCATAACTTGAATTTGTATTTTTAGTTCAATGATAACAAATACGAAGTTTAATGTGCACTATTTATGTCGAATCTTAACAACCTACCTCCATCTCCTCGCCACTGTCAAATTTAATATATTACTAGCTGAAGTACCCGGCTTCGCACAGGGTCGCTTCGTGGTTATATTTATCTTAGATATTTAAAAAATTATAAGAGGTAATTATTTTTTTAATATTAAAATATCTGTAAAATACAATATGGCAATATGAAAGTAATTCTAATAGGAGTAAAGGTCAAACAAAAGAACACTAAATTAAAATCGAATCCAAAATATGCAAACGTTATTAATGTTACTAATATGTAGTAAAAATAAATCAAAATTTGATGGAAAAAACAAACAACAAACTTTGTATTTTATATAATACTAATTTAGAAACCTTTGCAGGTGTGCGTACAACAACTGACAAAAGTTTCATCGCAATCGGATGAATGGTATAGGAATGCATACGAATAGAAGAAGAAGATGATTTTCTAATTCAGAAATCTTCATGGGTATGCGCACGACAACTCACCAAAGTTTCATTGCAATCGGATGAATGGTATAGGAACGCATACGAATAGAAAAAGAAGAAGATGGTTGTACAAATTCAGAAACCTTTGCGGGTGTTGACACAACCACTGACGAAAATATCATCGCAATCGGATGAATGATATAGGGACCATACGAATAAAAGAAAATAAAAGGAAGAAGAAGAAGAAGAAGATGATGATTTTTCTAATTCAGAAACCTTCATGGGTGTGCATACAACCACTTACCAAAATTGCATCGCAATCGGATGAATGGTATAGGAACGCATATGGGACAGACAGACATTCATTTTTATAATATATTAGTATAGCCTATACTCTTCGCGCAATTACAAGCAATAAGTTGACAAAGTTTTATCGCAATCGGATGAACGGTATGGCAGCGCATAAAATACGAACAAACAAACAAACAAATAATAATTTTTATATAATAGATTTCATTAATTATTGATAAGAATGATTGAAGCTTTTTTTCCCATATTGTACCATTATACCGGATGAACGCTTTCTGAAACTAAGCAATCTGTAATAAGAGCAACGCTCGTATAATGGTGAGCCAACTCTCTACATCTCGTCAGCGTTTCGGTGTAAACAGACATTAGCGAAACCTGAGCTCGAATCAGCGCAAACATCTATAATACTTTGGAAATGTGTTTATCTACAAATCACAACTTATACTCTTGTTAGACGTTTCCAGCAAAGTGATATCAACACCTTAAGTTATTAGGTTGTATTAATAACTGTCTGCAAACTGGGTGTAAATTCGTTATCTTGCAAGATCGCTCCGTCTAATTAATTTTATCGGTATTATCTTGTAATGAATTATACTACTTAAAATAAATAAGAGAAGGTTAACTTAGTATTAGAAATAACCAGAAATAAGATACATTTTGTTATGGAATGGCGGGATCAACTTCATATTTGAGTCGTATTTTGCGACCCGGATTTCGTATTTCGGCATCTTCAGGCACTGTGTGCCCTTACCAAAAGGCCAAATTTACGCTGACAATGAATACAATTAACCCCAACTTATATAACAAAACAAAACAATAAAGTAGGTAAAAACTTTATCACCTACCTATTATGGTGTATGTGTGTGTGTATACTTATAAATATATATGCTAGAAAAAAAATCAAGGCTATCCGATAATTATTATAGAACAATCATACAGAGCACAAATAAATTAGTACTATGTCTGATTTTATTACTCGACCATATCCGATCCTAATAGGATCATACTATGGGCCTCCACAGGGTGGAGGTTTATTTGAACATATTTTGTTTTTACGATAAATGGATGTCAACCTATTAGGTCCACACTCTGACTCATACATAAATTGAAAAATAATATGACGTGTACTTGTCAGGCCCAGGATTTGAACCTGGGACCCACGACGCTATGGGACGACGCTTAAGCCGGTCGGCCAACGTGGGTCAACTTTCAAATTGCGATTACTCTATAACATGATTTCGAGACTTACCAACTCTCGGCAGTAAACCCACGAATATAATATAATAATATGCATTTTTAATTCAACGAAAACAAATAAGTATGACCGAAAAAGTGTGTTTGAAAAACTTAAAAAAATGATTTTTAAAAACAGACCAGCACTATCTATAATTTGTATTCTTAATTAACTGATTAAGTCTTACTGACAAAGATTGTTGTGCACTATTCATGTCGGATTATAACAGCCTACCTCTACCCCTCGCCACTGGATCCTTTATTCACCGTACTTTATAATATGCCGCCGCTATGCAACGCATGACCTGCCTTTCCCCACCGAACGTCCCTGAATGCATATTATATTCAATTATATAGATCGATGTAATTTGAGTTATATCTGTCGACAACTAATCATCATTACATGTCACCATTTATTATTTTTATTTTCATATTTCGCCAATAAAAATAATACATGGTGACATATTGTAATAATTATAATGATGTATGCCTTTCAAATACAGTGATTGCAGTCATATAAGTACCTATAAGCTCAGAATATCAGTCATTATGCGACATTTTTTTTATCACGGGAAAAACTCCGTTATAAATCGCAGTTCTCAGTTCCCAAATAATACGACAAAATATTCATCAGAATCACCACCGACACTGACAGAGAATTTTTAGGGTTTTCGCAAGGTGGTTTCATAGGCCCTCACCTGGCCAAATTCAAATTACCAATACCCGATGCAGTAGACGAATGGTTTTTAATAAGGCATATTCCTTAGCCGGCACAATTTTCATTTGACTAAGATCAAGTAGAGTAGTTTCCATGCCAAAGTCTTCGATCAAAAGAAACTCGATAGTAAATGCAAGGTACGAGTATCTAGAAAAAAAATATTTTGGCCTATAAACTGATTTTTTTTTAGAATTATTAATAACCATGTCTTTGCTTTTTCGTACAAGGTGGTTGCTAGTAATTTTGAACAATCACAAACACCCAGGCTTTGAAAAAATCACATAGATATTGTGTCTTCACTGGGAATCAAAACCAGAACTCTCGGGTGGAAGGCCAGCGCCTTGCGCACTGCACCACGAGAGCCGCCCTATAAACTGATTCTCAGAGCGATATAAAATAAATGTATGTAAAAGTATAAAATAATTATTCTTGGCTCTAAAAAATTGGCTGCTTTTTTATCTGATCCAGAAACTTTCTCCATTATGGACGAAACTGGGCGGCCGATTTTCAATTATTAATATTTATTTTGTCAATTATTTATAATTCCCTAGTGACAAGATTCTGCTATATCAATCTATTAACGTTTATGATTTTTTTTTTTAATTTCTAGCTCCTTCTCAAATCAAATAACTTTGGACCGTTTAACTGTCATTTATATTTAGATACCAAAAACTATGCATTTGGCTGAAAATATACACACATAGTTAAGTAAGTTTATGGAAATTTTCTTGCTTCTGACGATAGAAAGTATGTGAAAATATTATTATTTATCAATGCAAATAGAATACATATTGAATATTTGCATCGGAATGCATTCATATTTGCATGAAGTTACTGGAAAACTCAACACGAATGCATATAATATGCTCACTTTATTATGTTTATATTATACGATATATTAAAATATGAAAACGGTATATAAATAGGTTATACTCACCATTCCATATTATCTTAGTCTTTTTTATAAATAAAGCAAATAGGTAAAGTATAAATAAAAACTTTTAACACATAAAAATCTATAAATTTAAATATAAAGTAAATAGGTAATTAATGAACATGACGTTTACAAATTCATATTAATTATTTTTACAATTAAATTAAAGCCTTCATAAAATGTCATAAAATATTCGTTTACATTATATAAAATACCATTATGCCATTCAAATATCATAAAATATAATTTCTGATTTTTTATAGAAAGAAGATTTTTTATCTATTATGGTTTGGAAGGCAGAGCTTAATGAATTAAAATAATTACCAGATAAAAAGAACTTTTTATATACAACGTTTTCAATCATATAATCTTGACTTGGCTAGCTTAAACGATCAAAAAAAATTGTACTTGATAGAAATAATACTGAAATGTCATCTTGACATGTCATATTAACGCACATATATATTCATAATTTAGTTGCTAGGACCCCAGACCCCTATAGCAACCAATAATGGTGTCGAAATAACTTTTCATACAAAACATAATTAACTGAAAATGAATTCAATTCTACTTAAAGATTGCTAAAAGTATTAAAAAAAGCATTGGCATCGTGTTCTGATATATTCTAAAAGTTTCAAATGTCTATCTAGTCGGGAAGTTAGTTAAAAATCGATTGCAAGATTTGTACCTGACAAAGAACCACGAGAATACGAGCTAAGAAAAATGTTGTAAAAAACTAACCAACAACATCTTTAATACACGTCATTATTCTTAATTCACTAAAACAAATAAGTATGACTGAAAAAATGTGCACTATTTTTCTTGGATCGCCCATCATAGCATACAAAAACTATTATGATTTGGTTTAGACAGGGCTTATTTGATTTTTTAAAACTGTCTTAAAAACAATATCTGCAATAAATTAGTCGTCTTAGTTCAATGAAAACAAATATGTATAACTGACAAAGTTTAGTATGCACTATGTCAGATCTTTACAGCCTACCTTCATCCTTAACCGCTGGGGGCTATGGTATTCGTCATTAGTATCCGGAGTAGTTATGTCACATAATATCAAATTAATATACAGTCATCAATCCTAATACAGTGAATACTCTGTTATTAGTCCAAGATCCCATAGACTTTTCATATACATGATATTAGGAACGCATTCTGACAATTGGAATAGGTTTTAGGGGTCACAAAGATATATAATGTCGATGTTGCCAGGCGATATTAGTGGTAAAATTTTTTTATTGGGGTTTTAATTTTTTTTCCTATAACCCATCAAAAATTGTTCTGAGTTCTTCAATAAAACCAAGACCGAATCAGGGATTGATTGAAAATGCAATAATTAAACCATGCCATCGGCATGGTCGTAGAAAGGTTCGTCCCATTTGAAAAAATAAAAATAGCGGGTAGTGCAATGTGTTCAAAATTAGCGATTCTTAGAATCCTTCTTGGCTTAAATTATTTTATTTAGTAGCATTTTTGTATAGAATCACCCAGATTCGTTTCATTGCTATATATATGCATATGACATTCGTTTTAGTATTATGGTTAAACCAGAAACAGTGAGTGTAGGTTGCGTATATAGGTAGTTGAATACATGAAATAACGATAACCACTGACCACACTAAATACACATTTATTTAAAAAAAAAAAAAAACAACAAGTCAGGTGTTCAAACTGCTTTAAGTATCATGATCACAGTTTTTACAAACACTACTTACACATTTTCACAATGATATACATGCCAAAGCTGATTTTTTATAACTACATGATAATGAATGGCAGTTAGAATTTTACATGTGCATGGTTTAACTAATAATTTGGTAGAGGTTCATTCTTCATTTGTCATGGATACAAATTATTTTCTCGTAATTCATAGCCAAGTTGTAAGAAATCAATAGGCTCAATAGTGGATCAGATGAGCTTTTCCATAAATAAACTTGTGATAATAAATAAACACTAATATCGCCTGGCAACATTGACATTATATCAGTGGCGAAGGGTGGAGGTAGGCTGTTAAGACTCGCTATAAATAGTGCACACTAAACTTTTTTAGTCATAAGTATTTGTTTTTATTGAACAAAGACTACAATTTACAGATGGTGTTAGTAAGTTTTTAAAAATCAATTAAACCCTGCCTAAACGAAACCATAATAGTTTTGGTCTAATTTGGGCAATTCGACAAAATTGTGCACACTTTTTCATTCATAGTTATTTGTTTTCGTTGGATTAAAAAGACATATTACACATATTGTTGCCCTGCCTAAACCAAACTATAATAAATAAAAAATAGTATTCTATTTATAAAATATTCAAAGTTGTGTATGATTTAATTGCATATTTTATAGATAGACATGTATTTTTTGACTATTATCTATTATGGCTTGGTTTCTCAGGGTTTAATTGAATTATAAAAACTAACTAACACTATCTGTATATTGTAGTCTTATTTCAATGAAAACAAATACGTATGTCTGAAAAAGTTTAATGTGCACTGTTTATGGCGGATCTTAAGAGCCTACCTCCACCCTTCGCCACTGCATTATATATATATTTGTGACCCCTTGAACCTATTCCAATTGTCAGAATGCGTTTCGCGTATTATGTATACGAAAACTCTATGGGATCCTGCACTATATATAATATACGAGTACCTGAATGTATTTAAAAACTTAGTACTTAGGTGATTTACAATAATTATTACAATATAATACACGCTGCTATCATTCATGTTTGTATCATTTGTATTTCATTAATTAATATAAAATTTACACTCTTTGACAAACATTATACGAATTATGTATTTCTTGCAATGAAATTGTATTTTGAATTCGAATAATATTTTTCTTCAATGTCAGTCTGTTTGAAGTAGAGCTTTATTGCCATTGCAATGTATAAAGCATATTTTAGCATACAAAGTATTCGAAAATGCACTATTGTGGATGATAATATTATTATTCCTAGTTTTTTAAAAATATAATATCGTGTGGAATTTCAAAAGTTGGTAAGTTTCGAAATCATGTTATGGGGTAATATTAATCGCAATTTGAAGTTATACATGTTCTATAAAATCAAACATAATGCTAATTTATTATTTTTGCTTTATGTGCATGTTCTAAATATCGGATGAGCTTGATTTTTTTTTCTAGCATACATATTTATATTATAAACATATAATTTGTTGATAACTCTAAATAGGTACATAAATTATCGACTTACCAACGTTTGGCAGCAATCCCACGATATAAACGTCTATATCAGGGGTTGCCACACTTTTTTTTTCTAGGATCGACTAGTTGAAAAAAATATTTATGGCAATCAACTGATATCACTTGTGATTATATCATACGAGAACAATAAAAATCCATTTTTTATAATTCAAATACCTATGTATTTTGAAAACAAATATTTTATACACATAAAAAAACTCTTTACTCCTTACTTCAATTATAGTTTGTCAATTTATGGCTACGGCCGTATGTTGTAGCTTAACCACTGGGGAATGACAAAAGAAATGGCGTATTTCAAAAAACACTACCATATTCTTAGGTCAATAATTATTATAAAGCAATCATTATTCATAAGATGTTTATTACACTTGAATAGTCAAAGACATAGCTTATAATAAATATCTTTAGAATCATCTGCAAATGTGTTAATCTTGCCGATTTTTTGAATAAAAAATGCCTAATTCTTGTCAAATTTGGGATCACAGAGATTATCAATATAATTTTTTATCGTAAATATTTTACAAAAATTATCTCGTCATAAATTATACTAATGGTTTTATAAATGCGATTAAAAATTAATAAATGTAAAACATTTCAACACCCACTGCACATGAGAGCTGCATGAAATATGACTATATTCTAAAACATTAGAGCGAGAGGTTTAAAAGAATACTATTTTATGTAACAAAAATACTTTATGCAGTCATCAAATGTTTAAAATAAATATAAAAGATAATAAGGCTTCAAAATTATATAAATAGATTATCTACAACGTTTAAGGAGTGTCCAGGATCATGGTTTTAAAATACAATAAAAACTCAATTTTGACCTACGACAAGCATGTGGGCCGTTTAAATAAATTCTATAAAATATGAATTATCATTTAATTTCATTAATAATCATATCAGATCAAATTGCATCGCACAGCTATGTAATTTAAAATTTAAATATTCCTTGAGGAACATTGCGCCGTAGGCGACTTTTTTACTTTTCGAGCAAATTTTTGGTTTGTGTTTTTAATTGGTTGACCCGCTACGCCGGGCTCCCTTCAGAGCCCTGTCAGACCCTTCCTTGTGGGAGCCATGCCTGCTGGTGTATAAAGCAATGATAAGTGATAAAAGTGCGTACTGTTTCCTTATTTTTATTCAATTCAATTCATTTATTTTTTTAACATATTGTTGACATTACAAATTATAAGTTTAAGACGTTCACAACATGGCATTTAGAAACAAAGATATATAAATATAATAGTATTACATAAAAAAAGAGATATATCAGTAGATTAATTAGATAGGTACAAGAAAGTACGTCGGATGAGTTAAGCAGACCCTATTTTAAGAATTTATAAAACAACATCCACTTAAACTCATTTTCACGTAGGTGGAATATATCAACACCCGAAGCAATTTCATTGAACATAGTTATCACTCTCCCAATTGGCATTACCAGTGGCAGGTTGGTTCTGCACCTGATAAACAACTGATGGTCTCTATTTCTAAGATAGTTATCAGGGACACACACAGGCCAACACTGCCCAGAATGGCAGAAGTCTCATTTATACCTTGTATAAGTCGAAAAAAATACGTAGCTAAATAAAGATTTCTTCTAAATTGCAGACTGCAGTATGTCAGCATGCCTAAGAGAAAGTCAGTTGGATAAAGCCACGGATAGTATCCATACAACCTCAAGTAAAGGAGTCTCAAGAATTTGTTCTGTACCCTCTCCACCATAAGGCCATACTTCAACTGGTGCGGTGCCCAAACAATAGACCCCACTCTCAAGTCTGATTCGAAATAAAGAATTAAATAAAAGTTTTAATACTGTAACATCTGAAAAGACCCGGGAAGTACGCATGACGAAGCCCAACATTTTAAGCGCTTTGTTACAAATGGTAACTATAATATGGCTAATAAATGTCAGTTTACTCTCAAATGTAATGCCAAGATCCCTTACAGATAATATTCGTGACAGAACTCTGCCATGCATCGAGTATTGGAAAAACAACACTTTTGAGGCTCTGGTAAACGATAAAAGATTGCATTTATCAATATTAAATTCTAGTTTGTTACGCCTGCCCCAATTTAATACATTATCTATATCAAGTTGGAGCTGACGACAATCGTCCAAGGTGACAACTTCCAAAAAGAGTTTCAAGTCATCAGCAAACAACAAAAACATAGTATTTTTTATTACCAATGCTATGTAATTTATAAAAATCGTGAACAGCAACGGCGCTAATTTTTTACATAAAGTAATAAACCCAACATGATTCCTAACCATAGCAGGATCTTCATCAGTCGTTACCGATACTAGTTTATGAATAGGAAATCGACTACGATTAATATACGACTTAAATGCATTAAATATATCTTCTCTTTTGGATCGTTCCTCCATTGGTAAAACTGTTATTAATTCTTCTGAATCAAACATGTCTTTAAAAACCAATCGAATAAAAACGCATAGTTGTGCAATATCCGTGTAATCTACCGACTTGTCAAATTGCAAGGATAGGAGTTTATATTAATTTTATTAATGTTCTCCTGTAGAATCTCTTCCAAGTTCTCATCACTTGTGTTCTTCGCATGAGTGTATTTCTTGATAATTATATGTAAGAGAAGAGATAAGAACCAGCGGATTATAAGAGCTAGTTTTGACTCGTTTCAACAAGAAATAGTACAATATATTATTATGTCCGCGATCGACCAAAAATACCTTCGCGATCGACGCACTGGCCATCCCTGATCTATATTAACAATACACTAATTTGTATTGTATAATATATTTATACTTTTCACGGTAAATCCCTAATGGCCAGTGGCGAAGCGTGGAGATAGGCTGTGGTAGATAACTGAAAACAAGTCCTAGGACAGCTATAATAATTAAAGTAAGCACTTATATTTCGATTTCATCTTTAATATTTTACTAAATAAATAATATTGTATTTTACCTATTTATAATAGACTGTATCCGAAAAAAACGACGGCACTAATATAAACCACCTCAACCGCGGTTCGAACTTGATTTATAAAATTGTATTATCACGAGAGTCTGATGCTTAGACCTTGAGACCACGGTATGAAACCAGCGCGCCAAAGTAAAGGTATACATAGTATTGTATATAATACAAAACAAAGAGTCTGTTAGGCTTTATAAAAAAAAACTTAGGTCACGTGATAGAATAATATGTACTTATATCTGTTTTTTATAAAACGTGTGTCAGAACTATCTGGATTAAAATATACATAACTTGAAAACACCTATAAAAACCCACTAGAAAAAAAAATATTTGAAAAAAATAAGAAACTTGACTGGATTTGAACCCGTATAATCATTGGTGTCGTGTCAAGCTGTGCATTAAGGCGCTTCAGTGAAACGGCAAATAATTTTCAATTATAGGCGCGACAAAATTTTGGACTCGCTGGCAGTCTGAGAGCGAACGTCGAGGTGTAAATACGTCAATTTGTTTCGGTTGCGACGGAGGGTATTAATTCTTAAATTGTGTAAAGATGACTAAAAACGTTACCCATTTACTTTAACAAGAAAAAATGTCAATGAATATATTATTATTGTTACTGATAATAAACAGAACATTAAATGGACGCATGTTGGATTTATATGACAAATTATATTTCGTTCGGCATGCGTCATTTGCACCCGCGACCCGCAATCCGCGCATCGCCTAGCCACGATCTTTTAAGACCATGCCTCAACTGAAGTATAACCTTAACCAATTATGCTACGAGCCTCCTATCTAATGACGACAATTTAAACTAGTAGGTCATACATAAAAGGCTTATCAAATTACGTTATTATTAAAGTATTGTATCATGTTCTAAAATTATCCATGGCCTTTTAGTCTACTTTAGTAACAAATAAAACGGCTTTACAATTATCATATTACAGGAAGAAATAATTTAGAAATCAAATACATACTTTACAACATACACAAATTAAATTTGTAGCAAACTGTTTTGGATTTAAATTAAACTAGTAATAGGATAGTAAACAAATACGGTATTTTATCATCCGATTTCATTAAATTTCCTCTACCTTACAGCATGTTTACTGAACTTGCATAATACAATTTATTCTAAAGCACGAAGCTTAAAATAATAAGCTTTTTAATCAAGTCCATTGAAAAGGGCTTTAAAGCTAGGATGCGCAGCAGGTTGCAGTTATTATGTATGTACGAGTGACTTTATTTGTACCGATTGGACGTTTGCAAATTCTCGTAGTATCTAAACAATATTATGGACATTGTAAAATACTGCCAATGTGTATTTACTAGACTAAGTGGAGGTCGGCCACGATCGGGACGATCTTTGCATTATCATATTATACTACCCGAAACTGATCAATTCACCAATCACGGAGCTTTTTAAGCCCTAAAATTTGGCGTCGTTCTCTGCTATGCTTTACGTTGATCTTTCCTTGGATGATTAATTGGGAATTGCTGTACTTTTGTCCTCTCATAATGTGGTTTTCTGGTTTTGATACCACGCAAAACTTTTCGGTCGTTTCCAATTCAATTGAGAACTTCAACATTTGTCACTCGGTCAGTCCAATGAATTTTGAAGATGCGTCTATACAGCCACATATGGAAAGCTTCAACATGAAATCTCTTAACCTCGTTTAACCTATTGGATCCTATCTGCGCCAGTTTGACGCCGGTGTTACAGGATGCAGGACATGATGAAAATCAAACAATTTTAATCATATTTTGATTTTTTTAAAGTTTAAATTACTTAATAATAGATGTAGCTATCATTAGTTATATATAGTCCAATATATTTTTTGAGAAATATTTGATTTATGAAATCTATTTTTATTTGAA
Organism: Rhyacophila brunnea; assembly: GCF_057557595.1. NCBI lineage: Eukaryota > Metazoa > Arthropoda > Insecta > Trichoptera > Rhyacophilidae > Rhyacophila > Rhyacophila brunnea. The sequence goes on along the minus strand of NW_028232904.1, from coordinate 23,394,827 downwards.
TTTGTCAAAATAATGATCAGTTTGGTAGGTATGAGGTGTTTGAGACAGTAAAAAACATAAAATGGCCCTCCATCTTTTAAATATCTTGAAGAGTTTTATATTTATCTCCAGTTTTAGTATATCTCCTTTTTATTATTTACTTCTATCATGGACTTTTTATCTATGTCAGTTTGTATAAAAAAGGGCTAAAAAACGCAAAAAAAATATACTCGACATGTTTTTTTCATTCCACTTATACACAAAGTTAACTTAAAATGTAAATAATAGAAAAATTTAATACCTATAAATATTTAAAATATATATATTTGAATTGAAGTTATATGAGTTATATCAATTTGAGTAATCAGTGTGCCTTTTTAAGTGATCCTGAAAAATTAATTCTGTCGTTTATACTTCCATAACATAGAAAAAATGAGAGAACAGAACAATGAACCATACACAGTCTTAAACTTATGTTAAAGTCTTGGTTGCTAAGGGTGCATCTCATTTTGAGAGAGACAATCCTTACGATTTCAATTCTACTTTGTATTTCTTTAGACTAGACTCATTTTTCATTGCTTCATGTTATTAAAATGTATAGTGAGTCACATGTTCAATCAGTTATGTGTTAATATCAAAACTTGTATTAGTGTTTGGTGTCGCTAATTTTGTTTTCTTGTGGTTCACTTTTAAACCATTTACGAATTGCTAATCTCATTAACCCTTTCTACTAATTCAGGCAAACCCTTTAAGCCATCCGCAATCAGCACTGTATCATTAGCGGAGGTTATTAATAGGTTTCCCATTAATCATAACACCTGCAGATTTACCTTGTAAGGCTTCCTTTAAAGTAGCTTCTAAAAACAGGTAAATAGTAGAGATGATAATACATTATTATACCCCTGTCGTACACCGTGATGAATTTTTATCTTTCCACTGATTTCGTTTTTAAACTTAATGATTGCTATAATATTCTCTTCTTGGTCGTGCACTCATGGCTAAGGATCGTGACCACATTTAAATTTCGCCATCCTTTGAGCGACCAAGACTTGCCATCCTTCTCGAACTTCCACTTCTCTCAGGGCAGAATGGATGGTGCCCCCAGTCAGCTCTTTCAGTTGGTCGCTCCATCGTGCAGACGCTCTTCCTCTGCTTTGCCTTCCCTGGAGGCTACCCAAAACTACCAGTCTCTCCAGGTTGTCCAGTCCACACCTGACAATATGTCTAAAAATCTGCAGAATTCTTCTCAGACATATCGTCGAGAGCCGTTCCTTTATCTTCAGTCTCTGGATGACTGACTAGTTCGTCCTGTGCTCCATCCAAGAAATGCGAAGCATTCAGCGCCAACACCACATCTCAAAGGCATCAATTGCCTTCCGTTCTCTTGCCTTCAGAGTCCACGACTCGACTCCGTATAGAAATATCGAGAACACTAATGTTTGCACAAGCATCATTTTTGTGGCAATCTAAATTTTCCGATACTTCCATATAGTAGTAGGGCGTATCATTGCATTTTTTGCAATCTGTGTGCGCCTTCTTATTTCCGCTTTGCATCCGCCCTTTCCACTGATGCTCGATCCAAGATATACAAACTCGTCAACTGTTTCGAGGTTTTGGAGTGTATTTGGTGTTGGTAGAAGGTTGGCCCGATCAACAACTATTAACTTGGTCTTATTCCTATTAATAAGGAGGCCGTATTTGCTACTCTCTTCCTCTACCCGGTGTAGCAGCTCTGTGAGTTTTCTTTCATCAGCAGCGATTAGTGTGGTATCATCTGCATATAAATTTATGACAAAAACTTTTTTATGAAAAGGTATGTATATTTTCCACAACATGCACCAACGTACCAGTTACTGTCAATATAATAATCAATACTGATTACTGCACATATTACCTGATGCCATTCTAGTGATTACTATATAATTGTATTGACAAAGTATTTTTTCATAATATGTGACTTTGATTTTGCTTACTCCATCACAAGAGTGACGAAAGAATTAATTTACAACCTAACTCTATCAACGGTACAGACTTACCAAAGATTTCTTAAAGAATTATTTTCCCTTAGACACATAAACTTCCAAGGTAGGTCCTACAGGCCTATATTCTTTTGTATTGATTCACATAAGGTATTTTATTTACCTTTTACTCTTGAAATCTGGAAAACCTACCCCTATCTACTACCTGGGTACGCGCTCTCTAGAGGCCACAGGCTTGTGTATTACTTATCTATCTTTGTTTTCCTTGAGGAAATTTAGTAGTAGGTACTTCTCTGTATTAGTTTTTATCAATTCAATTAAATCTCTTCCAGATTTCTGGAAGAAAATCATAGTCATCACTAACTTTGCATAATTAAAATATACATACGACAAAAATAATTGAATTTCTATATTATGATCATTGCAGAATTTAATTTTGCAATATTGTAATGCCTTCATGCTGTTTGCGTACCATTGGAATTCAAATTCCTCGTCTAGAATTTTTTCAAATGTGTATTTGATCTAGATTCTATTCTAAAAATAGTTTGATAGCTGTTTTATTAATTGTATCGTTATAAGCGTCCATAAAAAGTCTGAGAAATCGGGAGCATTCTCCAAGATACAGAAATACTAATCTGCAGTTTTTAATTTAAATTAGGAAGCATAATTATTGGAGTTCATCAAATTGCTTCAGATATCGACATATTCCACTTGTGTTAGTTGAGTATAGATGGACGATGTTTTTTTTTTAATTCATAAGGTAGAGTATTATAATAAACTCACTCAATTTATTTCCTTGTATTTATATAATTAGGTTAGTATCTTATATAGTACTATTTAACTATTTGCGCAATTGACAAATTGTTTTCATATGGTTACATACTTATTTTTTATCACGTTGTGAACATCTTCAACTTTTAATTTTTACCACGTTTCTCTTAGCTCGTATTCTTGTTTGTCCGGTGGTTGTTTATTCAGTACAAATTTTGTAATCGATTTTTAACTAACTTTCCGGATAGCAACATTTGAAACTTTTAGAATATATCAGAACACGATGCCAATGCATTCTTTTATTACTTTTAGCCATCTTTAAGTAGAATTGAATTCATTGTGAGTTAATTCTGTTTTGAATGAAAAGTTATTTCGGAAGACATCCGTAATCTAATCTACTATTATTGGTTGCTAAGGTGGTGGTCCTAGCAACTAAATTATTAATATATACGTGCGTTACTATGGAAATCAAAATGACATTTCAGTATTCTATATTTGTTTGTTTGTTGCAAAATAGTAAAAAAAATGATTTGTTGACAATCGCCTTATTTGTCCTGAATTATTAATACATAGAATTGTCAAGTTTATAATGATTCAACAGAAAATTTAAAAACGTGGTATATAAAAAAATATTTTTATCTTGTAATTATTATTGTTTGGTCCTATTAATGGATGACGTTAAATGTAATTCAATTTAAAATGCATTGCTTATAAATAAATAATATCTATTAATAATGTTATATACCTACCATTGACTTTGATACTGGAGTGAAAGTCGGAATAAGCTCAGTCGACTAAGCTGAATTTTGTGAACAGCATAATATACGTAGGTAAAACTAAAGTGTCTCTCTGCAATTTTAGAATATTTGCATTTTCATTAGCTGTTTATATTTCATGAATTGAGTTGATAGATTAGTCGCTTTTTCCAAATCGCTGCTGGTAAAAAAATCACGTTGATTCTTCAATGTGTATAATAATTGTGTCGCCACATTTCAAAATCAGCCAAGTCCACATTTAGGTATTTTTGAAAACCACTGCTTTCTAACATTTCTGCATTATCAAAATGTGGAATTTATTAATTTCAAATATTCTATACTCGAAATAATATAAACTTTCACCCTTGTGACTGTGTATTTGAGAAAACAAAAAGCTGTTTTTCTCCTATTCATCTATTATGGACTTGGCTGATTTTGAAATCTAGCGACACAATTGATTCAGTACAAGGATCTAATGTAGGAATAACTTACAATTGTTTCTTTTAAAATGTCTATTAATATTACCTATATTACATAGAGGTCAATTATTAATGTGCTCCGCGTATGACCTTAAAATGGTAATTTACTATAATAACTGTATTATTAAAATTATGTATTATAACAATAAAAAGATTTAGGAAATATTATTTTTGAAGTTATACTTCTTTTGGCGCGTTTGGAAAATCAGATCAGAGTGTATTTTTGGCGTGTGACATGTTACATATAATTTAATTTTTTACATGAAAAAAAACGAGCTCGATGAATTCGAACCACCGATTATTCGGTTATCAGCCGAACGCACTACCTTTACGCCACATTATGATACTGCAATCGTAACGATTATACAGTTTAATATATTGAAGTTTAGAATTGTTCCGTTGCCTAGGCAGCGAATTTATTATTGTCGGTTAATTATTATTTATAATTATTATTAATAATTAACAAGATAATTAAGAGCTAGTCAAAGAATCTAGTTTATCACAAGTTTTGTTTTTGTTTTGTTATGCCAAAGAAGTATAACTTCTAATGCGCATACATAAGTACACGCCCCGATTTTTCTATAAAATATACCTATCTATATAAAATTAGATAATTATGATAGTATTTACAGAAAATTATCGAGCACTCCGGTTCGTAAAATATTCTGCTAGGTACTCTATATTATTGAAAAAAAAAGATTTATTTTATAAAATATACCTACATAAAATTAGATAAATATTTTCTTAAAATTATCGAGCGCTCCGGTTCATTAAATATTCCATTGTAAGCGTTTTTCTACTATATAAAGGCTAATATGCTCCGTTTAGGATCTAGCATGATAATTTACTATGATAACCTTCTAATTAAATATTTGGGTATTATGAACAAGAAAAGTGTTTAGGAAATATTATTTAATCAATGAAATCAATCAAATTACTAACTAAAAAACCAAAAACAGAATTACCAGGAACTGAATTACCCCTTGTGTGTTTTAATGTTTATAATATTAATTACAAACAAACCGAAATGGTGACAATAAAATTATACTTGGTCATACGTAGTCAAAAACCGAGGCAGTAACAAACTCAGATAAATCCCCCAAATTGGATAGGTATCGAATCAAGGCCCCATTGTTAGGCAAGTCCTATTGCTATTTCGGAGTTAAAGGTTTAGAACGAGCACCATAAAGGTAATGTTTATTCGGCCATTACCGTCTCTATGGGAGTCTGCTCTACCAATTGTCTTCGGTGCTGCCAGATAAAATAACACTTTCATCCTGCGCAGAGATTTAAAATGGTGGGCCGTACGTTTTACTGCCACCTGTTAATTTTGTTTATTTAATGACTCGCCGATAATGTGAAATCTCGACTTTAAGTTATTTTGAGTAGGTAATGAATTAACTATTAACCGTGGCTATTTTGCATATCGACTGTAGAAAGGAAAACGGGCGTAATCTACACAAATCAAATTTTACAGAAGGCACAAAACGTTTTTGTTATGGTTTCCGGTTGAAGTTAAAATACAATAATTACAAGATAAAAAGAAGTTTTTATATACAACGTTTTTAAATTTTCTGTTGAATTATTATGCTCAATATGCTCAAACTTGTACTTGATATGAAGTAAATAAAAAACAAACAAACAAAATAAAAAATACTGAAATGTCATTTTGATTTCCATAGTAACGCACATATATATCAATAATTTAGTTGCTAGGACCACCTACTTAGCAACCAATAATAGTGGATTGGATTACAGATTTCTTCCGGAATAACTTTTCATACAAAAAAGAATTAACTGAAAATGAATTCAATTCTACTTAAAGATGGCTGAAAATATTAAAAGAATGCATTGGCATCGCGTTCTGATATATTCTAAAACTTTAAAATGTCTAGCTAGTCGGGAAGTTAGTTAAAAATCGATTGCTAGATTTGTTCTGGATAAACTCATACCGGACAAACAAGAATACGAGCTTATAAAAACGTTGTAATAAAATAGACATAGCGTTGAAGTGCATGATAATTAATAATTTTGTTTTTATATCCCTAATCTGATATTTATTATTGGGTTAATTAACGGCCCACGTGCTCGTCGTAGGTCAAAATTTAGTTTTTATTGTATTTTCAAACCATGATCCTGGACACTCCTTAAACGTTGTAGATAATCTATTAATATAATTTTGAAGCCTTATTATCCTTTATAGTTATTTTAAACATTTAATGACTGCATAAAGTATTTTTGTTACATAAAATAATATTCTTTTAAACCTCTTGCTCTAATGTTTTAGAATATAGTCATATTTCGGTACATAACTGTGCAGTGGTGTTAAGATTTTTTACGTTTATTAATTTTTAAACGCATTTATGAAACTAATAGTATAATTTATTACGAGATAATTTTTGTAAAATATTCACGATAAAAAATTATATTGATAATCTCTGTGATCCCAAATTTTACAAGAATTAGGCATTTTATTATTCAAAAAATCGGCAAGATTAACACATTTGAAGATGATTTTAAAGATACTTATTATAAACTATGTTTTTGACATTCAAGTGTGATAAACATCTTATGAATAATGATTGCTTTATAATAATTATTGACCTAAGAATAAGGTAGTGTTTTTTTGAAATACGCCATTTCTTTTGTCATTCCCCAGTAGTGGAGCTACAACATACGGCCGTAGTCATTAATTGACAAACTATAATTGAAGTAGGGAGTAAAATGATATTAACGCGCGTGTTTGAAAATGTACCGTTTAAAAAAAAATAAAAAATAAATTGGTTAAGTACATGTTCAAACACGCGCGTTAACATAATTTTACTCCCAACTTTAACTATAGTTTGTAAATGTATGGCTACGGCCGTATGTTGTAGCCTAACTACTAGGGAATCACAAAAGAAATGGCGTTTTTTTCAAAAAAACACTACCTTATTTTTATCGATTTTAACTAACTTCCCGACTAGCTAGACATTTGAAACTTTTAGAATATATCAAAACACGATGCCAATGCATTCTATTATTACTTTTAGCCATATTTAAGCAGAATTGAGTTCATTTTCAGTTAATTCTGTTTTGTGTGGAAAGGGTTTTCAGAAAAATCCGTAAAAAATAAAAGACTATTATTGATTGCTAATGGGGTGGTGCTAGCAACTAAATTATTAATATATACGTGCGTTACTATGGAAATCAAAATGAAATGTCAAAATAACATTTCAGTATTCTATATTTGTTTATTTGTTTGTTTTTTATTTACTTCATATCAAGTACAAGATTGAGCATATTGAGCATAATAATTCAACAGAAAATTTAAAAACGTTGTATATAAAAGTTCTTTTTTTCTAGTAGTTATATATTTCTCAGAAGTATATTCAAATTAAAATAAACTTAATGTTTAAAGCATGAAACGTTATGACTGTCCGGTATTATAGTTCGAGTGCTTAAAGTCAGACAACGTTATCTACATAAAAGTGTTTTTTTTTTTGAGATAACGTTATTTTACATTTCAGGCTACATGATAGTCAAACAACGTTATGTCAATCTTTTCTAATTTCTTATTAAATAGTCAGTAAAGTTTAACGCTAACTACATAAGTTACCTTTGTTTTCATATTTTTTTAAAACTATCCCTATAAATTTTAGCATCATCATAAGCAAGATAAATGTACAATACACAATAAATTATAAAATATTAACATTAGGTTTTAAATAAACATTTCCCTTGTTGAGTTACAAGAATCTAAAATAACGATTTTTGGCTCTCCTGTAAAGTTGCACTTTTTTAGATAGTGTTGTTTGACACTAAGCCCTCGAGTTGTCAATATACTTTCAGAATTTTTCTCTGTCATACAGTGATGAGTATTTTTATTAATTAAAGCATAATATAATAGGATATGCTGCATGTCAATGATAATAAGTTCCTCTCGTCTGTAGTTCTATTTTGAAAACGTTTCTCAGTAATGTCATACAAAAAAGCATTGATATTGTTAAAGCTTAAAGCTCTCCTGTAAAGCTACAAGATGGGCATGTACAAACGAGTACAACATAAGCATAAATAAATATACACAGATGTAGGTACGTTTGACGTAATCTCTTTTTAATGCAGTAGTCCCTGCACGATATACTCATTCATCTAGAAAAGCTTTTTGTAATGATGTTGTGCATGGAAAAACTATTTTGTATACGAGTTTCTTAAAAGAGTTCAAATGCAATCTTAAAATAGTTTCGCAACAATATTGTTTATTGAAACAGATAAATAAGTTTTCATCGTGTTTTAAATGTAAATTTTATTGTATTATTAATATTGAAATCGTAAATAGAAAATTAAATATAATTACAAGATAAAAAGAAATTTTTATATACCACGTTTTTAAATTTTCTGTCTAATCATTTAAATTTGACAATTCTATGTATTAATAATTTAAGACAAATAAGGCAATTGTCAACAAATCATTTTTTGCAACAAACAAAATATAGAATACTGAAATGTAATTTTGATTTCCATAGTAACGCACGTATATATTAATAATTTTGTTGCTAGGACAACCTCCTTAGCAACCAATAATAGTGGATTGGATTGCGGATTTTTTCCAAAATAATTTTTCATACAAAAATGAATTAACTGAAAATGAATTCAATTCTACTTAAAGATGGTTAAAAGTATTAAAAGAATGCATTGGCATCGTGTTCTGATATATTCTAAAGGTTTCAAATGTCTAGCTAGTCGGGAAAATAGTTAAAAATCGATTGCAAAATTTGTACTGGATAAGCATCCACCGGACAAACAAGAATACGAGCTACGAAAAATGTGGTAAAAGTATATAAATTTCAATAAATAAAAAATCCATATAATATGTGTATTTATTAAATATAACACTATATGTATTACAAAGTTTTGTCCGTTTCAAATGGATAATATCGGACTTACGAGGTCTTAATAGTAAGGTTACATTAAATAATATTTTAATGTAATCCATTTTTTTTTTAAATAATATTATCTTATATTATTACAATGCATTCAATAAACTAAATTTAATAAAAATATTCTAATTTACTATAATGTAATACATTAATAATTATTTAATCAATCTTAGAATATTCTCCTTTTTAATAATAATTAATACATACGAAAACTGCGAGACACGCAAGGATACCCAATTAAAATTCGTTTTTCTTTTAAACCCCGCTAATTTCTGGATTAGAGCCACTTACTAGTCTCACCAGCTGTGGTAAGACTTAGTTTTTTCCTCGCTCAAAGCCAATATCCAGCGGTGCCCAACCCCGGACGCCTGTACACCGCCGCGCCCAACCCCCGGCACCCGTAACGGGCGGCGGCATTTGCAAGTTTGAGCCGATTAGCGGATATACTTACTCCTCGGAGTGTTTCTCTGCAAACATTGTTAGCCGGGCGACATCTGGTGCCGTGGGAGTGGGAGTTAACACCTCGCTGTCACGGAGTCGTGTTAAAAAGTTTTAAATATAAATAATGTCGAAACAATTCTTGAATGAATTTATGGAGCAAAGTTTACAGCGTTGTTAAATATTCGAGAAAATTTTCTTAGTATATTGAACAAAATTAAAAACCGTTATATTAATATCGCTGATTTCCTATTGTAGAGACATTTACTTTACTTAGAGAAAATATTACTAAGAACAAATTTTTAACGAAAATACTTTTTTATAATAATATATTAACTTTATAAATTATGTCTGATTTAAACAATCAATTTTATTGTCAACTTTTCTTGAATAAAATTTTATTATATTGTATTAATTTTTCACACATAAAAAAATTAAATAAAATTTTGTTAATCATCATCATCATACCCCTCCACTTTTTTCGGTCCCAAGTTCTTATTTGTCACATATACATATAACTGTATAATATATTAGCAGTTTTCCACTCGCCGAGCAGCATTTCCAGCCCATTACCATTTCATCTGCTTAGTGACCTCTGTGACATCGAGTACTTTTGTCTGCTTTCTAAGCCATTGGTTTATTTTGTGATATTTACGCTCTATGCCTAACATGCACCTTTAGGTACATGGAAAAGTATATTTTTAATATTTAATTTAAATATAATATAATCACACTATTAATTATTTTTTTCTGAGATTTTTTTTAAATTACTACTTTAAAATAAGAAAAAATAGTTTTTGCTACATACATTATTTATTAATTCCTATTATGGTATATTATACTTTGCCACCCAGGGTAGTCAATTTAAAAGAGCGACCATCTATAAAGCCATGGGTCGAAGATTCAATCCCCTGGCTAGCTAAAATTCATGTTATTTTTTCAAAATATGTTTCATCCCAATAGATTGGGTGGCTGACTTAAAACTATTATTCATAAAAATTAAACCCTCCTAATTTACATTGTTTTCCTTTGTTTGTAAGAGTGTACATTACCGATTAGTAGGTTTTAAAACTAGTAATTGTCAATATTAGATCGTTCAGGATAGAAAATATTTTTGAAAAAGACCAAGAAGGCCGGTAAATACTATCTATAGAGTGTATACGGTAGAGTTACGGGATGCTGGTGTCACCTAGAATGATGCAAGAAGACTGGCTAGCGACAGGGACTCTTGAAAAGGCCGCAAATGACCAAAGAAGAATAAAAAAAAATATTTCGCAATATACTTAATTAAGCTTAAAATTCTATTCAAAATTACCGGTTGCAAACTTTTTTTTTCTTATTTTGAAAATTTTTTGCGGTTATTATAATTATTTGAAGTCATTTTGTGAAATGAAGGTTTTTAACGATAGACAATAGCGGGTTAAGTCTGGGTCGGCATTATCCCCAAGCGGTCACAGACGTCAAGGGGTTTTTTCAACCCCCTAAGCACTTTAAGCTTCCAGGCTTAGGAATCATAGAGTGTAATCGTGAATGTCAACTTTGTATCCATATTCATCATCATCTTAACTGCAACCTTGATTAAAGTTGACTTTGTCTGAAATAAAATTTACCTACATATGTGATATTTTTTAAATCATTTTCTTTACCCTCAACTGGGCTACCAGCTGATGGGATCTAACTGTACGGAGATTTTCCCATCGTCCGTCTACAAATGGCCTCAATTATTGGCCATGTCGATTTGATATCAACTAAGGCCAACTTTGAGGCATTTGAAAAGTTTTCTACGTTCTATGGAGGACAGAATAATTATTTAGATCCCTCTTAAGACTCATCACTTTTAACTCCTGATTCCTCTGCTTTAACAGAATATCAGTACACTCGTAAAGAATACACTAATTCATATTTTTAAATATAAATAACGTCATAGTAAGTCAAGATTGTTTTTTTAATTTTATAAATTATTATATAAATTATTAGCCTTATCATACCGGATCCGGAAATTTCCGTGATTAATGTTCATTCCTTTTAATACCGGACCCGGAAATTTCCGGTTTTTTCCGGGCCGTAATTAATCTAATATTTTCAGCCATCTATTGACTTTTCCGAAATAATTTTTGATGCAGTCAAGTAAGCAAAGATTCAAACCACTCTTCTGCATCGTTTGTTAGTAGATACTACTACTATCGACTGGTAAACTTGCCGGTATTGATTGGGTCATCAAATATGCATGGTTGCTAGAGTAGTCTCAGTTTTATTCAGATACATATATGGTGTCATGGAAGGCGGTCGTGCACAAATTGCAACTGTACACTTGACGGATTCTGATGGACTTACTCACATCAGAGTCTCAGAAAACTCAATCATGAACGTCTTTCAAAATTTTTACTATATGCATTGTTGCAATAAAAATAACTACTTATTATCTACTTAGTTATATACTACGTATTATGAAATTAAATGTAGTATAGAAAAAATAGGTTCGTATTAAATGATCGTATGTATTCTAATTCCTTGTTAAAATAGTATATTATACAGTACGTTATTTACATTGGTTATTTTATATTCAGAAGTTTAGTGGAATAACTTATCTATTATCATAGTTTTATTAAAAAAAAAACAAGAGAAAATCAACTAAGTATATAAAATATTATTTTCTTAAAGTATCATGATTTTATAATAGATAAAGTTATATGAAAGTGGCCAGAATATCTGCTAAAAATTTTCGACAATTTATTTCCATACTTTGTTGCAGTATTACAGTACCCTGTTATCTGAACGGAGCAACAATGGAACTATTTTTGTGGTAATGCAAAATTTGCATTTAATGGTAATCTTGTTTGTTTTTCAAATCTATCACATTTAAAAGAAATCATTTCGACCGTGTTTAGGAAAAAGGGCGTAACCCTCACTGAATAAATTTTACAGGAGAGGCAAAAAACGTTTTTTGAGAGTTTTTAGTTTAACATTTTTTTTAAATATGCACAGGCATTGGGTGCATGATGATTGATGATTTGGTGTAATATATTTTCGATCTAATAATAATTAAAGAAGTTATTACAGAAAAATCATTAAAATTGCGGAAAAATGGTTTTTTCCATAAATTAAAAATTAATTAATCTCAATTAAAAACTGAATTTAGATAATAATTCGGCATTTGCTGCTTACTTCCTTTTTATAGAACGTGTATTTTCTTGTATTCATTGTTAATATCTAATAAAAGCACTTTTTGAAAAATCGAGGGTTACTCCCTTTTTCCTAAACACAGTCGATTTCTTTCAAGATTAAAATTATATGATGGAATATTAGACGTAACATCATTTTTTACACATTATAATGAAATATAATACCTATATTATGATAATATTATATTGTAATATAAGGTTTTCAATACCGGTATTTCGGTATTTTTCGATACCAAAATACCGGTTTTAAAAATCAGATAATACCGATATATTCAGTATTAAAAATGGAAACAAAATGTTTTACATAACATTAAATGTTTAATAGGACTGTACATTTTTTGTCAGATTACATGAAGTCTGTTTTACTTCCGATGCCCTTCGACGTCCTTGGTGACCAGCAATGACAAGTGCAGATTTTCAAAATACATTATTGTGGGCACCTACTTCCCTAAATTTAAATTTATCCAAATATGTTTACCAGTCGCTTGCGGGTTTTATAAGTTTTAAGGTGTATGTTTTAGATGTATAAGAGATTTATATATATTTATTGGTAGATACTTCTTTTTTTCATATATTTCACGAATACCGGTATTCAATTGGAAATACCGAATAACCGGTATTGGTATTTTCATTTGGTATTGCTATCCCTAACTTAAACAATTCTTGTCCATTTCACCAAAGTACATAAATTTCGTGATATTATATCAATCGAATTATATATTTACACCCTTTTGCTACTCTTTTATTTTAATTTATCTTTCTAAAAGAGTTTAGGGATTCATAATTTTTACGTCATGTGATATTTTTTTTGTTATCCATGTCCGATCTTAATAAGATTATATGGCCTCTATAGGGTGGAGGTTTGTATTAACATTATTTTTTTACGAGAAATGGATGTCAACCACTTGCTCAACTTTTTAGGTCCATACTCTGACTCATACAAAAACTAAAAATAATATGTGTACTTGCCAGACCAAGGATTCGAACCTGGCACCCACGACGTCATAAGCAGACGCTTAAACTGCGCGGCAATCGAACAAAATATATACCTACTTTTATATAAATAATGTTATATTATATTATTAAAAAAAGTTTAGGGTAATTTAATGGTATATTTCTTAATATTTTTTCAATTGCCAAAAATTATTGATGATTGATATTTAGTGAAAAAAAAATTAATGATGAACATAATATACTTCAACAGAAAGCCTATCTACATATCCTTTCTTATATGATTACATCGAAAAGCTTTAGCCTTCCATTATCGACGGTTTTTCTAATGGAGATTTTCCTATTTGTTTAACTGTGGTTAAAGAAATAATAGAAAATACTCGTTGGATTTTCCTTAATCCCGACAAAAGTTTTTTTTTGTTTGTTTTCGCTATTAAGAGCGTTTCCGTTTTATATTAAAACATTTATTATATGAGAAAACGATAACAAAAAATATTTTTATATTTTTGCTTACTCTTCATAAAATATTATATTTTAATAAAGATGTTACTAGATTTTTCATATATCCATGTGAGTCTTCACAGAAAAAAAGGTTATTTTAATAGACTTGTATGGGGAGTGACCGTTCACTATTCTCCAAAGTCATTGAATCGACTCCATCAACAGTGCCTCAATAAATAGAAAAAAATGTTAGACAACCGATGTCGTTACATTATATTAGTAGCGAAGGGTGGAGGTAGGCTGTTAAGATACACCATATGTTTTTATTTTATTTCTTTTGTATAAAACTATTTTTGTTTGTTTTTTTTTCTCTACCTTGTTTTTTCTTTAACTGATTATTCGTAATTTTTATTATAAATGTCATGTTGTGAACATCCTGAATTAATAATTTGTTATGTACTCAACGTGTCTTTTTCAAATAAATAAATACAAAATTAATATAGTGCACATTGAACTTTGTTATTCGTACTATATTATATTTTTATTGAACTAAGATTAAAATTTACAGCTGATGGTGTTAGTTAGTTTTTAAAAATCAATTAAACCCTGCCTAACCAAACCACAATAATTAATAGTTTAGATATGCTATTTATGGGTGATCCGACAAACATAGTATACCTTCCCCTTTTTTTAGTTATTTTTATTTTTGTTTTAGTCGAATTTAGTCTTTCAGCGCTAAAGACGCACTAGGCGCGTAACCATTAGATGGCCATTAGATACTATTATCATGATAATTAAATGTGGTAATTAATGAGTAATTATCTGGTCAGAAGTGAATGTGTTTTAAGAATACATATTAAAGATGGTGTTGGTAAGTTTTATAAATTCAATAAGCCCTGCCAACCAAACCAAAATCGTAATTTTATTTGAGATATTTTACAGATAAACGAATATTGTTTGACAATTATCTACTATAGTTTTGATGAGGCCTTAACCAAACCATAGTAGTTTTGGTATACGTTGTGCGATACGACAAAAGTGTTGCATATTTTTTCATTCATACTTATTTGTTTTCGTTGGATTAATAATAAAATTATATATAACACATATTGTTGGTTCATTTTTTTTAATCCATTAAGCCCTGCTTAAGCTAAACTATATTAGAAAATAAATATTATTATATCTATAAAATATCCAAAGTTATGTATGATTTAATTGCATAATTTTAGATATTTTATGGATAGACGAGTATTTTTTGACTTTAATCTATTAAGGCTTGGTTTCGCAGGGTTTAATTGAATTTTAAAAACAAACCAAAACAATCTCAAAATTGTAGTCTTATTTCAATGAAAACAAATACCTATGACTGACAAAATGTAGTGTCCACTATGCCGGATTTTATATGCTAGATGCTACTGGTGGCAGTTAAAATAAACAGAGTGCAACAGAACGTAAAAATAATAAATTAATAATTTTTTTTGTATTTAAAAACTATGTAGAAGAAGCAGAAGATTTTATGACTTTTAATTCTGCTATACGAAGTGGAGATGTGAACACAGAAAAAATGATAATAAAAATTGAAACTTTCAAAATGTGGGTTTCGAATGATGAATATGTCGAGAATAAAGGCAACTATAATAATAGTAATAGTAATGAAATTTATAATGCCTTATTCTGTTGAAAATATTTATTTGGTAATACCAGAAATATTATAATTATGTATCTTATTATTCAAGGGAATATTTACGGTAAGTGAGGCCATGGGAAAAGAAGTCCTAGCTCAAAAATCTGAAAGACTGATTTAAGCTCAGTTTTTCATCCAGGAGTGTCATTTTACCTTATCACTGCCAGCCAATTTTTACTAGGTGGACACGTCTTGTAGGCCAGCTATTTTCGGAATAAAATAAATCCTTTAAAAAAATATTAAATAGGAACGGAATGATAAATATTTGTGAAAACTTAGCAACACATGTTTATCGAGTTTATCGTGAATATTTTCACACTAAAATGATAAATTTTGTTGAACTGAAATTGTTGAAATGAAGATGAAAAAAAACGAAAAATAAAACGAAAAACCCAGAATCTCATTGAGAAATCTTGAGAAAATTATGCAACCTTACAAACGTTAAAAGAGCCATTACAAAATAATCTTTACTTTGTGAAAAACGTTTCGATAAATTTATCGTTTTTCCATTTCGCCGTCCAATTAAGTCAAGATTTATATCGAAGGAAATTTTCGAAATAATATAAACAAAAAAAAAAAAAAAAACTAGAATAATTCGAAACATATTTTCGAAAAATGACAAATGCGAATAGCCGGAGTGTTATTATTTTTTCGCAAAAACAAACTTGTTTCGGGAACGATGCAAAACAAAAGAGAACAAATCACTTTAACGACTGTTGCCTGTTTTTTGTAGTTACATTTTCAATGAAAGTTGTTTGTTATTTTTTTTTCGGTATTTTGTATTTTTCCATTGGTATATTGCTACCCAATATTATACCGACGATAGGAGAATTATTACACAACCAATTTTTTAATCAAACCAGTAATTGTTAAAATCACAGTCAATTGAAAACATTTCAAATTAAATTACATCTATCGGGAAAATAAATTGCCCCCAAAATTATGTTTGCCAAAATATTTATTAGTGTTCACCATTTTTTGTAGGTTATCGAGTCATAAACCCCGAGGGAAAGTCAGCGGTAGACGGATTCTTTCTTTTTATTTCGACCATGTCCGATCCTAATATGATCATATGCGCCTCCACAGAGTAGAGGTTGTATTAACAGATTTGGGTTTTACGAGAAATGGATGTTAGCCACTTGGTTAATGTGATACATCAGTGAAACGGCAAATAATTTTCAACTATAGGCGCGACAAAATTTTGCACTCGCTCGCATTTTGAGAGGGAACGTCGAGCTGGAAACACGTAACTTTGTTTTGTGATGGCGACGGGCGTATTAATTCTTAAATCGTGTAAAGATGACTTAAAACGTTACCCATTTACTTTAAAAAGAAAACATGTCAATAAATATATTATTATTGTTACTAATAGAACATTTAGGTTAAAGTGCCCACCACCACCCGTCATATATGCACAGCCGTGGATATGCACGGCCGCTTTCTATGACGCTTTAAACGTGTCTGAAAGAAGTGATTTTGAGTGCCCATTTCGTCCCGATACGGAGCCGCACGGGACTGATGCTGCAACCATGCACCGCAGTGCTCAAAGAAGAAAGTTAAGAAAGATTTTTTTTTTGTTTTTTGGACTGGCTCTGCTGTCCGCTGACATTAAGCGCTTTGTGTACCCGCATACTGAGTGCCACGAATTGAAATGGATGAGTCTACAGAAGAGTCGGGACTATCCCGCTCCCCATACGACGCTGCAAATTTCTCGAATGCCGCAAAGTTGGCCTCGGTTGCTATCAGATCTCCAATATAATAAAACAATAAACAGAACATAAAATGGACGTACCTATGTTGGATTTATATGACAAATTATATTTCGTTTGGCATGCGTCATTTGCACCCGCGACCCGCAATCCGCGCATCACCTAGCCATATCTTTTTAGACCGTGCCTCAACTAAGGTACAGCCTTAACCTATTAGGTCCATACTCTGACTCCAAACATACATTGAAAAACAATATGTGTATTTGCCAGACCCAAGATTTTAGCCTTGGGCCTACGAAATTAAGCTGACGCGTTAGGTAGTCTGCCATTGTGGGACACTAGTTCTGTGTATTTATGCATAGCTTTCCTTCTTGGAGAGTTTAGAGAGAGAAAAGATTGTGGTGTTTGGCTCTGAATGTTTTGTATTTATTGTACCTACCGAGGCGAAATGTGGAGGTAGGCTATTAAGATCCGACATAAATAGTGCAAACTGAGCTTTGTCAATGAAACGTATCGGTTTTCTTTGAACTTAGACAACAATGTGTAAATATTGTTTGTTAGTTTTTAAAATTAAATAAAACCCTGCCTGTGATTTGGGACACGATTCCTAAACCTTTGCATTTAATATAATATAACGCTTTCAGTATTGGTGTACAAGATAAACATGGACTCCTTCAAAACAATCCACTCCGTACTACACTCGGTCTTTCTCGAGCATATTACGAGGCACTTCTTATGGTATGAAGCATCAGTAGTGATTTACATCTGGTAATGTCTCAGGAAAAGATACCTAATACTAAGGTCACCATGTTTTCTTTTGTCTGAGTTTACTATTACTTAATTAAATAGGTAATAATAGTTACATATTATGGGGAAGAGAATGACAGTGAATTAACAAAAAATAAATGATTATTATAATATACCTATAGGTATTACACAAATAAGAAAGTTTAAAAAATACTGATGAACAGAAACAATGTAAAGACATCATCAGTTCCGCAGATAGACGCGATTTTTTTAAGGTATTGAAACCGGTATTTATTTTGTGACGATTGAGTTGGATGGCTTGAGCGGTCCAACAAGTACTCTAGTACAACTAGTAAAAAAAAATTACTGGTGTAGTGGTAATACTGTAATCAAACTGGAGCACAAGATTGTGCCACGTCATGGCTGCTAATTATCAGGTGTCATCTATACATAGTAAAACTGTTCAGAATATTTTAGTTCACAACCATTCAAGTGAGAGGAAAGAAAATTATTTACATGGCAGAAGTGACCTACAGAGTAAAAGAGAGTATGTGTTGATGATAGATGGTGAAATACTCATACGACGTACTGATTACTCTAAATTTCCTAAATGCACTGACGAAACGTAGTGAGTTTGTAAAATATTTTAATTCTATAGCGGCGTGACTTCGAAAAGAGACCCATAGATGGCGCGGCCCATTGACTGGATGCTGCAAGCGCAATGTAGACCGATTAGAACTTAATTTATTTTATGTTATTTTATTTTATTTGATTTATTAAGGAAATAAACAGTTACATATTGATTACAAAAATTTAAAATATAATAATGAAAAGTTATTGCAACCAGCAAAGTTTTCATGTATACATTATAATATAGTTAAGCCTAACAAGATAGAAGTAAGAATAACAGAATAACTCTATGATAATGCGGCGTGCCTTTGAAAAGACCCATATAGTGCGCTACCATTGACTGGACGCCACAAGCACTATGTATACGGATAAGGATTTAACTCTATGTTGACTCCGTAATTTATATCTTTCAGTCTTACATCCAGTCAGCTTAGTCTTATTAGCTCTGACCCGTTTGATCGTACAGGTCTTCTATTTTGACACTAAGCTCCTTACATTATCGAGATTTTTTTCTAGTGAGAAATTTGGTTTCTAGTTGTCAAATGTGATACCTACTTGAACTTAACTAATTCTTTGGTGAGTTCATTTGGTTATTTGATCGTACGAGTTATCTTTTCTTGTTTTCTGTTTTCGTGTACCGTTTGAAGTATTCTATGTTATTGCTGATTAATCCCTGTGTACTCTGAATAAATACTTAAACCGGAAGTGTTTCTGTTGTTATAAATAAAAAAACGTATCTACTTTAATAACCAATAATTGAGCAACCTCAATAAAGACTGTAAATTTATGAATTTTTACAATAAATTCGAGAGCGTTGGCAAAAATAAGTCGAAACATACAGAAAAAGGTTCGCCTTCGGATGATAGAAAACATTGATTTTATGTCATACTTCCGTGGACGTGAAAACGAATAGTGCTTTCCTTTACTCTGGAGATAACTGACGTGAAATTGTATTTTCAAATTTTTTTGGAATTACATAATTCTTAATGTCACTGTATTTCAATTCAATCAATTTTACTTCAGTCTCTTAAAACTCATATTTCCGATACAATATTTCACGGTGAAGTGTGATACGGCAAACTGCATACGTACAAATTTCCGAAGACGACAATATGTACCTACGTTATTTGTAATTATGTTACCAACAATCAGCAATGAACAGCGCATAGGTCCAATTACATATTTAAACAGTATGACTCTGCATAGGGGCCTAAGTTAAAGTGTTAAAGATTGTTGAAGCAAATTAAATTTTCAGCAATTTTAGTACTTTAACAATGCTCTAAATGAGCGGAAGTAAGAGTCTGATAATTTATGTATAGTTAAACGCATATCCTGCGGCTAAACTATTTGAGTTTAGTTTCTAAGGAAACTTGCGTTCGCTTTGCTTACATACTTGCACTTGACAAAGCTCTACTAACAATAGTTGACGAATGAAGGCTCTGTGTTTCATAAAACAGAGTTTTTTTACAAACCTACTTTCACTGATTCGACATGTTGTTTGTAGTATATCGTTGCATTAGTTTTCGGATAATATAGGTGGGTGAAATTTTTTTACCTGCTGAATGATTAGTGATTACATTATTTCTTTGTTATTAATACTGTCGACCGAAGGCACTTGAAATAATTACAAGATGAAAAGAATTTTTCATACACAACGTTTTTAAATTTTCTGTTGAATCATATAAACTTGACTTGACTAGCTTAAACGATCAAAAAAAGTGTACTTTATGGAAATAATACTGAAATTTAATTTTGACATGTCATATTGATTTTCATAGTAACGCAATTTAATTAATTATAATTTAGTTGCTAGGACCCCAGACCCCTAGCAACCAATAATGGTGTCAAAATAACTTTTCATACAAAACAGAATTAACTGAAAATGAATTCAATTCTATTTAAAGATGGCTAAAAGTATTAAAAAAATGCATTGGCACCGTGTTCTGATATATTCTAAAAGTTTCAAATGTCTAGCTAGTCGGGAAATTAGTTAAAAATCGATTGCAAAATTTTTACCGGACAAATAAGTAAGAATACGAGCTAAGAAAGAAGTTGTAAAAAATAAGTAGGTGTCATGTAAGAATATTGTTTAATATTAATTGTTTAATCAATAAATGATTCAAGACTGATATCATGGATATAGCTCATTAATTAATTCCATCAATTCCCAATACGTTACCATTGTTTCCAGAATGGACGATTTTACACCTCTTGAGTATATTACTTTTATTGTTTATAATTATTACTAATCATCTATTATTAGATTTTGACGATTTACAAAATAATATAATATGCTTATAGAGTGTATTCTTATTGATAAAATAGGGGTTTTTTACAAACTATTCATAATTTGTTTGTTATATATATTTTTTATTGACTAGGTAGGTGATAAAGTTTTTAGCTAGATATTTTATTGTATTGATTTGTTATATAAGTTATATTAAGTAGGTTAGTAATTGAAGTAATATGTATCAACTTTGATTTAATAAAACAAAAACCGATTGCCAAAGTAGCTTGATTTAGAAGAACGCTGATGAGTAGGTATTAAAAAGGCCAATAGTTAAAATTTGTCGCAATTAGTACGTCACTTTATAGCATAAGGGTAAATGCAACGGGTGCCGGACGAAATCCCGAAGGACGAAGTCCCGAATGGCCGAAATCCCAAAAGCCTAAGTCCCGAAAATAAAAAAATAAAAACAGTAATAATATAATATTAATCTTAAGGGGGGACATGCTCAGCGTACGTCAAAATGGAGCTGTTATGCTATTTTCAAAGCATGATCCTGGACATTCCTTAAACGTTGTAGATAATCTATTTACATATTTTTTAAGCCCTATTATCTTATATATCTATTTTAAACATTTTATGACTGCATAAAGTAATTTTATTACATAAAATAGTATTTGTTCTAATACGTATACCTAACCTAACCGATTTTTTAAACGATACATGTTCAAACACGCGCGTTACCATGATCTTACTCCCTACTTCATTTATCGTTTGTCAATTTATGGTATTTCAAAAAATTACTACCTTATTCTTAGGTCAATAATTATTATAAAGCAAACATTATTAGTAGAATGTTTATCACATTTAAATGGTCGAAAACATAGCTTATCATCAATATCTTTAAATGTGTAAATCTTGCCTATTTTTTTGAATAACAAAATGCCTAATTCTTGTTAAATTTGGGATCACAGAGATTATCAAAATATTTTTTTATTGTAAATATTTCACTATAATAATGTCGACATAAATTTTACTAATGGTTTTATAAATGCTTTTAAAAATTAATAAATATAAAAAATCTTAACACCACTTCACATGGACGTACTGAAATATGACTATATTCTAAAACATTAGAGCGAGAGGTTTAAAAGAATACTATTTTATGTAATAAAAATACTCTATGCAGTCATAAAATGTTTAAAATAGATATATAAGATAATAGGGCTTAAAAAATATGTAAATAGATTATCTACAACGTTTAAGGAATGTCCAGGATCGTGTTTTCAAAATAGCATAAAACTCTCAGAACTCATAAAAAGCTCCATTTTGACGTACGCTGAGCATGTGGGCCGTTAACTAATACGTGAAATGTCACTAATATATTAATTTGAAATCGTAATATCCTGTAACTTTCGTGAATTATGTTATTTAAACAAAACGTTTCTGTGAAACATCGTAACTAGTCCATTAACTGTTAAGAACGCCTCAAGCATTTCCGTTATTTTTTCTTATTTTAATTAGTAAGTTTTCATTTTGAGAACTTCTGTTTACTAAATAAAATAATTGCCTGTCTTTATAATTGCAGTACTTAAAGATTTTCTAGTCGTTTTATTACAATAAAATGAATTTATTGTATTACTAGCAGTATCACCCGGCGTTGCCCAGGAGTAGAATGGTTTAATATTTGAAAATAAAAATTCTAAATTGAATACGATTGAATTTAAAAAAGTAAAAAATATCTTAAAAAGTAGTACATATTCAATTTATTATTTTAAGGCTTTTCTATATAATATAAAATATCCTTTCCATAATATAAATATCCAATCCACCATTCTAGGGCTTTTCGATATACAATAATAAATTTGTGGCTTTTCCATTTGGTGCCAAAATATATAGATTTTTACTACACCCCACTCTTGTGCCGCTAAATACAATTGTTCGTGAGTAAACATACCGATCCAATGTGGCAGCCCTGCGTACCATACTTTGATAGTACATGGATCAATAATTAAAATAAATAGTCGAAACAAAGTATATTCAGGCGTAATAATATTATAAAATTAAAGAAACTGTCAAAATGGACATGATTCAAATTCACTTCGATGTCTTACCAATACTAGTATTGCCATTTATGCGGAAAATCATAGAGCTACGATTGTGATATTAACACACAATATAGAAATCTGTTTTATCTAGCCACTGTAACAAAATATCCAATTTTTTGAAAATTGGAGTTGATACATAATTATTGTGAAGTACCTAAGTATAACTTTAAATAAATTTTGAATTGAATAATCTTTGTATGTAAATATATATTTTTTGCGACGGAAAATACTCGTAAGAAATTTTGAAATCCATCATTATTTTATTTATTTATTTATTTTCAAAATAAATAAAAATTTAATGGCAGGTATATCTGTGTATCTACACTACTAAAAATGAAAAAAAAAATCAATAAATAAAACAAATACAGTTATTAAGAATCGCAAGCTGGGTAGTTAAAAGAGTGCATGCATAAAAATGAACAATAAAAAACATTGGGTATACATGAACAGTTTTAACACTTTGTTCAGAATCGTAAACTTCCTCAAAAATTTTCATATGTACTACCTTAGACCAATTTTATTGTTCGCTTAAGAAAAAAATACAGTAATAATGCCCTTGGGAGGAAATGATAATAATTGCGACAGGAATACAACTTTCCTCCAAAAGAAAAATCAAGGTTCATTTTATCGGTGTAATTGAGGTAGAAAGCTATCAAAGGGTTTTTTATGAAGAGACCATTTTTACTAATGAGACATCCGGGACAGAAATACTTTGCATAGAGAAGAAAGGTTTTTTTAATGCAAATACGAGAGAGATTTTATTTAAAATATGAATTCTCACTAAGAAAATATTGTTGTAAAATTAAAATACACTGAAGGAATCTTTGTACTGACTTCCTTATTACAATGTTTTGTTAATATTTACATAGTTAATAATAAATTAATCGAATTGGAAGAAGCTGCAAAGTTAATGGGACTCCAGATTAATCAACTCAAGACACGCTGATAAAGAATTTGTGAGGAGCAGCGTTGCCAATTTAGCATTTTTGATAGGCATCTAGCTTGTGGCGTTTTTACTTACATTTTTTATACCTCTAACAGCATTAAATGTGCTGATAATACGCTAGATATTTAGTTTATTTATTTTCATTCGCATCATATTTATGACATCAGATATCTATTTAATGCAGGTAGGTTGGTACCTATTAGCGTGAAAAAACAACATAATTTAACACAGTAAAACAATAGGATCGTTCGTGGTCTTATTGTAGAATGATATCATATAATTTAATGTGTGCTTAGGTAGGTGACATTAGTTTGATGACTATCGAAATGACATGAAACGAATCTTGATCGCCGTTGACACAATATGAAGCGCCTAGTTTCAAAAGCCCCTAAAACGATTTTAGGTAGTTCTGAGAAAAATGAGAAAAACGATTTTAGGTAGTTTTGAGAAAAATGAGAAAAAATCATATCTATTAAATCTGTGAACTTTATGCATTTATTTTTTAATTCGTTACATTCTCAAGTGTATTTTGGCTTTCCATTTTAGCGGTATTTGAAAAGCACACCCAACACTTTTAGCGGGTTTTGAAATTCACCCTAATTTTTGATTGATACGTATTGACGAGTTTCGGCGTTTTTTAAAGTTCAATCGTTGGCCATCATACAGGACACAAAAATAGCCATCTAACTACATATTATCTAACTCAAAAATTTTCAAAAATCGTTTTAGGGGTTTTTGAAACTAGGTGCTTCATATATGTATTATTTGTTGTCAATTTTAAAATATATTTCTGTTAATATATAAAATATTATGTGGTTTTTACACAATGACATATAGACATTTTTTTTAAAATTTTCACTTCTTTTCGATACGCGAAAGGAAAGATATTGACTTCATTCTTGGTAGAATAAGTCAATTTACTTGCAATTTTATTTTCACAAAATCTAGCATATTTTCATGCCATATAGTCTATTTTCGTACCCTGTCTGGCATGTTTTTGTCACCGACAATTAGCAACATTAGTGAGCAGCTTTAGTCAATGACGTGTATTTATCAGAAGGTTGGGAAAAAGGGATCTCAATAATCAATAAATGATTGCGGATAACGGTGTTTATTAAAGAAAATGGCGATTATAGCGTGATTCATTTAGACAGATCAAGGCTGGGTCAAAATGTGTCGCTACATTTCAAAATTCCACTTTTAGGTATTATTGACTTTTTTGTGAATTGCTGAAGAACTACTGCTTTCTAACATTTCTGCATTATCAAAATGTGGAATTTATTGATTTGAAATATTCTAAACTCGAAATTATATAAACTTTCACCCTTGTGACTGTGTATTTAAGAAAACAAAAAGCTGTTTTTCTCATATTTATCTTTTATGGACTTGGCTGATTTTGAAATCTAGCGACACAAATACATGTATTTTTGGAGCATATTAGCCGATTCTGTTATATTCAATATGCTACATTTTGATGCAGGGTTTTGAATGTGTGAGTGTCCTACGAAAATAAAACACGCATTATGCACGAGTTATATTGTGTGTAATACGCCAATATAAAATGAGCGCCAATGCATAAACCAACAGCAGTTGTCAGTATTCGACGTACGACGTACGATGTATTCTTGACACGTGTTTAAGTTTATCCCGGCTTTTTCCTTAGTCGAGATCGATTACCTGCTACTCTTTACCCGTTAGGTATTTCAGTTTTCATTATTTCTGAGTTCCCTGGGTCTGCATTTCGTAGTTGAGCAGTCTTACTAATTTTCAAATACAAAATAAGATTATAAATTATTTGAAATATATTACAGCTAACTCTGCTGCTGCTAATGCCGCTTTTAACTTGTATTTGGAAACCATCTAGAAATGAGTATTCTTGAAGCTTTTAATAATTGAGCATGTTAGCTTTAATATCTATTCTGTAACCTGATTTTTTTCCTTATTCTGGTTTTTAGCCAGTATGCATCGTATATAACCAGTTTTCACAACAACAGTCTCAATTTATGATCGTCAATGAATTTTAAGGAATTCATAATAATATAAGCATCAATTACGTTTTTCAAAACGAAGTAGATAAACAAAATAATAATAATTGTGGATCCACTGGATGAGCTTCCTGGCTTTAGCCTTCCAGGTAAATATGGCGTGTGTCTGAACCAATTCCGGTGTGAGCATTGCAGGTGTGTTTATATAATGCATATGTGGGACTTGAAACAGTCTCCGCTTTACGAGTGTAGTGAGTAGAGACCACGGTGCACATCGTGGAGTCATGGAACATGTATTCCTTCTCTGGAGAAGTTCCAGCCATACGCCAGGAAAACCGGAAGCTATTTAGTTGATTTATGCTTTACTGGTTCTATTGTGATCCGTTATATTACTAATTTTGTTATATTTAAATTTTGTTTCCTAATAATAATAATATATGAGTGCCTACATATTATTATGTATTTACTGGTATTTTTTTTGCTATGGTTTACATGGATAATTCAGATCAAAATACTTTACAGACATACTGCTGAAGCGTGAAGAGTTGTTGAGTTGTGGTGAAGAACTATGAATCTCTAAGCTTTATTTTAAGTCAACCGTAATTGAAAAGGATTATAAAAAGAACGCTAATATTTATTATTGTTGTCTAATATACAGGTCGTAAGCAAAAACTCGAAATTTAATATGACGATTAAAAATAATTACAAGATAAAAAGAACTTTTTATATACAACGTTTTTAATTTTTCTGTTGAATCATATAAACTCTACTTGACTAGCTTAAACGATCAAACAAAATTGTACTTGATAGAAATAATACTGAAATGTCATATTGATTTCCATAGTAACGCACGTATATATTTTTATTAATAATTCAGTTGCTAGGACCCACTTAGCAACCAATAATAGGTTTACTTTTTACAGATTTTTTCCGAAATAACTCTTCATACAAAACATTATTAACTGAAAATGAAATCAATTCTACTTAAAGATGGCTAAAAGTATTTAAAAAATGCATTGGCATCGTGTTATAAAATATTCTAAAAGTTTCAAATGTCTAGCTAGTCGGAAAGTTACTTAAAAATCGATTGCAAGATTTGTACTGGACAAACAACCACCAGACAAATAAGAACACAAACTAAGAAAAACGTTGTAAAATACATTCGATGTCATTTAATTTTTAAAAATAATGGATAATTTTTTAACGATTAACTTTTGCCTACGTATAAGAATCTTATTTTTTTATTGTTTTTTGTCACTTTTTTATTAGGTATGCATTATGTATTATTCCAATAGAATATTTGAAAAATCCAGTAATTCAGTTGGATTGATAAAATAGTTAAAATATCCGGATTTACATACATGGCAACGTAATTAGGGAATGCAATATCAAAACCGGTATCCCATATTACATACATGTTTTAAAAATCAAATAATACCGATATATTCGGTATTGAAAGTGAATATAAAATGAATACGTGTATTAAATAAGGCTCTAAGTACCAAAAAATAGTATTGCCTGTGGTTACAAAATACTGAGTCATTGCAGTAAAATTTCATGAAGCAGACCTTTTGAAAAATGTGTTTTCACAATGTGAAGCAATGTCTGCAGCTTCCATAATTTTAGGAATTAAGAACTCGCGAGTGTCAATACACCGTTGACAGCCATTTTATATTGAATGCCATTGACCACTGCAGTGGTACTTACACCATTATAAATAAAGCACGCCAACGGACTTACAACGTCGCCAGATTTAAATATTTTGCTGTATTTTTTTGACTTGCTTGCGGCACTTAGACCATAGTTGACAATATTGGCGTTGGTATGTAGAACATTTTTCTATAAAAATGTCGTTTTTTATTTTTTTGATACTTAGTGCCTTAATTAATACACGTATTCAAATGTATTAATAAAATTAATATAAAAAGTTTAACAGTACTGTATTTTTTTTGTCGGGTTATGCGTGTCTGCTTTATTTTCGTTGTCTTTCGACCTTGGTGACCAGTAAGGACACGTACAGTTTTGAGAAATACAGTAACAGTATAGGTATGAACCAACTTTCCCAATTTTAATTTTATCCAAATATTTTCGCCACTCGCTCGCGGGCTTTAGAAGATTTGAGGTTTATTTTTATCGGTTTTTATTTTTTTATATTTTTTACGAAAACCGGTATTCAATAATTGGAAATACAAAGATAACGGTATTGATATTTTCATTCGGTATTGCAATCATTTAACGTAATGGATTGATTCAAAAGGTATAAAATTAGCCATAAAATGTCGTAAATATATAAACAATAACGTTTCAATTAGTTGTGAATATTGTGTTTTTAAAACTGTTTATTTTTTATTAGTAGTAGGTATAATAATGACTTATTTGATTAATAATTTGTTTAATTAAATAAAACACAATTTTAAAGTACTCATTTCACTTTATTATATCAACTAAATAATAAACTTAAAAGAGGCATTTATCAAACAAATCATAAAAGCTATACAATACCTACAAATACATTGCAACGAACGTCCATAATAATCAATAACCATTAAAATACAATTACAGCAATTAGATATTAATAATTTAATTAAACAAATAATTAATCAAATAATACAATGCAGTTTCACCATGAATTTGTCAGTAAACACAATAAAATGAATATAATAATGACCTTTAATATCTTTATTAAAGTGGAATCATATTAACGATATTAAAACACTTGTATCGTCAGTAAACTATTATGAATAACTAACAGAGTTTATTTATTTAAAAAGTGCATTTGTTTTTCATAATAATAAAACAAAACACTTTTTCGGAAAAAATGTCACTGCAGAAAGCTTAATACAATACGTGTGGAAAAGCTGTCGGCAAACATCTTAGAAAAGACCTTTTTCTCTTTTACCCCACAAGACGTTTTTCATTTAAAAGATCTGAGAAAAGGAAATGCCTTTAGGACAAAAAGACATGCATGCTATTACATGTATATATAATCTTAGTTTATATACTGTGAAACCATAAGTATATCTTATAAAGAAGATATTTTTATAGTCCCTCTGTAGCCAATATATTATTATGTACACGGTACACCTAATATAGTTGTATTTTATTGCAAATAGCATTTTCTTGTCGTTAAGTTACTCACATGTAATTAAATACTCAACTTAATAACTCGACATAATCATAAAATTACATAAGAAATCAACAAGAGAATCATGTCTGCGAATAAATGCTACTTTGGCCTGTTAAGACATTTTAAGTCCCGCATACTATCTCGTCGAACTAAAAACGTTCTTTACAAGACACTTGTAAAGCCAGTGCTCACCTACGCATTGGAAACCTGGACATTAACTTTCCGAAATAAACGAGCCCTGAACATCTTTGAAAGAAAAATTCTCTGCCGTATATATGGACCGATCAGGGACTGCACCAATTGGAGGAGAAGATTTATAATGCTGAGCTCTACGGGCTGTACGAAGATTGCAGCGCAGTTCAATCAATTAATATTGAAAGACTGCGATGGCTAGGTCATGTGCACCGTATGCATGACAATGGACCGGCAAAGAGAGTGATGTCCAGCAATCCAATAGGACGTAGAAGAGGGAGGCCAAATATTCGCTGGTTGGATGGAGCTGCCAGTGACTGCCATATTCTGGGGGTACAAAATTGATAGGATAAGTGGAAGGAGCTGTTGGAGAAAGCCAGGACCCACACCGGGTTGTTGCGCCCCTGATGATGATGATGATAATTAAATATAAAAGTGCGAATTAAATGAGAGACATTTTAATTAGGACCGATTAAATAATATAATACAACATAATAACACAGAATTTGAAGGCACCTCATGTTAGTGGCGAGGGATTGAGGTAGGCTGTGGAGATCTTAAATAAATAGTGCAAACATTGACCCCTCCAAACTAACTCACCCAGCAGCACGCTCAATCTCAATTAAACGTATCACGAGGCCCTACGTTTGGTCTAAAGTATCAGTAGTTTTTTTTTCAGCTAGTATTGTATCAGAGACAGATAGATACCCAAGACTGGAGTCTCCACGCTCTAAAGTGAGCTTTGACTGAGTTTTCCGATTGCCATAATTTAATAAAAAGTGTTATGGAAGAGAAAAGCACGAAGAATATGAATTTAATGAAATTATAAATTTAATAAAAAAACAAAGCTAAAAAACACATTATAAAACTATGTGAAGAGAATGATATTTTTTGTTGTTTTAATTTAATAAAAGGAAAATTTTTGTAGTATTTATTCCACTTTTAATCAATAGATTAAGACCGGTTTCGTCCGCCTAAGAGGGACATTTTTAGTTGAATTTTGAAGTTTTTAACTGAAAATGTCCCTCTGAGGCGGACGAAACCGGTCCTAATCTATTGATTATAAGTGGAATAAGTACTATAAAAAAATTGTGTTTTATTAAATTAAAACAACAATAAAATGCAGTTCCACCATGAATTGACAGTTAACAAAATAAAAGAGAATGGTATTCTTTACCAAATAAACTACGGGCACTCTATCTAATTATGACAAATATAATTACTTAGTAGTTTTTATATGAAACGCTTATCAAACTGCGTTAATTTTGGTTCACGGTTTTTGTGTTTTAAATCAAATAATTGCGCTAATTACTAACAGATGCTTTAATTACTCAAAATTTTAGTTATAATGTACTTTCACTTGCTAATAATTCAATTACTATATATTTCTTTTATTCAACGAATAATTCACAAATTTTGAGAATGTTCAGCCTAATACCCACGCACGATCTTGTTTGATCGAGCATGTTGACTTGGAAGCATGCTCGTCGTTGTGTCAACATAGTCAAGCAACTCGACACAAGATGCTGTAAGGTCACTGTCGCACCGCCACGACTTCGACCACGAGTGAGAGCGAGGCCACACTAGCCTTGCCGGTGCGTCCTCACTCCTTCACTCAAATTACATCGCGCAAGATTTATAGATCGTCAATCTTTTTGGGATAGCGCAATTTGTTAGATGTCGAACAAAAAACCATCGAGCCAGATTGTACACACGTTGAGATACGTTGGAATTAGCGTAAAACCATCGAGCAAGAACGTGCGTGTGTACTTACTATAACATTATTTATATCGAACATACATACTTAATTGAAAAACACCTCATTAGATAAGATACTCATAGCTCAGTAATAATTATTGGTAAATCATATTAGCGCGAATCCATTCATTGGTTACAGGTTTAAAATCAGGCCCCGTCGGGCATCGTATTTTTTAGAGAAGATTTTTTCTATTTCTTTTATGTATAATATCTGAGATGTTTTCAAATTAGATAATATCGTCTCTGTTCTGGCAGAACACACTAACTGGAGAATACTAGTTTTGAGTAATTTGACTTTGAAGTTGTTAAAATGTTTGAAATGGTCTATCATGTGAGTTTATTAAGTAATCGTAAAAATGATGACTTTAAAAAAATACTGTTTATTTATTAAGAAGGTTTCCAGACGGTAAAGTTTGAAATAAGGAACATTTTGGTATAACTAACTCAATATGTAATTTTTTCGAATTAGTGTCTTCTGCCAGTGACGAATGTATGTTCAATATAAAGAATGTTACATTCTCAAATCTCGTTAATTAATTATCCGTTGAATAGTTTATTAAAACGAAGTTTTGTTACTATCACAGTTTGAAAGTAATATTTTAAAAATAAAAAATATTTCCCACAGTTATGTACGTTTTAATTCTATTTATCTGTGAGTAATTTTCACCACTTTTGTCGCGCGCGAAAAAACAGGGCGTCGAGCAAACACGCCCCCCGAACACTCACTCACTAATGTGACAGAGACAAACGAGGAATCCCCGCGCAGCGTAAAAAAAGTACCGATTCCATCATCGGCGCGAAATTTATTTCGGGTTTTCCCCGCCGAAGGGGCCAAGGAAAGCGATTTCTCAGCCTCGCCTCCCCGCGCCGAGCACTTGCCCGCGTCGACTCTGGCGTAATTTTTAATGGGCCAATAATTTTCGTCGACGGCTGCACTTTTTCATTCCGGGCGAAGTTTTTTTTGTGTAGTAATTTGTCCGACGAACGTATTTGGCAGTGAAGTTTTTGTTCAGTAGATTGCTGATACTGAAGTACTTTCTCTAATCGATGTTTTATGTTACGACGAAATTATAATAAGCTTTTTTGGTACAGTTTGGTTATGAGGAATACAGCGGAAAACACATTTGAAAAATACCCGATATACTGGATTTTTTATGAGATTAATCTAACAAACCTAACCTAACCAACCCTAACCCAACCTAAACTAACCCAAACTAACAAATAATCCAGTATATCGGGTATTTTCAAAATGTGTTTTCCGCTGTATTCCTCATAACCGAACTATACCAATTTTTTATATTAATTTGATGACTTTTTCTGTAACATATTATAACTGTATACATAAGTTATGTCATCATCATCATCATCCTGAATCTATCCACTGCTGGATGAAGTCCTGTTCATGCTGCTTCCACTTCTATCGGTCCTGTGCATTGTGTTGCACGTACTTCCGCAGAACTTTATCATTTCATAGATCCAGCGGCCTCTAGGTCTACCCTGTTGACGTTTTGTTCTTCTTGGATACCACTGGATGAATAGATTTGTCCAACGATTGTCTCCTTTTCGAGCTATGTGTCCAGCCCATCTCCATTTAAGGCTTTTAATAAACTCTATCACATCGCAAACCCTTGTCTGCTTCCTTATCCACTCATTCCTCTTTTTTTCCTTTTGCGTTATGCCCAGCATGCACCTCTCCATACCGCGTTGTGCTACTCTAAGTTTCTGGATCTCTCTACTTAGAGTCCATGTTTCACACGCTAAGTAACGTAGTTAAGTACAAGTAAGTTATGCACTTTTGGATAAAGGCCTCCCCCATCTCCCTTCACTCTTCTCGGTTCCTTGCTTTTCTCTGCTACGTACTTCCACCAAACCCCTGTGGTCGCTTAGTGCCCTTCGAGTACCACTGAATGACTGTATTCGTCCAGCGGTTGTTCGTTCGCCGTGCGATATTCCCGCCCACCGGCATTTCATCAATTTGGTGACCTCTATCACATCTCACACTCTTGTTTGCTTCCTTCTCCATTGGTTTCTTCTGCGGTCCTTAGGCGTTATATCCAACATGCACCTTTCTATGCCACGTTGCGCAACTCTCGTAAGTTATGTAATATTTAAGATACCTACTAAGCCGACACCGAAATGACGTATCCTCGGAAAACGAATCCTCAAACTGTTTAATTCTGCACCTGCCTATTATAGTGACAAACACTCATTAGTTGGCAATCACTGTTTAAAACCTACTTTAATTTAAAAAAAAAATTAAATACAAACTGACACTATATACTATACATACCTGCTGACGTAACTATATTCGTTAGAATTATCATGATATGTGTATATACATTTCAAGTTTTAAATAATATACGTAATAATAATACATATGAAGTGTTTGTAAAAGATTGTCTATTTAACCACGTTTTTATTAGCTCGTATGTTTGTTCAAACCTCCTATATTATCCTATTAGGATCGGACATGGTCGAAAGAAGAAGAAAGAAGAATTCTCGTTTGTCCGCTACAGATTTTTAACTAACTTTCCGACTAGCTAGACATTTGAAACTTAAGAATACATCAGAACACGATGACAATGCATTCTTTTAATACTTTTGGCCATCTTTAAGCAGAATTGAATTCATTTTCAGCTAATTCTATTTTGTATGTTTCGGAAAAAATTCGTTAAAAGTAATATTTACTACTCACTATTATTGGTTGCTAAGTGATCCTAGCAACTAAATTATTAATATATACGTACGTTACTATGGAAATTAAAATGACATTTCCGTATTCTATATTTGTTTGTTTGTTTGTTTGTTGCAAAATAGCAAAAAAATGATTTGTTGACAATTGCCAATCTTTTTATCTTGTAATTATTTTATTTCAATTTTTATGGAGAAATGAAAGCTCTTCACACTAAATACCAGTTTTGCACAGATCATAAAGTTTCCAAAAAATACGTCACAATTCCTTCAGTAGGTGACTTATATAATAATATCTACTAAATCATTTCTTTGAGTTTTGGTCATATACCATATAATATTATGTTTATGTCAGTGACAGATGGAAAGAAAAAGAAAAATCACTGCCAACTATAATATATTTAATTTCACCGTGTTTAGTTGTCGTGCCAATAAAATATATCCAATTTAGCTGTCATAGCATTTATCCGAAAAAACGATTAACCGCCTCTCATTATCAAAACAATAGATTCGCTTATCATAAATCAACATAAAAACATTTGACACTTGAGTATAGGCCGTATCACGCCGAGGTACCCAACTCAATACAATTTGGCGTGTTACTTATTCTTACTATTGGGTCGCATCAATAAATTACGTAGCTTCTAAAATGGTAACCGGACAAAACAGAACATGACAAAACAGAAAGTGACAAAACAGAACATGATGAAACAAAACAGCCAGGGGGAAAATGTAACATAAATTTTTGTGGAATCTATTTAGCTTAGGTCATTATTTCGTTGTAGCTAGTCACCCAATCATTTTGAACATATTATATTGATTAAGATGAGATATCTTAAGTTTGCCGGCAACACCGAGTTAAGTCCCATTTATTTGTGGCTTTCTAGCAATTAGGAATGCAGAAATTAGGTATATAATTTGATTTATCATGGCGTATTGAAAATCTGTGCTAAATTTAATTGCTAATCTACCAACAAAATAGAGATAGGACAATTTCAATATAAAATTTATATTTTTCATGAAAAGTCATAGTTATATTTATCATTGTTCTGTTTTGTCACTGTTCTGTTTCGTCATGTTCTGTTTTGTCATGGAACCTTTAAAATATACCCAAATATCTACGTAGGTACAACTGAAATTTAAAAAACCTTAGGTAGAATAATAAATATTTAAAATAGTATGTACTTATCACAATTTATTTTTGGCGTTTCTCACCATAAAATTTTCTATAATTAGAATGTTACATTCTTAAATCTTGTGAATTATTCGTTGAATACAAAAAATAGTTAATTAAAAATTATAAAAAATAGTTAAACAAAAAATCTTGGAGTGATCCGTGACGTCGGTTAGTAATTAAAGTAATACTTACTTTGATTTAAAATACAAAAGCCGATCGCCAATAGTAATTCAATTTCGGAAGCGCATTAGAGAGTTTTAAGAGCCACTAGTTAAAATTTGTTGCAATTAAGTATGGTGCCGTTAGCAATGTAGTATATCTGCATGGGCGCGAAACCCAAGAGATGCAGGCTCGATCCTGCGGGGTGTCTTGCTTTCTTTAATTTTTTCTTCTATTAGTTATAAATATTTTCTCAGAAGTGTTTTCAAAATTTTATATGCTCAATAATAAAACCCATTTCTTAATACTAACTTAAGAACAATAATATGTAGTATTATCTGCAGGAGAATTGTTTTGTAAAAATACTCCTAATGCAATGTTTAAGTTAGATTATCTCGAAAAGTAGATCGACATCACCTTTTTTTACATTGCTTATCTAAGATAACATCTACTTATAAAAATTAATCCTACCGTATAATATTATAATTGGTATGAGGAATATTAAATTTAAATTACGTAGGTACATAGTGACATCCACTACCTGATTCTTATTCATGGATAGGGCCAAAGTCGGCTTTTGGTGGTCTTTTAACTAGGATTTATCTACAATTTAAATAGATAATAATTACATTTAAGATTTAGTTGTATTTTATATTTTATACAATGGCCGAGTCACTTTCGCCTCGGTTTATAGTGTCGTAAGTCCTAGGTTCGAATCCTGGGTCTGATAAATACACGTAATGTATTTTAATTTGTGTTTGGAGTCAGAGTATGTGCCCAATAGGTTTAGCAAGTGGATATCATTCATTTCACGTACAAACAACAAAAAATGTCAAAACAAACCTCCATCTATAATCGGACACGCTCAAAAAATAGTTGGCGTATAAAAATTCTGATAAAATCACGAAACACCTCAGATAGCAAGAGCTTAAGGTAAAAGAAAAATCAGGAAGGGGCGATGATTAGATATTGTCGTCACTCATTTACCTGAGAACTGCAGGTAACATGCTATCACGTAGTAGGGCAGCAAAGTGTACCAACAACATTTTAAAATTAACAGTCCTAATTAATTTACTAATATATTAGTATATTTTTAAAAGAACTAGGTAAATATCCACCTGGTTACTTTAATTATTTGATTCGTCACCACTTCCCTGATTGTAATATTAATTAACAAGATATACAATCGGTACTTATTTTGCCATCAAACATTCAATTTAAATTTCAATTTCAATTTCAATTTATTTTTTAATATATTGTGGACATTACAAATTACAAGTTAAAGACGTTCACACCATGACATGAAACATTATTATAAAGAAGAAAAGTAATAAAAACGATAAAAATTAAAATATAAAAAGAGAACATAATATAAACACAAAAGCAGTGAAAATACAATTATACATATATAGTAGTTCAAAGAAGTACACCAAGTTTGCTAAAGAGAACCTATTTTAAGAATTTATAAAATAGCGTCCACCTAAACTCACCCTCACGCAAGTGGAATATATCAACACCCGTAACAATTTGGTGGAACATGGTTATCGCCCTTCCAATTGGCATTACCAGTGGCAGGTTG
Organism: Rhyacophila brunnea; assembly: GCF_057557595.1. NCBI lineage: Eukaryota > Metazoa > Arthropoda > Insecta > Trichoptera > Rhyacophilidae > Rhyacophila > Rhyacophila brunnea. The sequence continues at coordinate 23,358,214 of NW_028232904.1, read as the reverse complement.
GTTCTGCACCTTGTGAGAATAAACAACTGATGCTCCCTATTTCTAAGATAGTTATCAGGGACAAACAGGTCAACATTTTCCAGAATGGCAGAGTTCTCATTTATATTTCATATTAGTCGAAAAAAATACGTGGCTAAATAAAGATCTTTTCTAATAGGTACTTCTAAAAACATATAACTAACGTATAATATCAAAAGATAGAAACCGTTTTGATTCGTCATTCAATGAAAGATAAGATTGGACGATAGCGTGTAATATTGGTATATATCACAGAATGTATTGCTTTGTGAAAATAAAATACAAGTGAGAACCAATGAGGCGGTCCCGTCTAGACAATTTTTTCCACTCAAAACGGGCTAGGCCACATGACAGGGCACATCTTTAGGGGTTGAGGGTTGAATACAAATCCAATCACCGCCTTATTTGGATAACCCGCGTTTCTAGCTGTAAAGAATTCGCAGAAAATGACAACACTGAGAATTAAACAACCTTTATGTTTTATTACATCATCGTAAAATATGAAATATTTCTTGTAATAATTTTGACAAAGATATTCGATAAGAATTGTTTGATTTTTCTTCGATATTCAGTCATATAAAAGTATATTACGTACTTATAAAAATTGGCATAACAAATTAATTGAAAAGCTTTTTTAGAACTGAAAAATATAATAACATACATTTGTGATATTTGTCTGGTTTTAATTCAAATACAAATTGATGTTCAAAGACGTTTAGGATTTTCGTATATGTATATACGTAGTCTAAATAATATATGAATATTATATAATGTAAATTTAAATATAGCTTCCATTAAAATTGATAGACTGGGTTTAGCTAACGTCAAAATTTTAAACCTTATAATAAATACGGTAAACCGATAATATTTTTCAATTAACACCGAACAAAAAAATATTCATAACCAGAATTGGTTATTTTTTCCTGGAACTGTTTAGTTCTCTTGCCTCTCTTACATAAAGTTTATTTACTACTCATTAACAACTGGACGACTGAATTTTTGATTTTTTTTCGTTATATGAAGAGCCTCTTCACAATTATTATGAAACGCGCGTGTTTGAACATGTACCTAACCGAAAAAGAAAATATTTTTTTTAAATGGTAAATGTTCAAACACGCGCATTACCATGATCTTACTCCCTATTTAATGTATCGTTTGTCAATTTACGGCTACGGCCGTATGTTGTATCTAAGCCACTGGGAAATGCCAATAGAAATGGCGTATGTCAAAAAAAATACTACCTTATTCTTAGGTCAATAATTATTATAAAGCAAAATAAAAATATTTATCACATTTAAATGGTCAAAAACATAGCTTATAATCAGTATCTTTAAAATTATCTTTAAATGTATAAATTTTGCCAATTTTTTGGATAATAAAATGCCTAATTCTTGTCAAATTTGGGGTCACAAAGATTATATTATAAAATTTATATTTTTATCGTAAATATGTCACTATAATATAATGTTAACATTAATTATACTTATGGTTTTGTAAATGCGTTTAAAAATTAATCAAACTAAAAAAAATTAACACCACCGCACATGAATACACCGAAATATGACTATATTCTAAAACATTAGAGCGAGAGGTTTAAAAGAATACTATTTTATGTAATAAAAATACTTTATGCAGTCATCAAATGTTTAAAATAAATATAAAAGATAATAAGGCTTCAAAAATATATAAATAGATTATCTACAACGTTTAAGGAATGTCCAGGATCATGCTTTAAAATAGCATAAAAGCTCCATTTTGACGTACGCTGAGCATGTGGGCCGTAAAGGATCTAGCATTCGTAAGGAATGAAATATACATAATTTGGAACACATCAGAAACAAATTCCCTTGCCAATGTTTCTCTAATGTGCCTTCTATGTTTATCCTAGAATAATAAATGTTGCATATCCCTGTTAGTTGACAGTTACCCTCTCAAATAAATAAAAAAAAAACATCCCCCGGAACCACGTCGCGGCCATCCGCGCGTGATATTGCGTCGGATTTTCCTCTAAGTGAAAATTAAATAATAAAAAGTCATCATTCCTTTTAAATTTGAGTAAATTTGATGCGTTTTGGGCGGATTAATTTAAGCTTTGGTAATGTGTGACATGGCAAAAATGTTGACTGACTTGAAATACTAGTGTTTTTTATTTTATTTATGGTTTCTGTCATTTGTACCATTCTCTTGTCAGGCAAGGGATTTAACGGGACGTAAAACTAAACGTTATGTTCAGGATAATACGGAGTACAAAGATCTTAAAGTGAAAATGGGAAAATCATCACTGACCATATTAATATCTCATCATTGATAATACAGACTCCATTATTTATGTTATATGGACACTATCCGTGGTTTTATCCAACGGGCTTTCTCGTATTAATATTATATTATTAGATTATTATTAGTATTACCATCTGTAAATTGTATTCTTAGTACAATAAAAACAAATATGTATGACTAACAAAGATTAATGTGCACTATTTATGGGGGATATTAACAGTCTATCTCCACTCTCCGCTTCTGAACGATGTTATATTACAACGTTTTTATTAGGTCGTACTCTTATTATTCCGGTGGTTGTTTGTCCGGTACAAATCTTGCAATCAATTTTTAACTAACTTCCCGACTAGCTAGACATTTAAAACTTTTAGTTATCAGAACACGATGCCAATGCATTTTTTTAATACTTTTAGCCATTTTTAAGTAGAATTGAATTCATTTTCAGTTAATTCTATTTTGTATGAAAAGTTATTTTGAAAGAAATCCGTAACCCAATCCACTATTATTGGTTGCTAAGAGGGTGGTCCTAACAACTAAATTAGTAATACATACGTGCATTACTATGGAAATCAATATAAGTGTCAAAATGACATTTCAGTATTATTTATATCAAATACATTTTTTTTGATCCTTTAAGGTAGTCAAATCAAGTTTATATGATTCAACAGAAAATTTAAAAACGTTGTATATAAAAAGTTATTTTTATCTTGTAATTATTTTTACTTGAATCGGAGTGAAAACTGAAACGAAAAATATAGGTTTGAATTATACGTAACAACGAAATACTAAGGATCAACAAGTTTGGAGACAGCAAAGTGAAGCTTTCATTCAAAAGTTGGTCTATAGTTAAGTAGCTAAGACGAGATAATTTTGAAAATTAGTTTGTAGTTCGAAACAAATATTGTCATCAATAATTCTATCCCTGATGGATCAATCCATTTTGTACGAAAGCCTTAAGAGCCTACATAAGTGAAACGGCAAATAATTTTCAACAGTATGTGGAACGAAATTTTGCAGTCGTCGCCAATCGGAGACTGATAGTCGACGTGTGATCACGTCAATTTGTTTTGTGATGGTGTTGGAGGAATATATTCTTAAATCGTGTAAAGATGACTAAAAAACGTTCCACATGTACTTGAAAAAGAAATCGTGTCAATGAATATACTATTATTATTACGAATATAATAATACATTAAAAGGACGCATGTTGAATTTTTATGACAAATTGTATTTCGTTCGGCTCGCGTCATTTGCACAATTCGCGCATCGCCTAGTCAAGATCTTTTTAGACCATGCCTCAGCTGAAGTAAAGCCTTAACAAGCTGACATCACAGGTGTTATAATACGAACCGAATTTTTTCATCGAACCAACAGTATAATTTAAGAGCGGAATGCATAAACATTTGTTATAACTAAAAATTCCTTAGCAGAAAACACTATGCAGAAACATTTTCTTTAGTTAAGATCATGTTGTCTATGGCTCGTTCGTTTTTTCTATTGAAAATAATATCATATTTAAAAATTCTGTTTCCTATAGTTTAGGTAAATTATTTTGTAATTGTTAAACGATGACAAAAATATGACAACTGCACTTTATAAATGCAATAACTATACATAAATAATTAATATTTAATTATAATACTCTTATATTTCCGTTATCAGTCATTATACGTGATTCCACAGGCACCGCAAGATATTTTTTTTAACATGCTAACACTACCGTCAAGTGTCATTCTGTCTGGCATCTTGTATTTCTACGGGCTGGCGTATAAAAAGTAAAATAATATTCTGTAAGTACATGCCAAACGAAATAACACTATCTATTTCCACCCACCCACCATCCCACGGTGGCCACGCGGCTTAAGCATTGAAATATGACGCCGTGGGTCTCAGGTTTAAATTCTGGGTCTGGGAAGTACACATATTGTTTTCCAATTTGAGTCGTATAGTATCAAAAGTAGATCTGTGCGTTATTCATAATTTCAAGAAAATGACGAAAAACGTTTTGTTGGATTTTTTAGTGTTATAATAGCATGAAATATGTTTCTACATTTAGAAATTAGAAATTCAATTCAAATTCAACAGTTCTACTTTTGTTTCCAAAGTATTGAACAGTTCTAATTCTGATACCAAGCCCTATTTTCCATCACAATTTTATACCACACAGATATGATTTTGATTCGAATATTATATTGCTAGTCGTATATTATGGTCAGAAGAATAATTTGGCATTCTTCGTTAAATTTCGATATATTTGAGACAGTTCTACTTTTGATACTATACGACTCATTTGTGTGTAAGTCAGCGTATGGACCTAATAAGTTGAGCAAGTGGCTGACATCCATTTCTCGTAAAAAACAAAATCTGTTAATACAAACTTCTACTCTGTGGAGGCCTATAATGATCCTATTAGGATCGAACATGGTGAATTTGAGTGTATGGACTGTTTTATAGACACGCGAATTTATTTTGACAGCAGCTGTCAGTGGTAAATGGTAATACAGAAGGGGGCGTTTTCATAGTAAAAGAAGTCTATGGTTAAGAATTCCTCTCTATAGTTAGTATAGTCTATAGTTAAGTCATCCTTTTTGACAACTTATCCTTAAGATCGAAATATTGAATTCTGCAATCTGCTCTCGAAGCTATTGAACATTAACTCGCTCTTGTGTACCGTTAAATTGAAACAATTTCCAGCGATTGTCATTTTTCCAAGTTACATTCTGTCGATTTTAATTTAAAATTTACAGCACACTCTATTATGTTAAGAAACCTCGGTTGTTCTCTTATATCAGTGATTTTTAACGTTTTTTGGTTGATTAAACCCTTGGGACGTTTTTTGAAATATTGAAAGTTTTTTCCCGGATGACACATATTGAGATCAGAGTAGTGATCGATTATAAAAGAGACGTTCATAAGCAATGACATACCTAATTTCTTCTCGCACATAAGCATACTGATATTGCCACCCCTCACTATTTGGAGCCTAAAATTGAATGTAATTTCATTACCTTCTACTTTTTTTTATTTTTCCGACGAATACTGTAAAAAATGTTATGTCAAGTTATGATATTTTTCTATCCATAAATATTAAACACATATTATTAATGTTACCATGCTCAAACACAAAAGTGGGTGGTAACGATTTAAGCAGTGTACTGTAATTTGAAGGTAATGCTGGATTGATGGTTTACGGATGTAGGGAGGAGTTTATATAGGATACCAGACACTGACCTTTATATTGAGAGAGCTGGCGTGCGCTTCGACGAATTCGGTGTTCACGCACTCACCCACTGATAAACGGACGATACACTTTGATGGATGATATATGAGGTTAATGGATGATGATATGTTGTATTATTGATGGACGTGACTTTCACTTTCAAACCGTAACACACTTAGTGCAACGAAGATCGAACAGATATGTTTTAAGTCACGCGGTAGTTAACGCGGTGTAGTAACACGCACCCGTTCGTCGTCTTAAAGCTAACTAACGCGCGACGGCTGTCTTGAAATAACCCAATGTACATTGCAGTCATGGTCTACTCATGACCTGTAACTGCCGCTCACCCTGGTCTGACGATAATAAAAAATAAGAATTCGAGGGTAGTTGGGAAGAAAGAATGAGGGCTAGCATTTGACCCAACCAGTGGGTATTATTCATATTCCTTCCCTAAATTACCACCTTCTCTAATAGTATGCTGCTCTAAATCCCTGGCACTGCTCATGAAGCCCTAGGATTGTGGACGTGGAAGGCTGATTGGGAATCATTGCATTATCATTATTACATATTATTATGTATAGCATACTCTGCAGTGCTAATAATGTATCATGACATGGGAAAACGGTTGAATATTATTAATTGGTTGTCAAAATATGTTATTAATATCATGGTTTCTTTGTTCCAGGGTTTCTCAATCCACGGTCTGACGACTTCCCGCGGTCCCCCGCAAACTATGGCCTTATGGACCAGATAGCGACCCTTCACTGGATACAGGAAAATATCGCCGTATTTGGTGGAGATCCAACAAACGTCACGCTAATTGGACACGGAACCGGAGCAGCCTGTGTTCATTTTCTTCTTACTTCCTTGGCAGTCCCTGAAGGTAAGATACAAAATTCATTATTATTATCTAATACGAGTATATAACTTCTGTGTCATAGAATCAAAACTAAAATAATTGAGTTGCAAAATTGAACATTATAAATTACATATTTAAGATAATATTAAAAACTTCAGCAATATCAGCGTTAAGGAAAAGAAAATAAATTATCTTCACAATCAACATAGTCGATATCAAACCTATTAATGAAGCAGTTTACAAATAATCTCTCAATTGATGTTTGCCTACTGTGTTTGTCCGCAATATACATAAAACTATCAAACATAATTAAGCCATACTATCGTATAATATTAAAAAATAGCAAATTGACCTTATGCTACAGTGTGACGAAACGTGGGCTGAAATTGGAAAACGAACCAGGCTGAAAGCCCTGAGAGACGAAGACACAGACCCCGACCGAACCGAGGATCGCCGGACTAACTACCAAACCCAAGACAGGGTAGTCAAACGATCCGTGCGGTTAGACAAGCGTAATTTTATGAACCGGCAAATTGAAGCGGCAGAGGAGGCAGCAAGCAGAAATGACACCAGGAAACTCTTTCGAATCACCCGTGAAGTCTGCGGCAGGCGACCACTGACTCCCGGAGCCATTCGTGGTCCCAGTGGAGCAATAGAGTTTGACGCAGAATGTGTCAAGTAGATTTGGAAGAATCATTTCTGCGGAGTGCTGAACCGCCCACTCCCTTTGGATCCCTTTCACATATCTGCGGAAGCTTTACTTTTAGACATTCCCCGAGCGACCGACATTTCCGATTGCCCGCCCACGCACACCGAGATAAAATCGGCTGTGAAAAGGCTCAAGAACGGAAAGGCACCGGGGGGAGACGGGATTCATCCTGATTTCCTCAAGTACAGCCTGAGCGCAATCCTGCACCCTATGTTTCATTTGATGACAAAGGTGTGGGAAGAAGAGCGCTGTCCAAGAGACTGGGTGAACGGTGAAATCATCACACTTCACAAAAAAGGTGACCCTCTAAGCTGCGACAATTACCGAGGCATTACGCTACTCAGTGTTCCGAGAAAGATTTTGGCAAACATCCTCTTGATGAGAATAAGGGACCCAATAATGCACGTCCTCAGGAAAAACCAAGCCGGATTTCTACCTGGTCGAGCGTGTGCAGACCAAATCCACAACCTTCAATGTCTTCTCCAGCAGAGACATGAGCTAAATAGTCCGATGGCCTGCTGCTTTGTGGATTATGAGAAGGCTTTCGACAGTCCGCACCGTCCGAGCATACGGGATCCCTCCCAAGACCATTGCCATAATCAAAAGCCTGCACGAGAATAGCGAATGCTGTGTCAGAATTGGAGACACTGTCACGGAATGGTTCGGGGTCACGACCGGAGTCAGACAGGGTTGTGTCCTTGCGCCGTTTCTCTTCATCATTCTCTTTGACTTCATACTACGGAAGTCAATACCACCCGACCGAGGCATACCTGTTACCCCCACGGTGAAGCAATGCGACCTAGAATACGCCGATGACGCTGTCCTATTCGACAACTCAATCGAGGGCATTCAAGAGACAATCGACAGGTTGCATATTAACTCCTCTTGCGTTGGTTTGAAAATCAACGGGAAGAAAACCAATGTCTTGTGTAATAGCACCTGTCCTGATCCAGATTTCCCTCTGATTAGCGTCGGACAAAACATCGAGAGCATCGACAGCCTCAAGTACTTGGGGGTACACATCACGGGAGATGGCATTTTGCAGAAAGAGCTCGCTATCCGAATGGGAATGGCTGGAGCAACATTCAATTCGATGCGGAATGTCTGGGACTCACGATTGTACTCGGTCAAAACCAAATGCCGCCTATTCGACGCTTGCATTCTGACGGTGCTGCGTTACGGTAGCGAATCATGGCACCTTACGAAGGCTCAGAGCTACCGTATACTGAGCTTCGAAAACAGATGTTTGCGACGAATACTGGGTGTGCGGTAGTGGTATGACTTTAGGAGCAACGAGGAGATAAGAGAACGCACCAAGCAGCCTCTCATCACGCTGAAAGTGAAAAGGCGACGTTGGACCTGGCTCGGCCACTTGCTGCGGATGCCAGAAGAGAACTTCAACCTGGCTTGCCTGTTCTTTAAGCCGACCGGATTCCGGAACTAAATCAATTAGGCAGAATTTTTAATCTTACTTCGTTAGCAAAATTATATTATTTGAATTTCGCAAAAAAATAATCACGTAAGTACAAATTGTCATTTCCGCAGAAAAGGTCAAGAGTAAAAATAAATTTAGCAAAAAGTATTTTTAAAATAATCCCAAATCAAATCTCCGCACGAGTAATTTGATATCAATTTCCGATAACTTATTAAAACCAAAAATGTTTTACAAACTCGTCTTTTGCGTAGGTTAAGTGCTTCTAAGAAATTAAAACATACTTTTATTATAAAATACAATACCATCATAGTACACGTGTTATTAGAATATTCAATTTGTATCGATACTATTAATAATTTATTATTAGCAGCCATAATAATTTATACGTATTCAATTCTCGTAATTCAATGTATAAGACACTGGTTTCTCATACCGATAGTTACGGGTTCGATTCCCGAGAGATGAGAATATACTAATTTTATGCATACATAATTTGATAACACTTCTGAGAAATATATAACTAACCTAAAAATATACGACACCCAGCAGGATTCGAATTTGCATCCCCTGAAATTTGCGACCATGTGCCCTGACCGCTAAGTTATACGTGTCCTATGTAATTGCTACGAAGTTAACCAGTGTTTTCACAATACTATCTGAAGCGTTTTCTAAGCTTGCCAATTTCTAAATACTCGATATGGCATTACCGCACTGGAAGCATCTTTTACAATATTATGAGGTTAACATTTGGTTTTACTCACCACCTAATTAAAATAAACTATTTTTTTTCCTATTTTTTCAAATTTATAATTTCTGCATATTTAATACATGTTTTTCCTGTCTCGATCTCTCTTAAAGCAGTGATTGTGTTAACACAATCACTGCTTTAAATAACCTTTTAATTACCACATTTAAATAACACGTTAATTATATCAAATGGCCAACGACTCCAAAAATGATGCATTTTAATAATATGTTTTCTCTCATACAGTAAAGCTAATTCGAGTCAATTATATATAAAAAAAAACGGTTAGTGGATCATGAAGGAAAGGATGAAAAGAAAAATCCAAAAACCAAGATTTTTTTTTAATTTAAAGACATTTCAATCCATTATATTAGTTGTTTTAAACATAACATAAGTGGACTGTATGCGTAGATGTGAGATAGCATTAATAAGGGACCACGGGCACTTACCTGATGTCGTATGTGGCAGGCTCATCCTTCACTCTGAGCACTGGCTTTTGGTTGACGGCTGACAATAGCACTGTTCGGATCACTTTTTGGAGTTTACGATTTTAGTTTTTAGTTTTTGTATCACACTATTATGTAAAATATTTACATCAGTGGCGAAGAGTGGAGACAGACTGTTAAGATCCGACTACATAGTGAACATTAAACTTTATCAGTTAAACGTATTGTTTTCATTAAATTTAGACTACAATAGTGTAGATAGTGTTTTGTTAGTTTTTATATTTCAAATAAACGCTGTGACATCAAAAATTATAGCAGATAATAGTTAAAAAATATCCGTTTGTCTATAAAATATATAATATAAAATTACGATTGTAGTTTGGTTAGGCAGGGCTTATTGAAATAAAAAAATTAATACCACCTGTAATACATATTATTCTTAATTCAATAAAAACAAATAAGTGTGACTAAAGAAGTGTGTACTATTTTTGTTGGTTTGCTTTTAGCATACCTAAACTATTGTGGATTTGTTAGGCAGGGTTTATTTTAATTTTAAAACTAACCAGCGCGATCTGAAAATTGTATTCTTAGTTCAATGAAAACAAATAAGTATGACTGAAAAAGTTTAGTATGCACTAATTATGTCAAATTTTAACAGCCTACCTTCACCCCTCGTCACTGGTATACATTAATTGCTGGCATAAAATACTTGATAGATTCTAATATAAATAATGTATGGTTGGTAAGTCACTTGGTTATTAGGTGCCCAGGAAAGATATCAAAAAGTAAATAGTTAATTGAAAATACACATTCAATTTTATGACCACTGATATGCATCGTACTCCTACTATTTTTTTCTAGAATAAAAAATAATGAAAAAAAATTAAATTAATACAATTACCGAAATAATATTATATTTTATTATTAACATGTTAATTTGTATTAACTTGCTGACGATAATCTTTTGAAACACAAATAATTATCCCAGAACGATACAGTTAATGGCATTCCCACAAAGTTAATAACCATCGATGTTTATTAAATTGGTTTAGCGACTGTAACCTTTTTGTAGTCATAAAAGCAAATTGCTTGTTGTCGATAAGATCTAATGATTTCATTTCTTTTGTGCCAATAGCTAGGCAAGCCTTGTTTTTGTTTACGTCTACTTTAATATGCATTCTGTTGTTGACCGTATAAATGGCTCAGGGACGCCACTGGTAAATAAACATTTTTTTTTCATTCCAAAAAAATACGTTTTATTTTTTGCGTAATGCTCTGGAAGAAAATACATACCATCATCATCATCAGCCAGCGTCAAATCACTGCTGGATTCCCTATAGCTCATTTTCCTAATTTCTAAATCTACTTCTTCACTGCTACGTACAGTAAAAACAAAACAATGTTTCGGTTCGTGGATTGTATGCGTACGAATATATATACCATCATCAGCGCTACGAGTAGAGTATCCTCCACGTAACCTTGCTTTTGTACACAGTGACAAGGGTGTGTGTGTATATACGCAACCGTATAATTGTATTACTAAAAGCCTGGTACTTGATTGGCTTACTCACGTACACCGTATAATTCAGTGTTGTTTGGGCATGACCTGTTAACTCCAAAATGTTGAATTTACAGGAGAGCCATTTTAAGCTTTGAATTGCCCGCATAAATTTCAGTTCATTTTTTGTTTAAAATTGAAAAAAACATTTAAAAATAAATAACTGAAGAAGAATATGACAATACTTAGATTGTCAATTATTTCAGTAATTAGGAAAATAATGTCACTTATCAGTGATCAAACTATGATAAGGTATTTATTTGGTCATGCTTTGACCAAACTAACCACTGTGTTTGTTCGCACATCATCATATTATTACAATAGCGTTTTGAGCATTTTTAGTGAAATATAGATATCGGGTTATTACCACATGTAAGATACTATAGTGACTTAATTTTTACTCTTAACATAAAATGACCAAAAAAGCAGTTATCAGGTTATGCCCAAACAATACCGAATTGTATTAGTAAATTCCAATCACTTGATTGGTTTACTCACGTTTTAATTTTTTAAAAAATCTATTCCAAATGGCAAGGTTACGTGGAAGATACTCTACATCGGCTGCTAGGTAATTATTAGCACTAGTAAGGCCAAACATCCGCACGCACACCATCGACCAACCGAATCATTATTTTGTTTTTACTGTACATCTACCAATCTTTGTGAGTTCTTTGATCTAGTGGGGTTTAGAGAAATCATGTAATTGTTTAATGCCCATTGAGTATACACTGTTGTGTGATCACCCCAATATGGTTTTCATTTACTAGCGACTTCTATCACATCGCATACTTTTTTTTTACCTCCTTGTCCATTGATTTTTTTTTGGTCTTTCCACATTATGCTCAACATGCACCTTTCTAATTCACATTACACTACTCATGATCGTTAACGGTTAGGCAGGGCTTAATTGAATTTTAAAAACTAACCAGCACCATCTGCAAAATTCTTAGTTCAACAAAAATTAATAATATGTATGATTGCCAAAATTTAGCGTGCAATATTTATGTCGAACCTTAGCATCCCATCTCTACCTTTCGCCACTGTCATCAAACCTCCGAAATTCTTTGGTCCATGAAAAGAAGTGAATTAAATACCCTGGAGAGAAGGGTGGTGTTTAAGTGGTGTCGAAAGGGTTGCGAGGTGTGCACCTTTCAAATGGAGTAAGACCATGAAGAAAGAGACTGAATCAAGATCACTCCACATAAAGAGAAATTATTGACAACGCTTGTAATTTCAGTGATCAGCTTCCTCAGAAATAAAGAAAAAATATTGAAAAATAACTTTGATAGCCATCAACATTTTTTTATATCAGATTATCAAACCATTTTCCACAGTTCCGATTGCATAAAATAAATACAAAAATTTAATATTTTTCTGTAAATAAATCCTCGAATACGATATAAAAACTGTATTTAAAAAAATCGAACGGATTCAAAATAAAACATCGCTGAGTCGTTTAAAAATACAACAAAATCGTATAGTTTCCATACGAAATGAGCTTTCAGTGCAACATTTATGGACACTTCATGCACAACTCTACTTATGCTTACATATTTGTTTCAGAGCAATAAATACCCATAATGGTCTCATAAATAAAAACTCACTACTTGTTTGTATGAAAAACTACACTAGTTGTATTTTTATTTTATTCATATATGAAAGCTTTCACAATAAAATAATTGTGGTTTTGTGGATTATACTAGAAATATTGTATAACAATATATGAATAATTAAGACCAGTTTTCACACGATTATCATAATATTTATTTATTTATGCATGCTACTGTTTCATTATATGAAAATTTGATAAAAAAAATGCTGCTCTCAAAGGAAATAGTGGTAATTTGTTAGACATCAGTAATATAACTATATAAGAAAAAATATATACCTTATACCTGCAAAAATACTATATAAATAGGTATTCAATTCAATTAAATTCAATTCAATTTTTTTTAAACATATTGTGGACATGACAAATTATAAGTTTAAGAAGTTATTTTATATTTAGAAACAAAGATATATAAAACAGTATTATATAAAAAAAGAGATAGATAAGTAGATAAATTAGATAGGTAGAAGGAAGTACACCGAATGAGTTAAACAGACCCTATTTTAAGAATTTATAAAACAACGTTTACCTAAACTCATTCTCACGTAGGTGGAATATATCAACACCCGAAGCAATTTCGTTGAACATAGTTATCGCCCTCCCAATTGGCATTAGCAGTGGTTGGTTCTGCACCTTGGGAGAATAAACAACTGATGGTCTCTATTTCTAAGATAGTTATCAAGGACACGCAGGTCAACACTGCCCAGAATGACAGAGTTCTCATTTATACCTCGTACAAGTCGGAAAAAATACGTAGCTAAATAAAGATTTCTTCTAAATTGCAGACTGCAGTATGTAAGCATGCCTAAGAGAAAGTCAGTTGGAATCAGTTACGGATAGTATCCATACAACCTCAAGTAAAGGAGTCTCAAAATTTTTTTCTGTACCCTCTCCACCATAAAGCCATACTTTAACTGATGCAAATAGTAGACTCACTCTCAAGTCTGTTTCGAACTAAAGAATTAAATAAAAGTAAATAGAAGTATAATAATTCAATGTCAACACAGAGAACAAACGTCAAGAAAATCAAAATCGAATTGGATTTTTCCAGTTATTACTTTATCTTATCGGGCTCTAGATATATCTTCGGTGTTTTGTAAAAAGGGCAAATCAACCATTTTGGCGAAATCGAGATTTTAATGAAAATATAATATATACCCTACTAGCTTTGTTGTGTAAAAACGGCGAATTTTTATCTCCACAGAAAAGTACTTAAAAACGATAATGTACTAAAATTAAATTAATTAAAATTACAAAATAAAAAGCAAATGTGACATATTAGGCCTTTTAAAATATTATATAATAATACCTATTATAATGACTATATTCTTTCTAAGCTTTATTATAAACTTGTTAGATATTTATAATCATCTACAGGTAAAAAACAAATAAATGTCAAAAGTTAAAAATCCTCCTCCTGTAAAGTAGCATTTTTGTAAATTCGCCCTTTTTACAAAACACCGACGATATTTATATTTTAATGTTACATTAGATAAAGGTATGTCATTTATTTCGTAGGTACCTTAAACTCCATGATTATTTTTCTTTTTTTCTTTGATATTTAAAAAAAAGAGCTACGTTGCTACGGTTTACAAGGCTACGGTCTACGCTTCTATGGTTCCATAGATAAATAATACGTCATATATTACTTGACACAAAAGACATTGTACATCTGATTCTGATAAGAATACTTTCAACTGACGGCTCGGAAAATCTAAAAAAAAGTCTTAAATAATAATATGATTATAAAAAGAAAGTGTTCAATTTTCTGTTCATAACTAAATATTTCTTTAGGAAGCCGTAAAAAAATCTTTGTGAACTGAGAGTGCTACAAAATAAAACAGTTTTAACCACTTATTTACCCTAATAACCACCCACTTACACGATGTTCATAATGACATGTATAGGCTACTATGAAAGGGTACTTTTTTTATAAAATACGTCTAGACAATATTTTCTATTAGCAAGTTGGCTTGAAATGTATCTAATTTAATTACCTACTTAGGTGGGTACTTAAAAACTTTTAATAATTTGACGTCAGCTAACAAATTGATTGATTGAGTTTCAAAACATCGTAACGTAGCTTTAAAGATATCGGCGCCGTATTCCATCGGTTGCTTAAAGTCGTTCCAAAGGCAAATTAATTGATGAAAAAAATATTCATAGACTCGGCGAATTCTAAGCTTAAATATCTATTCGTTAATAAACGTCTACATAAAGTTCTATTATAACTTTTAAAACACACGATAAAAAGCTCAGAATATGAAATCTCACTTCAAGGAGTTGACGATAAAAATTACGGCACAAAACTTTATGGCTTAAAAAATCTAAGCACGCTAATTAGCATTATGCGATAATTAATATTATTTGTAAAATAGTAAATCTCGTTAAATGATAAAAACAGACCCGCACTGCCCTTTCCTCTAGATGATAATTGGATTATACAGAATCACTCTCGAAATCCTCGCCAAATCAGTGACACTCTCACGAAATGGTTCAAGGTCATGACCAGCGTTAGACAGGGTTGTGTCCTAGATCCGTTTTTCTTCATAATCCCCTGCAGTGACGTCCCGTGGGGGCGGCAGTTACTCGAAGGGCGGCAAATCGAGGAGAATCATTAGGTGTACCATAGGTATCTAAACTTAGTAATAACGGAAATATCTTTCCATTAAAAGATTGAGCTCACTGGTTGGAAACAAAATGTATTAATTAACATAAAAGGTTTAATGATATCTAGTTTACTTCCATTGTCCTTGGACGTCACATTCTTTATGACCAACAATGACACGTGCATATTTTCGAATTATATTTGAATTATAGGTGGGTACATACTGACCAACTTCATTTATCCAAATATTTTTGCCAGTCATTCGCGAGTTTTGAAAGTTTTCAGGTGTATATTTAAATGTATCTGAAATCGTAGACACGCAATATTGTCTATTGAAGTATGGCATTTAAATTAAGTTAACTGGTATATATTTTGTTATTAATTTATCCATACAACACATTTCTTGGATATTGGAGACATGAAATGATAAAAAATACTGTATAAAAAATGGGGCACAATTTTGGTCCTGCTTAGGGGCGGCATTTTGTCTAGGGACGTCACTGATTGTCTAATGCTTGCCACTACAAAAGTCAATACCACCTGACATAGACATAGCTGTCACTCCTACAATACATATTTGCAACCTGGAATATGCTATAGTAGCTATCTAACTTGAGACAACTCAATCTAGAGCATTCAGGAGACAATTGACATGCTGCATTATAAATTGTATAGCGTTAGTTTAAACATCATCGCGAGAAAAACCAACGTTTTGTGTAATAGCATCTGGACTGATCTATATTTTCCAATGGTTAACGATGGACAAACTATCAAGAGTGTCGACAGCTTTAAATACTTGGGGGGTGAACTTTACATGATATGTTATCCGTATTGAAGTGTCTGGTACTCACGACTATAGTCGGTTAAATTATACGCTTTCATTCCGATGGTTCTTCTTTATGGTAGCGAGTTATGGTACCTCACTAAGACTCAGAACCTGCATACTGAGTATCGTGCAGTGGTATGACTTTAGAAATAACTGGAAAACCATGCAGCCTCTTATCACGTTGAGAGTTAAAACAACGACGTTGGATCTGGCTCGGCCACGTAGTGCAGGTGCCTCAAGAGAATTTGTACTTGGCTCCTCCATTTTTTAAGCTGGCTGAATTCTAATATCCTGAAACACCGTTAAATACTATTTACAGAGTGTAAATGGTAGAACTACGAAAAACTGGCATCAGATGAGATGATGCAAGAAGTCTTGTGATCGTTGTATGCGTGGTGTCCGTAATATGCTCCAACTGAGGACTCGATATATTAAAGAAAGTAAGGTATAATGGTACAAACAAATTTCAAAATTGCGGCACTAAAAAACATAATAAGCACAGAGCTTTCAAAATTTGTAAAGCCACGTGTAAATGTTACTCCAATGACCTATTCGGCATCTAATATAAGCTGATTTAGTGATACCCGATCCTTTACTAATTTTATCCTATAGATACAATATTATAGAATCATAGATACTTACTAGTTTGGATAAAAAAATGGTTAGTTAGATATTTTCTCGTTTTATATTATTTAAAATGAATTCTGGAAAATACGTATTATCTCTCTTTTCAGAATTTTAGTTTTTTTTTGAAGGCAGGTAGCTATATATATTTTTTTTGCTCCTTTGATATAGGTAATTCAATTATCGAAGTTTGATAGAATAGTCACAGGAGATTTCAGAAAAAAATAATAATATTAAAGATAACTTAATCATACAACATAATATACTGCCTACCTGCTTGCAGAGGCTCTATTAATCACAATAAATCTTTTTGAGATAAGATAATAATTTATTATTTTTTGTAAAATCTCTCAAAACTACCCTGATTTTTATTAGATGTAATCTAGGGCTTCTCAATCGTTTTAAACTCAAACCGGTTAACCGGTAAAAATGTGTGCTTAAAATAACAGAAAACTGTATTATTTTATTTGGTTTTAATAAATTTAATTCTTATTTGGTATTATGAAAGATATATAATAAGTGACATAACTAAAATACTTGCAAGTGGTTTTACGCTGAGGTCAACTGCCTATGCTTAAGCGTGAAGCAATCATGCCACTCAGTAGTACATGAGTGACACACTTTAATATGTAAATTTTGTTGTCAACACAAAATCGATAGCGATAATAATTTTCAGTATTTCCTCAATCATAACTAGATCAGTAGGGTCGTAATTTTAGGCAAAAAATCACGCAAAGTTAACATTTTACAAAATAAATAAACTAAAAGAAAATACGACAATTCAGTGGTTAACTTTCAAAACTGAACATGTTCCATATATGCCGAAAATGAGTTATTATCGGAATATCATTCTATAACCTCATACATGCTTTGTTGACTTTCAAAAATAGCCACAAAACACCAATTTCATATTGAAAAGAGGTTTCAAAAAGTAAGTTGACATTCAAATAGGGACAAATCTAACGTTGTTGACATTTGAAATGAGACATGTCACATTCAGCTAATGGCCGGACTGTATTGAGTCACGTGACCAAGTATGTTGTCATACAATCTGACAGTTTGGTTTTTGTCGCGTGCGTGTTTTTGCTCTGTGTTTTTATTTGAAAAGTTTATTTATCTCTGAGGAGTGAATAGTGGACATGTCCAGTTTTGAAAAATAACCACTGAATTATTTACTGCAACTGTGTTTATATCAGTGTGGATATCATTGTTTGAGGTGTTTTCATTTATCGAAGTAGACTTTTGGGTTCGCTGCAGAGGCCATTATCAAGAGATGATATGGCCTCTGTAACGAGCCCGAAATTTCGGGTAAAGAAGGAAGAAAGACACACGGTGGCAATTCAAAAATCTACTACGATAATAAACAACCGTGAAAGCCTCAAACATTATATGTTTTCATTTAAATAATAAATTAATAAATATTTTATTTAAAAGTTACAGATAATAAATAGTTTGAATTAAACTTTCTGGTAAATCATTATGTGCCTTTGAAGATTCTAGGCCCTAAGAACTGTGTATATTGTGCCTAATGGATAAGGCGGCCCTTGAGATAACCAAACTTACTCCAGACGATATTAATTAGACTTCCCAGTTAATCGATCGTGATGGTTTTAACGCCAAGCCCTATAAGCTTGGCCTAATAGAAATCCATACATGCGTATTGGCTAAATCAGGGGTGCCCAATACAAATCGTTTGGTGGGCCAAAAAATATTACTGAGCTTAGTGGGCCACATATTATTTAAATAATTACAAGATAAAAAGATCTTTTTACATACAATGTTTTTAAATTTTCTGTTGAATTATTATGCTCAATATGCTCAAACTTGTACTTGATATGAAGTAAATAAAAAACAAACAAACAAAATAAATAAATAAATATAGAATACTGAAATGTCATCTTGACATTTTATTTCGAGTTCCATAGTAACGCACGTATATATTAATAATTTAGTCGCTAGGACTACCCCCTTAGCAACCAATAATAGTGGATTGGATTACGGATTTCTTCCGAAATAACTTTTCATACAAAACAGAATTAACTGAAAATGAATTCATTTCTACTTAAAGATGGCTTAAAGTATTAAAAGAATGCATTGTCATCGTGTTTTGATATATTCTAAAAGTTTCAAATATCTAGCTAGTCGGAAAGTTAGTTAAAAATCGATTGCGAGATTTGTACTGGACAAACAACCACTAACAATAATCCGAGCTAATAAAAAAGTTGTAAAAAAAAGAGAAACATATTTTATTTTCTTATAATTATTAATGTGACCCTTGTTGTTTGTATATTGTTTGATATTTTTTTTCATATTGACTGGTAATTTAGCCGACGCGCATCGCAGTTGATTGATCGTATTGTCATTCAATTCAATTTCAATTTATTTATTTTTAACATATTGTGGATTAAGACGTTCATAACATGACATTTAGAAACAAAGCAATATAAAACAGTATTAGGTACATAAAAAAGAGATAGATCAGTATTAAGTTTAGTTATTAAACATAAAAAATGTGTAAATACAAACAAATAAATTAGATCTGTACAAGGAAGTAGATCGGATAAGTTAAGCAGACCCTATTTTAAGAATTTAGAAAACAACGTCCACCTATACTCATCCTCACGTAGGTAGAATATATCAACACCCGAAGCAATTTCGATGAACATAGTTATCGCCCTCCCAATTGGCATTACCAGTGGCAGGTTGGTTCTGTACCTTGGGAGAATAAACAACTGATGCTCTCTATTCATCGAATCATCGAGCAACGTACTACATTTAATTTCAAAAATAACGATTCGCAGCGATATGTAGTCCCATATGCTGCTGTAATGCATATTACCAGTCGCTTTAATTTTGGAAATTTATTTTTGAGGATATATTTCTAATAAAACTTATTTCCTTCGAAAATGCACTTTAACTCAATTCTCGATTACAGTAATATTAGCTCCATTATTTGTAAATTAGAGGTGCTGATTTTACCTCCACGTTAAATGGAGTTAAGAATAATTTGAACTTTTACTGTTACTTTTGCATAAATGCGAATCTGGTATCGAATTCTTTAATTAATTTTGTGACTTCATTACACTATTTGAAAAAATCTTTACGGTCACTTTGGACGCTGAAGATGCACCTAGCGCGTAATGACCAGGCGGCCGATCGACGTAATTAACGTGCATTTTAAAGGTGGTAATTAAAAAAACATTATCAAGTCAACAGCGACGGAGTGTTTGGAGCCGGCATAGGCATATAAATAGGCAATAGCACGCAGCATAACAAGAAAGTTCTAATTTCACAAAATATAATATAAATTTACAAGAATGTTTTAAGTTTTACTTCTTTAGGCGCGTTTGGAAAATCAGATTAAAGTGTATTTTTGGCGTGTGACATGTAACACATAATTTATTTTTTCACACAAAAAAACACACTCGATTGGATTACAACCAACGATTGTTCGGTTATCAGCCGAACGCACAACGATTACGTCACATACTGATACTGCAATCGTGACGATTATACTGTATAATATTATAGTTTAGAATTGTTCCATTGCTAGGCAGCGAATTTATTATTTATATTTGCATTACATTTGCAATTTCTTACGTAAACAAACTATTAAACGTCATAGTGGCAGTTGTTACTTTAAAAATAAAAACAACGATAAATAATTTTATAATTTAGTAATATAAGTTAAAGTATATAGAACTAAACCAACGGCGTTCCAATAAGCGGTCTTTTTTCTTAAGTGAGTAATTTAACAAGATAATTAAGAGCTAGTCGAAGAATCTAGTTTATCATAAGTTTTGTTTTGTTACGCCAAAGAAGCATAACTTCCAACGCGCGTACATAAGTACACACACCGATTTTTTTGTATTGTATGTATACCAAAATGCAAAATATAGAAAGCTGAAAACTTTAATTGGGCATTGGGCCGCACAAAATCCTCATTTGGGCCGCGGATTGGGCATGTATGGGCTAAATTATGGGATAGCAATCACATCGACGTGTCAGTTGAAAGATAAGATCTACTGAAGACGGTTCAATCTTTAATTGGTACGATCACTTATGACGATTTGATTTCCACAAGGGTAATTAGGTTACAGTTAGTAAATTTGCAGTATCACACTGCGTGAGAAATATCTTTTTATCAGTGCTCAACCAAAATAATATTCGAAAATAAATTTAATCCGCCATATTCAAATGCAGTAACGACATGATAATTATTTTTTCGGGCGGAACTAAATCAATTAAATATTGAATATTATTATAATTTAATGTTGTATCTAACTTTTGAATAAATCCATCGATTATTTCGTAGTCATTAATTGTTTGAGTCAATATTTTTAAATTCTCTTTCCAACTTAGTCATAGTTCAATAAAAACAAATGTGTACGTTTGATTAATAAAGTTTTATGTGCACTATTTATGTCAGATCCTAACAGCCTACTTCCACCCTTCGCCACTGGTAAGTATATAACAAAAAACTCGCACTCTAATATTTATCAAAATAATTACAAGTTAAAAAAAAAACTTTTTTAAATTTTCTGTTGAATTATTATGCTCAATATGCTCAAACTTGTACTTGATATGAAGTAAATAAAAAACAAACAAACAAACAAATACAGAAAACTGAGATGTCATTATGACATTTCATTTTGATTTCCATAGTAACGCACGTACCTATATATTAATAGTTTAGTTGCTAAGACCACCAATATACAATACATTAGCAATCAATAATAGTTTTGTTCTTTCTACGATTTTTTCTGAAATAACTTACCATACAAAACAGAATTAACTGAAAATGCATTTAATTCTGCTTAAAGATGGGCAAAAGTATTAAAAGAATGCATTGACATTGTGTTCTGATATATTCTAAAAGTTTCAAATGTCTATCTAGTCGGGAAGTTAGTTAAAAATTGATTGCAAGATTTGTATTAGACAAACCACCGGATAAATAAGAATACGAGCTAAGAAAAACGTTGTTAAATATTAACAAAAGACTCAGTTCCCGTTAAAAATATTGTTTAATAATGAGTCTTTGTCGTTGATACATTTAATCAATAATGAATGAATCAGTCAGCTGTAAAACCAGGTCAATAAAATCGTGTTATGAATGACAATAATTGGAGTCTCGTTGTGATGTTCTAATTAATGTCATATTGTTAACACTACTCTTCAAATTTATCCGAAGAACACTGCACATGACAATTATATTGCCATTGTTTGAATCAAAGCTCATTCATATCATACTTATTATGAGTTGTGAGTGACATAGGATTATTACGTGGTTTCTCAATTAGATATTTGTATGATTGACTGTAAGTATTATTGACGCTTAATTGACGTTAATAATCTCAAAATGTATTTATCAGTTAATGGAAATAATCTTATTCTCTTCTTCGGGAATATCCGACCCTTAGCTAATGCATAATATAGACACCACACGGTGCCTCTAAAGCGTCAAATATAATATGATCATGGCCCCTACAAAGAGGGGGCTGACAGGGCTCTAGCCTGAGGGCCCGGCGTGGCGAATCGACCAGAATAGTGATTTAAACACACATCACAAATTCTCTCGAATAGTAAAAAAAAGCTATTTATCTTCAATATTAGTATTATTATTTCAAATTATGTGGCTGTACGATTTTTGATTGTGTATCGATACTCGACAACTCCATATTCAAATAGATTAATTCAAATATTCAAAAAACACTAAATATAGGTACACGTTAATTTTACCCCGTACAACATTTGGAAAACGCTACTGTAGAGCGTCACACTGCCTTTATCTTTAGCGATAGGTAGGGAGCCTGTCAAAGATTCTAGCCTGGGGGCCCGCTTCAGGATGTGGGGGCCATGATTATGATGCACGTCGCGTGCTGTCACGCTAAACTGCTGCTAAGGGAAAAAATGTAACTACATTTATAATGTCGTTTTTCTTGGTGTTTAAATGTTATCGTTCTGATGTTCCCATCCCGTAACACATTTTGAACCTTTAAACAAACACTTAGAAAAATCCGTCGAAATCACCAGAACAACAATGAGGTCACCTCACGCGTACCGCGTTTCATGGACACCTGCATGACTCAATAAACATTTTTTTTATCATTTTCTACATGCCTACACATTTATGATTCATGGCAAAATCGCATATTCTTTGTGTTTAGTGGTTTTTTCTATGTATTTTCTATAAGAATATTGTCTAATCAGCAGGTTGGATTCTGTTCAAAATAATATATATAGATGCAATATCGCAAGCAATTTCAACGTACTGTTATGCATAAAATCAAGAAGTAGATAACAGATTCTAATTAGAGAAACCGCAACTTTCTCTGATAACAACAGCATCCTCTCTGATATCGATAATACTGTTAATTTAAATATTGATTCAATTATTCTAATTAATTCCAGAAAACCACAAACAATAATATAATGTTATTTGTGTTGATAATTTGAAATTTCGAAAAGATTATTTCTTTCCATATATGAACCATTGCACACGTAATGAATTTGTTAGTTCTCTGTCAACCATTGTACCTCTCGTATTATAATCTGGCTTTCTGTCAGTCGTAATATCTGTATTACTGTAATTCTTCTCCGTTTAATAAATCAAACATCCATCAAAAGTTCTTCTCTTTTAATTTGATATCTCCTGTGAAGTTTTCCGCTCTCTTTTCGCTATTCCTGACAAAACAAAAGAGACTTTAACAGAGTCGTATTTCCATAGTCCTCTGTATAATAATAAAATAGCAAATAATACCTTTACAAGTATAAAGACTATTTAAATTCGTAATTACGAAACCTAAAAGAACTAGTGAAAGCAATAATCTATTTTACTTAAACTACTCCGCTTTTTGGGGACATAACAGTACGCACACGTAGAAACTGTTAAAATTTAAAAAAAATAGCAATCATAATGAATAATAATTCAAACTATTAATTCATTAGAATTGGTACTCTCCATTATTGAATTTATAGAGATGGTGTTCATTCAAAATATTCTGCAGAATGACGAAACCATAGACTAAATTTATAGCCATGGCAGTACGCTACATGCATCATGAAGTATTTGAAGCATAAAAATTCCTGTCGCTCGCTAGTCTTCTTGTGTCATTCCAGGTCAAACCAGTATCCTGTAGCCTCACCGTATACACTCTATAGATAGTATTCAGTGGCCTTCCAGGAAGCTGTTTTCTATTATACATATTATCATATAGACAAATAATCCGATATTAACTCTAAATACCTAAATTATCGACTTACCAACTTTTGGCAGCAATCTCACGATATGCTTGTGTGATAATATCTTCTTTTTTCTCCTAACACTTTCCCTCTCCTTGCATGTTTATAATATTAAAAAAAAAACTTTAGAAAATCATTCTGAATAATAAAATTACAAGATAAAAAGAACTTTTTATAATATTTAGGTACCACGTTTTTAAATTTTCTGTTGAATGATATAAACTTGACAATTCCATGTATTAATAAAAACTTTTTGTACTTGACTTGTAGTTGTACTTGATAGAAATACTGAATAAATATTATAGAATATTGAAATGTCATTTTGACATTTCATATTGATTTACACAGTAACAAACGTATAATATTAATAATTTTGTTGCTAGGACCCCCTTAGCAACCGACAATAATAACTTTCCATACAAAACAGATTTAACTGAAAATGAAATCAATTATACATAAAGATGGCTAAAAGTATTAAAAATGCATTGGCATCGTGTTCTGATATATTTTAAAAATTTCAAATGTCTAGCTAGTCGGGAATTTAGTTAAAAATCCTTTGCAAGATTTGTACCCGACAAACAACCATCGGACAAATAAGAATACGAGCTAAGAGAAACGTTGTAATAATAAAAATCAAATAATGCATAATATACTCGTAGAAAATATCCCTATCTTCCTTGTTTCAAGAATGCAATGTGATATTTTTGAGAATCAATCACAGGGTGCTCTATAAAACCGGATTGCTTGCTTTCAACAGGGTGATTGAAAAATGCACGCGGTATTGTGTCGAATGCTTTATTTACTAGCAACTGCATTGTTGAAAGCTCTCAATAACCAACGCTACTCTATCCGTAAAATGAAGTATTTTTGAATGGGAATAAAAAATATTATGCATGTTTCGACAGAGATCGTCATTCATAATATTATTATACAATTATTTTTAATATAATACATTATAAATTAATAAAATATCAAGGGGTATTTTTGGTGATTACATGTAGGTAAATTGTACGTAAAATATTTTACCGTGGCACATTTTTGTTGAGAGCTTTTTTATCGGAAAGAAATTTTTTTGTATGTTTAATATGCACATCCGTTTTTGAATTATGGAGTTGTCAAGTATCGGCATACGGTATAAAATTGCATCGTAGGTACAACGAATATTTTAATTATTAACTCATTTAGTGTTTACACCGCGAGTGTCGCGTTTGTAGTCGTTGGCCATTAGATATAATTAATGTGTTATTTAAATGTGGCATTTTAAAGGTTAGCAGTGATTGTGTATAATTGAAGGAAAATAGCGCCGCAGGCAACTTTTTTACTATTAGAGCAAATTTGTGATCTGTGTTTATCTCACTTATCTGGTCTACTCGTCACGCCGGGGCCTTCCTCAGCCCGGGTCCCCAGACTAGAGCCCTGTCAGCCACCTCCTTGTGGGGGCCATGCTTGAGGTATCTAAGTGACTGGAGGAGGTAATTTTTATACTTGAGGAAATCTAGTTTTATAATTAATTATTAGTTTAGCAGTTTATGTATAAAAATATACTTTATACCTGGTAAAAAATGTAAATCCAGTGTTGCTCTGAGAAAGCGACATTTTTAAACGCATTTATCCGTCGTTTTTATGATCACTTTAAATTCTGCTTTTTTCACTAGGTATGCAAATTTACTCCCAAATAGAAAATCTCACAAAACCGACCTCGCGCACACAGCCGTGATAGTGACGCGACGCGACCTTCTATCAAAACGGATAAACATCATTGTATAGACGACAAAGATACAGTGATTTAATCAATTAGAAAAATACGTATATTTATACATTTCTTAACCTGAAATATCATTTCAATCATATGATCGCCAGCATTAATAAATTGTCGTTTCCGTTCTCTCATGATTGGATACTGGGAGGCTCCTGAAGTCGCACGGAAATCGTGTGTACCAATTTGACAAAGTGACTGGCGTGCTGTAAAATAGTATGGACTTCAGTGGCGAAGGGTGACTTTTAGAAAGAGGTAGGCTGTGGAGTAACCACGCTTGTCAGATATATTTACGGGAAATAAGAAGATAACCCAATATTACTACTGATGCATGGTACATTAAATCGATAAAATTTCAAAAGCTCAATTAGTTTGATATAATTAGTTTATAATTAAGTAATTAATTTGAATTATGTATTTTCCTAAACATTTATAAACGTTACATACATACGAAAATATCCGTTGTTGTGTATATATTTATGTTCCATAACAATTTATAATTTAACCCGTAAAACTAGACATTTTAAAATACTTTTATATTAAAAACACAGACTTTGGTATAAATAACTGGTAAATAAAAATCGCGAGATAAACTATTTTATATTTTTAATTTTATTTTATTTTATATTTTTAAGTGATTGAATTCCATAGAAATTATTTTTAAAATTATCTTATTAATACTTATTTTGAGAGTAAGCGCAAGCTAAACAACTTATGATTTCGGAATAAAAAGCCAGACAGTGATTGGCGCCATGAGACTGAAGTCATACAAAACAAATCTGGAAAAGGGGTCAAATTAATTCATAATATAGTTGAATCCAGGCAGCGCTAGTATGCGTTTATGGTTATAAACTTTATTAAATATAATAAAACTTCTAAATTCTGACAATTGATGACTCTCAATTGGATGGATTTTTCTGTCTATTTATTTATTTTTTAAATCAAATTAGTTACTTGAAGATCGAAGATAGAAGGTAGATGGTAGGCTTTAAATAATCGCCTACTATGGAGCCTTTGCCACTGATAGACTCTATGCGTGGTAAAAGCTACTTTTCCATGCCGTGAGGCTTGAAATTTGTTACATTCAATAACAAATGTTGTTTTACAACCTGAAACGTTATATTGGCACTATGTATAGCAGTAAATTAAGTGTTTTAGGAATGGTATTAAAATTATACCAACAAATTCAAAAGTGGAAACGAGTTTTCATATGCGACCCTCCTAAAGGGACTAAGCCTCGCCGTTTCAAGTATTTAAATTATACAATTATTATTGATGATAATTAGTTCACCTATTATATAGTCATAAATCAAGGCGTTTGCAATGTTGCAACTATCTTTCCCGCACACAAGCAAAAAAATACTAAAACAGTGACATGCACATGCGCCTATATAACATTTTTCTATTCTACCTATGCCCCATGTCAAGTACCATTGGTTCCATGTGATAAACAGATGTTTCAATTGACTAAAAATGTCGCAGCAGTACATTAGGTTACATGGCTTTAGTGAATGAAAATAAAATTATCAGGGAACTCAGAAATAATGGAGAAATATTCCGGCATAAACTTAAACACGTGTCAAGAATACGCCATATTATGTCAAATGTTGTTAACTGCTCTCGGTTTTATACATTGACGAGCAACTAAGCAAGGCACCTGTCTATCTGGCATTAGCCTTAGCTATTTTCAATTTTCAATTTGTAACTCTTTAAAACGTAACCATTAGGTTGATAAAACCAACACAAAAATCATTACTTATTTCTGATTGTTAATAAAATGGCTTAAAATATTATTATATTATTTTGACAGCTCCGTTTTACATTTGGCCGGCCGGCGAACAGCGTTGACGGTACCTAATAAATTATTGCATTGAATTGCTCTACCGACAATAATTATTATTATGTTTTTAAAATAAAATCTTCGATGACCAGGGATTTTGTTGTAAATTTCATTTAAAATGACGTGCTCCTCGCTCTGAGGACTCTCTTCGACTGAAATATAAATCACATTTTTCTGTTAAACCCACACTTAATACTGGTGTATTACACACAGTATTCCACGTGCATAATGCATGCTTCATTTCCATAGGATACTCACACATTCAAAGCCCTGCATAAAAATGTAGTGTATTGAATATTGCCTATCGGAATTCTATTAATTGTTTGTCCTATGAAAATCACATTGATAAATTCTACTTGTTGCTATGTGCGACCTAGTTTACTCTTCCGGTGTTTTTGAGATACCGCGCGAAAAATCTTTCGCGAGGCGCCGTGCACATTGAATTGGGCTTGCGGGGCGCTCGCGCATATTCAATGTGAATCATCGAAAATACAACGTAATCAAATATGGCAGCGCACACTGGCTTTGACGTAGCACTGTATCCGCTCGCCCTATGATTCACACGATGTTTGGCTTCTCAGCGGGACGAATTAACGAAAATAGGGTAAAAGCTACAAATATTGGCCAGTTAAGGATTTTTTCAACTTTGTTAATTTTTGTGGACACATATCATTAGGAAGGTGAAACAAAAAAATATAATTTGTTAAATTGTGTATTTTTTATAATAATCAATTATCAGAACATTTAAAAAAAAATAGTTTACATCATAAAAAAATAATCAAAAAAATGGCAGAAATCTACAATTATTGGACACTTTTTTCAATTATTGGCCACCAAAAGATGCAATTATTGGCCACCCTAAAATTTCTGTAATAACAATATTTAAACAAAAATTTAAAAAAACAGTTTATGTCATTTTATGATCACACATCATTATTAAGTATTCAATTAAGTACTTAATGCAACTGTATCGTCATTTTAGTAGACATACGTAACGTATTACATAAAAGTACAAAGAACACATTGAGTTATAGTGAGAGAGGCATATTTAATTAATTACCTACTACGTCGTTATATATGACAAAGCCCATTGAACACGGCAAGCAAAAAGGGCGCGCGCCGTTTTATTTTATCCGCTTTTGGACGCCTTGTCGATAGACGGGCAAGTAGGCATTATTTAATAACATTAAACTCATTGTTTAGTTGCTGGGTGTTCGATATTTTGCTGGTAGAATTACGTCATCGTGAATATGAATTACAAGCCGCCGAGAAATATAATAATATTTTTATTGCTTTGTTATGAGAGACGCTGATAATAATAATTATTTTGTGCTTTTCGTGCCCCTTATTACATAGGTGAAGGGTAATGCGCGGGTGGGAGGGGGCCTACTTCGTAGTGAGCGCACCGAGCGCCGCTTCTGGTGGGTTTCGTCACGTAACCGTACACAGTTTGGGAAACACCGACGTAAACAATATCGCATTGTCTGAACTTTATTAATAATAAATCACTTACCCATGCTCCGTTATGAAACAACACGGTTAACTAACTTTACTTATTCCGATAATCATTATTGTTTTATACAAGTTGGTTAGTTAAGCTAAATAAACTTTGATTGAACAGTGAACCTCTCTGCGGCTATGGTAATATTATCGCTGCTATTTATTTAGTTAGCCATCATAAGGCAATATTGCTCTGACTATAACATGATTAGATTATTGAATAAACAATTCAGATTTAATACCGACTATAATTATTTATATCGAATTATTTATTCATGCTCCCAGTGCCAATGAAGTGAGACAAATTTGTAACATAAACATTTTGATTCTAATGCCATTGGCAATAAATAACCTTGAACTACTGACTAATGCCATTGTAACCTTGTCATTGCTTAAAATGAATGATTTTGGGGATTGCAGACATTTGCTATGATAATAATAATATATAAAATACATTTATGTATTTTATTAAGGCTATACTTCAGCTGGGGCACGGTCTAAAACGATCGTGACTAGGGAATCCAATCCCGAACCAAAATTCTGATCCCGGGATTTCGGAATTACAATTTGACAATCCCGGATTGGCATTTTTTTCCATTGTTAATATAAAATTTTTATATTTACAAATAACATTGATTTAATCGTTCAAAAATAAATCTAGTATAATTTATACTATTTAAGACATTTATTGTTAATATTGTATACGTTCAATCTCGGAAATACATAAGTTTAATAGAGTAAATAATATTGTAATATAAATAATAATGTGAATTTAATATGAGATTGCTGTTTCTGATAGTAAAGACTTAATGAATGGGTTAGCGAGATTTAAAATAGTAAAGCAAATCATGGCGTACGTATGGCCTTTTTGCTTCATAAATCTAATTAGTCAGACAAACATGAAACTGTCGTAAAACGTGTGAGATCATGGTGGAATTACTTTGTTATTAGTGCGAAGCATTGTTTTTTTGCTAATTATTCTCATTTTTATTAATGTATGTGAAAAAATAAAATGAATCGGCAAGAATCATCTTGGATATATTACAACTCTATTGAATGGTCCCCAGGAACCATCCACAAGGGACGTCCAACTCATTCCACTATCTGTCACGTAAGAGGGCGACACTATATGGTCATTATTAACGCAATTGGTCAATTTTTTTTAGGTAACGATATATTTCAAACAATACCAGCGTATTGACTGACTCGGATCACAACGTCAGGCTGAACAAACAACAAACCTGTCTGAGATACCAACTATATAATAAGTAATAACATTGCCATTGCAATATTCTTTAAAATAAATTATGATGAATTTACGGACCTCCTTGTCTAACATCCTAAGTATAAAGTTGCGGTCGTATTGGATGTATATGTGAGAGGCCACTTACAGAGTTCAATTACGCTGGTAAAAACATAAAAAGCTCTAGTGTTTTACAACATAATTCCCTCAAAATAGATGCGACCAACAGGAGAGAAAAAAAATATGTACGTAAATATATTTATATTATCGTAAAACATTTTATGATATTGAAGATTTTCTTTTATATGTAAATGATCGTATACGCATATATAACGTATCAGTCTTGTAATATTTTACTGCGATAAATAAAGTATTCAAAAAGCTGTATGCGCCAAATGCGATTACGTGCAAAGCAATTTCCAGGACCGTTCCATCATAAACACACGTACAAGCAGTAAAAAAAAACAAACATACATACATTCAGACAGACATTTTCCAAAACAGAGAAGAAATGATATGCCTTTTTGCCATTTATCGATCAGAACGACGCGGCAGTGCTTCGTCTATGAAAATGCAAAAAACTGTTGGAATAGAAAATAATTATTCTATTCAATAGTATTACCATACTTTTTAGACTTAGATATAAGGCGATAAACAACTCATTACATGTGTCAGCAGATTGATCGGCGATATTAAATAGTATACTGCAATTACAAATTCTTTAATATGCATTTTCGTACTGTCAAATTATAGTACAATAAGTAAAATAGCTTATGGCAAAGGTTATTTCCACGATATCTATATTTTAAACGATATTCAGCTACTCTTATGTCCATTGACGCAAATGACAATAAGTAGCTGACTCGATTAATATAGTTATTTCCTAAATTATAATGCGTAGATATTATTATGATTGTATAAATAGCGAATAATAATTCATCGTACATGATTTTCACTCGAATATTAGTACCTGGTCCTATGGTAACCTGGTAATATCTCAGACTTATGTACTGTCAGTTTATTTATATTATTGTACCGAGTGTACCCTTGTACTTATTTAACCATAAATAAACTCTCACTTCTCCATCATCACGAATAACTACGATCGTCTTTCATCTACAACACCATCGACACTCACATCGACGACTCGTATAGATATATATCTTTTTGGCTTCTCCATACCATATTGTAATGGCGAAGGGTGGAGGTAGGCTGTTAAGTATGGCCCCTACAAGGACGGGGCTGACAGGGCTCTAGCCCGGGGGCCCGGGCTCAGGAGGGGCCCGGCGTGGCGGATCAATCAGATAGGTGAGATAAACACAAATCACAAATCGACCCTAATAGTAAAAAACGTCAGTTTACTTAAAAAAATGTTAATATTTATTATGTTTTAAAACATAAAGTAATGCGATGCAATTTTTTGTATGTCGATACTTGACAATTCAATATTTTAAGTGGATGTATTAAAAAATACTACGAATCGCTAAAAAATAATATTGTAAATACTCTTAATTTTACCTCGAGCATCATTTGACAAACACTTATGTAGAGCGCCATACTGCTTTTAATAATAGTGATAGGTACGGGGGTCTATCAAAATTCCTGGCATAGGGGCCCGCTTCAGGATGAGAGGGCCATGCTGTTAAGATCCGACATAAATAGTGCACACTAAACTTTGTTACTCATAATTATTCGTTTTCATTGTGTAATTTACAGATGGTGTTAGTTAATTTTTAAAATTCAATTAAACTCTACCTAATCCATACCATAATAGTTTAGATATGCTACATAAATAGCAAATCCCATAAAAATAGTGCACACTTTTTCAGTCATACTTATTTGTTTTTGTTAAATTAAGAATGCGTATTGCAGATGATGGTGGTTAGTTTTTATAATTATTCATTTAGCCTTGCCTAAACCAAACTATATTCGATAAAAAATATTTATAAATAAGTATGTATGATGTAATGGGATAATTTTAGATATTCTATAGATTAACAAATATTTTTTGACTATTTTCTACCTACCATGTCTTGCTTGATTAGGCAGGGTTTAATTAATTTTTAAAAACTCACAAATACTATAATATATACATTGTAGTCATAGCGTAATGAAAACAAATACGTTTGACTTTTAAAGTATCGTGTGCGCTATATTTGTGTCGCATCTCAATAGTTTATCTCCAACCTTCGCCACTGATATTAAGTGAATTGAACATTGTTTTGAAATTATTAAGGCTATACTTCAGCTGAGGCATGGTCTAAAAAGATCGTGACTAGGCGATGCACGGATTGTGCAAATGACGCGAGGCGAACGAAATATAATTTGTCATAAAAATTCAACATGCGTCCTTTTAATGTTATGTTTATTATTATATTCGTAATAATAATAATATATTCATTAGCATGTTTTCTTTTTAAAGTACATGCGGAACATTTTTTAGTCATCTTTACACGATTTAAGAATATATTTCTCCAATGCCATCACAAAACAAATATACATGCTCACACCTTGACTGGTAGTCTCTTGATTGGCGACGACTGCGAAATTTCGTTCCACATATTGTTGAAAATTATTTGCCGTTTCACTTATGTACGCTCTTAATAAAATACAAATCAAACCGCCAAACGATCTACGTGACGATTTTTTTACGTTCGTAGTATGACGGCAAAAAAAATGTATACAAAATACATTGACATTTATCATTTCGTAGAAAAATAATTCATTGCAATAACATTACGTAAATGAAGTCACCAAAGTAAGACGTCATAATAAGGCCATCATGATATTTTTGCCACGTTGAACGTGACTCAGCCACGTGCTGGGGATACCATAAGAGAACCTCAACCTGACTTTCCTGTCATGTAAACCAACCTGAAAGGCTACAAAATACTATATATACAGAGTGTATATCGTCTCTGTTCTGGCAGAACACACTAACTGGAGAATACTAGTTTTGAATAATTTGACTTTGAAGTTGTTAAAATGTTTGAAATGGTCTATCATGTGAGTTTATTAAGTAGTCGTAAAAAGGATGACTTTAAAATAAAGACTGTTTATTTATTAAGAAGGTTTCCAGACGGTAAAGTTTGAAATAAGGAACATTTTGGTATAACTAACTCAATATGTCATTTTTTCGAATTAGTGTCTTCTGCCAGAACAGTGACGATATTATCTACAAGATGCTGGTATGCCCTGCAATGACGCAAGAAGACTGGCTAGTGACAAGTATTCTTTGAAGCGCTCTGTGATGTCCATATGGGCGAGAAGAAGAAAGAAGAAGAATCTTATTTTTATTTGTTAACAAGTCACCAAGTTACCAATGAAACCAAGTTTTGTAATATAAAATTATTATTTATTTTTACTTCACCTATGCTATTAGTTCCAGTACTGGATTTATATACGTAAAGGCCCGAGGCACAGACTGATTTGATACCTTCAAGATAAAAAAAAATATAACCATAAACTTCAACTACGAACGTAGGTACCTAGTAAAACAATCAATGTACTTACCTCTTTCCCAGAATTTCATGCTGTAACCAAAATTAATTATTAATAAAAATTACACTTAAAAATATGAGTATCTGTTTATCTTGTTAAAGCTCCAACTTTGAGCCTATCTGTGTATTCTTATGAAGTATTAATAAGCATGCATAATGAATGGCTGGGAATGTATTTGATAAAGATTTGCTTTATCGCGCATTATTTCAAACTTCCTTCTAACGGATATTGTCGTATGAAAATGTTGTACGTAATAGTAATTTTTGGTTTAATATATTATAATCAAAATCGCTTTTCAATTCAGTTTTAAGCTAGGACGCATCGACTGCATTCAATTACTGTTTCAAATCAGACTGTCTGTGTCTAAAACAGTGCTCCGCGACTTTTTCCCACCCACGGCACACCAAAGGTCTCCCCAGAATTCTGCGGCACACCACACGTAAAACAATTTATACACCAAAACATGCACCCCACATCCTGAGATCTTTGGCGGGATCCCCTACCTATCGCTAAGGTTAAAGACAGCGTGATACTCTAAAATAGCGTTTTTCAAATAGTGTTTGAGGTAAAATTAATGGTATTGATTTTATGTTTAGCGATTTTTCGTATGGTTATATTATATTAATATAATTATAGTTAGTTGTCGGGTAAGGAATAATTAATTGTCGATTATTGACACAATAATAATAAATTGTATCCTACAATCAGATGTTTTAAAATATTAATACTAACGTAGTAAAATAACGCCCGCAGGCGACTTTTTTTACTCGAAAACGGGAGCTGAACTGCGATAGCCTTGTCTGAAATCCGAGGATATTTTTTATTAACCAAAATCCAGATCCAAAGTTCAGTTTTAGCGTCCCATCGTTTATCAATTCTACAAATTCCTCTTGAATTCATAGGAAAAGCGCTTCTATAGAATTTTCGGCATTGGTTGTTAAAGGGTTTCGTATCCAGTCGCATTGATTGTATGAAAGTACTGATGAAATTTCTTTTGCAGCAAAGTTAAGTGTTTTTTAGACGGATTCAAAATTGATTGCTTGTTTTCAATGGTAGTCTGGTAGTTCCTTTGGAACATTTGTAGAGATCCTTGTCTTAACTTCTTCTGCCGAAGTTCTAGTTTATTTTTGAATTCTTTTAATTTATCAGAGCACGTTAATAAATTTTCATTCTGACTTGTTTTATTAAGTTCATGCAGGTGCTCAAATATATTACTAGCCATGTGCGCAAATTTGGCTATTGCATCGCGGCACACCTAGCATCGTCTAGCGGCACACCGGTTGCGGAGCACTGGTCTACAACATAAATTATTATATATTATTTAATATTAATAAAGACAGTTTAAATATAAAAGTTGTTATATTAAGTTGATACCGCCGTTCCATAACAATCTGAGTGGTTATTTTATTGGCCATTTTGATGTTTATTGCAGTGATTTATTTTACTTTTGATTAACTTGTATACCTACTCAATTTAATTAATTAATTATAAATTATTATACGACTCATTTGAAATGTTTATAGACCCACTTTAAAAAAAATCTTCTAACGTATCGCTTACGCCTTTTGCATTATTAAAATGACCTAACATTAGTAAGTTTATTCTCTTTGATCAAAGCTGGCCTTTTATTAAGATTAAAAGTTAACCGTTTACTCAACTCATATAAGTGAATAAAAAACTAAAGGCGTACACATGAAATAATATCACTCTTACTGGATGCATTAAAAATAGTAGTCTATTAATATGTTACCGTTTTTAATTGTTTCCATTTGTCTCCTTTTCCAGGTCTTCTCTTTCACCGGGCTGTGCTGATGTCAGGATCTGGTTTGAGTCCTTGGGCTATCGTTCCCGACCCTGCAAAATATGCTGGGCTTGTGGCGAGGCACGTGAATTGTTCACCAGGTAAAACATCATAAATAATATTTAAACATTTCTTTAGTGTGATTCTTTACAAATAAATCTTATTTCGTAATCTAGAACTCACCAGTATGTTGATTTATGATGAAAATTCATTAATGCAGAATGGTTGTTTTGATTAACATAATAAATTATATTGATATAATATGTAAACAAGTTTCTCATCTACAAGCCTGCCGATTGTCGTATAAATAAGAAATAATAACTAAAAATTTTATAATGCTTGATTTATTACTTAATTACCTTTTTTAAATAGAAATATAGTATCGGACAATGCATGGCTATGGTTGTCTTGAGTGTCGATTATCTAAGCAAACACAATCGAAAAAAATGAATATTTAATTAATTATTCGATTTTGTGAATTATATTAACAACGCGGCGAGCGTATTCTCACAAAAACACGATCCTGTGATTATTTTTTATAATTTAAACTCACCGTTAAAATTTTAAAGTATTTATTTTGTTTTCTCTCAAAACGACAATATAATATTATGAAAAATGAAGTCTAATTATTTCAACTCGGATTTATTTTAGCTATAGTCAGATTTTTTAAGTAGTACTACGCTTTTGTATTCGGCTCGATAGCTCTCCAACCCCTTATCAATGATGTCAAAAAAAGTTTAACAATAGAATTACGTCTTATAAATTTGAAGAAATAAAGATATTTTAATATCAGATTTAGAAATAGGGAAATGAAGTAAGTCCATTCTACCATC
The DNA here is from genome assembly GCF_057557595.1 of Rhyacophila brunnea. NCBI lineage: Eukaryota > Metazoa > Arthropoda > Insecta > Trichoptera > Rhyacophilidae > Rhyacophila > Rhyacophila brunnea. The sequence goes on along the minus strand of NW_028232904.1, from coordinate 23,321,561 downwards.
CCCACAGTTGGTTACCTGGTTTGTAGAGTTTCCTTTGAAGAGAAATGAGCTCAAGCTGATACTGAGGCTATGATCAGGGCAGGCAATGGGTAAAAGATTTGATGTCCTCATGGGAAGAAGCAATTAGCAGCTCAGCGATGAATGTGATGTGTTGGAGGACATTGTAAATATAGCTGTATAATGTCCTTAATATGAACGACACAGTACAGCTGCGAATTGTGAATATCTTTGAGAATGTCAACGAATTGAAAGATGCCCTGGCGGTGGGTAATATGGAAGAGCTTGGCAAAATTCTAAAGTTCTTTACCAGAATTGGATTGAGGACCTGATCGGCGAATTCCCTTCTAGAAGAGAAGAGGCGACATGATAGGGAGTTTCAGTCAAAGCCTCGGTAAAATCATAAAAAAATATCAGATTAATGTTGGTAGGACCTTAATAAAAACGGCTTCGATAACTGAGTTTCGGCAGCCATTTTACGGCCATAATATTTCTATAATAAGATGCTGACTGACTTCATAAAAAAACAAAGTCAAGAAACATTCATATCACTCCTTTTTATAAAATTGGACACCCTATAATATTTTAAGTCATATTTGAATTTATTTTCAATTCTGACTCTTTTGTCAAGAAAGTCACCTAATTAGGGAGGTCAGTCAAAATGCACGCCGTAGGAATAAAAATTGAAAAGAATGAAAAGAATAACGAACATAAAAGGCCGAGTCGATTATATTTTAACGATCTTTCACAAAATGGGGGGTCACAATTATTTATTGTAATATTATTACCCAAAAAAGTTCGTTCAGTGAAAAAATAATAAAATTAAAATCGTATGAATGAATAGTAGGTACCTACTTATAATTCGATTTAACTGAATTTTTTACTTATTATTTCTTTCTGTTAGTAATGTCTACAATCTATATCGTGTAACCGAGAAGCTAGGGTATAATGTTTAAGACTTTTATGGGTGATTACATGATAGTTTTTTTTTTAATTTTCAACACATAGTTCTTTCTCCATCTTTCCTCGACGTTTCAGGCTTGTTGTATGGAACTTTTTTTTATTCAGTGAATAATTTACAGGATTCAAGATTGTAACACTATTTATTACATGACGTTTTTCATTATTATTAATGTTTTCATGGTTATTATGGATTTAGAGGAAAGAAGGAGGAAAAACATCATTATCATTAGACTATGTCTTATTATGGGCCTCCACAGAGTGTAGGTTTGTATCAACAGATTGTTGTTTTTACGAGAAATGGATGTTATCCACTTGCTCTACCTACTAGGTCCATACTTTGACTTCAAAATATACAAATTGAAAAACAATATTTGTATTTGCCAGACCCATGATTCGAACCTGCGCATCTTTTTATATACAAGGCTGCTATCCGCGGCTATCGAGGATCGTTTATCTTATTTATGTATTCAGGTATTATATTATTACAATAAGTTATTCGTCTAAACTCAAAACTGTCCAAACTGACTAGGTTGCTCTAAAAGTTAACACAGCCAAGAGAGGTGTTGTTTAAATATAGCACTTTTTGACAGTTCAGACGGTTAACATATTGTAACAATTAACCACCTTAATACATAAATATGATAAACTACTATCAATAGCTGCCAATATTAGCCTTGTATATAGAATATATTATGCGCTGTGATCCAAGACAATATAAGCCGCGTAAGCCGCTTGGCCATCATGGAGTGGAAGAACACGCGGTGAAAACCCCAAATTATGTTACGAGAAACTAGAAATGTTGTTATTTAGATATAAGGTTAAGAAAATATATACAATAAACGTGCGAAACAGTGCGAATTGTGGAACAGGTCTAAGTTATTTCATGCTAATTTGGTTTTGTGTTTGTTCTTTCTGCTCGCAGAGGCAATGTCATATGTTTCAGATTTTTTTCGCATTCACTTCCAAACTCATTTTGCATGTCACTTGCTTCAGTGCGTTGAAAGTGTATATTGTACTTTTTTTTTAAAAAATAAAGTATATAAGATGGTTTTTCTTTATAAACATAAAAACACTTTGGGCGCACGTTGGTCGCCAGTTATAGTATATTATATTAAATATAAAATAGAAACACTTCCGGTTCCGAGTTCATAGAGGTTAACCAACAATAACAGAGAATACTTCAAACGATACACAAAAACAGTTTAACAAGATAAAATGACTCGCTTGTTCGATAGATAAGATTTCAGATGGTTTGGCAACTGGATACCACACTTATCACTAGAAAGGAATCTCGATAGTGTAAGGTACTTAGTCTCAAAACAGAGGGCCTGTATGATTAAAAGGGTCAGAGCTAATCAGACTAAACTGACTGCCTATAAGATTGTAAAAGATATCAATTATTACGAAGATAACATAGAGTTAAATCCTAATCTATCTACATAGCGCTTGCGGCGTCCAATGAATGGGCCGCGCTATCTATGGGTCTCTTTTCAAAGTCACGCCGTTACATAGTTTAATTATTGATGCATCACTGACTGGCTGTAAGACTGTGAGAGATCTGCAATAATTTAAGAGATATCAAGTCCCGAGTCAACAAAAGTTAAATTTTAATCTTTCTACATAGCGCTTGCGACGTCCAATCAATGGGCCGTGCCAAAAATCACACCAGTATAAAAGTTATTTAAATTTCGTCCATATATGCCAATAATTGCATTTATAGTATAATAACGATAATTGATTGACTCGTGTTATAAATAAATTAATATTCTGAATTGAATAAAAATTAACCGATTCTAGTTTGCAATTTATCACAAATAATTTTAATTGGATTCAAATTATTTATTCAAAAACACTTAATAATAATAAAATTATTGTAGGTTAGGTTCAAAACGTAATAACCGCTTCGGTTCCGTCCAAATAACACCCCCTTTCATTTAAGAGTCCAAATGTAATATAGGGGGCCTCTGCTAGAGTCTTGTGGGGCTGTTTTCGACTTAATTGTCTAATAATTGGATCGGCGGAACCGCCTAAAATTGAATTTACAGCAAAGATATATTGCACAAAGTTTAGGTATAACCCCCTCTCATGGTGACAAATTTTGCCGAACGCTTCGGTTATTTCCTCGAGGGCAATATAGGCGAAATTTGATTTTTTCGTTTAATTTAACAATTATAATTTAATTCTCGTACTTTCCGACTAACGTTATAATTATTTTGTTTTAGGTAATTTTCTTAGTGTTTTTTTAGTATGACTTCATTAGTATAGTAAACATGCCCGAATAAAAACAATGTGTGACCATAATTCGTCATGAAATACCATTAAATATCCAGGTAGATCCAGAAGAGTTATTCGATTTTGATCCGAGCTAAACGAACATGCTTTTTTTAAATATAGAACACCAAACACAAATGAAATATCATAATTTAAAGGATGGTTAATTAATAAAATAAAAACACTTCCGATTTTAATATTTATTTAAAGTCCTACCTTTTTTCTACCAGGTTTTAATCCATATAATTATTATAGTAGACCTTCGTCTTAAAAAAATATGCTTACAACCAGAGCATTGGAGCGGAGCTCGGAGCAGGAGCACGGAGCACTGGACCAATGGGATTTTACGCGGAGAAGGAGCGGAGCCGGAAATTTGTAGTGCTCTACTGCTCCGGATGTTTTTTTTATTAATAAATAAAATTTTTGCCCTAAACTCTAATGAAAATACATAGTATCTATATTCTGGCAACACTACCGAGTGATAAGTGATAAATAACCTCATTTTTTTGACAGAAGAGGCAAATAATGAGAGACGATGTGCTGTCGTCATTTTGCTTATAATTGATAATGAAAATTACGATTATTTAAAAACTACTTATTTTTTAATTTTTTTAAATTGGTATACATATTAATAGTACTTATTAAAACTTTTGGTACTGTTCGGTTATACGGAATACAGCGGAAAACCCTTTTTGAAAATAGCCAATAAACTGGATTATTTGTTAGGTTAACCTAACCTAACCTAATCTAAACTAACTTAACCCAAACTAACAAATAATCCAGTTTATCGGCTATATTCAAAATGCGTTTTCCTCTGTATTCCGTATAACCGAACAGTACCAAACTTTTTAGCCGGAGCGGAGCCGGAGCAAGTATTAGGTCACGGAGCGGAGCTGGAGTGGAGTAACTCAAAAAAGGGTCCGCTCTAACACTCTGTTTACAACTACTTACATAGCTGTCTGAAATTCATTTTAACCAGCTGCACAATCGATAATATTATGTTAGAAGCCAATAAAGATGCCATCACAATGGTCGTGGCATGATTGAGAAGAGTCTAGGCGCATCTCTTGCATGGACACGATGTAAGAAGAATATGTATTTTAAATACAATAAAGTACCCATTATCAATTATTACGCAATACAGAATCGCTTGAATAAACTTTACTTTATAGTTTTCAAGACGTAGTCAATACAGTCTTGATAATGATGTTAAAATAATTTTAATTAGTCATTCTACGTCATATCAATTAAATATTTAAAACTTTATTGTTTACAATTCAAATATGATATACCTGCGGGTCTATTCTATACTTATCGACCGCTAAACCAATAAAGTGATAAATAGTGACTTAGGGTAAGTTTATATCAAAGTATTAGCACTTATTGTAACAATTACAATACGTTGGTTTTTATCGTTGCAATAAGTGCTATATTTTAACAGCAGCAAGATAGGTGCTGTTAAAATATAGCACTTATTGCAATAATAAAAACCAACTTGTTGTAATTGTTACAATAAGTGCTTATATTTTGATACAAACCTACCCTTAGTTTGATAATATTTATCACTTTAGCGGTCAATAAGTATAGAATAGACCCACAAGGGTCTTGCTATGCGCAGTTCTTGCATGGATATGACATGATATAAGAAGAATATGTATTTTAAATACAGTGAAGTAGGTACAGACTATCAATTACGCAATACTGAATCGCTTGAATAAACTTTACTTTCTTGTTTTCAAGACGTAGTCAATACAGTCTTGATAATGATGTTAAAATAGTTATAATTAGCCATTCTACGTCCAATCTAATAAAGATTTAAAACTTAATTGTTTACAATTTAGATATGATATACCTAGAGCCTTTGTGGTAGTAAAACTTTACACCTGTTTATACTAATTCATTGTAATATTACTGTAATGTATGAAGCCATTTAAAAAACAATATGGTATTATTATCAACCTGATACCTACGCTGTTAACTGTAAAAAGGGGCTTAGGGAAACATTACCCAACAGAGTTAATAGTTAACGCCTTCTATAACCCCTAAAGGTATCATTTGCTTTCATATTACTATACGCTAGAGAGTCAGAGTGTAAGGCCTATTTTTATTTTGAGATTATTACCGTGTCATAAAGGAAACTATTCCCATAAGATATTTTTAGATAAATCGTAAACACTTTAAAATGTAGATAAATTATAAATATTTTATTAACTTTTTTATTAATCATGACTAAAGATAATGATCATCATCATCATCAGGGGCGCGACAACCCGGTGTGGGTCCTGGCCTCCTCCAACAGCTCCCTCCACCTGTCCCTATCCAGTGTGGCCGCTTTCCAATTTGGTACACCCAGAATACGGCAGTCACTGGCAGCTCCATCAAACCAACGAATCTTTGGCTTCCCTCTTCTTCTACGTCCTATTGGATAATGATTACTCCAAAATTAAGTCCTACATAGTCCTGGATCAGCCTTTTATAACTTTTGTTATCCTCTGTAAGCTTTGCAGGAGATATTATCGGTTTTCCAGTGAATTTCTTCACTACTTGTTCACTCCACCCCATCATTTTTTTGCCATTTTACTAGACATAATTTATTGTCTAAAAAAATTAACTTTTCAAATATTTTTGATTTACGGCAAACAGTTTACCTATGGAATCGTAAAAAAACAATGCAAGTCAAACCTTCCCACATCACGTAGTCATAATCGAGTGTATTTATTTGGATATAAAGCATCAGAAACGGTTACTCAAGGCTGAGGTCGCACTAATAGTGGTCAAAATCCTAGTGTATGACTTTTTTTTAATACGCTCATTTGAGCAGAGTGTGCTGCATGGTATCTTTGGATCCATCAATAACAAATGACAGTTGGGTTAGAGACAAAGATAATAATGACGAACTGTTACAGTTCATTAAATTGGACAACCTTATAATGACGGAGCCATGTAGATAGGATGCAAGAGTCAACCTGATCGTACAAGATGGAGGACAGCTGAATTTAAATACCCTGAGCATCCTAAACCTCTTACGTCAGGCAGATAAAGTTTAACTATACCAATAATAATTTAAGTTACGCATCTCTATCGGCCATAATATATTATATGCAGTTGCTAAATATAGTATTTTATTACAACGTAAACAGCTTAAAATACATCATATTAAGCAAAAATATTATTATAATTTCTCTCAATCAACATGCTGACCTCTTGTACTTTTAATATTTTCTGTGTAGTGTAATTTTTTTTAATATTAGAAAAACTAGCATTTGCTTATTTTTTACACTATCTTGCATATTTTTGTCGGTGGCGGTTGGCAAAACTGCCTTATTATTATGCTCAAACTATTTATATGTCCCGATTGTAGAAGAGAATAATATGTTCAATAAATTTATTTTACAGTGTAAGCTGTCAATACATGTATTTATTTAAAAAATACACATTGCAACGAAGCTACCATGGCTAAATAGATATAGATAATTCGTTTAAACATCCGGACTTAGCTCAATACAAAACAATAAAGGCGGTACAACATGAGGATTCCATCCCTGTAGGATTACAATACCTACATAATAGTAGGTCGTGGATTTCCACGTGGTCTTTTGGTTATAGATCTTCCAGGTTCCAGCACTCCGGATTAAGAAAATAATAAATTAATTATAGTATAAGAGGGCGCCATCTTGCCTGACTCCTCTCCTGGCATATTTCTATATACGGGACAAATCAGGACAAGAAAAATAATAAGATCATTTAAGAATATTCCAAAATGGACACTAAAGCATGTTTATTGAAACCAGTAAAACGACAAGGATACACGCGGACACAGCCGGAGTTACATTATGAAAGTTACAAAATTAGTTTCGAACCAGATGCCAGAATACCTATCAACACAACCAGAGTAACCGGGGGGAGGTTATTAAAATTTTTAAGAACAAATAATCTAATCCTTCAAACAATATGATACGATAAATACCGGGGATCAATGACGCCATCTTGCTGGCCTGCCGAGCGGCCTGCCCGTTTAACGTTCTTCCTTGTTCGCGATCCACACTCGACTAACTTCACGCCAACGCGCACTTCTGTAGTCTCAAGCGCAGGCAAGATGTCAACTTAAAAATTGTTTCCGCGCAATCCTGCCAATCCGACGATGTAACACGATCTTCAACGAAGTTGCCAGTGTTTGAAAACGTATATTATTCACAAGACCGAGAATAATAACGTTACAACATTGAGCACATAACAAATTATTAATTCAAGACGTTCACAACATGAGATTTAGAATATAAAATACAATAGTAAATCAACTAGAGAAAAGGCAAGGTAGAGAAGAAAAAAAATAAAGTAAAAAATAATTTTATAGAAAAGAAATAGTTAAAAAGAACAACAGTAATTTAAAAAAATACAAATTAAACAATAAAAAAGAATTTTAAAAATAGAATACATAATGCATCGCTAAAAATGTCTACATCTCTAGGGAGTGCATTGTAGAAAGGCATTGTATTACTTGTCTTATAAATTAATTAAAACGAAACTTTATAATATTACTTATATCCATGGCTGCCACAAGGGAGGGGCTGACAGGGCTCTAGCATGTAGGCCCGGCGTGGCATATCGACCAGCCAAGTGAGATAAACACACATCAAAAAATTGCAATACTAGTAAAAGATGTCGCCTGCGGTGCTATTTTACTCCAAGCATACTAACATTTCAAAATATGTACTTGTCTGATGCAATTTTAGATTATTGTTTGTCGATATTCGACAACTCCACAATTTAAGTGGGTGTATTAAAATACAAAAATTCGCAATAAAATAATCTAAATTTTACCTTGTACACTATTTTGTATTACACAACTGTAGATCGTCACACTGACTTTAACCTTAGCGATAGGTAGGGAGGCCCGCCGAAGATTCTAGCCTTAGGGCCCGGTTTAAGATGTGGGGGCCATGCTTATACCACTATTTTAAATTTAACTGGACCAGATTTGTCTGAGACATTTTCAAATACAGTAAAGAATATATACTTAACAAAACAGATATTAAATCTATACTAATCACTTTAAAAAGAGGAAAAACGTGCACAATTAAATCAAATAATTTGACTTTATTATCGGAAAACAGTATTATAAATTATAAATTTCATACTTTTTTGTTAGAGTACTTTTTACCATATCAATTCTGATTTTGATCAGATCTTACAATATACAACTGAAATGCCGATGGCAAACAACAATATATTATAAAAACACATTTTCACTCTTTATATTTTATTCTATACAAATCTATACGAAATATTCTGCTAGAGCGAGTGTTCTAAAATTAGAGCAGTATGTAGTATTCTTTTTCATGTCATTGGATACTGCCAGTAGCTAGCAAAATGTTAATTCCTCACCCCTCTTCCTTCTTCCACTTTCTCTTTGACAAATAACACCCCGACGCGAGAGTATGCAAAAAACTTCATAATCTCCACGCTTTTCGGAATATGGCCACGTAACTACGTTTGATACCTTTTCAGGCACAGATAGTAGTAAGCCGTTATTTTAACCTTCTCTTTACGCTACTGATAAATACCGCCCAACACGGTGATGTTACCTTAGTAAAAAAAAAACAAAATCTGTCAATACAAACTTCCACTCTGTGGAGGCCTATATGATCCTATCAGGATCGGACATGGTCGAAAAAAAATATTATTTATAAAACAGGTATTCTATTGACTAATTATAAATAGTAAAGTTGTGTTATAATATATTGAAATGGTATTATAAATGCTTTTTGCTTCATTTTTTGTTTTGTGTTATGTTAATAATTCTTAATGATCAACCTACTAAGAAATATTAATATCCAATTTCATTAATTTTAATTTTAATATTAGTAACAAAGTACTAAGGACGGATAATGCTATGTATTGGTAGAATATTTGTGTCGCCTTTAAAATTGTGTTTTGATAAATACCTGTTTTAAAAATATTATTCAGTTGAAAATGTCCCTCTGAGGCGGACAAAATCGGTCCAAATTTATTAAATAATAAAAGTGGAATAAGTACCAACTAAAAAAATTTGCGTTTATTAAATTTATCAATAATACGATGCAGTCATACCATGAATTGACAGTTAACACAATAAAAGAAATAACCATAGATTAACAATATTACAATAGGTAAATAAGAAACACCTATTTTGACAACATAAATAATTAGTATAATAAGGTTTCACCATCATTATTTGCTTTTTGTTTTATCTATTAAAAATGAATAAAAAGCCATCAATCTTAACTATAATCATAAGAGTATTTATCTATACATTCTTACAATCTACAAATCATAAAACTTTTTATATCTCTTTCTCACAATTATTGAGCATAATATTGTCTCTCTCCATCGCATATACTTTTAAATATTATATTTCTTTTGTTCATGATAGAATGCGACGCTCTGTATGCAATGTACATTTTTATAATTTATGACAGGTAAATGAAATCTATCAATCAATATCTATCGATTGTATGTATTTACTGGATAATGCTATCGATTTTGAAAATAATATGATTTTAATAGATGTAATATTGATAGTTCTAGGAATAACCAAAATATGAATATGACGAATTTCATATTAAATTCACTGATATATTTTGCAGTTTAAAAATGGCCGGGTAACCTAAGGAGACATTACAGTAACGGAAAGGTTAATATCAAGAATATTTTAAATTTAACATTTTCAAAAGTCACATGAGCTTCTAACATATGTATTAAATTATTTTTAGTGTTTATTGTGAAAACTTGCACGTTGAGTATGATCAAAAGAGTTTAAACTGTAGCTGGAAAATAATTCCAGAAAGTTTTTGGTAAGGTACACAAGAATAATTAAATTTTTATTATATCTCAATATTTGGCATCTTATGACAATATTAATTAACCTAGTGCTAGTCATTTGAGCATTTCAACATGCCATAAAATTATTAAATCTACATGGATGTACTTAAATATGACTATATTCTAAAACATTAGATCAAGAGGTTTAAAAGAATAGGTACTATTTTATGTAAAAAAACACTTAATGCAGTCATAAAATTTATTGTTTAAAATAAATATAAAGGATAATAAGGCTTCAAAATTATATTAATAGATTATCAACAACGTTTGGAATGTCCAGGCTTATGCTTTGAAAACATTACGATAAAATCTCCATTTTGACCTACGTGGCGCATGTGGGCTTAATGCCTTTATTAACTTGATAAATTTTACCACGTTTTTATTAGCTTGTATTTTTGTTTGTCCGGTACAAATTATTCCTTGTTTGTCCAAAATTTTTATTGGACGATTGAAGATTTTTAACTAATTTCCCGACTAGCTAGACATTAATTGAAACTTTTAGAATATTTCCGAACATGACGACAATGCATTTTTTTAATACTTTCAGCCATTTCTAGGCAGAATTGAATTCATTTTCAGTTAATTCTGTTTTGTATGGAAAGTAATTTCGAAGAAAATTCTTAAAAAGTAAAATACTATTATTGGTTGCTAAGGGGGTTCTAGAAACTAAGTTTATAATATATACGTGCGTTACTATAGAAATCAATATGAAATGTCAAAATGATATTTCAGTATTCTATATTTTATTCATAATGCTCATAAAGATATAATGCTGAGCTCTACGGGCTGTACGACGATTGCAGCGCAGTTCAATCAATTAAGATTGTGAGACTGCAATGGCTAGGTCATGTGCACTGTATGAATGACAATGACCCGGCAAAGAGAGTGATGTCCAGCAATCCAATAGAACGTTGAAGAAGAGGGAGGCCAAAGATTCGCTGGTTAGATGGAGCTGCCAGTGACTGCCGTATTCTGGGGGTACCAAATTGGAAAGCGGCCACACTGGATAGGGACAGGTAGAGGGAGCTGTTGAAGGAGGCCAGGACCCACACCGGGTTGTCGCGCCCCTGATGATGATGATATTTTATTCAGTATGTCTATCAAGTACAAACAAAAGTATTTATTAATACATACAATTGTCAAGTTTATAATATGATTCAACAGAAAATTTAAAAACGTGGTAAATAAAAAGTTCTTTTTATCTTGTAATTATTTAATATTTAACTCAAAAATGACAAAATTGCAAAATTTTTTTTTATTACTCTAGGCGACTCATATTATAATCTACCTATTAATTATGATATACCAATATAATAATGTTAATATATTATCATAGTAAATATATAAAAGTATGAGATTTATAATTATTGTGAATAGCACTAAAAATAAATAAAGAAATTATATACTTAATAATATTTTTACATCTCATTCAAGTAAAATTACTTCAAGCGTATCCCGATTTTTTAGTATGATAGATTTCATACAAACCTTACACGTGTCATGTGACCCGACCCGGCACTGTGTCATTCGTACGTTTACGGAGGTTTTTTGCTCGCATAAAATTATGTAAATTGCCGCGAATCGTTGGCCGTGGAGGTTTTAAATACACAAATACGTGTAAGCCTTAACGCCCATTTTGACTCTTACAAATGATAACTAACCACTTATTTTAATTGGTACATGAGACACTGCGGGCACGATAGTGGTGAAAACATTCAAATAGTTTTTAAGTCTTTTTTTCTACTACCTTTCTACTAATTATACACAGTTTTTAAGCCTAATTTAGAGTATGCTAGTGTAATTTAGTAACTAAACGTGTAATAAAAAGGAAATTTAGTCGAACAATTAACTAAAATCATTTTTACGTTACCATTGTTCCTAGAGTGGACGATTTTACACCTGTACAGTGTTGTATTTTTACCACGTTTATTTTAGCTCGTATTTTTGTTTCTCCGGTGGTTGTTTATCCAGTACAAATCATGCAATCGATTTTTAACTAACTTCCCGACTAGCTCTAGACATTTGAAACTTTTAGAATATATCAGAACACGATGCCAATGCATTCTTTTAATACTTTTAGCCATCTTTAAGTAGAATTGAATTCATTTTCAGTTAATTCTGTTTTGTATGAAAAGTTAGTACGGAAGAAATCCGTAATCCAATACACTATTATTGGTTGCTAAGGGGGTGGTCCTGGCAACTAAATTATTAATAATAATATATACGTGCGTTACTATGGAAATCAAAATGACATTTCAGCATTGTATATTTGTTTATTTGTTGCAAAATAGCAACAAAATGATTTGTTGACAATGCCGTATTTGTTCTAAATTATTAATACATAGAATTGTCAAGTTTATATGATTCAACAGAAAATTTAAAAACGTGATATGTAAAAAGTTTTTTTTTATCTTGTAATTATTATTGTTTATAAGTACTAATGATCAATTATTAGGTTTTGACGATTTATTTTAATATGCCTTGCGAGTGTTTTATTATTAATAAGATAGGGGGTTTTTTACCAATACTTCAATTATTCATAATTTGTTTATTATTTTTTATTGTGACCCTTGACTTCATAGGTAGGTAACGGAGTTTTTGCCTACTTTATTGGATTGATTGGTTATATAAGTTAGAATTAATAGTATTCGAAGTCAGTGTTTATTTATTTGCCTTTTGATGAGTGTACAGAGTGCCTGAAGACCCCAAAAGGTAAAACTCGGGTCGCCAAAAACGACTCAAATGGAATAGTACAAAACTTAAATCCATTAGAATTTAAAATCATTTTGTTAAGTAAATTCAATTTGATTATAATTTTTCATCGAGTAGCGACCCCACAACCCCTCAATCAATACCAAATAAGCCGCGTGATATGAATATTAAGACAACATATACCTGACCGTGATGCTAACATCCTTGGGCGAGGTCGCGCTTCAAGTAACAGAAGTTTAACTAGCAGTCATCTCTATCGAGATTCATCTACCTGCCCCATTCATCCCACTACACTGAAAGAAAGAGGATATTTTTCAAATATTTGAGAGTTGACAACGGACCCCTGGATCGCCAAGGTACCTAGGTGCCACCTCAGACACCGACCTTACTATACATTAAAACAATTTCCACGTCAACTTTGTTGTAAAAGTTAAAAATTATCCTAGACAATAAATAATTAAAGAACCCCTATCACGCGATAGTGAAATAATGACAAAGTGAATAGTGCATACCTAATAATATATCTAAGGTTATCAACCTTCTCCGGACATTGTGTGTATCAAGGCAGACTTCCCAGGGTTGAAATACTAATAATTAACAATTTTTCACCACTCTAACCAAATTTAACTATAATAATGAGAGTTTGTCTTACCTGAGTTTGAATGAATAAATGCGCCTGCGCGGACGTTTTTTCACCCTTACGACTGTGTTTTAATATATTATGTTGTTACATGGGGCAATGTTTAATTTACCTGTGTCCCTTCTTCTACTTTAATCCCAATATGAAGTACTCCCGCGCACCAAAAAGCATCATCCTGCGGGAACAGGATATCAATGCCTACTTGTAAAATTTACTATGTAAATAGACATCATTGTTTGAAAAAAAATCAAAATGATGTCTACTTGAAAAAAAAATAGATTGTCAAATAATCTAGCTTTTTTTCAGTGGGTTAATTTAGGCAATTATTTTTTTTTTTTTTAAGAATAATAGGCTTTAAATAATAACCTAGTAAAGAGTCTTAACTTTGCCACTGATATACTGCCATGTATTGTTTCCGACTTATACGCGGTGAAAATGAGAACTATGCCATTCTTGGTAGTATTTACCTATATATCCCTGACAACTATGTTAGTAATCGGGAGCATCATTTGTTTGTTCTCCCAAGATGCAGAACTAACCTGCCATTGGTAATGTCAAGGGCAATAACTCTATTCAACCAAACCACTTAGGAATTTGATATATTCCACCTGCGTGAGGATGAGTATTAGGTGGCGTTGTTTTATAAATTCTTAAAATAGGGTCTGCTTAGCTTATTTGGTATACTTCCGTGTATTTAATTTATATTATATACATATTTAATATTTATAATTTTCTACAGTTTATTAACTTTTATATTATAATACTGTTTAAATAATATTTCTTTGTTTTCAAATGTCATGATGTGAACGTCTTGAATTATTAATTTATATAGTTCACTATACTTATGTAAAATATAAATAAAAATTTGAATTTAAAAAAATAATAATATAAATATCATACTTTTCCTTTTGGCAGGATTATTTAGTTAGTAAAAAATATGTCACTTTTTGAGTTATCACATCTCTGTGTATGGAGGTTTTATTTTGACATCATAATATTATTATCCTTTGTTTTGTAAATATTCATTTTTTCATGTTTAATAAATGCCATAAAATAACAATAATATTACTACAATAAGAATAAAACAAAACTTCCAAAACCTGGCTTTACTTGCCAACGACGTCTTTGTCCTTTGTATTGCATTTCTTCTTGCTAATGTATACATCTTCGAAATAGTCCAACAATGGAAGAAAAAAAAGAAACTTTTTAATTAAATTCTTCCTTAGGCCGCCTTCGAGCTTTAAAAACTGAATACATTTGCATTGCTTTGTTGCTTCATAGATTTCTTTATAATTGAGAATAAATGCGACTTTTTTTTCTCACTCACAGCATCAAACTTTTCTGTTTTAATATCCTCTTAATCAAAAAAAAAAGTTTGACATTCATTTTTAATAACGCAATTAAGGAGGATTTTCAAATGTATTTAAATATTAAATTGATACGGAAGTTATACGTTTCTTGACAGAAAACTCCAACTGTCATGATGAATTATTAATCACAAATAGTCATAAGGTAGATAAAATGCCTCAGAAACTAATTGAATCGTCTCGATCGATTCGATTGTATTATTATATTGAGATCAGTAGCGTGCTGTTTATAGGGCGTAGATGCTGTAAATGTGGTGAATGCTCATATAAATAAAATAAAATAAAAATAAAAAAGCCTTTTTATTTCTTACAAACAAAAGTAAATCACAGTTAAATGACTATATCTAATGAATATATATACATATATAACCTATGAATATATCTATTATGTATATATATATATATATATTTATATCGATCTATGGTTGTATTATCTACTTATTTTCTAATTTATATAAAATTAATTATTATTTTTTTTGTATAATACATATTTATATTAAGATTTTTTTATTTTTGTATATAATACTATTAGATAATGTTTATAAATTAAACGATGGTAAGTATGTAACTAGTTTGTTTGATTTGGAAAAACCCCTCTTCGGGTAAAGGGCTCCTCCAAAATATTAATCTCTAGCCTCTCTGGTTTCTTTCTCCATACCCGTTTGATTTCGTATCTAAGTATTCGTCTTGTCTGGGTTGGCTTATTTTTTGCATTTAGGTGAATGCCCATGACGATTTTTAAATCTCGATATATTAGGGTCATGTTCCACATACATTGAAGTTAATGGCCTCACCAAACCACATCCGTGCCGCCCCGTACAACACCCAGTCTTAATCGGGCGTATCACGGGACCCTACTTTGAGTGTAAAGCTTCCTTTTTTTATGACTGGGAATGTCTCAAGAGCAGTTACCCAAGATTAAGGTCGCCATGCACTCAAATGTGCAATGAGAGAGATGAGCACGTAGAAGTAATATTAAAAATTGTAGTAAGTATGAAATTAAAGCTTATAAAAAACTGCCAAACATTCTAAGTGAAGAGATCTTCACGTTGGCAGGATGACGCCGCAAATTTTATAAATGCAATAAAATTGGCCTTTGAGGCGACCAGGTTGGATTGTCCGATGCTTAACCGACTTGAGCAGCTCTTCCATTTCCGTACACATTTTAGGACATTCCCAAAAGAATGCATCCTGTTTAGGTTACGAGAAGCATACACTGGTTGAACACTTTGCGCTTTAAACACAGTGCGAGGTTATTTTTGAAGACAATATTCAGGCGGCCAAAAATACTCCAGCCCAGCTTGTCTCTGCAAACAATTTCATGAAATATACATCCATCTATAGATATTTGTTAACCCAGATAGACGTAGTTTTTTACCCGTTCGAGCTGAGTACCATCGATAACGATCTCTTTTTGACCCGCAAAGCAGTTGAACATGACCTTCATCTTTGTAACATTTATTTTCGAGCCTACTTGGTTGCTTACTTCAGCGAGTTCCCGCGTTTTGCTTTGAAGGTCTTCTGAGTCTTGCGAAAAATTAACTCTGTCATCGGAAAACTGAGGATGACTAAAGTATTCTCAATTTATGGGAATCTCTTTGTCATTCCAGTCAAGTCGCCTGAATAAACGTTTAAAGGTACGAGTAGCTGTAAATAGTTTAGGTGAGATTGTATCACCTTGTCGAACTCTTTTGCTGATCGGTCGGTTTATGGAGATTCACAAATGCTGTTGCGTTACTGTTTGTATTATTAAAAATATTTATATATCGCCCGGGGATTCCTTGATTTCTGAATGCATCGAGTATTGAAAATAACTTTATGGAATCAAACGCCTTCTCATAGTCTATAAAACTCATGCATAATGGCAGTTTGCATTCATGGCATATGTTACATTATGTCATACCAATGGCCCCCAAAATAAGGTAGGCTAGTCTGGAGGCCCGGGATCAGAAGGGGGCGGGCGTGATGGGTTGACCAGATAAGTGAGATAAACACACATCACAAATTTACACTAATTGTAAAAAAGGCGCTATTTTACTTCGAAAGTAATAGGCAATGCATTTTTTACAACGTTTTTCTTAGCTCGTATTCTTGTTTGTCCGGTGGTTCTTTGTCCAGTAAAAATTTTGCAATCGATTTTTAACTAACTTCCCGACATGCCAAGTAAAAAAAAAATTGATCGTTTAAGCTAGTCAAGTCAAGTTTATATGGTTCAACAGAATTTAAAAACGTTGTATATAAAAAGTTTTTTTTATCTTATAATTATGATTATTGTGTCTATACTCGACAACTCTATACTCCGAGTGGATGTAGGTATTCATAAACACAAAACATCGCTAAAATACACTGAATACCCTTTATAATTTTACCTCAAACAACATTTGGAAAACGCTACTATAGAGTGCCACACTGCGTTTAACCTTAGTGATGGGTAGGGGGCCGCCAACGATCTTCCATCTTAGTCATGATCATAACGTCGTTAAGATATGAACACCTCGTATCTAAAAATGTTAAAATGTTCAGGGGGATGAAAAAACAGTTTTACTCAAAATTTTCTTTAAGAAAATGATCAAAGTTGTTTTGGAAGATGATTTATTAATCAAGTGGGGCATTTTGTACAGTTTCAATTTGGCTTGTGGCTTATAATAGATTTGGCAGTATTTAACTTAGAAAGTGAGTTACGAGTTTTTGTTATTTCAATGTAAGATTTTTATTGATTTACGAGGTTTCAATGTTCAAATGTTCAATGTTCAAAAGAAAACACATTTTGGACAATTGATTGTCAAATAATAATCTTTGAAAAGGAGATGGAAAAAAATAATGAAATAATAAAAAAATAATTCAAATTTTAAATAGGATTGTTTGAAATACGAGTAGGTATTACAACTTATAAATAATTACAAGATAAAAAGAACTTTTTATATAAAACTTTTTTTAATTTTCTGTTGAATCATATAAACTTGACTTAATTAGCTTAAACGATCAAAAAAAATGTACTTGATAGAAATAATACTGATATGTCATATTGATTTCCATAGTAACGCACGTATATATTAATATTAATAATTTATTTGCTAGGACCCACTTAGCAAACAATGATTGTTTTAGCTTTTACGGATTTCTTCCGAAATAACTTTTCAAACAAAAGAGAATTAACTGAAAATGAAATCAATTCTACTTAAAGATGGCTAAAAGTATTGAAAAAATGTATTGGCATCGTGTTCTGATATATTATAGAAGTTTCAAATGTCCAGCCAGTCGGGATGTTAGTTAAAAATCGATTGCAAGATTTGTACCGGACAAATAAGAATACGATCTAAGAAGAACGATTAAATAATAAAATAGAATTTTGATATACTAGTTTGTGATTTTTGTCAATATTTCAGTAACTATAAAACCTTTGTCATGTGAATTAATCGTAGTGATAATTTAAAATAATCAACCAAAATGGTGTAAACGCAATAATTAATGTTCTTGAAAAACTTTAATTGTAATTAAATGACAATATGTTTTTGTTTGTTTCAGATCTCCCCCCACCGCACTTGTTGAAGTGTTTGCGGGAGCGACCGCTAGAGTTGTTGTTATCAGCCCCGATTCCAGCACCAGATTTTGCATACGCCTTTGGACCCAGCGTCGATGGCGTTGTCATAGGTAAAATGTATTTATGTGTATTGATATTTTAGACCCGAGATTATAACTTACCATCGTAAAGGCTCGATGACATTGAAGTACCTATTTTACAAGCTGCTTGTTGACGAATTTACAATCCGTTAATAAACTCGCCCATTGTCATCATCGAACAAGCTAACAAGCAGATTGTAAACAACCTACCGAGAAAAATCAAAGGCCAGGGTACTTTACAAGCTACTTGCTGGCGTGTGGGCCAATCTGCGTCTGCGCAGTAGAGAGATAGTGACAACCGCCCGGTAAAAAATGAACTACGTCCTGTCAAAATAGTCGCTAGCTTGTGCCTTCCGAGCGAGTGGAAAGTTTTGTGTGTCACAATCGCACTAGCTGACTTGCCCCTTTTTAAATTCGCCAATAAGTAGCTTGTAAAGTAGCTCAATGTCATCGACGCATAAAATAAAGAGGGCAGTCTTTCCAACCAGTTAAGCAGTGAATAAATGCCTATTACTGTACTAAATGCGATGATTTTGATCATGAATGAGATAATTTTGAGTTTTAGTTTAATGATAAATTGGCATATACCAATAACGATACTTTCGCTCTCTGTTCTATATATTATAATGTATGTGTTGTTTATGTAGGCATTGGTAAGGGCTGAAAGTAGGCTGTTAATATTCGACATAGAATAGTGCATACTAAATTTTGTCAAGTTATACTTATTCGTTTTCATTGAACTAATAATACAATTTGCAGACGGTGCTGGTTAGTTTTTTAAATGAAATTAAACCTTTCCTAAACCAAACTATAATAGTTTAGGTAGGTATGCTATAGGCGAGCCAACAAAAATATTGCAAACTTTTTCACTGTACTTATTTATTTTCGTTGAATTAAGAATACATATTACATACAGATGGTGATGGTTTTGTTTTTTTTAAATTCATTATCATAAATTAAAACCATAATCGATGAAAAATATTCTTCTTTTTTATAAAATATTATGTAAAATTGTGTATGGTTTAATGGAATAATTTTAGATATTTTATAGGTAAACGACTATTTTTTGACTATTATCTACTATGACTTGGATTATGCAGGGTTTAATTGAATTTAAAAAAAATAACAAACATTATCTACACAGTGTAGTCTTTGTTCAATGAAGACAAATACGTTTGACTGAAAAGTTTAGTGTGCACTATATATGTCGAATCTTAACAGCCTACTTTCACCCTCCGCCACTGATGTTAGGTCAGCTACCAATTACGACGGCCAAACACAATCATGAATTGGAGGAAGTAGCAGTTTGGATGTGCATTTCAGGAACGGTTCGGATATGGAGATATTACGCATTTGAGTATTATCACTCATTAATGCACGCAGCCGCGGTATTCTTATGATCATTTGGGGATTAATAAACGTGCAAAACTTCCCATTTCCATTTGTAATATATTTTTTGATCGTGTCTGATTCCAAATAGATCATAATCGGTCTCCATAGAGTGGAGGTTTTCATTAACAGATTATTGTTTTTACGTGAAATATAATATGTTAGCCATTTACTCAACCTATTAGGTCCATACTCCGACTCTAACTAATAATTGAAAAACAATAATATGTTTATTTTGCCGGGCCCAGTATTCAAACCTGGGACCCACGACATTATAAACGGTCCCTGAAATGTATACCTAGATTGCTACTTAATGGTCACCCAATTTCTTCATAATGACTATAACGGTATATTTGGGTAAAATGCCGTAATACAGTGGTACCCAAGGGGCACTAAACGCCCACAGGGATACCCTAAAACCCGCTGGATAGACAACCTCATAAAGTTCGGTGGATATACATAGCATCAAATAACTAGATAAATAGAAGAGTGGAAAGAGCTAGGGGAGGCGTTCATCTACCAGTGGATTGACTCCGGCTGATGATAATGATAATTTGGGTATAATGTATGTTGATTTTCGTGAAAACAAATTTTAAATTAATGCAATTTTATTTGACTAAGTCATTTTGATGCAAAACAATAATATTTAAGTCAAGGTTTAAATATTTTTTATGTTGTATTTTGTATTATTTAAATAACATATATAATTTTGAAGAACACTTTCTGAGAGAGTATAATATAACCAATAGAAAAAAACTTTTTGAAAAAAGTAAGTCCCGACGGGAAATCGAACATTGTATCTCCCGAGCTTACGCCTCATCCGTCGCATTTATCCATTATGCTACGGCGTGACATACTAATAGCGACAAATTTGACCAATACTTAAATCAGAAAGTGTTCTTCTAAATTATATATTATGTTCAATAATCAGAATGATATATTCTTAAATCTTGTGAATTATTCGTTTAATAAAAGAAATAGTTAATTATAATATTATTAGAATGTTTAAGACTTTTTTTTAATCATCTATTCATTCTATTCTTTTGGACTGTATGCATGGGGGTTGAGGATTTGAATGTTGGTAAGGGACAGTGGTAGCAAGGGTACATCCAGGCACTGACTTTTGATGTTAAACTGGTCCGGATTGCTGGCTCTTGGGGTGCTCTTCTTACTCCCGGGCTCTGCACGCATATATTTATTGTTGATTGTATACGTAACGAACGTACAGCATTCTTACTTTCACACGAATCACCGGAACTTTCCGTATATGGATGTTGACACTTAGTATGTATTTAATTTATGATTGGGTGAATTACTGTAATTGACACAGTGGTCGAACCGTAACTCGTGACTGAATGATTGCTATGATGATGTGTGGCAGTTTATGCTACACGGTTGAACCGTCACTTATGAGTCACTCTGTATGGAGTTCATAATGAGACTCACACGAATGTCAAACTGTAACAAGTCTTGGCTTGCACGTTGTCTTGGTGTAACTAACTACTATTTATCAATCATGGTCGACTGATGACCCGTAATTGAGTTGAGCGCCTGGACGGCGACAATAATATCGATTAAAAGTAGGTGGGAAATAGTGGAATGAGGGACACCACAATTGACTCAACCAATTATATAAAATAACATAATTATTTATTTAATATTGTATTCGTTTATTATAATTAGTTTCCGTTATCTTTCTTAAAATAAATTCCCATGTATAATATTCCACTCTAAATCAATACAATATATTTAATAAAACAGCTGAAAAGCTTCATGTACAAAGTAAAGTACATAGGAAGAATAATATTCTTATATTATTTTATTTAAATCAGTGCATATATTTCAGGCTTGATAAATTACGCGCGGTGAAAATTGTAAAGGTTTTTATTTCGTAGGAAATGAAAATCGTTCATTTCAGTTACCTACTAAAAACCTCCATAAAATAAATCTCCATGTCGGTATACATAGTAGAACAGTGGTGCGCGAATATTAATTCGGCCTTGCTATGGCTAAATAAAATTACGTATAAAATATTAATATTAAAATCATATTTTTTTTATATCATTTAAAAATATTAATAAAAAAAAATCTTCTACACCATTTAACTCTACCAAAGACATCATTAAGTTTTTGATTCTAATGTTTTATGTTAAAAATTGTTCTTTGATATGTGAGAGTGTGGAATTTGCAACGAATTACATATCACCTTCAACGTATACTATTGGAAATTGCCCAATAGTGATGACGTCATGAATTAATTTTTGCCATTAACTATCTCGGAAAAGAAATCGAAGGCATATGTTTTTTTATATTATTATCTCAAAAGCACAGTAAATCGATCAGTGAAGATATTAAATCGACAACACTAACATGGACCCTTCCAAACCAACCGCTCCACACCACACTCAGTCTTAATTGAGCATACCACGAGGCCCTACGTTTTGATGTGAAACATCAGCAGTTGTTTATGCCTGGGAATATATCAGGAGCAGATACCCATGATTGAGATCGCCACGCTCTCAAGTGAGCATTGACTGAGTTTACTGAAGGACGTAATTTAATAAAAAGTGCTATCGGAGATAAAAGCACGGAGACTTAATAGAAATAAATGCATTTAATGATAATATATTATATCTTTAAATGCTCACTTAAGATACAAAAACCGATGCTCTAACAATACGGACAAACAAAACTATGTGAAGAGATCTTCACGTCTGCTATAGATTGATAGAACCACTAACAAAAAAAATAAAATAAGCGACTGACTAAGAGGTATTTTCCATTTAAATAAGCCTCTCAGGACAACAAAATAGACTGTCAACACCTCGTATTGCCTAGCTATGACAATCCCGATCGTGAAATATTGTATGTAAATAGAATAATTCTCATTTTTCGCATACGACTCAGTTGACGATCGGCGACAGTTAGTTCGACGATTACAATCAATGACATTAATATGGACGAAGCATCTGGAAAGAAAAATGACACACACTTTTTTGTCGGGTCTGCCGAATGGCATAATCTGTTCTAACGCCATTACAATAAATGTGATATTGCTATAAATTCCCGATGCTTTTTGTCGGATCTGCCGAATGGTTTGGTTGGAACGGGTTCGCTCAAATGAACATTGACACCAGAAACACTGTTCTAACGCCATTACAATAAAGGTGATATTGCAATAAATTCCCGATGCGTGAAATCGCATAATGGAAATTGCGCGACGTCTACCTATATATGTGCAAATATCGCTATGTGCGAATTTACTTGCTAGCTACTCTATTGAGTGCGTTGTCCATTAATAATGTCATTGATTACAATACGTTCTCGGAAATCTCAAGTGTAATGGCAATACAATAAAATGATACACCTGTATAGTTTTTAGTATCAATAATTTTATTCATATTTAAATTTAAAAGAATTATTTTTTTATTTTAAAATTTACCATACATTTTTTTAGTACTGCTTGAATAATTTTCTTACATTTAGGTACTATAGGTACAACATTTTTCATATATTTTGGTTTAAAATAATATGTAAATTTGGTGTTTAAGTTTCAGTAATTATTCGTTTTTCTACATCAAATATTTTCTGTAAAATGTATAGCGTTTGAAAAATGTTTGTTAGAAAATTCAAGACGAAATTAAAATTTGTCAGTACGCCACTGTGTAGAGCAAGCCTTCATTATTTCAAAATGACTTTTTTTCGACCCCGAGTGTAATGGATTTCGTATTTTATAGACAGCAAATTGGATTCGTTAGTCGAAAATGTAACCATAAACCTAAATCGCGATTAAAAATATCGAAAAGATCATTATTTTTCAAAGCGAACATTTTTTAAAACTGGAAACTTTTATTATTTATTTCTATTTATTAATACACATTCTTTGATAAAAAACGGTATCTTTCCACTTTAATTGCTAGGTATTCTTTCAATAAAACGTTGGTACGTTCTGAGTTTAATAGTAATGGGAAAATAATATGTAGGTACGCTACAAAAAATGTTGGGTTTTGTCTTACACACTTCCTAGGTCTTTTCGGATGTTACTGTATTAAAAACTTGGCGGAAGATGAGTTGGTAAGGTGATGTGGTGATAAAGGCAGCGGTAATAGATGGATATAGATATTTATTTAAGATAACGGTACTTACAGAGTATCGTGGTGAGCTAGGTGCTCAGACCGAGCCGCGATCCAGTAGTGTTAATGATCGGGACGTGCTCGGAAGTCGAACGTTTGAGTGACTGAGTCAAGATACCGGACTTGATGAGAGTAGTGAGCGGAATGATGAGAGAGACAAATATCTGAGTGACTGGACTCGAGTAGAGTAGTGATATGAGTGATGGACTCGAAATGAGTGGTAACGAGTTATGGATTCAAATTACAAGTCATGTTTGCAATGAAATAAATAATTAGACACTGTTGATCTAGGTTATGATTGAGAAAATGCTGACGATCGCTTCCGCCACTTTAATTTGTTTTGACTTCTTCGGACATATCTGCCCCTAAGTTGGAGCTTATGGACACCACGAGGCACCTCCAAGACTCCCTGTCACCTGCCAGTCTTCTTGCATCGTTTCATGTCAAACCAGCATCCCTTAGCTCTTCCGTATACACTCGATAGATAGTATTTAGCGACCTTCCAGGACGCCGGAATCCGGTAGGCTTGAAGAATAGGTAATCCCGGTTGAAATTCTCTTCTGAAATCCGCAGCACATAGTCGATCCAGGTTCAATATCGCGTCTTCACTTTCTGGGTGATGAGAGGCTGCTTGGTGCGTTCTGTTATCTCCTCGTTGCTCCTAAAGTCATACCACCCACCACACATCCAGTATCCGTCGCAAACATCTGTGTTCGAAGCTCAGTATACGGTTGCTCTGAGACTTTGTAAAGGTGCTATGGTTTGCTACCGGAAAGCAGCACCGTCACGATTCAAGCGTCGAAAGGGTGACTACGAAACATAAATATTGAAGTGTATCACTTGATGCTGAGTGGTATGATTGCTACAGTAGTTGTCATTATATTTTTTGGAAAGTAGAATTTCCTTCATCTTAATGACGTGGCCGGTTCATCGAAATTTTGTTTCACTCCGTAAATATGTGATGATAATCCATACGCCATTGTATTTTATGGCTTTTTAGGATCTATCTGTCGAATATTCCAAGAACAACGAGTATCTTATCATGATGCTTTCTGCCATTCTCTTAACTCATTCGGCTTTTGTACTCGATTAAATAAACAATACGTCAAACTTTTGCGTTTCGTGGCGCTATAAATACATAAATTAACCTTTTCACTGCCAAGTAAATTTGACTAAGTGGATACGTGTAAATATTAAAAAAGGTATGTTACTCAAGTTTTTCCGTTAACATTTTCAGACCAAAATGCCAATTAATACTGTTAATTGAGTCAGTATTTGTTTTATAGCATTATCATTGATTATTGCCAAAAATGTTGTTATGGATTAATTACATTTTGAAGTTTGACATATTGTCCTTTCAAATCAGGCATACCTACTGCTAAAATCTTTGTGCTTTGTAATATGTAATATGTTCTATACTTATATCGGATGACCTTGAATTGTTTTTATAGCATAGGTACATATTTATACTTATAATATACCTACAAATAATTCGTTAGTAATTCAAAATATCTAAATTATCGACTTACCAACTTTTGGCAGCGACCCCATGAAATTTTGTCCTGAACATATACATGAACAGACAAAAAATAATTAATTATGAATATTTTATTTTATTATATATTTTATTCTCTATATTGCTTTGCTTATGATAAAAAAGGTTAGCTAATTAGTATTATTGAGCGCATCAACACGAACGTTGACAAGTGGCACTGCCACCTGGTATTTTTCCTACTGTAAATATACTCATTTGGTAAAAAAAATATAAGTCATCATCATCAGCCGGGGTCAATCCACTGCTGGATGAAGGCCTCCCCAAGCTTCTTCCAACTCTCTCGGTCATGTGTCGTTCGCTGCCACGTATTTCCGCCGAACGTTACCAGTTATACAGCGGCTTTTAGGGTGACTCTGTGGCCGTTTCGTGCCCCTTGGGTACCACTGGATGACGGCATTTGTCCAGCGGCCGTCCTTTCGGCAAGCAAAATGCCCCGACCATCTCCATTTCAGTTGTTTGGCAACGTCTATTACATCGCGTACTCCTGTCTGCTTCCTAACCCATTTGTGTCTCTTACGGTCCTTTCGCATGATTCCCAACATACACTTCTCCATGCCTCGCTGTGCGACTCTTAGCCTTTAGACATCTCTCGTGTTGAGGGCCCACGTCTCGCAGCCATACGTGAGGTTGGTTACACAATGGTTGAATACCCTACGCTCAAGACATAATGGTAGGTCACTCTTGAAGTAAATATATCTCTTGGTGTATAATATTTCGGGAATGATCCTTTTATGATTTTTTTTAGCTCGTGTTATTTATGTATATTATAAACATAGACAACTCTAACGATAAAATAAACTGACAAATCAAACCCACCTACATGTATTATTTAAGTCTTTAAAAGCTTCAAAGTCATCCATATTTTACGTGATGTTGATAAACAAGTCGCGAGTTATCTTGCTTGTGGCTTGACAGTACATACAGACTTTAGCTATTTAACTCGTTCATGGCACTCTCCAGGTTAAAGTTTCAGCGTGTCCTCTCCATTTTTTAACATCTATAAAAGTCTTCCATTACTTCTTCTCAACGCATCCGCTCTTGTCCATTTAAAGCCATATACTATCCAGCTAACGTCAGTTGTATTAAAACATTGACGAGCAAATAATAACACAACAAAAAAGGTAATTAACAAAAATGCAGAAACGGAGAAAACTGTTTTATCCAACACGCATATTGCGAAACATGCATACACACAGTCACACGCCCAGGCCTCAACACGCAGCTCTACACACACAATGGACGCCTCATCAATCAATCACTTAATCCAACCTTATGAAAGAATCCCTTGCCGCCATTTTGCGTTTTGTTTTTGTTTGTTTATTTTCCCGCCAATTTCGCGAGCGGCCACGTCCACCGAGCTTTGAAAAAATGACCAGAGATGAGCTTATCAAAAAAGCTGCGAATATCACTATTTTTTAATAACGGTACATAAATTACTCATTAACGACATAACGATGCGGATGTCATTTTTAAAAAATAAACGAGGCCCGATTGTAACACATTCGTGCATATCCCATTTAAGGCTATACCTCAGTTGAGGCATGCTCTAAAATGATCGTGGCTAGGCGATGCGCGGATTGCGGGTCGCAGGTGCAAATGACGCATGCCGAACGAAATATAATTCGTTATATAAATCCAACATGCTTCCATTTAATGTTCTATTAGTAAAATTAATAATATATTTGTAGCTGCAGAATAATAAGCGATCAGATATCTATTGTTTATAAAAATATATCAAGTTACTTTGCAGTAAAATATTCCCAAGCCATTTCCAGTAAACAACTCAAGCTAGACCATCAAGTTGATTCGGCGAAATCAAAGACGGTGTAATATTACATACCACAATACTTTATTAGTAATACGGCGTATCGAGCTGAATAATCACTTTTAATGTATTATATTTTTGCACAACTGTAAATAACAAATAATAATTCTTTTCGCTGTTCAATTTAAAACGCTGATTTTATATTTAGTTTAATATGATTATGTAACAGAGTTTAATGCTAAATGTACTAACTTTTATTGTATAAATAACGAAGAACAATTTATCTCAATGTCACTCGAATCAGAGTAATTAGCTAGTAACTATCATGTATAATATACTATTGTACCGATACGCTGCTAATAAATCTCACCCCGCTACATCCTCTCCATCCATCATCATCATCATCCTCTACCTACACATCGAACACCACACACCGAGTGACCCCCAACATATTCATTGATATGTTTTATTTTTAAAGTAAATGGGTAACGTTTTTAGTCATCTTTACACGATTTACGAAATATTACGCCCGTTGCATTCACGAAACAAATTGACGTGTTTCCAGCTCGACGTTCTCTCTCCGAATGCCAGTAAGTCCAAAATTTCGTCGCGCCTATAGTTGAAAATTATTTGCCGTTTCACTGATGTATCGTCTTAAGGCAGACTGATGTGAGATTCTTCTGGCAGTGCGAGCGACTCATTTAGGTGTTGGTACAATTAAACTAACACCGATGCAAAGTGATTTTGTCGTGGCCATAATGCTAGAAGAATCTGTCATTTTTCTAACTGCTACCATGTATGAATATATACCTACATATTACACTGATTCAAATATTTTAGTTCCAGATTATATCAGCTCGAACGGCGCAATAGCCAATAGCTGGTTTGACCGATTTGATCATGTCTCACATACATTAAAATTTCATTGTACATTATCAAATTTTTTTCACATAATGTGGTTTGCATCTTATAGCTCTCCATTACATAGACATGTTGGTCAAGTGAGAAGCTCAAACACCTTGGCAGTATATCCACTGTGGCTAGTCAAAAATTTTGTGGTGTTAGACCAGGAGTCAAACCGGTTATCTCAAATCTCAAAAAAATAAAATGACAAATATGTGTGCCACCCCTTATTAAAGGCATCCCCTTTTCACTGCCATAACTTTGGTGCTGTATAAAATAAACATAAATCAAGGTGATGTTAGATTACATTATTCAGCTACAATAAACTATCCATCTAAATTATACCTAACTAACTTGAAATTCAATATCATTTTTTTAATACTATTACTGTCAAATATTCCTAAGTAATATAATACTCGTATCTCTTACTCCTTTATCGTAATTCCTTTGTAGCTTATTTAACAAATTACTAGAAAAATTCATAAATCCTATCAGAATATTTATAAATTAACACGATATTCTTGTAAAAAAAATATCGGTGTATGTACTTATGTACGCGCGTTAGAAGTTATACCTCTTTGGCGTAACAAAACAAAAACAAATTTTGTGATAACCTAGATTCTTCGACTAGCTCTTAATTGTCTTGTTAAATAATTACACACTCAAGAAAAAGGACCGCTTATTGGAACGCCCGTTGGTTTATTTCTATACACTTAAACTTATATTACTAAATCATATAATGGTTTCTCGTTGTTTTTATTTTTAAAGTACCAAATGTCAATCTGACGTTTAATCATTTGTTTACGTAAGGAATTGCAAATGACCGACAATAATAAATTCGTTTCCTAGGCAACGGAACAATTCTTCGTGCATATTATAATAATAAATTCGCTGCCTAGGCAACGGAATAGACTATAATATTATACTGTATAATTGTCACGATTGCATGTTCATACTGTGGCGTAAAGGCAGTGCGTTCGGCTGATAACCGATCTATCGTGGTTCGAATATAATCGGGTGCGATTTTTTTCGTGTAAAAAATAAATTATGTGTTACATGTCACACGCCAAAAATATACTGTGATCTGATTTCCCAAACGCGCCAAAAACAGTATTTCAAAAATTGTCTTACCTAAGTGAGAAAAATACATACCTACTATAAATACAATAATGAAATATTTCATAACCGTTCCCACTTACGTCTCGCTTCAAAATGTATAATTAATATGAATTCTCTTTGAAGACATTCTAGCAACATGACTACTCAGGCATGCACTTTATCCCAAAGGAACGTAATAATTTATAATATGCATTTGACTTTTGAAACAAACTTTCGCAATTCTGACTTAAACTGCAGAAGTTTAATTGACAAAATATTCTCCTTAACCAGTTAAGATTAAAACTTTTAATGTGACTTCTATATGAAGTTTATAGAATTAGTTTTTTTATTGATAGTTTGATATGATTAACCGTTTACTGAGCTTCAAGAATAGATATTTGCGGTGAATACTTGCTGTATTAGGAGTCACAATGGAATCCTAAATTCAGACAATAAAGCATTTCATTATTTTGAACATGAAGAAACTGAATCCGACACGTGGAATTTTAACCTGACCTGCTTGTTCATCTTGGTTTCCCAAAAAGCCTTCCGCAGGATAAACAACGAAGTTACGAAATGCGAGCATGATCTACGATTCTTAGAGATTCTGCACTAGGGAGCGAACATATTGTATTAACTCTTAATTGTACGGTTTGGCCTTTTAGCAACAAATTGTATCATTCTATATATTTTTTGATGTGAATGAAATTTTATTTTAATGCATAATTTTGCAAATTTGCGACATTTCAAACTATTTTGATATAGCCAATGCCATCTGTGTAAATTATCAAATAATATCTTTTTTCGATGCCTAGAAAACTGTTTTACCATAAACATGCTACTTAACCGATTTTGTTTGGACATTTAAAGAAATAAATCATTTCTGCATTAATTTAGTCTCTGCATTTCGGCTTTGAAAGTTGACGAATTCGTATGTACGCGAAAATCCGCATTTGTAAATAAATAAAAAAAAAATGTACAGAAGATTAAAATTGGTTGAATAAAAATATCTACACATCAAATTAATAAGGTGTATACATTAGTTTTTTATATTTGTTATCATTTGGTGTTGTATTTTGTCATACTGAAATGTAAGATTTCATAATGTCGTAAATCTGCGATACTACGCAGTAACATACAAAATTTAATGAAATTTTCGAAAAACAATTTTTTTATTATTGTTCCTTCATTCACAAGGCATTTTGACACCAAAAAAAAAAAAAAAAATTTTCAAAAAAAAAAAAAACATTCAGTAAAGAGTTAAAACTTGCAGTTCTCTGCAGTTGATAAAGTTTGCTGATAAAATAAAATATAGATTTTATTCTTAGGTGTTACTTTTTTATAGTAGTCTTTGAGTTATTTAGAATCATGGAAGTAGTAAAAACATTGATCAAATCTCAAATAGTTCAATATCAGAGATAGTACTCATTTTTTAACCAGCTTAGATAGAAATAATAATAATCGTCTATTCAATTCTAAACTATCCTAAACGCCAATTTTTCCAAATAGGTTTTTTTACACCAATCGATTCTCTATGAATTTTCCAACATTTCTGTATAAAGCATAGGATTATATTGAATTTAAGAAACAATTATTTTCATGCCACTTTTATGCCACAAGTATCCTAAGTGACATTATTTGCCAATGTATTGAATTTTTCATAAATTTGAAATTGGAAACAATTCCCCAAAATTTATTGATATTTTAAACACAAAAAATGATTTTTTGATAATTTGATATTACAGAACTAAATCGAATGATAGGAAAGTATAGGTTCATAATTTTTAAATTTCGCTTTCCTGCACATTTTATGATTTGGCGTTTAGAATAGTTTAGAATTGATTAGACGATATATCGATAAGGGTAGAGGGTGTCAGCTCACTTTGAGACATTACATAATATTATCTTCTGTTACCTGCGATTATTCTAACGTTTGTTTTTTTACCAACCCCTAAAGCGACAACAGTAAACATCTTTAAGTAAGATGTGGAGACCTCTTTTTGCCGATATGAATATTGCATGAGGCACCGTGCATCTACTATGTGTCAAAAAGGTCAACAATATGTATATTGTATGCAAAATTTGAACAGACACCTGGGACGCCATTTTTTTTTTGAATTCTCGCACGTAAACCTACAAAGAAAAAATACTTTATTGTAGAAATATTATATTTTTTTTACCTCAATAAAGTTTTGACGCTACTATATCGGCACTTGGAAATAATAATATTATTTCAAGCCAGACAGGCAATGGGGAAATTTTTGTTTTAATATAAATTCATACCATAATAATATTATTATTAATACTATCGACCGAAGGTACATACTTGATGAAATTTGAATTTACATCCATTAGAATAATAATATTATGTTGTATTTTTTTGCTTTTAAGTAAATCACGAGTAAACGTGTATTATTGAAAGACTTTATCTGCAAATATTAATTGTTACACATTAACCTAATCTAACCCATTGATACGTAATATTGTTAAATTTTTATTCATAAAAATATAATTTAATCTTTGCTTTTCAATGAGGTTTTCATTGATTTTTTAAAAATAATTTAATAACACGAACTAATTTTGTAATTCTACATTATTATTCCACGTTGTCTATTGTATATTTTCATCGAACCAGGGTCGATCCACTAGTGCATGAAGGTTTTCATTCTTCTCAGCCTCTAGTTTTTCTACCTAGTTAGTATATCTACCAAAATTTATGAGTAATTTTTAGCACCGTTCGGGTACCACTGTAAGACTGCCTTTGTTCAACGATTATCCACTACATACGCGTTTTTTGCTATTTTTCATCTGCTTAGCGACCTCTATCACATCGCGTACCCTTTATTCATTGGTGTATTTTTTAGTGTCTCCGCGTTATACCCAACACGCACCTTTCCATTCCACATTGCACTGTTTATATATTTTTTTTGATTTTTCTTCCATAAAAGTTCAATATTTCACAAGATTTGCACAGCCAACTAACCGGCTAATTATTTTTCAGAATCTTTCAGTCTCTTTTGTATGGAAGATGATAATCTAGACATTTTCCAGACCTCTGGAACTTAGAATAGTAATATGGCATTATTATTAGTCGTATCTGGAAATTTGTACGTAAACAGTTCACCGCAGGACACATATTCGTGTGCCGCAGTACGTGAAACATGAGTCTGTGTAACATTTAATCAAATGACAAGTTCTTCTTTGAACATTTCACCGTGGATTATATTTGTACGTATGCTACAACATGTGGCAAATTTTATGAGATGTCTTTACTAAGTAGGGTTAGGTTAGGTTAAGTTAGGGTTAATTTAATTGGAACAATAGTATTTGCAAACTATCGCGGCATTTTTTAAGATACTCGTACGTACAAATTTATTCCACGGTGAAATTTTCAACGAAGAACTCGTTATTTGATAAAATGTTATACAAACTCATTTTTCACGTACTGCGGCACACGAATAAGTGTCTCACGATGAACTGCATACGTACAACTTACAAGTAACCATTATTTGTATACTTATGCTTAAATAAATGTGTACCGTAAGTATGATTGGCTAGAAGAATGTATTATTTTTTTGATCACTGTCTGTCTACTGTATCAGGTGTCTTCCTAGATTCAGCGGGAAACTACTATTTTTTTTAAATGTGTGAGTATTCGATACGTATAGCAACTTGGGTGGACAATAATGGAAACATGTTTTTGTTGCAGATACAGGGGACTTGATACCCAACCAAGAGAACAACATTTATGATTACACGGGGAACTCTGGAGACCAGTTTCATCCACGGTTCAAGCCGCCCCAGAACGCCATCAATATCCTCAACCATGTCTTGCTGAGGAAAAGCGCTGTCGCTCAGCTGACGAAGTAAGTTTTATGATATTAGTATATTTAACAATATCATTAAAATTATGAGTATTTGGTAATCATACTACTAAATGAGTCACACACTTTAATATGTCACAATATAAGTAAGTAAGTTTTGTTGTCAAAACAAAACAATAGACCGATGATGATTGTCAGCGTTTCCTCATTCATAACTAGATCAATTAATAGGCTGTGTTATGATTTGTTAATTATGACAAAATGTATTGTAATATTATAATATGTACTGCATTTATATAAATTGGAAGCATAATTCACGATTCTTCACTCACTCATCGAGTCCGTCTATTATTCCGTCTCACTATTGTCATAAATCCTTCACTGGACATATTCAACCATCATTTCACTGGAATTAAGTCTCAGTTTATTAATATAATAAATCTCTTGATCACATCGACCTCACCAGTACATCATTACTCGCGATTATTATCACAAGCTGTCATCCTTATTATTATATTTATTTATTCTGATATCAATAAAAAACTATCCTCCAAAACAACAAAACAACCCTGACTTTATATCTCTTCCACCTCATCTACCGCCAAAGTGTTGACCCCGACGTGATGTCATCATCCCCAAAAATATAAGACACGTTTATTAAATTTGATAATATGTTAAATCTGACATTTACACGACGTGTTTAAATCTAATTTATTTCTAGGTATGACCTAATGCTCGGCGTCACGAGAGCAGAAGCCTACTTCGCCTTCAGTGGTGACGACGTCCAGTATGGCATCGAGGCTGATAGAAGGTCCAAGATCCTGAGGACCTTTGTTAAAAATACCTACAGTTACCATCTCTCCGAGATTCTCGCTACAATAGTAAATGAATATACTGACTGGGAGAGGCCAGTTCAGCATCCAATCAACATCAGGTAAGCCTTTTGATTATTGACAATATACTAGATCAGTTTCTTTAGCTGCAGATGAGGATCAAACATTTATTTTATGAATAAGATCTGGTATCCTTCACTGTCCTGGTTAATGTTTTATACTTAAAGTTAGCAACCCGTCCAAGACTTATAAAAATTAATTCTAGCCTTTTTTATGCCTCACGAGATTATTATGGCAGTATCTGGAGTTTTAGATGAGGATTTTTAACGACTCACGTTGAATGTAGAGCAAAGTTTTTACTAAAATCTATGTAATATCAATAATGTGTTGCTTTGTATTTAATAATTAATTAAATAAATGTCACTGTGTGTTTATTTTTTTAGATTATGCAAATCAATCGACAGTTAGCTAGTAATTTGATTTTAAAGTTGAACGAAATAGCTCGCAAAATTAGTATATGCGGCTTGTTGATCACGGATTTATTGATCGAAGAAACTCGCTAAAGGTATAGAACCGGCTAATAACCGTTTTATTTGTAATATTTCAAATAAATTTGGACAAAGACAATCAATTTTGTTAATTCATGGTACCTAGTTTGGTTTATAACTAGCGTCAGAAGTTAACTATTCAAATTATTGATCAAAATAAAATAACATTGAAGTTCTAAATCAGCTTTATCTAGTTTTTCTTATCCTCTAGCGAATGTGTTTTCTACTGGATTCTGCCACCCGTTCAATAAATTTATGTGGATCTATCTATTACACGCATTTGACTTAATATGGTGTAATAATAATCTGTCCTAAGAATTGGGTATTATGACGCAAGCATAGAATTAACAGCCTCAAACTGATTTGGAATTATTATTATAACATCATCATGATTGTGACATCTCATGGTAGGTCTTGACTTTCTCCAACAACTCTCTCGGCGATGGTATAGTGAAATTTTCGTGATTCTATACCCATTTTTTTGGTCGATCGATTTATCATTGTGAATTATTTCTTGAGCGCCAATTCTGACATGACAATATTATCAATATATACCTTTCAACGTCTATAATCTACATCATGTACCACTTAGATTTTCAAAGAAAATAATGATTATATTAATAAAATTAATACTTTCGATTCCAATTCTAATGGATTTAACCCTTTATAGGTCATAAGCGAAAAACGGATAGTTTTGAGACCGGCAACATTAAGGTCTATATTTCTATAATTTTACAAGTTATAAACACTCTTATGAGTTTTAATCATTCTCAGATAATGCACAGAGGTCTTGAATCTGACCAATCGCCCTGAAGTTCGCACATATTGAGTTTATTACGAAAAATGTGTTCCGGTCAGTTATCGACATGATAGCTGCCAGTTTTTCAACAACAGTGTTTTTAAGTTCTTGTTTTTTGAAAATTTTGACTTGTTTACTGAAAACAAAGTATGCACATTTATACTATACATACAAATATATAGTTTTTTGTATTTTACCTATAAATTGTATGTGTTATAGTAAAATAATATCAAATTATTGAGTGGCATGTCGGAAATCTAACCTCAAATTGTATAATTTGGATCCTTTTTGATTTACATAATATAAACACTAAAAATAATTTCTAACTTTTACAATTACTAGTTAGTTTTTGTGGATAATTAGTCGCTATCGAGTTATTTGATGATATGTGTCATTCTTTGAAAAAATGTTTTCCATAAAAATCGCGGGTAAAAATAATTGTTTTTGTTTTCATTCAAACTGTAATAATTTTTTGAAATACTTATCTCAGAATGAAATAAAATAGTTATGGAATGTTATATGTATAAGAAGAAGCCTATATTGCCGAACAAAATTTTGTTTTTATTGTCTGAGGATGGAAAATGGGAGAAGCGGAGGTTTTAGTGCGAAAGACCTTGAAGACATGGGTAAAGACGCATCCCTGAGATTATTTGAAGGAATAACAGAATACCAATGTGTGTTGGATAATGAAAAAAAACCTATTACACATCTTCACTTTAGAAACAAGTTGGCTGATCAGCTGATAGGATCTTTTACTTCACGAAAAAGGCTTGGTCGACGTCCATTTCCTGACAATATCAATTCAAATCATTATCCAGAAAAATGTACACTTCGTAGATGTGGTTATTGAAGCACTATGCTGAAAGTGATACGAAGCTCAGTAACAAATTGCAAAGTATCCCTTTGCATACCGTGTTTTATGCCGTATCAATTATCTGAACAAAAGAAAAAGCCAACAAGGCCTTAGAAATGTTTATTATTTTGAGAAATTTCTCTAAAATTGATAAAGTAATTATTATTGTTACAGAAATAAATGAAATTATAATTTTTTCCTAAAAAAAATTATTAAAAAAAAATTTTGTGAACAAATATTTTTTTTACCTAAATGGACACCGGTCAGAAAACTGACCGCTGAGAAATCGATAATTACGAAAAAATTATATACATTTCAAAAAAAAAATATTTTTTCTGTTCATCAAAATGAATATAGAATACATAAAAAAAATAATTAAGCACATATCTTTAAAAAAAAAGCTGTCCTATAAAGGGTTAGGGTTTGTACTATTATTCGTTTTTTGAGACCACGGTTTCGCCTTTCGGCATCTTCAGGCACTGTGTACACTCATCAAAAAGCAAATACATACTGACAACGAATACTATTAAATTTACTCTACCTTATATAACAAAGCAATACAATAATGTAGGTAAAAACTGTATCACCTACCTGTTAAGTCAAGGATCACAATAAAAAGATGTAACAAACAAATTATGAATAGTTGAAGTGTTTGTAAAAAACCCCACACCTTATCAGTAACTATACACTCGATAAGCGTATAATAAATTGTCAATACCTAATAATAGATCATTAGTAATTATAAAGAATAAATAATTACAAGATAAAAAGAACTTTTTATATAAAACGTTCTTAAATTTTCTTTTGAATCATATAAACTTGACTTGACTAGCTTAAACGATTAAAAATTTTGTACTTGATAGAAATACTGAATAATGAAATGTCATTTCATATTGATTTCCATAGTAACGCACGTATATATTAATACATAATTTAGTTGTTAGGACCTCCTAGCAACCAATAATGGTATTGATATAACTTTTCATACAAAACAGAATTAACTGAAAAAATGAATTCAATTCTACTTAAAGATAGCTAAAAGTATTAAAAAATGCATTGGCATCGTGTTCTGATATATTCAAAAAGTTTCAAATATCTAGCTAGTCGGTAAGTTACTTAAAAATCAATTGCAAGATTTGTACCGCACAAATAAGAATACGAGCTTATAATAACGGTGTAAATACTACACTCAAGCGGTGTAAAATTTTCTATTCTGAGAACAATAGCAATGCATTATATTAATTATATTAACATTATAATAATTGAATATACTCGTACAATAAAACATGGATTTCGGTGATTTATCTTGATGGAAAATATTCCAAAATATTTGAAAAATATTATTATAATGAACGTTTTGGAGTGTTTCAAAGATACCTAGCTCTTATATTATGCGCATAAAAAATGTCAACCTCTCAGAGTTAAAAGTGTATACGTGCCTGAAAATATATAAAGCTTTTAGCGTGAAAGATCCTTCAGGTTGAAAAGTGACAGCTCGTAGACGGATGACATTGGTAATTTAGTGCGCGCTGCAAATCCGTATCGACAAAGCGACTTCTGACGGAGTATCTGCTTGACGTTTATGCAGTGACTGCTACGGATATGCTACGTTGGCTCTACGTTAACGCTACGATTTTGCTACGCTGTCTCTACGCCAGTGCTACGAAAATGCTACGGTTTTTTCTTATCGATGAATTATTTTAAACTACAAATGCCTACGAAGAACAAATACAATATTAATATAACATCACATCATAGATTTACATAGATAATGTCTAGTAACCTCACCGGGAATTCCCACAGTATAAGAGTTCTATACGCATTGGGCTACACGGGTATGACGGTAAAGTAATAGTAATTTTAAGTCTGTGCTCTAGTTCATAAACAAATTATCACCTGAAAAGATTAACACCTACATACATTATAAACTTAATAATATCGACCGAGGATACTTGGTGGAATTTGAATTTAAATAATTCTAATTGATTTGTAGCTGTCAGTATATTAGCGATCAAATATCTATTTGTAATGTATCAAATTACCCGACTGCAATAATGTATTCCCAGCGAATCACATTCCAGTAAACAACTTTTATCTGTATCAGCAGATTGGATGGCGATATGAAATACGCTATCGAAATGGAAAAGTAGTCGAATATCCATTCCCATAGTCTCATATTATATTATGACTGTAATAATAAATTAAGTTCACAAGCTACTCGAATTTAAACCGCTGACTCGTTCAAGATAATTATGTACTGGAATATAATGTTTATGTATTACTTTTGACTATAAATAACGAATAATGATTTATCAAAATGTCATTCGAAGATACGTTTCCAGTCTGTTACCATCGCAATCTCTATATCGCTTCGCCCAACATCTAATAGTACCGAGGTGCGGACCCCGGCTCCATACCTATCATAAGTTTAGTATTGTAACATGAACTGCTGTAACATACTATTGTACCAACCATTACGCTGCTAATAAAAAATACTCCTGCATACATCTCCGATTTCTCCATCATCATCCTCAAGACCCCAAGGATTAAATTTTTTTACTATTAAATTTAAGTCAATTTTTGGCATATTTAAGCACTATACGGTAAATACACACTCTATCCAATTGAGTGTTTACAAGCGAGACTATAATTTTGTGTTTATTATGGTATTGATATAAAATATATATAATATATGTGGATGTACATATAATATAATACATATATGTGGGTATGTGTGTATTTATGTGTAGGTATGTGTATATAAAAAGTTAGTATATACGTTTAACTAAAATTAGTTATTAAAGCTTGTCATTTTAGTACTTACAGCGATTGCTACATTCAGTTTAATCTAATTATCAATTAGGTAGAGGTTTTTACGAATCCTTCAACTATTCATAATTTCTTTGTTTTATTTAAAAATTTTAGACTTGATCGTTAACTTAATAGGTAGGTAATAAGGTTTTTGACCACTTTATTGTATTCATTTATTATAAATAGTTAGAATTAACCGTATTCGTTGACGCCTACGATGGCCGAGTGGCTTAAGTACTCGTCGTGGGTCCCAGGTTCGAATCCTGGCCTGGCAAATACGCATTGTTTTTTTAATTTGTGTTTGGAGTCAGAGTATGGATCTAATAGGTTAGGGAAAGTGGTTAATATCCATTCCTCGTAAAAACAAAATCTGTTAATATAACCTGTATGATCTAAGAATTGAACATGATGAAACAGTAGCAGTATTTGTTGTCAGTGTATATTTACCATTGGTGAGTGCGCATAGTGCCTGAAGATGCCGAAAAACGAGACCCGGATGGTAAAAATTACTGAAATAGAATAGTATTACTAGAGATAGTTTAATTAAATTATCAAGAATTGAAATTGAAATTACCCTCACTCGATAGTGCCAATTAATAATTGTTTAAATAATTAGCCAAATGAAATTTAAAAAAACTCTTCCAAGCATTCACCCCTTAATAACACCGTGCATATTATTATATACTACTTTTATTAGCTTTTATAATAATATGACCAGGGGATGAAGGGATTTCTGGTAGTTTTTTTTATAAATACTGTCTTAAGTTTATTTCCAAATATGGACTTATTTTGGTTTATCTATTTTTATATCATTCTGCGATCAATCACCCGTAACGGTTAAAAATATTCTACAACAATATAATCATAATATCATTATGTACGTTGAATTTATTGACAATAATTCAGTCAGTTAATAGTTTAAAAACTTTTTACTTTTGATTTATTATTTCCCATTTATAAAGTTTGTTTTTATTAAAAGTTGCTCTTTTACTGTAGCACTCATATCCACTGTGACTGTGTAGTAGTATCGAACCGTTATACCAATAAATAAGAGATGAATAGCTACTGCTTTTCTTCACAATGGTTCCATTCATAAGAGATTTATTTGCCTTTTCAATAAGGATAGGACACCGCACCGCTCGGAAAATTGTGTCAACCCGGATCTGACGGTATGCGCACATAACATCAATGATTTAAGATCATATTGAGATTTAATTAACTATTTTTGAAGTTAAACTTCTTTAGGCGCGCTTGGAAAATCAGATCAGATTGTATTTTTGGCGTATGACATGTAACACATAATTTCGTCACTGTTCTGGCAGACACTAATTCGAAAAAAATACGTATTGAGTTAGTTATACCAAAATATTCCTTATTTCAAACTTTACCGTCTGGAAACCTTCTTAATAAATAAACAGTCTTTATTTTAAAGTCATCCTTTTTACGATTACTTAATAAACTCACATGATAGACCATTTCAAACATTTTAAAAACTTCAAAGTCAAATTACTCAAAACTAGTATTCTCCAGTTAGTGTGTTCTGCCAGAACAGAGACGATTTATTTTTTCACACAAAAATTAACGCACTCGATGGGATTCGAACTGGTTATCAGCCAAACGCACTACCATTACGCCACAGAATGATACTCTAATAGTATAATATTATAGTTTAAAATTTTTTCCGTTGCCTAGGCAGCGAATTTATTATTGTCGGCCATTTGCAATTCCTTACGTAAACAAACTATTAAACGTCATAGTGGCAGTTACTTTAAAAATAAAAACAACGATAAATAATTATATAATTGAGTATTATAAGTTAAAGTATATAGAAATAAACCAACGGCGTTCCAAAAAGCGGTCCTTTCTCTTGTGTGTGTAATTTAACAAGATAATTAAGAGCTAGTCGAAGAATCTAGTTTATCACAAGTTTTGCTTTTGGTTTGTTACGCCAAAGAAGTATAACTTTTAAGGCGCGTACATAACTACACACACCGATTTCATTTTATTTTACGAATAATTCACAAGATTTAAGAATGTAACATTTAAATTATTGAACATACATAATTTATACACTCGTATTGTCCTAAAATATAATTTTATTTCAAATAGGCATTTTTGCTCTAGTTATGTATTTTATAGCTATAGACTATTTTTTTTGAACGAATAATTCACAAGATATAAAATATAACATTCATTATGTGAACTCATATAAAACATACATAATTTTAAAAACACTTCTGAGAAAATATGTTATAAACAATAGAAAAAATCTTTTTGAAAAAAGTAAGACACCCCGCAGGAATCGAACTTGCATTTCTCAGGTATCGCGCCCATGCACATATACCACTATACTTAAGGAGTCATACTTAATTGCGACAAATTTTATCTAATGGCTTTTAATACTCAATGACGTGCTTTCCAAATTGAGCTACTATTGGCGATCGGCTTTTATATTTTTTTATTGATTAATTATAATACTTATGTTCTCAGAAGTGTTTTTTTAAAATTATGTTTGTTCAATAATTAGAATGTTACATTCCTAAATCTTGTGAATTATTATTTGAATAAAAAAAATACTCAATTAAAAATAATAAGCGATTAGTTCAAGTAAGTTAGAACTAAAAATCTTGGAGTGATCCGTGACTTCGGTTAGTAATTAAAGTAATACCTAATTTAATTTAAAATTCAAAATCCAATCGCCAATAGTAGCTCAATTTGAAAAGCGCTTATGTTTGGGCTCGACACTTGAAAGATGGAGGTTCGATTCCTGCGGGTTGTCTTATTTTTTTCAAAAAAAAATTTTCTATTGGTAATAATATATTTTTTTAGAAATGTTTTCAAAACTATGTATGTTCATATTGAGATTAATAAATTATAAAACTAGTTGTCCGGAACTACCTCTATTGGAACAAATTGTATATGGTGTGAGATTTACTGTGTATTAGTACGTCACCCTATCGCGCTACAATGATGGGACATAGAACAAGGTTACGCCACTTCTTTCGGTCCATCGCCATGTCTTGCACCTTCTGTAGCACTGCTACAGGGTGAGGGAGGTTTGGCCATGGCGACGGAATTCTTTAGGTTGTCCTATAAGGCGCCCTAATAATGTAATCTACCTCCCTTTCAATAGTAAAAATAAAATTGGTGGAGGTATATACCTATTGGAAATTTTTGATTTTAGTTAGTATATTACATACAAGTAGAATAATAGTACCTATCATAATTATATCCATCAAAAATTGAATAGTACATAAATTAATAACGTTTAGCTTGCCCACTCCAGACGTAATTTCTTAGAAAACTGAATACAAACTTATCATAAGTCGATAGATAAAATACATTAAAAAATGAGGACATCCAAGTCATTCTGATGAACCTATAT
Source organism: Rhyacophila brunnea (assembly GCF_057557595.1). Classification (NCBI taxonomy): domain Eukaryota; kingdom Metazoa; phylum Arthropoda; class Insecta; order Trichoptera; family Rhyacophilidae; genus Rhyacophila; species Rhyacophila brunnea. Next base: position 23,279,233 of record NW_028232904.1, on the reverse strand, counting down.
CACCATTACATGCCTGCAGATATATCCAATCACTTGCATACTATGCATAGTGCATTTAAATTTCTTGGAAGTAGGTAGTTCAACTTGCCCACACTCCATGCATCGTTGTGAGATAAGCAATAGTTACATATAAGAAAAATTTTCATAATTAAGTTGACAGAGAAAATACATTTTAAAATTCTCAGGGCACCCAAGTTGTTCTGACAAGATCTAAACTTCATATCAACCAATAAGTAAAATACGTTTTCAAGATGTCACTGTCTGAGATTAGAGAACAAATTGTCATAATAAGGAAACGTAGTTTGTATCTAAGCGACGATGTTCATTTGTTTTTGTTTTTAATCTTGTAAAAAATGAGTGTATAGTAATATATTATACAGCTGACATTAGAAACAACATTCTATTGTTTCTATTTTTAAATTTGCCTGTATGATAACCAGCAAGCTTATTTAAACTACGAAACACCACCATATCTTTGAAATATGTTTTTGGTATCAAGATGTTTTCACAATCTACGAGGATAACAATTGCAAGGTAACACCGTAGTTCCGTCAAATAGTCATGTTAAATTATTGCAGCAAAATTTGACCAGAGTAATGTTCAGCGCGCAAAATATTACTGAATTTTATTAATTGAATGTCAAAGTGACGTTTAACTAACCCAAAAATTCATAGTGCATGGCTCAAAGCACCACATATTTAATTTAACACTTAACCAAGGGAGAGGCCACCCTATTAAAATATTGTAATATTGCAATGCTGTCATTTTATTCTGGTCATTACAATGTCAACAGAACAGAATCAGATAGATTGCAAAGTTTTTTTTTTATTAAAATTTGAACATGGAAAAAATTGGAACATGATGCAAAAAATGCCATTCAATTTAATTTCGTAATGACACTAATAATAGTTAGTTTCTAAAAATGCTACTTAATTGAAGTAAAGGTTAGTTACCTAACGCTATTATATACTGATATTTAGAATCCTTCCATTGAGAAAAAAGGTTAGTTAAGTAAAACAGTAATCTTTTATCTGTGTCACATCGGTATGCAATGGTATAAGTATTTTGACTGAAATTGGTGTTTCATTTTTAAATATTATAATATGTAGTTTTTCATAATTTCAACATTAAACACCATAGAGTATTGCCAAACGTAGGTTCTATACATTGTAGTACAATGCTGTAATTTTATTTGCCTAAAAATGTAAAATACTATAATTTTACGCCAAATATGCCAAAGTGATAACTGAATTGGTTAACCACAACGCTTGGATTATGGTGGTTCTGGAATCAAATTCTATTCGGTATAAAAGTTTCCTGTGTTATAAATTTTGGGTAGTGAGTTTTTTTGCATGGTTTAGTTCTGGGTTCAGTTTTTATAGTTATCCTCGTCATTGGATAAATATGATAAGGTAAATCGGAGAACTAATTAAATACATTGTTAGACTTGATAAATACCCCATTTACACGTGCAAAGATGTACTACTGATAATACGTATTATCACGGCCATAACAAAAAATGCACGTGTAAATACGTATTATAGTGCAAATTGTAAGATTGTTTGCACGAATCAAAAAAGATCGAAAGCTTCTTAATTTTTACGTGACAATTATTGAAATTTGTTCTATATCCGCTAATAGAACGATAGTGGGGAACCTGCCAGTAAAAAAAACAACCTACACCGCGCAGACTCATTATGAGGTTAACCAATTTTCACAACCTGTCAGATAGTACTATAAAATGACAATATCGCGTCTCGTTTACTCTTGAAACATGAGGTTGGCAGACAGTCAGCAGTGTTACGTGTAAACAGTTATTATCGCGATTGCTTAAAATACATACTATTGCTGTAAGTAAATCAATGAATGTGTACAGGCGCTATTAGTACTGAATAGTAAATATCAAAGAAAACCCACGAGAGTACTATATATTATGATGACGACGATACTGAGTAAATGGCAATGGCTAGATCTCGAGATACTTAACTCTACGGTTTCATGACATTTATCCCAATTATGAATGATTTTAGAGTTATGAATGGATTACGTTGGAATATATTATTATTTGAATGTTGCACAGCGTGATTAACTCAACAGCTGGTTAAACCGTTTTGAATTGTGATTATATTGAGATGCATGGCGCGTACCTACTGTCACGGTGTCACGGTGACAAATTTAGTCTATGGTTTCATCATTTTGCAGAGTATTTTTAACGAACATGATCTCTGTAAATTCAATGATGGAGTAACCTAGTAACGAGCCTCTGTAAATTAAATAATATTTTGCACAGAACACAAACTGCAGACCATAGATAATAGAAGACAATCTTGTAGAAAATACATAGTGCCAACCTCTAAAAACAATCAACACGCGATTTTGACATGATTCAAATATTTGTAGGCATTAGAAAATAATAAAAAAACGTTCATTGACTCATGCAGGTGTCGATACAGTGCAGTACAGCGTGAGGTGACCTCATTGTTGTTTTGGTGATTTCGGCAGATTTTGCTAACTGACAATGTTCGTTTAAAGATTCAAAGTGTGCTACGGGATGGGAACATCAGTCTGATAACCTTTTAAACACCAAGAAAAACGACGTTACACACTTCTTTCCCGTAGCTGCAGCCTACTGTGATGTCACGTGATAGTACACGATATGTACCATAATATATTTCGCGCTTTATATTGTCCTCAAGATATTTCTATTTTCAAAGAATAATATGGTTAGTATCATACGAATCAAATTTATATACTGATATATTAATATCTAGTGTATTCTGATTTAAGGGTTAACATTTTTCTCTATTGATAGCGTTTTCCAATATACCTAAAGCTCGGCTGTCAACAAATACCTATGCCGTAATGCCAAGTCAGTGAAATAAATTGATTTCGGAAAATATAATTATAATCATTATGAAATGAACGTTGAAATATCAGCAAGTCACACTGGCGCCGTTTTTCAAAAATTTATGCCGTTCGTAATTAAAGGTCTCATTAATTTTTGAAGCACCGCTTTGCTAGGCGAAATGAGTTTTTTTTCTTTTCTAGCCCCTCCGAAAAAAAGGGAATTGTGATGGAATTTTCGCAAAGGTTTTTTCCGTTTTTTTTCTCTCTCGTGTTATAAAAGGTAAGCTTTTTTTAATGTGAAAGGGTTGGTCGGGTCAGTCTTGTGTGTGTTTTTTTAAATACGTGTTCTAGCGTTTTTTATAATTAGTTACGTATAATTTTTATAATGGGATATAATATTATCGGGCAACCCTGTCAAAAGTTTATCTGGGGAAACATTTTTTTATATTCCACAGACATACACTAGTCTGAATATTTAATATAAATTTACGATTGGACTATACTTAGAGCGATTGATGTGCCTATTTTTTTTATTATAACCAGTATTTTTTTATAATATTTGATAGTCTTTTAGAGACCTTCAAATAGGTGCACATTGTTTTTGACATTTCACGTTTTACGTAATTTACAGCCAAGCGTTTTTCCAATGTAAGTCAAAACTAAAAGTGAGCTTTGTATAATGTTTGCAATACTTAATGGAGATTTTAAGTGGGGTCGAATTATTGATAGCAATTTTTTGCGTTGATACATTTTAAGATAATTATAAGATAAGATAATTATGAGCGTAGTTATACACAAAGCAGCCGAGCCACACAAACCTCAAACAGAGATAGAAGCACTTTTATGGAAATTGTGTTTCTTTAAATCAGCAAAGCCTCTGTATACTGTGTATACTTTTTGAATGATAGATATTATATATATGTATGATTTTGTATAACTTTTGAAGAGATAAAAGCATATAATCTATGAAATTTTGGTGTTTTAGCAGTCCAGGTGTTTTGAGTAAAATGATTTTTTTAGAATGTGCATTCTGCAGAATGCAGCCATCTCTTATTTTTGTAAGAAAAGTCTTTATTTTTAATATTTTCTTTAAAAATAGCCTTCTAAGTTACTAAATTATTATGGGAATTTCAAAATTCTGAAAATAATTCGAAAAACTTGTAAATTATACATCAATATTTAGCTGCCTGGCACTATTTTTTATATGAAAAATCTGTATATTATATTATATATAATAAAATGAAAAACATATAACGTAATTGAGAAAATAATGTTTATTATTTGAATGTAGAAAAACACACCTTACAGTCACAATTTTAAAAAATTACGTAAGTACATAATATTATCATTTGGCTGCTTTTTGCAGAACGAATATTGCATATTTTTAGAACGCATTTATATGACATTTTTGTATGACAGCAGCTTGGTTGCTTTATGCAAATCGAAAATGTCATATTCTGCGATTTGCAAAATCTTTAAAACGCATTTATATGAGATGTTTGTATGACAGCAGCTTGGCTGATTTGTGCAGAACGTAAAACAAACGTGTGAGATTATGGAAATCACAATAACTCATTTTTTTCAAAATTGTGGCTTGGCTGCTTTGTGCATAACTACGCTCATTTAAGGTATTTACCGATTATGTGTCATCAGCACTGAATAGAGGCCACCAGGTTGACTGTTCTTACAATGACTTCTCGAAAGCATTTAACAAAATCGATCACGACATCCTGATGGAAAAACTCCAACTTATTGGATTGTCGGATCGATTTTTGAAGCTATTCGGGAGTTATTTTAGGAACCGTCAACAATACGTATCGTACGGCCTTTATCAGTCACAGACCTTTTACACATTTTCTGGTGTCCCTCAAGGCTCAAACTTAGGGCCGTTTCTGTTCACGATTTTTATAAATGACATAGCATTGGTAATAAAAAATGCTATGTTTTTGTTGTTCGCTGATGACTTGAAACTCTTTTTGGAAGTTGTTGCCTTGGACGATTGTCGTCAGCTCCAACTTGATATAGATAATATATTAAATTGGGGCAGGCATAACAAACTAGAATTTAATATTGATAAATGCAATCTTTCATCGTTTACCAGAGCCTCAAAAAAGTTGTTTTTCCAATACTCGATGCATGGCAGAGTTCTGTCACGAATATCATCTGTAAGGGATCTTGGCATTACGTTTGAGAGTAAACTGATATTTATTAGCCATATAGTTATCATTTGTAACAAGGCGCTTAAATTGTTGGGCTTCGTCATGCGTACTTCCCGGGTCTTTTCAGATGTTACGGTATTAAAACTTTTATTTAATTCTTTAGTTTGAAGCAGACTTGAGAGTGGGTCTATTGTTTGGGTACCGCATCAGTTGAAGTATCGCCTTATGGTGGCCTCTCCACAGAGAAATCAATCTCAAGAAATTCTTGAGACTCCTTTACTTGAGGTTGTATGGATACTATCCGTGGCTTTATCCAACTGACTTTCTATTAGGCATGCTTACATACTGCAGTCTGCAATTTAGAAGAAACTTTTATTTAGCTTCATATTTTTTTCGACTTATACGGAGTATAAATAAGAACTCTGCTATTCTGGGCAGTGTTTACCTGTGTGTCCCTCTTAACTATCTTAGAAATAGAGACCATCAGTTGTTTATTCTCCCAAGGTGCAGAACCAACCTGCCACTGGTAATGCCAATTGGGAGGACGATAACTATGTTCAACGAAATTTCTTCAGGTGTTGATATATTCCACCTACGTGAGAATGAGTTAAGGTGGACGCTGTTTTATAAATTCCTAAAATAGAGTTTGCCTAACTCATCCGGTGTACTTCCTTGTACCTATCTAATTTATCTACTGATCTATCTCTTTTTTTATGTAATACTGTTATATTTATATATCTTTGTTTCTAAATGTCATGTTGTGAACGTTTTAAACTTATTATTTGTAATGTCCACAATATGTTTAAAATAAATAAATATTGGTGAACTTTTTTTACATTTTACTATAATACTTATGAGTATATAACCGAATATTGTCGCCGATTTTTAACACAATTGCGTAGCAATCATAACACTCAGCGTTATAAGTGTGACACACTTCAATATTTATGTTTTGTTGTCACAACAAAACAAACTAACGGAAGCGATTGTCAGCATTTCCTCAATCATCATGTTGATCTTTAGTATCTATAATAATTGATTAAATTGCAATCGTGTCTCTTGTAATGTTTTGAATGTCTTTGTATAAATAGAAAGGATAATACATAACTCATCACTCACCTCGAGTCCATCACTCGGCCAACTGCTCATCGCGAGTCCGGTCACTCGACACAGTCAACCGTCATTCACTCAAGCCCAGTCTCTCCGATTAATCTCTCGATAATATCGATCTCATCAGTACACCCGTTCACCCGATTATAATATTACTCTGTCACCTTTATCATTGGATTTATTCATTAATGTATCGATAAATAAATTGTCTCATCGAAACTTCCAAAAGAACTACGACTTTCTTCTTCTTCTTTTTCTACGGCGCTACATCCCGGGGTGAGACTTGCCCTCCTCCACAACCGCTCTCCACTCACTCCGGTCTCTCGCCACACTTTCCAGTTACCGGGTCTTCCTATATGAAGCCAGTCCACTTCTACGGCGCCAGCCCATCACCTTCTTGGACGGCCTCTGGGTCTCTTCCGTTGGGGTAGCCACGTCGTCATGATCCTTGGCGCTCTAACTTCAGGCATTCTCTCTACATGTCCCACCCATCGTAGTCTTTGGGACTTACAGTATCTTATGATTGTTTGCTGTTTAATCAGCTCTTCCAACTCGTGGTTCATTTTTATTCTGTAGTAACCATTTTCCAACGTGGGTCCAAAGATTTTTCGGAGTATTTTGCGCTCGAAGATAGCTAATTTGTTTACCTCGTTTTGAGTTAAGCACCAAGTTTCACAACCATAAGTGACCACTGGCCTTATAGTTGTTTTATAAATTAGAAGTTTACTTCTTCGGCCTAGAATTTTCGACCCCACCAGTCGCTTGCAGGCATGCCAGCATTTATTCCTGGAGATAAGGCGGATTTTTATTTCCTCTGCTGTTTTTGGGTATTTAGGCTGGATCCGAGATACGTGAACTCGTCCACCCCTTCATATGCATGCTGTCCTATGTCTATACTACTTAATTTTTATTTTTGTCTACACTACGACTTTATCTCTACAATATACCTCATTCATCGCAAAAGTAGTGACGCCGACGTAATATCATCATCACCAAAAATTTAATAAACAAGGGTAGATTTTCTTTGTAGTGGAATCTAATAAAAACCCTAAATAGTAACGGGATGGATTAATAGCTTATATAAGAAACGATTGCTGGATTCACAATAAACCAAATGGGTAGACCTAACGGCCACTATATCAATGAAATAGTTTTGATTTACGCAATTTAAAGGCAACACAATATACGAATCAATTTTATTATTATGAAGATATGAGGCCTCCATTCAGCACAAGATTGACGAATGATTAGTGTAATAATTTGTTTTACTCATGCAATAATTTAAAACATCGAAGCACTAGCTGAACACTAGCCATGAACACGAGAAAGGTTTATCGATTTTTTTTATTTCTGTTATGAGGTATCATTCATCTAAACAACTTTTTTCTCCCACAATTTAAATGAAATCAGCTTTAGAAAGCTTCTATTCAGCGGTCAACATTGATATTATGTATCCATAACTCCTCTCTCTGTGATAATAAAGTGTCTTTTGTTTGATTCATCGACACCCTAAGTTACTAATTATGTACCATTGTTAAGATTATTCGATCGGTGTGATTTCGACTATTGCAATGTACCTACTCAATATATAATATTGATCAACTTCACTTTATCCACCCTATCTAGCTGTGTTACTACACACAATATAGAAATCCTTGTACATGAACTAAGCGTCACGTTACTTACTATTTCATATGTATACTATTGTAAAATGATTCTAATATCATTCAACTCGGACCATTCAACTTGTTCAAACTTAACTCAGCTCTGCTCACCGAGTTGTTTCCCTGCGGATCAAGCTCTCCTCAGATATTTCCCTGAAAATTACTGTAAATTGAGGCATAACGAATAAACATCTCTGAAGATTAACATCCATCGAGTCTTATTATTGACATAAACCTTCCACTGGACCACGTGAAGGATCGGGACCGTTGGTAGGGATTTCTGTTGCCGAAAACATAACAATAACAAACATATTATAATATTAGATTATAATATTAGATTATAATATTAGATTATAATATTAGATTATAATACTAGATTATAATATATATTCATTCATTCAATTAATATTATTTTAATGTATTTAGTCTCTCTATTATATACGCAATAACTAACAAACGTTAGGGTTACTCTATTTGTCATAACTGAAAAATCTTTATCCGTGTAAAACGGGTTTTCTTTGAAAAATCGCTCGGTAATTCGTGTGCTCTGTGAACCGGCAAAGTTTTCACGAGAGTTTTCTCTGCCGAAAATAAGATATTATTTTATTTGCAGGTGTTTGCACTTTGCAGTCATAACTCACAAAGTCGGACAAAGAAGTTGCGAAATCCTCGAAGAAAACAACGCAGTCCTCTTGTACTATCGCAGCTCGGATCTTTTAATTATTTTCTTTGCTCTATGATTTTCGTGGAAATTTTAGAAAAGCTTGCAGAAAATTCAGTGAAATATCTTTCCTTGTGATGTAATGCTATCTGTCTTCTTAATACGATTTGATATTATTTTTCTTATCGTAGACATCCTAGCATGTCTACCAGGGAACTCAGAAATAATGGGAACTGAAATACCTAACGGGTGTGGAGAAGCTTAAACATATTGTGTCAAGATTGCGTCGAGTACTGACAACTGCTCTCAGTTTATGTAATGACGCTTATCCAATTTTGGTGTATTTGAAGGTTGCAACACACACTATAATGCGTGGTTCATTTTCGTAGGACGCTCACATACCTACCTATTATTTTCTTCAAGTTAAAGATAATATTGGCTTCCATGACAGTACAAAATGTGCTCTTTTCTTGCCTATATTATTCACCGTCACGCTATTTGATAGGATTAATAATCCCAAAGTTTTATGGTGATACTATCTTAACCACGCATGAATGTCCGTTTAATGAAAATCGAAATGCGAAATAGAAAGCAAAGGGGTTGCTATGGTGAGAACGCCATGTTGCCTTGTCTCTATCACACTAGCAATATCAGTCAGTGGAGGGGGTAGCAATGTCTTAATCGCTCATTGTGAGCCAATAACCTACCAGTTATATGCTACGGTTCAAATGAGGTGAACGCGTAGATTAAAAATATATTTTCCTCAAAATATGAAACTTCTTATTTCTAATAATAATTACAATCAATGATTTATACATCAAGTTTTATTTACCATAAATCAATAAATAAAATATTTTCTAATAAAATTTTATTTGCAATTATTTAAGTATTTTTATATTAATATGTATTGGTATATTTACCATTTTATAGTTAGTAGTAGTTGGTAGGAGAGAAATATTGGGATGAAGGCAAACTTAATTGGCCCATCCAATGGCGTTATCAGATTATGATATATGTTGTACTATCACTTTATGATTTCAGACAGAACAGAACAGATTTTTTATATAGTCAGTAAGTTCATAAAATTAATATTTACCACCTGCCACATTACCTACAGAGGTTAAACATTCTATTCAGTTTAATTTTTGAGATATTAAGTGAATTCATCAACTTTTTGAATGGTCTTTTGCAATGACGACAGATCCAAATTGTTTATGTATCACAAGCTGTTATAGAATCCTCATTTCACCCCATACAAAAACTACCATGTATTAAACTAGAAATCAAACGGTAAAACTATCATAAACTTACTACAACGTTACAGTGTTTTAATTTAATATTCCTATCTGATCCCTCTGAATACAACCAAAATTCTCATAATATGTTTTCATTTCTCATAATAAGAAGTTTGAAGGTATTTTTTTCTGTAATGCATAATATATGACTATCTTTATTATTATAGGCTTTGCAATGTTTATGTTGTTATATTGTCTGATATACCTTTGAATTTTTGAACAAAACACACCAATTAACAATTGGTATGTTTTGTCTTTATATAATATACGTGATTTGCTTCGTTTTCTCGTGTCTTTGTTTTTCCAACCAATGTCTTTAAGACATCCTGAAATTATTGCAACTTTGTTTTCTTGAAATTTAATTACACTATTGAGATCTTGACAACTGTGTTAGTTACTGTACTGAACGACTGTAAGTTTTCGATTTAATTGAAAACTATGTAAAATGGACATTGCTTTCTGTGTGTGTTTTAATGAATATTCTTACATTGTATTCTATTTATGGCTTATTACATTTTTTTTTGTATGTCATATGGGGTTTTTGTGTGTCATCATTCAGAATATACGTTCCCAATTTGGTACCCTTATTATAAAGTTTGTATACAAACATTTGAAATATGTCAACATAAAATTCATTAAAATTAATTAAACTGAAAACGCTGTTCTGTTTCCGAGAATTAATATTATTTGGCAGATATTATCTTTGACTGAGTTTAAGTTTTCAGCATTTTAGGTAATTCTAATAATACAAACGGTAGGTTTTCTTAATCTCAAGTCAGTATCATGAAAATGTTCTTCTGAAAGCTTCTTATTCAGTTTTTAGAAGAATTCGTCTAACAGACATTTTTTTTCTGTATATCTTTGCTTGTCTTTTGTGTATTATTTATCCAATTGAGATAAGTATTTATTTTGTTTAGGGATATAATTTGCAATGTTTTAGTTTAATTGATTATAATATTATGCATGGTTGCGCTTTTTATAGTGGACTATAATTGATTTTTATGGAATGTTTGAGATTGTGAATGTAGATGCTGGGGCGGGTTATATTAATGATTCCAGGCACTGACCTTTTATGCTGTTCAGCTGTCTGACTGAAGTTGGTCTCTGGTGCATGCCCTCACGTCGTAGTAGACACTCACATGGTAAACTTGGTTTTATGGTAGATGAGGAGACACCCTGTGCTGGTAACATGGACATAGTTAGTTTGGTTAACGGAGTTTACTCGGAGACCCGAATATAATTATGGTTCTACGATGATTTAACTACTGTATACGCTCGTAGTCTGTACATAACTTTTGAATTAGTCAATATACGCTTTGAATTTCTCTCGACGGTCTAGTGGTAACAAGCCAAGGCGCGCCTGCTGTCTTGAGGTAACTGAATGTTATTCAATATTCGGTCGACTGATGACCCGTAACCACTTGTCGCTTAGACTTACGACAATAACTGGGTATTTGAGGTAAGAGGGAAATATAGGGATGGAAGAGACCATAATTGGCCCGACCGTATTTATATCATTGTTGGTATCCAATCAGGTAAAGTCACCTTCTGAATCTATGAGTGACAAGTTTGAATCCCGCGTCTGGAAAAATAATCACATTTTATTAAAGTGCGTTTATATCTAGAGGAAATACCCTTTATTGACTAGAAACCACACCTCATTAAAAATATTCAAAAATCTCTTGAAGAGGTGGCACAGATCCATAATATGCATTTAAAAAAATGTAATTTTTATTCAAAAATGGATTTGCCGTTTATTTACAAATAATTAATGCTAAATGTAAGATATTATTTATTTACTTTAAAATAAAAGAATTTTTAAAAAACATTTTATGGAAAAATAATTTCAATTATGTTGAGAAAACATTTCAAATATCTATAAAAAAAATACTTAATTTATTGGTTTGCGTCTTGAATAATAGTTTTTGCTAGATATATCGTCAAAATATGTACAATCGCCACAATAACATGTGTCCATTTTCCAATCCAAAGGTAAATGTGTTTGATCCCATATCCCGTATTTTTTTCGACTGGGCAGTGTTGACCTGGGTGTTTCTGATAACTGTGTTAGAAATAGAGAACATCAGTTGTTTATTCTCCTAAAGTGCAGACCAACCTGCCACTGGTAATGCCAATTGGGAGGGTGATAACTATGTTCAACGAAATTGCTTCGGGTGTTGGTATATTCCGCCTACGTGAGGATGAGTATAGGTGTACTTCCTTGTACCTTTCCAATTTATATTTTTCGTATGTACATATTTCTACTGTTTAATAATATACTATCTATCTCTATTTATACTGATCTATCTTTTTTATTTAATACTGTTACATAAAAAAGTGTAACGTGTACGTGTTTTGTCGCTACATTTCAAAATCAGGCATGTCCACCTTTAGTATTTTTGACTTTTTGTGAATTGCTGAAGAACTACTGCTTTCTAATATTTCTGCATTATAGAAATGTAGAGTTTATTAATTTTAATTATTCTATACTCCAAATAATATAAACTTTCACCCTTGTGACTGTGTATTTGAGAAAAAAGCTGTTTTTCTTCTATTCATCTATTATGGACTTGGCTGATTTTTAAATCTAGCGACACATTTCTTTGTTTCTAAATGTCATGTTGTGAACGTCTTCAACTTCTTGTAATGTCCACAATATATTAAAAATAAATAAATTGAAAAATTGAAATTGAAAATCCCGTTAGAATATACTCGACGATTTTTATCACAGACCAATCATATTGTTCAACTATTATCAACCTATCAAATGCACAGCCAAAATACATATTATTATTAATTCAAATAAACACACATTATGGAATTAATACTCATTCCACATATAAGTTAATAACGACCGGTATCGGTTTCTTGCGCTTATTATTCATCTTAAATTCATTCTCATGAAAACGATGCACCGCCGCTGCATTGAATGCATCCCAACTGCAGTTCGTTCAAATATTGCAACACCATCTCGTTGCAGTGGCGTCCGTAAAAAGGGTCGCGCAATCCAGCCGAGCAAATATTTGCTCGCTCTGACAAATGAGCGACTGCCGTCCATTGTTGGGAAACTCTTAGGTAAAGAAACGCCACAGGGAAAATTTTATATTCTGCAAAGAAAATAATAATAATATACCTAACGTCTGCGGATATTTTCCGAGCAATGAAATCCGGGAAATGCAAACACGCACTTGACGTTATTTGTCAAGGGAAATGCCATAATGTTTGCTCCCGTTGTTATGGAATTGAAAATATTTCGAAACATTTTTGTAAAAGTGTATTGCAAAGGATAGTTTTATAGAAATTATCCAGAGATGCTCATAAATCGCATTCAAAAAATTTATACACATTTTTTAAAGCCGATTTCTCTAATTATTCTTTAATATCAAGAATTCATTCTCATTCGAATAATATTGGTATGTTCAATACCTCCGTCTAAGTACGCAAGCACTGATTAAATGCTTTTTCTTTGCTGACTACCTACTCAACTTATTTTCATGATTAAATCTCATGTAAATACGTATTGTTTTTATTTGAAATTTGACAATCAATTATAATTATTGTATTTGGTCGTCATTGGATAAATTTTACCTGACTGTTATATTTTATCACTATTATGATATTATGTTCTATTTTACTGTTGTATTTTTTTTCATCGGTGCATGCGCCGTTTATAAATAAATAAATCTGTCATTGTTAAAAAATAACGACATGGTGAACACTTGAGGTGGTAGATTAATTAGCAAAACTTTCGCGTGAATGTCGATGAATGCAGGTTAAAGCCTTATTTGTAAGGGGGTTGACAATGATGGGCTCAAGTGTTGCTATCTTTACAATGACGATAATATTTAAAAAAAAAAAAAATCTTAGTACAGGAACATTTTTTTGTCTAGAATCCATTTGACATACAATTATTATAGTATTGTACTATAATAAAATTATAGTTCGATTAGATAGATGACCCAAATACAATGCATATGACAAAACTACTGAATAAATTAATGATTTTTTTAAAATAGCACAGTTTGTGATAAGGTCCTCTAGCCATTGGTAGTCCTTTAACTAGTCCAATTAATAATTATGTGTCAAAGAACTGATTTATTCGTTTTGCGGGAGCTTTTATACTAGAGACAAGACTATCAAATCAAAAAATAAGATTGATAATAATAGCAAGAACCACGTTTCAAAACATAAAACATGTATATTAAAATACATTGAAACACGAATGTGCACTGGGTAAAATAGCGCTTGTACACATGCATCGAATTACTGTCGGCAATAGTGCTTACTTTAAACTGTCATGACAATTATGTTTATACGTAAAAGTGGTGACTGTCTCTCCAATCTCATTCTTCAAGAGCTGGCGAGCGCGATGTTGTCATTTTATACTACTCTCTGAGAGGTCATATTGAAAATCGGAGCTCAAAATGAGTAGTTCGATTTTTTACCAGCATGTTCTCTATCGCTATCGCTATCTCTCTCTCTATCACTCTAATGCGCAGGCGCAGATAGAAAATAATCTTACTTGCGCGCAATAAATCATCACAATTTGGAATCTTCCAATCTTGTTTGATTTATGCACGCAATCTTGCCAACTGCAGGATAATACATATTTCCCCATACATTTTCTTACTGTGCACAGTACATCCATGCAGGTGTTAATGGGGTATTAGGTACTATATTATACTCAAACCGGTCTACAGAATAAGCCGAGAGAATGTATATAACTATTATCATTCGCAAAAAGGCTATAATATACTTTGGCTATATTTTGCCCAATGAGAATTATTGTAACTTACTTTAGCTCAGAAGAAGCAGATTTTATTGTCGACGCAACCTTTATACGTGGCTGTTTAAGCCGTTAGTGATCCGATCGATTGGCACAGAATAGGGAGATGTATCGCAAATTGTTTACCAACCCTTAGAAGATATTACTAAACGAATAATATTGTATTATAAGCAATAGATTTCGTCCCGACGGATATTGCTAATTAGAAATTAGGGTAAAGTTCGGTTATGAGGAATACAGCGGAAAATACATTTTGAAAATACCCGATATACTGGATTATCTGTTAGTTTGGGTTAGTTTAGGTTGGGTTAGGTTGGGTTAAGTTAGGTTAGATTTGGTTAGGTTAACCTAACAAATAATCCAGTATATCGGCTATTTTCAAAATACAGCGAATACAGCGTCCTCATAACCTAACTGTGCCGAAATTAATCTATGTTTCTTCTAAAATATAACTGATTGTTCTGGCCTGTTTTCACAAAGAAGTCTAAAAATTGCCTTCCTTCTGCACCTAAACCACTCAGCTTATCTAAAAACATAATAATATGATGATATTAATTACAGTAAATGTTCTCTAGTTTATTTTAATACATAAATAATTGTATCCTAAAATACACAAGAAAAGGGTAATAACCATATAACTGCATATTTTATTATTTTATGAATTTTTTGCTAATGAAAGAGAAAGCTGAAAATTCAAAAATAGAACCTCAAAATACATAAAAATGCAAAATATAAAAACTTTGCAGCACAATCATTGACATAACATGAGTGATAGTCCAATACTCTGACGCGTAGGTCAGTATTATAAACTAATAAAGTATAATTTTTAAAAATATAATTAATATATTGAGGATATAACTTAACAACATAACATCGTTGAATTTGTTTTATATTTAATTAAAACAGATTCATTTCCTAGTAAAGAAAAACAGGTTTTTTGTCAAAAGAATTTTTAATGGCGCTTTTTAACCCCTGTTGTAAATTATTATAAAAAGCTCGCATAGTGTTTGTCTCGCAAAAGATCAAAGCTACGACTAAACACTACAACGAACTGTATGTAAACTAAGTCTGTATACCCTAAACTTTGTCAACATACTCATTGTTGGGTTAAGGTCTACTGGCGTAGACAAGGCGTAGCACACATATAATGCTACGCGAGACAAGCGACATTTTTTTTAAAATGCTAATATAGCCTTATTTAATATTGGTATTAAAGTATCCATAACGCATGAGAGAAAACATAATAAATATGTGTACATACCTATATTTAAATGCAAATTCGAATTTTGAATAATCTCAGAAATCGTTTGTTTTATTTGGATCGCGAAATAAAACAAATGAAACTCTGATATTAGTTTGACAGATGCCAACATTGTGGTGATAGCATATCGAGTGATGACTATGAAGATATTAGTGTCATGTCCAAGTGATTTTAATGATATTCTTGGGAAGTCTACTGATGACACGCCCAACGTTAATCAGTCACATCGTCTGGCATCCTCCTGCTTGCTCTTAATATGAAGTAGTTCCTCTTCTACACTCCAGAAACGATTCATCGAGCGATGATACTTCATTGAAAATTACGTTTTTTCAGCATAGAGTGGAAGTTTTTCGTTGATTAAAATTTTATTATATTCCTTCAATGTGGCCATGTTTTGCCTTATCTTTGATAGAAGTATCATTGACAACTCAAGCTGCTATGGAAGCAGAATGGCATGAAAAAATATGCAGTGATTTAAGGTTTATAAGAAATATATGTGTATAGAAGTGACTTCACTCTGTGTCTTAAGCGAAAAGTGTTTAACTAATGTGTTCTACAAAAATGTTTAGTATGCGTATAAAGCATTGAATTTTATTATGGGAGAAGTCCACACAATATGAGTAACGCAGTGAATGTTGGGCATAACGTATGAAAACCACAAAAGAAAACAAATGGATAAAGAAGCTGACAAGAGTATGCGATGTGATAGTTGTTGCTAATTTAATAAAATTACAATACGTTGGAAATATTGCTCGTCAAGTCGACAGCTGCTGGAAAAATACGGTAATACAGTGTTAAGGCTCAAAACAACCGTATACTGAGCTTCAAAAACAGATGTTTACGATGGATACTGGGTGTGCGGTGATATGACTTTAGGAGCCACGCGAGGAGATAAGAGAACGCACCAAGCAGCCTTTCATTACGCTGAGAGTAAAGAGGCGACATTGGACATGGCTCGGCCCCGTGCTGCGGATTCCAGAAGAGAACCTCAACCTGGCTTGCCTGTTTTTCAAGCCGGCCGGTATGCCGGATATACGGATAATACTATCTATAGAGTGTATACGGCGGTCCTACGGGACGTGGGACCTGGAACGAAGCAAGAAGATTGGCGAGCGACATAGATTCTTGGAGGCACCGCGTGGTGTCCATATGTTCCAACAAATGGGCGGATATGGCCAAAGAAGAAAACAGTGGTACTCAATGGGGATCACAGGGACGCCCTAAAAAACTGCTAGAAAGACGAACTTATAAAGTTCGGTGGATGTACATAACAGCAAAAAGCTAGAAACCAAGAAGGGAGGAAGGAACCAGAGAAAACCTTCGTCGAGCAGTGGATTGATCGCGAATGATTTTTTAGCATAAGTTCAAATGGGCAAATCAATATTGTTTTTTTTACTGTCACTTTCTTGAGAGTATAGTGATAGAAATACTTAATGTAATGTAGCTCACTAATAAAGGGATAAATTTTCGGCAATGGATAGTGGAAATCTTGTCAGGTTTATATTCAAAAAGCGTCAAACTAATTTCAACCTACCACACGATTGCAAAGGTGGACGCCATTTTGCTGAATGCTATGCATTACGAAGGTGAGCAGAAAGACGGCATGTTTGTTTTGTTTCTTACAAAACAAAAACTTTTTAAGAAGGAGAAAATATAATATGTGTTGATGTTTCCAATTTATTCACTATGATCTAATGCGGATATACGTCGCAGTATGCTCTGTAATATATGTTGGCGTATTTTTTGAAATTGATATAAGTAGCTATAGTTCAGTTCATGCATATAATTATGTATTAAACACTACTAAATAGAGTATCCTATAGTCTATTATAAATATGAATGTATATTTAATAAAACATAGCAAAAAAGGTAGACATGAATATGTTTAGCCGCTTGGTTAGTGACGTGAAAATTGACCTGCTATTTTGTCTACAATGTAGCAGTGTGTAGTTTTTAAGAATACCTTGAACGCATGTAAAACATAGAATTTTTATTGTATCGTGGTATGAAAAGATGCATGCTGGGCGCAAGGCGTTGAAGTATTTGTAAAAAACACGTATTAATAATAATACACTCAATAAGGGTAATAAAAAAAATCAAACCTAATAGATCATTAGTATTTAAACATTTCATTAGATCCTTGACTCAATAGGTAGGTAGGTCATAAGTTTTTACCTACTTTATTGTATTGATTTGTTCTATAAGTTAAAGTTGATAGTGTTTGTTGTCAGTGTGTGTTTGTCTTTTGGTGAGTATACACAGTGCCTGAAGATGCCAAAGGGCGAAACTCGGGCCGCAATAAACGACTCAAATGGAATAACAGTACAAAACTTAAATCCATTATAATTTTAATTCAAATTCCATCAAGTACCTTCGGTCGATAGTATTAATATTAGGTTAGTTTAGTTTAGGTTTTCATTCTTGAATTCAAAATAATGATTGCATTATTATCAGATATTTGAAAACCAATCATTATCAAATTAATGTTCATATTAAAGTAATTAATAAAAGTGTCTGCAATGCTCCACGAACAACGCGTAATTTTTTCATCATACGGTTACCTCTTTTCTATAAGAAAACTCACCTTAAACTGTGCTACGGTGAAATGTAATATTTACAATTTAAATGTTACCCATTAATTGAGTTAGCATTTACTTGGTAGAATTCCATTTTATAAGAAATGAAAATATAATTAGTAGTAAATTCTACAGGTTTTTAAAAAGGTTTTGTCGATAGCTATTTCGGTTGTAACACCATTATCAAGACTATAATATTAAGACATAAATATAATTAAGTACATGATTAACACAATTATACTAATAATATTTTAATTGATTATTAATGTCAAGAAAAAACCAAAGCACTCGAAAATTGTACTTTTGATATTTTTTGTAAATTTTGATATCTATTAAAAAAACCCACTTAGGGTTTTTAAAGTATTAATAATATTACAATTAATAATAAGTGGACAAATTCATAATATTGTTAGAACGAATAAGAAAATGTATTCTGTCTCCATCTATACGTATAGTATTTAAGCAAAGGCAAATGGCCTATCTGAATAGTCTTGACAATGGTGTTACAACCGAAATAGCTATCGACAAAACCTTTTTAAAAACCTGTAGAATCTAATATTAATTATATTTTCATTTCTTGTATAGGTATGTAACCCTTCCAACTTAGGGGCGGATATGGTTAAATAATATATAAGATAAATTTAATGTTTTTTTCCTCCAAGACTAAATTTATATTAAACAGAGTTATCATTATTAATTGATAATTTCGAAATAGCTATATTAGTGTATGATATGTATAATACAATTAATTTCTAACAATGCTTTATAACGAAACATTATCATTTGCTATTCTATCCGAAACTAGACAGAAGTGAAGAGTTGTTGCAAATGAAATTCTGCCAGCCGCAGACTTCACACAAGTGTGGTAAAGCAACAAAGTTTAAGATTTCAAATGCACCCACACTGCATTTGAAATCATAGTGCAATTCACCAAAAGAGAGAATACTTAGAAGAGAGAAAAACAATTAATGAATTTGTTTCATTATCAACCGGAGGCAATCGTTATAAATGTCTCTATAATCTCCTTTTACTCTTTTCGGTTTATCGGTTCCTAGTTCTTCGCTACTATAGAGGTTTACCCAACTCTACAATCGATGTATTATTGTATGTGGTCATTTTTATATAAAACAAACAATGTCAATGCTGTGTCTTATTTATATTGTGCCCCGAACATTTATAATATCACACACACGATGCAACCTTCTACATACCATTAATAGATGTTGGAACTACACACACCGAACAACGCAAGATCGCACATCTATACTACCACGAACATTCGTTTATACCCAAGTTTATTGATTGCGGGTCTAAGAGTATCCCTATCGTAGTTTAAAATCCCTTGGGTACCATTGTATGACTGCATTTGTCCAGAAATTATCCATTAGCCGAGTGACATGTCCAACCTATTAGTTTGGTGACTTCTATAATATCGCATACTTACGTCGGCCTTTTTATCCAGTTGTTGGTTTTGTGGTATTTACGTTCTATTCCCAATATGCCTTTTCCATATCACGTTGCGCTACTGACAGTTTTTGGAATTCTATTACAGCAGCGTTTAATACCCTCTTTTTATTGAGGGTTTTCCTTGGTATCTTTTTACAATTATTATTTTTACTGTGTTTTTACGAAAAATAAAATAATGAATTTGTTAATTTTATTTTACAATGTCAAGATTTATTAGTTCTACTTGTGCTTTTTTGGTGAGATTATTTTTTTTTCACAAAATAATCTTTCTGCTTCCATCCTCATCTTGAATAATAGTTAAACTGTAGATCTAACAAAATATTAAGACGTTAAGTATACTTACGATATTTTTTAAATGGTTTAGCTTATTACCAGGATAAATACTAAATGTTTACTTACACATGGAGTTGTAGAGGATATGTGTAAGTGAAAATATAATGATGAGTCAAAAATTATGCCAAGATCTTTTGCCTTGGTTGGTATTTTAATAAGCTTGTTATATTGTATAAACGTCTTATTAAGGTGTCTATACATTAGCATTAGAGTAAGAAACAGGCTCGCAGGTCTTGGTTTTGCCAACGGTCACCTACCTCCGGCCGGTATATAAGAATATGTCAAGGCAAATTATAAACTAAAAACCTAATTTAATGTACGGGCGCCATCCCCTAACTAATGTGGAGGAACAATAAATACAACAGTGAATAGGAAATTGATTAAATAAAAAGCATTGGTTAGTAGGTTAGTTCAATGAAATATAATGTCATCCAAACATAACATCCTTAACAGAGTGACATTATTTGCATTTAGACTATACAAAATGGATTTAATTCAGAATAAAACAATTAACACTAAGTCATGATTATAATTTTAACGAATGCTTATCTATAGAAATCCTGCAGTCTCAATGAATCTCTCATAATTAAATTAAGCAATAATTGGAACGAATACGTGAAATAATCTTGGACATCTTTGCATCAGGGATACATCTGTCTTCTTGCTACCACGACCGGATCGTGGTGACAAACTTCTGACTTCTACCTTGCTTCAAGAATGATGTGGATCCAAATAGGCATTACCTTTAAGTTCCAACCATTTTTATAAACTCCGAACCTGACATTGCTTACGAACCTAGCGTCAATCAGTATTAACTGTCAAAACACTCCATAGATAATTATGTAGGGTTGCCAGTACGAGCGACGAACTTTGTTGGTTATGATCAAATATCCATAACAAGCTTGTTGACATCATTTAATTATATGTAATCCTGGAAGAAAAAAAGTAATACCTACAGAAACATTGGGAAGTATTAAATTTGATTGTTAATTTATAAAACCCTAAGAGGTGTATTTTCAACTAGAACAAGGCGGATAAAACATTGAATAAACGTCCAGTTAACATTAAATACAAGTGGAATTAATGGTATAAAATTGCTTTTTTTTTAAATTAATAATTCAATGCATTTCAACTAATACAAAAAAAGATATTAAATTCGAGTTTAATCTTTATTGACCAACTTTTAAGTGAATGAAAAACAGAGACTGTTTAAACCGTTTACTATGTACCCAAATATAATAAATTGAACCCATATAAATAATTGCTAAAAAATAAATAAAGACTGCGCGCCACTATTTTGAATAAGAAGGTGAAGGAGAGAGGGTGAAGAAGACAGAAAAAGTAGAAAATACGACAATACACCATCTTGCTTTATTATACATATCTGAGCCTGAGCCCTAAGTCTTTTTATGAATTTTTAAGACTATACTTCAACTGGGGCACGGTCTAAAACGATCGTGACTACGCGACGTGAAGATTGTGCAAACGACGCGTGCAGAACAAAACATAATTTTTCATAAAAAGTCAACATGCGTCCATTTAATGTTATGTTTATTGTTCTATTAGTAATAATAATAATAAATTCATTGACACGTTTTCTTTTTCAAGTAAATGGGTAACGTTTTTTAGTCACATTTATACGATTTAAGAATTAATTCCCCCGTCGCCATCACAAAACAAATTGACGTGTTCACAGCTCGATTTTCAGTCTCTGATTGCCAGCGAGACCGAAATTTCATCGCACCTATAGTTGAAAATTATTTTCCGTTTCACTGAAGTATGCTCTTCAGGTTATTTTGTTACTCTAACGGTTTCGACGAGGAGTTTGTAACCCAAAACAGCAATCAACATAAATAACACAAATACCATCAAAGAAACTCTTGTAATCAAAATATTTTACAAATACAAACTCATTTATATAACTGTAAAATAATTAATTGCTTTCGTATAATTTCAACACTATGTAACCAGCGAAAATGTAACATTCTGTATCTTTTATTCATGATTAATTAATATTTATTCACAGTATTTCTATGAGTAATCACTCATCTTTGTCGGGCTGTTCTTTACATTACCCTGCACGAGCGTGTCACACAGGTCACAATGCAAATTTTAATGGAAACGTTTAAGAGTTTCAGCACTTGAAAAGGAGACGAGCACCACAGTGTATCTCCAAAGACACTGACTGCGAAACTGTGACTGTATGTAAAGTAGTTACGAGTCTGCGAGATTACAATGTTTGCGCTTTACGTAAAATACAACTGACTACTACATCGCCCTATTTATAAAGCTCCATTATTGGAATACGAGACAAGCAGAAGGATGTACTATTTCCTTTAAGTTGTAATCAAATTGAAATGCATGTCACATCACCGTCACGCTGTCACGGTGACAAATTTAGTGTATGATTTCGTCATTTTGCATAATATTTTTAACGATCACATCTCTCTAAATTCAATTATAGAGAGTGCCTACTCTAATGTATTAGTATTTTGAATAATTATTCAATATTCATGCTAATTTCAATTAATTTGTACAGTTTTTACGTGTGCCTACGTTAAAATTACTTGCAATATTGTATCTATAGATCCAATAGACAATATCTCTTCTATAAAACAAAAAACGTGATTTTGACATGATTCGAAAGTGTGTAAAGATGTAGAATATGATAAAAACGTTCAAAACGTCGTGCAGGTGTCGATTCAATGCGGTTCAATGTGATGTGACCTCGTTGTTGTTTTGGTGATTTTGACAGATTTTGCAAACTGATAATGTTCGTTTAAAGGTTGAAAATGTGCAACGGGATGGGAGAATCAGTTTGATAACATTTAAAAAACTAAGAAAGGCGAAATTACACACTATTTTTCCCGTAGTGGCAGCTTACTGTGTTGTCACGTGATAGTCCGGGACATACACCATAATATATTTTGCGCTTTAGTCTATCATCACGTCACATGCCTCTCGCCAATACCTGAAATCGGTACCAGTGGTGTCATGTGTCGTGAATAAAATTATCTTAAAGAAGTAAAAACAATATCATTTAACAAAAAAAATAAGTCCTAATACGTAAGTATAATATAATATGGTGACTGACGAAGTTTGGGTTATTAAGGGAGTGACATTTTACAGGCTTGTGGCAAAACCTCAAGGATTATTTTTCCATGCCAGATCAACCTTCACTCTACAGCAGTGGCGAAGGGTGGAGGCAGGCTGTTAAGATCTGCCATAAATAGTGCGCACTAAACTTTGACATTTAAAACTTTTAAAATATATCAGAACACGATGTTAATACGTTCTTTTAATACTTTTAGCCATCTTTAAGTAGAATTGAATTCATTTTCAGCTAATTCTCTTTTGTACGAAAAGTTATTTCGGAAGAAATCCGTAATCAAATCCACTATTATTGATTGCTAAGGAGGTGGTCCTAGCAACTATATTATTAATATATACGTGCGTTTCTATGGTAATCAAAATGACATTTCAGTATTCTATATTTGTTTGTTTGTTGCAAAATAGCAAAAAAAATGATTTGTTGACAAGTGCCTTATTTGTCCTAAAATATTAATACATAGAATTGTCAAGTTTATATGATTCAATAAGAAATTTAAAAACGTGGTGTGTAAAAAGTTCTGTTTATCTTGTAATTATTTATATTATTGTTACTGACGTTTGAGAAGCTAAAAGGAAAATGGAAAACTATTAAACTCGTACAAGATGAAACAATAGTGTCGAGTTGCATTTATATATTATATTGGAATAATGCCGCTTATTTTTTTTTTTTAAATCATTTTTGTAATTATAAATTTACTCTCTAGTGCACAATTCCTAAAATGTGACAATCACCATTTTATCTCTGCGGCGCAGATATTTTAACGGCAAATTTTTTGCCTAGCAGTGACGATAGCGTAAAAATCATGGCTAATATAACAGAACGATGCAGGGGGTAGTTTCGCTTCATCCCCGTGGCTTTGTTTCCCGTGCTGCGGAAAGCCGTTTTCTATTTCAAGTGTAAAATAAACCGTGAAATGCGACATGTCCCGTTTTGAAATAAAGTGTATTGTATGACGCGATTGTCTCTGCGTTGAAGATTGCTTTTGTAAAAAAAGCGTGGATTTTGTCGGATTTGTTTCGGTTTTCTGCTACACGAATTTTATGCATGGAGCTATAGTGTTATTATATCTCGTACGGGAGATTTTTTTTTTATGGAGTATGAATATGAATAATATATTATATGACGGGATTGTTCGCTGAACCAAAATAGAGTTTAGCGCATTTATGCACCCGGATAGTAAACTTCAAAAGTCACCTCCGATTGTGCCTAAAGTTAAAAAAAACAATCAATATGTGTTATCAGTGCTCACATAATCATGACGTGAAGCATGGAATATTCTATATGTAAAATAAATCCAAAACTACGAGGACCCCAACGTGACATCGAAAGAAACCATTGAAATTAATAACCCCACTGAATCACACTCGCCTTGCACCATAGTCTGTTTTAATCGAATTACAATGTATCAGTTCTATTATTCTAAATAGTTAAGACGTTTCTGTCATTTGCATTGCTCCAAAATAACACAGATATCAATCGGAGCAATTCTATAAACAATGTATTATCTGCAATAATTGTTAGCACAGTTTGCACGTATTGTTTGATTTCAAATGTATCATAATACAATCTAAAATTGAATAAAAAAAAGTCCAATTAGACATTTTAGCAAGATTCATTTGAAATCAAGTAAGACGTGTTAACTGTTTTACTCAACGACATTAAATTTTATAGGTCGCGCAAAAATATCAAGTCTGACTGAATTGAGTACTTATCTTTATCACTTTTTTTATTGTTTTTGTAGTTATGTGATTTATTAGTATATCCTCGCTGGAGGTCCATGTACTAAAGTATACTTTGACTGAATTTACATGACTCTTTAAGTTAAAAGTGCCCACTGAAGTCAGGAGTACATAGAGGCAAAATTAAAAATTGTGATAAATAACAAAAACTAATGCGAAACGGCCAAACATCTATATAAAAAGATCTTCGCGTTTGCAGTATGATGCAATTCTTTTTCTAAAAGCAATATTCCATTGTTTAAAAAAATAGGATGACTCCACCAAAGGTATACCTACTATTACCAAACGAAACCCCTAGCACGAGAACGTTTCAAATTCCAAATCAGTAATCTAACCAAAAATTTAAAAACATCATCAGAATATCCCCGACGAAAGTTTACCAGCCCTGCACTACGAACGAAATGTTTCAAACATTTTTGGTACGAAAGCATTTTGTACACGACGCTCTTTTCAAATGCACATTGCAGGTACCTGCAGACCGCCCTAAGCACACAGAGTACCTAACGGGACTCGGTGAAGGTCGAAGATGCGTTAACATTTTTTTGAGCCCATCTCTTTGCCCCGCGCCGCATGTTTTGCCCATTTGCGAGAAGTGATGCATTTTTCAAAAATAAGAGATACGAGGCCAGTACTGAAATGACCATGAAGTCATAACAGCCAAAATGTTAATTTCCCGCGCACTTCGCCACGTCGCGTGAATAAAATACTTCTTTATTGGTGGTTATATGAATAATAATTCATATAACCACCCTTAAAGCAAACCGCGGACCTAATAAAGTGCTTCAGTGTTAATCCCGGTAATGTGCCCAAAAAAATAAATTAACCCCCAGTATCAGTGCCGAATAAATTAAAAGTAGTACAACAATGGCTACGGAATAATAATGTGTCTTCTCCCTTGTAACCAATAATGTAACTATAATGATCGTTCTTCCCTTATGTTTAATTATATAACCTCTATAATACTACCCGTAAAAATCAATGCGTGTATGATTTTTTTTAAAAAATCTAGCTCTGCGCTAAATTAAAAATCTGTGTTATCAATATATATATCTGTACCTGTTATAAAATGAGTAACATAACCCCTGAATGCGATGTCTCCTCAACCCAGAATCACCACACGTGAGTTCGTCGTCTTTTCTCGGTATTACTACATACAATTTGTTTTTTTTTTCAAATACCAAATGGCGAATCGAGATAATCGCTTTGAGTCCGGGCTGGAATTTTTGACTTGACATGGTGGCTTTGCTGGCAGGCTCTATGAACTTGGTCTAGTTAATCTTTTAACATTTTCGTGTGCCAGAGAAATACAAGATGCAAACGACATCCTTTGAGAATGTCCTCAAATGTGTACGGTTAGGGTAGAGATGCTCAAATCGGTCCAACTGGCCGTTTGACTCATTCGTTAGACTTGGTCGTCACATGGAAATAATCCAACGGATACGAAGGCAAATAAATGTACATAATGTGATAATGATCACCAAGGTAATAAAATGGTGACGGGGCAATTATCGAATTGTCAACCACTGGAAAAATGCAGTGATAAAATGTTATCCAAATGGCACTAAATTGTAACAGGAATGCTTTAATGCTTGTTGGAGTGACAGGATGTTACTATACTCTTCTCTAAAATGGTTGCTTGTTAGAATGAGTCACAGTCAAATCACTTGACAATTTTATTCTTGAGTATATGCTCATGAGACATTCATAGACAAAAAAGTGACGCTACTTCACATCTAAACTGAGGGTCTTAAACGCTCAATGAGGACTGAGTGTGGTGCTAGGCAGATTGGTTTGGAGGGGTCTATATTTGTTTTGAAATAACAAACTCGTAAAGATATTAGGCAGATCTAAGAAGCAGTAAAAAAATGAGGACCCAGAATAATGGAAGAAGTTAAAAGAGGCATTCACCGAGCAGTCAATCAACCCCGACTGATGGTAATGCGAATTATGTTTCTAATGGATCATATTATTTTTCGAATTTTTTTTGGGCTGTGTTTTATGTTCTAAAGAGTAATCTTTATGGAGCCGGAAATCTCATGGACAGGTAAAGAATGGCACATGGAGATAATTTGATTGACTCTAACCATTGAAATACTCAATAATTATTAACTGGCCCAATATAATATCGCACTTGATTTTGTCGTAAATTATAGGATACTCGTATTCTTTAGTTTCTCCATTATTTTTTGGTTGTAATGGTAGAGTTTCTTTAGTTGTTTTGATCCTTAATTTTATCGGTCGACTATTCAAACTTTCACGGGAAAAGCTTTCAAAAAGCTTGCGGTGAGCAAGAAAGTTTTTTCTCTGCAAAGATTGAGCATAATAGAATTAATCAGAATTGGATTAGCTACTAGATCTAGTGCACGCCAATCTGGACCTTAAAAAGTAACTCTTGGGAGATTTTTGATCCGTATTTAAAGCGTCACAATATTTATTTTTCCACATTATTTGCCACAAGTGACGAAATATTATTGGGTATTCACAATACCTACAAACTATATCCACTATAAATAGTGGCCTAGAAAGTTTCAAACTAATCAAAAAATAGAGTAGCTAGGTTTATTCAAAAGAAAGCTATTAAACCTGATTTTCGAAAGCATATTTATATGTAACCGATAGCAGGGTTCTATTATCATTGCTTATAACAATATGTTCAATAATCAGAGATTCAATAACAAGGGTAGGGTTTTTACATAAAACTATATTTTTTATTAAAAATATTATAAATGTCAGTATATTTGCTGGAATTTTTTAAAAATCATTGCAGCCAATATAATATTATATTACTAGCTGACCAGGCAAACGTTGTTCTGCCATATAAATTATTTCTAGTGAATATTTTGGTTGTTAAATAAAAAGTAACGAATGTATCGTAAGTGTGGGGATGAGATCTATGACAGAAAGAGGAATAGAGCACTGTAGACGATGACCGCCGATAAAAACAAAAAACATCAACCATTCATTTTCTCAATTCAAAATGAGTAATGATGTTTATAATGAATGAATTACCTGTGACAGGATCTCGTTGTTTAATGTTTATGCAATATCCGTCTTGTCCTTTCCAGAAAATTAGCGGATATTGGAGAGCGTCGTATGAACGGTGTGTGTCAGCGATGAACTCCAGATTATTGTTTCTTCTTCGAATCACGATTTCTCGCGTCGATGTGCGGTCGCCAACCATGATTCCAGCAATGTCGTCAACAACAGTCGCATTGAATCAACGTACGTGCTCTCCAGCTGGTGTTTTATCAGGATTGATGACAATAGCGTGATTGTCACTTTGCAATTCGTGCATGTGTGCTTCATTGTGCTCATTCAACAGGGCGTCCAGTTCGCCGACGATGCGCCTGGCATTAGGCGAATTGAGGCTATTGTAGCCGCAACGTGCATCCACATGATTGATGTCCTCACCGCCGCGCCCATGAAGTAGATTTGTAAAAATGTATGTGGTTCGTTTGGCATTAGCAGCAATGAGCCTACTTTGTGGTATACTTGATCTTTGATTTTGAACGTAGAATGGAATTGTTGACCATTTGCCGCAGTATTGTGAACTATTTCTGTTGCTCCGGACGAAGTCATTTGGAAGCATGAATTGAATGTGCGAATGGACTTCAGGAACAGGTTTGAATCTGGAACCGTGCCAATGAGCAAGCTGTTCAATGGTTCTGTTGTTTCTCAATTTCTGGTAGTTGCACTTTTCCTGATGCGCAACACATCCGGCAGACTCATGTTTGAATTTGAGCGCATGACAATGGGGTCATTCTTTGTCCATAGCACCAATAAGCACTTTTGGATGAGCGGAATATTCAATATCTGGCTCGTACTCGAATGCGAGACGAAGGAACGAAGCGGATGTAAATGCTCGATGTACTTGTTGGCGTTGTCAGTCATTTGCTCTGCGTGTGTTAACTACGAACCGGCGCGCTTGGCTCCGTTCCAATTGCCATTGTTGATTTCGTTCAGCTCGTGCCTCTTGTGATTGAGATGCACGCAATTGCGACATACTTACACGCACGATTTTGTTATCTTGTTGGATTTGTTCGTCTGTTTTTTCTACTCTACTATTTCGCATGTTTGTTGCTTTATTTGTTCGACGGCCCAAATGGCCCCCCTTGCGTCTTGCTGGCATTGTGCACTGTAATACACGCACATAAAAATAGATAAATAAAATAAATCGTACAAAATTTTGCACGCACTGCGTTGTGATTTGCCGAATGAAATCTCAAAATGACGCAACGCTTCTCTTGAATTCTTCTCGGACGTAGTGCCATCTGTCATTCAACCATATAAATAATTTCGTTCTGTTTGAAATACGAACGACGGTTAAATTTGTTCTTACAAAAATAATAAAATCGCGATTAAAAAATGGGAGGATGAGGGTAGGAAAATGAAAATTTGAGGTTATAAGTATTTTTTTATGTTTAATAATAAAAAAAATACAAAAAAAAAATTGTCAAAAAAATAAAAGAAAAATTTTCTGGATAGAGATACCCTAATCACCTAGCGGTATGAAATATACTTGTTGACCTATTCTCATACCTAACAAATATACCAAAAAAAAAATCATAAAAATCGGTAGAGCCATTTCGGAGGAGTTCGACCACAAACATCGTGACACGAGATTTTTATATATATAGAGATATGATTTTAAGCCGGGTTAAATTTTTATTATAGTTATCTTTTTTCTGGTCACTTCTACATAAACACTACACCTATTAACAGTATACAAATGATCATAACATCATCATCATCAGCCTGAATCTATTCACTGCTGGATGAAGGCCTCTCCAAGCTGATTCTTTTTCTCCCGGTCCTGTGCGTTGCATTGCCACGTACTTCCGCAAAACTTAACCACTTCATCGATCCAGCTACCTCTAGGTATACCTTGCGGACATTTTATATCTCTTGGGTACCACTGGATGACTAGCTTTGTCGAAGGATTGTTCCTTCTTCGAGCTATGTGCCCAGTTTCCATTTGAGGTTTTTAGCGAACTCTATTATATCGCAAAGCGTTGTCTGTTTTCTTATTCAATCTTTCTGCTTTTTGTGCTTTCGCGTTAAACCCAGCATGCACATCTCCACACCAAACTTGTGTTACTCTTAGTTTCTGGATCTCTCTTTTACTTAAGGTCCATGTATCACACGCATATGTAATTACGGGAAGCACACGCTGGTTGAACACTTTGCGCTTTAAGCATAGTGGGAGGTCATTTTTGAATACATTATTCAGGCGGCCAAAAGCACTCCAGCCTAGCTGATCATAACATATTATTATATAATTAAAGATTTCATGAAATGTAAAATGTGAAATGTAAAAATGTACATGAAATAAAAACATCTACGTAAAGTTGCAGTTTTCATACAAAGTGAATACAAATGGTAGAGGACATTTCACTGAGTTGGCAACACACTTACAAGCCTTGTAAAAATTTTCACCGATACAAAAATGTTGAGCTGTTTGAAAACAATATTTAAAAAATGTTAAATTATTTTTTTTTTGAGAATTATTTGTTTTTACAAGATAATTTTTATTATCATGATAGAAACGGTAATAATATATTATTTTATACAAATTTTTCTTCTTTCTTTTAACCATATTGTTATTCTTACCACCGATGTTAAGTTTAAGTTCATATTATGGTTGCTTGAGTGTGAATGACATAATATGTTCGGGCAGTGATAAATAGAAACACGAGTTGGTATTTTCTTGGTTTTATATAATTTATAGTAATAAAATTCGGTAACACGGCACTACGAAATACATTATATTATTAATTCTAGTTTTACTTTCTAATTTAGACAGGTTTAAGTTATACTTTGGAATTTTGATAATAAAAGAGACACGAAATAATGGCGCGTGTCGACTACATTATAGGAAGGCTCAATGACAAGTGTATCATTTCCGTTGCGTTGTACAGTATGGTCTATAAATGACAATTGACAACAACATGACAGTGTTGTAGCGTTATAAAACCTCTACAATCCTAATAGGATCATAATATTATGGGCCTCTACAGAGTAGAGGCGTGTAGGTATTAACAGATTTTTGTTTAGCTCAAAATATTAGTCCAAACTCTAACTCTGAACATAAAGTAAAAACAATATGTATTTTTGCTAGACCCATGATTCGAACCTGGAATCCAATACAGACATGTACATCAAATAATATGTCAAAACAACCCATCTTTTCGTCACTGTTCTGGCAGAAGACACTAATTCGAAAAAATGATATTTGCGTTAGTTATACCAAAATGTCCTTTATTTCAAACTTTACCGTCTGGAAATCTTCTTAATAAATAAACAGTCTTTATTTTAAAGTCATCCTTTTTACGATTACTTAATAAACTCACATTATAGACCATTTCAAACATTTTAACAACTTCAAAGTCAAATTACTCAAAACCAGTATTCTCCAGTTAGTGTGTTCTGCCAGAAAAGAGACGTTTTATGAAAATATCATCTTCATCATCAGCCTGAGTTTATCCACTGATGGAAATTTCTCCCGGTCCTGTACGTTGCATTGCCACGTACTTTCGCAGAACTTTACCATTTCACCGATATAAAAATACGATTTAAAGCAAATTAATATATTATAAAAATCAATATATAAAGAGATTGCAAAAATTTTCCATAAAATAACATTTAGGTACTTAGGTAGTAATTCATTATAAATTTTGAAATTATTGCTATATAATAATTAGCTATATTTGCATAACAAGTATTAGGGAACTCGGAAATAATGGGAAATAGAATACAAGGAGAAGGGAGAACCCAGGATAAACTTAAACACGTGTCAAGAATACGTCATACGTCGAATACTGACAACTGCTCTCCGTTTATGCATTGACGCTCATTGAATGTTGGTGTATTACACACATCATTGTACGTGCATAATGCGCTCACTCACACATTCAAAACCCTTCATCAAAATGTAGCTTATTGAATGTAGACTGTCGGAATTATATTTATTATCTGTTCTGTTCGCGTAGTATTTCGACCACATGGTGTGCTTTATTAAAAATAAGTACAAGATAAAAAGAACTTATTATATACAACGTTTTTTAAATTTTCTGTTAAATTATTATGCTCAATATGCTCTAACTTTTACGTGATATGAAGTAAATAAAAAACAAACAAACAAACAATTAATATAGAATACTGATATGTCATTTTGACATTTATTTTAATTTCCATAGTAACGTACGTATATAATAATAATTTAGTTGCTAGGACCACCCACTTAGCAAC
Organism: Rhyacophila brunnea; assembly: GCF_057557595.1. Taxonomy (NCBI): domain Eukaryota; kingdom Metazoa; phylum Arthropoda; class Insecta; order Trichoptera; family Rhyacophilidae; genus Rhyacophila; species Rhyacophila brunnea. The sequence continues at coordinate 23,246,975 of NW_028232904.1, read as the reverse complement.
CAATAATAGTCTTACTTTTTACGGATTTTTCTGAAATAACTTTCCATACAAAACAGAATTAACTGAAAATGAATTCAATTCTGCTTAAAGATGGCTAAAAATATTTAAAAAATGCATTGGTATCTTGTTCTGATATATTCTAAAAGTTTAAAATATCTAGCTAGTCGGGAAGTTAGTTAAAAATCGATTGCAAGATTTGTACTGGACAAACAAGAATACGAGCTAATGAAAACGTTGTAAAATATTAGTACCTAAATTGACGTTTGAATTAATTATGTAACGTTATAATTATTATTGACAAATTTGATTAAAATAGCTGCAACTTATATTCCTGTATTCGTTATTTACATTAATTTTGTATTAATATTCATTCATATTTCAATCACATTCAAAAAATGTAAGACTATAAATTTCAAATGTTTACTTTTTTATGATTTTACCTAGGCTTTGACTGCGACTCGTTGTCATACGGGATCCGCCAATCAGGTCCTCACTCCGATTCTGTTAAAGAACTTTACAATTTTGCCAAACTCTTCTGTCTTACCCACCGCCAGGGCACCTTTCAATTCGTCGACATTCTCAAAGATATCCACAATTCGCAGTTGTACTTAGTGTCGTTCATATTTAGGGCATTGTACTATTATATGTAATATGTCCTCCAAAACATCACATTCATCGCAGGCAAGGACATCAATTTTTTACCCATTGTGTGACTTGTTCTTAGCGTCAGTATCAGCTCAAGAGCCTGTCCTCATTGCGCGATTCCCATCGGGATTTACGCTCGAGAACCAGAAGTATCCATCGTCCAGATACAGCGCAGTTTGCGCGTTTGAAACAATTAGGTGAAGTAATTCATTTTTGAATCGGCATAAAAACGCGAGTGTAGAAAAAAGCACTACAACTCGATGGTGTTAGTCAGTTTCTGTGAGATTTTGTATTTCGCGATTACTTCCAATACTTATTCTTAATAGCAATAAAAAGCCAAGCGGTCGTATTTCATTTTGTAATGTCTGTAAACGCCGCGATTGTCTGACGGTAGTCTGACGTTTGCAGGCGTTTGTCTGGTAGTCTGACATTTGCAGGCGATCATTGCGCGAGAGTCAAAACGCGCGAGGGCTTGTGGACAGCTGAATTGGCTCACACGCACCTGGAGAATGCGCAATTTGTTACTCGCGCGCAAAAACGCGCCATGTGGGCAGGATCTGAAGCTCATTTGAGTACCTTGGTATCAAAGTGGGACATAAGCCATTTACAAAATTTTACAGGAGACTCACAAACATGTGTGAAAAGTGTCCGTTTTTCATATAACATACCAACTTTAAACTCAAAAATCTCTATGAAAACTACCGTTTTTAATACTTTTGGTAGATTTGAATGAACATGAATTTAGTGGGAGGTGGCGTTTGTCCAACTTTGATACCAAGGTACTCTTCTCTTTAAAGGAGAAAAATCTTTACTTTAATATTCAATTTTGTTAAATTAATTGTTTAAATATTTTTTGACATACATAATTAATTGTTAGTGGAAATAAAAATTGATAACATTCACAAAACATGAAGTATCTAGTAAAATAATTATTCACCGTTTATTGTATAGTATAATATAATCAATTAAAATGTGAACGAAATATAAAGCTCTCTCTTGGTAGAGTATTTCACACATAAGCCGGACGCTTACATTGCATTTAAATTCCCTGAGATGCCATTCCCATTAAACGATGCGTCCATTTCAGCACTCTTATGTCCAAAATAGCTTTTATCGAAATAGCTTCTATTTACATATCCGGGTAGTAAATTTTTACGATCTTAAGTGTTATGTGTAATGAACTAAAGCTTTTTCATCATCAGTACGACATTATGAATATATTATATAATGGTTACAAAATAATATCATGTTTTCATGATCGCAAGTAATATTTATTACCTTAAGAGCGTACATCAGTGAAACGGCAAATAATTTTCATCAGTGTGTGGTACGCAATTTCGGCCGCATTGCCAGTCGGAGAGCGATGGTCGACTTGTAAGCACGTCAATTTGTTTTGTGATGGCGTCGGAGGAATATATTTTTAAATCATGTAAAGATGACTAAAAAACGTTCCGCAAGTACTTGAAAAAGAAAACATGTCAATGAATATAGTAATTAATATGATTATTACGAATATATTAATAAACATAAGGACGCATGTTGAATTTTTATGACAAATTATATTTCGTTCGGTTTGCGTCATTTGCACAATCCACGCATCACCTAGTCACAATCTTTTTAGAGCTGTAGAGTTCAGCTAAAGTATAGTCTTAAGAGATTAAACTCCTTTGTTAATTGTTATAAAATTTCATTTAAATGTATTCACACCTGCGAGAGCTTTCGATTGATTGGGGTTTTCACAGTGTAAATATTATTTAGAACTGATTAACTTTGTCCGCGTGAAAAACAGGAACCAAATATAGTCATTGTACACTTGACACCTAGAAAAAAAATTAAAAAAAAATCATGCAGTAAAGGGTTAAGCAGATTTTTTTAAACATATATGAAATAGACAACAGTTAGATACAGGGGCGCAGCCGTTTTTTTTTTACATATACCTAGTAAACATAACAAATTATTAATTTAAGACCTTCACAACATGACACTTGATTTAGTTGAACAGAGTTGTTGCCCTCCCAATTGGCATTACCAATGGCAGGTTAGTTCAGTACCTTAGGAAAACAAAAAACGGTTGCCCTCGATTCCTAAGGTAATTATCAGAGACACCACCAAGAATGGCAGAGTTTCCATTTACGCCGCGTATAAGTCGGAAAAAATATGTAGCTAAATAAAGATCCCTTAATCCACACTTCAGCTTATCAATCTACTGCTGGTATCATTATGAATTGTTGCAAGTGCGTTATTCGCACTTAATATCTCCATTCCATCACTGATTTTTGACCATTTTGACAAGTGCATTAGGACTTTCTGAGATGTCGAAATGAAAGATTGACAATAAAACTATTAGCCGTATAAGTTTAATTTACATCGATCTGACAGTTTTTGATTTTTAACGAAATAAATAAAAAAAGTAGCACGTATTGAATTAGGTAGTCAAAATAAGAGATAAATATTTGATATGTCAAACCAACACTTTAATTCTACTTCTTACTATAGATAAGGTACATAGGAAGACATTTATAATTCAATTAATCAAATGTGTATAAAATATACATATTTTTTTGACCATCTCCGAGCTAAGCTCTGTTCAACCAAATCACTTCGAATATTGACATATTCGACTTGCGTGAGGATGAGTATAAATAGATGGGCATTGTTTTATAAATTCTTAAAAGAGGGTCTGCTTAGCTCATTCCGTGTACTTCCTTGTATCTAATTTTTTTTTGTATTTACACTTTTCTACTGTTTAATAACTTTTGTGTGATACAGTATTAATAATATTTCTTGATTTCTTAGTGTCATGTTGTGAACATCTTAAATTAATAATTTGTAATGTTCACAATATGTAAAATAAATAAAAAAGACTTGAATTTGAATTTGAATTTAATAAGATCATATAGGCCTCCACAGAGTAAAGGTTTGCATAAACAGATTTTGTTTTATTATTTTACGAGAAATGGATGTTAGCCACTTGCTTAACCTTCTTCTTTGTTTGCCATATCTGTTATCAGACGTCGGCGATGAATTTGGCCATTTGGCCCCTGTCCGTCGCTGTTCTGAATAGGGATGGAGTGCTGAGCTCAAACCAGTCCCTGAGGTTTTTGTGCCAGGATGTTCTTCTTCTACCAGGGTCTCGCTTACCGTAGATCTTCCCTTGAATGATGAGATGTAGAAGGCGATACTTCTCGGGATGCCGCATGATGTAGCCAAAGTATTCCCGTTTCCTGGTTTTTATTAGTTTGACTATTTCATCCTTGACATCACCTCGACATTTGTAACTTTGTCCTTCCAGCTGATACGAAGCATGCGCCTATACACCCACATTACAAAAGCTTCAAGTTTTTTTAACTTATTAGGTTCATACTCTGACTTCAAACATCACTTGAAATACAATAAATGTGTATTTTCCAGACCCAGGATTCGAAATTGAGACTTACATTATAAGCCGATTGGCCATCGTGAGCGTAAAATATACTACAAAAAAGCGTTGTATATTAGTTAAGATGTAGGTATAATATTTTCATAACTGAAAAACTGGTTTGAATTTCAAAATACAATCTGCGGAGAAAATACTATATTCAATAATTAATCATGATGGCATTTCACAGATTACAAGTAAACATCAATAAATTCTTAGAAATTAGTTTTTACTTTTATTCCATAAATAAATTAAATATTTTGTGGTTTCATGGACAGTTTCGGAAATAAGCTAAGTTTGCAGGAACGTAAGCTTTCGATTGAGAAGGTAGTACTCGCATACAAAGTAAGTTTAGCACTTAGCTTTGCAAATGATAGCATTCACTGCATACAATATGTCCTACATCTAGGTTATATGATGCACTTTAGGACGTCTGGCCACTTCCTAAATAATTACACGTCATAGTATCTCTAACTATGAAAGTCAACGTTAAACGTGCTTGGATTTTGTAATTTTCAATACAAAATACTTAGTTTAATATCATTATTATTTACTATTTTTTAAGTTATACTTGTTAAGGCAAGTTTGGGAAATCAAATCAGAGTGTATTTTTGGCGTGTGACATGTAACACATAATTTATTTTATCACAGAAAAAAAACGCACTCGATTGGATTCGAACCACGATTGTTCGGTTATCAGCCGAACTCACTGCCTTTACGCCACACTATGATACTCCAATCGTGACGATTATACAGTATAATTGCATTAATCTATATAAAGAAAAGTGGTTGGGTTTTAAAAATCACTTTAAACCATGTGAAAATCGTTGATAAAGTTGACTTTTGATATCATAACTCATATTTTTCAAAGATTAATGTGAGTTCTGTCAAAAGACTTTTCTAATCAATCAGGTACCTCTATTTCTCATAGTGTGCCGTGTGTTTGAAGCCTCATGAATACTATAATAGTAAGTAACATACATAATTTTCTGAGAAAATAATATATTATAACCAATAGAAAAAATCTTTGTGAAAAAAGTAAGACACCCCGCAGGAATTGAGCTCGCATCTCACGGGTATCGCGCCCATGCACATAGACCACTGTGATAAAGTCATCATACATAATTGCGGTTAATTTTAACTAATGACTTTTAATACCCTCTGAAGCTTTTTCCAAATTTAGCTACTATTAGCGATCGGCTTTTGTATTTTAAATCAAAGTAGGTAGGTATTACTTAAATTTCTAACCGACGTCACGGATCACTCCAAGATTTTTTTTTGTAACTTTCTTGAACTCAAGTATTTTGTATGTCTTCATTTTTCTATTTCGAGATTGCACTCTGAATTTCAGAGGTTTATTTATTTTCAGAATAAATTCTAATATCAATTCAGTTATAACGTTAAAACATAACCATTGTAAAATATATAATATTTCAAAATAATAATGGCTTTGTAAGTTTCTATTCTTCTATTGAAAAAAAAAAGTAATAAACATCAAAATATTATATTAGAAAACATTCATTTTAAAAAAAAAATGTCTGGCATCTAAGAAGAAGAACTGCGAGCTTTTTTGTATGAAAAAAAGCTTCCGCGTCTTCTTTCGGCAAAAAATTCCGACTCGCTCTTAATTTCCACAATATATGCCCGAGTAGAAGATTGTATAGAGAGCTTTTTATTATAACTCTTTATACTTGTGTACAATGCAAAATGATTTTTCACTATTGCAGAAATAGCGCAAAGTAATATAACATTAGGTAATACATTTTTATTATATGCGTTATTGACACAAATGTTATGTAACCATTTTCTTTTATAATCAAAACGTAATAGCATCGACAGATAGTTAATAGTTTATGATACACACGATGGAAAAATACTAAGTAACTGACTTTGAAACCAATACAGCTTTCAATAGTCAACTTCTGAGCCACCAAGATTTTCCACTACTCTTGGTCCTCACCATCTCTCAGGGCAGAGTAAAGGCTGTCCCCAGTCAGTTTTTTTCACTAAATCGCTCCAATGCGCCGATGATTTCCATCCACTTAACCTTCCCTGGAGGCTACCCAAAACAACAAATCTCTACAGGTTATCCAGTCCGTACTAAACAATATGTCCAAAAGAATGCAGAATGCATCTCAGACATATTGTCGAGAGCCGTTCCTTTACTGTAGTCTTTCAATTATTGTTGGTTAGTCTTTTACTCTGTCCAAGAATTACTAAAAATTTGAAGCCAATACCACAAAGAAGGGACCAATTGCCTTATGTTCCCTTTCTCTCGGGGTCCATGACTAAGTACAAAGTATTATACTATAAATGTTATTATTTTTTATTGAGAATTGAATAAGCACAAGGTTTTAAGGATATTTGATACTTTCTCTTCTTCTTGGTTGTGCACTCATGGTTGAGAATCGTAACTACATTTAAATTTCACCATCCTTTGAGCGACCAAGACTTTCCATTTTTCTCGATCTTCCGCTTCTCTCAGGGCAAAATGGATGGTTCCCCCAGTCAGCTCTTTCACTTGGTCGCTTCATCGTGCAGACGTCCTTCCTCTGCTTTTTTTTATTAATTATAAAAATAACAACCGATAGCTTAGAGTCCAAAACACTCACCTGTAAAGTGAAAGATGCGAGCTTGAGTCCCACTCCGTCCAACTTTTTATCTATTTTTTTTTTCTAATATTATGGATGTCAAAACTCTGTAATTTTTCTATTACAACTTTGTAAAAAAATAAATATAATCGGGATGATTTTCAATGTCAATAATTTCTTATAGATTTTTTTTCTACGTGGTATCTTTGGTGTTATATACTCACCAAATCTCAAAATATAATACAGTATTGTAGCTGAATGCCTGCTTTGGGGAAGGTAACCCGAAGAAGTTGAAACAATTCGTTTTGATAAAAAAAAAATGCAATAGGACATATAAACGTTTCTGTAGTCATCCATTTTAAACTATCCCTGGGTAGTGTTTGTAAAAGCTCAATGAGCGAAGAGCACATCCGTCGACTGCAAGCAGTATCACCGCCCTGCTCTAGCGCAGTGCACTTTCAAGCCGGCAAACCTCTACGACAGTTTTCCGAGCGTAATGAAAAGGCAAAAGAAAACCTGAATAAAAGACTAAAGAAAATGACATCCTTGTACGGAAATAACTACGCAGCCTGGCGGGCAGGACATAAAACATGCATGCTCTGTGTACATAAAGGCCTCTTTTTTGTTTTCTTCTTCTTTCCCGCGCGAGGCTTGATTGTTTATGAATATTGCATGGTTGCAAACAAGGAGGGATGGGAGATAACGGTTGCAAAATTTGAATACTTCGAAACACATATATGTGTTTACACTTTTTTAAATGAAATAATATACGAGACATTATCCCTTCTAAAGAAGTAAGAAACAAATTCTTAGTATGTAAGCTAAGTTCATATATTTATTTGTAATATTCTATTTAATAAATATAATAAACGTGTAAAACATTGTATTATAATCGAATTATATTTTGGATAACACACTAATTTTTTTATTTTAATGCCACTTTCACCCCAATTTATACACCCCTAAAAGTCTTCTAATTAAACTGTACTGTATTTAATTCTTTAGTTCAAAGTAGACTTGAGAGTGGGTCTATTGTTTGAGCACCGCATCAGTTGAAGTATGGCTTTATGGTGGAGAGGGTACAGAAGAAATTCTTGAGATTTCTTTACTTGAGGTTGTATGGATACTATCCGTGGCTTTATCCAACTGAATTTCTCTTAGGAATGCTTACATACTGCAGTCTACAATTTAGAAGAAATTTTTATTTAGCTACGTATTTTTTTCGACGTATACGAGGTATAGAATATGAGAACTCTGCCATTCTGGGCAGTGTTGACATGTGTGTCCCTGATAACTATCTTAGAAATAGAGACCATCAGTTGTTCATTCTCCCAAGGTGCAGAACCAACCTGCTACTGGTAATGCCAATTGGGAGGTCGATAACTATGTTCAACGAAATTGTTTCGGGTCTTGATATATTTCACTTACGTGAGAATGAGTTTAGGTAGACGTTGTTTTATAAATTCTTAAAATAGGGTCTGCTTAACTCATCCGGTGTACTTCCTTGTACCTATCTAATTTATCTACTCATCTATCTCTTTTTTTATGTAATACTGTTATATGTATATATCTTTGTTTCTAAATGTCATGTTGTTTACGTTTTAAACTTATAATTTGTAATGTCCACAATATGTTAAAAAAATAAATAAATTGAAAAAATTGAAATTAGATATTTTTAAACTAACTTATCTTAAAAATCTAGTTTTCTAATAATATATACATACTTACGATCTACTTAATAGTTATACACTATATAAATTTTAAATTTCATAAGAAGACATAGGCGCACAATGATTTTTACTGTAAGAAAATAAAAATCTGATTCGCTATAAATATAACCATTTACACTGTAGGTATTTACTGAAGAAATCGTAGGCCTGCGTAAATGCCTACGATGTTCGCGCGGCTTAAGTGTCGGCCTATAACGTCGTGGATCCCAGGTTCGAATCCTGGGTTTGGCAAGTACACATATTGTTGTTCAATTTGTGTAGAGTCAGAGTATGTACCTAATTGGTTGAGCAAGTGGCTCATATCAATTTCTCGTAAAAACAAAAAATCTGTAAATACAATAACCACCACTTTGTGGAGGCCCATATGATCTTATTAGGGTCGGATATGGTCGATATATATATATATAATGAAGAAATATAATACAAAGATTATGCAAAAAACAGAAATTACAACTATTATTGTCTTAACATCGAATGATCGACCGAAATGAATAAATAATTTTATTATATTATTGAAAATGATGCTTTTTTACAACTAGTTGTAATATAAACCTATATAATATTCATTATTGAACATACATAATTTTGAAAACACTTCTGAGAAAATATGTAACCAATAAAAAAAATCTTTTTCGAAAAATATACGATACCCAACAGGAATCATTCCTGCGTCTCTCGAGATTCGCGCCCACGCACATTGATTACAATGTTATCGGTATTCTACATAACCGCGACAAATTTCTCTGAACTTTCTCGGGCATTCGTTGATGACATGCTACGCTGTGATATATAGCCTAACGTTATGATAATATGTAGCTAACATCAGGCATCGTTAGATATCATAGATAGGCTCTCAATGGTCCGTGACCTGTTAGTATCTGTGTAAGTTGGTTTGATGTTTTTTTTTTATATTCCTGGCAAAAATGATGGCAGAGGAAACAAATTTCCACATTATTAGTCCTGTGGTGAATGTTGTCTATCTACAGTTTCATAGCTCTATTATGTCATCGTTTAGTTAATTAACTTAGATAATTTGTATATAGAGTGCACCTATACAAAATAGGTAAATAAAGTTTGATACTTACCTCACATTGCAAATTCATAGCGCAGGTTATGGCATTTTCCTTGGTGTAGTTTCTTATTTTGTCTCTATTTTTATATAATACTAAGAAAATCGGTGAGATTGGCTTATAAGAAGAACACGGGTGTTGCAGTCCCGTGGGGCATTAAGAAAAAACATACTCAAGCCACGTGAAGTGAAGCACATTTAACAATATAAAATATAATACCTTTATAGGTATGTAGACGATACAAATATTTAAGTTTTTTTTAATTTATTATTGTATCATTTATTTAATAGAAAATATTACTATTGCACATTATTATATTATTATCTAAGAATATAACAATAAAATAATATTAATTAAGGTTCCGTTAGACAGACTAAATAAAAAAAAAAAAATTTTATTCAATGATTAAAAATTGTCATGTCACATTTTTTATTGAACATGCATAATTTAGCAACACCCCAGAAAGCCACTAATTTAAAATATATATAATATTATATTATAAATACTGGGAGAGACTCCATGGGAATCCGTTTCCATTGGATTCCGGCCAATATGCTTTACCAATTTAGCCACCTGCACTATATCTAATTACGGTGAAATTAATGATCGAGATTTTTATTGATTTGATTATATCGGAGAACTTTTTATAATTTTAATTAAGGTATTTTTTAAAAATAGAGTTTTTTTTTACATTTTTTTAAATAATTAAAAAAAAATTTTACGTTAACTGAAAGCTGGCTACTTTAAGCATATGCTCTAAATCTTAAAATGAATTGAAAAAGCAACGTGTAACTTTTCCAGACTTTGAATTCAAATCCACGACTTCATAAACTGACACGTTACCGCAGTGCCATCGGGGGAAAATATTTACAAATTCCAGCCTTAATAAATATACCTGCCGTTACTAACTATTGTTTTAAATCATTCGTGATTCAAGAATAAAATATTCATTATGGAACAAACATACTTATACATAAGTAAAAATCTTAAATCTTATTAAAGTTAGATGGCAGGCAAGTCTTAAATCCGCAATTATTGGTAAAGCACATTAGCCGTAATCCAATGAATATGGATTCGAGTCCCGCCTTACACCTTAATATTATTATCAAGACTTTTTATAATAAAATGTATGTTTCTGAGGTATTATCTACAATAATCATTCGTCTTCTTATTGTGCCATCCCCTAGCGGAGGTCGGCCACCATCAAGGCGATCTTATCTTTATTGTCTGCTACCCGGAACAGTTCAGTGGACCTTACCATACCAATCACGGAAGTTCTTACGCCACGAAATGCGGCGTCGTCCTCTGCTACGCTTTCCATTGATCTTTCCTTGAATGACAAGTTGGGAAATGCTGTATTTTTGTCCTCTCATAATCTGGCCGAGGTACTGTAGTTTCCTGGTTTTGATGCTACGTAGAACTTCTTGGTCCTTACCAATATACATTAAATACAACAAAAACGTGATAACTGTTGAAAATAATAGTTTCTTTGTAGTAAAATATCAATGATAATTTCAAATATAATGTAAGTATAGTTAATCTTTTCTAAAACATTTTTTTTCCACATACAAAATGATTATGAATGAGGTTTTTTTGTGGTAATGAAAGTTCATGGAGTACCTTACTAAATAAATAGCTATTTTTCAATTGATAGTTCGTGCCGATGTGACATCGTTCTCGTAATAGCTTTTACAATCAATTTCTTTTCGCGAGCTTTTTTCACCTTTTCAACGCCAAACTGTAAAATTCAAAGCATCTGGAAATAATTTAACTTAAAGCTTTTTATAGAACTTGAAGATAAAAAAGGCAATGTTTTTTTTATTTGACAGTCTTTTTTCGTTCGACGTCAGACTCTAGAGTTTGTTGCTTATTTATATACATTTATCTGGCTATTTTACATTTACTACAGATGGATTTAGATAGAATAGTAATGAATAACTATAACCGCAAATTTTGTGATATTTAAAAAATATTATTCTACTTTTTTCGTTAGTCATTTTTATGTAGAGGAAAGCTCACACGAATGGGACAGTTTATATATTACTTTATAACTCTTTAACGCAAAGTAAACTAGAAAAACTTTATTCTGTTATTTTAGTAATAAATCGTCACCTCAATACTACAACTAGATAACTCTGATTTGGCCATTGTGGGGAAAATTAAATTTAAACTTTACTTGATATAAATCTAGGCTACAAATTTATTATTATTTTAAGTAAAAATGGATAATTATGCTTGTCTGAACAATTAATGTCCAATTGTATGAAGAAATATTGAAGATATATTATTTTATTTATTTAATTCATTTAAGGTTTAAATGTATCTAATAGTACATAAAATTTTTACAGTTTCCATTAACTTCTGACTTACCTAGTTTTATCATTCTATAGAGAAGGAAATGTAAAATCGTATTGAATAGCTATCTCAAAAACAGTGAAAATCAAGATATCTAGTTATATATAATATCTAGTCTATTGAGGTAACGAAATGTTGAATATAAAATATTAAAATATGAAATATAAAAAAAAATTACAAGATAAAAAGAACTTTTTATGTAAGTACAACGTTTTTAAATTTTCTGTTGAATTATTATGTTCAATATGCTCAAACTTGTACTTGATATGATGTAAATAAAAAACAAACAAACAAAGAAATATAGAATACTGAAATGTCATTTTGACATTAATAATTTAGTTGCTAGGACCACCCCCTTAGCAACCAATAATAGTCTTTTACTTTCATTAACTTAACATTAACTGAAAATGAATTCAATTCTACTTAAAGATGGCTAAAAGCATTAAAAGAATGCATTGGCATCGTGTTCTGATATATTTAAAAAAAATTAAATATCTAGCTAGTCTAGGAAGTTAGTTAAAAATCGATTGCAAGACTTGTACTGGACAAACAACCACCGGACAAACAAGAATACGAGCTAATAAAAATGTTGTAATAATTCGTAGGTATGCAATGAATAGGACTTTACTAAAGTATTGCAATACAACAATGCCTGTGTCTTAATTTGAATAACTCATACATACAATAATAATAGTAAAATATGTGAACGTGAAAGTTTTACTAACTTGACTAGTATAGTGAGACAGCTTAAAAAAAGTTTTATTCGCCAACTGGTTTACGACCAAATGGCTCGATAACCGTAGAGCTCTTTCACAGTGCAAGTACGTGCAGCTTTCGTCTGTCCGATGACTTCTCGACTTTTCTTTCCACTATGAAAGCTCCTAACGAAAATATTTACGAGGCAGAGCTTTGCATAGCATCTTGAAGCTTTTTTTCCTGTTGAGCACTACCAATAAACCGTAGTGCACTTGTATTATCTGTTTTAAAGCTGTTTTTAGGTCAAATTATTACGATTTCTTTACGAGATTAAATTCGTTAGTAAAAATCTTATTTATAATTGAAATTTAAATAGTTCTTCATGAAAAATTATAATATATACTTTAAAAATAAGATTAACAAATCTATGGGGGGTTTACATAGGATACCAGACACTGACCTTTTATGTTTAGAGGGCTGGCGCGCGCTGGAGCCGGTTTAGTATTCACGCACTAACGCACTGATGAAAAATTCAGGATGGATGATTGACGCGACGTTCACTCAAATCATATCAAATTTAGCGCAAATATGCGCTTTGAGTCACTCTATGGTTAAAGATGGCTAAGTTATAACACACCCGCACGCGTCTGCTTTCTTGATTTCACTCAAGCTAACTGAATTTTATTCGCAATCACGGTCGTCTCATGGACCATAATTGCTGGTTGTCTGGTCTTGTGACAAAAATAAATAAAGATGTGAAGTAGGTAGGGAAATAAGGAATGACAGCCACCATATTTGGCCCAACTATTTACTTATTTTTATTATAAATAAATATCGAATTTCTAAATAATTTTTCTATCATGCATAGTACAATTATTATTTGAAAAAAAAAGATAATCAAATACAATTTTAGATCCTCAATATATTATTACAATTATTAATGAATTATACGCAAGAGGAATAATTAAATATTTAGATGTGTATTTGAAATTGACTTTGATTAAAATGTTGTAGTAGCTTTTCCGATAGGTATGAATATGTTTCTGGCATTTTTCATGATGTTTGTTTAATTATTATGTGACGATTTCTTTAAAATTATGAATATACGTAATTTTCAGAACTTTATAAATAAAAAAAGTATTTTTTATGGGTGTTTAATTTCCTCTTACATCATCACTATATTTTTATATTTTTATCTTTCCAGAGACGAGACGCTAGAAGCTCTGAGCGATGCTCAAGTCGTTGCCCCAGTGGTTCACACTGCAGATCTCCACTCAGCACTTCGGAGAAACTCCTACTTGTATGTCTTCGACTACCAGACCAAGTTTGGAGACTATCCACAGGTAAGACCTTTTAAATATTAAATAATATAAAATAACTTGATAATTGTGAATTAAGTGGACTGTTTGAGCCTGTGGGTATGAATGGCAAAAATATGGGGTCGTGGGCACAAGTTAAAATGTTGTGAATAATTAGAATACCACTATTTCACTGGTTTGAATAATTGTGGTTATATAATTATTTCGTGATGTTGTAGTATTGGCAATCTTTGTATCAATGATGTGTTTATATATATATATAAAGTGAGTTAATCACTGTAAGACACCTACCGATTTAGTTCAGTGTCACTTTGTAAATGTTGCTGTTGTACCAGACTAAAGTTTAAAATGTAAGTTTAAAATATAATAATATTGGGGATAATTTTGAGTGGACTTCATTTGAGGAAGTTTAAGTTTTGTGGAGAATAGCGTACGCAATGATGTAGTTCAGGCACTAACCTTTTTTATGGTCAAGCTACTGGCTTTTTGGAGCGTCCAGTTAGATCCCGGGTCATGCACTCGTACATTTGTTTGATTATGGTTTTGTTTATCAGTCTTACGACGGGTCACCATGTGCTTCTGTTAATGAGTTGATGATTGAGTTAAACTGTTAGCGCAGCGGCGGTCGAATAGTAACTGAATTTTTTTTAACTGTGCCTGGGAGACATAAATGATTGGGAAGGATATGATATCGGCATAAACTGATATATTTGATTTTTATATTGTATAAATCACCGCGTTATGAAAATACTCTAGTTATTATAAGAATTATTTTTCCAATATTATATAATATGTAATATAATAATAATTATATTTTATTATTATATTCTGAAATTCGCGATTGGCATTTCTTAATAAATTATAATGAAAATTCGAAATATGTATTTAAATAAATCAAAAAGTATATTATCCAAAAGCAGCCTAGAGTCGTAACTCACATTATCCAAAAATCAAGTTGTGAAAAAATCGCAAAAAAAGACTAGCACTAATTTTTCTAATGTTTCCTTCTAAAAATGTAAAATTCGCCATGTGGTTTCGCTTTTTGCAGTGGACTGTAATTTAGAGTTGATGGTTGGTAATAGGGTTGGTATAAGGAAGGAGGGGGGGTTGACAGGATGCCAGATATTTATGTTGATAGGGCTGGCACGTGCTGAAGTCGGTTTGGTGTTCACGCACTCACTCACTTACACATAAACAGACGGTTCGAAATGTCACACGGGTTCACTTGATTTTTGATGATGAATGATGATGACAATATGACAAGATGATGGAGACGTGACCTTCGCTCAAACCATGTCAAATTTAGTGCAACGAAGATTGAATAGATGTATTTTGTCTGAGTCACTTTATGGTTAACGACGGCGTAGCAGTAACAAGCCTACATGCACCCGTTGTCTTGATGTCACTGCTTGTACCGTCGAAAGGGTACTCGATGGACGAATAACTCTATACGCACAGTGGTTTATGAACAATTTACAAGTGCCAAGACGACTTAGCTTTAACAAGCCTAAGCGCATCCGTTGTCTAGATGTAACTGAACATATCTTGCAATCCCGGTCTAATAATGACCCGTAACTGCTGGTCGCTCAGGTCTTACGTCAATAATCAATAAGGATATGAGATAGTTGAGGAAATAAGGAATGACGGCCACTATATTTGGCCCAACCACAGTGTAAGAAAAAATACTGATTCCTGGTTGGCTAAAAATACCTTAAAGTCAGAATATAATTTACCAATGACTGCTTTTTGTAAATTCCATTGACATAACATCGCTATATGACTGGTTTGTCGAATATCCGTTTTTGTCGAAATCGACCTATTAATGCAGAATGATTGTGTCTAAATGGAGCAAAACCATCCTTTTCTTTAAATTATATTGTAATGAATACAGCATTCATATGCTGTCAAAACAACAATTTAAATACATCCATGTATTTAAATATAGGACAATGAAATTTGTTTTTTGTCTCCTGAACATTTGACATTTGGTCTATTCGACAAACCAATCCTACAACGACGAAATCAAAAGTGATATTTAATATCCGACTATACATCGATGCATTTAAACTCACTTGGCATTATTAACAAAAAATGTGAGTTATGACTCAAAAGCTAGGGTCTAGACAACTCACATAATATAAAATAATGGGGTGCGTCATATGCACATATTATTTAATTAAATTATACAAAAGATGAATGTCGTCTGAAATTTATGAACTTGATAGTACGACTCCGTTTAAGTAAGAATAATAGATTATTTATGTTTACGAAAGAGCCTTAAGAAACTTAACTTATAACGAAGCGTTTATCATTTTCTTCAGCGAGCGGTTAAACTATCAAAATCCGTCTAGACTTTAAATACCAAAAAATAGTTGGTTGCTTTTAATCTTATTATAAACTGCAGAGCTGAGGCTAATTTTTGAGAAATGTCTTCGATTATTTATAGTGTGATAATTTTAATTTCGAAATTTAAATAAAGAATATATTATTTCTTTATAAATAGTATTTATTAAAAATATTCATTATTTTTGATTACGAATTTTAAATACTCTTCATATCTTAATTAGTTGAGTCATTAAGGGTGGACGTGCTCAGCGTGGGTCAAAATGGAGCTTTTTTCCATTTTCAAAGTAAGATCCTGGACATAGCTTAAACGTTGTAGATAATCTATTCATATAATTTTGAAGCCTTATTATCCTTTATATTTATTTTAAACATTTGATGACTGCATAAAGTATTTTTATTACATAAAATAGTATTCTTCTAAACCTATCGCTCTAATGTTTTAGAATTTGTCATATTTCAGTACATAAATGTGCAGTGGTGTTAAGATTTTTTACATTTAGTCCCCCATTTTTATTTTTATTTTTATTTTATTTATTAAGGAAACAAACAGTTACATAATTATTGATTACAAAAATTTAAAATGTAATAATGAAAAGTTATTGCAACCAGCAAAGTTTCCATGTATACATTGTAATATAGTTAAGCCTAACAAGATAGAAAGTAAGAATAACATAAATATAAAGAAATTACATGAGAAAAATGAGGACAAATAATTAATAATTAAATTATATACAAAAAATATATATATATATATTTCTATTTATACAACATTTTGGAGATAGCGCGTTTAAATGAAACAGGTGAATTAATAAAAGGATCAACGGTGGAGAACAAATATTGCATTTATCAAAAAAATATTCTTCAAAGTAATAGTGGGATAAATAAAATACCCCACTGTTAATTATAACTTCGTGGGTCTCAGGTTTGAATCCTGGGTCCAGTAAATACACATATTGTTTTTGAGTCAGAGTATTGACCTAATAGGTTGAGCAAGTGGCTTACATCCATTTTTCGTATAAACTGAAATCCTAAGACATTATACAAGATACCAAAAATAATAACATTTATGTATTAGGGTCCCTAAGTAATACTAATTATATTAAATAATGATAATAACGTGACTTACAAAATGTTAATTAATATAATTTTATGTCAAATCATTCCCAAACTTGCTAGGAGCGCCAGACTCTTGACCGCGTCAAAAGTTTCCAAAACTTGTTATTTATAAAATCTTAATTGCCAATATTGAATTTCGCGATTAATAAATTTGAAAAGCTCAAAGAGTTAAAGTGTTGTAAACCTAATGAATCGAGCGAAAGCACTTTCCAAATTTCAATTTAAGCTCAATCAATTTCTAATTTGAATAGGGCCGCCAAGGAATAATAATCGGTTAAAGTTTTTCAAATACTGTAAATCTCCCAACATCTGGTGTGATTTTGTAAACGATAGATTATTTTGTATATTTAATTGGGGATTATTAAATTCTGAAATAGTCAGGTCTATTCAATAATTTTATTCTTTTATATATTATAATCAAATTAAAACATAATCGAAATATTTTTAGTACATCAAAATTATTTATTTGAACATCCTGAAATCTTTTTGAAATCAGAGTTAGTAAATAATATAAAAAAGATGATCGTTTATATTGACTAAAAATACCCAACTACCTGAATAAATATCTTAGTCAGGGGTGGCCAACCTTTTGCATACCATGCGCCAATTTTTTTCACAGACGAGTTCAGATGCGCCATACAACTCAAGCACATTTTATACCTTCTTAGGTTCACGGTTGGGGTTGGAAAATAAGAATAGAGGTAGGATCTGCTTCGCTTAGGGGAAGAAAAGGAATAACTCAATCACGCATTTAAATTAATTAATTTATGCCAGTTCAAAAAACACAGAGCACCAATTTACAATAGTCAGAAATGATCTCTTGGACGAGAGGGCGATCGCTGTCGTGGACCCCGCTGATGGTGCTACAGCTGCCGGAGAGTCTTTCTTTGGTGAAGATAACTCTGGACCACAGTACAGTTGTAGGATGTGATAGAGAGAGCTCTGAACGGAATGGAGCACTAAGAGCTCTGAGCGTTTGGATTTCGCTAGTCTTTCAATGTTTGGTGTTAAATTTGTTACTGAGAGCTTGTTACCGACAGCTCACTCAAAACTGACGACCATTTAAACTGACAATCACACATGACTTGAACTCGGAGTACTCAGGTGTTGAAAATATGAAGATGGATTCAGTTATGGCGCCTACTTCAAAAGAATAAGTAGGCGCAAAGATGCAATGCGCCACTTGTAATCATCCTACTCCATCATCGTAGTTATTTAAAATAATGGTATATTAAAATGTATTACGCACTAAAAATGCTAGATTTAACACCATACGCCAAATGTCTACCTATTTTACAATCTAAATATATTTAATATGCGTCGCTAGATTTCAAAATGAGCCAAGTCCATAATAGATGAATAGGAGAAAAACAGCTTTTTGTTTTCTCAAATACACAGTCACAAGGGTGAGAGTTTATATTATTTCGAGTATAGAATATTTAAAATTAATAAATTCCACATTTTGATAATGCAGAAATGTTAGAAAGCAGTAGTTCTTCAGCAATTCACAAAAAAAGTAAAAAATACCTAAAGGTGGACTTGGCTGATTTTGAAATGTAGCGACACATATATTCTTAAATACTAGATTTGGCAAAAAAAATGCCAATGTGGCATGGCTGTTTACGTTCCTGCGGCCATTTTATGCGTATAAATATTTAAGTTTGAGTCCTAGTTATTTAAATCTTTTCTAGACCTTTTATCCAATAAGTATGTTTCGGATCTTTTTCAAAATTATGTATTTTCTAAAATATAATATTTGCATTAATAATAAAATAGTATCCTAATTAATGACTAATTGGATATATTTACATATCGCGGATAATGGGTAACATTCTTTTCTGAACCTACATCATATTTTGAAAACACCTCATAGAAATATATTTTATGCACTAGGAAAAAATATGAATTATTCTTCGAGTAAAAAAAATAGTTTATTAAATTATTATCAAGGTCAAGTATGTTTTATAAGAAGAATTTGGAGAAATTCTGAAAAGAGTAAGTTATAAAGATCATTGTTATACCTTGATTTAAAGTACAAAAACTGACTGATAAATAAAAACGAAATTTTGAAGGCGCTTCAGTGAAAATTGTAAATACACTAGTTCACTTCGTCGCAATTAGATAGGCGCAAATCCCAAGAGTGTGTTGGTTTGAATCCCGCTGAGTATTTTTTTTCAAGTGTTTATATTTTTATTTGTTTGCGGTGTTGTCAAATTATGGACATTTGGTATTATATTGTGGAGATGGCATGTGTTTTTATAATATTATAATACAGTTCGGTCGATTTTTTTTCAGAATCAAATGATGTAGATATTTAAAATGAAGAATTTTAATATATAATTAATGGTCT
The DNA here is from genome assembly GCF_057557595.1 of Rhyacophila brunnea. Lineage (NCBI taxonomy): Eukaryota > Metazoa > Arthropoda > Insecta > Trichoptera > Rhyacophilidae > Rhyacophila > Rhyacophila brunnea. Next base: position 23,227,339 of record NW_028232904.1, on the reverse strand, counting down.
TAATAAAAATATATCTTATGAGTAAGTAAGTACTTTATGTGTTTGGATAAAAAATGAAATATCCAGATAATATGCCTTTATAAATTCACTCGATTCTGATATATAAACTAATAAATCCATTCATCAAAAAGTACGCCCCAATCAGTTTGATGGATATGTAGCAAGCGGCTTATCCTGTTATACGTGTATGGACACGGTGGTTACAAAGTCCTTTGAATATGAAAATTTAACTCGAATAAGTTAATATTGTTTTTATTATTAAAAAAAATATCTACCTAAGTAAATTTACTTATATTTCCCACTATTTTATTTATTTAATAAAAACATTGGGGATATAAAAAATCGGTAAGTTATACTTCTTTGGCATAACAAAACAAAAACGAAACTTGTGATAACCTAGATTCTTCGACTAGCTCTTATTTATTTTGTTTTTAAAGTAACAACACTGTCATTCTGACGTTTAATTGTTTGTTTACGTAAGGAATTGCAAATAGCCGATAATAATAAATTCGTTGCCTAGGAACGGAATGATTCTACTATCAAACGTCTTGCGTTTGTATACACCTGACTGAATCGCAGCTAACTTCATACTGTCGCGAACTTTTGTAACGATGTGCGCGCGCAGCTCTCGATTTTACTCTCTCCCATATGCCCCAAAAGAAGTATAATTTCAAAAAAATCTACCTAAGTAAATAATATTTTTCAATATTTTATTTATTAAAAAAAAATATTGGTGACATAAAAAATCTGAATTCACGACACGAGATTTCAATTAAAATAAATAACTGCTTCTATTCAAACAAGTTAAATAAAAATACATAATAATTATAGAATATCATTTAAATTACCCTCACAAAAGAAAACAAAATAATAAAAAACATTAAAAATGTTATAAAATAAAATGAAATTTCAAGTTCATTACTGAAAACTTCTACGTCTTTGGGGAGCGTATTGACTGGTCCTGCACCCCTTGCTAACGGTGTCTGATAAGTTTAAGTAACTAGGAAACGGTTCTGACCCAGAATATGCCATGGCTGCGACCACGTAGATAATTGACGTGTCCATATAAATTCACATTCTTTTGGACGTGAGAATTGAAAAATCCCCAACGTGACAGTAAGCAAAAATATTTTACGAAGTCACCTACGTAACGAAATTTAAAAAAGTGAAAAGCAAGCATGCTTTGTGGAAAAGCAGTCGGAAAATAATCGTTTGACAAAGTTTATAAAGGAAAATAGTCCATTGAAGAAATTTCTTCTGGACACGCTCTAAAATAAGTTTGTAGGAAACTAGATAAGGACTCCAGATACTCGTATCCGGAAATTTGTACGTAAACAGTTCACCACAGGACACTTATTCGTGAGCCGCAGTACGTGAAACATAAGTTCGTATAACATTTGTATGCTACGTGGCGAATTTTGTGAGATGTCTTTACAAGGTTAGCTTAGGTTAGGTTAGGTAAGGGTTAATCTAATTGTAACAGTACTATTTGCAAACTATCACCGCATTTTTAAGATACGTAAAAATGTATTCCACGGTGAAATGTTTAACGAAAAACTCGTCATTTGATAAAATGTTATACGAACTCATGTTTCACGTACTGCGTCGCACAAATAAGTCTCCCACGATAAATTGCATACGTACAACTTACATAATATAACCCCAGATACTAAGCACGATACGGCGTAGAGTATATGTATGTCTTTTAGATTCTTGAGAGGTTTACCTTGTCGTATTACAATCAAAAAAATTTACAGCTGTCATCTTTAAACACTAGGCACAGAATATAATTAATTTTCTTTTTTCAACAAATTTTTACGACATAATAAGGGAGAAATTAAATGAATAAGCAAGTATGAAATATATCGTTGGAAGCTTGAAATGTTTGAATGCTAAGTAAAAACCTGCATATGGGATATAAGCTTAGCTAAGTAGTTGGGATTCGGTGGAATTCTATTTGCATTAATTCAAAAATGTTTTATTAGTTAACAAACTTCCAGCAATAATAAAAAGGATTATCAGTTTATTGCAGGATAGAAAACTTATACGTATTCGCGTTGTATCAAATTATTGTAATGTAAAAAGTTAAAAGATAAAATAATTACAAGATAAAAAGAACTTTTTAAATAGCACGTTTTTAAAATTTCTGTTGAATCATACAAACTTGACAATTCTATGTATTAATAATTTAGGACAAATAAGGCAATTGTCCACAAATATTTTTTTGCTATTTTACAACAAACAAACAAACAAACAAACAAATATAGAATACTGAAATTTCATTTTGATTTATATAGTAATGCACGTATATATTAATAATTTTGTTGCTAAGACCACCCACTTAGCAACCAATAATAGTGGATTGGATTACGGATTTCTTCCGAAATAACTTTTCATACAAAATACAATTAACAGAAAATGAATTCAATTCTACTTAACGATGGCTAAGACGCTAAGAGTATTAAAAGAATGCATTGGCATCGTGTTCTGATATATTCAAAAAGTTTTTCAAATGTCTAACTAGTCGGGAGCTTAGTTAAAAATCGATTGCAAGATTTGTACTGGATAAACAACTACCGGATAAACAAGAATACGAGCTAAGAAAAACGTGGTAATATACAATAATATACACTTCGTCGAACCCACGACATGTAATAATTTATAAATGAGAGGGAAAGAACGAGAGAAGAGTAACACCCCTTACAACTGACAATATATTATATTATTTTATATACGTTCGCAGTGAATAAATATTACAGTGACCTTATACCTGCATAAATATAAAATAACTCATTGGGGAAAAAATAATTATTGGTTCATTAATGACTGCCTAGTTAACTGTCAGATATTTCTATTAGTTGAAAAAACATTTGGGCCACATGAGAGAAAATATTATTGAATGATGTAACATAATACGTCATTGATTTATATATTCCGTATTTTCCGATTTTAGTATTAGCATATTTGTAATAGATCCGTTGTATTATTAAAATAAATGAGAGTGTTATTCGACATATGAACCACTATCTGCTCATTAGATACATACCCACGATGGCCACACGACTAGGGGATCCAATCACGAGCCAAAATTCTGATCCCGGGATTTCGGGATTACAATTTGACAATCCCGGGATCACGGAACTGGTCCTGGGATTGGCATTTTTTCCATTGTTAATATAAAAACAAATATTAACAAATAACATTATTTTGAACGTTTATTATTAATATTGTATACGTTCAATTTTGGAAATACATAAGTTTAACGGAGTAAATAATATTTTAATATAAATAATAATGTGAATTTATATATATGAGATTGCTGTTTTTGATAGTAAATACTTAATGAATGGGTTAGCGAGATTTTAAATAGTAAAGCAAATCATGGAATACTTATGGCCTTTGCGCTTCATAAATCTTAATTAGTCAGCCAAATAATATGAAACTGCCGTAAAACGTATGAGATCATGGTGGAATTACTTCGTTAATAGTGCAAAGCATTGTTTTTTCCAACCATTTTCTTATTTTTATTAATTTATGTGAAAAAATAAAAGATATGGCTATAAATCAAACTTCATTAAAACTCAGTTTATCTATAATGTAATTATTTGTTATTAAAAGTATTTTTTCTGTCATATTTTCGTTTTTATTTTATTTCCCATAAAAATTGGAAAAAAATCAATCCCGAAAGTTTCGGGATTATGTTTATCAATCCCGGGATTCATAGGTATCAAAAATAGCTCGGGATCCCGGGGTTGGAATCCCTACACACGACGTAAGCGTCGGCCTATAGCGTCGTGGGTCCCAGATTTGAATCCTGGGTCTGGCAAGTACATATATATTGTTTTTCAATTTGTGTATGAGTCAGAGTATGGATCTAACAGGTTCAAGTAGCTGACATCCATTTCTCGTAAAAACAAAATGTGTTAATACAAACCTCCACTCTGTGGAGGCTCATACAATTATGGTTCTATAAGGAACGGACATGGTCGGATATAATAAATTTATGCAACATTACTTTAGTACTTACTATTAACATTAATTGCATAACTTAATTATTAATTGTATCTTCTCATAATTTCTGTCAATTTTTATGTTTGGTTCTCTGGTAACGTGCTTAAATTGTACCAACTGTATTTTCTACTATTCTAATTTTAATTTATTCCCTCTATCGTGTACACTTAGTTAGAAACCCATAGTTGCAGTAATAATGGAGGCAGGCAGCAGAGTGAGAAAAAAATGCAGATTCTTGGTTGGTTAGAAAGACTTTAAGACCAGAAAATAGTTTACCCAAGAGTGATTTTTGGACATAAGTACATAGTTTTAACATAATTAAAATTGATTTTTTATATCCAACTATTTTTTTATAAATTTATGCATTTGAATTCACTTCGCATTATTAACTAAAAAAGAGTGAGCTACGATTTTATTAAAATACGTTTATTAAATTTATTTTGTGATTATTATCATAGCAATTTTTTAACTAGCAATAATGTGTTTATTTTATTAATTTCTTCTTATTTTCTAACGTTTTCATGGCATGAAAAGGTTATTATAAATGAAAACTTATTTTCATTTAAATATAAATTTATTAAAATTAAATGGTTTCCTATTTTAATATTTAAAAACAAATAAGAAAAGTTATTATTTTTAAACTTAATAATATATGACTATAGGTAAATATTTGCAATGTATAACATTTAAATAAGTCAATGTCAGACACACAAAACACAAAATAGACTTCAAAGTTTTTCTTAGTATTTTTATACAAAAAAAATGTTACGATTTGCAAAGTCTTTTTATAGAAGATTTATATCGCCAAAAATTCCTTTTCTATTTTGTTTTTTTTGGACACAAGACAGAAAACTTCTAAGCATTCGATGAATATTTTATGAAACAAATTTAAAAAAAAAAAAAAACGAAAGCACTCGAAAACCACACGATTTCTTTGAAATATCTCTACCATATTTTTAAAACAAAAAAAAAAACCATCACGACACAGATAAGTAATATATTATTTTTTCCCCAATTCCAATAAAACCGTTCCAGCATCTTTTTCTCCTCGGGACGTTCGGCTCTGCGCACGCGCCCCGCACCGTTTCTGAGAAAATTGGAGGGAATAAATCATAAGACCGGAAGTAACCCCCCTCCACTTTAGCTTAACCCCTTCCCTGCTCGGTTTCCTTCCGATTTGGCAGTCGGAGGCTGTAGCGTAGGAGAAATTGTTCTCAAACTTTGCGATTGAGATGAGAGTTGAATTTTGAAAGGGTTTGCCTAGTGAAGATTTGGCATGAATCATAACATGCCGCATAATTAGGGGTTTGGGTCATGATCCCGAATGCCGAAATCACGAAAGACCAAATCCCGAATGTAATAATAATTAAGATCAATAATAAACCTCATTAAGTAGATACTCTATAATATTACTGTCTAGGTAATATTGGGTTTGGTTTGGCAGGACATGGGTCGGGTTGCTCATGTGGACACGACCAGCAGGACGCAGAGCACGTCCTGTGGGACTGTTTACTTATGGGCCCCGAACGAGCGGAGTTTTTTGCTCGGGTCCGACCCCATTCGGGCCCAATAGGACACGCGGACATGGTGGCAACCGAGGCCAATTTTGCGGCCTTTACTAAATTCGCCAGAGCGTACGGGGGGCGGGACACTCTCGACTCACCTTGCGACTCTTCAAACTAAAGTCACTCTGATAGTTGCTATATATATTAACATCATGCATTCACACTTCGGTGCAAGGTTGCATCACCAGTCCCGTGCGGCTCTGCTCGGGACAAAATGAGGGCTTAAATTCTTTGATCTGGCACACGTAAGGGTTATGTTAGCCGGCCGCGTATGACGTGGCTGCATATACATAACGGGAGCGGAGGTGGGAATTTTACACACCATGTCTAGGTAATATTACACATTTGAAAAACGTGTAATATAGAAGTGGCTTTTTTAAAAAAAAGCCCCAATTAAAGGGTACCTATTATTTTGACCATACTTGCTCATTTAGCAATGATTTTTTAATCAAATCTCGAAATTCAGGTCTTTTCATCAAGCCATCAAATGCTGAAAAATGTTTAGTAGTACAATATGTATAATATATTATATTCATGTTGTATCAAAAACCAGGAGACTACAGTAACTTGGCCACATTATGAGAGGACAAAAGTACAGCATTTCACAACTTGTCAAAGATCAACGGTAAGCGTAGCAGAGGACGGCGCTGCATTTCGTGGCTTAAAAACATCCGTGATTAGTACGAGTGCAGCTTCACTGAATTTTTTCCGGGTAGCAGACGACAAAGATAAGATCGCCTTGACGGTGGCCGACCTCCGCTAGGGGATGACACAATAATAAGATATTCATGTTGTTTATCGAAGGGACATAATATTATTCCATCAATGGAGCGCTACCTGTCGCATGTATCATATTCACATATGACTAGTTGCGACAAGTGTTGTAGTCCAGTGGGTACGGCACTAACTTCTTATATCGGGGATGCAGGGGTTCACATAACATCGTCGTGATTTTCTCAAGACTGAACATTTCTGTGATTTTTAACTGCTTCTACATTACTATTGTAATTAGGTATTATCGTCTGTTATGTCTTATATGTCTGTTGAGAAAAAAAATATCTCCAACAGAGCGTATATTTATGGCATCCATTATTTAATTAATTGTTATTAAGGTATTTTATAGTGCATATGTAGCAAAAAACGTGACGTTATTTTGTCCAACCTTTTTATCTGTTGAAACTGTATCAAGACTTGATATAGCTACTTTAAAAAGACAACTAATTTTGTATTTTCTCAACACAAATTCAAATTGTCAATAATGAATACGTTTTACTAGTAAAGTTTTTTGCCGATATTATGACAATGTATTTTTTCGGATATTTGGTATTCGGGAACATGGTTTTCGAGAAATTCGTCATTCGGTATTTTGGCTTTCGGTAAGTTTACCTTTGAAATATTATCCAGCATCTCATAAATACACATCGTTACTATTGGCATATTTTTTTACACTATAACAAAAAATCGAATAAAAACCAGTGAAGAAAACCAGGTTATTTCTTGGATATATTTTTTCCCACTTCTGATCAAACTCCAGTAGGTAAGTAACATGGCAAATTTCAAAATAGGAACAATATATATTTAATTAAGAAGTAAAATAGTATATTATGGTTCTTAATTCAAAATAATATCATTTTTTTATAAATTTTTTCAACTTTCTACGTCATATTTCCAACTCGACTTTTACTTTCCGGTAGATTGGACTCTCTAAAAATATGATTCAGTTCAGCAATTGATTTAAACTGTTATGTTTTCTTGTATCTTAATAAATTTATGCAACATCACTACTTAAGTACTTACTATTAATTTATTAACTGCATAACCAAATTATTAATTGTATTTTCTCATAATATCTGTCAATTTTACGTTTTTATTAGGTCGTATTCTTTTTTGTCCGGTGGTTTTTTATCCAGTACAAATCTTGCAATCAATTTTTAACTAACTTTCCAACTAGCTAGACATTTGAAAATTTTAGAATACATCAGAACACGGTGCCAATGCATTTTTTTAATACTTTTAGCCATCTTTAAGAAGAATTGAATTCATGTTCAGTTAACTCTGTTTTGTATAAGAAGTCATTTCGGAAGAAATCCGTAAAAAGTAAAACACTATTATTGGTTGCTAGGGTTCTGGGATCCTATCAACTAAATTGTTGATATATACGTGCGTTACTATGGAAATCTATATGAAATGTCAAAATGACATTTCAGTATTCTATATTTATTCAATATTTCTATCAAGTACAATTTTTTTGATCGTTCAAGCTAGTCAAGTCAAGTTTATTTATGATTCAACAGGAAATTTAAAAACGTTGTATATAAAAAGTTCTTTTTATCTTGTAATTTTTTATTTTTGTTTCTCTGGTGACATGCTTACATTGTACCAACTGTGTTTTGTACTATTCTAATTTAAATTTTTTCTGTATATCGTGTACAATTCGTTTAATACTTTGAACATTTTGAATAACTATTAACAATAATATATTGTTGAAACCATCGCTTGTTATAAAGTATCCCACGTTCATCAATATTGTATAATTCTGTGATTTAAATAAAAACTATTAATGGAACCTGATCCAGTGCGATCGAATTCTAAAGCTTAAAATTCACTCAAAACAAACAAATGTTTTTATTTAATCACTGTGTTTGATCTTAAGATAATAATTCTAAAGGCATCTACAGAGTCGAGGTTGTATTAGTAACGGATGTTATCCAATTGCTCAACCTATAACGTCTATTACACACATTGAAAAACATAATGTAAATTTTACATAGTAGAATCCGACACCAGTGACATTATAAGCCGACACATTATCTCTCGACCATCATAAGTGTAGAACAAAGTATTTAGTATGATTTGCAATACATTTGTCTTACTGTACATTTGGCTTACTTAACTCATTAGTGCTAACACCGCGACTGGCGCGTTTGGAGTCGTTGGCCATTATATATAATTAACATGTTATTTAAATGTGGTAAATAAAAAGTTAGCAGTGATTGTGTCATTATTATCTACTATTGTTTTTGAATTTTTGTGATTGTTCATCTAAATATTCTGTATGACGTTTAGTCATTGTTTTAAGCTTGTATTAATATTAATTGCCAGGTGTTGTTATCAAAATTCAGCCACATTTGATGTGAAATTTATCATTATAATCATTATACATACTTACCAAATTTGAAAATACCTAAGTTAGAAATATTATAATATATTTATATTATAATAATTAATCTTTTTTTTTTAAATACGATACCACTGGGATTCGAATCCGCGCCTCTGGAATTTGTGCCCATTGTGATGTAATTAACTACTAAGCTTCTTGCAATTTTTACTGAAGCGCTTTCCAAATTGCGTAATTGTTGCTAATCAACCTTTGTCGTTTCTATTATTAATTTACTTTATTACAAACCAGTGTCAGGAACCCTCAAAAATGTAGTTATAACGCAATTGCACTTACTTGATTTGAAACAACTCAAAAACGTAAGTTTCAGAAAAAATATTTATACCGAGAGTAATTCGAACCTGAATCCATCAAGTTTTGGTAAAAACGTTTAACCAATTAAAAATAATGTACAATAATCAAAATGTGTACCTATAATGTTGACTAAAAACCTTGTATTCGATGTAAAATCTCAAAATCTGTAAAGGCTATTATACCTCAGTTGAGGCATGGTCTAAAAAGATCGTGGCTAAACGATGCGCGGATTGTGCAAATGACGCGTGCCAAACGAAATATATTTTGTCATATAAACCCAACATGCATCCATTTAATTTTCTTATTATTATTCTATTAATAACAATAATAATATATTCATTGACACGTTTTCTTTTTCAAGTAAGTGGGTAACGTTTTTTAGTCATCTTTATACGATTTAATAATTATTTAAGAATTAATACCCCCGTCGTCATCACGAAACAAATTGACGTATTCACAGCTCAACGTTCGCTCTCCGATTGCCAGCGAGTCTAAAATTTCGTCGCACCTATAGTTGAAAATTATTTGCCGTTTCACTGAAGTACCGTCTTAATATTAAAATTTTTAATTTTGATTGTAGGTATTAAAAATAGATATTTAATTAAATTTCCATATGGCGTTATAATCACTACAGATTGTAATTACTTGCGTAGTATTATTTTTATTATAAATGTTCAAGGAATCGACCATAAAACATGATAATAAAAAAGTAATAAAATATAGTAAAACGTTAATAATAAGATTGTCACAAATCACAATAATTTATAAATTAACACATTTTGGAATATTACACTGAAACAATTTATTACAATATGTTCCGCTTAACAGGTTGGGAATCGCTTCTCTATTAAGAAAACATACAGCCTCCTTCAAGTATTTTTTTTATTTCTTACCCCGTACATATCTTTAATCTATAGAAGGGTATTATTTGAACTGTTAAATCTCGATTTATGAGTACCTCCCATATCTCCGTGAATTGTAAGTAGGAAACCAAATACGGAGATTTATTCAATATGTTGTACTGAACTCCAGAAAGTCAAGCAACAAGAGTGTCATTTTATATTAAATATATTATATTTTTAGAAAGAAGGGTTGACTTAAGTATTAAATTTTATGAACAATAATATTATATATTTTTTGTAATATTATATAAGAGTATTATTATTTTCAGTAAATAAGGGCGTATCAGAGATAAGTATGGAACCGAAAACATTAGAGAAAAGCAGTTGGATGATCATAAATGATGAAGAAGATTTGTTGTGAGAATGGATGAGCAGAAGGCTGCGACTTTATTAACTGTATAATAAGTACAATGACAAGAGCGAAGTTAACAGCGCAATGTACACGCGGTGAGATACGCTTTATCGGAGATGTTACGATCGAGTGTCGATCAGTGACATCGGCTCAGTCCGAGGTACGATGATAGAGCGTACTGCTACTGAGATACTGAGACAAAATCTGACATTCCATCAATTATTATGACTCGCTATTTATTAACTCGTATTCTTGTTTGTCCGGTACAGATTTTTTATTGTGCAGTACAAATTTTTTCTTGTTTGTCCAAGATTTTTTACTAACTTCCCGACTAGCTAGACATTTGAAACTTTTAGAATATATCAAAACACGACAGCAATGCATTCTTTTAATACTTTTGACCATCTTTAAGCAGAATTGAATTCATTTTCTGTTTTGTATGTTTCGCGAAAAAAATCGGTTAAAGTAATATTATTTACTACTCACTATTATTGGTTATTAAGTGGGTCCTAGCAAAACAAAATATTAATATATACGTGCGTTACTATGGAAATCAATATGAAATGTCAAAATGACATTTTCGTATTCTTTAATATTTATTCAGTATTTCTATGAAGTACACTATAAAGCTTTTATTAATACATAGAATTGTCAAGTTTATATGATTCAACAGAAAATTTAAAAACGTGGTATTTAAAAAGTTCTTTTTACCTTGTTATAATTATATAAATGAATATTCGATCAATTTAGCAAGCCATTATTTATGTAGGTTAATATGACGACCGACGCATAGTGGCAACTTCGCGACATTTTTCTTATCAGGATCTGTTGTTTGTCTCTCATCGAAGTATGTCACACTTGCAGAATATGCTGACCGTAGCTTAAGTGATGTACCACACTTGTGTTAGTCGTTAATCAGCGCATTGTCACAATTGCGCTGACATGGCCTGGGGTTTTTGACCGCCACAGAACAATTAAGTAAATGAAGCCTTAATCGAGCAGTGGATTGTTAATGAGAGACTTTAAAAACCCATTAATATTATTATTTACTTCAATGTGTATTATATTTTGGTATTCTATGTGACGGTTACATGTAAGTTGTACGTATGCAGTTCATTGTGGGACACTTATTCGTACGCCGTTATATATGAAACATGGGTTCGTATAACATTTTATCAAATGACGAGTTCTTTGTTGAACATTTCACCGTGGAATACATTTGTACGTATCTTACAAAATGCGTCGAGAGTTTGCAAATAGTAGTTAATTAGATTAACCTTAACCTAACCTAACCTAACCTAACCTAGTAAAGACATCTTATAAAATTCGGCACATCTTGTAGCATACGTACAAATGTATTCCACGGTGAATAATGTTCAACGAAGAACTCGTCATTTGATTAAATGTTACACGAACTCATGTTTCACGTACTACGTCGCACGAATAAGTGTCTTGCGGTGAACTGTTGACGTACAAATTTCCGGATACGCTATGTGACGCGTTGTCCAAAATTTATCTGCATTGGCAAAAAATTTAAAAAATAAAACTAAATATAAGAAGACAATAAAAATGATATGTCTCTTTATTTCAAGTAAAAAGATTTAAATTGAGAGCAGCAGATTAGAAAGAGTTTAAAACTCAAAGTTTTAAGCACAACCTCAACACGACTTCGTTATTGCCGTTCTCTCTGTCTCAATTTCTCTTTCGACTGCGCCAATGTCGAACGTGCGTTTTGGCAATTTATTATCAAGCTTAACCCTGACAGTCTGTAAAGTTTTTTTTGTCAAGACAATACTAGGTATTTTAAAAATATAGACACTAACTTAATTATATTACTTACACTATTATTTTCTTGATACATTTTTTAGAAAATGTTTAGTTTCAATAAAAAACTATACTTACGAAATAAGTACATAGTACAAACGGTAAACGAAAAATATATATAATAGAGCAGTATATTCTTCTTAGTAACTGCCTATCGAGGGCGTACAGGCAGAAGTCATTAACTCCAGTTTTGACGAAATTGTGATATTAATGTCATTATATAGAAAAAGTAATGCTGCTTGACTGGCATAAGTCACGATTAAAGATTATTGAACATATTAAAAAATAAAAATAATGAATAACTCAAAAAATAAAGATTTTACAACCATTTTAAGAATACCAAAAACACAAAACATTGATTATCTCAGAACTGTGTATTTGGAGTTAGTGACTTCTGCCTGTACGACCACACTATGATAGTAAATGATAGGTATGTATTAGTAGTTAGGATAATTTTTGCGCCAGATACTGGGTGTATAGTGGTGTAAAATTAGCAGTAACAAAAAGATACTAGAGCGAACCAAGTAGCCTCTAATCACATTGACAGTTGGTTGAACCAATTATGGTGGCAAGCATTCCTTTCTTCTCACATGCCTCGAATCTCCAGATATTGTTGCAAGTCATCAGTTACGGGTCATGAGTCGATTGTGATTGCAATTTTAATTCAGTTACTTCAAGACAGCCAAGCTGCCTAGGCTTGTTAAATCTAAGACTCTATCTGATACGATACGTACAAAACCGCATTAACCACAGAGTGACTCAAATAAAATGCATCTGTTAAACCTTTGTTCAAATCTAATACGGTTTAAGCGAACGTCGCGTCTATCATTCATCCTAAACTTGTCATCATCATTTTTCCCAAAACCTAAGTGAAACCGTAAGAGTGACATTCCGAACCGTCCGTTTACCAGTGCATGAATGCGTGAATACTGAACTTGCGCTAGCCCTCTCAACTTAAAAGGTCAGTGAATGGCATCCTCTTTAAACCTTCTCCCCTATCTTCGTAATTCACTATTCAAAATTACAGTCCACTGCAAAAAGCGCCATTTAACCTGGCTCAGTTACGTATAACAAGTCTTAGTATTCAAGAGAACTTCAATCTGGCTTATAGTACCCTCCACATAACTTTGCAATTGCACACAGTGACAAGATTTGTGTGTAATACGCACTCCGTATGATTGTATTAGTAAATACCAGGCACCGGATTGGCTTAACTTACATTTTAGTATTCAAAATAATTCAAATAGATTAAAATTATTTTTAAAAATCTATTCCAAATTGCTAGGTTACGTGACGAGTACTATACCTGTTATTCAAGACAGCCAATTTTTGGTGTCCTGAAAATACGAAATACCATCTACAGAGTTTATACGATGAAACTACGGGATGCTTGTATAACCTGGAAAGATAATAAAAGAATGGCGAGCAACAATTCTTAAACTAAATGACAGATATGGTCGAAGAAAAAAAGTGAAAAAATCACAAACATTTGATAAATCACATAAATATACTATGACCTCACTGGCACCTAATCAAACTTAGAGCCCCAAGTTTAAAAATCAGTGCCTTATATTGAAAAATAGCTTGATTTAAAATTACTAATCATGGAAAATAATTTAATTGGAAATCGAGATAACACCTTGCACGCATTCATAGTTGTTAATAAATTTTAGCGTAATTGACTATTTAGTAAAGAACATTGACCAGAATCTGATTAAGTACTAACTGACAGTCTATGTCCCACTCCACCATGACGTAATTTACTGATTGAAGGCATATTATTGCGTCATTGATGGGTAGCATTGATTTAAAATAATATAAACTAACATTAATATACGTCATTATTATTTTAAAACACTACACTACTAAACAACACTACTAAGGAACTTGAACCTGTATTCATTGAATTCAAGCCAATGTGCTTTACCAAGTAAGCTACGGGCATCCAATTTAATTACGACAAAAATGGCTAATAGTTTTTAGATGAAATGCTTATGAAATTGTGTTATTTTTGGCAATCGGTTTTTGTATTTTAAATCAAGACATCAATTAAGTTTCCTAATTACTATTTGACGCGTGGATTTTAAGTTATAACGTATTTGCACTTAGTAATAATTTAATAAACTAAAAATATTACTGAGTATTTTCTTAAATAATAAAGACATTTATAACTGCTTAAAATGTATTGTCTAAAGTTCTCTAATAACTGCTTAGAAATACTGTTGTATTTCAAGTAAGTTATTAGTAGGTAAAGTAACTAATATTTGTGCAACAGCTGTTGACAAAATTTTCTCCTCACAAAGACACTAGATACAGAGTAGGTACCTTTTAGGTTTGGATATATTATATTACTTGTAAACACTTAATTACTTTTAATAAGTTAATATGTACTAAAATTAATTATATGCAGGAGTATATATTATTTAATTTAATCAAGCATGTACTCTGGTATATTATAATGATTAACCTAACCTAACCTAATTTAAATTTAATTTATCAAAATTTATACAAAAAAGTAAAAAGTAGGTATAATGAATATTAAAAATTATAAACAAATGAAAAATATGTCGAGTTGGTTATCATTTATGGCACTACAACCCTTGGTGAATTTTGGTCTACAAAAAAAAATCCCTCTTTTTTGACAATCCAGCGTTGCCACTCTCCAGTGTCTTAATTATTGTCTCATGGTGCAGTCTTGCCATCTTGGCCTTTCTAGGTATTCTCGTGCTCTTGAGGATTGCGTATATTAAAGTCGGCCTTACTTATAACTCCTTCATGCACGTGGGTAATCCAGCACAGTCTCTACATTTTCATATGCAACGTGATGTCTTCGACCCAATTAAGTGTGTACAGCTCCTCATTACATGTCATCTTCTTGAACAGCCCTAAATATTCTTTTCAATACTTTCATGTAAAAGAAATCTATATTTATCTTATCCTGTCTGCTGCATATCCACACAGTAAGACGTCTTTAATGCATTAATGAGCGAAGGTTTTATCCAGGTTATTTTGGTTTTCCTTAAGGGGGGACATGCTCAGCGTAGGTCAAAATGGAACTTTTATTGCATTTTCAAACCATGATCCTGGACATTCCTTAAACGTTGTAGATAATTTATTTATATAATTTTGAAGCTTTATCATCCTTTATATTTATTTTAAACATTTGATGACTGCAAAAAGTATTTTTATTATATAAAATTGTGTTCTTTTAAACCTCTCGCTCTAATGTTTTAGAATATAGTCATATTTTGGTACATGAATGTCCAGCGGTATTTTTTACATTTATTAATTTTTAAACGCATTAAAATCATTAGTATAATTTATGACGAGATTATTTTTGTTAAATATTTACGATCAAAAATTATATTAATAATCTCTGTGATCCCAAATTTGACAAGAAATAGGCATTTTATTATTCAAAAAATGGGCAAGATTCACACGTTTGAAGATAATTCTAAAGATACTTATTATAAGCTACGAGTATGTTTTTGACCATGCAAGTGTAATAAAAATTCTACGAATAATGATTGCTTTATAAAAATTATTGACCTAAGTATAAGGCAGTGTTTTAGATTTTTTCTATTGGTTATAATATATTTTCTCAGAAAGTGTTTTTCAAAATTACGTATGTTCAAAAGTCTTAAAATAAAAAATAATTATGTATAGTAAAATCAGTAATCATAAATCAAATAAAACAATTATGTCATGCTATATATTTATAACTCCATCTACTCGTAACTAGCGTACAACTTGACTCGGGGTTGATTTTAACGACTCAATCTGAGGGGTGTTTTAAATCCGATTAGAATTTTTCCATCAGATCAAGTATAGAGCGTTGACTCTCGGTCCAGTGGGTATAACGATTGCTTGCCAACCACTTCCTACCATCTACCATTTGTCAAACAGTATACAATTCGCACCAAAACAATTTATAAAATTGGTTTATCAATATCGGCTTATTTCTGTCAAAAAGAGTTATTACAAAAAATAATTACTTCTTAAATTAAATATAATTATAACGTCCCGTAATTTATCACTATATTTGCTGTCATATCATAATTTTTGAACTAATTAAAAAAGTACTAATACTATCGACAGAAGGTACTTGATTTAATTTTTAATGGATTTAAGTTTAGTACTATTCCATTTGAGTCATTTTTTGCAACCCGGGTTTCGCCTTTCGGCATCTTCATTGCTTATATCCTATAATATAGGACCTATATGATGGTTAACATGCGAGATTATATGGTCAATCTATTGATATACAACATGTGTATGTATTTTTAATTAACTATTTTTTTATTCAACGAATAATTCACAAGATTTAAGAATGTAATATTCTATGTATTGAACATACATAATTTTGAAAAAACTTCTGGGAAAATGTATTATAACCAATAGAAAAAATCTTTTTGAAAAAAAGCAGGAAACGAAAGTGCATCTCTTGGGTTTCGCGCCCGTGCAAATTGACCACAATGCTCAAGGCGCCTTACTTAATTAGGACAAATTTTAACTAATGGCTATTATAATACGTTTTGAAGCGATTTTCAGAATTGAGCTACATTGACTATCGGCTTTTGTACTTTAAATCAATGTAGCTATTACTTTGATTACTAAGCGACGTCATGGATTACTCCAAGATATTTTGTGTAGTAACTTAGTTGAACTTGCTAATATTTTTTTTTCAACGAATTTAATCAAGATTTAAGAATGTTACATTCTAATTATTGAACATACATAATAATTTTTATTCTGAGAAAATATATTAAAATCAATAGAAAAATTCTTTTTGAAAAAAGTCAATTAATATATTTTTAATTGTTAGGTCGAAATATTGACTTATATATTATTATTGTGAATATTTCTATATTTGATTGTACCCAACACAAAATAATTTTATTATTATTATAGTTTAATTGAATTATTATTAAATCAGACTAATTTCACGGGGACGAATCTGCATTGCGCGAATCGCCCACCAACCAATAATTTGTCTGCTAAACTTTGCAGCCACGAAACTTAAGTCATTAGTGTTAACCAACATCCTATTACCGCCACGCGGGTGGAGACGCGATACGCCACTAGAAGCAGAAGATCCCGAGCGAAGATTCCGCCATCTTCCATTCGGCGAAACTTTGCGATAATTGCATTTCGGATTTTATTGCCGTTAATTATCATGTACACGTAGGTTTGTTGATTAAAATAATAATATGTCGCCTCCGTTTAAACTATGCTGGCAACTGTGGGTTTATTGCATGTTATATTACACCTAATAGATGCAAGTTTTTGCCGCAGAAAAGCGAGTAAAGCTTTGATTATATTATGATGTACGTCGCGCATTATCACGTGAAGTCACATTAACCCCCTTTCACATGAAAGTGCTATATGTTAACTTTTAGAGAGATAGACCATTTAGACGGCTAACTTATTGTAACAATTATAATGCCTCAATCATAGCCCCTACATCCTGGAGCAGGCCACCAGGCCACGATGTTTGGCGCCCCCCCTACCTATCGCTAAGGTTAAGGGCAGTGTGGTGTTCTACAGTAGTGTTTCTCAAATGACATACCCGTGGAACATCAGGGATCCGTATAAAATAAAGGATATAATGTATATTTATAGCAATTTTTGGTATTTTTAAATAAATCCGCTTGAATTATCGGCACTATTTTAAAGCTCTGATTGCTACCCCCCTTTTGTGGTAGCTAAGTAACATGTGAACCTTTGCCATGTTTGATAAATAGTCATTTTTATTAGTCAGACAATACACTAAAAGTAAATATAAAGCAAAATTTTATTACTATTAGAGCAAATTTGTGGTGTGTGTATATCTCGCTTAACTGGTTGACCTGCCACGCCACGCCCCTCTTACGCCTGGGCCCCCAGGCTAGAGCCCTGTCAGCCCTCCCTTTGTGGGGGCCATGACCTCAATACATACATATGATAAAATACACTCGATAGCTGCCGATAGCATAGATTTTACTGCCTTAGAATAACAGATTCTATAACTATAGAATGTAAAGAATATATACGCAGGCACCATTAATGAGGGGTGCAAGGTTACATGTAAATTGTACGTAAAACATTTCACCGTGTCACAGTTCGGCGTGAACTTTCTTATCGGAAAGATATTAGCGTATACTATACTGTCTCCAATTTTATTAGATTCAATTTTCATCGCTGATTTTGGCAGAATTCAAGAATTCAAGAATGAAAACCTAACCTAACAAATAATCCAGTATATCGGCTATTCTCCTTTTTTTGCCGCTGGCTTCCTGTAAAGTTTAAACTGACAATTACCGTGTTTTATTTAGCATGACAAGAATGTCAGTACTATACGACCCAAAGAGGTTGGAGAGTCTTTATTATACTGCCATATATTTCCGATACAACATTTCACGGTGAAGTGTAATACGGCGAACTGCATATGTACAAGTTTCCGGACATGAGGGTGCAAAGCTAGTCAATGATCTCCCTCAAAATATAGACATTTTCAATGATGTGCTGTGAATTTTGTTTTTGAAATTTTCATTTACTGTATAAAATTGTGTTTATGTTTTTTATTTTTTTCTTCTTCTCTCTTGTCAAGGTAATATTAATTTGTTATAATGTAAATCACATGTTGTGAACGTCCTAATTTTTCATTTGTTATTCAGACAGTGTTTTGTTTTCTCAAATAAA
Source organism: Rhyacophila brunnea (assembly GCF_057557595.1). Classification (NCBI taxonomy): domain Eukaryota; kingdom Metazoa; phylum Arthropoda; class Insecta; order Trichoptera; family Rhyacophilidae; genus Rhyacophila; species Rhyacophila brunnea. The sequence goes on along the minus strand of NW_028232904.1, from coordinate 23,208,532 downwards.
TAAATGTTCGAGTGTGAATTCCATATATAATTATAATTTTACTTTACCTATCTTAAGACAAGACGTATGCATCTAATTTGTAAAAGAAACGGATTTTTAAAAAAAAAGAATGCCAAGTACCCACTATTTATGGCTTAAAAGGCATTATGTTACATTTCATTTTTTAAGAGCAGTCTAGACTTACCTGTTTTTTAGTGTTTTCGTGTTGTTTCGGAATGTCGTATTAGTTTCTAAGTGCTACTTAATACAAAATTTTACAAAAAATATATATCTACATACTTTACCAGACAGCAGGGTGAAGAGTTTCTATTTTTACAGTATACATTATTTTAGTCACGAGACTCCAAACATAAATTTGATACATTTATATTTTATTTTAAAATGTTGTGTCCAACGCATACTATATTTTTTATATACAGTATGTTTTCAGAATTTTAATACGTTTTAGAACTAAAAATACATACCTACATCATCGATCAGACCGTATCACTTTGCTGGAAACATTGACGTATTTTTTTAATATATAAATAACCACGCCCTTGCTTTTTCATATAAGGTGGTTGAGAGGGTTAGTTGCATTGATGTGTAGTTAATTATGTTCCTCCATTTATATCTTCAATTTTCTTTATGGTCAGAATTAAATATGTTGTGTAATGTTCTTATGTTGTTCTATTGCTTAGTACTTCGTGAGGTTTCTGAAGGTCAATTTCATGGTTATGCTGTCTACATCGAGTTCTGAGAGTCCATCGCTTCCTCACTAGTATAGGGCAGTCGTTGATGACATGCCACACAGTTTGAGATGTGTAGCCATTACATGGACAACAGTCATCGTCCATTAATTAAAATATTTTTAGATAGACTCGCACCGCTCCGTGGCCTATTAGTATCTGTGTGAGTTCGTATGATATTTTTATTTTCCCGGAAAGAGTGCTGGCAATGTTTAAGTTTGGAATAAATTTCTGCGTTATTGATCCTGTGGGGGATGTTGTGTAACTGTGGTTCTATAGCTCTATTATTGTGACGTATTAAATGGGTGGTGGCGCTTTTAGCAGTGGACAATTTGAAAGTGATGCTGGTTGGTAGATTCCAGATCTAGGAGGGGGTGGGGTTAATAGGATACTAGACACTAACCTTCTATGATATTGATGATGGCTACGTGGTCTGGTTTTACTATCACTAAGACGCAAACAATGAAAGACAAATTTGTTTAATAGAATTAATAATGAAAATAACGTATAATAAACATTATTTAAACTTCTTATTTTTTTTATTTTTTTTATATTTTGTATACATAGAGTGGAGCTGAAACAAGTATTAGGTTCCGTAGCGGAGCTAGACTGGAGCAACTAAAAAAATGGTCCGCTCCAAACCTCTGTCGTCAACTCATTTTTTCTAATCCGTTTTATCTTCCAGAACCCTTATCCACCCAAGAAATATAGAATCTGTTAGAATCCACTAACTAGTCTGTAATGTGATTGCATTTATTCAGTGCGGTTATACAATTTAATATCGTAATAACAGAGACTTAAGTTCAAACCGTTTTCTTTTTGCCATTTTGGTGATGTTCATATTATTATTATATTTTTTCTTATTATAATGACCAAATAAAATTATCTTTAAGTTGTTCAAACTATTCTCACGATTTTATGGAAGTGGGGATTATAATATACACAATAATTTTAATAATAATTTTGTTTTTCATTTACAGCGGCAGGGTTGCGTTCACGGAGAAGAGCTACCTTATCTGTTTGGTGCCCCCTTAGCAGCTGGCCCTCTGGCCCACTTCCCAAGAAACTACACTAAGGGTGAAGCTCTGTTATCTGAAGCAGTCATTCTTTATTGGAGCAACTTTGCAAGGACTGGGTAAGATGACACGTATTTTTTTCATATAGCATCATTGCTCTTGCACACAAGGTTTGTAAGAGTTTTGGTTATTGTATTAATAACTTTACAGTACCTATAATACAATATCGTCGCTATAGGATTGGTTCACTGAATAGACCAAATGTCAAATGTTCAGGAGACGAAAAACAGATTTTATTATAATGTATTTAAATATACGGAGGTATTTAAATTGTTGTTTTTACAGCATATGAATGCTGTATTCATTACAAAGTAATTTAAAGAAAAGGATGGTTCTGGTGCATTTAGATACAAAAAATCATTCTGCATTAAAAGGTTGATTTCAACAAAAACGGATATTCGACAAACCAATTCTATAGCGACGATAATATGTTATACAGTATATATATATATCGTCACCTCAATACTACAATTAGATAACTCCGATTTGGCCATGGTCAAGAAAATGAAATTTAAATTATACTTAACTAAATTAATAATCTAGGCTATAATCAATATTATTTTAAATAAAAATGTAAAATTATGCTTATCCAATTAGAACAATTAAATTATGTTCAATTATATGAACAAATATTGTACATGTATTATTTTATTTATTTAATGCATTTATCGTTTTAAAGTTATCTTATATTTTCATACACAAAATTAATACAGTTCCCATTAACTTCTGATTTACCTAGTTTTATTATTTTGTAGAAAAGGAAATGTAGAATTATATTCAATAGCTACCATAAAAACAGTGAAAATCAAGTTATCTAGTTGTAGTATTGAGGTGACGATATGATAGGTGTCACTTTAATTACTTACGTACTCATATGCACTACTATGCATATGGCCATTTAAAAATAACACTTAAGTGCCTGTGTGTGATATCGAAGTAGATATGTGTCGCTAGATTTCAAAAGATTTCAGTCCACCTTTAGGTATTTTTGACTTTTTTGTGAATTTCTAAAGAAATACTGCTTTCTTATATTTCTGCATTATCGAATTGTGGAACTTAATAATTTTAAATATTTTTTACTTGAAATAATATAAACTTTCACCCTTGTGACTGTGTACTTGAGAAAACAAAAAGCTATTTTTCTTTTATTCATCTATTATGGGCTTGGCTGATTTTGAAACGTAGCGACATATCAGCCTTTCCATCAGCATGTTAATTATTTATATGCTACTGAATTAAAAATTATTATGTTATTATCTGCCTGCCTTCAACTGCTTCAAACTGAATTGGTTTCAAAACTTCACTTTTGGTTTTTTCTATATTTTTTTGTTATGGTTTTCATAGTACTTTTCCATCGTACTGGCATAATATTATATTCATAAACAATCAAATCCAGCTTATATTTAATACAACATAATATTAAAATTTAAAAATAATTAGTATGCAATGAATAGGACTTTACTATTTACTTTAAAACACAAAAATTAATACAGTAGCTACCCATTAACTTCTGATTTACCTAGTTTAATCATTTTGTAGAGAAGGAAAATGTGAAATCATAATATTCATAACGTGACCGCGGTGGCCGCGCGGCATAAGCGTTGGACTATAAAGCCGTGGGTCCCAGATTCGAATCCTGGGTCTGGCAAGTACACATATTGTTTTTCAATTTGTGTGTGTCAGGGTATGGACCTAATAGGTTAAGCAAGTGGCTGACATCCATTTCTCGTAAAAAACAAAAAATATGTCAATACAAACCTCCACTCTGTGGAGGTCCATATGATCCTATCAGGATCGGACATGGTCGAAAAAAAAATCTCAAAAATAGTGAAAATCATGTTATCTAGTTGTAGTATTGAGATGACGATATTATTATAAAGTAATTTGCTGATAGTATTAATTGTACCCGTATAGTATAAAATAATGTCAAATTTTTTGGCTATCTTTTCGCGCATCAGTGCAAAAAAAAAACTTATTTTTTCTATTGGTTACCAATTAAGGACTTTGTATATTAAAGCAAAGGTTATATTACGTTAGGTAATAATATTATTACTATCCAGTGGCCGCGCGGCTTAAGCGTTGTACTATCACGCCGTGGGTCTTAAGTTCGAATCCTGGATCTGGCAAGTACACATATTTTTTTTCAATTTGTGTGTGAGTCAGGGTATGGACCTAATAGGTTGAGAAAGTGGCTGACATCCATTTCTCGTAAAAAACAAAATCTGTTAATACAAACCTCTACCCTGTGGAGGCCCATATGATCCTATTAGGATCGGACATGGTGTCGGTATCTTTCCAAATTATAGTTATAACGTATATGCACTTGTTAATAATTTAATATTAATTTTTATTAAACGTATAATTCACAAGATTAAGAATGTACATTTTTTTTTATTAAACACACATAATTTGAAAACACCCCAGAATAATTACAAGATAAAAAGAACTTTTGTATATACAACGTTTTTAAATTTTCTGTTGAATCATATACACTGGACAATTCTATGTATTAATAAATACTTTTTTTTGTACTTGATAAAAATACTGAATAAATATAGAATACTGAAATGTCATTTTGACATTTCATATTGATTTCCATAGTAACACACGTATATATTAATAATTTTGTTACCAGGACCCTTTTAGCAACCAATAATTGTGTTTTACTTTTTACGATTTTTTTCCGAAATAACTTTCCATACAAAACAGAATTAACTAAAAATGAATTCAATTAATTCTGCTTAAAGATGGCTAAAAGTATTAAAAAAGTGCATTGTCGTCGTGTTCTGATAAATATTTAAAAAGTGTCTAGCTAGTCGGGAAGTTAGTTAAAAATCTTCAATCGTCCAATACTAATCTTGGACAAACAAGAATAAATTTTTACTTGGCAAACAAGAATACGAACTAATAAAAACGTGGTAAAAATACAATAACTATTGGAAAAAAATACGACGCCCAGCGGGACTTGAACCGTTGTCCATCCACCATCTAAGCTATGAGCGTTTTAATAATTATGACAAAACTAACTTTTAGTTTTTACAATTTTGAAGCGTTTTACAAATTGCAAATATTATTATTAAATGTTGAAACAATAATATTATTATGTATAATATAGGTACCATTCTGTGCCTATTTCTTGACTGTCTTTATCATAATGAATATGAATAATAAGGAATCTTTCCAAGAAAACAATATTTTGATTCCATTGAAACAGACCTCGTGTTTGCTTAATTCAATTAATGTAATGAAAATATTGTATTAAGAATAATAATTGTACTAAAAACAGACGTGAGACAAAGTCTAGACAAGACTACTTATTTCTAATGTGATATTATATTAAGCAAAGTTATTTTTTAAAGACAATCGTCTAAATCACAAAGACAAGGTGATGATTTCTTACAAACTAATTAAAATATCCCATTTAATTAAAATAATTAAATGTGTTTAATTTATCTTTCCACTTAGTTTTGAAGTATAATACATATGTAATAATACTGTGAATATTTTATTTTAATTAATGATAGTTGGGCGGTAGATGAGGTGGAAGTGATAGAAGGTCGTTGTTGCTTTGATGTTGTGAGGGGAGCATGGCCCCCACATCCTCAAGCGGAGCGTCAGGCTAGGATCTTTGGCGGACCTCCTACTTATCGCTAAGGACAAAGGCAGTGTAACACACTACATTTTTCAAATTATGTTTCAGCTCAAATTAAAGTCACCTATTCAGTGTAATATTAACGATTTTTTTCTATCTTTAATACATATTCCCTACTTTAATGATGAAGTTGCCGAGTATCGACATGCAATAATCAAAAATTACATATTTCAATTACATAATTTAAAATGTTAATAGTCATGAAGTATAATAGCGCCACAGGCGACTTTTTTCTATTAAAGCAAATTTGTGATGTGTGTTCCCCACTTGTGGGGACCAGGGAGGGGAGAGTTTATTGATTATTACAAGAATACAATAAATACAATAAAAGAGATGATAGCGTGAATTTATAGTCGCAGGTATAGATGTACTGGTGAGATCGATGGGATTGAGTATTATTAATGAACTGAGAGAATTGATTCTAGTGAAAAGTCGATTGACTACGTCAAGTGATGGACTCGTGACGATAGTAGTGCGTCGCATGGCGGACTCGATGAGAGTGAGGATTTATCGATTGTCCTTATTATTTTTAAACTACAATATATTACAAGAGACATAGTCGCAATTGACAAATTATAACAGACCCTACTGATCTAGTTATGATTGAAGAAATACTGACCTCGTTTTCGCTTTATTGTTTTGTTTTGACAAGAAATCATGCATATTAAAGTATGTGACTGATGTAATGTTGAGTGGTATGATTGCTACAGAAATCTGATACTCCTCACCCAGGAATTACCACTAGTAATTTTGCTATACAAAATTGTTTATGTTGATATGATTTACAAAACAATAAACAAACAATATTGAATACGTTTTTCTTTCCGCTGACCAAGTAGCAACTGTGTTAATTTATTTGTCTATGATGGATAAAAAAAAGGAAAAAGGTATTATTTTCTTACTATATTGATACCCATTTTTATATTAGGAAACAACTCAAAACCTTGATATTTGGAGTTGTTCCCTGTTTGATATAGAAGTCAAAATTGTTTTCAATAACTCATCAACTCCAATAGCGAATCCTTTCTGGGAGTAATCAATAATTCAATTATTATGGAGAATATCTGAGATGATTTTTTATTAAAATATAAAATTTCATTGTGCGTTGCTTAATTCCGTAAGATTAAAAAAGAATCATTTAAAAACTAAAATGGCGGAATCCAATCGCCATAATAAGCCTCTTTCTTTATTCACCCTCTGGCCTTTTATTTTCTAAACCTTAAAGATAGTAGGAACAATATCAACATAATCATGTAAAAAGAGCATAATTTGAGGGCTCTGGAAACAAAAACGGCAGTCTCCATTTTTGCAATATGTTGACGAGCCATTAAAAATGTCTTACATCTTTCTTACATGTATAATTACTGAAAAATATATTTTGAAATATTCTTTGTATACTAATAATAATATATAACATGTTATAATACTTTTTTCAGAAATTATACAATATATTATAAGCATGATGTAAGATATTCTTAATGACTGGTCAATATATTGCAAAAATGGAGACTGCCATTTTTGTTTCCAGAGCCTTCATAATAATATGGTTTATTTATTATGCCATATATTATGTTTCTTTCTTCAGGCTCTCTGATACCGTCTCCCGATAGCACTTATCCTAATATTTACTAAATGATGAAAAACTTTGTAAAATCTATATATATCTCTGTTAAAATTTAAATTATGTACCAACATTAAAAACATATTGACCAAGTGGCTTTGTCTCAGATACGTAGGCTATAATATATATATATATATTTGTAAATATTTTAATATAATTTACACTCTCAATTAAAACAAAGTACTTATAAAAATATTATTTCTATACCATTACTTCACAATTTGATAGATATATAAGATATTTGAAAAATTCTTCTTTTAATTATTTGACCTTCTCCTTTTTAAAACAGATAAATACAAAACCGCAGTCAAAAATAGAAAGTTCTATTTAATCTCATTGTGTATGATGACCTTTTTAACCTTTAAAGAAAATCGTAAAATAACAACTAACACTAGCCGACTCACTCAAATATTTAACACAACAAACAAAGCAAAATCCTTTACTTGTGCTTTGCTAATTGTTTCAAGCATTTGGTCTGACCCTGCCTGACAGTGCCGTACCTATTTTTTAATTAAAAAAATATATTGTTTAAATTATTTTTCCTTCTTTCCACTTAATTTAGTAATACATGTTTCTAATAATAATATTATTGAAGGCTTGATATTTTTGCTGGTCCAAACACCTTTCAAAATATTCATCTTTCTTTCAATCTATTTTCTGAATCTTCAAATGATTATCTTAGGTACTTGTAGAAAGCGTTCTCTTTATAACAAGCAATAACTTTCGCTTCAGTTACGTATTAAATCATTTTCTCCTGATTACAAAAATATATTAAATATATAAAAATTTCCATCTTAAACAAGAAATTAATGTATATGCTCGGTTATAATAATAATATGATTTTATTAAGATTTTGTAGGATACGAATTGACCACTCCTATTTTTTACAACGTTTTTCTTAGCTCATATTCTTATTTGTCCGGTGATTCTTTGTCCTGTACAAATCTTGCTATTGATTTTTAGCTAGCTTCTCGACTAGCTAGACATTTGAAACTTTTAGACACCTTTCCTCACCAGCCACCTTTAAGTAGAATTGAATTCATTTTCAGTTAATTCTGTTTTGTATGAAGAGTTATTTCGGAAGAAATCCGTAATCCAATCCAATATTATTGATTGCTAGGGGGGTCTGGGGTCCTAGCAGCTATATATAGCGTTACTATGGAAATCAATATAATGACATTTCCGTATTATTTCTATGAAGTACAAATTCTTTTGATCGTTTAAGCTAGTCAAGTCAAGTTATGATCCAACAGAAAATTTATAAAATGTTTTATATAGAAAGTTCTTTTATCTTATAATTATTCTTTATTCAACCAACTCACGTAAAAATTAGGATGCTGATGCTTGCAAATGAAAGCCGCAAAGCAGGTTTAAAGATAAATGTCTCAAAGACAAAGACTAGTAGACAACGGCTAGACAAGGGGTACTACTTTCAAACTAAGTATTCTTGTCAACGTGTTAAAACTGTGAATTAATAAGCCCCTCATGTTTTTAACCGCACTTTGACTGCTACGACTTCCGGTTATCGACGAGTTGTTCACGTTTTAAACCTCCGAACTAACAAGCCCCTCCTATAAAGTTAATCGTACTTCGACTCCAGCGACTTCCGGTTATTGCCTAAATCTTCTTGTCGGACGATAAAAGCCCACAGAGATGCCTTAAAATCCGCTGGATACACGAGCTCATAAAATACTGTAGACATACCTGGCAGCGAAGAATTAGGGACTGAGCAGCGTGGAGAGAGGCTAGGGAAAGTTTTCATGTAGCAATGAATCGACCCCGGCTGATATAATAATATATAATAATGATATTATATATTTTTAATAGAATTATTAATAACAATGTCCTTGCTTTTTCGTACAAGGTGGTTGTTAGTAATTTTTCGAGTCATTTTTCGAGTCCATGAGAGCGCTTCCATGAGTGATCACCGGTTGATCACTTTTGAGCTGGCCTCTGACTCCTCGCACGATGGCATCTCTGACGTATCCCCACCCCCGCCCACGCGATTTAGAACGCGCGACGGGAATTGGGAAAAGTTTGAAGAGGTGCTTTCCAAAAAGCTTGACAGGACATCTAGAACCCGATTTCCGGACCTACACTCGGCCGCCTCACGACTGACTGAAGACATCACCAGATCAGCCGAAGCCACCAAGGCAGTCGCCGTAGTGGACGCAGCATGTTTCGCGCCTGCGTGAACTTTTCAGAAAAGCACGCAAGGCCCATCAACGTGCACGCCTGCGCAGGCAACCACCTGCCTCCATCGATCCCCTTGCAACCATGGCCAAATCCACACAAATGGAATACAAGAAAGCGATTACTCAAGCCAAGAAAGACTACTGATGTAACTTCGTCACCATTGAGGGAGGTTCGGACCCCTGGGGTCCTCCATATCGTACACTGAGGCTGGGACTCAGACCGACGAGCTTCTTGTGCGGCATCGAGAAACCGGGTGGCGGATTCACCAGTACTGAGTCTGAAACGGCTGAGGTCCTTCTGGAGGCCCTCATTTCACTGGATGATAAATCCAGGGATGACGACGCCATGTGGATGGCCCGCTTTGAGGCTTCTCTTCCCATCGACACGGATCACTCATCGTTGCCTTCCGAACAGGAGATCAACCACATCATACGCACGTTGATTGCTGGCAAAGCCCCGGGCCCGGACTGCATTGACAATCTACTTGTCAAACGCAGATGGGCCATCGCCGCGCCAGAGATAACAACCCTCTTCAGTAACTGCATCAGAAGCCACACGTTCCCCGACTGCTGGAAGAGGGGCTTACTTAAGGTAATCCCCAAAGCTGGCAGCCGAGAACCGTCTAGCCCCAAAGCCTACCGCCCTCTAACACTCTTGCCCGCTCTGGGTAAAGTGCTGGAGAAGCTACTGTGCCACAGGATTGAAGCCCACCTGGAGACACACTCGCCGCTTTCCGATAAGCAATTTGGATTCAGAAGAAGCAAATCAACAGTCGACGCCATAAGGAACGTGATTGCCATTGCTGAAAATTCTCGCCGTAAATACGTCCTAGGAGTTTTCCTGGACATTACAGGTGCGTTTGATAGTGCGTCCTGGCCTTTTATACTTCAAAAGCTCCGGCTGAAGAGACTACCAAGAAATTTGTTCGCGTCAATTCAAAGCTACTTCACCAATAGATCGATCGAGTTTCGAGTTGGATCAACCATAATAGAGAGGAACATCAGCATGGGATGTCCCCAGGGCTCAGTCCTCGGGCCCCTTCTCTAGAACGTACTCTTCGACGATTTCCTTAGAATTCCGCTTCCAACCGATTGTACTGTCATTGCCTATGCAGACGATGCGCTGCTGCTGGTCGAGGCCGACAGCAGGGCGAAGATTGAGAGCACCGTTGGCGAAGCCTTAGCATCAATTGAGGCTTGGGGTAGATTGACTAGACTATCATTTGCACCTTCCAAGACAGAAGCCATTGTCCTCAAAGGACCAAGACGACTTAGCTGTTCGAGACTACTCACAGTCCGATTCGGTGACACGAGAGTGAAAGTGTCGAAGATCGTCACCTATCTAGGCGTCAAAATGGATACAATGTTAAATTTCCTACACCATGCCGAAACCCAAGTCCACAAGGCTGGTGTGGTCTTCCAGAGGATCGGCCGCATGGCTGGTGAAGGATGGGGCTTAAAAGTAAGGGCGCTCTGTCAAACTTAGAATCTCTCTTTTAAGAGGACAACGCATCGCGCTTCTGTCCATTACCAAGGTCTACCGTACTACCTCAACTGACGCGCTCCCGGTCGTGGCCGGCATTCTCCCACTTGACCTGCATATTCAGGTCAGCGGCGCTTCAATATTGCTCCTCAAGGGCGAGGAGGCCGACGTTGGTGATTTTCACCTCCCCCCCCCCCTCGGCTAGCTGGCAAAGAAGTAGCATTATTGAGGCGCAGAATTAGACTCATGTCGCTCAATGCGGCCATTAAGACCTGGCAGCAAAAGTGGGACGAATCAACCAAGGGCCGGCACACATATAAGTTTTTTTCAGACATACAATGGCGAATGGAGATAACCAAATATCTGACTCCAAATCATTACACCAGTCAATTTGTGACAGATCATGGTGGATTCGCTGGCAATTTCTTCGAGCTTGGACTTGCAAGCCGTCCGACATGTCCATGCGGAGGGGAAATACAGGATGCCAACCACATCCTATGGGAGTGTCTGAGTATGTGCTCCGAACGGGCCGATGCCGGGCAAATGCCGATGGGTCCAACATCAGGCTTTAAGAAAAACACATAAAAAATATTGTATCCTACCGGGAATTGAACCCAGAACTCTCGCGTGGAAGACCAGCGTCTTACGCACTGCACCACGAGAGCCGCTCGATGATATTATATTAAAAGATTATAATATACTAAGCTACTTGTACTTTCGTTAATTTTTAAAAACATTTTTAAAAAAAGTAACTGAATTTAAAAAAATGGTGAGTAACCCTTTTGATTCTTACCTACTCCATATTCTACCATATTATAAATAATATTATTATGTATATGGCACGTTTAATTTTATGGTCTATATTTTTTATATTTTTCGTTAATTAATTTTTACATGATGGCACATATTTAGATTATTGTCGTAACAGACAAATAAGATTTTTTAATTTTAATATAATAATAAATGTCGACATATTTTTATTAAAGCGGAATTTTAATAGTAACGAGAACATCTTGTTTATTTCGTGGAATTGTGTAAGAGAGAATTGTTTCCTTTTCGCTTGTTTTAACAATTTTCGGCGTGTTCACTCAGTGCGATCTATTCACCATTTTTCAAATGTCTTTATACCGATAATTACCTTTTTATACTTAATTTCGTTCTAATATTATAATATAAAAGTAAAATAATATATTAGTATAATATTATGTTGAAAGAAATATTTACGTTTAGCTTTCTCACTTGATCTATACTGGGTAAAAAACTGAATATAAAAATGTATCATAAGTCAACAGAGAAAACACAATTAAAATTTTCTGAGGGTACATCACATGCCTGCATGTAGGTCCAATTACTTCGATAAAGTTGCATATTATGCTGATGTGGTGCATTTAAAATAATTGTTTGAAGTAGCTTGATTACTTTGCTCACCGTACGGGCAATTTTGTTAGATAAGCAATTATTATTTTTAGATCTAAATATGATTGGAAAAACTGAATGAAAACCATTTTAAAAAAACTCAGGGCACTCAAGTTGCCCCAATAGATTTTAATATTGGAAGCTTTTTTAGATATTTTATAAAATTATTGAATGTGGGAATAATGATGTTTGAATTTAAAATGATTATTTTTGAAGTAAGATAAAATAAGGAACTGGCAGGGTAGGTTGACTCCAAAATGAATAACTCAGAATTTGGTGCGTGAATGAAATGAACCCTGATTTTATTATCTCCTTCCAAATAAATATTAATTTAATTATTACAAATAAGTGTACATATTATAAATTAGCTGAGTGAAATCACAATTGTGCGTTCTGATGGATTTACGAAATCGATCGGGCAAAGCGCAACGATAACATTACGGTTAAATCTTTGATAACTGACTGATATATTGTTTTCATGTACTGAGTGTTTTAATAGTGATTCGATACAATAGAAAATGCTGCTATCACTACTTGAATATTTTGATAATCGTGCTTTATTATGTAACGTATAATTCGTTTCATAAAGTATAAACAATTGATTTCAATTTGAACAATTATGCACTTTTTAATAATTAGGCAAGATTGATTTTCATATAAACAACTTTTGTGCATATCATGATAAATCGTTTTGTAAATTATAAATAATTGAATAATATAATTATTGAATTATTTTTGCTGAATTAGCTTTGTTGAAATTTGATTGATTCACATACATCGCTTGTTTTGCAGTTTTACCAATATTATGTTGCAAGATACATTGTAATTATAAATTGATGGTTTCCTGCCAAGCCATGCGGATGGTAGGATATTCACCTTACAATTACATTATTTTTCGGAAAATACCACTTACGAATTTAAAATATTAGAATTAGATGCATGAATTTAAATTATTAAAACAAATTACCTTTACATTATTTAAAGCTTATATCTTGTAGATTTTGAAGAACGTACGAATATCACAAAAGAGGCACTGTTTTTGTTCATTCTTTTACATTATTACTTTGATTTACTCAAATATGCTTCGGGTGAAGATATAACGTCACATAGTTTTTAAAGAACACGTAGTTTAAAAAATACCACATTATGAAAATCGAATACACGTGTCAAAAAATGCTTGTGTAAAAAATGCTAGTTTGGTTAAGGAAAAACAGAGGAAGTGCATCGGTGTATTGAAATAACAAAATGAAGGAGTTTATTTAAAAGATTGCGTGAAGTGGGGTGCGTTAGCTGCACAGCTAAGTGCATATCAGGGTGGCCACGATCCTGAACCATGAAGAAACGACTGATAAGGGAGAATAATAATAATAATTGGTGACACTTTTAGTAGTGGACTATAATTTGGAGATGCTAGCGGATAACGACTCAAGGGGGGGGGGGGTTTACACAGGATTCCAGACACTGGCCCTTATGTTGAGAGGGCTGGTGTTTGCTGGAGATGGTTTGGAATGTCACTCGATAGACGCGACGTTTTCTCAAGCCGTAACAGATTTAGCGCAACGAAGGTCGAATATATGTGTTTTGAGTCGCTCTGTTTTTAACGTTTTTTAATAGTTTTAACAAACCTACGCGCGTTGGTTGTCTTGAAGTAACTCGAGATATTTTAATGTTATTTAATCACGGTCAACTGTTGACTGATGATGTAAGTGCTTGTCGTCTGGTCTTGTGACAATAAGTAATGACGGCCAATATAATGTTTATTTTTAGTAAAAATAAAAATGCTATTTCAATATAATATTTGAGGCGGCTCTCGTGGTGCAGTGCGTCAGGCGCTTGTCTTCCACTCGGGAGTCCTGGGTTCGATTCCCGGTCAGGACACAATATTTATATGTATTTCTCAAAGCCTGGGTGTTTGTGATTGTTCAAAATTACTAACAACCACCTTGTACGAAAAAGCAAGGACATGGTTATTAATAATTCTAAAAAAAAAAAAAAAAATAATATTTGAAACGCCACTGTTTTTCATATCTTATTATTTGTTTGGGCACACAGCAGAGCCTCGGTCATATTTCGACACTCATTCATATGCTAATGGTCGGCAGACGCCAGTGGTGTTTTAGGCAAAATTGCGAAATGAAAGGGGTAGGTGTGTATTTATTAAGTTTCTGGCATTGTGAAATTTTAATAGGGTTACGATACGCCAAAAGATGTATACAGAATATTATTATTTTCTCTTACAAGCCATGCTGACATGCCGATATTTTAATCTGGTAAAAATTTGTAACTGTATATTTATTTTGCCCAAGGCATTTTCACAAAAGTAAATTAATACTTTATAATATCTATATATCAAATTTATTCAAAATACAAAAGCCGATCGCCAATAGTAACTCAATTTGGAAAGTGCTTCAGAGTGTATTAAGAGCCATTAGTTAAAATTTGTTGCAATTAAGTATGACGCCGATAGCAAAGTGGTCTATGTGCATGGGCGCGAAACCCAAGAGTTGCAGGTTCAATCCTGCTGGGTGTCTTACTTTTTTCAAAAAAAGATTCTTTCTATTGGATATAATATAATAATATTTTCTCAGAAGTGTTTTCAAAGTTATGTAAATGCTCAATAATTCAAAAATATTGGTAATCAATTTTTTTTTTGGTTACACAATTATTATTGTGGATGCATTTATGTATACCCCGCGGCTTACTATCAAGGTTTGTTCATGGTCTTAGGGCCGTATGTATGAGATTCCCAAATTCTTTATAAGCTATTTAACCGATTTTTCATCATATAGCGTATAGCACTGTTTGTGACGTAAGCAATCTGACGTCACACGCCATTCAAAATGGCTGCTTCATCTGTCACTTTCAAATGTCATTTTATAGGTAACTGATACAATGCCTCGTACATATTTCGCTTACAAAGCGCATTATTTCTCATGGAGAGATAAGATGGATTTACGTAAGATAACGATAAAATATCTCCGCTAAACCACCGCAAAAATAGGTACCTACTGCTGTATCTGGCATTAAAATATTCAATTGGAAGCATTCTGCATTCTTCAAAATATTATGGCACCTACCTACCCAGTTAATTATTGTAAGATAGCTGTAATAAACAAGGTACAACTCTCAAATACACTGGATACATCATAAGTGTCATACGGTGATTGGTATAAATGATAATATTTTACAGAGATCATTATATATTATTATCTAAATCCATTTGCATTTCTGTCATTTATTCTTATTCTGTTTTGACATCTCATAATAATTGAAGTGAAGTTAGTCATAATAATATGTATGTATTCAGTATTGCCACCAAATGGAACTGTTTACTGGCAATACTTTATCCTTTCGTACAGTAGAATTATAAAATAAATGTGATAAAATAACTGATAAATTATTTAAAGTTCATAATAATTCTTTATTTAAAATTATTAAATTTATATGGTACCGTTTGCACACTTTCAGACACATTTACAATTTCAAAATTTTGAAATATTGATCGGGGAATAACATTTTATAAGATTGCCATTATACGGACATCATGACACAAGATCACGTCACATTCGTGACGTCATTAAACAACCAATTACGTTTGTAATCATGCATACAAACGTGCAGTATATAGCCTATAAGGTTTTTGGGAATCTCATGCATACAACCCTTAGGCACGCAAACTTCAATACTTGATGTTGATTCAAAAGAAAACATATGATGTGACGTGTTATGCTAAGTAAAATGTCTTATTGGTAAGTATTTATCTGTCTGCATCACGTATTGCTGATTTGATTTATTTTATTCTATTATAGTATATAATTGTTATATATTACGATGGCGTATAATATGGATTATGTATAAATATATATTACGTATATGCTGGATCTCAGGTTCAAGCCTTGTGTCTGGCAAATACATATTTTATTTTTAATATTATTATTTATATTTAAATTATTATTATTTACTATTTGGTGAAAAATAATGATTTAATTTTGCATAATGTTTAAGTTATAACGAGAAGAAAATTATTTTATTCTCATAAAAAGCTTCAGGCATGATAATTCTCAATCCACAATAAATAATGGAGCAAAACGAATTAAAACTACTAAGTGGTACCTAGATAGAAACTGATTAAAATTCGAAGGTATATTTATTTCATTCAACTGTGCGGTGAGTGCCCAATTGTCCTGGCACCCAGTCATCTGATTCCCCTGCAATGTTATCAATATTGTACGGTAACCTACGATGACATCACCGGACCGGACGAAATTTATTAGTATCGTAAAGGGAATGTTAAGATAAATCCAGATGTAGAAGTAAAATAAAAATGATCTGTAGAGGTTTAGTATAACCCTACAACCGACATGTTATTGTATTTGGTCATTTATAGACCATAGATAATGACGCAAATGGAAATGTAACAGTTGTATTTCGGCCTTACTATAATGTAGTCAACACGCGCCACTGTTTCGTGTTTCTCACTACCTATATCTAAATTCCAAAATATAATGTAAACCTTTCAACTCAAACTAAAATCAATAGGACAGTCATTTCTTAGTGGCATATTACCGAACTTTATTACTATAATATACAACCAAGAAAATACCAACTCGTGTATCATTCATCAATTCCCGAACATATTAATTTTATCATTCACACTCAAGCAACCATATGAACTTAAACTTAACATCGGGGTTAAGAATAACACTACGTTCAACCCTCCCCTGAACTGTCTTAAGCCTGAAATGTTAATTCACTTTATAAGTATTTTTTTTATAAATTGTTATCGAAAATATTTTAAGGGTTCCTAATCAAATAAAAAACCTTTTCGACAAACTTCTGGGCTTCATTAATTTCGCATTAGTTTTCGTTCGATGAAAAAAATCCCAAAAAATAAAAACTCAATTATGTTACCCAACGAATTTTAAACTTTTTTTTAAATTATTTAACAGGATGTCCTCACGGCCGCAATTCTTTTGTACTTAATGAAAATTAAACAATTAGATTAATAATAATTTATTTGAAAGCAATAGATCAAATATTTTTTTTATTACATTCCCCTTAGGAAAAGTTTTTTTACGAGTCTGTATAACTTTGGAATGAATGCTTTTCATTTTTTTAATAAACGATAATAAAATTATTTCGAATTCCAAATAAATTTTAAATTGATTTAATGGAGTTTTAAACTTATTTTTACCATTGGTAAATTAATTCAAATCACATAAAAACTCAAACCTTGTCTTTTTATGTCCATTGCCGTAGAACAGAATATTAATGATGTTGGGATTTTATTTTATACATTCATCAATAAAACAAATTAAATTTTAAGACGTTCACAACATGACATTCTGAAACAAAGAAATATAAAACAGTATTACATAACAAAAGAGATAGATCAGTATAGAGATAGATAGTATGTTATTAAACAGTAGAAATGTGTAAATACAAAAAATATAAATTAGATAGGTACAAGGAAGTACACCGGATGAGTTAAACAGACTCTATTTTAGGAATTTATAAAACAACGTCCACCTATACTCATCCTCACGTAGGTGGAATATATGAACACCCGAAGTAATTTCGTTGAACATAGTTATCGCCCTCCCAAATGGCATTACCAGTGGCAGGTTGGTTCTGCACCTTGGGAGAATAAACAACTGATGATCTCTATTTCTAAGATAGTTATCAGGGACACACAGGTCAACACTGTCCAGAATAGCAGAGTTCTCATTATGAATGACTAATTTTAAAAAATAGAGTTTAATTTACCATTTAATTTTTAACTTATTTAGATAAATTGAAGAGCACACGGGCAAAACAAAAAATGTCACATAAAACTGAAAAATGAATTTAGTATGGTAACACTTACATTCCAACCATGTTCAATCCTAAATAGATCATATTATTATAGGCTTACACAGTGTGGAGGTTTGTAATAACAGATTTTGTTTTTACGAGAAATAGATTTCAGCCAAGTGCTCAACCTTTTAGGTCCATACTCTGACTCATATACAGATTGAAAAACAATGTGTACTTGTTACACCCAACTAACCTGGGACCCACAATGCTATAAGCCGACGCTTAAGCCGCGCGGCCATCGTGGGACTGTAACAAATTCTAGTCCTCCAAAAATAACGATTTTTCAATACCCCGTACAGGTCCAAAAGTGGGAAGGTCCCATGACGTATAATGAACTTACTGTAACAAGAAATATCAATCGTCAACTTTTATGCTATATTTTTACCGGTTGAGATTTGGTATTTTGTGTTGTGTATTTTCGAAGCGTGTCGAGATTTTAATTTTTGTGCATTCAAATGTCCGATATTGCGCGAAACACAAAAAAGGGGTTCTTTCACCACTACAAAAACTAGAAATATCGAATGTGTTCAATTTAGTTACATTTCTTGTTTTGTTTTGTTCTTGAGGACCGCAGATAAAATAAGAATCGAAATAATGTATTTAAAAATTGTAATTTGGTATGAAAAAAATATTGCGTCATAATTAAAATACGTCTCTAAAATACACCTTACAATTTTAATAATATAATACCAGCTGCCCAAAACAACTCTATGCGGGGACAAATAAAATGGTGTGGTGTGAGACTAAAATGTGTCAATAAACAAATTTAACAAACGTCTTAATAATTACAAGATAAAAAGAACTTTTTATATACCACGTTTTTAAATTCTATTGAATCATAATAAACTTGACAATTCTATGTATTAATAATTTAGGACAAATAAGGCAATTGTCAACAAATCAATTTTTTTGCTATTTTGCAAAAAACAAACAAATAAATATAGAATACTGAAATGTCATTTTGATTTCCATAGTAACGCACGTATATATTAAAAAAAATGTTGCTAGGACCACTCCCTTAGCAACCAATAATAGTGGATTGGATTACGGATTTCTTCAAAAATAACTTTTTATAAAAAACAGAATTAACTAAAAATGAATTCAATTCTACTTAAAGATGTATTAAAATAATGCATTGGCATCGTGTTCTGATATATTCTAAAAGTTTCAAATATCAAGCTAGTTAAAAATCGATTGCAAGATTTGCACTGGATAAACAACCATCAGACAAACAAGAATACGAACAAAGAAAAACGTGGTAAAAATGACACTTTCTGACATTAGAGATTAAATTATCACATTATCGAAATTGTTTGTATACGAGTGACAGATGGAATAGGTATTCGTTTGTTTTTTTTTTATAAAATGAATGGATAGTATGCAAGTGACAGTATTTGCGACATTCATTTGTCTGAATATCAAAATATTGCATTTAAAATTTGGAACGGTTGCATAATAAAGATATTGCCCATATACCCATTACAGATTTTGTAAATATGATTACTAATTATTGATGTTTTTTTTTCTCCAGGAATCCAAATGAGCCTCCAGATGGAGATCTCGCGCATGGGTCACGAGGTGAACGAAGCCGATCCAAAAACATAGAATGGACAGCATACGAGGCAGTCCACAAGAAGTATTTGAATTTGGACACTAAGCCGAAGTTGAAGAACCACTATAGAGCACATAGGTACTCAAACTATTTTAATAATTCTCCTTTTTATAATATTGTTATTTATCGGGACGTCATAAATTAGGATTTTGACTCGGATGATTTGTCCATCGAGTTGCTATCTCCACAAATTTACTTCACCCTTATTGGCAGTCAGCGACACGCAAAGCCTTCGGCATTCTTGATTTGATCCGTTCAGTGAAAGTGAGCCATTCCAACCTTTGATCTCACGAAATTATATAACATTCTCTAGGTTTCCGTCCACCCTATAGGTATATGACTGAAAACCTGAAGGTTCTGGCACAGTTAAGCTGCAAAAGCTTGTCACAAAATTATTTTTATATATATTTAATATAGTATTATAAGTTTCCTTCATATTAAAATTTTCTGGGTTACAGGTTAATCCAATTTAGTGTGATTTGAATACATGTATCTTTATTGATGTTATCTACCACAAAGCTCCTAAACCAAGTACTAATCCATTAGATAGAACTAAACTCTTTGTAATTATTTAATGATCCATAATTATTAACCATGATTTCTTGGCTAAGTGCTGTAAGTGCTTATGTCAATTAGGTTGTAGCTAAGGTAATCGGTTTTTAAATATATCAGAGTTTTCAAAATAGTTTTGCTTAGAAGTTAATAAAATTGGTGTGTTTTTTAATACTTTCACATTATTTATGTATAATTAAGTTTTTGATATTTTTTTATATTCAATTTTCGAAATAAGTAATTTTACTTGAGGTTAAAAATGATTTTCTTAATTTAAGCTATTTTTACAAATTAAAATATTTATTTATGTTGCTTACATGTGACAAAATCTAATAAGTACTATAAAAAAACGCATAATTTTTTACACACTTTGTAATAAAAATTTTAATTTCGTAAAAACGCGACTTAATAACTTTTATTCTGCAACTACAGTTTTATATACTTATCGTTGTTTTTTTCTATTTTATCTTGTTGAGACTTTCTAAAACAATGTCTAGGTTATAATTATTTATCAATTAACATGCCTTATTTTATTTGTATATATTGTCTATGTTTTTAAGGTTTTTAAAATTAAATAATATGATTATTATAATATTGGATTTAAGTATTCAAGAAAATCACAAGTCATTTAATAATAGAACGCAAGGATATCAAGATTAAATTTGGTTAAAACCTAACGCCATCTATAAATATTATTTATTAGTAATATAATTATCTCGATTATTTACAATGTTATTTGCCTTTTTATCAGAGGAATATTAAACACCTCAGATATCGTAGTTGTTAGGATAAATTTGCATGAGTCATAGACAGGTCGGTAGTTTATTTTGCACAGTGAAAAATATGTAAGTTCGAATCCCAAAAGGTCCAATTTTTTTTATTTCAAAACTATTATAGACAAGTGTCCGTAATAATAATCTAATATTCTTATTTCTTGAATTAGTACTAGATAAGAATAACAGTAATTTAACTTATAGGTATAGATTTAAATTGTTCTTTTTTCAAACACCAGTTACAATTAAAATAGTGAACCAGTACAAAAACATCATTAGGCTTGAGAAAATTGTATGAATGTATTCAGACCGTACCGGAAATTGATTTTTTATACCAAGGCATAAAAAACCAACGTCTTGCTTATTAGGCCACGAGACTCGATTAATATTAAGTATTATAATATTGTTATGTCAACAAAATCTTTTGATTATTTTTACTTTAATCAAATTCTGTAACGCTTTATGAATATTAAACCATGGTAAAAGCACTTTAAATTTTTTGAATTCTATTAGTTTAAAAAACGGATAATTTACTTTAAAACTTTTCGCCCACAAGCCGATTATATTATGTTGGTTATTAATTATACTTATAACTTTTTGAGATTTTGTAATACTTACGGCGTATTTTTGTTTTTTTTTTCTCAATAGACTTTCCTTCTGGCTGAACCTGGTCCCGGATCTTCACAGACCAGGTGGAGCTGACGTCCCCCAAGGTCATCATCAGCTCGACGATGATGATAGTCCTCCGACTCATCCCAGGATCCCAATACCGGGGCGTGCTCTTCCGACAGAGATCGCACGCATAGTTCCTGCAATCGATGCTCCCAGAACACCAACGTTGACTTTCCTGAACATAAGTTTCCCAGCCAACAGTAACAATCAACCAGGTGGAGCAAGACCAAATGAAAAGACTTCAGTCACTTTAATACCGTCCAAAGACGCAGGATCAGAAACGGGAGGAAGAAATGATGAGTACAATAACGCTATGGGAACCACTTCTTCAACACCTGAAGATGGTTTCGCAGCTTATTCAACAGCCTTGAGTGTAACCATAGCGATTGGTTGCTCTTTATTGATTCTTAATGTTTTAATTTTTGCTGGTGTATATTACCAACGTGATAAAACGAGATTGAATGGACACGAAGGCCATGGAAATGGATCGCACAATACAAAAAAACGTTCAGAGAATGGACAGATGCCGAACAACATTTGTGGTGACATTGAGAGTGCGTTAAATTTTCAGACAAGTTTAAAAAACGATCCAGCGACGATTTTAGCTCACCATCATACTCATTCTCATCATCAGCTTCCTCCACCTGAGTTTGCTGATCTTCCTCAGAATAATGTGGCCACTTTACCAAGAGCGCCTCCGCCACCCAAAATTGGAAAAGGGGGTATCAATACATTAGCTTCAAATCAAATGCCAGAGAATCAGCCTCTCCTGGCGGCGCACAGTATCCAGTTGATTAATACTGGTACTCTGACAAAGAAGAATACGCAGTTGAACGCCAAGTCGAACGTGACGATGGAAGAGTTGAGGGTGTGACGCCAAGGTGGGTGATTGCGGCGCAGTACAAGTCACAGTAGTGTCTCGCTGTCAGGGTATGATGAAAATCTTGTCTGACAGCTTGGGTACTTGGATTAGAGGAACATTGAAAGGAAAACAATAAAAACTTAGTCAAACTAAACAAAGGTTTATCAAAATCGTTTTTTTTTTCGTCATTTTTTATCAATAAAACTTTTAAATGAAGGTACCTATCATTATCTTCTTCTTTTTTGACCATGTCTGATCTGACTATCGTGTAGCCGAGAATGTAAAATAACGTTATCTAAAAAAAAAACACTTTTTTGTAGATAACGTTGTTTGACTTTAACCACTCGAAATACAACTGAACAAATTATCTTCTTTTTCTTCTTTCAACCATGTCCGATCCTAATAGGATCACATATTATAGACTTCTACGGAGTGGAGGTTTGTGTTCACAGATTTTGTTTTAACGAGAAATGGATATCAACCACTTGCTCAACCTATTAGGTCCATACTGACTCATACACAAATTGAAAAACAACATGTGTACTTGCCAGACCCAGGATCCAAAACTGGAACTCATGACGCAATAGGCCAACGCTTTAACCGCGCGGCCATCGTGGGTGTCTATCAAACAATAAATTATTTGTATTTCAATGAATGATGAGTAAATGACTAATATTTTAAAACACCCCAGAGACAGTTGTGTAATATAACCAATAGTAAAAAAATGAAAAAAATACGACGCACAGCGATATTCGAATCTTCGCCCATGGAATTCGCGCTTATGTGCTCTACCAACTAAGCTATGTGCGTCTTATCTATTTGTGACGAAATTAACTAGCAATTCTTACAATTCTCTCTGACGCGCTTTGTTCGCAAGTTGTATTTTTTTCAAAAAGATTTTTTTCTATTTATTAGGTATACTATTATATTATTTCTTTGGTGTTTTTTCTTTTCAAATTATTTACATTCCATAAAGAATGTCACTTTCTTATATCTTGTGAATTATTCGTTGAATACAACAATTAATCGTTTATTTTATAATAATATTGATATTTAAAATGAGTTAGAAGCGTTTTTTACATCACAATATATTATATTTTCATGAAAACAGATTCAAATATTATGTAACTGCTTTATATGCAATGATAATACAAAACATTTTATCCAGAACATTACCTGGAATATTTCCCATGAGACGTAGTGCTTAAAATTTTGATATTATCTCTATCGAAACGGTGTATAAGTTAAATGTTTCGATGGAATTGTCTGCCTTCAAACACTAATTCTTACAATAATATTAAAAATCAATATTTTTCATATACTTAAGGCATAATTTTGAAAATGGTTACGTAAAGCATATTCATCGGCACATCAATTATTTTTTTATTATCTGGACTGTAGGTCAGTATGTAGAATATACATTATTTTAAAATACCTCAGAATCAGAAAAAAATATTTTTTTTAATCTGCAACACTGGATTCACGCCAATGTGCTTAAACCAATTAAGCTATGGGTATCCTACTTAATTACGACGAATTTAACCAAAAGTTCTTAAATTTTTAAATACTTATAAAATTGCGTTAATGTTGACTAATAATTAATGTTATAGTGATACAAGTTCCCGTCGGGTGTCGTATTTTTTCTTGGAAAAGATTTTTTTCTAGTTGGTACAATAATATATGAGGTATTTTCAAATTATATGTATTCAATATATTATGTTACATTCTCAAATCTTGTAAATCGTTAGTTGAATAAAAGAAAAGGTTTATTAAAGTACTTTAAAATTTAAAAAGTTAATACTTTATCACGTATATGTCAACTCTTTTTATATTCAGAGAAAATCTCGGTTATTAATTATTATATTTATGTTTTTTAAATTTAATCTTCAACGTGTTTTTTTTTCAATTTTTACTTATTTACTTCGACGGTAATAATTTTATCACTAGACTTTTGTTTTTTTCTTAATATTTATTTACAGGTAATTTTCGAAATTCAAATAAAAAGATAAGTGATAAATTAACCTCAAAAAAAACACTGACAGTAGAAGTCCTTTCAATGTCACCAAAAATCTGTTTTGTGACTTGTGCTCGTATTATGATGAACGTTTATATTTGAGCGCACGTGTTAAGTAACACCGTGGTGTCATGGCGCCGTCAAACACTAGTGGAAACAAAATAACATTTCATATTAATAATACTAATATTATAAACATATTTAAACAATGATATTATAATAATACTATGTGGACGTGCATAACGCAATCTTAATGTGATCATTCGAAAGTATAATATTATATAAATAGTTTTTAATAATGATAAAAAAAACTATTGTAATATTAGAATATTTTACTAATTATAAAGTGATGGAAATTAAACAGGTTATTAAAACGACATTAAAAACAATAAAAAATGAAGAAATATACTAGAAGGTGCTTGATTGAAATAAACTGATATGATATTTAAATAAAAATAACTTTGAAAGTTTTTAGATCATTATTTTGTACAAAATATTTCTTTTAATGTAGGTACTTATCTTAAATTATAATATATTAGATAGCAGTTGCGAGGTGTTGTTGTAGGCTTATAAGGTTCGATATAAATAGTGCACACTAAAATTTGTCAATTTTTATTGAACTAAGAATACAATTATTTGCAGATGGTGCTGGCTAGTTCTTAAAATTCAATTAAAACCTGCCTAAACCCAAACATAATAGTTTAGGTACTATGCCATTATGGATGATCCGACAAAAATAGTGCATACTTTTTCAGTCATACTTAGATTTGTTTTTGTCGAATAAAAAATACATATTATTACATATGGTGTTCGTTAGTTTTTTTTAATTCATTAAACCCTGTCTAAACCAAACCATAATCGATAAAAAATACTCTTTTATCTATAAAATATGTAAAATTAGGTTTGGTTTAATGGCATAATTTTAGATATTCTATGGATAAACGAATATTTTGTTATTACTATCTACTATAGCTTGGAATAGACAGGTTTAATCGAATTTTAAAAACTAACAAACAATATCTACACATTGTACTCTTAGTTCAATGAAATCTAATTCATTTGATTGACAAAGTTTCTTCTTCGACTATGTCGACCACTAATCACCACCACCAATAAGATCATATTATGGGCCTCCACAGAGTGGAGATTTGTATAAACAGATCTTATTTTTACGAGAAATGGATCTCAGTCACTTGCTCAACCTATTAAGTCCATACTCTGACTCATACTACTTGCCAGACCCAGGATTCGAACCTGGAGTCTACGACGCTATAGGCCGACATTTAAGCCACGCGGACATCGTGGAAACGATAAAGTTTAGTGTGCATTATTTATGTCGAATCTTAACAGCCCGCCTCCACCGTTCGCCACTGTTAGATAGTTATTTTTTGATTTATAAATTTCCGTATTGTAAACTTTACTTACAAGAAACTTTCAAAGTTATTTCATTGTTATGTTGAATGAATGAAAAGTGAACAATGTAACATCTAGAAAGTGAAAATAAAACAATGACAAAAACTTGAATGAAATAATTAACTGTGGATTTAAATTATTATTGGTACCTAAAAACACCAGCTCAAAAAAATTAGCACTAAGTTAGTATGCAAAATTTTATATTGAGTTGTTGATTGAACTAAGGATATTATTGTAATATTATGTTTTTTTATCGACATTATTAATTTAGTATTTTAAATATTATACTAATATTTTTTTTAATAATTTTGAACGAAAGATATTCATTTTTTTTAATTATAATATTACACCACAATATGTGTTTATATTCGTGCGGTTGCTTCCAAAAGCTTGTAAGTCGATAATTGAGTCGCCTAAAGTCATAACTCACATTTTGCAATTTTGTCATTTTTGAGTTAAATATACTAAGTGAATCTGAAGGCATTACTCTATTATAAAGAAAAATAGCTGACCATCAAAATTCACTTTAAACCATGTGAAAATCGTTGATAAAGTTGATTGTTGGTGTCCTAACTCACATTTTTCAATAAATGATATCAGTTCTGTCACCAATCAGAGAGCTCTATTTCTCATAGTGTGCTGTGATGTCTGCAGCGTTGAGCGTACTATATATATTAAAAAAAAATTAAATCAACTCACACCCTCATTAACATTCAAGGGAGTTTAATACTTTTCTTCTAATTACAAAAAAACAGTGCTCTGATGGTTTTTTGCTATTCACTCAAAACTCGATTTTTGGAATATGTGAGATGACTCTAGCCAACTCAATTTAGGTATTTGGAGATAACAACTGATTAGGTGTCAAAATATAAATAATATGTATGCTAGAAACAAAAATCAAGGTCATCCAACATATTATATAACACGTACGTAATGCACAAAGAAATACCTGAATTTATTATTATTATCGACCACGTCCGATCCTAATAGGATCATAAGCCTACACAGAGTAGAGGGTTGTATTAATAGATTTTTGTTTTTTACGAGAAATGGATGTACGCCACTTGCTCAACCTATTAGGTCCATACCCTGACTCACACACAAATTGAACAACAATATGTGTACTTGCTAGACTCAGGATTCGCACCTGAGACCCACGGCGTGATAGTCCAACGCTTAAGCCGCACGGCCTTCGTTGGTATCAGAATGGGTACCTGAATTTATAGGGCATAATATCAAACTTTACTGCCAAAAGTTGATAAGTCTCGAAATCATGTTATAGTGTAATGGCAATTTGAAGTTTGACATACCCTCTAAAATCAGGCATATGCTAATTTATTTGTGCTTTATCTACATGTTATATATTATAATATATCGGATGATGTTGATTTTTGTCTAGCATATATATTTTATACATATACACATAATTTGCTGTGAACACTAAATACCTAAATTATCGACTTACCAACTTTTGGCAGCAGCTCACGATATATTTTCAGATGCATTATAAGATTAATTATTACTATTACTATTTTTTTCATTGTTATGTTATGTACTATTAATTTATTAGGATTTTATTAATGTAATTCATTAATTTGTAAAATTTCATGGACCAAGTATATGCAAATAAAATTTTTTCGCAATAAATTATGTAAAATATTATAAATCTTACTTACCTATAAAAATATTAAAAAAAGAGGTTCAGGAAAATAATATGCAATCTTGGATACAGCAACATTACGACGTTGTAAATATTTTATTTTTAAATCAAAATTAAGTGATTAAATTAATAATACAGTGTGTACGGATAACACACACTTCCTGCCAAAATGTAGAATTAAATTGGGCAATTTGAAATCGATAATTTTCATTATTATCTAAGAGATAATCTTGAGTAAGTCTTAACAAAAATGTGGCGTAAGAAATTTATCGTGGATTCGAAGATCCTATGAGCGATATATGGTGAAAGTAGTATAATATTAATAATGTGTTACATAACAGACTTTTATCAAATTATTTTTAAGAGTTTATAAAATAAAAATATTTTAGAACGGATATAATAATATGTCTCACAGTTTGAGAACGACTGGGGTTGAAAGTTTGTACATATATTATTATTTTATAAATCATGATATTATTATCTGTTATTTATTTGTCATTATGGTGGATAATTATTTTTTTGTTGTTGTTTCTTTAAGGAATTTTGTGCAATTTTTTTTTTAGTTTGACGATTTGATTAAAGCATCCATGATTTCTCAAAAAAATAAGATTCAACGATATTAAAAAAAAATAACCCCTGAGTTACATTATATTTAATTTGTCAATCCACAACTACCGACTTAATGTTTGTGAATGCGTGTAGATCGCTTTTGTACTATTAGCCCGTTTACACGTGCATGGATTTACTGTCGACAGTAAGAATTCTTGCTACCATAACAAGAAAATGTATGGGTAAATATGTATTATCCTACAGTTGGCAAGATTGCATGAATCAAAAAAGTTTGGAAGCTTCTGAATTTTCATACGACAGTAGGGATTTTTTCGATCTGTGCCTGCGCAGTAGAACGATAGTGGCAAACCTGCCGGAAAAAAAACGAACAATACTCATTTTGAGATTAACCGATTTTCACTAGGTACCTGTCAAATAGTATCATAAAATGACAGCATCGCGTCTCGCTAACTCTTGAATAATGAGATTTGAGAGACAGTCAGCACTTAATGCGTAAACAGTAAAGTTATTGTCGCGATAGTTTAATACGCACTATTGTTGCCAGTAAATCCATGCATGTGTACAGGCCCTAAAACGTAATTATATTATTATGTTAAGAGCATACTTCAGTGAAACGGCAAATAATTTTCAACAGTAGGTGTGATGAAATTTCTCACTAGTTGACAGTCGAGATGTCGGCACGTCGATTTGTTTTGTCATGGCGCCGAATGAAAATATTCTTAAATCGTGTAAAGATGACTTTAAAACTATACGTATGTATTTAAAAAAGAAAACATGTCAATGAATATACTATTATTATTATAAGTAATATAACAATAAACATAACATTAAATGGACGCATGTTGGATTTTTATGAAAAATAATATTTCGTTCGGCACGCGTCATTTGCTTAATCCGCGCATCGCCTAGCCACGATCTTTTTAGACCATGCCTCAACTGAAGTATAGCCTTAATTGAATATTTCAATAGTTCTATAAGTGCTTCGGTAATACAAAACAATCATTAATTTTTCCATTTTACATACGCCAAAAAATATTTTATCAAAATTTATTTTGATATTATCAACAATAATTAATGTACTCAGTATTTTTATCAATGAAATATGTTTTTAATGAGTTGTTTCTGAGAGAAGGTTTGCTGACATATACTTCTCTTCGTCAAATTATTACGTTTTTTTTTTGTTTTTAAAATAAGCTGCTCCTGTACATAAAAATGTTTGATTTGTAAAAATTCTTCACAACAAATTATATTATTTGATTGTAAATATAACTATAAATTATTCTGACCCACCTATTTGAACACGAATAGTTTAAAAATGCATTGTTATCACCGAACCTCGTGAAGATGGTATGAATAAACATTTATTAAATAAAATAATATGTATTTTTATTTATTTATTTATATAAACAAAAGTATGTCATCTAGATCAGTGGTACCGAACCTTTTTATCGCCGCGGACAGGTCATTTTTGATAATTTTCCGCGGCCCGCTGCGAGAGGACGTTGATTGTTTATATTGTAGATCAGTGCTCCGCAACCGGTGTGCCGCAGCACACTGGTGTGCCGTGAGACGATGTTAGGTGTGCCGCGGTACATTTTTCCAAAAAAAACACAAATAATTTTAAGACAAGTATCACTACAAATGTACTAAAGGACCTACCAGACCACCATTGAAAACAAACAATTAATTTTGGATCCGTTTCAAAAACATTTAACTTTGCTGCAAAAGAAATTTCATCATTATTTTCGTACAATCAATACGACTGGATTCGAAACCCTTTTGCAAATAATGCCGAAAATTCTATAGAAGCGCTTTCCCTATAAATTCGAGAGAAATTGGTTAAATTGAGAAACGACGGGACGCTAAAACTGAACTTCGCCGATGTTTCATTGGCTATTTTCAGGATTTCGGTTAATACAGAATATCCTCGGATTTCCGACAAGGCTATCGCAGGTCAGCTCCCATTTATACGACATAATATCTAGGTGAGCAAAGTTTTTCAACTCAAGTTATAATTAAAAATAATAAGCAGTCTTGCTTGAAGGGTCTTGATTGACGGCTTCGGGTTACTCTTTCAAATATCAAGTCAAAATATATAAAACTTTTACGTTCATTGAAAAAAGCTAAGTTATCACATTAATTAGTTATTGATAATACAAATACATGCCAATCTGTATATTTAGTTCTTCGTCGTGTGTTATGTTGTTTGTATATTTAATTATTTATCAAATAAAAAAACATAAGCTAATATAATTATGGTGCATGGCCTCTACAAGGGGGAATTGACAGGGCTTTCTGGGAACTCAAGCCAGGGGACGCCGGCGTGGCAGGTCAACCAGATAAGTGAGATAAACACAAGTTACAATTTTGCTCGAAAAGTAAAAAAAGTTGCCTGCGGTGCTATTTTACTGCACTGATATTAATATTTTTAAACATACGATTGTAAGATACAATTTATTAATATGTAAATACTCGACAAATAATACAATTGTTCTCAACGCGACAGCTAACCATAATTCAAGTGAATGTATTAATAAATACAAAAAATCGCTAAACATACAATCAATACCAATATTTTTCCTCGAACACTATTTGAAAAACGCTATTTTAGAGTATCACACTATCTTTAACCTTAGCGATAGGTAGAGGGCGTGCCAAAGCTCCTGGCCTGGGGTCCCTTTTCAGGATGTGGGGTCCATGTTTTGGTGTATAAATTGTTTTACGTGTGGTGTGCCGTGGAATTCTCAGAAGACCTTTGGTGTGCCTTGGGTGAGAAAAGGTTGCGGTGCACTGTTGTAGATTGTTTTAATTTAATAATTTTTATTTAATTGTTTTTAAATAGGTATGCCTTCAAAATAAAATACAGTTACACCAAAAAATGAATATAAAGTGATTTAACATTTTAACTCACTAGAACGCTAGATCAATGAGAACACTGAGCTTGTTTCTTTGCAACAAGACGGTTCCGTGTCCCCCCCTAATAGGAGACAATGACACCTGAAGTGTGTTGCTTATGTCCTTTTTATTCGATTGTTTTGTTTTGGTTGCTGTCATTGCAGAAAACCCCGCTTAACACAGATAGGATGTCGGAAATGGCAATAGGGATTTAAGTGCTGCGGTGGCAATCTCAGAGTATTCCGCCATGACTTTAATCCAGAAAACTGGCAGAGACGTAGTTTTAAGGCCACCGTCATTTGCAATCTCTCAGCTCCCAGTTAATCTCTCGTCCATGGAAAGTAGCACAAACCCTAGAGAAATTAATACACCACAGTAAATAAAATAGAAATAATTTAATGTTCCTTGGGCGGCCCGGTACCATTTGATCCACGGACCGGGGCTTGGGGATCACTGGTCTAGATGTTGAATACAACCTTATTTTATTTAGATGGAACCCAAAGTTGTGATTATATTGAGATGCATGTCGCGTGCTGTCACGGCGAAAAAAAAGTCTATGATTTCGTCATTTTGCAGAATATTTTGAACGAACACGATCTCTGTACATTCAATAATGGAGTAACCAAGTAACAAGCCTCTGTAAATTCAATAATATTTTGAACATAACCTAACCCGCAGACCATAGATAATAGACAACATTCTAATAGAAAATACATAGTGCCAACCACTAAAAACAAAAAACCTGATTTTGACACGAAAATGTGTAGATAATATTATGTAGAATATGATGAAAACATTCAAAACGTCATGCATGTGTCGATGCACAGTGGTTCAACGTGAGGTGACCTCATTGTTGTTTTGGTGGTTTCGGGAGATTTTATCAACTAAAAATGTTCGTTTAAAGATTCAAAATGTGTTACAGGATAGGAGCATCAGTCTGATAACAATTTAAACACCAAGAAAAACGACATTACACACTTTTTTCCCGTAGCGGCATTATCTAACTGTCGGATGTCGGGAATGTCGGAAACTTATAAGTGCCTAAGAATGACATAAGCAAAAAATTGTACGCTGCGTTATTATTATAGCAAAGAGTACCTATTTTAAGAAACCGCCTTCTTAGCAACAGACAATAATTATTCAACCCAGATCTGAGGATATGTTCCATGCCATATGCCGTATGGGCACTAGAGAAGAAAATTACACTTTCACCTGAGGATGTTTACACAGTGTTCTTAAAACTCGTTGGGGTGACAGCATCAAAACTAGACACCGATTTATATAAGCTGGCGTACACGTCATCACGGTTCTTTTATAAACTAGTTAGCAGGGGTCGACAATCCGTGGCTCGTGAGCCACATGCGGCTCTTTGGGCATTGGCGTGCGGCTTTTTACCAAATTCACAGTTTTTACAAAAGCTTTTGCAAAATTCACATTTTTTATTTTTTATCATTACTACACTTAGTATATTATTTATAATGAGTATACTTATTATATTATTTATAATGACATTATCGCGAGACTCATGTTTCCTCCGTGATGGTTGATGCAAAAATTATTGTTTTAAATCCGCCCATTGTGAAAGTCGGCAAATTAAATTTTCTCCATTTCATATTGACACGAGCACTCTTGAAATACAATTTTATTTATGGTTTTAACAAGCAAATAGTTATGGAGCTCCAATTTTGTAGGTCTTGCCACCAAAATTGGGGATTTGGAGAGAGAGAAATGCAATTTAATTTCACAACACAAGTGGAGCGCTCTAAAAGATCTACATAAGGTAGATACTACGATTTTTAATACATGGACTAGCTTTCCTAACTCATGAACAATCATTTTCAAACATGAATAATATAAATAGCATTTAGAGAAGCCAAATAACCGATGAGAATTTGGAGTCGCGCCTAAAATTAAAAACCACATGTTACATACCAAACATACAAAAACTCATTATCACAAGGTCATTGTTCACATTAGTTTTAAGGAACGCGTGTAATTAATATTCTGTAAAAAATATATTTATAATTTCAACAATAAAACAAATGTTTACGTTAGTTTTATTCGGGAAATCTTCTTCGCTTAATAAATAAATAATTATAAAATATAATTAATTCATTTAAATAAAACATATTTATAAAAATATACGTATGGCTCTCGTATTTTTTTCAACCGTTGTGCCACTCATATTTGGCTCCTTTGGTCCAAAAGTTTGCCGACCTTGAACTAGTGGAACTAAATTCCTAAATTCCCCCCGCTTCAGCATCTTAACACTGCATTACGTCCGCCCCCCGCCAACTCCATCGTCAATGTGATGTTAGCGACGCGATGACGTGTACGCCAGCTTATAGAAAACGGAGTCTAGAAATTTAACATACCTCGGCCACATTAGCACATGTAGCTCTCTATGGTCCAGGTGTACTAAGGTGCTGGCTTTTCATCCGAGTTCCATTTACGGTGATCAATATCATGATCGACAAAAAAGTAGAGATCAGTCTAATGGTTACCGATTTTCGGTAAAGGATAACACAAGAAGAGAATGAATGTGATCTTCTACTTTGTTACAATTATGTTGTCAATTCTTGACTGTAAATGGTGACTTGAGTTTAATCTTGTCAGTCCTGTACAACAGTCTGAACAACACATGTGGAAATGTCTTGAAATATATATGGAAAGAGAAAAGTTATTCAAGTCAGTCCAAGCAGCTGTTGGACTCATCGGGCCCTCTGACCTAGTCGCCACAAAAACCAATTTTGGTGCATTTATGAAATTTTGATGCTTTAGATTTTTTGACAGTAAAGTTTTATAATGCAAACTTTTATTTATATCGCAATATTGAATCTCATGATAATATGCCCGATTAACATCGAGTGTGGTGCTGGGCGATTACAGTTTTTTTGGGTCAATAAAATGTATTTCCATTTTAAATCGACGGTGTTACTGTAAAGGATATTATTGAAACTTTTATAGTAAATAACTACATAATTTAAAACTCTTAAAAATGTGTTTATGTATATTTAAATTAAATTTCATTATGTAAATTCATTCCGGAAAAACCGCCCTCAGTCTTGGGGTTTGTTTATGATATTTATTTTTTTACTTTGACGAATAGGCAGTGTAAAAAATGGCGCGCGTGCTCTGGGGCCAAATTCTGATTTCCAATTACTAACTTAATGAAGTCCCTCAAAAATCAACCCCATAACAAGTTTTAAGCCGACGATTAGCATCTCTCACAGGGATGAGCGGTTTTCCCTACACCCTGTACTGTATAAACAGAATCTTCCGGAATATTTTAAAATCACGCGGTTGTTTGAAAATAAATTACCGCAAATTAAAAATAGGTACCTAAGTATAATTTTTCACAAAAAAACAACAAATCATACTTTGTAGATATTTAACTGAATAACTGACAACCTTAATAATACAATAAAGCAAATACACTTACATAAACAAAACAAGTAATCAGTTGAGAGTTATTTAAAAATAGTATCTGGTAACAAGTTTACGTTTGCATAAAAGTAACTGTGGCCTAAAGACTCATCATACCTTCACTTGTTATTGTAATAATCTATCCTCACCATATGGGAGACTAAAAATATTCTATTGTATTACGATTGTACCTGCTTGTTTTCTATTCGGACATGTTTGTCTAACCACTGAGATAAGTAAATAATTAATTGTCACGATAACCGTTTAACTTTGAATATTTTTTTTACTTTGAGTATGCACAAAGACTTTTTGTGGCATAAAGCTTGGTCGTACCTTTACTTTTTATCATAATAACCCATCCACGCTACACCTGGCATCTAAGTTATATTTATTTAGATTGTATTTAGTTTCTATCTGGACATGTTTGTCTAGCCACTGAGATAAGTAAATAATAACTGTTTAACTTTATAAATTTTTTTTACCGTGTAATAATAATTATTATATTAAGTATGCACAAAGAGTATCTGTGGCGTAAAGCCTCGTCGTGCCTTTACATTTTATCAAAATAACTCATCCTCGCCACACCGCAGACCTAAGGATTAATATATTATTTAATTTATACTTATATTCTATCCACACTATTTTTGTTAAGCCACTGAGATAAGCAAACAATTTGTCACCATAACTAGCTTTATATATTTATTACCTTGTAATAATAATTATTATTAATAAATGTCTAATTAGAGATGTGCTACGCAGGTACTTATCGTGTGTATTGTCTTCACAATAATCCGTATCTTCTAAATGTCTCTGATGCCTGTCTTCCCAACAAAGAGGTACCATCACTATTGATCTCCTCACTAAAATCTTCAAGAAATGCCTGAGAGAGAGATAACTATAGCTATTTATGTATAATTAATTGTAATAATGTATTATAAATAATATTGATAACTATCAAAACAAATTTCCTTTTTAAATTCAAGTGTTAATTAGGATGAATATAATAATATTCAAATATACGCAAAAAAAATATTTACTTATGTCATACTAACTCAATTAGAAATATATGTGCACAACATTATGTGTAGGTATAAATTGTATGTCCTTACGGGTTATTATCCATTATCTGTATATCTAGACATACAGAAACTCCCCCTAAACCTATAATATATACGTAATATGCTAAAGTGCCGAAAATAAACGTTATTCCATATGATTTTCTTCCAATAAGACTATCTTTTCAATATTTGGTTATTGATCTGAAACATTCAGTTATCGTTTCTAAATAAATTTTTTATAAATAATTAATTAAAAATTGAATATAAATGCCATACATAACCATATTGTTATATTATTAAAATATTTAGTTGACACTGATACAATGACCCGATAAACGACCTTCATCTATGACAATAACGCTAATTTATAATCCTTATAAAATAAACAATTTAGTTTTTTTTTTAATTGAATATATTTTGCTGAGTAATTAAAATATTATATACTTATAAATATGTATATGCAATATTTTTTTGGATTGACCATAGCATACCTAAACTATTATGGTTTGGTTCAGGCAGGGTTTAGTCGAATTTTAAAAACTAACCACCACCATCTACAAATCATACTTATAGTTCAATGAAAATAAATAAGTATAACTGACAATAGTGTGAACTATTTATTTAAGTTGTTATGTTTTTTAAGAATAATTTACCGTTAACAAGGCAGCAAACAGATAATCTCGATTCATTATCAAAATCTCTGATAAATTGTTATAGTATCTACAGTTATTATGCAGTTATTATAATTAAAATAGAAAAATATATTTAAATTATTACACGGCACTTAAAAAAATTGGAAAATCTTTTTAATTATATTTGAAAAATGTTTTTTTTACTGCACATAAGGGCTAAATTTTCAACATTATGGAAAATAATAAAATATTAATTCAAAAATACCTTGCACTTTTATTATTTAAATTACTTATGTACATAGGTAGTGTATTAATTATTATTCCAAAAATACTTTATCCTTGTATGATTTGTTTTATTTATCTGACTTTGATCTTAACATTTCCTCACTTAGCAATATATTTTAAATTCAAATCCACCTTACCCATCCATATTTTACTATTAAATTAGCTTTTAATTATTTTTTGCATTCCGAATATCAAAGGTCATCAAACGTGTGACGTGTTAATTTAATGTCATAAAATATAAAATAATATTAATTGTGAACCTTTGCTGCCAAATAAAGCACCCTTCTTATGTGATCTCCCACGCCCCAGGCCTTGCAATATTAAAATTTGGAAGTCATTAGGCGAGAAAATGAGGCCACTGGCAGAAAAGATTCACCCAAGGATTCCGTTAACACAAGATAGAACCCTTCATTTTTATCTCATATAAATCACCTTTTACACAAACTGTTATAAAAACAATAAATTAATATTTTAAATTTTGTAACAAATTGTGTGTTTAAATTGCCAAAAAAAGAGAAATATCTTGTTTTGATAGATTTTTTTTAAAACTGAAAAGAATTACTATATGAGAAGAGCTTTCTTGTACAGTCGACGCGCTAGGAAAAGATCATCCACTTTAATATTTTAAACTGCCCCTCGAAAGCGCTGAAATATTGTACGAAATTTAAATATCTAATTATAAATGATAATTTAAATCAAGTATGAGCTAAGGCTTTTTAGGCGTTTAAAATATTATTCGCGTAAAAACTTTCCCTCACATTAAGCTCCCGGAAAGTTTTAGTTAATCTTTTTCCTTAAAAAAAATATAAAAAAAGCTTGTCACCGCTGAATTTCAAGGATACTTAGTTAAACTTCTCTACCAGACTCTAATTCTATTTTTGAATACTTACAATACCTGTTCATAATACTCCATAATTTATTGTTTTCTTTACTAAACATATTTTTTGAGAATACAAGATTATAATTATTATTTTAATTAATAACTTTTCAACTGAAATAAGGTCCATTCCTGCTAGTATTCACCTGTGTGACCCTGATAAATATTTAAAAAAAAAATGGAACCATAAGTTGTGTTTCCAGTATGCAAAGTCTGGCATTGTTAATAGTAATTTTTCTTTTGACCATGTCCGATCATAATACGATTATAATAATGGGCCTCCACATATTGAAGGTTTGTATTAACAGATTTTTATTTTTTACGAGAAATATATGTTAGCCACATGCTCCACCTATTAGGTCCGCACTCTGAATCCAAGCATAAATTAAAAAACAATGTGTGTATTTGCCAGACGCAGGATTCGAAACTAAGATACACGATATTTTAAGTTAATGCTTAATCCACTCGGCCATTGTGGGCGCTAAATTAATTCTTTTTTTTTTGCACCATGTCCGATCCCAATAAGATCATAATATGGGCTTCCACAGAGTGGAAGATTGTTTTTTTTTTTTTTCTTTATTTGGAAGCAATTGAGCTCTTCTCTGAATGGAAGGCTATTCTGCTTTACAATGGTTTACAAAATGTATACATACATTTTTTTTTTAACGACAAGCATAAATAGTTACATTGTTAATGATACAGAATTACATTTTTGTTACACTATACACTAGACATTTACGTTACATTTTTGGAGAAATTCATGTACAATTTTCATAACTGAAATATTTGGTTTTGCCAGGAACGAATTAATCGTAAAAGGAGGGTATAACCTGCATTTCCCCAACTTATTCAATAACACTTCTCTCTCCTGGTCATAGGCATCACATTGCCAGACAATGTGGTTAAGATCTTGAGTGGGATGTCCACACTGACACTGAGGGCTATCTACCACTTTAATTTTGTACAATGATTCGTTGAGACTGTAATGCCCTGACCTGCTTCTAGCTATTGTCACTATTACATCTCGCTTTATTTTACAATGTTTACTAAACCAAGTTTTAGGAGATCTACTATAAAAGTTTTGATAGTAGTGTGTTCCCTTTTCTTTCTTAAGATTTTCTAAATATTTACCGTTATTTTCGCTCATTGTTTGTTTAAACTGGGCCTTAAAATCTGTGAATGGAATTCTTATATTTTCTGATGGGTATTTTACAGATTTTTTTGCCAATTGATCCGCAATTTCATTGCCATTAATTCCTTTATGTGCTGGAATCCAGTATATCTGTATATTTGTACCGTGTTCGTTACTATTGCTAAATTTGGAAATGTTGGTTCTAATATTAAGAATGTAGTCATTAGTTTTGATGCTGAAATTTGGATTTTCGAGCGAGTGAATCAGACTTAAGGAGTCAGTGAAAATGTTGATATTTTTATTTTTGTAATTAAGTGCAATTTTAGTGGCTTCGTATAAGGCTAAGCACTCTGCTGTATAGATGGAAGTGAATCTGTGGACACTTTTGGCAACCGACGTGTTGGATTGGGGGAAGAACACTGCTACACCTACTGAAGGTGAATCGGGAATTTTGCTTCCATCCGTAAAAATTTGGACTACATTTTGATTGCTAAATTTGGACTTGAATAATAAGTCGGGAGAGTCGGAGTGCGATAGCTCCATTCCTATTTTTGTATTAGTTAAAACTTTATATATAATATCCTCATATGTATAATTAAAAAAGTTGTAGAAGTCTCTTTTTAAAATCAGATGATCAATACAATTTACAGCTTGGATACTTTCTTTTAAAATTTGAAATCTCTTCGGAGTACGATCTCGCGTTATAGTTGTTTGTAGAAATCTGTTGACATTGTATCTCGTATTAGAAGTACGGTTTGACATACATTTTACCAAGAAGTTTTTACATAGAAATTTAGATCTTTCTTCTAGTAATGTTATCTTGGCTTCGGCAAGTAGTATGTTAGTAGGTGTACTTTTTCTTAGGCCAAGAGCCAATCTGATAGCATGGTTCTGTAGTCGTTCTAACTGTAGTTTTTCTCCTTTATTTTTTGGGAAGTAAATATAGCTTCCATAGTCCATTATGGATCTGATGTAGCTTTTATAGAAAGTTATTAGAGTGGAAGGGTGTGATCCCCACCAAGTACCTCTGAGGAACTTTATAATGTTGGTGGCTCTATTGACTTTCTGGGCAATGTAATTGACATGTTTATCAAAAGAAAGCTTGAAGTCAAAATAAATACCTAGAAATTTGGCTGATTCAGTTGATTTAATCATCATATCATTCAATTTAATTTGAAATTCTCCCGGCAGTATTTTGTTTTTGTTGAAATGTACGAATACCGTTTTCTCCGGAGATAGATACAAACCCAGTTTGAATAGATTATTTCTAATTGTTTCTAGTGCACATTCCATTATATTTTTATCCTGATTGGGGTCTTTAGTTTTAAGGAACAAAGATATATCGTCTGCAAATTGGGAGACTGTTATAGCTTTCGGTATATTGCGAACAATGTGGCTAACGTATATAATGTAAAACAGCGGACTTAAAATTCCTCCTTGAGGAACGCCTTTATACAGTGTTCTCGGGAGATCTATGTTTGAATTAGTATAGATTAATCTCTCGTAGACAAGAAAAAAACAGAATTTAACGAGTTTAAAGGGGCACCCTATTTGTGCCAATATTTCAACGAGAATATCTGATTGAACGTTATTGAAAGCTCCAATCACGTCCAAAAAAATACCTAGCGTATGTTTTTTTTCATTAAAAGATTCTTCAATATACATTGCAACATTTGTTAGGTTATCCGCACAGGAAAAACCTTTCCTGAATCCGGTTTGTGTATCTGGGATAATTTGTTCTCTTTCCAGCCACCAGCGAAATCTATTTGCGACCATGATTTCTAAGATTTTGCAGACACATGAGGTCAGTGCAATAGGTCTTAAGCTATCCGAATTAGGTTTATTAATAAAATGTATAAATATGCTTTTCCATTCGTCAGGGAATTCCATGCTATGAAACATGAGGTTAAAAATGTCAAGGAATATATGTTTTATTGGAGTGGGAAGCATATTAATGACTTCATACGTTATCCCGTCCGTTCCAGGTGCGGAATTATGTTGACGAGAATTTAATGCTATGCTGAATTCTATGAAACTAAAGTGAGTGTCGAATAGCGTGTTATTTTTGGTAACAGGGAAAATATTAGGGTTACTTGGAACCCACGGTGGGCATAGTCTTTCAAGAGCAGCTTCAATTTTCTCTTTATTTTGCATATTTTGTTCAATACTATCGGGTCTAATTTTTATCCATTTGTTTTTAAAAATTTTTGCTTTTTCCCATGTATACTTAAGGTCTGTGCTAAAATTGATGGTCTCTGCAAATTTTCGAAAGCAGTCACTCTTTTTCTTTTTAAAAGTTTTTTTAGCTATGGCAGCATTCTTTTTGTATTCAATTAAGTCTTTAAAATCTAAGGTAAATTCCCATTTTTTTAAGGCAGCTTTTCTTTTTCTCTTTACCTTATCACACTCTGAATCCCACCATTCTACTGGATTGCTATGGCGAAATTGGGGATTATTCCCTTTTTTTGGGGTGCAATCTATGATTGCTTGTGTGATTTTTTTAATGAGGAATTTATACTGCGAGACTGAACTTAAACTGAGAAAAGAATCTGTTTTGAATTCATTAATATTTTCAGCCATTGTATTTTTAAATTTAACCCAATTGGTTTTTTTGGTCTGGAACTTGAAAGTCTTTTTGAAATAAATTGCTTTTTGTACAGATAAATTAATACGCACTGGATAGTGATCCGATCCCCGGGGGT
The DNA here is from genome assembly GCF_057557595.1 of Rhyacophila brunnea. NCBI lineage: Eukaryota > Metazoa > Arthropoda > Insecta > Trichoptera > Rhyacophilidae > Rhyacophila > Rhyacophila brunnea. The sequence continues at coordinate 23,167,370 of NW_028232904.1, read as the reverse complement.
CTTCATCTATATTTAATACAATCTGTTGTAGAAGATTAGGAGAAGAAAAAACTAAATCAATATTTGATTTTGTACCTCGTCGCAGATCAATACGGGTTTTAGTATTATTGTTTATTAAAATTAAGTCGTAATCAGCTAAAGTATAGATGATTCTAGAACCATTTATATCATTTCTATTGCAATTCCACGCGACATTGTGGGCATTGAAGTCTCCCACCAATATGGTTTTATCATCTAATAGAGTATTACTAAAAACTTGGTCCCATTCCTGAAGCGACAGATTTGTATTATTTCCGCTATTGCTCGGGGGCCTATAAACTGCAGTGATATTAATTTTATCTTTAAGGTTAGTCAGTGTAATGCCCAAAACTTCAGTGGATATGTTCGGAATGATGAGGTTGTTAATAGCTTTGTAAGCTATAGTATTTCTTATAATGAAAATTATACCTCCTCCTCTGGCGTACGTCCTGTCTCGCCGAAGCACCATAAAACCTGGGAAGCTAATAACTATGTGAGGAATGGTGTCGTTTAACCATGTTTCCACGCCTATAAAAATATCAAGTTCATCTAGCATCACTCTAAGCTCCTCTAGTCTATTAAGAATGCTTCTTGTATTCCAGAAAACAATACGTATATCAGATTGAATAAATTGGTTAACTTTGTTGCTGGAATTATGCATTATGTTATTGTTCCTCTTGTCCTTCCAACGAACTAATATCTTCACTGGAAACTTTTAATTGTGGATTACTGAGTCTTTTCTTGATCTTTGTTATGCGACTTTTAATGCTGCGTTCTTTTAAATGACTATAGATTTCTGTTAGCATGTTATTAAGAGCTTCTATATCAGTAGTAAATTCATTAGCAATCATTTCGGTATTGGGATTTCCATGTGTTTTTACAAGGAAACTGAGTAATGTTTCATAATCGATTGGAAATCTATGACGATTACTTTCAACATGTTCCTTGGCAGGTAACAAAAGTTCATTTGTATCTTCAGTGGATACTTTTTTTCTTTCTTTTTTTGATTTTTTTGGTGTCTGTTGGAGTGCAGGAATGCGTGAGATTGCATTATTTTTCACTGTATCTTCAAATTCAAATTCTACGCTGCTGATATCAGTTGGACTGGTCAACGGCCTTTTTGAACCGATTGGCGTATCCTTGTTGATAATAGAGTTGTCCGACTCTATATCTGCGGCTAGTTCATCCTCCTGGAGTGTATTTTTTCTCTCTAACGAAAGAGAGGTTAACACTTTTGGTACATTGAGAGAGTCAGGCAATTGTACAGTGTGAGGTTCATTATTTCCAGTTGTTTTACAATATTTGGCCAGATGGCCCTCTTCTTTGCATATAAAGCATGTAAATTTTTCGGTGGAGAAGTAAATCCAGTACAGGGTATTATCAAAATTTATTTGCATTGACTCTGGCAGTTTAATAGTGTCTTCTGGGTTTACATAAACCTGTCTCCGGAAACTTAAAATATGTGCATAGCCCGGTTCGTTAATACCAGTTCTGATGCTTGTAATACGTGAAGTAGTTTTTATGTTTAATTCGTTGAGTTTTGATTCCAGAACGCTGTGTGGGATTATAGGACACACGTTTGATATTATTATCCTCTTTGATTTGGTGATCAGCGGCCTGATTTCTAGTACGTGGTTTCCAATTTTAACTGTTTCTTTATTTACTGTTAATTTATCTGCTTGTTCTTCACTACTCAAGTATATACATATTCTTCCCTGGGAAATCCTAGATACATATCTTATATGACACGGACCTACCTTATTCCCGATTGACAGTGTATATTCTCGTATAGAGATGCCCTCGATAGCATCTAAAACGATGGCTTGCTCCTTCTTCGGAAATTGCATTTTTTGAGCAACTGATGCATAAGACATTGTTTGTTGGGTTTCTTTTTGGTGATCCATTGCTGGCAACGTTGTATTTTTGATTTTTAATAAGCGCCCCTGTAGTCAGAGACACTTAAATGTAAACAACTTTGTAACAATAATTTATTGTTACGCCGCGCGCACAACTGGTTATTATTAATTTGTAAACACTCGCTATCTCGTTTGGTGACGTGCGACGGTCGCCGAGCACAAGGAACAACTGAGTGGAAGATTGTATTAACAGATTTTGTTACGAAAAATGAGTGTCAGCCACTTGCTTAACCAGTTAGGTCCTAAGCCTGACTCAAACACAAATAGAAAAATAATATGTATATTTTGTCATACCCAGGATTTGTACCTGGGACCCACGACGCTATAGACCGACGTAGTAGTAGTAGTTTAATATAATATAATAGTATTAATAAGTAGAGCAATAACTGTGTTTATCGAAATTACTTAGGATATTGATATTATATTTCACTTAAGTGATGGTGATTTTAGGTGTCGGTATATTGTTTTAAAAAATTCTATGATAGTGTTTTATTTATAACTCATTCGGTAAGGTTTTTTAATTTTTTGTATTTACTTAATTACTTCGTTTCTATTAAAACTGTTTTCTTTAATGTTTTAAACGTGTTGAATTTTACAATATTGTTACATTTATTATTATGATTAGACATCCAAAAGCACTCTTTCGCACTCTGTTTTTGGCCATCAGAATATTGTTATCTAAATTGACCTACCACTGTGCCTAAAGCGCAAAGTTTTCAACCAGTGTGTACGTTCCGTAATCACATATGCGAGTGAAACATGGACCCTAAGTAGAAGAGATATTCACATAGAGACAACGTGGTATGGAGAGGTACGTGCTGGGCATAACGCGAAAGGACAAAACGAGGAATGAGTGGATAGATAACAAAGTTTACTAAAGGCCTCAAATGGAAATGGGCTGGACACAAAGCTTGAAGAAGGGACAATCGTTGGACAAATCTAGTCATTCAGTGGAACCCAAGAGATACAAAACGTCCGCAAGGTAGACCTACAGGCCGCTGGATTGATGTCATGATAAAGCTCTGCGGATGTAAGTGGCAACGCAATACACAGGACCTATAACTGTAATAAGCTTGGAGAGGCATTTATATAGCAGCGGATAGGTTCAGGCTGATGATGGTGATGATTAGCTTTGATATTCAATATATTTGAAATTTATTTAGATAGCTATGCATTATTTATACAACGTTTTTATTAGCTCGTATTCTTGTTTGTCCGGTGGTTGTTTGTCCAGTACAAATCTTGCAATCAATTTTTTACTAACTTTTCGACTAGCTAGACATTTGAAACTTTTAGAATATATCAGAACACGATGCCAATGCATTCTTTTAATACTTTTAGCCATGTTTAAGCAGAATTGATATCATTTTCAGTTAATTCTGTTTTGTATGGAAAGTTATTTCAGAAAAATCCGTAATCCAATCCACTAGTATTGGTTGCTAAGAGGGTGGTCCTAGCAACTTAATTATTAATATATACGTGCGTTATTATGGAAATCAAAATGAAATGTCAAAATGACATTTCAATATTCTATATTTGTTTGTTTGTTTGTTTGTTTTTTATTTACTTCATATCAAGTACAAGTTTGAGCATATTGAGCATAATAATTCAACAGAAAATTTAAAAACGTTGTGTATAAAAAGTTCTTTTTATCTTATAATTATTTAAATATCTTATTATATTAATTTTTGGCTTATTATGCGTCGCCTAAATGCATACTAAAACAATTTATGAGGTATTCCAAAATTGCGTTTAATGCACTTAAATATTGCCGGTCTTAGTTGAATTAAATCCACAAAGCATACCTTTGTATCTAGTGTACCGGGTCTTAATACTAGGCCATACCTATGCTAGGTCCCGCCGCACAGTGTCCCGACATATTTCAGTCCTGGCCAAACCGAACCGAACCGACACCAAATGGTCCGGACGCTCAAGTGCCTCCGGGACTCTGGGAATAAATTACATCTTTAACCCTTCGGATAAATCTGCGCACTCGTATTTAAAAGCTTTCCGAAATACATTTGGCGCAAAATGAATTCGAATTTGAATAGGAGAACTTTTCTTACGTTATGAAAATAAACGAATTTTTGATAATTTTGTAAACTCCATTATGCTATTATAATTGTGGCACCTAAAATAAGCTGGGCTAAATCATAATATATCTGTAATTTTAATATTTGCAATATATTTTAGCGTTTAAAATTCATACTAATTTTCAAAACATTCGAATAGGGTTCAAATTAATATTGCGGATTTCTTTTTTTAAATAAAACTTGAATCAATATTTCTTCATGAAAATAAAAGCATTTGCACTGGATTGTTGTTTTTTTTGATAAAAAATTGAAACATAATATAATATAAGATTTTTTTCTTATGGAACTCGAACGAGCGGAGCTGTTTGCCAGGGTCCGTCCTCACACGGGCCCAATTGGACATGGAGATCTGATAGCAACCGAGGGCAACTTGGCAGCATTCGAGAAATTTGCAGCATCGTATGGGGAGCGGGATAGTCCCGACTCCTCTGTAGAATCATCCATTTCAATTCGCAACACTTAGTATGCTGGTACACAGGGCACAGCAGACAGCAGAGCCACTCTAAAAATAAAAATATATCTTTCTTAACTTTCTTCTTTAAGCACTACGGTGCATGATTGCAGCATCAGTCTCTTGCGGCTCCGTCTCGGGACGGAATGAGCACTTAAAATCACTTCTTTCAGACACGTTTGTGTGGGAACTTTAACGTAGTACGTATATTATTATAACTGAGGTATTTTAAAATAATGTAGGTATATTCAAAAAAAATGTTACGTCTCAAATTTTTTGAATCATTTATTGAATAAAAAATAGTTCACTTACGTTATAACTGAAATTTGGATAAATCCCGTCGGTTAGTAAGTATTTTAATTGATACGTTGATTAATCCACAAAAGACGATTAATAAAAATTAACGCAATGTGTTGAGCACTTCAAGATGTAAAAACTATTAATTAATTATGTTTTAATTAGAGAACATGCACATGACTCAATCAATAAATCACATTGGCGCGAATCCAGTGTATGTAGATTTGAGTCCCGTTGGGCATCGTGCCTTTTTAAAATATGTTTTCATGTAAGCATAATATAAAATATGATAGCAGGGAGGAACAATCACATATTAAGTCAATATTGCAAGTTTTTCAAAGAAATCTTTCCTTATTTTTAAAAATTTACATTTCAAATTAAGTCATTGAATTCATCAAATTCGACTTATGTCATTCCCCCCCCCCCCCCCCGCATCAAATTATTATCTGAGGTGTTTTCTGATTATGTATATTATTTAAAAAAAAAAAAAAAAAAAACATAATACAATGTACAAAGTTTCCCAAAACCCATATTAGTTTTTGGCTACATTAAATTTAATTATTTACACAATTTTTTTAAATAAACCTTACAATGAAATAATTGTATGATTACATTGATATTGATTTAGCCTTCCAGGATGCAGGAATCTATTCTTTGTGAATTTATAAACCAGGTAGCGATTTTTTAAGCATTCAAAGTAAATATTTAAGCCAGGTTTAATATCGCATTTTACCATATAGATCTCATAAAATACTGCAGTTGATTAGTGTTAAAGACAATAAAGATCTCCATCACGATCATGTGTTTTTGAAGTTCAAAGTGCATATTCTTCGTAATGTGTTACATTCCAAAAAATAATATCGAATGTACATTTTTCTAATCGGGTATGCACGTTCCAAGCATCAAGCGGGTTAAGTATTCGGCTTGTAGGGTACCTCATACGGGAATAAATTACATCGTTAAACTATTCAGCGCTGCCAACGCATATCGCCGTCATAACCACACACATAATGAAGTCGCTTCCTTTCCTCCGTGTTTCATATTACTGACATAATTGATGCCCGCACTGTCTCTCTGAGGGGTTGTCTTGGATGACTCAAAATTAAACATCCAGATAATTAATGAAATATTAATCAAATAATTTTGAAGTTGACACCCTTTTCACTGTGTTTACTTTTTACCACGTTTTTATTAACTCATGTTCTTGTTTGTCCGGTATGGATTTTTTCTTGTGCAGTACAAATTTTTTCTTGTTTGTCCAAGATTTTTAACTAACTTCCCGACTTGATAGACCAGGATTTCCCAAACTATGTTCCGCCGAACCTGAATAGGTGTTCCGCGACAATTTGGATAGGTTTTATAAACTGCAACATATTTAAAGATCTTCTACTAAGTAGAAGTAAAATAAGTAAATGTGTTTTATTAACATTTTTTTTATTTTTCACTAGTAGGAATTACCCACCTAAAAATAAGCTAAGCGTTCCGTTAAAATTTCCGGGTTTGCGATGTGTTCCATTATAGAAAAAGTTTGGGAAACTCTGAGCTAGACATTTGAAACTTTTAGAATATATCAGAACACGACGACAATGCATTCTTTTAATACTTTTGGCCATTTTAAGTAGAATTGAATTAATTTTTAGTTAATTCCGTTTTGTATGTTTCGGAAAAAAATCGTTAAAAGTAATATTTACCACTCACTATTATTGGTTGCTAAGGGGTCCTAGCAACTAAATTATTAATATATACGTGCGTGACTATGGAAATCAATATGAAATGTCAAAATGACATTTCTGTATTCTATAATATTTATTCAGTATTTCTATCAAGTACAATATTTTTTTTTTATTAATACATAGAATTGTCAAGTTTATGTGATTCAACAGAAAATTTAAAAACGTGGTATATAAAAAGTTATTTTTATCTTGTAGTTATTATTCCTAATCTTTATTGAGGTGGAAAGTTATAAAGAATATCATTTGACAGCAAAGAGGAGTTTCTATCTGGGCAGTGTTTGTTATGATATCAACAAAAGGTATACCAAAACAATTGTATTACTAATCTTCAATTTATCTAAGCATCTCTTCAACTATATATTCAAATAAATAGATGGCGGTTGCTTTCAAGCACTGCATATTGTCCAAACATATTTACTGGACAAAATAATGGTCAGGGATTTTTATTTAGTGGACACAATTACTCTTAAATTCTATCTCTCTTTCCCCTACGCTCTCAAGAAGGCACTCTCATTTTCCATCTCCGTCTCCCGCCTAATGAAAAATGTGTCACGCGCCTTAATTCGACGGTGACATCTTAAGAAAAGTCGCCTTTTGAAAGGGGAAAAAAATGTAGACTTTTAATGCTATTAAGACAGGTGTACTGAAACCCATCAAAAACTGTATTATCATATTAATTTAAAGAATGCAACAATACATTAATATTCATAAGTTGAAAATACCTCAGATATATAACCACTATAAAAAATCATAATTTAAAAAATACAATGCCCGACGGGATTTGAACCCGTATAATCACTGGTATCGCGCCAGCTGTGTAATTAGTTATCATGATGGTAATATAATGAATACAAATAGCTATTTTACAATTACGCACGCACTAAAAAACACTTTAATGTAAAATGCCTCTCATATTCTCATGGTAATAAATTAATTGTCATTTTATCATGACAATTTTAAATATCTTGGATAAATCGTGCACCATGACAAATAACATATTTTACTGAATAGGAAAAAAATAGCTGATGTCAGAGGATCGAAAAAAGTGGAGAGAGTAAGCCGACTTGCACATCAAAACTCGTCTCGTCTGCAACGTGTCAACTACGTTGATGCGACGTCATCGTAATAAACAACTAGTGGTGCTATCAATCAATCGCAGGTTTTTTGGGCTGCGAGTCGAAGACGCCAGAACGCATATACACACTTACGAATTGGTCATTCCTATACCGCCTCGACGGTCGCCAAATCCAAATATCTATACGTTTCGAGAAGCTATGTGCGACTTTCGCTAGGTAGATTTTCGCAGTTTTCATATGCAACATCGGATCGAAATTCCTATAAGGTTTGATATAGTGCGGCAGATTAGGTGAGTTTAGATGTGAGAGTCAGCGAAGAGTTTTGGTATAGGTACACAGCTTTTTATAACATCAAAAATTTGTAAGCCTCTTCTCCTATTTTAATACTATAAAAAAACACGAGATAATTAATGTATAGTACCTTGTTTAGTTGTGCCTGAAAAAACAGAATATATACATAGAAAATATCAATTTATTAACGTGAACATTGATCTACTTAAAGAATCGACTGCAAAATAAATAAGTAAACATATAAATCTATTATCACGTGTTTACGGTTCTATACTTCGCTACTTCTGCCATCGTATAATTTCTCCTAGACAATCAGTTTATATCCTTTTCTCGTGTCTGAGTAGTCTGAAATAATAATAAAAAAAAAACTTTTGTGTACTCACAAAAAAAAAAGTTTTCCATTGAAAATTGTTGACAAAGCAACTGGAAGCGGTAGACCGGGGGATGAGGGGGCAATGGCGAGAGACGAAAACGGAGGAAGGCATACTTTATCGTTTGGAAACTTTAAGTGACAATTAAATTCTTGAGTGCCAAAAAGAAGAGGTTTTATTGAAATTTCTGTCACCTTATAATCTGACAACGGTGTTTAATGCCGAAATATAAAATTGATAACGACAAGTCTTTTGCTGAATATACAAGAGAAACTGCTTGATTTCTGTGACAGAATCGCTTCCTGCGTTTTATTATTATCATAATTCTGTTGGCAGTTTTCCATTATGTGTAATGGTTAATGATCATTTTGCCTTTTAAATTATTTTATAACCCAACACCTGAAACACTGACCTCTTCGACATCTCAGAGCCGAGTCACACCGGGCGACTCTGTACCGCGATTTCCTAACTATCGACTCGTGTGGCACCAGACGACATGACGTAATTGTGACGTCAGCCAATACACGCTCGAGGCATGTCGCCCAGCGCACAGTGCTCACCGTAGATATTATGTCGATGAAACACCTATATGTGTATGGTGACAATGAATAGCGCCGCTGTCTGAGTAGCGTTATTTTCTCGAATGCTATTATCACTCCGGTAGTACGTCACAATGATGTCATATGACGTCATGTCGACCGGGCAGCTGGCACTCGCAAGTTCTAACATAGGGCCCCTGGTCTCGAGACCAGACCGATGCATGCAGTTATATTGACCATGCCACACCTGGTCGCCCAGTAGTCGTGCAAGCAATAAAGTCGGGCGATTAGTAAAATCTCGTTCTTGCGCTCGGTCTGGTCTCGCGTCTCGCGGTATCACTGGTCGGGCGACCGGTAGCGATGTATGAAAACATAATTATAGCTATGTATTGAGTGCTGCCACACTAGGCGATCAGTCACGAGAACCACTCCGCGGAGGGAACGTATTTTTCGCATACTTGCGTAGGTACGTACATTCATTATTATTATTTATTGACTGCCTCTCGCCTGCAAGTCGCCGGCAGAACGTACATATTTTTTGCATACTTGCGTGTACATTCATTATTATTTTTATTATTGGCTACCTTTCTGGGGCCTTATGTTAGAACTTGCGAGTTGAAATCGCCCGGTCGACATGACGTCATATGACATTATTGTGACGTACTACCGGAGTGATAATAGCATTCGAGAAAATAACGCTAGTCAAATACTGGCGTTATTCATTGTCCCCATACACAAATAGGTGTTTCATTATAATAATATCTATGGTGAGCAGTGTGTGTTGGGCGGCTTGCCTCGAGCGTGTATTGGCTTACGTCACAATTACGTCATGTCGTCGGGTGACACACGAGTCGATAGTTAGGAAATCGCAGGCCTGGTCGCCGGTAAGTCGCCCGAGTAAATCGCCCGAGGAGACCAGTCGCGCGACTGGTTTCGAGACCAGAGTCGCCCGGTGTGGCTCGGCTCTCAATCAAGAGTTTTTAAATGACAATCGACTGACTGTATAAAACCATGTTTTGCGTCAGTTTTAAAATCAACGTGAAGAAAAATGGGGGGAAAAAAACATTGAGAGTATCAACAGCTTCAAATACCTGGGGGTGCACATCATGAGGGTGTACATTCAAAAAAAAGTCCTCGCTATATATAATATGAATCTAATTCAATATAATATCCTTCGTTAGATATAATATTTCCATTAATATTTATATACTTAAACAAAATGCTAGTTAACTCTAGTTCTATAGAGTTGAGCCATCGGAAAACTTAACGGACTAGGTTCATTCTTTATATTGTGTAGATTTTAGATAGTGTTAACAGCTGATATTATGAAGCCAAACGCAAATTATGGTACCTACTATAGATGTAATAGGTATTACGTGTTAAATTTCTTTCATGGTGTTCACTGTCAATTCTTGGTGGAAACAAATTGTATTATTAATTGAAAACATTATAAAACTTTTACACGGCACGAACACAATATATTATACCTATTAATAAAACCTATTCAAATTATCGTGTCAAAGGCACTGTTTTAAATTTAATCTCCAGTTTTTAATCACAACTTTTCTTTTGTAATATATTAATTCAGCATTTAATTAAAATTACTTTAACAAACAAAAATAATTATTTATTATGACAATAGGGCTGTGTTTTTAATTAAATTACTGTGTGTATTTATTCAAGTTATCACAATCAGTCTTCATAAACCGACTTCTGTAAGAATGATTTTAAAACTTGAACGTTGACCATACGACTTTTATTACACAGAACCATCCCCTATTCGGCGGCTTTTCTATTAGGTTTTTTTTAAACCCGCTTTTGTCGTTAATTTTTTGTTTAGCCTTTTTAAGCAGTAAATCAAAAAATACGCGCTAAAAGGGTACAAACTAAAAAAATAGTAAGGTTTTGATTGTGTAAGAAAGGGTCTAGGACGATTCGGCGCCGGGACAACTGGGAAAATTTTGAAAATAAATAGACGTTCGTGAATAAGTATAGGTACTTTTAAAGTATATATTTTATATAAATATTTATATTTAAATAATTTCGGCGTTCTGGAAGGCCGCTAAATACTATATATCGAGTGTATACGGTGGAGCTACAGAATGCTGGTTTAACCTGGAATGATGCAAGAAAACTGGCGAGCGACAGGGATTCTTGAAGGCACCTCGTTGTGTCTATATGCTCCAACTAAGGGGCGGATATGGCCGAAGAAGAAGGAGAATTTAAATGTGCACACATTAATAATGATTTAATTGTGCACAGTGGCGCACTCATGATTTAATATTGGGGGGGACCCAAGGAGGAGAATTTAAATAAATCCCATAGGCTTCTTTTCTTCTTCATATATTATTTTTACATATTTTCACAATACACGGCGGTATATTTGTAAAATTTCTCTTAGTTTTTATTAAATTGGAGGCATAGTGGCAGTAACCGTTGAGCATGTCATCAGCGACTGGTGGTTTGGAAGTGACCAACAGCGACCATGCTGGACATGTACGCCTAGTATGCTAAAACATTACTCAAATAATATCGGCTGTGCTACCCGCTTGATCTAGAGAGCTACAATATTTATGCCAAATTCCAATGAAAAAAAATGTTCTTTTGATTTACACCACCACTGACTATAGTCGTTCTTTTCGCCAAATGTTTATCGTCGATTTTTGGTTTTTTAATATTGAGGTTTCAAAATATTTATTGAAAAATACAAAAACTACAAAAAATCAAGCCTCATTGATATCAACAAACCATAGAATGCAGACTTGGGTCTTGATTAGGTAAGGTTACTAATGTACTTACACCAGCTATTCATTTTTTCCGACTATATTCTTTTTCAGCTAACATTACATAGCGTTTAAAATTGTATGTTGGCGCTAATTATCATGAGGTAGATGCCATCCCATATTTCCACCATATCTACTTTGCTTATTGTCGTCGTCCAGGCGCTTTAGTGAGTGACTGATTGACTGTTCAACCGTGTTTGCAAAACGGGAGTTACCTGTAGAACATCAAGGCATCAGCACCTGTACTGAGAGTGAGCCCACAGAGTGACTCATCCATGAGTTACCTGTAGTAGGCCATAAGATCGTTAAGATTTGTACTAGTTTGACCACAATTGCGTAATAAAAGCAGTCATTAATAAACAATCATATACTCATTATTCACCATCCGCAACAAGTATAACGTAACCGCGAGAGAGAGTCCGCGGCTCTCGTGTTGCTGTACGTAAGGCGCTGGCCTTCCACCCGAGAGTTCTGGTTTCAATTCCCGGTAAGGACAGAATATGTACGTGTTTTTCTCAAAGCCTGGGTGTCTGTGATTGTTCAAAAATTACTAACAATCACCTTGTTTGAAAAAGCAAGGATATGGTTATTAATAATTCTGAAGAAAAACAACCGTGAGAGAGTGATCGTATTAGTTGTGTTATTGCATGAACCTAAGACCAGCTGCATAAATCCAGTCGTTCAACATCATAGGTTAGTGGTAGAACTGAATCTCTGCGTAACAGCCCTCCCTTCCTACCGTCCACTAAAATCGTCACCACTGTAGAATTCGTTTTTGAATTCGATATATAGTAATATTATAATAAATTATGTATGTCATATAAAGAATACTTAATAATATTATATCATTCATTATTAATTCACGTCATTGACAAAATTCTTAAATTAATAAATTGGGGTTGCTGATAGAAAGGTTGTGTACAAGGTTGGTAGGGCTAGTTTTTATATTCTTAATAAAATTAGAGGGTAAAGTTTCCCTCTAAAAAAACCTATTGACGGATGAATCGAGATGCCAAACACGCGGTAAAAGATAATTAACATAATGGACATCCGCGAGTCAGACATTGAAAAAATGGCATATTATTAATCAAGTCGGCTAACTTGGGTCCTTAAGCCGAGCGTTATTTATCGATTTTTTAAACAACCGCGACTTGCTCGAGAGGAAACAGACACCATTAATTATTTCCAAGAGCCGAAATGTTAACGACAAGGACTAAAAACACGAATTTAGAACGATGTTAAATAAACTGTGTGATGGGCTAAGGAAACAATCTTATACTTACCTATATTTTTCTGAACAATTTTGTAAACATCAAAATATAGGGGTATACTGCCCTTACTGATATCTCGATAATCGGTTCAACAGTGGCGAAGGGTGGAGGTGGGCTCCTTAGATCTGCCATAAATAGTACAGTCACTTTGTCAGTCACGCGTATTTGTTTTCATTGAAATAAGACTACAATTTACAGATGGTGTTGGTTAGTTTTAAAAATTCAGTAAAACCCTGCGAAAACCAAGCTTAATAATAGTCAAAAAATACCTATATATCTATACAATATCTAAAATTATGCAAATAAATCATACATCACTTTGAATATTTTATATATAGAATAATATTTTTATCTATTATATATAGTTTAGGCAGGACTTAAGGCTATACCTCAGCTGAGACATGGTCTAAAAAGATCGTGACTATGCGATGCGCGGATTGTGCAAATGACGCGAGCCGAACGAAATATGATTTGTCATCAAAATTCAACATGCCTACTTTTTATGTTATGTTTATTATATATATTTGTAATAATAATAGTATATTCATTGACTTGTTTTCTTTTTCAAGTACCTACATGCGGAACGTTTTTTAGTCATCTTTACACGAATTAAGAATATATTCCCCCGACGCCATCACAAAACAAATTGACGTGCAAACAGATGACGAATGGCAACGCGGCCGAAATTTCGTTTCACATACAGTTGAAAATTATTTGCCGTTTCACTTATGTACGCTCTTAATGAATTTAAAAAATGAACGAACATTATGTGTAATGATTGGTATTATTAATCCAACGTAAACAAATAGGTAGCTTGTGAATGAAAAAGTGTGCATATTTTTTTTGTATCGCCCAAAAGCTACCTAAACTATTAAAGTTTGGTTAGGCAGGGTTTAATTGATTTTTAAAAATTAACCTACACCATCTGTAAATTGTACTCATAGTTCAATAAAAACAAATACATACGACTAACGAAGTTTAATGTGTACTATTTATGACAGATCTTAACAGCCTACCTCTACCCTTTACTACTACGGTTCAATAAGAACTTGTTTCGATAGTTGAGAAGATCAAAACAGGTTTTATTAATTAATGGGTGGATTGCTTATATTACCATTTCAGCATTACAGGAATAATATACTTTGTTATTTATGTTGTGTTATCAAAACCAATCGAAGTTGCGATGCGTAGTTGTCAGCAAATTTCTCAATCATAAACAAGTTCAAGTGGTCATAGATTTCGACCGCGTCTACTTTTTCCTTCTTTCCTCGACGATTCAGGCTCGTTGCAGAGGCTATTACCAAAGGATATGTGTTATGCCGTAGAAGTGGACTGGCTTCATATAGGAAGATCCGATAACTGGAGACGTGTGGCGAGAGACCGGAGTGAGTGGAGAGCGGTTGTGGAGGAGGCCAAATCCCACCCCGGGATGTAGCGCCGTGGAAAAAGAAGAAGATGTGTTATGATAAAGTGTAGTGTAGGTATATGAATTCAAACGTTGCTCTGAGAATACCAAAAGGAATCCGATTTTCTAACACCAAACGTTGCTTTAGAGTATTGTGTCACTCGTTACGACCAGATATATCGGATCGAATATTGAATTTTGCGTACCGGTGGCCATGACATTTTTAACCGTAACCCATGATCCCTATTAATATTTTCAAACATTATAATATTATTATAATGACTTATGAAATTTATTATGATTTATGAAATTACAGCCTTGATAAAAAATGACTGTCATAATGTATTGGATTGGTGGTATATTTATGGTGGATGGTATGTATTTCAATTGCATATATAGCTAATGACGATTATGGAAACAGTCACTCCTGACTCGTCTCTCAATCATGGTCCCTTGGCCACTGTCACTCCATCATTCGCTCAGATAAAAGGAGATTTTCTTATTAGGAGATCTTTTATGAAAAATCCGTAAGTAGCTCAACTTCCAAGAAAATTTGGATCCTATACTACTGTTCCAGGGATAGAAAGATGATAAATATTTTTCGCCTTCACCAATTTATAAATTATTAGCCTGCAATGGAGCATACTTTTTGGAAATTGATTTCAATATCAAGACATACAGGCAAACCCATCGTGCATTATTCTTGTCTCATTAATAATAGCCCATCAACTGCAGGCTCAATATTTTAACGCAAGCTTTAAGCTCTCGCGAAAGAGAGAAGTCGTCACTACTTGGCCTCGAGCTTTTTAAAGCGCTTCCTTAATTAATTGCCCTAAAAAAGTGTCACGAGATTTCGCTGTAATATTTTTTTTACGGTTCCTCCTCCTCTTTTTCGATCTGTAAGCCAGTGTTGCCATTTTTACTCAGAGATTTTCACACTGACCTTGAAGTATTTTTTGCGAATTCAAATTTGAGTATTTATTACATTATATTAAAATCGTAAGTGGTATTCGGAGATAAATAAACCTCAGTGGCGAAGACTCTTAACTAGACAATTATTTAATGCCAACCTTAATTAACATAAATTGTATACCAGTGAAATAATATCAAAAGCATTCAGAGATACGTCATAATAATAATGTAATAACTATCGCAATATATTATTATGTATACAGGTGGACTGCAGTGTATATTATTATGTACCAGTGTATCACCCATACTCGTATGCTCAAAAGTTGTCTGTGTTTTGTATAGAATATTATCAACGTAACAGATCATAAATTGTAAAAGTTGAAGGTTTATTAAAATCAGCCTTCAAGAAAATAACTAAAAATTGGATGATTTCAAAAAAGTGTTTTCTGCACCGTTAACTTATGTTTATTATTTTCTTTTCTCTCTTCTCTCATGATGCTCATCAGTTTTCTTGTATCATCCCACGCCATGCCAACATTGTATAGTGTCTGAAAATCCCGATAGGCGAAACCAGGGTCTCGAAAAACGATTCAAATGGAATAATACAAAAACTTAGTTCCATTAGAATTTAAAAATCTGTTAATACTAACATCCACTCTGCGGAGGCCTATATATGATCTTTTTAGGGTTAGACATGGTATATATATATCGTCACTGTTCAAGACAATTGTCGTAACCCTCAAAAATATCAAATTGTTCAGGAAATGAAAAAAGCTGTAGGCATTAGATTTAGGGATTACAATACCAGTATTTCAAAACCGGTATGCCAGTTATTATCAATACCGAAATACCGGTTTTAAAAATCCAAAATACCGGAATTTCCGGTATTAAGAGAGCACACTCGTTTACGTTTTTAAAAACGAATTAAGTTATGTGCTGCTAAAATGCAAATATATTGGGTGAATCCAACAGACCTGAACAAATATTAAAACAAATTTCATAAAATATATTTATGTAAGTAATTATCGCGATGAATTATTATCAAAATATTATTTTGAAATAGAAAATATCCGTGACAAAAATGTTCAATTATTCTATAATTTTATTATTGATGACTGTACAAGCGTTGAATTTAGGAAGCTTTTCCTGCAGCCGGGACTTATTTGCACTTGATGAACTTTTGAGGGCTTTTTAATTTTAGTTAGTTAAAATTATCAATATTTTCAAATTATTTGTAGAAAAATCACTAGTTCTACAATTAAATTCGTGTATTAATTAAGGCGCTAAGTACCAAAAAAATAAAAATTGACATTTCTATAGAAAAATGTTCTACATACCAATGCCAATAACGTCAACTATTGTCTAAGTGCCTCAAGCAAGTCAAAAAAACACAGCAAAATATTTAAATCTGGCGACATTGTAAGTCCGTTGGTTTTATTTATAATGGTGTAAGTACCACTGCAGTAGTCAACGACATTCAATATAAATTGGTTGACGAAGGTATGTTGACACTCGCGAGTTCTTAATTCCTAAAATTATGGAAGCTGCCGAGATTGCTTCACACTGTGAAAACACATTTTTCAAAAGGTCTGCTTCATGCAATTTTACAACAATGACTCAGTATTTTATAACCACAGGCAATACTACTTTTTGGTATTTAGAGCCTTAATTAATACACGTATTCAATTTATGATCAATACATATTTTTAAATCTCATCATAATAAATATAGGTATCTATGTAGGTTTTTGCTATAAAATAATATTTTAAAAAGATTTTAATATTGATAAGCATCTACTACTGTTTTTTAATGTTTAAGAAATTCCGGTATTAAAACCGGTATTCAATAAGGAATACCAAACAACCGGTATTGACATTTTTATTCGGTATTGCAATCCCTAATTGGATTTATGTTATATTAATTAAAAATTATCAATCATATTTGATTAAAGACGGAATTAAACACTCTGTTAAATTTTCGCAATGATAAGATAAGTAGATATTTAACTATTAATGTTTTTCATAAAAAAAAGGGTACTTTGGGAGAGTAATGTAAAAAAAAATCAACTCATAGTGAACATTGACAATTTTATTTGAAATATTATTACAAATTGAGAATTTTCTTTTATTGACACACTAGTGGTTCACGTTTAGAGGGTTACAGCATTTCGCTGGAATATTTTTTGTCAAGTTACAAATCGTCGGTATTTTTCAACAAACACGTATCTTAAAAAACAGAACTTTTCTGGAGAGGCAAATTATTCTCTCATTTTTTAATTTAGAAATAATTTTTTTTCTAAGAAATATCCATTTAGTATAGTTACACATATTTTCATGAAAAAACTGTTATGTGTCTTCAATATATATTATACTTTCGACCGATCAGTCATATTGTCGAAGATATGAGAATGCGTTACAACTTCAATGTGAATATTACTGCAGTTCAGTATTCTGTATACTTATAAACACGTAACTCAAGATACGAATTTATAATATTTAGAAAAGTCTTTTATTGTGATAAGAGTTTTTGTAATTACTTAAATCTATTATGTTATAAAGTATGTTTTGAGATCGGTACGTGTTAGTAAAATATGTGCGTATTCAAATGCTGAATTCATTAGTACATCAAACAACTCAAAATTGACAAAAATTAAGATACGTTACGTTTGTAGAAAATTAGCGACGAAATGGCTTAAAAATTAGTTTTGAATTATTTTGATATGAAATAATTTTTGGGATTTATGATGCTTGGCCAGTTCGTGTCAGAGTATGCAATAAGTCTATTGCCATCAAAATGTCATTTCGATGAAAAGTAAGCGTTACGACAATTGGCCTGTACAGTGACGATATATTGATGACTTAACAAATTTATTTTTTTATTGCTAGAGGATAACATTACGACGTATCTTACAATAGGTATATTATATTACTATAATAATATTATATATATATTATATAGCTTAATATCGCGATAAAAGCATTAGCTTCAGTTCACAATGTTTACGATATTGCAGTGAAACTTGGAACTTCTTAGAACAATAAATCTATCATTTGGAACAGTTAGCGCTCCTGTTTTTCTCTCTGTGAGACACTTCACTTTGGTCTAGTAGGGTACCTCACGATTAATAACATTATTCGTCGCTGCATAAAAAATATTCGCGAAAAAACAAAATGCAATATAAAATAATTACCCACAGTTTTGTAGGGCCTACCATCCAGCATGATTTGGCATGAAACCATTAATTTATAACTACAATTTATCTTGTAACATAATATTGTTAAAATTGCAAAACAAGCGATTTATGTGAGTCAATCAAATTTCAACAGAAAGCTAATTTAGCAAAATAATATAATAATTCAATTAATCAATAATATCGCAAATCAATAAGCAATGCTATATGGGTTTACCACGATATGTACAAAAGTTGTTTGTATAAAAATCAATCGAAGATCTTGGCATAAAAACAGCAAATGTCACAAAACACTTTTTTTTCAGGAGAGGGTAAAAACATAATATCTTGGTTGTCAAATTTTTTTTTATTAATTTGACAATGAGAAATTATAGAGAAACCGTATATGCACTATATGAATGTAAAAAAAATATTAAATTTATTTTGGTTAAATAGATATTTAAAAAAGAATGAGTGTGACATTTGCTGTTTTTACACAATTTTTGGACATTTGTTGTTTTTATTGCAAAATTAAAAAGATCGAAATGTAAATAGTATGACTAAAACTATAATTTTATTAAATAAAATAAAAAATATATATTTCTGTTATTTTTTAATCATAATACAACTTTTAATAAGGTTTAGACATATTATTTACCTATTAACAAACGACTTCAATGTTTCTAAAAAATCAAGAATTAAATATTTGAAAAAATGTTTTAATCATGTGCAGGTTAATACTGATAAGCTTCATATTATTATTATTGATTTAATTTAATAAAACACATTTTTTAGTATCTACTTATTCCACTTTTAATAAATAAATCTGGACCGGTTTCGTCCGCCTCTGTTTTTCTGCCAACTGTTTTCAACAGTTGAAAATGTCCCTCTAAGGCGGATGAAACCTATCCAGATTTATTTATTAAAAGTGGAATAAGTACTAAAAAAATGTGTTTTATTAAATTAAATCATTAACACAATGGATTTCCACCATGAATTAATTGATAGTTAACACGAAAAAAGAAAACCGATTAGTTTCGTCTGACACCTTCACTATTAGCAAATTAAACGATACATTTATTGGGTTTTGTAAATATTTAGCTAATTTTAAAATATTTTTTTATTTAGCTCCTTACAATGGAACTAATCCACCATATGTTGTTTTAAATGCAATCGTGACTTGCATTTGATTTTTATTCACTATGTACATTGAATCTTTCCCACATCCTAGAGAGAAACTGAAATCTTCGCAATGCACTTCTCCCTTACTAGCCTGGTCTATTTTGTACATTATAACTAGCCTACAAATTTTTACCGAAAAATGCCAAAGTTTTAACCTATATTTCATATTAAAAAAATCTTTTTCTCCGGTCTCTTTAGATTTTATAATGAAGGGCCCAGAATTTTCCTTATTACATCCAACTGAACAATAATGAAAGTCACCGTTATTTGGTAAAAACGTTGCATGGTTTTGTTATTTTTTCTCTTTCGAGACGTTTCATATGTCTATGCTAGTAATATCCATGATAAAATATATAAACAATCATAAGAAAATGTTATAAAAAGCATTAATTAAACGAATCAAGGATAATTTGACAGCTCAGACACTAAATTGTATGGAATATATACTAACATTACTAACGCCGCCTGGTGATAAAAGTGTAGAACTACTGGACCTTTGCTGTTTTCACACAAAATTGCCTGGACTATTGCGGTTTTTAGAAAAGTGGCATATTTTTGAGAGCAGATTTGAGGGATTTATGATTTTTTTTTAAAATATATCTTTGCACAGTTGTATGTAATCATACACAGGGAATATAGAAATGCAATAAAATGAAAATGGAAAAAAGTGGACATTTGATGTTTTTATGCCAAGATCTTCATCTTAATCAATTATTAAAACTGCATAATTGTTCAAATTAAAATCAATTGTTTATAATTTACGAAACGAATCATACATTGAAAAATAAACCTCATAAGCATGATTATCAAAAATATTCAAGTAGCTATTAGCAATATTTTCTATTATATCGAATCAGTATAACACACTCAGTAGAAGAAAGCAACATCGTCATTCAGTCATCCAAGATTTAGTCGTAAGGTGATCGTTTTGCTTCGCTCGATCGATCTCGTAATCCATCAGAACGCATTCTCGTGATATGACTCAGCTAAAGTATAATCTGTAAACTTATCTGTAATAATTAAATCAATATTTATTTGGAAGGAGATAATAAAACCAGGGTTCATTTCATTCACGCACCAAATTCTGAGTTATTCATTTAAGGAGTCAAACCAACCTACCCTCCGGTTCCCTATTCCATCTCACTTCCGAAAGTTTCATGGATTCCCAGCCAATAAGCGTTGACTCTCAGATGTGATACAAGTTTTTTTGGAGTTAGTTGCTACTAAACATTGACATTGATGCATAATATAACTAAATGCAAGATAGTTACATATCGTAAAATATTTGTAGTACAAGAACTTATAGGACTTTTTTTTAGCAATAAATTAGTCGGCGAAGAACCTTGCTTATGCCTCCTTACAATTTGTTCGGTAAGTAGTTTAAGACGTTCTTCGTCCAATTGCTGAACATTCGACCATGATAATCGAAACACGCTCCGATGGCAAGACATAAAAAACAATTATTATTTACTATGAATAGATATTATATGAATTGACAGAAAATAAATATAGGTATTGATTTACATGGAAACAAAGACTACGAACTGAAGAGATTGTAAGGAGCTATGGGGAAGTCTTTATCTGACAATGGATCAATCATGCCTGAGTTAAAAAAAAATATTCTCGATATAGAAGAGCTTAATATAGTATATTTTATTATGTTTCTAAGATTCCACAAAGTAGAAGGTGTATCAAAATACGAAAATTGGTGTTAGCCGGCACTCACATCAAAACTCGTCTCGCCTGCAACGTGTCGAATACTTCGATGTGACGTTATCATTATTCACAAAACACGCTTTGCCAAATGGTGCGCCGCAGATTGGTCGAAGGCGACTTTTTAATTTGATTGTTTGTTTAAACTTGCATGTTTCTCAGGCTGCGAGTCGAAGATGCTTGTACGCATACGAACATCTACGAATTGGTTATTCCGATACCGGCTCGCCGATCGCCACATCCAAATATCTTCACGTTTCGAAGATTACGTGCGACTGTTGCTACTTATGCGCGGTCTTCATATGCAACACCGGATCGACATTTTTGGAATGTTTGATTTATGGTTGTGCGGCAGACGAGGCGAGTTTAGATGTGAGAGCCGGCTTAGTCACTTGCTCTTAATATTACGTCCATATTATGAGTCAAAACACACATTTAAAAATAACATATGAATTTTGTCAGTTCTGGTACCCACGACATTATTAGCCGACGCCATAACCGCTCGGCCATCGTGGGCGTATAAATTATAATTGAGATACTAACACAAATGAACAGGTGACCATGTTGAGTAAATCGATTTCAAATATAATTCGATTTAAAATTTTACAGATAGTTACATTGTCTGGCCGAGCGATTTACCAACTTACCTAATTCTTAAATCTCATGAATTTTTGTTGAATAAAAAAAACAGTTCATTAAATTATTAGCAAGTGTAAGTACGTCCTGACACATGTTAGTAATTAACCTGTCCACTGCCAGAGCCGGTTAACTCGTCCAAGCATGTATGTCGCATCAGGCCATGGACGGGTTAACTCACGCGTTCTTGTAAACGTTATAACTTCTGAATAAACTGTCTGTGTATATTTTATAAATAATATTTATCATTTTAGTGTAAAAATATTCACGGTTAACTCGAGAAACATACTGATTTGTCAAGTTTTCACAAATATTTATCATTCTGTTCCTATTTCATACTTTTTAAGGGATTTATGTTATTTCAAAAATAGCTGGCCTACAAGTGTCCACGTGGTAAAAATTGGCTGGCAGTGATAAGGGAAATCATCATTAATACTTTGATTTGAAATACAAAAGCCGATTGCAAAAAAAATAACGAAACTTAGAATGCGCTTCAATAAGACATGTTAGTTAGCTAGTTAATTTCGTCACAATTAGATAGCACACGCATAGCTTATCGGGCAGGGCACATAGGCGCGGGTTATAATCTGGCTGGGTGTCATATTTTTTTCAAAAGATTTTTTCTAGTTGTTAAATATTATGTTCAGTATAGAATGTCTGAGACGCATTCTACAGTTTTTTGGACATATTGTCCGGTGCGGACTGACAACCTAGAGAGATTGGTGGTTTTAGGTAGCCTCCAGGGAAGGCGAAGTAGAAGAAGAGCGTCTGCACCCCGGAGCGACCAATTAGTGAAAGAGCTGACTGGGGAGGGGCACCATTCATTCTGCCTTGAGAGAATCGGAAGATCGAAAAGAATGGAAAGTCCTGGTCGCTCAAAGGATGTCAAAAGTAAAAAGTGGTCACGATCCTCAGCCATTAGTGTACGACCAAGAAGAAGAAGAAAAAGTGTTGAATAATAAAAACAGTTAAGAAAATTGATTTATTTTTCATAATTCACAAGGGATTTTTACACCAATATTTATTTTTTAACTACAAAAAATATGCAGTAAAAAATAAAGTGTCACTTATAAAAATAAAATAAAAAAATCCAAGATTCTGTTTTATCTGTAGGTATTTTGGAAGGCATGCCTCGTTTGTGGAATATATTTTAATGACACACTTTATCCAGTAAACAAGGTCTTTTTAACGAACGCGCGTGCAAAGTTGAGGTGTGCCAGTAATATTTCAGAGCTCAAACTTTAACCTTAATAGCTATAATAACAGTTGTAACTGTATTATTAAAATAAGTTATATTTCATTTTTGGCCTAATCAGACGCTGTGATACAATTAGAATGCCTCTACGTTAATTAATTTAATTCGTTATGGCAACTGCTGGTGTGACATTAGCGTGATTTTTTTTTTTAATTTATAGCTTTAACTATGTCATAATAATATTATTTTGACGTAATATTAAACAATAAATCACCCAAAAATACCGACCTTACTAAATTGCTTAATGTTTTATATTAGGTAGATGCTTGTCGAGAATATTGTTTTTAAACCTGTATAATTTTTGTGCTCATGTTAATTTAAATATTTTTACCACCTGCGTTTATTTACTCCATAAAACAGATAATAAATAGAATTCCGATAGGCTATATACCAATGCAGTAAATTTTGAAGCAGAGTATTGAATGTGTGAGTGTCCTATGAAAATGAACCACGCATTATAGACGTGCAATAGTGTGTAATACACGGATATTAAATGAGCGTAAATGCATAAGCTCAAAGCAGTTGTCAGTATTCGACGTATGACGTATTCTTGACACGTGTTTTAAATTTATCCCGTTTTCTTCCTTACTTAAGGGCGGACGTGCTCAGCGTGGGTCAAAATGGAGCTTTTATTCGATTTTCAAAGCATGATCCTGGACATTCCTTAAACGTTGTAGATAATCTATTTATATAATTTTGAAGTCTTATCATCCTTTACATTTATTTTAAACATTTGATGACTGCATAAAGTATTTTAATTACATAAAATAGTATTCTTTTAAACCTCTCGCTCTAATGTTTTAGAATATACCACGAGAGCCACCTTGGGTAACCCGTTGCACGGCACTTGACAGTACACTTTTGATGAAGAAGGTTGATGAATCACAAGAGCCAGTATCACGGCTTACCAAGTATTCATAATTAGACATAGATCAGATTAGTTTGATTGGACGACGGTCACCCTGCATCACTTCTATCACTAAATACACTACTTTCATTGGGCCTTATTGCCTGTTTTAGTGTCAAAAAGATTATTATTTTATATAATCATATAGCGATTATCAACAATAAATGTTTGTAAAATAATAATATGTCTTATTTTGATGCCAAGGAGATGTGGTCACAGTTTCTAATCCGCTCAGGGCAACTGTACCTTTGATATATCGTCGCAAATTTGTCTGGCTTGCTCGCTTTCCACTAGGTGCACTTTTTATAGTCGCCCAACTAGTGTAAAGTGTTCCTTAGATTTATTTCATATAAATGTATTACAAAATCAATAGTACTTTATCCTGGACGAAGGCGGTGAAAAACTGCCTTCGATTCGAGCAATGAGACTTTTTTTCGTCCGCAAGAAATGCCAACTGAATTTCACAGTGTCGGTGGGGTAAATATAAACTTAATGTGATTGAATAACATAGTACGAAATAGATACTTTATCTTGAATATCTGTATATCGAAAACTGATATATTATGCTGACTATAGTGTTTTTTGAAAAATCGTTAATTTTGCATGTAAGGCTCATAGTTTTACTGTTGAAAACATTTCTGAGAAAATATATTATAACCAATATATTTTTTTTTTGAAAAAGTAAAATACCCCGCAGGAATCGAACCTGCATCTATCGAGTTTCACGCCCATTCACATAGACCACTTTTTTCTTTATTTGGCCAAGTTTGCCCCTCAGTTAAGCATAAAGCCCATTGACGCAGCGAGTGGGGCGCTCGCGCAAAATTTCTACAAGTGGCGCGTAAATCGTCGAAAATACAACGTAATCAAATACGCCAGCGCACACTGGATTTGACGACGCCTTGTGCCCGCGTGCCGCATGAGTCACCGTTTTTCGCTTCTCAGCGATACGATTTAACGAAAATACAACGGAGTCCATTCATTGAACACAGCAAGCAAAATCACGCTCCTCGAAGCGTCGTCGATAAGACGGGCGAGAAGCCATTATTAAGAATAGTGTACGCTTTGTTTAGTTATTGCGTGTCCGATATTTAATTACAAGCCCCGAGAAATAATTTAATATTTTTATTGCTTTGTTATGAGAGACGCTGTAATAATAATTATTTTGTGCTTCTTGGGCCCCTTATTACATAGGTGAAGGGTAATGCGCGGCAAGAGGCATGTGATTATGGTTATGAATATACGCTTCTTACGCCGACTGCGCCCGCTCGTCCGTCTTAATGGGCTTTATGCCTTAGAACAAAAATGGACACCTGCCAGCAGCCATGGCCCCCACATCTTGAAGCGGGCCCCCCTACCTATCGCTATGGTTAAAGGCAGTGTAACGCTCTACAGTGGTGTTTTCTAAATTGTGCTTAAGTTAAAATTAAGGGTATTCAGTGTATTATTAACGATTTTTGTATTTTTAATGCATTATCTTTAATTGTAGAGTTGTTGAGTATCGACACACAATAATCAAAAATGATATCACATTGTCACGTAATATTATAAAAACTTAACGGTCAAGAAGCAAAGTAGCGCCGCAGGCGACATTTCTACTATTAGAACAAATTTGTGATGTATGTTTATCTCAGTTATCTGGACTACCCGCCACGCCGGGCCCCCCTTAATCTCGGCCCCCCAGGCTAGAGCCCTGTCAGCCCCCCCTTGTGGGGGCTATGCCTGTGGCTTATACCTGTGGCTTATGCCAGCACCCCGTAGCTTCACCTTATACACTCAATGGATACTGGATAGTATTGAGCAGCATTCTAGGATGCTGGAACCCAGTTGGCTTGAAGAAAGGAATGCCAGGATATTCTCCTGAGGCATCCTCAGTATGTGGCTGAATATAAAACAATATGAATGTGAACTTCGCTGGAATGCTACATGAAGATTGAAAATGAATAATTTATGTACGGAATCTATGCGAGCTTAGCCTACTTACATCATCAGTAGACTTTGTAAAAACGTATATTTATTTATGCGACTTTGTTTTTTTTCATCAAATAAATTTACATTCAATGACCACACAAAATATTTTTTTAAAAAAGTATTATTGTAAAATATCGTCGGGTTAAAATTGAGAATAAAGCCATATTTAATACATCAGCCCGTCTATTATATAGTATACATAGGGATTGCAATACCGAATGAAAATGTCAATACCTGTTTTTCGGTATTTCTTATTGAATACCGGTTTTAATACCGTTATTTCTTAAACATTAAAAAAAGAGAAGTAGGTGCTTATCAATAAATGTAGGTACTAAAATCTTTTTAAAATATTATTTTATAGTAAAAACCTACATACCTACATTTATAATATTGAAATTTAAAAATATAATATATTGATCATAATTGTGGAACTAGTGATTTTTTACAAATAATTTGAATATATTGATAATTTTAACTAAATCTCTCTAAAGTTTACCAAGTGCAAATAAGTCCGGCTGCAGGAAAAGCTTCTTAAATTCAACAAGCTTGTACAGTCATCAATAATTATAGAATAATTGAACATTTTTGTCACGGATATTTTATATTTTGAAATAATATTATGATAATTCATCGCGACAATTACTTATATAAATATATTTAATGACATAATTTTTTTACTATTTTTTCACCTCTGTTGGATTCACTCAATATATTTGCATTTTAGCAGCACATAACTTATAATTCATTTTCAAACGCGTAAACGAGTGTGCTTTCTTAATACCAAAAATTCCGGTATGTTGGATTTTTAAAACCGGTATTTTGGTATTGATAAATACTAAAATATCGGTTTTAAAATACCGGTATTGCAATCCCTAAGTACACAAAACTGCTTTTCGGCCTCTACGGCAGCTACCTAGGGTAGGTTTGTATTAAAGTATTAGCACTTATTGTAACACTTCCATTAAATTTGTTGTAATCGTTACAATAAGTGCTATGTTTTAACAGCACATCCCTTGGCTGTAATAACTTAAGACAGTTTTGACTGTTTACGTGGCTAACTTTTTATAACAATAATTATAATACCTCAATACATAAATATGAAAAAGTGATAATATTTATCACTTAAGCGGTAAAATTTGTTGTAATTAGTATGTCGCCTCGTAGCAGACTGGCTAATGCGCGGACGGGGCATCAACCCAACATATGCAGATTTGATTCCTGCCGGGTGTCTTACTTTTTTTAAAAAAATATATAAATGGTCAATAATTATAATGGTACATTCCTAAATCTTGTGAATTATTCGTTGAATAAAAGAAATAGTAAATTAAAAATTTTAATACCGTAACATCCAAAAAGACCCAAGAAGTACGCATACATAGCCCAATATATTATTCTAAAACACTATTTTTTATTCATTAAATAAATAAAGTATAACACTATCATAATAAACAAAAGAGATTTTTATTAAATATATCATATTCTCAGCAAATACGTGTAAGTAAAAGTAAAAACCCTATCTTATTAATAACAATACACTCGATAGTATATTATTATAATAAATCGTCAAAACCTAATAATAGATCATAATTTTTTATAAAAAATAAAAATCCTACACTCAAGAGGTGTAAATCGTCAATTCTTTGAAAATAATTAATGGAGTTAACTAATGAGATTTTAGTCTCTAATAATACTCTTACATGGTACTTTATTGTATTGATTTACTATATAAGGTAGAGTTAAGAGTGTTCGTTGTTAGTGTGTGTTTACCTTTGGTGAGTGTACACGACGCCTGAAGATGCCGAAAGGCAAAACACGGGTCGCAAAAAACGATGGAATAGTACAGAGCTTGAATCCATTAGTATTTAAATTCAAATTCCATCAAGTACCTTCGGTCGATAGTATTAATATTAAACCTATATAATTTTTGTGCTCATGTTAATTTTAATATTTTTGCCAGCTGCGTTTTGTTACTCCACAGAACAGATAATAAATACGCATACGAAGCCCAATATATTATTCTAAAACACTGTTTTTTATTCATTAAATAAATAAGGTATAACACTATCATAATCAACAAAAGAGATTTTTATTAAATGTATCATATTCTCAGTAAATACGTGTAAGTATGTAAGTATACTCCTGCCAAAAGAAAATAACATGAGATAATAAAGTTGACATCGCAAAATAAGGGTAGCGGAATCGTATGTTAAGGTCAGTCAGGTGTGTCTAAATTAACTAGCACGTATGGCGCCAGGTGCGTGACACATTTCATCTTATTTTACGTTATACGTTTGCGCCGTATCTACGTCATAGTTGGGAAAACGAGTCAACCCCTTACCGTATTTTCTACCCCCTATTACGAAAACATCAATGTTGACCTTATATCTATAGTAGGAGCATAAATGCTATATACATGTTATCCATAACTACATAATGTAAATAATTTTAAACATACATAGTTTTGAAAACACTTCTGAGAAAATAAATTAGATATGAGGATTCTAATTACAAAAAGCGACAAGTCTACAATTCGATATTTGCAGGAAACAACGTTTTTATGTCTCAAGCCTCAATTATTTGTTTTAACGTGAGATTATTTTTTCCGTTTTATTATATGTCGAAACTAGAACCAAATGGCAATTTGTTTCAATCGATAAACTCTTAAATGTAATAAATATAGGCAAAATAAAATTGGACGTAGCGCTACTTGAACCTCACTTTTTAATTTATTCCGCATAAGGCACATATTTCCGTAGCACTGTCATGAGTTCACCGGATGCTACAGCATGGGAGACGCCATTTTCAATATTGAACCTTCCCTTATTGGCTGACTTAAACACGCGCGAAATCAACCAAGCCTTACATAATATGAAACACGGACTTGGCGCTTTTTGTCATAAATCTCGAGACTTAAAATATTTTTTTCGTAGGGTTTTGTCGCGTTTTGGAATTTATAGGTCAATAGGTACATATTGTGTAAAATTATACGAAGAATACGTGTGTATTTTTTTCTCGAATTTTACCAAATGTGGACTTATCGCTTTTTGGAATTAGACGCCTCATATTATAACCAAAAGAAAATAATTACAAGATAAAAAGAACTTTTTATATACCACGTTTTTAAATTTTCTATTGAATCATATAAAGTTGAAAATTCTGTGTATTAATAATTTAGGACGTATAGGCGATTGTCAACAAATCATTTTTTTGCTATTTTGCAACAAACAAACAAATATAGAATACTGAAATGTCATTTTGATTTCCATAGTAACGCACGTATATATTAATAATTTAGTTGCTAAGACCACCCCCTTAGCAACCAATAATAGTGGATTGGATTACGGATTTCTTCCGAAATAACTTTTCATACAAAACAGAATTAACTGAAAATGAATTCAATTCTACTTAAAGATGGCTAAAAGTATTAAAAGAATGCATTGGCATCGTGTTCTGATATATTCTAAAAGTTTCAAATGTCTAGCTAGTTGGGAAGTTAGTTAAAGATCGATTGCAAGATTTATACTGGATTAACAACCACCGGACAAATAAGAATACAAGCTAAGAAAAACGTGATAAAATATCGATATGTGTTCTTATATACGCGCGTTAGAAGTTATACTTCTTTGGCGTAACAAATTAAAAACAAAACTTGTGATAACCTAAATTCTTCGCCTAAATCTTAATTATCTTGTTAAATTCCACATTAAAGAAAAAGGGCCGCTTATTGGAGCGCCGTTGTTTTATTTTTATACACTTTAACTTATATTACTAAATTATATAATTATTTCTCAGTGTTTTCATTTTTAAAGTAACAACTGTCACTCTGACGTTTAATCGTTTGTTTACGTAAGAGATTGCAAATGGCTGACAATAATAAATTCGTTGCCTAGAAAACGGAACAATTCTACTACCAAACTTGCGTTTGTATACAGCTGACCGATTCGCAGCTAAATTCATACTTTCGCGAACTTTCGTAACGGTGTGCTCGCGCAGCTTTCATTTTCACTCTCTACCAAACGCCTCAAAAGAAGTATAACTTCAAAAATCTTATTTGAAAAAAGTAAGACACCCCACATAAATCAAACCTGCATCTCTTGGGTTTTGGGCTCACACACATAGACCACTATTCTAAAGGTGCCATACTTAATTACGACCAATTTTAACTAATGGCTCTTATAATACTTTCTGACGTGCTTTCTAAATTGAACTATTGGCTGTTGGCTTTCGCATTTTAAATCAAAGTAGGTATGTGTTTTCAAAATTAGGTATGTTCAATAATTAGAATGTTACATTCTTAAATCTTTTGAATTATTAGTTGAATGAAAAAAGTAATTAATTAAATAATTTTAGTAACTATTCTTCTTTTTATTCATTCCCTAACGAAGTTCGGCAACAATTAGGGTAATATTTGCTCGATTATCTGCTACCCGGAGCAGTTCGGCGAATCACGAATGGTCTTAATGGTGCGATTATATTATAATCATATCACGTGCTGTCACCTGCTGGTACGGCGACAATTTATTTAGTCTATGGTTTCGTCATTACGCAGAATATTTTGAATGATCACTATCTCTATAAATTCAATTATGGAAAATGTCAACTGTAATTTATTATTCATTATTCATGGTAATTTCAATTAATTTTAGAAGTTTCTATGTGTATGTACGTCAAAATTACTTACAATATTGCATCCATAAATAATATTTTGAACATAACCCAACCAGTAGACCATAGATAATAATTTATTAGAAAATTCATAGAGAAAAAGAATAAAAACAAAGTGCGCTGTGAGTATTAAATGTGTAGGCATGCAGAACATTATAAAAAATGTTCATTGAGTCATGCGGTTGCCGATGTGGTGCGGTACGCGTGAGGTGACTTCATTGTTGTTCTGGCGATTACGGAAGATTTTGTTTACTGACAATGTTCATTTAAAGGTTCAATATACATCATTTGAAAACATCTCATGCATATACACACTAGAAAAAATCATTACGTAGAAAAAAACTAGGTCTGGCAAGTACACATATTGTTTTTCAATTTGTGTATGAGTCAGAGTATGGACCTAATAGGTTGAGCAAGTGGCTGACATCCATTTGTTCCACTGTTAATATAAACATCTACTCTGTGGAGGCCCATATGATCCTATTAGGATCGGACATGGTCGAAAGAAAAAAAAAACAATACAACACCAGGACCAAACGGGACTTGAACCTTTATCTGCTGGATTTGCGCCAGTATGCTTTTTCAATTAAGCCACGGGCGTCATAGTTAAATACGACGATTTTAACTAGTAGTTTTTACATTAAATGCCTTTAAAATGCCTTATAATGTTGGCTATTGGTTTTAGTATTTTAAATTAAGGTAGGTTTTCAATTTAAATTTATTTATTTACAATAGAGACTATAATAGATTAAAATCTTTCATAGTGTACAGTTAAATACATAATTAATAAAAATTACATACTTTAAACTGTATATTTCAATAACTTAAATGTTTTGAAATACAATTCCCATTTTCCTTATCCGCTGGTGTTAGTAACGTACATAAGAATTTACATACTTAGTAAAACTACCCCGAGTTTCTATTGAGAAACTGTCCATTACACTACCCTTATCTTGCACCCGCTAGCTACGTTTGGTATGGTAAAAATAAATAAAATATAGTGTAGGATTAGTAAACACAAACGCGGAGTATCTTTGAATGTTTTAATTTTTATATATCAGCAAAAATACAGTCTCACCATAATTTTGTCATCGATGACTAAAATTAATTTATAATTCAATACATTGGGTACATTTAAAGCATAAAGCAAATCAAAGATTGGTTATGCGTACTTAAGCTGAGACTAATTGCAGGTATTTAAAAAAATAATTCCGTAAAAACCCCATATCTACGCTTTTTTGCTTAATTTTTTTTTCAATATTGCAAGAGATTGTGTACTAGTTTTGTTTCATCACTGTCACCATGCTTAAAATATATATTTATTAATTATAATATTTATTAATAAAGCTCCCTAATTGGTTAAAAAGGCCTTGGTAACAGAACTCACATTACTCATTGAAAAATGTGAGTTATGACACCAACAGTCAACTTTGTCAATGATTTTCACATGGATAAAAATGACTTTTGATACCCATCTATTTTTCGATAATATATTATAGCCTTTAGATGTAGAATCACTTGGTTGGTATATTTAGCTCAAAAATGAAAAAAGGTAATTGTGTCGCAGAGGTGGACACGAGCTTTTCTATATATATTTTTTACGAAAATAGTTTATTCCATGTAGACAATTATAATGAATACTTTTTTCTGTTGGGGCATCGGCTTTTCGATCCAATAATCGTAATTGAAAATTTGAAATTTTCATACATTTTGATACACCATTATCAGAAACTAAGATTATATGAGGTAATATTAGGTTGGGGTAGGTTAGATGAGGTTAGGTTAGGTTAGGTTAGGTTAGGTTAGATTTGGTTTGGTCTAAAAAGAAAGTTGAAAAATCTCATGTCCACCTCTGCGGCACAGTTACTTGAAAAAATTGCAAAATGTGAGTTATGACTCTAGGTCACTCCTATTATAACTGGTGACCAACATAGGCCCAAACTGTTTCTTTGTTATAAATAAATAAAAACCATCCTATGATAGTAGATCACAGCCTGCTTAATAAATTGGAGATGTCTGGATTAGATTAAATCAATAGACTTATGACAAAAGTGACGGAAAAAAATACTCAAGTATTTTTTAAACATTACAGACACACGTGTTACTTTCAATTGACTTAACAATAAAATAATATACTCACGATATAGAAATAGTTGAATATTAATGTTGTTTTTTTATTTTTAGTTTTCATCATAGGCATTTTTTAAATATTTCACTTTTCACCTGAGTGACTTTGTAGCATATTATTGAAAAGGTTTTCGATTATACCGAAACCATTATTCTTCACAAAAGGTATAAAAGGCTTTTTTTATAAAAGCGATACATAGCCAACTCAACAATGAGCCATACACGTTATATAATATAAATTTGAATATTTTTATTATTTAAAGATCATAAACCTGTAAAATAAAAGGTTCTTTCGAAAATTGTTACGATTTTTTCCAATGAAATATTAACGACGTCTAACACATGTTTTATATTGGAGTTGTAAAATTGTATATCCGTTTCGCGTACTTTTCACTTTCAACAAAATAATATTTATGAATTATTTAAATTCCTAACAACTAAAATTACTTTGAAATTTTATACTTTTGAATAATAAAATGTACGATGCGAAAAGTTTTTACTATACCCAAACAGAACTATAATAATATATAGTATTATTAATAATTTTAATACTATCAATTGAAGGTACTTGATGGAATTTGAATTTAAATTCTAATGGATTCAAGCTCTGTACTATTCCATTTAAGTCGTTTTTTGCGACCCGGGTTTTGCCTTTCGGCATCTTCAGGCGCCGTGTACATTCACCAAAGGTAAACACACACTGACAACGAACACTCTTAACTCTAGCTTATATAATAAATCAATACAATAAAGTAGGTAAAAACTCCATTAACCTTTGACTTGATAGGTAGGTGATGGAGTTTTTACCTACTTTATTGTATTATTATTATGTACTAAATTTCTGCGGGGTGTCTTGCGTGCGTTTGGAATACTTAGTTCTAGCATCACAACAATGGACAGATAAGCCCGTGATGTCCTTCACGTAGTTACTCTTTATCCTTCGAATTTTCCTTTGACTACCGTGACCTACGACGGAGACACTATTTACGTTTGCGTCATTTATTTTCCACCAGCAAGTGACTTGGAGGTGTATAAGTGTTTTATTGAGAGTATGCTATCTAATATCAACTTAATTGGAGATAGAAAGATTATTGTAATGGGAGATTTTAATCTAAACTCAGCACGTAGTGGTAAAAGAGTCAGCGATGACCTTGAATTTCTATCTTCTGTTTTTGGATTTTCTCAGCACAATGATGTCTCTAACTCTAGCAATGGACTTTTGGATAGGGTATTTAGCAATATCGACTTATCGCTTTCACGATGCATATCTCCTCTTGTACGCGAAGATGTGTATCATCCAACTTTAGTTTTTCTGCTCAGGTTTCGGTCGACTCGTCCGCTTCAGACTCCAATTCCCTCTTACAAAACCAACCAATTCGGCGGGTGGAGGTTTGAAGGCGGAAACTTCAAGCTACTTTACTCATTGATGAGTGAAGTGGACTGGAGTGAGTTGCTCGAAATTTGTGATGTGAATGAGGCGGTACAATGTTTTTACAATACTGTGTATAATATTTTTGATCAATGTTTTTCGAGGAAGTCGCCATGTCGTGGTGGAAGGCGATACCCGAGGTGGTTTTCTCGGGAGATTATTGGGGACATTAAGGTCAAGCATAAATATCATACAGTATGGAAGGCTGGGCATGATCAGACTGACTATATCATGTTTAGCATCTATCGTTCGAAAGTGAGACAAGCTGTTCGACGGGCCTATCGAACATATATGGAAACGGTAGGAGATTCCATTCGCGAAAATCCTAAATTGTTTTGGAATTACGTAAAATCGTTAAGAAGAGATGGTGGGTTTACTGATAGGATGAGTTGGAAAGGCGAAGAGGTGACCGGACATGGAGTGGCAGAAGCATTTGCTGGTCATTGCAAGTCTGTCTACGCAAGTAGTATTCCAAATCTGGATGTTGCCTCAACGTCAGGAAAACCGTCATGTGGTGCCCAATCCGTCGATATTTTTTCAATTAATGAGGGCTATGTACTTCAGTTTATTAAAAAACTGAAGAATACTCGCTCTTTGGGACCTGATTATGTTCCTACATTTTTTTTAAAGGGTTGTATTGACTTCGTTAAAGGCCCGCTTTCATATATATTTAATCTCGCAATGGAGACAGGTATCTTCCCGGAAACGTGGAAGATGTCGAAGGTTACTCCAATCCATAAGAGTGGTACAGAGTCATCAGTGGAGAATTACAGGCCGGTAGCTGTTCTCTCTGCACCAGCAAAAGTTCTTGAGATGATTATGCACAACATGATTTATCCAAAAATTGAGTCATTCATAATAAATGAACAGCATGGATTTAGAGCAGGCCGATCAACGGAAACTAACCTGATGGTATTTACCGATTATGTGTCATCGGCTCTGGATAGAGGCCACCAGGTTGACTGTTCTTACAATGACTTCTCGAAAGCATTTGACAAGGTCGATCATGACATCCTGATGGAAAAACTCCAACTTATTGGATTGTCGGATCGATTTTTGAAACTATTCGGGAGTTATTTTAGGAACCGTCAACAATACGTATCGTACGGCCTTTATCAGTCACAGACCTTTTACACATTTTCTGGTGTCCCCCAGGGCTCAAACTTAGGGCCGTTGCTGTTCACGATTTTTATAAATGACATAGCATTGGTAATAAAAAATGCTATGTTTTTGTTGTTCGCTGATGACTTGAAACTCTTTTTGGAAGTTGTCACCTTGGACGATTGTCGTCAGCTCCAACTTGATATAGATAATGTATTAAATTGGGGCAGGCGTAACAAACTAGAATTCAATATTGATAAATGCAATCTTTTATCGTTTACCAGAGCCTCAAAAGTGTTGTTTTTCCAATACTCGATGCATGGCAGAGTTCTGTCACGAATATCATCTGTAAGGGATCTTGGCATTACGTTTGAGAGTAAACTGACATTTATTAGCCATATAGTTACCATTTGTAACAAAGCGCTTAAAATGTTGGGCTTCGTCATGCGTACTTCCCGGGTCTTTTCAGATGTTACGGTATTAAAACTTTTATTTAATTCTTTAGTTCGAAGCAGACTTGAGAGTGGGTCTATTGTTTGGGCACCGCACCAGTTGAAGTATGGCCTTATGGTGGAGAGGGTACAGAAGAAATTCTTGAGACTCCTTTACTTGAGGTTGTATGGATACTATCCGTGGCTTTATCCAACTGACTTTCTCTTAGGCATGCTTACATACTGCAGTCTGCAATTTAGAAGAAATCTTTATTTAGCTACGTATTTTTTTCGACTTATACAAGGTATAAATGAGAACTCTGCCATTCTGGGCAGTGTTGACCTGTGTGTCCCTGATAACTATCTTAGAAATAGAGACCACCAGTTGTTTATTCTCCCAAGGTGCAGAACCAACCTGCCACTGGTAATGCCAATTGGGAGAGTGATAACTATGTTCAACGAAATTGCTTCGGGTGTTGATATATTCCACCTACGTGAGAATGAGTTTAGGTGGATGTTGTTTTATAAAATCTTAAAATAGGGTCTGCTTAGCTCATCCGGTGTACTTCCTTGTACCTATCTAATTCATCTACTGATATATCTCTTTTTTTATGTAATACTGTTATATTTATATATCTTTGTTTCTAAATGTCATGTTGTGAACGTCTTAAACTTATAATTTGTAATGTCCACAATATGTTAAAAAATAAATGAATTGAAATGAATTGAATTACTTTTAATAACGATTTTACATGATTGCTCATCTAATTTATAAAAATAAAAAATTAAATTTTGTAATAAACTTAAAATTTGTACCTAATAATAATATAACATTATTTTATACACATAACACCTCAAATATACCTACTAGAAAAAAAAATACGGCACCCAGGGGGACTCGAACCCGCATCCTTTGGATTCACGTTGTTGTGCTTTACCAATTGAGCCATGTGAGTTCTAGCTCACACATCCACGATAGCCGCATGGCTTGAGCGTCGGCCTATAATATCGTGGGTTCTCAGGTTCGAATCCTGGGTGTGACAAGTACACATATTGTTTTTCAATTTGTGTATGAGTCAGAGGATGGAACTAATAGGTTGAGCAAGTGGCTGACATCCATTTCTCGTAAAAACTAAAAATCTGGTAATACAAACCTCCCTTTGTGATCCTATTAGGATCGGACGGCGTCTAGATGTATCTATAGTCTATGATCGGACATGTTAAAAAAAATATAAAGCATTCGTTATTGAACACACATAATTTAGGGACACACAATAACATTTATTATATAATATATAAAATCAATAACCCTTATTAGCACATAGGTCTGCAGTATAGGAGCTGTTCTCACTTATAATATTAATTTTCTTAATATCCATTATAGGCCCATAACGACGTTATTAGACCGCTGCTTAAGCCGCGCGGCCATCGTGGACAAAAATATCATTTTAGTCATGTATGTTAATTTCCTAATAAATATAAAATAGTTTATTTATTATTTATGAAAATATTTAATTAAAATTGGTTTAGTAGGCACCTAAGTCAGCATCATTTTTATGTTTTTTTTTATTTATTTTATCGTTTTGGAATAGTTTAATCTGGTTATATTATATTATAATTTAATAAAATATATAAAATACTAAATATTTAATGAAAACTTTCGAATTTTGAGATTCAATAATTATTATCAAAGTAAATTTTTATTTTTTGACCATGTCTGATCCTAAGAAGATTATAATAATGATCCTTCACACAGTGAAAGTTTTTTCATCAGTTCATAAACAAATGTATGTATTTACGAAAAAATATGGATGGAAGCCACTTGCTCAACCTTTCGGTCCATACTCTGACTTTAAACACACATTGAAAAACAAAATATTGTACATTAAGAGCCAGGATTCAAACCTGGAACTCGTGATAAGCCAACGTGTTAGCCGTTTAACCACCGTGTGCAAAAAAAATAAAATTGATAGTTAAAATTACTAACAATAATTAATATAGTGAACGGATGTATCATTTAAATGAGTATCGTCACTTACAGTGCAAAAGTTTGTATTACCTTGGAAGGTTTTTCTCATAACAATTTCTTAATCATTGTGTTGAAAAAAAGTGTTTGATTGCTACATTCATTAAGGGCGACATTTCTGTAATAACTTTTGCAAGTTTGCCCCGAGCTTTACCCAAAACTTTGAAGTAGTGAAAATTAATTTCCCGAGACAGGAAAAAATGCGACTGAGGCTAATAAGCCAGCTGGACAGAGGCTTAGTGGGAAATCCACTTTGGACGTGGAGATGAGGCCGGGTTCAAATCCCACTGCGATGCCTTCAAGGTGTCATGAACCCCTCCGTTCTTCGTCGTTAAATGCGCAACTAATACCAGGGGTTAACCTTCAATTCGACTAAACTTTTGTATATATTTTATTCTACAAGAATAAATACATTTGAAATAAGACATACTGTCTGGACAATCCACGTAAAGGCTTACATAATAATTTTATAAAACATCAGAATAATATATTTAGAGAAAAAATCTAATATGTTTCTCCGGTTGTTTGATAAAATTGTATTTTTAGTCATACATTATTTTTTGTTCAACTTGTGGCGATCAACGAGTGATGTGAGAACAATTGAAGTTAATCCCTCCAAACCAAAAGCCGCTACGCACCACACTCGGTCTTAATCGAGCGTATCAAAATAGCGATGTGAAGCATCTAGTTCAGTTTTAGGCAGGGATGCCCTAGGAGAAGATACCCAGGACTAAGGTTGCCACGCTCAAAGTGAGCTCTGACTGAGTTTAAAGATGTTACTTTCTAAGACAAAGTGCCGGGGAGAGAAGAGCACAAGGAAATTATAAAAATAAAAAATTAGTCTAGTGTGTATAATATAACCACAGCAAAATTATGTGAAGAGATCTTCACGCCCGTAGTAAGACACCGTATTTTTTTTAAATGCAAGATAATTGACCTTAGTAGCAACTAAGTCGGACGGCCCGATGGGCCCAAAAGCTGGTTGGACCCACCTGAGCATCTCCTCCCGTTCGGAGCACATTTTAAAACATTCCCAGAGGATGTTGTTGCCATCCTGAATTCCCCCTCTGCATGAACATGTCGGACGGCTTACAAGTCCAAGCTCAAAAACCTTACCAGCAAACCCACCGTATCTAGTAACAAATTACTGGTGTGATGGTCATGAGTCAGATATTTGGTTATCTCCAATACAAGCATTGTCAGCAAAATATATGGGTACCTACATTATTTACAGGCCGTCAGCGGTATCGGTTAGTAGTTATTCAGTGAGAAACTCTGACGGCGAAAAATAATATTATTTAGTACATACATACATTTTTATCACACAAATTTCAAACGAATCCAGTTATTACCAATTGAAAAATAGAACTTTTACCTCAGTACATAATATTTCTTATGTTAAAATGTATTTCTCACAAAAGGCTAGGGATACTCCGTGTCAGCATTATTCAATCGTAAAGTGTTTAATAAATAGGCAATCACGATTGAATGAATATCTCACTCCGCTTTTATCTTGATCGTGTAACAGTCACTCGGTATCATCATGCCTTGAGCTAAAGTTAGTGTTAACTAAGATAAAACTAGTGTTTTTTATCTCATATTATTGACTTTATTGTACCTATGTAAACCGCGCTTGTGAATCAGTAAATAAACTATGCAATCGCAATCCAAGCAACAGCCGCGCTTAACTTTACTCACTCCCGGGTCTGGCAAATGTACTAATTGTTTTTCAATTTGTGCTTAGAGCTAGAGTATGGTCCTAATATTGGGCCAACATCCATTTCACGTAAAAATATGTTTATACAAACCTTCACTCTGTGGACGCCCATATGATATTATTAGGATCGGGCATGGATGAAAAAGGAAAGAATAATTATTTACAGAAATGACATAATATGGATATAATATAGCTTAAGGCCCCATACGCTCAGCGTAGGTCAAAATGGAGCTTTTATGGTTTTATTACTGGTTTTGTAATTGCATTTAAAAATTAAAAAACCTGAAAAATCTAAACACCACTACACATGGACGTACTGAAATATGACTATATTCAAAAACATTAGAGCGAGAGATTTAAAAGAATACTATTTTATGTAATAAAGATACTTCACGCAGTCATCAAATATTTAAAATTAATATAAAGGATAATAAGGCTTCAAAATTATATAAATAGCTTATCTACAAGGTTTAAGGAATGTCCAGGATTATGCTCATTTTAGGAAAGGAAACGCAAGGAAAAGCTCCATTTTGACCTACGCTGAGCGTGCGGGCCGTTAAAAGGAGACTTGAAGATTATGATTTGAATTCCGTATTTTTGTTGTGGCTTTGTTTTATCTACTACATAAATGTATTAATTGGCATCTTTCGCTCCTATGGGAATTTTTTATTAAAGAGTCTCTGTCAACTATATTAAAGCACACTAGAGTGCGTGGCGATCTTAGTCTTGAGTATCTGAGATGTACCCATGTGTAAAAAACTATAGAGTTTATGATACGCTCGATTATAACCGAGTGTGGTGCGTGCCGGGCAATTTTTGAGAGTCCATCTTTGTTTTGTCCTACGACCATTTCAATGCCATGCCAAAAGTTACTGCAGTTTCAATCTTGATTTTTAAATATTAATTCTTTTTTTGAGTGCATACATTAAAAAGCTCTTCCGTTTAAGGGTTGAACTTGAGTAATACTCATGATATGATTTCACTTGGAGGGTTGTCGACTGCCCAACAATAATTCTGTCAGATTTATGAAGCTGGGCTCTACTTACAACAATGCAGACGTACAAGGGTAAGACAATAAATGGACATGTGACGTGACTGTATTTATTAGACATTGTACAATATATCACGTCATATATTATATGGACACAGTGTAATTCCGTTGCAATATACCGGTATATGTTTTAATTCTCACTAACCTATTTTCATATTTCGACCTCTAAAATTTCGATAGTTATAATTTTAAATTGTACAGAGGAGTAACCTAAACATAAGTTATGGCACATGCCGGGACTATTTTGGTTTAAAATATTACTCCGTAAGACGTCTATTCAATCGTGTATTAGATTTATCAAACCTCGACAAGTAATATGTTTTTTTTTTGTTTTTTTTTTAATATTAATAACTATGCCCTTTCTTTTTCGTACAAGGTGGTTGGATGAGTTAGTTGCATTGATGTAGGGCTAATTAGATTCCTCCACTGTAGTGTTCATGTGTTGTTCTATTGCTTAGTGCTTCGTGAAGCTTTTGGAGGTCAATTTCATGATTATGCTGTCTACATCAAGTTCTGAGAGTCCATCGCTTTCTTTCTAGTATTTGGCAGTCTTTGATGACATGCCACACAGTTTGAGATGTGTTGCCGTCACATGGACAATAGTCATCATCCCTCAATTTAAATCTTTTTAGATAAGCTCGCACTGCTCCATGGCCTGTTAGTATCTGTGTGAGTTCGTGTAATATTTTTAAGTTCCTAGCAAGAGTGATCGCAGAGTTTATGTTTGGAATAAATTTCTGCGTTATTGATCCTGTGGCGGATGTTGTGTATCTGTGTGTTCCATAGCTCCATTGTGTCTTCGTTTAAGAATACTAATATGGTTATAATAGTAATATGGTTGGGCCAAATATAATGGCCGTCATTCCTTATTTCCCCACTTACCTCACATCCTTATTTAATATTGTCACAAGACCAGGGCGACCAGCAGTTACGGGTCATGAGACGACCGTGATTGCGAATAACATTTAGTTCGCTCGAGTGACATTAAGAAAGCGGTCGTGTGCGAGCTTGTTATAGCTAAGCCGTCGTTAACTACAGAGTGACTCAAAACGCATATGTTTGACCTTCGTTGCGCTAAATCGGATACGGTTTGAGCGAACGTCGCGTCTATCATCCATCCTGAACTTTTCATCGTAATTCATCCTAAAACGCAAAGTGAAACCGTGAGTGCGTGAATACCAAACCGGCTTCAGCGCGCACTAGCCGTCTTAACATAAAAAGGTCAATGTCTGCCATCCTGGTTAAACCACCCTCCTCCCACTAAATCCGTAATCCACCAACCAGCATCCTCAAATTACAGCTGCGGCAAAAAAAATCACGCGCTTGACAGTAATTTTAAGCACAAAATTACTAAAATTTAGTCAAATCATTATTTAATAATGACATAAAACTTAATTTTTGCATATTTAAAATAAATCAATGCAATGAATTATTATCCCAGTACAAAGATTAAAGCAGAAAATATGAATCTTTTTATTTCACGAAAAAATTAATAAATCACTCAATATCGTGAATATTTGTGTCGCTAAATTTCAAATCCGCTGTAAAACTTTTTTGCAATAATTAAGATATATATATCGTTGGATTTGTTATTAAAATCTCTACATGAAAATTTTATCGCCTCTTTTAAAAGCCGCTACGATTAACCGTCATTTATGAAACAAAATCAATGTGTCTATCAAATTCCGCTTTAACACTACTGAAACATTCAAAAACCTTTTTAGTTCAAAAAGTTTTTATTGATTTTCTCAACATAATGAAAAAGCGGGTTTTGAAACTCTGCGACACATTTACAGCCCGTACATTTAAATCCCGGATCTGCAAAAGTATATATTATTTTCTTTTCAATGTGTGTTTAGACCTAATAGGTTGAGCAAGTATCTAACAATAAGCCGACTGTCACATCAAAACTCGTCTCTTCTACAATATGTCGAATCCGTCGATGTGACGCCATCGTCATTCACAAAACACACGTTGCTAAATGGAGCTCCGCAGATTGGTCGAATGCGACTGTATCATTTGAATAAAAACATCTGCTGTTGCAATCGACAAGTTCCATGCTTCTCGGGCTCTGAGTCAAAGACGCCAGATGGCATACATACACCCACGTATTGTTCATTCCTATGCCGGCTCACTGATCGCCGCATTCAAATATCTATACGTTTAGAAGGCTACGCGCGACTGTCGCTGGGTAGGTGTGTGCGGTCTTCACAAGCAACACTGGATCGCCGGTTTCGGAAGGTTTGATTTATGGCTATGCGGCACACGAGGCGAGTTTAGATGTGAGAGCCGACTAAGTTCTCGCAAAAACAAAAATCTATTAATACAACCTTCATAAGATGAAGGCATTCGGAAGGATCAAACATGGTTAACAAAAAATCCTTTCCTTGGCAATGATGAAAAATTATGATCAGATTACAATCTATTATATTAGGGAATTTTACGCAACTTCCTTGTGTTATTTCATATTAATATTTCGTTTTTTAGACAGATTTTTCTGCACGGACTGGATAACCTTGAGAGACTGGTGATTTTTGGTAACCCCAAGGAAGGCAAAGCAGATTAACCAGATAAAGGGCGTTGACGTACTGGAGTAACAAAGTGACAGAGCTCACTTAGGCCAGCCTTCACTCAGCTCTGATAGAAGCAGAGGAATGAGAGGCGTGTAAAGCATTGGACACTCAAAAGATTACAAAATTTTGAGGTGGTCACGATCCTCAGTAATGATAGAAAACGTACAAGAAGAGAGACAAAACAATATTATTTGAAAATCATTAAAAATAATTACAAGATAAAAAGAAATTTTTATATACCACGTTTTTAAATTTTCTGTTGAATCATATAAACTTGACAATTCTAAGTATTAATAATTTAGGAAAAATAAGGCGACAAATTGCAACAAACAAACAAATATAGAATACTTAAATGTCATTTCGATTCCCATTATATTAGTATTAGTTGCTAGAACCACCCCCTTACCAACCAATATTAGTGGATTGGATTACAAATTTCTAACGAAATAATTTTTCATACAAAATACAATTTACTGAAAATGAATTCAATTAAAATATTAAAAGAATGCATTGGCATCGTTTTCTCATATGTTCTAAAAGTTTCAAATGTCTAGCTAGTCGAGAAGTTAGTTAACAATTGATTGCAAGATTTGTACTGGATATACAACCACCGGACAAACAAGAATACGAGCCAAGAAAAACGTGGTAATTAAGATATTATTTTCGCTTGGATGGGCTAGCTTAATATAAAT
The DNA here is from genome assembly GCF_057557595.1 of Rhyacophila brunnea. Classification (NCBI taxonomy): domain Eukaryota; kingdom Metazoa; phylum Arthropoda; class Insecta; order Trichoptera; family Rhyacophilidae; genus Rhyacophila; species Rhyacophila brunnea. Next base: position 23,123,569 of record NW_028232904.1, on the reverse strand, counting down.
TCCCCGCAAATTTGCGTAATTCTAAAAACCTTTATAATTTTATTAAGAAAAGATTATTCTTTCAAGTATATTATTATTTATATCAACATGACAAAAATGGCACTTGACACTTTGAAGTGGGCGCTACTCAAAAAACGCGCCGAGCTTTTTCAGTACAAAAGCTCAAAGTGAGTGAGTAACAAACATTTTTCAGGAGAATTGATAGCGGTAAGGTGGGCTTTGACGCGCTTTTGTCTCGGGAGAGGCTCGCCAGGCTGAAAAGGCAAACCGGAACTGGCCTTAAACAACTTTCCACACGACATTCGTATACACGCGTATGTATAAACATTAAAAAGAAAATCTCATTTTATTTTATTTCTGACAGTTTAATTCCGTGTAACGTTTATATCAGGTCAACAATAAATCGGTTTAATTTAAACATATTTTTTTCTTTTTCGTCGAGACCTCATGACTGAAGGTCATGATCTGGATAATTTAGTGTTCAGCATGGCTTAGCTCTATCCCTCTTGACATTAAGCAGTTCTCATCTCTTCATTTGGAATAAGATCCTTTCCGGACTCTCCGACCTTCAAGATAATATATTTTTGCAGATTGTCATCCTCCATGCGGGTTCTATGACTAATTTTATATATTTTACAATAGTGACTTACTGTCGAAATAATCTTACGACTTAATTATACTGATGTCACTCTATTAGATTGCCATGTTCCATCTTAAAAAACTGTATGGACCTTTACAGAGTAGAGGTTTTAATAATATATAGTATTTTTAAGAGAAATTCATCATAGATACTTGCTTAAGGGGGAGGGTTGTACCAACAGAGGCACCTAGCGGAAAAATACGAAGCTTGCAATATGATACATTTTTTTGATAATTTACAATTTCTACTGTATTAATTAATAAATATGTAGGTATCTGAAAACATTAAAAAGATTTTTTGTTAGGCCAAAGATAAACTTACAATTGTAAAACAAATGTGAATTTGTTACATATTTATTTCCCCAGTTACGTTATTATTACATTATATTTTATGGTCATATATATTATGAAAATTTAGTTTATTAAGTTTTCAATTTTGTGTTTTTTAACGTGTAGGACTTATTCATCGTTTTAATATTTTTTATATTTATTTTAAAAAACATCGATTTATATAAAAACATAAATATGTATAACTTAAAATCCTTTTTATTTATATCAAATCGAGCTTTAATATTGGAACCATACCAAAAATAAAATTTGATATAGGTACCTTAATAAAAAGAAATAAAAGAAAAAAATAAAAGATTTATTTTTAGCACTGATTCGATATTGTGTTTAATATTTTTTTTACTAGTAAACTTTAATTATTTACTATCGACACTTTGTCACTAATATGGGGTGATAACATTTCCCTGAAATAGAAAATTTGAACGAACTGTCATTACCTCAAATCAGTGACAAAGCAAACATCGCAACAGGGTGTTCAATTTCACTACAGTAGCTCTGCGCACTGTGTAAATTCTATACAATACAGTGATTTGAAAATCGAACAGTGTGAATAATGGAACTGCACCGGTTGCAACAAAGCTGAATGCCGCGTACTTTGCCAGCTGGCCGCAGGGTTGTGGTAGCGGACCACAGACGCTATTGGAAGCCGACACCCTCAAAGTGATGGGAAGTATTCTATGGCTTCGGCCCCGGATTTCCAGTAATGAATATTGCAAGTTGGCTTATTGGCTGGTTTGTAGTGAGCGATTTGAGTAACATGCAAAATTAATACCTTCACAGAGAAGTAATTAAGTTTAGTATAGATAACTAATTACATACATGATGTTTTTTTTGCTTAGACAAAATTCTCACTTAAGGCCTGAATATAAAATTAACCATAAGTGCGAGTGAGAAAGCATTCGGCATGCGTGCAATCTACGTAATATGTGTTAGAGTATTCTATCTTATGAATAAAAATAGTTTTTAGAACGTGAAGCCGGATACGCTTACGAGCTTGTCCAGATGACGCATGTCTTGCTGCGATATGCTATGAGTGTATGTGGTCGGATCAATGAGGTCACATGTAAATGGAGTGCGCAAGAAGTTTTACGCGCGAGTTAAATCGCGCCATCTGGAGAAGGCCTAAGGCAAACACTAATCGTGTACGTTTCTTTTCTACGTTAACATTAGTGTATCTATTTATCAATAGTAATATTATATTAATATTATCATTATTATTTTATTTATTAACCCAACGTAGCATGGAAAGGTGCATGTTGGGTATAACGCCTAAAGGTCACAAAAAAACCAATATATAAGGATTTAGACAAGAGTACGCGATGTGATAATGTCGTCATACAGTGGTACCCAATGGGCACTAAACGCCCACTACAACGCCACTATCATAAATTTCGGATGTACCAACGTTGCAGCGAAGAACTAGGGACGGAGAAGATTTGAGAGAGCTATTGGGAGGTCTTCATCAAGCAGTAGAGCGACCCCGGCTGATGATGATGATAAGAATTCTTATAAAGTTAGTCTAACAATCGAAGCGACTTTATTCGCTACAACAATCAAACATAACAAATAATATAAAAATTAAAGTATAATATACTAATTTGGAGTACCTATAATGTGCACCAAACGTTATTTATGTAAAAAAATATTTTAGCATGTAAGAAAACTTTAAGTTATAAAGATAAATTTTTGTTGTTTCATTGCCTATGCATAATATGTTTGTTCCTAAGTTATTTTCAGATAAGTATACGTTTAATAAAGCGCATTACATTCATATATCCTAATTCTTATTCGTTGAATGAAAAATATAGTGTATTGGTATTGATTTGATATTTTGATACTGGAGTAAGTAATCATATTGTGGTCTGGTTAGAGATCAGACGTTGTTGAGGAAAAAGAAGAATATATTATCACCTGTATCACAACATTGCAGCAACATTATCGTACTGTGAACAGATTTTAACGACACATTTCGTAATTTACTCTATGGACCTATAAATAATAATATAAGGTGTCAGCACGCGTTAAATAATGTTTCGACAAATACATTAGCGGTCACCAGTAAGTTTAACTTTTGCTCTGTACCATAGTAATAAAATGGACAAGAAGTTAATAGAAATCTGCACATTAATGTTTGCCAATAATACTGCTATTAGAACAGCGTGTTAAGAAAAAATCTACTAACTATAATACCCACACAGACGTCGAAAAATGGTTCTCTAAGTCTAATATTATATTTTCAACTAAATGTTTATCAAATTATTACTACTTATATAGGATAGTTTTATTAATAACTATCCTATATAATTTAATGGGATTCAAAGTCATGTTTTTCACTTTTCGAGTAAGTGCTTTGCATCTAAGCTATCGATTCATGCGAATTATTTCTTATATTTGAGGCGTCTAATTACAAAAAGTGACAAGTCCACAATTCAATATTTTCGGGAAACAACGTTTTTATGTTTCAAGCTTCAATTATTTGTTTTAACGTGAGATTATTTTTTCCCTTGTATTCTATGTCGAAATTAGAACCAAATGGCAATTTGTTTCAGCCAATATATAGGCAAAATAAAATTGGACGTAGCGCTATTTGTATCGCACTGTTTAATTTACTCCGCATAAAGCACATATTTCCGTGGCACTGTCATGAATTTACCAGACGCTACAGCATGGGAGACGCTCTTTTCAATATTGAACGTTCCCTTATTGGTTGACTTAAACACGTGCGAAATCAACCAAGCTTTAAATAATATGAAACATGGACTTGGCGCTTTTTGTAATAAATCGAGACTTAAAATATTTTTTTTCGTAGGGTTATGTCGCGTTTTGGAATTTATAGAGCAATACATATTGTGTAAAATTATACAAAGAATACGTGCGTATTTTTTTCTCGATTTTGACCAAATGTGGACTTATCGCTTTTTAAAATTAGACGCCTCATATATAATAAACCATTTCTTTTATTCAACGAATAATTCACAAGATTTTGAGAATGTAACATCCCATATATTAAACAAACATAAATTGAAAACACTTCAGATATATGAAAATTGTTAGCATGTTCAAGTAAATGCTATAACTAAAATATTTGGCGAGAGCCGGGCGTCGGTTAGTAGTAATTAAGGTAATTAAAATTCCTTGATTTAATACACAACAACCGATACTCAATAATAACGCAATTTGATAAGCATTTAATGTATGACCTACTGGTTTAAATTGTCGTAATAAGATACGAGGCTCGTAGGATAATTGGTTAATGCACAGTTGGCGCATATATATGCAAACAAATAGGTATGTTGGATCACTACTGTGGTGTTTGATGTGTAGGTTGAGGATGATGATAATGAAGTCTACGATGTAGCAGGGTGAGATTTATTAGCAACGTATCGGTACAATAGTATATTATAGAATGATAGTACATATAATCTACTGCGATGGTTACGAGCTAGGTACTTGGATTCGAGTGACATTCTTCGTTATTTATACAATAAAAAGTAACACAATAACATTAAATTCTGGTACATAGTCATATTGGACTAATTATAGAATCAGCGTTTTAAATCGATTAGCGAAATGAAATATTATTTGTTATTACAGTTGTAAGAAAATATGATACTATGAAAAATGACTATTCGGCTAATACACTGTAATGGTATAATGTGCTGTGATATGATGTAATAATACACCGTCTCTAATTTCGCCAATCGACTTGCTGATATAGCTAAGTTTTTACTGGAAATTGGTTCACTGGGAATATATTACTGCAGAGTAATTTGATACCTTAAACAATAGATATTTGATCGCTAATATTCTGCAGCTACAGGTATAATAAAATTTTAATTTTCTTAGTTTTCCAACTGCCATTGACAAAAACCTGCCAGATAGGGTAATAGAAAAATCTACGTCATAGAAAAAGACGATAGATTTTATTATAATTTACAAACATTACTAGAAACTAATATTTCAAAAAATTAATTATACTTTTTTAGATTCAGCTATAATTATTATTCCATTTTATTTAAGAACCTTGACGAAAATCAATCTATTAATAATAAAATTCAAATAATAAATATAGTATAAAATATTGTGTAAATGTTAAAGTTTGACAATTCGATTGAAATGCCTACCTGTAAATAATCAACTCCCCACTCAAGTAGGACTAGTGCGTGGATCAGCTGTTTTCGTATACATAAGAAGACGTAGATCGCATATAGGTATTTATATTTGGTTCAGAAAAAGTGCCCACCACCACCCGTCATATATGCACAGCCGTGGATATGCACGGCCGCTTTCTATGACGCTTTAAACGTGTCTGAAAGAGGTGATTTTAAGTGCTCATTCCGTCCCAAGACGGAGCCGCACGGACTGATGCTGCAAACATGGACCGTAGTGCTTCAAGAAGAAAGTTAAGAAAGAAATTTTTTGTTTTTTGGACTGGCTCTGCTGTCCGCGCTTTGTGTACCCGCATACTGAGTGTCATAAATTGAAATGTATGAGTCTAGAGAAGAGTCGGGACTATCCCGCTCCCTATACGACGCTGCAAATTTCTCGAATGCAGCAAAGTTGGCCTCGGTTGCTATTAGATCTCCATGACCAATCGGGCCCGTGTGAGGACGGACCCTGGTAAACAGCTCCACTCGTTCGAGTTCCATAAGCTGGTAATCCCAGAGGATGTGTTCCACATCTTGGTGGTCATGCCCACAGGTACAACCCGGCCCATCTACTATAAAGCCAAACTCGTGGAGTCTGGCGGCGAAGTTGCCATGGCCGGTGAGGAACTGGCTGATCCAGTGCGAAGGTTGGAGTCTTCTAGTTTGGTGCCTGCAGAATACGTCTGGAAAAAAACGGTAAGTGTGCCGCCCCTTGAAGGAGGCGGTCCACCTCGCCTGCCATGCCGTAAATGCGGTCTTGTACACAATGTCACTTACAGTCTTCCTGTAAAAAATAACCTAATTGGTTGGATTGTGAAAAATCTGTTAATACAATTTCAATCCAGTGGAGTGAAAATATTTTATTTTAAAAATGCATTGTTCCATGAATAATTACCACTCAAAGGCGAGAAAACAACAAAAAATAGAAGAAATAATCAGAGAAGAGTTCATGGAAAAATATCGAAAACTTAAAGCGCCTAGTTGCAAAAGCCCCTAAAACGGTTTTTGATTTTTTTTGAGTTAGATGGATATTTTTGCTACGAGTACCTATATGATGGCCAAAGATTGAACTTTAAAAAACGCTAAAAACCGTCAATACGTATGATCAAAAATTCGGGTAAATTTCAAAACCCGTTAAAATGGTTGGGTGTGCTTTTCAAATACCCCTAAAATTAATAAGCCAGAATACTCTTTAGAATATACTAAATGTATTAAATAATAAATACATAATGTTCACTGATTTCTCATTTCTAGTTTTTCTCATTTTTCTCAAAACTACCTAAAATCATTTTTTTCATTTTTCTCAGAACTACCTAAAATCGTTTTAGGTGTGTTTGAAGCTAGGCGCTTCACTTGTCGGCATGACGTTTTACATAAATTTAAATTCCTATCTTGACCTCGGCGTTCCATTACATATACGTAATGCTAATAATGATGACACACTTTAATAAACCAGACATTGAACATTTAAGTTAATTTTAACTTGCCCATATTATGTTTCTCCATCGAAAGCAATTGCCCTTAGAAGAGTTTAAACTCGTGTATGCTAAAACAGTCCATCTCGTATTCGTTGGCGCCAACAAATGACTAAGCCACAAATCGACAAAGTTTAACTGGGGATGAAGGTACTAGGCCCTCAGTAAACCACGGCCTTAAACGTTTATTCCACTTAACAAAAGCTATCACCCAAGGTAACGACCCCAGGCTTAAATCACTATAGTTTATCAGGGTGGAAAACTATCAGCATTGTGATTGTGTTTTTTGGGGTAAGCTTGTTTTGGTTTGCTAGTGTTGTTGAAAGTTCACTAAGTAATCGTTTCTTACAAAATAATAAGAATCAATATAAAATTAATACAACATAATTTTATGTTGGTAATTTATATTTTCCAATAAACATCATATTTATTTATTATATCATAAGAGTGATTTCGTAATGCTCATAATACACAGTTTTCCCTCGTCTATTGCCACGTTCTGCACCTCAAACCATGTAAGATCTATATCTCATAAATCTTTTTTGTAGCACCACCTACAGAGTGAATGATGATCTACGGTGATGACGTTTGAAATCGACCTTTATTAAAATTGTAATTAAAAAATATACCATAATATCGCGTACTTTATCTATATTAATAATGAATAGAACCAGTTTCGTCTGCTTTATTATGAAATGGCGCGACCCTGTGCTTACAATATCTTATGAGACTGGAACTTGTTAGTAAAGCAAGTCAGTTATCACCCAAGATTGCTGAGCGGCAACGTTTCAGGTTTATAATTTAGTACGTCCTGGATTCGCATTCCCCGATCAGGCAAAGTCACAAACACACAAAGGGGTCAGACTAAGCTTAAACTGAAGGATTGTGAGTGAAGATTACGAAGTGAACATAGGGTTAAATCTAATTTCATCATCATAACACTGCGACTTCCATGCAAGTGAGCAGCTCCATCTTTGGGTCTCTTTTCCAAGTCATGGGCGCTACAAGTTATATTATTTTATTATTATTAATTGACGAAGTCTCGGCCGAGCAGCGTTGTCAACTGTACTATAATTATAGTTCAATACCTTCTGTAATTTTGTAGAATTGAAGACGAAAATTTTCCGGTAGGTAATACCTAAGTATAATGTTTTTTTTTCAGAAATTGTATATTTTTTACACACTTATACTTTGTAAAAATATAAGGAGATGGCATCATTGCAGCCGAGGCTTATTTAGCTGTATATTTATACAGTGTTATTACTTATTACATTTTTTCAGTAACGTCCCTAGCTAAAATACCACCCATGGGCATGGTGTGTAAAACTCCCACCTCCGCTCCCGTTATGTATATGCAGCCACGTCATACGCGGCCGGCTAACATAACCCTTACGTGTGCCAGATCAAAGAATTTAAGCCCTCATTTTGTCCCGAGCAGAGCCGCACGGGACTGGTGATGCAACCTTGCACCGAAGTGCGAATGCATGATGTTAATTTATATGGCAACTATCAGAGTGACTATAATTTGAAGAGTCGCAAGGGGAGTCGAGAGTGTCCCGCCCCCCGTACGCTCTGGCGAATTTAGTAAAGGCCGCAAAATTGGCCCCATGGGCAGTGCCCAAATGCCGCCCCATTTTTGTATACAGTAATTTTTATCATCCGTGCACCTATCGTTTCTGGTCACCTTGGGCGTCGAAGGGCAACGGAAGTAAACTAGACATCACGATCCTGACAAACAATTTCAGTCTTTTTTTTTAATGGAATATTTTTGTTATTACTCAGCTTAGGTAGCTATTTCGATATATACTTACCAAATGACTCTGCTCGATTTGCCGCCCTTCGAGTAGCTGCCGCCTCCAAGCTACGCTCAATCTGCCCACCCCCACGAAACGTCACTGCATTCCTTTTTAATCAGATTAATGATTATATTAAAAAAAATACACAATAAAAGATAATAATCCAAAAAAAAATCTCATAAGTTAGAAAATTTGCACCGTCTGATTAAAAAAAATATATTACTTATACTGATGATGCAAGCCGTCAAAATTGTATTCAGTTGTATGTAATATGAATTATGACTGCTCGTTTTAAGGCATGCGGTATTTGTTGGAGTTAAGACGTACTTTGAAACTAAGCACGCTAAAGGCCAAGTTTCTTTGGAGCCCGTAGTGTCTCCGGTGCGTCATTTCTGGGAATTCCTTAAAATTAATATGCTGGTCCATCCATCAAAGCATACGTCTTCAACAGATGACTGTAGCAGAAGTGAAGCTATAGGTTATATAACCATAATACAGAAATATTTCATATTAAATTATAGACATTTCGTAACAAATGTATAAGATTTTATCAAATAGGAAATTATTCTTCATTTATTTTTGCTATCACAATATTGTACTATTATGATATATAACGGTTTAACTTTTGGGGCGGTTTTTGTTAACTTTTTGATAAAATAAACTACCCCATCTACCCTGTGAAAGCTTATAATCCACTTAGAAGCAAAATTAAGAAAATCATTATACAATTTTCCAAGTAATAATTTATTCGGATAAAAATGCACTTTCATATTATTATTAATTTAAGAACAATCATATTTTGAACTTAAATAATGGTTTTGTTTTTCATAATTCACATTATAGTTTTTGGTATCTTTAGATAATAATATTAACATGAAGACAATATTGTGGAGCTGCTGCCAAAAGATGTTAAGTTGAAAATTTAGTTATCTAGTTTTAAGGGATTATGCGTCTATAATAAATTTAATTATAAATATTTAACTATGCTAGAAAAACAATCAAGGTCTTCCGATATATTATAAAACATGCACATAATGCATAAAAATTGCATTATGCCTGATTTTAGAGGACAGGTAAAACCTTAAAATTACAATTACTCCATCACATTATTTCGAGACTTACCAACTTTTATCAATTCGTTCCACTCATTGTGCTACTTTTATAATACATTAATTTATCGATATTCTTATCACTTGATATTATTCTATTGACGCACACAAACTATTATGAGAGTATCAATTTTATTGTTTTCTTTCTCAACCCGATTAAAATAAATGATTGCTCCAATTTTCAGTAAATCTTGATAATGGTGTTACAACCGAAATAGCTGTCGACAAAACTTTTTTTTTTTAAAACCTGTAGAATTTAATAATATTTATATTTTCATTTCTTGTAAAATGGAATTCTACCAAGTAAATGCTAACTAAATTAATTAATGCGTTCATATGTTTAATATAATATATAATATTATTATCTTCTCCCTGTCACGTTCACTTTTACACATTTTCATATTTTGTTTTCTCTCGTGCGTTACAGATAGTCCAACAAAAATAATATTATCTATACATCATCATTATCATCAGCCTGAATCTATCCACTGCTGGATGAAGGCCTCTTTAAGCTGCTTTCACCTCTCTCGGTCCCATGCCACGTACTTCCGCAGAACTTTATCATTTCATCGATCCAGCGGCCTCTAGGTCTACCTTGCGGACGTTTTGTGCTTCTCGGTTACCACTGGATGACTAGATTTGTCCAACAATTGTCTCTTCTTCGAGCTATGTATCCAGCCCATCTCCATTTAAGACTTTTAATAAACTTTATTACATCGCATGCCCTTGTCTGCTTCCTTACCCACTCATTCCTCTTTTTGTATCTATACATAAGGTAATAAAAAGTGAATTTATTTATTAGAAGGTTTTTGTTTTATTGGTTGAGGTGATTAATAATTTTAATGCCATCCCTTGATACAAATCTGAAACTGAATATTATTAATTATTATATTTTTGTACAGATGTCACAATATTATGTTTATGAAGTATTTCAGTAATAATTAATTACATATTATTATGAATTATTGTGTGTATCATATTATAATCATTAACATCGTCTAAGATATAATATTTAGACAGTGATGCAGTAGCCTCGCGATAGAGCAGTACAGCTAGCGCTCGCTCATCCTGTAAATTTTCTTCTCTGCTGAAGCTTTTTGCCGGAGGAAAATTAAATTTTTCTCTCGCGATGTACTGATTGCCTGTTACTCTAAAGGTGAAATTCAATTTCTACAAGCCGATCCGACAACAACCCTAGGAGTTTCTTCCCCTACTATGAGAATTTACCTTCATTTCTGGTTTCAATTTTAAACTTATGTAATAATAATATTATAGTCCCAATATAATATCTAATTCCAGACGGAGCATATAGGTATATTATTTATAATATGAATAAAGTTAATATTGAATGAGTAAACGATTTTTAACTATTTTACTTAATATTTATAACGCAATTTGATATGCATTTCATGTAAGAACTACTCAATGACATTATTAATGGACGACGCACTCAATACAGTAGCTAGCAAGTTAATTCGCATGTATAGGTAGACGTCACGCAATTTCCATGATGCGATATCACGCATCGGGAATTTATAGCAATATGACCTTTATTGTAATGGCGTTAGAGCAGTATTTCTAATGTCAATGTTCATTTGAGCGAACCCGTTCGAACCGAACCATTCGGCAGACCCAACAAAAAGCATCAGGAATTTATAGCAATATCACCTTTATTGTAGTGGCGTTAGAACAGATTATGCCATTCGGCAGACCCGACAATAAAGTGAGTGTCATTTTTTTTTCCAGATGATTCGTCCATATTAATGTCATTGGAACTACTAGTTAAAATTGTCGTAATTAAGAGACCATTCATAGACTGAAACTGAACACAACTTCGATCCGTATATCATACTAGACTTATGACTTTTTTTTGACCATGGCTGACCCAGGATTCGAATCTGGAACCCACGACATCATAGGCCGACGCTTAAGGCGCGCAGACATCATAGATGTTCATGAAAATATATTTCTAAGAACAGATATCATAACTTTAGTATGGCACACGATTCTAAACTACAAACGGTTTCAGTCTATGTATGGCCTCTAAGTAGGATGCCCGTAGCCTAATTGAATAAGCACACTGGCGTAAATCCAGTGGTTACAGTTTCAACTCCCATCGGTTGTTGTTATTTTTTTAAAAAATGATTTTTTTCTAGATACACATGCATGAGATGTTTTCGAATTATATTCAATAATATAGAATGTTACATTCTCAAATCTTGTGAATTATTCATTCGATTAATAAATAATTTATTAAATTATTAGCAATTGCAAGTACGTTCTAACTAAAAATTTAGAGTGATCCAGACGTCGGTTAGTAATTAAAGCATTTAATTAATGCCTTTTTTGTTTTAATACGCAAAAACCGAAAGAAGGTGTAATAATTCATATAAGGACTACTAGTTAAAAAATCTGTATGTGTACTTATGTACGCGCGTTAGAAGTTATACTTCGTTGGCGTAACAAAACAAAAACAAAACTTGTGATAACCTAGATTCTTCGACCAGCTCTTAATTATCTTGTTAAGTTACGCACCCAAGAAAAGGGACACTTATTGGAGCATTGTTGGTTTATTTCTATACACTTTAACTTATATTACTAAATTTTATAGGTATATCTTTCTAGTTGTTTGTATTTTTAAAGTAACAACTGTCACTCTGGCGTTTAATCATCTGTTTACATGAGGAATTGGCCTACAATCATAAATTCGTTGCCTAGGCACCGGAACAATTCTACTATAAAACTTGCGGTTGTATACAGCTGATTTTGATTCGCAGAATTCTGATTCAAATTCTGATACGACTGATTCGCAGCTAACTTCATACTGTCGCGCACTTTCGTAACGGCTCTCAATTTCACTCTCCACCAAACGCCCCAAAAGAAGTATAACTGCAAAAATAAAATATTATTATTATAAGTAATATAATTATTTATATCAAAGAAAAGTCTAAATAATATATTAGTTTTCAATCCTTCCGCAATGGATACCCTGATAGTTATAGCTCGGATCGTTCAATCAAAAAATGCTTCTCAAACATCGAAACTTGTTTCTTTTGGTCATTGCATACAGGTCTCATACCACACCTGCTTCGTTCGCATGGCTTCAGCTTTAGCAAAGGTAATAGAAACTTTCTAAAAACGCACCCGAGTTTTATGAGGGCATTAATCCCCACGTAATTAATAGTGATTCCGTTCTCAAACTTTTGTGATAATAAAAGTAAAACAATCCAATATAAAATAATATCGCAGAATATTTGGTACCTTTATACTTAACTATCGGACTCCCAGAAAATCTGGAGATGGATAAATAATTTAAGGGTTCGAGGTATAGTGCTGGCTGAGGATACTCTGCATTGTCGACGTCATATTGGAGACAATCGGCGCCGTGGAGTCCTAACAGGTCCGTCCACGCAATTAAGTTGGATCGAGTCCACAATAGATTTCTGTACTCTGCCCAACGTAGGTCAAAATGGAGATTTTATGGTATTTTCAGAGCATAACCCTGGAAATTCCTTAAACGTTGTAGATAATCTATTTATATAATTTCGAAGCCTTATTATTCTTTATATTTATTTTAATCATTTGATGATTGCATAAAGTATTTTTTTTACAAAAAATAGTATTCTTTTAAACCTCTTGATCTAATGTTTTAGAATATAGTCATATTTCAGTACATCACTACAGTTTGCACTTAGTAAAAATGTTTTATTTTAAAATATTTTTTAAACCCATAAAAATTTACCTCCATATTGAAAAATATGAGTTTAAGTTTAAATACCTACACAAGTTTTTTTTTTTAATATTTTAATTAATTGCAGATATAATAAACAAGTTGTAGCAGTTTTAGTAAACTCTTGGTGAATTGGCTATAAAATTTAATCTGGCTGATTTTAGTCCACTTTTGTCAATGTCCTTCCTGCGCATCTATTCAATACACAAGGCTGATCGACTATCGAGGGTAGTTTATGTATTAAGGCGGTTAATTATTGCAATAAGTAACCCTATGAACTGTCAATAGGTGCTATGTTTTAATAGCACCTCTCTTGATTTTATAGCGAGACCGACAGTTTTGACAGTTTATACGGCTAACTTATTATAACAATTGAGGCGTCTAATTCCAAAAAACGATAGGCCCACATTTGGTCAAAATCTAGAAAAAAATACGCACGTATTCTTTGTATAATTTTACACAATATGTATTGATCTATAAATTCCAAAACGCGACGTAACCCTACGAAAAAAAATATTTTAAGTCTCGATTTATTACAAAAAGCGCCAAGTCCGTGTTTCATATTATTTAAAGCTTGGTTGATTTCGCGCGTGTTTAAGTCAACCAATAAGGGAACGCTCAATATTGAAAAGGGCGTCTCCCATGCTGTAGCATCTGGTAAACTCATGACAGTGCCACGGAAATATGTGCCTTATGCGGAGTAAATTAAAAAGTGAGATACAAATAGCGCTACGTCCAATTTTAATTTGCCTATATTTATTACATTTAAAAGTTTATCGGCTGTAACAAATCGTCATTTGGTTCTAATTTCGACATAGAATACAATGAAAAAAATAATTCCATGTTAAAACAAATAATTGAAGCTTGAAACATAAAAACGTTGTTTCCCGAAAATATTGAATTGTGGACTTGTCACTTTTTGTTATTAGACGCCTCAATTATAATACCTAATGATAAACATGATAAACTTCCCTAGATAGCAGCCTATAGCAGCCTTGTGTAAAGAATAGATGCATATGATCTACTATGATCCAATTCCAAGTGACCGAAAGAGAGAAATTAAGTTACTATGCATAAAATAACTGCCTCACACTATTACGGTTATATAGCGTACATTGTCCCACTCCAGCATCGGAGCATAGGATAAAAATCGTCTCACTTCCTATGGTCCAACGTCTCATATCGCCCGCCATAATTTTATGAGTTCTGCAGCGTGTAGATCGCTTTTACTTTATTACAATATCTTTTTCCATTATACCTACGTCTTATAAAAGAACGTACATAAAATCAGTATAATATGTCTACTTTATCTTTAATTTTCTATTAAAAAAATCAAGCTCAGTTTTCATATTATATTTCTATAAATTGACTATTATTTTTAAAATAAAGTAAACTTATAATAGAGACGTTAAATACTTTTAACTCATCAAGGTAATCAACATTCCTCAAACTTTTTTTATCTAGGCAATGTAACATTTCCTCGAAAATCTCATCGCATGAAATAAAAAACAAGAGATTTTGTTGGAATTGCTATCACAATTCCTGAAATTGCATGCATGTAAAATCTCACTAAAGCTTTTCTCTCACGTAAACTCCACTACCAGTTTTATCAGGTATATTCAATTAACAAATTTTTGTCATTTGTTAATAAATTATTAACATGTCTTTGGCATGAATTTTGTGGAGGAGATAAAGTCGTTGTTGCTTATAGACTTTGAGGATAGAGTTTATTTGTCATTCCAAGAATACAATTAGTAGAATACTAAAGATGACAAGGTGAGATTATACTCGCGGATACGGATGTACTGGTGTGATCGATGTGATCAAGAAATTGATTATATTAATGGACTGAAAGACTTGACTCGAGTGGAACGATGGTTGACCATGTCGAGTAAAGGACTCGTGACAATAATAGTGCGTCGCGTGACGGACTCGATTAGTTGAGTGAGGATTCATAAATTTTTCTTCCAATGTATATAAATGCAGTACATATATTACAAGAGATATTCTCGCAATTAACAAATCATAACAGACCCTACTGATCCTAGATATGATTGAAGAAATACTGACGATCATTATTGCTCTATTTTTTTGTTTTGACAACAAAATATACATATTAAAGTGTGTCACTCATTTAATGCTGAGAGTCATATCTAACATACGACATTGAAGTTAACATCCAAATAAACCGCCTCACACCGCACCCAGTCTTAACAACTATTTATCTACATTCATTTATCTTCCAGTTCACTTCCACATTTTAATTATAGTTTTAACACCGAGTAGTTGTGCGTAAACTTATTGCTAAAAGCGTGTCACGCACTGTGTCAACTGTCTACACTTTTACGTCAAATAGTTTTTAAATTTACGCGAGAAGCAGTGTTGTCATATTTTTATAATGCTATTTTTTTTTGACCCTGTCCGATTGTATGAGAACCATATGGGATGTTAGCCACTTGCTTAACTAATACTCTGGGTCCAAACACACATTAAAAACAATATATGTATTTTTTTCGTTACCAGGCCCAGGTTTTGTAACATTGAAATTGCTTGATATAACTTTTGGATTATTAAACATAGCGAAACAAAAAATATAAGTACATTTTTTTTGCATAATTCTGTCCTGATAAATCATAAACCATTCATGATGTTCAAGTTGTATTTTGCAAACAATCAATAATTTATTCAACAAACAAAACATTTTTTTAAATGTCACCCAGCAGACTTCGTTGACAAAATAAGCTAGGTCCATAGAGTCTCTGGATTACAATTCGTCACGTCGTTAATATGCGCAAATATGATTTAAATTATCTCAGTGCATTGAAACTGATGAATACATTAGTGTTGTCTGTACATATTATAACTATAAAAAAACCATTTTTGACCTCTGCAATAGAAACCTGCTAAAAATAAGTATAAAAAACCTGGTCTTTTCGCCTGAGAACAAATTGCAGTGAAACTTTTAATTTGGTTTCAACTTTTTCCCGGAGCAAATTTATAACCCTCCCGACGTATTGTGTTTTATGCAGTTACCATAGTATTTGCCAGTAAAAAAGTTGGGATACGTCATAAAAAATCATTTTGAAACACTATAATTTTTGAAGTTAATAATTTTTTGAACGGTCAATAGTAATAATTATGTATATTTTAAATTACAAAAAATTAGAACTTTATTTTACTTCTTCTATAATGCTACAACTAAGAATTTACCTGGTCGCCTCAAGCAGTCTTCGAATCCAATCCACCACTCCTGGTGCTCGTAACACTCTTTGTCAGCCATCCAGTCACCAAAATCGTAGTGCCAATACCTACACGTACGGCATTTTATAGGTTCTTAGTCATTATAAACATAACCACATAAGCGTGAAGCTCGACAATTTTTCCAGAAAATTTACGTAGTTAGTTGTTTCGTGGTATTTACGCATTAAACTCAACATGAACATACACCTTCCAATGCCACACCGTACACCTCGTTATTTGTCCTGGTTTCACACGAGACGTGAGCATGCTTAAGACTCAGTGGCAGGTCACTTTCTAAGAGTTTATTCGTTATACATACCACCATCAATTCACATTTATTTGTCGCTTAAACTAAACTTCGTTGTTGACTCGCTCGAATTGAGTAACATTGTTGAGGATCACTTTTGGTTCTGCAAAGCAGTTTATCATTACTTTTGTCGGTTCTTATTGATAGGTATGGGTTTACGTAGGGTGTTGATTTATACTTTTCCACATATTAAAAACACTAATTTAGGGACATTAAGTATATTTCGCTTGACAAGCAACAATTAATTACTAACAACATTTGTAAAGGCACGCTTTGGCGTGAAAAAGGTAGCGAATCGTATTTAGAGGCGACGCAAGAGGCTCAAGGGTAGATAGCCGACTGCCTGTAACCACACTCGATCCCTCATCCGCCCAGAAACAGATAACGGTAACTTTCGTTTTGTTTGTTTCGTTGTGCATTATCGTTTAGCCTTGACTCCTTTACAGTTACAATAATATTATCATTATATTCCCACCTCTGTCGATTGGAGGATTTTTGATGAGGGATTTAGGCATTATGCTATTTGGTATCATTATCTATTTAGTGGAAGCCAGCGGCAAACAAATTTTGAAAATAGCTAATATACTGGTTTATTTTTTAGGTTATATTAGCTTAGGTTGGGTTAGGTTAGGTTAGGTTAGGTATGGTCATTATTCTTGAATTAATGATTTTTTCCGAGATCAACTATAAAATTGCCACTGTTACCACCTGGCTTCCAGTTAACATACTTGTACCATTTTCTCCTTGAGACATTCATCTTTAAACCTACTTTGCGGATTGCATCATTGCAAGCTTCTAACATTATTATATTGCCTGTAAGGAGGCGTCGAGACGATTTGGAGCTTTTATTGAATGAAACCACTTAGCTTTTTTATACACAGAATAAAAAATTCTCCATCTATAGTGCATAGGAATGTATTCACTTCAAAAACGTGTCCAGTCATATTTTAAAAAATATATTTATTTTTCCAGTAGCGCCGTATTATTTTCATTCTTCAAATTTTATCCACGCTAGTTACCGACAATGTTTTGGGCTCCGTGCTTTAGAAATAAGGTGCAAACAATAGCTTTGCAAGAAATATATTTATAATTACGGCAAAATGCATTACTCAGTATTATTATCACGTTGTTGAGCAAACGAGAAAAGTTTGACAGCCATTGAGATTTAAAAACGAAACTTCATCTGTTAAATACGGAGCATAAATATTATTACACGTCTGCCGAAATATTTTAGAATATTATGTAACTTTTTACCTTAATTATTAAGGGCGGACGTGCTCAGCGTGGGTCAAAATGGAGTTTTTTTTCTACCTAACTGATTTTTTTTAAACGGTACATGTTCAAACAAGCGCGTTAACATCATTTTACTCCCTACTTTTATTATAGTTTGTCAATTTATGGCTACGGCCGATTGTTGTAGCTTAACCACTGGGGAATGCCAAAAAAATGGCGTATTTCAAAAAAACACTACCTTATTCTTGGGTCAATAATAATTATAAAGCAATCATTATTCGTAAGATGTTTATCACATTTGAATGGTCAAAAACATAGCTTATAATTAGTATCTTAAGAATTATCTTCAAATGTGTTAATCTTGCCCATTTTTTGAATAACAAAATGCCTAATTCTTGTCAAATTTGGGATCACAGAAATTATCAATATAATTTTTTATCGTAAATATTTCACTATAATAATGTCGATATAAATTATACTGATGGTTTTATAAATTCGTTTAAAAATTAATAAATGTAAAAAATCTGCACCACTGCACATTTATGTACTGAAATATGCCTATATTCTAAAACGTTAGAGCGAGAGGATTAAAAGAATACTATTTTATGTAATAAAAATACTTTATGCAGTCATCAAATGTTTAAAATAAATTTAAAGGATAAAAAGGCTTCAAAATTATATAAATAGATTATCTACAACCTTTAAGGTATAACCAGTATCATGCTTTGAAAATAGAACAAAAGCTCCATTTTGACCTACGCTGAGCATGTCCCCCCTTAATAATAAATATTTTATGTTAGTTATATAGAATCAAACGATCTATATACGATATAATGAACTCTCCGTTATTCAATATTATTAAACTGAGAATATTAAATTTATAATTAAATTTGAAACATGTTGGGAGCGCTTTTAGCAGTGGACTATAATGCTGGATGTTGGATTGGTGGATTACGGATCTAGGGTTCGGATATAACGTTCGAAGTGCAATAATGCTGAAGCCAGTAGATTTTTCAATTACAGACTTTATGACTCACAATTTACCGAATATCCATGCATATAATTAGCGGGCATAGTTGATGAGCATAGTCGCTCCACACAGCATTCTATCCCACCGAGCTCGTTCCTCGGAACAGTATCATAAGTATTGTAACATAACGCTCTCGTAACACACACTTGTACAGTGACGCCCCGTAGGGGTAGGCCGATTGAGCGTTGCTTGGGGTGGCAGTTACTCGAAGGGCGGCAAATCGAGGAAAATTATTTGGTATATGTAGTAATAGCTACCTAAACTTAGAAATAACTGAAATATCTTGCCATTAAAAAAATCAGCTCACGGGTTGGAAACAAAATGTTTTATATAACCTAATTATTAATTAATTATGGTTTAACAAGACTGTAATTTTTTGTCGATTTCGCAATGTCTAGTTTACTTCCATTGCCCTTCGACATCCATGGTGACGAGAAACAACACGTGCACGGATGATACAAAATACTGTATAAAAAATGGGGCGACATTTTGGTGCTTCCCAGAGGAGGAATTTTGTGTAGGGACTTCACTGCTCTTGTACCGATTGTTTACGCTGCAAATAAAACTCGTTCCTCCATCCATCGGAGCAACCACCAAATCTCGATTTCTCATCTCTTCTCCTGACGATGCTCCATCTACACCTCCTGGTCATTCCCAATCATAGCGGTCCCATCTCTCAATAACGAGACCCCCAAATATTACGGATAAACAGTAAAGTTAAGTAAAGACTTGTGACATTTCATAAATCGGGCTCTTTAACGGCCCACATGCTCAGCGTACGTCAAAATGGAGCTTTTATGCTATTTTCAATGCATGATCCTGAACATTCCTTAAATCTTGTAGTCAATCTATTTACATAATTTTGAAGATTTATTATCCTTAATATTTATTTTAAACATTTGATCACTGCATACAGTATTTTTATTTCATAAAATAGTATTCTTTTAAACCTCTCGCTCTAATGTTTTAGAATATAGTCATATTTCAGTATGTCCATGTGAAGTGGTGTTAAGATTTTTTATATTTATTATTTTTTAAAAGCATTTATAAAACCATAAGTAAAATTTATGTCGACATTATTATAGTGAAATATTTACAATAAAAATTATATTGATAATCTCTGTGATCCCAAATTTGACAAGAATTAGGCATTTTATTATTCATAAAATGGGCAAGATTTACACATTTAAAGATAATTTTAAAGATACTGATTATAAACTATGTCATTGACCATTCAAATGTGATAAACATTCTACGAATAATGTTTGCTTTATAATAATTATTGACCTAAGAATAGGGTAGTATTTTTTTGAAAAACCCCATTTCTATTGGCATTTCCAAGTAGCTAAGCTACAACATACGGCCGTAGCCATAAATTGACAAACGTTAAATAAAGTAGGGAGTAAGATCATAGTAATGCGCGTGTTTGAACATTTACCATTTAAAAAAAAATCGGTTGGGTACACGTTTAAGAAATGTTCAGGATCATGCTTTGAAAATAGCTTAAAAACTCAATTTTGACGTACGCTGAGCATGTCCCCAACAGCGCATTTTATGTATCTTATACGACATTGGATTAAACATATCGCGCAAAATATTTTACCTAGTAAATAATACAATTAATTTTAACGTAATAGCTTTTAGGTGTAACAATTTATTATTACAAGCTTTAAAATCAAAGCTTAAATAACTTCACTGTGAGTAGTTTCATTGTACTTATATGTCAGAATTATAAACTTATATGTAGCATTATTATTAATAAGCCTAGTCTATCACGTTGTAACGTACTTAGCTACGCCCGTGCAATGTTGTGCATCAACGCTTTGAGAAGCATTCCTCTAGAGCAGGGTATCTCAAACTCCTGAATGCATAACTAAGCGTTACCTACTTAAACATGTTGATACCTACATAAATAGTGAATAAGCTTTGATATAATAATTAACGTGGTACTATTACCTGTGTTAATATGTACCTAATTAACAGTTAGATAACTTGTTCAAGGACACAACTTGTTCGAACATAAGACCAACACACAAAATGGCCCCTCCAAACCAACCCGTTCTATACCACACTCCGTCTTAATCAAGGATATCATGAGGAACTACGTTTGTATTTTAATGTATTATGCATGGTAATATCTCTGGAGCAAATATCCAAGGTTGAGGTCACCACTAGGGATTCAAATCCCGGGATCCTAAGCTATTTTTGATACCTATGAATCCCGAAACTTTCGGGATTGATTTTTTTATCAATTATTATGGAAAATAAAATACAAACGAAAATATATTTTAAATAACAAATAACTACATTAGAAATAAACTGAGTTTGAATGAAGTTTTATTTATACCCATGTGTAAGTTGCCGATTCATTTTATTTTTTCACATAAATTAATAAAAATGAGAAAGATTGGAAAAAAACAATGCTTCGCACTATTAACAAATTAATTCCACCATGATCTCATACGTTTTAGGGCAGTTTCATATTTGGTTGACTAAATAGATTTATGAAGCGGAAAGGCCATAAGTACACCATGATTATTTGCTTTACTATTTTAAATCTCGCTAATACATTCATTAAGTCTTTACTATCAGAAACAGCAATCTAATATTAAATTCACATTATTATTTATATTACAATATTATTTACTCCATTAAACTTATGTAAGTATTTACAAGATTGAACGTAGATAATATACAATATTAACAATAAATGTCTTAAATAGTATTAACTATACTAGATTTATTTTTGACCGATTCCTCGATCCACCGATCAATATTATTTTTGTAAATATAAAAAATTTATAATAACAATGGAAAAAAATGCCAATCCGGGACCTGTCCCGGGATTGTCAAATTGTAATCCCGAAATCCCGGGATTAGAATTTTGGCTCGGCATTGGATTCCCTAGTCACCACGCTCTCAAGTGAGCTTCGACTGAGTTTACTGCTTGACGTATTGTAATAAAAGTGAGCTGGTAGAGAAAAGCAAGAAGAATTTAAACAAATAAATGAAGTTTATAGTATATTATACAATACAAAAAACAAAGCTACAACAATACGGACATGCAAAAACTATGTGAACAGATCTTCACGGTCACAAAAAGACGCCACAATTTTTTTGTGATGACCAAGTCATTGGGCCAATTAATAGCGTGTTGAACCGACTTTAGCATCTCTTCCCTCTCGGAATACATTCTTGGATATTCCCAGAGGATGAGGTTTACATTATATAGTTCTCCGCCACATGGGTACGTTTAACATAAGATCATTTCAAAATAAGGCGATTTTATTTCCTGTGCATCATATTATTATTAATTATTTTATTATAAATACACAAAATATTGCAGTAAGTCTAAATATGAAAAGGAATTATATATTTTTTTAATTTATATAAGTACAACATTATTTGAAATTTATTATTGCTCTAGAAAATAATCAACGCAATGAGAATTTTTCCTGGTCATTCTCCGGGACATCAGCTGGTGAGGAATTATGTGGAATTCTATCATAAAGTTCTTGAAATTCTCGAGACATCCATTGTTTCATAATTTGCAGATCTTAACCGGACACGGTGAATCAAACGGTGGTTTTGCCTTGAAGCTCTGTCAGCTTGGCCTAATAGAATCTCCTACTTGCTTATGTGCCGAATTGCAGGATGCCAATCACATCCTCTGGGAGTGTCCCTATATGTCGGTTGAAAGGGAAGAGCTTCTCAAGTCGGTTCAACCCTCAGTTGGACTGGTCGGCCATTGCGCCTTGGTATCTGGGGAAAATTTGTCAGGTTTTAAAAAGTTTGCGGCGTTTTACGGCGAGCTAGAAGGTCGGAAGTCGGAGGTCCACAGTTTGGAAATCTTCATCGGAGAACTTCGCCTTATAATATAGATAACCAGCGCTATCTTAAGATATAAATAAAAAAGAAATAAAAAACGTGTGCCATCAATATTCTTTTTTCGAGCCACAGAAGGAGCTGAAGATGATGCATACAAAGAGCAATAATTGTTTATATCATTTAACTCCATGTTAATAACTTTGAAAGGCTTGTTTCTTTTACATGTCCCTAAAAACTGAATCCAATCCCATGGAGTAATAATTATATGCATACCGTTCAGCATCTTTTTTGACGTTCTGTTATAGAGTGGTCAGTATCGATCTATATGTGTGTATGGCCCCGTAATAGGAATTTGTGATTTATGATTTTCAGCGTAGGAATGGTTTTCAGAAACTAGGTATATGAAAAAATAATCATGATATTCCTATTTTGGCCAGGGCAATTAATTATCATATCAAATCGTCAGCTCTTCAATATTTGCTAAAACATTGCTAGATGCCCATTTCATCAAGCAGCAGCCGATCTTATTGTCACCCTTCCACTTTTTTTTTCATCCACATCAGTGTTGTGTCTCACTCACCACTTGCATCATCGTTAATTGTAAAATTCAGAGTCTACAATTTTCTCGGATGGAAACTATATGGAGTAGGTATTCTCCAAGTCAACCATTATTACTTTCATACTGGTAAATTTTTCTTTTCCAAGAGTTTTATCAATTTTATTTAATTGCAGCTGCTTCCTGTGTGTGGTCTTCCAAAACGTGTCTTTGAATTTCTTTTTCTTCAAAAGAAATATTAACATCTTTAAGACTCATTTTAGGGCTATCGCAGGCGTCACAGGTATCATTGCTTGGCAAATGAAACCCGAATTAAATTTTTATTTTATTTAATTGAAAATCCATTTTGAATAGGTATATGGTGATAGAGTCACAATTTTGTCATTATCATCAGAATATTTCAATACGCAAATTTTAATATTACTCGCAGCGTAATACCCCGTTTTCACATGCCTGGATTTACTGCTGACAGTACGTATTATCGCGGCCATAATAAAAAAATGAATTATCTCACAGTTGCAAGATTGCATGCATGAATCAAAAAAGTTCGGAAGCTTCTGAATTGTCGTGCGACAGTTGATAATTTGTCGATCTGTACCTGCGCAGTAGAACGATATTGGCAAACCTGCCGGCAGAAAAATTAACTGTGAACAAATTTTGAGGTTAAACGATTTTCAATACCTGCCAAATAGTACCATAAAATGTTAACATTGCGTCTCGCTCATTCATCAAGAATGAGATTGAAGAGACAGTCAGCACTTTTACGTTATCGTCACGATTGTTTTAAATATGCACTATTGCTGCCAGTAAATCCATGCGCTCGTCTTCCAACGCCACCAATGATACCTACCATGACCCCCACAAGGGCGGGTCTGACAGGGCTCAGGGAGGGCCCGACGTGGAGAGTCAATCAGATATGTGAGATAAACACACATCACAAAATATGTGATCATCACACAATCTAATAGTTAAAAGTCGCCTGCGGCGCTATATCACGAAGGGGTTGTTAGCATTAAAAAATGAGGTTGTAAAATGCAATATTTAATTATTTTGTACACCACTCGACAACTCCATAATTCAAGTAGATGTATTAAAACTACAAAAAATCGGTAAAAATAAGCTGAAAGCCCTTATTTTTACCTCTAACACAACTTTTAAATCGCTTATGTTGTGCATCACACATGCTATTAAACTTAGCGATAGGTAAAGGGCCCGCCAAAGATCCTGGATGGGGGGCCCGCTTTAGGATGTGGGGCCCATGATACCTACCGTCTGCAAATCTCATCCAATCTGGGTATTTAATCACTTACGTATTTTGACCTACGGTGCTCTATTGCTGATCAACCAAACACAATTAGTCAAACATGACAATGTACGAGTATAATATCAGTTTGATGGATTATGTTTTCCAAATTTCTTGTAGAGTTGGCCATTGTGACATATTCACTACATTCTATTTTATTGTTTCGTTAAAAAAACATCATTCTCAAAATCTTTTATTTGAATATTAGAAAACCGTTTGGGGATGATGAGGTAGAGAAGAGAGAAGATCGTTGTTGCTTGGATATTTGAGAGTAAAGTTTATTTATTGATACGAGAAGAAATAAATACAATACTCAAGATGACATCGTGAGGTTATTATCGCAGGTATGGATGTACTGGTGAGATCGATGTGATCAAGAGATTTATTGAATAAATGAACTGAGAGTCTTGAGTCGAGTGAAGGGCTCGAGACGATAGTAGTGCGTCGCGTGACGGACTCGATAAGTAAGTGGGAATTCATGTATTATTCTCACAATTTATACAAATGCAGTACATATTATAATAATACAAGAGATATTGTCACTATTAACAAATCATAACAGACCCTACTAATCTATTTATAGTTGAAGAAATGCTGACAATTCTCAATCGCTCCATTGTTTTGTTTTGACAGCAAAGCATACATATTAAAGTATGCCACTCATTTAATGCTAAGTGGTACGATTGTTATAATCGTCATATATTTTGCGGCTTTCAACGTGTGTTCTTCTTCATTCTTTCGTTGTCGTTTTGGATTTTGCAAAGCATTTTGCTAGACCTGATCATACGATACACCCAAATCTTTTACTTATAAGTATATTTCTGAGATGTTCAAAATAATGTGCTTATTCTATATATTATATTAAATAGCCATTTTTTGCGTCATAAAAACATAGTCGGTTGTAAAAACGCCAGTAAATATGATTAATTCACTATTATGGTCAGAGTAATGTTGACATTTACCGTATGCATCAAAATTTTAATCACCGGCGTCACCGCAATAAAGCTTTGAAATCATAAAAAAGCTCGCATTAAAGCTCGTTCATACTATTAACCGTATAAAATTTTAATTCGTTATGGATATAACATCAATTTAAACTTTAGCCTATTAGTTAATTACCAGCATGCGAATATCATTTATGTTTGTTTTAAACTTTAAGTAATTGGTTTTGTTTGAATTTGGTAATTCGCTGTGTTTTAATGAAGGTTTTTTATATTCATTTTTAAGAGAATTATATTGTTTCAATAATTGCTTAATTTTAAGTAAAAATTATACATTGGCATATTATAAAATTGCGTACCAAACCTTTTAATTAAAATCTTCTCTACCCAAAGCTTTCTCTCTACAATCGGCAACATACACCCTCTCAGCGTCTCTCTTGATGATGTCCGCATATTTTTCCTTTGTAGGCAAAGAATTCTACTAATCTTTAAAAATGACATTATAAATAAAAACACATTCCACATTTCATCATTATTAGCTGGCATCAATCCACTACTGAATGACCGTCTTCCTTAGCTACTTATAATCTTTTTGGTTCCTAGTTATTCTGTATGCCGGCTCTCACATCTCAACTCGTCTGCATCGTGTCGAATGTGTTGACATGACGTCATTGGTATTCACAAAACACACGTTATCTTATGGGCCTTTGCACACTGCTAGAATAAAACATTTTAGTTTGAAAAAAACATCTGGAGGGACATGCAACTATTTTCACCCAAAATGTAGCGCAGTTATAATCCCGAAATGTCGCACTTCGTCATTCATTTTGACTTGCCGAGTGACGTCACAGTCCTCGTACGGCCCTGCTATACGCATATTATAAGAAAGTTGTATGTTGCACTCAGTTTTGATTTAGCCGGCTTTCACATCTAAACTCGCCCGTCTACCGAACATCCATGAATCAAACCTTCCAAGAACGTCGATCCGGTGTTGCATATGAAGACCGCGCACATCTACCTAGCGCAGTCGCACGTAAGCTTGGTAACTAATAGAATATTTTTAGATGCGGTATAGTAATGACCAATTCGTAGGTGTTCGTATGCGTTTTGGGGTATTCGACTCGCAGCCCGAGAAGCATGCAACTTGTCGATTGCAACAGTAGATGTTTTTTCAAACTAAAAAGTCGCATTCGATCAATTTGCGGAGCTCCATTTGGCAACGTGTGTTTCGTGAATAACGATGATGTCACATTGACGTATTCGACATCTTGCAGACGAGACGAGTTTTGATGTGATGGCATGCTAAAGAAGAAAATAGATTAACATCAATATTAAGTCAACAACTATTTTATATCTACGCATAAAATAACTTTACTTTATGTAGACATAACAAGCAGGTTGTCTAATGTCAATACCCCGTATCTGCCCATTGACTGTGGAATTCCTGAATCAACAAGTCATTTTAACAACAATGATACAGCCATTTTAGTATTTTCCCGTATCTGAACATTGCAGGAATAAGCCTTTAATAGCCTTATCTTGCTGCTTCTAAGCTGTCAAGCGTGTTGCATGACGTGTGTTGAATTCAGCTTCAAAATGTCACTTTCGAATTATTTGAAAGGTAAAATAGTAAGTAATACTTTTTTGGATGTTAATCTTTATATATAATATATTATGTCATATTTTATTGGATGTTGTCATTATAGTATTAGGTTATGTGCTTTGCTTTACCACTTTTTACGTTACGGGTTATTTGCATGCTATGTAGTTACAACATGTGTGAATTATTAACAGTCAGTTACGGGATATTAAATATTTAGTTTGTTAGCTTTTAGCACAATTTGTAAAAAGTCACTTAAATAAAATAAATAAAATAAAAATAAAAAAGCCTTTTTATTTTTTACAGATAAAAAAGTAAATGACGGTGAATTGACTATATCTAATGTATATATTATAACCTATAATTATATCTGTTATGTATATATATTATGTATCTATGTATGTTTTTTTTATATTTTATCTAAGTATATATTATATTTTTGTATATTACATTTATATTATTAAGATTTTTATTTTGTATATAATACTGATAAATAATGTTTATATATTTAAACAGTGTTATGTAACATTTATATAGTATATATTTTTGTATTTGTAACTTAAACAATATTTTGGTTTGTTTGTTTATTTGTTTGGTTTGTAAGAACCCCTCTTCAGGTGAAGGCCTCCTCCAAAGAAAGAAGTCCACTGGACTCTGAGATTTGTTTATTTATTAGTTTGTTGTATTGCGTGGTTGTATTTTCCTTTGGAGGGTTGTGGTCGTGATCTTCCTCTGTGACCAGCCGTATTGGAAGATGGTTTTTGTTTCTTGTTATAATTATGTTCATGTATGAGATCTTCATGGGGGGGGGGGGGGTTGGTTGCTATGTGTTCTTGTTTTTGTTGACTTGGTTGTTTGTTATAATGTTGGTATTTGTTGACTAAGAAGTTCAGCATACCCGGTTTCGGGGCTCCTTCTGATAGGCTATTTGATTTTCGAAACGATGTCTGTGGTTGGAGCGTTTTGTTCTTTTTGGTGGCTTTTATGTTTCTATCGTTCTGTGGAAGGGGGTTATTTTCAGGTGATGTAGGTAGTGTTCTTTTATTGTTAGGTTTTACTATAATTAGTTTATCATATTTTATTCTGAGTGTCTCAAAAAAGTCACAGGCCATCGAAGCAATATGTATTAATTTCATGTCAATATATTTGATATTAATCAAAATCATTTTGTAGTGGCAATCAATAATATATATCCAGGTCTTCTAAACTACGGGCTCGCCTTGCTGAGACCGCGTACCACAGTTTCAGAGCTTTCGACCATGCCAAAACAGATTTCTTAAGCCGCTACAAACTCACGCTGTTTGTTAGGCTTAGCTGGCACTTTACGAATAATTATTATGCATATTCCGAGATCCTCGAAGCATCATTGTATGTTTGACTTGCGCTCTGAGATTTCGGCTCAAAACCAGTGGTGGTTATTTAATGTAAATTAAATTTATTTTTAAAAAAAACGTACCATCGAATAAGGATACATGATGGATATATTCAATATAAATAAAATTATTCTTATAGTTTTTTTTCTTGTTTAAGGGTCGAAGAGCTATGCGAAGGTCAATGATGAAGAATTTAAGACATTTTTGCAAGCTTAGCCGAGATAATCTGTAGACCTTTTGAAGGGGAAACGTTTATGGTGTCATTCAGTGGCGAGGGGTGGAGGTGGGCTGTTGAGATCAGTCATAGTTATTTGTTTTCATTGAACCAAGAATACAATTTTCAGACGGTGCTGGTTAGTTTTCCAATATCAATTAAACCCTGCCTAACCAAACCATAATAGTTTAGGTATGCTAGTAGCGGTCCGACAAAATAGCGCACACTTTTTTATTCATACTTATTTGTTTTCGGTGGATTAAAAACACATATTATGACGTATATTGTTGGTTTATTTTTTTAATTCATTAAGCCCTGCCGAAACTAAACTATAATTAAAACATTATTCAATCAATAAAATATCCAAAGATATTCATGATTTAATTGCATAATTTTAGATATTTTATAGATAGACGAGTATTTTTTACTATTATCTATTATGGCTTTATTTTCGCAGGGTTTAATTGAATTTTAAAAACTAACCAACACCAGAGTGTGTAAATTGTAGTCTAATTTCAATGAAAACAAATACGGATGACTGGCAAAGTTTAGTTTGCACTATATATGGCGATTCTTAACAGCCTAAATCCACCCATCGCCACTGGTGTCATTATTATACCTTGTATTTTCTTATCTTAGAAATTAACTTTCCATAAAATAGTATTATTGTAAATGTGGTCGTGTTAAAACTGAGAATAATGCCATATTTATTAAATAAGAATTTCGTAGTCATGGCATATTTTCACATAATTATTTTGTTAACACTCACATTATTTATTTTAAATGATGTCTATCAATTTAAACAGGTTATTTATAGTCAAATAATATAGTCGTTAAATTATTCAATGAAGTTTATATTCTAGTTTGCTTTAGTATAATAATTATAGATTTTAATATTACAGTGGTCCATTATTTTCCATTCAAAGTATGCAAAAATAATTAAAGAAAAGAATATATTGTATTCTTATTTTATATTGAAATAATTTATAATAATGTATGCTTTTATAAAAACAATTGAATATTTTTTGTAATGTCACGTTCCATTTTCAAATAATAGTTTTTAATAGATATTCATATTTTAATTTTTTGTTCAAATCGAATTGACACCTGCTCTCATATTATATAATATCCTGATCACCATCATCAGCCTGAATCTATCCACTGCTGGATGAAGGCCTCTTCAAGCTGCTTCCACTTCTCTCGGTCCTGTGCATTGCGTTGCCACGTACTTCCGCAGAACTTTATCATTTCATCGATCCAGCGGCCTCTAGGTCTACCTTGTGGACGTTTTGTACTTCTTGGATACCACTGGATGACTAGATTTGTCCAAAGATTGTCTCTTCTTCGAGCTATGTGTCCAGCCCATCTCCATTTAAGGCTTTTAATAAACTCTATTACATCGCAAACTCTTGTCTGCTTCCTTATCCACTCATTCCTCTTTTTGTTCTTTCGCATTATGCCCAGCATGCACCTCTCCATACCACGTAGTGCTACTCTAAATTTCTGGATCTCTCTTTTACTTAGGCTTCATGTTTCACACGCATATCGTCGGTGTTTTGTAAAAAGGGCGAATTAACCAAAATGCTACTTTACAGGAGGAGGATTTTTAACTTTTGACATTTATTTGTTTTTTACCTGTAGATGATTATAAATATCTAACAAGTTTATAATAAAGCTTAGAAAGAATAAATACTGTCATTATAATAGGTATTATAATATAATATTTTAAAAGGCCTAATATGTCACATTTGCTTTTTATTTCGTAATTTTAATTAATTAAATTTTAGTCGATTATCGTTTTTAAGTACTTTCCTGTGGAGATAAAAATTTGCCGTTTTTACACAACAAAGCTAGTGGGGTACATATTGTATTTTCATTAAAATCTGGATTTCGCCAAAATGGTTGATTCGCCTTTTTTACAAAACACCGACGATATGTGATCACAGGAAGCACACACTGGTTGAACACTTTGCGCTTTAGGCACAGTGGAAGGTCACTTTTGAAGACATTCTTCAGGCGGCCAAATGCACTCCAGCCTAGCTTTACTCTGCGAACAATTTCATCAAATATACATCCATCTATAGACACTTGTTGTTCCAGATAGATGGAGTTTTTCACCTGTTCGAGCTGAGTGCCATTGATGAGGATCTCTTTTTGACCTGCAAAGCAGTTGAACATGACTTTCGTCTTTGTTACATTTATTTTCAAACCTACTTTGTTTCTTACTTCAGCGAGTTCCTGCATTCTGCTTTGGAAGTCTTTTGAGTCTTGCGAAAAAATTACTATGTCATCGGCAAAGCGCAGATGACTTAGGTATTCTTCATTTATGGGGATCTCTTTGTCATTCCAGTCAAGTTGATTGAATAAGTCTTAAATAGTTAAATAGTTTAGGTGAGAGTGTGAGATCCTGATAATTTATGATATATCAATTAATACGAATACACTTTTATGTGCGAATTGCAAATACTTTACAAACTGTCAGAAAATGTGTACGTATGCATCAAATGTGAATTTAACTGAAATCCTATCCTATATGATAAATCGCTTGTTGGTGATGAAATGGATATCATTTTGTGATGTGTACAGCTTTCATCACTATGATGAATAGTTTAATTATCAATAACTCCTTAGTTAGAAGCAGACTTGAGAATGGGTCTATCATTTGGGCCCCGCATCAGTTGAAGTACGGCCTTATAATGAGAGAGACCAGAATAAATTTTTGAGACACATTTACTTTCGGCTGTATGGATATTATCCATAGCTCTATCCGACTGGCTTTCTCTTAGGTATGCTTACATACTGTAGCATAAAATTTAGAAGGGATCTTTATTTAGCATCATATTTATTTTTTTTTCAACTTAAGCGCGGCGTAAATGGAAACTCTGCCATTCATGGAGGTGTTGGCTTGTGGTGTCTCTGATAATTATCTTAGGACTCGAGTGCACCCGTTGTCTGTTCTGCCAAGGTGCAGAACTTACCTGCCATTAGTAATGCCAATTGGGAGGGCAATAACCATGTTTGATGAAATCACTTCGGTCATTGATATATTCTACTCACGTGAGGTGAATTTAGGTGGACGTTGTTTTATATAAGATTTTAAGATAGGGTCTATCAATAGTTCACCCTGTGTGCTTCCATCTTCTTTTATTTTTGTTATTTTGTTGTATTTATTTTCTTATTTTATTACTTATTGTA
Organism: Rhyacophila brunnea; assembly: GCF_057557595.1. Classification (NCBI taxonomy): domain Eukaryota; kingdom Metazoa; phylum Arthropoda; class Insecta; order Trichoptera; family Rhyacophilidae; genus Rhyacophila; species Rhyacophila brunnea. Next base: position 23,091,504 of record NW_028232904.1, on the reverse strand, counting down.
TTTTTAACTAATATTGCTCTGTATTTGATTTGAAAAATTGTTAACACTTATTTTATGTCATGTCGTGAACGCTTTAAATTTATAATTTGTTATGTTCATTTCAATATGTAAAATAAATGAATTCGAATTTGAATAACATGTTAGCAACAAGAATTTTTCTATTCTGACAGTTTAATACCGCATTGAAAAACTCATTCATGCAGTAACTAAGCCTATACATTTATATTATGATAGAAGTTAGGGTAATTCTAATATTCTAGTGTCATTGTATTCCCTCCAGTAATAATACACCCCTCAGTTGACAACGATTTTAATGAGCATATATTTAATTATATACATAGTTGCGAAGCCTGAGTTTAAACTCAATGCATACAAATGTGCAGATTATCAAACAAACAAGTGACTCAAATGGCAGGCAGAAATAATAATAAAGCACATACTGTTTTGCGTATGATTGTACTGTTTTATGTAAATATACAACGTTGTGTTCTTGTATGCGGACAAACATAACATTTAAAGAGATTTTCTCTTAATAATATGCAAACATTTTAATATGTACAGTAGTAGACTTAGTTTTATATGACGAAGTCTCTCTAAAACAAAGTTGTGCTGTGAAAATTGCCTCCCACTATAATTTTATTTTATTGATACCTGTCAATTAGGCCGACGTTTATCAATGGTTGCCGTTTTTAAATAAAAAAAAACTAAAGCTCAGCAAAGAATCAGTCAGAAATCTTCTAAAACGATAGTTTTATATTATAAAATTTAATTAGTTAAGAGTATTATAATAATACTAGCTGACCCGGCAAACGTTGTTCTGCCATATAAATTATTTCTAGTGAATATTTTGGTTGTTAAACAAAAAATAACGAATGTATCGTAAGTGCGTGGGGATGGGATCTATGACAGAAAGAGGAATGGAGCGATGACCGCCGATAAAAACAAAAAAACACCAACCATTCATTTTCTCAATTCAAAATGAGTAATGATGTTCATAATGAATGAATTACCTGTGACAGGATCTCGTTGTTTAATGTTTATGCAATATCCGTCTTGTCCCTTCCAGAAAATTAGCAGATATTGGAGAGCGTCGTATGAACGGTGTGTGTCAGCGATGAACTCCAGATTTTTGTTTCTTCTTCGAATCACGATTTCTCGCGTCGATGTGCGGTCGCCAACCATGATTCCAGCAATGTCGTCAACAACAGGCGCATGTTGTAGCTTAACTACTGGGGAATGCCAAAAGAAATGGCGTATTTCAAAAAAACACTACCTTATACTTAGGTCAATAATTATTATAAAACAATCATTATTCGTAGGATGTTTATTACACTTAAATGTTCAAAGACATAGCTTATTATGAGTATCTTTAGAATTATCTTCAATGTGTTAATCTTGCCGAATTTTGAATAATAAAATGCCTAATTCTTGTCAAATTTGGGATCACAGACATTATCAATATTTTTTTTTATCGTGAATATTTTACAAAAATTATCTCGTCATTAATTATACTAATGGTTTTATAAATGCGTTTAAAAATTAATAAATGTAAAAAATCTTAACACCACTGCACATTTATGTACCGAAATATGACTATATTCTAAAACATTAGAGCGAGAGGTTTAAAATAATACTATTTTATGTAATAAAAATTCTTTATGCAGTCATCAAATGTTTAAAATAACTATAAGGAATAATAAGGCTTCAAAATTATATAAATAAATTATCTACATCGTTTAAGGAGTGTCCAGGATCATGGTTTGAGAATACAATAAAAACTCAATTTTGACCTACAACGAGCATGTCCCCCCTTAACTACGAACCAGCGCGCTTGGCTCCGATCCAATTGTCGTTGTTGATTTCGTTCAGCTTGTGCCTCTTGTGATTGAGATGCACGCAATTGCGACATGCTCACACGCACGTTTTTGTTATCTTGTTGGATTTGTTCGTCTGTTCTTTCTGCTCTACTATTTTGCATGTTTATTGCTTTATTCGTTCGACGGCCCAAATGGCTCCCCTTGCGTCTTGCTGGCATTGTGCACTGTAATACACGCACACAAAAATAGATAAATTAAAATAAATCGTACAAAATTTTACACGCACTGCGTTGTGATATTATGCCGAATGAAAAGTCAAAATGACGCAATGCTTCTCTTGAATTCTTCTCGGACGTAGCGCCATCTGTCATTCAACAACATAAATAATTTCTTTCTGTTTGAAATACGAACGACGGTTAATTTGTTCATACAAAAATAATAAAATCGCGATTTAAAATGGGAGGGTGGGGGTAGGAGGGTGAAAATTTGGGGTTATAGGTTTTTTTTGATGTCAAATAATAAAAAAAATACAAAAAAAAAATGTCAAAAAAATAAAAAAAAAATTTTCTAGATAGAGATACCCTAATCACCTAGCGATATGAAATATACTTTTTGACCTATTCTCAAAGCTAAAAAATATACATTTAAAAAATCATAAAAATCGTTCGAACCATTTCGGAGGAGTGCGACCACAAACACCGTGACACGAGATTTTTATATATAAAGAGATGGCACACATAAATACTGTCATAATTCTTCGATATCATATCATTTAGCATTCCACCACGAGGGGGGTTCTGTAGTGACTCTGATTCAACCAGTCCGCTATGAGCCACGATACAGATAAGACGCAAATATTTACACAGTAATATGAATTTAAATAAAATTAATATTATTCTTGTGGGTATATGCATAAGATATTTTATATATATTTTATATATATATATATTATAGAATGTAACATTCTAAAATTTTGTGTTTTATTCGTTGAATAAAAAAAAAATACTATTGACCGAAGGTACTTGATTGAATTTGAATTTAAATTCTAACGGATTTAAGTTTTATTCTATTCTATTTTAATTGTTTATTGCGACCCGGGTTTCGCCTTTCAGCATCTTCAGGCCCTCTGAACTCTCACCAAAAGGCAAATATACACTGATAAAGAATACTATTAACTTAATTTGTTATATAAGTTGGAGTTAACAGTATTTATTGTCAATGTGTATTAGCCTTTTGGTGAGTCTACACAGTGCCTGAAGATGCCGAAAGGCGAAACCCGGGTCGCAAAAAACGACTCAAATGGAATAGTATAAAACTTAAATCCATTAGAAAAAAATGTTTATTAAATTATTAGCAAGTTTAGTGACGTCTTTATATAATATACAAAAACTGATAACCAACATTGTAACGCAATTTGATAAGCATTTCTTGTTAGAACTACTAGTTAAAATTATCATAATTAAGTACAATGACTGTAGCTTAACTGTAAAAGCATACTAGCGTGAATTTAGCGGTTACAGGTTTAAGTCCCGTCGGATGTCGTATTTTTTCTAAAAAAGGTTTTTGAAGTTATACTTCATTTCGGTCGTTCGGTACAGAGTGAATTTGACACCGTTACGAAGTTATCAGCGAATACTCAGCTGTATAGAAATGCAAGTTTGATAGTAGAATTGTTCCATTGCCTAGGCAATGAATGTATTATTGTCGGCCATTTGCAATTCTTATAGTGTCAGTTGTTACTTTAAAAATAAAAACAACGAGAAATAATTATATAATTTAGTAAAGCTAAGATTTATTAAGTAAAGCGTATAGAAACCAACGCCGCTCCAATAAGCGGCCCTTTTTCTTCAGTGTGTAATTAAACAAGAAAATTATTAAGAGCTAGTCGAAGAATCTAGGTTATCGCAAGTTTTGTTTTTGTTTTGTTACGCCAAAGAAGTAAGTATAACCTCTAACGCGCACATAAGTACACACGCCGATTTTTTCATAGTGCAAAATTGGTTGAGATGTTTTCAATTTGTGTATTTCTATAAATATCCATTTCTAGTAACGCAAAATTAGATAAAACAAATATAATTTTTATTAAGCTGCATACTATTTATTACAACGTTTTTATTAGTTCGTATTCTTGTTTGTGCAGTACAAATCTTGCAATCGATTTTTAACTAACTTCCCGACTAGCTAGATATTCGAAACTTTTAGAATATATCAGAACACGATGACAATGCATTCTTTTAATACTTTCAGCCATCTTTAAGCAGAATTGAATTCATTTTCAGTTAATTCTGTTTTGTATGGAAAGTTATTTCAGAAAAATTCGTAAAAAGTGAAAGACTATTATTGGTTGCTAATGGGGTGCTCCTAGCAACTAAATTATTAATATATACGTGCGTTACTATGGAAATCAAAATTAAATGTCAAAATGTCAAAAATCAAAGTTTTTTATGGACTTCATATCAAGTACAAGTATGAGCATATTGAGCATAATAATTCAACATAAATTTTCAAAACGTTTATATAAAAAGTTTTTTTTATCTTGTAATTATAATCTTCTTATGGTGAATGTCAGTATGTATGAGTGAATTTATACTATATTAATGTTTCATTTGCTAATTGCTCGGTTCGAGCTTTGTCAGTAGTCTAAATGCGGCACGAGAAGTATATTAAAAATTCAACGTTGCTACGTATAATCTGAATGAAGTCATACACTGTAATTTTGCCGGAGTAAAGTGAAAATCTCGAACCGATTAAGTACGAAAATAATAATAAACTTGTCCTAAATTGGCAAAATAAATCCAAGCCGTATTGATCGTTTTCAGATAGTTTTTTTTTCTTCCAATGTATCTCATTCGGTTAATCTTTTTTTGACCTTTCTGCAAAAGGAGAGGAACGAAAGAAAAACTTTTTATTGCGAACTTCCAGAGTAAAAGCTAAGCAAATAACTTGTCAGAAACCTTCTGAAGAGCTTTTTTTATGTTTGCATTCAAATTATTCAACGTACACTTTGTATATAATAAAACAGACAATCAAATCCAGTGTGTAGAATATTATATCCTTCACTCCAGAATCATACCTTATTTCATCCACTTCCGTTTCTGCTATGCTTGAACGTTACATAATATTACATTTCTTGAGAGTGGGTCTATTGTTTGGGCTCCGTATCAGTTGAAGTACAGCATTATGGTGGAGAGGGTGTATGAATATTATCCATGGCTCTATCGGACTGACTTTCTCCTAGGTATGCTTTCATACTATGGCATAAAGTTTAAAAGGGATCTTTATTAATTTAGCTACATATTTTTTCAGACTTATACGCGGCGTAAATAGAAACTCTACCATTCTTGGTCGTATTGGCTTGTGTGTATCTGATAGTTATCTTAGAAATCGGGAGCATCTGTTGTTTGTTCTCCCAAGGTGCAGAACTAACCATTAGTAATGCCAATTAGTAGGCCAATAACTATGTTTAATCAATTCGCTTCGTATATTAATATTTTTTTTTTTGTATTATTAATAACCATGTCCTTGCTTTTTCGTACAAGGTGGTCGTTAGTAATTTTGAACAATCACAAACACCCAAGCTTTGAGAAAAACACATAAATATTGTGTGACCTGATCGGGAATCGAACCCAGGAACTCTCAGGTGGAAGACGAGCGCTCTACGCACTGCACCACGAGAGCCGCCCGTACATTGATATTATATTCTACTTACATGAGGGTGAATTTAGGAGGACGTTGTATGTGTGTACTAAATCAAGGAGTATTAATTATTACCTTAATTACTAACCGAAACCCGGCTCTATCAAAATATTTTAGTTATAACGTCTACTTGAAATTGCTAACAACTTACTGACTACCGATAGTCAATACTAACGCAATTTGATAAGCATTTGAGTAGTTCACAAGCATAGTGAACCAAGTCCATTCAGTTTATTTTTGAGTAAGCTAGGTTCAAACATAATATGTGAGTATTTCTAATTCTGTAAGGGTCATTATTGTAATTCTGAAATGTTATTTTGAGTACATTTAAGTTATTATGTAAGGGAAATCATACTCTTACAGAATAAGAAATACTCAAATATTATGTTTGAACCTAGATAACTCAAAAATAACCAGAATGGAATTGGTTTACTATGCTTGTGAACCACTCTTTTCATGTGTGACCTACTAGTTAATTTTTTTAAAATTAGATAGGAGGCTACGAGGAGAAACTAAATTTACTACGATAAAAAAACAACCGTGAAAGCCTCAAACATTATATATCTGAGGTATTTTCAAGTTATGTACTTATGTTCAAGTATATAACTATTAGAGAGGGCTTTGTTACGTGTGATATAATAGTCCTGGCATATACAATTTATTGTAGCTGTCTGAATCATGTGCTAATACAACATTCGAAAGTTTCTTTTAAGACGCTGCGTGAATATTAATCACGCTCTTTTTCAGTTTCCACTCTTTTAACGACAAAATTATGCATTCAGACAGTTTTTTTTTTTATTTCATGTGGAGATTTAGATTTTGCTCGGATACATTGCGCATTAATAAATAAAGATATAAATTTTTCCTTCTTTATTGTTCGCGTATCTATTTTATTTATCGCTGTTTATTGCCAACATTTTTATATTTAATTACAGCCCATCGAAACATATTTGGTTTGACCGTTTTTCTTTCAAACTATTTATTTATCTGCTCTTATATAATATGGCGACCGGAAAGAAATTCATTATTTTACAGAGAACCATAACAGTTAAAATTTTAATGGATTCAAGCTCTGTACTATTCCATTTAAGTCGTTTTTTGCAACCCGGGTTTCGCCTTTCGGCATTTTCAGGCGCAGTGTACACTCACCAAAGGTAAACATACACTGACAACAAACTCTCTTCACTCTAGCTTATATTATAAAAAATCAATACAATAAAGTAAGTAAAAACTACATTACCTACCTATCAAGTCTAATGTTACAAAAATACAACAAACAAATTATGAATAGTTGAAGTGTCAGTAAAAAACCTAATTAGTAAAAACCCTATCTTATTAATAACAACACACTCGATAGCATATTATAATAAATCGTCAAAACCTAATAATAGATCATTATTCTCTATAAAAAATAAAAATACTACACTCAAAAGGTGTAAATCGTCAATTCCAAGAAAAATAATCAATGGAGTTAACTAATGAGATATTAGTCTTTAATAATACTCTTATATTATGGTACCTAGTTTTTTATAACATTATTTAAATTAATTAATCTTATTAATTACAATACAGGCGCCTGAAGATGCCGAAAGGCGAAACCCGGGTCGCAAAAAACGACTTAAATGGAATAGTACAGAGCTTGAATCCATTAGCATTTAAATTCAAATTCCGTCAAGTACCTTCAGTCGATAGTATTAATACACTAACAGTTGGTTTAAAAAAAAAGAAACGGGGTAGATTAACAAATCATCCATCCCTTAGTGATTTTGAGTTGTCATAAATGTTGTAATCAAAGAGACGTGGGTATAATATAATATGGTATAATTAATTTGTACTGCAAATCTGATCATGTACCTAATTGACTAGTTCAATAAATAGCTTGCCCAGTATTTCTTAACAGGGACGTAAGACACTGCTGAAACCCGAGTGGGTGATTGCATCAATCGATACAAGTGTGATAAATCCTTCCAGTTAAAGTGATAACGTTAGGCTGTGAAAATTACGAATTAAATGGCCGCCATAATCCAGTTATCGACACCTATTTTTCCAACACCAACACGTTTAATAAATAATACTATCGATAGAGGGTACATGGAATTTTAATTTTAATTCTAATCGATTTAAGTTCTATTTCTTCTATTTAAATTATTTGAGATTGTCTGCACAGTGCCTGAAGATGCCAAGCAAAAGGCAAAACCCGGTACGCAGAAAAACAACACAAATAGAATAGTGCAAAACTTAAATCAACATAATATTATTGTGTTTTTCTTCAAAACCAATTTAAACTTTACACTTTGTTTCCGAGTCATAAGTGAGTTCCTCTTTTTTTCGTGCCATATTCACCGGTGATGAGTTCGGCCATTTTTCCCTATCCATCGTTGCTCTAAATAGGGATAAAGTATTGAGATCAAGCCAGTTTCTGAGGCTCTTGAGCTAGGACCCTCTTCTATGTACCAGAGCCTAGCTTACCGGAGATCTTTTCTTAATTCGTGAGTCTTTATAAAATACAGTGCTTCGGCCAAATTGTAGCGTAGTCATCCTTAGTCCCCACCTACTCAAATTCCCTCATTTATTATTGTCACAAGACCAGACGATGAGTAATTACGGGTCATAAGCCAACCGTAATTTTGAATAAAGTCAGTCAGCTCAAGAGACCAAACGGGTGCGTATTGCCGCGCCTCCATAACTACCGAGTGATTCAAAATATATCTGTTCGACCTTCGTTGCACTAAGTCTGTTACGGTTTGAGTGAACGTCGCGTCTATATCATCCATCCTGAACTTATCATCATCATTCATTAACCTCATAATATACAATACATCCAAAGTGTACTGTCTGTTTACCAGTGTGTGAGTGTATGAACATCAAAGCGGCTCAAGCGCGCGCCAATCCCGTCAACATAAAGGTCAGTGTCCGGCATCCTGTGTCAATGCCTTTATGATGAAATGTAGTGTAGGTATATTAATTTAAACGTTGCTCTAAGAATGTCAAAAGAAATTCGATTAGCTATGAGCAAACGTTCCTCAGAGTAATGTGTCAATCGTTACGATCAGAGATACCGGCTCGAATATTGGATTTTGCTGAAAGTGTCGGAAGCCATGACGTTTTTAACTATAATCCATCATCCTTATTATTATTTCCAAGGTTTCTATGGATTTCGATGGTCTTCTTTATGAATCGTCGAAATATCCTTTATTCAGACCCAATATCTTAGTTTCAAAGTCAAATTTGTGTCCTGTATCCATCGAGTGCTCGGTAATTTATGACATCGTGTAGATAGTGTTTAAGTCGGTTTGCCCTCTCATATTCAATACTTTAGTTTCCCAATCTGTTTGTGAGATGAGAATTCTTCCCTAGTGGTTTAATAAGAAAGATGAAATCACTCAAATCTAAAGCTACTTAACCACTTTGCGGTATAGTGCGTAGTACAGAGGACGTGGCCTCCATTATTGAAATGCAATCGCGCCCCACGCCGTTCATCCCCGGCAAGTCATTGAAGACTCTCCTCCCTTAGGAAATCGATTAAGACGGTGGCATGGGATGGGAAATGATACGGAGCTGCCTTAATAATACTGCCTCTAGAAAATATCTGCGGACAGTTCGTCGATGCAATTATTAAAAATTGTTTTTTTTAATAACCATTATTACACAAACTCATTATAGCTGTGTAGACTTTTAGTTTCTGAAGCCATCATATAATTCGTAAAAATAGAAACAAATAGATCTTCAGTATAAAATAATATTAAAATATCAGAAAATACATTTATTTATTTATTTAAAAAAGAAAACAAAACAATGTCTTCACAAATCAGAATTAAGGATGAACATAACATAAGATTTAAATTGAAAAAATCTGCATTTAATCAAACGAATCAAATAAAAATATTTTATAAATAGCACCCTCACAAGGAAGAAGAAAGAAAATTAATTAAAGTTATACAATAAAATCTTCACTTCTTCGGCCATATCCGCCCCTTAGTTGGAGCATATGGATACCTCGCGGCGCCTCCAAAGATCTCTGTCGCTCGCCAGTTTTCTTGCTTCATTTCAGGTCAAACCAGCATTCTGTAGTTCCACCGTATATACTCTATAGATAGTATTTGGCGGTCTTCCAGGATGTCGGAATCTGGTCGACTTGAAGAACAGGCAAGCCAGGTTGAGGTTCTCTTCTGGCATCCCAGCACGTAGCCGACCCAGGTCTAACGTTGTCTCTTCAATCTCAATGTGATGAGAGGCTGCTTGGTGAGTTCTCTTATCTCCTCGTTGCTTCTAAAATCATACCACCACACACCCAGTATCCGTCGCAAACATCTGTTTTCGAAGCTCAGTATACGGTTGCTTTAGTAACTATAGTAAAAAAATGTATAATTTAAGTAATGAATAAAAGAAAATTTATTACATTTTTTATAATATACATTTTATATCAACTTAACGCTTTCGCTGCTGAAGAGATAATGAGATTTTAATTGCCCCCTTTAAAATGCACGTTAATTACATCGATCGGCCGCCTGGTCATTACGCACCGTGTGCGTCTTCCACGTCCAAAGTATTAATAGAGTTTTTCTTAGATCAAATTGTTTGGTTAGTTCTGGGCTACTGTGCGCTTGGAAAATTACTTGTCTAATGGGCCGAGCCTTACAGGGTGCAATTACTAGAGTAAAAACTATCAAGCAGTTTTCCTAATTAAAGAGATTGCTTCTAAAAACACTTTCCTTTAAATATTGCTCAGTTTTAAAGTTTCAGATTGAAAATGGCCAACGCTATCTAGTTTAAAAATTTCTAGATATTCTGTTTAATTTTCACTTACAAATCGCTTTACCATAGTTTAAAACTCTAATTGTAATCGTATTGGCAACATATATTGACACTCTTCCTATATGGATCAATTATTGTAAGGTACATAATTATTTTACGGAATCCTTAAATGCATGATTTCCTACTTTAAAATAAAAAATAAATACTTATTATATACAACAGGTATAGGTGTGATTACGGGAAAAATAATTTAAACAATATTTTATAATTTTTTCTTTATATTTTCATCAAAAAACACGTTGTACTAAAAGTGATGTATTTTAGGCACCGGTTTTTAGTGGACTGTATAAAGGAGATCCTTTGGATGCTGGGGGTGTTATACAGAGATAGTTGGCACTAACCTTTAATGTTGATAAGTCGTACTCACCCACAAGTACTATCACTCCCACGATTACACTGTACTTTGTTGAATAGATAGTTGGGTAGTGATTTCATTTTTTTTATATATTAATGTAAGGCGGCATTGAGCAAACCTTAACTCTTAATTGAATTAGTTCTTTGATCACACTAGGGTCTAACTAGGGCACGTTTTGATGGGTTTATGGTCTGGAGGTAATTGAATCGTTTCTAATATGTCTGGACCTACTCCAATTATTGAGGAGAATAGGTAAAAAAAAATGTGATCCAATCAGTATCTTCGAATATGCTTTCCTCTTAGCTGGAGCATATGGACACCATACAATCCCTCCAAGAATCTCGTGAGTTTTCTTGTGTCATTTCAGGTCATACCAGCATCTGGTAGTTCCGCAGATTGTTTTCAGCGGCCTTCCAGGCCACCGGAATCCAGTAGACTTGAATAACAAGCAAGCCAGGTAAAAGTTCTCTTCTGGCATCCACAGCACGTGGCCGAACCAAGTCCAACGCCGCCTCTTCACCATCAGTGTGATAGGAGGCTGGTTATTTCGTTATCTTATATGAGGCTTCTAATTACAAAAAGCGACAAGTCCACGATTCAATATTTTCGGGAAACAACGTTTTTATGTTTCAAGCTTCAATTATTTGTTTTAACGTGAGATTATTTTTTCCGTTGTATTCTATGTAAAAATTAGAACCAAATGGCAATTTGTTTCAGCTGATAAACTATTATATGTAATAAATATAGGCAAAATAAAATTGGACGTAGCGCTATTTGTACCTCATTTTTTAATTTACTCCGCATAAGGCACATATTTCCATGGCACTGTCATGAGTTTACTAGATGCTACAGCATGGGAGACGCCCTTTTCAATATTGAACGTTCCCTTATTGGTTGACTTAAACACGCGCGAAATCAACCAAGCTTTAAATAATATGAAACACGAACTTGGCGCTTTTTGTAATAAATCGAGACTTAAATTATTTTTTTTCGTATAGTTATGTCGTGTTTTGGAATTTATAGATCAATGCATATTGTGTAAAATTATACAAAGAAAACATGCGTATTTTTTTCTCGATTTTGACCAAATGTGGACTTATCGCTTTTTGAAATTAGACGACTCATATCGCCATTACTGCAAAAGTCACCCAGTATCCGTTGCAAACATCTGTTCTCAAAGCTCAGTATACGGTTACTCTCAGATAATTGGTTTGTCGATATTTTATAGAAAAAACACCATAACTGTATACGTATTTTAATAACTCCATATTTTTCCCAATATGAATTGAGAGTATTTTTAATTATCATTATCTATTTTCACATTAAAAATATATCGAAATATTTCATATATCATTTATTCAGTACTCATAAATGCGAGACATTATTTTTAATATATTCGTTTCCATTATCGTATTATTCACTTTGTAAAACATTTTAAAGCGTTTTAAATTATTTAACCAAAACAATTTTCAGAACATCACAGTAAAGAATAATATAAACCATGAAATTCCATTGCATGATGATGTATAATTTAATCATTTTTCCTAGTATTCTGTCTAACTACCTAATATAACCGTCAAGTACTTATTTTTCTCCCGAAAATGTACCTAACTTTCGAATCGTAAAATTCTAATCATAAATAATTATGTTTTATTAATTTTTTCAGTCAGACGAAAATTTACAAAAACAAATTTAACTTTTAAACTAAACAATAAAATTAATATAGTTTCCACGTTTAAATATTATATTCCACTTAATGGTAATATAATTCTATAGAAATTTTCTTGTTAAAGTAATGTATATGTTTTATAATAAAATAGCTTAAAATTTAATAACATATAAATTAAGTGGAATGTTGGCGTCGATTATTTTGGCGTAAATTCCAGCCCATATTTCCACCTACCTTCTTTTAATATTCATTGTTATTATCCAGGCATTTACTTCAATTATTAACAAATGACTTTACAATCGTGTTTGTAAAAGCCAGTTATCGTCTGACCATCGAAGCGTCAAGACATGTACTAGTTTTACAGTAGCGTCATTAAAGAAGTAATTCAATTATTCCGTTACTGTATAATATAAAACTCATTAGCCAAACAACCTTCAAAAGTACAGTGTAACCGTGATATTGACCCCCTTCTCAGCATCCAAATCATCCCCTTTCTACAGTCTACTAAAAATCATCGCCACATACTTTTAGGATTATATTTAACATTCTCTAAACGTTATACGTAATAAATTAATTGAGTAATGGTAGGTTTTCAAAGATAAGTAGTGACATGGAATCAGGCTATATCGCGCTTACGTATTTCTTCCTTCATGAACGACTGACGTGTCAGCTGCTCGCGAACTTTAATATTTGTAACGCAGTCGTACCAGTATGCACAGTAGAGGTGGGAAAACTGGTCGATTTTGAAGACTAAGTATACTTACTACCAGTATTAAAAAATACTTAGTATCGAAACTTGTTCCAAAATACTTACTAGTATTTGAAATATCGGCTATAATAGAATCGTTAAAAATACATCCGCTTTTCGGAAAGTCCCATTTTCGAGACAGGTATAGCTGGAACTATGGCACTAGTCACTCCTGTTTCAGTAGAAAATACTGGATCATTAAAAACACTGGTTTCATTTATCTGTAAAGCATTTTCATTTACAGGTGGAGCTATATTTTGCCTGGCAAATTCAATATGAATAGTTGGGTGCTTGCGCTGTAAAAGTTTCTTCAAATTTGACATTGACTTGTATGAATTTTTTATTTTACAAACATTACAGATGGCATAATTTGTAACTATTTCTTTGTAACAATTCCACACGAAACTTAACCTTTTAGTAGCCATTTTTACACATTGTTTATTAAGTATAATATAATTATTATCCATTTATACAATCACGCATACAATTTGAATTCAATTTATGTTTATAAGTTCCAATTATAACACTAAAAAATCGAGAAACTCAACGTGACAAAACCAGATAAACGCGTAGTCAGTTAACGTTATCAGAACTCCGCTATTCTGGCTTGCGACTGACGTCAACTCGATGTAAATGTCTTACTCAACTGAAACTAAAACCAGTCGCATACTAAACATACGCGAGTCGCGATGCCGAGGTGTGATGATTTCACACGTAGCAAGACTACGAACTATCTAGCGGACGGCGAGATCACATACCATGCGTCGAACTACGGAACTCGATAAAGTCTCATACTCAACTGAAACTTAAAACTCTTACTAAAACTAAGGCGAACTCAAATAGTATACTATAAAACGAGTGACTATGTCTGTCCTTCACTATACCAACTTTACAATAGATGAGAAAGGGAGAACAATGACAGTTGAGTATAATATCACGGCTAGACATACGTGTATCATGATATCTCGCTCGCGCGCATTTAATATCAATAGCGTTGAAAGTCAACCAGCATTACGCAAGTCACTGCGATGACATCATCGAATGCGTTCGAATTTGAACATCTAATACGTTTCAAGTTTCTTGAAACAAGTTTATTGGGCCACAAATACTTAGTATGGATAGTTTCATCCAAAACTTAAGTACACAAACTGGTGACAGTATTTCCAACTCACCTCTAATGCACAGGCGAAGATACAGGTTATTCAAACTCAAGAGTCAAGCCTTTTGAAATAGATAGCATGTATGTATTGAACAACACAAGCGGCCGCATCACAATCGGTCTAAATCGAGCATATCATGAGCCTTTACATTTAGATGTGAGCCATCAGCAGTTTTTTGTGGTTGGAAATGTCTCAGGAGCAAATATTCAATACCGAAGTTGCCACATACTCAAATGTGCTTTAACTGAGTGTACAGAGACATAATTTAATAAAAAGTGCCCATGGGAGAAAGAAGAATGGAGATCTAACATAAATAAATGATTCTAGTTGATAAAATATAGTTTGCAAGGTTTTCAGGTGGCTCGTTATAGAGAGACGAGACCGTTGTAGGAGGAGACCAAGGGTTGTAGATGAGAAGTCAAATTGGTTATTGCTCCGATTAATGGAGGAGCAAATTTTTATTGCAGCATAAACAGTCAGCACAAGAGTATGTTACAATATTTTTGATACTCGGTATAATGAGATACTGTATAGATCTATACAGAGAGTAAGATACTGACAGACCGGAAAGTTATGTTTTAGTGTCATTCCCAATCAATTGTTATCCGCTATTTATCGACGACTCACAATAAAATATTTAGGCAATAACTAGTATAATTATTGATTCAGCTATTTTATATTGAGTTTGCGATATATGGATTGGCTGACTATATGGAAAAACGGATTTCACGAAAATTATATTTGCAGTCAGTTATTTACTTAGTTTGCAATAATTAGACACTGCGAAAAACGGATATTAAGGAAATCACAATAATTACGGTCAGCTATTTAATATTGCCGATCAATATTTTGACACGGCTTGAGTAAGTTGTTGATCTTCATAATATTTTAATATTTAAAATGGAGCTAAAACAGATCTTCATGTCCGCAAAAAGACATCGCAAATTTCTTAAAAGCAACAAACTTGGACTTTGTGACGACCTAATCAGACGGCCCGTTAGTTCCAATAGCTGGTTAGTCTAGCTTGATTATCTCTTCATTTTAGGATATTTCCACAGGATATGGTTTGCATCCTGTAGTTATCCGCCAAATGGACCTGTTGGTTAGTAAACAATTTTCAAGCTTAAAGAGCTTGGCAACGAATCAACTATGGCCAGTCAAAAACTGACATGTATTGAACAAGCTATATTTAATCATATCCGGAAATTTGTATGTAAACAGTTCACCGCAGGACACTTATTCGTGCGCCGTATTACGTGAAACATGAGTTCGTGTAACATTTAATCAAATGACGAGTTCTTCGTTGAACATTTCACCGTGGAGTATATTTGTACGTATGCTACAACATGTGGCGAATTTTATGAGATTTCTTTACTAGGTTAGGTTAGGTTAGAGTTAATCTATTTGGAACAGTACTATTTGCAAACTATCACTGCATTAGTAAGATACATATAAATGTATTCCACGGTGAAATGTTCAACGAATAACTCGTCATTTGATAAAATTTTATACGAACTCATGTTTCACGTACTACGGCGCACGAATAAGTGTCCTATGATGAACTGCATACGTAAAACTTACATGTAACCATATTTATTTTGGTTTTGACAGGCCTATTTAACAAATAAACATCTGTAAAATAACAATTCAATACAATGTTATTAAGCTGTCATATTTGACTGAACGTATATTTTTTTATGTATTCATATAATATATTTATTCATATATATGTATTCATATATAATATATGTATTCATAGTGAATAGGTTTAATTATCCAGACAAAAAAACTGTTTAACACTAAACTGGATTAATATTCTTTCAGATAATTGCATACGGTTACAAGTGTTAGTTAGTCTTAAGTATCTTTATAAAGCTGAATGCAGAACCGGTGTTTACTTTTAACGACTACTGACTAGCTCTCTAAACTGCCAAACTGTTATACTATAAGTAAACAAATACTTGTATTCTATTGGATTTAAGTTTTGTACCATTCCATTTAAGTAGTTTTATTGCGACTAGGGTTTCACCTTTTGGCATCTACAGATACTATGTGCACTCACCATTTGCGAACCATTAATTATTATTAAACGAAAAACATACGTTCGGCATTGAAAAGGTGCAAAATTACTTCACAGTCATGAGGGTGATTGTAAATTATTCTCACACATGTTGATCTATCCCAGAATGGACGATTTGACACCTCTTGAGTGTAGTATTTTTATTGTTTTTAATTACTAATGATCTCTTATTAGGCTTTGACGATTATATAGATATTATTGCTTATCGAGTGTATTATTAGTGATAAGGTAGAGGTTTTTTACAAACCCTTAAACTATTGTTGTTTTTATTTAATAAACCGCATTTTTTTTGTAGTACTTATTCCACTTTTAATCAATAGATTAGGACCGGTTTCGTCCGCCTCAGTGGGACATTTTCAACTTTTTTTTTAAAAAGTCCCACTGAGGTGGACGAAACCGGTCCTAATCTATTGATTAAAAGTGGAATAAGTACTACAAAAAAATTGCGTTTTATTAAATAAAAACAACAATACAATGCAGTTCCACCATGAATTGACAGTTAACAAAATAAAAGAAACCCTTAAACTTTTCATAATTTGTTTGTTATATTTGTTATTGTGATCCTTGACTTAATAGAGTGGTGATAATGTTTTACCTACTTTGTTGTATTAATTTTTTATATAAGTTAGAGTTAACTGTGTTTGTTGTCAGTGTATATTTGCCTTTGGTGGTGCACACAGTGCCTGAAAATGCCGAAAGGCGAAACCAGAGTCACAAAAAATTCCTCAAATGGAATGGTATAAAACTTAGATCCATTAGAATTTGAATTAAAATTCCATCAAGTACCTTCGGTCGATAGTATTAATAAAATAATTACATTTTATTTTAATTAAGGCTTAAACAATGACGTGTATAAAAATCGAAAAAAATTATATTAAAAATTCGTTGAGTAATAGGGATAACCACAAAAAAAAAATAGTTATTCACGTAAGTACTATTATTTCAAAGGTCTAACAAAAACTTCTTTCTAAATTTAGCCTATTTGAATTAGGCATTTCAGAAGTTTGGGTAGACTTTTCAACACGTTCCTTTTTATCCTAAATTCGTTGAAACTTCTTTTTCGTCTCGATACGGGTCGCTATAAAGAAAAAGAGTACTTATCTGTTTAACTTTTAGGGCTATTAGTTTATATGCCAATTTGTTTAAGGAGCAAAATTTCTCAACAGTTAGTTGA
The DNA here is from genome assembly GCF_057557595.1 of Rhyacophila brunnea. Lineage (NCBI taxonomy): Eukaryota > Metazoa > Arthropoda > Insecta > Trichoptera > Rhyacophilidae > Rhyacophila > Rhyacophila brunnea. Next base: position 23,073,990 of record NW_028232904.1, on the reverse strand, counting down.
AGGGATAATAAAATATAAAAAACTTAATTCTTGAATACAAAATAGACACATCAGAAAATGTGACGATTTAATTCTTGCTAACTAATTATTTCTTCGGCCGATAGAATTTATTCATTCAATAATACTTTTAACAAAAGATTATCTTTATAATATATAACATTTTTTTAATTTACCAAAGTCATTTAAATTATACATAATTTGAAAACATGTCATGCATATTTTTTTTCAACCATGTCCGATCCTAATAATATCATATGGGCCTCCACACAGTGGAGGTTTGTATTAACAGATTTTGTTTATACGAGAAATGGATGTCAGCCACTTGCTCAACCTATTAGGTCCATAGTCTGACTCATACACAAATTGAAAAACAATATGTGCACTTACCAGACCCAGAATTCAGACCTGGACCCCACGGTTACATGTAAATTGTACGTATTACATTTCACCGTAACACAGTTCGCCGTGAGCTTTCTCATCGGAAAGAGATGACGTTATAGGTACTATATGCGTTGTTTGTGGAGCATTGCAGACAATAATGTTACAAACTTATTAGATTCTTACCTAACCTAACCTAACTTAACATAACCTGACCTAACCTAACAAATAATCTAGTATATTGGCTATTTTCAAAATTTGTTTGCCGCTGGTTTCCTGTAAACCGACAAGAACCGTGGTTTTATTTAGACCCAAAGAGGTTGGACGGTGCTTAATATACAACCATAATATTTCCGATACAACATTTCACGGTAAAGTGTGATACGGCAAACTGAATACGTACAAATTTCCGGACACGAGACCCCACGGCGGTATAGGCCGACGCTAAAGCCGCGCGGCCGTAATGGGTGTACATGCATATTCACACTAGAAAAAATCATTTTGTAGAAAAAAAGAGACACCCGTCAGGACTTTAACCTGTATCTGCTGGATTCGCGCCAGTATGCTTTTTCAATTAAGCTACAGGAATCTTATTGAGTCATGACAAATTTAACTAGTACACGAAATGCTAATCAAATTGCGCTATAAGGTTGGCTATCGGTTTTAGTAATTAAGGAATGAATTGATACCACCTTAATTTTATATTATACTATACACTTAATATAATTTTATATATATGCACTATAAGTGTGCATATTATATTATACAACACGCGTGTTAATATTTTAACAAAAATACATATTAGTTGACATTAATTGCGTACAATGATTTATTACATCAACCGGTTTAAATCGTTAAAATAATATTATAGAATATTATAATGAAACTTTTGAGTAGATTAATAGTAAAAGAACTTTTTTTCCATCACTTACACATTCGGATAGGCATATAAAAATAATGACATTGTTTGGAGAAGGAAAAATCTATCGCAATCAGTTAACAAAACTACGTCTTAAAAATGGCACTATATGACATTAGTTAATAAATTCTCATATAAAAACAGTTTGTATGCAAGTGACAGAAGATAGAATAACAATAACAAGATAAAAATAACTTTTTATATACCACGTTTTTAAACTTTCTGTTGAATCATATAAACTTGACAATCCTATGTAATAATAAAAGCTTTTTATTATACTTGATAGAAATACTGAATAAATATTATGGAATATTGAAATGTCATTTTGACATTTCATATTGATTTCCATAGTAACGCACGTATATATTAATAATTTAGTTGCTAGGACCCCCTTAGCAAGCGACAATAATAACTTTCCATAAAAAGCAAAATTAACTGAAAATTAATTCAATTCTGCTTAAAAATGGCTAAAAGTATTAAAATAATGCATTGTCATCGTGTTCTGATATATTCTAAGAATTTAAAATGTCAAGCTAGTCGGGAAGTTAGTTAAAAATCTTCAATCGTCCAATACAAATCTTGGACAAACAAGAAAAAATGTACTGGAACATGCGTTTTGAATTCGGAATGGTTCTGTATAAACATATACCTAAATAATTACAAGATAAAAAGAACATTTTATATACAACGTTTTTAAATTTTCTGCTGAATCATGCAAACTTGACAATTCTATGTATTAATAATTTAGGACAAATAAGGCAATTGTCAACAAATCATTTTTTTGCTATTTGGCAACAAACAAACAATTGATATAGAATACTGAAATATCATTTTGATTTCCATAGGAACGCACGTATATATTAATAATTTAGTTACTAGGACCACCCACTTAGCAACCAATAATAGTGGATTGGATTACGGATTTCTTCCGAAATAACTTTTCATACAAAACAGAATTAACTGAAAATGAATTTATTCTACTTAAAAATGGCTAAAAGTATTAAAAAAACGCATTGGCATCGTGTTCTGGTATATTCTAACAGTTTCAAATGTCGGGAAGTTAGTTAAAAATCGATTGCAAGATTTGTACCGGACAAATAAGAATACGACCTAATAAAAACGTTGTAAAATACCCTTTATGATGTTAACATATCAATATTAAATACGTTTATAATAATATTAATACTATTGACAAAGGGAATAAATCCATTTGAATTTTCATTATTTATTTATTTAGCTATATTATGTTATAACAACTTTTAATCGATGTATTACGTCTCGTAGATTGTTTATTTTACACAATGTAGACATTATAATAATATAGAGCTAAGTAAATTTTGCAATATCTTTATTGTCTGTGTTAACCACCACTATAAAAGTTTGGTAAATATAACATTGCCTTTAACAAAATCACTATCTCAAAACTCAATTAGGTATTTCTGTTTCGGTTTCGACTTGGAGAAATTAAGTTAGATACACTTTGCTTTTATTTTACTCTCCCAAGCTTTTTCACTATACGTTTCTCGTAGAGCTATGATTCTTATTATGATACAAACAATTCAGCGATTTTTCCCGAAATTCTTTCCCTGCATTTAATCCAATTTTCTAAGTTTTCCTTGGTCCGTTCTGGAACAGTATGACCTGAAAACATCGACTAGTAATTTCAATCAAACGTTTCTCAGTTTTTAAAGATAGGTAGCGTGATACTAGGGCGTATTGTACTTTGCGGGAAATTGAAGTAAATTGGACACTATTTCAAATTGAGAGGTAGGTAATAGAAAACCAGCACTTTATTATCAAAAAAATACATTTATATGATAATAATTATTTTACAATATATGAGGTTAAAAATATTTTTTTTTTTTATATAGATAAGCGTATCCGGAAATTTTTACGTAAATAGTTAACCGCAGGACATTTATTCCTGCACCGCAGTACGTGGAACATGAGTTCGTGTAACATTTAATCAAATGACGATTTCTTCGTTGACCATTTCACTGTGGAGTATATTTTTGTACGTATGCTACAACATGTGGAGATGTCTTTACTAGGTTAGGTTAGGTTACGTTGGGGTTAATCTAATTGAAACAGTATGGCCACCAAGATGTTGAGCACATCCTCTGGAATTGCCCGCTTATGGAACTTGAACGAGCGGAGCTGTTTGCCAGGGTCCGTCCTCACACGGGCCCAATTGGACATGGAGATGTGATAGCAACCAAGGACAACTTTGTGGCATTCGAGAAATTTGCAGCGTCGTATGAGGAGCGGAATAGTCCCGACTCCTCTGTAGACTCATCCATTTCAATTCGTGACACTCAGTATGCGGGTACACGGGGCGCTCAACGTCAGCGGACAGCAAAGCCAGTCCAAAAACAAAAAAAAATCATTCTTAACTTTCTTTTTTAAGCACTACGGTGCATGGCTGCAGCAACAGTCCCATGCGGCTCCGTCTCGAGATGGAATGAGCACTTAAAATCACTTCTTTTAGAAACGTTTAAAGGGTCTTGGAAAGCGGCCGTGCGTATCCACGACTGTGCATATATGACGGGTCATGGTGGGAACTTTAACGTAGTACTATTTGCAAACTATCGCTTCATTTTGTAAGATACGTACAAATGTATTCCACAGTGAAATGTTCAACGAAGAGCTCGTCATTTGATAAAATGTTTTAAGAACTCATGTTTCAGGTACTGCGGCGCACGAATAAGTGTCCCACTATGAACTGTATACGTACCACTTACATATTATAAATCGAGATAAGATAGTATTCACTCAACCTGAAAAAAAAATTAAAAAGTTACATTTCGAATGGAACGCCTGTTTATTTGCGAAAGTTGACGGTTTGAAATAATTATCGACTTTATTCAGTTTTATCTTACTCTAGTACATATTGCGAAAATTATACACAACATGCTGCATGCTCTCTCACTCACACGTAGGGTAAGTTTTTTCCAGACCTTGTGAACAATCCATTTTAGTCGGGACATTTTGACGTTATGGATTAAGTTGATTTCTTTAAATTTATCGTATATTTCATGGTTATTACGTACCTATGACGTACTATACAATACTTTAATTATCAACTCCCAATAGTTGCATTGATCTCAATTTTTAAAATGCAATATGTCCACGTGAACTTTATTCTACAAAAATACATGACAATTTAATGTTATAATCCTGAACATTACAAAGAAATAGCGTTAGCGCAGGACATAATATCATGAGTATCTACCAAAAGTTGGTAAGTCAATAATTTAGGTATTTAGTGTTAATAACGGATTATGTGTATATATTATTATAAATATGAATGTTAGCAAAAAAATTCAAGGTCATTCGATACATAGAACATTCACATAAAGCACAAATAAATTAGCATTATGGCTGATTATGTACGATTTTAAAAAACGTATATTACAATAATACGAGAGATTATTATTAATGACATCAATATTTATAACAACCTTCATAATATACCTATCGAGATTTAAAACCAGTCTGTATACCGTACAACTGTCGACTTAACTGAATAAAATCGTAGAAATATATTTAATCCGCGCTCGAGTTAATCAAGAAGCTGAAGGAAACTTTGACGACGATGTTAAAGTAAAAATATATTTTCAAAAACTAAAAATCTTATTGTAAAATCTTAGTTGTAACTAAGTTACGGAGTTACACCGTGTTGATATAATGTCATATTTCAATTACGATTATGACGAATATAAAACTAAAATATAGTTTTGAATTTTATTTAGTTTCGAGGTTTTATGAAGTAGTTTATTGTTTGTTCTATTTAAATTATAGGCTTATATAATATAGACGCAAACCAAGAGATATCACGGAGAGTTGAGTCTTTCGAGGTGTGGCTGTATTAGAGGTGAGTTGGAAATACTGTCATCAGTTTGTGTACTCAAGTTTCGGATGAAACTACTCATACTAAGTATTTGTGGCCGAATAAACTTATTCCAAAAAACTTGTGAAACTGTGCACTCGCCAGTTGGTAGACTTTCAACACTATTGACATTAAATGCGCACGAACGAAATAGCACTTGAATATAAGTAAATTTTAATTTATTAGTCTATTGCGCTCGAATGTATGAATAATAGGTCATAAATTTTGTGTCGCAGCACAGTGGTGAGATGACGCACGGGCTTGTTATATACCGCTCAAAACATGTTCAAACTTTAAAAAAAACACTGTTATTCATTTTTGTATAACAATAATATTGTAACCTAACATAAAAACAACTCATAAATTTAAAATTTTATAATAAATAGGACTTTTCGACAAGCGGAGCTCAGCGTATTTTTAGCGATTATATCGATACACAGTCTGAGTTCCCTGTGCCGATACGTATTTTAAAATACTAATAATATGGAGTTAGTTGTAGTTTCAGTTGAGTATGAAACTTTTGTTACATACGCACGCCAAACGATTCATATAGTATTTCAAATACTAGTAAGTATTTTGGAACAAGTTTATATACTAAGTATTTTTTATACTGGTTGTAAGTATACTTAATCTTCAAAATCGACCAGTTTTCCCATCTCTAGGCTGTATAGACGCAGCCTCAAAATTACTAAGACTAACCGAGTAACAAATGTTGGAGGTTTGTATTAACAGATTGTGTTATTCATAATTAGTTAGTTTTAAATACCAATGGCATTATATGCATTAGGCGTATGATATACATAAATGTAATGATTTTTCTATGGTTTGGAAGTATTAACGCTAAACCAAGAGATGACACAGTGAGTTGAAGGTTTCGAGATATCAGTGGCGAAGGGTGGAGGTAGGCTGTTATGATCCGCTACAAATAGTGCACATAAAACTTCGTCAGTCATACTTATTTTTTTTCATTGAAATAAGACTATAATTTTATTTACAGATGGTGTTGGTTAATTTTTTTAAATTCAACTGAACCTTGCAAAAACCAAACCGTTATACTGCCCCCATAAGCAAAAACACAGCTAATGGGAAAAAATGAAAAATTAAAGTATGTATGAGGTGACATACAAGATAAAATTCTGAACATAATTACACTACAAAATAAACAGCAAATCATTTATTTGAATATACAAATCAACATAATGTATTCGTTACTTTTGCAAAAATTAAACGAAACAGTAAATAATGATTCATAAGCAAAAACACAGCACGTCTATCGATTTGCTGCGTTTTTTGCTTAAAAACGCTGGCTTACTGTTTTTTTGTTTATGATTCTAGAATTTTTACACAAACGTAATACCGCATGTAACTGGTAATAGTGAGATAATCTCAAATTAATCATTCACTAACTTCATATCGCCCTACATTTTTAATGATATTTTAAGACTCAAAGGTCATTAGGTTCAAAATTGGACTAAGAATCGTGAATTAAAGATTCTCAACCTTGTTTTGGAGAGTATACAATTGGATAAACTTGATCAAAGTGCTGCAAAATCCAATGAAATTATAATGGCAAGTAAAATGTTAATGACGAGTTAATTAATTTTAATTACCAAATATCGTATTAATTATATCTAATGGCCAACTACTGAAAACGCACCAGTCCCGTTGTTAGCACTAAATGGATTAATTTTAATCCTAATCCATCATAAAACACATTTCTAACTATCTGGTCTTATTAAATTAATGATATTTGTACTTATGTCTCTGAACATTTGATATTTAGAAATAATGCAAACAGAAATTCCTCAATATTCCTTTTTTCCAATGCGAGCTGCATGGCTGCTTCTAAGTTTACATCTGTCAACTGGCTTCGATATTTGTTTTTTATGAAGTGCATTACACTGAATAATCTTTCACAGTATACAGTAGTAGAAAAAATTGACAATATTAAGTCATTTAGTGCTGACACTGCGACTGGCGCGTTTAATTAAAATGGTATTTAAAGGTGGTAAATAAATATTAATTAACATGTCAGCAGTGATTGACTAAAACTTCTCTCCTTAATATACCAAAACCTCAAGTGTACGGTGCACCATGTGGAGTAACAGAGGAAAAGAAAAATGCATAATTCAAAAATAAGGAAGAGTAATGCCTACAAATAGGATGACGTTTTGGGAGTCTTCCCACCAAAACTGACGAATTTTTGTATATTTAAAAATATATATTGTCATTCCAATATTATTTAATAAATAAAATACCATTAGATTAAAAAATAAGTATTTCATTTTTCAAAAATATCCATTACAATTTAAATTATAAGCAAAAAAAACATATTTTCCTACTGTTTTTTTCCTTGTGAAACTGACATTATTCCATTCAAAATCATAAATAAAAAGACAATAGTGAAGTTTTGTAATCAATATTTTTGTAATTTTGCCATTTTTATGTAATCAAAATATCAATTTTTAAATAATCTATTATAAACCGAAACATTTATCAAAATTGATTTACTTTTAATGAAGCAGCAATGAAAAACATGATAACCTCTCTTTTCTCAAAATTGACTTTTTCCCATTAGCTGTGTTTTTGCTTATGGGGGCAGAATAGACAATAAGTAGTAGAAAAAAAACCCGTTTATCTATAAAATATCTAAAATTATGCCATTAAATTTTACATAATTTTAAATCTTTTATAGATAGAATAATATTTGGTACTGTTCGGTTAAACGGAATACAGCGGAAACCACAGTTTGAAAATACCCTATATACTGGATTATTTGTTAGTTTGGGTTAGTTTAGGTTAGGTAAGGTTAGGTTTGGTTAGGTTAACCTAACAAATAATCCAGTTTATCGGCTATTTTCAAAATGTGTTTTCCGCTGTATTCCGTATAACCGAACAGTACCTAATATTTTTTATCTATTATCGTTTGGCTTAGGCAGGGCTTAATGAATTTTAAAAAAACCAACAACTATGTATATCTAATTCAACGAAAACGAATAAGTATGAATGAAAAAGTGTCTAAAATTTTGTCGGATCGTCCGAAATATACCAAAACTATTATGGTTTGGTTTAGGCATGGCTGAGTTTTAGAAACCAACCAACACCACCTATACATTTTAGTCTTAGTTCAATAAAAACAAATACGTATGACTAACAAAGTTTAAAGTGTACTATTATGTCAGATCTTAACAGCCTACCTCCACCATTCGCAACTGCAATATATGGCTGTATAGACACATCCCTAAAAATCCTTGGACTGACCGGATGACTAATGTTGAAGTTCTCAATCAAAAAGGAAATAATCAAGAAGTTCTGCGTAGCGTCAAAACCAAAAAAACTACAGTACTTTGGTCATTATGAGAAGGAAAATGTACAGCATTCTCCAACTTGTCATCCAAGGAAATTTCAACGGTAAGCGTAGCATAGGATGATGCCGCATTTCGTGGATAAAGAACCTCCGTGATTGGTACAAGTGTAGCTCCACCAAACTGTTCCAAGTAGTAAATGGTAAAGCAAAGATCACCATAATGGTGGCGGACCTCCGATAGGGGATGACTCGATAAGAAGAAGAATATTGATGTCTAATTTTTGGGCTCCTTTATGGCACATTGAGTGTTCAAGAATTATCCGGAACTACACATAATATTATACAATTGATGCTATTAATTTCAAAGTCGGAAAACGAAATGATCATACAAATAAGAGGCCATCCATGGACTGAAACCGTATGCGGTTTAGACCCGTTTACCATACTAAACTTATTATTTATGTTCATAAATAAACGAAAAAACGAAAAAACGAAAATATATTTTCACTAAATTTGTAAGTGTAAGTGTATAATATAAACGGATACGATCAGATGCTTATAATATACTTTGTGAAAATATATGAACAGAAAAGATAAGCTTAGTATGGCACACGGTTCAAAACCGGATACGGTTTCAGTCCATGGATGGCCTATTAATACTTTGGACGCTGAAGACGCACATGCGCGTAATGACCAGGCGGCCGATCGATGTAATTAACGTGCATTTTAAAGGTGCTAATTAAAAAATCATTATCTACTCAGCAGCGAATGCGTTAATATATTGTGACTTCATCAGGAATCAAACTCGGAGCCCCCGGTTGCTAGCCCAGTACCTTGCGCACTAGACCAAGATCGCTGCGTCCAACACAACTTGTGCGTTGCCCATCAGGTGGCCATTAGATATAATTAGCATGTTATTTAAATGTGGCAATTAAATATTAATTAAAAGGTAGCAAATGGATTTTAACGTCGTAATATTATATACAACACCCGCGATGGCCGCGCGGCTTAGGCATCGGCCTATAGTGTCGTGGATCCAAGGTTCGAATCCCGGGTTTGACAAGTACACATATTGCTTTTCAATTTGTGTATGAGTCAGTGTATGGACCTAATAGGTTGGGCAAGTGGCTGACATTCATTTCTCGTAAAAACAAAAATGTGAAGGCCCATAATGATCTTATTAGGATCGGACATGGTCAGAAAAAAAATATAATGTATATTTTGTTGCCATTGGACGTAGCACACCACGCTATCCGGGCGTGTGTGTGTGGCTTTCTGTCCGGGTTTTCTTTTCTGTAGCCAAATGTCTCTCGTTTTGAGTCACCAGAGTTTCGCCTTTCAGCCTTCTCTATAAGCTACAGATGGGGTATAATATTCTAACACATGCACCATCTGCATTGTCCGGGGATGCCGCGTAGAGGCTAGAGAAACGATTTATAGGCGCCAATTATATAGCGTCCCGACACTTTGTATGGTTATATTCCTGTTAGCATAAGTATACTTCATTGAGGCCGTAACCAACTTTTCATCATCACTGTTTATTAACTTATTGATTAGTATTTTTATTCTTCACTAGTAGGATTAATATGAATCAAAATAGACTTAAGGACGGACTTGCTCAGCGTGGGTCAAAATTGAGTTTTTTTTCTATTTTCAAAGCATGATCCTGGACATACCTTAAACGTTGTAGATAATCTATTTAAATAATTTTGAAGCCTAATTATCCGTTATATTTATTTTAAACATTTGATGACTGCATAAAGTATTTAACTTACATAACATAGTATTCTTTTAAACCTCTGGCTCTAATGTTTTAGAATATAGTCTTATTTCAGTACACAAATGTGCAGTGGTGTTAAGATTTTATACATTTATTAATTTTTAAACGCATTTATAAAACCATCAGTATAATTTATATTGACATTATTATAGTGAAATATTTACGATAAAAAAAGTATATTGATAATCTCTGTGATCCCAAATTTGACAAGAATTGGGCATTTCATTATTCAAAAAATGGGCAAAATTAACACATTTGAAGATAATTCTAAAGATACTCATTATAAGCTGTATTTTTGACCATTCAGGTGTGATAAACATCCTAAGAATAATGATTGCTCTATAATAATTATTGACCTAAGAATAAAGTAGTGTTTTTATGAAATACGCCATTTCTTTTGGAATTCTCCAGTGGTTAAGCTACAACATACGGCCGTAGCCATAAATTGACAAACTATAATTGAAGTAGGGAGTAAAATGATGTTAACGCGCGTGTTTGAACGTGTACCTTACCGATTTTTTTAAACGGTACAAATATAAAAGATAATAAGGCTTCAAAACTATATAAATAGATTATGTACAACGTTTAAAGTAAGTCCAGGATCATGCTTTGAAAATAGAACAAAAGCTCCATTTTGACTTACGCTGAGCATGTCTCCCCTTAATGTACGTAGTTATGTTAAACGACAGTGAATAATAATATTAATAGATAAGTTATTATTTTTAAATACTTATTAAACCAATGGTTCCTAACCGTTTTTCTTATCATTTTGTAAAAGCCAGCCAACCTGCACTACATGATAAAAATGCATTGGTAACATAGTGAAAAACATAATATTAAAAATAATCATTAAATTTTTCAGCATGTTCGATCTTAATTAGATCATAAATTATGGGCCTCCACAGACTGGATTTTTGAACAGATTTTTGTTTTAACGAGAAATAGGTGTAAGCCACTTGCTCAATTGCAACCTTGCGTCCATTCATACTCTGACTCCAAATACAAATTTTAAATCAATATAATATGTATTCGCCAGACCCAGTATTCGAACTTGGGACCCACGACATTATAATTAGACACACAACGCACTAGGCCATCGTGGCCATAATTATATCGTGGGGCTCCTACCAAAAATTGATAAGTCGATAATTTAGGTATTTAGATTTAGCAACGGATTATGTGCCGATATATAGAACATGCAGATAAAACACAAAAAATTAGCAATATTATGTCTGATTTTAGAGGGCATATTTATCAAACTTCAAATTGCAAGTCTTTTCTTTAATTCTGATGGCTGTCAATTCATGGTGGAAATACGTTGTATAAATAATTTTCGTAATATAATGGTTTCGTCCACCTCAAAAAAAAACTGATATCATTTGAAAATATCCCTCTGAGATGGACGAAACCGAGACAATTATTAATATAAAAAAGTCGTTTCAGTACAAAAAATTGTGTTTTATTAAAATTAATATTACATAATATATTATGTATATTATAAGTTATGACTTATTCAATAATTAAACTGACGTTTACGTGGTAGAACTCCATTATAATGTTTTTGAAACAAAAAAATAATTCTATTAAAAACCAATATGTATTATTGGTTTTTTTTTAATATTGTAATATTGCTTACAATGAAATAAAATTATAAACTATTGGTTTGTTTATTATTTTAAAAATTGTCTTCAAATAATTGCAAATTTACCTGTTTAAAAATCCTAAAATTACTTCGTTGAAAGAAAGTAGATTTATCGGAATCTATGAGTATATAAATCCGTTTAATATGTATATTATATTATAATATATCAAAGGTGCCTATTTAGTTTTATACTGGTTTTTTTTTACAATTCAATAACGCTCACTCGAAACAGCTTAAACTTTTGAACCGTGTTTTCATGGTAGATATATGTGGGTACATTACGTAACTCTTACTTATATAAGTTTTCCTTCGGATTTCGAGTTGCGCTAAGTCATAGGAGTTTGCTTTTAAGCCTTAAGGGTAAAATACTCCCGGGATGAATATATAATCCCGTGGATTGTTGAAACTTTATCGGCATACCAATATTTTAGCAAACCGAGTCTTTGTGCATGCAGGAATATTATATTTAAACTTAGACGCATCTCAAAATAACTGAATACGTCATCGTATATTAGTCTTAGAGGCCATCTATGGACAAAAACCGTATGCGGCTTAGAACCGTATGTCATGCTAAACTTATGATTTCTGTTCATGAAAATATATTTTCACTAAGTTTTTAATTGTAAGTGTATGGTATAAACGGATACGATCAGATGCTTATAATATTATCTTCTTCTTCTTCTTCTTCCATGGCGCTACATCCCGGGGTGGGACTTGGCCTCCTCCACAACCGCTCTTCACTCACTCCGGTCTCTCGCCACACTTTTTCAGTTACCGGGTCTTCTTATATGAAGCCAGTCCACTTCTCCGCGTCAGCCCATCTCCTTCTTGGAAGGCATCTGGGTCTCTTCCGTTGGGGTAGCCACTTCATCATGATCCTTGGCGCTCTAGCTTCAGGCATTCTCTCCACATGTCCCACCCATCGTAGTCTTTGGGACTTACAGTATAATATGATTGTTTGTATACGAATATAAGAATATAATATTTCCGTGAACAAATAAACCGGACTTCAAAATTGATAAATGCAATTGGTTGGGCCAAGTATGGTCGCTTTCATTCCTTTATTTCCCTACTATTTCAAATCTCAAATTATTGTTGCGACCAGCAGTTACGGGTCATCAGTCAGCCGTGATTGAATATTATTTAGTTACCCCAAGACAACGGACGCGTGTAGGCTTGTTATAGCTTTATCGTCGTTTAACGAGTAATTCCAAACATACAGACTGATTCAACAAATTAAGAGCATACCACGAGCGTGTCCAGTAAAATTGTCATGAAACCCATAATTCTATCCCGAGTCTCCGTAAAAAACTCTGTTAATCAAACAACCTGTGTCCATGTTACCAGCACAGGGTATCATTGTGATATCATTCATCAAAAGTGTACCACGCGAGTGCTTACTAGTACATAAGGGCATTCCCCAGGGACCAGCTTTAGTCAGACCGCAGAACATCATAAAGGTCAGTACCTGGCAGCATCCACCATCACAATCATTCCACCAATCAATTACAGTCCACTATGAAAAGTGCAACCAGCAATTTTTTTTTTCGATGTACAGCAGGGTTCTCTCACAAATATCATCTATAAGGGATCTTGGCATTACGTTTGATAGTAAACTACTATATTTTAGTCGTCATAGTATGGCTACCATTTGTAAAAAGACGCTATAAATGTTGGACTTCTTCTCGCATTCTACTTCCGTGGCTCTTTGCGGATGATATAGTATTAAAAATTCTTTAGTTAGAAGCAGATTTAAGAGTAGGTCTATTATCTGGGACCCGCATCAGTTGAAGTACGGTCTTATGGTGAAGAGAGTTAGTTCAGAAAAAAATTGACACTCATTTACTTTGGGCTGTATGCATATTTACCCGTGGGTCTATAGGACTGACTGTCTCTTAAATTTATGCTTAGTTTAAAGTTGGAAGAGATGTTTATTAAGCTACATATGTTTTCCAACTCATGTGAGGAATAAATGGAAACCCTGCCATTTTTGGTAATATTGACTTATGTGTCTCTTATAAATTAGGAGTATCTTTCTTTTTCTCGTAATGTACAGAACTAACCTGCCATTCGTAATGCCAATTGAGAGGGCAATAACTAATTTTAATCAAATCGCTTTCAGATATTGATACATTCCGCTTATGTGACTATGAGTTTATGTGGACATTGTTTTATATATTTTAAGTTACTTTGTTTACTCGATGTGCTTGCATGTTCTTTTATTTTTATTATTTACTCACAAATTACATACCTTGTATTTTACAACGTTTTTATTAGCCCGTATTCTTATGTGCCCGGTAGTTGTTTACCCAGTACAAATCTAGCAATCGATTTTAACTTACTTTCCGACTAGCTAGACATTTTAAACATTTAAAATATATCAGAACACGATGCCAATGCATTCTTTCAATACTTTTAGCCATCTTTAAGTAGAATTGAATTCATTTTTAGTTAATTCTGTTTTGTATGAAAAGTTATTTCGGAAGAAATCCATAATCCAATCCACTATTATCGGTTGCTAAGTGGGTGGTCCTAGCAACTACATTATTAATATTTACGTGCGTTACTATGGAAATCAAAATGACATTTTAGCATTCTATATTTTTTTGTTTGTTTGGTACTGTTCGGTTAAAGCGGATACAGCGGAAAACGCATTTTGAAAATAGCCGATAAACTGGATTATTTGTTAGTTTGGGTTAGTTTAGGTTAGGTTAGGTTTGGTTAAGTTAACCTAACAAATAATCCAGTTTATCGGCTATTTTCAAAATGCGTTTTCCGCTGTATCCGCTTTAACCGAACAGTACCGTTTGTTTTTTATTTTGTTCATATAAAGTACAAGTTTGAGCATATTGAGCATAATAATTCAACAGAAAATTTAAAAACATTGTGGTATATAAAAAGTTCTTTTTATCTTATAATTATTTATTTTATTATTGTTAACACTTAATTTTTATGTTATGTCATATTCATTATAATAATGTAAAATAAATAATTTCAATAATTTTAATAAATAATGTCAACCTAAACTTATCTTTAACACAGGTAGAATTTATGAATATATTAATATCCGAAGCGCACAATTCCCATTACCTACCATTGGGAGGTAAGTTCTGAACCTTGGAAGGATAAACAACTGAAGTTCCCAATTATTAAAATAGTTATCAGGGATCACACGGTCAACAGTGCTAAGAATATCAAAGTTCACTATTACACCACCATTATGAACATGTTTAGTAAAATAAAACATTTCACTTTACAGCAGCGACTTCCAAACTGGGAGACGCGAAAAGACACAATTAATGTAGCCACAAGTTTGCAGTTTTCAAATGCATAGTTTATAAAACGGCCACTAGTTATAAACTACATAAAAAACATTCCTATAAAAGGTTGTTTGCAAACCTGTCTGAAAATATGGAGACTAATTTTATAACACCTCACTTCTATAACTATTGTAAGACGCGCTGGCTATCTCGTGAAAAAATGAAATAAAAGACTCAAATCATAATGTTGAAATTTGAGGCAAATTTGTTTAGGAACGATAATTTTGTTGTTAAACTTGCATATTTGGTTAAAAGTTTAAAAACATTGATTGAATAAATCAATGCAAGGACCACTAACGCATTCACTGATTTAAAAAGACAAAACATTCATAAAAAATTGGAGCTTTGGTAATTAAAATTACAAAAAAAAGTTCACCATGTCTCCACTTTTAAATGATTTCTACGCCAGATATATTGAAGCAAACAAAAATCTATTTACTTAGTAGGTACTTCGTTAGTTTGATAATGCACTTTTCACATTATTTTTTTAATAGTAAAAAGGCGCTGCTTGGTTTCGGGATTGTTAAATATTTTAAATATGTAGTTGAAAGATCCTGGTCTGGGGCCCGCGTTAGAATGTAGGGCCCATGATAGAATCCATATGTCAATGAACGATGATGAATTTGGATTGACTACTATTGAAATTGATTGTGCTAATAAGCAAGCACATTCATCGTATTAAAAACAAATTAATTTAAAAAATGAATATAATATAAGTAGGTAGAAAAACCTTGTTTATTTAAATATTTGTTTTCATTTTTGTATTGTTACATTGTTGACTATTTAAAAAGCTGTCTGTATTATTTAATGAAATAAACGGGGTGGCGAGACGCCAAAATTAGATTTTTTAAAAGGAGGTGCACGAACATAAAGTTTGGAAACCACTGGTTTACAGTATGCAAGTATAAGTTAGTTAGATAAAAGACTTAGATAGTATTCATACAGTTTTAAGTAAAGGATTCTCAAAAAATATTATTTTAAAACGAAGTAGAGGCCAAATAATAGGCCCTATAACAAGCCAATCTCGATGTTGTCAAAATACTTTTTTTCTCATTAAATACACGTGGAATTGTATTCAAGTAATCGATTATTTACTTCAATAGTGAAACGACTTTCAAAATTCGATATTCAGTCAAAGCGTCTATCAACAAAATTCACAATAATAATGAAGCAAATAAGTATGCATAGCTTTTCGTCGTGCCTCTAAACGAATGCTGAAATTTCACAAATCACTTGCCTCATTGTGCAACGCTAGAGAAAGTTTCGATTACTTTTCATAAATAGCCTTCAGCTACGCCGTAGCCGTTCAATTGAAGCCAATTGTCGTAGAAGCGTAGAGGCTAACTTCTACGCTTTTACAAAGCCTACGACAGACAGCGAACTAAGTTGTGTAGTTAAAATTATTTGTTTATTAAATAATCTTTTGTAATGAACGAAAATAATAGATGATAACTTCGTGAATACAGAATTCTATTTTATAATAATTATAACTGGGCAGAGAATTAAATTTATCGAGTACCTAACTCAATTTATTTCAGCTGTTCGGTCTAGTAATTAAATTGTATTTATTTATTATTAAAATAAAGTAGTATTATAGCGGCATAACTTTGAAAAGATACCCATAGATGGCGCGGCCCATTGACTGGACACCGCAAGCGCTATATAGATAGATTAGGATTTCACTCTTTATAAAAATAAATAAAATAAAAAAATAAAAAAGCCTTTTTATTTCTTACAGATAAAAAGTAAATGACAGTGAAATGACTATATTATAAATGTATATATAACCTATAATTATATCAGTTATGTATATATTATCTATCTATCTATGTATGACTTTTTATATTTTATCTAAGTATATTTTTATATAATACATATTATATTCGACTGTGGAAAGGCAAAAGGAGTTAATCCACACTAATCAAATTTTACAGGAGGCACAAAAAACGTTTTGATAATGATTTTGGGCCAAAGTCTAAATATAAAATAGACACAAACTTGAAGTGCATGATGATTAATAATTTGGTGTTTTTTTTCCCCCAATCTATAATTAAATAACGAAGTTATTGAAAAAAAACTAATAAAAATGAGAGTTAAGTCATTTTACCTGACTAAAAAATAGGTAGGTATTAACATATTTGGAGTTAGACACATACATTTTACATGCGATTTATGTTATTTCTATAATATATGAACATAAAACAGTGCATAATAATGATATTAGTCTATTACAATGATATTAATCGTAAATTAAAGCGAATTGAAAACAATTTCAATTGAGAAGTGTTTTTGACACATGACATAACCTATAAATCGCATGGCGGTGTTTTAAGTGAATTAGCAAATATTGTATTACTTTTCTCAGATATTATGAAATCATCAAATCAATTAATCGATAATCGACAATTAAAACACAATATAAGTCGTAACATGCCGTTTCATACCGATATAGATAGAATTTACAATGGCTCTTCTCGTGTGTGATATAAAAACTTCTAGATGTAATTTTAAACACTAACAGTACTTGTCGGGATTATTTGTTGCGTCCATATTAACACCACACATTTCAAGAATCATTTTGCTTCGTTCTGTTACCATTTTCACTCAATGCTTTAACTTTAAATGATTTTTTATGAAAAGACTGTCGAAATCCGTGTTAACTGTCAAACGACCGACCGAGAAATGTATGTGGCTTAAGTCTTCCTTCTGGTTCATAACTTACCTGTTCGACCGGCAGAGTTAAGTAAAACTACCATTTTTTTCATACATTTGCAACGTAAGATGCATAACGCCTTTTTCCTTTCCGTAAAAGATTACTTGAATGACTAATAATGTCATTGATGTGGAATAAATCCTTTTACCTGGACGCAAATTTCAAACGCCCTTCTTTTTTAAAAATTAAAAGCTAAAATTTGATAATAATTTGGCATTTTGCAGCTTACATCCTTTAGACAGAACGTGTATTTAGTTGTGTGCAATGCTATTTTTCAATAAAACCTATTTTGCAAAAAGTGAGGGTTAAATCCTTTTGCCTTTCCACAGTCGATATATATATTAAGATTTTTATTTTGTATATAATACTGATAAATAATGTTTATATACTAAACTCTATATATAGCGGCGTAGCTTCGAAAAGAGACCTTTAGATGGCGCTGCCCATTGACTGCACATTGTAAGCACTATGTAGACGTATTATGTTGATTCCGTCATTGGTATCTCTCACAAATCTCTCGCAGATCTCCCACAGATATCTCATAGTCATACAGCTAGTCAGTTTAGTCTGATTACCTTTTGATCATACATGTCCTCTTTTTTGAGACTAAGCACCTTAAACTATCGAGATTCATTTCTAGTAATAAGTGTAGTATCTAGTTATCAAATGTGATACCTACCTGAACTGAACTAATCCTTTGGCAAGTTCATCAGGTTATTTAGTTGAGCAATGTCATCTTATCATTTAATTCTGTTTTCATATACCGTTTGAAGTAGGATTCTCTGTTATTATTGACAGTAATTAATAGTAGTTAATAAAAATATTAAACCATATGTAATATTTTTAAGTCATAATTAATTATTACATAATAATAATAATATTCTTATATTTCTCCTCTACAGGTATTATTCATAAAGAGAATGTAAGAGAGCGGAGATGGGTTGTCTCTTTTCTACCTACAAAGATAGTGGGCATACGTTCAAGTATATTATTTGTAAAATACGACTTATTATAAAAAAAAGACTAGCGTTTTATAAATTATTATAAAATAAACGTTATCAAACTAACCAGTTTAGGGTACAGTATTCCATCATCCTGGCGGTAGAACACAATGGTCCGCACCACGGTTCCTACGTGATACATCTAATAAGTGATCACAATGTAGGGAAATTCCTTATAGAATTTATAACATTATATATTATTCATCATGAGAGATAAGGTTGGGTCATTATCATAAAATGAAAAAGCACGTCAAGACTTCAGAGTAAGATAATTTTTGATAAACATTATAAACAGAAATTTTCCAGTGTGATTAAACTGATGTTTTCATTTGAAATCACTGCAACCTATTTTATTCAACTCAATAACAACCCCTTGACGCTGCATCGATAGATTCAACTATATATTGTATAAGTTTACGTACAGGTGATTAACTAGGGACTTATGAATGATGATTGCCATGTATATTTCACAATTTATTAAATTTGTTATATAACTGTATTGTAGTCGGTAGCATTTTACTAATAAAATCTTTGAATGTTGACATAATATTCTTAAACTTAATTAAACAATATCGTTTTGCCAAATATGCTAGCCCTCATTTCTTTATTCCCACTTACTTCCAAATCCCTTATATACTATTGTCACAAGACCAAACGACGAGCAATTACGGGTCATCGTTCACCGTTCATCGGTTATTAGCTTAGCCGTTGTTAATTACCGAGTAGCAAACATCGCGTCTATTATCCATCCAGAACTTGTCATCATCATTCATCCCAAAACCAAGTTAAGCCGTGAGAGGGATATTCCGAACCGTACATTATCAGTGCGTGAGTGCATGAACACCGAACCGGCTCCAGCGCGCGCAAGCCCTCTTACCCCTCTCAAACATAAAAAGGTCAGTGTCTGGCATCCCGTTTAACCCTCCCCCCCTAGATCCATCACCATTATCTTCAAGTTACAGTCCACTACTAAAATTGCCACCACTAGGTATAATATATTCTATCTGTAAAATTAAATCATGATAAAATTGACGTTATTAGTAGAGCTGTATCCCAGTTTTAATGTTGCCAATTCGACACCATCTGAAAGTTTTTCCGCTTCACAAATATCCAATAATTAAATAGCCAACTGAGCAGGAAACCAAACCACCTACTTCTTAAGTTTCCCGCCATGCTTGCCTCGGTGCTTTTGATTCAATGCACAACATCCGGAAAATTAAGCACCTTCCGGCGGGTGGTTTTTGTATTTTGTCATTGGTTTCCGGATTATTAAATGAGGCTATTCGTTTCAAAGTCAGACCTATATTTATAATTTCATTGAATCTAATTCTATAAGTAGTACTTTTCATGAAATATAAAACGTAGTTTCATTTGTTAATAAATATAATTAAACCGGAAGTTGATTGCAAAGTCGTTTATGTCCATTATCGGTTCCTTCATTTTATATTTTACGACTGACTTAAACCATATTTTTTTACTATCATTTTATGTCACTATTGATATTCAATACAGTGATGCCCTAAAACCTGCTGGATAGACCAGCTCATAAAGGTCGGTAGATTTTTTTAGATCTTTCAGTGATCAAACTAAGGAGAGTGGAGACAACCATTGCAAAACCTTCATCCAGCAGTGGATTGACCCCGGCTGATGATGGTAATATAGCACAAATGACGTTAAGCATATATTATCATGTAATGTAGTGATTGCGGATTCGATTCTCATGCTTGGGGGGTTTCAGTAATTGTTTCCATAATTAATTGGATTCTATGTGTAGACGTTAGTGTATACTACGTTGTAGTATTAAAATAGATAAAGAAAAAATGTAATGCGAATGATAAAGTTGACACCTTTTGAGCGTTTGACGATTGTACCTCTTAACAGGATACTTGAAACCAACTCTTTAGGCAAAGTGCACATTCTGAGTAAAATCGTACTACCAGATGTCCATAGAGAAGAAGCCGGGTCAAACACACATAAAACCGACAATATGGAGCAAGAGACGCGACTACGTAGCCTTCTCAAATGGTTCCTGATGAGAAGCTGCCTCCTGGTCCACGTTTGCAGGATAATGAATTAAATTCGAACCGAAATTATGACCATGGAAAATAATATGAAGAAAAGGGATACTACGATGATCTTTCAAACTGCAAATGTGGCGCTAACTAACAGTTCCCTCCAAACCAACCCACCCGTACACACTCGCTCTTGATAAGGGATTCCAATCCCGGGATTGATAAACATAATCCCGAAACCTTCGGGATTGATTTTTATGGAAAATAAAATAAAAACGAAAATATAACAGAAAAAATACTTTTAATAACAAATAACTACATTAGAAATAAACTTAGTTTGAATGAAGTTTGATTAATACCCATGTGTAAGTTGCCGATTCATTTTATTTTTTCACATACATTAATAAAAATGAGAAAGATTGGAAAAAAACAATGCTTTGCACTATTAACAAATTAATTCCACCATAATCTCATACGTTTTATGGCAATTTCTTATTTGATTACATCATAATCCATTCATTAAGTCTTTACTATCAGAAACAGCAATCTCATATTAAATTCACGTTGTTATTTATATTACAATATTATTTACTCCATTAAACTTACGTATTTCCAAGATTGAACGTATAAAATATTAACAATAAATGTCTTAAATAGTATAAATTATACTAGATTTATTTTGACCGATTTAATCAATGTTATGTGTAAATATAATTTTTTTATATTAACAATGGAAAAAAATGCCAATCCCGGGATTGTCAAATTGTAATCCCGAAATCCCGGGATTAGAATTTTGGCTCGGGATTGGACTCTTTACTCTTGATGACCTGATACTATGATGATGATACTCTTGTGAAGCGTCAGCAGTTGTTTAAGCCTGGAATTGTCTTAGGATCAAGATTACCAAGACTGAGGTCGCCACGAATTCATTTATTGTACTTTGACTGAGTTTACTAAGACATAATGTAATTAATAAAAGTTCCTATGGGTGAGACAAGCATGGAGAATTAATAATAATAATTAATTTACAAATAATATGTAAAATTAAAGCTAAAATAATATGGACATACTGAACTGTGTTAAGAAATCTTCACGTGTGCAATAAAACGCCGCACTTTTTTAAAAAGTAATATAGTATGCGGTTACAAGTAATTTGTACGTAAAACATTTCACCGTGGCACCGTATACTATACGGTCTCCAATTTTATTAGATTCAATATGAATATCAATTGAACTTAGTTATGCAGAATGTAGCCAGTCCACAATAATGTCGAGCTGAAATAATGGCACTTTAGCAACAACATTATAATATTAAAAATGTAAAATTGTAAATAGTATTTTATTTCAAGAATATTTTGTTTGTATATCATATCTTATTTTTTTTATTTTTTGTGGAGTGGCTACTTTCTGCAGAACTATGTCCAATTTTCATAGCCGATTTTGGCAAAATTCAAATTCAAGAATGATAACCTAACCTTCTTCTTCTTCTATAGCGCTACAGCTCAAGTCGAGCCCTGGCCTCCTTCACCGCCGTCCTCCAGCCGGAACGGTCCTCCGTACGTCTTTTCCAGTTCCTGATTTTTAGCAGCTGGTTGGCATATTTTGTAACAAAAGATAACCTAACCTAATCTAACAAAATATAATACAATATATCGCCTATTTTCAAAATTTGTTTGCTGCTGGCTTTCTGTAAAGTGTAAACCCACATGAACCGTGTTTTAGTTAGACATGAATTTTATGACAGTACTATACGACCCGGTTAGACAGTCTTTAATATACGGTCATATATTATTATTTACGATATAATATTTCATGGTGAAGTGTGATACGGCGAACTGCATACGTACAAATTTCCGGACACGATAGTTAGCAGGACCGACTTAAGGCATATTTTCCCTTTCAGACCACATTCTCAGACATTCCCAGAGGATGTGGTTTGCATCCTGTGGTTCACTGTTTCGCCTTTTGCTTATGGCCGGGACTCAAACTGATTATCTCTTATCACCATTGGACATCAGTAAAGAACTGCTCTTGATGGAGGCATCCCACTTTTGCTGCCAAGCTTTCGACGCCATATCCAGCATCATTTGACGTATTGTCCGCTTGCTCAATTAACTCTAATTAAAACTGTGGAAATGATTGAAATGCCTGATGGTTTATCCACTCATTCAAACCAGCTACGCCATTGATGATAATGTTTAAAGCCAGTGACACGGCTATCATAGTGGCGAAGGTATTATAGTTGGGATGAGTCTAGGCGCATCTCTGTCATGAAAACGATAGAAGAAGATCACTATAAAACTACCCTTACCATAATACTACCAACGTACTCACACGACATGCTGACGTTTTCCATGATAATACGATGGTTCAAAATAGGGGTAAGAATATACGTAATTTCCGGTTGTATATATTATTTTCCCTGTTTTTCTTTTTTTTTTGTCTCTCAAATTCAGTGAGACATCTTTTGTAGTTTTCTAAAATATGACTATCGGGCTGGGAATTGACCGCTCCAACTTGGGGACTCCCCAAGACCTTTTTTACGTTACTTGCGCATTTCATATTAGAGAGATTTTTTTTACGCTCAACCGTTTGCCGAAAACAAGTTTTTTGCTATTTTATAGTCTGACTATTTGGCGATAAAACAAAAACTATACAATATATATTTTTTTTCAAGTTCAACATTTTGAATAGAATTTTAATATATTATAATAATATTATGTACATAATATGTATTACGTTTTGGGACACCACATTATTATTATAATATTATCATTATTTTTAAATTCAATACTATATTCAAAAATTAATACTATCGACCTAGGGTACTTGATGGAGTTTGAATTAAAATTTTATTAGATTTGAGTTATGTACTATTATAATAAAATTATGAGTCGTATAGTATCAAAATTAGATCTGTGCGTTATTCATCATTTCGAGAAAATAACGAAAAACATTTTGTAGGGTTTTTTAGTGTTATAATAGCATGAAATATGTTTCTAAATTTAGAAATTAGAAATTCAATTCAAATTCAACAGAGTTCTACTTTTGTTTCCAAAGTATTGAATAGTTCTAATTCTGATACCAAGCCCTATTTTCCATCACATTTTTATACCACACAGATTTGATTTTGATTGGAATATTATATTGCTAGTTGTACATTATGGTCAGAAGAATAATTTGGCATACTTAGTTAAATTTCGATATATTTGCGACAGTTCTACTTTTGATACTATACGACTCATATTTGTGTCATTTTTGCGACCTGGGTTTTATCTTTTGCATCTTAAGGCACTATGTGCACTCACCAATGTCATTTATACTGACAACGAATACAAAAAATAATAACTGTAAAAAAGGAATAATACAAAACTCAAATCAATCAGAAATCAATATTTAACACTATATCATGTAACCTCATTAAAATTTCCCTTATTAATGCTTTATTCCAGTACATCTGAAATACTTTCATTGTTCATAGTAGTATGGAAGATATAGTGGTATAGAAGTATGGACGCTAAACCAAGAGATGTCACAGAGACTTGAAGCTTTCGAGATCTGGCTGTATAGATGCGTCCTCAAAATTCCTTGGACTGACCGGGTGACAAATGTTGAAGTTCTCAATCGAATGGAAAAGGACCGAAAAGTTGTACGTAGTATCAAAACCAGGAAACTACAATACCTCGGCCACATTATGAGAGGACAAAAATACAGCATTCCCCAACTTGTCATTCAAGGAAAGCGTAGCAGAGGACGGCACCGCATTTCGTGGCTTAAGAACCTCCGTGATTGGTACGAGTGCAGCTCCACCGAACTGTTCAGGTTAGCAGACGACAAAGATAAGATCGCCTTGATGGTGGCCGACCTCCGCTAGGTGATGGCACAATAAGAGGAATCCCCTAGATCTGGGAAACCTCGATTTTTTCCGGTTATTAAATTTTATTTTGATTGATTTTGTCATTAAAATACACCAATTATTGTACCGACCATTTGATTTTCTAAAAAAATAATCTTATTTAAGAAATATTAACAAACGCAAGTACTAATATTTGAATGATCCTGATGCTGTAAAATTACGAAAAATTGTTAATAACATTAACGAATTTTTAATAATAAAAAGTACGTAGGTAATAATTGCTAATAATAGTTTCCTAAATGGTCAAGCACATTACCCGAAATGTGATTATTTTGAAGTCTCGTTCGATACAAATATTTTTTTAAGGACGGACATGCTCAGCGTAGGTCAAAATACAGCTTTTATTGCATTTTCAAACAATGATCCTGGACATTCCTTAAATGTTGTAGATAATATATTTTCATAATTTTGAAGCCTTGTTATCTTTCATATTTATTTTAAACATTTGATGAATGCAAAAAGTATTTTTATTACATAAAATAGTATTCTTTTAAACCTCTCGCTCTAATGTTTTAGAATATAGTCATGTTTCAGTACATGAATGTGCAGCTGTGTTAAGATTTTTTACGTTTATTAATTTTTAAACGCATTTATAAAACCATTAGTATAATTTATAACGCAATTATTTTTGTAAAATATTTACGGTAAAAAATTATATTGATAATCTCTGTGATCCCAAATTTGACAAGATTAGGCATTTTATTATTCAAAAAATGGGCAAGATTAACACATTTGAAGATAATTCTATACTAATTATAAGCTATGTTTTTGACCATTCAAGTGTAATAAAGATTTTACGAATAATGATTGCTTTATAATAATTATTGACCTAAGTATAAGGTTGTGTTTTTTTTTAAATACGCCATTTCTTTTGTCATTCCCCAGTGGTTAAGCTACAACATACGGCCGTAGCCATAAATTGACAAACTAAAATTGAAATAGGGAGTAGGATCATGTTAACGCGCGTGTTTGAACACCTACGCTGAGCATGTCCCCCCTTAAGTGTACTAGATTCTAAAAGCTTGTATATTATTATTCATTGAATTAATTAAAGTTTTAAAAGTTTATATTATTAATAATATGTTTGTTGGTTGTCAGTTGATCAATCTCGTTCAATGTCAACGAATCCGATTGTGATTATCGTTTATATTATAAATATAATGTTTGGGCCAATTGTGATACTGTAGCTGCCAGTATATTAGTGATCAAATATCTATTTTTAATGTATGAAATTATTCAACAGCAATAATATATTTCCAGCGAATCATATTCCAGTAAACAACTTTTAGCTTGATCAGCAGATTGATTGGCAATATTAAATGCGGTATCGCAATAGAAAATTATTAGTCTAATAATCATTTACCATAGTATCATATTATCTTATGACTGTAATAATAAATAAAATTCACAAGCTACTCGATTTAAGCCGCTGACACTTCAATATAATTATGTACGGGAATATAATGTTTATGTATAACTTTTGACTGTATAAATAACGAATAATGATTTATCAAAATGTCACTCGAATCTAAGTACCTGGCTCGTAATTATCTCAGTAGATATTATATACTGTCATTGTATTTATACTATTGTACCGATCGTTACGCTGCAAACAAAACTCGCTCCTGCATACATCTTCGACTTCTTCATCGTCATCCTCAACACCATAACCCACACATCGAACACCACAACGACGACACCAACAATACTAATCCGATCTCTAAACCGATTCAAAATATTCCCTACCTTGGTATTATAATTATTGTCGCCATGCAGGCACTGTAATGCGATGTGCATGTTAGTAAATAAATCACAAGTAATCACTGTTGAAACGTGTTAGGGTAAAATATCTGTTAACTCTAGAACATCAAGATATCATTACCTGCACTGGTTTTACCGTCAATTACCGCGCGCACATAGTAACGCATTCATCAGTTTTCCTTTGACCCTTGTTGCCTCTACATCTATCATAATTGGAGCGAACGTCACATCTATCATAAATTCAGTACGATCTTCATCCCAAACAAGGACCTACAGTTTAACCGTGAGAGTGATATTCCGAACCGTCAGTTTACCAGTTGTCTGACTGAGTCAGCCATCTCAACATCCAAAGTTAGTGCTTGGATTGAACCCATGTGTAACAACAGCATTTTAACACTCCAGAAGGCCCAGTGATAGTGGTGTAGCAATAGAAGTGGAACAATTATAAACAACTAGGCTTTGAATAATTACATAAATCTATTGTGACCTCACCGGGAGTCGAACCTTGAACCCTCGTAAAATTGTATACACTAAATTGACTAAATGATAAATAAAGTATTTTATGAAATGACATTTGACATGTAGGTACTAATCCCAATTTTTATTTTTGTACTAGTATACTGTAAGACAAATAGATTTAAAAAGAAAATTGAGATAAAATAACAAAATACATGAAATAAATCATTAGTATACGGACTGTAAGTCAATGCAATTTTCAAACGCCAAGTAATTATTTCAATTAATTGAAAAGAGTCTACAAGTATATTATACTGTGCTTAAAGCTTATCGGAAAAGAATCTACCCTTCTAAAAAGCTTGCAACATCAATTTGTGTTGCCAACTGCAGCGTTAGACTTGGACTTTTGTTTCTTTATCTAATAAATGCTTTTTGTGATGTCCTATGAAAGTTCCATCAACTGGTTCGCCATGACAATGTGTTTAAGTCTATTATAGAAATTAACTTCTATGAATATTATCAAGTGTTATGGAGTAAATTTAAGATAGTTTCTGATGCCATGGTGGTTTCGTATTTTCCTATTTAATATTAAAACAAGCCATAAGTCGGATTGACAGCAATGTAGTAGTTGTGAAATAGTTATGTAAACAAGTGGTTAAACAATCTATAGTCAATACCCAGGCACATAATGTAGGTGTATTGTGATATCACCGAAAATTAAGCCCGAAATTCTCGGATGATAAGAATGTATCCTACAAATTATACAATGAGGCTCGCAACGAATAATAAGCTGGACAATAGTCAACTACCCTCAAACACATAAATACACATCATGCCTACCTTAAAAATATAAGAAAGTACAATTTTCCAATTATATCACTAATATTATAAAACATTAACGCAAAAATATGATGTCATCTTATTTGTCTGTCTGTAACGCACGATATAAAAAATATGTATATGTGTAGGAGAAATAAATAAATTTTAAAAAATAAAGTATCAGATCGTGAAAGAAAAAAAATGTTAGGATACCTACTCTCATAATAGTTTGACGATTTTGCAGCATTAGCATATCGGCATACCCAAGAATGTTGAAAATTAGAAACACTGTCATCTGGCATTTTTTCAGTTATAATATATTCACATCACTTGGGCTCTATAAGCCAATCATGCTACTCTGCATTAAATTAGTGTCACACTTTAATAATAAATAGCTTTCGTTATTAAAATAAAACATTATCAATAATAATTGTCAGCATTTCCTCAATCGTAACCAGATCAGTAGTGTTTGTTTTGATTGAGAATTACTATAATAGGTATCTATGGTAACATATATTATATACTGCATTCATATAAATAAGAAGAACAAGTCATTGACGAATACTCCACTCGTCGAGTCCATCACTAGACGTAGGTACTGTTACTGTCACGAGCTCTTCACTCAACATAGCACATCCATTTTTCCACTCGAATCAAGTCTCTCAGTGCATCCTTATAATAAAATTAATCTCTTGATCATATTGATCTCATCAATACATCATCACCTCGCGATTATATTCTCACGTCATCATCCTTAACATTACATTTATATCATTCTTATCCCAACATGAAACGATCGTTATACCTCGAAATATAATATAATAAAGAACGTGGACATTGAATGATCGCCTAGTATGGAGTCTTCGCTACCGGTACATACAAATATGATTTGAATATATGTATGAATGATATGATATCGACGGTCCTTACGTAAACTCGGACATCTACAAAAACGTAATTTTACAGGGGAGCTATTTGAAGTAAAAATAGTTTGTTTTAACGGCCGCCTGCACGGAGTATATAAAGACAATTGGCCACCTGCACGAAGTACATAAAGACAACGGGCATTTATCTGTTTATGCGACTGGAAGTGATTGTCTGGTGTCCGATGTAAATACGGACATATTAACATATCCGTGTTTACGCGGTTCATTTAATAAAATTAAAGTATATGTCCGTTTTTACGTATATTTTTCCGAAATTAAGTGAAATTTTTTTTCTCTTAATTTTATATCAAGAGGGAAGTTTATTAAGTGTTTTGGCAGGAAAAAGTGAAAAATGCTTTTTTCGTAGATGTTCGAGTTTACGTAAGGACCGTCGATATAATATTCGTAAATTCTATCTACCGGTTCTTGCAAACTGCTTGAAGACATCACTGAATTACTTTATCCTCCTAATTAAGACAATTTTACAAGTTCTCTTTTTTCTTTTAAGCGGAGAAGCAAAATGCGAATAGTTTATTTACAGCGACAGGGGAAATTAAGTACAAGGGCTGCTGAAGAATTCATTTGCGAAGCATTTAATTCGCGTTTAAAGGTACGACTTTAATTTTGTTCACCCAAAGACACGAGTATTTTGTTCGACGTCGAATTTATTGTTTCTACATCATTTGCTTTGGCCTATCCATCCTGACTGAATGAATACATTTTTAATCCTTTCGATGTTTATTAAACTCAGGCTGTATTGTTTATTTGTTTGCGAAATTTTAATTAGCGATTAAATCATTTATTATTTAATCACTTCGTTAAAATTTTGTATATAGGGTTGCAATTCAGGTATTCCGATCGATTTTACGATCAACTGAAGTACGACTTTATTAAAATAAAGCTCAGAATATTTTTTTCTGAAACTCCTCTACTTAAAGCTGTGTGGGTAGCGGATACTCTCCGTAGCTTTCTCTTGGGTATCGCGCCCACGCACATAGATCACTACGCTAAAGGAGTCATACTTAATTACGACATTTTTTTTTCAGTGGTATATGTGCGTGGGTGCGATACCCGAAAGATGCAGGCTCGATTCCTGCGATTTTTTTCTATTGGTTATAATATATTATTTTCTCAGAAGTGTTTTCAAAATTATGTATGTTAAATAATAAGAATCTTATATTCTTAAATCTTGTGAATTTTTCGTTTAATAAAAAAATGGTTACTTAATTAAAAATTATTAGCAAGTTCAAGTAAATTACAACAAAAAATCTTGGAGTGATCCGCGACGTTGGTTAGTAATTAAAGTAATACCTACTTTGATTTAAAATACAAAAGCCGATCGCCAATAGTAGCTCAATTTGGAAAGCGCTTCAGTGAGTATTAAAAAACCATAAGTTAAAATTTGTTGCAATTAAGTTTGACTCCTTTAGCATAATGGTCTATGCGCGTAGGTGCGATACGCAAGAGATGCAGGTTGACTGCCAAGTCCCAAGTGGAAATAACCACGAACAGAGACGATAATTTGCTGCAAAAACGTCATATTAAGAATTACAACTAGCATTAACCACACAGATTGATACATCAATAAAGTCATAAATTGATTTAATACGTTCTTACAGATAACATATAAAAGGAAAGAAAGTAACCTTTGCTGCAGTAATGCCACAATGTAAATTTTGACACTGTTGCTGAAACGTGACACGTACATCCATGACAAGTGTAAACTCTTAACTGAGATAGGACGGTGTTGCAACAAGCAGAGAGGATAAGTTGACAAGACGAAATAGTGATACATCTTGTGGCGAGTTTTTAAAACTCAGAAATGACGTTCTACCAGTAAAAAGTACATTTAGGAACCGTTCTTTTGTAACACATAACTCAAAAATGCATGTTTTGTGTTATGTCATTGTTGCAGCAAATGAGCGATATGTTAGAGCAGCTGATGTCGCCATATTATCGCACCCTCAAACCTACACTGACGTAAGTCAATATCAGCCATTTTCCAGGAGAGCCGAAAAAAGCTTTTTGAACCATGTTTATGGTACTTGATTTAATGTCTAATGGCTTTACAATGTTTATTTTTTTGTAGAATTGCAAAAAAAATAGAGTATCAGTGTTACTGGAGTGTTTTTCTCGATATTTGACTCAATTTATTTAAAATAACACTGGAGTTAGGGGTATATCTCGTTAAATATTTTTTTAGAGATACGCCAGTGTTCTCCTGAGATAGAGAAAAATAATAAAAAAAATAATAGTATAACTCAAAACAGCAAATTTCAAACTTACGTCAGTGTTTGGGGGTGCGGTATATTAAAAAAACATGTCATATAATACATATTTAGATTCACACTTAGATTTTTAAATATAGTGTATTACTCTACGATATAACTTAGTGAATATGTGTATTCAATTCAAAAATGTGTATAAAATTTATGTTCTTTTTTTAAATTCTCACTTTTACAAACCCTTATTATAAATACAATAATAACATAATATTTTCTAAAGTACCTACCAGATTCGCAGGCAAAAATATTAATACAATGTTTTGTATTTTATTTAAGCCGAAAACACCCAACTGGGATAAAAGGAAGAACTTTGTTTTATTTCAAAACGCCCGATGTTATTATTAATAACGTATGTTAATTCTGAGTTATCAAAAAAGTTTCGCCGAGCACAGCCAAAGTCTGCTCGCCCGGTGGAAGTATGCCAAATCGAGCTCTGGAATAAAGCACCCCAGCTACAACCTACTGTATGTGCTTAAGGGTGATTCATCAGTGAAACGGCAAATAATTTTCAACCATAGGCGCGACGAAATTTTGCACTCGCTCCCATTCTGAGAGAGAATGTAGAGCTGGAAACACGTCATTTTGCTTCGTGATGGCGGCGGCCATAATAATTCTTAAATCGTGTAAAGATGACTTAAAACGTTACCCATTTACTTTAAAAAGAAAACATGTCAATGAATATATTATTATTGTTACTGATAAAACAATAAACAGAACATTAAATGGACACGTCATGTTGGATTTATAAGACAAATTATATTTGGTTTGACATGCCTCATTTCCAACCGCGACCCGCAATCCGCGCATCGCCTAGCGACGATCTTTTTAGACCGTGTCTCAACTGAGGTATAGCCTTAAGAGAAAATAAATCATATTTTATTGATTAACCCTATCAAAAGTAAAATTTTCAAAACCGAATTCTTAAAAATAAATATAATTCGCGACATTATATGCGTTAAATAAGAATCAATGCAATATACAGCAGTGCTCTTCTACCAGCACTTCACCTCACCTCTCCACCGTTGCTATCTGACCACCGGTAGAAGTATGCCAAATCGAGCTCTGGAATAAAGCACCCCAGCTACAAATTACTGTATGAGCTTGAGAGAAAATAAATCATATTTTATTGATTTACCCTATGTATCAAAAGTAAAATTTTCAAAACCAGATACTTAAAATATAATAGCGTTAACTCGCGACCTTATATGCGTTAAATAAGAATCAATTCAATATACAGCAGTGCTCTTCTACCCGCACTTCACCTTACCACTCCACCGTTGCTATCTGACCACTTCATCGCATCTATTCTATACACAAGACTGCTTTCGGCCGCTATCTAGGGTAGGAAAGTATCCAAGTATTAGCACGTATTGTAACGATTACAATAAGTTAGTGTTAATTGTTACAATAAGTGCTATGTTTTAACAGCACCTCTCTTGGCTGTGATAAATTGTATAGTGGGATAGACAGTGTTCACAGTTCAGATGGCTAACTTATTGTTATAATAGTGTTAATATTTCGATACTTTCCTACCCTATTTAGCTGCTGTAAAGGCCGAAAGCAATCTTGTGTATATAATAGATGCGCATAATGTATTATTGCAAGTGTGTTAGTTTACAATGGATTGATGTATATGCGTCTCTTTACTCGCACCTCACCTCACCATTCCGCCGTTGCTATCTGATCACTTTACCCAGTGTGTTATTTTTTATTTATTTTATACCTTTAAATATATCAAAATTTTACCCTAATAGATTCATACCAACAATGTCGTCAATAATCTGTGCAAGTTTGCGCAAACGGTGAGACAGTGAGTCAAATTTGAATATATAGTAGGTACCACTGGTGAAGGGTAGAGGTAGGCTGTTGAGATCTGACATAAATAGTGCACATTAAACTTTGTCATTCATATGTATTTGTTAATAGAACTAAGACTACAAATTGCAGATAGTCTAAGTTAGTTTTTCAAAATCAATTAAATGGTGGCTAAACCAAACCCTCAATTTATGTATGCTATGGCGGAACTTAAAATACTACCTCCACTCTTTCCCACTACAATGTACCTATATATATTTTATCAGCTCAGTTCTAACATATTCTTAACTCAGTTAAATATATAAGTGGGCGTTATTAAACATAGATTTGTTTAACAATTGTCCCTTCTTCGAGCTATGTACTATAATTTATTGATTTTTTTTCGACCATGTCCGATCCTAATAGGATCATATGGGCCTCCACAGAGTAGAGGTTTGTATTAACAGATGTTGTTTTTTTACGAGAAATGGTTGTCAGCCACTTGCTCAACCTATTAGGTCCATACCCTGATAGAAACAAATTGAAAAACAATATGTGTACTTGCCAGACCCAGGATTCGAACCTGGGACCCACGGCGTTAGAGTCCAACGCTTAAGCCGCGCGGCCACCGTGGGTGTATTAATAGTATTAATTAATACCACCAACTAATTGATATTATAATCATGTCTGGTCGTATCTGGTCGATACGATGGCCGCGCTGCATAAGCGTTGGACTATTATAACGCCGTGGGTCCCAGGTTCGAATCCTGGGTCTGGTAAGTACACATATTGTTTTTCAATTTGTGTGTGAGTCAGGGTATGGACCTTGCGTTGAGCAAGTGGCTGACATCCATTTCTCGTAAAAAAACAAAATCTGTTAATGCAAACCTCTACTCTGTGGAGGCCCATATGATCCTATTAGGATCGGACATGGTTGAAAAAAAAATCCAGTTACTTACAATATAAGCCTAAGGATCATTAAGAATGGAGACAACAAGGAAGTCCTTCATCCACTAATGTTTCATAATTGGCTGAAATGACGAAAACAATTTATTCTTTTCTACGAAATTATTTGCGTTTTATTTGGATACGGATACCGTGTCTCATTTTTCGTAAAGTGTTTTCTCTGATCACGGCTGCGCGGATGGCACGGGGGATGGGAATAAAACAAATGATTCCTTCTTTAAACAGAAGCAATTAATTAACCTGAAAACGAAAGACAAACAAACCGACTCGCTGCTAAACCTCTTGTAAGATAAAGTGGATTTTTTATTTTTCTTTTGCAATCGGAAATGCAGCCGTTCATTGTTTATTGATTTTATTTTTGTTTTTATTTTAAGATACCAAACAAAATCTTCTAATATAAAGATGACACCAAGAAAAAATAAAAATAATTACAAAATAAAAAGAAATTTTTAAAAAATACGTTTATAAATTTTCTGTTGAATCATATTATAAACTTGACTTGACTAGCTTAAACGATCAAAAAAATTGTACTTGATAGAAATACTGAATTAATATAGAATACTGAAATGTCATTTTGATAATTCATATTGATTTTCATAGTAACACACATAATAATACGCACACACGCACGTATATATTAATAATTTAGTTGCTAGGACCGCAGTTTAATAGTGTTTTACTTTTTACGGATTTCTATCGAAATAACTTTTCCTACTAAACAGAATTAACTGAAAATGAATTCAATTATACCTAAAGATTGCTAAAAGTATTAAAAGAATGCTTTAGCATTGTATTTTGATATATTCTAAAAGTTTTAAATGTCTAGCTAGTCGGAAAGTTAGTTAAAAATCGATTGCAAGATTTGTACTGGACAAACAACCGCCAAACTGTAAATTGCTTCATTGAGTTCTATATTATAGAAACCACAAAAGGATTCATCTAAAATAGATTCAACAACTTTTTACGTTCTTAGTTAAAAAGGTTTTTAACATTTTTTTAAATTTAGTAGAAAAACTTCAGCAGTTAAATAAAAAAATATATACATACCTAAGTGATTAGTAGATTTTAAAATATAATACCCAGGTACCTACTAATATTTTCTGAAAATACGTTTAACTCAAATATGAGCACAATATTAGTTTATTGATAATAATATTGTAGCGTCCTGCTTGAACTCAGTCCATTTCAGGCCTCGGTATAAAATACACGCACACTACACAGTCACATACACAAGTAAAAATATTATCTTTATTTAAGCGACTCAAATAAACGGATATCAAAAATGTTCACACGTGTTTCACTAATCACCCATCAAACTAAGCCTATAATAATGACATAATAATCATAAATGATAATAACCGGTTTCACCCTTTTCATAAAGATAGTTTCAATAACTATTAGTGTGTTCAAATAATTGGGTGCACGATGGCTTGGTTGGTTAATCGGCCGCTTCTGAATTTTGATTTAGAACCTGCATCTGACTAAAATAATAAATTAATACTAATGTTGTTTTTTCAATGTGTGTTCAATCCAGTTTTAGGACTCAGTGGATTGGAAGAATGCGAACAACAATATTTTTATCTTTTTCCATTTTTAAAAGCTTTTGCTCAAAATATTGAAGAAATAAAAGCGAAACTATTTTCGAGAGCCGAACGGTAACGAGTTGGCATAGGCGGCTCTCATGGTGCAGTGTGTAAGGCGCTTGCCTTCCATCCGGGAGCTCTGGGCTTGATTCCCGGTGAAGACACAATATATTTATGTGATTTTCTCAACGCCTGTGTATTTGCGATTCTTCAAAATTATCCACCTTCTACGAAAAAGCAAGGAGATGGAAATTAATATTTTTCAAAAAAAAGTGTCGGTAGGTAGCTTTATAATATTGTCGGTCCAGGGATTCACATTTTGTTAATTCAATGTGTGCTTGGACCCAGAGTATTAAACAATAATTAGGTTAAATAAGTGGCTGACATCCATTTCTCGCAAAGACAAAAATGTGTTAATATAACCTTTACTCTGTGGAGGCCTATTATGATCTTATTAGGATCAAACGCGGTTTAAAACATATGTTATACAACAGTTTACAATTTACAACAGTTAAATTACTGAAACTTCATAATTGAAATATGACAACATATCCGTCAAAGTGTCAAAATGCCATAAGTACTATTGCACACATATTGAAGAAAATATTTTCAATTACTTTGTGATTTATAGGTTTAAGTATTTTGAAAGCGCTGTTTGTTTTATAAATGTATGAGGTAGTTCGTTGTACACCACAGAGTAAAAAAATTAGTTTCCCTAAAATCAAATACAAGCAACATAAATTTTGTCGAATAAATTAGGTACATGTTAAATATGCAGTGTCGACAGCATTATCTAATTTTCGCTACTAAATATTGAATCCGAAACATCTTTCAGGCAGCAAAGTGTTGGGAGTGCTGACCCCAAGCGGCCTGTCAGTTCCCTGCATAATTCACTCTAAAACTGTGTTTTAACCAGTGCTGGGAAACTAAACCGGAACCAAATCCAGCAACCCCAATAAATATTATTTGCATTAGAAATGACTTGATAGAATGCGTCGCTGTAGATTGGTTTGTCGAATAGACCAAATGTCAAATGTTCAGGAGACGAAAAACAAATTTCAGTATCCTATATTTAAATACATGGAGGTATTTAAATTGTTGTTTTTACAACATATGAATGCTGTTTTCATTACAAAGCAATTTAAAAAAAAGATGGTTCTGGTCCATTTAGATACGAAAAATCATTTTGCATTGTGAGTTCGATTTCGACAAAACCAATCTATAGCGACGAATGCTATTTTACAACAAATATATTACTAGAACTGTTTCACCTAACTCGGTGTGGTGTACGACAAGGGTGTATACTGTCACCTCTTCTCTTTTATTTGTACTCTGAAGCTAGTGTTAAAAATGAATCGGCATATATCCTTAAGGCGGAGAGGCATGCCAGCACAGAACCTAGCGGAAAAATACGAAGCTTGCAATTTGAGATTTTTTTTTAAATTTACAATTTTAACTGTATTAATTAATAAATAATATGTACTTATCTGAAAACATTAAAAATATTTTTTTTTAATTCAAAGATAAACTTACAATTGTAAAAAAATGTGAATTCGTTGCAGGGTCACATCTTATTATTACATTATATTTTATGGTCATATTTATTATTAAAATTTAGTTTATTAAGTTTTCAATTTTTCCTCGCTTAGATTTTTGACTAATTCATCGTTTTAATATTTTTTATATATTTTTTAAAAACATCAATTTTTATAAAAATATAATTGAGTATAACTTGAAATTAAAAAAAATCTTTTATGTTTTCAGATACATATTTATTAATTAATACAGTTTAAATTGTAAATTATAAAAAAAAAATCTCAAATTGCAAGCTTCGTATTTTTCCGCTAGGTTTTCTGCTGGCATGCCACTCCCCCTTAATGGTTAATAGGAAACTTGATTGCTTAAAAGGTTACCTACCATCAAATAGTAGAAAAGCGTAAAGAGATCAAAAACTCATTCGGAATAAAAATGAACTTTAATAAAACCAAAGTACCTATTACCGGATTCAAACATAACATCGCTAAACACAAGTTTTATTATTAACAGTAAACCACGTGAACGTATGATCCAATATAAATATTTAGAAATATGAATCAACAAGGAATGGGGTCATTTTAAGAAATAAAATGAATATTTGATTTATAGCAATGAGTTCCTTTCTCAAAATGAGACACCTCATTACCAATCGAGATCTTAATATAGAATGTTGTTGTTAATGTTGTTTTGACAATAAGTACCAGTTACGTTATTTTGTCACCAACAGAACCACAACAATCATAGGTATATATAATCAGGGATAGAGTTGGGTTTCGTGAATTTCCCGATGGGAATTCTCGAGAAATTTTCGAAATTTTCAATCCCGAATCTCGAGAATAAAAATTTTTAACATCTCGGGAAATCCCGGATCTCGACAATCTTTTCTCGAGATTCTGGATTTCTTTATTATCAAATATTAATTGAAAAAACCATTTTCTATATGAAAAAGTGGACAGGAAACACAAAACGTTCGGGGCATTTAACATAATTAAGCCAACGTCGACTCAAAATGAGCGCAATTTTTGCAACATTAGGGAATTTTGTATCTCAAAATCGTATGCGATTGACAGTCTGTATTTTGAAATTACATTTTAGTAAGCAGGTAACGTTTTTAATTATTTTTGTTTTCGTACTTCTATCTTATTTGTCTTCTTACATAAATAAAAAAATCATATTTTTTTGGAATTCGTCTGGTTTTACACTGATTTTAGGATTTTTACCAGTTTTTTCAAATTTTCCGATATCTCGAGAATTCTCGAGATTTCTTTTCTGGAAATCCCGAATCTCGAGAATTCAAAATATCACCATTTTGGGAAATCCCGAATCTCGGGATTGAGATTTTCTCGGGAAAAACCCAACTCTAATCAGGGATACATTTATACAACAACTCTCTTCATCCATCAGTATCCATAATATCTGATATACTAATATTATGTGTATCTTAATAATTTATAATAAAATTGAAGCTAGTTCCACAGCTCTGTTTTTAATTTTAACCCTTACAGGTATAAAGTCCGTAGATCACGTCTGCAGGCCGAAGGGGGTCAATCGTGTACCCTACCGGAACGGAATATTCCGGTTGTGAAATTCCGTCCCGGTTAACGGGTCCATTTTCGCTAAGACTGTATCCGGTCAATTCCGTGACGGATTATGTTGACCCCTTTCATTTATTGGAGAATATTTTATACACTCGTGATAGGTATAAAATATACTGCTGAATATTTACAGGAAGAAATAAATTATTTATTTTAAAAAAATCTAATTACTGATTCGACTAGACTATGAGCGATATATTTGTTTATAATAAATATTATGATCATTGTTAGTATCGGAACTTTACTGTGAGTCATAACTAGGGATTCCAACCCCGGGATCCGGAGCTATTTTCGATACCTATGAATCCCAGGATTGATAAACATAATCCCGAAACTTTCGAGATTGATTTTTATATCATTTTTTCATGAAAAATATTATAAAAACGAAAATATAACAGAAAAAATACTTGTTTACGATTTTTAAGTTGCCGATTTATTTTATTTTTTCACATATATTAATAAAAATGAGAAAGATTGGAAAAAAACAATGCTTCGCACTATTAACAAAGTAATTTCACCATGATCTCATACGTTTTACGGCAGTTTCATATGTGTCGCTATATTTCAAAATCAGCCAAGTCCACCTTAAGGTATTTTTGACTTTTTTGTGAATTACTGAAGAACTACTGCTTTCTAACATTTCTGCATTATCAAAATGTAGAATTTATTAATTTTAAATATTCTATACTCGAAATAATTATAAACTTTCACCCTTGTGACTGTGTATTTGAGAAAACAAAGAGCTGTTTTTCACCTATACACCTATTTATTATTGACTTATGTTATGTTCAAAATGACCATAACCAACATTCATACTCTGGCAACCCCGTCGAATATTTATGGTCAAGTCATGGAGCGTTCGCGATTCCACAGATGTCGCTGATAGAATTTCCGGCCGCAGCGGACGTCGCGAGGTGTGAAAGTAGCAACAAGGCTTTTTGATTCGGTCTGTCATACAGGATAGTCGTGCTCTGCTTTGGTTTTACCAACATTTATAATGGACGTCACTTAAAGCAGCACGATTGCAGCCGCAGTGCTTGAGGCCATTGTGTCGTTCCAAGTTTGGTATTGTAAAACTATTATTATTTGATTCACTTATCTTCCAATGTTTCTTTTAAAACTTAGCTGCTTGCCGTTAT
This sequence comes from Rhyacophila brunnea, assembly GCF_057557595.1. Lineage (NCBI taxonomy): Eukaryota > Metazoa > Arthropoda > Insecta > Trichoptera > Rhyacophilidae > Rhyacophila > Rhyacophila brunnea. The sequence continues at coordinate 23,034,253 of NW_028232904.1, read as the reverse complement.
TATAGTATTTCCTTAATAACCTTTTAATGTAATATTCTTGTTTTCGCTATAATATAGTTCGGTCAAGTACATAAATTGCTCTTTCATTTATTATTTCCCCTTTATTCCACACTGCTATATAATTATAATCTTTCACGGTATCAAGACCGTGTGGCGTCCAGGACTTTAATAACTACATCTTTTAATCATAGATTGCACGTGCCTTCAGCCGTGCAATTCCTTTTTATATTCTAATTTATTTTTTTTACGGTTGTCAGTTGCGAGGTTACGGAAGTAATTATTGTTCAGCTTGAAAAGGATGCACGCAACCCATGGCTCTTGCCTTTGTCTCATGCTCAGCTCTTTATACTCTAAATCCCATTTATTGTTCAGCTTTCTCTCCTTTTATTTTGTAGTTGTGACGATAAGGTTCACAACTACAAAATATTAATATATCACTTATTTGGCTGACTAATTAGATTTATGAAGCGGAAAGGCCATAAATACACCATGCTTTGCTTTACTATTTTAAATCTCGCTAACCCATTCATTAAGTCTTTACTATCAGAAACGGCAATCTCATATTAAATTCACATTATTATTTATATTACAATATTATTTACTCCATTAAAATTATGTATTTCCAAGATTGAACGTATACAATATTAACAATAAATGTCTTAAATAGTATTAAATTTTACTAGATTTATTTTTGACCGATTTTATCAATGTTATTTGAAAATATAATTTTTTTATATTAACAATGGAAAAAATGCCAATCCCGGGATTGTCAAATTGTTATCCCGAAATCCTGGAATCAGAATTTTGGCTCAGAATTGGATTCCCTAGTCATGACTGTTACCATAAAATACCTCCACGCCAAGGCATTGCAATACCGGTGTTATAAAACCGGTATTTCAGTATTTTTCGATATCAAAATACCGGGGTTAAAAATCAGACAATACCGATAATTATATTCAGTACTAAAAGTGGAAAAAATGTATTAATTAATGTGAAAGGTTTAAAAAGACTGATTTTTTTTGTCGGGCTACGTCATTCGTTTGTATAATCAGCCCTCATGGCGAATATTTTATGATTGAATAGTAATTATACCTACACTAAAAATATAGGACTTGTTTGCGCCTATTTTTTTTTGTTTATCTACCAGAGAATAGCTTATAGTCATAGGAGAATAAAATAATATAATGTAGGTATATAAAAATAAACAGTATAATATATTTTTTTATTTCATTCTTTCAAAATCCTCTGAATTCAGTTCATTAAACAACCTTTTTAGTATGCATTCATTCCTCTTTAACAATCACTCAGAATAATTCGAAGAAGCTCCTAATAAACTTTTATTATCCCTAAATACCTCAAGAAAATCATCAATATTCAAATAAATTCCACCCAAGTTTCGAACCCATTTGCGAACTTACAGTTTGCTTTTACAGATGTCTATAGTTGGTAGTCGATTAAGATTCCACGAAAAAATCGTAAACTTTTATTTAAAATCGAATATACCGCCATGAATTGAATGTTGTATTAACACAATAATTATTTTTCCAATTGTCTATCAATGGGTCCTTGCACTGGCCCAAATACACAAGTACTAATAATTTAAAAACAGCATGGTTTATTTTACAAGCCGCGGATTCGAGCCTGTTACACACGGTTTTTAATTCCAGCGGCAAACTAATAATTTTAGACATATAAATATTTAACATTTTTTATGATGATGACAGGGAACTGAAATACCTAACGGCTGTGGAGTAACAGGCAACCGATCTCAAGTGTGGAATAATATGGGATAAACTTAAACACGTGTAAAGAAAACGCTTGTCCTTCATTCTGACAACTTGTCTCGGTATATGCACTGGCGCTCATTCAATATTGGTGTATTTGAAGGTTGAAATACACACTATTCCACGTCTATAATGTGTGGTTAATTTTCATAAGACATTCACACAATATTCAAAACCCTGCATCAAAATGTAGTGTATTGGGGTATAGACTATCGGAATTATATTAATTTATATGTTCAAGTCAATACCATACAAAGATTCTTGACAATTTCTAGTGTTTTGCATTCTACAGCATTTCCTTACATATGTTTTTCAACTCTAATATTATCTGTTTTTAAGTTAACATCAATATTTTACTTGTATATGAACGAATATCTTATTTAGATTGTTTTTAAATTGTATTCGTCATGTTATGACTTTTTAAGTTGTGACACATTCTGCTTTTATAAGAACAAACGTCACATTTCATTAGATTCTTTTTATAACTTACAATGTTTGACTGACTTTACGAAGACCACTTATAATAATTAGTATTTCCCTAAAAGAGGATGGAAGTCCATTACAATTCATAAATTCTTACATAATAATAAACAATATATCTGACCTAAGCCCAGCAAAATATTCTTTGCCAATAAAGCAACCTTTAAGCACGGTAAAACTTACCTATAACTATGTGGGTAGTTCCCGAGAAAATCTCAATCTCGAGATTAGGGATTTCCATAAAAGAATTATCGAGATATCGGGAAATTTAAAAAAAACCTGTAAAAATCTTAAAATCAGTGTAAAAGCAGACAACTTCCAAAAAATATGATTTTTTTATGTATGTCGTATTGTATGTATTAGGATAAACAAAATATACGTAGGAAAACAAAAATAATTCAAAACATTACTTATAAAAATAGAATTTAAAAAAACACAAACACAGAATCGCGTACGCTTTTGAGACACAAAATTCCCTGATATTGCAAAAATTGCGCTCATTTTATGTCGACGTTGGCTTAATTGTATTAAATGCCCCGATCAGTCTTTGAACGTTTTGTGTTTTTTGTCCACTTTTTTCATATAGAAAATCGTTTTTTCATGTTAATATTTGATAATAAACAAATCCCGAATCCCGAAAAAAGATTATCGAGATCCGGGATTTCCCAAAATGTTAAAAATTTCAATTCTCGAGATTCGGGATGGAAAATCTCGAAAATTTCTCAAGAATTCCCGTCGGGAAATTCCCGAAACCCATCTCTATAATGTATGCGAGGTATTATTTTAAATACTGTTCTATCAACCGTAACGTATATTTATAAAAGATACATTAAATGAAATATTAAAATATTAAGACCCTGAAGAATTTATCTGAATTAATTTTCTAGATTATAATTTTATTATTTTGTTTCGGTTATTTAATATTTATCGCTGTGTCAAATTGAAAATAACTTGAAATAAACAAGTCAAAATTATGTCAGATTTACGTCGGCCATTTCGGCATTTCGTTTGAGTTTTCATTTCATTTACGATTTTTTTTGTAGAAAATGATTGGAGGCTTTCCGGCATTTTCTTGCGTAAGTTTCATCGCGGAACCTCATATCTAGTTGGAATTACAACTTCCGGCGTGGTAGTAAAACCAAAATTCCAGCGTTATTCAAACTTTACAAATTAAATCGACGGCATGATATATGACATTTTTTTTCGTAAAATGGTGGTAAAATCAATTATTGTAATAACTGTCTTCCATCTTACTTATAATTACTATTATTATGAGCATCTACAACACATTTATTATTGTCGGTCATTTGCAATTTCTTGCGTAAACAATTGACTTAACGTCAGAGTGACAGTTGTTACTTTAAAAATAAAAAAACATCGAGAAATAATTATATAGTAAAGTAATGTAAGTTAAAGTGTAAGTATAGAGAAGTAAACCAATGGCGCTCCAATAAGCGACCCTTTTTCTTGAGTGTGTAATTTTACAAGATAATAATTAAGAGCTAGTCGAAGAATCTAGGTTGTCACAAGTTTTGTTTTTGTTTTGTTACGCCAAATAAGGAAGCACCCACGGTGGCCGCGCGGATTAAGCGTTGGACTATCACGCCGTGGATCTCAGGTTCGAATCCTGGGTCTGACAAGTACACATATTGTTTTTCAATTTGTGTGTGAGTCAGGGTATAGACCTAATAGGTTGAGCAAGTGGCTGACATCCATTTCTCGTAAACAAAAATCTGTTAATACAAACCTCTACTCTGTGGAGACCCATATGATCTTATTAGGATCGGACATGGTCAAAAAAAAAGTATAACTTCTAACGCGCGTGCGTAAGTACACACGCCGATTTTTTTTAAAATTTTGTATAAAATTTGTGAATGTAAAGAATCATAATATATTGGAAAATACCCTGCATCCCGTTTTTTATTGCCGTATTTTGTAATAATAAATACGGTACTTTTTGGATAGGTAACACACCTACTAATCAAACTTTTGATTGACGGAATTTGAAGTAGGTACCTACCTAATATCAGGTACTGCTGCAGAATATAGACATAGGACAGCATGTATATGAAGGGGTGGACAAGTTCACGTATCTCAGATCCAGCCTAAATACCCAAAATAAGACAGCAGAGGAGATAAAAATCCGCCTTATCTCCGGGAATAAATGCTGGTATGCCTGCAAGCGACTGGTGGGGTTGAAAATTCTAGTCCAAAGAAGTAAACTTCTAATATATAAAACAATTATAAGGCCAGTGGTCACTTACGGCTGTGAGACTTGGTGCTTAACTCAAAACAAGAAAAACAAATTAGCTATCTTCGAGCGCAAAATACTTCGCAAAATTTTTGGACCCATGATGGAAAATGGGAACTACAGAATAAAAATGAACCATGAATTGGAAGAGCTGATTGAACAGTAAACAATCATAAGGTACTGTAAGTCCCAAGGACTACGATGGGCGGGACATGTGGAGAGAATGCCTGAAGTTAGAGCGCCAAGGATCATGACTAAGTGGTTACCCCAACGGAAGAGACCCAGAGGCCGTCCAAGAAGGAGATGGGCTGACACCGTAGAAGTGGACTGGCTTCATATAGGAAGACCCGGTAACTGGAGGAGTGTGGCGAGAGACCGGAGTGTGGAGGAGGCCAAATCCCACCCTGGGATGTATCGCCGTAGAAGAAGACCTACTTAATATAAAACTTAGTTAATATAAAAATAAATCGCATGAACCATGAGCGGATCAATTGCAAAAAAGTTAGAGCACTCACCCGGAGTGATATATGTAAAGTTCGAGTCCCACTCTGTTTTTAGGGTTTTTTTCTAATATGTATTTGAACATTATTTATTTTCTGTAATAGAAAATCTAACAATATTAAATCTGGTTACATGTAAATTGAACGTAAAACATTAAATTTCACCGTGGCACAGTTCGCCGTGAGCTTTCTTATCGGAAAAAGATGACCATATACTATACGATCTCCAATTTTATTTGATTCAATTTGAATATTAATTCAATTTTAATAACTGTTTTTGGCTAAATTCATGAATTCAAGAATGAAAACCTAACCTAACCTAACAAATAATTCAGTATATCGGCTATTTCGTGTAAATTGTCAAAAAGCGTGTTTTATTTAGACATGAATTTTATGTCAGTACTATAAGACCCAAAGAGGTTGGACGGTCTTTATTTCCGATACAACATTTCACGGTAGAGTTTGATACGGCGAACTGTATACGTACAAGTTTACAGGCATGATTAAATCTTGAGTGTGTTCTGTATCTAATAATAAAAATATTGGGTACAAGCCTGTTTACTGGAAGCCAGATGGGAACAGCAGCAATTTTCAAAACCAATTTTGGCAAAATTCATGAATTCAAGAATGATAAAATAACCTAACGTAACTTAACTTAACCTAACCTAACCTAACCTAACGTACCCTAACAAATAATACAGTATATCGGCTATTTATGTCGCTGGCTCCACTAAACATACAAAAACCAAATATTGTTTCATTCGTAAGATCTGTTATAGGGCTAAAGATAAAATTGATTGTTTTTAATATTTTTCTTATAATATCTAGAGATTTATTTTATTTTATTTATTTATAAAAGAGTATTATGGCATTTCAGCGATTGGCACAGTGCGCCATATTACATAGTAAAAACAAATTACAAAAATAACAACTAATATAACAAGAATGTATATTGTGCTTATGTGGATATTAAAGTAAAATGATAAATATAAATTTAATACATTTAACACGTCCATAAACATGACATAGTTAATAAAAAATAAATCAACCTTTATGGTGCCATCGAATAAGCAAATCGCACGATACACAGCATCACGAAACATCACATCTGTCCTGCGACGGGGTATCATGAAGACCTTAGAGTTACGAGTGATATTGGTGGGAACATGAGATTGTCAAAATTATATAGGTTCAGATATTCTAAGTTTCATACACTTTGAGGAGCGTATCATTTTTGATAGTAAAACCTCTTTACGGCGTCTCGTAATCAAATAACCCCAAGCTTTTCTGATAGATAACAAAGAAAGTGGAATAAATTATTCACACAGAGAAAGGCCTAACTGTTCCCATGCCGCACAGCTAAGGGTTTCCGCATATAAACATACTACAATATATAGCGAGATTTAATAAAAGTGAGTTATTCGTATTTAAATATACCTATTATAGTCAATATAAAAACGTTTACCATCAGCAGATTATTTCAAAATTTGGAAATAATTTATTTATTTTTATTCTGCTCTATTTGAGTCTTTTTTATAGCGATTTTTAAAAGCTATAACTTGGAAACTAATAAGTAAATAGTAAAAAAATATGAATTCCGTTCAACGCGTGTGTGCTACCAGTACTGTATGGCTGTGAGATATGGCACCTTACTAAGCTTCAAAGGTCTCGGGCTTTGAGCTTTGAGAATCGATGTCTCCGCCGAATCTTAAAGGTACATTAGTACGACCGTGTTACAAACACTCGAGTTCGTGAGCAGACACAGCAGATTTCGATGATTGAGGTTATCACAAAGAGACGCTTTACGTGGCTGGGACACGTATTCCGGATGCCGCCAAAGAGTGCGACACTTCGTACCCTTTTGGCACAGCTTCAAGGGTTCCATCGTCGTGGCCGGCCCTCCCTCACCCTGCAGCGGTGCTACAAAAGCAATATACGAACTGCAGGTCTGGAATGGCGGGAGTGGCGATGGATTGAGGGAAGTGGTGCGAACTTGTGCTTGCCTTATGCCCCAATGCTGGGCCGTGATGGGGTAAGAACAAAGAAGAAGAAAAAAATACATCTCGTTGAAAAGTCACAAATCCAAAATAATCAACTCAAGCGAGGGCGCTGGGAGAAGGGCATAAAATAAATCCGAATTGCGTCAGTCTCTGAATTGCACTTATCCGTAAATCACGAAGTGCACTAAATGTGTTATTGAGTATGTGTTAAATATACTAAATGAATAACTGTTTTTATCACATATCAAGGACCAATTTGTATTAAAACAATTTATGAATATTTATTTAAAATGTTTGTAAAAACCCATAAGATATATTAGATATTTCCTCACCATTAATACAGTCGATTAGCACATTAAATTATCAGTAGGTATTCGTAAACAATGGAATTAGGCAACGCATTGGAAATATTATAAAATAAGCTAATGAGAAATGTGACTAAATACCTTTATACCTACCTGCTAACTAAAAAATAATTCCCTGTACCAGCGCCATCTTTAGATTAATAAAGCCTGAGCATATTTTTTTGCACAAATAACGAGTGGTCCACTGTTCAGCTGTCAAAATTCAGATCCCAGATTTCTTGACACATTTATTCGCCCTTTCTCGTTTCAAATTGAATTATAAAAAATTCTCAAATTAAATATTATATTAACTATCAGTGTTATTTATAAATAATATACATTCCTGTTATTCATCAGCTGTCAAAGTCAGACTAGTCCTTCACACAAAACCGGTGGTAATCGATTTCCAAAAAATATGTAGCATTGATCTATGCATTACATTATTGTAGAAGGTGTGTTTATGCTAGTGTATTATTTATCATGTAACTCATCTATCCAAATCAAACCATTCCCTGTGTGAATACGACAGACGCGTCAGTATGTGCACTCTATAGAATAACGACTAGCAATGACGGCATCCATAGACAACAACGGGAGGGGTGGAAAAGGTAGGACCGGTCGTTGTGAATGTATCGGCTTTCTACTTGAGTCGACAATGCCTATACACACATAATTGTAAAAGTAACTAAATTTAAATCAATTGGAATGTAAATTCAAATTCCATCAATTATTACCCTCGGTCTAAAGAAAATTATTTGCCATACATCGTTTGATTGAATTGACTTTTAACTTTTCACATTTCTTACAGCTTTATTTACAGAAAGTGATAACAAATTTGAGTATTTTTACAACGTTTTTATTAGGTCGTATTCTTGTTTGTCCGGTGGTTGTTTATCCAGTACAAATCTTGCAATCAATTTTTAATTAACTTCACGACTAGCTAGACATTTGAAACTTTTTGAATATATCAGAACACGTTGCCAATGCATTCTTTTAATACTTTTAGCCATCTTTAAGTAGAATTGAATTCATTTTCAGTTAATTCTGTTTCGTATGAAAAGTTATTTCAGAAGAAATCCGTAAAAAGTAAAACACTATTATTGGTTGCTAGGGGTCTGGGGTCGTAGCAACTAAATTATTAATATAAACGTGCGTTACTATGGAAATCAATATGAAATGTCAAAATAACATTTCAGTATTCTATATTTATTCTGTATATCTATCAAGTACAGATTTTTTTGATCATTTAAGCTAGTCAAGTTAAGTTTATATGGTTTAACAGAAAATTTAAAAACGTTGTATATATAAAGTTCTTTATATGTTGTAATTATTTTATAGATACTGTTAAGACAAAGCCACATATTTGTATAGCTATAATGATTAGTTCGTGCATTACGGATGATTTAATTTCACAGACTGACGCAATTCGGGCTTATCTTATGCCCTTCTCTACGTAGCCTCGGATGCATTCATTATTTAAATTCGTTGATTTTTCAACGAGATATCATCAGATGTATTCTTTTATTATTCGCGTATCAGTTTCTGGGTTATGGATCTGTAACTCCCCTCTGTATAATATCTCCCCAATGACAATAAATTGTCTTTTGTTTAATTCATCGACACCCTAAGTTACTAATAATGTACTGTTGTTAAGAATATTCGATCGGTGTGATTTCGACTATTACAATGTACCTACTCAATCTTATATTATTGATCAACCCCAATTTATCCACCCCATCTAGCTGTGTTACTACACACATATAAATCCTTGTACATGAACTATGCGTTACTAATATTACTTACTTACTATTTCATATTAATACTCATTCATTCAACTCGGACCATTCAACTTGTTCAAACATAATTCAGCTCTGCTAACAGAGTTGTTTCACTGCGGATCGAACTCTATGGAGTTCTTTTCCTTTTATTTATACACCATGTAATTGTAAATTGAGTATTGACGAATAAACATCTCTGAAGATTAACATCCATCGAGTCTTATTACTGACATAAAGCTTCCACAGGACCACGTGAAGGATCGGGGCCAGTTGGTAAGGATTTCCATTGCCGAAAACATAACCCACCCTCTACTGTACGATAGTACTGCATTTGAGAGTGATAATGAAGATGAATTCTACGTCAAAAGTTGTGAATAAGAAATTAAATTCCCTCTTAATTAGGTAATAATTATTACAAACATATTTTTAAGCTTTGCCGAAACATTAACAGATGATGCACTGTGGGCTCAAAACCCACGGATGGATTAAATTTACATATTGATTTTTCAATCAACGGGTATGTTTCACCTAACATATAAACCCAATGCGCAAAGGGTAATAAATTTAATTTTCAAAAGTATGTAACAATAATATTTATCTATCCATAGCTCGGGTATGGTGAGTTTTTATAAATTCTCAGGCATTTCGTTAGATATCCCAACAATGTTCTACCATAAATAATATTTTTTTGTTTAAATAAATATTTTTAAGTAACTTCTTACTATTTTATGAATTTAATATAAACGATAACACAGTTATATTAACAGAATCAAAACAACAGTTAACTACATGTCAAAATCACTTTATTACTATAGAAATTCCTACCGGTATAGCCTTTATCCATATCAGCGCGTTCTCATCATTTTGCTGGATGGATAAAATCCTCCAGGAAAGAAGAGAGATTTATACCATGTTAATTTCCCTTTAGAAATTAGGCCGGAACCAACTTCGGATGATTTTATAACTGGAAGAAGCTTAAATTAAATAAACGATACTATTAAGATATAGTTGTAGGCATCTTATAATAATAATTTCTGTCTACATTGGATTTATTATCTGTAAGATTATAACATATATTTATGTCAATATATACCAGTAAAACATTTCCGAGAAAGCTCACATGAACGTCACCCAGCGACAAACTTTACGCAAAGCGATGATGATGCCAACGATTGGTGAGCGGGGCTGGCGGCATAGAAGTTAATGCCCCCGCCAAACCATACCGCCTTGCACCACACCCGGTCTTAATCGGGCGTATCACGGGACCCTATGTTTGGTGTGAAGTATCATTTATTTTATGAATGTGAATGTCTCAGGAGCACCCAAGACTAAGGTCACCATACACTCAAATGTGCTTTGACTGAATTTACATGACTTTAAGTTAAGATACCCATGCGAGAGATGAGCACGTAGAGACAATATTAAAAATTGTGGCAAGTAACAAATTTAAGCTAAAACTGCCGAGCATTCTACATGAAGAGGTCTTCACGTTGGCAGTATGACGCTGCAAATTTTCTAAATGCAATAAAATTGGCCTTTCTGGCGACCAGTTCGGACGGTCCGATGGGCCCAACAGCTGGTTGAACCGACTTGAGCAGCTCTTCTATTTTCATACATATTTTAGGACATTCCCAGAGGATGTGGTTTTCATCCTGTATTTCTCCGCCACATGGACACGTTGAACAGGTAACAGGACCATGCTTGTTAATATCAATAATAATAATTAATAAGCAATACTCTATAAGACCTAAGAGATGATGATGACGATTCTTATTGGGGAGATAAAACATCCGCTGTCGAATTGTGAAGGAACCTTTACGCGCCAAATTAGATTTAACACTCTATACTCGCGAAGGATTCCTCATTGACCACAAATTAATTTGGAGTTTGTTTCGCAGGCATTATTTTGTTAATATCGAATTCTAAACGATTTATCAGAAACTCGTTCAATTACTTCGTGTTTGAAGTTTTTAACCTCTGAGAAATTTTAGCCGAAGCAATTTTGGGTCTGCTGACTTTCAAATTCAAATTAACACCTAATAACAATACAATTATACGTTCAAATAATTTCACCATTTTGATGCTTATTAGTATTACACATAAGGCTAAAGGTCATGCACATATAAGGAGCCAAAAAACTTCAATAGCCTGTGCGTACCTATATTATATTCATCATCATCAGCCGGGGTCAATCCACTGCTGGATGAAGGCCTCCCCAAGCTTTCTCCAACTCTCTCGGTCCTGTGTCGTTCGCTACCACGTATTTCCGCCGAACTTTACCAGTTCATCAATCCAGCGGCTTTTAGGGCGACCCTGTGGCCGTTTCGTGCCCCTTGGGTACCACTGGATGACGGCATTTTTCCAGCGGCCGTCTTTTCGGCGAGCAATGTGCCCCGCCCATCTCCATTTCAGCTGTTTGGCAACGTCTATTATATCGCGTACTCTTGTCTGCTTCCTAACCCATTCGTTCCTCTTACGGTCCTTTCGCGTGATGCCCAACATGCACCTCCCCATGCCTCGCTGTGTGACTCTTAGCCTTTGGACATCTCTCGTGTTGAGGGTCCACGTCTCGCAGCCATACGTGAGCACGGGTAGCACACATTGGTTGAACACCCTACGCTTAAGACATAATGGTAGGTCACTCTTGAAGATAATATTCAGACGTCCGAAAGCACTCCATCCCAGCTTTGTTCTTCGAGCAATTTCATCGTGCATGCTTCCGTCTATGGACACCTGCTGTCCGAGGTAGACGTAGCTGCTGACTTGCTCGAGTTGGGTGCCAGAAATACAGATAATCGCAGGGTCCGAAAAACAGTTCCTCATCACTTTTGTCTTTGAGACATTTATCTTTAGACCGACCGTTTGACTGACATCCGCGAGTTCTTGCATTCTACCTTGGAGGTCTTTCGGGTCTTGTGAGAGTATAACAATATCATCTGCAAAGCGCAGGTGACTGAGGTGCTCCCCATTAATTGGAACACCTTTTTCCTCCCAATCAAGTTTCCTAAATAAGTCCTCAAGAGTAGCGGTGAATAGTTTAGGTGAAATGTGATTCGTGCATTAAAGTCTCCCATGATGATAGTGAAGTGACATTTCCGTTTATTTTTCAACGTACTGATTTCTTCATATAGCTCCTCCACTTTTTCATCAGGTGAGTTTTGAGTGGGCGCATAAACTTGCAAAAGCAGAATCTGGTATCTTTTGCTGAGCTGAAGTGTTAAACTTGCTACTCTATCTGAGGAGAAATCAAATTCAACTATGCGATCTTTCCAGAGTCTGTGGATTAAAAATCCGACACCGCTTGTGCGTCCGGTCTTAGTCCCATTATAACAGAGTACATATCCGCTGTGGAGATTGACGATATCGTCTTCTTGTTGTCTTACCTCGCTGAGCCAGACAACATCCCAATGGATTTTTTCGAGTTCTTCTTCGAGCTCTAGAAGTTTGGCGTTGCTGGATAATGTTCTCGCGTTATAGGTGGCAATGGTCATCGGTAGGCAGCCGTTACCGTCTTTACGGGGATTCTTAGCACCCTCTGCCTTCCCTTGCTGATTGCTGCCGTGATCAGTGTCAGGTTGGCCTCCAGAGAATGAGGGCCGAGATTTTTGTTTATGCTCCATGGGGGTATTTGGACATACCACACCACGCTGTCCAAACGGGTTGGTGTGTAGTTTTCTGTCTGGGTTTTCCTTCCCGTAGCCAAGGGGTCTCTCGTTTTAAGGCGCTTTTCACCCTTCTCTATTAGCTACAGATGAGTTATACTGTCACAAGACACACCACATCTGCATTGCCCAGGGGACGCCGCGTGGAGGCTAGAGATAGGATTTGTTGGCCATCTGTAGAGTAGCGTCTCAACACTTTATAGAAATGTACCTATTGGCATTAGTGCATTTCATTGAGGCCCTAGCCAACCATTTGCCGCTTTATAATTTTTGAAAAACACTTTTTGAGAGAATATATTATAACCAATAGAAAAAATCTTTTTTGAAAAAAAGGAGTAAGCCAACTCGCCCTGTATCTACCAGGTTTACGCCCTATCCATGCAATACCACTATACTACGAGGTGACATACTAATTGCGACTAATTTTAACTATTGGTCAATTTTATTACCTACTCATCAGTGTTCTTCCAAATCAAGCTACTTTGGCAATCTCAGAAAGTGTTTTTCAAAAATTATAATATGTTCAATAATCAGAATGATATATTCTTAAATCTTGTGAATTATTCGTTGAATAAAAGAAAATAGTTAAATACATATTATATCAATTTACAACGTTTTTATTAGCTCGTATTCTTGTTTGTCCGGTGGTTATTTGTCCAGTACAAATCTTGTAATCGATTTTTAACTTACTTTGCGACTACTTAGACATTTGAAACTTTTATAATACATCAGAACACGATGACAATGCATTCTTTTAATAGTTTTAGCCATCTTTAACTAGAATTGAATTCATTTTCAGTTAATTCTGTTTTCAATGAAAAGTTATGTCGGAAGAAATCCGTAATCCAATCCACTATTATTGGTTGCTAAGGGGGTGTTCCTAGCAACTAAATTATTAATATATACGTGCATTACTATGGAAATCAAAATGACATTTCAGTATTCTATATTTTGTTTGTTTATTGCAAAATAGCAAAAAAAATGATTTGTTGACAATTGCCTTATTTGTCTTAAATTATTGATACATAGAATTGTCAAGTTTATAAAAATGTTGGGCTTCGTCATGCGTACTTCCCGGGTCTTTTCGGATGTTATGGTATTAAAACTTTTATTTAATTCTTTAGTTCGAAGCAGACTTGAGAGTGGGTCTATTGTTTAGGCACCGCATCAGTTGAAGTATGGCCTTATGGTGGAGAGGGTTCAGAAGAAATTCTTGAGACTCCTTTACTTGAGGTTATATGGATACTATCCGTGGCTTTATCCAACTGACTTTCTCTTAGGCATGCTTACAAACTGCAGTTTGCAATTAGAAGGAATCTTTATTTAGCCACGTATTTTTTACGACTTATACGAGGTATAAATTAGAACTCTGCCATGCTGGGCAGTGTTGACCTGTATCTCCCTGATAACTATCTTAGAAATAGAGACCATCAGTTGTTCATTCTCCCAAGGTGCAGAACCAACCTGCCACTGGTAATGCCAATTGGGAGGGCGATAACTATGTTCAACGAAATTGCTTCGGGTGTTGATATATTCCATCTACGTGAGGATGAGTATAGGTGGACGTTGTTTTATAAATTCTTAAAATAGGGTCTGCTTAACTCATCTGGTGTACTTCCTTGTACCTATCTTATTTTTATAATACTGTTTTATATTTCATTGTTTATATATGTCATGTTTTGAACGTCTTAAACTTATAATTTGTAATGTCCACTATATGTTTTAAAAATAAATTGAAATTGAACTGAATTAAACAGAAAATTTAAAAACGTGGTATATTAAAAGTGCTTTTTATCTTGTAATTATAAAATGATCAGCTCTGGAGCGATAATTGATACAACTTTACTGTTTTCCTATCAAGCATTTCATTGGCGTACCAGGGTTTGGTTTTACTACTGTAATACGATTGAAAATATTTGTTGCCTTTTAGTATATCCTGTTTTTTTAGCGGTTAAGATATTTTCTTAAATAATTTTAAAAAATCTATATAAAGTATGACTAATTTATCTATGCACTTTTGGGGGTGATGAATCCGTGTGATTGGTATTGATGATAGAGGAGTATGAAGACTTGTAGTTGCTAGTGGAGATGGTATTAGATATTTTACGGATAGGTGCAGGTATATAAAGTATATTTAAGTGCAGGTATATAAAGACAATAATATAAGGTAGAAAAGATAAAAATGAATGATATATTTAGTCCGAGGCTCGGCGATATTAAGTGACCGATATGGAGTGACAGTTACACGATCAAGTTAAAAGCAGAGTGAGTTTCTTTCAATCATGATAGGATATTTATTGAACATCTCACGATTGTACAATGCTGACATGCCTTTCAGTGAGAATATCGTTTTAATATAACAAATATTACTGATGTAAAAACTCTATTTAGATTAGTGTACGATTTGTATGCTAAGAAAATGTATGTAATAAACAATCTTATTTTCGCCGTCAGCGTTTTTCACTGAGTAAGCACTAACCGAAACCGCTGACAACTTGTGAAAAATGTGCATATATAATAAATTCTATTTTTACGATTGATTCGTATGTCACAGATTTTGCTGACAATGGTTGGTTCTCACAGGACTCGTTGATCACCACAGTCCTCTCAATAGTTTCTACGTTTACTACATCATTTGTTTACTTAATTCCTTTGATTCTAATATGTGAAAGAATCCAGTAGAATATTATTATAATGTGATATTATTTTAAGTGAATTTGAATGTCATTAATCATTATTTAAATCTGCAACGCATTTTTGATTAAACCTACTTTACGGCTATCATTTGCCAAGATTTTGTAAAAATATCAATGTTATCTGCAAAGTGCTGGTAACTGAGATAATTACTATTAAAATAATTCATCTGTTTTCCAAACAAATCAGTTAAATAAATCTTCCAGAATAAGTGGTAAACAGTTTAGATCATGGTTTTCCAAACTATGGGTCACGACCCACCAGTGGGTCGCGAGCGAATATTGAGTGGGCCCTCGCCACTGTATACATGAATTTAAAAAATAGGAAGTGATAAATTTGATATTTCATTCGGCTATTTATAATTCCTAAAAATTGAAATAAACTTAAGTTACGGAAAAAAAATGTGATAAAATAATAATAATTTGAATTGCCAATGCACTACAGATGGCAGCACAGTCGCGGAATATCGCCAGCTAACGCCAGTTATACTGCGATTCAAAGTAACTAAAGTTGAAGTTGATGCTAAAACTGTAATGAAGAAAAATAAGAAACAAATACAACCTTCCCATTGAAATAACTTTGTAAAAAAACCTTGCAGGTGTAGGTATTTAAGTAATAATTTATTTTTTATTTTTGTTGTGTTTCTTATTTGAACAGTCTTTCATTCATATTGGTAACACTTATAAAAAATATTTTTTTTTATTTCAATTAGACCAAATAAGACAGCATTAAATAGTTCGACGACTTGCGACTAGGTAACCTGAGCATTACCAATATGTATGCCCTCTTTTCTCTAAGACAGCTAAGAGGTGGGTCCCAAGATTGGAAATTTTTGTTAGATGGGTCGGAGCCCAGTCAATTTTGGGAACCACTGGTTTAGATAATAGCGTGTCCTTGTCGGACACCTTTGGTAATAAAAAACCTGTAAGACAACTTCTGCAATGTGATAAAAAATTGCCAAGTGAAATGATTATTAGCCAAAAATATTGGTCAGTAAGTTCAAAGAATGATGAGTTTCGGTAAACTAATCAGTTTATCAATAAAATCTACGAAGTGTTGTAATATAACATGGCGAAAGGGGCCTAATTTTTAAAATAGCATTTTAATTGTTTTTTTCTCGTCTGCGTTCATTCTCTTATTCCGCAAAGATTTCCTCGGCCATCTTTTCTTTTCTCTTAGGCAAACCTTTTTACTTTCTCTTGCCCTAAATTTACTATCAAACCATAATGAGTGTTTGTTTTTTTCGCTGGCGGACGTCCCAACCAAACCCCCGGTTTTTGTGAAAGGTCCCGTTGTAATTTGGAAACCGAGAAAATCAGGATCGAATCTAGGAGGCAAATAACCCTTCAGCAAATGTGTAGGATATTTTTATAACGGTACTAATAGAGAATAGTCGTACTTTCAAGATTGTTGACATGGGTGTGAAAAAAAGACTTCTAGCGGATATGTTATGTACTTAACTCCTAAACGATTATAATAACATCAATCAACCTAAGATTAAACTAACGATCTCAGATGATAATAATTAAGTGGTAGTCAGTCGAACTTATCATATTTCATTGTATTGGATAATAATATGATGATTAGTCGCTATCAAACCTTTCAATCAAGCTGTTTATAAATTAAACAATCTCTCAATACGGTAAATATTTAGAAAATCTTGGGAAAGAAAAGGGAACACACTACTATCAAAATTATTATAGTAGATCTCCTAAAACTTGGTTTAGTAAACATTGTAAAATAAAAGCGAGATGTAATAGTGACAATAGCTAGAAGCAAGACAGGGCATTACAGTCTCAATGAATCATTGTACAAAATTAAAGTGGTAGATAGCCCTCAGTGTCAGTGTGGACATCCCACTCAAGATCTTAACCACATTGTCTGGCAATGTGATGCCTATGACCAGGAGAGAGAGGTGTTAATGAATAAATTGGGAAAATGCAGGTTATAGCGTCCTTTCACAATTAATTCGTTCCTGGCAAAACCAAATATTTCAGTTATGTAAATTGTACATGAATTTCACACAAAATGTAACGTAAATATCTAGTGTATAGTGTAACATAAATGTAATTCTGTATTATTAATAATGTAGCTATTTATGTTTGTAGTTAAAAAAATAAAGTGTATGTATACTTTTGTAAACCATAGTAAAGCAGAATAGCTTTCCATTCAGAGAAGAGCTCAATTGCTTCCAAATAAAGAAAGAAAAAAAATAATAATCGTTTCTCACATACTGTGTTTGTCCGAGAATGACGTAAAACTATTAAATACTGAATTTACATAGATAAATAAATTAATATTATCTAAATATTATATACATATTCAAAATATAATACAGTGTTCAAATGCATACAATTAACCAACCATAAAAACAGTTCTGTGTATATTAATCAAAAATAATGTATCCATATAAAATTAAACGAAGTAGTTGGACATCATACCAAACAACTACAAATTATGATCCCAATGGAAAGTGATGAACACCCACGATCACAATGATCAAACCTTTTTTAAAATAGTGTAAACCTTTAATTTATTGAATAAAAATAATACATGTTTTTTTGCAAATCTTTCCCGGAACTGCTGTCTTTGACAAACGTCATTCTAGGCTTATAAATTTGCCGTCTTACTTTGTTCGTAAATCTAACTTAATCTAACCAATAGTTCAGAATTTTGACATGTCAAAAATTTTATAGACACAATATTATTTGATAGTTAATCATGGGAATTAAAATAAATGTAACTTAATACAGTTATTTATATATCGTTGAAATGTATATTTAATAGATACAACTCATCAACATAATGTTAAATCTTCTAATTCTTCCTGCAGTACTGGCAAGAAAGCTCTATCCTCCCACAGGAGGGGTACACAACTGATGGTTCTTTCTACCTGCCCACCAGAGGAAAATCTATTCAGCTCACGTACGACAGGAGCACCCACTAAACCATTTGGTAACGCCTTCCCATGCATGTTAAATAACCTAACTAACAACAAAAAACAACAAACTTGACAGGCACTATAGGTAAACTTGTATCTGATTTCAAAGCTACATTGAACGTTTGGGATGTAAGAAACGACACACTTGTATTATATTATGTGAAACTTTTAGAGCTTTACTGATGCGTGTTGAATAATTGGTTTTGCAAACTGTGTGTGTATTTAGTCATTTCATAGTTATACGTACGGATACAGTCATAATGAAGTCATCATTATCATCAGCCATAAAGCCAGACCGAGAGAAGTAGAATCAACTTAGAGAGACCTTTATCCAGCAGTGAATAGATTCTCTTCGACCATGTCCGATCCTAGTGAATCATATGAGCTTCCACAGAGTAGAGGTTTGTATTAACAGATTTTGTTTTTTTACGAGAAATGGATGTCAGCCACTTGCTCAACCTATTAGGTCCATACCCTGACAGAAACAAATTGAAAAATAATATGTGTACTTGCCAGACCCAGGATTCGAACCTGGGACCCACGGCTTTATAGTCCAACGGTTAAGCCGCGCGGCCACCGTGGGTGTATTAATAGTATTAATTAATACCACCAAGTAATTGTTATTATTATCATGATGCCTTGTCTGGTCGATACGATGGCCGCGTGGCAAGCGTCGGCCTATGGCATCGTGGGTCCCAGAGTCAAATCCTGGTTCTGACAAATACACATATTATTTTTCAATTTGTGTTTGGGTCAGGGTATGGACCTAAAACGTTGAGCAAGTGGTTGACATCCATTTCTCGTAAAAACAAAATCTGTTAATACAAACCTCCACTCTGTGAAGGCCTATATTATCTTATTAGGATTGGACATGGAGGGGGAATTATCTGGTAGTCCAATGCATAAAGCACTTGATTCTCACACCGGAAGTTTTGGATTCAATTTCCGGCACCTCGCTCTAGAATACGATATAAAATATTTATAAAAAAACACGTCCAGAGATCGACGATGATTTTCGCGGATTTTTCTCTATCTGTCGTTGTGCTAAGCAGGGATTCAGTGCTGAGCTTAGACAAGTCTCTGAAATTCTTGAGACAAGGAGTTCTTCTTTTACCAATCCGGAATTCTGCCTATAATATGCAGAATTATATATGTCTTGAGATGTCGGATGGCCTATAGTGAAGTCAAAGTATGCTAACCACAAAACATATAGAAATGTAAAAACCATTGCCATGGACCAATGTTAACCAAAGTGTGTAAAAGGCCGGCCACATTCTCATGCTTTTGTGGTATTATGTATTCTAAATCCAACGAAAACAAATAAGTATGAATGAAAAAAGACCGTAACCTTCGACGAACTGAGCGCGGCTTGTAAAACTCGGTTTGCGCAGTTAAAATTTCAAGCAAGTAAAATTTTACGCAGGCCGCACTTTTTGGTTTGCGCGGTTTACAGTTTTGCCGTCCACACGCACGGGTTTGCGCAGGTAACAAAGTATTATTTTATAGTTTTGAATATCCATCCTATCAAGATCCATCAGCATTCTTATTTTCCACATTTTTCCCGTAAAAGTGATATTTTGTGCAGCTAGGTGTGATTGCGTGTGGAATCTCCAGTTGCACTATAAAATATCATTTTGGTCTATCTATGTTCTTGCATTCCTAGATTTCACTTGTGTATGTGCTTTTAATCGTCTATGATTTAAATTACCAATTGTTCTACCACCATCCTCACCTGTTAAAACCACAGGATTTGGTTGGTGGTGAGATAAATAATAATATTATATTGGTCGACATTATCATCATCACTAGCTTCATTAAGTGCATCCAATGCATTGTTTACCAGCATTTTTCTTTCTTCAATCTTGGACATATCCCAGAAATTAAATAATTTGACAAAATGAGAATAATATATTTTATAAGAAATATAGTGATAACAAATCATAATTTAAATTTGTAGTGTTAAGTGGCACGCGTGTCCATATGGACACGCATTAATTGATTATGCAATAACACCACATAAACAAAAATAGTTCCATTTCTAATTACATATAATGAAACTGCACACGTTTATAATGCATTCAATGACAGAAATATTATTCTTTGAAACAATATAATCAGAAAACCATGGTTACCTTTAACATAAGTCCATCTTTTTGTGATTATAAAATGAATAGCCACTTTGACACTTGATATTAATTTTATTATGTCAGCAAGATCATTCAAATGACGAACAATTGAAGCAGTGTACTTATTTCAACTGACTTACGTTTATAAAGCAAATTGTTATTTTAAAATAACAATTAGGCAAAGTAAACTGTACTACAATAATTGCATGTCCATATGGACACGGGTGACACTAACGTGAGCAATTGGGTCTGGCACTAAAGAGTTAAAATTAAACACAAGCATCATAATTTCGCCGAATAAATTAAGTAACTGTTAAATATGCAGTGATATGATCTTATTGGGATCGGATATGGTAAAAAAAAATACTTATACATTCCATTTACGTAAATAATTTAATTTTTTCCGTTTCTAAGGAAGGAGTTTGGACCCAAACCTCACCCTTTTGTGTGCACACCTGTCACTTGTAGTAGAATAATTGTTATTTAATAATATAAAGCAAAATATACTCGGTAAAATTTCCAATGTACTTTGCAATTTGTCACGTTCTTTTGGAAACAATTTGCACTTGCCATGATATTATAATATTAATTATTTTATAGTGGTTTAATATATAATTATAATTTGGAAATCCATTATATTCCATCAATATCTGAAATACTAATATTTTTACCCATTGGTTTATACCTTTGAAGTCTTATTTGTTTTGCAAAATAAAAAATCCATTAATACAGATTAACATTTTGCATGGCGCTTTACAAGTTGTTTGTAAAAAGCCAAAAGTTTTTAGACCCGTTCGCGATGTGATATACTTATGGATGTAATCCACTACTAGAGCTCTGTAAGGGTTTGCATAATATATTTGTATTTTTCTTAAGATAGAGTGCACTGCTACAAGGGATATTCTGACAGAATACAAAACATCCAGTTCAATACAGTTTACATTTAAAAGTGTTTTAATTAACCAATGTATAAGTATCCAAAAAACATTAAAAATAATTATAATTTAACATATTATGAGCGTTCATCGAAGGCTTGCGACCATCGGTTACATGTAAGTTGTACGTATGCAGTTCATCGAGGGACACTTATTTGTGCGCCGCAGTACGTGAAACATGAGTTCGTATAACATTTTATCAAATGACGAGTTCTTCGTTGAACATTTCACCGTGAAATACATTTGTACGTATCTTACAAAATGCGGCGATAGTTTGCAAATAGTACTGTTTGAATTAGATTAACCGTAACCTTACCTAGTAAAGTCATTTCATAAAATTCACCACATGTTGTAGCATACGTACAAATATACTCCACGGTAAAATGTTCAACGAATAACTCGTCATTTGATTAAATGTTACACCTACTGCGGCGCACGAATAAGTGTCCTGAGCTGAACTGCTTACGTACGAATTTCCGGATACGGTGACCATCACCAGTGGCGTAGGGTGGTGGTAGACTGTTAAGATTTGATATAAATAGTGCACACTCAACTTTGTCATTCTTATTTCATTCTCATTAAACTATGAATACAATTTGCATAGGGTGCTTGTTAGTTTTTAAAATTGAATTAAACCCTACCTAAACTAAACTATAATAGTTTAGTTATGCTATGAATGGGCGATCCGACAAAAATAGTTCACCCTTTTTTAGTCAAACCTACTTATTTGTTTTCGTTTAATTAAGAAAACATTACAGATGATGTTTTTTAAATTCATTAAGCCCTGCCTATCCAAACCATAATCAATAAAAACATTCTTCTATCTGCAAAATATCTAAAATTATGTATAGTTTAATTCAAAAATTTTAGCTATTCTATAGATAAACGAAGATTTTTGAATAATACGATTTGGTTTAAGCAGGATTTAATTAAATTTTTAAAACTTACAAACTCCATCTCCAAATTTTAGTCTTAGTTCAATTAAAACATATACGATTAACTAAAAAGGTTTAGTGTGCACTATTTATGTCGGATCCTATTAGACTATCTTCACCCTTTGCTTTCATATTCATGTTATGTCTAATAATTTATTTAACTGGCATTTACGTGGTAGAACTCCATTATAATGGTTTGAAATAATGTTTTTTTTGTTAATTCCAATTTACCTAATAAACAATTTTTTTCAACAAATATTTCAAAAAATTCTTTTACTGAACATCCAAATTTTGAAAACACTTCTGAGAAATATAATCACTAGAAAAAATCTTTGTGAAAAGAACTTGTCCTGCTGGGTTCATATTTTTTCAGGTGGTTATGTATTAATTTCTCGGAACTGTTTTTCATAAATTTTATTTAATATGTAAGTTCTATTTTTTTTATCTTAATAACAGATCTTTTGGTCCATAAACCTATGGCAATCATACCACTCAGCAATGAATGAATGACACACTTTAATATGTATGTTTTTTTGTCAAAACAAAACAATAGAGCTAAAATGATTGTCATCATTTTGCTTACATTGTGTAGGGTTTAATTGAATTTTAAAATTAACCAACAACATCTACAAATTGAATTATTAGTTAAATGAAAACAAATAATTACTGACAAGGTTTATGTGCACTATTTATGTCGAGTCTTAGTAGCCTACCTCCACCCCTTGTCAGTGCAATACTTGATGATCTAATATTGATTGGCACGAAGTAAAGTTGTTGTGGGCTGTAGCTAATCTTTCTTTCAGTTGACATGCTAAACTTTTCACGAAAAAGGAAGCGTAAAGTTATAACTTTAGCACAAACTTTTTCAGCACGCGATTTTTTCACTTACCGTAATGAACTTTTTTACTGTGCCACAGAGCTTTTAACACGTTCGTATTATAAATTTTAAATTTCATCAGACATAACATTATAACATCGCAGGTTTTTTGATTTTTTTTAAGTTCACTGCTGGACGTTAAGTCATGGAATTTTTCTCCATTACGTCTGGCGGCTGGCCCTGTACTTTTTATATACCTACCAGTAGCGAAGAGTGGAGGTAGACTGTTAAGATCCGCCATAAATAGTGCACATCAAACTTTGTTAGTCATACGTATTTGTTTTTATTGAACTAAGACTACAATTTACAGATGGTGTTAGTTAGTTTTTAAAAATCAATTAAACCCTGCCTTAATCAAACCGTTATAGTATATTTTGGGCGATACGGCAAAATTGTGCACACTCTATCATTCATACTACTTATTTGTTTTCGTTGGATTAAGAATACATAATAATATTATTACTTGGTTATTTTTTTTTAATTATTAATTAACCCCTGCCCAAACTAAACTATACTAGATAAAAAAATCTTATTCCATTATGACTTAAGAGCGGCATGCACAATCTAAGATTTCGGTACTAAGGAAAGTCGCCGAAAATGATGACTTAACTATAGACTCCACTGAGTATAGAGTTAAGGAATCCTTAACCATAGACAACTTTTGTTATGAACACGCCTCTTTCCGTATTACCATTTTACCACTCACAGCTGCTGTCAAAATAAATTCGCGTGCTATAAAATAGTCCATACACTCATATTCATTTAACGATTGATCTCAATATGGATATTGATAGTGTTAGTTCGTTTGGCATGTACTTGCAGAATATTATTTTACTTGTATACGCCAGCCCGCAGAAATACAAGATGCCAGATGATAGAATGACACTTGACGCTAGTGTTACCATGTTAAAAAAATATCTTGCGGTGCCTGTGGAATCACGTATAATGACTTATAACGGAAACATAAGAGTATTATAATTAAATATTAATATGTATTTATAGTTATTGCATTTATAAAATGCAGTTGTCATATTTTTTTCATCGTTTAACAATTATAAAATAATTTACCTAAACTATAGGAAAGAGAATTTGTAAATATGGTATTATTTTCAATAGAAATGATCAATAGAAAGGACAATGTTTTTGCATAGTGTTTTCTGCTAAGGAAATTTTAATTATGACAAATGTTTCTGAATTCTGCTCTCAATGGATAATTGTTGATATTTTATAGATAGACGAGTATTTTTAGACTATTAATTATTTTATTATGGCTTGGTTTCGCAGGGTTTAATTGAATTTTAAAAACTAACCAATGCCGTCTGTAAATTTAATATTCGTAGGTAGTCTAATTGCAATGAAAACAATATATACGTATGGCTGACAAAGTTTAGTATGCACTATTTATGGCTGATATTAACAGCCTACTTCCACCCTTCATCACTGCTATAGATATACATATACTATGACTATTTTGATGTAATATTTCCATTTACTGAGGAAGGGAGAGTCTCCCAAAACTGTTCACTTTGAATACCTTCATTTAAGAATCCTTTTACCCTACCGATCATGTCTTCTAGTGCTTATGCCGTCCTACTGCCATTGCGATGTGATTTATCATTTACGATGTCTGCGAGTCACTATTCGGGTGAGTGCTCTTTGGCCGCATGTTGACACAACGGCTAGTCACGTCGCAATAACTGATGGATAGACATAACTACGGCCATAGACCACGTGAAGTGTATACCATCTGTAGATAAAGGGCTGAAGATACCGTTGAGGAAGTAATAACGTGAGGTAAGGTATACGTTAGATCAGCATCATCTTAAGATACAAAGCCTGGGCATATCTTTTTGCACAACCATATTCCTCAAACGAGTGGTCCCAAAATCAGATTCCAAATTGTCTTACATATTGATTTGCAAAACCGCATAATTATAAACTCTTTCTCGTTTCGAATGGAATTATAAAAAAATGGCAAATTTAATGTATTAGATACCTAGTGTTATTGATAAATAACCATCCCTGTTATTCATCATCTGACAAAGTAAGACTATTCCTTTATACAAAACTGGTGGTAATATCGATTTCCAAATATTATCTTAAAAGTATAAGCACTCCATAAAAGTCACCATGAACAGTAACGAGAGGGGCAGGAGAGGTAGGACCACTCATTGTCGGCAAGTTTCCGAATGCTTCAACTTCTATTTGAGTCGGCTTTGGTTAAATCGAACGAGGGTAAACGGATATTAAAAGAGTCTGATGCAAATGCTGACCCACCAGCTGTTGCACTGTATTGCAGCGACTAGCTAGCGTGTTAGAAGACGGTGTTATCTTTTAAAAGCTATAAATCTAATGCGAGTTCAAATCACAATAGGTGAAACTTTTTTTATTGGGATTTTGAGGTTTTTCAAAATTTCGTATTTTCAATGTATTGTAATAACAATCATTTATAATTATTTTTTCAATCAAACGAATAATTCACAAGATTTTAGAATGTAACATTATTTTTAATGAACATACATAACTTTCAAACACTTCTGAAAAATATATAACCAATAAACCAAAATCGGTGCGTGTACTTATGTGCGCACGTTAGAGTTATACTTATTTGGCGTAATAAAATTTAAAAAAACTTATGGTAACCTAGATTATTCAACTAGCTCTTAATTATCTTATTAAATTACACACTCAAAAAAATGGTTGCTTATTGGAGCGCCGTTGGTTTATTTCTATACACTTCAACTTATATTACTAAATTGTATAATTATTTCTCGTTGTTTTTATTTTTAAAGTAACAAATTGTCACTCTGACGTTTGATCGTTTGTACGTAAGGAATTGCAAATGGCCGACAATAATAAATTCGTTGCCTAGACAACGGAACAATTCTACTATCAAACTAGCGCTTGTATACAGCTGACTGATTTGCAAATAACTTCATACTGTCGCGCACTTTCGTAACGGTGTGCGCGCGCAGCTCTCAATTTCACTCTACCAAACGCCCCAAAATAAGTATAATTTAAAAATCTATTTTGGAAAAAAATCTCAGGATGATTCGAACCTTTATCTTTCGGGATTCGCGCCCTCCTGCATTGATTACTATGTTATAGCCGATTGCCAATAGTAACGCGATTTAGAAAGCACTTCAGAGAGTATTGTAAGAACCATTACATAAAATTCGACGCAATTAGACAAGATTCCTATGGCAAAGTGGTCAATACGCGTGGGTGCAAATCCCGAGAGACGCAGGCTAGAATCCTGTTGGGTGTCGTATTTTTTTCGAAAAAGATTTTTTCTATTGGTTATATATTTCTCAGAAGTGTATTCAAAGTATGTAACATTTATTGAATATTGTTTACCTATATACAATCTTCTTCTTACTGTGCCATCCCCTAGCGGAGGTCGGCCACCATCAAGGCGATCTTATCTTTGTCGTCTGCTACCCGGAACAGTTCTGTGGAGCTGGACTCGTACCAATCACGGAGATTCTTAGCCACGAAATGCGACACCGTCCTCTGCTACGTTTCCCATTGATTTTTCCTTGAATGACAAGTTGGGGAATGCTGTATTTTTGTCCTCTCATAATGTAGCCGAGGTACCGTAGTTTTCTGGTTTTGATACTACGTAGAACTTCTCGGTCCTTCCCCATTCGATTGAGAATCTCAACATTTGTCACCCGGTCAGTCCAAGGAATTTTGAGGATGCGTCTATACAGCCACATCTCGAAAGCTTCAAGTCTCCGTGACATCTCTTGGTTTAGCGTCCATACTTCCATACCACTATATCTTCCATACTACTATGAACAATGAAAATATTTCAGATGTACTGGAATAAAGCATTAATAAGGGAAATTTTAATGAGGTTACATGATATAGTGTTAAACATCTCGAAAGCATCAAGATTAGTCTCCGTGACATCTCTTGGTTTAGCGTCCATACTTCCATACCATAGAAAAGAATTGAGGGAACATAACAACGTACCATACGCAGTCTCAGACCTAGGTTAAGATCTCGATTGCTAAGGAGGCGTCTCATTTTGAGAAAGGCGCTCCTTGCAATCTTAATTCTAGTTTTTATTTCCTGACAATGGCCCTATTTCTCATTGACTCATGTACCTAAATATTTATATAGTGTCACACGTTCGATTGGTTCGCTGTTAATGACAAAATTTGTGTTGGTGTCTGGTGTCGCTATTTTTGATACTAGTAATAGTTTTGTTTTCTTGAGGTTCATTTTTAAACCATAAGAATTACTGACCTCATTAACCTTTTCTACCAGTGTATGTAAACTCTTTAAACTATCGGCAATTAGCACAGTATCATCGGCATATCGTATATTGTTAATATGTTTGCCATTAACCATAATACCCACCAATTCAATTCTGAATATTGAATGAAATAATAATAATTTTATATAATAAATGCTTATTCCAACAAAAGACATAGGGCTTCGGGGAGTTATGTTACTTACTGTTCGCGCATATTTTATTGTAAAAATATACCCCTCCGTGCTTGTATGTAATTCGTGAGTTTCATGATTAGAAAATTACTTTAGCCAAGCTTCTCTCTGATTTATTGCAGTGAAATACTACCCTGCAAAATATTGATGATTTATTTCCATACCATCATCATCATCAGCTGGGGTCAATCCACTACTGGATGAAAGCCTCTTTCCTTCTCGGTTCCTAGTTCTATGCTATCACGTACATCCACATATCATCATAATTTCGTCTATTTTCTATTGAGGGGGTTTTAGGGCAGCCTTGTAGTCATTTGTCCCACTCACTATATCTCAGCGTGACAGCACGTGACATCGCGTGACGTTATCGTAATGTGTTCGGGTCCGTATATTGGAAATTACCCTAAGATGCTTGCAGCGGATACCTACAGGGTGTGCAGTGGTACCTATGACTTTAATAATAACAGAGAGGTATAAAAGTGGAACTTACCTAGTGTATCATCATTGTTGTAATAATACAATGGATTCTCGATTCTAAAAAGAAAATTTTTCAGAAATCTCAAGAAGCTCTCGACTTGTTTGAAACAGTAAAATTAATCGTCAATCTTGGATTTCAGCTTTCGGTATTTCCATTCAACCTATTGGGCAGTAGCGAAGGGTGGAGGTAGTCTGTTAAGATCCGCCATAAATCGTGCACATTAAACTTTGTTAGTCATACATATTTTGTTTTTATTAAATTAAGACTACAATTTTATTTATAGATGGTGTGCCTCTGAACCAAACTATATTAGTTTTGGTATACTTAGGGTGATATGACAAAATTGTGCAGACTTTTTTTATTCATAGTTATTTGTTTTAATTGGATTAAAAATACGTATTACAATTATTATTGTTGGTACATTTTTTTAATTCATTAAACCCTATCTAAACCAAACTATAATAGATAAAAATATCGTTCTATCTATAAAATTTTCAAAGTTATGTATGGTTCAATTGCATTATTTTAGATATTTTATACATAGACGAGAATTTTTTGACTATTATAAATTATGGTTTAGTTTCGCAGGGTTTAATTGAATTTTAAAAACTAACCAACACTATTTGTAAATTGTAAACTTATTTCAATGAAAACAAATACGTATGACTGACAAACTTTAGTGTGCATTATTTATGACTGATCTTAACAGCCTACCTCCACCCATCGCCATTGCTTTTCGGTGTAAGATATTGTATCTATTTTACCTATAGTTGGTAATAAAAAACCATTTGTTAGCATTTTATTGTGTCCAACATAATTAAATGTTGTCACTTCTGTCAGGGCTTGACAATACTGTATTATTTAATATTCATATATAGTGCATGTCAGTGGTAGGCAACCAGTCAATCGCATTACATTTTTTTGGTAGGTAATTTTTTCAATTTCCCCGTCAATCTCATGTTGGATAGAATGATTTTATGTTAGTAAATCCCAGTCACATAACTATTAAATTTTATATATACCATATTCAATGTCAATTCAATCTTTGATTTGAGCAGATTATTTTCAAAAACCGATAAGTCCAAAAATCACTATCACACAAAATGACATTAGTTTTGTTTTTCTTATAAACAATGTGATTATTTCAAATAGCCAATTACACCTTTCTGCAATTGATATAAGAAAAATAAAATTGAACATAATATTTACTTATTAATCATCTTCTTCTGCTTCTTTCACCCTGGCACGCCCCAGAATTGGGGGCACAGGGCAATCACACGTTTACACTAGTTCCCTCCGTCCATTGACATACTAGAACTGCAGCGCGTAGGTCACATTTGTAGCACCGCTGCAGGGTAAAGAAATGCCAGCCACGGCGATGGAACCCTTGTCACAAGGGTACAAAGGGTTGGACTCTCTGTCGGCATTCGGAACACATGTCTCAGCCACGTGAAGTGTCTCTTCATGATTAACTCAATCACCGAAGGCTGCCGTGTCCACTCACGAACTCGAGTGTTTGTAACGTAGTCGTACTAGTTTACCCCGGCTTCCGTCAAACTTTTGTAAAATGTATCCTTATCTGTATCGCTAGCAGCCTCTGTGAGAGCACTGCACTGCAGAAAAGGATTAGAGCCCTACTTAGTCTAAAACAGGGGTAGTTAACCTTTGTATACCTACCTACCACTTTTGTATCTCTGTCAGTAGTAAAATTTTCTAACCGCCCACCGGTTCCACAGTAATGGTGATTATTTATAAAGTAGGGAAGTAACTTTACTTTATAAAGTTTATAAAGCAGAGTTACAGCAAATTAAAGCATATAATGATAATTACTTACCAAATTCTTTATGCCAGACTTTCGCTAAATTTGAGAGAATAAATCTTTATAAAACAACTTACTATAGTTAAATCTATCTTTTCATTAATACTTTGCATACATGGAAGCATGGAGTCTGATGAAATTACATTTAATTAATTAAATTATTAATTAGATCCCTGAGGCTGATGCTGCAAAACAAAATACTAAATAATGGATATATTAAAATTATTATGAAAATGTTATCTAAAATAACCCCTACCGCCCTCCGTGAAAGCTGGAATGCCCACTAGTGGGCGGTCGGGACCAGATTGACTACCCTTGGTCTAAAAGGTAGCATGGATTCGGCGTTCGGAGTTAAGTTTTCACCTGGTGAGGTACTTTTGTCTACCTAATATTACTTTAAATAATCAATTTCAGTATCATAATTAAGATATTGTGTGAAATTGATATAATTATTTATTAGTCACGTATTTTTTGACTGATTTTGAACATATGTGTAACTTATCGGCTTTTGAAATTAGATGCCTCAAAGTAAAATTATCACCTGCCACATGAAACTGCTCCGTGGAGTTACCTCTCGCACCAATCACGGATAATCTTAAGCAATAAAATGCATCGTCTTCTTCTGCTGCTTTTACTGTTGATCTTTGCTTGGATAAAGAGTTGAGAAATGATATTCTATTTGTGTTTTATAATGTGGTCAAGGTGATTTCTGGTTTTGATACGATATAGAATTTATCGGTAATTCAAGTCCCACCAATAATTATTATCGATAGTTAACATTTCTTTTTATAGTAATGTATTATGTCATTTATACAGTCGTTGATATATATATATATAAATGATAAATAGACGTTGCCAAACAGCTGAAATGGAGATGGGCGGGGCACATTGCTTGCCGTAAGGACGGCCGCTGGACAAATGCCGTCATCCAGTGGTACCCAAGGAGCACGAAACGGCCACGGGGTCACCCTAAAATCTGCTGGATTGACGAACTGGTAAAGTTCGGCGGAAATACGTGGCAACGAATGACACAGGACCGAGAGAGTTGGAAGAAGCTTGGAAAGGCCTTCATCCAGCAGTGGATTGACCCCGGCTGATGATGATGGTACAGTCGTAATTGACTAGGTCGTAAAGTATCCAGCATGCACAAAAATGTTGACGAGCTTGTCATGTTATTTTATAACATAACACACTAAGTCAAGGAAGTCTTTACGAGGGCAACACTACGCAAAAGTACGACCGGATCGCGCCTGCGCACGGGATAGTTTGTACGGAGTTCGTCACACTATTTCCGGCGCTATCGGACATAGCGGGCTTTTTTGACACGTAGGCGAAGCGAGAGTCGATCTCTCAGTCTTGATCGTTCGAAGGAAGCAGACGTCTTGGCCAGTTCCGAGCCTCGGACCCTGGGCTCAGGGCTTTCGATTTCCTGACGTTTTGGAGACGAGGACGATGGCCATCTGAAGGACGTCCCCCCCACGCCAGGAGATCGGAGGAACTCCACGGTCCACACACGTTCGAAGACGCACTCCTCGATTCCGTCCTGGAAGGAATCGAGGGCAGCGAATAGGCTGGAGAGCCTTTTGTTTTAATTGGTATTTATTGTTCATTTATGTTACGGTCCACCGAAGTAGTCTTTGTTTCGAATTAGCTTTTGGGTTTTTGTTCTAATTTATTTAAATATTGTATCGCATTAGGTGCTCGTGAATCACTTAATAATTATACATTTTTATACACTGTAGCCCGAAAGTTATCTTATTTATTAATATACAATTGTTGAAATTTCTCTACTTGCTTTTCATTTAATTATCCTTCACTATTGTCTCTATGCATCATCATAGAGTGGCGCTCAATCCGAGATATTTATATTTATTCCATATTCATTATGCCTTTTATTAATCTAGGAACCTACACGAATGAGTGTAGTAACCGGACAGGTAACTGAGGTCTTAGAGGTAATAAGTCAAACCACCCACGACCCTGCATCCCATTTCCCCGAGTCTCATGCTTATCCCTTTCCCTATATCCCCAAACATATCCCTATCCTATCCCTATCCTATATCCCCATCCTATATTCCTATCCCTATTCCTTACCCCGACCTATCCCTATCCTACATCCTCCATCCTCATCCCATCCTTCCTGATCCCCATGTCAAAATAACTATATGACATTGGCACCCAACAAGCATCGTGTTTCTTTTTGAATATTTCTTTTCCAAAACACGATGACTTACCTCCCAAAGACTACAGTTATTTGTTTCGGATTGCGAACTCTTTCGTTATTTTGTCCTAATTTTCTAAATTTTATTTGTTCCGATTATAAAACTTTAAATTTCGCTAGTCACGATTTCATACAATAATTGTTACCGTAACTGTATTTTGTTTTCAGAATCATTAGTTCTAATTATACCAATTTTTGCCGGTTCAGTTTTGAATGTTTTTTGATTACCGTCGTGTGACATCGCTTGCGTGCGCTTCCGTATCGGGCGTGATTTTAGACGCACTTTGATAATTATTCTATTTCTTATAACTTATTAAACTTGTAAATTAATTAATGACAAATTAAAACGTATTATTTGCGTTATATTTTTCTTAAATTTTTCTGGTTCGGTGGTCGTAACTATGTGTGTTATATTTTTCATATATTTATATAGTCTTTTATTGACTTACGCGGTACTTGCAAGAGACGTCGGACTAGTCTATGCGGTATGCGCAGAAGGGCGATCTAAATGATAGAGATCAATACGTCAATTTTATCATTGTCCTTGTGGAATTTATTTAATTTTGTGTTGTAAGTTACAATTATTCCTTCGCAAATTAATATTAAGAGTGTTATATATGGTTTACACCTAATTTTGAAATACAATTTGCACATTTATCATCAATACATACTTCTTCTATAATTTATGTGATACCCACATTATTGGTATGGAAATGTCAATATTTGGGCATCGGAATTTGTGTTAACCATTGATTGTTTCAGCAAAAAGTTTGTTTAATGTTTAGTATGGTGCTATAAGTGATTTAATAAAGTTCCAAAGGAGAAGGAAGGATGTTAAACTAGGACGATATCGACATGAACATTTATATACCTACTGGATGACACGAATTATTAACCTCAAATTTGATAGAACCATTGGATTGAAACATACTATGTGGATGTAACATCAAATCAATTGGACAGCTGGATGAACCTTATTATGGAATGGAGTTTACAAAAGGTCCTTTCGTTCCATTTCTATATTGTGAATAATTAATAATTTCTATATCTCGAATAAAATCATTATCGGGTTATTCCACCATTTAGTAGACAGTCGCGCTGTCATCGATTATTTGAGTGATATATTTTCATTCTTGTTAAAATTTGACACTAAATTATTCTGAATTCATTTCTTCTTAATTATTAACTTTCTATTCATTTTATTTTGCTATTACAATTAATTATTTGCGACGGTAGAATACATTTATTTCGGATTATGTTTTTTTTTTTTTTTTTTTTTACATTGTTTTTTCTTACTTGTCTGACAGTTCGATATTAGTTTTTCAAATCTGTTCTTTTTTATAATGTAGACAATTGAAATTATTAATTTCGCGTTCATTATCGATAAAATTGAAGTAATCTTTCGTTCATTAAAATAGATTTAGTCATTTTTAATTCCTATTCAATATTCATATTTCAAATTGATTTCTGTTTACGTTAAAACGTCAAGCGCGCTTACATTTGCGGTCGATAGATGCCACCTTCATAGAATTTATTTGAAACATTTAATTTCAAGATTCTGTTCTTTCGTAAGAATGATTATTTATTATACATAAATAATTATTTTTACAGGTGAATATTTTTAATAAAATTTTCCTTCTTAATTCCTATATAAAACTTCCGTCTACATATTTTTTTTTGAATCAATTTAATTTTTTCTCTCCTGTCACAATCCTTTCTAATTTAAAGACATATTTTTTTTAAAGCTTTTTGATTTCATTCTAGATGCTTTCACTCAACTATATGCAACTTTCCGTCCTCTCCTAATTTTTTAAAAAAGCATATAAGCTAACATTAATTAATATTTTTAAATTCTTTTTTTTCTCTTTTCAAACCCTAGCATTCAGCTATTTATTATTCATAAACATTCAATTTACTTTCACTAAAATTATTAATTACATTCTTTTTGATTTTGCAATTTTTTTTATATAAATAAATAATTATTATTTCATATATGCATTTAGAGTACATTTTAATTTTGAATATTCTCTTTCATTGATATTTAAAAAAAAATTCTTTGAGTATTAAAATATTTTTCTTTCAAATACAATCTGGAATTTGATATTTAACTACATTTACATTTGAACTAACTAAATTATTTTTTCTTTCAATTTAACTTGAATTTAATAATTGATTATTTTTTTTGCTTGTTTAGCATGCTTATTTCAATGGGCAATATTTTACAATGCTGATATTTAATTTATTATCAACTATGTTTGAAACCTTTAGGAGTTATCAAACCTTCATTCATTATGACACACACTCTGTCAAATATTTTTTCTTTTATTATTGTGGAAAGGTGTGTTTCCGTGCTAATGACACTCAACCAATTATTTTGAATTTTGTCAGGGCCGCATTTTAATAATGCCTATTTATTAATATTCAATTTTTTCGTGAAGGAATTTTGTACTGTTTGGTCTTTTGTCTATTACACACCTCAGATATTTATAAATTATAATTATTATTTTTGCTCTTTTACAAGCTTCTTTTTTGGATTGATTTTCTTTTTATCGAATTAATTATCGCAAATTTTATACATATATTATGTCATTGAGTAATATTTTCTATTATAAAATTCTATATTTCTTTATTTCAATTTCTTTGTGAATTTTTACTCACCTATGGTAAACTATTTCAGTTACTGACTTCTTTCCTGCACATGGCAATACACCCTTGTTCCGGTGAACGTCCATCGCAAAGGTGGTGGTTGCAGACCTTTCGGGAAGGAGGCCTACTCAATTAATACCACACATTCAGCATCTGGACCAACTTTTGGTAAACAAGCATAGTTCTAAATACTACCATAGTGCCAGGATGAGAGTTATGGTGTTCCCGGAAGACGCAACCGCTGTCTTAGCGTTTGGAAGGGCCTGTCAGTTTAGTTACCTAGTGATATAATATCTATATTTAAAATTACCTACAATTGTCTAATTAAGTACATCGCGCTGGTGATCGTGTGATCTTTATTTATACCAGTTGCCTTTGTACTTGTTTTTGCGTGACGGTTTTGTTTGCTATTTTTATAATATATTTTTTTTTATTGATTGTAGTGATTGGTTATACTTGTTCTGTTCAATGTATCTTTGTCGGTACAGGTTGCGGGGAGATTTTATTATTATTTGTTGGCTGCTAGCTCCTTGGAAGTCGTGGGAACTGAAGGTGTCTCACTACTGTCCGGTGTGTTTTAGTGATCCGGGGTGCCGAAGATGTTCCTCGGACGCGTCTGATTTTTTTTCTCTAGCAGTCAACCCTCTTGGTATTTGGGTTGAACTATCGGTGCTGAAGACGGTCCCGTTAGTCCCCTCTCTTTTTGGCGTTGGAATCTGCCGCTGATTGTGTGGATTCCACCGCACTCTGATGTTTATGGTGGTGAGTTGGCAGGCGTGATGCAAATAATAGAAGCGATCGTCTGTCAACACTGATGATGTTGTGCAGCGGCCTGGACTGTATGAAGGAAATCAACCTACTTATCAAAATTCCTTGAGGGAAGAAAGTGGACGTTATTATACGATCTCTTTAGCCTTTCATTTTTTATTTTTGCAGCCCCAACTTGAATGTCGGACCAGTTGCGAACCATGTTGTTCTTTAATTACATTTAGCTTCCGATGTGTTCATGGTTTCCTCGTCGTTGCCTGGTTTTCGTGTGGTGCTTCCTTAACTTCGTTTTCTAGCTCATCCGGATCAGTTCTCTTCTTGATGGAGCTCAAACAGCAAGGAGGGAGTTGTCTCGAGATGGCGTCTCGGGTTTGGCGGGATTGAGTTGGTCCAGAATCTGCGGCGGAGTATTTTAAGTAGTTAGCTTTAAGTGTGTATGAAAGGGATATGGCTAGTTTTGCTATCGCGAGGTTTTAGAGTAGTTTGAAGCAGAGCCGTATATTCTGGAACGGACGATATCTTGCTACACCATTGTAGACTTTAACGTAGTATACTAAAATCGATGATTAATTTTAATGTTATATTTTGTACTAGGAATTCTTTTCTAGCTTAGTTTCCTCCTTGTTCGCGTTATTTTATTTGTGGGAGCGCTGCTTGGGATCCGGACCATGGCTTGGAGGTCCATCACACGTCATTTGTTCTTTCAGGCTTAACAGAGAATCCACATCACAGCTGTTGGTTGTTAGCCACACTGTTATTTTTATTCAGATTAGACATCTGAAAGTAGTATATTTTAGTAATGCTCTTTTTAAATATTCGGACGGTGCTTGACGCACAGTATTTATTACTTTCCGACAGATACGCCCTCACGCAAAAGCAAACTGGCACTCATTGTTTATTAATTATTATGTTATTTGTTCGAACCAAGTTGGTGAATTTATTGTATTTATTATTTTGTATTATGTATACTTGCCAAAAAACCACGGCATATACGATTGAGAATTTATATTTTTTGCTTTGTGCACTTTATAACTTTTGCCAACTATTAAAGGTTCATCTTTTTTTCAATAACTTAATATTATTCGAAATCAATCTATTAAATCATTCATTGATCTATTATTATTTTCAACTTAATTACTCAATGCTTATATTATTACTCAAATCATGGAAGCAATTTTAATTTCTATTAATTACTTTATTATATTATACTATCTCTGCAATTTTATCAATTTAATGAATTGAATTAAATTTCTTGAACTAAAATATTAATTCTTTATATACAATATATTAATTTATTATACCATTTTATATATTATTATCTGAGGTGCATTTATGTAAATTTTTTGGCTATTATTTCAATTTTTTATACTGATATCAAATCTTTTCAAACTAATAATTATTATAAAACTCTTCCTATCTTTTTGGAAGCTTTATCTAAATCAATTTTTATATATTCTAAATATTGCAGTTTTACACTGCTGGGTGAATCCCCACTATTTGTTTTGATGTGAATTATCTGTGATAAATTATAATATTTTATATATTTCTATATACACGAGCTTAGGTGTTTTTATATTTATTAGATCTTTTTTAAAATTTATAAATTATTGGTGGACCGGTTAGGTAGGGTAAATCTACGAGACCTCTCCCAGCTCTTCACTCTTCAGCAAATAATCTTCTTCGTTTTTTGGATTCTTCATAAGCCTCTCCCTCTGTCACCAAATAACAGAGTGGAAATTTCATCTATATGTCTCCTTCGCTTCGCCTGTAGCCGCGCTATCTCTAAGCATGCCGTCCATGATGCCCAACCCCTGGGAGGATTGATGCTATCAGAAGACCCCCCCGAGAAGTTGACAGTCGAAGTCCTCGCTATGGCTTGTCCTTCTCTTACCGAGGTTGGAGGTAATGTCATGTTATTTTATAACATAACACACTAAGTCAAGGAAGTCTTTACGAGGGCAACACTACGCAAAAGTACGACCGGATCGCGCCTGCGCACGGGATAGTTTGTACGGAGTTCGTCACACTATTTCCGGCGCTATCGGACATAGCGGGCTTTTTTGACACGTAGGCGAAGCGAGAGTCGATCTCTCAGTCTTGATCGTTCGAAGGAAGCAGACGTCTTGGCCAGTTCCGAGCCTCGGACCCTGGGCTCAGGGCTTTCGATTTCCTGACGTTTTGGAGACGAGGACGATGGCCATCTGAAGGACGTCCCCCCCACGCCAGGAGATCGGAGGAACTCCACGGTCCACACACGTTCGAAGACGCACTCCTCGATTCCGTCCTGGAAGGAATCGAGGGCAGCGAATAGGCTGGAGAGCCTTTTGTTTTAATTGGTATTTATTGTTCATTTATGTTACGGTCCACCGAAGTAGTCTTTGTTTCGAATTAGCTTTTGGGTTTTTGTTCTAATTTATTTAAATATTGTATCGCATTAGGTGCTCGTGAATCACTTAATAATTATACATTTTTATACACTGTAGCCCGAAAGTTATCTTATTTATTAATATACAATTGTTGAAATTTCTCTACTTGCTTTTCATTTAATTATCCTTCACTATTGTCTCTATGCATCATCATAGAGTGGCGCTCAATCCGAGATATTTATATTTATTCCATATTCATTATGCCTTTTATTAATCTAGGAACCTACACGAATGAGTGTAGTAACCGGACAGGTAACTGAGGTCTTAGAGGTAATAAGTCAAACCACCCACGACCCTGCATCCCATTTCCCCGAGTCTCATGCTTATTCCTATATCCCCAAACCTATCCCTATCCTATATCCCGTTCCTGATCCCATCCTTCCTTAACCCC
This sequence comes from Rhyacophila brunnea, assembly GCF_057557595.1. Lineage (NCBI taxonomy): Eukaryota > Metazoa > Arthropoda > Insecta > Trichoptera > Rhyacophilidae > Rhyacophila > Rhyacophila brunnea. The sequence goes on along the minus strand of NW_028232904.1, from coordinate 22,995,742 downwards.
CATTAAATCCTTTTCCATGACAAGCTCTGGTGTATATTAATAATACATCGCTGGAAAATCAGTGAGGGGCAAAATAGTATCGTTAGAGCAGTTAGTTACATTGCCTGTTCATATATTTTAGACTTCAATTGGCTATTAATGTCAAATGAAACCGTGCGTGGCAGCCATTTTGTTTTCAGACTACCAACATAATAAAATAACACAAATAATTAGTTTTAAACAGGTATTCCCGGGAAATCGTGGACTATGCTCACAATAGTAATAATATGGATTACTAAAGTAAAGTACGCGATGGTATTAGGGGTAGTCTAGTGACTAACGACATCTAGTGAGTTAATTATTAATTATGCAATTTATTATAACTTAGTAAAATCTACACGAAAAAGTAATGGTAATTAAAAAATATATAATAATATTATGTATGCTTCGAAAGACATTAAAAATTAAATTAAATAAGTATTTTGAAGGCTTCTATCTTATAATAACAATATTTTTTTGATTAATTTTATCATTTTTGGCAGGATTTTGTGATAAATAGACGATACTACTGTTGGAGGTGACCATGACTTGAGATGAGAAGTCAGATTTTGTGGTTGTTGCGAATAATGGAGGAGCGAGTTTATATTGCAGCGTAAACAGTCGGTATAAAAGTTATGATACTTTTCTGAGGTCCGAGGCTCGGTGGATGAGATGCTGTGCGGAGCGATACAGAGATTGAGATCTGACTGACATGACGATTTGACGACACGATCTATTGACACACGCTCTATTGAATAATATGTTGAAATAACTATTCAATAAATTGCGGATCGACTATTTTATTGAGTATGTTATGATTAGACATTTTGCTGGCTATCGTTAACATGCATAATAAAAAATAATATTATAATTGAGGTAACTTATTTCGTTGAGTTTGCAATAATTGGATACTGGGTGACTCAACGTAAAATTGAATGTTATAGGATGGTTTTATTTATTTATAACATAGAAACACCGTAGGCCCACGTTGGTCGCTAGTTATAGTATGTTATAGTATTTATAAAATAGAAACACTTCCGGTTTAGTATGTATTCAGAGTTCACAAAGATTTAATCAATAATAACAGAGAATACTTCAAACGGTACACAAAAATATATTAACAAGATAAGATGATTCGCTCGACTTAATAACCAGATGAACTTCCCAAAGAATTACTTCAGTTCAGGTGACAGGTAGGTATCACATTTGATAATTAGAAACCACACTTATCACTAAAAATGAATCTGATAGTGTAAGGAGCTTAATTTCAAAATAGAAGACTTGTATGATCAAAAGGGTCAGAGCTAATCAGACTTGGCTGACTGGCTGTAAGACTGTTGTCTAGTTGACGTTATCTATTAGGCGGCTGCCAACTGGTGACGTCCAATCTGCGGCATCCAATCAGCGATACCCATTAAATGGTATCCAGTAAAGTTGGCGGTCTCCAATCGGCAACGCCAAAATTGTCCATTCACTATTGTCCGTAATGTCTGCAATTAGACGAGTAGACACTGTGCATTTAAATTTATATTAATACCTGAAGAAAATAGCTACCTACCGAAGCATATTATGAACCTCATTGTGAAAATTTTTGGAATACTTTGAAAACCTCTGTTATGCAGCATAGTAAAATAATATAGGTACTGTATTATTTCAACCAGTCTACTAAAGCACATCAAGTAATATATTGCAATGACGTTTCATAAAGCAATGATAATAAAATCGTTCTTTTCCAAATTCAAATTTGAAAAAAGCTCAAACCTCGCTTTATTATTCCACGAATAACTCGCGTTCCATTCTAAATTCAAATGTGCATATCTTTTTTTGATTGTCTTCAATCAAAAGATGGAGCTCGTTTAAAATTCGAAAAATGACATTTCCATTTTTACGTACTGTGTAACTATTATATTATTTTGTACTGTATGCTGAATGAACTTGCATTCTACATTTAAAAGTTTTCTCTTCCATTTTTATGTTGCCTGCAATGAATCAGTTATTTGAATACAATAGCCTGAAAATAGCGGGAAAATAGTGCTTTTAATTTCCTTCTATTTACACAACATGTACGATTAAATTCGTATTTTTTATGAAAACAAAATTGTTGAAATACATATTTTTACTATGAGAAAGTACAATATTAATTGACAGTTATTATCAAAAACAAACGTAAATATAATCATCAGCCCATCCTCAGACACGACCAATAATTTTATTGTACTAACGAACACATAACTAAATAATATGAATCTAGCTGGCCGTTGTCTTCAGACCTAATTATTTTTCTACTTTTCTTCTTCTTTTTACTTTGGTTGGACCAATTGTAGTAGCCGTCATTTCTTAGTTCCCCACCTACCTCACATCCTTATTCATTATTATCGCAACACCAGGGCGACCAACAGTTACATTCATGAGTAGACCGTGATTGAGAATAACGTTTAGTGATCACCAGTGACATCAATATGGACGCGTTCTTGTGACTGTTCTGCGGACTTGTGAATTGTTTGTAGACCGCTGTGCGTATAGATTGATTCGTCCAACGAGTACCATTTTGACGCTACAGGCAGTAACATCAAGACTGCCGACGCACCTAGGTTGTTAAAGCTATCGCGCTGTATCTGATATGATACTAACAAGGCCGCGTTAATTATAAAGGGATTCATCCAAAATACATCTGTTCGATCTTCGTTGTGCTAAATCTGATATGGTTTGAGCGAACGTCGCGTCTATCATCCATCCTGAACTTGACATTCCGAATCGTCTGTTTACCAGTGCGTGAGTGCGTGAAGATCAAACCGGCTCCAGCACGCTAGCCCTCTTAACATAAAAGGTCAGTGTCTGGCATCCTGTTGAATCCCCCCTAGATCCGTATTCTACCAACCATCGTCATCAAATTACAGTCCACTGCAAAAGCGCCACCAACTTTTTTTTACATCATAACAGGCCATGTAATCCAATGACATTATGATAGTAATAGGATAGAAGTAATAGTAAAAGGCTTCAATTTCCATTATATAAGATAGTGTTGAAACTTGGAGTTTCAGAAAATCCAATATACAAAAAAAAATGTAGTGCTGGCGGAGAATGCTCCGCATTCCATAGACGGCCAAACTTGTCTGTACCGGAAGAGCTTAGCCTCAAAAGGCGTCTTTAGGCCAACTGTAAGAGACGTGTTCTCTATTTCTTTGATCACGTGGCAAGAAGACATCCGGGCAACTTGTATAGAAGGGTGATCTCTGGCCGCGTAGAAGGGAGGAAAAATCGCGAGGGCGTTTGCCTTCCAGGTAAAGCACCACCGTTAAAAAAGCAAATGAATTAACAATAACTAAAGCAAAAACATCGGCGCGGGATGTCCTAAAGGGAAAGAGGTTATTGACAACGTCTATAATTTCAGTAATCACCCTCAATAATAGAGCAAAAGGTATTTAGAAGACGGGGAATTAGTAGTTTAGTAATATCAGTGAAAAAATTACAGAAACACTCAGGCTTTGAGAATTTTACGAATGTATTGTAACTTCACCCGGAATCGACAGGTAAATCACTGCTTTACGTAATGGACCACAAGGGCCCGCCTATACCTTCCCTCTCTTTCTTATCATCCGTTTCTATTTCAAACTATTCCAAAATGCTTTTATCTTCAAAACGACCTTAGCTGTTTCAAGGAGATTCTCTTTTTTTTTGATAATTTTGAAGTCGTCCGTTTTTCTTCTGGACCGGTTTAGATACAAGGTACTTTGTCAGGGCTTGTTTATCAGGTGTCACGTGCATAAGTTGAGCCTTAATAAATCTGACGATATCAGGTTTATCAATGATCTTGAAAAGAAGGTCTCATTTTTATTAAACCATTATTTTACGTAATTATACATCCTTACAACGTTAATCGAAGTAATATCAGTGTTCTATGTAAATTCAAAAATGGAATATTATTACAGTTCTACGTATTTGTATGTGTAATGTTTTTAATAAACCGAACGCATCTATGGAACAGCGAATGCGTGTGTCACTTTTTGAATATGGAACGAAACGTGACATCTCGCGGAAAATATTGGAATTCATAATAATATGTAGATACCAGTTATATGCTCGCGCCAAATTCGGAAAAATAACGTGAACGCTAATATTTAAATATAATTAAATATTATTAAAATATAAATATCACATCTATTTTTGACAGACAATATTAAAAAGCTACCTATCATTCTATCTGAAGAAATGTGTGTTTACTGTACTCACGTATGCATGCCTCCAAAATAAATTCACAAATTAAGACTTAGGTACATAACATGGCGTAGAGTGCTACAACATAATATGAGTGTAATGTTCCCATAAGGTGCGCTGGATTGACGAAATATTTAAGTTAGGTTGAATTATTTGGCAACAAAGAACAAATATTCTAGAGAAATGATTTAAGTTACTCTCTTACACTCGTCGTGTATATACAGCTGCCTTCCATGACGCTATAAACATGTCGGAATGAAAAAAGATGTGTCACACTTCCTTTTCTGGGACGTGTTTATACGATGTAGTACACATGCACTATGGTGCTTAAAAAAGAGTTTAGAAAAGAAAATTAAAATTCATCCAACTTTAGATTTACACCAAGTAGACCTAGGCTGTTTCAAGCAGACGCTTTCACTTCACTCGGTCTTCTGATCTTCTATTTCAGTTATCGAATAGAATCTAAAATAGCAATACGTATTGCATAGCTAATGTAAGGTAAATCAAAATGTGCATATAGGCCGTAACGTGAAAAGACTACAAGAGAAACAAATGGACCAGATATAACTCAATGTGATGTGATAAAATGGCAATGGATTAGACATACCGTTCGGCGAGTGGATCCAAGGTACACTAAACGAGCATGACGTCACGGTGAAATCTGCATGAACTCAACATAATATGCAGCAAAACTACCTGACAGCAAAGAACAGTAACGGGGAGAGTGGAAGGAGCTGTGAGAGGCATTCGTACAAAAATGGATCGGATTTAATAAACAAGTAATATTATAATCAGTAAAAAAAGTTTGAGTTCGAAAACCTACTCTGTACCTACCTACATCTGTAAAACCTCGTTTTTTAATTACATGACATTCCATATAAAATTGGGATAGGTACCTGTCATTACCGTTTTATGTCAGTAAATATGATGAGTATTTATACTTATAACTATATAGGAATATTTACGTGGTAGATATACACTGAAAACCGTTTTTTAGTATTTTTTCTTCAGTAGAAAATATCTCTAGAGCAGCTTTTGTGACTCGCCAGTATTAAAATTTTCAATTGTCCTGATTTATCATTATCTGGAGTACTTTTATTTCAATTACTCTGGACAATTGAAGTTCTACAATGTGATTTTCATTGATAATACCCTCTCTTTTTTTGTTTATTATTTTATCATAATTCTTTTGTCATTACTTCATTACTGATGATCATTTTTTTTATGAGCAGTTTCTATTCCAGGCACGATTATCTATTCTATCATCTAGCTTGTTTTACAAATCTGGCAAATGATATTCAGCACTATTGCTGTATTTGTATAACAGTAATGTATCAGGAGTCGCATAGAGATCAAGGCTGTATTCTGTAAGGACCAAATGTCGTTTGTTTAACGCGTGCGTGCTACCTGTGCTCCTGTATGGCTGTGAGACATGGCATCTTACTAAGCTCCGCCGAATCTTAGACGTACATTGGTACGATCGCGTTATAAACACCCGAGCTCGTGAGCAGATACAACAGCCTTCGGTGATTGATGTCGGTGATTGAAGAAGGATATATCACTTTTCTGCAGTGTTATGGTCCCACAGAGGCTGCTAGCGATGCAGATAAGGATACATTTTACGAAAGTTTGGCGGAAGCCGGGGTAAACTAGTACGACCGCGTTACAGACAGTCGAGTTCGTGAGTGGACATGGCAACCCTCAGTGACTGAGTTAATCATGAAGAGACGCTTTACGTGGCTGGGACACGTATTCCGGATGCCGCCAAAGAGTGCAGCACTTCGTACCCTTGTGGCACAGCATCGAGGGTTCCGTCGCCGTGGCCGGCCCGGCCCTCACTCGAGCGACCGCGACCGCGACCTACGTGCTGCAGGTCTGACATGGCGGGAGGCGCAAGAGTTGGCGATGGACCAAGGGAAGTGGCGCCAACTTTTGCTTGCCCTATGCCCCAATGTTGGGACGCTACAGGGTGGAAGAAGAAGAAGAATGGCGTGTATCATTGTCAAAATCACCGAATTAAATTTGAAGCTTTTTCAGGCATTTTCCCTTTTGACTGCTGTAGCATTCAGTCTTATTAATTTATATATGTTATAATATCTGATTCACATTATAAATACCGCCATATATTATGTTCGTACGTCAAACGCTACACGCAGTATGGCATCATGAAACATGTCTGAAAATATTTTTCATTTAAACGTACGCCATGTTAATACGTACAGAGTTCATTTGGATTGGCCATGCACGTTTGAATTTCGAATGAAAATTCACGAATTCATTCTACAGAATGCATCTAGTTTTCATATATTTCAAAATATGAAAATAATTTTACATGAAACTTGATGAATATAAAACTCACTCAATTGTTTTCGTTTATATGCATCTCTGATGCATATTATGCAAAGACATGGTTATTAATATTAATAAAAATAATTACAAGATAAAAATAATTACAAGATAAAAAGAACTTTTAATATACAACGTTTTTAAATTTTTTATTGAATTTTTATGCTCAATATGCTCAAACTTGTACTTTATATGAAGTAAATTAAAAAACAAACAAACAAATATAGAATACTGAAATGTCATTTTGACATTTCATATTGATTTCCATAGTAAAGCACGTATATATCAATAATTTAGTTGCTAGGACCACCCCTTTAGCAACCAATAATAGTCTTTTACGTTTTACGATTTTTTTCCGAAATGACTTTCTATACAAAACAGAATTAACTGAAAATGAATTCAATTCTGCTTAAAGATGGCTAAACGTATTAAAAGAATGCATTGTCGTCATGTTCTGATATATTCTAAAAGTTTCAAATGTCTAGCTAGTCGGGAAGTTAGTTAAAAATCTTCAATCGTCCAACACAAATCTTACGAACAAAGAATACGAGCTAATGAAAATGTGGTAAAATATATGAAATATTTATATTATATAATATAAGAGAGCCCTTATAAGAGAGCAGATGAAAAAATAAAAAAAACATGAACAATAATATACCTACAGTAAAATAATTTTTCAAAAATAAATTACACAGCACATCACTGAACATGTATATGTACGAGTATTTAGATAATCCATTGACTAGTCTTGCACCCCTAGCTATTGATGCCAGATAGGCTTGACTCGAGGAAACAGATCTGACTCAGAATAGGTCCACGACCACGTAGGTAATTGACAGGCGCATATAAATTTAAATTCTTTAGGACGCCAGGATTGAAAACCATCCCTTGATTATTATATTGTTATATAATTTATTACTCCCACGATGGCCGCGCGGCTTAAGCGTCGGACTATAGCGTCGAGGATCCCACGTTCGAATCCTGTGTCTGGCAAGTACACATATGGTTTTTCAATTTGTGTATGAGGACCTAATAGGTTGAGGAAATGGCTGATATCCACTGGCGGTACAAAAGCGATTTCATAAGTACGTCAATTTTAAAGCTTACTGTTATGATTTATCTAATTCTATTTCCACCACTGCAACATTTATGGTACCGTCTTTGGAAATTCGACGTTTTATATCTGATCAATATTTTCTTTTTAAAATTATCAATGGTTTTGTTGACTCGCCAAACCTACTCGAAAGGGTGGCTTTCCATTGTCCATCAAGATTTACGCGAAACCAAACTGTGTACCATATCAGTCGTAGCGGTTCTAATTATGCACAAAACTCTTTTATTCGGCGCTTTTGTTTAAATTATAATATGTATTTCTCCACCGTTGATCCTTTTAATAATTCACCTGTTTCATTTAAACGCGCTATCTCCAAAATTTTGTATAAATAGATATATATGTTACTTTTTTGTATATAATTTAATTATTCATTATTCTTCCTCATTTTTCTCATGTTATTTTTGTATGTAATTTCTTTATATTTATGTCATTCTTAATCTCTATCTTGTAAGGCTTAACTATATTATAATATTTACATGAAAACTTTGCTGGTTGCAATAACTTTTCAATATTATATTTTAAATTTTTGTAATCAATATGTAACTGTTTGTTTCCTTAATGAACAAAATAAAAAAATAAAAAATATCCATTTTTCGTAAAAACAAAATTTGTTTATACAAACCTCCACCCTGTGGAGGCACATATGATCCTATTAGGATCGGACATGGTCGAAAGAATAGAATATTTTAATAATACTCAATGTAATATAAAATTTAACTTCTTGTTTGCAATAGTAACATATGATTTACTTAAAAAAAACAGTAAAGTATAGTAAATATTATATCAAGTGCATTAATAGTCATGAAACTTTTTCAATATGCATTATGTCAAATGCTTTTCTATAAATCTAATGCATCATAATATTATGGAATACAGTTAACTCAACAAAAATCAAAATGTTAAAATATTCCTCGCTCTGTAGTTTATTGAATGGGCAAACTAAACTAGACCAAAAAACCAATGCGGAGTTAATAAATATAAAAGTCCCTTTATACTCCGCGTCGCTTTTCTCAATGTCCGTGTGTAATATTTTCACTCCGTACATGGAATACCTACTTACTAAATATACGCGAAAGGGGGTACACTTACAGGGCCGGAATTAAATAACAAAATTCCCAACTATTTAAATGTGAGAATCAGGGGCTAATGTAAAACTCACTAATTAGATGAACGTTTAAATACAATAACTACTTGTATGTGGGAGTGCACTTTGGCAGTGGATATATGTGCAGATGGTAATACAAGTAGTTAATATAAGTAGTAAATAGTAAAAAGTAAATATAAGTAGTTGTTTGTGATGAAGGAGGAGTGAGAATTTATTTACTGATAAATAATTACAATGGTACAATTGGCACCTACAATATAAGGTGAGATGTGTTTTTACCGGGAAGTTATGTTAGAGTGGCATTCCGCTATTTATCAACGTACTCATAATCAACATAATAACTTGAGAAGAATATTTAGGAAATAACTATTATAATTGAGTCAGATATTTTAAATTGAGTTTTCGATAATTGGATATTGGAAACTACTATATGGGAAACAGATATTAAAAAAAATATAATTGTGGTTAGCTATTTTATTGAGTCTGCGATAATTGGACAATAGCTGACAAAACTTCGGAAAATAGATATTAATGGAATAATAATAATTGCGGTCTACTATGTCAGCTATTTAATTACGCCGATCTATATGCTGACATGGCTTGGGTTGTTGATTACCATATACTCACTGACTCATTAACCTTCTCTTTACGATGCAAATAAATCCTGTCCGTTCGGTGATGTCACCTTGGGTTACCGTATAATCAGTGGTACGTTTCTGTAATGCAAATAGTACAATCAATTTGTCATAGGATTTAAAAGGGGCCTCTTTCAAAATAATACATCGTTTGCGTTCATGGAATCTTTTATTAACATTTTAAGGAGGCCTCAATATCAGTCGGTGCGCCGGACCTCTACGTCACTAAATGCGCCACTGCGTAAAAATATTTAAAATATCACAGTATATATAAGGAAAATGCCAATTTTGGTAATATAATTAATGTCTTATAAGGTTTCATCATAATTATTTGTTTTATTTATAAAATAATCAAAGATTAATATTATAAACTTACGAATATTTTTATACTTTCTTACAGCCTACAAGTGATGTGATCAGCTATCAGTGTTGAAGGGTGGAGGTATTTATACTGTTAATATCCGACATAAATATTACACATTAATCTTTGTCAGTCATACATATTTGTTTTCATTTAACTAAGGCAACAATAATTTACAGATAGTATTGGTTAGTTTTTAAATTTCAATTAAACCCTGTGAAAATCAAACCATAATAGATAGATATTGGTCAAAAAATACTCGTCTATCTATAAAATATCTAAAATATGTCATTAAACCATACATAATTTGGGATATTTTATTGAAAGAAAAATATTTTTATCTATTATAGTTCGGTTTATGGATTTAAAAAAAAACCAACAACATGACGTGAATATGTATTTTTAATTCAACGAAAACAAAAAATAAGTATGAATGAAAAAGTGTTCACAATTTTGTCGGATCGTCTAAAATATACCAACATTAATAAGTTTTGGTTTACGAAGGGCTTAATTGATTTTTAAAAAATAACGAACACCATAAATTGTATTCTTTGTTCAATAAAAACAAATACGTATGACTAACAAAGCTTATTTTCATTTGCACAATTTATATCGGATCTTAACGGCCAACCTCCACCCTTCACCAATTAGTGTTAATCTCACCTACCTCTTTTACATCTCTTTCTTACAATTATTGAGTATTTATGTTAACTCCCTTTGCCACATATATTTTTAGATCTATCTCTTCAGTTCGTAATGGAATGTGATGCTCTGTGCACAATAGGCATTTATAATTATTTATGAATTTATTTGGTTGGAAAACAAACCCATGTTGCGTAAATTCTATGTAAAAAATCACATTATACTATTTTACATTTGAATTTGTATTACAATTACGGGCGAATATTCTGAATGCGATCCTGCCCCCATGTATTAAACATATCTTAAATGCACGGCGACGTGACGTGAATAGGGAGGGATAAAAACACGCGAATTTGTAAGCCAGAGGCACACCCGGGCATAAACCTGGCACGAGTTATATGATATGTCCCATTGTGGGGCGGCCTCGGTCGCATATCATAATGCGGACCTGCTCCCGCGGTCGCAATTTTAGAAAACAATTTATGTGAATTTTTCTTTTGGACTTTCTGGATTGAATGTGAATCTTTGTTTTATTGGGTGGCAGAGCGTTTTGGGCCACATGTACTGTATTAATAAAATAGGTTGTTGGGCCAAAAAGTTTATACCAAACTGAACTTTCTCTGTAATATTGTCTTATTCTGTGATAGTTCGCCATTTTTCTTAGCTCGTATTCTTATTTGTCCGGTGATTCTTTATCCGGTGGTTCTTTGTCAGGTACAAATCTTACAATCGATTTTTAACTAACTTTACGTTTTACTTTGTCTAGAAACTTTTAAAATATATATGAACACGATGCTAATGCATTTTTTTAAATACTTTTAGCCATCTTTAAGTAGAATTGAATTCATTTTCAGTTAATTCTGTTTTGTATGAAAAGTTATTTCGACACCATTATCGGTTGCTAGGGGTCTGGGGTCCTAGCAACTAAATTATTAATATATACGTGCGTTACTATGGAAATCAATATGACATGTAAAGTACAGTTTTTTTGATCGTTTAAGCTAGTCAAGTCAAGTTTATACGGTTCAACAGAATTTAAAAACGTTGTATATAAAAAGTTCTTTTTATCTTGTAAGTATTTTCAATAAAAACATAACAAATGAAGCTATAACTATTTAACATTCGTCACCTCAAAACAACAACTAGATAATTCTGATTTAGTCATGAAATTTAAACTTTACGTGAATAACATAAATCTAGGCTATAATTATTATTTAAAATAAAAATGGGAAATCGTGCTTTGTATAATTATTGGGAATAATTAAACATATTTATTGATTTAAGAAAACAAAACATTGCGGACATAACAAATCTAAATTCAAGACGTACTCAACATGAGATTTACAAAAAACAAATATAACTCTCACAAGAGAGAAGAGAATATATGAAATAATAATAAAAATTAAAAATAAAAACATACTTCAGTACAATTTTATACAGAAAAATAAAATTTCAAATACAAAATACATAGCACATCACCGAAAATGTCTACATCTTTGGGGAGCGCATTGACTAGTCTTGCATCCTTCGCTAATGGTGCCTGATAGGCTTGACACGAGGAAACGGTTCCGATCCAAAATAAATCATGGCTGCGACCACGTAGGTAATTGGCAGTTGCATGTAAATTCAAATTCATTAGGACACCAGGATTGGAAACCATCCCTCGCGATAACAGGCAAAAGTGTTTTAAGAGCAGAAGAGACCTACGAGATTCAAGAGAGTGAAAAGTAAGCATGTCTTGTAGAAAGGCATTCGGAAAATAATCATTTGACAAAAAATGTTCAATTGAATGTAATAATATTGCAGAAATTTTATTGTATTCATTTCAAACACAAAATTAGCTTCTGACTACTAACCTAGTTTAATCATATTGTAGAGAAGGAAATGTAGAATCATATTCAATAGCTACCTGTTATTGAAAACAGTGGAAATAGTGAAAATCAAGTTTTCTAGTTGAATTATTGAGATGGCGCTATATATTTAAACATCGGTGAGAGAAATAAACATTGAACGGCCTGAAAACCGGATCCCTCATTCAGACGAGAAAAAAATGACAGTGGGTCGCATCCAAAGCTTAAAAAAATATACATGCCGCCAAAACTTGGAAAGTCGATATTTTAGGTATTTAAACATAACAGCGGATTATGTGTCTATATATAAATATGTATGCTAGAAAAAAGATCAATGTCATCCGACATATTATACAACACGCACATAAGGCACAAAGAAATTAGCACTGTGAGACTTACCAACTTTTGGCAGTAACCCCGTATAATAATATAAATAAATAATAATTACCATACGCGTAATATTTACTTGTTCTCCAAAGCTGCAGACCTAACCTACCATTGGAAAAGCATATCGAGAGGGCTAAAACTTTATTGAAACAAATGGCTTTAAATTATGATTTATTCCACTTACGTGAAAGTGAGTTTAATTACCTAATGTTGCTCTATAAATTCTTAAAATTCACCTACATAAATATTATATACCTTGCTTGGTGTACCTACTTCCGTGTACTTTGTATGGTTTAAAATGTTTTTTTCATACTATTCTGTTTTTTTTTTATTACAAATAAGCCTTATTTTCCTTGTTCTTTTTATGACATGCTATAACAGCTTGAATTTATAATTTGTAATACACAATAATTGTAAATTAACATAATGCCCACGGGCCCTTTAAATTGATTTTGTAATTAACGTGTTAATTTTCATTTGAAAAGTAATTAGCAAAAACACAATTTTGTGCGGCCCGTAAGCTATGAGCATTTGAACTTATCATTGTTATTACAAATTACAAGGAATTCTAAGTCTTTTTAAAAGTATTTTATAGTCATTTGTTTATGCGTCAATTACATTGAGCCACTTTACGATCTGTTTGTTGGCGAATTTAAAAGCGGAAAATTCAGATACTACGATTGTGATGATGACACACAAAACTTACCATTCGCTAAGAAGCCATAAGCCCGCGACTATTTTGACAGAACGTAGTTCGTTTTTTACCGGGAGGTTGCTACTACGCTCTGCTCCGCAGACGCAGTGCCCACACGCTGGCGTGTAGCGTCTAAAGTTGACCGGCTTTCAACTTTTCTTGTTAGCTTGTTCAATGATTACACTGGGCGACTTTACAGGCAGCTTGTAAATTCGCCAACAAACAGCTCATAAAGTAGCTCAATGTAATTGGCGTATTATCAACTGTCGTATGCGATTGTTTGTGATTGTTCCTACATGTGACATATATAATTTAAAAACACGTTGATATATGTATATAAACAAGAATAATCCTTTTAAAAAATATGACACTCACCGGGACTCGAATCCGCATCTATTGGATTTGCACGATTGTTGCTACGTGCATCCTATCTCATTTCAAAATAAACTACTTAGCAGTTTTAATATATTAGAATGTTCAACAAATTGCGTTATGGTTTTAAAATTATCTATGTTAAGTACAAGAATATTATATTCTTAAATCCTATGAAATATGCATTGAATAAAAAAATAGTTTACTATAATATATAAAGATTTCGACTTATATATACAAAAAATAATTTAGATTACCTCAAACCATGAGTAAACAAATATTTGTACCAAACGAAATATTACTAATTAAGTCGAAGATATCGTCACTGTTCTGGCAGAAGACACTAATTCGAAAAAATGACATATTGAGTTAGATATACCAAAATGTTCCTTATTTCAAACTTTATCGTCTGGAAACCTTCTTAATAAATAAACAGTCTTTATTTTAAAGTCATCTTTTTTACGATTACTTAATAAACTCACATGATAGATCATTTCAAACATTTTAACAACTTCAAAGTTCTTTCTACTCTGTGGAGGCCCATATGATCCGATTAGGATCGGGCATGGTCAAAAAAAAAAGAAAAGTATTCTCCAGTTAGTGTGTTCTGCCAAAACTATATTATCTAAAAACTTGAAGTCTGAGGTTTTAATTATATATTTATTATTTGTATAACACTGCAACGTTCCAATAGCCCCAATGATAGTAATATATTAAAATAGTAGTGTATTTAGTATTATAAAAGAAACAATCACAAACACCCAGAAAATCACTTAAGTAGATATATTGTGACTTCAGCGACTGAGAAAAGTGCATTACGCGCTGCCGTATCCGGAAATTTGTATATAAACAGTTCACCGCATTACACTTATTCGTGCGCCGCAGTACGTGAAACATGAGTTCGTGTATCATTTAATCAAATAACGAGTTCTTTTTTGAACATTTCACCGTGGAGTATATTTGTACATATACTACAACATGTGGAGATGTCTTTACTATGTTACGTTAGAATAGGTTAGGTTAGGTTAGGTTAGGTTAGGTTCGAGATAATCTAATTGGAACAGTATTATTTGAAAACTATCGCCGCATTTTGTAAGATGCGTGCAAATGTATTCCACGGTGAAATTTTCAGCGAAGAACTCGTCATTTGATAAAATGTTATACGAACTCATGTTTCACATACTGCGGCTCATGAACAAGTGTCGCATGATGAACTGCATACGTACAATTTACATGTAACCACGCACTGCACCTCGAGATCCAGCGGTGTAAATTCCGATTATACTTATTAGTATGATGTTTTTTTCGATGCATGTCCAAATTGTACATGCTTAATTACGAATGCTATATTCTTCAATTCAATCTTGTGTATGATTCAGTGAACAAAGGTGGCTCATTTCAATTTGGGTACTGTGTACTTAGGGTCTTGTGTTTAATATTTAAATAAGAATTACTCAAGTACATTAATATTTAATAAAAATATGTATTTATAGGTAAATCGATTGCCATTCACTTTTATTTTTCAATAATAAAATTCATAATTAATATGACTTGTTATATTATTGGTTGCTTTCAAAAATTGGTGATAATTTAGGTATTTACGGATTATGTGTACTTATATAAATAATTATGTATGGTAGAACAAAAATTTAAGGTCATCCAATATATAAAACATGCATGGCATGAACAGCACAAGAAATTTGCAATAAGCCTGATTTTACAGTGCATGTCAAACTTTACAATGCAATAATTGCAATAAAGTATATAACATGATTTCGAGACTTAAGGCAGTAACACCACATAACAAATAAAGGTATTTGACAAAATGATAATTTAAATAAAATTCAAGGACTTTTGCTGCTCAAAGAACATTTTATTAAATAGCATACTAAAATTAATATCAATCGTAATCATTTAAAAATAGCCATGTCACAAATTAGAGGTGCATTAGGTCATTATTGGCACTCCCCAAAATGAAAATGATGGTGAACTTGCAAATCAACTCTTAATGTTGGTGAACGTACTCTCCAGCGATGTTGTGGGTGGCGTAGTCGTGGCTGTGGTAGATGGTGACATCGCTCCAGAACATGTTGGGGTAGTAGAAGTGGGCCTCATCAACGGTGCGATCCAGAGGGTAGCCGAAAGGCTTATTCTCGTAGTAACGGGCTCCGCTTCCGATTCCGGCAGTGTATTGGTAAGGGTATCCAGTTCCATAAGGTACCTTAGCCTCATCGAAGGGAGTGACGATGACGTATACTTGGAACTTCATGCCTCCTACTCTACCCTTGGGCAACAGAAGTCTGCGTGGCCATCCGTTGTGGGCTTCGCTCTGGTCGAGGTAGAATTCTCCCTTTCCAGAGAGCGCGTTCATGACCTTCTCGTAACTGGTACGGGTGTGAGTACTATCGTCAACTGTCCTGATGAAATCGTTGTGATCGCGGGTGATGGCGTTCTTTCCAGACTTCAAGTTGTAGATGAAATAGTCAAGTTCGACGAAGTTGTACTTGTTGTCATCTAAGCTGATGTGGCGGCCGAATTCATCATATTTGGGTCCCAAGAACACTCTGATGGACACCTTGCTGTCTTTGGCTGAGGTGATATCGTAGCTGGTAGAGAATGTCTTGTGGTTAAGACGGTACTGGCGGGCGTAGAACACGTACTTTTCTTTCTTGGCTTCGATTTCCTCTTGGTTCTGGATGGATCCGGTGGTGATATCGAAGTCGAATGGTTCCATGTAGGTGGTAAGAGGAGTGAAGGCAACATTTTCAACCTTGACACCTTCGAAGTACAGATCATTCTTGGTGTAAGTTGGAAGATGATCCTTGAAGTGGAAGAAGTACCTCATGAAGCGAGTATACAGTTGGTAGAACATGGGATCGCGCATTGTGGTCTGGAACTGCTCGATGGCTGATGGTACATAGTTGGCCCTGCAATTAAATGAAGCATATTAGCAAACAAAGAAGACTTTATATATTTTTTTCCCTTCGTCTTTGAAACTAATTTTGGTTTTAATTAAAAATTTTAATGTTGGATAATGTAACTTACTCTTTGTGGGTGTTAATAGCACCTCCCAAAAGGAACTTGGAGATGACGGAAAGGTAGTCGTAGAACTTGATGTCTCCTAAATCCTCGTTTCCTTGGACGAAGCGACCCAAAGACTCGATGTCTTCGTAGTTCTTCAGAGATAACTTTCTTCCATCATACTGAAAGGAATAATAAAATAAATTTAGACGATATTTAAAAATCTTCTAGAGAAGCTTTTGTTGTATAATAAAATTGTAAAAACATTTACCAAAGTAATGAATCCAAGGTTGATAGCGGTACGGATACGCCTTTCATAATCTTCAACTTCTTGCAGATGGTAAACGTTGTATTCGTTGTCTAAGACAAAGTCTTGAGACCTCATTGGCATGGCATGTCCGTTGTGGTATTTCATGTTGGGGTTGAAACCGGTCTTGACTGGCAAGTACCATGAGAATCTTGGGATCTCTCCGAGTCCGTTGGACAATCTCTCGAGGTAGTAACGAGCCATCAACTGTTGGTGAACATAGTAGTACAGCTCTCCACGTCTGTCCTTGTTAAGACCGAAGTCTTGACCTGCCATCCAGAATGGATAATCGATGTGGAAATAGTAGTAATATGTGTTCAGACCGATATCGTTGGTGAAGTAAGACAGCTGTTGTTCAACGTCGTTGTAATCGTATGCGACGCTGAAGTTGTTGTGGATTGCGTACACATGTTTGTCGGTTTCATAGATTCCTTCCTGATGAGCCAATTCCTTGTCCATAAGGTGTCCCTGGGTCTTAACGTAATTGACCTTATCCATAACGTCAGAACTGACGAAATAGAAGGGGTAGATTTCGTAAGGGGCAGGAAGAACGATTCCTTGGCAGTCAGTACGGTGGATGACGGCAACGGTGAAGGAATATACGAAAAGACCTTCGTTCATGTGTTCGCGGGCCCAGCAAGCGGTCTTGTAGAAGGTTTCAAAGTCTTTAGCGTAGTAGAACACGTGGAAAAGAGCGATGGCTTCATCTCTGTACTGGTCGTAGGTCAGAGTGAAGATCTTGTATTTCGGGAGGAATCCCTTCTGGTAGAACCTCATGAAGTCTTTGACAACTTCAGGTTTCTGTAATAAATGGTTACAAAACATTAATTTCAAATAACAAATACGTAACTATTTTATAACTTATATGTGGAAATTAATTCTCCTTTTTTAAAGCTGGCAATACTAACCGAGAAGTACTCCTCGTGCTCTTCCAATTTCCATTCGTGAGCGATTTTCACTTGTTCTTCATTGTAATTATGTTGATTCATATGATTCAACAGGTCATACACCTTCTTCTGCTTATTCAAGACCTCCTTGTCAGCTGCAAATTAAAATTATAAACTCAGTTAATAATATTATAATACTTATATGATATAATATGAAAACCTATACGTAACCTCGCATCAAATTATATTCATATGTTAAGTATTTAATTGTTTGCTTTATTTTACAAGTTATATGCAAGTTATATCATAGGTAATAGTCATGGGCACAAAGTTTTTTACCTAGTATATTATTTTATATTATGCTTAATAGAAAGCCCATCCAAGGACGTGCTGAATAAAGTACACTATATTATTAACAAAATTAGAGAATCTGTTTGGCTGATATAACTTTAACACTACTGATACAATATTGATAAAATAATGCACAGCTTTTTAAGTCTGTCATCGATTGTTTTTTTGAATTTTCATGTTTATTCCCGATATTTTAAAAGAAGCCTCTGAAAATCACCTTTGCAATACTATGAGATGAAGGCAGTTAAATAAAAGAATACTAATTTAGACTCTTTCAGTTATTTACATAATATAAATAACACTGTCGTAATTTTATAAGAATCTTATAAGTACAGTATCTTTGATGATATTTTACTTAATAGTTTCCAATATGTCAATAAAATTCCAAAATAGCGGCCAGTTATTGAATGTTTTAATTGTAATATTTCAGAAACACATCATATGTAATAAGTATGTATAAGTTAACGTTTTAAAACAGACCACACACAACATTAATAATAAAACATAACACTTAAATAAAATATTTTTTTAAACAATAATAATTTGAAAAACACCTGAGAAAATATATTATAACCAATAGAAAAAATCGTATTTGAAAAAAGTAAGCCACCCCGACGGGGAATCGAACCCTGCATCTCCTGGGTTTACGCCCCGTCCGTTGCATTTACCTCTATGCTACAAGGCGACGTACTAATTGTGACAAATTTTAACTATTGGCCTTTTTAATACCTACTCATCAGCGTTCTTCTAAATCAAGCTACTTTGGCAATCGGTTTTTGTTTTATTAAATCAAAGTAGATACCTATTACTTCAATACAATATATTTTCTCAGAAAGTGTTTTTCAAAATTATGTATGTTCAATTATATAATTATTATCTTATGTACCTATAATATTTTATATATATTATTTCATTCGAGGTAAAAAGAAAAGGTATAATAAATTTCATCAAATATTTAAAATAATTATGAAAAACAAGTTTATTTATTTCAATGCCCGAGTGTATGAACGAAAGTATTGAACACGTCAATAAAAGAACAATGCAGAAATAATGAATCATCGTTATTGAGAAATGAATAAAAAAAATCAATGAGGAAAAAAGTCGCAATTTGCGTGTCTATCCAGTTGGGATACGAACATAGATCATGCTCAATTACAATTTTAAATATAACCAAAATGTGAGCTGTTTGTCGCCAAGATAAAAGCGTGGATAGATTAGTTATCTGTAAAAAAATATCGTTTGCGGTCGATTCGGCATGTCGTATATACAAAGTAATAAAACGTACTTATACAATTACGTTATATCGATTTTAACTTTAAATCTATTCCAGACATTAGCTCACAAAAGAATTTTACACAATATAATCAATCGATCATTTAAAATGGTTATTTTAGTATGTCGCAGTAATTGTCTTATATTGTAAAATTCTGGAAGAAAAATATGGAAGTTCCGCAGTTTTATTATCATTGTGCAGATTTCGGCTAGCAACTCATCAACATTTCTGGGCGAGTGGTTGTAAACATTTTTTTTAATTGATAAAGTCATAATATCTAAGATCATAAAAATCTTGTATTATCTTTTGAATTTTTGAATTTGAATATAAAGTACGAGTAATATTTTAATACGGGCAAAATTATTATTGTTATTCTCCACTAAGGATTCCAAGCCCGGGATCTCGAGCTATTTTCGATACCTATGAATCCCGGGTATAATAATAAATAATAATAAATAAGCTTAGGGACAATCCCAAAGCTTTCGGGATAGATTTTTATGGAAAATAAAATAAAAACGAAAATATTTAATAATAACAAATAACTACATTAGAAATAAACTGAGTTTGAATGAAGTTTGATTTATACCCATGTGTAAGTTGCCGATTCATTTTATTTTTTCACATAAATTAATAAAAATGAGAAAGATTGGAAAAAACAATGCTTCGCACTATTAACAAAGTCATTCCACCATGATCTCATACGTTTTACGGCAGTTCATATTTAGCTGACTAATTAGATTTATGAAGCGGAAAGGCCATAAGTGGCCACCATGATTTGATTTATTATTTTAAATCTCGCTAACCCATTCATAAAGTTTTTACTATCAGAAACAGCAATCTCATATTAAATTCACATTATTATTTATATTACATTATTATTTACTCCATTAAACTTATGTATTTCCAATATTGATCGTATACAATATTAACAATAAATGTCTTAAATAGTATAAATTATAATACTAGATTTATTTTTGACCGATTTTATCAATGTTATTTGTAAATATAAAAATTTTGTATTAACAATAGAAAAAAATGCCAATCCCGGGATTGTCAAATTGTAATCCCGAAATCCCGGGATCAGAATTTTGGCTCGGGATTGGATTCCCTATTCTTCACTGGTAGAATGTATAGGAATCAAACAAGGGCTAATATACGTATGTATATTAAAAGCCAGTTAACAAGAGTGACGAGTTTTTATTTCAAACACTTACACTGGTAACCAACCTTTTTCTTATCATTTTATAGAAAACAACTTTCCTGCAACTCTCCACTACATTAGCATAAAAATGCATTTTTAACATAGTGAGAAAACGTATTAAAAATAATCATTTTGACTATGTCCGTGGTTCGTATTAACATGTTTTTGTTTTTATGAGAAATGGATGTTAGCCACTTGCTCAGCCTATTAGTGCCATACTCTGACTCCAAATACGCATTAAAAACAATATGTGTATTTGCCACTTATTGGACACAGGATTCGAACCTGAGACCTACACATTATAAGCTGATTATTCTTTAATTATCAATTATTCAAAATCTTTTCTCACTCGCCTACTTTTGGATAAACAATCATTACAGTTTCTTTAATGTTGCGTATTGCTTTATCAACGGTAAAATACGGTAAAACTTTTTTTATATGATAAAATATTTATATATTATCATCAATGGAGGACAACACACTGTCTGATAAAGACATTCGCTAGTTTTATTTATTCCTTTTAGTCATTTATGTTTAACTGAGTCATATTTTTGAGGAGATAAATAACCGGCTTGATAGTCCAATAGGTTAAAGGTGCAAATACTACAAATCAAATAAATTAACTAAAATGTATACAATAACACACACACACTTTTAAATTATAATATACGTGAAATAAAATATTACCGTAAACGACCGAATAGTTGGCGACCACTTCATCAAAACAACTTCGACAAAATCATCTTGTGACCTCTCTGGATTGACCCATGGGTTGAAAACCTGTGTAACTAAAAGTTGTATTTAATTAGAAATAAGCCAAACAATGTTATTTTATTTTTAAACAAAATATTCATAATAATGATATCTTCCCGAACTATGGTAATTAATGATTTTGTAATGAGATTGTTTTATGATACATTTTTTTTAATTGCGTGCAATAAATTGACTTGTTTATCAACGGTGATGAAAACATATATTATATGCGATTTATTTAAAAAAATATATTAATTATTTAGAATTAATACCGACATGATTAATATGTAGGCTCAGAGCAATCGAGCTTCGAGAACAGATGCTTGCGATAGATAGGTACAGGAAGTAACAAACCCTTCATCACACTGAGTGAGAAAGCAAAGTTAGGTATTATATGATTTGATAAATTTCAACATCAACAGTTCTTGAAGACATTGGATTCCAGCGCCTTAAAGGCCGCTAAATCCTATCCACGGGGTGTATGTATACTTCAGAGCTACGGGAAGCTGGCATGACCGAAGGAGACGCAAGAAAACTAGCGAGAGATTCTCGTATGCTATTCATATGCTACAACTTAGGAGATTTATTTATTTTTAATAATACACAATATAAAAAAAAATGTATAATAATTATGAACTAATTTAAAACACATATTATTTATCTTTTTAATTATTGTATTATGTAAACATCGATATAATTAAAATATGATTATCTCAGCTGCAACCAAACTCTTAAAACTTAAGTACTTTTACCTGACAATAACAGATGTCTAGAAAAAAAAACAATAGACATTCAAAGATATATAGACAATTTACACTGACGGAATTGACTATCAAAAACCTCACAAAATACTAAACAACAAAATAACAACAGAACACTATACAAAATATCTAATTCTTTCCATTAAAAAAATTAAATGGAGGTACATATTATAAACAATGACCATAATAGATTACAAAAGAAACCAATGGATAAGGAAACAGAAAAGAGTGCGTGAAATGATTGAGGCCTCTAAGCATATTATGAAATGGCAATGAACTGGACATGTCGCTCGACGAGTGGTTAACCGCTGGACAAAATACCGTCATACAATAGTACCCACGGGGACTTAAAACCCGCTGGATAGACTAACTCATAAAGTTCGGTGGATATACGTGACAACAAAAAACTAGGGACCGAGAAGAGTGGGGGGAGCTACGGAAGGCATCCATTCAGCAGTAGATCGACCACGGCTGATGATTATAAACAATGAGAGGGTACTAAATACAGACTCATTCTTGAATCGATATGTGACAACATAACCACTTTGCACGAAAAAGCAATGGTATGGTTCATAATAAACTTAAAAAACCTATTTATTTTTTTATAAAAGCTCTGATGATGGATGTTTATTCCGGAGGTACTGTCAATATCTCCAACTCAAAGCTCTGTCAATACTAAAGTGTTGTTTTCTTCTCTCTCCATGGTTATCAATTGTATTACAATACTATCGAAGTCCACTACTACATAGCTCACAGGGTAAATTTCCTTTTTACTTACTACGATGGTATGTATACTTCTTCTGCTCACATATTTTTTCCATGATGTAATAATTATTGTGAACGTCTTGGACATATAATTTGTAATGTTCACTTCATCTCAATTTTTGTTTTTATTTTAAGATAGTAAATTCATAGGAAACGATTTTTTAGCCAATTTAGATGCATGGTTTTAGTTGCTTACATACGTATTGTTTTTATGTGATTTTTGATGATTGTTCATACAATAATATATTAAATTATTATGATGGCTCATTAAAAAACAAATAATACGCTTGCTAGTCTTACTACATCTTTTTTATCCGTAGAAATATTTCCTGCCAAATAAATCTTAGAGCATGATAATATTGTGAATCTAAAAATATTTAATATTAAATTTAAAGACCCTTGTCGGATTTACTATTCAATATTCAGGCTTCAACTTTACATGAGTTTTTTTTTTATTTTATCCAAAAATAATCGATTTTTTATCACTCTATCACAAACCCTATGACAAAAAGCAGAAACCGACTACGAATATATTTAATTGCAAAAATATAAGAAGACTTGCTGCTAATTTACGTATAAGTATTATATATATTATGTGGATATCTACATATGCCTGCTATCGTGAGGGATGGTTTCCAATCCTGAGTCCAAAAGAATTAGAATTTACAAGCGCATATCAATTAACTACGTGGTCGGTAGATCGGAACCGTTTCCTCTTGTCAAACCTATCAGACACCATTAGCGAGCGGTGCAAAACTAGTCAATGCGCTCCCCAAAGACGTAGACATTTTCAGTGACAAGCTATATATTTTATATTCGAAATTTTATTTTTCTGTTTAAAATTGTACCTACATATGTTTTTTTTAATATTATTTTTATATAATATTCTCTTCTTCTCTCTTGTGAGGGTATTATTCGTTATAGTCTAAATCTCGTGTTGTGAACGTCTTGCATTTTGATTTGTCATGTCCACATTTTGTGTTAATAAATAAATATCTTATGTAGGTATATATTAACTTAACACCCACGGTGGCAGCGTGGCTTAAGCGTTGGAGTATTACGCCGTGGGTCCCAGGTTCGAACTCTGGGTCTTGCAAGTACACATATTGTTTTTCAATTCGTGTGTGAGTCAGGGTATGGACCTAATAGGTTGAGCAAGTGGCTGATATTCATTCCTCGTAAAAAACTAAATCTGTTAATACAAACCTCTACTCTGTTGAGGCCCATATGATCCTAATAGGATCGGACATGGTCGGAAAAAAATATATATTAACTTTAATTTTACATAATTACATCATATCAATTATCCGCTATTCAGACCCTCTCTCTGACTCTGTTGTATTAGGTACTATTTACCAAAATTTTTCGCCTTCTACAATACCCAGAGCACATTCAAGATTATCGACGTGTATCTTCAAACGCACCTGCAAGTCACAGCTTTAGAGGCCATGCATGGCCTGAAACCGTATACGGTTTAGAACCGTGCGCCATACCAAACTTATGATTTCTGTTTATGGAAATATGCATCTGATCTTATCCGTTTATACCATACACTTAGTGCTCGGCCGTAGTGATATGGAGGGCGTGGCGCGGCGGCGTCTTGCGAAACTCAAACGTATAACCGTGTGTATTATGCCCCAAAGAAGACACTGTCTACGAACATTTTACACACGGTTATACGTTTGAGTTTCGCAAGACGCAGCCGCGCCGCCCCCGCGCGACCACTACGTTCTTGCACTTACACTTACAAACTTAGTAAAAATATATTTTCTTGAACAGAAATCATAAGTTTGTTTGGTGGCACACGGTTATAACCACTTATGGTTTCAGTCTATGAATGGACTCTTACCCTGTGTTGCTCTAATTTTAATACAGCCTTTGCAGAGCTGTAAATCGTTTCTCCCTATGAGAAGATCAAATCTTTTACAAATCCTGATCTCAGCCTCAATATTGGCATGAGGCGGTGCGTAAGGCGCTGGCCTTCAGTCCGAAAGTTCTGGGTTTGATTTCCGGTGAAGACACAATATTTACGTGTTTTTCTCAAAGCATAAGTGTTTTTAGTTGATAAAAATTACTAACTTCTAGCTTGTACGAAAAAGCAAGGACATGGTTATTATTAATTATTCTAAAGAAAATATTATTATGAGAAAATTTTTGCAAGATATGGATACTAATTACTTGCCCAACCTATCAGGGGCTGCGCTCTGAATCCAAACACACATTAAAAAACAAGAATGTGATTTTAACGATACCAAGGATTTCACCCACGACATTATAGGCCGACACGTTGCTTTTCGGCCATTGAAAGCATCCAATTGTATCGCTTAAAAAAATACTACGTGAAAATCGCTTCACTGAGACCATAAAGCAGTTTAATATTAGCTGTTGATTTATATTTAATTATTCATTAAATGTCTGTTCTCTATCTTTTGTAATTAATTATTACTCGGGCACATACAAAAGGTGATTCTTCACAACTAAACGTAGGACCTCATGATAAGTCCTATCAAGACTAGGTGTGGTACGGGGCAGATTGTTTTGTATGTATCTAGAGACAATCAGCCCTGAAAACAAATACCAAAAGACACATGTGATGCTGGTTCAAACGAACGTGCAATTTATCATCCACTAAGTTGCGTTAGTAACCGTCTGTATGTGTCCACTCTGACTGCATTCGTTCAGCGGCCGTCTATTTGCCGTGCAATGTGTCCGGCCCACCGCCATTTCATCAATTTGGTGACCTCTATCACATCTCACAACGACCTAAGAATGAGTTATAATAAAATTAATAATAATGTGCATATTAACCTCTCGTGGGTCTATTCTACAGACAAGGCGGCTATCTATGGTAGTTTATCATATTTCTATATAGAGGTATTATAATAATTGTTACAATAAGTTAACCGTCTAAACACTCTAAACTGTCAAAAAGTGCTATGTTTTAACAGCTCCTATCTCCTAACTTATTGTAAAAATTGTAATACCTTAATATAAAAATATGGTAACCACCGTCGCTAGCCGCCTTGTGCATTAAAATAGCCCCATTGAAATATGCTGATCAAATAATGATGGAATGAACATATCGCTAAACGAACCGACTACCGCTGGCCAAATGTTGTCAATAAGAGAGAGCCATCACCTGGACAACGAAAAATTGCGAGGTTCAAATACCATTTGTTCGGTATTTTATTTTTAGAATATTGTAACTGTTTTGTGAGATTTTTAAAAATATATATTTTTTATGATGATAATCTAAAATTCTTACGTTTTAAGAGTATTCCGTATTGAAACTTAATTATAGATAGGTTACAATCCAAACATGTGTAAATGTTTTTTCAATAAAATACATTTTTGCTACTTGTGTGCAATACTATGTTTCAAGTCAGATATAGCTACTCAATACTTAAACACTTCTATAATCCTCTTCTATAACTATAATCAGTAAAGGATTATGTAAAAGTTTGAATATACTTGATTATGTAATGATAAATAATATGATCACCATTAAATAAATAAAAGTATTAAATACGAGGAATATTAAATAAAATTCAGGATTTTTTGTTCCTTATCGAACATTTTATTAAATAGCATACTAAAATTAATATCAATCGTAATCATTTAAAAATAGCCATGTCACAAATTAGAGGTGCATAAGGTCATTATTGGCACTCCCCAAAATGAAAATGATGGTGAACTTGCAAATCAACTCTTAATGTTGGTGAACGTACTCTCCAGCGATGTTGTGGGTGGCGTAGTCGTGGCTGTGGTAGATGGTGACATCGCTCCAGAACATGTTGGGGTAGTAGAAGTGGGCCTCATCAACGGTGCGATCCAGAGGGTAGCCGAAAGGCTTATTCTCGTAGTAACGGGCTCCGCTTCCGATTCCGGCAGTGTATTGGTAAGGGTATCCAGTTCCATAAGGTACCTTAGCCTCATCAAAGGGAGTGACGATGACGTATACTTGGAACTTCATGCCTCCTACTCTACCCTTGGGCAACAGAAGTCTGCGTGGCCATCCGTTGTGGGCTTCGCTCTGGTCGAGGTAGAATTCTCCCTTTCCAGAGAGCGCGTTCATGACCTTCTCGTAACTGGTACGGGTGTGAGTACTATCGTCAACTGTCCTGATGAAATCGTTGTGATCGCGGGTGATGGCGTTCTTTCCAGACTTCAAGTTGTAGATGAAATAGTCAAGTTCGACGAAGTTGTACTTGTTGTCATCTAAGCTGATGTGGCGGCCGAATTCATCATATTTGGGTCCCAAGAACACTCTGATGGACACCTTGCTGTCTTTGGCTGAGGTGATATCGTAGCTGGTAGAGAATGTCTTGTGGTTAAGACGGTACTGGCGGGCGTAGAACACGTACTTTTCTTTCTTGGCTTCGATTTCCTCTTGGTTCTGGATGGATCCGGTGGTGATATCGAAGTCGAATGGTTCCATGTAGGTGGTAAGAGGAGTGAAGGCAACATTTTCAACCTTGACACCTTCGAAGTACAGATCATTCTTGGTGTAAGTTGAAAGATGATCCTTGAAGTGGAAGAAGTACCTCATGAAGCGAGTATACAGTTGGTAGAACATGGGATCGCGCATTGTGGTCTGGAACTGCTCGATGGCTGATGGTACATAGTTGGCCCTGCAATTAAATGAAGCATATTAGCAAACAAAGAAGACTTTATATATTTTTTTCCCTTTGTCTTTGAAACTAATTTTGGTTTTAATTAAAAATTTTAATAATGGAAATTGTAACTTACTCTTTGTGGGTATTAATAGCACCTCCCAAAAGGAACTTGGAGATGACGGAAAGGTAGTCATAGAACTTGATGTCTCCTAAATCCTCGTTTCCTTGGACGAAGCGACCCAAAGACTCGATGTCTTCGTAGCTCTTCAGAGATAACTTTCTTCCATCATACTGAAAGGAATAATAAAATAAATTTAGACGATATTTAAAAATCTTCTAGAGAAGCTTTTGTTGTATAATAAAATTGTAAAAACATTTACCAAAGTAATGAATCCAAGATTGATAGCAGTACGGATACGCCTTTCATAATCTTCAACTTCTTGCAGATGATAAACGTTGTATTCGTTGTCTAAGACGAAGTCTTGAGACCTCATTGGCATGGCATGTCCGTTGTGGTATTTCATGTTGGGGTTGAAACCGGTCTTGACTGGCAAGTACCATGAGAATCTTGGGATCTCTCCGAGTCCGTTGGACAATCTCTCGAGGTAGTAACGTGCCATCAACTGTTGGTGAACATAGTAGTACAGCTCTCCACGTCTGTCCTTGTTAAGACCGAAGTCTTGACCTGCCATCCAGAATGGATAATCGATGTGGAAATAGTAGTAGTATGTGTTAAGACCGATATCGTTGGTGAAGTAAGACAGCTGTTGTTCAACGTCGTTGTAATCGTATGCGACGCTGAAGTTGTTGTGGATTGCGTACACATGTTTGTCGGTTTCATAGATTCCTTCCTGATGAGCCAATTCCTTGTCCATAAGGTGTCCTTGGGTCTTTACGTAATTGACCTTATCCATAACGTCAGAGCTGACGAAATAGAAGGGGTAGATTTCGTAAGGGGCAGGAAGAACGATTCCTTGGCAGTCAGTACGGTGGATGACGGCAACGGTGAAAGAATATACGAAGAGACCTTCGTTCATATGTTCGCGGGCCCAGCAAGCGGTCTTGTAGAAGGTTTCGAAGTCTTTAGCGTAGTAGAACACGTGGAAAAGAGCGATGGCTTCATCTCTGTACTGGTCGTAGGTCAGAGTGAAGATCTTGTATTTCGGGAGGAATCCCTTCTGGTAAAACCTCATGAAGTCTTTGACAACTTCAGGTTTCTGTAATGAACGGTTACAAAACATTAATTTCAAATAACAAATACGTAAATATTTTATAACTTATGTGTGAAAATTAATTCTCATTTCGTAAACCTGGCAATACTAACCGAGAAGTACTCCTCGTGCTCTTCCAACTTCCATTCGTGGGCGATTTTAACTTGTTCTTCATTGTAATTATGTTGATTCATATGATTCAACAGGTCATACACCTTCTTTTGCTTATCCAAGACTTCCTTGTCAGCTACAAATTAAAATTAAATACACAGTTTATACAAAATATAATATATTAAGACCATTACATCCCATTAGATTTTGTAATACAATAATTATTATATTAAATGGTCTGCTCTAAAGTACTTTATTATTGTAAGCACAACTTTAGGCACGTGGTATTTTACAAATTTTATTATTTATCATTTATATCAGGTAAATTACTTATATTTCTTTAAAAATGAATCAAAAATCTTCAAAGAACATGGTTAGGTGCCACCTATTAATTATGAAAATTTATATTACTTATTCAATGAGGCTAGAAAAATTTGAGAAATTAGATTTGATAAAAAATATACACAAATTAATTAAAAAATATTTAGTAGTATTAAGTGTTTTATCTGTCTTCCTTAAAAACACTTAAAAACGCTAAATTTATACAAATAATATTGTCTTATTTATAATGAAATATTAAGTTAATATTTTAGTGAAAAATCATTAATAATATCATAATTTTAATGACAAAAATGTGTACTGTTTTTAAAGGCATTTGATTATTAAATAATTACAAGATAAAAAGAAGTTTTGATATACAAAGTTTTTTTCTGTTGAATTATTATGCTCAATATGCTCAAACTTGTACTTGATAAGAAGTAAATAAAAAACAAACAAATATAGAATACTGAAATGTCATTTTGACATTTCATTTTGATTTCGATAGTAACGCACGTATATATTAATAATTTAGTTGCTATGACCACCCGCTTAGCAACCAATAATAGTCTTTTGCTTTTTACGGATTTTTCTGCAATAACTTTTCATACAAAATAGAATTAACTGAAAATGAATTCAATTCTGCTTAAAGATAGCTAAAAGTATAAAAAGAATCCATTGGCATCGTGTTCTGATAAGTTTAAAATGTCAAGCTAGTCGTAAAGTTAGTTAATAATCGATTGTAAGATTTGTAAAGGACAAACAACCACCGGACAAACAAGAATACGAGCTAATAAAAACGTTGTAAAATGTAATATAAGTAATATTATTTTAATTAAATATATAAGTGTACGACTTTAAAAAATATATTATTTTTAAAAACTTTAAAAATATAATAATATGTAAGCACTTTATAGAAAATTTTCTAAATAAAACTTTTTTCTTTGTGATATCAATCCGCTTATAATAAATTCGTGTAAATTAATGCGAATAATTACGCTTATCTGAGTTACTTATTTGAAAATTCGATAATTACAATGTGACCAACTTTAAGATTAATTAAGTTTAGTTATATTACTAATTCAAGTATCACTGATGTCAGCTGGTGTTAAAAGATTTATATTTTTGTGTGTTAGTTAAGTTACTTGCAAGTAATCAGTTTTTTTTGTTATTTAATTTTAAATTCGTATAGGTAGACGAGATTACTTTATATGGCATAAGTTTATGAACGCTAAAACAGTAAACGTCATAAAGAATTTAAAAAATCCATCAATTTTCGGTCGATGAAAGTTTTGATCAATATTTAACATTTTGTTTTTTGAAGTTATACTTATTTTGGTGCGTTTGAGAAATCATATCAGAATGTATTTTTGGCGTGTGACATGTAACACATAATTTCTTTTTTTCACACGAAAAAAAAATTCACTCGATTGAATTCGAACCACCGATTGTTCGGTTATCAGCCGAACGCACCTCCTTTACGCCACAGAATGATACTGCAATCGTGACGATTATACAGTATAATATTATAGCTTAGAATTGCTCCGTTGTCTAGGCAGCGAATTTAATATTGTCAGCCATTTGCAATTCCTTACGTAAACAAATTTAAACAAATACAAAACAAACAAATTTAGTAATATAACTTAAAGTGTATATAAATAAACCAACCACGTTTCAATAAGTGGTCCTTTTTCTTGAGTGTGTAATTTAATAAGATAATTAAGAGCTAGTCAAAGAATTTAGTTTATCACAAGTTTTGTTTTTGTTTTGTTACGCCAAAGAAGTATAACTTCTAACGCGCGTACATAAGTAGACACACCGATTTTTTTTAAATTTATTTATTAATTTACTTTGCGATAAGCTTTAAAAAAGTTATTAAATTAATAAAAATATATTGCTATAGAATATGCACAATATTGAATATTAAACTATTTACGAAAATACACCATTTTTGAAAGACCTCAGAAATGAAAAGAAAACCTTAGAAAAAATACCAGAAAGGATGTTGGACACAGTAAAATAATAATACTCACCCGGACATTAAAAGATATGATTTTGAATCCAGTTCGCTCTATTTTTTTTTTTAATTACTATAAATATTAATTTTTAAGGGATTTTTAAATCGGGTATTTAATAAAAAAAATAATACACTTAATTAAAATTATGTCACTATTGTTAAAGCTGTACATTTTATATAACACTTAAAAGGTTCGAAAGTTAATATATTATTATTAAAAGTAGCATTATAAATAAAAAATATAGTTATTAATTGTTTCTCACCAGCTTTGAAGTTTTTGACCTTCTCGTAAGCATTTGCCGACATAAAGCCAAGGGCCACAACAAGGAATAAAGCAAAGAACTTCATATTGGAAGTATGCAGTATTCAACTGTAACAATTGGACAATTTCTTAGCCTTTTATACTAAAATCTAATACTATCACATTTCTTATCACAGGTTGAAGTTCCGCAATATTATTCTTATCATTGCGAAGATTTCGGCTAACAACTGACCATCATTCTATTGCGAGTGATTGTAAACATTTTTCTCTCAATAAAAGTAACATACCTATATTATAATATTATAAAATACTATACAAATATTTACATAATAGTGGTTTCTAAACAAATTAAAGAAATTAATATATCTGGGGGTCAGAAGCAGATGGCGATAAGTCCACTTTTTTCGAAAATTATGTTTTGGTGCCAATTTTCAAATGAGACTAATATCTACGAGAAGCAGATTGCAACATGTCCAAAAATGTTGTACTTTTAAAGGTAAATCATAAATCTGTTCAGTAAGTTCTCTACCCTGTATAATCAGAACGCAGCAGAGTGACTTATCGCATTACGCTTCTAAATTGTGACAATCATAAATCGTCTACAATATATGAAAAATGTTGGACTTACTTCATTGTGCTATTAAAGTTTTTCATTTGGCTGGAAACATTTTCAGTAGCAGAGTGAAGTAAGTACACTTCTTATTTCGCATTTAATGCTATTTTATATTAAAAGATACACTTATTTTAATATGTTAAATTAAAAAAAAAAATTAAGAACATTATGTTTTTTATAGTGAAATAAAAAAAAACCATCATTGTCTGTCTCATTTGTTATATATTATCATTGAGAGAAGTTTTAAATTTTAAAACTGCACCCCTGAACAATTTCACTTTTGTGACTTACCGGCTTCTGATTTTCAGCCCCAGATTTACAATCCCTTCACTAAAAACTTTATTGAAATTTTGTAAAATAAGTATTGTTATATTTCTCAAGCATAAAGCGAAAATAAATATGCTAACCCTTATTCCTTTCTCCCCACCTACTTCCAAGTCCCTTATTTATTATTGTCACAAGACCAGACGACGAGAAATTACGGGTCATCAGGCGACCGTGATTGAATAACATTCAGTTAGCTCAAAACAACTGGTGCGTGTAGGTAATATCAGAAAAACCGAAATAATTACAAGATAAAAAATAACTTCTTATATACCACGTTTTTAAATGTTCTGTTGAATTATTATGCTCAATATGCTCAAACTTGTACTTGATATTATGAAGTAAATAAAAAACAAACAAATATAGAAATAATACTGAAATGTCATATTGACATTTCATTTTGATTTCCATAGTAACGCACATATATATTAACAATTTAGTTGCTAGGACAACCCCCTTAGCAACCAATAATAGTCTTTTACTTTTTACGGATTTTTCTGAAATAACTTTCCATACAAAACAGAATTAACTGAAAATGAATTCAATTCTGCTTAAAGATGGCTAAAAGTATTAAAAGAATGCATTGGCATCGTGTTCTGGTATATTCTAAAAGTTTTAAATGTCTTGCTAGTCGGGAAGTAAGTTAAAAATCGATTGCAAGACTTATTCTGGACAAACAACCACCGGACAAACAAGAATACAAGCTAATAAAAACGTTGTAAAAAACAACAATAATTTTATTGACAAACCGATGGTTTGACTCACAGCTTTGTATTTTTTATATAAAAATGATCACTCTACGCACTAGACTAAATTGGGTGCAAATAAAAAAAAGAAAAAACTCATGAATCCTTTAAAAATACATTATCTCGTCATTTCTCCAGCGCTTTCTGCCTAGAGTGCGCTTAAGAACAGTGGCAGACTTTTCAGAAAGATAATAATTAATAATCAAATATTTTAATAATGCCTTACTAACATTGAAGTTAATCCCTTTAAACCAAAAACCCACCCTGCACCACACTCTGTCTTAATCGAGCGTATCACGGGACCCTGCGTTGGCGATGTGAAGCATCTATTTCAATTTGCCTAAGAATTCCCTGGAAGAAAATACCTAAGACTGAGGTTGCTACGCTCAAGGTGAGCCCTGACTGAGTTTAAAGAATTATCTATAATGCGAGGTGCCAGGAAGAGAAAATCACATAGAAATTACGAAAATAAAATGAATTTAAGCTATATATATAACAAAGAAAACGAAGCCAATCATGCGGACAGCAAAGATTATGTGAAGAGATCTTCAGGGAATGGAACGATTTGACACCGCGAACTGGCCTCCGGCAATTGGCCTCCGGTAATTGGCCGCCGGTACAATCGGACGCCGGCCCAATTGGACGCCGACCCAATTCGACGCCGACCCAATTGGCCTCTTGGAGGATTGGACGCCGCATAGTTGAATTAAATGCGCAAAGGAATAGACGTACGTTACGATTTGTTGGAGTAAATAAGCAAGTCAGTTTAATATGCTTCTATCTTCTCAGTAGTTGTAACTTATACATTTCGCGCTTGATACATTTTTAATATAGATTGAGAATAATTATTATGCCTTATGATGTTTATTAAAAGAAAATAATTCTTCCCTCGCTAAAACTTAAAGATGTGCATAATCAATTAATTTATTGTCTATACATGGGATATTTACAACCAATATTAAAAATAATGTTAGATGTTATGTTGGACGGCTTGCAAGTAATATAATATTATATTAATTAATATTTGAATAAAAAGGTTTGTAACTTCTTATTTTCTTCAGATTGCATTTTATAATTAATAACCAGCGGTAAAAAGATGGGACATATTACTATAGAGGGGACAATGACCTATCTGTAAATTTTTTTTTACTTATCAACAAATTTTATAATAATAATTGCAGAATATAATAATAATTTGTTATCATAATATAGCAATTTCTTCCTTATCAAGACGTAGGTACTATCTGTATAGAAATGGCCAAAATTGACCGACACTAATGATGTTTATATTTATGGTTATATTGATTAGCTGTCCGGTACTGCTCTCTATGAATGCAAATGTGGTGTGGTGTGGGTCTTGCTCTTTATGGGTATCATAATATAGGTAACGCATTAGTCAAAATTCAAACCACCATAAACTATTCAAACATTTAAAAAAATATATTCATATTACATATCGACCGAGTGTACTTGATGGAATTTTAACTTTAATTCTAATTTAAAAATATTTCTTTAAATAATAATACCTTTTTAAGACGGTACTTCAGTGAAACGGCAAATAATTTTCAATTATAGGTGCGACGAAATTTTGAACTCGCTCGCAATCGGAGAGCGAACGTAGAGCTGTGAACACGTCAATTTGTTTCGTGATGGCGACGGGAGTATTAATTCTTAAATCGTGTAAAGTGACTAAAAATCTTTACCCATTTACTTGAAAAAGAAAACATGTCAATGAATATATTATTGTTGTTACTAATAGAACAATAAATAGATCATTAAATGGACGCATGTTGGATTTATGTGACAAATTATAAATCGTTCGGCACGCGTCATTTGCACAATCCGCGCATCGCCTAGCCACGATCTTTTTAGACCATGCCTCAACTGAGGTATAGCCTTAAAGACTAAAAATATTGTTATAACTCATTGGTAAATACATTCCCAATACTTTGCCATTGTTTTCTCAGTATTGACGATTTTACACCTCTTGAATGTAGTAATAGAATGTAGTGTAAATTTATTATTATCTAATGGTCTATTATAAGTGTTTTGATTTTTGTATATGCCTATCGATTTTATTATTAGTGATAGTTGTTTTTATTAACTATTCATAATTTGTTTGTTATTTTGTTTATTGTGATCCTTGACCTACTAGGTAGGTAATAAAGTTTTTACCTACTTTATTTTATAAGTTAAGAATAAATTGATCGTATTCGTTGTCAGTGTGTATTTACCTTTTGGTGAGTGGACATAGTGACTGAAGATTCTGAAAGGCAAAACCCGGATCGCAAATAGAATAGTACAAAACTAAATCCACTATAATTTTAAAAAATATTTATAATTTAAATAATACCAAACAAACGTAACATTTTATAAAAATAAGTAAATTTAATATTCTTAACAATAGTCACACATTGTATATATTATACAAATGTAAATTTAGGTGCTCATACTTAATTAAGTTTACAATATCAGCAAAATACGTGTCGTCAAAAAGTTTTTATAGTATTTGGTGAATAGCAAGATGTGATAAATTCATTTTGCAAGAATCATTAATAAATCATCTAGTGGAAAAATACGAAGTTTGCAATTTGAGACATATTTTTAATAATTATCATTATAATGTGTTTTAAAATTAATAATGCGTATCTAAAACATTAAAAATAAGAATATTTTTTTATTTAAAGTCAAAGATAAATTAACAATTTAAAAAAAATGTTACGCAGTGTGAATTCATATAAGAATCCCTTTTTATCATGTTTATTATTTAAAAAAAAATAACGTAGGTACACGTAAGGTTTTTGATAAATTTAAAGTTTTAAGGTTTTTTATATTTATTTTTAAAAATACAATTTTCACAAACAAATTAAATTTTGTATAACTTAAAATCCTTTTTATTTAATATTATCAAATCTAATTTTAGTAGGATCAGAATATTGAAGCCCGTTTCGATATAAATATTTTCATTTTTACAACGTTTTTCTTAGCTCGTATTTTAATTTGTCCGGTACAAATCTTGCAATCGATTTTTAACTAACTTCACGACTAGCTAGACATTTTAAATTTTAAGAATATATCAGATGAATATCAGAATATAACACGATGCCAATGCATTTTTTAATACTTTTGCCCATCTTTAAGTGGAATTGAATTCATTTTCAGTTAATTCTGTTTTGTATGAAAAGTTATTTCGACACTTTTATCGGTTGCTAGGCGAGCAACTAAATTATTAATATATACGTGCGTTACTATGGAAATCAATATGACATGTCAAGTACAAAATTTTTTGATCGTTTAAGCTAGTCAAATCAAGTTTATATGGTTCAACAGAATTTAAAAACGTTTTATATAACAAGTTCTTTTTATCTTGTAATTGTTTAACTTATACTTGTCATCTTTCAAAAGATTAAAGTTTTTAAAAAAAAAGTCTCGGACAACCAATGTAGGTATATTAAAATTTAATAATAACGACTGAAGGTACTCACTTGTAAAAATAATGATTTGTGTTTTATTCTATTCCATTTGAGGTATTTTTTTGTGATCCCATTTTTGTGATTACTTTTTGGCGTCCAACTACCGAAAGGCGAAAATACAACTATCAAAAGGAATAGCTCAAAACAGAAATTTCAGTGCATATTAATTAAGAAAGGCGAAGAGAGCTAGGGAAGGCATTCATCAGACCCAGCCAATTGTAATAATAACATACATAAATAAATTTAATTATCAATTTATAAAACATACATAATTTTGAAAAACACTTTCTGAGAAAATATATTATAACCAATAGAAAAAATCTTTTTTTGAAAAAAGCAAGCCACCCCGGCAGGGAATCGAACCCTGCATCTCCCGGGTTTACGCTCCATCCGCGGATTACCTCTATGCTAAGCGGTGACATACTAATTGCGACAAATTTTAACTATTGGCCACTTTTAATACCCACTCATCAGCGCCCTCCTAAATCAAGCTACTTTGGCAATCGGTTTTTGTTTTATTAAATCAAAGTAGATACCTATTACTTCAATCACTAACCGACGTCGTGGATTACTCCAATATTTTTTATGATGTAACTTACTTGAACTTGCTAATAAATTAAAATTAACTATTTCTTTTATTCAACGAATAATTCACAAGATTTAAGAATGTACCATTCTAATTATTGAACATACATAATTTTGAAAAACACTTTCTGAGAAAATATATTATAACCAACAGAAAAAATCTTTTTTTGAAAAAAGTTTCGATTTCCTGCTTCCTTTAACAAGATTTCATTATATAAAATTGGACCAGTACAAAATTCTATGAATAGAACCCGGTTTATGAAATATGTATCGCCACCTACAATAAAATTAAGTGTAGATAAAAAATTACGTTATGTTATAAATAAATGTATTTTTTTACGATTTCATTGTTTTCTATTGGTTATAATATATTATTTTCTTAGAAAGTGTTTTTCAAAATAATGTATGTTCAACAATTAGAATGGTACATTCTTAAATCTTGTGAATTATTCGTTGAATTAAAGAAATAGTTAATTATCAATTTATAAATTATTTATTATAATTTAACCCAACATAGTAAATAAGACCATGATGGCCAAGCGCTTACTACGTCGGCTTATAATGTTGAGGAACCCAGGTGCGAATCTAGGGTCTAACAAAAATCAAATATTGTTTTTCAGTGTGTATTTGAACCTCGAGTATAGACATAAATAGCTTGAGCAAGTGGCTAATATAATACTATTTCTCGTAAAAACAAAAATATCTTAACTCATTTAGCACTAACACCGCGACTGGCGCGTTTGGAGTACTTGGCCATTAGATATTGACTATGTCGAGTATTGGACTCGTGATGAACTCGATGAGTGAGTGAGAATTTATGCATTGTCCTTTACATATACGAATGCTCTACTAGTGTTTTGTTTTGTCGACAAAACATACATATTAAAGTATGTCACTCATTAAATGCTGAGTAGTATGATTGCTACAGATCTTTTAGGATCAGTCATGGTAAAAAATATTATAGTTTTCTTAATGGTGTTATATATTTAGTTTTTTTTTTATTTAATAGTATACTAATATTGTTATCTAGCGTTAAAATATATATAACAGATCATTGTAACCAAAGCAATATTATAAAAAAAATCAATTCCCATTTCTCAACTTATTCATAACCATTTATCATGTTGCGTCTGTGAACACTGATGTTATTATTTGCAAATTGCCTTGGGAAAAATATTTAGCGCCCTAGTTATCTGAGCATACTAAACTTAGGACTTTGCTTCAAGAACAATTATATTTATAAGTTTTCTGAATCGTCGCTTCCTTCAACAAGACTTCATTATAAAATAATAATTACAAGATAAAAAGAACTTTTTTTTATACCACGTTTTTAAATTTTACGTTGATTCATATAAACTTGACAATTCTATGTAATAATAATTTCGGACAAATAAGGCAATTGTCAACAAATCTTTTTTTTGTTATTTTGCAACAAACAAAAACAAATATAGAATACTGAAATGTCATTTTAATTTCCATAGTAACGCACGTATATATAAATAATTTAGTTGCCAGGACCACCCGCTTAGCAACCAATAATAGTGGATTGGATTACGGATTTCTTCCAAAATAACTTTTCATATAAAACAAAATTAACTGAAAATTAATTCAATTCTACTTAAAGATGGCTAAAAGTATTAAAAAAATGCGTTGGCATCGTGTTCAGATATATTATTCCAAAAGTTTCAAATGTCTACGTAGTCGGGAAGTTAGTTAAAAATCGATTGCAAGATTTGTACTGAATAAACAACCACCGGACAAACAAGAATACGATCTAAGAAAAACGTGGTAAAATTGGATCAGTACAAAATTCTATGAATTGAACCCGGTTCATGAAACATGTAAGGTCACGTACAATAATATTAAGCGTAAATGAAAAACTACGTTATGTTTTAAATAAAGATAATTTTTACGATTGCATTGTTTACGTTAGGGTTACCTGCAATATTTATTATCTTAATAATCTATTTGAATCTCTCTCTTCTTAGTCGTTCCCTCATGGCTGAGGATCGTGACCACCTTAAAATTCTGTAACTTTTGAGCGACCAAAACTTTCCACTTCTCTCAGGGCAGAGTAAAACCTCTCAGTAAGTTTCTTTACATGGTCGCTACAATACGCCTTCCCTGAAGGCTACCAAAAACTACTAGTTATCCGTTACGCGACAAAAAAATATGTCAAAAAAACTTCTGAATTCGTTTCAGATATATTAACGAGTGTTGTTTCTTTATGTGTAGTCTAATCTCTGGATGATTGACTGATTCGTCCTGTGCATTATTCAAGAAATATGAAGCATTCGTCACCAACACCACATTTCGAAGGCACAAATTACCCAAAGGATTATCGCTTTTACTTCTATCACATTAAAACAAATTTTCAATTATTTCAGTGGTTAACTTTCAAAACTGGACATTCCCATATATCCCGAAAATGAGTTATTATCGGAATATCATTTTATAACCTCATACACACTTTGTTGACTTTCAAAAATAGCCACAAAACACCAATTTCATATTGAAAAGAGGTTTCAAAAAGTAGGTTAACAATCAAATAGGGACACGTCCAACGTTGTTGACATTTGAAATGAGACATGTCACTGTCAGCTAAGGGCGAGACTGTATTGAGTCACGTGACCAAGTATCTTGTCATACAATCTGACAGTTTGGTTTTTGTCGCGTGCGTGGTTTCGCTCTGTGTTTTTATTTGAAAAGTTCATTTATCTCTGAGATGTGAATAGTGGACATGTCCAGTTTTGAAAAATAGCCACTGATTTGGTAGTTATAAAATAACTTTTAAATATTGAATAAAATTAAAAAATATATAATTTACAAAGAAGTCTTTTTAAAAACTTTTAAAAATATTTGCATAAACATAATTATATTATTTTCTATCATTTGACATTATTATTACGACTCATATATTTCAGGCAAAGCAGCAATTTTTTTATGACTTATACGTGAAAGTAGGGTAACTCCGTTCCTTCACACAATAAGCTCGTTTTCAATCAACTAGAAGGGAAAATCGTTATACTTACAGAACTTTACACTTTATAAACTGAGGAAAAGACAGTTAATTGAGCTTTGCTATGAATGGAGACGTTTCCTGGAAACAGCCAAAGTCCACATTGGGGTAATACCAATAATGAAAATGATACAGTACATCATCAATACAAATATATTTTTTTGATAATTTTGACATATTTTTCTAGATTTTATTATATTTTTTAAGCAGGTAATATGTATCCAAATTACTGAAACCATGTACACTTTTAAAAGTGGTAAACGATATTATGCAAAACAGCTTCATCCTTGCGGAAAATTTCCACTATGGCAACCTTTCCTTTGATTCTAGGCTTTTCCGTAAAAATGAAAACCTACATTAATGTCGGCCCGTTTTCACTAACTACCCATTCGCATAAAAATCATGAACTGGCTCCACCACTGTGCTGGAATTTTAAGTGGCTCTAAAATATTTCAAAATAAAAAATAAAAATATTTTTACTCCGTGTTTCACAATTTGCAAAAATATTTTTAGTAATTAGGTTTCTCATCAGACTATGTGGAATAAAATTTTATAACATACATTTTGATTTATAATAAGTATCTGAATAACAATACAGTATGTATAATATTTAATAATTACAAGATAAAAAGAACTTGTTATATACAACGTTTTTAAATTTTCTGTTGAATCATATTATAAACTTGACTTGACTAGCTTAAACGATCAAAAAAATTTGTACTTGATAGAAATACTGAATAATGAAATGTTATTTCATATTGATTTCTATACTAACGCACGTATATTATATTATTTAATAATTTAGTTGCTAAGACCCCCAGCAATCAATAATGGTATCGAAATAAATTTTTCATACAAAACAGAATTAACTGAAAATGAATTTAATTCTGCTTAAGTGCTTAAGTATTAAAAGAATGCATTGGCATCGTGTTCTAATATATTCTAAAAGTTTCAAATCTCTAGCTAGTCGGGAAGTAAATTAAAAATCGATTGCAAGATTTGTACTGGACAAACAAGAATACGAGCTAATAAAAACGTTGTAAAAATACAATGACGGTTGTATAAAAATAATTAAAAATGGAAGTTGAGTTCCCCATTCAAAATTGTTGCTATTTTTCAAATTCCTATTGCCTAGTAGGTAATATTTTTTTTTTACTAAGCTCATGTTTAAATTGGCATACGTCAATAAACATGTGAATAATTAATAGATATATTTTTAAATTAACTTTATTGTTTGCTTTATGTTGTATATTTTTTTACGACATGGCATCTAATATTAAAATGGCGTCTGTTGACATATTTAGATATTACTTTAATCCATAAATATTAGCGGTTTAAATATTATAATAAGACGTATTTATTACCACTTAATAATTAATTATTAATATTATTAATTGTTCAAAAATTTAAATCACAAGTCCAACGGGTGACGCAATATTATTGTATAGTTCTTTATAATATTATTTTCGAAATAAAATATACCTAGGTACCTCACAGTTTGTGAATCTTTGCAGCACTTTTATTCTCTTTTTGGAAAGGTAATTAAAATTGCATCATTAATTAAAGCTTGGGAAACGATATCGTAGTTTTTGATATTCAAAAAAAAGCATTCCAAGACCTTTTGTGTACGCTACTGGCGATTTTTTTTATTGTAATGAATATTTTTAGGGTTTTTTTAAAGTTCTACAACCATAAGTTTAAAATTTTTACTGGAAATTTAGATTCATAATTTTACTGTACAACTCGCTATCGGTATGTATAATATTAAGGGGGTCCTATATGCCAACAGAGAACCTAGCAGAAAAATACGAAGCTTGCAATTTGAGAATTCTTTTTGATAATTTACAATTTCAACTGTATTAATTAATAAATATGTAGGTACCTGAAAACATTAAAAAGATTTTTTTTTAAGTCAAAGATAAACTTACAATTGTTAAAAAAATGTGATTTGTCACATATTTGATACATAGGTTACGTTAATATTACATTATTTTTATGGTTATATCTATTATTAAAATTTAGTTTATTAAGTTTTCAATTTTTACTATTACTATTACTATTTTTATATCTATTTTAAAAACATCGATTTTTATAAAAAATATAAATGTGTATAACTTGAAATCCTTTTTATTTATATGAAATCTTATTTAGGCATGGTCCCAATATTTAAGCTCGATTTTTCCAACATTTCCACTCGGTCATTGTGAACATCGAATTTCATTACTTAAAAAAAATCTGTTTTCTATTGCATTTCTTCTGATATCACACCAAATTTTCCCACAAAAACCCAACCACATATTTTAAAATGTTAACATTTTTTTTAGGAAAGTACCGCCAGCAGGCGATTTTTAAATATTAGAGAAAAACTGTGAATTAAAAATTATCTCACTTAGTTGATCGAGCCGCCACGACAGGCCCCCCTAAAATCGACCCCTCAGGCTAGAGGCTAATTATCCCTTTCCTCCTTGTGGGGCCATGAAATTAGCGATAACAGTTTTTTAAAAATTTTGACGCCTGTTTTGATCTTCACTTTGATTTATCACTTAGGCTTTCTTCAATTCATACAATTTAATAACTCGACTCTTTGACTTATATAAAGTATCAGTTATTTACAACAATGTAAAATAGCTACTCGTTTAGTTCACTGGATCAAGTAATACCTACACATAAAACGTATATACCTATATATATATCGCTCGAATTGAGTGCATCAGGACAGCATTAAGTACTAAGCTTCTTTGTCTATCAGTTTCCAATGACGTAGCAAGATTCAATTTGTCCATTCTGTATACAGAACCAGCTAAGGTAACCAGGGACGTTGATAGTTAGTAGTAGAACATAGGGGAGATTCAATAAATTGGATAACGGTAAAACTTAGTAACAATTAATTAATATCAAGTTCTTAACTTTATGGTTTTTAATTAATAAATAAGGTATCACTTTTTATTAAACAAATAGTTAAACCATACTTGCTCTTGAATAATTCAGATGCCTGTCCAATAGATAAAATTCATGATATTTATTTATTTATTTAAGAATACACATATGTCATGATAACGCGCGTGTTTGAACATGCACCGTTTAAAAAAAAAGATTTTTTTTTCGGTTAGGTACATGTTCAAACACGCGCGTTAACATGTTCTTACTCCTTACTTCAGTTTAATTTGTCAATTTATGGCTTCGGCCGTATGTTGTAGCTTAACCACTGGGGAATGCCAAAATAAATGGCGTATTTCAAAAAAAACACTACATTATTCTTAGGTAAATAATTATTATAAAGCAATCATTATTCGTAGGATGTTTATCACACTTGAGTGGTTAAAGACATAGCATATAATTAGTATCTTTAGAATTATCTTCAAATGTCTTACTCTTGCCCATTTTTTGAATCATAAAACGCCTAATTCTTGTCAAATTTGGGATCACAGAGATTATCAATATAATTTTTTATCGTAAATAATTCACTATAATAATGTCAACATAAATTATACTGATGGTTTTATAAATGCGTTTAAAAATTAATAAACGTAAAAAATCTTAACACCACTGCACATGCATGTACTGAAATATGACTACATTCTAAAACATTAGAGCGAGAGGTTTAAAAGAACACTATTTTGTTTAAGAAAAATACTTTATGCAGTCATCAAATGTTAAAAATAAATATAAAGGATAATAAGGCTTCAAAATTATATAAATAGATTATCTGCAACGTTTAAGAAATGTCCAGAATTATGCTTTGAAAATGCAATAAATGCTCCATTTTGACCTACGCTGGGCATGTCCCCCTTAAGTATAATTTAATACAGAAAATAAAATTTTGAAAACAAAAAACATACAAGTTTACACAGAAAAATAAAGTTTCAAAAACAAAATGAAAAGTACATCACTGAAAATGTCTGTCTTTAAGGGAGCGCATTTATTAAACTTGCACCCCTCGCCAATGGTGCCTGATAGGCTTGACACGAGG
Organism: Rhyacophila brunnea; assembly: GCF_057557595.1. NCBI lineage: Eukaryota > Metazoa > Arthropoda > Insecta > Trichoptera > Rhyacophilidae > Rhyacophila > Rhyacophila brunnea. The sequence goes on along the minus strand of NW_028232904.1, from coordinate 22,951,419 downwards.
AAACGGTTCCGATCCAGAATAAATCTTGGCTGCGACCACGAAGGTAATTGGCAGGCGCATGTAAATTCAAATTCATTAGGACACCAGGATTGGAAACCATCCCTCGCGATAACAGGAAAAAGTGTTTCAAGAGAAGAAGAGACCGACGAGATGCAAGAGAGTGAAAAGTAAGCATGCCTTGTAGAAAGGCAGTCGGAAAATAATCATTTGACGAATTATTGAAAGGAAAATAGTTAAATGTCTTAAAATAAAGACACCGAAGAAATTTCTTCTGAACGCGTTCTAAAATAAGCTTATAGGAAATAGAATGTGACGACAGAAGAGGTGAATAATATTATATTGAATTTAAATTCAAATATACCTATCGCCACCTTACTATTAAAACCTCATAAGTCTGTTTGGGAAGGAAAGCAGACAAGGGTTTGCGATGTAATAGAGTTTATTAAAAGCCTTGAATAAAGATGGGCTGGACACATAGCTCGAAGAAAACACAATCGTTGGACAAATCTAGTCATCCAGTGGTATCCAAGAAGTACAAGACGTCCGCAAGGTAGACCTAGAGGCCGCTGGATCGATGACATGATAAAGTTCTGCGGAAGTACGTGGCAACGCAATGCACAGGACCGAGAGAAGTGGAAGCGGCTTGAAGAGGCCTTCGTCCAGCAGTGGATAGATTCAGGCTGATGTTGATGGTGATGAAGTCTGTTTGAGTAGAATGTTGAGGGGAAGGAAGCAACGTACTAAAAACAATATTTTAAACACCTTTCTAATCGATTAAACTGGTTGTGAAATACGAGGTTTTAATTCCATGTTTGAAACCCTGAGACCTACGAGTTTTTAAAAATTTCTCGATACATGGACGGCATACTAGTCTAGAGAACAGAGGTTTTGATATGATTTAAATGTTTTTTTTGTTTAAATTTTTTCGAACAAACTTTATTTTTCCATAACATCGGATTTACGAGGTTTTGATAGCAAGGTGACGTTACAATAAGACGTATTATTTTAAGTAAAACATGACATTTAAAAAAAAAACAAAGAAATATTATGCAGTATTGGAATAACAGTATAAAGAGAAAATAGGTTCAAAAATATATAGTAAATACATGGACGTAAACCGAATGAACTAAGTCGACCCTATTTTAAGAATTTATAAAACAACACTCAATTATAGTAATCATTTTCACGTAGGTGGATTTGGTGGTTTTGTAGTCTTTAGCCCCTACCGATAAGGTAACAATAAAATATAACCGTATCATAATATTAAAAATGTGCTTTGTTGAATGTGTAAATAAATACAGAAATAGATGTATTTGGTGAGATCAGATCGTAAATGAAATACTAATTATCAATAACCTACACCATGAACCGAAAGCATGTCAAGTTTTCGGGCATTGACCATAGTGTCACATTACATATACAGTGAAGCTAAGAAATGATAGTTTAATATTTATAAGCGCCGCGTGGTGTCATTATTCTCAAATATGGAGCAGATTAAAACAAAGAATACAAAATAAATATTATTTAAAGAAATATATGACATTTTAAAATTTAAATTAACCTTTAATGAACTGTCCTTCACTATTCCACTACAGTATTAGTACCTACCTCCAAACCACCGTTCTTAATGCGCGAACGGAACGATAACTATCCGCATTAAATCGAACTTTGGGGTTGCGGTCCTAGCCAACCTGTTTCAGTAAGTTGACCCCAAACGTGAAACGTGCCCGCCCCAGGATTCTGCAGACTCCAGCATTTCTCTGCGTGGTTTCTTGTTCTTGACTCTTCGAAAACGTATGTAATAAAACCACAGTGAACGCAGGTGTAATGTTTGTTTTACTTTGATTATGTAACCACAGCAGCTATTAGCGGACTCACAATATATTTTGTATAACTTTGTTATCGAAATGTTAGAAATGTACGACATAAGATTGTGGAATTAACATCTCAAAATTAGCTACATGAGATTGTATATTGAACTAATAAGTTCAATTATCAGAGTCTATCAACATATGTCACTTTATACAACTGCCAAATAATACGAATTGTATGAAATAAGTCCATTAAAAAATGTGCCAATACATGTAGATAGATTCCTACTACAAGCCATTCTTAGACAAAGAGAAATGGATTCAGTCCAGACTACCTTATAAACATCCAATTGGCTGGTTTATCAAATTGCCTCTAAGTAGAAATGAGCTCAAGCTGATATTTAAACTAAGAGCAAAAGGTGTGACATCTTCATGGGGAAAATTAATTTTCAGCTTTGCGATGGAAGTAGTTTTCAGGAAGACAATGCTAATATAGTGGCACAATGCCTTAAATGTGAACGACACAAAGTAGAGTTTTCAAATGTCCTGGTGCTCAAATATTCCCTGGCTCAAGGGAAGTATCACCTCCGAAGGGAGAGGAGCTTTAGGTACTCCCTCTTGCTTGACTATGTATGATGACATCAGACTTTAGATTCTTAGGGGATATATTGACAACACGGATGTTTGCAAAGAAAACGGTGTATATTTGAAGAATAATTTAATATACAGCATATAAAGATTTGTATTAATTAACTAGAATGGCAGCAACCGCACAGTGTCTGCCATGGTGTTGACTTGTTGATAATTTCAAAAGGCTTTTTCGCTATTACTATTGCCTTGCACTTATACCTGGCGAATGGGAGAAAGTCACCTGCCGCCTGATGATAATTGCAATTTTATTCAATGTTACTATTTAATTTAGACAAAATAAAATTTATAAGAGCTGCACTTAGGAATCGCCGTACTCCAAACTCTTCAAAAAAAGATTATAATGTATTGTATTCAACCTTTTTCATACGTCAATGAGTCGGCTCGGCGATGGTTACAGATATTTTAAAGTTTATAAGGGAGTATTTTCTTAGGAGAAGACTCTTTTGTTGTTATTTTGTTAAAATAAAATACGTACAACATATTAAATTCCTTTAAGAGGGATGTTTATAATACCACCAGAGGCACCTAGCGGAAAAATACGGAGCTTGCAATTTTAGACATTTTTTTGATAATTTACAATTTCAACTGTATTATTTAATACAGTGTACGTACTTGTATGTACTTATCTGAAAACATTAAAAAGAAAAATAGAAACTTAATTAGTCCAAGTCAAAGATGAACTTAATTTGTTACACATTTATGTCCACAGTAACGTTATTATTATATAAATATTTTACCGTCATATTTATTTTTAAAATTTAGTTTCTTAAGTTTTCTATGTATTGACATTTAGAGATTTTCGACTAATTCATATTTTTTATATTTATTTTAAAAAACATCAATTTTTATAAAAATATAAATGTAAATAACTTGAAATCCTTTTATTAATATGAAATCTTATTTAGGTATGGTCCCAATATTGAAGGTCGAATCAAAACATAGAAAACTTAATTAACTAAATTTTAATAATAAATATGACCATAAAATATATGTAATAATAGCGTAACTGCGGACATAAATATGTAAAAAATTAACTAACTTTAATTGAATAGACTTAAAAAATATATATTTTTCGTTATAATGTTTTCAGATACCTACACATTTATTAATTAATACAGTTGAAATTGTAAGTTATCAAAAAATGTCTCAAATTTTTGCAAGCTTCGTATTTTTTCGCTAGGTGCCTCTGTTGGTATAAGCATCCCCCTTAAAAGAAAATTAACTACTCCAAACGTCTAAAATATTGTTCTGTATTCGCCAGTAGGTATATTATTAACTATTTAGAATAAGTGATTAGGGGAATACCCAGTGAGTCTGAGAAGCAATAATTCACATGTACCTACCTAGTTGGAGGTAGTCGTAAAGTTTTGCACGACTCCGCACTAAGTTGAAATCCAATCAGTGACCTTCGCTGCCCTATGTAACTAGTTAGTGAACTATACATATGTCTCACAATGTTACTAAACAAGAATGGATATATAACAAACATAATATAATATGTTTTGTTTAGTATATTATTATACACGGATATAATATAGTAATATTCTTTAACTTTTCCGCAGTGCAGTAGTCAGTTATCGGCTTGAATAATTATTATAATACAGTGGTTAATTCTAGAGTATTTTCTGTGTTTTTGGAATTAGAATTTTATCGTCTTCTCGATCAAAAAAAAATAATTGAATTACCGGGATGAGAATATAAAATTCCATGACCGGGCTAATCAGCCATAATGTATTAAAAATACTACCGTTGCCATTGAAGGATACTGAGGAAACAAAAAATTGACGCAGTGTTTGAAATACTGGGTACAACAGCAAATAGGAAAAATCAAATGGTTAGGCTAAGGCCACATAGACAGGTGCCTTGCTAGGTGGTGACGTGCTAGGTGACATATCCTAGCGAACGGTCGCACACTATACTATCGCAATGGCCACACTGCACGCTTCGCTACTTGATTATTAGTCAACTAGTGAGTCTCCCGGCGAACAAACGTGTTGGTTATTTTTATTGTGTCACCTAGTGATTTTGCAAAATGGCGGATGTTTCTTCAGTATGACAAACATCAAACAACGTATATTTTGAGGAGTACGCATGGGATGAATTTACATTATGCACCCAACAAGTTCGAATTTGAGACTTTCGAAATTTTAAACTTAAATTGTCTGTGAGAAGTTGTTTTCTGGTTAGTTTTGAGAGTGACATCGTTGTTGACTTGAGCGCTCCTAAATGTCAAATTAATTTATACCTTTTATAATTATAGCACGTAGCGTGCAATGTGGCAGTAGTATTTTTAGTACACAAGCATAGCACCTAGCTCAGCACTAGCGAAGCACCTACATATGTGGCCTTAGCCTTACAGCTGAAAACTCTCACCTCCGTCGTACTCAGTATCTACCTGCAAATTCTCTATGATATGCATACAGTTTTTATAAAATAAGTATGCGGTACGTTTTTCGCTTATTTTATAATAAAAGTATTGATAGAGCATTCTCAATAAGTGATCAAATCAAATCAAATTTTATTTATTTTACATAAGTGTAGTGTAATTTAAAAATTATTATTAATAAGACGTACACAATATGACATTTAGAAACAAATAAATTATATTAACACAGTATACTCGGTATATTAAAATAGAGGTTATATGAAAAAACAGAAAAATGACAAAACAGAACATGACAAAACAGAACAACGATAAATATAACTATGACCTTTCAGGAAAAATATAAATTTAATATTGAAATTGTCATATCTCTATTATGTTGATAGATTTTTAATGGCACAGATTTTCAATACGTCATAATAAATCAAATTATATACCTAATTTCTGCATTCCTAATCGTTAGAAAGCCTCAAATAAACGGGACTTTGCCGGCAAGCTTAGGATATCTCATCTTAATCAATATAATATGTTTAAAATAATTGGGTGACTAGGTACAACAAAAAAATTACCTAGCCTAACCTAACCTTACCTAAATAGATTCCACAAAAATTAATGGTTCATTTTTCTCCTGGCTGTTCTGTTTGGTCACTTTTCTGTTTTGTCATGTTCTGTTTTGTCATTTTCAGTTTTGTCATATTCTGTTTTGTCATGTTTGTTTTGTCACTGTTCTGTTTTGTCATGTTCTGTTTTTTCCGGTTACCAAAAATAGAAATAGATGCAGTATTAAATTATTAAACAGTAGAAATATTAAAATCGAAAATTGTAAATTAGATACTAGGAATTTCGCCGAATGAACTAAGTAGACCCTATTTTAAGAAGTTATAAAACAATGCCCACTTATAAATACTCATGCTCAAGAAGGTCGAATATGTCAACATCTGATGCGATTTGGTTGAGTTATTATAGCCCTCCCAATTGGCATTATCAATGTCAGAATAGTCTTGCACCTTGGGAAAATAAACAATTATTGACACTCTAGATTTCTAACATATTATAAAGGACATAAATATCGGAAAAATACGTGACAACATATAAATTAATATCGTCTAGTGCAGGGATGGTGAGCCTATGGAACGCGAGATGATGTTGCTTGGCACGCGAATGTTTCATTTCGAAGAGAAAAGAAATTACTATTTAAAAAATGTTTCTTTTTATAAAAAAAGTTTTATGAATAAATATAATGTATTATACTTACGTAAGTAGGTACTTACTTATATACAATATTACAAAATATGCGTATTTTCTTCGGTTTTTCATATTATGCTTAGGTACCAATCGATGCGATCCCTAGCAACCACTAATATTGTTTTACTTTTTACGGATTTCTTCCGAAATAACTTTTCATACAAAACACAATTAACTGAAGGTGAATTCAATTCTACTTAAAGATGGCTAAAAGTATTAAAAGAATGCAATAGCATCGTGTTCTGATATATTCTAAAAGTTTCAAATGCCTAGCTAGTCGGGAAGTTAGTTAAAAATCGATTGCAAGATTTGTACTGGATAAACAACCAACCGGACAAACAAGAATATGACCTAATAAAAACTTTGTAAAAATGTAACTTAATTGGTAAAGCACATTGGCAGGAATCCGACAAAAGAATATTTTTTATCTATTTTAATTTTGTTAGGCTGGGCCTAATTGAAATTTAAACACTAACCAAACCATCTTCATTTTGTATTCTTAGTTCAATTAAAAAACAAATAATAAGTATGACTTACAAGGTTTAGTGAGCACTGTTTTTGTTGATTCTCTACAACCTACTTCCACCTTTCGTCAGTCAGTTCAAAATATTTTTATCGAAAATGTTTTTAATATTTTTTTGTTCAATGCATAAAAACGATAAGTGCAAATAATATTTTTTATAATAGCAGTTTCTTAAGTGTCGTGTGAGTATATTAATTTATATATTTTATTCGTTTATAAAATTGTGAATTAAAAAAAATGTCTCCGCCATGACAATGGTTTTATCCATTGCCGTGACCAGGAGTCGAACCTGGGTTACCACGGCCACAACGTGGGGTCCTAACCACTAGACGATCACGGCTATCGGAGACGGTGAAAGCGTCGAGAAAAATAAATATCATACGGTTATTAATAATGTTATCTAAATTGAGTTCACTGGGTGATGTTCATATGCTATCTTTCAGCCTACCTACTTATTCAATTCAAATTGAAAAAAAAATTTTTTTTTACATACAGTGAACATTACAAATTATAAATTTAAGACGTTTACAACATGACATTTGAATGCAGAGAAATACTATTAAAACAGTTTAAAGAAGAAGAAAAAATATGTGCTGTATCATAGAAACAGTTTAAAAAGTAAATATTACATAAAATATTATATAAAATATAGGTAAAACATGGAAGTACACGAATGAGCTAAGTGGACCCTTTTTTAAGAATTCATAAAACAATACCCATCTATACTCATCCGCACGTAGGTGTAATATATCAACATCCGAAGCGATTTGGTTGAACATAGTAATTGCACTCCGAATTGGCATCACCGATGGCAGGTTAGTTCTGCACCTTGGGAGAACAAACAACTAATGCTCCCAATTATTAAGATAGTTATCAAGGACACACAGGTCAATACTACCAATAATGGCAGAGTTCTCATTTACACCACGTAAGGTCGAAAGAAAAAGTCAGTTGGATAAAGCCACGGATAGTATCCATATAACCTTAAATAAAGGAGGAAAGTTATATTTGTTTTGGGGCGTTTGGTAGAGAGTGAAATTTAGAGCTGCGTGTGCACACCGTTACGAAAGTGCGCAACAGTATAAAGTTAGCTGCAAATCAGTCAGCTGTATACAAACGCAAGTTTGATAGTAGAATTATTGTTCCTTTGCCTAGGCAACAAATGTATTATTGTCAGCTATTTGCAATTCCCTGCATGCCAGAAGAGAACCTCAACCTGGCTTGCCTGTTCTTCAAGCCCACTGGATTCCGGCGTACTGAAAGGCCGCTAAATACTATCTACAGAGTGTATACGGCGAAGCTATGAGATGCTGGTTTGACCTGGAACAAAGCAAGGATACTGGCGAGCGACAGGGTTTCTCGAAGGCGCCACGCGGTGTCCATATGCTCCAATTAAGAGGCGGATATGGCCAAGAAGAAGAAGATATTATAATATTATTCTATAACAATATAGCATGGTAGAACTGTGTGCATATCATATAGAAGTCAAATTGTAATGTTATATTGTCAATAAATATCAATACCAAGAGGATGTTTAGACAATTCACACGTTTTATAAACTTTTTCAGTAATTAACTAAAAAAAACTGTAGCGAGCCGAATATTCTTCACCGTTGCCAAAAAAACTCCTTAATTAAGTCTAAGTGAAGGAAATAAAATTCATAACCATTTTTACTTTTCCCGGGCGATTCGACGCACACCTCCTTTTTTTAATTGACTTTAATTAAAGAAAACTGAGTTTTTTTGGTGGCATTTACAATCTTTTGAATTTTTACATCAATGGGGGTGAGTTATTAATGTCGCTCGTAGTGGTTTTCAATAGAATTTCAATTTTCTTTTCACAAAAGAGACTACAATATACGTTGCGTAGAAAATCAATTTCACCTACATACACAATAATAATATATGATACCTAATTGTAATAAAATCGCAGTAGAAGTCAATGATTTATGAGTCATGTCGAACATATATTATTAATTAATAATTACAAGATAAAAATAACTTTTTATATGCATCGTTTTTAAATTTTCTGTTGAATCATATAAACTTGACTTGACTAGCTTAAACGATCAAAAAAAATGTACTTGATAGAAATAATACTGAAATTTCATTTTGACATGTCATATTGATTTCCATAGTAACGCACGTATATATTAATATTTTTTTCTGGGACCCCAGACCCGTACCAATAATGGTGTCGAAATAACTTCTCATACAAAACAGAATAAACTGAAAATGAATTCAATTCTACTTAAAGATGGCTAAAAGTATTTAAAAATGCATTGGCATCGTGTTCTGGTATATTTTAAAAGGTTCAAATGTCTAGCTAGTCGGGAAGTTAGTTAAACATTGATTGCAAGATTTGTACCGGACAAATAAGAATACGAGCTAAGAAAAACGTTGTAAAATAGGCCTGTCTGTTAAATGTCTAGTGTGGTACCTATCAGTTTATAAAAAAATATATATTCATTTGAACATACATAATGTTTTTCAAACACTTCTGAGAAAATATATAACCAATAGAAAAAATCTTTTAAAAAAAAATTACGACACCCGGCTGGAATCGAACCTGAATCTCTTGGGTTTACGCCCATTCCGCGTATTGTCTATTATACTACTAGGTGACATACTAATAATTACGACAACTTTTAACTATTGGTCTTTTAATACCTGCTCATCAGCGCCCCTTCAAATCAAGCTACTATTGGCAATTGGTTTTTGTTTATATTCATTAATTCGTATGACGACAGGATTTAGACCAGTGTTTATGCGGACCCGCGCCGGTCCCATTGTTATAGCCCTGCATTTTTGAGCCCATCTTTGTATTCTTATCAAGTATTAATAAGCAGCATAATGAATGTCTGCAAATGCGTTTGATAAATATTTGTTTTATCACACCATTATTCGTATCAATCTAAATTGTCTATATATTTATTTAGAAAAATAGTATTATGGCATTACAGCGATTGGCCAATGCGCCATAATGCATAATGCATACAAATTATAAAAACGACTTAATTACAAATAACAACCAATATAAGAAGATAGTAGATAAGGAAGTATGTGCTTATGAAGATGTTAATGTAAAATGATGAATACAAAAATAAATTTTACCTATTTAACACGTCCACAAATATGATATCTAATATATAAAAATTAATATTTGTGTGTTTGTTTGTTCGTATTTAATGCGCAGCCATACCGTTCATCCAATTGCAATAAAACTTTGTAAACTTATTGCTTGCACTTGCGGGAAGAGTATAGGCTATACTAATATATAAAAATAAATGTCTGTCTGTCTGTGTGTCTGTCCCGTATGCGTTCCTATACCATTCATCCGATTGCAATGAAATTTTGGTAAGTGGTTGCATGCACACCCATGAAGGTTTCTGAATTAGAAAAATCATCATCTTCTTCTTCTTCTTCATTATATTTTCTTTTATTCGTATGGTTCCTATACCATTCATCCGATTGCAATGAAATTTTGGTAAGTGGTTGTATGTACACCCATAAAGGTTTCTAAATTAGAAAAATCATCATCTTCTTCTTCTTCTTCATTCTATCTTCTTTTATTCGTATGGTCCCTATACCATTCATCCGATTGCAATGAAACCTTCGTCAGTTGTTGTGGTAACACCCTCAATGGTTTTTGAATTAGTACAACCATCTTCTTCTTCTTCTTCTATTCTATATTCTTCTATTCGTATGCGTTCCTATTCCATTCATCCGATTGCAATAAAATTTTCGTCAGTAATTGTGCCAACACCCACGAAGGTTTCTGAATTAGTACAACCATCTTCTTCTTCTTCTTTTTCTTCTTCTTCATTCTATCTTCTTTTATTCGTATGGTCCCTATACCATTCATCCGATTGCGATGAAACCTTCGTCAGTTGTTGTGGTAACACCCGCAATGGTTTTTGAATTAGTACAATTATCTTTTTCTTCTTCTTCTTCTATTCGTATGCGTTTCTATTCCATTCATCCGATTGCAATAAAATTTTCGTCAGTAATTGTGTCAACACCCGCGAAGGTTTCTGAATTAGTACAACCATCTTCTTCTTCTATTCTATCTTCTATTCGTATGCGTTCCTATACCATTCATCCGATTGCAATGAAATTTTGATCAAGTGTTGTGCTCACGCCGCAAAGGTTTCTGAATTGTTACAACTATTTTCTTTTTCTTCTATTCTATCTTCTTCTATTTGTATGCGTTCTTATATCATTCATCCAATTGCGATGAAATTTTGACCAGTTGTTGTGAGTACGCCCGCAAAGAGTTCTGAATTAGTACAACCATCTTCTTCTTCTTCTATTCGTATGCGTTCCTATACCATTCATCCGATTGCAATGAAAATTTGACTAAGTGTTGTGTTCACGCCCGCAAAGGTTTCTGAATTGATACAACCATTTTCTTCTTCTTTTTCTTCTATTCGTATGCGTTCTTATACCATTCATCTAATTGCGATTAAATTTTGACCAGTTGTTGTGCGCAAGCCCGCAAAGGTTTTTGAATTAGTACAACTGCCTTCTTCTTCTTATTCTATTCGTATGCGTTCCTATACCATTCATCCGTTTTTTTGGATCCATCCGGAACTTTGGTGAGTTGTCGTGCGCACGCCTGCAAAGGTTTCTGAATTAGTACAACCATCATCTTCTTCTTCTATTCGAATGCCTACCTACACCATTCATCCGATTTCAATGAAACTTTGGTGAGTTGTCGTGCGCATGCCCACGAAGATTTCTGAATTAGAAAATCATCTTCTACTTCTATTCGTATGCGTTCCTATACCATTCATCCGATTGCAATGACATTTTGATCAAGTGTTGTGCCCTTGCCCGCGAAGGTTTTTGAATTAGTACAACCATCTTCTTCTTCTTCTATTCGTATGCGTTCCTATACCATTAATCCGAATGCAATGAAACTTTGGTGAGTTGTCATGCGCGTGCCCACGAAGATTTCTGATTTAGAAAATCATCTTCTTCTACTATTCGTATGCGTTCCTATACCATTCATCCGATTGCGATGAAACTTTTGTCAGTTGTTGTGCGCACACCTGCAAAGGTGTCTAAATTATTATTATATAAAATACAAAGTTTGTTGTTTGTTTGTTCCATCCAATTTTGATTTTTTTTTACTACATATTAACAACATTAATAACGTTTTCATATTTTGGATTCGATTTTAATTTAGTGTTCTTATGTTTGACCTTTACTCCTATTAGAATTATTTTCATATTGCCATATTGTATTACAAAGATATTTTAATATTAAAAAAATAATTACCTATTATTATTTTTCAAATATCTAAGATAAATATAACCACGAAGCGACCCTGTGCGAAGCCGGGTACTTCAGCTAGTAGTTAATAAAAAAAAATCAATCTTTATGGTGGCATCAAATAATTCAATCGCATATGCGACAGGATACCATGAAGACCGTAGAGTTACCAGTGATATTGGTGAGAACATGAAAATAATATGCCATACTATGTATTATTAATTTTTGTTTTATATAAAATCAAAATAGCTTTTCAATTCAGTTTTAATTCAACCAGAAAGACACATCGACTGCTTTCAATCACTGTATCAAACCAGGCTGTTAACAAGTCTAAAACAAAATCTATCATTAAATATATTATTACCTTAGGAGATAATATATGCCAGGGGTACCATTTCAGTGGATACCAGAAAACCTGGACTGGAATGAGGTTATAAAGAAAATATGCCAAAGTATGTGGATAGCTTTTCACCATAGGGCATCATTAGAAAAGGGGAAATGGAGTAAGTCTATTCTACCATCACCACGAGAGGTGCCCTGGTTTGTAGTCTTCTTTGACGAGGAATGAGCTTAAGTTAATACTGAGGCTAAGAATAGGGCACACCATGGGCAAAAGATTTGATGTCGTCATGGGAAGAAGCGAATCGCAAGTCTGCGATGAATGTCATGTTTTAGAGGACATTGCCCTAAATATGAACTTCACAAAGTACAGCTGCGAATTGCGGATATCTATGAGAATGTCGACGAATTGAAGGGTATCCTGGCGGTGGGTAAGACAGAAGAGCTAGGCAAAATTGTAAAGTTATTTAACAGAATAGGAGTGAGGACCTGATCAACGCATCCCCTTCTAGAAGAGAAGAGGCGATATGACAGCGAGTCGCAGTCAAAGCCTCGGTAAAATCACAAAAAAATATATATATATTATTATCTTCTAATAAAGCCAGTTTAAATATAAAAGGAGTTTATAAGTTAATTCCGCCATTTCATAACACCATGTGACATTCCAAAAAAAATGATCCCCTCATGGAAGACGTCAATCCAAATGCAATTAATTCCTACTCGAGAATAAGGAAAGTTACATAAAAACTCGTCAAGACTGCAACACGTCGAATTTTTTATGTGACTTTGTTGATAATTTTATAGTAGTAATAGTTTAATTATATTTTCAATAACTGAACACTAAACGAATAGAAATCAAAAATTACATTATTATAATATGATAATTGGTGTAAAAAGTGCAAAAGCCAACGACCTTGATTGCTTGACACTGTCTAGAGATAGTAGAATGAACAATATTTATTTAGATAGTAATATTAGTGTGATATTTATTTTTCTCAGCGCCTTCACCGTCTCCGATAGCCGTGATCGTCTAGTGGTTAGGACCCCACGTTGTGGCCGTGGTAACCCAGCAGCCCGAATTCGTAACTATCGACTCGTGTGGTCGACAACCGTGTGGGATGACAAGTTAGTATCGCCCGTTTCATGTCGTATACGATAACACCTATTTTTGAAGCCACTCGCTACGGACTATTTTAATTCGCGAGTGACCAGTTGGCAACATCGCCAAAACCGAGAAAATCGGTGTCTATGGTACAAGATGAAACGTCAAAAATGAAATGTCAAACGAAATCATTATTTTTGTTGGTTATGTTTGTGTATAATTCCTATAATATTCGATTGATTTAGTATAATATGATATAGATATATGTACGTAGAATATAACCTTACATAATTGCGAAACCATATGATATTATTACACTGTAAAACAAGATTTAACAAAATAAACACAATGTCTTCAATAACATTTATTTGTATGTAGGTATTTATTCATTACAAACCATTATAAAACATTAACATAATTAATTGAACTCAAGATAACAGAGTATTAAGTAACATTGTGAATAATATAATAATTTGGCATCTTTATTGTTTATAAATTGGTAATTGTCGTGGACGACACCTAACTTATTCATTTTGACATTTTGATTTTCAATGTCACTGTCACATATGAAACGAAATATCAAAATAAACATGTAAATCGGGAAACAGGAACACGAATTTACGTCCTTCGTCGAGCAAAAGAAAGGAGAAGCTTCAATAAAGTGATCTTAATTGAAATTAGGTAAGGTTATGTCCATCTCAACATTACACCTAGGTAGGTACCTACCACTTTTGTTTTCTCTATGGATATAATATTATAGGTAAACGTCAAAATATAACATACATCTTCTGTCTTTGATTCATTTTAAGCTATACAACACCCATATTTATTTTTTCGGATTGTAAACTCTTCAGGCTTGTAGGTAGTAACATTGAATTTACGATGAAATAGTCGCCGGGAACTCCTGTGAAATCAAAATACCTACTATATAGTAAACGCGACGCAAAAATTACATCATTCGTTTCCTTTATCCAGTCTGGTAAGGTTACGTTTTTCTATTTTTTTCAGGTCAAGATGGAAAGAAAACCATATTGTAGTGTGCAGCAGAAAACAATCTTGTTGGATTTCATGGGCAGTGAGCCGGAATTGGTAATTGGGAAGTTCTCAAACACCTTCACATTCCAAGACGCCCAACGTAAATGGCAAGAAATCACTCTAACTTTGAATGCGATTCCGGGCTCAAATAAAGACTGGAAGCATTGGAGAAAGGTGAGTACCCACTACCCAATACTATACATATGCTATAAGTACTAACTTAATATATTTTGAGTGCCCAGCAGTGATTCATTAATATAAAAATACAACGGAGGCACGATCGAACTGTGGTCGGTGTAATACCGATAATTTGTGGTTCGGTATTTCATAATTATTCAAACAGCGTTCAATGTGCGTTTAATTTTTTGGGTTTTATGAAAGGGTGTCACAAGTATTATAAGGTCGAATACCCGTACTAGTAAAATCATGGAAACAGCTGTGTATATTTATAATGGGCCTCTTTAAAGTTAATTTATCTCAAGTTGACGCATGGTGTACCTAGTTAAATTATACCAACCTTTTAGTTTGTACGCGTTTGGTTATTTGTTCGGGGTCTTTTATTGTTGACACGCCTTAACTTGACAGATGATATAGGTGAAGGTGTGTTTAACTAATGGTTAATAATTTGCAGACATGGCACGATATACGGAATAAAACGAAAGGGAAGCAAGCCGCAATAATCAGAGACTCGACTGCTACAGGAGGCGGACCTTCAACTGCCCAAGTTTTAACCGGAATAGATCTGCAAGTATTGGAATTCGTACATCCGACATCCGTCCGAGGCCTAGATGAAGTACCGGAGTCAATGATTGAGAATCCAGATGACGATACCATTGAGGAGTTGGCCGTGCCAACATCACAGCGTAGGGTACAGGTGGCAGCGCCAGAATATTTGCATGTTTCAGAGGTAGTAGGCCCACCGTGTCTACCACGTAACAAGGCGTCAAACTTAAAGGCAATGTGTGACATTGGCAAAAAACACATGGAAATATTGGATAAATTTCAGCAAGATACGTTGAAAATGAAGGAGATGAAATTAAACGAGGTGTGCAACACGCACAGCACGTTCTGTACGTTGCTTCGGGAGATGTTGGACACACAATCCCGTAGTACTGTCGCGCTTGAGTCAGCTCTAAATATGGCTCAAGATGTCATAAATGACAATAGAACAGCATC
Organism: Rhyacophila brunnea; assembly: GCF_057557595.1. Taxonomy (NCBI): domain Eukaryota; kingdom Metazoa; phylum Arthropoda; class Insecta; order Trichoptera; family Rhyacophilidae; genus Rhyacophila; species Rhyacophila brunnea. The sequence continues at coordinate 22,935,878 of NW_028232904.1, read as the reverse complement.
TCGCGAACTGATTGCATCAAATTTACGTATAGCTACGGCATTAGAATCGATAGCAAATTTTATTTCGTCGAGCGATTAGACCAACACAGATATTATTAATAATTTACCTTTCAATCTCTACCTTGGATGGTAGGTTGACTTTGCACAAACACATTTACTTAATGGATTTTGCTATTTCTAATTCTTCACTTGTCCTTGTTGATTTTGTGTCAATTTATTAATTTTTCTTTATTACAGACTTAATGGTGAGTATGGTTTAACGAATCAATTGATTCATTTTAAAAACTGGCGTTGTCACCTATAAACTTATTATTTTTAATATTATGTAGGTACTTATTTATTCAGTTTCATAACCTTTGCAAGCATCACTCAATATTATTTTAGCAGATTATGATGAGCACACATTTAACTACTTTGTTACATAAAAGTTTTATTATTGAAATATGCAATAATTAACATCAATTAGTTAATAAATCAAATATAAAAAAAAAATCTAAAATCCATTTCAGATGCATAAAAATATTAATCATACTGCGGGTTACGTTGGAGCCTCTATTAGACAGGGCTGTTTATATAATATTTGCTACATGCTAATCTGATTTCAGGTTAATCATATTTTCCACTTGATATTATATACATGGAGTGATATAACTCCTGGAAGATATGCCAATGTCGGTCGAAGATTCTGGATTAACCCGCCGAATGGGTGATGTATCAATAATGTAGGCCCGACAAAGGAAAGTCCATGTAAATGTATTTACTACCTTCATTTTTCCTTATTATAAATAAAAATTATTAAATTAATAGGTATAGTCAAGTTGGTAAACTTGCGTTAATTACTGGTTGGACATTTTCCTTCGTCGGGGAACCTTAACGAGTTTGGTCACCAAAACACTATTGAAAGATTTTATGGATAAACTGATTAAATATTGCTAAAGAAACATAAAACATTGATTTAATGTTGTTATAATAATTTAATAAGACATTTTTATTCAGATTCCATATTGTCTTTATAATGCTTTCGTGACTTGCATTACCTCAAGGGTCAACATGGAAACATGCTCTTGTTAGTTATAACATTTTTAATACAAAATATAGTCTAAAGTCTTATGTAATCGAAGATATGGATGTGTAACTGATATAATATTGCAGATAGTCTATGATTGCAGCTTTATAGTTTATTCATAATAAATATATAACCTATATTTTTTACGGCCCAACGGTGGCCGATGGCGGCTAATGCGTCAGCTTATAATGTGGTGGGTCCCTGGTTCGAATCCTGGGTCTGGCAAATACACATTGTTTTTCATCATGTGTTTGTTTGGAGTCGGAATATTCATAGGTATAACAAATGGATAACATCCGTTTCTTGTAAAAGAAAAAAAAACTGTTAATACAAACCAAAAAGGTCCATATGATCTTCGGATCAGACATGGTCCAAAAAAACTTATAATTACATTAGACTGGAATGGCATTGGGTTTTGCTTGATCCAGTGGATTTTTTACTTAGTAGAGATTATGAAATAAACAATAATTTTTTCTAATATAATTTTCATGCAATTGTCAGGCTCTCAAGATATTCTAAAACCAACTCAGCTATTGTGCATATTTCTAATCAACTATAATGTCTATAGAAACATGATGAAAGCCAATCAATTCAATGGGTCGTGGATAAATATTTTTGGGTTGATATTGTAATTTTATGTAAATTCAAGAAGTCAACTACCTAATTTTTTGCATGATTCTAGATTCACTGATGTAAGCAGATGGAATTTTTCTACTCGGCGCTTGTAGCTCTACAGAGGACTGGTGCAGCCGACTCTTCACTGATTCATGGACATTCTAGTTTTAAAAGCAATGCATTGTAATTAAATATATTATGTATGCAGAGCGTACATGACTGAGGTTTAAACCATGATTTTTTGAATAAAAAATAATGCTTTGGGAAAATTGCCTTTATATAATTATTTTCTTACCCTCCAATTCCATTGAATGTCAATCATAATAATCAAGTAAATAATTTATTCAAAACAGTTTTTTACACACATTGAACATACATTGCATATTTCATTGATTGGTTAAATATGAATTCAGTTTTAAGGTGCACTGATCATATCATTTAAAATTTACCAATGAATACAAAAAAATAATCAAGATGATTTTACAATAACTCCAAAACTGTTGACATCTGTTCGTTGAAGGGTGGGTCATTTCTAGTTGCATACTATTTAATGATTGTTTTTATAAAGAAATGTACTGTTTGATAAAATATGTAGTGTTCGACGAACGCATACTTTATAATAGATTTCAATAAATTGTTAGTTGTAATTGAATTAAAATACTCAAATGAAAATTATCAGTAAATCACATTAACTTGCTTGTCCCCCGAAAGTCAAAATTTCATAATACGGTAGGTACTATTAATTTATAATACAACAGTAGTCGGGGGCATCACATCATGTACGTAATACGTGTGACGCACACCACATTAATCGTTTTGAACTTACCTCCGTACGTCACTTGATGTGGTGTCTTTATGAGATTCATTCATTAATCCCAGATATACTCTTATGAAAAAATATGCATAGCATAATTGAAGGGAGAATACTTACCGAACATTATCCCATCTATGTAAGAAGAAAATATTCTACATTGATCGCAGTTTTAAAAATTTTTAATTGACTTTATTTAAACTTATAAATTTATGCATTTTCTTATAAGGTTGTGATGTAAATGGTTTTTGAATTATATTCGTCAATGGTGAAATATTAACAAAATGTATTTTAGGATTTAATTCATCCGAGGGGTGGCTATGACTCTTGGTTCCGCCCATAATATAATTGGAGCTGGCTCAATCACACGCTATGGATACCTTAAGAGGGTGCTAAGCAGAGGCCAAATAAATATACATATGCTATTTTTTTTATTGTGTTAACTGTCAATTCATGGTGAAAATGCATTGTATTAATGATTTAAATTAATTCTTCTTCTTCCACGGCGCTACATCCCGGGGTGGGATTTGGCCTCCTCCACAACCGCTCTCCACTCACTCCGGTCTCTCGCCAAACTTCTCCAGTTACCGGGTCTTCCTATAAGAAGCCAGTCCACTTCTACGGCGTCAGCCCATCTCCTTCTTGGACGGCCTCTGGGTCTCTTCCGTTGAGGTAGCCACTTCGTCATGATCCTTGGCGCTCTAACTTCAGGCATTCTCTCCACATGTCCCGCCCATCGTAGTCTTTGGAACTTACAGTATCTTATGATTGTGATTTAAATTAATAATAGCAATAAATTATAGGTAAGTATATATTCATTGTATAAATTAGTCATGAAGGAAGCTACATGTTAAGTTATATCAAGAGCATGTTTCCATGTTGACCCTTGAGGTAATGCAAGTCACGAAAGCATTATAAAGACAATATGGAATCTGAATAAAAATGTCTTACTAAATTATTATAACAACATTAAATCAATGTTCTATGTTTCTTTAGCAATACTTAATCAGTTTATCCATAAAATCTTTCAATAGTGTTTTGGTGACCAAACTCGTTAAGGTTCCCCGACGAAGGAAAATGTCCAACCAGTAATTAACGCAAGTTTACCAACTTGACTATACCTATTAAATTTAATAATTTTTATATAGGGAAAAATGAAGGTAGTAAATACATTTACATGGACTTTCCTTCGTCAGGCCTACGATACTTCACCCATTTGGAGAATCTTCGACGACATTATAATACTATAACCTAAGATGATAATAAAATAATAAGTACCTATTAAACTAAATATAAATAATTACATGGCTTTACGATGTTTAACTAAGTGTTATGGCGACTGAAATAGTTACGTATAAGTCTACTTTGAACTCTTTGGCCGGCAATCAAATCTGGATTTGTCCGCCTATTACGAGGCGGTTCTTCTACATAAATAAACTCATTATTTACATCACCAAAATCCAAAGTCTCATCAATTGGATCGGGTTCAGGCATATTGCTCTCGATACATAAATTATGGAGAACGACACATGCATTTATAATAAGTGATGCTTTTTTTGGTGCATAATGAAGGACTCTGTGTTTTAGGAGACATCGGAAACGCATTTTTAAAACACCTATGCAACGCTCGACAGTTGCCCTAACTGTGGTGAATTTGGTATTAAAACGTTCCTCTGGCGAATTCGGCTCTACGGTATGTAAAGGAGTCATAAGCCATGATCTTAAAGGATAGCCTGAATCCCCAAGCAAGTAAGAGTTGTCTTCTCCGTGGCTATGTAAACGTCTGAGCATCGGTTCAACATTACTGTTGGTGAGTATATATGAATCATGTGCACTTCCTGGATAACGTGCGTTCACATTTAGAATTTTTAAATTCACATCACATACTAACTGAACATTTATCGAATGGTATCTTCTACGATTAACATAAATATGCTCTGGGCTTAATGGATCATGTTTATTAGGTGGAAAGATGGCTACATGAGTACAATCAATACACCCTATTATCCCTGGAAACTGATACCTGGAGTAAAAACCATTCCGGATGCCTTGAAGTCCCTCTGGGCTTGTAGGGAATTTAACCCACCGATTAAAAATATCGGGTGAGTTTAAGGCAGCCACCACTTCACTCAGAACACGTGATACGCAAGACTGGGAAACTCGTATTAAGCCATTTGCAACAGGCATTTGGTATGAACCGGTTGCGAAAAAATTTAATGCTATTAGAACCTTACTTTGAATGTCAAGGGCGGAGCGTCTCCTTCGCAAAACAATATATGGCGTGAGAATTTGTGAAAGATATCTCACAAGCTCTTTGTTTAAGCGGAAATTACGTATAAATAGTGCATCACTGAGTAAAAAAGCATTTTCAGATAAGTTAGCATAATTATTTGATCTGTTTCGCGGATGATTACGTGATCCTAAAACTGCAGCAAAAGAAACTATTTCTGGGATTGACATCTTTTAAAATAATTGGGTGAACGATACAAGCATATAGCAATGCTTTGGCGAAATATAAAATAATAATATATAATTATTCTCGCGAGTAAAGATAAGATAATAGTGTCCGATCGCAGTTTAGTCCGTCACCTTTGACAGTTCGAAACTAAACTACCTACGTATCGGCGCGAGACATCAATGCGAGAGAGAGAAAGAGAGACTCAAGTCGTATGGCCGTCTCTGGTCACGAGTACCCTTTGGTATGTGCAATATTGTCGACACAGATTAAGACTAATTCAGGTAGTGATAAGTTTCGACATGCCTTATTTCGATAACCTACGTCACTTTCGCGAATGACTACGATGTTTCACACGAGTCGTAAGTTACGGAATCGACCTGCAGGTTCGACTCCTGGTCACGGCAATGGATAAAACCATTGTCATGGCGGAGAATTTTTTTTTTAATTCACAATTTTATAAACGAATAAAAAATATTTAATTTTACCATTATTTCTTCTTCTCTCTTATGAGAGTAATACATATTTGTTATAATGTAAATTTCATATTATGAACGTCCTGCATTTGATTATTGTTATATCCACAATGTTTCATTTTCTTAAATAAAAAAATATAAATTTACCTACCTGATACTTTAGAGCAGGGTTCCCCAAACCTTTTCTGCAATGGAACACTTCGCAAACCCGGAAACTTTACCGGAACACTTAGTTTATTTTGTAGGTTATTTATTAGCGCGGCTAACCGTTCTGCCAATTTTGGAAATTATCGTTAAACTGACGAGACTTGTCAACCGGTCAATTAAAAACAATATACCCCATCTTATTCATGGGCACAGTGTGAAAAATTATGGTCCTCCGCCTGTACCTAGATCATGGCCCCCATATCCCGAAGCGGGCCCCCTACTTATCGCTAAGGTTAAAGGCAATGTGACGATCTACAGTTGCATATTCCAAATGGTGTTCGAGGTAAAATTAAGGGTATTTTAGCGGTTTTTTTTATTTTTAATATACCCACTTTTATGTTGATATGCACAATTATGGACATGTCAAATATCGACAACAATTAAAAATAATGGCAAAACTACATAATATTAAATGTTAGCACGCTTGAAGTAAAACAGCGCTATTAATGCATGTTTGTGATTGTGTTTATCTCACTTGGCTGGTCGATCTCTCACGCTGGGCGCGTAAGCCCAGACCCCCAAGCTAGAGGCCTGTCAGCCCCCCTCCCCTTGTGGGAGCCACGACCTATCTAGATACTTGACGCCATAAACATCAGTGGAGATACTACCTATTCAGGTTCGGCGGAACATAGTTTGGGAAACCCTGTTTAAGAGACTGCTACTACAAAAAATATTTGTAGGTATAGAGTGTCTTTATGCCTTGAAATAAACATTTGCGATAACATATTTGGAACTGGCTGGCGAAGGGTGGGGGTAGGCTATGAAGATTCATCAACACTAAACTTTGTCAGTCATACATAGGTATTTGTTTTCATTGAAATAAGACTACATAATATGGTGTTGGTTAATTTTTTTAAATTCAATTAAGCCTTGCGAAAACCAAGCCATAACAGATCTATATCTGTCTATAAAATAAAATATCTAAAATTATGTTATTAAATCATACATAGCTTTGGATATTTTATAAATTGAATACTATTTTTTAATCTATTATAGTTTGGTTTAGGCAGGGTTTAATAGTTTTTTTTTTGAATCAGCGATGTGTGTAATACGTATTCTTAATCCAACATAACAAATAGGTATGAATAAAAAAATATGCACAATTTTGTCGTATCGCCCAACACAAGCCAACACTATTATGGTTTGGCTTAGGAAGGGTTTAATTTATTTAAAAAAATAATTAACACCTCTAAATTGAAGATCTTGGCATAAAAACAGCAAATGTCACAAAACACTTTTTTTTCAGGAGAGGGTAAAAACATAATATCTTGGTTGTCAATTTTTTTTTATTAATTTGACAATGAGAAATTATAGAGAAACCGTATATGTACTATATGAATGTAAAAAAAGTATTAAATTCATTTCGGTTAAATAGATATTTAAAAAAGAATGAGTGTGACATTTGCTGTTTTTACACAATTTTTGGACATATTTGTTGTTTTTATTGCAAAATTGAAAAGATCGAAATGTAAATAGTATGACTAAAACTATAATTTTATTAAATAAAATAAAGAATATATTTTTCTATTATTTTTTAATGATAAAACAACTTTTAATAAGGTTTGGACATATTATTTACCTATTAACAAACGACTTCAATGTTTCTAAAAAATCAAGAATTAAATATTTGAAAAAATGTTTTAATCATGTGCGGGTTAATACTGATTAGCTTCATATTATTATTATTGATTTAATTTTATAAAACACATTTTTTAGTATCTACTTATTCCACTTTTAATAAATAAATCTGGACCGGTTTCGTACGCCTGTTTTTCTGCCAACTGTTTTCAACAGTTGAAAATGTTCCTCTAAGGCGGACGAAACCTATCCAGATTTATTTATTAAAAGTGGAATAAGTACTAAAAAAATGTGTTTTATTAAATAAATCATTAACACAATGGATTTCTACCATGAATTGATAGTTAACACGAAAAAAGAAAACCGATTAGCTTCGTCTGACACCTTCACTATCAGCAAATTAAACGATACATTTATTGGGTTTTGTAAATATTAAGCTAATTTTAAAATATTTTTTTATTTAGCTCCTTTCAATGGAACTAATCCATCATATGTTGTTTTAAATGCAATCGTGACTTGCATTTGATTTTTATTCACTACATTGAATCTATACCACAGCCTAGAGAGAAACTGAAATGTTCGCAAAGCACTTCTCCCTTACTAGCCTGGTCTATTTTGTACATTATAATTAGCTGTAACATAAAAGACTGAAAGTTCTTCTAATGTTATTTAACAATGCAACGACTACATAGCTATCTGATACTTACATAAGGTAGGAAAGATTTGTCACATGAATGTAACATAATGAGTAATTTGAGCTTTACCTACATCAGACTTATACTTCTGAAGCCGCTCGTTCCGACCTCGCTCTCTCGTCCACCTAACTTTGCCACCTTCTGGTGTAGAACATGAGAATTTCTTATCAAAAGGAGTGGATCCGACCGCTATTTGGAGCAGCTAAACCCACGCCGGGAAGCAACTCCCTTGGCGTGGATTCCCAGACTCACCAGGAGTCTGGAGTTAGGCTTGCACGTTTCCTTCAACCTTTGAGGTACCCCCGTCCAACAGGGTTGGACGCCAGCTAGCTTTTCTTTGGGAGGGAAACAGCTGCAAAAGACCATGTGTTTACTGGGACTCTAGGTTGATAAGTGAAAGAGGTTTCAAAGTATATCGCTGAAATGCGGTTACATTTAATGAGAGATTATTTCAGCGAAGGTTTACAAAAGATTATATTTAAAAGAAGTGGGACGGAGGTTCTCACAGGAGCGTCTCCGTCACCAGCAAATGGCACTAACCTAGACACAATTTATAATTACATATTTACATGCATCGAGCCCTCCTCAACGTCCTTCCATTTCCAAGTCCAAGGGGTGTATTCCCGGGTGAAGATGACACTAGCACTTTACCCTTCGACACGGGTATGGAAATATGCCATCCATTGTTGAAGCGTGTGCTCCTAACACGACCGCGTTGCGCGGCACGAGCGCGTCCGCCCGGTAGAACGGTTGAAACCAGAAGAAGGAAGTTGCCTCCCACGCACTCGTGTTCTCCCCCCGCCGCTACGTCCCCCCCACCTTGTCTGCTCCGGCCGTTGATTATTTGCAGCCAGCATGAGTTTGGTGTTGCCAGTTAAGAAAGTATATTTATGGTTTCTTTAGGTGACAAGTTCATCGCGTTACATCACCCGCTTGGTCAGGAAGAAATTGAGTCATGGGTGTCAATTTCCTGCCAGGGGCGTTCTCCGCTTCTTGGTGATGAGAAGTTGGTGCAGTCAGGTGGGACGGTCGGGGCAGGTGACGAAACTGCTGACGGCGGAGCTGCTGACGGCGATCCAGCGCAGACCCTCTTGTGTGCTGGTGAAATGCGCGCCAACGTCTCCTCGTCGCTCCTTGCTCCCTTCATCCATCCTTCTGGGGGGGTTACCTTGCATCACATAGAGGCCTTTTTAAGAAATATAGTTTTGCACAGTACAAATTTTACAAATTAAAGTATCTGTCAACAATATGACTATTGTTCGGTAATCAAATTACAGTTTTTGACGGAACTCATCCTTGATGAGGCCGTCGGCTACTTGGCTGATTACATTTCTTACAATCTTCTCCATTGAGAAGTTGTTTCCTAATTGACAGACAGTTGGACCTCTGTCTCCCCACGCGGGCCTTGCATGTAAGCATGTCGCAAGGGCAGGAATGATAGGTTTATCGGTGCTGTCTAGGCACGCTTACGACTATCTAGTGTGGTGGGGCTCTTCAGACCACCTCCACTTCTATGGTATCCTGACCGATGCCAGACCTAGATGTAGCTTCAGTTTCCCATTCTAAAAGGAGTCTATCCTTCTTGAACTGGTACTTTTTGAGTTTGCCGCTGCTTCCTCCCACAGCTCAAAGCAAACCGATTGCTAATGCAACTTATTCTCAGCGCTTGAGAACCTAATTCTCAGCGCTCCTTCTTCCGCGTCTGAGGTATGCCATTTCGGGCTCCCTCATGTTGACGTCTAAATTGCTTCTGGAGTGACCAACGTACGATGTCGTGACGTGAGCTTCTCCAAGCTCATCTTGTTTACTATCTGAATCTGAAAATAGATGGTTTACTAGACCATCGGATGCTTATCGTGGCAATTAAGCGGTGACGATAAGTGTGGTATTCTGAAAGACATATGCACAAGTGATGCAGCTTGAAGGGGAACCGCGCGCAGCGGGCCCGGACCTCTCTCTGAAAATGAATTTATGATACAAGAAAATACCATTCATTGCCACGTTGGCTTATTGAACTACCATTAAAATAATAAATTTCTGTTTGGGCGCGCAGAAGTTTATGTTGATCATGAATCTATAACCTATAAACTTCGCCAGCGCCATCCCGCAGGGATGCCGAGGATGACCAAGGCTCATTCTTCGTGACTACTCTAGTGCATACAACGGCTCTTGCCATCTGTATATCATCGGGAGGTTCCTGCGCCGGCGCCCGCTCTCTGTGTTCTTGCGTCAACAGAGCCGCACAGCACGCATGACTCTCCCAAGGATCGTCTCATTTAACATCTAGTTTACTTGGTACTCCACCCCGGCCATTCACGGACCCCACTGGAGGGCTCTGGGAGTCCTTCATGGATCATCGTCACGCTCTCCTCGCGGACGCTGCTTATAACTAAAGGGGACCTTAACCTAAAGGCGAGCACGACTCCTGCGTGCGTGATCCCATGAGTCTAGCACGAATTTAATCAGAGACTATCCAGGTCCACAACGCTACAGCTCAACTCCAAACTTGCATCTGCCTCTAATGTTAAATTTTGTGACGTGTTGAGTTACACATCTTGATGACCGGTCTTTATGCCGAGTCGTTATTTCCGAAAATTATTAATTCTAAATGCTTCCAGCTTATGCGGAATAAGTGACCACAAGCGTTCATATGTATTGGACAATATGAATTATTAAGCTAGTAAGAGTTGGTTCTTGAGGTCCCCACTTGAGTTTGCTTGGTCGCGCACCCTAAAAATTTGATAGAACGGACTTTTCCAGTACCTTCCTATCAACAGTCATATCACAGCGCCAGGACACACTGCTTTTCCCAGCTGGATTGACCCTCTCCCAATTACACGACTCACAACACAGAGTCCGGTGTGTAATTAGAGAATTGACCAAACAAACAGAGCAAGTGAGACTAGACCTCGCAGTTGTTTTTCTCACAGCTGCCAATCTCTTATACTAAATGCTTTAATTAAGCTATATTTACAAGTTTACAACATCTTAGTGTCCTTCATAGCGATTTCATCTGTATCGTGAGATCGGGTGTACATCTCTGGTACAGATCTCGTTGCGTGTTCGCAACATCAAGGTTACATTGTTGGAAGAGACACACTCTTTCTACGGAGTTGTGTCGTAAATTCCATATGCATGACTTACATGCAAGCTCTACGTTTACAATAGTTGGGAAACATTACAAAGAGGTCAACTTAACTTTCATCTGGTATTCACAGCACAGGCTGTGACGCAGCACGTCTCAGACCAGCAGGAGTTCAAGCGTATTTCATGGCCGCAATGGTGCTCATTACTTGCTGTCTATCCCCTGTGGATCTCTACGTTACTGCTAGCACACGAAATCATCGTCCAGATGTAACATTATGTTGAATACAGCAATTCTGAAATTGATAACAAACTTTTGTATGCAAAACAAACAACATTTCTTACATTAGTTAGGCTTATCTTGTTACGTAGAAACGCAACTATAGTATTTCTTAACAATGATATGAGAATTCATTTTTTATAAAAAAATAGAATCTTATACATTTTCATCGTGCATACCGCACAATAATTTTCACATAGTGAGTACAGTTTTTCCATGGTATTCCCATCAGGTATGGATGTCTTTGAACAGACATATTTGTGCTCTTTCCATATTGAAAGAATTTACATTTTGCTTATAAATTACTAGCAAGTATGATCATTTTGTGATTCAAGTGTACTTGTTAAGACATAAAATATGGATTTTAACCATAGTTTGTGTGGCACAGACTGCTACATTATTTTTGTAAGTACCATGATCAGGTGATGATGGTACGTTTGCAGTTGCATTTTAACTACATTATTAAATGCTAAATTATAGTAAATCTAAATCATATTGTTAAATACTAAGGGGACGGCACATGTTACCCTATTTAATAATAACTAAATCCCGGTAAGGTAGATCCTTCATCGATACGATGCAGAACGCCATATTGCGGGTGTCTCTCAGTGAAACATAATGAATGCCGTGTACCTTGGAGGGGTACATAACTTTGTAAGTTGCAAGACAACCATTCGTGTCATTCATTTACTGATGTTCCAAGAGACGAGACAGCTTTGGTGCTATCATGTAAAACATGAAAGTTTGAACACTTATTTAACTATACTTATTATCGAAATGACAACACAGTACATAGAAGGCGCTTGATGTTACCATCCAGCTTGTGTCGAACGCAGAGGAAACTGTTGTTCGAATTCGGTACAGACAAGTGTACTTAGTGCGAAGGATAGGTTATATGCTATCGCTGTACAATATGATCGTACGAGTACTTCGTTCACTATACTTATATTGAGGTGACAATACAGTATGTAAACAAAGACCGCTAGATGTGTACATCTAGCATGTGTCAAACACAGAGGAATCTGTGGTATGACCATCACCCCTTTCGCCAAATGACGAAGAAGAGCATGAATGTCCTCCCTTGGAATTCGTGGGCACGGATATACATTGCTTGGAGCTTACAAGGCTACTTGAACAAATGCAATTTTCCAGGATTAGACGCAGAGCGACGTCCGTTGTCTGGGAATCATAGGTGATCCGAGGCAGTTGGGAGTGCAACCACAGAACTCTGCAAGGAACGGGGTGGTCAAACTAGACACATATGACATATCAGGGAAGAAGATAGACTGTAGAAAAGGGGTTCACATCCACCTACCATGTGAAGTGCCCGTGAAAATGCACAGACGGCTAACATGGAGACCTTATGTGTTATGACACGATAACGGTTCCGTTAGTATGTTACTTACAATGGTGCGATCAAAACGCACTTTACTTAATTTATGGATGTTTATGCCTATGGGACAACACACACAAAAACTTAAGTAAATAAACATGTAAGTAAAATTAATTCAGACTTTGAGACATCAAGAAGATTCTCTCAGTAGGTGGAATAATATCCTAGCAACACTTGATGTGCGCTTGGAGATATTATTAAGGACTACTTGCACTGAAACGACGTGCAAATTTGCATTTGTTAGTGGTTAGTAGTGATGTACCTAGTAACACTACTAGATTTTCATGCTTCCTGCATGTGAAATCTGTGTTACGCTAGAAATGAGGAATAGACAAGTCTTTTTGAAACAATGAAGACCAAATCGATGCTTGTTTATGTAAGGTCTCACCAGTTGTGCTGCTGGCTGTCTGCTTTTAGCACACTTGACTGGCTCGAGAAGACGAGTGGACAAAGTCAGCGACAAGTTAACGGGAATGTGTAATCATTAATTGCACATCCTGAACATTGTGTTTCGCGACGAGTGTCAACTTGAATGAGAAGTATTGGACTTGGGACTCGCATTGTCAATTACCATAAATGTTTAATCGATCCATGGTGAATTGACCCGAGTTACGTAAGTAAGAAGAAAGAGATTGAATTGCGCACTGTGACTTTGGTGATGTTCGCGCACACCGTAGGCAGGCACAAAGTGACGCAAGTCGAAACCACAAGTTGTATATATGCGACTGGTCCTCTGCAGCAAACAGAGAGCAGTAATACACCCCTTCAACACATTACGTCCCTTGGAATGTGATGGTGACCATGGAGCAAAAGATGAAAAATGAAAACTGCGTTTAGTGAGATTTCCGTTTTCACCGAAATCTCACACAATTCCGCACCCTCACTTGAGCGAAAATTTGCTCACCTATCGAATTCCTTCCAACACAAACAACCACTACTTTGATTCTCCCTGTGAACGCAATGGTCAATGTAGTTGGACCAAGGTTTCACTGTACTTAACTTAACGACAAAGTCTTATGTTGAAAGACTTATGTCAAATTATACTAGACTTATGTATATCACAAGGCACAATATGAAGTAATATATCTAACGATGATGTTGGACGAGACAATTATTAACTAATATTTGGCGATGTCCTTTATATGAAATCGACCTAACGGCTTACCATTCAGATCACCTAATTCATAAACCAACGGAGAGATCTTAGTTAAAACTATATTTTCCACGTACCGTTGCGCGAGCTTGGTGCTGAAATAATTTGCCGCATCTGAGATTCTGAAGTTCTTACGCCAGACCCTCTGGCCTACGACAAGTTCAGCATCTTTCCTTCGGAGATTATACCTTTTGGCGTTCGATTGAAAATTTTCCAAAAGCTGAGCTTGGACGATTTCAAAGACGAACGGCAAGTTCTGTATGCGATCAGCATACTGCGCACAGTCTGCTGCCGCGGGGAGAACTGAGTCTTTGGCCTTGAGATAGTCTTTTGGAAGATGAAAACGACCATCCAAGATTATCTCTCGACCATGCATGAGGAAAAAGGGGGAGTACTTGGTTGCTAAGTTTACAGATGCGTTTATCGCAGTCTGCACGCTTTGAAGATATTGCGACCAGAGTCTCTGATCCTTTCCTACTAGGATTGCCAGTGAGGTACCCACTGTCTGGTTATATCTCTCAACTGTGTTGCTTTGCGGAGAGTACACCGCATTAAGGAACAATTTGGGGATAGAATACTTCTTAATGAACGCCTTGAATTCTTTAGATATGAATTGACGACCATTGTCCGTTAGAATACTGTTGGGTACTCCATGTTTAAGAAAGATCTACTGTTCAATGAATTTTATGATAGGTGTTGCTGTAGCTTTTCTAAGTGGGTGTAACCACACATATTTAGAAAAGACGTCGACAACTGAGAGAATATGCATGTATCCCTCCTTCGATTTAGGTAGAGGCCCTATCAAGTCAATCGACAATGATTGCATCGGGCGGTCGACTTCCTTCGGATTCGACATAAGTCCCGCCGGTGCATTAGTTGTGTGTTTATATGCTCTGCATATAGCACAACCCTTAATGAATAACTTCACATCTCTGTAAATCCCTGGCCAATAGAACAGTGAGGAAATGCGCTTGAAAGTTTTGAATGTGCCAAAATGCACAGAAGTGTTTCCACTATGAAACTCTGAGATCAGTTTTGTTCTATCCGCGCCCTTGACGCACTCTTTCCAATTAGAGTCATCAAGGGGCAGATCTCCTGCCTTGAATTGTCAGACAATCTCTGCAATTCCGCGCTCAAGTTTTAGGTACCAAAAGGCACCTTGAGAAACTCAAACAAACCTCCGCGTGGAACCACAAAATTTTTGACGTCGTTAACGTTTGACCATACCATTTCGAGAAAGTAACATAAAACTAGCCAAGTCTTATATACTAAATGGAAAATGATGCGGATGTCTACATCCACACCATAAATTAATTGCTAGCTGTGTACTAGCTATCACATATCTTTTTACGGAATATGAGTATTATTTGTTGCTATACGAAAACGTAAATGCACCAAGCCGCAACGAACAACCACCGACCTAGGTATACACTGATCGAAACTGAGTGAAAAAACTGGCACAAAATTTACAGAGAAATACGACAATGAATATCCTAAAATAATCTCACTTTAAAATTATTTTAATTATACTAAGACGTAAGTACAATTGGATCACTATATTCTTAACGGAATGTTCCGGAATGATTTTGCATTATAACAAAACACGGTACGGCACTGTGAAGTTTTGTGAAAAAGAAAAAAAACTTGCACACAACTTACAGAGAAATACAATAATAATTATCCTGAAATAATTTCATTGTAAAATTATTCTAATCCTACCTATGACTAAACATAGCATGACGTAACTACAATGACATCACACAATTCTTAACCGAATATTCTGGAATGACGCGCACTACAAATATTGAAACACTCGAAATTAATTACGGCACGGCGCAAAGGAAAAAATCCTACGCGAGTCGGTGTGACTTCTGCCCTTTTCTGGCAAGAGGTGAGCGCTCGTGAATTTTGTAACAAAAAGTTGTTACGAAATTACGATCTCCACTGAAATTGTTATTTGGATCGAACGAAAAAATAAATTTTACCATTAATCTGAGGACGCACAAGATATGCTATGTGACCAAATGGAAACAATAGTCTGACTATCTTGTAAGTTTTCATTCAAGCTAATCTTTTTATAGACGAGAATTCATTTAAGTAATTGCAGGAAGACTTAGCTTTGATTGAGAACGTCGAACATCGTCGTGAACTGGAAGGCCACGTGACTTCTACGTCTTATCCAACATCCTTCAGAAGCGACTTCACGTTCCTCCAACGTGAAAAATCCTAGAGTGCCTCCTGGGTGTATGGCAGGGAATGAAAATAAAAACGTCCTCTCCGTCGTCTTTCACCATTAGTCTCAAGTTTCCTGACTTGATTATGATGATTGATATCCACGAACATGTGCTTTTCAATAAATTCTATAACAGTATATTGGAAGGCACAACATGTTAATTATACAAAAGCGCGTTAAATGATTAACGCAAAAGTTATAAGTGTGCATGGATTGCACAGATAAACGTGGATGTAATTCGGATGTTGGATTCTAACCAACCATCCTTGCGCGTAGAAAGCGGAAATGCTCCCTCAATAACTTCACACTCGTTCACAAAATCACGTGTCGTCATTTATTTGATCGTGTCAAATAAATAAAAATTAATTTCCACAATGCAGAAACATTTTCAAAACCACACTAATGTTACTATTATCAATACTAAAACTGAGTAAAGTTAACTAAGTTACTATGGCAGAGCGCAAGTAATGTGCGTCTTGCTATTGTGAATGTTCAACCAGAAGTGCCCGCATTTTTTTTTTAAGAATGCGCGCAGTCGCTCACTTCTGGTATACCCAACCACAAATGTTCCGTAATTATAGAACATTCCAGAAGCGCTCGGCTAACTAGACAAAATGCACTACGGAAGAAATACATACAAATATAACATATAATATGATTGAATGCTGGTGACAAAAACTCTCGCAAGGCACAGGAAACATGAAACCAACTTCACCGTCCAAATCGCGTTGGAGGCGTCAATGTAACATATTAAAGAAAAGGACTTTTGTTTATTATTACTTACATAATGTAGGAAAGATTTGTCACATGAATGTAACATAATGAGTAATTTGAGCTTTACCTACATCAGACTTATACTTCTGAAGCCGCTCGTTCCGACCTCGCTCTCTCGTCCACCTAACTTTGCCACCTTCTGGTGTAGAACATGAGAATTTCTTATCAAAAGGAGTGGATCCGACCGCTATTTGGAGCAGCTAAACCCACGCCGGGAAGCAACTCCCTTGGCGTGGATTCCCAGACTCACCAGGAGTCTGGAGTTAGGCTTGCACGTTTCCTTCAACCTTTGAGGTACCCCCGTCCAACAGGGTTGGACGCCAGCTAGCTTTTCTTTGGGAGGGAAACAGCTGCAAAAGACCATGTGTTTACTGGGACTCTAGGTTGATAAGTGAAAGAGGTTTCAAAGTATATCGCTGAAATGCGGTTACATTTAATGAGAGATTATTTCAGCGAAGGTTTACAAAAGATTATATTTAAAAGAAGTGGGACGGAGGTTCTCACAGGAGCGTCTCCGTCACCAGCAAATGGCACTAACCTAGACACAATTTATAATTACATATTTACATGCATCGAGCCCTCCTCAACGTCCTTCCATTTCCAAGTCCAAGGGGTGTATTCCCGGGTGAAGATGACACTAGCACTTTACCCTTCGACACGGGTATGGAAATATGCCATCCATTGTTGAAGCGTGTGCTCCTAACACGACCGCGTTGCGCGGCACGAGCGCGTCCGCCCGGTAGAACGGTTGAAACCAGAAGAAGGAAGTTGCCTCCCACGCACTCGTGTTCTCCCCCCGCCGCTACGTCCCCCCCACCTTGTCTGCTCCGGCCGTTGATTATTTGCAGCCAGCATGAGTTTGGTGTTGCCAGTTAAGAAAGTATATTTATGGTTTCTTTAGGTGACAAGTTCATCGCGTTACATAGCCTACAAATTTTTACGGACAAATGCCTAAGTTTTAACCTATATTTCATACTAAAAAAATCTTTTTCTCCAGTCTGTTTAGATTTTATAATGAAGGGCCCAGAATTTTCCTTATTGCATCCAACTGAACAATAATGAAAGTCACCGTTATTTGGTAAAAACGTTGCATGGTTTTGTTAATTTTTCTCTTTCGAGACGTTTCAGATGTCTATGCTAGTAATATCCATGATAAAATATAAAAACAGTTATAAGAAAACGTTATAAAAAGCAATAATTAAACGAATCAAGGATAATTTGACAGCTCAGACACTAAATTGTATGGAATGTATACTAACATTACTAACGCCGCCTGGTGATAAAAGTGTAGAACTACTGGACCTTTGCTGTTTTCACACAAAAATGCCTGGACTATTGCGGTTTTTAGAAAAGTGGCATATTTTTGAGAGCAGATTTGAGGGACTTATGATTTTTTTTTTAAATATATCTTTGCACAGTTGTATGTAATCATACACAGGGAATATAGAAATGCAATAAAATGAAAATGGAAAAAAGTGGACATTTGATGTGTTTATGCCAAGATCTTCAATTGTAGTCTTAGTTCAATAAAAACAATACGTATGACTAACAAATCTTAACGTGCACTATTTATGACGGATCTTAATAGCCTACCTTCAGCCTTCCCTACTGCAGGTAGGCTATAAAATAGAGATTCGACAAAAATAGTACACAATAAACTTTGTTAGTCATCCTTATTCATTTTCAACGAACTGCGAATATAAATTGCAGATGGTGTCGGTCAGTTTTTCAATTTCAATTAAGGGCGGACGTGCTCAGCGTGGGTCAAAATGGAGCTTTTTTTCTTACATAAAATAGTATTATTTTAAACCTCTCGCTCTAATGTTTTGGAATATAGTCATATTTCAGTACATAAATGTGCAGTGGTGTTAAGATTTTATATATTTATTAATTTTTAAACGCATTTATAAAACCATCAGTATAATTTATGTCGACATAATTATAGTGAAATATTTACGATAAAAAATTATATTGAAAATCTCTGTGATCCCAAATTTGACAAGAATTAGGCATGTTATTATTCAAAAAATAGGCAAGATTACCACATTTGAAGATAATTTTAAAGATACTATTTATAAGCTATGTCTTTGACCATTCAAGTGTGATAAACAGCCTACGAATAATGATTGCTTTATAATAATTATTGACCTAAGAATAAAGTAGTGTTTTTTTTTTAAATACGCGATTTCTTTTGGCATTCCCCAGTGGTTACGCTACAACATACGGCCGTAGCCATAAATTGACAAACTAAAACTGAAATAGGGAGTAAGATCATGTTAACGCGCGTGTTAGAACATGTACCAAACCAATTTTTTTTAAACTGTAGGTACGTGTTCAAACTTTTTTTTAAACATGTAAAAAAAAATTTCTATCTGTAAAATATCTAAAAGATGCCTAATATTTTTTTTTATCTAAGTAGACAAGCCTGCATTCATCAGATTCCTGCCAATTTGCTTTACCAATCAAGTGACTTGTACAATATTAATCACAAAACTTTACTATGAATGCTGAAGACCGTTTTTATGATTTTTAAATCAAGGCGTTAATTAACAATAGATACCGACCCCATATAAATATAAATGTAATTATTAACAATCACTCGCATTAATAATAGACAATCACCCGTAATGTGAAAAAATGAGTTTGAGCGGGGGCATAGCAAAGTATTTTAGGGGGATGGGACGACTGGCATCCGGACAATTGGACGCCGCACTATCGTAGACATGTGTAGACGAGGTATTTTAATCAGTTTCTATCTACTACTTAGTAGTTTGAATTCATTTTACTCTTAACATAATGTATTCTTTATCCCGGATTGAGAATTACCATGCCTAAGGCTTTATATAAAATAAAAAACTCTTTTTTCGTTGGAAATTAAACATATTCACGATTAAATCATTGTTTACGTCTGCATATTTACATTCTCACCAAATATTAAATCATAATATAATCATTGAAATATAAATAATAATATTGAATATTTTTTTCAAA
This sequence comes from Rhyacophila brunnea, assembly GCF_057557595.1. NCBI lineage: Eukaryota > Metazoa > Arthropoda > Insecta > Trichoptera > Rhyacophilidae > Rhyacophila > Rhyacophila brunnea. Next base: position 22,916,067 of record NW_028232904.1, on the reverse strand, counting down.
GTACCTATAAATACTTAACGTCTATTTATTTTCAAATTCCGTGGTGTCCAGTTGTCCGGTGCCAAATCGTCCTAGACCCGTATTTTAGCGCCTAAGCAGAAACGAAAAATGCGCTCTTTCCGTATCACAAAACCTGTAGTTACCTATGCATTTTTACTACCGACCAATAAATATGCACTAATTTCGATAGTGTCTGGTTACCATTAACAGAATTAATAACTGCAAGATAAAAAGAACTTTTTATATGCAACGTATTTAAATTTTCTGTTGAATCATATAAACTTGACTTGAAACGATCAAAAAAAATGTACTTAGATATAATACTGAAATGTCATTTTGACACTCATATTGATTTCCATAGTAACGCACGTATATATTAATAATTTAGTTGCTAGGACCTATAGTGGATTGGATTACGGATTTCTTCCGAAATAACTTTTCATACAAAACAGAATTAACTGAAAATCAATTCAATTCTACTTGGCTAAAAGTATAAAAAAAAATGCATTCATCATCAGCCAGGGTCAATCCACTGCTGGATGAAGGCCTCCCCAAGCTTTCTCCAACTCTTTCGGTCCTGTGTCGCTCGCTGCCACGTATTTCCGCCGAACTTTACCAGTTCGTCAATCCAGCGGCTTTTAGGGCGACCATGTGGCCGTTTCGTACCCCTTGGGTACCATTGGATGACGGCATTTATCCAGCGGCCGTCCTTTCGGCGAGCAATGTACCCCGCCCATCTCCATTTCAGCTGTTTAACAACGTCTATTACATTGCGTACTCTTGTCTGCTTCTTAACCCATTCGTTTCTCTTACGGTCTTTTCGCGTGTTGCCCAACATGCACCTCTCCATGCCTCGCTGTGTGACTCTTAGCCTTTGGACATCTCAAAAAAATGCATTGGCATCGTGTTATATTCTAAAAGTTTCAAATGTTTAGCTAGTCGGGAAGTTAGTTAAAAATCGATTGCAAGACTTGTTCCGGACAAATAACTACCGGACAAATAAGAATACGAGCCAATAAAAACGTTGTAAAATAGATCCCAGATTTTTTTGTTAGTATAAAAATCATATAACCTCATTATATAGGTACCTCATTAATATGAAGGAAATGCAGTGAATTTTCAATATTACATAATATACTTAAGTAGGTAACTAAAGGAGAGACTAAATAATCGATAAAATGTAATCGACAACGTGTTATTTGGTATTGCATAAGTCATAGTTAACACATTTTTTTAATGATAATAAACACCAAAAAGATTTGCCGCAGGCGATTTTAAATAGCACGAATAAATAAATATTAATTACTTATGTGAAACGACTCAGCTACTGACTCGAATGTGTTGACGCTTGGGTTGATTGGTTCATAATATACGCCCAATTACTAGTATTAACAATATTATAGCTAAACCAAAAAATATCCACATAACTTGAAAAAACCTCAGATTTGAGTGTTTCACAAGCATAGTGAATCAAGTCCGTTCTGGTTATTTTTGAGTAAGCTAAGTTCAAACATAATATTAGAGTATTTCTAATTGTGTAAGGGGTATGATTGCAATTATTCTGACGTGTTGTTTTGAGTACATTTAAGGCCATACATTAGTTGAGGCACGGTCTAAAAAGATCGTTGCTAGGCGATGTGCGGATTGCGGGTCGTGGGTGCAAAAGACGCCTGTCAAACGAAATATTATTTCTCATATAAATCCAACATACGTCCATTTTATGTTCTGTTTATTATTCTATTAGTAACAATAATAATATATTCATTGACATGTTTTCTTTTTAAAGTAAATGGGTAACGTTTTTAGTCATCTTTACACGATTTTAGAATTAATTGGCCCGTCGCCATCACGCAGCAAAGTGACGTATGTCTGACTCGACGTTCTCTCAATGAATGCGAAGCGAGTACAAAATTTCGTCGCGCGTACAGTTGAAAATTATTTGGCGTTTCACTGATGCGTCACCTTAAGTTATCATGTAAGGGAAATCATACCCTTACAGAATAAGAAATACTCAAATAGTATTATGTTTGAACCTAGCTTACTTAAAAAATAACCAGAATGGACTTCGTTCACTATGGTTGTGAACAATTCATGAATTATTATACTTACTAGAAAAAATCATATTTGAAAAAAATACAATGCATGACGGAATTTGAACCCGTATAATCACGTCGTGTCGCGCCAATTGTGCATTAACCAATTATGCTACGAGTCTTCTATCGAATTACGACAATTTAAACTAGTAGGTCATACATGAAATGCTTATCAAATTGCGTTATTATTGACCTGGGAACTATACCTACTCATTTTGAGGCTAACCGATTTTTACTACCTGTCAAATAGTACCATAATAGTACCATAAAATGACAACATCGCGTCTTGCTTACTCTTGAAGTATCAGATTGTAGAGACAGTCAGCACTTTTACGTGTAAACAGTTATTGTCACGATAGTTTAAAATATGCACTATTGCTGCCAGTAAATCCATGCACGTGTGCAGGCGCCATAATATTATGTTTACACATGCATTTTCTTGTTATGGCCGCGATAATACGTACTAACTGTCAGCAGTAAAGCCGTGCACGTGTAAACGGGGTAATAATATAATTTGAGCTTTTGTCCCGAAAGCTTGGGAATTTCTAAATGCATCGTAATAGCACAGACATTTTTTTTATATTCAAGCATTACAACGATTTACACAGTTTTGTGGCTAGCGTCAAAACACATCGATCGACGTGTGAGGCTCTGTCGCAAAACGTGCGTGAAAGCCTTTTTCTTTCGGCTGCCATAAATTTTAAATGAGCGTTTCATGATATGCATAAGGTAAACTCGAAAAACTTTTTTTTTCAAACTCTTTGGTATTTTTTTCTACTTTCCGTTTTTCATGATAATGAAAGATATGATTGATAGGTTATTTTTTGTTCAATAATGGCGTTGCGTTATATTTTAGCCTCTTGTCAGCATGACTATGGATTACTGCACAGATATATCCAGTTTTTCTCAATTACTGAAATTAACCTATTAAACCTAAACAAAATATGACATGAAGTGTAATAATTGGACGCCTGAAAATGTCGTGCATAACGCATAAAGATCACAGGATAAGGAAGCGACCCAAGCCCACGCCCTCCAAGCCAAACCCGCCCCATACCACACTTAGTCTTAATCGAGCATATCACGAGGCACTACGTTTGATATAAAGCATCTGTACAGTTGTTGGTTGAGCTTTTTAAGTGGACTGTAATTATTTATAGGGAATATGAGGAAGTCGGATCTAGAGGTGGGAGCGATGGAACAGAATTGACACTGACCTTTGTGATGATGTTTGATTGCTCCATGGTCTGGTTTTAACTGTCACTCGGGCGGTATCGTTGTTTTGGATCACCCGGTTTGTACACTCACGCACTTTGTGACACAGTTTATGAATGATATGTGAGGGTGTATGAATGATTATGCTTGTTTATGAATGAGTCTGTATCTATTGAGTAAACCACTTAAGCGACGGAAAGCTATTAGAAGCCCACACTCGTCTGCTGTCAAGATGCAACTGAATTTTCTTTGTAACACCGTCTCTCATGACCCCTAATAGCTTATTGAATATCTGGTAACAATAACACTGGGTATTAGGAGGTGGGTGAGGAGATAAGGAGTGGAATGGGAACATAAATGGCCCAACCAGTTGTTTATGCCTGGAAATGTTCCAGGAGCAGTTATCCGAGACTGAGGTCGCCACGCTCTCAAGTGAGCTTTGACTGAGTTTACTGATTTTACTCTTATGGAAAGTGCCAGGGAGAGAAAAGGCACAAGGAATTAATTAACAAAAAAGAAAGGAATTTACTAAATATAACAAAAAAAACAAAGCTAATCATACTGACAGCAAAAAATATGTGAAGAGATCTTCACGCCCGCAGTAAGACGCCACAATTTTGTTAAATGCAAGATAATAATTGGCCTTTGTGGCGACCAGGTCAGACGGCCCGATGGGTCCAATAACTGGTTGGACCGACACGAGTAACTCTTCCCTCTCAGAGCACATTCTCGGACATTCCCAGATGATGTGGTTTGATGCAACTCCGCGTAACGTTCACCATTGATTCAAATCATAATAATATAAACCTTCAAACTCAACATAAAACTAATGTGATAGTCATGTATTAGTGCCGTGTTTATCCAAACTTATCCTATTTTTCTCCGCCATATGGACATGTCGGTCGGGTAAGAATTCCAAGCTGAAAAAGCTTGGCAGCGAATCCACCGTAGCCTGTCAAAAATTGACTGGTGTGATGGTCAAGAGGAGAGTTGGGTATTTTTCGAGAAAATCTCAATCTCGAGATTCGGGATTTACAGAAATAAATTATCGAGAATTCTCGAAATATCGGAAAATTAAAAAAAAAAAAAAAAAAACTGTAAAAATCCTAAAATCAGCGTAAAAATAGACAAATATATTTTTTTTATTTATGTAAGAAGACAAACAAAAGAGGATTAGAAAAACAATACTTATTAAAATAGAATAGACAGCTACGTCTGACAATCGCGTACGCTTTTGAGACACAAAACGCCCTGATGTAGCAAAAATTGCGCTCATTTTGAGTCGACGTTGGCTTAATTGTGTTAAATGCCCCGATCAGTCTTCGAACGTTTTGTGTTTTCTGTCCACTTTTTTCATGTATAAAATCGTTTATTCAATTAATATTTGATAATAAAGAAATCTCGAATCTCGAGAAAAGATTCTCGAGATCCGTGATTTCCCGAAATGTTAAAACTTTCAATTCTTGAGATTTGGGATGGAAAATCTCGAAAATTTTTAGAAAATTCCCGTCGGGAAATTCCCAAAACCCTACTCTTGTCAAGAGTCAATAATATGATTATCTCCAATCGCCATTTTAATATCCAGAAAGAACAAATATGTGTGCCGGCCCTTGGTAGATTCATTCCACTCTCGCTGCCAGGTCTTCGATGCCGCATCCAGTGTCATAAGATGTATTGTCCGCTTCAACGAGGTTACTTTTTCAGCAACAAGCCGATGAGGCGGGGCAAGGCGAGTCACCAACAACGGCCTCCTCGCCTTTGTAGATCATCGTGGGTAATTGTATATGCAGGTAAGAAAACATTGAAGTTAATTTCTTCAAACCAAAACCCGCCACGCACCATACTTGGTCTTAATCGAGCGTATCACTTGGCCCTACGTTGGCGATGTGAAGCATCTAGTTCAGTTTTAGGCCGGGAATGCCTTAGGAGAAGATGCCCAGGACTAAGATTGCTACGCTCAAAGTGAGCTCTGACTGAGCTTAAAGTTACTTTCTAATGCAAAGTGCCTAGGAGAGAAGAGCACAGTAAAATTAATAAAATAAAACTGATTCTAGTGTATATATAACAAAAATAATAAAGCTTATCATACGGACAGCAAAAATTTTGTGAAGAGATCTTCACGCCCGCAGTAAGACGCCGCAAATTTTTTAAATGCAAGATAATTGGCCTTAGTAGCAACCAAGTCAGACGGCCCGATGGGACCAACAGCTGGTTGGACCAACCTGAGCATCTCCAACCATTCGGAGCACATTCTAAGACATTCCCAGAGGATGTGGTTGGCATCCTGAATTTTCCCTCCGCATGGACATGTCGGACGGCTTACAAGTCCAAGCTCAAAGAGCTTGCCAGCGAACCCACAGTGTTCGTCCTAACCTTCGGTAAGAAAGCAGATAATCGTACGCGATATGATATAGGTATAGGTCGCTAAGCAGATAAAATGGCAATGGGCTTAACCTATTTTTCGGCGAGTGGACAACCGCTGGACAAAAAATGGCGTCATATAGTGGTACCCAAGGGGCACTAAATGCCCATAGAAGCACCTTAAAACCCGAGAAGGTAATTTTTGTTGCTTTCAAACCAATACTAATAATTTCATTAGGCCGTCGATTGAAATCTTTCGAATTTTATTTTCTTAATGAAAAAACATCTAAAAGCTGCTTTTTGATATTTTACCGAATTTAATAGAAATTTGTATTGCTAACTATCAATCTGTACCAGTTATTCTCAACCGGGTTCTGCGCAACACTGAGGCTTCGTGAGAATTCAAAAAATCTATAACTTCAAACGAATTGGGTAATAGAGTGAAAAAAGGTTTAACCTGACCTTTTTTAAAACAGTCAAATTGAAAAATCCACTTGTCAGTAATGAAAGTAACCGCCAGCTATGCACTGTTCATTTTATTCTTCCAAAACGATTAAGCTTCCTCTAGTTTTTAGAAAATATCCCAAGGGTAATAATAAAGGCTTGTTTACACAGGCTTAGTACTTATCATTAATACTCGCTACTTGTACTAATACCGGCACGTGTAATAGGCCAAATACAAAGAAGGATACGAACAAGGTATGCATATTTTTATTTTGTATTTTCTACGATCTATTTTATTATCTAATATCTGGAGTCCTTGTGAGGTTTTCTACAAGCATATTGTAGAGCGTATTCAGAAGAAATTTCCTTGCTGTCATTATTTTAAGGCTTTATTTTGTAATTATTTTCCTTTCATTAACTCATCAAACGATTACTTTCCGACTGTCTTTGTATAAGGCATGCTCATTTTTCACTCTCTTGAATCTAATAAGTCACTTCTGCTCTTGGAACATTTTTTTCTGCTATCATGAGAGACTGTTTCCAATCCTGGCGTCCAACAAAATTTAAATTTATATGCGCATATCAATTATCTACGTGGTCGCGGCCATGACCTATTCTGACTCAGAACTGTTTTTTCGAGTCAAGCGAGGGGTGCCAGACTAGTCAATGCACTCCCCAAAGACATATACATTTCAGTGATGTGTTGTATAATATTTTGTTTTTAGACTTTATTTTACTATATAAAATTGTTTATGTTATTTCTCTCTCTTGTTATGTCCACAATATTTTGTTTTCTTAAATAAATAAATAAATAATGCCACTAAAGCACGTTTACTTGTGAAGTCGGGTAAAATTTACTTAGTGCTTCGTGTAGTTTCGTTGACAGTTGATAGTGCGACTAGCAAGTTCTAATGATTAATACTAAGCCCATGTAAACAAGCCTTAATATTGTAGCTGACAGTATATTAGCGATCAAATATCTATTTTTAATGTATAAAATTATTCGACCGCAATAATATATTCCCAGCGACTCATATTCCAGTAAACAACTTTTATCTGTATCAGCAGATTGGATGGCGATATGAAATACGCTATCGCAATGGAAAATTACTCGAATATCCATTCCCATAGTCTCATATTATATAATGACTGTAATAATAAATAACATTCACAGCTACTTGAATTTAAACCGCTGACTCGTTCAAGATAATTATGTACTAGAATATAATTTTTATGTATTACTTTCTACTGTATAAATTACAAAGAATGATTTATCTAAATGTCACTCGAAGATACGTTTCCAGTCTGTTACCATCGCATACGCTTCGCCCAACATCTGATTGTACCGAGGTGCGGACCTCGGATCCGTACCTATCATAAGTTTAGTATTGTAACATGAACTGCTGTAACATACTATTGTACCAACCATTACGCTGTAAATAAAAATCGCTCCTGCATACATCTTCGACTTCTTCATCATCATCCTCAACACCCAAAATATTAATATTTAATAAACTGGTATTCAGTAAAAAAAATGCGTGTGTCTTGAAAATATTCTAACAAATAATATTTTTTCACAAAATAAAACACATCACTTTGTTATATTTTTAGTTTTTATTGTCTTTGTCGGGAATAAAATAATAATATTACAATGTGGTTTATTTTTATCTGAATTAAATTAAATGAACCTCTGTTGGAGTAACGTCGTAACCTAAAACACAATGTTATTTTCTGCCATTAATAACATAGAGGAAGTAAGTTGTAACAATACATTTTCATGTGCAAATACCAGGCGAACATAAATCTGCAGAGACATTTTTAATTCTTTACCGAACAATGTAATAATGTGTGGGAAAACAAACAAGTGTGGAAAATAATAAATTTTCCGATACATAAAACTGAATCCCTTCTAAATTTTCACGGTCTACTGCGCCTAATGTGCAGACTAAACGTTTTAATGGGGCAATGTTAGGACCGCTTCTTGTGTTTTATTTAATCGTGGTAGTTTTAAATCAGCGATGTACAACCTTTGTATAAGTAGGAGCAATTTATCCAATTTATTCACAGGATTAATAAAAAGGCAGGTGTGCAGCATAAATAAGAAGGTGCACACGGTTTTTGGCATGCCCTCTTATCAATCGCTAAGATTATTTTTCCCAAATAATATTCCACGGAGTCCTGGGATTTCTCGAGGTAAAACCAAGGCTATGGTATGTATTTTTAATTAACTATTTTTAAGGAATGTAACATTATTTTTATTGAACGTACATAATTTTCAAAACACTGTAAAAACCACAATATAATAATAAATAATAAAAATATTTTTGAAATTATACTTCTTTAGGCGCGTTTGGAAAATCAGATCAGAGTGTATTTTTGGCGTGTGACATGTAACACATAATTAATTTTTTGACACAAAAATAAACGCACTCGATTGGATTCGAACCACCGATTTTTCGGTTATCAGCCGAAGATACTCCAATCGTGACGATTATACAGTATAATATTATTATAGTTTAGAATTGTTCTGTTGCCTAGACAGCGAATTTATTATACAGCATAATATTATAGTTCAGAATTGTTCCGTTGCCTAGGCAGCGAATTTATTAGTGTCGGTCATTTGCAATTCCTTACATAAACAAACTATTAAACGTCATAGTGGCAGTTGTTACTTTAAAAATAAAAACAACGATAAATGATTATATAATTTAGTAATATACGTTAAAGTGTACAGAAATAAATCAACGGCATTCCAATAAGCATTCCTTTTTTCTGAGTGTGTAATTTAACAATATAATTAAGAGCTAGTCGAAGAATCTAGGTTATTACAAGTTTTGTTTTTGTTTTGTTACGCCAAAGAAGTATAACTACTAACGCGCGTACATAATTACACACGCCGATTTTTTTTTAAATACGACACCCAGCAGGAATCGAACCTGCGTCTCTTGGGTTTTGCGCCCAGGCATATTAACCACAATGCTATAAGTACCTATCATATCTAATTGCGACACATTTTTACTAATGGCTCTTACAATACTCACTCTGAAGCGCTTTCCAAATTGTAAACGTGAAGTAAAATAGCGCCGCAGACAACTGTTTTGTACAATCGGGGTAAATGTGTGATGTGTGTGTGCGTTTATCTCTCTTAGTTCTTCGTCGACTTGCTTTGCTCGTCTTTGTGTATATATATACTATATAGTGTGTATATACTAAGTATAAATATAATTATTGAAAAATTTCAATTGCTACAAAAATTATGGTTGTACGTTGTTGGATAATAGGCCCTGAGGTCAAGAGAACGGGAGACCATTGATGCCTTCTAAATGTAGCGTTGGCGACAAATGCTTCATGTTACTTGGCACTATTAGAGCACAGGATGAACCAGTTAATCATCCATCGTGCAGATGTTCAGCGCGGATTGGATAACCTGGAGAGACTAGTGGTGTTGCGTAGCCTCCGGGGAAGTCGAACCAGAGAAAAGGCACTTGAGTGTGTTGGAGCGAACCAATGAAGGAGCTTACTGGAGATAGATTTTACTATACGTTGATAGGGCCAGAGGATTGTAAAAAGCAGAGAATCTTAGTTGTCAAGAAGATTATTGCATTTGATGGTCCTCATTAACGATCCTCAGCTATGAACGAACGACCAAAAAGAGAAAGAAAGGGAACAAGTTTCGCCAGATCCACTCTCTAATTAAAAGACTTAATTATTAATTGCAATTACAAATTTGGAGCTACATAACTCTTTGCTTGTTAAATCCACAAAATAAAAATCTATTTCAAAAGTGCAATATGAAATGGAGAAAAATTTAATTTGTCGACTTTTGCAATGGGCGGATTTAAAACGACAACAATTATACCTTTTATTTTGTTAACTGTCAATTCATGGTGGAACTGCATTGTATTATTGTTTTTATTAAATAAAAACAACAAAACAATTATACCTTTATTGTAAAAATGTGAATTGGGAATTTGGCAAAGAGCCGCACGCCAATACCCAAAGTGCCGCATGTGGCTCGCGAGCCACAGTTTGCCAACCCCTGGACTAGTTGATAAAATAATTATTTATGGCGATCGACTGATATCACTTGTAATTATAATGATCATGCGAGAACAATAAAACCCCATTTTTTAATTGGTACATATTAAAAATAACGATACAAAAAATCGAATTAACGACAATCATCTCTATATATATTCTAATGGATTCAAGCTCTGTACTTTTCCATTTAAGTCGTTTTTTGCGACCCGGGTTTCGCCTTTCGGCATCTTCAGGCGTCGTGTACACCTACCAAAGGCAAATACACACTGACAACGAACACCCTTAACTCTATGTGACACCCCCGTATGGTCCCCATTTGGGGATGTCTTTGTGTATCTGGAGATGCCCGAATCGGTATCAAAGCCAACAAATAATAAAGCGCTGATTACGAAAATAAATAATAATAAAAGAGCCCAGCCGGCAATGCCGTAAATCTTGTTAACTGTTGGAGATTTGCAACGTCGCTTTCTTTTCGACGACGGTTTCGTAAAAAAAAAATCACAAGATGGCGCGCAGATCGCGACAAGCAGCAAAATCGCGAACGCGTACATTTCGCCCTCCGTAGAATTAAATTATTAAAAAATGTAACCATATAGTATAATAAACGTAAATAAACTCGCCGCTTCCATCACAATTCCGGTGCCTTAATTATCCACCTTCATCCCAAATACAGACGATAAAAAAGAAAACAAAACACAAAGTAACAGTTGAGAAATAATTCTCTTACCAAAATGGAGGGGAGTGATAAGTGGCCCCAGTCAACGTGGGACTACGCTTCTTGATTTTGATCGTCTGGAATCAAGAAGCAGGTGGAATTTCTTTCACCCGAACACACACCCTGAGATCCAAACACCGGAATAGGAAACGGCGAGGAAAAAACATCCAGAGGCTTGCCTCTGGTGGCGCTCAACAAAAGTATAATAATAAGCAGTAGAAAGAGGATGCTGCCAAAGCCAAGCCAGTGAAGAAAAGAGCAGAAACACCCGGATTGCGAAGTCATGGCTCCCGATGTACTCCCGACCAACTGCATCCGCCAGCGAACTTGGCCCACGGACGAGTGTATCGGGCAAGACCTTGGCTCCAACGAGGAAAAACGGCATCAAATGCCCTGCATCATCAGCCGCTTGAGCCCTCTTCGTCAACAGCAGCGTGTCTGTGAGCCTTGCAATCAGCCCTGGCCCAGATGCACCAGGATGAAGAGAGCTACAAAGCGGCCTTCTTCAGCTGAGCAAAGCAGCCTCCATCAGCGGAAAGCAGCCAAGCAGCATCCTCAGCCATTAGCATCATAGATTAGTTAGTTTTAAGTGTTTTGTGTTTGGAAGCGATGCATAATAAGTTATTTCAGTGCTCGAAGTGGAAAATTTTACAACCCGGAGCGGTTGTATGAGGCAGAATGGCGTTCCGGTCCATTTCGGGCCCTGATATATTTTTAAAATAATTTTTATAAACTTTAAAGCCATTTAAGTATTAAATTAAGTTTTCTGCATATTATATTAGTATAATATCAGTGTAGTGCGTGTAATTCGATAGCCGCGGCAGGGCAAGCGAGCAAATTTGGACGGTATGCATTTTCGTGAGGGATCGACTGATTTTCGGACGGTCGCTGTTGGGAAGGCTGGGTGCGACGTCCTCTCTCAGCATCCACCCGTACGGTAGACATGGGGAGCCGCGAACCACTACGCCCACAAAGCGGCGTAGTGATGCATCCGAAACTCTCCGGTTGCCGACGGTCCGAGGGTGTTGAGAGGGCTGGGCGCGACGCCCTCCTCTCTCAGCAGCTTTACGGTGGGCCCGGGAACCGCAAACCACTATGCTACAGTGCTGCATCCGAGTCTCTCTAGCCGCCGACGTACCGGAAGGGCTTCGATCCTTCAACGTCTAGAGACGCAACCGCCCCTTATCAAGCCGCCGCACTGTCCAGTTACACACGCTATCGTAATCAGCCCTTAGTTGGCCCGATCCCCATTCGGGCCTTTCCGGAGAGGTGCGCTTGTGACACCCCCGTATGGTCCCCATTTGGGGATGTCTTTGTGTATCTGGAGATGCCCGAATCGGTATCAAAGCCAACAAATAATAAAGCGCTGATTACGAAAATAAATAATAATAAAAGAGCCCAGCCGGCAATGCCGTAAATCTTGTTAACCGTTGGAGATTTGCAACGTCGCTTTCTTTTCGACGACGGTTTCGTAAAAAAAAATCACAAGATGGCGCGCAGATCGCGACAAGCAGCAAAATCGCGAACGCGTACATTTCGCCCTCCGTAGAATTAAATTATTAAAAAATGTAACCATATAGTATAATAAACGTAAATAAACTCGCCGCTTCCATCACAATTCCGGTGCCTTAATTATCCACCTTCATCCCAAATACAGACGATAAAAAAGAAAACAAAACACAAAGTGACAGTTGAGAAATAATTCTCTTACCAAAATGGAGGGGAGTGATATCTACCTTATATAGTAAATCGATACAATAAAGTAGGTAAAAACTCCATTACCTACCTATTTAGTCAGAAATTACAACAAAAAATATAATAAACAAATTATGAATGGCTGAAGTAAAAAATCTATTTTTGTTGTTATATTGTTATGTCTATATATTTATTGTTATAAAGAATTTTGACCTATTATTAGGTTTGACGATTTATTATAATAATATGCTGTCCAGTGTATTGTTATTAATAAGAGAGGGTTTTTACTAATCAGGTTGTTTACTTCAGCTATTCATAATTCGTTTATTGTATTTTTTGTTGTAATTTCTGACTAAATAGGTAGGTAATGGAGTATTTACCTACTTTATTGTATCGATTTACTATATAAGGTAGAGTTAAGGGTGTTCGTTGTCAGAAGCAAGAAATACCTACTTGCTACATACGCAAGCGACCAGACATCAAAATATACCTACTAGCTACCTACAGCTATAGGAACGAGACGATCGACTTCACAATGGAGAAAATTAACATCGAGATCAAAAATCTATTTATACGCAAACCATCCGGACTACGGGACCTCCTAACTCTCCATCTGCTTCTACTGACTGCTTACCAAGAGGAAACCGAGACAGTTACCAACACACCCGCACGAACACACTTCTGGAGGACAAACCACGACACCATTAAATCGCACACCTGGACCAACAGGAGCCGCCAGCTACAACACAGATCTCCAACACGCATCATCAGACGACCACTACAATCGCCGATCAAGGAAGCAGACCCTGTCTCCTTTACTACACAGGAAAAAGACCGGATATCCGTAGTCATCAGGGGCTTCCCGATCGGATTGTCTACAGAGGATATCACCAACGATCTCCTCCGCAGAGGTTACCCGATAGTCAGCGTCACGAGGATGACCCGGGGCAGGAGCCAGCATCCAATGCCTCTTGTCCTGGTCAAACTCTTCGACAATGACCGAGGGCAACTAATACACACTCTGCAGTGCGCACTGCGCCGCAGAATCATCGTAGAAACTCCGAGGAGTAGCAGCCTCCCTCAACGCAGCCTGTACCAAAGCACACACATGTCAGCTTCTCAGACGCAAACAAACTCATACATAGATGACCCAACTCCCCACACTCTGACGTACTCGGACCAACACAGCGAGACTCAGGAAGAGGACTTACATTTCAACATCACTAACAACATGATGACAACTCACAGCCGGATGCTATCCACCACACAAACGCAGACAGACCTCAACACAGTCTCACCCATTCACCACAAGGAGGCGTATACGGAAATGGACCTCACCATTCCCCACGATGCCATCTCACATACACCGACATTCCCGACATACGAAGAGGCACCCGAGATCCCGGAATCTACTAATAATACAGTCACCCCAGAAGCTGCAATAACGGAATCACCGGAAGCTAAAATAGAGACACCGGAAATCACAACCGAAACACCGGAAACCAGAACTACCCCGGACATCCCAGATGCCGAACTCAGCAGCGACGGCGACGAGAGCCTGTTCACTCCAACGGGCTCTCCTTATGTGTCGCCTACCGGAAACACACAAACTCCACCGGTTGCAATCGACAGCCCGGTTCCGGATAGCAGCCCGATTGCCGACTCTGACACTCTAGGCTCAGACACAGTGAGAATGTTAATGACACAACTTAACATCTCAGAGACCAACGCCACCGCCAAGAAATACCTCAAAAGCGTCATCAAGGCATTTTACAACAGAAACGAGACCAACATGTTTGACCCGACAGCAACCGCCTCAGGACTTCACGAAGAAATGAGCATCGACGAAAAATTCTTCGGCACTCCAAAGGCCAAAAGAATCATAATGGATATACAAAGACGAGTTATCAAATACCAAACCGACCAAACAAATACTGACCTCGACAACCCCCCAGAACCGGAACAAGCCCCGGAATCAAATCAAGAGGACACCCCTCAACAGGGGTGGAAGAAGAGGAAACCGCGAAGGAAGACCCACCATCGCCGGCGATAAGAAGAAGAAGGAAGAATACACATACAACGGATTGGAAGATTGAAGATGCAGTGTCAACCGGCGGACGCTGCCAAATGAAGAGAGCGCCAAGCTCACACTTATTATGAATTAATTTTGAAATTGCAAATTTTCAAAATTGAATATTTTAAAACAACACTTGGACTTGAAGACAGCAGCCTCGCCCGGTCCTCATCAAGAACCGGGAAACTCACATCGCCACCCGAATGGATTGTACGAAGGAACAACACTTGACCTTGGAGGCTGCTTCATCTCCCGGCCCTCATCAAGGACCGGAGACTAACATCACCACGTCGAATCACGCGAATCCTTGCTAGCGATCTAATAATAGAGATGATGGGGATGAGGTTAACTGCCGGAGTGCCCCAATAACACCAAAAGAAGATCAAAAGTCAAAGTCAAGTTCGTTGTCAGTGTGTATTTGCCTTTGGTGAGTGTACACGACGCCTGAAGATGCCGAAAGGCGAAACCCGGGTCGCAAAAAACGACCTAAATGAAATAGTACAGAGCTTGAATCCATTAGAATTTAAGTTCAAATTCCATCAAGTACCTTCGGTCGAAAGTATTAATACTCATATATAAAAATCTCGTGTCACGGTGTTTGTGGTCGCACTCCTCTGAAACGGCTCGACCGATTTTTATGATTTTTTTTATGTATATTTGTTAGGTATGAGAATAGGTCATAAAGTATATTTCATACCGCTAGATGATTAGGGTATCTCTATCCAGAAAAATTTTTCTTTTATTTTTTTGACTTTATTTTATGATTAATAATTGATTATTTAATCCATATAATACATATATACATTGTAAATACATTATTTATGATTAATAATTGAAAGACAAAATCTACAATGTTTTTGATAACTGTTTTCCTATTCAGCTTAAAAAAATCCCTGTACATAAACTCCGTATATCCAAACATCTTAGTTTCGGTACACAATTAATTGCTAATACTGTGAAAATATGTGATTTGCGAGAAAAGACACCATGTCGTTGGTTTCTCTATTCATTACACGCTAATCAGCGACATCTATTACCACACAATAAACTAAAAATATAAAATAACAGATAGGAAATCATTATGATTTTTTACTAAGTAAGCAAATCTTAAGGGCCCACATGCCCAACGAAGGTCAACATGGAGATTTTATGGTATTTTCAAAGCATTAGCACGAACATTCCCTAAACGTTGTTAAACGTTCCTCAAACGTTAACACGCGCGCTAACATGATCTTACCCCCTACTTCATTTATCGTTTGTCAATTTATGGCTACGGCCGTATGTTGTAGCTTAACCACTGGGAAATTCCAATAGAAATGGCGTATTCCAAAAAATAGCTACCTTATTCCTAGGTCAAAAATTATTATAAAAAAAATCATTATTTATAGGATGTTTTATCACATTTGAATGGTCAACGACATAGTTTATAATCAGTATCTTTAGAATTATTTTCAAATGTGGTAATCTTGCCCATTTTTTGAATAATATAATGCCTAATTCTTGTCAAATTTGGGATCACAGAGATTATAAATATAATTTTTTTTTGTAAATATTTAACTATAATAATGTCAATATACATTTTACTAATGGTTTTATAAATGCGTTTAAAAATTAATAAATCTAAAAATCTTAACACCGCTGCACATGGATGTACTGAAATGTGACTATATCGACAACATTAGATCGAGAGGTTTAAAAGAATAGATACTATTATATGTAATAAAAATACTTTATGCAGTCATCAAATGCTTAAAATAAATATAAAGGATAATAAGGCTTCAAAATTATATAAATAGATTATCAACAACGTATAAGGAATTTTCAGGCTAATGTTTTGAAAATACCAACAAATGTTCATTTTGACCTACGTTGGGCATATGGGCCGTTAAGGAAACAACTTTCAAAATATTAATTCATCTTGGTGGGTTACAATTAAAGGCACGATGGGACATGGGTTGTACACCACTGCTTTAAATGGTAATGGTAGCAATTTTGAAACGTTTAAGTTTGATGGAACCAGTTAATACAAGAATACTTTGTTACTTTTTGTAACACTGTTCAAACTATATTTCCACTAGGTTTTAATTACGCGAAAAACCGAAATGTTTGAACTTTATTCAAATGGAGGCATATTAACTTTTTATAATACAGTACTTCAATAGATCCCAATATATTTTTATATGAATTAAAAATATAATGTACAAAATTTGTATTTTTTTAATATATTTTTCCAATAATTAAATTTAAGTGTTTTTTAACACAATACTGTTTTAATACTGATGGGTGGTCTTACTTCAATTGATAATATTGTTTATTTTATATTCTTATTGTAAATTTTGACTAATCATAAATATTTGTTGATATATTAATGTTATTGTAAGTGTTGATTTTTTCATATTTTGTGTTTTGTTAATATTTTAAAATAATTTGTTTAGTACCCCTGTGGGTCTATTCTATGCTTATCGACCGCTAAAGTGATAAAGTGAAAAATATTATCAAACTTAGGGTAGGTTTGTATCAAAATATTAGCACTTATTGTAACAATTACACGAATCCGGTTTTTATTGTTGCAATAAGTGCTATATTTTAACAGCACCTATCTTGCTGCTGTTAAAATATCGCACTTATTGCAACAATAAAAACCGGCTTCGTGTAATTGTTACAATAAGTGCTAATATTTTGATACAAACCTACCCTAAGTTTGATACTATTTATCAATTTAGTGTTCGATAAGTATAGAATAGACCCACTGATGTAGTATGAAATATTGTCCAACCTCATTAATTTTAAATTAATTTGTTATTGGGAAGGTATTATTGGACGGATAATTTATGTACCTATTGTTATATTATTTCTGTCGCTTTGGATTTTGTATGATAAATATTGTTTTATAAAAAAAATGTATGCAGTTTAAAATGTCCCTCCGAGGCGGACGAAACCGGTCCTTATTTATTGATTAAAAGTGGAATAAGTACTACCAAAAAAAATGCGTTTTTTTTAATTTAAACAACAATACTGATGGACATCTTCAATTAGTCATCATCATCCTGAATCTATGCACTGCTGGATGAAGGCCTCTATAAGCTGATTCCACTTCTCTCAGTTCTGTGCGTTGCGTTGCCACGTACTTCCGCAGAACTTTATCATTACATCGATCCAGCGGCCTCTAGGTCTACCTTGCGGACGTTTTGTATCTCTTGGATACCACTGTAAAACTAAATTTGTCCAACAATTAGTAACAATCACAAAATATCGTTGTAAATATTAACGAAATTCGATAAAAATTCAATCGTAATTAGGCATGATACCGATGGCTTAATTGGTAAATCAAGATTACCGAGATCATATAGATAAGTTCATGTTCCGCTCTGCGCCAATATTATTTTCAATATAAATATATTTGCAGGGTATTCCTAAATACTCGTATCTTTATTCATATTATATCATATTAAGAGAATATTTTTTTAACTATGGGTGGTGAAGAAATAATCAATAGTTGTCAAAGTAAATAATTATTATGTGTCCACTTAAAAACCACCTAATGATTCAATATATATATTTCATCATAATATACAATCATTATTTTCTACATAATTTGTTATAGCCATTGATTGGTTATATAAGTTAGAGTTAATAGTATTCGTGGTCAGTATTTATTTTCGTTTTGGTGAATATATACAGTGCCTGAAGATGCCGCAAGGCGAAACCCAGGTCACAAAAACGACTCAAATGGAATAGTACAAAACTTAAATCCATTACAATTTAAATTCAAATTCTATCAAGTACCTTCGGTCGATAGTATTTTTTTTTAATATTAATAACCATAACCATGCTTTCTCCCACAAGGTGTTTGGGTGGATTAGTTGCATTGATGTGGGACTAATTAGGTTCCTCCATTTATATCTTTAATTTTCTTTATAGCCGGGATTAAATATTTTGTGTAGTGTTCTTTTGTTGTTCTATTGCTTAGTACCTACTTCGTGAGGCTTTTGGAGGTCAATTTCATGATTATGATGTCTACACCGAGTCCAGAGAGTCCATTGCTCCCTTTCTAGTATAGGGCAGTTGTTGATGACATGCCATACAGTTTGAGATGTGTTGCCGTCACATGGACAACAGTCATCATCCCTCAATTTAAATCTTTTTAGAAATGCTCGCACCGCTCTGTGGCCTGCTAGTATCTGTGTGAGTTCGTGTGATATTTTTAAGTTCCTGGCAAGAGTGATGGCACAGTTTATGTTTGGAATAAATTTCTGCGTTATTGATCCTGTGGCGGATATTGTGTATCTATGGTTCCATAGCTCTACTGTGTCTTCGTTTAGTTTTTGTTTTGCGTAACTTAGAGAGAAGTGTGTGTAGGTTGAAGGTCTTTTATCTGTTATGGCTTGTTTAACGTATTTATCAGTTTCCTCGTTTCCGGTTATTCCTGTGTGACTTCTTATCCAGAAGAATCTAGAGTTTGTTCCTATCATTCGAAGCTGTGTTGATAGTGTTAAAATGTTCCTTACTAGTGGGTGTGTGAATGATGGTTTTTGGAGAGCTACCAGACTGGATTGGCTATCTGAGAATATTTTAACATAGTTGTATTTGTGGAACTTTAATCTTTTCAGTGTCCACTCGAGAGATTCTCTAATAGCCAATATTTGTGCTTGGAAAACAGTGCAGTAGCTTTTGAACTTAAATTTTCGGGGGTTAATAATGTTCCATTTTCGTAGTATTATAATATTATTGACACAACTGGAATTTCACACCAGCCGGGCTATTCCAACTAGTTAACACATAGATGACGGGGAAATTTTGCTTGGAAGGGGGTTATCTACAAAAATTGTTAGTAACACAGTTTAATTACAAATTCCAATCAGATGCATTTGGAATCAATTGAGATATTCTCTTTTTTATCTTTTTAGATAAGCTATATATAGATAGTAGTAATATTAATTGAATTCAAGTTTATTTTTTAACACAATACTGTTTTAATTGTGATGGACATTTTCAATCGATAACAATCACAAAAAATCTTCGCAGCGTCATACAATCATATTTTCCTACAAAATGCTGGTTGTTAAATTTTACATTCAAAACGCACACACAGTAAAAAAAATAAAGATTTATTTTGACATGTGATCAAAAATTAGAACGTTGATTTTTAGTCGCTATGGAACACGTTGCGCTCTGTAAGACAAATTGACGGCGGCGGTGAATCTTGTATTACGATATGAATTATTAAGAAGTTCAATTAGTAAATTGCCTAGTGTAAAGTTTTCCACAATTTCCTCCAATTATCTCAGCATATATCAGTTGTCTGGGAAACAAGAAACGCTGAGTGGAACTACTTAAGCAAGCATACGTAATTACTTTTGGAAAGTTTGCTAATAATGGTGGCTTAAAACAGGCCACAAACACCTTGCTCGCAGACATTGTTTGCTATTAAACGAGTCTAGCACATACCTATTTATAACAATAAGTACCATTATGAGTCGTGTATTGGGTGGGGAGAAATTTTATGTAAATCGTCGATTTGTCTATCGTGATTCTCTCCTAGCTGTTCGAGAAAAAATGTCGAATTTTTTACTCTTTATTAAAACAAATATTAGCAATAATAATTGTCACCATTTTTTCAATCATAACTAGACCAGGACATCTATTCTATACACAAGACTGCTTTCGGCCCACTCCGGTAGCTATATAGGGCAGGAAATTATTTATTTAGCTACGTATTTTTTTCGACTTATACGAGGTATAAATATACATTCTGGGCAGTGTTGACCTGTGTGTCCCTGATAACTATCTTAGAAATAGAGACCATCAGTTGTTTATTCTCTCAAGGTACAGAACCAACCTGCCACTGTTAATGCCAATTGGGAGGGCGATAACTATGTTCAACGAAATTGTTTCGGGTGTTGATATATTCCACCTACATGAGAATGAGTTTAGGTGGACGTTGTTTTATAAATTCTTAAAATAGGGTCTGCTTAACTCATCCGGTGTTCTTCCTTGTACCTATCTAATTTATCTACTTATCTATATCTTTTTTTATGTAATACTGTTTTATATATCCTTGTTTCTAAGTGTCATGTTGTGAACGTCTTAAACTTATAATATGTAATGTCCAAAATATGTTAAAAAAAATGAAATTGAATTGAAATTGAAAGTATCGAAGTATTAGCACTTATTGTAACAATTACACTAAGTTAGCCATCTAAACCAAGGGTAGTCAACCTTTTTATACCTACCGCCCACTTTGTATATCTGTAAGTAGTAAAATTTTCTAACTGCCTACCGGTTCCACAGCAATGGTGATTTATAAAGTAGGAAAGTAGCTTTACTTTTACTTTTAAAGCATATAATAATAATTACTTAACGAATACTTTATGGCAGACTTTCGCTAAGTTTGGCAGAATAAATCTTTATAAAACAACTTACTGTAGTTAAATCTATCATTTTTATACTTTGCATACATATAAGCATGGAGTCTGATAAAATTACATTTAATTAATTAAATTATTAATCAGATCCCTGGGGCTGACACTGCGAAACTAAATACTGGATATCTAGCTCAATCTTTGTGAGGAACAAACGAAGGTCTCCTCATTCGGAAATATTCAGGTGGTGTCTTTTTTTGATCATAATAATGGTAAACAGCACTAAATCCTGATTCTGGAATTTTATAAAAAAACATAATGAAAATGTTTTTAAAACCCCTACCACCCTCTATGAAAGTTGCCCACTAGTAGGCGGTAGGGACCAGGTTGACTACCCCTGATCTAAACAGTAAAAACTGACTATCTTGCTCTGAAATTAAGCATTGCCAAGAGAGGTGCTGTTAAATCATAGCTTTTATTATAACAATAATTACAACTAACTTATTGTAATTGTCACAATAAGTGCTTTTCTACCCGATATAGCAGACTTGCTGTTGTAGCGGCCGAAAGCAGTCTTGCGTACAGAATATAATATGTGCTGTAGTGTTGGTTTTGATTGAAAATAACCATAATATCGATGGTAATACTTATATGTACTGCATAAATATAAATAAGAAGAATCATCTATGAACACTCCACTCATCGAGACCATCACAAGATGTAGGTACTGCTATTGTCACGAGATCTTCACTCGACATAGTACATCCGTTATTCTACTCAAATCAAGCCACTCTGTGCATTCTTATAATAAAATTAATCTTTTGATCATATCGATGTTATCAGTACATCATTATCCCGCGATATTAATCTCCACGTTTACATCATCATTAAATTATTTTATTATTTCATTCTTGTACCAACGTGAAACGATCATAATACCTTTAAATATATAAATAGTATTATAATTTATACAAATAACAAACATTTTTTTCAATATTTAGGTTAATTATATTAATTGTGTATAGCTCGGAAGGTGTGGATCTTCATCTGAATGCGGCTAAGACCAAATCCATGTGCAGTGCTGCATGCATCGACGCCGACACTCCTCTGCGGGTTTCCGGTCTGCCCGTCGAGCTGGTGTCCAGGTTCAAATACTTGGGTGCCACGGTTGCCGATGATGGTGGTATTTCTAGTAGCTTGGAATCCGCATGGGTGTGGCGGGCTCTGCGTTCAACCAACATGGAGTCGCATGGAGGTCAAGGCTGTATTCTGTGAGAACCAAATGTCGTTTGTTTAACGCGTGCGTGCTACCTGTGCTCCTGTATGGCTGTGAGACATAGCATCTTACTAAGCTTCAAGAGTCTCGGCTTTTGAGCTTTGAGAATCGATGTCTCCGCCGAATCTTAGGGGTATATTGGTACGACCGTGTTATAAACACTCAAGTTTGTGAGCAGACACAACAGCCTTCGGTGATTGAAGTTATCATAAAGAGACGCTTTACGTGGCTGGGACACGTATTCCGGATGCCGCCAAAGAGTGCGGCACATCGTACCCTTGTGGCACAGCCTCCAGGGTTCCGTCGCCATGGCCAGCCCTCCCTTACCCTGCAGCGGTGCTACAAGAGCTACCTACGTGCTGCAGGTCTGACATGGCGGGAGGCGCAAGAGTTGGCGATGGACCGAGGAAGTGGTGCCAACTTGTACTTGCCCTATGCCCCAATGTTGGGACGTGATAGGGTGGAAGAAGAAGAAGATATTAATTGTATTCACATATTCCATAAAATATATTATTATAGACCCTGAAGACCGATTTCATCGTGATATAAATTACCACTTGGACAAAACCATCCAAGTCTTGGATCTATAATATTATTATTTGTTATTAACCATTTTTTTGTATTAATATTGTAGGTACAAATAAATTTGCAACGAAACGTTTTAAAAAAGACTAATTTTGAAAAATACGACATCCAGCAGGTTCGAACGCGCGCCCCCTGGGGGGATTCACGCTCATCTGCCCTGACCACCAAGCAATACGTGTCTAATATAATTTCGATGAAGTTAGTTGATGGTATCTACAATAACTACTCTCTGAAGCACTTTCTAAATTGCGTTAATTATTGGCAATTAGCTTTTGTATTTTAAATCAACGTGTTGAATTACCTTAATTACTAACTGGTGTCAGGAGCATTCCTATTTTTTTTATACGTATTTTACACGTATTTTACAACGTTTTTATTAGCTCGTATTTTTGTTTGTCCAATACAAATCTTGCAATCAATATTAACTACCGACTAGCTGGACATTTGAAACTTTCATAATATATCAGAACACGATGCCAATGCATTCTTTTAATACTTTTAGCCATCTTTAAGTAGAAATGAATTCATTTTCAGTTAATTCTGTTTTGTATGAAAAGTTATTTCGACACCATTATTGGTTGCTAGGGGGTCCTAGCAACAAAATTATTAATATATACGTGCGTTACTATGTAAATCAATATGACATGTCAAGTACAAATTGTTTTGATCGTTTAAGCTAGTCAAGTCAAGTTTATATGGTTCAACAGTATTTAAAAACGTTGTATATAAAAAGTTCTTTTTATCTTGTAATTATTTTCAATTTATTATTATGTATGTTGTGGAGGCCCATATGATCCTATCAGGATCGGACATGGTCGAAAAAAAAAAAAAAAAAAATGTTCAATCAAAGAATGTTACATTCTTAACGGTTGCTAATTATTCAATGATTAAAAAAATATTATAATAAAGTGAGATAATATTTAGGTAGGTACTAAAATAATAAAATAAATGATATTGAATTCTACTTTTCTACTACTACTAGTTATTTTAAACTTCAATAAGCTAAAATCTGGAACGCTTTTGTGTAACGTTTTCACGATCAATTGTTGCGTATTTCACGCAGGTACCTATACCTAGGTCCCAATGCGGTGATAAAACATTCTATGAAAAAATCTGGGTGATCCAGTATTCCATCGTGGAGTCTGCATAGAACTTTCTTTAAAAAACTAACTAACTAATATAATAGGGGTCGTGGGTTTTAACGTGCACTTCGCACGTACGCATCTTTGCTTAACCTTTAGGGGTCCTTTTATTCAGCAGTGGATTGAAACAAAACGTACGATGATAATAATATTGATGATTCTCAGAGGGTGGTGTTAATATGTAGTTGATATTATTAGGAAAACATGTGTATATTATTTGATATTTTATCATTATGTACAATATGCATAATGCTCCAATATTAATATGAACGTATTTCACGCGTTAACCGAGAATGTCACACTCCCATAATATTGTTTCGTTCTAAAAGTAAGTACAATACAGCATGTTTTAAACAGAATTCAGTTCACTTTGAACCATATCCCACAAACATAGGAACTGTTTGAGAGTACCCAGTGCTAGCTTGCTAAAGAACCCATTTCACAGCGAAGTTCAAATATTTCATACTTTCTCTTTACTGTGTAATTTTATTGTGACGTATTATAGGGTAACGGGTCCGATCGTAGGGCTATTGGATCGATTGAGTCTAATCGAGCCTCGTGCTCTAGAGTATAGGGAGTCTCGTCAATAATATAAAATATGTATGAAAACATATTCATATTTAGCTCATTGACACCGTGAGAGATGGAATACGAAACATGATTGTTAGGTGATTAATATAAGAAGCTATTTTACAGATCATGCGTTGTTAAGCGAGAGCAAATTAAGGACGATATTGCTAATATAATATTATACACCTGATTGGATAAGAAAACAGACAAGGGTTTGCGATGTACCTAATAGAGTTCGCTAAAAACCTCAAATGAAGATGGGATGGAAGCTTGAAGAAGGGATAATCGCTAGACAAATCTAATCGTCGAGTAGTACTCAAGAGGTACGCAACGCACAGGATCGAGAGAAGTGGAATCAGTTTGGAAAGGCCTTCATCCAGCAGTGGATAGTTTCAGGCTGATGATGATATTTCATTTTTATGTTAGATGTCGTGTTTCTGAAATAGTTATTTTTTATGGGTCGCATTTAGGGCTTTTGCAGTGGGGACTTTCATTAGAGGTATAATTATTTATGAATATTCTGTACAATCATTATTAATTATCATCATCATCATCAATATCAACTGGGGTTAATCCACTGCTGAATGAAGGCCTACCCTAGTTGTTCTCGTTCTCTAGTTCTTTGCTCCCCCGTACACCCACCGAACTGTATAAGCTCGTCGATCCTACGTCTACAGAATAGAAGAATTTGCGTGATTGACCATTAATGGAATTTTGAGTACCTATCTTCCTACATTACCACATCTTAAAAATGAGTAGTTATTGTTTTCTTAATTTTTTTTTCAGTACCTTCGAAATATTTAAAAACCCCCCAATTTTTCCATTGTAGTGTGATAACCATTTTTTTCTAGTATGTTTTTATGAGATTTTTTCATATATATTTTCAACGAGAAAATAAATAAATCTGATAAGATATCCCCCTAAAATGAACCCTAAATAACGTGGTAGATATAGTATACTTGGTATGTTAGCGGACATGAAGAAAATGGAGAATAAGTGCTCACAGCTCACAGTTTCCGCACCACTTTTGTCGCTGACTGCGCGTTGTGTATTGTTTCCGGTAAAAACACCTGAATTCACTTTGCGAATTCCTTTGTAGGCGCATATTACTTTGTATTCGCCTGTTTTTGCCAGGTATCCTCAACGAAAACAAAATTCATCGCTCGAAAAATTATTCCCATTGATATTCATATCGCATCATTCGGTTCAACGGATTCAGCATTTACTGTTTAAGGCAAAGTTTTTACGGTCAGCGACACCTAGAGGAAAAATACAAAACTTAATCTGAATTGTTCAAAAATCTCTTTATTACAATAAAAAAAAAAATAAAAAAGCCATTTTATTTCTTACAAACAAAAAAGTAAATGACAGTTAATTGACTATATCTAATGAATATATAATATATAACCTATGAATATATCTATTATATATATTATATATATCTATGATTGTATTATCTACTTATTTTCTAGTTTATATAACATTAATTATTCTCATTATTTATATTTTTATAGAATATCTACATATCGCACCCGGGGAATAATAGTGGCACAAGTCCAGATTGTTATGTTTCAGTTAAGTATGCAGAAATGTTCCAAGATATCATTTCTATCTGCACAAATAACGGCATAATTCTTAAAAAATATAATGGTGGCCTTAAACGCATTTTTATCATTTATCAAATTATAACATTTTAATTGAATTCAAGCAGAAATAATGGCACAATGATCATTGTGCCATTGTTATTGCGGATAACATTAAAAATGAGATGACTCAAGTGTGCCAACTTCACGCTATTATAAAGTAAATTTAAAAAAAAAACTGATTTAACACACCAAAATGAAATATTCAAACTGCTCTCCTGCAAAAACAAGTTTTTCGAGTTGTGCCACTATTATTCCCCGGGTGCGATATATATATATTATTATTAAGATTTTTTATTTTCCTCCCACAAAGATCTCATACATGAACACCAGTCACCGAGGAAGATCACGACCAAAACCCTCAAAAAAAAATACAACCACGCTTCATTACAATATCGAAAACTTAATAAACCAAATTTTAATAATAAATATGACCATAAAATAATATATAATAATAAGATGGGAACCTTTAATAAATTCACGTTTTTTAACATTTTTTTAAATGATAAGTTTATCTTTGACTTAAAATAAAAAATATTTTCTTTTTAATGTTTTCCGATACATGTTTATTAATTAATAGAGTTGAAATTATTGTAAATTATCAAAAAAATGTTTCAAATTGCAAGCTTCGTATTTTTCCTCTAGGTGCCTCTAGTAGGTAAAGACATTGCCTTAAGGCTGTACCTCAGCTGAGGTATGGTCTAAAAAGATCGTGACTAGGCGATGCGCGGAATGCGGGTCGCGGGTGCAAATGACGGAAGCCGAACGAAATATAATTTGTCATAAAAGTTCAACATCCGTCTTTTTTATGTTATGTTTATTATTATATTCGTAATAATAATAGTTTATTCATTGACATGTTTTCTTTTTTAATTTCATACGTAAAGTTTGTTAGTCATCTTTACACGATTTAAGAATATTTTCATCCGGCGCCACGACAAAACGAATCGACGTGCAGACGCCTCGACTATCGCTCTCCAAATGACAACGCGGCCGTTATTTCATTCTTCATACAGTTGAAAATTATTTGCCGTTTCACTTATGTACGCTCTTAAATACACCAAACTACAGTGACAAATGGCGCCTTTTAAAGATAGGTAGGCTATGGTAGATAATAGAAAACATGTCTTAAAGCAACCATTTTATAATAGGTAGGTGTTTTTGTAGGTAATTTTGATTTTATTCAATATTTTGCTGAACAAAAATATGTCAAAAGACAACATGTACTAAAATAGATTTAAAAAAAAAAATCCCAACCGCCTGTACTGCAATCGAGCTCAAACTAGGAAATTGTGCTATCACAAGTGTCGGACGCTTAGGCCTCTACACCACTTGACAAATTCCGTGCGCCCAAAAAATATAATATACATATTATACTGCCTAATCTGCAAACCAGCCAACTGCACTTTTGACCAAAAATAAGATTTTGGTGGCATTTTGAAAGCACCTTTTCTATGCTCATACATCAAAATCCTAAAATTATAAATAAATGTGTTAACGTTCTTCAAATAAAACAGCCAACTGAAGGTGCCAAATTTCCAATATCGGAAATGGAGCATCTCCGCTTTTTATATAAAATTTCTTTATAATATAAAAGGGAAGCTAAAATAGTGGTATAATAAAATTCATAGCGCAGCTCATTTGTAAAAAAAAAATCAAGTGTATTTTTGGAATTGTTAAATTCCGCTCGATAGTTAAATTAAATTATTATGTTTTTTTTCTCCTTCCTTTGCCCAAATGGAGTTAGCTGGTTTGCAGAATAAGCAGTCGAAATGGGCCTGTTAGGCTTTGTATAAAAAACCTCAGGTCATGTGATAGAATAACACTGATTTTGACATTGCGAGTATGTGTTTTTTGCAATACGTGTATAATTGTATGTGTGTGTTAAATGACTGAAATAATGAAATTACTTGAAGCGTTTGTATTATTGTGTTCATTGTTGCTACGTATATTACTAATACTATTATACCAATACTATTAGACCAGTAGGATTAGATACAATGTATGTATATACAATGCAATCGACGGGCATGTCATGTCCGTCGAGCTCGCAGTCCATTTATAATTAATACAATCCTACATGTGGGTGCCTACAACAGATGTCGTTGACAAATTATATTATTTTTGTAGAATAATCGTTTAATATAGAATCTTCGCCACTACCAAACTAGTGGTTTGTTGGAACAATAGCCTTAATTTAGCAAGGCTATTAATTCTAAATAGTTAACACGGTAGCACCTTTCTGTTATTTATATTGCTCCAAAATAACACGGATATCACTCGAACCAAATCCATAAACAAGGCAATAATTATCTACAATAATAAAATTTTAAGACACCACACTGCGTCTTACTTAATTCTAAATGAATCCGATTAGAATCAAATAAGACGACGTATTAGCTGTGTTTATGACATTTGACAACTCGCTGTTAATGCGGTCGGTCATCGGCAGCCGTTTTAAAAAATATCAAACATACAGTTAACTTCTTGGGATAAATTACCTGCCCATTCATTCATTAATATCATATAATAATATTATATCAATTTTTTTATTGATTTTGGAGTTTATCTATTGACTTAAGTTATTTTGCTCCATTCACTTTCACTTGGTATAGGCCGTCTTTAGAGCTTATCGTCACGACAATTTGCATTCTTAAGTGCCTTATAATGCTCCCTCCTTGCCTATCAGTTTTCACTGTATTTTAATATAATATAAACATCGTACTCCTAAGTAACATAAAATATATATATATTCCCTAAAATCCACTGCAGTAATATATTTTTGTTAAAATATTATCATAATGCGTGCTTAACTTTTGCTTCGAAAGTTCTTATGCCCTGCTGTTAACTGCCTACTGCCAAAAACTCTTTCGGAGGCTTTTTTTACTCACCGATGTCATCTCGACATGCGGAAACGGGTAAAAAAGCTCTGCCGCCAAACGGAAGTGAGAACGAAAGCTTTCAATAGATATACTCGTACTTACCCATAAAACCAAGGATTTTTAGCAGCTTTTTTATCTGGATGCATGTATTTTTTGACATTATACTATAATAAGTGATAGAAATTTTTAAAGAAGTTCACTGTAGATAGTTAAAAAATATTTTATATATGATTAAACACCACGTAATAATATGATCATAAAGCCATTTCAAACCAAAAAACAATAATTACAAGATAAAAAAAAAATTATATACCACGTTTTTAAATTTTCTGTTGAATCATATTATAAACTTCACTTCAACGACAATTCTATGTAGTTATATTAATAAATATTTTTTTTTGTACTTGAGAGAAATACTGAATAAATAATATAGAATACTGAAATATCATTTTGACATTTCATATTGATTTTCATAGTAACGCACGTATATATTAATAATTTAGTTGCTAGGACTGGACACAAAAGAAAAAATATGAACTGTATAAACAAGAATACGAGCTAATAAAAACGTGGTAAAAAATATACCTACTTGTTGCAAACACACGTGACAGAAATGATTCTTTGAAATTTTTTAATGGATTTGTGTATTTTATTCACTAAAAAAATATGAATCTTTTAAACAAATATAATAAAAACATATATTGCAATATGTACCTACTCTAACTTAATACATACGTCATACACCAATAATTATTACTTAAAAAAATATAACTTTTTGGTTAGCGTCTATAATAAGTGGTTTCTTATATAAATACATTATTAATATAAAAAATACAAAAAATTAAAATAAAATGTAAATTTAATGAGTAGTTGTTATATTCTATCATAATTAATGTTACAATAGGTCAGAATCGTTCAGCAGACGATGTTATAATAATTATATGGATAATAATTGTCATTCTAATCGGCAGCGTGCGCATCTGTTAATTGAAAGTTCCACAAACTAATATCGCAGACTTGCATAGTTTTATTTTTCAAGAAAATTATGATAGTCTTTGAGTACATATTTTATTTATGTAAAATTTAATATTACAATATTAAAAATGCGAATAAAACTGTAAATTTTAAGGATGTTACTTAGATACTTATGTCACAGTATGTTAATGGTCATAGCCCTCGTCCTACAAGCAAGAGATATGTTTTCGGACCCGGAAATTTCCGTGATTAACGTTTATTCCTTTTAATACCGGACCCGGAAATTTCCGGATTTTTTCCAGGCCGTAATTAATCTAATATTTTCAGCCATCTATTGACTTTTTCGAAAAACTTTTGATAAAGTCAAGTAAGCAAAGATTCAAACCACTCTTCTGCATCGTTGTTTGTTAGTAGATACTACTACTATCGACTGGAAAACTTGCCGGTGTTGATTTGGTTAAGATTTTCCAGGTAATGTAATGACATGTATAATATATTGTAAAACCGTTACGCGTCGCCACTAAGTGAAAGCCCACTAGTTCCAACTATTAACATGATACCATTTCTATGTGGATACTGGTAGCGCTTTTAGCAGTGGTCTGTAATTTGAGGATACTGGTGGATTACGGATCTAGGGAGAGGGGTTTTACGCAGGATGCCAGACACAGACCTTTTATGTTCAGAAGGCTGGCGCGCGCTGGAGCCGGTTCGGTATTCATGCACTTGCGCACTAGTAAACAGACGGTTCGGAATGTCACTCTCAAGGTTTCACTTGGTTTTGAGATGAAAGATGATGAAAAGTTCACGATGAGTGGTAGACGCGACGTTTGCTCAAACCGTATCAGGCTTGGCGCAACAAAGGTCAAACATATGCGTTTTTAGTCACTCTGTAGTTAACAACGGCTAAGCTATAACAAGCCCACACGCGACCGCTTTCTTGATGTCACTCGAGCTAATTGAATGTTATTTAATCACAATCGTGACTGCTGGTCGTCATACTCTTGCAACGATAATAAATAAGGATTTGAGGTAGGTTGGGAAATTAGAAATGATGGCCAACATAACTGCCCCAACCAGATACTTTTCCCGATTTCAATGAAAATCCTTATTTTAAGCAAATAGTTAAATATCACTAGTTAATGAAATTTCTTACGTACATAATTTCTCTAAGTCCGTCTACGATATCTATATATCTATATCTATAATATGTTAGAGGGGCCAATTCCCTCGCAAATCCTTTCGTTTTTTTGACTCGCTTTTATATTTTGTTCGAATACAACAAAGTATGGAATATTCACTTTGCGGCGACTTCTTTTGTTTGCGTTCGTTTTACATACTCAAATAACTTGTCAGAGTTTTTTTTTCTTTTTTATATGTCAAGTTGAATGTGTCATTACGCCATCACTGCGCGGTGTGAGGCCGAATATATCTCACTTAGGACTTTTTAGTTTACACGATTTCAAACTATTTCACGCTGAAAAGTTTTGGAAGCAATTTATTTTTATAAAAAAAACATTTCTCAAACAGTTTTCTCGTTTTGTAAAAATGACTACAATAAATACAAATATTATTATTCAATTTGCAATTTATACTTGTACTATTTAGAATATTCTTCATCTTCTCTTTCGTCTTTTTATTCTTTGTGTCTGGTCTTCACTGACTACAGAGTGTCGCTCCAGAAGTTAGTACAGACAACATCATTTTCCTCAAGTTGTAGACGTTATATAATATTATTTTAGTGTCACAATATAACAAAATATAGTAATAAATAATTTTGAAAAACACTTTGAAAGAAGCAAGACACTCGCCAGGTAACGAACCTGCATCTCCTGGGTTTACACCTCAATACGCGCTTTATCTACTATGCTACGAGGTGACATACTAATGGCGACAAAATTTAACTATTGGCCTTTTTTTAATACCTGCTCATCAAAAGATTTTTTTCTATTGGTTATAATATATTTTCTCAGAAGTGTTTTTCAAAATTAAGTATGTTCAATAATAAGAATGGTGCATTCTTAAATATTGTGAATTATTTGTTGAATAAAAGAAATAGCTAATTAAAAAATAGTATATTACTAGCAGAGCCAGCTGACACGCTAGAACTTCCAGTAAGCTTGGTGCCGTAATCAATAGTGGTAGATTTTAATAAAATAATTATGAAAAATATCAGTTAATAATCATCATGAAACCCAGTGACTAGGAATGCCTGATTTCTTTATGTGGTAGGTTTTTAATGACATCATGGTTTTTTTACTCAATTTGGCGTGATTAAATTTAATTGACATGGTGATTGTTACATTTTTTATTAATTTTGATTACTACAGTTAAAAGAAAAGTAATACGTTTTTTAATGCAGTAAAATCCCATTAGATTAGATTGATAAGACAAATTTAATGACTAAATTGACTGAAAACTATTTCTAGCAAAGTTTTTCTAATAATACAATAACGTCTACTCTATATGTGTCTCTTGGCTCTATAATTGGCTTAGGAGCATAAATGGTATTTTATTTAACAATGAGTGAGTACTGAATTTTACTACTTCAACATTCTTATTTTATTGTTTAACCAAAAACCTAGAGTCTAGACAAGGAAATTAAAATGTTACTATTTTTATCACATGCCGGATAATAATTAAATAAGAAAAATAATTACAAGTTAAAAAGAACTTTTTACATACAACGTTTTTAAATTTTCTGTTGAATTATTATGCTCAATATGCTCAAACTTGATGAAGTTAATAAAAAACAAACAAATATAGAATACTGAAATGTCATTTTGATTTCCATAGCAACGCTAAGTAAATTATATAATAATAATTTAGTTGCTAGGACCACCCACTTAGCAATCAGTAATACTGGATTGGATTACGGATTTCTTCCGAAATAACTTTTCATACAAAACAGAATTAACTGAAAATGAATTCAATTCCACTTAAAGACGGCTAAAGGTATTAAAAGAATGCATTGACATCGTGTTCTGATATATTCTAAAAGTTTAAAATGTCTAGCTAGTCAGGAAGTTAGTTACAAATCGATTGCAAGATTTGTACCAGACAAACAACCACCGGACAAATTAGAATACGAGCTTAATAAAAACGTTGTAATAAAGCTGTCATCAGAAGAAAGTGTAAACTTGAATTCAGCGCAATTGCAGACATGGTCATCAGAAAACCACAGTTTTACCATAGTGACTTAACTTTGGTTTCACTATATTGGGGGCTTTAATAATTTCATGACGTCCATTGCGTAAGACTGGATATTGGGAGAAGATACTCTGGTAACCTTGTCTATTAGGCGGCTCTCGTGGTGCAGTGGGTAAGGCGCTCGCCTTCCACCCGAGAGTTCCTGGGTTCGATTCCCGGTCATGACAAAAACATTTATGTGTTTTTCTCAAAGCCTGGGTGTTTGTGATTGTTCAAAATTACTAACAACCACCTTGTACGAAAAAGCAAGGATATGGTTATTAATAATTCTAAAAAAAAAAAAAAAAAACCTTGTCTATTAATAATTCTTCTCTCCGGATAAATTCGCTTGCTTTATAGTTTATACAATCAGCATTCTCATAGTTAAATGGTCAAATGTATGACTGTTGGTATAAAGGCTTATCATTATCACGAGTAAATACGTAGATACTAATTACCTGTACGCTGCCTAGTCCATGTGTGCTTATATCAACAAAATCGATGCGTAACTCAATACTATCAAGTGTCACGATATTATGTTTACCCATGCCACTTCTATACCTATCTACGCGTATCACAGCCACAATAAGGGAATACAAAAATATTCCAAAATCCAAAGTCGATAAATTCTTTCTATGTTACTAGAGAAGAACTTCTTCAGACTAAGAGCAATCTAGCTAGATGATACTTGACGTCGTGATTGGCAAACTTATTACCGTTTTAGGCATCCGCGTCAACCCAGATGTATATCATTTAAAATCTAAAATTTAAATTTCATTTCCAATTTTATTTATTTATTTTACATAATAGTGATCTTTACAAATTATCAATTTAAGATGTTCACAACATGACATTTAAAAACAACAAAAAAGTATTAAATAGCAGTTAATTATTTTAAAAAAAAAAGTAAATAGATGCAGATTAATGTGATTAAACAGTACAAAGAGTAAATACAAAAATAATACATTGGATAAATTAGATACAAGGAAATACATCAAATGTGATAAGTACACCTGACTCTATTGTAAGAATTTATAAAACAATGTTCACTTATATTCATCCTCACGCAGGTATAATATGTCAACATGCGAAGTGATTGGGTTGAACAAAGATATTGCCTTTCCAATTGGCATTACGAATTATAGGTAAGTTCTGCATTTTGGAAAAACAAACAACTGATGCTCCCGATTAGGGATTCCAATCCCGGGATCCCGAGCTATTTTAGATACCTATGAATCCTGGAATTGATAAACATAATCCCGAAACTTACGGGATTGATTGTTTTATCAATTTTTATGGAAAATAAAATAAAAACGAAAATATAACAAAAAAAATTACCTTTAATAACAAATAACTACATTAGAAATAAACTGAGTTTGAATGATGGGAGAGTTGGATCAGATGGGAAATCTGTAAGTTGCCGATTCATTTTATTTTTTCACATAAATTATTAAAAATGAGAAAGATTGGAAAAAAACAATGCTTCGCACTTTTAACAAAGTAATTCCACCATTATATCATACGTTTTACGGCAGTTTAATATTTGGCTGACTAATTAGATTTATGAAGCGGAAAGGCCATAAGTACACCACGATTTGCTTTACTATTTTAAATCTCGCTAACCCATTCATTAAGTCTTTACTATCAGAAACAGCAATCTCATATTAAATTCACATTATTATTTATATTACAATATTATTTAATCCATTAAACTTATGTATTTCAAATATTGAACATATTATACAATATTAACAATAAATGTCTTAAATAGTATAAATTATACTAGATTTATTTTTGACCGATTTTATCAATGTTATTTGTAAATATAAAATTTTTATATTAACAATGAAAAAAATGCCAATCCCCGGATCACCGGATTGTCAAATTGTAATCCCGAAATCCCAGGATCAGAATTTCGGCTCGGGATTGGATTCCCTACTCCCGATTACTAACGATAAGATAACGCCATAAAAATGTTACCTATATGCAAAAGAAATGAATTATTAGTTTTCGTCGTTCTTATTAATTAACTAATTAATTATTATTATTATTATGGTTAAGCATATCATATAATTTTGCTTTATTTTATCATAGCGATTACTAAGCGAATAACATTAACTGGTATCAAACTTATAACTATCCCACATACCTACACTACATGCGATAGTTCAACATTTGATATCTAATGACACAATTATTATAGTATGTCAATAAAATTCAATATTGGAAAAACGCAAGTTAAATGATATCAAATCCCTCCATTCTGACCAATAAATACTTTTTTAGTGGCCATAATAATATCTACTAGTAAGTAATATTTTGTTCCACATACAATATTTGATGTAGACTACCTGTGTTACGCTTAGATCAGTGTTTCCCAATTTGTTCAGAGTAACGCCCTATTTTATATTAAATGGGTATTTTTACATCGTAAACAGTGAGTCAAAATGATGAATTAAAAACTAAATAATGAAAGCCTTCCATTAGTTGAAAAATAACCGTAAAACATCACCGACAATGCACAAAAAATTTCGGTAATAGTTATGATGTTTAAAGTATGGATAGGTACCCATTTTTAGTGTACTAAATCTAAACCAAACATAATTTCTCATAATCAAATGTTAGTGGTTGACGATATCGATTTCATTTTCTAGTGACACTTTTTTGTACAGCAAACCTCTAATGAATAAAATTAATAGAACAATATAAATATTTCTATAAGTAAATAAAAACTAATTATTTAAATTGTTTTCACTTCTGTCTTTCTAGGTATATTTTTAAATCGACTTCGCAATCAATTTTCTTAAATTTATAGTCACTTTATTTTACTAATATTATTATTAATGATATTTTCTTTTTTGTAAAATGATTGCTAATTTACGCAGTCGAAGCGAATCCGCGTAAGTGGTAACACGAATATTGTGCCAAATTTGTCTGTTAATTCAACCAAATTTGCTTCGGGTGTTGATATAATTTCCACTTGCATGAGTGAGTTATGGTGGACGCTATTTTATAAATTTTTAAAATAGGGTCTCCTTAGCAAACTCGGTGTTGGTACTTCTTAGAATTTCTATAGATGTATAATTGTATTTTCACTGCTTTTGTATGTTTTCTATTTGTGATTTTACCGAGGCTTTGACTGCGACTCGCTGTCATATCGCCTCTTCTCTTCTAGAAGGGGATCCGTCGATCAGGTCCTCACTCATATTCTGTAAAATAACTTTTTAAAAAAATTTACCTAGCTCTTACCGTCTTACCCACCGCCAGGACACCCTTCAATTCGTCGACAATCTTGTAGATATCCGCAATTTGCAGCTGTACTCTGTGAAGTTCATATTTAGGGCATTGTAGTGCCATATGTACAATGTCTTCTAAAACATAACATTCATCGCAGAGTTGCGATTCGCTTCTTCACATGAGGACATCAAATCTTTTGCCCATTGTGTACCCTGTTCTTAGCCTCAGTATTAACTTAAGCTCATTCCTCGTAAAAGAAGACTCTACAAACCAGGGCACCTCTCGTGGTGATGGTAAAATAGACTTACTTCATTTCCCCTTTTCTAATAATGCCCTATGCTGAAAATCTATCCACATATCTATAGTCTAAGATCCACATACTTTGGCCCATAATTTGTATGTTTATATTATTATGTTCTCTTTTTATATTTTCATTTTTATCTCTTTTATTACTTTTTTTCTTCTTTATAATAATATTTTAATGTCATGTTGTGAACGTCTTAAACTTATACGTTGTAACATCCATATGTTAAAAAAAAATGAATTGAATTTTTTTTAAATTTTACTCAAAAACTCTATACTATACTCGAAAAAATAATTTTTACAACAAATAATAATTATTAATAACGATAAAAATGTACGTTTAGCTTAGATTAATAAATAGAAGCCAAAAGCGACTAGAAGACAGCTTTTACAAGGAAAATCTAATTAAGTACTTTACTAATGGTATAATTACAAAATAGATACACGATATGTATATTTTCAAAACCCACAAACTCCTATTTCTCCAATAACCACAATACTAAAGCTAACACACTAAGTTTGTCGAAGTCTCCGTTGTTATCTCGGCCTGATTTACAGAGCTATTTTAATAAACAGTTGTTATTATCCAAAGAAGCGACTAAGCCGAACTAGTTTTCGCGAATAATGTCCTCAAACATATTATATCTGATGACTTTGTATTTGCATGTGCTGTTTCTCTACATATTTATGAACGTTTCAAATAGTGCCCCTTCTCAAAGTTTGGGAACTACTCGTATTTACCTTTATTTTGTAGTTTGTGATTTGCCAACTTTCACACACGATCCACACTCACGTTGGTCTAACTGCTATCACGTAGAACTGTCGTCTTTGTATAACGATGTTCTAATGTAAATACCCCGTATCCTACCTATATGACGAAAATGACTTTTTAACATAATTAGTTAAAACAAAAAATAATTACAAGATAAAAAGAACTTTTTATATACTCACAACGTTTTTAAATTTTCTGTTGAACCATATAAACTTGACTTCACTAGCTTAAACGATCAAAAAAAATTGTACTTGACATGTCATATTGATTTCCATAGTAACGCACGTATCTATTATTAATAATTTAGATACTAGGACCCTAGACCACTAGCAACCAATAATGGTGACGAAATAACTTTTCATACAAAACATAATTAACTGAAAATGAATTCAATTCTACTTAAAGATGGCTAAAAGTATTTAAGTAATTATTAGTATGCATTAGCATCGTGTTCTGATATATTTTTAAAGTTTCAAATGTCTAGCTAGTCGGAAAATTAGTGAAAAATCGATTGCAAGATTAGTACCGGACAAAGAACCACCGGACAAATAAGAATACGAGCTAAGAAAAACGTTGTAAAATACTGGCCATCGACTGCAAAATTCCCGTATATGTAGTTATTTTAATAAAAATGATATAGCTATATCTGAACATTGCAGGAATATATCTGTAATAGGTCTATCTTTTCTCACTGCTGTCAAGCGTGTTGCAAAACGTGTGTTAAATTCAGCTTCAAAATTCATTTTCGAATTATTATTTAAAAGGTAAAATTGTAAGTAATATAACAAATTTGGACATTTATCTTTATATATATATATATATATATATATATATATAACACCTTTTATTGGCTGGTATCATTATATTAGGCATTGTATGCTTTGCTTTATCACTTTTTACGTTACGAGCCATTGGCATGCTACCTATATAGTAAGTGTAAGTATTTTTATTACATAAAATAGTTTTCTTTTAAACCTCTCGCTCTAATGTTTTAGAATATAGATCACAGAGGTTATCAATATTTTTTTTATCGTAAATATTTCACTATACTAATGTCAACATAAATTATACTGATGGTTTTATAAATGCGTTTAAAAATTAATAAATGTAAAAAATCTTAACACCACTGCACATTTTTATGTACTGAACTATGACTATATTCTAAAATATTAGAGCAAGAGGTTTAAAAGAATACTATTTTATGTAATTAAATACTTTATGCAGTCATCAAATATTT
The DNA here is from genome assembly GCF_057557595.1 of Rhyacophila brunnea. NCBI lineage: Eukaryota > Metazoa > Arthropoda > Insecta > Trichoptera > Rhyacophilidae > Rhyacophila > Rhyacophila brunnea. The sequence goes on along the minus strand of NW_028232904.1, from coordinate 22,877,259 downwards.
AAAATAAATATAAAGGATAATAAGGCTTCAAAATTATATAAATAGATTATCTACAACGTTTAAGGAATGTCCAGGATCATGCTTTTAAAATAGAATAAAAGCTCCATTTTATCCCACGCTGAGCACATCCGCCCTTAGTATTAAAAGAATGCATTGGCATCGTGTTCTGATAAATATTCTAAAAGTTTCAAATATCTAAATAGTCGGGAAGTTAGTTAAAAATCGATTGCAAGATTTGTTCCGGACAAACAACCACCGGACAAATAAGAATACGAGCTAAGAAAAACGTTGTAAATTAGCACCAATATTATTTTTAAAATAAACTGTTTATTCTAAAAGAAAAAAAGAATGCCATCCGGAAAGCTAATCAGAATGCACTAGCATGATGAATTATTAATGTCTCGCTACTGCTGTTATTTTAAGGCGAATACTCCATCCACCAGAGGCACCTGGCGGAAAAATACAAAACTTTCAATTTGAGACCTCTTTTTAAAAGGTGGAGTATTATTCGCCTTGAAAATGTTGTGTGACTGTTACTGTGGTTTTGTTTGAATATCTCTATACATTCGCAACGTTTACAAGTGAAAGAATGAATATTAAATTTTAATAATATTTCGTAACGATTTTTGAAGTTATACTTCTTTTAGCGCGTTTGGTAGAGGGTGAAATTGAGAGCTGCGCGCGCACACCGTTACAAAAGTGCGACACCACATCGGGGTATACCCAACGAGCATGCGCAAATCGGTTATCTGTATACAAACGCAAAGTACTCAGCATGACATGTGGTTGTTCCGTTGCCTGGGCAACGAATTAATTATTGTCGACCATTTGCAATACCTTACATAAACAAACGAATAAACGTCAGAGTGACAGAAAAGTTGTTACTTTAAAAATAAAAACAACGAAAAATAATTATATAATTTAGTAATATAAGTTAAAGTGTATAGAAATTAACCAGCAGCGCTCTAATAAGCGGCCGTTTTTCTTGAGTGGGTAATTTAACAAGATAATAATTAAAATAGTAATATTAATAATTACGGAATGTGCCTATAAAATAATTTAAAACCAGCGGCGCTCCAATAAGTGGCTCGTTTTCTCGAGTGTTTAATTTAACAAGATAATTAAAACCTTCATTATAAATAAATTAAAATTAACGCCAAAGAAGTATAGCTTCTAGTATACGCACCGACTTTTTTAATCTTATAATCCTTTTCTTTGGGCAATTTTTATCTTCAAGGACAATAATGTAATTAGCCATTTTTCAAACTATCAATTATTCACAGTCCTACGGCTTAATTCTTTCGCATCAAGCGCGACATATTAACGAGGAGACGAACTTCAAATCCGTTGGGTCGCTTGCCCAGCGAAACTTTGACAATTTTCGCTTATAAGATTATCAGCGGAAAGTCCCATAGCATTGAGGATATCATCTGCATTGTTCCACAATCCACATCCTTCTAATCTCGTATAACGATATTACCGCAGCGTAAGGGTTATCGCAAAGTCGAATTGAACGTATAAATAAACGAGTGGCCGCGCCGTGCGGGTTATTTGCGCGAACGATATTTCAACAAGACAAAAAACCTTTAATTAGATTTTCACATTGCTGTTTGAACCGCAAAAATAAAAATACACTATCTTCATATAAATAACAATGTGTAATAATAATTTTATGAATTGTTACAAAAATATAGTTAAACGTAAACGGAAGAATAAAATTATTTGGCATCCATTTATTAATAATTAAGGTGAGCCATTTGATTTACTCATGAATGGCAAACCTTTTTATTATTTGATTATTTATTTATTTTATTAAATAAAACACAATTTTGTAGTACTTATTCCAATTTATTCATTTTAATTTTGGACCGGGAATACTATATTAATTAAAGCTATACTTCAGTTGAGGCTTGGTCTAAAAATATGATGGCTAGGCGATGCGTGGATTGTGAAAATGACGCGTGCCAAACGAAATATAATTTGTCATAAAAATCCAACATGCGTCCATTATTTTTATGTGTATTGTTATATTACTTATAATAATAGTATATTCATTGACATATTGTTTTCTTTTTTAAGTACATACGTAAAGTTTTTTAGTCATCTTTACATGATTTAAGAATATTTTCATCTGACGCCATGACAAAACAAATCGACGTGCGGACACCTCGGCTGACGGTCTCCGATTGGCGACTAGTGAGAAATTTCGTCGCACCTACTGTTGAAAATTATTTGCCGTTCACTGAAGTACGCTCTTAATAAAGTAGAATAAGAACTATAAAATTGTTTTCTATTAAATTAAACAAATAATTTATCATATAATACAATGCAGTTCCACCATGAATTGACAGTTAATACTATAAAAGAAAAAAACTTTTTATAGAAAAAATTCTAACGGTTTGTAGTGTTCCAAAGATAATATTATTCTCTCCGAAACAACAATTTTTTTTTTTTCTTCCAGTTGAAAAATTTCACCTACAATTTTTATATCTAGCTTGGACTACTGATACAAAACATTTAAATCTTAGTGTAACCCTGGTAAATAGTTATTTCTTCTTCTTCTTTCACCTAGTCACGCCCCAGCATTGCGGCATACGGCAAGTACAAGTTCGCGCCACTTCTCGGTCAATCGCCAAGTGTCGCACCTCCCGCCATGTCAGACCTGCAGCACGTATATCGCTTTTGTAGCATCGCTTCAGGGTGAGGGAGGATTGACCACGGCGACGGAACCCTTAAAGCTGTACCACAGGAGTACGAAGTATCATACTCTCAAACCACGTAAAGCGTCTCTTCCTGATTACTTCAATCATGGAAGTCCGCCATGCCCGCTCACGAACTCGAGTGTTTGTATTGTGTTCTTACCAATATACTCCTAAGCAGCATCTCGTCTGCAACGTGTCGAATATGTCGACGTGACGTCATCGTAATTCACAAAACACAAGTTGCGAATGCGACTTTTGAGTTTGAAAAAAAAATCTAGTGCTGCTATCAACAAATCGCATGTATTTCGGGCTGCGAGTCGATAAAACCAGAACGCATAGGTACTCACACCTACGAATTGGTGATCCCTATACTGGCTCGCCGGTCGCCGCATCCAAATATCTATATGTTTCTAGAGGTTATGTGCGACTGCCGCTAGGTAGATGCGCGCGGTCTTCATAATATGCAATATCGGATCGACGTTCCTAGAAGGATTGATTTATGGCTGTGCGGCAGACGAGGTGAGTTTAGATGTGAAGATTCGGCGGAGACATTAATTCTCAAAGCTCAAAAGCCGAGACCTCTTAATTGAAACTCATTTAGTGCTAACACCGTGACTGGCGCGTTTAGAGTCGTTGGCGATTAGATATAATTAACGTGTTATTTAAATTTGTTAATTAAAAGGTTAGGTTAGTTAGGTGGTAATTAAAAAGTAAGCAGTAATTGTGTTAAGCTTAGTAAGATGCTACGTCTCACTGCTAGAGTTGGCTATTTCCCGAGAAAATCTCAATCTCGAGATTCGGGATTTACCGAAATCATGAGATTTTGAATTCTCGAGATTCGGAATTTCCAGAAAAGAATTCTCGAGAATTCTCGAGATATCGGGAAATCCGAAAATAAGTGTAAAAACAGACAAGTTCAAAAAATATGATTTTTTTTATTTATGTAAGAAGACAAACGAAATAGAAGTATAAAAACAAAAATAATTCAAAACATTACTTATTAATATAGAATTAAAAAAAAACACAGACTGTCAATCGCTGCGTCTGACAATCGCGTACACTTTTTAGATACAAAATTCCCTGATGTTGCAAATATTGTGCTCATTTTAAGTCGTGTTAAATGCCCCGATCAGTCTTTGAACGTTTTGTGTTTCTGTCCACTTTTTTAATATAGAAAATCGGTTTTTCAATTAATATTTGATAATAAATAAATGTTAAAAAATTCAATTCTCGAGATTCGGGATGGAAAATCTTGAAAATTTCTCGAGAATTCCCGTCGGGAAATTCCCGAAACCCAACTCTACTCACAGCCATACAGGGGCACGGCTAACACGCACGCATTGAGAAAACGACAGAGCTAATTCAATTATCTACTTCAGTCACCTTAAATAGCAATTTGATATACAATTATTATTTTATTCTATTCTTATTTTTAGTATTCATTTTTAAATATTGACTGTTTGATAAACTTACAAATCCGTCATAATAAAGCGTTAAATAAACATACAATATTTTATTATATCTTATCATTAATTGAATGTCACTTTCACTGTGTTTATCACTTTTCCTATCACCAGGAATAATATCACCTATTTCCTAGGTCTAATACAGGGTGGCGTATAATACTTCGTCAATAAATTTGGGTCGTCTAAAACGTTAATCTATTTTTTTTTAATAATTATAGACATTTCAAAAACGGTTACAATAATGTAAATTGTACGTAATATATTTCACCATGGCACAGTTCGTCGTGAGCTTTCTTATTGGAAAGAGATGACCATTACTATAGTTGGTCTCCAATTTTATAAGAATCAATATGAACATCATCAATTCAATTATTTTTAGAGCTGATTTTGACAAAATTCACGAATTCATGAATGAAAACCTAACCTAACCTAACCTAACAAATAATCCAGTATATCGGCCAATTTCAAAATTGGTTTGCTGCTGGCTTCCTGTAAAGTGTAAACCGACAAGAACCGTGTTTTATTAAGACATGAATTTTATGGCAGTACTAAGCAATCCAAAGAGGTTGGATAGTTTTTAATATACGGCCATATATTTCCACGGTGGCCGCGTGGCTTAAGCATTGGACAATCACGTCGTGGATCTCAAGTTCGAATCCTGGGTCTGGCAGGTGCACATATTGTTTTTCAATTTGTGTGTGAGTCAGGGTATGGACCTAATAGGTTGAGCAAGTGGCTTACATCCATTTCTCGTAAAAAACAAAATCTGTTAATACAAACCTCTACTCTGTGGAGGCCTATATTATCCTATTAGGATCGGACATGGTCGGTAGATATATTTCCGATACAACATTTGACAGTGAAGTGTGATACGGCGAACTGCATACGTACAAGTTTCCGGACACGGTCTACTACAATACGGTATATTTAAGATAATTTCTTGGATGATTAAATGTTTTCCATCGTTTTGCCAATATAACGGACTTGTCCTGTTATGACATGTAAGAGATGGGGAGATAAATTTATTGTACTGAAACCTTCATGAATAACTTAAATTATATTCACAATTATTTGAAAATACTTCTGAGAAATATATAACTAGGGATTGCAATACCGGTATTCTAGTATTTATCAATACCGAAATACCGGTTTCAAAAATTCAAAATACCGAAATTGTTGGTATTAAAAAAGCACACTCGTTTACGTTTATGTAAATGAATTATAAGTTATGTGCTGCTAAAATGAAAAATATTAAGTGAATCCAAAAGAGGTGAAAAAAAAATAATAATAAAACAAATGTCATCAAATATATTTATATAAGTAGATAAATGTCGCGATGAATTATCATAATATTATTTCGAAATAGAAAACATTCGTGACAAAAATGTTTAATTACTGATGACTGTAGTACACTCAAGTACACGCGTTGAATTTAAGAAGCTTTTCCTGGAGCCGGAACTTGCACTAAATGAACTTTTGAGTACTTTAGTTAAAATCATCAATATATTCAAATTATTTGTAAAAAATCACTAGTTCTACAATTATTATCAATTCATATTTTTAAATGTCAACATAATAAATGTAGGTATGTAAGTTTTTGATATAAAATAATATTTTAAAAAGATTTTAATAGCTATATTTATTGATAAGCTAAGATAAGATATTTTTAATGTTTAATAAATACCGGTATTAATACCGGTATTCAACAAGAAATACCGAAAAACCGGTATTGACATTTTCATTTGGAATTGCAACCCCTATATATAAACACCAGAAAAAAAATTAACTTCAACCTGGCTCGCCTGTTGGATTCCGGTGCTCTATAAGGCCACTAAATACTATATATCTATAGATTATATACGGCGGAGCTACGGAATGCTGGTTTAACCTAGAACGATGCAAGAATTATGGCAAGCGACAGTGATTGTTGGAGGCGCCTCGTGGTGTCTATATTCTCCAACTAAGGGACGGATATGGCCGGAGAAAACATACACCCTTCGGAATTTGCACCAATGCGCCTGATCAGTAAGCAATACGTGTTTTAGTCGTAGCATAGTGGTAATTCACGGGGCGCGATACCCAAGAGACGCAGGTTCGATTCCTGCCAGGTGTCTTACTTTTTTCAAAAAACATTTTTTCCATTGGCTATTTATTTTCTCATGAGTGATTTTTATTTACATATAAATAAAGCGCAATCTCATAATTATGTAAATGCAATACGAACTTCCATATAATTAAAAAAATATCTCATCAATTTATTGTTTACTACAGGTTTTTAAATAAAATAAAATTGTCGGTTTATACGATAAAATTTATCCATTATAAAATCCGCACTACTGTGGCACCCATCTGGTATCAAAATAATGACAGATAGCATTATTTCAAAAAAAATCTCAGTATGCATCTTCCAATAGGATGATGACATTTGTGCCACCCGATATAATATATGTATTAGATTATGCGTCATATAAAATATAACCCACATATATGTGGGTCTTGTAGGTACAATGAGGCCCTTGTCATGGGATAGATAGGCCCGTACTCTCGCCTCGCTCTTCGGGCAAAATTGACCCTTCCACATTCAATCAGACACTCAGGACCGAACTGGGCTAATCCGAAATGTGTGTCACGAACCATACTAGGCATGTTTACAGGGTCACTGCGATTATGTTAAGAAAATCTGGATACACATAATAATAATATAGTAAATAAAAATTACAAGATAAAAAGAACTTTTTATACAATACCACTTTGTAAATTTTCTGTTGAATCATATTATAAACTTGACAATTATATGTATTAATAAAAACTTTTTATTGTACTTGATAGAAATACTGAATAAATATTATAGAATACAGATATGTCATTTCGACATTTCATATTGATTTCCATAGTAACGCACGTATATATTATTAATAATTTAGTTGCTAGAACCCACTTAGCAACCAATAATAGTGAGTATTTTACAACGTTTTCCTTAGCTCGTATTCTTATTTGTCCGGTGGTTGTTTGTCCAGTACAAATCTTGCAATCGATTTTTAACTAACTTCCCGACTAGCTAGACGTTTGAAACTTTTAGAATATGTCAGACCACGATGCCAATGCATTTTTTTAATACCTTTAGCCATCTTTAAATAGAATTGATTTCATTTTCAGTTAATTCTGTTTTGTATGACAAGTTATTTCGGAAGAAATCCGTTAAAAGTAAAACTATTATTGGTTGCTAAGTGGATGGGACCCACTAAATAAATAATAATAATATATACGTGCGTTACTATGGAAATCAATATGACATTTCAGTATTATTTCTATCAAGTACAATTTTTTTTGATCGTTTAAGCTAGTTAAGTCAAGTTTATATGATTCAACAGATAATTTAAAAACGTTGTACATAAAAAGCTTTTTTTATTTTGTAATTATTAGTATATTACTTTTAACGATTTTTTCCAAAACATACAAAAGAGAATTAACTGAAAATGAATTCAATTCTGCTTAAAGATGGCCAAAAGTATTAAAAGAATGCATTGTCGTCGTGTTCTGATATATTCTAAAAGTTTCAATTGTCTAGCTAGTCGGGAAGTTAGTTAAAAATCTTGGAAAAACAAGAAAAAATCTGTACCGGACAAACAAGGATACGAGCTAAAAAAAACGTGGTAAAAAAAACACCGAATATATTATTATTTTTACCGCACACATCATTTGGAAAACGCTAGTGTAGAGCGTCACACTCCCTTTATCTTAAGAAATAGGTAGGGGGGGCCGCCAAAGATCCTAGTCTGGGGGCTCGCTTCAGGATGTGGGGGCCATATTCATAGCTCAGTATACGGTTACTCGTAAGTCAACATGATTCGCTGCCGTAAAGCAGCACCTTCAAAACGCAAGGCGATAAGTTTTAACCCAGTCGCGACTAGTTACATGTAAGTTGTACGTATGCAGTTCATCGTGGGACACTTATTCGTGCGCCGCAGTACGTGAAATATGAGTTCGTATAACATTTTATCAAATGACGAGTTCTTCGTTGAACATTTCACCGTGGAATACATTTGTACGTATCTTACAAAATGCGGCGATAGTTTGAAAATAGTATTATTCCAGTTAGATTAACCGTAGCCTAACCTAACCTAACCTAGTAAAGACATCTCCACATGTTGTAGCATACGTACAAATATACTTCACGGTGAATTAATATTCAACGAAGAACTCGTCATTTGATTAAATGTTACACGAACTCATGTTTCACGTACTACGGCGCGCGAATAAGTGTCCTGCGGTGAACTGTTTACGTACAAATTTCCGGATACGGTCGTGACTGTGACAATATGTAATTAATATTTTTGTTTAATTTTACTGATCGTCCCACCAAAATGAAAACGGAATGTCATCCAAGCCACGTGAGAAGGGTGAGTGAGCGGAGGTCACGCAAAGTGGAATGGGGGGGACTACGCTGTATGGACCCTAACTGGGACAGACCTTTTGGTATAACCTCCATCCGGCTGCGATAAATCGCCAATACCGAAAGAATATACTACGTACGCACCGAACATTATTTTATGAATTGAGATAGTTTAACTTGGGCTGTTAATTGTTAGGGATGGAACTGTTTCGGGGAATAGACAAGGGTGATTATTAGCGATTTAATTGCTGGTCAATTGGTGTCTTCAATGATCCGATAGATAATATCATTAACGCATTTCATAGGCTGCAGAACATTGTTAAAGCAAATTTGTGATAAGAAAAATTTTATAAAATATAGAATACAAAAATAATTTATGTACTTTCAGCTGTATGGATATTATCTGTGGCTCTATCGGACTGACTTTCTCTTAGGTATGCTTACATACTGTAGCTTAAAATTTATGATTGATCTTTATTTAGCTACATATTTTTTCCAACTTATACGCGGCGTAAATGGAAACTCTGTCATTCTTAGTGGTATTGGCTAGTGTGTGTCTGATGATTATTTTAGGAATCGAGGGCATCTGTTGTTTGTTCTCCCACGGTGCAGAACAAACCTGCCATTAGTGATGCCAATTAGGAGGGCAATAACCATGTTTAATAAAATCGCGTCGGAGATTGATATATTCCACTTACGTGAGAGTGAATTTAGATGGACGTTGTTTTATGAGTTTTTAAGATAGGGTCTATCAATGGTTCGCTCTCTGTGCTTACATCTACTTTTATTTATGTTATTTTATGTCTTTAATTATTTTATTTCTTATTGTATTATTAACTCACATTGCTTTGTATTTATAGTTCAAAAATTGCTTATTTTATGCCATATCGTGAACGCTTTAAATGTATAATTTGTTATGTTCATTACATGTAAAATAGATAAATTTGAATTTGAATTTATTTATTTTTATTATTTGACACGACTTGCTATGTAATAATTTAGAAATAAAATTGAAGCTAAAACTAGGATACTTAGACATGATTAAATTAGCCAAAATTCATGTCGTATTACGATTTACAAATCAGTTATGGCCAGGGCTCGAAATGGACCGGAGCGACGTTCCTGTTCGTGAAATCGGTAAAATTATCACTCCGTCTCGTGGGAAAATAATTTGACCGTCTGAGCTAGATAGGCCATATAATAGAAAAACGAACACACTTATTTTTATGAAATACACATAAAATTTGATAAATAAACTAAATATATTCAGAAAACTGTCGAGCGCTCCGGTTCGTTAACTTTTTCATTTTGAGCGCTGTTTGTGGCTAAGTTCACTCTCTCATTCAAAGATTAATTTCCCATGGCTGCAATGAGGTAAGAAAATGCTCTCATTACTATTAAGATCCGACATAAATAGTGCACACTAAATTTTGGCAGTCATACGTATTTGATTTCATTGATTAATACCACAATTATTTACAGATGGTGTTTGTTAGTTTTTAAAATTCAATCAAACCCTGCGAAAACAGATAATCAAAAAATATTCGTCTATCTATTATATATCTAAAATTATGCCATTCAATCATGCATCACTTTGGATATTTTTTTATTATATATTAGACCACTAGAACAATATTTTAGTAAAATTATCGAGCGCTTCGTTTCGTAAAATATTCGATTTTGAGCGCTGGATCATGCGATTCACTTGCATTTATTGTTTTGCAATATTGCCGCTTCATAATAATTATGCATAATATATTTTTAATTCTGCGTTAGCGGTCCGCAACATGTTTTTCCTATTTTCGGTGATCCACGGGTGTAAAAAGGTTAAAGCACACTGGTATTATAGTGCTAGCAAAAGTAAGTAAGTATTATAATATACATTATTATTTAGTGATGCATAATATCTACTAAAGGCTATCCAAGTATTTGAAAACAAAATTTTCCGAAGAATACTTGGACCAATTAAAAAGGACCAAGGGTGGCGCATTCGTAAGAATGCCGAACTTTACGAGTCTTTCAAGCCGAAGATCAGAAATATTCAGAGGGCAAGAAGGGTGAGATGGGCTGGTCACGTTGTAAGGTGCGAAGAAAGTAGAGCTCTCTACAGAGTCAACAAGGGAGTCCCAGTGGGTATCCGGCCTCTAGGCCGACCTCGGAAGAGATGGTCGGACGCCGTCAGCAGGGATGCAGCGAAGCTGGGTGTGACCGACTGGAAAAGAGAAGCTCTGGACAGAGACGCCTGGAGGATGGTTGTGCAGTCAGTCATGGACCTAAATGGACCTTAACGCCAGTTTAATCATAATCATATTATCTACTAATGCACGATACATTAATAACAATAAAACTGTAGGTATGTAAATAATATTTTTTACTCATCTAACTGAAGAAGTAAATAAATTTAATCATGAACAAATACAAATAAAAATATTTATCTGGTATTTGTGTGTATATTGGCAAAAGATGAATATTTGTATTTTTCGTAGATTTATATTTACATGTAAAATACAAGCAGTGGAGGAAGCAAAAATGTATGAGAATACAAAAAAAAACCGTAATACAAATAATACTGCTTCGCTCGCTGAAAAAATAGGGTCCTTTTGTCCCCGTCTCTTGTTTGTGGCCGATAGGGACCGCGGCGCTGGTCCCCGGAGACATCCAAAATAAATAAGAAAACAGTGTGGTCTGTAGCGGGGACGACTTGGAATTGTCCCTGCCAATAAAAGATTGGAATTGCCGAGCCAATGTTTGATAGCACTGGCTATTTTATATTGTTATTATCTAGTGTCTGAAAATATGGCGTTGAGAGATTTTTCCTTTATATTATATTGTATTTTTTGTGTTATCATAGCAACCGTCTTTGTTGGTAGCATTGGAAATATACACAATAAAGTTGTGATTATATTAAGAACACTGTCACGGCGAGAAATTTAGTATATGGTTTTGTCATTTTGCAGAATATTTTAAACGAACACAATCTCTTTAAATTCAATGATGGAGTAACCTACTTTTTACCTTTTACTCTCCCCGGCACTTTGCATTAGAGTACACTCAGTAAACTCAGTCAGAGCTCACTCTGAGCGTAGCAACCTGTCTTGGGCATTTTCTCCCAGGACACTCCCAGGCCAATTTTTAGATGCTTCACATCACCAATTGAAGGGTCCCGTGATACTCTCGATTAAGACCGAGGGTGGTACGGGGCTGGTTTGGTGGAGGGCTTATAACTTCAATGTGCGACAACAACTTCTTGGCAACGCGAAGGAAGCGCTTTTGGCGACTAAATGGGAGGAGCTTGTTAGTTTGTAATAGAAGTGCGGTTAAAAATGGGAGCAGCATGTTAGTTCACAGTTTTAACACGTAGCCAAGAAGATGTTTTCGCACTATAGTAACGAGTCTCTGTAAATTCAATAATATTTTGAACAGAACCCAACCTGCAGACCATAGATAATAGACAACATTATTATATAAAATACATAGTTCCAACCGCTAAAAACAAAAAACGCGCGAATTTAACATGATTCGAAAATATGTAAGCATGAAGAAAATGATAAAAAACATTCATTGAGTCATGCAGCTATTGATGCAGTGCAGTGCAACGTGAGGTGACCTCATTGTTGTTCTGGTGATTTTGGCAGATTTTGCTAACTGAACCGACAATGTTCGTTTAAAGGTTCAAAATGTGCTACGGGTTGGGAGCATCAGTCTGATAACATTTTAAACAGCAAGAGAAACGTCATTACACACTTTTCTCCCGTAGCGGCAGCTTACTGTGATGTCACGTGATAGTACGCGACATGCGCAATAATATATTTCGCGCTTAAACAACAATCTGGTATTTATTGTGGATATCAATAATAAAAATTCGGGCGAATACGGTTACTTATTAGATGGGGTTGAATGTTATTTTTAATCACTGTTAGTCTGAATCAACCCCAATCATATTTTTTTTAATTTCTCCCTTAATTCTTTAGAAATATTATTATTGAGAAAATAATTAACTGTCAATTCTTGCAATATCTCTATTTAGACACTGTAATATCCATCAATTAGTATGCAAGTTCAGTTTGCCTAAATTTTTGTGAAATTGAGTTATTGCAAATTTAAAAAATCATTTGTCGTATAACACAGTAACTAAGGGTGCAAATAGGCTGTTGGGACATGACATATAAATAGTACCCACAAAACCTTTGTCAGTCATACTTATTTGTTTACATTTAACTAAGAATACCGATTACTGATGGTGTTCGTTAGTTTTTAAAATTCAATATTATACCCTGCGTAAAACAAGCAATACTATTTTATTACAACGTTTTTCTTAGCTCGTATTCTTATTTGTCCGGTGGTTCTTTGTCCGGTAATCGATATTTAACTAACTTCCCGACTAGCTATACATTTGAAACTTTTAGAGTATATCAGAACACGATGCCAATGCATTTTTTAATATCAAATTTTAATATTAATTATTTTAATAGCCATCTTTAAGTAGAATTAAATTCATTTACAGTTAATTCTGTTTTGTATGAAAAGTAATTTCGACACCATTATTGGTTGCCAAGCGGATTTCCTAGCAACTAAATTATTAATATATACGTGCTTTACTATGGAAATCAAAATGAAATGTCAATATGACATTTCAGTATTCTATGATCGTTTAAGCTAGTCAAGTCAAGTTTATATGATTCAACAGAAAATTTAAAAACGTTGTAAATAAAAAGTTATTTTTATTTTGTAATTATTTATAGTTAGTTTGTTAGATAAGCTGGCGATACAGACTATTCAAGTCCATGGCCGACTGGACAACCATCATCCAGGTTTCTCTATCCCGAACTCTCTATCTCCAGTTATATATACTCAGCCTATCTGTGTATCTACTGACATAGCCAAAAAACGCGTCGATAAAAATTGAATACCAATATAAATAATTGGTAGGTATCCATTTCGATAGAACCGGTTTATTTCCGGTGAGTTTCACGAGTGAATGGGTTAAGAAGCGTGTGAGTGAAATGCATGTAAATGGAGATTGATGCAGCATGGGTGTTTTATTTATGCGATCGCGCAACAAAGACGCACATTATTTTACATGCAAATTTACGTGTGTCAGAGAGAGATTGCTTATTTTTGGCTGCGTATAACTTTGGGTAACAGAGAGAGCGTGTATGTGTGTGCTACGTTGCGTTACAGACAGATAAATCAAGACAAACATAATATAATGTAACACATAATTTTAATAAGTCATATGCGGATCGATAACTCAAATGGTAAGAGCACTCATTAGGACAGTAATAGATGAGAATTCAAATCCAATCCCTTTCAGTCCATTTTTATCCAATATTTTTGTGGTTGTTCAAAATTTTGTAAGTATTTACATAATGTTTCGTATAATGTTCTCATTTTTTATTATTTTAAGTAATTTTATATTTTATAATCAAGCGATGACCTATGACCTGCGTATCTTTCGTTGGTTCATTTACCTGCGTTTATTTTTAAACATGACAGTAAACAAATAAATAATGACAGATTTGTCAAAATGTTGGAAAAAAAAATAATAAAGAATTATCAGTGCTTGAATATGGCCGCAGGCTTATCATCGCTAATTTCAACCCATCCCATGGAACATCAAACTTTATTTGTCAGGTACCCCACCGACCAAAACTTTCATAAGTAATAGTCATAATTCAAAAAGTTTTGACGTGGCTTTTTGCCGAAAGAAAAATCTAATCTCCAAATTGTTTTGTAAGCCGACCAGTCGTTGCTCTGCCGAATGGAACTTTTGCCATTTTTTTTTGTGTCTGGTTCCATTGTAATGGAAGAAGTTTTCCGATACGATGTTATTTGCTATTATTTTTCCATCAGTCGCATATTGGAGACAATAGAAATTCGACGAAACAGCTGACGGTCCGCCCTTCATAAACGAACATGATATTCTATCATTATAGCCTGTCTAAGTTGCCTAGTAACAGACGTACTTACTGTGTTTTGTCGGTCAAGTTTCAATAACTTTATTTTTTATAAAAGTTTTTACTTTACCGATAATATGTACGTTACGTTTTCCTGACCGTCTAGGCTGCTGAAAAACATCCCAAAGTTACAAAATCCAAAATGCTACGATTTTTTTAAAAATACAAGTCGTGTTTATCATTTCTAATAATTAATATCTCTTATGTCTTATACCCCATAGACGAAAGCATGCACGTTGAAATTGCTCGAAGAACAAAGCTGGGATGGAGTGCTATCGGACGTCTGAATGGTATCTTCAAGAGTGACCTACCATTATGTCTTAATCGTAAGGTATTCAACCAATGTGCGCTACCCGTGCTCACGTATGGCTGCGAGACGTGGACCCTCAACATGAGAGATGTGCGTATGGTTGGGCATCACCCGAAAGGTAAGAGAAACGAATGGGTTAGGAAGCAGACAGGAGTACTCGATGTAATAGACATTGCCAAACAGCTGAAATAGAGATAGGCGCGGCATGGGACGGCCGCTGGATAAATGTAGTCATCCAGTGGTACCCAAGAGGCACGAAACGGCCACTGGGTCGCCCTAAAAGCCGCTGGATTGACGAACTGGTAAAGTTATGCGGAAATACGTGGTAGCGAATAACACAGGACTGAGAGAGTTGGAAGAAGCTTGGGGAGGCCTTCATCCAGCAGTGGATTGACCCCGGCTGATGATGATGATGTCTTATACAGTAGTAATTCCTTTCACGGATACGAATGTTAGCCATTTGCTGAAACTATTAGATCCATTCACTGGGTCTGAATAATATGTGCATTCGCCAGACCTGTGATTTAAACACCATGACCTCAGTGACGAAGGGTGGAGGTGGGCTGTTAAGATCCGACATAAATAGTGCACAATAAACTTGCCAGTCATATTTATTTATTTTCATTTAACTAATATTACAAATTGAAGATTGTTCTTGTTAATTTTTATAATTCAATTAAACCACCATAATAGAGGTAGGCTGTGGATATATCCGACATAAATAGTGCACACCAAACTTTGTCAGTCTTACTTATTTGTTTGCATTTAACTATAATTTAATAATAAGATAATGTTGGTAAGTTTTTTTTAAATTCAATTAAACCCTGCCGAAACGAAGCCATAATAGATAATAATCAAGAAATATTCATATATCTATAAAATATCTAAAATTGTGCCATTAAATCATATATAAGTAATTAAATATTTTTTATATACTTACGGTTATTTAGTTAGTAGCTACTATAATAGACCTGATATTTAAATAGTCATAGACATTAAATTTGATCACCAAAATTGACATTTGTATTTAGTATTGTTTGGCAAATCATCATGGAAAGATTAGACAGTTGACAGCGTATACAAATTGTTAAAATTCAATACAATAATAACGAACTATTGGAGCTACGTTAAATTTATGGTCAAAATAATTGACCTGCAGGGCTTACTATTTGTAAGTTAATTGGAAAATTTGAGTCAAATGGTATACCAATTAAGCTTTTGCGGATGCCCAAAAAAATATATAAGCCAAACTTCTAGAACAGTAAAGAAGCGTATGAGTGAACACGAGAGGGCATACCGACTTAAACATTACACGATGTCAGCAATTATTGACGAGCACTTGATGGATACAGGACACAAATTTGACTTTGAAATCAAGATATTGGGTCGAAACTCGGAATAAAGGATATTTCGCACGATTGGTAAAGGAGGCCATTGAAATCCATAGAAACCCTGAAAATATGAATAGAGCTGATGGATTACGGTTAAAAACGTCATGGCTTCCGGTACTATCAGCAAAATCCAATATTCGAGCCGGTATCTCTGGTCATAACGATTGATACATTACTCTGAGCAACGTTTGCTCTTAGCTAATCGAATTCTTTTTGACATTCTTAAAGCAACGTTTACATTCATATACCTACACTACATTTTCATGATAAAACATATTATCTTCTCTTAATAATGGCCTCTGCAATTAGCCTGAAACGTCGAGTAAAGAAGGAAGAAGGACACACGGTGGAAACCTAAAAATATACTACGATAAAAAACAACCGTGAAAGCCTCAAACATTATATATCAAAATGGTAATTTTTGTGAAAATATTATAAACGTCAAAGGTTGTTTGTCGCGTCAGGCCATGCACGAGTTAATTCGTGTGTTCTTGTAAACGTCATAACTTCTGAATAAACTGTTTTGTATATTTTTTTATAAACAATATTATTTTATCATTTTAGTTTGAGACACATGTTGATTTAGTAAGTTTTCACTAATATTATTATCATTCTGTTCTTATTTCATATTTTTTAAAGGATTTATTTTATTCCAAAAATAGCTGGCTGCAAGTATGCACACCTAGTAAAAAAATTTGCTGGCAGTAATAAGTAAGGAATCCAATCCCGAGCCAAAATTCTGATCCCGGGATTTCGGGATTACAATTTGACAATCCCGGGACTAGTCTTTGAACATTGATTAAATCGGTCACAAATAAATCTAGTATAATTTATACTATTTAAGAGATTTATTGATAATATTGTACCTATATCTACGTTCAATCTTGGAAATACATAAGTTTAATGAAGTACGTAATATATTGTAATATAAATAATAATGTGAATTTAATATGAGATTGCTGTTTCTGATAGTAAAGACTTATGAATGGATTAGCGAGATTTAAAATAGTAAAGCAAATAATCATGGTGTACCTATGGCCTTTCCGCTTCATAAATCACACATTAATTTGTGTTCTTCACATTAATTTATGTGAAAAAATAAAATGAATTGGCAACACAATAAATGGGTAATAAATCAAACTTCATTCAAACTCATTTTATTTCTAATGTAGTTATATGTTATTAAAAGTATTTTTTCTTTTATATTTTCGTTTTTATTTTATTTTCCATAAAAATCGATAAAAAAAATCAATCCCGAAAGTTTCGGGATTATGTTTCCCAATCCCGGGATTCATAGGTATCGAAAATAGATCGGGATACTGGAATCCCGGGATTGGAGTCGCTAGTAATAAGGTTAGTTAGTATAAATATATAACATGTTCTTTAAAATGCCGCACACTGTCGGCGATAACACGCGATGGGTACAGAAACCCAAAGCGTCCGATCGACCCACGAAAAGTTCAAAAGCCAGCACTAACCAGAAATGGCTGAGTGTTATGTACAAACAATATGAGAGGAACATAACGTAGAGTTCATCATTATACTAAACTTTTAGTGATAGTTATTAAATTACTGTTGTTTCTTCGTGCGGCTTACCCTCACGTGCGAGGCTTCAAAATTTTAACGACGTACTTCGGGCAGGGCCGTTCTACCTATATTTATGTAGCCTGCCAAGCGTATGTTATAGTTATTCAACAGATGATATTGGGAATTACCATACACAAAATTTTACAAAGATATATTTTTTGAGAAATTCAATTTCAATTTTCAATTTCAATTTCAATTTTCAATTTTTCAATTTCAATTCAATTTCAATTTATTTATTTTTACATATTGTGGACATTACAAATTATAAGTTTAAGACGTTCACAACATGACATAAAAAAGAGATAGATAATATGTTATTAAACAAATATGTACATACAAAAATATTAATTATATAGGTACATGGAAATACACCGGATGAGTTAAGCAGACCCTATTTTAAAAATTTATAAAATAACGTCCACCTATACTCATCCTCACGTAGGTGGAATATATCAACACCCGAAGCAATTTCGTTGAACATAGTTATTGCCCTCCCAATTGGCATTACCAGTGGCAGGTTGGTTCTGCACCTTGGGAGAATAAACAACTGATGTTCTCTATTTCTAAGATAGTTATCAGGGACACACAGGTCAACACTGCCCAGAATGGCAGAGTTCTCATTTATACCTCGTATAAGTCGAAAAAAATACATAGCTAAATAAAGATTTCTTCTAAATTGCAAACTGCAGTATGTAAGCATGCCTTAGAGAAAGTCAGTTGGATAAAGCCACGGATAGTATCCGTACAACCTCAAATAAAGGAGTCTCAAGAATTTCTTCTGAACCCTCTCCACCATAAGACCATACTTCAACTGATGCGGTGCCCAAACAATAGACCCACTCTCAAGTCTGCTTCGAACTAAAGAATTAAATAAAAGTTTTAATACCGTAACATCCGAAAAGACCCGGGAAGTACGCATGACGAAGCCCAACATTTTAAGCGCCTTGTTACAAATGGTAACTATATGGCTAATAAATGTCAGTTTACTCTCAAACGTAATGCCAAGATCCCTTACAGATGATATTCGTGACAGAACTCTGCCATGCATCGAGTATTGGAAAAACAACACTTTTGAGGCTCTGGTAAACGACAAAAGATTGCATTTATCAATATTGAATTCTAGTTTGTTACGCCTGCCCCAATCTAATATATTATATATATCAAGTTGGAGCTGACGACAATCGTCCAAGGTGACAACTTCCAAAAAGAGTTTCAAGTCATCAGCGAACAACAAAAACATGGCATTTTTTATTACCAATGCTATGTCATTTATAAAAATCGTGAACAGCAACGGCCCTAAGTTTGAGCCCTGAGGGACACCAGAAAATGTGTTAAAGGTCTGTGACTGATAAAGGCCGTACGATACGTATTGTTGACGGTTCCTAAAATAACTCCCGAATAGCTTCAAAAATCGATCAGACAATCCAATAAGTTGGAGTTTTTCCATCAGGACATCATGATCGACTTTGTCAAATGCTTTCGAGAAGTCATTGTAAGAACAGTCAACCTGGTGACCTCTATCCAGGGCCAATGACACATAATTGGTAAATACCATCAGGTTAGTTTCCGTTGATCGGCTTGCTCTAAATCCATGCTGTTCATTTATTATAAATGACTCAATTTTTGGAGAAATCATGTTGTGCATGATCATCTCAAGAACTTTTGCTGGTGCAGAGAGAACAGCTACTGGCCTGTAATTTTCCACTGATGACTCTGTACCACTCTTATGGATTGGAGTAATCTTCGACATCTTCCACGTTTCCGGAAAGATACCTGTCTCTATTGTAAGATTATAAATATATGCAAGTGGGCCTTTGACAAAATCAACACACCCCTTTAAAAAAAATGTAGGGACGTTATCAGGTCCCAAAGAGTGAGTATTTTTTAGTTTTTTAATAAATTTTAACACATCACTCTCATCAACTGGAAAAATATCGATGGACTGGGCACCGCATGATGGCTGTCTTGACGCAGAGGCAACATCCAAATAAGGAATAATACTTGCGTAGACAGACCTGAAGTGACCAGCAAATGCTTCTGCCACTCCATGTCCGGTCACCTTTTCGCCTTTCCAACTCATCGAATCGGCATACCCGCCATCTCTTCTTAATGATTTAATATAATCGATTTTCACGAATGCAATCTTCTACCGATTCCATATATGTTCGATAGGCCATTCGAACAGCTTGCCTCACTCTCAAGCGATAAAGGCTAAACATTTCATAGTCGCGTTGACCATGCTCAGCCTTCCAAGCTTTGTGATAGCAATGCTTGATCTGAATGTCCCCAATAATCTCTCGAGAAAACCACCTCGGGTATCGCCTTCCACCACGACATGGCGACTTCCTTGAAAAACATACATCAAACACATTATATACAGTATTATAAAAGAATTGTACCGCCTCATTTACATCACAAATCCCGAGCAACTCACTCCAATCCACTTCACTCATTAATGAGTAAAGTAGCTCGAAGTTTCCACCTTCAAACTTCCATCCCCTGCACCGATCGGTTTCATGTGAGGGTATGTCAGTTCGCAGCGGGCGAATCGACCGAAACCTGAGCACAAAAACCAAAGTAGGATGATAGTCATCCTCCCGTACAAGAGGGGACATGCATCGGGAAACTGACAAATTGATGTTGCTGAATACCCTATCCAGAAGCCCATTACTAGAGTTAGAAATATCATTGTACTGAGAAAATCCAAAAACAGCGCACATAAATTCCAGGTCACTATTGACCCTTTCACCGTTGCGCGCTGAAGATAGATTAAAGTCTCCCAACACAATAATACTTCTGTCTCCAATCAAGTTGACACTAGATAGCATATTCTCAACAAAACATTTATACACCTCCACGTCACTGGCTGGAGGAAAATATACAACACAAACGTAAATACTAATTTCTAAAAAAGGACTAATTTCATTAAAATTTAAATATAAATTTATCTATTTACATCATAATATAATGGTTGCAAGACGTAGACCCTCAACACGAGAGATGTCCAAAGGCTAAGAGTCGCACAGCGAGGCATGGAGAGGTTTATGTTGGGCATCACGCGAAAGGACCGTAAAAGAAACGAATGGGTTAGGAAGCAGACAGAAGTACGCGATGTAATAGACGTTGCTAAACAGCTGAAATGGAGCACATTGCTCGCCGAAAGGACGGCCGCTGGACAAATGCCGTCATCCAGTGGTACCCAAGGGGTACGAAACGGCCACAGGGTCGCCCTAAAAGTCACTGAATTGACGAACTGGTAAATTTCGGCGGAAATACGTGGCAGCGAACGATACAGGACCGAGAGAGTTGGAAGAAGCTTGGGGAGGCCTTCATCCAATAGCTGCTGATGATGATGATGATGACATAATAATATATTGCACTTGACAGATTAAAAATTGAAGACGCTTACAACATGACATTTGAAAACAAAGAAATTGTATTAAAACAAACAAACAAAAGTTGTTAAGTACTTATAAAAATCATGTTAGGTACTGAGTTAATGCAAGTTGTAGTTAGATATCCCCTCTAAAATCTGCCATAATGCTAATATTATGTAGATTTTTTTCCAGCATAGGTACATATTTATATATTGACACAATATAATCCGTCTAATCATCTAAATACCTAGTTTATTGACTTACTAACTTTTGGCAGCAACTTCACGAATAAAAAACAGAGAAATAGATACAGTATTGGAAAAACAGTAAGTATAAGGGAAGTAGTGATATGGAAGAGCACATTGAATAACAGAGTGTAATTTTTTGATCTCGGTGCCATAAATAGAGAAGACCGTATAGTATACTGTCATCTCTTTTCGATAAGAAAGCTCACGGCGAACGGTGAAATGTAATACGTACAATTTACATGTAACCATTGTTATGATGTTTCCGCTCGTTTCAACCAGTTTCACCATTTGAAGACAATGACGTGGCCATCACGTTTCCCAAGTCATGATTGGAAAGACTATATGCGCATATATTGCATATATATGATAAAAGAAGAAAAAGTTGCATAGAAACTGGTTGGGCCAAATTGTGGTCGCATTCATCCTTAGTCCCCTACCTACTCAAATCCCCTTATTTATCATTGTCGCAAGACCAGACGACGAGCAATTATGGGTCAGGAATAGACCGTAATTGCAAAGAACATTCAGTTATCTCAATTAAACTGGTGCGTGATAGCATGTTCCCGCTAAACCACAGTTTATTGATTAATTCAATTATTATACAGACTGATTCAAAAATTAGCTCAAAACATATCTGTTTGACCTTCGTTGCACTAAGTCTGTTACGGTTTGAGTGAACGTCGCGTCCATCAATCATCCATCCTAAACTTATCATCATCATTCATCAACCACATAATATATCATATATCCAAAGTGTATTGCCCGTTTACCAATGCTTGAGTGCGTGAACACCGTACCAGTCCCAGTGCGCGCCAGCCTTATCAACATCAAAGGTCAGTATCTGACATACTGTGTAACCCACCTCCACCCCCAGATCCGTAATCCACCATCCACCATTACATTCAAAATTATACACTCCACAGCTAAAAGCGCCATCTTTTTCATCTTCTTCGATGGCGCTACAGCTCAAGTCGAGCCCTGACCTCCTCCACCGCCGTCCTACAGCCGAAACGGTCCTTCGCACGTCTTTTCCAGTTCTTGATTTTTAGCAGCTGGTTGGCATCTTTTGTTATGGTATCACCCCATCATGTGCGTGGCTTTCCCACTGACCTTTTCCTTCTGGGTTTCCTTCGAGGATATTCTTCGGTATCCGTAACTCAGGCATGCGCTGGACATGGCCCGCCCAGTTTAGCCTCTGGATTATTATAAAGGTGGAGAGTTTTGAATCGTGGTATAAGCGGTATAGTTCCGTGTTGTACCTAATTCACCACTCCCCACCATCATTAATGGGTCCATATATCCGCCTCAGGATCTTTCTCTTAAAGCAGTCCACCATTTCAGCTGCTTTCATATTTAGCGTCCATGACTCGCACCCGTATGCAACGGCTGTGCGTATGACGGTTTTATAGAGCCGGGTTTTAGTTTTTCTGTGGACATTTCTGGATTCAAAGCGCTATCAGAAACATTCAATAAATTTATTTAGGTACCACATCATCTAAGGTAACCGTAACAAAAAGCAACGAGGTTTTACCTAGAGACAGCATAATATACGCGACGTTTTATTTTTAATTTGACTGGCTAGATATATAATATAGCCGAAAGCTCTATATTTTGTGCCTCGTCATTATTTTCGCTGAGTAGGGTGTATTTGTAGAAACAGGTGGTATTATACACACCTTATCCGTGAAAATCATCATTAGTCAAAGTTTAACTAGATTTTCATCCGAAGTGGAAACTTTATGATAGTGCAAAATGTTATCTTGCGGGGATATGTAAACACGTATGGAGTCGGCTCGCTCAAACTGTTAACCTATTTGTTTTTTAGTATGAGGATTACATACTCCAGCGCAATATGTATTACAAAATGCTTACCGTAGCACATTCAAAATTATCTAAAGGAAACCTAACATGTTATAAGTTTGAAATGTTAAGATAGAAATGGTGTATTTTAGCTTAATGTTTATAAAGACAGATGGGTAGGCCACGTTGTTAATTAATGTAATAGATCCAAAGCTCTCCATAATTTGGAACCCTAGCAGGTAGGCAGCTCTCGTGGTGCAGTGGGTAAGGCGCTGGCCTTTCGCCCGAGAGTTCTGGGTTCGATTCCCGGTGAGGACACAATATTTATGTGTTTTTCTCAAAGCCTGAGTGTTTGTGATTGTTCAAAATTCCAACAACCACCTAGGAAAAAGCAAGGACATGGTTATTAATAATTCTAAAAAAAAAAAACCCCTAGCAGGCATTCGGGTTCTGTGCCACCCCCGGAAGAGGCAAGTGGACAATGTCAATAGGGATGCAGAGGGGCTGAGTGTGATCGATTAGAGTGCAAGATGGCTCGGAATCAGTGTTGCTAACCTTTCATTCACAAAAATATGCCAGATAGGGTAAGAAAACAAGCTAGAAGGTAGAAGAAAATGCTAGATTTTTTTCAAATTTGAAAAACTGTCTAGAAACTAGCATTAAAAAAAATGTATCACAATTATGAGGTACAAAGATCGTTTTTACGAGAAAAAAAATCGAAAAAGAATTTAATATTTTACTTACATTACTTTACTTATTAAATACCTAGGTCATACAAATTAAAATGAATACAATTAAGAATTAATTTATAGGTAACTCATTTTGTATGTTACATTAAGTTTATTAATTATAAGATAATAATGTTGACAGGTGGCACTGCCACCTTATAATTTTCCCAAGTAAGGTATGAAATTTAGTATGTTGGTTTTTAAATAAATTTGGTGTAATATTCTAGCTTTATTATGAGAAGTTTTAAGCTGATTGCGGTCTCGAAAGACGCTAGATTTAACGCCATACGCTAGATGGATATTTTGCAAGTTAAATTTTATTTTAAAATGCTAGATCTGACAAGAAAAACGATAGTTTGGCAATGCTGCTCGGAATATAGATTATTGGTGCTAGCGTGGCTAGGCGATGCGCAGATTGTGCAAATGACACGTGCTGAACGAAATATAATTTGTCATAAAAATCCAACAAGCGTCCATTTAATGTTATTTTTATTGTTATATTACTAATAATAATAGTATAATTGACATGTTTTCTTTTTTAAGTACATACGTAAAGTTTTTTAGTCATCTTTACACGAGTTAAGAATATTTTCATCCGACGTCATGACAAAACAAATCTACGTGCTCACACATCTATTAGTCTCCGATTGGCGACTAGTGAGAAATTTCGTCGCACCTAAAATTATTTGCCGTTTCATTGAAGTACGCTCTTAAATCGAGGGCTTAATGTCAAACAACACTATCTACATAAGTGCAACTTTACAGGAGAGCCAAAAATCGTTATTTTAGATTCTTGTAACTCAACAAGGGAAATGTTTATTTAAAACCTAATGTTCATATTTTATAATTTATTGTGTATTGTACATTTATCTTGCTTATGATGATGTTAAAATTTATAGGAATAGTTTTTAAAAAATATGACAACAAGGGTAACTTATGTAGTTAACGTTAAACTTCACTGACAACTTAAGAAGAAATTAGAAAAGATTGACATAACGTTGTTTGACTATCATGTAGCCGGAAATGTAAAATAACGTTATCTTAAAAAATAATGTAAATAACGTTGTTTGACTTAAAGCACTCGAAATAGTCTAGAGTTTAGAAAGTTAGCTTAATGTTCCTTTTCTTTAATCATATTATTCACTCCTCAGTTAGAGACATTTATACTATATAACATACGGAGCTTTCAAAAATTCCTGTCATTCACCAATCTTCTTGCATCTCTCCGGGTTATGCTAACATTCCGTAGCTCCATTTTATATCATACATACTCTGTGGACGATCTTTTGCTGCCTTTCAGTTTACAAATCCTGTTGGCATCAAAAATAGGCAAGCCTGGTTCGAATTTTCGTTATGCATCCGTAGAACATGGCTTGTTCACATTCAGTAGGATGAGGGGTTTTATAGTCTGCAATCCTGAAGTTAAAGGTACCATCACACCCCCAGTATCTGTTACAAAATTTATTCTCGAAGCTCAGTATGTATGGTTACTCAAAGCTTTAGTAACATGCCAAAGCTCGATACAGTAAAGTAGATCCGTCAAAATACTACCGTTGAATAAACAGCATTTGGTTTTAACTGAGTACAGTCATGATTCCCAGACAACTAACGTCGAGTTAAATATTGATTCGGATTATGAGCTTTCTTTAAAAAGTACCATCCCTCATGATATATGCACCCCTAGATAGTTAAAGCTGTCGACACCCTCAATGTTTTTCACGTTACAAATAAGTGGGATGAGCTTTAGAGCAACCTATACTGAGCGTCAAAAACAAATGTTTGCAACGGATACTGGGTATGCTGTTGTATAGCTTTAGGAGTGATGAGGAGATAAGAGAACGCACCAAGCAGTATCTCATCGAGCTAATAATGAAGAGGCAACGTTGGACCTAGCTCGGCCACATACTGCAGATACCAGAATAGGCGTTCCTGCTCTCCAAACCAACCGGATTTCGGTGTCCTGAAATGTCGATAAATACTATCTATAGAGTGTATACGGCAGAGCTACGGGATGCTCCTGAATGATGAACGTTTCTTTACAAAGTATCATCTCTCGTGATAATTATGTACCCCTAGATAGTTAAAACTGTCGTTTTTCACTTTGCAAATAACTGAGATGAGTCTCAGAGCAACCTATACTGAGCGTCAAAAACAGATGTTTGCGACGGATACTGGGTATGCGGTTGTATAACTTTAGGAGTAATGAGGAGATAAAAGAACGCACTAAGCAGTATCTCATCGCGCTGATGATGAAGAGGCGATGCTGGACCTGGCTCGGCCACGTACTGTGGATACCAGAAGAGACATTCTTACTCTGCAAACCAACTGGATTTCGGCGTCTTGGAATGTCGATAAATACTATCTATAGAGTGTATATGGCAGAGGTACGGGATGCTCTGGAACGATGCAAGAAGACTGGCGAGCGAGAGGGATTCTTGAAGGTGCTGCGTGGTGTCCATATGCTCCAATTAAGGGACGGTTATGACCTAAGAAGAAAAAGAAGAAATCATTGGAAGAATGTACTAAAGCTACCAAAATTTTTGACTGAGTAGAAGTGACGAAAACAAGAGAAATATTTTTAATTATTTTTATTATAAAAGAGTTAAGACTGACTTAATAACGATATCTCTGCATTTGGCCATTAGCCAACAGTCGTACTCTGGGTATAGGTGAAACAATAATAACATGGAGGAATATTCCGTGTTATGTAAAGCGAGGTTGTCGCGAGTGGAATCGAAAGCACCTGTTTCTTATTCGAAACACTTGGCGGCGCTATTTATCGAACTCTCGCATGCGGGAATAAGTCGAACGCCCTTCTTTTGATTTGTCTCTGCTTTATCTATATATGATCGAATGTAAATGGGAAACTTTGTCGACCACTGCGTCGATGTTATTTTACCAATGATTTTACTGATAGGTGCATTATTTAGCTTAGACCAGTGCACACGTGTTTCAATCTATTATTATGCCAAGATTTTTAAACCCTAAAACTACACCATATTTTAATATACCATTTGATAATATTTGCAGTCGCATGATTCAACCACAATCTAACCATTTTCGATCAAAGTAGGACCTAGGTTTATCACCAGCCTCTATATTAAATAAAATTTCTCCAATTCAGTAAGCCAAAAATATGACACTCATCAATACCTCCGTCGAGCCTGCTTCCATCTCCAAATTTATTTGAATTTCACATTACTCATTTTAAGATACATATTATTTTAAAATTTTAAAATACATTACGACTCGCTATCATATATTTATCTTCTAATATTGTGTTTTGTTTTGTTCTTTTTTCAGCTTACAGATCTAGAGGGGTTAACACAGGATTTCAGACACTGACGTTGAGAAAGCTGGCGCACGCTGGTGCCGGTTGAGTGTCCACGCACTCACGCACTGGTAAACGGACGGTACACTTCAGATGGATGATATAATATTATGAGGTCAGTGAATGATGATGATAAGTTCATGGTGGATGATATAGACACGACGTTCACTCAAACCGTAACAGATTTAGTGTAACGAAAGTTGAACAGATACGTTTCGTATGAGTCACGCTGTAGCTAGTGACGGTAAAGCTATAACAAGCTTGCCCACGCCCGCATTGTGTACCTATATCACTTGAGCTGACTGAATGTTATTCAATTACGGTCGCCTGATGGCCCGTAATTGCTCGTCGTTTTATCTTGTGACAATAATAAATAAGGAATTTGGAAGTAGGTGGGAAGATAAGAATGGGGGCTAGAATATTTGGCCCAAAGTACAATAACATCAATAATAAATACGTAATAACCGAATTTTTTTTTATTTTTTTTTTAAACGGTACATGTTCAAACACGCGCGTCAATATCATTTTACTCCCTACTTCAATTATAGTTTGTCAATTTATGACTACGGCCGTATGTTGTAGCTTAACCACTGGGGAATGACAAAAGAAATGGCGTATTTCAAAAAAACACTACCTTATTCTTAGGTCAATAATTATTATAAAGCAATCATTATTCATAAGATGTTTATCACACTTGAATGGTCAAAGACATAGCTTATAATAAGTATCTTTAGAATCATCTTCAAATGTTAATCTTGCCGATTTTTTGAATAATAAAATGCCTAATTCTTGTCAAATTTGGGATCACAGAGATTATCAATATAATTTTTTATCGTGAATATTTTACAAAAATTATCTCGTAATAAATTATACTAATGGTTTCATAAATGCGTTTAAAAATTAATAAACGTAAAAAATCTTAACACCATTGCACAGTTATGTACCGAAACGTTATCTAAAAAATAATGTAAATAACGTTGTTTGACTTAAAGCACTCGAAATAGTCTAGAGCTTAGAAAGTTAGCTTAATGTTCCTTTTCTTTGATCATATTATTCACTCCTCAGTTAGAGACATTTATACTATGTAATATACGGAGCTTTCAAAAATTCCTGTCATTCACCAATCTTCTTGCATCTCTCCGGGTTATGCTAATATTCTAAAACATTAGAGCGAGAGGTTTAAAAGAATACTATTTTATGTAACAAAAATACTTTATGCAGTCACCAAATGTTTAAAATAACTATAAAAGATAATAAGGCTTCAAAATTATATAAATAGATTATCTACAACGTTTAAGGAGTGTCCAGGATCATGGTTTGAAAATACAATAAAAACTCAATTTTGACCTACGACGAGCACGTGGGCCGTTAAAGGTGAAAACACCCAAAAAGTGATTTGAAAAAGTGAAGTGAAGTCGCGAATTCAAGTCCCACTCGGTCTAATTTATTTTCTAATATATTATAAGTTTCTGTGATTTCCCGCTCGATTATCCGACAACTACAGAAACCACAGAAATTGTATTATTGTTTCGTATCATAAAACAACACACAGTAACACAAAGAATACAGGAAACCCATTCAAATTAAAATTGATTTATTTTAAATAAAATAGTGAAATATACAGATCAAGACGTTTACAATATTTTACTATGGAGAGTGAGAAAAAACATAGAATCACCCAAGGCTGGTCCTAGCAATAGCAAGTGCAAGGCCCGATTGAAGCATACAGTACACTCTCAGTAATCCGCCGCTTAATTATCCGACAACTACTTATTCCACCATTATTGTTACTAGTTGATCAAATATTTAGGCCTCACCATCGACAAAAGACTCACTTTTTTCCCACACATCAACATCAAAAAACGCCAAGCCAAGGTAGTAAACGCACAACTTCAACCCATGATGGGTAACAAAAGTAGACTGTCTACGCGAGCAAAACTTCTGCTATACACCGCAATCACTAGACCCATAATGACATACGCTTGCCCCATCTGGGCTTATTCAAACCCGAATCACTTGAAAACTCTACAGATAATACAAAAAAAAA
This sequence comes from Rhyacophila brunnea, assembly GCF_057557595.1. Lineage (NCBI taxonomy): Eukaryota > Metazoa > Arthropoda > Insecta > Trichoptera > Rhyacophilidae > Rhyacophila > Rhyacophila brunnea. Next base: position 22,847,922 of record NW_028232904.1, on the reverse strand, counting down.
CACTGCGTAGAATCACAAACGCACCCTGGTTCGTGCACAATTCTACGTTACACAGAGATCTCAAATTAGAGTCCATTCACGATCACGTCATAAAATTATCAAATAATTTTTACAAATCCATGACAGGCCACCCTAACCCGACCATCATAAATCTCATAACCGATAAAAGCGACACAGATTACGCCTATAGGAGACCGAGGGCGATCCTGGACGACAAACCACCATAGTTTCCCTCCCATCCTAACCACAGACTCCCACAACCTGAGCGACCAAACCTCTGTTTAAAACTAAAAAGACAGAAACACTGATGTTCGACCCCTCCCCGAGGATAATAAAAGATGAAAGGCAACTTTCCGCCCATCGCTATTGCGCGGACGGAGGGAACTTTCCTCCCCTGACTTTTTAGGGGGATATAAAGTATAAAAGATCAAATACTGCTCGGGTGATACAATCGAGCATCGGTGGAGAAAAGAAAAAATATATCTACTGAATCCAAAGCTTACATACCAAATAAATCGGAGATGAAGGAGATAGGGGGCCCAGCCCCGGAGCTCCACATAAATGTAAAAGCTATACACAAATAATATAATAATACTAGTTGATAGCATAAAATCAAGCTATATAATTCGCCGGTATTCGATTGTCAAATTCAGTATTCCGCCGCGTACAACGCAGATGACACGGGTTTATTTTGAAAACTTCTTTTTCGTAAAACGTACGTTCATCACGAAGAAAGTAATGTACCAGGGAGGAAAGTACCCAAGGACCGCATCACAATTATGCCGTCTTCCAATGCAACCTGGACACACAAACTGAAGATTTTGGTCATAGGGAAAGTCAGAAATCCTAAACCATTCAAGAATATCTGCCTCACTGAACAACTGGTTGTGTCAAGTGATTTACTGTTTAATATTTAGCTAATAAACTTAGTTTATAAACATGCATAATTTAGTAAATACCTATTTGATTTTAATTATAAATAAAACCGTAATTTGTTAGCACAAATTTCTCAAAAAACTATTTTTACGAAATACCTAACATTATTTTTACCATATTTTGTATGTATGCACTATAATCCGTCGCTTTTACTAATTGGAAATTATATCTAATGACCAACGACTCCAAACGCGCCAGTCACAGTATAGTTGTTAGATATTCTTTCTACTTTTTTTAAATAATATAATATACAATCAACGCATACTCCCAGACCAGCGAGAAAAAGAGACAGGGCATGCAAAGTAAAGCGATTTGCAAAGTCTTTTTATTTCCTTCCCACTCTTTTTGTACTTGTTGGTGTGCCTCGCGTCCTGAATAGAACGACGCGTCGGGGATTATTGACATAGACAAATTTTGATATTGCTGAAAAGGAAGCGGGACATTCTTGCGAAAGCCGAAGTTGACAATCACTGGAAATTGTTAGGGTGACGGGTTGACACTTTTTGAATGGACAGACATATTGAACTTTTTATTTGCATAAATTTGTGAACATGATGACTAATACATACATTCGTGTATACATCTTATTTTAGGAATTATGAACCAGGTGTATTAGGTGATTTATGGCACGCCGTAGCTCATTGATAGTCAATAACGTTCCATTACCAAATAATGATTAATTTTTCTTGACTTCCTTTTTAAAATTGTGTCAGATACTTTTGGCAGTAAAGGAAAATCATTTATGTGTTGGTATCGTTACTTTCAAATTACACTAAAGACATTATTAAACAAGCAGACTTTCAAACCTAACCAGATTCAACGATCATTATAAACATTCGTTGACTTTAAATAGATATTACACGGAAGTCATGTTCAACAGCTTTGCGGGCCAAAAAGAGATCCTAATCAATGGCACTCAGCTCGAACAGGTGAAAAGATACATCTATCTGGGACAACAAGTGTCTATAGATGGATGTATATTTGATGAAATTGTTCGCAGAGTAAAGCTAGACTGGAGTGCTTTTGGCCGCCTGAATAATGTCTTTAAAAGTGACCTTTCTCTGTGCCTAAAGCGCAAAGTGTTCAACCAGTGTGTGCTTCCCGTGATCAAAAATGCGTGTGAAACATTGTAAAAGAGAGATCCAGAAACTTTGAGTAAGTAGCACAACGTGGTATGGAGAGGTGCATGCTGGGCATAATGCGAAAGGACAAAAATAGGAATGAGTGGATTAGGAAGCAGACAAGGGTTTGCGATGTAATAGAGTTTATTAAAAGCCTTAAATGGAGATGGGCTGGACACATAGCTCAAAAAAGAGACAATCGTTGGACAAATCTAGTCATCCAGTGGTATCCAAGAAGTACAAAACGTCCGCAATGTAGACCTAGAGGCCGCTGGATAGATGAAATGATAAAGTTCTGCGGAAGTACGTGGTAACGCAATGCACAGGACCGAGAGAAGTGGAAACAGCTTAAAGAGGCCTTCATCCAGCAGTGGATAGATTCAGGCTGATGATGATGACACGGAACGATTCAGCTGCCAACTCAATCGTGTTGACGATTGATTTAATTGGTTCATAACAAACACACGCTAAGTTGCTAGTCTAACAAAAGTAAAGCAACAAATGAAAATTATGAGGTGTTGATTGCATAAGCTACTAGGGTAGTATTATTGTCTGTTAAAATAACGAATAAAGTCAGGCAGCATTCATTACGTGAACGTCAAATTTGTCAAAGGCATGACAGAACACACTCGTGCGGCCACTCATGGAAGCTCAAGGCTAATTCGAATAGTTTCGTACGTTCTCGGTAATCTTTGATACGATCGTGCGTAAAAATAGGAATTGTTCCAATTTGCTCACGATTTCAGGGAACGACTCAAAAGTGACTTTTCATGATTGCGGGCGGTAGTGGCAGACGGTCAGACCAGGCGGTTGGCCTGAGAATCTACCAATATAATTTGAAGTTAACATTGTTCCAAAATATTTTTTTATAAATAATCATATATAGTATAGGTATATATAATATTAGTGACAAAAAAGAAAAAGAGGTAAGTACCCACTTAATTATTTTTTTTTATTTTTTCAACAATCCTATTCTTATGGATCTTGGCTGCCTCAAAAATCGATACCTACTTTTAAAAGATTTTTTACGAGAAATAGACGTTAGCGACTTGTTCAACATACACGGTTCATGGACTTCGTTTAAACACTCTTTGAAAAACCTTAATATATTGTGAATTCTCCAGACTCTGGATTCGAACCAAAGACGCGCGACTTCATAGGTTAACACTTAACCATTCGCCCATAGTGCGAGCTTAAAATTACGAATTCTTAAATTGACAACAAACGATGTAAACGATTCTAATTGGCCGTAGTAAAATACTGTGTTCTGTCAGTTTATTATTTTTTTACTTTTCAAAAACTAATTTTCATAATACGCTCCGTATAGTCATATCATAATATACTACAAAATAAATACCAGGCGGTGGTGCCACCTGTCAACCTTTTTGGGTGTGACTTAGTTCTGTTATCGAAATTATTTTCAATCTCTTTAAATTGAATCGAGCATATTCTTATATAAATTGACATTTTCAAAATCCCGTTCCTTATCCGACACCATAACTCTATATACATTTACGTCAATCTATCAGAAAATAATCGTAATACTTTTAATATACTGGTTTTACTAGTACTGTAATGTAAGCATCTGTCAAAATATTATGAGAGTATTTGTTTGTTTTCTTTTAAGACTCGATTAAAATAAATGATTCCTTTATTTGCTTGTAAATTTATAATTTGCCTTGACGTAAATATTTTTTCTCATCTTTGCCCCTTTTATTACATTTTCTCGCTGTATCGCTCTCATCTGCACTTTAACATATATTTTCTCTCATGCGTTATAGAGAGGCATATTATATAAATCAAGATAATATATAATAAATTGAAAGATGTTTGATAAAAAATGTATTTAAAAATTGTCGAAATAGTTAAAATTTTCCAAGTTTCACAGTAAAAATACACAATGCAATTTCACTATAGATATCCACGTATAAATGAAGAATAACACTAGGCGTCAGATAGTGTATCAAACCTTGATTTATGTATTCGAAAACAATAGGAAAAATACATTTTTCCCGGAACAAAATTGCTTTGTGACGGCTTGTCTGGTCTAGACATAGCGTGTCACTGTTCAGAATTACATAGTCATTTCCACGAACGACAATTCAATGGAAATTTTCAATTTTTTTTTACCATATAAATGATAGATGGATTGAAGACATTCTATATAAGTAAAATGATGTATGGGTTTTTACTTCAGGTGATAAAGAGAAAATAGAATATTTTTTCGGTGTTATTAAGGGGGGACATGCTCAGCGTAGGTCAAAATGGAGCTTTTGTCCAATTTTCAAAGCATGATCCTGGACATACCTTAAACGTTGTAGATAATCTATTTATATAATTTTGAAGCCTTATTATCCTTTATAACTTTAGAACATGTACCGAACCGATTTTTTTTAAACGGTACATGTTCCAACACGCGCGTTAACATCATTCGACTCCCTACTTCAATTATAGTTTGTCAATGTATGGCTACGGCCGTATGTTGTATCTTAACCACTGGGGAATGCCTAAAGAAATGACGTATTTCACTAAACTAAAAACACTACCCTATTCCTAGGTCGATAATTATTATAAAGCAATCATTATTCGTAGGATGTTTAGCACACTTGAATGGTCAAAGACGTAGCTTATAATTAGTATCTTTAAAATTATCTTCAAATGTGTTAATCTTGTCCATTTTTTGAATAATAAAATGGCCAATTCTTGTCAAATTTGGGATCACAGAGATTATCAATATGATTTTTTATCGTAAATATTTCACTATAATAATGTCAATGTAACGCGATGAACTCGTCACCTAAAGAAACCATAAATATACTTTCTTAACTGGCAACACCAAACTCATGCTGGCTGCAAATAATCAACGGCCGGAGCAGACAAGGTGGGGGGGACGTAGCGGCGGGGGCGAGAACACAAGTGCGTGGCAGGCAACTTCCTTCTTCTGGTTCAAAACGTTCTACCGGGCGGACGCGCTCGTGCCGCGCAACGCGGTCGTGTTAGGAGCACACGCTTCAACAATGGTTGGCATATTTCCATACCCGTGTCGAAGGGTAAAGTGTTGGTGTCATCTTCACCCGGGAATACACCCCTTGGACTTTGGAATGGAAGGACGTTAAGGAGGGCTCGATGCATGTAAATATGTAATTATAAATTGTGTCTAGGTTAGTGCTATATCTTAAAAATGTTACATTGGCGCCTCCAACGCGATTTGGACGGTGAAGTTGGTTTCATGTTTCCGGTGCCTTGCGAGAGTTTTTGTCACCAGCATTCAATCATATTATATGTTATACTTGTCTGTATTTCTTCCGTAGTGCATTTTGTCTAGTTAGCCGAGCGGTTCTGGAATGTTCTATAATCACGGAACATTTGTGGTTGGGTATACCAGAAGTGAGCGACTGCGCGCATTCTTGAAAAAGATGCGGGGACTTCTAGTTGAACATTCACAATAGCAGGACGCACATTACTTGCGCTCTGCCATAGTAACTTAGTTAACTTTACTCAGTTTTAGTATTGATAATAGTAACATTAGTGTGGTTTTGAAAACGTTTCTGCATTGTGGAAATTAATTTTTATTTATTTGATACTATCAAATAAATGACGACACGTTGTCGGCTGTGAACTAGTGTGAAGTTTTTGAGGGGGCATATCCGCTTTCTACCCGCATGGATGGTTGGTTAGAATCCAACATCCGCCTCAGATCCACGTTTATCTGTGCAATCCATGCACACTTATAACTTTTGCGTTAATCATTTAACGCGCTTTTGTATAATTAACATGTTGTGCCTTCCAATATACTGTTATAGAATTTATTGAAAAGCACATGTTCGTGGATATCAATCATCATAATCAAGTCAGGAAACTTGAGACTAATGGTGAAAGACGACGGAGAGGACGTCTTTATTTTCATTCCCTGCCATACACCCAGGAGGCACTCTAGGATTTTTCACGTTGGAGGAACGTGAAGTCGCTTCTGAAGGATGTTGGATAAGACGTAGAAGTCACGTGGCCTTCCAGTTCACGACGATGTTCGACGTTCTCAATCAAAGCTAAGTCTTCCTGCAATTACTTAAATGAATTCTCGTCTATAAAAAGATTAGCTTGAATGAAAACTTACAAGATAGTCAGACTATTGTTTCCATTTGGTCACATAGCATATCTTGTGCGTCCTCAGATTAATGGTAAAATTTATTTTTTGGTTCGATCCAAATAACAATTTCAGTGGAAATCGTAATTTCGTAACAACTTTTTGTTACAAAATTCACGAGCGCTCACCTCTTGCCAAAACAAGGCAAAAACAACATCGACTCGCGAAGGAATGTTTTTTCTTTTCACAAAACTTCACAGCGCCGTGCCGTAATTAATTTCGAGTGTTTTAATATTTGTAGTGCGGGTCATTCCAGAATATTCGGTTAAGAATTGGGTGATGTCATTGTAGTTACGTCATGCTATGTTTAGTCATAGGTAGGATTAGAATAATCTTACAATGAAATTATTTCAGGATAATTATAATTGTATTTCTCTGTAAATTGTGTGCCAGTTTGTTTACTCAGTTTCGATCAGTGTATAGGTCGGTGGTTGTTCGTTGTGGCTTGGTGCATTTACGTTTTAGTATAGCAACAAATAATACTCATATCCCGTAAAAAGATATGTGATAGCTAGTACACAGCTAGCAATTAATTTATGGTATGGATGTAGACATCCGCGTCATCTTTCATTTAGTATAAAATTACTCGTTTAGTCGTATTTCGCCTTCTCAAGATGGTTTGGTCGAACGTTAACAACGTTGCAATTGGCATCAGGGAAAGCTGCAAGGCGAACACCCTGAGGTCAGCGCTAGAAGCCAGGGGTATTCAACCCAGTAAAAAGCTCTCGCAAATGCAGGAGCAGGCGGAGATATGGAATAGTAAGCTATGTCCCGGACCGCTTGAGGAAAAAGCTGAGGATTTCGAATCACTCTCGTCATTTTCTCAAATAGTAGAAATAAAACCTGCTATTAATTACAAAGTGCTAAATTTAATGCACATTAAATATGACGGTTCTACACCAGTTCACGACTTTGTCATAAGAGTCGAGGACATTATGAGAAATCGTGGGCTATCATTCACTACAATGATGGTGTACTTTTCAGAGATATTACAGGGTAGAGCTTTGGGTTGGTTCCGCTTGGTGGAAAGCGAAGTAAATACATGGCAGGAGTTAAAATCAGCTTTGTATTTACAATTCGAAGGGCCGACGGTCGGCGCCGCATTGGTAGAGAGTATGTTAATTAAAAGGCAAAAAGAGCAGGAACCAGCCTGCGATTTCATACTTGATATGAGATTGCTAGCGGGTAGATTGAGACCTGCATACTCTGTTAGTGATCTAATGGAAATAATTACGAGCAGAATGGTAGAACGCATTCGCACAGGTGTCAGCCTGCAAAAGCCCAAGACGTTCACTGAGTTAGTAAGAGTTTGTAGCGACATTGAGAGATCAAAGTTGGCTCCAATCTCTTTCATTTCGACCAACCCTTCAGAACGCGAAGTTACGGCAATACACGCTCATCCTTCGACTTCGGTTAATGATAAGATCAGAATTAGTTCTGACCGGTTTCAGAAACATAAGCATAACGCACGTCACTGTAAACCGCTCAGCAAATCGCGCAACAATTCCAGTTGCAACAAGCATGCCGCGTGTTGCAGTGACACGCATTCACCGAAGTCAGTGAGAATTGGTAGTGATGACAAACAGTCTATCAGGAGCCAGCACGCATGCACTTCCAGCAAGCACAGCGGCTCGTCAAAAAACGAGTAGCCATCCATTCTCTCAGACCGTCCAAACAAGTACGTAAAAGAGAGTGGATAGATATAGTTAACTATACAAAATATTTTTTAGGAACGATAAGTTAGTCGCTCCTATTTGCAAAAAAGAGTATGTGGATGAGAGACCTTTTTTGAAGTTTTGGTTAGGAGGTATTGGGGCACGGGGTCTATTAGATTCCGGTGCCTCTCTTTCCTGCTTGAGTAAGGATGCTGCCGCCACCTTGCTCGAGAAAGGATTTAAGTTATACAAGTCTAGAATTTCGATTGAATCAGTGGATGGTACAGTCCAGCCCGCATTCGGCGCTTTAAAAATACCAGTTAAAGTAGGCCACGAAACGAAAACTGTATACTTTACCGTAATACCTAACCTCCAACCCGATGTCATTCTGGGCATCGACTTTTGGAAGTTGTTCAACATAGCACCAGAAATAGTCTATCTTAACAAGAATCGTAATCATGACTCGTTTAAAATAAATTCTATCACATCAAAAAATTCAACTAACTTTTCAGAAGTAGAACACAGTCAGCTAGCCTCGGTTAAAGAAAAATTTGAGTCGATTTCCTTCGAACGTTGTGGCTTGGGGAGGACCCACTTGATTCAGCACCGCATTGTAACCAATGGGGGCCCAATCAAACAACGCTATTATCCGCTTTCCCCTGCAAAACAGGCTACTTTAGAGAATGAGCTAGACGATATGCTTAAGCTTGGAGTAGTCAGGAGATCACGTTCCGCGTGGAGCAATCCGATCTTAATCGTGCCAAAAAAAGATGGCACCGGGAGATTTTGTTTGGATTCGCGCAAACTGAACGCGATCACAGTCCCAGACAGTTATCCGTTGCCTTATATTTCGCAGATATTAGATAATTTAAGAGACGCAAGATTTATTTCATCAATAGACTTGTCGAAAGCCTTTTGGCAGATTCCTCTAACGGAGGACTCTTGCGAAAAGACGGCTTTTGTGGTTCCGCGCAGAGGTTTGTTCGAATTTGTCGTCATGCCGTTTGGCACCAAAAACTCGAGCGCGGAGTTACAAAGATTGTCTGACAGTTTGTTCGGCCCGGAATTCGAGGCCAAGGTTTTCTGTTATATTGACGACGTGATAGTGATATCTGAAGACTTTGATAGCCACATGAAGTTACTAGATCGCGTTTTTGAAAAGTTTAAACAATCAGGCATGACTATAAATTTCTCTAAATCAGAATTTTGCAGAAAAGAACTAAAATACCTAGGTTATGTAGTAAATGAGGAGGGATTACACTGTGATCCAGTGAAACTTGACAGCGTCAGGAACTTTCCCGTTCCCAAGAATTCTCGGGACGTGAAATCGTTTTTAGGACTGTGTTCATATTATAGGAGGTTTATAGACAACTTTGCTAAGGTAGCGAGTCCTTTGACAGGCTTGACAAGTGTGCGCAAGGGAGCTTCCGCGTTCACTTGGTCAGATGAGGCTCAGGCGTCGTTTGAGGCACTCAAACTCGCACTGACCTCAGCCCCAGTCTTGGCATGTCCTGATTTCGCTAGTCCGTTCACTTTACATTGTGATGCTTCTAACCTAGGGCTAGGATCGGTCCTCACGCAGGAATTTTCTGATGGCGAGCACCCGATTGCATTTTACTCTCGCACCTTAACAAAGCCTCAACGCAACTACACAACCACTGAACTAGAACTACTAGCTATTTTAGACAGTATATTTCATTTTAGGAGATACCTAAAGGGAAATAAGTTTACGGTAATCACTGACCACGCTAGTTTAAAATGGTTAACGACGCTCGAAAGCCCACAGGGTAGGCTCGCTCGCTGGGCAGCGAGACTTTCACAATATGACTTCTCAATAAAACATCGTCCAGGAAGGCTTAACACCGTCCCTGATGTATTATCAAGAAATCCAATCGTAATTTCATCTGTTAGTGCTAGCAACACTGCAGACCCACCGGACCTTTGGTTCGAGAACTTAGTCAATAACGTGAAGTCTCACCCAGAAAAATTCCCGAGATTCAAATTTGAGGGAGATAAACTACTCAGGTTCAAGGCAGGAGATCTGCCCCTTGATGACTCTAATTGGAAAGAGTGCGTCAAGGGCGCGGATAGAACAAAACTGATCTCTGAGTTTCATAGTGGAAACGCTTCTGTGCATTTTGGCACATTCAAAACTTTCAAGCGCATTTCCTCACTGTTCTATTGGCCAGGGATTTACAGAGATATTAAATTATTCATTAAGAGTTGTGCTATATGCAAAGCATATAAACACACAACTAGTGCACCGGCGGGACTTATGTCGAATCCGAAGGAAGTCGACCGCCCGATGCAATCGTTGTCGATTGATTTGATAGGGCCTCTACCAAAATCAAAGGAGGGATACATGCATATTCTTTCAGTTGTCGACGTCTTTTCTAAATTTGTGTGGTTACACCCACTTAGAAAAGCCACAGCAACACCTATCATAAAATTCATTGAACAGGAGATCTTTCTTAAACATGGAGTACCTAACAGTATTCTATCGGACAATGGGCGTCAATTCATATCCAAGGAATTCAAGGCGTTCACTAAAAAGTATTCTATTCCCAAATTGTTCCTTAATGCGGTGTACTCTCCGCAAAGCAACACAGTTGAGAGATATAACCAGACAGTGGGTACCTCACTGGCAATCCTCGTAGGAAAGGATCAGAGACTCTGGTCGCAATATCTTCAAAGCGTGCAGACTGCGATAAACGCATCTGTAAACTTAGCAACCAAGTACTCCCCCTTTTTCCTCATGCATGGTCGAGAGATAATCTTGGATGGTCGTTTTCATCTTCCAAAAGACTATCTCAAGGCCAAAGACTCAGTTCTCCCCGCGGCAGCAGACTGTGCGCAGTATGTTGATCGCATACAGAACTTGCCGTTCGTCTTCGAAATCGTCCAAGCTCAGCTTTTGGAAAATTTTCAATCGAACGCCAGAAGGTATAATCTCAGAAGGAAAGATACTGAACTCATCGTAGGTCAGAGGGTCTGGAGGAGGAACTTCAAACTCTCAGATGCTGCAAATTATTTCAGTACCAAGCTCGCGCAACGGTACGTGGAAAATATAGTTTTAACTAAGATCTCTCCGTTGGTTTATGAATTAGGTGATCTGAATGGTAAGCCGTTAGGTCGATTTCACATAAAGGACATCGCCAAATATTAGTTAGTAATTGTCTCGTCCAACATCATCGTTAGATATATTACTTCATATTGTGCCTTGTCATATACATAAGTCTAGTATATTTTGACATAAGTCTTTTAACATAAGATTTTGTCGCTAAGTTAAGTACAGTGAAACCTTGGTCCAACTACATTGACCATTGCGTTCACACGGAGAATCAAAATAGCGGTTGTTGGCGTTGGAAGGAATTCGATAGGTGAGCAAACTTTCGCTCAAGTGAGGTTGCGGAGTTGTGTGAGATTTCGATGAAAACGGAAATCTCACTAAACGCAGTTTTCATTTTTCATCTTTTGCTCCATGGTCACTATCACATTCCAAGGCAAGTAATGTGTTGAAGGGGTGTATTACTGCTCTCTGTTTGCTGCAGAGGAACAGTCTCATATATACAACTTGGGGTTTCGACTTGCGTCACTTTGTGCCTGCCTACGGTGTGCGCGAACATCACCAAAGTCACAGTGCGCAATTCAATCTCTTTCTTCTTACTTACGTAACTCGGGTCAATTCACCATGGATCGATTTAACATTTATGGTAATTGACAATGCGAGTCCCAAGTCCAATACTTCTCATTCAAGTTGACACTCGTCGCGAAACACAATGTTCAGGATGTGCAATTAATGATTACACACTCCCGCTAACTTGTCGCTGACTTTGTCCACTCGTCTTCTCGAGCCAGTCAAGTGTGCTAAAAGCAGACAGCCAGCAGCACAACTGGTGAGACCTTACATAAACAAGCATCGATTTGGTCTTCATTGTTTCAAAAAGACTTGTCTATTCCTCATTTCTAGCGTAACACAGATTTCACATGCAGGAAGCATGAAAATCTAGTAGTGTCACTAGGTACATCACTACTAACCACTAACAAATGCAAATTTGCACGTCGTTTCAGTGCAAGTAGTCCTTAATAATATTTCCAAGCGCACATCAAATGTTGCTAGGATAGTATTCCACCTACTGAGAGAATCTTCTTGATGTCTCAAAGTCTGAATTAATTTTACTTACATGTTTATTTACTTAAGTTTTTGTGTGTGTTGTCCCATAGGCATAAACATCCATAAATTAAGTAAAGTGCGTTTTGATCGCACCATTGTAAGTAACATACTAACGGAACCGTTATCGTGTTATAACACATAAGGTCTCCATGTTAGCCGTCTGTGCATTTTCACGGGCACTTCACATGGTAGGTGGATGTGAACCCCTTTTCTACAGTCTATCTTCTTCCCTGATATGTCATATGTGTCTAGTTTGACCACCCCGTTCCTTGCAGAGTTCTGTGGTTGCACTCCCAACTGCCTCGGATCACCTATGATTCCCAGACAACGGACGTCGCTCTGCGTCTAATCCTGGAAAATTGCATTTGTTCAAGTAGCCTTGTAAGCTCTAAGCAATGTATATCCGTGCCCACGAATTCCAAGGGAGGACATTCATGCTCTTCTTCGTCATTTGGCAAAAGGGGTGATGGTCATACCACAGATTCCTCTGTGTTTGACACATGCTAGATGTACACATCTAGCGGTCTTTGTTTACATACTGTATTGTCACTTCAATATAAGTATAGTGAACGAAGTACTCATACGATCATATTGTACAGCGATAGCATATAACCTATCCTTCGCACTAAGTACACATGTCTGTACCGAATTCGAACAACAGTTTCCTCTGCGTTCGACACAAGCTGGATGGTAACATCAAGCGCCTTCTATGTACTGTGTTGTCATTTCGATAATAAGTATAGTTAAATAAGTGTTCAAACTTTCATGTTTTACATGATAGCACCAAAGCTGTCTCGTCTCTTGGAACATCAGTAAATGAATGACACGAATGGTTGTCTTGCAACTTACAAAGTTATGTACCCCTCCAAGGTACACGGCATTCATTATGTTTCACTGAGAGACACCCGCAATATGGCGTTCTGCATCGTATCAATGAAGGATCTACCTTACCGGGATTTAGTTATTATTAAATAGGGTAACATGTGCCGTCCCCTTAGTATTTAACAATATAATTTAAATTTACTATAATTTAGCATTTAACAATGTAGTTAAAATGCAACTGCGAACGTACCATCATCACCTGGTCATGGTACTTACAAAAATAATGTAGCGGTCTGTGCCACACAAACTATGGTTAAAATCCATATTTATGTCTTAACTAGTACACTTGAATCACAAAATGATCATACTTGCTAGTAATTTATAAGCAAAAATGTAAATTCTTTCAATATGGAAAGAGCACAAATATGTCTGTTCAAAGACATCCATACCTGATGGGAATACCATAGAAAAACTGTACTCACTATGTGAAAATTATTGTGCGGTATGCACGATGAAAATGTATAAGATTCTATTTTTTTACAAAAAATGAATTCTCATATTATTGTTAAGAAATACTATAGTTGCGTTTCTACGTAACAAGATAAGCCTAACTAATGTAAGAAATGTTGTTTGTTTTGCATACAAAAGTTTGTTATCAATTTCAGAATTGCTGTATTCAACATAATGTTACATCTGGACGATGATTTCGTGTGCTAGCAGTAACGTAGAGATCCACAGGGGATAGACAGCAAGTAATGAGCACCATTGCGGCCATGAAATACGCTTGAACTCCTGCTGGTCTGAGACGTGCTGCGTCACAGCCTGTGCTGTGAATACCAGATGAAAGTTAAGTTGACCTCTTTGTAATGTTTCCCAACTATTGTAAACGTAGAGCTTGCATGTAAGTCATGCATATGGAATTTACGACACAACTCCGTAGAAAGAGTGTGTCTCTTCCAACAATGTAACCTTGATGTTGCGAACACGCAACGAGATCTGTACCAGAGATGTACACCCGATCTCACGATACAGATGAAATCGCTATGAAGGACACTAAGATGTTGTAAACTTGTAAATATAGCTTAATTAAAGCATTTAGTATAAGAGCTTGGCAGCTGTGAGAAAAACAACTGAGAGGTCTAGTCTCACTTGCTCTGTTTGTTTGGTCAATTCTCTAATTACACACCGGACTCTGTGTTGTGAGTCGTGTAATTGGGAGAGGGTCAATCCAGCTGGGAAAAGCAGTGTGTCCTGGCGCTGTGATATGACTGTTGATAGGAAGGTACTGGAAAAGTCCATTCTATCAAATTTTTAGGGTGCGCGACCAAGCAAACTCAAGTGGGGACCTCAAGAACCAACTCTTACTAGCTTAGTAATTCATATTGTCCAATACATATGAACGCTTGTGGTTACTTATTCCGCATAAGCTGGAAGCATTTAGAATTAATAATTTTCGGAAATAACGACTCGGCATAAAGACCGGTCAACAAGAGTTGTGACTCAACACGTCACAAAATTTAACATTAGAGGCAATGCAAGTTTGGAGGTGAGCGGTGATGTGGTGAATCGGGCTGATCCCTGGGTAAATTCCTTGCAGCATCAGATCGCTCTAGTGCGTCGCAACCCTGCCGCATCAAGTATGCAAGTTAGTTTTTAAGCAGCGTCAGGGAAGCGACTGCTACGAAGGCACAAGAGGAACTGGCAGAGTTGCTCGGTGGACGTCTACCCTAATGAGGTAGGAGTAGTTAGCAGCCTAGGATATAAGTATGATTAAGGTCGTCCTCGGGAGATCCATGTGTGCTGCGCAGCTCCGCAGTTGCGAAACCAAAGGGTTTGAGCGTTGGCGTATGAACCTCCCGATGACATACAGATGACGGTGGTCATTGTATAAATTAATGTAGTCTCGAAGTCAGAGCCTTCGGCGGGATGGACCCGTCCGCCGGTCAACCCTGAACAAAGTTAGTAGGTTATAGATTCATGATAAATGTAAACTTCTGCGCGCCCAAACAGAAATTTATTATTTTAATGGTAGTTCAATAAGCCAACGTGGCAATGAATGGTATTTTCTTGTATAATAAATTCATTTTCAGAGAGAGGTCCGAGCCCGCTTCACGCGGTTCCCCTTCAAGCTGCATCACTTGTGCATATGTCTTTCAGAATACCACACTTATCGTCACCGCTTAATTGCCACGATAAGCATCCGATGGTCTAGTAAACCATCCATTTTCAGATTCAGATAGTAAACAAGATGAGCTTGGAGAAGCTCGCGTCACGACATCGTACGTTGGTCACTCCAGAAGCAATTTAGACGTCAACATGAGGGAGCCCGAAATGGCATACCTCAGACGCGGAAGAAGGAGCGCTGAGAATTAGCTTCTCAAGCGCTGAGAATAAGTTGCATTAGCAATCGGTTTGCTTTGAGCTGTGGGAGGAAGCAGCGGCAAACTCAAAAAGTACCAGTTCAAGAAGGATAGACTCCTTTTAGAATGGGAAGCTGAAGCTACATCTAGGTCTGGCATCGGTCAGGATACCATAGAAGTGGAGGAGGTCTGAAGAGCCCCACCACACTAGATAGTCGTAAGCGTGCCTAGACAGCACCGATAAACCTATCATTCCTGCCCTTGCGACATGCTTACATGCAAGGCCCGCGTGGGGAGACAGAGGTCCAACTGTCTGTCAATTAGGAAACAACTTCTCAATGGAGAAGATTGTAAGAAATGTAATCAGCCAAGTAGCCGACGGCCTCATCAAGGATGAGTTCCGTCAAAAACTGTAATTTGATTACCGAACAATAGTCATATCGTTGACAGATACTTTAATTTGTAAAATTTGTACTGTGCAAAACTATATTTCTTAAAAAGGCCTCTATGTGATGCAAGGTAACCCCCCCAGAAGGATGGATGAAGGGAGCAAGGAGCGACGAGGAGACGTTGGCGCGCACTTCACCCGCACACAAGAGGGTCTGCGCTGGATCGCCGTCAGCAGCTCCGCCGTCAGCAGTTTCGTCACCTGCCCCGACCGTCCCACCTGACTGCACCAACTTCTCATCACCAAGAAGCGGAGAACACCCCTGGCAGGAAATTGACACCCATGACTCAATTTCTTCCTGACCAAGCGGGTGATGTAACGCGATGAACTCGTCACCTAAAGAAACCATAAATATACTTTCTTAACTGGCAACACCAAACTCATGCTGGCTGCAAATAATCAACGGCCGGAGCAGACAAGGTGGGGGGGACGTAGCGGCGGGGGCGAGAACACAAGTGCGTGGCAGGCAACTTCCTTCTTCTGGTTCAAAACGTTCTACCGGGCGGACGCGCTCGTGCCGCGCAACGCGGTCGTGTTAGGAGCACACGCTTCAACAATGGTTGGCATATTTCCATACCCGTGTCGAAGGGTAAAGTGTTGGTGTCATCTTCACCCGGGAATACACCCCTTGGACTTTGGAATGGAAGGACGTTAAGGAGGGCTCGATGCATGTAAATATGTAATTATAAATTGTGTCTAGGTTAGTGCCATTTGCTGGTGACGGAGACGCTCCTGTGAGGGCCTCTGTCCCACTTCTTTATAATCTTTTTGTAAACCATCGCTGAAATAATCTCTCATTAAATGTAACCGCATTTCAGCGACATACTTTGAAACCTCTTTCACTTATCAACCTAGAGTCCCAGTAAACACATGGTCTTTTGCAGCTGTTTCCCTCCCAAAGAAAAGCTAGCTGGCGTCCAACCCTGTTGGACGGGGGTACCTCAAAGGTTGAAGGAAACGTGCAAGCCTAACTCCAGACTCCTGGGGAGTCTGGGAATCCACGCCAAGGGAGTTGCTTCCCGGCGTGGGTTTAGCTGCTCCAAATAGCGGTCGGATCCACTCCCTTTGATAAGAAATTCTCATGTTCTACACCAGAAGGTGGCAAAGTTAGGTGGACGAGAGAGCGAGGTCGGAACGAGCGGCTTCAGAAGTATAAGTCTGATGTAGGTAAAGCTCATGTTACATTCATGTGACAATTCCTTCCTACCTTATGTGAGTAATAATAAACAAAAGAACTTTCAGTCTTTTTAATATGTTACAATAAATTATACTGATAGTTTTATAAATGCGTTTAAAAATTAATAAATGTAAAAAATTTTAACACCACTTTACATTTATGTACTGAAATATGACTATATTCTAAAACATTAGAGCGAGAGGTTTAAAAAAATACTATTTTATGTAATAAAAATACTTTATGCAGTCATCAAATGTTTAAAATAAATATAAAAAATATTAAGCCTTCAAAATTATATAAATAGATTATCTACAACGTTTAAGGTATGTCCAGGATCATGCTTTAAAAATAGAAAAAAAGCTCCCTTTTGACCCACGCTGAGCACATCCGCCCTTAATAAACCTCTTATCTGTCAACCATAGTTTGGGAGTGACCTCAACTAAAGTTCACCATAAAAAACAAATTTACCTAAGCAGATATATCGTATTAACTTAATTTCTTCAATGTCTTTATTTTAAGACATTCGACTATTTTCCTTTCGATAATTCGTCAGATGATTATTTTCCGACTGCCTTTCAACAAGACATGCTTACTTTTCACTCTTTTAAATCTCGTCGGTCTCTTTTGCTCTTGAAACACTTTTGCCTTTTATCGCGAGGGATGGTTTCCAATCCTGGTGTCCTAATGAATTTGAATTTACATGCGCCTGTCAATTACCTACGTGGTCGCAGCCATGATTTATTCTGGATTGGAACCGTTTCCTCGTGTCAAGCCTATCAGGCACCATTAGCGAATGGTGCAATATTAGTAAATACGCTCCCTAAAGACATAGACATTTTCAATGATGTACTTTGCATTTTGTTTTTGAAACTGTATTTTTCTGTATAAAATTGTATGTTTTTTTATTTTCAAAAATAATATTTTTCTGTACTAAATTGTTTTTTGTATTTTTTCTATATTCTCTTGTGAGGGTAATATTTGACTTATAATGTAAATCTCATGTTGTGTACGTCTTGAATTTGTATTTGTTATGTCCACAATGTTTTGTATTCATAAAAAAATAAACTTTGTTTTCGTATAGTATGATCAATGGCAGACTTCCTTATCACCAGCAAGCTTTAAAAAGTAATAATTGAACATTTCAGAAGTTTCACTGATCACTAGGTGGCAATGGATATTAATTTATAAAAAGATATTTTCTATTCGTAAATAATTAAAAAATATCTCAGCAAAATATATACCTAAGCATAATAAACAAAATGATAAAATTATTAGTTATTTTGCCCATGACGTCCGAGCGGGTTTTATTGTCGTGAATCCCAGCTTTGAATCCTGGGTCTGGCAAATACGCATATTGTTTTTCAATTTGTGTTTGGAGTCAGAATATGAACCTAATATGTTGAGCAAGTGACTAACATCCATTTCTTGGAAAAACAAAAATCTGTTAATTCCTACAAACCTCCACGTTGTGGAGGCCCATATATAATCTTATTAGTAGGGATTCCAATCCCGGGATCCCGAGCTATTTTCGATACATACGAATCTCGGGATTGATAAACATAATCCCGAAATTTCGGGATTGATTTTTTTATCAATTTTTATGGAAAATAAAATAAAAACGAAAATATAACAGAAAAAATACTTTTAATAACAAATAACTACATTAGAAATAAACAGAGTTTGAATGAAGTTTGATTTATTTCCATGTGTAAGTTGCCGGTTCATTTTATTTTATCACATAAATTAATAAAAATGAGAAAGATTGGAAAAAACAATACTTCGCACTATTAACAAAGTAATTCCACCATGATCTCATACGTTTTACGGCAGTTTCATATTTGGCTGACTAATTAGATTTGTGAAGCGGAAAGGCCATGAGTACACCATGATTTGCATTACTATTTTAAATCTCGCTAACACATACATTACGTCTTTACTATCAGAAACAGCAATCTCATATCAAATTCACATTATTATTTATATTAGAATATTATTAACTACATTAATCTCATGTATTTCCAAGATTGAACGTATACAATATTAATAATAAATGTCTTAAATAGTATAAATTATACTGTATTTATTTTTGACCGATTTTATCAATGTTATTTGTAAATATTAAAATTTTATATTAATAATGGAAAAAAATGCCAATCTAAGCAAAGGCATTGTCAAATTGTAATCCCGGGATCAAAATTTGGCTCGAGATTGGATTCCCTACCTATTAGAATCAAAGATGGTCAAAAAAATATAACATTAGTAAGTGCAAGTACGTTATAACAAAAATTTGGAGTGATCCTGACACCGGTTAGTAATTAATGTAATTATTAATAAAACTTTGATTTAAAATACAAAAGACGGCTGCAAAAAAAATGACGAAATTTATATAGCGCTTTAGTGATAATAAAATTGTAAAAACACTAGTTAATTTCGTCACAATTAGATACGATACACATAGCTTAGTTGTCAGTGTACATGGACGTGAATCCCATGGTGTCGTATTTTTTTCAAATTATTTATGTTAAATAAAAATGTGACATTCATAAATCTTGTGAATTATTCGTTCAATAAAAAATGGTTTATTTATCATTCAGTAACAAAATATTTTTCTAGACGTGCTTCACTCGTCTGGTGATTTTATATTTTTATCTAATAAAAAGATTAATAATAAAATAACACCCTTACTTTGCATCACGAGGTCGCTTTGCTGGTCGATATTATTACATTATTTATCTTCAGTAATCATAAAAGTTTCGTCAAAAATGTAATTTGTAATTCAGGTAGAAAGACTGCAAGAGATCATTTTCAATATCAAACCACATTTTGTATGTATGTATGTATTATGTATGTAAATCGGCGTTATTTTGATAACATATATGTATACAATCCAAACATAATACAGACTTTTGAATTCATTTCATATTCTGGAACTCAGTGTCAAGGGACCATTTATTATGTTCTCCTAGATAAATGTTTCTTGATTGGTAAAACATACTGGCGCGAATCCAGCAGATACAGGTTCAAGTGCCGTCGGGTGTCGTATTTTTTTCTACAAAACGATTTTTTTAGTGCGTATATATGTATTAGATGTTTTCAAATTATGTATATTCAATATATAGAATGTTACATTCTGAAATCTTGTGTCTTATTCGTTGAATAAAGGAAATAGTTTATTCCATACATATTATAATATAATTAATTCTTTTTAATACTACAATAAGCCATGAGGACCAATAACAGTAGTGCAGTACATAGTAGAAACGAAACAATCGAATACACTACCAGGCTTATAAATATCAAATCAACTCAAATCAAATTCATTTCTTTCACATATAATGAACATAACAAATTACAAATTCAAGGCGTTCACGACATGACATAAAATAAGTATTAACAATTTTTTAAATAAAAATACAAAGAAATGAAACAAAATAAGAAAAGAAATAAAATAAAATAAGGCAACACAAATAAAAGTAGATGGAAGCACACAGTGAACTATCGATAGACCCTATCTTAAAAACTTATAAAACAACGTCCACCTAAATTCACACTCACGTAAGTGGAATATATCAATATCCGAAGCTATTTCATTAAACATGGTTACTGCCCTCCCAATTGGCATCACTAATGGCAGGTTAGCTCTGTACCTTGGGAGAACAAACAACAGATGCCCTCGATTCCTAAGGTAATTATCAGAGACACACAGCCAGCCAAGCCAATATATTATGGTGACCTCACCGAGAATCGAATTGGAAGAAAGAGAGCCCAGTGGCTTACGCATTGGACCACGAGGGCTTTCATCTGTATACAATAATATTCTTGGAAATAGATCTTGTAGGTACAGTAGAAAAAAAAACTATCAATGTTTAATGAAACATTATTAGAAAGAGTAAAAATCCTTATTATCGACGTATGTGTTGAAACTCATGTTATGCTATAATAGTATAATCTAATATGATACTACATTATGTATTATTTTTACAATTTAATTTGAATAGAAAGTTATGAAAATTCTGAATAGTCTGAAATATCAAACTGAATGTTCGTTGCACACGTGCCTTACTAGAAACGTGTTTTTGCGAAATTGAATTGGATCATATAGGTACCACGCCGCCTTACATTTTCAGTCATCTTAAATATTTAATATTATATTTCCACAGTTTATTAAAAAATAATTACAATGTAAAAAGAACTTTTTATATACCACGTTTTTAAATTTTCTGTTGAATCATATAAACTTGACAATTCTATGTATTAATAACTTAGTACAAATACGGCAATTGTCAACAAATCAATTTTTTACTATTTTTCAACAAACAAAATATAGAATACTGAAACGTCTTTCTGATTTCCATAGTAACGCACGTATATATTAATAATTTAATTGCTATGACCACCCCCCTAGCAAACAATAATCGTGGGTTGGATTACGGAT
Source organism: Rhyacophila brunnea (assembly GCF_057557595.1). Lineage (NCBI taxonomy): Eukaryota > Metazoa > Arthropoda > Insecta > Trichoptera > Rhyacophilidae > Rhyacophila > Rhyacophila brunnea. The sequence goes on along the minus strand of NW_028232904.1, from coordinate 22,826,650 downwards.
TTCTTCCGAAATAACTTTTCATACAAAACATAATTAACTGAAAATTAATTCAATTCTACTTAAAGATGGCTAAAAGTATTAAAAGAATGCATTGGCATTGTGTTCTGATATATTCTAAAAGTTTCAAATATCTAGCTAGTCGGGAAGCTAGTTAAAAATCGATTGCAAGATTTATAATGTATAAACAACCACCGGACAAACAAGAATACGAGCTAAGTAATATGTGGTAAAAATGAATTACTTTTACTAACTTAAAAATAAACACTCGTTAAAAACCTCGATTGGAAATGGGCTGGACACATAGCACAAAAAAGGGACAATCATTGGGCAAATCTAGTCATCCAGTGGTACCCAAGAGGTACAAAACGTCCGCAAGGTAGACCTAGAGGCCGCTGTAACGATGAAATGGTTAAGTTCTGCAGAAGTACGTGGCAACGCAATGCACAGGACCGAGAGAAGTAGAATCAGCTTGGAAAGGCCTTCATCCAGCAGTGGATGGATTCAGGCTGATGATGATGATGAAATAATACTCTCGGTTGTGTCGGTATCGTATTATATCGGTATTGTATATGTTGATCTGGCTATCAGTCAAAAAACTGATATGAAAATCACACCACTTCATAAAACACTATAAGTGACAATTCAAACTACATAAGAGACCTATTTTAAAAAAGATTTTTTTGATTTCATATCTTTCCAGTAGGTTTCATATATTCCAAGTAATCTTCTATCAAAAAATATTTGCAACTATATCACAGAACAGCTACTATCGGAGACAATGCACTTTTAGGACGCTAAAGATGGTATTATTTTAAAACGCCATTTTCCGAATGGATACTGTTTTCTATCAAAGGTTGGAAACCAACATTATTCAACCTTTACACTCTTAAGTATTTGGTTTATTTTAATACGCATGCATTTGTAAACCAACACAAAATGGTATTGACGAATTTAAATAACGTGTATTCGAGATATCGCTTCAGTTTACAAAAAACAACATCAATATAATATTATACAAAATAGTTTGCGATAAACCTGAATGATCAAAAACCGAGAATTTCCTGTTACTGTAGGAATGTCCGGTCAAAATTTTCAGAGTTCTTACAAAAGAATACACAATCGCTTGCATAGTAAAATTCTAGTCAAAGGAAGGACGAATTCTATGTCAAGGGAATTATTCAAATCGTATCTTCCTTTGGGATGGTTTTGTACTTGGCAAATGGCGTAACAATTTTAGTTAGCTAGGGTAGTAAAAAAATTCTCCAAAAAATTCATTGATCCTTTATTGTACCATCCACATCCATTGATTCGCCCAAAGTGGTTTATTAAGGTTTTGTCAAATAGGTATACATATTAATTATCTTTTTATGCTGTATATGTTGCCTGATCACACATAAAAAATCGTCTCGCTTGCAACATGCCAATATTTCTTTCAATCAACGAATCGTTCACAAAATTTAAGAATATTACATTCTATTCATTATAAAAATACCAAAATTATCACATATTATGCTAATTCAGCCCCACTTCTACGATAGCCGAGCAGCTGACGCGTCGGCTTATAATATCGTGGGTGCCAGATTTGAATCGTGGGTTTAGCAAAATACACATATTGTTTTTCAATGTGTGCTTGGAGTCAGAGTATGTGCCCAATAGGTTGAGCAAGTTGCTAATAACCATTACTCGTATAAACAGAAAATCTGTTAATACAAACCTCCACTGAGTGGAGGCCCATATTATGATTCTATTAGGATCGGAAGTAGTAAAAAAAATGAATTCATGGCGAAATTTTAAATATTTTTTAGATAGACGAATATTTTTTAAATACTATCTATTGCGGCTTGATTTACGCAGGGTTTAATTAAATAAAAGTAACCAACAATATCTGCAATTTGTATTCGTAATATAATGAAAACTGTGGAGGCTCATAAATGCCGTTCTTAGAATCGGATATGGTCAAATGAACCCACGATAATAATGTATCAGCTTATAATGTCGGGTTTGAATCCCGAGTCTGGAAAATTCACATACATTTGTTGTTAAATGTGTGTCTATTTCTCTAAAAACAAACAAATATCTTTAAACTACTTCTGCTCTATGGAGGACCATAATATTATAATTCTCTTATATCCCACCCCGGGATGTAGCGCCGTGGAAGAGAAGAAGAAGAAAGCACTGCATGGTATGGAGAGGTGCATGCTGGGCCTAACGCGAAAGGACAAAAAACGGAATGATTAGATAAGAAAACAAACAAGGGTTTGCAAAGTAATGGAGTACGCTAAAAACCCCAAATGGAAATGAGATTGACACATAGCTCGAAGGAGGGACAGTCGCTGGACAAATCTAATTATCCAGCGGTACTCAAGAGATACAAAACGTCCGCAAGGTAGACCTAGAGGCCGCTGGATCGATGAAATGGTTTAGTTCTGCAAAAGTACGTGGCAATACAACGCACATGATAAGAGCAGTGAAATCAGCTTGGAAAGGCCTTCATCCAGCAGGGGATAGATTCAGACTGATTATGATAATACCTTTAGAATTAAGATGAATGAATTTGAGCACTGCTCTAAGAAATACTATTATTAACTTACAGTGCACATTGTTAATGAAATTATAAAATATTCTAGGTCCAGTTATGGTAGAATGGTTAATTTGTATTATTTTGTTAGTATATTTATGTTCAAACACGCGCGTTAACATAATTTTACTCCCTGCTTTAATTATAGTTTGTCAATTTATGGCTACGGCCGGATGTTGTAGCTTAACCACTAGGGAATGACAAAAGAAATGGCGTATTTCAAAAAAACACTACCTTATTCTTAGGTCAATAATTATTATAAAGCAATCATTATTCATAAGATGTTTATCACACTTGAATGGTCAAAGACATAGCTTATAATAAATATTTTTAGAATTATCTTCAAATGTGTTAATCTTGCCAATTTTTTGAATAATAAAATGCCTAATTCTTGTCAAATTTGGGATCACAGAGATTATCAATATAATTTTTATCGTGAATATTTTACAAAAATTATCTCGTTATAAATTATACTAATGGTTTTATAAATGCGTTTAAAAATTAATGAATGTAAAAAATTTTAACACCACTGCACAGTTATGTACCGAAATATGACTATATTCTAAAACATTAGAGCGAGAGGTTTAAAAGAATACTATTTTATGTAACAAAAATACTTTATGCAGTCATCAAATATTTAAAATAACTATAAAGGATAATAAGGCTTCAAAATTATATAAATAGATTATCTACAACGTTTAAGGAGTGTCCAGCATCATGGTTTGAAAATACAATAAAAACTCAATTTTGACCTTCGACGAGCATGTCCCCCTTAGTTCAAGTCAGAGGTAATAAAGCAGATGTTTAATTTTTCTGAAAACTCGACAAATAAGACAAGTATGTTCCATATTACTCTCACAGTTCAATTACTTACTACAATAGTGATGAAACCTCTTCAATGTACGCCGCTGGTTCATGTGAAAGTTTCCTTTTGGAAACTTGAGTTTTGGGTACAAATTTGCCCCTCTTCGAAGTTTAATCAAGTACCCTGTCAGGGAAACTCTATAATATTATGTAAGCACACGCCAGTAACGCTACTGCTAAGTAAAGTTAGTTGTGCGGTAAATCATTTGAGCGCTACACTCACATACCCACGGAGCCATTAAAATATATGACTAGCTGATTATAAAAACTGCGACACCATATTATGCATGGTAATTAATTACCAACTCGAAGTAATAAATTAATACCATGGTATCTAAGGTACCAGGTTTTATACAGAGGCAGATTAATAAACCACGACAAATGAATTTAGTAATTCCGTTACCTACGTAAATTATTTTTATTCGGTACATTATTAAAGTATCCTCCACGTAACTTTGCAATTGTACACAGTGACAAGATTATTGTGTCTAATACGCACTGCGTATTTGTGTATTAGTAAATGCCAGGCGCCTGATTGGCTGATTTCATTCAATTATTCAAAATAATTTTAAAAAACCTATTCCAAATTGCAAGGTTACGTGGAGGGTAGTATACATAATAATATATGGAATTTCATTCTCGAAATGTCCCTTCATTCACGGCACCAGAATTTATAAAATAATACTGTCCATTCATAACAAATATTATTCAGCTTTTATCTTGCCAATATAAATTTAACAATCCATGGAATTTACTGAGTGAACCTAAAATTGTATTAAAATTAAATTTGTTATAAATTAGGTAATATACAATGCGAAATGGCTTGCGAATAAAAAAATCGTTTTATGATCTTTATTAAGCTTCAATATCATAGACTTGCAACATCAACGCGGAGAAAACCATTGTTTTGTCAAACTCTCCCTATTCAAATTTGTCGCTGATTTAGATCGACAGCTTTAAATACATGGAGGCGCACATCATGATAGGACACTTGAAGAATGTCTGGAGTAATATTTAACTTTATGCGGAATAACTATGACACGCTGTACTTGGTTAAAATCAAATGTCGCATGTTTGAAGTTTGTATGCTGACGGTGCTGCTTTACGGCAGTGAGTCATGGCGTTACATACTGCAGTCTGCAATTTAGAAGAAATCAGTATTTAGCTACGTATTTTTTTCGACTTATACGAGGTATAAATGAGAACTCTGCCATTCTGGGCAGTGTTGACCTGTGTCTCCCTGATAACTATCTTAGAAATAGAGACGATCAGTTGTTTATTCTCCCAAGGTGCAGGACCAACCTGGTGAGTTATGGCGTTACATACTGCAGTCTGCAATTTAGAAGAAATCAGTTTTTAGCTACGTATTTTTTTCGACTTATACGAGGTATAAATGAGAACTCTGCCATTCTGGGCAGTGTTGACCTGTGTCTCCCTGATAACTATTTTAGAAATAGAGACGATCAGTTGTTTATTCTCCCAAGGTGCAGGACCAACCTGCCACGTGTAATGCCAATTGGGAGGGCGATAACTATGTTTACCGAAATTGTTTCGGGTGTTGATATGTTCCACATACGTGAGAATGAGTTTAGGTCGACGCTGTTTTATAAATTCTTAAAATAGGGTCTGCTTAACTCATCCGGTGTACTTCCGTATACCTATCTAATTTATCTACTCATCTATCTCATTTTTATGTAATACTGTTATATTTATATATCTTTGTTTCTGAATGTCATGTTGTGAACGTCTTAAACTTATAATTTGTAATGTCCACAATATGTTAAAAAAATTAATAAATTGAAAATTAAATTGAAAATTGAAGCCTTCCGGATTTGGTGGTTTCGAAGGATACTGGCGGTGTACGATAATATTATTCTTAGAGCAGCTTCACACTGAGTATAAATACATGAAACGGATACCGGAATGATCAAGGCCCTTCATAATTTGGCCGTACCACGAATTATTGTAAAAATTATGTTTATTTCATATTGAAATACAATAATTGTATATCATGTTGTACCATGTCATTGTAATAATGGATTTGAATGAAATATAAAATCTAAAATCCGAATTTCATGCAAAAAGGATAACTCATTGCATTCTAAAATATTTAATAACTATCACTACTATCGTAACTCGCAATTCAGTGACTCGCTCTGGTGACTTTACATTAAAACATTAAAACATTTATTGAAGTTAATGGCCCCATCGCACCATATCCGGTATAAATCGCGTGTATCACAGAACCCTTCGTTTGGCTGGAAAGCAGCAGTTATTTTCTATGATTGTAAATTTTTTAGGAGCAGTTATCCAAGACTAAGATCACCACCCACTAAAGTGTGCTTACATTAAAACAAAAAGAGCATTTTGTTCGATAGTCTCACGATAGTGTCGCGATACAGAATTCGAGTGCCCTCCCCCCCCCCCCAAAGTGAGGCTGACCGGGCTCCAGGCTGAAGCCCCAGGCTTATGGGGGTCCTGGCATGGCGGGTCTACCAGATATATATAACAGAAGAAAGTCGCCTACGGCGCTATTTTACTTCACACGTATTAACATTAAAAATATATAGTTGAGCAGTGTACAACGTCAAAATTCAAGTAATTTTATTCAAAAATATAAAAATAATACATGGAATACCCATAAGTTTACCTCCTGGAACCCTGAGGTCCAGAGAAATACCATTTGAAAAACGCTACTGTGGAGTCACACTGCCTTTATAGAATGTTTGAGCCATGGCTATGAGCCTCGGCCGCTCCGATATATACGAGTACATAGATGGGGACTTAAACCAGAGCGTTTGAGCGGAGCTCGTAGCAAGAGCACGGAGCACTGAAGCAATGGGATTTTACCCAGAGCAGGAGTGGAGCCGGAGCACTGAAAAATTGTAGTGCTCCACTGCTCCGGATGTTTTTTTTTATTATTAAATTATCGTCCTAAAATCCAATGAAAATAGTATATTTTAATACACTTTGCAACACTGGAATTATTTGAAATATGGTAACACTGCCGAGTGATGAGTAACCTCACTTTTTTGACAGAAGAGGCAAATAATGAGAGACGATTTGCTGTTGGTAATTTTGTTTAATAGAACTAATAATGAAAATGACGATTATTTATTTATTATTTTTTTTACATTTGTAGACATTTAATACTTATTAAAACTTTTTACCCGGAGCGGAGCAGACCCTGTGGCGGAGCCTTAGCAAGTATTAGATCCCGGAGTGGAGCAACTCAAAAAAGGGTCCGCTCCAACGCTCTGAATTAAACATTAAGCGACATGTGACACGCTTAGTTTCAAATTTCCCTAAAACGGTTTTTGAAAATTTTTGAGTTAGATATTATGTATTTAGATAGACATGTTAGTTATCTATATGGTGGCCAAATATTAAACTTAAAAAACGCCAAAAACCGTCAATACGTATGATCAAAAATTGGGGTAAATTTCCAAACCCGCTCTTAAGGTTGGGTGTGCTTTTCAAAAACCCTAAAATGGATAAGCCAAAATACTCTTCAGAATGTACGAATTAAATAATAAATACATGAAGTTCACATATTTCATTGATTTAAGTTTTTCTTATTTTTATCCAGACTATCTAAAATCGTTTATTTTATTTTTCTCAGAACTACCTAAAACTGTTTAAGAGGGTATTGAAACTAGGCGCTTCATGTCATCTTTCACCTTGGAGATATTGTATTAGATGTGCTGATCAATCCAATTTTAGGTCGTGAACCAAAGGTTAAGAACTCCTAATTTAAAAAGTCAGAATGTAGGACAATTTGGAACCAGTGATATATTTCAGATTTTGATTTATTCCTGTGTAAATCTTTGCAATACCAATCTATTTTGAGAATCTCTTTCAGAATATTTGTTCTGAAACGAGTTTGCGAAATTCCTTCCATTTAAATATTCCCAAAGTTATTAGTGCCTCAATACATTTTACTTTAACTTTTGAATAAAAGATGTCTCCTTACAGCACTAGGGGCGAGTTTCGTTTGAAGACTCCGCAAAGTGCTTGAGTACTTGTTGAAAGAACTCTACCGAATTGATGTAGATATTTTCTTATGAGGCTTGTGCTTATTATGCGAAAATAGCCTTTGAATCACTGATTTTCATAATATTTCGCGGTGGTTAACTACAATTACTTATTTTAATTAAAATAAAACCCAAGTTTCAGTACTAAATCTACATAATTTAATATCAATCAGTACCGGTTTAGTCGGCTTATTCCAGAAAACCCAAAATTACCCGAAATATCGGTTTTAAAAATCAGACAATAACGGTAGGTACCTATATACGGTATGTACAGTGGAAAAAAATGTATTAATCAACATAAACACAGGACTGTATTTTTTTGTCGTATTACGCGATGTTTATTTTACTTCCGTGGTCTTTCATCGCCCTTGATGACCAGCAATGACACTAATATAAGTAATATATTTATTGAACATACATAATTTTGAAAAACACTTTCTGAGGAAATATATTATAACCAATAAAAAATATCTTTTTTTGAAAAAAGTAAGCCACCCCGGCAGGAAATCGAGCCCTGCATCCCCCGGGTTTACGCCCGATCCAAGCATTACCTCTATGCTACGCGGTGACATACTAATTTTTCAGGGATCGATTCCCTGCCGGGGTGGTTTACTTTTTTCAAAAAAAGATTTTTTCTATTGGTTATAATCAATTACATTAATATGGACGAAGCATCTGGAAAAAAAATGACACTCACTTTTTTGTCGGGTCTGCCGAATGGCATAATCTGTTCTAACGCCATTACAATAAAGGTGATATTGCTATAAATTCTCGATGCTTCTTGTCGGGTCTGCCAAATGGTTTGGTTCGAACGGGTTCGCTCAAACGAACATTGATACTAGAAACACTGTTCTAACGCCATTACAATAAAGGTGATATTGCTATAAATTCCCGATGCGTGATATCGCCTAATGGATATTGCGTGACGTCTACCTATGCACGTGCGAATGTTACTTTGAATTTACTTGCTAGCTACTGTACTGAGTGCGTCGTCTATTAATAATGTCATTGGTTATAATATATTTTCTCAGAAAGTGTTTTTCAAAATTATGTATGTTCAATAAATAGAATGGTACATTCTTAAATCTTGTGAATTATTCGTTGAATAAAAGAAATAGTTAATTATATTTATTGTTAGATATTTTTGTTTTTTTTTTCAATTATTTAACGAATACCAGTATTCAATAGGAAATAGCGAAATACAAACATTAATATTTTCATTCGGTATTGTAATTCCTAAGCTTTCCCTAGCAGGTGCAATAGGGTATGGATCTCGAGTGTGGAAAAATATGGTTAAAACTTAAACACGTCGTATTAAAAACATGTTATTTTTAATAGTTAAATCTGTCTCATAATATGCATTTAAATTTGTTACGTCAAAGAAACGCGCAGTCATTATTTGAGGACAGTCAGCGCACTCTGTGTCCCTAGTGATGTATGGACTGAGTGAGAAATTAACATATCCCGGCTGCTTATTTCCAAACTATACTTATCGGAAAGGAATGCAGACACAATTTTCAAACTACAAGGCGTGGCAGTATTTGCGCTAAAGACTACTGCAATGTATTAGGGAATGGGACGATTTGGCACCGCGAACTGGCCTCCGGTAATTGGCCGCCGGTACAATCGGACGCCGGCCCAATTGGACGCCGACCCAATTCGACGCCGACCCAATTGGACTCCGGGAGGATTAGACGCCGCACAGTTGAATTAAATGCGCAAAGGAATAGACGTACGTTACGATTTGTTGGAGTAAATAAGCAAGTCAGTTTAATATGCTTCTATCTTCTCAGTAGTTGTACCTTATACATTTCGCGCTTGACACATTTTTAATATAGATTGAGAATAAATATTATGCCTTATGATGTTTATTAAAAGAAAATAATTCTTCGCTCGCTAAAACTTAAAGATGTGCATAATCAATTAATTTATTGTCTATACATGGGTACTTACTTATATTTACAACAAATATTCAAAATAATGTTAGATGTTAGAATGAAAATTACATTATATTTCAGCGTTTTATCGACTTAATATTATAATGAAGCTTAAACATGTATATAATTATGCATAAATGCGTATTTTAAGATAGTATGAAATTATAAACAAAATATTAAGTAAGTTATCTGCCAAGTATAAATGTTTCAGTAGTTTGATTGATAAACTACTTAGGTACTGGGTGCCAGACAAAATCCCCAACGCTGAAATCCTGAATGGCCGGAATCCCGAAAGCCGAAATCCCGAAAAATAAAAAAAAATACAAACATCAATAATTGCGCAATTTTTGCAAGAGAGACAAAAACCCATTTTTTGTGGAAATATAAAAAAATGTAAAATACAAACATCAATAATTGCGCAATCGTGAGCGCAATTTTTGTAAGAGAGACAAATCCCATTTTTGCGGATAATGGGTTTTTTCGATTGCGCAATTGATGTGGTGTCTCTCGCGAAAATTGCGCAATTCACGATTGCGCAAGTATTGAAGTTTGTATTTTACATTTTTTTATATTTCCACAAAAAATGGGTTTTGTGTCTCTTGCAAAAATTGCGCAATTATTGATGTTTGTATTTTTTTTATTTTTCGGGATTTCGGCCTTGGGGATTTCAAACTACTGAAACATTTATACTTAGCAGATAACTTACTTAATATTTTGTTTGTTATTTCATACTATCTTAAAATACGCATTTATGCATAATAATATACATTTTTAAGCTTTATTATAATATTAAGTCGATAAAACGCTGAAATATATTGTAATTTTCATTCTAACATCTAATATTATTTTGAATATTTGTTGTAAATATGAATAAGTACCCATGTATAGACAATAAATTAATTGATTATGCACATCTTTAAGTTTTAACGAGGGAAGAATTATTTTCTTTTAATAAACACCATAAGGCATAATAATTGATCTCAATCTATATTAAAAATGTGTCAAGCGCGAAATGTATAAGGTACAACTACTGAGAAGATAGAAGCATATTAAACTGACTTGCTTATTTACTCCAACAAATCGTAACGTACGTCTATTCCTTTGCGCATTTAATTCAACTGTGCGGCGTCCAATCTTCCCGGAGGCCAATTGGGTCGGCGTCGAATTGGGTCGGCGTCCAATTGGGCCGGCGTCCGATTGTACCGGCGGCCAATTACCGGAGGCCAATCGGCGGAGGCCAGTTCGCGGTGCCAAATCGTCCTAGACCCAAAGCTACTTCTTTGACTATCTATACTATTTACGAAATGCCTAAAAATTTTCAATACCGGTGTCTTAATGCTCCATCCAAGAGAAGATCATTATCGTCATCATAAATTATGGGTCCTAGCCAATGACATTAATATGGACGAAGCATCTGCAAAAAAAAATACACTCACTTTTTTGTCCGGTCTGCCGAATGGCATAATCTGTTCTAACACCATTACAGTAAAGGTGATATTGCTATAAATTCCCGATGCTTTTTATCGGGTTTGCCGAATGGTTTAGTTCAAACGGGTTCGCTCAAATGGACATTGACAGTAGAAACACTGTTCTAACGCCATTACAATAAAGGTCATATTGCTATAAATTCCCGATGCGTGATATCGCATAATGGAAATTGCGTGACGTCTATCTATAAATGTGCGAATGTCGCTATGCGCGAATTTACTCGCTAGCTACTGTATTGGGTGCGTTGTTCATTAATAATGTCATTGGTCCTAGCCTTCTCCATCTCCTCCTATTCTAAGCCAGTTTCCTCCATGTGTCCAACCACCGAAGTCTGGGCCTGCCAACTGACCTCCAACCGTCCAGTCTGGTATCCAGGATTCCCCTTGGCAGTGGGACACTGTCTTTTCTTGCTACATAACCCACCTTTCGAAGCTTTCCAAGTTTAACAAAATGTGGAGATACATCTAAGACAGGATTTGGAGACAAATTTAAAAAATATTCTGGGTCTGGCAAGTACACATATTGTTTTTCAATTTGTGTATGAGTCAGAGAATGAACCTAATAGGTTGAGCAAGTGGCTGACATCCATTTCTAGTAAAAAAACAAAATCTGTTAATACAAACCTCTACTCTGTGGAGGCCCATATGATCTTATTGGGATCGGACATGGTCGAAGAAAAAGAAGATAAAAAATAAATATAAGTGCACGTTGCAAAAACTGTTTTTACCTATTTCATCATCAAATGTCACTTTTACTTGTTTAATCTTCAGCCCTTTAATTATTGTACTTGTAATAAAATATTTTAAATTTAAACTAAGAATTAGCTCAGTCAATCAACGGTGTTAAAAGTTTCATGAATTTCAGATTCAATATTTTTCAGACGTTTCCAAAGTTATTAACCAATCACCCGTAGTTCCGGTTTTTTCCCACCCAGTAAATTCATTATGTTCAATAGACTGAACGATTCTTTGTTTTAATTGGAAATTCCGTTCATGCACTTTCGCTTCGTCAAAAATTGATTGCCAATTCGAAAAACAGAAAAAATACTCAACCTTCGGTCCCTTGAAAAATTTAAAATGCATCGCCAACTTTCGTTCATTTTTTTATCGTCGACAATGGTGGAATACAGATTTCTTTTTTTTTTAATTGAACAAATCGTAAAATAATAATAATATTATTTTATATTAGGTGTTATTCCCATGATACATTTAAATTTCCACCTCGTAAATTGTAAATATTCTTGGGTTGCTGCCAAAATTTGGTAAGTCGATGATTTATTTATTTAGAGTTACCAACTATGTGACTATATTATAATATTATAAATAATATGTATGCTAGAAAAAAACAAAGGTCATCCGATATATAGAACATGCACATAGAATTATGCCCGATTTTAAAAGATATGTCAAACTTAAAATTGCAATTACTTCATAATAAGATTTCGAGACTTACCAACTTCTGGCAGAAAATAATAAATTATGTTTTTTATTCAACCAATAATTTATAAAATTTGAGAATATATGATATTTTATTGAACAACACCCTAGATATATTAATATGTATACCTACTAAAAAAAATCTTCTAGGAAAAAATACGAAGCCCAACGGGACTTGAACCCACTTCCACTGGAGTATCGCTAATGTGCTTAACTAATTAAGCAATGTGCCTTTTATCTAATTAGATCAAAATTAATTAGTTTAATGCAATTTACGCAATTTGTGAAGCACTTCAGAAATATAAAAACTGCTAGCTAATTTTGTCGTAATTATATAGGACGCACATTGATCTATTGGTAAATTACATTGGCGCGAATCCAATAGATGCGGTTTTGAGTCCCGCAGGGTGTCATTTTTTTTCCAAAAAAGACTCGTTCTAGTATGTACTTACATAATGATATCTAAATGTGTTTATTATCGACATATGGCTCTATTTTTACCATTAGTATCATCACCAGCAGGGGTCGATCTACTAACGATAACTATCCACTTTTCTCGGTCCCCAGTTATTTGCTGCCACGTACATCCACCGAATTTTATATGCTCGTATATCCAACATGTATTAGGGCACCCCTTAGCTTACCATATTATTTAAATTTTATTTGTATACTTTGAAGATGGAAGGGTGATTCCGTTTTATATTATTGACGATTATTTTAAGATGGCCATTGTTACAGGAACAGCCAATGGCGCTTAAACGTCAAAATAATATAGTTTTTGGAACACGGTGAAAATCTACAAACTTTTTGAATTGGCGCGTAAATATTTATCTGTGTAGATATTGCACATATTTATCTTTCCCGCCCTACCATAAATGTTATTAATACATGGATTATTCGGGGAAAAGAGCAACGGCACCTGTCGGCAGAGCAAATAAATTTTATTTCGACAGCAAGAACATACGCTGAAGTCAAAACCTTTCACCGCCTTAGCTCGGTACGGAATGTGTTTCATACCCCAAAAGGAGATGTATGACTTATAGCTTTATCAATATTTAAAAAATATATACAAGTCTTCCTAGAGCTATGATGGAGTTCAATTCCAGCAACTCCGTCGTAACTCGAGTTTCATACAAAATATTATGAATGCACTCTTTCTGGGCTTATCATAGGTGGAAACTCTGTTTTAGCACACTGCATTAATTTTGTATTCAAATTGACACTCGTAACTTTGGGGAAATAAATTTATAAACATCTTTATAACCTTCAAATTCCAGACATCATAGTAATAGGTGCAGTTGCCAATACTGTCATCATACTCGTATCTGTCATTCTAAAGCAGATTCAAGTATGAAATGATTTTTACATACAAGATATTGTTACTATCAAAGAATAAACATGATATGAATAATAAAGAGATGCACAGAAGTCGCAAGCGTCATGCAGATGGAATAGAATTTAACTCCATGCTCACTTTGTAATCTTAACTTACAATTTCTCAGCTTCAGCTTAGTTTGATTAGCTTTGATCATTTTGATCTAAACACCTTACACTATTGAGATCCATCTCTAGTCCTAAGTTTTGTTACTTATCTAGTTGTCAAATTCGATACATATCTGAAGTGAAATAATCGTTTGGCAATTTCATCTGCTCATTAGGTCGAGAGAGTCATAAATATAGACACATAATCATCATTTGTTAACTCTAAATACCTAAATTATCGACTTACTGACTTTTGGCAGAAACCCCACGTTAACACACAATAAATATATTGGTCTCCAATATAGCGTTTGGTAATGGCGAATCATCAAAACAGGTATAGTATTATTATGCTTCCTACTAAGACATAGGTGATAGTTACTGATTTTAGGATTCAAACCTAAACAACCTAAACTTCAACATATTATTGGCAACCCTCATGGTCAAATTTATAAGCTACTGGCGTGTAGATGTTTCAATGCTTCTATTTGCTTCACTATTGTATTTGGGCATCATGGCCAAATGTAGTGTTAAAATGTATTATATTTTTATTTATTATGTAACGATTTAGAAATCCTTATTTTTTATTTCCAATTTATCCCTTTTTGAACATCAGCAATTTCATGCAATTTCCTCACTGTCACTCTGTCAAATCAGACTTTGAGATTCTCAAGTCATGGCGTACTTCTTTTGCTAGACCTTCGTTTATCAGACATCTTCAGTCAGTCCCTTCAATTCAGATATACCATAGTGTCATAAAAAAATAAGAAAATACTGAAATAAAACAAGACTTTAGTGTAGCTATTATTTCTAGTCCGCAATAAAACATCACTCATGTCACATGACTCTTACTATATAGGTTGCTATGAGTAGGTACACAGTTCAATGAATAATCCATGACGCGTTTTTGTCAAGGGTGGAACTCGCTTCTTCTTGTACTATCTACCTACGTCAGGAAAAGTCAGTGAAAACCTTTTTCGGATACCTAAAAATAATGTACTCGTAAAAATTATCATCTCGATTCTACAATGACCAAGAAAAGAACCCCACTAGTGTTTCCTCACCGATGACGTTTACAACTGCGGGGTAAGGTAAGTCGTATCCGGAAATTTGTACGTAAACAATTCACCGCAGGACACTTATTCGTGCGCCGCAGTACGTGAAACATGAGTTTGTGTATCATTTAATCAAATGACGAGTTCTTCGTTGAACATTTCACCGTAGAGTATATTTGTACGTATGCTACAACATGTGGAAATGTCTTCACTAGGTTAGGTTAGGGTTCATCTAATTGGAACAGTACTATTTGCAAACTATCGCCGCATGTTGTAAGATACGAACAAATGTTTTCCACGATGAAATGTTCAACGAAGAACTCATCATTTGATAAAATGTTATACGAACTCATGTTTCACATACTGCGGCACACGAATAAGTGTCTCTCGATGAACTGCATACGTACAACTTCCATGTAACCAAGGCAAGTATGACGGTGAATTTTCCGGATATTTGTTGTAATTTCTCAGATAAAATAATCTTCAACTTTCCACAACGTGGAGTAACAATTGGACATCAAAATATTTTAGCTACTTTAAAGTATCTTGATTATAAAGCTCTCATCTCACTCTTTCTGTCGCCAAGCCTCGACAGAAAAATGATTTGGGAGAGGGTCCATTTTGAAAAAATATATTTTTTAATGATTTTTAATGTGGCAGGAGGGAGAAGGGTTTAAAAAATCCAGTAAGTGTCACTGACTTCCACATTCAGTCCATCTACTGCATTATAGCATTTCATCACTTAAACGCGGAATACCGCCTTTTTCCAGACACATTCCTCATACCCACTCTGTATCTAGAGATAATCACCTGGCTTGCAGTACAACTAAGGGTGTTCGACCTGCCATATCTTCAAGTGTTTATGGAATACGCATGGTTTCAGGATGATAATAAATAGGATCGTTAGTGTCCGTTTGTGTCGTCTGCGCTGTTATCAGAATATTAAAGCAAATATTGGATGCCTCAGATGATTACCACGGGTCTCCCAGTAGCCACAGATCTGAGGAGGGTCCGGATCCAGAATCCCCCCACCTCCTTGTGTACGCACCTGAGTCCCGTACTTTCTACCATATTACAGCAGAGATTCATAGTGAAGGAAAATCAGCTGCGATGATTGAAACCATATGGATAAGTATACCATAAGAAATCGGAAAGTTTTTTACGAAGGAGCACTTTCGTATCCGAATCATATGCTCCAGCCACCTGAAGCACCTCTTCCTTATTACTTTCTATCATTAAGGACTAACTGGTCAGAACTCAAACTCGGGTGTTTGTAATGCGGTGGTTCTAGTATACTCGTTCTTATTCGGTAGAGACATCGATTCTCAAAGCTGAAAAGTCCAGAACCATTCACCTTGGTAAGGTAATCATACTATGCGCCGTCCCAGAGGATATAAACTTCTCCCTCTTAGCATTCAAGGGGAGATGCTCAGTAACAAATATATCGGCAGAATAAGAATGTCCTGGTGTCATGGCTATATTTGAATAGACCAGAAATCCAAAGATTTACGTGACTTTAGTCTACCATTTGAAGACCAACATGATTTGAGTTGGTGGCCAGGCTGTACAGTGTACACGGTAGATTTCAACCGTTAAATAGTCGAATCAAGGATGGCTCAGTCTACTGAGATCGTTATATAAGGCGGGTGCGTTATTCTGATGCAGGTACCAAGATGCGAAGGTGAAAACTGGTACCCACGACCACTTCCGGGGCTGGCATCATGACTTTTCCTCTCAGGTAGATAAATCAGAAAAGAAACTGCGTCCTTCATAATATTATGTATACTCAGACCCACCGACAACTCAGTCAAAGCAACATAAAGTTGATTACCAAGTGAATCAATAATAATTACAAGATAAAAAGAACTTTTTATATATCACGTTTTTAAATTTTCTGTTGAATCATATAAACTTGACAATTATATGTATTAATAATTTAGGACAAATAAGGCAATTGTCAACAAATCATTTTTTTTGCTATTTTGCAACAAACAAATATAGAATACTGAAATGTCATTTTGATTTCCATAGTAACGCACGTATATATTAATAATTTAGTTGCTAGGACCACCCCCTTAGTAACTAATAATAGTGGATTGGATTACGGATTTCTTCCGAAATAACTTTTCATACAAAACAGAATTTACTGAAAATGAATTCAATTCTACTTAAAGATGGTTAAAAGTATTAAAAGAATGCATTGGCATCGTCTTCTGATATATTCTAAAAGTTTCAAATGTCTAGCTAGTCGGGAAGTTAGTTAAAAATCGATTGCAAGATTTGTACTGGATAAGCAACCACCGGACAAACAAGAATACGAGCTAAGAAAAACGTGGTAGAAATAGCTTCATGCAGTTGTGGAAAAAGACCGCAATCACACCATCGGTTCTTCTTCACTGCACGTGAGCACAGCTTACCGAAAACAAAAAAAAAATACAAAAAGCCAGCGTTTGCTTTTGAAATGGATCGTGAGTCGTTGCGAGATACTTATTCACCGTGGTTTTATATTAAACTTACAGTTGGAACAGTCGAAGACTCAACTCCTGTTGTAATAGATACTTTTTCATGTTTTAAAACACGAGACTACTATTTACCTATATAGTACATGGTTCTTTAAATCGACTACATAATCGTTTACCGTTGCTAGCCGAAAAAATAGAATGTAATGTGAGAGAGAAAATAACTTACTGACTTATCACTGTATTATGATGATGAAAGTTATACAATATTTCAAATTAAAATTTTATTTATTTTTATATATAGAGAACATTACAAATTATTTATTCAAGACGTTCACAACGTGACATTTAGAAACAAATAAATATTATTTAAACCAGCGATTTCCAAACTGGGAGGCGCGAAAAGTTTAACACAATTAATCATATAGCCACCGGTTTGCAGTTTGCAAATTCATAGTTTATAAAACGGCCGCTAGTTATAAATTACATAAAAAAAACAGTCCTATAAAAGGTTGTTTGCAAACCTGTCTGAAAATATGGAGACTAATTTTATAATACGTTACTTCTATGACATTGTAAAGCGCGCTGGCTATCTCGTGAAAAAATTAAATAAAAGGGTCAAATCATAATGTTGAAATTTGAGGCAAATTTGTCTAGGAACGATAATTTTTTTGTTAAACTTGTCTATTTGGTTGAAATATAAAAAAAATGAGTGAATAAATCAATGCAAGGACTACTTATGCTTTCACTGATTTAAAAAGACAAAGTGAAGACATTCATAAAAAAATTGGAGCTTTGGAAATCAAAATTACAAAAAAAATAAGTTCGCCATGTTTCCACTTTAATGATTTCTGCGCCAGATATTATATTGAAGCAAACAAAAATCCATTTACTGAGTTATTGGTTAGTTGGCTAATGCACTTTTCACGCAAGCGCAGCGCAGGTCATTTAAATATTTTGAATATGTGGATGTGCATTGCAATTTGATGTGATACCTATATGATGATTGCTATACTTAAATGATAACTCCCGTGCAGTGGCGGCCGGTGATTTTTTGGATTGTAATTTTTGAGGGTGCGCTGGAAACCTACCTTATTGAAAAATGAAATCAATTCGGCGTTATTTTTGATTTGACAAAACGTTATTGACATTTGGGAAATTACCTGTATATTTTATATTTTTAATAAAACATGTTGCGAGTTACTTAAATCTTTATTGGATTTGTTTTAAAAAACGATTGCATCTCTTATAGTAGATAAATACCTCTTACTTTCAACGTAAGCCATCTTATTCTATATAAGTACATTATCTTTAGCAATTTGTACACTGAATGAATAATGATTATTATGAAACTGCACTTTGTGAAATAGTATTAAGATTTATTAGCTTATCACTAGAATTCATGAATTAATAATTTTCTATACCTATTATAAATAATCGACATCATTTCGCATTTAGTCAACACACATGATAATGAAATATTAATTGTTCGGAAACGCGGTAGGTACCAAAATTATTTTTATCTTCATTGATTTAATTTGCAGTATACATAAATCAAAATATCTTACCGACATTCTATTATATTATATATCAATTTTAAATTTATAAAATAATGAATTCTATTGTATTTAGTTCAACAGGCATTTTACATACGAGATTGCTAAATATGATACTAAACATAATTTGAGCGTAAAGTCGCGGCGTTTATAATAACAAACCATAATTCAAATCTGTAATTGCTCTCTACTCAGAACAATATGATGTCATTTTACCCGGTCGGCGCTCGATATTCTGGAACTTACGCATGGCATAAATGATTAGCACGGTTTAAGTTGTTTTATAATGGCTTTAGTTAATACTAAGCTTTGGGTTCATTTTAAGTAAACAAAATTATTGCCGGAGCGCTAACGATTTCAGCGAGGATGACGTACACGGTGCATAGTGCCTGTATTATCGCCGATTGGGAATGTGGGCACATCTGTTTGTGGTTTGCATTACAATAAGTGAGCGATAATATTAAAAACCTATGAAGAAAAAATATGATTTACGATGTTGAGCGATGTTTCATAGCAATGCAAGCAGTGCGGTGCACTTTCATGATGTTAGACCAGCCGCCGCTGCTCCCGTGTATAATTTAGGAAACAATACTTTAGAGCACCACACTGCCCTTAACCTCAGCGATAAGTAGGTGGGCCCGCCAAAGATTCTGAAAAGGGCCCGCTGCAGGATGTGGGGCCCATGATAGAATCCATTTGTCAATCAACGATGATAAATTTGGATTGACTACTATTGAAATTGATTGTGCTAATAAACAAGCACATCCATCGTATGAAAAACAAATTAATTTAAAAAATAATATAATATAAGTAGTAAAACCTTGTATATTTTTATATTCTTTTTAATTGTTGTATTAGTACATTGTTGACTATTTAAAAAAAGTGTTATTTAATAAAATAAAGGGGGGAGGCGCCTAGATTAGATTTTTTTAAAGGAAGGCGTAGTAATATAAAGTTTGGAAACCAATGATTTAAACAGTGTTATATAAAAGTTATTAAACAGAAGTAAAGTGTGAATACAAAAAAATATATATAAATTAGATACATGGAAGTACACCGAATGATCTAAGCAGACCCTATTTTAAGAATTTATAAAACATAAAATAACCAAAATTACTTTTTGGTTTGTTTTTCTCTCTACTAATTTTTAATAATTTATTATGTGCTCAATGTGTCTTTTTTAAATAAATTAATAAATCTTGAGGAAGTTTTGCATGTCGTAATTATTATCAATAATATTTTATTTGGTGCTTATTAATATTTTGAGTTCTACACGAATCTTTATTCTTTTTAGTGAATCACACTCAGCCTCTTTACATTCCTCTTGATGTTGTCCGTTCATCTCCAATTGGGGTTTCTTCATAAATCTTATTGGAAACTTTTTATTCATGGCACTGTAACACTAACTAATATTTATAGCGTTATTTACTGTACTAATTATACTCGTAACATAATAATATTTAAAATTCCATGACTTACGTACTATTATACTTTGAATAAAATTAATTTCCTCGTATTCACATTTTTTTAAAGTGCGTAAGTTTTTTTTTTTTTTGAAAGGGATATCAAACAATGAAGTCATTTAAAAGCCATAAAATGCAGACAAGAAATATTCCTCACAGATTTTATTATTTTTCTGCATATAAATAACGGAAAAGGCGTCTTCCTGGTGAAATATATGTATATATTATATATTAGTCTTTAAGGGGCTTTTTTTGTAGTCCAGTATGAAAATTCACTTGTAAACTAATAACAACGTTAGCTTCGAATGCTGCAATCAAAAGAAAATAAACTATACATACTAACAGCGTTACATAATATGTATATTATGTAATATGTGCGGCGCATACAGGCAGCTGACCCAAGAAAATTTAAAAGCCCACTAAAAACAAAAATCTTAAACATCAGTTTATTATAAATTTATCCTTTATTTTATTATTATACTCAATTTTTAAACTCTGTAGGCTGCCCTCGTAGTACTGTGGGTTGCCCGTTGATCTTTTATCCGGGGGATCGGTGTTCGATCCGATGAGATCACAATAATTATGTATATGAATTTCTCAAAGCCTCGGTTTAGTTTCACTTCTATTAGTAATGCTAGGCAACGGAAATACTTACCAACGACTTCTGATCATTCACGTGATTAAATGAAAGGTGTTTGTCAGGAATAATTTTCGTAGAGTGTTATTTTTTCAGTTGTTAATTTATTTGTTAAATAGTTTCAAAGTATAGGTACATGGAATAAAGGGA
Organism: Rhyacophila brunnea; assembly: GCF_057557595.1. NCBI lineage: Eukaryota > Metazoa > Arthropoda > Insecta > Trichoptera > Rhyacophilidae > Rhyacophila > Rhyacophila brunnea. Next base: position 22,805,514 of record NW_028232904.1, on the reverse strand, counting down.
AAGAATCCGCAGTGACACAACTTGTATAGTAGAACTGGATTAGTTATGAGGTATTAGCAGTGACGTCCCGTGGGGGTAGGCAGATTGATCGTCGCTTGGGGGCGGCAGTTACTTGAAGGGCGGCAAATCGAGGAGAATTATTTGGTGTAGGTATAATATAGAAATAACTACCTAAACTGAGTACCTACTTAATTACGAAAATATCTTCCTTTCAAAAATTCAGCTCACTGGTTGGAAACAAAAATTATTAATTAGCATAAAAGGTTTATTAACAGGACATTATTTTTTTGTCGGGTTCGCGATGTCTAGTTTACTTCCGTTGCCTTTCGATGTCCTTGGTGACCAGAAACGACACGAGCACGGATGGTTAAAAATATTTTATAAACAAATGGGGCGGCATTTTGTCTAGGGATGTCACTGGGTATTAGAATCATTTACAATGTTACAAATATTAAATACTTAAAGTGACGTTAATTTTATATTCAATAGTTTTATATAATAAATGCAGTTACGCTGCTAGATAGGGTGGATAACTTAGGGTTGATCAATAATACGATATTGTGTACCTACATCACAATAATCAAAATCATACCTATCGAATATTTTAACAATAAGTACCTATATAATTAATAACGTGGGTGGCAATCAAGTATGCCATTTTTATATTTATAAAACTAAACAAAATAAATTTTAACTAACTATTTTTTATTTAGTTATTTATAAAGCGTTTCAGAGAGTATTGTAACAGCCATCAGTTAAAATTTGTCGCAATTAGATAGGATATCTCCACCATTGTGGTCGGTGTGCATTGGTGCGAATTCTGAGAGACGCAGGTTCAATTCCTGCTGGTTGCCGTAATTTTTTCAAAAAAGATTTTTTCTATTGGTAATATATTTTCTCAGAAGTGTTTTCAAAATTATGTATGATCAAAAGATATTTTTTTACTATCATTGGGGAGATGGCACCAAGAGGGAAGTTTACATAACAGCCTAATGTAGTGTTTAAAAGAATATATTATTATAATACACACTTCTTAGTCAAAATATTTTACTGTGCCTACGTAGATATACACGCATTTTATTGATCTGTGCAGCATTTAGCTATTCTGGCGTCCAGTCTGCAACGCCAAATCGTCCTAGACTTATCCAGATATTGGCGAGTTTCTCTCTCCATATATCTGAGAGACAATCTAATTCTGTCATCTCCTTTGGTGGCTCCACAAAAATTACTACTCTGGAACAAAATATATAACATTAATAATGAAAGTAAATAGCTTCTGACGTAAAAGTAACACAAGTTTTAATTCAAAAAAATAAATATGTATACGATGCTTGTAAGCCCACAGAAGCTTTTCATTGCTGAAAATTTACAGGAGCATGAAAAACTTTTATTCTGAGCAGTAACTAAAGTTTAATTCATTTGTTTATTCATGAAAACACAAAAATTTGCATTTTAATCAAGTTTTTCCACGGCCATTAAAGCTTTCTTACCCTGTAACTAGAAGCCTCTCTCACTATTTTTCTTATAAAGTGTAAGACGGTTCATTTTTAATGCGTCTATATTTATGAAGAAAAAGAAAATAAATAAGTGTAACGAAATACATAGCAATTTTCTGTGTGGAGTTTAGTCGTTTGAAAGTTACACAAATACTTTATTTGTACTATGAATACAGTTGGGTAGGGAAATAAAAATATTATAATAATTACAAGATAAAAAGAACTTTTTATATAATATAACGTTTTTAAATTTTCTGTTGAATTATTATGCTCAATATGCTCAAACTTGTACTTGATATGAAGTAAATAAAAAACAAACAAACACATAAGAAGTATAGAATACTGAAATGTCATTTTGACATTTCATTTTGATTTCCATAGTAACGCACGTATATAATTATTAATAATTTAGTTGCTAGGACTACCCACTAAGCAACCAATAATAGTATATAACTTTTTATGGATTTTTCTGAAATAACTTTTCATACAAAACAGAATTGAGTACCTTGGTATCAAAGTGGGACAAACACCTCCTCCCTTTTGATTGATTATGGTAGTGCAAGTGATGCTCTTTTCAAAAAATCCACCAAAAGTTTCAAAAACGGTAGTTTTCATAGAGATTTTTGAGTTTAAAGTTGGTATGTTATATGAAAAACGGACACAATTTACACATGTTTGTGAGTCTCCTGTAAAATTTTGTAAATGGCTTATGTCCCACTTTGATACTGAGCTACACAATTAACTGAAGATGAATTTAATTCTACTTTAAGATGGCTAAAATATTAAAAGAATGCATTGGCATCGTGTTCTGATATATTCTAAAAGTTTCAAATGACTAGCTAGTCAGGAAGTTAGTTAAAAATTGATTGCAAGATTTGTACTGGATGAACAACCACCAGGCAAACAAGAATACGAGCTAAGAAAAACGTGGTAAAATGTCTCCTCAGTATATAATATAATACAAGTTCAACGGAAATAAACTATGCCCCATAAACTTTCTACTTCTGAAAATTAACCGACCTGACTCTGGATTCCATATTCTTAATTATTTGACTTACCAGCACCTCTATTCCAACATAATTCCTAAATCAATAAAAACGCTATGCTATATTCCAAGCGTTACCTATCTCGAGGTATGAACTGTCAAATTTAATGTAACGTTTTAAACGTTAGCTCTAGCAACCGCACTAACTAGATATAGATATAGGTATATAAGGGAAATAATTTTAACCTAATATAATATAGCAATTTGAAAAATATTCACATAACGGCTCTAGCACCACCGCGCCGCGTCTGAAGTTATATTTGCCATCTTAAACGACCACAAGCTGTCTTATGTAATCGATCACGTTCAAAAAAAATATATAAGAAAACAGTGTACGTTTATGCTATGTATGATATACAATAAGTGCTTAAAATTAAAAACGTTATCTACAAAAAAATATTTTTTTTAGTTAATGTTATTTTGAAGATAATTATCTTCAAGAGTGACCTACCATTATGTCTTAAGCGTAGGGTGTTCAACCAATGTGTGCTACCCGTGCTCACGTATGGCTGCGAGACGTGGACCCTCAACACGAGAGATGTCCAAAGGCTAAAAGTCACACAGCGAGGCATGGAGAGGTGCATGTTGGGCATCACGCGAAAGGACCGTAAGAGGAACGAATGGGTTAGGAAGCAGACAAGAGTACGCGATGTAATAGACGTTGCTAAACAGCTGAAATGGAGATGGGCGGGGCACATTGCTCGCCGAAAGGACGGCCACTGGACAAATGCCGTCATCCAGTGGTACCCAAGGGGTACGAAACGGCCACAGGGTCGCCCTAAAAGCCGCTGGATTGACGAACTGGTAAAGTTCGGCGGAAATACGTGGCAGCGAACGACACAGGACCAAGATAGTTGGAGAAAGCTTGGGGAGGCCTTCATCCAGCAGTGGATTGACCACGGCTGATGATGATGATGAATGTTATTTTACATTCTTGGCTACATGATAGTCGAACAACTTTATTTCAACCTTTTCTAGTTTCTTCTTAAATTGTCAGTAAAGTTTAACGTTAACTATATAAAGTTTCCCTTGCTTTCATATATTTTTAAAGCCATACCTATAAATTTAACATCACCATTTATAAGCACGATAAAATGTACAATACACAATAAATTCTAAAATATGAACAGTAGGTTTTAAATAAACATTTCTTTTATTGAGAAACTTTTAAAGAAACTAAAAAAACGTTTTTTGGCTCTCCTGTAAATTTGCACTTTTATAGATAGTGTTGTTTGACATTAGGACCTCGCAATAATATAATACCTACATGACATTATATTATAAATGCGATTAGTTTATATTTAAATACAATAATAATTACTAACGGTGATATAGCGTATAAATGAGTCTAGTTCGATACCATCTTTTTTAAGTTAACCAAACTTAAGCCAAATTAACTAAATAAAAATTACGAGATAAAAAGAACTTTTTATATACAACGTTTTTAAATTTTCTATTATATCATATAAACTTGACTTGCTAGCTTAAACGATCAAAAAAATTTGTACTTGATAGAAATAGTACTGAAATAACATTTTGATTTCCATAATAACGCACGTATATATTAATAATTTAATTGCTAGTACCATCCGCTTAGCAACCAATAATCGTGTCGAAATAACTTTTTATACAAAACAGAATTAACTGAAAATGAATTCAATTCGGCTTAAAGATAGCTAAAAGTATTAAAAGAATGCTTTGGCATCGTGTTCTGATATATTCTAAAAGTTTCAAATGTCTAGATAGTTGGGAAGTTAGTTAAAATCGATTGCAATATTTGTATTGCACAAACAACCACCGGACAAACAAGAATACGAGCTAAGAAAAACGTTGTAAAAAATGTCGGTGGCATTGCGCGTGCGCAGCGGATGATATATTATGGTAATTTACAATTTGATAACCGTGTTGTAAAGAGAATTTATCTGTTATATTTTCGGGTTATTTTGGATCAAGAAAATAACTAAAATATTTTAACTAGTTCAGAATAGGTCTGTAGTTCTTAAAAGTTTTGCCATCAACCCCTAGCTTGATCGATCGGTTTTGATAAAATATCCCTGTACGGCTTAATTTGGGATGCAAATCGTATTCTCTAGGTATAACGGGTGAATCAAAATATGACCGATTTAAATATTGCCGACCTAGCTGATTGTCTATGAGAGCATTTATAAAACAACTCTTCAATTCAATTTCAATTTATTTATTTTTAACATATTTTGGCCATTACAAATTATAACTTTAAGACGTTCACAACATGACATGAAACATTATTTAAACATTAAAGAAGAAAGAAAAAGAAAAATAATAAAAAAGATAAAAATGAAAATATAATAAGAGAACATAATTATAAACATACGAAAGCAGTGAAAATACAATTAAACATATAATAGAAGTTCAAAGAAGTACACCGAGTTTGCTAAGGAGACCCTGTCTTAGAATTTATAAAACAGCGTTCGTCTAAACTCACACTAACGCAAGTGGAATTTATCAACACTCGAAGCAACTTGGTTGAACATAGTTATCGCCCTCCCAATATTGGCATTACCAGTGGCAGGTTGGTTCTGCACCTCGAAAAAATAAACAACTGATGCTCCCTATTTCTAAGATAGTTATCAGACACACACATCTATAATAATTATTATCATCCATATGCTCCAACTGAGAGGAGGACATAACCGAATAAAAAGAAGGTTTTAATAGCGCACATAACAAATATAGTATTATGAAGGTTCTGCTGTTTTTATTTACTTGAGTTGTTCACTTACTTTACTAGTCGATTAAGCTTTAAGCTTCTGTGAAAGCTCCGAAAACTTTGCGCATGCTGAAAAAAGCTCTCGCCGACCGCACCAACCCCTCGCGAAAAATAATAATTCCCTTGCAATTTTTGAATAGTTTTTTCTCGCAACTCCTTATTTTCAGCACAAAAGCCTTGGAGGTGCATATGGGTCGAGTGTTCGTGAATGCATAAATCTTTTCCTTAACAAAACGGCAAGGTGGAGGAGGCTTTATGCTTCGCACGCCATTTTTCTGATGAATATTCAGGAAATATGATAAGTTTTGGCGGGTTACTATGTAGATAAGAAATTCGTTTTATATTCATAATACCGTGCATTACATTCATTTATGATAAAAAACCCCTACTTTTTAAATATTTAAAAGTTTAAATGAAGTTTTACGTATATCTGATTACCTACATTATCGACTATAGTCAGTCTGGGGCAAATAGGCAGTGATGTCCCGTGGGGGTAGGCAGATTGAGCCTCGCTCGGAGGCGGCAGTTACTCGAATGGTGACATATCGAGCAGAATCAGTAGGTATAGCTACCGAAACTTAATAATAACGGAAATATCTTTCCATTTAAAAATTCAGCTCACTGGTTGGAAACAAAATGTATTAATTAACATGAAAGATTGAATAGGACTGTAACTTTTTTTGTCGATTTCGCGATGTTTAGTTTACTTCCGTTGTCCTTGGACGTCACTTCCTTGATGAGAGAACACATGTAGGTTTGCGAATTATTTGGTCTATTGAAGTAGAGATGTCATTTAAATTAGATTTAGTGGTATATAATATTTTGTTAGTAATATATCCATAGAACACATTTCTTAGATATTGGAATCATGAAAAGGATGATAAAAAAATGGAGCGGAATTTTGGTGGCGCTGCTTATTGGCGGCATATTGTCTAGGGACGTCACTGCAAATATGTATTTATTATCTTCAAATTAGCCATGAGAACCTAATCACTCATTAGTGACTCGAAAACTTTCGTTTAATTAAAAGTAATCATCCACTTTAACTGATTAGTTCATTTGAGTCATTAGATATTTGAATCAGTTGAAGCACGAACGTATTGCACAATAGCATTTTAACACGCGAGTCTATTCACGTTATTCTAGTATAAATACCATGTCATCAAGTCAATATTCATGAAAACATGGTTATTCTTATAAAACCTGGTGACTGTGTCACAGGCAGCCTTTGGCTCAGGAATTATAAGTCCTGACAGTATGTATATGTCAGTGACATCCCTAGATAAAATGCCGCCCCTAGGTAGTGCTAAAAAGCCACCTCTATTTTTATATAATATTTTTATCATCTTTTCATGAGTCCAATATCTAAGAAATGTGGTATAAGGATACATAACTGACAAAATATCAGACTAATTATTCGCAAATCTGCATGTGTCATTTTTGGTCACCAAGGACGTCGAAGGGCAACGAAAGACGGAAGCAAACCAGATATCGCGAATCTGATAAAACCAGTGAGCCGATTTTTTTAATAGAAAGATATTTTCATTATTACTAAGTTTAGGTAACTATTTCTAGGCGATTTACCGCCCTTAGAGTAACGCTCAATCTGCCTACCCCTACGGGACGTCACTGGTATGTGTTTTAGTCTTATTAATATATTTTTTAAATGCAATTAACACTACTTGTGTTCTGATAAAAGTAGATAAGTTATATACGAATTAATTGTTTACTTGCTGGCTGAAATTTTAACATAGGTAATTTTTTGGCGGATTATTTTTATCTATATGGTAGTTGTTTGTCATCCAGTTGTCCTGGCGTCCAGTTAGTGATGCCGAATCGCGGACACAACATAAATAACTCTAAAATTATCTACAAAAGATATATTTTTTCCATTAACCCACCGGTGCACTTTCTATTGAAGGTTTTTATGAGTTGAGCTCGTTGCAGGAAAGTTTCGCATAATAGAACTGTGAATTTATTGTATTGCAGCAAACCAACCTCGGCAGTTGCACTTATTTGTCTTATTATTCCACTGCATACTTTTTAGCCCCCTTCAAACGCCCGAGTGGGCGTCGGCAACCCATACAATTTAATGGAAAAACGCGTTTGGTATTCTATTTCCTTTGTTTATATTAAAACCATTGTATTTTCTCTCAGTAATATTAGCTAGGTTTCCGAATTGCCCATAGACCTGGTGTCCGGGTTTAAATACTCGGGTGCCACGGTTGACGTGGTGACGCTTGACGAAGTGAGCTTAGAATCCCCATGGGTATGGTGGGGTCTGCATTCAGCCAACTTGGAGTCGCATAGAGGTCAAAGCTGTATTCTGTGAGGACCAAATGTCTTTTTTTCAACGCGTGCATGCTACCTGTACTCCTGTATGGCTATGAGACATGGCATCTTACAAAGCTTCAAGGGTCTCGGCTTTTGAACTGTGAGAATCGATTTCTCCGCCAAATCTTAGGGGTACATTGGTACGACCACGATACAAACACCCGAGTTCGTGAGCAGACACGAGTACCCTTCGGTGATTGAGGTAATCATGAAGAGACGTTTCATTTGGCTGGGACATGTGTTCCGGATGCCACCAAAAAGTGCGACACTTTGTACCCTTGTGGCACGGCTTCAAGGGTTCTGTCGTTGTGGTCGGCCCTCTCTCACCCTGTAGCGGTGCTACAAACGCGATCTACTCGTTGCATGTCTGGGATGGCGGGAGGCGCAAGAATTGGCGATGGATCGAGGGAAGTGGTTGTCCTACGCTCCAATGTTGAGTAGTGATAGGGTGAAAGAAGAAAAATATTCGCTAGCGTCATATTATATACAGCACTCTTATAAATCTTGTCTTGCGCCCTTCTTCTGATAAAACATGCATAATGACCAGCAAATTTTAAAATGTATTAAAAACAGTGGTTGGGCCAATTATGGTGGCCTTAATTCTTATATTTCCCTCCTACCTCAAATCCTCAGTATTGAAGCAAGCAGTGGTGATGGGTGGATATAGCCTGTTAAGATCTGACATAAATAGTGCACATTATACTTTATCAATCATACGTAGGATTTTTTTTTATTGAACTAAGACTACAATTTACAGATGGGGTCGGTTAATTAAAAAAAATCAATTAAGCTCTGCTTAAACCAAACCATAATAGTTTTGGTATGCTTTGGGCGAACCGACATTTCTCACGCACAACAAATCTTTTTATCTTGTAATTATTTCTGTATAAAATTGTATGTTTTTTGTTTTCAAAAATTATATGTTCTGTATTAAAGTGTACTTAAGTATGTTTTGATTTGATTTTATTTATTTTTTTGTTAATATTATTATTGTTATTATATTTTTTTCTATATTCTCTTCTTCTCTGTTGTGAGGGTAATGTTTGACTTATAATGTAAATCTCATGCTGTGTATGTCTTGAATTTAGATTTGTCCATAATGTTTTGTATTCTTAAATAAATAAAATGAATATAATTATATAAGAGATTATAATTAGTAAATCTGAACTGCGATGGTTTTGTCATAAAATAAAATAATTGGTTTACTACTCCTTAGTAAAATGAGAAATGCAACGCCGGCATGAATATTTAAGGATGACTGATGCATCGGAAATATTTTACAGTGCATTTTCACGAAATAAAACTGTCGTTATAATACTAGATCTCAGCTCAATACGTAAACTGTAATAACTTACTGCTGCAAAGCTATAAGTATAAGAGATAATAACATTGTTTCTTTATTAAATAAATCATAATTTCATCACTTATTTTATTCAAAGAAAATTTGAGAAACCAACATTATATTATACTTATTATAAACTAGCTGACCTGGTGAACTTCGTACCGCCTCAGAATCAATAATCTTGTGTTAACTTATTAGCTGAATTAAAATACTCAAAATGAATTAAGTTCAATAAACGTGCAAAAATCAAATAAAATGAAAAGTATTTTAATTACATTGAACTATACACACTGTACACCTATGATTACCGCGTGGATTAAGCGCCGGTCTATAGTGTCGAGAGTCCCAGGTTCGAATCCTGAGTCTGGCAAGTTCATATAGTGTTTTTCAATTTGTTCATGAGTCAGAGAATGGTCCTTATACGTTGAGCAAGTGGCTGACATCCATTTCTCGTAAAAATAAAATCTGTTAATACAAACCTCCACTCTGTAGAGGCCCATATGATCCTATTAGGATCGGACTGGTCTAAAGAAAAAAAAATGTAATTCACGTGACAGCCAGGCATTTGCTTTATTGAAGCGAATCGAAATGATTCGCGTACCATTGTTGCACTACTTTCTGTTAAACTATTTGCTGTATGGGTTGCACTCGGGTCGATTTCCTTCATTGAAGCACCTTGTGATATAATACATTTTTCGTTTTGTTATCAGGTGCGAAAATGAACAAAGCAGATGGTTTGCCGACACATGAACATGCTACGTACAATTGACCGTGAGAGAAACATTCATTTTATAGATTCAGGCCACAAACACTCAAGGACTGGCCTTGTAATTTGTTGATCGTCATGCCGAATGCAAGACAAATTGGAAATTGAATTCGTTTAAACTCGAATCGCATATCGGTTGGGATTATCGAAATTCTCGAAATGAGAATTTCCTCACCTTTGAACATTCCTTTGATTATCGTCGTGTGAATCACATTGCCCATGAGTTTTCTCACCACCAAACGCATTCCGTTACATAGTTTTGGTTGTTTCAGATTTCAAAGCATGTTGACTACCGAGCCAACCTTTAGTTATAAATTGTACGGTGGCAAGCCAGGCAGATCATATGAGTTTAAAAATTCAGTTGGATAGTTGGTTGCTTCGTCTTCATTTGTTACACATTCGATAGATTTGAAGGAATGCAGTGGACCAACGATTTGATTTTGAATTGTGAAGTTTAAGTGATCCACATCTTTGTTCTTTACCGCAAAAATGCTCATTCACTCGACCAATTGTGATTTTTGTGGTTAGCAATGATGTTCGGGAACACTTTGTTGATGAGTTCGTCCTAAGTTGAGACGAAATTGCAAAAATTCAGCGGAAACGAAATCAATCCGTTTGATTCATCGACAGGAACACGGCCGTTACCGATAGTCAGCAATTGCTTGGAGAAATCTTCGGCAGATGGATCGTTTAGCAATGCAACTCGCATGTTTGTCGTCAACTGAAGTTTCTTCAAATAGCGCCACAGAGTCGATGATTTGAGGCAAGCATTTATTTCATCGGCAGCGGTCAATCTTGGAATGACTGGTAGTGTTTGGCGGAAATCGCCAGATAGTAGAATCATTGCGCCTCCAAACTTCTTGAGTTATTGCGCAGATCTTTCATAGTTCGATTAAGTGCTTTCAATGCGCGTTTGTGCGCCATTGTGCATTCATCCCAGGTGATGATTTTACTTGCTAATAAAACTTTGGCCATTGCTGAGTGTTTCGCAATGTTACATGTCGGTTTTTTAGTCGTTTGCAGGTTTAAAGGCAATTTCAACGTTGAATGAGACGTTCGGCATCCTTCTAGCAACGTGGCCGCTATCCCAGAAGAAGCAACTGCTACAGCATTTTCGGATCTCGCACGAACAGTAGCCAAAATCAATGACATGAGGAATGTCTTCCCAGTTCCACCAGGCGCGTTGAAGAAAAATAAGCCACCATTTCCATCATAAACTGCCTTCATTAACGTATCGTACACTTCTTTCTGTTAGGAGTTCAACAGTAGTACATTCGTTCAAACTGATTGGTTCAATGCATCTCGATCATATTAATGTTCCAATTCTCGATTGAAAGCGTCGTTCATTCCACGATGTAGCGTTGGCATTCCTAACTTGACTAACAAACTGCCGCACATGAGGTAACACATGTATTCGATCAAAAGCAAAGCCTGGTTATATACCTCCCCATTCGCCTCGAGATCGGGATTCCCTGAACTGACACGAACTTGATGTAAAATATCTTCTGACATGTCATCCTTGTACTTGTTCCACAGTTTAGGTAGATTTGATGGGAAGCATGTCGAAATAATGATAGAAAATAATGTGCGTATCTAACTTGGAGATGCAGAAACAATTGCTTCAGCGATTGTCATATCCCAATGAGTATCGTTTTCAAGCAAATTAAGCTGTTGACGTGAAGCATAAAATGTTGGGCACACTACATCATTGACAGTTAGATATTTCGACTATAATTCTTTCTTTTTTTTGTTTGTTTGTTTCTTGTTTATTGTTTCCGTCATGTATCAGAAATGTCGTTGTGTACGGATTTAATTTTTTTATGATTTTCTTTTATTTTCGAATGCGCGAGGTTCATCGTTCAAATTCATCGATATCAGTCAAAAGCCGTTCCATACAAAATGTATGAGAAAATGAATTTTCTTCATAATTTATTTTTTTCCGTGATTTATCCGATGTTTTAATAGTTATTCTGCTATTCGGGTCGGAGACAAATCCAACAAATTAAAGATCATAAAAATCGGTCTAGCCGTTCTTGAGTTATAAATGGTGTAACTAACCCGTATTATATATATATATATATATATATATATATATATATATAGATATTAAAATAAAAGCCTTTTTATTTCTTACAAACAAAAAAAGTAAATGACAGTGAATTGACTATATCTAATGTATATATATAACCTATGATTATATCTATTATGTATATATATATCTATGATTGTGTTATCTACTTATTATCTAGTTTATATAATAACTAATTATTATAACAGCCTTCGGTGATTGGAGTTATCATGAAGAGACGCTTTACGTGGCTGGGACACGTATTCCGGATGCCGCCAAAGAGTGCGGCACTTCGTACCTTTGTGGCACAGCTTCAAGGATTCCGTCGCCGTGGCCGGCCTTCCCTCACCCTACAGCGGTGCTTCAAGAGTGACCTACGTGCTGCGGGTCTGACATGGCGCAAGAGTTGGCGATGGACCGAGGGAAGTGGCACTAACTTGTGCTTGCCCTATGCCCCAATGTTGGGACGTGACAGGGTGGAAGAAGAAGAAGAATAAGAAGAATTATTATTATTTTTATATTTTTGTATAATATAATACTAATAATTAATGTTTATATATTAAACGGTGCTATGTAACGTTTATATTAGTATATATTTTTGTATTTGTAACTCAAATAATATTTTTAATGCTAAGATACTAGTTTGTTTGGTTTGTAAGAACTCCTCTTCGGGTGAAGACCTCCTCCAAAGAAAGAAATCCGACTGGACTCTTAAGCCTCCAAATAAAAATGCTACCACGCTAACAAACCTTGAATCTATCCCACCAACCAAGCTTTACATATTATTAACCCACAATAGAACAAAAGGGAAAAGCTACAGAGGAATACCCTATGAGAGATAGCAAGACGACATCACAAAACAGCGGGTCCATTTACTAAACATACATATTTTGAAAACATCTCATCATGCATATATACCCACTAGAAAAAAATCAATTTTAGAAAAATTACGATACCCGAAAGGACTTGAACCTGTAACCACTGGATTCACGCCAGTATGCTTTTCTATATCTAATTATAAATGCTGCATTCATTTATACTCAAAATTTTCTATCAATGAGTGTTAGGTAGATTAACTTATTTCAAAATAAAATTGTCAGGCATTACCTACAACAAAATGTTTCATTTCAACATATTTTTATACCTCAAAATAACCATTACGATTTTAATGAATACTAAATGTCTTGAACAACTCCCTACGGGAGCTAATTTGATGTGATGTGAGATTTTCAATCTCCCAATAAAAAAATTAAATTGATAAATGTACTTGATTTAAATTATACATAAAAGTGAAATAATATATATTATGTATCTGTTAAAAAATATGTTCTAAGTTAATTATTAACTCAGAGTAATGATATATTATAGAGAGCGCAAATTTTTCGGCAAAATGAAGCCATGTTTCTTGCGTATAACGCACAGTAGAACCTCGACCAAAGCCGAACCGAACCAGGCGGCTCTCGCGGTGCAGTGCGTAAGGCGCTTGCCTTCCACCCGAGAGTTCCTGGGTTCGATTCCCGGTCTGGACACACAATATTTATGTGTTTGTCTCAAAGCCTGGGTGTTTGTGATTGTCCAAAATTACTAACAACCACCTTGTACGAAAAAGCAAGGACATGGTTATTAATAATTAAAAAAAAAAAAAAAGTAGAACCTCGATTGTATTATTATCAACTTAACTATGAAACGTTATTTATTTTATCATCGTTTTGCTTCTCAGTACGGCTACCAAATTTAAACAAAACATAGTTAACCATAAGATAACTAAAACTATTTACCACTAACTTTATATTTAACACAAAAATAATAAATTTCAGCAACAGTTTTTAAATGAGTATAATCAGAGTTTAAATCAGTCAAATCCATAATATTTACCGTCGACGTTTTCAAAAAATATTTAATTCAGCCGTAGAAATTCTATCTTACTCTAACGCATAGAGCGGATATTATAAGCGTGCCGAATGCTTACTCACTCGCACCTATAGTTCGTTTTTGTTCAGACCTTGGTTAATAACAATTAACTCACTTCACACGATTTTTTTAAATGGCAATTCTTCGATCTATACTGGCTAAAGAACTGAATTTAAAATGTATATGTTTAATGTCTCATGAATTGATAGAGAAAATACATTTTAAGAATTATGAAGAAAGTTATTTTGCTAGACCAATAAAGCCATCACATTTCTGCAGGTAGCTCTAATCATTTCAATATAATTGCATATTATTATGTTGATGTAAGTGCATTTGAATTTCTTGAGCGGCTTGTTTACCTTGTCCAATCCATTTCCAATTACTTGCAATTCTTAGATAATATAACTAAGCTAAAAAAAAACAGAATGAAAAATTAGTAAACAGAGAAAATATTTTGTAATATAATTCTCAGAGTAGGTACCCAAGTTGTTCCGATAGATTTGTAAATTCCTACCAATTAATAAACAAAAATACGTTTTACAAATTCCACTTTCTGATAAACATAATTTGTATGCAAGTGGCGAAAGATGTACCCTACTGATAGGTATTCGTTTTATTATTATATTGTGTTTTATAAAATGAGTGGATAGTTAATGCAAGTGACAGTATTTTCGAAATTCTTTCGTCTTTTTAAAAACCTTTTATAAAATGAGTGGTAATTAAAATAGTGCATTTTGAATTTGGAGTATTTACATTTAATATAATATTATGATTATAACAACTACTGCCTGGTATTACTACTTGCTATTTGGTAGTAGTTATATATTTCAACTTCTATAAGTATTTTTACCACGTTTTTATTAGCTCGTATTCTTGTTTGTCCGGTACAGATTTTTTCTTGTGCAGTACAATTTTTTTCTTGTTTCTTCAAGATTTTAACTGACTTCCCGACTAGCTAGACGTTTGAAACTTTTAGAATATATCATAACACGACGACAATGCATTTTTGTAATACTTTTGGCAATTTTTAAGCAGAATTGAATTCATTTTCAGTTAATTCTGTTTTATGTTTCAGAAAAAAATCGTTAAAAGTAATATTTTTACTACTCACTATAAATGGTTGCTAAGTGGGTCCTAGGAACTAAATTATTAATATATACGTGCGTTACTAACTATGGAAATCAATATGAAATGTCAAAATGACATTTCTGTATTCTATAATATGTATTCAGTATTTCTATCAAGTACAATAAAAAGTTTTTATTAATACATAGAATTGTCAAGTTTATATGATTCAACAGAAAATTTAAAAACGTGGTATATAAAAAGTTCTTTTTATCTTGTAATTATTATTGATTCACTTGGTAATCAGCTTTTTGTTGCTTAAACTGAGTTGTCGGTGAGTCTGAGTATACATGAGAATGCAGTTTCTGATTTATCTAAAATCTTTCTACCTGGGACGAAAAGTCATAAAGCCAGCCCCAGAAGTGGTCGTGGATACCAATTCTCACCTTTATAACTTGGTATTTTCATCAGAATAACGCACCCGCCTTATATACCGATCTCAGTAGACTGAGCCATCCTTGATTCGACGATTTAACGGTTGAAATCTACCGTGTACAGACAAGTGGTATATAAAAAGTTATTTTTATCTTCTAATTATTATCATTAACCCTATTGTCAATTTTTTTAGCTTTACTTTAATATAAACTTACTATACTATAAGGTTTATTTAAATTTAATTTTTATTACAATCCAGAGGGTATCCATAGGCCAAAAAATATGAGCTTCTTCTTCCAATCACGGTATTTCACATCAATTTTTGCCGGACATGAATCAAGACGCCATCATATTGTCTCCCAGTCCCTTCCAAGCGCTGTCAAAATCTGACCATAGAGTCCAGCGAGTGCAGTGTTGCCATCTTTTAAAAGTGGAATTATAGTACAGAACCTCCAAAATTATAGTATTTGGAGAAAAAATATAGTACCCACGCGTTGTCATCTCTTGAATAGGTTTTTTGTTTCTCAGAAAAAAACCCCGTTTCATTTAGGTACCTACCTTTTTCGACCAAAAATACTTACCGAAGAATTCAAGAAATTACATTTTAAACCGGTGAAGGGATTTTTTTACATTTTTCAAGCAACTTATTTTCTTTATCACTTATCAACTTATTTATTGCGAAATTATAGTACTTTGCACCAATTTATCGAACGGAAAGCTGGAAATTTGAGTACTTTTACATATTTTTTTTCCGATATTCAAAATTATAGTATTTTGGACGTACTATAGCTGTTTTTTTTCGTACATAGTACGCGGACCAAAATTATAGTACGGTTAGCAACACTCAGCGAGTTTTGCCACTAAATAGGCAATGAAATAAAATTAGTTACGAGTATGTTGATACACGAACATAATATAACATAATTATAATTGATATTATAAATATTAATCTCACTGACTGTCTAAATATGTACATAATATCATCATCATCATCAGGGGCGTGACAACCCAGTGTGGGTCCTGGCCTCCTCCAACAGCTCCCTCTACCTGTCCCTATACAGTGTGGCCACTTTCCAATTTGGTACCCCCAGAATACGGCAGTCACTGGCAGCTCCATCTAACCAGCGAATCTTTGGCCTCCCTCTTCTTCTACGTCCTATTAGATTGCTGGACATCACTCTCTTTGCCGGTTCATTGTCATTCATACGGTGCACACGACCTAGCCATCGCAGTCTCCCAATCCTAATTGATTGAACTGCCCTGCAATCTTCGTACAGCCCATAGAGCTCAGCATTATATCTTCTCCTCCAATTGGTGCCATCTCTGATCGGTCCATATATACGGCGAAGAATTTTTCTTTCCAAGATGTTCAAGGCTCGTTCATTTCGCAGAGTTAATGTCCAGGTTTCTGATGCGTAGGTGAGCACTGGCTTTACAAGTGTCTTGTAAAGAGTGCTTTTAGTTCGGCGAGATAGTAAGCGGGACTTAAAATGTCTTAACAGACCAAAGTAGCATTTATTCGCAGACATGATTCTCTTGTTGATTTCTTCTGTAATATCATTATGTTGAGTTACAAGAGATCCAATGTACATAATATACATACATGTATGTACATAATATACTTGTTTTAATATAATTAAAATTTAATGTAGTTGGTAGTGTACCTAAGTACGGTATTAAAATAATATTCAAAACAGCATTTGTTAATTTCGTTTATATTTTCTGAACGTTAAATTTTCATCCTGTTTCAAATTTCGATATTGCTTTTTCCCCACATTCACAGACCGTTGTCAGCAAATACTCTATTTTAATATCGTACAAACAAATTAATTCCAGGAATTAGCGGTTGCACTATTTGGGCTTTGCAGTAAATTAAGGAAATTGCAGAGTTAAAGTTTTAAATTAAATATACCAAATATAAGCACAATCCAGCTTCTAATAAGGTAAAATACACTTACAATTCAGTGGTTTCCAAACTTTATGTTACTACGCCTCCCTTTAACAAAAAATCTAATCTTGGCGCCTCCCCCCCTGCATTTCATTAAATAATACAGACAACTTTTTAAATAGTCAACAATGTACTAATTCAAAAATGAACAAAAAAAATATAAAAATAAACACGGATTTACTACATAATATATTATTCATTTTTAAATTAATTTGGTTTTCATACGACGAATGTGCTTGTTTATTAGCACAATCAATTTCAATAGTAGTCAATCCAAATTCATCATCGTTCATTGACAAATGGACTACTATTAATAATTTTACTATTAATAAAATAATTTGAAAAGTGCATTAGCAAACTAACCAAGAACTTAGTAAATAGATTTTTGTTTGCTTCAATATATCTGGCGTAGAAATCATTTAAAAGTGAAGACATGGCGAACTTACTTTTTTGTAATTTTGATTTCCTAAGCTCCAATTTTGTATGAATGCATTCACTTTGTCTTTTTAAATCAGTGAATGCATTAGTGGTCCTTGCATTGATTTATTTACTATTTTTTTTTTAATTTCAACCAAATAGACAAGTTTAACAACAAAATTATCGTTCCTAAGCAAATTTGCCTGAAATTTCAACATTATGATTTGACCCTTTTACTTCATTTTTTCACAAGATAGCCAGCGCGCTTCACAATAGTATAAAAGTGAGGTACTTATTATAAAATTAGTCTCCATATTTTCAGACAGGTTTGCAAACAACTATTAATAGGACTATTTTTTGTGTAGTTTATAACTAGCGGCCGTTTTATAAACAATGCATTTGCAAACTGCAAACCTGTGGCTATATTAATGCTTTCGCTGCTGAATAGATAATGAGATTTTAATTGCCCTCTTTAAAATGCACGTTAATTACATCGATGGGCCGCCTGGTCATTACGCACCGTGTGCGTCTTCCGCGTCCAAAGTATTAATTGTCTTAAACGTCGCGAATCTCTTTGCAACACTCCACGCCTCCTAGTTTGGAAATCGCTGGACTAATTAGTACAAAAATTTGTAACGCGGGGTGTCACATGAAAGTGTCGCACTATTTATGTACATCTACTTTGCAAACAATTAGTGTAATAATTTTGTAATCTTTACATAATATACCATGAAAAATAAGTTATACAATTCGCGTCCTTCCTTAATTTGCCACCTTGTTAGAATTTCTTGCCTTAAGCAACGTATGACTTACCTATCGCCCAGTGGCAAAAGGTGAAGGTGAGCTGTTAAAATCCGATAAAATAGTGCACCAGTCATACGTATTTGTTTTAATTGACTCCAAATTGCAGATAACGTTGGTTAGTTTTTAGGCTGCATTAAATCCTGCGTAAACCAAGCCATGATAGATAATCGACAAAATAATATTCGCCTATCTATAAAATATCTAAATTTATCGCATTGGATCATACATAATTATGAATATTTTAAAGGTAGAAGATTATTTTTTTGTGGTATGGTTTGGTTTAGGCAGAGTTTTAATGAATTAAAAAAAACTATCCATCATCACCAGTAATATTATGTATCCTTAATTCATCAATAAGTATGACTGAAAAAGTGTAAAATATTTTTGTCAGATCGCCCATATCATATCTAAACTATTATAGTTTAGTTTATGCAGTGTTTAATTGAATTTAAATATCTAACCTGCACTATCTGCAATTTGTATTCTTAGTTCAATAAAAACAAATAAGTATGACTGACAAAGTTTAGTATGCACTCTTCGACACTGCTACCGCAACAGTGTGTCACTGCCAATAGATGTTTTTTTTAAACCATGTCCGATCCTAAGAAGATCATATAACATGACCCATCATAAAGTGGAGATTGTATTAAAAGATTTTTCTTTTTTACGAGAAATGGATGTTAGCTATTTTCTCAATCTATTAAGTACATACTCGGGGTTCAAATACACATTGAAAAACATCATATGGATTTCCTAGACCCGGGACTGGAACCCGGGAACCAGACTGATGCGTAATAGCTCGGCAATCACTGGTAGAATTAAACAATACAATTCGTGAGTACCCTTGTATTATAAATAATGCTTTTTAATACATTTAATTACTTCATTTCCATATAACTGTTTAAACAATTATCTTCGCATGTAGAATTCACTCTAGTTAAATAATAACTATGGTACGATATCCCAACCTAAACAAGCTCAATTTTCCAACACTCCATTGCTCACGTACTTCTTTTTAGCCTATAAACAAAAAGGTTTCAAGATGTACCCACCTTTTAGGTGAGCTTTTCCGAATACTCCTAGAGCCCCTGACAGTGATGTTGTGGAGTATCAATTGGAAATCACCACTCTAGGATTAGGTGTTAAGAGTGATGATTCTGAACGTTGTAGATTGGAGAGAAGTCGCAGAGAATCACACCAGCTGGAAGAAGCAGTATAAATTGCTGAAGTACTAATAGTATAGATACTTACAACTCAAATAATTTAATTGATTAATTTGATTAAACAGTGACTGATATATTGTTCACTCGAATACTTCCTTGATTAGTGTATAGTTAATTGAATCATCGTATAACGGATTTTCATAATACTGTATAATATAAGGAAACATATATACAAGTCGAGCAATATACGTAGATATTTAGACAATATTATCACGTATAAATTTATCTACTAACGACTTGAAACGTGGACTTTTAATAAATTATGGCTTTTAATTAGTAGCATTTAAAAATCAATTTCAAATCGTATCATGTTTACTGTAAATAATTACAAGATAAAAAGAACTTTTTATATACAACGTTTTAAAATTTTCTATTGAATTATTATGCTCAATATGCTTAAACTTGTACTTGATATGAAGTAAATAAAAAAACAAACAAACAAACAAAAATAGAATACTGAAATGTCAATTTGACATTTCATTTTGATTTCCATAGTAACGCACGTATATATTAATAATTTAGTTGCTAGGGTCACCCCCTTAGCAACCAATAATAGTCTTTTACTTTTTACGGATTTTTCTAACATAACTTTCCATACAAAACAGAATTAACTGAAAATGATCAATTCTGCTTAACTCATTCGCTGCTGACTATATAATGATTTTTTAATTAGCACCTTTAAAATCACGTTAATTACATCGATCGGCCGCCTGGTCATTACGCGCACGTGCGTCTTCTGAAGAAATCCGTAAAAAGTAAAACTATTATTGGTTGCTAAGTGGGTCCTAGCAACTAAATTATTAATATTAATATATACGTGCGTTACTATGGAAATCAATATGAATTGTCAAAATGACATTTCAGTATATTTATTCAGTATTTCTATCAAGTACAAATTTTTTTGTTCGTTTAAGCTAGTCAAGTCAAGTTTATATGATTCAACAGAAAATTTAAAAACGTTGTATATAAAAAGTTATTTTTATCTTGTAAAAATTATATTTCATTTTTGCTGCTAGACCACGTTTTATAACTATTACGATATATATATATATATATATATATTATGATGTTTTGCAACCCATACCTTGCATAAATATAAATCCCAACTCCAAGTCTTTTTCGTCCATTTTTAAATGACTTCAAGTCACAGAATGTCACTGGGTATAATATGATAATTATGAGTTTCTTCTAAACATTGAAATATCATTGAAATATTTATGAATTTCTATAGTATTACATACCTGATGATGTATTAATTGGAATCTCGCGTAATTTTTGAATAAATAAGACGCGCGGGTCTTGTCAACTTCGTAATCCAAACATATTCATATCGCCTAGACTTTAATGAGATCTGCTTATCAATTTAACTCTCATTAAGCGTATTATGTTATTTTCGCTATAGACAGCGCGACTGCTTTTGAGGATTACACTCAGGTAAATAATGTTCTCAAACATTTATTTAATACAGTTAAAAGTTATTTATAACATTAAATCATTTCAAATAGTAAAATATTCAAAAGATGTGGAAATTTGTTCCAAGGATTAACTCTTACATAAAAATATCACAAGTACTCATACAGATACTAACAGGTCACGGAGCAGTGCGAGTCGATCTCAAAAGATTTAAATTGACGGACAATGACTGTTGTCCATGTGACGGCTACATATATCAAACTGTCTGGCATGTCATCAACGACTGCCCTATACTAGAAAAGAAGCGATGGCCTCTCAGGACTTTTTGTAGGCAGCATAACTATTAAATTTTCCTCCAAAACCTTACGAAACACTAAACAACAACAAAACAACACAATAACACTACACAAAATATTTAATTCTGGCCATAAATAAAATTATAGATGTAAATCCTCGACCATATCCGATCCTTATAGGATCATATTATAGGCATCCACAGAGTAGAGGTTTGTATATAATATAGATATAAATATAGATTCAAATAGAGGAACATAATTAACTACACATCAATGCAACTAACCCTGCCAACCCAACCTTGTACGAAAAAACAAGGGCATGGTTATTTATATTAAAAAATTCCGGACAAAATTTTTAATATCGGAAAAGTTGTGCGTTTACAGTTGTCTGTATCAGAGTTCACAGTAAGCTATTGTATCTGAAATATATGGCCATCATTACTATCAAATTTTTATCTAAATAAAACATTCCAAAAATACATAATAAAAATAATAATTGTAAGTATCAAGTTGTACCTATCAAATATCAAATAAATGTTTTTTTACTGTAATAAAATTGGAACATTACTATCTGCAATGCTCCAAGCACAACGGGTCATTTTTTGATCGCAATGCTATACGGCCATCTTTTACATGTAACCGCCTATTCAATCTCAATCACTGAATCTGAGAAATAGTGAAAATAAAATAGGTAAATAATATAAAAAATAATAAAAACTTGTGATTAATGCGAATTCTCTACTTACCAGAGTACTCTCTACTTACTTACTTATCGGAAAAATACGAAGCTTGAAATTGTTTTTATTAATTTGCAATTTAAACTGTATAAATTAATAAATATGTACCTATCTGAAAACATTAAAAAGTGAAATATTTTCTATTATAAGTCATAGACAATCTTACAAATTAAAAAAAAATGTAATAAAATGTGAATTGGGTAAAAGATCCCATCTTATTATTACATATTATTATTATTTTTATGGACATATTTATTTTCAAAATTTTTCGTTATTATAATGAGGAGATTTTTGACTAATTCTTTGTTTTAATATTTATATCTTCTTGGTCGTGCAGTCATGGCTAAGGATCGTGACCACATCTAAATTTCGCCATCCTTTGAGCGACCAAGACTTTCCATCCTTCTCGATCTTCCGCTTCTCTCAGGGCAGAATGGATGGTGCCCCCAGTCAGCTCTTTCACTTGGTCGCTCCATCACGCAGACGATCTTCCTCTGCTTCGCCTTCCCTGGAGGCTACCCAAAACTACCAGTCTCTCCAGGTTGTCCGGTCTGCGCTTGACAATATGTCCAAAAAACTGCAGAATTATTCTGACATATCGTCAAGAGCCGTTCCTATATCTTCAGTCTCTGGATGATTGGACTGGTTCGTCCTGTGCTCCGTCCAAGAAATGCAAAGCATTCGGCGCCAATACCACATCTCAAAGGCATCAATTGCCTTCCGTTCTCTTGCCTTCAGGGTCCACGACTCGACTCCATATAGAAATATCGAGACCACTAATGTTTGCACAAGCATCATTTTTTTGGCAATCGAAATTCCCAGATCCTTCCATATAGTGGTAAGGCATGTCATCGCATTTTTTCAATCTGTGTGCGCCTTCTTATTTACGCTTCGCATCCGCCCTTTCCACTGATGGTTGATCCCAGATACACAAACTCATCGATTGTTTCGAGATTTAGGAGTGTACTTGGTGTTGGTAGTAGTTTGGCCCAATCAACAACCATTAACTTGGTCTTATTCCTATTAATAAGGAGGACGTATTTGCGACTTTCTACTTCTACCCGGTGCAGCAGCTCTGTGAGTTCTCTTTCATCAGCAGCGATTAGTGTGGTATCATCTGCGAATCTTAAGTTGTTTATTTTCTGGCCACCAATTGTTATTCCGCCTTGCCAATGATCTATATAAGTAGGTATTAATATAAAAACACATCGATTTTTATAAAAATATAAGTGTGTATAGATTGAAATCCTTTTTATTTATATGCACTTAATATATTGTTATGAGTTAATTTCTTTTAATATTTAAATGAATCCTACGATATTTTGTTGCAGGTACTAAATTTCTCTGCTATAATGGCTCTCATAGCTCAGATATCAATGTGATATTTGATCAAACATAATATTACCATAAACACTGATTGATTATAGACAGGTTGATTGTAAATAAAATGTTAGATTATGTATTAGAGCCAAAACGTATAATATATTGCATATAAGAAAAGTTGGTTCTAAAGAAAATGTCAGCCAAGACATAATGGCTTTGGTTTATCTTAGTTATTAATTGATAATTATAAACATCGGATGATGTGTCACTGAATAATAAAATAAAGATAATATTTAAATATTCACTCCGCGCTTAACGGCCCACATGCTCAGAGTACGTCAAATGGAGCTTTTCAAACACGCGCGTCAACATGATCTCACTCCTTACTTCATTTATCGTTTGTCAATTTATGGCCATGGCCGTATGTTGTAGCTTAGCCACTGGGAAATTCCAATAGAAATGGCGTATTTCAAAAAAATACTTTCTTATTCTTAGGTCAATAATTATTATAAAGCAAACATTATTCGTAGAATGTTTAACACATTTGAATGGTCAAAGACAGCTTATAATCAGTATCTTTAAAATTATCTTTAAATGTGTAAATCTTGCCCATTTTTTGAATAATAAAATGCTTAATTCTTGTCAAATTTGGGATCACAGAGATTATCAATATAAATATTTATTGTAAATATGTCACTATAATAATGTCGACATAAACTTTACTAATGGTTTTATAAATGCTTTTAAAAATTAATAAATATAAAAAATCTTAACACCACTTCACATGGACGTACTGAAATATGACTATATTCCAAAACACTAGATCGACAGGTTTAAAAGAATACTACTTTATGTAATAAAAATACTTTATGCAGTCATCAAATGTTTAAAATAAATATAAAAGATAATAAGGTTTCAAAATTATTTAAATAGATTATCAACAACGTTTAAGGAATGTCCAGGATCATGCTTTGAAAATAGCATAAAAGCTCCATTTTAACGTACGCTGAGCATGTCTCCCCTTAAATGCACTTAAGACAAGTTGGTTCTGAGGTATAGTGTTTAATTTGCATTACCAGTTTCAATATCAAGTTTATCATTATTATACAATACTATTGGTAGTCTTGACACTTTGAGATCCGGCCGCCAGACGAGTCCCAGGGGGGTTCCTTTCCGGTTCAATAACACGGGGACCTTAATAACTTCGTGTTAAACATGTCGCTACCGTGTCTCATATAATTTGTGGATTTCCAATGAGAATACGAATTGGTACGTACTTCTGTGTGCCTATTGGAAAATACGTCATCGAAGCGAATACTATAATAATGTACACATCATCATCATCATGAGCCTGGATCTATCCACTTCTGAATGAAGGCCTCTCCAAGCTGATTTCACTTCTCTCGGTCCTGTGCGTTACATTGCCGCGTACTTCCGCAGAATTTTATCATTTCATTGATCCAGCGGCCTCTAGGTCTACCTTGCGGACGTTTTGTACCTCTTGGTTACCACTGGATGACTAAATTTCTCCAACAATTGTCCTTTTTTCGAGCTATGTGTCCAGCCCATTTCCATTTGAGGTTTTTAGCAAACTCTATTACATCGCAAACCCTTGTCTATCCACTCATTTCTCTTTTTGTCCTTTCGCGTTATGCCCAGCTTGCACCTCTCCATACCACGTTGTGCTACCCTAAGTTTCTGGATCTCTTTTTACTTAGGGTCCATGTTTTACACGCATATGTGATTACGGGAAGCACACACTTGTAGAACATTTTGCGTTTTAGGGACAGTGGGTGGTCACTTTTGAAGACATTATTTAGGCAGCCAAAAGCACTCCAGTCTAGCTTTACTCTGCGAACAATTTCATCAAATATACATCCATCTATATACACTTGTTGTCCCAGTTAGATGTAGTTTTTCACCTGTTCGAGCTGAGTGGAATGAAATGAAAATTTAGTATTATGTACGTCAGTTAGCGTTTTCATATAAACTTTGCAATGGTCTCAAAAATATGTGATATTATATTGAAAAACTTGGACCATAATATAGTGACCTAGGGCCGGCAGGTTATATGAAAGTATGGTGAAGCAGGCTAGTATGGTGAGGCAGGCTGGTAATCAATTTGTGGCAAAATTTCCACGTTAACATTATATTATGTGGGGACGTTATAATGACCAAAGTAAATCTTCCGTGATGCCCTGATTTTTTTTTATCGCGTCGCTAGTCCTCGTAAGTTGTCGGCTATTATTGGCCTGCTTCATTCAGTTGTATGAGAAAGTCGATTCTTTGCCCCTTTTTTTATTTAATACCTCTATGATAGTGACTGTGAAAATCAAACCACAGTAAGGGACTTTTATATTTCGTAATTATATTTTCTACACAAAACTCTGAGAGCCCATCGGTTCTTTTATAATATTGGGCAGTCGTTGATGACATGCTACACAGTTTGAGATGTATAGCCGTCACATGGACAACAATTATCGTCCCTAAGTTTAAATCTTTTTATTTCTTTATCATCTATTTCTTTAATGTGTTATGTACTCAATGTGTCTTATTTTAAATAAATAAATATAAGCGTATCTAAGTTGAAGGTATTGGGTTCTGTGTGGCTTGTTTAGTCCTAATAATTTATTGTTGAAACAAGTCAATACACGCTACAGATAGTAAGTAGTACTCTCTCTTATAATAATTATAAAATTTGTCATAATAACAGTGGATTCTCGTATTGACAAATACGATACTCGTGGCTTCATAGCTACATAATAACAATATTTACACAATCATTCATTGATTTTTAATAATTGAATAATATTATTCTTTCAATGGGTTGTGAATTATTGGTACTTGAAAATTGAAAGGTATCAATGAATCAGCGCTGAACATTTTTAAACAATGGACAGTCAATTTTATGCAATAACAAAAAACTGTTTTGAATTTTATATATTGAGTTCCGGAATCCATTTTGTCGACTAACTAACTACAATAAAAACAAATTGTATAAACGACATTTTAGTCTGTTGAATATCGACCGTAATTACGGTTATCATTACGGTATACTGAGCCTCGAAAACAGATGTTTGCGATGGATACTGGGTGTGCGGTGGGGTGGTATGACCTTAGAAGCAACGAAGAGATGAGAGAGCGCACCAAGCAGCCTCTCATCACGCTGAGAGTGAAGAGGTGACATTGCAGCTGGTTCGACCACGTACTGCGGTTGCCAGAAGAGAACCTTAACCTATCTTTCCTATCCTTCAAGCCGATTCGGGATGCTGGTTTGACCTGCAATGAAACAAGAAGATAGGTGAGTAACAGGGATTCTTGGAGGCGCCACGTAGTGTCCATATACCGCAGCTAAGCTACAGCTATGGACTAAGAAGAGAGACTCCTTTACTTTCGGCTGTATGGATATTATCCGTGGCTCTATCCGACTGACTTTCTCTTAGGTGCTAGGCTCTTATGCTCACATACTGTAGCTTAAAATTTAGAAGGGATCTTTATTTAGTTACGTATTTTTTCAGACTTATACGTGGCGTAAATGTGAACTCTGCCTTTCTTGGTGGTGTTGGCTTGTGTGTTTCTGATAATTACCTTAGGAATCGAGGGCATCCGTTGTTAGTTCTCCCACGGTGCAGAACTAATCTGCCATTAGTAATGCCAATTGGGAGTGCAATAACCATGTTTAATGAAATAGCTTCGAATATTGATATATTCCACTTACGTGAGAGTGTGTTTAGGTGGACGTTGTTTTATATGTTTTTAATATAGGGTCTATCAAAGTTCACTCTGTGTGCTTCCATCGACTTTTATTTTATTTCTTTTCTTATTTTATTTCTCATTTTATTACTTATTGTATTATTAACGCTTTCGCTGCTGAATAGATAATGAGATTTTAATTGCCCCCTTTAAAATGCACGTTAATTACATCGATCGGCCGCCTGGTCATTACGCACCGTGTGCGTCTTCCGCGTCCAAAGTATTAACTCACATTTCTCTCTATTTTTATTTTTAAAAATGTTAACACTTATTTTATATCATGTCGTTAACGTTTTAAATTTATAATTTGTTATGTTCATTATATTAAAAATAAATCAATTTGTTTTTATTTCATTTGGATATCGAGATAAAACGAGACAAAAATCAGTCCAAGAGTCCTTATTATCCGGTGATCACTAAAATTATAGGCAATCTTGCATTGATCTGATTGCTTCCTCATTACACAAACCTTACCCAAAACCACCAGTCACTCTAGAGTCTAGGCTATCCAGTCCGCGCTGAACAATATGTCCAAAAAACTGCAAAATGCGTCTCAGACATAATATTGTCGGGAGCCGTTTCTTCATCTGGAGTATCTGGATGATTGACGCATTAGGCATCAATACCACATTTCAAATCAATTGCTTTCCGCTCTTTTACCATCAGGGTTGATGACTACAAAAATATGGAGAACACTAATTTTTCCACAAGCATCATTTTCTTAGGAAATGGATTTCCCCGATCCTTCCATATAGTGGTAAGGCGTATCATCGCTTTTTTCGCATTCTATGTGCGTCTTCTTATCTTTGATACACATCCGTCTTTTCTATTAATTCTAGGTTCGTTGGTTGGGCCATTTATATTCGCATTCATCCTTTTGTCCACCAACCTCAAATCCCCAATTATTGTCACAAGACCAGACGACGAGTAATTACGGGTCATCAGGCGACCGTGATTGAATAACATTCAGTTAGCTCAAGACAACTGGTGCATGTTGACCTGTTATCGCTAAACCACAGTTTATTGATTAAGTCAATTTATTATTATACAGACTAATTCAAAAGTTAGCTCGAGTGACATCAAGAAAGCGTTTGTGTGCGGACTTGTTATTATAGCCGTCGTTAACTACCGAGTGACTCAAAACGCATAATGCTGGACCTTTGTTGGACTAAATATGTTACGGTTTGGGTGAACGTCGCGTCTATATCATCCATCCTAAACTTTTCATCATTAATCATCAACCTCATATATCATCCATCAACAGTATACCGCCAAGTGCCGCGCACCGGGTAACCCAACAAATAATACCGCGCGAGTAGGTACAACCAGACTACCGAGCCATCATCAACATCCTAAAAGGTCAGTGTCTGGCATCCTGTTAACCCCCCCCCCCCCTCCCTAGATCCGTAATCTATCAACCAGCACCATCCTCAAATTACAGTCCACTGCTAAAAGCGCCACCATTTGTTTTTCATACTTTCACAAAAACTCCAGTTCTTTCACTGCTTGCAGATATTTTTATGTAATTTTGTAGGAAAAAGCATATGGAGCTTTTCCTTCCATCACCCGACACAACTATAATTATATAATATTATACAAAGCCTGTTATACGAAAATAGCTTAAGTTGTAATTTAATCCTTTTTGACTTTTGTATAAGATATTATCCTGTGTGAGGTTATTATTTTGAAACAAAATAAAAATGCTTTTTTTATGTCTATTCCAATGCAACCAATAAAACTGTACAAATTTTGACTGCATAATTTATTTCACTGAATAAAACCATTTGCACAAAACTACATTTACATTTCAATGCATTTATCTATTTTAAAAACAACACCAAACTTTTTTTATTAACCAATATTCACCTACGTTGAAAGACATCGGTCAAACAAAATAATATATTATTCATTATTTTTTTTTCGATACCGAAAACACACAAGATTTAATCTTCTTCTTCTGTCGTATCTGGCTGTTTTTGGCTTCAAACATACTAAATCATATGTTTGGCAAAGGTATCCAATGCATTGTTTACCATTATTCAGTAAGCTGCAGTTTCAATAAAATATTATTCACTCCCTTTCGAGGTAAGTTATCTTCATGAGAGAACGACCAAGAAAAAAAGGGTATTTACTTCATGATTTCTAATTTCCCTTCTTCGTATCCGTGCAAGAGATACGTCTAGATTCCCCCAGCCATACTTTGGTCACCGCGCTGGCCACATAATTAATTTCAAACATATCATCAACGTGGAATAGAAAGGTCCATGTTGGGCATAATGCGTAAAGATTACAAAAGAAAATAATGAATATGGAAGCCGATAAGAGTACGCCATGTGATAGAGGTCGGTAAGCTGATTAAATGGCAATGGGTTGGCATATCGCTTGGCTAGTGGACAACCACTGGACAAATGTCGTCATACGACATACAGTGATACTCAAGTGAAACTAAACGTCCAGAGAGACACTTATAACGTTTGATGGATACATGTAGCAGCATAGTCGGAGAGGAGTGGAGTGAGCTATGGAAGGCCTTCTTTCAGCAGTGGATCGCCCGGCTAATGATAATGATATATCTGTGCTCGACCAAATCGTTTCTGATAATAATATATTTCAATTGAGTGAGTCAATCTTAGGTGTACATCGTATAATAAATTCTTAAAATAGAGTCTAATTTCGTTGTGTATATCTTGAATTTAGAATTTGTAAAGCTAAATTTAAAAAAACAATTATTTAAAATACTTCAAAGAACGTACCTTTTACTATTCTTTATGTCTATGAGTAAAATTGTATATTTTCAAGAACTTGAAGAACAAGAACAAGATTCAACTTTTTCAAATCTCGTGTATTATGTAAGAATAATTTAAAATCACTTTGAATTGAATTGAATAATTTATATTCAAACTTGATTAACAGTTAAACTAATAAATCACTCACAAAAAGTCATTACTAGAGTGACGACATAATATAAAATAATATGTAAATCTGAAAAGAAAAATCATTATTTTCGCAAAATATGACATTCTGTCCAACTTTGCTAGTAGGTTGTTTTTCTCTATATTATGTAACTGAGATATGTTTGATATGATTATATTTACCTGCCGTCTGAATAAATCCAGGTGTAATATTATGGAAATGAAATATTTGCTACAAGTCAACATCAAATCCTCACAATTCCTACCAAACAAAATGACAATGATATCTCCTCTATTCTATGTTGATTTTTTTTTATGAGAAAGAAAATATTTAACACGACTTTTTCAGCGATGTTATCAAACTGGCAGAAGGATGTTTCTCGTTACCACGATTTTCACGAGGATTTATTGCTTACTATTAATAAGTGAATGTCTTTTCCACAGAGTTGGGTTGAGGAACTTGAATTCCGGACTCATTTAATGATTCTGAGCCTCTACACCACAAGATAAAAAGAACTTTTTATATACCACGTTTTTAAATTTTCTGTTGAATCATTAAAAACTTGACAATTCTATTTATAAATAATTTAGGACAAATATGGCAATTATCAACAAATCATTTTTTGATATTTTGCAATAAACAAACAAACACATAAAATAGAATACTGAAATGTCATTTTGATTTTCATAGTAACGCACGTATATATTAATAATTTAGTTGCTAGGACCACCCCTTTAATAACCTATAATAGTGGATTGGATTACGGATTTCTTCCGAAATAACTTTTCATACAAAACAGAATTAACTGAAAATGAATTCAATTCTACTTAAAGATGGCTAAAAGTATTAAAAGAATGCATTGGCATCGTGTTCTGATATATTCTAAAAGTATTAAATGTCTAGCTAGTCGGGAAGATAGTTAAAAATCGATTGCAAGATTTGTACTGGATAAACAACCACCAGATAAATAAGAATACGAGCTAAGAAAAACGTGGTAAAATAACAGAAAAGCCCCATATAATATTATAACTTTCCTAGAATTACCACTTTAACGAAAAATAATTATTATTGAATATGACAATGATGACACGTAGTTATGTAGCTCAAGGATGAGTGGTGAAGGTAGGCTGCTAAGATTCGACATAAATAGTGCACACTTAACTTAACTAAACACCCACGATGGCCGCGTGGCTTAAACGCCGGCCTATAGAGTCGAGGGTCCCAGGTTCGAATCCTGGGTCTGGCAAGTACACATATTGTTTTTCAATTTGTGTATGAGTCAGAGTATGGACCTAATAAGTTGAGTGGCTGACATCCATTTCTCGTAAAGATAAAATCTGTTAATACAAACCTCCACTCTGTGGATGCCCATATTGTGATCCTATTAGGATCGGACATGGTCGAAAGAAAAAAAAAGAAACTTTGTTAGTTATACTTATTTTGTTTTCATTGATCTAATTATACAATTTGCAAATGGTGTTGGTTAGTTTTTCAAATTCAAATAAACCCTGCCTAAACCAAACCATTATAGTTTAAGTATGCTATAGGTAATCAGTAAAAAATAGTGCACACCTTTTCAGTCATCCTTTGGTCAGGGACAACACAAACATAGACCCACCCCAAACCAACCCGCCCCGTACCATACTCGGTCTTAATCGAGCGTATCACGAGGCTCTACGTTAGGTGTGAAGCATCAGCAGATTTTTACGTCTGTAAATGTCTCAGCAGCAGATACCCAAGACTAAGGTCGCCACATACTCAATTGTGCTTTCAAGAAAACTTTCTAATGAAAAGTCATCATGGTAGACAGAAGGGCGGTGAGGTAACAAAAATAAAAGATTCTAATTAATAAATAATATAATATAGTACAATAAAACAATATGGACATACAAAACTATGTGAAGAGATCATCACATCCGGGGGGTTCTGGGGTGAGCGGCAAGTGACGACAAAGTAATCATCACTCTCTCTCATACATCGTTGGCATTCTCTTCACCCGAATGCTGTCATTGGCTGATTTTATCTTCTTGGTGCCAATTTTTTTTCTGCCACGTATGTCCACCAAATTTTATAAGCAAATTTTAGAGTGTCACTATAGAATTTAGTGCCCATTGGATATGATACAACTGTATGACTGCATTTTTTCAACGATTGTCCACTTAACCAATGACATATCCAGCTCATTGCCATTTCATCTGATTAGTAATCTCTATCACTATTTTTTTAAACTTACCAACACTCTGTAAATTGTAATCTTAGTTCAATAAAAAAAAATTACGTACGGCTAACAAAGCTTAATGTGCACTATTTATGGCGGATCTTACCTCCACCCTTCGCTACTGCATTGCCTACTATTGCTTGTCTCTTTATCCATTGTTTTATTTTGTGGTTGCGTTATACTCAATATGCAGCTTTCCTTCCCGCCTTGCGGTTGTTGTAATTTTTGGATTTCTCTTACTCATCGCGTCAATAACTACGAGTACAACAAAAACGTCAATTGATTGTGGTAGATAATATAATATTATAATAATATTATCTCTTCATATATAAAATAATATCTTCAAAAATGACTTCCCACTATGCCTAAAGCGTAAACTTATCAACAAATATACAATGCTTATAATAATCTACTCTCACAATACCCGAAAGACCTCCAAGGTAGAATGCAAGAAATCGCGGATGTCAGTCAAACGGTCAGCCTAAAGATAAACGTCTCAAAGTTTTTGGTTGTTTTTCGGACCCTGCGATTATCTGTATTAATGGCACCCAACTCGAGCAAGTCAGCAGCTACGTCTATCTTGGACAGCAGGTGCCTATAGACGGAAGCATGCACTATGAAATTGCTCGAAGAACAAAGCTGGGATGAAGTGCTTTCGGACGTCTGAATAGTATCGTCAAGAATGATGTCCGAAGGCTAAGAGTCACACAGCGAGGCATGGAGAGGTGTATGTTGGGCATCACGCGAAAGGACCGTAAGAAAAACGAATGGGTTACGAAGCAGACAGGAGCACGCAATGTAATAGACGTTCCCAAACAGCTGAAATGGAGATGGGCGGGGCACATTGCTCGCCAAAAGGACGGCCGCTAGACAAATGCCGTCATCCAATGGTACCCAAGGGGCGCGAAGGCCCTTAAAGCCGCTGGATTGACGAACTGATAAAGTTCGGCGGAAATACGTAGCAGCGAACGACACAGGATCGAAAGAGTTGGAAGAAGCTTGGGGAGGCCTTCATCCAGCAGTGGATTGACTCCGGATGATGATAAAATATGCATGGAAAATATGAGCCCTTAGTTAAAGATTGTGATATATTATATACCTATCCAAAAAGATGTAGTTTTATATTGAATCGAAATTTTATAAAGAAACTTGCGATGTTCGGTTTACGTTCAATTTTTCTTTTACAATTTATGAGAAAACCTTTAAAGTAGGTTATATTTCAAATCCACACGCTATACTCTTTCTTACACTGAAAAATATAGCAATTCTCGTATTATCTATATTAATATATTTACATAATCAACTCTTTCGTATATTTAGCAAAATTATATGAGTTGGAATATATTATATTGTTTTTATCATTCTGTGTGTAGGGTTTTTGGTCCTAAATGATATTATGAAGAAAATCTAGACAAATTATCTTGTACAGTTCCAGGACCAAAGAGGGTGAGAACTTTTAATTTGAAAATCGTGAGGGGTGGGAAGCAATTAGGATTTAAAACGTTGTTAATTAACGTGTATTTTATGTTATTATTTTTTATTTATTTCCAGAAATTCTTAGCCGTAATTTTTTGGCTGACTTTATTAGGGCGGTGAAGACTTAGTTTATAATTACTACCCTTAGTGGAATTGTCGAGTTTTTGCCCTAACCACCATAAACATCCCTCATTAATATATCAAAAGAAAATGGCCTTATATCAATATTCCGTAAGTGACATTTTATAAATTGTGCAGGAAGCTAAAAAAAGTAAATATTTAATATTCCATATCTGACTATTAATAGTTTACACATGTTGTAACTACATTAGCATGCCAATAATCCGTAACGTAAAAAGTGGTAAACCAAAGCACATGACGCCTAAAATATAATAATAACATCCAATAAAATGAGACATTTATATAAAGATAAACATCCAAATTTGTTATATTACTTACTGTTGTACCTTTTAAATAATTCTAAAGTGTAGTGTCTTTGTAGCTGAATTGAACACGCGACAGCTTAAAGGCAAGATAGAAGGTTATTACAGGTTTATTCCTCCAATATTAAGATATAGGAAATTACTAAAATGGTTGTATCATTTTTGTTAAAATAACTACAGATATGGGAATTTCGCAGTCGATGGGCATAGATAGATTCTGGATTTCCCAAAATACTATAATTTTGAATTCTAAAGATTCGAGATTTCCTGAAAAGAATTCTCGAGAATTCCCGAGATATCGGGAAATTTGAAAAAAACCTGTAAAAATCCTAAAATCAGCATAAAAACCAATGACATTCTGCCGGGTCTGCCGGATGGCGAAATTCATATTTTAATATTGGTATCCTACGCTCAAATGAACATTCTGCTTGCAAGCGGTCTGGCGACACCGCTGGGTCTGCCCATACAAAATTTCTGACTGTCAGGTTTCGACCTCCACCGTTATTATTGTGTTACAAAATGCCAATGTGCCTACTTAAAAATTGTAAAAAAATCTATTAAACACTCCAAGAAAGATGGAATATCACTTTTCATGTGTTAGTATTATTTATTATTTATAAAATGCCATTTTAAGATATTGATGAATGTTTATTCAATGCAATTGAATGACAAGAACCATTGGACAGTCAGTCGCCTGTGATTCGCTGGGCTCACTTGCGTCTAATCTCCGAGAAGTCATAAGTAACCGAGAATCTGTTTCTAACGCAATGAGTCATGACACTAATACGCCATTACAATAAAGGTTATATTACTATAAATTCTCGAAGCTTGTATCGCATAATGGAAACGGATACGTCATATGGTCACGTGACATCTACCTATACATCTGTGAATGACTTTCATGCACAATTTCTCGTGCGCGCCGGGTTGTTGTGAGTTGTCCATTTAATATGTCATTGATAAAAACAGACCAATTCCCAAAAAAAATGTTTTTTTTTTATTTATCTAAGAAGACGAATAAAATAGAAGTAGGAGAACATAAATAATTTAAAACATTACTTATTAAAATAGATTTTCAAAAAACACAGATTGTCGATCGTTGCGTCTGATAATCGCGTACGCTTTTGAGACACAAAATTCCCTGATGTTGCAAAAATTGCGCTCATTTTGAGTCGACGTTGGCTTAATTGTGTTAAATGACCCGCTCAGCCTTTGAACGTTTTGTGTTTTCTGTCCACTTTTTTCATATAGAAAATCGTTTTTTAATTAATATGTGATAATAAAGAAATCCCGAATCCCGAGAAAAGATTCTGGAAATCCTGGATTTCCCGAAATTTTAAATATTTTAAATTTCGAGATTTGGGATGGAAAATCTCGAAAATTTCTCGAGAATTCCCGAAATCCAACTCTAGATGGGCAGTATTTTTGTTATTTTTAGTACATTCCATAGGTCAGATATGGGGTATTGACATTATACCATCGATACTTAGGAATTTATGATGAATTTTTAAAATGGATGTTCTTCTCTATAACAGCTTGAAGTGGATCTTAACTGCTCCAAGTAGACTCCTTCACTATCCTTGTCCAGTCGATTTGTGAACGACCAAGAAAAAAAAGAATGTACCTAATATATTTATTTCTAGACTAGCTGATGTAATATTAGCAATAATTACGCTCGCAGTTATAATTATCCTTACATTATAAATATATTATATAATATTGTTTCATACAGATTTTTTGTATTAGTATTTTCCACTGATTTGAATTTCATGGTTCAGACTCCGTAATTCACCCCAGCCAACCAAAACTCGCAAATGTAAACGAGCGGTTCATCTATCCCTGTCAGCACCTCTTCGGAGTAACGACCAGTTCCCCGCATCACTTTTCGCCGTTCGCCACCCCTGGCTAGGACCAGATCTAGGAAATTTTGCCGAATATAAAACGTTATTATTAAAAATGCCAAATCGCGCCATCTGGCTTTTAAAAGTTAATAAATATGAAAATCTTAACACCACTTCACATGGACGTACTGACATATAACTATATTCTAAAACATTAAGGCGAGAGGTTTAAAAGAATAATAGGTATTTTATGTAATAAAAATACATTATGCAGTCATCAAATGTTTAAAATAAATATAAAGGATAATAAAGCTTCAAAATTATGTAAATAGATTATCTACAACGTTTAAGGAATGTCCAGGATCATGGTTTGAAAATAGCATAAAACTACTCGATAAAGAATATTGTTTTTTTTTTAATCCAAAACATTGGTATTTTAAGTATAG
Source organism: Rhyacophila brunnea (assembly GCF_057557595.1). Taxonomy (NCBI): domain Eukaryota; kingdom Metazoa; phylum Arthropoda; class Insecta; order Trichoptera; family Rhyacophilidae; genus Rhyacophila; species Rhyacophila brunnea. The sequence goes on along the minus strand of NW_028232904.1, from coordinate 22,769,052 downwards.
TAAGTAAAAAACTGAAACCAAATTGAGTCGAACTCGATTATTACGATCACAGATATAGCGAGATTTCAGATGTAACGAGGAAACATTCGTTCACATATTAGCTTATGATTTTCTCCATACATTCATTCACTTTTATAACGAGCTTCTTATCGTATATACCGAGCAAAAATATCGTCTAAAATTTTCTTAAAACTGTTATTGTGTCGATTGTTTAAAAACATTTCGACCCTAAGCAATAAAATCCGACTGGACAGGATGCCGCCGGGGTCGGATTACGTTTATGACACTCTAGTTAAGTATCTAAGTACCTACATAATTGGTTGTTTCGCCGACAATATTGAAAAAGTATCCACGCATATAGTTGAAATTCCATGTAAAAAATCCAAGATTTGTGAAGTCGATAGGTTCCTACCAGCGTTCATTACAATAAGCAACTTCTTTTATAGTTCATGAATGCCATGCTGTGTTTTTGTTTGAATTATGACTTTTTGTGTTATGTGACCTCTCAATTAAAAATCCCTTTTCTCTGATATAACGAGTTACGCTTACAACGAGCAAATTCAGTCGGTCCCATCTTCCTCGTAATATCCAAGCTCGACTGTATATTAAAAAAAAAAAAAACATAAATAATGACTAAAATTTAAGAGCAACTGCCACTTTTCGTCTGTTATTCCAAGTGGCATACGCGTGGCACGTGTCGATTTGTAAAACACATTTTTGGTCATTATTTATAGAAATGCTTTATTTCGGATGTCATTTACTCGTATACATTGTTATAGCACGGTTTAACCAGGCTGCTATAATCAGCCAAAAAATAGTAAATAATTAACGATTTGTATCTTATTAAAATACTTTATTGGATTCATTTAATTGACAATTATTGTATAATCAGGTATTTGACATACATAACTTATCAATATGGTAACTAAAACAGTCCGATTTACATTAACTATATTTTGCTCAATATTATAGGTCGAACTCTGCATAGGGATTCACCGCACTTGCGATATTTCCATGGACAACGGTTTATGGGAGAATATGTAGGTCCCCCCTAACAGCAAACTTTTCACAAAACATCATAAACCATCGATTTTATAATGTGAACAATTACAATCCATATTACTACTCCCACTTCAATTTTGTAGGAATATAGCTAGTTCTTAAAATTACTCAATAAATTTAGTCTAATCAGTACTGATTCTGAAGGGTGTCCCTTATTTATATATCAAAACATCCCTTCCTATGATATTTACCAATATAACGTTATATTACTGTAGGAATTTGGTCATTCATAAATCATTTACTTATTAATCATGTCTTATATCTAATAATATTTTTTAACAACACCAGAAGGTATTTCCCATGTTGTATTGTATTATTATTAATGGCGTTCATGATATAATTTTTACCATACTAAAATTTTTCATAGTTCTGTAAGTATTTATTTGTTTTAGCATTAAATATAATGTTAAAATACATCGAAGAAATATAATTATGATAATATTAAAAAATACAATACCCAGCGGGATTCGAACCTGCGCGCCCTAGATTCGCGCCCATGTACTCTAACCAGCTAGGTCATGTGATTTCTAAATAATTACAATGGACTTAACTAGTTTCTTAACAATTCTCACAAAATCGTTTTCTAAATTGCGTTATTATTTAACTGTACCTATATCGTATTTTTTCAAAACATTTTTTCTTTTGGTAATATATTTCTCTGGGGTGTATTCAAATTATGAATGCTATATTCTTTAATCTCGTGAAATATTCGATGAATAAAAAAAACAATTAATTAATTTGAATCTTAAAAATTGGGAAACAAATGTTCATTCACTAATTCCACCCTGCACTGACGTTTGTAGGGAGTCGCCTTCGACGGATTGCGTCCATTTGTCTCAATAGACAACGCATTGGACTTAGGGCATGTCAGTATTAGAAGGCAATCTCATATAGAAATCAAACATTTGTAATATTATGATTCACGTGTGAATAATGCATTTGGTTTAATCTAATCCTACACATCCTTTGAAACACCAGAAACGATATTTTTATTTTCTGAATGTGCTTCCACCCTAAAACTATAGATACCATATTTATCCTTCCTTTTCCTTTTACGTTCATTCTCTGCTGAATCTTGCATTATCTCGCTATTTCCATGCTGCTTCAAACTTCTTGGCCCACCTTTTCTTGGGTACGTCTAAGGAACACGCGTCAGGAACAGGAGGCCATCGTAATCCAGTACGTACTAGTTTGATTTTCGGTGAGGTCACAATATATTTATATGATTTGTGATTGTTTCTCTTTTAATACTACATATTACACTACTTTGTCAATACACTACTGTCATGAGGCCATGTTTTAGTTCCGTTTTCGTTCCAGTGCAACTAAAAATATAATATGTATATCGATTCGGCTCTATTTGGTTTTCGGTTCAGCTCCGAGTGATTAATTTTAAATAATGTTTCCAATGCCCAATACATAAGCCGGTTCTCACATCTAAACTCACCCGTACGCCCCGCATCCATAAATCAAACCTTCTAAGAACATGGATCTGGGGTTACATATGAAAACCGCGCACATCTGCCTAGCGAAAGTCGCACGTAATCTTCGAAACATATAAATATTTGGATTAGGTGATCGGCGAGTCTGTATTAGAATAACCAATTCGTAGGTGTTCTTATGCATTCTGGCTTCTTTGACTCGCAGCCCGTTAACTTGTCGATCGCAACAGTATATTATTTTTTAACTAAAAAGTCGCGTTCGACCAATCTGCCGAGCTCCATTTGGCAACGTGTGTTTTATGAATAACGATAACGTCACATCTACGTATTCAACACGTTGCAGACGGATGAGTTTTGATGTGAGAACTGGCTAAGATGTGTTGCGCCTACAACAACTGAACGACAACTGAAGTGAGGAGTAAGAACATGTTAACGCGCGTGTTTGAACATATACAGAACCGAAAAAACCGATATTTTTTTTGGTTCGGTTCTGGTAATAGGTAATATAATAAGTATTATTTATTTATAATATTTAACAAAATATTGCTATTTCGGTAACTTACAATATTTATGTCTAAATAAAACACTTAAAAATACGTAATAAAACCATCGTAATACAAGGAACACACATTAAAAAATAGGTAGGTAAGTAGATTATAGATATAATCACATCATATAGGTATATTATTTATGTAGTTTAAACATTAAATTATTTAAAATAAGTAAAGACATCTCATAAAATTCGTATCGAATCTAATTGGAACAGCAAACTAGCGCCACATGTTGTAGAATACGCATTCCATGGTGAAATGTATTCCACGGTGAAATTTTCAACGAAGAATTCGTCATTTGATTAAATGTTGCACGAACTCATGTTTCACGTACTGCGGCGCACGAATAAGTGTTCTACGTTGAACTGTTTACGTACAAATATCCGGATACGCCAATGAATACGAAATATACAAGAATTAACCCATCGCGATGGATTTATATAATATTCACAAGTTTTATTAGGTTCATCGTATAAATTTTGAGATGTAAACGTGTAATACAGTCTCTTTAAAGTAATGAACGACTTTACACGAAGAAATCTCAGTGAGACTTAGTTTGATCGCTTTTAAATCTAATAGTATTAAAGACGTCCTTTTTACATAAAAACAATAGTTTGTTTTTTGCTTTGGCTTCATTTTACGATATTTTTAATATGAAACTGGGCTTAAATAGTATTTTATTGGTTATAATAATACAGAAAATATTTGGCGTTCATCAATCATTATCAAGTCAAAAGTATCAATATAAATTTTAAAATTTTAAAGTTAAATAAACAATACTGAAGGACGCTCTGAGTTTTGCGTTAAGTACTTTAAATTTTAAGAATAATAATTACTCTTCTAAAATATGTTTACATATTAAATGTTGCTCTACCTGTTTTTAGGGTAGCACCATGTATCATACATACTGCAGAATGGACCGTCTAAAACTCAAAATTGTTACATATCCATTGTAATCACTAATAGCCAGATACACTCTGAAGAACAAAATGTGTAAAGACGCAACTCAGGAATACGTCTTTTAAATTAAATTCAAATTCAAATTTATTTATTTTTACATACGGTGAACATCACAAATTATAAATTTAAAACGTTCACAACATGACATTTAAAAACAAAGAAATAGTATTAAGCAGTGTAAAGAATAAATAAATATACTATTCTCTATCTACATCATAAAAAACAATAGATATTAAAAGTAAAGTAAAGGTACAACAATTATAAATTATAAAGTATGGAAGCACACCCAATGATCTTAGTGGACCCTACTTTAAGAATTTATAAAACAAAGCCCACCTATATACTCATCCTCGCGTATGTAGAATATATAAATATCCAAAGCGATTTGGTTGAAAAGAGTTATTGCCCTCCCAATGGGCATCACCAATGGCAGGTTAATTAATTCTGCTCCTTTGGAGAACAAACAACTGAAGCTCCCGATTTCTTAGATAGTTATCAGGGACACACAAGTCAATACCGCCAAGAATGGCAGAGTTCTCATTTACACCAATAATATAAGTCAATAAAAATACGTAGTACATTCATACATAATGAAGGTATATTGTCAAATCACTCCGCAGTTACCCAGGATGAAATTGTTACGTTAAAGACTCGAGCCCATTTCCCTTATAATAATGAAAATATAATAAATTATTTACGGGGTGGTGTATTTTAGTTATTGAAAGAAATATTTGCTTTTAATATTGTCTTGCGGCAGTTCTAAAAGATAGGTCAGCGCGGTGCAACTTTAACTTAGTTTATGGCTTAAAGTAGGTAGTGCCCATGGGAAAGAGGACTACATAGAGACAAAATTAAAAAATGTTTTAAACAGGTAACATAACCTAACAAAAAAAAATGTCGAACAATCTAAGTAAAAATATCCTCACGTTAACTCATACTGACGCATTATTTTAATACATAATATTTACATTTATGCCGTCCAGATCAGACGGTCTGGACGGTAACAGACAGATAGCATATAACTTACAATAGTTATTCTAAAAATTAAAAAAAATATATTTAAATGGGAGTTGCAACTGTTGCAAGCCGTTACTTGCAATACTTCTCAAGTGATAACACTATTTTATTAGCTCCGGTGTGAACTCGGAAACGGCTCACTGGCAGAACATTCAGATTTTTACCATGTTTTGCCTAGTTACGAATATTTATAAAACTACCCAAACATAACATAGTTGTACTGTTTGTTGCAGTCAACTTCTTGTTATAAAACCGATTTCTGCGTAATCTTTTCAATTCAATTCTTCTTCTTCGATGGCGCTACAGCTCAAGTCGAGCCTTGGCCTCCTCCACCGCCGTCCTCCAGCCGGAATGGTCCTCCGCACGTCTTTTACAGTTTCTGATTTTTAGCAGCTGGTTGGCATGTTTTGTAATATTATCACCCCATCGTGTGCGTGGCTTTCCCACTGGCCTTTTCCCCCAGGGTTTCCTTCGAGGATCTTTTTCGGTATCCGTGACTCAGACATGCGCTGGAAATGGCCTGTCTAGCTTAGCCTCTGGAGTTTTATGAAGGTGGAGAGTTTTGAATCTTGGTATAAGCGGTATAGTTCCGTGTTGTACCTAATTCTCCACTCCCCACCATCATTCATGGGTCCTTATATCCGCCTCAGGATATTTTTCTCAAATCAGTCCACCATTTCAGTTGCTTTCATATTTAACGTCCATGACTCGCACCCGTATGCAGCGACTGTGTGTATGACGGTTTTATAGAGCCGGATCTTAGTTTTTCTGTGGACATTTCTGGATTTGAACATGGACAGCAATGAGAAGTACCGGTAAGGAGAAGTACCAAGTAAGTTTAACGGATGTTACAATAATATATTTATATTTGCAAAAACTATGTCTCAAAATTGTATTAACCCATCAATTTTAATTATAAGAGTAGTTATATAAAATTGCATTTTTTATAGAGATATTGCATTTCATTGCAATCGTTTATTGCAAGCAGTATTAAAATTGATGATAGCAAGTTAACTTTCTTGCAAATTTGATGCATTTTACGAGAAATAGTGTTGCGGTCTTAAATTTTGATAAATCGTTTTCAGGCGTTTTTATGGTTTTCCTGGCAACTTCCTTTTCTCGGACAGGTGTGGGGGGAATTTCAACAACATTATTACGGTACACTCCGGAGCCAAAAGATTGTGCACCATAAATCTTATTAATGGTACCTATATCGTATACTAAAATTCTTTTAAACTTAAAAAGTACATTATATTTTAATGTCGATAAAAAGAACACGTTTCGTCACCTTTTGGTGGTTTTTGTTATTTTAAATACTTACTTAAAAATACAATACATTTTTATAATATTTCAGTGGTGTTCATTTTGTAGTTAAATCTGCTTGTAAAATATTCATAATAATTATTAAAAATGTTTGTTCACAGAATATTCTGTAAGTTGATCCTAAAATAATTACAAGATAAAAAGAACTTTTTAAATACAACGTTTTTAAATTTTCTGTTGAATCATATAAACTTGACTTGACTAGCTTAAACGATCGAAAAAAATTGTACTTGATAGAAATAATACTGAAATGGCATATTGATTTACATAGTAACGCACGTATATATTAATAATTTAGTTGCTAGGACCCCAGACCCCTAGCAACCAATAATGGTGTCGAAATAACTTTTCATACAAAACAGAATTAACTAAAAATGATTATAATTCTACTTAAATATGGCTAAAAGTATTAAAAATGCATTGGCATCGTGTTGTGATGTATTCTAAAAATTTTAAATGTCTAGTTAGTCGGGAAGTTAGTTTCAAGATTTGTACTGGACAAAGAACCACCGGACAAATAAGAATACAAGCTAAGAAAAACGTTGTAATAACGAACATTTTTCGTGCAGAATCTTTAAGTTGTTTGAATTTGTCCGAATTAAGAGTGTGATTAAAATTTCAGATTTCTTCTTGACGGTGCAATTCATGTATATTCAAAATTTATTTTTAAAAATGCGTTAAAATATAGAAATAAGTGAGCTTTCTTCAGGTTCACGATTAATGCTCGCGGGATCCACATAAAAACAATCATTAACATCAATTCTTCACTAAAGTACAATCGTAAAAGTTCATTATCGATAAGTAGGTACTCAATAAGCACATTTTTGGTTAATTGTTATTAAGTAAATGGCATTAAAAACGAGATTTAGGTGATTATATTATGATAAAATATATAGGTACTCAGGTAGTTATACCTCCTATCACTTTTGTTTCAATTTGACAACTAAGGGTGTCTAAAACTGCTGTCGAATGCTCCCACATATTTAAATAAACATTACTATGCATTTGGCTCCTAGCATTATTGTCTACTGATGAGATTTATTATTAGTATTTTTAATATTTTATTATATATTTTGAGTAAGGACTGTACATTGTACTAACATCGTTACGATATAACGATGGGATGTCGTGCATTTTAAAAAAAACGCGACACGGCATTTATCTTGCAACAAAATCCCCGTCATACGACGAAGTTTGTATTCCTATTTTTATTGAAAACCTTTTTTTTTCAAGACTAGAACGGGCGACTACTAGATATTGTGAACGAGAAATTATTAAATAAGGCCAATCTCATATCTCGAGAAATTAATTTTTCGAAATTTCTCATTTCTCGAGAATTTTTTTTTAATCGATAAGAGGCAATGACATTATTGATAGACAACGCACTCAGTAAAGTAGCTAGCACGTAAATTCGCGCATAGCGACATTTGCACATGTATAGATAGACGTCACGTGACAAAATTTCGCAATTTCCACTATGCGATATCACGCATCGGGAATTTATAGCAATATCATCTTTATTGTAATGGCGTTAGAACAGTGTTTCTAGTGTCAATGTTCATTTGAACGAGCGATATTGATATTAAAATATGAATTATGCCATTTGGCAGACCCGACAAAAAACATCGGGAATTTATAGCAATATCACCTTTATTGTAATGGCGTTAGAACAAATTAAGCCATTCGGCAGACCCGGCAAAAAAGTGAGTGTCATTTTTTTTCAGATGCTTCGTCCATATTAATTTCATTGATAAGAGGTAATTATTTAAAAAATATGATCTTGTATTCTCGAGCAAACAGGTTTTCAAATCTTGAGTAATGAAAAAAGTCCAGAAGTCCAAAAACTCTAGCCACTAGAACTAATAACTGTGAAAGTTAAAGGTATTTTATCGTCTATAAACTTGAGAATGACGAGCTACTGATTTTCAATAATTTTGAATTTTTTACGATTTTTATTTTAAAAACATTAAATAATATTGTCTATATTTTCAAATTATTTGAATTTCTTTAGTCAGACCGATTATTATTATAATTATTATATTATGTTACTTTAACGTAGAACTTTGTACGTTTCTTACATCATCTAAGTTAGGGGAGACGTACAAAATATTGGATGCTCTAAAACAGTGGTCCCCAACCAGTCCGTGGATCAAATGGTACCGGGCCGCACAAGAAACACTAAATTTATTATTTCTATAGTTTTGGATATCAGTTGTAAAGCTATAAATTTATTAATGTCATTTTCAATAACCTATTCATGCGAAAAAGCATTTTCGTCCATGTCGTCAATAAAATCGAAACAAAGGAATTGACTGGACGTGAATGCAGCATTTCGTCTGTCAGACACAGCACTGCAGCCAAGAATATCCAATATATTAGCAAAGATACAACACCATGTTTTGCATTAGTTTGTTGAAAAAAACCCATTTTTTTGTTTAAATTTAATTGTATCAGACTGTTATGTGCATCAAATAATACCCTAATCTGTAGATTACAATATGTGAGTTAAAATATGGGAGTTGCGAGACTCACTTTGTAAGATAAACACTGGAAATTTCAAACTTGCCCTTAAATACAATCACCACCGGAAAAATGTACTTAAAAATCTGTCCAAGGGTGCAAAGATTTACGAAATGATACAGATTTGTCAGAAGGTAAATGAAAAAACAGGCACGGCCCTGTTGAAGGCCGCGTGAAAAAATAAAAATTTGTCGGATCAAATCGCACCATTGCATCCGTCGACTACCGTAGCAACTGACGCCACCATATAGAGCGAGGTTATTCACATACTATGTATCAGTGGCTAAGGGTGAAATTAAGCTGTTAAGATCCCCCATAAATAGTGCACACTAAACTTTGTCAGTCATACGTATTCCCATAGTATCATATTATTATATTATGACTGTAATAATAAATAAAATTCACAGCTACTCGTATTTAAACCGCTGACTGGTTCAATATAATTATGTACTAGAATATAATGTTTATGTATTACTTTCGACTGTATAAATAACGAATAATGATTTATCAAAATGTCACTCGTATCTAATTACCTGGCTCCCAGTACGTAATATGTACTGTCATTGTGTTTATAGTATCGTAACGACCATTACGCTGCAAATAAAACTCGCTACTGCATTACATCTTCGACTTCTTCATCAACATCCTAAAACACCATAACCCACACATCGAACACTACAGTGTAATAAATTGTGCACTATTTATTGTGGATCTAAACAGCCTACCTCCACCCTTGGCTTCTGATAATATGTATACATGCAACTGAATAAATAAGTTCTGAAACAAGATAAAAATGTATTATTCTCAATACTTTTGGCTTTGATTTACTGTGCAGCCTCAGACATAATTTTAAGCTTAAAAGCACAGTAATACTATATTCAGGTGTTTGCTACTATGCAATGATAATTGTCATGTTAAAAATTAAATTTTTCAATCTATCTTTTCGATTCTCCCTATTCAAAATACTTTTCTTAATTACTGGTAGACCAATCAACTAAATGCGGCATTCACTCTTACAATAAATTAATTCATTAGCCTAAACTCTAAACGATTCTATGTTTTAGTTACGCGCGATTAAAACTTGAATACCTGCACTTTGAATTATTTTATTACTTATACAAAATTACTTTGTTTCTAGCTTACAGACTTGCTTTGGTAAGTAAGTAAAAGTATATTCAAATTTACTGCTCGCTCGCAGTTACTTTACAAATTGCTATTTGCGACATTCTGTCTATGGGTCGTAGTAATTAGACATTTTAATTTGTCATTTTGTGCATTAGATGTTTACCCCAATTAGACTATTATAATAGGATAGTTATATCTAAAAAATAATATACTCGTATTAAAATATTTCATGATCTCGTAAACGGGATTAAATAGGTGTAAATAAAACCTCAGTAAATCGTTGCTTTGGCCACTATGATGATTTTCAAAATGCGAGCAAGAAATGCTACATTTATAATAGTATTGTTGATAAAAAATGTGGTACTATTTTTAAACACCCTACCTTTCTTATTGATTGGTAGTGCACCGAGCATGCGGGATACTAATAACAATAATTCGCGGTAGTTTTAATTGAATAGAGGTTAGGCTGAATAAAGAATTTACTGAAATTTTGCAAATTGAGAATAGATACATCATCTTCTTCTTATTGTGCCATGCTCTAGCGAAAGTCGGCCACCATCAAGGCGATTTTATCTTTGTCGTCTGCTACCCGGAATAGTTCAGTGGAGCAGCACTCATACCAATCACAGAGGTTTTTAAGCCACAAAATGCGGCGTTGTCCTCTGCTACCCTTCCTATTGATCTTTCCTTGAATGACAAGTTCGGGAATGCTGTATTTTTGTCCTCTCATAATGTGGCCGAGATACTGTAGTTTCCTGGTTTTGATACTACGTAGAACTTCTCGGTCCTTCCCCATTCGATTGAGAACTAACATTTGTCAACCGGTCAGTCCAAGGAATTTTGAGAATTTGTTTATACAGCCACATCTCGAAAACTTCGAGTCTCCGTGACATCTCTTGGTTTAGCGTCCATACTTCCATACCATAGAAAAGAATTGAGAGCACATAACAACGTACCATACGCAGTCTCAGACCTAGGTTAAGATCTCGATTGCTAAGGAGGCGTCTCATTTTGAGACAGGCGCTCCTTGCGATCTCAATTCTAGTTTTTATTTCCTGAGACTGGTCCCATTTCTCATTGACCCATGTACCTAAATATTTATAATGGGTCACACGTTTGATTGGTTCGCTGTCAATGACATCTACATCTACAATCTCTGTTTAAACATAATAATACCGTTTTTATAATTTGTCACACGTGCACCTTTTTATTGTTTGACATCGAAAGATTTATAGATGTTGTATTTGATGTTTCTTGGTAGCAAGAATACAACATATTGTTATATTATATTGCTTAGCAGAAGTGTATTTCTTGCGCGTGTGCGTGACAATGGATTAAGGGGTTAGGATTAACCTAACCGAAAAAAACATCGTTCAAACACGCGCGTTAACATGATCTTATTCCATACTTCAGTTTTAGTTTGTCAATTTATGGCTACGGCCGTATGTTGTAGCTTAACCACTGGGGAATGCCAAAAGAAATGGCGTATTTCAAAAAAACACTACCTTATTCTTTGGGCAATAATCATTATAAATCAATCATTATTCGTAGGATATTTATCACATTTGAATGGTTAAAGACATAACTTATAATCAATATCTTTAGAATTATCTTCAAATGTGTTAATCTTGCCCATTTTTTGAATAATAAAATCCCTAATTCTTGTAAAATTTGGGATCACAGAGATTATCATTATTATTTTTTATCGTAAATATTTCACTATAATAATGTCAACATAAATTATACTGATTTATAAATGCGTTTAAAAATCAATAAATGTAAAAAATCTTAACACCACTACACATTTATGTACCGAAATATTACTAAATTCTAAAACATGAGAGCGAGAGGTTTAAAAGAATACTATTTTATGCAATAAAAATACTTTATGCAGTCATCAAATGTTTAAAATAATTATAAAGGATAATAAGGCTTCAAAATTATATAAATAGATTATCTACAACGTTTAAGGAATGTCCAGGATCATGCTTTGAAAATAGAATAAAAGCTCCATTTTGACCTACGCTGAGCACGTCCGCCCTTAAGAAAACACTTGATTTGTCGTTTCGTAGTACGTGTATTTTATCATACGGTCACATAATATAAATTACGAATATATTATGTAACGTAACATTTTTGACGGACAGGTGCATCCAAGCGAAGTCTACTGACGGAAGTGAGTTATTAGTGCCTTGTCATTTGGGGTATCCGTTTCTCTGTTGTCTATACGCCAGCATGGGCATAGACTACAGCAGGGTTTCCCAAACTTTTTCTGCAACGGAACACTTCGCAAACCCGGTAATTTTAGATTGATTCCTACTAGTTAAAGTACTCTTCTGACAAACTCGCCCAGAAATCATTTAAAAGCTGATCTTCAAATCAGAACTTCACTTGCGCTTAAGCACTGCTGTTTTTTTTTTTTTTTTTTTCTAGATGCCTTTATGGATACCTCGCATTTACTATGGAGGTTTCTTAAGGACTTTGGCACGCAATCTACTCTACTTGATGCTAGTCAAATGAAAATTGTGCCGGCTGAGAGAATATGCCTTATTGAAAACTGTTCTTCTACCCGCATCGAGTATTGCTAATTTGAATTCGGCCAGGGCCTATGAAACCGCCTTGCAAAAACCCTGGAAAATTTTTAGTGGCGCAAGGCGGAGGTGATTCTGATGAATATTTTGTCGTATTCATTGGGAACTGAGGACTGCGATTTGTAGTTGAGTTTTTTCCCGTGGTAAAAGAAATGTCGCATAGGACTGATATTCTAAGTATATACTTATCTTACCACGGAACATAGTTTGGGATCTGGACCACCCTGGACTACAGTATGACAGTTATTGTTGCTGGTAAGACCTCTAGAGGTAGCTTCCCTTATTTTGAAAAAAAATGTTTGGCAACTATAGTTAATATTTTCCTATTTTAAACTATGTTTGGGTTGAGAGTGGCCTCTGTTGAGTAGTAGCGAAACGATATTTAATTTTTGATCGTCCGTTTCAACATTTATAAATTTGATGTTAAAACATCAAAAGATGTACTTTTAATACTTATCTAATCTTATAAAATAATACATGCTTATTTCAATACTGATGTTTGTGGAAACTTCTATAAATTTGTAAATATAACAGTTTTTGTTGCTGGTAAGACCTCTACAGATTTTTAGTTTTATCAACGGAACCAAATAATATTTAAAATAAATTCACGGGGGTATAATTCTATCCGTTATACCTATTGATTACATAATTGCAATTAATCTCAGATTATTTACACTTGAGAGCGTTATTTCTTTTTTCCAATTAAGTATATAATATTATTCAGAATACAACAGATTTCCAGATACTTTTTCGGATTGCAAACGACTTATGCAAAAAAAACGTATCCGGCAATTCGTACGTAAAAAGTTCACCGCAGGACACTTATTCGTGCGCCGCAGTCCATGAAACATGAGTTCGTGTAAGTAACATTTAATCAAATGACGAGTTTTTCGTTGAACATTTCACCGTGGAGTATATTTGTAGCATACTACAACATGTGGCGAATTTTATGAGATGTCTTTACTAGGTTAGGTTAGGGTTAATCTAATTGGAACAGTACTATTTGCAAACTATCGCCGCATTTTGTAAGATACGTACAAAAGAATGCCATGGTGAAATGTTCAACGAAGAACTCGCCATTTGATAAAATGTTATACGAACTCATGTTTCACGTACTGCGGCGCACGAATAAGTGTCCCACGATGAACTGCATACGTACAATTTACATGTAACCAAAAAAAATCGGTGTGTGTGTACTTATTTACGCGCGTTAGAAGTTAAACTTCTTTGGAGAAACAAAATAAAATAATCGCACACCGCGGTATTCAAAAATTTACATCAACCAAAAATATTCAAACAGTTAGAAAATAGTTTTCACATAAACTAATTATGTAATACCAAACAAAAGTAACGTACCTATCACATTATTAAAAATAATAAGCTAAGTTTTGACAGCTAATCACATATAAAAGGGAATAGGTACAATTCACAACGCGAAAGAATATTTTTCACCAAGCAACATAATATAATATACTCCTTATTCTATGATCACTATGGTCGGCTATGATCACATCATTGCGCGAGACGTCATGTTTCAGATCTGTCAAATAATAAAGTATGATATAAGGTAGAATTGATGTTTTAATAGCCTCATATTAATAAAAGTAGAATAAAGGAGCGTCGCTTATTGGAGCGCCGCTGTTTTATTTCTAGACACTTTAACCTATATCACTAAATAAATTATTTAATTATTTATCGTTGTTTTTATTTTATTTTGGCCAACAATAATAATAATAAATTCGTTTCTTAGGCAACGGAACAATTCTTCGTACATATAATAATAAATTCGCTGCCTAGGCCACTGAATTTATTATTATACTGTATAATTGTCACGATTGCATTATCATACTGTGGCGTAAAGGCAGTGCGTTCGGCTGATAACCGAACAATCGTGGTTCAAATCCAATCAACTGCGATTTTTTTCGTGTGAAAAAATAAATTATGTGTTACATGTCACACGCCAAAAATACACTCTGATCTGATTTTCCAAACGCGCTTAAAGAAGTATAACTTCAAAAACAAAGTCGCCATTTGATTGTTTCCGAGTCTTCTTAGGTACACTCTGTGCATGGTATTTAGCGGCAGAAAGCCTAACTCCTGTTGGCTTGAAAAACAGGCAATCCAAGTTTAAATTATTTTGAGGCATCCTCAACAGATGGCCGAGCCAGGTCCATCGTTATCTTTTCCCTTCCTGTATGATGAGTGGCTGCATGACTTAAAGATTGGTTATCTTGATCCTTGTCAAAACATCCCTCAAGTGATATGATCACAAAATATTTAAATCTGATTACAATAATCGTTATTGTATAGACACACCTCCAGTAACGCAAACCAGGGTCGTAAACCTTTTGTGCCCCGCATTATTATATCCACGAGCCGCGTCCGATTGGTCCGCGTCACACAAAGCGTATAAAACTTTCCGATCGTAAACGGGCTCGCGATCCGCAGTTGCCGGCCTCTGCAATAAAAAGGATCATACATTTTAACAGTTATATTGCTTGTTTGGAGGTGTTACCTGTAAATTGCAGAGACTTACGTCATTGTAACTTTTCGCGAAGCTAACTTTTACTATGAATGGACAGAAACAATTTTTGGACTATTACAAGGAAGAATTAATATAATATTTATTATATATTATTATTTTACCATGTTCGATACTAATAAGATCATTTTTGATCCAGAGTGGAAATTTTGTTTTTACGAGAAATGGATGTCAGCCATTGCTCAACGTATTAGGTCCATATTCTGACTCAAACACAAATTAAAAAACAATATGTATACTTGCCGTTTGTATTATACAAAAATATAAAAAATAATAGTTATTAATATTATATAAACTAGTAAATAAGTAGATAATACAATCATAGATGGATAGATATATATACATAATAGATATAGTCATAGGTTATATATATATATATATATATTCATTAGATTTAGTCAATTAACTGTCATTTACCTTTGTTTGTGAGAAATAAAAAGGCTTTTTATTTATTTATTTATATATTGTGTACTTGCCAGACCCAGGATTCGAACCTAGGACAAACGAGCTTATAGGCTGACGCTTAAGACGCGCGGCCATCGTGGGTGGGATACAAAAACAAATTAAGTATATGCATTGATTTAGTTAATTATACAAAATAAGAAAAGTAGACCAGCGCATCTATTCTATGTACAAGACGGCTGTCGATGGTAATTTTGTATCGAAATATTAACACTTATTGTAATAATTATGGTAAGTCAGCCGTCTAAATAGTCAAAACTGTCTATCTCGCTTTAAAATTTACCAAAGCCAAAAGAGGTGCTGTTAAATAAAACATACCACTTATTGTAACAATCACAAATAACTTATTGTAATTGTTTAAGGGGGGACATGCTCGTCGAAGGTCAAAATTGAGTTTTTATTGTATTTTCAAACCATGATCCTGGACACTCCTTAAACGTTGTAGATAATCTATTTACATAATTTTGAAGTCTTGTTATTCTTTATAGTTATTTTGAACATTTGATGACTGCATAAAGTATTTTTGTTACATAAAATAGTATTATTTTAAACCTCTCGCTCTAATGTTTTAGAATATAGTCATATTTCGGTACATAACTGTGCAGTGGTGTTAAGATTTTTTACATTTATTAATTTTTAAACGCATTTATAAAACCATAAGTATAATTTATTATAAGATAATTTTTGTAAAATATTCACGATAAAAAATTATATTGATAATCTCTGTGATCCCAAATTTGACAAGAATTAGGCATTTTATTATTCAAAAAATATACAAGATTAACACATTTGAAGATGATTCTAAAGATATTTATTATAAGCTATGTTTTTGACCATTCAAGTGTGATAAATATCTTATGAATAATGATTGCTTTATAATAATTATTGACCAAAGAATATAAATAGATAAATACAAAATTATATAAATAGATTATCTACAACGTTTAAGGAGTGTCCAGGATCATGGTTTGAAAATATAATAAAAACTCAATTTTGACCTACGACGAGCACGTGGGCCGTTAATAAGTGCCAATATTTCGATGTATTCAATAGATGCACAGGAAGAAGAAGTTTTTCTTAGACTAAAAACCAGCATTAGTGGTTCGAACAACGTTGTATATTTCAATTACAGAAAAACATTTAATTATACAAGTTGCTTTGATGTAACATTATTACGTTAATTAGAATGTCACACTCTGATAAATACTGTACATTTTATGTAACAATAAAATTAAGAACGGTCTAAAAACTTCCAGCGCTAATGTATTGTTTTCTTTCAGATTTTCACATTTTCACATGTTACTTTTCAACTCTGTTTACACTGTGAGCGTCGAAATAATAATAATTTTAATGAGGAAAAAGCTATTTTCATTTAGTCGCCAGTGTTCAAAGGGGAGGTGGGTAGGTACGTAAGTTTTTGCGTACATTTAAAGTTGCAGCTTGCGTTTTACATTTTGCACAACTGCAAAGTTAATTACGGAAACATTTCGTGAAGAAAATTAAAAAAAAACCTCCATCGTGCTAAAAGTTGCTTGCTGGAAAAATAATAATAAGCATACGTTTTACAAAAGAATACTTATGTAATTTTAAAATATTACATTGACCACAATGATTTTTTAAGTATAATTTGGAATACCTTATAAGCATTTATCTTCTCAACAGAACAGTGACAAAACAGAACAGCCAGGGGAAAAATGAAACATTAATTTTTGTGGAATCTATTAAGGTTAGGTTAGATCATTATTTCGTTCTACCTAGACACACAATCATTTTGAACATATTTTACTGATTAAGATGAGAAACCCTAAACTTGCCGGCAACACCAAGTTATGTCCAGTTTATTTGAGGCTTTCTAGTGATTAGGAATGCAAAAGTTAAGTATATAATTTGATTAATTATGGCGTATTAAAAATCTGTGCTATTAAAAATCTATCAACATAATAGAGATGGGACAATTTCAATAATAAATTGGGTCTAGGACGATTTGGCACCGGACAACTGGACGCCACGGAATTCGAAAATAAATAGACGTTAGGTACTTATAGTTACTTTAAAAAAATATATTCAATATTATTATTTATACTTCAATGATTATATTATGATTTAATAGTTGGTAAGAATGTAAATATGCTGACGTAAACAATGATTTAATCGTGCATATGTTTAAGTTCCAACGAAAAAAGAGTTTTTTATTTAATATAAAGCCTTAGGCATGGTAATTCTCAATCCGCGATAAAGAATACATTATTTTAAGAGTAAAATGAATTCAAACTACTAAGTAGTAGATAGAAACTGATTAAAATACCTCGTCTACACGTGTCTACGATAGTGCAGCGTCCAATTGTCCGGAGGCCAGTCGTCCCATTCCCAATAATTTTATATTTTTCCTGAAAGGTCATAGTTTTATTTATCGTTGTTCTGTTTTGTCATGGAACCCTACCATTTAAATAAAAATATTCCAATTTAATGGGAAAAAATTGTCTTATGTCATTGCATTTTATATTTCTGATTTTATCAAGAAGTGCAGAATAATATTATCTTCCAATCTTGGCAATACTCTTTGAATACTCCGATAATTAAACGAGTAAACGAACTAAATATCGCATTCTAGTATAGATTTAGAATGCGACATTTAGTTCGTTTACTCGTTTAATTATCGGAGTATTCAAAGAGTATTGCCAAGATTGGAAGATAATATTATTCTGCACTTCTTGATAAAATCAGAAATATAAAATGCAATGACATAAGGCAATTTATTTTTTCCCATTGAATTGGAATATTTTTATTTAAATGGTAGCATTGAAGTGACAAATGGATTGTCTCATCCAGGGTTTCGTCCCTGTTTAGGTAAAAACTTTAACGTCGTGGTCTCACATATTATTATTTTTCAATTTGTGTATGAGTCCGAGTATGGGTCCCCATAGTCCCAGAGTCCCAATAGGTTGAGCAAATGGCTAACATCCATTTCTCGTAATCCATTAACACACACTACCACTCTCTGGAGGTCCATATGATCTTATTTCGATCGGACGGTTACATGCAAGTTGTACGTATGCAGTTCATCGTGGGACACTTATTCGTGCGCCGCAGTACGTGAAACATGAGTTCGTATAACATTTTATCAAATGACGAGTTCTTCGTTTAACATTTCACCGTGGAATACATTTGTACGTATCTTACAAAGTGCGGCAATAGTTTGCAAATAGTACTGTTCCAATTAGATTAACCCTAACCTAACCTAACCTAACCTTACCTAGTAAAGACATCTCATAAAATTTTCTACATGTTGTAGCATACGTACAAATATACTCCACGGTGAAATGTCCAACGAATAACTCGACATTTGATTAAATGTTACACGAACTCATATTTCACGTACTGCGGCGCACAAATAAGTGTCCTGCGGTGAATTGTTTACGTACAAATTTCCGGATACGGGACTGGACACGGTCGGAATTGTAATAATCTTTATAATGAACAAGATTTATAAGATTTTTTAATACATTCCGATTAGCTCAACGTGGCATTGGATTGATGATGGTTAAAAGTATTAAAAGAATGCATTGTCATCGTGTTTTGATAAATATTCTAAAAGTTTCAAATCTCTACCTAATCGGGAAGTTAGTTAAAAATCGATTGCAATATTTGTACTGGACCAACAAAAAAACAAGCTAATAAAAACGTGGTAAATAAAAAAGTAATATTAATGACGCTCAGTTCATTACAAGGGTTCATATTATGTGTGTAGTAGTACAGCTAAATAGGGTGGATACATTATTGAAGTTGATTGAGTAGTACATGTACATTGCAATAGTCGAAATACCGATAGAATGTTTTTAATAATAGTTACTTAATTAGTTGCTTAGAGCGGAATGCAGAAACATTTGTCATAACTAAAATTTCCTTAGCAGAAAACACTATGCAGAAACATTGTTCTTAGTTAAGATCACGTTCGTTTTTTCTATTGAAAATAATACCATATTTAAAAATTCTCTTTCCTATAGTTTAGGTAAATTATTGTATAATTGTTAAACGATGACAAAAATATGACAACTGCACTTTATAAATTCAAAAACTAAAAAAACACATATCGCACCGTAAGTGTAAAACCATGGCATCTGCAAAAAACATATTTTGGATATATTAGGGTTTGAAGTCTTCGTTTTGTTAGGAGAAATAGAGTTTCTAAAAAAAAAACAATAATATTTGGTTTCTATCTACATTATATTGCATGTTCTTTCAGTTACTTCACTTTTACATTATCAAGTTCACGATTTTTGCAGTTGTTTTGCATTTCATCTCGAAATTGAAAAATTTGCAGATGCCTTGGTTTTACACTCACGGTGCGATATTAATATTTAATTATAATACTCTTTTGTTTCCGTTATCAGTCATTATATGTGATTCCACAGACACCGCAAAATATTTTTTTAACATGGTAACACTAGCGTCAAGTGTCATTCTATCATCTGGCATCTTGTATTTCTGCGGGCTGGCGTATAAAAGTAAAATAATTTTCTGCAAGTACATGCCAAACGAATTAACACTATCAATATCCATATTGAGATACATTGTTAAATGAATTTGAGTGTATGGACTATTTTATAGACATGCGAATTTATTTTGACAGCAGCTGTCAGTGGTAAATGGTAATACAGAAGGGGGCGTGTTCATAACAAAAGTAGTCTATGGTTAAGAATTCCGTAACTCTTTACTCAGGATTGTCTATAGTTAAGTCATGCTTTTCGGCAACTTATCCTTAGGATCGAAATCTTTGATTGTGCATGCCGCTCTTAGGGTGTCGTTGGATTAAACAAAAGACAATTTATCCTCGCTGGGAAGATTCATAGAGAGAAGAGTTTATGCATTCATAACATACCTACCTTTAATTTTAAAAAAGATACGCGCCATCGCGTTTTTTTTTCAAAAATCATAAATCGTAATTATTTTGATAAGAATTAATAATTCTTATTAAATTAAATTACTTAACACAAAAAAGATTTTGTTATGTATTCGTTATTTTTTGTGTAGCAAAATCACAATTCAAAAGGCTTTGCTTTTTGAGCATACATAATTTGAAAATACTTCTGAACCAATAGAAAAAAATCTTTTTAAAAAAATACGACACCCAACAGGATTCAACTATGCGTCTCTCAGGTTTCGCGCCCACGTGCATTGACCACTCTGCTTTAGGAATCTTATCTAATTGCGACGAATTTTTACTAATGGTATAGAATGGTTTTTATTTATTTATTACTTAGAAACACTTTGGGCCCACGTTGGTCGCCAATTATAGTAAATTTTAGTTCCAGTTTTGGTATTTATTCCGAGTTCACAAAGATTAATCAACAATAACAGAGAATACTTCAAACGGCACACGAAAATAGATTAACTATATAAGATGACTCGCTCGACCAAATAACCAGATGAACTTGCCAAAGGATTAGTTAAGTTCAGGTCGGTATCACATTTTAAAACTAGATACCACACTTATCACTAGAAACGAATCTCGATAGTGTAAAGTGCTTAGTCTCAAAATAGAGGACATGTATGATCAAAAGGGTCAGAGCTAATCAAACTAGACTGACTGGCTGTGAGAGATCTGCGAGAGATATCTATTACGGTGTCGACATATAGTTCAATCCGAATCCATCTACATAGAGCTTGCGGCGTCCAGTCAATGGACAGTGCCATCCAAAGGTCTTTTTTTTAAATCACGCCACTAAACATAGAGTTAAGTCTTAGTCTGTCTACATAGCGCTAGCTAGGCCATATAGGCCGCGCCATCTATGGGTCTGTTTTTAAAGTCATGTCGCTATAATGGTTTTTATAATACTCTCTGAAGCACTTTCTAAATTGCGATGCTATTGGCAATCCATTGTATTTTAAATCTATTATTTATCATAGTATTAATATACCTTAATGACTAACCGACGTCACGGATCACTCCAAGATTTTTTTTTAACTTACTTCCTTACTTGAACTTGCTAATAATTTAATTAATAAATCTGCAATTTCTTTCGTATGTATCTATATTTCAGTGTCCAAGACACAGTTTTCTAATAATAATCTTATTTTCTTTAATATTGTACATTATAGCAGTTAAATTAAAAATAATTTATAATGTAGGTTATCATTAAATAACCGCTGGATGTTTTTAAAATTCAAAAAAATAATTTACTCTCTTTAAACTGTGCAAAAAATAAAATGAAAAATCTTTGTGATAATATAATATTTTTTAACTTTTCCACTAAGCCGTGTAAAATAACGATGACATATTATTTTTTTCACTAAACCGAGACCAGATTCGTGGTTTAAAGTTGTGGGAAACATAAAAAACGAACATAATGCAAATTCCCTTGGTTCGTGTTGTATGAAGCCTGACCGAAAATCCACACTTTACCGCAAACGGACTATACGGGCGAAAAACCGCTATACAATTTTTAAATGCACAAAATACTGCTTTTGCTGCTGTGTAATGTTATATCATATTAATTTGTCAACATTTAAATTTTTTGATAATAATTACAATCCAAAAGATATACATTACTATTTAAACAGGCATTTTGCGGGACAAAAATTGTGAATGGAGCTCTATGACCCCGTTCGATTTACTGGCCGCGAAATTCTAGCATTTCCGATCTCGAAATTTCCGGATTCAATTATTTATTTTTTTTAACTTTATATTGAGTTGTTTTATTTAAGGCTATACCTTTACCTTTTTATTAATAAAAATACCCACTTACAATTTTATACAGAAAAATAAAATTTTGAAAACAAAATACATAACATTAGCATAGTTCGCGTGAGCTTTCTATAGGAAAGAGATGACCGTATACTATACAATCTACAATTTTGTGAGATTCAATATGAACATTAATTCAATTTTCATAGCCGATTTTGGCAAAATTCATGAATTCAAGATTGAAAACCTAACCAAACCTAACAAATAATCCAGTATATCGGCTATTTTCAAAGTTTGTTTGCCGCTGGCTTCCTGTAAATCGACAAGAACCGTGTGATATTTAGACATCAACTTTATCTCAGTACTATACGATCCAAAGAGGTTGGAGCTTAAGGCTATACTTCAGTTGAGGCATGGTCTAAAAAGATCGTGGCTGGGCGATGCGCGGATTGCGAGTCGCGGGTGCAAATGACGTATGCTGAACGAATTATAATTTGTCATATAAATCCAACATGCGTCCATTGAATTTATTGTTCTACGCGCTTGCCGTACTCGCGGGGGTGCTACCCCTCGATCTGCACGTCCAAGTCAGAGGATCGATCACCCTCCTCTTGAGGGGGATCAGCACAACACTCGCCGGTGTCCATCTGACACCACCGCAGAGATCTGAGAACTTTCCTTACAGGAAGACTGTAAGTGACATTGTGTACAAGACCGCATTTGCGGCATGGCAGGCGAGGTGGACCGCCTCCCCCAAGGGGCGGCACACTTACCGTTTTTTTCCAGACGTATTCTGCAGGCACTAAACTAGAAGACTCCAACCTTCGCACTGGATTAGCCAGTTCCTCACCGGCCATGGCAACTTTGCCGCCAGACTCCACGAGTTTGGCTTGATAGTAGATGGGCCGGGTTGTACCTGCGGGCATGACCACCAAGATGTTGAACACATCCTCTGGGATTGCCCGCTTATGGAATTCGAACGAGCGGAGCTGTTTGCCAGGGTCCGTCCTCACACGGGCCCAATTGGTCATGGAGATCTGGTAGCAACCGAGGCCAACTTTGCGGCATTTGAGAAATTTTCAGCGTCGTATGGGGAGCGGGATAGTCCCGACTCTTCTGTAGACTCATCTATTTCAATTCGTGACACTCAGTATGCGGGTACACAAAGCGCTTAACGTCAGCGGACAGCAGAGCCAGTCCAAAAACAAACATTTTCTTTCTTAACTTTCTTCTTTAAGCACTACGGTGCATGGTTGCAGCATCAGTCCCGTGCGGCTCCGTCTCGGGACGGAATGAGCACTTAAAATCTCTTCTTTCAGACACGATTAAAGCGTCATAGAAAGCGGCCGTGCATATCCACGGTTGTGCATATATGACGGGTGGTGGTGGGCACTTTAACGTATGTTCTATTAGTAGCAATAATAATATATTCATTGACATGTTTTCTTTTTAAAGTAAATGGGTAACGTTTTCAGTCATCTTTACACGATTTAAGAATTAATACCCCCGTCGCCATCACGAAACAAATTGACGTATTCACACCTCGACGTTCGCTCTCCGAGTGCCAGCAAGTCCAAAAATTTCGTCGCGCCTATAGTTGAAAATTATTTTCCGTTTCACTGAAGTATCGTCTTAACATGAAAAAGTAAATTTGGTCATTTTTAAAAGATCATTATTGTGTGGAAATTGCGATTCAAGGGCAGAATGCTAAAATGTCAACGTTATTTAAAACTAATTATGAATTACACCCACGCTGGCCGCGCAACTTAAGCGTCGACATATTATAACGTCGTAAGTCAAAGGTTCGAATCCTGGGTCTCGCAAGTACACATATTGTTTTTCAATTTGTGTATGTATGAGTCAGAGTATGGACCTAATAGGTTGAGCAAGTGGCTGACATGCATTTCTCGTAAAAACAAAATCTGTTAATACAAAACTCCACTCTGTGGAGGCCCATTTATGATCTTATTCGGATCGGACATGGTCAAAAAAATATATATTGTTCATCAACGAGTGGACAACGGCTAGATAAATAATGTAGTCATACCGTAGCCATTAAGCTTCAAAGCTCAGCAGATTTTCATTTCAGTAAATAACTAGGAATCGGGAGTGCAAGGAGCTAGAGAAAACTTTAATCCAGCTCTGCATTGACCATAGCTGACAATATGTATTAAATAATAGGTTAACATATTATAGACCAGTGTTTCCCAAAGTGTGGTACGCGAACCCCCTGGGGTACGGTTTGGTGGGGTACGCGCTGCATCGGGCTTGGCTGCGCCTGGTGCAACAAGCATTAATACAACATCAATACAACAACCATCCTTTAACGTTTATGGCATGCGGAAGAAGAGGATTTGTTGGAATTAGCTTCAGATGGATTCTTGAAAAATAAATATATGGAGTGTACTTTAACATCATTCTGGTTGCAAATGGGAGTCCTGAAATACATACTGCCTTTTCTAACTTCATATCTATGTAAAGTTGCTTTTTCAGCATTTGTAGACATTAAGTTAAAAAAAGGAACACAGTTTTGGATGTGGAACCGCATCTCAGATTAAAATTAACAACCAGGGAACCAAATTTTAATTATCATGATCTGTCTCAACATAAAAAAATTTCATCCTTCTCATTGATTATAATGAATGTTATTTATAATATAACTTTTACATATTTATTTAATTTATATTTTATTATGAATGAATTTTATTTTTCGTTTATTATTATTTTGTTTATACACCTACTAAGAAAGGAATAAATCAATATTTTTTGATTGTTATTAAAGTATAGGTATGTAATTTTTTTTTGACGAGGGGTACCTACGCATTGTTACGAAATTTATTGAAGTGGAACACATATGTCGAAAGTTTGGGAAACACTGACTAGACCAGGGTTTTTCAAACTTGTCCTGCGATGGAACACTTCTTAGTGTACCTAGGCAAATAATACATTATCAATAAATTTCACAAAAAAATTAAATAAAACAATAATTATTCAACAAAACACATAAACTTATGAGTGAAAGAAGTTTTGAATTTCTTAGACAATTCCTTAAATTGCTAATCTTCTTGGTATCAGGCATAATATTAGAAAGTTGAATTCTTATATCTGGTGTGGCATTGAGTCTATTCCTGGACTTTGATTTCGTTGCAGCATAATAAAAAAATCCTACTTCCCATAAATATGTTGCAGTAAACGTAAGTAAAACAATACAAGCTTGCTTTGACTCAAAGGGGTACAATCCTGATAAATTTGCGGAACACCAGTGATCCGCGAAACATAGTTTGGGAAACCCTGGTAGACAATCAGAAAAACGGGAACAATTAAATTTTAAAATCATCTTTTCAGGCATGAAATGTCATTTTATGAGGCATCTCTTTGCTAATAATCCATTACCAGTCATGTAACTTTCAGCGATTGGACTTTGAGAATCACTTATTTACTTTAACGTGAGCGCCAATAATTTATAATTATGATAAAAAATACTTAAAAATTTATATAGCTCATTCCTCAGTGATTCAACTAAACATGCGTGCTAGCCGCTCTAGGAGTTGTGAATTGTTATGGGACTTGAGACATCTTGAGCTCACCAATTAGGCAGCTTTTATTCCTGTTCCCGCTTTTAAAAGTTTTGCAAAGCTCTTTAAAACACGAGACAAATAATTGTAAGTTTATTTTTCAGTAATATAATAAATACTATAATATGTTATTTGTTACGAATTTAATGAGGTTTTATGATTCCCGATTTAAATAAATTTATATTTCGTATTATACCTTTTTTTTCTTATATTTATTACTAAACTACACGAAGTAAAACAAATGCTACGTATTTATTCAATCATTCTTCAATATTTAACATAGGTACAGAAGATTTAGGATTTTTTTCGACCATGTTCAATCCTAATAAGACCATATGGGCCTCCACAGAGTGGAGGTTTGTATTAACAGATTTCGTTTTTACGAGAAATGATGTAGACTACCTATTAGGTCCATAATCTGACTCAAACACAAATTTAAAATTAAAATGTGTATTTTCTAGACCCATGATTTAAACATGGGACCCACGACACTATAGGCCGATGCTTAAGCCGCCCGGCCATCGTGGGTGGGGTACAAAAAACAGATTATATGCATTGATTTAGTTAATTATACAAAATAATGAAGAGTCGAAAAGTAGACTAAGGAGAAGAAGTTTTTCTTAGATTAAAAAAAATTGCATTAGTGGTTCGAACAACGTAGTAATTTTTAATTATTATTAGTTATTAATTATTATAAGTTTCAAATGTCTAGCTAGTCGGGAAGTTAGTTAAAAATCGATTGCAAGATTTTCACTGGACAAACAACCACCGAACAAACAAGAATGCGAGCTAATAAAAACGTTGTAAAATAGATACGTTTGATAAAATCTAGAAGAAATTTCGGTACAGTTCGGTTGTGAGGAATACAGCGGAAAACAGATTTTGAAAATAGCCGATATACTGAATTATTTGTTAGGTTAACCTAACCTAACCCAACCTAACCTTACCTTAACTAACCCAAACTAACAAATAATCCAGTATATCGGGTATTTTCAAAATATGTTTTCCGCTGTATTCCTCATAACCGAACTGTACCGAAATTTCATTTCGGTCGATTCCTCATGAGTAGAATTTGGCATTTCAGGGTATAAGCCCGTGGCTAGCCTACAAGCGGCCAGATCGAGCGAAGCCAAAAAATGTATGGGGACCACCATGAAAGCGCGGAGAGTGAGCGGTAGACAGTCTGGCCGCTCGTCGAATTTGCAGCGTTTCGAGCGGCTAGCTAGCGGTGTGTCAAACAAAATTGACTGTTCCCCTCGCCCTTCGTTTCCCCGACTTCGAAAAACGTCTGCAATCGGTAGCATTGGGCGGCCGCTGCTACATTTCATTCGGATCACAAAACATTTTGTGTTTTACGCGCGTCTTAGTTTGCTATTCATTTTTATTTGACGGAAAATACCTACTAAACCCATATTATTATAAATTACACTAGCATGTACCTATATTTTAATTTTTTTTTTAAATATGTATAGGTATAATTAATAATCTAATGCATTTAAGTTGTGTACTATGTATTCCATTTGAGTCGTTTTTTGCGACCCGGGTTTCGCCTTTCGGCATCTTCAGGCACTATTAACACTCACCAATGGTAAACACACGCTGTCAACAAATGCAGTTAATTATAATAAAATTAATACAATAAAGTAGGTAAAAAGCTTATTACCTACATTTTGCCTGAAGATGTCGAAAGGCGAAACCGGGTAGCAAAAAACGACTAAAATGGAATAGTACAAAACTGAAACCCATTAAAATTTAAATTCAAATTCCATCAAGTAACATAAATATACATTCATTACATGAATTATTCATGAGTATGTACATATTTATATAAAACCTTTATAATATTTTATTGTACTCGTATCTATGTACGAGTACCTAGTTTCATTAATGAAAGTGATATTTACGAGATATCTACTCGGAATGTTAGCTATTTAGTTCTATATTCTATTATTTGATTAAGTCATTATGAATACTTATTTCTAAAATAGGCAAGTAAATAATTTTAAGTCTAGGTACAAATAGTTATGAAAAATATTAGCAACGGTCCTTCAATTGGTAGGTATATACGGTATAATTCGTCCTAACCAACGTGAGAAACGAATAATTTATTTTGAGATAAGAGATAGACAATGGATAGAGATGTTAATAATAATTATTTAGGTTCATCGGAACAGCGCTACGCTTACCAACCGGTCTGCCAGAAGCAATTGAGAAGACAGTGTGCCGCAGCATTTTACTCCATTTCTTTCATTATCAATGTTATAAACTAGCGATCACCCGCGACTTCATCTGTGTGAAATACGGACATATGGAATGAAAACTGATTCGATTTGTATTTGTTGAAATCCATGAGATAAACAGAAATTAGATAAAGGTGTTCGACTCATTACCCGCACCATACCACGCCACTCCACCACTGATGTAGGACTACTATACCGACATATTCGTGAGTAACAATATATACAAGTGTGTTATTTGACAATGGTTGAATATAGACGTGCGCCATTCGTTCCGTACCTCACCTCACCCCTCCTGCTGCTCTACAACAGGTAGTCAATTTAAAAAAAACAATAACATAAGTATTATGTCTATACTAATATTATGTGTCATCAGTCATCACTCAAATCTTCAATGTTTATTGAATAGGGAATTAGATACATTGTTATATTTACTAAGTACGTTGGGAGTTTGAATTTGTGGTTTTAATTTTATTCTTTAATATGGGGGGCCTCAACATCGGTCAGTGACTCAGCCCTTCAAGTCTCTATCATAATCGTACTATTGTTTTTTAGATTCATATCTGGCAACTGACTCGTTCAAAAAAATCTTCCAAAACATTACCTATTCCAAGAGAAATAGAATGAAAAATAATTAACTACTAGTAACTTAAATATTTATGATTGGGTGCGTGCTGATAATAAGAAAAACTTGTAACAAACAAAGGTCCCAATGAATTCGGCGAATGGCTGATAACCGTTCCTCGTAGGTAACCAAGTTTCTTTGCCGGCCGAACTATTTGGCGTATTTAGTCGGCGTACTATGTACGATATAAAAAATTGCTATAGGTATGGTAGGTACGTCCAAAATACTGTGATTTTGAATGGTCTCGGAAAAAGTTTATTTTTAAGTAAATACAAATACTTACCTACTATAATTAAGTTATTGAAGACATTATTATTATGATATTACCTCCTCCAGTGTATTTTTTTAATTATGCGGAACAAACAATGAAATATTATTATTTTTTTATATTTTTCGCGACAAAATTATTGTGTTACGGATAAAATAATAATAAAACAGACTAATAATAATACACGGCACGTCAAACATTTCAAAATTTTCAATTCTTATTGTTTTTTTAGTAGTTCGGCATTTTTCTGGTTTGGTTAATCTTATGTATTTTATGGTATGCTGAAAATTCACTGTTTTTGTGAAATACGGGATTTTTACATACACAATAAAAAAAATCCGGCTTCTGTGTGGGAAATTATATACTTTAACCTTATTTTGTATATCACTTTTGATCTAGTGACTGTCGGGCTATGTAAATTATTTATTTTTATTTACATAATATTTTTAATATTTAGCTTTGCGTGTATAATAAAATGAACACTTTATAAAATTACACTTGTTTACGTAGGCGTGTGTAGTCGAGATCTTTCAATATGCCGACATGATCTCAATAATTCTTCTTCTTGATCGTGCACTCATGGCTGAGGATCGTGACCAAATTTGAATTTCGTCATCCTTTGAGCGACCAAGACTTTCCATCCTTCTCGATCTTCAGCTTCTTTCAGGGCAGAATGGATGGTGCAATAATTCTTACTTGATTACAAATTCACCAATACTAAAAACGTTGTGGAACCGCCATCAAGTGCCAAGTTATGCCAAGTCCCAAATCAAGATAAATAAAAAAAAAACATTATATAAACAGTTTTAAAGTTGCATATCAATTCTTTGCAAACATTTGTATAAAAACAATAATTCATAGATACTATTTTAAACAAATGTGCACTTTTTTGTATTTCGCCACGAATAGAAAACGTATGCAAACGCACAAACAATCATGCGAGCGTGGACGTGTCTATAGATGTTGTTTCACTAAAAGTAACGGTGTGGTCTCGACGAATGTTGTTTTGGTTAAATCTCATAAATTTGTATGATGCGGGCTGCCCAGACTACATTTAATTGATAACAATGTGTGCAGGTGAATACGTGCGTAGACTTCCAAATGTTTGTAACGTGCATTTTGTTAAGCGATATAAGTTTACAAACAAAGTGGGTATTCTACAAAAAGATCATACAATATCTTCTGGTTATAATCCAAATAAGTCTGTTCAGGTTCTCAATTTCATTAAATATATTAAAAAATATTTATATTGAAAAGGTGAAGTGCCACTGGCTCAAGCCGCTGGTAAAAGACGCTCCTACGTTGGACAGGCAGAACATTTGGAGCGGATAATTAGTCTAGACTTCATCGCGAGTCGCATGAGCGTCTGTACGCTAACCGCAGCCTAAGTGCGTGACAGCGTGTGCTCCAAAAGCTAATGCGATGTACTGCTTTCCGATAATATTTTGATTTGTGGACGGCCACTTTCCATGACACTATAAACGTGTCAGAATCAATGATGTTATAATATTATATCAATGGTCAGAATGAAAAGATTTTAGTACCATACTTCCTTGTCCTGAAACGAATCTGCATAGGGCCTACCAGAGGCACCTAGCGGAAAAATACGAAGCTTGCAATTTGAGACATTTTTCTGATAATTTACAATTTCAACTGTCTTAATTAATTAATAAATATGTACCTATCTGAAAATAATGAAAAGAAAAATATTTTTTATTTTAAGCAGTCAAAAATAAACTTACAATTAATTGTAAAAAATGTGAATTTGTTGAATTTGGCCCCATCTTATTATTAAATATATTTTATGGTCATATTTATTAATATTTTTTTTTTATGTTTTTTAAACATTGCCTAAGAAATTTTTGACTAATTCATAGTTTTAATATTTTTTATATCTATTTTAAAAAATATCGATTTTTATAAAAATATAAATGTGTTTAACTTGAAATCCTTTTTATTTATATCAAATCGAGCTTCAATATTGGGACCATTCCTAAATAAAATTTTATAATGCTAAACGGCTATCTCTTTTCGATAAGACAGCCTGAGGTGAGACAGCTTTATAATTATAACGGACGGTCGCAGCTGTCAACAATGAGAGACGGCTGCGGATTTCTGGAAGACACTGGCAGAAAATAGAGGAATATGAAGAAGACTAGGGATTGCAATACCGAATGAAAATATCAATACCGGTTTTTCGGTATTTCTTATTGAATACCGGTATTTCTTAAACATTAAAAAAAACATAAATAGGTGCTGATCAATAAATATGGCTATTAAAATCTTTTTAAAATATTATTTTATAGCAAAAACCTACATACCTACATTTATTAAGTTGACATTTAAAAATATACATTTATCATAATTGTATATTTTTAAATGCAAATAATTTGAATATATTGATTATTTTAACTAAAGCCCTCAAAAGTTCATCAAGTGCAAATAAGCCCGGCTGCAGGAAAAGCTTCTTAAATTCAACGCTTGTACAGTCATCAAAAATTATTATAGAATAATTGAACATTTTTGTTACGGATGTTTTATATTTCGAAATAATATTATTTTAATTCATCGCGACAATTAATTACTTATATATATATTAAATTTTAAGAAATTTGCTTTATTATTTTTTCACCTCTGTTGGATTCACTTTAGTAGCATTTTAGTAGCACATAACTTATAATTCATTTTGAAAAACGTAAACCAGTGTGCTTTCTTAATACCGAAAATTCCGGTATTTTGGATTTTTAAAACCGGTATTGATAAATACTGGAATACCAGTTTCGAAATACCGGTATTGAAATCCCTAGCTATGACTCATCTTTTTTCTCTCATTGTTAAGCCATTGATGATGATATTTTTTTAAGAAATAAATATTCGAAACATTTAGCTAATTTCCATAGGTAACGTGGTAGGTACCACGTTAGAATTACATAGAGAGTTTATGCTTATAATCAAAGAGCTTGGACTATCACTAGAAGGAGTCTTATGAGCTTTAACTATTACTACACCTAAAGTAAATATCAAATAATAGTTTTTACTGTAGTTAAATAAATTGCTAGCACTAAAAATGTATTATTTTGTTCATTTGTACATTGAAATTTAATAATATATCGACTATAAGCTATAGCTTATAGTTTTTGTTTTCATAAGTATGTACACAGTCAGAAGGGTGTAAGTTTATATTATTTCAAGCATAGAATATTTAACATTTATGAGTTCCACATTTCTATAATGCAGAAATGTTAAAAGGCAGTAGTCCTTCAGAAATTCACAACCGTTTTGTGATGCATGGCCATATTAGACGACGGTGGGTTGAAAACTATAAAAGTAATAGAATATATAATAATTATGTAATGCAATCAAACTCTCACTTATAGAATCACACTGCCATATATATAATCTGAGCAGATATCTCTGCCAGGCTTTTCTAACATATAACTTAACTTCAAAACCAATAAATATATGATATAATATATTGTAATGCTGTATCATATTTAGACAGTTAATTATCCCAGGATGTAAACTGGCACGCATGATGGTTTATAATACGACTGCTCATGACTGCTTTAAAGTGAAACAGAGTACGACAATTACATTTTCAGAATTGATGTGCAGCGATTTTGATCTAGTCGTTGAATAGTGCTGCAACATAATTTTTAAATATGTCATACTGCAATTTATTTATTTAAGAAAACAAAACATTGTGGACATAACAATTCAAAATTCAGAACGCTCACGACATAAGATTTACATTATAATAAATATTACTCTTACAAGAGAGAAGAAGAAGAAATATAATAATAATAATAATAACAAAAAAACATTAACAATTTTATACAATAAAATAAAGTTTCAAAAACAAAATACAAAGTACGTCATTGAAAATGTCTATGTTTTTAGGCAGCGCATTTACTAATCTCGCTTATGGTGCCTGATAGGTTTGACTCGAGGAAACAGTTCTGACCCAAAATATTTCATGGCTGCGACTCAGTAGATAATTGACAGGCGAGTATAAATTTAAATTCTTTAGGACGCCAGGATTAGAACACATCCCTCGTGATAGCAGGCAAAAATGTTTCAAGAGCAGAATTGACCTGCTAGATTCAAAAGAATGTCTTAATTGATTCCAAATGCATCCGATTAGAATTTATAATTAAACTGTATTACTAATTATTGTAGATAACCCTCTTGTAAGCAAATTTCCCCGTGATCTCCGTGTTAACTAGTTGTAGTAGTTAGTACAGACTACCAAATCTGACTTATTCAACAGCGGGTTAACAACCAATCGCAGTACCTTGGATTCCCTGAATGCATAAATAAATAAAAGTAACGTGAGCTGATAATCTAAGCTGTGTACTGAATTACGCGTAGATTTCCCGTTAATTACAAAAACAAGAGAACGAAAAAAAAAACGAGAAAAGCTCCGCGATAACTAAATTTAAATAACTCGTTAAAGGTCTACAATTGCGGTACGAGACTGTCATGGACTTAAGCGAACACGGTTCATTCTTCAAGGTTACTCTACCTTAACTAACTTAACCTAAAATATAATTACCACACCGTGAAGGCTAAAATCAACTTGATCCCGCAACACAAGAGACTATCCTCAACCACGACCCGCGTCTCCATCCGGAAGGAAAATCCCCCCACAAAGCTACCTCAAACTCTAGGCTGGGACCCATCAAAAGGCGCGGATGTAAAAGTGAATAAACAAATAAAGCAAACGGAGAGGCTACGCAGAAAACAGACAACCGCAAAAGACACCAGTATCACGTCGGAAGTTAAATGTAATTAATAACCAATATAGGTCGTAGCGCATCTCGCATTCAAGCAAGGGCTACAAAAAAAAAAACAAATAAACTAACATGCAACAGGTTCCGTATGAATAACGGCCAAGAAGAATTTAAGCAAAAGAATGGTTCCTCACAATCCAATTCAGGCAACACTTATTAAAAATTGACCCAAAGTCAGTAAAGTGCGATGGAATTCCGACGTTCAAGGCGGATTCCATGGCTGCAGATGTGACGAAAAGGCAAGCGAACAGCCCCTTTCCGTACAGAGTTTGACTGCTAGAAAAAACACCTGCCTTAGGGACCGTCTTCAGCACCCAAGGTCTTTAGAGAGAGACGTCACGGGTCCACCTTCAGTTCCCGTGAACGCGCAGACAAAAAGGCTAGCAGTCAAAAAAAAAAAAAAAAAATCTCCAAAATCTTCCATCAATAAAAAACTCCTCCTGAATTGAACTGTGTGAGCTAAGTGAGCTAAGATACCATCTTAGACGATGAAAAGAAAATAAGTTATAAAAATAAAACCAAAGAAAACCACACGCGAAGACAAATATAATAGCAAACCTTATTAGAATTTGATGCAAAATTGGCAAGACGATATAAATTTGTAAAATTGTACTATAGAAATATGAAAGCAAAAATGACTCCTCGAAGCGTCTCCAACTACTCTGCCCAAGAGTGAAACCCGCCTCTCGAAGTGGGAACCCCTAGCATCGATTGGTTAAAGGTAAATGCCCCACGTTGGGCGCCAATGATATATTAGTATTTTGTAGTTGTGATCCTTATCGTCACAACTACAAAATAAAGGAAGAGAATCGACAGGTAGGATGGAAAATAAAGTAGAGTTAAAGAGAGACATGAGACATAAAAGAGCCATGGGTTACGTGCATCCTTTTCAAGCTGAACAATAATTACTTCCGTAACCTCGCAACTGACACCTGTTAAAATTAAATTAGAATACAAAGAGGAATTGCACGGCTGAAGGCACGTGCAATCTATGATTAAAGATGTACTTATTAAAGTCCTGGACGCCACACGGTCTTGATACCGTGAAAGATTATAATTATATAGCAGTGTTGAATAAAGGGGAAATAATAAATGAAAGAGCAATTTATGTACTTGACCGAAACTATATTATAGCAAAAAACAAGAATATTACATTAAAGGGTTATTAAGGAAATACTATAATAACGGCAAGCAGCTAAGTTTTAAAAGAAACATTGGAAGACAAGTGAATCAAATAGTAATAGTTTTAAAATACCAAACTTGGAACGACACAGAGGCCTCAAGCACTGCGGCTGCAATCGTGCTGCTTTAAGTGACGTCCATTATAAATGTTGGTAAAACCAAAGCAGAGCACGACTATACTGTATGACAGACAGAATCAAAAAGCCTGGTTGCTGCGTTCGCACCTTGCGACCTCCGTTGCGGCCGGAAATTCCAACAGCGACATCTGTTATTAATCGCGTTGCTCCATCGACGTTACCATAGATTATCCTCGGGGTTGCCAGCGGTATAAATGTTGGTTATGTTCATTTTGAACATAACACAATCCAGTCTGGTAGCTCTCCAAAACCCATCATCCACACACCCACTAAATAAGGGACATTTTAACACTATCAGCACAGCTTCGAATGATAGGAACAAACCCTAGATTCTTCTGGTTAAGAAGTCACACAGGAATAGCTGGAAACGAGGAAGCTGATAAATACGCTAAATAAGCCACAACAGATAAAGGACATTCAACCTACGCACACTTCCCTCTAAGTTACGCAAAACAAAAACTAAAGAAGACACAATAGAGCTATGGAACTACTGATACACAACATCCGCCACAGGATCAATAACGCAAAAATTTATTCCAAACAAACTCTGCCATCACTCTTGCCAGAAACATAATAATATCACACAAACTCACACAGATACTAACAGGCCACGGAGCGGTGCGAGCTTATCTAAAAAGATTTAAATTGAGGGATGATGACTGTTGTCCATGTGACGGCAACACATCTCAAACTTTGTGTCATGTCATCTACGACTGCCCTATACTATAAATAGAGCAATGGACTGTCAGGACTCGGTGTAGACAGCATAATCATGAAATTTACCTCCAAAAGCCTCAAGAAGTACTAAGCAATTAATAGAACATCACAAGAACACTACACAAAATATTTAATCCAGGCCATAAAGAAGATTATAGATATAAATGGAGAAACCTAATTAGCCCCACATCAATGTAACTAACCCATCCAACCACCTTGTACAAAAAAGCAAGGGCATGGTTATTAATATTAAAAAAATATATATATATTACTAGCTGACCCGACAAACGTTGTTCTGCCATATAAATTATTTCTAGTGAATATTTTGGTTGTTAAGTAAAAAATAATGAATGTATCGTAAGTGTGTGGGGATGAGATATATGACAGAAAGAGGAATAGAGCGCTGTAGACGATGACCGCCGATAAAAACAAAAAAACATCAACCATTCATTTTCTCAATTCAAAATGAGTAATGATGTTCATAATGAATGAATTACCTGTGACAGGATATCATTGCTTAATGTTTATGCAATATTCGTCTTATCCTTTCCAGAAAATTGGTGGATATTGGAGAGCGTCGTATGAACGGTGTGTGTCAGCGATGAACTCCAGATTATTGTTTTTTCTTCGAATCACGATTTCTCGCGTCGATGTGCGGTCGCCAACCATGATTCCAGCAATGTCGTCAACAACAGGCGCATTGAATCGACGCACGTGCTCTTCAGCTGGTGTTTTATAAGGATTGATGACAATAGCGTGATTGTCACTTTGCAATATGCGCCTACATGAGCCTACTTTGTGGTACACTTGGCCTTTGATTTTGAACGTTGAATGGAATTGTTAACCATTGCCGCAGTATTGAGAACTATTTCTGTTGCACCGAACGAAGTCATTTAGAAGCATGAATTGAATGTGCGAATGGACTTCAGGAACAGGTTTGAATCTGGAACCGTGCCGATGAGCAAGCCGTTCACTGGTTCTGGTGGTATCTCAATTTCTGGTAGTTGCACTTTTCCTGATGCGCAACATTTCCCGGCTGACTCATGTTTGAATTTGAGCGCATGACAATGGGGAAATTCTTTGTCCATAGCACCAATCAGCACTTTCGAATGAGCGGAATATTCAATATCTGGCTCGTACTCGAATGCGAGACGAAGGAACGAAGCGGATGTAAATGCTCGATGTACTAGTTGGCGTTGTCAGTCATTTGCTCCGCGTGTATTAACTACGAACCGGCGGAACTTGGCTCCGTTCCAATTGTCGTTGTTGATTTCGTTCAGCTCGTGCCTCTTGTGATTGGGATGCACGCAATTGCGACATGCTTACACGCACGTTTTTGTTATCTTGTTGGATTTGTTCGTCTGTTCTTTCTGCTCTACTATTTTGAATGTTTGTTGCTTTATTCGTTCGACGGCCCAAATGCCCCCCCTTGCGTCTTGCTGGCATTGTGCACTGTAATACACGCACATAAAAATAGATAAATTAAAATAAATCGTACAAAATTTTGCACGCACTGCGTTGTGATATGCCGAATGAAATGTCAAAATGACGCGACGCTTCTCTTGAATTCTTCTCGGACGTAGCGCCATCTGTCATTCAACAACATAAATAATTTCGTTCTGTTTGAAATACGAACGACGGCTAAATTTCTTCATACAAAAATAATAAAATCGCGATTAAAAAATGGGAGGGTGGGGGTAGGAGGGTGAAAATTTGGGGTTATAAGTATTTTTTATTGCAAAATAATAAAAAAAAATACAAAAAGAAATTTTCAAAAAAATAAAAGAATTTTTTTTCTGGATAGAGATACCCTAATCACCTAGCGGTATGAAATATACTTGTTGACTTATTCTCATACCTAATAAATATACATAAAAAAAATCATAAAAATCGGTCGAGCCATTTTGGAGGAGTTCGACCACAAACATCGTGACACGAGATTTTTATATACGAGTATATAGAGATGATACCCGTTTTTATTGTCGGGTGTCGTTGATATTGGCACTAACAATAATTAAGTCTCTTTATTTATACACACTATTTAGTAACATTATTTTGTAAACACCATGGCGAGATATGTACACATTCGGAACGGAAAAGAAATTAATCCTATCCGAAAAACCTTCGTAGCACAGCAATTTATCAGCGACGCAGCCTACTTTTTGGCAGATATTCAATATTTTATTTCCCTAGCGGTATGAAAATAAAATTTCAACTGGGAAAACTATTAACGCCAACTCGCCTCATTTCCACTTCGAAGAGAGATTTTCCGCGCGTTTCGATGAATTTGTAAGTGATAGTTTTTAGCTATAAACTAAAAAAATATTGGCTTCCAGTCACGTATTATTTTTAGTGCCAGGCATATTGTATACATACTACTTACTATTTATTTCAGTTTCGTTTGTCTATATATTAATAATTAGTTATTAACAGTATTATGACACGCAGTGTACTTTAGATATTATAGAACTATACAATAATTATTATTGTAGGTATATACGATAAAAAATAGATAGTTCTGAGATTAAAGAATGAGTTTTATACGATAATCGGGCATACATTATTATATTTTGATCACTCGAAACACACTACCGCTAAATATCCTGCGCTTAACCCATTGCAGACAGAATTTTTCCTTTGTGTTACAGGATGCAGGACATGATGAAAATCAAAAAAAAAAATCATATTTTGATTTTTTTTAAAGTTGAAATTACTTAATAATAGATGTGGCTATCATTTAATGATGTTAGTTATATACAGTCTAGTATATTTTTTAAGAAATATTTGATTTATAAAATCTATTTTTATTTAAATTTGTCAAAATAATGATCAGTTCGCTATGTATGAGGTGTTTGAGACAATATTAAACATAAAATGGCCCTCCATCTTCTAAATATCTTGAAGAGTATTATATTTAGCTCCAGTTTTAGTATATTTTCCTTTTATTGTTTACTTCTATCATGGACTTTTTATCTATGTCATGTTGTATGAAAAAAGGCTAAAAAAACCCAAAAAACTATATTTGACATGTTTTTTTCATTCCACTTATTCACAAAGTTTACTTAAAATGTAAATACTTAATAGAAAAATTCAAAACCCATAAATATTTAAAAAAATATTTAAATTGAATGAATAATACATGAGTTATATCAATTTTAGTAATCAGTATGCCTTTTTAAGTGTGCCTGAAAAATTAATTCTGTCTGCAACGGGTTTATTCAAGGGGGCTAAAATTTTTGTTATTAAAAAAGGTAGTGCTCTAGTCTTTTTCATGATTTTCTCGAATAGTAAGTTCTCGTTAGTTTTGATTATAGGCTACTCAAGTCTTAAATAAATAAAATTTATTGTGATTAGTAACAAATATAAAACTATCATGTCATCTTAAAAGAATTGCTTGCAGGGTCAATGTCTTTTACTGTTTTTCCATACGATAACTTTTCAATCGAAATTAAACGTCTCTACATAAACTCTACCGATAACATTATTCTGCAAAAATTCAACACAAAAAAAAATATAAAATTTGAAAGTTTTCAGTTAGACTCTGGAATAGGGCTTAAATTCTTGTTATTACAAAAAGTAGTACGTTTTACGTTTTTCTCGAAACGTTATTTTTGGGGTACGTAAGTTTTGATTTTAAGCTACTCATATTTTAAATACTTACATGCCTTTTAATTTTAATAGTTACAAAATATGAAACTGTCATGTTATGTGAAAAGAATTGCTTGCAAGGTCAATGCCCTTTATTGTTTTTCAGTACGATAACTTTTCAATCGAAATCAAACGTCTCTACAGAAACTCTACTGATAATATTATTCCGCAAACGTTCAACACAAAGAAAAAAATAAAACGTAAAACTTGAAAGTTTTCAGTTCGACTCTGGAATAGTAGAGACGTCACAGAAGGCAAAATGTAAGAGAAGGCATTAAAATAAAATTCATTTAAATTCATAGCACGTGAATGCAATGTGCAGTTTTGCTCTTCTATTGATGTGAGCATAGCCACCACTGTCTGACCACATTATTAAAGTTGGCTATACGACATTTGATGCTTCTGAATTCCTTTGAGATGACTCAAAAGATATTTTATCAAAAGGTTTTTATTTTTACTATAGGTACACCTCAAAAGTAAAATATCCTGTGAATCGGAAAATAAAACCTAGACAGATACACACAATGAAAAATTATTCTGAATGTATTTTAATGTATTAATCTATCATATTAATATATTTAAGCACACGCTTCAACTCACCACTTCACCACTGCCATCTGAACGCCTACCTACTCATGAATGATTATTATAAATATGTTAGTAATATATCCATACATCACCTTATTACTCCACCGCTGCTATCACATTACATAATCGTGATGAATTGTTGCAAGTGAGCTATCTTTACACGTTTATCTTGTAATCTTTTAAGATAAAATCAGACTCAAGTGGTGTGAATAAAAATGGCAGAACCAACCTGGTACTTAACGCCAATTGGAAAGGCAATAAACATCTTCAATCAAATTGCTTGGGATATTCCACTTACGTGAGGGTGACTGAAATGGGTCCACTTAGTTTCCTCGGTGTGCTTCCGTGTACTTTTTTACTCTTATTATTCTGTATTTGATTTAAATATTGTTAACACTTTAATTTTTTTATATCATGTAATGAACCCTTTGAATTTAAATAAATTATAGTCTACTACAAAGTACCTAGCTTCGCACGAGGTCACTCGATTTATCGATATATATACATTTTATCTTACTTAACAAAACAATAATCATTAATATTAAAATATCGGTAACTTGTAAATAATTATTTGTTGAATAAATAAAATAGTTTGTTAAATTATTAGCAAGTGCAAGTACGTTATAACAAAAATTTGGAGTGATCCTGATACTGGTTAGTCATTAAGGTATTTATAAAACTTTGATTTTAAAAAGTAACACAAATTAGAAATTACTTCGGATAGTATAGTAAAAATCATTATTTAACTTCGTCGCAATTAGATAAGATACGTATAGCTTAGTGATCAGGCACATGGGTGTGAATCCCGGGGGGCGCAGGTTCCCTGCGGCCATCTCTTAGTTGGAGCATATGGACACCACGAAGCCCCTCTAACAATCCCTGTCGCTTGCCAGTCTTCTTGCATCGTTCGAGGTCAAGGCATCCCATAGCTTTGCTGTATACACTCTATGGATAGTATTTAACGGCCTTTCAGGATGCCGAAATCCAGTTGTCTTGAAGAGCAGGCAAGCCAGGCTTAAGTTTCATTTCTTTAATGGTTATATTATATTTCTCAGAGGTGTTCAAATTGTGTACAATATTATGTCAAGTTATTCATGAATGTTTCAGTACAATAAAATTATCTCCCCATCGTCTTACGCATTACAGTAGGACAAGTCCGTTATGTTGGTAAAACGATGGAAAACACTCTACTACCCAAGAAACTTTTTAAAATCATATACCTAGGGATTGCAATACCGGTATTCCAGTATTTATCAATACCGAAAAACCGGTTTTTAAAAATCCAAAATATCGGATTTTTTGGTATTAAGAAAGCACACTCGTTTACGTTTTTGAAAATGAATTATAAGTTATGTGCTGTTAAAATGCAAATATATTGAGTGAATCCAACAGAGGTGAAAAAATAATAAAACAAATTTCATCAAATATATTTATATAAGTAATTGTCGCGATGAATTATCATAATATTATTTTGAAATAGAAAGCATCCGTAACGAAAATGTTCACTTATTCCATAATTATTATTGTTGACTGTACAAGCGTTGAATTTAAGAAGCTTTTCCTGTAGCCGGGACTTATTTACACTTGATGAACTTTTGAGGGCTTTAGTTAAAATTATCAATATATTCAAATTATTCGTCAAAAAATCACTAGATCTACAATAATTATGATGAATACATATTTTTAAATGTCAAAATAATAAATGTAGGTATGTGGGTTTTTGCTATAAAATAATATTTTAAAAAGATTTGAATAGCTATATTTATTGATAATCACCTACTACTGTTTTTTAATGTTTAAGAAATACCAGTATTAATACCAGTATTAAATAATAAATACCTAAAAACCGGTATTAACATATTCATTCGGTATTGCAACCCCTGCATATACCTTATAGTAAATAGTAGATTGCGACAATTGGACGATCTAAAAAGGTACACTGTATCCTTGAGGCTAAACTGGTGAAAATTTCAAATTGAATCAGTCTATTTATATTATGTGTTTATCTAGTTTTCATTCCACACAGTAATAAATAAAGTCCATACATTTTTTATACGATATTAAAAAATATATAAAGTGGATTATTGGAAACCCCGTTTTATTTATTCATTTAATTTAGAGGCATAAATTTGATGCAATTTACACGGGCCTTGGGAAAAATGCAATTTTACTTTGGCGTAAAATTTTACCGTTACATTTTGATTTACAGGGTTAAATGGATCTCAAACTTTTTTATCGAATATAAAATTTGAGAAATTCACGGTTGTTGGTTATCGCAATGAATTTTAACTTTTCACTGCGTTTCTTTCCTTATTCTATTCTCGATGATTCGGGCTCGTTGTAGAGCCCATTCTCAAGAGGTTTTTATCCAAAATATATTATATTTTGTCTGATTCACAACAATGGTAATATAACTTGTGGCAATTAAGTTGTTATATATTTTTATAGTGTCATTGGTTGGATGCTATCTACACACAACTTCACAAATCTTAATTAACATAATATAATTTCTCATTCACCCACTGTGGCCGCACGGCTTAAGCGTTGGACTATCACGCCGTGGGTCTCAGGTTCGAATCCTGGGCCTGGCAAGTACACATATTGTCAGGGTATGGACCTAATAGGTTGAGCAAGTGGCTGACATCCGTTTCCCGCAAAAAACAAAATCTGTTAATACAAACCTCTACTCTGTGGAGGCCCATATTATCCTATTAGGATCGGACATGGTCGAAAAAAAAAACTCTCATTAATTGTGACATACACTCAATGAAACAGCAGTGGACAATCTCTTTTTATATCCTTTGGCTCATTACTAATAGCCCCTGTACACGTGCGTGGATTAACTGGCACAAATGGTGTATAAATTAAGCTATTGCTATGATAACTGTTGACACGTAAAAATGCTGACTGTCTCGCCAATTTCATTCTTCAACCGTAAAACCTTTCGTGGCGTGATTTGACTCTCGCATCAAAACTCACCCATATTCCAGGTACATGTGACCTCATTGAGCCGTCCAAATATACTCGCGACGAGTTATCTTTTGCGCACGGTCGAGGTACAGGTGACTTCATTGAACCATCCATATACACTCGCGGCGTATCCCCGCCAGACACGCGTCATCTGGACAAGCTCTAAACGAGACGCTTTGTTGTCATTGTATGGTACTATTTGACCGGTTGTGAAAATTAGAAAATATCCTAAAAATGCTCTGCGTGGCTTAGTTCGTTTTTTACCAGCAGGTTAGCCACTATTATTCTACTGCGCATGCTCATACGCCATGCAATTTCCAACTATCGCGTGAACATTCAGAAGATTCTGAACTTTTTTGACCCATCTTGCAACTTGCACGATAATACGTATTTAGACGTGCATTTTCTTGCTATGGCCGCAATAATACGTACTGTCAGTCGTAAATCTATGCACGTGTAAACGGGGTATAAGAGTGGTGACCACTAAAATTACAGGCGTTGACAAAAATCTCCTTCAATCTGGATGATCTTGTAGCTTGATGTACTGTTAATTCAATTATATAGTAGGCAATTAATACAGGGCTAACTAAAAAAACCGATCAGGTTGACGAACACGGCAAGTACGTGGCTACGAAGTACTAAAACATTTCATAGAGCTAAAGGAGACCTTCATCTAGGAGTGAATGCACCCAGCCGTTATTTTGTTTGACGCAAATAATGGAACTGATTCATTAGAAAATCTATAAAAGGGCCACCAAATGGGTCATACCAGTTATCAAATTATCAACATAAACTAAAGTCTAAAAAATATGTATATTTCTACTAAATTTAGTGTGAAATATTACATATTATTATCCAAAGCATAAAAACACGTAATTCGTGATTTGTTAAAAATTAGTCTGCTTTATACTTACTTACTTAAACTAGTGTTACAGACCATTCAGCTCCATGGCCGACTACACAGTCGTCTTCCAGGAATCTCTATCCAGTCGGTCACACTCAACCACTCTGCATCCCTCATGACCCTATCGACCCATCAGGGCCTACAGGGGTTTCATAATACACTTTATAGAGAGCACTGAAGATATTGATGCAATATAATATAATTATGTACTTATATAATATAAAAACAAGTTTAAATATATGGATTCATTGATTTGTAAAATAAATATTTGATATTTTTTTTATATCGTACGGGGCCTCAAAATCAGTCAAAAGTTTTGAGTTGCCCCATCTCCACTCTCCAAGTACCTATATGCAGCCGAGTTTTGTGCACGGCCGCCTTCCATGATGCTATAAACGGGTAAGAATGAAAATATTTTAGTGCCACACTTCCTTGTCCCGAGGCGATGCTGCATGGGACTGATGTAGCAACCATGCACCTTAGTGCTTAAAGAAAGAATTTTAGAAAATAAAAATAACCTTGACTTGCTCTGCCGTCATTTATCCTTAATGACATGAAGTGTTCGGTTACATGTAAGTTATACGTATGCAGTTCATCGCGGGACACTTATTCGTGCGCCGCAGAACGTGAAACATGAGTTCGTATAACATTTTATCAAATGACTTGTTCTTCGTTGAACATTTCACCGTTGAATACATTTGTACGTATCTTACAAAATGCAGCGATCGTTTTAAAATAGTACTGTTTCAATTAGATTAACCCTAACCTAACCTAGTAAAGACATCTACACAATATTATGTTGTAGCATACGTACAAATATACTCCATGATGAAATGTTCAACGAAGAACTCGTCATTTGATTAAATGTTACACGAACTCGTGTTTCACGTACTGCGGCGCACGAATAAGTGTCCTGCGGTGAACTGTTTACGTACAAATTTCCGGATACGGAAGTGTCCTCCGTAACCGTGTACTGAAACTCTGCCAAAACAGAGGAGTCAGGA
Organism: Rhyacophila brunnea; assembly: GCF_057557595.1. Taxonomy (NCBI): domain Eukaryota; kingdom Metazoa; phylum Arthropoda; class Insecta; order Trichoptera; family Rhyacophilidae; genus Rhyacophila; species Rhyacophila brunnea. The sequence continues at coordinate 22,724,124 of NW_028232904.1, read as the reverse complement.
GTTTAAAGTGATGAATCTAAGGAGGGATCGGAATTATTCCATCCTCCATATGACGCAGCAAATTTTTCAAATGCCTCCAGTCAGTGTATTGGACGTCTACGTTATTGACCGCGCCACTGAATGCACTCTCTTCTCTTATTGGTCATTTCTTCGCGGTTGAAAGTCATGACCACCTCAAGATACCTTCACTATCTGAGCGTCCACGACTTTTCACTGCTATAAGTTCTACGCTTCTCTCAGGGTAGAGTGAAGGCTTTCCCCAGTAAGCTCCTCCACTTGATCGCTTCAGCGTGCCGACGTTTTTCCTTTGCTTCAACTTCCTTAGAGGCCATCCAAACCCACCAGTCTCTCTAAGTTAGTTATCCGGTTGGCATCCAACAATAATGCCGAAATTACTTAATTATAATGAATTAATTATTACACTGTATTTTTTCTCGTCATTAAATAAAACAATTATATTTTATTATTACGTAAATATCTAATAAATGATAATATGTCATTGCCACTGAATAAAATTATGTCAAAAAATGTTTTATTTTGATTACGCGTTACGCAGACTAAAAAATATTTTTATTTGAAATAATTATTGTTTATGCAGATATTATCTACAATTAATTATGTTATTTAGACATCTTTAGGTCAAACTGAGGTGGGTAGTTTGTTGATCTTTGGCAACAAAGTATATCACATTAGATATTATTACGCTGTATAATATATTAATCGTTTATGAGAGAGATAAAAAAAATATATATTATGCACTATGTGACTTCATTATTTATATTTTTTAATAAAATATTATTTTACGAAAAAAAAACCTTTATAAACAAAAATGATATTAATGAGGTCAGTGACACATTCTAGAATGCTACACATTATTATATTATTAATAAGTGATATATAATAACTTCCGTCAACTTTATAAAAACAGGTGATTGAGTGAGATTTAAAAGTACTTATATAATTAATATTATGTGTTAATATGATCAATCTAAAATAAGGTTACATAGCGTCACCCTACTATTAAGACCTCGTAAGTCCGATATTATGGAAAAATTAAGTTTGTTTGACAAAATTTAAACAAAAAAAATCGGTGTGTGTACTTATGTACGCGCGTTAGAAGTTATACTTACATGTCACACGCCAAAAATACACTCTGATCCGATTTTTCAAATGCGCCTAAAGAAGTATAACTTCAAAAACATTTTAAATCATATCAAAACCTCGGTTCTCTAGACTAGTATGCTGTTCATCTATTGACAAATTTTACAAAAAACTCGTAGGTCTCGTGGTTTCAAATATGGGATACAAACCTCGTATTTCACAACCAGTGTTAGCAGATTCATCGATTGGAGAGGTGTTTAAAATATTGTTTGCATTACTTTTTTTCTTCCCCTCAACATTTTTTTTCAAACAGACTTACGAGGTTTTAATAGTAAGGTGCCGATAGGTAATATATCATGGGAACTCGCTGTCTGATGCACAGCAAAATTATTTGATTATGTACATTTTGTTTAAACACGGATTTACGTTCTGGGCAGATTAGCTAAAATTACGTGTTTATTCACGGTCCTTGCTTGAATGTCTTCCTTAAAGGTTCTCGTACAGGTGGCAGTCTTGCGGCCGGGCAATTAACAACGCCAATATTGGTTTATTTTTGAATTTTGTTCCGGAAACGCGGGAATTTTAAAATAAACAAAATCAATCGTGGTCTGTTTAGGTCAAACAATTATTTAAACTGTAATAATTCATCGAAATATCATAGTGGTAATAAAGGATGTTGGTTTTTACATTGTTTTATAAAAAATGTAAACTGTAGATTGAACTTAATACTAAAAGTATATTTTGTAATCAAAAATCCATTTAAAATTTCAGATTTATACAAAGTACCGACTTACTATTTTAATACACGAAACAATATTTTACATTTTTTTTTTAATTAACCACCCCATACTTACTTTCAGAAGAAGAAAACATATAGTATGAACCCGCAGATCGTGGGAAATATCTTAATAATACATAATAAATTATGTTGAGTTAACATTTTTACGACAGTAATTGGTTGCTATCCATTTGATCAACCCTTATTTATTGGGTAGACGTCAGAATAGAGAAAAGAGAGATATTATAAATACCCATTGGCATGATGAAAATTGAATAAACGATTTATGCTACAAGACTTGAAAAAAGAACTCAGGATGCCAATAGAAATTCCCTAACCAACTATATATAAAAAAAATACTATTTAAAATTTTCACATGGTTGAGAAGGCATCCACCAATCAACGATATGGGACACATTTCAATAGATTTGAGGAATGAAGATTTTTACAGGAAAATAATATTTTTTTTCTTGTTTTTCCGACCATGTCCGACCCTAATAGGATCATATGGGCCTCCACAGAGTAGAGGTTTGTATTAACAGATTTTGTTTTTTGCGAGAAATGCATGTCAGCCTCTTGCTCAACCTATTAGGTCCATACCCTGACTCACACACAAATTGAAAAAAAATATATGTACTTGCCAGACCCAGGATTCGAACCTGAGACCCACGGCGTGATAGTCTAACGCTTAAGCCGCGCGGCCACCGTTGGTTATTGTTATTATATTATTAATTTAGAAAACATAGACTTTTACACTTCCAGACTTCATAGAATCTTCCTTGTTTTTGCGAGAAGCTTAATGGCTACGGTATGACTACATTATTTATCTAGCCGTTGTCCACTCGTTGATGAACAATATATATTTTTTTGACCATGTCCGATCCGAATAAGATCATAAATGGGCCTCCACAGAGTGGAGTTTTGTATTAACAGATTTTGTTTTTACGAGAAATGCATGTCAGCCTCTTGCTCAACCTATTAGGTCCATACCCTGACTCACACACAAATTGAAAAAAAATATATGTACTTGCCAGACCCAGGATTCGAACCTGAGACCCACGGCGTGATAGTCTAACGCTTAAGCCGCGCGGCCACCGTTGGTTATTGTTATTATATTATTAATTTAGAAAACATAGACTTTTACACTTCCAGACTTCATAGAATCTTCCTTGTTCTGTCTTTATGTAATTGATTTATGCCATGAAAATCTCACACTCAAGGAATTCAGAAATAATGGGAACTGAAATACATAATGGGTTAGGCGATAGCAGGTTACTGACTCAAGTAAGCAAGGATCCGGGTTAAACTTACACACGTCTCAAGAATACGTTTTACGTCGAATACTGAAAACTGCTCTCGGTTAATGCATTTACGCTAATTTAATGTTGGTGTATTACACACACTGTTGCACGTGCATAATGCGTGCTTCATTTTCGTAGGACACTCACACATTCAAAACTCTGCATCAGCGGCATATTGAATATAGCCTATCGGTATTCTATTTATTATCTGTTCTGTGCTCACACCATTAACATCGGCCATATTTAATTCTGCTTATCGTTGTTATTGGATTAATCAGTTTTCAAAACCTTACAGCATCAGCAGGAACGAAGGATAAACCATTTCGATACAATTAAATATTAAAACGTCCACAGGGATCAACTTATCATTGTTCTATGCTTAACTCAATATGCAAAATATGTGCCGCTTATCGTTGTTCGAGGAAGTGCCTTCAATTGTAGAATACCCGCATATTTTAACGAATGTTTCACGTTTCCTAAAAAACAATTATCTAAATATATGTAATCGTTTGATTTTCTTTAGACCTTTTTCTTTCTTAGCTCGTATACGCTACCCGTGCTCACGTATGGCTGCGAGACGTAGACCCTTAACACGAGAGATGTCCAAAGGCTAAGAGTCGCACAGCGAGGCATGGAGAGGTGTATGTTGGGCATAACGCGACAGAACCGTAAGAGAAACGAATGGGTTAGGAAGCAGACAGGAGTACGCGATGTAATAGACGTTGCCAAACAGCTGAAATGGAGATGGGCGGGGCACATTGCTCGCCGAAAGGAGGGCTGCTGGACAAATGCCGTCATCCAGTGGTACCCAAGGGGCACGAAACGGCCACAGGGTCGCCCTTAAAGCCGCTGGATTGACGAACTGGTAAAGTTCGGCGGAAATACGTGGCAGCGAATGACACAGGACCGAAAGAGATGGAAGAAGCTTGAGGAGGTCTTCATCCAGCAGTGGATTGACTCCGGCTGATGATGATACTACGCAAACTGTACTGTCATTTCCCATTCTTTTTGAGAACGTCAATATTAACTTTGTCACTCAATCAGTCAGTCAATGAGTTTTAAGGATTTTTTTATAATTCTACACCTTGAATCGTTAACTACGATTTGTGACTTCTCCCAGAGCGTCCATAACCATTATAATATCGACTGTAGAAAGGAAAAATGGCGTAATCCACAAAAATATAATTTTATTGGGGGCACAAAAACGTATTTATTATGGTTTTCGGTCAAAGTTACAATACAAAAATTAGAAGATAAAATAACTTATTATATACAACGTTTTTAAATTTTCTGTTGAATCATATAAACTTGACTTGGACTAGCTTAAACAATCAAAAAAAATTGTGCTTGATAGAAATACTGAATAATGAAATGTCATTCCATATTGATTTCCATAGTAACGCACGTATATATTATTAATAATTTAGTTGCTAGGGCCACCTAGCAAACAGTAATGGTATCGAAATGACTTTTCATACAAAACAGAATTAACTAAAAATGAATCCAATTCTACTTAAAGATGGCTAAAAGAATTTAAAAAAATGCATTGGCATCGTGTTCTGATATATTCTAAAAGTTTCAAATATCTAGCTTGTCGGGAAGTTAGTTAAAAATCGATTGCAATATTTGTACCGGACAAACAACCACCGGACAAATAAGAATACGACCTAAGAAAAAGTTGTAAAATAAATATAACCGTGAAGTACATGATAAATAATATTTTGGTTTTAATATTCTTAATCTGATATTAATTATTGAGCTAATTAAAGAAAAACCAACAAAAATGATGGTTTAGTCGTTTTTTCAACTCACTTTTTTTTAAGTTGCCAAGGAAATTCAGATAATTATTAATTTTTCATTTGCAGCTTGCGTTCTTTGGTACAACGTTATTATCCAATATAACCTAGGTATTTTGAAAAAACTGATGGTTACGTCCCTTTTCCATTCTACAGTCGATATAATTTTAATAAAAGTACTCCTTGCTATCAAAATTCTTGTTTTTTCTTTGTTAACCCTGGTCATACATTGAATTGATTCGTTATTAATAACAAAACTTTTATTCGTGGTAAATGTTTTTTCTTTTGTTTCCTCTTTATAAGCAATTCTCTTATTCGCATACACTAAATGCATAATAAATCAAACCCGAACAAACTAAACTCTCTACAATATAAATTAATTCCCTTCAATACGACTAGCAAATAGTTTGAGAACTTTTCTAGTACTATTCTCAGGTGGCAAGGTGGTGTTGAATTCCCTGAAGGCAATTTGCTGCGCGCAATTCACTCCTGAAAGGCAACCGTCAGCCCACCACTAATAGTCGAATGCGGAACATCTCAAATATTTTATTTTCAGACACTCTTCAAACTATAAAATAATATCTAAAAGACGATATACCTACTTAAGGGGGGAGATGCTCAGCATAGGTCAAATTGGAGCTTTTATTGCTTTTTAAAAGCATGATCCTGGACATTCCTAAACGTTGTAGATAATCTATTTAAATAATTTTGATATACCTAACCGATATTTTTTTTTAACGGTACATGTTCAAAACACGCGCGTTAACATGATCTTACTCCCTACTTCAGTTTTAGTTTGTCAATTTATGTCTACGGCCGTATGTTGTAGCTTAATCACTAGGGAATGCCAAAAGACGTGGCGTATTTCAAAAAAAATACTACCTTATTCTTAGGTCAATAAATATTATAAAGCAATCATTATTCGTAGAATGTAAATCACACTTAAATGGTCAAAAACATAGTTTATAATGAATATCTTTAGAATTATCTTCAAATGTGTTAATCTTGCCCATTTTTTGAATAATAAAATACCTAATTCTTGTCATATTTGGGATCACAGAGATTATCAATATAATTTTTTATCGTAAATATTTCACTATAATAATGTCGACATAGATTATACTAATGGTTTTATAAATGCGTTTAAAAATTAATAAACGAAAAAAATTTTAACACCACTGCACATGTATGTACTGAAATATGACTATATTCTAAAATATTAGAGCGAGAGGTTTAAAGGAATACTATTTTATGTAATAAAAATACTTTATGCAGACATCAAATGTGTAAAATAAATATAAAAGATAATAAGGCTTCAAAATTATATAAATAGATTATCTACGACGCTTAAGGAATGTCCAGGATCATGCTTTGAAAATACAATAAAAGCCCCATTTTGACCAACGCTGAGCATGTCCGCCCTTAAGAACTTATCTTAAAAAATATTTACTTTTTTCTATAAAACAATCCATATTATACAATATGATAATAATAATAATAATAATAATAATACTATTTATAATAAATTCACTTTATAATATAAAAAGCAGACTAAAACAAGTAACGTGTTTCTGTTAGTTTTTTGTTTATTTTTTCTGTCATGTTTTTCAATCTCACTCAAAAAAACTTTTGCTGACTTCTCGTGGTGACAATATATAATAATATATATTGTCACCTTTCCGGTACTTCAAACATGACAATCTCTTTAAAGAATGTTGATTTATCTTTTAATGATTTAATCGATTTCAAGACTTTACTAAAAAATGATATTGCTCATGAACGGTGATAGAAATATTTAAAAAAAAAACACGCGTGTAGTCGATCTACTTTTCTCTATAAGGAACTTTAACGTTAATACGTATATTTTTTGCTTGTAGCAAATGTAGAGTAAAAGCTCTGGATAGGAATCGGAGGTTCTCTCAAGGAACCGGAAGGATTCATAATTTAAGAAATACCTTAATGCTGTTAAATAATAAAATATTGCGATCTTAAAATGACTACATGGCTACTGTTAAACCTCCTAGATTGACCGACAAATAAAATTCGGCTGAAATACGCGACACCGTTGAATCAGCGACCATTACTAGAGGGTACTGTCATTCAGCAGTGGATCGATTTCATTTGATAATGACAACTTTATAAAAATGCACTTGTGGCTGATGACATAACATCGCCTTCATCCCTCCTACCTCAAATCTTCAGTTATTGTTGCAAATCCAGGTGACCAACAATTACGAGTCATTAATCGACTGTGATTGAATAATAGCCAGTTACCTCTTCTGATCACCTGGGAAGTCATGATACCGGTTCTTGCCATGCATCGACCTCATTTATCATATCATTCATCAAAGTGTAGCGTCAAGTGCCACGCACTGTGTAACCCAACAAACCTTCCTCTATCCAGCATCCACATCCACTTCACAATTAATCCATTAAAATCATTCAGTCCACTATAAAAATCGCAACCAGTATATTTTCATATTTTTTTATCTTCATGCTGCTGCAAACTGATCGATAGATTTACCATAGTTAGGATGAACTTACCTACGTTGCAAATACGAGCGAGGGATTGATAAGACTGGAAAGAACCTTTACTTATCAGTAGATGAACCCTGACTGATGATGATAAAGACAAAGACGTACCGTCAAAATTATTGAGTGGCACATTTAGAAATCGTTTTCCTTGAACGTCTTCTAAATTTATCTCGTTAAGAGATATTGTCATTTCACGCTCGTATTGTTTAATCTGCGACTTCTTTAACGATCCTCATCCCCTCCCGCAACCCATTTGTAGAAGCAGTGTCTCGTGAGACCTGAGAAGTCAATACGTACTAGGACGGAAATAAGCAACGAGCCCTGAATCTCGATTGGCTATTTAAAATGCAGCGCTTCAAATTAAGCGTCACGACATCGCGCTGCTTCAGCGAACGTTTTATTATTGGGTCTAGTATTTATGGTTGAACACCGCTGTATAATTTCGCAGCAATTTCGGCGCCGCCGTTTTAGCGCAAGGCCAATTCGGCGCTGAACTATTTCAACTCTACATAAAACTTTACAAGATACAAAAAATTGTTACACTGATAACGTCAGCCAAATATCTAATATCTTTGACTACATGTCATTAAACCAATCAATTATGATGGCTTCGCTGGTAGGCTCTTTGAGCTTGGCTTTGTTACCCATTCAACATGTCAATGTGGCGGAGAAATACAGAATGCAAACCACATTCTCTGGGAATGTCTTAAAATGTGTGCGGAAGAGGAATAGCTGCTCAAGTCGGTTCAACTAGATATTGGGCCCTCAGAACGTCCGACCCGATCGAGAATCTTTATTTAGCTATATATTTTTTCAGACTTATACGCGGCGTAAATGTGAACTCTGCCATTCTTGGTGGTGTTAGCTTGTGTGTCTCTGCTAATTACCTTAGGAATCGAGGGCATCCGTTGTTTGTTCTGCCACGGTGCAGAACTAACCTGCCATTAGTAATGCCAATTGGGAAGGCAATAACCATGTTTAATGAAATCGCTTCAGATATTGATATATTCCACTTACGTGAGGGTGAATTTAGGTGGACGTTGTTTTATAAGTTTTTAAGATAGGGTCTATCAAAGTTCACTCTGTGTGCTTCCATTTACTTTTACTTTGTTATTTTTGTTATTTAATTTTATTTATTATTTTATTACCTATTGTATTGTTAACTCACACTTCTCGGTATTTTAATTTTTTTAATTATTAACACTTATTTTATTTCATGTCGTGAACGCTTTGAATTTATAATTTGTTATGTTCATTATATGTAAAATAAATAAATTTGGTTTAATTTGATTTAAAATTCGCGATTCAACGATTATCAACATATTTATTGTAATAAAAATTATAAAATCGAGTCTTATTTCTCATCATAGGATATCATCTGGAAATACTAATTTAGATCAGTTTTCTCTTACTTTGTCTGTCTTGTAGATGCCTTGTGAATAATGATATGAATTTTCCTTAATTTGAACAGTTTTCGCCTTTTCGTATATATTTTAAGATACTCCCAGAGGATGTGGTTTGCATCCTGTATGATTTCCCCACCATATGGACATGTTATGTCTGGTAGTGGAAAATAATATAATTAAATTCTGGCGCTGATTATTAATGGCTGCACTGAAACGGTCGTCCTAAATTGGCGGCGCTGAATTTTCCTAGCCCCTAAATATTACCTCAAAGTCAACGGTCACATTCCAAAGTGGCTGCGGTCGGACTATTACAGGTTAACCTTTGGTTGCGATTCGCTAGCTAACGATAATAGGGTACCATTTAATGATACCCTCGATACTTGAAGAATTGTAATCATTCAAAGGCTGATGGCGATAATGTCTAAAGTAGTGCTAAGTTTCACGACGTATTTAGAGTGTATTAGACCCTTCCAACTAAGTGTTTTGGTGCCACTATGTATAGAGTCAAAGGCTTAGTAACAAGAAAATTAGTCGCTGATTTTTGGTTACATAATATGTACAGATTTTCACGTGTTTTATAGTAAAGAGTTTATCAGCATTACTGACAAGGACTTAGCCGTGTCTCACATCTAAACCAGTGGCGAAAGGTGGAGGTAGGCTGTTAAGATTCGACATAAATGGTGCATACTAAACATTGTCAGTCAAACGTATTTTTTTTATTGAACTAAGACACAACGTGTAGATAGTGTTTGTTTATTTTTTACAACGTTAGCTCGTATTCTTATTATTTGTTCGGTAATTTTTTGTCAGGTAAAAATCTTGCAATCGATTTTTAACTAATTTCCCGACTAGCTAGACATTTGAAACTTTTAGAATATATCAGAACACGATGCCAATGCATTTTTTTAATATTTTAGCCATGTTTAAGTAGAATTGAATTCATTTTCAGTTAATTCTGTTTTGTATGAAAAGTTATTTCGACAACATTATTGGTTGCTAGGGGTCTGGCTTCCTAGCAACTAAATTAATAATATATGCGTGCGTTACTATGGAAATCAATATGACATGTCAAAATGACATTTCAATATTATTTCTATCAAGTACATTTTTTTTTGATCGTTTAAGCTATTCAAGTCAACAGAAAATTTAAAAACGTTATATATAAAAAGTTCTTTTTATCTTGTAATTATTTAAAATTCATTTAAACCCTCTTTATCAAAGCCATAGTATATAATAGTCGAAAAATATTCGTTGATCTATAAAATATCTAAAATAAGGCCATTAAACCATACATAATTTTAGATATTTTATAGATAGAATTATATTTTTTATCGATTATGGTTTGATATAGGCAGGGCTTAATGAATTTTTAACAACTTTTATAATATTATGTATTCTTAATTCAAAGAAAACAAATAAGTATGACTGAAAAAGTGTGCACTATTTTATCGGATCACCAATAATATTCTTTGACTTTTATGCTATGGTTTAGGCAGGGTATAATTGAATTTTAAATTGAAACCAACATCATCTGAAATTATATTATTATTTCAATGAAAACAAATAAGTATGACTGACAAAGTTTAGTGTGCACTATTTATGTCAAATCCAGCCTACATCCACCCTTCGCCACTGATCTAAACTCATCTCGACTGGAACACGTCGAATATTACGATGTGATTTTGTTGGTATTTACAAAACACAGTTACATGTAAATTGTAGGTACGTATTACATATCACCGTAGTACATTTCGCCGTGAGATTTCTTATCGAAAACGGTCATCTCAGACAGATTCAATATGAACATTTATTTGATATTGATTGGTTTCAAATATCTGCTAATAACGCTATCATTAACCTAACAAATAATCCAGTATATCGACTATTTTCAATATTTGTTTGCCGTTGGCTCCCTGTAAACCTTTTACTTGCTTTTCCCTCCACCACCCGCCACGTCTCCACACCCGTTATGCAGGCGTATACCGTGGCGTAGCAAACGATAGGCGCTGTTAAAATTTGTGCCGAAAGTGTCCCAGGAGCAACTTCCCAAGACCTTGGTTGGCGTGCACTAGAGTGTGCGTGATCCCTACTTCAATATAATGTATTACGGTCAATTCTCGATGAGAAAAGACCTTCTCGCCGCAAACTTTTTAAAAGCTGAGAAATTTTCCCTCGTAGATACCAAGTCGCAATGGCCGACCGGTCCAACTGAGGGTCGGACCGACTTGACTTCCCTTTCAACCGACATATGGGGACACTCCCAGAGGATGTTATCGGCATCCTGCAATTCGCCACATAAGCAAGTCGGAGATTCTATTAGGCCAAGCTGACAGAGCTTGGAGGCAAAACCACCGTGTCCGGTCAAGAACTAAGAAGTCCAATGGTCTGGAGTCAATCTGGTTATCTCCATGCGCCACTTTATATTAGGAAAAAACAAATGCGTTTGTCTGCCCTTGGAAGAAGTGGTCAATTGCCCCTACCACGCACGCAGCGCCGTGTCATACGCCAGGTCGCGTACAGTAACTTTTCGGCTTCCCTTCATTTCCCTGTAAACCGACAAGAACCGTGTTCTATTTAAACATGAATTTTATCTCAGTACTATAATACTACACAAAGAGGCTGGGCGGTCTTTAATATATGACTATAATATATTATTTCCGATACAACATTTCGCGGTGAAGTGAGATACAGTGAACTGCATACGTACAAGTTTCCGGACACGAAAAAGATTATATCCTGATGTACCTATCTTAAAACCAACCCAATTCGAGCATTCTAATACCATACTGATTATCATTACATATTATTCATACGAAGCTTCAACGATTCTCAGTGACATACATTTATGTGGTTTTCCAAAAAGTTTTTACTGCTACTGAATACTGTTTCACTACCACTCTGCTACTGTAATTGGCCCCCATTGGAGGTAGTGTTAAAATAAATTTAAAAAATTAAACTACACAGTTTATTCATTAAAATATTGAACATATTATTATCTTGTGTTTCCTCAGTTGGGAGAAGACAAGCAAGAGCTTTATTCAGACTGACGTACGAAATCAAGTGCCACAAGTTTCACATTACGAAACCCTTGCGTTCCGCCGAATGCTGAGAGTGATGGAGCAAAGGCGTGGATAAGGTTTCTAGATGGCCAAATCGTCTGGGTCACGACGAAGTATTTACTGCAAAAAGTAATCATCCAAGTATAATGTAGGTAAATACATATTCGGACTAAATGACACTTATTTAAAATTGGCTACAAAGTATTTTAAAAAATAGTAGAAAAATTATTGATTCTGATTATCGCCTTCATATTTTAAACATATGAAAATGTTAGATAGATATAACATATTTTCTTCGATAATGTGAACATTTTTTTGTCATCGGAAAATCTCGGTTGACGTATTCTAAAGGTAATCGGATATTTTCACGTCCATGGTTCAATTAAAGAAAGAGTGGAGTAGCCAAAAAAATAATACATGAATAATAAAATTATAAAAAAACAATTAGGTGTCATAATTTCTGGTACTATAACTATTGGTGGGTTCTAGTTTTCTCCATTTTATCCATCTTGAACGATCCAGTGGCAATGTTTTCGAGTTGCGTTGGATATGATGGCGATAAGTGAAAACTTCTGTTGGGCTCTGGGGATGCATACATAGCCTGCCGTGCTAGTAACTCCTTCGGCAGTCTTTATACGTAGCCGATTCAACACAGTCTCTTCATTTTAAAATTCTGATCATTTCACCCTCTTAACATGAGTTAATTCATTTGTTTATTTTTTTAAATTTTCTATCATCGAGTGTTGAGTATAATAATTAATTGCAAAATTGGAATATCCGGTATGCCACACTTAGCACAACATGAGTGATTTCAAGATATATCAACTTCTGATTATTATCTTTGAAGAGAAAATTTACAGTACGCGATTTCCTGTAAAAAGAAAAATCTTGACGCAAGAGAATGATAATGACCTCTGCAGTGCATCTCGCAAGCATCTGATATTGACTATGGGATAGAAAGAAGGACTGGCAAAAATTTAAATCTGAAAATACTAATTATTTTAATATCTATATGGTAAAATCCCAATCCCAGGATATTCATACAATATAGGATATTCATACTGGCATCTATAATGATTTAGGAACGTACCTACCTCATGTAAAATAACAGAATGTGGTTGTCTAAATTCCCCTTATAAAGTTAGTACATAATCATAAATTATCGTCCTTTGTTTTTCATCGCTAAAAAAAACATCTAGAGCACCTTTGTAAAAGTATTATGTCCACAATTAATAGGTAATTAATTAACTCATTCAAAATACTCATAATTTCATTTAAAACCTTCCAATTATTTTTTTCGTGATTTGCGAAATGTTTCAAATTATTTTAAAACCCATTTTGTGCACAATATATAAAATTATTTAAGCCAATCCAACGGGGCTAGCAAAGTACAACATGTATATACGCTCATTTTATATCGCCGGCCTTGCGCGTAACCGCGCTTGTGGCATACAACCGGTTAACCGGTTGTTGTATGAAGCCACCCCCTTAATAATGATATATGTTACATTTGGGCATTTTGGGAATTCCTTATTCACTTATTTTTATTCCTCTCCAATTTTCCATGTAAATTTTTCTGTGAAGTATTTTTTCATCCGCAAGGTTAACAAAAACTCTTGTGTCATCCTTCATTTTGACAGATGCATCATTATTGTAAGGAGGCCAACATAATGGATCAAAAAGAAGTGACTTAATTTTGCTAGATCAAAAAAGTAAATATGTCAATATGCGAGCCAATGTGATGTAGATTGTTTGTAGATCATTGTTGCATATTTAGATCAAAACTGCCAAAATGTAACATTGATCATTATTGAGGTGGAGGCTTCATATTACTATGTTTCAATGCGTAATGCAAATGACAGCATAGTTGTTTATTTTTTTTTTTTATCTGCCATCGAAATTCAAAATAATATTTTTAAATTTGGAACTGCGCAAAATTAAATTTTAAATTTAGTGGAGATAAATCAAAATCATTTATGAAGTCGCAGGCTTACCGGTTCCAATCTTTTTGAATTTCATACCATAGAACCTTTTCATTAAAACATCTCACATATCCAAGCTTTGAACTCACACAAAAAGGTTCGACTGGCAATATGTCAGACGACGTCGCTGATTTTTCCTCACGTCGCGTAAGGTACGTCAATATTTAAAAATAAAAACGACGTGACGTCATTTTAAATAATCTCTTCTTGGTCGTGCACTCATGGCTGAGGATCTTGACCACATTTAAATTTCGCCATCCTTTGAGCGACCAAGACTTTCCATCCTTCTCGATCTTCCGCTTCTCTCAGGGCAGAATGGATGGTGCCCCCAGTCAGTCAGTTCAGTTGGTTGCTCCATCGCGCAGATACTCTTCCTCTGCTTCGCATTTCTTGGAGGTTACCCAAAACTACCAGTTTCTCCAGGTTGTCCGGTCCGCGCCTGACAATATGTCCAAAAAACTGCAGAATTCTTCTCAGACATATCGTCGAGAGCCGTTTCTTTATCTTAAGTCTCTGGATGATTAACTGGTTCGTCCTGTGCTCCGTCCAAGAAATGCGAAACATTCGGCGCCAACACCACATTTCAAAGGCATCAATTGCCTTCCATTCTCTTGCCTTCAGGATCCACGACTCGACTCCGTATATAAATATCGAGAACGAAATAACAATAAAATGCATTTTATATAACCTTATTTTTCACTAATTTAGTCAAAATTTTATTCAGTCAGTATCGAGTATAATATTAGCCTGTAATCAATTTCAGTAAATTTAATCTCGTGGAGTAACTGCCAAAAGTTGGTAAGTCTCGATATCATGTTATGGAGCAATTGCTATTTGAATAAAATAAATTGACGTAAAAATGTATTTATTCATAAGTACGAGATTTGAGTGTAATATTAGTGATTAGGTTTTTTCACAAACACTATAACGACTCATAATTTGTTTTTTATATTTTTATTGTGATCTTTGACTTAATTGGTAGGTGGTAAATGTTTTACCTACTTTATTGTATTTTTTTTTAGAATTATTAATAACAAGGTGGTTGTTAGTAATTTTGAACAATCACAAATACGTCTTTGAAAAAAACACATAAATATCATGTGTCCTGGCCGGGAATCGAACCCAGGAACTCTCGGGTGGAAGGCAAGCGCCTTACGCACTGCACCACGAGAGCCGCCTACCTTATTGTAATAAGTATATAAGTTTGTATTCGTTGTCAGTGTGGATTTAACTTTGGTGAGTGCACATAGTGCCTGAGGATGCCGAAAGGCGAAACCCGTATCGCAAAAAAAACTAGTCAAATGGAAAAGTACAAAACTTAAATCCATTATATTTTAAATTCTAATTCCATCAAGTAGGTACCCTCGGTCGATAGTATTATTATTACTAAATTTATTTGTTGTAAATATCGGTACCTAATCTATAATATTCAGTAGAAACATAGATAGTATACGAATGATATTGAATGCTACATTAGTCTGTTTTATTTATAATAATATAAAATTAGTATGTATCGAATTAGTATATGTAGGGTCAATACTCTACCATCCGCATGACTTGGCAGGAAACCATTAATTTATAATTACAATGTATCTTGCAACATAATATTGTTAAAATTGCAAAACAAGCGATTTATGTAAATCAGTCAATTTCAACAGAAAGCTAATGTAGAAAATTATAAAATAATTCAATTAATCAATTATATTAGAAACTAATAAATAATGCTACGTAAGTTTATCATGATATGCACAGAAGTTGTTTATATGAAAATCAATCTTGCCCAATTATTAAAAAGTGCATAATTGTTCAAATTGAAATCAATTGTTTATACTTTATGAAACGAATCATGCGTTACACAATAAATCATGATTATCAAAATATTCAAGTAGTGATAGCAGCATTTTCTATTGTATCGAATCACTATAAAAACACTTAGTACATGAAATCAATATGTCAGTCAGTTATGAAAGATTTAACCATAAGGTTAAAGAAACCAGAAGTGGCTTTATATTATATGTCTAAAAATACATATCCCTATGATTTTAATAGAATTATATACCGCATACTAAGGGTACTGTTTTATTGATAAAACAAACTACGTACCTGTAATCAGCCCTCTGAAGCCGAGAAGTGCAACGAACACAGGTACCAAGAGGGGTGTAAATCTATACTTGACTCCGTCGACAGGATTCATTTGTTACACCCTCACCAATTAGTCGCCGCGGTACGAGAGGGTTTCTGGAGGGCTGGGGGGTAAATTTGACCCCGCCACTGAGGGCTTGTGGGGTATTGATCTAAATAGGGGGATGGCAGAGATTTTCAATGCCCATTGTTTTGTCAGACAATATGAAAATAAATGCAGCAGAATATGATAATAATAAACCATTATTGAATAACAAGTATCATTCCATAATAATAAAAAATAAATGTTCTTTTTAAAAAACTTTTTAAAAAACTTTTTTAACAGGAATAATGGATTCTACAACCTCATTCTGAAAAATATTGGAAATACCAAAACGATGCGTGCGCCACGCAATGGTCCCACTTAGCATTAACCCCTTTCTTTATTTTTCATCTAAAATTCCGATTCACTTTCGATTCATAAGATATTTGCCATAAATTCACGTATTAAACATGTAAATTGTACGTAAAATATTTCACCGTAGCACAGTTTCACCGTGACTTTCTATCGGAAAGAGATGACAGTATATTGGCTATTTTCAAAATGTGTATGCCGCTGTATCCAGGATAACCGACTAGTACCGAAAAAATCAAATGATCGCAAATATAGATGATATTGTTTTAATTGATCTTTCTTATATGTGAACAGTATATACATTATGCATAATTGTTTTTGGTACTGTTCGGTTATCAGGACTACAGCGGAAAACACATTTTGAAAATACCCGATATACTGGATTATTTGTTAGTTTGGGTTAGTTTAGGTTAGGTTAGGTTGGGTTAGGTTAGGTTAAGTTTGGTTAGGTTCACCTAACAAATAATCCAGTTTATTGGCTATTTTCAAAATATGTTTTCCGCTGTATTCCTGATAACCGAACAGTACCTTGTTTTTTAATTGAATGTATTTATTACGTATTATAAATAATCAATGAATCCAGCGCTTACAAACATCTGCATCAGACACTAGTAACCAGGTTGGCCGCCCGCCAGTTGCAAGGCGCCGCTGGTTCTCGGTTTCACCCTATTAAAAGCTCTTCCTGGGGCTGGAACCGAGTGGTTGGCGTGTCGCGTTGCCTGTGCAAATACATCTGGTTCAAATCCCAGCTGAGACACGAGGAAATCTCGAGACGTATTGTTTCGTGGGGTTGTCAGTTTGTCTGAGGTAATTCTTGAGGTTACGTACACTGTAACATCTCGTGGGGATAGGCAGAATGGGCGTCGCTTGGGGGCGACAGTTACTCGAAGGGCGGCAAATCGAGGAAAATCATTTGATATATATAGAAATAGCTACCAAAACTGAGTACTTCGTAACGAAAATATCTTTCCTTTCAAAAAATGAGCTCACTGGTTGGAAACAAAATGCATTAATTAATATAAAAGGGTTAACAGGACTGTAATTTTTTGTCGGGCTTGCGACGTCTAGTTTACTTCTGTTGCCCTTCGACGTCCTTGGTGACCAGACACGATATGTACACGGATGATAAAAAATATTTTATACAAAAATGGAGCGGCATTTTGTCTAGGGAAGTCACTGTTCGTACATCACAGTAAAATACTGCGTCATCTTATGCATGTGCTACATTCTATCCTTCCTAGCATGACGATATCTGCCTTATAAATAGGACTATATCTTTTTTTTTTTTTAAATAAATTTACATTAACTTTAGGTAAAATTATTTAAATCATCATCAGTAAAATTGAATATATTAAATACTGCATAATATGACGTAAAATATATCCATTTCTCCATTACTAAAATGGGAATGAGTCACTTAGTTGTGATTCAGAGACTTTCGTTCAATTAGAGGTAACGATCCGTTCTTACTAATAAGTTCATTTGATTCAGTTGACAACACGTATTTCGAAGAAACAATCATGTCATCATGTCATGAATCATGAAAACTTTATTGTGACATTATAAAACTGTATATTATTGTACTCGCATAAAAGCTACTGGCTGTTTCACAGATAGCCTCTGACTATGGAAACGTAGTTTTTTAGCAATAGCGTCATGAGTAGGGAATCCAATCCCGAGCCAAAATTCTGATCCCGGGATTACAATTTTGACAATCACGGGATCCCGGGACTGGTCCCGGGATTGGCATTTTTTCCATTGTTAATATAAAATTTTTATATTTACAAATAACATTGCTAAATCGCTCAAAAATAAATGTAGTATAATTTATACTATTTAAGACATTTATTGTTAATATTGTATCTTGGAAATACATAAGGTTAATGGAGTAAATAATATTGCAATATAAATAATAATGTGAATTTAATATGAAATTGCTGTTTCTGATAGTAAAGACTGAATGAATGGGTTAGCGAGATTTAAAACAGTAAAGCAAAAATCATGGTGTACTTATGGCAGCCAAATATGAAAATGTCGTAAAACGTATGAGATCATGGTGGAATTACTTTGTTAATATTGCTAAGCATTGTTTTTTTTCCAATCTTTCTTATTTTTATTAATTTATGTGAAAAAATAAAATGAATCGACAACTTACACATGGGTATAAATCAAACTTCATTCAAACTCAGTTTATTTCTAATGTAGTTATTTGTTATTAAAAGTATTTTTTCTGTTATATTTTCGTTTTTATTTTATTTTCCATAAAAATTGATAAAAAATCAATCCCGATAGTGTCGGGATTATGTTTATCAATCCCGGGATTCATAGGTATCGAAAATAGCTCGGGATTCGGGATTCCGGGATTGGAATCCCTAGTCAGAGTCAATTATGATACATTCACGTAGAAGATGGCTCATGACTAATGAACAGTCTGGCTCTGACTTAGTCATTTACATTCACCAAACTAAACTCGGGTACGATAATCCGGGTCTGGCAAGTACACATATTGTTTTTCAATTTGTGTATGAGTCAGAGTATGAACCTAATAGGTTGAGCAGGTGGCTGACATCCATTTCTCGTAGAAACAAAATTTATCAATACAAACCTCTACTCTGTGGAGGCCATATGATCCTATTAGGATCGGACATGGTCGAAAGACAGAATATTTTAATTTATACCCTTCCACTTCATTCGATTCTTAAAAGAATGTTCGGTTTAATAATACTTCTCTACCTGCTTGTTATTTGGACCATTTTAGGATATTAATTATGTATATTGTAGTCTTTTATTGTACTGTTCTGTGAATAGTAATATTTATTGACCGAAAGTGAAAGTGACAGTGAAACGGCAAATAATTTTCAACCATGGGTGCGACGAAATTTTGAACTCGCTGGCAATTAGAGAGCAAACGCAGAGCTATGAACACTTAAATTTTTTTCGTGATGGCGACAGGGGTATTAATTCTTAAATCGTGTAAAGATGACTAAAAAACGTTACCCATTAACTTAAAAAGAAAACATGTCAATGAATATATTATTATTGTTACTAATAGAACAATAAACATAACATTAAATTGACGCATGTTGGATTTATATGACAAATTATATTTCGTTTGGCACGCGTCATTTGCACAATCCGCACATCACCTAGCCACGATCTTTTTAGACCATGCCTCAACTGAGGTATAGCCTTATGACAAAATACGAAACTGCAATTTTATACATTTAACTTTAATAATTTGAATAATTTATATTTTAAATAATTAATTCAAACACACATCTTTGCTAAATAATATAAAAATTAGATAATTTATAAATACATCATCTAACAGATATACCCGTTACAAAAATATAGTGTCAGATGGAACTCGAACTAACATCCATTCCGATCAATTTGCGTGTGATCAATTATCCACGTGCACCCTACCTAATTACAACGAAATTAACACTAATAGTCATGCAAATAAATCCATATTACCTATCATCTTTTGTGGTTTGAGTAGAGGCACCAACAATAATATGTAGGTTCAAATTATGCTTGATTCATAGCCGACATCTGAATATCTCCAAATTTTTGTCATAACGTACTTGAAGTGAGTAATACTATTTAATAAACTATTTTTTTCTTATTCAACAAATAATTCACAAGATTTAAAAAAGTGTATGTAGATGCCTGATAAATTTATGTAAGTGTGGTTTAATACTATCGACCGAAGGTACGAGGGTGGGTCAATAAGTCCTTAGAAAAGCCGACAGGTGGCGCGACTAGTACTGTAAGCGGTTTGTTTTCATGCAGCGGCACTACCGATTCAGTATGCTGCGAAGTTTCAATCAGATTGGTCGGGTTGTTGTTTTTTATTTTCGTACATTTAAAAAAAAAAATTGCTTGTTTACAAAAATGGAGAAAATTGAGTTTAGAGCTGTTATTAAACATTTTAATATAAAAGGGTTAACAGCAAAGGAAATAAAAAATGAGTTGGATTTAGTTCACGGCATATCTGCTCCTTCACTTGCAACTATTTATAACTGGTTAAATGAATTTAAACGTGGTCGTACATCAACAAAGGATGAACCACGCTCAGGACGTCCTGTAGAGGTGGCTACACCAGAAATGATCAATAAAATCCACGATATGGTGTTAAGTGACCGAAGATTAAAGTTGAGTGAGATAATTGAGGTTACAGGGATCTCAAAAGGTAGCGTCATTTCTATTTTACATGACAAATTGGGCATGAAAAAAGTTTCTGCAAGATGGGTGCCGCGTTTGCTCACAGTCGACAATAAACGCAATAGGGTGGTGGCCTCTAAAGCCCTGTTGTCGCTCATGCAACGCAATCCGGATGAATTTTTTCGTCGCTTTGTGACTGTAGATGAAACATGGATACACCACTTGACTATACTCCCGAGACGAAAGAACAGTCAAAGCAGTGGATTGCGAAGGCAAACCATGTCCAAAGAAGGCGAAAACCGTAAAATCAGCTGGTAAGGCTATGGCTACTGTATTTTGGGATGCACGTGGAATTATTTTCGTTGACTATTTGGAAAAAGAAAAAACAATAACAGGGGATTATTATGCATCTTTATTGGACCAGCTGAAAAACGAAATTGAAGAAAAACGGCCTCATTTAAACAGGAAAAAAATCCTCTTTCATCAGGACAATGCCCGTGTTCACACATGTTTACGATCAATGGCTAAAATTGAAGAATTGAAGTTCGAATTGGTCGACCACCCACCGTATTCGCCAGATTTAGCCCCCAGTGACTTTTTCCTTTTCCCAAACTTAAAAAAATGGCTAAGTGGACAACGTTTTTTTTCAAATGAAGAAGTCATCGATCGGACAAATGCTTATTTTGAGGACCTTCCGAAAACTTATTTTTCTGACGGTTTAAAAAAATTGAGAAACGTCTAACCAAGTGTATTGAGCTCCAAGGAGATTATGTTGAGAAATAAAAAAAAAATACAAAAATAAAAACTGTTTTAATGCTTTTTTCTAAGGAATTATTGACCCACCCTCGTACTTGATGGAATTATAATTTAAATCCATTAAAATTATGTCAGCTCAATGAAAAATGTAACATTCTAAAAATAATAAAATAGTTTATTTTAGTACTTATACATTATTTCTTTTCAAAAATAAACTTACAAATCAATAAACTTTTATAAAATAAGTCTTTTATCTGATTATTACATAGTTTTATCGTATGTCTATTTTATCATTAAAGGGTAGTTTAATAAGTTCTCTCGAAGGCTTTAGAAATATTTCTAATAATTCAAAGTTTTATTGTAATCTCAGTACGATTTAATAAATTCTAATTTAATTATTCCTTTCTTCCCTTAAATGCAATGAAAACACTTCAAGCCATTGTACCCGCGCTAATACGTTCATACATAAACTCCATTTTAGTTGAAATTCGAGTTTCCGTTCTGGATGTCTTGAGTAATGAGTCTCCGGGCCAAATGTCGGGAAAGCGCTCGCGGGGGCGGTCCAGTAACGCCCCTTGTTTGGATATATACCCCCTGACAGGACTGCGAACGCCCCGACATCTGGTGGAAACTTTAAGGAAATAGACAATTTAAACGTCCAAAAACAATGAATCAATTAATAAAAAATCGTTTCATTTGTAAATTGCGTTCGACATAAACTGCGTGGCGTCAAAATCGCCCAGCCATAAGAATTTAATGGGCTCTGAAAATAGAGCACGTCATATTAATATTCCAACATAACTCTTTCAAAAGGTAAGTTGTAATTTAATTTAGGCAATATATATTATATATAAGTTCAATCACCGAAGGCTGTTGTGTCTGCTCACGAACTCGGGTGTTTGTAACGCGGTCGTACCAATGTACTCCTAAGATTCGGCGGAGACATCGATTCTCAAAGCCTTCGGTGATTGAAGTTATCACGAAGAGACGATTTACGTGGCTGGGACACGTATTCCGGATGCCGCCAAAGAGTGCGGCACTTCGTACCCTTGTGGGATGGCGGGAGGCCCAGGAGCTGGCGATGGACCGAGGGAGGTGGCGCCAACTTGTGCTTGCCCTATGCCCCAATGTTGGGACGTGATAAGGTGGAAGAAGAAGAAGAAGAAAATATATACATATATATTTCCCGCCACCACCCGCCACGTATCTACACCCGTCATGTAAGCGTATACCGTGGCATAACGACCGTTAGTCGCCCTTAAAAGTTGGACTGAGAGTGTCCCAGAAACAACTTCCCAAGAGCTAAATTGGCGTGCACTAGAGTGTGCGTGATTTCTATTTTGTTATAATATATAACGGTCAATTCTCGATGAGAAAAAACCTTCTCGCTTGCCGTAAAACATCGTACAAAACGGAAGGATAGTGTCTAGTTGGATTTAAAGACCTTGGGCGGTCTTAACTAAAGGGACTTGCATAGAAGCAGATGCTGGAGTTGTAACAGGGTTGTAACGCCGAGAAGAAAAAGAATAAACGACGATTTGAATAATACGAAAGTTTAATTCACAGCTTCAAAACCGTAAGAGAGACAAAATATGTGTTGTTTTTATAATGTGTAATTGATCCAGTGCAATAACGGGCAAATAACAATTATTTTTCATTAAAAAAAAAGTTTAAACAGTCTAATACCATGGCCCCCACATGGGGGGGCTGACAGGGCTCTAGTCTAGGGGCCCGGGCTCAGGTGGGACCTGGCTTGGCGGGTCGACCAGATAAATGAGATAAACACACATTTTAAATTTGCTTTAATAGTGAAAAAAGTTGCCTACGGCGCTATTTTACAACGTTTTTCTTAGCTCGTATTCTTATTTGTCCGGTTCAAATCTTGCAATTGATTTTTAATTAGCTTCCCGACTAGCTAGACATTTGAAACTTTTAGAATATATCAGATACGATGCCAATGCATTTCTTTAATACTTTTAGCCATCTTTAAGTAGAATTCAATTGATTATCAGTTAATTCTGTTTTTTATGAAAAGTTATTTCGATACCATTATTGCTTGCTAGGGTTCTGGGGTCCTAGCAACTTAATTATTAATATATACGTGCGTTACTATGGAAATCAATATGGCATGTCAAAATGACATTTCAGTATTATTTCTATCAAGCACAAATTTTTTTGATCGTTTAAGGTAGTCAAGTTTATATTATGATTTAACAGAAAATTTTAAAACGTTGTATATAAAAGTTCTTTAAAAAAATATTTTTGGTTGTCTTATATTGATACTCGATAACACCATAAATCGATGTGTTAAAAAATCGCTAAAAATACATTATATTTGATTTGACCTCGTACACCATTTAGAAAACGCCACGGTAAAGAGTCAAAGTATCTTTAATCTTAGCAATAGGTAAGGGGGCCGCCAAAAATTTTGGCTTGGGGGCCCGTTTCAGGATGTGAAGGCCATGCCTGTTTAGAATCGAACATGGTAATTTACATTTTTTACATTAACATTTTTTTCTTTGTCAAAAGCTCGACTAAAAATCGTGAATCGTGATAGTATTATTCTTTTATTATATAATATTAAACATATTTATTCTCTCTTGAACAGTAAATAAAATGTGACAGCCATCCTTTTACTTATCACAATATTCAGATTTATATTCAAGTGCGTACAGTATGAATGCAATATAATAATTTGATATTATTAATTTAGTATTATGACTGGTATAAGAAATGTTAACGGAACCTGCTGATTTTCTACGAGTAGAAGGTTCCCACTAGACAAGTTGTAACGGGTTACCAGGAAATAAAGAGCCTTAGAGAAAAGTGGAAATGCATGAACCAATCTTCGCGATGGAAGTAGCGTTCGTTGCAATCTGAACATGCTGTAGTCATATTACAATATACAGAGTGATTTTTTAAGCTTTTATTTTATGATTTTTTCAGACTAATGAAAATGCAGATATTTATTAAGTATGAATTAATATTTGTCTCGAATTATCTGTAACGCATCAGAAAAAATATATATAAATGTGTAAGAGAGAGTGAGACAGGGAGAAGATGTGCTTAACATCGTGTACGGAAACTAGTACGTTTGCAGTTTGCCGTATCACATTTCACCGTGAAACGTTATATCGGAAATATATGGCCGTATATTAAAGACCGTTCAACCTCTTTGGGTCGTATAGTACTGACATATAATTCATGTCTAAATAAAACACGGTTTTTATCGGTTTACATTTTACAGGAAGCCAGCAGCAAACAAATTTGAAAATAGCCAATATACTAGATTATTTGTTAGGTTAGGTAAGGTTAGATTTTTATTCTTGAATTCATGAATTTTGACAAAATCAGTTATGAAAATTGAATTAATGTTCATATTGAATCTAATAAAATTGGAGACCGTATAGTATACAGTCATGTCTTTCCGGCGAACTGTGCCACAACGAAATGTTTTACGTACAATTTACATGTAACCTCATAAAACATGTAGTACGTTAGTACGTACAAACTCGAATTCTAAATTTGAAAAATTGTAGGAATCGTTTATTTTAATCTGGTCGTGAAAGAAAACAAATGATACTCTCATAAAAATTTTACAAATGCTTACAGTAGGGTAATAGCATAATATCAAGAAATGGATGTGTTATCTATGAGATTTAAGACTAATAAGTAATAATTATAATAGGGATAGAGTGCTGTAACCTACTGTAACCTAAGACAATATACACAATCAATCAAAAAATAGAAACATTACGTATGAAGGAGAACTGTAAGCTAAGAACAAATGAATAAGTTTGGCGATGGCAGCCTCAGCAAAGCCAGGCGACTCTACAAAGACTCCACCAGACTGATGCAGTAGCTCACAAATAAATACTTGAGTCTAAAACGGCAACCACCAGCACCTGAACAAAAACATTAAGATATAACATACAAACGTATGAAAGAGAGGGGGAGACATGGAAAAAACGAATGGGAATGTTGACAGGTGGTGCTGTCACCTGGTAATATTTGCTAGTGTATATTAAGTAAAAACGTGAGTGAAACACAAAAGATTCGGTGTTTTGAGACACTATTTTTCAAAAGAAATATCTCACGAATTGAATAATACGATGAATCGAATCATATAAAAAAAACTATTCCTTTATTTTATCTTTGTATTTTCTATCTATATCTTTTACTGTCCGGGTGATTGCTCTGTTTCTTAAGCTATCGGTCTACTTATGAAACATGCGAGTTAAATTTAATTTAAACGGGCTCGGAGATATTCCAAACGTCACCAAGGTAATACTTATGTATGTTTTATGATGTATTCCTGAATTATTTCATTATTTTCAATAATTAGAATTCAACATTCATAAATCTTGTGTAGGTATAAAAAAATATTAAAATTTTTATTTTTCAATAATCGCAGAATTAAACAACACCATGTATCTGCCAGAGCCGTTCAACGTCGGATTCCCAGTGCTGGAAATGGGAGTGTTCTCACTTGATTGGTAAAATAAAAATAAAAAAATATATAAACACAAAAATACCAATTTCTCTCCAATTCCCGAAGAGGTACAAGATAGTAATAATGTCGTTGGTCTCTCGCCGGGCCAAAATAAACAACATCTATGTAATCTCAGAGTGATTTTTGATTGACCATATTTTAGGTCTATTTCAAAAATATACAGACTTTTTCTTTTAACGCAATAAAATTTTAGTTTAGAATAAACATACCATATAAGCGTGAAGTTCGATAGTTTTGACAGAAAATATGACGTAGTAGAGCGACGTTGAGGGTGAGAAAACGATGCAATAGGCTTCACATAAGAGCAGTCGGAAATAATAACGATACCAATAATTAAATTTACCCTATGTAATTTGTGCGTAGTAGAAGAAATCGCAATCTGTGCATTTCTAGAGTTGTTCCACTACTAATAATAGTAGTAGAAAAAATTGAAAATAATTACCAGATAAAAAGAACTTTTTATATAGAACGTTTTTAAATTTTCTGTTTAATCATATAAACTTGACTTGACTAGCTTAAACGATCAAAAAAAAATTTACTTGATAGAAATAATACTGAAATGTCATTTTGACATGTCATATTGATTTCCATAGTAACGCACGTATATATTAATAATTTAGTTGCTAGGACTCCAGATGCCTGACAACCAATAATGGTGTTGAAATAACTTTTCATACAAAACAGAATTAACTGAAAATTAATTCAATTCTACTTAAAGATGGCTAAAAAATATTTAAAAAATGCATTGGCATCGTGTTCTGATATATTCTAAAAGTTTCAAATGTCTAGCTAGTCGGGAAGTTAGTTAAAAATCGATTGCAAGATTTGTACCGGACAAACAACCACCGGACAAATAAGAATACAAGCTAAGAAAAACGTTATAAAAAATAGGAGAGATTTACTGTAACCTCATCGAGAATCAAACATAGATACCTCGGTTGAGAAGCCAGTAAGTTATGCTACTGCTACTAGGAGAGCCGTTACTGTCTACATTCAGAAGTTAGACAACAATATTTTCATCGTGGACTAACGATATCTTCAGTCCATTGTTATTTCATCAGCGCTTTCAATGGGTCTATTCTATATACAAGGCGACTATCGACGGTAGTTTATCATCTTTACATATTGAGGTATTGTAATATTGTTACAATAAGTGAGCCGTCTAAACCGTTAAAACTATCTATCTCTCTTTAAAAGTTAACACAGCCAAGAGATGAGAAATTAAAATATAGCACTTTTTGACAGTTTAGAGTCAAGTCAAAGAAAAACTCGAAGAACCCCTGCATGGCTGAAAAATATTAAGGTCCAGATAAGAAAATTATAAAATATAGACAGTGAGCATTTGAGCAGTGCTTTTACCAGATATTTTAGTTTCAAAGTAAATAGTGTATTAGCACAGTAGCAGTATTGTATCGATTTAAAGCACAAAAACCGAGAGCCAAAAATGAACGCAATTTGATAACCATTTCATGTAAAAATGTCTAGTTAATTCGTTGTAATTGGATAGGATGCCCGTGGCTTAATTGGTAAAGCACATTGGCGTAAATCCAGTGAATACAGGTTCGAGTTCCGTCAGTTTTTCTATATATCGTGTAGTTGCCGCCAAAAGTTGGCAAGTCGATATTTTACATTTAAAGTTAACATCGGATTATGTGTCTATATAATATACGAATGACCTTGAATTTTACTATTTATAATATAATAAGAATGTAACATTATTTATATTCCACATACATCATTAAATTTGATAGCACCTCATAACAGTTCGTGGGGTTATTGCCTAAAGTTGATAAGTCTCGAAATCATGTTATGGAGTAAATAATGCAATGAATGAAAAAATTGAAGGTCATCCGATATATTATAGAATGTGACATAAAGCACAAAAAATAATATTATGCCTGATATTAGAGGGCATATCAAACTTCAAATTTCATTTACTCCATAACATGATTTTTAATATGAGGTGTAACAATTGATATATGTGCAATATAAAAAATTGAATAAAAGAAATGGTTTATTTAAATATTATTTTCAGTGCTTGGGAAAACGTATTTATTAATGAATAAAAACATTTTTACGTCAATTTAGTGTAAATTATTTGCTTAAAATGGTCATAACACTGCATTAAATTTTATTTGATTGCCGTGTTATTATAATAAGGTTATCAATATAATATTTTGATAAATAATTATTATCACGAAATTTGAGCTGTAACAAATTTGAATAAAATTATATTTTGTTTACTTGAATATTAAAAAAATACATTTGATAGTTCATTGACCACTGACCGGTATTTTGTCGTATGATTATTACTATTTTAAGAATCTATAGTCGGAAAAAAACCAGCGGGCCTAAACATTTTCGATACAATAATAAAATGAGTATTTTTAATGTAAGTGCACCAGGTACTACAACAGTCCAACAACAAGATATTGGCGATAACAGAAAGTCATTGTAGTCGTATATAGAAATTTTTGAGACTCCTTTACTTTCGGCTGTATGGATATTATCCGTGGCTCTATCCGACTGATTTTCTCTTTGGGATGCTTACATACTGTAGCTTAAAATTTAGAAGGGATCTTTATTTAGCTACATATTTTTTCAGACTTATACGCGGCGTAAATGTGAACTCTGCCATTCTTGGTGGTGTTGGCTTGTGTGTTTCTGATAATTACCTTAGGAATCGAGGGCATCCGTTGTTTGTTCTCCCATGGTGCAGAACTAACCTGCCATTAGTAATGCCAATTGGGAGGGCAATAGCCATGTTTAATGAAATCGTTTCGGATATTGATATATTCCACTTACGTGAGGGTGAATTTAGGTGGACGTTGTTTTATAAGTTTTTAATATAGGGTCTATCAAAGTTCACTCTGCGTGCTTCTATTTACTTTTACTTTGTTATTTTTGTTATTTTATTTATTATTTTATTACCTATTGTATTATTAACTCACACTTCTCGGTATTTTATTTTATGTCATGTCGTAAACGCTTTGAATTTATAATTTGTTATGTTCATTATATGTAAAATAAATAAATTTGATTTGATTTGAATAACAATCAATGAGAGAAGACTTCTCAGTGCCGTATTTGTCATGGTGGTTTGGCGGGTCTCGTTGTTAAGGGACGAGACCACTGCGATTGGGGATGACTAGGAGGTGTAGATGGAGAGTTGTCAGGTGGAGAGATGAGAAGTCGAGACTTGGTGGTTGCTCCGATGGATAGAGGAGCGAGTTTTATGTACAGCGTAAATAGTCGGTACAAGATTATGTTACGTTACAGTACTTATGATACTGTTCTGAGGTCCGAGTCTCGGTGGAACAGGATGCGGTGCAGAGCGACTGACAAGAAGCTTACTAATCACACTGAGATTAAGATTGATACTAATAGGTATTTAGACTGCCTAACTTATCGAGAGACAATTGTTGGACAAATGGTCATCCAGTGGTATCCAAGAGGTACAAAACGTCTACAAGGTAGATCTAGAGGCCGCTGGATCGATAAAATGATAAAGTTCTGCAGATGTACGTGGCAACGCAACGTACAGGACCGAGAGAATTGGAAGCAGCTTGAAGAGACCTTCATCCAGCAGTGGATAGATTCAGGCTGAAGATGATGTTATTATACAATTTTTAAAAAGGGTTACACAAAAGTACGTTATGTTATAATTTCATGGTAATTTATCGAATACTTCTGAGGATATTTAGACATCAATAAAGCAACCTCGAATAAATTGAATCACCTATTCTTGAATTCGAGAATTCTCTTAGCAGTACATATTTGATTTGAAAATTAAAAACATTCTTTTTTGTACGTTATATTTTATTTTACCACGTTCTTATTAGCTCGTATTCTTGTTTGTCCAGTACAATTTTTTTTTGTTTATCCAATACAAATCTTGCTATTTAACTAACTTCCCGACTAGCTAGATATTTGTATCTTTTAGGATATATCATAACACGATGACGATGCATTTTTTTAATACTTTTAGCCATCTTTAAGCATAATTGAATTCATTTTCAGTTAATTCTGTTTTGTATAAAAAGTTATTTCAGAAAAATCTGTAAAAAGTAAAAGACTTTTATTGGTTTCTGAGGGGGTAGTCCTAGCAACTGAATTGTTAATATATACGTGCGTTACTATGGGAATCAAAATGAAATGTCAAAATGACATTTCAGTATTCTATATTTATTCAGTATATACAAAAAAAGTATTCATTAATACATAGAATTGTCAAGTTTATATGATTCAACAGAATATTTTAAAACGTGGGATATAAAAAGTTCTTTTTATCTTGTAATTATTTTTAATTAAAATCATCCCGCGGGTTGCGCATCACTGAGTCATACTAAATAAAATATTTGAATACTTCATTAATATGCGTGCCTGCAAAGATTGGGCGAAAACATATATTTACGACTAATCGAAAGAGATATGGGGAGACCTTCGTCCTGCAATAGATTGCCCTCAGCTGATTATGACAATTTACCTTTATATATATATATATATATATATATTTTACCATGTTCGATACTAAGAAGAAATATCTTCAAAGTGTGTTGGTTAGTACAAACAGGTTTTTGTTTTTACGAGAAATGAATTCTAGCCACTTGCTCAACCACAGAACAGATAATAAATATAATACCAATAGGCTATATTCAATACGCCGCATGGTGAAGCAGGCTTTTGAATGTGTGAGTGTCCTAAGAAAATGAAGCACGCATTATGCACGTGCAATAGTGTGTGTATTACACCAACATTAAATGAGCGTAAATGCATAAACCGAGAGCAGTTTTTAGTATTCGACGTTAAACTTATTCTAGACACGTGTGTAAGTTTAACCCGGATTCATCCCTACTCGAGTCGGTTACCTGCTGTCGCCTTACCCGTTGTGTATTTCAGTTTCCATTATTTCTGAGTTCCCTGTGCTCAACCTACTAGGTCCATACTCTTGAGTCTAAACACACATTGAAATATGAATAAATATTAAATGAAACAATTCATATTCTTCTGCTATATCCGTTCCTTGATTGGAGCATTATTATACAGCATAGGTCCCATTCAAGAATCCCTATTGCTCGCCAGTATTCTTATATTCTCTCAAGTTATTCGAGCATGTTGTAGCTTTGCCATTTATACCCTGTGGAAAGTATCGAGCAGCCTTCCACGACGTCAGAATCCGATTGGCTTGAAAAATAGCAAGCCATATTAAAATTCACCTGACGCATCCTCACTACGTGGCAGTATCGAAGGGTGGAAGTAGGTTGTTAAGATCCATCATGAATAGTGCACATTAAACTTTGTTAGTCATACGTATTTATTTTTACTGAACTAAGACTACAATTATTTACAAATGGTGATGGTTAATTTTTAAAAATAATTAAACCCTACCTAACCAAACTACAATAGTTTTGGAGTACCTTTGGGCGATACGACAAAATTATCCATACTTTTTCATTCGTACTTCTTCGTTTTTTTTGGATTAAAAATACACTTTCCACATATTGTTGGTTCATTTTTTTAAATTCATTAAGCCTTACCTAAACCAAACCATAATAGCAAAACAATATTATTCTATCTATAAAATATCCAAAGTTATGTATGATTTAATTGTACAATTTTAGATATTTTATAGATAGACGAGTATTTTTTGACTATTCTCTATTATGGCTTGGTTTTCGCAGGGTTTAATTGAATTTTAAAAACTAACTAACACCATCTATAAATTGTTGTTTTATTTCAATTAAAACAAAATACGTATGACTGACAAAGTTTAATATGCACTATTTATGGAGGATCTTAACAGCCTACCTCCATCCTTCGCCACTGCTACGTGGCCAAGCTAGGTCCAACATCGCTTCTTCAGTCTCAGTATTATGAGATGGGCAAAGCAATAGAGTATAAAGCCTGGATGTTTGTGATTGATCAAAATTACTAACAACCACCTTGTACGAAAAAACAAGGACATGGTTATTAATAATTCTAAAAAAATTCGCTTACCTACTGAATAAATTAATAGTATTTAAGTTAGATATTTACTTCAGATTTTTACAAACACTTCAAATATTCAATATTTTTTGTTTTATACTTGATCCTTTACTTAGTATTGTATTAAATATCTATCTAAACAAGAATTAAATATATTCATTCTCAATGTGCATTTACCATTGATGACTGCGCATAGAATCTGAAGATGTCGAAACCAATGGCGAAACCCGTTTCGCAAAAAATGACTCAAATATAACAATTAAAAGGAGTCAAAATAATAAACGGTTACGTATGTAACAATGATTCATGCCTTTCAAATTCAGTGATTGCAGTCATATACGTTAGGATAAGTATATTATGCTCAGAATGTTAGTCCTATATGACATTTCCTTTTCCAAGGAAAAAATGCGGCCATAAATCGTACCCCTCACTTCCCAATGAATACAACTAAATATTTATCAGAATCACCACCGCCTTGCGCTACAAAGAATTTTCTAGACTTTTTGGAAGGTGGTTTCATAGGCCCTGACCTAATTAAAATTAGCAATACCCGATGCGGTTCTCAATCGTGTCCGGAAATGTGTACGTATGCAATTCGCCGTATCACACTTCACCGTGAAATGTTGTATCGGAAATATATGGTTGTATATTAAAGGCCGTCCAACTCATTTGGGTCGTATAGTACTGAGATAACCTTAATGTCCAAATAAAACACGGTTCTTGTCGGTTTACAGGAAACAATGGCAAACAAATTTTGAAAATAGCCGATATACTGGATTATTTGTTAGGTTAGGTTAGGTTAGTATTGGTCAGATTTTCATTCTTTAATTCATGAATTTTGCAAAAATCAGAGATCTTTATTTAGCTACATATTTTCCCACTGATACGCTGCGTAAATGGAATCTCTGCCATTCTTGGTGGTATTGACTTGTATGACTCTGATCTAGAAATCTATCTAGGATCTATCTTAGGAATCGAGGGCATCCGTTGTTTGTTCTCTCAGGGTGCAGAACTAACCTACCATTGGTAATGCCTATTGGTATATTGATATATTATCACACCTGCGTGAAGATCAGTATAGGTGTTCATTGTTCTATAAATTCTTAAAATAGGGTCTGCTTAGCTCATTCGGTGTACTTCTTTGTATCTAGTTTGTATTTATTTTGTATTTACACTTTTCTATATTATATAATACTGTTTTATTAATATTTTTTGCTTATAAATATAATGTTGTGAACGTCATGAAGTAATAATTTGTAATTTTCACTATACTTATGTAAAAAAATTAATAAAATTTGAATATTTGAAACACAATATCCAACATTCGGTGGCCCATGCAGGTGAAGGGTTTTTCGGTATATTCAGCCACACGGTCGGCGAATATATTATAATAATGAGGAGATCTCTTCAAAAGAGTTACGACTATATACAAAACAATGAGAATAAAATATACAAAACTGAAGGTGCTCACCAATAAAAATTAATCTAGAATCTTGATGATATAAAAAATTGGTACTGTTCGGTTAAAGCGGATACAGCGGAAAACGCATTTTGAAAATAGCCGATAAACTGGATTATTTGTTAGTTTGGGTTAGTTTAGGTTAGGTTAGGTTGGGTTAGGTTAGGTTAGGTGAGGTTATGTTAGGTTTGGTTAGGTTAACCTAACAAATAATCCAGTTTATCGGCTATTTTCAAAATGCGTTTTCCGCTGTATCCGCTTTAACCGAACAGTACCAAAAAATCTTCAATGTATAATAATTAAATATAATATTATGTACCTATGTTTGATATCAGAGTAAAAGTTTGCGACGTTTGTATCCGTATTAGAATATTGGTCGCTAACCGAAATCTGTACAAAGATAACTAAACAGCGGAACTTCAACCCGTGATAAGGAATATGATAGCATTAGATTTTAGTATAAAAAGCGAAGAAATTGTCAAATTGTTACAGTTGAGTACTGCATACTTCCACCATGAAGTTCTTTGCATTATTCCTTGTGGTGGCCCTCGGCTTCATGTCGGCAAATGCTTACAAGAACATCAAAAACTTCAAAGCTGGTGAGTAACAATTACTAACAATATTATAATTTCAATACCATAATAACTTACAAAGTCGTATAAGTATAATAGTCTATACCTAATAGTAGCGAAGGGTAAAGATAGGGTATTAAAATCCGCCATAAAAATCGCACATTAAACTTTGTTAACCAATCATATTTGTTTTTATTTAACTAAAACTACAATTATTAATTAAAAATGGTGTTGGTTAGTTTTTAAAATCAATTAAACCCTGCCCAACCAAACCATAATAGTTTTGGTTTATGATGGACGATACGACAAAATTTAACACACTTTGTCATTCATATTTATTTGTGTTCGTTGGAATAAGAATACATGTTACACATATTGTCCATTCATTTATTTAAATTCATTGTCCTGCCTAACCAAACTATAATAGATTAAAAAAATATTATTTTACTTATAAAATATTCAAAATTATGTATGTTTTAATTGGATAAAGTATTTTTTGACTGTTATATATTATTATAGCTTGGTTTTTGCAGGGTTTAATTGAATTATTTTAAAAACTAACCAACACCATCTGTAAATTGTCGTCTTATTTCAATGAAAACAAATACGTATGTCTATCAAAGTTTAGTGTGCACTATTTATGTCGAATCTTAACAGCCTACTTCCACCCCTCGCAACTGATACCTAATCTATTTCAGTTGCCCAAAATATAATAATTATTACTGACTTAACTTTATATTTTTTAAATAATGAATTTTATTGCTAATATTTTTACCATTACCGACATAATGTTCATTACTTTTGTGTTACTATTGAAATAATTCTGTTACTAAATAAATCGACGTTAATTATACATAAATTAAGTTATTAATTCTATAGTATTTTATTTATTAATATTGACAGTGATGTTTCTGACTATAAATCCATGGTCCATATCCATAATCCATAATAGAATAACGTGTTATAAGACAGTTATTACAACGTTTTATTGTCATATTCTTATTTGTCCAGTGGTTATTTATCCAGTACAAATCTTGCAATCGATTTTTAACTAACTTCCCGACTAGCTAGGCATTTGAAACTTTTAGAATATATCAGAACACGATGCCAATGCATTCTTTTATTACTTTTAGTAATCTTTAAGTAGAATTGAATTAATTTTCAGTTAATTCTGTTTTGTATTAAAAGTTATTTCGACATCATTACTGGTTGCTAAGCGGATTGTTCTAGCAACAAAATTATTCATATATACGTGCGTTACTATGGAAATCAAAATGAAATGTCAAAATCACATTTCAGTATTCTATATTTGTTTGTTTGTTTGTTTTTTATTTACTCCATATCAAGTACAAGTTTGAGCATATTGAGCATAATAATTCAGCAGAAAAATTAAAAACGTTTTATATAAAAAGTTATTTTTATCTTGTAATTATTCTTTAAATGGTTTTTGAGGTGAAATTCAGGGAATTTTAATGATTTTTTATTTATTTTTAATACATCAACTTATGGAGTATAATAATCGCACATTTTTTAAATGTATAATACTCATTAATTAATAATAAAGAAAATTTTTGTATTATCAAATTGGTTATGTGTGTTAATCTCATTTATCTGGTGCTAACCCTTCCAAACTCGCATTGTGAGGGTCGTGACTCGTGAACATAACATTAAATTTATAAGCCTCCTTAATATTTATATAATATTTTAAATAAAGTGAATAATTATTTTATTTTATAGCTGACAGTGAGTTCTTAGCCAAGCAGAAGAAGGTTTATGACTTGTTGAACCATGTCACCCAACAAGATTTCAACGAAGAGCAAGTGACAATCGGAAAAGGCTGGAAATGGGAAGAACATCCAGAGAGTTACACGGTGAGTCTTACCAGTTTTTACATTTTAAAAAAAACAATTGTTTTAAAACCAATCAATATTTCTATAGTTTTGTTTATCAATCCTAATATTTTATAAATATTTATTGCAGAAGCCGGAGGTTGTCAAGGCCTTCTATGCATTCTACCAGAAAGGATTCCTCCCAAAACACAAGATCTTCACTCTGACCTATGACCAGTACAGAGATGAAGCCATCGCCCTTTTCCATATGTTCTATTACGCTAAGGACTTCGAAACCTTCTACAAGACCGCTGCCTGGGCCCGTGGACACATGAATGAAGGTCTTTACGTCTACGCCCTTACCGTAGCCGTCATCCATCGTACCGACTGCCAAGGAATCGTCCTTCCCGCTCCTTATGAAATCTACCCCTTCTATTTCGTCAGCTCTGACGTTATGGAAAAGGTCAATTACGTCAAGACCCAGGGATACCTTATGGACAAGGAATTGGCTCAACATGAAGGAATCTATGAAACCGACAACCATGTGTACGCTATCCACAACAACTACAGCGTTGGTTACGATTACAACGACGCTGAACAAAAACTGTCATACTTCACCAATGATATCGGTCTGAACACATACTACTACTATTTCCACATCGATTATCCATTCTGGATGGCAGGTCAAGACTTCGGTCTTAACAAGGACAGACGTGGAGAGCTGTACTACTATGTTCACCAACAGTTGATGGCTCGTTACTACCTCGAGAGATTGTCCAACGGACTCGGAGAGATCCCAACATTCTCATGGTACTTGCCAATCAAGACCGGTTTCAACCCCAACATGAAATACCACAACGGACATGCCATGCCAATGAGGCCTCAAGACTTTGTTTTAGACAACGAATACAACGTTTACTATTTGCAAGAAGTTGATGATTATGAAAGGCGTATCCGTACAGCTATCAACCTTGGATTCATCACTTTGGTAAACATTTTTTTTATATTTAACTACCTAAAATATATGAACAACATAAGAAAAATCTAAAACTGGGTATGAGATCGTCAAAAATGTATTTAAATATTTTTATTTACAGTATGATGGCACCAAACTGTCACTGAAGAGCTACGAAGATATCGAATTCTTGGGTCGCTTCGTCCAAGGAAACAAGGATCTAGGAGACATCAAGTTCTACGACTACCTTTCCGTCATCTCTAAGTTCCTCTTGGGAGGTGGAGTTAACACCTACAAAGAGTAAGTGGATATTTTTTTAATATTAATTATACCAATATCTCACTACGAACAAAAATATTCTCATTGGGTTTTTTTTTCAATAAACCGGTTATATATTATTATAAAATAAAGCTATTTAGATGTTATAATATGTGAGCTAATAGATATATTTATTTATTTATTTATAGGGCCAACTATGTACCATCAGCCATTGAGCAGTTCCAGACCACCATGCGTGATCCCATGTTCTACCAGCTGTACACACGCTTCATGAGGTACTTCTTCCACTTCAAGGATCATCTTCCATCTTACACCAAGAAGGATCTCTTCTTCGAAGGTGTCAAGGTTGAAAATGTTGCCTTCACTCCTCTTACCACCTACATGGAACCATTCGACTTCGACATCACCAAAGGATCCATCTTGAACAAAGAGGAAATCGAAGCCAAGAAAGATAAATACGTGTTCTACGCCCGCCAGTACCGTCTTAACCACAAGACATTCTCCGCCAACTACGATATCACCTCAGCCAAAGACAGCAAGGTGGCCATCAGAGTGTTTTTGGGACCCAAATACGATAACTTCGGTCGCAAGATCAGCGTAGATGACAACAAGTACAACTTCGTCGAACTTGACTATTTCATCTACAACTTGAAGTCTGGAAAGAACGCCATCACCCGCGATCACACCGATTTCCTCAGGACCGTTGATGATAGCACCCACACCCGTACCAATTACGAGAAGGTCATGAACGCACTCTCCGGAAAGGGCGAATTCTACCTTGACCAGAGCGAAGCCCACAACGGATGGCCACGCAGACTTCTCTTGCCCAAGGGCAGGATGGGAGGCATGAAATTCCAAGTATACGTCATCGTCACTCCCTTCGATGAGGCTAAGGTGCCTTATGGAACTGGATACCCTTACCAATACACTGCCGGAATCGGAAGCGGAGCCCGTTACTACGAGAACAAGCCTTTCGGCTACCCTCTGGATCGCACCGTTGATGAGACCCACTTCTACTACCCTAACATGTTCTGGAGCGATGTCACCATCCACCACAGCCACGACTATGCTAAGCACAACGTTGCTGGAGAGTACGTCCACCAGCATTAAGAGTTGATTAGAAAGTTTACCATCATTATCATTTTGGGATGTGTCAATAATAACATGAAGCATTTCTAATTTGTTACCTGGCTATTATTAAAGGTTTACGATTGATGTATATTTTAGTGTAATATTTAATAAAATGTTCTATGAACAAACAAAATTCTGGAATTTTATTTGAATTTTCGTTCTATTTTTTACTCACAATCTATTATTAATAAAATAAAATTTACACTTTGACATAAATATTGTTCAAAATGACATTTAGTAAACTTTACTTATTCGACACTATTAAATATTCTAATTAGAAATTGAGTTCTAAGTATACATATACCAGTAGCCAAGGGTGGGGGGAGGCTATTAAGATCCGCCATAAATAGTGTACGTTAGACTTTGTTACGAGTAGTAATACGTATTTTTTTTATTGAACTTACACTACAATTATTGACAAACGGTGTTAGTTATTTTTTAAAAATCTATTAAACCCTGCCTAAACCAAACCACAATAGTTTTGGTACACTTTGGACGATACTAAAAAATTGGGTGCATTTTTTCATTCATACTAAGCCTTATTTGTTTACATATTACACATATTGCTGGTTCATTTTTTTTAAATTCATTAAGTCCTGCCAAAACCAAACTATAATAGATAAAAAATATTATTCCATCTATAAAATATTCAAAGTTATGTATGATTTAATTGCATAATAATATATAGTTTATAGACAGACGAGTATTTTTTGACTATTATCTATTATGGCTTGTTTTAATTGAATTTTACAAACTAAACAACACCATCTGTAAATTGTAGTCTTATTTTAATGAAAATAAATACGTAAATAACAGCCTATTTCCACCCTTCGCCACTGATACATACCTAGGCACCTAATTAAACTTTGTTTGTTAAATAATTCACAAAATTTTAAATAGGTATAGCATTTTGACGTACCTGAACAATTTGGACATAATATATTGTAACTTGTAACATAACTTGAGCTTGAATCAATTAATCAAAATAAAATACAATGTGTCAAGGAACGATACAGTCTTCTGGCATTCGGCTACGGCGAAATCACTTTGGAATGGTGTTAGTGTCATTTGAAAGTAATTACACCAACACACAAATAAATGAGTTGCCTGCACTACCAGAAGAATCTGACACTATTCTACCAAATACTTATTTTACGTAATCATCGGGATCGATTTTGTCTTCTCCGACGGGGAATTTTCGTTAAGGCGATGTCTTTACCTATCAGAAGCACCTATCGAAAACATGCAAAGCTTGCAATTTGAGATATTTTTTTTGATAATTTACAATTTCAACATATTTTACAACGTTTTTATTAGCTCGTATTCTTATTTGTCCGGTGGTTGTTTGTCCGGTACAAATCTTGCAATCGATTTTTAACTAACTTCCCGACTAGCTAGACATATAAAACTTTTAGAATATATCAGAACACGATGCCAATGTATTTTTTTAATACTTTTAACCATCTTCAAGTAGAATTGAATTATTTTTAGTTAATTCTGTTTTGTATGAAAAGTTATTTCGGAAGAAATCCGTAATCGTGCGTTACTATGGAAATCAATATGACATTTTAGTATTATTTCTATCAAGTACAATTTTTTTGATCGTGCAAGTCAAGTTTATATGATTCAACAGAAAATTTAAAAATGTTGTATATAAAAAGTTCTTTTTATCTTGGAATTATTTTGTTTTAAGTCAAAGATAAACTTTTGTCACAGAATAAGAATTTGTCACAGGACTGCATTATATTTTATGGTCATATTTATTATTAAAATCTAGTTTATTAAGTTTTCTATGTTTTTTTGTAGAGATTTTTGACTATTTTTTTATATTTTTTATATTTATTTTAAAAAACATCGATTTTTTTCGACCATCCGATCCTAATAGGATCATATGGGCCTCCACAGAGTAGAAGTTTGTATTAACAGATTTTGTTTTTTACTAAAAATGGATGTCAGCCACTTGCTCAACCTATTAGGTCCATACCCTGACTCACACACAAATTGAAAAACAAAATGTGTACTTGCCAGACCCAGGATTTGAACCTGAGACCCACGACATGATAGTCCAACGCTTAAGCCGCGCGGCCTCCGTGGGTGATTTTGGTGGGTGATTTTTATAAAAATATATATAATTATGTATAACTTGAAATCCTTTTTATTTCGAAGACTGCTTCTAGATATGGAGGGCAAGGTCCTCTCATCATCAGACTTATGTCTTCAGTTAATATTTATTTATTTTTTTAATTAATTACAAATTATTATAAATCTTATGATTGTTGTTGATG
This sequence comes from Rhyacophila brunnea, assembly GCF_057557595.1. NCBI lineage: Eukaryota > Metazoa > Arthropoda > Insecta > Trichoptera > Rhyacophilidae > Rhyacophila > Rhyacophila brunnea. The sequence goes on along the minus strand of NW_028232904.1, from coordinate 22,683,699 downwards.
ATTTAATGCTTGAAATCGCTTTAATTGAAGCTTCCTTATTTACATACATGTTTAATGATCCCACTAACATATATTATTTTTTTTAAATTTATTTTCAATAAAGAGTTATTGACCAAGCAGATGGTAAAATCTGTTGAACTATGAATGCTTACCAATACAATCTTAGCGAAGAACAAGTGAAAATCATGCATGAGTGGAAGTTGAAAGAAGAAGGTAAATTTTTTTACAAAACAGTTTTTACAACAAAAAAATCATTTTTTATAAAATATATTTTTTTATTCAACGAATAGTTCACAAGATTTAAGAATGGAACATTCTAAATATATACTAGGATTATACATAATTAGAAAACATAATATAGAGCAAATTATAAGTCATAAGTAAGGATTCCAATCCCGGAATCCCGAAATCCCGAATCCCGAGCTATTTTCGATACCTATGAATTCCGGGATTGATTTTTTTTATCAATTTTTATGGAAGATAAAATAAAAACGAAAATATAACAAAAAAATAACAAATCACTGCATTAGAAATAAACTGAGTTTGAATGAAATTTGATTTATACCCATGTGTAAGTTGCCGATTCATTTTATTTTTCCACATAAATTAATAAAAATGAGAAAGATTGGAAAAAACAATGCTTCGCACTTTTAAAAAAGTAATTCCACCATGATCTCATACGTTTTACGTCAGTTTCATATTTGGCTGACTAATGAAGCGGAAAGGCCATAAGTACACCATGATTATTTGCTTTACTATTTTAAATCTCGCTAATCCATTCATTAAGTCTTTACTATCAGAAACAGCAATATCATACTAAATTTACATTATCATTATATTATTTATATTACAATATTATTTACTCCATTAAACTTATGTATTTCCAAGATTGGACGTAGATATACAATATTATCAATAAATGTCTTAAGTAGCATAAATTATACTAGATTTATTTTTGACCAATGTTATCAATGTTATTTGTAAATATAAAATTGTATATTGACAATCGAAAAAAATGCCATTCCCGGGATTGTCAAATTGTAATCCTGAAATCCCGGGAACAGAATTTTGGCTCGGGATTTGATTCCCTAGTCATAAGTAAATCATTTCCTGTCTCATTTTATAGCTGTCCGTGGATTTGAGGTAGGTGGGAAAAGCGGCCATAATTGGCCCAACCAGTTACATCATTTTGTTTTTCGTTTCCTGTAAAATTGACATATTGGCACATAATGATATGATAAATGATCAAAATATAATAGTAAATAGACCCGAGAGTTTAATCTATTGTACTCTTAATATGATTTAACAAAAATGATTTGTTACTGTATTTTTTGCAATTGGAGTCAATCCACTGCTGGATGAAGGCCTCCCCTGGCTCTCTGCACGTGGCTAAGAGTGGAGACAGGCTGTTAAGACATGACACACTAAACTTTGTTCGTCAAACGTATTTGTTTCCATTGAACTAAGTCGAGATAGTATTTAATAGTTTTTAAAATTCAATTAAGCCTTACCTAATCCAAGCCATAGTAGATAATAATCAAAAAATATTCTTTTATCTATCTATCATCATCAGCCTGAATCTATCCACTGCTGGATGAAGGCCTCTTCAAGCTGCTTCCGTTTCACTCGGTCCTGTGCATTTCGTTGCCACGTACTTCCGCAGAACTTTACCATTTCATCGATCCAGCGGCCTCTAGGTCTACCTTGCGGACGAATTTGATGAAATTGTTTGCAGAGTAAAGCTAGGGTGGAGTGCTTTTGTCCGCCTGAATAATGTCTTCAAAAATGACCTTCCACTGTGCCTAAAGCGCAAAGTGTTTAACCAGTTTGTGCTTCCCGTGATCGCATATGCGTGTGAAACATGGACCCTAAGTAAAAGATAGATCCAGAAACTTAGAGAAGCACAACGTGGTATGGAGAGGTGCATGCTGGGCATAACGCGAAAGGACAAAAAGAGGAATGAGTGGATAAGGAAGCAGACAAGGGTTTGCGATGTAATAGAGTTTATTAAAAGCCTTAAATGGAGATGGGCTGGACACATAGCTCGAAGAAGAGACAATCGTTCGACAAATCTAGTCATCCAGTGGTATTCAAGAAGTACGAAACGTCTTTTATCTATAAATATCTAAAATTATGCTATTAAACTATACATCATTTTTGATATTTTATAGATAGAAGAATGTTTTTTTATCGATTATGGTTTGGTTTTTGGGCAGGGCTTAATGAATTTTAAGAAACTAACCAACAACGTCTCTAATACGCATTCTTAATTCGACGAAAACAGCTGATAAGTATCACTGAAAAAATATGCAATATTTTTTTCGGATCGTAGATAGAATACATAAGCTATAATGCTTTGATTTAGGCAGGGTATAATTGAATTTTAAAAACTAACCAGCACCATCTGCAAATTGTATTTTTAGTTCAATGAAAACAAATAAGTATGACTGACAAAGTTTAGTGGGCACTATTTATGTTGAATCTAGCCTACCTCTTAGCCTACCTCTTAACCACTGCTCTCTCCACTCATCCATATGGACGTTTAGTGCACCACTGTATTCGGCATTTGTCCTGCGGTTATCCACTCGCCCGTCCATGTCCGGTTCATTGCCAGTTCATCTGCTTATCGACCTCTATCATATTGCGTATTCTTGTCTGCTTCCTTATCCATTGCGACCGTGTTTATGAAAAAGGGCGTAACCCACACAGAACAAATTTTACAGGAGAGGCATAAAACGTTTTTTTGAATGATTTTGGTTTAATATTAATAAAAAATAGGCACAGACATTGGGTGCATGATGATTGATGATTTGGTGTAAAATATTTTTGATCTACAAATAATAGAAGTTATTACAGAAAATCATTAAAATTGAGGGTAAATGCTTTTTTCCTTAAATTAAAACTTAATTAAAGCTCAATTATAACCTGAATTTATATGATAAATCGGCATTTGCGGCGTACTTTCTTTTTACAGAACATGTATTTAGTTGTATACATTGTTAATATCTAATAAAAGCACTTTTCAAAAAATTGAGGGTTACGCCCTTTTTCCTAAACACAGTCAATTGGTTTCTTCTTTGTGATCTTTACGCGTTATGCCCAACATGCACCTTTCCTATTATGCTATTTGTTATGGTGATAAACTGATAAACAACTCAATTTGTGTCGGCATATTGATCGGCGACATTAAATACCCATTTTCCGTAGTGTCCAATTATGGTAAACTCAGTAGATAGCTGATTGCAATGATCGTTTCCACGATATCCGTTTTTCCACATAGTCAGCTATATCCGATGACGCAAATTCCATATACCTAGTAGCTGACTCAACTATAACAATTATTTCCTATATCTATCCTAATATTATTTTGATTGTGAGTACATCGATAAATAGCGGATCATAATTCATTGGACATATTGTCACTCGAATATAAGTTATCGGTCTGTTAGTATCTAAGTCTTGAAATCACTCCGCACAACATCTCATTCTACCGAGATCGGACCTCGGAACAGTATCATAAGTATTGTAACATAACTACTGTAACATATTCTTGTACCGACTGTTTACGCTGCAAATAAAACTCGCTCCTCCATCCATCGGAGCAACCACGAAATCTCGACTTCTCATCTATCCTTCTGACGACTTCATCATCCACCATACATGTCTCCCACAGTGATGACCCCCAATTTTTTTAAATTTCTCTTACACTAACTCTAGTTGTTGAGAATTATTATTTTTTAATTTTTTTATTATTTGGGATTTCGACCAAGGTAAAGCGATAGATTGTACCTCGTCTAAACTAGCTGTCTACATCATAGATAAAATTTAAATCGAATCAGGCTATTTTATTAAATAATGTATTTGTCCGTATTTCACGTCGACGAAATCGCGGGCGATTGTTCGTTATGTAAGCTTTGATTTTTTTATGTTGAACTTAAAAACAATTTTGTCTGTTTTTGAGTATTCGATATCTCACATTTCTCAGTTCAGAAAAATTTAAATTTATTCAAATTTATTCAATAAAACTAGCAAGGAAATTATATAATCCATTGAATACCTGATTGGATGCTAAACTTGATCTCATTTATTTCGAAGGTGTCTACAGTCAATAATCCAAAACAAACAATAAAATTTTATATTACTTATAAAAGTAGTTTAAAGATGCATTGTAAATGTGACGCTGATCTTGAATTATTTAAAGGGGGGTAATACTAATAAACGCGTGCATGCATGTTACCATGCTCCGGTACTCTTTATTGACTATTTTTGCAGGGCATTCTTTCAGAAAATCTTTTTTTGCTTCAATTTCATCTCCAAAGAAGATTTTATTTCAACATGCAGATTTATTAGAAAAAGTTTATATAATACTGCCAAAAGTTGGTAAGTCTCGAAATCACGTTATGGTGTAATTACAATTTGAAGTTGTGCCCTCTAAAATCAGGTATAATGCTACTTTATTTGTGCTGTATGTGCATGTTCTATAATATATCAAAATGACCTTAATTTTTTTCTAGTACATAATATACACATTTATAAATAGACACATAATCCGTTGTTCACTGTAAATATTTACCAACTTTTGGCAGCAACCCCACACGAATTACGAAGTAACCATTAGAAAAAATCTTTTGAACAAATACGACACAAAGAGAGATTCGAACCTGCTCCCTTGGAATTCGCATCCACATGCTTGACAGCTAAGCTACTTGTGTCCTAATCTAATTATCACGTAATTAACTAGCGATTCTTACAATTCTTACTGAAGCGCTTTCATAATTGCGATATTACAAAAATTATGTATGTTAAATTTATTAATGTTACATTCTTACTTGTGAATTATTTGTTGAATTAAGAATATATATATATATATTTATGAAAATAATTATAAATGGCTAATTTAATAATGAGGCGCGATTCTCAAAACCCGCATTGAATTGAATGTTTCTGGTTGGGCCAGTTATGGTCGCGTTCATCCCTATATTTCCCTCCTACCTCAAATTCCCAGTTATTGTCGCAAGTCCAAGCGACCATCAGATACGGGTCATCAGTCGACCGTGATTGTAGAACATTCAGTTACCTTAAGTTACCTCAAGACAGCGGGCACGTTCTAGGCTTGTTACAGCTAGACCGTCGCAAGTAATTCAAAGCGCATACAGACTGATTCAAAAGTTATTTGTAGACTACTGTTGGGTCAACTTGATATAGTGTGACAATCACCCAACCGATAATTCTGAACACATGGCATCCACATCCACCATGACAATCATTCCACCAAAATCAATTACTGTCCAATACCAGCGTAACCAGTTTCCAAATAACGACAGTGCATTGAGTACCACCCCCCTTAAGCTACTTATTTATTCTCTACAGCTCGAAAATTACAATTTACAATCATTATTAGATTTACTGAAGATTGCTTTGCAAATGTTGTATTTAACAATATTTAAATTTTAAAAACCGCCTATTTATTTGTCCACAGAGGTGAACCATTGCGCAACATGATGGCCCGGATTCGTGTCACATCGGATGGACTATATTATATTATATTATTATAAATTTATAAACGATAATTTCCCAAATCTTTTAACTACCTCTTCCCACCCCACTATCTTCGTCAGTATTCTATTTTATTTTAACTAATAATAATAATTGATGATTAACTAATAATTGATTGAAATAACCAACTGTTTTACATATACTCTATGTGTCGTTAGTACGGAGTATTCTTGAGTATGGCTCCATTATCTGGAGTCCTTATGAGGTTTCCTATACGCTTGTTTTAGAGTGTGTTCAGAAAAAAATTCTTCGTCATCTTTATTTTAAAGTTTATAATTATTTTCCTTTTGACACCTTCTCTAACGAATATTTTCCGACTAACTTTCTTCAAGGCATGCTCGCCTTTCATTCTCTTGAAGCTCGTAGGTCACTTCTGCTCTTAAAGCATTTTTCCCTGCTCTCGCGTGGTATCGTTTTCAATCCCGATATTCTAGAAACTTTGAATTTTTACGCACCCGTCAATTACATGCGTGGTCACAGCCATGACCTATTTTGGGTGAAAGCTGTTTCCTCATATCAGGCTCACCAGGCACCAATAGCGAGGGCTGTGCGGCTGGTCAATGCACTCCCTAGAGATGTAGATGTTTTTGGCGATCCATTATATTCTGTTTTTTAAATTCTATTTTATTGTTTAATTTGTATTTTTTGAATTATCGTTGTTTTTTTTTTATTTTATTTCTTTTGTATAAAACTATTTTTGCTTTCTTTTTTTCTCCACCTTGTTTTTTCTTCTTTAACTGATAACTTGTAATTTTTATTCTAAATGTCATGTTGTGAACGTCTTGAATTAATAATTTGTTATGTACTCAACGTGTCTTTTTCAAATAAATAAATAAATAAAATAGAGTATATTTTTCATATTTCTAAATTTTTGTTTAATATTCAAGAAAATACATAAATCAAAATATTTATGTAGTTTTTAGTTGGGAAAGCTTCTTTGAAAATAGAATAACTAAACTGAAATTAAATTATAAAACTTTTAAAAAAATATTACCAGGTGGCAGTACCACATATCAATATCCTCATACGTCTTCTCCCTGTCTCCATCTCTCTCATACCATACGTTCCCTCAACTGTCTTTTCGCTGGTGCTTCAAGTTCGGTTATTTGTTTGTCAACTGTTGCATCAGCCAGGCGGAGTCTTTATAGAGTCTCCTGACTTTGCCGAGCACCCCATCGCTAAACTCGTTCATTTGTTTTAACATTCTTAATCCTTGTGTATACTGAGTATTGAATAAAAAAATATCAATGAAAAAATGAACCAATAATTATTGTTTAATTTTGGAATAATTAGATGTGGTAAAGTTGGATTTGGAAGTGACCTGAACATGATGGAGACGGGTTCGAGTCCCGATCACCACTAATGTTTTATTCGTAATATTTTTTCTAATAAGTATATTTCGGAGTTGTTCATATAATATGTTCAATTATAATACTCGTAATATGTTTATATAATACGAGGTATAAATGAGAACTCTGCCATTGTGGGCAGTGTTGACCTGTGTGTTCCTGATAACTATCTTAGAAATAGAGAGCATCAGTTGTTTATTCTCCCAAGGTGCAGAACCAACTTACCACTGGTAATGCCAATTGGGACGCCGATAAATATGTTCAACCAAATTGCTTCGGGTGTTGATATATTTCACTTGCATGAGGGTGAGTTTAGGTGGACGCTATTTTGTAAATTCATAAAATAGAGTCTCCTTAGCAAACTTGGTGTACTTCTTTGAACTTATATATACCTATGTATAATTGTATTTTCACTGATTTTGTATGTTTATATTATATTCTCTTTTAATATTTTCATTTTTATCGCTTTTATTACTTTCTTCTTTATACTAATGTTTTATGTCTTTGTGAACGTCTTAAAATGATAATTTGTAATGTCCGCAATATGTTAAAAAATATATATATCTAAATTGACTTGAATAACAACGAATGCCACCTTGAGTATTCTTAAATTATCTAAAGTCCTTATGAGGTTTTCTACAAGCTTGTTTTAGTTAGAGCATCACCAGATTTTTTTTTCAATAAATGTCATTTATATTAACATAGGTCTATAACCATTTTTCTTTCGAAAATCTCTGAAGCCAATATTTTCCGACGACTCTTGAAGATCATTGGTTACTTCTGCTATTTTAAGTGGTATGGTTTCCAATCGTGATATTCTGAAAAGAGTGTATCAATTACATGCGTGGTCGTTGCCATGATTTTTTCTGGATGAAAACTGTTTCCTTCTATCAGACTTATCAGGCAACAATAGAAAGAGTCATGGAATTTGTTTACTGATTTTTTTTCTACAGTATTTTATTGTTTTTTTTTTTGTTCTCTAAGAATATACTTTGTTTTGTATTTTAATTACAACTCGATTTACCTGTTCTTTAATATTCTAAATGTCACATTGTGGGCGTCTTGATTTTGTTATATAAATAAAATTGACCTCTCCCAAAAAAAGCTCCGGGACTGTTTACCCAATATCTGTGACTGAGTTTTCATGCGGTGTCAAGACATAAATTATTGTAATATACATTGGTAGAACAAATACTTGAATGATGCATTGTGTAAAATATTGTTGTTATCAACGACTTTCGATGGATTAGTCAGCATTCGCATTTTATCATATGAGGATTCTGTTGTTAAAATTCAATAAAAATGAAAAAAACTTGATAAGTAATTATAAATAATTTATTTAAATCTATTTCGCGTTGTTAAAAAATACAATACCATCAGAAAGAAAAATAAACAAAAGCGGTTTCTATTAACAGGCGTCGGAAACGTTGTCATAATTTTATCTTGTCTATAAAATAACTGATATGGAGTATGGTTTAATGGCATAATTTTAGATATTTTATAGATAAACGAATATTTTTGACTATTATTTACAATAACACATTCTATCTACACATTGTAGTATTAGTTGAATGAAAACAAATACGTTTGATTCACAAAGTTTAGTGTGGGTAACCGGACAAAACAGAACAGGACAAAACAAAACAGCCAGGGGAAAAATGAAACTTAAATTATTGTGGAATCTATTTAGGTTAGGTTAGGTTATGTTAAGTCATTATTTCGTTGTACCTACTCACCCAATCATTTTGAACATATTATATTTATTAAGATGAGATATCCTAAGCTTGCCGGCAAAGTCCCCTTTATTTGAGGCTTTCTAGCGATTAGGAATGCAAAAATTAGGTACATAATTTGATTTAATATGGCGTATTGAAAATATGTGCTATTAAAAATCTATCAACATAATAGAGATAGGAAAATTTCAATATTAAATTTATATTTTTCCTGAAAGGTCATTGTTATATTTATCGTTGTTCTGTTTTATCATGGAATCGCTCTATGTATGTCAGATCTTAATAGTCTACCTCCACCCTTCACCACTGGTGTATTTGTATTTGAACATGTTTTAACTAACAGATATCTGTATATACACTATTATATTTAAAATGTGATCTAAATTTATATCTTTAGAATAAACATGAAATTTCGAATGAAAATCTCAAAATTAACTCGTTAAAAGTTAGAACTGCGAAAACTGCTATAACAATGTGACGAATACACAATAAGTAAAATTAAATATATTTTAGTGACATACATTATACAAAATTTTTATTTTTATATTATAACAGCGCCCCGGGCGACTTTTTTTTTACTATCAGAGAACATTTGTGATGTGTTTATCTCACGCTGAGCCGGGTCCCTCTTAAGCCCAATCCCGTAGGCTAGAGTCCTGTGGGCGCCATGTGAAACATATAGTAGTAACAATCGAAGCGCCTAGTTTCAAAACCCCCTAAACGATTTTAGGTAGTTTTGAGAAAAATAAAAAAACTCATATCTATTAAATCTATGAAATTTATGTATTTACTATTTAATTCGTACATTCTAAAGAGTATTTTTGCTTATCCATATTAGTGGTATTTGAAAAGCACACCCAACCATTTTAGCGGGTTTTGAAAATTACCTTAATTTTTGGTCATAAGTATTGACGTTTTTAAAAGTTTAATCTTTGTCCATCATAAATAGGTAACAAAAATATCCATCTAAATACATTTATTTAACACAAACTTTTTCAAAAACCATTTTAACGAATTCTAACTAGGCGCTTCTTGATTTGATCTTGCAATCGATTTTTAACTAACTTCCCGACAAGCATTTTAAACTTTTAGAATATAATATTATCAGAATACGATGTCAATGCATTCTTTTAATACTTTTGGCCATCTTTAAGTAGGAATTGAATGCATTTTCAGTTAATTCTGTTTTGTATGAAAGGTTATTTCGGAAGAAATCCATAATCCAATCCACTATTATTGGTTGCTAAGGGGGTGGTCCTAGCAACTAAATAATTAATAATATATACGTGCGTTACTATGGAAATCAAAATGACATTTCAGTATTCTATATTTGTTTGTTCGTTGCAAAATAGCTAAAAAATGATTTGTTGTTTTTATTTAATAAAACGCAATTTTTTTTATAGTACTTATTCCACTTTAATTAATATATTAGGACCGGTTTCGTCTGCCTCAGTGGGACATTTTCAACTCTGTCCCACTGAGGTGGACGAAACCGGTCCTAATATATTAATTAAAGTGGAATAAGAACTATAAAAAAAATTGCGTTTTATTAAATAAAAACAACAATACAATGCAGTTCCACCAAGAATTGACAGTTAACAAAAAAAAAATGATTTGTTGACAATTACCTTATTTGTCCTAAATTATTAATACATAGAGTTGTCAAGTTTATATGATTCAACAGAAAATTAAAAAACGTGGTATATAAAAAATTCTTTTTACCTTGTAATTATTTACACTTTAACTGATGAAAAATGCTATTAAAATTCATTCTTCTGTTTCTTGAGCCAAGTGCCATCAGGTGTACTCTTCTCTGTTAACCAATATAAACTTGTTTCGATAAAACCACCAGTTTCCGATCACTATACTGTTTTGTTCAAGGATGAAAACAACGTAATATTATTAAGTTGCTAACCGAAATCTTCAAAAACTGGAGTCCTCACAATACACAACAAGTGAAGTAAATGCTTTTTTTTTAATAATCGATTTATTATCCAATCGGTGATAACGAATCTTGTATCATAAGATTTCAGTATAAAAGGCCAGGAAGATCTTGAATTGTCACAGTTGAGTACTGCATACTTCCAACATGAAGTTCTTTGCCGTATTCTTTGTGGTGGCCTTTTTCGGCTATGTGTCGGCAAATAATGTTTTGAAGCCAACGGTAGAATTCAAAATTGGTAAGAAAAATAATTATTTAACTTTTCAATTTGTAGTCTTATTTGTTTTTTTCTCGCACACCAATATTTTATATTCACTTATATAATATAAAATGATTGGATGTAACCGTACGCCATTGTACACTCACCTCGCCTCATCACTTCAACGCTGCAATATGTATACCTTTTTATCTAATGCGTTATTTTCTAGAAGTTTTATCTTTTAACTTTTGAACTTTTTGAGACATCAAGATGCAAGATTACTAAATTCGTATTAAAAAATGTAGCCTAAAGTCCATTCAACTAACATCAATATTAATTTCGTGCTTTTTTTTTAAAAATATAAATGTAGTAATGCAGTAATTGTAAATGCAGTAATAAACAAACTGACTTTCAATTTTACTAATTAACATTGAAATCGATTATTAATCGTTGGAATATTCTAACAGTCAAATGATTATGTATTACAAATAAATGTTTTTTTATTAAAGAAATAATTAATTAAAAGATCTAAGAATACAACATTCTTTATTGAACACATTATATAATTGGAAAATACCTCAGAAGAAAATTCATTCAAATTCAGTTCAGAATAGTTTATTAAATTATTAGCAAATCAATATAAATTTCTATTATTGGTACTTTGATTCAAATCACAGAGGCTGGTAACAAATATTAAAGCATTATAGGTAGGTAGCTAAATTTGATTAAAAAAAACATTAAATACTAATTGTCGACAATTTAGTTTCGTTTGAGATATCGAGAACCACGACTTTATTTTCAGATATCAAATAATGAAATGTTCAATTCATTATCTCAAAAAGTAAATCTATGACCCTCTCACCCCCAGTAGTAGTCGCTGGACCATGAGTAGACTTTAAATTTCATAATGCTGACCATTTTATTTCTATTTTTAGCCGACAAGGATTTCTTGTTGAAGCAGAAGAAGGTGTACGACTTGTTGAACCATATCACACAACACAACTATATTGATGAGCAGGTGAAATACGCGCAAGAGTATAACTTCTTAGCCAACAAGGACAATTTCTTGGTAAGTTAATTTTATACAATGTTACCTTTTCAAATCTACTTAGGATATTACAGAAGAGAACAAATATTTCAAATCAGAAAAAACGGATATTCATTTTGACTTAGAAAGTGAAACTTCAGGGTAGAATAAACATAGAGATTTGATATTTTTTTATCGAGATTCTGATTAGAGATAAGTCATCTTCTGTAAAATAAAATTTCTAAAAATATGCCCTTGTAATGCGGTGATTTTCTTCGACGCAATCGATTCGTTGGACGGGGGCCTCGAAACAGTTGAAACTAGTCATAAAATTATTAAATCATACCAAAATCTTTAAAAATAATAATATTTTTTTTTTGAGTATAAAATATTTCCCAAAGCATAAAAAATCCCTGGAACTGACAAAATGGCTCACAATATAACCACTCAAACATATAAGTTCTCGTGCACAAAAAAGTAAACGAATAGGTAGGTACCTAATCAATTTTACTGTATTTCATCACTGACATAATTATTTTTCTTCTCTTGACTATGTCCGACCCTAAGACGATTAACATAGGCCTCCACAGGGTGGAGGTTAATATTAAAAGTTTTTTTTACAAGAAATGGTTGTTAGCCACTTGAGACCCACGACATTACAAACCAACGCATTAGCCGTTTGGCCCAGGTGGGCATATAATTATTTAAAAAAAATTGTGGATTATTTTCATTTTTATTTAATTATTGGGTGCATCAAACTAGTCAGTTTATCGGTTCCCCACGTCCTTAAACCCGCCACTTCCCTTATATTAGGGAAGACGGGAGACCTCAACAGAATCATAAAATTCTTCATCAGTATTGAAGCGAGGGGATGAATGGACCCTTACTTAGAAGAGAAGAAGCAATATGACAGTGAATCGAAATCAAAGTTTTGGTGTAAAAGAACAACACAAAGAAATGTGTAGTTATATATTATTGTTTGTGACAAAATATTATATTTAAAAATTAATTGTATTCATTCATTATTTTGATACCGACTTTTTGGATGACATTCTAAAAAAAGCTGAAAGCAGTATTTGGAGGCCAAATAATCGGGCAACGTCTTCAATATTAATAGAAATCACGCCTGACAGTTAACTTACCTGGATAATAAACTACCTGAATGCGACATATTATTATTATCTTATATATCACGTTTTTTTTTATTTTGAAGTTAAGTGATAATGTTAGAATAACGCTGATGTTTTTTTTTTACAGAAACCAGAAGTTTTCAATGAATTCGCTAAATTGTACAAAAGAGGTTTCTTGCCAAAATACAAGATCTTCTCCCTGAGCTATGACAAGTACAGAGATGAAGCCATTGCTCTGTTCAACCTGTTCTTCTACGCCAAGGACTTCGAAACTTTCCACAAGACCGCATGCTGGGCCCGTGAACACATGAACGAAGGTCTCTTCGTCTACTCATTCACCATTGCAGTTCTCCACCGTACTGACTGCCAAGGAATCCGACTTCCTGAGCCTTATGAAATCTATCCCTTCTATTTCGTCAATTCTGATGTCATGGAAAAGGTAAACCATTTCAAGACCCAGGGAAGCATTCCCAACATTGAAGATGCCCATCTGTACGGAATTGAGTCAGCAGAGAAGAATGTTTTCACAATCTACAATAACTACAGCACTGGTTATGAAGATTATGATGTTGAACAGAAGCTGTCGTACTTCACCGATGATATTGGTCTGAACACATACTATTATTACTTCCACCATGATTATCCATACTGGATGGCTGGTAAGGACTTCGGTTTGGATAAAGATCGACGTGGAGAGCTGTACTACTATGTTCACCAACAGATATTGGCCCGTTATTACCTCGAGAGATTATCCAACGGACTTGGACCAGTCGATAAATTCTCATGGTATAGACCAATCAAGACCGGTTTCAACCCCAACGTGAAACACCACAACGGATACGCCATGCCGATTAGGCCTGATATCTATGACGCTAACAAAGAAGACAATACTTACTATGTCCAAGAGGTTGATGATTATACAAGACGTATTCGTCAAGTGATCGATCAGGGATTCATTACTTTGGTGAGTACCTCACAAATATTTATTTAACATTCCCGTTATCTTTATGTCATCTTAGATTACCTAGTCCATTAAACTGCAAGTATTTCATGTAATATGCACTTCGTCATCTTCATGTTTCGGCTATTCCTAGAATTATCCATTTCAAATTTTATTATTTTAAAAATCGATTGCATTATACAGTAAATAGGTATTTATAATTGATAGACTATATCCGTCAGATTTCATTTAACTATCATAAATTATAAATGCACATTGCAACGCATTTAATTACAAATAAAACACATAGATCTAAAAGTATATGTGACAGAGAGAGACATACTCAATGTTTAGAAAGAGATATCAAAATAAAGGTTGAGATCAAGATAGTATTATGATATACTCTTATGTTTTTAATTATCTCATATTATAATCAAATGTTTATGATGAAACCTTATGAAACTAATTTATCCACTAAAATATCTTCGGTAACCCAAGGTGATATCACCAGAACGGACAAAACTTATTATCTTCGTAAAGAGAAGGTTAATAAAACACTTTTCTTATTTAAATTTATAGTTATGCCCAAATATACCATTATTTATGCGGAATATCAAACATATTTTAATTGAATTAGTTGAATAGGTCATACTTATTTGTTTTCATTGAAATAAGAATATAAATTATTATTCCAGATGTAATTGGTTAGTTTTTAAAAAATCGATTAAACCCCACCTAAAACAAACCTTAATAAATATTAGGTAAAAAATATTCTATAAAATATCTAAACTTGTGACATTAAATCATACAAAATTTTAAATATTTTAAAGATAGAAGAATAAATTTTTTATGGTAGGTATGGTTATATTATATTAGGTAAGATTAGGCAGGAATTAATAAAATTTAAAAGAAAAGTCGCATTTTTTATTATTAGTTAAATGAAAAGAAATAAATATGACTGGAAAAGTTTAGTGTACACTATTTATGTCGAATCTCCACCGCCTACCTCCACTCTTTGCCACTGCGAGACCTCTATATAAAAAAATACCCAACACTAAAAATCACATACATGCAATTTCACGTCGTACATACATTCTTTGCGGATTTCATTTGTGCGGCGCCCAAATGACAGTCATCCGGTTGAGTCGAATCGTAATAGATCCGCTAATAACGCAAATTGACAGGTAGCTAAATACGTAACATTGATGACCCTCTGCGTTAAAAAAAATGCAAATTGTGTATCTCTTCATAAACAAAAAAAAAATCAATAAAAAATTAACATTCTGTAATTTTATATTATTAGTACGATGGAACCCTAATAAGCCTTAAGAGCCCCAAAGACATTGAAGCCTTGGGTCGTTTCGTCGAAGGAAATAAGGACTTGGGAGACTACAAGTTCTTCGACTACCTCGCTGTCATGGCTAAATACCTTCTGGGAGCTGGAGTCTCTACACATTATGAGTGAGTATATGATTTATTGTTTAATTTTGAGTAAAAAATATTTTTAGTATTTCACGGAGCTTAAAAAACAATGATCTAAATTTGTACTTGAAAACTTTAATTAATATTATATATATATATATATATAATTTGTATGTAAAATGCAACTGACGCTTCACTACAGTGTCAGCGCATGCTGCGCTGTGATGTAGAAGACTTGATTTAAAAGTTGTTCTATACATACTAAATTTTTCACTAACTAATGGTTGTAACTTAATCACCATTTTACAATTTTTACGGATGCACTTTTATTCGACCACATTCCAAATATTATAAATAGCAAACGACCACTGATGTAGATAGTATTTGTTCCTTTTTAAAATTAAACTAAACACTAAATCCAAGTCATACAAGATAATAACCAAAAAATTTTCATTTATTTATTAAATATCTAAAATTATTCCATTAAACCATACACAATTATAGTTATTTTATAAATAGAAGAATATTTTTTAACGTCAATTTGTTTAACCTAGTATTTTTGTCTTACTAAGATTAAAAATATGAATTAATAATTTAAGAAATACATATTAGCAATAAAATAGAATATAAAAATATTTGTCGGAAGTTGGATTCGAACCCACGCCAACAGAACTTCAATTCAATTTTTGTATAATTACTGCGGCTTTAGACCGCTCAGCCACCATCTTGTGAATAATTGTAATACAATGAGTATCGTGGTAATATTTTGCGTGATACTTGAATTTGGTGCACAAAATTTTATTTTAATGTCACGGCGAACGGTAAAACATATACATGTTAAGAGGAGATATGTTTAGGTATCTCATTTTTGCCATAACGTCCATAACCTAATTTTTGTATATATTTAACAGCATTTTTGGAAATACAACTAAATATGTATTTTATTTTCTACAGAGCCGACTATGTGGCTGGAGCCATGGAACAATTCCAGACCGCCATGCGCGATCCTATGTTCTACCAGTTATACAATCGCTGCATGAGGTATTTCTACCGTTTTAAGAACAGTCTGC
Organism: Rhyacophila brunnea; assembly: GCF_057557595.1. NCBI lineage: Eukaryota > Metazoa > Arthropoda > Insecta > Trichoptera > Rhyacophilidae > Rhyacophila > Rhyacophila brunnea. The sequence continues at coordinate 22,667,331 of NW_028232904.1, read as the reverse complement.
CATCATACACCAAGAACGAGATCTCCTACCAGGGAGTCAAGATTGACAATGTCCGCTTCACTCCAATTGTCACCTACAAAGAAGACTTCGATTATGACATCACTACTGGATCCATCTTGAATAAGGAAGAAATTGACTCCAAGAAAGAGAAATATACCTTCTACGCCCGCCAAGCTCGTCTCAACCACAAGCCTTTCTCAGTGACATATGATGTCACCTCAGAAAAGGACGCTGATGTCTCGGTCAGGCTATTCTTGGGACCAAAATGCGACAACTTTGGCCACAAGCTGAGCATGAATGATAACAAGTATAACTTCTTCGAGCTGGACCATTTCAGATACTCCTTGAGAACTGGACAGAATGCCATCACTCGCAAGAACATCGAATTCGGTGGCACTGCTTTTGACAGCACCAAAGCCCGTAATTTGTACCAGACAGTTACAGAAGCGCTTGCCGGTAAAGGTGAATTCCGTCTTGACCAGACCGAAGCTCACAACGGATGGCCACTCAGACTTCTCATGCCCAAGGGCAGAGAGGGAGGTATGAAGTTCCAAGTATACGCTATCGTGACTCCCTTCCAACAACCTAAAGTACCTCGCGGAACTGGTTACCCTTACGTATACGCTTCAGGAGTTGGAAGCGGAGCTCGCTACACAGAAGACTTAGCTTTCGGCTTCCCTCTGGATCGTCCAATTGATGAAAGCAACTTCTTCTACCCGAATATGTTCCTGACTGACGTCACCATCGACCACGTCTGTGACTACAAGAGCAACGTTGTTCCCATCAAATATTAGGAATTTATTGTGAAATAACCTAAAGTTCTTCTGATTACTGACCATGCTTTCTTATGATGTTATGATTGACAATACTACTTAATAAAATATTCAATCAAAAACATGTTTAGTATTTTATTTGAATTTAAAAAAGAAATAAAACACAGTTTAGATTACAAAATCAGCCAAGTACACTTTTAGGTATTTTTGACTTTTTTGTGAATTGCTGAAGAACTTCTGCTTTCTAACATTTCTGCATTGATAAAATATGGAATTTATTAATTTTAAATATTCTATACTTGAAATAATATAAACTTTCTGTATATATTATTTCTGTGTATATTATCTCTCAACTGTGCACTTGAGAAAACAAAATGCTGTTTTTCTCCAATTCATCCATTATAGACTTGGCTTATTTTGAAATCTAGGGACACAAATAAGTCAGTTTGTGCACTAGTTTACTGATTTTCAAAGAGATAGGAAAGAAGACATTAATAATTACAATAATGCCTCGTTGCTTCCACAATTTTGCCAATTTCTATGTATCCCTTGCGTTTACTATCGAGGTTTTTTTAAGCAATTTGACACGCAAACTACTTTAATTGATGCTAATTCAAAGGGAATTTGTTCAGGGTGAGAAAAATGCCTTATTGAAAACAATTCGTCTACTCACATCGAGTATTACAAATTTGAATTCGGCCAGGGTCTATGAAACTACCTTTCAAAAACCCTTTGTAGCGTGAGGCTGTGGTATTCAATGGAAACTGAGAACTGCGATTTATAGCCGCGTTTTTTTCATGAGAAAATAAATGTCGCATAGGACTGATCTTCTGAGCATAATATCTGTACCTCAGAGGCAGACAGATGCAAGTGCCAAATACCCAATTGTTCAGGAAAGCCAAAAAACAAACAAAAACAATTTTTATTTTAAATGAATACTCATAACTTCCACGAAAATATACATAGAATGATCATTATTTTTTTATATTCTAATTCAATTAAAGTACTTCTGGAATATGTAAGAAAGGAATAAATATAATACAATTTTATATCTAAAAAAAATAAAATAAAAAACGTAGTATGGATTTTCATCCTTCTTCCTCTAAAGATATTTTGTTAATGTGGACTTGTATCTTATTTACCTAGCCAAAATAAAACAATTTTTAAGTTAAAAAAACTTATAGGTTTAAATATAACACAGCAAAACACATTTTTTTTTTTATTTTATTATATCATCATCAGCCTGAATCTATTCACTGCTGGATGAAGGCCTCGCTAATCTCCAAGCTGATTATATTTCTCTCGGTCATGTGCATTGCGTTGCCTAGTACTTCCGCAGAACTTTATCATTTCATCGATCCAGCTGCCTCTGGGTATACCTTGCGGACGTTTTGTACTTCTTGAATACCACTGGATGACTAGATTTGTCCAACGATTGTCTCTTCTTTGAGCTATGTGTCTAGCCCATCTCCATTTTAAGCTTTTAATAAACTCTTTTAAATCGCAAACCCTTGTCTAATTCCTTATCCACTTATTCCTCTTTTTGTCCTTTCGCGTTATGCCCAGGATGCACCTCTCCATACCACGTTGTGCTACTCTAAGTTTCTGGATTTCTCTTTGATCTCGTTTTCTGTGATCACGGGAAGCACACACTGGTTGAAAACTTTGCGCTTTAGGCACAGTAGAAGGTAACTTTTGAATACATTATTCAGGCGGCCAAAAACACTTCAGCCTAGCTTTACTCTGCGAACAATTTCATCAAATATACATACATCTATGATAGATAGTTGTTGTGCCAGATAGGTGTAGTTTTTCACCTGTTAGAGCTGAATGGCATTGATGAGGATCTCTTTTTGGCCCGTTAAGCAGTTGACCATAAATTTCTTCTTTGATACATTTATTTTCAAGCCTTCTTTGTTGCTTACTTCAGCGAGTTCCTGCATTCTGCTTTGGAGGTCTTCTGAGTCTTGCAAACTACTATGTATTCTCATCGGCGCAGATGACTTACGTATTCTCCATTTATGGGGACCCTTGTTATTCCAGTCAAGTTGCCTAAATAAGTCTTCAAGGGTTGCTGTAAATAGTTTAGGTGAGATTGTATCACCTTGTTGGACTCCTTTGCTGATAGGAAATGCGCGATGGTTTATGGAGATAATATTTCGCTACTATACATATTATTGAACATATTTATATATCACCCGGAGACTCCTTGATTTCTGAGTGCATCCAGTATTGAAAATTTCTTTATGAAATCGAACGCTTTCTCATAGTTTATAAAACCCATGGATAGGGTAGCTTGTATTCCTGTTACCGCTCTGATTTCTTTGATTACTTGGATATAGTCCATAGTTCTGTATCTTCGGCTGGTTCTCGTTTAGTACATATTGCAGATTATTGGATTTACATCTTTCTGCTTCTAAGGTGAGTATGGCAGTTGCATCTTTATGCTATTCTTTATATCTTTTTTATTATAGCAACTAGGACTTTCATCTCTCTGCCTCTAATAAATAAAGCCTTTAGCATAACAATTCTTAAAAAAAATCATTTTCCCCAAAAACGGAGTTGCATCCGTCTGCCTCTGAGGTACAGATATTATGTCTGCAATCACTGGATCTGAAAAGTGGAAATCATTGTTATATGTCACCGTTTATTATTTTTATTATTAAATTTGTATTACATCAAACAGAAATTAAAAAGCGTATCTCTTTTGGCGTCGTTCTCCGGGAGGTCCCGGATGTCTGCGTCTGCCATATGTTATAAAAATAATATAATATACATTCTTACAGTATTTTGTATTTAACAACTAATTTAAATATAACAGTTATTTCTTGAAAATAGTAATTAGGTTAATAAAAACTATTTTCAAAGAAAATTCTTGAATCAAAAATAATAATTTAATCGAATATAGAATACTTATTATTTCTTGGACAGAACACTGGACAAACCAGCCATTGAATTAGTCAATGACCCCACGTCCGCCCCGCACTACACCCAGTCCTAATCGGCCATTCATGGGACCCTACGTTTGTGTGAAGCATCATTTTTTATGACTGTGAATGTTTCTGGATGAGTTACCCAAAACTGAAGTCACTATTTTATTTTGTATTTTCATATTTCCATATTGTATTACACAGATATTTTAATATTAAAAAAAAAATTACCTCTTATTATTTTTTAAATATCCAAGATAAATATAACCACGAAGCATCCCTGTGCAAAGCCGGGTACTTCAGCTAGTAAATTATAAAAATCATGTGTTTCATAACAAAAAATATACTCTGATCTGGTTTCCCAAACGCGCCAAAAGAAGTATAACTTCAAAAACTTAAAAAGTAATTATAAGTAATCTATTTAAATATATTTAAATCTATTTCACGTTATTAAAAAATACATTACCGTTAGAAAGAAAAATAAACAAAAGTAGTTTCTATTAACAGGAGTCAGAAACTTTGTCGAAATAATTTTATTCGTTATTCATATTTTCTTTTCTTTGCCAATGTTTGCTTCTTCAGTGGAGTATATTATGGATATCATGTGGTGTTTCAAAAATTTCTGTCGCTTTCTTGTCTTTGAATTGTATTTTGACATGTATATATACAATTTTTCACATCATCGCAACACTTACGCTAGGCAAGCGGTCTCAAAGGTTGTCGTCCGATCACCGATATTAAGCAACATAAGACGCGGATACTATTTGGATGGGTAACGGCTTGGGAACATTTATTTTAATTTTTAGTTTTTTAATTTTTGGTTAGTGGGTAAATGCTGAGTACCCCCGCTACATGGAAGTACATCTCCAATTACTCTCAGACATATACATGTTCTAATGTACTTCCGTGTAGCGGAGGTACTCAGCATCAGGCTACTGATGCATTTTTTCTTGTTTTATGTTCTGTTAAATATTTAAAAATACGAAGGAAGAATATATATAATTACCGTCTTCTTCTGCATATTCTCTCAAGGGTTGGAGAATATGGACATCACCCGACGCCTCCAAGAAAACCTGTCACTCTCCAGTCTTCAATCATATATAGCTATTATGGTGCCACTAATCCCGTACCAATTCATTACCTACCTCGCACAATCATCACTGCTAACAGTGACGTCCCTAGATAAAATGCCGCCCCTAGGCAGCGCTAAAATGCCGTCTCATTTTTTTATAAATTATTTTTATCATCCCTTTATGAGTCCAATATCTAAGAAATGTGTTGTATGGATACATTACCAACAAAATATCCAACTACTAGTCGCAAATCTGCAAGTGTTGTCTCTGGTTTCTGGTCATCAAGAACGTTGAACCCGATAAAACCAGTGAGCTGATTTTTTTAATGGAAAGATATTTTCATTATTGCTTAGTTTATGTAGCTATTTATATAGGTATATTCCAAATGATTTTCCTCGATTTGCCACCCTTCGAGTGATAGCCACCCCCGAGCGACGCTCAATCTGCTTACCCCCACGGGACGTCACTGACTGCTTATACTGATGAATGCATTCTAAATATCATAAAACTATAAATTGATATTAGTTAAATGAGACATCTAGTAGTTCCAAAAATTCTAATCAAAATTTAACAAAAAATACATACAAATTCTACACATAGTGTAACTTCACACTCACTCAGTACAGTATATGTCAGATATCTAATGTCAACGTAATATTGTAGAAAGCTGTATATACATCTATTGTGTTTTTTTTTACGTAACTATTACAGTTGAAAATGTTATTTTGTGTTTAAATCCTCATTTAAGTATTTATTGTTATTTTTTAATACAAAAACACACATGTTTGTTTGCAAAATATAACGAAAATGCCGTATTGTAATATTGGATACGTAGATAACTATCTTATTTAAAGATTTATTGGCTAGGTACTTCAACAATGAATTGTTTAATAATGCAACGTAAACGGGTAAGTACTGATTGAATACATGAAGTCATTACCCAAATGGATAAAATGTTATTTAATTTCTATGAAATCGACAGAGTTACATCTTGACATTTGTTATATTTTTAATTCTTTGTTAAAAATTCTATCTTACTCTAACTCATGGACCGGAGGTATAAGCGTGCCGAATGCTTGCTCACTCGCACTTATGGTTGATATTTTTTTTTATGGCTCGATGCCATTCGAAGCTCTGAATACACAATATTTACTTTAAAACTAAAAAAATTACGTGCTTCAGTCAAAGCGGTTTGGCGACAGGTTTCATAGTAGGTACTTCATTCAGGAATTTTGCTGCTTTAGGTTAAGGCTTGAAGGTTAAGTCTCCGTTTACGCGTCCGTAGCACGCAACCGAGTCCGGTCTTCACATTAGATGCAATGAGATCTTAATTAAGTATGGTACCTTTAGCATAATGGTCTATTTGCGTGGGCGTGAAACCCGAGGGATGCAGGTTCGTTTCCTGAGTGGTGTCTTACTTTTTTTTTAAAAAGATTTTTCTATTGGTTATAAAAGGTATGTTTTCAAAAATTATGTATGTTCAATAATCAGAACGTTACATTTTTAAATCTTGTGAATTATTCGTTGAATAAAAAGGTAATTAATCCGATACATAAACAACTAACAAAAACGATGCATAAGTGCAAGTGAGAAAGTATTTGGCACCCTTGTAATCTCTGCGACATGCGATAGAGTAAGATTAAAGGTTTATAGATATGTAAGATAATTTTCTATCGTGTATGGGATAACCTGCGAGCGCGTGTTGCTAAAATTGATATTTTTTGTGTTAAACATAAAGTCAGTGGTAAATATTTTTAGTTAAGTAAGTAGAAAATATGGTTTTGTGTGTTGTATTAAAATGTGGTAGCCGTACTGATAAGCAAGAAGATGGTATTACGTTTCATAGGTAAGTTGATACATGTTCATGATAATTTATTTGTGTATTATTATATATTTTAATATCAAGTGACCTCGTGTTTCTTTAAAATAACTTAAATTATGGATATCTTTACCTTATGGTTACATTTTGACCGCTTAAAAATACTATACACCTAAAGTAAAAAAATAGAAAATGATATTTTAATTCTGAGCGGTGAGCACTTTGGGCGATCATTAGCGAAATGGTCTATGGTCTTAAACATTTGTATACAAATGCGTTCGCTCGCCCACAAACCAAACTCACGGCATGCAGCTTCATTTAGTAATGCAATGGGTGGCGTCTAGTTGTATCTATAGTCTAAGAATTAATCATAAAATATATATTTTTATAAATATTTTGATTTAAATAGTTTTATTTTTACATTTTTGACTACTAAAAATGCCTTAAAAAATCAGTATTCTCTTTCTTATGATAAGTACCGTCGAGTATAGGTACACGCTTTCGCTATTCAAAATAAACTTGTTTCGATAAAACCACCAGTTTGCGATCACTATACATAATATGACCTTATTAGCAACTTTACTTATTATACTGTTTTGTGCAAGGATGAAAATGACATAATATTATTAAGTTGCTATCCAATATTTTCAAAACTGGAGTCCTCACAATACACAACAAGTGAAGTAAATGCTTTTTTTTAATAATCGATTTATTATCCAATCAGTGATAACGAATCTCGTATCATAAGATTTTAGTATAAAAGGCCAGAAAAATCTTGAATTGTCACAGTTGAGTACTGCATACTTCCAACATGAAGTTCTTTGCCGTATTCTTTGTGGTGGCCTTTTTCGGCTATGTGTCGGCAAATAATGTTTTGAAGCCAACGGTAGAATTCAAAATTGGTAAGAAAAATAATTATTTAACTTTTAAAATTGTAGTCTTATTTGTTTTTTGTCGCACACCCATATTTGTATCCACTTATATAATATAAAATGATTGGATTTAACCGTACGCCATTGTACACTTTACTAAACTCATCACTCCAAAGCTGCAATACGACTACTTATTTATCTAATGCGTTATTTTCGAGAAGTTTTACCTTCTAAATTTTGAACTTTTGAGACATCAAGAAGAAAAATTACTGAATTCTTTTTAAAAATGTAGCCTAAAGTCCATTCAACTACCATCAATATTAATTTGGTGCTTTTTTACAACGTTTTTATTAGCTCGTATTCTTGTTTGTCCGGTGGTTGTTTGTCCAGTATAAATCTTGCAATCGATTTTTAACTAACTTCCCGACTAGCTAGACATTTGAAACTTTAAGAATATATCAGAACACGATGCCAATGCATTCTTTTAATACTTTTAGCCATCTTTAAGCAGAATTGAATTCATTTTCAGTTAATTCTGTTTTGTATGGAAAGTTATTTCAGAAAATCCGTAAAAAGTAAAAGACTATTATTTGTTGCTAAGGGGGTGGTCCTAGCAACTAAATTATTAATATATACGTGCGTTACTATGGAAATCAAAATGAAATGTCAAATTGACATTTCAGTATTCTATATATTTGTTTGTTTTTTATTTACATCATATCAAGTACAAGTTTGACAATATAAAGGATAATAATTCAACAATAAATTTAAAACGTTGTACATAAAAAGTTCTTTTTATCTTGTTATTATTTAAACATATTCTAACAGGCAGAAAGTAACAAACTGACTTTCAATTTTACTTAATTATACTTACGTTAATTTAACAATTAACATTGAAATCGATTATTAATCATTAGAATACGAGTATTTTAACAGCAAAACGATTATCTATTATCAATAAATGTTTTTTTATTCAAAAAATAATTTAAAAGATTTAAGAATATAACATTCTTTATTAAACACATTATATAATTGGAAAATACCTCAGAAACAAATTCATTCAAATTCAGTTCAGAATAGTTTATTAAATTATTAGCAAATCAATATAATTTTTTATTATTAGTACTATGATTCGAATCACAAAGGCTGGTAACCAATATTAAAGCATTATAGGTAGGTAGCTAAATTTGATTAAACATCATTTAATACTAATTGTCGACAATTTAGTTTCTTTTGAGATATCGAGAACAACAATCATATTTTCAAATATCAAATAATGAAATTTTCAATATTAATTATCTCAAAAAGTAAATCTATCTGGACTGTTAGTAGACTTTCAATTTCATAATGCTGATTATTTTATTTCTATTTTTAGCCGACAAGAATTTCTTGTTGAAGCAGAAGAAGGTGTACGACTTGTTGAACCATATCACACAACACAACTATATCGATGAGCAGGTGAAGTACGCGCAAGAGTATAACTTCTTAGCCAACAAGGACAATTTTTTGGTACGTTAATTTTATACAAAATTACCTTTTCAAATCTACTAAGGATACACAAGATAACGAAGTAGACGCAAATAATTTGATATACATAAAAATATTTTCATTATCAGAAAAAACGGATATTCAATTTGACTTAGAAAGTGAAACTTCAGGGTGGAATAAACAAAGAGGTTCGTTATTTTTTTTAATGAGATCCTGATTAGAGTTAAGTCATCTATTTACCATTTTGTAACAAAGCGCTAAAAATGTTGGGCATCGTCATGCGTACTTCCCGGGTCTTTTCAGATGTTACGGTATTAAAACTTTTATTTAATTCTTTAGTTCAAAGCAGACTCGAGAGTGGGTCTATTGTTTGGGCACCGCATCAGTTGAAGTATGGCCTTATGGTGGAGAGGGTACAGAAGAAATCCTTGAGACTCCTTTACTTGAGGTTGTACGGATACTATCCGTGGTTTTATTTATCCAACTGACTTTCTCGTAGGCATGCTTACATACTGCAGTCCGCAATTTAGAAGAAATCTTTATTTAGCTACGTAATTTTTCGACTTATGCGAGGTATAAATAAGAACTCTGCCATTCTGGGCAGTGTTGACCTGTGCGTCCCTGATAACTATCTTAGAAATAGAGACCATCAGTTGTTTATTCTCGCAAGGTGCAGAACCAACCTGCCACTGGTAATGCCAATTGGGAGGGCGATAACTATGTTCAACGAAATTGTTTCGGGTGTTGATATATTGTACCTACGTGAGAATGAGTTTAGGTGGATGTTGTTTTATAAATTCTTAAAATATGGTCTGCTTAACTCATCCGGTGTACTTCCTTGTACCTATCTAATTTATCTATAGATCTATCTCTTTTTTTGATGTAATACTGTTATATTTATATATATTTGTTTTTAAATGTCATGTTGTGAACTTCTTAAACTTATTATTTGTAATGTCCACAATATGTTTTTAAAAAAAAATTTAAATCTTCTGTAAAATAAAATTTCTTGAAATATGCCTAGTAATGCGGCGATTTTCTTCGACGCAATCGATTCGTCTAATGATTTAAAAGAGGACCTCGAAACAGTTCAAACTAGTCATACAATTATTAAATCATATCAAAATCTTTAAAAATAATCATATTTTTCACAAATTGAGTATAAAATATTTCCCAAAACATAACAAAATCCCTGCAACTGACAAAACGGTTCACAATATAACCACTCAAACATATAAGTTCTCATGCACAACAAAGTAAACGAATAGGTAGGTACCTAATCAATTTTACTGTATTTCATCACTGGCATAATTATTTTTCGACAGTTAATTATCGTCCGATCTTAAGACGATTATCATAGTCCTCCACAGGGTGGAGGTTAATTTAATAATTATTAAAAGATTAATATAAGTATTAAAAGATTTTTTTACAAGAAATGGTTGTTAGCCACTTGGGACCCTCGACATTATAAGCCAACGCATTAGCCGCTCGACCATGGTGGGCATATTATAAGTTTAAAAAAAATTGTAAAAAAAAATAATATTATTAATTTATTAAAATTTTTCTTTTGTATTTAATCATTGGGTACATCAAACTAGTCAGTTTATGGGTTCCCCACTTCCCTTATATTAAGGAAGACGAGAGACCTCAACAGAACTGTAAAATTCTTCATCAGTATTGGAGCGAGGGGATGAATGGACCCTTACTTAGAAGAGAAGAAGCAATATAACAGTGAATCGAAATCAAAGTTTTGGTATAAAAGAACAACACAAAGAAATGTGCAGTTATACATTATTGTTTGTGACAAAATATTATATTTAAAAATTAATTGTATTCATTCATTATTTTGATACCTTGATAACTTTGATAACTTCCTTGGATAATTAACTGCCTGAATGCGAAATCTTATTATTATCTTATATATCACATTTTTATTGATTTTGCATAAGTAATAATGTTAGAATGATGCTGATGTTTTTTTTTTACAGAAACCTGAAGTTTTCAATGAATTCGCCAAATTGTACAAAAGAGGTTTCTTGCCAAAATACAAGATCTTCTCCCTGAGCTATGACAAGTACAGAGATGAAGCCATTGCTCTGTTCAACCTGTTCTTCTACGCCAAGGACTTCGAAACTTTCCACAAGACCGCATGCTGGGCCCGTGAACACATGAACGAAGGTCTCTTCGTCTACTCATTCACCATTGCAGTTCTCCACCGTACTGACTGCCAAGGAATCCGACTTCCTGAGCCTTATGAAATCTACCCCTTCTATTTCGTCAATTCTGATGTCATGGAAAAGGTAAACCATTTCAAGACCCAGGGAAGCATTCCCAACAATGAAGATGCCCATCTGTACGGAATTGAGTCAGCAGAGAAGAATGTTTTCACAATCTACAATAACTACAGCACTGGTTATGAAGATTATGACGTTGAACAGAAGCTGTCGTACTTCACCGATGATATTGGTCTGAACACATACTATTATTACTTCCACCATGACTATCCATACTGGATGGCTGGTAAGGACTTCGGTTTGGACAAGGATCGACGTGGAGAGCTGTACTACTATGTTCACCAACAGATATTGGCCCGTTATTACCTCGAGAGATTATCCAACGGACTCGGAGCAGTCGATAAATTCTCATGGTACAGACCAATCAAGACCGGTTTCAACCCCAACGTGAAACACCACAACGGATACGCCATGCCGATTAGACCTGAAAACTATGACGCTAACAAAGAAGACAATACTTACTATGTCCAAGAGGTTGATGATTATACAAGACGTATTCGTCAAGTGATCGATCAGGGATTCATTACTTTGGTGAGTATCTCACAAATATTTATTTAACATTCTCGTTACTCTAATGTCATCTTAGATTACCTAGTCCATTAAACTGCAAGTATTTTATGCAATATGCACTTCGTCATCTTCATGTTTCGGCTATTCCTAGAATTATCCATTTCAAATTTTATTATTTCAAAAATCGATTGTACTATCCAGTAAATAGGTACTTATATTTGATAGACTATATCCGTCAGATTTCATTTAACTGTCATAAATTATACATGCACATTGCAAACTGACCATCGCACTTAATTACGAATAAAACACATAGATCTAAAAGTATATGTGATATATAGAGACATACTCAATCTTAAGAAAGAGATATCAAAGGAAAGGGTGAGATCAAGATAGTATTATGAAATACACTTATGTTTTTAATTATTGTTCAAGTTCAAAGTATTATCTCATTCACAATCAACTATTTATGATGAAACCTTATAAGACTAATTTACCCACTAAAATGTTGTCGGTAATAGGTGATATCACCAGAACGGACAAAATTTAATATCTTCCTAAAGAGAAGGTTAATAAAACACTTCTGTCATTTTAATTTATAATTATGCCCAAATATACCATTATTTATGCGCAATATCAAACATGTTTTAATTGAATTAGTTGAATGGGGCATAATTATTTGTTTTCATTGAAATAATAGAATAAATTATTATTCCAGATGGTACTGGTTAGTTTTTAAAAATCGATTAAGCCCTGCCTATTGCAAACCATAATAAATATTAGGTAAAAAATATTCTATTAAATATCTAAACTTATGACATTAAATCATACGAAATTTTAAATATTTTAAAGATAGTAGAATATTTTTTTATGGTATGGTTAGGTTAGATTAGGCAGGGGTTAATCAAATTTAAAAGAAAAATAAAAATTTTAATATTAGTTAAATGAAAAGAAATAAATATGACTAAAAAAGTTTAGTGTACGCTATTTATGTCGAATCTCCACCGCCTACCTCCACTCTTTGCCACTGCGAGACCTCTATATTAAAAATACGCAATACTTAAAATCACATACATGCAATTTCACGTCGTACATACATTCTTTGCGGATTTTATTTATTTGTGCGGTGCCCAGATGACAGTCATCCAGTTGAGTCGAATCGTCGTAGATCCGCTAATAACGCAAATTCACAGGTAGCTAAATACGTAAAATTGACGACCCTCTGCGTTAAAAAAAATGCAAATTGTGTATCTCTTCATACCTCAAAATAAATCAATAAAAAATTAACATTCTGTAATTTTATATTATTAGTACGATGGAACCCTAATAAGCCTTAAGAGCCCCAAAGACATTGAAGCCTTGGGTCGTTTCGTCGAAGGAAATAAGGACTTGGGAGACTACAAGTTCTTCGACTACCTCGCTGTCATGGCTAAATACCTTCTGGGAGCTGGAGTCTCTACACATTATGAGTGAGTATATGATGTATTGTTTAATTTTGAGTAAAAAATGTTTAATATTTCATGGAGTTAAAAAAAACTATGATCTCAATTGTACTTAAACATTTCAAATAATATTATACATATATAATTTGTACATAAAATGCAAGAGACCCTTCACTATAGTGTCAACGCATTCTGCGCTCTAACGTAGAAGACTTGATGACGTAGAAGTTGATCTATACATAATAAAGTTTTCACTAACTAATGGTTGTAAGTTAATCACTGAATAACTCTTACTGTACACATTCCAAATACTATAAATAGCAAACGACCACTGATGTAGATAGTGTTTGTTCCTTTTTAAAATTAAATTAAACCCTAAATCCAAGTCATATTAGATAAAAGTAAAAAAATATTCATTTATTTATTAAATATCTAAGATTATTCCATTAAACCATACACAATTTTAGATATTTTATAAATAGAAGAATATTTTTTATCGTCAATTTGTTTTGCCTAGTATTAACTTCATAACGTATATTTGTCTTACTAAGGTTAAAAATATAAATTAATAATTTAAGAAATAAATATTAGCAATAAAATAAAATATAAAAATATTTGTCGGAAGTTGGATTCGAACCCACGCCAACAGAACTTCAATTCATTCTTTATACAATTACTGCAGCTTTAGACCGCTCAGCCACCGTGCTCGTCGCGATCTTGTGAATAATTGTAATATAATGCGTAATACTTGAATTAGGTGCACAAAATTTTATTTTAATGTCACGGCGAACGGTAAAACATATGCATGTTAATATGAGATATGTTTAGGTATCTCATTTTTGCCATAACGTCCATATCCTAATTTTTGTATATATTTAACAGCATTTTTGGAAATACAACTAAATATGTATTTTATTTTCTACAGAGCCGACTATGTGGCTGGAGCCATGGAACAATTCCAGACCGCCATGCGCGATCCTATGTTCTACCAGTTGTACAATCGCTGCATGAGGTATTTCTACCGTTTCAAGAACAGCCTGCCATCATACACCAAGAACGAGATCTCATACCAGGGAGTCAAGGTTGACAATGTTCGCTTCACTCCAATCGTTACTTACAAGGAAGACTTCGATTATGACATCACTACTGGATCCATCTTGAATAAGGAAGAAATTGACTCCAAGAAAGAGAAATATACCTTCTACGCTCGCCAGGCTCGTCTCAACCACAAGCCTTTCTCAGTGACCTATGATGTCACCTCAGAAAAGGATGCCGATGTCTCGATCAGGCTATTCTTGGGACCAAAATACGACAACTTTGGTCACAAGATCAGCATGAATAACAACAAGTATAACTTCTTTGAACTGGACCATTTCAGATACTTATTGAGAACTGGACAGAACGCTATCACTCGCAAGAACATCGAATTCGGTGGCACTTCTTTCGACAGCACCAAGGCCCGTAATTTGTACCAGACAGTTACAGAAGCGCTTGCCGGTAAAGGTGAATTCCGTCTTGACCAGACCGAAGCTCACAACGGATGGCCACTCAGACTTCTCATGCCTAAGGGCAGAGAGGGAGGTATGAAGTTCCAAGTATACGCTATCGTGACTCCCTTCCAACAACCTAAAGTACCTCGCGGAACTGGTTACCCTTACGTATACGCTTCAGGAGTTGGAAGCGGAGCTCGCTACACAGAAGACTTAGCCTTCGGCTTCCCTCTGGATCGTCCAATTGATGAAAGCAACTTCTTCTACCCGAATATGTTCCTGACCGACGTCACCATCGACCACGTCTGTGACTATAAGGGCAACGTTGTTCCCATCAAATATTAGGAATTTATTTTGAAATAAACTAAAATTACCCCAAGTTCTTCTGATTACTGACCATGCTTTCTTATGATGTTATTATTGACAATACTACTTAATAAAATATTCAATTAAAAACATGTTTAGTATTTTATTTGAATTTAAAAATGAAATAAAACACAGTTTTCAAAAAATGAAAGGCCCTATTTATAGTAGTATTTAAATAAGTCAGTTTGTGCACTAGTTCACCGATTTTCAAATAGATAGGAAAGAAGAAATTAATAATTACAATAATTACTCGTTGCTTCCACAATTTCTGCCAATTTCTATGTAGGCATATACAGTCCATACAACGAACGCCTGGTTTATGACCTATCGCTTTTACATATTCCTGTCGTGTCGAGCATCCTACTTCCACTAAACTTATGCATCTTTTTGACTATCCTTCAGCTGGAAAGACGTAACAATTTTATTTGAACCATCTCCGTAAAAAGAACGTTATGGCGATAACTGTAGTTTTCTGTACTTACCTAAATTAGTTCTAATGCAACGCCATACGTATTTTTGTCTACATACCAGCCATAAAATCATTCAATCTCGAAAAAATACGATACTTACCAGAATTGTTAAAGTGATCATTTTGATTTAATCTCTATAATCTCAAAATGACGCTTTAAGGATAATGGTACATTTCCGAACACGGGTTTGATTATATTATATACTAGCGAGTACCTGGCATGCGTTGCAATGCCACTCAAAGAAATAAATTGTGTTCTTGAAGTGCTTTTGGATAGACAATATTTTTTGTTTTTCCGTCTGGTCCGTACACGAACGCTTCTAACGCGTGAGCAGGCCACATACAGCTGCCATGTAAGAAGCATGGATTTTCCAAATTTGATATAGGAACGCATACGAATAGAAGAAAAAGATAGTTGTACTAATTCAGAAACCTTCGCGGGTGTGCGCACAACAACTGACAAAAGTTTCATCTCAATCTGATTAATGGTATAGGAACACATGCGAATAGAAGAAGAAGATAGTTGTACTAATTCAGAAACCTTTGCGGGTATGCGCACAACAACTCACCAAAGTTTCATCGCAATCGTATTGGAACGCATACGAATATAAGAAGAAAAAGAAGAAGCTGGTTTTACTAGTTCAAAAACCTTCGCGGATGTGCGCACAACAACTCACCAAAGTTTAATCGCAATCAGATGAATGGTATAGGAACTCATACGGGACAGACAAACAAACAAACATTCATTTTAATTTATATAGTTTGAATCAAATATTTTTATATGTGTATTTTTATGTCGTAATATACTATTTTTAACCGACCAAAAACAACTAATTTAAATATAACAGTTATTTCTTGAAAATAGTAATTAGGTATGTAAAAACAATTTTAAAAGAAAATTTTCGAATCAAAAATAATAATTTAATTGAATACAGAATACTTATTATTTCTTAGACATAACACTGGACGAACCAGTCATTGGATTAGTTAATGACCCCACCAAACCACGCCCGCCCCGCTCTACACCCAGTCTTAATCGGCCATTCATGGGACCCTACGTTTGTGTGAAGCATAATTTTTTTTCATAACTGGAAATTTTTCAGGATCAGTTACCCAAAACTGAGGTCAATATGCACTCAAATTTGCCTTAACTGAATTTACATAACTTAAAGTTAAAAATACCCTATAATATAACATTTTTTCAAATTAGAATGCTATACTTTGACACCAAGTATCAGAATATGAGAATACCATCATTGATCTAACAAACCTTTTGCTGTTTTATATACTTTCTTATATACAGATACTTGGTAACAGTTCATATTGTAGGCGTCATGTTTTTTTTTATATATAAATTAAATTGACCTCTCCCAAAAAAGCTCCGGGACTGTTTACCCAATGTCTGTGATTGAGTTTTCATACAGTGTCAAGACATAAATTGTAATATATTATATATATTGTTGGAACAAATACTTGAGGTGTCTGGGAACAGAAACGGCAGTTTTTAAAAATTGATTAAAACAAAAATGGAATTGTTCACCAGCTGCCACCAAAATAGTACCGTTTTTGTTTCTATCAATTTTTAAAAACTGCTGTTTTTGTTTCCAGACACCTCAAGTATTTGTTTCAACAATGTATATCTGTACCCGGGAGGCATAGGACATCATGTCCATTTTTACCAAAAATGACTTTTCAACACAGTAATAATGATTTTTTTCCTCTATCGAGGGGTATATTATAACATTATGTGGACATGTAGTTATATGCCTCTAATTATTATTAGTTATGACCCACGGTGGCTGGCCGGCTTCAGCGTTGGACTATATAAATTTGTGGCAAGTACACATATTGTTTTTCAATTTGTGTCTGTCAGGGTACGGTACCTAATAGGTTGAGCAAGTGGCTGATATCCATTTCTTGTAAAAAACAAAATCTGTTAATACAAACCTCTACTCTGTGTAAGCCCATGTGATCCTATTAGGATCGAATATGGTCGAATAATAATAATAAAAATAAATAAATATTATTAGACATCATATCCACATACCGTTGTACGGCACTTAGGACTTTTTCACTGTTAATTTATGGTAACTGTGTAGTGGAGGGATTATCTTCTATTGTATATTGTTTAGTTTATTAATATCGATACGTTGTAGATGTTGGATGATTATTGCGTGTGAATTTCATGAAATATAGCAGTTACTTTCGTATAAAAGACCTATATTTGTTGTAATTTAGTTGGTATGGGAACTATATTTTTATTGTTTTTCATTGTTAAGTTTATAAGGAAATAATGAGTTCGCGTGCAAAACAGATAATGTTGTTAAATGATGCATTGTATAAAATATTTTTGTTATCAACCACTTTCGGTGGATAAGTTAGCATTTGAATATTATAATATGAGGATTCTGTTGATAAAATTCAATAAAAATGAAAAAAAACGGTGTGTGTACTTATGTACGCGCGTTAGAAGTTATACTTCTTTGGCGTAACAAAACAAATAATTTTTGTATTGGACCAATACTCATCTTTGCCATACAGCGGTTATAATCGATTCAGAAGTGCCCATAATGAATTAATAAAAAATCAAATTTTATTGGAGTGTTCTTATGATTATATTCATTTCGGTCTCAAGGGTATTTTATCGATATAAGTACCACCAGCAATAATATTATGTATGCGAATAAATAATATTATTTCAAAATGTACCTATTCTGGAAGAGATCTCAATCTCAAAACCTGTGTTTACTTTTGTGAAACCGCTATTTCGACCATCTCTGCTTAAACAGATGACTGTACAACTATTTTTGTTAATAATAATAATTTATTGCAAGTCAAAAGTAAAACACAGCTTATATAATGGTTTAACTGAAACGTGATATTACTTTTGTCATGAAACATAATATTATTATTGTCTTCAAATTATAAGCCGCTAATAAATAAATTGACATGGAATATACGACAAATATTATCCTAAACTGTAAAAATATGTATTTTTGTGTATGAAGTGTCTAAATATTGTAAATTTACAACATACCATTGTTTGAACTATTTACCAACTCAACATTCACAAAATTTATTTATTTATTGATATATAATTTTACTCATAAATAATACGCACATAAATATAGCCTTAAATCTTGATACACAATCTTTATAATGAAAAATAAATATACACTCCAATATAAATATGTCGCTAGATTTCAAAATTAGCCAAGTCATAAAAGATGAATAGGAGAAACACTTTTGTTTTCTCAAGTACACAGTCACAAGGGTGAAAGTTTATATTATTTCGAGTACAGAATATTTCAAATTAATAAGTTCTAGATTCAGATAATACATAAATATTAAAATATAGTAGTTCTTCAGCAATTCACAAAAAAGGAAAAATATCTAAAGATGGACTTGGCTAATTTTGAAATCTAGTGACACAAATAAAGTTTTATGAATCCCTTAAATGCATGATTTTTCCGATTTTGATTTTAAAAATATATTCAAATGTAGTTGATTGTATATAACATGGGGAAAATAATAAAAAATATATATATATATTTTTTTTGGACAAATTTTAATATAAAAACCATTTGTATTCATATAAATACACCATGCATTTAGCTCATAAAAGTGAAAGTTTATAACATGAAATGGAAAAATTGAAAGATTTAACTAAAACCTTATAATTATAAATCAAATTCTTATAATTACTAACAAAACAATTTATAATATTTTGCTTGATTAAAGCACAATACGATTCCACATTTCTCACAATATACTCTAGATTGTCCTATATAATAGTTATCAAAATACAGGATATGATTAATGTTTTTTGAAGCATTTCTTAATAATCTGACGACAGTATTCTCACTTGCTCCCAGGCCTGGTTCAGACGGAAGTCTGTTTTTTGTCTCATTTTCTTGTCTGAGTATTGACACATCACACAGCACAAACAACTTGAAGCCCCATTTATTTGGCTTTTTAGGCATGTACTGCTTCATGTAATGCCCAATTTTTAACGAACACGTTAGTTCATCTACATACAACCTCTGCTCCATAGGAATTTTACAGAACATTTGATTTAATTTACCGTAAATAGGCCTAATTAATTTATGTAGCCTATCGTGGTTAGAGTCAGTTTTGAGAAGAAGCGTTGCATTTTGGTTCAGCAGAAAGTGACGAATCTTTTCAAATTTATTTATAGGCATTGTTGATTTTATTGGTTAAAACGGATATAGGTACATTTGACCAATATCAACCAATATCAACGAGTGCCAGGATATCGAAAGACAGCACGAAAATAATTATACCTATATACTGCCTTATGTCAATACAAGAAGCTCCCATGGGCTTACTCGGGTATTTTTCAATGGAAAACAAATTTGTTTGAGCAACTATTTCTTCAACTATATCATCGGTAAAAAAATAATTGAAGAATTGTTAAGGTGTTTTGAGCTCTAAATTTTCTTGAAGAAGTGATGTGCTGCCTAAAAAAGATAAGCAGGTTTCATCCAGTGTTATATTTTCCTTATCCATAATAGTTTTAGGGGATTCATTTTTGAAGGTAGAAGTCTTGAAGTTGAAGGTATTGGTTGATCATATAACTCATCCATTTGCAATAGTGGGTCGTCATTTGGATCATACCTGGAAACTTCCGCATCGTCATCTTGCATCCTCAATCTATCTCTGGTCGAAATTCTGGATCCCCAATACTGTCATCGTCACTGAAGTCCATTTCATCATCACTGTCAGATAAGTTGTTAGCATACTCTTCAAGTTCCTTGTCAGTTAAATAGTGTCGGTGAGCCATGGTTGATCTAAAAAGGCCAAAATATGTTCACAAAAATTAGCTTCCTATGTGGTAAATATTACCCGTTAATGCATGGTGTATTCGAATGTTACATACGTAAATATTACATTATTCTAGAAATATTCAAAAAAATCTGAAATATTTTATAAAACTTTGCTTGACTGACCTTCATTCAGTATAAAATGATTTTTTATAGGACTGGAAGATCTATTATTTCATAGATATAGCACCACAAACATGGAGAAACGTCACGATCCGATAAAATGTCAGATTGGTGTGGTTAAAGCGTAATAAAAAATATATTTGTATCACCTGGTTGTCAAACGGGAAACTAAATGGAAGCATAGACTTTGATAATGATTAAAAGTATTACGTCAACACTAAATCTTGGAAGATTTAGACAATAGATGCCATATTATGCTGTGTATTCGTATGAATACACCATGCATTTAAGGGATAACGTTAGGAAAGTTAACAGAAACAAAATTGAATTCGCCTAACACAACGATAAATATTTCAAAGAATTACACAACCCGAATCCAATATAAATTATAAAAATCATGTATTACATTGCGGCCGGTCACACGCAAAAAATACCCTCTGATCTGGTTTCCCATACGCGCCAAAAGTAGTAAAACTTAAAAAACTTGAAAAGTAATCTATTTAAATATATTTAAATCTATTTCGCGTTGTTAAAAAATACATTACCGTCAAAAAGAAAAATAAACAAAAGTAGTTTCTATTAACAGGAGTCAGAAACTTTGTTGAAATAACTTTATTCGTAATTCATATTTTCTTTTATTTGCCCATGTTCGCTTCTTCAGTGTAGTATATTATGGATATCAAGTGGTGTTTCAAAAATTCTTGTCGTTTAATTATATTTGACATATATTATATATAATTTTTACGTCATCGCTACGCTTACGCTAGGCGAGCGGTCTCACAGGTTGTCGTCCAATCACCGATATTAAGCAACATTAGGCACGGATACTACTTGAATGGGTGTCCGCTTGGAAACATTTTATTATAATTTTTAATTTTTTTATTTTTGGTTAGTGGGTAAATCACAGAACAGATAATAAATAGAATACCGACATGCTATATTCAATACGCCGCATCTTGATGCAGGGTTTTTAATGTGTGAGTGTCCTACGAAAATGAAGCACGCATTATGCACGTGCAATAGTGTGTATAATACACCAACATTAAATGAGCGTAAATGCATAAACCGAGAGCAATTTTCAATATTCGACGTAAAACGTATTCTTAACACGTGTGTAAGTTTAACCCGTTTAACCCGGATTCTTCCTTACTCGATTCGGTTACCTGCTATCGACTTATCTGTTATGTATTTCAGTTCCCATTATTTCTGAGTTCCCTGGGGTAAATCCTGAGTACCTCCGCTACATGGAAGTACATCTCCAATCTCTCTCAGACATATACATGTTCTAATGTACTTCCGTGTAGTGGATGTACTCAGCATCAGGCTACTGGTGCATTTTTTCTTGTTTTGTGTTTTAAAAATGATTTAGATATTTAAAAATGCGAAGGAAGAATAAATATAATTACCGTCTTCTTCTGCATATTCTCTCAAGAGTTGGAGAATATGGGCATCACCCGACGCCTCCAAGTCATTCTCCAGTTTTCAATCATATATAGCTATTCGGGCCAATTATGGTGCCGCTAATCCCATACAAATTCATTACCTACTGCCACAATCGTCACTGCTAATACTGACGAATGCATTCTAAATATCATAAAACTATAACATAATTAGTTAAATGAGACATCTAGTAGTTTTAAAAATTCTAATCAAAATCTAACAAGAAATACCTACAAATTCTACAAAATATACTGTAATTTTACGAACACTGGTACGCGGTTACTTTTAAGAATAACCAGGTCAGCGGGTCTATTCTATACTGATCGACCGCTAAAGTGATAAAGTGATAAATATTATCAAACTTAGAGTAGGTTTGTATCAAAGTATTAGCAGTTATTGTAACAATATTACAATACGATGTTTGTAATTATTGTTGCAATACATGCTAAATTTTAACAGCAGCAAGAGAGGACCCACAGGTTAAGTCGCCGTTTATGCGACGGAAGCACGCAACCGAGTCCGGTCTTCAAATTAGATGCAATGAGATTTTAATTAAGTATGGTACCCTTAGCATAGTGGTATATGTGCATGGGCGCGAAACCCGAGAGATGCAGGTTCGATTCCTGCGGGGTGTCTTACTTTTTTCAAAAAGATTTTTTCTATTGGTTATCTCTATATATATAAAAATCTCGTGTCACGATGTTTGTGGTTGAACTCCTCCGAAATGGCTCGACCGATTTTTATGAATTTTTTTATGTATATTTGTTAGGTATGAGAATAGGTCAACAAGTATATTTCATACCGCTCGGTGATTAGGGTATCTCTATCCAGAAAATTTTTCTTTGATTTTTTTGACAATTTTTTTTTTGTATTTTTTTAATTATTTTGCATAGAAAAATACCTATAACGCCAACTCTCCTACCCCCACCCTCCCATTTTTAAATCGCGATTTTATTATTTTTGTATGAACAAATTTAACCGTCGTTCGTATTTCAAACAGAACGAAATTATTTATGTTGTTGAATGACAGATGGCGCTACGTCCGAGAAGAATTCAAGAGAAGCGTCGCGTCATTTTGACATTTCATTCGGCATATCACAACGCAGTGCGTGCAAAATTTTGTACGATTTATTTTAATTTATCTATTTTTATGTGCGTGTATCAATTGTATTACAGTGCACAATGCCAACAAGACGCAAGGGGGGCCATTTGGGCTGTCGAACGAATAAAGCAACAAACATGCGGAATAGTAGAGCAGAAAGAACAGACGAACAAATCCAACAAGATAACAAAAACGTGCGTGTGAGCATGTCGCAATTGCGTGCATCTCAATCACAAGAGGCACGAGCTGAACGAAATCAACAACGACAATTGGAACGGAGCCAAGCGCGCCGGTTCGTGAGTTAACATACGCAGAGCAAATGACCGACAACGCCAACAAGTACATCGAACATTTACATCCGCTTCGTTCCTTCGTCTCGCATTCGAGTACGAGCTAGATATTGAATATTCCGCTCATCCGAAAGTGCTGATTGGTGCTATGGACAAAGAATGTCCCCATTGTCATGCGATAAAATTCAAACATGAGTCAGCCGGGATGTGTTGCGCATCAGGAAAAGTGCAACTACCAGAAATTGAGATACCACCAGAACCATTGAACGGCTTGCTCATCGGCACGGTTCCAGATTCAAACCTGTTCCTGAAGTCCATTCGCACATTCAATTCATGCTTCCAAATGACTTCGTCCGGAGCAACAGAAATAGTTCACAATACTGCGGCAAATGGTCTACAATTCCAATTCTACGTTCAAAATCAAAGGCCAAGTATACCACAAAGTAGGCTCATTGCTGCCAATGCCAAACGAACCACATACATTTTTACAAATCTACTTCATGGGCGCGGTGGTGAGGACATCAATCATGTGGATGCACGTTGCGGCTACAATAGCCTCAATTCGCTTAATGCCAGGCGCATCTTCGGCAAACTGGACGCCCTATTGAATGAGCACAATGATTTATTGAAATTCTTCAAAGCACACATGCACGAATTGCCAAGTGACAATCACGCTATTGTTATCAATCCTGATAAAACACCAGCTGGAGAGCACGTGCGTCGTTTCAATGCGCCTGTTATTGACGACATTGCTGGAATCATGGTTGGCGACCGCACATCGACGCGAAAAATCGTGATTCGAAGAAGAAACAATAATCTGGAGTTCATCGCTGACACACACCGTTCATACGACGCTCTCCAATATCCGCTAATTTTCTGGAAGGGACAAGACGGATATTGCATAAACATTAAACAACGAGATCCTGTCACAGGTAATTCATTCATTATGAACATCATTACTCATTTTGAATTGAGAAAATGAAAAGTTGGTGTTTTTTTTTGTTTTTATCGGCGGTCATCGTCTACAGCGCTCCATTCCTCTTTATGTCATAGATCCCATCCTCACACACTTACGATACATTCGTTATTTTTTATTTAACAACCAAAATATTCACTAGAAATAATTTATATGGCAGAACAACGTTTGCCGGGTCAGCTAGTAATATTATATTTTCTCAGAAGTGTTTGGAAAAAAAAAAATTTTTTTCGCTATACTATAATATTTTCTCAGAAGTGTTTTCCAAAAGTATGTATGTTCAATAATTATAATGTTACATTCTTAAATCTTTTGAATTATTCGTTGAATAAAAAAAGCAGTTAATCATAAGTATTTTGATTTAAATAGTTTTATTTTTACATTTTTGACTACTAAAAATCCCTTAAAAATTCAGTGTTCTTTTTCTTATGCGCAGTACCGTCGAGGAAACTCGCTTTTGCTATCCAAAATAAACTTGTTTCGATAAAACCACCAGTTTGCGATCACTATACATAAATTGATCTTATTAGAATGAATTTATTATACTATTTTGTTCAAGGATGAAAACAACATAATATTATTACGTTGCTAACCAAAATCTTCAAAAACTGGAGTCCACACAAAATACACAACAAGTGAAGTAAATGCTTTTTTTAATAATCGATTTATTATTCAATCCGTGATAACAAATCTCGTATCATAAGATTTCAGTATAAAAGGCCAGAAAAATCTTGAATTGTCACAGTTGAGTACTGCATACTTCCAACATGAAGTTCTTTGCCGTATTCTTTGTGGTGGCCTTTTTCGGCTATGTGTCGGCAAATAATGTTTTGAAGCCAACGGTAGAATTCAAAATTGGTAAGAAAAATAATTATTTAACTTTTCAATTTGTATTTTTATTAATTTATTCTCGCACACCTATATTTGTATCCATTTATATACCTAATATAAAATAATTGGATGTAACTGTACGCCATTGTACCCATACCTCACCTCATCACTGTACAGCTGCAATCTGACCTCTTTTTTACCCAATACACTATTTTCGAGAAGTTTTACCTTTTATGTTTAGAACTTTTTGAGACATCAAGATACAAGTTTTCTAAATTCATATTAAACAATCAAATTTAAAGTCCATTCAACTATCATGAATATTAATTAAGTGGTTTTTTTTAAGTATATCGAATAAACTGAAACTCTAATTACAACGATTTTATTAGCTCGTATTCTTGTTTGTCCGGTGGTTGTTTGTCCAGTATAAATCTTGCAATCGATTTTTAACTAACTTCCCGACTAGCTAGACATTTGAAACTTTAAGAATATATCAGAACACGATGCCAATGCATTCTTTTAATACTTTTAGCCATCTTTAAGCAGAATTGAATTCATTTTCAGTTAATTCTGTTTTGTATGGAAAGTTATTTCAGAAAATCCGTAAAAAGTAAAAGACTATTATTTGTTGCTAAGGGGGTGGTCCTAGCAACTAAATTATTAATATATACGTGCGTTACTATGGAAATCAAAATGAAATGTAAAAATGACATTTCAGTATATTCTATATCTGTTTGTTTGTTTGCTTTTTATTTACTTCATATAAAGTACACGTTTGAGCATATTGAACATAATAATTCAACAGAAAATTTAAAAACGTTGTATATAAAACAATCTAACTTAAAGCCCATTCAACTATCATCAATATTAATTTAGTGGTTTTTTTTAAGTATATCCTAACAGACAGAAACGAACAAACTGAATCTCTAATTTTATTAATTAACATTGAAATTGATTATTAATCATTAGAATATTTTAACAGCAAAATCATTTTTTATTCAACAAATAATTCAATATATATATTTAAGAATGTCACATGTTTTATTGAACATTATATTATATAATTGGAAAATACCTCAGAAACAAATTCAGTTTACAATAGATTTAATTATTGGCAAGTACAAGTACATTTTGTGATTTCTAGACGTAGGCTAATAATTTATATAAATAACTAATATTGGTAACTTTGATTCAAATCACAAAAGTTAGGCACCAATATTAACGCTTTACAGGTAACTAAATTTGATTTTAAAAAAAACACATTAAATACTGTCGATTTTATAATACATATTGCCGATAATTTAGTTTCTTTTGAAATATCGAGAACCACGATCTTATTTTTAGACATAATGAAAATATGTTTAATACTAATTATCTCAAAAAGTAAATCTATGACGCCTATTTTTTTAGTTGTAATACATTGGACGCTAAAGACGCGCCTAGGGCGTAACGATTAGGTGGCAATTCGATATAATAAGCATTCTATTTAAATGTGGTAATTATAAAGTTATTATCTAGTCAGCGGTCGATGTGACAACTGTGACAATATGACCAGTGCGTAAGGCGCTGGCCTTTCATCCGATAGCCCCGAGTTTGATTCTCGGTGAGGTCACAAAGTATTTAAGTGATTTTCTCAAACTTTGGAATTTTGTGATTATATTTGTAAATATAATACTGTCTTGAAGCCTTACTTACAGGCCTCTGTTGTAGTATTAAAAAGTATATTATATTACATCGACTTTAGAAGGCCAAAAGGATTTAACCCTAAGTGTTATTTTCAAAATATGTGTTATAGGATAATAACAATGCACACGACTAAATGCACGTATTATCTTAATTAACCTCGTATTTTTTTTAAAGATGCAAATGAAGTGGAGAAAAAAAACTATGTGTGTGTTTCTTTAAATAACTCAATACCTAATACTAATATCAGATTAGGAAAATTAAACACCAAAATATTAATTTATCATACATTTGAAGTACCTACATGTATATTATTTCATATCTTAACTTTGACCTAAACCATAACTAAAACATTTTTATGCCTCCTGTAATTTGCATGGGTTAAGTCATTTTGCCTTTCAAAGATCGATATGTGTACAATATTAATTATTTATTTAACGCCTGCTCAAATCAGTCTCTGCCAGGGAATCCAATCCCGAACCAAAATTCTGATCCCGGGATTTCGGGATTACAATTTGACAATCTCGTAATCCCGGGATTTGCATTTTTTTCCATTGTTAATATAAAATCTTTATATTTACAATTAACATTGATAAAATCGGTCAAAAATAAATCTTTTATAATTTATACTATTTAAGACATTAATTGTTAATAGTGTATACGTTCAATCTTGGAAATACATAAGTTTAATGGAGTGAATAATATTGTAATATGAATAATAATGTGAATTTTATATGAGATTGCAGTTTCTGATAGAAAAGACATAATGAATGGGTATTAGCGAGATTTAAAATAGTAAAGCAAATCATGGTGTACTTATGGCCTTTCCGCTTCATAAATCTAATTAGTTAGCCAAATATTAAACTGCCGTAAAACGTATGAGATCATGGTGGAATTACTTTGTTAATAGTGCGAAGCATTATTTTTTTCCAATCTTTCTCATTTTTATTAATTTATGTGAAAAAATAAAATGAATCGGCAACTTACACATGGGTATAAATCAAACTTCATTCAAACTCAGTTTATTTCTAATGTAGTTATTTGTTATTAAAAGTATTTTTCTGTTATATTTTCGTTTTTTATTTTATTTTCCATAAAAATTGATAAAAAAAATGTTTATCAATCCCGGGATTCAAATGTATCGGAAATAGCTCGGGATCCCGGTATTGGAATCCCTAGTCCCTGCAAGCCTCGGCACCGTCAATACTCACACTTAATAATATTTTATTGGATATTATATTGTAAAGAAGATACATTGATTTATAATGCACTTTACCATATTTTTGACTACCCTGTTTACGTTGTACTACCCTCTCACTCTCAGTAGAAGTCGCTGGACTCTGAGTAGACTTTCAATTTCATAATGCTGACTATTTTATTTCTATTTTTAGCCGACAAGGATTTCTTGTTGAAGCAGAAGAAGGTGTACGACTTGTTGAACCATATCACACAACACAACTATATTGATGAGCAGGTGAAATACGCGCAAGAGTATAACTTCTTAGCCAACAAGGACAATTTCTTGGTACGTTAATTTTATACAAAGTTACTTTTTCAAATCTACTTAGAACTTCTTAGAAACAAATAAAATGACAAATTAAAAAAATCTTTTATTGCGTTAACTGTCAATTCATGGTTGAACTGCATTATATTATTGATTAATTAATATTTTTTTAGAACTTTTCCACCCTCAAAGGGACACGAAGGCCGGACGAAACCGGTCCAAATTTATTAAATAATATAAATGGAATAAGTACTAAAAAAAATTCGTTTTATTAAATTAATCAGTACCTAATATAAAAAAAATATTTCAAGTCAGGAAAAACGGACATTCAATTTGTCTTAGAAAGTGAAACTTCAAGGTAGAATAAACTTAGTGGTTCGAATGTTTTTTTTATCAAAATTTTGCTTAAAGATTAATCATCTTCTATAAAATAAAATTTTCTAAAATATGCTCATGTAATGCGGCGATTCGTCGGACGATTTAAAAGGGGGCGTCGAAACAGTTCAAATGAGTCATAAAAATATTAAATTATACCAAAATCTTTTAAAATAATCATATATTTTTACAAATTGGGTATAAAATATTACCTAAAGCATAACAAAATCCCTGCAACTGACAAAATGGCCGACGTACTCGTGTACAAAAAAAAAAACTAGATACCTACGTAATCATTTTTAGTATATTAAATTTCATCTTTGTCAAAATTATTTTCTTCTCTTGACCATGTCCGATTCCAGGAACATCATAATAATACGGTTCTCCACAGGGTAGAGGTTTATATAAACAGATTTTTTTTTTACGAGAAATGGTTGTTAGCCACTTGGAATCCACGACATTACAGACCATAGCATTAGCCAATCGGCCATCGTGGGGCCGTATAATTAGTTAAAAAAATAATATGATATACGATTTTATTTATCATAGGGTGCTTCAAACTAGTCAGTTCGTCGGGTCCCCACTTCCCTAAATCCGCGACTTCCCTTATATCGAGGACGGAAGACCTCGACAAAATTGTCAAATTCTTCATCGGTATTGGACTGAGGGGATGAATGCACCCTTACTTAGAAGAGACGAAGTCATATGTCAGTGAATCGAAATCAAAATTTTGGTATAAAATAACAACACAAAGAAAAATGTAGTTATAAAATATTGTATTTAAAAATTAACTGTATTCATTCATTATTTTGATACCAAATTTTAGAGTGGCACTCTAAAACAAGCTGAAAGCAGAATTTGGAGGCTAAATAACCGGGCAACGTCTCCAATATTAATAAAATATCATGCCTGACAGTTAACTTCCCTGAATAATTAACTGCCTGAATACGATATTATCTTATATAACATGTTTTCATACATTTTGGAGTTAAATGATAATGTTATAATAATGCTGATGTTTTTTTTTTACAGAAACCAGAAGTTTTCAATGAATTCGCTAAATTGTACAAAAGAGGTTTCTTGCCAAAATACAAGATCTTCTCCCTGAGCTATGACAAGTATAGAGATGAAGCTATCGCTCTGTTCAACCTGTTTTTCTACGCCAAGGACTTCGAAACGTTCCACAAGACCGCATGCTGGGCCCGTGAACACATGAACGAAGGTCTCTTCGTCTACTCATTCACCATTGCAGTTCTCCACCGTGCTGACTGCCAAGGAATCCGACTTCCTGAGCCTTATGAAATCTACCCCTTCTATTTCGTCAATTCTGATGTCATGGAAAAGGTAAACCATTTCAAGACCCAGGGAAGCATTCCCAGCTATGAAGATGCCCATCTGTACGGAATTGAGTCAGCAGAAAAGAATGTTTTCACAATCTACAATAACTACAGCACTGGTTATGAAAATTATGACGTTGAACAGAAGCTGTCGTACTTCACCGATGATATTGGTCTGAACACATACTATTATTACTTCCACCATGACTATCCATACTGGATGACTGGTAAGGACTTCGGTTTGGACAAGGATCGACGTGGAGAGCTGTACTACTATGTCCACCAACAGATATTGGCCCGTTATTACCTCGAGAGATTATCCAACGGACTCGGACCAGTCGATAAATTCTCATGGTACAGACCAATCAAGACCGGTTTCAACCCCAACATGAAACACCACAACGGATACGCCATGCCGATTAGGCCTGATAACTATGACGTTAGCAAAGAAGACAATACTTACTATGTCCAAGAGGTTGATGATTATACAAGACGTATTCGTCAAGTGATCGATCAAGGATTCATTACTTTGGTGAGTATTTCACAATAAATATTGATTTAACATTCCCGTTACTGTAACGTCATCTTAGATTACCGAGTCCAATAAAGTATATGCGACAGAAAGAGACATACTCAATCGTTAGAAAGAGATAAGAAAGTAAAAGGTGAGATCATAGTAGTATTATTAAATACTTGTATGTTTTTAATTATTTCATAAATATAGAAACCTTATGTGACTAAATTATATTGCTAAAATTTTCATTCCTCTTTCATCTACTAAAATATTCTTGGTAACCCAAAGTGATATCACAGGAACGGACAGAATTTATATATTCGTAAAAAGAAGGTTAATAAAACACTTCTCTCATTTAAATTTATAGTTATGCCCAATTATTATACCATCATTTACCCGGCAATATAAAACATATTTTAATTGAATTAGTTTTTATAAAAAAATAGTACTACTAAATGTATGAATATTATATTTCTATAAATAGCCTTAGGCATAATAATTGCACACCTCCATTAACGAAGACTGGAGGTAGGCTGTCGAAATCCGAAATAAATAGCATGCACTAAACTTTGTCAGTCATACTTATTTGCTTTCATTGAAATAAGAATATAAATTATTGCAGATGGTATTGGTTATTTTAAAAAAAAAAATCAATTAAACCCTGCCTAAAGCAAACCATAATAATTATTAGGTAAAAAATATTCTTCTCTATAAAATATCTAAAATCATACATAATTTTAAATATTTTATAGATAAAAGAATATTTTCTTTTGGAATTATTTTTTATGGTATGATTAGGTTAGGCAGGGCTTAATCAAATTTTAAAAAAACTAGCATTTTTGAAGTTATACTTCTTTAGGCGCGTTTGGAAAATCAGATCAGAGTGTATTTTTAGCGTGTGACCATGTAACACATAATTTATTTTTTCACACGAAAAAAATCGCACTCGATTGGATTCGAACCACGATTGTTCGGTTATCAGCCGAACACACTGCCTTTACACCACAGTATGATAATGCAATCGTAACGATTATACAGTATAATATTATAGTTTTGAATTGTTCTGTTACCTAGGCAGCGAATTTATTATTATATGAACGAAGGATTGTTCCGTTGCCTAGGAAACGAATTTATTATTATTGGCCATTTGCAATTCTTTACGTAAACAAACTATTAAACGTCACAGTGGTAGTTGTTACTTTAAAAATATAAACAACGATAAATAATTATATAATATAGGTTAAAGTGTAAAGAAATAAACCAACGGCGTTCCAATAAGCGGTTCTTTTTCTTGATGTGTAATTTAACAAGATAATTAAGAGCTAGTTGAAGAATCTAGGTTATCACAAGTTTTGTTTTTGTTTTGTTACGCCAAAGAAGTATAACTTACTACATATAAGTACACACACACACACCGATTTTTTTCATTATTAATTCAATGAAAACAGATAAGTATGACTGGAAAAGTTTAGTGTATACTATTTATGTCGAATATCCAAAGTCATCCAGGTGAGTCGATTCGTAATAGATCCGCTAATAATTCACATTCACGGGTAGTCAAATACGTAAAATTGATAACCCTCTGCTTAAAAAACATCAATACAAAATCTTTTCACTTAGAATGTTCGGCAGTTTTGTATTACCTAGCTTTATTTTGTGACTTACTACAATTTTTGATATTGCCTCCTACGTTCACTTAAAGCTATACCTCAGTTGAGGCATGGTCTAAAAGATCATGGCTAGGCAATGCGCGGATTGCGGCTGCAAATGTCGCACACCGAATGAAATATAATTTGTCATATAAATCCAACATGCGTCCATTTAATGTTCTGTTTATGGTTCTATTAGTAACAATAATAATATATTCATTGACATATTTTCTTTTTCAAGTAAATGGGTAACGTTTTTAGTCATCTTTACACAATTTAAGAATTAATAGCCTCGTCGCCATCACGAAACAAATTGACGTTCGCTCTCCGAATGCCAGCGAGACCAAAATTTCATCGCGCCTATAGTTGAAAATTATTTGGCCGTTTCACTGATGTATCGCCTTAAAGTCATTCAGTCAAAGCACATTTGAGTGCATGGCGACCTTAGTCTTGGGTAACTGCTCCTGAGATATTCCCAGTCATCAAAATAAAAATGATGCTTCACAGCCAAACGTAGGGTTCCGTGATATGCCCGATTAAGACCCACACCTGGTCTTCGGGGCGGATGTGGTTTGGTGGGGCTATTAACTTCGATGTATAAGGATGCTTTGTGGTAGGAATGTATTATTGGCACATTTTCTTAGTGGACATCTTCCAGAAAGTTATGTCACGCAATTTGAATTATTTGACAGTTATATGAAGTGACTAGTTATAAATGTTGATTGACTCCTGATAATTGAACTTATTAGTTCTTTATAATAATATAATCACCTGCTTGTTTATGTAGCTAATTTTAAGGTGTCAATTAGACAACCTGATGTCGGTTGAAAAGTATACATTTCTAACATTTCGATATTATATTATACAAAATTACTTAAGCCCTGACGGCTAAAATTATTAAACATGGAACATGCTTTCCCTACTGATTCTCTGAATTCCGATAGTCCTGAACGGATGATAGGACTGAATCGAAAGGATTCTAACATTTTTACTTTTCTGAAAATTATGTAATTACAATAATAAAACTAAAGAAGTAATAATAACATACGAACAATATGTCGCACAGAATATAGGCAACTGAACGTAAAATGAAAATAATCGGCGCGCGTAAGTAATCGGGTCAGGGCACGGGCCGTGGTTATATAGATTATATTTTTCGTAACGCTTTTGCGTCGGAGATCATGAGTAAAACATGTTCCATGCTAAAATTAACATTTTATAATTTTGTATTATAGTATGATGGAACCCATATAAGTCTTAAGAGCTACAAAGATATCGAAGCTTTGGGTCGCTTCGTCGAAGGAAATAAGGACTTGGGAGACTACAAGTTCTTCGACTACCTCGCTGTCATGGCTAAATACCTTCTGGGAGCTGGAGTCTCAACACATAATGAGTGAGTATATGATTTATTGTTTAATTTTGAGTAAAAAATATTTTTAGTATTTCATGGAGCTAAAAAAACCATGATCTAAATTTGTACTTAAAAACTTCAAATAATATTATATTATGTATAATTTATATGTAAAATGCAAGTAACGCTTCAATACAGTGTCAGCTCATGCTGCGCTGTGACGTAGAAGATTTGATTTAGAAGTTGATCTATAGATACTAAATTTTTCATTAATTAATGGTTGTAACTTAATCACCGAATAACAACTTTTACGAATGCACTTTTATTCGACTACATTCCAAATATTTTAGCAAAAATGAAATATATATATAGGTATCTCATTTTTTCCATAACGTCCATAACCTAATTTTGGTTTAGCATCATCGATATACAAAACTATATGTCTCAAGAGAACATTACTTTAATATTTTTGTATATATTATTTAACAGCATTTTTGGAAATACAATTAAATATGTATGTATGTTATTTTCTACAGAGCCGACTATGTAGCTGGAGCTATGGAACAATTCCAGACCGCCATGCGCGATCCTATGTTCTACCAGTTGTACAATCGCTGCATGAGGTATTTCTACCGTTTCAAGAACAGCCTGCCATCATACACCAAGAACGAGATCTTCTACCAGGGAGTCAAGGTTGATAATGTTCGCTTCACTCCA
The DNA here is from genome assembly GCF_057557595.1 of Rhyacophila brunnea. Lineage (NCBI taxonomy): Eukaryota > Metazoa > Arthropoda > Insecta > Trichoptera > Rhyacophilidae > Rhyacophila > Rhyacophila brunnea. Next base: position 22,633,069 of record NW_028232904.1, on the reverse strand, counting down.
ATCGTTACTTACAAGGAAGACTTCGATTATGACATTACTACTGGATCCATCTTGAATAAGGAAGAAATTGACGCCAAGAAAGAGAAATATACCTTCTACGCCCGCCAGGCTCGTCTCAACCACATGCCTTTCTCAGTGACCTATGATGTCACCTCAGAAAAGGATGCTGATGTCTCGATCAGGCTATTCTTGGGACCAAAATACGACAACTTTGGTCACAAGATCAGCATGAATGACAACAAGTATAACTTCTTTGAGCTAGACCATTTCAGATACTTATTGAGAACTGGACAGAATGCTATCACTCGCAAGAACATCGAATTCGGTGGCACTGCTTTCGACAGCACCAAGGCCCGTAATTTGTACCAGACAGTTACAGATGCGCTTGCCGGTAAAGGTGAATTCCGTCTTGACCAGACCGAAGCTCACAACGGATGGCCACTCAGACTTCTCATGCCCAAGGGTAGAGAGGGAGGTATGAAGTTCCAAGTATACGCTATTGTGACTCCCTTCCAACAACCTAAAGTACCTCGCGGAACTGGTTACTCTTACGTATACGCTTCAGGAGTTGGAAGCGGAGCTCGCTACACAGAAGACTTAGCCTTCGGCTTCCCTCTGGATCGTCCAATTGATGATAGCAACTTCTTCTACCCCAATATGTTCCTGACCGACGTCACCATCGATCACGTGTGTGACTACAAGATACTACAGACTACAGACGTTAAATCCCATTCCAATTTCTATCAAAGTCCCATCATCCCAAGTCCCATCATCCCAAGTACCATCATCCCAAGTCCCATCAAATATCAAGAATTTTTTGCGAAATCGGGTAGAATTACCCCATGTGCTGATTGCTAACCATTCTTTCTTATGATGTTATAATTGACAATACTACTTAATAAAATATTCAATCAAAAACAAGTTTAGTATTTTATTTGAATTTAAAAATGAAATAAAACACAGTTTAGTTAAATTAAAGTCCCTATTTATAGTAGTGTTTAAATAAATCAGTTTGTGCATTAGTTTACCGATTTTCAAATAGATAGGAAAGAATAAATTGATAATTACAACAATGCCTCTTTGCTTCCACAGCCAATTTCCATGTAGGTATATACAGTCCACGCAACGTACGCCTGGCCTGCGACATATCGCTTTTACGTGTTGCTTCCGTGTCGTTCACCCTCATTCGACTTATATATCTTTTTGACTATCCTTCAGCTGAAAAGACGTAACAATTTCATTTGAGCCCTTCTCCGTAAAAAGAGCGTTATAGCGATAACTCTAGTTTTCAGTGCCTACCATACATATTATTTTTGTCTACATACCAGTCATAAATCATTTAATATCGAAAATATACGATACTTACCAGAATTATTAAAGTGATCATTTTGATTTAATCTCTATAATCTCAAAATGACGCTTTAAGGATAACGGTGGATATCCAAACAGGGGCTCGATTATATTATATAGGTATTGAATCAAAAAAATATTTTAGCATGTCGTAATAAATATTATTTTTAAACGACAAAAAAACGCTATTAAGAGTTCAGTAACTTTTTTCTTATGCGGAGCGCCAACCAGTGTTGCCAACTGTCATTCACAAGAAATAAACAAGCTAAAAATTTGTATTATTTTTTCGCGTTCCAAAATAAAATAGTCGTACTTCATATTATTATATACAATTAAAATAAGGATCAGGAATGGCTTCGTTCACATCTTTAAGATATTTATTTTTTCTAGATCCTTTTATGGATACTTAAGGCTCATTTAGACGAGTCACTGCGGATGATCATCCGCAGTGAATTAAATGCAGGCGTTCATTTTTTGTTTACACGTGTCACTGAAAGTAAAATACTCAATGCATTGCAAAATGGCGTCAAGTGAAATTACGCTGCAGGTTGGAATTCAAACAATTTGTAATTGTTTGTTATATGAATGCAGAATAATGTCATCGAGAGAAAGAGGAATAGGAAAAAGAGTCGTACGTAGATAGAACCATAGACTAATATATATGACTAATGTGACGTAATATCATGGGGCCTATGATGATGATGACAGTACTCTGGAGCGCAGTGCGCATGCGTGGCGTGGGCAGAGCTTGGTACGCATGCGCATAACTTTTGAAATCATCTATTGTGAACACAAAATGATCAAAAAGTAGAACCAGTTGAACTTCATTCATTTTTGATTCCCGATGATCACTTTCGATGATTCGTCACTGGGGATGATTCCTCAGCGTTGATTATCAAAAGTGAATCGTGTAAACGAGACTTTACCTTGTATTTACTATCGAGCTTCTTTAAAGAATTTGTCACGCAAACTACTCTTCTTGATGCTAAGTTTTGATATTGGTTAATACACAGATTGGCGGACACCAATGGTTATACGGGTTCAAATCCCGTCGAGTTTCATATTTTTTTTAAATATGATTTTTTCTAGTGGGTGTTTTCAAGTTATGTATCTTCAATATATGGAATGTTACATTCTCAAAATCTTGTGAATTATTCATTGAGTAAAAGTAATTGTTTATTAAAAACCTCCGCTCTGTGGAAGCCCATCATCTTGTTAGGATCGGACATGGTCGAAAAAAAATGTTGACTTACAAACTTTTCCCAGGCCATGTATTGAAAAACCAACAGTTAAAAACTATTATGACTACGTAAAAAGGTAGGTACCTTCCTGTGGTTGGATAAAGTCCAAATTTATTTAAAATTCACCTAAATATATCTATATAATTGATCATTGACTCAAAATATCTTAAATGTCGAATTACCAATTTTTGGCAGTTATATTAATTATATAATTTCAGATATAACAAGAAAAGCGTTAACTTGGCAACTTTAAGGCTGGTTCGTCGTTTCTAGGTTAATAACAAACATAAAATTATAAAACCATTTTAAAGCTGTTTCTATACAATCACCAGGTCGCGATCGTGTATATTTATACGAGAATAGGAATAATATTATAGTATTAAGTTGTTAGCCGAAATCCGCAAAAACGGGAGTTTGCACAATATAAAAAAGTGGAGAAGTTAATCCTGTTTTTTTTTAATTATCAATTTATTATCAAATCCATGATAACGAATCTCGTATTTATTATATTTTAGTATAAAAGGCCACGGGCGTTTCAAATTTCCACAGTTGAATACAGCATCCTTCCAAGATGAAGTTATCTGTCGTATTATTTGTGGTGGCCCTATTAGGTTTTGTGTCGGCACATGGTACAAAGAAACCTGTGGTTCCATTTGTAAATGGTAAGAATAATGATTAATATATTAATTATATAATATATATAATTATTAATTTTGTAGTTTTTAGTTTCATCAGTTTATTGACGTACACCTTCGATATCGATCGTTTAAAGTTTTTTATAGTGTTAACTGTCAATTCATGGTGGAACTGCATTGTATTATTTGATTTATTATTTGTTTAGCAATAAAACACAGTTTTATGGTACTTATTCCACTTTTTTAATTAAATTTTGGACCAGTTTCGTCCTCCACAAAGCGGACGTTGATAATGTCTCTTTGAGGAGGACGAAACCGGTCCAAAATTTAATTTAAAAAATTGGATTAAGCACCTACTATAAAATATCAATAATCAATATATCAACAATCAATAGAATTAATCAAATAAGATAATTTATAGCACACACATTGTATGTCCATTTTAGTAAATATTTATTCATTTAAGAGAACAAAACATTGTAAATATAACAAATCTAAATTCAAGACGTTCACAACATGAGATTTACTATTTAAAAAATGTTGCCCTCACAAGAGAGAAGAAAATATATAAAATAAAAAAACATAAGTACTCATCTACAATTTTATATAGAAAAATAAAATTTCGAAAACAAAATACATAACACGTCACATTAGCACAGTTCGCGTAAGCTTTCTATAGGAAATAGATGACCGTATACTATACAGTCTCCAATTTTATGAGATTCCATATAATAATTCAATTTTCATAGCCGATTTTAGCAAAATTCATGAATTCAAGAATGAAAACCTAACCTAACCTAACAAATAATCTAGTATATCGGCTATTTTCAAAGTTTGTTTACCGCTGGCTTCCTGTAAACCGACAAGATCATCATCATCATCATCAGGGGCGTGACAACCCGGTGTGGGTCTTGGCCTCCTCCAACAGCTCCCTCCACCTGACCTTATCCAGTGTGGCCGCTTTCCAATTCATTCAATTCACTGGCAATTCACATTCAATTCTATTGGATTGCTGGACATCACTCTCTTTGCCGGTTCATTGTCATTCATACGGTGCACATGACCTAGCCATCGCAGTCTTCCAATCTTATTTGATTGAACTGCGCTGCAATCTTCGTACAGCCCGTAGAGCTCAGCATTATATCTTCTCCTCCAATTGGTACCGTCCCTGATCGGTCCATATATACGGCGGAGATTTTTTCTTTCAAAAATATTCAGGGCTCGTTCATTTCGCAGAGTAATTGTCTAGGTTTCCGATGCGTAGGTGAGCACTGGCTTTACAAGTGTCTTGTAAAGAGTGATTTTAGTTCGGCGAGATTTTATGCGGGACTTAAAATGTCTTAACAGGCCAAAGTAGCATTTATTTCGCAGACATGATTCTCTTGTTGATTTCTTCTATAATATCATTATGTCGAGTTACAAGAGTACCAAGGTATATGAAACTGTCGACCGTATCAAACTTGTACGCACCAATATCTAAATTTGGTGCGCCTTCAACCGACCAACCGAGAATCATGTTTTATTTAGACATCAATTTTATCTCAGTACTATACGATCCAAAGAAGTTGGACGGTCTTTAATATACGACCATATTTCCGATACAGCATTTCACGCTAAAGTGTGATACGGCAAACTGCATACGTACAAATTTCCGGACACGTTTGGGGAGCGCATTGACTAATCAGACATAAGAGTAAGAGCATAACATAAGAGATAAGCAGACTTGAGAGTGGGTCTATCGTTTGGGCCCCGCATCACATGAAGTACGGCCTTATGGTGGAGAGAGTCCACAAGAAATTTTTGAGACTCCTTTACTTTCGGCTGTATGGATATTATCCGTGGCTCTATCCGACTGACTTTCTTTTAGGCATGCTTACATACTGTAGCTTAAAATTTAGAAGGGATATTTATGTAGTTACATATTTTTTCAGACTTATACGCGGCGTAAATTTGAACTCTGCCATTCTTGGTAGTGTTGGCTTGTGTGTCTCTGATAATTACCTTAGGAATCGAGGGTGTCCGTTGTTTGTTCTCCCAAGGTGCAGAACTAACCTGCCATTAATAATGCTAATTGGGCAATAACCATGTTTAATGAAATCGCTTCGGATGTTTATATATTCCACTTACGTGAAAGTGAATTTAGGTGGACGTTGTTTTATAAGCTTTTAAGATAGGATCTATCAAAGTTCACTCTGTGTGCTTCCATCTACTTTTATTTTTGTTATTTTATTTTATTTCTTTTCTTATTTTATTACTTATTGTATTATTAACTCACATTTCTCTGTATTTTTTATTTACACTTATTTATTGTCATGTCGTGAACGCTTTAAGTTTATAATTTGTTATGTTAATTTTATGTAAAATAAATAAATTTGAATTTGAATAAATATCACGATATATAAGTATCCTGGTATAAACGTATCATTAGACTCCGATACACTTGTTATATTACTTAAATGAACCACTTTTCTTAGCTATACCCAATCCACTATAAATAAAGTTTCAATTTCATAATGGGTACATAATTTTTACTTATAGCCGACATGGAGTTCTTGAAGAAGCAGATGAAGATTTTCGATTTACTAAACCATATCATACAACACAACTCCCTTGCTGAACAATTGACAATTGCCAATGAGTACAACTTGCTTGCCAACATGAATAATTTTGTGGTAGGGTATTTTATTAAAATTTTCTTTTTATTTTTATTTTTTTTTCTATTAACGCTTTCGCTGCTGAATAGATAATGAGATTTTAATTGCCCCCTTTAAAATGCACGTTAATTACATCGATCGGCCGCCTGGTCATTACGCGCCGTGTGCGTCTTCCGCGTCCAAAGTATTAAGGAAACAAACAGTTACATACTGATTACAAAATTTTTAAATATAATAATGAAAAGTTATTGCAACCAATTTTCAAAGCTACTATATCACAAGGGCGTCATGAATAAACAGAACATGAAGAAACAGAACGGTGACAATAATACAGAACATGAATAATTACAAGATAAAAAGAACTTTTTATATACAACGTTTTTAAATTTTCTGTTGAATCATATAAACTTGACTTGATTAGCTTAAACGACCAAAAAAATTGTACTTGATAGAAACACTGAATAAATATAGAATCCTGAAATGTCATTTTGACATTTCATATTGATTTCCATAGGAACGCACGTATATATTAATAATTTAGTTGCTAGGACCCCAGACCCCTAGCTACCAATAATAGTGTTATATTTTTACGGATTTCTTCCGAAATAACTTTTCATACAAAACAAAATTAACTGAAAATGAATTCAATTCTAAGAATACAAGAATTACAAGAATACTACCTAATAAAAACGTTGTAATAAAAAATAGTACAGTGACACCTCTTCACAAACATTCTGTTTCCACTTTTAATACCGAATAATATATCGGTATAATATGATTTTTAAAACCAGTATTTCGGTATAGAAAAATATTGGGATACCGGTTTTTAAAAACCGGTATTGCAATCCTTGGTTAATTTCAAATAAATACCGTTCTACGCAATACCTCGGGGTCACTGAAACTCACCCTTCTAAAGCCTCCTGACTAAAACAAGCTCCAATCCTTGTCTATATGATAAAATGACAAAATTTACCGCCGCATGCTTATTTTTTTACAGAAACCCGGAGTTTTCAAAGAATTCATACGATTGCAAAAGGGCGGCTTCCTCCCTAAATTCAAGATCTTCTCTTTGAGCTACGATAAATACAGAGATGAAGCCATAGCACTATTCAACCTGTTCTTCTACGCTAAGGATTTCGATACTTTCTACAAGACCGCTTGCTGGGCCCGTGAAAACATGAACGAAGGTCTCTTCGTCTACTCATTCACCATTGCTGTTCTCCACCGTGCGGACTGTCAAGGAATTCGACTCCCTGCGCCTTACGAAATCTATCCCTTCTTTTTCGTCAAATCTGATGTCATGGAAAAAGTAAACTATTTTAAGTCCCAAGGATACATTTATAAGGAAGAAGATGAATATATCTACGGAATAGAGTTAAATAAAAAGAAACGTGAATTCACAATCTACAACAACTACAGTTCCGGGTACATGGACTTTGACATTGAACGCAGAATGTCGTATTTCACCGATGACATCGGTCTCAATACATACTATTATTACTTTCACCATGATTATCCTTACTGGATGTTTGGTGATGACTTTGGATTGAACAAGGATAGACGTGGAGAACTGTACTACTATGTCCACCAACAGTTGATAGCTCGTTATTACCTCGAGAGATTGTCCAACGGACTTGGAGAGATCGCAGATTTCTCATGGTATGAGCCAATCGAGATCGGTTTCAACCCTAACGTGAAACACCATAACGGATATTCTATGCCGTATAGGCTTAATAACTATAACATGGTCTTCGAAGAAAATACGTATTACCTCCAAGAGGTTAGTGATTATGAAAGACGCATCCGTACAGCCATCGACCAAGGATCCGTTACTTTGGTGAGTATGTCACAAATATTAAAAAATACAGTTACTTTGAAAAATCTCGAACTTAACGCGAAATCAGTTAGTTATAGTGGATATCTTGGTCATATCTTTTTCATAAATACCATTGCAATGACGTTCTTAATCTAAATGACGCACTTACTCAAACTGAAAGCTTAACCCACCTCCCCCAACATATAACATTTAATATATTTTTTTAAATATAAAATATTATATTATATAGTCACCTCACTACTACAACTAGATAACTTAATTTTCACTGTTTTTGAGATAGCTATTGAATATGATCTTATGTTTTCTCCTTTAACAAATCGTCGCTATAGATTGGTTTGTCGAATATCCGTTTTTGTCGAAATCGACCTTTCACTGCAGAATGTTTTTTTTGTATCTAAATTGACTAGAACAATCCTTTTCTGTAAATTACTTTGTAATGGTAATGAATACATCATTCATATGCTGTAAAAATAACGATTTAAATATCTCCACGTATTTAAATATAGGATTATGAAATTTGCTTTTCGTCTCCTGATCATTTGGTCTATACGAAAAACCAATCCTACAGCGACGAAATGATAAAATAATTAAGTCAAAAGAAAATTGCTACTGTATTAATATTGTGTTTGAATATATTAGATAACTTCAAAACCATAAATGCACTAAATAAATAAAATAATATATCTACAATATTTTTTTTCAAGTAATTTCAAATTAACACGGAAGCAATTCCATAAACTAAGTGGTTATCTGTAATAATTCATAATACGGCGAAAAGTTAAGTTGGAACGTATATCGTATGAAATATATCTCTTCTTTGCGGAGGTCGGTCAAGTTCGTGTGTGCTCGTGTGTGTTTTCCTACCCGAAGCAAAATTTTCTGTACAAATTTCAAACAATAATCGAACACAACCTACATTTTTTTTGACAGCTCACGGTTACCCATAAGTTGAGGCAGTGGACGTGATGTAGGTAGTATTAATTTTCAAAATAGTCGGATCGCAATTCTCAAAATGTAATTGACCTACTCTATCTCGCTCTAAAACAACTGGGAAGGTCACGAGAGGTCACGTTAAAAGAGCACGTGTGACAGTTAACTTCCGTGATAACTACCTGCCAGAATATATAAAGTGATAAATGTGATTTAATATTTTTAACACATTTATCACTTTTTTATTGCATTTGGAGTTAAGTGATATGTTAGAATAGCTGATGTCTATAGTTATAGCACTTTTTCAAATTATTTTTTTGCCAACAAACGCATTATTTATTCAATCTTAATTAAATTTAAAAGACTACCTATTGTGAAATATATTAGCTAAATTTTTCAATAAAGTTTGTAACCAACTCATACTTTTAGAGAAATTTTAACATATTGCGTTTCATTTTACCGTTGATATATTGTATTATAATAATATATATGTGTCGCTATATTTCAAAATCAGCCAAGTCCACCTTTAGGATTTTTTTACTTCTTTCTGAATTGCGGAGGAACTACTGCTTTCTAATATTTCTGCATTATCAAAATGTGGAATTTGTTAATTTTAAATATTCTATAAGTACTCGAAATAATATAAACTTTCACCCTTTTGACTGTGTATTTGAGAAAACACAAAGCAAAGCAAAAGTTTTTCTCCTATTCATCTGTTATGGACTTGGCTGATTTTGAAATCTAGCGACACATATGTGGAAAATTGATACCCTGCTACTTTTGTTGATTTCATTTTATCCCTTAAAAATATTTATTGATTTCTAAGTAAACATAACGTGTTTTAAGTCAATAACGTATTAATGTTATTTAATATTTTATGCACAGTATGATGGAACCATCATCAATCTTAAGAATTTCGGAGATATTGAATCCTTGGGTCGCTTCGTCGAAGGAAATAAGGACTTGGGAGACATCAGATTCTTCGACTACCTTGCTGTCATCTCTAAATACCTTCTGGGAGCTGCAGTCTCTACACGTGATAAGTGAGTAAACAATTTAATATTAGTTTTATGCAGTGGTGTAGTCGAACACACGGCATTTTTTCAAACTGGAACGCGCTCCTGCGTTTTTTGAAACTGCTCTTAAGCCGGTTCTCACATCAGAACTCATCTCGTCTTAATTAACAAACGTTTCAAATACGTCAATGTGCCGTCATCGCTATTCAACACAAATAACAAAACACACGTTGCCAAATGGAGCTCTGCAGAATTGTCTAATGCGACTGTTTCGTTTGAAAAAAACATCTGGCTGTTGCAATTGACAGGTGCATCTTTCTTGGGCTTCGAGTCGAAGGGTCGAAGTCACATTCAGACACTTACGAATTGGTCATTCCTATACTAAGTCGCCGATAACCGCATTCAAATATCAATAAGTTTCGAAGGCTGCGCACGACTGTCGTTAGGTTGATGTGCGCGGTATTCACAAGCAACACTGAATCTCAGTTCTCGGAATGTTTGTTCGGCACATAAGACGAGTTTTGATGTGAGAGCTGGCTAACATTACAGCACGACTTACATACCAAGTCATCTACGTCACCATGGTTTGTATTTGCACGGTTTTGTCAGTCTTTGTATTTTTAATATGACTTTATTTATTCTAAACGCTACGTTTTAAATAGTTTGAATTATTAATTTGTTATGTACGAACTCAATATCATTTTTTATTAAATAAATAAGTAAATAAATAATATATTTACAAACGCAATATGCTTTTATTCTATTGGTATATACAAATCTAGATCTGCCTACAAAAGCTTTCTTCAATATCGCTATCTGTATGTAACAACATTGTCAGTGGTCATACAACTAAATGTTTCTTTCTACAGGGCTGACTATTTGGCAGCAGCCTTGGAACAATTCCAGACCGCCTTGCGTGACCCCATGTTCTACCAGCTGTACAGTCGCATCTTGAGGTTCTTCTACCGTTTCAAGGATTCCCTTCCACCATACACTAAGAGTGAGATCTGCCTTCCAGGAGTCAAGATCAACAATATTAAGTTCAGTCCTATTATCACTTACAAAGAAGACTACGATTATGACATTACTACTGGGTCCATCTTAAATAAGCGAGAGCTTGAGACTAATACAGAGAATTATGTGTTCTACGCCCGCCAAAACCGTCTCAACCACAAGCCTTTTACAGTGACTTACGATATCATCTCAGACAAAAATGCTGATGTCAGAATCAGGATGTACTTGGGACCAAAATACGACAGCTTTGGTAGAAAGATCAGCATGAATGATAACAGGCACAACTTTATTGAACTAGATATCTTCAGGTATGCCTTGAAAATTGGAAAGAACTCCATCACCCATGAGAATGTAGATTTCGGTGGCAATTCTTTCGATCCCACCGAGACCCGTGATATGTACCATATGGTTACAGATGCGCTTGCCGGTAAAGGACAATTCCGTCTTGACCAGACCGAAGCTCACAATGGATGGCCGCTCAGGCTTCTCATGCCAAAAGGCAGAAAAGGAGGTATGCAGTTCCAAATATACGCTATTGTGACTCCCTTCAAACCAGCAAAGATACCTTTCGGAACTGGATTCCCCTACATATACGCTACGGGAGTTGGAAGTGGAGCTCGTTACTCGGAAGACATGCCCTTCGGTTTCCCTCTAGATCGTACAATTGTTGAGAACGACTTCTTCTGCGATAATATGTTCTTAGGAGACGTTACCATCTACCACACCTGTGACACCGATAAAGAACCCGATGACCACCATCACCATGGAAACCACGATAACCATCACCATGGACATCACGATAACCATCACCATGAAAATTATCACCATGGACATCATGACCACTACAATAAAGCTATAAAACTATAATAAAGTGTTTTTTATGAAATCATAACCTCAAATACTTATTATTAATTGTAAATTATGTTTGACAATACTATTTAATAAATTATTTAATGAAACTATTGTTTTGTATGTTATTGAATTGCATAATTAAATACAAACAGTTTTAAAAATATTAAGAGCTCTGCTGATAATTTTGTGGACTGTATGATAATGAAATAAAGGTTTGTGGAGTAGGGTTGACAGATGTATGGGTTCCAGCCACAAACCCTGTTCTGGTGAGACTCCTGCGAGGCTATTCTAACCTATCACTTAACATCCAAAAAGAGCTAAATGTAATAAATATAATAATATGTTACAAAATGTTAACCGTCTGAACTGTCAAAAAGTGTTATTCTTTAACAGGCACTCTTTTGGCTGTGTTCACTTTTAGAGCGAGATACAGTACCTACGTCAATAACATATTGAGAATTGAGATGCAAGAAGAAAGAGAAAAAAATAATTACGATAGGTACGGCCTCAGCCTTAAGTTTTAGAACCCCGCGTGCTGTCCAATATCGAGTGATTAGTACTAACATATTAATATCTGTTTTACTACATGTTGCAATGACATGACTAATAAAATTTTAGGTTATGTTATGTTTGACGTTTCAAGCTGCAAGGCGGCTCTCGAGATGCAGTGCGTAAGGTGCTGGCCTTCCACCCAAATTTTAGGTTTGATCCCTGTGATAACAAAATATTTATGTGTTTTTCTGGGTGTTTGTGATTGTTCAAAATTACCAGACTCTTTTTATTTTCTAAAACTCTTTCTTTAAGAACTAAGGTACATGGTTGCTACATTAGTCCCGTGCAGTATCGCTTTGGGACGAGCAAGTGTGGTACTAAAATCTTTTCATTCTGACACGTTTATGCGTCATGAAAAGCGGCTGTGCACAAACCACGGCTGCATATTATACATGGTGGGTGGAGATGTGGCAACTCAAATCATTGTTCAAAATAAACTAACAACCACCTTGCACGAAAATGCAAGAAGATCGTTATTCCTAATTAAAAAACTATAAACTGCTGTTGAGAATTTTGTGCAACATGTAAATTAGTGGCGAAGAGTGGAGGTAGGCTGGTAAGATCAGACATAAATAGTGTACACTAAACTTTGTTAGTTATACGTATTTGTTTTCATAGAACTGAGACACAATTTTCAGTTATTGTCAAAAATCAATTAAAATCTACCGAAACCATACTATAATAGTTTTGGTATGCTATGGGCGATCCGACTAACATAACACACACTTTTTCAGTCGTACTTATTTGTTTTCGTTGAATTAAAAATACAATTGTCATATTACAGAGTGGTAAGTTTTATAAAATCCATTAAAACTTGCCTAAACCAAACCATAATCTATAAAAAAACATACTTCTATGTAAGTATTCCATAATTTTAGATATTTTATAAACAATATTAAAAAAATATATTTTTTTACGATTTTCTTCAAGTTCTATGGCTTGGATCAGGCAGAACTCAATCGAATTAAAAAAAAAAACAAATAAAAACTCTCTACACATTATAGTTTTAGTTCAATAGAAACAAATACGTTTGACTGATAAAGTTTACAGTGCACTATTTATGTCGTATCATAAAGAGCCTACATCCACCCTTCGTCACTGGTACGCTTAGTTCCTGAATATTCCAACAGGCGACACCAAGGTTGCAAAAAACGATTCAAATGGAATAGTACAAAACTTAAATCCGTTAGAATGGAAATAAATATTTTTATATGACGTGTAATTTAACAAGTCATGTATAATTTTTTAACTAACAAAAACCACTAAGAAGAGTTCAGTCACTTTTGAATCGCCGAGCAGTGTTGCCAACTGTAATTTACAAAAATAAGATAAGGTATTTAGGAGATTTAATTTCTAGAATTTAATAACCATATTCAATTATTACATAATTCATATTCTATATTGTATAATTAATATAATAACGAATTTAAATATTATACCAGTTAATTCTTAAAAACAATATTAATTATGTTAATAGAATTTTCTTCGAAAATTCGGCGATCGAAAATAATAATTTAATCGAATACCGAATGCTTTGTATTTTTTTGACTGTACACTGGACGAAGCAGTAAATTATCTAGAGACTCCTGATAAAGGAATGACTCTCGACGTTTTGTCTGAGATACATTCTACATTTTTTTTATATACATATATATTATTTAGCTTGGACCAGATGATCTGAAGAGACCGGTGGTTTTGCTCAACCTCCAAGAGAGACGAAGAAAAGGTAGAGCGTCGGAGCGGTGGAGTGGTCAAGTGAATGAGTTTATTATTGAATGGAGCAGAAGACTGTGAGGAGTGGAGAGTTTTAGTTTTTCAGAATATAACTGGATTTCAGGGTCACGATCTTCATATTATAAGAAGAGGATTATAACATTCGATCTTTTTATGGAAAGTGTCTGCAGTGTCAAAAATGCTAGAGATAACGCCATACACCAGATGTGAATTTTAATAGTTGGATTATTTTTATATCAATAAAGGGTAACAATATCCATATCTTAAGCAAGCGTCGATTTTAATACCAATATAGATCGGTAGGTATCTATTTCGATAAATCCGGTATATTTTACGTGAGTTTCATTGAAATTGTCTTAAAATAGTTTTAATTGAGTGATGAAGCGTGTGATCAAAATACATAAACGTGACTGCGATCAAGTGCAGTGCATTTCAAATGAACGCAGCGTAGGTGTTCTACTTATTTGATCGCGCAACAAAGACGCAAACTCTTTTGCACGCAAATTTACAAATTATTTTTATCTGTGCATATCTTCGTCAGACAGAGAGAGTATGAGCCGTGTCACACCGGACACCTGTGTCAAGCCACAGATGTGTCAATCGGCTGCATTTACACATAACTGAATGGGCACGTTCAGACGGGGACACACGAGTGTCGCGTTCATTTATATTATGTAAATACGGCATGTCGATACACCGGTGGCTAGACACAGGTGTCCCATGTGAAACGTATCTATGTTTACTGTGCTGTCTCGCAGTGCATTACAAACAAACAAACAGTTAAATCAAGATAAATATAATATATGAATTATAAGACCATATATTATCGTCACCTCAATACTACAACTAGATAACTCCGATTCGGTCATTGTTGGGAAAATAAAATTTAAACTTTACTTAATTAACATAAATCTAGGCTATAAATATTATTTAAAATAAAAATGGAAAATTGTGCCTGTCTAATTAGGAACAATTAAATAATGTTCAATTGTATAAAAAAATATTTTAGATATATTATTTATTTTTATATATTTATGGTTTTAAAGTAATCTAATATTTTCAAAAACAAAATTAACACAGTTCCCATTAACTTCTCAATTACCTAGTTTTATCATTTTGTATAGTAGGAATTATGTAGAATCATATTGAATAGCTATTTCAAAAACAGTGAAAATCTATTATTTGTAGTATTGAGGTGACGATATCCATCAAGGAAAACGCTAACTTGGCAACTTTAGCGCCTATGCGTGCAGTGGCGCACCCGGGGGGGGGGGCAAGGGGCCCTGGCACCCCCCAAACATGAAAATTATCAGAATGATTTCAAACATTGAAATTGAAAGCCAATAAACTATATCTTGGGGTTAGACAAATAAAAACACGGCAAAAAAAATATTTTAATTTCTAACATAAAAATTTCGAAACACTAATGTCGGGTTTTTTTAGAAACCCAATCCTTAACGGAACTGTCAAAAAAATCTCTGTGTCCACCCGAATTCCGGAGTGATGTAGGTCATGGCTGGGGAGGACTGACAGGGCTCTACCCTGGGGGCCCGGGCTGTGGGGGGCCCGGCGTGCGGGTTGACCAGATAAGTGAGATAAACACACATCATAAATTAGCTTTCATAGTATTAAAAAAGGCGCTATTATACTTCATATCCATGAACATTTTAGATTATATAATTGCGCAATATATTTTCTGATTATTATGTGTCGATACTTGACAGCTCTATTATTAAAGTAGATGTATTAAAAATCGCCAATAATTCCCTGTATAAGTAAGTACCCTTAATTTGGACTAAAACACAATTTGAAAATCGTTAATGTATTATTTCACATTGCCTTTAATCTTAGCGGTAGGTAAGAGGCCCGCCAAATATCCTATCCTGAGGGCCCGTTTCAGGATGTGGGGGCCATGGTGCAGGTATACCGAGTGCAATAGACAAAATACCGATATACGAGAAATTAAGCTGTGTTGTGTTGAGTAGGTTTTTGTATAAGTTAAATGCACTAATACTTTTTTTGTCCATTTTCAATTAATATTTTGGAACCTCAATATTAAAAAACTAAAAATTGACGATAAACATTCGGCGAAAAGAACGACTACATGCACTAATCAGTGGTAGTGTAAGTCAAAAGACCATTTTTTTCAGTGGAATTCGGCATAAATATTGTAGCTCTCTAGACCAAGCGGGTAGCACAGCCGATAATATTATTTGAGTAATGGTTTAGCATACTAGGCGCACATGTCCAGCATGGTCGTTGTTAGTCACTTCCAATCCGTCAGTCGCTGATGACATGCTCAACGATTACCGCCGTTATGCCTCCAATTTAATAAAAACTAGGAGAAACTGTACAAATATACCGCCGTGTATTATGAAAATATGTAAAAAAATAATTATATGAAGAAGAAAAAGAGCCTATGGGACTAATTTACATTCTCCCCCTTGGGCCCCTCCCCCAATATTATATCCTGGGTGCGCCACTGTACGGGTGTACATGTATCTGCTAGATTAATAAGATAATAAATAATAAAACATAAAACCATTATACATACCTAAAGTTGTTTTGATGAAATCATCAGTTCACGATTGCGTATTTTGCGAAATCTGCGAAAACGGGAATTCGCACAATAGGTACAAAAAAGTGAAGAAGTTTATCCTGTTTTTTTTTTAAATTATCAATTTACTATTCAATCCATCATAATGAATCTCATCATTGGATTTTAGTATAAAAGACCACGGGCATCTAGAATTGCCACAGTTGAGTACTTAATACTTCCAGCATGAAGTTATTTGCCGTGTTCTTTGTGGCGGCCCTATTAGGTTTTGTATCGGGACATGGCACAAAAAAACCAGTAGTAGAATATAAAATCGGTAAGGAACAATAATATATTACATATTTTTTAGTTTTTAGTTTTATCAGTTTATTGGTGCACATTTATGATATCGATTAGTTAAATCACAAACATAGTATATCCATTAACTATTTTTTTTACTCAACGAATAATTCACAAGATTTATGAATGTAACATTCTAATTATTGAGAATATTGAAAAAGAATAATTATTTAAAAATTATTATCATGTAGTTACTTTGATTTAAATACAGAAGCCGATTGCCAATAGTAGCTCAATTTGGAGCGCTTCAGAAAGTATTAAGAGCCATTAGTTAAAATTGGTCAAAATTAAGTATGGCGTATTTAGCATAGTGGTCTATGTGCATGGGCGTGAAACCCGAGGGAAGCAGATTCGATTCCTGCGAGGTGTCATACTTTTTCAAAAAAGATTTTTTCTATTGGTTATAATATATTTTCTCAGAAGTGTTTTTAAGATTATGTATGTTCAATAGTATCTCCATGTTGATGAATATTGGGTTAATATCGCAGTATAGAACTAAGTAAGTTTAGTCTATATTATTATAATCTATACTGTATAATGTTTGAGACTTTCACGGTTGATTGATTTTTGAGTTTTCACGACATGTAGTTCTTCCTTGTTTTCTCGACGTTTCGGGCTCGTTGCAGAGGCTATTATCATGAGATTTGTGTTATGATAAAGTGTAGTGAATGAGTATGAACGCCGCTCTAAGAATGCCAAAATATCGAGGAAATAACGAAGAAAAGTATACGAGGTGAAATCCAAAAATCAATTACGAATCTTAACTGTATTCAAATATTTCTAGGTTAAAAATATATTGTCAGTGGGTAATCGTGATTTAAAATCAGACAATTCAGTGGTTAACTTTCAAAACTGGACATGTCTCATATATGCCGAAAATGAGTTATTATCGGAATATCATTCTATAACCTCATACACACTTGGTTGACTTTCAAAAATAGCCACAAAACACCAATTTCAATTGAAAAGAGGTTTCAAAAAGTAAGTTGACATTCAAACAGGGACACGTCCAACGTTGTTGACATTCGAAATGAGACATGTCACTTTCAGCTAATGGCGGGACTGTATTGAGTCACGTGACCAAGTATGTTGTCATACAATCTGACAGTTTGGTTTTTGTCGCGTGCGTGTTTTCGCTCTGTGTTTTTGTTTGAAAAGTTCATTTATCTCTGAGGAGTGAATAGTGGACATGTCCAGTTTTGAAAAATAACCAATTAACGTTTACCAAATATTTTTTTGACATATTATAACATATATGCTTTAAAGTTTACTTTAATACTTCGATACAAACCTACCCTAGATAGCTGCCGTAGCGGCCGAAAGCAGTCGTGTGTAAAGAATAGATGCACGAAACACTTAGCATGCATACATCATATTATTTACACGTAGCGCCCTCCTCAGTAAAGTTGTATTCGATAAACTAAGAATACACTTTCATAATAGGTACCCACTTACTATTTTATCTTTATTTATAGCGAACAGAGAATTCTTGATGAAGCAGAAGAAGGTATTCGACTTACTAAACCATATTATACAACACAACTTTATTGCTGAACAAGTGACAATTGCCAATGAGTACAACTTGCTTGCCAACAAAGACAATTTCCTGGTAGGATAATTTTTATTCAAATTTACTTTTTAAATCTAATATATTACATGGACATAATACCAGTGGCGAAGACTCCATACTAGGCGATTATTTGACCCTTCAACCCTTCTTAAGAAAAATATTTTTTAATTGCATATTGACTTATTTATATCATCACTTGATTATATCCGTGGTCAAAAGGAGAAGTGGTATATGTCACAAAAGTGTTATTTTGCAGGAGAGTTATTTTAAACTTAAAAGTGGAATATCAAATCAGATATTTATATTTTTAATGGAATTTTTATTTTATACATATTATAAAAAAATAATGTTTACGCAATCTGCATATTTTTTGCATTTTTATTAGTAATTTGTCTAAAAATTGACATATACCTATTCTCCTGAATGAAATTCGAGCACTTACCTGACATAATACTATTATTATCAAGTTTTTTTTATAATTTGGTATGGACTAGGACCTCAATAAATGTAGAATAGATAGTTGATAAGAAGATAATTATGTGTCATTAAATTTTTAATTTATTCGTGAAGTAACAATGCAATATCTTAAGTAAAACAAACAAATAAGATTATTACATCTTACAGTTTTTATATGACTAAAAATAATGAAACTTGAAATGATATTTTCTATTTTACTGTTTTACACATTTGAAATATTCAGAATAAATATAAAATTGAACACTATAAAGTACCTACATATCCACTACATAATATCTATACGTTTTACCTACCTTAATTTTAACGTAAAATTAAATCTTATTAATCTAGTGGCTTCTTTTCAAAATCTGGATCGAATATAAGTAATTTTTCTAAATACAGTTTCCGTATTATTAAGTGTTTTGAAATAAATCATTTCAAACTCTTTTCTGTAGGTATTGAAACTATTTCGTTAGCTGAATTGGAATTGGAACTAACAAAATTGAAATATTTTACAGGAGTAGTTTTTGAAACATCCTATTTTTGTTATTTATTATTTATATAGACACACTTATACATCATTATTTTCATAAACAATCTTACTAAAATATGAAATATAGGTACACTTATCTATACAAGTGATAAGTAAGTAAGTAGGTTGTTTCAAAGAACTCCCTTCTAAATTATTTCAAATGTTAGTTATAATAATTCAGATGACAATTTTATTTCAAACCATGAATATTTCTGTCCTTCCGTATCAATTTTGCGGTTTTGGAAAGGTACCCTCAATAAGACAGAAAATTCATAAAATTGATCTTGATCCATTGCATAAACATGGATATTTTTTCTCTGCTGATCTTACTAGTTGACACCATTCTCGTGGGTGTTATATCAGTATGCCTTCTTTGTTATTTCGTTCATTTCTTTTTTTCTCTCTATTATTGAGTGGACACCGTTACATTCCATGTGACTGTGCCCAAGTACATATCAAAAATATGTCGTCAATTGATTTGACTGTTGGTTATTGAGACATAAAATATAAAAACATGGAAGTCACATGGCTATTCCTGTTTTTCCCCCGGTAAGGTCAGAAAAAATATCAATAAATACAAATTTAATGTAGAGGTATAATACTGTTTAATAAACAGTGTTTATAAAATGAAACAAACAGGTACAATTTACCCACCATGTAACTCCATGAATGCCAATCATCACAATCGTAGATGGTTAATTTGAATGTACAAAGTAGGCGCAATCTGCAAAGGTTTTTAAAAATATAACACAGCACGCCATCTGTCTTGACGTAAATAAAGAAGTAAGATCATGTTATTGCGCGTGTTTGAACATGTACCATTTAAAAAAAAGTTTTTTTTTCGGTTAAGTAGGTACGTTGTGCATGTTCAAACACGCGCGTCAATATCGTTTTACTTCCTACTTTAATTATAGTTTGTCAATTTATGGATACGGCCGTATATTGTAGCTTAACCACTGGGGAATGACAAAAGAAATGGCGTATTTCAAAAAAACACTACCTTATTCGTAGGTCAATAATTATTATAAAGCAATCATTATTTATAAGATGTTCATCACACTTGAATGGTCAAAGACATAGCTTATAATAAGTATCTTTAGAATCATCTTCAAATGTGTTAATCTTGCCGATTTTTTGAATAATAAAATGCCGAATTCTTGTCAAATTTGGGATCACAGAGATTATCGATATAATTTTTGATCGTAAATATTTTACTAAAATTATCTCGTAATAAATTATACTAATGGTTTTATAAATGCGATTAAAAATTAATAAATTTAAAAAATCTTAACACCACTGCACATTCATGTACCGAAATATGACTATATTCTATAACATTAGAGCGAGAGGTTTAAAAGAATACTATTTTATGTAACAAAAATACTTTATGCAGTCAACAAATGTTTAAAATAAATATAAAAGATAATAAGGCTTCAAAATTATATAAATAGACTAGCTGACCCGGCAAACGTTGTTCTGCCATATAAATTATATCTAGTGAATATTTTGGTTGTTAAATAAAAAATAACGTATGTATCGTAAGTGTGTGTGGATGGGATATATGACAGAAAGAGGAATAGAGCGCTGTAGACGATGACCGCCGATAAAAACAAAAAAACATCAACCATTCATTTTCTCAATTCAAAATGAGTAATGATGTTCATAATGAATGAATTACCTGTGACAGGATCTCGTTGTTTAATGTTTATGCAATATCCGTCTTGTCCCTTCCAGAAAATTAGCGGATATTGGAGAGCGTCGAATGAACGGTGTGTGTCAGCGATGAACTCCAGATTATTGTTTCTTCTTCGAATCACGATTTCTCGCGTCGATGTGCGGTCGCCAACCATGATTCCAGCAATGTCGTCAACAACAAGCGCATTGAATCGAAGCACGTGCTCTCCAGCTGGTGTTTTATCAGGATTGATGACAATAGCGTGATTGTCACTTTGCAATTCGTGCATGTGTGCTTTGAAGAATTTCAATAATTCATTGTGCTCATTCAACAGGGCGTCCAGTTCGCCGACGATGCGCCTGGCATTAGACGAATTGAGCCTATTGTAGCCGCAACGTGCATCCACATGATTGATGTCCTCACCGCCCATGAAGTAGATTTGTAAAAAAATATGTGGTTCGTTTGGCATTGGTAGCAATGAGCCTACTTTGTGGTATACTTGGCCTTTGATTTTGAACGTAGAATGGAATTTTTGACCATTTGCCGCAGTATTGTGAACTATTTATGTTGCTCCGAACGAAGTCTTTTGGAAGCATGAATTGAATGTGCGAATGGACTTCAGGAACAGGTTTGAATCTGGAACCGTGCCGATGAGCAAGCCGTTCAATGGTTCTGGTGGTATCTCAATTTCTGGTAGTTGCACTTTTCCTGATGCGCAACACATCCCGGATGACTCATGTTTGAATTTGAGCGCATGACAATGGGGACATTCTTTGTCCATAGCACCAATCAGTACTTTCGGATGAGCGGAATATTCAATATCTGGCTCGTACTCGAATGCGAAACGAAGGAACGAAGCGGATGTAAATGTTCGATGTACTTGTTGGCGTTGTCGGTCATTTGCTCTGCGTGTGTTAACTACGAACCGGCGCGCTTGGCTCCGTTCCAATTGTCGTTGTTGATTTCGTTCAGCTCGTGCCTCTTGTGATTGGGATGCACGCAATTGCGACATGCTTACACGCACGTCTTGTTGGATTTGTTCGTCTGTTCTTTCTGCTCTACTATTTTGAATGTTTGTTGCTTTATTCGTTCGACGGCCCAAATGGCCCCCCTTGCGTCTTGATGGCATTGTGCACTGTAATACACGCACATAAAAATAGATAAACTAAAATAAATCATACAAAATTTTGCACGCACTACGTTGTGATATGCCGAATGAAATGTCAAAATGACGCGACGTTTCTCTGGAATTCTTCTCGGACGTAGCGCCATCTGTCATTCAACAACATAAATAATTTCGTTATGTTTGAAATACGAACGACGGTTAAATTTGTTCATACAAAAATAATAAAATCGCGATTAAAAAATGGGAGGGTGGGGGTAGGAGAGTAAAAATTTGGGATTATAGGCATTTTTTGATGCAAAATAATAAAAAAAATACAAAAAGAAATTTTCAAAAAAATAAAAGAAAAAATTTTCTGGATAGAGATACTCTAATCACCAGCGGTATGAAATATACTTGTTGACCTATTCTCATACCTAAAAAATATACATAAAAAAAATTCATAAAAATCGGTCGAGCCATTTCGGAGGAGTTCGACCACAAACATCGTGACACGAGATTTTTATATATAATATAGAGATTATCTACAACGTTTAAGGAGTGTCCAGGATCATGGTTTGAAAATACAATAAAAACTCAATTTTGACCTACGACGAGCATGTGGGCCGTTAAGGTAAGCTAACATTCAAAACAATCTTACAAATTTGACAGTTGTATTAATATTTAGCTCATTAAAATCATTCTTTGAATAGATTCTTTAATAGGTTGGAATTGTAAAGTTCTTCATCAGAATATGAGAAATTGTCTGAATAGTGACGTCCCGTGGGGGTAGGCAGATTTAGCGTCGCTTGGGGGCGGCAGTTACTCGAGGGGCGACAAATTGAGGAAAATCATTTGGAATATATAGAAATAGCTATCTAAACTTAGTAATAACAAAAATATCTTTCCATTAAAAAATAAGCTCACTGGCTTTGTCGGGTTCGCGATTTCCGTTGCTCTTCGACGTCCTTGGTGACCAGAAACGACACGTGCAGATTAGCGAATAATTAGTCTGATATTTTGCACAACACATTTCTTAGATATTGTACTCATGAAAGGATGATAAACATAATGTATATGAGATTGAGATTGAGATAGAGATTGAGGCGTCATTTTGGCGCTGCCTAGGGGCGGCATTTTATCTAGGGACGTCACTGTGTCTGAACAATAAATTGACCCTTACGCATATGAGAATATGCAATTATGACAGCAAGTTAAACTCAAAACCTTATTATAGAACAAAAATACGTAGAATATACTTAAAAGTGAAACTATTATCCACTCGTATACTTACATTCTTTTGCAAATCAATAATATTCACTCATTTCAGGGGAATAATACCTATATCTTAGAGGAATAATACGAATATTTTAGGATCCAAGCAATAGGCGGCTAAATAAACGAAATAAATGAATGTAGACCTTAGACTATAGATACATCTAGACGCCACCCGTTGCAGTGCTAAATGAAGCCGCGTGCCTTGCGTTTGGTTTGTGGGTGAGCGAATACATTCGTCTACAAATGTTCGAGACCATAGACCATTTCGCTAGTACTCGCCCAAAGTGCTCGCACTCTCAGAATTAAAATATAATTTTCTATTTTTTTACGTTATATAGTATTTTTAAGCGGTCAAAATGCAACCATTTGATAAAGATATCCATAATTTAAGTTATTTTAAAGAAACACTAGGTCACTGATATTAAAATATATAATAATATACAAAAAATAAATTATCACGAACATGTATCAACTTACCTATGAAACGTAATACCATCTTCTTGCTTATCAGTACGGCTACCACATTTTAAGACAACACACAGAACCATCTTTTCTACTTAATTAACTAAAAATATTTACCACTGATTTTATGTTTAACACAAAAAATAGCAATTTTAGCAACACGAGCTCTCAGGTTATCGACGCTATGTAGAGCGTTTCGCCCCGATTTGCCGGCGATACTTTTGGAAAATAGCTCACACATATGTAGACCTTTTATCTTCCTCCAGCGCGTGTCGCAGAGATTGTAAGGGTGCCGAATACTTTCTCACTCGCACTCATGCATCGTTTTTCTTCAGGCTTTGATGTAGACTAAAACAGATTAAATACCTAGGGCAGTGATGGTGAACCAATGACACGCGTGCCACTAGTACCACGAGAGCGAGTTTTGCTTGGCACTCGAATTTTTTATAAGAAACCGCTCTTGATATATTTTAATTTTCATAATATATTTTATTTCTACTCAAAATATTTGGAATCGGAAAAATTTTTCAAAATATATGTGAAAAAAAAACATTTTTTTGTTAGTTCTGACATTAATCGAAATGTCAATTAAGTTTCCGTAGTATTGTATTTTGGTAAAAGGGAATCTAATGTAGTGTTTTAATTCATAGTGCAGATTATTTGTAAAAAAAAATCCAAATATTATTTTGAAATTGTTAAATTTCGCTCGATAGTTAAATTATAGATATATTATTATATAAGTCTTTTCTCCTTCCTAAATATTTTGCGCAAATAGACGTAGAGCGCGATGCTGAATCGTCTGTCATAATTACAACAAAATTACAACAAAATTACAACAAAACACTATCCAGAAAGCCTTTCATAGTTATGATCGAGTTGTCTATGGTCCACCAAATCTGCAATAGCTTCGTTCTGTTTTTCTATTGAAAATATTACCATATATAAAAATTTTCTTTTTCGTAATTTAGGTAAATTATTTTGTAATTGTTAAAAAATGACAAAAATATGAAAAATATACAAAATAAATTCAATAACTATAAATACACAATTAATATTTAATTAAATTGATTAAATGTCTCCACAATTAGTGAATAATATAAGTTATTTTTTGACCCATGTTTTTCCCGATACGGTAACACTTGCCGTTGAAATGTCAGATTTTGTCATTTACAATTATGACAAATATTCCATGATGTGAATAATTATATAGAGTGAGTAAAACTAATATTACCATGTTGATGTGTAGGTAACTAAGTACTTATATATTTCAACTGCTTATCTATTGGTTTAATATTACATAAATATCTAAATCTGAATAAGAAAAGTTAATTCATAATTCATTGACACTGACATTTCAATTCGATAATCGGTTTTACTAAATTAAGACATGTACAGAATCAAGAAAGTAAAGGAAAATATGTCGTATTAAATGTCACGAATATTTAATAGTTGTTCAATACCCATATTGAGATCAATTGTTAAATGAAATTGAGTGTATTGGCCGTTTTAAAGACACGTAAATTTATTTTGACAGCAGCTGTCAGTGGTAAATGGTAATACAGTAGGGGGGCAAGGGGGCGAGTTCATTACAAAAGTAGTCCATGGTTAAGGATTCCTTATCTCTATAATCTATAGTTAACAGATGGATTTCGGCTATTTACCAATTTTACTGTAAGTTTGTGGTAAGTACGAATTGAGCATTACGCCCTTAGCCGGTTTCCAGATTAAGCAGTCGATATGTGAAAGAAGCGTGGTTAAAATTCTCCGCCGATCTCTTGATCATGATTTTGATAACAAGAAAAAATTATTCAAAGTATAAAAGATATGCCTTTGGCTGGAAACACTGAAAGATAGAATCATTTTAATTTTTAAACTTTTTAATAGAATTCTTAAAAACTATATATTCCCTTTTCCACGTGAAAAACTGCGCAGCACGTCATAAATTGAAGTTAATCCCTCCAAACTAAAACCCACTACGCACCACACCTGATCTTAATCGATCGTATCACGTGGCCCTACATTGGTGATGTGAAGCATCAAGTTTAGTTTTAGGCCGGGAACGCCCTAGGACAGTGGTTGGCAAACTCATTAGTCAATAGAGCCAAATATCAACAGTATAAGATTAGGATTTCTTTTGAGAGCCAAATTTTTTAAACTTTAACTATATAGGTAGGTACCTACGCTGTATTAATAAACTTTGATTGAAGTTTTAAGTCTTAATTAAACTAATAGGTACACTGAATTAAACTTGATATCATACTTAATAATAATCTTATTTATAGATAAAAATTAAATTGTAAGTAAGGTATCCATAAAATTAAACTCACTTAATGTGAACAATGACCTTGCATCTCCTTGGAAAGTTTGGATAAGTCAGGTTTGTATATTGTTGTTTTTAGTTTTAGGCACGATTTCAGATTCTCATCAATAAGACGACTTCTCAATTTACTCTTGCTAAGGTTCATGCTTTAAAAAGATTGTTCGCATGAATATGTAGAACCGAAAAGGGAAAGAACAGCACATAGCACATGCAAGTTTTTTCAACTGATCATATGAAACAGAGCCGCATTCAAGGGGCCTAAGAACCACATGTGGCTCGCGAGCCATGGTTTGCCGACCGCTGCCCTAGGAGAAGATACCCAGGGCTAAGGTTGCTACGCTCAAAGTGAACTCTGATTGAGTTTAAAGTTACTTTCTATTGCAAAGTGCCGGGGAGAGAAGAGCACAGGGAAATTATAAAAATTAAAATGATTCTAGCGTATATATAACAAAAATAATGAAGCTAATCATACGGACAGCAAAAATTATGTGAATAAATTTTCACACCCGCAGTAAGGCATGAAGTTATAGGGCCTCCACCAAACCCGCCCCGCACCACCCTCGGTCTTAATCGAAAGTATCACGGGACCCTTCAATTGGTGATGTGAAGCGTCTGAATCAATTGGACTGGGAGTATCCTGGGAGAAGATGCCCAAGACTTAGGTTGCTACGCTTAGAGTGAGCTCTGACTGAGTTTACTCTAATGCAAAGTGCTGGGGAGAGAAAAAGCACATGGAAATTACTAAAAAGGAAATGAAATTACGTTATCAAAAAATAATATTTGGGAAATTTTGGCAAAAGTACGTCAAAAGGTTTGAGAACCCTGACAAAGAGCGTGTCTGCCCAATTCCGCGAAGGAATTCGCAGACCTAATATCGTACATTGAAGTCAGCTAACGAGTTCCAAAAATACATCGTCACTCGAACCCCAACTGTTTCGTTAATAATTGTTATTTTCAAATAAATTACACTAGCTCTGAGTCATTGAAACCCATTCTACTGCAATCGCAGGTAAATTCTAAGCTATGACAGTATAACTACAATATGTTTATTTTATTTTTTATAGAAACCTGCCGTTTTCAACGAATTCATGAGATTGAAAAAGGGCGGCTTCCTCCCAAAATTCAAGATCTTCTCTCTAACCTACGAAAGATACAGAGATGAAGCCATCGCTCTATTCAAGCTGTTCTTCTACGCTAAGGATTTCGCTACTTTCTACAAGACCGCTTGCTGGGCCCGTGAAAACATGAACGAAGGTCTCTTCGTCTACTCATTCACCATTGCTGTTCTCCACCGTGCTGACTGCCAAGGACTCCGACTCCCTGCACCTTACGAAATCTACCCCTTCTATTTCGTCAAATCTGATGTCATGGAAAAAGTAAACTATTTTAAAATCCAAGGACACATTCATAATAAGGAAGATAATTATATATATGGAATAGAGTCAAATAATAATAACCATGTATTCACAATTTACAATAACTACAGTTCTGGGTATGGGGATTTTGACATTGAACGTAGGATGTCGTATTTCACGGATGATATCGGTCTCAACACATTCTATTATTACTTTCACCATGATTATTCATACTGGATGTTTGGTGATGACATTGGATTGAACAAGGATAGACGTGGAGAACTGTACTATTATGTTCACCAACAGTTGATGGCTCGTTATTATCTCGAGAGATTGTCCAACGGGCTCGGAGAGATCGAAAGCTTCTCATGGTATACACCAATCAAGACTGGTTTCAACCCCAACGTGAAACACCACAACGGATATCCCATGCCGGATAGGCCCTATAACTATAACGTTAACATCCAAGAAAACATGTACTACATCCAAGAGGTTGGTGATTATGAGCGACGGATCCGTACAGCCATCGATCAAGGATTCATCACTTTGGTATGTATGTCACAATTGTTAAAAAATACAGATATTTTGAAAAATCCCCAAAATAAGAAGAAGTCAGTTAGTTATATTGGACATGCTGGTCATTATTTTTACGTTAGTGACATTGCAGTGACGTCCTTAAACTAAATTTCGCACATATTCACCAGAAAGTTCGACCCCCCACTAAATCATATAAGTATATTAAGCATAAGCCTAATAATAGAAGTGGAAATCTTAAAAAGATCTGATACACATCTACAGAGGACACATACGGAAAAAATGTCATCTTCACAGAATCGGTTCTCAAAAATGTGGAAATAGTTTCAATTCTCCCTTATTTATTTCATATCGGAATGAGTAAATATTTTTTCTCAAAATCTCAAAATAATTGTGTTATGAACTAATTGCAATTTCAAGTCTGACATGCCTTTAAAAATCAGCTGTAATGCTAATTAATTTGTTTATTTATCTGCATATTATATTTAGCATAAATTTTTATATATAGACACATAAGTAATTCGTTGATAACTCTATATACCTAAATTATCGACCTAACAACTTTTGGCAGTACCCATGATATTATATGTTATACAAATACGTTTGGCTGACAAAGTTTAGTATCCACTATTTACATTGGATTTTAACAGCATACTTCCACCCGTCGCCACTGATACAAGGAATCTTGATTCCCTACTACTTTTTTTGATCTCATTTCATTTCCTAAAATTGTTTATTGATTGCTAATTAAACTAGACTAATTTGAAAATAATATATTAATTTTTTTTTATGTAGGTATATTTAATAAAGTATCTACTTATGTATTAATTTCAGCTAATATTATTTTTATTTGTAGTATGATGGAACCAAAATCAATCTTAGGAGCTTCGAAGATATTGAATCCTTGGGACGCTTCGTTGAAGGAAATAAAGATTTGGGGGACATTAAATTCTACGAATATCTTGCTGTCCTTGCTAAATACCTTCCAGGAGTTCCTACACGTGATGAGTAAGTGAACAAATTAATATTTGTTTTATAGACTATTATGAATTCTGGAACTTTTTTGAAACAGTTCTCAGCATTACAGTGCGACCTCTGTATCAAGTGTTCTACGTCACCAAGGTTATTTCTGGAACTAAGCTCCCTTCCCCTGCGCCCATAATTATTCAGTGTGTGTTCCATATAGCATATATTAACATTAAAATGCCTAAACCTTTGTGGAAACCGACGAAGTGCAGTAGTTCGAATGTATCTCTGAGGCCACCCAACCTTGCGCCATGGTGGATACCAAAATTGACGTCTTTGAGAAGGACTATGAGACTTTCCCAAAGAAAATTGCAAAGAGCTAGAAGATCTCAGAACGACTTACCCAGAAATGATGAACCTACGGAGATTGTTAATAAATCCGCAAGGACAAAATTCAATAAAGAGTTAAATAAAGCCAAGAAAAAGCACTGGCGGGATTTTGTATCTGAAATGGGGGGCTATAATCCGTGGGAACCGCCTTTCCGCGCGATGAAGCTGGGCTCAAGGCCTAGTAAAGTCATGGCGGCTATACGGCGCCCCGATGGCACCTTTGCGATGGACAGCGCAGAGTCTGCATCCATACTGATGGAAGCTCTAATTCCACAGGACATACCCACGGCACATGAGAATGACAGAACCTGTCAACTAAGACTATCTGCAATCTTGCAATCTCCTGAGCTTACCCAGTCGGAGGTGGAATTAATTTTTGATGGCCTCAGGGCAGGCAAAGCCCCCGGACCTGATGGGATCAGCAATGTTATTGCCAGAAGGGCGTGGCTTCAAGCGCCTCATGAAATAGTCGGGCTGTATGCTGACTGCATGAGCAAGGGTATCTTCCCGAACTGTTGGAAGAAGTGTCTCCTTAGGATTATACCTAAAATGAGCACACGACCACCGCATGACCCAAAAACGTACCGTCCAATCACTCTTCTGCTAGTGCTGGGTAATATATTGGAGAGATTAATCAGCAGAAGGCTTGAGGACCATCTTGAGAGAATCTACTCTATCTCGGATAGGCAATTTGGCTTCAGACCGGGCAAGTCTACTGAGGACGCCATCAGATTTGCACAGAAATTTGTTGAGGATTCAGAAGGAGTCATTGTGGCAGGTTTCTTTTTGGACATAGCCGGTGCCTTCGACACCGCATGGTGGCCATTAATTCTGTCTAAGCTTCGGCTCCGACAGATCCCGGGGGACCTATTTGCCCTAGTGCAAAGCTATTTTAATAAAAGGGAAGTTATATACGACTCTAACACTGAATTCATTTACAGGGAGACCACCATGGGGTGTCCGCAGGGTTCCGCGCTTGGCCTTTTGCTATGGAATATACTTTTTGACGATGTTTTGACGTTACCTCTGCCACCGGGCTGCGCGCTCGTCGCGTATGCTGACGACCTTCTTTTACTAGTTGGCTCGTCGAGCCGTCCGACACTCGGGCGCGTAGCTAAGGACGCATAATCGAGAATCCTAAAATGGGGTAAGCTTAATAAGCTTGCATTTGCACCTGACAAAACGGAAGCTATCCTCCTCAAGGGCAGCTCAAGGATAAACATAAATAAGCGATCACCCGCAGTGCGTTTCGGTGACTCTGCTATAAGGTTTTCTCGAGAGGTGACCTACTTGGGGGTCGTTTTGGACGAGAAGCAGACCTTTTTGAAGCATGCTAAAGTAATTGTGGCTAAGGCCAACTCAGCCTATCAGAAAGTTGCTCGCCTGGCGGGCAACAATTGGGGCCTAAAGCCTCGTGCCCTGAGAATCGCCTACGAGGCTATATTCATAGGCATTTCTGGCTATGCCTTCAGCGTGTGGCACACCAAAGCCTTGCTGACAATTGTGAAAAGGGCTCTGCTTAGCGGACAGAGGGCTGCTCTAATTGGCCTTACTAAGGCTTATAGGACCACATCTACGGATGCCCTGGCGGTCCTTGCGGGGGTCTTTCCCCTCGACTTGCACGTTCAAATGAGAGGATCAATCACTCTCCTTATGAGGAGGATCAATACAACTCTCGTCGGTGTCCCTCTGACACCGCCATCGAGAGTGGAGGGCGTGAGCTACAGAAAGATTGTATCTGAGCTGGTCTACAAGACCGCATATGCGGCATGACAGGTGAGATGGGTGGCCTCCTCTAAGGGCCGCCAAACTGTTCTATACTTTCCAGATGTCTCGGTGAGACACCTGACGAGGAGACTGGTGCCGACCCACTGGACTAGTCAATTCATGACTGGCCATGGAAACTTTGCGGCCAAACTGCAGGGGTTTTGTTTGGCAAGACATGGGTCGGGTTGCTCATGTGGACACGACCAGCAGGACGCAGAGCACGTCATGTGGGACTGTCCACTTATGGGCCCTGAACGAGCGGAGTTGTTTGCCCGGGTCCGACCCCATTCGGGCTCAATAGGACACGCAGACATGGTGGCAACCGAGGCCAATTTTGCGGCCTTTACTAAATTCGCCAGAGCGTACGGGGAGCGGGACACTCTCGACTCCCCTTGCGACTCTTCAAATTAAAGTCACTCTGATAGTTGCCATATAAATTAACATCATGCATTCGCACTTCGGTGCAAGGTTGGATCACCAGTCCCGTGCGGCTCTGCTCGGGACAAAATGAGGGCTTAAATACTTTGATCTGGCACACGTAAGGGTTATGTTAGCCGGCCGCGTATGACGTGGCTGCATATATGCGGAGGTGGGAGTTTTACACACCAGTTCGAATGTATATGTATTGTGAGTAGTAGAAACGGAAAATAAAGCTTTTAATTCCTCTCAATGGTGCCAGATATAGAATATCTGCTATGACAAGTCAACAAGCAAAGAACACGTGATAGTGTCAGCACATGCTATGACATAAGATACTTAATATAGAAGTTAGTCTATAAATATTTTACACATAATTATTTCTGAATTTCGTAAATATAAAAAAAAATGTGTATTATTTTAGCTTCAGAAAAAACTATATTCATTCTGAGTAAACTGAGCATAAAAATGCTTAAGAAGTAATAATTGGGTAGTCCAATTCCAAAGTGATTATGGAAAATCGTATTGGCTGATGCGGTATATCTCCTAGTTTGAAATATATTATAATGGTCATAAAACAAAGTTATTTTTGGTAATTCTTTTCTAATTGAATTATTTACGTTGACAGCTGTTTCGGGCAATAAATTCTTCTTAGGAACGGTCAACATTACTTTAATAACTAAAGTTGAAAATTTGAATAACTTGTTCACAGTCTCGGGTTATTGTGATAGAGCGAGAGGATATACGTATCTGTCAATATAATTTCTCGCTTCTTCTCATTTAAGACAGTGGCGTAGATATTATTATCTTATTTAAAAATTAATATAATCACAGAACAGATAATAAATAGAATACAAATAGGCTATATTCAATACGCCGCATGGTGAAGCAGGCTTTTGAATGTGTGAGTATCCTACGAAAATGAAGCACGCATTATGCACGTGCAATAGTGTGTGTAATAAACCAACATTAAAGGAGCGTAAATGCATAAACCGAGAGCAGTTTTTAGTATTCGACGTTAAACGTATTCTAGACACGTGTGTAAGTTTAACCCGAATTCATCCTTACTCGAGTCGGTTACCTGCTATTGCCTTACCCGTTGTGTATTTTAGTTCCTATTATTTCTGAGTTCCCTAAATATAATATAAAGCTCAGAGCTAAAGCGTTTTACCGCATGTTTTTCACTCTCCAGAAGCTTGTGTATCAATTCTGCTCTTAAAACTCTCTTCCCAGTTCACCCATGGTATAGCCAATAATGTGGTTGGTTATAGGAATAATATGTTTTGATTAAACTGTTTCGTCACTTTAAGCTTATCAGGCACCATAAGCGAGGGCTGCAAAGTTGGCCATTGCGCTTACTAAAGAAGCGCTCACAGGAAGCGCTATGTATTTCTTAAAAAATTTAAATTGTCAGGATTATTTTTATTCTCCTTGGTTATTCTTTGCTTTAAATTTTTAATATAACTTGATCTACCTGTTTATTTTAAATACCGTGTTCTGAATATCTTGTATTTTTTTAATATTTTTGATTTGTATTTTTCCCATAACGTCACTAACGCCCTCATCTCAACGTGCCTACAAAATGTTTCTTCAATAATGCTATCTGTATATTATAACAGTGTGGTGATTCAACTAAATATGCACATTGTTGTCTACAGGGCTGACTATTTGGCGACTGCCATGGAACAATTCCAGACCGCCTTGCGAGACCCCATGTTCTACCAGTTGTACACTCGCATCATGGGATTCTTCTTCCGTTTCAAGGAATTCCTTCCACCATACTCCAAGAAAGAGATCTGCTATCAAGGAGTCAGGATCAATAATGTTAACTTCAGTCCAATCATCACTTATAAAGAAGATTACGATTATGACATTACTACTGGATCCATCTTAAGTAAGCAAGAGCTTGACTCTAAGAAAGAGAATTATGTGTTCTACGCTCGCCAAAAGCGTCTCAACCACAAACCTTTCTCAGTGACTTACAGTATCATCTCAGACAAAGATGCTGATGTGTCAATCAGGTTGTACTTGGGACCAAAATACGACAGCTTTGGTAAGAAGATCAGCATGAATAACAACAAGTACAACTTCATTGAGCTTGACCATTTCAAGTATGCCTTAAAATCCGGAAAGAACGCCATCACCCACGAGAATGTAGAGTTTGGTGGTATTGCTTTCGACAGCACCCATACACGTGATTTGTACCATACAGTTACAGATGCGCTTGCTGGTAAAGGAAAATTTCGTCTTGACCAGAACGAAGCTCACAATGGATGGCCGCTCAGGCTTCTCATGCCCAAAGGCAGAAAGGGAGGTATCAAGTTCCAAATATTCGCCATTGTGACTCCCTTCAAACCAGCCAGGATACCTTACGGAACTGGATTCCCTTACGTATACGCTTCAGGAGTCGGAAGCGGAGCTCGCTACTCGGAAGACATGCCTTTTGGCTTCCCTTTGGATCGTAAAATTGTTGAGAATGAATTCTTCTGCGACAACATGTTCTTAGGAGACGTTACCATCTTCCACACCTGTGATACTGATAAAGGGAACGTTGACAACCATTACCATGAATATCACGATAACCATCACCACGGATATCATGATAACCATCACGATAACTATCATCATGGACACCATGACGACTACTAAATTAGAAGTCGTAACACCATCACTATGGAAATCACGAACACCATCACATAAATTAGAAGTCGCAATATACCTAAATGATAAAAAAGTTTTTTCATGAAATCATAACCTCAAAATCTTCTTCCTTCTTATTGTAAAAGCGATATGACAATACTATTATGATTGAAATTACTATTTAATAAAATTATTGTTTTTAAAGTTATTGAATTAGATAATTAAATAAAAAAATGTTTTCAAAATATTAAAGGCTCTGCTTATATTATAGTAATACAACATTTTAATAAATTGGCTGATATTGGAATAAATTAATATGAAATATGAACGTATAAGAATAAAGAATAATAAGTGTTGGTAAACCTCAAGTAATATAGTTATGAATGTTGAAAAAAAAATAGTACCGATTATCTACACAAATACGAAATAATACTACCATAAACATAACTTACGTACAACTATTTTTTTGGTATTTGTGGTATATTTTTATCACATTGACATTGTAATTTTTTTAAGCAATTGGACTGTAGATGCTGGGTGGAAATTTCATTTTTAAATCTAACTGTCTAGACTCTAGAGTTTTGTACAATAATATGCAGTGACGTCCCATGGAGGTAGGCAGATTGAGCGTCTCTTGGGGGCGGCAGTTACTAGAAGGGTGGCAAATCGAGAAGAATCACTAGGTATATACTAT
The DNA here is from genome assembly GCF_057557595.1 of Rhyacophila brunnea. Lineage (NCBI taxonomy): Eukaryota > Metazoa > Arthropoda > Insecta > Trichoptera > Rhyacophilidae > Rhyacophila > Rhyacophila brunnea. The sequence goes on along the minus strand of NW_028232904.1, from coordinate 22,598,200 downwards.
AGAAATAGGTACCTAAACTTAGTAATCGCAGAAATATCTCACCAATAAAAAAAATCAGCTCACTGGTTGGAAACAAAATGTATTAATTAACACTGAATGTTTAACCGGAGTGTTTCTTTGTCGGGTTTGCGATGTCTAGTTTACGTCCGTTATCCATTGACGTCACATCCTTGATGACCAGCAATGATACGTGCATATTTGATAATTATATATGAATTATCGGTAGGTACCTACATACTTACCTAATTAATTTATCCAAATATTTTTTGCCAGTCACTCGCGAGTTTTGAAAGTTGTCAGATATATATCTAAATGTATCTAAAAACCGTTGACTCACAATAATATTGTCTATTAAAGTAGAGATGGCATTTAAATTAGATTTAGTGGTATATATTTTGTTAGTAATGTATCCATACAACACATTTCTTAGATATTGGAGACATGGAAGGATGATAAAAAATACTGTATGAAAAAAATGGGGTGGCATTTTGGCGCTGCCTAGGGGCGGCATTTTGGCTAGGGATGTCACTGATAATATGTTAATAGTAAGTACATACATAACTAGTCCCACCAAGTATAATTTTTAACTACAACTACTGTTGTATCATTGTTGAAATATGGAGACACAGTGTCATCATTTTCATCAAACGGGAGATCAATCTACTGCTGACTATAATATTATTTAATGTGTATTTGGACCCCAAATCAGGTTGAGCAAGTGACTAAAATTCTATTCCCGTAAAAAACTGTTAATTCCCATACAACCTCCAATCTGTGAGTAGGTATATATGTTATTCTAAGAACCGAGCATGGTAAATATATCTAAAAAAAACTTCAAAATTTCTCTCTCGCAACTCGCTATAGTCGCAAAATCTTTTTTGGAATTTTTTCATAATCCTATCTGGGCATTTTTGTTATAAATTACTTGACATTTCTTTGCGAATTATGTATCAATATGTATCGTTTATTGAATAATCATAATTTAATAATTACAAGATAAAAAAAACTTTTTATATACAACGTTTTTAAATTTTCTGTTGAATCAAATAAAATTGACTTGACTAGCTTAAACGATCGAAAAAATGTATTTGATAGAAATAATACTGAAATTTCTGTTTGACACTCATATTGATTTCCATAGTAACGCACGTATATATTAATAATTTAGTTGTTAAGATCCTAGCAACTAATAATAGTGGATTGGATTACGGATTTCTTCCGAAATAACTTTCATATAAAACAGAATTAACTGAAAAAGAATTTAATTATACTTAAAAATGGCTAAAATTAATTAAAACAATGCATTGGCATCGTGTTCTGATATATTCTAAAAGTTTCAAATGTCAAGCAAGTCGGGAAGTTAGTTAAAAATCGATTGCAAGATTTGTACCGGATAAATAAGAATACGACCTAATAAAAACGTTATAATAATAATAAAAAAACATTTTTCACCAAATGCCGCCTATTCGACGCTTGCATTCTGACGGTGCTGCTTTACGGTAGCGAATCATGGCACCTTACGAAGGTTCAGAGCAACCGTATACTGAGCTTCGAAAACAGATGTTTGCGACGAATACTGGGTGTGCGGTGGCATGACTTTAGGAGCAATGAGGAGATAAGAGAACGTACCAAGCAGCCTCTCATCACGCTGAAAGTGAAGAGGCGACGTTGGACCTGGCTCGGCCACGTGCTGCAGATGCCAGAGGAGAACTTTAACCTGGCTTGCCTGTTCTTCAAGCAAACCGGATTCCGGCGACCTGGAAGGCCGCTAAATACAATCTACAGAGTGTATACGGCGGAGCTACGGGATGCTGGTTTGACCTGGAACGAAGCAAGAAGACTGGCGAGCGACAGGGATTCTTGAAGGCGCCGCGTGGTGTCCATGTGCTCCAGTTAAGGGGTGGATATTGACAAAGAAGAAGAATATAATATACTTACTGGGTACTTTATACGACGGGACTTGAAATTTAACCACTTCGTGCCGGTTTACTTTAATTAAAAATACAAAAACCGATAGCCAAAATATAACGTGACGCGATTCTGGTGATAACGGATCCAAGTCCCGTCGGGCGTCATATTTTTTTCCAAAAAAAGATTTTTTTATAATTGGTATTATATTTTAAGTATTTTCAAATTATGTATTATGTATGTTAAAATGATAAATACCACAATTCGCTAGAAAATTCCATGTAATGTATAACAAAATTTTTAACTGTTTGGTATATTTAAAAATATATTTAGCAATTCTAGTAGGTATATATATCTGAGGTATTTTCATGCCATTAATGTTAATTATTATTAATATATTATTAAGTTGCTAACCAAAATCCATAAAAACTGCAGTTCCTACAATATACAATAGTGAAGTAGTCAAACCTTTTATTATTTTTTTGAAATATATATTTATTACCCAATCCATGATATCAAAGCTAGTATTATTTTTTTTTTTAGTATAAAAGACTACGGGCAACTCGAATTGACTCAGTCCAATTGTTTAATACTTACTAGATACTTCCAACATGAAGTTTTTTGTGATTTTCCTATTCGGTTTGGTGTCGGGACAATATGTCGTAAAAAAGCCAAACGTTGAATTTAAAATTGGTAAGAAAATTTATAATACATATTATTTTTAATTTTTAATTATACCACCTAAGTAATTGCGTACAAGCAATCAGGATATCGAGTATTTATACAACTAACATAGTATGTCCATTTCGGTGAATATTGAGTTAATAATGCAGTAAGTTAGTAAGTAGGTATTCAGTGCATGTCTTTGCTGTGTCAAAATACGTGTCCGGAAATTTGTACGCATGCAGTTTGCCATATTAAACTTGACTGTGAAATGTTATATCGGAAATATATGGCTGCATATTAAAGACCGTCAAACCTCTTTGGATCGTATAGTATTGAGTAGGAAATCCAATCCCGAGCCAAAAATTTTATCCCGGGATTTCGGGATTACAATTTGACAATCTCGGCATTGGCATTTTTTTCCATTGTAAATATAAAATTTTATATTTACAAATAACATTTATAAAATCGGTCAAAATAAATCTAGTATAATTTATACTATTTAAGTAAGACATTTATTGTTTATATTGTACACGTTCAATCTTGGAAATACGTAAGTTTAATGGAGTAAATAATATTGTTATATAAATAACAATGTGAATTTTATATAAGATTGCTGTTTCTGATAGTAAAGACTTAATGAATGGGTTAGCGAGATTTAAAATAGTAAAGCAAATCATGGTGTACTTATGGCCTTTTCGCTTCATAAATCTAATTAGTCAGTCAAATATAAAACTGCCATCAAACATATGAGATCATGGTGGAATTACTTAGTTATAGTTAATAGTGCGAAGCATTGTTTTTTCCAATCTTTCTCATTTTTATTAATTTATGTGAAAAAAAATGAATCGGCAACTTACACACGAGTATACATCAAACTTAATTCAAACTCACTTTATTTCTAATGTAGTTATTTGTTATTAAAAGTATTTTTTCTGTTATATTTTCGTTTTTATTTTATTTTGCATAAAAATTGATAAAAAAAAACAATCGCGAAAGTTTCGGGATTATGTTTATCAATCCCGGGATTCATAGGTATCGAAAAAAGATCGGGATCCCGGGAAATTCATGTCTAAATAAAACCAGGTTCTTGTCGGATTACACAAAGCCAGCGACAAATACATTTTGAAAACAGCCGAAATACTGGATTATTTGTTAGGTTAGGTTAGGTTAGGTATCCATTCTTGAATTCATGAATTTTGCCAAAATCCGCTATAAAAATAGAGATTTCCGTATAGTGTACGGTCATCTCTTTCCGATAAGAAAGCTCACGGCGAACTGTGCTACGGTGAAATGTAATATGTACAATTTACATGTAACCGTCAACATATTATTGTATATTAAAAAATGTCAGTGTGTAATCTCGATTTAAAATCTGAGAAGTGTCTAGAAAATAATGTTAAACTTTATTACCTAGTGCACTCTTAAGGCCTTACCCAGATGGTGCAATTTAACTCGCGCCCAATCCAAGTACATGCGACCTCCTTGAGCAGTCCACTTACAATCGTGATGTGCCACGTCGCGCGATTTGTCCATATACACACACGGCGTATCGTCAACTGGATATGCTTTTCTATGTCTAAGTGGAGTCATATTAACATATTATTGTTTCCAATATTTCAAACACCAGGGTAAAAATAACTAAATTGGATGTATTTCAATTCTTTTAACTGTTTACATTCTATCGAGTAAACGGCGGATGTAGGCTTAATACAGATTGTTCATCTTGTTTAATACATTAATTTAAGTACAGTGTAACTGGTAAATATAAAATATTAACCCAATGTTAAGGATATTAACTACATATCGACTGGTGATTATATTAATTCATTAATAAGTTGAAATTAACTTTATTCCTTGTCAGTTTGTATTTACCATTGTTGAATTCGCATAGTGCCTGAAGAAGCAAAACCCGGGTCGAAAGAAATAGATGGAAATCAAGTACTTTCGGTCGATAGTATATCCTATATATTATTATCCTAAGAGATTTTGGAAAATACGTCAACTTTTTTATTTAAATACCACTTTGTTGGTTATTAAAGGAATTCACTTCAATTTTTGGAGTCCCGAATCTATTTCCATTTGAATCGGGCACAATCTGATAAAAGTCGACACAATCACAGATAAAATCATTTTTAAATCGCGTTTTACATCCGTTACCATACATTTTCGCTACTTTACTGTCTATCTACCGCAAATTGATTATAATGTCGCTTAATACTTTCTGTTTAATCGAAATTTCAGAAATCAGAATTAATATTCCACAAATCTATTCAAATCTGTAAGTAGCACATTGGCGCACTATTGAGTTTTAACTAGAAATAAATACATCTTTCCTCACTAATTACTACGAAAATATAATCTAAAACCATGTCACGGCTTTTTATCTGAACATTTCTATCAGCAGCCATAAATAATCAATTTCAATCAATACATTTTTATTGTAAGATGAGTTTTCTATAAATTAATAACAAATTTGTTTTTTTTAAATACTTTTTTGTGGCTGTTTACGCACTATTTTTTTTTATTGAATAATTACCTAGGCTACTAAACTCCATAGATATAGTCATATTAAGTTGCCATTGCAAACAATGAAAGAAATTAATACGAATTATTATAGTTAACAAAATGTGTGATATTGTATAATATCTACCTATTTTTATTATCCTTATCATCATCAATCTTGACCTATCCACTGCTGGATGAAGGCCTTCTCAGCCTTATTCTACTCCTTACTTACACATGAATTATTATATTTATCAAAGTCAGTGATATTATACTATCTACCTATCTATATTTATAATGCCATTGTTATCACGATCCTTAATAAATCCACTGCTGGATGACAGCCTCTCTACGTTGATTGTATTATTGACAGTCTTGGATTTCATCATCATCAATCCACTGCTGGATGAAGGGTTCCGCAACGTGATTCTACGACTATAGGTTTAACGAATTTGTGATATTATACTTATTTCTATCGTCCTTATCATCATCGACCTGAACTAATCCACTGCTGGATAAAGGCCTCCCATGCCTGATTCTTCCCCTTTATGTCATTTGAATTGCTATATTTATCAAAATCGGTGATATTACATATGTATATCTATTTATATTCCCATTACCATCATGAGCTTGAATCAATCCACTGGTGGATGAAGGCCTTTCTAAGTTGTTTGTATTTCTGTCGATCATATGAATTGCTATATTTATCAAAATTACTGATATTATATTTACCCATTCATAATATCGTCATTATCATCATCGACCAAGATCAATCCACTGCTGGATGAAGGTTATCCCAACCTAATTCTACTCTTCTTAGTCATATAAACTGCTATATTTTTTTAAATTTGTGATTTTATATACCTACTTATTTATATCGTCATTATCGTCATCAATCCACTGCTGGATGAAGACCTCTTTAAGCTGATTCCACATTTTAAGGTTTTATGAATTCCTATTATTATCGAAATTGGTCTATTCCTCTCGGATATAATATGTATTGTTTTCTTATTTATCAACATTTGTCTCGATATAAATGTCCCGCTCAGGGAAACTATATTAGTTAAGGTTAATTTTGAATTAAAAATTTGATTTTTAAATATTATTCTATGGCTGCAAGCATTTATTTTTTATAGACAATGAAACAAAACAATGTTTAAATTTGTTTTTAATGCTACTAACCTTTTTCTATTATGTAAATAGGACCCGAAAGAGATTAATATTTGGATATATGTGATCGCTTTTAATGATAATCACATAATATTGCTGTATATTCGAATGAATGAGATGTTTAATTATTTATAATATATAAATGCACACACCTACACATATATTGTATTAAAATTAAAATGTCAGTGGTAGCAATCGGCGATTGCCAGCTGTTCTACTAGGCATAGCAGCCTGAAGTGGTGTCATGAGATATTGTGAAGGCCTGACTCCAGAATAGACTATGCATATGACTCACAAATTTGTATTGGCAGTGACGACATGCAAATCTTAAAACTGACAAATCAGCGAAATGTCTGACGTAAATGAAAATCCATCTCGAAGGGAAAATTATGGCGCCGTCTATACATACTTTACAATTATATTAAAATCCAACACCATGTCATTATGACGAAAAGCTGTCTGCAAGACCTAGCAAGACAGACTGGCGAGAGCCAGCTGGCTCAGCTAGTTTATATTTTTATTTATAATATTTACATACAGTCTTTAACTGCAGTGAATCGACTTTGAACAACTTTTCATTTCATAATTCTGACTATTTTATTTTAATTCATAGCTGACAGAGATTTTTTGGTGAAGCAAAAGAAGGTTTTCGACTTATTGAACCATATCATACAACACTACTATACTGATGAGCAAGTGGAAATTGCCAAGGAGTTCGACTTGCTTGCCAACAAGGACAATTTCGTGGTAGGATAATTTGTTCCAATTTCCTTTTCAAATCTACTATGCTACAAGGACATGATACAATGATTACAATAGATATATATTACAGTCAACATTCAGATTAATTACAAGGATGACATAAAATAAGAAAAGCATAGGAAAAAATTATATTAAATAACTTAGGGGGTAAAACTATTCACCCACTTTCGACAGTTTGATTAACACTTAGCTTATTGAAATCCTTACTTGTATTAGAGAGAATATTGAGCTGTCGAAAATGTCGGCAGAATTGTAAACTTCTTCATCAGAATATGAGGAAGGGTCTAAACAAAGAACCCTTATACATTTAAAATAATTAAACATGACAGGTCAGTCTTGGTATAAAAGAAAAACACGCAGAATATCCTTAAAAGTAAAATCATAATCTATGTAGTTAGTTACTCACAACTAACTAGGAGCCCTCCGAAAATCAGCCAAGATAACCATTTACCAGCCAAATAAACGGAATGAAAATATTGTAGCTTTAAGTGGGCTCGCACATCATAACTCGCCGCATGCGTCTTACGACGAATTCGTCGATGTGACGTCATCGTAAACCAAGAAACAAACGTTATCAAATGGAGCTTCGCAGATTGGCCGATGCAGCTCGACGCTGCGACGATCCTGCATGCAACATGTCGCATTCTGCTACAGCCTGCATGTTGTATCTAAAAAAAGTCGACTCCGCGCAAGCGCATAGCCCGCGGCCATCGGCCATTTCTGTCTCTATCTCTGTCAACACTGTCATTGCTCGCTCATCGCTGGTCACCGCGTTTGACGTATGTTCATACAATCAACACAATAAAAATGGCAGACGAGAGACTCTCCTTTTTCGCGTTTGACGTTTGCCGCTAGGCAGATGTGTGAGGTTGTAGCTTGCAACATTCGTCGGCGGTCTCAGAAGATTTGATTTATGGCCGTCAGGCACACAAGGTGAGTTGTGATGTGCGAGCCGGCTAAGACCCATACTGATTATCTGCCTATGAAGGATATAGCAGCCCAAAAATACACTGCATTTTTTTATTGTCTCTTTGTTAAACACAGCAACAGACTGTGAAGCCCAATTACTGTTGCAAAATTCCCAGGCTTGAGGAATGTATATATAAAATTATGTTAATATTCTTTGACCTCACTGGGAATTGAACCCAGAGCTTCCGGATGGAAGGCCAGCGCTTTACACACTGCACTACGAGAGCCGCAATATTTTCAAATACATACCGTTCTCAGTAACAACTCTGAATCATTGGAACACACCCTGATGTAGCCTCCTGACCAAGGCTCGCTAACAAAATGAGACCTTACTTCAAATTTATCATTTTGATAATAATCAATACGATAATAAAATATACGTTAATTTTTTTTTTCTATTACAGAAACCTGAAGTTTTCACAGAATTTGTGAGATTGCAAAAGAGCGGTTTTCTTCCAAAATTGAAGATTTTTTCTCTCACTTATGACGTATACAGAGATGAAGCCATTGCGCTATTCAACATGTTCTTCTACGCTAAAGACTTCGATACTTTTTACAAAACCGCTTGCTGGGCACGTGAACACATGAATGAGGGTCTTTTCGTCTACTCCTTCACCATTGCTGTCTTCCACCGTTCAGACTGCCAAGGACTCCGACTCCCTCCTCCGTACGAAATCTATCCCTTCTATTTCGTCAAATCTGATGTCGTGGAAAAAGTAAACCTTTTCAAGACCCAAGGATACATTAATTATAATATGGACGATAATAATATATATGGAATAGAGTTAAAAGAACAAAACGTATTCACTATCTACAACAATTACAGTTCCGGTTATGATGACTTCAGCGAAGAACGGAGGATGTCGTATTTCACCGATGATATTGGTCTAAACGCCTACTATCATTACTTTCACCATGATTATCCTTACTGGATGTTTGGTGATGACTTTGGATTGGATAAAGATAGACGTGGAGAACTGTACTACTATGTTCATCAACAGTTTTTGGCTCGTTATTATCTCGAGAGATTGTCCAACGGACTTGGAGAGATCGAAAGTTTTTCATGGTATAAGCCAATCAAGACAGGTTTTAACCCAAACGTGAAACACCACAACGGATATCCCATGCCGAATAGGCCTGATAACTATAACGTTAACAGACAAGAAAATGTGTACTATCTTGAAGAGGTTGCTGATTATGAGAGACGCATTCGTACAGCCATCGACCAAGGATTTGTCACTTTGGTGAGTTTGTCACAGTTATTAATAAAAATCTTGGAAATAACAAGGGTTCAAATAGCTAGATAGCGTTACAATGGTGAGAGATGTGATCGATATCTGTTTATGTTGATGATATAATGAACTGAAAGACTTGATTTGAGTGGAATGACATTCACTATGTCGAGTGAAGGATTCATGACAATAGTAGTGCGTCTCGTGACAGACTCGTGGAATTGAGTGAGGATTCTTGCATCGTCCTTCCAGTTTATACAAATAATGCAGTACACATTAGGTATATTACAAGAGATATTGTCACGATTAACCAATCATAACAGACCCTACTAATCTAGTTATGATTGAGGTAATGCTGACAATTATTATCGTTATATGTACCGTTTTAAAAAAAATCGGTTAGGTACATGTTCAAACACGCGCGTTAATACAATCTTACTCCCTACTTAATTTATCGTTTGTCAATTTATGGCTACGGCCGTATGTTGTAGCTTAGCCACTGGGAAATGCCAATAGAAATGGCGTATTTCAAAAAAATACTATCTTATTCTTAAGTCAATAATTATTATAAATCAAACATTATTCGTAGAATGTTTATTACATTTGAATGGTCAAAAACATAGCTTATAATCAGTATCTTTAAAATTATCTTTAAATGTGTAATCTTGCCGATTTTTTGAATAATAAAATGCCAAATTCTTGTCAAAGTTGGGATCACAGAGATTATCAATATATTTTTTTATTGTAAATATTTCACTATAATAATGTCAACATAAATTTTACTGATAGTTTTATTAATGCTTTTAAAAATTAATAAATATAAAAAATCTTAACACCATTTCACATGGAGGTACTGAAATATGACTATATTCTAAAACATTAGAGCGAGAGGTTTAAAAGAATACTATTTTATACAGTCATCAAATGTTTAAAATAAATATAAAGGATCATAAGGCTTCAAAATTATGTAAATAGATTATCTACAACATTTAAGGAATGTCCAGGATCATGCTTTTAAAATAGCATAAAATCTCCATTTTGATCTACGCTGAGCATGTGGGCCGTTAAGTAAATATAAAAAAAAAACATTAAAACTATGAATTAATCGAAAGTCGTTTCTATATTATATAAGATAAAATTAAATTTGAATAATAAACATGACCACAAAATAATTTATGATTGCCCGAAGTGATAAAACCATTTCCGAGTTTTCTATTAAAATTTAATAATTATCACGACATGTTCACCTGTATCACAAGTCACGACATTACTATCTATATTACGACATATGTAACCGTATTCACGACATTCAAATACCTTTATCATAATAAAATGAAGACTATCTCTGAAATTTTACAGTAGCGTAGAGGGGCGTGTACACACCCTCCAAAAGAAAAAAAACTTGCTAGTCATTTTTTATATATCTCTGGAAATAAAAAAGAATACATTGCAGACAATATAACTAAAACATTTTTCAAAACAATAACGAAGAACACACTTCTTTGTTTCAAAAATGAATTTCAAAATTTACCTGTTTAAGGGGGAGAGGCATGCCAGCAGAGAACCTAGCGGAAAATAAGAAGCTTGCAATTTGAATTTTTTTTGATAATTTACAATTTCAACTGTATTAATTAATAAATATGTATCTGAAAACATTAAAAAGATTTTTTATTTTTTTTTTAAATTTAAAGATAAACTTACAATTGTAAAAAAATGTACTAAAATGTGAATTCGCTGCAGGGTAACATCTTATTATTACATTATATTTTATGGTCATATATATTATTAAAATTTAGTTTATTAAATTTTAGATTTTTTGTTGTTTATATTTTTGACTTCTTCTTCTTCTTCTTCTTCTAATCATCGATTTTTATAAAAATATAAATGTGTATAACTTGAAATCCTTTTTATTTATATTTATTTTAGGCATGGTCCCAATATTGAAGCTCAATTCGATATAAATAAAAAGAATTTAAAGTTATACACATTTATATTTTTATAAAAATCAATGTTTTTTCAAATAAATATAAAACGATGAGTTAGTCAAAAATCTAAATGACAAAAAATCTACGACTTGATAACCTAAATTTTAATAATAAATATGACCATAAAATATAATTTAATAATAAGATGTGACCCTGCAACAAATTCACATTTTATTAATTTTTTTACAATTGTAAGTTTATCTTAAAATTAAAAAAAATAATTTTTTAATGTTTTCAGATACATATTTATTAATTATTACATTTGAAATTGTAAATTATCAAAAAAAATCTCAAATTGCAAGCTTCCTATTTTTCCGCTAGGTTCTCTGCTGGCGTGCATCTCCCCCTTAAATTAAGGTCTCAACCAGACTAATATACATTTGCCGATGACCATGTCGAGCAGAGGTGTTGGAAGTCCCCAGCATCCACGCGGCAGGTTTCAGACAGCGGAAAAACCTTTTTAATAATTCTATTAAAACATTATCAAACTTACGTCTTTCACTTTCCGGGTGAATGCTTTGGCCTCTATTTCTGTGATTTTAGATACCGACATCTAAAAATACACAAAACAACTTCTAAAACCAGCAAGTGACTGGCGAAACATCAGGATAAATTTAAAATTAAGGAAATAACTACCTAAAATGCAAATCTTCACGTGTCATTTCTGTTCATGAAGAACATCGAAAGGCAACAAAAGTAAACTAGACATCGAGTAAGCCGACAAAAAAATACACTCCTGTTAAACCTTGTTTAAACTTTGTTTCAACTGTCAATACCAAATATATCGGTATACAGGAGGACTTCGACTCGAAAGTGTTTTTCTAAATTATATAATGTTCAATAATCAGAATGATATATTCTTAAATCTTGTGAATTATTCGTTTGAATAAAAAAAATAGCTAATTATAAATTATTATCAAGTGCAAGTAGTTACTTAAAAAATATTGGAGAAATTCCACGACGTCGGTTAGTAATCAAAGTAATAGTAAAATAGTTACCTACTTTGATTTAATAAACAAAAATCGATTGCCAAAGTAGCGTGATTTCGAAGAATGCTGATGAGTAGGTGTTTAATGACCAATAGTTAAATATTTGTCGCTATTAGTATGTCATACCGTAGCATAATGGATGAATGCGACGATTGGGGCGTTTACCCGTGGAGATGCCGGCTTCGATTTCCGGCCGGTTGGCTTACTTTTTTCAAAAAAAGTTTTTTCTATTAGTTATAATATACTCTCTCAGAAAGTGTTTTTCTAAATTATATAATGTTCAATAATCAGAATGATATATTCTTAAATCTTGTGAATTATTCGTTTGAATAAAATAGATAGTTAATTATAACTTGTTTGTTATTACACAGCAAATAACATGGTGGTAGGTTATATTAAATCGCTAAGGTTTAACATGTATCTTTTAAGTTGATAATTCAGCGAAGGACTGGAGTGTCCTTATAACTTCTACACAGGAACGAGGTCTCTAGACAACTGTCAAATTCTTATTTCCGCTTCGCCGCTGTCTATGCCCCAAACATGAGCATAGACAATGGCGTGGCAGTCGTAGAGTTGGGTAATACCTCTACAAGACAACTTATACTGGTGAATCTATAATTAATGTTAGTAAGATATATTTTATTTTATTTTATTTTCCTACGTATATTCAATGGTAATAATATTAATGTTAGAAAATATTTTAATCATAGATTAATGGAACGAAAATAAATCTTAAGAGCTACAAAGATATTGATTACTTGGGCCGCTTCATTGAAGGAAATAAGAACTTAGAAGACATCAAGTTCTTCGACTACCTTACTGTCCTCACTAGATTTCTTTTGGGAGCCGGAGTCTCTACACTTAATAAGTGAGTAAACGATTTAAGACTATAGCTAAACAACTTAAGCACGAACCTGCGCAGAAGCACACTTATTTTCATGCGCATATTATAGTAGGTGAGTGAAAAGTCTATTTTACACGATATAATAGTATATTTTTATCAGGAGTGAAGACTCCATACCAGGCGATTATTGAAAGCCTACCTTCTTATTAAAAATATTTTGTAATTTCATATTGACATATTTATATAATCACTTGATTATTTTACATTCTATAAAAACAATTAAATTTACCAACGACAGATGTCGTATAATATGTTGGAATCTATTACACATATTACAAAACAATTTGCAAAGGTTTAAAAAAAAATATACCACAGTGCGCCATCTGTCTTGACGTAAATAAATGTCGGATTATTTCTCAATGAATTGTGATATTTTTTGTATGGACTTTACGTCACGTAACCTCAGTCAGTCTATTGAAATGTATGAAATATGGTAGGTTGGTAGGCTCTTATTCTATGGCGTTTAATTGCATATTAATAAATATAGATTGTTTTTAAAAATAAAGAAAATAGTTTTTATTCATTAGTATTAATATCGTATTATCTTCTTATTTCTGGTAAGTATACTTGACAAGTGTGCTCTTTTTCTCAGATCTACACAGCCTACCTCTTTCCAAAATTTACCCTTCGCCATTGATATTTATAGTTTTATAATGAATACCAGGTCCTCATCTCGATCGGTGTATTATGCGTCAATTACATTAAGCTACTTTACGAGCTGTTTTTTGGCAAATTTACAATTTGCCTGTTAAGTCGCCCAGTGTAATCATTGAAAAATCTAACAAGCAGTTTGTAAACAATCTACAGAGAAAAGTTGAAAGCCGGTGAACTTTACACGCTACACTTCGGCGTGTGGGCCTACTGCGTCTGCGCAGTAGAGCGTATTAGCAACCTCCCGGTAAAAAAGCGAACTACGTTATGTCAAAATAGTCGCCGGCTTGTGGCTTCTCAGCGAATGGAAAGTTTTGTTTGTTATCATCACAATCGTGGTAGCTGAATCGCCCGCTTTTAAATTTGCCAACAAACAGTTCGTAAAATAGCTCAATGTAATTGAAGCTTTACAAAAAAAATTACAAAGACAAGCACGGGAAATTATTGTTTTTAATGTTACCGAATATTTAAAAGTTATGAAAAGACAGTACGATTTTAAATATAATATTGTTAAATCGGCAAACGAAGCAACTGGCGTACCTATTAGCATCATTTAAAGAGTAATGCGGGAGAGCGAAAAATCTATAGATATGACGTAACATAAAATTTTTGATCGGCTATTCCTTAATAATTACACTCCGAATAAATGAAAAAAATGCTGTGAGCACGATATAAAATCGAAGATTCTTACAAGACAAGTGATTTTGGAGTAGACACATATATGGAAAACTTAATAATAAAAATTGGTGCATAGTTATTTGTTTTCCCTTTCAATTATTTTTTTCTTTGTATTTTTATTACAATATGATTTACCTGTTCTTTGTATTCTAAACCCCTTGAATGTTGTGAACATCTTGAAATAATAATTTGTTATATTATAATCAATAGTTTTTTAACATGTATAAATGTTTTACCGCTCGCCGTGACGAATACAATAAAATTATGTGCACAAATTTCAAACGTAACGCAGAATGTTACCAGCCGGGCACCTGACGTTTCTCGTCCGATCACTGCAGTTAAGCAACATTGCGTGCGGATACTTGTTGGATGGGTGGCCGCTTGTTTATGGTATAAATAATATTAACTGCGAACGTTCGAATCCCATAGCTGACAAATAGTTTTATATTTTATTTTATTATTAATTATATTATTAATTAATTTTTTTAACCTTATTAAGACAAATATACGTAAGTGAATACGTATTGTTATATGCAAAATAACATTTTGACATTTTTGGCATTTTCAAGACCTGCTTAGACTAAACAATTGATGATAAAAAATATCTTATATCTACAAAATATTTAAAATTGTGTATGGTTTAATGGCATAATTTTAGATACATTTAATAATTAAATAAATATTTATGACTTGGATTTAAGGTTTAATTTAATTTTTAAAAGTAACAAACACTATCTTCATCAGTGGTCGGTAACCTTTTGAGAGACTGGGTAAAAAAATCAATTTTGAAAAAAATATTTGGTTAGTGGGTAAATGCTGAGTACCTCTACTACATCGAAGTACATTGGAATATGGATATGTGTCTTCAATCGCTCTCAGACATGTTCCAATGTACTTCCGTGTAGCGGAGATACTCAGCATCAGGCTACTGATGCATTTCTTTAATAACTAATTTTAATTATTACATGACATTACTAACGCTCATTGCCTTAACATGTCAATATATTAAGCTAGCTGTGACTAGAAAATGTCACTGAAATCGTTTTGTATAATATACGTCACTAAATTTATGAACATAAAACTAAATAATGTGTAAATTATCTTAATTACAGGGCCGACTATTTGCCTGGTGCAATGGAACAATTCCAAACCGCCATGCGTGACCCCATGTTCTACCAGTTGTTCACTCGCATCATGAGATACTTCTTTCGTTTCAAGAAATTCCTTCCACCATACACCAAGGACGATATCTGCTATCAGGAATTCAAGGTCGACAACATTCATTTGACTCCCATCACCACTTTTATGGAAGACTACGATTACGACATCACCTGTGGATGCATCTTAAATAAGCAAGAACTTGACTCTAAGACAGAGAATTATGTGTTCTACGCCCGCCAGAGACGTCTCAACCACAAGCCTTTCTCAGTGACCTACAGTATTACCTCAGACGAAGATGCCAATGTCTCAATCAGATTGTATTTGGGACCAAAATACGACAGCTTTGGTAACGAGATCAGCATGAATGACAACAAATACAACTTCATTGAGCTAAACCGCTTCAAGTACTCTTTAAAATCTGGAAAAAACTCCATCAACCACGAGAACATACACTTCAGTGGAAACGCTTTCGACAGAACCCATACCCGTGATGTGTACAAGGCAGTTACCGATGCGCTTGCCGGTAAAAGAGAATTCCATCTTGACCAGACCGAAGCTCATAATGGATTTCCATTCAGACTTATAATGCCCAAGGGTAGAAGGGGAGGTATGAAGTTCCAATTATACGCTATTGTTACTCCCTTCCAACCAGCCAATGTACCTTACGGAACTAACTTCCCTTACATATACGCTTCAGGAGTAGGAAGTGGAGCACGTTACTCAGAAGACTTGCCCTTCGGCTTCCCTCTGGATCGTACAATCGTTGAAAACGACTTTTTCTGCGACAACATGTTCTTAGGAGATGTTACCATCTACCACGTCAATATTAACTAACTCGTAGAGTAAATGCCTTATATTGCGCCCTTGCATCCATTTCCCATATTATTATAAATACTGTCCGTGTAATAAACAGCTGGTCTGCAATTATTTGTCGCTTACACAAATGGCTGGCTTATCAATGCAGCCTAATTCCTCTTATATGTTTTTGTCTTTTTATGCCCAGCGGGTGTGCTTTAATGTCCTCTACCAATTAAGCTGTGTGCTATGTCATATCTATCTGTACGTCGTATTTTTTCAAATGATTTTTCCTAGTGGTTGATTATAATATTATATTTTCAAAGTACGTATGTTCAAATAAAGACTGTTACATTCCCAAATGTTGCGTATTATTCGTTGAACAATAAAAAAAAGTTTAATAGTTTCTGCGGTTTATGATACTTATAATTTTGTTTTATCAAACCTTATTTGTTGGTAAAAACAACCTCTTCATACATTCGAGATATTTCACTGTTGCATTGAAACTCAAGATACTTTTTTATTCATAATGGTAGTTTTATAATACTATATAAGCATGGCCTCCACATCTTGAAGCGGGCCTTCAGGCTGGAATCTTCGGCGGGCCTCCCTATCTATCGCTAAGGTTAAAGGCAGAATGACGATCTACAGTTGTGTATTCCAAATAGTGTTCGAGGTAAAATTTAGTTTTATAGCAATTTTTTGTATTTTTTAATACACCTAGTTGATTTATGGAGAAATAATAATCAGAAATTGCATCACATAACTACATACTTTTAATGTTAGTAAGTATTCCTAAAGTGTAAGAGCGCCGCAGGCAAATTTTTTTACTATTAGTGCAACTTTGTGATGTGTGACTATTTCACTTGGCTGGTCGATACGCTACACCGGGCCCCTAGGCTAGAGCCCTATCAGCCCCTCCCCCTTGTGGGGGCTATGTATATAAGGCCATGTATATAAAATGATATTTTAGAAAAATTATCTTTATTAAAAATTATATTAAGGAATAGGTCCAGGAAAACTATTTTTTTAAAAAATCACCATTTGCGACTTTCCGGCCATAAATTTGTAAGGTTTGAAAAGAAGTGAGATGTTACTCTGAAATTATTTTAGTAAACGCATTTTAAAAAAAAAACAGAAATTTATCAAAACAAATTCAAAAGGTGACACAAATAATCTACCAATGCATTAAACTATCCATCCAATAATAGTTTGTCAATAAAAATTAAATTTAAATTAAGAAATTGGCTATTACCCCAATGCTTACGGGCCGCACAAAATTGTGTTTTTGCTAATTACTTTTCAAATGCAAATTAACACGTTAATTACAAAATAATTAAAAGGGCCCATAAGCATTGTGTTAATATTTCATAATACATCAGGACACTAAACCAAAGTATATTCTAAAATTATTAACATAGAACAAAATATGAAGCAATAAACACTAATTACAATAACACATTTCAATATAATTACCAAACAAATATTTATGATTAAATAATATTCAATAATAGTTTATAATTCGTGTACAAAAATTACAATAAAATAATTACAAGATTAAAAGATTTTTTTTTATATACAACGTTTTTAAATTTTATGTTGAATCATATAAACTTGACTTGACTAGCTTAAGCGATCAAAAACATTTGTAGTTGACATGTCATACTGATTTCCATAGTAACGCACGTATATATTATTAATTTAGTTACTAGGACCCCAGACCCCTAGCAACCAATAATGGTGTCGAAATAACTTTTCATAGAAAACAGAATTAACTGAAAATGAATTCAATTGTACTTAAAGATGGCTAAAAGATGATATTTAAAATTTGCATTGGCATCGTGTTCTGATATATTCTAAAAGTTTCAAATGTCTAGCTAGTCTAGAAGTTAGTTAAAAATCGATTGCAAGATTTGTACCGGACAAATAAGAATACAAGCTAAGAAACACGTTGTAAAATATACTTAGAATAAGGTATTTTGAGTTGTTTCCCTATAGAACCAAGGTGTCTAAGGCGTGTGAAAGAATTTTATTCGATTTAGGTATTTAATATTTTGGACCAGTTTCATCTGCATCAGAGGGACATTATCAAGTAGTAAAGCATATATAACAATACAGATATTAATACTAACCAATTTAAAAAGAAACAAAAAAATATTAATTAGCTTATCATTAGCTTGTCGTTAAAATATCAATTTAATCAAATTACGGTACATAAGCTAAATAAAGTGAATATTAATATTTCAATAATAAATTGTTTTTTTTACAACATGTAGATCTTAATATCATAATATATTATGGGCCTCCAAAGTCTAGAGATTTGTATTAACAGATTTTTGTTTTTACGAGAAATGGATGTAAGCCACTTGCTCTACCTATTAGGTCCATTCTCTGATTCCAAGCACAAATTTAAAAACAATATTATATTGTGTATTTGCCACACCCAGGATTTGAGCACGTACAACGCGTAAGCCGCTTAGTCATCGAGGGCGTTGTTATTAGAAATTAAATAAACAATTCGTCTAAAATCGAAATTCAGGAAATTCAGCGTCGTCATCCCATTGTTATTATATTTTTATATAAAACACAGAATGACCACGAATCTCTTTTGGTCTAAAATAATGATAAACTGAAGTACGTATTAATAATATGTGTATATGAGTTGCCTAGAGTCAAAACTCACATATTCCAACAATCGAGTTCTGAGATAAGCACAAAAAAACCACCAGAGCACTATTTTTTTGTAAATAGAAGAAAAGTATTAAACTTATAATTTAATATATAATACTCCTATGGCTGCAGACACAAAACATACTATGAGAAATAGTGCTTCCTGATTAGTTAGAACAGCCTCAGTGACAGAACTCACATTATCCATTGAAACATGTGAGTTACGACACCCACAGTCAACTTTATCAACGATTTACATATGGTTTAAAGTGACTTTTTATACCTAACTATTTTTCTTTATATAGATTAATTCCTTTAGAATCACTTGGTACGAGTATATTTAACTCAAAAATTACCAAATTGCAAAATGTGAGTTATGACTCATATTCTTCTTCATCACCACAAAAGTAAAGAATATAATAACTTAGCTGCATGCCTCTCAGCATTCAGCGTTACGCAAGTGGAAAACTGTGACATTCTTGATATGGTCTCCACCTAGAAGGAACTCTTCCTTGTTCTCTCCAACCTTCGAGCTGATCAAATATCACGACGGAATATTGGTTAAGCCTTTTATTAGCGGCAACGGTGATACTCAATTCTTTTAAAACTTGTAATATTGTCTTGCATCCATCGGAGCAACCTCCACCAAATCTCGACTTCGCATCTCTCCTACTGACGACTCTCCACCTACACTTCCTGGTCATCCCCAAACACAGCGGGCTCATCCCCCACCAATGAGACCCGCAAATAGACGAATATTTTTGGACTATTATCTATTATTCTTTTCTTTTTCTTTCGACCATGTTTGATCCTAATAGGATCATATGGGCCTCCACAGAGTAGAGGTTTGCATTAACAGATTTTGTTTTTTACGAGAAATGGATGTCAGCCACTTGCTCAACCTATTAGGTCCATACCCTGACAGACACAAATTGAAAAATAATATGTGTACTTGCCAGACCCAGGATTCGAACCTGGGACCCACAGCGTTATAGTGAAACGCTTAAGCCGCGCGGTCACCATGGGTCTTCAATATCATCAATGAAATCATAACTTGCTATATTGCGATTCTCAATAACAGTGGTTTATCTGAGTTGTTCCACTGTTGCTTTGAAGTAATAGGACAATTTATAGGGGTAAAATCATTACAAAGTATAGCCTTCAGCAATCGATTGGCCTACTTAACTCACTGTTGCTTTCAGGTAGCGAATTTCTGCATATCAAAGAAAACTCGTTATTTAATCACGATACTGGAAGTATTAAAGTGATGATTTTGATTTAAACGACGCTTTTAACATAACGGTACTTTTTCAAACAGGGGCTCAATTATAAAGGGTGTTTTATTTTTTAATTAACTATTTTTTTATTCAACGAATAATTCACAAGATTTGTTGACAAATTAAATTTTTAATTCTTCACAAGAGTAAGATACAACAAAAAATCTTGAAGTGATCCGTGACGTCGATTAGTAATTAAAGTGATACTTTGATTTAAAATACAAAAGCCGATCGCCAATAGAAGCTCAATTTGGAAAGCGCTTCAGAGAGTATTACGAGCCATTAGTTAAAATTTGTCGCAATTAAGTATGGCGCCTTTATCATGCACCTATGCGCATGGGGCGTAAACCGAAAAGATGCAGGCTCGATTCCTGCGGGGTGTCTTACTTTTTCAAAAAAGATTTTTTCTATTGGTTATACCTAATATATTTTCTCAGAAGTGTTTTCAAAATTATGGATGTTTTATTTGCTTAGATATAACTTACGAAAAGGTTTACTGTCAAACTAAGCTTTGATACTGCGCTCACTTTTTGCGATTTATAATCAGTATAATCTGGCAAATCAGCATAAATAGAGTCCAAATTTACTTTTAAAATCAGTAACTTTACCGCAAAATTGCGTCCAGCTATGAGTCTCATTTTTGGTCTAACGAGTTTGTCGATAATTGAAGGCGTCCCCGGAAAAGGGGTCTATCTATATTATAATACATCGTGTCAAAAAGTGATTTTATTGACTAAAACGGGTCTATATAGATAGCATTGCTCACGATATTGGAAAGTTTTATTATTTTAACAGCCACAATTTTTGAAATATTAGCAACACTAAAATGATTACCGTAGAAAAGCGTTCTATAAGCGAATATGATTATTTGGTACAGTTAGGTTATGAGGAATACAACGGTAAACACTTTTCAAATAGCCGATACACTGGATTATTTGTTAGGTTAACCTAACCAAACCTAACCTAACCTAACCTAACCTAACCTAACCTAACCTAACCTAACCTAACCTAACCCAACCTAACCTGACCCAACCTAACCTGACCTAAACTAACCCAAACTAACAAATAATCCAGTATATCGACTATTTTCAAAATGTGTTTTCCGCTGTATTCCTCATAACCGAACTGTACCGATTATTTTATTATCCAAAATAAAAAAATTGTCAATGATAAAGAGTGTTTTCATGAACATAAATATTATCACAGATATATTCCAAAAAGTCCGCATGATCGAATAAAACGTTTTTTTCCTCTCCTGAACCATTTTGTTTTCGCATCTAGACCCCTTTTCCGGGGACGCCTTCAATTAAATAAGACCAATAATTGAGAATAGACCTTACAAACTCCATTACATTCACAAAATTACACCGTTTGGTGCGGTTTATATGCTGGTGGTATCATCGGACCGTATCTATGTATTATAAAATGAGGCCAGAGCTCGCCTTTGTGTCAATGGATATTGTTACCCGACCTTGAACAATGATTTTTTTTTTAAATATGGATGACATTGATCCGGAGGAGGTTTGTTTTCAACAGGATGGTTCTATGTGCGGCGACCGCAACCATCGACCTATTTAAGTTGATTTCGAGAAATGGATCTAGTAATCTGAATTGGCAGTCGTGCTATTTTACACTTCTGGATTATTTATTAGATACTATTTATTAACAAACAATTCGTGATATAAAATCACTAAAGTACTCGAAAAAATGGCCCAAAATTTGACGTCCAGAATGCGATTAGCCAAGAACAGCCGCGGTGGCCATATGCTTGAAATCATTTTCAAATGTTAATGCCATGTACTCAATGACATTATTAATGGACAACGCACTCAATACAGTAGCTAGCAAGTAAATTCGCGCATAGCGACATTTTCACATGTATAGGTAGACGTCACGAAATTTCCATTATGCGATATCACGCATCGGGAAATTATTGCAATATCACCTTTATTGTAATGGCGTTAGAACAGTGTTTCTAATGTTAATGTTCATTTGAACGAACCCGTTCGAACGGAGCCATTCGGCAGACCCAACAAAAATCATCGGGAATTTACAGCAATATCACCTTTATTGTAATGGCGTTAGAACAGATTATGCCATTCGGCAGACTTGACAAAAGAGTGAGTGTCATTTTTTTCTAGATGCTTCGTCCATATTAATGTCATTGCATGTACCTATGTATCTTTCGACACGTTTTTTTTTATTGAAAGTTAATTTTTGTGTTTTTTTATAACTTAAAGTTCTATCGGGCTTAAGAAAACACCATGTATATCATTAAACAAATAAATAATATTAAATGTAAAATTTAACATAACATAAATAATATATATTATTATTTTTCGGCAAAAAACACCATAAAGAGTTCAGTCACTCTTTTTCTCGTACGAAGCGCCGATTAGTGTTGCCAACTGTCGTTATTCAAAAAATTCAAGATAGATTTTTAAAAAGTATGCTAGTTGGCTAAAAAACAAACAAAAAATTTAAAAACAACCGTTTAAAAAAATAGTCATAATCACAAAAAAAAAAATTAACACGTTCAATCCTGAGATCATAATAATATGGGCTAGCGCATCTATTCTATACACAAGGCCATTATCGGCAGCTATTGAGGATGGTTTATCATAATATGTTCGCATTGGAGTGTTATAATTTTTGTAACAATAAGTTAGCCGTGTACTGGCGTATGCATATAACAGCAAACTGCATTCAAGCTATTTACTGCAAATTTGCATGTATAAACCTAATTTGAATCTGTCAAATAGTAACGTCACGTCGCTGACGTAATACGCGTCATGCCCTGGCTAATGTTACCAACTTTGAAATTTAAATTTCCCGATAATTATTTTGAAATTGTGAATAGGTGTAAAAATGTGCAAACTTTACCATATAAATTTAATAATATAAATGAATAATTATCATGAACTTTAAATAATTTATTTGTTATAAAATCATATTTATTTTATACTTCTTAATGCACAAAATGATAAAGTATACCCAGTAAATATTTCCATAATGGAATGGCAATACAGCTTCGCGGACTCGTTGACAATATTACATACATCTCCATCGATCCACGATCTGTATACATTTTTACAAGCATTTAGCATCATCATGAATCCGATTATAGCACAACGGCACGTTTCAAGTCTCCTACTAAACGCTTGTTGTGATGAACTCATTTTAGACGTATATTAAAGTGACACTGACAGCTCGCGCAGATCGCTGCCATTTTAAGTTTGGTGCGCATTCCTGTACGCATCTTCGTGACGTATGCATTTTTTATAGTTTTCTTATTTAGCCGATAAACCGCTTACTGCGTTGAATGCGGTTCAAAAGTGTATGAATACGGCAGTTAAACAGTAAAAACTGCCTATCTCGCTATAAAAGTTAACACAGCCAAGAGAGATGCTGTTAAAACATAACACTTATTGTAACAATTACAACGAACTTATTGTAAATATTATAATAGGTACATCAATACAAAAATATAAAAACTACCCTCGATAACGGCCGATAGCAGTCTTGTGTATTATAGAATAGATGCGCAGATGCAAATTTTAAAAGTCAGACGCCATTCATAAATGCTAGATTTAGTAAGAAGAACGCTAACTTGGCAACGCTGGCACCAACGGGAATATCCGTCACTACTAGATTAATAACGTAATATTAAAAAAAAACATATATTTTTCACAGTTATTTTGGTTAAATCACCAGTTTTCGATCACAGATATTTGTACGAAGATGGGAATATATACATATTATTAAGTTGTTAGCCGACATCAGCAAAAACGGGAGTTTGTACAATACTGTGAAGAAGTCAATCCTGTTTTTTTTGTATTTTTTAATTATCTATTTATTATCAAATCCATGATAACGAATCTCGCATTATTTATTTTAGTATAAAAAGCTACGGACATCTCGAAATGACACAGTTTATTAGTACCCACTGCATACTTCCAACATGAAGTTCTTTTTCTTCTTCTTTATGGTGACCTTGTTAGGTTTTGTGTGGGCAGATGTTCTTAAAAAGCCAATTGTTGAATTTGAAATTGGTAAGTAAAATCATTACACATATTAATAATTGTAGTTTTTAGTTTCATCAGTTTATTTACGCACAAAACTATGATATCGATATTATAAACATAGTATGCCCATTTCGGTGAATATTGAGCTAATATGTAAGGAATTCTAACGGATTCAAGCTCTACTATTCCATTCAAGTCGTTTCTCGCGACCCGGGTTTCACCTTTCGGCATTGTCAGGCGTTGTATACACTCACTAAAGGCAAACACACACTGACAACGAACACTCTTAACTCTACCTTAAATAGTAAATCAATACAATAAAGTAGGTAAAAACTCCATTACCTACCTATCTAGTCAGAGGTTACAAAAAAAAAGAAAAAATACATTAAACAAATTATGAATAGTTGAAGTGTCAGTAAAAAATCTAATTAGTAAAAACCTTATCTGGATCTGGATCTTACAATACACTGGATAGCATATTATAATAATAAATCGTCAAACCTAATAATAGTACTTCTCACCTCTTAAGTGTAGTATTTTTATTGTTTATAAACAATAATGACCTATTATTAGGTTTGACGAATTTAGTATTTAAATTCAAATTCCATCAAGTACCTTCGGTCGAAAGTATTAATATAATATGTAAGGAAGTATTTAACAGTGGTGAGTGGTGGAGGTAGGCGGTTAATATTTGATATAAAAAGTGCTTTCATTGAACTAATAATAAAATTTGGAGATGGTGCTGGTTAGATTTTAAAATTTTATTAACGCCTGCCTGAATTAAATCATAGTAGTTTATGTATGCTATGGGACTCCGACAAAAATAGTGCACACTTTTTCAGTCATACTTATTTGTTTTCGTTGAATTAAGAATACATAATCAGGTACAGACGGTTAACTGTTTAAAAATATCTAAAATTTTGTATGGTTTAATGGCATAATTTTAGAAATTTTATAGATAGACAAATATTTGTTGACTAGTATCTATTAAGGCTTGGATACGCAGGGCTTAATTGAATTATTTTAAAACCTAATCAATACTATATGCAATGTGTAGTCTTAATTCAATGAAAACATTTACCTTTTATTTTGTTAACTGTCAATTCATGGTGGAACTGCATTGTATTGTTGTTTTTATTTAATAAAACGCATTTTTTTTTTGTAGTACTTATTCCACTTTTAATCAATAGATTAGGACCGGTTTCGTCCGCCTCAGAGGGACATTTTCAACATTTTTGAATAAACAGAGTTGAAAATGTCCCTCTAAGGCGGACGAAACCGGTCCTAATCTATTGATTAAAAGTGGAATAAGTACTACAAAAAAAATTGCGCTTTATTAAATAAAAACAACGAAAACATATACGTTTGACTGACAATGTGGAGTGTACACTATTTATGTCGGATTTTAACAGCCTACATCCACCCTTCGCCACCGGTATTTAGTCCACATCTTTACTTTGTCCAAATATTGTAGATGAGATATATTTGACCATTTCTTCCTAAATAAAAACAACACTTACAAAAAATCTCTAAAATACCTACACTTTTATTCGGGTCTTGTTTTTTTAGTCAAAGAACATGTTGCTAGAATCGCCACATTTAATTAAATTGTAACTTACTTACTTCACTGTGTCACGATCCAGCATTAAGACATAGGGCAAGCACAAGTTCGCGCCACTTCCCTCAGTCCATCACCAACACTCGCGCCTGCAATACTTGTATGGCCTTGTACAGATGGCGCGATTTGCGCGTAAAAACTCGCGCGCGGTCGAGGTACAGGTGACCTCATTGAGCTGTCCACATGCACTCACGACGTATCGCGGTGAGATACGTATCATCTCGACAAGGCCTAAGATGCGGGTACCTAAGATGCGGGTACCTAAGATGCGGATACCTAAGATGCGGGTACCTAAGATGCGGGTACCTAAGATGCGGGTACCTAAAATGCGGGTACCTATTGCGTTGACATCCGGTAACACAACTACATATTAAAATATTGATACGTTGTTCGGCTTTTGAATATCTGTACACACTTTCACTGGCCGAATCACGCGTATCACTGCTAGATAAAGGCCTTCCCAACCTTCCTTCACTCTTCTCGGTCCCTAGTTCTTTGTTGCGTCATACATCCACCGAACTTTATGAGTTCGTTTATACAGTGGGTTTAAGGGCGTCTCTGTGGGCGTTCAGTACCCCGCGGATACCACTGTTAAGACGGCATTTATCCAGCGGTTGTCCACTCGCCTGAAAATATGTATTCGATGAAAAATATATGCCATGCCTTTGTAGAGGTTCTACCCAACTCTATAACTGACGCGCTATTATCTACCCTTATGTTTAGAGCATAGACAATAGCATGTCGGAAATGATAGTTGTCTAGAGACCTTCAATATATGTAGAGGCTACAAGCCCACTAAGTCATTTTCCAAATTATCAAGATAAACTTTTACACGTAACACATAGTTTAATGTCTTCTTCTTGGTATGCTCATGGTTGAGGATCGTGACCACTTTTTAATGTTGCCATCCTTTAAGCGACTGAGACTTTCCATCCTTCTCGATCTTCCGCTTCTCTCAGGGTAGAATGAATGGTGCCCCTAGTCACCTATTTTACTTGGTCGCTCTAGTGCGCAGACGCTCTTCCTGTGCTTCGCCTTACCTGGAGGCCACCCAAAACCGCCAGTCTCTCCAGGTTGTCCAGTCCGCGCCGGACAATATGTCCAAAAAACTGCAGCTGCGTCTCAGACATATTGTCGAGACGCAGCTGCTTTATCTGCAGTATCTGGATGATTGACTGGTTTGTCCTGTTACCATGGTAACCATATTATTTAAATTTACCGCCCTCCATATCTATAGTCAATCAACTGTGAATATTCTTTCAATTCCATAATACTGACTAAATATCTTATAATTTATAGCCAACAACGTGTTCTTAGAGAAGCAAAAGAGGGTGTTTGACATATTGAACCATATTATACAACATACCCTAATTAATGAGCAGAGGCAAATTGCCATGGAGTACGACTTCCTTGCCAACAAGGACAATTTTGTGGTAGGATAATTTTCTTTTTTTAAATCTAGTATAATATTAGAAGGACATCGAATTTAATGGCCCCACGAAACCACACTAGCCTCTTATAATACCCGGTCTTAATCGGGCGTATCAGGGGACCCTGGCTCACATACTGGAAAAGAGAGAAACAGATTAATATTAAAAACCGTAGAAGCTAAAAAAATTGACTGCATTAATTAAATGTAATTCCTATACATGATTGTATCTAATCAACAGTTTAATAACTGTGATTCCTGCGGATTATTATGTGGTTATTTTTTATATGTTCTCTTCTGTATACATAATATGTACTTATTTACATATATTATAATTATTTAATTAAAATTATGTATTTTTTCTTAATTTCTTCCTTCTCTTTAACTTTTTTTGATCGTTTGGAAAAATTAATGTCCTGATCTGTGACTTTGGAAATCTGGCAACCCGGGTGTGAAGCATAATTTTTTTATGACTGGGAATGTCTCAAGAGCAATTACCCAAGATTATGTTCGCCATGCACTCAAATGTGTTTTGACTGAATTAACATGACCTTAAGTTAAGGTACCCATGGGAGAGATGAGCACGTAGAGGCAATATTAAAAATTATAGTATCAAATTAAAGCTAATTACAAAAAACTGAAAGTGCTCTAGTAGTTTTTCCGATTATCTCAAAACTCGATTTTTGGAATATGTGAGTTATGACTCTGGGCAACTTAAAAATAGTCACCTTTAACAGATTAATTACATTTATTCATTCTACTGATGTCTTAATATTTGAGTCCTCCGAAAACAAGCCAAAACAAACATTTGGCGTCCAAACAAACAAATTTAATATAATTATGTAGCTTTAAGGCTAAAACTAATCTCCTGTTTAGAGCGTGTCTGCCTAAAGGTATTTAGCTCTTAAATTCCACCACGGGGTTGGCTAATAAGTACATCTTATGTTACTTCGTTACTGTTATTTTCGAATAAAAACCGTTCTCTGCAATAACTCTGGGGTATTGAAACCCACCCCACTGCAGTTTCCTGACCTATGCATGCTAATAAATATGATCCTGTTCCAAACCTTATCACAATGATGAAATAATTGCATAAAATATATTACAATAGCTTTATTTTATTTATTACAGAAACCTGAAGTTTTCACAGAATTCATGAGATTTCTAGAGGGAGGCTTCCTTCCAAAATTCAAGATCTTCTCTATGAGTTATGACAAGTACAGATTTGAAGCTATCGCTCTTTTCAACCTGTTCTTCTACGCTAAAGATTTCGATACTTTCTACAAGACTGCTTGCTGGGCCCGTGAAAACATGAACGAAGGTCTCTTCGTTTACTCATTCACCATCGCTGTCCTCCACCGTCCAGACTGCCAAGGACTCCGACTCCCTGCGCCTTATGAAATCTACCCCTTTTTTTTCGTCAAAGCTGATGTCACGGAAAAAGTAAACCATTTCAAGACCCAAGGATATATTTATAATAAAGAAGATAAAGATATATATGGAACAGAGTTTAAAGATCCAAACGTATTCATAATCTACAACAATTACAGTTCCGGTTATGAGGACTACAGCGAGGAACGGAGGATGTCGTATTTCACCGATGATGTTGGTCTGAACACATTCTATTATTACTTTCACCATGATTATCCTTACTGGATGGTTGGTGATGACTTTGGATTAAACAAAGATAGGCGTGGAGAGCTGCACTATTATGTTCACCAGCAATTAATAGCTCGTTACTATCTCGAGAGATTGTCCAACGAACTCGGAGAGGTAGAAAGTTTTTCATGGATGCCAATCAAAATCGGTTACAACCCCAGCGTGAAACACCACAATGGATATCCCATGCCAAATAGGCCTGATAACTATAAGGTTAACATCAAACAAAATATATTCTATATCGAAGAGATTAGAGATTATGAAAGAAATGTCCGCACAGCCATCGACCAGGGGTTTATCACTTTGGTGAGTATGCCACAAATTTAATATTAAAACATAATATTTTGAAAAAAATTATAACAATAAACAATACCAATAGAAAAATCCCGTTGATCCATTGCACGAAGTCAGTTATCTAGTGTCGTCCTGTTAGGGTAGGCAGATTGAACGTCGCTTGGTGGCGGCAGTTACTCAAAGAGTGGCAAATCGAGGAGAATCGTTAGGTATACATAAAAAGCTACCTAAACTTAATAGTAAATAAAAAATCAGCTCACTGGTTGGAAACAAAATATATTAATTAGGTACTATAGAAGTTTTAAATGGACTTCATTTTTTGTCGGGTTCGCGATGTCTTGTTTACTTCCATTATCCTTGGACGTCACGTTCCTGGTGAACAGCAATGACACGTGCATACCTAATTTAAAATGTATCCAAATATTTTTTTCCATTCGCTCGCGAGTTTCGGAAGTTGTCAGGTGTAGTTTTAAATGTAGGTACCTATCTGAAACCATGGACTGGCAATATTGTTTATTGAAGCAGAAATGGCATTTTAGTGGCTTAACTGTACTTATCTTGTTGGTAATGTATCCATACAACACATTTCTTAGGTATTTGAGTCATGAAAGGATGATAAAAAGTACTGTATAAAAAAAATATGATGGCATTTTGTCTTGGGACGTCACTGCAGTTATACACATTGGACATTATGATGCTCTGTCTATAGGATGGTTAATACTTTGGGCCCACGTTGGTCGCCAGATATTATCTATGGTCGCCAGTTATAGTATGTTATAGACATGCGTCGTTCTCGAACGAACGAATCTTTTAAAACTAATCTTTAGCCAGCGAACAAATCGGTCCCGTGTCACCTGGCGCTTTTGTCGTTCGAGGCGAACGAGATTCGCGAGAGTGCGCGCGCAGTATAGGAAGAAACGTGGGTGCGAAGGATACGCTGCCCGGCGAACGGATTATGTCGTTCGGGGCGAACGAGATTCGCGAGAGTGCGCGCGCAGTATAGGAAGAAACGTGGGTGCGAAGGATACGCTGCCCGGCGAACGGATTATGTCGTTCGGGGCGAACGAGATACGCGAGAGTGCGCGCGCAGTATAGGAAGAAACGTGGGTGTGAAGGATACGCTGCCCGGCGAACGGATTATGTCGTTCGGGGCGAACGAGATTCGCGAGAGTGCGCGCGCAGTATAGGAAGAAACGTGGGTGCGAAGGATACGCTGCCCGGCTAGTACTATACATTTTATTACGGCAACAAAAGACACAATTGACCTAATCTGTCCGAACAAATCCCTATCCGTAATTAACCTATTCGGTCGGAGTCCTCATTAAGTGACTCATTTCCCATATCTAGTATGTTACAGTATTTATAAAATGGAAACACTTTTAGCTTAGTATTTAGTTCAGGTAGGTATCACAATTGATAACTAGATACCATACTCGTCACTAGAAACAAATTTCGATAGCATAAGGCCCTTAGTTTTAAAATAGCGGACCTGTTTGAAAAAAAAGGATCAGAGCTAAACAAACTGACTGAGAGATATCAATTACGTAGCCAACATAGAGTTATATCCTAATCCGTTTGCATAGTGCTTGCGACTTCCAGTCAATGAGCAGTGCCATCTATGGGTCTCTTTTTGAAGTCACGCCGCTATATATTATAGGGTTAAATCCTAAGCTATCTACATATCGCTTGCGGCGTCTAGTCAATGGGCCGCGCCATCTATAATACGAGGCTTTAAGCATTATTATCATACAATTATTTTAAGTCAAAAAGTTATTTTTTATAAATATTTAACGTATTTTCAATACATAGGTACTAATGTCAGTTACTTTTTTATTCATAGTATGATGGAACCAAAATCAATCTTAAGAGCTTCGAAGATCTTGAATCATTGGGTCGCTTCATCGAAGGAAGTAAGGACTTGGGAGACTTCAGGTTCTACGACTACCTTGCTACCCTCTCTTTCTTTATTTTGGGAGCTGGAGTAGATGCAAGTGATCAGTAAGTACCTAAACGATTTTTAAAAAAATCTAATTAGTTAGTTGACCTTCAATTTTTTCAAGCTATAACGCGCTCTGGCACTTTTTGTCAACATTATTTACACCCAATATAGATAACCAATCAGTCTTAACATGCCCTACCTAATTAAACCATAATAGATAAAAAATAATATTCGATTTGTAAAATATCTAAAGTTATGTATGATTTAATTGCATAATTTTAGATATTTCATTTATAAACTGTACTGTTCTACTAAGGAAGAAGGCAGTAACTCGCAAAATTTATGAAATTGAGTTATGAATGCCACCCGTTAGGTAATTTTGAAAGCTACATATTCTGTTCTTTTTAAAATCAGAATTATCACTAAAATACCGTTAAAATCCTTAGTGAAAAAATGGACATCTGCTAAAATAATACAAATTTCTTAGCAAAAAGCCAGTAATTGCACCTATTTATTGCATTTACCGCTTGTTTATTATTACTTTATTTGTATTTTAACACCCTACTTATAAAAATTATCACCGTTTTTTATTAATTCACAGTACTAAAGTTGGAAAAAAACCACATTATGTCATTTATCTCGAAAGTGTGTGAGAGTCAGTTACTGCCTTCTTCCTTAGAAAGGCAGTGTAGTGGTCAATGACTTCGTGCCTTCTCGGCATTATTTCGTCGTATCTATAGTCAGCATATTATACACGCGTGACATCGAAGTGCAATAATGCAGAAGCCAGCAGATTTCTCAATTGCAAACTTCATCAACAATGACTCGCAATTTACCGAATACTCGTGCATATAAATAGCAGGTCGTAGTTGATGTCTAAATACTCGTATATACTAGTATCAATCATAATCTCCGTCTGATAAGTGAGTTTCGTGTAAGTCGCTCCTGTCCCACGAGTTTGGACCTCGGGACAATGGGTATCATAAGTATTGTAACATAAGCTCTGTTTACGCTGCAAATAAAACTCGCTCCTGCATCCATTGGAGCAACCTTCACCAAATCTCGACTTTTCATCTCTTCTCCTGACGACTCTCCATCTACACCTCCTGGTCATCCCCAAACACAGCGGGCTCGCTCCCCACCAACGATACCCGCAAAAAGACGAATATTTTTTGACTATTGTCTATTATTCTTTTCTTTTTCTTTCGACCATGTCCGATCCTAATAGGATCATATGGGCCTCCACAGAGTGGAGGTTTATATTAACAGATTTAATTTTTACGAGAAATGCATGTCAGCCACTTGCTCGACCTATTAGGTCCATACTCTGACTCATACACATATTGAAAAACAATATGTGTACTTTTCAGGCCCAGGATTCGAACCTGGGACCCTCGACAGTATAGACCAGCGCTTAAGCCACGCGGCTATAGTAGGTATCTGTCTATTGTAGATGGACCATCTAATATGGCAAAGTTTAATTGAATTTTAGAAATGAATAAACAATATAATGCAATTTTTGGTCTTAGTTCAATGAAAACAAATACGAATGACTGAGAAAGTTTTTTGTGCTCTATTTGTGTCGGATCTTAACAGCCTACCTCCATCTTTCGCCACTGTATAGTAGCATTATTTGTAGACAATTAAATATTTACATTCTTTTCTATAGGGGTGACTATGTGGCTGCAGCATTGGAACAATATCAGACCACCATGCGTGACCCCATGTTCTACCAGTTGTTCACTCGCTACTTGAAGTACTTCTACCGTTTCAAGGAATTCCTTCCACCATACACCAAGGACGAAATCTGCTATCAAGGATTCAAACTCGACGATGTTCGTTTTACTCCTCTTATCACTTACCTAGAAGACTACGACTACGACATCACTACTGCATCCGTCTTAGATGAAGAAGAAATTGACTCTGCGACCGAGAATCATCTGTTCTACGCTCGCCAGAAGCGTCTCAACCACAAACCTTTCTCAGTGACCTATAGTATCACCTCAGACAAAGTTGCTGATGTCACAATCAGGTTGTATTTGGGACCAAAATACGACAGCTTTGGTTACACGATGACCATGAATGAAAACAAGTACAACTTCATTGAACTAGACACCTTCAAGTATTCCTTGAAATCTGGAAAGAACTCCATCACCCATGAGCACATAGAGTTTAGTGGTACTGCATTCGACCGCGCCCAGACCCGTGATATGTATCAATCAGTTGTAGATGCGCTTGCAGGTAGAGGACAATTCATTCTTGACCAGACCGAAGCTAACAGTGGATGGCCACTCAGACTTATCTTGCCCAAGGGCGCAGTGGGAGGAATGAAGTTCCAAATATTTGCTATTGTGACTCCGTACAAACCTCCCAAGATACCTTACGGAACTGGATACCCTTACAAATACGCTTCAGGTGTTGGAAGCGGAGCTCGTTACTTTGATGACGTGACCTTCGGCTTTCCTTTGGATCGTCCAATTGTTGAGAACGACTTCTTCTGCGACAATATGTTCTTAGGAGACGTTACCATCTATCACAATTGTGACGAATTTAAAGGTAATGGTGACTACAACCTTAACCATTGGCATTACGAACACCAACACCATGGACATCACGAACATCATTACCATGAACATTAAAGATAATATTAAACGTTGCAAAATACAGAAAGGAAGTTTTTATGAAACCATGACATCAAGTACTTCTGTTTAATTGTAATATTGTGATATAATAATATTACTTTCTTTTGTGGTTTGTCAAGTGTCAATTCTTGGTGGAAATACGTTGTATGTATTGAAATAAAACACAATATTTTGTACTAATTTTACTTAGCTTAATGGTAATCAGGACTTGTTCACTCCTCTTCAAATGCTTACTGCCAAAAGTCTCGTAACCATGCTATGGAGTAATTGTAATTTGATGTTTGAAATGCCCTCTAAAATCAGGCATAAAGCTAATTTTTTTGCGCTTTATGTGCATGTTCTATATATCGGATGACCTTGGATTTATTACCTAGCATACACATATATAGACACATAATCCGTCAATAACTCACCACTGAACTTAACTAAACACTTAACTTCCAACTTTTAGCAGCAATCCCACGAATTTACTATTAGTAAATTTATAAAATAATAATTACACGATAAAAAGAAATTTTTAAATACAATGTTTTTAAATTTTCTGTTAAATTATTATGCTCAATATGCTCAAACTTGTACTTGATGTGAAGTAAATAAAAAACAAACAAACAAACAAAAATATAGAATTCTGAAATGTCATTTTGACATTTCATTTTGATTTCCATAGTAACGCACGTATATATTAATAATTTAGTTGCTAGGACCACCCCCTTAGCAACCAATAATAGTCTTTTACTTTTTACGGATTTTTCTGAAATAACTTTCCATACAAAACAGAATTAACTGAAATTGAATTTAATTCTGCTTAAAGATGGCTAAAAGTATTCAAAGAATGCATTGGCATAGTGTTCTGATATATTATGAAAGTTTCAAATGTCTAGCTAGTCTGGAAATTTGTTAAAAATTGATTGCGAGATTTGTACTGGACAAACAACCACCGGACAAACGAGAATACGAGCTATTAAAAACGTTGTCAAATAGAATTATTTATTGAAGATTAGACATAATTGACATTATTATTTAATAAATTATTCAATGAAAATTTTGGTGGAATTGGATAATTATTAATATATTTTAGAAAATGAGTTTTTGAAATATTTATTCATAATTTTACAATATTTAAGTCAAGTCGATTTATGCATTAGTCAAATAATATATCTGAATTAACGCATAAGAATTGACAGATGGTAATAATATTTAATAGCCAGTGATATATGGTATTCATTGAATGAGCGTCAGTGCATAAACCGAGAGCAGTTATCAGAATGAATGAGAAGAGTATTCTTGATACCAGTGGCGAAGGCTCCATAGTAGGTGATTATTTAAAGCCTACCTTCTAATAAAAATAGATCTTCAAGTTAAATAATTTAATTTGAAAAATAAATAAATACACTTGAAATCCAAGATAATTGAGAGTCATCTATCGTCAGAATTTAGAAGTACATAGTTTTATTTTATATTTTAGTAAGGTTTATAACGATAACTTGCACCGTCTGGATTCAACTATATTATGAAATATTCAATGGGAATTTAATATGTGGTTTGTATGCGTTTTAGTCACGTGACGCCACTGACGCCAGTCACTGTCTGGCGTTTTATTCCGAAATCATGGGTTGTTTAGTGAGCGTTTACATCCGCAAAGGCACATTTATTCAAAATAATTATTAATAAGAAGATAATTTATTGGGATTCAATTACCTATAAATATTAATTGTTATTAAAAATATAAAATAATTTATCTCGCGATTTTTATTTATACCAACGTCTGTGTTTTAAATATATAAGTATTTTAAAATGTCTAGTTTTACGGGCTCATTTATAAATTGTTATGGAACATATTGTACACAACAACGGATATTTTCAAAGATGATAGGTAATATATTTTGAGCGTATGTTACGTTTATAAATGTTTAGGAAAACACATAATTTAAAATAATTGCTTATTAAATTTATAAACTAATTATATCAAACTAATTGAATTGATTCATCGGTAGTAATATTGGGTTATCTTCTTATTTCCCGTAAATATATCTGACAAGCGTGGTTACTCTACAGCCTACCTCTTTCCAAATGTCACTCTTCGCCACTGCTTGACACATGTTTAAGTTTATCTCATATTCTTTGACACTCTAAATCGGTTGTATGGTACTCTACACTCGTTAGATATTTCAGTTCCCAATAATTCTGTGTTCTCTGTATTTAACAGAGTCCGAAACTGGTCTCGGCTCAATCCGCGAAAGAATGTCCCTGTCAGTAGGTAGGTAGATTGGAATCTAAATAATTTAAAACTGGTAGATGGACAGTGAGCATTTTAAAATGATTTCATCACATTAATACGATTTGTTGACTTCCTTTTAATTATATATTAATTATTGTAACGGTACTATATGAAACTAACGTGATTGGCAATAGTACTTTTAACTGTCAATAGTGATCGATAGTAATATATTATTATGTTAATGAAATCTAGAATTCGAAATATGCAATATAAAAAACAGAAGAAATGGTACAATTTTATACATAATACCGTGGCTTAAGCATCGGCCTATAACGTGGTGTGTCACAGGTTAGAAACCTCGGTCTAACAAGTACACAATTGTTTTTCAATTTGTGTATGTGTCAGAGTATGGACCTAATAGGTTGAGCAAGTGGCTGACATCCATTTCTCGTAAAACCAAAAAATCTGTTTATACAAACCTCTACTCCGTAGAGGCCCATCTGATCTTATTGGGATCGGACATGGTCGAATATAATATATAATAATAATTTTCTTAAATTATCTGTAACGCATAAGAGAAAACATGTGACAATGTACAAGGTTTGAGAATGTAAAGCTCTACATATTGGACATACATAACTTGAAAACACCTCAGATAATAATATAAACCTACTAAAAAAATCACATATATCGACAGTCAAAAATAAGCATTTCGTGTAGAACCTACTAGTTTAAATTATCTCAATTAAGTAGGAGGCTCGTAGCTTAATTGGTTAAAGCATATTGGCGCGATACCAGTGAATATACGGGTTCAAATCTCGTCGGACGTCGTATTTTTTTATTTTTTTTTATAGTAGGTATCTGAGGTGTTTTCATGTTATGTACCTATATTCAATGTGAAAATGTATAATAAAAGGTGAGACAGGGAGAAGACATAATAATTTGAAAAATCTAAGGAATCATTTATTTTAATTGGGTCGCAAAAGAAAACGATACTCTCATAATAGTTTGACAGAGGCTTACATTGCGGTAATAGCTATCGAGTTATTAGAGTAAGGATAAAATTATTAATGTGTTATCCAAGAGATTTAAGGGTAATTTTAATATTTATAGGGTGCTGTAACCTACTCACTATGGGTAAGGAAAAACCACCAGTGCGTTGTTTACATTGTAAGCGTGCACCAGTGGCGAAGGGTGAAGATAGGCTGTTAAGATCCGACATAAATAGTGGACATTAAATATTGTCAGTCATACGTATTTATTTTTATTGGACTAAGAATACAATTTACAGATGTGTAGGCTAATTAAAACAAAAACAATTAAACCCTACTTAAACCAAACCACAATAGTTTTGGTATGCTTTGGGCGATCCGACAAAATTGTAGACACACTTTCATGTATACTATTTTTTTTTCCGTAAAGAATACTCAATAGGTACACAAGTTGTTTGTTAGTTTTTTTAAATTCATAAAGCCCTGCTTACCAAACCATAATAGATAAAAATATTATTCTATCTATAAATCATTCAAAATTATAGTATACATTTAGATATTTTATAGGTAGACTACTATTTTACCACGTTTTTCTTAGCTCGTATTCTTGTTTGTCCGGTGGTTGTTCATCTAGTACAAATCTTGCGATCCATTTTTAACTAACTTCACAACTAGCTAGACATTTGACACTTTTAGAATATATCAGAACGCGATACCAATGCTTTTTTTAATACTATTAGCCATCTTTAAGTAGAATTGAATTCATTTTAAGTTAATTCTGTTTTGTATGAAAAGTTATTTTGGAAGAAATCCGTAATCCAATCAACTATTATTGGTTGCTAAGGGGGTGGTCCTAGCATCTAAATTATTTATATATACGTGCGTTACTATGTACATCAAAATGACATTTCAGTATTCTATATTTGTTTGTTTGTTGCAAAAAAGCAATACAATGATTTGTTGACAATTGCCTTATTTGTCCTAAATTATTAATACATATAATTGTCAAGTTTACATGATTCAGCAGAAAAATAATATAAAGTATTTAAAAAATTGTTTTTATCTTGTAATTATTTTTACTATGAGCTATTATGGCTTGGTTATCGCAGAGTTTAATTGAATTTTAAAAACTAACATCACCATCTGTGAATTTTAGTATTAGTTCAAAGATAAAAAATACGTATAACTGACAAAGTTTTATGTGCACTTTTTATGTCGGATCTTTACAACCTTCCTCCACCCTTCGCCACTGGTGTGCACTATATAAATATCATACAACTTCAATGTAATAGTGCAATATCTATATACTTAGTGTTTTTCGGTGTAATCTCCAGCAACGTTGTTTTTAGCAAAATCGTTGCTATGATAGATGGTGACGTCATTCATGTACATATTGGGGTAGAAGAACTGGCTATCAAACATATGATGATCCAGTGGAAAGCCGAAAGACTTATCCTCTAAGTAGCGAGCTCCGCTTCCGATGCCAGAAGCGTATTGGTACGAGAATCCGGTTCCATAAGGCACCTTAGCCTGTTGGAAAGGAGTGACGATGACGAATACTTGGAATTTCATGCCTCCAATCTTGCCTCTGGGTAAGAGAAGTCTGAGTGGTCGTCCACTGTGAGCTTCGGTTTGGTCAAGATGGAATTCTTTTTTTCCCAAAATCCCATTCATTACCTTCTCATAAAGAAAACGAGTATTGGTCTTATCAGAAATAGTATCAGAGAACTCAACATTCTTACGTGTGATGATGTTCTTTCCATACTTCAACTTGTAGACGAAGTGATCAAGTTCAAAGAAATTATTTTTGTTATCATACATGCAGAACTCGCGACCAAAGTGGTCATATTTTGGTCCCAAAAACATCCTGATGGACACGTCACTTTCTTTGTCTGAGGTGACATCAAAGTTAACCGAAAATGGTTTGTGGTTAAGACGATACTGGCGAGCGTAGAATACGTAGTTCTCTTTCTTGGTTTCGATTTTCTCCTTGTTCAGGATAGATCCTGTGGTGATGTCGAAATCGAATGGTTCCATGTAGGTGGTGAGAGGAGTAAAGGCAACCTTTTTCAACCTTAACACCTTCAAAGAAGAGTTCCTTCTTGGTGTAAGGTGGAAGTTTATTTTTGAAGTTGAAGAAGTATTTCATGAAACGAGTGTATAGCTGGTAGAAGATGGGATCACGCATGGTGGTCTGGAACTGCTCAATTGCTGATGGTGCATAGTCGTCCCTTTTGATAAATAAATAAATTTATTAGTATAGATGTACCATAATAAATCGCCAGGTGATCAAATTTAAAACTAAACTCATCACAGTATAAAAAGTATTGAAGTATATGTCAAATGTTAGCATAGGGTGCCCTCATTCAGCTGACAGCTTATACTGGTAGATCTGTACACATATTATTTTGTAAAGCTATCTTAATAACATGTTTTTATCCGAAACTAAAAACTTATAAATTACTGTGCTGTAACAATATCGTTAATAATATTACTGCCAAAAGTTGGGAAGTCTCAAAACTAAAATGTTACTGAGTAATAATTGCAATTTGAAGTTTGACACTAATTCTTTGTGCTTTATATGCATGTTTTATAATATATCGGATGACCTTGAAGTTTTTTTCCAGCATACATATTTATATATGGACATATAATTCGTTGTTGACTCTAAATACCTAAATTATCGACTTACCAACTTTTGGCAGCAACCCACGATATATGATAGGTATTGTAAACGCTTTGACAGAAACAAAATAAACCGTTCATAGTAGGCGGGCGTAGACGTCCTTTGGTCATGGTTTTAAAATAGATCGCATCAACACTTTTTTGTCCTATTACCAAATTTATATTAAGATGCGCAGATCCCATGATACAGGTTGCAAAACCCCGATTGGGAATCACTGCCCTATTGTTGGCCTTTACGAGATG
This sequence comes from Rhyacophila brunnea, assembly GCF_057557595.1. NCBI lineage: Eukaryota > Metazoa > Arthropoda > Insecta > Trichoptera > Rhyacophilidae > Rhyacophila > Rhyacophila brunnea. Next base: position 22,558,137 of record NW_028232904.1, on the reverse strand, counting down.
AACGAAATAATTTTCACATCAAATCCAAACTACATAACGAATATCATTCACCAAGCAAGAGTGGTATAGTTTCTAATCCCGATATTCTGGAAAATTTGAATTTTTATGCACCCGTCAATTACATGCGTGGTCGCAGCATGACCTATTTTGGGTGAAAGCTGTTTCCTCATGTCAGGCTCACCAGGCACCAAAAGCGAGGGCTGTGCGGCTGATAAATGTACTACCTAAAGATGTAGACACTTTTAATGATGCATTATGTATTTGTTACCAAATTTTATTTTGTTGTTGAATTTGTTTTTATTTATTTTTTTTAATTATTGTTTTTTTATTTTATTTTATTTCATTTCTATAAATTAATTTTTTTCTCTACTAAGTTGATTTACCTGTACTTTTTATTCTAAATTTCATGTTATGAAGGTCTTGAATGAATAATTTGTTATGTGCTCAATGTGTATTTTTTAAATAAATAAATAAACAATGGATTGATTCAAATGAACAATGATACTTATTTCTATGTCTTACAAATATTACTTACTCTTTGAATGTATTGATTCCAGCTCCCAAAAGAAACTTGGACATGACGGAAAGGTAGTCGTAGAATTTAATGTCTCCCAAATCCTTTTTTTTCTTGTATGAAAAGACCTAATGTTTCAATGTCTTCGTGACTTTTTAGGTTCAGCTTGGTCCCATCATACTAAAAATAAAAACATTTATATTCACTTTAGTTGTATTCGTGAAAGGCAATATTTCTTCCTTGAATTTCTTTTTTAAATATTCTATTTTAAAAATTGTGGTGGCCGTAATTCTTACTTTCTACCTCCCTCAAAACCTAGTATTATTGACACAAGACCAAGTGACCAGCAGTCACGGGTCATTATAGACCGTGATGCAAATGACATTCAGTTACCTCAAGTAATAGGCAGCAAGCGGACGTGGGCAAGTTGTTAAACTTTACCGTCGTTCTAAAAATACACTGAATACCCAATTTTACCCATTTGGAAAACGCCATTTTAGAGCGTGTCATAAAGCTTAGGGATAGGTAAGGGGGCCCGCAAAAGATCCTGGCCTACGTATCCGAAAACTTGTACGCATGCATTTTACCGTATCACATCGTATAAATAGTACTGAGATAAAATTCATCTCTATATAAATACGGTTCTTGTCGGTTTAAACTTTACAGGAAGCCAGCAGCAAACAAATTTTGAAAATAGCCTATATACTGGATTATTTGTTAGGTTAGGTTAGGTTTTCATTATTGAATTTTCATGAATGTTGCCAAAATCAGCCATGAAAATCGAATTAATGGTCAAATTGAATCCAACAAAATGGAGACGGTATAGTATACGGTCATATCTTTCCAATAAGAAAGCTCACGGCAAACTCTGCCACGGTGAAATGTTTTACGTATAATTTACATGTAACCCCTGGTCTGGGGGTACGCTTCAGGATGTGGGAGCCATGATGCCCAGCTTAACATCTTGCTCCGTATTTAAATATATAATTTCCGAAATATTTGTGAAACTATTTTTAGAGTGCGCAATTAATTTTGAATACGAATGACAGCAATTAAATATTAATTTGTTTTGTAAATATGTCATTCAGTTTTTAATCTATGTAAAAATCGTAACGCTGGGCATTTAAGCATGTGTGTATTCTTTACTTTACCATATTATTTAATTAAAATAAACAATTTATATATAAAATAAAATTTGTTTTTTCAGAAAGTCGATGTCTTCGAAGACTTCATGAGATACTACAAGAAGGGTTTCTTCCCAAAATACAAAATCTTTACTCTAACTTACGATCAGTATAGAGATGAAGCCATCGCCCTTTTCCATGTATTTTACTATGCTAAGGACTTCGAAACTTTTTTCAAGACTGCTTGTTGGGCCCGTAAATACATGAATGAAGGTCTTTTCGTATATTCCTTTACCGTTGCCGTCATCCATCGTAGCGACTGTCAAGGAATCGTCCTTCCCGCTCCTTACGAAATCTACCCCTTCTATTTCGTCAGCGCTGATGTCATGGATAAAGTCAATTACGTCAAAACCCAAGGATACATTGTGGACAAGAAATTGGCTCAACAAGAAGGAATCTTTGAAACAGACAAACATGTATACACAATCCAGAATAACTTCAGCGTCGCGTACGATTATAATGATCCTGAAGAACAGTTGTCATACTTCACTAATGATATTGGTCTGAACACATACTACTACTATTTTCACATCGATTATCCATTCTGGATGGTAGGTCAAGACTTTGGCCTGAACAAGAATAGACGTGGAGAGCTGTACTTTTATGTTCACCAACAGTTGATGGCTCGTTACTATCTCGAGAGATTGTCCAACGGACTCGAAAAGATTCCAACATTTTCATGGTACTCGCCGATCAAGACTGGTTTTAATCCCTACATGAAATACCACAACGGACATGGTATGCCACGTCACTTTCTTTGTCTGAGGTGACATCAAAGTTAACCGAAAATGGTTTGTGGTTAAGACGATACTGGCGAGCGTAGAATACGTAGTTCTCTTTCTTGGTTTCGATTTTCTCCTTATTCAGGATAGATCCTGTGGTGATGTCGATATCGAATGGTTCCATGTAGGTGGTGAGAGGAGTAGAGGCAACCTTTTTCAACCTTTACACCTTCAAAGAAGAGTTCCTTCTTGGTGTAAGGTGGAAGTTTATTTTTGAAGTTGAAGAAGTATTTCATGAAACGAGTGTATAGCTGGTAGAACATGGGATCGCGCATGGTGGTCTGGAACTGCTCAATTGCTGATGGTGCATAGTCGTCCCTTTTGATAAATAAATAAATTTATTAGTATAGATGTACCATAATAAATCGCCAGGTGATCAAATTTAAAACTAAACTCATCACAGTATAAAAAGTATTGAAGTATATGTCAAATGTTAGCATAGGGTGCCCTCATTCAGCTGACAGCTTATACTGGTAGGTCTGTACACATATTATTTTGTAAAGCTATCTTAATAACATGTTTTTATCCGAAACTAAAAACTTATAAATTACTGTGCTGTAACAATATCGTTAATAATATTACTGCCAAAAGTTGGGAAGTCTCAAAACTAAAATGTTACTGAGTAATAATTGCAATTTGAAGTTTGACACTAATTCTTTAACTTCTTAAACGCTTTGACAGAAACAAAATAAACCGTTCATAGTAGGCGGGCGTAGACGTCCTTTGGTCATGGTTTTAAAATAGATCGCATCAACACTTTTTTGTCCTATTACCAAATTTATATTAAGATGCGCAGATCCCATGATACAGGTTGCAAAACCCCGATTGGGAATCACTGCCCTATTGTTGGCCTTTACGAGATGAACGAAATAATTTTCACATCAAATCCAAACTACATAACGAATATCATTCACCAAGCAAGAGTGGTATAGTTTCTAATCCCGATATTCTGGAAAATTTGAATTTTTATGCACCCGTCAATTACATGCGTGGTCGCAGCATGACCTATTTTGGGTGAAAGCTGTTTCCTCATGTCAGGCTCACCAGGCACCAAAAGCGAGGGCTGTGCGGCTGATAAATGTACTACCTAAAGATGTAGACACTTTTAATGATGCATTATGTATTTGTTACCAAATTTTATTTTGTTGTTGAATTTGTTTTTATTTATTTTTTTTAATTATTGTTTTTTTATTTTATTTTATTTCATTTCTATAAATTAATTTTTTTCTCTACTAAGTTGATTTACCTGTACTTTTTATTCTAAATTTCATGTTATGAAGGTCTTGAATTAATAATTTGTTATGTGCTCAATGTGTATTTTTTAAATAAATAAATAAACAATGGATTGATTCAAATGAACAATGATACTTATTTCTATGTCTTACAAATATTACTTACTCTTTGAATGTATTGATTCCAGCTCCCAAAAGAAACTTGGACATGACGGAAAGGTAGTCGTAGAATTTAATGTCTCCCAAATCCTTTTTTTTCTTGTATGAAAAGACCTAATGTTTCAATGTCTTCGTGACTTTTTAGGTTCAGCTTGGTCCCATCATACTAAAAATAAAAACATTTATATTCACTTTAGTTGTATTCGTGAAAGGCAATATTTCTTCCTTGAATTTCTTTTTTAAATATTCTGTTTTAAAAATTGTGGTGGCCGTAATTCTTACTTTCTACCTCCCTCAAAACCTAGTATTATTGACACAAGACCAAGTGACCAGCAGTCACGGGTCATTATAGACCGTGATGCAAATGACATTCAGTTACCTCAAGTAATAGGCAGCAAGCGGACGTGGGCAAGTTGTTAAACTTTACCGTCGTTCTAAAAATACACTGAATACCCAATTTTACCCATTTGGAAAACGCCATTTTAGAGCGTGTCATAAAGCTTAGGGATAGGTAAGGGGGCCCGCAAAAGATCCTGGCCTACGTATCCGAAAACTTGTACGCATGCATTTTACCGTATCACATCGTATAAATAGTACTGAGATAAAATTCATCTCTATATAAATACGGTTCTTGTCGGTTTAAACTTTACAGGAAGCCAGCAGCAAACAAATTTTGAAAATAGCCTATATACTGGATTATTTGTTAGGTTAGGTTAGGTTTTCATTATTGAATTTTCATGAATGTTGCCAAAATCAGCCATGAAAATCGAATTAATGGTCAAATTGAATCCAACAAAATGGAGACGGTATAGTATACGGTCATATCTTTCCAATAAGAAAGCTCACGGCGAACTCTGCCACGGTGAAATGTTTTACGTATAATTTACATGTAACCCCTGGTCTGGGGGTACGCTTCAGGATGTGGGAGCCATGATGCCCAGCTTAACATCTTGCTCCGTATTTAAATATATAATTTCCGAAATATTTGTGAAACTATTTTTAGAGTGCGCAATTAATTTTGAATACGAATGACAGCAATTAAATATTAATTTGTTTTGTAAATATGTCATTCAGTTTTTAATCTATGTAAAAATCGTAACGCTGGGCATTTAAGCATGTGTGTATTCTTTACTTTACCATATTATTTAATTAAAATAAACAATTTATATATAAAATAAAATTTGTTTTTTCAGAAAGTCGATGTCTTCGAAGACTTCATGAGATACTACAAGAAGGGTTTCTTCCCAAAATACAAAATCTTTACTCTAACTTACGATCAGTATAGAGATGAAGCCATCGCCCTTTTCCATGTATTTTACTATGCTAAGGACTTCGAAACTTTTTTCAAGACTGCTTGTTGGGCCCGTAAATACATGAATGAAGGTCTTTTCGTATATTCCTTTACCGATGCCGTCATCCACCGTAGCGACTGTCAAGGAATCGTCCTTCCCGCTCCTTACGAAATCTACCCCTTCTATTTCGTCAGCGCTGACGTCATGGATAAAGTCAATTACGTCAAAACCCAAGGATACATTGTGGACAAGAAATTGGCTCAACAAGAAGGAATCTTTGAAACAGACAAACATGTATACACAATCCAGAATAACTTCAGCGTCGCGTACGATTATAATGATCCTGAAGAACAGTTGTCATACTTCACTAATGATATTGGTCTGAACACATACTACTACTATTTTCACATCGATTATCCATTCTGGATGGTAGGTCAAGACTTTGGCCTAAACAAGAATAGACGTGGAGAGCTGTACTTTTATGTTCACCAACAGTTGATGGCTCGTTACTATCTCGAGAGATTGTCCAACGGACTCGGAAAGATTCCAACATTTTCATGGTACTCGCCGATCAAGACTGGTTTTAATCCCTACATGAAATACCACAACGGACATGGTATGCCAATGAGAACTCAAAACTATGACCTGGATAACGAATATAACGTTGTCTATCGGCAAGAAGTTGATGATTATGAAAGACGCATTCGTGCCGCTATAAACCTTGGATTCATCACTTTGGTAAATATTGGTGGTGCTTTTTGCAAGTGGACTGTAATTTTAAGGACGATGAGGATTCCGGATCTAGGGGTGGGGGTGATTCAACAAGATGTCAGACACTAAACTTTTTTTGATGTTGATGATGGCTCTGTGGTCTGGTTGCACCGTCACTCGCGCGGTATTGTTTGTTTGGGTAATCCGGTGCGCGGCACTTGACGGTACACTGTTTATGGATGATATGTGAAGTTGATGAATGATGAGAGCCGGTATCACGGTTTGGTAGGTATTCAGAAGAATCGCTTGTACGACGGTTACACTATATCGAGCTGACCCAGCGGGGTCCACGTACTACTTCTGAATCAGTCTTTATAATAATACTGTGTGGCAACATGCACCAGTGGTATTTTTGAGCTGATCCACGCGCGACGGCGGTTTTGAATTCACTATTTTTGAGTCACGCTGTAGGTAAGAAACGACGGTAAAGTTTAACAACTTGCCCACGTCCGCTTGCTGCCTATTACTTGAAGTAACTGAATGTCATTTGCATCACGGTCTATAATGACCCGTGACTGCTGGTCACTTGGTCTTGTGTCAATAATACTAGGTTTTGAGGGAGGTAGAAAGTAAGAATTACGGCCACCACAATTTTTAAAACAGAATATTTAAAAAAGAAATTCAAGGAAGAAATATTGCCTTTCACGAATACAACTAAAGTGAATATAAATGTTTTTATTTTTAGTATGATGGGACCAAGCTGAACCTAAAAAGTCACGAAGACATTGAAACATTAGGTCTTTTCATACAAGAAAAAAAAGGATTTGGGAGACATTAAATTCTACGACTACCTTTCCGTCATGTCCAAGTTTCTTTTGGGAGCTGGAATCAATACATTCAAAGAGTAAGTAATATTTGTAAGACATAGAAATAAGTATCATTGTTCATTTGAATCAATCCATTGTTTATTTATTTATTTAAAAAATACACATTGAGCACATAACAAATTATTAATTCAAGACCTTCATAACATGAAATTTAGAATAAAAAGTACAGGTAAATCAACTTAGTAGAGAAAAAAATTAATTTATAGAAATGAAATAAAATAAAATAAAAAAACAATAATTAAAAAAAAAAAAAAAAACAAATTCAACAACAAAATAAAATTTGGTAACAAATACATAATGCATCATTAAAAGTGTCTACATCTTTAGGTAGTACATTTATCAGCCGCACAGCCCTCGCTTTTGGTGCCTGGTGAGCCTGACATGAGGAAACAGCTTTCACCCAAAATAGGTCATGCTGCGACCACGCATGTAATTGACGGGTGCATAAAAATTCAAATTTTCCAGAATATCGGGATTAGAAACTATACCACTCTTGCTTGGTGAATGATATGCGTTATGTAGTTTGGATTTGATGTGAAAATTATTTCGTTCATCTCGTAAAGGCCAACAATAGGGCAGTGATTCCCAATCGGGGTTTTGCAACCTGTATCATGGGATCTGCGCATCTTAATATAAATTTGGTAATAGGACAAAAAAGTGTTGATGCGATCTATTTTAAAACCATGACCAAAGGACGTCTACGCCCGCCTACTATGAACGGTTTATTTTGTTTCTGTCAAAGCGTTTAAGAAGTTAAAGAATTAGTGTCAAACTTCAAATTGCAATTATTACTCAGTAACATTTTAGTTTTGAGACTTCCCAACTTTTGGCAGTAATATTATTAACGATATTGTTACAGCACAGTAATTTATAAGTTTTTAGTTTCGGATAAAAACATGTTATTAAGATAGCTTTACAAAATAATATGTGTACAGACCTACCAGTATAAGCTGTCAGCTGAATGAGGGCACCCTATGCTAACATTTGACATATACTTCAATACTTTTTATACTGTGATGAGTTTAGTTTTAAATTTGATCACCTGGCGATTTATTATGGTACATCTATACTAATAAATTTATTTATTTATCAAAAGGGACGACTATGCACCATCAGCAATTGAGCAGTTCCAGACCACCATGCGCGATCCCATGTTCTACCAGCTATACACTCGTTTCATGAAATACTTCTTCAACTTCAAAAATAAACTTCCACCTTACACCAAGAAGGAACTCTTCTTTGAAGGTGTAAAGGTTGAAAAAGGTTGCCTTTACTCCTCTCACCACCTACATGGAACCATTCGATATCGACATCACCACAGGATCTATCCTGAATAAGGAGAAAATCGAAACCAAGAAAGAGAACTACGTATTCTACGCTCGCCAGTATCGTCTTAACCACAAACCATTTTCGGTTAACTTTGATGTCACCTCAGACAAAGAAAGTGACGTGTCCATCAGGATGTTTTTGGGACCAAAATATGACCACTTTGGCCGCGAGTTCTGCATGTATGATAACAAAAATAATTTCTTTGAACTTGATCACTTCGTCTACAAGTTGAAGTATGGAAAGAACATCATCACACGTAAGAATGTTGAGTTCTCTGATACTATTTCTGATAAGACCAATACTCGTTTTCTTTATGAGAAGGTAATGAATGGGATTTTGGGAAAAAAGAGAATTCCATCTTGACCAAACCGAAGCTCACAGTGGACGACCACTCAGACTTCTCTTACCCAGAGGCAAGATTGGAGGCATGAAATTCCAAGTATTCGTCATCGTCACTCCTTTCCAACAGGCTAAGGTGCCTTATGGAACCGGATTCTCGTACCAATACGCTTCTGGCATCGGAAGCGGAGCTCGCTACTTAGAGGATAAGTCTTTCGGCTTTCCACTGGATCGTCATATGTTTGATAGCCAGTTCTTCTACCCTAATATGTACATGAATGACGTCACCATCTATCATAGCAACGATTTTGCTAAAAACAACGTTGCTGGAGATTACACCGAAAAACACTAAGTATATAGATATTGCACTATTACATTGAAGTTGTATGATATTTATATAGTGCACACCAGTGGCGAAGGGTGGAGGAAGGCTGTAAAGATCCGACATAAAAAGTGCACATAAAACTTTGTCAGTTATACGTATTTTTTTTCATTGAACTAATACTAAAATTCACAGATGGTGATGTTAGTTTTTAAAATTCAATTAAACTCTGCGATAACCAAGCCATAATAGCTCATAGTAAAAATAATTAAAAGATAAAAACAATTTTTTAAATGCTTTATATAATTTTTCTGCTGAATCATGTAAACTTGACAATTATATGTATTAATAATTTAGGACAAATAAGGCAATTGACAACAAATCATTGTATTGCTATTTTGCAACAAACAAACAAATATAGAATACTGAAATGTCATTTTGATTTACATAGTAACGCACGTATATATAAATAATTTAGATGCTAGGACCACCCCCTTAGCAACCAATAATAGTTGATTAGATTACGGATTTCTTCCAAAATAACTTTTCATACAAAACAGAATTAACCTTTCCCTTACCATGATAAAAAAATTACGCCCGTTCCCATGCCGTCCACTCAGTGTCCCGATAGAAATTTGGCATTTTAAGGCATTTTAAAAGCTAATTGATTGCTTCAAAAGGTAAAGTATGTTTTTAAATACTGTTTAGTCATCGTTTAACATTTTATTCTGTGTATATTACATGCAATTATCTTATAATCGTGTATAATATCGGACATCGATAAAAGTACGTCATATCTAAGCCACGGCGTGTCTCGGTCTGTTTTAAATGGAACAACCAACATACGCTGCCATTTCACGGAGAGTGGGGGTGGCTAATTCATCCGAAGCGAACGAAGGATGTTATTAGGTAGGATAACATCTGTGTGGACTTGCGTTATCACGTTCACCACATAAAATAATAGTTATAATTTTGCAATATCGATTCCCTATATAATTTTAAAACACTGTGATCTTATTGTATCATGTTATTAAGTATTTTTAAAAATCGTATTTTAAAACACATTAAAATAATATACTTACATAAGAACAATTAATCAAGAAAAATACTCCGATTGATCGTATAGTTTCCACTAAATATATTTTAATATCATGTTTCTTATGCTGAAATAATACACATTAATAAATATAAATAACTACGCTACTTGAACTTATACGCACGTATTAAGTCTATACCTCTAAGACTTTAGATATATCTTACCTACTTTTAGATAATTTCTCTAGTATATAAAAAAAATACTTATAATTTTGCAATATCGATTCCCTGATTATAATCTATAATATAAAAATGAATATTTGTTAGTTTGTTTGTTCGTTTTTTTATGCGCTGCCATACCGTTCATCCGATTGCGATAAAACTTTGTCAACTTATTGCTTGCACTTGCGCGCAGATTATAGACTATATCTTATACATACAAATGAAAGTCTGTCTGACATATGCGTTCCTATACCATTCATCCGATTGCGACGAAATTTTGGTGAATTGATGTGTGCACTACGGGTGCGAGTCATAGACGCTAAATGTAAAAGCAGCTGAAATGGTGGATTGCTTTGAGAGAAAGATCCTTAGGCGGATATACGGACCCATGAATGATGATGGGGAGTGGAGAATTAGGTACAACACGGAACTATACCGCTTATACCAAGATTCAAAACTCTCCAACTTCATAAAACTCCAGAGGCTAAACTGGGCAGGCCATGTCCAGCGCATGCCTGAGTCACGGATACCGAAGAAGATCCTCGAAGGAAACCCAGGAGGAAAAAGGCCAGTGGGAAAGCCACGCACACGATGGCGTGATAATGTTACAAAAGATGCCAACCAGATACTAAAAATCAGGAACTGGAAAAGACGTGCGGAGGACCGTTCCGGCTGGAGGATAGCGGTGGAGGAGGCCAGGGCTCGACTTGAGCTGTAGCGTCATCGAAGAAGAAGAAGATGTGTGCACACCCACAAAGGTTTCTGAATTAGAAAAACTATCTTCTTCTTCTTCATTATATCTTCTTTTATTCATATGGTTCCTATACCATTCATCGGATTGCGATGAAACCTTCGCCAGTTGTTGTGGCAACACCCGCAAAGGTTTCTGAATCAGTACAACCATCTTCTTCTTCTTCGTCGTCTTCATTCTATATTCTTTTATTCTTATGATTCCTATACCATTCGTCCGATTGCAATGAAACTTGCGTCAGTTGTTGTGCCGACACCTGCGAATGTTTCTGAATTAGTACAACAATTTTCTTCAACCTTTTTTTCTATTCTATCTTCTTCTATTCGTATGCGTTCTTATACCATTCATCCGATTGCGATGAAATTTTGATCAGTTGTTGTGCGCATGCCCGCGAAGATTACTGAATTAGAAAAACCATCTTCTTCGTTATATCTTCTTTTATTCGCATGGTTCCCATACCATTCATCGGATTGCGATGAAACCTTCGTCAGTTGTTGTGGTAACACCTGCAAAGGTTTATGATTTAGTACAACTATTTTCTTCCTCTTCTATTCATATGCGTTCTTATACCATTCATCCGAATGCGATGAAATTTTGATCAGTTGTTGTGCGCATGCCCGCGAAGATCTCTGAACTAGAAAAATCATCTTCTTCTTCTTCATCATATCTTCTTTTATTCATATGGTTCCTATACCATTCATCCGATTGCGATAAAACCTTCGTTAGTTGTTGTGTTAACACCTGAAAAGGTTTCTTAATTAGAACAACCATTTTCTTTTTCTTCTTCATTCTATCTTCATTTATTTTATATAGTTCCTATACCATTCATCCGATTGCGATTAAATTTTGGTGAGTTGTTGTGTGCACACCCGCAAAGGTTTCTGAATTAGAAAAACTATCTCTTCTTCTTCATTATATCTTCTTTTATTCATATGGTTCCTATACCATTCATCGGATTGCGATGAAACCTTCGTCAGTTGTTGTGCTAACACACGCAAAGGTTTCTGAATTAGTACAACCATCTTCTTCTTCTTCATCGTCTTTATTCTATATCCTTTTATTCGTATGATTCCTATACCATTCGTCCGATTGGAATGAAACTTTCGTCAATTGTTGTGCCCACACCTACAAAGGTTTCTGAATTAGTACAACAATATTTTTCTTCTTCTTCTATTCGTATGCGTACCTATTCCATTCATCCGATTTTAATAAAACTTTCGTCAGTAATTGTGCCAACACCCGCGAAGGTTTCTAAATTAGTACAATTATCTTCTTCTTCTTCTTCTTCTATTCGTATGCGTTCTTATAACATTCATCAGATTGCGATGAAATTTTTCTCAGTTGTTGTTCGCACACCTGGGATGGTTAGTATTATATAAAATACAAAGTTTGTTGTTTGTTTGTTCCATCCAATTTTGAATTTTTTACTACATATTAATACTATTAATAACGTTTGCATATTTTGGATTCGATTTTAATTTACAGTTCTTTTGTTTGACCTTTACTCCTATTAGAATTACTTTCATATTGTATTACACAGATATTTTAATATTAAAAAGATAATTTCATTATTATTTTTTAAATATCTAAGGTAAATGTATCCACTAAGCGACCCTGTGCGAAGCCGGGTATCTCACCTATAATATAATTTCAAAACACGTTAAATATTTATATAAGAATAATTAAAAACAAAAATAATTCAATCTTATAGTTTCCACTAAAATTATTTAATGTTATGTTTATTATGCTGAAATAATTACACATAATAAAAATTAAATCACTACGCTATGTGTACCTATACGCATGTAGTAAGTCTATAATATACCCACCTTTCGAGAATTTCATAACAAGAGGTTTTCTAGTCTATGTTAAAATAAATATATTGTATCTCCATAAAAATGTACTTTCATACATATTATATATTGCCAAACTGGTAGGTGCGCAGTGTTGCGAAGGTAGGCACGAAAAGTTTTACACAAATAAAGCCACGTCATGATTGCAGTTTGCAAATAAAGTTTATAAAACAGCCGTTAGTTATAAACTACATAAAAACAGTCCTAAAAAACGTTGTTTGTTAAACTGTCTGAAGATAATATGTAGACTAATTTTTTAATACCTCACTTCTATACTATTGTTGAGTGTGCTGGCTATCTCGTGAAAAAATGATATACAAGGATCAAATCATAATATTGAAATTTGAGGCAAATTTGTTAACGAATGATAACTGTTGTTAAATTTGTCTATTTAGTTAAAATTAAAAAAAAGTGAATAAATCAATGCAAGGACCACTAATGCATTGACTGATTTAAAAAGACAAAGTGAAGGCATACATAAAAAATTGGAGCTTTGGAAATCAAAATTTAAAAAAAAAATCGTCATGTTTCCACTTTTAAATGATTTTGCGCCAGATATATTGAAGCAAACAAAAATCTATTTACTGAGCGTTATGATAGTTTGCTAATGCACTTTCCCCATTATTTATTTCACAAATTTACTCTAATAGTAAAAAAATCATTTGATTTCAAAACTATGATATATTAAATATGTAGGTAGTTGTACGTTTGATGTGATACCTATATCATGAGTGATATATGTAATGATAACTCCCGTGTATGTGTATAATTTAGGAAACACTACATTATAGTACCACACTGCCCTTAACCTCAGAGATAGGTAGGTGGGCCCGACAAATATCCTGGCCTAGGGGCTCGCTTTTCGCAAAATCTTTTTTAAACATCCATCGCATGAAAAATAAATTAATTTAAATAAGTATAAGTAGTAATATAAGTAGTAAAACCTTGTTTATTATTTATATATTTAAGTTTTCTTTATTTTTGTATTAGTGCCTACATTTTTGACTATTTAAAAAGGTGTCTGAATTATTTAATGAAATAAAGGGGGGAGGCGCCAAGTTTCATTTTTTTTTTAAAAGGAGGCGTAATAACATTAAGTTTGGAAATCACTGATGTATTTGATAGGAACCGTAATTTAATACTTGTGTATTTTTGTAGATACTAAACATTATACTTACCTACATATAATAAAACAATCATTAGATTTACTTAGGTGGAAGATAACGGTGTGAAAGACCCCTTACTTCAAAAATTGTACTGAATTCCACACCACCGTGGAGGTACAGTTAAATTGCGGGTTTTTTTAAATCTGTGGTTTTCCCATTACGACTATTTCATTGTACTACGTTTTAACTTAATTTTCTAAGCATAACATATTATACAAACTACAAATGAATATATCTACATAATATTATCTAATTAAAATTTAAATGGTGACTCATAACTTTATATTATAATATAAAACAATCGAAATAATAAAACTACCTACTATTATATTTCTAAGAAAAATACTCACTTTCTGAAATGCAAAATATTAAGAATAACATTACCTACATAATATATACAAAATACATAAAAACATTTTATACATGTGATAGAGGTATTTTTTGCAATTTACATTAAATTTAGTCAATACCATTATGTACGGACTATGTCCAAAATGGTATACCAACATAAAATGAATTGATTTTACAGACATGGGGTGCAGAGAAATAATATTATATTATGTTTATACCTACATCAGATTGAGTATGATAACATTTTTATAATAAAATAATATTATTTGGTACTTATGACATTAAAAGCAAAATTAATAATTAGTAGGTAATCTTAAATGTATTAGTCCTACCTAAATAAATTCACTGATTTCAGGGACATAATAACATGGAGTTAATGTTATAGTATAATAACTACATGTAAATGCAACAGTTTCAATATAATTAATTATTTAGACATGTACCTACTCACTAATATTATTTTTTTTAAATAAAAAAGATAAAAATAAATATCAGTAAGCACTTATTCATTAGACGTAACCAACTGAAAGAAAGCATAGTGGTTCGTACCACGAGAATGTCGTGTATACTATACTATTGAAAATACTAAAAATACTTTCTGCGACTATTGTATACCTACATACTTCATAAACAAAAGAATATCTAGTTGTATTTGAAATGCATGTCCTGACTAAATAATATTCTTTTCGGGCATAAGTTATTATTAGTAATTTATAACTACAATATAATTTATTATAGAGGTAGAATATGCAAGTACTCATATGCACAAAGGAAAACCGACCGCTTGCTGTGCGTTTTTGTGCAGGTCACTCGAGGTAGGTATATTTTCAAATGCACATGTTCCACAAACTGATGTAAACTTTACAGACCTTGTAATAAGGGTTGGTATTCTTCTAAATCTGGGTAAAAAGGTTTTTATGACATGCCCGAGATACCGGGAATTTAAGGAAAGTGTTTAGGAATAAACGTCATATGAAGCAAAGTTAACATGATAAAATAAACACTAATAACATTACATTAAGGGTTAGTTTGGCATTTATCGTCAGATGCACGGAACATTTTAAATTTCAAGGTTCGTTATATTATGGGAGGATTTATACGAGCCATCAGTCATATAATTAAATTGAACAAACACATAAATTGGTCTCGCTGTTCTAACAAATAACATTTTATAATAGTGTCTCACTTTACAAAATTATTATGTGGGTTTCTCTAACGTATATCTTTTTACATAGCCCTATCACTGTCTTATCAAAATATCGATCAGACTTTGGAAAATGATTAATTTTATATAGAAAACATTCAATTAAACTATTTGTGCATTTTTATTTTTACGCATAAGCATTTTATCTACAAATAGCTAAAAGTAGATTTTTTTGTATATAATAATAAATGGGGTATCCATGATTTAAGGGCCTAAATAAAGTGCGAGTTCTTCATGGCAACGGGAGTGTTAACTGAAAATGAATTCAATTCTACTTAAAGATGGCTAATAGTATTAAAAAAAGCATTGGTATCGCGTTCTGATATATTCTAAAAGTGTCAAATGTCTAGCTAGTTGTGAAGTTAGTTAAAAATGGATCGCAAGATTTGTGCTAGATGAACAACCACCGGACAAACAAGAATACGAGCTAAGAAAAACGTGGTAAAATAGTAGTCTACCTATAAAATATCTAAATTTATACTATAATTTTGAATGATTTATAGATAGAATAATATTTTTATCTATTATGGTTTGGTAAGCAGGGCTTTATGAATTTAAAAAAACTAACAAACAACTTGTGTACCTACTGAGTATTCTTTACGGAAAAAAAAAATAGTTTGCATGAAAGAGTGTCGACAATTTTGTCGGATCGCCCAAAGCATACCAAAACTATTGTGGTTTGGTTAAAGTAGGGTTTAATTGTTTTTGTTTTAATTAGCCTACACATCTGTAAATTGTATTCTTAGTCCAATAAAAATAAATACGTATGACTGACAATATTTAATGTCCACTATTTATGTCGGATCTTAACAGCCTATCTTCACCCTTCGCCACTGGTGCACACTTACAATGTAAACAACGCACTGGTGGTTTTTCCTTACCCATAGTGCTTATATTTCAGAAGGTTACAGCACCCTATCAATATTAAAATTACCCTTAAATATCTTGGATAACACATTAATAATTTTATCCTTACTCTAATAACTCGATAGCTATTACCGCAATGTAAGCCTCTGTCAAACTATTATGAGAGTATCGTTTTCTTTTGCGACCCAATTAAAATAAATGATTCCTTAGATTTTTCAAATTATTATGTCTTCTCCCTGTCTCACCTTTTATTATACATTTTCACATTGAATATAGGTACATAACATGAACATAACCTACTAAAAAAAAAAAAAAAATACGACGTCCGACGAGATTTGAACCCGTATATTCACTGGTATTGCGCCAATATGCTTTAACCAATTAAGCTACGAGCCTCCTACTTAATTACGATAATTTAAACTAGTAGGTTCTACACGAAATGCTTATTTTTGACTGTCGATATATGTGATTTTTTTAGTAGGTTTATATTATTATCTGAGGTGTTTTCAAGTTATGTATGTCCAATATGTAGAGCTTTACATTCTCAAACCTTGTACATTGTCACATGTTTTCTCTTATGCGTTACAGATAATTTAAGAAAATTATTATTATATATTATATTCGACCATGTCCGATCCCAATAAGATCAGATGGGCCTCTACGGAGTAGAGGTTTGTATAAACAGATTTTTTGGTTTTACGAGAAATGGATGTCAGCCACTTGCTCAACCTATTAGGTCCATACTCTGACACATACACAAATTGAAAAACAATTGTGTACTTGTTAGACCGAGGTTTCTAACCTGTGACACACCACGTTATAGGCCGAAGCTTAAGCCACGGGATTAGGTATAAAATTGTACCATTTCTTCTGTTTTTTATATTGCATATTTCGAATTCTAGATTTCATTAACATAATAATATATTACTATCGATCACTATTGACAGTTAAAAGTACTATTGCCAATCACGTTAGTTTCATATAGTACCGTTAACAATAATTAATATATAATTAAAAGGAAGTCAACAGATCGTATTAATGTGATGACATCATTTTAAAATGCTCACTGTCCATCTACCAGTTTTAAATTATTTAGATTCCAATCTACCTACCTACTGACAGGGACATTCTTTCGCGGATTGAGCCGAGACCAGTTTCTGACTCTGTTAAATACAGAGAACACAGAATTATTGGGAACTGAAATATCTAACGAGTGTAGAGTACCATACAACCGATTTAGAGTGTCAAAGAATATGAGATAAACTTAAACATGTGTCAAGCAGTGGCGAAGGGTGACATTTGGAAAGAGGTAGGCTGTAGAGTAACCACGCTTGTCAGATATATTAACGGGAAATAAGAAGATAACCCAATATTACTACCGATGAATCAATTCAATTAGTTTGATATAATTAGTTTATAAATTTAATAAGCAATTATTTTAAATTATGTGTATTCCTAAACATTTATAAACGTAACATACGCTCAAAATATATTACCTATCATCTTTGAAAATATCCGTTGTTGTGTACAATATGTTCCATAACAATTTATAAATGAACCCGTAAAACTAGACATTTTAAAATACTTATATATTTAAAACACAGACGTTGGTATAAATAAAAATCGCGAGATAAATTATTTTATATTTTTAATAACAATTAATATTTATAGGTAATTGAATCCCAATAAATTATCTTCTTATTAATAATTATTTTGAATAAATGTGCCTTTGCGGATGTAAACGCTCACTAAACAACCTATGATTTCGGAATAAAACGCCAGACAGTGACTGGCGTCAGTGGCGTCACGTGACTAAAACGCATACAAACCACATATTAAATTCCCATTGAATATTTCATAATATAGTTGAATCCAGACGGTGCAAGTTATCGTTATAAACCTTACTAAAATATAAAATAAAACTATGTACTTCTAAATTCTGACGATAGATGACTCTCAATTATCTTGGATTTCCAGTGTATTTATTTATTTTTCAAATTAAATTATTTAACTTGAAGATCTATTTTTATTAGAAGGTAGGCTTTAAATAATCACCTACTATGGAGCCTTCGCCACTGGTATCAAGAATACTCTTCTCATTCATTCTGATAACTGCTCTCGGTTTATGCACTGACGCTCATTCAATGAATACCATATATCACTGGCTATTAAATATTATTACCATCTGTCAATTCTTATGCGTTAATTCAGATATATTATTTGACTAATGCATAAATCGACTTGACTTAAATATTGTAAAATTATGAATTAATATTTCAAAAACTCATTTTCTAAAATATAATAATAATTATCCAATTCCACCAAAATTTTCATTGAATAATTTATTAAATAATAATGTCAATTATGTCTTATCTTCAATAAATAATTCTATTTGACAACGTTTTTAATA
Source organism: Rhyacophila brunnea (assembly GCF_057557595.1). Lineage (NCBI taxonomy): Eukaryota > Metazoa > Arthropoda > Insecta > Trichoptera > Rhyacophilidae > Rhyacophila > Rhyacophila brunnea. The sequence continues at coordinate 22,539,527 of NW_028232904.1, read as the reverse complement.
GCTCGTATTCTCGTTTGTCCGGTGGTTGTTTGTCCAGTACAAATCTCGCAATCAATTTTTAACAAACTTCCAGACTAGCTAGACATTTGAAACTTTCATAATATATCAGAACACTATGCCAATGCATTCTTTGAATACTTTTAGCCATCTTTAAGCAGAATTAAATTCAATTTCAGTTAATTCTGTTTTGTATGGAAAGTTATTTCAGAAAAATCCGTAAAAAGTAAAACACTATTATTGGTTGCTAAGGGGGTGGTCCTAGCAACTAAATTATTAATATATACGTGCGTTACTATGGAAATCAAAATGAAATGTCAAAATGACATTTCAGTATTCTATATTTTTGTTTGTTTGTTTGTTTTTTATTTACTTCACATCAAGTACAAGTTTGAGCATATTGAGCATAATAATTTAACAGAAAATTTAAAAACATTGTATTTAAAAATTTCTTTTTATCTTGTAATTATTATTTTATAAATTTACTAATAGTAAATTCGTGGGATTGCTGCTAAAAGTTGGAAGTTAAGTGTTTAGTTAAGTTCAGTGGTGAGTTAATGACGGATTATGTGTATATATATATATATGTGTGTATGCTAGGTAATAAATGCAAGGTCATCCGATATATAGAACATGCACATAAAGCGCAAAAAAAATAGCTTTATGCCTGATTTTAGAGGGCATTTCAAACATCAAATTACAATTACTCCATAGCATGGTTTCGAAACTTTTGGCAGTAAGCATTTGAAGAGGAGTGAACAGGTCCTGATTACCATTAAGCTAAGTATTTACAACGTTTACAACGTACAACGTTCGTACATTAAGCTAAGTTTTTTCAAAAAGTTTTCTTCTAATAGTTATATATTTCTCTGATATTTTTTTTAAATTATTTATGTTGAAGGTAAGTATCATGATTTATATGTGGTATCAGGAGTATTTCTAACTTATAATTTATACTAAAATAATTTTTAATATACACCATTATGATATCTTATGTGCATTTTCTTGAATATATTTATGTATTACATATATACGAAGTTACTTGCATCATGTGTATGTAAACTTTTGAATAATAAAATAATAATTCAATTTATTATTATAGAATGTTAATTTTCTTGGTCATAAAATAGGTATCAATTTATAACAGAAAAAGACTCATATGTAATTATGCAATTTTTTTTTTTTTTATTAAATATTAACGTCAATCATAAAATATGAGAATAGCCAGGTCACAAATTAAAAGTGCTTAGGGATGTATGCAAGCACTATATAATCATATTATATGGGGATGAAATTGAGATAGTTACATATTATAATATTATGAAACTAGTGCTTCTCGGTGTGGTCTCCAGCAGCATTGTTCTTGATGTAGTCATGGCTATGGTAGATGGTGACATCAGTCAAGTACATGTTGGGGTAGAAGAAGTGGGTCTCATCAATAGGACGATCCAGAGGGAAGCCGAAAGGCCTATCCTCCAAGTAACGTGCTCCGCTTCCAATTCCGGAAGTGTATTGGTAGGGGAATCCAGTTCCAAACGGCACCTTGGCTTCTTGGAAGGGAGTGACGATGACGTAAACTTGGAACTTCATTCCTCCCATTCTTCCCTTGGGTAAAAGAAGACGGAGTGGGCGTCCGTTGTGAGCTTCGGTTTGGTCAATGTGGAATTCTCCTTGTCCAGAAAGTCCATTCATGACCTTCTCGTAAAGGAAACGAGTGTTGGTTTTGTCAGTAACTGTATCAGAGAACTCAAAGTTCTTGCGAGTGATGACGTTCTTTCCAGACTTCAAGTTGTAGATAAAGTGGTCAAGTTCGAAGAAGTTGTACTTGTTGTCATCGAAGCTGATCTTGCGGCCAAAGTTGTCGTATTTGGGTCCTAAGAACATCCTGATGGACACCTTGCTTTCTTTGTCTGAGGTGACATCGAAGTTGACGGAGAATGTCTTGTGGTTAAGACGATACTGGCGGGCGTAGAACATGTATTTATCTTCCTTGGCTTCGATTTCTTCTTTGTTCATGATGGAGCCTTTGGTGATGTCGAAGTCGAATGGTTCCATGTATGTGGTAAGAGGAGTAAATGCAACATTGTCGACCTTGACGCCTTCGAAGAAGAGATCCTTCTTGGTGTAAGATGGAAGATGATCCTTGAAGTGGAAGAAGTACCTCATGAAGCGTGTGTACAGCTGGTAGAACATGGGATCACGCATGGTGGTCTGGAACTGCTCGATGGCTGATGGCACATAGTTGGCCCTTTAAATAAATACATAAATATATTAGCTCAAATTACATATTAACATCATATTACATGTATTATTTAATAAAAATATATTATGTATGATTTATAGAAATCCAATGACATTTTTTATTGCAAATACATAATTTTGATATCTTAGGAAAATAATAGGGTAAGTGAGACTCGATCCTAACATATTTGCACAATTAGGGTGACTGCTCTAAACCTTATATTTTTGGCTTACCTGCGATTTGTGCGATTTTATAATTATTAATTTTAATAAGAAAAAATTACATTCAAAAATTCTGTCTATTAAATACTGAACGAAAATAAAAATTAACTATTTTATGTTTTTTATATATAAAAATAACAATGTCTTTTCTTTTTTTAACGAAGTGGTTGGGAGGGTCAGTTGCAGTGATGTGTAGTTAATAATGTTCCTCGATTTATATCTTTAATTTTCTTTATAGCTAGAATTAAATATTTTGTGTAGTGTTATATTGTTCTTTTATAGTATTTCATAAAGTTTTCGGAGGTCAATTTCATCTTTATGCTGTCTACATAGAGTCCTGAGAGTCCATCGCTCCCTTTCTAGAATAAGGCAGTCGTTGATGACTTGCCACAGAGTTTGAGGTGTGTAGCAGTCACATGAACGACAGTCATCGTCCCTCAATTTAAATCTTTTTAGATGTCTAATTTACATTAGCATGTATTATTGTTGTAAAAGAAATCACTCACTCTTTGTGGGTGTTAATTGCCCCTCCCAAAAGAAACTTGGAGATGACGGAAAGGTAGTCGTAGAACTTGATGTCTCCTACGTCCTTGTTTCCTTGGACGAAGCGACCCAAGAATTCGATGTCTTCGTAGCTCTTCAGGGAAAGCTTTGTGCCATCATACTGTAAATAAAAATATTTAAATTAATTTTTAACGATCTTATACTTTCTTCTAAATTTTAAATGATTCCCATATATTTTAGATAACTAGTTAAATATAACAAAAATGTTTACCAAAGTGATGAATCCAAGGTTGATAGCTGTACGGATACGCCTTTCATAATCATCAACTTCTTGCAAGTGGTAAACGTTGTATTCGTTGTCTAAAACGAAGTCTTGAGTCCTCATTGGCATGGCATGTCCATTGTGGTGTTTCATGTTGGGGTTGAAACCGGTCTTGATTGGCAAGTACCATGAGAATGTAGGGATTTCTCCGAGTCCGTTGGACAATCTCTCGAGGTAGTAACGAGCCATCAACTGTTGGTGGACATAATAGTACAGCTCTCCACGTCTATCCTTGCTAAGGCCGAAGTCTTGACCTCCCATCCAGAATGGATAATCGATGTGGAAATAGTAGTAGTATGTGTTCAGACCGATATCGTTGGTGAAGTAAGACAGCTTTTGTTCTGCGTCGTTGTAATCATAACCTACGCTGTAGTTGTTGTGGATTGTGTATGTATGTTTGTCGGTTTCAAAGATTCCTTCATGTTGAGCCATTTTCTTGTCAACCAGGTATCCCTGGGTCTTGACGTAATTCACCTTATCCATAACGTCAGAGCTGACGAAATAGAAGGGGTAAATTTCGTAGGGAGCGGGAAGGACGATTCCTTGGCAGTCGGTACGGTGGATGACGGCTACGGTAAGGGCGTAGACGTAAAGACCTTCGTTCACGTGTCCACGGGCCCAGGCAGCGGTCTTGTAGAAGGTTTCGAAATCCTTAGCATAATAGAACATGTGGAAGAGAGCGATGGCTTCTTCTCTGTACTGGTCGTATGTCAAAGTGAAGATCTTGTATTTCGGAAGTAAGCCTTTCTGGTAGAATCTAAAGAATTCTTTGACTACTTCGGGTTTCTGTAATAAATAGTCAGGAAACATTAGTTTTAAAAAAATAAAACTGTTTAATTATTATGTGCGTGTAAAACAATTATTTGTTAATGTAAAAATTGGTAAAACTTACCGAGAAACTCTCTGAGTGTTCTTCCCATCTCCATGCCTTTCCGATTTTCACTTGTTCTTCGTTGAAGTCTTGTTGGTATACATGGTTCAACAAATCATACACCTTCTTCTGCTTGGCTAGGAACTCTTTGTCAGCTACAAATTAAAAAAATAAGTCAAATTTTGGTGAGGTTTATAAAAGGAGCGTGAGAGAAAGTAAACTTAAAAGCGCGGGGGATTTTTAAGTCATCTACTTGCCCACTATTACATTTCAGATATAACAATTGCACAATATCAGAAAGTTCAAATACTTTTGGTCTAGAGAAACCCCTTCAGTATTTTGTAATATCTCCAGTAATGTCTTATACCCAGCTGTCATAATATAATATAATGTCATAAAAATAAATAGGAAAAATTAAAAATCACTATACAACTGGTTTCCTTGATAGGTACAATGAAACATTTTTTTTTTATAATTTTCAAATAAATTTAATTATAATTTTTTTTTTATATATATAAAAATAACTTTTGTTTAATAACTATCACGCAATTAACTAGTCAAAATTCTAAAATCTAACTTTAAAAATGCTCCATCAAAACCTTAATAATTTCAAATATTGTCCTAAGTTATTAATACTTTTGAGAACATTTGACATTTTTTTCAGAACCCTTGTTGATATTTACAGAACTATAGTATTTTTTCTACACTTTTAAATTACAATTTATTCATACTTGATATACTATTCACTATTCATTATTAATATAAAATTATCGTATTAATACTATCGACCGAAGTTACTTGATAGAATTTGAATTTAAGTTCTAACGGATTTAAGTTTTGTACTATTCCACTTGAGAAGTTTTTCGCGACCCGGGTTTCGCCTTTCGGCATCTTCAGGCAGTACGCGTATTCACCAAAAGGTAAATACATAGTGAGTCCATGTGTATTTACCTCTTGGTGAGTACACAAAATAGTGCCTGAAGATGCCGAAAGCCAAAACCCGAGTCGCAGAAAAACGACTCAAATGGAATAGAAAAAAAGTTATATATATTAGAATATAAAATTATCTATAGAAATGAATAACACGTTACTTACAATAATAAATAATCACAAATAATTTTTAATGAACTTCCCAATTAATTCTCCATACGTTCATAGTAAATTCCTCCCAATTAAAACATATTTTACAATACTACAATATTATAGTCCGGAAAGTATTTTAGTCAATAGATATTTTAATCGTTGACCAACTATCGAGAAAATATTGCGGTGGCGAAGGGTAAAGGTAGGCTTTTAAAATCCGACATGAATGGTGCCCACTAAAGTTTCAGTGGGACTCATTTTTTCTCATTGAACTAAGAATACAAATTGCACATAGTGCTGGTTAGTTTTTAAAAATCAATTAAGCTCTTCCTAAACCAAACCATAATAGTTTAGGATAAATAGTGCAAACTTTTACAGTCATACTTTGTAATCGTTGAATTAAGAATACATATTATTACAATTTGTTTTATTTAGTTTTTTAAAACATTAAGCCCTGTCTAAATCAAACAATATTGCATAAATGATTCTTCTATGTATTAAACATCTAAAATTATGTATGATTTAATGGCACAGTTTTAGATATTACTTTATAGATAGACGAAAATGTTTTGACTATTATCTATTATGGCTTAGTTACTCAGGTTTTAATTGAATTTTAAAAACTAACCAACATTATCTGTAAATAATTGTGGTCTTAGTTCAATTACAACAAACATGTGTGACTGGTAAATTTCAGTATTCACTATTTATATCGGATCTTAACAGCCTACCTCCACCCTTCGTCATTGCAATATTGTTAGTTCTAATAATCTCTTACAACCGAAATAACTACATCAAATAATAACTATGTAATGAAATTTAACATTATCTATATTATACTAATATAAAATATAATTCTCCCAAGTAAATTCTATCTCAATTAATATATTCCGCTCTCTGGTGTCAAGTTAAGTTAGACAAATTATTGCTTAGGTACATATTTTATTTTTTAATTATTATTTAAAAATAAAAAAATATTTATTATAATCATTATTTAAAATGAAATACGGTATTTATAAACATTAATGTCGAATTAGGCAACATAATACTATATAGTTTTAGTAATATTTCTTTATCGTTATTTTAACAATTTAAATTGGATGAAATGTGTATAAACTGAAGTATAAAATCACTGTTAATTTATTATTGGTGGAAAGATAATCATAATTGTTATTTAAAAAAATACAATATTCAAAAATATTTAATCACTTTGATATCTAGTTTCATCAGTTTAAAAAAGACATTTCAATTGATAAAAATAGATTCTTATTAATATAAATACTAACAATTTAAAATAGGTAAAAATGGTTCATTGAAGACATAAGCTCTGACAAATACAATATAAACCATTTATTTTATTCAACGAATAATTATTAACAATATTTGAGAATATAACACTTTGTATATTGAATATAACATATAATTTTAAAAACACCTACTAAAAAATATTTTTTTTTTAAAAAAAAAAAATACAATTGAATTTGCGCCAATGTGATTTCATTTGTTATTCTTTTTTCAAATTGCGTTAATAATGTCTATCGATTATAGTGTTTTAAATCAAGGTATCAATTATTAAGTATATTTTTATCAAAATTAGATTTTTTCTAGTAGGTAAATTATATATCGATACCTTACATAGAGAAACAAACCGAAATTTCAAGGTTTTGAATTAATAATGCCATTCGATGTAGAAGGGTAACAAAAAAAATAACCTGAAATTTCTTCAACGGGTCATAAAATTGAATGAACCTTTCTGAGATTAATCATTAATTCAATTATAAACGAAAATGTCTGGATTGATTATTTGTTAAACTATAAAATGTTGTTATGCATTGCTAAGTTCATTTGAACTTAATAAAAAAATAAACACATTTACTTCAAACATCAAAAAATTGAATTGAGAATTTGTGCAAAATTTCTAAACTTCATTATCGTAGAACACAGTATTTTAAGTCGTTTCTCTATAGAAGTAAGGTATAGATATATTACATATATATTGCGTTTTTCCAAGAATATTTCAATTAATATGTAATTAATTATTAACGACTCTAGAAAGGAAAAAGGGCGTAATCCACACAAATCAAATTTAGTAACTACAAAGTGCATGCTAATTAATAATTTGGTTTTTATATCCCCAATCTGATATTAATTATTGAGTTAATTGTAGAAAAATCAACAAAAATTAAGTCATTTTTCTCACTTCACTTCTTTTTTTTTTAAATGCCAGCTAAATCTAGAAAATAAATTGGCATTTGCAGCTTACATCATTTGGACACAACGTGTATTTAGTCATGTACAACGTCGTTATTATTCAATTAATATATCTATACCTTACTTCTATAGATAAACGACTTAAAATACTGTGTTCTAAGATATTGACGCTTAGAAATTTTGCACAAATTCTCATTTCAATTTCTTGATGTAAGTAAATTTGTTTATTTTTTATTTATTTCAAATGAACTTAGCAATGCATAATAACATTTAATAGTTTAGCAAATAATCAATACAGGCATTCTCGTTTACAACTGACTTAATGATTAATATCAGAAAGGCTTATTCAATGTTATGGCCCATTGAAGAAATTTCAGGGTATTTTTTTGTTACCCTTCTACATCGAATGGCATTATTAATTCAAAATCGTGAAATTTAGAGCCTTTTCCCTATATAAGTAAGGTATATATAATGTATAATTTACCTTCTAGAAAAAGATAAAAATTTGATAAAAATACACTTAATAATAATTATTGATACCTTGATTTAAGACATAATAATCGATAGACGACATTAACGCAATTTGAAAAAAGAATTTCATATAACAAATAAAAGCACATTGCGCTAATTCAGTTGTTTTTTTTTATTTCAAAAAAAGATTTTATCTAGTAGGTCTTTTTAAATTATGTATATTCGATATAAAGAGTGTTATATTCTCAAATATTGCGAATTATTCGTTGAATAAAAACTATTTTGAAAAAAACTGAGGGTTACGTCCTTTTTTATTTATAAAGTCGTTATGTTTAAATTTAATTATCTGTACAGGGCGGAAATTAAAAAAAATGTATTAATATTGTAATACATAGGATAATAATTAATTGTTTTCTTACCAGTTTTGTAGCTCTCTTCCGTCTTCAAAACATTTGCCGACACAAAGCCAAACAGGGCCACAACAAAGAATACGGCGAAGAACTTCATGGTCGAAGCTTGCAGTACTCAACTGTGAATATTTGATAATTTTCTCGCCTTTTATACTAAAATAACATCGTGATATCAAAGTCTTATCGCAGTTTATTGTCCCCCAATAATAAAATACTGTACAGATTTTGACTAGTAACTATCTTTTCGTAGTCAATAAAATTAGCGATAAAACTATTTCTGTAAATTAAAAAAAAAACATGTTACATAACGACTTGTTAAGTGTATCATCACCAGCTTGTTTAAATCTATTCAATTCAGCTTATTTATTTTAAATATTGTGGAGATTTCAAATTATAAGTTTAATACGTTCACAACATTACATGAAACGGTATTATAAAGAAGAAAGAAAATGAAAGTAATAAAGGAATAAAAATTAAAATATAATAATTACAAGATAAAAAAAACTTTCTATATACAACGTTTTTAAATTTTCTGTTGAATTATTATGCTCAATATGCTCAAACTTGTACTTGAAATGAAGTAAATAAAAAACAAAAAAATATAGAATACTGAAATGTCATTTTGATTTCTATAGTAACGCACGTATACTTTAATAATTTAGTTGCTAGGACCACCCCCTTAGCAACTAATAATAGTCTTTTACATTTTACGGATTTTTCTGAAATAACTTTCCATACAAAACAGAATTAACTGAAAATTAATTCAATTCTGCTTAAAGATGGTTAAAAAAAATGCATTGGCATCGTGTTCTGATATTATCCAAAAGTTTCAAATGTCTGGCTAGTCGGGAAGTTAGTTAAAAATCGATTGTAAGATTTGTACTGGACAAACAACCACCGGACAAACAAGAATACGAGCTAATAAAACGTTGTAAAAAGAGAACGTAATATCTGTACCTTAGAGCTGAAAGTGCGGAAGTCACATTTTATCGTTTTTGAGCTAAGTAGGTATGCAGATTTAAATGTTTATTCACGTTTTGTTAATGCTGAAAATTTGGGAGTCCAATGTCATATGGTTTTCAAAATACCTACTTCTAAAACGACCACTTATACTTTAGAGCTTGAAGAGTGGATGTCCTAATTAGTCATTTTTGCTCTAAGCTATGTGGGTCCCAGGTTCGAATCCTGGATCTGGCAAGTACACATATTGTTTTTCAATTTGTGTGTGTCAGGGTATGGATCTAATAGGTTGAGCAAGTGGCTGACATCCATTTCTCGTAAAAAAACAAAATCTGTCAATACAAACCTCCACTCTGTGGAGGCCCATATGATCCTATCAGGATCGGACATGATGGAAAAAAAAAATAAGCAAAAAGGATTACATGTAAGTTGTATGTACGCAGTTCATCGTGGGACACTTATTCGTGCGCCACAGTAGGTGAGTTCGTATAACATTTTATCAAATGACGAGTTCTTCGTTGAACATTTCACCATGGAATACATTTGTACGTATCTTACAAAATGCAACACTGAAGTCACACTTGGACTGTGTTTTTGGCCGTCACCCGTTTTGTCCAGTGTTTAAGGTTTAATTATTTTTTTTAAAACTAACTATCTAACTACTAAACTATCTACTAGGTTGAAGTTTCGATTGTTAATAAGATGTTTTATTTTGAGAAAACCACTCTCCAGCTCAAATTATATTGGGATATTCTCACACGATCGTTTACCACGATCGTCCCTCCTTTCATCTGCGTCGATTGCTCCTGCCAATGACATTTATATTAATATGTCATTGGCTCCTGCGCATATTATATTCTATAAACAAGGCTGCTATCGGCGGCTATCGACGGTAGTTTGTCAAATTAATAAATTAAGAATTAAATTGAAAATTTAATTAGATTTTTTCATTATAACTAAGTTTACGTAGATATGTTTATATATTCCAAATGATTTTCCTCGATTTGCCGCCCTTCAAGTAACTGCCGCCCCCAAGCGACGCTCAGTCTGCCTACCCCTACGGGACGTTACTGGACAGTTTAGACGGCTAGCTTATTGTAGCAATTATAATACCTCAATACAAAATATGATAAACTACCTTCGATAGCAGGTTTGTGTAGAATAGATGCGCTGATCATGAAATGTCAATTTAGATCGTTCACGGAAGTCGTCGCAAAAATGCAAAAATTCCTATTCTTCACAGACGACTCAATCGAAGATCAGTGATAGTTAGATGAACAATTTTATTATTACCGTATACTGTTGGTAATTTTCAATCTTTAGTTAGGTTATGGCCTTGTAGGATAAAAATAGTAATTATTCTATTTTACCCACGACTCCAGTGAACGATCCAAAATGGCGTGAAAATCTAAGTAATTGGGCCTTTAGCCATTCTTACCTCAATACTTATTACAACGTTTTCATTAGCTCGTATTCTTGTTTGTCCAGTGGTTGTTTGTCCAGTACAAATCTTGCAACCGATTTTTAACTAACTTCCCAACTAGCTAGACATTTGAAACTTTTAGAATATATCAGAACACGATGCCAATGCATTCTCTTAATACATTTAGCCATTTTTAAGCAGAATTGAATTCATTTTCCGTTAATTCTGTTTTGTATGGAAAGTTATTTCAGAAAAATCCGTAAAAAGTAAAATACTATTATCGGTTGCTAAGTGGGTGGTCCTAGCAACTAAATTATTAATATATACGTGCGTTACCATGGAAATCAAAATGAAATGTCATAATTACATTTCAGTATTCTATATTTGTTTGTTTTTTATTTACTTCATATCAAGTAGGAGTTTGAGCATATCGATCTTAATAATTCAACAAAAAAAATTATAACGTTGTATATAAAAAGTTATTTTTATCTTGTAATTATTTTTATTTTTTGAGACTGATCCGATTTCTCATTCTCGTTCTCAGTTTCATTGATGGGAAATTAGAACGACTTACACTTTATACCTCATTGATTTAAAAAAAAAAAAAAGCTGAAACCAAATCAGTCCACCAATTCTTCATTCTGTATAAATATTCGTAGTCTACATAGAGAAAGACAAGCGCTATCACTAACTATAGGAATAATGTATATATAGAGAACAGTCAGATGCAAACATCAGATTAAAGTATCTGTCACTTTATAATAGAGTGTCACATTTGTTTTTAAAATAATTGAATTACGTTTTTCCCTCGTCACAAAAAGATCCTTACCTAATCTAATATTAATACACAAAATTGTATTTTTCTAGGCATGAAATATTGTTAATTAACTACGGTTACTTGACACGGTTGACAGTTTCATATACCTTGGTTCTCTTGTAACTCGGCATAATGATATTACAGAAGAAATCAACAAGAGAATCATGTCTGAAAGTAAATGCTACTTTGGCGTGTTAAGACATTTCAAGTCCCGCATACTATCTCGCCGAAATAAAAGCACTCTTTACAAGACACTTGTAAAGCTAGTGCTCACCTACGCATCGGAAACCTGGACATTAACTCTGCGAAGTGAATGAGCCTTAAATATTTTTGAAATAAAAATTCTCCGCCGTATATATGGACCGATCAGGAACGGCACCAATTGGAGGAGAAGATATAATCCTAACCTCTACTGTTCGACGATTGCAGCGCAGTTCAGTTAATAATAACTTTCATCGTTTTCTAGCCTGGCGCTATAATCCAAAGTGGGTATTGGCCTTCTTCAACATCCGCCTCCATTTAGTTCTGTACAAAGTTGCCACGCTCATGGATACGCCTTTATGAATGGAAATCTTATAGAGTTATGTTAATACTTTGGACGCGGAAGACGCACACGGCGCGTAATGACCAGGCGGCCGATCGATGTAATTAACGTGCATTTTAAAGGGGGCAATTAAAATCTCATTATCTCTTCAGCAGCGAAAGCGTTAAGTTTGGGCTCACATGCATTATAGCCATATAAAAATTTCATCGGCTGAAAATCGCTCCATACTACTCAGTTGACACCTTACTGATTGCATACCGCCTAATACCAATAACGCCGACCAATTAACGGTTACGATTTTCGTACCAACTGTCAGAAACTGTGTACGGTCTTTAAAACCTCAACACTTTCTCTTCTTATATTGTAAGCTTGGGAGACTGCAATGGCTAGGTCATGTGCACCGTATGAATGGCAATGAACCGGCAAAGAAAGTGATGTCCAGCAATCCAATAGGGCGTAGAAGAATATGCAGGCCAAAGATTCGCTGGTTGGATGAAGCTGCCAGTGACTGCAGTATTCTGGGGGTACCGAATTGGAAAGCAGCCACACTGGATAGGGACAGGTGAAGGGAGCTGTTGGAGGAAGCCAAGACCCACACCGGGTTGTCGCGCTCCTGATGATGATGATAACTACGATTACTTTATTATTAATAATAACCTAATTTTATTGTATCGGGTGCTATTTAAGTGTATGAAAGCACCCGATAAGTATATTATATTCATTACATACACAGTATACCTAACACTATACCGCATCCTTTTTGTAGGTATTTAGGTAATGTTTTTTTTTGAATTATTAATAACCATGTCCTTGCTTCTTCGTACAAGGTGGTTGTTAGTAATTTTGAACAATCACAGGCTTTGAGAAAATCACATAAATTGTTGTGTCCTCATCGGGAATCGAACCAAGAACTCTCGGGTGGAATGACGGTACATACTTCTCTGTCTAATTGATTATAATAGATAATAACCTTTCTTCCATCAAATATTTTTAATTAATTTAATTAAATGAATAACTGATATCAGTTCACAATAGGGTTGCCAACTATCCCGGAATATAAGCTCTTCTCCGGGATTCTGGTTGAAGCTTACTTGATCGTGATTCATAATATATATTTTTTTTATAAAAACTAACCAATTAACGGAAATTCTCTAATTTCCAAAAAAACTCGACGAACCTTAAATATCCCATAAAAAATATGTTGGATAGAAGAGATTAATAGAGCTATCGACTTTCAATCTGGACAAAATACATTGCTCTGATATACATTACATTGCATTGATACTGTGTCAGTCGGTTAGAAGATTTTGAGGTACCTAAGACGATGTCAGTTAAAACCAGCGTTGTCAGACTCCCGAATTTTACGGGATGTCACGTTTTTTACGGAAATAAGTTCAAGATAAAAAGAACTTTTATATACCACGTTTTTAAATTTTCCGTTGAATCATATAAGCTTGACAATTCTATGCATTAATAATTTAGGACAAATAAGGCAACTATTGGCAACAAATCATTTTTTTGCTATTTTGCAACAAACAAACAAATATAGAATACTGAAATATCATTTTGATTTCCATAGTAACGTACGTATATATTAATAATTTAGTTGCAAGTCCACCTACTTAGCAACCAATAATAGTGGATTGGATTACGGATTTCTTCCAAAATAACTTTTCATGCAAAACAGAATTAACTGAAAATGAATTCAATTCTACTTAAAGATGGCCAAAAGTATTAAAAGAATGCATTGTGCATCGCGTTCTGATATTTTCTAAAAGTTTAAAATGTTTTGCTAGTCGGAAAGTTAGTTAAAAATCGATTGCAAGATTTGTATTGGACAAACAACCACCGGACAAACAAGAATACGAGCTAATAAAAACGTTGTAAAATAGATTGTCCTCAGCGGGATAGCTAAATTTAGGCTTATTCAACAGATACAAATAAGAATTTAACTCGCAAAAACCTTCTATTGAAGTGATTGCGAAAAAATTGAAAGACTTGGCAGCACAGAAATGGCATCAGCTATGATTCCTGAAAAAAAGAGACTAAGAATGTTTTCAAACTATTTTTATTTATATTAAATATACCGAACGGGTAATTTCTCAGATGAATTTAAAATGGTAAGATGAAAGAAATGGATGTTTTGATGAGTTGATAAAATCTGGTTGAGTGTCGGGAAAAAAAAATGTTTAATCTTAATATTTCGATAGTTAAAGAGTTTCGTAGTTCGTGTTTTATCGTTTATGATTTAAATTATAGAAATAAACATTACAAATATTGAAATTTTATGTCGTCCCGCTTTTTGCTCCTAAATCACGATTTTTTTTTATTTCACATTTATGTCATTAACAGCAAACCAATCAAACGTGTGACCCATTATAAATATTTAGGTACATGGGTCAATTAGAAATGGGATCAGTCTCAGGAAATAAAAACTAGAATTAAGATCGCAAGGATCGCCTTTTTCAAAAATGAGACGCCTCCTTAGCAATCGAGATCTTAACCTAGGTCTGAGACTGCGTATGGTACGTTGTTATGTTCTCTCAATCCTTTTCTATAGTATGGAAGTATGGACGCTAAACCAAGAGATGTCACGGAGACTTGAAGCTTTCGAGATGTGGCTGTAAAGACGCATCCTCAAAATTCCTTGGACTGACCGGGTGACAAATTTTGAAGTTCTCAATCGAATGGGGAAGGATCGAGAAGTTCTACGTTGTATCAAAACCAGGAAACTACAGTACCTCGGCCACATTATGAAAGGACAAAAATACAGCATTCACCAACTTGTCATTCAAGGAAAGATCAATGGGAAGCGTAGCAGAGGACGGCGCCGCATTTCGTGGCTTAAGAACCTCGGTAATTTGTACGAGAGCAGCTCCACTGAACTGTTCCGGGTAGCAGACGACAAAGGCAAGATCGCCTTGATGGTGGCCAACCTCCGCTAGGGGATGGCGCAATAAGAAAAAGTAAAAATCCTGATTTGGTCAAATAATTACCTAGTAACCCTGGTTAAAACTTTATTTTTTTCCGAAATATGTGATCAACAGAGTTATATCTGCAACTGAATGACATTTTTTTTACAAAACAAAACCGAAATATAGGAGTACCCAGTTACATATAGGGGCTCCAAACTGACAGATTTATATTTCTTTGAACATTAACAATATAAACAAAGAATTTATTAAATACCTACATATGAGGTGCCTAAAAGTAAAGGCAGCTTTCTACCGCGTGAGTAGTTTTGAGAAAAACGTCAAAAACCGATAACAAGTCTTACAATTTAATTTAATCTATGTGAGCTATACAATATAGTAGAATATTGTGTTTCAAAGTCAATTTAACTTTTTGAACTCATTAATTTTATTACATGACTAAGATATATGCATAATAAATTTCAAGAAGGGTGCATTTGCTTCTCACCCATCAAGAAGTCTGAATTTGCTTTTGACAACTTGAAAGAAAGCCATGTTTGCTTCTTAGTTTTTAACTTGTCAGCCATGTTTTTTATTATAAAAATACTCAAAGACAAACATTGTTACTTGAATAAATGAAAAAATCTTTACCTGCACACAAAAAAAAACAAATTTTGTAAAGTCATTTATTTCTAATTATAAGATAAACTTAATAATATTACTTATAATGGAAAGGATTTTTTGTTTGTTAAATAATTGTAAGAATTACATTGTTCAAAAAAAAGTTTTGATGCTTGTCTTAGTCTTATAGCTCAAAATTTTACTCATATTTCTCCTCCAGTTTTCTGGACATCTTGAATATTTCCTAGCTTTATTTGAAGCTATTTCCAAAGTGTGACTTTCCATCTTTCAAAATTTTGTAATTTAACACTTAGATTCACAATTTTAGCACAATAATCACGATTATAAGCCGCAGCAAAAACTCAAACGGCAACCGCCAAAATGTACTGAGCCGCCATTTTGTCACGTGACTTTTTTATGGGACGAAACCAGGGAACTGAAATACATAACGGGTAAGGCGAAGCAGGTAACCGACTCGAGTAAGGAAGAATCCGGGTTAAACTTACACACGTGTTAAGAATACGTTTTACGTCGAATACTAAAAACTGCTCTCGGTTTATGCATTTACGCTCATTTAATGTTGGTGTATTACACACACTATTTCACGTGCATAATGCGTGCTTCATTTTCGTAGGACACTCACACATTCAAAACCCTGCATCAAGATGCGGCGTATTGAATATAGCTATCGGTATTCTATTTATCATCTGTTCTGTGGACAAAACATTACGAGTGAAGAAAGCTGGGTTTGCTTCTGAAGCTAATTTTTAACAACGATTTTCTATTGAAAAAAGCCGAGTTTGCTGGTAAAACATCAGCTTACAACGTGTAGAATTTTTAGCTCTATGATTCTGCCTTCATAGGTTAAAAAGTCATTTTTTTTTGCAGAAAGCTGCCTATGCTTCTGACCCCCTCATATATTATGTAATATGAAATTACGATGTTAATTTTTTTTTTGTTAATCATCATTTTGTTATTGGTCACTCAAATAGTTATCAGTATTATCAGTTATCACTATTATTGTAAACCATGATCATAATTATTATTATCATAATGAGTAAATCACAAAACGTACATAGATGATAATTAATAATAATATTAGAGTCGTTATAATTAAGGTGGAGGTCAAATTGATAGGCTTCTTTTTAATAATAGTTATTATTGGATAGTCTGTGAAGCCATTGTCCACGGGATTAAATCTGCATCTGGGCAGATAAAGTGAGTAGGTATATTGTTTTTCAATGGGTGCTCAGTGACGTCCCGTGGGGGTAGGCAGATTGAGCGTCGCTTGGGGGCGGCAGTTACTCGAAGGGCGGCAAATCGAGAAGAATCATTATATTCTATTCTATATATATATATATATATATATAGAAATAGGTACCTAAACTTAATAATCGTGGAAATCTCTTCAATAAAAAATTCAGCTCACTGGTTGGAAACAAAATGTATTAATTAACATAGAATGTTTAACCGGAGTGTGTCTTTGTCGGGTTTGCGATGTCTAGTTTACTTCCGTTGTCCATGGACGTCACATCTTTGATGACCAGCAATGACACGTGCAGATTTGAGAATTATATTTGAATTATCGGTAGGTACATACTTACCTATTTTTTTTTTTTTTAGAATTATTAATAACCATGTCCTTGCTTTTTCGTACAAGGTGGTTGTTAGTAATTTTGAACAATCATAAACATCCAGGTTTTGAGAAAAACACATAAATGTTTTTGTCATGACCGGGAATTGAACCCAGAACTCTCGGATGGAAGGCCAGCGCCTTACCCACTGCACCACGAGAGCCCTCCTATACTTACCTAATTAATTTATCCAAATATTTTTGCCAGTCATTCGTGAGTTTTGAAAGTTGTCAGGTGTATATTTAAATGTATCTGAAAACCGTGGACTCACAATATTCTCTATTGAAGTAAAGATGGCATTTAAGTGTATATATTTTTGTATAGATTTAGTGGTATATATTTTGTTAGTAATGTATCCACAGAACAGTTAATAAATAGAATACCGATAGGCTATATTCAATACGCCGCATGGTGAAGCAGGCTTTTGAATGTGTGAGTGTCCTACGAAAATGAAGCACGCATTATGCACGTGCAATAGTGTGTGTAATACACCAACATTAAATGAGCGTAAATGCATAAACCGAAAGTAATTTTCAGTATTCGACGTAAAGCGTATTATTGACACGTGTGTAAGTTTAACCCGGATTCTTCCTTACTCGAGTCGGTTACCTGCTATCGCCTTACCCGTTGTGTATTTCAGTTCCCATTATTTCTGAGTTCCCTGAATGTATCCATACAACACATTTCTTAGATATTGGAGTCATGGAAGGATGATAAAAAATACTGTATAAAAAAATGGGGTGGCATTTTGGGACTGCCTACGGGCGGCATTTTGGCTATGGACGTCACTGTGTGTGCTTAGTCTAATGCAAAAAAACAGTGGCTTGTACGAATGGTTAATAAGAATTATCTCATAATAATAATATAGCCTTCAATTTTCGATTCCCAATAATTATCATATACTCATCTTTGGAGCGAACATAAACAACGGTAAATTGACTGCTATGTATTTGGTCAATCACTGTTTCTCTAAAAATACAAAGGTAGGTAGGTAGGTATTAGCAAGATTTGTTAAAAAAAATACTTAATTTATTATATTGTCAATAAAATTGCTCCTTAGACATTCACAATTACAAAAAATCCAAACGTATGGTCCCGTGATACGCCCGATTAAGACTGGGTGTGGTGTAGGGCGGCTGTGGTTTGATACGGTCATTAACTTCTATACCATTGACCTTCAGAATGATTACCAGTTTTTAAGTTTAATAGTAAATTAGTAATGACCAGGGAGCAGATTTATATGCAACAAAAAACATGATTATATGCATGCATGTATGCACTTAAAATAAATAAAATATGCACTAAAACCGAAGAAATATGCAGTTAAAAATTGACATTTTTGTAGGAAACATTATAAATACCCATTTTACCCAATATGCATGAAAAATGCTTAAAATTGACAAAAACTGACAAAAAATCGAATAACTAGTTTATTCGATTATCATAATTTTTCAACATAATACGATAGCAGAACAAAAAAAACACAAAAATGAACATAAAGTTAATCAAATACAATATTCAAAATAGTTTTTTTTAACAAGTAGCTACCTACAAATAATTGAATAATAAATGCAATGTAAACCAAACATAACTTAAAAAACAAAAACGACACACTTAACTATATCGCTAAATACTATTTTCTGTTTTTTTCCCAAAAAAAATACATTATTTTTTTCAATATGCTCTGGCATTAAATTTTTCCGCATATGTATCTGTCAGTATTTTGTTTATATGCGGAAAACGACCTCTCAACGTCAACTTTTAATAAAAGTGCCCCAGTTGACTTCACTTTTTCTGATAAATCCACAGCTCGGAGATGGCATTAAAAATCTAAGTGCATCTAAACTATCTACTTTCCTATCTTAGTTATATTTCGATAAAATAATTAAAAAAAAAAACTAAAATTATAAATTAAAAAGCTCTAAAATATGCATTTATTTATGAAATATCCACTAATATCTCAAATATGCTCTAACGTCTCAAATATGCATTTATATGCATAATAAAATTTTATTTTTGGATTCTGTGTCATTCAAATTAAATATCTGTGCACCTCTCATAGCTGTGCATACTCCCTAACAAACCATGCACTAGCATATAAATCCGGGCCCTAGTAATGACAATATAGTTGGTCAAAATATAAATATTTTTACAAAAATAAGATAATGATTTAGACTATTTCCATTTTAAAAGTATTTTTATATTTAATGGCGGCTGCAATTTTGGATTGGCACCAAGGTAGCAACTACCATTGGCGCGGCCCTGCAGCCACTGTCTTGGATTGAAGACATATCATACATGACTCCTTCAAATATTTTAAACAAAGTAGTTACATATTAAACAATGTTTGTAGATTATAATACTCGTATTTAGCATATTTCAGATAGTCATTCAAAATCTCACATGATAACGAAATTATTATGACCATAGACTCTAATATTATAATATATAATGGATTTTCGTCTTCTTTGCTCATATCCGCTTTTCAGTTTGAAATAAAATAGACAACATAAGGCGCCTCCAATATCATTCATATTTTTAAATATTATATATATTATGTTAAAAAGGGAATATTCAAAAAAAAATACTTGGACTTTGTTCATAGAATATTTTATTAAATATTATACTTAAATAAAAATCAATCGTAAACCATTAAAAATAGCCAGGTAACAAATAAGAAATCCTTCTTGTCAATATTAACACATCCTAAAATGAAAATGATGGTAAACTTTCTAATCAACTCTTAATGCTGGTGGACGTACTCTCCAGCAACGTTGTGCTTAGCATAGTCGTGGCTGTGGTGGATGGTGACATCGGTCCAGAACATGTTGGGGTAGTAGTAATGGGCCTCATCAATAGGACGATCCAGAGGGAAGCCGAAAGGCTTATTTTCGTAATAACGAGCTCCGCTTCCGATTCCGGCAGTGTATTGGTAAGGGTATCCAGTTCCATACGGCACCTTAGCCTCATCGAAGGGAGTGACGATGACGTAAACTTGGAACTTCATACCTCCAACTCTGCCCTTGGGCAAGAGAAGTCTGCGTGGCCATCCGTTGTGGGCTTCGCTCTGGTCGAGGTAGAATTCACCATTTCCGGCAAGTGCGCTTACAACCTTCTTGTAATTGTATCGGGTGTGGGTGCTATCATCGACGGTCCTAATGAAATCGGTATGGTCGCGGGTGATGGCGTTCTTTCCAGACTTCAAGTTGTAGATGAAATAGTCAAGTTCGACGAAGTTGTACTTGTTGTCATCCACGCTGATTGCGCGCCAAAACTCGTCGTATTTGGGTCCCAAGAAGACTCTGACGGTCACTTTACTGTCCTTGGCTGAAGTGATATCGTAGTTGGCTGAGAATGTCTTGTGATTAAGACGGTACTGGCGGGCGTAGAACACGTATTTCTCCTTATTGGCTTTGATTTCCTCCTGGTTCTGGATGGAGCCGGTGGTGATGTCGAAGTCGAATGATTCCATGTAGGTGGTAAGAGGAGTGAAGGCAACATTTTCAACCTTGACACCTTCGAAGAAGAGATCCTTCTTGGTGTAAGAAGGAAGATGATCCTTGAAGTGGAAGAAGTACCTCATGAAGCGTGTGTACAACTGGTAGAACATGGGATCACGCATGGTGGTCTGGAACTGCTCAATGGCTGATGGCACATAGTTGGCCCTATAAATAAAAAAATAAATCGATTAGTTCACATAATCTATCATATATATTTTTTTACCATGCTCGATTCCAAGAATGCTATAGGCCGAGAAACAAATGTTAGCCACTTGCTCAATACCTATTAGGTCCATACTTGGACTCCAATCTCACATTTAAAAACAATATGCATGTTTTTGCCAGACCCAGGTTTCGAACCTGGGACCCACAACATTATAAGTCGGCACGTTAGCCACTCAACGATCGTGGGAGAGTATGAATAGTTTTATTTAACAAAAATATATTTTTGTGTAATTAAAACGCAACGACAATTTTTTTGTTCGTGATGAGAGCTAATATAATTTATATCACTGTAACTGAAATAAAAAAAAATTATCCACTTACTCTTTGTAGGTGTTAACTCCACCTCCCAAAAGAAACTTGGAGATGACGGAAAGATAGTCGTAGAACTTGATGTCTCCTAGATCCTTGTTTCCTTGAACGAAGCGACCCAGAGACTCGATGTCTTCGTAGCTCTTCAGTGACAGTTTAGTGCCATCGTACTAAAAAATATATTCGAATTATGTTTTTACTTTCTTCACAGATGGATTTCATATAATTAATTCATCTTTGATATAAAAAAATATTTACCAAAGTAATGAATCCAAGGTTGATAGCGGTACGGATACGCCTTTCGTAATCATCAACTTCTTGAAGGTGGTAAACGTTGTATTCGTTGTCTAAGACGAAGTCCTGAGACCTCATTGGCATGGCATGTCCGTTGTGGTATTTCATGTGGGGGTTGAAACCGGTCTTGATTGGCAAGTACCATGAGAATGTTGGGATCTCTCCAAGTCCATTGGACAATCTCTCGAGGTAGTAACGAGCCATCAACTGTTGGTGAACATAGTAGTACAGCTCTCCACGTCTGTCCTTGTTAAGACCGAAGTCTTGACCTGCCATCCAGAATGGATAATCGATGTGGAAATAGTAGTAGTATGTGTTCAGACCGATATCGTTGGTGAAGTATGACAGCTTTTGTTCAACGTCGTTGTAATCGTAACCGACGCTGTAGTTGTTGTGGATAGCGTACACGTGTTTGTCGGTTTCATAGATTCCTTCCTGATGAGCCAATTCCTTGTCCATGAGGTGTCCCTGGGTCTTGACATAATTGACCTTATCCATGACGTCAGCGCTGACGAAATAGAAGGGGTAAATTTCGTAAGGGGCAGGAAGAACGATTCCTTGGCAGTCAGTACGGTGGATGACGGCTACGGTGAGGGCGTAGACGTAGAGACCTTCGTTCACGTGTCCACGGGCCCAAGCAGCAGTCTTGTAGAAGGTTTCGAAGTCCTTAGCGTAGTAGAACATATGGAAAAGAGCGATGGCTTCTTCTCTGTACTGGTCGTACGTCAGAGTGAAGATCTTGTGTTTCGGCAGTAAGCCTTTCTGGTAGAATCTAAAGAAGTCCTTGACCACTTCGGGTTTCTGTAATAGATAATTATGAAACATTAGTTTAAAAAAAATAAAACTATATTAATATTCTATGCGTGTAAAACAATTATATTTTATGTAAAAACTGGTAGGAAAACTCACCGTGTAACTCTCTGGATGTTCTTCCCATTTCCACGCTTTTTCGATTTTCACTTGCTCTTCGCTGAAGTCTTGTTGGGTGATATGGTTCAACAGATCATATACCTTCTTCTGCTTGGCTAAGAACTCGCTGTCAGCTATAAAATAAAATAAATGTTGACTATATACCTATAATACATAATTGGAAGAATCGTACAGTTTTAAAGTTTTTTCTGTCGTCAAAATAATTGCTAATATTATATAAAAAATGTATTTTAGATGGAAATAATTATATAATAAATAGAATGTGTTGGTAGTAAAAGGTGGAGGTAGGCTGTGTATATCATACATCAATAGTGCACATTAAACTTTTTCAGTCATACATATTTGTTTTCATTGAACACAAATTGCAAAAGGTATTGATTAGTTTTTTAAATTCAAATAAACCTTGCCTAAACCAAACCATGATAAATATTAAATAGAATTAATGGTTCTTTTATCCATAAAATATCTAAAACTATGTCATTTAACCATACATAACTTTATATATTATGTTAAAGAAGACCATTTTGTATCTAATATGATTTAGTTTAGGCAGGGTTTAATCTAACTTTCAAATCCATCTGCAATTTTACAACGTTTTTATTAGCTCGTATTCATGTTTGTCCAGTACAAATCTTGCAATTGATTTTTAACTAACTTCCCGACTAGCTAGACATTTGAAACTTTTAGAATATATGAGAACACGGTGCCAATGCATTATTTCAATACTTTTAGCCATCTTTAAGCAGAATCGAATTCATTTTCAGGTAATTCTGTTTTGTATGGAAAGTTATTTCAGAAAAATCCGTAAAAACTAAAAGCCTATTATTGGTTGCTGAGGAGATGGTCCTAGCAACTAAATTAATAATATATACGTGCGTTACTATGGAAATCAAAATGAAATGTCAAAATTACATTTCAGTATTCTATATTTGTTTGTTTGTTTTCTATTTACTTCTTATCAAGTACAAGTTTGACCATATTAAGCATATTAATTCAACATAAAATTTAAAACGTTGTATATAAAAAGTTATTTTTATCTTGTAATTATGTATTCTTAGTTCAATAAAAACATGTCGGTATGAATGTCAAAGTATATTGTGCATTATTTATGTCGAATCTCTACACCCTACCTCCACCCTTCGCCTCTGTAATCTCGTCGGCAATCGTAAATACAGATAATTCTGAGCAATAACTTAATAATTTATATTTATTAACATGAAAATTAATATTTAGACTAAAAATAAATTTTAAATTTGCAATAGACATATAATAATATTTAAACTTAATGAATATTAAATTTGAGTAAAAAAGTGGAATTAGTAATATATTATAATATAGGGTTATATTTTAATTACCAATAAAATGCATTTCCACCATGAATTATTGACAGTTAACACCATTAAGGAAAAATATGCATTTTAGATTGAAATATAATATTGACAGAAAAAATAAATAATTAAAAAATATTGATGTCTGTCGGGACTCGAAGCCACATTACGGATTATGGCCAACGGGTACAGTTTCCAGTCCTGCCCGGCAAAAATATTATTTTTAACACGTATATTTTAATTTGGGTCAGAATGCTGGGCACTTAGTAAACAGGATGAGAGAAATATGGATATTTTTGAGAAGGGAAATTTGAAAAGAATCTTTGGGCCTACTCGAGAAAGTGGCATTTGGAGGCCAATGTGTTATGCGGAGCATTGCACACTTTATGGGGACGAAAAGATCACGTGGCATGTGAAAATGTAGAGACCACACTGGATCGGCCACGTTCATAGAATGCCGGAGGATATACCAGCGAGGCAGGCTATGTACGCAACCCCCGATGGCATAAGAAGGCCTGCACGGCCGAAATTCAGATGGCTGAACTGCATCACGG
Organism: Rhyacophila brunnea; assembly: GCF_057557595.1. Taxonomy (NCBI): domain Eukaryota; kingdom Metazoa; phylum Arthropoda; class Insecta; order Trichoptera; family Rhyacophilidae; genus Rhyacophila; species Rhyacophila brunnea. Next base: position 22,515,144 of record NW_028232904.1, on the reverse strand, counting down.
GAGATAATAAATACTCTTTCAAAGCAACTGGAGAGGTTTTGAATGAGGCCGAGACCCGCCAAGGGTTGTAGTGCCATAAATGATAATATTTCATAAGTATTTTCAAATAATCGATATTCAATAGAATGCTACATTCTTGAATCTTGTAAATTATTCATTGAAAAATAGTTGTTCGATAAAAATAGCAAGTTTGTTTTTTATTTTTTTATAAACAATTTAATATTTAAAATATAAATTTGGGTAATGTAAATAATATTGAAATAGATTACTAATAATTGTAATTTTAATATTCTCTATTTTTCTAAAGTTCAAAAAATAATATGTTATTAATAAAATATTATATTTTTTTCTTACCAGCTTTGAAGTTTTTGATGTTCTTGTAAGCATTTGCCGACATAAAGCCGAGGGCCACCACAAGGAATAATGCAAAGAACTTCATCTTGGAAGTATGCAGTACTCAACTGTAACAATGGGACAATTTTTCGTCTTTTATACCAAAAAAGTTTATTGATACGAGAATTTTTATCAAATTCCGTAAGTGATAAAAACAATCAGCCGACAACAATAATTACAAAACTATCATCCCGGTGAGAGATTTTCGATATTGCAAAACAAATAATAATTTTATCACCGCCACTAGTCATTCAGTGTTCATAATTCTTTGGTAAAGGTTCATATAACTTAACATGGTGAATAATATTATGAACGTATTGGACATGGTGAAATTTTTACATGGTTAGCAATAAATAGGTTGAAAACTATTTGAAAACATTTATCAGGAATTCTTATGGATTTAAGTTTTATACTATTCTATTTGAGTCATTTTTTGCGAACTCGCTTTCACCTTTCGGCATCTTCAGGCACTGTGAATACCAGTCGTTTCCAAACTTTATGCTACTACGCATCCCTTAAAAAAACTAATCTTGGCGCAATCGTTGGCAATAATGATTTATTCACTCATTTTTTTTATTTCTTTTTTCAACCAAATACAACAAAATTGTTATTTCTAAATAAACTTGCGTCAAATTTCAACATTATGATTTGCCCCTTTTATTCAGACTTCATTTTTTCACGAGATAGCCAGCGCTCTTCACGATAGTGTAGAAGTGATGTATTATAAAATGTGTCTCCATATTTTCAGACAGGTTTGCAAACAACCTTTTATATGACTGTTTTTTGTATAGTTTATAACTAGTGGCCGTTTTATAAACTATGCATTTGCAAACTGCAAACCTGTGGCTACATTAATTTTTTCTTCAATTTTAAATAAATTCAACATCTACATATTCAAATAAATATTTGCCACGTCACTTTCACTGTATGAAAATATGGATTCTGGTTTTAAGTGGATTGTGTTAAACTTTTCGCGCCTCCCTTAGCAACACTCTGCGCCTCCCAGTTTGGAAATCGCTGGATTAAAGTATCTGTCACTTTATAATATGGTGTCACATTTGTTTTTATAATAAATGAATTACGTTTTTCCCTCGTCACAAAAAGATATTAACCTAATCTAATATTAACACACAAAATTGTATTTTTCTATGCATGAAATATAGTTAATTAACAACGGTTACTTTAACATTAATAATAACTTAATTCTATTGTATCGGGTACTATTTAAGTGTATGGAAGCGCCCTATAAGTAATCAAAATATTGTAATATACCCGCTCTCCATATATTATATTCCGCAGTCACAGTATACCTACCACTAGACAGCATCCTTTTTTTAGGTAGTTAGGTACTGTTTTTTTTAGAATTATTAATAACCATGTCCTTGTTTTTTCGTACAAAGTGGTTGTTAATAATTTTGAACATTCACTTGCTTTGAGAAAATCACATAAACTTTTGTGTCCTCATCGGGAATCGAACCAAGAACTCTCGGGTGGAAGGCCAGCACCTTACGCACTGCACCACGAGAGCCACTAAGGGTAGGTTCTGTTACCTTTCCTTGCCGGTACTCATTAATAAGGGCAGGAGAGGGTAGAATGACGGTACCTACTTCACTGTCTAATTGATTATAATGGATTTCTTCCTTTCTTCCATCGTATATTTTTAATTAATCAGCTACTTACTCAAATACGTATCACTATTATTGTAAACCATGATCATATTATTATCAAAATTAGTAAATCACAAAACGTACATAGATGATAATAATAACATTAGAGTCTACATAATTTTGAAAAACACTTATTAGAACCAATAGAAAAAATCCTTTTTTGAAAAAAGTAAGCCACCCCGGCAGGGAATCGAACCCTGCATCTCCCGGGTTTACGCCCCGTCCATCGCATTTACCAATATGCTACGCAGTGACATACTAATTGCAATAAATTTTAACTGTTGGCCTTTTCAATGCCCACTCACCAGCGTTCTTCCAAATCAAACTACTTTGGCAATCGGTTTTTGTTTTTATTATTCAAAGTAGATACCTAATACTTCAATTACTAACCGACTTCGTGGATTTCTCCAATATTTTGTATGATGTAACTTATTTGAACTTGCTAATAAGTGATAATTATTTCTTTTATTCAACGAATAATTCACAAGATTTAAGAATGTGCCATTCTAATTATAGAACATATTATAACCAATAGAAAAAATCCTTTTTAAAAAAAGTAAGCCACCCGTATTTTTATAACTAGAATGGTACATTCTTAAATCTTGTAAATTATACGTTGAATAAAATAAATAGTTAATTATAAATATTAGAGTCGTTATAATTAAGGTGGAGGTCAAATTAATAGGCTTTTTTGAATAATAGTTATTATTGGATAGTCTGTGATGCCGGTGTCCACGGGATCAAATCCGCAGCTGGGCAAATAAAATGGGTAGGTATATTTTTTTTCAATGTGTACTTAGTCAAATGCAAAAAAAAACAGTGGCTTGAACGAATGCTTAATACTTTGGACGCGGAAGACGCACACGGTGCGTAATGACCAGGCGGCCGATCGATGTAATTAACGTGCATTTTAAAGGGGCAATTAAAATCTCATTATCTATTCAGCAGCGAAAGCGTTAATAATAATTATCTCATAATATAACCTTCACTCTTTTGATTCCCAATAATTATCATATTATACTCCTCTTTGGAGCGAACATAAACAACGGTATATTGACTGCTATGTATTTGGCGAATCATTGTTTTTCTGAAAATACAAAGGAAGTTATTAATTAACTTAGTTAGTAATTAACATAATTGAATTGGTTGAACATAGTTATCGCCCTCCCAATTGGCATTACCAGTGGCAGGTTGGTTCTGCACATTGGGAGAATAAACAACTGATGGTCTCTATTTCTAAGATAGTTATCAGGGACATACAGGTCAACACCGCCCAGAATGGAAGAGTTCTCATTTATACCTCGCACAAGTCGAAAAAAATACTATGTGCATATAATAACTATATATGTAATAATAAATGTGTGCTAGATTTCAAAAACAGCCAAGTCCACCTTTAGGTATTTGTACCTTTTTTGTGAATTGCTGAAGAACTACTGCTTTCTTTATCAAAATGTGGAACTTATTAATTTTAAATATTCTATACTCGAAATAATATAAACTTTTACCCCTGTGACTGTGTGCTTGAGCAAACAAAAAGCTGTTTTTCTCCTATTCATCTATTATTGACTTGGCTGATTTTGAAATTTAGCGACACAGATATCTCTTCTAAATTGCAGACTGCAGTGTGTAAGTATACCTAAGAGAAAGTCAGTGGGATAAAGCCACTAGGGAATCCAATCCCGAGCCAAAATTCTGATCCCGGGATTTCGGGATTACAATTTGACAATCCCGGGATCCCGGGACTGGTCCCGGGATTGGGATTTTTTTCCATTGTTATTATAAATTTTTATATTTACAAATATAATTGATAAAATCGGTCAAAAATAAATCTAGTATAATTTATACTATTTAAGACATTTATTGTCAATATTGTATACGTTAAATCTTGGAAATACACAAGTTTAATGGAGTAAATAATATTGTAATATAAATAATAATGTGAATTTAATATGAGATTGCTATTTCTGATAGTAAAGACATAATGAATAGATCAGCGAGATTTAAAATAGTACAGCAAATAATCATGGCGTACTTATGGCCTTTCCGCTTCATAAATTTAATTAGTCAGCCAAATATGAAACTGCCGTAAAACGTATGATATCATGGTGGAATTACTTTGTTAAAAGTGCGAAGCATTCTTTTTTTACCAATCTTTCTCATTTTTAATAATCTATGTGAAAAATAAAATGAATCGGCAACCTACACATCAAACTTCATTCAAACTCAGTTTATTTCTAATGTAGTTATTTTGTATTAAAAGTATTTTTTCTGTTATATTTTCAATAAAAATTGATAAAAAAATCAATCCCGAAATCCCGGGATTATGTTTATCAATCCCGGGATTCATAGGTATCGAAAATAGCTAGGGATCCCGGGATTGGATTCCCTAAAAGCCACGAATAGCATCCATACAACATCAAGTAAAGGAGTCTCAAGAATTTCTTCTGACTAATGACTAATGACATGCATCATAAATGTATAAAAATATACTGAAACGCATTCTCTCAATGTCTTCATAATAAATTTTTAAGTGTTGTATATGGATAAAATATGTCAGAAAATGTAATTGAACATAAGGTCAAAATAAAAATCTAGTATTAAGTTTAGTTAATATGTGAGGAGTATTATTTTACTGTATTGGTTCAATAAAAAGCAATAAAAATCTCCTGTGGTGCATTTTTGATTCATATTTGTAATGACAATATAGTTAGTCAAAATATAAATATTTTTATGAAAATAAAATAATGATTTAGACTATTTCCATTTTAAAAGTATTTTTATATTTAATGGTGGCTGCAATTTTGGATTGGCACCAAGGTAGCAACTACCAATGGCGCGGCACTGCAGCCACTGTCTTGGATTGAAGACATATCATACAAGACTCCTTCCATGATTTTAAACAAAGTTGGTACATAGTAAACAATGTTTGTAGATTATAATATTTAGCATATTTCAGATAGTCATTCAAAATCTCACATGATAACGAAATTATTATGACCATAGACTCTAATATTATAATATATAATGGATTTTCGTCTTCTTTGCTCATATCCGCTTTTTAGTTTGAAATTAATATAGACAACATAAGGCGCCTCCAATATTATTCATATTAATTAAATATTATAATATATATTATGTTAAAAAGGGAATATTCAAAAAAAATACTTGGACTTTGTTCATAGAATATTTTATTAAATATTATACTTAAATAAAAATCAATCGTAAACCATTAAAAATAGCCAGGTAACACATAAGAAATCCTTCATGTCAATATTAACACATCCTAAAATGAAAATGATGGTAAACTTTCTAATCAACTCTTAATGCTGGTGGACGTACTCTCCAGCAACGTTGTGCTTAGCATAGTCGTGGCTGTGGTGGATGGTGACATCGGTCCAGAACATGTTGGGGTAGTAGAAGTGGGCCTCATCAATAGGACGATCCAGAGGGAAGCCGAAAGGCTTATTCTCGTAATAACGAGCTCCGCTTCCGATTCCGGCAGTGTATTGGTAAGGGTATCCAGTTCCATAAGGCACCTTAGCCTCATCGAAGGGAGTGACGATGACGTAAACTTGGAACTTCATACCTCCAACTCTGCCCTTGGGCAAGAGAAGTCTGCGTGGCCATCCGTTGTGGGCTTCGCTCTGGTCGAGGTAGAATTCACCCTTTCCGGCGAGTGCGCTTACAACCTTCTTGTAATTGTATCGGGTGTGGGTGCTATCATCGACGGTCCTAATGAAATCAGTATGGTCGCGGGTGATGGCGTTCTTTCCAGACTTCAAGTTGTAGATGAAATAGTCAAGTTCGACGAAGTTGTACTTGTTGTCATCCACGCTGATCGCGCGCCAAAACTCATCGTATTTGGGTCCCAAGAACACTCTGACGGTCACCTTGCTGTCCTTGGCTGAAGTGATATCGTAGTTGGCTGAGAATGTCTTGTGGTTAAGACGGTACTGGCGGGCGTAGAACACGTATTTCTCCTTGTTGGCTTTGATTTCCTCCTGGTTCTGGATGGAGCCGGTGGTGATGTCGAAGTCGAATGATTCCATGTAGGTGGTAAGAGGAGTGAAGGCAACATTTTCAACCTTGACACCTTCGAAGAAGAGATCCTTCTTGGTGTAAGAAGGAAGATGATCCTTGAAGTGGAAGAAGTACCTCATGAAGCGTGTGTACAACTGGTAGAACATGGGATCACGCATGGTGGTCTGGAACTGCTCAATGGCTGATGGCACATAGTTGGCCCTATAAATAAAAAAATAAATCGATTAGTTCACATAATCTATCATATATTTTTTTTTACCATAACCGATTCCAAAAAGATTATATTATAAGCCGAGAAACAAATGTTAGCCACTTGCTCAATACCTATAAGGTCCATACTCGGACTCCAATCTCACATTTAAAAACAATATGCATGTTTTGCCAGACCCAGGGCTCAAACATGGGACCCACAATATTACAAGTCGGCACTTTAGGCGCTCAATCATTTCGGGCGAGTCTGAAGAGTTTTATTTTACAAAAATATATGTTTTTATTATTAACGCCTTTTATGATCATTATAAGAGCATAATATTATATAATTTATAGCGGTGTAACGAAAATTTAAAAAAAATCTTCACTTACTCTTTGTAGGTGTTAACTCCACCTCCCAAAAGGAACTTGGAGATGATGGAAAGATAGTCGTAGAACTTGATGTCTCCTAGATCCTTGTTTCCTTGGACGAAGCGACCTAAAGACTCGATGTCTTCGTAGCTCTTCAGTGACAGTTTGGTGCCGTCATACTATAAAAAAATATTCGAATTATGTTTTTACTTTCTTCACAGATGGATTTTTTATAATTCATCTTCAATTTTAATATAAAAAATATTTACCAAAGTAATGAATCCAAGGTTGATAGCGGTACGGATACGCCTTTCGTAATCATCAACTTCTTGAAGGTGATAAACGTTGTATTCGTTGTCTAAAACGAAGTCCTGGGACCTCATTGGCATGGCATGTCCGTTGTGGTATTTCATGTGGGGGTTGAAACCGGTCTTGATTGGCAAGTACCATGAGAATGTTGGGATCTCTCCAAGTCCATTGGACAATCTCTCGAGGTAGTAACGAGCCATCAACTGTTGGTGAACATAGTAGTACAGCTCTCCACGTCTGTCCTTGTTAAGACCGAAGTCTTGACCTGCCATCCAGAATGGATAATCGATGTGGAAATAGTAGTAGTATGTGTTCAGACCGATATCATTGGTGAAGTATGACAGCTTTTGTTCAACGTCGTTGTAATCGTAACCGACGCTGTAGTTGTTGTGGATAGCGTACACGTGTTTGTCGGTTTCATAGATTCCTTCCTGATGAGCCAATTCCTTGTCCATGAGGTGTCCCTGGGTCTTGACGTAATTGACCTTATCCATGACGTCAGCGCTGACGAAATAGAAGGGGTAAATTTCGTAAGGGGCAGGAAGAACGATTCCTTGGCAGTCAGTACGGTGGATGACGGCTACGGTGAGGGCGTAGACGTAGAGACCTTCGTTCACGTGTCCACGGGCCCAAGCAGCGGTTTTGTAGAAGGTTTCGAAGTCCTTAGCGTAGTAGAACATATGGAAAAGAGCGATGGCTTCTTCTCTGTACTGGTCGTACGTCAGAGTGAAGATCTTGTGTTTCGGCAGTAAGCCTTTCTGGTAGAATCTAAAGAAGTCCTTGACCACTTCGGGTTTCTGTAATAGATAATTATGAAACATTAGTTTAAAAAAAATAAAACTATATTAATATTCTATGCGTGTAAAACAATTATATTTTATGTAAAAACTGGTAGGAAAACTCACCGTGTAACTCTCTGGATGTTCTTCCCATTTCCACGCTTTTCCGATTTTCACTTGCTCTTCGCTGAAGTCTTGTTGGGTGATATGGTTCAACAGATCATATACCTTCTTCTGCTTGGCTAAGAACTCGCTGTCAGCTATAAAATAAAATAAATGTTGACTACATACCTATAATACATAATTGGAAGAATCGTACAGTTTTAAAGTTTTTTTCTGTCGTCGAAATAATTATTATTATTAAACTGGCGCTAGGGGCCGTTCAGGTTCATGGCCGACTGCACAACGTTTCTCCAGGCATCTCTGTCCAGCGCTCTCTCTTCCCAGTTGACTATCCCTAGCCTTTCCGCATCCCTTTGAATGTTGTCCGCCCATCTCCGTCGAGGGCGGCCAAGAGTGCCAGCTGGTGTGCCTTTGTAAATCCTATAGAGAGTTCTAGATCTTTCAGATCGTACAACGTGGCCCGCCCATAAGAGTAGATCAGAATATTAGTGATTCTAGGTTGGTATCGGTCGAAGAGCTCAGTATTTGTGCCGATGCGCCACCGGTGGTTCTCATTGACGGGTCCAAGTATTCTCCGGAGGATTCTGTTTTCAAACACTTGGAGCGCCTTTTCTTGTTAATATTAATAATTGCTAATATTATATAAAAAATGTATTTTAGATGGAAATAATTATATAAAAAATAGAATGTGTTGGTAGTAAAAGGTGGAGGTAGGCTGTGTATATCATACATCAATAGTGCACACCAAACTTTTTCAGTCATACATATTTGTTTTCATTGAACACAAATTGCAAAAGGTATTGATTAGTTTTTTAAATTCAAATAAACCTTGCCTAAGCAAAACCATGATAAAAATTAAATAGAATTAATGGTTCTTTTATCCATAAAATATCTAAAACTATGTCATTTAACCATACATAACTTTATATATTATGTTAAAGAAGACCATTTTGTATCTAATATGATTTAGTTTAGGCAGGGTTTAATCTAACTTTCAAATCCATCTGCAATTTAACAACGTTTTTATTAGCTCGTATTCATGTTTGTCCAGTACAAATCTTGCAATTGATTTTTAACTGACTTCCAGACTAGCTAGATATTTGAAACTTTTAGAATATATCAGAACACGATGCCAATGCATTCTTTTAATACTTTTAGCCATGCTTAAGCAGAATAAAATTCATTTTCAGTTAATTCTGTTTTGTATGGAAAGTTATTTCAGAAAAATCCGTTAAAACTAAAAGCCTATTATTGGTTGCTGAGGAGGTGGTCCTAGCAACTAAATTAATAATATATACGTGCGTTACTATGGAAATTAAAATGAAATGTCAAAATGACATTTCAGTATTCTATATTTGTTTTTTATTTACTTCATATCAAGTACAAGTTTGACCATATTGAGCATATTAATTCAACAGAAAATTTAAAAACGTTGTTTATAAAAAGTTCTATTTATCTTGTAATTATGTATTCTTAGTTCAATAAAAACATATCGATATGAATGTCAAAGTATATTGTGCTCTATCTATTGCACACATTATGGGGACAAAAAGATCACGTGGCATGTGAAAATATAGAGACTGCGCTGGATCGGTCACGTTCATAGAATGCCGGAGAATATACCAGCAAGGCAGGCTATGAACGGAACCCTCGATGGCAGGGCCGAAATTTAGATGGCTGAACTGCACCACGTCGAAAGAGGCCGAGACCCGCCAAGGGTTGTAGTGCCATAAACGATGATAATTTTCAAATAATCGATATTCAATAAAGAATGCTACATTCTTACATATTGTAAATTATTCATTTAAAAATAATTGTTCGATAAAAATAGTAATTTTTTATTATTTTTTATAAACAATTTATTATTTTAAAACATAAATTTAGGTAATGTAAATAATATTGAAATATATTACCAAAATGTAATTTTAATATTCTCTATTTTTCTAAAGCTCAAAAAATAATTTGTTAATAATATAATATTATATTTGTTTCTTACCAGCTTTGAAGTTTTTGATGTTCTTGTAAGCATTTGCCGACATAAAGCCGAGGGCCACCACAAGGAATAATGCAAAGAACTTCATCTTGGAAGTATGCAGTACTCAACTGTAACAATGGGACAATTTTTTCGTCTTTTATACCAAAAAATTTTAATGATACGAGAATTTTTATCAAATTCCGTAAATGATAAAAACAATCACCCGACAACAATATTTTTTACTATCATCCTGGTGAGAGTTTTTCCGTATTGCAAAACAAAAAAATATTTTATCAACGCCACTAGTCATTCAGTGTTCATCATTCTTTGGTAAAGGTTCATATAACTTAACATGGTGAATAATATTATGAACGTATTGGGCATGGTGAAATTATTTATGTGGTATTAGGGTTAGCAATAAATAGGTTAAAAACTATTTGAAGACATAATATATCAGGAATTTTTATTGATTTAAGATTTGTACTATTCTATTTGAGACGTTTTTTGCGACCCCGTTTTCGCCTTTCAGCACCTTCAGGCATTATGCACACTCACCAAAAGGAAAATAAACACCTACAGTTTGGTCGGAAAATAATTGTTTGATAAATTAACGAGAGGAAAATAGTCATATGTTTTAAAATAAAGAAATCGGAGACATTTCTTCTGGAAGCGCTGTAAAATAAGCTTGGAGAAAACTTCATAAGGACTCCAGATTAAATACAGTTTGGTCAGTGTTTATTTACCTTTTGGTGAGTGTACACAGTGCCTGGAGATGCCGAAAGGCGAAACCCGGGTCACAAAAAACGACTAAAATGGAATAGTACAAAACTTAAATCCATTAGAATTTAAATTTAAATTCCATCAAGTACCTTCGGTCGATAGTATTAATATAGATCAAGAATGTAGCTTGCAATCTATTATGTTACACCGGTGGCGAAGGGTAGGTCTATAGGGTCTAGGACGACTCAGCGCCGGGACAATTGGGCACCACGCAATCGAATGAAATTAGACGTTCATGAGTTATAGGTACTTCTAAAATATACATATTTATTATTATTTATAAATTTAAATTAATATATAATACTTGGTGAGAATTTAAATATGCACACGTAGGTAAATAATGCTTTAATTGTCCATATGTTGAAGTTCCAACGAGAATATAGTTCTTTTATTTTTATGTATGTGTCAGGCATGATAATTCTCAATCTTTAATCGCACTAAAAACATTATGTTAAGAAAATGAATTAAAACTACGAAGTAGTAGATAGAAACTGATTAAAAGTAATCGTCTACTTTCTATATAAAATCGTAACGAACGTTTATTTATTTCATTCAACACTGCGGCACCCAATTGTCAAATTCTCGAGGGTGGATGTAGGCTGTTAAGATCCGACACAAATAGTGCATACTCAACTTTGTCAATCAAACGTATATGTTTGAGTATTTTTATAGTTTGTTAATTTTTAAAATCCGATTAAACCTTGCCTAATCGAAACCATACAGATAATAGTTTAAAAAAATATTTGCTTTATCATAAAATATCTAAAATCATGACATTGAACCATACATAATTTAAGATATTCTATAGATACAATAATATTTTAACCGATTATAGTTTAAGTAGGCAGAGCTTAACGAATTAAAAAAAATTAATCAATATTTTCAAAATGTATTCTTAATTAAACAAATAAGTATGACTGAAAAAGTGTGCACTATTTTTGTCGTATCGCCCATAGCATAGCTAAACTATTATAGTTTGGTTTGGACAGAGCTTAATTGAATTTTAAAAACTAACCAGCACCATCTGCAAATAGTATTCTTAATTCAATGAATACAAATAAGTAGGTATGTCTGATAAAGTTTGGTGTGCACTATTTATGTCGAATTTTAACAGCCTACTTCAACCCCTCGCCACTGTGTTATACATTATAAAAAAATCACAAATATAAAACACAGCACATCATTGAAAATGTCTATGCTTTGTCGAGTGCATTTACTAATTTTACACCCCTCGCTGATGGTATTAAGCTTGACACGAGGAAAGTGTTCTCACCTATAATACTAGATCGTGGCTGTGATCACGTAGGTAATTAACAGGTGAATATAAATTCAAATTCTTTAGGACATTATTATTGGAAACTACCACTCGTGATAGCAGGCAAAAATGTCGCAAGTGCTTCAAGATGCCTATGAGATTTAAGAAAGCTAAAAGCGAGCATGCCTTGTAGGAAGGCAGTCGGAAAACAATCGTTTGATAAATTATCGAAAGGACAATAGTTATATGTTACAAAATAAAGACATCAGAGATATTCCTTCAGGACAAAATTAGTTTGTAGGAATCTTCGTAAGAACTCCACCATATTCAAGAATATTACGCACTCACGAGATGCTTGAATAGATTAATATAAAATTTTAATTATGTTTTGATTATTACAACGTTTTTATTAGGTCGTATTCTTATTTGTCCGTTACAAATCTTGCAATCGATTTTTAATTAACTTCCCGACTATCTATACATTTGAAACTTTTAGAATATATCAGAACACGATGCCAATGCATTTTTTTAATACTTTTAGCTATCTTTAAGTAGAATTAAATTCATTTTCAGTTAATTCTGTCTTGTATGAAAAGTTACTTCGGAAAAAATCCGTAATCCAATCCACTATTATTGGTTGCTAGGAAATTATTAATATATACGTGCGTTACTATGTAAATCAATATGAGTGTCAAAATGACATTTCAGTATTATTTCTATCAAATACATTTTTTTTTATCGTTTTAGCTACTCAAGTCAAGTTTATATGATTCAACAGAAAATTTAAAAACGTTGTATATAAAAAGTTCTTTTTATCTTGTAATTATTTTTAACAATAAAATGTAGTTTAATTAATTATGTCCAATATTGTAGAAAAATTATTAATATAATAATTTCTAGCTTTAATGTTTTTTTCTTAATTTAAAATACATCGATTGTTCTATTAAATAAAGTCGTGTATAAATTGATTTTTTTATTAATATTAAATCGAACTTAGTTGCGATTGTGCTTTAGTTACGTGGTGGCCTGAGGCACTGACTCATTTTGAGGACCCACGGTTAAAAATAAAATAAAAACTATACATTTTAACTACGAGTAGCTAGAAAAATATCAAGTATAAATTGATTTTTTATTTATATTAAATTGAGCTTAGTTGCGATTGTGCTTTAGGTAGGTACGTAGTGGCCTAAGGCATTGACTCATTTTGAGGCCTGCATTGTTAAAAATTAAATAAAAACCATAAATTTTAACTACTTAGTAAAAATATCTATGTATCTCTTTCATAGAATCACATCGAGAAACTAAATCATCATCATCATCAGGGGCGCGACAACCCGGTGTGGGTCCTGGCCTCCTCCAACAGCTCCCTCCACCTGTCCCTATCCAGTGTGGCCGTTTTCCAATTTGGCCTCCCTCTTCTTCTACGTCCTATTGGATTGCTGGACATCACTCTCTTTGCCAGTTCATTGTCATTCATACGGTGCACATGACCTAGCCATCGCAGTCTCCCAATCTTAATTGATTGAACTGCGATGCAATCTTCGTACAGCCCGTAGAGCTCAGCATTATATCTTCTCCTCCAATTGGTGCCATCCCTGATCAGTCCATATATACGGCGGAGAATTTTTCTTTCAAAGATATTCAGGGCTCGTTCATTTCGCAGAGTTAATGTCCAGGTTTCCGATGCGTAGGTGAGCACTGGCTTTACAAGTGTCTTGTAAAGAGTGCTTTTAGTTCGGCGAGATAGTATGCGGGACTTAAAATGTCTTAACAGGCCAAAGTAGCATTTATTCGCAGACATGATTCTCTTGTTGATTTCTTCTATAATATCATTATCGAGAAACTAAAAGTAATCATTAATATGTAGATGACAATGGTTACAGAATATTTCTTAGTGATTTATTTTCATCTTTAAGTAGGTATATAATATTTGAATGGTTATTTTATGCTTTTGGTATTTTTTTTATACTCAATTTGTATGAAATATGTATACATTATTTTTTAAGGTTTTTGTATAATTTAATAAGTATATAACTGATTTCAACTGTTTCGAGGTTCATGTTAATTCTTCTAATGAATCAAATGTTTCACCTGCGTCAGAGAAAATCGCACCTGCCAAAACCCTTAAACAAAAATGGGGTGGACACATTAGTAGGCAGGGTGTCTAAAGCGTCAATTACATTGAGCTTTTTTACGAGCTGATTATTGGCAAATTTATAATCTGCCTGTAAATTCGCCCAGTGTAATCATCGAACAAGCTAATAAGCAGGTTGTAAACACTCCACCGAGAAAAGTTGAAAGCCGGTCAACTTTATAAGCTACACGCCGGCTTGTGGGCGTATCGCGTCTGCGCAGTAGAGCGTGGTGGTGGAAAAACGAACTACTCATTTTGAAATTTACCTTTTTGACGTTTAATGGAAACATTATTATGGAGCGTAGCGACCTCCCGGCAAAAAAACGAACTACGTTCCGTCAAAATCGCTCGCTGGCTTGTGGCTTATCAGCGAATGGAAAATTTTGTGTGTAATCATGAAATCGCAGTAGCTGAACCGCCCGCTTTTAAATTTGCCAATAATCAGCTCATAAAAAAGCTCAATGTAATTGACGCTTAAGTGAAAAATGTCATAAAACATCCATAAACAACACGTCAAATTGAATAAAATACTTACAAACTACAATCTCCAAAGTGAATTTTATTATCTCTACATAACAAACGTCGAATTCTTTATTTTTTCTAAATACAATAAAATATCAAAAAACAAATTTCTTTAAAATAATAGAATATTTTATCAAAACAAAATAACTAACGGCTGGATTGCTCTATCTTATTTTATCTGTCGCGGGTTCAAAAATCGCGGTTAGGTCAATTATCTATTTACCTGATTTATTTTCGATCGGCACGTTTAATTTTATACTGTATGTGTAGATATCACAGAACAGATTACTATGATATAAATTCGAAAGCCAGCCATTATAGACCAAGACATTGACGTAAGTTTTGGCTTATGACTTTATACGGGACAAACCATTAATCGCATGAAATACTGCGCCCACTAAAAGTCCTCAAATATTACCAATATTGAATGGGCGTTGCGTTTACTTGTCAAACTTTAATGACGATGAAAGGGGCGGCAACTTGGAACATCACTGATCATAAGGATGGGTAGCATTTAGTTTTAATTATATTAACGTTAAACATACATAATTTTTGAAAAAACATTTTCTGAGAAAAAATATTATAACCAATAGAAAAAATCTTTTTGAAAAAATCTCCAATATTTTTTTATGATGTAACTTACTTGAACTTGCTAATAATATATAATTAATAATTTTTTTATTCAACGAATAATTCACAAGATTTAAGAATGTACCATTCTAATTATTATACATACTTACATAATTTTTGAAAAAACACTTTCTGAGAAAATATATTGTAACCAATAGAAAAAATCTTTTTGAAATAAGTAAGCCACCCCGGCGGGGAATCGAACCTTGCATCTCCCGGGTTTACGTCCCATCTCGTTAGTAATTTAGTAATTGAAGTAATAGGTATCTACTTTGATTTAATAAACAAAAATCGATTGCCAAAGTAGCTTGATTTAGAAGAGCGCTGATGAGTGGGAATTAAAAGTGGCCAATAGTTAAAATTTGTCGCAATTAGTATGTCACTGCGTAGCATAGAGGTAATGCGCGGATGGGACGTAAACCCTTGAGATGCAGGCTTCGATTCCCCGCCGGGGTGGCTTTCTTTTTTCGAAAAGATTTTTTCTATTGGTCACAATATATTTTCTCAGAAAGTGTTTTTCAAAAATTATGTATGTTCAATAATTAGAATGGTACATTCTTAAATCTTGTGAATTATTCGTTGAATAAAAGAGATAGTTAATTATAATTAACGTTACTATTGAAAACTATTGCAACGAATGGAGATCAGAAGTCAGACTTTACTGTCATTATTCGAGTTTAAATTTCGATTTCATAATGTGTTTTTGTCGTTTTTTTTTTAATATTTTGATCGGTAAATATTATTATTGAATCATATCATCATGATTTATAAACACTTTCACTACTAATTGAGACTAGGGATTGGAATACCGAAAAAATATCGATACCGGTATTCCGGTATTTCATATTGAATATCCGGTATTTTTAAAGCTTTCCTCGTGGTTCCCTACTGTATTCTCAGTGCTGTCAACTTTCCCTACAAAATTAAAGATCATTTTTACCAAGCCTAATTTCATCCAATACCAAAGTAAAGAGATTTCTGTAGCTTTTTAGACTCTTTTAAAATATTACATTCAAAACCATCGTATATTGTGTCGGATAACACTGGCATTCTGGACAGTGTTGACCTGTATGTCCCTGATAACTATCTTAGAAATAGAGAGCATCAGTTGTTTATTCTCCCAAGATGCAGAACCGACCTGCCACTGGTAATGCCAACTGGGAGGGCGATAACTATGTTCAACCAAATTCCTTCGGATGTCGATATATTCCACTTGCGTGAGGGTGAGTTTAAGTGGATGCTATTTTATAAGTTCTTAAAATATGGTCTCCTTAACAAACCCGGTGTTTTTGAACGTCTATAGTTGTATAATTGTATTTTTACTGCTTTTGTTTGTTTATAATATGTCCTATTTTTATATTTTTATTTTTATCGTTTTTATTACTTTTTTTATTTATATTAATGTTTTCATGTCATGTTTTGAATGTTTTAAATTTATAATTTGTAATGTCCACAATATGTTAAAATAATTACAAGATAAAAAGAACTTTTTATATACCTACAACATTTTTAAATTTTCTGTGGAATTATATAAACTTGACTTGCTAGCTTAAACGATCAAAAAAAATGTACTTGATAGAAATAATACTGAAATGTCATTTTGACACTCATATTGATTTTCATAGTAACGCACGTATGTATTAATAATATAGTTGCTAGGACCTATTATAGTGGATTGGATTACGGATTTCTTCCGAAATAATTTTTCATACAAAACAGAATTAACTGAAAATGAATTCAATTCTACTTAAAGATGGCTAAAAGTATTAAAAGAATGCATTGGCATCGTGTTCTGATATATTCTAAAAGTTTCAAATATCTAGCTAGTCGGGAAGTTAGTTAAAAATCGATTGTAAGATTTGTACCGGACAAACAACCATTGGACAAATAAGAATACGAGCTAATAAAAACGTTGCAAAATAAATTGAAATTGAAAATTTAAATTGAAATTTAATGATTCAGTTTTATTTCAAGTTTTCTGGTTTCTTAATACCGAAAATACCGTTATTTTAAAAAAAATTAAGCCGGTATTTCTATATTAATAAATACCGGAATCACTGTTTTTAGAATACCGGTAGTGTGATGCTTAACTGAGACTATACCATTTAATGGGAATGCAGAGTAGTCAGGACAGCTTTTACATGACTGAGGAAAATACTGTAGTATTATGCTGTATCAGATCGAGAATGGTATGGATACATGCCGAGTAGAAATTAAAAAAATCTTAGGGTATAGATCCACGTAAAGATATTCAGGAAGAAAAACGGTAAAGAAATGATTAAGAAGTAAAAACTATATCTCGGAATATTTTGGTTACATCATGCAATATTCCTAAATATAAATGTCTGTACTTTATCATCATTCAAAGGAAGATTTCCGGTAAAGAAGAAAGTTTGCAGAAGAAAAACGTTTTGGTTCAAGAATTTCAGAGACTGGTTTAAGCTCAGCAGTCCATCAATACTTAAGGCAGTGGCAGATGAAAAATCTTCCCCGACATATGATAACTAAATAATAATCCACATCTTATGGACCTAAAATTTTATCTCCTTCAAGAATCTTCATCCATTGCCATAACTTTTTCATCAACATAGCCCAACCGAAATTTGAGCATATTATCATTTGACCTATGACCATGACATCAACGCCTATAAATAATATACGACATAATGCAGTATTTGTCTAAAATAGACCGTGGGTATACTGCGAATAAGCATTAAGTCAAAAATACTAGTTTTGAGATAATAGAGTTTGAAAGTTTGGACGGTCTTAACTTTTTTTATATATATAAAAGGCAAATTCCTTTCTGCGATATTGCTTTGAGTATGATTTAATGCAGTTTCACACGCAGAATTTTGTGAATATAGCCTGAGAATGAGAGAAGCAAATGCACTAAGTCCCTTTAGTGCCTTTTCTCTGAATAGATATATGTCTTTTTGACTTATAACATAAATTATCTTCGCCAGTTTTATAGATATAAAATTATATTAATATATATTATTATCTTATTATTCATATATATTAATAATAAGATTACCTCATCATTAAGTCAAAACAGCAAAATTTTGACTTAGTGCTTTTTCGCAGAATACCCACGAGACTCATTGTATGAAATGTATGGTTTACTGGCATAATTTTGGATATTTTATAGATAAACGAATGTTTTTTGATTATTATCTACTATGGTTTGGATTGGGAAGGGTTTAATTGAATATTAAAAACTAACAAACACTATTAACACCAGTGGTTTCCAAACTTTATGTTACTACGCCTCCCTTTTAAAAAAATCTAATCTTGGCGCCTTTTATTTCATTAATAATTATAGACATCTTTTTAAATAGTGAAAAATGTACAAATACAAAAATGAAAAAAAAATATAAAAATAAACAAGGTTGTTATAATTTAAGTTAATTTTTTTTTCATGCGATGAATGTGCTTGTTAGTACAAAGTGCTCTTTTTCTACTAAACGGGATCGATAATTGGATTTCATTGCAGCTAATGCAGTAAATCCCATTCCGCATAAATATGAAGTTACGAATGTTAGCAGTACTTTACCTACAACTTTCATTGCTTTTCTTGACAAAGTAATATATTATTCTTCACTTAGATTCAACCAAAATTGAACTAGGGTTTTCGTTTCAATGAATTATCGCATGATAATTCTACCAACTTTTCCTTTTCAATCCAAATTCATCATCGTTCATTGACAAATGGATTCTATCATGGGCCCCACATCCTGAAGCGGGCCCCCAGGCCAAGATCTTTGGCGGGCCCACCTACCTATCGCTGAGGTTAAGGGCAGTGTGGTACTCTAAAGTAGTGTTTCCTAAATTATACACGGGAATTATCATTTAAGTATATCAATCATCATATAGATAACACATCAAATTGCAACACACAACCACATGTTTAAGCTATTTAATATCCCTGAAATAAAGTAGCCCGCAGGCAACTTTTTTTATTATTATAAAATTAGTTTCCATATCTTAAGACAGGTTTGCGAAAAACCTTTTATAGGATTGTTTTTTTTATGTCGTTTATAACTATCGGCCGTTTTATAAACAATGCATTTGCAAACTGCAAACCTGTGGCTACATTGTGTTAATGTAGCTTATACGCTGCTAGCTTATATACGCTGATTTACACAATATAGTCTAAGTTCAATGAAAACAAATACATTTTACTGATAATGTCTAATGTGTACTATTTATGTCTGATCTTAACAATCTACCTCCACCCTTCGCTACTGGTATGTATACATATACCTACTTAAATAACTTGAAGACAATTTGTTTATTTGCCAATGATTAGCAAATATGAGATTTCTTATTTCACAATAATAAATTTCATACGGAAAATTCAAATAAAATAGAGGTCTTTGTTCATAGAACATTTTATTAAATAATATCATAAGTACAAAAATAATCAAAAATCGTTAACAATGAGAATAGCCTGGTCACATATTAGAAGTGCTACACGTCATTATTGGCACTGTACAAAATGAAAATGATGGTAAAATTGCTTATCGACTCTTACTGCTGGTGGACATGCTCTCCAGCAACATTTAGTTTAGCGTAGTCGTGGCTGTGGTGGATGGTGACATCGCTCCAGAACATGTTAGGGTAGTAGTAATGGGTCTCATCAATAGGACGATCCAGAGGGAAGCCGAAAGGCTTATTTTCGTAATAACGAGCTCCGCTTCCGATTCCGGCAGTGTATTGGTAAGGATATCCAGTTCCATAAGGCACCTTAGCCTCGTCGAAGGGAGTGACGATGACGTAAACTTGGAATTGCATGCCTCCCTTCCTGCCCTTGGGCAAGAGAAGTCTGCGTGGCCATCCGTTGTGGGCTTTGCTCTGGTCAAGGTAGAATTCGCCGTTTCCAGACAGTGCGTTCATGATTGTCACGTAATTGGTACGGGTGTGGGTGCTATCGTCGACGGTCCTAATGAAATCAGTGTTCTTGCGGATCACGGCGTTCTTTCCAGACTTCAAATTGTAGATGAAATAATCAAGTTCGACAAAGTTGTACTTGTTGTCATCCACGCTGATCTGGCGGCCAAAGTCATCGTATTTAGGTCCCAAGAACACTCTGACGCTCGCTTTGCTGTCCTTAGCTGACGTGATTTCGTAGCTGGCATAGAATGGCTTATGGTTAAGACGGTACTGGCGGGCGTAGAACACGTACTTTTCCTTCTTGGCTTCGATTTCCTCCTGGTTCTGGATGGATCCGGTAGTGATGTCAAAGTCAAACGCTTCCATATAGGTAGCAAGAGGACTAAAGGCAACATTGTCAACCTTAACACCTTCGTAGAAGAGATCTTTCTTAGTGTAAGATGGAAGATGATCCTTGAAGTGGAAGAAGTACCTCATGAAACGAGTGTACAGCTGGTAGAACATGGGGTCGCGCATGGTGGTCTGGAACTGCTCGATAGCTGAGGGTACATAGTTAGCCCTGAAATTAAATAAAGCATATTAGCAAACTAAAAAAATATACTTTATGGAAACTATATGAATTGAGTCAGCATTTTCTTAGTTGAATTAATTCTATTTTTCAAAATGATGTTATCAATAAATATATTATTCAAGACACTCGACTTTAAAAGACATCTGTATAATTTAATACAAGTTATATAATATATTATTATCATTTAAGTGAAAAGTTGATAATTGAACTCACTCTTTGTAGGTATTAATTCCTCCTCCCAAAAGAAACTTGGAGATGACGGAAAGGTAGTCGTAGAACTTGATATCTCCTACATCCCTGTTTCCTTGGACGAAGCGGCCCAAAGACTCGATGTCTTCGTAGCTCTTCAGTGAAAGCTTGGTTCCATCATACTGCAAACAAAATAAAATAAAATAATAATTTAATTGTAGAAGAATTTTTTATCTTGAGTATTTTAAATGGTTTAATATAAAATAATGTTTACCAAAGTGATGAATCCAAGGTAGATAGCTGTACGGATACGCCTTTCATAATCTTCAACTTCTTGCAGATGGTAAACGTTGTATTCGTTATCTAAGACAAAGTCTTGGGTCCTCATTGGCATGGCATGTCCGTTGTGGTATTTCATGTTGGGGTTGAAACCGGTCTTGACTGGCAAGTACCATGAGAATGTTGGGATCTCTCCGAGTCCGTTGGACAATCTCTCGAGGTAGTAACGAGCCATCAACTGTTGGTGGACATAATAGTACAGCTCTCCACGTCTGTCCTTGTTAAGACCGAAGTCTTGACCTGCCATCCAGAACGGATAATCGATGTGGAAATAGTAGTAGTATGTGTTCAGACCGATATCGTTGGTGAAGTATGACAGCTGTTGTTCAACGTCGTTGTAATCGTACGCGACGCTGAAGTTGTTTTTGATTCTGTACACATAGTTATCAGTTTCATAGATTCCTTCCTGTTGTGCCAATTCTTTGTCCATGAGGTGTCCTTGGGTCTTGACATAATTGACCTTATCCATGACGTCAGCGCTGACGAAATAGAAGGGGTAGATTTCGTAAGGAGCGGGAAGAACGATTCCTTGGCAGTCGGGACGGTGGATAACGGCAACGGTGAAGGAGTATACGAAGAGACCTTCGTTCATGTGTTCACGGGCCCAGCAAGCGGTCTTGTAGAAAGTTTCGAAGTCCTTAGCATAGTAAAACACGTGGAAAAGAGCGATGGCTTCATCTCTGTACTGGTCGTAGGTCAGAGTGAAGATCTTGTATTTCGGGAGGAATCCCTTCTGGTAGAACCTCATGAAGTCTTTGACAACTTCAGGTTTCTGTAATGAACGGTTACGAAACATTCATTTCAAATAATAAATACATACATATTTTATGACTTATGTGTGTAAATTAATTCTCATTTCTTAAACCTCGTAATACTCACCGAGAAGTACTCCTCGTGCTCTTCCAACTTCCATTCGTGAGCGATTTTCACTTGTTCTTCGTTGTAATTATGTTGATTCATATGATTCAACAGGTCATACACCTTCTTTTGCTTGTCCAAGACCTCCTTGTCAGCTACAAATTAAAATCAAATAATTTGTTAATATAATTTGAAGATAACATAGTACATATTTGGAGCCTCGTTGCTCGTGATTACCCAATTGGAGAACCCAGAGGTATTGCACCAAAAATATATATCATTGATTTAGTACAGGTGATTGGATCATTGTTATTATTGAGCCAAGATTCATTCATCATGACAAGGATACCTATTTATACTGTGGTGATTAAATCAATGTAAAATCAATATCAATACGAAAATTGTGTCACTGGATTCAATATAAATACATTATTAAAATAATAAATTACTAACTAGTGTTTATTTCACCAGTTGTCAAGATTTAGTTTAGTTTTAGACTTGAAAACTCTATCCAAACCAGGCATTTTTAAATTAAAATATAAAGTTAATCTGAATTATATTAATCGTAGGTACTTATTAAATATTTATTATTACTATTCAATTATTTAAAATAAAATGTTAGGTAAATTTTAAACTAGATCACTATTATTTGATTGAAATTATGTACATAATTATGTAATATAATTATTTGTAATTAACTATTTCTTTTATTCAACGAATAATTCACAAGATTTTAAGAATGTAACATTCTAATTATTGAACAAAAAACAAAAAAATTCGAATTTTTCGAAAAAAAAATTCTATTGGTTATAATATATTTTCTCAGAAAGTGTTTTTCAAAATTATGTATGTTCAATAATTAGAATGTTACATTCTTTAAATCTCGTGAATTATTCGTTGAATAAAAGATATAGTTAACTATAGATTATTAGCAAGTTCAAGTACGTTACATCATAAAAACATTGGAGAAATCCACGACGTCGGTTAGTAATTGAAGTAATAGGTATCTACTTTTATTAAATAAACAAAAACCGAGTGCCAAAGTAGCTTGATTTAGAAGAACGCTGATGAGTGGGTATTAAAGAGGCCAATAATTAAAATTTGTCCCAATTAGTACGTCGCCTGGTAGCATATAGGTAATACGCGGACGGGGCGTAAACCCAGGAGATGCAGGGTTCGATTCCCTGCCTGGGTGGCTTACTTTTTTCAAAAAGATTTTTTCTATTGGTTATAATATATTTTCTCAGAAAGTGCTTTCAAAATTATGTATGTTCAATAATTATTTGTATTAATTTATCTATACCTCTTTTTCCCTGTCTGTAACTCATTAGAAAAAAATAACATACGTAAATATGTAGGGGAGAGCAAAACAACGAGAAGACGTATTAAAGGGAGGTAAAGTGATAAAAAACATACACGTAAACCAAATTCGAAATTTGAAATATAAACCGACGCAAATAAAGGAATCGTTCATTTTAATCGGGTCGTGAAAGAAAATAAATAATAGGATACAAACGTAAGCGTTCGTCTTACAGTGCAGTACTACCATATCGAATATATAGATAGTATTAAATGACATTACAATAATTAATTTGTGACTGATTGACGGAAAGTTACAAAGAAATATGGAATGGGGTAGGAAACACGATTTTTAAAATGATATTAGTATCAATGAAAATGTCAATTTCTATAAGGATATAATCGATTCAAATGAACATAATATTTCGGGTGTTTATAAACCCAAGTGAAAGTATCAAAAAATCAACAAAGTGGTGCTTTGATAATAAATTTGTATGTTATAATATAATACACAATCATTTTAAAAAAATAGAAACGTTGTAAATGAAAAAGAATTATCGGTTAAGCGTCACCGCTTGACAAATGAAAGCGTTCGAGCCACGTTTGACAGAATGTTGACAGGTGCCACTGCCACCTGGTATTTTTTTCTAGTATTATCTATTTTTATATTAGTCTTGTAACGCTTGTAAGTTAATTTTATATTGAAAGCATATGCATTTATTTATTTTAAACAAAACATTGTGGGCATAAAAAATCAAAATTCAGGACGTTCACAACATGAGATTTACATTATAATAAATTTAATAAACTTTTTCTTTTATTCAACGAATAAGACACAGGATTTGAGAATGAAATATTCTATAATATAGAATTATAATATAGAATATTGAACATACATAATTTGAAAACATCTCATGCATATACACACTGGAAAAAATCTTTTTGTAGAAAAAAAATACGATACCCAGCGGGTAATAAGCGTCGATAACCATTTCATCTAAAAACCACTAGTTAAAATCGTCGTTATTAAGTAGGATGCCCGTAGCTTAATTGGAAAAACATACTGGTATGAATCCAGCGGATACAGGTTTTTTTTCTACAAAAAGATATTTTCTTGTGTGCATAATCGTCACTGTTCTGGCAGAAGACACTAATTCGAAAAAATGACATATTGAGTTAGTTATACCAAAATGTTCCTTATTTCAAACTTTGCCGTCTGAAAACCTTCTTAATAAATAAACAGTCTTAATTTTAAAGTCATCCTTTTTACGATTACTTAATAAACTCACATGATAGACCATTTCAAACATTTTAACAACTTCAAAGTCAAATTATTCAAAACTAGTAATCTCCAGTTAGTGTGTTCTGCCAGAACAGAGACGATATATACATGAGATGTTTTCAAATTTATTATAACAATAATATTACTCTACAAGAGAGAAATATTTTAATTAGTAATTAAAAAGTAAGTAAAGTAATTTAAGAAAAGTAAAATAATATTTCAAAAACAAAATTCATAGCACATTGAAAACGTATGTGTCTTTAGGGAGCGCATGGACTAGTCTTGCACCCCTCATTAATATTATTATTGACAAAGTATTATACTGATATTAATGTTTCTCACCTGCTTTGAAGTTTTTTATATTCTTGTAAGCATTTGCCGACATGAAGCCTAGAGCCACAACGAGGAATAATGCAAAGAACTTCATCTTGGAAGTATGCAGTACTCAACTGTACCAATTGCACAATTGTTTCGCTTTTTATACTAAAATCAAACGATATCACAATGTATTTTATCACAGGTTGAAGTTCCGCAATAATACTCTTATCATTGCACAAATTTCAGCCAGCAACCCATCATGTCAATGCGAGTGATTGCAAACATTTTAGTAGTTAGATTATTTCGAAGGCGTGTCCGGAAATTTGTACGTATGCAGTTTGATGTAACGTGAGGTGTTCTATCGGATATAGATTACCTTATAAAATATTGAAATCAATAATTACTTTCCTAAATAAACATTTAAAAATACATTATAACAACAACCGGAATACAAGAGAAAGACAGAAGTAATGGGTAGGTGTTAAGGCTTAGGCGTTGGACTATCACGCCGTGGGTCTCAGGCTCAAATCCTGGGTCTGGCAAGTACACATATTTGTTTTTCAATTTGTGTGTGAGTCAGGGTATGGACCTAATAGGTTGAGCAAGTGGCTGACATCCATTTCTCGTAAAAAAAATATCTTAATACAAACCTCTACCCTGTGGAGGCCGATATGATCATATTAGGATCGGACATGGTCAAAAAAAAAAGTTAATTAGAAATGCAATCATAATATCTTATAATTTATATAAAATTCTAGTAGGTTCTCGTGTCAAGTCGTACCTATCAAATATCTGATTATAATGACAGCGTTATTATCAAAAATTGCTATTCGACGCGTGCATTCTGACGGTGCTGCTTTACGGTAGCGAATCATGGCACCTTACGAGGGCTCAGAGCAACCGTATACTGAGCTTCGAAAACAGATGTTTGCGACGGACACTGGGTGTGCGGTGGTATGACTTTAGGAGCAACGAGGAGATTAGTGAGCGCACTAAGCAGCCTCTCATCACGCTGAGAGTGAAGAGGCGACGTTGGACCTGGCTCGGCCACGTGCTGCGGATGCCAGAAGAAAATTTCAACCTGGCTTGCCTGTTCTTCAAGCCAACCGGATTCCGGTGTCTTGAATGGCCGCTTAATACTATCTATATAGTGTATACGGCGGAGCTGAGGGATGTTGGTTTGACATGGAACGATGCAAGAAGACTGGTTAGTGACTGGTATTCTTGGAGGCGCCAATTGGTGTCCATATGATCCAAGTAAGGGGTGGATATGGCCGAAGAAGAAGAAGAATATCGAATTAATGGTCTTAATAAATCTAATAAAACTGGAACAGTACTGTCTGCAATGCTCCACGAACAACGGGGATTTTTATCTGAATGCTTTAAATCTATCTGAAACTACACTCAAATAAAGGAATCGTTTATTTGAATCGGGTCGTGCACGAAAACAAATGATTTTCTTTCGACCATGTCCAATCCTAATAAGATCAATGGGCTTCCACGGAGCGGAGGTTTCCATTAACAAATTTTGTTTTTACGAGAAATGGATGTCAGCCACTTGCTCAACCTATTAGGTCCATATTCTGACTCATACACAAATTGAAAAACAATATGTAAACTTATCACACCCAGGATTCGATCCTGGGACCCACGGCGTTATAAGCCGACGCTTAAGCCGCACGGATAATGATAGGATACTCTAATAATAGTTTGAAAGAGGGAATGGGACAACTGGACGCCAGGACAATTGGACGCCGCACTGTCGTAGACACGTATACAGAACGTAGACGAGGAATTTTAATCAGTTTCTATCTACTACTTAGTAGTTTTAATTCATTTTACTCTTAACATAATGTTTTTTTTTTATTTCGGATTGAGAATAACCATGACTAAGACTTTATATAAAAATAAAAAAACTCCTTTTTCGTTGGAACTTAAACAAATGCACGATTAAATCAATATTTACGTGTGCGTATTATAATAATCTAAATATAAATAATAATATTAAATATATATTTTTTAATTGTACCTATAAGTACCTAACGTCTTTTTATTTTTGATTTGCGTGGCGTCCAGTTGTCCCGTCGCCAAATCGTCCTAGACCCTTTGACAGATGCGTATAATGCAGTATTAGCATATAAAAGTATTAAACAACTGGTATCAAATAATATGGTTTCGCTTAGGAAACACGATTTTTAAAATGTTGATTTATATACAAATAATCAAATTAAAGAGATTTCGGGAGTAGATAAATCAAATTTCTTATTTTTAAGTCCTATATAAAATGAGCGAATATCAAAATATTACGTTTTAAACCCCTTAGAAATTTCATAAATATTATATGGTACTTAAATAAAAAGGTTTATTACTAATATCATGTTCTTCAGATAGCGTCTCAAAATTAATGAACATGGGATAAAGAATGGATCATACTATACAAGAGGAGCAACGACCTATCTGTATCTTTTTTCTAAATATAAACATAATAATATGTAATAATTACGGAGCAGATACCTGTATCAATGTTATGTCTGAAGTTTCCTCCATAATCAGTCTGCTTTCGTACTATCTTAATTAATCTTGGCAAACACTTACCCAGTAATTGTTTAATTTGTTAATGGAAAGACATTAAAATAAAACGCATGTATTTATTTAATGTAGTATACCTATTGTGTTTTATTTTATGTAATAATTATATAGCTAACAACTTATCCTTTAAGAAAAAGTTTTGCGAAACGTATACAAAACTTAGCTGCAGCATTGCCAAATTATCGTTCTTCATGCCAGGTTCAACATGTTTAACATCATAATCATGGCCGCACATCGTGAAGCGGCCACCCAAGCCAAGATGTATGGAGAGCCCCTCTACCCATCGCTAAGGTTAAGGGCAGTATGATTTTCGGCAGTAGTGTTCTTGAAATTCTTCTTTCTTGTAACCTCAGAGCTAAGGTGATTCAGTATATTTTCAGCAATTTTTAAATAAATCCAGTTAAATTATCGAGTTTTCGACACCCATCATAATTATTATGAAGTACCTACTGATCGCGATCTCTTTTTATAGTAGCCAAGTAACATATAACCAAGTCACTTAAAATATTTATAAAATAAAATTCGACACATGAATAATTATCATTTAATAACATAAATCATCAACTATATCACATCAAATTGCATTTTACAGCGATGCAATTTTAAAATTTAAATATTTATTGAGGAATCTAGTGCCGCAGGTGACTTTTTTACTATTCGAGCAAATTTTTGGTTTGTGTTTTTCTCATATAACTGGTCGACCCGCCACGCCGGCCCCTTCATAAGCCCGGGCCCCCATGCTAGAGCTCTGTCAAACTGCCATTAATGATGTCAATTAGAAGAGCGATCACTCTGTTTAACCAAATCGCTTCGGATGTTGATATATTCCACCTACGAGAGTATGAATTTATGTGGACATTGTTTTGTAAATTCTCAAAATAAGGTTTATTTAGCTCATTCTGCGTTCATCCATGTAGGTATCTCATTTTTTACAACGTTTTTCTTAACTCGTATTCTTATTTGTCCGGTGGTTCTTTGTCCAGTACAAATCTTACAATAGATTTTTAACTAACTTCCCGACTAGCTAGACATTTGAAACTTTTAGAATATATCAGAACATGATGCCAATGCATTTTTTTAATACTTTTTTGAATTCATTTTCAGTTAATTCTGTTTTGTATGTAAAGTTATTTCCACACCATTATTGGTTGCTAGGGGTCTGGGGTCCTAGCAACTAAATTATTAATATATATGTGCGTTACTATGGAAATCAATATGAATGTCAAAATTACATTTCAGTTTTATTTCTATCAAGTACAAATTTTTTTGAACGTCTAAGCTAGTCAAGTCAAGTGTATATGATTCAACAGAAAATTTAACAACGTTGTATATAAAAATTTCTTTTTATCTTGTTATTATTTATATTTAATCTTCATACTCTTTTTATACTGTTTTAATTATATTTCTTTGTTTTTCATGTCATGTTGTAAACATTTTGTATTTATTTTTTAAGTCACTATTATGTAAATAAATAAATTTGAATCGAGTAGTATCTATCTATATCCGACATAAATAGGCCACAATAAACTTTTTAACGTTTTAATTGAATTATAAAAAGTAACCAACAGCATCTGCAAATTGCACTTTTATGTCAATGAAAACAAACACGTGTGACCGACAAAGTTTAGTGTGCACTATGGCAGATCTTAATAGCCTACCTCCACCCTTCGCCACTGAGGTATATCTACACAAAATGTCACAATTTTTCAAAAGAGGCATTTGGATAGGCATGCTTTTTTCTTACTTTTGCCGACCTCTTAATACTGCCACCCAGTTGTTTTACACCCCTAACATCCCGGCTTGGCGCGCCTTTGATTAACAGGTAGTTTGTTTTGATATACCATCAACTAGCCAAGATAATATAGCGCATTGCCATTTAATTAACAGGTATTTTGTTAAGATATACCATCAACTAGTCAAGACAATAAGTGTAATAATAATACCTAAATCAAGTAATTAGCGAATTAGAAAATTACATGATAGGGTTCGCAAGTTTCACAACAATTCACACACATTTTTTATTGTTTTTATACAAACAAAATGTATTCTGTTTATAAGTAAATAATTACTAGATAAAAATAACTTTTTATATACAACGTTTTTAAATTTTCTGTTGAATCATATAAACTTGACTTGACTAGCTTAAACGATCAAAAAAGTTTGTACTTGATAGAAATAATACTTAAATGTCATTTTGACACTCATATTGATTTCCATAGTAACGCATGTATATATTAATAATTTAGTTGATAGGACCCCAGACCTCTAGCAACCAATAATGGTGTCGAAATAACTTTTCATACAAAACAGAATTAACTGAAAATGAATTCAATTCTACTTAAAAATGGCTAAAAGTATTAAAAAATGCATTGGCATCGTGTTCTGATATATTCTAAAAGTTTCAAATGTCTAGCTAGTCGGAAAGTTAGTTAAAAATAGATTGCAAGATTTGTACCGGACAAAGAACCACCGGACAAATAAGAATACGAGCTAAGAAAAACGTTGTAAAATATGTATTATGTGTAATCTTAAAAAATGGGTAGACAAACGTTGATAATTTTTTTCCTGGTCTATTTAAAATTAAATCGTCACAACAAAAATAATATATGTCACTAAAATAATATTTTCACTTATTTATTTCGCATGACGATACATTTATATTGTGATAAGATCCGCTTTTTGACCTTTTCAAAAAAAATCTATTACCTATACGGTGAATAGGTCAAACGGGTGAATGAACCACGAAGAAATAAAATGAAGAATTTGATTTCTCGTTGCATTATAATATTGTTCTTAATCTATATAATCTTTTTAAGATAATTTTGTACATTTTGCTAGGATCTTGAACATACTAATTCGATATCGTAGTATCAAAAGTATGTAACTTAAAAAAATAACGGCAATGTTTCACGTTATATTTAGTAGCAATTTTTTTTATTTTGTAATTCTGTTTTAAAACGACAACATTGACAACTTGTGTAGGTACCTATCTACAATATTACGTCTCTGTTCTGGCAGAACACACTAACTGGAGAATACTAGTTTTGAGTAATTTGACTTTGAAGTTGTCAAAATGTCTTGTGTGATTTTATTAAGTAATCGTAAAAAAAGACTGTTTATTTATTAAAAAGGTTTCCAGACGGTAAAGTTTGAAATAAGGAACAGTTTGGTATAACTAACTCAATATGTCATTTTTTCGAATTAGTGTCTTCTGTCAGAACAGTGACGATTAGGTATTAAAATTGTTCAATTCAATTCAATTTATTTTTTGACATATTGTGGACATTACAAATTATAAGTTTAAGACATTTACAACATGATATGAAACATTATTAAGTATAAAGAAAAAAGTAATAAAAACGATAAAAATGAAAACATAAAAAGAGAACATATTAATATAAACATACAAAAGCAGTGAAAATACAATCATACATCTATAGAAACTAAAGAAGTACACCGAGTTTGTTAAGGAGACCCTATTTTAAGAATTTATAAAATAGCGTCCATCTAAACTCACCCTCACGCAAGTGAAATATATCAACACCCGAAGCAATTTGGTTGAACATAGTTATCCCCCTCCCAATTGGCATTACCAGTGGCAGGTTGGTTCTGCACTTTGAGAGAATAAACAACTGATGCTCTCTATCTCTAAGATAGTTATCAGGAACACACAGGTCAACACTACCC
This sequence comes from Rhyacophila brunnea, assembly GCF_057557595.1. Lineage (NCBI taxonomy): Eukaryota > Metazoa > Arthropoda > Insecta > Trichoptera > Rhyacophilidae > Rhyacophila > Rhyacophila brunnea. The sequence continues at coordinate 22,483,950 of NW_028232904.1, read as the reverse complement.
AGAATGGCAGAGTTCTCATTTATGCATCGTGTAAGTCGAAAAAAAATACGTAGCAAAAAGATCTCTTCTAAATGACTGCAGTATCTATGTAAGCATACTAATATATTATGTATATCAAGTTGGAGTTGACGAGAATCGTCCAAGGTGACAACATGAATCCACCAGCGTTGCCAATTTAACGTTTTGGTCTTGCCAGATCTAGCATTTTTTTGATAGGCGTCTAGCTTGCAAAAAACGTATCTGGCTTGTGGCGTTTTTACTAGCGTTTTTTGATGCCTCGAACAACGTTAAATGTGTTGAAAAAACGCTAGATATTTAGTTTATTTATTTCCACACGCATCAAATGTCTGACTATCAGATACTTAATGCAGATAGGTCTGTAACTATTTTAGTGATAAATAAAACACGATGAAACTATTTCATGCATTATGTAATGTGTTTGTATATATTACTCCGAATTTCCGCGTATATTATATGATAAGTTAACAATTTTTCATCTAAAAAGTATGTTATTTAATTCTCTATTGCTGTGCTACGTGAAAGAAACTCTCGTCTTCAAACATAAAACCAATTTTTAATGCCGTTGACACAATATAGGTAGGTATTTGTTGTTATTTTGAAATATATTTCTGTTAAAATGTGTGTTTTGACTTCATTCTTGGTAGAATAAGTAAATTTATTTGCAATTTTATTTTCAAAAAATGTAGCGTTTTTTCATGCCAAATAGCTTGTTTTCGTACCACGTTTGGCATGTTTTTGTCAACCACAGTTGTTAACACTGCATACCACAATGGCGATGGGTGGAGGTACGTTGTTAAGATCTAACATAAATAATAGTGCAGATTAAATTTTGTTAGTAAGACATATTTATTTTCATTGAACTACGAATACAATAATTATTTGCAGATGGTGCTGGTTAGTTTTTAAAATTTAATTAAACCATGCCTAAACCAAAGCGTAATTATTTCGGTATGCTATGGGCGATCCAAGAAAAATGGTGCACACTTTTTTAGACATAATTATTTGTTTTCGTTGAATTAAAAATACAATATGTTACAGGTGGTGTTGGTTAGTTTTTCAACGAAAAAAAAGAGGAAAAATATTGATTTATCTGAAATAATAAAGTAATTCCATAATAATTATTCTATTTCTCAGACCCACCTTTCACATTATACGGTTTTGACCGTACGGAAAAAATCGAACTGTAAAAATCCGAGTCGGCACAAGTTCACGGTCTTTTCTCACTATACGGTTTATGCACGGCTTTTTTCGGCACAAGCTCAGTTTGTGGTGCTGTTTTGTTATAATGAATCGACTGACCGTACGATTTTAAACCGTTTAATACGAAAGCGTGCATCAGGTCGCGTACACCACTGATTCATCGGTGACCGTCAGGTCGCCGTGCTTAAGACGATATATCAGTGAAACGGCAAATAATTTTCAACTATAGGCGCGACGAAATTTTTGACATTCAAAGAACGCACGTCGAGGTGTGAATACGTCAATTTGTTTCGTGATGGCGACGGGGGTATTAATTCTTAAATCGTGTAAAGATTACTAAAAACGTTACCCATTTACTTAGAAAACATGTGAATGAATATGTTATTATTTTTACTAATAGAACAATAAACAGAACATTAAATGGGACGCATGTTGGATTTATATGACAAATTATATTTCGTTCGGCATGCATCATTTGCATCCGGGAGCCTCAATCCGCGCATCGCCTAGCCACGATCTTTTTAGACCGTGCCCCAACTATTGAGGTATAACCTTAAAGTGACAATGGACGGCTGCTATACGGCGCCGTTTCAGTTTTTAACCGTCGCCGTGTAATCTGAAAACGACCATGCTCTTCTTTATGCCACTAAAAGAATATCGCCGACGGTCAAAACCGTATAATGTGAAAGGAGCGAGAGAATGACAATCTGCCGTACATAAATAGTTATTGAAAAGCGTCACGATAGACGCGCGGTAACACGTCGACTTAATGATCTCCACAAGTCTGTCAGAGCTCTAGCCTGGGGGCCCTAGCTTAGAAGGCACACAGCGTAGCGGGTCACCCAGGATAAATATAGACGACAAATTTGCCTTATTAGGAAAAAAACGCAGGACAAAACAAAGTCGCCTGGCGCACTATTTTCCTTAAAGTATATAAGATTTCTACAAAAGTGACTGCGCGATACAATCTAATGTGATATATGATGATTGATATAATTAAATTATAATTCACGCGTAGAATTTTATTTTATAATTATTTTTAATGTGTTTCTTGTGTTAAGTGATAGCTATGTATCCAATACGACAAGGGGTCGCATGTTACTTGGCTACCACAAAAGGGGGTTACGATCAGTGCTTCATAATAATAATAGAATTCCGAATACCGACAACTCAATAATTCAAGTGTATTTCTTTAAAAAATGCAAAAAAATTTCCCTTAATACAATCGGAATAACCTTAATTTTACGTAGCGGAACCTTGGAGTTACCTGGGAATACAATTTGAGGAACAAAATAGTAAATTATTATTACACTGCCCTTAAGCATATCGATAAGTTGGGAGGCCAAACATCGTGGTCTGGAGGTTCGCTTCAGGATGTGGGGGCCATGGTCCACTTATGAAGTCAGTGACGTCCCGTGGGGGGAAGCAGATTGAGCGTCGCTTGGGGCGGCAGTTACTCAAAGGGCGGCAAATCGAGGAGAATCATTAGGTATATATAGAAAGCTACCTAAACTTAGTAATAACGGAAATATCTTTCCATTAAAAAAATCAGCTCACTGGTTGGAAACAAAATATATTAATTAGGTACTATAAAATTTTCAACAGGACTTTATTTCTTTGTCGGGTTCGCGATGTCTAGTTTACTTCCACTGTCCTTGGACGTCACGTTCTTCACAGTCACTTTCCAGTTATTGAAGTTGTCAGGTGTATTTTTAAATGTACCTATCTGAAACCGTAGACTCTCAATATTGTCTATTAAAGCAGAGATGGCATTTATATTAGATTTAGGAGTATACCTATATCTTGTTAGTAATGTATCCATATAACACAATTCTTAGATATTGGAGTCATGAAAGGATGATAAAAAGTACTGTATAAAAAAAAGGTGGCGGCATTTTGGCACTGCCTAGGGGCGGCATTTTGTCTAGGGACGTCACTGTATGAAGATGTGGATCTTAGGTATCTTGTTTTTCAACGTGTGGTTGGACCCATAACATAACATGTAGGTTCCTACCTAATGGGCAAAACAAGTTTCCGACATTCATTTCTCATTTTTTAAAATCTGTTAAGAAACCTCATCATGAGGCGGTCAAAATCAACATTGGATATTACCAATAAAAAATGAAACATGTAGGTACATTTATTATTATTTATATTCTTCTGAGAATAAATTATATTATAATAAGTACCTATATATTTTAGAAAAATGATAAAAAAATACTGTCAACATCAGTGTAACTTAATAAATTTAAAATATTATAATAATGATCATACCTATCTACATTTTTCGTGATAAAAAAAATAATTTTATTTATAATATACAATAATTATTATCAAAGTACTTTTAATACTGCCATCTGTTGTAATTTTTGGATGGTTGTTGAATTTGCTTAAAATTAATAATGGATAGGTTTTATTTAGCATGGAATATCACCTAATTAGAAGCATTCCTAGTAATTATTATTTTTTTTATTAGCATTACTTTTTTCTGGTGAGCCAGTGGCATCATACGGCGCACCATGCGGAAAAAAAACTTAAAATATTATTAATTAATTGAATGCTTCAATATCATATCAATGTATCTAGAAATCGGGAACATAAGTTGTTTGTTCGCCCAAGGTGCAGACCTAATCTGCCATTGGCGATTTCAATTGGGAGGGCAATAACCAAATCGCTTCGGATGTTGATATATTCCACCTACGTGAGGATGAGTATTAATAATTATAGGTGGGCGGTATTTTATAACTTCTTAAAATAGGGTCTATTTAGCTCATTCGGTGTACCAGCTTCCATGTATCTACTTAATATTTTTTTATCTACTATTTATATATTTTTTTTCTAAAACCTACTGCATAAGTATATTTATTTTTTTCCATGTTATAATTTGATCACTATATGTAAAAAATATATTTGAATTTGAATTTAATACTAGCGATGAAACACGAAAAGACAAAAATCACAGATAGTATACACTATGAAGATATACACTAATACGTATTATCTTTTTTTCGATTTCTAACCGCGCGCTTCTCTACCCGGACCTCACCACATGTGCGTAAGGCGCTGGCCTTTCATCCGGGGGCTACGGGCTCAATTCCCGATGTGGTCACAATAATATATTTATGTGATTCTCTCAAACCCTGGGTGTTTGTAATTGTTTCACTTCTATTACTAAACTACACTACTGTTCAATACATTACTGTCATTGGTCCTCGTGACCAGTTGTAGCGTTAATAAGAATATATTTATATGTATTTTACCCCGTTTACACGTGCATGAATTTACTGCTAGCAGTACGTATTATCACGGCCATAATACGAAAATGTACGTGTAAACATGTATTATCCTGCAGTTGCAAGATTGCTTGCCTGAATCAAAAAAAATCGGAAGCTTCTAAACTTTCAGGCGACAGTTGGAATATTTTAGATCTGCGCCTGCGCAGTAGAACGATAATGGGAAACCTGCCGGCAAAAAACGAATAACACCGCGGAGAGACTCATTTTGAGGTTAACCGATTTTTACGACCTGCCAAATAGTACCATAAAATGATAACATCAGATTGGAGAAACAGTCAGCATTTTTATGTGTAAACAGCTATTGTCACGATAGTTTAAAATACACACTATTTCTACCAGTAAATCCATGCACGTGTACAGGCGCTATTATATAATATTATCATTATTATTATTGTTGCAGCTGCCTTATTACAACGTTTTTGCAATCGATTTTTAACTAACTTCCCGACTAGCTAGACATTCGAAACTTTTAGAATAAGTACATCAGATCACGATTCCAATGCATTTTTAATACTTTTAGCCATTTTTAAGTAGAATTAAATTCATTTTCAGTTAATTCTGTTTTGTATGAAAAGTTATTTCGGAAGAAATCCGTAATCCAATCCACTATTATTGGTTGCTAGGGTCCTAACAACTAAATTATCAATATATACATGCGTCACTATGGAAATCAATATGAGTGTCAAAATGACATTTCAGTATTATTTCTATCAAATACAATTTTTTTTGATCGTTTAAACAAGTCAAGTTTATATGATTCAACAGAAAATTTAAAAACGTTGTATATAAAAAGTTCTTTTTGTCTTGTAATTATTTTTAATAAGTTTCTGTATCGCGATGAAATTTTACCAAAAGTTGGTACCACTAAAATGTAGTCTAACTCTATATGCTGTGCAAGTTTTGTCAATATACACCCAATATACAAGTCATAATTATTCATGGTATACAACGTGATCGCTCCAAACCAATCGCTATATATGCGTATGAAACCTGTAGTCTAACGGAGAAATAAGAGAAAGCTATCCAAGCATTGAATCAATGTATCCAAAGTATTCAAAATAAAATTATTCTCTGAATAATACTTAGTGCATCCTTACGAATGCGTAGATTAGAGATGGGAAAACTGGTCGATTTTGAAGACTAAGAGCGGAATGCACAATCTAAGATTTCGATCCTAAGGATAGGTCGCCGAAAAGGATGACTTAACTATTATAGACAATCCTGAGTATATAGTTAAGGAATCCTTAACCATAGACTACTTTTGTTATGAACACGCCCTCTTCTGTATTACCATTTTTTACCACTGACAGCTGCTGTCAAAATAAATTCGCATGTCTATAAAACAGTCCATACACTCAAATTCATTTAACAATGTATCTCAATATTATGGATATTGATAGTGTTAATTCGTTTGGCATGTACTTGCAGAATATTATTTTACTTTTATACGCCAGAAATACAAAATGCCAGGTGAATAATGACACTTGACGCTAGTGTTACCATGTTAAAAAAATATCTTGCGGTGCCTGTGGAATCACGTATAATGACTTATAACGGAAACATCTTCTTCTTCTTCTTCTTTCACCCTGTCCCGTCCCAACATTGGGGCATAGGGCAAGCACAAGTTGGCGCCACTTCCCTCGGTCCATCGCCAACTCCTGTGCCTCCCGCCATGTCAGACCTGCAGCACGTAGGTCGCTTTTGTAGCATCGCTGCAGGGTGAGGGAGGGCTGGCCACGGCGACGGAACCCTTGAGGCTGTGCCACAAGGGTACGAAGTGCCGCACTCTTTGGCGGCATCCGGAATACATGTCCCAGCCACGTGAATCGTCTCTTCGTGATAACTTCAATCACCGAAGGCTGTTGTGTCTGCTCACGAACTCGGATATTTGTAACGCGGTCGTACCAATGTACCCCTAAGATTCTGCGGAGACATCGATTCTCAAAGCTCAAAAGCCGTGACTCTTGAAGCTTAGTAAGATGCCATGTCTCACAGCTATACAGGAGCACAGGTAGCACGCACGCGTTAAACAAACGACATTTGGTCCTCACAGAATACAGCCTTGACCTCCATGCGACTCCAAGTTGGTTGAACGCAGAGCCCGCCACACCCATGCGGATTCCAAGCTCACTAGAAATACCACCATCATCGGCAACCGTGGCACCCAAGTACTTGAATCTGGACACCAGCTCGACGGGCAGACCAGAAACCCGCAGAAGAGTGTCGGCGTCGATGCAAGCAGCACTGCACATGGATTTGGTCTTAACGGCATTCAGATGAAGACCCACACGCATCGAGTTCGCGGCTAGCCTGTTGACGGTCACCTCCAACCTCTCGATCGTCGAGTCAAACACGACTGCGTCGTCTGCATACTCCAAGTCGCACAGTCTTTCTTCGCATATATCGCTTGTATCATCATGATGTAGGCGTATCCCACTGTCGGGGCAAACCGTCTTACGCATTATGAAATCCATCATGATGATAAAAAGAAAGGGCGCAAGTACACATCCTTGCTTGACTCCTGACGTGATTTCAAAGAGGTCAGAGGATGTTCCGGCTGCTCTCACGCGACACTCTGTATTGGTGTAGAGAGCACTTATCACGGCGACCAGTTTCCGTGGGACACCATATCCTAGCAGAATTTGCCACAGAGATTCACGATGAGGACTGTCAAATGCCTTTTCATAGTCCACGAAGCAGCAGGCGACAGGTATATTCATCTCTTGGTACTGTTGCAGAAGGCTTCAGAGAGTTGAAATATGCTCTGAGCAGGACTTCCCCGGGACAAATCCACTCTGCTGCGCACGCAAAACGTCCAGCATGGGACTTCTAATCCTGTACAGGAGAATCTGCGCCAACACCTTCCCGGGAACGCTAAGGAGAGTGATTCCTCTGTAATTATTACAGTCTTGTGGATTACCCTTTTTGTGCAGAGTAACAACGGTACCATCCCTCCAGGCTTTGGGGCACTGCTCCCTTTCCCACACCTCGTGCAGAAGGTCACACAAGGACGGCAATACAGCGCTCAGTCCGCAGAGCAGAAATTCTGCATGGATGCCATCATCTCCAGGAGCTTTCCTGCGCTTCAGTCTTTTGACAGCCTCTTTAACTTCAGCAGTTGTCGGAGGATCTTCGCAGAATCCCGATGCAGTAGTGATTCCGAGGGCGGTGATCTCCGACGGAATATCGAAGGGATGCAATGGAGGTGGGCGATTCAGGACATCACTGAAATGTTGGCGCCATAGCTCCTGGACCTTTGCAGGTTCGGTGACTGTCACTCCGTCAGAGTTGCGTAATGCAGTGACCACTGGACGTTTCTTACCGCAAATTGCTCTGGTGATGCGGAAGAGAGCACTTGGATTATTCTTGCAGGCAGCAGATTTCGCGGCGGGCAGAACGCTTTACCACGCGGTCCATTGTCTGGTATTCCGCGCTGCGCTGTGGGTCGTATGTACCATTGTCTCGCAATTCTTTCAGGAGCTTCCTCTTCTCAATCATCTCCCATGTATGAGGTGACATCCAGTCCGGTCTGTGCGTATGCCGCTCTCCTAATGCAGTAGTTGCGGAGTTCATTATAGCATCCCGGAATAATATCCATGTTCCTTCCAAGGGATCCGAGTCGATGGAAGACGTGAGAGTTCTAGCATCATATAAGCGCTTCTGCAGCTCCAGCTCATAGGTTGCACGCACACGGGTACTTTTCAGTTTTTTTCAGTTTTTCCACATCGGAAACATACGAGTATTATAATTAAATATTAATATGTATTTATAGTTATTGCATTTATAAAATGCAGTTGTCATATTTTTGTCATCGTTTAACAATTATAAAATAATTTACCTAAACTATAGGAAAGAGAATTTTTAAATATGTTATTATTTTCAATAGAAATGATCTTAACTAAGGACAATGTTTCTGCATCGTGTTTTCTGCTAAGGAAAATTTAGTTATGACAAATGTTTCTGCATTCTGCTCTAAGTATACTTACTACCAGTATAAAAAATACTTAGTATATAAACTTGTTCCAAAATACTTACTAGTATTTGGAATACTATATAGATCGTTTGGCGTGCGTATGAGGGAACTCAGACTGTGTATCGGCTTCAATATAATCGCTAAAAATACGCTGAGCTTGTCGAAAAGCTCTTTATTATAAAAATTTTAATTTATGAGTTGTTTTTCTGTTAGATTACAATATTATTGTTAACAAAAATGAAAAACAGTGATTTTTTTTAATTTTAAACATGTTTTGAGCGGTATATAACAAGCCTAAACCTGTGCGTCATCTCACCACTGTGCTGCGACACAAAATTTATGACCTATTATTATTCATACATTCGAACGCAATAGACTAATAAATTAAAATATACCCATATTCAAGTACTATTTCGTTCGTGCGCATTTATTGTCAATAGTGTTGAAAGTCTACCAACTGGCGAGTGCACAGAACGGCGACTCGCGATGATATTATCATCACAAGTTTTTTGGAATAAGTTTATTGGGCCACAAATACTTAGTATGGGTAGTTTCATCCGAAACTTGAGTACACAAACTGGTGACAGTATTTCCAACTCACCTCTAGCGGAGATCTTCGAACAATACTTTAAGCCCAATATAGTCATCGCCTTGGGGGCGCAAAGACTTAGATGAGCCGGTCACGTTGTTAAATGTAATGGTTTATGAAGGAACCCCTGTAAGCACTCAGCTTCTGGGTAGCCCCCGGAGGAGATGGACGTATAATGTCAAAAGGGTGCAGAGAACCTATATATAACCGATAGTAGAGATAGAGAACATGGTACAGAGATACTTGAACGTCGGTTGTGCCGTCGGCCACATGAATCAGTGGCAAACAGTGACGTCCCTATACAAAATGCCGCCCCTAGGCAGTGCCAAAATGCCACCACATTTTTTTATACCCTACCTACTTTTTATCATCCTTTTGTGACTCCTATATCTAAGAAATGTGTTGTATGGATACATATACCACTAAATCTAATTTAAATGCCATCTCTGCTTCAAATAGACAATATTGCGAGTCTACGGTTTCAGATAGATAGGTACAGTCATATTTGGATAAATTTTAAATTATGCACGTGTCATTGCTGTTCACCAAAAAGGTGACGTCCAAGGACAAAGGAAGTAAACTAGACATCGCGAACCCGACAAAAAAAGTCCTGTTAAAACTTTTATAGTAGGTACCTAATAAATACATTTTGTTTTCAACCAGTGAGCTGATTTTTTTAATGTAAAGATATTTCCGTTATTACTAAGTTTAGGTAGCTATTTCTATAATTATATACCTAATGATTCGCCTCGATTTGCCGCCCTTTGGATAACTGCCGCCCCCCAAGCGACGCTCAATCTGCCTACCCCCACGAGACATCATTGGTGGCGAAGGGTGGAGGTACTCTGTTAAAATCCGCCATAAATAGTGCACAATAAACTTTGTCAGACATATGTATTTATTTTCATTAAAATAAGACTACAATAATTCACAGATGGTGTTGTTTAGTTTTTAAAATTCAATTAAACCCTGCGAAAACTAAGCCTCAATAGATAATAGTCATAAAATGCTCGTCTATCCATAAAATATCTAAAATTATCCAATTAAATCATACATAACTTTGAATATTTTATATGTACAATAATATTTTCGTTGTCTATTATAGTTTGGGTTAGGCAGGACTATGAATTTGACCTGAATGGTCTATAGTGCTATATTAAATAAGTAAATATTAATATTACATTTTTTTTTTTTGGTTTTAATTTGACATATCGATTGTGAGTATGTACCTAGTAATAATTAATTATTATAAGCTGAACCATGCGAGATAGCAGAATCATCTAAATAAGGACCTTAGTCGCCCATAATAGGCATCATACTACTGGGATCGCTGGGAACTTTTTATTGGTCAATAAAGAAATTGAGGACTACATTCTTACCAAATTTCAGCTACCTAACTCGGAAGTCTACTAAATAAAACTTTACTGTACTGATGGATTAGTATAAAAATACAGACAGTGACGTCCCTAGACAAAATGCCGCCCCTAGGCAGTGAAAAAATGCCGCCACATTTTTTTATACAGTACTTTTTATCATCCTTTCATGACTCCAATATCTAAGAAATGTGTTATATGGATAAATTACTAACAAGATATATACTGCCCTTCTAATGAAGAAGGCAGTAACTCGCAAAAATTGTGAAATTGAGTTATGAATGCCACCGGTTAGGTAATTTTGAAAGATATATATTCTGTTCACTTTAAAATCAGTATTATCACTAATATACCCTTAAAATCCTTAGTGAAAAAATTTACATCTTCTAAAATAATACATTTTTTTTAGCAAAAAGGCAGTAATTGCACCTATTTATTGCAGTTACTGCTTATTTATTATTACTTTGTTTGTATTTCAACATCCTACTATATAAAATTACCACCGTTTTTTATTAATTCACAGTATTAAAGTTTGGAAAAAAAACACATTTTGTCATTTATCTCGAAAGTGTGTAAGAGTCAGTTACTGCCTTCTTCCTAAGAAGGGCAGTATACCACTGAATCTAATTTAAATGTCATCTCTGGTTCAATAGACAATATTGCGAGTCTAAGGTTTCAGATAGGTACATTAAAAAATACACTTGACAACTTCCAAAACTCACGAGTGACTGGTAAATAAATTTGAAATTAGGTATACACGTGTCATTGCTGTTCACCAAGAACGTGACGTCCAAGGACAACGGAAGTAAACTAGACATCGTGAACCCGACAAAAAAATAAAGTCCTGTTAAATCTTTTATAGTAAGTACCTACCTACCTAAGTAATACATTTTGTTTCCAACCAGTGAGCTTAGGTAGCTATTTCTATGTATACCTAATGATTCTCCTCGATTTGCCGCCCTTTGGGTAACTGACGCCCCCAAGCGACGCTGAATCTGCCTACCCCCACGGTATGTCACTGAATATAGAATTCATCTTCAAGTTTTTCTTCAACAACTTTAGTAATAACAGAAATTGCCCCCACATTATGAAGCTGGCCCCCCTACCTATCGCTAAGGTTAAGGGCAGTGTGATAATGTTCAGTAGTGTTCCCTAAATGGTATTCCGTGGAACCCCATGGTTCCATGAGGTAAAATGAAAAGTATTTTTAGTGTTTGTTTTTTGTATTTTTAAATAAATTCACTTGCATTATTGAGTGGTCAGCACTCGTCTTCATATTATTATGAAGCACTGATTGCAACACCCTTTTGTGGTAGTCAAGTAACATGAGACCCTTCGCCATATTGGTTAAATAGCTATTTGGTAGATTAGTCAGGAAACACATTAAAACAATTAATAACATAACATTCTACACTTGAATATCATTCATCACATCACATTCAGTTGCATTGCATAGTAAAATATTTTAAAATATTTTGCAAACATAGTAGAACTTTTTTTTATTATTAGAACAAATTTGTGTTGTGGGGGCCATGGTTATAGGTATTGAGTATTTTTAATCAGGTATCATAAGAATATTTCAATAAAACATGGGTGTTATGATTGTTCAAAGAACATCTTTATTAAATATTCATACATATGCGTTAGTTAACATCAATCAAAAAAGGGACAGGCTGTGTCGTGGCAAGTTAGTACTTAATGTTGTCAGTGTTGAGACCACCATAAAAGTCTTGGTTGTAGTTGCTGAAGTGCTCGTAGTTCATGTTTTCGGAATCCTTATTCAACAAGTCTTTGTTCATGAACTCCTTGCCCATGAAATCCTTGCCCATGAACTCCTTTCCCATGAAATCCTTGCCCATGAAATCCTTGTTCATGAAATCTCCAACAACGTTGTTCATGGCGAAATTATTGCTGTGGTAGATGACGATATCAGTCATGAACATGTTGGGGCAGAAGAAGTAGCTCTCATCAATAGGACGATCCAGAGGGAAGCCGAAAGGCAAATCTTCGTAGAAACGAGCACCGCTTCCGATTCCGGAAGAGTATTGGTAAGGGAATCCGGTTCCATAAGGTACCTTGGCTTGTTGGAAGGGAGTGATGATGACGAACACTTGGAATTTCATGCCTCCAATTTTACCCTTGGGCAAGAGAAGTCTGAGTGGCCATCCGTTGTGAGCTTCAGTCTGGTCAAGACGGAATTCTCCGTTACCAGTAAGTCCGTTGACAACCTTCTCGTGAAGAATGCGGGTCATGGTCTTGTCGATAACAGTCCTGCTGAAATCTACGTTCTTGCGGTTGATGACGTTCTTTCCAGTCTTCAGCTTGTAGATGAAGTGGTCAAGCTCAACGAAGTTGTATTTGTTGTCGTCCAAATTCATCATACGGCCGAAAGTATCGTATTTGGGTCCCAAGAACATCCTGACGGAAACATCGGTATCCTTGTCAGACAAGATATCGAAGTTCACCATGAATGGCTTGTGGTTAAGACGCATCTGGCGAGCAAGGAATACGTATTTCTCTTTCTTGACATCGAGTTCCTCTTTGTTCAAGACTGATCCGGCGGTGATGTCAAAGTCAAATTCTTCCATGAAAGTGGTAAGAGGACTGAAGACAACATTTTCGATCTTGACGCCCTTGAAGAAAAGTTCGGTCTTGGTGTAGGATTTCATGTTGTCCTTGAAACGGAAGAAGTACCTCATGAAGCGAGTATACAGCTGGTAGAACATGGGATCGCGCATGGTGCTCTGGAACTGCTCAATAGCTGATGGTACATAGTTGGCCCTTAAAGAAAACAAACAATAATTATTAGTTAATGGATTTCATTTTTTTTCTTTCGATCATATCCGATCCCAATAGGAACTTATGGGCCTGGGCCTCCACAGAGTGAAGATTTGTCTTTGTATTTGTTTTTACGAGAAATGGATGTCAGCCACTTGCTCAACCTATTAGGTCCATACTCTGACTCATACACAACTTGAAAAACGATATGTGTACTTGACAGACCCAGGATTCGAACCCGGGATCCACGATGCTATAAACCGACGCTTAAGCTGCGCGGCCATTACGTGACTTAAAACTCGAATTCCTACTAGGTACACAATTTAATTAACATGAAGTTACATACTATGTATTATTCAGTTTTTTTTACTTGGTGTAATTGCTTTTTTTAAACTCATAAAACTTTACTCACTCTGAGTATGTGTAGACTCCACCTCCCAAAAGGAACTTGGAGATGACGGAAAGGTAGTCGAAGAATCTGATGTCTCCAATATCCTTGTTTCCTTGGACGAAACGTCCCAAAAATTCGATGTCTTCGTAGCTCTTGAGAGATATCTTGGTTCCTTCGTACTGTAATAATAATATACAAATAATTAACATTTAATTTGCATTGTACTGTCAAAGAAATTTACATCTCTTGAATAGTTATGTTATCAAACGAATGTGTATTTTTATTTAATTTAATTCATCAATTCATCATAAACTCAATACCTACCAGACAGTTGTTATGTTCAACTATCACATAACTAATTTTATTTCGCCGTCTTTAAAAGGCAACACTCTCTCTGCACTCTATGGTCAGAATTTTACAGCGCTTGGAAGATTAGTGGGGGGGGCGATGACGTCTTGATTAATTTCCGGGCAAGTCGGTAGTATATTAAATGATATCTATACCGAAATTTTTATAACTAGAAAATGTTGGATTTTAATAATATATTTACCAGAATGATGAATCCACGATCGATGGCCATACGGATGCGCCTTTCGTAATCGTCAACCTCTTGAAGAAGGTACACATTATATTCGTTGTCTAAAACGAAGTCCTGAGTCCTCATTGGCATGGCATATCCGTTGTGATATTTCATGTTGGGGTTGAAACCGGTCTTAATTGGTGAGTACCATGAGAATCTTCCAATCTCTCCGAGTCCGTTAGACAATCTCTCGAGGTAGTAACGAGCCATCAACTGTTGGTGGACATAATAGTACAGCTCTCCACGTCTGTCCTTGTTAAGGCCGAAGTCTTGACCTCCCATCCAGAATGGATAATCGATGTGGAAGTAGTAGTAATATGTATTAAGGCCAATATCGTTGGTGAAGTAAGACAGCTTTTGTTCATAATCATTGTAATCGTATCCGACGCTGAAGTTGTTGTAGATGGCGAAAACGTTGTTGTCCTTAGAGATGACACCATTGTATTCGGCCAGTTTATTATTCATGACGAATCCTTGGGTCTTAATGAAGTTGACCTTCTCCATGACGTCAGCGCTGACGAAGTAGAAGGGGTAGATTTCATAAGGTGCGGGAAGAACGATTCCTTGGCAGTCGGGACGGTGGAGGACAGCAATGGTGAAGGAGTATACGAAGAGACCTTCGTTCATGAATTCACGGGCCCAGCAAGCAGTTTTGTAGAAGGTGCCGAAGTCCTTGGCGTAGAAGAACAGGTGGAAAAGAGCAATAGCTTCATCTCTGTACTGATCGTGGGTCAGAGAGAAGATCTTGTTTTTCGCGAGGAAACCTTTTTGATAAAATCTCATGAAGTCTTTGACAACCTCGACTTTCTGTAACAAACAAATAAGAAGGTGTTTTTCATTTAATTTATCCATATGTCTTGTATAATACGATAACTACAGAACATAATATAATTGATTATCAGTGCACTTTCAGACTCAGAGGGACAGTAATAGTTAAACAGAAATCAAGTAAATATATTTTTGAATTTAGATTACTTATTTCCATCACTTGTGCCGATTATCAACGCTAACACGAAAGACTAACAGTATTAAACATACTATTATTCAAACTATTAAAACGCATTTATCGACTCGTTTAGTGTTTCGAGACTTGCAACAATTCATTATTCAAGTAATATTGCCCAAATACTAGGGATACTTATATCCACTACTTATGTGTGTTCAAACTTAATCGTCAATATTAAATTCAAAAATATTTTATTAATTTATGGAATTCTTAATTTAAACAATGGCAACACTTTTAATCGACAAATGCGACGTTGGCACATTCCTTAATTGTTTTCTTATACTGTCAACTATGCATAGGATTTCTAATTAATTAGTTTTAAATAACGCAACCATCTCTGCATTAGACCTTAATTAAGATTTCTTACCATGAATTTATCGACGTAGGCTTCCAGCTTGAATTCCTTTCCGATGCGCATTTGCTCATCATAGAAGTTCTTTTGCGTAACATGGTTCAGCAATTCGAATACCTTATTCTGCTTGATCAAGAACTCCTTGTCGGCTTTAAAGAAAAACAAAAAAAAAACAAATTATTAAGTATAAAAATTTTCACTACAAATATAAAAATATATTTATATTATTATATGCAGCGGTCGAAATGGGATGTAGCGGACCGGAGCTCAGTTCCGAATTGTAATATCCTCGAGACAATCGCTGTCTCGTGAAAAAAAAACGTCCCGGTTTGTGGGTCATTAGGTATATAAATCAAATTTCTTCACAATTCCAATATATTCAGGGTTCGTGGATATAGTGTATACTTGTACTAAATCAACTACTTAAACAATAACAAGTAAATAATACATTATTAATTTATAATTACTACAAAGTAGATACTGATAAAGGAACAAAGATGAATCAGGGCTCGAAATGGACCGGAGCGCACCAGAGCGCGTGAAATCGGTAAAATTATCGCTCCATCTTGTGGAAAAAATAATTTAACCGTCTGAGCTAGATAAGCCATATAATAAAAAAACAAACACACTTATTTTAATAAAATTTGATAAATAAACTAAATATCTTCAGAAAACTGTCGAGCGCTCCGGTTCGTAAACTTTTCCATTTCGAGCGCTGAGATAAATATACCAATTTGTAATTGTTTTTCTACGTAGTGTTGCCGCCAAAAGTTGATAAGTCGATAATTTAGGTATTAATTATAGTTAACAACGAATTATGTATGTATATATAAATATCTATGATATAAAAAAGTCGAGCTCGTCCAATATATTGTCACTGTTCTGGCAGAAGACACTAATTTAAAAAAATTACATATTGAGTTAGTTATGATAATGTTCCTTATTTCAAACATTGCCGTCTGGAAACCTTCTTAATAAATAAACAGTCTTTATTTTAAAGTCATCCTTTTTACGATTACTTAATAAACTCACATTATAGACCATTTCAAACATTTTAACAACTTCAAAGTCAAATTACTCAAAACTAGTATTCTCCAGTTAGTGTGTTCTGACAGAACAGAGACGACATTATAGAATACGCGCAAAAGCATAAATAAATTAGCATTATGCCCGATTTTAGAGGGCACGTCAAACTTTAAATTACAATAATTACTCCATAACATGATTTCGAGACTTACCAACGTTTGACAGTAACCCCAGAATATTATATAAAGTAGATATGCATGTAAAATGTTTCAATACAGTTAATGCATTTGTATGTCTATGATCAAATTCTTAAATAATTTTGTGAAAATTGTGAAGCATTC
This sequence comes from Rhyacophila brunnea, assembly GCF_057557595.1. Lineage (NCBI taxonomy): Eukaryota > Metazoa > Arthropoda > Insecta > Trichoptera > Rhyacophilidae > Rhyacophila > Rhyacophila brunnea. The sequence continues at coordinate 22,467,024 of NW_028232904.1, read as the reverse complement.
CGGTTCGTAAAATTGTCCATTTCGAACACCGAATATATGTATAGTAATTAAAACACGTCCATTGTAATATTTTGGTAATAAATACGTTTAATGAATTTGTCTATGTACTACTTTGGCCGTGCAGGCAGTACCTGCACCTAACCTCACCACTCCACCGCAGCTATCTACCAAATCAATTTATATACTCGTAATGAAATGGTACAATTGCGATAAATATTATCTCGTAACTTCGGAACCGTTTAAAAAAAAAACAGTAAATTGGTACCAATGTAGTGTATTTATAGGTTTCGTAAGCTTTATCAATATTGTACTGTGGGTTTTGAATTACAGTAGAATAATTACACACACAGCCAAATTTAAAAATATATATGTATTTTAAGTAGTCAAAAGATGATCAAAAGTTAAATATTTCGAAATCACACTTTAATTTGTATTATTATTCGCATCTATAGACTTTACTTTTATTAGTATCTTACGATTGATGTTTTTGTACTACAGATGAATTATTGTGAGTGACAATTGAGATTTAAAAATCAGTAATTATTAATTGCAGAAAAAATAATTAGAATGCACCAAAGACCAAAGACAATAAATGTAAATGCTTTGTGAGAAAAGTAGGATAAGTAAAAAAACTTGATGATAGATAGATATTATATAAAATGTGAAAGAGACTAAGTTTTAAACTTTTTAAATCAAAATCAATTAGGAAATTAGTGCCTTGTCGGAAACTGGATAACGATTGCTATGAAAAAGAAAGCTAGTAATGTCTGAATAAGTCAAATTCGTTCCTTACCAGTTTTGAATTCCTTGTTGATGTTCAAGAAAGTCGCCGAAGCAAAGGAGAGGCCCACCACAAAGAAGACAATGAGGAACTTCATCCTGAAACCTTTGCAGTACTCAACTGTGACAATTGGACAGATTCCTCGCTTTTTATACTAAATTCTTATTGTATGAAACACCTTATCTCAGGTTGAAGTTTTGTCATTGCACCAATATTGACTGGTAACCGTAATCCTGGTACAATGAAGCGATCGTAAACGTTTGGACATAACAAATTAAAAATTCAATGCATTCAAAACATGAAAAAAACTTTTTTTTTTTAATTCGACCACGTCTGATGCTAATAGGATCATATGGGCTTCCACAGTGTAGAGGCTTGTATTAACAGATTTTGTTTTTACGAGAAATGGATGTCAGCCACTTTCTCAACCTTTTAGGTCCATACTCTGACAAAATTGAAAAACAATACGTGTATTTGCCAGTTTATTTTAGCTGTCACAGAATCCATGAGAATGGGAAACTGGGCGCCAGGACAGTTGGGCGCCGCACTGTCGAATGAAATAAATAAACGTTCTTTAGGATTTTACACGGAAAATAAACGAGAAATTTTAATGCATTGGTAGTTTTACTTCATTTTGCTCTTAACATAATGTTTTATTGCGGTTTTACCTTAGGCATTATATAAAAATAAAAGCGAAGAACTTGAGACTGATAATAATGGAATAATTATGGGGATGCTTTCATATAATATGTATTTAGATAATAAATGGCTAATAGTGACGGCTTAATTTTCGGTTACATGTAAGTTGTACATATACAGTTCATCGTGGGACACTTATTCGTGCGCCGCAGCACGTGAAACATGGGTTCGTATAACATTTTATCAAATGACGAGTTCTTCGTTTAACATTTCACCGTGGAATACATTTGTACGTATCTTACAAAATGCGGCGATAGTTTGCAAATAGTACGGTTCCATTTAGATTAACCCTAACCTAACTTAACCTAACCTAGTAAAGACATCTCCACATGTTGTAGCATACGTACAAATAGGTATACTCCACGATGAAAATATGTTCAACGACGAAATCGTCATTTGATTAAATGTTACACGAACTCACGTTTCCTTGTCCTGTTTCAATTGTCCTGCGGTGAACTATGTACGTGCAAATTTCCGGATACGAATTTAATCAAGGCATTATCGGTACAATACTTACTAATAAGCTATCTCGAGTTTTTAAGCATATTTTATTGCACGCAAAACTTTTATTGTAGTGCTTATTTTAAAAATGCCTTTGCCTCCTGGTTAATTTGCCATGTGTGACTCATACATCATCAGATGTATACAGGGCTCGAAATGGACCGGAGCGCCGTTCCTGTTCGTGATATCGGTAAAATTATCGCTCCGTCTCGTGGAAAAAATAATTTGACCGTCTGAGCCAGATAGGCCATATAATAGAAAATCTAACACAGTTATTTTTATAAAATACACATAAATTTGACAACTATGTAAATATCTTCACAAAACTGTTGAGAGCTCTGGTTCGTAAACTTTTCCATTTCGAGCGCTGGCTGTATATGAATGGTCCAGCCATCTAGGGAGACCCAATTAAATGGGCTGAACGTGGTGCGAGCTCTGGAAAAGGGTAAAACTCGTTAATGTTTCTCTGTTGCCACCCTGACTATATTATATCATTGATATGTCTGGAGAATCATGCATCGCTCAAATGAGCTTAGCACTTTTTTCATAGTGTTGGTGTCATGCAGTGACGTCCAGTGGGGGTAGGCAGATTGAGCGTCGCTTGGGGGCGACAGTTACTCGAAGGGCGGCAAATCAAGAAGAATCATTAGGTATATATATATAAATAGGTACCTAACTTAGTAATTACGGAAATATCTCTCCATTAAAAAATACAGCTCACTGGTTGGAAACAAAATGTATTAATCGACATGGAGTGTTTAACCGGAGTGTATTTTTGTTGGGTTTGCGATGTCTAGTTTACTTCCGTTGTCTTTGGACGTCACATCCTATATATCCGGTATTAAAACTTTCATTTAATTCTTTAGTTCGAAGCAGACTTGAGAGTGGGTCTATTGTTTGGGCACCGCATCAGTTGAAGTATGGTCTTATGGTGGAGAGGATTCAGAAGAAATTCTTGAGACTCCTTTATTTGAGGTTGTACGGATACTATCTGTGGCTTTATCCAACTGACTTTCTCTTAGGCATGCTTACATACTGCAGTTTGCAATTTAGAAGAAATCTTTATTTAGCTATGTATTGTTTTCGACTTATACGAGGTATAAATGAGAACTCTGCCATTCTGGGCAGTGTTGACCTGTGTGTCCCTGATAACTATCTTAGAAATAGAGAACATCAGTTGTTTATTCTCCCAAGGTGCAGAACCAACCTGCCACTGATAATGCTAATTTGGAGGGCGATAACTATGTTCAACGAAATTGCTTCGGGTGTTGATATATTCCACCTACGTGAGGATGAGTATAGGTGGACGTTATTTTATAAATTTTTAAAATAGGTTCTGCTTAGCTCATCCGGTGTATTTCCATGTACCTATGTAATTAATATTTTTGTATGTACATATTTCTACTGTTTAATAACATACTATCTATCTCTTTTTTTATGTCATGTTGTGAACGTCTTAAACTTATAATTTGTAATGTCCACAATAGGTAAAAATAAATAAATTGAATTAAATTGAATTGAAAATTGAATCCTTGATGACAAGCAATGACACGTACAGATTTGAAAATTATATTTGAATTATAGGTAGGTACATACTCGTACTTATACTCGAACAACATCTTCTTGGTTACGTGTTAAAACTACGAACTACAAGCTCCTCCCATTTTTAACCGCAATTCCATTATAAACTAACAAGCTCCACCCATTCAGTCGACAACAGCGCCTTTTGCCTAAATCTTCTTGTTGGAGAGTATCTAATTAATTTATCCAAATATTTTTGCCAGTCACTCGAGAGTTTTGAAAGTTCTCAGGTGTATATTGAATTGTACCTAAAAACCGTGGACTCGCAATATTGTCTTTTGAAGTAGAGATGACATTTAAATTAGACCTATATTTTGTTAGTACTGTATCCATACAACACATTTCTTAGATATTGGAGCCATGGAAGGATGATAAAAAATATTGTATAAAAAAATGGGGTGGCATTTTGTCTAGGGACGTCACTGGTGTCATGCACCAGGTTTCCGAGCCAAACATGACAAATAATCTTATTAGGTACAAAAAATAAAACGCATATTGTGAGTTTTCAATTAAAAAAAAATATTTGTGAAGAAATTAATAGATAAGAAGGCAGAGTATGCGATGTGACAGAGGTTACTAAATAGTTGAAATGGCGATGGGATATACCTACATGTCACTCGGCGAGTGGACAACCGCTGGAAAAATGCTGCTATACAGTGTACTACCCAAGAGTAACTAAACTACCACAATGACAGCCAGGGACAACGGATGTAGAGTACCTAACAGGTAACCGATCTCAAGTGTGGTATAATATTGTATACCTATACTTAAACACTTATCACTAATACGTCATTATAAGCTTGTCCTTCGTTCTGATAGCTACTCTTGGTTTATGCACTGCCACTCATTCAATATTGGTGTATTTGAAGGTTGCAACACACACTATTGCACGTCTAAAATGTGTGTTTCATTTTCGTAGGACACTCACACATTCAAAACCCTGCTTCAAAATGAAGTGTATTGGGGTATAATCTAGCTGAATTATATTTATTAATCTGTTCTGCGAAGACATTCTAAAACCCACTGGATAGATGAACTCGAAAATTTCGATGGACGAACGTGGCAGCGAAGAACTTGAGACCGATAATAATGGAATAATTATGGGCAGGCCTTCATATAATATGTATTTAGATAATAAATGGCTAATAGTGACGGCTTAATTTTCGGTTACATGTAAGTTGTACGTATGCAGTTCATCGTAGGACACTTATCCGTGCGTCGCAGTACATGAAACATGAGTTCGTATAACATTTAATCAAATGACGAGTTCTTCGTTGAACATTTCACCGTGGAATAAATTTGTACGTATCTTACAAAATGCGGCGATTGTTTGCAAATAGTACTGTTCCAATTAGATTAACCCTAACCTAACCTAACCTAACCTAACCTAACCTAAACTAACCTAACCTAACCTAGTAAAGACATCTCCACATGTTGTAGCACACGAACTCATGTTTCACGTACTGTGGTGCACGAATAAGTGTCCTGCAGTCAACTGTTTACGTACAAATTTCCGGATACGCTAATTTTCATTGTCAAGTAGTTATTTCCTATATTAAAAGGTTTAGCCCCTCTAAAATTCATTGATGAACTTCTGATAGCCTTTCGAATAATCGTATGCACAAAATTTATAATGTGCATTTTTTTATATAAAAAAATAATATTAATTTAAAAAAGTGTTGTGGAATTATCTTCTAATTGGCCGTAAATATTAAACTGATAACTTTTAACAACCTATATGGTGTCATACAATATGTATTAAAATAATACATTATTATGAATAAAAAATATTACTTACACACTATCTCCCTGAAGATAATAATATAATGCTTGATACAATTTATTTTTTGACCTCTGTTAAAATACACTACTTAATAATTAGTATATGTCTCAACAGGCCCGGATAAGTATTTCCAGTAGATCAATAATAAATGTAATCCAAGAATAAGATACATTTTGAATTACTAAATTATTTATTTCAACAAAATATGCTTATTTTTCAAACTATGGCAATACCAAAAAAGAATACTCCATAGCAGGCGCGGCGCGCACACAAGGAGAGGGTGGGGGGTAGTTTCGCTTCCGGACATTACATTTTACCACGTTTTTCTTAGCTCGTATTCTTGTTTGTCCGGTGGTTGTTTGTCCAGTACAAATCTTGCAATCGATTTTTAACTAACTTCCCGACTAGCTAGACATTTGAAACTTTTAGTATATATCAGAATACGATGCCAATGCATTCTTTTAATACTTTCAGCCATCTTTAAGTATAATTGAATTCATTTTCAGTTAATTCTGTTTTGTATGAAAAGTTATTTCGGAAGAAATCCGTAATCCAATCCACTATTATTGGTTGCTAGAGGTCTGGGGTCCTAGCAACTAAATTATTAATATATACGTGCGTTACTATGGAAATCAATATGAAATGTCAAAATGACATTTCAGTATTATTTCTATCAAGTACAAATTTTTTTGATCGTTTAAGCTAGTCAAGTCAAATTTATATGATTCAACTGAAAATTTAAAAACGTTGCCTATAAAAAGTTCTTTTTATCTAGTAATTATTTATTAAATATTTCTGGACCATGTCTGTCTTTTCATATATGTTTTCTCCGCCATTTTGAAATAGTGCTTCTAGATAAATTTTTATGCAACTAAATAATATTCGAAGGTAGTCCCAGAAGTACCCGACCTAACAAAGAAAACACAAAAAATTTGGGGAAAAATATTTTTATTTCTCTGCGTTTCTTTTAGGTCGATACACTTTTCTCAGCGATCTTTAATAGCTTCGATACCCTGTTTATAGTGAGAATCGTCGAGTTCCTCAAAATAGCCATCAACCGCAGACTCCACCTCTTCATTGTTGGCAAATCTTTTACCACCGAGCCATTTTTTCACGTTTGGAAACAGAAAATAATCCGAGGGGGCTAAATCTGGCGAATAGGGTGCGTGAGGAAGCAATTCGAATTTTAACTCATTGATTTTGGCCATCGCGATAACGGATGTGTGAACTGACTAATTGTCCTGATGAAACGAAACTTTCTTTTTCGCCAAATACAGTTGTTTTTTCTTGATTTCATCACTCAAACGCTGTTATAAGTTTGCATAATACACGCCGTTGATTGATTTTCCTTTCTGAAGATAATCAATGAAAATTATCCCACGCGCATCCCAAAAAACAGACGACATGACCTTGCCTGCAGATGGAACTGTCTTCGCCTTCTTTGGAACCGATTCTCCCCTTTCAGTCGATTGTTTTGACTATTCTTTCGTTTCAAGTGTGAAGTGATCCATATTTCATCCATGGTTATGAATAGATGCAAAAACTCTGCTTTATTGCTGTGAAACTTTGCCAAACACTCGATTGAAACATCCTCACGATGCTGTTTTTATTCCATTGTGAGTAATCGCGGGACCCACCTTGCGCACAGCTTTCTCATGTCCAAATTTTCAGTCAATATGTGATGTACAGCACTGCCTACAATGCCTACCATGTCTACTAGCTCGCGGAATTTCTGTCGATGTTCATCCAATACCATTTTGTGGATTTTCGTCACCATTTCTGGCGTGGTCGCCTCATTTGGTCGACCACTGCGATGTTCGTATAGCAGCTCGCACGGCCTCGTTTAAACGTAGCCACCCAATATGTTACTATTGTTAACAAAGGAGAAGACACCCCCAGAGTAGAATCTAGCGCCTCTTTGATATTGGTTGGACTGAAGCCTTTCAAATGAAAGTATTGTATCACATAACTATGACCAATTTTTTCCATGTTTACAAATTCACTGAGAGCGTTCACTGTTGATGGCTGACAAATAATTACTAAACAACGTAGCGTCGTCAGACTTCAAACTTAGGCTTTATAAGGTTGGTACTTTCTATCATGGTCATTATTTTCAAACATCAACCACTATCTATACGTCAGGTCGGGTACTTCTGGGACTACCGGTACCTACATACTTAAAATGTTAAAAATATACCAAAGACCACATTTCGTTGAATTTTCCGAGCTATTCCTTCCGGACTACCAAGAAAACCCGTAGACTGGAATCATCAGTTCTTCCGAATGTTTTTCGATACATCTTTAAAAGTTTTGAATGTCTAACTAATTCGTTTTATTGTATCTCCAATTCGCCCCTGATGTAACTGTATAATAGGGTCCTCATAGTGATTCTGGCGATAATTCTAAAAATCTACTTAATTTCTCTATATCTAGGCGTCTGCTAAAAACTAGTAGCAGAGTGATTACTTCTGAATCCGTGGGTCATGGACCTGAATCTTATCTACGTCTGGCAAATTCAGATACATACTATTTTAGTGTGCTTATTTTTCTAATATATGTACTTAATAAATAAGTATCTACTCTATGAATGTCTCAAGAGAGTCTCAACCTGATCTGACTTTATTTCAAGCCACCCGGATTCAGCTATCTTGGAAATCCACCAAATATCCACATAATTAATATAATATAGAACTTTCAACTATCTCCCAAGACAATTAAGGGCTAATACTCGTAGTATAATATTTTTTGCTAGCTAATTTTTTTCTCTATTTTCATTCCAAAATTTTGTCTTCAAAATCAAAATCGAGACTTTTTTAAACTTTTCTTGCGTTTTAAAATTTTCCCGCGAAAAGTAATTCAATAGATTTGCTCCTACATCCGACAATAAAAAAATGTCTCTGCAGAATCAGGTTTATCCGTTTTTTTTGCTACTGTTACCATGCTTTTCTGACCTACTTTTTTATATACGGCAGAGCTATGAGATACTAACAATTTATTCATAGGGATAGGGGCGCGCCAAGCAGGTTTTTTAGGGGTACGAAACACTCGGGCGACAAATCCGAAAAAAACATTTTTAATGTTATTATTAAAAATATATATTATTCAATGAAGTACATAAAATAAAATTTATGATGGCGCAATTTTTTCACATGGGATTATATGTTGTTTTATTAATTTTAAGTACTACCACTAGCTCTATAAATGTCAAAACGTAAAAAAACTTATAAATCTTGATGAAAATAAAATAATTATTTCAACTTTCTTGTTGTCATATTTCCACTAAAAAATAAAATGGGGGGTCAATTTTGGGCTGGCACCCGGGCAGCAGCTTCCCTTGGCCCATCCTTGCATAGAGAAAAACAATAAAACTGGAAAAGGACAGAGATCAGTGAAAGCACCACGTGGTATCCATACGCTCCCGACAAGGAACGGATATTGACGAAGAGAGAAAGAAGAAGATACAGGATATATTTGAGAGAGTGTAACGCAATAATTCTACTTTTACTTACGTGATATATTATTATGTATTTTTTTTATCATAAAATGAATGTGTTGATGAAAAAAGACAAGTTACCGCGTAATCTTTATGTGACATGATCTATATAATAAATATAGTCCACAACGCTATATTATAGCTCTCGTCAAATCACACAAATATTATTTTATTATTATCAATAATAGGTACCTACATGTTATTGTTATGCGTGCTTTATTTCAGTCATAACATAATAAAAAAACATTTCGGTATTTATTAGACATCATTGCGCAATATCTATAGATTGTGTTTTTTTACAAATAATAATAAGGTGTAGCAGAGGCGTAGCAAGGTGTTTTAGATGGTTATATGTAAATTGTACGTTAAACATTTCACCGTGGCACAGTTCGCCGTGTGCTTTCTTATCGGAAAGAGGTGACTGTATACTACACGGTCTCCAATTTTATTAGATTCAATATGAACATTAATTCAATTTTCATCGCTGATTTTAGCAAAATTCATGAACTCAAGAATGAAAACCTGACTTAACCTAACCTACCCAAAAAATAATCCAGTATATCGGCTATTTTCAAAATGTGTTTGCTGCTGGCTTCGTGTAAAGTGTAAACCTACAAGAAACGTGTTTTATTTAGACATGAATTTTATATCAGTACTATACGACCCAACGAGGTTGAACGGTCTTTAATATACGGCCATATATTTCTGGAAGTGTGATACGGTGAACTGCACACGTCCAAGTTACCGGACACGGTTTTAGAGTCTGGGGCAGTAACGGAAAATTTCGCCCCTTACGTAATACAAAACTTCTACCTATATGTAGGTAGTATCACTTCCCTCCATTTTGGTAAGAGAATTTCTCAACTGTCACTTTGTGTTTTGTTTTCTTTTTTATCGTCTGTATTTGGGATGAAGGTGGATAATTATGACACCGGAATTGTTATCAGAAACGGCGAGGTTTATTTACGTTTATTATACTATATGGTTACATTTTTTTATAATTTAATTCTACGGAGGGCGAAATGTACGCGTTCGCGATTTTGCTGCTTGTCGCGATCTCAGCGCCATCTTGAAAAAATCATTCCCAACGGTTTTTTTTCTTGGGTGACGTTGCATATCTCCAACGGTCAAAGACAATGTTGCCGGCCGACTTTTAACATTATTTATTTTCGTAATCAGCGCTTTATTATTTGTTGGCTTTGATACCGATTCGGGCGTCTCCAGATACACAAAGACATCCCCAAATGGGGACCATACGGGGGTGTCACAAGCGCACCTCTCCGGAAAGGCCCGAATGGGGATCGGGCCAACTAAGGGCTGATTACGATAGCGTGTGTAACTGGACAGTGCGGCGGCTTGATAAGGGGGGGTTGCATTTCAAGACGTTGAAGGATCGAAGCCCTCCCGGTACGTCGGCGGCTGGAGAGACTCGGATGCAGCACTGTAGCATAGTGGTTCGCGGTTCCCAGGCCTACCGTAAAGCTGCTGAGAGAGGAGGGCGTCGCGCCCAGCCCTCTCAACACCCTCGGACCGTCGGCAACCGGAGAGTTTCGGATGCAGCACTACGCCGCTTTGTGGGCGTAGTGGTTCGCGGCTCCCCATGTCTACCGTACGGGCGGATGCTGAGAGAGGACGTCGCACCCAGCCCTCCCAACAGCGACCGTCCGAAAATCAGTCGATCCCTCATGAAAATGCATACCGGCGCATTACTCGACCCCGTTTTTTTTTCGCTTGCCCTGCCGCGGCTATCGAATTACACGCACTGCACTGATATTATACTAATATAATATGAATAAAACTTAATTTATCACTAAAAAGGCTTTAAAGTTTATAAAATTCTTGTTAAAAATATATCAGGGCCCGAAATGGACCGGAACGCCATTCTGCCTCATACAACCGCTCCGGGTTGTAAAATTTTCCACTTTAAGCACTGAAATAATTTATTTTACATCGCTTCCAAACACAGAACACTTAAAACTAACTAATCTATGATGCTAATGGCTGAGGATGCTGCTTGGCTGCTATCCGCTGATGGAGGCTGCTTTGCTCAGCTGAAGAAGGCCTCTTTGTAGCTCTCTTCATCCTGGTGCATCTGGGCCAGGGCTGATTGCAAGGCTCACAGACACGCTGCTGTTGACGAAGAGGGCTCAAGCGGCTGATGATGCAGGGCATTTGATGCCGTTTTCCCTCGTTGGAGCCAGGGCCGATACACTCGTCTGTGGGCCAAGTTCGCTGGCGGATGCAGTTGGTCGGGAGTACATCGGGAGCCATGACTTCGCAATCCGGGTGTTTCTGCTCTTTTCTCCACTGGCTTGGCTTTAGCAGCATCCTCTTTCTACTGCTTATTATTATACTTTGTTGAGCGCCACCAGAGGCAAGCCTCTGGATGTTTCTTCCTCGCCGTTTCCTATTCCGGTGTTTGGATCTCAGGGTGTGTGTCCGGGTGAAAGAAATGTCACCTGCTTCTTGATTCCAGACGATTAAAATCAAGAAGCGTAGTCCCACGTTGATTGGGGCCACTTATCATTCCCCTCCATTTTGGTATGAGAATTTCTCAACTGTCACTTTTATTTTTAGTTTCTGGTTTATCGTCTGCGTTTTAGGATTTGGAGGTAGATAATTGACACCGGAATTGTTATCAGAAACGGCGAGGTTTATTTACGTTTATTATACTATATGGTTACATTTTTTTATAATTTAATTCTACGGAGGGCGAAATGTACGCGTTCGCGATTTTGCTGCTTGTCGCGATCTCAGCGCCATCTTGAAAAAATCATTCCCAACGGTTTTTTTTCTTGGGCGACGTTGCATATCTCCAACGGTCAAAGACAATGTTGCCGGCCGACTTTTAACATTATTTATTTTCGTAATCAGCGCTTTATTATTTGTTGGCTTTGATACCGATTCGGGCGTCTCCAGATACACAAAGACATCCCCAAATGGGGACCATACGGGGGTGTCACAGTAGGTACTACACATTGGCGAAGGGTGAAGGCAAGCTGTTAAGATCTGACATAAATAGTGCACACTAAACTTTCTCAGTCAATCGTATGTGTTTCCATTGAACTAAGGCTTCAATGTGTAGATAGTGTTTGTAAGTTTTCAAAATACAATTTAACCCTGCCTAATCCCAGCCAAACAAAAATATTTATAATCAAAAATATAACAAAAAATCAAACACATTTTTTTTTAAAGTTACTTACATAAAATTAAAAAAATTAAAAATACATATTTTCGAAAAATTATCGAACGCTCCGGTTCGTACAATTTTCCATTTCGAGCGCTTAGGTATATTCAAGATAATGCTTTATTATATAGGTACATTCGCCATATTCATTAATAACTAAATACTATGTGCATACCTACTATAAAATGTTCCTATTATTTAAATAGTTCTGAAATACACAAGTTACATAAAGTTATAAAAATGTTTTGCTACAATTAGTGTAAAACAAGTTGTTTTTACACAAGAAACAATTTTGACTATTTCAAAGAACATTCTCAAAAATCCACATAACTGCCTACGTCATACGTCCCGTATAAAAAAACGTTAAAAAAGGAACCTAACTTTCAATACACCTATGTATAACATATTGATTAGTAAAATTAGGTATCTATGGAACAATTATTATTCCGGAGACTATAATTGTTACCCTATATTTTATGAATATTCTTTTAATAAAACTTTCATTATTATTTTTAAAAATCGTAGTTTTAAATACTCCATAATATTATTCAGTGACGTCCCGGGGGGGCAGGCTGACTATGCGCAGGATAGGGGCGGTAATATTACAAAGGGTGGCACACCCAAGGAGGAATGAATCGGTTTATAGAAATTACATAATATATATACTTACAATAATTGTAAGTATATAAATATATATATATATAATTAAATTTTATTAAAATTAATTAAATTTAATTAAATAATATAATTATTATAGTATAGTACAATATAATAGAGTTAAAATATAAATGTATTTTGAAATGCATCAATAAGAAAGCCTTTCTGTTTTGGTGAAACAGACTACTCCGGTAAATGCAATTTAATCTATTAAGAACACCGAAAAGTATCCAAATGTTGATGATATTCATATTATAGATAAATAATGACTAAGTCGGGTCAGTTTGGTAGGTGGTTGATTACGTAGGTCCTTTCAAGGGCTTCTAATATATGTACAAAAAACAATGACCATTTCAACAATAATTATTATTCTGACTTTGAATATTGTATTTTTAAGAAAGCTTCAAGATATAGGTTTTGAAAATAAATATCAATATTTTACAGTTTTAGTGTTATCACATGTGTGTTCTCTGATTATTATTTATAGTGTTTACTAATGTGATTTTATGATTTGCATTTCCAGTCTGTCCAAGGGCGGCACTTTGCCTAGGGACGCCACTGGTATTATTAAAGTGTATTTTGTCATTGGAATAACTCTGCATAATTTTATTGATAGTGTTGCATACATACGATTTTTAATTTGAGCCAATCTAGAAAAAGTCCTCTTGTACATTAATATTATTATATAGCTTTTTTTATATTATGTAATTACCTAATTATTTACTTATCACTTACAGAGCTCTGTGATAGAATATCACCTTTTACTATTATAACTACTTATTTAAAGAAATAATTGAATATGCTACCGACATAATGAATTAGTACATCATTAAAATAATATGTTGGTTATTCATATTTTAAAATGTATAATTTCATAAGTCATAAAATGTATTATTACTAAAATCATAACATGTTGTATTATATTATTATTACAAAATAAATACATAACAATAATAATTAGAAGGTTCAAAATATTATTATCAATATTATTATAAAATTTCGAATGGACATCTCTGCGTGATTCAACAAAGTTTTTAGTTATTGCACGGATACCATCTACCAAAAAAAAAAATTTTTGTAATCATCTTTAAAACGGTTTTATATAAAGCTTATACTAGCTATTAATAGATGTCGTGTATAAAAAATAATTTATATTTGTAGGTACCTACTAGATAAGCATTTTATCAATGTTTTATTAATAAAATAATTGTGTTCTTCCAAAAATCTAGTCCAGACCAGTGTTGCCATCTTTTTCTATACTGATTATAGTACGAAGGCGTAAAAATTATAGTATTTCTAAAAAATATATAGTAAAGGAACATTTTTCGTCTTGAATCCTTTAAAATTATAGTATTTTGGTATATTTGGCGTAAAATTATAGTATTTTACATTTTTCGCGGAATCAAAATTATAGTATTGTAAGTACTATAATTATTATAGTACGGTTGGCATCACTGGTCCAGACCAACATTGGGTACCTAGGTACGGTACAGTTCGGTTATGAGGAATACAGCGGAAAACACATTTTGAAAATACCCGATATACTGGATTATTTGTTAGTTTGGGTTAGTTTAGGTTGGGTTAGGTTGGGTTAAGTTAGGTTAGGTTTGGTTAGGTTAACCTAACAAATAATCCAGTATATCGGCTATTTTCAAAATGTGTTTGCCGTTGTATTTCTCATAACCGAATTGTACCCTAGGTACTTATTATTATAAACGCATTAAATTTAAAAGTTGCATAAAAACTGTTTACAATAATAATAATGTTTAGGTAGGTAACTATGTTTTTGTGTATTCCGGCGCGAATGAAAAAGTACAATATTCAACTAAGCTTCAACTAAGTATTATTCGAATTAGACTTTGAAGTCTTTGAGATAGGGTTTGCTCTTCCTTCTTCGCGTGAGGTTATATTCTACTAATTTATTTTCCTTTTTCTTGTCGTTGGTCAATCCTCCCTTTTTGTTTACTGGCCATACCCGCGCGTCCCTTTTTTATGTTTCGGGAGTTTCGGACTCCTTTATCATTCTGGATTTGGATTCCTTATTTTAGTGTCTATGATCAAATCTATGCCATTCCGACATATTATACATACATATTGTATGACAGCTATGACATCCTATTTACACTCTGTGACACCCTATGACACAGGACGCCAACATAAGAAACGTGTTTTTCGACATATATATGACCGATCGTCATAGAGTGTATTTGAAGCATTAACTGATCAGTGATTATGGCGCAACATCTGGATGACCGTGAGGAGGATACTATAAAAGCAATTAACACCAGACGGCGAAGCAGAACTGTCACAGGAGGAAAATCTCAACGTACGAGCATCGATTAAGATGCTGATGTTTGAGGTATCCTCGTTACGTACCTTATTTCAGCAGGGGGGCCGGCAAGGAGTGGCACAACGCCCAAAAACAATTCTTGGCGGCCCCTACGTTCGTAGAGTTAGGGCTCAATGACGAGTTGCGTCGGTACGACCACTCGTCATCAGCTAACCATCTGACGGAGAGGACCATCGCGGCCCTCCAGTATCCGATGTTTACCCAACGGGACAGCTTCTGGTATACAAGGGTTAGTGGATTGGGCAACCAATCCTTAAAACATCATGACAGCGATGGGCCTGTACAAACAAGAGGGTTTTGGGACAACGCATTATAAAATGTGCGTGGACATGACTCAGATCCTCACCGGGAAATGTGCCGAGATTATACAAGCTCGGCGCCGGCTGATTTTGTCCTCAGTGAAGGATACCTTCACTCGGGAGGGACTATCAAGGATTCCTCTGAGCTCAGAGTCCCTCGAACTCACATTATGGCCGGGGTACTCCCTAGGGGCGACGTCTTGTGGGAAGGGAGTTCTCCAGGGGAGGTGGCTCCACCAAAGGTCCGTACTCCAAGTGGAGGTGACCGCATCTGGACGACCAACAATATTGGGGGCCGCCTAAGAGACTTTCTGGGAGTCTGGATCGTGGAGGGTGCCCCCCTCCCAACATTGGTAAAAATGATAGCCGGAGCCCGCATACCTTATGTGCGGAAACCATCATTGGTAGGTAAGTCCTTCTTTACTTTTACGGAAAGAATTTCAAACGTGACAATCAGCAGAGGTCACACTCCAGATCAAGAAGTTAAAGAACTCAGGGGTTCTAGAAGAAGCAGGTCCAACCCCCAGTTCTCTCCCAAGCCTGTTTCTGATCAAGAAACGAGACAGGATTCTAGGCCCTGTTTTCAACCAAAAACGTTTGAATGCGTTCCTACAGCCAAAGCCATTCAAACTAATTCACTATTACAAGGTTCCAGCCTTCTTACAAAAAGAAGACTGGCTAGTAATAATAGATCTAAGCCTGGCGTACCTCCAGGTACCCATAGCTTCTCAACATCGCCGATTCGTTCGAGTACCTAGCCTACCGAGGGTAGCTCCTACAATTCACGTGTCTCCCGTTCATGCTGTCAGCCGCTCCGAGTATGTTTGCGTCCATGACTAATTGGGTCACCGAACGCCTACGAAAGAATGGCTGAGAATATTCAATTACCTAGACGACTTCTTAGTAGCCAACCAATCCGAGAAACAGTCTCGGTTCAGGTGGAATATAGGATAATCTTCCTACAGTCTTTAGGGTGGATAACTAATATAAAAAGATCCTGTCTGATCCCAAGCCAACAATAAGGGTTCCTGGACATCACGTGGGACACACACAACAATCGGAGGTTCCTGTCGCCGGAGAAGTGTGTAGCACTCCGTCACCTTCTGCTAACGCATGTACAAGAAGGCAGTTGGTCCCTCAGACAAGCACATGTCCAATCCCTTCTGGGGCGACTCAACTTCGCATCCAACCTACACGAGGAATGTTGCATTTCTGACGGCTACAACGGTTAGTCATCAATATTGTCGAGGTCTCATCCTCGCCAATTGACGGCAATCCCACCACAGGCCCAACAGGACATCATGTGGTGGCTCCAGGCGATAGGATCCTCAGACTTCACACATAATGACATTCAATCACTTCCTGACGACAGATGCAGCCGACACAGGCTGGGGAGCCCAACTGAATGAACACTACTATCAGGTACGTGGAAACAAGACTAGTTGCCATGGCATGGCATTCCAACAGGAAGGAAATGTTTGCAGTTCTCTCTGCAATTCAATCTTGGGTAGGTACAAGCAATCAAAGGATTAGATCTGCTTCTGCAGACAGACAACAAAACAGTGGTGGTATATTACATCAACAACGAGGGCGGCACAAAGTCCGTCACCCTCTTAAACCTTTCCCGACAGATCCTAGTATTTAGCAGTCGAGCCAATATCAGGCTTACTGCGCAATACCTCCGCAGAAAGTACAACTGTGTAACAGAACATCTCTCCCTCAGACTACTCATTTCCGAATGGCACCTCATCAATACCGCAACCATCTCCCTGTTTCAAAGATGGGGAGTTCGCGAGGTGAATTTATTCGCAAGAGAAACAGCACATTTCGTTGCAACGTATGTCTCACGAGACGTTAGCCGGCTCGCACATCACAACTCGCCTTGTGTGCCTGACGGCCATAAATCAAAGACTTCTGAGACTGCCGGCGAATGTTGCATGCTACAACCTCGCACATCTGCCTAGCGGCAAACGTCAAACGCGAAAAAGGAGAAGTCTCTCGTCTGCTATTTTTATTGTGTTGATTGTATGAACAAACGTCAAGCGCGGTGACCAGCGATGAGCGAGCAATGACAGTGTAGACAGAGACAGAGATGGCCGATGGCCGCAGGCTGTGCGCTTGCGCGGAGCCGACATTTTTTGAGATCGACATGCAGGCTTTGGCCAATGCAACTAGACGAATGTCGCAGGGTCGCAGAGTTGCAGTTGCATCGGCCAATCTGCGAAGCTCCATTTGATAACGTTTGTTTCTTGGTTTACGATAACGTCACATCGACGAATTCGTCGTAAGACGCATGCGGCGAGTTCTGATGTGCGAGCCCACTTACAGACAGTGGCGCTCTGTTTCACGACGCCTTCAGCCAAGTATGGGACTTCAGACTGGCGTGGATATTTTCACCACCAAACTTACTTCCACGAGTCCTAGCGCATCTGAACTCAGCAAAAGGGAAGTTCTTACTGGTGGAACCGATGGAAACAATGCTTTTGGGGAGCGGACTTACGACGATGGGCGATAGTACCTCCTTATACAATATCACTCCCATACATACGACACTAGTAGATACGGATGAACCTAATGGATCAGCCAATGCCCTCAACCAATGGAATTGGCCAGATACCTAGGCTACTTGCACAACAAGGAGGGTTTGTCGTACACTACAACACCATCCTGGTGAATAAGTCAGCCATAGCCACATTTTGCAAACCGATATCATTGGAGATATCAGCAGCAACGTGGTAGTACAACACAATAATAATTATATTATATTAAAGGCAATTTCAGTACATAAATCCAAACCCGTCAAACCACCGGTTTGGGATCCAAGACGAGTGGTAGGTAGATCATCTTAGGAAAACAACACCGGTGGAGTACAACCTGTACGAAACGTCTCGCAGGACAGCTACTCGGCTGCTTCTCGCATCGGGACGAAGGGTTCATGACATCACACTACTCAGTAATAGTAGAAAATGGTTAGTGGATAAAGGTGACCACATAATTATATGGCCAATGCTTGGCGCAAAGACAGATACCGCCAAGCACCGTTAATCGGAATAGAAGCTTCCACGTGTCAGAACATCGACCCAGTATTCTGGTTACGGAAACTCGTCTGCGTGTCAAACCCAAGGAGAGAGGAAGGTGGGAATATTTCGGAATTATTTATATCTTCAATAGGACCACCAAAACCAGCCACCAGGATAGTTATAGGGAATTGGATAATGTCAGTACTGTTAGAAACAGGGGTTCAAGAACCTCCAGGCAGTGTTCGATCAGCGGAGGCTTCCTTAAACTGTAAAAATACCCGATAGATGATATCTTAGATAGAAAGAGGTAACTAGCGTTAGGAGTCGACATTAAATTTCATGACTGCTACCAGAGAACGATGGACACACCACCATCATAAGGAGAAAGGAACCCATTAACTTCTCTATTCAACCCTATACATTGAACGGCACGATGGTCTATACCTCGTCAATGAATCATTGTCACATACAGGAATTTGGCATACCGAACACCAGGTGATAGCAGATATCTCATGGACTTCAAAGTCAAATTCGAATAATGAAAGAAGTTTTACCTAATAAAACTCTTATTATTCATGTTTACTTTGAAGTCCAAGTAACTTCTACTTGGTTCCTTGAGCCTTATCATAATGACAAAGGAGTCCCAAACTCCCTATATAGAAAAGTGATGCCCGGTTATGACCAGTAAATAAAAAGGAAGGAATGACCAACGACCAGAAAAATGAAAATAAATTAGTAGAATATAGCCTCACGCGAAGAAGGAAGAGCAAACCCCTATCTCAATGACATCATCTAATATTATGTTTACTAAAAAATCGTACTCACTTTCACATAAAAATATTACCTATGTATTGTTTATAATTATTGTACAGTACAAAAAATCTTTATGATTATAATATTTTATCTTGTTTAATAATTTTGACAAGTATCCTGATCAGCCATAAACTATATTTTTTGTTAACTGGCAGCACTGGCTTACTGGCGACATCTTTCGTCAAAACAATTTAACATTTCTTTCACTTCCATTGACAATATCCGGTAGGTGGAATTCGTGAATCCAAGTTTTTATTTAAAATATTTATAACGTAAATAATCACTTAAATACCATATTATCATTAAAAACCAATAGTTTACTTTATCAGTGTTGGATTGAGATCGTTCCGGCTAATTTAATTGTGTTCCGTGCATGGATGTTTTGCGATGAAATATGTGTCAGATTCATAACCTCTGTTAGTTGTGCCGTGGGTACACATGTCAGTTTCGTGTTGAATTAATTTTTGTGTATTATTGTAGCAATGGCCGATGCGGCAGCAGCACCCAAACCCAAGGCGTCCGGCTCAAAGCCCAAGCCCGCCGAAAAAAAAGTAACTAAGCCAGCTGCACCAGCGGCGGTTGAAACAGTCAAACCTGTCAGAATCCGACAAAAGAGGCATGGAAGACTATACGCTAAGGCTATCTTCACTGGATACAAGCGAGGTCTGAGAAATCAACACGAAGGCACAGCACTTTTGAAGGTAAATTTATATTATTTAAAAAATTTGAAGTACCTACTCGCACTGACAGCTATTTTTCATACCTCAGTATCAGTCACTACTTAATATACTCATAATTTAATTATGAACCATCAAAGACATTTTACAACAAGCAACGTACGTTTTTCAAATTAAAGGCCATCTTTGTAGCTAAAATCTAGTTGCTTTAGTAGTGATTAAAACATCACAAACTATTTGTGACATCAATTTTGTCTCAATTATATAGGTCTTATTTACAAATATTCTGCCATTGAAATGATGTTTTGACATTTGAAACCTGAAGGCAAAAACAATTTTGTTTTTGTGGACAAAATTTTAACTGATCAATGGCAAATCAACGTCGAGTTTACCTTTGTTTTATTTCCGTGTTCACTATTTTAGCCTAATGCCGTGTCCACATTGGCAACAAGTTGCTGGCAACCTCAATTTTACGATAATAATTATCATGGCCTAAGAAATTTTACGATTATTGTCATAATTATCGTAAAATCTAACAAGAAGTTCGTATCATTGAACCTGAACTGAACGAATCAAATGGCACCGTTGGATTTATTTGATTTGGAACCGTTTGGTAGAATGTCCACGGAAACGCTTTTCTGACAACTAATTAGTGTTGCCAGTACTTAAAATTAATTCATATTAAATTAGTCTCTAAAACAGAAACATATTTGAAACGTGAACTTGTTATGAAATTCTAACCTCCTATCGTGGTCTACAATAATACAAATTTAACAAACTGTCGTATTCATTCATTTTAAATATACAAAATATAAAGAATGCTTCATAAATAGGTAGCCATTTAGTTAATTTATAAGATTTATAGGTATGACGAGTTTTTAAAAATTACTTTTGATTAGAGCTTTTCATAATTGACCACTTGTTCATGTCGACAGTATGATATTGTGACTTAGACGACAATCGAACATATTAAATTCCCTGGGTAATATAAAGATCATTCCGGGTTGATTTAACACAGTTTGTAGTTTAGAATCTCCGTTACAAAATATAAATAAAATGAAAATAAATTATAATTCAAGTGAACTCCTATGGTGTAAATATCTAACATATTAATATGAACACCTCACGATATATAAATGCCGAAATGCCAAAACACTTTGACAGATTGCCATTAGTCTATGGATCGTCCGAATTGGTTTGACGTTTCATGTCAAACCATTTCTGATGGTCCGAGAACGGTTTGATTTTCAATGATACACTGAACCAAACGTCAAATCTCAAACCATTTCCGGTCAACTACAATTTGTATGTATATTGTCTATGGTTTAATTTGATTTGTTTCGTTCATGTTGAAAGAAACGAACTTAAGGTTGCCAGCAACGTGTTGCCAGTGTGGAAATGACATAAGAATTTGGACAATAAATACAGGGAGCTTTATATTTTAGTTCTGTTATGACATTTGAAATTATTTAGCAAGCGCATGTAGCATGGTTAAGTTGGTAATCTCTACATTCGACGACTATTAACATCGCTCAATTGCCATTCTGATTTTTGTTCATTGTGATTATATACTTACTCAAGTGCAGTTATAAACGGTTTTACAGAAGTATTACAGATTTTTCAACCAAATAATGCTGAAGTGTAGATTTTTGGCAACTTATCTACTCATTGTGACAGATTGTATTTTTATACGCCCTGTAAATTGGCAAGTGTGATGGCAGTAGTGTGAAGTTCTCTGCAAATGAACCTGCAATAAGTCACTTGTAACTAATTTCATATTTAGACCAGTTTCAATTTCATGAAGATAGATTTTTTCTATATTTTCATGTCACATGTAAGTTTTGAGGAACTACATGACTTGCTAAAACTGAAGATGTTCGATAAAGAACTCCGTTTCTTCCACCATTCCACAGATCGCCTTGTCGATTTTGTACAACTGTATCGCTGCCCCTGCGAACATAACTAGCTCGCTGTGACAAGATCGCGTTCTGTGTGCCAAAGCCTTTACCTCTTTCCCAATCAATATGACTAGAAGCAGCTCTTCCTAAAAATAATTTATGAATTGGTCTCTGCACAAAGTATTTATTAGTTTGTTCACCGTCGGATGAAATTATCTTTATTCATCGTATTGTAATAATTGCATTGACACATTCCCAATGAAATTTATAATAGTTTGGATAATGTTAATGGGTGAAAACCGAAATAGCTATCGACATTATTTCCTCTTGATCTGGCTAGGAGATTCGAAGGGATTGCTGATCCAAAAGAGGTTTGACAGACACATTCCCAATGAAATTTATAATAGTTTGGATAATGATAATGGGTGAAAACCGAAATAGCTATCGACATTATTTCCTCTTGATCTCGCTAGGGGATTCGAAGGGATTACTGATCCAAAAGAGGTTTGACATTCATCCCATTAATCACATCATTATGACAATAGATATAGGTAAATCGTTTTACAGTGGCACCATGGGTAAGACAAATGCGGCTTGCAGTTGTAGTGGTATTATTTGCTAGCATTGAAACAGGCATTGTCGCAAGCAATTCAATACATGCACGAATCGCCTATGGTGCCACTGTAGAATGATTTACCTATACCTGTAATTATCACAGTACAGCGTCTCCTTCGTAAATTAACTTTACACCTTGTTTTTGTCAAAAAGTATAAGTTGGTAGTTTTTTTTTTCTGTGGTAAGGTATTCATCAACAACTATTATCAGTTAATAATTTAAAGTGATGGGTCTAAGCAAACTTGTATGTATGCAGTTCGCCATATCACACTTCACCGTGAAATGTTTTAATCAGAAATATATGGTCTTATATTGAAGACCTCTTTGGGTTGTATTATAGTACTGAGATACAATTCTTGTCTAAATAAAACACGGTTCTTGTCGGTTTACAGGAAGCCAGCAGCAAACAAATTTTGAAAATAGCCGATATACTGGATTATTTGTTAGGTTTTCATTCATGAATTCATGAATTTTGTCAAAATCAGCTATGAAAATTGAATTAATATTCATATTGAATCTAATGAAATTGGAGACCGTATAGTATACATACGGTCATCTCTTTCCAATAAGAAAGCTCACGGCCAACTGTGCCACTGTGAAATGTTTTATGTACAATTTACATGTAACCATGCTTTCTATCAACTTTTGGCAGATTTTATTTTAATTTAAATTAAAAATATTAGTAAACAATTTAACAAGTGGGATAATTACTTTTCAATGCTACGACGCTATCTCGATGAATAGGTGAAATTGTATTGTGGTCGAGGTATCACGGTGCAGCTGTCAAACCTCTTTGGGTCAGTAATCCTGATTCATGATAAATAACTTTCTAATCAAAGAGCCCGATGCCTGAAATGTCAGAACTTTTGTGTATAAACTATAAAAGGCATTTTATTAATTTATTACTGCAACTTCTGAACACAAATTTCATTTTCCAGATCGAAGGTTGCCGTTACAAGGAAGACAGCGCGTTCTACGTTGGTAAGCGCTGTGTGTTCGTGTACCGCGCCAAGAAACGCACCTGCGTCCCTGGAGGACCCAAAGGCAAGAAGACCAAGGTTCGCGGAATCTGGGGCAAGGTGACCCGACCCCATGGGGGTTCAGGCGCTGTCAGGGCTAAGTTCCATAGGAATCTGCCCGCCAAGGCTATGGGACACAGGATCAGAATCGTAAGATTTCATTACCTACTTCATTCTTATATCATGTTACAAGCATGACCATTAACCATGGTTACCTGGTGGTCACCAAAGACTGCAGATAGTGTGTTCCTTTATTATTTAGGCTCGGTAGAGCAGTACTCATTTCATGTAACATCTGATAGCCATCCATTGAATACCAGACCTATGTTTCGATTGCAGAAGATAATTTTGTCAAAAGCTCAGCTCTCCATGCCGCTTTAATCCTAATCTTGATTTTGTGATGTGGACTTCAGTCAAAATAATAAAATTTATCTCATACATATCACATTGTGCAATGCTGCTCGATGAAAATGTCATTCGTTCTCTCAATAATTTTCTACCATCCGTAGTTTGTACAATTATTTTTGACCATAAGCCGGCTCTCACATCTTAACTTGCCTCGTCTGCCGCACAGCCATAAATCGAACCTTCCAAGAACGGCGATACTATGTTGCATATGAAGACCGCACAGATCTACCTAGTGACAGTCGCACGTAATCTTCGAAACGTATATAATTTGAATCCGGCGAGCTGGTATAGGAATGACCAATTGGTAGGTGTTTGTATGCGACCTGGTGTTTTTGACTCGGAGTCCGAGAAGCACTTATTGATTGCAACAGCAGATGTTTTTCTCAAACTAAACAGTTGCATTCGACCAATCTGCGGAGCTCCATTTGGCAATGCGTGTTTTGAGAATAACGATGGCGTTACATCGACGTCTTCGTCACGTTGCAGGCGTGGCGAGTTTTGATGTGAGAGCCGGCTAATGTATTCTTACAACATCTGGACACGGAGATGATGAACTATTAGCCGTATATCCACTCTAAGAGGCCATCCATAGACTAAAAGTACATGTGGTTTTGGACCATGTGCCATATTAAACTCAAATCTCGTAATCCTGGATCACTATTTCTTTATTTTGAGTGTCCATAAACATCAAGCGGCTGTATCATATAACTCATTTTAACTGGATATTTTAATGCTATTTGATTTCAACACTTGAGTGCAGACCTAATAAGTGTTATGCTCTGGAATAGGTCTATGACGCATCTGCAATATTTAAAGATATGGCTATTTGTAAATTAAAGTCTTACTTAACACATTTTTGTGTTTTATAGCCTTCCACCATTTTAAGAAAACCATGTTGTGTATAATTTACTTCCTTTACCACTTCTGTGGAGTAGCTGTATTCACCACCAAAGTGACTATATATCAGTAGTGAAGGTAGGCTGTTTAGGTCTGCCGTAAATAGTGCACACTAAACTTGTCAGTCATACTTATATTATGTTTTTATTGCACTAAGACTACAATAATTATTCACAGATGGTATTAGTTAGTTTTAAAAATCAATTGAACCGTGCCTTAATACCAGTACCATAATAGTTTTGGTATATTTTGGGTGATACGATAAAATTGTGCACACTTTTTCATTTATACTTATTTGTTTTCGTTGGATTCAGAATACAAATTACACATATTGTTGGTTCATTTTTTTTTTTAATTCATTAAGCCCTGCCGAAACCAAACTATAATAGATAAAGAATATTATTTTATCCATAAAACATTCAAAGTTATGATTTAATTCCATAATTTTAGATATTTTATAGGTAGATGAGTATTTTTTGACTATTATCTATTATGGCTTGGATTTCGCAGGGCTTATTAAATTTTAAAAACTAACAAACACCATCTGTAAATTGTAGTCTTATTTCAATGAAAATAAATAGGTATGACTGACAAAGTTTAGTGTGCACTATTTATAGCGGATCTTACAGCTTACCTCCACCCTTCGTCACTGCAATATATTCCCAGTAAAATCAATTGAAATACGCATAGTTACCCTGTAACTGACACAAATACATTTAATGGAGGATAAATAATCATCAGTGTTTGAAAAACATGTGTAAAATAATACTGGATGTCACTAACCAAACAAATTACTCTACGACTCACCTGTTCGAGCGTGACAGTATACCTCTATGCAATGGTCTTGTCTATGTCAGCTGCCAAGAACCTCGAACCATCGTTTTTATGTACTTGTGGAGATACAAATTCGCCGTTTTTACACAACAAAGCGAGTGAGGTACATATTGTTTTTTCATTAAAATCTCGATTTTGCCAAAATTGATTCGCCCTTTTTACAAAACACTGACAAGATAACGTTGAATACAAATCATACGAAACTGATTATCAAAAAGAAATCCGGATCACCGACGTTGTCCAATTATGAAATGGTCTACGTCTTTCCTTACGACAATGCTTTTTACCAATGATGCTTTTGACATTTGAAACCTGAATAAAAACATTCATGTGGAAATAATTTTTAACTGAACAAATTTACAAAAATGATGATCTGTTTAATGATTTGAATATTTTCTAATCTGTTTTCGTTTCTTTCTTTTTCAGATGCTGTATCCATCAAGGATCTAAGTCTGAGGATTGTAATTAATTTTTAAAATAACTAAATAAAAAAATATTAAAAGCACTAATATTTGTTTTTTTTTTTAAATACATTAATTGCTGCACTTTCTAATAATTGTTAGCTTTTCTTTTTGACTCTTGGCTATAAATTCAGACATAATATCGTCACCGTTCAGGCAAAAGTCACCAACCCTAAAAACATGGTTTTGAGATATCGCCATTTGAAAGTTTGAAAATGCAGGAAAAATCAGATTTTAATGTTTTTATCTACATTAAATTATTTTCTCATGTCTTCTTAATAATTTCTTTAAGGTAATTTTACTTTTTGATGCTAATTAAAACATCTGGAAGGTTTTGAAGGAGGCAAGGTAGCTCAATTATGGTTTGGTGACTTTTGCTTGTTAATAATCTGAACAATGTTAGCCAAAAGAAGGATCAGTAAAACTCACCATCCATAGTATAGTGACTTTTGCTTGTATATTTATAATGAAGGATTTTTTTTTTATAGAGTCAATAATGTCTTTTCACCTATAATGACTTTTGCTTGTTAAGATTTTATCGAAAGTCATTTAGTGAAAAACAAATAATTCGGATTTAAGCAAATTTTTACTAACTAATGTACCGTGGTGAGTTTTGCATCTTAAAGAACATAATTTTACGCTTCGGGTGACATACTCAACTCAAAACTGCCATTTTCATGGTTGGTGACTTTTGCCTGAACGGTGACGATATTATTATTGAAAATACAAGCGGGAGAAATTGGGAATGAATAAGTTCTACACGGTATATGGAAAAAATAGTTTTATTATAATTATTTTGGAATAAACTTTGTAAATAACATCACAATCAAAATACAAACATAATGTTTCAATAATGGACTACTTATAATTACATCATAATAATATATACACACTTTCCCGTAAAGCATATTGTGGTTCAAATGCATTATGATACTGTCACGGCGACAAATTTAATTTATGGTTTCGTCATTCCGCAAAATATTTTTAATGATAATTATTTATTTAAATAAATTAAATGATTGAGAGTGCCAACTCTAATGTATCAGTATTTTAAATTATTATTCATGCTAATTTCAATTAATTTTAACAGGTTCTATATGTTGCGTATGATAAAATTACTTGCGATGTTGCATTCATAGACAGAATTTTTAACAGAACCCAACCAGCAGACCATAGATAATAGACAACATTCTTATAGAAAATACATAGTGCTAACCGCAAAAAACACGCAATTTTGAGATGAGTAGAAAATGATAAAAAAACTTTCATTGAGTCACACAGCGTGGTGATGTCATTCTGGTGATTTCGGCAGATTTTGCTATCTGACAATGTTTGTTTAATCGTTTCCACACAGACGGTACACCTGTTATACACTAATTAATTGGCCATTCAATATAATTAGCGTGTTATTTAAATGCGGTAATTAGATGCTGCGCGGTCAACAAGTTAAAGGTTCAAAATGTGCTGCGAGATGGGAGCATCAGTCTGATAATATTTAAAACAGCATTACACACCTTTTCCTGTAGTGGCAGCTTACTGTGACAGCACCTTATGTGATTATAATATATTTGAACCTTTATGGGCTTAAATGTAAATATTCGAAAGTACTTATTACAGCCCGTCAGCCAATTACTTCACCCACGAGTAGGAGAGGGCTTGTGTGGGGTATATTGGCAACCTACAAAGCTTTATCTTGCCAAGGTACACTTACATAACATTATTATAAGCAGCAGATTTAGGCCCGTTTCAGACGGGACACCGGTGTCGTGCTCGATATAATATAGGAGGCCTTTGTATTCGAATAAACGGGCCTTTGTATTATGTTTATGAACGCCCCAGAGCTAATGAGTCAACGCATAATTTCGCATTATAAACCATAACACAAACTGGCTGCCGTAATAAAAAAAAGTGTCGGGCACGCGTTGATTCATTAGCTCTGGATCGTTCATAAACATAATACAAAGGCCTCCTTATTATATACAAGCGCGACACCGGTGTCCTATCTGGAACGGGCCTTAAATCCCTCCCAGACAGCTATGAAACGTTTTCATGTAACATAATACCGGCATGTTAGGTTTCATTGACAAATTAATAGGTTATTAAATGACAATAACCTACACACCAATTACATCTAATGATAATTGTTCATTTTGGACATTTTTAGTGTAATTAGGACAGCTGTGATATATATTATGACATGTTTATACCTGGATACTTATATCGTGATATTTATGTCTTGACACCAGATTCAACTAGTAAGTGTAAACTCTAGTTTCAGTATCTACATACCACTTGTATCATATGTGTCAGATATCAATGTCATATGAGACACAGAGTCATGTATGTGAGCAGTGACGTCACTAGAACAAATGCCGCCCCTAGGCAGCAGCGCCAAAAAGCCGCCACATATTTCACACAGAATTTTTTATCATCCTTTCATGGCTCCAATATCTAAGAAATATGTTGTATGGATACATTACTAACAAAATATATACCACTCACTACATCTAATTTAAATGCCATCTCTACTTCAATAGACAATATTGTGAGTCCACGATTTCAGATACATTTAAAATCACCCTTCAAAACTCGCGAGTGACTGGCAAAAATATTTGTATAAATTAATTAGGTAAGGTTTAACCTACCTATAATTCAAATATAATTCGCAAATCTACACGTGTCATTGCTGGTCATAAAGGATGTGACATCCAAGGACAACGGAAGTAAACTAGACATCGCGAACCTGACAAAAAATTAGTCCTGTTGGACCTACATATATATTAATTAATACATTTTGTTTCCAACCAGTGAGCTGAATTTTTTAATGGAAAGATAAGTACTTCCGTCATTACTAAGTTTAGGTATTTATTTCTATATAGGTATACCTAATGATTCCCCTCGATTTGCCGCTCCTAAGCGACGCTCAATCTGCCTACCCCCACGGGACATCACTGTATGTGAGTATGACATGACACAGTGTCTCACCACTTCTATGGCTCAAATGTAAACACTGAGACTCCGACAAGTTCAAACTTACAAACATAAATCGCAAAAGTTGAGCCACCGTCTACTTTTATATCAAGTCTCTTGACACATTGGTTTGCTAGTTTGACAGGAGTGTTTTTATTAATATTTTAAAAGTATAGGTAGACTGAAAAAAGTGTGGTTCAAGGCAGATATTGACGACATAAAACATAAATATCACGGTAGAAGTGTCCAAATGTAAATGCACCTAGAATTGTCAAAATCATAAGACAGTATTAAATTAAAACACTATAAGATATTGTAATAATACCGCCTAAATGGTTTCATCCCCAAAAGATCCAATTGCATGGAACCCTAGAGGCCGTAACCATGGTCGAAGAGATTCATAGAGATTTGAACAGGTTTGATTATTTACAATTTCTAGCCCATGTGACAATTGTATAGTTGCCCTTTTTACAACTTCCCAACAAAGTTTTATAAAATCGTTGAGCCACTAATAAATTATAATATAAAATCTTGCACTTTTTTATACATTAATTTTAGAGGCAACCTAATAAACCTAGTGTCATTAAAAGTTCTGTAATTCAATATTTTTAAAGCCAATCAATATCAAATGATTGGTTATACAACTTAAAACAGTCATC
Source organism: Rhyacophila brunnea (assembly GCF_057557595.1). Taxonomy (NCBI): domain Eukaryota; kingdom Metazoa; phylum Arthropoda; class Insecta; order Trichoptera; family Rhyacophilidae; genus Rhyacophila; species Rhyacophila brunnea. The sequence goes on along the minus strand of NW_028232904.1, from coordinate 22,437,422 downwards.
GGCACAAAACTTTGGAATCATTTTTTTTTTTTGTGATTTTACCGAGGCTTTGACTGCGACTCGCTGTCATATCGCCTCTTCCCTTCTAGAAGGAAATCCGTCGATCAGATCCTCACTCCTATTCTGTTAAATAGCTTTACAATTTTGCCTAGCTCTTCCGTCTTTCAACTTTCTACGCCAGTGTTTTATGCACCAGTGTCGCTACTCCTCCGTAGCCATCCCCTCTGTCTTTTCGATGCGTCGTGTAATCATTGAATTTCGGATAGTCTAATTCAGACCTCAGCCAAGTCTCTGAGATTAATGCTATTGATATTTCTTGTCTTATTAAGTAAAGTTCTATATCATTCTTTTTTTGCTTCATACTTCTGGCATTCCATTGTAAAATCCTAATTTTTTATTACCCATTTTTACATATCATTTTTAATTATTAATTAGCCTTCATCATATTTCGATCCATGTTAAAATTTTTATAAATTAATATTAGTGTATCTACAGAAAAGAATTAAAAACTATGTACGATCAAGACTGCCAAGATTGTACATACTTTCAATTCTGGAATGGTTATTCAAATTGCTGGTGCAAAATCGTGAAAAGCTATTGTTTAGCAGACACTTTTTAAAAGGACTTTTATTTTACCGTTTTGTTTAAAAGAAAAATGAGGTTGAGTGACCAAGTAAAGAAATTCCCTATAAAACTGATAGCATCCACTTGGAGCTGTCATATCAAAGTAAAGAAATATTGGTTAAAAAGTACTAAGTAGTGGTACTTATTTAAGGAATGGGACAATTGGGCGCCGCCGCATTGTTGAATAAAATAAATAGAAATTCTTTACAATTTTATACAGAAAGTAGACAAGGAATTTTAATCAGTTTCTATTTACTAAATGGATTAAATTCATTTTGTTTTTAACATGTTTTTTACCCAGGCTTCATATAAAAATAAAAGAACTCTCATCTAGTCGGATCTTAGAAATACGCACAATAAATCATTATTTATGTGTTTATATTTAAATTCTCACCAAGTATTAAATAATAATAATTGAAATATGTATTTTAAAAGTATCCATAATACATAAACGTCTATTCGTTTTCGAATTACATTCGATTGCGTGGTACCCAGTTGTCCCGGCGCCAAATCGTCATAGACCCCTAATTTGATGGCCCTACATCCACCACAAGGCTTCAGTGTTTCCATAAACATGCTAAACGGGGTAGAGAAACAAACCATTTGGCAGGAAAAAATGGTAGATTTTGTGAAAACACCAATTTTTTTCCCTATCAATAAAAAAAATGAAAAAAATCAGTATACGGGTAAAAGTCACACTACATTTTCCCAGAAACTCATTTCAAAATTGACTAAAAATTATTTATTTTACGATATATAACAACCTACGATAAAATAATAATTAGGTAATACCAGAGAGTGGAATCCCCGATAATCGTCAATCCGATGCCACAATATGCCTAAGTAGAGAATGGACGCCAGGACAATTAGACGCCGCACGTATACAGAACATAGACGAGGAATTTGAATCAGTTTTTATCTACTACTTAGTAGTTATAATTCATTTTACTCTTGTTTTTTTATTGAGAATTACCATGCCTTAGGCTTCATATAAAATGAAATACTCTTTTTTCGTTGCAACTTAAACATATGCACGATTAAATCATTATTTATGTGTGTATATTTAAATTCTCACCAACTATTAAATAAACATGATATAATAATTTAAATATAAATAATATTATTTTTTTTTAAAGTACCTATAAGTACCTAACGTCTATTTAATTTCGAATTGCGTGGCGTCCAGTTGTCCTGACGCCAAATCGTCCTAGACCCGCCTAAGCACACTTTAAATTATAATATCTGATACCATTATATCACTATAACGCCAAGAATGCTCATATTGTTTCATGGTGTTGATTTATTTCTCAAGAACCGACCTACCTTCATTAAATATCTAGCTTATTTTCAGCACATTTAAAGCTGTTGAAGGCATCAAAAAATGCTAACAAAAATGCCATAAGCAAGATGCATTTTTTGCAAAAATGTTAAGTTGGCAACGCTGCATGGGTTACATAAGGCAGGAAAAGGTGGAGACGGCCGATCCAGAGTTCCACAGTACCTATTCCAGAGTGATCGCAATCTTAGGTCGTAAAGGTTATGACGAGGAATAGAATAGATAGGATTTTCATGTTGTGGATAGGTAGTTGAAAAAAATGATTATTGATTATACTTTACCTCTGCAGTAAGTACCGAATTGCTCAATGCAAGTTTGATTTGTGCTTGTTTAACCTTTGTCAACTTCTTTGTCATTCTTGACATACTTAGAAAGAACATGTCCGTTTCATCCAGTGATTCGAAAAGACTAGTTTTAGATTCTTGCGAGCATAATATATTCTTATCTTCATATTGAATTTCAACCATTTCGTGCGGCATTTCACTTAGTCTTTGATTTTTTATTTGTAAAACTTCTATGTCTTCGTTATCTATAGCTAGGGTGTCCTGGGCACCTCGCTCGCTCTCCGTAGTAAAATTGATATACTCTTGCTCCGACTGATGAGATGCATCTTCCTCTACTTCAGACTGTTCTGACGGCTCTTCTGTTTTAGTCGCCAAATTGCCAGAATCCTCAGTTAGATTTTCAGAGTTATTAAAAACGCTGAATGCCCTTTAATGGAAAGTTATTTTGCCTTAGTTTAGTTAGTCTTAACAAAATATAAAATATGATCTTATTGAATTCTAAATATCTGTCAGTATAGCAGTGGCAAAGGGTGGAGGTATGTTCTTAAAATTCGTCAAAAGTAGTGGACACTAGACTTTGTCAGTCGTACTTATTTGTCTTCATTGAACTAAGAATACAATTTGCAGATGGTACTGATTGGTTTTCAAAATTGAATTGAACATGTCTAAACCAAACCATAATAGTTTAGGTATAGTATAGGCGATCCAACATAAATAATAGTGCACACTTTTCAGTCATACTTATTTGTTTTCGTTGCATTAAGAATATGTATTACATATATGGTTTTAGTTAATAATTTTTTTTTAATTCGTTAAGCCGTCAAACCATAATCGATAAAAAATATTCTTCTATCTCAATAAGACATCTAAAATTATGTATGATTTAATGCCATAATTTTAGTTAGGTATTTAATAGATAAACAAATATTTTTTGACTATTATCTACTATGGGTTGGATTACTTAGGCAGGGTTTAATTGAATTTTAAAAACTAACCAAAACTATCTGCAATTTGTAGTCTTAGTTCAATGAAAAATACGTATGACTAACAAAGTTTAGTGTGCACTATTTATGCTCAATAAGCATTTCATGTGACAACTACTAGTTAAAATCGTCATAATTAACTAAGATGCTCGTAGCTTAATTGGATTAACATACTGGCGCGAATCCAGCAAATGCAAGTTCAAGTCCCGTTGGGTGTCGTATTTTTTTCTACAAAATGATGTTTTCTAGAGTGTATATTATGCATGAGATGTTTTCAAATTATGTATATTCAATATAACATATATAGAATATTACATTCTCAAATCATGTCTTATTCGTTGAATAAAAAAAATAGTTTATTAAACAATTTATATGTGGTGAAAATCAAGTGGGAGAAATTATCATGTTATAATTTTATTACTATAATAATTTATGTACTCACTTTCTGTTTTCTAAATGAGGTATAAGAAATGCCATTTGCCGTTCGTATTTCCAGAAGAATTTCTTTCTGTTACCACGATGCCTATTCCTTGCATTGCAAAAACATCGTCTCAGTTTGTCCCACTGTTCTTTGGCTTCATTCGCTGAAAAAAAAATACAAATTAAAAACTATTTACACTGTTTCTTCTGTTTCACATTTTTTCCGAAAGGCAATTGTTTTAGAAGTATCGACTTCAACTATAGACCGGGATATGGTACTGTGCATGACCCCCACATCCTGAAGCGGACCCCCAGACTAGGATGTTTGGCGGGGCCCCCTACCTATCGCTAAGGGTAAAGGCAGTGTGACGCGCTACAGTAGCGTTTTCCGTGGTGTACGCAGTAAAATTAAGGTGTATTTTTAGCGATTTTTTGTATTTTTAATATGTACATCCATTTGAGTTGTCGAGTATCGGCACACAGTTAAAAATTGCATTGTACAATCAAATATTTTAATTATTAATAATTATTGAACTAGCAGGCGACTTTTTTTTACTATTAGACCAAATTTGTTGTCTGTGTTTTATCTCACTTATCGGTCGACTCGTCACGCCGAGCCCTTCCTGAGCCCGGGCCCCTATGCTAGAGCCCTGTCAGCACCCCCCTTGTGGGGGTTATGGTACTGTATGAGAAATGGTAATATAAAACTAATGACGCCATATAGAAAAAGCTATGACCAATAGCAATGCTGCTGCTGACGGAAGAAACTGTTACAACGAGATACAAAATTACTGCTATAATTCAAACTGATAATAATTAAAATCAATTTTGAGGATATTTCAGGCTTGCTGGACATTTGTGGAAACCTCCTGGCATGAAGTAGTGAATTTGATTAGAGGGTTTAATCGTTTAATGCAGAGGGTTGGAGCGGACCCTTTTTTGAGTCGCTCTGCTCCGGGACCTAATACTTGCTCCATCTCCGCTCCAGGGTCTGCTCTACTCCACCAATACAGCAGAAATTATATAGGAGACAATGAGTCCAATAGAATATTTAATTACAGATTGTCACGGGAAATATGCAGAGTAGAAAACGTCTTTGAAATCCTAGCTGCAAGTTGGAAATGTTTCCGGAAGTACTTAGAAGTGAAACCAGACGTTGTAGACAAAATCATGCTGTCTGTAGATAAAATATTTGACCAGATATTAAATTGATTTGACTTCCTGACGTACGTCAGTGAATTTTGACTCGTAAGAAGAAATAGCACTCTTAAAACATTTCATGTTCGTGAGAAATTGAAAGATTCTTTAAAAATTTGATAATATTCGTAAATACATAATTAATCTTATAGCGCCTCTACACGTGCATGGATGTACTGGCAGCAATAGTGTGTATTTTAAACTATCGTGACAATAACTGTTAACACGTAAAAGTGCTGACTGTCTCTCCAATCTCATTCTTCAAAAGTAAGTGAGATGTGATGTTGTCATTTTATGGTACTATTTCACAGGTCGTAAAAATCGGCCACGGTGTAGTTCGTTTTTTTGCCGGCAGGTTTGCCACTATCATTCTACTGTGCATGCCCAGATCACAACACTCCCAACTGTCGTATGAAAATTCAAAAACTTGTGAACTTTTTTGATTCTTGCAACTGCAGGATAATACATGTTTACACATACATTTTCTTGTTATGGCCACACTAAATCCATGCACGTGTAAACGAGGTATTATTCGTCGAGAAGTCATGACTGAAAATCATAACCCAGATGATTTGGCATTCTGACAGCCTTCTCCACAACTTTGCTCAATACCTCTCGGCATTCAGCAGAACGTATGGCCTTTATCAATGAATGAGAAACCTGTAGCACTTTTGATTTGGTCTGTCCGTTAGAAGGGAGCTCATCATCGTTCCCTAATCTCGACCCAACATGAGGAGTTTTTCCATTCATATGCTCTGCGGGCTAGATACTTAATAAAAAAAGAACTGAAGAGGCCGACGAAATCGAACTGACGAGGATATGGAGTTTACTGATTATGGAGTCGTTAGTACGTTTGCCATCCACAAGATTTTGGTAATTGTGGCTTTGAGCAATTAAGCTTTTATAATTTTTTTATTACGAAAACAGTTTATTCCGTGTAGACAATTACAATAAATACCTTTTCTGTCGGCGCATAGGCTTTTCGGTCCATTAATTGATCCCATTCCAGGAAAACGGGCGTTATCGTGATAACACTGTTTTTTGGTAAATCGGTTTAAATTATGTGACATACACCTATACATGCACTCACCAAATATTATTTTGATATTCTAACAATAGGTGGCAGTACACAGTTCAAACTGACCACGCGTTGCACGCTGTTTATCAGTAACTGAAATGTTTGGTAAATGTGCCGCAGAGGTGGCCATGAGATTTTACAACTTTCTTTTTAGACCCAACCAAACCTAATCTAACCTAACCTAATCTAACCTACCCCAACCTAATATTACCTTATATAATCTTAGTGCGTGATAATGGTGTATCAAAATGTATGAAAATTTAAAATTTTCAATTAACAATTTTTGTATCGAAAAGCCAAAAAGCCGAAAAGACAAAAAAAAGTATTTAATATTATTGTCTACATCAGGGGAGGGCAAACTGCGGCCCGCGGGGTATTTTTTTGCGGCCCGCCATCATTAATTGTACTTCTGATTACGAATAACTTTTTTTATAATTTTTAAAAAAATATTGACAATAGATTAAAATTTGAAGAATTTGTTGTTTCGTAAATGTATTATCTCAGTACGTCTTCCTTGCGTCTTGTCTCACACTATGTAACCACTATTTTCTACGTTGAACATCGATTTCAATAGATATTGATAGTGTACCGACAGAGCTACAACTTGAGATTATTGATCTGCAGTGTGACACTGATTTAAGAGAATTGCATCGTCGTGAAGAAATCTCCAAATTTTACAATGCCCTTAATTCAGACAAATTCGTCCAACTCAAAGATTATACAAGAAAAATGTTCGTTATTTTTGGATCAATTTATATATGTGAACAAACATTTTCGATCATTAACCTCAATAAAAATTCTTTACGATCAAATATCTCCGATGCCCATTTACAAGCAGTTTTGAGAATATCAATCACAAAATTAACACCTGAATTTTAAAAAATGTACAACAGTTTCATTATTCTCACTAATTTTTTTGAAATGTTTATTTTTCGTGATAATAAATAGTGTAAGTATATCTAAAAATGGTATTTTACTTGCGGCCCGCCGCTCATTTTAAATTCTTGAATTTGGCCCTCCATCGAAAAAGTTTGCCCCCCCCTGGTCTACATGGAATAAACTGTTTTTGTAAAAAAAAAAATATAAAAGCTCATGGCTACCTCTGCGGCACAATTACCAAAAGATTAACTGCCAATATCTCTGAACGCCGTTTTCAGGATAACGCTAGTTTTCCGGATATGGGCTCAATTGTTAATTTGAAATTTTATACATTTTGATGCATCATTATCACATACTAAGATTATATTAGGTTGGGGTAGGTTAGGATTGGTCTAAAAAGAAAGTTGAAAAATCTCATGACGGTATCTATGGCACATTTACCAAGATTTTCAGTATCTGGCTCCGGCACCGTATTTCAAGTCCATGCCTCGAAGGCAGGAAGTGGGAAGGCAAAGTAGGAAGTGGGTCATAGTATTATACTTACCTACAGAATTACTTAATAAATACACTAGAAACAATATGAATTATTAAATAGTTTGATTAATTTTAGATTTTTAATATCTATATAAACAATGTTCTAACTAATTAGGTAGGTAGGTATTTGTTTTTTTATTAATAAATGTAATAATTACACACCTGTTATTTGTAGATCCCTTGCAATTGCCTTCCAAGCATCATGGCGTTGACTTCGATCGCGATAACCATGGGATCCCTGATTGTATAGTACGTCACGTTCTTTGACTTTCTGAATTAATATCTCGTCCATTTTCATTTTATAAACACCACCAAAACGAGAGTACGTGAGGTCACGTGAGTCGAAAATGTGTACATTTACAGAAACTAAAACGTGCGCAGTCGATGATGTGATGTGACAATCGTGAGGTGGCTTTAGTGCGTTTTTGATATTTCAATGTAAAGTAAAACGACACTGCGAACTTTTCGGCCGTGACGTGATACAGTCCATAGACAATATATACGGTTGTGAGTTCACATGACGTGATATACAATGTTGCCATCTTTCCGCCACATAACTAATATTTTACAAAATGTTATTTTACGTAAAAATGTACGCGTTGTCTTGAGATTGAATTTTTTACCGAATCTCTTTTGGTCATTTTTTTTATCCAGGAATCTGAGAAATGTCATTCAAAATCAAACTCGAAAACGTAATTACCTTTCATTATAGTATTTTGTACCATTTTTATATCGTAAATACCAAGTTTGTATGCGAGCCCAAGTTAAATTACCTATAGTACCAATAATTATTTTGTACTAGGTATAATAACTACATCCACGATGGCCGCGTGGTTTAAGCGCCGGTATATAGTGTCGAGGGTCTAAGGTTCGAATCCTAGGTAATGGCAAGTACACAATAGGTACCTATATTGTTTTTCAATTTGTGTATGAGTCAGAGTATGGACCTAATAAGTTGAGCAAGTGGCTAACATCCATTCTCGTACAAATATCGTACAAACCTCCACTCTGTGGAGGCCCATATGATCCTATTAAGATCGGAATGGTCAAAATAAAGAAAAAAGAAAAGAAAAATTATTTTGGATCGCATTAGTGCTAGGTAGGTACTGGGTAGGCCCAGAAGTACCCGACCTGACGTATAAGATAGCAGATTGAAAATAATGACCATGATAGAAAGTACGAACCTTATAAAGCCTAAGTTTGAAGTTTCAAGACGCTACGTTGTTCAGTAATTATTTGTCAGCCATCAACAGTGAACGTTCTCAGTGAATTTGTAAACATGGAAAAAATTGGTCATAGTTATGTGATACAAAACTTTCATTTGAAAGGCTTCAGTCCAACCAGTATCAAAGCGGCGTTAGATTCTACTCTGGGGGTATCTGCTCCTTTGTTTACAACAGTAACACATTGGGTGGCTGAGTTTAAACGAGGCTGTATGAGCTGCCAGACGAACATCACAGTGGTCGACCAAATGAGGTGACCACGCCAGAAATGGTGACGAAAATCCACAAAATGGTATTGGATGACCGTCGATTGAAATTGCGCGAGCTAGTAGACATTGTAGGCATTTCAAAAAGTGCTGTACATCACATATTGACTGAAAATTTGGACATGAGAAAGCTGTGCGCAAGGTGGGTACCGCGATTACTCACAATGGAACAAAAACAGCATCGTGAGAATGTTTCAGTCGAGTGTTTGGCGAAGTTTCACAGCAATAAAGCAAAGTTTTTGCGTCTATTCATAACCATGGATGAAACATGGGTCCATCACTTCACACCTGGGACGAAAGAACAATCAAAACAATCGACTGAAAGGGGAGAATCCGCTCCAAAGAAGTCGAAGACAGTTCCATCTGCAGACAAGGTCATGGCGTCAGTTTTTTGGGATGCGCGTGGGGTAATTTTCATTGATTACCTTCAGAAAGGAAAATTAATCAACGGCGTGTATTATGCAAAGTTATTGCAGCGTTTGAGTGATGAAATCAAGAAAAAACAACCTCATTTGGCGAAAAAGAAAGTTTCGTTTCATCAGGACAATTCATCAGTTCACACATCCGTTATCACGATGGCCAAAATCAATGAGTTAAAGTTCGAATTGCTTCCTCACGCACCCTATTCGCCTGATTTAGTCCCCTCGGATTATTTTCTGTTTCAAAACTTGAAAAAGTGGCTCGGTGCTAAAAGATTTGCCAACAATGAAGAGGTGGAGTCTGCGCGTGATGGCTATTTTGAGGAGCTCGACACTCTCACTATAAAAAGGGTATCGAAGCTATTCATTGAACATCGCTGGGAAAAGTGTATCGAATTAAAAGAAGACTACGTAGAGAAAAAATATTTTTTCCAAGATTTTTTGTGTTTTCTTTGTTAGGTCGGGTACTTCGGGGACTATCCTCGTACCTGCCTAATTAGTGTCACCGTTGTTTTAAGGTAGAGTAGGTATTTAATGAGTGGTTGAAGACGTCGTGATAGAATAACATCTCTCGCGAAGAAAGAAGAGCAAACCCTATCTCAAGGACTTCAAAATCCAAATAAATGATAAAAGTTTTAATGGTATTCCTAGTAATATATTTTGTGGACATGCCATGGTTTTGTAAATTTGAAAGTAAAAAAGCTCCTGACTTTGGAACGAATTTTTTAAAGTTTGGCCGGGATTTTTTTGGAAAAAAGTTTTGGAAATACAAAAATATTATCCTTGAAAATTGCTTACCGAAGACAATGCGTACCTAATTACAATAGTTTTTGCGGAAATACAATGATATTTTCTATAATGTACAATAATACCAACATTGACATTCCAGTGAAAAAAATATGGCAACATTGGACAATAGCTGTCTATGGCACGTTGACATATTTGGTATTTGCGTCTGCTTTCTGAACTTTCTGAAAGTGTCTGCAAGTTTTGTGTTAAATGACTGAACCATGACAATAACCGAAACCATTTTGGAAGAACCTAACACCCAAATCATTGACTAATTTAATTTGACCCAAATTATTCAAAATCATATGATGGTAGTGTTGCAAATATTAGGGTTAATATACAATGCCTAGGTATTTCATGTCGTTTGTGTGATTGTTTTTTGAGACCTAAAAACAAACATAAATCTAAAACAACCCACTGAAACCCAGAAATAATTAAGTTCTGTTAGGTTTTAGTTTGTTTTTCAGTGGGTTGTGTAAAGTTTGCTTTTCTGTGTCACAATACAACCACAAAAACAATATTATGGAATTGGAATATCGTATGTTTATCCTAAAGTATTGTAGCTTTATCAAGATTAGCTGCTTAACTACGTATGTAATCGCATACAGATAACATCGTTATTAATTTGACAATCGAAACGTCAAAATGACAACATAACCTTAAATTGAAAAGTGACAGCTCAGTAATGCCAGTGTATAAATTTTTATTTACACCAACAAAATTAAAAAATCGATTAAAAAAATATTAAAGGTTTTTTATAATAATATCTACTTCCTCTATTCATATAATGAAATTTCAACATAATATAGTCGTTTTCACCCGCACATTTATTTTACAAAAGCACTAGGTACATCACTACATACTGATTGTATATGTACCTACCTACACATTGAAAACAACATGAATCTTTCTACCTAGCTAAGTTTCAATAAATTTCGAAAACATCCCTTGATATTGTGTAAGTATAGAATGCCGACAATGGTTTAGATCCGTTTTCGAGAGACTGCATTGACACATTGGGCGCGTTCGCACACGTCGCGTCTGTCGCGTTCATTTATATTATTATGTATATGCAGTGTCTCGTGTGAAACGGCTTTAGACCCGTTTCAGACGGGACACCAGTGTCGTGCTCGTATATAATAAGGAGGCCTTTGTATTCGAATAAAGTGTCCATTGTATTATGTTTATGAACGCCCCAGAACTAATGATTCAACACGTGTCCGGTACACTTTTCCGTCGGCCGCTACATTCTCAAGCCGCCAATACACCTGTTTTTATTACCGCAGCCAGTTTTATGTTCTAATTTATAACGCGGAAATTATGCGTTGACTCATAGCTCAGGGGCGTTCATAAACATAATACAAAGGCCCGTTTATTCGAATACAAAGGCATTCTATATTATATCGAGCGCGAAATGGGCCTTATTCTCTTAAATATTTGACACAAGATAGGCCCTTCCATGATTAAAAACAGTTTTGTTTCTTTTAGTCATATAAATGACATTTACCATTCCACCGGCGATTTATCATCTGAATACGTGTATTAATCAAGGCGCTAAGTACCAAAAACATAAAAACTGACATTTTTATAGGAAAATGTTTCACATACCAACGCCAATAACTTCAACTATAGTCTAAGTGCCTCAAGCAAGTCAAAAAAATACAGCAAAATAATTAAACCTGTCGACGTTGTAAGTCCGTTGGCGTGTTTTATTTATAATGGTATAAGTAGCACTGCAGTGGTCAATGGCATTCAATATAAAATAGCCGACGATGGTGTGTTGATACTTGCAAGTTCTTAATACCTAAAATTATAGAAGCTGCCATGATTACTTCACACTGTAAAACTACATTTTTCAAAAGGTCTGCTTCATGAAATTTTACTGCAATGACTCTGTATTTTGTAACTACAGGCAACATTACTTTTTGGTACTTAGAGCCTTATTTAATACACGTATTCATCTGTTATCCATACTCTTGGTCAAGCACGCACACACAGAATAATAATGTATGGGGGGGGGGGTACAATTTCGTATAAATATCCATAATTATTTATAATTGATATTTTTAAGGCAACAGGGGGGCGGGTCAACAAAATCTAGCAGATGCCTCTGATTTCCACAGTTAACCACTCAACCGCTGACCCCACACTTCTCCTGGTAGATTCCCCATACCCTGACACTCTATATTTTGAGTATAGCTATGAAGATCCGGCATGCAGCTATAAATTCAGTTGTTCACCTACGAGTTATTCGCATTCACAAGTAGTAGCTATCGAATACGCGTTACCTAACGGTTATAATTATTATGAAGATCATTAGTGTCGGTTTGTGTTATTTTTTTTAGACATGTTGCGTCAGAATATTAAAAGTAAACATCGTATGCCCCGGATGGTTGTACAAGCCATAGTTAGGTAAGTGCCGAGATAAATGAGACGAACCTGTTGAGAAGGTTGTCCCTTCAAAACCCGGGCACCCAGGCTAGAGCCCTGTCACCCCCCTCCCCCCTGTAGGTCATTTCACAAAATTTACAGGCTTTTATCAAAACAACATTTCACAAGGCTACGCCTTTGTACTTTTGATTAAACAGTAAATTTTCCTTCGAAATATGGCCACATTTGTATGTATAATTTTATGTTTTCCATTCGCGGAGAAATAAAAAAGACATGGTTAGGTATTATTTGTATATAAACATCTTAAATGATTGTAAATCAAACGAATTATTCTCAAATTCATGCTATTTGGTCAGGTTCGAAGGTCGTAGAGGACGAGAAAGAGCTTCCTTCACATGGATAGATCAAACCGACAATGTCCCCGATTATCCATTGACACAGGTCTTGCGTGCTGCTGAATGCTGAAACGGATAGATCACGAGTCCACAGTCATGAGGTCCAGACGAAGAATAAGGGAAAACAATGGTGATCTATAGATGCAAGTATGTTATTCAAAAAAAACCTTCTCTATAAAAATGAAGCTTAATTGCATAAAATAACATTATTTTATTTTATTTGTTGTGTAGCAACTGGAAAATTAATAATGACAAACTGATGTTTGATTCAGCTATTTTGTTAAGGACCAAAGAAGCTCTATCTTTCATATTGTCATATTTGGTTTGGACTCTTTAAACAGACAACATAATTTAGTACCTATGTACATTCATACAGTCACATTAATCTTTAAAGCGGGAGAGTAGGAACCTTCTTACCGTCAGCGTTGCAGGTGATTTTATTTTTATTTCTACTCAATCTATTCAAAAGTTGTAATATTCGCGTCGCTTCTTTTATTAATTTGTCGCTGTTAGGTGCCGCCCCTAATTAATAAAGCATTAATTACATTGAGCTACTTTACAAGCTGCTTGTTGGCGAATTTAAAAGCGGGCGATCCAGCTACTGCGATTGTGATGATGACACACAAAACTTTCCATTCGCTGAGAAGCCAACTAGCTAGCGATTATTTTGACAGAACGTAGTTCGTTTTTTTACCGGGAGGTCTCTACTGCGCAGATGCAGTAGGCCCACACGCCGGCGTGTAGCGTGTAAAGTTAACCGGCTTTCAACTTTTCTAAGTAGATTGTTTACAATCTGCCTGTTAGCTTGTTCGATGATGACACTGGGCGACTTTACAGGCAGATTGTAAATTCGCCAACAAGCAGCTCGTAAAGTAGCTCAATGTCATTGACGCTTAAAGGTATGGTCTGTCTACCCCCAACGGGACGTTCCCGAAAGTCACTTTCCAGGGCTACTTGTAAATTGTACGTAAAACATTTCACCGTGGTACAGTTCGCCGTAAGCTTTCTTATCGGGAAGAGATGACCGTATATTATACGGTCTCAAATTTTATCAGATTCAATACGTTTGAACATTAATTCAATTTTCATAGCTGATTTTGGCAAAATTCATGAATTCAAGAATGAAAACCTAACCTAACCTAACAATTAATCCAGTATGTCGGCTAAATTCAAAATTCGCCTAAGTGTAATCCGACAAGAACCGTGTTTTATTTAGTTAGACATTAATTTTATGTCAGTACTATTCGACCCAAAGAAGTTGGACGGCCTTTACTATACCATATATTTCCGATACAACATTTCACGGTGAAGTGTGATACGGCAAACTGCACACGCACAAGTTTCCGGACACGGTTTTCCAGAGCCACACCGCGGTGAAATTTAAAATTAATCATGACATCAAGATCTTACTTCGATTTATTTTAAGAAAAATCCATCTGCACATTTTACTCTGTATAGGTAGATACAATTTGTATGTGTAGGTACTTACGGCTTACCATATATTATCATTGTATGCTGGTCAAAGAGTAACAGATAAAAAGTTATTGATACCCTACATTTTCGTATAGAAACATGGTAGCCCCCACACCTGAGAAAGAGTTTTAAACTATCGCGCGACGGAAAATAGCTCTTCGTAACACCTGCGATAAAGGTAGCAAACCATTAACTCGGCGAATTCTTTAAGACATTGTAGGTGCGGAACACACCTGACAACCTGTATTTGAAGGAATTAAACTGTAAACGTTGTTAGTGTTGTAGAAAAAGTCTCGCTGCTTCGAAAAACAGAGTGGATTTTTATAAACATTCATCATCCGGGAAGTTTAACGTGAATTTTCTCATTTGTTTAGATTAAAAAGATAATAAAACTAAGTTAAAAGTTATTTACAAGTGTTTAATGGTTGTTTAGACACAGTTTTATAGTGTTTTCTCGAGGATAAATACCAGTCACTGAGTGCATATAAACGGAAAATGCAGTGTTACGCTGTCATATCTATAGATACTATAATAAATATATAAAAAATACTTTACGGGAATATTAATTATCATTTGAAAAGTACGCGATTTTATAGATATATCCACAAATAAGCATACTTTAATGAAAGTGTATTAAAACTTGTTTTGTGCAAAATTCTTGTGTTGTTTTTGTGTCTTAATTTTGGATTACCATCAACAATGAGGACTACTTAATAGGTAATTTATTAAATATGTAAATATTTAGTTTTTACTATTATTTATTAATTATTTATCAATCCTACTTGTTATAAGGTTCGCCCATGATTGATTTCCTGATAAATAAAAGGAATCATTACAACTCGTTGAATTTAATTAATACCATATAAATACAATGTAAAATAATTGTATATTTTAAAATGTAATATTTTTCTGTATTTTTCTTATGAAATAGTTTATTAAACAGTGAAAAATTGATTTGTAATCAACATATTCAACTATCAAAGGAATGTCGAACTAAAATTATGCAGTCGGTAATGCTGATTTCTACGTTTTATGTTGTAATTGGTTCAGACATCGGATATTATTGCTATGAATGCGTCGAGTTGAATGAACATGAAAAAGAAAGAGTGTTGTAAATAATAATATTGAACTAAAATAACAATAAACTATAACTGCTTGCGAAAAGAAATGAGAGATAAATCTATAATCACTACTTTTCATGAGAGCCAAAAGAAAATTGAGTTTCGGACAATTTTGTATACTTACCTACATTTTGGTATATGAACCGCCTAGTTTCAAAAACCCCAAAAACGTTTTAGGTGGTTCTGAGAAAAATGAGAAAAACTATTTTTAGATAGTTTTGAGAAAAATAAGAAAAAATCATATCTATTAAATCTGTGAACTTTATCTATTTATTTTTAAATTCATTACATTCTGAAGACTATTTTGACTTTCCATTTTAGGGGTAAAGGAAAACACACCCAACCAATTTAGCGGGTTATGAAATGTACCCTAATTTTGTATTGGCGGTTTTTGGCATTTTTAAAGTTCAATCTTCATATAGGTAACAAAAGTATCCATCCAAATACATATCTAACTCAAAAATTTTCAAAAAACGTTTTAGGGGCTTTTAAAACTAGGCGTTTCATATATTCTCCCTTTTCCTCAGTTTCCATCAGTTGCGTAGTAGATACCTACCTTATTATAGTATAGACTTTGAGATATTTTAGAAACATTGCATCGTACCAGGCCGTGTCCGGAAAATTGTACGTATGCAGTTGGCCGTATCACAGTTCACCGTAAGCTGTTGTATCATTGATTGAAGTCATGTATAAATAAAACATTTTAAAAAACTACCAGTATACAGGGAAACAATGAAGAAAATAGGTTGGTAAGTAAATTATAAATAAAATCATTTCGTATTTATATATTTCTTATATAAAATTTGAATGATTCAAAAGTACCTAGGTTAGCTAGTAAGTAAGTATCAAGTTGTACTTATAAAATATCTGATAATAATAATATCTTTATTAGATCATTAATATATTAATTATACACAATTGATATTTTTTAAATTACTCGAAAATAACGCACTTGCAACAATTTATTGCGAGTAGGTAAAGTGGTCAGATAACAGCGGTGGAGTGGTGAGGTGAGTTCTAAGACAATTGTGATACTGACGTACGTGTCGAAATGCCATGACTGGATAATTCATAGAAATTGAATCGTAGGGTATAGTGGCGCGTGCCTGAAGCCAACCGTTGTATACATCGTTGCTTTAAGAGCGTACATAAGTGAAACGGCAAATAATTTTCAACTGTATGTGGAACGAAATTTCGGCCGCGTTGCCATTCGGAGAGCGATAGTCGACGTGTTTGCACCTCAATTTGTTTCGTGATGGCGTCGGGGAAATAGATTCTTAAATCGTGTAAAGATGACTAAAAAACGTTCCGCATGTACTTGAAAAAGAAAACATGTCAATGAATATACAATTATTATTACGAATATAATAATAAACATAACATAAAAAGGACGCATGTTGAATTTTTATGACCAATTATATTTTGTTCGGCTCGTGTCATTTGCACAATCCACGCATCGCCCAGTCACGATCTTTTTAGACCATGCCTCAGCTGAGGTATAGCCTTAAGACGATACTTCAGTGAAACGGCGAATAATTTTCAACTATAGGCGCGTTGAAATTTTGGACTCGCTGGCAATCGGAGAGCGAACGTCGAGGTGTGAATACGTCTTGTGATGGCGACGGGGGTATTAATTTTTAAATCGTGTAAAGATGACTAAAAACGTTACCCATTTACTTGAAAAAGACAACATGTCAATGAATATATTATTATTGTTACTAATATAACAATAAACAGAACATTAAATGGACGCATGTTGGATTTATATTACAAATTATATTTCGTTTGGCTCGCGGCATTTGCACAATCCGCGCATCGCCTAGTAACAATCTTTTTAGACCATGCCTCAGCTGAGGTACCTATACTAACATATTGAATCGAGTTAGATGTCTTTATGTTTATAAATAAATTAAATCTCAGTCAAATATAATATGTAGGTATTATCATTAAATGTGTAGAATCTCTCCGTACTAGAAAAACTAAATTGAGCGTATTATAGGGAATTGAGCCCGGTATATTCAGCACGACATGAGACCTATTTAGTACCCACCCAGTAAGTCCTACGCGATTATCCTTGCGAGACAATGAGGTCGTTAGAATTATCGGGTAAGCAGTATGAATTTTAATGCAATAATGAAAATGGGAACACAAGTCTGAACTAAAATTTCTTCTATTTAGGTTAATGTAAGGAAATAAAATTGTCGTTACTTACATAATAACGAAAATCAGCGATTGACAACCTAAGTACTTGGTGCCGTGAACTGTACTTCAAAATGTTTACGACCATTTTCATTTATTCTGTATTTTTTAATCCTTTCACTCCAGTTGTGAAATGCGAAATATATACCATCATAATCATATACCCATTTTTTCAAAAGCAGAGTTTTCAATATTTCGATGCTAATAAAAACATAAAACATGTAATCACTTTGTAATTGGATTGATAAATCATTTCTTTGGGGGTATGAATTACGAATATTTATGTAATTAGGTTCATTCTGTTAAAAATAAAATCGACTTATTTTTTATATTCAAATGATTCAAAACTATTAATTGTGTCTTTTGAATAAGTGCTGGAATGCGCTCCGACCCGGAATAAAGTCCCGGGTCGCCGACTTGGTGCAAATCATCAGCCGGGGTCGATCCACTGATTGACGAAGACCCCCCCCCTAGTTTTCTCCATTCCTCTCGGTCCCTAGTTCTTCGCTGCCACATAAGTACACCCGTCTACTCGCCGAGTGACTTGTTCAGCACATTGCTATTTCTTCTGCTTAGCGAACTCTATTACATCGCGTACTCTTGCCTGATTTCTTATTAATTGGTTTATTTTGTGATCTTTAAGCGTTATGCCCAACATGTACCTTTCCATGCCACGTTGTGCTACTCGTAATTTCTCTTACATTAAATGTCCATATTTCAAATGCATACGTTACCATTGGTAGCACACATTAGTTGAACAATTTACGCTTAAGACACAATGGGAAGCCATTTTTGACGATAGATACTATTTAGGCGCCCAAATGCACTCCATGGCAATTTTGTTTTGCTAGCAATCTCGTCATACATACCACCATCAATTAACATTAATTTGTTGACCAAGATAGACGTAGTTGTTGATTTGAGTCCCATTGACGAGGATTGCTTTTGGTTAACGGCCCACGTGCTCGTCGTAGGTCAAAATTGAGTTTTTATTGTATTTTCAAACCATGATCCTGGACACTCCTTAAACGTTGTAGATAATCTATTTAAATAATTTTGAAGCCTTATTATCCTTTATAGTTATTTTAAACATTTGATGACTGCATAAAGTATTTTTGTTACATAAAATAATATTCTTTTAAACCTCTCGCTCTAATGTTTTAGGATATAGTCATATTTCGGTACATAACTGTGCAGTGGTGTTAAGATTTTTTACGTTTATTAATTTTTAAACGCATTTATGAAACCATTAGTATAATTTATTACCAGATAATTTTTGTAAAATATTCACGATAAAAAAATATATTGATAATCTCTGTGATCCCAAATTTGACAAGAATTAGGCATTTTATTATTCAAAAAATCGGCAAGATTAACACATTTGAAGATGATTCTAAAGATAATTTTTATAAGCTATGTCTTTGACCATTCAAGTGTGATAAACATCTTACGAATAATGATTGCTTTATAATAATTATTGACCTAAGAATAAAGTAGTGTTTTTTTGAAATACGCCATTTCTTTTGTCATTCCCCAGTGGTTAAGCTACAACATACGGCCGTAGCCATAAATTGACAAACTATAATTGAAGTAGGGAGTAAAATGATATTGACGCGCGTGTTTGAACATGTACTTAACCGAATTTCGGTTAGGTACATGTTCAAACACGCGCGTTAACATAATTTTACTCCCTACTTTAAGTATAGTTTGTCAATTTACGGCTACGGCCATATGTTGTAGCTTAACCACTAGGGAATGACAAAAGAAATGGTTGTATTTGTTGGTTCAATGAAAACAAATAAGTATAACTGACAAAGTTTAGTGTGCACTATTTATGTCGGATCTTAAGGGCGGACGTGCTCAGCGGGGGTCAAAATGGAGCTTTTTATCTATTTTCAAAGCATGATCCTGGACATACCATAAACGTTGTAGATAATCTATTTATATAATTTTGAAGCCTTATTATCCTTTATATTTATTTTAAACATTTGATGACTGCATAAAGTATTTTTATTACATAAAATAAAAATAGTATTCTTTTAAACCTCTCGCTCTAATGTTTTATAATATAGTCATATTTCAGTACATAATTATTATGTTAACGCACGTGTTTGAACATGTACCTAACCGATTTTTTTTAACGGTACATGTTGAAACACGCGCGTTAACATCATTTTACTCCCTACTTCAAGTATAGTTTGTCAATTTATGGCTATGGCCATATGTTGTAGCTTAACCACTGTGGAATGCCAAAAGAAATGGCGTATTTCAAAAAAACACTACCTTATTCTTAGGTCAATAATTATTATAAAGCAATCATTATTCATAAGATGTTTATCACACTTGAATGGTCAAAGACATAGCTTATATTAAGTATCTTTAGAATCATCTTCAAATGTGTTAATCTTGCCGATTTTTTGAATAATAAAATGCCTAATTCTTCTCAAATTTGGGATCACAGAGATTATCAATATAATTTTTTATCGTGAATATTTTACAAAAATTATCTCGTAATAAATTATACTAATGGTTTCATAAATGCGTTTAAAAATTAATAAACGTAAAAAATCTTAATACCACTGCACAGTTATGTACCGAAATATGACTATATTCTAAAACATTAGAGCGAGAGGTTTAAAAGAATACTATTTTATGTAACAAAAATACTTTATGCAGTCATCAAATGTTTAAAATAACTATAAAGGATAATAAGGCTTCAAAATTATATAAATAGATTATCTACAACGTTTAAGGAGTGTCCAGGATCATGGTTTGAAAATACAATAAAAACTCAATTTTGACCTTCGACGAGCATGTCCCCCCTTAAGCAAAGCAGTTTATCATTACTTTTGTCTATGACTATGAGGCGGCTTTCATTTGCAAGCTCCTGTACACTGTTCTGAAGGTCTTCTGGGTTGTTTGCAAAGACAACAATGTCGTCTGCAAAACGCGGGTGACTGAGATATTCGCCGTTAATACTGTTTCCCCAGTCAAGTCGCATAAATAGATCTTCCAGAGTAGCTTTTAAATATATAAAGTATGACTCATTGGCCAAAAGCTATACTTACTTCCGACATTTGAATTACCTAATAAATCAATCATTGACCACCGACCGATATTCCAGAAACAATATTGTAGAATTATTCACTAAACTAAATTAACTCATACATCCAGATTCGCAAGTCTACGGTTTAGTAGCACTGGTGTGCATCACTCCATAAATATTGAGTCGTTATGCAAAACCGGTACCGACTGGGGACATTTCATTATTTTTCAGTAGCACATAGCCCCGATAACACTGATGCATCGATAAAAATGCAGCTTAAAGAATTACAGGGATGGATTGATGGCCTACATTTCTAGTCAAGCGGTCCAAATTAAAATTCTCCTTCTTCTTTGTTACTGGTGCTACTCAGTTTTGGCATCGTTCAGCATTTGCTTCCATCGATGTCTGTCCAAAACCGCTTTCCTTAAGCTTTTAACGTCGAGGTATTTAAATCCAGTGCTCGAAATGAAAAATTTTACCAACCGGAGCGCTCGATATTTTTTTTCTAAAATATCAAAATGTGTTTGATTTTTCTGTTATATAAGTACATGTACTTAGAGTATACGCTTCATTAATTTTCACTACGGCTCTATGATGATTTTTTTTTTACATATATTATCTATGTATTTATTAGATACTACATAATATATTAATACAAATTAATATCATTTTCTCGGTGTTTTCTAAAAAGGGCGAATCAACCATTTTGGCGAAATTGAGATTTTAATGAAAAACAATATGTACCTTACTACCTTTGTTGTGTAAAAACGTCAAATTTGTATCTCCACGGGAAAGAACTAATTAAAAACCATAATCGGAAGGGTGAATATCCACATAGTGTTACGAATATAAAGCGAATGTTATATATTAGGCCTTTTAAAATATTATATTATAACGCCTATTATAAAGACAGTATTCTTTGTGAGCTTTATAAACTTGTTAGACATTTAAAATCATCCACAGGTAATTAATAAATACATGTTAACAGTTAAAAACCCTCCTCCTGTAAAATAACATTTTGGTTAATTCGCCCTTTTTACAGAATACCGACGATTGATCTAATTTTATGCAATGTAATAAGACAAAGAGGCATATCAGTGTAGTAAAAACTGCAAAAAAAGTGCAAAGTTATAAAACGTATACTCTACCTTGCGTTATGTATTAAACTTTAACAATAAGAATGTAATACAAAAGAATTTAATATTTACTTAAAAATTCACGGACGAGAATACAATTTATAAAATTTCTACAAAACGTTCGTATCGAGGATTTTACTAAGCGGAGCTGCGTTCCGGTGCGGTTCTATCCATTTCGAGCACTATTTAAATCCAAATTCGACAATTACCTACTCACAAATTATAGTAAAGTAATCTAAATTTTAATTTAAAAAATGTTAATGTTAAATTTAAAAAATCAGTTTACGGGAAGCTAGGCAGGAACCGCACCGTTTTTGGCAAAATTCGTGAATTCAAGAATGAAAACCTAACCTAACCTAACTTAACCTAATAGATAATCCAGTGACGTCCCGCGGGGGGTAGGCAGATTGAGCGTCGCTTGGGGGCGGCAGTTACCCAAAGGGCGGCAAATCGAGAAGAATCATTAGGTATATATGGAAATAGCTATAGCTACATAACCTTAGTAATAACGGAAATATCTTTCAATTCAGCTTACAGGTTGGAAACAAAATGTATTAATTAGGTAGGTACTACAAAAGTTTCAACAGAACTTTATTTTTTTGTCGGGTTAGCGATGTCTAGTTTACTTCCGTTGTACTTGGACGCCACTTCTTGGTGAATAGCAATGACACATGCATACCTAATTTAAAATTTATCCAAATATATTTTCCAGTCAATCGCGAGTTTTGGCAGTTGTATTTATAAATGTACTTATCTAAAACCGTAGACTCGCAATATTGTCTATTGAATCAGAGATGGCATTTAAATTAGATTTAATGGTAGGTATATAATATCTTGTTAGTGGTGTATCCATAAAACACATTTCTTAGACATTGGAGTCATCAAATTTGATAAAAAGTACTGTATAAAAAAGGTGGCGGCATTTTCTTGTAGAGACGTCACTGAGTATATCGGCTATTTTAAAAATTTGTTTGCCGCTGGCTTCTCTTAAGCCGTGAGAACCAAAAAATATATATAATATATACTTAGTATCCTACGTACTTTAGTTGTAAACAATATCGCCAACAAACTTCTATCTTACAATAATGAAAAATATAATATTCAATGTCAAAATGGTCACCAAGTTTCTAATATATAATCGCACTTACAACGAGTTAGTACTGGGGTGATGAAATGAGGGTATTTTTAAGTCATAAAAATAAAAATATTCTCGAAATTATTTAAAAAAAAAATGTGATGCAATTTAAGGGGGGGGGGGGGCATAATTATTTTATGTTCCGCTACTGCTACTGGTTAATAGTAAAAATGTTACTCGGTAATAATTGTACTTTGTGACAACATACCCGGCATATTACGTCTAATGTACGTAAGTGTTGCGAGATATTATTTTATTTTCTTTCCATGTCGACGCTGGTTTCGTAACTTCAATTTGGGGAAACGAAATGTGTTTATAATGTAGGTAGACACATCCATTATAAAGCGCCACGAGCGATGGATAACGAAACTGCAAAATACTTCCTACACTTAGGTACACACAATTCGTCACCTCAGTTTTATCTTATCTTATCTTCATCGTCATCGTCAGCCTGCATCCATCCACTTATGGATTACCTTTAAGCATTTTTAAGCTAAATCAATTTCTCCCAGTATTGCCTGTAGGTAGAGTTGGGTTTCGGGAATTCTCGAGAAATTTTCGCGATTTTCCATCTCGAATCTCGAGAATTGAAATTTTTAACATTTCGGGAAATCCCGGATCTCGAGAATCTTTTCTCGGGATTCGGGATTTCTTTACTATCAAATATTAATTGAAAAAACGATTTACTATATGAAAAAAGTGGACAGAAAACACAAAACGTTCAAGGACTGATCGGGACATTTAACACAACTAAGCCAACATCGACTCAAAATTAGCGCAATTTTTGCAACATCAGGGAATTTTATAGTATCTCAAAAGCGTATACGATTGTCAGACGCAGCGATTGACAGTCTATGTTTTTTGAAATCCTATTTTAATAGGTAATGTTTTGAATTATTTTTGTTTTCCTACTTCCATTTTGTTTGTCTTCTTACATAAATAAAAAAAAATCATTTTTTAATCAATTTCAAATCATCATTACACTGATTTTAGATTTCCCGATATCTCGAGAATTCTCGAGAATTCTTTTCTGTTAATCCCGAATCTCGAGAATTCAAAATTTCATCCTTTCGGGAAATCCCGAATCTCGAGATTGAGATTTTCTCGGGAAATCCCAACTCTACCTGTAGGTACTGTGTATTGCCGTATTATTAAATAGCACATGAATCAAGAAGTAAATTTATGAATTACCGAATTCCTACAGTTGATGTTATAATGAAAAATAACAAGGGATGTTTTGATATAATTAAATAAGGGATACCTTTAAGATTAAGTAAGTATTAATTAAATTAGATTTATTGTATAATTTTAAGAATTCGTCGAACTAGGGTGCAGTAACATGAATAATTGTTATTGTTCACATCATTGAATCGATAGTTTATGATGTTTTTTATGGAACATTTGCTATTTGGGGGACCTACGTATTCTCCCCTTGACCCTTGTCCGTGGAAAGATCGCAAATGCAGTGAATCACTATGCAGTGTTCGACCTATGTACCTATTGAACATGAAGTTAATCCAAGCGCGACTCTTGTTTCAGACCCCATACTGATAAGTTATGTATGTTAAATACATGATTACTTATACCAGGGTTTCCCAAACTATGTTCCGTGACCATTTGGAAAGGTTTTATACACTGCAACACATACAACACAACACAAAGATCTTCTACTAAGTAGAAGTAAAATAAGTAAAACTAAAATAATTTAATAATCTACTTTATATTGAAAGACGAGTGATGATCAATCTCCACTGATGTTTATGACGTCAAGTATCTAGATAGGTCATGGCTCCCACAAGGGGGGGGGGCTAACAGGCTTCTAGCCTGGGGGCGTTAGAGATCGACCAGCCAAGTGAGATATACACACATCACAAACATGCACTAATAGTAAAAAAATGTCGCCTGCGGCACTGTTTCACTTCAAGCATGCTAACATTTAATAATATGTGGTTTTGACATACTTACATTTTTTGATTATTGTCGATATTTGACATGTCCATATTTGTGCATATCAACATAAAAGTGGGTGTATTAAAAATACAAAAAAATCGCTAAAAATACCCTTAATTTTAGCTCTAACACCATTTGTAATATGCAACTGTAGATCGTCACATCGCCTTTAACCTTAGCGATAAGTAGGGGGTCCGCCAAAGATCCTAGCCTGGGGGCCTGCTTCGGGATGTGGGGGCCATGATCTAGGTACAGGCGGAGGACCATCTTTTCTCACACCGTGCGCATGAAAAAGATGGGGTATATTGTTTTTAACTGACCGGCTGACAAGTCTTGTCAGTTTAACGACAGTTGCCAAAATTGGCCGAACGGTGAGCTGCGCTAATAAATAATATACAAAGTAAACTAATTAGTGTTCCGTTAAAATATCCGGGCTTGCGAAGTGTTCCATTGCAGAAAAAGTTTGGGAAACCCTGAGATATTATAAGACATAAAAACCCTTTGCGGCCCAAGACCTCAAATTATTTAATTATTCAAATAAACGACAATTAAAAACGGTTTTATAATAACATGTATTTATTATAAATAAAAAATATATAATTCTTTTTCATATTGTTGATTATATAATTGAAAGGACTTTTAATGCATCATATTTACCTTATATATATTACAGCTAAATAATATAAACAATCAGTAGGAATAGTCGCAGGTTTAGTTTTCAATGTAGGGACGGTTTTGATATGGGGATATCGTGCGGTGTAATGCGCGGGTGTCGTACGCCATTTAGTTTAGCATATTATAAGGGACTTATGAGGAATGATGGCGTATCTAAAGATGTTAAAAAACCTTCTTATATCTATACAGATGGAGCCTGAGACAGAAAACACAAAACGTTCAAAGACTGATCGGGGCATTTAACACAATTAGACCAACGTCGACACAAAATGATCGCAATTTTTGCAACATCAGGGAATTTTGTGTCTCAAAAGCGTACGCGATTGGCAGACGCAGCGATTGGCAGTCTGTGTTTTTTGAAATTCTATTTTAATAAGTAATGTTTTGAATTATTTTTGTTTTCCTACTTCTATTTTTTTCGTCTTACATAAATAAAAAATCATATTTTTTGGAATTTGTCTGTTTTTACACTGTTTTTGAAATTTGTAGTTTTTTTTAAAATTACCCGATATCTCGAGAATTCACGAGAAACAGCCCGAGACGCATGCGATTTGTTGTTAGCAGCACTAGATGTTTTTTTCAAACTAAAAATTCGCATTCCACCAATGTGCGGAGCTCCATTTGGCAACGTGTGTTTTGTGAATAACGATGACATCACATCGACGTGTTTGAAACGTTGTAGACGAGACGAGCTTAGAGCCGGCTTACAAGTGAATTGGCATTGCAAGATCAATTGCAGAGAACTTCACAAGTATACTGCTATGACATTTTTATTTGCTATTAATTTGCAGTCCATATGAAAAGACAATCCGTCACGATGTGTAAATAAGCAGCCAGTAATAATTCTATACCTACAACCAATCGGAAAACAATCAATCAATAAAAAGTTCAATGGATTGTCGTTAATATATTATGATAAAGAAAAATTAGAAGCTAATCTTATAATTGTTTTTAAAGTTTTTATCAATAAAAATGTTTTTTGTTGCCTAGCTAAGTGAATGCATTTTCGGTCTAAACGATGATTGTCAATGACTACAAAATTAGGTAAGTTAGCGACAATATTTCAAAATAAAAGAGGCGTAGAATATTATCGTAAGTATAATAATATTATTTTAATTTCTTCTTTCGTTTATTCTGTTTACTATTATGTGACTGTACTCAAATCGAGCTTCAATATTAGGACCATACCTAAATAAGATTTCTTATAAATAAAAAGGATTTCAAGATATAGGTAATTACACATTTATATTTTTATAAAAATCGATGTTTTTTAAAATAAATATAATCAATATTAAATCTATGAATTAGTAAGAAATCTCTACGACAAAACATAGAAAACTTAATAAACTAAATATTAATAATAAATATGAATATAAACCAAGAGATTTCACGGAGACTTGAAGCTTTCGAGATGTGGCTGTATAGACGCATCCTCAAAATTCCTTGGACTGACCGGGTGACAAATGTTGAAGTTCTCAATCGAATGGGGAAGGACCGAGAAGTTCTACGTAGTATCAAAACCAGGAAACTACAATACCTCGGCCACATTATGAGAGGACAAAAATACAGCATTCCCCAACTTGTCATTCAAGGAAAGATCAATGGCAGAGGCGTAGCAGAGGACGGCGCCGCATTTCGTGGCTGAAGAACCTCCGTGATTGGTACGATTGCAGCTCCACCGAACTGTTCCGGGTAGCAGACGACAAAGATAAGATCGCCTTGATGGTGGCCGACCTCCCCTAGGGGATGACACAATAAGAAGAAGATGAATATAAAATATAATGTAATAATAACTGAACTGTGGTAAGTGTGTGTAAGTTTATCTTTGACTTAAAAAAATATAGAACGATAATAAGATACATAAGAAATATTTTTCTTTTTAATACTTTCAGATATCTACATATTAATTAATTAATACAGTTGAAATTGTAAATTATCAAAAAACGATGGTCTGAGGCGTAAAATTCACTTAACGCAGCGAGTGGGGCGCTCGCGCAAAATTTCACAAGTGGCGCGTAAATCATCGAAAATACAACGTAATCAAATACGCCAGCGCACACTGGATTTGACGACGCATTGTGCCCGCCTGCCCCATGAGTCACCGTCGTGTGGCTTCTCAGCGGCACGAATTAGCGAAAATACAACGTAGTCCATTCATTGAACACGGGAAGCAAAATCACGCTCCTGGAAGGCATAAAGCCCATTGACGCAGCGAGTGGGGCGCTCGCGCAAAATTTCTACAAGTGGCGCATAGATCGTCGAAAATACAACGTAATCAAATACGCCAGCGCAAACTGGATTTGACGACGCCTTGTGCCCGCGTGCCGCATGAGTCACCGTTTTTCGCTTCTCGGCGATATGAATTAACGAAAATACAACGGAGCCATTCATTGAACACGGCTAGCAAAATCACGCTCCTCGAAGCGTCGTCGATAAGACGGGCGAGAAGCCATTATTAAGAACAGTGTACGCTTTGTTTAGTTATTGCGTGTCCGATATTTAATTACAAGCCCCGAGAAATAATATAATATTTTTATTGCTTTGTTATGAGAGACGCTGTAATAATAATTATTTTGTGCTTCTTGGGCCCCTTATTACATAGGTGAAGGGTAATGCGCGGCAAGAGGCGTGTGATTATGGTTATGAATATACACTTCTTACGCCGCTCGTCCGTCTTGGTGGGCTTTATGCCGAAGCGTCGTCGATAGACGAGCGAGAAGCCATTATTTAATAACAGTGAACTTATTGTTTAGTTATTGCGTGTCCGATATTTTGCTGATAGGATGATGTCATCGTGAATATTAATTACAAGCCCCGAGAAATAATATAATATTTTTATTGCTTTGTTATGTTGGGCCTCTTATTACATAGGTGAAGGGTATTGCGCGGGTGGGAGGGGGCCTACTCAGTAGTGAGCGCACCGAGCGCCGCTTTGGTGGGCTTTATGCCTGAGGCATAAAAAATGGCACGTGGAATAGAAGAAGAGAACCATCAATGTACGACAATGATTATGTATTAATTATTGATTAATAATTAATAACAATAACACATGATGAGCCAAGAGTGCGTCGAATATAATCATCTGCTTTAGCGTTAATTGCCAAATACATAAGTGTCCATTGTCACGATTTTTTGACAAATTACTCGAACAAAGATCTAAAGACCCAGGTCAAGAGCGTACGTAAAAAGGGTAATTACGCCATTTACGTATCAAAAGAATAAAAATGTTTTTCGTATCTAATTGCAACGGAATTTGGTGCGACGTCACGACATTTCGAAATTTTGTGTTTGAGAAATAAAACTATTCCTCTGCCGTGACTAATTTGCGAGAACGTCGCGTAACGTGCAGCGGCGACTTTATTTGACGCAAATGACGCGATCGATTCGTCAGAAATTTTCAAAGAGGGCCTTGAAACAGTTCAAATTAGTCAAAAATATTAAATTATACCAAAAAAATATTTCAGAATTAGTTTATTGTATTTATCATACATTGTATGTGAAATTTTGCCCAAAGCATAATAAAATAAATGCAATATAACACCAAAGAGGGTCTCTGACCATTCATACACAAAATTAATTTTTGAGGCTTATTCAAGAATGTAGTTGAACATTTTTAATTTATAAAAAAGTAAAGTAAGTACATACTTAGCATATTATTCTTCTTCTTATTTCACCCTGTCACGACACAGGATTGGGGCATAGGGCAAGCACAAGTTCGCGCCACTTCCCTTGAACTTAGAGGGAAGGCCAGTCACGACGACGGAATCCTTGAGGCTGTGCCACAAGGGTACGAAGTGTCGCACTCTTTGGCGGCATTCGGAAATGCTGTTCCGGAACATACATACTTAGTATACATTTTTTATAAAGTAGGTACCTAGTTGGAATTTGTTGTTTTCATTTTTTTTATCGTGGGGGCGTCAAAATCAGTTAGTACGCCGCCCGGCCTCCACGTCCCTGAGACTGCCGCTAAGCATATTATGGACACTGTTAATTACCTATGGAAATCCACTTTGAATGCACGTATTCTTTGAAAATAAATAAGTATGACCGACAAAGTTTAGTGTGCACTATTTATGTCAGATCTTAACAGTCAACATTCACCCCTATCCACTTTTATCTACTGGGGATTTGAGCATGCCCACGAAACATACTCTCCAATAGCGATGTATTTAGGTACGCGGAGATCTCAGGCGCCGTCAGGTCTGGAGGCCCACTTGTGAAAAATTTACCAGTGCGATAAACAGCCATTGAGTATAACAATACAAAAATGGGATATTTTTCCAGCATTTTTTATGCTTCCATTATTATTTGTTTTAATTGTCAGCACTTTCCTACGAAGCGATCAGGTTTCGTGGGAAACTGCCACTGCTCTCAAAAGTTGTAATAATCATATTCATTCCTTCATTTGATGCCCTTTATAATGTGTCGCCTCCGAGCAACGCATGATCTGCCTACACCCACGGGACATCACTGGCTAAAATAATATATTGTACTTAAGAGCATACCTCAGTGAAACGGCAAATAATTTTCAACCACAGGTGCGACGAAATTTTGGACTCGCTGGCAATCGGAGAGCGAAAGTCGAGATGTGAACACGTCAATTTGTTTCGTGATGGCGACGGGGGTAATAATTCTTAAATCGTGTAAAGATGACTAAAAAATGTTACCCATTTCCTTGAAAAAGAAAACATACCAAAGAATATATTATTATTGTTACTAATAGAACAATAAACAGAACATTAAATGGACGCATGTTGAATTTTTATGACAAAATTATGTTTTGTTCCACACCCGTCGATTGCACAATCTCCGCGTCGCGTAGTCATGATCGTTTTAGACCCGTGCCCCAGCTGAAGTATAGTCTTAATAAAAATTGGTTGTCGCTTAAAATATCGTTGGTAAATTATGTTATAATTATTTTATTATTACAATACAAAATGCAGATTGGTAAAATCACGGGGTATCGCAAGTAGTATGTTATGTTATTATTGTTAAAAGTATTAAGTAGAGTTAATAGGTTATTAATGTTCAATTTTAACATATTTTCTTTAGGAAAGTTACCAACTTGAAATCTCACGGTTTGAAAAAAGTTAAATTAAATAATTAGCCATTTGTAGTCAAACTAGAAATCAAATAAAAATTTCGCAATATTGTAGTCGATAAAATCAATAAATTAATTACTGGCAATTATCATGAATTAATATTATTAATATTGACTGGTTTTAATTCATAGGTAATGGTATATTATATTGTTTTGGTATCTTTCCTAAAGGAAGTCAGCTAACCAGTATATACCCGTGTCCGGTAAATGTACGAAAACAGTTTTACGAATACACTATGACCGAAAACAATATTTTGTATCCACAAAAAATGACAGAAGGGCATTTTATGGATTGGTTACAATTCACAAAATATTTTTTGAGGATTCAGTGCTCGAAGTGAACTGTAACGCACCAGAGCGCAGCTCCTGTTCGTGAAATCCCCGACACATCGCTCTGTCTCGTGGTAAAATGAAATATTGCATTCCGAATCGTGAAGTAATAAAAGTAATATGATTATTTATTTTAAATAGATTTTTAAATGTTTTACGAAACTTATTGGATGGTTAAAAAATAACGTTTATGACCTGACGTAAACCTCAATTTTCGTTTGCGGCGCCGACAATAATATTATCACCCAATCCCATATGGCAGTTTGAGTTTGGCAGGTATATAACAAAACAATGTATTCATAAAATTATTATGTAAATATGTTTGTAAAATTCCGGTTCGTAAAATTGTCCATTTCGAGCGGTGTTTGAGATGCGATGTTCATTTCAAGCCGGTGTTGTTCCAATTAGATTGAAATAGAAGAAAAGTCAATTGTGTATAATTGAATGTATATTATACGAACAAATTGACAATTACATATTCCTTACCTCATGCTTAAGTTTATCCCATAATTCTCCGTTCTCAAGATTCGTACCTTCTTACAACCACACCGAGAAGGTAACGCACTTCCCATTATTTTTGTGTTCACTGTTATAATATGGATATGAATGATATAATATTAGGAATAAATCTTTTAACAAATAAAAAGTATAAATATATAACATACTATTTATTTCTGTGAACAATACATATTTTTCTGACAATTTAATTTTAGTAAGTAAATCATCATTAATTTTTTCAGTGTCTAATTTAATAGCTACGTTATATTTTCAAAATATCTATTACGTTATAGAGCAGGGGTGGAGAACTTTTTCATGTTGGTAGATCGCATTAAGTTAGCTGTAGCTCCATCGTATCTACCGTGATTATACAATTTGAAGATATATTTTGTGTATGGCGTGAATATATTTATATGTCTAAAATTTAGAAATATCCCTAATTTACCACAGAAAGCCAAACGTACAAATAGCTGCCCTGAGAATTTATGTTTTTATACTTATCAACATATTCACGTCATACACGGATTTAGGATTTTAAAAATATCATTTGGTCAAAAAAATAGAGTTTCTTAAGCAAAACGAAAGTATTTGTTTTATAATATGTACATTATACCATAAGTGGGTTCACATTTAAATCTATTGTCAAATTTTTAACGGTTTTACATTTAAATTGCGATATCATATTTCTCTAAATATTGGTCCTCTCAACTATATCAGTTAAGTAGACATATATGTTTTTCTTTAAAATGTTTTGAATACAAATATATTACTGGGCCTGCATACATGGCAAACCAAGCACAATGTTGGCAATCGTGATTGGTTTTTGCAAATCCAAACATGTGTACCTAGCTACACCTTGGAATGTTTAGTGTTGCACACGATAGTTGGTGAACAATTTTTTTCATAGTTGTTGTAGCAATCATCTGACCAATGTCATCGAATTACCCCATATATAACAGTGGCGAGGGATGGAGATAGGCTGTTAAGATTCCACATAAATAGTGCACACTAAACTTTATCAGTCATACTTTTTTTTATTGAACTAAGAATACAATTTGCAGATGGTGCTGGTTAGTTTTTAAAATTCAATTAAACCCTGCTTAAATCAAACCATAATACTCGTAGTTTAGGTATGCTATAGGCAATCCGATAAATATAGTGCACCTTTTTCAGTGCAGTCATTTCGTTAAATTAATAATACAATGTACAGATGGTGCTGGTTAGTTTTTAAACCCTGCCTATGCCAAATTACTATAATCGATAAAAAATATTTGTTAAAATATTATTAAAATTATGTAGGTAGGGTTTACTGGTGTCATTTCATATATTTTATGGATAAACGAATATTTTTTTAACTATTATCTACTATGGATTTGATTAGGCAGGGTTTCGTCGAATTTTAAAAACTAACAAACACTATCTACACACTGTAGTCTTAGTTCAATGAAAACAAATACGTTTGACTGACAAAGTTTAGTGTGCACTATTTATGTCGGATCCTAACAGCCTACCTTCACCCACCGTTACTGCCATGTAACGTTATTATAGTATAATAAAACAATGTCAAAAAGAACATTAAAGCGTCAATCTGAGGCGAAAGATCTTGGGATAATTTTTGATTCTTCATTTTCTTTTTACTCGCATATAACTTATACAGCTCTACGTGCGAGTAAGCTTCTAGGATTCATCATGCGACAATCCAAACCATTCAAGAATCCAAATGTATTACGTACACTCTACGTCTCATTAGTGCGTAGCATTCTTGAATATGTATTGATTATCTGGTATCCTTATGAGGTTTCCTATAAGTTATTTTAGAACGCGTCCAGAAGAAATTTCTTGCATGTCTTTATTTTAAGACGTATAGCTATTTTCCTTTCGATAATTCGTCAAATGATTATTTTCCGACTGCCTTTCTACAAGGTATGCTTACTTTTCACTCTCTTGAACCTCGTAGGTCTCTTCTGCTTTCAACTATTGCCTGTTATCGCGAGGGATGGTTTCCAATCCTGCTGTCCTAATGAATTTGAATTTACATGCGCCTGTCAATTATCTTATACCTACGACGTGGTAGTTGCCATGATTTATTCTGAATCGGAATTGTTTCCTCGTATCAAGCCTATCAGGCACCATTAGCGAGCGGTGCAAGACTAGTCAATGCGCTTCCCAAAGGGGTCTAGGACGATTTGGCACCGGTCAACTGGACGCCACGCAATTCGAAATTAAATAGACGTTATGTACTTATAGGTACTTTTAAAAAAAATATTTAATATTATTATTTGTATTTAAATTATTATCATCATCATCATCATCAGCCTGAATCTATCCACTGCTGGATGAAGGCCTCTTCAAGTTGCTTCCACTTCTCTCGGTCCTGTGCATTGCGTTGCCACGTACTTCCGCAGAACTTTATCATTTCATCGATCCAGCGGCCTCTAGGTCTACCTTGTGGACGTTTTGTACTTCTTGGATACCACTGGATGACTAGATTTGTCCAACGATTGTCTCTTCTTCGAGCTATGTGTCCAGCCCATCTCCATTTAAGGCTTTTAATAAACTCTATTACATCGCAAACCCTTGTCTGCTTCCTTATCCACTCATTCCTCTTTTTGTCCTTTCGCGTTATGCCCAGCATGCACCTCTCCATACCACGTTGTGCTACTCTAAGTTTCTGGATCTCTCTTTTACTTAGGGTCCATGTTTCACACGCATATGTCATCACGGGAAGCACACACTGGTTGAACACTTTGCGCTTTAGGCACAGTGGAAGGTCACTTTTGAAGACATTATTCAGGCGGCCAAAAGCACTCCAGCCTAGCTTTACTCTGCGAACAATTTCATCAAATATACATCCATCTATAGATACTTGTTGTCCCAGATAGATGTAGCTTTTCACCTGTTCGAGCTGAGTGCCATTGATGAGGATCTCTTTTTGGCCTGCAAAGCAGTTGAACATGACTTTCGTCTTTGTTACATTTATTTTCAAACCTACTTTGTTGCTTACTTCAGCGAGTTCCTGCATTCTGCTTTGGAGGTCTTCTGAGTCTTGCGAGAAAATTACTATGTCATCGGCAAAGCGCAGATGACTCAGGTATTCTCCATTTATGGGGATCCCTTTGTCATTCCAGTCAAGTTGCCTGAATAAGTCTTCAAGGGTAGCTGTAAATAGTTTAGGTGAGATTGTATCACCTTGTCGGACTCCTTTGCTGATAGGAAATCTGCGCGATGGTTTATGGAGATTTACAGATGCTGTTGCGCTACTGTATATATTATTGAAAATATTTATATAGCGTCCAGGGATTCCTTGTTTTCTGAGTGCGTCGAGTATTGAACATTTCTTTATCGAATCAAACGCCTTCTCATAGTCTATAAAACCCATGCATAGTGGCAGTTTGTATTCCTGGTACCGCTCTATGATTTCTCTGACGACTTGGATATGGTCCATAGTGCTGTATCCTCCTCTAAATCCGGCTTGTTCTCTCGGTTGGTTCTCGTCTAGTACATTTTGCAGACGGTTTGAGAGAATTTTTGTGAACGTCTTGTAGAGAATAGGGAGTAGACTTATTGGACGATAATTTGCTAGGTCTTCTCTGTCACCTTTTTTGTGAAGAATGACAATGCTGGCATTTTTCCATACCTCTGGGACATCCTCTTTGCATATGCAGGCTGTGAACAATTGTGCAAGTACTTCATTTGCATCCTTTCCTGCTTTTTTGAGGATATCTATCGTTAAACCGTCTTCCCCGGGGGCTTTCCCACTTTTCATGTAATTTAAAGCATGGGTTACTTCCCAGGATGTAATTTCGGGAGTATGGTCTTCCGAATTTCCATTTCTCTGAAGATCTAAGTCTATAGTCGTATTGTCAGTGTCATCACTGTAGAGATCGCTGTAGAACTCTTCAACTCGGCTTAACAAGTGTTCCCAATTTCTGACGATAGAACCATCTTTTGCTTTTAGTGCTGTGATTTGACGTTTTCCTATCGACAAGCATTGCTTGTTTTTGTTTAAACTTCTGCCTGCTTTCACAATTGCTTGTATGAGGTTTACATTGAATTTACGAAGGTCTTCTCTAATCTTCCTTCGGAGGGTTTTGCAAAGTGATGAAAACTCCATATCGTTTTGCGCCTGTCTATCGCTCTTGGTTTTCCTTCTCTGCTCCATAAGATTCAATGTTGCCTTCGAAAGCTTGGTGGAAGGTGTAACTTCTGAGCTTTTTACGCCTGTTTTTTCTGCACATTGTAGAATAATATTCGTTATATCCTCCGCGTTGGATAGGGAAACGGTTTCGTTCTCATCTAAGAAAGCCGATAGTGCATTTTTGAGTTCATTTTGGAATTCAGTATTGTTCTGCAGGTATACGCGAGCATTTGACTTCTTCTGCAGTTTGGATCTTTCTGATTTGACGTTCAATCTTATCTTACATCTCACCATCCGGTGATCACTGCCGGTGTTAAACTGATTGATCACCTTACAGTTTAAAAATGTATATTTTCTGTCAGTGAGGATGTAATCGATTTCGCTGGTCCTTCCTGTCGGGCTTCTCCACGTCCATTTACGTGTAGGTTTATGTTGAAAAAAGGAATTCATGATGTGAAGATTGTTGGTTTCAGCAAACTCCACAAGCATGTCCCCTCTACCATCCCTTGAGCCATGTCCGAAATGTCCGACCGCTACGCTACCGCTACTTATTATATTATGATTTAATAGTTGGTGAGAATTTAAATATGCACACTTAAATAATGGTTTAATCGTGCAAATGTTTAAGTTCTAACGAAAAAAGAGTTTTTTTATTTTTATATAAAGCCTTAGGCATGGTAATTCTTAATCCGCAATAAAAAACAATATGTTAAGAGTAAAATTAATTAAAACTACTAAATAGTAGATAGAAACTGATTAAAATTCATTGTCTACGTTCTGTTTACGTATCTACGACAGTGCGGCGTCCAATTGTCCTGGCGTCCAGTTGTCCCATTCCCTCTCAAAGACGTAGACATTTTCGGTGATGTGCTTATTTGTATTCGAAATTTTATTTTTCTGTATAAAATTGTACTTAAGTATGTTTTTATTTTTATTGATTATTATTATTTTTATTTTATATATTCTCTTCTCTTTTGTGAGGGTAATATTTGTTATAATGTAAATCTCATGTTGTCTTCGTCTTGAATATGTTATGCCGACAATGTTTTGTTTTGTTTTCTTAAATAAATAAATAACTAATAAATAAAACACAATAATGACTCAGCCTATGTGACTGTTAAGTCTATGTATTTACGAGATTCAAACCCGGGACCCACGGCTAAACTGACGTGTAATGGTGCGATCATCGTAGGCGTACGACGTAGCTTAAAAACACTGTATTACACATAACCACAATAATCCGCGATCGGATTGATTTCAATGCAAAGGGGAATCAAGCGAAATCACGCGTATATAAAAAAAATGTATAAGTAATCTTTAAATAGTTTTTATAACTTACTTACTAAAGCATGTTTTGACACGTGCTAGATGCGGCAACATTGTGGCACCTTATACGTGTTTGTAACAAAGTACGATTAAGTCTTCTCTTAGATTGTGAAGATATCACGTTTCTGTAAAGAAATTGATATTATCTGAAACAATGTCAACTACAAACGTGATATTTTCTTCAGTGATATAACGCGATTGGCTTTATGTATGTAGAGTAGCTACACATATTCCCGAATCATTTAATATGGTTTTTGACAATACTTTGAGGCATTTACGGGTGGGTTGTCGGATGAGTGGAATGCAAAGACATTTATTCACGTCATTGGTGGAATGTGAAGAGCCGTGGCGAAGACTCCATACTAGGCGATTATTTAAAGCCTACCTTCTTAAGAAAAATATTTTTTAATTGCATATTGACTTTATTCAATATATTATATACAACAGATATTGTATATTATGTAGGAATGTATTATACAGATAACAAAACAATCTGCAAAAGTTAAAAAAAAATATACCACAGCCCGCCATCTGTCTTGACGCATATAAATGTCAAATTATTTGTCAAGGAATTATGATGTTTTTTCGTATGGACTTTACGTCATGTATCTTCAGTTAGTCTATCGAATTGTATGAAATATGGTAGGCTCCTATAGCAGAGCCAAAACCCTTCTCGAATAATATTGCAGTCATTTAAAATAATAATTATTTATTAGATAATTGAAAAAATAATTTTTATGGCGCTTAATTTCATATTAATAAATAAAGATTGCTTTAAAAGAAATATCTAATTTTGATGTGTATAAATAATTTGAAAAAATGCAATTTATACGAAAAAAGTTTCATCGAATTAGTGTGTACCTATTCATTAGTAGTAATAAGTGTGCTCTTTTTCTCAGATCTCCACAGCCTACCTCTTTCCAAAAATCACCCTACGCCACTGATGAAGGGTTACCATATAGCCCCTTTACGGCCCGCTTATACAAATTCCGAACATAACCGATAATTCAGGACTATGTCTTGTTATTTTACCTAATGGTAAAGACTCGATACTAAACGATTTTTTAACGTTTACCTTGACTCATCTTTTCTAAAGCCACGGATAGCTTATATTGATTTATTATTTCATCCACCAGTAATGAAGAGGATATGATGGGAAGACTGATCCAGAATGTCACAGTCAATATTCTGGAGTTATTATGATCCTCTGTTCTGGGGCATACGATGAGGAAGCAGATAATTGAACATTTGAAGTCATCTACTTGACCTAACATAATTACATCACATTGGCTTGCAAAATATTTTGAAGTTTACTTGGTGGCGCTTTTAGCAGTGAGATGTAATTTGAGGGTGGCGCTGGTTGGTATATTACGGATCTAGGGGGGGGGGGGGGTTATACAGGATGCCAGACATTGACCTTTCTGTAGAGGGGGCTGGCGCGCACTGGGGCCAGTTCGGTGTTCACGCACTGGTAAACGAACGGTACTATGAGGTTGATGAATGATGATGATAAGTTCCGGATAGATGATAGACGCGACGTTCGCTCAGACCGTATCAGATTTAGCGCAGTGAAGGTCAAACATATGCGTTTTGAGTCACTCGGTAGTTAACGATGGCTAAGCTATCACAAGCCCGCAACGCAACCGCTTTCTTCATGTCACTCGAGCTAACTTTTGAAGCAGTCTGTTTAATTGAATTAATCAATAAACTGTGGTTTAGCGGTAACATACCTACACACACAAGTTGTCTTGAGATAACTGAATGTTATTCAATCACGGTCGCCTGATGACCCGTAATTGCTCGGTCGCCCTGGTCTGGCGACAATAATAAATAAGGATTCGAGGGGATAGCATATTTGGCCCAACCATTACTTTTTATTTAAATTTTTAAGGGGATAAAGCTACGAGCAATTGCTAGTGTAAAATTTGTTATTTGGCGTTAGGTACTATATATAATTGTGTCCAGCCCATCTCCATTTGAAGCTTTTAATAAACTCTATTACATCGCAAACCCTTCTCTGCTTCCTTATCCACTCATTCCTCTTTTTGTCCTTTCGCGTTATGGTCCGCATGTACCTCTCCATACCACGTTGTGGTACTTTAAGTTTCTGGATCTCTCTTTTAATTGACTGGACACATAGCTCGAAGAAGACACAATCGTTTGACAAATCTAGTCATCCAGTGATATCCAAGAAGTATAAAACGTCTGCAAGGTAGACCTAGAGGCCGCTGGATCGATGAAATGATAAAGTTATGCGGAAGTACGTGGCAACGCAATGCACAGGACCGAGAGAAGTGGAAGCAGCTTGAAGAGGCCTTCATCCAGCAGTGAATAGATTCAGGCTGATGATAATGATGATGATGACTATATATTATTTTGTCTGTATATTTTTAAAGAGCGATTAACATAATAGTAAGGTTGGTTTAAAAATTCTGTTATCATGAACTGTTATACATACATAAGGATTCTAAAAATATAAAATCTGTTATCTATTCATTAATTTGTAGCAAAAAAAAAACATCTAAAATCATTGCAGTTTGTATATGAACGAGTATAATAGCATTCTTCAGTGCAACAAAAACATTCTAATTGATCAATTGAGCTGACCACAATGGACTGCGATCGTCTCCAAGTGGATCCTCCTTTTCAAATACACCAGATGACGCTCGTCGCGATGATGATGATGGCCTGATGAAGGGACTATTTTTAGACAGCAATCATGATTTGATTGACGAAAGACCAGCTCAATTTGTACCGATTTAGTCCGGACAAGTGATACGGAACGGTGAGACAAAAAACGTCAATAATAATTTAATGTAGAT
This sequence comes from Rhyacophila brunnea, assembly GCF_057557595.1. Taxonomy (NCBI): domain Eukaryota; kingdom Metazoa; phylum Arthropoda; class Insecta; order Trichoptera; family Rhyacophilidae; genus Rhyacophila; species Rhyacophila brunnea. Next base: position 22,397,654 of record NW_028232904.1, on the reverse strand, counting down.
AATCTGTCATACTAAAATACTGCTCTCAGTTACTGTCCAACCAGAAGATTTAGACTAGTGGCAAAGGCGCTGTGTGGAGGAGCTTGTTAGTTTATAATGGAAGTGCGGTTAAAAATGGGAGGAGCTTATCAGTTCACAGTTTTAACACGTAGCCAAGAAGTTCTTGTTGTACAGTAAGTGGTAGTATGATTGCTAGCCGTCTAGAATACCATAAGTCTAAATTCACGGTTCTACTCCTCTGTGAGGAAACGAGAATATACATTAGTCGCGAAATGATCCATAATCCACCGGCTACCAAGACATACGGCCGTTAAATATATTTTTTTAATTTCATCAGAACGTTTTCTTTTTTTAGTGCAAGCATAGAGTTTTTAAGTCGTGTTTTGAATCCAGCATATTTGATTCACCAAGTGCCAGTGACTTTCTCAGTTAGAGTAAATAGTCCCAGAGTATTGCAATAATACAATCTTGAACATAAATAATTCGACAACATCTCGGATAATATATACTTACCTTACTTACTCACTTCGCAAGCACAAGGTCGCGCCACTTACCTCGGTTCATCGTCTCGCTGCTGCCGCCCGTATCCGGAAACTTGTACGTATACAGTTCACCGTATTACAGTGAAATGTTGTATCGGAAATAATATATGCCTGTATATTAAAGACCGTCCAACCTCTTTGGGTCGTGATTGATGACATACAATTTATGTCTAAGTAAAACACGGTTCTTGTCGGTTTACACTTTACATGAAGCCAGCAGCAAACAAATTTTGAAAATAACCGATATACTGGATTATTTGTTAGGTTATGTTAGGTTTTCATTCTTTCAGCTATGAAAATTGAATTAATGTTCATATTGAATCTAATAAATTTGGAGACAAAGCTCACGGCGAACTATGCCACGGTGAAATGTTTTACGTACAATTTACAAGTAGCCCTGGAAAGTGACTTTCGGGAACGTCCCGTTGGGGGTAGACAGACCATACCTTTAAGCGTCAATGACATTGAGCTACTTGTTGGCGAATTTACAATCTGCCTGTAAAGTCACCCAGTGTCATTATCGAACAAGCTAACAGGCAGATTGTAAACAATCTACCTATAAAAGTTGAAAGCCGGTCAACTTTACACGCTACACGCCGGCGTGTGGGCCTACTGCATCTGCGCAGTAGAGACCTCCCGGTAAAAAAATGAACTACGTTCTGTCAAAATAGTCGCTAGCTAGTTGGCTTCTCAGCGAATGGAAAGTTTTGTGTGACATCATCACAATCTTAGTAGCTGGATCTCCCGCTTTTAAATTCGCCTACAAACAGCTTGTAAAGTAGCTCAATGTAATTGATGCTTTATTAATAAGGGGCGGCACCTAACAGCGACAAATTAATAAAAGAAGCGACGCGAATATTACAACTTTTGAATAGATTGAGTAGAAATTAAAAAAAATTCACCTGCAACGCTGACGGTAAGTAGGTACCTACTCTCCCGCTTTAAACATTACTGGGACTGTATGTATGTACATAGGTACTAAATTATGTTGTCTGTTTAAAGAGTCCAAACCAAATATTAAAATTGAATTAATGTTCATATTGAATCTAATAAATTTGGAGACCGTATAGAACACGGTCATCTCTTTCCGATAAAAAGCTCACGGCGAACTATGCCACGGTGAAATGTTTTAAGTATAATTTACATGTAACCGCTCCCGCCATGCGAGACCTGACTTTTTCTGGCGAAAAGGTTAAGCATCCACGATTAAAATATCGCTTATCCTGCCCACTCGTGTCGCAACTCAGTATCAAGTAGAATAATACCGACTGCGGATGTTGAGCGGTGACTTGTAAGTTTGCAGCGTTTCAACAGTGGTAGAAAACTATCTGGTATTAAAAATATAAATTATTTTTTCTCTTTTTAATAAACCATTTTTTATTCAATGAAGATTTTGAAAATGTAACATTACATAATATATTGAACATACATAACTTGAAAACACCTAGGAATATAATATATACACACAAGAAAAAATCACATTCGAAAAAAATACGAAGCTCGACGGAATTTGAACTCGTATAACCGTGGCATTACTGCCAAAAGATGGTAAGTCTCGAAATCATGTTATAGAGTAGGTATTGCAATTTGAAAGTTTGGCATGCCCTCTAAAATCAGGCATAATTCTAATTTATTTGTGCTTTATGTGCATTTTCTATATATCGGATGACCTTAATTTTTTTTCTAGCACACATATTTATATAATCTAGACACCTAATCCATTGTTAACTTTAAATAACTTAATTATCGGTTTACCCACTTTTGACAGCAACTCCACGAAATATAGGTACTTATAAAATATTTTAACGGATTTGTTAATTATTTCATACGGAATTTAAAGTCATGTTTTCCGTTTATCAATCGCGCTTGGGCCCGCGGGTGCGTACTTGGGAATCCCTGATTGTGGAATGTATTCATCAATAGCAATATATTATATTAATTTTAATAGCTATCTACTTAAATTTCGTATCTAAATATAACTTGACGTTCTAAATGTGTAGGTACTGTTATTTCGGTTACGAATCATTGCGGAGAACGGTATTTATTTGAAAATCAAGGGTACAAGATTCTAGCAGGTACATATATTATTGAGCAAGCGTTAAGGTCCGAGCAACCTAGTCCAGATAACAGGCACGGGATCAAAAGTGACGTTCGTTGTACTTAGCGCGTCGTAGATGATTCGGCCTTTCACGTACAGTCTGCCATCTTGAAATTTGACAAGCCAATCGGTAAAAATTGTGAAACGGCAAAATAATCATATCACAAATATACATGCACCAAACGAAGACAATAGTCTAATAAATGCAATAAACTATGATCATTTGGAAAGATTGAACTATGTTCTTGAAAAATAACTATTTATTTTTTTAGAATTTTAATTTAATCATCAAATCTTCAGCTTTTTTCGAAATGCCTGTTTACACTAAATAATAACAAACGGCATATTTTAAATCCGCTTGTTGTAAAGATATGAAAACGGTTATCATATATTTTTTATTCCTACTATTTCCCTATATAGGCGCGGGTGAGTATTTTCAACAATAGTTGGGACAAAATTTCGCATTCGTCGCCAATCGCCGAGCGGCATTCGTGGTGGCAGTACGTCGATTTTTTTTTTGTGACGTAAGAATATATTCTTATATCGTGTAAAGATGACTAAAAAACGTTATGCCTGTACTCAAAAAAGAAAACATGTCAATCAATATATTATTATTATTACTAATATCACAATAAACATAACACTAAATGGACGCATGTTGAATGTTTATGACAAATCATATTCCGTGCGGTACGGGTCATTAGCTCAATCCGCGCGTTGCATAGTTACGATCTTTTTAGACCATGCCTCAGCTGAGGTAATAAGCTTGAAAGTTTATTTATACATATATAAATAAAACTGTATATTAAAGATGCTCTGATTATTCGACGGCCAGATGACGATGCTGGCCTGTTTCGGAGACTCCCCTAAATTGCCAAAGTGTAGTAAATATATAGATAGAATATATAATTCATCAACGCACGTACACTATTAATCCAGTATAATGTCTAACCGCAAAGTGAGGTTATGTGACTGTTTTAGCGAGTGCCATTTTAAATGTGTTCCGCCATTTTGAATGTCGGAGAAAATTCGCGCGTCGGAAGATTTCCAAATTGATAATTATTAGTCGCGTCAGAGCGGTGTGAATTTAAACAATGTTGAATGTGAGTCTAGATTCTATAACATCCATTGTAAATTGAACATGCATTTGAACAATATACGAACCAAATTGGTGTTATACCTACTGAACCCGGAATATTTTTTCAAGTTACGTATAATATTCTGAAAGTTCAATTATTTTGTAAACTCTGCTGACGAAGTGGCGAAGGTTGTCAGTTTTTAAACGTTGACGGTGTGGCAATACGCAAAAAATACTCACTCCGATTTCAAAAATGTCCATTTTTAATGCTTAGGGTATTAGCACATTACGATGGCTAGATGTTGTCACAAATCGCAGGAAGTCGCATGTTCAATGCTGTAACGGTTTAGACATGCAGATATCGGGTGGAGTATCACACTCCCGTCGGTCGAACTTCCGGTTAGCGTAAATGTCTAGTCATCGTAATGTGCGGATAGCCTAACTCTTAGTCTTTATTTAAAATAATATATAAATCACCATTTCCACCTCAAGGCTGGGAGTGTATTGTGTAACTCTACAATATGGAGTTATTATTACAAATATCTTTTACGAGGATCAATTGTAAATCATTCATTTAACTCATTTTCGAATCATCATTCAAGAAGGGGATTGAGTCGTAGAATATTGGAATCATCAATGCCCTGCTTCCAAATATATCTGCAGTTTAATTCATATATATATGTGGGTCCCAGATTCGAATCCTGGGTATGGAAAATACGCATGTTATTTTTCAATTTGTGTGTGTGTATCAAGAGTGTGGACCTAATAGGTTGAGCAAGTGGTTAACATCCATTTCTCGTAAAAAAAATCTGTTAATACAACCTCCACTTTGTGTAGGCTCATATAATCCTTTCAGGATCGAATATGGTGAAGTGGTAGTAGTAGTAAATATTATAGATATATGTACACGGGATTGTCTATGGAGAAATTTCTGATTTAGAAATACAAAAGAGATTGATTTGACTGAGATGAAATTTATTTATAGATACAAAAAGTCGCCGAAAATACACGGAATAACCTCAAATTTAAGCTCCGTGGAATACCAATTGGAAAACGCTTCTGTACAGAATCAGACTGCCCTTAACTTAAGGCGATAGCCTGCCATTGATCCTTGGGGCCCGCTTCAGGATGTGGGGGCCATGGCTCTCAGTGTTTCTTGGTCTGTTAATATCTGTGTGACTTCATGTGATTTTTTTATACGAATTTGAGATCACTATTATATTATTATAAATTATAGAAAATTATGATTTCAGGAAATATTGTTTCACGTGTCAAATGATCATCAAAGACATTCAATGTTTGTTTTAATATTCTGATGCGGTCTAAAAGATAAAACAGTGCGGACGACACAAGCGGACACTAACGTTTCTAATTTATTATGCCTAAGTTAAGCCACGCATATTCGATAACCACTCGTGGATGCGGCAGCTCGCAGTCGCAATAACTCGTAGGCGGACATCCTTAGATAGACCTAGGCCAGATATTCATAGTTATACTCAAAGTCCCGATTATCTGGTTATGGGGAATATACTTGATAAAGTGCGGTATTACGCGGCTGAAGCGACGAGAAAATATACGTAGTAGGCCAAGTAAATTTGGAATAGCGTAAAAAATAACTTATATAATATATATCACATTTTACCTACACATATGGTATCATATCTCAATTTTAAATTCATTGATAATTTGGAGCAATAATTTACCCTAGTAGAGTAATGTTACCGAATTTAAAAGTGATTAAAATAATAAAAACAAAACCATTTGCATAAACCAGGTAAGTACATCCGTGACAGGTATGGAAAGGAAATATATAAACTAATCAATAACCATAATTTCAAATCATTAATAATAAATTGATAGAGTTATTCCGTTTACAATTCCAGGGTTGCCAATTTGTTCAGATAGCAATTTAAGTCATTTAACCCGTTGGCTGCAATGGTGTGTTTCAAAATCCTAGCGAGAAATGCTTTTGATAAAAATATGGTACAATTTTTAAACACCTTACCTTCCTAATTGATTGTCCAAGAATGAATTATTATTTTAAGACCGAGCGTGCGGGAGACTAATAACAACATCTCGCAATAGGTTGAATTGAATAGGAATAAATGATTGATTGCCTGAAAAGTTGCTAGTTGAGGGTAGATAGATCTACGTTCCATGCTTACACACATAAGCAGTTCGTATAATTTCTCATACACACATTTTTTTTGTTATACTTCGAAATTTTTTTCAAACATTATTCTAATTGTTTTGTCAGCGGATCCAAATAAAATATTTTGAGGATGTTTGCATCGAAATGCACATAAAATTTGTTAATTTAACGGCCCACATGCTCAGCGTAGGTCAAAATGGAGCTTTTATGGTATTTTCAGAACATAGCCCTGGACATTTCTTAAACGTTGTAGATAATCTATTTATATAATTTTGAAGCCTTATTATTCTTTATATTTATTTTAAACATTTGATGACGGCATAAAGTATTTTTATTACATAAAATAGTATTCTTTTAAACCTCAAGCTCTAATGTTTTACAATATAGTTATGTTCCAGTACGTCCATGTGCAGTGGTGTTAAGATTTTTTAGATTTATTAATTTTTAAACGCATTTACAAAACCATTAGTAAAATAAATGTTAACATTATATAGTGACATATTTACGATAAAAAAATATATTTTATAATCTTTTTGATCCCAAATTTAACAAGAATTAGGCATTTTATTATTCAAAAATGGGCACGATTAACACATTTAAAGATAATTCTAAAGATACTGATTATAAGCTATGCCTTTGACCATTCAAATGTGATAAACATTCTACAAATAATGTTTGCTTTATAATAATTATTGACCTAAGAATAAGGTAGTATTTTTTTGAAATACGCCATTTCTATTGGTATTTCCCAGTGGCTAAGCTACAACATACGGTCGTAGCCATAAATTGACAAACGATAAATTAAGTAGGGAGTAAGAACATGTTAACGCGCGTGTGTGATCTACGCTGAGCATGCGGCCCCTTAATAAGACAAAATAGCATATTATGAACTTTTTTTTGTCGTAGGTATACGAAAAACCATGAGGCAGTAAATCCCGCTGTTTTGTGATGAAACATTGTCGTGAATTACCCGAAGAACGAAATATAAATTAAATAAAAGAGCGAATTGATCAATTGATATCATACGACATGTTTATTATCAAGCGCAGACGCTGCCGACTACGTCATTCCGGCCATTAGGTAACCGATAATTATCATATAAACGATTTACTTTTAAATGTAGTAATTAATAAATTATAATACACACCCACGGTAGCCGCGCGGCTTAAGCGTTAGACTATCACGCCGTGGGTCCCAGGTTCGAATCCTGGGTCTGGCAAATACACATAATATTGCTTTTCAATTTGTGTGTGAGTCAGGGTATGGACCTAATAGGTTGAGCAAATGGCTGACATCCATTTCTCGTAAAAAACAAAATCTGTTAATACAAACTTCTACTCTGTGGAAGCCCATATGATCCTATCAGGATCGGACATGGTCGGGGAGGAATTATAATAGCATTCCACACATATCTGTGAAACTATTTTCTGCATCTACGCCTAACTCAAGTAACATGTATTTTTGGTCTGTTCTTCTCTGGATAAATTCATTAATTTGCGCAAATAGTTCCTAATATTTGGACAAGTCGAGTGTATTCACTTTAACCTAGTAAAACACAGTAAATCTGGATTATTGGCAACCCTAATTACTTTATAGGTTAAGCTACATTCAATAAAGAAAAATGCGTACAGTTATCACCTTGAAAACAGTGAAATAATTCAAAGACTATCAATTGTATTTGACCTTTATGTGAAATATTATAATGCAATTTATAATTAACAAGAGCTAGAATTCCTACTGATTTTTTGTACCTAATAAATGGTAAGTAGGTATATAAGTAGGAATGTATGTGCCTACTTAGATTTTACAAGTATTTGAATATAACTGGATAATACTCATATACCGTATGATGGATGAATTCTTATATATACTGTGGCTTTATCCAACTGATTTACATAGTACATATCATGAAAAATAGAAGAGATCTTTATTTGGCTACATATTTTGTTCCGAATTATACGTGGTGTAAATGAAAATTCTGCCATCTTTACTATTGTCTGTATTGTTGTCTAACAGGAAGTCGTTGTAGTCGCATATATAAGACTTTTCAGTAACTTACTTGTCATGACGGCAACGCGTGCTAGAGGTGCGCTTAAATAATGTATCGGCTCTTCTTTTAGATTTACTTATAATAATCTAACATCACTCCTGATCGTTTTAGACATTTTTTTATTATAAAAAGCTTCAAATTACATAAATTGATAGATCCGTATACCACGGGAGTAGGGAATCCAATCCCGAGCCAAAATCTTGATCCCGGGATTTCGGGATTACAATTTGACGATCCCGGGATTTGCATTTTTTCAATAGAAATATATAAATTTTTTTTTTTTACAAATACCGTTGATAAAATCGGTCAAAAATAAATCTAGTATAATTTATACTATTTAAGACATTTATTGTCAGTATTGTGTACGTTCAATCTTGGAAACACATAGGTTTAATGCTTCCGCTTCATAAATCTAATTAGTCAGCCAAATATGAAACTGTCGTAAAACGTATGAGATCATGGTGGAATCACTTTGTTAAAAGTGCGAAGCATTGTTTTTTCCAATCTTTCTCATTTTTTATTAATTTATGTGGCAACACATGGCTAATAAATCAAACTTCATTCAAACTCAGTTTATTTCTAATGTAGTTATATGTTATTAAAAGTATTTTTTTCTGTTATATTTTCGTTTTTATTTAATTTTCCATAAAAATTCATAAAAAAATTAATCCCGAAAGTTTCGGTATTATGTTTACCAATTCCAGGATTCATAGGTATCGAAAATAGTTCGGGATTCGGGATCCCAGGATTGGAATCCCTACACGGGAGCGTAAAATGAAATGATAAATTTGGGGGCGTTCCTCATTTGAAAACAGAAGTGCGATAAGCTGCACTGGAGACGATTGTTAGTTCACAGTTTTAACACGTGGACATAGTGGGTCAGAGCATCGGTTAATTGAACTGCCAAGGTGCAACACTAATCGTTGGTAATGCCAATTGCTAAAACATATTGGCCGAAATTTGATGGATACAGGTTGTAGTCCTGCTCGTTGCAAATATTTTCTCCAATGTGTATGTTTTTTACAATACGTGTGTCATCGTTTGTCTGTATTGTATGCGTGAAATGAGACAAAATTAGTTGAAATCAGAGAACACAGAATTAATCGGAATTGAAATACCTAACGGGTGTGGAGTCACATGCAAACAATCTCGAGTGTGGACGAATATGGGATAAACTTAAACAGGTGTCAAGAATACGTCATTCTAAGTTTGTTCTTCGTTCTGACAACTGCTCTCGGCTTATGCACTGACGCTCATTCAATATTGGTGTATTTTAAAATTGCAACACACACTATACTGCCCTTCGTAGGAAGAAAGCAGTAACTGACTCTCACACACTTTCGAGATAAATGACATAATGTGTTTTTTCTCAAACTTTAGTACTGTGAATTAATAAAAAACGGTGGTAATTTTTATTATTAGGATGTTAAAATACAAACAAAGTAATAATAAACAAGCAGTCACTGCAATGAATAAGTGCAATTGCTGCCTTTTTGCTAAAAAAATATGTATTATTTTAGAAGATGTCATTTTTTCACTAATGATTTTTACGGTATTTTAGTGATAATTCTGATTTTAAAGTGAACAGAATATATAGCTTTCAAAATTACCTAACGGATGGCATTCATAACTCAATTTCACAAATTTTGAGAGTTACTGCCTTCTTCCTTAGAAGAGCAGTATATCACGTAAATAATGTGTGTATCATGTTCATAGGACTTTCATACATTCAAAACCCTACTTCAAAATGTAGTGTATAACTATAGTCTATCGGAATTCTATTTATTAATCCGTTATGTGGTTGAAGCCTTTATTAAATTGTATTTCTGTTATAAATAGCTAGTTACGTTTTAGTGGAATTACTACGTGACGTCTGGTTGACTAATTCGACAATCAATTTATAATACCTACATACCTACAGATAGATGGGATTGGCAAATATTTTTTTTGTAGAATATATAATCATGAAGTAATTGTTTAAATAAGTTAATAGGCAATTAACAAATATTTTTATTGATAACATCGACTTTATGTACGCTTAGTATGGAGTCTTCGCTACTATGGACTTCACTGGTGTTCCCTGGAGGCAGAACACAATATTAGGTTGCATTGGCGCTGAAGATAATACCTTATCGGTTAACTTACAACAACACTGATCGATAAGCAGAGAGCGGCATGCACAATCTAAGATTTCGATCCTAAGGATAAGTCGCCGAAAAGCATGACTTAACTATAGACAATCCTGAGTATAGAGTTAAGGAATCCTTAACCATAGACTACTTTTGTTATGAACACGCCCCCTTCTGTATTACCATTTACCACAGACAACTGCTGTCAAAATAAATTCGCATGTCTATAAAACAGTCCATACACTCAAATTCATTTAACAATGTATCTCAATATGGATATTGATAGTGTTAATTCGTTTGGCATGTACTTGCTGAATATTATTTTACTTTTATACGCCAGCCCGCAGAAATACAAGATGCCATATGATAGAATGACACTTAACGCTAGTGTTACCATGTTAAAAAAATATTTTGCGGTGCTGTAGAATCACGTATAATGACTGATAACGAAAACATAAGAGTATTATAATTACATATTAATATGTATTTATAGTTATTGCAATTATAAAGTGCAGTTGTCATATTTTTGTCATCGTTTAACAATTATAAAATAATTTACCTAAACTATAGATATGAGAATTTTTAAATATGGTATTATTTTCAATAGAAAAAACGAACATGATCGTAACTAAGGACAATGTTTCTGCATAGTGTTTTCTGCTAAGGAAATTTTAGTTATGACAAATGTTTCTGCATTCCGCTCAGAGTATTTAGGTACGTGTTGTAAATTGTAACTCATAAGAAAAGTCGACTATATTCAGGCCGTGCCTCTGAATTACGGTGGTAGTGCTTAATCTGTTTGCAATAAATAAAAAATTTTAATTGCATATTTCATTCAAATGATTACTATTTATTTAATTTAAATATGGAACAATTATCATTTTATGCTACCATATTGCATTTTAAATATGAGCACTAATATCGTAGTTTACAGTAAGTTTCATGTCACGACCTGATTATAGTGGGACTTGCCCATAAACAATGTTCTCGAAACTTCCTAGTGGATGATACAAAAAACAGAGGAGAGGAAGTCCAAAATGCACTTGTGTATGTGCATTCTGAGATATTTAATACATATATTCCATTCCTATACAGTCACACGGTCAATTTTAATATATATGTACCTATATATATTATATGATATACACAAAACAGCTGTGTAGGAAGATTTCCCAGTCTACTGCGCACACTTGTAACCGACATCCGCCAACGCGGTGCTCACGAAATTCTATAAGTATTATTTAATTACTGTATTATTGTTATATTATATATTATTTAATTACTATATTGTTGAAGTGAAACTTGTTTACGAGTGGTAGTACTTGATACGTGTTTCAATTTATCCTGTTTTCTTCCTTACTCGAGATCGGTTGCCTGCTTTTCCTTACCCGTCTGTCAATGGAGATCGTTACCGAACCATGATCAATATTTTTTTTTTTTAAATATTCAAGACATTGATCTGGACGAGATGTGGTTTCAACAGGATGGTGCTATATGCCATACGGTGACCGAAACCATCGATTAAAATCGAATAAAATTTTGGTGTCAAGTTGATTTAGAGAAATGGGCCTGTCAATTATTTCCTATGAGACTACGCGAAGTTACTGGTTTGGAAGCCAAACGTTCGTGTTAGTCGTGATATACGGCTAGAAGTGATAAAAAAAGTGGTTTAAGATTGGACGTCCAGAATGCGCTTCGTCAAGAACAGCTGCAATGGCCATATGCCCGTAATTATTTTCAAATGAAGGGTAGAGGAGAAGAACCTGTTATCTCACACAAATGTCAAAACTGAGATATCGTTGATTAAAGACTCGGTTTAATCCTCGTCGGTTTTTGTCTGGCGTTGCTTATAGCGCTCATCCATCGTCCAGCGTTTCACAGGAGGAGACTTTTGGTTTATAATTCCTATGCACTATCAAGAGTATCAAGTCTGACGTGAATGTAGAGTGTAGACCATAGACAACAGTGACAACACATGTTTTTACCCTGGACGAACTGGATATTTCTTGTTTTTAACCTGTACGATAATTTTCAATGCTCTATAATGCTCTGATTATTACTGGTAATGCCGAATTTAAAATACCATCTTGTAGTACTCGATTCGATCTACGAGACTGCATTGCCAGTGTAAAAAATAAAAAATGTGACATAACACGTTCTTCACCTGTACCCTTCAAATGAGGTGTCTAATTCCAAAAAGCGATAAGTCCACATTTGGTAAAAATCGAGAAAAAAATACGCACGTATATTATGTATTCTTTGTATAATTTTACACAATATCGAGGGTATACTGACAGAACGCATTATTTCAGTTTTTGCTGTTTTTCTGTTTTAAATGCCAAAATGTATACAATTTTACGCTCTACGTCCTGGTAAAAAGCACAAAGGCATAGGATATAATGGTGAGAGAATAGAAACATTATTAAATCATATTGTTATTTTTTTATTCTGATAGAAAGCATGATAATGACCTAATGCGTTCTGCGTATACAAATTACATAACATGTCGTATATTGTGTTTGCTATAAAGATTAGTCTTTATAATGTAGAAAAATGTTTTTAAATCATAAAAAAATCTACATGGGAGAACGCTTTGAAAAAAAAATTAAAGTCCTTTTTGCGATAATCTCAGAACTTGTTTTAATGAGTTAATGCTTTCTGTCAGTATACCCTCGATATGTATTGATCTATAAATTCCAAAACGCGACATAATCCTACGAAAAAAAAATTTAAGTCTCTATTTATTACAAAAAGCGCCAAGTCCGTGTTTCATATTATTTAAAGCTTGGTTGATTTCGCGCGTGTATAAGTCAACCAATAAGGGAACGTTCAATACTGAAAAGGGCGTCTCCCATGCTGTAGCATCTGGTAAACTCATGACAGTGCCACGGAAATATGTGCCTTATGCGGAGTAAATTAAAAAGTGAGATACAAATAGCGCTACGTTCAATTTTATTTTGCCCAATATTTATTACATTTAAGAGTTTATCGGCTGAAACAAATTGCCATTTGGTTCTAATTTCGACATAGAATACAACGGAAAAAATAATCTCACATTAAAACAAATAATTAAAGCTTGAAACATAAAAACGTTGTTTCCCGAAAATATTGAATTGTGGACTTGTCGCTTTTTGTAATTAGACGCCTCAAATGTTAGTGCCATGTATTGATTAGAATACAAAATACCTCGATATTATTCACTAATATTTCCAGCGTGTATAGATAGATTGACATATTCTACACAGTTACCTTCTTGTAATAAAGTAAGCATTCATACATGATTAATGTATGGCTATTATTAAACAAGAATAATAACATTATTGCCCAATTTATTAAATATACAACAAAAAACAGTAGACATAATATGATATGAGCAAAAACTACTTGAAAGTAATATCTAACGAACGCATTTTACTTTCTAACCATTCGAGTGCTTAAGCCAGAGATTGCGAAAATTTGTACATATTTACAATAATATCGCGAGGCAAGTAATAGTCGAACTACCAAAATGGTAAGACCGCTACAGAATTTTGTAATCACCGTGCGTTTGTCGGTCGGAGTATGTACTTAGTTATTGTGGTAGGAATGCTTGCATGGGCTAACTTCAGTGTAGTGCCCGTTGTGTGCCTTAATGCAGCGTTTCCCAAATATAGATCCGTTAAAAATGACTCACTTAGTATATTATTAAATATTTTATCATGACAGTTATTAAATTTGACACGTTCATACGCGCGAAATATGCGTTGGCGATGATAGACAAAGATCTTTTTGATTTTCGTTCCATTTCAGCAGAACTAACCTGCCATTATTGGTGATGCCAATTGGGAGGGCAATAAATCGCACCGTGAGTGTAAAACCAACGTATTTGCAATTTTTTTAATTTCGAGATTAAATGCAAAACAACTGCAGAAGTCGTAAACCTGATCATGTAAAAGTGAAGTGACTGAAAGAACATGCAATATAATGTTGATGTAAACCAAATATTATGTTTTTTTTTTAGAAAATCTATTTCTCCTAATAAAACGAAGACTTCAAACCCTAATATATCCAACATATGTCTTTTGCAGATGCGTTGGTTTTACACTCACGGTGCGAAATCTGTTCAACCAATCGCTTCGGATGTTGATATATTCCACCTATGTGAGGATGAGTATAAGGTGGACGTTGTTTTATAAATTCTTAAAATAGGGTCTGCTTAGCTCATTCGGTGTACTTACTTGTACTTATCGATTTTTTTTGTATTTACATCTTTTTACTGTTTAAAAACGTAATATTGATCTATTTCTTTTTTTATATAAACTGTTTTAATAATACTTCTTTGTTTCTAAATGTCATGTTGTGAACGTCTTAAATTAATAATGTGTTATGTTCACTATATGTAAAAATAAATAAATAAATAGATACATACATCATAAATATTACATTTAAAAAAAATACCAATCATCGAGTTTCCCAAACATATCACAGTCGAATAAAAATCAACAACATCTGCCATACAGTAAATTATTATATAGAGGAATACACAAAATTTAATGTGAACTAAATTATGTTCCTTACACATTTAAAATAAAAGGTTTAAGGTCGGTATATAAGCCCATTTTCATCCCCCTTTCATACCAATCTATGTGCGTGTGGCTAGCGGCGAAGGGTGTCTGTCGAGGGTATTTGTAGACTGTGGTAGATAACTGAACAACTTCTAGGACAGTTATATTTACAGAATTTGATTTCTGTTCATCTTCAGTACTAAACTTTTCTGAAGAAAAAAAAAATACACGAAAACATACAACAGATACATATTTAAAAAGTTAATGCCCAACGGTGATTCGAAGCCGGGCTAGAGAATTGTACTATCACGAATTACACCGCTCCGTTAGGCTTAAATACCTACAGCATCATGTCACGTGATAATAGGCTGATTCTGGCATTGTGTGTGTGCATATTTACAATACATCTGTAATCGTATGTATGTGTTGTATGTATGTGTTGTATGCGTAACATTTGAGAAACTATTTGGAACCTTTTTTATTGCATTTTGCCATAGCTGCTGGTGATGCCAATATAAATAGTTCAATAATATTACCATACAGCAGGTTAGTGTAAATAGAGATGATTCTCGCTTTTATTTCTCCGATATAACGACAAAAATTTTTGACATTTCAATTGCCTTGAAGGTGGGATAAATAAATATTTACAGAAATATATCTATATGAAGAATCATAGGTATTTTGTTTTAGTCATTAAAGGTTTGTGATGAAAGATTGTGTCTGCGAGTTTTCTGTGTTCACTCAAGTTTCCTTTTGAGGTATTTAAAGTCTTACTAGATATTTGAAAGCACAGTGAAAAGTTCAAATATATATATAAAAGCTTTGAGAAACTCCCCCCTTGTGCAGTCTAATGCGTGCAATCCAATATAAAGTATAACCTGTCAGTGGGACAAGAGCCTTCGGCGTGAGCTTACGTCCGCTAAAGCCTCAAAAAAAAAAACAAACAAAAACACCTTTTGATTGTTGTGCTTTATACCTGACTAAGAGCACAGGTAAAAATAGCCTCGTATAATGAACTGTGCTTAAAATATCGCCAAATAATAATTTGTTTTTTTTCTTGTGCTTTATCCAAATACGATTAGGTATATTATTATTTATTTATCTTACGAACAAGTTTTCAGCCTGTTTTTGTTTACAAGACATTGTTAGAATATTAGTATATTATTTTTTTGCGGTGTGTGTATTTATTGTGAACAAGATAATAATAATATTAAACTTGGGAATGAGTGAGTGTGGTTTTCAACAATTAGGCAAGGAACATCACCTGTTAACATAAAAGGTTTGTTGAAATAATTATTTTTGATAATTGTGCATATTATTCCTAGTCATTTGTATCAAAAAGTACCGGACCTTGCTATAATGACAGGCACAGGTAATTAAAATAAAAAATATACTTCGTTCCTTTTGCGATATCTATCGAGAATCAAGTTAAAATGTGAAAATTAAATTATCTCGAAAAATAAATAGACGATACCCACGTTTTTTGAGCTTCTATCTGGACGGTTTTAGATTGATAGCATCGTAAACAATATTAAAGTTGATTTTTTAAGAATATGCAATTAGCATAATATTACAAGCTTTTCAGCAATAATTTTTAATCATGATCCATTTTGTAGTTGAAGTATCAACTGAGCGGTAGCAGGGTTATTGATACAGCATATATTAACAGATACATAGAATTCAGATAGGCTTATTATACACTACACTTGGAAGCAGGGTTTTGAATGTGCCAGTGTTCTATGAAAATTAAACACACATTAGACGTGCAATAGTGTATGTTGCAACCTTCAAATACACCAATATATAATGAGCGTCAGTGCATACGCCGAGAGCGATGTATCTCTACCACATTTAATTATTGTCGAAGATGACAGTAATACGCAATGTCACACACTAATATTAGTGTAGGTAGGTAGTAGGTATCTATTGTTGTTTTAATTTAATAAAATGCAATTTTTTTCTAGTACTTATTCCGCTATTAATCAATAAATTAGGACCGGTTTCGTCCGCCTCACAGGGACATTTTCAACTGTTGAAATTGAAGTCCTACAAAAAAAAATGCGTTTTATTAAATTAAAACTACAATACAATGCAGTTCCACCATGAATTGACAGTTAACAAAATAAAAGAAATTAGTAGGTAGGTATCTGTTTGAGTGGTTATATTACAGGGCATAGGCCCTCTTGGTGTTAGTTGTAAGGATTTCGTTTTGATTTGTGTAATATTTTATACTAAATTGGTGAGATATACGTATATTTTTAAGATCTATCTGAAGGTATAATTTAATAATTGTATGATTTGTTTGATTCTTTCGAGACCCCTTTTTAAATTTTCTGACAAACCCACTGACAGATAGACACTCCAATTTATATAAACAATAGACAATATACCAACCAAAGATAGTAGTGCACACTAAGCTAATTTATACCTATTGCAACTTTGCGATAAATAAAATGCACTGAAAATTTCTATTGTATCTTTTTCATGCATGGTCAATTAAAGAGCCTCGTCACAATTTCATACTTACAAAAAGAGAACATGGAATATACCGACATATAATATTATGCATAATGCATGGCCAAACATGTTAAAAAAAACGTCTACATAAACTCATAAACGGAGCCTATAGGTATATATCGTCACTGTTCTGGCAGAAGACACTAATTCGAAATAATGAAATATTGAGTTAGTACCAAAATGTTCCTTATTTCAAACTTTACCGTCTGGAAACCTTCTAAATAAATAAACAGTCTTTATTTTAAAGTCATCCTTTTTACGATTACTTAATAATCTCACATGATAGACCATTATTTCAAGCATTTTAATAACTTCAAAATCAAATTACTCAAAACTAGTATTCTCCAGTTAGTGTGTTCTGCCAGAACAGAGACGATATTATGTACGTCAGAATTAGTATGCTTCATGTTCGATTTTAACAAAATTGAGTAAAGTACAGAAATTTTATAAAAATTATTAAGTAGGTACATAATTTTTCAGAACAGGAAACCTAAGTAATATATTATGAAAGTGAAGCTGAAAGACAGGTTACTAAGGCTAATGAATAAAGTATCATTCCTAAATAATTTCTGAAAAACGGTTATTGCCAACATCTGTCAAAATATAGATAGCATTAGATAACAATAGCCACTTTTAAATACGACAGCTCGCAACAACTCGCAAGTGAACACCTGCAGGTATTTGGCGCTAGATTTAAAGTGTGGAGTGTCTGGGTATGAAGAATGTACCTAAAAAGTGCAATATTCTGTGGTTAAAACAATGAGAATTTATATAAGTCGTAAGCGTGGTAAATGTGTGCTAGATTTTGTTAACCCACCCCCTCCCGTAGTCTCAACCTTTTCAATGCCTATGACAGTATCTGACAGGGCGCAGATTTTTCACATAAAATGTAGAGCAAAGCTTTTACTACAATCACTGCAAGTAATACAGATAATTTATAGCTTAGTATTTGATAATTAATCAAACGGATGTCACTGTGTGTTTATTATTTTAGATTGTGCAAATCAATCGACAGTGGCTAGTTTTTTGAGTATAAAGTCGGGTGAGATAACTCGCGAGATTTGTATGTGCGGCTTGTCGATCACGGCCACATAGAGCGAGATAACTCGCTGAAGGCATAGAACCATAGAATCAATAAAAAAAATCGGTGCGTATACTTATGTACGCACGTTAGAAGTTATAGGTACTTATTTAACGTAAAAAAACAAAAACAAAACTTGAGATTGAAAGATTGAAAGATTGAAAGATTGAAGAGAATTGAGATTGAAAGATTGAAGAGAAAAATTGAGAAAACCTAGATTCTTCGACTAGATCTTAATTATCTCGTTAAATTACACTCAAGGAAAAGGGCCGCTTATTGGAGCGCCGTTGGTTTATTTCTATACACTTTAACTTATATTAGATATTAAATTATATAATTATTTTTCGTTGTTTTTATTTTTAAAGTAACAACTGTCACTCTGACGTTTAATCCTTTGTTTACGTAAGGAATTGCAAATGGCCGATAATAATAAATTCGTTGCCTAGGCAACGGAACAATTCTAGTATCAAACTTGCGTTTGTATACAGCTGACTGATTCGCAGCTAACTTCATACTGTTACGCACTTTCGTAACGTCTCAATTTCACTCTCTACCAAACGCCCCAAAAGAAGTATAACTTCAAAAATATGTAAGTTATCAAGTAATTTTTCAAAATTGACATCCCCAAATCGTGTTTGCGTGTGCGCGCCTGAGACTGCTTTATCTGCTAATACAAACCGCGGTCGAATTAATATACGCTAACGTCGCTAACTACCTTCCTAATGTGTTTTAAGTATTTAAGCATACAAATGCCTACCTGTATATAGCTAATATGTATTTAACTAATACTGATTCAAAAATTCAATTCATTTGGAAGACTGCATTACTGTTCATAGTTAACTGATTTTCCCGTATGTCTGCAATGTGTTCCATTAACTAAACATATTCTTTTGTTACATATATTTTGATTAATGTATATATTATGTGTTAGATTGGGTAATTAATTATGGATTAGATACGACAAATCTATGTTAATTTATGCCGAATTTGTTTACAAAAGAATTGAGTAATTAATGTGCCAACACAATATTATTGTCGGGTGTAAATAATTGCAACTACATATACATAAGCTGTGGCAGTGGTCGGCAATCTTTTTTATGGTTGGATGAACCCTTGATTAAAATATTGGGTACTGTTCGGTTATCAGGAATACAGCGGAAAACACATTTTGAAAATAGCCGATAAACTGGATTATTTGCCAGGTTAACCTAACCAAACCTAACCAAACCCAACCTAACCCAACCTAACCCAAACTAACAAATAATCCAGTATATCGGGTATTTTCAAAATGTGTTTTCCGCTGTATTCCTGATAACCGAACAGTACCAAATATTGTTTATTTTAACACACTACGACGTTCTTCTTAGCTCGTATTCTTATTTGTCCGGTACAAATCTTGCAATCGATTTTTAACTGACTTCCCGACTAGCTAGACATTTGAAACTTTTAGAATATGTCAAAACACGATCCCAATGCATTTCTTAAATACTTTTAGCCATCTTTACGTAGAATTGATTTTATTTTCAGTTAACTCTGTTTTGTATGAAAAGTTATTTCGGAAGAAATCCGTAAAAAGTAAAACTATTATTGGTTGCTAAGTGGGTCCTAGCAACTAAATTATTAATATTAATATATACGTGCGTTACTATGGAAATCAATATGACATTTCAGTATTATTTCTATCAAGTACAATTTTTTTTTGATCGTTTAAGCTAGTCAAGTCAAGTTTATATGATTCAACAGAAAATTTAAAAACGTTGTATATTAAAAGTTCTTTGTATCTTGTAATTATGTTGGTACAAGTCTGTTTACGGGAAGCCAGGTGGCAGTGGCAAAGGGTGGAGGTAGGCTGTTAAGATCCGCGATAAATAGTGCACATTAAGCTTTGTTTAGTTTAATGTGCATTATTTTTCTTAACTTAGTTTCAATTAAACCCTACAAAAACCAAGCCATAATAGATACATAATAGTCAAAAAATGCTAAAAAATATCTAAAATTATGGAATTAAATCTTACATAACTTTGGAGGAGAAGATATAATGCTGAGCTCTACGGGCTGTACGAAGATTGCAGCGCAGTTCAATCAATTAAAATTGGGAGACTGCGATGGCTAGGTCATGTGCACCGTATGAATGACAATGAACCGGCAAAGAGAGTGATGTCCAGCAATCCAATAGGGCAGGGCGTAGAAGAAGAGGCAGACCAAAGATTCGCTGGTTGGATTGTGCTGCCAGTGACTGCCGTATTCTGGGGGTACCGAATTGGAAAGTGGCCACACTGGATAGGGACAGGTGGAGGGAGCTGTCGGAGGAGGCCAAGACCCACTCAGGGTTGTCGCGCCCCTAATGATGATGATAACTTTGGATATTTTATAGATAGAATAATATTTTTTATATATTATAGTTTGGTTTAGGCAGTCCTGACGAAGAATAAGAATAACTAATAGGTATGCCATTTAATGAATAATTTGTATTTTTCCGTACTGCGCGCCTGTCACCCGAATATTATCTAAAAAAGCAACAAAATATGTAATTGTTTGATTTCATCGTCACGCGAAAAGAACTTGTAAATTCTCGCCTTGGCTACGAGTTGTGGAACTGGTTTGAACTCACTGTACTATAGACTAGACTAGATGCTCTGAAATATTAGCATTGTCACTATATTAGGCAGGGTCATTTTACAGAGTACAAAGCTACCAATATTACCATATTATCTATGTGGATGTTAGATGTAGGTGATTTCCTAATTATATCTAGTATAATTTGACAGTTTTGTCTGTCCAGCTGCCTTGATTTACTAATTATAAAACACCTAGCAATCTAAAATAAGTATAGAAAAAGTATGTAGGTATTTGAGAAAAATAATACATGTACGTAAGATGTATTATAGAATTATTATTAATTGATTAACCGGATTAACCACGATGGCCGCGCGCCTTAAGCGTTGGCTTATTGCGTCGTGGGTCCCAGGTTCCTGAGTTCCTGAATCCTGGGTCCGACAAGTACACATATTGTTTTTCAATTTGTGTATGAGTCAGAGTATGGACGTGATAGGTTCAGCAAGTGGCTGACATCCATTTCTAGTATAAACAAAATCTGTCAATACAAACCTACACACGGTGGAGGCCCATATGATCCTAATGGGATCGGACATGGTCGAAAGAAAAGAAGAGGTAACCGGAAGAAGATATATTTAGGGATCTCCACGCTATCAGGTTTATGTTTTGTATATCCTGACATGCCATGCGATTCTATGCGACTTGGAATACGCCGATGATGCTGTCCTATTCGATAATCGATAGTTTGTATGACAACTCGTCTTGCGTTGGATTGAAAGTTAACTTAAAGAACATGAACGTTTTGTGCAATAGCACTTGACCTGATCCAGATTTCCGTCTGATTAGCGACGGGCAAAACTTCGAGAGCGTCAGCTTCAAATACCTTCACGGGAGATGGCATTTTGTATAGAGAGCTCGCTATCCGAATGGGTATGGTTGCACCAACATTCAAATCGATGCGGAGTATCTGGGACTCCGCCTATCCGACGCTTGCATTCTGACTTGGTATAACTTTAGGAGTAACGAGAAGATAAGAGAACGCACCAAGCAGGTTCTAATCACGCTGATAGTGAAGAGGTGACGTTGTAACTGACTCGGCCACGTGCTGCGGATGCCAAAAGAGAACCTCAACCTCGTCTGCCTGTTCTTCAAGTAAACCGGATTCCGTCGTCCTGAAAGGCCGCTAAATACTATCTATAGAAATACTGCTGGATGGGTGGTATGACTTGGAACGTCGCAAAAAAACTGGCCAGCAGCAGGGATTTTTGGAGGCGCCGCGTCGTGTTCATATTATGCTCCAACTAAGAGGCGGATATGGCCGAAGAATATATCTTCATAAACCCCTTAATATCATATAGGTACAACACAAACATTATAATATATTTATAGAAACCTTCAAATTAATGTCTCATTTTAATAATATAATAATGCAGGTAGTAATGACACCGGAGCTTTTAGCCGGCTCTCACATCAAAACTCGTCCGCCTACAACGATGTGACATCTCGTCATTCACAAAGCACACGTTGCCAAATGGAGCTCCGCAGATTGGTCGAATGCGACTGTTTCGTTTGAAAAAAACATCTGCTGTTGCAATCGACAAATTGCATGCTTCTCGGGCTCCGAGTTGAAGAGTCGAAGTCGCATACAAACACCTAATATTGTTCATTCCTATACCGGTTCGCCGATCGCCGCATTCAAATATCTATCAAATACTCGACGCTGACGAACACCACACTGTTTTACCGAACCCAACAGCTGAACGATCTCATGCAGACAGTGACGTCTCATAGGGGGTATGCAGATTGAGCGTCGCTTGGGGGCGGCAAATCGAGGAGAATCATTTGGTATATATAGAAATAGCTACCTAAACTTAATAATGAAAATATATTTCCACAAAAAAATTCAGCTCACTGGTTGGAAACAAACTGTATTAATTAATATGAAAAGTTTAATAGAACTGCATTTTTTTGTCGGGTTCGCGATGTCTAGTTTACTTCCTTTGCCTTTCGACGTCCATGGTGACCAGAAACGACACGTGCTCGGATGATAAAAAATACTGTTTACAAAATGGGGCGTTATTTTGGCATTGCCCAGGGGCGGCATTTTGTCTAGGGGCGTCACTGCATGCAGAGAAAATAGAGTGAAGGGATCCCTTAGTTAATTCATACGGCAGTGTAAATTTAATATTTTGGTGAATATTATACTGTACATATTTTATATAATATATTATTATTTCATACGAAAAGAAGATAACAAAAATGTTTTGCTAATGTTGTAGAACAGCTGTTAGTAAAGATAAGATAACTCAGAAGGATAAACCAGTCATTGAACATGTATTATTTTGTGTTTATTTTTGTAACCCTACCGAAATATCGTAAAAATCGTTATCAGTTATTTTACATCGCATGAAAAAACAGATGCACTTTTTCAAGTGGATTTTTAAATAAAGACATAAGGATGGAACGTTATTTTTATGTTGAATGCAGCTATATTCGTAGATGTATTTATGAGAAGAGAGTGATGATTGTTTAAAATTAATATTATTTTAGGGAAGTAATTCTGGGAATTGTTTGGGAACTAATATGGGTTATTGTCTGTTTAATGAATAATGGAAGCCAGTGGCAAACAAATTTTGAAAATAGCTGATATACTTGATTATTTGTTAGGTTAAGACTCAGGGGCGGTTCTACCTTA
This sequence comes from Rhyacophila brunnea, assembly GCF_057557595.1. Taxonomy (NCBI): domain Eukaryota; kingdom Metazoa; phylum Arthropoda; class Insecta; order Trichoptera; family Rhyacophilidae; genus Rhyacophila; species Rhyacophila brunnea. Next base: position 22,374,212 of record NW_028232904.1, on the reverse strand, counting down.
AGACGATACATCAGTGAAACGGCAAATAATTTTCAACTATAGGCGCGACGAAATTTTGGACTCGCTAGCATTCGGAGAGAGAACGCCAAGCTGAGAACACGTCAATTTATTTCGTGATGGCGACGGGGATATTAATTCTTAAATCGTATAAAGATGACTAAAAACGTTACCCATTTACTTGAAAAAGAAAACATGTCAATGAATATACTTATTATTATTGTTACTAATAGAACAATAAACAGAGCATTAAATGGACGCATGTTGGATTTATATGACAGATTATATTTCGTTTGGCATGCGTCATTTGCACCCGCGACCATCAATCCGCGCATCGCCTAGCCATGATCTTTTTAGACCGTGCCTCAACTGACGTATAGCCTTAAGGGTTCGTAGGGACCATCCCCACATCGTTATCATGACAAAAATACACGTCCGATATTTTTATCATTATCATAACATACCTAATTAATTACATGATTAAATTAACTATTTAATTAATTTTATTCATCTAAACCCGTCTCAATTTTATAGAGATTTATTTATTATTATTATAGAAATAAATAAAGCAATGATTGTAAATTATGTAATAACATAATGATGATTACGCGGTATAAAAACCCACGATGGCCGCGCGGCTTAAGTGTTGGCCTATTGCGTCGTGGATCCCATGTTCGAATCCTGGGTCTGCCAAGTACACATATTGTTGGGTATGAGTCAGAGTATGGATCTAATAGGTTGAGCAAGTGGCTGACATCCATTTCTCATAAAAACAAAATCTGTCAATACAAACCTCCACTCTGTGGAGGCTCATATGATCCTATTAGGATCGGACATAGTCGAAAGAAAAAGAAAAAAAATAATTAATTAAATTAAATACTCCATATTTCACGGTGACACCTATGTACAAACTACAAATTAAGAAAGCTATGGCGTCTATTTTTCGCTGACCGGGGTGGGGTCACTCAGTCCCATTCTGTCGCCGTGGTACAAATCTCGTTCTTCAAAGGATGTGAATGCATTATCGTTAGTATACGAATAACGAGCGTATCAAATGATGTAATAATATCGTAATATTATCTTATTATTTCCCGTAAGTACCTATAGGTACCCGATAAGTGTGCTTTTTTTATATCCAAAGCCTACCTATTTCCAAAAGACACCCTTAGCCACTGCTCCATACGCTGATGAATACTGAGAAAGCTGGGACCAAAACTTTTGACCGACGAATCATTTGGATAATGATCTTTGGAGAATAAACTTAAATAATTACAAGATAAAAAGAACTTTTTATACACAACGTTTTTAAATTTTCTGTTAAATTATTATGCTCAATATGCTCAAACTTGTACTTGATATGAAGTAAATAAAAAACAAACAAATATAGAAACACTGAATACTGAAATGTCATTTTGATTTCCATAGTAACGCACGTATATATTAATAATTTAGTTGCTAGGATGACCCTGTTAGCAACCAATAATAGTGGATTGGATTACGGATTTCTTCCGAAATAACTTTTCATACAAAACAGAATTAACTGAAAATGAATTCAATTCTACTTAAAGATGGCTGAAAGTATTAAAATAATTCATTGGCATCGTGTTCTGGTATATTCTAAAAGTTTAAAATATCTAGCTAGTCGGGAAGTTAGATAAAAATCGATTGCAAGATTTGTACCGGATAAACAACCACCGGACAAATTAAGAATACGAGCTAATAAAAACGTTGGAAAATGGATTAGTAAAAGTTTTCAACTAACCGAAATTGAAGCATAAACGAACACTACCAAAAAAATACAGAGCAGTCTGTCAAATGCTTTCTTGACTAAATGATTGTTTTAAATTTTCCTGGCACAAAACGATAAGAAATAAAAAAACAGTTCACTGAATTATTATTTATCGACAAAACTGGTCTGCAAGGCCTTCTCGCGATAGTATTATTCATCATGAATTATTTTTAACTCAGAATCTATTTAAAAAATATATAGATATGTTATGTACTAATAACGTGTTTATTTGTTTATTTTTAATATTATCTATCTATGACTCTCATGCTACTGGTTGGCGTAGTTAGTAGTGTATTTTACTGATTAGGCGATGTCATATAAAAAAATGTTGTGGGTGCCTGCCTACTGACTGCAAATTATAATGTATTAATATTATTAACACACATGTAAGAAAAGAAAGAGACAATGAGCGTTTGAGAACAGATATGTTATTTTAACACAGTACCTACCAGTGACGTCCCGTGGGGTAGACAGGTCATGCGTTGCTTAGAGGCGGCATACAGTAATCACGGACGATACGGTCACTTCATTCGAAAGTACCGTCATTTTAACGACTTGTAAAAATTCATAAAGGGGGCTACAAACTTATCAACGTCTTAGATATCCACGTATCGAAAATAACCAATGTTTTAGAATGGATTTTCTGGTGTGCATAAAACAACATATACAAAGAGTAAACATAAATGTGTCGCTAGATTTCAAAATCAGCCAAGTCCATAATGGATGAATAAGAGAAAAACAGCTTTTTTGTTCAAGTACATAGTCACGAGGGTGAAAGTTTGTATTATTTCGATTATAGAATATTTAAAATTATTAATTTCCACATTTAGATAATGCAGAAAAGTTAGAAAGCAGTAGGTCTTCAGCAATTCACAAAAAGTCAAAAATACCTAAAGCTGGACTTGGTTGATTTTGAAATCTAGCAACACAAATAGGCTTTACTGTATGACCCTTACCTATTTCATATATTGAAGCAGACAGTTAGGCAGGTCTCAAGGACAAGCACCGTCAAAGTATATAAGAAAAAACTTTAGATTATACCAACTGTAAAATGTTATATATTTTGGTTCTTGTCTGTTTAGTGGAAGCCAGTGGCAAACTAATCTTGAAAATATCCGATATACTGTATTATTTGTAAGGTTAGGTTAGGACCTAACCGTTAGGTTATCATTCTTGAATTTATGAATTTTGCCGAACTCAGCTATGAAAATTGTTGCTGTTCCCGCTTGGCTTCCAGTAAACAGACTTGTACCAAAGTTTATCTCATATTTTTCCACATCAGAGATCTGTACTCTCTTACACCGTACCCGATAGATAATGTCTGTCATAAGTAAAGGCTAAATACACAATATTTTCATACAAAAGACAACAAAATTGTTTGATTTGATTTCTGAATCAAAAACTTAGAAATTTCTTTGATGTTGATGTAGCTCACTTATCATCGATTAATCTCAACGAAATTACAAGTTACTTACATACTTATGTTTTACACAACTTATGTTGTTATAAAGTAACTATATTATAAGTTTCGATAATATTTAGCTGCTGTAAAAATCCTGCTATGTACGTTACGATAAGTGTTTTTGATACAAACATAAAAAATACCATTTAAATACATCAACACTGTGACACTTGAAATCAAAGCTCGGGATTTTTTCCATTATCTACAAACGTGGTACCTACCTAGTATCATTCAATATATTTTAACATTAGGTATTACAATGTACACATAATATGCATTATATTGTAAAAGTATTTCCTTTACAAAAAAATCACTGTAGCATAATATTAAAGTTTGAGAGAACTCAAAGTTCTTTCGCATAGTAAGTTAGTATCTACTTTGGAAGATAAATGTTTAGTAAAAATGACAGCCAATATTTTACTTTTACTGTGATGTAATTGTAATTTATGGCATAGACCAGGGATTCACAACCTTATTTTCATCAGGAGCACATTTATAGCCGAAGATAGAATGGCTAGTAAAAAAAAAATCAACGAAATTACATAGGTAACTTATATATCGATGTTTTTACATTGACACCTTGTATCTGACATTCAATATTTTCGATAAGGGCAATTAAAATGTTATAAAAAATCAGGTAATCAAAAAAACAAAAATACAGTTATGCGTCAATTACATTAAGCTACTTTACGAGCTGTTGCTTGGCGAATTTAATAGCGGGCGATTCAGCTACTGCGATTGTGATGATGACACACAAAACTTTCCATTCGCTGAGAAGCCACAAGCCAGCGACTATTTTGACAGAACGTAGCTCGTTTTTTTACCGGTTGGTTGCTACTGCGCTCTACTGCGCAGAAGGAGTAAGCCCACACGCCGGCGTGTAGCCTGTAAAGTTAACCGGCTTTTAACTTTTCTCGGTAGATTGTTTACAATCTGTTTGTTAGCTTGTTCAATGATGACACTGGGCGACTTTACAGGTAGATTGTAAATTCGCCAACAAGGAGCTCGTAAAGTAGCTCAATGTAATTCACGCATTAGGTACCTTAAAAATAAACTAAATCATTTATGCATTTTATAATATAATAATTTTTGTATAACATTTTAACTCTCCCCTGTCAAAAATATTGAATGTCATATACGAGGTGTCAATGTTAGAACATCGGTATTATATATTTTTTTTGTTGACCATGTCTGATCTTAAGATGATTATATGGAAATCCACAGAGTGAAGGTTTGTATTAACAGGTTTTTACGAGAAATAGATGTGAGCCATTTGTTAAGCCTATTATGTCGCCTATAACGCTGTGGGATTTTCAAAAGTTTCAGCCTGTCTCGAATCCTTTTGTGCTCGTTGAAATGCCGATAAGTGAACGGATTGCCAATAACGTGTTTGACGTTGTTTGTGAGCTGCAAATATTTTGAAGTGTTTCTTTCTCAGCTCTCCTGATGCTCGCAGGTGTGTACAGTGCATACTACGTTTCAAAGGTGTCATGCGTTTCAACAGTTACAAGGAAATTAATATGCTACTATTCAAACTATTATTGGTGTTAAATTTTATTATAATGCGAACCGGTAGTTAAACAAAATAAAACGACACGGTTAGTTACGTACCTTTATAAGTTTATAGTATCTATATACGTTGAATATAATTTGTTGGGGTGCGAATCACCCGAGCGGATCGTGTTATTAACGGAACGCAAGCCAACGGTCACGCGGGGGTTTGCTTTGGTCACATATGGACTTTTTGAACACTTCAAAAGGTAACAATACTTTGACCATGCAAAAGAATTAACAAGAGGAACGCCGTCCTTTGTTTCGATTTTAAATATTCAAATTCTCTTTTTGTCTTCTCCTTAGTGTTTCTGTCGGTATATGTTTGGTGAAATTTCACTATATCTGACTATATCTATCTATTTTATATTCTTCTTCTTCTTCTTCCACCCTGTCACGTCCCAACATTGGGGCATAGGGCAAGTTGGCGCCACTTCCCTCGGTCCATCGTCAACTCTTGCGCCTCCCACACTGTCAGACCTGCAGCACGTAGGTCGCTCTTGTAGCACCGCTGCAGGGTGAGGGAGGGCCGGCCACGGCGACGGAACCCTTGAGGCTGTACCAAAAGGGTACGAAGTGTCGCACTCTTTAGCGGCATCCGGAATACGTGTCCCAGCCAGGTAAAGCGTATCTTCGTGATAATTTCAATCACCGAAGGCTGTTGTGTCTGCTCACGAACTCGGGTGTTTGAAACGCGGTCGTACCAATGTACCCCTAAGATTCGGCGGAGACATCGATTTTCAAAGCTCAAAAGCCGAGACTCTTGAAGCTTAGTAAGATGCCACGTCTCACAGCCATACAGGAGCACAGGTAGCACGCACGCGTTAAACAAACAAACAAAAATTTTAAATTATGTAGGTATACTTAGAGATAGGCCCGTTTCAGACGGGACACCGGTGTCGCGCTCGACAATATTATAGGAGGCCTTTGTATTCGAATAAACGGGCCTTTTTATTATGTTTATGAACGCCCCAGGGCTAATGAGTCAACGCATAGTTTCACGTTATAAATTAGAACATAAAACTGGCAGCGGTAATAAAAAAAAGTGTATCGGCGGCTTGAGAATGTAGCGGCCGACGGAAAAGTGTACCGAACACGCGATGACTCATGCTCTGGTGCGTTCATAAATATAATACAAAAGCCCCTTTATTCGAATACAAAGGCCTCCTTATTATATATGAGCGCGACACCGGTATCTCGTCTGAAACGGGCCATAGTCCGCGTGAAGAAGTATACTGAATCAATTTAATTCAATGAGCGATAGCTCGTGACGTATGGAAATAAAATATCAACAGATATACAGAAAGATGAAACTGTTGGATGTAGGTACCCATAAGGCGAATCCATTTATATGAATATCTAGTCATAGCTTTTAAACACGTACATCAGTATCATACTCAACTCAATCCACGCGATTGACAATACTCATACGTATGCGGGCGCCCCTCTACCCGCACCTCACCGCACCACTCCACCGCTGCTATCGGACCACTTTATCAAGTTGTTATGAATTATTTCGAGTGCATTACTTTTGAGTAGTCGTGCCTTTAAGATAGGCAAGGCAAAGCTAATGTGGTTATTTTCGAGAAACTGTTGGATCTAGGTATAACAAGTAGATCCATTTATGTGAATATCCAGTCACTGCTTTTAGACACGTAGGTACATCAGTATCACGATCACGGCCCCCACAAGAGGGGGACTGACGGGGCCCGGCCAGGTGAGTCGACCAGATAAGTAAGATAAACACACATCACAAATTAGCATGAATAGTAAAAAAAAAGTTGCCTGCGGCGCAATTTTCCTTCAATTATATTTTTATTTGAAATTATATGGTTGTATGTTACAATTTTTAATTCGACAACTCCATAATTCAAATGGATGTATTAAAATGTTTAAAAAAATCACTAAACATACACATTAATTTTACCGCGTACACCATTTGGAAAACGCTACTGTAGAGCGTCGCACTGCCTTTATCCTTACTGAAAGGTAGAGGGGCCCGCTTCAGGATGTGGGGGCCATGATCACGATAGACTGAATCCACACGATTGACATCGCTTATATAAAACCAAAATGGCATGGGGTGTAGGTATTTGGGCGCCTGGATAGTATCTTCAAAATTAGATCTACTTCCCGTTATGCCTTAGGAGTAAAGTGTTCAACCAATGTGTGCTGCCAACGTTCACGTATGCGTGTGACATAATGTAGACTTTTAATGTAAACGATATCCGAAAATTACGATTAGCGCAACGTGTCATGGAAATGTGCATGTTGGGCATAACACGTAAAGATCAAAAATAAACCAATAAACCAGGTAAGGAAGCAGACAAGAGAGCGCTAAGCGAATTAAATAGTAATGGGCTGGAAATGTCGCTCGGCGAGTGGACTACAGCTGGACAAATTAATGCCGGCAAACAGTGATATACTAAACGACTAAAGTATCCTTGTACCAGCGCTCGAAATGGAAAAGCTTACGAACCGGAGCGCTCGATAATTTTATGAAGATATTAACATAGTTATCAAATTTTGCGTGTATTTTATAAAAATGCGCCTGTTAATTTTTTTTTGTTTTATGGTACGAGAGACCAATGACATATTAAATGGACAACTCACTTCATACCCGGCGCGCACGAGAAATTGTGCATGAAAGTCATTCACAGATGTATAGGTATATGTCACGTGACCATTGACGTATCCGTTTCCATTATGCGATACAAGCAGTCAAGTATCATGACTCATTGCGTTAGAAACAGATTCTCGGTTACTTACGACTTCTCGGAGATTAGACGCAAGTGAGCCCAGCGAGTCACAGGCGACTGCCTGTCCAATGGTTCCTGTCATTCAATTGCGTTGAATAAACATTCATCAATATCTTAAAATGGCATTTTATAAATAATAAATAATACTAACACATGCAAAGTGATATCCCATCTTTCTTGGAGTATTTAGTAGATATTTTTACAATTTTTAACTAGGCACATTGGCATTTTGTAACACAATAATAACGGTGGAGTCGAAACCTGACAGTCAGAAATTTTGTATGGGCAGACCCAGCGGTGTCGCCAGACCGCTTGCAAGCAGAATGTTCATTTGAGCGTAGGATACCGATATTAAAATATGAATTTCGCCATCCGGCAGACCCGACACAAAGTGAGTGTCATTTTATTTTCTAGATGCTTCGTCCATATTAATGTCATTGCGAGAGACGGTCAAATTATTTTTTCCACGAGAAGGAGCAATAACTTTACCGATTTCACGAACCGGCACGGCGCTCCGGTTCGCTCCTGTCCATTTCGAGCCCTGCCTTGTACCCTAAAATGAGCTGGATAGAAAAACTCATAAAGTACGTGGATTTACGTAGCAACGAAGAACTAGGGACCGAACAGTGTGGAGGGAGCTAGGAGAGGCCTTCATCCAACAGTGGATTGACCCCGGCTATTGATGATAATATATTCAAGAAACATTGGATGCCCCAGATGGGTGCACCAATTCATGAGTGCCACGGGTCTTCCTGTGACGAAAGTCGTAGAATGCCGAGAGGATTAGGCCAATCTGTTGAGAAGGTTATTCAACAGTCAAATCACTTGGGTCAGGTTACACAGTCGTCAGGTCTTTCCCGAAAACCCTCCTCGTGTTCGCGCTTGGTGTCTTGGAAGATCCGTTCATAGCCCGCTGGTAAAACATTTTATGTGTGTATTATGAAGGAGTGAGCAAAATTTGGTAGAAAATGACGATTCTCATGAACATGTGGAATAATTGAGGTTTATCTGAAAGCCAATCTGAAAGCAAACTGCATTTCTATTAATTAAGTAGATAGTCGTATTGCATATTATAATATGTATTACTTTGTTTAAATTATATATTTTATATGCAGCACTCCCGGTATGTAAACTTCATAAACCACCTATAGTAGATAGAGGTATTCAAACGAGAATGTCCAGGGGTTTTTTAATAGGTAATATAGATATCAACAAAAACAATCTTTCACTCCAAAATATTTATTATATTAGATGCCTAATAAGGGATTTCTACTGAATCACGTTTTATATGACTCAAATGTTATTTTGTAAAGTATTTTATGAATCAGCAATAAGGCTGGCATTAAAGACCTGAACATTTAGCAACAGTGACTAATATATTGTTGAATGATTTGTCGATCATTAGCGGAACCAGAAGAAGTAGAAGAATATATCGATGTTCTAATTTCAATACCCCGTATCTGACATATATGACGAAAATAACTTTTTGATGTACCTACTAAAAACAACAAAAATACTGCCCATCGACTGCGAAATTTCCGTATCTGCAGTTATTTTAACAAAAATGATACAGCCATTTTAGTAATTTTCCGTATCTGAACATTGCAGAAATAAACCTGTAATATGACGTATCTTGCCTCTAAGCTGTGAAGCGTGTTGCATTACGTGTGTTGAATTCAGCTTCAAAAATTTTGAAGCACTGTCACTTTCGAATTATTTAAAAGGTAAAACAGTAAGTAATATAACAAATTTAGGTGTTTATCTTTATATATACATGTCACATTTTATTGGATGTTATCATTGTATAAGGCGTTATCTGTTTTGATTTACCACTTTTTACCTTATGGGCTATTGGTATGCTATACATATACCTACCACATGACGTGTCAACTATTAACAGTCAGACGAATCGAAACTCGTTGATTTTAATGCTTTATAAATAATATGTCTTGTATGTACATATTGCTAGTATTACCACGATAAAAGAAGAGCTGTTCAAGTCGGTTCAACTAGCTATTGGGCCCATCGGACCGTCCGACATGGTCGCCACAAAGGCCAATTTTGTTGCACTTAGAAAATTTTCACCGTCATATTGCCAATGTGAATAACTCTCCACTTCGATGGTTCGTAATTAATTAGATGGGTATGTAAATTAATTGAAATTAACATGAGTAATTAATAATATCTAATTCAAATTACTAATACATTATAGTTGGCACTCTTCATCAGTGTCATTCTTCAGTGAATTTACAGAGATGGTGATCGTTCAAAATATTCTGCAAAATGACGAAACCATAGACTAAATTTGTCGCCGCGACAGCGTTACAGTAGGCGACATGCACCATAATATAATTCGCGCTTTAGTATCGAGAATTGCCCTGTTCACCATGGTGCCTAAATTCACAAGGTGAAATTGGATGCTTGATAATATGAAACATTGGCTACCTCTGAATCAACATTAATATTAAAATTATGCACCCGCAATATGTAAATGTTTCTAATCTGCATACCACTTTCAAGTTGAGAAGATACAACTTTCAGTATAATAGAGGCTACGAGGTGTAAAAATATATACAGGATCTGTATAATCTATACGCCTATTAGCAGTCATAAAATAATAATAAAAAAATGTAGATATGTTGGTATGTATTTGAACCCTAGATATGACTGTTTGTCATGTTGTTCTTGTCCAACACTTAAACGAACGAAAAAGGATTGGTTTCTAGTTCCGACTCGTATCTGAAAACTTGTACGTATGCAGTTCGCCGTATCACACCGAGAAATTTTGTATCGGAAATAGATGGCCGTACATTAAAGACCGTCCAACCTCTTTGGGTCATATAGTACTGACATAAAATTCATGTCTAAATAAAACACGGTTCTTGTCAGTTTATACTTTATATTTTACAGGAAGTCAGCAGCAAACAAATTTTGAAAATAGCCGATATACTGAGTAATTTGTTAGGTTAGGTTAAGTTTTCATTCTTGAATTCATGATTTTTGCCAAAATCATCTATGAAAATTGAATTAATGTTCATCTTCTTCTTCTTCTTCCACGGCGCTACATCCCGGGGTGGGGTTTGGCCTCCTCCACAACCGCTCTCCACTCACTCCGGTTTCTCGCCACACTTCTCCAATTACCCGGTCTTCCTATATGAAACCAGTCCTATTCTACGGCGTCAGCTCATCTCCTTCTTGGTCGGTCTCTGGGTCTCTTTCGTTGAGGTAGCCACTACGTCACGATCCTTGGCGGTCTAACTTCAGGCATTCTCACCACATGTCCTGCCCATAGTAGTCTTTGGGACTTACAGTATCTTATGATTGTTTGCTGTTCAATCAGCTCTTCCAACTCGTGGTTCATTTTTATTCTGTAGTTCCCATTTTCCAACGTGGGTCCAAAGATTTTCGGAGTATTTTGCGCTCGAAGACAGCTAATTTATTTTCCTCGTTTTGAGTTAAGTACCAAGTCTCACAGCCATAAGTGACCACTGGACTTATAATGGTTTTACATATTAGAAGTTAACTTGTTCGGCCTAGAATTTTCGACCCCACCAGTCACTTGCAGGCATGCCAGCATTTATTCCCGGAGATAACGCGGAGTGCTATTAAATTTGATCCTAATCTATACAGTTTACGTCGTACAATTTGCACGCTGTAAATGAACCCATGGATCGCTACTTCCGATGGCTAAAAAAATCTTAACTTGTTTTTCACCAATGGTTAAATAAAAATAAAACCATATAAATATCTATGAAAATGTTGTACCTATATCTTCTCATACAGATTTACTTTTTATACCTACAAGCTAAATTGCACCCAAACTCTCAAATAACTGATCACACCAATATATATTTAGGTAATATGTAATTAATTTATCAAATATTTTATTTACTTTAATAATATTTCCAATTCTGATTTGATTCTTGTATAATTTGGAATAATCATTATATTGAATAATTCATAGGTACTAAATAAAATATCAAAAGTTTATGTGTACATAACGTAGCGCAACGATAGAAATATTTTCCCCTGCGCTAAATGATTACGTTATTACGCAGTTTAAATAAGTCAACCAAAGTGGCAACACGACTTTCAATGGCTGATTCTTTGGTGCGGTGGCTCGGAGGTTTTCTAGAAAAATATAAAAAAAATAAATAATAATACTTCATATTTTTGCACTCGAAAAAGGAATCATTGCAAGTAACGATAAAAATAAGGTTTAGTTGACCTAGATTTAAACCATACGTGATTATTTTTAAAATATCATAGGTAGCTCTTGTAGTCTAAGGCCCGTTTCAGACGGGACACCGTTGTCGCGCTCGATATAATATAGGATGCCTTTATATTCAAATAAAGGGGCCTTTGTATTATGACCAAATACATACTTACCGCTAAATCTAATTTAAATGCCATCTCAACTTCAATTGATAATATTGCGGGTCCACGATTTCAGATACATTAAAAAATACACCTGACAACTTTCAAAACTTGTGAATGACTGGCAAAAATATTTGTATAAAGTAATTAGGTAAGTATGTACCTACATATAATTCGCAAATCTGCACGTGTCATTGCTGGTCATCAAGTACGTGACGTCCAAGGACAACGGAAGTAAACTAGACATCGCGAACCCGACATAAAATTACAGTCCTATTAAACCTTTCGTGTTAATTAAATACATTTTGTTTCCAACCAGTGAGCTAAATTTTTTAATGGAAAGATATTTCCGTTATTACTAAGTTTAGGTACCAATTTCTAAATGTATCTAATGATTTTTCTCGATTTGCCGCCCTTCGAACAACTGCTGCCCCCAAGCGACGCTCAATCTGCCTACCCCCACGGGACGTCACTGGTTGTGAGGACGAATATTAACTCTAAATTTTAAGTAAATTTATATGTACTAAACGAAACCGTTTCCCTATCCAACGCGGAGGATATAACGAATATTATTCTACAATGTGCAGAAAAAATAGGCGTAAAAAACTCAGAAGTTACACTTTCCACCAAGCTTTCGAAGGCAACATTGAATCTTATGGAGCAGAGAAGGAAAACCAAGAGCGATAGACAGGCACAAAACGATATGGAGTTTTCATCACTTTGCAAAACCCTCCGAAGGAAGATTAGAGAAGACCTTCGTAAATTCAATGTAAACCTCATACAAGCAATTGTGAAAGCAGGCAGAAGTCTAAACAAAAACAAGCAATGCTTGTCGATAGGAAAACGTCAAATCACAGCACTAAAAGCAAAAGATGGTTCTATCGTCAGAAATTGGGAACACTTGTTAAGCCGAGTTGAAGAGTTCTACAGCGATCTCTACAGTGATGACACTGACAATACGACTATAGACTTAGATCTTCAGAGAAATGGAAATTCGGAAGACCATACTCCCGAAATTACATCCTGGGAAGTAACCCATGCTTTAAATTACATGAAAAGTGGGAAAGCCCCCGGGGAAGACGGTTTAACGATAGATATCCTCAAAAAAGCAGGAAAGGATGCAAATGAAGTACTTGCACAATTGTTCACAGCCTGCATATGCAAAGAGGATGTCCCAGAGGTATGGAAAAATGCCAGCATTGTCATTCTTCACAAAAAAGGTGACAGAGAAGACCTAGCAAATTATCGTCCAATAAGTCTACTCCCTATTCTCTACAAGACGTTCACAAAAATTCTCTCAAACCGTCTGCAAAATGTACTAGACGAGAACCAACCGAGAGAACAAGCCGGATTTAGAGGAGGATACAGCACTATGGACCATATCCAAGTCGTCAGAGAAATCATAGAGCGGTACCAGGAATACAAACTGCCACTATGCATGGGTTTTATAGACTATGAGAAGGCGTTTGATTCGATAAAGAAATGTTCAATACTCGACGCACTCAGAAAACAAGGAATCCCTGGACGCTATATAAATATTTTCAATAATATATACAGTAGCGCAACAGCATCTGTAAATCTCCATAAACCATCGCGCAGATTTCCTATCAGCAAAGGAGTCCGACAAGGTGATACAATCTCACCTAAACTATTTACAGCTACCCTTGAAGACTTATTCAGGCAACTTGACTGGAATGACAAAGGGATCCCCATAAATGGAGAATACCTGAGTCATCTGCGCTTTGCCGATGACATAGTAATTTTCTCGCAAGACTCAGAAGACCTCCAAAGCAGAATGCAGGAACTCGCTGAAGTAAGCAACAAAGTAGGTTTGAAAATAAATGTAACAAAGACGAAAGTCATGTTCAACTGCTTTGCAGGCCAAAAAGAGATCCTCATCAATGGCACTCAGCTCGAACAGGTGAAAAGCTACATCTATCTGGGACAACAAGTATCTATAGATGGATGTATATTTGATGAAATTGTTCGCAGAGTAAAGCTAGGCTGGAGTGCTTTTGGCCGCCTGAATAATGTCTTCAAAAGTGACCTTCCACTGTGCCTAAAGCGCAAAGTGTTCAACCAGTGTGTGCTTCCCGTGATGACATATGCGTGTGAAACATGGGCCCTAAGTAAAAGAGAGATCCAGAAACTTAGAGTAGCACAACGTGGTATGGAGAGGTGCATGCTGGGCATAACGCGAAAGGACAAAAAGAGGAATGAGTGGATAAGGAAGCAGACAAGGGTTTGCGATGTAATAAAGTTTATTAAAAGCCTTAAATGGAGATGGGCTGGACACATAGCTCGAAGAAGAGACAATCGTTGGACAAATCTAGTCATCCAGTGGTATCCAAGAAGTACAAAACGTCCACAAGGTAGACCTAGAGGCCGCTGGATCGATGAAATGATAAAGTTCTGCGGAAGTACGTGGCAACGCAATGCACAGGACCGAGAGAAGTGGAAGCAACTTGAAGAGGCCTTCATCCAGCAGTGGATAGATTCAGGCTGATGATGATGATGATGATGAGATACAATTATTTTGTTTCATTTCCGCTTTAAAGTATTTTGTATGTAGATAATACAAAAACAATTATTTAGTTAACTCATGCATTTGTATGGATTCAAAATATGAAACTCAATACGCACTTGATATTTTAACACAAAATATAAAGAGGGTATTTATGGGTATTTACACAGTGAATTACTTAGTATAATCTCGTATTAAATTACAAAATATTTCAACGTATTATTTATTCCCTTTTGTAAGTTTCTAAATAATAGACACATAATTTATAAGACACGGGTGTATTACATAAATTTCAATTAAATTTGATTCATTTCCGTACTATATATAATAAATAATTATACATTATATTATTATTAATGTGTTATAATTAAAATTCTTTGTTACATATGTGTTTTTCTTTTTTGATGCTACCGACGATGTTAGCTTAATTGGGATTTTTTCGCCAGGTTGGTTTGTGCAAGTATTAATTGTTTTATGTAATTATTCTCATATGTTTTGTTCCTACTGTAACCGTAATCATTATCATCATCAGTCAGAGATGATCCAGTACCCGAACTTTCGACATCAGTTGTGTACCCCTTCTATAATTTTCGTAACACTGAGTACCCCTCGTCAAAAAAAATGCATACACTTTATTAACAATCAAAATATATTTTTTTCCCTTTTTTTTGTATTCCGCATGTGATAAACCTTCTAGCATGGATGTTGTGTTGATGTCGGATTAATGCTTGTTGCACCGGGCGCAGCCATAGCCCGGTGCAGCGCGTACCCCCACCAAACTCTTCCCGTACTCCAGGGGGTACGCGTACCACACTTTGGATGATGGCTTCCCGATGCGTCTTTCCACTCTTTTCTATCCCACTCTAGACGATACGGGTGCCGTCAAAAATATTTATAATTCAAATATTCATTGATCCATGCAATTTGTCTGTTTGACAGGCGTTGCTCTTTCTCGCCCGGCATATCAGAAGTTTTTTCACTCTGCAGGCTACATGACCAAAAAAACTCAATAATTCGATGTAAGCAAATGGAGGAGAGTTTGTTTGGAATCTAGAGTTAGGTGATTATTATGAAGTCGTCCATCTACGAGATTCTCAGCTTCCACCTTCAGCACCACTTTTCAAAACCGTATACTGTCTACCTTTCTCTTGATTTTATTATCCAAGTCTCAGGAGCATAATATACACCCGATCCTCTTTTTACACGGGGGATATGTTCCAAAGACTACCGCGCAAAACAAAACCGTGTAAAAAAGATAAGGTGTCCATACAAAAATGGTAGATAGGTTTCATTACTTAAAATCAACTCAAAATATGAAATTCTTGAACTCAAAAATAAATCGAATTTATTTATTATATTTTATACATAAAAATATTTATAGTTACCAAAAAATACATACCTGGTTTTATTTTTAAATTAAATTTACCGCAGAGAAATATATTCATTTAATGTCGCTACTTTACAGTAAACGTGTCTGTGTACTGCTGAAAAATCACTCTCATCGCTGGAAATATTTATGACGGTGACGCCGAAGCACGCGGCGCGTCTCTCGTATCGAACCCTTAGTGACTGACTAGTGGCGCCATGTATGTTAGTATGTATGTCTGGGCGGCATCCGGTGACAAAAAATGTATGCACCAGTGGCGTGCAGTCCATTTCAATGCAATTTGTTGATAAATATGTACATACTTACGAATTTTTATTCTTTTTAGTTTTTTTTAAACCGTGTTAAAGAAAAAAAATCAGTGTAAATAAAAAATAATCGGTACTTTTTAAATCCGTGTTATTTTGAAACCGTGCAAAAAATCCGTGCAAAAAGAGAATAGGGCAGGGATGGCGAACCTATGGCACGCGAGATGATTTTGCATGGCACGCCAATGTTTTATTTTGAAGAGAAAAAAATGACATATTAAAAAAATACAAAAGAGTTTTACAAATAATAATTTAAAAATAATGACGACATAGCCATGCCTATTTTCTTCGGTTTTTTATATTATTTTTACAAATAATATATTTTACCTATCGATGCGCAAACGGAAACAATGAAATGCGTAAATGACAGATCGCATTGTATAAAAAATAGCATGCAAATAGAAATAGGTACTACAAATTTCAAGTACGTTTTTCATTACGTTTGTAAAATTAATGTAAATATGTAATTTTATAGGTCGCTCCTTAGGCTTTGTGCGTCACACATAATATTATCGCATTTGCCTAATCAGGCGGCGGGAGAAGCCATCTCATGAACCTCTGATTTTGATCGATTTACAATGCTTGAGACCTATCAGGCAATTAAAAATGAAAATATTCATTCAACAAACCTGATGAAATTTATCGACATTCGTTCAAATACAAATAGGTGATTTGCTATTTTGCCTTAAACATTATCGCTAAAAGTGGAAGAATATATTATATGAAGGAAGCGTGGCTAAAATGCTTCCACGATCTCTTTGAACATGGAAAAAATTATTCAGAAAATAAAATATATACAAAGGCTAGAAACAGATAGAATAGACGAAAGATAGAATCTCAAGAACTCATTTGTAATTTTACAACTTAATTTTAATTTTATAACAGAATTCTTGTTTTTTTTGTGTTTTTTTGTTTTGCGATTTTACCGAGGCTTTGACTGCGACTCGCTGTCATATCGCCTCTTCTCTTCTAGAAGGGGATCCGTCGATCAGGTCCTCACTATTATTCTGTTAAATAGCTTTATAATTATTTTGCCTAGCTCTTCCGTCTTTCTTTCTTTCTTCTTTAGACGTCAGTATTTTATGCACCAGAATTGCTCTCCTCCGCTATTTATTTTTCATTTTATCCCTATGATAAACTGCTCGGCACGTCACAGCCGAAAAATAATATTTGGGAAATTTTGGCACGCATACGTAAAAAGGTTCGCCATCCTTGGGATAGGGTGTATACAAATCAGGAAGAGAAGAGCTCTTCTACGACTAAAAACTATGACAACTCGACAATATATTTTATTTTACCTTTATCGGTGTAGGTAGGACCTACCATAAATAAAGTTTATTACGTATAAATGTCTTGTTTATTCTACGTTAACTCCGGGCTGTCCAGTTTTCAAAGATTAAGCGAGGTGATTGACCAATTAAAAATTAAATCATCCGATTCACCCATTAACCACTTAAAACCTAACCTCGCGCACTGTCGGTTAATAAGAGGCGTAGGATTTGACAAGTTAAAATAATTAGTGCTAAAATTTTTCAAATTCCAATTCCCTTTATGATCAGTATTGTCTCAATTCATATCTGTATATTGATGTAATAAACGGCTTAAGGTCCATAGCACGCAGTAGCGAAGGGTGGAGGTAGATTGTTAAATAGTGAACATTAAACTTTGTTAGTCATACGTATTTGTTGCAACGTTTTTCTATTCGTATAATTAATTCGTATAACCAACGTATTCTTATTTGTCCGGTGGTTTTTTCTCCGGTACAAATCTTGCAATAGATCTTGAACTAACTTCCCGACTAGCTAGACATTTGAGAATTTTATAATATATCAGAACACGATGCCAATGCATTTTTTAATACTTTTAGTCATCTTAAATAGAATTGAATTCATTTTCAGATAATTCTGTTTTGTATGAAAAATTATTTCGACACCCTTATTGGTTGCTAGGGGTCTGGGGTCTTAGCAACTAAATTATTAATATATACGTGCGTTACTATGGAAATCAATATGACATTTTAGTATTATTTCTATCAAGTACACATTTTTTTGATCGTTTAAGCTGGTCAAGTCAAGTTTATATGATTCAACAGAAAATTTAAAAACGTTGTATGTAAAAAGTTCTTTTTATCTTGTAATTATTTTTATTGAATTAAGACTACAATTTACAGATGGTATTGGTTAGTTTTTTAGTTCAATGAAAAAATACGTATATCTGACAAAATCTAGTATGCACCATTTATACCGGATCTAGCCTACCTCCACCCTTCGCTACTGAGTGATATAAATTTAAATGACACATTATTTAAAAAAAATACATATTTTATAAACTTTGTCAAATCTACAAAAAATATATTCCCATACTTAACAAAATTTATGTATCTACATTAATACTTATTGTTCCATTAAAATTCAAATAAATTGTATAAAATACTGAATTCGGCAATCATTAAACGTTATTATAAAATTACATTATCACTTATAATGTCATATTTTTGTAACAAAAATACTTTTTTTCATTGAGTCTGTTTTTGCTGCAATAATAATTATTTTCTGCACAGAATTCTATTATCCTACACAGAAAAAACATTGCTAATGTGCATTTATGTTTTTTGCTAAAATTAGTTTATTTTTACTAGAAGACTATTTTGACAAAGATATGTTGTTGTTCTGTTTTTCTTCAGAAAAAATATTACAAAATTCTATTGATGACTATAATATCTACACTAAGTATTTTTTGTGACAGTTCTAATGAAATACATAATGAACTAATTTTACAACGTTTTTATTAGGTCGTATTCTTATTTGACCGGTGGTTGTTTGTCCGGTACAAATCTTCCAATCGATTTTAACTAACTTCCTGACTAGCTAGACATTTGAAACTTTTAGAATATATCAGAACACGATGCCAATGAATTCTTTTAATACTTTTAGCCTTCTTTAAGTAGAATTAAATTCATTTTCAGTTAATTCTGTTTTGTATGAAAAGTTATTTCGGAAGAAATCCGTAATCCAATCCACTATTATTGGTTGCTAGGAAATTATTAATATATACGTGCGTTACTATGGAAATCAATATTAGTGTCAAAATCACATTTTAGTATTATTTCTATCAAATACAATTTTTTTTGATCGTTTAAGCTAGTCAAGTTTATATTATGATTCAACAGAAAATTTAAAAACGTGGTAAGTATATAAAAAGTTTTATCTTGTAATTATTTTTTTATTAAACGAATGATTCACGAGATTTAAAAATGTACCTAACATTCAAATTATTTGGAGATAGATAATTTTGAAAACACTTGTTGAAAATATATTACAACCAATAGAAAAAAAACTTTTTGAAAAAAGCAAGACACCCCACCCCGCAGGAATCGAATCTGCATCTCTCGGGTATCGAGCCCACGCACATAGTCCACTATGCTAAAGGGGTCATACTTAATTGTGACAAATTTTAACTATTGGCTTTTAATATTCACTGAAGCGCCTTCCGAAATAGAGCTACCCACCACAAGCCGATCATATTTTAAAGAGCATTCAGTATATACATTTCATGAATACAGGTATTCAATAGGAAATATCGAAATAGCGGTATTGCTATCCCTGGCTTCGATGGCTGATGCTTTTCCCTCGAGTGGCATTTTATCTTTTATGATTTTACCCTTGATCTGTTTTTTTGGTTTGGTATTTATTATTTTTTAATACCCGGGGTGGGAGGTTTCTGACACTTGCACTTAGGTCAAATGACAGACTGGTTACTATCTTTTGTTATTTATTTTATACACGAGGGAAAACATAGGCCGCTACTTATTTTGATTCGTGTCCGTAAATTTGTACGTATGCAGTTCGCCGTATCACACTTCTCCGTGAAATGTTGTATCGGAAATATATTATGGTCGTATATTAAAGACCGTCGAATCTCTTTGGATCGTATAGATAAAATTCTTGTCTAAATAAAACACGATTCTTGTTGGTCTACTGTAAGCCAGCGGTAATTTTTTTTTGAAAATAGCTAATATACTAGATTAATTGTTAGGTTAGGTTAGGGTAGGTTTTCTTTATTGAATTCGTGAATTTTGTCTAAATCGGCCATGAAAATTGCTGCTGTTCCCACCTGTGTTTCAGTTAACACACTTGTATCCATATTTGTATCGGAAATATTATATTGCCGTATATTAAATACCGTCCAACCTTTTTGGGTCGTATAGTACTGACATAAAATTCCCCTCTAAATAAATAAAACACGGTTCTTGCCAGTTTACACTTTACAGAAAGCCAGCAGCAAACAAATTTTGAAAATAGCCGATATACTGGATTATTTGTTAGGTTAGTGTAGGCCTCCGAATCCTCGGCTAGCTCCGGGCCTGGAGTGGAGGTACATAAAATTTCTTGGAGAGCAGGTAGGCACTTATTATAGTTATTGAAACACCAAGTTCTATATTATATACTAATTTATTAGAACCATAACCACAATATTTATCAAATGTCTAATTTAATTAATTAAAAGAAAGTCAGTAGAACACTTATTATTATAACTTATGATTTAATATCTTATTATTAACACTACGCTAACGCCAGCGAGATTGCGCGAGCACGGGACCTTGTTAAGAAAGGTTGAGGACCGGGTCCAATGATCAAGAGAAAAAAAATACGCGAAAAATGGCTAAGTCGATGATTGACGTTTCGCCCGCGATCTGTCAGAGTGACAGTAGGTATCGAGGTATGGGTAC
This sequence comes from Rhyacophila brunnea, assembly GCF_057557595.1. Classification (NCBI taxonomy): domain Eukaryota; kingdom Metazoa; phylum Arthropoda; class Insecta; order Trichoptera; family Rhyacophilidae; genus Rhyacophila; species Rhyacophila brunnea. The sequence continues at coordinate 22,353,332 of NW_028232904.1, read as the reverse complement.
CGACCAGTAGGTATTTGTACCTTGGCGAATACCTCTTCACAAGTCTCGGCGACTTGTATATAAAAATGCGGATAAAATTACGCCGCTGACCTTCGCAGGTTCAGGGTCGTAAATGCGAGCGAAGACTGATAATGAAATTAAAAATAGTGGGTTTATATGCAAATCTGGCCGATTTCATCCCTTAGCTCAACGTTTTTCGGGTGACAAAATTAATTAACGGTTTCCTTACGAGAGTGGCGGAAATTGTACAATGACTAATTACCCGCGACATCTACGTAAGGGCCGACTAAGTAAAATTATGGGCGCGAGTCGACGCTCGCCGGTGGGCGGCATCGCTCACGCGTCACGTACGTACTTCGAGTACCTAGTAGTACCGAGAGCGCGTAATTGATGTAGCAGTACCGCATTGTTTCTGGGCCAGCCCCACGAAAAACGCACCTACGAAGGCGTGCGCGGCATCGACGGATTTGTGGTTGAATTACCTATCGATACAGCACACCCCCCGCGTGGTGGCGCTCTTCATGGCTGAGGGAGGGGCGTTCCCGCGGCGGCCGGCTTTACGGGCCCTAGCGGCGCGAAGGTACCTCTCACTCAGAAACAAGAGTACTACAAAGTTAGCCTGGATGATAAGGTGTCATATGCCAGTGGTTAAATTGACATATTTGCGGCACCAGGCCTACGACAGCGCATACCAATCCTTCGGCCAACTACCGTTGGGGGGCTCAACTTTGAGGCGCCCCGACGGCCTGAATACCTACTTGACGTTAGTCTAAAAACATGAACTCGGTAGATTGTTAATTTAACTACAAAATAAAAGCTTGATATTAAACAATATCAAGCGGGGAAGTTACTTGATTCTAATTTATAAATGTACTGGTCGCGCAATCTTTCTTACATTAACAGCTAATATAGCTCGGCGTCGCCACAGGCACACACTTACGACTAGTTGACGGATGTTATTCCGTCAACCAAACATATAGGCAGTAATAATTGCTTAGTACATACTCATACCTCGCCGATCAAAGATTTCCCGCACTTTATTCCAGTACGTGGTCTCTTTGATCGACCAAAATCATTGATCCGATTCTCCCGTCGCGCGTGAGCGTGATGCCGTCATACACGCGAGCGAGAGGGGCTCTGTCACTGCAAAGCGGGCAAATTAGTATCGCGAAATCGATTTCTACACATACGACAGAGACGCCGTCGTATGTCAGAGCAGGAAAGCTGCCAGAATACCAATTCGGAAACGCCGCGCGCGGAATGGCCGCGAATATTAAAATCGGATTTAATATGAAAAATTAATTACGCGGGATCGTGATTATAATCGGATCGATGATTGCCCTACGTGTTGCTATGCTTTGTGATTGCACGTATACGTACAAATGGGAGCTTTCGCAACAGGCCTATGAGCATATGTTAACAATTATTGTGCCGTGTACGTGCGACGCGTAGCGACATCGAACTATATACCTTAATATTACGTACATCTTAACTACCTAAATTATTACATACCATTAACGCCCATCCATAAGTCCCCCTTTATTACTGTTTTATCCTTTGCATTACATATGAATATTATATTACAATTTACACTATACATTATCATTACAACAAATCATATTTAATTTAATTACCCTTCACATATTATATTACAAAAAGAAATTCAATCTTATACCATATTACCTATTACCTATTACCTTTATTTACATGGTCTGTGGCGACCGACTTAACCATCCACAGTTCACTCTGAGAAGCCGTGGGGCCTGTCAGAGCAAACTGCGGGACTTAACATATGAAATATTTTGTTCAGCTTTGCCAAGGGTCATCATCATTTCATCGGTGGCGCATTGACTACCAGGGTCAGACCGAGCGGCTGGGTGGCACTACTCCTTATGGGAGCGCCCCCCACAGGGGCAGAAAAACCTGTCGGTGACATTAGGTTAGGTTTTCATTCTTGAATTCATGAATTTTGCCAAAATCGGCTATGAAAATTGAAATAATGTTCATATTGAATCTAATAAAATTGGAAATCGTATAGTATACGATCATCTCTTTCCGATAGAAAGCTCACGGCGAACTGTGCTATGGTGAATGTTTTACGTACATTTACATTGTAGCCAGTCGCGGTTTGACGTCTTTCTAGGTAGTAGGGTTTCTACTCACGTAGGGGTCATTTGATTTGCTCCCCAGTATGCGTATACTAACGCTAATGCATTAACATCTTTTATAGAATAGTATTTGTACCGCAGCTACGGGATGGGACTGAGTGATCCCCGGTCAACAAAAAATAGACGCCATAGCTTTCTTAATTTGTACCTAGGTGTCACCGTGAAATATGGCGTATTCAATTTAATTACGTATTTTAATACCGTGTCATCATCATTATGATAATACATAATTTATAATCATTGCTTTATTTATTTCTATAATAATAATAAATATCCCTATAAAATTGCGACGCGTTAAGATGGATAGAATAAATTAAACAGTTCGCTTAATCATGTAATTAAGTAAATATATTATGACAATGACAAAAATATTGGTCGTGTATTTTTTACATGATAACGATGTGGGGATCATCCCTACAAACCCTTAAGGTAGAGCCGCCACTGATTGTAACCATTTTGATTTGCGGTTGCGTCTAGCCGTCGTAATGCGCGATGAGTCTTTTTTTTAGTTCCAGGTTCCCTACCAATGTGTTTATCTAAAATTCCAAAATATTTCGAATAACAAGAAGTGTTTTTTGCGATGTGTATTTCATTAAATCTATCGTCACACCAAACACTTGCGTACTTTGCTCAAAAATAAAAGTCTATAATTTTTTTCTGTATGAATAAATCTTTGATGTTTTGTTGCCATTTTTCACTGTCGATTTTTTTACATTGAGATTGACAGATGATAATAGTACGATAATTAATTTTCAACAATTATTATTAACGTAGTGTTAACAGTTAAAAAATCTGTTTTTTAGAAAACCTGTGAAATATTGCCACACTGAAATTATAATTGAAAAAATACAATACATATTGATACTCTTGACAGTATTTCAATTTGCATAAAAAACATACGTTTACTTTGTGAGTGTTTTTTTATCTCACTTAGCTAATTATCTTGGATATAATAATATTTCATTGTAGAAATCTCAAGTTCTAATTCTAATTCAAATCTAAAGTACAAATTTTAGTCATCATTTTGTATGTAGCATTTCGACTGCTTAAATCTACAAACCAGCTAACTGCAATTTTGACAAAAAATGAGATTAAAAGCATGTTTTTTATACTCAAACAAAATTTCAAACTCCTAAACCTATAAATAAATGCGTTATCGTTCTTCACACAAAATAGCCAACTGCAGGTGCCCAATTTCCAATGTCCTAAATGGAACAACTCCGCTCTTTATATTATATAAAAGGGAAGCGAAAATAGTGTATTAATTCACAATGCAGATTGTTTGCAAAAAAAAAAGTCAACTGTATTTTTGGAATTGTTAAATTCCGCTTGATAGTTAAATTATTTAGTTTTTTCTCCTTCCTGAACAATAATTTGCCCAAATGGAGTTAGTCGGTTTGTAGATTAAGCAGTCGATTTATATTTTTATTTATAAAATATAACAGCTTTATCTGGTATACATATATGCAACAGGAAGCATTCAGATTCTTACAAAATATTACCTAAGTAGAGCATTAGATCCATTTTCATATTCATAATGTCAAATAAATGATACTAATGAAGTAGCTGCGGAAAACATAACTATGTTGCCATTCGATTATTTAATAAATATTTATTGGGAATACTTAGTCCGATATTTAATTTTATTAAATAAAAACACTGCTAAAGTAGTAAGTAAATAAATTATTTAAAGTTTATTTTATTATCTTTCCATTTATAAAAATTAATAATTAATTTATTAATCAATAATAATTCAATGTATACTGCGCAGTTCGGACACTCATTCATTCATAAAAGTATTAAAAGAATGCATTGGCATCGTGTTCTGGTATATTCTAAAAGTTTCAAATGTGTATCTAGTCGGGAAGTTAGTTAAAAATTGATTGCAAGATTTATACTGGACAAACAACCACCGGACAAACAAGAATACGAGCTAATAAAAACGTTGTAAAATATTGAACAACTACTGTCATTGTATTTTTATTTATGCGTGCAAATTGGCGTTATTTAGATTGAAGTTGGTTTGACGTTCTATGCATGCTCCTCGAAGTAACAAAGGATGAATTTTGTTTATAATACTGTAGGTTTTTGTTGTTTTGATATAATCCTTTTCGCTTCTTTGTTATAAAAACGAGCATCATTGACCTCTGTCCTTGAATATAATAAATCTTATTTAATTGTTCCACTATTAATTATTTTGATATGTGCACTCACTAGCGACAACGTCTTTTTACGACAAATCAGGTTTTGCAAAAAAGGCGTAAGTATTAAAAGTAAGAGGTATTTCTATATATATATTGCTTGTTTTCGCAGACTTTTATCTGTTGTCTATCATTGACACTAGGCTTTATGCTTTCGATTCGAGGGGCAGGCTATTGATAATAGTCACTTAATTTACGATCGGATAAATAAATCTGGACGAAACCGGTCTGGAAAGTACCATAAAATTTTTACGTTTTATTAAATTAACTTAAGGCACTTCAGCTGGAACACGGTCTAAAACGATCGTGACTACGCGACGCGAAGATTGTGCAAACGACGCGTGCAGAACAAAACATAATTTGTCATAAAAATTCAACATGCGTCCATTTAATGTTATGTTTATTGTTCTATTAGTAATAATAAAAATATATTTATTGGCATGTTTTCTTTTTCAAGTAAATGGGTATCGTTTTTTAGTCATCTTTACACGATTTAAGAATTCATTCCCCCGACGCCATCACAAAACAAATCGACGTCTTCACAGCTCGACTTTCGCTCTCCGATTGGCAGCGAATCCGAAATTTCGTCGCACCTATAATTGAAAATTATTTGCCGTGTCACTGAAGTATGCTTTTAATAATAAAATGTAACGTTTCCTTTTAAAAATCTCCGTACATACAAAAATCATTGTCGTCTACAAGAATTTGAACATATCTTTTGTTAGAAATAAATATGTACCGGCTAACATTTTTTTCGAAAAAAATATCCAAGTAAGTGGCACCAAAACATCGTTTATAATTATTTCCGTTCTTACAAAAATGTTTTATTCATATTCGCACTGAATGTCAGTTGTACGAAACGGTCGGGTTGCGAGTGTTATTTTGGCTTCGCCTACAATATAATCAGAATAGACTTCAGAGTAATAATATAAAGAGAGTAGCTATTGTACGGCAAAATGAAGCCTTGTTTCTCGCGGATAACGCACAGTAAAACTTCAATTTTATTATTAATAAATTAACTACGAAACTTTATACCATCATGTTGCTTCTCAGTACGGCAACCAAAATATTTAACCATATTTTCTACTAAATTAACTAAACATAATTACAACTAACTTTATATTTAAAAACAATACATTTCAGCAATGCGTGCTAGCAGTTTTTCATTAAAATTAATATTTACCGGCGACGTTTCCGAAAAATATTTAATTCAGCCGTAGAAATTCTATCTTACTCTAACGCGTCTTACGGAGATATAAGCGTGCCGAATTCATTCTCATTCGCACTTAGGCCCGTTTCAGACGGGACATCGCTGTCGCGCTCGTATTAATATAGGAGGCCTTTGTATTCGAATAAAGGGGCCATTGTATTATGTTTATGAACGCCCCAGAGCTAATGAGTCAACGCGTGCCCGGTACACTTTTCCGTCGGCCGCTACATTCTCAAGCCACAAATACACTTGTTTTTATTACCGCAGTCAGTTTTATGTTCTAATTTATAACGCGAAATTATGCGTCGGCTCATTAGTTATGGGGCGCTCATAAACATAATACAAATGCCCTTTATTCGAATACAAAGGCCTCCTATATTATATGAAGCATCTGATTACAAAAATCGACAAGTCCACAATTCAATATTTTCGGGAAACAACGTTTTTATGTTTCAAGCTTCAATTATTTGTTTTAACGTGAGATTATTTTTTCCGTTGTTTTCTATGTCGAAATTAGAACCAAATGGCAATTTGTTTCAGCCGATAAACTCTTAAATGTAATAAATATAGGCAAAATAGAATTGGACGTAGTGCTATTTGTACCTCACTTTTTAATTTACTCCGCATAAGGCACATATTTCCGTGGCACTGTCATGAATTTACTAGATGCTACATCATGGGAGACGCCCTTTAAGGCCCTTTATTTTGCCCTACAAGCTTTAAATAATATGAAACACGGACTTGGCGCTTTTTGTAATAAATCGAGACTTGAAATATTTTTTTTCGTAGAGTTATGTCGCGTTTTGGAATTTATAGATCAATACATATTGTGTAAAATTATACAAAGAATACGTGCGTATTTTTTTCTCGATTTTGACCAAATGTGGACGTATCCCTTTTTGGAATTAGACGCCTCATATAAGAACGCGACACCGTTGTCCCGTCTGAAATGGGCCTTATGGTTCGTTTATCTTCAGGCATTGCAATAGACTTTATTTTAAGAATGTATTCTAATATAATAAATTTTATATAGTTTGTGGTCAAAATTACACGTCCAGTATCATCGGCTCAAAAACTGATGCCAAATATCGTAGACGATCATTAATAATAAATATCCATAACGTAAATAAAACGATTATATTAGTATTTAAATTATCTATTAAATTATCATCAGTGCAGTATTTGATTTTCAGCCTCAACTAGTATCTAAATGTATGACATTCTTTATTTTATTATTCTTGCATATATTAAACGAGCAATTAATAATATACACAATTAAAGTTCTGGCCCACATATTTACCTAAGTTATTTTTTCTTAATTTTCTGCACCCTAGAATATGCTAATATTAAGCGGTGTATAATGACCTGCTAACCTTCACATGACGATACATACTAATGTCATTTTTAGATTTAAAAAATTAAACAAGTTTCTATTATTTTAATAAATTAGAATTTGAATTTGAATCTCAGTAAATGCCTACGATGACCGAGCGGTATCGTGTCGGTTTATAATGTCAAATTCGTTTTTTTTTTTTTTTAACAGCGAACATTACAAATTATAAATTTGAGACGTTCACAATATGACATTTAAAAGCAAATAAATATTATTAAAACAATGTAAAGAAGAAAGAAATATATGCAGTATCCAGTATAAAAAGTAAACAGGTACAAGAAAAAATAATATAAAAAACATGGAAGCACACCGAATGAGCTAAGTGGACCCTATTATTTAAACATTTATAAAACAACGTCCACCTATAATACCGGGGGTCGGCAGTTTATCAGGTGAGAAGATCCAAATTTGTAAAGTAAACAGGATAACAAAGGTACCAGAGAGCCGCAAATATTATGTAATATATATAATATTTGGGGAAGTTCAAGATTTTTCATGAATAAAAATAATTAGAACGGCGTTTATGGATTGCTTTTGATAGCTTTACTATATCTGGGAAATAGCTGCTTATATTTTTACTTGAATACATTAATAAATAATATAATAAGAATAAATTTTCATCCGTTATTCTGCTTCTAATTTTATTTTTTATTCGGTTCATAGATGAAAATGTTTGTTCGCATATTTAGAGCCAAATATTGTGAAAATACCAAAAGCTAGTTTATTTAACGCGTCATATTAAACTATTCCATGTATCAAATAGTATTGTTTCTATTTTAGGCAGTTGTTTTATAGCTGTCTACTTGTGCTGAGAAATCAAAACTAATAAGTTATTAGGCTCCTTGAGATGAGGTTTGGAGTTTATGTCTGAAGAGCCGCAAACGTCTATGCAAAGAGCCGCATGCAGCTCGCGAGGTGCTTATGCCGACCACTGACCTATACCATCCTCGCCTAGGTGGAATATATCAACATCCGAAACGATTTGGTTGAACAGAGTTATTACACTCCCAATTGGCATCACCAATGGCAGGTTAGTTCTGCACCTTGAGAGAACAAACAACTGATGCTACCGATTTCTAAGATAGTTATAAGGGACACATAAGCCAATACTACCAAGAACGGCAGAGTTCTCATTTAGGTACACCTGCACAGTATGTAAGCATAGCCAAGAGAAAACTAGTTGAATAAAGCCATGGGTAGTATCTAGTACTTACTATATTTAATTATATATTTAAAAGGTTGTGTTTCACTATACAAGATGTTTCAACCTATCAAAGCATGAAGGTCTTCCAAAAACTGGTCGATTGTTCCTCTATCAACATTGAAGTTTTTTTGCTAATTTTATTATTTACTATCAAAATACAATTAATTAAATACATGTGACAGCGAGGCATTATAAATATTATTATATTATTATCGGGCGTGCGATAAATAATTCAAGTTTTGGCTGTAAGCAAGATGAAGACATCAATTAAATTGAAATTTTCTTAAAATTCGATAGATTAAAGCAGTGGTTACCAACATTTTTTTTGCTTCACGGCACACTATTAAAATTATAAAATTTTCGCGACCAATGAGATTAATATGGACGAAGCATCTGGAAAAAATGACACTCACTTTTTTGTCGGGTCTGCGAATGGCATAATCTGTTCTAACGCCATTACAATAAAGGTGATATTGCTATAAATTCCCGATGCTTTTTGTCGGGTCTGCCGAATGGCATAATTCATATTTTAATATCAATATCGCTCGCTCAAATGAACATTGACACTAGAAACACTGTTCTAACGCCATTACAATAAAGGCGATATTACTGATATTGCTATAAATTCCTAATGCGTGATATCGCATAATGGAAATTGCGAAATTTTGTCACGTGACGTCTATCTATACATGTGCGAATGTCGCTATGCGCGAATTTACTTGCTAGCTACTGTACAGAGTGCGTTGTCCATTAATAGTGTCATTGTTCGCGACACACTGGAGAATATCGTCCTGAATAAAATCGAAAAATATTTTTAGCTATCCTAGCCAATATTATTTATCCCCATATTTAGCTAAACTTTTTCAGTCAATCGTATTTGCTTTCATTGAACTAAGACTACAATGAGTAGACAGTGTTTTTTAGTCTTTAAAATTCAATTAAACCCTGCCTAATCTAAGCCATAGTTAATAACAGTAAAAAATTATACGTTTATCTATAAAATATTTGAAATTTTTTCATTAAATCTTACATCATTTTAGATATTTTATAGATAGAAGAATATTTTTTATCGGTTATGGTATGGTTTAGGGCGCTTAGGCTTAGGTTTTAATGAATTAAAAAAAAATAACCAACACCATCTGTAATAATATGATGTATTCTTAATTCAAGAAAAACAACTAAGCATGACTTAAAAAGTGTGCACTATTTTTGTTGAATCTCTCATAGCATACCTAAACTAGTATGATTTGATTTAGGCAGGGTTTAATTGAATTTAAATAAACTAACCTGCACTATTTACAAATTTAATTGTATTCTTAGTTCAATGAAATGAAATAAGTATGACTGACAAAGTTTGTTGTGCACTCACTATTCATGTCGAATCTTAACAGCCTACCTGCACCCTTCGTCACTGATGTCGACAGCATTTTTTTGTGTAACAGAATTTCTAATGAATAAAACAAAATATTTTCTTGTATATGTAATTTTCCTGCTAGTGCCGCATTAGGATTATAATTTCTCTTGATAATTAATTATTTATAATAAGCAGAATATAAATTAAGAACAAATTTATGAGGCACCTAATTTCCTTTGCGAGTTGCTTAATACGAACAGAGTAAGCAAGAAAATTGTATTGCTTCCCGCCTTTGCATCAAAGAGTGTGGAAATTGTTTTATAATCGAGTCATGCTGTAGTTTTCTCTTGAAATTTTCAATTTTCTTCCGGCATTGTGAATACTTGTTGTGCTATGTCACATAATATGAATAAATAAAGTTAAGTGAATTCATATTAGTAAATCAAATTGGTGAATTACGTGACACCCACAATGGGGCAGAGATTAAAATTCTCGTCTTTTGCTACACGTGTTGCCGGTTGAAACTGAAGACTGAATGAAGACTGGATCTAATTTGCAATGTTGTTGTTTTTTTTTTTTTAATAACCTAATTTCTGTTTGCAGTGATGTACCGTGGGGATATGTATATCATACGTTGCTTAGAGGCGACACATTATAAAGAGCAAATGATTTCTATCTAGCTAACCATAGTTAATTTAAGTTAGGTTAGGTTAGGAGAAATAATATGGATGATATAACACCAAAGAAAACGAGATTCATTATTCCATGGAAACATTAATAAACATTTCTTTTATTCAACGAATAATTTACAAGATTTGAGAATGTAACATTCCATATATTGAACATAGGGACCTCATAACTTGAAAACAACTCAGATATATACCCACTAGAAAAAATCACATTTGAAAAAAAAAGGAATTTGAACTCGTATATCCAGTGGTATCGCGCCAATATACTTTAACCAATATTTGGCGAGAGCCGGACGTCGGTTAGTAATTAAGGTAATTAATATTCTTTGAGTTAAAAATACAAAAACTGATAGTCAATAATAACAGAATTTGATAAGAATTTCATGTAGGACCTAGTTTAAATTATTGCAATTAGGTAGGAGGCTCGTAACTTAATTGTTTAAAGCATATTGGCGCGATACCAGTTGATATACGGCTTCAAATCCCGTCGAGTATCGTATTTTTTTTCAAATGTAATTTTTATAGTTAATATAAAGAATTACAAGTTTTATATTTCACTACGTTTTTATTAGCTCGTATTCTTATTTGTCCGGTGGTTGTTTGTCCAGTACAAATCTTGCAATCGATTTTTAACTAACTTCCCGACTAGCTAGACATTTTAAACTTTTAGAATACATCAGAACACGATGCGAATGCATTCTTTTAATACTTTTAGCCATCTTTAAGCAGAATTGAATTCATTTTCAGTTAAGAAATTCTGTTTTGTATGAAAAGGTATTTCGACACCATTATTGGTTGCTAGGGGTCTGGGGTCCTAGCAATTATTGATATATATGTTGCTATGGAAATCAATATGACATTTCAGTATTATTTCTATCAAGTACAAATGTTTTTGATCGTTTAATAGTCAAGTCAAGTTTATATGATTCAACAGAAAATTTAAAAACGTTGTATATAAAAAGTTATTTTTATCTTGTTATTATTTTTATTGAACTAAGACTGCAATTTACAGCTGGTATTGGTTAGTTTTTAAAAATCAATTAAACCCTGCCTTTCAGTTAATTCTGTTTTGTATGAAAGGTTATTTCGGAAGAAATCCCTAATCCAATCCACTATTATTGGTTGCTAAGTGGGTGGTCCTGGCAACTAAATTATTAATATATACGTGCGTTAATATGGAAATCAAAATGACATTTCAGTATTCTATATTTGTTTGTTTTTTTTTTATTTATTTACTTCATATCAAGTACAAGTTAAAGCATATTGAGCATAATAAATGAACAGAAAATTTAAAAACGTTGTATACAAAAAGTTCTTGTAATTATTATCAATGCCTTTATTGAATAAACTGGTACATTGTCAGAATTTTTGCGTGTATAAAATGCAATTCTAAGAATTTATTCGTTGAATAATTCAGACGCCAGTGCCTCAAATGGTTGCGTATTTTTCAGATTCTTGTTGCTAATTTTTTTGCTTCCACGAAATATGGACGCAGGAAGCTACGTAGATTAATTTTTAATAAGCAGGTGTGCTTTTGAGAAATATGAAAGGATGTGGATCGGTATATAATTTTGGTCGGTTAAAATATTATTGATTTATTAATAATTCCAATACGCACTATTTCTACGACGCCAAATTTAATGATACGTTCTGGATTCGCAAAAACAAAATCGATGACAACTAAACACGTTCAATTTAAATTCTACAGGTTCGAGCAAATGAATTATTAAAATGTTTTCGAACGTACAGAAAGTAAATAATTATGAATTAATTACAGTCCGTATAATATCATCATCATCATCATCCGGGGTCAATCCACTGCAGGATGAAGGCCTCTCCAAGCTTCTTCCAACTCTCTCGATCCTGTGACGTTCGCTGCCACGTATTTCCGCCGAACTTTACCAGTTCGTCAATCCTGCGGCTTTTAGGGCGACCCTGTGGCCGTTTTGTGTCCGTTGGGTACCACTGGATGACGGTATTTGTCCAGCGGCCGTCCTTTCGGCGAGCAATGTGCCCCGCCCATCTCCATTTCAGCTGTTTGTCAACGTCTATCACATCGCGTACTGCTGTCTGCTTCCTAACCCATTCGTTTCTCTTACGGTCGCGTGATGCCCAACATACACCTATCCATGCCTCGCTGTGCTACTCTTAGCCTTTGGACATCTCTTGTGTTGAGGGTCCACGTTTCGCAGCCATACGTGAGTACGGGTAGAACACATTGGTCGAACACCCTACGCTTGAGACTCAATGGTAGGTCACTCTTGAAGATACTATTCAGACGTCCGAAAGCACTCCATCCCAGCTTTGTTCTTCGAGCAATTTCATCGTGCATGCTTCCGTCTATGGACACCTGCTGTCAGAGATAGACGTAGCTGCTGACTTGCTCGAGTGGGGTGCCATTAATACAGATAATAGCAGGGTCCGGAAAACAGTTCTGCATCACTTTTGTCTTTGAGACGTTTATTTTTAGGCCGACCGTTTGACTGACATCCGCGAGTTCTTGCATTCTACCTTAGAGGTCTTTCGGGTCTTGTGAAAGTCTAAGTCCTCAAGAGTAGTGGTGAATTCACCGTATAATATACCGAACTAAAAGCACTCTTTACGAGATACTTGTAAAGCCAGTGCTCACCTACGCACCGGAAACCTGGACATTAACTCTGCGAAATGAACGAGCCCTGAAATTTTTGAGAGAAAAATTCTCCACCGTATATATGGACCGATCAGGGACGGCACCAATTGGAGGAGAAGATATAATGCTGAGCTCTAGGGGCTGTACGAAGATTGCAGCGCAGTTCAATCAATGAAGATTGGGAGACTGCGATGGCTAGGTCATGTGCACCGTATGGGTGACAATGAACCGGCAAAGAGAGTGATGTCCAGCAATCCAATAGGGCGTAGAAGAAGTGGCAGGCCAAAGATCAGCTGGTTGGATGGAGCTGCTAGTGACTGCCGTATTCTGGGGATACCGAATTGGAAAGCGACCACACTGGATAGGGACAGGTGGAGAGAGCTGTTGGAGGAGGCCAAGACCCACACCGGGTTGTCGCGCCCCTGATGATGATGATGATATTATACCTATTATTAATTATTATTTACTTAATTATGAATACCGCCCAATTCCTACACCTAGCCCAGTATAATTCAGAAAAAAAATATTTATCTTTAAAATATTGTATAAACAATTTAACTTTGACACTTCTTCGTCGTCGGGATCTCGTGAGCACACCGCTATACGCAAATTAACTGTCGAAAAGAATCCCTTATACCATCTGTGTGTGCTTTAGCCTTAAGTGGCGGAGCACACTGCAAGAAGCCGTACGATGCGCGAAAGGAGCTTAAACTGCACACGTTTTTTACGCCTCTCGCGCATCGCATGGCCACTTGCAGTGTGCTTTGATAATAAGAGATAATTTTCATCAATATAAATCTTATACATTTTTTGTAGAATTATTAATAACCGTGTCCTTGCTTTTTCATACAAGGTGGTTTTTAGTAATTTTGAATAATCGCAAGCACCCAGGCTTTGAGAAAAACACATAAATATTGTTTCCCACCGTAAATCAAACCCAGAACTCTCGGGTGGAAGGCCAACGCCTTACGCACTGCACGACGAGAGCCGCTAAATCTTACACAATGATTAACGCTATACCTCAGTTGAGGCATGGTCTAAAAAGATCGTAACTAGGCGATGCGCGGATTGCGGGTCGCGGGTGCAAATGACGCATGCCGAATGAAATATAATTCTCATCTCCCTCGATATTCGATAGTAAATGCGAGGTATCCATAAAGGCATCTAGAAAAAAACGCATTTAAAGCTGTTGGAGGCATCAAAACTAGTAAAAACGCCACAAGCCAGATGTGTTTTTTGCAAGCTTTGCAAAATGTTAGATCTGGTAAGAAAAACTCTAAATTGGCAATGCTGGTAGGTACGCCACTGGTAAATTTCATCGATAATACATATATTATCTAAATGACAAAATAAATGACATACAATTATTTATTTACTTATGAGTATATACATTTTCAATTTTGCAAATAACCTAATAATATATCATTAGACATAATGAAAGTATCTAACTATCTATTTACTATCATTAACAGATGAATATTATTTCTCCATTAACATTTTATGCTATTCATGAGTACATGGCCTTGACTCTTATGTGAAAAGTAATGTCATTTTGTTTAACGATTTTAATAAGCTATTAGTAAGAATAATATATAATATATTTACAATAATTGTTAGTTAATTTTTGTACTTCGTAGTTGAGAGTTATTCGTATGTTTTGTATGTCACAAAAATCAACTGATGTTAATAAAAAAAACCTCTAATCTACGTGATATTCGAATTTATGCTAAATATTAATAATCGGTATTTCTACAACATAAAACATTATAAGCATTTGCTAATATCATGATACTATTTCATATAATAATTTAGCAGAAAAGGTCAAAGACATTTAAGAAAATGTGTAATATTAAATTCCACAAGTTTACTTCTTTTTGATGACAGCTATTTCGGTTGTAATACCATTATCAAGATTATAATATGAATATACAACTCGTTCTTGCTTGCTAGCAAATCGTTTTAATGGTATTAATTATTAGTTATGGTTTTGATAACGGTATTACAGTCAAAATAGCCAGTGACGTCCCTAGACAAAACGCCGCCCCTAGGCAGGGCCAAAATGCCGCCATTTTTTTTATACAGTACTTTATATCATCCTTTCATGACTCCAATACGTAAGAAATGTGTTGTATGGATACATTACTAGCAATATATATATATTATACTTACCACTAAATCTAATTTAAGTGCCATCTCTGCTTCAATAGACAATATTGCGAGTCTACAGTTTCATATAGGTATATTTAAAAATACACTTGACAACTTCCAAAACTCGCGTGTGACTGGCAAACATATTTTGGATTAGGTATGCACGTGTCATTGCTGTTCACCAAGAACGTCACATCCAAGAACAATGTAAGTAAACTAGACATCACAAATCCGACAAAAAATACCTTTTAGCCCCTAATTAATACATTTTGTTTCCAACCAGTCAGCTGATTTTTTTAATGGAAAGATATTTATGTTATTACTAAGTTTGTGCATGAGTCAGAGTATGGTCCTAATAGGTTGAGCAAGGGGCTGATATCCATTTCTCGTAAAAATAAAATCTGTTAATACAAACCTCCACTCTGTGGAGGCCCATATGATCCTATTAGGATCGGACATGGTCAAAAGAAAAAAAGAAGTTTAGGTAGCTTTTTCTATATATACCTAGTGATTCTCCTCGATTTGCCGCCCTTTGGGTAACTGCCGCCCCCAAGCGACGCTCAATCTGCCTACCCCCACGGGACGTCACTGAAAATAGCTGTAGATTAAAAGACATAAGTAACTAAAATTATTAAATTTAATATTATTAATATTAGGCAGTGATTTAATTTTTTACATACATTGTAATACAAAAATCATTCAATTCAATTTCAATTCAATTTATTTATTTTTTAACATAATATTGTGGACATTACAAATTATAAGTTTAAGACTTTCACAACATGACATTTAGAAACAAAGAAATATAAAACAGTATTACATAAAAAAAGAGATAGATCAGTAGATAAGTTAGATAGGTACAAGGAAGTACACCGGATGAGTTAAGCAGACCCTGTATCTATTGTCTAAGAGCAGACCCTATTTTAAGAATTTATAAAACAACGTCCACCTAATGATACACAAAACTTTAAATTATTTCTATGGTTTATTTTTCGTTAATTTTCTTCTTTCCTAAGTTTGATCCAAAGAAGATCACATTATGGAACTCCACTGAGTAGACGATGTATTAACATGTGTTTGATTTTATAACGATAATTGAATGTTAGCTACTTGCTCAACCTATTCCTGCTTGACTTCTATATATTGACATCTACGTCATGGCGCTGTATGAGATGATAGCATTACGTTGCGCTCTTTTTACATGCTGGCGGTATTGCAACGGTTTTAGTTTCAGAAACGGCCGCAGTGACATGCACGTCTCGATATAGAAGTCGAAGTGTAGTTCTATACTCCGGGTCCAAACACACATTGAGTGAATTTGCCAGACCCGAGATTTAAACAAGAGACCAACGACACTATAAGCTAATGTTTTTTGGATTCCCTGTCTGGAAAGTGAGCGGTAAATCATAGTAGATTATTTTTATCTGCGAATGACCCCCCCCCCCACATTCATCGGAAGCGTATTTATTTTACGAATATTTTTTTTACACTACATAAATTAAACAAATAAATTGAACTGAATTGCAGCCTCTTGCTATAACTTAATAATTCATTTTGGCATGTACAAAGAAAAGGAAGAGTTGGCTAAGTACTTTTTATTTTAACACATTTAACAAGATCTGTCATAAGAGACGACGAGCAGCGGACTGAATCTGAGGTACATGAGATTTTTTTAGGTATTTACGTGCGGTTTCACTCGTCGGTGCAAATAGTGACAAGATTCAAACTTGACATCAAAACTAGTCTCGTCCGCAACGTGTCGAATGCGTTGATGTGACGTAATCGTTATTCATAAAACACACGTTGCCAAATGGAGCTCCGCACATTGGTGGAATACGACTTTTTAGTTTTAAAAAAAATCAAGTGCTGCTAGCAACAAATCGCATGCGTCTCGGGCTGCGAGTCGAAGCCGCCAGAATGCATACGCACACCTACGAATTGGTCATCCCTATGACCCATTCCATAAATACATATCCACGTTTTGAGAGGTTACGCGCGACTGTCGCTGAGGTCTTCATATGCAACATCGGAGTGATGTTCTTAGAAGGTTTGATTGATGGCGGTGTGGCAGACAAGGTGAGTTTAGGTGTGAGAGCCGGCTTATAATCATGAAAAAAATGTGTAGGTATAAAAAAATGGATTTCTCCAGATAATTTAAAATTTCTCTAATACCAAGATTCAAAATCAAAATTCTCAACAGTCAGTGAAGCAAAGTAGGGGCATGTTATCGTGGTCTAGTGATAGATGTTCTAAACTCTAAAGTATGTATTATAAATGAAGTGACATGTTGATGATGCCAAAAAAACACCGTCTGTTTTTTTATGAATGTTCTTTACTTTACGAACAAAGTCTGATATCATCGATAACTATAATTATTTATTTACTAAGTAAAAATATGTTATTGTGAATTGATCCATGATATATGAGCGCTGCTTCCATCAGCGTTGTCAGACATCCCGATTTTTTCGAGACGTCCTGCTGTATATAATATATAGCTAAAATACACGCTTATTCATCAAATTATTCACAGAGCCCTGTAATTGAATCGTCCGAAAATGATTGAAATGATCTTCCAATCACAAGAAGAGGAGACAAACACTCTTCCTTATAACATAATAAGTTCTTAAAAATATTTTAAAGCTAATTTCATTTATTCTAAGCATTTTAACATCTAATTGCTATACCGAATGGGTATTTTCTCAGATGAATTAAAAATCGTCAAATGCAAGAACAGATGTTCTATTGAGTTGATAAAATTGGAATTACTTATTCAAATCAACATGATATCTATCATTTCACTCATGTGCTGAATTTTACCAATCCATTAAGCAGCAGAAAGAAACTCTGCAATGTATGCTTCATGTATGAAAGCCAGCATTTCCAGATAACTATTTTACCAAATCGGGATTATTATCAAAGTTAAAGTTAAGTAAAAAAATTCAGATTTAGAGATTCAAATAGGATTCATGGCCCCCACAAAGGGGGGTTACAGCGCTCTAGCCTAGAGGCCCAGGCATAGGAGGGGCCCGGTGTGGCGAGTCGTCCAGCTAAAGCTCAAATTACATTGGCAGATCGCGTCTGGCCCGATCGTCTGCCACGACTGTCAAACTTTATTCTCTATGGTTTTCAAGGATCGTAAGCGATCGGGACAAAAGTGGAAAATTTTCTATTATTCCGTCGTGCGATCCATTCATTATAGCAAGTGAAGATTGCCGAAAGCGTACGAAAATAGCCGAATACGCGCCCGCTCGCGAGCCACGCAAACGGTCGATCATTCTACTGCTCGATTTACAAGATTACAAGATGGCTAAATCTCAAAAAAATGTATGGACTAGCGCTTAGGACAGGGTCCTCGTCGAATTAATACACGCCAGTTGAAATATATCCATACTCGCTACAATTAGTCTTAATCGATTGGCTTGGAGATTCAAGCTCGTCCAGTTATTCATGATGTAAATTAACAATGAGTATACAAAACTTTCTATAAATGTCAAACGGCCGCGCAAATTTCAACAGATGCTCACTAGGTTTAATAGCTCAATTTTTTTAACGTAAAATTGCGCGGAAATACGTTCAGTGTAACCACCAATCTAAGAAATATCTATTTTTCGGTTTACCTATATTTTTAATAATAGCAACACTATGTTTATTTTAAACCAATCAAAAGCAAGGACCAATGCGATTGAATCGTTGCGTGTAATTGCAAATAGTGTTAAAACGTTGGCCACGACGGTTGTTGGATCGGGTTGGGTCTGCGCGTCTGCCATGTAATTAAGCCTTAAGTGTGATTAACATATCACAAATTTACTCTAATAGTAAAAAATATTCGCCTGCGGTACTACTTTACTTCATGTCTATTAACACAATCACTGCTGACCTTTTAATGACCACATTTAAATAGTGTTACAGGATTAACATAACATAGTTGCACTCACCCTCTAAAAACCGTACTAGTTTACAAAACTATGTGTACATTAATCGTATAATTAATTATACAAAGAATAATTAAGTATGTAGGTATACATAACAATGTTTATCATTGGCGTACCTACTCGAATAATTTGAGTAAATTACAATCAATAACTGTTATTATACTTTATCCAATATTCAAATCTTATTACTAGTATCAACAATTCCCCGTGACTACGTTTAGGTACATGAAATATAAAAACAAAATGTAGAAATAATATTCAAAATGAAAAAACAGATTTATTCAAATTATTAAAAAAAAAAATGATATTTATAACTTTTGGATCTTTAAATGGTTTTGTTACCCGTTTAGTATGTCATAAGGGAAGGGGAAAGCTGCTCGGTTCAACCAGCTTCTAGGACCATTGGACCCCCAACCTAGGCGCCAAAAAGACAATTTTTATTGCATTTAGAAAATTTGCGGCGTCATATCCCCACGTTAAGGCTATACTATAACTAGTATAACTGATGGTAAAACCATCCTCTTTCGTCTCAGTTTTGGTTAGCAAGGCTATACTTCAGTTGAGGCATGGTCTAAAAAGATCGTGGCTAGGCGATGCGCGGATTGTGCAAATGAAATATAATTTGTCATAAAAATCCAACATGCGTCCATTTAATGTTATGTTTATTGTTATATTACTAATAATACTAGTATATTCATTGACATCTTTTCTTTTTTAAGTACATACGTAAGGTTTTTTAGTCATTTTTACACGATTTAAGAATATTTTCATCCGACGCCATGACAAAACAAATCGACGTGCGGACACCTCGACTGTGAGTCTCCGATTGGCGACTAGTGAGAAATTTCGCCGCACCTACTGTTGAAAACTATTTGCCGTTTCACTGAAGTACGCTCTTAAGACTGTTCGGCAGTTTTGTATTAGTTTTTGTTACTTACTTCAATTTGCAAATTTGCCTCTACGTGCTCCTCTCTCCCATGGGTACTCTTAACTTTAAGAACTTGTCCAGATGACGCGTGTCTCGCCGCGAGTGTATGTAGGCGGATCAATAAAGTCAACTGTACCTCGACCACGTGCGAGACGTGACACGTAGCGAGTGCTTGTGGACGGCTCAATGAGGTCACATGTACCATGAATGCGCGCGAGTCAAATCGCACCATCTGATCAAAGCAAAAGTCATATAAATTCAGTCAAAGCACATTTGAGTGCATTGCGACTTCAGTCTTGGGTAATTGCTCCTGAGGAATTCCCAGTCATCAAAAAATGATGCTTCACACCAAATGTATGGTCACGTGATCACCCGATTAAGACCGGGTGTGGGGCCATTAACGTCAATGTCTGTTTGGACACAAAATGTGGACCTAATGGGTTGAGCACGTGACTAACATCCATTTCTCGTAAAACAAAAATCCGCTTCGTGAAGCGGCCCAGAGCCATATAGGATTATTTCTTTTTTTTCCGACCATGTCCGATCCTAATAGGATCATATGGGCCTCCACATAGTTAGTAGAGGTTTGCATTAACAGATTTTGTTTTTTACGAGAAATGGATATCAGCCACTTGCTCAACCTATTAGGTCCATACCCTGATACACACACAAATTAAAAAACAATAATATTATGTGTACTTGCCAGACCCAGGATTCGAACCTGGGACCCACGGCGTGATAGTCCAACGCTTAAGCCGCGCGGCCACCGTAGGATTATAGAGACGATTCAAAAATATATGTATTCGGTGGCGTTAGTTAGAGGCACTATAGTACTCTCAGACCACACAATTATACGCCAATGTTCCTAATACTAAAATTAATATTATTTTCATAATGCATTCCTCAGTCAATTAGCTGTCAATACAGGTGTTAATGTAAAGTTTGTTACCTATTTCTGACTATATCATTTACTTATTTACTAACTTATTAACTACGTAAACAATTCAATATTCAACTGGCGATATTGTTCTTTATTCGCAATTTCTTGTGAACTGATCATATTGAAAATCGTGTATATTTATGCTAACATAGATTATGTTTTCAATTTTAACGTCGAATATGGTGTCACGTTTTTGTCCACATCTAAAGTGTGCGTTGAAAGGGAGGTTTATTAGTAATTAATCTTAGACTATAGATACATCTAGACGCCCACCCATTGCATTGCTAAATGAAGAACGCATTCGTATTCAAATGTTCGAGACCATAGACCATTTCGCTAGTGCTCGCACTAGACGCTCAGAATTAAAATATAATTTTCTATTTTTTTTACGTTATATAGTATTTTTAAGCGGTCAAAATGCAACCATTAGGTAAAAATATCCATAATTTAAGTTATTTTAAAGAAACACGGTCACTTGATATTAAAATATATAATAATATACAAATAAATTATCACGAACATGTATCAACTTACCTATGAAACGTAATACCATCTTCTTGCTTATCAGTACGGCTACCACATTTTAATACAACACACAGAACCATCTTTTCTACTTAATTAACCAAAAATATTTACCACTGACTTTATGTTTAACACAAAAAATAGCAATTTTAGCAACACGGTTATCGACGCTTAGTTAAGCAATAAGGTAAGATTTGGAGGCTACACCGTAGCAAACCATCTCCCACATCTGTAAACCTGTTATCTTACTTTAAAGCGTGTCGCAGAGATTATAAGAGTGCCGAATACTTTCTCACTCGCACTTATGCATCGTTTTTGTTCAGGCCTGTAATTAATGGTTTTTATTTTATTTTCAACCGTGGGGCCTCAAAATGAGTCAGTGCCTCAGGCCACCACGTACCTAAAGTACAATCGCAACTAAGCTCGATTTAATATCTATGAATAAAAAAATCAATTTATACACAATTTTATTTTCTAGTAAACGTAAAATAATAAAAAAAAAACTACATTCAAACTATGAATTGTTAATAAATTTTCCTGCAACTTACCAAATTATATTTTATTGATAAAAATAACTGTAATATAATTAAAATATTATATTAATTCAACCTTCTCGTTTGTGCGTAGTATTCTTGAATATGTGTATATTATTATTATGAAGTTTCCTACAAACTTAGTTTAGGAAAAATGTCTCCGATGTTTTTATTTTCAAACATATTAGTAACTATTTTCCTGTCGATAATTTATCAAACGATTATTTTCCGACTGCCTTTCTACATGGCATGCTCGCTATTAGCTTTATTGAATGTTGTAGTTCACTTCTGCTCTTGAGACATTTTTGCCTAGTATTACGAGGGATCGTTTCCAATCCTGGTGTCCTAAAGAATTTGAATTTATATGCACATGTCAATTACCTACGTGGTCGCGGCTATGACTTATTATGGGTCAGAACCATTTCCTCGTGTCAAGCTTATCAGGCACCATCAGCGAGATATGCAAAGACTAGTCAATGCGCTTTTTCCAATTTTCAGTGATGTGCAGTGTATTTTATTTTTCAAATTATATTTTACTATATAACATTGTAGGTAATGATTTTATTTATTTTTTCTTCTCTCTCCTTTAAATATGTTTGATTAGAAATAGTATTTTTTCAATTTAAATCTCATGTTGTAAACGTCCTGAATTTTGATGTGTTATGTCCACAATGTGTGGTTCTTTAAATAAATTAATAATATAGCTGTAAATCGCAATATACGTGAACCATACAACGTCTAGCGGAGAACGGTGTTTATTCACATAGAAAATTACGATTACAATATATAAGTATACAATTCTAGTATTGCCGAGCATCTACAAGTCAGAAATCAGTGGTCCGAGTGTCCAGGTATTAGATGAGGTGACAATGATTTTACATTGCAGGGCAATATAGCCCATCTACAAGTCAGAAATCAGTGGTCCGAGTGTCCAGGTATTAGATGAGGTGACAATGATTTTACATTGCAGGGCAATATAGCCCATCATCGCTGTCACTATACCATAATTTCGTATTAACCGAATCCGGCGTACAATAGAAATTACGGCTGCCTTCTCGGAATTGAACAGCCACACTCTATGCAAGTAATCTGTATGGATCTTTAAGTTAATACTTACATTTTTTGCCAGAAACTTCATTATTTTGGCAAGAGCATTGGCTTGTTTTAGGAAGGTTTCGTACACTCAATTTTCATATAATATTACATTAATGTACATATATATTGATTTTATCTATTTGCAATTAATTATCTTTGTTAGGTAAATACAAACACGTTATTTATTCAATATTTTGAATATATTATCTAAATTAGTAATATTTAAAATTAATGGACTGCTCAAATCTTGGGAAAACTAACAATTCTGGGTTTCCATAAGTAATATTGTAATTAATAACTGACTCATCATTATTTTACATAAAGATTAACTTTGAATTTTCCTCATTTTCATTAATTATAAAAACAAGAAATAACATTTGATTGTCACACTTGTTTAATATGTATTCGAATGCTAGTGATTCCCAATATTTTGTTTAATTTGTAACATGTAAAAAGTTTTTGTATAATATCTTACACAGATATATAGGTTAGTGAATTTTTATACATGCATTTACCTAGTGTTATGGACATGGCCCCCACATCCTGAAGCGGGCCCCCAGGCTAGGATGTTTGGCAAGCCCCTCTACCTATCGCTAAGGGTAAAGCCAGTGTGACGCGCTACAGTAGCGTTTTCCATGGTGTATGCGGTAAAATTATATTTTTATAAAGGTATATTTTTAGTGATTTTTTCGTATTTTTAATATGTGCATCCATTTGAATTATGGAGTTGTCGAGTATCGGCACACAGTTAAAAATTGCATCGTACAATAAAATATTTTAATTATTAATAATTATTGAACTAAAATTGCGACTTTTTTTACTATAAGAGCAAATTTGTGGTCTGTGTTTATCTCACTTATCGGTCGACTCTTCACGTCGGGCCCTTCCTGAGCCCGGGCCCCTAGGTTAGAGCCCTGTCAGCCCCCCCCCCCTTGTGGGGGCCATTGTTATGGATGTGAGCATATCAGTGGATTTGTTTTGACTTTAATCCAGGGCTCGAAATGTTCTGGAACGTACCGTTGCTCAGCTCCGGTTCTTGAAATCTCCAAGACTATCGTTCCGTCTCGTAGACGAATTTATTTGACCTGAAATGGGATCACCATTTTGTAGTTGTTTGATATAATATCCAACTGCTAAGTTTAATTACAACGTTTTTCTTAGCTCGTATTCTTATTTGTCCGGTGGTTGTTTGTCCGGTACAAATCCTGCAATCGATTTTTAACTAACTTTCCGACTAGCTAGACATTTGAAACTTTTAGAATATATCAGAACACGATGCCAATGCATTTTTTTTCACTTTTAGCCATCTTTAAGTAGAATTGAATTCATTTTCAGTTAATTCTGTTTTGTATGAAAAGTTATTTCGGCGCCATTATTGGTTGCTAGGCGTCTGGGGTCCTAGCAACTAAATTATTAATATATACGTGCGTTATTATGGAAATCAATATGACATTTCAGTATTATTTCTATCAAGTACATTTTTTTTGATCGTTTAAGCTAGTCAAGTTAAGTTTATATGATTCAACAGAAAATTTAAAAATACATTAAGTTCTTTTTATCTTGTAATTATTTTTGATATGGATACATAAATTGATGAATACACACAGAACTATTTTAATGGTTGTTTATTGTTTCGTATCTATTTTAATATTACACTATAGTATGGCTTTATTATTTTGATAGTAGAACACAGTATGCGAGAAACGATTATTCAATTGAGATTTTATTTGTGAACTGCTTGATTGAAAGGTTTGATATCGACTAATATGACAAGTTCGAGTGACGACTAGGTACTTAATTATCATTTAAGATCGTTAGTTTTATTTTATGTTCATAGATCTTACTATAAAGTCGAGCTAAATTAGCAACTCTGGTTGATGTTTATAGCCAAGTTAATACAGATAGTTCCATATCGCGTTCTAAGATTCATATGTGTATCCTAAGTTAAAACTGTAAGAACATTATATGCATTGCTTAAACGGGTCTTGGACGATTCGGCGCCAGGACAACCGGCCATCACGCAATCGAATGAAATTATGGCCCGTTTCAGACGGTGTCGCGCTCGTAAATAATAAAGAGGCTTTTGTATTCAAACAAATGGGCCTTTGTATTATATTTATGAACGCCCCGAGCTAATGAGTCAAAGCGTGTCCGGTACACTTTTCCGTCGGCCGCTACATTCTCAAGCCGCCGATACATATGTTTTTATTACCGCAGCCAGTTTTATGTTCTAATTTATAACGCGAAATTATGCGTTGACTCATTAGTTCTGGGCGTTCATATACATAATACAAAGGCCCCTTTATTCGAATACAAAGGCCTCCTTATAATATACGAGCATATTTCCCCCCGTCTGAAACGGGGGTAAATAGACGTTCGTGAATTATATGTACTATTTTTTTAAAATATATATTTAATATTATTATTTATATTTAAATTATTATATTACTATTTAATACTTGGTTAGAATTTAGATATGCACACGAAAATAATGTTTTAGAGTTAGAGAAAAGAGTTATTTTCTTTTTATATAAATCCTCAGGCATGATATTTCTTAACCCGTAATAAAAAAACATTATGTTAAGAGCAAAGTGAATTAAAACTACTAAGTAGTAGGTATATATAAAATTATTAAAATTCCTCGTCTACTTTCTGTAGAAAATCGTAACGAACGTCTATTTATTTCATTTGATAATTGTCCTGGTCAGTGGCGAACCCAGGATTTAATATTGGGGGGGGCAAGGAAGAGAATGTAAATTAGTCCCATAGGCTCTTTTTCTTCTTCACAGCCTAATTTCTCGTTGATCGCCCTTTTGTCTATTGCACTCGGTGAACCTACACCATGGTCCCCACATCCTGAAATGGGCCCTCAGGCTAGGATATTTGGCGCCCCCCCACCTACCGCTAAGATTAAAGGCAGTGTGAAGCACTACATTAACGTTTTTCAAATTGTGTTTTAGTTCAAATAAAGGGTACTTCTACAGTGAATTATTGGCGATTTTTAATACATCTACTTTAATAATGGAGCTGTCGAGTATCGACACATAATAATCAAAAAATATATTGCACAACTATATAATTGAAAATGTTCATGGCCATGGAGTATAATAGCGTCGCAGGCGACTTTTTTACTATTAAAGCTAATTTATGATTTGTGTTTATTTCACTTATTTGGTCAACCCGACACGCCGGCCCCCCCACAGCCTGGGCCCCCAAGCTAGAGCCCTGTCAGCCCTCCCCAACCATGACCTACACCACTCTGGAATTCAGGTGGACACCGAGAATTTTTTGACAGTTCCATTAGGGATTGGGTTTCTAAAAAAAACTGACATTAGTGTTTCGAAATTTTTGTGTTAGAAATTAAAATCTAAGACATTTTTCTAAAAAGGGTGCTGTAGAATTACAAATTATTTTTTTGCCATGTTTTTATTTGTCTTAGCCCAAAGGTATAGTTTATTGGTTTATATCTGATAATTTTCAGGGCCCCTTCCCCACTCCCACTGGTCCTGGTGTCCAGTTATTCCATTCCCGGTTAAACGCATTAAAGATAGCGGGAGATCACTGTTAAATAATTTGTTTTACGTTATGACTTACATAATATTACAATATTTATATAAACGAGTATATTAAATATGTTGCGGAAAACTTTACAGTTTAATTATGATTCATATATTATTATAATCGGAATAAACAATATTAATTATATTTGAATAAATTAATAATACGCTACTTAAGTAAGTAGCTTAGTAATGGATTAATTAAGTATTGCACAATATAAGTGAATTTTACGATTACTACACGAAAATTAAAATTCACATTTTAGGTCATCAGTTTTGGTCTGTTATGTCAAGGTCAATGCAATACGGTAGAAAAATGAAAAGAGTAATTATTACGACGGAATCACATTGAGTAAATAACCAATTATTAATTAAAGACGTTTGCAATATGATATTTAGAATAAAAATGAACAGCTAAATTAAATTATAATATAAATAGAAAACAAATAATAATCTTTTAAAAAAATATAAACAAATTTGTTACTTAAAAAAGATATATTACACTGAGCCTCCAAGAATCACTGTCGCTCGCAAGGCCTGAACAAAAACGATGCATAAGTGCGAGTGAGAAAGTATTTGGCACCCTTATAATCTCTGCGACACGCGCTAGAGTAAGATAAAAGGTGTACAGATGTGTGAGATGATTTGCTATGGTGTCGCCGCCAAATCTTAGTTTGTTGCTTAACTAAACGTCGATAACCTGCGAGCGCGTGTTGTTAAAATTGATATTTTTTGTGTTTAACATAAAGTCAGTGGTAAATATTTTTAGTTAATTAAGTAGAATCGATGGTTTTGTGTGTTGTATTAAAATGTGGTAGCCGTACTGATAAGCAAGAAATGGTATTACGTTTCATAGGTAGTTGATACATGTTCGTGATAATTTATTTGTATATTATTATATATTTTAATATCAGTGACCTAGTGTTTCTTTAAAATAACTTAAATTATGGATATCTTTACCTAATGGTTGCATTTTGACCGCTTAAAAATACTATATAACGTGAAGTGCGAGCACTAGCGAAATGGTCTATGGTCTCAAACATTTGTGTACGAATGCGTTCGCTCGTCCACAAACCAAACGCACGGCACGCAGCTTCATTTAGCAATGCAACGGGTGGCGTCTAGATGTATCTATAGTCTAAGGTCGCTCGCCAATTTTCTTGCGTCATTCCAATTCACAGCAGCATCCCATAGCTCTGCCGTATACACTATATAGATAATATTTACTATTTAATGGCCTTTTGGGACGCCGGAATCTAGTAGGCTTGAAGAACAGGCAAGGCAGTTTGAGTTTCTCATAAAATCAGTTCTATAACCGTTTTTATTGTATAAAATTATCAAATATATGTGCTTTGTAGAATGTGTTATTAATTAGTACAGAAGTAAATGTGTTTTTTTGAAAATTTAGTGCCGATTATCGATTACCTATCCCTCGATTTAAAATCGTGTCCAGTTTTCTGCGATTCTCCTCAAAATACCATAATCCCTGCGTGGATCTGTTTGATCTGTTCTCTTGCCTTTTACAAATTAAGTTGCTCCAAAGTTCACGACTAATTGTATCTGGATGACTACTTTTAAAAAAAAAAGTATTATTCTTTTCTTGCATTGCCGGTCTTATCTATGTACTTATATACTTTTTATGTTTTTTTTCTCATTCTCTATTTTTCTTTAACGATTTTCAATAACTGTCTACAGTGACGTCCCGTGGGGGTAGGCCGATTGAGCGTCGCTTGGGGGCGGCAATTACTCGAAGGGCGGCAAATCGAGGAGAATCATTTGGTAATAATAGAAATAGCTACCTAAATTTAGTAATAACGAAAATATCTTTCCATTCAATAAATTTTATCAGATCACTGGTTTGAAACAAAATGTATTAATTAACATAAAAGGCTTAATAGCACTCTATTTTTTTGTCGGTTTCGCGATGTCTAGTTTACTTCTGTTGCCCTTCGACGTCCTTGGTGACCAGGAACGACACGCGCACGGATGATAAAAATATTGTATAATAAATGGAGCGGCATTTTGGCGCTGCCCAGGGGCGGCATTTTGTCTAGGGACGTCAGTGACTGTCTAATTATATTCATTACAGCTGTATATAAAATTTGATCTAATTTAATTTGATTTATTATGCTTTTTGTGTCCGCCTGTTATTGGTACCGTCATCGCATCTATTCTATACACAAGACTGCTATCTAGGTTAGGAAAGTATCCAAGTATTAGCAATTATTTCAAAACTGCATATGTCCCATATATGCCGAAAATGAGTTATTATCGGAATATCATTCTATAACCTCATACACACTTTGTTGACTTTCAAAAATAGCCACAAAACACCAATTTCATATTGAAAAGAGGTTTCAAAAAGTAGGTTGACATTCAAATAGGGACATGTCCAAAGTTGTTGACATTCGAAATGAGACATGTCACTTTCAGCTAATGGCGGGACTGTATTGAGTCACGTGACCAAGTATGTTGTCATACAATCTGACAGTTTGGTTTTTGTCGCGTGCGTGTTTTCGCTCTGTGTTTTATTTGAAAAGTTCATTTATCTCGTAGGAGTGAATAGTGGACATGTCCAGTTTTGAAAAATAACCACTGAATTACAATAAGTTAGTTGTAATTGTTACAATAAGTGCTATGTTTAAACAGCACATCTCTTGGCTGTGATAGATTTTAGAGTGAAATAGACAGTTTTGACAGTTCAGACGGCTAACGTATTGTACATAGGTTGCCGTTTATATTTTGGGAATTGGCAACACTGGTATTGCTAGGTGCAATTTGACTTCTGTATTTTGAAGTTTGACATTTTGAACGGCAAAAGTACTTAGAAGGTTTTAACAAACAGACGATTTTTTTTTTTTTTTTTAAATACATTTGAAAAATTTATCTCGGCCAAAAATGGAATTAACTCGTGAAGATTTTCGTGCGGTTATTTTTCACGACGTTCGACATAGATTATCGCAGGAACAGTGCATTACTGAACTTTGTGTTTTATATGGTGATAAAGCACCATCAAAAACTACGGTATGTCGCTGGTTCAGCGAATTTTATCGTGGTCGTCGTTTGCTCACAGACGACCCGCGTGAAGGTCGTCCAAAATCGGTTGTTTCTCCAGAAAACATCGATGCTGTGCGTGAACTGATAATGCAAGATAGTCAATGTGACATACAGTGAGATTGAGGCATCTCTGGGCATTAGTAACACCAGCATGTATACGATCTTGCATGAAAATTTAGACGAGAAGAAACTATGTTCGCGTTGGATCCCGCATAATTTGGCAATCGCACAAAAAGGTGCGTGTCGATTAATGCAATGAAATGCTCAAAAAAATACGATCGAGTTGCTTCAAAAAACGTTTATGAGATTGTTACAGGTGACGAATTTTGGATCTATACGTATAAGCCCGAAAGTAGACAGCAGTCGACCGTATGGGTCTTCCAAAATGAGCTTAAACATGGCTTAAACCAACAAAAGTTGCTCGCGCTCAAGCACTTCGAAGCCAATGCGTCGCTATAGGTTTTGTTTCCCGAATAGACCAAATGTCAATTTTACAGGAGACGAAAAACAAATTTCATTGTCGTATATTTTAATATCAGTAGATGTATCAATCATTATATCTATACTGTAAGATTGCAACATTATCTAAGAATAGATTCCAAGAATAATATACTGGTATAAATCATTAAATGCACAGAAAATACGTTTTATTTACAAGTACTCACTGTGGATATTCGGGAAATTTTTAGCGCTATCTCAGAATAATGGATATTCGGGACAAAACATGGACGTTCGGGATTTAAGACCGTAGCGTATTGCTGCACGGCCCACAAATTACTGAGTGGTCAAAAAGTACGCGCCTCAAATGTTATATTTATTTACATGATAATTGTTAATAATTACCTCTACTATTTAAATACTTAATGATCGTAATTACCCAAGTTCGTATGTAATAATAACATGCGGCAATCGCTTTTTCGGTTTTTTTCGGATTAAGTAATAAAATAGTTTTTAAGTAATTAACTATTTTTTTATTGAACGAATAATTCACAAGATTTAAGAATGTACCATTCTAATAATTGAACATACTTACATATTTTTTTTAAATCACTTCTGAGAAAATATATTATACGGTACTACTTCAATTACTAACCGCCGTCACGGTCATTTCTCCAATATTTTATGATGGTAGGTACTTACTCGTACTTGCTAACAATTGTATATTAATACTTTTTCCAAAAAAAAAAAATCTATTTTTATATATCTTCATACTACTTCAATTACTAACCGCCGTCATGGTCATTTCTCTAATATTTTATGATGGTAGGTACTTACTCGTACTTGCTAACAATTTTATATTAATACTTTTTCAAAAAAAAAATCTATTTATATATATCTATATATTATTATATCTATATATTTCTGTAATTGACAATTAAACTTATTACAAACCACAAAATAAATATTATATATTTACTATTGTAAGGAATAACAACACAAAATAATAGCATGTATAAATTAATTACCATTGGCTGCTAATATTAGGTAGGTACCAATATCCTAAGTATATAATATTTACCAAATAAATAGTTACTAACATACATATTAAATTAAATTAACTATCAGCGCATTCAAAAATAAATAATAGCATCGCCTTTATTTTCATAGAAATACCTAGATTAAAAGTAAAATAAAGACAAACAATGTTTGATTAATAATAATTTGAAATAATAATTATTTTTTACGTCATAGTATTTGCCGGGTCATACTGTAGAATTCATATAACGGTTGGGATTTTGTGTCATTTATCAAAACAAAATGCAGTTATTTAGGTTAAAATACTCACTTCCACAACTCTACTGTAAGTTCAGGGCGAACTGGTGATGTATCAGCTATGATTGATCTCTTCAAATTTGATGAATTCACTATTAAAACAATAGTAACGTTAAAAACAATATCAATAAGACGAAATTTGAAAGAAGTCTCCAGACAGCCGAAAAATATGAAAGTGGGCGTGATTGTTTTAGAGCTAGACAGCGTGAATGTGGGAGCGAGATGCACGGCGTGAGCGCGGTTTGATTGGCTAAAGTCATATTCGGGAAATAAACACTCAGCCAGAGATATATTTCGACCGAAATTTACTTGGATATTCAGGTACGAATAGTTGGACATTCGGGAGAACACCACGGAGTAATTGTAACTTAACATGGCGTATTCGGGTTTTTTTAAAAAAAATCTCTGTTCCTAGATAAAAATATATTGTTTTTATAAATGATTTCGGTAGAGTTCGATAAAAGAAATTGAACTGCATTAAAATGTCGATTTCGACAAAAATGGATATTCGGGAAACAAATCCTATAGCGACGAATGGTCGCCTGTTTTTTCGAAAAAACGGACCATGTCGCAATTGTGCCTTTAGAAAATCGTAGAACATTCAATTCTGAATGGTACAGAACCATTTGTTTGCCAGAAGTTTTTGGTGAAATAAGGAAAAGCAACCGTCAGCGTCAAATCATCCTTCATCAAGACAATGCGAACTCTCACACATCGGCTCAAACAAGCGCATATTTTAGCTCTCAAAACATCAAATTGATGGGTCAATCGCCGTACAGCTCTGACTTGGCACCAAATGATTTCTTTTTATTCCCGACAGTCAAAGATAAATTGCGTGGTCAACGATTTTCTACACCAGAAGAGGCGGTTGATGCATTAAAAAAAACATTTTTTGGAGTTACCTTCTGCAAAGTAGCAAAAATGCTTTTCAGATTGGTTCAAACGCATGGAAAAGTGTATAAATTATCGTTGAGAATATTTTGAAAAACAATAAAACTGTTTTCATTGATAAAAAAATCGTTTTTGTTTGTTGTTCCCGAAATATAAACGGCTACCCTCGTAATTGTTACAATAAGTGTTAATATTTCGATACTTTCCTACCCTAGTTAGCTGCCGTAAAGGCCGAAAGCTTGTCTTTTTGAAAGTATTGTGTATAGAATAGATGCGCAGATATTTTTTTCTATATTATATTTATTTATCCTCTGTGACTGATCCTGTTGGTTGACATAAATAAATTTAAAAAAAAAATCACACTACATAAAATAAGATAATTTAAAATGCTGACTTTAATCCAGAGTGTTTTTAAAATAGCACGGTTAACAATGATGATCTGTCTCGCATATCAAACCAATTGAATCAACAAAGCGGAACAGATGAATGTTATTCAATGTCATGAGCTTTTTGCATGGGATTATTGGTCGTCTCCGTCCAACGATTCCGAGGCAACTAACTCAATCAAGTGGAAAAGCATTTCAGTTTTCAGACTACCGGGACTTGAACCATGAACTTGACGATTTTAATTAATCATCATGTACTTAAAACATTGCCTATTTGATGAAGGTTTCTCCTGATTCTGGGAATCTCTATTACCGGGAACCATTAATTAATTGTTCAAACAAACCTTCGTTGATAATAATTAATTAAAAATTGTTATATTTTCAATAAAATAGATTAAACTACAGTGGCGGAGCCTTTTTAAAAAGATAATTACGAAAATTCAATTAATCTACATTATCATAACATTAAAGTTTGTTTACGCCCACGGTGGCCGCGTGGCTTAAGCGTTGGACTATCACGCCGTGGGTCTCAGGTTCGAATCCTGGGTCTGGCAAGTACACATATTGTTTTTCAATTTGTGTGTGAGTCAGGGTATGGACCTAATAGGTTGAGCAAGTGGCTGACATCCATTTCTCGTAAAAAAAAACAAAATTTTTTAATACAAACCTCTACTCTGTGGAGGCCCATATTGATCCTATTAGGATCGGACATGGTCGAAAAAAAAAGTCGTTTAAATCTACTTTAAGGGTAAATCAAAGGAACCATTATATTATTTGAGGTACCTAATACAGATGTTTCTTACATAGTTTTATTATTTAAAATGTCACAGAGAAATTTTGGAAAGATGCATAGTTCTCACTATTAATCTGGGAATAGGACCTTCTTTATATTGTACCTATTCAAAGTTTAGACTTTTTCAAAGTAGGTTTTAAGCTGCAAATGCCGATTTATTATCTAAATTTAGCTGACAATTAAAAAAAAAGAAGAAAGTGAAGTGGGAAAAACGACTAACCATCATTTTTGTTAGTTTTTCTTTAAGGCTATACTTCAGCTGGGGCATGGTCTAAAACGATCGTGACTGCGCGACGCGAAGATTGTGCAAACG
This sequence comes from Rhyacophila brunnea, assembly GCF_057557595.1. Classification (NCBI taxonomy): domain Eukaryota; kingdom Metazoa; phylum Arthropoda; class Insecta; order Trichoptera; family Rhyacophilidae; genus Rhyacophila; species Rhyacophila brunnea. The sequence goes on along the minus strand of NW_028232904.1, from coordinate 22,319,616 downwards.
ACGCGTGCAGAACTAAACATAATTCGTCATACAAAATCAACATGCGTCCATTTAGTGTTATGTTTATTGTTCTATTTGTAATAATAATAATATATTCATTGACATGTTTTCTTTTTCAAGTAAATAGGTAACGTTTTTAGTCATCTTTACACGATTTAAGAATTTAGTCCCCCGACGCCATCACAAAACAAATTGAAGTGTTCACAGCTCGACTTTCGCTCTCCGATTGGCAGCCAGTACAAAATTTCGTCGCACCTATAGTGCCTCCTGTACAATTTGATTTGTATGGATTAAGTCACAATTTCCAACACTTTTATTATAAATTCCTTCCTTCTTAAAACAGGAAAAACTTCGCCTGCGGCAGAATTTTGTAAAGCACTTAAAGATGCATTTTAAAAAAATGTACTTGCGCTATACTTCATAATATTTTCAATTTTATACGCTTTCAGATAGATGGTCAAAAAATATTTTAAAAATAACTGGAAGGGAGGGAATAATTTGAAGTTCTGCTACTGATAAAAAAAATCATTAAAGTAGTTTAGTCGTTGTTCTACTTAGGTACTTATCAGCTTTTTTAAATTGTTATTTTAAATTTGACATGGTTACAATTAGGGATTGCAATAACGGTTTTTAAAAACCGGTATCCCAGTATTTATCAATACCGAAATACCGGTTTAAAAAATCCAAAATACCGGAATTGTCGGTATTAGGAAAGCACACTTCGTTTACGTTTTTGAAAATGAATTATAAGCTATGTGCTGCTAAAATGCAAATATATTGAGTGAATCCAACAGAGGTGAAAAAATAATAAAACAAATTTCATCAAATATATTTATATAGTAATTGTCGCGATGAATTATCATAATATTATTTCTAAATATAAAACATCCGTGACGAAAATGTTCAATTATTCTATAAATTATTAATGACAGTATAAGCGTTGAATTTAAGAAGCTTATCCTGAAGCCGGACTTGATGAACTTTTGAAGGCTTTAGTTTAAATTATCAATATATTCAAATTATTTGTAAAAAATCACTAGTTCTACAATTATGATCAATATATATTTTTAAATATCAACATAATAAATGTAGGTGGGTATGTAAGTTTTTGCTATAAAATAATATTTTAAAAAGATTTTAATAGCTATATTTATTGATAAGCACATACTTCTGTTTTTTAATGTTTTAGAAATACCGGTATTCAATAAGAAATACCGAAAAACCGGTATTGACATTTTCATTCGGTATTGCAATCCCTAGCTACAATGGTGTAGGTCGCACCTTGTTATAGTTAGTTGCATGTGTTATTATATCGATGCCATGGAGATAAGCATGGGGTAAAGTGCGGATCTTTAGTAAAAATGTTGAAAAAAACTAATTCATAGATACACCAGAGACTCAAATAACACACCAAATTCATAGCATGATTCATCTTAGATATAAAAAAAAATATATATAAAAATTCACAATAATTTTCCAGTTAACTATGGCGTGAAATTGTACATACGTTTCGCTTTCTCGATCAAGTAAAGATACGAGTATTCTAAAATAATTTGTATGAAACGCCGTTCATAGAGAAATGTAGTGTACCTAACTTATCATGATCCAAATACAATAAGGCCTTTCGTAACACCCATCAAGTCATTTTTCGTCAAGTGAAAGTATATATTTTTAATCTGCTGTCATTTGTAGTCACAGTTGTAGAAATTACACTAAATTATTATCTAGGAATAGTTGTAATTATACGGTGTTAGGTATGCATTTATAAATCAAGCACCGTTTTGAGCGATTAGGTAATAATAAGGTGTCTAAGATTAAAGGAATAACATAATCATCAGCCGGGATCAATCCACTGCTGGATGAAAGCCTCCCCAAGCTTCTTCCAACTCTCTTGGTCCTGTGTCTTTTGCTGCCACGTATTTCCGCCGAACTTTACCAGTTCGTCAATCCAGCGGCTTTTAGGGCGACCCTGTGGCCATTTCGTGCTACTTGAATACCATTGGATGACGGCATTTGTCCCAATGCAATGTGCCCCGCCCATCTTCATTTCAGCTATTTGGCAACGTCTATTACATCGCGTACTCCTGTCTGCTTCCTAACCCAATCGTTTCTCTTACGGTCCTTTTGCGTGATGCCCAACATACACCTCTCCATTCCTCGCTGTGCGACTCTTAGCTTTTGGACATCTCTCGTGTTGAGGGTCCACGTCTCGCAGCCATACGTGAGCACGGGTAGCACACATTGGTTGAACACCTTACGCTTAAGACATAATGGTAGGTCACTCTTGAAGATACTATTCAGACGTCCGAAAGCACTCCATCCCAGATTTGTTCTTCCAACAATTTCATCGTGCATGCTTCCGTCTAAGGGCACCTGCTGTCCGAGATAGACGTAGCTGCTGACTTGTTCGAGTTGGGTACCATTAATACAAATAATCGCAGGGTCCGAAAAACAGTACCTCATCACTTTTGTCTTTGAAACATTTATCTTTAGGCCGACCGTTTGACTGACATCCTCGAGTTCTTGCATTCTCTGCAGAAAAAAAGGAATATAAGTGACATATAAGTAAAAAAAGGTTAGGAGCACTTAAAGAAGCAAAAATATTATGCAACCATTATTTATTGCGTTGCTTGAAACTTTGCATACTTTTTTAATCCTTACAGCGTGAACGCCACAGCTGTTGTGTCCTGATTACGGGGCCATTAGATACAATTAGCATGTTATTTAAATATGGTAAATAAAAAGTAATTGAATGCTCCGCAGTGAATCGTGTCGAATAATGTCGCGATACTATTTTCTGTATAGGAACACATCAGTGGCGAAGGGTGCATTTTGAAGGCAGATAGGCTGCGATAGATAACTGAAAAGTCCTAGAACAGCCATATTTACAGTAGGTACTTGAATTAGACTGAAGAAACAATGTTATATTTTACATTTTTATAATAGATATTATATGAAAAGAGACAACATGTATTAAAATATGTATTAAAAGTGTGAGCATCTAGTTTTGAAAATGTATTGTAACTCTAATAATGAGTGCTTTCAGTTCTTTAAATGAGACGGGACTTCAAATGGCTTAAAATACTGACATAGCTTATTATACTAAAATAGAGAATTTACATAAATAACATTGGAAAACATTTCAAAAGTAAATTATATTCTTTTCGAAATTCACTAATAATTACTATGAGTTTTTTGTTAAGTAGATCGAAACAGTGTTTCTCACTATACGCACGACGTGTTACCTACTGTACTGTTGTTTGTTAATAACAATACTTTGTTGTTTCCGAAATAACATAACATAAATAAAAACAATTTCGTCACCAACGTTACGAAAAATGAAAATTTACAAAGAAATTTTGTTGAAATAGTAATCCATAATAAATATTCTATCAATACTATCGACCGAAGGTACTTGATGAAATTTGAATTTAAATTCTAATAGACTTCATTTAAAGAATATTATTTAATATGAACTGTTTAACTTATAACTTTTAAAGACTGATATCATAGACATATTAAATTTCATTAGTTAGCTCCATTAATTCCAAAAACGTTGACTTTGTTCCCAGAATGGACGATTTTACACCTCTTGAGTGAAGTATTTTTATTGTTTATAATTCAATTACTAATGATCCATTATTAGGTATTGATGATTTATTATCCAATGTGTGTATTACTATTGCTAAGGTATGGGGTTTTTTTACAATTACTTCAACTATTCCTAATTTGTTTGTTATATTTTTTCATCGATCATTGACTTAATAGATACCTAGGTGATAAGTTTTTACCTACTTTACATATTGTATTGATTTGTTATAATATAAGTTAGAGTTAATAGTGTTCATTGTCAGTGTGTGTTTGCCCTTTGGTGAGTGTAAACAGTGCCTGAAGACGCCGGAAGGCGAAACCCGGGTCACAAAAAAACAACTCAAATGGTACAAAACTTAAATCCATTAGAATCAAAATATATGCGTTTGCAGTAGTGTATTTGAAACTGAAAATTTCCACTAGTAACACTTAATAGAAAAGCACGATATTATACCTTAATTCGGGAATGAAACAACTGGACGATAGGACAATTGGGCGCTGCACTGTCGAATGAAATAAATGGACGTTCGTTACGTTTTTATACAAAATCAGTTTCTATCTACTACTTAGTAGTTTTAATTCACTTTGCTCTTAATATAATGTTTTTTATTGCGGATTGAGAATTAATATACCTGAGACTTTATATAAAAATAAAAGAATTCTCTTCTCGTTGGAACTTAAGGCGATACCTCTACCTTATTTATGTATGGTCCCTGTATTGAAGCTCGACTTGATATAAATAAAAAGGATTTCAAGTTATACACATTAATATTTTTATAAAAACCGATGTTTTTTTTAAAATAAATATAAAAAATATTAAAACTAAGAATTAGTCAAAAATTTCATTACAATATAGAAAACTTAATAAACTAAATTTTGATAATAAATATGACTATAAAATAATAGGTAAATTCATCTTTGACATAAAATAAAAAATATTTTTCTTTTTAATGTTTTCAGATACAAATTAATTAATTAATACAGTTTAAATTGTAAATTATCAAATAAAATGTCCAAATTGCAAGCTTCGTATTTTTCCGCTAGGTACCTCTGGTAAGTATAGGTATCGCCTTAAACATACTATGCACAATTAAATCATTATTATTTACGTGGGCACATTTAAATTCTCATCAAGTATTACATAATAATATTAAATATATTTTTAATAGTACCTATAATTCACAAACGTCTATCTATTTTTGAATTTCATTCGATTGCATGGCGCCCAGTTGTCTCAGCGCCGAATCGTCTTAGATCCCCTAAATTCCATTTTTCCTACCATAATTAAATTTAAATTTTAACTCTAGACCAGTTTCATCCTGACGGATATTCTTAATAATTATTTATAACACACTTGGCTTCTTGGGATTATTTTAAATTTAAAAACTAACAAATACCATCTGCAATTTGCATTCTTAGTTAAATGAAAACGAATAAGTATGACTGACGAAGATTAGAGAGAAGGTCGTTACTTGTTGGTGACTTTCACCTTGCCCCGCCTTCAAAAACACTGAGGAAGCGGACAGTATGTCAAATGACGCTGGATGCGGCGTCGAAGACCTGTCGGCGAAAGTGATATGCCTCCACCAAGGACGGGCACACACATTTTGTTCTTTTCAAATATTCAATGGCGATTGGAGACCGGTTTGACTCACGACCACTACACCAGTCAATATTTGACTGGCCACGGTGGATTCGCTGTCAAGCTCTTTGAGGTTGGACTTATGTGTCGGAGAACTACAGGACACAAACCACGTATTCTGTGAAAGTCTAAAAATGTACTCCGAAAGAGAAGAGACGATCAAGTCTGGCCAGCTGTTGGGCCATCCGACTTGGTCGTCACAAGGGCCAATTTAATTGCGTTTAATTGCGTGAAGTCTTATTGCAGACGTGAAGATCTCTACACACACTTTTGTATGTCTGTATTGTTTTAGCTTTGTTTTGTATGTCTGTATTGTTTTAGCTTTGTTTTTTTTTTTTACTATATACGAGTATATTATTATTTATTATTTAGTATAATTAGTTTTTGTTAGTTCACTACACTCCTCTCACCCATAGTCAGTTTTATTAGAAAGTCTCTGTAAACTTAGTCAAAGCACAATTGTTGCGTTGTGACCTTAGTCTTCGGTATATGGTCCCGAGACATTCCCAGACGTAAAAAATGCTGATGCTTTACATCCAAACGTAGGGTCTCGTGATATACTCGATTAAGACCGAATGGGATGCGGGCAGGTTGGTTTGGAGGGGTCTATGTTTGTGTTGACCAAGTTTACTGTGGACTATTTATGTCGTATCTCCATAGCCTACCTCCACCCTTCGCCACTGATACTGGTATATGGAGGAAGTTCTTGGAGGAGGCTAGTGCCCGTCCTGGGTTGTCGGAGCACTTATGATGATGATTATGACATCCCTTTTGCTAACCAAACCTTATACACAACTTTGTATATTAATAAATTATGTCATATGACTTGTTGCACTTAACTTTAATCTTGTTTTGACGTGAATTCATGATACGAGTATATTCAAAGTTAATCAACTGCAGAATCATTATCGAGAAAATATAAAAAATATATTTATTATATTATGAGTCACGCAAATTTGCGAGAAATTAATAACTCATGTGTTTACAGGTGTCACTATAAATACATCTGGTAAGTAGTTTATAGGAAATACATCTCTATACCGGTAATTTTAATTGTCATTAGGTATCTAGAGAATCGCAGTTTGTATCTTTGTTTTCTTATAATGAATGATTTGTCATATTTACATTAAATTTTAATATTACCAGAATATTATTGATATCGTGTCCTACATTTCTTAAGGCTATATACTTCAGCTGAGGCATCGTCTAAAAATATCGTGACTACGTGACGCGCAGATTGTGCAAACAACGCGTGACGAACAAAACATAATTTGTCATGAAAATTCAACATGCGTCCATTTAATGTTATGTTTATTGTTATATTAGTAATACTAATATTATATTCATTGACATGTTTCCTTTTTCGAGTAAATGCGTAACGTTTTTTAGTCTTACAAGATTTAAGAATATATTCCTCCGACGCCATCACAAAACAAATTTATGTGCTAACAGCTCGACTATCACTCTCCGATTGGCAACGGGTGCGAAATTACGTCCCACCTATCGTTGAAAATTATTTACTGTTTTACTGATGTATGCTCTTAAGGAGTGTCGAGCACGAAGAATTTGGGGTTTCTTTGTGAGCTTAGCCTAGATAATCTAAAGCCTTTTAAGTAGAAAAAACGTATATGACATTATAATAGCTTTTCTCACCTTAGAAATTGACATTTATTGACCACATAAAATATATTAATACCATACAAGAGTATTGCTGTAACCATCGTCGTGTTAAGAGTGGAAAGAGGTGGGGAGGTCTTTATCCAGCAGTGGATCGACACTGGCTAATGGTGATAATTTTAGGGGTTTTTTTTTCCCAAATCACTCAGTTCTTCAAAATTCCTGAATTAAATGTATTTATTATTCATTTGAATTCGCTAAAATTTTAATAATGCCAAGGTTTCGAAACAAATTTGTTTACATGATCTGTTTTCAATTCGGTATTGGATACCATATTTATAGTTCGTAAAGGCCATAAAACAGTGCAAACGTAGAGGAATCTATTTTTACACCGTTTTTCTTAGCTCGTATTCTTATTTGTCCGGTACAAATCTTGCAATCGATTTTTAACTAACTTTCCGACTAGCTAGACATTTCAAACTTTTAGAATATATCAGAACACGATGCCAATGCATTTTTATTATCAGTTAATTTTGTTTTGTATGAGAAGTTATTTCGACACCATTATTGGTTGTTAGTGGTCTGGGGTCCTAGCAACTAAATTATTAATATATACGTGCGTTACTATGGAAATCAATATGACATGTCAAAATGACATTTCAGTATTATTTCTATCAAGTACAATTTTTTTTGATCGTTTAAGCTAATCAAGTCAAGTTTATATGATTCAACAGAAAATTTAAAAACTTTGTTCATAAAAAGTTCTTTTTATCTTGTAATTATATTTGCTATATCGATAGGAGATTTAAAATTATATAATGATGCAATATTTTAATTGAAGTGTTGTGCGATAGTTATATTATTACAATGGGATTCATTAAACATTTTTTTCTGAAGCCTCTTACTAGGTTTTGAATTTCGAAAGCCACACAATGATGATCGTTTTTAAAACATAGTAAGAAACTGCCTATTCAATGTTCATTTTTCTCTGTGATGTAAATATTTAATTCGCTTTTGCTTTGAGTATTTTATGAACACGTTGTTTATCATGTATCGGAATCTATTTTCAATCGCATTAGTAATAAAAAACAGCAATAAAACGTGTATATATATAATATATAACAGTGATTTTGTATACAGAAAAACATGTAAATAATTTATTATTATTATGTTGTTTCAGCCAATAGGATTGCTGCTGTAACATCATTAAAATCTGTTGGTGGGGGTCAACGTTTGCCATCATTTTCCTCGTACGTCAATTCTCATCTATAATAGATATACCCAGATAATATCCAATTACTAAGACACACTCAGTTTGCAAAAAATGCGATGTAACGTTTGTAAGGAACAGGTAATTTATTTATTTGTTTAGAAAAGAGTATTATGGGCATTATGGCATTACATTGGCCAATGCGCCATAATACATAATAAATACAAATTATAAAAATTACTTAATTACAAATAACAACCGATATAATAACAAGAAAGTAGAAAAGAAAGTACATATGTGCTTATGTAGATATTAAAGTAAAATGATAAATTCGATAATTATAAATTTAACTTATTTACAATATTTGTCCACAAACATAATTAATAAATAATTACAAGATAAAAACAACTTTGTATATATTTTGGATATAAACTTGACTTGCTAGCTTAAACGATCAAAAAAAAATTGTACTTGACATGTCATATTGATTTCCATAGTAACGCACGTATATATTAATAATTTAGTTGCTAGGACCCTAGACCCCTAGCAACCAATAATGGTGTCGAAATAACTTTTCATACAAAACAGAATTAACTGAAAATGAATTCAATTCTACTTAAAGATGGCTAAAATATTTAAAAAAAAAATGCATTGGCATTGTGTTCTGATATATTCTAAAAGTTTCAAATGTCTAGCTAGTCGGGAAGTTAGTTAAAAATCGATTGCAAGATTTGTACCGGACCAAGAACCACCGGATAAATAAGAATACGAGCTAAGAAAAACGAAAAAAAGCTAAAAAAAATAATTCAACCTTTATGGTGCCATCAAATAAGTTAATCGCACGATACACAGCATCATGAAATATCACATCCGTCCTGCGACGGGGTATCATGAAGACCGTAGACTGACGAGTGATATTGGTGCGAATATGAAAATTAATATTTGCCAGTATATACGGATTGTAAATGAACCCACGCAGAAGTAAAAAGAAATCCTTTAAAAGAGCAATCACTCTTCGGGTGGACAAGGATTGGGTACTAATTAAATACCCTTAAAATTATGTTTATAAATCCTTATGTTTCCTTCCACAAAACAGAAAGCAAGGCAATTGATTTCCTTGAAACACAGGATGAATAATTGATCAATCGTCCAGACTCCGGACACTCGAAATAAAGAAACTGCTGTTGACAATATGTCACATTCTGCAATATTTTGGATATATTTTATCTCTCATCGTGGGCCGCAATCTGTGTGACTGATGGGACTGCGTCGCCTTTAAACACGCTAACATCAACACACTGGAGTGAACAAGTGGAAGGACTTACTTGGGATAACCTTCACTGTGACCTGAGAGAACCAGATACATGTGAAGGATAGAGAGTCTCTATAGAATCCAGCTGACCCCTGTATGTTGCGAATTAGGTTCTTTTAACCCACAGGCGCTCAGGAGTTAAAAAAATCTAGTGTCCCCCCATATATTTTAACTTACCATATACTGCGTATCTTAACGGCCCACGTGCTCGTCGTAGGTCAAAATTGAGTTTTTATTGTATTTTCAAACCATGATCCTGGACACTCCTTAAACGTTGTAGATAATCTATTTATATAATTTTGAAGCCTTATTATCCTTTATAGTTATTTTAAACATTTGATGACTGCATAAAGTATTTTTGTTACATAAAATAGTATTCTTTTAAACCTCTCGCTCTAATGTTTTAGAATATAGTCATATTTCGGTACATAACTGTGCAGTGGTGTTAAGATTTTTTACATTTGTTAATTTTTAAACGCATTTATAAAACCATTAGTATAATTTATTACGAGATAATTTTTGTAAAATATTCACGATAAAAAATTATATTGATCATCTCTGTGATCCCAAATTTGACAAGAATTAGGCATTTTATTATTCAAAAAATCGGCAAGATTAACACATTTGAAGATGATTCTAAAGATACTTAATATAAGCTATGTCTTTGAACATTCAAGTGTGATAAACATCTTATGAATAATGATTGCTTTATAATAATTATTGACCTAAGACTAAGGTAGTGTTTTTTTGAAATACGCCATTTCTTTTGTCATTCCCCAGTGGTTAAGCTACAACATACGGCCGTAGCCATAAATTGACGAACTATAATTGAAGTAGGGAGTAAAATTATATTGACGCGCGTGTTTGAACATTTTTTTTTAAACGGTACATGTTCAAACACGCGCGTTAACATAATTTTACTCCCTACTTTAATTATAGTTTGTCAATTTATGGCTACGGCCGTATGTTGTAGCTTAGCCACTGGGGAATGCCAAAAAGAAATGGCGTATTTCAAAAAAACACTACCTTATTTTTAGGTCAATAATTATTATAAAGCAATCATTATTCATAAGATGTTTATCACACTTTAATGGTCAAAGACATAGCTTATAATAAATATCTTTAGAATCATCTTCAAATGTGTAAATCTTGCCGATTTCTTGAATAATAAAATGCCTAATTCTTGTCAAATTTGGGATCACAGAGATTATCAATATAATTTTTTATCGTGAATATTGTACAAAAATTATCTCGTAATAAATTATACTCATGGTTTTATAAATGCGTTTAAAAATTAATAAATCTAAAAAATCTTAACACCACTGCACAGTTATGTACCGAAATATGACTATATTCTAAAACATTAGAGCGAGAGGTTTAAAAGAATACTATTTTATGTAACAAAAATACTTTATGCAGTCATCAAATGTTTAAAATAACTATAAAGGATAATAAGGCTTCAAAATTATATAAATAGATTATCTACAACGTTTAAGGAGTGTCCAGGATCATGGTTTGAAAATACAATAAAAACTCAATTTTGACCTTCGACGAGCATGTCCCCCCAATTTTAAACATGCATTATTATATGGATATGATAGATAGGGTGTGACCCATATCCTATTTCTGAGATCAAATAATGTTTCAATGAAAGGAAATAAAACTCACACTTAATCATATTTAGAAGTATTTTTATTAAGATTAATAGAAGGCTTGGAATTTAAAACTTATCTAATGTGACGGATGAATCTGATGTACATGCAGGCTCGAATTCACTTAAAAACAGCCGTAAGTCACCGCGTTCAGTAACTTGCAGCCGATTTCTCTTTTTAGTTAACAATTTTATTTAGTTAACTTAACTATGGACTACGTACATGAAATATAAAGCGACATCTACATTATAACATGCGTAAGTGACTCTAATTTAACCGTATATACTGGACTCCAAGTATTCGAGTAGTAAATCACATCTCAAGTGGTGTCGTGTCTAGATTCCGTCGGATTTTTATAGATAGAATTTGTCTGCCGTCGCCCCTCTAGATTTCCTTAATGCCCCCTAATTTTCTTTGAGCCTTCTACTGCCCCCTTGAAAGCCTCCAGCGCCCACGAGGGGGTGTTATCGCCCACTTTGAGAAAGACTGCTTTAACCGGTACATCTCTGCATATGGACAATAAAAAAGTCTTCATTTCGAACAACTACTGCACCCTGTTACGGACAAGTACAAGGTCATACTACTGTCTTCGGTCTGTCTCTATTGTTATAGCTCTTCTTAGCCATTGTGGCTGTGTTACATGGGTACTAAGTGACGCACTCTCTGGCAGCATCTGGAACATAAATGTGCAAGCTACGTGAAGGTTCAAATACTTAAGTGCTATAGTACCCGTTCATGGCAGTCTTTCCAATGAACTCGGAATCGCATAGGAATGACGAATCTGCATTCAGATAACTCAAGAGGCAACGCTGTAGGTATTCGTGTCCGGAAACTTGTACGTATGCAGTTCGCCGTACCACACGTTGTATCGGAAATATATAGCCGTATATTTTTTTGTCGGCTTACATTTTACAGGAAGCCAGCAGCAAACATATTTTGTAAATAGTCGATATACTGGATTATTTGTTAGGTTAGGTTTTCATTCTTGAATTCATGAACTTTGCCAAAATCAACTATGCAAATTGAATTAATGTTCATATTGAATCTAATAAAATTGGAGATCGTATAGTATACCTACGGCCATCTCTTTCTGATATAAAGCTCACGGCGAACCGTGCAACGGTGAAATGTTTTGCGTACAATAATTGATATATAACCAAAGGACCATATGAGGACCAAATGCCGTTTCTTCAACGTGTGTGCTCTACTTTAGCTCCTTTGGGACTTTAATAGTGGCATCTTTTCAGGATACAAAGGTCTCGGCTTGTACTTTGTACTTTGAGAATATTCGTCAAATATTAGGGTTACATTGATAATACCGCGATATAAAAACTTAAGTTCATGAGCTGATACATGGGTTCTTGGTGATTGACAAAATCAGCTTGATAATAGGTAATAATATTATATTATAGTTATAATATGTAACAAAACAATATATTCAATGATGTGCGACGTGGCAGTTTAACTCACTGTAAAGTGCGGAAGTCACATTTTTATCATTTTTTAGTTAAGTAGGTATGCCGATTTAAATGTGCATTTACGTTCTCTTAATGCTGAAAATTTGGGAATCCAATGTCACTTTTCAAAATACTTACTTTTAAAACGACGGTAGTGCAATTATTATACTTAAGAGCTGAAAGAGTGGATGTCCAATTTTAGTAGGCTTTATGCTATAGCAAAAAGATTCATTGCAGAAGTGCGAAAGTCCAACATCGGAGTCCGAACGCAAATGAGTATTTTAACTAGATTAGATTAACTATGTTAAAACTGCTCTCCTGCAAAATATTGAATATGTGACGTCCATACTTTCAGCTCTAAGGTACAGAATTTAATGTTATGCAAGGCGCCATCGTGTTTCTCCATGAGTGTACTGCAGTTCCATTTTAAAATGACAATATTGTTGTGCATTCTCGACGCAATCTCTATGCATTAGCGACAGTCGGACGTGGATGCATTTCCGCTTCCACCGCGCCTGATGCATTTTTAAGCGACGCAGGCGCATGGCACATTGACACACCTGTGCTAAACGGAGACACGTTTTGTCGATGTTATCTGATTATCTCACAAACCACTGCTCAATAAAATTGCAGACTTATCTCAATATTGCACATCTCAAAATTATGCCAACAGAGAACCTAGCGGAAAAATACGAAGCTTGCAATTTGAGATTTTGTTTGATAATTTACAATTTCAACTATATTATTTAATAAATATGTATCTAAAAACATTAAAAAAAATTTTTAAGTCAAAGATAAACTTACAATTGTAAAAAAATGTGAATTTGTCACATATTTGGTACATAACTTTCGTTATTATTACATTATTTCTTTGGTTATATTTATTATTTAAATTTAGTTTATTAAGAGTTTAGTTTATAGTCCTACGAAAATTAACCACACATTATAGACGCGCAATAGTGTCTGTTGCAACTTTCAAATACACCAATATTGAATGAGCATCAGTGCATAAACCGAGAGCAGTTGTCAGAACGAAGGACAAGCGTATTCTTGACCTGTTTAAGTTTATCAAATATTCTTCCACACTCGACATCGGTTGCCTGTTACTCCACATCCGTTAGCCGGCTCGCACATCACAACTCATCTCGTGTGCCTGACCACCATAAATCAAAACGTCCGAGAACGGGCGGCTGGTGTTGCATGATACAACCTCACACATCTGCCTAGCGACATCGACATTCGCCGCATCGCGACTGCTCCGAACGCGGCGACAGTCTGGAGAGAAATGGCCGATTGTGCGGCTGTGCGCATGCGCGGAGTCGATATTGGCCGTTATCGACATGCAGGCTCTGGCCAACGCAACTCTACGCATGCGGCAGCGTCGCAGCGTCGCAGTTGCATCGGCCAATCTGCGAAGCTCCATTTGATAACGTTTGTTTCTCGGTTTACGATGACGTCACATCGACGAATTCGTCGTAAGACGCATGCGGCGAGTTCTGATGTGCGAGCCCTCTTAAGTATCTCAATTTTACATTATTTCTGAGTTCCCTGTTATATACCCATATGGCATATTTCTTCCACAAGAGCTTTTATTCCATTATACCCACCGCAAGTGGAAAGTGTAGCGTCTATAATCTGAAATAAAATGTACCTACTGTGTACTTGTATACATATTATTATGTATTGATTTTTTTTCAGAATATTTTTATGATTCATAAAGTTGATTTCTTAATAATTATTATTTCATAATATAAATCTAATGATATTATGTCATGTTATCAATAATTGTGATATTATCACCGTTTTAGTAATGAGTATTTTACATCCGTTTTCTTCGTGATATCAAAATTATTAGTCAACAATGTTAAAATATTAATTAACGATGTTGGCGGTATCTTGTATTTATAATATATGATATAAATGAACTATAATATATGATAACCTTACTTATTCCGTTTTAAATTCATGTTGTAGATAACATTTAGTGTATATTGCTTGTTTATTATTATGCGCGTTACGATTTTTTTAAATGTCAGAATGTATGATAGATAAGCTCAAATTTGTAACGTTTTTTTTATTGATTATTTTTTTCTTTCACGCCCAATTTTCGCCTACTTTAGATAGAAATAGTATATTACATGTTTTGTCGGCGCATTTTAGTGGACTGTATTATACTGAATGATTCGGATGCTGGGGTGGGGGGTTATATCAAGGATGCCAGGCACTGACCATTTATGATGATGAAACTAGCTCGTGGCCTTGCTGTCACTCACTCGCACTACCATTATTGAGTCACCCTGTGCGCGGCACTTGACGGTTGAAACCAGTATACGTAAATTTTATTTTACTAATATTTGTAGGCAGTCCCAGTACCTACTGCAAACAATGGCTCTTCTCTGATCAGACAATATTAAAAAAAAAAAAAACAGATTCGACATAAACGGATGTAAATGTGAAAAATATGGTCGTTGTCGATTTACTTTTCAAAATAATGAAACTTAAAAATTCATAGGTATAGGCGCGTTGTTGATTTTTGCGTGTAGTTAAGGGTGGATAGTGTTTTTTTTAGAATATTATTACCGTGTCCTTGCTCTTTAGTACAAGGTGGTTTTTAGTAATTTTGAACAATCAAAAACACACAGGCTTTGAGAAAAACACATAAATATTATGTCCTCACCGGGAATCGAACCCAGAACGAAGGCCAGCGCTTTACGCACTGCACCCACGAGAGCCGCCGCGAGCGATAGTGGTTACGGCGGGTGTCAGTGGGTCGAAAGCGGCACAGTGACCAAAGCCTGCTGAAGGTGGCATGGGGGCGTAGCACCTCTGGTTGGTTTTTTTTTTTTTAATTTATACAGCTATTCCACGATGTCATAAGAGAGCTACAGGTCGTCTTCTTGGTCGTTACCTCGTGACTGAGGATTGTGACCAGCTTGAAATTTTATCATCTTTTAAGCGAGCAAGACTTTCCACTCCTCTCGACCTCTGATTCTCTCAGGGCAGCGCGAATTCTGTCCCTAGTCAGCTTCAGCGCGCCGACGCTCTTAATCTGCTTCGCCTTCCCTGGAAGCTACCCAAAAACCACCAGTCTCCCCTTGCGCGGAACAATATGACCAAAAAACTGCAGAATGGATCTCAGACATATTGTCAAAAGCCGTTCCTGGCTAAGAACAGGGCACACAATGGGTAAACGATTAAATGTCCTTAATTGCGATGAATGTGATATTTTGGAGGACATTGTACATATAGCAGTAGGTACAATGCCCTGAATATGAACGACACGGAGTACCTACAGCTGCAAATTGCGGATATCTTAGTCTTTTAGAGAATTTCGACGAATTGAAAGGCACCTTGGCGGTAGGTAAGACGGAAGAGCTTGGCAAAATTGTAAAGTTCTTTAATTGGCGCCGGTGTTACAGGATGCAGGACATGATGAAAATCAAAAAAAAAAATAATCATATTTTGATGTTTTTAAAAGTTGAAATTACTTGAAATGAAAATATAATTAATATTAAATTCTACAGGTTTTTTTTTTTTTGTTTTGTTTTTAAAAAGGTTTGTCGATAGCTATTTCGGTTGTAACACCATTATCAAGACTATTCAGATAGGCCGTTTGCCTTTGCTTAAATACTATACGTGTATAGATAGAGACAGAATACATTTTCTTATTCGTTGGCTGAAGGCAGAGATCCGGGAGGGTATGAGGAAACGTGATAATCTTTTACATTATATTAAACTTCTTCATTCAGAATTATCCTTTAAACTTCATCCAATTGAATTCGATACATTAGACTATGACATTCGCGAAGAGATTAGCCAAATTATATTTGACAAATTTCAGAAACAGTGTCGTAAACTTAAAAAACTAACAGAATCTCATAACGTTAACGTAGAATCAACATCAAAATTCATTGTTAAACAAATTAAATTTTATGAAAAAACAATTAACTTGTCTAATGTTACATTTTCTAATCTCACCTGTAGAATTTAATATTAATTATATTTTCATTTCTTGTAAAATGGAATTCTACCAAGTAAATGCTAACTCAATTAATAAATTGAAATTACTTAATAATATATGTAGCTATCATTTTATGATGTTAGTTATATACAGTCCAATATATTTTTTTAGAAATATTTGATTTATAAAATCTATTTTTATTTAAATTTGTCAAAATAATGATCAGTTCGCTAGGTATGAGGTGTTTGAGACAGTAAAAAACATAAAATGGCCCTCCATCTTCTAAATATCTTGAAGAGTATTATATTTAGCTCCAGTTTTAGTATATCTTTCTTTTATTGCTTACTTCTATCATGGACTTTTTATCTATGTCATTTTGTATAAAAAACGCTAAAAAACCCAAAAAACTATATTTGACATGTTTTTTTTCATTCCACTTATACACAAAGTTTACTTAAAATATAAATACTTAATAGAAAAGTTCAAAACCTATAAATATTTAAAAGATTTATTTGAATTATATAAATAATAGATGAGTTATATCAATTTTAGTAATCAGTGTGCCTTTTTAAGTGATCCTGAAAAATTAATTCTGTCTGGAATGGGTTAACATAATTGGAGTGAGGGCCTGATCGGTGGATCCCCTTCTAGAAGAGAATAGGTGATATGACAGCGAGTCGCAGTCAAAGCCTCGGTAAAATTATAAAAAAAAGCCGTTAGGTACTAGACACAAATAATATTTGTCTGCTGTTTCGACATAGAATTATCTTCTTTTGTTACATTATATTAAAAGTCTCACTTGAGCATTTTAGAGGCCTGATTGATTATTCTATGTTTTACTATTTTCTAATTTATTACTATTGTTTACGTTCTTTGATACACCGCGCTAGCATTTAAAAAATATTCTCATAGACAAAAAAAACTAAATAATGTTTGATTATTATTTTATTTGCCAACTAATATGAACACGCACCTTCTATTGTTTCAGATTCGCGGCAGGCATCGTCGCGACTGTGAGGAAATTAATAATCGCATGCCAAAGTCATCGCTGCGAATCATCGGCAAGTCGTAGCTGCCGAGCTACTGGCGCGTCGAGCAGCGCCCGCTCCGTCAGAATCGCAACCACTTGACGCCAGAACGCCATAGCGGATGGACGTCGCATATACGTGACAGTGAAACGCTATTCAAAAGTGATATTGTTGTCCGAACAACAGTGACAAAATGCCGTGTAATTTATTCAGTATTCCGCAACGCGCTGTATAACTGAAATTGACCGGGATTTGCATACCAGAAGTGCTGTTTATTGAGTAATTGCAAAAAACGTGTTTGATTTATTTCTGTTTATTCAGAATTATATAGATAATAAAATTATTTATTATTATACGTACTGAAAGAAATCAGTGTTTTTTTGTTGTTAGTAAAACATAAAAAAAATTGTGTACAACTTACTTTTGTTTACTCAGAAGTGATTAAAACTTTTAGTGTAAACTAAATTTAATACCAAAGTTAGCTTAAATTTAATAATAACATATAAGTAATTAAAAAAAAAACAATCTTTATTTATAAAACTGGATATTTTTTGTGAATATATTACTTTTTGGAGTGTAAGATAAATTTATACATATCTATACACAAAATTTGCGATATATTGGTTATTTTTAATTAAGTATATGTATCTGGTTTAATTTTCAATTAAATGAGCATATTAATTACCAGCACCGGATTACCAAGACATTAATGTTAAAATTTTCATTACAATGACAACAATATATAATATAAATTAAACATGATTATGTTCTACAGTGGAGTGAATATAAATAAGTTGATATAATAATCAATTAAAAATATAAAATAAGCACATAATCAGACCGGTGATGCAACCCAAATTGGCATCCGCACGTCTGGCATATTGATTGAAGCATTCTTTGAATTTTAATAAGTCTAAAAAATACTATTAATATTCTCGATATAGTGAACCAAGGAAAACGAAATCAAGACTTGAACATATTGGCATTATCGCACGCGTAAATCGTGTATGGTTATATTCACACGTAGTTGCGGACTTACTTGACCATTTGCAACGATAATATACCAAGCGAATTGGTTTTATTCGTTTATTTATCATTTTGCGACTTTGGAGTAAATAATCAGGTTGTACGATCTTCAGAGAGTTCTGTATATTAGCCTGTTCTAATGTTGGTACAGTTTTATTGAATTTATTGAAGAATTCTTTGTTTATTTGTGGAGAAGATGTATTTAAAATAAACGATAATATGTTTTAAGTATATAAAATAATAAATATACACGTTATGGCGCATAAAAACGTTTCTGAATCACGTCGTTTACGCAATAAACCTGTAAATGGTGAATTGAAAAATGATTGTAATGAAAGGATGCCAGAAAAATGTAGTCCAGAAAGGGATGTTTCAAATGGAGATAATGTAACGAAGAGTTCAACAAATCTTGATAATGATGCCGAAATTACTGGAAGGTTTATTGACGTCGATGAAACGGATCATGCAGTTCCAAATTTTACCAAAATCCACGTTTTAAAGACAAGAAGTTCCAGCGAGCAGAATTTAATGTTGAAGACTTCTTCACTTAGAAAAGGAAAATATTTGAGTTCATCGTTGCTCTATAGCGGTCTCCAAAACGACAGCGATAAACTAAATAATAATTTTAGCAAAGAAGAATTCACAAATAGAAATAGTATAAGTGAATTATTGGGGTATACCAAGGCTGATTTAGAGCAAAATTTTGATAGAAATAATGTAGAGAAACACTGTGATAATGAAGAAAGTAATAATTGTGATACGAAAGCAGAAGAAGAAACTAGATTGGAGATAACTAAAGGAAAATCAGAAAGCGAATGTAAGGAATTGTGTGATTTAATAAAAGCTGTTAGCAATGGTCACAGTTATAAGAAGAATTCAAATGTTTACAGTGTGTTTCAAGCAAAGACCGTGGTCTCTGAAAGGAGACGGTCTTTGCCAAGTTTACCAAAGCTCATAGGACAAAAGATCAATGAGCACAATCAAAGAGTTATGTCCAAAAGCGAAGGAGGTGCTGATTCTTCGTCTTTTGGTAACAAGGACTTCAAGGCGCGCACCTTCAGAACTCTGTCCAAAGGGATTGGAAGATTGCTGAAGCGACACAGCAGTGTTAACATTAGCGAGCCGGATCCAGTCTTCAAGGTCGCATATCTTGGAAACGTCCTCACCGGTTGGGCCAAAGGTATGTCTTGTTTATTACAAACCTAATAAATAGTAAAATATAGAATGCTGTGTGTGGTTTAATATAAAAAGGACTTTTTAGTTATAATTCGAAGTGTTTATACAAAATATTGGTTGTTTTATTGTATCAAAAATGTCGATATAAATACACAGCGTAGTAGACCAGCTGAATAATTAAAAATACATTGATTCGTGACAGATATTCTGGTTTTTTAATTACATAGTTTCAAAACGAAGTAAATACCTATGTGACAATGTCATTGATTTGAAAATGCCAATTTCAAAGCAGGTTTTTTGATATTCGTTAAACAGGCCATAATTTTGTGTGTAAATATCGTAGCATAGCAAAGAATTTTGCAACGTATTAGTACAGTAAAGTAAACATTCAACTCATTGAATATAATAATATTACTCAGTGATATTTTAATGAAGATATTTCTTTAAAAAAAAATAGCAAATTAGTATTGAAGAAAATCAATAAAATATTGCTATATATAAGGGGTGTAGTTGTTATTTGTTTATTCAACTACCCAGGATATTATTTTATATTCAGATGCTTCTGTATGTGACATGTGATATTGTATGGGCAGTGTTGAAGGAAAAGACAAGTTGGCATTTGTATCGTTTATATGGTACAAATACATACGTGGTTATTACACGTCAGATAGCATGAAGTTATATTAAACTATATTTTGAATGTAAAGGTTTAACATAACTATTTTAACTTGGTAATTTGGAAATTATTATGAATGGTAATGTATATGTTTCGAATTGATAATCTCTACTTTCGTAACCTACAATATCGCATATTGGTGACCCCGACGTGATTTTAATTCGCGACCTTATAATGACAGGTAACCAGGTAACCTGTGATCCGGGTAAAGAAAATACCTTCAAAATAATCACAACTTAAAATTATACAAGTGAATTATCAATTATCACATTTTTTATTCACTATACTTACCTACTAGCCTATTTTTGTTTACTGTCAAACTAAAACTTTTCTAGACTTTAAATCTTTCCACCAGTCACCGACTGAGTACCTAACTGTTTTGTTCATGGATATGCTGTTCGGTATATCTTCATTTATTTATTTTTATTTTAATTTAATTAACAAATACAATTTAATCAGCTTGGCTTAGTAAAGTCCCACACGACGTGTTTGTGTGGTGAATTCAAGGCCCACTATAGTCAGGCCGTGACACGAATTTTTAAATGTCGATCGTGGGGCATATTTCGATTTAAATCTGGCAAACTATAGAAAATTATGATTGTTTCATATTAAAATAAATTCTAATTCATTAATTTATTTGAACTAAATAAACAATTATTACTACATTAACCATCATAACTCGCAATTCAATGCTCCAGTCTGTCTATAGTCCAGTGGCGAAGGGTGGAGGTGGGATGTTAAGATCCGCCATAAATAGTGCACATTAAACTTTGTATTTGTTTTTATTGAACTAAGACTACAATTTATAGATGGCATTTATTAGTTTAGTAAATCAATTACACCCTGCCTAAACCAAACCATAAAAGTTTGTGTATATTTTGGGCGATACAACAAAATTGTGCACACTTTTTCATTCATATTTGTTGAATTAAAAATATATATTACACAATACATTGTTGGCTCATTATATATATAATATATTAAATTAAGTAAGCCCTGCCTAAACCAAACTATAATGGATAAAAAATATTATTCTATCTATAATATATCCAATATTTGTATGGTTTAATGCCAATATTTTAAATATTTTATAGATAGACGGTTATTTTTTGACTATTTTTTTCGCAGTGTTTAATTGAATTTTAAAAAATTAACTGACTACATCTCTAAATAATTGTAGACTTAGTTCAATGAAAACAAACATGCGATCATCATATGTATTTCCTTCTACCACTCGCATACAACATACCCTTTTGGTCGTATACCGTGGCGTGACGAATTGTACTGAATGGCGTTCACTATAAAGTATTAGTAACTACTGTACTAATATTGTTACTTCGGTATAGAGCCTAGATGAGAAGCTCGCAATATGACGGCGAAAATTTACTAAATGCTGATAATTAATGTTGGTTGTCTCTCGTGGAAATGAGGTCGCAATAACCGAATGATCCAAATAAATGTCGTACAGATTTGAGTAGCTCTTCCCTTTTAGCCGACATAATAAGGGGACACTCATAGAGGATATAATTAATAAAGGTACTGTAATAATTCACTAAAGCCGACTATATAGCAGTGGCGAAGGCTGGAGGTAAGCTGTTAAGATCCGACATAAATATTCCACAATAAAATTTGTCAGTCGAACGTGTTTGTTAGTTTTTAAAATGCAATTAAACCCTGCCCAATCCAAGTTATAGTAGATAACAGTAAAAAAAATATATCGTTTATCTATAAAATATCTAAAATTATGCCATTATACCATACATCATTTTAGATATTTTATAGAAAGAAAAATATTTTTTATCGATTACAGTTTGGTTAGGTAGGGCTTAATGAATTTTTAAAAAAAAACTTAAGAACACCACCTCCAGTGTATTATTCTTGATTTAACGAAAATTTAAGAGTGACTAAAAAGTGTGCACTATTTTTCGCGGATCCCCCATTGCATACCTAAACAATAATAGTTTCGTTAGGCAGGGCTTAATTGTATTTTAAAAACTAACTAGCACCATTTGCGAATTGTATTCTTAGTTCAATGAAAACAAATAAGTATGACTGAAAAATTTTAGTGTGCACTATTCATGTCAAATCTTAACAGCCTACCTCCACCCTTCACCACTGGTAGATATAATATTCCGAATGACGCCTATAATATGGTCGAAATCCATTATATTTTTTCTCACCGAGTCTTTGTGTTGTTTTAGTGAACGCGTGTAAAAATTCAAACACAAAACGCACAGTTTTCTTTCAAAAGTGTCAAAATAACTGGAAAATAAAGCGGTACTATGTATACACAGTTAGATTTTCTATTCCTGATGACGTTTTAAACGATAAAAAATTCCGAATAACCATTGTTATATAATAATATTGTATTATATTATTATCATTCGTACTTTAAACCAGTTATAACAGAAACCTACAGTGAAGTAAATTAATGAGTTTAATAATTCGTACCCGTGTTGTTATTATTATAATAAAACAACACCTCGACAAAATCGACTTTAAATGAGAGAGTAATATTTTATTAATTATGCGGTAGGTGTTCAGTGGATTTCTCGCCATTACCGAACCAAAGCAAGAAATGTCTGGTTGACCAAATATTTCGTCAGAAAGTTGAGAAATTTAATTAATTTTAGTAATTAGATTGCTGCCAAACAGGAAGACAAAAATTAATTGGCCCTTAATTTAGTCAATTGGTAATATCATATAAATTTAAATGAAATTTCACCACATTGAAGTGTCGTTTATATTTAGATCTTTTCAGACAAAAGGGTATTTCTAAGTTTGTAATAAATATCACTATGTTTATTACAATGTAACAAAAAATATTAATTGAACAATGTGAAGCTATTAGAAGAAATCCCTTAAGCACTTAAATGTTTTGTTTTTTAAAACGACATACACTTTCGTAATCGACAATTTTTGCAATGTAACTATCAAACTTATGACCCCCTCATCCTGGCAGCCCCTCACCTATCATTAAGCTTAAAGACAGTGTGGTGCTCTACAGTAGCGTTTTCCAAATGGTGTTCAAGGTAAAATTAAGGATAGGTATTCTTACAGCGCTCGAAATGGAAAAAATTACGAACCGTAGCGCTCGATAATTTTACGAAAATATTAACACAATTATCTAATTTTAAGCGTATTTTATAAAAAGAGTGTGTAAGATTCATTTGCTATATTGCCGATCTAGCGCAGACGGTCAAATTATTTTTCCACGAGACGGAGCGAAAATTTTGGGGATCTTATGAACCGGAACGGCGCTCCGGTGCGTTCCGGTCCATTTCGAGCCCTGAGTATTCAGTGTATTTTTAACAATATTTTGTATTTTTTAATACTCGTACCTATTGAATTATGGAGTTGTCGAGTATCGATACATAATTATCGCACAACCACATATTTTTAAATGTATATATATTTTCAGTAAAATTGCGCCGCACGCGGCTTTTTTATTATTAGAGAAAATTTAGAATGTATGTTATTTCACGTATTTGATTGACCCGTTACGCCGGCTCCCCTCTTGCGGGGGCCATGATCAAACTTTCTAACGAAGATAATTAAATTTCTTTCGATTCATTTACGCACATTGAGACCAATACTTCAGAACCTTTGACAATGATTCGAGTTACCCCGTCTCCAACCGTCATGTATATGCAGCCGCGATGTGGACACGGCCGCCTTCCATGATGCTATAAACGTGTCAGAATGAAAAGATTTTAGTGCCACACACAAAGAGTTCAGAAAAAAAAATCTTGACTTGCTCTGCCGTCATTATTATCTTTAAAGACATGACCCCGTGTACTGAAACACTGCCGAAACAGAGGAGCTTGGACTTGAAAGTGACGAATCTAAGGAGGGATTGGAATTATTCCATCCTCCATACCATAAAGATTTTTTTTCAAATGCCTCAAAGTTAACTTCGTTAATATCAATTCGAGGTGGCGAATTGGGGCCATGTTTTAATAAACGAAAACCGTGTAGCCTTGGCTTATGGCCCTGTGTATTGGTTTTGATAAAATTGTCTCATCTGAAGCCTGCAGGACGCATATGAAAATAATTACAAGATAAAAAGAACTTTTTATATACAACGTTTTTAAATTTTCTGTTGAATTATTATGCTCAATATGCTCAAACTTGTACTTGATATGAAGTAAATAAAAAACAAATATAGAATACTGAAATGTCATTTTGACATTTCATTTTGATTTCCATAGTAACGCTATATTATTAATTTAGTTGCTAGGACCACCCCCTTAGCAACCAATAATAGTATTTTACTTTTTACGGATTTTTATAAAACTAATAACTTTCCATACAAAACAGAATTAACTGAATATGAATTCAATTCTGCTTAAAGATGGCTAAAAGTATTAAAAGATATTTTTGCATCGTAGTATCTCATTTACATTTATTTAAGAAAACAAAACGTTGTGGACATAACAAATCTAAATTCAAGACGTATACAACATGAGATTTACATTATAACAAATATTATCCTCACAAGAGAGACGAAGAGAATATATAAAATAATAATAAAAATAATTACAAGATAAAAATAACTTTTCATATACCACGTTTTTAAATTTTCTGTTGAATCATATAAACTTAACAATTCTATGTATTAATAATTTAGGGCAAATAAGGAAATTGTCAACAAATCATTTTTTTGCTATTTTGCAACAAACAAATATAGAATACTGAAATGTCATTTTGATTTCCATAGTAACGCATGTATATATTCATAATTTAGTTGCTAGGACCACTCCGTTAGGAACCAATAATAGTGGATTGGATTATGGATTTCTTCAGATATAACTTTTCATACGAAACAGAATTAACTGAAAATGAATTCAATTCTACTTAAAGATGGCTAAAAGTATTAAAAGAATGCGTTGGCATCGTGTTCTGATATATTCCAAAAGTTTCAAATGTCTAGCTAGTCGGGAAGTTAGTTAAAAATCGATTGCAAGATTTGTACTGGACAAACTACCACCGGACAAACTAGAATACGAGTTAATAAAAACATGGTAAAAAACAGATACGTTTATCGTCCTTTGGTCGATTTAAGAGCTTTTGACAGATGCTGCAACCGTAATAATATTATGTTTAAACTAAAGTTATCTTTAAATTCTAATAGATTTAAGTTTAGTACTAGGTATTCCAAGTTGTCTACCTTCCAAAATAAGGTGCATTATATACACAAACATTGACAGCCGAAAATATTGACTTCTACTAGATTTACAAATTGTCAAATCAGTATTAAAAATATAATTTCGAATATTGTATAAACATGAGTTTTCAAAAGCCGCCGAGAAGGACTTTCACTGAATACTTTCCACTATTTTTAATATAATTATTACTAATCTCTATTTCAATAGGATCTTCAGTGATCGCTTGTTGAAAATGAATAATATTTTCACTAAATTATATTCAACACGTAGTTTAATAATATCTTAGATCAAAAGAAATAGTTTAAAAATAATCCACTTTTCTTAGTCCAATAGATTCTTAATGTTATCAATAAACTAATTCTTTTATTCGACGAATAATTCACATGATTTAAGAATGTTATTTTTTTATTGAAAAAACTTCAGATATATACCTACTTACTATAAAAAATCTTTTTTTTTAAATACGACATCCGACGGGACTTGAACCTGTAACCACATTACTTACTATACATTCTATAATCTTGTGAAAGAAATAGTTTATTAAAATAGTTAGCAAGTACAAGTTTAGTAAGTTATAACAAAAATTTGCAGAAATAGGCACTTAATTGATTCCTTGATTTAAAATACAAAAACCAAACATAATGCAATTTTATAAGCATTTTATGTAAAAAACTACTAGCTAATTTCATCGTAATTAGATAGGACGCCCGTAGTTTTAAAGTTTGGTTAATCACATTGGCGCGAATCCAGTAGTTACAGTAGGGATATCATCATCATCAGTCTGAATCTACCCACTGCTGGATGAAGGCCTCTCCAATCTGATTCCGCTTCCCTCGGTCCTGTGCGTTGCGTTGCCACGTACTTCCGCAGAACTTTATCATTTCATCGATTCAGCGGACGTTTTGTACGTCTAGGGTACCACTGGTTGACTAGATTTGTCCAACGATTGTCCCTTTTTCGAGCTATGTGTCTATGTTGATATATATGAGGTATTTTCAAATTATATATGTATATAATTTATAATCTATATAATGTTATTATGAGGATCTGATCAATATATGGGCTTTTATATGTACCTATGTTATTTTGCACCATATATCTAATAAAAATCTATTTTTTCTTATAGTGCGCAAGCTCATATGTTATTTTAAATTGTTTAAATTGACCAAATATAAGAAGAACTCATCAACTGTCAACAAATTTATTTCTCACATTGTGACACATTTCAATTAATTCCTGCAGTCACAAAAAAATGCCCGTCGTCCACCTGCAGTCCGCAATCCACGTCTTTACCAGGTCTATTTTCGTTGTGTAATAATATTATGTAGATTTATTTATTGCATACTAATTTACTTATATACATTATTAATTGATTTCCGCAATTTTACTGTGATTATTGAACATCAAAGCTGTGTGATGAATATTAAAATACATCACGACTCCAGTGTGCCTGAAGCCTTATTTTTCTTTTCATTGTACCTATTCATGATTGGGTATTTACGTATTCTAGCATTTACCTCAATATATGTAATTGATCCGACTTTCGGATTTCTACAAACTTGAGGTAGGTAGGTATATTTGATCATAAATATATCCAGTGACGTCCCTAGCACGTAAGCAGACTTATAACCAGCGTTGCCAACTTAACGTTTGTCTTGCTAGATCTATCTTCCTTATGATAATATGTGATGTTCCCATACACATTGTCTGGTATAATATTGAGTAGGGTAACGGAGATAAAAGATTTGGGTGTATTGTATGATGCAAAGTTCACTTTCAATCAGCATATTCTTGACATCAGTACTAGATCTAGCAAAATGCTTGGTTTTGTAATGAGGGTTTCAAAATAATTCGATAACGTCCGAGTGCTACGTACATTATACGTATCATTTGTGTTGAGTATTCTTGAATATGCCGGCATTATTTGGAGTCCTAATAGATCCATCCACACAATTAAGTTGGATCGAGTCCACAATAGATTTCTTAGATTTCACTACTTAAGAACATACAGGTTCTTTCCTTATGATAATGACAATAAAATGAATTTCCCGACTCGTTTTCTTCTGGGTATGCTATCAATGCAATCCCTGTCTACTCGAAGAGTGATTGTTCTTTTAAAGCATTTCTTTTTATTTCTTCGTGGGTTCATTTACAATCCGTATATACTGGCAAATATTAATTTTCATGTTCCCACCAATATCACTCGTAGCTCCACGGTCTTCAAGATACCTCGTCGCAGGACAGATGCTATGTTTCATGATGCTGTGTATCGTGCAATTAGCTTATTTGGTGGCACCATAAAGGTTGATTTGTTTTTATTAACTACATAATGTTTGTGGACGTATTAAATAGGCTAAATTTATAATTGTATAAATTATCATATTTCATTAATATTTACACATGCTGTCTTTTTATTGTTATTTGTAATTAAGATATTTTTATACATTTGTATTTATTATGTATTATGGCGCATTGGCCAATAGCTGTAATGCCGTAATAATGTTTTTGAAAATAGATAAATAAATAATTATAATAAAATAAATTTTCCGACTCGCTTTCTTCTGGGTATGCTATCGATGCAATCCCTGTCCACCCGAAGAGTGATTGCTCTTTTAAAGCAAATCGAGCTTAAATATTGAGACCATACTTAAATAAGATTTCATATAAATAAAAAGGATTTCAAGTTATACACATTTATATTTTTTATAAAATTCGATGTTTTTTGAAATAAATATAAAATAATTACAAGATAAAAAAAACTTTTTATATACAACGTTTTTAAATTTTCTGTTGAATTATTATGCGCAATATGCTCAAACTTGTACTTGAAGTAAATAAAAAACAAACAAATATAGAATACTGAAATGTCATTTTGATTTCCATAGTGACGCACGTATATATTAATAATTTAGTTGCTAGAACCACCCACTTAGCAACCAATACTAGTGGATTGGATTACGGATTTCTTCCGAAATAACTTTTCACACTACTCATCTACTGACTGACCCAACGTCAGTGTTTTTGATCGGAAAAACCAGGCAATTATGCATATTGCATAGTAAACTGTAATGCTAATTGGAAGAGAGTAAACGTGTTACTATTGATGTATTCCGTCGCTTAGGTCAAGAGTATCCAACCTTTTTGGGGTTGTCTTAGTTTCCATGGCGATCTCTGCTAATAAGAATCTTATAAGAATTTTTGTTGTTTCTTTTGAGTTTAAAATATTCATTTTAAAAGGCAAAATGTCGTTAAATATCTGCAAAAACAAAACTATTTAAAATATAATAGTAATATGGGAAACCAATGCAGTTTTTCATTGATTTAAATATATTTTATTAATGTGTATACTTATATAACTAGTGAGATATTCATCTTCAAATATTCGCCTTTTTAGTTGCAAAACGCAAATAGTCATCAAGGTGAAACGTCAAACGTGTTTGATATTCGGATTTAATAAATTTCATAATATGGTAAAAACAAGATTCACATAATATATATTTCCAAAATATGATAAAATTGGAAGACATCCGTTTTTATATTAAATTTATACGTAATTTCTGAATTCAGTACTTTCCATATGTCAGAAGACTTCAATTATGTCAACCCAACATCATTTTGCAATTCAATTAACTGTAATTATTCTAAATTCACAATCTTAATTGGGATAGACCAAAATTTTCTTCGCGATCGACTGGTTAGGAACTCCTTAGGTTATCGTTATATTCCACTTGCAGAGATGTTGCATTTAAGTGGGCGTTGTTTTATAAATTATTAAGTTATTGTTTTGCTTAGTGCACTCGGAGTAGGTACTTATTTAATCTGTAGTTATATAATTATCTGATTATCTAAGTACATATGTGTGTATCCATGTTGGCGTATTTGATAATGCAGCTGTCTTTATATAAATAAATACAAAGCTGTTCGTCGCGCGTTCAAGCCTTGGTCAAAAAATGCATGTTCTTTTACTTAATGTGTCTTTAATCCGAATGTTGGGCTAATATCTAAACAACTATTCCTCGGAAGAAGTTTGTTAATATAACTTTTACCCTACGACAGCTCATATGGAGATACATTATTTTCTATGTTCTCTCATTTCAATAATGTTACTTATTTTCTTTATGTTGTTGTTTTTATTTAATAAAACGCAATTTTTTTTTATAGTACTTATTCCACTTTTAATTAATATATTAGGACCGGTTTCGTCCGCTTCAGTGGGACATTTTCGACTGAATACATTTTTTTTTATAAAACAATATTTATCAAACAAAATTCAAAGCGATAGAAATAATATAACAATAGGTACATAATAATTATCCGTCCAATAATACCTTCCCAATAACAGACTAATTTAAAACTAATGAGGTTGGACATTAATATTTCATACTACGTCAGGGGCATTAAACAAATTATTTAAAATATTAACAAACCACAAAATATAAAACAATCTACACTTACAATAACATTAATATCAACAAATAATTATAATTAGTCAAAATTAACAATAATTTTTTTTTTTTTTATAAAAAAATAAAATAAAATTATCAATTGAAGTGAGATGGAATAAAAAACAAATACAACCAAAATATGAGTCAGAATTCAATAAAAATAATAAATAATGTACAATATATAAAGTTATGTTATGACAATCCCAAATATTAAATAGGGTACAATAATGGGAAGACACAAAATATAATTGATCATTTAACAAATTAGAATTGGGCAAAAATTTATACCTATTAATTTCTAGGATTTCCTGTTTATCCAATTTTATAGATTTCTCATTCAAATGCAGGATTTTAAAATTTTTACTGATATTAAAAGAGTGATTATTTAAACTTAAATGATTTCCAAAAGCTGAAGATTCATTACCATTTTTGGCACAGGCTAAATGTTCTTTGATCCTAGTATTAAAGGATCGTCCCGTTTGTCCAACATATTTGGCATCACAAGAGTCAAAACTTAATAGATAAATTCCACTTTGGTTAAGTTTATCTAATCTATCTTTAGTATTCACCAGTATTGAATTCAAATTTTGTGTGTTGTAAAATGTTACATTGAAAAGTTTTTTATCTATTTTTCTTGAAATATTTTCAGACACTCTTCCTAGGAAACATAATTTAACCCAGCGTTTAATTACACTGGCTTCATCTATCACTAAGCCAGAAGTCACATTTAATAAAGCTAATTTTTTAGATTTGCTGGCCAGAATGCGATCAATCAAACGTGAGTCATAACCGTTATTAAAAGCGATTTGTTTAATCGTCTTTAACTCCAAAGCAAAACTATTTTCGGACATAGGAACCATTAATAAACGATGTATAAAAGCATGGAAAACTGATAATTTATGTGAGATATGGTGTCTAGAAGAGTTATTAATAATGTTATCACTGAAGGTATCCTTTCTAAAAATGCTAAATGTATGTTTGTTATTTGTAATATTGATTGTTAAATCCAAGAAGTTAATTGTACTGTTCCCTAGTTCCATTGTGAATTGAATTGACTTATTAATACTATTTATGTCTTTTAAAAAAATATCTAATTGTCTTTCCGTGCCTGACCACAAAGCTAAGATATCATCTACATATCTATACCAGTAAATGATATTTCTAAATGAATTTAAATTGCTTATCTTAGATTCGACTATATCCATGAAGAAATCTGCCAAAATAGGAGATAAGGGACTACCCATTGCCAAGCCATTAATTTGTCGATATATGTTTCCATTGAATTTAAAGTAATTCTGATCTATGCAACATTCAATCACAGACTTTATGTCTTTAGTCAACAATGGATTAAGATTCTTCATGTCTATAAAGTCCAAGATTGCTGATTTCAAATCCACTATTGGGACACTTGTGAATAAACTCACGACATCAAATGACACGAGTTTCGCATTCACAGGTACCACAACATTTTTGATTTTATCAACTAAATCTAAAGAATTCTTTATTGTAAATTTTGGTATAAAATCTAATTTATGTTTGAATAAATTATTACCCAATTTAGCTAATTTGTATGAAGGCGCAGAATTAAAGGAAACGACTGGTCTCAGTGGTAAATTTACTTTATGGATTTTTGGTAAACCATACAATCTAGGACACTGCGGATTCATTTGTTTATATGCTCTTTTCAACCTTTCAGTTGGTAGGCATGCATTACAATCATTTATTAATGATTTTACTGTTTCTGCACTACCCATAGTGGGATCACGTTTCAAGACAACAAATGATGGGCCCGACAAAAGATCTTCCATTTTTTCCACATAAGTACTCTTATTCATGATCACTGTGGCGTTGCCTTTATCTGCTTTTGAAATCACTAAATTACAAGATTTAATTTTATTTTTAATCGATTTTACAGCACTAATTTCTGGATGATTATAATTATTATTATTATTTAATTCCTTCTTTAAAACAGTAGAACACAAGTATCGCGTCGCCATGTCCGACTTTAAAGAGATGTCAACATCAATGGCCAAGTTTTCTAAAATCTTTATTGGTTACCTGAAGATTAGGACAATATTTAAGACCTTTTTCCAATAAAGTCGTTTCATCTTCATTAAAATCCACAGTTGTTGTGTTCACCAATCGTTCAGAAAATTTTATTTTTTCCTCAATTATATTAACATTCACCTTTAACGTAGTTTTTACATTCACCAATCGGTCAATTTTACTCTTTTGAGCTATAAAGGTTTTATGTACTACATTTTTAATATGTGATCTAATTTTATAATCCAGGGTATCAAATTCGATTGGATGTAATCGGCTAGTCAATAAATTATGAATAAAGAACACATAGACGCTCGACGAATCCCTGGTGTTGTACCATTTCTTCATTTCCGATTTGATCCAAGCGAGCTGCGCAAGTTTGAGGACTTTCAACGCAATCGGAGATCCAGATTTCGTTTTTATATTCACGTACTTTGGCACAACCTTAAGAGGACGCTCTACAGAATCGGCCTTGAGAATTGAAAATATGATTTTTTTACATGTGGTCCATAATAACTGGTCTACTAGTTAATATAAAAAGGTTGCCGCTAATGTTTGTCTCAATAAACTCCCTACAAGTTTTTTTTTTTTTATTAATCCTCCGAAGCTTGTGAAGTGAAGCTATGGGGTGACCAAAAAATAGTACTTTCTAATAAAATTTATTTTCTAATAAATTTACTAATAACATTTAATGTTACTAAATTCAATATGTTTATCAGTTCTTTGGTGGGAAGTATTGCAACTGATATGATGGATATGATAACTTTTTTGATTATGTGTTGGCCACGATATAAACTTAATAATATATTAATAACTTTTTAACCTGAAATTGTCCGACAACTAAACATACGAAGGATGTTGACATACATATCAACCTACATTTTTATTTCATGTGCTATCCAAAAAACATTACTAATGAATAGTGCTTATTTGTAATGTTTAGGACCTACATATTAAAAATAATAGGTATTGTTTAATTCTAATGCATATTTTTTAAAACGTAGAATTTACTGTCTGCCTATAAAAAGAAAGTGACTTTTTATTGCCTGCGCAACTTCACTTTTATACTAGTGAAACAAGTGGTAGGTAAAGCCAATGGGCGAAATTATATATTATATTAAGAGTGCCTAAAAATAATTATTAACATACAGTCACTAGACACATTATTTTTTTATTAATCCATCGGACTGGCGGGCATATAAAAAATGACTATAAAAAATGACTGTCGCTAGAAAAAGTGTCTGACAGGGCTGCCGACGCAATTAATTATATTGTACTTTTTAAATTTAATTTATAATATATTTTATTTAAGTTTTGTGCATCTAATGCCGGGTCCACACTGGCGCAAAACAATGTCGCGCGACAACCTCGATAAATTTTACGATAATTATCATAATGGCTTAAAAATTTTTACGATAATTATCATACTTATCGTAAAATTTAACGAGGTTGCCGGCAACATGTTGCCAATTTGGACCCGGCATAATATCCACTGTGGTTCACGTAGTGGCATGTACCTGTTTTTCTGGGGTCAACTAATTCAAAAAGTAAACACCCATAATAGAATTTTTCCAGTTTTGGTTGCATTATATTCCAACTCATTTCCGATATTATTAATGGAAATTTCTCGGTGTACATAGTAAACAAACCTACGAATAAAAAAAGACAGTAAGGAACACAGTGATTCATCGCAGTAAAAACTGGCAACCAAAATGGATTATATAATATATTCCAAATTTCTCGGTGTACATAGTAAACAAACCTACGAATAAAAAAAGACAGTAAGGAACACAGTGATTCATCGCAGTAAAAACTGGCAACCAAAATGGATTATATAATATATTCCATCGTATTATTTTCTCGAAATCATAAAGATACTATAATAGTATTTGAGTATCAACCTATGTTCAATTTGAATTGGGTTATAATAATAATATACCCGTAGATATATCAATAGTATGTTTGCCACGATATCCACCCAAGTTATCAGTATGTACTTGCACAGGTTTGATTAAAAACTATGATGAAATTAACATTTTACAAATATTATATTATTTTGACAGCCCTGTTTTCTGATCAGCGGACACGTGCAGGTGGTGTTTATCAAATAATAATGTAAGATTGTCCACAATAATAATAATGTAGAAGTTCGACAATAGTAATAATACTAATAATAATGTTTTTTTTTTAAATAAAATCTCCGATGATTAGTGATTTTTGCCAAAAGATCGATTTAAATTAACGTGCGTACGACGCCGAGGTCGATTTCATACTAAATTATATTTGAATACGGAGCTCTTCAGCCGCCCCTTAAGGCGAAGACATTCGCGATTAAACCAGATGTGTTGTGATGATAAACTCTGTTTTAATTTGTATTTCTTATACAAGACAGTAAGTTTTGCCGTACTGGCTTCTTTAATTTCTAAATAAAGGAAATTATTTTCTTTATATTTTCATGCCAAGTTTTGAGTGTTTTCTACTTAAAATTTGTAATGTTAGCTGTATATAACAGTGGATTTAAGTCGTTGCCCCAACAGGTTCTCCGAATGATTCTACTGTATACTAGTAATGAAGGGTGGAGGTAGGCTGCTGAGATCCGCGATAAATAGTGCACATTAAACTTTGTAAGTCATATGTACATATTTGTTTTTATTAAACTAATACCACAATTTACATTTGGTATTGGTCAGTGTTTAAAAATCAATTAAACCCTGCATAAATCAAACCATAATAGTTTTGGTATATGTTGGACGATACGACAATATTATGCACACTTTTTCATGAGTACGTTGGGTGAAGAATACATAATATTACACATGGTTGGTTCATTTTTTTAAATTCATTAAGACCTAAGAGAAAAATATTATTCTCTCTATAAAATATTCAAAGTAATGTATGATTTAATTGCATAATTTTAGATATTTTATAGATAGACAAGACGTAATTTTGACTATTATCTATTATGCCTTGGTTTTCGCAGGGCTTAATTGAATTTTAAAAACTAACCAACACCATCAGCTGTAAATTGTAGTCTTATTTCAATGAAAACAATTACGTATGACTGACAAAGCTTAGTGTGTATATTTATTGCGGATCTTAACAGCCTACCTCCACCCTTCGTCACTGCTGGTTACAGTGTCACAGTATCTACATACATTAGATGTATCTACAAATCTACATAATATAATATTATTATGGATACCTCTTCAATTGGACTCCTTTTTCTCGAATATGCATTTTTGTCGATTTGGCATAAATGCATTTATTTTACCACGTTTTTATTAAGTCGTATTCTTGTTTGTACGGTGGTTGTTTATCTAGTACAAATCTTGCAATCGATTTTTAATTAAATTCCCGACTAGCTATACATTTGAAACGTTTAGAGTATATCAGAACACGATGCCAATGCATTCTTTTAATACTTTCAGCCATCTTTACGTAGAATTTAATTCATTTTCAGTTAATTCTATTTTGTATGAAAAGTTATTTCGGAAGAAATCCGTAACCCAATCCACTATTATTTGTTGCTAAGGGGGTGGTAATAGCAACTAAATTATTAATACATACATGCGTTACCATGGAAATCAAAATGACATTTCAGTATTCTATGTTTGTTTGTTGCAAAATAGCAAAAAAATGATTTGTTAATTATTTGTCGTAAATTATTAAAACATAGAATTGTCAAGTTTATATGATTCAACAGAAAAAAGTTCTTTTTATCTTGTATTTATTTTTATTTTTTATCTCACATTTCGTTACGCATACAGATTTTTTTTTCTCGATAATAAAATTACTCCATATCGTTTTTAATAATTAATAAATCTCTGGTTTATATTTAAAGTAATTATAAATAATATTAATTAAGTTTTTTTTAAACATTAATTATAACAAAACACTCTGTGAATGTGATATTCTTTGAAGCGTGGCGAATTGATAGTCTATTAATAATCGTTTTATTTGTATTTGATTTTATTGCTATCGAATCAAATTCGGCTAGCAGATGGCCTTTATCTTACATATTTGGCGAACCTAGCAACAATGAGAAGACAAAAATGATATTCAATTAAGAGATGCGTCGTGTGCTAAATCTTTAAAAAATGCTTCCATATGATCTAGAACTAGGGGTCACCCACCATTTAAAAACGAGCTCAACATGTAATAAACAAATGTCAATATTTTGAATTTAGAATTTCGAATTATTGATTTAACTGGCGTAAACGTTCGTCAGCTGCATACAGAACTATTCTAATTCACAATTGAAATATTTTGCAGAACAATTTTTTGAAACAGCCTACTTCAGTTATTTATTATTTACATAAACAAGTGTATGCACCAATTTTTTTATTACAACGATTTTCTTAGCTCGTATTCTTATTTGTCCGGTGGTTGTTTGTCTGGTACAAATCTTGCAATCGATTTTTAACTAACTTCCTGACTAGCTAGACATTTGAAACTTTTACAATATATAAGAATACAATGCCAATGCATTTTTTAATACTTTCAGCCATCTCTAAGTAGAATTTAATTCATTTTCAGTTAATTCTGTTTTGTATGAAAAGTTATTTCGATACCATTATTGGTTGCTAGGGGGTCCAACAACTAAATTATTAATATATACGTGCGTTACTATGGAAATCAATATGAAATGACATTTCATTATTCAGTATTTCTATCAAGTACAAAATATTTGATCGTTTAAGCTAGTCAAGTCAAGTTTATATGATTCAACAGAAAAATTTAAAAACATTGTACATAAAAAGTTCTTTTTATCTTGTCATTATTCATCAATAATCCTATTAAAATATGATGCGTACATTTATCCAAAAAGATAATAAAATAATTTCAGTAATTTGTTTCAAAGTAAAAAGAGCAAATGTAATGTAGAATAGTTCTGCATTCGACTGAGGCTTGTTTTGATATAAAAGCGACCTTCGCGCTGCATGTCTGATATGACGCGAGGCGCGATAGTTGGCGATAGGTAGAGGGAAGTGGCGCGAACTCGTGCTTGCTCTATGCCCCAATGCTGTGGCGTGACAGAGTGATAAAGAGATATATAGAAACGTTGCATTTAACAATGTTTTTGAAACAAAGTTTCTAGTAATGTTTCAGTTAGGTATATCGGACATGTACCCGATCGGTGGCGAAGAGTGTAGGTAGGCTGTGGAAATCCGACATAAATTGTACATACTAAATTTTGTCAGTCATACTTATTTATTTTCATTGAAATAATAATACAAATTCCAGATCGTGTTGGTTAGTTTTTAAAAATCAATTAAACTCTGCCTAAAACAAACCATAATAAATATTAGGTAAAAAAAACTATACATTATTGATAGAAGAATATTTTTCAAATTTTAAAAACCTTCTGCAATTTGTATTATTAGTTCAATGAAAATAATTAAGAATGTCTGACAAAGTTTAGTGTGTACTACCTATGCCAAATCTCCACAGCCTACCTCCACCATTCGACACTGAACCCAATATACAGTATCACTCTATGACGGCATTTTTCCAGCAGTTGTCCACTCGCCCAGCGTCATCAAATATTTTTGTCTACTTCCTGTGGTCTTTCCGCGTTATGCCCAACATGTTTCTTCCCGTGCCACGCTGCTTTACTCCTAATTTTTGGATTTTTCTTCCGTTAATAATTATGCATATTTCACGTGAATATCGAATATCGTAGCACATATTGATTGATCACTTTACGCTTTGACACAATCTAACTAATTACTTTTTAAGATACTATTCAGACGCCTAAGTAAACCGTGGTAAATATACCGTAGACATGAGGGGGGGCTGACAGGGCTCTAGCCTGGGGGCCTGATCTCAGGAAGGGCCCGGCGTGACGAGTCGATCAGATAAGTGAGACAAACATCGATCAAAAATTTGATCTAACAGTTAAAAAAAAAGTCTTTTAACTGTATTTTAATGGATAAAAATACAGAAAATCGCTAAAAATACACCTTAATTTTACCGCGTACACCATTTGGAAAATGCTACTGCAGCGCATCACACTGCCTTTACCCTTAGCGATAGGTAGGGTGGGCACGCCAAATTTCTTAGCCTGGAGGACCGATTCAGGATGTGGGGGCCATGGCCGTAGATTCCCAAATGAGATTTATCTATCTTTTTAGATCAAAACAAACCTAACCTAACCTACCCCAACCTATTAATATAACATAATTTACCTAATATAATCTTAATTTGTGATAATGATGCATCAGAATGTATGAAAATTTCAAATTACCGAAAAAGGTATTTTTAATATAATTGTCTCCATGGAATAAACTGTTTTCGTTAAAAAAAATCATAAAAGTTCATGCGGGCTTCTGCGGTACAATTACCAAAACCGTTTACTATTTTTGCAATTTTTCAGAAATAAGTTCCTAGGAGACCAGCATAATTTTATACCAATATAACAACCCTACAGAAGCCCATGTGCGCTCTGCCAGTTTGGTTGCCAGTGCCAGTTGCCAGTGAGATAAATGATAAAATTAAAATTTTGAATTTCTAGTGCCCGATCGTTGCCAACGTCTGAATCTAGACAATTATTCCCGCCGGTTAACACATACTGCACAAAGTAAGTATAAGAAATGAGCTGGTTCATAATTGAATAAATTAGCAACACGTGAGCAGATGCCAAGCCTCCTCGTGCGGAGACCATAGGGTCGCAAGGGTCAATTGAGGGGCCAGGAGTCCGCGTGACTGCCTGCCCACTCGGCCGAGTCGAGCGCCGCGCGAATGTCGAGTGACTGGCTCACACAAAAGGATCACTTGGCACTTAGTCAGCCTTAGTGCAATATTACTAATAAAAACCACAGTATCTTTCATCGTCGTTAAGTTAACTAACTTAGGTAACCATTTTATTCAATTAGCATTTACTTAGGAGAATTCCACTATCAATTACTATTAAATTATACATGTGCCTAGTTTCAACGTCATCCTAATGAGTGATATTAATTACCATAATATTTAATCAATTAAAATATACAACAAAATGAAGTACTAATTCCTGTCAACTGTCAAGTACTAACTGTCACCAGTTGAAAACATCCATTTGAAGCGAAAGAAATCGGTCCCGATTTATATACATATTATTATATTAAAATAAGTAGAACTAGTACTCCTACGATAGTACTAGTTCTAAAATAATAAAATGCCTTTTCTTCTTTCAATTCTTCTTCAAATTCTTGTCAAATTTGGGATCACAAAGATTATAAAATATATTTTTTTATAGTAAGTACTTAAATATGTTATTAGTAAATAAATATTTTTTACACTATATAATGTTAACATTAATTTTACTAATGGTTTTGTAAATGCGTTTCAAAATTAATAAATCTAAAAAATCTAAACACCACTGCACATGGATGTACTGAAATATGACTATATTCTAAAACATTAGAGCGAGAGGTTTAAAAGAATACTACATATTTTATGTAATAAAAATACGTTATGCAGTCAATATAGAGGATAATAAGGCTTCAAAATTATATAAATAGATTATCTACAACGTTTAAGGAATGTCCAGGGTTATGCTCTGAAAATACCATAAAAGCTCCATTTTGACCTACGCTGAGCATGTGGGCCCTTAATGCATAAATATTGGTTAATTTAGCTGTAATTAGGTAGGGTGCGAGTGGCAAAATTTGTAAAGCACGTTGACCAGAATACGATGGAGTTCTAGAGTTCCGCCCGGCGCCATATTTTGTATTCAAGATTTTTTTCTAATATGTCAGAATATTAATTCTGAATTATGTATATTTACGAATCTTGTGAATTTTTCGTAGAATAAAAAATGCTTATCAATTTCGCGGGAATATATTTTAAATTACATATATTTTATTTTATTCATTTGACTTTGCCATGAGAATTTTCACTTAAGATACCTAATCAAAAAAAATTAAATACATCATGTAATTTTGTGCTCTGACCTATCCCTTCGACATAACTAAAATTATACTGACTTAAACAACTATTTTTTTATTCAACGAATAATTCACAAGGTTTAATAATGTACCTAACATTGTTTTTATTGAACATACATAATTTGAAAACACTTCTGAGAAATATAATATAACCAATAGAAAAAATCTTTTCGAATCTGCGTCTATCAGGAATCGTGCCCACGCACTATAGGTGTGTTATCTAATTGTGACAAATGTTAACTAATATTCCTACAAAACTCTCTGAAGTACTCTGGTCAGTGCACGTGGGCGCGATTCCCGAGAGGCGCAGGTTCGAATCCTATTGGGTGTCATTTTTTTTCAAAAAGATTTTTTCTATTGGGTATAATATTTCTATATAAGTGTTTTCAAATTATGTATGTTCAAATACAGGGTTATTTTTTGTTGAGCATTTAATTTAAAAACGTTAATTCGTTTTTTCTCTCTACCACCTTCCTTGTTGAACTGATTGCATTATTTTAATATTATCCTTGTATTTTCCGACAAAAGAATCCACAATGCCAGGGTCAAATCAGTACACGACAGTAAAACATTAATAATAATTCAATTGTTTGATTACATTCACGATAGCTTTTGACAGCAGCTGTCATAGACAATTTAATAAAGGGGTGCTAATTGGACTTGTTTACCAGATGGCGTTGGTAATTAACTAATTAATTTAGACAAAAGACAATGTCATCTAAATGTACAGATATTTCAAGGGTTCAAAGCATAACATTTAAAATTATTTATTTGACACATTATGGTTTTAAGTCATTACTCATTATTATTCTTCGGTAAGACCTCGTCGTCATGAGGCTTGTGGGCCAGACGATTTGACTGTCGACTAGCATTGCGCAGCTCATGATTTTTCAATTATTTAGATACCCGTTTTATTTTAACCACAAGACTGAAAAATATAAATAATGATTTGTAACGAATACGATTCATAAGACCAAGTATTTTCTGGCTTAATTGCCAGAAAAGAGAATTTTAAAAGCTAGAAATGATCGGCTGGTGAATGAGAATGGATGACCAGACAATGTGGATAAGTCTTCTTGAGGAAGCCAAGCTCTTTAACTAAATATTTTACTTTAAATAATAATTATTTTTTAGAATTTTAAAAATTATTTAGCTTAAATTTGTACGTATACAGTTCGCCGTATCACACTTCACCGTGAAATATTGTATCGGAGATATATGGACTTTCTGACCTCTTTGAGATAAAATTTATGTCTAAACAAAATACGGTTCTTGTCGGCTTACAGGAAGCCAGCAGCAAACAAATTTTAAAAATAGCTGATATACTGGATTATTTGTTAGGTTAAGTTAGGTTAGGTACATTGTCTGCAATGCTCCACGAACAAAGCGTATTTTTTTCATCTCGGTGCTATTAAATGAACTTTTGAAATCAAGACAGTGTATGTTTAATTAAATTTCCTGTTTTACCTTATTCTTAAACGGATAGTTAATTGCCAAAAGTTGGCAAGTCAGACATAACGCTAATTTCTTTGTAATTTAAAATATGCATGTTATGTTCTTTATATCGGATGACCTTGAATTTTTTTTCTAGCGTACCTAGATATAGACATAATATAGACACGTAATCCATTGATAACTCTAATATCTAAATTATCGACTTACCAACTTTTGGCAGCAACCCCATAATTTATTGATAATACCTGTGCATTGTGGAGTTCACAATAATAGTATGTCAGGAGATGATGGTTATTAATTGATTTCATGTGATCATTCCTCATAGGCGACATGACGTCTCGTAAATTTACCTCGAAAATTAATGTCACTTACTGAGATGCAGACGATGTCGCAGCTTAAGGTAAGCCGTTCGCTCACATTTGGCAAGAAATAAATTGATGATTTATTGCAAGTAATAATAAAAAAAGTATGGTTAGGGTACGTCATAGACTACCATCGTTGGGCTGTGTAGGAAGAGACACAGCATCTCTGAGGCGAAAGCAGTAAACGGACCTCGTAACAGACAGAGAGAAAACACACATTTGATTGTAGTTTCGACGATGATGAATAATTTTATAATGTAATATCCAACCTCACAATTTTATTATTTTGCAGGTATTCGATAGCTAAATATCTTATATACTAAAAAAATAACAGGTGGCGTTGCCACCTGTCATTATTCTTATCGATTCGCTTAATAATACTATTTAGCTGATAACACTACTGTTTTTTTATGTTATAAGCAAAGCAAGACAGGGTAACAATATTCATAGCCAAATAACGCGTCGATTTGAATACCGATATATATCGGTTGTTATCAATTTCGATAAAACCGGTGTATTTTACGAGACCGTATGAGCGATTGTGTTCTATTATGCGATCGCGCAACAAAGACTTAAACTTTTTAGCATGAATATTTACGTGCGTGAGAGAGTATTATTAGCTTGCATATCTTAGGCAGACAGGGAGAGAGAATATCTGTGTGTATGTACAGACCAATATATAAATCAAGACAAATATATTATAATGTAATGATTTAACCCAAAATTCCACTAAAATCTGCTTTGAATTAGTATGTATCCTAGCAAATTATTTTTTTCGCTTCTAAGCAGACGATATGAGCCTTAACAGAATGGAGTTTGTATTTAGAGACTTTTACTAGGAATAGTTGTTAGCTATTCGGCCAACCGTATTAAAAGAACATCGTATTTTTTTTTGGATTTGTAAATTTTTTCGACTTCACTGCTTTCGTTCCATTTTTTCCCTTTAAGTGGCCAATATGATAGCCACCAACAGACCAAATAAAAACTTTAGGAACAATTATAAACAAAAATATGCCATATACAATTACTTAATATAGACATTACAACACCAGGTAGTACACCTATAAAAAACTGGTTTTAATAAAATTTCAGAATTTATTACATCTTCGGACAAATATCTAGATTCTAGATTATTGATTTATACGATATATAATTTGGAATGGCAATTAACAAAACATCAAATATTTTGAAATTACCACCCCTACTAAACTAATATGTAATTTCTAATGTTTTATCTTATACACAATAGTGTGTTTTTTCCCTAATATATGACCAACATAAATTATAGATTTTGTGTTACCTTAGCATTGCGATAATAAAATAAACAATATTGAGCTACCAATAATGATTATGAAGGGTCTCACTTAGAATTTTGTGTAATTATTGTAAATATACGGGTAAAATAATCTTTTATAATGCAGCAACCATAAAGTAAATAAATAAACCGTACTAACCTTGGTATATATATAATTTTACTCAATTTTAAAGTGCAAATAACAATCCGCATAAAATATGGGGTTACTGCCAAAAGTTGTTAAGTCTCGAAATCATATTATGGAGTAGAATTTGCTATTTGAAAGTTTGATGTACCATCGAAAATCAGACATATCTACTGCTAATTTCTTTGTGCATATTCTATATATCGGATTACCTTGAATGTTTTTTTTTCTATCATACATATTTATATAGACACATAATCCGTTGTTAACTCTAAATACCTAAATTGTCGACTTACCAACTTTTGGCAGCAACACCAATAATTTATCAAATCTTATCTATAGTCAGACTGTGGCACTGAATGTTGAGTTCCAATGATAGAGCAAGTTACCTACTGCTTAACTTCGAATGTAATACGGTAACCCTTCCGCAGTAAATGAAGTATATATTTTTGCCATTTTTTTATATACAGTTTTCCATATAATTGTATTCGACGTAGCACTATGATTGAAATTTACAGTCCCGTACTGCGGCCTGAATATAATGGACCCTGAGTAGCTGTTCTGCTTTCCAATCACTTCATATGAGTTTGTACCATTGTACCTACTATTATTATAAAACCTAACGTCCTAGTTATAAGAATTAGATAACATGTTTAATATTTTTTAAAAATTGGATTGTCTACGTGCCCATAAATCAGTGACGATGTCTAGTCAGATTGAACAATAAAATCAATTGAGCTCAAATGCTAGAGATCATCGCGTCGCAACAGCTATTAAATCCTAACCAGATAAACATGATGCATGACATGTGTATACGAACGTACTATAATAAATATTATATATTATATGAATGTCTACCTACAGTTTGTTTAAATGTATTTTTTATTACACTTTATTTTATAGCTTACAAAGCATTGCTAGTTTTGATTTCATGAGACCTCAGTCAAATGTAACTTAGTTTAAGTTGAGACTATAAATTACGTTGTAGGTTTTTTGGCATCCCTATTTCAACATTTGGATAAATTCTTCAAGACGGTACTTCAGTGAAACGGCAAATAATTTTCAACTACAGGTGCGACGAAATTTCGGACTGGCTGGCAATCGGAGAGCGAAAGCGAGCTGTGAACACGTCAATTTGTTTTGTGATGGCGACGGGGGAATTAATTCTTAAATCGTGTAAATAGATTAATAAACATAACATTAAATGGACGCATGTTGACTTTTTATGACAAATTATGTTTTGTTCTGCACGCGTCATTTGTACAATCTTCGCGTCGCGTAGTCACGATCGTTTTAGACTGTGCCCCAGTTGAAGTATAGCCTTAAAAAATAAAATTGTTCAAAGTTATCGATTCATCACGAAATATTTTATTGTCGGAGAAAAGTGAGCTTACATTTTGTTGGTTTACTGTTGTAAAATCACATAACAGATTAATGAATAAAATTCAGATAGGCTATA
Organism: Rhyacophila brunnea; assembly: GCF_057557595.1. Lineage (NCBI taxonomy): Eukaryota > Metazoa > Arthropoda > Insecta > Trichoptera > Rhyacophilidae > Rhyacophila > Rhyacophila brunnea. The sequence continues at coordinate 22,274,969 of NW_028232904.1, read as the reverse complement.
CCCCAATAGACTAAATTTTGAAGCAGGGTTTTGAATGTGTGAGTGTCCTACGAAAATAAAACACTCATAACAGACGTGCAATAGTGTGGGTTGCAACCTTCAGATACACCAAAACTGAATGAGTCTCAGTGTATAAACCGAATGCTTAGTCTATATCACAAAATACTTCATTTTGAAGCAGGGTTTTGAATGTGTGTGTCCTACGAAAATTAAACACGTATTATATACGTGCAATAGTGTATGTTGCAACTTTCAAATACACCAATATTGAATGAGCGTCAGTGCATAAACCGAGAGCAGTTATGACAAGCTTAGAATCACGTATTCTTAACACGTGTTTTTTCCCCATATTTTTCCACACTTGAGATTGGTTGCCTGGGACTCCACGTCCGTTAGGTATTTCAGTTCCTATTAATTCGGTGTTCTCTCCGTCAAATATATTACAACCCTCCCTATCCCCTCACATTATAACAGATCCTTCCAACCCATAAGGACGTGATGTCGTATATGGACGACCCTTTGTAGTGGTTCTTTCGAGCAATCTAAAATTCCAGAGATTAAGTCAGAGATGGATATAAACCCATTTCAAATTTTGTATTAAAATCAAGAGATTGGGTCTGTTTAGTGTACTCTTCTCTCTTTAAGTGTCACCCCATGTGGCTTAGTTTGGGATCATTCATAAATTACGTCTTAACTGGTGGTGGTGGGAACTATAAAAGTACTTATATTTAAAGAAATTATAATATTTCAATCGAAATTAGAAAAGTAGTATGAAACATATGGCAACAAAGTCATTTACACATCCATTTAACTGGCAATTCTAAAAACTGATACTATAACTAGTAAACTGGTGGTAAAACCATCCTGTCTCGTCTCCGTTTTGGTTAGCTTAAGGCTATACTTCAGTTGAGGCATGGTCTAAAAAGATCGTGGCTAGGCGATGCGCGGATTATGCAAATGACGCGTGCCGAATGAAATATAATTTGTCATAAAAATCCAACATGCGTCCATTTAATGTTATGTTTATTGTTATATTACTAATTATAATAGTATATTCATTGAAATGTTTTATTTTTTATGTGCATACGTAAAGTTTTTTAGTCATCTGTACACGATTTAAGAATATTTTCATCCGACGCCATGACAAAACAAATCGACGTGCGGACACCTCGACTGTCGGTCTCCGATTGGCGACTAGTGTGAAATTTCGTCGCACCTACTGTTGAAAATTATTTGTCGTTTCACTTAAGGGGGTACATGCTCAGCATAGGTCAAAATGGAGCTTTTGTTCTATTTTCAAAGCATGATCCTGGACATACCTTAAACGTTGTAGATAATCTATTTATATAATTTTGAAGCCTTATTGACTCTATCTATATTGACTGCATAAAGTATTTTTATTACATAAACTATGTAGTATTCTTTTAAACCTCTCGCTCTAATGTTATAGAATATAGTCATATTTCAGTACATAAATGTGCAGTGGTGTTAAGATTTTTTACATTTATTAATTTTTAAACGCATTTATAAAACCATCAGTATAATTTATATCGACATTATTATAGTGAAAAGCTCCATTTTGACCTGCGCTGAGCATCTCCCCCCATAAGTACGCTCTTAACTGACAGCTTCACGGAAACGGAGACTAGATAGCTAAACTGATCGTGTAAAAGCACCTTAACCCGTTAGTAAACTGCAGGATGGAAATTGATTTTCGAAAAATACTTCATTTATAAAACCTATGAGAATATTTTTTTTACTGTGGTTAATTTCAAATTTCACCATCGTTATAATATATGATTAGCAGCATAGCCTTAATTTTCCGCGCAAATAAATGCGTTATACTCGTTTTATCATACGACTTGGCGATAATTATTGCTTTATGACTTATTGTGAATGCCGTGTCACGATTTTCAATAGGAATTTTCTTTACCTCTCACATCGCATGTAGGTACTATATACTTAGTGAAAAAAATTAAAGGTGATTAAATATCGGACTGGCATTAATCTGTAATAAAAACCTTGATTGCAGAGAAACAACAAATTAACGATAGCTAAGTACCCAATTGAGTTAACTTATAGGCTACATGTAAGTTGTACGTATGCAGCTCATCGTGGGACACTTATTCGTGCGCCATATATTCCATATGCTCCAACTAAGGGGCGGATATCGCCGAAAAATAAGAAGGTTTTTACTGTTTCAAGGCCCCCTTTTAAATATTCTGACGAATCGCGCGCGTCACCTGTGTCAAAGAAAATCTCCGCTAGGTGCATATAAGTATCGTATCCGGAAATTTGTACGTAAACAGTTCACCGCAGGACACTTATTCGTGCGCCGCAGTACGTGAAACATGAGTTCGTATAACATTTTATCAAATGACGAGTTCTTCGTTGAACATTTCACCGTGGAATACATTTGTACGTATCTTACAAAATGCGGCGATAGTTTGCAAATAGTACTGTTCCAATTAGATTAACCCTAACCTAACCTAACCTAGTAAAGACATCTCATAAAATTCGCCACATGTTGTAGCATACTTACAAATATACTCCACGGTGAAATGTTCAACGAAGAACTCGTCATTTGATTAAATGTTACACGAACTCATGTTTCATGTACTGCGGCGCACCAATAAGTGTCCTGCGGTGAACTTTTTACGTACAAATTTCCGGATACGATACTTATATATACCTAGCGGAGACTTTCTTTGATACAAGTGACGCGAGCGATTCGTCAGAATATTTAAAAGGGGGCCTTGAAACAGTAAAAACCTTCTTATTTTTCGGTCATATCCGCCCCTTAGTTGGAGCATATGGACACCACGCGGCGTCTCCAAGAATCCCTGTCGCCAGACAGTCTTCTTGCGTCATTTCGCGCACACGCGACACGCAGCACGTGGCCGAGCCAGGTCAAACGTCGCCTCTTCACTATGAGGGTGATGAGAAGCTGCTTGGAGCGTTCTCTTATGCCCTAATTACTCCTTAAGTCATACCACCACACCATACACACCAGTATCCGTCGCAAACATATTATGTTCTCCAATCTCAGTATGAAGTTATGATAGGTGGGGTAATTACAACTTAAGGGCTTGTTTACACGAGATTAGTACTAATTATTAGTACTCAGTATGTTCACTAATACCGACACGTTTAAACAGGCCGAATACTAAGAGGCCGTCCATGGACTGAAACCGTATGCGGTTTAGGTCCGTGTGCCATACTAAACTTATGATTTGTGTTCATTGAAAATATATTTTCACTAAATTTGTAAGTGTAAGTGTATGGTATAAACGGATACGATCAGATGCTTATAATATACTTTGTGAAAATATATTTCCATGAATAGAAAAGATAAGCTTACCACATACGGTTTCAGTCCATGGGTGGCCTATAAATCGTTTTACTAATTCGGCATCTTCCCTAGAATAAATGTTTGATTTCGATAATTATATTTCAAACAACGAATAAATTTTAAAACCGGATTGATATATTATATAATTGTAAACATTCTGCGTCTATTTTTAAAGCTCGGCTTAATTTCATTGTATTATAAGATAATACCCAGTACGTCTACTCTATTTTTTTATGTTTCTCTATGATCTGTGGGCTGAGCAGTAGATCAACGTTTGTTGAATTTACCATACACTATGACAAAGTTATAAATACACGAGTGATAAATTCAGTGCTAATTTCAAATAACGTTTATTTTACCAAAAATAGAAATTTATTTGAAAATGTAATTAACGTTAAATTAAGTGATATCTTTTAAATTGTGGGAAATTTTTGAAACGTTTATTTTGATAATTGATAATAATATTCTTGTAAAATAGTTCTTCTTATTGTGACATCCCCTAGCGGAGTTCGGCCACCATCAACGCGATCTTGGATTTATCGTCTGCTACCCGGAACAGTACAGTGGAGCTGCACTCGTATCAATCACTGAGGTTCTTAAGCCACAAAATGCGGCGCCGTCCTCTGCTACGCTTACACGCTACAACCTCTTTGGGCCGTATATTACTGACATCAAATTCACGTCTAAATAAAACACGGTTCTTGTCGATTTACACTTTACAGCAAACAAATTTTGATAATAGCCGATATACTGGATTATTTGTTAGGTTAGGTTACGCTAGGTTTTCATTCTTGAATTCATGAATTTTGCCAAAATCAGCTATTAAAATTGAAATAATCAATGTTCATTTTGAATCTAATAAAATTGGAGACCGTATACTATACGGTCATTTCTTTCCAATAAGAAATCTCACGGTGAATTGTGCCACGGTGAAATGTTGTACGTACAATTTACATGTAACCAAATAATATATGTTTTACTGACTCACGATTCAAACCATTAAACTCATGAATATAATATTAAATGTGATAGGTACCAGAAATCCTGGACTGGAATGAGGCTATAAAGAAAATGGGCCAAAGTATGTGGATAGATTTTCACCTCATTAGAAAAGGGGAAATGGAGTAAGTCTATTCTACCATCACCACGAGAGGTGTCCTGGTTTGTAGAGTCTCCTTTGACGAGGAATGAGCTTAAGTTAATACTGAGGCTAAGAACAGGGCACGCAATGGGCAAAAGATTTGATGTCCTCGTGGGAAGAAGCGAATCGCAGCTCTGCGATGAATGTCATGTTTTAGAGGACATTGTACATATAGCACTACAATGCCCTAAATATGAACTTCAGAGAGTACAGCTGCGAATTGCGGATATCTATGAGAATGTCAACGAATTGAAGGGTGTCCTGGCGGTGGGTAAGACGGAAGAGCTAGGCAAAATTGTAAAGTTATTTAACAGAATAGGAGTGAGGACCTGATCGACGGATCCCCTTCTAGAAGAGAAGAGGCGATATGACAGCGAGTCGCAGTCAAAGCCTCGGTAAAATCACAAAAAAAAAATATTAAATGTCTTCATACTATTACGTTGATTAACACCAATTAACTTTGTATCAGTTTCCATTTTTATCTATTGCATTTCTACATTATCAAATTAATTTCTTATATAACATTAAAGTACTAGGTACAAAATATACGTATGTACATATTATAATATAACATAACGTTTTAGTATGTCAATGTTGCCAACATCCATTACAAAACACAATACATTTCACATATTTATAATAAATTATGTTTGGCTGCATTCACCGTATGTCTACAGTACAAGTAAGAGTTCATAACTTGAATTAATTACATAGTTATGCATTTTTTGCAATTCTTAAAGCACCAGTTACCTATTCTGTCATCATACTGTATAAAAAGTGGATTAAGTATTACAGCATACGTTTAAAACATATATGATTAGTTGAGTAACGCATATTTCTTATGCTGTCATATAATATATCAAATGAAAAAAAAATGCATTATCTACCATTTTCATAATATTATATTACGTTAAAAATCAGACATATTACGATACATATATTATAACAAGTGAGGAGGATTAAACACAGTCAACATTCTTATATGTGGTTTAGTTCTGCAACATAAATTATTTTGATTAAAGACTTTGGCAAGCAAACCATCGTTTAACACTAAAATAATAGCTCTTCCCACTGCCATCTTTAGAAAATAAAGCCTTAGCATAACTTTTTTTACAAGAAACGAGTGGTCCACTGCCATACTATTTATTGATAACGTACTTGCAAGCAGAGTTTGGTATTCTATAATGACTGAAGAGTATAAATACGTTATTAGTTTTTGTCGTTTAGAATCGACTGTCACGTTGACAAACGTCCTAATGTATTATGATATTATTATACACAGAAGAAGTTTACTTACTTTGATCGTCACTTCTAATTATTAATAACCCTTTCTTTCGAACATGTTCGATCCTAATAGGATCATATGGGCCTCCACAGAGTAGAGGTTTGTATTGACAGATTTTGTTTTTTACGAGAAATGGATGTCAGCCACTTTGCTCAACCTATTAGGTCCATACCCTGACTCACACACAAATTGAAAAACAATATGTGTACTTGCCAGACCCATGATTCGAACCTGAGACCCACGGCGTGATGGTCCAACGCTTAAGCCGCGCGGCCACCGTGGGTGTCAATATTAAGTTATACTTATTATTACAGTATTAATAACACAGAATCACTAAATCAGATGAACTGTAAGGTCTCCAAGGTATCCAAGATACGTTAAAATAATCTGAAAGAAATCTGAAACTAAGAATACTCCGACAAGTGAACACGACAGACGCGTCAGTATGAGCACTCTGTAGACAATGACAGGTCACCCATAGACAACGGGGGGGGCGGAAAGGTAGGCCCAGTCGTGAATGTATCGGCTTTCCTTTTCAGTCGGCAATGTTCTTCCTCATCCACAATGTTTCTATGTTTTCATTGAATGTGTATTGGATATCATACTAATTTCTTATCTGAAAGCCACTTGATTGATTTTTTAACACTTTAACTTAGATTTATTAACTCGCAAAATCTTTCCAATTTAAATCGAGCACAGATATTATTATAGAAATAGATATTTTCATTTTCAAAATCGTGTTTCCTATCCGACACCATACTGACTTCATACGGAAATCTTCAAACTTGATTAACCAATCATTCAAGACTCTACAATTATTATAAGTACTAATAAATACATTGACAAATCTACTTTCTATGGAATAATTTCTCAACATTCTAAAATATAACCTCTATATAACGAATATTACGAAATAGCACATCTACTCATCCTTCTATGGTATAATTTTTAATTCGGATTCTAAATTTGAATTCGCTTTAATTTCTTGACCATAGATAGGCGGATGCTCTTATAAAAGATTTGGAATCTGATCGTTTCCGTTCTCGCGTTCGAAATTCAAACGCGGAGATCATTAACCCGGTGAAAGTGATTCCGGAGAGTGTTTTACTTCTTGCCTCTATGACGTATGTTCGCGTGTCAATGTGGCTGCCATATTGTTATTATTTCATAAGAGAATGTTGTCTACTATTCCACAATGGAATTGAAGAGAAAATTATCACAAAAAAGTGTGATAACCGAATGATGTTTAAGATTAATGATTAGGTAAAACGCGAGAAAAATGAAAAACACAGACACTAACTTATTCAAATCAATGATAGAGGCAACAGTTGGATTTAAGTGCATGCCTCTGTACCCGCACCTCACCTCACCACTCTGTGGGTGTTCTCTAAGCACTTAGTAATCTAGTCGTGATTCAATTTTATTATCATCATCATCATCAGCCTGAATCTATCCACTGCTGGATGAAAGCCTCTCCAAGCTGATTCCACTTCCCTCGGTTCTGTGCGTTGCATTGCCACGTACTTTCGCAGAACTTTATCGTTTCATCGATCCAGCGGCCTGTAAGTCTACCACTGGATGTCTTGATTTGTACAACGATTGTCCCTTATTTGGCCTACTTGTCCAGCCTATTTCCTTTTGAGGTTTTTAGCGAACTCTCTTACATCGCAAACCCTTGTCTGTTTTCTTATCCACTTATTCCTTGCCAGCGTGCACATCTCCGTACCACGTTGTGTTACTAAGTTTCTGGATCTCTCTTTTACTTAGAGGCCCATGTTTCACACGCATATGTGATTAGGGGAAGCACACACTGGTTGAACACTTTACGCTTTAGGCACAGTGCGAGGTCACTTTTGAATATATTATTCAGGACGCCAAAAGCACTCCAGCCCAGCATCACTCTGCGAATAATTTCATCAAAAATATACATCCATCTATACACATTTGTTATCCCATATACATGGAGTTTTTCACCTGTTCCTTGGTCGGGGTCGTAAAAATACATCCAAAAGTGCAGGGGGTCCGTAACCGTACATAGCATTATGTATCATCACAGTCATTTTTAATAATTATTATTTTAGTCTTAAAATGTGATTTATTGTTTTTATTCTTATATAGTGGGGGTTTAAAATCAGTGAATGCGACTCTACATCCCTCAATACACCACTGTCTACGAGATAGCTTCATTTAAGTATTAATTCAGGTAAAACGAATATTTACTATGTAATGTATGACGTTTCTTACATTCGAGTTCATTCATTATGCGACAAGCTAAACCATTCAAGAATCCAAATGTCATACGTGTATACGCTGTCTCGTTAGTACGTAGCATTCTTAAAAGATGGGTCGATTATCTAGTGTCCTTATGAGGTTTCCTATAAGCTTATTTTAGAACGCGTCCAGAAGAAATTTCTTCGATGTCTTGTCGACATATAACTATTTTCCTTTTAATATTTCGTCAAACGATTACTTTCCAACCGCCTATCTACAAGGCATGCTCACTTTCCACTCTCTTGAATATCGAAGGTCACTTCTGCTCTTGAAACATTTTTGCCTGCTATCACGAGGGATGATCTCCAATCCTGGCGTCCTAAAAAAATTAAATTTATATTCACCTGATAATTACCTACGTGGTCGCAGCCATGACCTACTCTGGGTTAGAACTGTTTCCTCGAGTCAAGCCTATCAGACACCATTAGCGAGGCGTGCAGGACTAGTAAATGCGCTCCCCAAAGACATAGAAATTTTCAATGTTATAATTTGCAAATTGTTTTTGAAACTTTATTTTATTGTATAAAATTGTTTATGTTTTTATTATTATTATTATTATTTTCTTCTACTCTTTCGTGAGAGTAATATTTGTTATTCGTTGTTTTGGCATGTCATCAACGACTGCCATATACTAGAAAAGGAGCGATGGACTCTCATTACTTTATGTAGACGCATAACCATGAAATTGACCTCCAAAAATCTTACGATATACTAATCAACAAAACAACACAAGAACACTACACAAAATATTTAATTCTGGCCATAAAGAAAAATAAATATATAAATGGAGGAACATAGTTAACTACACATCAACGCAACTAACCTCCCAACGACCTTGTACGAAAAAGCAAGAGTATGGATATTTTTATATATATAAAAAATTGTTATAATGTAAGTCTCAATCTTATGTTCACAATGTTTTGTTTTCTTAAATAAATAAATGAATATTTTTTACAATTTCTTCATAGAATTTCTGTCCACTAGTGACTAGGACTAGACTGATGTAACCAAAAACCGGTGACATAATGCTAGCCCGTGCACTATATTAAAACCTAATTACATAGTTTGGCATCTCACGTAATATTATCATTCGGTATGCCCAAAACGATATTCCAATAATATTATCACCTGTGATTATTATGTCCGAACACTAACAAATGTCTCTCTCGTTTTCTTAGTAAACAAAAGAGACGAGACTAGTTCGGACAGAATGATCGGCGTTTTTTACGTCTGATTTTGTATGCGAATGATCACCGTTTGTATCCGAGATGAATAATGCATGCTCGTGGGACGAATCAGTTGATTTAGCAAGAGACTCTCAAACTTTTAAAAAAATAATTAAAAACATGTCTAAATAGATACTGAATTTTATCGAGGTTTTTGTGAAAATTACTTATTATGAAGATAGATTGTTCAGTGTGTCGGCAAGAGTGACGAAAATACCACTATTTTTGCGTTTTAGAAATATTTGCCTTTTGCCTTTTCACGATACCCAAGCCAGTGGCGAAGGGTGGAGGTAGGCTGTGCAGAACCGACATAAACAGTGTATACTAAACTTTTTCATACCAAATATATTGAACAATGAATACAGATTGCAGGTGGCATTGAATACTTTTAAAATTTCAATTAAACACTGGCTGAAGTAAGCCATAATTAGATATTAGACAAAAAATATTTTAATATCTATAGAATACTAAAATGATGTCATTAAATCATACATCACCCTATATATTTGATAGATATAAGAATATGTTTTATCTATTATGGTTTTGTTTATGCCGGGCTTAATTTAATTTTAAAAATTATATTATATAGTACCTACCTATTCTTAATTCAATGAAAAAAAATATTATTAAGTATGACTGAACAGAATGCATTATTTTTGTCGGATCTCTACAGCATTCTTCTACAATTTTGGATTGGTCTAAGCAGGGTTTAATTAAATTTTAAAAACTAACCAATTCCATCAGCTGCAATTTGTATTCTTAGTTCAATGAAAACAAATATGTATAACTGGCAAAGTCTTAGTGTGCACTATGTATGTCGAATCTCCACAGCCTACCTCCATCCTTCGCCGCTGACTTAAGCACACAACATATCCTCTGTTACCTTATAAGGGGTATAAGTCAACAATTATTGAATCAATATTGGTGAAACTTGCACAGCGTATAGACTGCAGACTACTTACCACTATTTTCATATTTTTTGTCAAAATGTTGCAAAGTTACGATACAACATCTCATAAATAGCACACTTGCAATAATTCGTCACGAGTAGGATAAGTAGTCAGGTAGCAACGATCTATTGTGTGCAGATATATTGTGTATTGGTCTGAATTAGGCTTAGAAAATCAAGTGACATATTATATTCGTTGAAAATGTTAAGCACCGCTTGTTGTGGTGCCTAACCCAACCGGCCGACATTCCGTTCCGATAACTAACTCTCTCTCTTGCCCTCAGTGGATACCTACCTACCATGCCTCTAACTTACCTATCTATAATAGTGTGATACTGTAATGCCTTCACAGTAGGTAAACCGCTTTTGCATAGTTACAGGTAACTGCTGCATACAACTAACCGAATGCTCTTGTAAATCTCATAGCTGTGCAGATATTCTACAGTTCAATGAAGGACGTTCAAAATAATTGTAATCGCTTCCTCATATTGAATTTGCTATCAAATTAACTGCGTATATTTTGTAGATTAATATATAATTTAGATAAAAAAGTAGATATCATGTAAGAATATTATTGAATATTAATTGTTTAACTATTAACTTTTTAAAGACTGATATCATTATATAATATAATATATCTCATTAGTTAACGCTATTAAATTCCCAATACGTTACCATTGTTCCCAGAATGAACGATTTTATACCTCTTGAGTGTAGTACCTACTTTTATTGTTTATAATTGCTAATGATCTATTATTATGTTTTGACGATTTATACGCTTATCGAGTGTATTATTATTATTAGTGATATCCCCGTTTCAGACGGGACACCAGTGTCGCGCTCATATCGTCACTGTTCTGGCAGAAAACACTAATTCGAAAAAATGACATATTGAGTTAGTACCAAAATGTTCCTTATTTCAAACTTTACCGTCTGGAAACCTTCTTAATAAATAAACAGTCTTTATTTTAAAGTTACCCTTTTTACGATTACTTAATAAACTGACATGATAGACGATTATTTCAAACATTTTAACAACTTCAAAGTCAAATTACTCAAAACTAGTATTCTCCAGTTAGTGTGTTCTGCCAGAACAGAGACGATATATAATAAGGAGGCCTTTGTATTCGAATAAAGAGACCTTTGTATTATGTTTATGAACGCCCAGAGCTAATGAGTCAACGCATAATTTTGCGATATAAATTAGAACATACAACTGGCTGCGGTCATAAAAACATGTGTATCGGCGGCTTGAGAACGTAGCGGCCGACGGAAATGTGTACCGGACACGCTTTGACTCATTAGCTTGGGGCGTTCATAAACATCATACAAAGGCCCTTTTATTCGAATACAAAGACGACACTGGTGTCCCGTCTGAAACGGGCCATAAGGTAGGGGTTTTTTTACAAACACTTAAACTATTCATAATTTGTTTGTTATATTTTTATTGTGATCCTTGACTCAATAGGTAGGTGATAAAGTTTGTACCTACTTTATTGTTTATAATTAAATTACTGTTTATATTGTTTATAATTAAATTACTTTATAATTTGTTATATAAGTTAGAGTTAACTGTATTCGTTGTGCGTGTGCATTTGCCTTCGGTGAGTGCATAAAGTGCCTGAAGATACCGAAAGGCGAAACCTGGGTCGCAAAAAACTACTCAAATGGAAGAGTACAAAACTTAAATTTAAAATATATAAAAGAATTTAGGATATAGGTATATGTAAAAAAAACTACCAATCAATATTCAAACCATAATAATACTATTATACACATTACAACTAGAATATTTAATTCTTTAATTTATGGTTATTTTAATAATCGAAGGACTTAGGATTAAAATGGTGAAAGTGCATAGTTATAGCATATAATTTAGTAAATCGACATAAGATAAATATGTAATTATTAAAATCATACATAGCTGTTTTCAACATTCTGTAAATGAGGTCTTATTTTAGAATGATGTAGGGTAGGATGTTAAGATCAGCCATGAATAGTGCACACTAAACTGTATCAGTCATACGTATTCGTTTGCATTTAAATAAGACTACAATTTGGTTAGTTTGTGTTGTTGGTGTATTTAAAATTCAATCAAACCCTGCGAAACCAAGCCATAATAAGTAATAGTCAAAAAATACTCGTCCATCTATAAAATATCTAAAATGATGCAATTAAATCATACATAACTTTGGATATTTTATATATAAAATAATATTATTTTTTATATATTATAGTTTGGTTAAGGCAGGGCTTAATGTACATAAAAAAATGACCAACACTATGTTTAATATATATTCGTAATCCAACGAAAACAAATAACTATGAATGAAAAGGTGTGCACAATTTTGTCATATCGCCCAAATTATACCAAAACTATTATGGTTCGGTTAGGCAGGGTTTAATTAATTTTTAAAAATTAGCCCACACCATCTGTAAATATAGCCTTAGTTCAATAAAAACAAAGAAGTATGACTAACACAGTTTAACGTGCCCTATTTCGTGTCCGGAAACATGTACGTACGCAGTTCACCGAATCACACTTCACCGTGAAATATTGTATCGGAAATATAATATGATCGTATAGGTATAAGACCGTCCAACCTCTTTGGGTCATATGTATAGTATCTACTGACATAAAATTCATGTCTAAATAAATCACGGTTCTTGTCGGTTTACATTTTACAGGAAGCCAGCAGCAAACAAATTTTGAAAATAGCCGATATACTGGATTATTTCTTAGGTTAGTATACGTTTTCATTCTTGAATTTATGAATTTTGCCAAAATCAGGTATGAAAATTGAGTTAATGTTCATAATGAATCGAATAAATTTGGAGACCGTATAATATACGATCATTTCTTTCCGACAAGAAAGCTCACGGCGAACTGTGCCACGGTGAAATGTTTTATGTACAATTTACATGTAACCGCCCTATTTATGGCGGATCCTAACAGCCTACCTACATCCTTAGCTACTGATATATATTTATGCCTATATTTTATATTATAAATTGTGCATATATATCTCGCGCGTCATGTGATTCACAGATAAATTATAAATAATGTCAAATGTTATGCGTAAGTGACTTCAAACCTTGAAATATCAGTTTTTCTTATACCGACGTCGCACAGCCTTCGTCTGTGTTATCGCCGCTTTGTAAAATTTACGAAGGTGAAGTTAATAGCTATTAGTAATTATTATTCCTCGACAAATCGACAAATTTCTAATCGTAACTCGTAAATAATATCTAATCAAAAGTGTCCGCCAAAATATTGTTACGTATATCACAGGGATGGCGAACCTATGGCACGCGAATGTTTAATTTTTAAGAAAAAAATAAATATCACTATTTTATTGTTTTATAAAAAATTACGAATAAATGAATATAGAAGTAGGTAAGTACCTACTTACTTATATATAATATTAAAAAATAATGACGACATAGCCATGCGTATTTTCTTCGGTTTTTCATATTAAGTCTAGGTACCAATCGATGCGGAAACGGAAACGACGAAATACATGCATAAATAATGACAAATCGCATTTTATGAAGAATTGCAGGCAAATTATTTTAAAGAACAATCATTACGTACGTTTAATGTAAATATACTACTGCATTGGTCGGTTCTTAGGATCGGGAAATAAAAAATAAAAATATTCAATCAACAAACCTTATGAAATTAATTATCGGCAGTCACTCAAATATAATAACTGCTCGTTTTAACCTCAAACATAATCTCTAAAAATGGAAAACCGCTCAGTGATGATAATATGAATGAAGAGTAAATTTAAATGCTTCCACAATCTCGAGTGATTTGAAAACAAAGAAAAAATATTCAAAGAATAAAAGATATGCATTCCGCTAGAAGTACGGTGAAAGATAGAATATCAATAACTCAATTGTAATTTTTAAACCTTTTTTTAATAGAACTCTAAAAAACTATTTTTAGAAAACTGAAAAAAAATTCGCCATGCTTGTCACGTCAGACAGTCGAAAAATATTTGGGAAATTTTTACATGCGTACGTAAAAAGGTTCGCCATCCTTGGTATATCAGGTCGCTAAATGATTTGTTCTAATTAAGTAAGTACACATAATTATGTATTGTTAAGTACTAAATTTTGCTCAATGACGTTCCAAATCTTACCGCTACCGATCGTCGTAAAATGATGCTCTAACGTCGCTCAGTAGGTATCAAAACCCAAAGAAATATATTGTATATTATAAAATGTTTTAAATTACAGTTTTCGCGTTATCACCAAATAAATGCATTGAGTTGTGATTACATATATTGAAATGCACGCGTACTGTCACGCTGTCACGGCGACAAAGTCAGTCTATGGTTTTGTCATTTTGCAGAATATTTTGAACGAACACGATCCCTGTAAATTCAATAATATTTTGAACGGAACCCAACCCGCAGACCATAGATAATAGACACCATTCTTATAGAGAAAGGCATAAAACACGCGCTTTTGACATGATTCGAAAATGTGTTGTTATGTAGAAAATGGTAAAAAGCGTTCATTGAGTCATGAAGGTATCGATGCAGTGCAGCATAACGTGATGTGACCTCATTGTTGTTCTGGTGATTTCGGCAGATTTTCCTAACTGACAATGTTCGTTTAAACTGTTAAAGGTTCAAAATGTGCTACGGGATGGGAGCATCAGTCTGATAACATTTTAAACACCAAGAAAAACGACATTACATACTTTACCACCGTAGCGGCAGCTTACTGCGATGTCACGTGATAGTACGCGATATGCGCCACAATATATTTCGCGTTTAACGCTCATCCTTAAATTATGATGTTGGTAATTTTAGTCTATAAGCTGTAAGAAGTCAGTTAACCAGATCGGACATGGTTTCCCTTTCTTCTGACGTATGTAACATTGTATCGACGTATCTTTCACGTATAAAAAAATCCACAAATCACTCGTTTTAACTGTTATTCCTTAATAATTTATTTTTTGTTTATTAATTTATTGTTGATCAGAAAACATCTCAGAATAATTCGTAAAATGTTACATCGTACTGACCAATGTTGATAATAGACACAACGTATTTTATTGTCTGACAACAAGAAATCGGCGGTAACAGGAAGTCGCTGTAATGGCATGTAGAAAACGCGTACTAGAGGCGTGTTTAAATAATGTTGCGCCTCCTTTTCTTCTTCGCAATAAACCAAAAGTTTACTAATAATAATTATAACATCACTCTTGAACGTTTCAGACATAGTTTTATTATAAAAAGCTTCAAATTACGTATATTGACAGATCCGTACACCACGGGACCATACAATGATAAATTTGGGAACGTTCTTCGTTTGGAAATGGAAGTTCGATTAGCTGCACTGGCGGGGGTTATTAGTTCACAGTTTTAACATGTGAACAAGAAGTTTTTGTTTGACAGTAGTACGAAATTCCTTTAATAACTTAAAATAACCTTTAAAAACGTCAAAGCATTACAACATGTTTCGTCAATCGACTGTACATTACATAATCACACGTAATTTTGACTTATGCCTGTTTTCCGTGATATTGTATAAATAATAATATGATAATATCGTCACTGTTCTGGCAGCAGACACTAATTCGAAAAAAATACATCTTGGGTTAGTTATACCAAAATGTTCCTTATTTCACACTTTACCGTCTGAAAACCTTCTAAATAAACAGTCTTTCTTTTAAAATCATCCTTTTTACGATTACTTAATAAACTCACATGATAGACCATTTCAAACATTTTAACAACTTCAAAGTCAAATTACTCAAAACTAGTATTCTCCAGTTAGTGTGTTCTGCCAGAACAGAGACGATATATTATATTATGTAGTAATCAACACAGAAATCAATAAGTATTGCAATATTTTCTTCAGAGTATGGTTTGAGTACAGTGAATCAAATGAAGTTTTTCAATGCGAGGGTTTTTCTAAGAAAACGATTAGTGTTGGTTCGAATCACAGCGGAGGTTAGTCACACTGCCATAGCCATCTAACAATTATTGTACCCATTGTTCTTTATGCAATAAAGACATGTTTACTTAAAAATGTCATTTCATTACTTGCAGTTAAACGTGTCAAAGCGATAGCGGTTAAGTAAATCAAAATGTATTGATTGGACTAAAGTTTACGATGCGGTTAAACTTCCTTTATATATTTTATAAGTTAACTATAGAGCTTATATTTGGTTCAAACCAAATGTGTTGAAGAATACTTTCTTATATAGATATGACACATAAACGTATGTGGGTCCCTGGGAGCCAAATTATTTTACAATCTCTAGCAATCCTTAATATTTATCTCGCGGAACTCTATTTGGGAAACGCCGCTTTAGAGAGTTGGTCGCCCGCTTATTCCTAGTTAAGATAGAGAGAAATAATTACAAGATAAAAAGAACTTTTTATATACAACGTTTTTAAGTTTTCTGTTGAATCATATAAACTTGACTAGCTTAAACGATCAAAAAAAATGTATTTGATAGAAATAATACTGAAATATCATTTTGACACTCATATTGATTTCCATAGTAAAGCATGCATATTTTAATAATTATTTAGTTGTTAGGACCCTAGCAACCAATAATAGTGGATTGGATTACGGATTTCTTCCGAAATAACTTTTTATACAAAACAGAATTAACTGAAAATGAATTAAATTCTACTTAAAAATTGCTAAACTGAATTCTGACATATTCTAAAAATTTCAAATATCTAGCTAGTCGGGAAGTTAGTTAAAAATCGATTGCAAGATTTGTACCGGACAAACAACCACCGGACAAATAAGAATACGACGTAATAAAAACGTTGTCAAATACATTAAAATACCGAAACTCTTGATTTCCATATTATATAATATGTTTGGATTGGTTTATAGGTCCATATCTGGCGCAATTTTAGGCAATTTAGACAATTTATAGTGATTAAAGAATCACTACGAATGGGTCGTCCATATATGTCATCACGTTCTTATGGGGTGGAAGGATATGTTATAATGTGACAATATAAGACGGAGGGAATAGGGAGGGTTGTAATCGGAAATCCGATATTGAGTGTGGAAGAATATGGGATAAACTAAAACACGCGTTAATAATACCGTTGTCCTTCGTTCTGACAACTGCTCTCGGTTTATGCACTGACGCTCATTCAATATTGGTGTATTTGAAGGTTGCAACACACACTATTGCACGTCTGTAATGTGTGATTCATTTTCGTAGGACATTCACACATTCAAAACCCTGCGTCAAAATGTAGTGTATTTGGGTGAAACTCGATATTGTCAATGGCTTTTACTTAGATTTTTTAAGAATGTGCAGTCTTATGGGAGTCACTTGGGGCGGGGGGTATATACAATCAATTCTTATTACTAAAAAGCAGTTGTCATAATATTATTTTATTATCTGTGGTGTTGTAAACAGACTTATATTGAAATTTACAGCAAGGAATTGAAAAAACCGAGGATATCAAAGATTATTATAAAAACATTGCCAGTAGGTCATAAATATTGTGGTTAAGTATACTTATATTTTTTATAGCACACTGTACCTAAGTATTGTATGATTTAAAAATCGTTTTAATTATTACAAACCACACAATAAAAATATTTACATATATATAGGTAGGTACCTATTTTACTTCATTTTGTTTATGTGGTTTCCGCTATGAGTAACCATAATTTAATTGGGCGGTAAAAATATTTTAAATATTTCAATAGACAGAATGGCTCAATTTAATAGAAATAAAGTATATTTCTAATGCATGTTACGGTTATATTTAAAAATAATAATTACATAATTGGTACGTGCTAAATCGCCCGACGCAATGCGATGTAACTGAAGACGGTACTTCAGTGAAACGGCAAATAATTTTCAACTATAGGTGCGACGAAATTTTGGACTCGCTGGCAATCGGAGAGCGAACGTCAAGCTGTGAACACGTCAATTTGTTTCGTGATGGCGACAGGGGTATTAATTCTTAAATCGTGTAAAGATGACTAAACACGTCAATGAATATATTATTATTGTTACTAATAGAAAAATAAACAGAACATTAAATGGACGCATGTTGGATTTATATGAAAAATTATATTTCGTTTGGTACGCGTCATTTGCACAATCTGCGCATCGCCTAGCCACGATCTGTTTAGACCATGCATCAACTGAGGTATATAGCCTTAAAGCTTACAGCTGTAATAATTATTATGAACATAGGAATGAAATACTATGGTGTACAATTTTCACCGTGAGAGTCGTACCGGCAAGAGATGGCCGTATAGCATTGAAATAAAAAAATCGTGTAGCAATAACTGACAGCAATGTTACAATTTCCAAATAATAACATTAATTTGATATTGTTTGGTTATATGACTAACCTACTTTTGAATCATTCAAAATATATAAATGTATACGTTAATATGATTTTATTTCTAATTTATTTACCTACCTATTTTCTACATCCAGTATTTTAATCAACGTATGGCCGTCCTTCTAGGTATTAAGTTTTATTGAGTTTTTTTGTTTTATTTTTAGATTTCAAATTAGCGGTCATTATTTAGATACCTATTTCAAAGTGACAGCTGTCAGATCATTTTGGCGCGTATTGCAATGTATACGATGCGATTCACCTTCTGTGAATTACATTTTATATTATAAAAGCGAAGGCCATCAATGAGCAAGACATGGAAACGTTATAACATTAACCCAAGTGGTCGCTTGTATGACTCGGACTTCGGAGTATACCTCCCAAAATCTTATAGGATAATGAACACCGTTCTCCGCAACAATTCTTAATAATTTGAATCCGCCTAGCTTCCTGACCAAGTCACGCCACTGAATAGAGTCCCGTATGAAGCCGTATCACAAGTGTGATTAAATGTATTCAAAATCACACTTATTAATTGTAAATCTATCCGTCTGTAAGTAATTCTATATACACATCAGGCTACATGTAAATTTTACGTATTACATTTCACCATGTTCACCATGACCGTATACCTAACCTAACCTAACTTAACAAATAATCCAGTATATCGGCCATTTTCAAAATTTGCTTGCCGCTGGCTTTCTGTAAACCGACAGGAACCGTGTTTTATTTAGACATGAATTTTATCTCAGTACTATACGACCCTCTAAATAATTTAAAAAAAATTATCACCTACAGATACTAACAATAATTTTATATGGTACACAATTATATCGTCTCTGTTCTGGCAGAACACACTAACTGGAGAATACTAGTTTTGAGTAATTTGACTTTGAAGTTGTGAAAATGTTTGAAATGGTCTATCATGTGACTTTATTAAGTAATCATAAATAGGATGACTTTAAAATAAAGACTGTTTATTTATTAAGAATGTTTCCAGACGGTAAAGTTTGAAATTAGGAACATTTTGGTATAACTAACTCAATATGTCATTTTTTCGAATTAGTGTCTTCTGCCAGAACAGTGACATAACCTAGGCTCACTTAACCTACCAAATAATCCAGTATATCGGCAATTACCCAAATAGCCATAGATATCGGACGGTCTTTAATATTTCAGACACAACATTTCACGGTGAAGTGTGATACGGCGAACTGCATACGTACAAATTTCCGAACACGACATCAGAAAACTGACCACGCCGCTATTTCGGACCATCTTATTATTTAAAAAGAACTTCTTAATAGGGATGTGGGTAGAACAAAACGTTTATTAATCACCGATATTATTTAAAATTGCAAAATTGCCGAATTGAAGAGAACCGGATAATTCGATTGAGGTGTGACCCGAACTTTAAAAACCGGTTTCGATATTTTCACTCAACGTTTTTATCATCAAAACTCGTGCATGACAAGCATGTGAATATTTTATGTAATAATGTTGTTAACGCGCATATTATAGGATGGTGGTTGATGGAAGTAGCATAAGTAATAATATTATAACCCAGTGGCGAGGGTGCCTATTGAGGGTAAGTAGGTTGTTGTAGATAACTGAACACAAGTCCTAGAACAGCCATATTTACAGTAGGTATTAGATTTTTTTTAATTGTAAATATTTTACTTAACAACAAAATATTATATTTAATTTTTTTATAATAGATATTGTAAGAGTACGCGATGAGATACCTAGTCGCTAAACCGATAACATTTAAATAGGCCGGACATGTCGGTCAGCGAGTGGACAACGGCTGGAATTCAAGGTATCCAGTGGTATTCGAGGGGCATTTAACGACAGTGGTGAGGGGTGGAGATAGGCTGTTAAGATTCGGTTTAAATAGTGCACACCAAACTTTGTCAGCCTTTGTTTTCATTGAACTAAGAATACAATATTTGCACATGGTGCTAGTTAGTTTTTAAAATTATATTAAACCCAGCCTAAACCAAAACATAATCAATAAAAAATATTCTTTAATCCATAAAATATCTAACATTATGTATGGTTTAATGACTTAATTTTAGATATTTTATGGATATTTTTTGACTATTATCTACTATGGCTTGGATTAGGCGGGGCTTAATAGAATTTAAACTGACTAACAAACACTATATATACATTGTATTAGTTTAATGGAAACAGATACGTTTGACTGATAAAGTTTAGTGTGCACTATATATGTCGAATCTTAGTCTATCTCCACGCTTCGCCACAGCTAAACGACCACAAGGATACTCTATAACCCGATGGATCAACATTTGCTGCGTCATATGGAGGACCGAATTCAGATTCGTCCATACATTCACCACTCTCAATTGGCATCACCAATGGCAAGTTAGCTCTGCACCTTGAGAGAACAAACAACTACTGATGCTCCCGATTTATAAGATGGTTGACAGGGACACACATGTCAATAATACTAACAAATGGCAGAGTTCTCACTTCTACTGCGTGTCGGAAAAAATACGTGGCCAAATATAGAATATTATCCTCTAATATTTAAACTACAGTATGTAAGAATACTTAAGATAAGGCCATTTATAGCCAATATCAGTAGCTAGGGGTGGGGGTAGGCTGTTAAAATCCGCCATAAATAGTGCACATTAAACTTTGTTAGTCATACGTATTTGTTTGCATTGAACTATGACTACTTTACAGTGAAGTTGTTAAAAATCAATTAAACCCCGCCTAAGCCAAACCATAATAAACTATTTTTTTAATCAACGAATAATTCACAAGATTTAAGAATATAATATTCTAAGTATTGAACATACATAATTTTGAAAACACTTCTGAAAAAATGTATTATAACCAATAAAGATTTTTTCTATTGGTTATAATACATTTTTTCAAACCATAATAGTTTTGGTATATTTTGGGCGATATGACAAAATTGTGCACACTTTTTCATTTATACTTATTTGTTTTCGTTGGGAATACATTACACATACTGAACTCATTAAGCCCTACCTAAACTAGACCATAGTATTAATACTATCGACTGAAGGTACTTTGACACCCACGGTGGCCGCGCGGCAAGGTGACGCATCAGTGAAACGCCAAATAACTTTCAACTGTACGCGCGACGAAATGTTGTACTTGCTTCGCATTCTTTGAGAGAACGTGAAGTCAGACGCACGTCACTTTGCTGCGTGATGGCGACGGGCCAATTAATTCTAAAATCATGTAAAGATGACTAAAAACTTTACCCATTTACTTTAAAAAGAAAACATGTCAATGAATATATTATTATTGTTACTAATAGAATAATAAACAGAACATAAATGGACGTATGTTGGATTTATATGAGAAATAATATTTCGTTTGACAGGCGTCATTTTCACCCGCGACCCGCAATCCGCACATCGCCTAGCAACGATCTTTTTAGACCGTGCCTCAACTAATGCATGGCCTTAAACGTCGGAGTATCACGCCGTGGGTCTCAGGTTCGAATCCTGGGTCTGGCAAGTACACATATTATTTTTCAATTTGTGTGTGAGTCAGGGTATGGACCTATTAGGTTGAGCAAGTGGCTGACATCCATTTCTCGTAAAAAACAAAATCTGTTAATACAAACCTCTGCTCTGTGGAGGCCCATATGATCCTATTAGGATCGGACATGGTCGAAGGTACTTGATAGAATTAGAATTTAAGCCATATTAGATAAGACATATTATTCTATCTATAAAATATTCAATGTTATGTGTGATTTAATTGCATAGTTTTAGATATGTTAATGATATACGAGTGTTTTTTGACTGTAATTTATTATGGCTTGGTTTCACAGGGTTTAATTGAATTTTTAAAACTCACATACAACATATGACTGACAAAGTTTAGTGTGTACTATTTATGGCGGATCTTAACAGACTACCTCCACCCTCCGCCACTTACCAATATGATAATGCTGGCTGAAATTCATTGAAAATAATGAATCTTGAGATTATCACGAAATACATATTACACATTATTCTTCCATGGAAAATTTAATAAGGAAAGCTAGATTTTGCAATTTGTACTACATATTTCACTAAACATTATTCTATCATGGAAAATATTTAATAAGGAAAGCTAGATTTTGCAATTTTTACTACATATTTCACTAAACATTATTATATCATGGAAAATTTAATAAGGAAAGCTAGATTTTGCAGTTTTTACTACATATTTCACTAAACATTATTCTATTATGGAAAATATTTAATAAGGACAGCTAGGTTTTGCAATTTTTACTACATATTTCAATAAACATTATTCTATCATGGAAAGTAATTAATAAGGAAAGCTAGATTTTGCAATTTTTACTACATATTTCACTAAAGATGTTTATGAGTCATGTTCTATTAAAAATATAATTAAATTGGCACTGTTGATATTTACTTTTTATTGAGTACAATGGTCGATTAGTTTTGAGTGGAATTTAATACAATAAAATTGTAATTAAAACTATATTATTGTCGTTGATTTTAATACTTGAAAATGGCATTATTTTTTTTAAGCCGGTACTTTTATTCGCATACCTAATATTGATTAATTACCATTTATTTTTTGCAAAAAACCGTGGCCCAGTTTTAACAAGTTTTTTTAATAATAATAATAATTATGTTCATTAGTTCAACGGCATTTTTTTCCTATTTCAAATGTATTACTTTGCATAGTAACTAATTTGAAAAATATATGCATTTATTGAAAATTCTTAATAAGTAAATAATTAAGGAATACTCTCATTATAACCAAGTAGGATGGCAATCTTAATTCATAATTTAATAATTAGTACTCTTTCAGTAATCCGCCACCACAAAAACCAGACAAGTGTCCAATTAGTGAAAGCGGCGGATTATAATGCATACCTACATACAAAATTTGATCAAAATTAAAACAAGTATTTCGTAAAAATAGTTTTTTTTGAGAAATTTGTACTAGCAAATTACGATTTTATAAACTTAGTATATTAACTAAATATCAGACAGTAAATCACTCGACACAACCAGTTGTTCAGTGAGGCAGATATTCTTGAATGGCTTAGGATTCCTGGCTTTCCCTATGATCAAAAGCTTAATTTTATGTGTCCCGGTTGCATTGGAGCACGGAATAATTATTGTGATGCTGTCCTTGGGCACTTTCGTTCCTGGTACCTACATTACTTTCTTCGCGATGAACGTACGTTTTACGAAGGAGAAGTTTCCAAGATAAACCCGTCTCATCTGCGTTGTATACATGTATGCGGCGAACTACTGAATTTAACAATCGAATACCGGCGAATTATAGAGCTTGATCTTGTGCTTTCAACTAGTAAAAATAACGGCGGATTATAGCAGTTGTCGGATAATCGAGCGGCGGATTACTGAGAGTGTACTGTATAGGTATAAACCGTAGAAACCAACGATGTCATATTGGTAGAAACCAGGTTTCGGCAGGATTTTTGCAACATTTTTTTTATTGTTTTATTTATTAAGGAAAACAAACAGTAACATTAATTATAAATATATATAAATAATTACAAGATAAAAAGACCTTTTTAAATACAACGTTTTTAAATTCTGTTGAACCATATAAACTTGACTTGACTAGCTTAAACGATCAAAAAAATTTGTACTTGACAAGTCATTGATTTCCATAGTAACGCACGTATATATTAATAATTTAGTTGCTAGGACCCCAGACCCATAGCAACCAATAATGGTGTCGAAATAACTTTTCATACAAAACAGAATTAACTGAAAATGAATTCAATTATACTTAAAGATGGCTAAAAGTATTAAAAAATGCATTGGCATCGTGTTCTGATATATTCTAAAAGTTTCAAATGTCTAGCTAGTCGGGAAGTTAGTTAAAAATCGATTGCAAAATTTGTACCGGACAAAGAACCACCGGACAAACAAGAATACGAGCTAAGAAATATGTTGTAAAATAGATTGGAGAGAAGATAATATGTCACCAAGTTTTTATATTTAAATTTACAAAGTTTCTATACATACATAAATAATTTATAATATAGTAAAGCTTAACAAGGTAGAAAGTAAGTGGAACGTAAAATAGAAAGAAATTACATAAACAAAAGAATATTGAATAATGATAGACGAAAAAGTAACAGAATAAAAAAATAGTTAATTAAAAATTATTAGTAAGTTCAAGAAAGTTCCAACAAATAATCTTGGAGTGATCCGTGATGTCGTCTAGTAATTAAAGTAATACCACTATGATTTAAAATACAAAACCTGATCGCCAATAGTAGCTCAATTTGCAAAACGCTTCAGAGAGTATTAAAAATTTGTCGCAATTAAGTATCCTTTAGCATAGTGGTCTATGTGCGTGGGCGCAATACCCGAGAGATGCAGGTTCGATTCCTGCTGGGTGTCTTACTTTTTTCAAAAAGACTTTTTCTATTGGTTATAATATATTTTCACATAAGGGTTTTCAAAATAAGGTATGTTATACCTACTTATAAGTATATACTGTGTGTAAAAAATATTGAAATTTTCAGAAAAAGAATCATTAGATAAAATTTATTTTTATTTTTAAAAACAATTTATATTTTATTACCATGCGATTAAACGCCATAGGAATTATGTTTTTTAAATTATCTAATTATTAATTATTTTGGACAAAGAGCAGGCATGACAACCTAAGGTTTTAGGCTAGGCGGTAGGAGCCTAACCATATGTCATACAATTCAATAAAATGACTGAGGTTACCTTACGTAAACTCCATACGAAAAACTATCACAATTCCTTGACAAATAATCCGACATTTATTTACGTCAAGACAGATGGCGTGCTTTGGTATATATTTTTAAACCTTTTCAGATTGTTTTGTAGTCTGTATATCACATATATGACATGCGTCGTTGGCTAATTAAATTATTTTTATAGAATATAAAATAATATGTCAATAAGCAACTAAAAAATATTTTTCTTAAGAAGGTAGGCTTTAAATAATCGCCTATTATGGAGTCTTCTCCACTGTTGTATAGTATATACCACCAATAAACTGTGTAAGCATCAATCGTATGCGAATAAGCTAAAAACCTACCTACTTATATGGCTCATTTGCACATAGAAAGGTGATCGACTTTGACATACCGGCATATGCTAAACATATCGCATAACTAAATAAATTATTCTGAATTAATATGTAATAATTATTGGAGTGGGAGGTTTGCATACTTGACACCCACAGGGATATAATTTATTATTTATTTTAGTTACAATATAATTAGTTATTTCCTTCCGATTTATACTTTACATAAAGGCCTTATCTTTTTATAAATTTAACGACTACAATATTGAGTGTTAATTATTATAACAATGTCGAATAATTGATCAATTTATAATAAAATATCATTGTTAACTAAACTTTTGGCATGAATAGTGTTTGCAATGCCAATTTTTCACACGCGCACACAGAAACGCACAAAGTTTGGAGGCAGTGTTGCCATCTTTTTGCCACCGAATTGTACGTGGTCCAAGAAATTGTGGTACGCGTTGGCATAATATGTTGAAAATATGTAGGTTTTTTGCTTCTCACAAAAAAATAACGGAGAATATGAGAAATTCCAAGACCCCTTTTAATTTAGGTACCTCTTCCGACCAAAAACGCTTACCGACAAATTCAAGAAATATCATTTTAACTAAAGTCAAGGGCTTTTTTTCAGGTTCTCCAAATTTTCTTATATTGCGAAAGTATAGTACTTGAACCAATTTATAGTACCTATAGAAATATCTAAATTTGAGTACTTTTTGCGTGTATTTTCTGATATTCAAAATAATAGTATTTTTGGCGTACTATAGGTAACTGTATTATTTATCGTAAATAGTACACAGACGAAAATTATAGTACGAATACTATAATTATAGTACGGTTGGCAACAATGTTTGGGGGGGGGGGGTAAGGGGGTGGAGTTAACAAAATCTAGCAGGTGCTACTATCTTTCACATTTACCTCGTCTACTACTTATAATATTAATTATAAAATACTTACATAAGAGTACAATGAATGAGCTAAGTTTACCCTATTTAAAGAATTTATAAAACAATGTATAACTAAACTAATTTCAACGTAGGTTGGCAATTTGTCGAGTGACCTGTGCGTCTGTTTATAATGTCGTGGGTCCCAGGTGCGAATCCCGGGAATATTGTTTTTTTAATTTGTGTTTGGAGTCAGAGTATGAACCCAATAATAGGCTGAGCAAGTAGCTAGCTAACATCCATTTCTCGTCAAAACAAAAATCTTTTAATACAAACCTCCACTCTGTGGAGGCCCATATGATCTTATTAGGATCGGACATGGTCGAGGGGTAATTTAAAACACAAAAACCGATATGCAACATTAACGCAATTTGATAAGCACTTGATGTAAGAGCTACCAAATGGACGTCAGTGCATAAACCGAGAGCAGTTATCAGTATTCGGCGTATTACGTATTCTTGACACGTGTTTAAGTTTACTCCGTATTCTTCCACAGTCAAGATCGGTTGCCCAAGTGATTTTCGACAATCGGCGTCAATTTCGCGCTGCTTCTCTTTGGTAAAAATGTTTTATTTTTCATTTTTAGAACATTTTTACATAACTAGAATATATTTTGATGTGTTTCAATACTACATAACAGATAATAAATATAATTCCTATAGGCTATAGGTATACCAAAACAGTAGATTTTGAAGCAGGTTTTTGAATGTGTGAATGTCCTACGAAAATTAACCGCGCATTATAAACGTGCAATCGTGTGTGTAATACACCAATATTAAATGAGCGTCAATCCATAAATCGAAAGCAGTTATCAATATTCGACGTATAACATATTCTTGACACGTGTTTAATTTTATTCCGTATTCTTCCACAGTCAAAATCGGTTGCCTGCTTCTCCACACCCGTTAGGTATTTAAGTTCCCATTATTTCTGAGTTCCCTGTATCTGAAGAATATCTTAGTAATGTAACTCTACGGACAAATATCAAACATATATACCTGCTCACCTGAATATTATATTACCAGAACATATTTAAGTACTTACAACAATTTTCAAACTGTCTCGTAAATTATTAATGGTTACCATAGCTCAAACTTACTGACAAACTTCTCTATAACCCTCACCATATGAAACTATTTCTAACTTACTATAATTTACTCTGCCACATAGTTTACTTTGAAGTTAAAATACTGTTAATAATTATTAATAACATTATAATCATATTGTAGATATTGTAATTATTTCGTACCTTAGGTGGGTAGCACATACAAACTTCGAAACCCGACACGACTGTAATTCACAAACACAATAAAACTATCGTATACAGCGTTGATGCGACTTTGTTGATTGGAAACATGGAACACAAAAATAAGGAACGTGGGCTTCCTTCTTTAATGTAGAAAAATATGAGCTTAACCAAAGCACGTTACAGATTATATTATTATCTACATTAAAGTTTGTCACGTTAACGAAATTTAATATTTGTCATATTCTCACTCGGTGCTTTTCAGACTGTCATAAAATAACACACCGAATCTGGCTTCAAAGTATTGGAAAATGACGACTGGTTTTCACATTTCTATTGTATTAATCCGTTCTGTAGTTGGCAACAACATCTGCTGGCGCATGCAACAAAACCAACTCAGCACAACGTGCTCCACTCGTATATTATATAATAATTTAAAATCTAGGTATCCGTCAGACCATTATGCGTACAATCCACCACTATATAAAATATGAAAGTATATCTGGCTAGTCGAATATATTTTAAATGACAGAAGAACCCAATAATTAATTTACCCCATTTCTTATTTTTCTTAATAAACAATCACTGCTTAAAGTTTGAATTTTTGACAGTTTTTTTGACGTTTTGATTTTTGAATTTAGTTGTGGCTGTGTACGCGGAGTGAATGAAACTATATTTGCATTTTTTAGTTATATTATTATGTCGTTATCGAGTTGAATGTCAGTGTGCATTGCGCCTTAGATTACAATAAAATAATGAAAATAATGATAATAATGAAAATAAATAATAATTTACTTAGTCAGTAATTCCATTCATTGATTTTAATATCCCCCACGATAAAAAACGAAATAAAACCCAAAAATTAACCTAACAACATACATTTTCTGTCTAATTTGTATTGAAGATGATCATATTAGTGGTATATTTTTATGTATACATACTTATCTGTTTGAGTTATTATGTTATGTCATTTTGGTGATAGTTGCAGGGATTTTGATAATATTTATAGTCAATTAATGAGTAATACGTAAGAAAATCGCTGCTGTATACAGTGAACTTCATTGAATAATATATTTTTTGAAAAAATATTGTTGGTTATACTATTTGACTAAACATCAGAATGATTTTATTATAACAACTCTTTGGGAAACACAATAACGCCTCTTCTCTGATAAGCGTAATTCATATTTAATTATTTCATTGTCCAGACGACAAAACATCTCGCCTGACAGGGGCAGATGAAAATCGGAGCAAAGATTAATACGTTTCTAACGACTTCCTTTCCATCGTTTTTGTTTTTTTTCAAGTCGGAATTTTTATAGAGAAAGTTAAGTAATTGTATAATAGCCATTTATTAATGACAATTGAGGGCTAGATGAATGATAGTGTAAGTCCAATTTCTTTTAATTTGAACAGCTCTCTTCAATTACAGAAACTTTATATAACTGAACGATTCTAAGGCTTTTGATCCAACTCGTGAGATCTATATTTGGCGGCATGACTAGTGCCATCAAATTAATGAGGATTCGGCGATTTTAAAAGGTGGTTGCTAGGGTTTGGAGCCATAGTCTGTATGAGCAAAATTGCCTCTGTCTTGCTTTCTGATAAATAAGGTTTGGCAGGACGTGACTAGGACTAAGGGACGCCCTAAAACAAAGTTTTAGATTTCTTGGATTCATACAATCAACCGCAATTGCAGGAGTTTTCTTGAGAAAACCATACTCCACTTCGAGCTGCAGACCTACAATGATGACAATGTATTGTATTGTAAATGTATTACATAGATAAGTACCTATTACTTTTTCTATGTATATCCGTCCATTAGTTATAGTAAAAGGACACCAACTGACTTCATTAACCTGATCATTACCAGAGCAGAGTTGATTCATCAAAGCATGTATGTCGCGTCAGGCCATGAACGAGTTAACTCGTGGTTTCTTGTATACGTCATAACTTCTTAATAAACTGTTTGTGTATATTATCTATATTTATCGTTTTAGTATGAAAATATTTACGAG
Organism: Rhyacophila brunnea; assembly: GCF_057557595.1. Lineage (NCBI taxonomy): Eukaryota > Metazoa > Arthropoda > Insecta > Trichoptera > Rhyacophilidae > Rhyacophila > Rhyacophila brunnea. The sequence goes on along the minus strand of NW_028232904.1, from coordinate 22,245,100 downwards.
AAACATGTTGATTTAATATTTTTTCACAAATATTTTTCATTCTGTTCCTATTTCAATTTTTAAGGGATTTATTTTATTCCAAAAATAGCTGGACTACAAGTTAGTGTCAATATAGTAAAAATTGTGCTGGCAGTGAAAATGAATCCATATTGCTCGTTAGCCTTATTGCAACTTCCCAAGTCATGTCAGGATCCTGTAGCTTCGCTGATGGTATTTGGAGGCCTTCAAGAACACCGAAATCTGGACGACTTACAAAAAAGACAGACCATATTGAGAATCTCTTACAGTTGCGTATAACCGAGCTAAGTCCAACCGTGTCCGGAAACTTGTACGTATACAGTTCGCCGTATCACACTTCACCGTGAAATGATTTATCGGAAATATATGGCCGTAGGTATATTAAAGACCGTCCTACCTCTTTGGGTCGTATAGTACTGACATAAAATTCATGTCAAAATAAAACACGGTTCTTGTCGGTTTACACTTCACAGGAACCCAACAGCAAACAAATTTTGAAAATAGCTCTTATACTGGATTACTTGTTAAGTTAGGTTAGTTTTTCATTCTTGAATTCCTGAATTTTGCCAAAATTAGCTATGAAAATTGAATTAATGATCATTTTCAATCTAATAAAATTGTAGACCGTATAGTATACTGTCATCTCTTTCGGATAGAAAGCTCACGGCGAACTGTACCACAGTGAAATGTTTTACGTACACTTTACGCGTAAACACTGTTAACCAAGTCCAACGTAGCTTTCTTTCGTTATGACGAGAGACTGCTTTGATTGTATATTAAAATTAAGTTTCATAAATAAATAAATAATATATTATAATCGTGTACTATATCAAAATCATTTGTTATTATCATTAGGTGATAAAAAATGTTTATTTATTTTTTATAATAATTATTAAGTATTATATCCATAAAATAATAATCTATAGCTCAAAGGTTAGTATTACTAAAATAATACCAGATTTTTTAATTAAAAAAAAACTGTTTAATTGGCAGTTTACCTACATACAGGATACATAGGTCATAATAGATAATACTGAAAAAAATGTTATTTATTATTTTAAAATTTATTAACGGATGCGTTGTTTAATTTAAAAAAATAATCTACATTACGGCCTAAAAAAATTGGTCATCGGTCAAATTTAATATAATCATCTATTAATCAAACCTCATTTATATTAAATCTGAAATCATCAATGTTATGTTAGATTCTCATCAATGGCAGTCAGCTCGAACACGTGAAAAGCTACATCTATCTGGGACAACAAAAGTGTCTATAGATGGATGTATATTTTTGATGAAACTGTTCGCAGAGTAAAGCTCTAGGCTGGAGTGTTTTTGGCCGCCTGAATAATGTCTTCAAAAGTGACCTTCCACTGTGCCTAAATTGCAAAGTGTTAAACCAGTGTGTGCTTCCCGTGATCACATATGCGTGTGAAACATGGACCCTAAGTAAAAAAGAGATCCAGAAACTTAGAGTAGCACAAAGTGGCATGGAGAGGTGCATGCTGGGCATAACGTGAAAGGACAAAAAGAGGAATGAGTGGATAAGGAAGCAGACAAGGGTTTGCGATGTAATAGAGTTTATTAAAAACCTCAAATGGAGATGGGCTGGACGCATAGCTCGAAGAAGAGACAATCGTTGGACAAATCTAGTCATCCAGTGGTATCCAAGAAGTACAAAACGTCCGCAAGGTAGACCTAGAGGCCGCTGGATCGATGAAATGATAAAGTGGTGCGGAAGTACGTTGCAACGCAATGCACAGGACCGAGAGAAGTGAAAGCAGCTTGAAGAGGCCTTCATCCAGCGATGAATAGATTCAGGCTGATGACGATGATGATGATGTTATCACTGAAACGAGCATCATTATTCATTACAATGTATTTAAATTTCACGTTATCGGCTCAAATATTATTTAACTATTTATTTTCGTTTTAAAGTGGTAATGACTTATACCATTTTCCCATTGAATTCTGAACAATAAGTAAATTATTGTTCCGATTTATTGGAACCGTTATTACGAGTCTTTGTAGTTACGCCAAATTATAACATTAGAGTGTGATTCGTGACTTACGTCTATATGTAATGACGTGAAAGTGCCTTAAGTCACTTTCAAAATTAAACAAACAATAGTGAAAGAATTATCGACAATAATTTTGGGCAATTCTTACACACGTGAATATTATTGGGTAAGTTGCAATTGAATTCAAATCGACAATACTATAATATTAAATACACAGGTAAATTATTCCAACATAATTAATTGTCCATGAACTTGTATTTCAAAAGATTTTTAGTTGGAGAAAACCATCATTAAAACATAATATACAATGAACTCTACTTAAAATTATTGTGTTTTGTTAGATTACTAACGTAACGTAACCAAAATATTCGACAATAAACAATACCAAAGTAAGTAATAATCATTTTCTTAGTTTCTTTGAGCAAATATTCTTCCGAAAGAACTTTGCTTGTAGCAGAGCTTTTGTAGCATAATAAAAATAGTGATAAACTAACATGATAATGTGTCGTATTTAGGAAGTTTAGTACCCCGCGAAGATAACTGTCAAGAGTGATGTTTTTTAACATGGCCAGTCTTAACTGCGTTAAGGCGAATCCTCTGCCTACCAGAGGCACCTAGCGGAAAATGCAAAGCTTGCAATTTCAAACATTTTTTGATAATTTATTAATTAAGTTATACGGTTTAAATTGTAAATTATCAAAAAAATGTCACAAATTGCAAGCTTAGTATTTTTCCGCTGGGTGCCTATGGTAGGTACAGGTATCGTCTTAACAGCGAGCGATCAAATGTAAATTGAATAGTAGGTACTGCAAAATATTCGTATTCCAAATGCATCCAATTAGAATCTCTAGTTCGATAAAATAGCTTAATAATTGGAAATTATTATCATATGCATTTGGAATCAAGTAAGATGCAGTGACGTGTGTTAACAATTATTGTAGATAACCATCATGTTTATGGAATTACTTAGAGTTATATCCGTGTTATTTTCTAGTAATAAAAATAAAGTAAACGTGTTACCTACCGTGTTAACAATTTAGAATAGTCCTGCAGACATGATATTTTTAACACGGTCCGTCATGACAACACTGTTTAAGAGCGAGGTTTTGGTGCGGTCGAGTGTTTCGTTGAATATACCGCAACATATTTTTTAATACGTCATACTTTATTCTAAATGCATCCGATTAGAATTTCTAATTGAATAAAAAATTCCAATTCTAGATTCTAATTGGATACATTTAGAATCAAGTAAGACGCAGTGTCGTGTGTTACAAAATTATCGTAGATACCCGCCATGTATACGGAATCGCCCCGGGTGATACCCGTGTTATTTTGGATCAAGAAAAATAACGGATACATGTCACCTTGTTCACGTTTTTTTCAATAAAATTATATTGAAAGTCTATCATGTAAAAACTGAAATTGATAATATAATCTCTATATAAAAACAAAGACGGTTCTTTTTTTCGTTTTAAACTTTTATCAAACTTTGTCGCAAAGCTATTATTTGTTTTCCGAAAGCGACTCTCGGTGAAATTAATATGTAAATTTTTGACAAAGAAAAATAAACGATTGTAGCTGTAACGACGCGAACAGAAATCTCCCCGTTGTGATTATCCACAAAGACGTGTTTCGCCTGAAGCCGTTCTCTTTCGATATGGTAAAATCCACAATAACACACCGATTGAATTAAAAATATATATACTATATTATAAAATCGTAAAAAATGTAACCGGAAAATGCAGTAGCTTGAATTCAGTACATATAAACTTTACTGTGGGGCAGTAGCGAAGGCTGTTAAGATCCGCCATAAATAGTGCACATTCAACTTTGTTAGTCATACTTATTTGTTTTTATTTACCTAAGACTACAATTTACAGATAGTATTGCAGAGTTTTTAAAAATCAATTCAAGCCTTCCTTAACCAAACCATAATAATGTTGGTATATTTTGGGCGATACGACAAAATTGGGCACACTTTTTTATTCATACTTATTTGTTTACATTGTTGGTTCATTTTTATAAATCCAATAAGCCCTGCCTAAACCAAACTATAATAGATAAAAAATATTATTCTATCTATAAAATATCCAAAGTTACGTATGATTTAATTGCATAATTTTAGATATTTTATTTAAGTATTTTTTTTACAATAGCTTGGATTCGCAGGGTTTAATTGAATTTTAAAAACTAACAAACACTATCTACACACTGTAGTCTTAGTTCAATGAAAACAAATACGTTTGACTGTCAAAGTTTAGTATGCACTATTTATTTTGGATCTTAACAGCCTACCTCCACCCTTCGCCACTGCTGCGAGGTTTGTCAATTATTATGTATTATGAGACAGGAACAGCTGGCTAAATTTCCAAGTTACAATAAATTGAGTAGAGGGGTGGGAATTTTTAATGCAAAATTACTTGATAAAGCTTACAGTGTAAACGAAATCCTTCTCGCAAAATATTTATATGTGTGAGAAACACTGAGGGTTAATATATTTTATGATTTATCATGAATTACCACCAAGTGAATAATTTATCTGTTTCGTGTGGTTACATGTAAATTGTACGTCAAGCATTTCACCGTGGCACAGTTCGCCGTGAGCTTTTTTATCAGAAAGAGATGACCGTATACTATACGGTCTCCAATTTTATTAGATTCAATATGAACAATAATTCAATTTTCATGTCAAAATTCATGAATTCAAAAATGAAAACCTAACCTAACCTTACAAATAATCCAGTATATCGGCTATTTTACAAATTCGTTTGCTGCTAGCTTCATATAAGTGTAAACCGACAAAAACCGTGTTTTATTTGGACATGAATTTTATGTCAGTACTATACGACTCAAAGAGGTTAGACATACGGCCATATATTATTTCCGATACAATATTTCACGGTGAAGTGTGATACGGCGAACTGCACACGTACAAGTTTCCGAACACGGTTTCGTGTCCGGACTCTACACCCCAGAAACGGAACAATTGACAAATTATATATAGCGCCTATTATTTTAAATAAATCAAAACTTTTAGACCATTCGTAAAATAAATCAGGTAAAATGTAAGCGCCCTTGTCTTGTTAATTGAGTTATACCATACCGCCCTTTGACTTTCACAAAGGTAATATGAGGTTAACTTAATTTAATGATTACGGAATTGTGTTTACATGCTTCACGTCATTTGCACTGACATCTTGTATTATTATAATATTATAATTGAAATGTATGTATGAATATATACACTGCATACCTATTATATAGTACATATTTATTAGTATTACAAATGATTAGTTAGCTTCATTAAATATCCACCAATCGATATCTCTGAATATTTATTAATTATATATTTGATGTGATTTTGGACAATCGGCATCAATTTGGCGTTGCTTCTCCTTGGTAAAAATGTTTTATTTTTTATTTTTATTACATTTTTACATAACTAGAATATATTTTGACGTGTTTCAATACCACATAACAGATAATAAATAGAATTCCTATAGGCTATATACCAACAGTAGATTTTGAACCAGGTTTTTGAATGTGTGAGTGTCCTACGAAAATGAACCACGCATTATAAACGTGCAGTAGTGTGTGTAATACGCCAATATTAAATGAGCGTCAATCCATAAACCGAGAGCAGTTGTCAGTATTGGACGTAAGACATATTCTTGACACGTGTTTAAATTTATCTCGTATTCTTCCTAAGTCAAGATCGGTTGCCTGCTTCTCCTTACCAGTTAGGTTTTCAGTTCCCACTATTTCTGAGTTCCTGTTCACTACCTGCAAAAGCTTAAAAAAACAATAAAATTGAACATAAATATTTAATACTTACTTAATAAAAAAATCTATGAGTTTTAGTAAAGTCTTATACAATTTACTAAAAAATTTAATCTGGTGGTTAGTCCTCTTTTTTCTCCTTTCAAAACAGTTTTCAATGGATTATAGGTGGAAAATAAAGAATTTGGAGTATCTTTAGGAGCTGAATCCGTCATTTTTCTTGACGTTATAGGAAATATTGATAATACGCATTGTTTAAATTAAGATACAAATATATAATGGATAACTATATAAATGGAATACTGGATTGGAACCGTTTCCTCGTATCAAGCCTATCAGGCACCATTAGCGAGTGGTGCAAGATTAGAAAATGTGCTCCCTAAAGACATAGACATTTTCAATGATGTACTTTGCATTTTGTTTTTGAAACTGTATTTTTTTGTATAAAATTGTTTTTTCTTTTCAAAAATTTTATTTTTCTGTATTAAATTGTACATAAGTATGTTTTGATTTTTTTTTCAATTTTTTTTTTGTTATTATTGTTATTATATATATTTTTTTTCTATATTCTCTTCTTCTCTCTTGTGAGGGTAATGTTTGACTTATAATGTAAATCTCATATTGTATACGTCTTGAATTTAGATTTGTTATGTCCACAATGTTTTGTATTCTTAAATAAATAAATAATTAAACCTTCATAAAATAGTAAAAATATAATTGCAAATAAGTAATATTTAAAAAAAAAATGCAAACCGTTGCAATTTTACCGATTGGACCCGAGAGTTGTTCTGGATTTGATCCCGGTGAGGACACAATATTTATGTGATTTTCTTAAAGCCTGAGTGTTTGTGATTGTTCAAAATTACCAACAACCACATTGTACGAAAAAGCAAGGACATGGTTATTAATAATTCTAAAAAAATGGATGCAGATTCAAGTCCTGTCCGGCGTCGTATATTAGGTATATTTCTGATATTTTTTAACACAGTTTTATAGTTCTTTTTATTACTTTGTTTTGAGTTTAAAAATCCACAATAGCACAGCACTTCGCTTCAAGTTCTTAATAACTGTAATGAAACAAAAAAAAATATCAAGAATGTTAATTGTCGTATCATTTTTAATAAATAAAAGATCTACACAACAAAGACCAACAATATGTCACGATTTCATTGTGTTTAATTATGTAACTTTAAAATACTAACGACTAATTGATTTATCTGCGTCATCAAAATGACAGGTAGATATTATGTGGTAATTGTTATTGTTTTCATATTTCTCTACATAATATTATTAGGTATGTAGTGACAATGTCAAAACTATGAAAAACTAGTCATTGTTGAAATTCTTTGCTAAGACACCCGGCGCCTAGAACAGGTACTCGTAGATACACTGCTAGATAACCGGTTTTTGCATAGAGCCAGAAAAAAATGCCGTCACGCACTATGTGATGCCTTGCGACATTATTTTTAATTTCGCAACAAACAATCAGGTGTAAATGGATCCGTTGCTAAAGAATCAGATGATTTTAGCCTACCTACTTAAATTCAAGGCATAAGACATGTATTTTGTTTCATATGTTATACTTATAGTCTATCCGCCATAAGAAATCAATTAGCTAAATCGGATATGTTTTTGACATATATAACATTGTATCAGCCAGTGGCGAAGGGTAGAGGTAGTCTGTTAAGATCCGACATACATAGTGCACGCTAAACTTTGTCAGTCAAACGTATTTGTTTTCATTGAACTGACAATACAATCTATAAACAGTATTTGTTAGTTTTTTAAATTCAATTAAACCCTGCCTATCCAAGCCATAAAATATCTAAAATTATGCCATTAAACTATACATTATTTTAGATATTGTATAGATAGAAGAATATGGTTTGGTTTAGACAGGGCTTAATGAATTAAAAAAAACTAACCAACACCATCTGTAATATGTATTTTTAATTCAACGAAAACATACAAGTATGACTGCAAAATCATGTGCAATATTTTTGTCAGATGGCCCATAGCATACCTAAACTATTATGGTTTGGCTTAGGCAGCGTTTGAGTGAATTTAAAAAATAACCAGCACCATTTGCAAATTGTATTATTAGTTCAATGAAAACAAATAAGTATGACTGACAAAATTTTGTGTGTACTAGTTATATATTACATCTTAACAGATTATCTCCATTTTTTGCCACTAGTATCAACTGAGTATCTTTGACTACGTACCTTCTTAATATTATCGTGCCGTCCACCTCGGAAATGATAAACCACCTAATACGGCGTCGTCTTTTGTTATGTTTAACATTGATGTTTCCTTGGATGACAAGTCGGGAAATGATGTCCTTTTCCTCTCATAATATGGCCGAGATACTGTAATTTTTCTGGTTTTAGTATTACGCAGAACTTCTCGGTCCTTTGTCATTCATGTGAGGACGTCAGCATTTTTTTCACCAGATCAGTCCAAGAAATTTTGAGGCTACGTCTATATAGTCATATCTCGAAAGCCTCAACTCTTCGTGATATCTACCGGTAATGCACGAATCAGTTGATCAAGCAGTGAATTCACAACAATGTCTTCAGATCATAAATCAAGAACACTACACATCAACAATATAAATAATTATAATTAAAATGATACCAAGGATTACCTAGCTACATTGCGCGAAACGAATATGTAGTAGCTTCTTGTTTTACCTATTGCGTCCATGAACATTTAAAAAAAACAACATGTGAATTTGCCATACACGGGATTTAAAGACCGACCCAATGACTTCATAAGCGAACACTTTAGCACTCGTCTATCGGCGCAGTTAATTAACTGATTTAACTTAATTTAATACTAGGATAATGTTTCGTCATTTTGTTAATTTAGAATATTCAGACGGAAAAGCACAGATAGCCGTAAATCACAATTAATAATTACACTATAATAAAACGACACAACAGGTTGCCATCTTGTTTGTTCCGCCAAGTTTTTTTAGGTTAGCGACAAATGACAATTTGTAATGCGTTCTTTTGTGTTTTCGGCGTTGTTTTGTTTTGTTCGTTGATGTGTTCTTATTAATTTCTGTGGTGAAATAGTTTGAAACCTAGTAGAATAATAAATACTATCCAATAAGAATGAAGAATATGAATCTGTGACAAAATACATTATTTAATTGGTTAATATTTTAAGCGCCATACATAGGTGTGAAATCATTGTTTAACGATCGATCTGAGACAGGATGTCCTGTCTACTAACTAAACTATTGTAACATTTATCTTATCAAGACATGAGGTATAAAGCAGTGCTTCCCAAATTGTTTTGAACCGCAACACTTTCACCGGATACGCAGTTATTAATAAATAAATGGGCCGACGGGGGTTGGTGATACGACACGTATTTTACTAGATTTTTTTAGTTATAATGATCTTTATATAAATTAGTCGGTTTTGACTATTTTTCCTTGCTGTGTTTAATGAAACTTATTACCAATTGAAAACATTTTAACAATAAAACCAGTATAAATAAATTGTAGAGATACAACAAAAATAACTTAGTTGATTGTCCAATTTATTTGTTTAATTTGTGTTGTGTAAAAAATATTAGTAAAATAACTACGCTTAAGATGAAGGGGGGGGGGACTCACCCTCGCATAAATAATCGATTATTATTTATCACTCATTTTCCTGTCAAGAAATCCCACTTCTGAGTATGTCGTAATACCTTTATACAAAAAACGACCATGTCACGACCATAGTGTCGTGGGTCCTGTGTTTGAATCCCGTGTCTGGCAAAAGAAACACATGTTGTTTTTCAATGTGTGTCTTAGACCCAGAGTATGGTCCAAATAGATTGAGCATGTCGTGGCTAACATCCATTTATCGTAAAAATAAAAATCTGTTAATACAACCCAAATCCTATGATCGAATATTGTAAAAAAAAAGATAACAGTGCAAAAAAATGGAAAAAGAACCAAAAAAAATTAAATTGCGTTATTTATTTAATTACTATAGTTTTTCACCAAGGTTTAACAGTAGAAAATATTGACCATATTTTATTAGTAAAATACACATAATATATATTATAAAAGTCTTAAAAGTCACATTCGAGGCAAGTTTTTTCATTTTATTGTTGAAAAATATGTAAAGTTATTAATATTATTAGCACCGCAGGCGACAAAATATCTTCAAACATTAATTAAGCAATCCGCCACTAATCGACTCTTTATATTTTGAGAAGCGCTGATGTAAACTAATGATAATAAAAAAAAAACAATAATGTAATCATTGTATGTGACGCAGCGTGTATAGTGTATACAATGGAAGTTTTTCAATGTAATTAATTTTGCTAATAGCTCAATAAGCAATGGGTCATCTTGTTTGCTGATGTCCTAAGACCAGAGTCATTTCCCGGTTGGGAAAATTCAAGGCCTTGCACTTCACATAATTGATAAAGGTAGCTGATTAGTTTACACAGCCTGTTGCTGAGAAAATATCACATCAATTGCGACTTACGATCTTATTTAGACATATTACATTTTATAAAATGTTTTTATTACTTACTAATGTGGTACTAACCGCATTTAAAAATTCTTTTATGATACCTATGTATTTTGCTTGCTCTAAATTTTAAAATCACAGATTTGAAAACGATCATAGCCTTGTTAAAATATAGTAATTTTAAAATCCTTCATTGTACGAATATACTTGCATAACTTAAAATTCATATAAAATAAGCAAATATCATAAAAAACACTATTTAAACCTCCAATTTCTCCACATACCTTACGATTTAACCATATTTTCACACCTTTGCTCAATGAATTAACTTGATATTTTATCAATTATCCCTTTTCTACGTAGTTATTAAGTACGGTGGTTTTAATCTTTATAAAAATGTTAGCAACGATTACAGAACCGATAATTTCGTACTATTTATAGATGTCGCTAGTTATTTATGTTGTAATTTCAGTACTTACGGATGAAAATATAATATGTAAATCATGGCCCCCACAAGGGGAGGGGCTGACAGGACTCTAGCCTGGGGGCCCCGGCTCAGGAAAGGCCCGGCGTGAAGAGTCGACCAGATAGGTGAGATAAACATAGGTCACACATTTGCTCTAATAGTAAAAAAGTCGCCTGCGGTGCTATTTTACTAGAATGATATTGGTAATTAAAAATATTTGGTTTTACGATGCAATTTTAACTGTATTTTAATGGATGTACCTATTAAAAATACAGAAAATCGCTAAAAATATACCTTAATTTTACCACGTACACCATTTGGAAAACGCTACTTCAGCGCGTCTCACTGTCTTTACCTTAGCGATAGGTAGGGGGGCCCGCCAAACATCTTAGCCTGGAGGCCCGCTTCAGGATGTAGGGGCCATGATGTAAACTAATATGTTTTTGACAATTATTGCTTTATGACATACGAGTCTAAAGCGTCGATCGCGAGATGATTTTTATTTCGATCTCAGTCCGTAGGAATTGAACCGTATTTTTACGGTAAAGCGTGTAATCAAATATGATTTAATTGAGATTTTTAAACGTAGGTATTAACCATTCCTATTTTTATTTCCTCAACCAGCTTACGTGAAAGCCGTATTCAAAGTAACGATGAAGAATCACTTGATTTGTACTGCATCACTCACGAGCTACCGCAGGAGTGAGAGAAAGAGACGATTTGAGTCGCCATGTTTTAAGCTGAGGCGTAGCTTTTTCTTGCAGTCGCGCAATAAGCTCTTTGCACACCCGGGAAATAGTTTAACGTCGAGTGCAATGAGTGCCCAAAAAGAAGACTAAATCGTAATTTTAACAAAAATGTGAAATTGAGATTTTATTTGTGCTTACTTACTTCACTCTCTAACTCCCCAATGTTGGAACATAAGGCAAGCACAAAGTCGCGCCTCTTCTCTCGTGCCTCTCGCCATATGGGACCTACAGCGCGTAGATCACTTTTGTAGCACCATTGAATAGTGAGCATGGGTCAACCCTTGAGGTTGTGCCACAAGCACTCTCTGGCGGCGTCCCAACCATGTGACGCGTCACCTCGTGATTACTTAAATCACCGAGGGCTACCTTTCATCTCACAAATTCGAGTTTTGTAACACGGTCGTACCAATGTAGCACTAATATTCGGCGAACATCGATTCTCAAAGGTCGACAAAAGCTCACACCCATGCAGGAGCACAGGTAACATGCACCCGTGGAACAAATGACGTTTACTGGTGAAAGACAGGTGAGGTTTAATTTTTAACGCCTCAGTATATTTAACCCAATGCTTACGGGCCGCACAAAAATTGTGTTTTTGCTAATTGCTTTTCAAATGCAAATTAACACGTTAATTAAAAGGGTCCGTAAGCATTGGGTTAATAGGTATAATACGTTTGTTTAACCTGAAGAATGGTAATGGAAAAATTTGGTTTAAGAATCGCTTATTGTCGAACAAGAACTTCTTGTCCACGTGTTGAAACTGTGAACTAACAAGCCCCTCCTGTGCAATTAATTGCACTTCCGTTTTCAAATGAGGAACGCCCCCAAAATTATCAATTAATTTTACGCTTCCATAGTGTACGGTGTAAAGATCTATCAATTTACGTAATTTAATGCTTTTTATATTAAAAATATGTCTAAAACGATCAGGAGTGATGTTAGAATTATTATTAGTATAATGTTGGTTAAGATGAATAGGAGTCGCATCTAAAAAAGAAGCCGATACAGGTACGTCACTGAGAAGTCTTCTATATGCGACTACAGCGACTTCCTGCTATCGACCAGATCTTGTTGTCGGATAGTACTGGACAGTAGATCACAGCCTACTTAAAGCCGAGTATGCAAATCGTTGTCTTTACAAGTAAATATAAATGTTTAATAGCATTTTTTTAATATCGAGGTTTTTATTCACTGCATTTACATGTCTAAATTTTGACATTAGGTATCCTTGTTATAACACATTAGAGGTTATAACATTATGACTTGATACCAAATGAGTTGGAATTCAATATCTATGAATTACCAGTCAAAGTGCATTTTGTTTACAAGAAATTACCTTCATAAGTTTATCGCTAACGTGACAAAAATTGTAGATTATTGTGTATTTGAGTTTTTTTATATAATTATATAACGTAAAGAAGTCACGTACATTATAATCGCGGCCATGTTAGTATGTGACAATAATAATGGCAGATATTATTATGTTATAGTAGGTACCTACTCTGTTTATATCTAATCGATTCTGCGACCTTCTCCGTACGAAATACTATGCGTTATAATATATAATATTATTACTTAATAATCAATTAATATTATCATAATCATCTTTCATGGTCAATCCATAGCTGGATTAAGGCTTCCTCTCTTCTAGGTACCTGCATCTTCACTGCTACATACCAGTGGCGAAGGGTGGAGGTGTGCTATTAAAATCTGACAAATAGTGCATACTAAACTTTCAAGCTGCCAAACGTGTTTGTTTTCATTGAACAAAGACTACTTAGATAGTGTTTATTAGTTTTTAAAATTCAATTAAGTCCTGCCTTATCCAAGACATAGTAGATAATCGTAAAGCAAGATAAACTATACATCATTTTAGATATTTTATAGATAGAAGAATATTTTTTATCGATTATGGTTTGGCTTAGGCAAAGCTTAATACATTTAAAAAAAACTAACTAACACCATCTGCAATATATATTATTAATTCAACGAAAACAAATAAGTATGACTGAAAAAATGTGCACTGTTTTGTCGGCTCGCTCATAGCTTGCCAAAACTATTATGGTTTGGTTTAGGCAAGGTTTAATTGAATTTAAAAATCTAACCAGCATCATCTGCAAATTTTATTTTTAGTTTAATGAAAACAAATAAATATGTATGTATGACAAAGTTTAGTGTGTACTATTTATGTTGAATCTTAACAGCCTACCTCCACCCCTTGCTACTGCTAGATACATCCACCGAATTTTGCGAAATCGTCTATCTAGATACCGGGCTTTAGGGCGTCCTTTGATGCATCTTGGGTACCACTGTATGAGGGAATTTGTCCAGTGGTTATCCACTAGCCTAGCGATATGTCCAACCCATTGCCATTTTATTTTCTTAGCAAATATTTTAAATGCTACAATAAAGGCAGTGTGTTACAAGAATTATTTGTATCACTACGTTTAATATCGATTTCACACTGTACAATGGTTGAATTGATAAATATGTATTGACTGTCAATATTATCTGTATTGGAAGCATTGAATGCATCGTTTGTAATAAAAAATAAAATAAAATGGTGGATGGTGCTAGATTAACTAAATTTAATATATGGTGCTTCATTAAAAATAAAACCTTGTTTGAGACTTGAGCAACACTGATTCAAAACGAATGCTCAATGACTGAAAAAATCTTATCTACAATCAAATTACAAATTTTTTGACTGTGTTTGATTATTTTCACTATAAAGGTGTTTACCGTTCTGTGATACGTTGAAAATAAAACAAAAAAACAACTACAAGATCTATTCCAGTGTATGTCAAACTTTTTTTATCTGACGGCACACTGGGAAGGTGAATTTGTTTCATGAAACACTAAATGAAAATCCACAAAAAAAAATATTCTAACTTTATATATAGATAGATACTAATATAAAAAACTGAGTTTACGTGACAAAAAAAATGTTTATCAATATTGAGATAATATTAATAAATATTATGATATAATAAATATGTCAAAACGTCTAGTCGTAAATTAGATAAACCAACACGCAATTCCACATCTACCAACTATCTGTAATCGTATCCATTAAAAAATATATATCATATTTGCATGTTCACTGAGCAACCGAATTGGCAAAGATAAACCACGATAGGCTATATCCCAATACACTACATTTTGACGCAGGGTTTTGAATCTGTGAGTGTCCTACTAAAATAAAACACACATTATAGGCCTGCAATAGTGTGTGTTGCAACCTTCAAATACACCAATATTGAATGAGCGTCAGTGAATTAAAAGAGAGCAGTTGTCAGAACAAAATACAAGCGTATCCTTGACACGTGTTTAAGTTTATCCCATATTCTTAATCTCGAGATTGGTGGCTTGTTTCTCCATACCCGTTAAGTTTTTCAGTTCCTTTTTTTTTTTTTCAAAGTTCCCTGAATACAATGATTCAAACGGTAGCAGAGATTTAATGGTTGATATATAATATATTTGAGGATATTGACTCAAAATCAAAAATGAGGCTTTGTGCACATGATCGTTTTATAAGTCCAAAAGGATTGATGACCCCCTCGTTCATTTGATAATTAAAATGTGAATCATGCATTTAGGTCTTTTACACTTCTAACATCAAAAAAAGTTAGAGGAAGCGTTTACGTTTGGGAAGCAATCAGGCTGTGAGTTTTTAACTCTTCTGGTCCACACATGGACATGTTGAACGGGTAACAAGACCAAAGTCATAGAGCTTGCCACGGTGTCCAGTCAAGGAGTCAAAGCAGTTATCTCCATTTGCCATTTGATATATGAAAAAAAAAATTATACATCTGGTCCACAGTTGTAATTTGTCTGTGAAAGATTTCAATTCGCCTGTAATTGTTATGCTGTTTTCCTTCGTATCCGGAAATTTGTACGTAAACAGTTCACCGCAGGACACTGATTCGTGCGCCGCAGTACGTGAAACATGAGTTCGTGTAACATTCAACCAAATGACGAGTTCTTCGTTGAACATTTCACCGTGGAGTATATTTGTACGTATGCTACAACATGTGGCGAATTTTATGAGATGTCTTTACTAGGTTAGGTTAGGGTTAATCTAATTGGAACAGTATTATTTGCAAACTATCGCCGCATTTTGTAAGATACGTACAAATGTATTCCACGGTGAAATATTCAACGAAGAACTCGTCATTTGATAAAATGTTATACGAACTCATGTTTCACGTACTGCGGCGGACGAATAAGTGTCCTGCGGTGAACTGTTTACGTACAACTTACATGTAACCGTTTACATTATTTCGCGGCACATAATTTGGCAGACACTAGTCTATCTCATGAAAATTAACCAAACGATATGACTTAGCCGGGATTTCAGACCGAAACCTTCGAAATATTAAATTACTATGTCTGACACACTCTTAGCATACAATTAGTATGCCAATTATTCAATGAACTAGCTAAATACCGTTGGTATAGATATTTCAATCTAACCTCTAAAATTGAATGAAGTATGCAGAAAATAATCAATGAAAAATTAATAATAAATCTTTTCACTTCTAATACATGGATCAACGCACTTACGACCTTCGTTAAATAATAGTGTAGGATATTTAAAACTGTATTGATTTAAAAAATATATTTATGCCACTTGATTTCATTTGTAGATAATAAAAAAAATGATTATCATGATACCATTCATCTTCAAGTCACAAAGTAGCCTTGCTTTCTTAAATCAGTCAGTTTTTTTACACTGGCGACTTTCCTTTCATTAGGTATGTTACCTTCCCATGATATCTACAGTTTCTCCATATCAAATAATACACTAATTTAGCAGCCCAATCCATTTCTTGCCAGACCACCTAAGGGACAAGACACGCGGCAATGCAGGTGTTACTTGATTCCGAATGTATCCCATGGGAATCGATGCATCCAATTATAATGGCCTTGCTCGATTCCAATTGAACACATTTTGAATCAATTTTAAGTTACAGTGTGTGACATAACACAATTTTTAACAATTCTATATCTGAAAACCATCCATTTCGAATTTATTAGTGAAGATTGCAATAACAAAAAAAAACATTTTTTGAAGACCCCATATTTTGAGTAGGTACCAAACCGCCCCCAACTTTTATTAGAATTTATTGATATCTAATTAACACAATATGTGTACTGAATTTGAGTGTGAATTATAGAATAGATTTAGTCGACAATGATGGATTGAGCAAATAAAATTCCTCATCTATGACGATGACGTATTTACGGTGTGTTTTTTCATTATTTAACATTTAAAATTCATCTTTATCTCGGTTTAACTTATTCAGAAGAGGTTTTCTAAATAGTTAACACGGTAATACGTTTCCGTTATTTTTATTGCTCCAAAATAACACAAATATCACTCGGAGCAATACCATTAACAAGGCGATTATCTGCAATAATGTTAACAGTTAACACGTTTTACTTGATTCGTATGTGATGCGTTTGGAGTTTGTTGCAAGCTTGTTACTCAACAACATTTTTGACAGCTCGAGATTAACGCGGTGTGGTCATGGGCGGCCGAGTTAAAAAAAAAATATCACAACCAGCAGGCATCATTAACTGCCTTAATACGACACAATATCATATTTATCACGTTTTTTATTGATTTTGGTGTTAAGTAATATGGTAGAATACTGCTGGTCCATTTTTTCCCCTCTTCAATTTGTTATTCGTGTACACGTGGTGCACGGAATATGTGCTCAAAGTTCGCCGATTTTCACTAATTTTTCGTTACTTACCTCACCTCAAATATTTTTTATCATTCATAATTGACAGGTATGCTATTAAAAAAACATCGGAATGAATATCAATAAAAGCAGGTTGTTTTTACGTTTAACTTATTAGGGGGGAACAAATTACGTCAGGCAAAGTAATAAAATTAATTTTTGTCCTATTTGATTATTGAAAATGTTTTCGATTTTAATACATTGTAATTGTTACGGCGATATGAGCTTTGATTATTGCCTAAAAAATATTTCTGACAGCCATTAATAAATTTACTTCGGTATAAACAAGTTTTTTTAAAAGTAATTACCTAATACCTGTCATTGTATTTTTTAAGGCAGTGCCGAATTAAGTCATAGGCATTAGAGCACAAAACAGATGGTACAAGTCTTGCGGAAGCCAGGCGGGAACAGCAGCAATTTTCATAGCAAGAATTATTCATCAATTCAAGAAAAAACTTTTTTGAAAAAGACGCCCGACGGGACTTGAACCTGTAACCACTAGATTCGCGACAATGTGCTTTATCAATTAAAATTAAACTACGGGCATCCTACGTAATTACGACGAATTTAACTAATGCATAAAATGATTATCAAATTGGGTTGATGTTAAATCAAGGTATCAATAATTAAGTGTCTTAACTAGGTACTAACCGACGCTCGGTTCACTCCAAAATTTAGTTATAACGTACTTGCACTGGCTAGTTGAATAAAAAGAAATAGTTTAGAAAATCCTATTGTTTACTTTACGAAACTGGAAGATCAACATTTATTATGTATCTATATACATGTAGACTTGAGATTGAGATATAGCAGACTTGAGAGTTGGTCTATTGTTTGGGCACCGCATCAGTTGAAGTATGGCATTATGGTGGAGAGGGTACAGAAGAAATTCTTGAGACTCCTTTACTCGAGGTTGTATGGATACTATCCGTGGCTTTATCCAACTGACTTTCTCTTAGGCATGCTTACATACTGCAGTCTGCAATTTAGAAGAAATCTTTATTTAGCTACGTATTTTTTTCGACTTATACGAGGTATAAATGAAAACTCTGCCATTCTGCTATTCACCCAAGGTGTAGAACCAACCTGAAGAAAAATGAAGCACGAATTATGCACGTGCAATAGTGTGTGTAATACACCAACATTACATAAGAGTAAATGCATAAACCGAGAGCAGTTTTCAGTATTCGACGTAAAACGCATTCTTGGCACGTGTGTAAGTTTAACCCGGATTCTTCCTTAAGCGTCAATTACATTGAGCTTCTTTACGAACTGTTTATTGGCAGTAGAGCGCAGTAGCAACCTCCCGGTAAAAAACGAACTACGTTCTGTCAAAATAGTCACTGGATGTGGCTTCTCAGCGAATGAAAAGTTTTGTGCATAGAGGTATTAAATAAAAAGAGGGGCAAGGAATCGACTTTCTCATACAACTGAATGAAGCAGGCCAACAAGGGCCGACAACTTACGAGGAATAGCGACGCGATAAAAAAAATGCAGGGCATCACGGAGGATTTACTTTGGTCATTATAACGTACCCATATAATATAATGTTAACGTGTAAATTTTGCCACAAATTGATTACCAGCCCGCCTCACCATACTTTTTCACCATACTAGCCTGATCACCATACTTTCATATAACCTGCCGCCCCTAGGTTTTGTGTGTAATTATCAAATCGCAGTAGCTGAATCGCCCGCTTTTAAATTTGCCAACATACAGCTCGTAAAGAAGCTCAATGTAATTGACGCTTTACTCGAGTCGGTTACCTGCTATCGCCTTACCCGTTAAGTATTTCAGTTCCCATGATTTCTGATTTCATGAGTTCCCTGTTCACAATATTATCGAATACCAATAAAGAAGGAAGTTTCGATAGGTAAATATTGTTACTATATACGTCAATAAGATATCACCCTGTCGACAAGGTTTTTATTTATATTTTTATATCTAATATTTTATTATTATATGTTAACCCCAGAATTGCCTTGTCCTTACGACGGGAATATATTAATATTGTGACAATTTGATGTTCCGTGCGTGAGTGTCTATGAAAACAGGGCTATGTCCTCACGAGGGCAGCAATACACGTCGTGGGTGTGAGAAACATGCTTTGTTTTGATCGGGTGCGCGTGACGTGGGCAGCGAATGGGTTAATACACTGTTAAATGAATATTAAACAATTGATTTTTTGCTCACGAATTCGTCGTATTGTTTATTTTTCTATTAACTGCAATCAGCGCCATCTTTTACATGGTTGTAAATACAATAACTAGCTGTTTTAACGATGTATCTTAATGCAAGACGAAGTACTTGTATTAAATACATCAAAGGGCTTTTTTCAAACGTTCGATTTGGCACGAACGAACCATCAAAAGACTGGAGGTTCTCGAGATGTGGCTATATCGGCGTATCATGAGGATTTGCTATGCAGATAATGTTACCAATGAGGAGGTATTAATACGAGTAGATTTTAAATATTTCGCATACATATCTGCAACCAGACTGTAGTATATCGAACAAATATACTCTATGACAACATCTTCTTGGCTACGTGTTAAAACTGTTAACTAACAAGCTCCTCCCATTTAGTCCCATCCTCCCAACAGCGGCTTCATTCAAATAGCCAAGAAGATGTTGTCATACAATAGTTTTAAGTTAACTATACAAATTGTATTACGATTCAATCCGCTGAGACCGTTTTACACCTGCGAACCACCGAACATAATAGAAACGTATGCCGTCTGGTCACGGTTGATTTCGTCAGGTAAAACCTAATCTATTTTTAGAACAAAATCACAATGCACAAACACTTGCAGGTGCACGGGTTTTAAAGATTTTCTCCCGTAATCCTTCTACCGTAATGTATGCAATATGGTAGGCTCGAAAGGCCAAGCCTAAAACCTTTTGCGCACAATATTATTGTCTATACTGCAGCTTTCAAACATAATCAGTAATAGGTAATATAATTTCTATGACTTATTTGGATTGTTTAGGAAAATATATAATTTAAACTCATCGCTCAATTTTATATCGTTAGTGAGCTATTGAAAATTCGTTGATTTAATATCTCGTTGTCATTAGTGTATAGCGACAAAAATAGCGACACCAGACACCAACACAAATTTTGTCATTAACAGCGAACCAATCGAACATGTGACCCAGTATAAATATTTAGGTACATGGGTCAATGAGAAATTAAAATTAAAAAAGAAGACCAGTCTCAGGAAATAAAAACTAGAATTGAGATCGCAAGGAGTGCCTTTCTCAAAATGAGACGCCTCCTTAGCAATCGAGATCTTAACCTAGGTCTGAGACTGCGTATGGTACGTTGTTATGTTCTCTCAATTCTTTTCTATGGTATGGAAGTATGGACGCTAAACCAAGAGATGTCACGGAGACTTGAAGCTTTCGAGATGTGGCTATAGACGCATCCTCAAAATTCCTTGGACTGACCGGGTGACAAATGTTGAAGTTTTCAATCGAAGTTCTACGTAGTATCAAAACCAGGAAACTACAGTACCTCGCCGACCTCCGCTAGCGGATGGCACAATAAGAAGAAGAATTAGTGTGTAGTCATCAGTATTAATTATCGTATTATCTTCTTATTTCCCGTAAGTGTACCTGACAACTGTGCTTTTTTTCTTTGATCTCTAGAGCCTACCTTCGCCACTATTGCAGACAGTACATATGAGGCGTCTAATTACAAAAAGCGACAAATCCACAATTCAATATTTTCGGGAAACAACGTTTTTATGTTTCAAGCTTCAATTATTTGTTTTAACGTGAGATGATTTTTTCCGTTGTATTCTACGTCGAAATTAGAACCAAATGGCAATTTGTTTCAGCCGATAAACTCTTAAATGTAATAAATATAGGCAAAATAAAATTGAACGTAGCGCTACTTGTACCCCACTTTTTAAATTATTCCGTATAAGGCACATATTTTCGTGGCAATGTCAAGAGTTTACCAGATGCTACAGCTGGGGAGACGCCCTTTTCAATATTGAACGCTCCCTTATTAGTTGACTTAAACACGCGCGAAATCAACCAAGCTTTAAATAATATGAAACACGGACTTGGCGCTTTTTGTAATAAATCGATACTTAAAATATTTTTTTTTCGAAGGGTTATGTCGCGTTTTGGAATTTATAGATCAATACATATTGTGTAAAATTATAGAAAGAATACGTGCGTATTTTTTTCTCGATTTTGACCAAATGTGGACGTATCGCTTTTTGGAATTAGACGCCTCACATATTATAATATGTAGCTTCGTTTTTATTTACATGCTCTTAAATATGTAGGTACATTATATTATTGCGCATATATATATATTGTCTCCTTTATATTGTAATATGTACTCACTTCAGTCACTTCCTATTTGATAGCCATGTTCCGCTACGGATAATGACTGTCATTGCCGTGGTCCTGAGTTGAATTTATTATAATATATCCAATATAGATGGATCAATACCGCCCATGTGACATAATATATACATATGTTCATAATTGACTTATTCAAATTGTTATTTAGTTACGTAATTGTGTATCATATTGTCACTTTGGAATTTTGAATAATATGTCAGATAATAGGTATTTCACTGTAGATGAATTCATATATCACGTATTATATCCCACTTGATTAATTTTCTACTGTATAATATATGTAAATTTTCACGTTATTTCCATCATTGTATGTGAAAACAGGATATGAGTTCATTTGCGGTACTACGTTGTCTCAATGAAGGTGTCTTTTGCGCATAATATTATGAAATTATCAGCTGTTTTTCACACATAATCAGAGAACAACACCTACGTAAAATAGCGGGGGTATTTTTAGTAACGTAGATCACCGCTACGGCGTCCATACTTATGGTATAGGCCAGGGTTAGCAAACCTTTTTACGTACGCGTGACAAAATTTCCAAAAATTGTTGACTGTCTGACGTGCCGAATAGTATTGCACGAGGAAAAAAATAGTATGTATAGTATTATTAAAACAGTTTAAAATTAAAATTGAGATTCATCTTTCACCATGTTTCTAGCCGAAGGCATAACTTTTATTCATTGAATAATTTTTTCCTTGTTTTCAAAATTTTCAAAGAGATCGTGGGACCTTTTTAACCGCATTTTTTTCATTTATATTCCCCATCACTGAACGGTTTTCCATTTTTAGCGATTATGTTTGAGGCAAAATAACCAGCAGTTGTTGTATTTGAATGACTGCCGATACATTTCATTAGGTTTGTTACTTGAATATTTTATATAGCTGCCTAATTTGTCTCATAATACTGTTTTAGCAACGAGATTCTGCATACCATTGTCCCAGAATACAAAATAAATTCTGTCTTATTTATAAATTTCTGGGTTTCACCGTTTGTACTTTTTCCTTCTTTCCGCGACGTTTCAGGCTCGTTGCAGAGGCCATTCTCAAGAGATATGTTATGATGAAGTGTGGTGTAGTTGTATGAATGCGAACGTCACTCTAAGAATATCGTTTCCGTTTCCGCATCAATCGGTAAATATTATTGGTAAAAATAATGTCAGAAACCGAAGAAAATACGAATGGCTATGTATTCATTATTTTACAACGTTTTTCTTACATCTTATTCTTATTTGTCCGGTGGTTGTTTGTCCGGTACAAATCTTGCAATCTATTTTTAACTAACTTCCCGACTAGCTAGACATTTGAAACTTTTAGAATATATCAGAACACGATGTCAATGCATTTTTTTAATACTTTTAGCCATCTTTAAGTAGAATTTAATTCATTTTCAGTTAATTCTGTTTTGTATGAAAAGTTATTTCGATACCATTATTGGTTGCTAGGGGGTCCTAGCAACTAAACTATTAATATATACGTGCGTTACTATGGAAATCAATATGAAATGACATTTCATTATTCAGTATTTCTATCAAGTACATTTTTTTTGGATCTAAGACGATTTGGCACCGGGAAAACTGGACGCCACGGAATTCGAAAATAAATAAACGTTAGGTACTAATAGGTACTTTAAAAAAATAATATTATTATTTATATTTAAATGATTATATTATGATTTAATAGTTGGTGAGAATGTAAATATGCAGACGTAAATAGTGATTTAATCGTACATATGTTTAAGTTCCAACGAAAAAAGAGTTTTTTTTATTTTATATAAAGCCTTAGGCATGGTAATTCTCAATCCGCAATAAAGAATACATTATGTTAAGAGTAAAATGAATTAAAACTACTAAGTAGTAGATAGAAACTGATTAAAATACCTCGTCTACGTTCTGTGTACGTGTCTACGACAGTGCGGCGTCCAATTATCCGGAGTCCAGTTGTCCCATTCCCATTTTTTTTGATCGTTTAAGCTAGTCAAGTTTATATGATTCAACAGAAAATTTAAAAACGTTGTATATAAAAAGTTCTTTTTATCCTGTAAAAACCTTTGTATTTAGTAAAAAACAAATATTTTTTAAATTATTATGTTAAGTATTTTTTTTTCCACTTCAAAATAAAACATTCGCGTGCCATGCAAAATCATCTCGCGTGCCATCACTGGTATAGAGTATAGGCAATGAAAGTATATATATATTAATTTTGTGAACACATGATGACAGACAATATTATTATATTAAATTTATTGGTTGTGTTTATATACATGACTATTTACTATGCCAGTTCGTTTCTGAATGACCCTTAAGTGTGTCAAATCCTTTAGTGTAATTGGCAAATTATTTCGGCTTACATTAAAACAACAACGTATTATTTTATATACTATAATGTCATATGACAGCTGTCAAAAACATTCACGTTGATTGATTTGTTTGTTCCGTTTTCATGTTGTGCACTGAAAACCCAAGTGCCGGAACACATCGTGTTAAGCACGATTATAATATTATGTACGCACGTCACACTTATCACATCCATTGTTTTACTTAATAATTGGAATTAATAGGTGATTACTATTAATTAATAAATTATTTACCTGCATAAAGTCGCTTCAATATGTTTTAGTGGGTCTAGGACAACGCTCGAAATGGAAAAGTTTACGAACCGGAGCGCTCGACAGTTTTATGAACAACAATACATAGTTATCATAGTTAGAACACATAGTTATCAAATTTTATGTGTATTTCATAAAAATAACTGTGTTAGATTTTCTATGATATGGCCTATCTAGCTCAGACGGTCAAATTATTATTTTACCGATTTCATGAACATGAACAGCGCTCCGGTGCGCTCCGGTCCATTTCGAGTCTTGAGTCTAGGACGATTTGGCGCCGACACTACTGGACGCCACGCAATTCGAAAGTAAATAGACGTTAGGTACTTATACGTACTTCAAAAAATATATTTAATATTATTATTCATATTTAAATTATTATATTATGATTTAATAGCTGGTGAGAATTTAAATATGCACACGTAAATAATAATTTAATCGAGCATTAATTGTTTAAGTTACAACGAAAAAAGAGTTTTTTTTATTTTTATATAAAGCCTTAGGCATGGTAATTTTCAATCCGCAATAGAAAAACATTATGTTAAGAGTAAAATGAATTAAAACTACTAAGTAGTAGATAGAAACTGATTAAAATTCATCGTCTCGTTCTGTTTACGTGTCTACGACAGTGCGGCGTCCAGTTGTCCCATTCCCGTTTCAGTGGCAGGTACATACTAAAGTGTAAACTTGAAAATATTTAAGTAAATATATTTTTTTAAATGTCAGTGTCAGTGGCCCACGAAGGCCGAGCGGCTTAAGCGTGGGTCCCAGGTTAGAATCCTGGATCTGGCAAATACACATATTGTTTTTCAATACATCATTGGAATTTCACAGTGGTAACACTACCTACCTCAAGTATTTAATCACTGAATTTTTTTTACCATGTCCGATACTGATCGAGACCATATCAGAATTTGTTTTTACGAGAAATGGACGTTAGCCACGTGCTCAACCTATTAGGTCAATACTCTGACTCAAACACAAATTGAAAAACAATATGTGTATTTGCCAGATCCAGGATTAGAACCTGGGACCCACGCTTAAGCCGCTCGGCCTTCGCGGGGTACTGACACTGACATTTAAAAAAAATATATTTAAATATTTTTAAGTTTACACTTATTACACCGATTACACGTTATGAACACAGAATTAATGGGAACTGAAATACCTAACGGATGTGGAGTAACAGGCAACCGATCTCAACGGTGGAAGAATATGGGATAAACTTCAACACGTGTCAAGACTACTTCATTCTAAGCTTGTCATCCGTTCTAACAACTGCTCTCGGCTTATGCACTGACGCTCATTTGAAGGTTGCATCACACACTATTGAACGTCTATAATGTGTGGTTCATTTTCGTAGAACACTCACACATTCAAAACCCTGCTTCAAAATGTAGTATATAAATGGGTTATAGCATATCTGAATTATATTTATTAATCTGTTCTGTGGTGCAATACAAAATCGAATAATCGTCGATCAGACAACTCGCGAAAGTTTACGAATTTGGCCGAGTTTCAGAAGTAAAAATGATTGGTCTAATCTTTTCTTCTTTCAACCATGTCCGGTCCTAATAGGATCATATGGGCCTCCACAGAGGAGAGGTTTGTATTGACTGATTTTGTTTTTTACGAGAAATATATGTCAGCCACTTGCTCAACCTATTAGGTCCATACCCTGACACCCACAAATTGGAAAACAATATGTGTACTTACCAGACCCAGGATTCGAACCTGGGACCCACGGCGTTATAGTCCAACGCTTAAGCCGCGCGGCCACTGTGGGCGTGGGTCTAATAATGTATGTCAATTACCTACGTGGTCTCAGACATGATTTATTCAGGATCGGATCCGTTTCCTCGTGTCAAGCCTATCAGGCACCATTAGCAAGGGGTGCAAGACTAGTCAATGCGCTCCCCAAAGACGTAGCTATTTTCGGTGACGTACTATGTATTTTGTATTCGAAATTTTATTTTTCTGTATAAAATTGTATTTAAGTATGTTTTTTTTATTATTATTATTTTCTATTTTCTCTTCTTCTCTCTTGTGAGGATAATATTTGTTATTATTTAAATCTCATGTTGTGTACGTCTTGAATTTAGATTTGTCTACAATGTTTTTTTTTCTTAAAATAAATAAATATGTTACCGAATGTGTGAGCAATTGTTTGACTTGTAGCATTTTTGCCCCGAGCCTCTTGGGTACTCGCTTAATAAATGTTTTGTTTTGGTCTCCCACTTAAAAATTAGTGTTGTATATTTTTTGATATGGTAACTACCGCAATTTTGTTTTGTTAGTGTCGGTAGGTAAATTGTAAATAAAAACATTCGCCGACGGTACATTGTCGGGACATGAGCGACCATGACCCAAAAAAAATTTTTTTTGCAACACATCAAATGATTTTATACACTGTGCGCTTCAATGATAGAGTGAACATTAATTCAAGCAGAGAGAAAGTACTAGGAAAAAGATAATGGATATTAATATCATCCTGTCTCGATTCGTATGGGTAGAGTCTAAGAATAAGGGCATTCAAAATAGCCTATGACGCCTTTTTTCCACGCTACTACCATTTGGTATATGAAGCGCCTAGTTTCAAAAGCCCCTAAAACGATTTTATGTAGTTCTGAGAAAAATGAGAAAAAATCGTATCTATTAAATCAGTGAACTTCATGTATTTTTTTTTAATTTGTTACATTCTAAAGAGTGTTTTGGCTTTCCATTTTAGGGGTATTTGAAAAGCACATCCAACTATTTTAGCCGGTTTCGAAATTTACCGTAATTTTTGATCAAACGTATTGACAGTTTTTGGCGTTTTTTAAAGTTCAATCTTTGGCCATCACATAGATTATAGATAATAAATAATTACAAGATAAAAAGAACTTTTTATATACCACGTTTTTAAATTTTCTGTTGAATAATAATATAAACTTGACAATCCTATCTATTAATAATTTAGGACAAATAAGGCAATTTATTGTCAACAAAACATTTCTTTGCTATTTTGCAACAAACAAACAAATATAGAATACTGAAATGTCATTTTGATTTCCATAGTAACGCACTTATAGGTATATTAATAATTTAGTTGCTAGGACCACCCCCTTAGCAACCAATAATAGTGGATTGGATTACGGATTTTTCCGAAATAACTTTTCATACAAAACAGAATTAACTGAAAATAAATTCAATTCTATTTTAAGATGGCTAAAAGTATTAAAATAATGCATTGGCATCGTGTTCTGATATATTCTAAAAGTTTCAAATGTCTAGCTACTTGGGAAGTTAGTTAAAAATCGATTGCAAGATTTGTACTGGATAAAAAAAACCACTGGACAAACAAGAATACGAGCTAAGAGAACGTGGTAAAATATTTATCTAAATAAAAATTTTCAAAAACCGTTTTAGGGGCTTTTGGAACTAGGCGCTTCATATGCGTATCCACAAAAGTGTAAGGATTAGATATATTACATTAAGTGGGCAGTACGCTGTTGTCATTCACCAAGGTCTACCATTCAATTTCCACGGATTCACCTGAACATACAGGTACGCGGTGCATTCACGATGGTCCTCAACGGTGAGAAGGGCGTTGTTGGTCTCTTCCACCTTGCCCCGCCTCCAAACCTTGTTGCTGACAAAGTATCACTGAAGGAGCGGACAAGACCTGGAAGTGGAATACGTCCACCTTCTTATGGAAATTGCAGAAAGCTAATAAAAAGTTTCGCAGTTCCTATTCCAGATTGATATTAATCATCACTCATGCGGGTAATGAATGACGGCGAAGAAGGAGAAACTCAGAACAATGTCATTAGCCCGACAGGCGTACTTTGTCTTATTAACTAGATACATAACTTGGAGAGTCTGGTGGTTCTGGATAGTCTCCGGTGAGAGTAATGTAAAGGAAGAGCGTCTAAGCGACCAAGTGAAGGAGCTTACTGGGGGCAGCCTTTACTCTGCCCTGAGAGAGGCAGAGGATCGAGAGGTGTAGAAAGTCTTGCTCGCTTAAACGATGACAGAATTTCAAGATAGTCATGATCGTAACATAAAATAAAATAATTATTATCTTGCCGATTCCAGTAGGTAATGTGAAATGATGTCGACCATCATCCACGACATTCGGCGTGAGTCCTAGACCATGAATAATTTAATTGTCTGAAAAATAATTTGATCAGTTTCAAACTACGTTTAATTTGTGCCGTTAGTGTACCGTGTATAGTGAAGTACCTATAAGATGTTACATTTGACAACTGTGGCCAAATTTAATACGTGCCGTGAAGAACGAACATCGCTATGCTGTCATGTCATAACTTCAGGCGCGCACACAGACAAATTCTTTGGAGGGGGGTTTATTTTGAAAAAAAAAACATACGTAGGGTGGGGTTAAGAAAATCTAGCATTTGATACTAACTGTGCCGCCTACTACTCACAGCTTCTCTTCGCTTCAACCGCGGAATACCGCACTTTACCGGATACATTCACCATACCCAGAGACATTTCGAACTTTGAGCCTAGCAATAAGCACCTGGCTAGCAGTTATAACTAAGGGTGTTAATTTGCGAGTTATTGCAAAATGTCGCGTCCAAAAGTGGTTATCGAATATGCGTTGTATAGGTTATGGATTGGTTTAGGCAGGGTTAATTAAATTTAAAAACTAACCAGTACCATCTGAAAATTGTATTATTACCTAGTTCAATGAAAACAAAAACTTAGTACGACTGACAAAGTTGTGTGCACTATTAATGTCGAATCCAGCCTACCTCCACCCCTCGCCACTAGTCAGTCAGTAGCGTAGCAAGAGTGGATAAGCTGAGCTGCTGCTATGGGCAAATCCCGGGTTAGGGCGCACGTCGAGTTTTTTGATTCATGCATGCAATCTGGCCAATTGCAGAATAATACATGTTAACCCATACATTTTCCTGTTATGGCCGCGATAACACTTACCCCCGTTTCAGACGGGATACCGGTGTCGCGCTCGTATATAATAAGGAGGCCTTTTTATTCGAATAAAGGGGCCTTTGTATTATGTTTATGAACGCCCAGAGCTAATGAGTCAACGCATAATTTCGCGATATAAATTAGAACATAAAACTGTCTGCGGTCATAAAAATATGTGTATCGGCGGCTTGAGAATGTAGCGGCCGACGGAAAAGTGTACCGGACACGCTTTGACTCATTAGCTCGAGGCGTTCATAAACATAATACAAATGCCCTTTTATTCGAATACAAAGGCCTCCTTATTATATTATATGAGCGCGACACCGGTGTCCCGTCTGAAACGAGCCTTACTCTCAACAGTAAATCCATGCACGTGTAAACGGAGTATTATTCCTGATTTTAGACGGCATGTCAAACTTTCTAATTGTAATTATTCCGTAACACGACTTCGGAACTTACTAACTTTTGGTAGTAACCCTACAAATTATATAGTTGTGATTTTCTTCCACGGCGCTACATCCGGGGTGGGATTTGGCCTCCTCCACAACCGCTCTCCACTCACTCCGGTCTCTCGACACACTTCTCCAGTTACCGGGTATGAAGCCAGTACACTTTTACGGCGTCAGCCCATCTCCTTTTTGGACGGCCTCTGGGTCTCTTCCGTTGGGGTAGCCACTTCGTCATGATCCTTGGCGCTCTAACTTCAGGCATTCTCTCCACATGTCCCGCCCATCGTAGTCTTTGGGACTCAGTGACGTCCCGTGGGGGTAGGCAGATTGAGCGTCGCTTGGGGGCGGCAGTTACCCAAAGGGCGGCAAATTGAGGAGAATCACTAGGTATATATAGAAATAGATACCTAAACTTAGTAATAACGGAAATATCTTTCCATTAAAAAATTCAGCTCACTGATTGGAAACAAAATGTATTAATTAGGTACGAATAAGGATTTTTTGTCGGGTTCGCGATGTCTAGTTTACTTTCGTTGTACTTGTACGTCACGTTCTTGGTGAACAGCAATGGCACGTGCATACCTAAATTACATACTTAAAATTTATCCAAATATGTTTGCCAGTCACTCGTGAGTTTTGGAAGTTGTCAAGTGTATTTTTAAATGTACCTATCTGAAACCGTAGACTCGCAATATTGTCTATTGAAGCAGAGATGGCATTTAAATTAGATTTATATTGTTAGTAATGTATCCATACAACACATATTTCTCAGATATTGGAGACATGATAGGACGATATTATAAAGTATTGTATAAAAAAAATGTGGCGGCATTTTGGCACTGCCTAGGGGCGGCATTTTGTCTAGGGACATCACTGTTGGGACTTACAGTATCTTATGATTGTTTGATAGATATAGTTGTGATACATAATATAGTAAAAAATAAATTATTTTGTTTTTTATTACGCGTTGAGTGAAATCGATTTCAATAAAACGGTGGTTTAATATTGGTGCACAGCTAATAGTGCACCCCTCTGTTCCCCCTTACATACTTCCTAAATAAAATTGTCATGAGTAATGGTTTTTTAATATTTTATAACATTTTATTAGGTAAAGATAATCGCTAAATAATCGCTTAGCAATGCGCCTTTGGTATTGACATGTATGACGTTTTTGTAGAGATATCGACTTGGAAATGTAAGAATGTTATATCGTTCGCCATAGAGGTTTGATTGAGTGCTTACGTATACGCACATCAGCACAAAGTTAAATTATTCCAAGTCCTTGAAGTGCAAACTAGATCCAACGTAAAGGTCGTCAGTGTGCAAAAGTTTAATTGACTCACACCTACATACCTGAGAAGTGGTTCTTAAGAAAATTAATACATCAATGGGAATATTATAAATCGTTAGCTGGCGATAGAAAAAAACTTGTTTTTCGAAGCGAAAATAACAAGTTTACACTATTGATAATAAGTAATAACATATTGTCAGCTTAAAGAAATTATTTTTAGATGCTTGTGTTTAGGGATTGCAATACCGAACGAATATATCAATTCCGGTATGTCTGTATTTCTTATTGAATACCGGTATTCGTCAAAACAAATTATAGAAAAATAAGTACCTATCAATAAACATAATTATTAAAATCTATTTGAAACACTATTTTATAGCAACCTAAATTAGGTACCTACCTAGATTTATTTACTTTTTATGTTGCCCTTTGTAAATATATATAAATAGATCATAATATTTTAGAACTGGTATTTTTTACAGAAACCTATTATAAGTCCCGGGTACAGAAAAATCTTTCTGAAATTCAATGTTCGTTGGATATACTATGAACGCTGTATCAATAGTTATAGAATAATTGGAAATATTTGCCACGAATGTTTTGTTTTTCGAAATATGTTAATTCATCGCGACAATTCTATAATTATATTTGAGGGATTTTGTTTTAATATTATTTAACTTTTTTTGGTTCCTAGTCAATACGTTTGCGTTGTGGCAGGATAAAACTTAGTTTAATATACAATACAGTAGTAAGTAATGCAAAAATAACATGATACGTGTATGCCGAAAATACCTATATTTTGGATTTTTGAAACCGGTCTTTCGTTATCGATAAATAATTGAATACCGGTTTTTAAATACCGTTATTGCAATCCCTACTTGTGTTGCTTGTATCCGCTGATTAGTTCTAAAGAGCAAATTACATGAGCAGACTTAACTAGAATGCGACTTTCATATCGAGTCTTATACGTCACCACGGTCATTTCTGGAACTAAAACACTACCTCCACATTTACTTTCACCGCAACTACATCCCCCGCGCCCGTAATTCAGTGTTTTTTTTATGTAACGTAGAGAATTAACATTAAATTGCCTAAACATTTATGAAAGGAGACGAGATGTTTTGTGAGGTGATAAACAAAAAAGAAAATTCTTTCCTTTCAATAGTGCCAAAGATAGATTATCCACTATGACAAGTCAACACATAGAGATTATGAATGGTTACAAACATACTTTATAAAAGAAATATCTAAATGATTCCTCATTCCGTGATATATGCTCCACCTGAGACGAGTTGCACGAGAATAATAAAACTTAGCTATCAAACAATGTTAGCTGATTTCTATTGTTACGCGTTGAACTGAGACTGACCCCTGAAGGTCGAAGAAGCAATCTCATGATTGCCAAGTTTATTGCAATAAACTTAATAATAATTCGAAATTGTTTTCATTATATTTACTGTCGCCGATGTCACGAAGTTGTACATTTCACACTATAATTAAGTAATATTTTGTTTCACCATACACGTGATACACATTTAAATACAAAGTATTTTTGTAGAAAATTCTTGTGTGGAAGATGTGACGTAGGTATATATCATTCATCATTGGACATAACCCAAGAAGAATCGTAATAGTTTAAACCAGGGGTAGTCAACCATTTTATACCTACCGCCCACTTTTGTAACTCTGTTAGTAGTAAAATTTTCTAAGCGCCCACCGGTACCACAGCAATGGTGCTTTATAAAGTAGGGAAGTAACTTTACTTTATAACATTTATAAAGCAGTGTTATAGCAAGTTAAAGAATATAATAATAATTACTTACTATATACTTTTTCTCAGACTTTCGCTAAGTTTGGAAGAATAAATCTTTATAAAAACAACTTACTGTGGTTAAATCTGTCTTTTTATTTATACTTTGCATACATAAAAACGTAAAGTCTGATGAAATTACATTTAATCAATTAAATTATTAATGAGATCTCTGAGACTGATGCTGCGAAACTAAATATCTGGGTCAATTTTTGTGAGGAATAAACGAAGGTCTCCTCTTTCGGAAATACAAATAGGTAGTATATTGTCTGAAATTTAAATTGTCACGGGGAATTTTATGAAAACATAATGAAAATGTTTTTAAAACCCCTACCGCCTACCATGAAAGCTGGAACACCCACTATTGGGCGGTAGGAACTTTAGTAGGTACCTACTACCCCTGGTTTAAACTTCAAAGTTTTGCAACACGTATTCGATAGATTTTTTTTTTAATTAAATCATATCTTAAAGATATTGCCAAATAGAAAATCCTTTCCGTGGGTATGGCCGTATCATAGCGGAATAACCACATGGATACTTGCAAGCATCGCAACTTTATAATATAGGTATATTACGAAAATGCAATATATTTTTTTTTAATCAATCAATTTTAATTTATATAGGCTAAAAACATTAAGTAAAGTTTTGAGAATATCATTCTACATTGTTTTTCTAATTTCACAGTACATATTTACTCCGTTATGCATTAAAAATATTGTATTAAATAAGCCTAATAACCCTCTAAGCCTAAGGCATGCCGATGTTTATACTTTATTTACAAAGAATCGCTATACATATATTATATAATATTATCGTGTAGGTATATAATTAAACTTCTAATGTATTTAAGTTTTGTATTTTTCTATTTGAGTCGTTTTTTGCTACTCGGATTTTACCTTTCGACATTTGCAAGCACTATGCGTACCCATCAATGGTAAATAACGCACTCATTAAATTCATTTATTTTTGTCTCTTTGCCTATCTCTCCCATTCCACTTTTTACTAAATTACGTCATCATTAAACTCAGTCAAAGCTCACTTGAGGTGTTGAGTAACTTGGGCATGGCCCCCACAAAGGGGGGGCTGACAGGGCTCAGGAGGGGCCCGGCGAGGCGAGTCAACCAGATAAGTGAGACAAGCACACATCACAAATTTGCTTTAATACTAAAAAAGTCGCCTGCAGAGCTATTTTCCTTCAATAGTATTATTATTTTAAGTTATGTGGTTGTACGATACAATTTTTAGTTGTTTATTAATACTCGACATCTCCATAATTCAAATAATGGATGTATTAAAATACACAATAAAACACTACACATTAATTTTACCGCGTACACCATTTGGAAAACGCTACTGTACTGAGCGTCACACTGCCTTTATCCTTAGCGATAGGTAGGGGGCCCCGCCAAATATCCTAGCCTGAGGGCCCTCTTCACGATGTGGGGCCCATGAATTTGGGTATCTGCTCCTGCGACATTTCCAGGCGTAAACAACTGCTGATGCTTCGTGATACGCTTGATTAAGACCGAGTGTGGTTCGGGGCAGGGTTCGTTTGGAGGATCCATGTTTGTGTAGTTAAAATTTAAATTAAAACTCCGTATGTACCCTCAGTCGATACTATTAATATTTTATTATGATTACTATTAAATTTCAGCGTTCTGGAATATATTCTATCAAATGTTGTAATACAACAAGTTTTTTTTATAAATCTCTCTATAATCGAATCTCGTTGGTTAATAGTAAAATGAATTCTGAATTTAACTGAATATAAATGTGAAAATTAAAAGATTAAAAAAACTGGTTACTTTATAATGCGCAGTAATATTATTCAGCAAATAACAGTTAAATATGACGTTTTTCGAGCCATCCTTAATTTGTTATTATTTGGCTTTGTTTTATTTAACACTAGTGATCTGCAGTGTCTTCGTCCGCGTGAAATACGTTAATAAAAAGGAAACAATATAGTCCACAATAGGAGAAATAGACAATTCGAATTATATTTTTGAATTTGTAGATTTCTCGTGTTTCTCTACCCGCACCTCACCTCATATTAATTCAAATTATCGACATGAAATTCTTCTTAAACAGTTTCTTTTAAGATATTGAAATGAAAGTCTTCTCAAAGTCTAGTGCGTTCTGTGTGTTGTTATCAGAAGGTACATAAATCCTACTATATGAGATAAACCTAAACACGTGTTATTTGACGTAATTACATCATTCTATATTATAATTTGCATTAAATTTTGCCATTTAAACGCAACGCGTATTCAACTTTGGTAAATATTTTAGGACTTTCAGAGGAATTTATATTTCTTGCATTTATAGGCTTGCCACTCATTGAGTGATAATCCAAATCCACCGTCAAAGTGTTGGTATATCTTATTAATCTGTTTAGTTGTTGGTGAAAACATTGTCTAAAAGTTGTGCAAGTTTCATTAATACTGCCCTGCTAAGTAAATAGACAATGTTTTTAGTTTTAGTGAAATGAGAACCCAAGTTTTAAACAACCTAAAATAAAAATAAACTATTGGATTGTTTTGCCATAATATCTAAACATACCTACACTGTCTATTTAGAGATGACCCACGATGGCAGCGCGGTTTAAGCGCCAGCCTACAGTGTTGTGGGTCCCAAGTTCGAATCCTGGGTCTGACAAATACACATATTGTTTTTCAATATGTGTATTTGTGTTTGAGTCAGTTTATGGACCTAATAGGTTGAGCAAGTGGCTGACATCCATTTCTCGTAAAAACAAAATCTGTTAATGCAAACCTCCACCCTGTGGAGGCCCATATGATCTTATTAGGATCGGACATTATGACGGATTATGTCAACACAATCCAATAGTTTTTTTACATACTATAAAAGAAAGGGTAGCTTAAAACTTAGGTTCTCATTTCACTAAAACCAAAAACACTGGTTTTTTACTTAGCAGGGCAGAATATATTGTACAGTAGTAGGGATTATTTATTTAATACCGGAAATCATAATTTTAATCAGTTGCGCTGGCATTTGAACATTGCGTAATATCTATAATAATTGTAAATACATTATGCATTTGTTATTCAGATATTCCATGTTTTATTAAGTTTTAAAAAAATCTAAAAAACACGTTTTCTTTCAAATCAGTTGATCTTAAAAGATCACGATAAGGGGTCACGCCGTGACGCCATTAATGATAGACTCCATTCAAGATCAAGGATATTGGCTTGATAAACTCAATATTATTATAAATGCAATAAACAATTTATGTGCGTTACTTTTATTATTGTCAGAGTATAAGCAGTGTTTCCCAAAGTGTGGTACGCGTACCCCCTGGGGTACGGGAAGAGTTTGGTGGGGGTACGCACTGCACCGGACTTTGGCTGCGTCTGGTGCAACAAGCATTCATACAATATCAATATACAACATCCATGCTAGAAGGTTTATCGCATGCGGTAGAAGAGCAATTATTGTTGGAATTAGCTTCAAACGGATTCTTGAAAAATAAGTATAAGGAGTGTACTTTAACATCATTAACACAAAGTGTATCCAGTTTTCTTTTCCAACTTCATATCTATGTGAAGTTGCTTTTTCAGCATTTGTAGACATTAAGTCGAAAAAAGGAACAGACTTTTGGATGTGGAACCGCATCTCACATGAAAAGTTTTAACCGGGGAACCAAATTACGATGATCTGTCATTTCAACATAAACAATTTCATCCTTCTCGTTGATTATAATGAATGTTATTTATAATATAACTTTTATTTATATTATTTTTATTATGAATGACTTTTATTTTTCATTTATTATTATTTTGTTTATGTACTAAAAAAGGAAAAAATAAATATAATATTTTGATTGTTAGTAAAGTATAGATATTATGCAATTTTTATTTTGACGAGGGGTACTCAGTGTTACGAAAATTATAGAAGGGGTACACAGATGTCGAAAGATTGGGAAACACTGGAGTATATTACCCGTTCTTAGCACGGAGAACCCGTCGATGGTGCCTTGTGCATTTATGATTGACTCAGACAACGTTGAGTGCTCACTCTCGAAAAAGTGAATACCACAATTCAAACGGATACACACAAAAATCTCTTTTTAGTATATATATTTTGAAAAAAGAAAACAATACACTAATAATATGTGTGAAAAAACGTCATAATATGACCCAGGAGTGAAGGGTGGAGGTAGGCTGTTAAGATCCACCATAAATAATGCACACTAAATTTTGTCAGTAATACGTATTTGTTTTCATTGAAATAAGACTACAATGATTTAGTTTTGAAAATTAAATTAAACCCTGCCAAACCAAGCCATAATAGATAATAGTCAAAAAATAATCGTCTATTTATAAAATATCTAAAATTATAATTTTATGCAATTAAATCATACATAACTATGGATATTTTATAGATAGAATAATATTTTTTGTATATTATAGTTTGGTTTAGGCAGGTCTTTAAATTTTAGTAAATGGACGAACATGTGTAATATGTATTCTTAATCCAACGAAAACAAATAAGTATGAATGAAAAGTGTGCACAATTTTGCCATGTCACCCAAAACATACCAAAACTATTGTAGTTTGGTTTAGGCAGGGTTTAATTGATTTTTAAAAACTAACCAACATCATCAGTTAAGTGTAGTCTTAGTTCAATAAAAACACATACGTTTGACTAACACAATTAATGTGCACTATTTCTGGCGGAGCTTACCTCCACCCTCCGCTACTGATATGACCTATTATGTGGGATTTTAAATCTTCGCTCTATTTATGAGAATTTGTGTTGTAGATATTATGTTTATAGTTCTCGAATTTAATTTAATTTACGAGTTACGTTTAATATTCGCTTATTATCCAGAATTGTTCCTTACTGGAAAGGCATAATACTACTATTATGTTTATTAATAAAACAGAAAATATTATATATTGCTCTATTACTAGAATGCTGTATCATTTTGACATGTCAATAACATTAGGAAATATTGTATTACGTGTGCAAGGTATTTCCATGTAGCTGGTTTCTTTTACTTTTTTATCCAACTAAATATTTGGAAACATTAAAGTCACTCATGTTTCGTGTTTTAGACTTAATGCACTCAGATTAATTCCGCATGAAATTATATTGCATCATGTAAACTGCGCGTCGAATAATTCTTATTTTATTATTAGAGCAATAATAATTATTCTAATCTTATAGTGTAATTTTTTAAATTATAAATTTATTTTCTAATTTCTAAAACAAATTATTAATCTAAAGATAGCCTTTTAATGATATTTTAATATGAATATAATAGAAACATGGTGACCTAATGATTTAGCAGTGCGTAACATTATATTAAGGCTATAATTCAGCTGAGGCATGGTCTAAAAAGATCGTGACTAGATCGTCAATTACATTGAGCTTCTTTACAAGCTGTTTGTTGGCGTATTTATAATCTGCCTGTAAAGTCGCCCAGTGTAATCATCGAACAAGCTAACATGTTCGATGATTACACTGGGCGACTTTACAGGCAGATTATAAATTCGCCAACAAACAGCTCGTAAAGAAGCTCAATGTAATTGAAGCTTAAGCGATGCGCGGATTGTGCAAATGACGCGAGCCGAACGAAATATAACATGCGTCCTTTTAATGTCATGTTTATTATTATATTCGTAATATTAATAGTATATTCATTGACATGTTTTCTTTTTCAAGTACATGCGGAACATTTTTTAGTCATCTTTACACGATTTAAGAATTTATTCCTCTGACGCCATCACAAAACAAATTGACGTGCTCACACCTCGATTATCAGTCTCCGATTGACGACGACTGCAAAATTTCGTTCCACATACTGTTGAAAATTATTTGCCGTTTCACTTATGTATGCTGTTAAATTTTAGAGGTAGTTTTATTAGTCGATTTAATTATATTTCGGTTGTAACACCATTGTCAAGACTATTTATAAGAGACTTTCGATTATCTAGTAGAGATTTTCTTTAATAGTGTTAGCTCTCAATGCATGGCGGTAATCCATTGTATTATTAATTTAAATAAAACGCAGTTTTAAACGAGGGAGAAGGGGATGAGATGATTGAGGCAGCAGCGGTGTTGATGGATATAGATGTTTATTGTCTTGAGCATAGTATATATACTTACAATGATAACGATGCAGAGTAATCACGATGAGCTTGTGCTCAGACCGAGTCGAGATCCGCTAGCGACGACTACTGATCTATACTGTTAACGATAATACTGAGATCGAATTATGGTTGACTGTGTCCAGTGACCGGGCTCGGTATGAGTGACGAGTTATGAATCGTCCTCGTTATTTATATCTATGAAATCAATACATTACAAGAATCATTGTTGCAATTAAATAAATCATAATAGAGACCGTGAATCTAAGTTATGATTGAGGAAACTTCTAACAATGCTTCCGCCACTCCAATTTGTTTTGAAAATAAAACATAAATGTTGTAAACATAAACTTGTAATGCTGAGTAGTATGATTCCTGTAGTACTAATTTCACTTTTATTAAATGTTTTATTAACTAGACCAGTTTTCTCCGCCTTAGAAGGACAGACGATATATATTTTATGGTACCATCACGAGGTTTCGAAACTATTCCCACTATTGGGCAAAACTTAGGTAGCAAAAATTACTTTTACTTAAATATTTCTTTATTGTTTTCAGGTGAAGGATGCGTGGACAAACCTCTAGCGACTCTCTGGAGAAACTACAACCAGTCTTCGAAGCCAGACGTCGTCATGAAGCTCTCGATCACAAATTCCGGCTTGAAAGGCGTCACCAAAGAACATGGCCTAACGGAGTATTGGGCCCATCGCATCACCTTCTGTACCAGCCCACCAGAATTCCCCAAGATTTTCTGCTGGATCTACAGACACGAAGGAAGAAAACTGAAGCATGAACTGAGATGCCATGCAGTTCTCTGTACCAAAGAATTAACATCAAAGAAGATAACCACTGAATTACAAAGCAAAATACAACAAGCACTGCTGGAATTCAAGAGAGATAAAATTTCAAGACAGAATGCAAGACTTAGTCTGGCCAATTCAGTTTATGAAAATCCAAGTATGCCCAGAAGAAAGATTCTTTTAAGTGTTGGAGCTAATAATTATAAACCTCCTCTAGAAAGATCTAAGTCTGCACCGAAATTGATGGCCATTGAAGAGATGTGTTCCGAAGAAGATGAGGAAGAAATGTCTACATTTGGTTTAAACAATGGTCACACGTGGACAAAGGAAAATTCCCCGCTCAAGATGTGCTGTAAGGCTGATGACATTTTCCCGTCGCATACATTGGGTAGACGGAAATGTGATAGGAATAGATGTCCAAGAAAGAATATTCTTGAAGAATCTAGGACCAATTCTTCAGAAGAACCTTTGCAAAGGCACTTGAGCTTAGAAGTGGATGATTTTCCAAGTTTAAATGATGATGTGCTTCACGAAGAAGAAGAAGAAGAAAATAATGAAAGAGTTGTTTCAGCGGATGAGCCTAAGTCTTCTGACAGTTTTGATTCTGGATACGAAAGAATATCAAATCACAGATCATCTGGTGCAAATAACAGAGTGTCGTTCAGTTTTTCAAACGTCTCTGAAGCAAGTGAACCAAATTCTGATCATTTTACAGAAGCATTTATTGATTGTGAAGATGATAATGTATTCTACTGCGAAACCGATGAAAACCACAAAATAAGAGATCACCAAAAAGCGGATAATGATGATAAATCAATTAATGGCTTGGAACAGCTTTGCGTGCAAGCTAATTTCTTGGTTTTAGACAGTGACGAAGGATCGATATCAAGTGGATGTGAAACCGCAAGCACAGTGACATCGTCAGATATAGAAATGTCGTCACTTCCTTGTAACGCGACACATGATGAAAACGAAAATGATAATAATCAAGAAAAAGTCAGTGTACTACAACGGGTACAAAGCTTCGAACAGCTTTTTACGATAGAGAAAAGCAGTTCCGTCAGAAGCTCAAGATCATCCCTTAAAAGCAACTTCAGTTATAACAAGTCATTGCGAAACTTCCACCTGACAAGTGGAAGTATAGATTCAGAAATGACAAGCTCGAGTCCAAGCGATAGTGCTTGCTTCTCATCAAGTGAAACTGGTCCTGCCAGCGTAAGTGATGAAGTCAGTCTAGTCCCATTGGGTGAAAAGCATTCCAATATTCTTGCCGGTGTCAGAAGACCTTACATGAGATGTTCCACATTCCCTCCTTCCGATGATGAATTAAACGAAACTGGATACTTGGATCAGTCCACAGAAAACGTGGATGTTTGTGGTACAACAGAGTTGGGATTTGACAGCAATTTCGAAAACCAAAGTGAGCAAGTTGGGGGTGATAGTGACAGTGCGTGCAGCGTGGAGTCAGGATACTCTGAACTCCTTGACTCCAATAATCAAAACGAAGAGTTGATAGGAAATACTGTGATGGTTTGAATATGTAGCCTATTCCTTACTTAAGTGATGTACTACTGTTAGAACATTATATTTGTATTAAAGACCTCTAAACTTTTTTCTAGTTTCCTATACAGTCAAAACTTGTGTTAATGAAAATACGTTTCAAAATCATTTGAATAAAAAGCGTTATATTATAAATCTTTTTATCTACAGCATAATATGAATATAATATTGCATAGTTAAAAATAATGTCATTAAAAATATAAATTTGTGTAATATTGAACCGCATATTCTATACACAAGACTGCTATCGGCGGTTATCGAGGATAATTTATCATATTTTTATTCGAGGTGTTATAATTGTTATAATCAGTTAACCGTATAACAGTCAAAATTGTCAATCTTAATCTCTAAAAGTTAGCACAGCCAAGAGAGGTGCTGTTAAAACATAGCATTTATACATATTGTAAAAATTATAATACTTCAATACAAATATATGGAAGACTACCCTCGATAGCAGCCGATAGTAGCCGATAGCAGTCTTGTGTATAGAATAGATGCGCTGGATCATTTTACAACGTTTTTCTTAGCTCGTATTCTTATTTGTCCGGTGGTTCTTTGTCCGGTACAAATCTTGCAATCGATTTTTAACTAACTACCCGACTAGCTAGACATTTGAAACTTTTAGAATATATCAGAACACGATGCCAATGTATTTTTTTAAATACTTTTAGCCATCTTTAGGTAGAATTGAATTCATTTTCAGTTAATTCTGTTTTGAATGAAAAGTTATTTCGACACCATTATTGGTTGCTAGGCGTCTGGGGTCCTAGCAACTAAATTATTAATATATACGTGCGTTGCTATGGAAATCAATATGACATGTCAAAATGACATTTCAGTATTATTTCTATCAAGAACAAATCTTTTTGATCGTTTAAGCTAGTCAAGTCAAGTTTATATGATTCAACAGAAAATTTTAAAAGTTTTTTTATCTTGTAATTATTATAAATAAACTTGTTCTGTTATAATATATTGTATCTTTTACTAATTGCCCCATAAACAATGTAGTAAACATTAGCAACATTTTTTCAAATGAATTTTAAACTGTTTTCCTTTTTAATAATTTATACTGTTATCAGTATGGGTTTTTGGAGTTTGAATCTTGGTCATAATATTTAATATAAAAATTGTAAAATATTGTATTTTTTATGTGAATGTGTGTTTTATATATAAAAAAACACCCATTTGACCATACTATTGTATAAAATAAACTAATTTTACGTTGTTTACTGTTAATGTATTAGTTCTCGATGGAAGGTTATTATAATAAAACAATGAAAAACTAATAATATATAATATATCGTACTGACTACTTCCAGATTAATTACATTAAAGTAAAGCACAGAACTACTGGGTATATCTAGCGACAGAGTACGACAGTAGTGAAGGGTGGAGGTAGGCTGTTAAGATCCGAGATAAATTGGGCATACTAAACTTTGTCAGTCAAACGTATTTGCTTAAATTGAACTAAGCTACAATATTGTGTATACAACGTTTGTTATTTTTTTTCAATCAATTATACCCTGCCTAATCCAAGCCATAGTATATAATAGTCAAA
The DNA here is from genome assembly GCF_057557595.1 of Rhyacophila brunnea. NCBI lineage: Eukaryota > Metazoa > Arthropoda > Insecta > Trichoptera > Rhyacophilidae > Rhyacophila > Rhyacophila brunnea. The sequence goes on along the minus strand of NW_028232904.1, from coordinate 22,202,332 downwards.
AAATATTCATTTATCTTTAAAATATATGCCGTTATACAATAAATAATTTAGATATTCTATTGACAGAAGAATATTCTTTATTGAGGATGGTTTGGTGGGTGGGGCTAAATAAATAAAAAAAAAATAAACCAACACCAATGGCAATATGTATTCTTAATTCAATGAAAACAATTAATAAGTATGACTGACAAAGCTTCGTGTGCACTATTTATGTCGAATCTTAACAGCCTACCTCCACCCTTCGCCACTGGAATACGAAGCATAATATTTAATAAAAAACAATTATCATTAAAATATATTTTAATGTTGTTTTTGTATTAATTTAAAAAAACGACGGTTTTTCTAAAAAAATAAAAATGTATTTTACTTTAAAGCCTTTATATTTATATCAAATCGAGCTTCAGTATTATCACACTTGAAAATGCTTAGTATAAGTTGTTTCTATGTCCCTAATAGCAATACATTCTCTCTATTTTTTATAATTGGGATGTGCACCTATAGAGGTTTTTTCAACTAAATCAATATTTTATGGTGTAAACCACAGTTTATTAACCACTGTATTTATGGTGTTAACCATGGTTTATGGGTTAAATTACTACAGTGTGTTAACAAACTGTTTTTAATTATTTTATTATATTTAACTTTTGAACAGAGTACCTATAAATCTATTATGGAGTACAATTTTATTCTCTGTTCACAAGAATTTTGTGACAATGCCTAAGGTTATTTAAAAAAAAAAAATGGTACAGTGTGCTAACAAACTGTTTTTCATTATTTTATTATATTTAATTTTATGAACAGAGTACCTAGTACCTACTGTATTTATAAAACCATTGTTTTTATTTTATAATAGTCTTTATTAAACCAAAATGCTTTGTATTTTAATTTTTTTTTCAAATACAAAGCAAAAGCAATGTGTATATATTATTGTATTTAGATTATGTACCTAAGTGATTAAGAAATAATTATTATTATTGTTAAGAATTATTTTAAATGTTAGTTAATGCTCGGTTGTGGCTAGTAGCGGAAATTGTGGTTTGGCTAACCTAAACATTTTTTTGTTAAAAGATTACATTTCTTGTCCATAATGTATATAATATTATCATTAATAATTATTAAAGTAATTATTATTTTGACTGATTGTGCTTTACAACTAAAGGTTATTGTCAAATATTGTACACTAATAATCCTTGAAAAATCACATTTAGGGCCGTTTGTATGAGATTACCAAATTCTTTATAAGCTATTTAACCGATTTTCCACCATATAGCGTATAGCACTGTTTGTGACGTAAGCAATCTGACGTCACACGTCATTCAAAATGGCTGCTTCATCTGTCACTTTCAAATGTAATTTTAATAATGCATTTATTACAACAAACGTTTGCTTGAGGCCCTCGTTCATTTTGTAGACTCTGTAAAACATTTGCGAACTTTAAAAACAGTTCCTAGTCGTGCTGTTTACAAAATACGTACAATTTTGATCCATAGTCTAGATAGTAGGTAACTGATACAATGCTCTCGTATTTCGCTTAGAAAACGTAGTATTTCTCATGGAGAGATAAGATGGATTTACATAAGATTACGATAAAATACCTCCGCTAAACGACCGCAAAGATAGGTACCTACTGCTGTATCTGGCATTAAAATATGCAATTGGAAGCATTCTACATTCTTCAAAATATGATGGTACCTACCTACCTAGTTAATTATTGTAAGATAACTGTAATAAGCAAGGCACAACTCTCAAATACACTGGTAACATCAATAGTGTCATACGGTGTTGGTATAAATGATAATATTATACAGAGATCATTACATATTATTATCTAAATCCATTTGCATTTCTGTCATTTATTCTTATTCCGTTTGACATCTCATAATAGAAGTGATGAAGTGAAGTTAGTCATAATATAACTGTATGTATTGCTACCAAATGGAAATGTTTACTGGCAATACTCTATCCTTTCGTACAGTAGAATTATAAAATAAATGTGATAAAATAACTGATAAATTATTTAAAGTTCATAATAATTATTCATGTATAATTATTAAATTTATATGGTACCGTTCGCACACTTTCAGACACATTTACAATTTCAAAATTTTAAATTAATGGTCGGGGAATGAAATTTTATAAGTGTGCCATTATATGGACGCCATGACACATTATGACGTCACATCGTGACGTCGCTAAACAACGGATTACATTTGCACTCATGCATACAAATGAGCAGTATATAGCCTATAAAGTATTTGGGAATCTCATGCATACGACCCCTAGGTAATTATGTATTGTCAAAAAATTATTAGATACCTATTAGAAATGATAAACACAAACAAAATATTCAGTAATAAGTTTATTAATACATAATATTCAAGACGGGTTTCTTCATAACGGATGTTTTAAATTGGGTGTAATATATTATTAATATTTACTAATACATTTGTCTTGCTTATTATTTCTAATAACACATCGTTCTACCAACAATAAACAGTAAAAAACACACTAATATTTACCTATAACTTATTAAAGCCGGAATTTAGATAATATGTCAAATAATTCTAAAGGTGGCTACACACCCTTATAAAATAATATACACTTGAGTGTTATACTTGTGTAGCTTACTTAATATTCATTTGGTTTATCATGGGCATTATGGAAGTCCAGTAGTTAGATGATCTATAATTCGCCATGCACAATCAAGACAATAATTTGTAAATGATGACGTTTCATATCTTAATTATTTGTTGTGTACTAAATTTAATGAATGAAATCTGTTTCGTGTGCAAACATAGAGTTTTTAAAATTTTACTAGAAAGCCGTTAATCAAATAATATGGATCAAAAGGGCGTGTTGCCACTTTTATGGTCTTACTTTGACTGCATAATTACGTGTAATAATTTTCAGTAATGTAATTTGTAACTAATCAAAAAAAGCTACCTACCTATCTCTTCTCTTCTCTTCTCTTCTCGGTTACTTGGCTGAGGATCGTGACTACCTTAAAATTCTATCATCTTTTTAGTGTCCAAGACTTTCCATCTATCTATATGAATAATCAAATTTTATTGGGTACTTATTTACCATAGAGTGATTATAAAAAAAAAACTATAATGACGTCGCTGTTATTTTTTCAATAATTTCATGCATTTTTATATTTAGAAAAAATATTCTTTACTTTGTTTTATAAAAATATTTTCAAACAATTCATTATAATTTGTTTGGTTCATTATACGTTTTCTATGTGAAAAGTTGTCTCGAAACCCTGCAAATTTTCTGCTTAATATTCATTTATTATTTTTCATTTTTTTTTTCAATTTAAATACTTACACAAATACAAAATTGATCAGCTACTATTGAAACAATGATGGTATTAATTTGATAGTTGGTTTCATATTTTTTTCTTGGCTTAAAATAAATATCAATTTATTATAATAAATGAAAAAAAATAATAATAAACAATCTCCACTGTCGATATAATTAATTATTTTAAAACTTGACCATTTTTTGACATAAATTTTAATTGTAAATTATTATTGACAATTCGTTTAATAAAAAAATAATTATGAAGTTTTAATATCGGGGAATTAATGTGCATAAAAACTAACTAGCGACTTGTATATTGTTATTGTTATAAGGTTATATGATAAAGAAAAACAGTGTGAGGTTGATTATTTAAAATTTTGTAAATACCTCAATTGAAGTAGGTACGAGTACCACATTTTGTGATAATTCATTTTTTTTTTTATTATCTGAACTAAAATATTTAAAAAAAAAAAAATTCTTCACTATCATCGAATAGAAAATATTATGTTTTTTTTCTATGGTAATTTTAAGCCATAAGTGATACTATGTTAAAATTATTCTTTCAATAACCTAATACCGAGTACTTTTATTTTTATTAATCCTCTCTATGGGGTTTTAATCATAAAATAAGTACAAGAAATACGTATCTTAAAAAAACACAGTTATAAAAAAACATATTTTGCGATTCCATTACATACAAATATGGATATAGTTTTACTTGTATTATTCAGTATGTAAAACAATATTTTTTTTCAATGCATAATCCACAAGAATTAAGTATAGGAAACATTCATAATTAAAAATACATTAAAAGGATGCATATAATGTATTATAAAATTATCTTAAATACTTAAATTATCTGTAACGCATGAGAAAAATCATATGAAGAAGTGTAACATGGAGCGAGACAGTTAGAAACATCAAAAGTACACTCATAAATACGTAAAATATTTACATAAATTGTAATCGGGTCGTAAAAGAAAACAAATCGCACTCTCACAATTGTTTGACGGATACTTGCAGTATGGATTAGAGTATCCAAGAGATTTAAGAATAAATTATATATGGACAGGGTGCTGTAACCATACATTATTTTAATCGAAATATAATGAGGTTACCAGCAACTTGTTGCCAATGTGGACACGGCATTAGGCAACATACACAATCAATTTAAAAAAAAAATAGAAAAATTATGAATGAGAAAAAATCATCACCTAAGTGTAACATCTACATATCGTATTTACAGTGACGAAAGGCGGAGGTAGTCTGTTAAGATCCGACATAAATAGTGCACATTAAACTTTATCAGTCATTCGTATTTGTTTTTATTGGATTATTTGATATAATTAATTTATAGATGGTTTTTAAAAATCAATTAAACTTTGCCTAAATCAAATAAGTAATAGTTTTAGCATATTATGCGCGATTCCACAAAATAATGCACACTTTTTCATTCATATTTATTTGTTTCCGTTGAATTAAGATTTTTTTAAATTCACTAAGCCCTGCCTAAACCAAACCGTAATAGATTAAAAAAATATTAGTATAACTATAAAGTATCCAAAATTATGTAAGGTTTAATTTAATGGCGTAAATTTTTTATAGATAGACGATTATTTTTTGACTATGATCTATTATGGCTTGGTTTTCGCAGTGTTTAATTGAATTTGAAAAAAACTAACCAACACCATCTGTAAATTGTTGACTTAATTCAATGAAAACAAATACCTACGTATGACTGACAAAGTTTTTTGTGGATCTTGACAGCCTACCTCCACCCTTCGCCAATAAGTCGTATAAGCGATTGTAGACCATCTAGTTTATTAATTGTTGTTTTTATTTAATAAAACGCATTTTTTTTATAGTACTTATTCCACTTTAATTAATATATTAGGACCGGTTTCGTCCGCCTCAGTGGGACATTTTCACTGAGGCGGACGAAACCGGTCCTAATATATTAATTAAAGTGGGATAAGTACTATAAAAAATTGCGTTTTATTAAATAAAAACAACAATACAATGCAGTTCCACCATGAATTGACAGTTAACAAAATAAAAGAAATTAGTTTATTAATATTTAAAATTCTGTGTTTTTGCAAGATACGTTTTTTTAACTTACTTTTAAATTGCTTGATAAAAAAAAACTATTCGAATGGTAATTATGAGTTCATTTAATGACTGTAAATTTTATTGGTACCATCGACTTACATTACTTATTCACAATATTATTTTTTATTTTATTATTTTTATGTCAATATAATAAATAAATTATTGTTTATATTTGACTAAAGAATGAGGTTCAATGAATTACTACATTTTACTATCAATAAAATGAATTGGAGTAGATGATATTATTGCGAATCATAATTAAAAGTAAAATATTATTTCTATGTTAGAGGAATCACAGTTAAGTCGATTCTATCAATAAACGTGTATGTAATGATAATTATTAACTATAGTATTTATAGACTTCGTGTACTTTGCAATGTTATTATATTATTATAAATTATAAATATTCTACTATAAACAATGTGTCTATTTCAAAAAAGTAGGAGCAGGTGAAAATTATATTTAGATTCCTTAGCGAATGAATAAATATTCTATAAAATAATAACTCATTTTTTATTTAATTTGATTTTTTTTTCTATCTACCCATATATTAAACTGACTTTCTCTTAGGCATGCTTACATACTGCAGTCTGCAATTTAGAAGAAATCTTTATTTAGCTACGTATTTTTTTCGACTTAAACGAGGTATAAATGAGAACTCTGCCATTCTGGGTAGTGTTGACCTGTGTGTCCCTGATAACTATCTTAGAAATAGAAAGAAACATCAGTTGTTTATTCTCCCAAGGTGCAGAACCAACCTGCCACTGGTAATGCCAATCGGGAGGGCGATAACTATGTTCAATGAAATTGCTTCGGGTGTTGATATATTCCACCTACGTGAGAATGAGTTTAGGTGGACGCTGTTTTATAGATTCTTAAAATAGGGTCTGCTTAACTCATCCGGTGTACTTCCTTGTACCTATCTAATTTATCTACTGATCTATCTCGTTTTTATGTAATACTGTTATATATTATTTATATCTTTTTTTTTCTAAATGTCATGTTGTGAACGTCTTAAACTTATAATTTGTAATGTCCACAATATGTTAAAAAAAAAATTGATAAATTGAAAATTTATTCGGTTACATATAAATTGTACGTAAAACATTTCACCGTAGCACTGTTCGCCGTGAGCTTTCTTTCAGAAAGAAATGACCGTATATACGGTCTCCAATTTTATTACATCCAATATGAACATTAATTCAATTTTCATAGCTGATTTTGGCATTCAAGAATGAAAACCTAACCTAACCTAAGAATTAATAATCCAGTACCTATCTATATCGGCTATTATCAAAATTTGTTGGCTTCCTGTAAAGTGTAGACCAACAAGAACCGTGTCTTATTTAGACATGAATTTTATGTCAGTAGGTAGGTACTATTATGACCCAAAGAGGTTGGACGGTCTTTAATATACGGCCATATATTTCCGATACAACATTTCACGGTGAAGTCTGATACGGCGAACTGCATACGTACAAGTTTCCGGATGCGATTATATTCACAGTCTATTAATTGTCCATCGCACACGATGAGCGCACGGCTTAAGCGTCGGCCTATAACGCCGTGGGTCCCAGGTTCAAATCCTCGGTCTGGCAAATACACATATTGTTTTTCAATTTGTGTATGAGTCAGAGTATGGACCTAATAGTGGCTAACATCCATTTCTCATAAAAACAAAATCTGTTAATTCAAAAAAACCTCCACTCTATGGAGCCCCATATGATTTTATAAGGATCGGACATAGTAAAAAAATGTGACATTGTGGCTATTGTGCAGTGGCGAAGGGTGGAGGCAGGCTGGACCTAAAGCTTGCAAGCAACCAAAAATGCATGTTTGAGCGAACAGAGCAAATTGTTATCGGCGCGCAGGGTGCAGAAGAAAGGCAGAAAGAAAAATCGCTATATGGATTGGAAACCAGCCACTTTCGATAGAAACAGATTAACAGAGTTGTTGGAGGAAGTCAGAACTCATCATGAGCTGTAAGTTGTGCCCCTGATCAGCGTATCTATTATATACACAAGGCTGCTTTCGCCCGCTACGACGGCTAACTAGGGTAGGTTTGTATCAAAATATTAGCACTTATTGTAAAAGTTACAATAAGTTGGTTATAATTGTTGAAATACATGCTATATTTTAACAGCACCTCTCTTAGCTGTGATAAAATTTAGAGCGAGATAAACAGTTTTGACTGTTTACACGGCTAACTTATTGTAACAATTATAATACCTCAATACAAATATGTAATAAATATTATCACTTTCGAGGTCGATAGTCGCCTTGTGTATAGAATAAACCCGCAGGGGCGGTTCTACCTTAAGGGTTCGTAGGGACCACCCCCAGATCGTTAGCATGTCAGAAATACACGTCCGATATTTTTACCATTGTCATAATATAGCTACTTAATTACACGATTAAATGAACAATTTAATTTATTTTATCCGTGTATGCCGTCGCAATTTTATAGAGATATTTATTATAATTTTACAAATAAATAAAGCAATGATTGTAAATTCTGTAATAACATAATGATGATTACGCGGTATTAAAATAATTAATTAAATTAAATACGCCTTATTTCGCGGTGACACCTATGTACAAACTACAAATTAAAAAAGCTATGGCATCTATTTTTCGCTGACCGGGGTGGGGGTCACTCAGTACCATCCCATCGCCGCGCTACAAATTTCGTTATAGAAAGTATTTGAATGCGTTAGCGTTAGTATACGTATACTGGGGAGCGAATCAAATAACTCCCAGGTGAGTAAAAACTCTCGCTGTGTCGTTGCTCAAAACTGATAATGTTAAGTCTATAATAATTATTATTAATTGGGTAAGTTAATATTTTTAAGTACGCTTTTTATATGTGATTAAGTAACGACTCAGATAAACATATTATTTATTCTGAAAAATTACTCATTTCCTTATTGATAAAATCACATTATTATAAATAGCTTGGTACATAATGTATAATTTGAGAAAGTAGGTAAGTATGTATGTATATTTAATTATTAATGGCTAAACTCCACCACCTAGAAAGTCGTCGAGCCGCTACTGCTGCTGATCATGACGACTAATATCAGATGAATACCTCTTTAAATGACTCACGCTAATTACTCTCAACTTGGAACAATGTAAGAATGATTAGCTGCCCAGTAATAGTAGGTACATTTTTATTAAGTAAATTAAATTCCTATTTTACACACTAAAGCTTAGTACCTACCTAATATGTTTTATTCATCTTCCACGAAACTAAACGGGTGACTCGTAAGTATGAAATAGAGTTCTAAGAATTAATAGGCATAGCCACAAACATTCGCGAAATACAATAATTCATTCGTTGTAATAATTACTATATTTTATTTAAAATTATCAATGAATTACGAATTTATATTATAATAATTCGGGAATCCAATCCCGAGCCAAAATTCTGATCCCGGGATCCCGGGATTGGCATTTTTTTCCATTGTTAATATAAAAAAATATATTTACAAATAACATTGATAAAATCGGTCAAAAATAAATCTAGTATAATTTATACTATTTAAGACATTTATTGTTAATATTGTATACGTTCAATCTTGGAAATACATAAGTTTAATGGAGTAAATAATATTGTAATATAAATAATAATGTGAATTTAATATGAGATTGCTGTTTCTGATAGTAAAGACGCAATGAATGGGCTAGCGAGATTTAAAATAGTAAAGCAAATCATGGTGTACTTATGGCCTTTCCGCTTCATAAATCTAATTAGTCAGCCAAATATGAAACTGCCGTAAAACGTATGAGATCATGGTGGAATTGCTTTGTTAATAGTGCGAAGTATTGTTTTTTCCAATCTTTCTCATTTTTATTAATTTATATGAAAAAATAAAATGAATCGGCAACTTACACATGGGTATAAATCAAACTTCATTCAAACTCGGTTTATTTCTAATGAAGTTATTTGTTATTAAAAGTATTTTTCTGTTATATTTCCGTTTTTATTTTATTTTCCATAAACATTGATAAAAAATCAATCCCGAAAGTTACGTGATATTTATCAATCCCGGGATTCAAATATCGAAAATAGCTCGGGATCCCGGGATTGGACTCCCTAATAATATTGTCTTCGCATGACATGGTAAATTAACAGAAATTTTATTTATCAGATGAAATTTTTTTGTATAAGATATGTACCTACTTTGAATTTAATGGTCTTACCCACTGACCCCCAAACCCTGAAGCGGGCCCCCAGGCCAGGATCTTTGGTAGTCCCCCCTAACTATCACTAGGATTTAAGACAGTATGGCGCTCTACAGTAACGTTTTCCAATTGGTGTTCGAGGTAAAATTAAGAGTAATTTGTGTATTTTTAGCGATATTTAGTATTTTACAAACATCAAAAGTTGCATTGTATGTTTTAAAACCAGGACCAGCGACGCAGGCGACTTTTTTACTATAATGGTCAATTTGTGACGCGTGTTTATCTCACTTATCTGGTTGACCCACCACGCCGGGCCCCCAGAATAGAGCCCTGTCAGCCGCCCCCCCCATTCGTGGGGGCTATGGTCTGATCAAAAAACTTCGCCTCACACCACACCCGGTCTTAATCGGGCGTTTAAAGGGACCCTACATTTAGTGTTAATCATCATTTTTTTAGGACTGGGAATGTCTCTATTCTATACAGTATTACACAATGCGACTGTTGACGGTCAAAGTGATAAATATTATTACTTTATCATATTAATAACTAATTGTAACAATAGGTAAAATAGGTCTAAACTGTCTTTTAGATATTTGTATATCACAAATTTAAAAACTGTTATTTCATTTGACTGTCTAATCTAACAGCTTAAGCGTCGGCCTATAGCGTCTTGGGTCCTAGGTTCGAATCCTGGGTCTGGCAAGTAAGTAAACAAAATTGTTTATCAATTTGTGTATGAGTCAGAGAATTGACCTACCTAATAGGTTGAGCAAGTGGCTGACATCCATTTTTAGTAAAAACAAAATCTTTTAATACAAACCTCCACTCTGTGGAGGCCCATATTATTATGATCTTATTAGGATCGGAAAAAATATAAGCCACTTACTTGAATACAATATACCTAGCTACATAAAATTAGATACATATTTTCAGAAAACTATGGAGCAGCTTGTAAAATTTTCCATTTCGAGCGCTAAATTAATATAACTTGTAATAATTTAGGTAAGTACCTAATTTAAGTAAACACAATATCTTTCAATTTATAATAAAATGTAGTAGAATGTTTTGACTTATTGATGTAAAAGTCGATAAAAATCTAGCGTCTGATAAAAACCAGAAACTACTTTCCTTAAAACGGAAACACTTATAAATCATTTACATAGTTACAAAACGATTGATTTTTTTCAGAGTCGCTTATACAATATTTATGAAATGTTTCAAAATGTTCAATGTGTGACTGATGTCATAATATACTTATTTTTATATTTTTCACTGGCTCTAGTACAATATGACATAATATCGTCGTTGTTTTGTAAAAAGGGCGAATCAACCATTTTGGCGACATCGAGATTTTAATGATAATACAATATGTACCCCACTAGCTTTGTTGTATAAAAACGGCGAATTTGTATTTCTACAGGAAAGTACTTAAAAACGGTAATCGACTAAAATTAAATTTATTAAAATTACGAATAAAAAGCGAATGTGACATATTAGGCCATTTAAAATATTATATAATAATAATGTCAATATTCTTTCTAAGCTTTATTATAAACTTGTTAGATATTTATAATCATCCACAGGTCATAAACAAATAAATGTCAATAGTTAAAAATCCTCCTCCTGTAAAATAGTATTTTGGTTAATTCGCCCTTTTTACAAAACACCGACGATATTCTCTATACTTGACCGCATCCCGTGAGGTTTCGTGACGGATTTACTTTTACAAGAAATGGATGTTAGCCATTTGCTCTCCCCATTAGGTCGATGCTCAGCGTTCAAACAAATATTGAAAAACAACATGAAATTCTTTTAAGTAGACATACACAGTATTTAAAAAAATGCAAATATTAAGTAGTTATTAGACCGTTTTTTTAATGTAAGGGAAATAGTAAAATTGTTGTAGCAGTGAAACAAAATTAAAACACTCAGGCTTAAAATAACTCACATAAATATATTGTGACCTCACCTGGAATCAAAGCCACAATCCCTGGATTAGAAGCCAGTTCCATTATTGTATTGTTTTTCCAGTATTCGATGCATGGCAGAGTTCTCTCGCGAATATCATCTCTAAGGGATCTTGGCATTGCGTTTGACAGTAAATTAGTGGTCATATGGATACCATTTTGTAAAAAGGCGCTAAAAATGTTGGGCTTTGTCTTGCGTACTTCCCGGGTCTTTTCGGATGTATTCTCTATAACTCCTTAGTTAGAAGCAGACTTGAGAGTGAGTCTATTGTATTGGTTCCGCATCAGTTGAAGTACGGCCTTATGGTGAAGAGGGTCCAGAATACATTTTCGAGACTCACGTTCTCTTAGGTATGCTTACGTACTGTAGCCTTAAGTTAAGAAGGGATCTTTATTTAGCTACATATTTTTTTCGACTTACACGTGGTGTAACTGGAAACTCAGCCATTCATAGAAGTAAAAGAATAAGGTAGTGTTTTTTTGAAATACGCCATTTCTTTTGGCATTCCCCAGTGGTTAAGCTACAATATATGGCTGTAGCCATAAATTGACAAACTATAATTGAAGTAGGAAGTAAGAACATGTTAACGCGCGTGTTTGAACATGTACCTAACCGAAAAAAAAATCTTTTTTTTAAACGGTACATGTTCAAACACGCGCGTTAACATCATTTCACTTCCTACTTCAATTATAGTTTGTCAATTTATGGCTACGGCTGTATGTTGTAGCTTAACCACTGGGGAATGCCAAAAGAAATGGCGTATTTCAAAAAAACACTACCTTATTCTTAGGTCAATAATTATAATGAAGCAATCATTATTCGTAGGATGTTTATCACACTTGAATGGTCAAAGACATAGCTTATAATTAGTTTCTTTAGAATTATCTTCAAATGCGATAATCTTGCCCATTTTTTGAATAATAAAATGCCTAATTCTTGTCAAATTTGGGATCACAGAGATTATCAATATACTTAATTTTTTATCGTAAATATTTCACCATAATAATGTCGACATAAATTAAACTGAAGGTTTTATAAATGCGTTTAAAAATTAATAAATGTAAAAAATCTTAACGCCACTGCACATTTATGTACTGAAATATGACTATATTCTAAAACATTAGAGCGAGAGGTTTAAAATAATACTATTTTATGTAATAAAAACACTTTGCATCAAATCTTTAAAATAAATATAAAGGATAATAAGGCTTCAAAATTATATAGATATATTATCTACAACGTTTGAGGAATGTCCAGGATCATGCTTTGAAAATAGAATAAAAGCTACATTTTGACCCACGCTGAGCACGTCCGCCCTTCATTAAATTATAAAAACTTAATCTGCAATTTGTATTCTTAGTTCAATGAAAACAAATAAGTATGACCGACAAAGTTTAGGGTGTATTGTTTATGTCGGTTATTGTCGGTTCCTTAATGAAATCTCCCGTGTGCTCGGGGGCTTATCAGTCAAACTTCAGTTAAACTTGGATGACGCACCAGAGTAGCTAAATAAAACATTTCTTCGGTTTAACAAAGTCATCATCGTTATGTGATAGTTGGTTGAATTTCTTATCGCTTTGCGGTAACGTGCAGTAAGCAGGGAAATGTGGATCAACCGCAAGATTTTAGATCACGATACTGTAGCATTGAAGGAAATTACGAAGGCTTGAGGCATGTCACAGGTAGCGAATGACTATCAGTAAAAAAGCGAATAAAAGAAAATATTAAAATAAATACAGTCGAACTTGGTTATTATGATCACGGAATTAGCGAGATCTCAGATGTAATGAGAAAACATTCGTTGACATATTAGTTTATGATTTTCTCCATACAATAATTCACTTTTATAATGAGCTTTATGTGTCGATCGTTTAAAAACAATATTTTCGACCCGAATCAATAAAATCCGACCGGGCAGTTAACTAGACTGATGCCGCCGGGATCGGATTACGTTTATGACACTAGTTTATCTCTAAGTACCTAATTGGTGTTTTCGCCGACAACATTGAAAAAGTATCCACGCATATGGTTGAAATTGCATGTTAAAAATCCAAATTTTGTGAAGTCAGTAGGTACCTACCAGCGCCGGCGGCTCAGCACTTCATTACAATAAACAACTTCTTTTGTAGTTTATGAATGCCATGCTTGTTTCGGGGATTTTTACGATAGTTTTCAGATTTTTTTGTGTTATATGCTTAAATAGAACGTGGCGCGAAAAATGTTATATAACGATATAACGAGTAATGCTTATAGCGAGCAAATTCAGTCAGTTACATCTTCCTCGTAATAACCAAGTTCGACTGTATAATATGATAAATTTAAAAAAATAAGGACCCAAGCTTCAAATACCTATATTATTACGTGTCCGGAAACATGTACGTATGCAGTTCACCGGATAACACTTCACCGTGAAAAGTTGTGTCGGAAATATATGGCCGTATATTAAAAGACTGTCCAACATCTTTGGGTCGTATAGTACTGGCATAAAATTCATGTCTAAATAAATTACGGTTCTTGTCGGTTTCAAATTTTTGTTAAATTAATTTTTTTATTTATTTTTACATAGGTATAGTTGAAAAAGAAATAAGAACTTAAATAGTTAAAAAAATATATATCAACATTTATGGTGCCATCGAATAAGTTAATCGCACGATAAACAGCATCATGAAACATCACACACGTTCATTATATTGACAGTAATATGAAAATTAGTACTTGCCAGTGTAGACGGGTTATTATAAATGAACCCACCAAGAAGAAGTAAAAAGAAATGCTTCTCTTCGTTGGACATAGCATACCCAGAAGAAAACGAGTCGGAAAATTCTTTTTATTTTCATTAACATAAGGAAATAATGGAAGTTTTTATATACTTACCACGTTTTTAAATTCTGTTGAATCATATAAACTTGACAATTGTATTCTATGTATTAATAAATACTTTTTTTTTTAAATTTTTTGATGAATAATTATCCCATCAACTTGAAAGAAAATGGTCAAATGGGTAATAAAGAGAGCAATTATAAGAAATTTTCAAACATTTATTAATTGAATAACATAATATATGAGATTTTTAAAACTTGTATTTGATATGAAGTAAAAAACAAACAAACAAACAAAAAAACAAGAAAGCCAGTTAATTCTTTTTTTCAAAATCGTCGAACGCCATTACGCAAAAGTGCAAGCATTGAATTCGATCGAAGCGCCACCTTGCGGATTTTTTCCAAAATAACTTTCCATACAAAACAGAATTAACTGAAAATGAATTCAATTCTGCTTAAAGATGGCTAAAAGTATTATAAGAATGAATTGTCATCGTGTTCTGATATATTCTAAAAGTTGCAAGTGTCTAGCTAGTAGGGTAGTTAGTTAAAAATCGATTGCAAGATTTGTACTGGACAAACAAGAAAACGAGCTAATAAAAATGTGGTAAAAATCTAAGAAATCTAATGTGAACTATGAGGACTATAAAATAATGTTGGCATATTCGAGAATACTCAACACAAATGATACGTATAATTCTATAATGTAAAAGTAGAACTCGGACATTTTCGAAAGATATAAGTGAACCCAAAAAGTTTTTTATTACCATAAGGGCTGAAAGGAAGATTGCTTTTCCAAAAAGCGAATTAAACGGTTTTATAGAAAGTAATAAAAGGAGGCGTTGGAAATGATCGAAAAATTAATTATTAAAAGAAAATTAGCGTAAACTCAACCCAACTACTGCTATGAAAATTTAATGACACTAATAAAAAGACAAAAGGGGCAAATAATAAAACCACTGACATTGCCTTAAGCTTAAGGAGACACATCACACTGCAGTAAAAATTCAAATAATCACAAGGTTTCGATGCACTCTTTCACTAAACAATTAATCTCTAATGAATTAAAATATATATAAGTTGTAATAGTGCCTGCACATTGAAGTTAATGGCTCTACCAAACCACACCCACCTCGCACCACGCCCGGTCTTAATCGGGCGTATCACGGGACCATACGTTTGGATTTGAAGCATTATTTTATTTTATGACTGGAATGTCTCAAGACCAGTTACCCAAGACTAAGGTCGCCATGCACTCAAATGTGCTTTGACTGAAATTACATGACTTTAAGTTAAGGTACCCGTGAGAGAGATGACTACGTAGGGGCAATATTAAAAATTGTAGTAACAATGCCGAACATTCTTAAGTGAAGAGATCTTCACGTTGGCAGTATGACGCCGCAAATTTTCTAAATGCAATAAAATTGGCCTTTGTGGCGACCAGGTCGGACGGTCCGATGGGCCCAACAGCTGGTTGAACCGACTTGAGTAGCTCCTCCTTTCCGTACACATTTTAGGACATTCCCGGAGGATGTGGTTTGCATCAATAGTGCTTGTACACGTGCATGGATTTACTTGCAGCAATAGTGTGTATTTTAAACTATCGCGATAATAACTGTTTACACGTAAAAGTGCTGACTGTCTCGCAAATCTCTTTCTTCGAGAGTAAGCGAGACGCGATGTTGTCATTTTATAGTACTATTTGACAGGTCATGAAAATCGGGTAACCTCAAAATGAGTCTGCGCGGTGTAGTTCGTTTTTTTACCGGCAGGTTTGCCACTATCGTCCTACTGCGCAGGCGTAGATATTGATTAAATCCAAACTGTCGCAAATTTAGAAGTTTCAGAACTTTTTTGATTCATGCATGAAATTTTGCAACTTGTAAACAAGAAGTAATGGACAAGTTTGGAGGCCTCCTTGTGATTTTTTAAAACTAAGATATCGGTACTTTTTAACGAAGCGATCGCATTGTGCGCTTTATCTAAAACCGCCACTGCTTTCAAAAATTATCATGATTGTATTCGGTTCTTCATTTGCCACCATTTATAATATGACAACCCTAAGCAACGCATGACCTGCCTACCCCCACGGGAGGTGACTGGGTGCATGACTAATTAACAAGAAGGCTCTGACTCACGTAGTTTTAATTAATTGTACATGAACGTCGCAAGTCTACTTAAGCCGGATCTCACATCTAAACTAGCCTCGTCTGCCACACAGTTATAAATCAAACCTTCCAGAAACGTCGCTCCGATGTTGCATATTAATACCGCGCACATCTACCTAGCGGCAGTCGCGCGTAACTTCTCGAAACGTATATATATTTGTATGCGGCGACCGGTATAGGAATGACCAATTCGTAGGTGTGCATATGCGTTCTGGCGTCTTCGACTCGCAGCACGAGACACATGCGATTTGTTTATAGCAGCACTAGATGTTTTTTCAAACTAAAAAGTCGCATTCGACCAATCTGCGGAGCTCCATTTGGCAACGTGTGTTTTGTGAATAAAGATTACGTCACAATGATGTTTTCGACATGAGTTTTTGATGTGCGAGCCGGTTTAGTGATTTCCCGTGGGGCTTATGAAGATTTTGCACCGGTAATGAAGGAGAAAAGCTTTTTTGACAGTGCATTTCATAGAAAATTTAATCTTCGTAAAATATATAATAGATTTATGTACTAAGTTTAAAAAAGAACTGTTGTATTTGGCCTTCTATGGTATATAGGTAACACTATAATATTTTCAGAAAATTATAACCATGCACTTTTGCAATAATCGATGCTATCTGTCCCCATACACACATTAAATATACTGCCATGCAAATTGCATAAAAAATCTATGTTGGTTTGTTTTCCTTTCTCGTTGCCATGACTACACACTATCTACTTACAAACACCGCATTTTCATACTAACTCGATTGTCTGCTTTGGCGTATAACACGGTTGAGAGGGTTTTCTTGCCCCACAGGGTGGGTTGTTCACCACCCTTATTGTAGTGATTTTCTATAAACTTATACATATATCTACATATATTGATATGGAAATGTCATGGTCAATTTTCCAAATAGTTATATTGTCTTAATTAGTATTTGTTATCTTTCATCCATAATACAGATTTTTGACCTTATTACAACCTAAGTTTTTGACTAAATTAAACGAATACCTACATAATTCAATTCGAGCGGTAACTTGACGGTTTATGAATACGTGGGTCTCGGGTTCGAATCTCGGGTCTAGCAACTATATATATTGTTTTTTTTATGACTATAAGTGGCTTATATCCGTTTCTCATAAAAAAACAAATATCTCTAAACCTCTTCGTGAGCGTATCCGGAAATTTTTACGTAAACAGTTCACCGCAGGACACTTATTCGTGCGCCGCAGTACGTGAAACATGAGTTCGTATAACATTTAATCAAATGACGAGTTCTTCGTTGAACATTTCACCGTGGAGTATATTTGTACGTATGCTATAACATGTGGCGAATTTTATGAGATGTCTTTTCTAGGTTAGGTTAGGTTAGGTTAGGGTTAATCTAATTGGAACAGTACTATTTGCAAACTATCGCCGCATTTTGTAAGATACGTATAAATGTATTCCACGGTGAAATGTTCAACGAAGAACTCTTCATTTCATAAAATGTTATACGAACTCATGTTTCACGCACTGCGGCGCACGAATAAGTATCCCACGATGAAATGCATACGTACAACTTACATGTAACCCTTCGTGAGGCCTCGGATTCTAGAGATACTAAAAAAATAATGAATAATAACGGAAAAAGAAAACAACACAAACATGGAACCCTCCAAACCGACGCACACTCGGTCTTAATCGAGCGTATCACGAGGCCCTACGTTTGAGTGTGAAGCATCAGCAGTAAGTTGTTAACGCCTGGGAATGTCTCAGGAACAGATACACAAGCTCTCGCCAAGCTCTGGAGAAAGAAAACAGTATATGTTTTCGTTTTATTAGGCTTATACATATTATGTACAATTGATTTTTGACAAAAATATAACGGTCAATATTTAGAAATTTTTATTAATTTTCGTGTCACTTCCAGTTACTAACGATAGTCGTTCTCTGCTACCCTCAACAATTCGGTGGAGCTGCACTCATACCAATAACAGAGGTTCTAAATGCGGCGTGAAGATCAGTTTGGCTTGGCGGTGGCGAACGGTGGAGGTAGGCTGTGGAGATCCGACATAAATAGTGCACACTAAACATAATATTATTTGTTTTTATTAAACTAAGAGTATAAATTGCAGATGGTTTTTTTAAATTCAATTAAACTCTACCTACAGCAAAATAACCGTTCAGCATAATTTTTGTATTTATTCTGGTACTCTTTTTAGACAGTTTTCATACTACTGCTATTTCTTTGATTTTCATATCATGATGTGATCGTCTTGAATTTGTAATTTATAAATTTGGTTGTTGTTGGTTTAAGGGAAGCCAGCGGCAAACAGATTTTAAATAATTACAAGGTAAAAAAAACTTTTTATGTACAACGTTTTTAAATTTCTGTTGAACCATATAAACTTGACTTGACTAGCTTAAACCATCAAAAATTTTTGTACTTGACATGTCGTCGCTATAGGATTTGTTTCCCGAATATCCATTATTGTCGAAATCGACATTTTAATGCAGTTCAATTTCTTTTATCGAACTCTACCGAAATCATTTATAAAAACAATATATTTTTATCTAGGAACAGAGATATTTTTTTAAAAAACCCGAATACGCCATGTTAAGTTACAATTACTCCGTGGTTTTCTCCCGAATGTCCAACTATTCGTACCTGAATATCCAAGTTAATTTCGGTCGAAATATATCTCTGGCTGAGTGTTTATTTCCCGAATATGACTTTAGCCAATCAAACCGCGCTCACGCCGTGCATCTCGCTCCCACATTCACGCTGTCTAGCTCTAAAACAATCACGCCCACTTTCATATTTTTCCGCCGTCTGGAGACTTCTTTCAAATTTCGTCTTATTGATATTGTTTTTAACGTTACTATTGTTTTAATAGTGAATTCATCAAATTTGAAGAGATCATTCATAGCTGATACACCACCAGTTCGCCCTGAACTTACAATAGAGTTGTGGAAGTGAGTATTTCAACCTAAATAACTGCATTTTGTTTTGATAAATGACACAAAATCCCAACGGTTATATGAATTCTGCAGTATGACCCGGCAACTACTATGACGTAAAAAATAATTATTATTTCAAATTATTATTAATCAAACATTGTTTGTCTTTATTTTACTTTTAATCTAGGTATTTCTATGAAAATAAAGGCGATGCTATTATTTATTTTTGAATGCGCTGATAATTAATATTTTAATTTAATATGTAATATGTTAGTAACTATTTATTTGGTGGATATTATATACTTAGGATATTGGTACCTACCTAATATTAGCAGCCAATGGTAATTAATTTATACATGCTATTATTTTGTGTTGTTGTTCCTTACAATAGTAAATATATAATATTTATTTGGTGGTTTGTAATAAGTTTAATTGTCAATTATAGAAATATATAGATATAATAATATACAGATATAATATATAAATAGATTTTTTTTTTTTTTTTGGAAAAAGTATTAATATAAAATTGGTAGCAAGTACGAGTAAGTACCATCATAAAATATTGGAGAAATGACCGTGACGTCGGTTAGTAATTGAAGTAGTAGATACCTTATAATATATTTTCTCAGAAGTGATTTAAAAAAAATATGTAAGTATGTTCAATTATTAGAATGGTACATTCTTAAATCTTGTGAAATATTCGTTCAATAAAAAAATAGTTAATTACTTAAAAACTATTTTATTACTTAATCCGAAAAAAAACCGAAAAAAGCGATTGCCGCGTGTTATTATTACATACGAACTTGGATAATTACGATCATTAAGTATTT
Organism: Rhyacophila brunnea; assembly: GCF_057557595.1. NCBI lineage: Eukaryota > Metazoa > Arthropoda > Insecta > Trichoptera > Rhyacophilidae > Rhyacophila > Rhyacophila brunnea. Next base: position 22,182,015 of record NW_028232904.1, on the reverse strand, counting down.
AAATAGTAGAGGTAATTATTAACAATTATGGTTTAAATAAATATAACATTTGAGGCGCGTACTTTTTGACCACTCAGTAATCTGTGGGCCGTGCAGCAATACGCTACGGTCTTAAACCCCGAACGTCCATGTTTTGTCCCGAATATCCATTATTCTAAGAGAGCGCTAAAAATTTCCCGAATATCCACAGTGAGTACTTGTAAATAAAACGCATTTTCTGTGCATTTAATGATTTATACCAGTATATTATTCTTGGAATCTATTCTTAGATAATGTTGCAATCATACAGTATAGAAAGAATGATTGTTACATCTACTGATATTAAAATATACGACAGTGAAATTTGTTTTTCGTCTCCTGTAAAATTGACATTTGGTCTATTCGGGAAACAAATCCTATAGCGACGATGTCATATTGATTTCCATAGTAACGCACGTATATATTAATAATTTAGTTGCTAGGACCCCAGACCCCTAGCAACCAATAATGGTGTCTAAATAACTTTTCATACAAAACAGAATTAACTGAAAATAAATTCAATTCTACTTAAAGATGGCTAAACGTATTAAAAAAATGCATTGGCATCGTGTTCTGATATATTCTAAAAGTTTCAAATGTCTAGCTAGTCGGGAAGTTAGTTAAGAATTGATTGCAAGATTTGTACTGGATAAACAACCACCGGATAAATAAGAATACGAGCTAATAAAAACGTTGTAAAATAATATAAGACCAATGCCATGATCATTGGTACTGTAACCCAATGTGGAAATATCTTCAATCATCTATGTCATACAGTCTGTCTCTGTTCCATCTTCTTTCTGCGGTTTCCCGATCTTCATTTTCTCCATGTGTTATCATAAGTAAAGTGATGGATTTTTGGTACTTTTAAAAAAAGGTTTAAATTTTAAGTAAATATCATTTTAGGCAATACTAAAAATACGCAAAATATAATTCAAAAAATAAAAATCGATTGCAAGATTTGTACCGCACAAATAAGAATACGAGCTAAGAAAAACGTTGTAAAATAGCCGATATACTAGATTATAGGTTAGGTTAGATTAAGTTAGATTAAGTTAGGTAGGTTAGGTTAGGTTAGGTTTTCATTCTTGAATTCATGAATTTTGCCAAAATTGACTATGAAAATTGGCGCGGTTCCCGCCTGGCTTCCCTTAAACCGACTTGTCAATTCAATTTATGTATTTTTAACATATTGTGGACATTACAAGTTTAAGACGTTCACAACATGACATTTAGAAACAAAGAAATATAAAACAGTATTACATAAAAAAGAGATAGATAGTATGTTATTAAACAGTAGAAATATGTACATACAAAAATATTAATTAGATAGGTACATGGAAGTACACCGGATGAGTTAAGCAGACCCTATTTTTAAAATTTATAAAGTAACGTCCACCTATACTCATCCTTACGTAGGTGGAATATATCAACACCCGAAGCAATTTCGTTGAACATAGTTATCGCCCTCCCAATTGGCATTACCAGTGGCAGGTTGGTTCTGCACCTTGGGAGAATAAACAACTGATGTTCTTTATTTCTAAGATAGTTATCAGGGACACACAGGTCAACACTGCCCAGAATGGCAGAGTTCTCATTTATACCTCGTATCGAAAAAAATACGTAGTTAAATAAAGATTTCTTCTAAATTGCAAACTGCAGTATGTAAGCATGCCTAAGAGAAAGTCAGTCGGATAAAGCCACGGATAGTATCCGTACGACCTCAAATAAAGGAGTCTCAAGAATTTCTTCTGAACCCTCTCCACCATAAGGCCATACTTCAACTGATGCGGTGCCCAAACAATAGACCCACTCTCAAGTCTGCTTCGAACTTAGGAAATAAATTAAAGTTTTAATACCGTAAATCCCTTAAACCGACTTGTACCATAAAGTTTACTATATGTTAATAAATAAATACGAATTGATTGAATTGAATTCAGGTGAATAAACATTTAATATTCCCACACGTATGAAAGTGGTCAGTGCATCGCACAGAGGGTAAATCCTGTGGGATCGATGGTACGCCGACTGACCCACTTGGGTTGAGTATAAAAGTAAGGGTGGATCCGGGGGGTCAGGGGTGGTGAAGGGCGTCGGTGAAGTAGGGTAAGTGATCACGGCACGTCATTGTGTGATGTCAGGGCTGTACTGGGTTATTCACCATGCAGTATGTTTATGACAGCAATTCACTGTACTAATAGTACAATTTAAGTGTATGTGATTTAGAAATATTTTCCCTTCGATTCGCTTTTTGACTATTTGCATGATATCTAAATAGCCACAAATAATAGATATATTTTAACTTTGGCTGTTTGCTTTGATGGCAGTTTAGGAGGTGTAAGCCAATAAACGAAAGAAATTCGTCAAGTAGATAATTTATATCACTAAATTTATATAGAATTTGACCACAACACTATCATAGACCCTCCAAACCAATCCGGCAGGTATTCAGGCAGTTAGTTATCTCGGGAAGTTGACTGTCAAGTGTTATGCTTTTTTAAAACGGCCGATCAATGCTCATGACCGCGAGCTGTCAAATGTCGTTGAGTAGTACTGCAACATATTTCCATCCTTGATTCCAAATGCATCCGATTAGAATGTCCATTTAGAGACTCCGTTTGGACTGTTTGGAGTCAAATAATACGCAGTATCGTGTGTTACTAATTATTGCAGACAACCGCATTGTATGCGAAATTGTCCCGATTAATACCCATGTTATTTCCAATTTAATCGCAACGTGTCACCGTGTCAGCTAATTAGAATAGCCTTGCAGGGAACGACTGAAAAGTGTTTTTTGACAATCAGGATCGATCAATTGGTGCCTATCATAGACTATAAATACATAGCCACCCGTTGCATTGCTAAATGAAGCTGTGTGCCGTGCGTTTGGTTTGTGGGTGAGCGAACGCATTCGTACACAAATGTTCGAGACCATAGACCATTTCGCTAGTGCTCGCCCAAAGTGCTCGCACTAGACGCTCAGAATTAAAATATAATTTTCTATTTTTTTACGTAATATCTATAGTATTTTTAAGCGGTCAAAATGCAACCATTAGGTAAAGATGTCCATAAAATAAGTTATATTAAAGAAACACTAGGTCACTGATATTAAAATATATTATAATATACAAATAAATTCTCACAAACATGTATCAACTTACTTATGAAACGTAATACAATCTTCTTGCTTAACATTACGGCTACCATATTTTAATACAACACACAGAACCATCTTTCCTACTTAATTAACTAAAAATATTTACCACTGACTTTATGTTGAACACAAAAAATAGCAATTTTAGCAACACGAGCTCGCAGGTTATCGATGCTATGTGAAGCGATTCACCACGATTTTCCGGCGATACTTTTGGAAACTAACTCACACATATGTAGACCTTTTATCTTACTCTAGCGCGTATCGCAGAGATTATAAGGGTGCCGAATACTTTCTCAGTCGCACTCATGCATAATTTTTGTTCAGGCCTTGGTGCCGATGTAATTTGAGTTTAAATCACCGCCATCTTTAGATAAATAAAGCCTGAGAATAAATTTTTGCACAAGCAACGAGTAGTCCATTTTTCAGCTGTCAAAATCAGATCTCAGATTGCTTGACATATTGATTCGCCCTTTCTCGTTTCAAATTGAATTATGAAAAATTCTCAAATCAAATATATTAACTATCAGTGTTATTTACAAATAATATACATTCCTGTTATTCATCAGCTATCAAAGTCAAACAAGTCCTTTACACAAAAACCGGTGATAATATCGATTTCCAAAAAATATGTAGCATTGATCTATGCATCACATTTGTAGAAAGTGTATTAATGCGTGTGTATTATTTATCGTTTAACTCATCTATCCAAATCAAACCATTCCCTACCACTAAATCCAATGAACTCCTAGGTCTCCAAGATACGTTAAAACAATCTGAAAGAATACTCCAACAAGTGAACACGACAAACGCGTCAGTATGAGCACTCTATAGACAATTACAGGAAATGACAGGTCATCCATAGACAACGGGAGGGGCGATAAGTAGGACCAGTCGTGTAATGTATTGGCTTCCTTCTTCAGTGGACAATGGTTTAAATACATTAAAACCTCCCTTTACTCCGGCTCTGCCGACAAAAGGCATGCACGAACGTGGCATGGCTTTAAAACTGCGTATGAATGAATAATTATTTTCGAGGAATGCTTTTCACGGATCAATGATCTTGGATACGGGCATGTTATTTCCTTCAGACCTTCAATAAAGTGGACGATTACCCAAAGGTCTCGCATTGTGATGCTTGACCCACTCTGTCGCTTTTACATTTTTCACTTAAATTTCTCGAGGTAAACATTTTGACATTTATTAATAACCTTTGAAAATTAATAATTTCCGGGTAGTAACAGTTTTCATAAGCGGATCAACGGGGGTGGTTGTCAATGGGGGTCATGGCCACCATCATGGGCTAATGTTGTTTTAAATACAAGTGGATCGACTAGTAAGTATTAGTTACGAGATTATAAGCGTAAACATAATATAATAATCGTAGTAGATTTTTGGGTTTCCACCGTGTGTCCTTCTTCCTTCTTTACTTGACGTTTCGGGCTCGTTGCACAGGCCATTATCAAGAGATGATATGTTGCATGATGAAAATGTAGGTATGTAGGTAAACGTTGCTCTAAGAATGTCAAAAGGAATCCGATTGGCTGAGAGCAAACGTTGCTCAGAGTAATCTGTCAATCGTTACGAGCAGGGATACCAGCTCGAATATTGGATTTTGTTGATAGTAGCCATGACGTTTTTAACCGTAATGGCGTAATACATCATCCCTATTAATATTTTCAGGGTTTCTATGGATTTCAATGGCCTCATTTACCAATCGTGCGAAATATCCTCTATTCCGACCCAATATCTTGGTTTCAAAGTCTACTACGATAAAAAACAACCGTGAAAGCCTCAAACATTATAATATAATAGTATTATCTCGTCACTGTACAGGCCAATTGCCGTAAACCTCACTTTTCACCAAAGTAACATTTTGATGGCAATGTACTGATTTCATACTTTTACACGAACTGGCTAAGTATCATAAATCCCAAAAAAATATTTCATATCAAAATAATTCAAAACTATTTTTATGCCATTAAATTTGTAACTTGAGAAAAATATTCTAGCCAGTAACCCTCTCTAAACGTAAGCCACAGGTTAGTTACAGAGTAAGCCACTCAATTTGTAATAAAATAATATGTATAAAATAATAAATAAATATTATATAAAATAATAAGTAATTCCAATGCCCATAGTTTTTTTTTTTCACTTCTATATTATAATATTATATTTTTTGAGGGTTACGATAATTGGCCCGTACAGTGACGACTATTAGATGTACATATTATAATACTTTACACCTTATATAACATATTACGATCAATTCTCGATGAGAAAAGACCTTCTCGCTTGCCATAAAATCAGCATTCGAAATCGAGAATTTGACAAACCGGAGCGCTCGGTAATTTTATGAAAATATTAACATTAGTTATCTAATTTTATGTGTTTTATGAAAAATGAGTAAGGTGAGTTAGGGTAAGTGCGTCTATGGGGGAAGAGCATCTAGGTTAAATAACTTTTTACTGCAATGAATGTAATTACTGCCGTCGATAGGAATCTATTACAAATACATAAATGTATGCCAACACCCAAAGATGGCATCATAATAATGTTTGATGTGTCTAGTATGACAACTAAGAGTTTGACGTTCGTTTGATTATAATTATGATTATAATTAATCATGCAACATCTACATCTAATGAATATGGTAGTCGAAATAGAGATTATTGGTGAACAGTCAATAAAAATTTCGAAGAGATATTACAATCGGTTAAAGTTCAACATCAGCTTAAAGTTCATCTAGTTAATTTATATGCCGCACTTACCCTAACTCACATTATGTGATTTTTTATTATATTATGGCCATTCTAGCTCAAATGATAAAATTATTTTTTCCATGAGACGGAAGGACAATGTTGCCGATTTTACGACCCGGAACGGCGCTCCGGTGAGTTCCGGTCCATTTCGAGCCCTGCAGAAAATGCCGCAAACTTTTTGAAAGCTAAACAATTTTCCTTCGGAGATACCAAGTCATGATGGCCAGCTGATCCAACTAAGGGTCGGACCGACTTGAAAAGCTTTTGGACTATAAATAGAAGGAGCCTATTACCTACGTTATTTATGTAATTAATTATTATTAAATTGTATTGCAAACGTTAAGGTGATGTCTCTAGGTAAAGTTGTTATCGAAAAATAGCTAGAAAAGTTTATTAATCGGTAAATATATATTCAAAAGTAATGAGAAAAATAAAATAAAAAATTAATATGTATCGTGGAGTTCTATATACCAAAAATACGTGTCAAATTCGGTACATTTCTATCGGGTGGTAAGAATGAATGACATAAGATGTATTATCAAAATTACGATAAAAATGTACGTAAATCTATTACCTAGGGAAACGCTAAACGTAAATTGGAATTTATTATATCCTTATATCTTTTTTTTCAAATTTAAAAAACATCGATTTAGAGGTTAGAAAGCATGCAATTAAAATCGAAAAATCTCGGTTTAGACGTAATTAATCGCAAAAAACGCTTAGCGTTTCTATTAAAAATATTATTTATTAATTTTTAGGCCAGTTATTTAAATTTATACTTGTATTTTTGTATATTAACGAATCGATTGTAAATAAAATGAATATTTGACAAGACTTGATCGACATGTGCTGCTAACGCGGAAATAAATCGAACCATTTTTGAAACAATACTTGCATAGATTAAAAAATACATACACACACACATACATTGAAAATAAAGGTTCGCCAGGTATGAAGACAAACACTCTGTTAATTCTGCTGTCAATAATTTTTGTTTGCGATATTGGAGCATATGTCAATGGACTACATATATCAACCTCCACTTTCTGAAATAGTGTTGTGTAATTATTTCAGATATTTATTACTGTTTTGACGTACCTACCTTTTATAAAGCGATTTTAAAATAAATATAGTTTCATAATAATATAAAGAAAGCATACGAGCGAAAATGCCTAAGATACTTCTGACACACATCAAATTTAATCTTTGTCTAGTAACTGTACAATTTATCCATATTTATGTTAAGTGTTTAAAATGTTATAAGTAAAAAAAAATCGTCTATTCACGTGGTAGTCGCGAAAATTATGAACAATATACAATGTTAAAAATAATAAGAATTGTTAAAATTTCTAGTCACAATATTATTCAAAGACAAATTAACCCGATCAAAACAGCCTCGACAAACTTCCACTTCGCTAACTTTTGTTCTACATGTTTATCCTGGATACAGCGGCAAACACATTTTGAAAATAGCCGATATACTGGATTATTTGTTAGTTTGGGTTAGTTTAGGTTAGATTAAGTTAGATTAGGTTAGGTTAGGTAATCCTAACAAATTATCTAGTATATCAGTTATTTTCAAAATGTGTTTGCCGCTGTATCCAGGATAACCGACTTGTACCCTAACTTTAATTACATACATACTAGTATACTATATTTGGGCCATCGAACGTTCATTCCTGTCTACGGCCTTAAAATTATTATCTACGTGCCTATTATAACTGTCTGTCATCCTATCAAAAAGTGGAGGTTGATAATTTAGTATGCTAAGAATAGTAAAGAATATACGCTAGCTAGGGTAAACAATTCAGTGAATGAACACAAAAGAGATGAATTTGAATTCAAATAAATTAAATTAAAACAACGATTAAATTAACTAAGAAAATTATAACAATAGGTAGGTACAATAAATTGATATAACCGTAGTAATACTAATTTTATGCCGTGATGCTTTGATAGTTGGACTTTTCATAATATTTGGATCACTATTTAGTTGCTCATTTATCTGCCACATCATAAAGCCGTAAATATTGTTTTTTTTACGAAGCAATCATAAATACAAAAAATTAAGATCTACTTTTCAAGCATAGTAGATACCTAGGAATATGGTATAGGTGTTGATAATTTTTAATTATTTATTCGAGATCTTCAGGGAATTACAAAAGTCCACACCTAGAAACCACTGGGCCAAAAAGGTTTCTTTTTATATCTCCAAATCCATTTCACTTACATAACATAGGTAAAATAAATATAACTATCTTTAATTTTATCTGGCATTTTCGTTAAAATCGACATTAGATTTTTTCAACGAAATAACGTTCTGTCTTTATCTTAAAATATTATGTAATCAGTGGTACACTTACCTCAAATTCTAAATTTTTTTCTTATGTTTATTTACGTTTTTTCTTACTTCCAACTTCTTTTTTATTCAATTCGTTGCGTGTCTTACTTTATTTTTATCTCGGATATAGTTAGTTAGTTAATACAAACCTTCTACTCTCTGAAGGCCCATATGATCCCATTACGATCGTACATGGTTGAAACGAAACGAATTGGGATGTCTATATATCGACTATGTCATAATTATTATAACAACTATAGTCGAACTCGGTTATTACAATCTCGGACATAGCGAGATATCGGATGTAATGAGAAAACAATCGATGACATTTGGTATATGATTTTCTCCTTACATTTTTTTCACTGTTATAACGAGAAACTTATCGGATATACCGAGCTAAAATACTGTTAATGTGTTGATCGTTTAAAAACATTTCGACCCTAAGCAATAAAATCCGATCGGACAAGATGCCGCCGGGGACGGATTACGTTTATGACACTCTTTGCCCATATCCGCCCCTTAACTGGAGCATATGGACACCACGCGGCGCCTCCAAGAATCCCTGTCGCTCGCCAGTCTTCTTGCTTCGTTCCAGGTCAAACCAGCATCCCGTAGCTCCGCCGTATACACTCTGTAGATTGTATTTAGCGGCCTTCCAGGACGCCGGAATCCGGTCGGCTTGAAGAACAGGCAAGCCAGGTTAAAGTTATGACACTAGTTAAGTGTCTAATTGTTGTTTTCGCCGACAATAAAAATACCTATTCTCTGATATAACGAGTACCGCTTATAACGAGCAAATTCAGCCGGCCCAACCTTCCTCGTAATAACCAAGTACGACTGTATATTCCTTATTTTGTTTAATAATATTTCGAATGGCATTTGTTTTGCTATTCATTTAATATCCTTTTTTTATTCCACCTCTAGAAATTCGATGTAATTGTCAATTTTTCAAGATTAAACTCAATCTTATAAACATTTGAACTTAAATGTTCATTTACTACTATAAAAAAACTTTACTGTAGAAAAATATTTAAATTAGTATTGACAACGTAAAAAAATCTGGTTCATTCACTGGAGAGGTTACCCTTTATTGCCAGTGTAAAAAAACTACGGTAAACAAAATGAAAAAATCATAAACACTTTAAATCAAATCAAATAGACATGTGAGAATTGTAAATATTTTATGGGGTGCATATTAATTGTAAATATTTTTACATATGTAAGTAAATATATAATAAATTTAAATGCATTTTTATCAAGCTTATGATTTTTAATATGTGGCGACACTCAACATTTTATTTTAAATTTTATTGCCATCTGGTTGCGATCGACCAAAGTTTTTAGTAATCATTTTTAGAAATTCATGGTAAGACGCCTTTAGATGGCGTTGAAGTCACATTTCATCGTAAATTGAGCCAAAGGCTTCACCTTAACAGCCTCTGCAACCAGCCTGAAACGTCGAGGAAAGAAGGAGGAAAAACACTCAACATTGAAAGTCTAAAATATTATAGTTTTACACACATTTTACAGATTTTTTCGACTAGAAAGATGGTGTGTACCTAGTGCTTATCTACTCATCGAGATGAATTGTCTTTTTTTACGCCCAGCAAATCGTATTCTGTTCTGGCAGAACATACTAACTGGAGAATACTAGTTTTGAGTAATTTGACTTTGAAGTTGTTAAAATGTTTGAAATGGTCTATCATGTGAGTTTATTAAGAAATCGTAAAAAGGATGACTTTGACCCTAAGACTGTTTATTTATTAAGAAGGTATCCAGACGGTAACGTTTGAAATAAGGAACGTTTTGGTATAACTAACTCAATATGTCATTTTTTCGAATTAGTGTCTTAACTAACTTAATCAATGAACCAGAGGTCCTTTTTTCTACAATTTTACACATTTAGGTTCCAACTCTATAGAATAGGGTTTTTTCAACACCTTTGCGACTAATGACATGTATAATGTGAATATACTTAAAAGCATTCTCTCTATGCCTCAATCCAATGGTTCAGTGCCATACAAACATAAAGATTTCAACAAAACTGTAGTTGTATATATGTTACACCGAATGTGCGAAATTGACTATTACATGAAATGGGCAACATTTTGGCTAATTCATGTAATAGTCAAGCCTGTTGCCTTATTCATGAATTAGGTAAATTATCTGCCGAGTACGTGAATTCGCCAGGGTATGGAATTCTTGAACTGTCAACATGACAGAAGAAAAAGTAAATTTAATACGGATGGTTTTATTAGTTATAATTGGACATTAGGTTAGGTTAGGTTAGGTTTTGTAATTCTGAATTAAATTATTCAACTGAATATCCATTTTGAGGTTAGCTATCAAGTGTCAACAAACTATCATAAACATTCTATCGACCATTGCACGATTGATACCCAAGCACGAATCAAATCGCGAAAATACTTTTCAATAAAATTCTTCCATTATCATAATATTATAGTTCTAGATTTTTTTTGCGCATAGTAAATGGATGTAAACGTCATTGTGGTTATTGATTGGTATATTTTTATATTATAATCAATGACATTTGACACATTTGTTTAGTTTGATTAGTTGCAAAAAACACCACCGGAGCGCGATCATCTATTTTGACCATAGATAATATACGTAAATTTTGACCAATGCATGAGCATTTGACACATTTAGTTTAGTTGCAAAAAACACCACCGTAGCGCTAGTATCTAATTTGTCCAATGCATGAACTAAGCAGAAAAATTACTGCCGAATTCACGCACTTGGCAGATATTTTGTCTAATTCATGAATAAGGCAACGGGCTTGCATTTTTCATGATTTAGGCAACATTTTGGCCATTTCATGTAATAGTCAATTTCGCACATTCGGCGTAACATGTATATGAAATTAACCCAGCCATTACGGTATAATATTAGAAGGGACATTATTAAAATAATGAACTAATTTGATGGATAGTAAAAAATTGCATGTGGAACAAGTTTTATACCTACATGTTATTTACATTGTAGTATTTCAGCTATTTTCATTTAGGTATTGTATATTTCCATTTTTAGAATAGTTTGGGTTCGCACCACAGAACAGATTAATAAATATAACTTAGATAGGCTATATTCAATACACTACATTATCACGCAGGGTTTTGAATGTGTGAGTGTCCTACGAAAATTAACGACGCATTGTAGACGTGTAATAGTGCGTGTAATAGACCAATAGATATTAAATGAGCGTCAATCAATGACATTATTAATGGACGACGCACTCGGTACAGCAGCTAGCAAGTAAATTCGCGCATAGCGACATTCGCACATGCATAGGTAGACGTCACGTGACAAAATTTCGCAATTTCCATTATGCGATATCTGCGGAATTTATAATAATCTCACCTTTATTGTAATGACGTTAGAACAGTGTTTCTAGTGTCAATGTTCATTTGAGCGAGCGATATTCATATTAAAATATGAATTGTGCCATTCGGCAGACCCGACAAAAAGCATCGGGAATTCATAGTAATATCACCGTTATTGTAATGGCGTTAGAACAGATTATGCCATTCGGCAGACCCGACAAAAAAGTGAGTGTCATTTTTTTCCAGATGCTTCGTCCATATTAATGTCACTGGCGTCAATGCATAAACCGAGAGCAGTTGTCAGTATTCGACGTATGACGTATTCTTGACACGTGTTTAAGTTTATCCCGGATTCTTCAGCACTCGAGATCGATTGCCTGCTACTCCTTACCCGTTAGGTATTTCAGTTCCCATTATTTCTGAGTTCCCTGCTTCAATTTGATAACATTATTATAGCTAGATAGGTACATAGGCATGGCCCCCAAAAGGGGGGGCTGACGGGGCTCTAGCCTGGAGGCCCGGGCGTAAGGGGGGCCCGGCGTGGCGGATCAACCAGCTAAGTGAGATAAACATACATAAAATTGCACTAATAGTAAAAACATATCGCCTGCGGCGCTATTTCACTTCACACATACTAAAATTGTGCGATGCAATTTTTGATTATTGACAACACCATAATTATTCAAGTGGGTGAATTAAAAAATATAAAAAAATCTATTAAAAATATCCTTAATTTTACCTCGAACACCATTTGGAATACGCAACTGTATATAGTCTCCACTGCATTTAACTTTAGCGATAGGTAGGGGGGCCCGTCAAAGATTCTAGCCTGGGGGCCCGCATCAAGATATGGGGGCATAACGTATGTACATAACGAAAGAGTTTGTACTTAGAAAGACAGATTAATACAAATTGAAGAAAGTCGAAATAAATGTTTAGTAATCGCTTAGTGTAGAGTTATCGACATTGATAGATTCTGATAGCTAGACTAGATACGTAGACTTCAAACAAGTTTCATACAAGTTTATTTTAGAATGACGTGTTCAGAAGAAATTTCTTCGATATCTTTATTTTAACACATATATATATTAGGTATAGGTATATTTTTCCTATCGATAATTCATCAAACGATTATTTTCCGACTGCCTTTCTTCAACGCATGCCAGCTTTTCACTCTCTTGCAGCTCGTAGGTCACTTCTGGTTTACATTTTTGCCTGTTCTCACAAGGGATGGTTTCCAAGCCTGACGTCCTAAAAAATAATTTAGATGCACCCTTCAATTACCTACGCTATCGCAACCATGACCTCCTCTGGATAAGACTGATAGATACTGACGTTTCCTCGTGTCAGTCTTATAAGGCCGCAGGCGTCATTTTAGCCAGGGGTGTGAGACTAATCATTGCGCTCCCTAGAGACATACTAACACATTTTCAATGATGTGCTTTGTTTTTTATTTCTATTTTGTTTCTGAAATTTTATTACTTGTTTTATGTATTTATATTATTTATCTGAGATTTGCATTGTATTTTTATTTATTTTGCTATTTACACAATATTTTGTTTAATAAATAAATAATTGAAAACAATATTATGTATTGACCTTCAGGCGAGGTTTGGACTTCCCAACCAACAGTTGTGGTCATGCATTTTCATATAAAAGATACATTTTCCATTTTCCTTGTATTTACTTCGCAAGTTTATATTAGAAGATAATATAGAATTATAGAAAATTCAATATTATGAATATACTGACGATGACCAGCGACATTTTTCGTTGACGCAAATGACACAATCAATTCGTTCAATTTTTAAAGGTGGCTCCAAATAGTTACCAGTCATAAAATTATTTCTCATAAATTAGTGTTTTCTTTAATAATATTGATTTTGATTTTACTGAACTATCACTCAACGATGCTAATATCAGTGACGTCCCGTGGGAGTAGGCAGGTCATGCGTTGCTTAAAGACAGCAAGCAGAAATTGCGTTAATGATTTGTTTCAGTTTTCAGTCTCATCAATGGAGTTTATATACAGAAATATTTAAAAATAAAAGTATAAATTCATGAAAGTATTATTAAACACAATTAAGCCCTTTGTAATGTATAATTAAGCCGGCTCTCACATCAAAACTCGTCTCGCCTACAACGTGTCGAATACGTCGTTGTGACATCATCGTTATGCACAGAACATACGTGACAAGTTGCACGCTTCTCGGGCTGAGAGTCGAAAACGCCAGGACGCATACAAACACCTGCGGAATTGGTCATTCCTATACCGGCTCGCTGATCACCGCATCCAAATATCTATACGTTTCGAAGGTTACGTGCGATTGTCGCTAGGTAGATCTGCGCAGTATTCATATGCAACACCGAATTGACGTTCTTGGAAGGTTTGCTTTATGGTTGTGCAACAGACGGGCGAGTGTAGATGTGAGAGCCGGCTAACTTGTTCCAAATGTTTACAATTAAAATCAAGCAAGACCATTCCAATTGGATACATTTCAGTCTGCGTTGGTGCAACGTCATCTACCTTGCCGTGTGTCTCGGCCCTAATGTGTAATTTTTAATATTGGCGCGGTCTTCATATGCAACGCCGGATCGACGTTCTAGGAAGGTTTGTTGTGAGTTCAGATGTGAGAGTCAGCTTATAGTACCTATTTATACAAAAAGTCGTTTGAATACACGGAATGCATTCATTTATAAAATTCTATTATTATTTGTTATCGAAGACGCCTCGCTGTCAGTCACAATCAATGGCATATCATTTTTATCTGGAAAATAGGAAAAACGGAATCTGATCTGCAAACAATAATTAATGATGAAAATTACCCACATTTTCAAAAAGGCATGGCGCGCATTTCAATATTATACTGTTGAAAACAAATTCTTTTCCCACGCTCTTATGAAATTCCAATCGTCAACCGTGGCCAGTCTTTAGCCGTCCCGTTCACTTTGTATGAATAGGTTCATTTTTCTATTTTCATATAAAAGAATGGAGTATAATTTTATATTGCCATCTATGGTCGAATAACTAAAATAATGTAAGAATATACTGTTAATTTATCATTTTACTTTATATACGTTTTTATAGATGTCAGTGCAATATGCGAGTATTTACTGCCATCTTTATGTGAATAGATTATTCTAAAGTTTTGAAAACAGTTACTAGATGTCAGTATACGAATATATATATTTAATTTTCTTCTTTTGTTTATAATAATAATATTTTGATCTAATTAGTTAATTATTGATTGATTATAATAATATGGAAGCTTTTTTTGTTTATTTAATTTTAGTTCTTTGTTTCTGATTTAGCAGGATCCGTTTTGACATAGGTCTAAGCAACCCAAAATGAGTTTCTTCTTCTACCTTCAGAGTTACTTGATTCTTAATGCATTCGATTAAGCTCTCCATTTGGATAAAAAAATAATCCAATATTCTAATCGGTTGCATTTAGAATCAAGTAATACCTGCAACGATGTACTCAAACTGCAGTACCATGTGTCTTAGTCCTTATTCGATATTATATTAGTCACCCAAGATGGCCAAGCGGTAACGTATCGCTTATAATTCCGTGGGTGCTCACGTGTGTTTGGCTAAACCCAAATGTGTGTCTGGAGACAGAATATGAACATCCATTTTTCGTAAAAACAAATAGGTAGGTAAGTATCTATCTATTAATTTATTAATAGGTACAACCTCCAGTCTGTGGAGGCCCATATGATCCTGTTCGGATCGAATATGGTGATGTAATATAATATTTGTCACCCGTTAAACTAGTAGCAACCCAAGCCTTGTTCGGATCACTAACATCAGATCGACATACAGTCAATAGCATCTATTGTTTTACATATCACAGGACCTATTTCAATGTTTTTAGCCTATAGATCACGGGTTCCCAACCTAATGTGGCGACGAGTTTTCTGTGGGTTGCCAACTTATACAGACAACTAAAAAAATATTTACTATAATGCAATTTTTATTTTGAATGGTGTCTTGAAGTTTGAATAATTTCATATATTTATTTTTAATTAAAATCAGTGTAATCTAGGTACGCTCTACTGTCACAGTTGGTTGAAACATGTGTTGAGAGTTTGGGAGTAATGGTGGAATGCCCCTATTATTTGAGGCAATTCATTCGAAAGAACTAGCTCCCCAAGCAAGGGGAATCCACTGCAGATTCACCGGTATGCCCTTGCCATTAAGACTATTCCAACTCCTCTGCAAGAGGTACTTGATTCGCTGATAAAAACCGTAAATTACATCAAATTTGGAGTTCTAAAAAGCCGTCTGTACAAAGAACTGTGCAAAGACATGGATTCTGATCACGAGGTTCTTCTTTTCTACACACATTCTTATTCGTTTAAAAACAAAAGAAAGAAATAAATTAAATGTTGAAAATGACATGATGTTGGCGTTAAGGCTATACCTCAGTTGAGGCACGGTCTATAAAGATCGTGAATAGGCGATGCGCGGATTGCGGGTCGCGGGTGCAAATGACGCATGCCAAGCGAAATATAATTTGTCATATAAATCCAACATACGTCCATTTTATGTTCTCTTTATTGTTCTATTAGTAACAATAATAATATATTCATTTACATGTTTTCTTTTTAAAGTAAATGGGTTACGTTTTTAGTCATCTTTACACGATTTAAGAATTAATACGCCCGTCGCCATCACGAAACAAAGTGACGTGTTTCCAGCTCGACGTTCTCTCTCAGAATGCGAGAATACTCACCCGCGGCTTGAGGCTGGTTAATAACAAGCAATTTCAACCATAGCATTAAATTAATTATTAAACAAAATTTAAAATAAAATTATATGTACCTACTAAAAAACTATTTTCGTTGTTTTTTTAATTACCTTATTACAAATGCCTTTTTCAATTGCATCGGGGTCGCGGGTCATATGGCTTTTATAAAAAAGGGATCGTCACCCGAAAAAGGTTGGGAACCTGTGCTATAGATCCTCGGAACTAGCAATCTACTATGCACAAGGCAAGACTGGCTTCTAAATTCTAGATGAGTTAAAACTGTATCCTGTCGTATTTTAACTATAAAATTTCCGTAATGTGTTTAATGCTGAGGTTGGAGCGGACCCTTTTTTGAGTTGCTCTGCTCCAGCTCCGCTCCAGGGTCTGCTCCGCTACGGGTAAATAGTTTTAATAGCTACCTACCTATAAGTTAAAAAAATTAAAAATTACCTAGTAGTTTTGAAATATGGTTTATTATTAATGCACTTAACATGCTTTTTTTGAATAACTATTAAATAATCCATTACCTACTCTCTTTTTGTCCATCTCTTCCCTACTTAAAGGTTTATACTTGAGTGAATGGTTAACACCAACCCTGAGCGGTGGTTTTGGGTACCTACGTGGATGCCAGAGAGGCTGACAAATTTGGAGGCATCATTGAATATATTATTTTCTTCTTCTTATCGTTACATTCCCTAACGGAGATCGGCCACCATCAAGGCGATCTTTGAATCATCTGCTACCCAGATCAGTTTGATGGAACTGCACTCGTACCAATAACGGAGGTTCTTAAGTCACAAAATTTGTCGTTGTCCTCTGCTACTTTTTCCATTGATCATTCATTGGATGATATGTTGGGGAATGCTGTACTTTTGTGCTATTACAGGTAAACAATTAATAAACATTGAATCAAAACGGTTTAAAAGTTGTATAATTTTTTTGACGATCATTTGTATAAATACATTTTAAGTGCTTTTATTAAAAAAAAAATACAATTTTTATTTTATTCCGCCACCAATAGAAAACATGTACAACTGACAAATAAACACGATAATAATTATATGGCCTTGTCTAGGGATCATCATTGTCATATTATAAATGGTCCAAAAACCCAGGGCGGGTCTTAGCCTCCTCCAAGATCTTTCTTCATCTCCCCATATCCTGGGCAAATGTCTGTGCCGATCTATGACATTATTAATGGACGACGCACTCAGTACAGTAGCTAGCAAGTAAATTCACTCATAGCGACATTCGCACGTGCTTAGGTAGACGTCACGCAATATCCATTATGCGATATCACGCATCGGGAATTTATAGCAATATCACCTTTATTGTAATGGCGTTAGAACAGTGTTTCTAGTATCAATGTTCGTTTGAGCGAACCCGTTCGAACCGAACTATTCGGCAGACCCAACAAAAAGCATCGGGAATTTATAGCAATATCACCTTTATTGTAATGGCGTTAGAACAGATCATGCCATTCGGCAGACCCGACAAAAAAGTGAGTGTCATTTTTTTTCCAGATGCTTCGTCCATATTAATGTCATTGGTGCCGATAGCTCTAACATATTTGTTGACACCGTCCAACTTGGCCTGCCAGTCGACCTCCGACCGTCTGACCGTCTGGTATCCAGGATTCCCCTCAACGATTGGGCACTGTCCATTCTTGCTACATGGCTCACCCATCGTAGTCTATCAAGTTTAACGAATGCGAAGATACATTCTTCTTAGATCTCCTGATTATACCGAATACATCATTGGTCCAAATATCACACGTAGCTCCCCCTCTAGCTAGAATATAATATATTCTAACAGATGGTTTTCGGCCATAGTGGGAGTCTAACACTTCGACCCGTAGGTCAGTATTAGTAAGCTCAGCGTCTTGTACATCAGAATGTTTGGATGACGAGAGAGGATGCGAGACTTTGGCTAATTTTGTAGACCAAAGATGTAGCGCCCGTTCGCCGTGTCCGGAAACTTGTACGTATGCAGTTCGCCGTATCACACTTCACCGTGGAATGTTGTATCGGAAATATATGGCCGTATATTAAAGACCGTCCAACCTCTTTGGATCGTATAGTACTGATATAAAATTCATGTCTAAATAAAACACGGTTCTTGTCGGTTTACACTTTACAGGAAGCCAGCAGCAAACAAATATTAAAACTAGCCGATATGCTGGATTATTTGTTAGGTTAGGTTAGGTTTTCATTCTTGAATTTTACCAAAATCGGCTATAAAAATTGAATTAATGTTCATATTGAATCTAATAAAATTGGAGACCGTATATTATACGGTCATCTCTTTCCGATAAGAAAGCTCACGGCGAACTGTGCCACGGTGAAATGTTTTACGTACAATTTACATGTAACCCATTCGCTGTTGTGAGACTCCGTTTTATTTCCTCACTTATGACTTGGGACTACACAAAACTATCGACACATTCAAAAATGTAGTCTGGGGTGATAATCAAAGCCTATTATTTGTAATATAACCTTTTTAGCACGTTTTTATTAGCTCGTATTCTTGTTTGTCCGGTACAGATTTTTTCTTGTTTGTCCAAGATTTTTAACTAGCTTCCCGACTAGGTAGACATTCTAAACTATATAAGAAGATGACGACAATGCATTCTTTTAATACTTTTGGCCATCTTTAAGCAGAGTTGAATTCATTTTCAGTTAATTCTGTTTTGTATGTTTCGGAAAAAATTCGTTAAAAGTAATATTTACTACTCACTATTATTGGTTGCTAATGCGTCAATGACATTGAGCTACATTACGAGCTGCCTGTTGGCGAATTTACAATCTGCCTGTAAAGTCACCCAGTGTCATCATCGAACAAGCTAACAAGCAGATTGTAAACAATCCACCGGGAAACGTTGAAAGCCGGTCAACTTTACACGTTACACGCTGGCGTGTGGGCCTACTGCGTCTGCGCAGTAGAGCGTAGTAGCGACCTCCCGGTAAAAAACGAACTACGTTCTGTCAAAATAGTCGCTAGCTTGTTGGCTTCTCAGCGAATGGAAAGTTTTGTGTGTCATCATCACAATCGCAGCAGCTGAAGAGCCCGCTTTTAAATTCGCTAACAAACAGCTTGTAAAGTAGCTCAATGTAATTGACGCATAAGTGGGTCCTAGCAACTAAATTATTAATATATTATACGTGCGTTACTATGGAAATCAATATGAAATGTCAAAATGACATTTCAGTATTCTACGAGTATATTTCTTCAGTATTTCTATCAAGTACAATAAAAAGTTTTTATTAATATATAGAATTGTCAAGTTTATTTGATTCAACAGGAAATTTAAAAACGTAGTATATAAAATGTTCTTTTTATTTTGTAATTATTATAGTTAATTATAATTAGCATGAGAAGAAAATTTTAGATATTTAATTAAATCAATGACTAATAAATATTGTCTATATAAAAATAATTCACCCTTTTGGGGGTAGAGTTCCATGAATATTTACATATTGTGTGCATGCGTGAACCAAGCTGAAAGCACTACGTGACAATTAAATTGTACGCTAATCCACGAAGGCTGATCGACAAATTCAATAATGAAATTTTTAATGTTCATTACAAAAACATTAGCCAAGAATATCGAGCGACCATTATTCGCCGACGTGTAATATGAAAGCTTCCACACAGATCCTCGCTCTACAACAACCGCATTACGGTAAATTAACGCGCGACTTTATATCGCACATGCGGTGGTTATAGTGGTAAACAAACTACGCATATTCTGCAGAGAAGATGACAAGATGGAAAAAACTCGTGATGTTGGGTCGGGTCGAAGTTGAATCGTTAGAGGGATAGAGCAAAGCCATGGAGAAGGCTGTTAGACAGTGACGTCCCGTGGGGGCTGGCAGGTCATGCATTGTTTAGTGATGGCACATTATAGGAACGAATACAAATAATACATCTTTTGAGAGCAGTGATTGTTTTCCACGAAGCAGACGATGCGGTCGCTTCTTAAGAAAGTGTCGACATCTTAGTTAAAATAACAATGGAAGCATAAATTCCTGGCATCCTATACCTACTGTTTTTGTATTGTGATACCTTTCCAAGGGGGTCTCCAAGCCCGTCAGTGCCTCAGAACTCTGTGTACATAAAACGTCGCTGTTTGAGAGTATGTTTCGTGGAAATTCTCTAATTATCAATAGATAATGTATATATTGTATCTTTTTAAAGATTTGTATACGATTTGAAAATAAAAATGGAATGGGGCCGATTTTAAGTATGACCAACGACGGCACTTTGTCTATACTCTAGGCCACTCTAGGGACACCACTGTTTTATGTGATTAGTTCAGTGATTCTGCTTTCAGGTACATATTTTCAATTTTCTCGTATACGTGTACGCCTTTAATTCTCAGTGCCTCACTTAATCCCCAAAATAATATTAAATTTATAAAATAAAATGAATCAGCTCTCAGTTTCCTTGGATCAAACTAGAATTTTAGTATGTAGGTACAACATTTTATTCTTAGTGATGTCGACGGAATGTAGGTCAACAAACAAGGTCGGTCATTCTCCATGCCGCGCTATCGCCATCTCTTTTCACCAGATAGTACTCCCCTCTCTCTCTATAAGTGGCTGTCTGTCTCTTTCGCGCATTTCTGTTCCGCTTTCCGCCAGTGCACGTCAAACTTTCTTTTGGCTTGTGTTAAGTCATCAAACTTTGAGTGACACTGGCCGTAGTATTGTTAAATAATTATTCTCTCTCTTGTGAAAATATAACGAATCAATTGCTTGCTTATTCTGTCTTCTTAGTATACTATAGCAGTACCACCAATTTATGTCTTTCGATAGTCTTCTTTTGTCACCATGTGGGCGACCAGCCATCTTGAGATAGAAGAAGAAGAAGAGAGAGAGACTGAAAAACCAGGTCTAACTTATTTCATAGAAAAATCGTTTTGTCACCTTCGTATCAAACTATATTTCAATGATAAAAATAATCACAAAATACAATGTGGTGATAAATATTTGAAATCCAAAATACACACACCATACTTATTTTTTCCACTAATTTCCAAGCAATTTTATATTTAAATAAAGATGGTTATTGTCGGTTCACAGGACGTCAGCGGAATTTTATTTTTTAAAATAGCCGATTCAATTTATTTTTTTAACATATCGTGGACATTGTAAATTATAAGTTTAAGACGTTCACAACATGAAATGAAAAAGGAAAAAAAGTAATAAAAACGATAAAAACGATAAAAATGGGAATATAAAAAGAGAACATAATATAAACATACAAAAGCAGTGAAAATACAATTATACATTTATAGAAGTTCAAAGAAGTACACCGAGTTTGCTAAGGAGTCCCTATTTTAATAATTTATAAAAAATAGCGTCCACCTAAACTCATTTCATGTAAGTGGAATATATCAACACACAAGATATACTGGATTATTTGTTAGGTTAGGTAATGTTAGGTTTTCATTCTTTAATTCATGAATTTAGCCAAAATCGACTATGAAAGGTTGGCGCGGTTCCTGCCTGGCTTCCTGTAAACCAACTTGCACTAAAAAAATTAGTGAAATAGGTATGCATTAATTATTAAAATGAAAATCAACAATAAAATATATTAAATAGTAGTCTTAAAAATCGCATTCAATAATAAGTAATGTATCATTAATTGCAGTAAATTATTTATCTTGGTGTCAACGATGCTGTAGGTACTAAATAAAATAATACTGCCTGGTTGCAGTTTTTAAACATCAAATTCATCCCCCCTCCACTCTTCCCAAACGGTACTTTCTCCAAAGCAATTATTTTAATATTACAATCACTGAACATATTAAAAAATAGAATTACGATAGGCTATACCCCAATATACTATATTTTTACGCAGGGTTTTGAATGTGTGAGTGTAATACGAAAGTGAACCACACATTAAAGACGTGCAATAATATAGTGTGTGTTGCAACCACAGAACAGATAATACATAGAATACCGATAGGCTATATTCAATACGCCGTATGTTGATGCCTGGTTTTGAATGTGTGAGTGTCCTACGAAAATGAAGCACGCATTATGCACGTGCAATGGTGTGTGTAATACACCAACATTAAATGAGGGTAAATGCATAAACCGAGAGCAGTTTTCAGTATTCGACCTAAAACGTATTATTGACACGTGTGTAAGTTTAACCCGGATTCTTCCTTACTCGAGTCGGTTACCTGCTATCGCCTTACCCGTTATGTATTTCAGTTCCCATTATTTCTGAGTTCCCTGGTTGCAACCTTCAAATACACCAATATTGAAAGAGAGTCAGTGCATAAACCGAGAGTATTTTTCAAAACTAAGAACAAACGTATTCTTGACACTTGTTGACCGCGGAGCATTTAATTACTATTTAATTACCGCATTTAAATAACATGCTAATTATATCGAATGGCCAATTAATTAGTGTACAACAGGTGTGCCGTCCGCGTTGAAAGGTTTAAGTGTATCCCATATTCTTCCACACTCGAGATCGGTTGCCTGTTACTCCACACCCGTTAGGTATTTCAGTTCCCTGATTACGACGTATACCTGCTTACCGAAATTTTCGTAACAGCAATGATAAAAAAAGTGACGGGATGATTTGATTGATACATTTTCATATAAAAGCTTAGTAATTGAACTGACTAATCGCATCCCTAGCATTTTTACGTCCAATTTTGGACCTCGATTATTCAAATGTCAAAAAAGTAGCGACACAGTTTTCTTTATTCACGTCACTCAAAACTATTGCGTGTAATATTATAACATTGATGAAAACTATCTGGTCCGTTGCGCTCTAATCCCCACTATACTACTGCATGCAGGGGGTATGCGCATCTATTCTATAAACAAGACTGCTATCAAGGGTAGTTTTTCATATGTTTGTATCGAAGTATTATAATTGTTACAATAAGTTAGCCGTCTAAACAGTCAAAACTGTCTATCTCGCTCTAAAATTTAGCATACCCAAGAGAGGTGCTGTTAAAACATAGCACTTATTATAACAATTGCAACTAACTGTGTTAAGCTAAAGTGCTAATACTTCAATACAAAACTACTTTTGATAGCTGCCGATACCAGTCTTGTCTATAGAATAGATGCAATGGACTAATAAATATGTAAAATAAAATCTTGCGACCCCACATTGCGGAATCTTAGATTATTCTCTAATAGCAATATATAATCTAATGTAGGTGGCGCCCGCCTTGTCAAAAATGATATTTTTCAAAACTATAAATGCCAAACAAAGAGTCGGCAGCAAAAATGATATTTAAAATTATGTAGATTCCGTCCCATGTGACTATTCCCGTGTGCGATCTATGAATATTAGTTAACGAATGCCAAAATTCTTTCCGATCAAACACAGAAAATAGTCCATGCAAAATATTATCACTTGCAAAAAAAACCCGTTCCGAATGGAAGTCGAGTTCTTATTTTTTAGCTTCCCTTCCAACTTTTTTTCGTTCATGCAGTTTTCCTCAAAAAATCCTTACAGAATGAAAGTCATAACCCTTTCTATAGCTCTTTCTCAAAAAAAAAAAAATAATAATCAGAGAGCTTTTCTCTCGTTCCATTAGCCTTTTCACCGAAAAAAATATTCGTCCAGAATCCGAGTAAATTGCTACATATTGTCGGCCTACATTTTAGTTATGTGGAGGCCCGAGACGCTGTCAGGGTAGGAGGCACACTTGTCAAAAAATGAAAAAGCCATAACGCATTAAAATGGAGTAATTGTTAGGTACGATACCAGATTTTTTCGCACTTTAGCTTTTTAAAGCTTTTATTGTTTTTTTTTTCAGATTTTGATACTGTCTAACCAAGAGACTTAATCATCTGCTTTATGAATATCCATCACTGTGTAAACTCGAGATTTCGATTGTTTACGCATCCTGGGTACATATTATTATCATCCAACCACCGTTGGTTTTCCATTACTCCTCCGTCTGGACTAAAGAGTGTGAAGCAGAGAACCCTTACCCGAATGGCTGTGATATAACAGGCTACAGATTTTGTGTAAATATGGGATAAACTTAAATATGCGATAAAGAATATGATATTTTCAATAGTTACGCCTATATTAAAATAATATCTATTGAAGTTTACTACGTAAATGTAACGCGCATTGAATATTTGAACCAATGACATTATTGATGAACGACGCACTCAATACAGTAGCTAGCAAGTAAATTCGCGCATTCGCATGTATAGGTAGACGTCACGCAATTTCCATTATGCGATATCACGCATCGGGAATTTATAGCAATATGACATTTACTGTAATGGCGTTAGAGCAGTGTTTCTAATGTCAATGTTCATTTGAGCGAACCCGTTCGAACCGAACCATTCGGCAGACCCAACAAAAAGCATCAGGAATTTATAGCAATATCACCTTTATTGTAATGGCGTTAGAACAGATTATGCCATTTGGCAGACCCGACAATAGAGTGAGTGTCATTTTCTTTTCCAGATGATTCGTCCATATTAATGTCATTGATTTGAACACAGTCAGTGCCCTTTGTTTTAATTAGGCTTATAGCCTGACCGTCATAAGGTACTCTAAAAATCTTCGTCCGTGACGATGGCTTGTAAATTTCTATATTATTAATCTGGTTGGTGGTATATATTCGTGTGTATTTGCTTTATATTTAAATTTTAAATGATTTTAAAATCTTAAATAAATAAACTGGTACAAGAATGTATCATATAATTGTATCCCCAAATAGTCTGGATTATTAAGTTTCATACATTATAATTAATATTATTTGCACTAAATTAATCGTATTAATTAATACGCACATTTCGGAAATATAAAAGGATAGCCTAGCTCTGAAGTTCGTACCATTCATCACCGGAATCACTACGCGAAGAAGAGTCTACCGTGTAGATGGACAGTGAAAGTTTCTCCAATCAGTTTTGCATCGATAATTTCGTTAATTTCCACTACGATTGAAACTGGTTCCAATAAAAATAGATGCAGATAATCGATTAAAAAATCTAATATTAATTTAACATTTAACACATTAATAAAATTGCTGTAGCACTATTATTGTCAAATATAATCTTATCCAATGAGATTGAAAGCTTCGTATAATATAATAGTCAAATAATTCCAAACATTGCCTCTACGACAAACATAATTTTTAATGTTATGGTTTATGCAACTTTTATTAACCAAGTGGGTGGAAACTACAGTAACGTCCATGGGCATTTGGCGGGCCCCCCTACCTATCGTTAAGGATAAAGGCAGTGTGACGCTCTACAGTAGCGTTTTCCAAATGGTGTACGCGGTAAAATTAATGTGTATGTTTAGTGTTTTATTGTATATTTTAATACATCCATTTAAATTATGGAGATGTCGAGTATTGATACACAATTAAAAATTGTATCGTATAACCACATTATTTTAAATAATAATAATATTGAAGGAAAATAGCACCACATGCGACTTTTTTTACTATTAAAGCAAATTTTTGATGTGTGTTTATCTTAGTTATCTGGTCGACTCGCATCGCCGAGCCCCTCCTGAGCCCGGGCCCCCAGGCTAGAGCTCTGTCAGCCCCCCCCCCCCTTTGTGGGGGCCATGGTAACGTCCCTAGGTAAACTGCCCTTAAGAAGACTTAGCCGGCTCTCACATCCAAACTCGTCTCGTCTGCAACGTGTCGAATACGTGGATGTTACGTAATCGCTATACACAAAACATACGTTTCTTATGGACCTTTGCACACTGCCGGAATAAAACATTTTAGTTTTAAAACAACATCTGGAGGCACATGCAACTATTTTCACCCGACATGCAGCGCAGGTACAGGCCTACAAACTTATCTGGAGAATGGCCAAAAATGGAACTACTAACTACCATAGGACGCCATATTGAAAAACTTCATTCGAATGTCAGATTTTGCCAGTTACGAGTCGTGATTGGGTAGTTTTTGACAGTGGCGCCCCCATCTCATTCTCCAGATAAGTTTGTAGGTCTGTATAATCCCGTAATGTCGCACTTCGTCATTCATTTTGGCTTGCAGAGTGACGTCACTGTCCTCGCACAGCCTTGCCTATACGCGGATAAGAAAGTTGCATGCTGCGCTCAGTTTTGATTTATGACTGTTATCCCAGTCGAGACGATTTTCAATGTCCGACTTGGCTTAGAGTCTCGCCTCTTTCATTGTGTTTTCAAATTGTCTAAAAATTCATTAAACACCTACTTACCTATTTTATTATTTATTTCTGGCCATCTTAAACAGACAAATACACTAATTCTTAAAATGACAAACATGCTGGCCCTTTTAATTTTTTGTTTCAAATTGTCTTCAAAATCATTAGGTTATGTTAGTTTATGTTATCTAAAACAGACGTATTCACCAAAAATCTTTAAATGGACATGCACGCCATTAGAGCATTTCCACAAAACCTACTACTCCAAACAAATCCGCCCCGCACCACACTCGGTCTTCATCGAGCGGATCACGTTTAATGTGAAGCATTAGCAATATTGTTTACGCCTGGTAATATCTCAGGAGCAGATGCCCAAGAATAAGAGACAGTGATTGATATTAATTGTGGAGGATACCAAACTTCGCTTTGGGCTGCAGTTCCAAGAAAGAATATTTGCGCATCTATTCTATACACAATACTTCTATCGGCCAATCTTTTATATATACAATACTGTTATCGGCCACTATCGGCCACTATCGGTGGTTATCGACGGTAGTTTTCATAGTTATGTATTGAGAGATTATAATTTTTACAATAAGTGCTGTGTTTTAACAGTACATCTCTTGGCTGTGCTAACTTTAAGAGCGAGATAGACAGTTTTGACTGTTTAGACGGCTAACTTATTGTAATATCTCAATACAAACATATGACAAACTACCCTGGATAACCGCCGATAGCAGTCTTGTATATAGAATAGATGCGCTGGTATGATTTACGAGAAAACATAAAAACCAGCACTGAACTGTTGAATAATTATAATTGTATAAACAAAGATGAGTCATGAACTCATTAGAATATATGCACTCCGCACATTGATTAGAATATAATAACACCATGGATCTCTGTTATTCACC
Source organism: Rhyacophila brunnea (assembly GCF_057557595.1). NCBI lineage: Eukaryota > Metazoa > Arthropoda > Insecta > Trichoptera > Rhyacophilidae > Rhyacophila > Rhyacophila brunnea. Next base: position 22,154,578 of record NW_028232904.1, on the reverse strand, counting down.
AGTATTCTTTCGTCTTCCCAAGTCATACCAGTATCCCGTAGCTCGGAAGCATGGCCCCCACACCCTAAAGAATCTTTGACGGCCCCCCTGCCTATCGCTAAAGATAAAGGCAGTGTGACGCTCTACAGTAGCGTTTTCCAAAAAATGGTGTACGCGGTAAAATAAATGTGTTTTAGTATTTTTTTGTATATTTGAATTCATCTATTTGAATTATGGAGATGTCAAGTATCGATACACAGTTAAAAATTATATCGTACAAACACATAATTTTAAATAATAATAATAATAATATTGAAGATAAATAGCGACTTTTTTTACTATTCGAGAGAATTTGTAATGTGTGTTTAAATCACTTATCTGGTCGATTCGCCACGCCGGGGCCTTCCTGAGCCCGGGCCCCCAGGCTAGAGCCCTGTCAGCCCCCCCTTTGTGGGGGCCATGCTCGGACGTTTACACCACATGTCATGTATTATATTTAGCGTCCTTCCTAGCGCTGGTGTCCGGTTGAAAAAAATGCATTTTAAGAAAGAAAGATTTGTATTGTAGCTAAATATATCATATTTCGTTTTATGAACTACCTATTATTAATTTATTACAATAAGTAATTTATTTATCAATCACGTTGCTACCAGCTGTGGTTATAATTAATAATAGATACCTGTATATAAGGGTTAAGAGAAAACGGCAATTAAAATGTAAATAATATTATGTTGAAACTTTCTTAAATATATAATATCCAGACACATTATGTGTTATACAATATCGAAATTGAAGGAATATATTTTCATAATTCGATAAACCATTTATTTTGTCTACCTGCTAGTATTAAATTTATTTTGTATTTTTCTGTTCCTGTATCTTAACAATTACCTATAATATAATCAAAACTATTGTTATACCTGCATAATTAGGTACCTAATTCAATACATATTAATATATTATTAGGTGACAGGTAAGCGAGTATTTGGAAAATGGTGAATAACTTCTTGTCATCTAAAAGCGATTAACAGTAAACAATATGTAGAAGCCAAAAATTGAAGGTTTAGAGGGAAGACAGAATTAATTTGTTCTGTGGTTATATCCAGTGACATTCCGTGTGAGTAGGCAGGTCATGCGTTGCGTAGGGGTGGCACATTTTAAAGGGCTGCAAATGAAGGAACAAATTCAATTATAATATTAATACTATCGACTTAAGGTACTTGATGGAATTTGAATTTAAATTCTAATGGATTCAAGCTCTGTACTATTCCATTTAAGTCGTTTTTTGCGACCCGGGTTTCGCCTTTCGGCATCTTCAGGCGTCATGTACACTCACCAAAGGTAAACACACACTGACAACGAACACTCTTAACTCTAGCTTATATAATAAATCAATACAATAAAGTAGGTAAAAACTCCATTACCTACCTATCAAGTCAAAGGTCACAAAAATACAATAAACAAATCATGAATAGTTGAAGTGTCAGTAAAAAACCTAATTAGTAAAAACCCTATCTTATTAATAACAATTTAACAATTGTTATAATATGCTATGGAGTGTATAGTTATTAATAAGATATCTAAACAGCCTACCTCAACCCTTCGCCACTGCACAAAGATCATAGCCTTGGGACCCGCTTCAGGATGTTGGGGCCATGAACTCAATACATACATTTTGAGAGGGACGCGTCAAGGGTGTCTGCCGCTTAGGGTGTCATCCCAAATTGCACCCCCCCCAAATAAACATTTTTTTTTTGAAGAAATCTTGAAACATCATCAAAATGTATTCTTAACTAAATCTATGAAATATTTAACCTTTTAGACAATACTTATAACATTCTGAATTACAATATAAACCATCTGAAATCGATAGATGTAATGAATAAAGCACAATTTACAAAATAATATTTAATAAAATGAAATAAAATAAAAGTAAATTGCGCCACAGTTCTTTTTAACAAAAGAAATGTTTTTCGGACTTTTGCCGCCCTCTCAATCCTGCCGCCCGAGTGCTTCGCACCCTTAACACCCTCTTTTGGCGCGTCCTTGCATATTGAAACATAAATTCTACTAAAACTACTAAAACAGTAGTTATAATTTAATTGACCATGCAAGTCAACATAGTACAGACGTAGTAAGTACCTATACGCTTCATAACTTTGCACTCCGGCTCTAGGATGAAAATACATTTTTTTACATATTATAAATTATCTATTTATTTATATATTACTATATAATTATATTAATACAAGTGAATATCATTTAATTTAATTTTATGTAATGTAAACATGCAAACATCCATGTAAACATCCACGGTGGCCGCGCGGCATAAGCGTTGGACTATCACGCCGTGGATCTCAGGTCCGAATCCTGGGTCTGGCAAGTACACATATTGTTTTTCAATTTGTGTGTGAGTCAGGGTATGGACCTAATAGGTTGAGCAAGTGGCTGACATCCATTTCTCTTAAAAAACAAAAATCTGTTAATACAAACCTCTACTCTGTGGAGGCCCATATGATCCTATTAGGATCGGACATGGTCGGGAAACATGCAAAGAGCAAATTATATTCTTAATTCAATGAAAACAGATGAGGATCACTGACAACATTTTGTGTGCATTATTTATGTCGAATCTAAACAGCCTACCTCCACCCTTTACCACTGTGTAGATGGTATCAACTTGCAGAGGCTTTAATCGTTTAATCCATCAGTGAATTGATCTAGGCTAGTTGTAATTAAATAAAACTGCGATATCTAGGTAAAGGTTGGCCTTGTCATTATAGTAATAATTTACCCGTTGACATCGTGCGTATAATCGAAATAGCATACTTCAAGTTTCTTTTTTTTATTAATATGTCACGCCTTCGTCTTCAAAATGTCTTCAATTCAGCAAATAGATGATTGGGCTATTATGTTTTTTCGTCTATTTTTCCACAGTATAATCTTTCCGCCAGTTAGCGCGAACCGCACTTCGCGCCAACGGTAGCGGGAGAGAAAAGTAAAAGTTTTTGGTGCGCCACTGACATCGATTCGCCCAGACGATGTAACTGTACTGTAAAGAAAACATAGAAAACCGCCAAAATTCATTGTTGTCTATTTACCTCTTACAACTTCTGCTACCTGGATTACCCATAAAAATCATTAATTCAATTATCCATCAATTTAACTGGGATTTTTATATAGTTGGTAGGCATCATAACGGTAAGGAAAAATACGGATATTAAAATTAGAAACATTTTTTTGATAATTTATATTTTTAAGTGCTTTAATTAATATATATTATATTAATATGTCAGATCTTAACAGCCTACCTCCACTCTTCGTCACTGGTAGGTACCTATCTGAAAACATTAAAAATAAAAATATCTGCAAGTCTGTTTAATGGAAGCCAGGCGGGAACAATTTTCATAGCCAATTTCGGCAATATTTGATGAATTCAAGCATTTTAACCAAACCTAACCTAACCTAACCTAAGAAATAATTCAGTTTATCAGCTATTTTCAACATTTGATTCCGTTGGCTACCACTAAACAAACAAGAACCCAAAAATATTTTTCATTTAAAGTCAAAGGTAAACTGACAAGGATCCTATCTTTTTACTAAATATTATTTTGTGGTAATAAACATAATTAAAATTTAGATTATTAAAAGCTACCTATTTTTTTATCATTCTTCCGCTCCTAAGAATATAATATGGGCCTCCACAGGGTGGAGGTTTGTATCAAAAGATTTTCGTTTTAAAGAGAAATGGATACTAGCCACTTGCTCAGCCTATTGGGTCAATACTCTTACTCTAAGCACACATTGAAAAACAATATGTGTATTTTCCAGAGGTTGGATTCGGATCTGGGACCTTATTAGCCGACGCATTAACTGCTCAGCCATCGTGGTATCTACTAATGCACCTAAATAAAGATTTTTGACTAATTTATAGTTTTATATTTATTTATAATTTAAAAAAAAATCATCGTTATTTATAAATACCTAAATAATAATGTGTACTTATAACGTGAAATCTTTTTTATTTATATCACATCAAGCATCAATATTGTGACCATACCGAAACTAAACTGTAGTCGATTCTCCCGGGGCTCCGGGTTCGATCCCGATGACGTCGCAATAGATTTATGTGATTTCCCCAAAATCTGGGTTTTTATGAGATTGTTATACTACTGCAATACTGTTTCACTATACTACTGTCATTGGGCCGCATGACGTATTGTAATGTTAAAAAAGAATATATATAGAGCGAGGCATGGAGAGGTGTATGTTGGGCATCACGCGAAAGGACAGTAAGAGAAACGAATGGGTTAGGAAGCAGACAGGAGTATGCGATGTAATAGACGTTGCTAAACAGCTGGAATGGAGATGAGCGGGACACATTTTTCGCCGAAAGGATGGTCGCTGGACAAATGCCGTCATCCAATGGTACCCAAGGGGCACGAAACGGTCACAGGGTCGCCCTAAAAGCCGCTGGATTAACGAACTGATAAAGTTCGGTGGAAATACGTGGCAGCAAACGACACAGGACCGAGAGAGTTGGAAGAAGCTTGGGGAGGCCTTCATCCAGCAGTGGATTGACCCCGGCTGATGATGATGATATATATATCAACGAATCATGTGAATTGATCCGTTTTAATACGCTTACTAATACACTTACACTACTACTTCAATCTCATGCGGTTTAACTTTGTCCAAAATTAAATACATATACTTACTATCTATCAGTAAGAAAGAAGAATAATGAATAAAAAACAATAATTTAATTAATACTTTCTGTGCTTCTGCAGTTTGATTGAGGAATCTATTTTCAAAAAGAAATTTTCAAAAAAATGATGTGATCGTCTTGAATTTGTAATTTATAAATTTGGTTGTTGTCGGTTTGCGGGAAACCAGCGGCAAACAAATTTTAAATATTTGCAAGATAAAAAGAACTTTTTATATACGTTTTTAAATTTTCTGTTAAATCATATAAACTTGACTTGACTTGACTAGCTTAAACGATCAAAAAATGTCTACTTGATAGAAATAATACTGAAATGTCGATTTGATATGTCATATTGATTTCCATAGTAACGCACGTATATATTAATAATTTATTTGCTCTAGCAACCAATAATGGTGTCGAAATAACTTTTCACACAAAACAGAATTAACTGAAAATGATTTCAATTCTACTTAAAGATGGCTAAAAGTATTAAAAAGATGCATTGACATCGTGTTCTGATATATTCTAAAAGTTTTAAGTCTCTAGCTAGTCGGGAAGTTAGTTTAAATCGATTGCAAGATTTGTACCGGACAAATAAGAATACGAGCTAAGAAAAACGTTGTAAAAATATACCTAATACAAATGATTTTAATATTTGTTTAACCATAATATTGTATTTTATAAAATTTCCGCAAAACGATATTATCGAGAATTTTCCTAACCGGAGGTACGTTGCGTGTGTTTACTAGTTATAATATATCTATATTTTTTATCAACGCAAAATAATGTACGGATTTTTTTCTATCATAATAAATAGATAATTCGAATATTTATATGAAAAAATAACAACTTACTGTACCTACCTATAAAAATGTTTAAGTTTTAAGGCCATACTTCTAATAGATATTATAATGTACCTAACTGTCTAACCTAACCTAACCTAACCTAACTGTCTATAGGAATTTAACCAAATAATACATAATAATATGAATGCAATAATAACTCTCAAATCAAAAGGCTTCGATTTATTAAAAAAAAAAAATCATTAAATGCACTTCGTAAAAAATACACAATTCAATGGCGTTTTTATTATGCGGGTGGCATTCATGATTCAAACTCGCGATAGAATAATGCATTTCTCACAATTAAGAGAGAGATAGACATAAAAGAAATGCGAAAGAGACATCACTATAAATTCTATTGCATAAAAAGAGATAGATGTATTTAAATACGTGTACGATAAGATAGAGAGGATGCTAGTTTTTCCGAAGGTGTGAGTGAAATGAGCTAACCGTAGTGTATCTTTTACCGATGATTTTTAATGTTAAGACAAGTCACAGCAAGTACGTTCAAATAGAAAAGTGTGTCATTGACCTACATAAGATAAAATACTATTTAAGCTCTTTATACAGCATGACGGAAGTTCGTAAAAACAATAAAACGTTTGATTGTTGATTTTATGTTATTATTTATACTTTTATATATTTACCTAGTTCTAGGCTTTTGAGCTTTGAGAATCAATTTCTCCGCCGAATTAACTTAGAGATACATTGATACAATCGCGTTACAAATACTAGAGTTCGTAAACGGACACGGCAACCCTTGATGATCGGAGTAATCACGAAGAGATGCTTCACGTGGCTGGGACATGTGTTACGGATGCCGGCAGAGAATGCGACGTTCCGTATCCTTGTGACGCAACCTCAAGGGTTTCGTCGCCATGGCAGGCCCTGCCTCGCCCTGTAGCGGTGCTATAAGCCGGCTCGCACATCACAATGCGCCTTGTGTGCCTAACGGCCATAAATCAAAAGTTCTAAGACTTTCGACGAATGTTGCATCGTACATCCTCGCACATCTGCCCAGCGGCAAACGTCAAACACGAAAAAAGAGAAGTCTCTCGTCTGCCATTTTTATTGTGTTGATTGTATGAACAAACGTCAAACGCTCACCGCGATGAGCGAGCAATGACAGTGTAGACAGAGACAGAAACAGAAATGGCCGATGGCCGCAGGCTGTACGCTTGCGCGGAGGCGACATTCCCGAGATCGACATGCACGCTTTGGCCATTGCAACTAGACGAATGTCGCAGGGTCGCAGAGTTGCAGTTGCATCGGCCAATCTGCGAAGGTCCATTTGATAACGTTTGTTTCTTGGTTTACGATGACGTCACATCGACGAATTCGTCGTAAGACGCATGCGGCGAGTTCTGATATGCGAGCCCTCTAAAGACGGTCTACGCCCTGCATGTCTTGTGTGACGAAGGGCGCAGGATTTGGTGATGGACCGAGAGAAATGGCGCTACCTTGTACTTGCACTATGCCCTAATAATTGTGCAATTTTTTTTTATCGATAAAAGTATTTTTACTTTCTTCTTTTAATTGGACTACAAACTAAATCAAACCATAGTTTCTTCTATTCCAGTTAATCTCCAGCAGTCTCCGACCAATCCTGCACGTCAAGTAACTCATTTTCACTCATTTGATCCAGCGGAGCAGTTGTCTTTTCAGCATTTGCTTCTCATCTTGGGTTACCCTGAAGAATTTTTTCAAAACCCATACGATTGGCATATGTTTACATACCTACTTATTTAATTGTGCAGTGTAATATTTAAATACAATTATTTTTAAACATCAAACAGTTTTTCCTGTCATTTGATTGTCGTGAGAGACATACTTACGTTCTTTCTTTTTTCCCATGCCATTCCATATCGGAGGACATCCATCATCAGGACAATCTTTGGTTTATCGTTTGCTATTCGAAACAATTCTGTAAAGCTCCACTCTCTGCTACATTTACTGGTGATCTTATTTAGATAATAAACTGGATAATACTGCACGTTTGTCTTCTCGTAATTTGGTCGAGGTACTGTAGTTGTCTGATTTTGATACTACGCAGATTTTTTTTATCTTTTTCCATTCGTTTGAGAAGATCAACATTAGTAACCATGTTAATGCAAGACATTTTAAGGATACGTGCATACAATCTATTGTAATATAATAAAATTGTAATACCATTGTAAGACCATTATAATGGCGGTATACCATTATAATGGCGGTTTATCGCAAAGATTTTTTTACAATTTTGCCTCCAAACTTGTCAGTGCCATGCAGTAACATCCCTAGATAAAATACCGTAGTGCCAAAATGCTGCCCCATTCTTTTATACAGCATTTTTATTATCCTTTCATGAGTCCAATATTTAAGAAATGTGTTGTATGGATACTTTACTAACAAAATATCAGACTAATTATTCGCAAATCTGCTCGTGTTGTTTCTGGTCACCAAGGATGTCAAAGGGCAACGGAAGTAAACTGGATATCGCTAACTCGATAAAATCAGTGAGCTGATTTTTTTAATGGAAAGATATTTTCGTTATTACTAAGTTTAGATAGCTATTTCTATATATTCCAAATGATTCTCCTCGATTTGCCGCTCTTCGAGTAACTGCCGCCCCCAAGCGACGCTCAATCTGCCTACCCCCACGGGACGTCACTGGTGCCATGGGCCTTCACGCACCTAAAACCAACACTTTTTGAGAGTAGGTTTCGTGGAAATGCTCTAAAGATATTTGGTGTATTTGATCAAGGCAACTTAAAACAAATAATAAAATATCTAAGTAGGTAGGTACCTAATGAATTTGCAGATAATTTTAAACTAAAAATGAAAGGTAGCGGTTTTATAAGTCTGCTTAAGAGCACTACTTTACCTAGGTATGTCACTGCCTTTACAATTTTGATTACGCCAAATACTACATAAAATTTCCATCAAACGTACACCCTTAATGAAGTGTGCAATGTGGCATCATATATTGATAAATGTTGGGCATGATATAGATCACAATATAAATCAAACCGTAGGAAAGCAAGCAAGAGTTTGCGATGTGATAAATGTCGCCTATATGATGAATTAATAATGTACTGCATATGTCGCTTTCCGATTGGATAATCACTGCACAAATGCGGTCATACAAAGATACCCAATAGACACTAAATGGTTACAGGCATAGCCCCCACATCCTATAGCGGCCCCCCTACCTACCGCTAATGTTATGGGCAGTGTGATTTTCTACAGTAGTGTTCTTTAAGTGGTTTCCACGGAACCCTAGGGTTAAGGGTATTCCGTGTATTTGTAGCGATTTTTAAATAAACCCAGTTGATTTATTGAGTTGTTGGCACTCAGCATATTATGAAGCACTGATCGTGACCTCCTTTTGTGGTACCCAAGTAACATGGAATCCTTCGCCATATTTGATAAAAAACCATTTTGTAAGTCAGGAAACACACAAAAAATAATTATAAAATAAAATTCTACGCATGAATTGTCATTTAATTATATCAGTCATCATATTATCACAACATACAGCCACATATTTTGAAATTGGAAAATAGCACCGCAGCCGACTTTTTTAGAGCTATTAAAGTATTAGAGCAAATTTGTGTATTTAACTGGTCGACTTGCCACGCCGGGTCCCCTCTAAGCCCAGGCTCTCAGGCTAGAGCCCTGTCAGCCCTCCCTTTGTGGGGGCCATGGTTATAGGTCTACGATAAAACTAAAAATTTATTAAATCGACGAACTTTTTTTGGCAGTGCATCGATTATATTTTAAGGTTTCAAAAAATGATCCGAATCCTTCATTCGACCCCGGTTTATAAAAATGCTTATAATGGCGATCTGATAACTAGGGTATTGCCAGTTGCTATAACTAAAATGATGTATGATAGTATGAAATTACTCTAAATTAGTCTAGGTATAAATATTTATTTGTTACCTACCAGTGGCAAAGAATCCATCTTTTTCTTTTTTTTCAACCATGTCCGATCCTAATAGGATTATATGGGCCTCCACAGACAAGAGGTTTGTATTAACAGATTTTGTTTTTTACGAGAAATGTATGTCAGCCACTTGCTCAACCTATTAGGTCTATACCCTGACAGACACAAAATGAAAAACAATATGTGTACGTGCCAGACCCAGGATTCGAACCTGGACTCCAAAAGACTCCATACTATGCGATTATTTAAAGCCTACCTTCTTAAGAAAAATCGTTTCTAATTGCATATTGGCATAATCACTTGATTATTTTATATTCTATAAAAAAAAAATTACCAACGACAGATGTCGTGTAATATATAGGAATGTATTATATAGATTACAAAACAGTCTGCAAATATTGACGTAAATAAATGTCGAATTATTCCTCAAGGAATTGTGATATTTTTTCGTATCGACTTTACGTCACGTAACCGCAGTCAGTCTTTCGAATTGTATGACTCCTATCGCAGAGCCTAAAACCTTCATGCATAATATTATTGTCATGACTTCACTTTGTCCAAATTAATAAATAGATTGTTTTTAAAAATAAACATAAATTTTATGTAATGTTTTAAAAAATACGTAATTAAACTCATCGCCATAGATTTATTATAACTCTCATCGTCAGTGAGTTTTTGAAGTTTCATTGAATTTGTGTGTCGTTGTCATTAGTGTGTACCTATTCATTAGTAGTAATATCGTATTATCTTTTTATTTCTCGTAAGTATACCTGATAAGTGTGATCTTTTTCTCATATCTCCACAGCCTACCTCTTTCCATAAGTCACCCTTCGCCACCGGTATCTACCTAACTTGACAAAATGGATTTAATGTATTGAATCGTTATAGGTTTCGTTTTTGACCGTGCGTTGAGATCGCTATGGTTTTCAGGTATTTTCCACGTTATTTTAACTCATTACGAGCATATTGAGAGGGATGCATCAAGGCTGGCTGCCGCTGGGGTGTCATCACAAATTTCAACCCCCACCCAAATAAACATATATTTTTTTAGTGAAATTATTAAAAAAGTTGAAGAAAATCTTGAAGCCGCTATTTTATTGTCATCAAAATGTATACTTAACTATAACTATAAAATATTTAACTTTTTAAATAATATAAAATTCTGAATTATAATATTTATAAACCATTTTAAATCGAGATAGATATAATGAATGAAGCACGGAAGCATAATTTATAAAATAATATTTAATGAAATGGAAGAAAAATGCGTCACAATCCATTTTGTGTAATTTTGAAAGAAATGTTTTTTCGGACTTTCGCCGCCCTCTGAATCTTGCCGCTCGAGTGTTTCGCACCCCTAACACGCCGCTTGGCGCGCGCCTGCATATTGAAACATAAATTCTACTAAAACTTCAGTATCTAATTATAATTTAATTCACCAAGCAAGCTAACATAGCACAGACATAGCAAGTTAGAGTAGGTATACGCTTCATAACTTTGCACTCCGGCTCTAGGATGAAAATAATGTACTTAATATATATATATATTTTTTAACATATATTATCTATTTATTTCTCTATTACTACATATTAATACAAGTGAATATCATTATCTGTTTTATTTGTAAAAAAAATCTCAGTATAGTATATTCTTCATAACTTTTCACTCTGGCTCTGGGATGAAATGTAATATTTATATTTTTATTGTACTTATTATTGATTATTCAGTTGAAAATGTCCCTCTGAGGCAGACGAAACCAGTCCAGATTTATTAAATAATAAAAGTGGAATAAGTACTATTTTTTTTTGCGTTATATTAAACTAATCAATAATACAATCCAGTTCCATCATGAATAATTGACAGTTAACACAATAAAAGAAATTATTGTACTTGTCATAAAGAAATAATCATTATACAAACGGGATCAATATTTTTTTTTAAATTTAGTTTTTTAGTCGTGTACCTACCTGCTTATTCAAGTAAATATTGCAGTTATATATTATTATAAAGAAGATAATGGTTCTTATCAAGGCTATAGTGTCATAGGAGTCATTATTAAGCAGTATGACTCTCGTAATCAAGCGTGTAAGGCGCTGGTATTTCATCCAGACCCCCTGAGTTCAATATGCGGTGAGGTAACCATATTTAATTAGGTATGTGATTATCACAAAGCCAGGGTGTTTGTGATCGTTTCTAATATATTACTAAATACACTATCGTTTTACTGCACTACTGTCATTTAGTCGCATGGCCTGTTATGATATAAAAAAAAATGTTTTTTGACCATGTCCGATGCTAATAAGATCATATTTTAGGCCTCCACAGTTTTTGTTTTTACGTGAAATGGATGTCAGCCATTTGCTCAACCTATTAGGTCCATACTCTGACTCATTGAAATTGAAAAACAATATACTTGCCAGACCCAGGATTCGAACCTGGGACCCACAACGCTATAGGTCGATGCCACGCGGCCATAGTGGGGTATGTATTATAGATATTAATATTATATAAGAATTACATCATACATCACTTGATTCAATCGTAAGAGGATCGTATAGATGATATGGGCCTTTATACAGCGGAGGTTATAATTTTATAAACAGAATTTTGTTTTTACGAGAAATGGATGTTAGCTACTTGCTTCATCTATTAGTTCTATACTCTGGACTTAAAAACATCTTGAAAAACAGCATTTGTATTTTGGGCAGACCCGGGATTCGAACCGGGAACTCACGACATTATAAACCGTTTAACCATTAGGTAGATTATACCATTGGGTATACGGGCCACAGTTTGACGATCGCCTCTTTGCATAGGCACGCGGAGAAAACGTTTGCCTTGGTAAGTAGGTGAGGTGAGAGAATTTCTCTTGAGCACGTGATTCCGGTGGTTACCAACCAGCAGTTCACGAGCCAAAAAATATATTTAGTCAATCAATAAAATATGAATTATTTTATCGTGACAAATTATCGGAAACCGTTGCTAACTGTTATCGTTGAGAATTTATATTTTTATTCTTAAATAATAATATAGTGATTTTTAGCTTTTTATACTAATCGTTTAATTTTATACGTGTGAAACATGGACCCTAAGTAAGAGAGAGATCCAGAAACTTAGAGTAGCACAACGTGGTATGGAGAGGTGTATGCTGGGTATAACGCGAAATGACAAAAAGAGGAATGAGTAGATAAGGGAACAGACAAAAATTTGCGATATAATAGAGTTTGCTAAAAACCTCAAATGGAAATGGGCTGGACACACAGCTCGAAGAAAGGACAATCGTTGAACTAATTTAAACATCCAGTGACATCCAAGAGGTACGAAATGTCCGCAATGAAGACCTAGAGGCCGCTGGTTCGATGAAATGATAAAGTTCTGCGGAAGTACGTGGCAAAGCAACGCATATGACCGAGAGAAGTGGAATCAGCATGGAGAGACATTCATCCAGCAGTGTATAGATTCAGGCTCATGATGATGATACTTATAATTATTACATAGTATGGAATAATTAGAACTATTCACCAAATTTTCCATGTATCACCCTTCAACAATATGTTTTAATACTTACTATTAAAGTATTTTAGATACTTACCAAACAATCACTTATTTCTTAATGTCTTACTTATTTTTTTATTAGTAGAAAGGTTGAGCTCCGCTGATGGCGGTAATATGGATGGCTGTGCGGTTGAGTTTTGTCGTACCAGGCACCGTGAAACATCGACAACCTGTATTCGGCATATGGATTTGGATCACCCTGTATATTAATCGACATACGTGTCGGAAGACATGTAAGGCGTACTATACTCTTACATTACCGACAACCACCAAACCGTTAACGTTAAGTTTAGTTTAGGTGGTCCTGATTTTTATTTTTCAAAATTAATATTATTTTTCATTTTAAAATGTATCCAGGAATGTTTTATATATAAGGTATAATTTAAAAAAAATATCTCAACAACGAATCCTCGTAAAATATTGTGAACACATCGTTAGATAAGGTCATGGCTATAAATCTATATTAAAAAAATCCCAGCAAAATTATACTTCGATTTTTTAACCACGTTCGTTCCTGCCAAAAGTTGTTAAGTCGATATTTTAGGTATTTAGATTTAACAACGAATTATGTGTCTATATATAAATATGTGTGTTAGAAAAAAATTCAAAGCCATCCGACATAATATAGAACATGCACGTAAATCACAAAGAAATTAACATTATGCCTGATTTTGTCAAACTATCAAATTGCAATTACTCCATAACATGATTTCGAGACTTACTAACTGTTGGCAGTATATTTATTATAGCAGTGATATCATGAGCCTTCATAGAATATTTTTAAATATCTGTCATTTTAATTGAGATCTATGTATAAATAAATCAAGAATATTTATAAAATATTACTCAAAATAAACATAGTACAACAAAAAATAATAATGGGGATAGTTTATATATTACCATGCCCGATCCTAAGATGAACAGAGTTTTATTTTTACGAGAAATTGATGTTAGCCACTTGCTCAACCTTTTAGGTCTATACTCTGGTCCAAACACATATTGAAAAACAATATCACGAGACTATGAGCTAATGCTGTAACCGCTCGGCAATTGTGTGTGTTTTGTGTGATTGATGTCAGTATGGTGATCTCAGTGTATATTTTATTCTCAGATAAAAATAGGTTATATTTTGTTGGTTTTATGTATTCACATTATATCAGATCCCTTCCCCGATAATGTCATATATGGACGACCCCTACGGTAAATATTTAAAAAGGACAAATAGATGTACTCGTTCACGTACCTTTGAGATACGTATGGATTTATTTCATTTTACAACGTTTTCTTAGCTCGTATTCTTATTTGCCCGGTGGTTGTTTATCCAGTACAAATCTTTCAATCGATTTTTAACTAACTTCCCGACTAGCTAGAAATTTGAAACTTTTAGAATACATCAGAATACGATGCCAATGCGTTTTTTTTATATTTTTAGCCATCTTCTGTTTTGTATGAAAAGCTATTTCGGAAGAAATCCGTAATCCAATCCACTATTATTGGTTGCTAAGGAGGTGGTCCTAGTAACTAAATTATTAATATATACGTGCGTTACTATGGAAATCAACATTTCAGTATTCTACATTTGTTTGTTTGTTGCAAAATAGCAAAAGAATGATTTGTCGACAGTCGCCTTATTTGTCCAAAATTATTAATACATAGAAGTGTCAAGTTTATATGATTCAACAGAAAATTTGGTAAATACCTAAAAAGTTCTTTTTTTTCTTTTAATTATTTCATTGTATGTTATAACATAATTTACCACTGTATTTTATGTTGTGTGTGCTATGGACCATTAATGGTCAAAGAGGAAATGAAACAATGGGTTAAAATAATCTTACATGATGTAGATTTATTTATGTATAATTAATATTCAATTTACAGTTATTATACATGAAATTTTCGATTCAAACATTTTGTATTTTACTATGTTTATAAAATCAATAATTATAGTTACGTATATTATCAGTATGTACTAAAATTTGTAATCGTGTATATTATGTATCAAAGAGTTTGCGATCGATTCAAAAATATATTTTAAATTACTTACTGAAGGAGTGGAAATCAATTTATTTATAAAAGTATGCCAATAAAAAAATAAATAATACAATTTATACATTCGTGTTTTAAAACTAAAATAATTACTATTTTACAAAATTAAAAATACAATAAATAAATAAAAACATAATTGTCATTAGTCCTACGATTAACAGAACATTAAAATAAAAAAACGACGGCATATTTTAATTTAATATATTAAGTTACATTCATAATATAACACATGTATTTGTTCTAGGAAAATTGACAGAACATAATGATTTTAAAGTTAAGCGGATATAGTTAAATATTTAAATAGACGTTTAATAGTTTTGTTGTACTAAATCAGGGTAGTCAACCTTTTTATACCTACCGCCTACTTTTATTTCTGTTAGAAGTAAAATTTTCTAACCGCCCATCAGTTCCACAGTAATGGTGATTTATAAAGTAGGGAAGTAATTTTTAAAGTAGTTTTTAAAACCCCTACCGCCCACCATGAAAGCTGGAACGCCCACTAGTGGGCGGTAGGGACCAGGTTGACTAACCCTGTACTAAATTGAATATTTACGAGGTAAACTGCGATACAAATATACGTATTTTTTAAGTAAGTTAAAAAAACTGAGGTTGAAAGTTATAATTAATATAAATATCTAGAAAACTGTATTGGATTATTTTACTGTCCTAGTAAAATGTAGAAAAAATATTAAATTATTAATATTAGCTGTAGTTTTTTAATGAATTTTCACAGTTTACCTCTGAATCATAAAATAATGCTTATTGTTAATATGAGTACATGGAGATAACGTTCATTTATTCGGTATAAAATAAAAAAATAATAATAAATAATATGATACCTACTAGGCATGCAGAACAGTATTCAAATGTATATCATATACGTCTAGTAAAATTTCGTTGGTGGGTTTAACTCTAAATAGACGAATACACTGATGTTTATATTGATTGGTAAATTTAAAGAAATATCATTTATAATAATTAGTAAAATACTAACTGCCAGTTAAATTATTAGTCTTGTGTAATATATTAAATAATAATAAATTCTTTTTTGTTACATAATAAATATGCCTAATAGAATTATGTACGGATTATGTAAAGGGCTTTGGAAGTTAATTAATTTCAGTAATAGTTTTCTTTGTATCCCTTCTTAGAGACTTGGCGTCGGTAATTTATATAAAAACAGTGAATATTATAATAAAATGATTTTATATCTCAATAAGTTAGAGAAACAGGCATATTTTATACATTTTTGATGGGTAAAAAGTCATAAAAATACAACGGTATAAGTGTTAAAATTTAACATATTTATATATAATACAAAAAATACGACATCCGGCAGAATTTGAACCTACGTCTCTAGGAATTCGCGCCCATGTGCATTGACCACTATAATATAGGGTTCTTATCTAATTTCGACGAATTTGAACTCATGGTTCTTTTAAGCGCTTTCTAAATTCTGTCTAAATGTCTTATTCTTTCATACTTAAAGATTTTTTCTATTGATTATATATTTCTCAGAAGTGTTTTTTAATTATGTATGTTCAATAAAAAGAATGTTACATTCTTAAATCTTGTGAATTATTCGTTGGATAAAAAAATAGTTGTTAAAATTTAGTTTGAAATAGTATAAATCTAACAATACCACGAAACAAATTATATTATGCGATATTGTTATTTACTGTGGGAAATATGTTTTTTTTTTAATAATTAAATTATTTATATTCTAATTAAAAATAAAATAAAATTAATTGTGACGTGTGTTTTCCACTTACTGAAGAAAATTATTAACAGTGCGAACTAAAAAAAACGAAAACAAAAATTAAATATTTTTTTAAATTAATTTTCTATGTACATTTGTATGCGAAGGTACATTATAATATCACCTCACATAGACATTAAATTCTTAACGAAATTAATGCATACGTTCCAAAACATAGTGTGACAAAGCATTTTGAGATCTTAAATTGTTCACGAACGAATCGTGCCGTTAGGTATTTACATTAAGTAGATATAATAAAAAAAAAACAATAACATAATATTATTTTCTTACTAAAGGTACTTGGGTACAGCGAGAAATAGTTAAAAGGATACATAGGTAAGTAAATAATATTAATTATATTATAAATATCAACATGCCTGACAAGAATATTCCATACATCGAATTAAAATGGGTTGTTATATGAGTGTAATCAAAGACAGAGTGTACCAAAATATAATAACAAAAAAGATATTCCACATTTATTTAAATTAATTATTGACCACGCAGAGTGATTATATTTATACATGATATTAAAAATAACAAACAATATATTTTACTTTTAGTAATTACTTTCACAATTGTTATAATATTAGGTATAAGACTGATTACTTCCAATTAAAAATGTCTATTAGGAAGAAAGCTGTTTTATTATAAAATAATAATTCCGGAAATAAATACAAAAATAAAATATTACCAACATATTATGGGTTGCTGCCAAAAGTTGGTAAGTCGATAATTTAGGTATTTAAAGTTAATAACGGATTATGTATGGTAGAAAAAAATCAAGGTCAAATTGGAATTATTCCATAACATGGTTTCAAGACTTGCCAACTTTTGGCAGTAAACCCCACTGATTAAAATGTTTTTTTTTTAATAAATTATTATTTATTCGGCAATGCAATAATCAAGTTATAAATTGGATAAGTGTTTTATTTCACTTTAATTTTGGCAACGGTGTGATATTAAAAATATATATATAATTAACTTAGATTAAACAGAGAGCCTTTTCGTTATTAGGTAGGTATTCTCAACTTCGTCAATTTCGAAAATAAAATAATTTACAAACATATAATTTTACAACCCGTAATATTTTGGAAATAGAGATTCAACGGATTTATTTACAAGATCGCATGTTTACTCATACAATCGTTAAGAAGATATTTGAAAAAATCAAATTTACTTTTCATACAGGTGTACTGTTTATATTTAAAATAAATAATTAAAAAAAATACTTATTAGTATTAACTTAAAATAATATTTAAAACTATGTTAAAATAAACAATCACAAAGTTATTACCAACATTGTAGAAATGATGCAAACATAATAAAAATATATAATTCCCAAAATATTAAAAACAGGAAAAAAGCATATTTAACGTAATTATAAAAAAAATGAACTAAATATTTTACACGAAGAGAGTAGATACATTCGTATCGAATCAATAAACTAATAAATAAATTAAGATCAAATTATACAAAACATAAAAGTAAAAAAGCATAAAAAATTTAAAAAAAAGTTACAAAAAAAATTAAATCATTCAAACGCACCCTTTCGCATAATTAAAATAATTATTAAATACTAAATAACATTGCACTTGTCCATAGGAAATAATAAATGATGTAAGTAGTTATGTTTAAAGAAATTATTATTCGTCCCAATATTTTATTATTGGCGAATTTTAGTGATATAAATGTTTTGAGATACAATTATTAATTTATTTGTTAAAAAAATATTTTTGGCAACCCTAATTTTATGTTCTACTAATTTTTTTACGGTTTATTTTAATAATGTATAAATGTGATTTATCTTTTGTTTTTGATGAGTTCTAGACGGAGAACAAAAAAAATAATATATAGATATTTTTTCGGTGCGACTATTATAAAACAGGGTTGTCAAAAAATGTTATGTTTTAAATAAATAATAATTAATATATCTGTATACATTTTTGTTCGATATTATCTTGGAAGAATTATTTTGTAATAAATTGATTTTAATGTTTTCCAACCCTCACCGCGCAGGTCATAAATTATATGAGGTACCATTTTGAATAGCACGTGCTTTGCGATAGGTAAAATGCAGAAACAGTTAGAGATTTGAAAGTAAATATATCGAAAATTAGCAAACGCACTTACGTTGAAAAACAGCCATACTGACAAAAAAAAAATTCCAAACAATATTTAAACTCAATTTTCAATCCAATAATCATACTTACGAGTTGATTAAAAAAAGTGAAATTAACTGTGTTGTCAACAGCTGTATTACAATTAAAAATGAATGCAGGTTAAAAAATTGGTTATTCCTTAAAAATTGTATACTATAATATATTTTTATTGGTAATCTTTAATAAGACCAGTATGTTGTTTTTAAAGCAAAACTGGTGTAATATTAAAGCCTTTTAATGAGAATTTGTATTTAAAAAATACTAGATTTGACAATAAATTTGATAGTTTGGCAAGTTTGCATTAATAATGAATTAATATAAACAAGTAGAAGTGATAATATTAAATGCTACTGAAACCGCATTTGTTATTTAACAGTGTATTCTGCTCAAGTATCGTCCCCCGAATAAAAATCCCAAATATATTATTTTTCATTTTATTATTAATCAAAAACAACACAGTTTGACAGTTTTTGAGTAGACTGTAATTAATTATTTATAATTTAACTAATATTTTATCGTTCAACTTTTCTGTCGGACTCTGTATAAAAGTTATATTGTACATTATTATAGTGATAAAAAGCTATCCACAATTTGACCTATCGCATTGCAAAATGTTAGGGAGGCGTAGTAGCAAAACGCATTCAAATAAACCTAATCTCTTCCAATTCTTTTATGAATCTGCTGATGTTTGATCAGATGAGCTTTCTGCCTAAAAGCTTTCGAGCAGACTTCACATCTGAAGGGTTTCTCCCCCGTGTGAGTTCGCAAATGCACTTTAATATTGGACTTATTCAAAAAACCTCTATTACAAATATTACATCTATGGACAGGCTTCTCTTTACCAAGTAACCCACTCAAATCAGCAGAGCTTTGAAATGCAATACTGTGACTTACAGCCTGCTGCTGTTGCTTCTTCTGTGCTCTACTTCGCTTGCTTTTATTAGACATTGGAGTAGTAGTCGTTGTATGAGGGTAATTCCCCAATAGATGATCAGGGCTACATAATCCATCCGGTTTTAACCCGATAGCATAGTGATGCTGCATGTATCTTCCATTAAGGAGTATATTATCTGTCGTAGAAACGACATTTCCTGGTGGACTTGACGTTGAAATTATGTCCATCCCATAACTGGTCGAACTCGGCACTTCCTGTTTCACTGGTGGACCGTTTTGAAGTCTGTTTTGTAAAAGTGGCATATAACCATGTGTTAAAAGACTTTGAAGCGTTGAGCCACCATGTCCAACACTTCTTTGAATATAGTCATGGTTCTTATGATGAGATTCTTGTCCGTGTTTACTGTACTCAGATTTTGTGATAAATTCTATCTGAGCTTGTTGTGGCGAATGCGGTAGTACAAACTCTGAAAGGTTGTCTGGTGAGATTATTATTTTCGTATCTTGCTGTGCGCAGGTTCCTTCAAACCACGCATCTAAGTCCATCCAACTGTCCCGTGATCCACTTTGTTCAGGGTCTTCAACTTGAGATGGAACTGTCGTATCTGCTATTGCAG
Organism: Rhyacophila brunnea; assembly: GCF_057557595.1. Lineage (NCBI taxonomy): Eukaryota > Metazoa > Arthropoda > Insecta > Trichoptera > Rhyacophilidae > Rhyacophila > Rhyacophila brunnea. The sequence goes on along the minus strand of NW_028232904.1, from coordinate 22,134,088 downwards.
ATCCTATAATCGCAGCAATGTCCTCAATCGATGATATATCGTATATTTCTCCCTTTGTGCTGACAGAATCAGGATTTAGTTCAACACAACTGTCAGCACTTGATCCGTACAATTTAACTCCTGGAGAATCAGCATGAGCACAAGAATCAGCCGAGACATTGAGAAAAAGTTTGGAATCAGTATTTTCAGCAGTTGAAGAAAACATCTTGGATTCCCCGTCATTAGAATTCAAAGCGAAAACTTTAGTATCTTCCATTGCACTAGACTCCGGAACACATGTTGAACTTGATACAATATTTTGCTCGTTATTATAACCACTTTGTGATGGAAAATTGTTATTTTCTTCAGGGAGTCTTTGTGCAATGGCATGGTAGTGGTGTCCTGATATGCCATTGATGGATAAGTGTCCTGTATATCCTGTGAATGGAGGCAACGGTTTAAGCTCTGCCAGGCTCGAATTCTGCAATTGAGAATTGAGAATTAGATGGTCGAGGGCCTCCATTGAAGTCTTGTGAAACTCGTTCGCTGAAGGTGAGAGGTCCTCCGGAGCCATGATGTGAGGGCTGAGCGGGGCGGGGTGAGATGATACCTTGCTAAGCAGCATCTCGCCCTGCCAGGACTGCAGAAGGCTCTCCACCTCGGCGTGGTCCGCGTGAGATGCGCTCGGTAAGGCGGACATGTTGGAGGTGGCGCAATACTTCATCTTCAGCGAAGGCCGCTGATGACCGCCGGGAAAGAATGGACGGCGGTAGTCGCCAGGTGTTTTAAGACAGGCGTGTTACGAATTGCGCTCGATGAAGAATGAAGATCCCGTCAGGAGGTTGGCGAAGATTTTAAATTCATGTTGCAGCAGGCCGCCGCTGACCCTCGGCCGATGTATATTCTGTAACAAAAGAAAAATATTATTAGTTACGTATACAAAAATTCACAAGCAATTAATTTTGAAGTAGGTAATAATGATCAGTGGATATTTCAGACAAAGGTTTAGAATATACAAGTACATCCACTTTGATAGGTTCCCTTTGTAACCCAAAAGATATTCTGACTTTGAGTGTAACTATTTACTGTGTGCGAAAATGAGATTAATCATTGAATAGCCATCATAAAGACTGCCACGTAGGCTTGCCTAAATATTAAAAATAGTTAACCCTCAAGACTCTGGATTTCTCTAGCTTAAAATACGGCAATGGCGAAGGGTGGAAGGTAGGTAGGCTGTTAAGATCCGATATAAATAGTACACACTAAACTTTGTCAGTCAAACGTATTTTTTGTATTCATTGAACTAAGAATACAACCTGCAAATGGTACTGTTAGTTTTAAATTATTAAACCCTGCCTCAAGCAAACCGTAATAGTTTAGGCATTTATAAAGGAAAATAATAATTCTGACAGGTTCATCGTCAGTAAAAATACCAAGTTTGCTATCTCATTTCTTCCAGCTATTCGGGTAACGGAATGTAGGGATTGCTGGATAGCTATAATGTTTAAAAAAAATCACGATCCTGACTTTAGCCGACACGATATCGAAGATATATATAAATATTCAATTATTAATATTAGTATTTTTAAAAAAAATATGAGAATCATATGAAACAATTTGTTTCATTCCTTCTGCCCCCCTGGGTACCGGTAGCTGCGCTCAATGTCTTTGTCGTTGGGAAATTATCGAACTTATGTCTGCCGCTTGACAAACTTACCGCATGACTTGACAATCGTGTCGACAGTGCGACTCGCCGGGCTACTGACTGACTCATGAAAACTTTACAATGGCATCAGTTGATATAAAATGATTCGATAAAATAATAGACAGATATTTCATTGGTATCTTCGTTTTTTTTTTCTTTTATAATTTGTAGTTTATATATGTGTAAATCTCTGACATCTGAAGTATTGAAAATATTTCCAAAAACTGTAGGTAATAATCAAAATGTTTCTCTCAGTTTTCAAAATCATATGAAATGAGTTGATTTCTTCTGAAGAGTTTAAAGTTACAATATAAAGAAATATCGGATATAAATTCATAATTTATTAATACTATAAAATAACAGATACAATTCAATTTATACCGTTCCAACAATTAATATTTAGGTAGGTATATTTGTATTTTGTTGCGTTTTATCAACTAAGTATATTTATAAAAATATAAAAGACATAGTTACTATAAAATTGCATCCTTTTCTATTACTTATAGATATATTTATAGTTATTTTCTTTTATAAAGGTACGAGAAAAATTAATGGATAAATAACATAACGGAGACGCGGGTTTGGACCCTTCCTCTTCATCAGCGCCTAATAACTGAGGATCGGGACCTGGATAATTTGACCGTCGAACAGCCTTCTCTACAGGTTAGCCTTACTCCTCACGGCATTCTAAAGTAAGGCATGCAAGGCCTGTGGTTACGTATGAAATTGATACAACCATCTAGATTCTAGGACATCGAATGACGACTTTAATATTCTGATGCGGCATGTCTGAAATACAAAATGGCGCGGACGACACAAACGGGCTTTAATGTTCCTAATAATTTTGACCGTTGGCCCACGCACATCGGCTTACCACTTGAGCAAACTATTTATCTCTGCCTGACATAACGTTATGTATGACTATGTGAGATTTATTTTATAGTAGCAATCGAACATACAACACATATTTAATTACTAATGAATTAAAATTTATGTTGTAACACTTATATTTTCCCAAATAATATACAAATGCCACTAGTTTCAATATTCAATGGTTAGGATGACAGAGGTTTTTTTTAAGTCAGTGACTAATCTACTACTATTAAGTGAAAATGAAAAAATACCGTTGGTTTATATATGAGACAACAGAAATAAATATTAATCCAATTTTGTAAAATATTAAAGACATATGGGTTATTAATTATAGACAAGAGGTATTGTATTATTTTATAATAATGGTAGCCAAACAAACAAAAAATCGCCGATTGCATGAAAATCCTTGTAAATAAATGTACACGAATAAAAAAAAAGATTCTAGTCTTTACGAGGTGAACGAACCACTAGCTGTATCAAAGTAAACTGTAGTGGCCAAGGGTTTGCGCAATTTTTACTGTACTGCGCGAAAAAGTTGAAGTACGCCGTGCGAGGAAAAATTACGAAAAACACAGTTTTGAAATAAATATATTTTATTATTATTCTGCTCGTTTTGAAATGATTGAATAAAAAAATTGTGTGTAGCTGTAGAGTCTATATAATATTTTTGTCCTGTGAATGATTTTATTGAAAAGCGGTCACGGTTAATAATTTAACTTTAAAAAGAAGTCATTTTTTGGTTAATTTATCGAGATTTTGAAATGCTTTGCGTAATAAATGTTAAAAAAAATTGAATCCTTTGGCTAGCGTAGTAATTTCATGTACATTTTATATTGGCGCTAACTGTTTATATTATAATATGTACATTGAACAGATGTTGGCTTATAATATAAGGCTATATTATGTTTGTTAAAAAAAATAAGGTTCTATTAACCAAGCCGAAATAATAAAGAAAGGATGTAGATACTTCGCCTATACTACTAATATACTGTTCTTCGTGAGAATCTTTTGGACATGATATATCCTGCGGGAAGTTAACAATCTGAAAAAACTCGAAGTTTTTAGTCAGGTCGAAGGTCGGAGTGGAAGAGAAGGAGTTTTTCCAGATGGAGAGACCAAGGTAATATCACATTTTTTTATTGACATATGTGTGTCAATTCATCACTTTCCGTCGGGGTCACCATTTGTAGTTATTACTTATTTTATATGGATACATACAATTGATTAATAAACTCATAACTGTTTTGTATGGTATTTTTTTTTTCATATCTTTTTTAATATTACATGATAGTATTAATGTATTATTTTGTTAGTTTAATGTCTATTGCGGACAAACCACGGAACAGATAATAAATATAATACCGATAGGCTATATTCAATACGCCGCATATTGATGCAGGGTTTTGAATGTGTGAGTGTCCTACGAATATGAAGCACGCATTATGCACGTGCAATAGTGTGTGTAATACACCAACATTAAATGAGCGTAAATGCATAAACCGAGAGCAGTTTTCAGTATTCGACGTAAAACGTATTATTGACACGTGTGTAAGTTTAACCCGGATTCTTCCTTACTCGAGTCGGTTACCTGCTATCGCCTTACACGTTATATATTTCAGTTCCCATTATTTATGAGTTCCCTGGGACAAACACAGTATGTGCGGAGATTATTTGTGAACCGCTAGATTGAAAGGTTTGATATCGACTACTCATTATATCTAATATAAAAATAATATCATAAGTGACGAGTACTTCATTATTGACTGAAGTTGTTTGTTCTGTTTGTTACTATGGGTATCGCCGAATGACGAGAGAGATGGAGACAAAACATGTAAATGTCTCTCAGACATGAGATCTCGAAGAAAAAAGAAGAACTAGGTATCTGATAAAATCAATAAAAAGGTATTTGTTTTTTTAGATACTGTAAGTAGGTATTGAAAATAATACCCGTGATGAAAACTAGCAATCTATTAAAAATTTAGAACGGGACATATAAAAACAAAAATTCTAAAATAAGAACGAAAAAACAAGACGCGCTTGCAAAATATCAATGAATCAATGTTTTTGTCATTCATTGAAGATTGCGCCGTACTTCGGATCTTTTTGTTATATTTTTTACGTTAGATATAATCTGAAAATAAAAGTGGTCCATTCGAGTGAATAAATAATTAACTATTTAATAAACGATAAAATTCTGACAACGGTGTATAAAAAGAACACGATTGATATCAATTTGCTGTACTACATACAAATAACTTAACGTCTGCAATGTTTTTACATCCAGCTAAAAAGTATTATAACTACTTAATATATAATACGTTTTATTAACTTTTGGGCGATCCGGTATTCCAAACATGTGGTCTTAATTCAATGTTTTTAAAACAACTATATTTTTTATTAATTTATTGATTTCTCATGGACGGTTTCTTGATAAAAATGTAAAAAAAAGCATAGGTGTCATCGATATACTTATCGAGATGATGGTAATAAATCATTTCATTATCGTCGTTTTTTGGTATGTTTCGAAGTGAAAGTGAAAAGCTCTAACGAAGGGCAGAACACTCTGATCCTAATGGGTGGTTGTGGTGCCGAAGGCGGCCAGGGGGGAACTCACTACTATATCTTTAAATTTATAAATATAATCTCTTATTCTTTTTTAACGTCGCGTATTGCTAAGCAGCCGTACAATAACATTATATAGTATCTATAAATGCATGTTTAGAACAAGTCGTTGTGGCAATTTTATGAAAAATATTAATTTATCGTTAGAATCTTATAAAAAGTACGTAATTGATAGAATTTTGCATTATTAGAGTCTGAAGAGGTCGGATCGGAGGTAGGATTCGCATATGTTTTAAATCACGAATATTATGTTGATAGATGATTTATCGTGTTCTCTCTTACATTTTGTCATATTAGGGGAATGGGACAATGGTTAATAATCAATCCTCGTAAATATGCATGACGATGTACTTATTTAATTATTTATTTGAGCTTTTTAAATTTGTTTAGTGGAGAAACTAGATATTAACTAATTAAGTATTTTAATATAATATGCAATATAAAAAAAAATTGTTCCAAATTAAAAACATCCTTATTGACCTACAAAAATTTAATTTATCAACCGGTGCATCTCTAATCCTTTGTGTACTATACCGAGCTCAATAACTGAAATCGAAATCCACAAAACACAACATCGGAATACATTCGATGCAAGCGAATCACTATCGCTTTTATAAAGCGCTCCCAAGGGTCAAGGTCACTTTTGGCCTGCACACACTGCCGTCGCTTGCGCCGTTTCGGCTGTCAACCGCGCCGCGGACATACGTACGTGACATAAGACCTTTATTACATTGACACACTTTCGCCCGTGAAAAGTCCCGTTATGTAGGATGGACTTCTTTTTTTGAATTTAATACACTGTACACGAAATGTCAGTGTATTATTTATTCATTAGCGTGTTTGGGTGTATGTGTGTTTGTTTTTTAATGTGTGAAATGATTGATAAGAGGTGAGCAATAGTTGGGATATTGTTATTAATTTTGGAAAATAAAAATGATATGATATTATTATAGAAAATTTTACTTAATATTCACATATAACACCACAAAAAATCAATTGATTTTTGCCTCAACAAGCGTATTATGAAAGAATACAATGCACCAGTACTGCCGAAACTGAGATGACTGGATTATGCCACGGGGAGTTTAAGCCAACTCTCACATCTAAGCTCGTCTCGTCTGCAACGTGTCGAATACGTCAATGCGACGTCATCGTTATTCACAAAACATACGTTATCTTATGAACCTTCGCACACAGCTGGAATAAAACATTTTAGTTTGAAAAAAACATCTGGAGGCACATGCAACTATTTTCACCCGGCATGCAGCGTATAGGGTATAATCCCGAAATGTCGCACTCCTTCATTCATTTTGGCTTGCCGAGTGACTGTCCTCACACGACCGTGCTATACGCACATAAAAAAGTTGCATGTTGCGCTCAGTTTTGATTTATGACTATTATTCCAGTCGAGACGATTTTCAATATGCGACTGAGCTAAGGATGCTCGCCGATAATGATAGCTTGGATGGATAATGAAAGCTTTTGAAAGTACCCAAGCTAAAGCTTATTTGAGTCCATGGCAGCCTACTTCTTACATTCTCAGTAATAAACAAATGCTGATGCTTCACACCAAATGTAGACTCCCATGATATGCCCGATTAATACTGGGTATGGTGCGGGGTGAATGTGGCTTAGTAGTGCCATTAACTTAAATGTATAGTACTTTCCAAATCGCTTTAAACTCAGTTATAGTACGCTTGAATGCGTGGTGGCCTCAGTCTTGAGTAACTACTCCTGTCATAAAAATACTGTACACCAAACTTAGGGTTCCATGATATGCCCTGTTAATACCGGATGTAGTGTGATTTAAAACGTAAGCCAGTAGAGTCTGTCAAAATATAGTGTTATATTTTACTATGCATTGGTAAAAGGTTTGCCAATAGTGTACAATTCAAAACACGGCAATCATGCCTACACATAAATTTAATATATTCAAACATTAAATTTGAGTTTTTTTATAGATTATAATCATTACATAGTAAATACATCTTTAGATAAGTCAATTTAATAATAGAAATACAATAATTAATTGTTATTAATAATTATTGTTGAAATTTTAAAGAAATTAATGAAATAGAGCGGTATTATGTTAAAATTTAAATGTGTTTTAATCATAATTTAAATTTGGTAATGTTTTATATTATTTCAAATTTCAAGTCTAACTCATGTCAAGTCAACCGATATCTAATTTTGATAGTACCTATTATACACGCACGTTTTTGATTGTATTTGTTGTGTTTTGTTTTCTATAGGATTCGAATAATGGTAGAATATCGCTTGTTTATTTTTTACTGAGGACTTTTTTAAATTTCACTACAATAAAAATAAATAATATTTTATTTTAAGAAAATTCTTCATTGTCAAGAAAAACCGGTTTGCATATTAAAAAAACTTGCAAGTGTGCCTAAGAAAACTTTCCTTTTTTCTACATGAATAAATTATGTCTTTTTTATTTTGAATGCAGTAAAAAACTGTGCTAAAACTCACCTGTTTGTTCAACGTCTGCGTCAAACAACCAGTAGTTAAATATATATCTACATAAAACTCTATAATATTACTTGATAATGAAAACTGTATAGAACGCAACGTAGGAACATCTATTATTATCATATATTTTATCGATTATCATAATATAATAATACTAATAATGAACTTAATTATATATACATAATATGTAACACTATAACACTATATAGTTACTATAACTACCTACTTACAAATCTCACATTACAATTTTTAAATAAATCTATCATGACATCTTATTTCTTACTATATGAACATTTTTCCCTTTTTTATAGTCCAAGACAGAGTGCCTGTATCAAATGCCGGTGAGTGGATCAAATTGTTGCGTTTTGAATGTATGTTTAAATGAAGAAGAACCCTCGACAATTTTTTGTTGTTATATAAATGCACATATTGAAAAAAACGATCACTTACAATCTGTAGTACTACGTAATTTACATTTTTCATTTTATACGAATTTTCTAAAAATCTACAGTTTTTGTGGGTAATTTTGACATGGGCACATGTCAAACTCAGGAAACTCATAAATAGTGGAAACTGAAATACCAAACGGGTGTAGAGAAACAGGCAACTGATCGCGAGTGTGGAAGAACATGGGATAAACTTCAACACGTATAAAGAATTATTGTCCTTAGTTCTAACTACTGCTCTCATTTTATGCACTGACACTCATTTAATATCGGTGTATTTAAAGATTTCAACACACATTATTGCACGTATTATAATGTGTGATTATTTTTTCGTAGTACACTCACACATTCGAAACCCTGCGTCAAAGAATAGTGTATTGGGATTATATTTATTATCTATTATGTGGTCAAACCGAATCCTGTAGTTTTTAGGGTGTTTATTGCTGACATACAACCTGAATTATTTTTTATTGCCTATATAAGTAATAACTGTAATACAAATTATTATTGTGTTATTTTAATTGTTAAAAAAAAAATTCAATCATGTCATATCCTTTATACACTATCCCCACATAGGTATTTCCTTATTGACTCCAATACAAGTGCAAGCCTTTATTGATATTGTGGAAAAGAATGAAATACGTGTGCATGTGAGATATTTTTTACAAATATATATGGCTATTATAAACGCATGTTATATTTTCGAGTACTTGTGTATGTACATGTGTAAATTTAAAAATAGAACACGGTGTTCCGAAGACCACTGAAGCTTTCTCCATGAGTTTTCATCTTAATAAATATAACTAGTATATAATGCAGATATTATGTTGATACGGTAGATTTAATAGTGCTCGTTGTCAGTGTGTGTTTACGTTTGGTGAGTGAACACGACGCCTGAAGATGCCGAAAGGCGAAATCCGGGAATGGTACAGAGCTTGAATCCATTAGAATATAAATTTATGTGTTTATGGATAATTAAACCCGTGATAATCAACGTTAGGATAATCAAAATCCGGATAATAGTGTTTCAATATTTTTTTAAATCTATAATAAATGAGCTACGTCTGTGTAGTGTAAAATGCATAACACATTATTGGCGCATAATCTGTGTTACGGTATGTGAGGCACATCATGTATCAACTGCATAGCGTGCATTGGTTTATTATATTTTATGTATTTTAAAATTAATTCCGGACATTCAGTTCCGCTGGCGTGCAACAAACTATAATCTATCGTGATATAAAATTTAATATAGATAAATAATGAAGAAAAAACGCAAATATTTCGCGCTGGTCGGGTGCACTGCAATGTGTTTGTCATATCCGCGGTAAAACAATAAAAATGGCGAAACAAGCTAACTTAATCTTTGAAAATAATTAACATGAATATTTTACTTTATGATGCTATATTACTATCTAATAATTATATTGATCATATTTAGGAATAATTCCTAAGTAAACATCCTGTGACGTCCCGTAGATTGAGCGTCGCTTGGGGGAGGCAGTTACTCGAAGGGCGGCAAATCGAGGAGAATCATTTGGTATATACCTAAACTTGTATCTACCTAAGTACCTAGTAACGAAAATATCTTTTCATAAAAAAATCAACTCACTGGTTCCTCCATAATGAAAATATATACTTACCTAAGTATATAATTAAAAATGAAACTACATTGCAATAAGACAGTAACCTATACTGAATATTTTTGACAGAATAAGTCTTAAACTTAAACCTATCCTACAAAATGTGTCCACTTAAAAACTTAGATTTTATGTGTGAAGATATATCATAATATATAATAGTAGTTTACTGTCAATTCTTGATACAAAGATTGATTAGAAAATAATATATATGGTAGATACTCATATTATATTTCACATAACTTGCCTAGATACCCAATTGTTCTTATATGCATTGTAGTTTGTCAATAAAAGAAGTATTTAATGGAATTAACAAAGATAAAATATAAATTTGAAATATAATAGAACACTTCTAATAATAATTATGGTAAAAATTGAGTTTTTCAAGAAAAGGCTTGTAAGTTTAAAAAATATGTAATAATATTATAACAATACTGTGTCGTGTGTTGCAACCGAGATAAATTTTCAATGTCGGCATCTCAAGCAGCCATGTCAAATAAGTCAGTCAGTCAGTAGGCGAGACACTAATACGAATGCGTCGCATCGCTGTCTCGCTCACATTAGTGCGGGAAAAATTGAAACAGATGAAACGACAAATCTCCCCCGCCCCTTTTCTCTTGCCCCGCATTACCGCAAAAGAAAAACTATGTAAGCACGGAGTGAAATATTTGGGACAATGCTATACCGATCGTGACAACGTCATATTATATATTTTTTATTGTTGTTATTGTTTATAATATTATTGAAGTTTTTTTCTATAATATACACAGTGTTATTCCGTTGGTCGTATTTTATAAAGCAAAAATCATTATATACTAAATGCCGCTGATTCGATGATTGCATTCTGATAGTACTACTTTACGTTAGAGAATCATGGAACATTATAAAAGCTCAAAGCAACCATAAACTGAGTTTTGAGAATAGATTTTTGCGATGAATACTGAGTTTGTTAACGAGGAGATACGAGAGCAAACTCAAACATCACGCTGTGAGTGAAGAGGACATTGGACCTGGTTTGGCCACGTGCAGTGGCCTGGATTGCCTGTTTTTCAAGCCAACCGAATTCTGGCTTCCTATAAATCCTCTAAATAACATCTACTAAGTGTATACGGCGGAGCTACGGGATACTGGTAGGTATAACATGCAATGACGCAAGATGACTAACAAGCGACAGGGATTCTTGGAAGCACCGTGTAGTATTCATATTTTCCAGCTAAAGAGCCGACATGGCCGAAAAATAAAAATAAGAAATTTGATGTTAAAGTGATCAAACATTTAGTATACCTACTTACTATTGGACAAAATTGTGATATAGGATCATATCATTTATCTCGTCACCCCGCCACACCCCCACCCTGAGTCCGGGCCACCAGGCTCTAGAGCCATGTCAGCCCTTCTGTGTGGGGGCCATGGGTATTGTATAATTTCGCTAACATAACTACTTATTTCCATTTTTGACCATGTCCGATCTTAATCAGATAATAATATGGACCTACACAGAGAAAAGGTTTGTAAACACAGTTTTTTTTTTGTTTTTGCGAGAAATAGATGTCACTTTCTCAACCTATTAAGTTCATACTCTGACTACAAACACAAATTGAAGATCAATCCGTATTTTCCAGAGTCAGGATTCGAACCCAGGATCCACAACATTATAAGCCGACGCGAAAGCCAATATAACGTACTAATTTATATTTTTTAAATACATATTAAGAATGTAGCCACAAACAAATAAAGAATCTAATATAAATTTCGTAAAAAATATAGACTTAGGGTCTAATTAATATCGGCCGATGTTTATTTATATAAAAGGAAAATCTAAGGGTTTCAGATTTGTCTCTTCGTTGAAGTCTCTTTGTTATAAAATAATATTATAACGTGCAAACCACTTTGTTTTAAGTAATTGATTAAAAATGTGAGTATAATTACCTATGTTCGATTGTATAGGCAACTCAATACTTATAAATAGTTCATTAAATAAATGTATTATAGTTAAAAAAAAAAAAAAAAAAAACTACACATTGACAGCTTTTTGGAGGTATTCAGTTTATCCCAGAGATGTCTATTTAACGGACAGTTTATTTAAAAATATACGGGGATAAAATATTTTGTAATTTAAATTTGTCTTATTCTCCTTTGTTTTTTGGCCTATAAACGACACTGGATTAAAGTGGTTTTATGAATTCATTTTGAAAATTACATGGCAACAGAATGAAAAATAATGATTGGCAACAGGAAATCTAGAAGAAGAAATATATAAATATTTATGTGTCGGTTTGATAACGATATTTAGTATATTATGTTTGTGTTTTATTTATATTTAGACAATTTACCAGAAAACTAATAGGTTGCTAAAATACCTAACGGGTGTGGAGTAACAGGCAAGCTATTTCAAGTGTGGGAGATCGGAGAAATGGGATAAACTTAAACACGTGTCAATAATACGCTTCTACTTCGTTCTGACAGCTGCTCTCGGTTTTTGCACTGATGCTTATTCAAAATTTGTCTATTTGAAGGTTGCAATACACACTATTGAACGTCTACAATGTGTGCTTCATTTTCGTAGGACACTCACACATTCAAAACCCTGCGTCAAAATGTAGTGTATCGGAATTTTATGTATTATATCTATTTTAAAATCAGTGATGAATTATTATCCTTTATAAAAAGTGCACACTAAACTATTTCAGTCATACGTATTTGTGTATATGTGATAAAAGTGTATATTATGATTTTTGTCCGATCGCCAACAGCATACTTAAACTATTATGATTTGGTTAGGCAGAGTTTAATTTAATTTTAAAAACTAACCAGCACCATCTTGCACCGCAAATTGTATTCTTAGTTCAAATGACTGGCAGAGTTTAGTGTGCACTTTTTATGTTGAATTTTAACAGCCTACCTCCACCCTTCACCACTTTCAAATATGTACCACGATACACTAATAAAAATTATATTAAAATCTACTGTATTAGTCGACGATTATTTCGGTTGTCACGCCATTTTATTAATACCTACTAAAATAGGTATCTGATAATATTATATTACAATTTATGTTTTCATTTTTTAAATGGTATTTTCAGAATAAATATTTACTTAATTAATAGGTCCCACGATTTTTCTGTTCGTGTAGATAACGGATTTTTTTACAGTATGCATGCTTGAATGATTGTGTTTATAAGACTTCCTAAGTGATATTATAAATAAAATCAAAATGTATATTACGTATGTAGAACCAAGTTACCAAATAAAGTATGTACGGTATCTATATAAGATTGTTAACTTAAAACTTCTATGTTTACGCCTAACTTATGTATTGTGTTAATGTGATAAGTAAATAAGCTTTCCTTGTTCCGTGAGTTTGCCCTACATGTTTTTCCGAGCGCGTAAATAAAAGGGATTAAGTAAGTTAAGTTGGTATTATACAAAGCTTGAGCCGTGGAAATGTTAAACGGGACATTCAAAAGTGGGTACATAGCCAAAGTACATGTATATAGGTACGTATTATGTACTTTGGTTCGGAGATTGAATGGTGGTTATTGGGCACACGGGACATAGCGGTAAGTCAAACAGGCAAGAGTCGCGTATGTCAGAGTGTAACTGGAGTGGTGTCGAACCTTTTAGGAGGCTGTTGTGTCGAGTTGATTTTTATTTAATAGCAAATACTTACAAAATAAATAAAACATTCAACACCTTTTAAAGCAATTAGCTTCCAATTCATAAAATTATAATAGTTAAATACGTACATACGAGCATTGGTAGCACACATTAGTTGAACACCTTACGCTTAAGACACAGTGGTAAGTCACTTTTGAAAATACTATTCGGGCACCTAAATGCACTCCATGCCAGTCTGGTTCTGCAAGCAATCTTGCCATACACAGCACCGTCAATTGACATCTGTTAGCGCGGCATGGAAAAATGCATGTTGCGCATAACGCATGAAGATTATAAAATAAAACAGTGAATAAGGAATCAAACAAGAGTAAACAATGTCATAAAGGTCGCTAAGCAGATGGAATGGCAATGGGCTGGACAAATTCTGTCATACAGTGGTACACAAAATGCCCACAGGACCTTTCATATATGCATGTGAAACATGTACTCTTAATGTAAGAGAAATCCAACAATTACGAGAAACGCAACGTGGCATGAAAAGACTCATGTTGGGCATAACGCGGAATTACCACAAAATAAACGAACGGAAAGCACAAAATAGTACACGATGTGATGAGCTGGACATGTCGCACGGCAAATTGACAACCGCTGGACAAATACCATCATACAGTGGTACCCAAGGGTCACTAAATTACCACAGAATCACCCTAATACCCGCTAGATGGACGAACGCATAAAGTTCGCTGGGTGCATGTGGCACCAAAGAACTAGGGACCGATAATAGTGGAGGAAGCTAAGAGAGGCTTGCATCTAGCAGTTTATCGACCCCGGCTGATGATGATAATGACTTCTGTATTCTAGTGTTATTGTTATATATTATAGTCATCTGACAACATTTTTAAAAGTTTATAAACTCGTAATAGGATAATATATAGCTGGTAGGTACTCATCTATGAATACAGGCATTGTTGATTAAGTATGTCAAAGTGTTGCATGTATTTATATGAATTTAATTCAGCCTATTGATTGTCTTATAAGTGCATCTGACGTAGTTGCCGATTGGAAATATAGAATCATTCTTTCTTTCGTTATAATATGTATTTTTATGATTCATCAAATTTGTTCATCGAAAAATAAAATGTTTTCATTCACTATGAAACTGTAGGCGGTAAATTATTTATACAAATTAGATATCCACAAAAAGCAGTGGTGACAAAGTGTTTTATTTTAGGAAATTGTATTTAATCAGTGCATCAAATGGTACACTGTGGTTGTTAAACGGAGCATGTAACCACGGATGAGATTTAAGATATTTTTTTTCAAACAGTCCAAGAAAATATATACGTATCTAAATACAGGACCGTACTTTAAAAGCTTATTCTTATTAAAAAGGTAATTTTAATACTAAAGTAAACAGTACAGATAAATTTAAAACACAAAAAATGTTGAGTGACTTCAAATGTTACCGATATAAAATACACAATTCGTTTACGTGACAAACTTAAATGTATATTATGATACAGACGTAAATATTGAAATATATTTATGTATATAGAATAAAATTGTGCCTACTTACAGTCATACCTAGAAGGTAACTGACTTCCCTTAATTTTGCATTCCCTACTAAAATCGATAATATACCTATACATACTTTATATGTAGAAATAATATGACAAACACTACCATATCTGGCAGTATTGACAACTGGTACAGAGGTAGACGATTATTATTTAAATTACTTAAAATATAATATGCAAGGACGTCATATATAAAAAAAATATTACTTTTAATAGAAATAACATATAAATCATATCACAGTTGCAAGCATTCGTTTTTGAAATTTATAACAACTCAGATAGCGTAGTTGCTAGTAATTATTCAGAATACTGACAGATGGACCAATAGTTTAATAATTGATAAGAGTATAAACGATTATTAAATGAATAACAATTAGACATCAACCAATACGTTTGAAAGATAATAATAGTATAATAATAGATATATATAACAAATTGTTCTAAAAAACTGATTAAGTAGTTATATTATAAAATATATATTGTTATCGTACTTATATTATTTCTCGCATAAATTATTATTATATATAAATTAACAATTTGTAAAAATGTCTAAATAATGTAATATTCTTAGTACGGCACTGTTATGGATAGAATTTTTTCTGAATTAATAAATGCCCTAAATAATTTTGGTTTGGAAAGTAAATGTTATCTCACACTTTTCGTGGTGGTTATTGTTAGAAAAACATTTGTTATTTTAATTATTGTAAATTTAATAATTGGAAAGCGAGAGTTAAATAATTACAAGATAAAAAGAACTTTTTAAATACTTACAATGTTTTTAAATTTGCTGTTGAACCATATAAACTTGACTTGACTAGCTTAAACGATTAAAAAAAATGTACTTGACATGTCATTTTGATTTCCATAGTAACGCACGTATATATTAATAATTTAGTTGCTAGGACCCCAGACCCCTAGCAACCAATAATGGTGTCGAAATAACTTTTCATAGAAAACAGAATTAACTGAAAATGAATTTAATTCTACTTAAAGATGACTAAAAATATTTTTAAAAAATGCACTGGCATCGTGTTTTGATATATTAAAAAAGTTTCAAATGTCTAGCTAGTCGGGAAGTTAGTTAAAAATCGATTGCAAGATTTGTACCGGACAAATAAGAATACGAGCTAAGAAAAACGTTGTAAAATAATATAAGACCAATGCCATGATCATTGTACTATAACCCAATGTGGAAATATCTTCAATCATCTATGACATACAGTCTATGTCTGTTTCATCTTCTTTCTGCGGTTTCCCGACCTTCATTTTCGCCATGTGCAATCATAATTAGTAATGTGATAGATTTTCGGTACGTTTTAAAAAAGGTTTAAATTTTAAGTAAATATCATTTTAGGTAACACTAAAAATACGCAAAATATAATTCAAAAAATAATATTAGGTACATAGTTTGTAGTGATTTATTTTAATATTTTAGCGTCTTATTGTTAGTAAGCACAGAACAGATAATAAATAGAATACCGATAGGCTATATTCATCATGTTGATGCCTGGTTTTGAATGTGTGAGTGTCCTACGAAAATGAAGCACGCATTATGCACGTGCAATAGTGTGTGTAATATACTAACATTAAATGAGCGTAAATGCATAAACCGAGAGCAGTTTTCAGTATTCGACGTAAAACGTATTCTTGACACGTGTGTAAGTTTAACCCGGATTCTTCCTTACTCGAGTCGGTTACCTGCTATCGCCTTACCCGTTAATGTATTTCAGTTCCCATTATTTCTGAGTTCCCTAGTAGTAAGTAATTCATGATAATTTATATAATATATTTATCAATTCTTAGTATTCGCCACATTTAAAATTATTTTTACTGTCATGTATTCTCAAGTAGAATTTACATTCAAGCCTATTTAAAATTTCTATTTCCTCTTCTCAATAATTATAACTTGAAATTTATCAAATATCTATTTTCTCATTCAAGAAAAGATCTTCTGTAAGCAAGGTCTGGTAGAAGAAGAATGTGGTGGCTGAAGAACGTCAGAGACTAATTTGAGCCCAGCACTACATCGCCATTTAGAGCAGGAAGAAAATGGCCAACGACATCCATGGACAAAGAAGATGATTCCGTTTCCCACATTATTGAGCTATTTGTCTATACCGAAGTGAAGACAGTTGTTCTATACGAAGGCGACGAGAGATAAAAACTATACACACTTGTGATAAATGATAAAAATTGAAATAGTAATTTCCCCCCCCCCCTCTCCCACCCCTCTCCAAATACAGTGACAGTTTTGGCTAGCCGGAAGAGCTGACGGGTTTGGAGGCTCCCTTGTAAAATAGATACCACTGTAATAAGAGACCATTGGATGTCTAAAATATAACAATAACACGCTTACACTCTGATTGAAATATAATATATATTATACAGTATTCCAGGCCTTTGGACCCATCGACAATAGTGTAGCTGTAGTTAGTAATAGATGTGAAACAACCACAAACACATTTTAAGAAAATCGCATAAATATATCGTGACCTCACCGGATCGAACCCGCAGCGCCTTACGTACTGGACTACGACGGCCACCTTTAAGATGTTGGCATTCTTCGATGAAGCGACTATCCTTGATGCTTTATAGAAAACCACCACAGTAGTTAAAGTACATCCTTATAACATTCTAATCAGATCCACAGAGTAGAGGTTTGTATTAACAGATCTTTTGTTACTACGAGAAATGGATGTTAGCCACTTGCTCAACCTATTAGGTCCATATCCTGCCTCATACAGAAAATAAAAAACAATATATTGTGTTCTTACCAGACTCAGAATTTGAACCTGGGACCCACTACGTTATAGGCCGACACTTAAGCCGCGCGTACATTAAGTACATTAGACACTATAATAATTAACTCAACTTTTAAGGTCACAATAATAGTCAATTATATAGGTATAGTAGGTACTTTAACGTTTTTAATCTAAATAAAAAAAATCCACCACAAACCATAATTCACGTAAAACTGACAAATACATTAACTACGTGTAGTAGTCACTGTAGTCATACTACAGAAAAACAGTTGGATTTGAATTTCGTTCGTTTGTCACACAATGAGTTATTGCCGAAATCAATACACTTAGGCAATTCCTCAAGTGCTTATAGCACAGTAAGTCAGTCAACTGGCAAGGAGCTGACGAAAAAAAAATCGACCAAAAACAGCGCCGTTTTCGCCATCGATCTGACTCTTGTTGACTTTTCGGACGGTAAAAAAATGTTGTTACTTTAAAATTATGGTAAAAATCGTGCTTTTTTGTGTAAAATTTCGACATGTTAATATACGCCTTTGAATATGATTGAAAACTTGCGAAACTAAGTATTATGGTTGCTTTTTGTTAAATTTAGTAAAAAAAATAGTTTCCATTTTCATATAAGTATGTATTATTTAAATCAATTAAAATTCAACAGCTGTAAAGGAAACTGTCACTAAATTATAACTAGCAACGTACATGAACGATTGTTGATAACATAAAACGAATATTATACAATCGTAGACAACATTTTAATATTTAACATACATAAAACACCTCAGAATAATAATAGGAACTTCGCTTCGATGTTGTATATGAAGACCGCGCACATAGGCACCTATCGACAGTCGCGCGTAACCTCTAGAAAGGTGGATATATTGGGATGCGGCGACCGGCGAGCCCATATAGGAATGATCAATTCGTAAGTGTGCGTATACATTCTGGCGGCTTCGACTCGTTGACCGAGACGCATGCGATTTATTGCTAGCGGTACTAGATGTTATTTTCAAACTAAAAAGTCGCATTCCACCAATGGGCGGAGCTCCATTTGGCAACGTGTGTTTTGAGAATAACGATGACGTCACATCGACGTATTCGACACGTTGCAGACGAGACGAGTTTTGATGTACGATCCTGCGTAAAGAAACTATTATTAGACTCAATCCTGAATGGATTAGATTACGACCAATGTCTTTTTACCACATTAACATTTTATTTCGTCACATTGAGACTCTTTTTAACTGGAAATTTGTTGTTTTTTCTCAGATTTTTCTGTCGTTTTTATTTACATAATAATTATGAAGCGAGATAGTAATATACTGCATTAACTTGATAAACAAACTGCACTATCTATTCAATATTGCATACATCGGATGTTAAATGATAAATTATAAATATGAGGCCTGGATGAGACATTCAAGAACACAGTTTGACAGAATTTCTTGTGAACATTGAACGAGTGCAATTCGACCGAATGATAGAGCAAAGATCGCTCTTATGGAGGTCTACCTCCAATAGCGGATGGTACGTCGTGAAAATGAAAATTCTATCTTTTCTTTTACAAAACTTATTTTTATATGAATATAAAAAGATAATTTACGTCGAAAAATTAAGTAGGTAGGTAGTTGAATCTGGACCTATCTATAATCCATATTACTTTACAAACCACAGATACGCAGGTGTATTGGTGTAAATTAAACACATATATTATTATATATTATTTATTATACTCGTTTGTGTATTTACTAAATTCATATACAAGCTCGATTGTTGAAAATACCAAATTAATTATTGCAAACAACAGTATAAACAGCAGTTAATTAAAATTAATACAATCAATTAATGGATCCTTGAAAATCTTTTTCGTAATTCAATAATGATTATTTAATTATGTATGGTGCATTTAAAAACGGATGAACCAACAGTATTCGCTTGCAGTCTTAAATAATGATTTAATCGTTTTATTCAGATACCTATGTAGCAATATTTTTCGAATGCTTTGATTGGTCGCTATAAAATGAATCATAGTTATCGTATCTTATATAAAAATATGGCTGCGAGACGTGGACCGTCAACACGAGAGATGTCCAAAGGCTAAGAGTCGCACAACGAGGCATGGAGAGGTGTATGTTGGGCGTCACCGTAAGAGAATTGAATGGGTTAGGAAGCAGACAGGAGTACGCGATGTAATAGACGTTGCCAAACAGCTGAAATGGAGATGGGCGGGGCACATTTATCGCTGAAAGGACGGCCGCTGGACAAATGCCGTCATCCAGTGGTACCCAAGGGGCACTAAACGGCCACAAGGTCGCCCTAAAAGCCGCTGGAAGGACGAACTGGTAAAGTTCGGCGGAAATACGTGGCAGCGAACGATACAGGACCGAGAGAGTTGGAAGAAGCTTGGGAAGGCCTTTATCCAGCAGTGGATTAACCCCGGCTGATGACGATGATATAAAAATGTATGTTATATGTCTTTTGTATTCTTAAAATACATAACTTTAACTAAAAGAAATGATTTATTAAAAATTGTTAACATGTTCAAGTTGACGTTATAACTAACTAAATATTTGGCGAGAGCCGGGCGTCGGTTAGTAATTAAAAACACAAAAACAGATAGTCAATAACAACGTACCTACTTGTTTAAATTATCGTTATTAAGTAGGATACCTGTAGCTTAAATGGTTAAAGCATATTGGCGCGATATCAGTGGATTTACGGCATCATTTCCCGAAAAAACTATTAATTTTACTATTCCCTTTTTTCTTTCTCGTAAAAAATAAGTTGAATAACCAGCTAAAAATAATGATCTATAAAATTGGAATTACGGCACTAGTTTTAATAGGTAACCTTTGTATGTAACATGTCTGTATTACAGTTCACCATGAGCTGTCTTAGCATAAAGAAATAACATATAACATTAATATTAAAAAAAAAAAAAAATAGCGCAGTTATTCGTAAAGCATTGCAGACAGTAATGTTTCTATTTTATTAAATTCAATAAGAACATTAATTAGATTTTATTTACGACTTGATATTTACGAGCACCTGCCTACCTACAATTTATATAAATATATACGATATAATTGTACTTAACTATATTTTCTGTTTTTTCGTCATGAATTTGGTCCCAATATTATACGGAGATTTATTTCCGATACAATAAGTCACGGTACATTGTGGTTCCGGATAAGAGGTTTATGATCCACACAAGCAATATAAAAATTAAAGGGAACGTTAGTGCCAAGGATGGTGTAAAATGCGATTTGTTATTGAACGTATGTATTATCGGTTCCATGACGAAACAGAACAGTGACAAAACAGAATACCGATAAATATAACTATGACCTTTCAGGAAAAATATAAATTTAATATTAAAATTGTCCTATCTCGCCATAATAAATCAAATTATATACCTAATTTCTGCATTTCTAATAATAATAAGCTTCTAATAAACGGAACTTTGCCGGCAAGCTTAGGATATCTCATCTTAATCAATATATAATATGTTCAAAATGATTGGGTGACTAGGTACAACGAAATAATGACCTAACCTAAGCTAACTTAACACAACCTAATCTAACATAACCTAACCTAACCTTAATAGATTCCACAAAAAATAATGTTTCATTTTTCCCCTGGCTGTTCTGTTTTGTGATGTTCTGTTTTATCTTGTTCTGTTCTATCCGGTCACCGTATTATCATAACGTTTGTAATCACTGACATCGTGAAAAAATGCAAAAACTTGACTGTAACCGAGTAAATAAGTGTGTGGAAATGTGGGCATTATTGAATTATTGTGATTCATGGTCCAATGGGTATCGCGACTCGCTGCGCAACTTTTGACCCTGGTTCGATAAAATTCAGTTTGTTCACCTTCTTTTCAAATTTGTCGCCATACGTTTTTGTGGCTTTAAAAAAATATTTTTTCGGCGTATAGCCGCAAAGAATACAATTGCAAATCTTTTAAAAGTTGGTTGCGACAGGTGATCAACACGTGGGATTATGTCAGTTATATCTGAGAGGACTAGTTGCAAAGTTTTGTTAAAAGATATCAAGAAGACTCTATCAATCATGGCCTCCACAAGCGGGGGGGGGGGGGATTGACAGAGCCCTAGCCTGGGGGCCCAGCGAGGCGAGACGACCAGATAAATAAGATAAACATAGATCACAAATTCATTATTAAATTATGTGGTTGTACGATACAATTTTTAATTGCGTATCAATACTAAACAACTCAATAATTTAAATGGATGTATTAAATACGCGTACACCATTTGGAAAACGCTACTGTAGAGCGTCACACTGCCTTTTATCCTTAGCGATAGATAGGAGGGGGCCGCAAAAGATCCTAGCCTGGGAGCCCGCTTCAGGATGTGGGGGCCATGCTACCAATGATGTGACATTTTTTTTTTGTTTACTTAGACTGCATAGTTAAGTGGAAACCCTAAATATTATACATAAATAGCTATCACCAAAATTTAAATATAACTAATTACATGAACCTGTCTTGTAACTTGTAACATAATATGTCATTTTAATAAGACCATACATCCTAGTTTAATTAATTATGCTAGTATATAATTGAGTGTGCGAGGAATTTACTTACTACTAAATGTTTTAGTACTTACGAAGTATCCGATCACCAGTGTCGAAGCGTGGAGGTAGGCTGTTAAGATCCGACATAAACAGTGCACACTAAACTTTGTCAGTTATACTTATTTATTGTCATTGTAGTTTTCAGTAATAATATAAATTACAGATAATGCTAGATGAAACCATAATAATTTAGGTATACTATGGGAGATCCAACAAAAATTGTGTGCACTTTTTCAGTCATACTTGTTTATTTTCGTTGAATTAAGAATACATATTAGTGTTGGCTATTTTTTTTAAATTCATTAAGCCCTGGATATACTAAACCATAAACGAATATTGTTTTACTATTTTCTACTTAACTATGGCTTGGATTAGGCAGAGTTTAATTGAATTTTACCAACCAACAAACACTATAACAAATAAGTTTGACTGACAAAGTTTAGTGTGTACTATTTATGTCTGATCTTAATAACCTACCTGCACCCTTCGCACACTGGTAGGTACTAAGTGTAAATTCATACATATATTAATTACAGACCTACATAATCGCTAATTCATTAATTATTCATGATAAATAGTATACCTATTGTTAATTGAATTTTAAGAACTAACTAGCACCATCTGCAAATTGTATTCTTAATTCAATGAAGTGTACACTATTTATGTCGAATCTAAACAGCCTATCTCCACCCCTCTCCACGGGTACCTATGGTGTTAACTGTATAATTATATATGTAATTAAAGCAATACAATATATACAATATATGTAGGTATATCAAAGCATTTTATTTGTAAAATAGGTTTTTTTTCTTTAATATAACGTAACACATGTTTCCTGAGGCCGATAAAGGTAATTGAACTAAATTGGTCAAAAGCGGCTACTGACGAAAAACAAGTTAGTTATATACGAAAATACCTTCGAAAAAAATCAAAATAAAATCAAACGTCCGAAGAAAGGTTCGGTGAAAGAGGTTTGCCTAGACCTCGTGACTGACGAGGAGACACAGGATGATCAAAAAGTGTTTGACACAGAACAGATAATAAATAGAATTCCGATCTTCTTCTTATTGTGCCATCCCCTAGCGGAGGTCGGCCGCCATCAAGGCAATCTTATCTTTGTCGTCTGCTACCCGTAACAGTTCGGTGGAGCTGCACTCGTACCAATCACGGAGGTTCTTAAGCCACGAAATGCGGCGCCGTCCTCTGCTACGCTTCCCATTGATCTTTCCATGAATGACAAGTTGGGGAATGCTGTATTTTTGTCCTCTCATAATGTGGCCGAGGTATTGTAGTTTCCTGGTTTTGATACTACGTAGAACTTCTCGGTCCTTCCCGATAGGCTATAATATATACCAATACAGTAAATTTTGACGCTGGGTTTTGAATGTGTCAGTGTTCTACGAAAATGAATCACGCATTATAGATGTGCAATAGTGTGTGTAATACACCAATATAAAATGACTGTCAATGCATAAGCCGAGAGCAGTTGTCAATATTCAACGTATGATGTGTGTGACATGTGTTTAAATTTATCCCGTATTCTTCCTTACTCGAGATCGGTTGCCTTACCCGTTGGGTATTTCAGCACGAAACAAAACCATTAAACGTAATACCATCTTCTTGCTTATCAGTACGGCTACCACATTTTAAGATAGCACACAGAACCATCTTTTCTACTTAATTAACTAAAAATATTTACCATTGACTTTATGTTTAACACAAAAAATATCAATTTTAGCAACTCGAGCTCGCAAGTTATCGACGCTATGTGAAGCGTTTCGCCCCGATTTGATGGCGATACTTTTGGAAACTATCTCACAGATATGTAGACCTTTTATCTTACTCTAGCGCGTGTCGCAGAGATTGTAAGGGTGCCGAATACTTTCTCACTTGCACTCATGCATCGTTTTTGTTCAGGCCTTGATTGATACCCTAATAATTAATGCACATAATAATATACTGCTTATCGGATTCGAATGATGTTTATCGATTAAAAATCGAAAATTAAATACACATAATATGTATTTAAATGATATTTTACGTGTGCTGAAATTACACGGAATGCATTTATTGTGTGTGCCTTAATAAGTGGAAAAAAATTCCACTCCTGCCAGATCCATCTGGATTGTGTTAAATCGCATGTTTTAAGAATAGGACCGCCCCCAAAATTTAACGAAATATATTGTTTTTATTTAGGGATCTGCGTACTGATTTTCAAGTCTCTGAGTTTAAGCTTAGTAAGCAAAAAAATAAAACATTTATACTGGGTGTATTGTATTTAATTTATATACAATAATTATTAATATTATCTAGGAAATACACCTATATTGCAAGTTATAACTGAACTGTTAGTAAAAAAACACAAACTTTACGGCTAAATAAAATTGATCGTAAACATTGGAAAATTCGCAATAAGAATGAATAACTTTCTCGTAATGAAATTAGTGAATCGGTGTTTGAATTTAACAGATATTGTTAAATAGAAAGTCCATAGTAACAAATGGTATAATATAAATTTCAATTACATATACTTTATATGGATTTTTATGATAGGTAAAATTCCTAACTATATTAATAGCATATTTAATTAATTATTATAACCAACGTTTTATTGAGAGATGAAAATATTTTGATTTATCGAAATATTATTATTTATTATTTGTTTATTGTAAAATTATAATTTTGGAAACAAGTACCTACATAGCCATATATAACAAACAGTATCTGAAAGCAAGCGTGATTAATTGAAGTAAAAAAAGCCGATTTTTAGATAAGTAAGCAAATCGATTGCTGAAAGCTATACCTACCTACATAATTAATCACTGAGATGTCTTATCTATAAAAAATTAAGACTTAATTTAAAAGAAAAAAAATGCCCCTGTTACATTTATTAAAATTATCATTTAACTTCAAAGCAACAATGGGATAATTGAGATAACCCACTGTTAATAATGGTATATAAAATAATCTTACCATCATCATTTATTAGGTATATTATAAACTGGATAAATAAAAAAAGTTAAGTATTTCGTTTGTATCATACAAACATTAAACTTCAATTATTTCGGAACTAGTATTTAAAGACTTATCATACTGTTGCTATCAGGTAATCGAAAATTACTTTGAAATATTGTCTAAATTATAACAATAAATCATTATTACCTAATTTAAGTAATATTTAAATATTTTTATATCAGGGATGTCAACTTGCTTGTTGTTGCGGGCAACTTTTTGCATACAACTACCATACAAAATTTGCATAGTAAATGAGTAAAGAACGTATTGTAAAGGTTTTTATCGGTATTTGCTATTGTATTTCTAAAACTCATCAGAATGCAAACGTTTAAATAAGGAAAAATTGCATTGCTATTTATTATTTTATATTATTCGTGATTTTATTAAGGTATTCATAATAATTATTCAATATTATCACAATTAAATAATCCACCCTCTATATACTCGTAGATACTGATATGAAAAATCGACAAATGAAAGCGATTTACATACTTACATAAGTATATTTTTCAATTAATTTATTGAAATAAGTTCACATTTTCCTGGTTTTGTGACTCATACTCACTGTCACTGTCATATTTTTTTTGTCCATATCCGATTATATGAAGTTCATATTATGATCCTCCATAAGGTAGAGGTTTGTATTAACAATTTTTTGTTTTTACGAGAAATTGATATCAGCCACTTGCTCAACCTATTAGGTCCATACTTTGACTCATACACTAATTATTGAAAAACAATATGTGTACTTTGTCAGACCCAGGATTCGAAGCTGGGACCCACGACGCTGTAGGCCGACGCTTAAGCCGTTAGTCCGAGAGATTAAGTATAATAAAAAAGAAAAAAATGAGAAGTCAAATTATTTTTAAGTATGTATGATTAGCTTAATTGAGTTTATAATTTATGTTAAAACATATAAGCAATAACGCTGTTTAAATATATTATACAAAGTGTTATTTATTAACATCAGTACTTAATAGTAATAATGCAAATGTTTTAATAAATACTGGTTAGTGTTAAACAAGTCTAAATACAAGCTTTCTAGTGGTATTACTCTATGGAAGACTTGGAGTGATTTTTCTATGATTAATTAAACACGATATATTTAATTAGTATCTGGTTAATTTCTAAGCAGTCTGTACTACTGGAGAAATGTTCAAAAACCGGTTCCTACTCCTAGACGACGAATAAAAATCATTCTCGAGTCTGTACAATATTTTAATACATGCAAGAGTTATCGAGAGGCGAGCTCTACGGCATGTAAATAGTAAACATTAACACAAATGTTTATTTTTTCTTACATAATAATATACTAATATGGATAACACAGATGTTTTATTAAATTTATTTTAACTTAAACGTCAATTTAGTTTAGGATACTTTTATCAATCAGAAATAAATGTCGATAATCATAACGACACGTAGCTCGAATCGTTCGTAGTGTTAGTTAATGCTCATACTTTTTATGGAATATAGTAAACTATTTGTAGGAAATGACGATTGTTTCATATTTAAATAAATGGTAATACATTAATTAAATTAAACAAAATAATATGCAATCGATAATCAACATTTATACGTTGTCCAGATGGTGCAATTTGGCTCGCACGCATTACAGGTACATGTGACCTCATTGAGCCGTCCACATATTATCGCCGCGTGTCATTTCTCGCGCGCGGTCATGGAACAGGTGACCTCATTGAGCTGTCCGAGACACGCGTCTTACTGTGAAGAGGTAACCAACCGCATTGCATTTGAAGATAAGCAATAAACACTAACATAGCAGCACGCAATTGAAATTCAGTACATTGATTAAGCATGGTAGAATAATCAAAATAGATATTGTCTAATAAAACACGTTTCCGTTAAGAAACGGTTACAAAAATAATAGTTTACAACGTTTTTATTAGCTCGTATTCTTGTTTGTCCGGTGGTTGTTTGTCCAGCACAAATCTTGTAATCGATTTTTTACTAACTTCCCGACTAGCTAGATATTTGAAACTTTTAGAATATATCAGAACACGATGCTAATGCATTCCTTTAATACTTTTAGCCATCGTTAAGCAGAATTGAATTCATTTTCAGTTAATTCTGTTTTATATAGAAAGTTTTTTCAGAAAAATCCGTAAAAAGTAAAAGAATATTATTGGTTGCTAAGGGGGTGGTCCTAGCAACTAAATTATTAATATATACGTGCGTTACTATGGAAATCAAAATAATATTTGACATCCAATATTTGTTTGTTTGTTTTTTTTTATTTATTTCATATCAAGTACAAGTTTGAGCATATTGAGCATAGTTATTCAACAGAAAATTTAATAACGTTGTATATATAAAGTTCTTTTTATCTTGTAATTATTTCTTTTTAAAATAAATATTATTTTCCGTGTTAGCGCTCAGCTACTGTTAATTTAAAAATTAATAATAATTATAGGTAGGTACCTATGTATCCATAGTTCAAGTGCATGGCGGCGTTGTCTATATGTTAAAATGTCTACATAACTTTTCAATGTCTCTGTGTCACTCAGGTCGTAGCAAGACTTTTTTGGCCGGGAGATCACACCGTTTTTAACCCCATCTGTCGACAGTTTGTCAGTGTAAATAAACAATTCACTTACGATTAAAACACCGCTTATATGTAACGCAAAAAATATATTCAAATACAGTCGAACTTTGTTATTTCGATCACGGAAATAGCGAGATCTTGGATCTAATGAGGAAACATTCGTTGACATTTTAGTTTATGATTTTATTCAGTTTTATAACGAGCTACTTCTCGGGTATACCGAGCAAAGCTGTTAATTTGTCGATCGTTTAAAAACAACATTTTCGACCCTAAGCAATAAAATCCGATAAAGACCGATGCCGCTGGGATTGGATTACGTTTATGACACTAGTTAAGTGTATAAGTACCTAATTGGTGTTTTCGCAGTCAACATTGAAAAAGTCTCCACGCATATGGTTGAAATTGTATGTAAAATGTAGTTTATGAATGCCATGCTTGTTTCGGGAATTTTTACGATGGTTTTCAGAATTCTTATGTTCTATGCTTAAATAGAACGTGGCGCGAAAAATGTTATATAACGAGTAATGCTTATAACGAGCAAATTCAGTCGGTCCCATCTTCCTCATAATAACCGAGTTCGACTGTAGTTATGAGGGCTTTATTTGGCTGCTGAAAACCAGTGGCTAGATCATTGCGCTAGCAATGTGTGGGTCTGCGGTTTGAATTCTATCGAATGTTAGAATCGGTTAAATTCACTTACGTAGCGCTTCACCTGGTCGCACATACGAAATCGTATCGACTGCAATATAGTCATACGTCAAAACGGCCGGCAATGTTATGTTAACACCGTGATTTCACGCGGCTAGGTGAAACGAATGACTGACAGCAAATATCAGCATCTGCACATGACCCAATACAACATTTGACTATTCTACATGTAGTCTATATCGAGTGAAATTTGTTACATTTTTCTACCATAAATGTCGCACCGATACTGTGTTCGGCAGTATATTAAGTTTGTATATTGTGTTTTATGAATGACAACAAAATCACATCAAAAAATCCGATGTGTTGCAGTCGGACGAATTTGTATGTGCGATATGGCTTATCCTTATTATTCCACCGCTCATTATGCGACCATTTTTAATTGTGTCACAATTTCTCTTTACTGTCAAAAAGATACATATCGATTCTCATTCTCATTTTACGTATATATCACTTGTATGTACTTAACAATAAGCCTAAATTAATCTGACATATACGAATATTGGTCATTTATTAATTAATCTATATACTGTGGATTGAAATTCAAACACAGAGTTAAAAAACAAACAGTGAATTTTCCAGAAGTGTGATTTGAATTCGTAATTCTAGGATCAAGGTGTAGACTTCATGCCACTGCTCTACCGTGAGTGAAATGCATAAAAATAATAGTTATAGCTACGTATATTGAAACGCAAATATCAATATGACATATTTTTATAATTTCGTGTTAAAAGTGTTACACGCGTGCACTATGTAAAGTTAATGACATGCAAATTTTAAGAATGAAAACTTTGTCGTAAAATTAATTCTATATTGTACAGGTGTAAAACTTTCACTCGCTAATTGATTGGATATTTGGGTATAATTTTATGTGGAGAGATATGTAAAATATTATACGGACGCGTGTCTGCCAGAAGGAGCCGGACGTAGACGATCATTGTATTTAATGTAATGACAGGTCTCAATGGTATTAACCACCCGAAAACTTGTTAATTTTTGCGAGTAGGGTGACCATAGTTTTGTTTTTATAAAAGTAACGCATTTTAACGGATCTATTCAAATGTACAACATATAAATATTTTTTTATAATAATTCACAGCATAATACTAAAAGTTTACTCATTATTTTTGCATTATGCTAAGCATTTTTACCCCATAAAATGATTAGCTTTTATATAGAATGTGAATACTTTTATTTAAAACATTGTGATAACTTACTTTAGATATTGTATATGACATTATGATAATGTAATAATAATAAAGTAAGTTTACTGTAGGTATATGAATGCAAACGCCGCTCTAAGTACCTATGTCAAAAGGAATCTGATTAGCTGAAAGCAAACACTGCTCAGAGTAATATTATTTAGTATTACTTACATGTTTTTAAATGTTATATATATATACTATATATTTGAATATTATGTTAAGTAATTTAATCATACATAACGGCAAAGAAGGAATATTTAATTTATATATTAAACGTATAAGTACTAACTATTTGTTACTTGATGTAGCAGTGAGTATTAAAAGCCATTCGTTAAAATTTGTCGCAATTATGTATGACTCCTTTATCATAGTGGTATATGTACGTGGGCGCGATACCCGAGAGATGCGGATTCGATTCCTGCGGGGTGTCTTTTTTTTTCACAATTCCATTGGTTATAATATATTTTCTCAGAATTGTTTTCAAAATTATGTTTGTTATATATGTACTAAATTAATAATAAATAAAAATTCATTTAAAATAACTAAGTATTTAAATATATTTTCTTATAAATATGTAAATATTTAAATTAATTATTTTAGGAAATCAATTATATAAAATCGAAATAACGCTATTACGTAATTACTTTTAAAAAACAAAATATGGTTACCCCATGCATAAAATAATAAAATTCCATGTACTTATATGAATATTGACATAGATCCATGACTATTAAGTATGTGAATATTATTATCACTAATTATACACTCAAAAACACCTTACTCTCTTGTCTTTTGATCTACAAAGGTTAATTATGTTTTTTTTTGGAAATTAGGTTATGGTATTTAAAATATATATATTTTAATGTAAACAGTTCAAGATGCAATTTAGGGTTGCATGATTAAAATTGGAAGAAATTTTGAAAGGTGTCAAAAAAGTGTCAAGGTTTTTTTCATATCTATCTAATTGGCTATTAATTTATAACATTGTTAGTAATAGTTGAGATATAATTACTTTTAATTTCGAATTGGTAATAATTAAATATTATTTTCTATCATTGAATGTTTTTCTTTTTCTTATTATGTTACGACCTGGTCAAATTTGCTGCACATCACAATAATGTATGCCCTGATCCAATACTGAATACGATGGTTCCAATGAATGGCCACTACTTAATCAATGTTAGGTAATTCACTGCACATCGACGGAAAATTCGAAGATCTGCAAATGTTACTATTTTTGAGAATAAATATAAAATTTTCTGTGGACGCAAGGTTAGACGAAGGGTGGACGTAGGCTGTTAAAATTCGACATAAATAGTGCAAATTAAATTATGTCAGTCGTACTTATTAATTTTCATTGAACTAATAATACACATCGCAGATGGTACTAAGTAGTTATTTAAAAAAAAAATCAATTAAACCCTGCCTAAACTAAATCGCAATCGTTTAGGTATTATATTATGTCCAATTTGACGAAAATAATGCACACTTATTCAGTCATACTGTACTAGTTTTGTTGAATTAAGAATACCTACATATTACAGATAGTTTTGGTTAGTTTTTTTAAATTTGATTAGGCCCTCTCTCAACTAAACCATAATAGATAGACAAATTTTTCTTTCTATTACCAGGGTTTAATTAAATTTAAAAAACTAGCCAACACTATTTGCAATATGTAGTCTTAGTTCAATAAAAACATATACATTTGACTGACAAAGTTTAGTATGCATTTTTTAATTCGGATTTTAACAGCCTACTTTCTCCCTTTGCCACTGACTTAACGCACCGTGAGTGTAAAACCAAGGCATCGGCAATTTTTGCAATTTTGAGATTAAATGCAAAACAACTGCAAAAGTCGTGAACCTGATAATGTAAAGGTGAAGTAATTGAAAGAACATGCAATATAATATAAATATAAACCGAATATTATGTTTTTTTTAGAAACTCTATTTGTCCTAAACCGTCAATTACATTGAGCTTCTTTACGAGCTGTTTGTTGGCAAATTTAAAAGCGGGCGATTCAGCTACTACGATTTGATGATTACACACAAAACTTTCCATTCGCTGAGAAACCACAAGCCAGCGACTATTTTGACAGAACGTAGTTCGTTTTTTTACCGGAAGGTTACTACTGCGCAGACGCAGAAGGCCCATACGCCGGCGTGTAGCGTGTAAAGTTGACCGGCTTTCAACTTTTCTCGTTAGAGTGTTTATAACCTGCTTCTTAGCTTATTCGATGATACTGGGCGACTTTACTGGCAGATTGTAAATTCGCCAACAAACAGCTCGTAAAGAAGCTCAATGTAATTGACGCTTAACAAAACGAAACTCTAATATATTCAAAATATATCTTTTACTGATGCCTTGGTTTTACACTCACGGTGCGATAATATAATTTACACAGTAAATGTCTTGAAGTAGAAGTGACGATTTTTTTAATTATTATCTTATTTGACGTTACTACGAATGACCTAAGTTAATTTTACAAATCCAACTGCGGACTAGTTAATAATGTGTTATATTAATCGATATGTATTGAAAAAATAACTATGTCAGTGGTAGATGTTTAAAAAAAAGTCTTATATCCGGTATATTTCGTAAAATGGGTTCGTTTTTTTTATGTCTCTATTAGAAAAAAACGTCTCTTAGATCCTAATCACATAGTTTCGAGGACGCAATAGACCAGCGAACAGATGGTTTAAATGGATGGCAGAGATTTTGGTCTATAATACTTGCTCAGATTTTTATTAGCTTCTGAAAAAAGAAATGGTACTTTTATATTATATAACTGAGTGCCACATAATTATATTAAAATTTATTAGAACGTATTTGGTGATTTATTTACAATTTATACAGTAGGTTTATTGTAATTTGATGCCTCTTAATTTTATCATACTAATGTTATTAATGTATTGTACATAATTATGAAAACTAAACTTATCCACATATTATATTAATATTAATACTATAGACCAAAGATACTTGATGGAATTTGAATTTAAATTCTAATGGATTTAAGTTTTGTTGTGCATCTCCAGCATCTTCAGACACTATGTGCATTCACCAAAAGGCAAATACACAATGACAACGTATATTTTCAGGTTACATGTGAATTGTACGTAAAACATTTCACCGTGGCACAGTTTAGTTGTGAGCTTTCTTATCGTAAAGCGATGACCATATCGTCTCTGTTCTGGCAGAACACACTAACTGGAGAATACTAGTTTTGAGTAAGTTGTTAAAATGTTTGAAATGGTCTATCGTGTGAGTTTATAAAGTAATCGTAAAAAGGATGACTTTAAAATAAAGACTGTTTATTTATTAAGAAGGTTTCCAGACGGTAAAGTTTGAAATAAGGAACATTTTGGTATAACTAACTCAAAATGTCATTTTTTCGAATTAGTGTCTTCTGTCAGAACAGTGACGACATACTCTACGGCCTCCAATTTTATTAGATTAAATATGTATGATCATTAATTCAATTTTCATAGCTGATTTTGCCAAAATTCAAGAATGAAAACCTAGCCTAACCTAACCTAACAAATAATCCAGTATATCGGCTATTTTCAACATTTTCGTCTTCACAT
This sequence comes from Rhyacophila brunnea, assembly GCF_057557595.1. Lineage (NCBI taxonomy): Eukaryota > Metazoa > Arthropoda > Insecta > Trichoptera > Rhyacophilidae > Rhyacophila > Rhyacophila brunnea. The sequence continues at coordinate 22,100,708 of NW_028232904.1, read as the reverse complement.
AATACAGCTAGGACCACCATGATACAATGATACGATGCAGACAAAATGTTTATAAATTGTTACTTCAAATTACATTAATATTGACGACTACCATTTGTAATTTTGAATCAAAGTTTTAAAAATACTATTTATGATTCGTAAAAGGCAATATTATTCTCTCTTAAAATTGTAGTTTTAGTTTATATAAATAAATTCATATTTTTACTTACACTCACTAATATTTTTTAAATTTATTTATTTATCATTCAATGAATACACAAGATTTAATAGTACCTATAACATTGTTTGTAGAAAATTAATAGTACGTTTGCTATAATGTAATGTACTAAATTTAATGGTAGCGTATACTAGGTAGAAATCATCTTGCGAACTAAATAATACTGCGCACAAGTTGCTTAGAGTTTTTTTTAAAGGAACCTTTTTTATAACAATAATATTCATCCGTCGATAAAAAAAACTTATTTTGTAAGTAAACATTTTTTAATGTCGGTATCAGATTGCATGGCTTTTAATTCTTAATTTTTTTTTAAATTTAAATCTAACCTGTTAAGGCTTGGATATTATTTTTTTCTGTATCAAAAAATAGATCAAAAAATATTCGATAGATACACGCATATAGAGTAAAACATTATAAAAATCTTGATGTACATACATTTTATTGTGATTATGAGGGTTTAAATACTTTAAATTGTACATCAATTTTGACACATCCACAACAATTACAATATTCCTCCACGAAGCAAACTATACAAATCTAGAATCTAGATAGATAGCAGACAATATAATTATCTAAATAACCTGCCATTAGTTATGCCAATTGAGAGAGCAATAATTATTATGTAAAATCAAATACCTTCGGATATTGATATATTCCGCTTACGTGTGAGTGAGTTTAGGTGGACATTGTTTTATGTAGTTTTATGATAGGGTCTATCAAACTAGTTCACTCAGTGTGCTTCCATGTACTTGTATATTTATTATTTACTCATATTAGTCTGTATTTTTATTTCAATATATTAACACTTATTTATTATATCATGTCGTGAACGCTTTGAATTTATAATTTGTCATGTTCATTGTAAAATAATTAAATTAAATTTAATATGATTATAATAAGTGATGTTCGACATATATTTATACAAAAAGAAGAAATACGATGGGCACGACGGGCACCATCTAAACACTGTCGGTGATAGTGACCGTAGACAATAAATACATTGGCCTACTCCATTTATACGAAGTAATTGGATCTGTGCAGTGTAATATTACTAAGTATTAAGCATGGAGTGCATCTGGGCGCCTGAACAGTATCGTCAAAAGTGACCTCCAGCCTCACATTGTGTTTTAACCAACGTGTGCTACCAACGCTCTCGTATGCATGTGAAAAATGTACTCTTAATATAAGAGAAATCTAAAAATTACGTGTAGTGCAACGTGTCATGAAAATGTGCATGTTGAACATAACGCGGAGAGACCACAAAAGAAACCAATGGATAATGAAGCAGACAAGAGTACGCGATGTGACAACCGCTAGACAAAAATGTCGTCAAATGCTGTATAGACGAACTCATAAAATTCGGTGGATGTACGTGGCAGCAAAGAACTAGGGACCGAGAAGAGTGGATGAAGCTAGGGGACGCCTTCACCCAGCAGTAGATCAACCAGAACTGATGATTACGATATAAGATTTAATTCGTGTTTGTTGATACAACACAATATGATTAGCAATTTTAATGTATTATGTAGCTAGTAGGTAACATATTTAATATCATTTTTTTTATTTATTACATAAGAATCTAATAAATTATTATTATTATTATAATACACAAATCTCATTATGTTTAAATATAAAGGGGTTGGTGAGAAGAGGTCAAAAGAAAGGGTTAAAATATATAGGCCAAGGCTTTTTATGGTAAATGCATTCTTATTTTCATTGACAGGTAACATCGATGTGCTTTTATGAATATTGTCTATACATAGCATACATAATGTGATGGATTATTGTATTGTTAGCAAGCAATATAAAGCTCTCTATAGGTTATTGTAATAGTTGAACTGACACGAATATTACAGGTTATAGTTTTGATCAGTGGCAGAGGGAGACTCTTGGCACGAGGTAGGCTATGGAGATCAGAGAAAAAGAAAACACTTGTCAGGCATACTTACGGGAAATAAGAAAATAATACGATGTTACTACTTATGAATAGGTACACAGTAATTCGGTGAAATTTTAATTACTCACTAACGGCATTGAATTGAGTGATGAGTTTAAATTATTTTTAATTTTAAAAAACAATCTATATTTATTTATGTGCGATTGAATGGCATAGATTTTTTTTAAATTATCTAATTATTAATTATTTTAGTAATATATTATACGCAAAGATTTAGGCTTACACATTTAATTATATATTGACATTTATTACTTCCTTAGTTTGCCACCTATAAATGACTCATGACTTGCATATCCCCACGGGACGTCGTTGGCTTCAATTAAACTGTAAATACTGTGAAATTTTGAAGAATATTATGAGTTGCATGTCAATAAAATGACATTTGTTATCGTTCCATAGAGTCGCGACCAATATAGAATAAATCATATTTTAACGCATAACTTAACCAATAATATGTCAGTTAGGTTAGGTTAGGTTAGATTACCATAATATGATTTCAGTCGTTTTCGTCGAGTCAACTGTAACTGATCTTGCTATTGTAATTTGGATTTGAGCAAGGATTTAAGAAGACATAATTACAAAGTCATAAAGAGGCACATGGAGATAACCTTATTGACTCCAAACCATTCGACTTCTCAGTTCTTAACCAGACACGGTGGTTTTGCCTCCAAGCTCTGTCAGGTTGGCCTAATAGAATACCCGACTTGCTTGTGTGGCGAATTGCAGGATGCCGATCACATCCTATGGGAGTGTCCCCATATGTCGGTTGAAAGGGGAAAGCTTCTCAAGTCGGTCCAACCCTCAGTTGGACCAGTCGGCCATTGCGACTTAGTATATACGAGAGAAAATTTCTCAGCTTTTAAAAAGTTTGCGGCATTTTACGGTGAGCGAGAAGGTTTTTTCTCATCGAGAATTGACCGTAATACACTATGTCGGAGTAGGAATCACGCACACTCTACTGCACGCCAACCAAGATCTTTGCTCCTGGGACACTTTCGGCACACATTTGAAGAGCACCCAACGTTTGCTACGCCACGGTATACGCCTGCATAACGGGTGTGGAGACGTGACGGATGGTGGAGGGAAAACCAAGTTCATTTGGATATATTTTAAATTATATAAGTTATGACGTTGTAATATCAAATGCATTTCTCCAATATATTATATTGTGCGTAGTGATAGGATATTTTGTATAATGTTGAGGTACAACTATGTGTACATATCATATTATGTACCTATATGGTAAAATGATAATAAAGCATGTCCATAAAATGAACTGCAGCATGGCTTTGTATGTTGAACTTGTCTGTATGCGTTTTGTATGCACATATAATAATATAATATGCACTCGTACATGCATGGTACCTACTACATGTCCAAGCTATGAAAAGCTGAGGCAGTGGAGTACCGTCAGCTGATTGACAATGACAATGACGGAATAGATTTTTGTGCCATACAATTGAATTTAAATGTAATAATGTAAGTATATAAAATAATATTATAAATCAAAATAATCTTTTAGTTAAATATTAGTCGTATTATACAAAAAAAAATGTTCATTGAATCCTGTCATAATAATTTGCGATCACTAGATTGTTTTCAGAATCTTTATAAGTAAAACTTACATCAGTTTGAATCAAAGGGTATTTTTATTTGGAACCATTGCAAAGATATTGTAATACTCTACTTTTTCTCGTTCATGGATAGTGTTGTAATATAGTGGGACGATAATTAATATAAATCACATTTAAAGAAATCTTTTGTGATATCTCCACATTTTGGAGGTTTTTGATTGAAAGTATTAGTGAAAATAATTCAACAATAATTTCTTACTAACTAATATGTCATGTCTACGATTTTTTACAGGATTTTTAGTTCCGCAGATCGCTGGTAAAACGTTTTAAAAACGGTGGATAAAACGCGATAAGCGGTGTTGCATTATTATTGTATAAAATGAGTAATGCTTATTTTAGCAAACTTTTATTCGTTGATAATATTATTGTTAGTGATTGCGAAATAATCAATTTGGCCGAAGCACCAGTATTAATAATTGTAATATTGACATCGTTGAAAAAAAAATTAAATTAGGTGGTATAATTTTTTATAAAAATATTTTATAGTCTACTTCTACTATGTATAACAAATCACTGGTCCTTCCGTTTACCCAATCAAAATGAGTTTAAACAACCTATCATCGCTAATCACGAGACGCCTGATTCCGAGTATCATCTTCTCACACGATCACCACTACATGCAAACGATTTACAGTGCATCTGTGTAGGTATTGACGAGTAAATATTTAGTAAAAGGTATTTTCAATCATGGGGCTTTGTTTATAAATAATAAATACGTGAATTGTTGAAAAACAAACTTACAGTATTACATAAAACTTAGGTAAAATTACATAAATAACATAAAATGTTAAGTATGTATAGCAATTTTCGTCTAAAACTATGGCTTTTTATGAAGCGTATCATTTTGCCTCCTTATCAATCGAGACGTTAACCTAGGTCTGAGACAGTGTTATGGTTTACTGATTATATATTCTGTCATTTTTTTTTTGTGACATGGAAGTATGGAGGTTGTACAGACGAATCCTCAAAATTCATTATACTGACCGAGTAACAAAATGTTGACGTCCTCGAGCGAACGGAAAAGGACCGAAAAGATTTTCGTAGTATCAAAACTATAAGACTACTGTACCTCGGCTACATTATGAGAGGAGAAAAGTAAATTCATGCAATGTTAAATGTAACAGAGAAACTTAAGAACTTCCGTGATTGGTGAGTGAGTGGGTGTAGCTCCACCGAATTATTTTGGGGTAGCAAATGGTAAAGCAAAGATTGTTCTGATGGTGGTCGATCTCCGTTAGGGGATGGCATGGTAAGTAAAAAAATATGGCCATTTAAAATATTATTTTGGTATAAGTTGGTTATCGGGAAGCTAGGCGGAAACCGCGCTAATTGTCATAGCCGATTTTGGTTAAATTCATGAATTCAAGAAAGAAAACCTTAACTTAACCTAACTTAACCTAACCTAAACTAACCCAACCTAACAAACAATCCACAATATCGGTTATTTTGAAAATGTGTTTGCCGCTGGCTTCCCCACAACTGACTTGTACCAGTATTTTTTTAATGTAAAATTTGTGAAGGAATAAAACAACGAATGAGCAAAGAAACATATTCTCTCATCTATAACGATTATATAATTATTATTATATTACTTTGATGCATATAGAGCTAGAGTTAAGTTATATTTTCATTATAAGTTAATGTGGGTATGATAAAGTTTGCAATGTCTGCGATGGCAGTACTGCGGCACTGCAGTGGTGTGCGAGAGAAACACAGACACGAGCAATGATGCCGGGCGGCAAGTAGTCCAGTGACCCACTTCCGCGAGAGTCGACACACTGCGCGCGCACCTTCCCACATCGCATTTCTTCTTTCTCCGCGCCACTGCATCTCAAACTTTACAGCCAATAAAATAAAACTTCTATAGTTTTAAATTAAAATTTTGAGAGATCCTGACGTCGGCTAGTAAACAAGGTAAGACGTATCTATTATTGATACATTGACTCAATAGAGTCAAACCACAAAAGCCAATTGTCGAAATTAACGTAAATTGTAAAGCAATTTAAATGTAGGAATATTAGCTAATCAATTGTAAGGTATATTATAATATAGATATTAACGCAAATCTGCAATACTTACCCTTATTTCAGTACTGATTAAATTAATTTTTAACTACCTATTATACATAACATTTTGACGGACAGCTGTAGGTGTCTTGTCAAAATACGACAATAATGAATATTTTATAATCTACATGTTATATTTTTCATGAAAAAAATGAGCAGATGTTTATGACCAGGTCATATTTTATAAAGACACTTTTATATTTCAAATGCTGAATTTGCTCAATACGTCAATGTTTATATCTAATAAATAATAAATGTAGATACAATGATTTCATGTTATACTAATGCCAAAACATGATCAAAGCACTAAGATAAGTAAGTAAATGATTTGGTATAGCTTCTTTGCTACCGTTCTATATTCCGGGTTAAAAGTGCTTAAATCAGTTTGGTCGTACTTGAGATAATCGGTTTTGAAATAAATCACTGTGTTCAAAATACTCTAGCTTAGAAGTTAATTGTTGTATCTTTTTTTTTATTTCTTTTACATTATTTAAGTATAATAAAGTTTTTGATATTGTGTCATATAAATTAATGGTTTGAATAAGTAATTTTACTCAGTGTTAAAAATGATTTTCTCAATTCAAGTTATTTCTACAAATTATAATATCTATTTATTTTGCTTACATGTGACAACATTTATAATCTATTATAGATACAGAAAAAAGAGCACAATTATTTACACACATTTACATGAAAATCTTAATTTCGTCATAACGCGACTTAAAAGGTTTTACCCTGCAATCGAAGATTTCATATGTTATTAATTTAATGTTCTAGCTATATTAAGTAACTAGATATACTTATGTATTATGTACTATAACTAGATATACTCAGATGTACTTATAATTTAAATGAATATGCAAGACATTGCAAGAGATTTTCGGATTAGGAATTTATAAAACACAATTATTGATTTCATAAAACACTTAGTATCTTAAAAAAAACATTGTCAGTAGGTAGCTCAGTTTTATTGTAACAAAAAAAACTATCCAGTAAAATATTATTAATTTAAGATTTTTCATTTTTTTTTATTATTTTAAAAACTATAAAACACGTGTCCGGAAGCTTGTACGTATGCAGTTTGCCATATCACATTTCACCGTGAAATGTATCGGATATATGGCCTGCAACCTCTTTGGGTCGTACAGTACTGACATAAAATTCGTGTCTAAATAAAACACGGTTCTTGTCGGTTTACACTCTACAGGAAGCCAGCAGTAAACAATTAAAAAAAACCGATATACTGGATTATTTGTTAGGTTAAGTTAGGTTTTCATTCCTGAAAACATGAATTTTGCCAAAATCAGCTATGAAAATTGTTCATGTTGAATCTAATAAAATTGGAGACCGTATATTTCCTTTCCGATAAGAAAGCTCACGGCGAACTGTGCCAAGGTAAAATGTTTTATGTACAATTTACATGTAACCATAAAAAGGTGAGTCGAAATCGCGCCACACTTTGATATTACCCTTTCAACTCTATCGTCTGTCTACTTCGCGGGGTATATCCATCTCTGTCGCGCTCATTCAAAATCGAGACAAGGCCTGTTGTATCACGTATAATACATGCTCATCACGTAGGTATACATACAGCGTATAAATATATATATGTAAAATGTATATGAGATTGTTCTGTATTCAAGTTCCGGTTGGGACATTTTACGTTTAGTCATTTAAATAAAGAAATGTTTATGGAGTTCGGCTTTATGTGCTCAGGCATTTCTCTAGTTGTATCTTTAAATGACATATTGTTGTAAGTGACTGACAGCGTCTTGTTACTGTAAAATTTAATACTGATATACAGAAAATTATGGTACCACATAATATAACATAAATGTTTTAAAACGTAGTTAAGTATTTATTATTAATATTTGACTAACAGAATACATGGATATTGCACTGGCAAGGAGTGGAGATAGGCAGTTAAGATTCGACCTAAATGGTGCATACTAAACTTTGTAAGTCTTACTTATTTAAGAATACAATCGGTAGATGGTGTTCGTTAGTTTTTGAAATTCAATTAATCCCTACCTAAACTAAACAATAATAGTTAAGGTATGCTATCGGTTATCCAACAAAAATAGTGCACTTATTTCTCGTAATATTTATCTACTTGTTTTCTTTGAACTAAGAATACATAATATTACAGATGGTACCTATTGGTTAGTTTTTTTAAAATTCATTAAGCCCTGCCTATGCCAAACAATAATCGATAAAAAATATTCTTACATCTATAGAATGTGAAAATCTATGTATGTAATGGCATAATTTTAAATATTTTTCAGATAAACGAATCAAAATCATGAAATAATATACAAAAAAAATAAGGAAATATGTATATATTAATAGTATTCCCCAGAAATTAATCACTGTGATATTAGACTGTCATCAAAGTATTACAAATGACCACTGCTGATCTCAGGACATATGACTAAAAAATATCAAAGCATTATAATATATACACTATAACATTTTTCGGCCCCGCTCAAACAACAGTTTCCGTAAGAAAACTCAGAGACTTGAAATTTGGAATACAGGTTCCAAGTTAATCAAAAAATAGGGGGCGGTCCAGTACTCCAACCTTATGGTCTCCTTTCAATATTATAAAAACTATAAATGTTAAAAATGTGCCAACGATATATTTTTCGAGATAATGGCACTTGAACATTGCCTTAGCGCACTTCGTCATTTTTTACGTATAGCGAAAAGAGGGTGGAATCTCTGGCGGGGGACGAAACCCCACTAGTATCTGTATAATAACATTATTTATATATCGATTGATTATAGGTCACAACCAAATAAATATCGAAATAAATTATGTATTAATATCTTTTGAGAATGACCTTTATAACGAGTCCGAAACGTCGATGAAAGAAGGAAGAAGTACACACGGTTAAAATCCAAAAATCTATAAATACGAAAACAAACAATGTATTAAAATTTTATTAAAAGTTATTCATTTAAGTTTATGAGAAGATTTAATGCCTAGAAAGAGTTAAATATTGTCATAGGTAGATAATATTGCAAAAAACTGTAGAATTTACACATTGAATAAAAAAAATGAAAATTAATAAAAAATAAATACATAAACCTGAAATTGTTTTCGATTACTTCGGTATAAATGAAATCAAATAGAAGATAATAAAAACGTAAAGTAAATAACCCACCTAAGTAAATCAATAGAAATTCGGTTACGGATTATTTTGGCGACCGAAAAATACGTTTTTTTTTTTGTAGATTAATGGAGCGACGAAATCCATGAAGGCAGAGCGGAAAACCTACTTGTCTAAAATCTACTTTTTGAAATTACTCACCGCGAGCGAATTTTCTTCCATCGTATTATTTTGTCGCACGGTGGAGAAATTTATGTCAACGCATGGGCAAGCTTCAAACCCGCAAGACGTTGCTACTAATGGCATTTATATATTATTCTGTACGATACTATGTATCTATAATAAAGACACGGAGCAGATGAGACAGTCGCTTTATCATATTTAGGTATATACGCCTTAGAAATATATTATATGTTTTTATAATACAAGTGTAAAAAAAGTCTTCTTCCAATCTTGCCTACATACACAATTATTGCAATGCATACTTTTTAAGATCAAATGGTGTTTTATCCCTCAACCAAAATTTTATTAAGGGGGCCTTCAGACCTGTAAGAATCTCCCGACAAAGTAGCAGTATTATTTAATAAATCATGAATTTTATCACGTCATAATGAATTATTTATAATAATATATGTATTGTGATTGTAAATAAATTTATCAAAATTATTATAATTTATACGTTACCATCGTGAATGAGTGGGAGAATTACACGCTTTCAAAAGGGATACCATTCGGTGTGTGCGTCTGGAAAAGTTAAATTTTAGTTACATTTGTTATACCTATCCGAGATTCGAAAACGAGACCTATGACTTTAGAAACCAATACTAGTTGAGTTTTGTAAATTCTTAAAATAAGGTCTATTTAAGTAAAATATTCAACCTACTCTTTTTATTCTATTTTTCTAATTCTGCTCAAATATTTTCGTTTTTCCGTGTTATATTGTGAAAATCTTGAATTTGTAATTTTCAATGTTCAATATAAGTAAATAAATTAATTTGAATTGAAATTACAGACAAATACCTATCCAAGTATACATTACAATGCCTGTAAAAAGATAATTGTGTGTATTTTAGAATTGTACTTAATGCTTTCTTTTACTGTCCGATTATACATGCATTTGTTCCGCCCATAGTAGGAAATGGCTTTGATACAAGAGCATGCAAAACAGTGTTGTATTCAAGAAGAATGTAAATTAAATGTATAAGTCGAGATGATCTGATACCACCTAGTATATTATTTATAAGTGCTGTGACCATGGCGCAAAGCAAATCAAGTAAAATAAATGCTAGAATACTTATTAAATATTATTAAAATGAAAGGTAATTTGCAACACAGTAAGGGCCATATACACAGTTATACTTATATAGATAATATATGTATGTTTATGGATTATTTGCATAAAAATTGAAAAGTTTACTCGTTTCCGATAATACGAGTATAACATTGTAGTGAGTACAAAATATCTACCCAAAAGACTAGCAGTATTAAAAATGTATTATATTATTGAAACCATTTAAAACAATATTTGTCATTTTATAAACATCATACGTCAACTAACGTAGTTTTACAATACCTACTTATAATTCAAGTACTAGGTATTGTAGAATTTTATGGACACTGTATTAGTAGTGCGTACATTTATTCAAATAAACCACTTAGAAAAGAACTATTCAATCATTTGAAGTTTATATTGTATTTTAATTTATAATTATATCAATTTTCTTTCTACACTTTTCATCGTGTCAATTAAAAAAGATTTTTTAAATTTATAGAAAATTGGAATTTTTAAAAAGGTTTCCAAGTTATTAATTAGTTTGATAAGCTGGCGACTGTGCAACAGGTTTATAATGAGTATATTAATAGTAATTACATAACGGTAATCTCTTTGCATACAGCCCTGATATAATATTATCTATTATCCCAAAGTTTAGATAGGTATATTATTTAAATAGATAATTACAAAACTGCAAGAATTTTGGAAAAATAAATAGTAAAACTAGATTTATCCATTGATAATGCCCCTTTAAGTAGGAGATACCAATCTTAATCATTTATCATTTTATTTAATAAAATAGTTGATTATAAATGGTATTCCAACTCTTGTCATCTAATGATCATGATAAAAGTTAGTCCGATTCCACGTCTAATAAAAATTGTTTTTCAATGTGTGTATGACCCAAAGAAAGAACTCTATGGACCGTCGGCAAATATCTAACAACCTATATGCTCCATTTAGAAGCGAAAATGATAATTTACTTTGTATTAATTTAATTTGTTTATCTAAAGCTATTTAAAATTTTACTGTGAAATATTATATTTTAAAAAAAAATCATATAATAAATGGTCACCGTATCTATAGGAACACGATATGAATCATAACACTTACTTACTTTATCGTAACCACTAGAAGATAATATTTCACGTTATTAGGTATTGAGTAGACATACATATTATATACAATAATATACAGACCAATCGTATCCAGGTTACTATTGATAATAAGAACCTATATAATATTATTATAACCAATTATCTACACGACAATTATAACTGTTTTACTGGTTTAGTAATTGTACCTAGATTTGATTTTCTAATAACCTAAGACAGTAAACATTAAATGATTGTATTAACTACACTTAAGTATAATAAATAAAATCATAGATTCAAGTTGTGGATAAACTATTTACCTTTTAAAATAAAGATTAAATACACAATTTATACGGCTATAAATGATATAAACTATAATTTATACAATATGCTATTTTTTTTTAAATAATAGCAGAATAATTCTCATGTACGTAAATATGACATTATTCTAACATAAATTACGATTATATTTTCTGAATATCATTCATGTCACTTGGCATAAATTAATCTATTAAATAAATAATTAGTTTCTTTTATTTTACTTAAAGATGTTTTTTTAATTTAAAACATTTATTTTTATGATGAATTTAAAAAGTTACATTTTTATTTATTAGGTATTTGAATTGTGTTTTTAATAATACTGTGTTTGTTATGAGTTTGGTAATTTTACTTGTAATATGTCATCATTATCAACCGGAGTCATTTGACTACTGGATGAAGGCCTACCCTTAGCTCCCTATACTCTACACTGCCACGTACATGAACATAGTTCGTCTAACCAGAGGGTGGTTGTTTATTGCCCCCATGACGGCATTTGTCCACCCCATTGTCATATATCTACTTGAAACCATTTCCTCGTGTCAAGCCTATCAGGCACCATTAGCGAAGGGTGCAAGACTAATCAATGCAATCAATATTTTCGGTGACGTGCTATGTATTTTGTATTCGAAATTTTTATTTTTTTGTATAAAATTTTGTTTTTAATGTTTTTATTACCACGTTTTTCTTAGCTCGTATTCTTGTTTATCCGGTGGTTGTTTATCCAGTAAAAATCTTGCAATCGATTTTTAACTAACTTCCCGACTAACTAAAAAATAACTTTAAAACTTTTAGAATATATCAGAACACGATGCCAATGCATTCTTTTAATACTTTTAGCCATCTTTAAGTAGAATTGAATTCATTTTCAATTAATTCTGTTTTGTATGAAAAGTTATTTCGGAAGAAACCCGTAATCCAATCCACTATTATTGGTTGCTAACGGGGTGGTCCTAGCAACTAAATTATTAATATATACATTACTATGGAAATCAAAATGACATTTCAGAATTCTATATTTGTTTGTTTGTTTCAAAATAGCAAACAAAATGATTTGTTGACAATTGCCTTATTATTTGTCCTAAATTATTAATACATAGAATTGTCAAGTTTATATGATTCAACAAAAAATTTAAAAACGTGGTATCTAAAAAGTTATTTTTATCTTGTAATTATTTTATATATTCTCTTCGTCTCTCTTGTGAGGCTAATATTTGTTATAATGTAAATCTCATGTTGTATACGTCTTGAATTTAGATTTGTTATATCCACGACGTTTTGTTTTCTTAAATAAATTTAAATGAGATACTACGATGCAAAAATATATTTAAAACTTTATTACAGAATGCCTAATAACGTACGCTAAATCCGTCCCCTAATTTTACCATCGTTTGGCAAAATCATCGCGGTGATCATCATCATTATTTGTTTAAATTTGTACAAAACGAGGAAATGAGGTTGCGATCTCGTTACGAGAGCTAAAGAAAGTAAAATTTAAGGTCAGATAGATCGACACGGCGCGCGAGCCTCACCAGTTTACCGTTTTGAGACTGTGGATTTTTCACACAGCTATTTTTTTACTTACTTATTGTATTTGTTTTATCCACTGTGCTAAAATTGAGAACGTTACAGTAGAAAACGTGTTTATAGCGAGTGCTTGTTACAATTTTATGAGTTATGTGAATTATGCTTTACTGCCTGGATATCCAACTGTGTAATAAGAATATAGCGTGTATATATTAATAAAAAAGTACATTTATTATCGTTTTTTCTCATCCAAATATAATTGTATGTCACCGTTTCCGTTCAAATACAAAACATATGTAATGGCTTGCTTGTTCTTTGCTTGTTGTCTCCTTGTCCTTTAACTTAGGGAATTATCTTTGTCTGTCGTGTTCAGCGAGTGGTCTGGCTTAGTTGAATGGTCAGTTGTTGCATTATAATATAATTATATATTTATGTATATTATACAGTAAATTTGTAAATGGATGACATTAACAATAACTAACCTGCCGATAAAATAACTTAATTTCGTAGGATACTAATATGATTATCTTTTAAATATATATTTCATTTAACAACAAAAAAAACACTGTTTTATCCTCGTAAATACAAAACCAGTAAAATCAGTATAGGTATATCCTATACGTTTATATATACAAAATCACAACGATTCCCGGTATAAACGAATTAAATATTTTTCCCCGTTATTTGGACATGTTAACGAGGTGCAAGAATCATACATAAACGTAAATATATCAATCACAGAACAGATAATAAATAGAATACCGATAGGCAATATTCAATACGCCGCATGGTGAAGCAGGCTTTTGAATGTGTGAGTGTCCTACGAAAATGAAGCACGCATTATGCAGTAGTTAAATGAGCGTAAATGCATAAACCGAGAGCAGTTTTTAGTATTCGACGTAAAACGTATTCTTAACACGTGTCTAAGTTTAACCCGGATTCTTCCTTACTCGAGTCGGTTACCTGCTATCGCCTTACCCGTTGTGTATTTCAGTTCCCATTATTTCTGAGTTCCCTGATATCAATAAAACTTGCGTATTTAATAAAATCGATTTTTTGACCAAACTAGAGTTTACTAGTCTGAATGACGATTTGAAATTGTAAATGTTAAAATTCACATTATATCGGTATACAATCTTATTATTATTAATATGTGAAACTATATATCTTTGAACATTTTAAGAAAAATAAGAATCATTTCATTCCTGGCTTTTTTTGGTTTTTCAAATAAATAACATTTAAAATTATGTTCCGAAGGTATTTGAAGATTAAGGGTCACTGGTATATGATAATGATGATAAAATGATCATTTTACTAGGATTTTTTTAAAGATCCACAGTTAGTTTGGGATTAAAATTCTGAATGCATGGTGTTTGAATGTACCCAATTACTATTGACATAATATAATATGTTTTATAGCTATAATACTCCCACGATGGCCGAGCGGCCTAAGTATCAGTCTAGTGTCGTGGGTTCCAAGTTCGATTCCTGGGTCTATAAAATACACATATTGTTTTTTTAATTTGTGCTTGAGTCAGCTATTAGGTTGAGAAAGTTACTAACATCCATTTCTCGTAATAAAAAACCTCCACATTATAGAGGCCCATATAATCTATCGATATAGAAAAACACGTTAAAATCAATGTAACTTTTGTATTTTTTTCAAATATATCTACAAGCATACCACTGACCGAAAGATTGCACTATATTTATATTTAGGTCTAGATTGGGAGAATATTTCGTATTAATTTACCTACATATACCTCAGTCGTTCTCATACAATATTTACATTTTATTCAAGTGAAAAACGCGTAGTTATCTTGATGACAGGAAGTAGTCTAGTAGGCATAAAATTTTAAATATCATCGCCAACTAACTATGTGAAAATAATTCATAAAAGTAAAAATAACAATAGGATTTTAATATCCGAAAAATATTCTCATTTCAGTGGTGATCCGGCAATTCTTCGTTGCGAAGGTCGTGAGATACATTTTATTCGTGCGCACACGAACGAGAGAAATTTTGGAAACGATTAAACCGCCAATTGACTTATTTTTTTAAACGCCCAAAGACAATAGAAGTGGACCAAAAAGTATAACATGAGCTTAATGGGATTGGAATATTTAGATATAAATAAAGATAGACAAGTATTTTTTTAGATAAACATCATATTACAATTACGTGAATGGACTTTCATAGTTTTCTAGTAAATTATATTATTATAAATTATTTAATTGAAAATCAGAATAATACTTTGTAAGTAAAATACAAACGCAAATGAGGTGGATTGGCTAGGTTTGGAAAATTGATATTATACGCCATAAAGCTTTCAGAGGAGATACTAAGATAGGGAAAGCTAGTCCAGATACTGGCAATATGTATTTATTTTAGAGTGACCGAAATTCTCAATCATGATAAATACGCTATATACCTATATAAAAGATACTACGTATAAAATTGATTATATTTGTTTATTTATTACATCTTTATGAGTTTGAAGATTAACCCCGTTTACACGTGCATAGGTTTACTTACATATTATTATCGCGGCCATAAAAAGAAAATTCACGTGTAAATACGTATTATCGTGCAAACTGCAATATTGCAAAAGTTCTGAATTGTCACGCAATAATTAGTACTTTCATGGCGCATGCTCATGCGTAGTCGAACGTTAGTGGCGAATCTGCCGGAAGAAATACGTACTACACTGCACAGAATATTTTAACGTTTACCGATTATCCATGAACCTGTCAAGTAGCACCATATAAAGAAAACATCTTGCCTTGCTTACGTTTGAAGATTGATTGGTATTATCACAATAGTTTAAAATACACACTATTGGTGCCAGTAAATTCATGCACGTTTACAGGCGCTATAAAGTTAAGTAGCAGTGTATACTCCAATCTAGCTTATACTGACTACTGCTTGCTCTGAAGTAGGGCATTATGTACTTACAGTACTGGGCTAAAACATCATCATCTCGAACTGTTTAACCGACTTTATAAAAAAAATCCTGGTACGATCACAAAAAGGTTAAATTGACTACCCTCATTAGGGGAAAGCTTTCTAATTTAAAAGTTTTATTTTAAAAAAAATCTAAATTATGTCAATAAACGATAATAATATATAAAAGTCGAAGAATATTTCATTTGCTTACATATATGGAGCTATATAGTACCTATTTAGTTGTCGACTAATGGGGAACTAGATAATAACGAATAAGAAATTTTCATATATGGAGTGTTAAACATTTATTACAACCCTATTAAGTTGTCAGTGGTATTGGCAATTAAGAAGAATAAAATTAATATTCTTAAAATATTTAAATACAGAATATATTTACGGATGTACGAATGCGAAGGCAAACTTGTATATATCTTATAATATATAAGTAACCAAATAAAAGATAAAACTATATTAAATATAATATTATGTATTATTTATTTAATATATATATACGTTCGGTTATTGCACAACTGAGTGAAATGAAAATATGTCGGCAGACATGCACACGACTTTCCCGTTATGTGAGGCGAAAACAGTAAATGCCGTTAAAAGGATATAGCGGAGCATCCTTGACCTCTATATTTTAATGCACGTAGGTATATTACATTGTTCTTATATGATTTGAAGTGGTTTAGTGACATACTTTTACCTGAACGTACATATATACATATTATGTATTTTTTAACAAGAGAAAATATTCATAAAAGAATATAGTATCAATTCCTTACTGTATAAAAATAATAAGCCAGATTTTAAATTATCTCTGGGTATAAACTATAAATATATCTCTGGGTCAAAGTTTTAAGGTCTTAAGTTAATGCCATTCAATGTAGAAAGGTATTATCTTTATAATTCAATAAAAAAAATCAAAAACGTCTTTAACGGGTCAAAAAATCGAATAACCCTTTCTGGGATTAATCATTAATGCAATTATAAACTGGAATGTCTGAGTTAATTATTTTGTTAAACTTTAAAATTTCATTTTGCATTGCTAAGTTCATTTGAATTAAATAAAAAATGATCACATTTACTTCAAAAATCAATGCTTTAACATTGAAATGAGAATTTATGCAAAATTTTGAACTCCATTATCTTAGAACAAGGTATTTTGAGTTGTTTCCCAATATAACTAATGTGTCAATTTGCTCTATTTATACTTGGAAATATATCTTAAATAAAATATGTTTATTATAACAACGAGTCAAAAACTAACAGTTTGAATGAATAATCTTGTCATTTATAACAGTTTTTATAGATAAATATTTCGAATTATAATCTAATATTAATATTATACAATATTAGCACAATTCTTGTTCAAAACCTAGTACAAGCGCGCCCTTAGCTGGTTTCGAAATAATTGTTTTTGTTTTTTGTACGTGTCTTTTGCTAGGTTCTAAATTTGAATATTTGAACAGACCTTTGTTCAGTAGTGGCTTATAGTATAACAAAAATACTTTACAACAGCTGTATAAAATATGAACCAGAATATCATATTAATAGATGTTTTGAAATTGTAATATTTTTTCTATTGGACGAAATATTAATGTACATCATAGTGTTATATATATGTAATATTTCAATGATTCACAAAGCATGCATAAAACGCATTGAAACCGTCTTAATTTTATGTCAAAAAAAGATCCGTTCTTACCAGTGACATACATTGCGATCTTCCGCTGCAGGATTACACAGAAAAATACTTTTGGTTTTATGTCCGAGCTCCGTGGCCAAGTGGGTCAAACGATTGGTGTTGATTCATCTGAGGTCCGGGTTCCACGCAGGTCCGTTGCTCAATTTTACCTCAAGATGACTGAATGCAGCGGATGAAAGAATGATTAAACATTTCTCCGCAAATAAAAATACGGTTTTGTTTCAACGAAATAAATTGTATCTTCCCAAGTGACAGACGACGTTTTATGCTCATTTATAATAGTGATTATAAATGAATAACTACGTATTTATTACCTCATATTTTTGTTTGTCCGGTGGTTGTTTATCCAGTACAAATCTTGCAATCGATTTTTAACTAACTTCCCGACTAGCTAGACATTTGAAACTTTTAGAATATATCAAAACACGATGCCAATGCATTCTTTTAATACTTTTAGCCGTCTTTAAGTAGAATTTAATTAATTTTTAGTTAATTCTGTTTTGTATGAAAAGTTATTTCGGAAAAAATCCGTAATGCAATCCACTATTATTGGTTGCTAAGGGGGTGGTCCTAGCAACTAAATTATTAATATATACGTGCTTTACTATGGAAATCAAAGTGACATTTCAGTATTCTATATTTGTTTGTTTGTTGCAAAATAGCAAAAAAATGTTTTTGTTGACAATTGCCTTATTTGTCCTAAATTATTAATACATAGAATTGTCAAGTTTATATGATTCAACATTATCTTGTAATTATTATATTAAATACTAAATGACTTACAAGTATTTTTGGATAATAACGTTATTATGTGAGAATACTTCTAAAATATCTGAATATTTTTATATATAATACAAACCTACCAACTTAAAAATAAAAAAATATTTAGTACACTTATTTTTTAATGCAATAAAATATATTTTTTAATGAATCCATTCGTACACACTAGTTTTCACTTGTATGTAGTGTGTACTCACAAAATACAATACGAAATATTACTCATGCGCAACATTAATGATTTGAATCGTCGTTAAACGTACGCGTTATATTGTGCCATAAAATAAATATTGAAAACAAGGAACACACAATTAATGGGAACTGACATACTTAATAGCATATAGCGTCGTGGATCCCAGGTTCGAATCCTCGGTCTGGCAAGTATACAATATTTTGTTTTTCAATTTGTGTATGTGTCAGAGTATGAACCTAATAGGTTGAGCTAGTGGCTGACATCCATTTCTCGTAAAAAAAAATCTGTGAATACAAAACCTCTACTCTGTGGAGGCCCATAACATGATCTTATTATGATTGGAAATGGTCGGAATGCAATACTTTACGGGTGTGGAGTAACAGGCAAACCTATTTCGGGTGTGGGAGAATATGGAATAAACTTAAATACGCGTCAAGAATTACGTCATTCTAAGCTTCTTCTTTCTGACAATTACTCTCGGTTTATGCACTAATGCTCATTCAATATTGGTGTATTAATTGAAGGTTGAAACACACACTATTGCACGTCTTTAATGTGTGTTTCATTTTCTTAGAACACTCACACATTCAAAATCCTGCTTCAAATTGTAGTATATTGGGGATATATCCTATCTGAATTATATTTATTATTCTTTTCTGTGATTAAAAAATATGCCAGTATTAATGAAAAGTAGGTTCAAGTCGTTTATGGGGAAGCCGGCGGCAAACACATTTTGAAAATAGCCGATATACTGGACTATTTGTTAGATTGGATTAGTTTAGGTTAGGTTAGGTTTTCATTCATGAATTCATGAGTTTTGCCAAAATCGGTTATGACAATTAGCGCGGTTCCCGCCTGGCCCATAACCCCATGGCCCATAATCGACTTGTACCAAAAATTGCATTAGACGTTCAGTAAATATTCGATAGTTTTTTAAAACTAAGTTTCCACGGCCAATAATAAAATAAATCAATGATACAATACATATTATATTGTGTTTAAAAAAATACTGATTTTTTTATAAAAAAGCATATATATACGTAAGTACATTACAAGAACATAATATTATCAGCAAAATGCGGGTCCAATCCGTCTCTGAATGCGTCACACTAACACTCATAGTGATGCGAAGTTTACCGTAATTTTTGCCGCGGAAGAGTGAAAGTTTCTAGCGTGTGCATCATATATCTATGTACCTATCTTTTTACGTTTTATTTATATACATACATGCTCTATTCGCATTCTATTAAATTAACATGGCTATGTTATGAATATGAATAGGGACAAATAAAATATATTATATTTTAGATGCAAGGTTTTCTATTTGACATATGAATTATATACAGTATATACGTTCTTTTATGGCAATATGTGATGTATATAAAAACTGAATTATATCAACAATAACAAATACCATGATTTAATAATATAAATGGGTGGCTCATAATAATTATGGATCAAGTCCAATTTTTATAAAAAACAGATTCCTTTATTGTGTGTTAATCATGGTCCTCACAAAGGGGGGGCTGACAGGGCTCTAGCCTGGATGCCCGGGCTCAGGAAAGGCCCGTCGTGGCGAGTCGACCAGATAAAGTGATATAAATACACATCACAAATCCTCTCTAATAGTAAAAAAGGCACTATTTTCATTCAACAATATTATTATTTAAAATTATGTGTTTGTACGACACAATTTTTGTTTGTGTATACTCGACAATTCCATATTATTCAAATGGATGTATTAAAATATAAAAAAAACACTAAAAATATACACATTAATTTTACCGCGTACATTATTTGGAAAAGCTACTGTGGAGCGTCACACTGCCTTTTTCCTAAGCGATAGGTAGGAGGGCCGTTAAAGATCCTGGCCTGGGGGCCCGCTTTAGTATGTGGGGGTCATGGTGTTAATATCACAATCGTAGCTCTACAATTTTCCGCATAAATGACAATACCAGTATTGATAAGACATCAAATTGATTGTGAATCATGTCCATTTTTACAGTTCCTTCAGCAGTATAAATAGGTATTTCCTAACATTAATTTACTAATGTTAATAAACCTTGAATATTATTTATGTTTTTCAACTATTTATTTAAATCTATCCATGTATGTACTATCAAAATATTGTAAATATATACAGTGAAAACATTCCTGAATTTTACAAAAGGAGTTTTAACTTTAGGTTCAAATATCTCAGGAACCATTTTGATGGACTTAATCCATAATTATTATTGTGAACCACCCAAATCTAAAAAGCAAAATACATTTAGGTCTGATAACGGATATGACACAGTAAGAAAGAAAATGATTAAGTCGTATGTATTAATATGTTGTAATAAATTGATTAAATAAATAAAGATTTTTTGACGTACCTATCTAGTATTCAATACAAATAATAAATCTGTGTTACAGTAAGTTATATATTCAAACGTAGATTATAACGGAAAATATTTCAATTGAACATAAATCAATGAATTTTAGTTTACAAAAGTATTGATTAAAACATTTAATAATAACAGTTAATTAATATATAACCAACGGATATTATACAAAATATTAACCTAAATACCAAATTGTGATTCATTTACTTAGTTAAAAAGGTCTTTATTTATGATAAAAATACTGTACTTTAAATAAATTTGTGTAAGTGAGATAGTACCTGAAGGGTGGAGGTAGGCTGTTATATTCGGCATAAATAGTGCACATCAAACTTTATCAGTCATATTTATTTATTTTTATTGAATTAGGAATACACTTTACAGATGATGCTGGTTAGTTATTATTTAATTAAACTCTGACTAAACCAAACCATAGTAGTTTAGGTATGCTATGGGTAATCCGATAAAAACAGTGCAAACTTTTTTTAGTCATACTTATATGTTTTCGTTAAATTAAAATACATATTACACATGGTTATGTATAGTTTAGTTTTTTTAATTCATCAAACCCTACCTAAACCAAGCAATAATCAATAAAAAAACATTCTTCTATCTATAAAATATCTAAAATAATGTATAGCTTAATAGACTTATTTCAATGAAAAAAAATCCAATCTTAACAGCCTACCTCCACCCTTTGCCACTCAGACTACTTATTAATATCACTTGAACTGAATTATTAAAAAAATTAATAAGTTATTTTAAAAGAAGTGTAGTTCAATTTAAAAAAAAATGTATTACTACAGATGTTAAAAAGAAAATTGGACTATTCAGCTAAATTCATTATCGTAGAAAGTGAACCAAAGTATTGGTATAAAAGAAAAAATTAGATATTTAGATAAATTTGATTTAAAAGTAATCAGCTTTTACGGAAAATATAAGAAAAATATGTTTTCGTTTTTATTTAAGTTTAACTTAAGTATTTATAAAAACTGTTTAAAACCTTTTAGTATAAAAACGATGTTGAGCATTTTTATTTTTTTTACATTTTATTTATGTTTTAAAGACCGCTAAGAAAAAATAAGATCATTGTTAGCTTGGCTGGGATTTGCGGCACCGGACCTACCCAAATACTCTAATTCTTTCACCGATCAAAACCTTTTAGGTATATAATATATATATATTTATATTATTTAAAACATCGAATTATGCACGATATTTAAATAGCTTATGTGTTTAAATACAATAAGACAATAACTAACGAAAGTATACGTGCACGACTTAGAAATTTTATCTTACTCTAACGCATATTGCGGAGAATATAAGCGTGCTGAATGCTTTTTTACTCTCACTTATGGTTTGTTTTCGTTCAGGCTTTGATCCATACAGTTTTAAGTAAGGGAGTCATGGCCCCCACATCCTGAAGTAGGCACCCAGGCCAGAATCTTTGGCGAGTTAACCTACCTATCGCTAATGTTAAGGGCAGTATGACGCTCTACAGTCTACACTATAATTTTCCAAATGATGTTCCAGGTAAAATTAAGGGTACGCAATCAGTGCAGTTTTAGTTTATTATTACGGAGTTGTCATAATAACACAATAATCAAAAATGTCATGGCACAATCACATATTTCAAAATGTTAATATTTTTGGAGGAAAATAGCGCCGCAGGCAACTTTTCGTTACTAGTAGGGCACAATAATTGTGATGTGTGATTAGCTCGCTTATCTGGCCGAATCACCACGCAGGGCCCTCTTGAGCCCAGGCCCCTAGGCTAGAGCCCTGTCAGCCCCCCCTTTGTGGGGGCCATGAAGAGAGTCGCAATAAATTCTTAGAACCCTTTCCACCATAAGATAATAGTTTAACGGACTTGGTTTCATGTCGTATTGACCATATTGTGAACATTTTAAAGTTATAATTTTAATTTGTATACTGGAATCACGAATACAGTCGAACTTGGTTATTACAATCACGGAAATAGCGAGATCTCGGATGTAATGAGGAAACATTCGTTGAAATTTTAGTTCATGATTTTCTCCATACATTTATTCACTTCACTAACGAACTACTTCTCGGGTACACCGAGAAAAACTGTTAATGTGTCGATCATTTAAAAACAACAACAATAAAATCCGACTGGGCAGGATGCCGCCGGGATCGGATTACGTTTATGATGCTAGTTAAGTGTCTAAGTACCCAATTGGTGTTTTCGCCGACAACATTGAAAAAGTATCCACGCATATGGTTGAAATTGTATGTAAAAATCCAAGCTTTGTCAAGTCAGTAAGTACCTACCAGAGTTGATTTATGAATGCCATGTTTGTTTCGGGGATTTTTACGATGGTTTTCAGATTTTTTATGTTCTATGCTTAAATAGAACGTGGCGCTAAAAATGTTTTATAACGAAATAACGAGTAATGATTATAACGAGCAAATTCAGTCGGTCCCATCTTCCTCGTAATAACCAAGTTCGACTGTAGTTTTAATTAAGGGAGTCTCAATAAATTCTTGAAACCCTTTCCACCATAAGGCCGTACTTTAACGGGCCAGTTTTCATGTCGTATTGACCATATTGTGTACAATTTAAGGTTATATTTTGAATTTGTATAGGTACTTGAATCACGCATATAATATAATAATTTAGAGTGCACTAATTTCAAAGATCATATTACGCTCGTCGTATTCAGGGCAGTTATCGATTCTCGTATCGGCTTACCGCCAACCCGGCCTGTCGTTAATTATAACGGTGGTATCTTTTTCGGGTTAAAATTCGTAACGATTCGTTAGCGGCTGCGCGGTCTGAATAGCTCCGGAAGTGTGTCACTGCGATTCTGACATTAAGCCAAATCACACGGCTGAGAAATTTCCGACCGTCTCAGACGATTGGTCAGATTCTACTTTCGCATTCGTTGGGAAGATTTTTCGGTTAGAAACCTCCTTCTCGGTTTGATCTCGAAAACTTGACTCGACGTTATTCTGAACGCACTGAAATTTTTACTGCCAAAGTCAATTTCGATTTTGGGTAATCATACCTGAGGCACAGACAAATTAATGTAAACTTTACAAATTATAAATTCAAGACACGTCCACAACATGACATCAAAAA
Organism: Rhyacophila brunnea; assembly: GCF_057557595.1. Classification (NCBI taxonomy): domain Eukaryota; kingdom Metazoa; phylum Arthropoda; class Insecta; order Trichoptera; family Rhyacophilidae; genus Rhyacophila; species Rhyacophila brunnea. Next base: position 22,076,395 of record NW_028232904.1, on the reverse strand, counting down.
CAAATAAATACTATTTAAACAGTATAAAGAGTAAATAAAAAAAATATAAACACATATTTAAGTACATGGAAGAACGCCGAATAAGCTGAGTAGACCCTATTTTAATAATACATAAAAAACCGTTTAGATTTTTACGGTTGTTACATAAAAAAATGGGTTGATGAAAATATATTGGAAAATAATTTGGAAGAAAACGCGGTGAGGGCCCAAAAATCTTTCCCGATTAAGGTATATCACAATGTCTACATATAAAGTCATCCTTGTGTAGGTAGAATAAATCAATATTTTTAGAGGCCTAAAACTTGGGTGTTATACAGATAATATATATATATATTGCAGTGGCGAAGGATGGAGGTAGGCTGTTAATATCCGACATAAATAGTCCACAATAAAATTGTCAGTCAGTCATATTTGTTTTCATTGAAATAAGTCTAGAATAATTTACAGATGGTGTTGGTTAGTTTTTTAAAATTCAATTAAGCACTCCGAAAATCAAGCCGTAATAGATAACAGTCAAAAAATAATCGTCTATCTATGAAATAATTAAAATTATGCTTTTAAACCATGCATAATTTTGGATATTTTATTGATATATATAAAACTAACCAACAACATGTGTAATATGTATTCTTAATTCAACGAAAACAAATACGTATAGATGAAAATGTGTGGATTATTTGGTCGAATCATCCATAACATACCAAAACTATTATGTTTTGGTTTAGGAAGGGTTTAATTGATTTTTAAAAATTAACTAACACCATCTGTGGATTATTTGGTCGAATCATCCATAACATACCAAAACTATTATGTTTTGGTTTAGGAAGGGTTTAATTGATTTTTAAAAATTAACTAACACCATCTGTAAATTGTAGTCTTTGTTCAATAAAAACAAATACGAAAGACTGACAAAGTTCAATGTGAATTATTTATGTCGGATCTTAACAGCCTACCTCCACCCTTCTGATATGTTGCTAGGCGCGAGACGTGATACGTAGCGATGGTTAGAAAAAAATGGCGCAACCGTGTGCCTGCGATATGTTTCGATACTGGATCGGTACAGGGTGTAGTAGTAGATTAAGACCGAGTGTGGTGCGGGGCGGGTTAGTTAGGAAGAAACTATTGGGAACGTAGTAGTAAGTTTTCTACTAAAAAATGTTCGATTTTTTACATTGAGACTATGAAAAATACGCAGTGTTTTAATATATTGGTTTATTCTGATATTGTGCGCAGGCACATACAGAATAATAATTAATAATCATTGATTTTCCACTGAAATAATATAGGCCTTGCTCGTCGTAGAATGCCGATAAGAATGGGGCTAACCCCCGTAAGTAGAAGAAGTAACATTCAGTTATCTTAGATAATTTTCTTTTTTTTATTCCTAAGGGAGTTCCGGTTCCGAAACCCTTTCATGTGTGCGCTTTGATGTGAGAATACATTTCCATAATCCCTCTGTTTTCGTGTATATAGAAAAAACAGGTAGATAGGTATACAATATATTAAGTGTCGCATTATGTATTTAGAAATACGTTTAAATCTGTCGCTATTTTCAAGATAATACAATACTTTCTATTTAACGGTATGAAAAAATACCCGCATGCAAGAATCGTAAAAGCAGCGTGGAAAAGATAAAATATTTACAAACATGACGATTATATTAATTTGGAAAGAAGTATTTTTAAATTTTCAAAACGTTCATTAATTATATACGGTTTGTGATACACTTCGAATTAGATTGTCTTTAAATAACCCTTTTATCTATTCAAATCAAATAGAAATCGTATATAGATAATCAGATACATTCAATGTCGTGGTTTTTTCACCTAAATCTCATAAATCTAAAACACAGAACACAGTAAAAATCATCTAACTTTTGTTTTTATTTATTTATATTTATTTGAAAAAACGCAACCCACCACAAATACAGCGATTTCTTATAGGTTTGAAATTTTTATCCGTTGTATTATCACGAATTGTGACGTTTTTCTATAATGACAATGGGGTTAGCAAGTTTTACAAAATATATCGACGTAACATAATATGTGTGCAAAACGTAAGCGAAGATTCAAATCTCTGACAGGTTTGGAGGACCCTTTAGGTATAACAACAAAAACAACTTTTTTCAGAACACAGTAAAAATCATCTAACTTTTGTATTTATTTAGTTATATTTATTTGAAAAAAACGCAACTCACCACAAATTGAGCGATTTCTTATAGGTTTGCAATTTTTATCCGTTGTATTAACACGAATTGTGACGTTTTTCTATAATGACAACGGGATTAGCGAGTTTTACAAAATATACCGACGTAACATATGTGTGCAAAACGTAAGCGAAGATTCAAATCTCTGACAGGTTTGGAGGACCCCTTAGGTATAACAACAAACAATACCCATGATAATGGATGTTAAAATTAAAAAATAGTCATGTCGCTGTGATTTCACAAAGGAAAGTTGGTTGATAGCTTTTTAGGACTTTGCATTTAAAACGACCACCTTATAATGGAAAACCGCCATTGAACATGTGGTTAAATAAATTTAAATGAATTGTTGAGTTACATTGACTCTGCATAATTATGAATCTTTAGAGTGATTAGCTTGAACTGTTTTATTCTCTTGCCTCTTTTAAATCCAAAATATATGACTGCTCTTTTGATTGTTCAGTATTATTTTATATTTTTCATTTTCTCAGGATTATTAGTACTTATATGTTTTCTATTTTAATGATTGAAGCTCTCTCCAATATATTCTTTATAAGTGTATTTAATATTTAATTGCATTATGCTTTTTGTGTCCTCTTGTTATTGGAACCATCACATATCATTTTAGTTTATATCCTTACTGCACTTATTCTGCTGTTGGTTGACCTGAATATATATCGCCACCTCAATACTACATCAAGATAACTCTGATTTGGTCCTTTTTGAGAAAAATAAATTTTAACTTTTGGTTTTACTCACATAAATCAAGATTATATTAGTACTCGTATTTAAAATAAAAATGGAAAATTGTGCTTGTCTAATTTAAACAATTAATGTTCAATTATATGAAAAAATATTGTAGAAATATTATTTTATTTATTTATGGTTTTGACAGATAATAAATAGAATACCGATAGGCTATATTCAATACGCCGCACGTTGAAGCAGGGGTTTTGAATGTGTGAGTATCCTACGAAAATGAAGCACGTATTATGCACGTGCAATAATGTGTGTAATATACCAACATTAAATGAGCGTAAATGCATAAACCGAGAGCAGTTTTTAGTATTCGAGGTACAGCGTATTCTTGACCCGTGTGTAAGTTTAACCCGGATTCTTCCTTACTCGAGACGGTTACCTGCTATCGCCTTACCCGTTGGGTATTTCAGTTCCCAATATTTCTGAGTTTCCTGGTTTTAAAGTTATCTAATATTTAATTCTAACACAAAATTCATACAGTTCCCATTTCAAAGTAATGATATATAGAGAGCGCTTATTTTTAGAAAAAATGAAACCATGTTTCATGACTATAACGCACAGCGGAGCCTCAATTTTATTATTATCAACTTAACTATGAAACGTTATACCATCGTGTTGCTTCTCAGTACGGCTACCAAATTTAAACACAACAAAGTTAACAATATGTTTTACTAAAATAATTACCACTAACTTTATATTTAACACAAAAATAATAAATTTCAGCAAACACGTGGTCGCAGTTTTTAAATGAATGTAATCAGTCAAATCCATATTTACCGGCGACGTTTTCAAAAATTATTTGATTCAGACGTAGAAATTCTATCTTACTCTAACCTTACGCTTAGAGCGAAGATATAAACGTGCCGAATGCTTACTCACTCGCACTTATGGTTCATTTTTCATTTTGTATTCATTATTGTAATCATTTTGTATAGAAGGAAATGTAGAATCATGTTCAATAGCTATCTCAAAAACACTGAAAATCAAGTTATCTAGTTGTAGTATTGAAGTGATGATATTATATATATATATATATACCTATATTTTAATATCAGAAGAAAGCTCATTGAAATAAAATAAAATACTGTGGAGTAAATACGTATGTGGAAAAACTCTACTAGGCTCTGTTCCGTACGAAATGTGTGTCATATATAAAATACACGCGTCGCAACTCAGTCAACAACGCACTGAGCCAGTTTTAATTTAATTCGAATACGACAAAACGGTTGCTACAGAAGACACATTATTAAATTTTGCACTTTTTTACAAATATCATCAGACAGTGTAGTTTTCTTTAAAACACGTTTGTTACCTAAAATAAAATTTTACATCGATGAGCAGTTGTTAAAACGTACGATGTGACAAAATTTAGCATACGACATACTGTTATAAGCACAAACATGAACATATATTATTCGTTATAAGTCTACAAATATCTTGATTGAAATACCGATTCTATGCCTTCAGCGAGTTATCTCGCTCTATGAGGCCGTGATCGACAGGCCGCACATACAAATTCCGCGAGTTATCTCGTCCGACCTTAGACTCAAATTACTAGCCACTCTCGATTGGTTTGCATAATCTAAAAAAATAAACACATAGTGCCATCGGTTTGAATAATTATGCAATATTAAGCCATAAACTATCGGTATTACAGCGATTGTAGTAAGAGCTTTATTTTACATTCCACGTGTTTCGTTAAAAATCTGCGACTTGTCAGATACCGTCATCGTAATATCGCGAAGCATGGAAAATTTTTAAAATTACATGTGGTAAAGGGACAGCGGCGTTTTTTTGTAAGCAAAAGACGCAATCGATTTGCCAGAAGGTTTAATAGGGGCCTCGACATAGTTTATACCTGTCATACAAATATTAAATAATATCAAAATGATTTTTTAATGAGATCGGTCAGTGCACCAACCTCCTACGACCTACATCATTAAGTGCGTCACTTTCAAAGGCTTGTCATTATGTAAGTGTAGCTCAGTAGTATGAAGGTAGTACTGTACTTACTATCAAAATTAGTTAAATCGGAAGTTTGTACAATTAATTACATTATTATCTATTAATTAACATATGTAATTGATTTTTTTTAATGTAATTATCAATAATCAGGATATATAAATATGAGAATTTTTGTTACATGGATGATTCGAAATAATCAATTAATTCGAAGTATTCGTCTTATTATATTCCAATGCTCTGTTAGGCCTCAGATACACAGCACTACAGTTGCAGCGAGTCGTCACAGATCACACTTGGTTGCAAATGTATCCTATTTGAATTTTAAATTGGATTTTTTTATCCAACTGGAGATTCTAGTCGGATGCATTTATAATCAAATAAGACTTGGGTCGACGCGCTGTAACTGCAGTGCTGTATGTATAAACCATAGAGGTATTAAATAAAAAGAGGGGCAAGGAATCGGCTTTCTCATACAACTGAATGAAGCAGGCCAACAATTAATAGCGGATAACTTGAACTTAACTTAACGAGAAATAGCGACGCAATAAAAAAAATGCAGGGCATCACGGATGATTTACTTTGGTCATTATAATGTACCCATATAATTAATAATGTTAACGCTAATTTTGCCGCAAATTGATTACCAGCCTACCTCACCATACTGTCATTTATAACCTGCCGCCTCTAGGTATAAACCCTTGAATATAGTTAGTGGTAAAGGGGGTGTTCTCACTCTGATTTTGACTTTTTTTTCTATTTCAAGGTTTTTTCACATTTTTTTGTTGTTGAAAATTTCCATTTTGTAATAATTCAGATTCTGTTTAACGAGCGTCGGATAATTTACCGTCTGTAGTTGCTCTACATCAAATTGAAGCCAAATTTGTACTGCGCGAAGTGGTGCCTGCCATTGTATGTTAAAACCGTTTCACGCCAGTGAAAAGTCACGTGCCTTGTGATGTACTGTTTGTGAACCATTAATTGTTTCCATTGTTTTTTTTTACATAGCATATCGAATAGAAATGTTGAGGTTGGACTGGGGACTGATGCCTAATTCCTGACCTATACCTAAGCAATAGTAAACAACCAGAGAATACAAAAATAATAAGAAGTGCGTTATTTTTATTTTCTGGGTGTGGTTGTAAGAAGGTGCGATTCTCAGATGTCTCAAATACGGGATTATTAAAGAATATGTAATTTTCAATGTTTACGTCCGTATCACTATTCAATAGGATAAAAAAATGGATAAGTACTTTTTTCAAAAAATATTATAAATTTATAGTTTATATTATATTGAGTTCGGTTTTACACAATATGTTAACGTATGCAATGTATTATTAGATACAATACAAATCTAGCGTTGGGATAAAAGAGGCAATGATTCCGTATATAAATTAATTACTTATTATAATACATGTAGAGTTAAATTTGTAGTCACTGTCGTATTATTTACTGTTTAAGTATATGTTTATTACAAAAGTGTATGACCTATAAGACAGGATTCTGGCAAATAAAATATAATATGCGACTTGGTGTGATTATAAATAGATTTTAGATACAATGCAATACAGGCTCCATTGCATCGACACAACACAAAGACCCATCCAAATTAACCCGCACCGCACCACACTCGGTCTTAATCGAGCCTACCCTAGGAGCAGATATCCAAGACTGATGTCGCCACGCTCTCAAGTGAGCTTTAACTGAGTTTATTGATTGACATAATGAAATAAAAAAAATGCCATGTGAGAAAAAACCTCGGAGAGTTAACAGAGAGTTATGACGTCGCAATTTAAAAAAAATGCTTGGTTGGATCAACGAACTACATAGCTTTCAGAGCACATTCTTGGGCATTCCCAGAGGATGTGGTTTGCATCCTGTTATTCTCCGCCACATGGACATATTGGTCGGGTGACAAGATGCGATTTTACCATGTCCATTTAAGAACTGACTGGTGTAGTTGTCAGGAGTCTGCTTGGTTATCTCCAAAAATAAATGTGTGTCAAAAACAGGTCTTACTTGATTCTAAATGTATTCAATTGGAATTATTAGTGTATGCAATAGGAAAGATCTCGCCCTATCTGTATTAGCCGTAAGTTGTATTTTGTGATGTTCCTATTCAAAGATCAAACCATTAAATATATATTTACTTCCGTAAAAAAATAAAGGTATACTATGATACAGTTTTATATACTTTGCTCATGTATTGATTATCTAATAACAATACATTATTGACAGTAAATAGGCTAATGGCGTCATCGTGAATTAATCACACTAAATCAATCATTTATGTGCAATCAATTCTTCTATTAGGTACAATGTTTTGCATTAGGTATGTAACATGTCTTATGTGCTCGTGAGTTATGCGATGTATTTTTATTTGCTATTTCTGATTCAAAAACTGATGCGACCTATTTCTGCACTACAGGCTCACTGTGCCAGTATGAGACAATTACAGCTGTAAATAACCGCTGGTACGCGAGCCTAAAACTATGGACGATAACAGCAATCGACATATTTTAAATAATTATTTAATTTTAATACAATATACTGTTTATCAGTTAGCTGTATCTAACTAAAAACTAAGAAAATATTGTAATACCTATTTAAACTAACGTGACGCTAATAAAGCTTATAAAAACTCAAATGGTTTAGCTAATTTGTTTTAGAACTTAGATTTAAAATTGAGTTGGGATTTTCTTGAGCATTACATAATAATTACTAAAATAAATTAAAGAAAATCATTTTCAAAATCATCAACAAAAACTATCATGACCATACATGTCCTATATATTACTTAGGAAAACGTGACCTAATAATTAATATCGAATGACTTATTTTTTAGTATTGATGATGGTATCTGTTGACTATGGTCAACGGTCAATGGTATGGTTGTCTCTGAATGACTTATAATTTAAAGAGTTTCAAGATAAACTGGAAGCTTTTGTATGGATTAGTGTATTGCCAGTTTCACTGTGACCTTTTATATCTATTACTTATTCTGTGATTATGTTTCCTAATGTTTTTTTTTATTTTTGAGTTTATTCAAAACGTTTTATTTATCTATTTTTTTACTTTTTACTATCGCCATTTGAATATATGATAAACTCGAAATGTGTATCAAAACAATTTAACGTTACAGTGAGTATACTAATAATATAATACAATGTACCTTTGTTGTAAATTGAGACAAGTTACTGAGATATTTTTTTTAGAAATAAAACAGAAAATTTAGGTTTCATTTTATCATAATACCTAAGTATTAATCTATTTGGAGAAAATGTGTAAGTATTTTTATATAAATAATATTAAAACCGCAATAAAAAGGTTCAGTATAACAATCGTTGGTATAATGTTCATAAATATGTAGAAATTCTATTGTTTTGTAGTAGCGTGTGTTGAACTTGTTAATGCATTTACAGTGCATGCTATTCAAAGCTATTGTTGCTACAAATTCAGATTTGAAATGAGTATTTTGTTGTCTCATGTGTATTATGATAGTTATCAACTACCCTGTATAATATATTATAATATTATCCGCATATTTAAATATAAAATTTGTGATCTAAAATATTTTTACAACTAATTAGATTAACTATTTCTTTTATTCAATTAATAATTCACAAGATTTTAGAATATTACATTCTTTATATTATTAAACATACATAATTTGAAAACACATATTTACTATAAAAAATCTTGTTTTTAATGCAACACCCGGCGGATTAAAGCATATTTGCCTTTATCAGTTTAAGATAATAAAATAGATAGGTATGCAATAATTTTGCATACAATTTGAGACTAAAAATGAAGGGAGACGTTCCATGGGTACGGCATTATTATGTCTACCTAAGGGCGGCATTTTGCACTGACTATATTTCAATGGCAAAGGGTGGAGGTAGGCTGTTAAGATCCGACAAAATTACTACATACTAAACTTTGTCAGTCAAACGTATTTGTTTTCATTGAATTCAGACTTCAATGTATAGATTGTGTTTGTTAGTTTTTAAAATTCAATCAATGCCTTATCCAAGTCCAAAAAGTGTACTCTTAAAACATACCAAAACCATTATGTTATGGTTTAGGCAGGTTTTAAATTGAAATTTAAAAACTAACTAGTATCGTCTGCTAATTGTATTCTTAGTTCAATGAAAACAAATAAGTATAACTGACAAAGTGTAGTTTACATTATTTAAATCGCCACTCTACATAATATTATTATAAAATTAAAAATAATAAAACTAATATAAGTTTAACAATGAAAATGGTATATGTACCTGCATTATGGGCATTGTGGCTAATTATTAGAATCACTTAGTTTAGTAAATAATCTTTTTATCGCAGCCTGTTATGTTGTGGAAATAGTTAGGGTAGGTATTATATACAAGATCCTGATTAGTTTATAGGTGTTATTAACTATTTTAAATTATGTATAATAATAATATTTATCACATATCCTACCTTTGTTTCATATAATCCATAGCATTGTTTGCAACTGAAAAGGTCTGTCTCGAACTAAACTTTTTTTTAATCTGTTTTAATTACTGCACATTAGTCATCACACAGTTTTTACAAGTTTTGATTTATTAACAATGTGTTAGAGTTCATCATGTGGAATTATAATATTTACAATATATTAATAATACACTCTTTTTTAAATCTCTTGTTTTACTTGTCGACCGCATAAATTATATTTTTATGGGACAAATTTAAAAAAAAATTAGAAGCTTTATTGTTATTTTAAATAATGTTATATAATAACTACATATTGATTTTATTTTTAATGTAAGTTAATTTACTTGATCATTAGAGCAATACTTATTGATATTCTGATACAAATATTGACTATTATTTATAAAATAATTAAAAAGGTATTTAATAAAATATTTAAATATAAAAAATAAATCTTACAAATCCTGAAGATGACGTTTGATATACTCCAAAGTTTTTTTTTACTTAGATTAACCTACGTACGTAGCTATAGAATGAAATAATTAAAAATAACTCCAAATAAATATAACATTAAATTAAATTAATAAACGTATATGTAATAGAAGAAAAGCCAAGAAAAAAGATAGATTAGATTAGAATGATGAGATAAGTAATTGATGTAAAAAGTAAGCGATTTTCCTATAAGTACAACACGTATAAAATAAAAGCTCACAGGTTTGTCTCTTGTCCTACCATTTCATTTTCCAAAGCAACTGATTAGTATGAGCTTTCAAAAGTATATATTATTGATTCGTTGTTTATTCTTATTTGAAATTGATAATCCGCGTTTTACGTTCAGCTAAAATTTCGTAAGAATATTAGGAAGTTTCTGTGACTCAGGTTAACTTTGAATGAAATTTTGTTAGGCAACAGATTTATAACTGGAATTTGCGTATGTGACTGAGTAAAAATTATTCATGAATAACCCAATACTTATACGCAAAATTGTAACTAAGATGTATCATCTATTGTTACATAATCGATACACATATCATAATACAATATGAGTGTATTTTATCAAGTTAAAATTAATTGTTATACTTAATCAATTTAAAACGTATTTACTTGCCAAGTATAGTTATCAAAATATTAGTTACTTAAATAATCATGTATGTAACATTGAAAATAATATTCGCCAATATGCACGTAATATTAATTTTAACAGTGAATTTCAATGTATACGGAAGGCGAATTATTAATTTGATCCAAATTATGGATAAGACCGCGACAGGATAAAAACAAACTTCCTAGTTTAAAAATATGGTTTAAATAATCAAAAATAATACTATTCTGTTTAATTACATAGTTAAAAATCATCAAAGTAATTAACCGTTTAATTATATTCAGTTAATAAATTTATTTATCTAATTGTCATGCAAAATGTTATGTACGAGTATATTTGATTCTTATTAGACCGATAGATATCTAATTAATCTGTATGTTATATTCTTATAAGAATTATACTTTTTTTTATAAAAAAACTGTATAAATATATACTATACCTAATATTATAATAAATTCAATCTTTAATAATATTAAGTATGTAAATAATTATTAGTTATAATATTAATTTGTATTATTATTTTTGTCAAGAGCTTAAAAATTACTCTTAATTAGTGTTCCTCGGTAACACAATCACTGATGACCTTCTAACTACCTTTTAATTACCACATTTAAATAACATGTTAATTATATATAATGGCCAACTACTAAAAATGCGCCAGTCGCAGTGTTAGCACTAAATGAGTTAATTCTGTTTGCAGCAATAAAATGACAATTTAATGAATACAAAAGTATATTATAAAAACTATGTCATTAACAAATGATATTAAGTAATATAATTTTGGTAGATAATGAGTTTTGCTTGATTATATTAATGATAACTGTAAATGAGAACTGATTTAATAATATTGGCCGTAGGTATTTGATGGCATTTAATTTCGAACTTAATTAAATCAATTATATTTTGAGTAGGTACAGATTTATTAGATACATTTCTATCAATAATATGAGTCAAGAAATGGGTTAGTGAAATGGGCAGAAAAATAGTAAGAAAATAAAATACGTCATAGAAAAAGAATACTCACAGAAAGATTGTTAAAAATGTTTACCCTTAATCATTAAAAGGGATGATTGTAAAGTTTGATGGAGAGGTAATCGAAAGACGGAAGAAAGAGTGTAGCTAATTGTCGCTTGGAAGACAAGAATCCCTATCTTTTTCGTCCGGTGATCAACATAACCTCGATTCACAATACGTATATATAAAATTTATTGGCATTAAATATATTATTGTATCCAAATCGGTTCGTATCACACTATTCGAGCTACGAAGCCATCTCTCCCTCCGCCGCTTTTGTCTGTAACCGGGTCAGTGTAACACTTTTCGTAGTATGCACGGTACAGTCGCCCCGATGGCTTTCTTTCCCCACTTAACTGACACAGCCACGAACAACTTCTTCGGCGAGATGCCTCACGCCAGCTTCGACCCACTGTACATTTCTCCGTGTACTACAAATGAGAAATTCGAATTTGAACCGCGGCTGACACTGTTTTTATTCCACAAGCGATTATTTACTCCGGCAAAAAACACTCAATTTAAACTGTATCAAACTAAATTAATTTATTATTAATGTTAATCAGGTATTAAATACACTAAATGACAGATTTTTCCTAAGTTATCAAAGTCTATTATAAAATTAGAACAATAATTTTCCCATCATCAATTACTATTATAACGATTTCCTACACGGCACTCAATATAATATACGTTTTGTTCTCAATTTTCACACAGTGTGATATACTATATATACATACGTATATTTTCACACATAACAATACAGCGAAACTCAATATCCATAAACGTAATAAAATATTTCACAGTTTATTTATTTTTTAATTTACCTGATTAACGTAAAAATTGGTTTATTTATTTTTTGTATTAGGCGTACATGAATAATATATGGTTATTAAAATTAAATTATGTATCACAGTGTAATAATCGGTAATGTTCGAATTTTGAATCTTTCACTAATTCCGATACATACACTTAAAACTTTATTCGTAATTTTTGTCACTGATATTTTTTTTTGTTTATAAACAATGTAATATTTATTCACGGTTTTTTTAAAATATTTTAAAAAATATTGTCACTTTGTTTATATTTTTCGTTTACGCGTGTGAACTACTGTTCGAAAACGGTACTAAATGTTTCGGAGTCGTTGAGATTGGCCCGTATTTTAGAGTGTTGGAACGCGTGAGTGTTGACTATTCGCTGTCAGAGCGGCAACTGATCCACCTTCACCAACCCCACTTTCGTATGAAAATTACTCGACGGCCGGCTTACGGCGGTGGTTAATTCCGTTACCCACTTGACGCGGAGGGTCGATTGAGAATGAACCAACTCAACATAAAACACCTTCAATTAAATATCTCATAATGGCATATCCCATTACGTATTTTAACTTAAGTATTTAAAAGGGTGGAAATGTCGTCATAATAAAGACACTGTTCTCAATAAATTTATTAATGTGTAATTAAATACTTTTTAATGACTGGAATATACAAAGAATTATATAAATTAGAATCTAAAATTTATTTGCTAATCAGACTATTAAATTTAAATTTTATGAAATAATGTCAAATGTCTACTAAAAATATAAATTTGCTATTTCTATATATTTTGAAATAATACATTTCATATGTATGTATGAGTATTTTTAAAATATTCATGATATTAAGTAGGTAAGTTATCATTTTAAAAAAAAACAGTATTTTTTCAATCGGACCTCTAATCTTATGTGGATCTTGATCGCCTCATGGAGCGATTGATGAGGAATAGATTTACCACTTGCCCCATTATAACACATATTGAAAAAAAACATGTGTTTTTGGCAGACCCAAAATTAGAACCGGAAACCCACGAAAGCCGACACGTTACTGCTTGGACATTGCGTTCTTATAAATTAACACAGTTCATATGTATGTAAAGTTGAAATATTGAAACTAAGTAAGTAATCATTAAAAAGAACAGTCAAATTTAATATAGAAAATTAATATTTTATTGATATTGTGAACTATTTAAAAGTTTTTTTTCGTAAATGTTTACTAATATCGCTTACGAAGATCTGGAAAGTCTAAAAAAATCTTATTTTGTGTACTTGACTTAACATACGGATCTTATAATATGTTAAGCAAGTGGCTTCCATTCTATTCCAACCATTGCTTGTAAAAAAAACTCTTAAGAAACCTTTTCGTGATACTGTTTATATGCAAATTGGATTGTAGAGCATTTTTTTTATTAATTGGATGTTACATGCATTCTCCAAATAACATTTAATAATTTTTCCTAACTAGGTATTGAAACATTTATATCAAAAAATAATCCATTGTCTATAAATAAGAGAGACAATTCAATATGTAACTAACCAAAAAAATCATACTCAAAGATACTTAATAATATGATTTTAAAATAATCAAAACCTAACAATTTAAAAGAATATTCTAAAATACAAATTCCGATAATAATATATTAAAATACAATTTTTCTGACACGGCTTAGGTAGCTACGTTAAAATGATAAAGTTTACTTTAAAAAAATATATAAGTACTTATGTATGTATTATGATTATTATGAAAAATTTCTCCTCCTTGTTTCGCATAGCTAACGTAATTACGCGCATTTCTCCGCGGCCTTCCTACGATCAGTAACTTCCGCCGCGCTTCCCCTCCCGCCCTTCTTTTTCCCCTCTTACCGCACCGCGGGCCAACAAACAAACGCCGTCTGATCGAGCCTGCGTACATCGATGTCTGATAGTTTTTACTCCCAAAATGTAATATACTTGATTACACGCAAAGTAGAATAGTTACAAATATGCATATTACCTCAACAACAGTTTTTTTAACAACAACAACAATTTAATATTAATCATTTAAGATAATAAGCAGTAAATAATTACAAGATAAAAAGAACTTTTTATATACAACGTTTTTAAATTTTCTGTTGAATCATATAAACTTGATTTGACAAGCTTAAACGATCAAAAAAAAAATTACTTGATAGAAATAATACTGAAATGTCATTTTGACATTTCAGACTTTGATTTCCATAGTAACACACGTATATATTAATAATTGTATTAATAATTTAGGACAAATAAGGCAATTGTCAACAAATCATTTTTTTGCTATTTTGCACCAAACAAACAAACAAATATAGAATACTGAAATATCATTTTGATTTCCATAGTAACGCACGTATATATTAATAATTTAGTTGCTAGGACCAACCCCTTAGCAACCAATAATAGTGGATTGGATTACGGATTTTTCCGAAATAACTTTTCATACAAAACAGAATTAACTGAAAATGAATTCAATTCTACTTAGAGATGGCTAAAAGTATTAAAATAATGCATTGGCATCGTGTTCTGATATATTCTAAAAGTTTCAAATGTCTAGCTAGTCGAGAAGTTAGTTAAAAATCGATTGCAAGATTTGTACCGGATAAACAACCACTGGACAAATAAGAATACGAGCTAATAAAAACGCTGTAAAATATATTATCCACCTCTTAATCTAGTCGAATCAAATTCCATGGCTGGATGCTAAGTAATGATTCTTTTTTTGAATGACTGTTCAACTCAGAAAATTAACTGACATCATTAGTTACGCAATTGGATAACAACTAATCCTCGAAAAAAAATATGTTAATATAACTTCAGAGAGTTTCAAAGATTTACAGCCGAATAAAGGAAAAAAAGAATAATAATACTATATTCTAATTGATTTGAGTTTTGTACTATTAATTCTATATGGGTAATTTTCTGTGACCCGGTGTTACTATGGCAACTAATACAGCTGTTAATTATTAAACAATTAAACGATAATAATTGTAAACAAAGACGAAAGTCATGTTCAACTGCTTTGCGGGCCAAAAAGATATCCTCATCAATGGCACTCAACTCGAACAGGTGAAAAGCTACATCTATCTAGGACAACAAGTGTCTATAGATGGATGTATATTTGATTAAATAGTTCGCAGAGTAAATCTAGGCTGGAGTGCTTTTGGCCGCTGAATAATGTCTTCAAAAGTGACCTTCCACTGTGTCTAAAGCGCAAAGTGTTCAACCAGTATGTGCTTCCCGTGATCACATATGCGTGTGAAACATGGACCCTAAGTAAAAGAGAGATCCAGAAACTTAGAGTAGCACAACGTGGTATGGAGAGGTGCATGCTGGGTATAACGCGAAAGGACAAAAAGAGGAATGAGTGGATAAGGAAGCAGACCAGGGTTTGCGATATAATAGAGTTTATTAAAAGCCTTAAATGGAGATGAGCTGGACACATAGCTCGAAGAAGAGACAATCGTTGGACAAATCTAGTCATCCAGTGGTATCCAAGAAGTACAAAACGTCCGCAAAGTAGACCTAGAGGCCGCTGAATCAATGAAATGATAAAGATCTGTGGAAGTACGTGGCAACGCAATGCACAGGACCGAGAGAAATGGAAGCAGTTTGAAGAGGCCTTCATCCACGAGTGGATATATTCAGGCTGATGATGATGATGAAACGATAATTAACTGTATTTGTGTCAGTGTATACCTACTTGCCATTGCCAAAAGGCGAAACCCGGGTCGCAAAAAAATACTCAAATTGAATAGTACAAAACTCAAATCAATTAGAATTCTAATTCAAATTTCATCAAGTATCTACCGTCGGTCGATTAACTAGTATAAATTATATAATTATTATGAACCTCAAAGCCGTATATCTTGTGGCCAAAAAAAACTGTCAGAATATCAATATAAGATTTTTCATGCCGTTACGGTAATTATGTGTTTATGGTTTTAAGATTTTTGGGTTTCTTTTATAACTATGCTCAAAATATGAATTAGTGGTACTGTTCGGATATCAGGAATACAGCGGCAAACACATTTTGAAAATAGCCGATAAACTGAATTATTTGTTAGGTTAATCTAAACAAACCTAACCTAACCTAACCTAACCCAACCTAACCTAACCTAAACTAACCCAAACTAACAAATAATCCAGTGTATCGGGTATTTTCAAAATGTGTTTTCCGTTGTATTCCTGATAACCGAACAGTGTACAATTTTTGAATTTATTTTCGAAAAATCTGACTTGAAACTTAGTTGCATTCGTACCACAACATAGATGGGTTGATGTGTAGTTTCATTTACTCAATTTACTGTATCAAAACGTCTATCTTTAAAATGTGTATTCAGTGAGTTTTACAGCTTTTGGCCATATTGGCAGAAGGAAGAATATTTTGGAAAAGCTCATTGTCACCTACACGAGGTCCGATCATGTGAAGGTCGTCACGGAACTCTCAATACATACTAATACATAGATGGCTGAATCCAGAACGCGAAAATAAAGAAGGTCAAAATGTCTCTCGATCTTAATCCGTTAAAGCTTTCTATCTGTATGATAGCATAGACAAATTAAACTTCTATATGTCATTATCACCAGTCGATCACCACTGGTGGCACACATTAGTAAAACACGTAACGTTTTAGAGATAATAGGAAGTCATTTTTAAATAATTACAAGATAAAAAGAACTTTTTATATATATAGAACGTTTTTAAATTTTCTGTTGAATCATATAAACTTGACTTAAACGATCAAAAAAAATTGTACTTGATAGAAATAATACTGAAATGTCATTTTGACTTTTCATATTGATTTCCATAGTAACGCACGTACATATTAATAATTTAGTTGCTAGAACCCTAGACTCCTAGCAACCAATAATAATGGATTGGATTACGGATTTCCTCCGAAATACCTTTTCATACAAAACAGAATCAACTAAAAATGAATTCAATTCTACTTAAAGATGGCTAAACTAAAAGTATTAAAAGAATGCATTGGCATCGTGTTCTGATATATTCCAAAAGTTTCAAATGTCTAGCTAGTCGGGAAGTTAGTTAAAAATCGATTGCATGATTTGTACCGGACAAATAAGAATACGAGCTAATAAAAACGTTGTAAAATACTTATGCGCCCAAATGCACTCCATTCAAGTTTTTTTCTATGAGCAGTGACGTCCCGTAGAGTTAAGCAGGTCATGCGTTACTTAGGGACGGTAAATTATAAAATACGGCAAATGAAGCAACAAATACTATTATTACAGTGTTGGAAAGTACCGACATATTATTATAACAATATCACAAGAGAGTTTCCAAACTTGTCAATGTCTCAGACCTCCACGTACCGAAAACCACCGCTGTTTGAGAGTTGATTACGTGGAGATGCTATAATCCTTAGTAGGTCCATGATATATATGTCATTTTTATGCAATTATCTGCTTAAAATATTAAAATACTTAGGTATCTATACACCTAAAAATTTTGCACAAGGGGACGGTATTATAATATGTCTGCTTAAAGGCGGCACTTTGTATGCATACCTACATTAATAGATACATTAATAGACATTAATATATTTTATTATCCAAGATAGGCGTAGTTTGTTAATTCGCTAGATTTGAATGCCATTTATGATGGTCGCTTTTGGGTAAGGATGACAGTTTCTCATCACGTATACAGACGTCAGTTAACTATTCAAAAACCATACTGTTTCATAAAGCAACGTATTTATGTACTATTATTTCATAAATTATTACCTACCTATGGTATCAATATGAACCTACTGCCTATGTATAATTTAGTATGACGTATGGTCCCTATTTTCGGTTATATTTTAAGTGCTTCGTTAATGACTGCCAATGTGTACTTGTACTATCACCAAATATTTAGTAAATAATATAAATTGTATGTAGGTACCTACACAAAATCCAGTGGTTGCTCAACTTAAAAAGTTAAATAAATATTATGACAAAATCTTCTATTTATACCTGCTAAACCGTCTAAACCTAAATTTATAAAAAAAAACAAAACACCTAGGTACCTACATAATAAGGTCACTGTTCTGGCAGAAGACACTAATTCGAAAAAATTACATATTGAGTTAGTACCAAAATGTTCCT
The DNA here is from genome assembly GCF_057557595.1 of Rhyacophila brunnea. Taxonomy (NCBI): domain Eukaryota; kingdom Metazoa; phylum Arthropoda; class Insecta; order Trichoptera; family Rhyacophilidae; genus Rhyacophila; species Rhyacophila brunnea. The sequence continues at coordinate 22,057,969 of NW_028232904.1, read as the reverse complement.
TATTTCAAACTTAACCGTCTGGAAACTTTCTTAATAAATAAACTTTATTTTAAAGTCACACTTTTTACGATTACTTAATAAACTCATATTATATACCATTATTTCAAACATTTTAACAAATTCAAAGTCAAATTACTCGAAACTAGTATTCTCCAGTTAGTGTGTTCTGCCAGAACAGAGACGATAATATGTATTAGGTAATAAAACTGACCAAACAGTATTTTAATTTTAACACATAATAATAACCTTTATTCCACAGTAAGCTCATGGCATGATTAAACATACATACTTGGGTAATTAAATATAATGTATATTTATAATTATAGTAGTGCGTAAGGCACTGGGTTTTCACCCGATGGGTCTGGGCTCGATCACGATAAGGTTACACTATATTAATTTATGCTGTTTTCTAAAAGCATTGGTCTATATTTTTGATCGTTTCCTTTCTACTGCTGTTTCATTACACTACTATCATTGGGCCTGATGGCATGTTGTAGTGTTAAAAAGAAGAAGAAATTCAATTCCCGGCAAACAAAACTATTACCAAAAGTATTAAGCTAATTAATTGAACAGAAAAAATATCTATTATACCATGTAAATATACTCACAACATTAGAAAATTTTAATAATATGCCCCATTTATCTAAGCATTATAATACCTAATATACGAGTATATCTGTCAAAAATACTACCATAGGTACAATATTACAAATTAATGTAGGTATATCAAACTACAAAATTTATTAACGAAAATTTCACTTAAAATCTTTTAACCTCTTCATCTTACATTTTTATATAAAACCGAATCTCAATATCTCTATTGCTATATCTCCAAAGGTATTAATTAATAACAGTCTCATATTTCTATTATTATGGATTTCCAGGGAACACAAAATTAATGGAAACTGATTTACTCTAATGTATGTGGTAGGTACAACAAGCTATGGATCTCAAGTGTGGAAAAATGTGAGATAAAATTAAACACATGTTAAAGAATATATTGTATTTTTAATAATTTATGTCTGCATCGTAATAACATTATGCAATAAAGTTTATCACGTAAATATAACGCGCATATTGAGATATATTTTAATGAGAACAGTCAGTGTGATTTGTTTTACTTTTGTTTTATAGCCTGACCGTCATAAAGTACCTTGCTTCAAAACCTTGGTCCATGATGATGGATGTATTTTTTATTACTCTGTTCTGGTTGCACTCTTACAAAAACATATTAAATGAAAATCTTCAACAAAAGCAGGAGTTTATAATAAGAAAAAATAAACGCAAAACAAAGAATAATCGTTTCAAAAAACATATAAAAAATATGACAACACACGAAAGTTTATAAAATATACCTACTTTAAAAATTCAATGTATTTTATGATGTGTAGATTATAAACTTCATTAATTATGTATTATTTAATCATTCATTTTAATATAGACGCAAATTTCATTGTACTAATTCCACTTTTCATTAAATTTATAAATATCTGTTTTATTTTATATTATCTTAGTTGAAAATGTCCCTCTGAGGCGGACAAAACCAGTCCAGTTATTTAATTAAAATTAAAATTTCGTTTTTATTAAAATAATTAATAATAGGTACAATGCATTTCCACCATGAATAAAATTTCCAGTTAACACATAAAAGAAATTATTATTTATCAATTACAGTTTTTGAATCACTGGCAGACAGTAATGAATAAATTAATAATGATACTGGGTAATCGAAATGTACCTACATAATATGACACCTTCTGCGAATAAACACTTAGTTAATAGTCCTGAAATAATATAATACCAATTGAACATCCCACAGGTATCACCCAGAGTACTTGAAATAGTAGTTAAAATGATATTAATGTAATTAGGGACCGTTTTCGATTTGGTTTAACAACCATTTAATGGTGACTGTTTCACTAATTACAATATAACCATTCATAAACCTAACGCACTTGTTAGTAATATCAGGTACCCCAAACCTTCCTACAGGTATCCATGTGGTGGAATTTTATTATTAGCCTGATAAAATTTTGATAGGTATGTATTCATTCATGGCCATCTTTAGATTAATAAAGCCTGAGCATAACTTTTTGCACAAGCAACGAGTGGTCCACTTTTCAGCTGTCAAAATCAGATCCCAGATTGCTTGACATATTGATTCACCCTTTCTTGTTTCAAATTGAATTATAAAAAATTCTCAAATCAAATATATTAACTATCAGTGTTATTAATAAATAATATACATTCCTGTTATTCATCAGCTGTCAAAATCAGACTAGTCCTTCACACAAAACCGGTGGTAATATCGATTTCCAAAAAATATGTAGGTAGCATTGATCTATGAATTACATTTGTAGAAGGTGTGTTAATGCTAGTGTATTATTAATCATGTAACTTATTTATTCAAATCAAACCATCCCCTGTGTGAACACGACAGAGGCGTCAGTATGAGCAATCTAAAGAACAATGACAGTTCATACATAGATAACAACGGGAGGGGTGGAAAAAGTAGGACCAGTTGTTGTGAATGTATCGGCTTTCTACTTGAGTCGGCAATGATTCATTTAATTTTGTGCCTCCTGCAAATTAGTTCAACTACTATTGCATTCATAAAATGGTCAATAATTTGACAACGTAATTCAAATAAAATTCTTATATTCAAAATAGATGATTTAAAAATATTATTTGGTGCTAAAAATTAATTTAATAATCTGAAATCCCTTATAACTTTCCAGCCTTCAAAAATATAGGAAATCGAAGATGTGAAGGGAGAATTTTGTACTATTTTAATTAAAACCGAAGTGTAACCGGTGTAAAACCCCCTTTGCGGTTGTACCTCTGTACGCGCCTAATATGAGTCGCGCATCTAGGTACAGGAAACTGAAATACCTAACGGGTACGAAGAAGCAGGTAACCGATCTCAAGTAAGGACGAATACGGGATAAATTTAAACACTTGTCAAGAATACATCATACGTCGAATACTGGCAACTGCCTCGGATTATGCATTGACGTTTATTTAACTCGTTGAGTGCGCACACCGCGCCTGGCCCAATGCCATTAGAGGTCATTAGCATGTAATCGAATTGGGGTGATTAAGGGGTAATTAGAAACTCAGCAGTGAATATATTTTAATATCGGTGTATTACACACACTATTGCACCTCTATATTGCTTGGTTTATTTTCGTACGGCACTCACACATTCAAAACCCTGCGTCAAAATTTACTGTATTGGTATATAGCCTATCGGAATTATATTTATTCCTGTGGTTGAAATCTCGTATCTGACATACATTTTCACAATGTGTTGCTTTGTAAAGTTTGTTTTGAATTTTGGTAGCTATCAACTATAGAGGATGAATATAATATGATGAGATTTGTGAGTAAATAGTTAACATTTATTTCTCGTAAAAAATCTGTTAGTAAACCTTTTTATAAGGCAGTCATTATTATCATCAGGGGCGCGACAACCCGGTGTGGGTCCTGGCCTCCTCCAACAGCTCCCTCCACCTGTCCCTATTCAGTGTGGCCGCTTTCCAATTTGGTACCCCCAGAATACGGCAGTCACTGGCAGCTCCATCTTACCAGCGAATCTTTGGCCTCCCTCTTCTTCTACGTCCTATTGAATTGCTGGACAACACTCTTTTTGCCGGTTCATTGTCATTCATACGGTGCACATGACCTAGCCATCGCAGTCTCCCAATCTTAATTGATTGAACTGTGCTGCAATCTTTGTACAGCCCGTAGAGCTCAGCATTATATCTTCTCCTCCAATTAGTGCCATCCCTGATCGGTCCGTATATACGGCGGAGAAATTTTCTTTCAAAGATGTTCAGGGCTCATTCATTTCGCAGAGTTAATGTCCAGGTTTCCGATGCATAGGTGAGCACTGGCTTTACAAGTGTCTTGTAAAGAGTGCTTTTAGTTCGGCGAGATAGTATGCGGGACTTAAAAAGTCTTTACAGGCCAAAGTAGCATTAATTCGCAGACATGATTCTCTTGTTGATTTCTTCTGTAATAATAAGGCAGTCATTATTCGACAATAATATAATATAGTTTAGTTTGTGTATGTATATTATATAATAAGTAGATTATATGTAAACTGTCCTTGACTCGACCATAATCAGGTATTCACAATATCAACTAATTATCTAGGTAATAGCTTTACTGTATTAGGTTCAGAGTATTTGACAGGTAGATATATACAAAATTTCACCAATCAATCAAAATATAATGATAATCTTCTGCGAAGTCATGAATTACAAGGTAGTAATAATGAGTCACAGTATTCTTTTATTCTCATTAGATCCTTTTTCAATAATGGCAAAAGGACAAAAGAGTGAAAGTGTTATGAAAACAATCAAAATAATTTACATTTTTCCAAGTGTCTTTTTACGAGATGATAATTATGTTTATATAAAAACATAAATATTTTTACTACCCCTATTAAAATATTTACCCAACAAACATAAAACGTACAAAATATATCAAGTTACATACAGGTAGTAAAGCAATTCATAATAATTATGTTTAATTATTGTATGACGAGTTCCGACTGAACTAAAGTAGTTTGTTAAAATATTTTTTAAATGTATTATGATATCGAACGTAAATAAAATAAAATATTACAACCGACTGCTTAGTGCGTGTTTTTATTTGAACGCGCGCATGCACAAAACCTGAGCCTAGGTTAAAAAAAAATGCTATTTTTTCCGCATATCAATTGAATATTATATTCAATGAGTGGTTCGCAATTTTAATAAATCAGACAATTAATATTAATTTCATATATTCGAAACTGTGCTGATTATTTTTTTTTCTCTCCCTTGTTTGTATTTTCAAAATACAGTGATGCAAAGGCAATATGACAGTTTTTAGCTTTATCTAAATAAAATTTGAATACTTCGTCTGACATATCACTTCAACTTTTTAATTCTGGTTTTAACACCGAGTAATATTGACTCCCACCCACGGTGGCCGCGCGGCTTAAGTGTTGGACTATCACGCAGTAGGTCCCAGGTTCAAATCCTGGGTCTGGCAAGTGCACATATTGTTTTTCAATTTGTGTGTGAGTCAGGGTATGGACCTAATAGGTTGAGCAAGTGGCTGACAACCATTTCTCGTAAAAAACAAAATCTGTTAATACAAACCTCTACTCTGTGGAGGCCCTTATGGTCCTATTAGGATCGGACATGGTCGGGAAAAATATATTGACTTTAAGACGTTTACAATCTTTAGATAGAAAGCGTGTTATGCGGTGACGTCCAATGAGGGTAGGCAGATCATGCAGACGGCACATGATAGGGTTACATGTAAATTTTACGTAAATCATTTCACCGTGGCACAGTTCGCCGTGAGCTTTCTATCTTCAATTTTATAAGATTCAATATGAACATGAATTCAATTGTCATACCTGATTTTGGCAAAATTCACGAATTCAAGAATAAAAATCTAACCTAACCTAACAAATAATCCAGTAAATCGGCTATATTCACAAATTTTTTGCTGCTGGCTTCCTGTAAAGTGTAAAGTAAACCGACGAAAACCGTCTTTTATTTAGACATGAATTTTATGTCAGTACTATACGACCCAAAGAGGTTGGACGGTCTTTAATATACTCACAGCCATATATTTCCGATACAAAATTTCACGGAGAAATTTTGAAAAAAACTATAATACACAGAACAGAACATTATTCTCGTTTTGACATTTTTCATTTTGTGATGGTTTTCCGAGAAGCAAACGATCCTGTCGTTTTATTAGAAAGACGTCTTAGTTTAATACACAATCAAAGCATAAAAAAATCTTGGTAACACATCTAAAAATTATTGTATTGTGATACCCGTTGTTATAATGGCGGTTTATCGTATAAGACATACTTTCACAAGGTTGTCTCCAAAACTGTCAGCTCCATAGACATCCACGTACATAAAACCACCACTGTTTGAGAGTAGGATACGTGGAAATGTTTTAATTATCAGTAGATGATGTGCATGTCAACTTAAATATTTTAAATATATTTATCTGTTTATGATACTTAGTCGAAAATAAATAATATTACATAATATACATATGTATTCTTTTTAACATTACAACAATATGCCATAAATCCCAATAACACTACAAGTGTAGCGATACAGTAGTGTATTTAGTAATATAAGAGAAACATTCACAGACAACTATTCTTTGAGAAAATCGCATAAATATATTGTGACTTCACCAAGATTGAGCTCGGGGTCCCCGGATGAAAGGTCGGCACTTTACGTACTGGGTTAAGAGGGTAGTGAAATAGGTAAGTAGGTATATAATGAATTTGCAGACTAAAAATGAAAGGGGATGGCATTCTAAGAGGGCTCGCACATCAGAACTCGCCGCATGCGTCTTACGACGAATTCGTCGATGTGACGTCATCGTAAATCAAGAAACAAACGTTATCAAATGGAGCTTCGTAGATTGGCCGATGCAACTGCGACGCTGCGACGCTCTTGCATGCGACGAGTTGCGTTTGCTAGAGCCTGCATGTCGATATCGACAAATGTCGACTCCGCGCATGCGCACAGCCGCACAATCGGCCATTTCTGTCTCTGTCTCTGTCTACACTGTCATTGCTCGCTCATCACTGGCCACCGCGTTTGACGTTTGTTCATACAATCAACACAATAAAAATGGCACACGAGAGACTTCTCCTTAAATGTCTCCGGTACCAATACATAATAATCGCTGTTTCCGCGTCTGATGACATATTTGCGCAATGGCGTCATCTAGCTAGAGTATATTTTGACGTTTCGGGAGATTAAGCGCGAATGCGGCGAATGTCGATGTCGCTAGAGATGTGCGAGATTGTATCATGCAACACTGACCGGCGAGTCTAGGAAGTTTTGATTTATGGCCGTCAAGCACACAAGGCGAGTGATGTGCGAGCTGGCTAAGTCGGCTCTCATATCTAAACTCCCCTCGTGTGCCGCACAGCCATAAAACAAGCCTTCCGCGAAGACCGCGCACATCTGCCTAACGACAGCTAGTATAGATATTTGAATGCGGCGATCAGCGAGCCGGTATAGGAATGATCAATTCGTAGGTGTTTGTATGCGACTTCGACTCGGAGCCCGAGAATGATGCAATTTGTCGATTACAACAGCAGATGTTTTTTTCAAATGAAACAGTCGCATTCGACCAATCTGCGGAGCTCTATTTTGCAAAATGTGTTTTGTGAATAACGATAACGTCACATCGACGTATTCGATACGTTTTAGGTGAGACGAGTTTTGGTGTGAGAGCCGGTTAAGTCTGTTTAAGGGCGGCACATGTATATATAGTCTAAGGGCGGCACTTAAACTAGGGAATAGGGACGTCACTGCAAAGTTGAATTAATCGCGAAATATCATTGGACACTCCTGCCATTGGCTAGGTTGTGTATGTGTGTATTATAATATGATTATGTTTATTGCAAAATTGAGCTCGCGATGTGTGAAATAAAAATCTAAAGTAAACGGGCGTTCCTTCATGCATCGTTTCCTCTGCGGCAGGAAGCGAAACAGCCTTGGGAAGGACGCAACTTTGCTGTGGTTATGTTTATTCCGAGTTGCAAATTAATAAAACCAAAACAACGATAACTCAAAAATCATTATTAATTGCCTTCTTTTAGAGCCATGTCCATATGATTGAGTGCTGAACTCAACCTGCTCAAGTCACGGTCTCTGGTGCTCGGGGCAAGCACACATTGACACATACCTATTTGTTTTTCCCTAATGAACAATGGCGATTGGAGATAACCAACAATTGACTCCTGACCACTACACCAGTCAGTTTTTGACTGGCCATGGCGGATTCGCTGCTAATCTCTTTGAGATATGGCGGAGAGCTATAGGATGCAACCCATGAAAAGGTGCATTTTGGGTATAACGCGTAAAGATCACAAAACAAACCAATGGATAAGGAAGTATATAGCAGTGTTACCAAGCGTACTATAATTATAGTACAATACTATAATTTTGAATCCGCGAAAAATTTAAAATACTTACTATAATTTTACGCAAATATGCCAAAAATACTATGATTTTGAAGGATTCGAGAAGAAAAATGTTCCTGTACTATATTTTTTACCCTTGAGGTTGATGGCAACACTGGTACATAGACAAGAGTACGCGATGTGATAGAGGCAGAGGTCGCTAAGTAGATTAAATGACAATGGTCTGGACATGTCGCTCGACGAGTAAGCAATCGCTAGACAAATAGTGGAACCCAGGGAACTCAGAAATAATGGGAACTGAAATACATAACGGGTAAGGCAATAGCAGGTAACCGACTCGAGTAAGGAAGAATCCGTGCTCAACTTAAACACGTGTCAAGAATACGTTTTACGTCGAATACTAAAAACTGCTGTCGGTTTATGCATTTACGCTCATTTAATGTTGGTGTATTACACACACTATTGCACGTGCATAATGCGTGCTTCATTTTCGTAAGACATTCACACATTCAAAATCCTGCATCAAGATGCGGCGTATTGAATATAGCCTATCGGCATTCTATTTATTATCTGTTCTGTGGTGGTACCAAATGGTCACTAAACTCCATAGAGACATCCTAAGCCCTGCTGGATAGACGAGCTTATAAAGTTAGTTGCATGTACGTATCAGCAAATAACGAGGTACCGAGAAGAGTAGAGAGTGCTAGGGGAGGCCTTCATCCAACAATGTATCGACCCTGGTTGATGACGATGATATACCATATGATTTTACTTACCTGCCTATTTTCTTCTCTCATTCCCTTGTATTTCAGTTGTTTTATTTAGACAAGAATTTGAGCTCAGTGTGAACTGCGATACCAACTGCATACGTATAAATTTCTGGACATGATATTTTAAAAATTAATTTAGAAGTACTGTACCTGTTTGTATGAGTAATAATATCACGTATTTACTCGCTCTCCCTTAGAAAAGATTTTGTTTGCAATCTGTAAAATCCGTTCACTTGTTCCCATTTTTTTTAAAACTTTATTGCATACAACAAAACAAAGCCTTTTCGAAATATTTTGAGTAAAATATGACTCCAAATAAATAAAATAATTGCCGAAGGGTCCGACCAGTTTTTTTTCAAATACTTTTATAATATTATCTACCTAGTACCTAGTTTTGAACGTTAAATCATTGTTTATGATTCAATATTTATGTAAAATCCAATTAAATTATGACAAATAATACGCTTGGCTTTTAGTGGGTTCATAAATTACACAATACACCTTAGTTATAATATCTACTACTAAAATTATTTATATTGTGGTGTTTACAGAACAGATTAATAAATAGGATTCAGTTAGATACGCCTATACACTAAATTTTGAAGCAGGGTTTTGAATGTGTGAGTGTCATACGAAAATGAAACAAACATGCTCTCACATCAAAATTTATCTCGCGTTAAAATGTGTCGAATACGACGATGTGACGTCATCGTTATTCACAAATCACACGTTGCCAAATGGAGCTCCGCAGATTGGTCGAATGCGACTGTTTAGTGTTTCGTTTGAAAAAAACATAATATGCTGTTGCAATCGACAAGTTGCATCCTTCTCGGACTCCGAGTCGAAGTCACATACAAACACCTACGAATTGGTCATTCCTATACCCGCTCGTCGATCACTGCATTCAAATATCTATACGCTAGGTAGATGTGCGCGATCTTCACAAGCAACACTGGATCTCAGTCGTCTTACACGAGACGAGTTTTGATGTGAGAGCTGGCTTATATTGAATGAGAACGAAGGACAAGCTTAAAATGATATATTCTTGACACGTGTTTAAGTTTATCCTTAATCCTTTATCATTTATCCTAACAATTGAAATCGGTTGCCTGTTACTCCATATCCGTTAGGTATTTCAGTTGCCATTAATTCTGTGTTCTCTGGTGGTGTTGTATCCCTGCCAACTATATATGCACTCGGAAAACTGTTAAGTGAATGGATAACGACCGACAAATACGCCAGAAATTCGTTAAGGCCATGCATTAGTTGAGGCACGGTCTAAAAAGATCGTTGCTAGGCGATGTGCGGATTGCGGGTCGCGGGTGCAAAAGACGCCTGTCAAACGAAATATTATTTCTCATATAAATCCAACATACGTCCATTTTATGTTCTGTTTATTATTCTATTAGTAACAATAATAATATATTCATTGACATGTTTTCTTTTTAAAGTAAATGGGTAACGTTTTTAGTCATCTACATCTCATCACACGATTTTAGAATTAATTGGCCCGTCGCCATCACGCAGCAAAGTGACTTATGTCTGACTCGAGGTTCTCTCAATGAATGCGAAGCGAGTACAAAATTTCGTCGCGCGTACAGTTGAAAATTATTTGGCGTTTCACTGATGCGTCACCTTAAGTAACGAAGAGTGATTATTAGGAGATTATTACAGTCGCGCACACAAAAAAATGACTTGGGGGGGATTAGCAAAATTTAGCAGATACCACTGACTTCCGTACTATTTACCCCGAATAAAACTTAAAGATTTTCGTCTCTTCAACGGTAGACTTTCTCAATTTTCCTGGTACATTCCTCATACCCAGATACTCTGACATGCAGCTATAACTACATCTACGAGTACACCCATACGACCTGCCGCATCCACAAGTCGCACCCCCAGCAACGAAAAATTAAAATTATTTAGGTAGTTTGAATACCTTTTAGTTCTTCTTATCATTCGTCAGCACCTCATGACTGAGGATCGTGACCTGGATGATTTGGCTGTCGAGCAGTATTCTGAACGGGTCAGCTTGTCTTCTCTCGACATTGTACGACAAGGAAGGCCTATGACTATTGGAAGTCCGCGGTACCTACTCATAAATTGTTTCAACTATCTGGGGCATGTCTAAAAGACAACACAGCGCGGATGACATAAGCGGACAAACAATTAATATGATGTAGCTTAATTTGGAAAGCGCTTCAGTGAGTATTAAAAGCCATTAGTTAAAATGCTACTATACGGTTATCCTGGATACAGCGGTAAATACATTTTGAAAATAGCAGATATACTGGATTATTTGTCAGTTTGGGTTAGTTTAGGTTAGGTTAGGTTAGGTTATCCTAACAAATAATCCAGTATATCGGCTATTTTCAAAATGAGTTTGCCGCTGTATTCAGGATAACCGTATAGTACCGTTAAAATTTGTCGCAATTAAGTATGACTCATTTAGCGTAGTGGTCTGTGTGCGTGGGCGCGATACCCGAGAGATGCAGGTTCGATTCCTACGGGGTATTTTACTTTTTTCACAAAGATTTTTTCTATTGGTTATAATATATTTTCTCAGAAGTCTTTTCAATATTATGTATGTTCAATTATTATGACCGTTAAGCATTAGACAATCATTAATTGTGAATCCGACAGCTCGCAATAACTCGTAGGTTTAGTTAGACATATAAGCTAGACTCAATGTGCGGAGTATCTGGGTATGGGGAATGTACGTGTAAAAGTCCTGTATTCCGCTGTAAAGTCAGAAAACTCTACAAAGACTCCGCCAGGCTAAAGCACTAGTTCACAGACAAATAATTGTGTCTGAAACACCAGAACAATGACAGTAATACAGAACACTCACGTAAACGTATGAGAGAGAGAGAGATACAGGGAGAAGTTGTATGAGAATGTTGACAGGTTATAATAACATTTGCTAGATATTAAATATTTTTACGGTTATATTTATCATTACAATAAGTATATTAAGTTTCTTCTATGTTCAGCAATTAATATTATTGAAAAAAAATATTGTTTTAATGCATTTTATATTTATATTAAAAAATTTGTATAAATTGAAATTTTTTTTATTTATATCAAATCTAGTTACAATATTATTGTGACGTTAACTTATACGTGGTGTAAATGAGAATGAGCCATTCTTGGTAGTATTGACTTGTGTGTCCCTGATAACTATCTTAGAATGATATATAGATAAGTATCAGTTGTGTATTCTCCCAAGAAACAGAACTAACCTGCCATTGGTGATGCCAATTGATAGGGCAATAACTGTGTTCAACTAAATCGCTTCGGATGTTGATATATTCCACCTACGTGAGGATGAGTATAGGTGGACGTTGTTTTATAAATTCTTAAAGTAGGGTCTGCTTAGCTCATTCAGTGTACTTCCTTGTGCATAATTTATATTTTTTTGTATTTACACTTTTCTACTGTTTAATAACTTAATACTGATCCATTTATTTTTTATATACCTAATACTGTTTTAATAATATTTCTTTGTTTATAAATGTCAAGTTGTGAACGTCTTAAATTAATAATTTGTAATGTTCACTATCTACTTATATGTAAAATAAAACGTTTTTAAATTTTCTGTTGAATCATATAAACTTGACAATTGTATGTATTTAAGTAATTTAGGACAAATAAGGCAATTGTCAACAAATCATTTTTTTGCTATTTTGCAACAAACTTTGTACTTGATAGAAACAATACTGAAATGTCATTTTGACATTTCATATTGATTTCCATAGTAACGCACGTATATATTAATAATTTTATTGCTAGGACCTCAGACCCCTTGCAACCAATAATGGTGTCGATATAACTTTTCATAAAAAACAGAATTAACGCTTTCGCTGCTGAATAGATAATGAGATTTTAATTGCCCCCTTTAAGGTGACGCATCAGTGAAACGCCAAATAATTTTCAACTGTACGCGCGACGAAATTTTGGACTCGCTGCCATTCACTGAGAGAATGTTGACCCGGGAACACGTCACTTTGCTGCGTGATGGCGACGGGTCAATTAATTCTAAAATCGTGTAAAGATGACTAAAAACGTTACCCATTTACTTCAAAAAGAAAACATGTCAATGAATATATTATTATTGTTACTAATAGAACAATAAACAGAACATAAAATGGACGTATGTTGGATTTATATGACAATTAATATTTCGTTTGACAGGCGTCATTTTCACCCGCCACCCGCAATCCGCGCATCGCCTAGCGACGATCTTTTTAGACCGTGCCTCAACTAATGCATGGCCTTAAAATGCACGTTAATTACATCGATCGGCCGCCTGGTCATTACGCACCGTGTGCGTCTTCCGCGTCCAAAGTATTAACTGAAAATTAATTCAATTCTACTTAAAGATGGCCTAAAGTATTAAAAAAATGCATTGGCATCGTGTTCTGATATGTTTTAAAAGTTTCAAATATCTAGCTAGTCAAGAAGTTAGTTAAAAATCGACTGCAAGATTTGTACCGGACAAATAAGAATACGAGCTGAGAAAAACGTTGTAAAAAAATGATATTTAGCTGTTTATGTCTTCTCTTCGTAGAGTAGAGAATTTTATCGTTTTCAATTCTACAGGTAGGATATGCAATTGGTGTGGTCACTCAATACTGTTGTCAAAAGGTAGGTTTTTTTTACCTTTCGTTTAATAATAATAGTAATACCATTCGTTAGACGTCGAACGAAATATACGCAATTGACTAAAATAGTTAGAACAATAAGAGTTGTATATTTTTCACCTGTCACATTTTGCCGTCTTTAACAAGTTGAGACCCGATTCAAAGTAAAATACAAAATTTGATAAAACAAAAGATTTATTGGAATAATATCGATCATTGAAATATATAAAATATATTTTTTTTCGATAAATAATATCTGTACCATTTGTTACACAAAAACTGCCGAAGTATATATAAAACTTATACTGCTTATAGATACACTGTGCCCAGGAAACTGAAATATCTAACGGGTAAGGAGACGCAGGCAACCGATCTCGAGTAAGGAAGAATACGGGATAAATTCAAACACGTGTCAAGAATACGTCATACGTCGAATACTGACAACTGATCACGGTTTATGCATTGACGCTCATTTAATATTGTTGTATTACATACACTATCGCACGTATATTGGGCTCACACATTCAAAACCCTGCGTCAAAATTTACTGTATTGGTATATAGCCATTCTATTTATTATTTTTGCTGTGACGATGCATCTCGTGGTGCAGTGCGTAAGTCTCTGGCAACAGAACAAATTAATAAATATAATTCAGATAGACTATTCCCCAATACACTACATTATGAAACAGTGGTTTGAATGTGTGAGTGTCCTGTGAAAATGAAACACACATAAACAGCAGTTGTCAGAACGAAGGAAAGACTTAGAATTACGTATTTTTGACACGTGTTTAAGTTTATTCCACATTCCTCCACACTCGAGATCGGTTGCCTATTATTCCTCGCCCGTTAGGTATTTCAATCCCCATTAATTCTGTATTCCCTGGAGCTGGCCTTCCATCCGGGATCTTCGGGCTCAATTCCGGTGTGGACACAATAATATTAATGAGATTTTCTCAAAGCCTGAGTGTTTGTGGTTGTTTTACTTATATTACTAAATACATTACTGTCATTGGGCCTCTAAGCATGCCGTAGTGTTAAAAAGAATAAGAAGAATGGTTAAATTGGTAAATTAAATTATTGATATCTTTATTTATTCCGACTGCTATATGCAGCCGATTGTATTGTTTTCGCTGTAACTACGTCATATTTTCAGTCAAAACTATCGAACTACACCTTTATGTGGTAGGTACTTATGTTTAAAATGATAAAATTTAATTATGAGTAGCTAAAGTGCGGGTAGGGAGCCCACGCCTACGTCCAACCATTGTTAATCGTGCATGCTTAATCTGAGTTAATTATAAAAATTAATCAAGAATATATAGTGTTCAAATAGCAGCGGTGGAATGGTGGGGTGAGGTGCGGGTGGAGAGACGCGCCTTGGCCCAATTTATAAATTTCCAATCTAGACAGTATATTTATTAGTTATGTACAGTGTAGGTAAACATATCCGTATTTCACGTCGACAAAGCATAGATTTAATATACCCAACGTAAAACAGATATTAACGCACTGCGCTTCTGTATGTGGGTCAGGTATTCCAATTCTACCTACTGAATGTCTGAATAAGATTCAAGTATCGATTTGAATCTGAGCCACAGTTACAAGCACATGGCAAAATTATCCCAGTTATCCCTAACGCCTACGATAATTAAAATACACTTATATAATGTCATAAAATTAAATCTTATACATAGATAAGTCAAAGTGATTTAATTTATTAATACGTCCGGGATTCAATCAGTCATTTTATGTTATTATTTCCATACTGCATATACCTAGATTTTTTTTTTGTTTTAAACCAAAGGATGCATTTCTATTGCACGAAGAATAATAGCGAAGTCACGGATCTATTTAAATTTACTTATATACAAAACAGAAGCTTTGAGTTATAGAATTTTTTTGTACACATTTTTAGTCAACTTTGAAAATATAATAAGATTTATTTTGAGAATAAGATGAAATATATAAATCGTTGCATAACCCATAGATAGATAATAATAGGTATTTTACCTAACAAATTTACGGATAGAATCAATTAACTGGGCCGGGCGCCTTTTATTTAAAGTTATACAGAATGTATTATGTCGGCTTAACTCAACCGAAGATTTTTATAATAATCTTAAACTGGTAATAATTTTAAAAGTGTCTACGTGATTTGTTAGATAGATATTGGGTTAGTTGAGATTGTTTACTCAATAATACTTAGGCCAAGGCCTGAACAAAAACGATGCATAAGTGCGAGTGAGAAAGTATTCGGCACCCTTATAATCTCTGCGACACGCGCTAGAGTAAGATAAAAGGTTTACAGATGTGTGAGATGATTTGCTATGGTGTCGCCGCCAAATCTTAGTTTGTTGCATAAATAAGCGTCGATCACCGTAAACATAAAGTCAATGGTAAATATTTTTAGTTAATTAAGTAGAAAAGATGGTTCAGCGTGTCGTATTAAAATGTGGTAGCCGTACTGATAACCAAGAAGATGGTATAACGTTTCATAGGTAAGTTGATACATGTTCGTGATAATTTATTTGTATATTATTATGTATTTTAACATCAAGTGACCTAGATTTCCTTTAAAATAACTTAAATTATACATATTTTTACCTAATGGTTGCATTTTGACCGCTTAAAAATACTATATAACGTAAAAAAAATAGAAAATTATATTTTAATTCTGAGCGTCTAGTGCGAGCACTAGCGAAATGGTCTATGGTCTCAAACATTTGTATACGAATGCGTTCGCTCGCCCATAAACCAAACGCACGGCACGCAGCTTTATTTAGCAATGCAATGGGTGGCATCTAGATGTATATAATAGTCTAAGACTTAGGCCTTCTACTCACGAGAATACTCAAAAAAGACGAGACTGAAACTAAAATTCCAGCCAGTATCTAGCTTATCTATTTCAATGGTGGCTCGCTCACGGCAAGACTGGAATCTCTGTGTCAAGACATTCGCTATTAAACTGAAGAGACGCGACATGCTAGTCTCCCAATCTCTCAGTTTCCTGGCAATTGAGAAACCAGTTTCCTACTCCTGCCTGTATAACTACAGGCTGCCAGAATATTTTCATAAAGATAATACGGAAAAGGTTTAGAAATCAGTAGGAAAATCAATGGATTTGACAGTTTAAGGTTATGAAATTATTTAAGTGGGTTTCAGTAGCGCCGTGTGCGAAGCACCAGTCATTGACCAGTTTATGAGTTCCATCAGCAACCAGTTCGTCGGATTTTAGTTTATCCGTGAGCGAAAGGCCTTCAGAGATTTGTCTGGCATTATGCTGGTGATATCTGTTCCTTAGCTGAACTCTTCATTTTTTTGTTATATGGTCCGCAGAAAAGACGATAATATGGAAAAACTGGTAGTCAGATTGAAGATCGAAGAGGATAAGGAAGAGTTTCTTTCAGATGGTTACTCCACACCCGTTAGGTATTTTAGTTCCCATTAATTCTGTGTTCGCTGATACCAAATCATAATCGATACAAAATATTCTTCTACCTATAAACTTTATTTTTATTATCTACTATAGTTTGGATTAGGCAGGGTTTAATTGAATTTAAAAAAAACAAACACAATCTACAATTCTACATAGTATAGTCTTAGTTCAATGAAAACGAATACGTTTGACTGACATAGTTTAATGCGCAATTTATGTCGAACCTTAACAGCCTACCTCCACCCTTCGCCACTGGTCGATAGGAGTACTTATCACAAAACTCATGGAACGAGACTGGATCATACTAACTTGAAAACCGTATTCATTTAAATTTTAGAACAATTAATTTTAGTTTCGAATAGATATCACCGAGACCGAGAGGAATGGAATTAGCTTGGAGCGGCGTTCATCCATTAGTGAATAGATTCGGGCTGGTGATGAAATGGAAATAAAGTCTGTTATAAACTGACACACGCAATGTCACAAAATAATACGTTCAAATACCTATAATTTATCACATAGGTAGTCTAGTGGCGAAGAGTGGAGGGAGGCTGTTAAGATCCGCTATAAATAGTGTACACTAAACTTTGTCAACCATACGTATTTTTTTTTCATTGAAATAAGAATACAATTTACGGATGGTGTTGGTTAGTTTCTGAAATTCAATGAAACCCCGCGAAAACCAAGCCATAATAGATAATAATCAAAAAATACTCATAATATCTATAAAATATCTAAAATTATGCAATTAAATCATACAAAGCTTTGAATAATTTATAGATGGAATATTATTTTTTATCTATCATAGGTTGGTTTAGTCGGGAATGGGACAACTGGACTCCGGACAATTGGACGCCGCACTGTCGTAGACATGTATACAGAACGTAGACGAGGTATTTTAATTAGTTTCTATCTACTACTTAGTAGTTTTAATTCAACATAATGTATTCTTTACTGTGGATTGAGAATTACCATGCCTAAGGCTTTATATAAAATAAAAAACTCTTTTTTCGTTGAAACTTAAACATATGCATGATTAAATCATTATTTACGTCTGCATATTTACATTATCACCAACTATTAAATCATAATATAATCATTTAAATATAAATAATAATATTAAATATTTTTTTTAAAGTACCTATAAGTACCTAACGTATATTTATTTTCGAATTCAGTGGCGTCCAGTTGTCCGGTGCCAAATCGTCCTAGACCCGTTTAGTCAGTCAATTTTAAAAATGAACCAACAATATATTATGTAATAATATATAAGTATTCTTTATCCAACAAAAATAAATAAGAATGAATGAAAAAGTATGTATGCACAATTTTGTCGTATCGCCAAAAATATACCAAAACTATTATGGTTTGGTTTTGGCAGGGTTTAATTAATTTTTAAAAACTAACTAATACCATAAGTAGATAAATAGTAGTCTTAGTTCAATAAAAATAAATACGTATGACTAACAAAGTTTAATGTGCACCATTTATGACGGATCTTAACAGCCTACCTCCACCCTTTGCTACTGATAGGTAGTTACTTACACACTGATTCATGTGCAGCACCGTCAGAATGCAAGCGTCGAAAAGGCGACATGTCCCAGACATTTTGCATCGAGTTGAATGTTGCTCCAGCCATTCCCATTTGGATAGCGAGCTCTTTCTGCAAAATGCCATCTCCCGTGATGTGTACCCCCAGGTACTTGAAGCTGTCGACGCTCTCGATATTTTGTCCATCGCTAATCAGAGGGAAATCTAGATCAGGACAGGTGCTATTGCACAAGACGTTGGTTTTCTTCGCGTTGATTTTCAAACCAACGCGAGAGGACTTGTTATGCAACCTGGCGAATCATGGCACCTTACGAAGGCTCAGAGCAACCGTATACTGAGCTTCGAAAACAGATGTTTGCGATGAATACTGGGTGTGCGGTGGTATGACTTTAGGAGCAACGAGGAGATAAGAGAACGCACCAAGCAGCCTCTCATCACGCTGAAAGTGAAGAGGCGACGTTGGACCTGACTCAGCCACGTGCTGCGGATGCCAGAAGAGAACTTCAACCTGGCTTGCCTGTTCTTCAAGCCGACCTGATTCCGGCGATCTGGAAGGCCGCTAAATACAATCTACAGATTGTATACGGCGGAGCTACGGGATGCTGGTTTGACCTGGAACGAAGCAAGAAGACTGGCGAGCGACAGGGATTCTTGGAGGCGCCGTGTGGTGTCCATATGCTCCAGTTAAGGGGCGGATATGGCCAAAGAAGAAGAAAAGAACAAGAAGATTCATGTGAGAACTTCTTTACGTATTTAACAAAGTATAAAACTAATAAATTATTGAACTAAAAAATGCACTATCCACTGCTGACAGCATTTGTATTGAAAACATATTTTTTCCTTCCCCTTACAGTAGCAACACATTTCAAAAAACCAATTGAAATACACCTGTGTCCTGCTGTGGCATTGACGTTACAGGTAAAACAATATTTCCGAAGGTAAGCAATAAACACAAAAATCTGCATTGTTTTCGGAAGTTAAATATTTTGGTGAATTTAGTTACGCTCACCTTTCAAACAGGTGCAATAAAGGTGGTAATCCATTCTTATTTGACAATATTTATTCTGCGGTGGACTTTACTTATTGTCTGGTGTCGTAAATTATGTTTTTTGTTATTTTGTTTTATCTATGTACTTACTTTTACCTGGGCAAGTTATTTGCGCAGGTAAATTTAATTCTTTAATGGACGTAAGTGCTGGTCACCATATTCGTAATTATTGTGTATTTTACGTCATAATATTATTATGATATACTTTTTACCAAGTAATATACTTAAAACATTTTTAAATTTCATGAGATACCTACCTTCTTAATTCCACTCTCAATAATTGAAGATAATTTTGATGAAAAATAATTATTGGAAGGCGGTTGCCCAAACGGTTACCTAGGTAAATTATACTGCCCCCATAAGCAAAAAGGCAGCTTTTTGCCAAAGTTACATTTTGAGATAATGAGACAATAACGTTTTTTCAACTTTTCTTAATAAATTTTTAAATACTGTGGATGAATCATTTGATAATAATTATAATATGGTATAAGCAAAAACTAGTATGTTTTCAATCGATGCTGTGTTTTTGCTTATGAAAATCGTTATAATGTCTTTTTATTTAGAATAACTACCGTTTTTATGAAAAAAACCAAAAACAATATGTCGATTAGTATAAGTACTGAAATAAATTTTATACCGCTTTTGACTTTATGTGAAAAGGTTCAGAATTTCACGTAGAGCATAATCTGTATACTAACTCAATTTGTGATTTTTGTCGAAAAGTTGCATTTTTCCTTATGAGGGCAGTATAATACGTATAACATTACACTGTACCACAGTTAACCGTGAGTTGTGTCACCGGAAATATAAGGCCGTATAGAATTGAGATCTAAAATTTACGCATTAGATTCACTAAGATCATTAATTTGATATTGATTGGTGTCAAATATCTGTTAATGACGCTGTCAATATTATCATTATTACTACGATTTGATATTTACAAGCACCTACCAAAATTGTACTTATATAATTATTTATATGATATAATTGTATTCCTAATTTACTAAAATACCTATTCTGTCTGTCCTTTGTATTCCAATGGTTTTTATTACGTACGTATTTTTAAGTGTTTTGTTACCACGTTTTTATTAGCTCGTATTTTTGTTTGTCCGGTACAGATTTTTTCTTGTTCATCCAAGATTTTTAGCAAACTTCCCGACTAGCTAGACATTTGAAACTTAGAATGAACTATGAACCTTTTTTTGGTTATCTTGCATATAGGAGACCTCTTGCTCGCCGTTTAAGATGGCGTATATTTTTTAAAGTGATCACTTGAAGCGACAAAGTAATTAGGGCCGATCGCTTAATCTCATTTAAAAAGGTCATTCCTGTCAATCGTTCGAATATATGTAAAGCAATTTGGTGGAACCGCAGAGCAATAATACTAAAAAGAGAGGGTATTGTCCGGCTATATGGAGCCTCTTTGCGTATGACGCACAATAAAACCCCATTTTTTTTTATTATTAACTCACCTATGAAACGTCATACCATCATCTTGCGCCTAATTACGACTACCAAATTTAAACACAAAACAGTCAACCATCTTTTCTACTGACTACAGATATTGACCAGCACCTTTATAGTTCGCATAAAAAAGCATATTTCAGCAACAAGTACTGCCAATTTTGCCATACTATTACACTCATAAGTCAAACCTAAATTTACCGGCTTCACGTCTAGCTTCACTTAGTCGATTATTCATAAGTCGAAGGATATTATATACGAAGGATTTGAACTAAAATATATCAGAACACGACGACAATACATTCTTTTAATACTTACTTAGACTTTCTTTCTTACTTTAGGCTAAGTGGGTCCTAGCAACTAAATTATTTATATATACGTGCGTTACTATGGAAATCAATACGAAATGTCAAAATGACATTTCAGTATTCTATGTTTATTCAGTATTTCTATCAAGTACAAAAAAAATGTATTTATTAATACATAGAATTGTCAAGTTTATTATGATTTAAAAACGTGGTAAGTATATAAAAGGTTCTTTTTAACTTGTAATTATTTAGACATGAATTTCCTTAGTATAATACCCCGTTTACACGTGCATGGATTTCCTGGACAGTAAGTATTATCGCGGCCATAACAAGAAACTGTATGGGTAAACATGTATTATCCTACTGTTGCAAGCTTGCATGCATGAATCAAAAAAGTTTGGAAGCTTCTGAATTCTCATGTGACAGTAGGGATTTTTTCAGATCTGCGACTGCGCAGTAAAACGTTAGTGGCGAACCCGCCGGCAAAAAAACGAACTACGAACGAATTTCCAGGTTGACCAATTTTCACTCCCTGTCAAATAGTACGAAATAGTACCATAAAATGACAACATCGCGTCTCGCTCACTCTGAAAGAATGAGATTGGAGAGAGAGTCAGCACTTTTACGTGTAAACAGTTATTGTGACGATAGTTTGAAATACTCTCTATTGCTGCCAGTAAATCCATGCACGTGTGTAGGCGCTGTAACATTCTACGCAGACTGCCTACCATCCAGCCGTTGCGACGTGTTGCGGCGGCTGACCGTTTTAATAGGCGTGCGCTCAAAGATTCCTCAATCCTTCCACAATAGTATTAAAATAATAATAATATCATCATCATCATCAGCCTGAGTCTATCCACTACTGGATGAAGGCCTCTTCACGCTGCTTCCACTTATCTCGGCCCTGTGCGTTGCGTTGCCACGTACTTCCGCAGAACGTTATCATTTCATCGATCCAGCGGCCTCTAGGTCTGCCCTGCGGACGTCTTGTACCTCTTGGATACCACTGGATGATTAAATTTGTCCAACGATTGTCTCTTCTTCGAGCTATGTGTCCAGCCCATCTCCATTTGAAGCTTTTGATGAACTCTATCACATCGCAAACCCTTGTCTGCTTCCTTATCCACTCACTCCTCTTTTTGTCCTTTCGAGTTATGCCCAGCATGCACCTCTCCATACCACGCTACTTTAAGTTTCTGGATTTTTCTTTTACTTAGGGTTCATGTTTCACACGCATATGTGATTGCGGGAAGCACACAGTGGTTGAACACTTTGCGATTTAGGCACAGTGGAAGGTCACTTTTGAAGACATTATTCAGGCAGCCAAAAACACTCCAGCCTAGCTTTACTCTGCGAACAATTTCATCAAATAAACATCCATCTATAGACACTTGCTGTCCCAGATAGATGTAGTTTTTCACCTGTTCGAGCTGAGTGCCATTGATGAGGATCTCTTTTTGGTCCGCAAAGCAGTTGAAAATGACTTTCATCTTTGTTACATTTATTTTCAAACCTACTTTGTTTCTTATTATAGCGAGTTCCTGCATTCTGCTTTGGAGGTCTTCTGAGTCATACGAGAAAATTATTATGTCATTGGCAAAGCGCAGATGACTCAGGTATTCTCCATTTATGGGGATCCTTTTGTCATTCCAGTCAAGTTGCCTGAATAAGTCTTCAAGGGTAGATGTAAATAGTTTAGGTGAGATTGTATCACCTTGTCGGACTCCTTTGCCGACATTGATATACTACTGGATGAATCATATGCTTCTTAAAATGACGCCCGATTTTCAGCGACTCAGCCAGTGTTAAAACTTACTGTTTTAATATCAGCGGACTTAACTCGATATAAGCTCACTTAATATTTGTCTCGAAAACGACCTGGCAATAATTACGAGTAAGCCCGATCTAGCTTGCATCTTACTCTAACTAATAGTCAGCGCATGACGACTTGCTCTGTCCGCTCAGACTTGAATTTTTGGTAGCTTGCATTTTTGGGTTGCAACACCCTTAGGGTCACTATTCCAATAACGCAAATTTAGTTTTACAGCCAGGGCAATACGGGTGAAATTCGGGAATCCATGTTAACATTGTTAACGGTCCTAACCCATTATACCTACAAGGAAATATTATAAGACGATATTCGTAATATCTTTTGTGGTACATTTTTAAAATGACACTTTGTATGGGAACTCCTCATCTAGTAGTAATACTTATATCAATGTTTGCTGATTGCTACGCGATGGTTTATGGAGTTTGACAGATTCTGTTGCGCTACTGTATATATTATTTAAAATATTTATATACCACTCGGGGATTCCTTGATTTCAAAAATAATAATATATTAGTATGATATAATATAACGACGCTACAAGAATAAGGAAACAAAAAAATATTGACTCAATTTCATATAACATTGACCATTGACAGAGATGTGCCTTCAAACGGGCATTTCTGGAAGGATCCTGGTTTATGACGGCTTATAAGTAGCAGTAAATAATATTTTATATTTTGGAAAAAATAATATTGCGTTCAAAAATGCGTAGGTCCAGATAAAAACATTATTTTATTTTACAAAGTCACCGTTGTATAAAATCAGACAATACAAAAGCAAACATATTATTTTTTTCACTGTTATTACTCGATGTAATTACGTTGTATCACTAATTGAGAATGATCTAAAGGTAACATTGATACTGATATAAATATAACTGTAAAAAAGGTATGAAAAAGAATATATTAATATATTATAATATATTCTTTTCCATACTTTTTTTTCAGTTATATTTATAGCGACCTCCCTATGCAAAGTGCCACCCTTAATACATTGGACGCTAAAGACGCGCCCAGCGCGTAACGATTAGGTGGCCATTCGATATAATTAGCATGCTATTTAAATGTGGTAATTAAACGGTGGCCGCGCGGTTTAAGCGTTGGACTATCACGCCGTGGGTCCCAGGTTCGAATCCTGGGTCTGGCAAATACACATATTGTTTTTCAATTTGTGTGTGAGTCAGGGTATGGACCTAATAGGTTGAGCAAGTGGCTGACATCGATTTTTCGTAAAAAAAAAAAACAAAATCTGTTAATTCAAACATCTACTCTGTGGAGGCCCATATGATCCTATTAGGATCGGACATGGTCAGAAAAAAGAAAATTAAAAAGTAATTATCTAGTCAGCAGTCAATGTGCGACGTCTTAAGCAGACGTCTAATATTGCCCTCTTTCATTTTGTTTAGTAGAGAAAAATAGTACCCGTTTTCGTCCGTTACCAAGAAACTGAGTCACAAAATGAACACACTCGGAGCAAGCTCAACAACATTTTAACAAAGAAAGACATTAAATAATTACAATATAATATAAAACAAAATATTATATTATGTATCTACGTATTATAAACCCGAACACCCCCCTCCCACCCCTCGTGTGCGCATAAAATACATTATAAGTTGACACAAAAATAATATATGTATTAACTATTTTCACAACGTGTACATATTCTATATACGTAGGTATCAGTGGCGAAGGGTGGAGGTGGGCTGTTAAGATCCGATATAAATATTGCACACGAAACTTTGTCAGTCAAACGTATTTGTTTTCATTGAACTAAGACTAAAGAGATCAGATAGTGTTTGTTAGTTTTTAAAATTTAATTAAACCCTCCCTAATCCAATTCATAATAGATAATAGAAAAAAAATGTTGATAAAATATCTAAAATTATACCATTAATACATTCACTGCTGAGCTACTAATTACCCCTTAATAACCCCAATTTGATAACACGCTAATGACCTCTAATGGCCTTGGCCCAGGCGCGGTGTGCGCACTCAACGAGTTTACCATACATAATTTTAGATATTTATATAAATATAAAAGAATATTTTTATTGATTATGGTTTGGCATAGGCAGAGCATAATGAATTTAAAAAAAACTAATCAACACCATCTGTAATGTGTATTTTTAATTCAACAAAAACAAAGAAGTATGACTGAAAAAGTGTGCACTATTTTTGTCGGTTGACAGTTTCATATACCTTCGATCTCTTGTAACTCGACATAATGATATTACAGAAAAATTCAACAAGAGAATCATGTCTGCGAATAAATGCTACTTTGGCCTGTTAAGATATTTTAAGTCCCGCATACTATCTCGCCGAACTAAAAGCACTATTTACAAGACACTTGTAAAGCCTGTGCTCACCTACGCATCGGAAACCTGGACATTCATTTTGCGAAATGAACGAGCCCTGAACATCTTTGAAAGAAAAATTCTCCGTCGTATATATGGACCGATCAGGGACGGTACCAATTGGAGGAGAAGATATAATGCTGAGCTCTACGGGCTATACGAAGATTGCAGCGCAGTTCAATCAATTAAGATTGGGAGACTGCGATGGCTAGGTCATGTGCACCGTATGAATGACAATGAACCGGCAAAGAGGGTGATGTCCAGCAATCCAATAGGGCGTAGAAGAAGAGGCAGGCCAAAGATTCGCTGGTTGGATGGAGCTGCCAGTGACTGCCGTATTCCGGGGGTACCGATTGGAAAGCGGCCACACTGGATATGGACAGGTGGAGAGAGCTGTTGGAGGAGGCCAGGACCCACACCGGGTTGTCGCACCCCTGATGATGATGATGATTTTTGTCGGTTCGCCTGTAGCATATTTAAACTATTATGATTTTGTTTAGGCAGGGTTTAATTGAATTTTAAAAACAAAGCACCACCATTTTCAAATTGTATTTTTAGTTCAATGAACTAACTAAGTATAACTGACAAAGTTTAGTGTATACTGTTTATGTCGAATCTTAACAGTCTATCGCCACCCCTTGCCACTGCTATATACTTAGGTATTAATCTTTAGGTAAATAATAATACATAATTTTGGTACAGTTCGGTTATGAGGAATACAGCGGAAAATACATTTTGAAAATACCCGATATACTGGATTATTTGTTAGTTTGGGTTAGTTTAGGTTAGGTTAGGTTAGGTTAGGTTAACCTAACAAATAATCCAGTATATCGGGTATTTTCAAAACGTGTTTACCGCTGTATTCCTCATAACCGAACTGTACCATAATTTTAAGTATGTATATTTGGTATAGCGTTAATAAATTGAAGTCTTTTTACAAAGTAGGATCTCTCTATGCTTGATACTATACGTATACAAAGCAAACTTGTGCAGTTTTTGTAACCAAAGAGAGCCGACGTGAATCGATGGACG
Source organism: Rhyacophila brunnea (assembly GCF_057557595.1). Taxonomy (NCBI): domain Eukaryota; kingdom Metazoa; phylum Arthropoda; class Insecta; order Trichoptera; family Rhyacophilidae; genus Rhyacophila; species Rhyacophila brunnea. Next base: position 22,031,556 of record NW_028232904.1, on the reverse strand, counting down.
GGGTAAGATTTTATTTTATTACATGTAATAAAAATAATACATAATTCGTATGTAACTGTAAAGTGAAGTTTCTGCCCTTTCCTGTTAATTTTAATGCTTACTGTACAAAAAAATGTACACCCATCTATTATAATACGATCTGTGCACTTTGAGAATACTCTACTGTAGTATTAATAATTAATTTTCTTCTTTTGCATGGCAATTTATATAGACAAAGAAGGTTGGCGGCCAACTTGTAGCACCCAGCATAGACCCAGGGAACTCAGAAATAATGTGAACTGAAATACATAACGGGTAAGGCGAAGCAGGTAACCGACTCCGAGTAAGGAAGAAGCCGGGCTAAACTTAGGTATACACGTATCAAGAATACGTTTTACCTCGAATACTGAAAACTGCTCTGGGTTCATGCATTTACGCTCATTTAATGTTGGTGTATTACACACACTATTGCAGATGCATAATGCGTGCTTTATTTTCGTAGGACACTCACACATTCAAAACCCTGCATCAAAATGCGGCGTATTGAATATGGCTATATTATTATTAATATATCTATTGAAATATTAATATTTATTAATATATTGAATATGGCTTATCGGTATTCTATTTATTATCTGTTCTGTGTTGGCGACCAACTTAAAGGATCTCTATCCTGGGCCAAAACAAACATAGACACCTCCATAACAATCCGCGCCGCACCACAAACGGTCTTAATCGAGCGTATAACGAAGCCCAACGCTTAGATCTGAAGCATCAGCAGTTTTTTCACGCCTGGTAATGTCTCAGGAGTAGATACCCAAGTACTAAGGTCGCCACGCTCTCAAGTGAGCTTTGACTGAGTTTACTGATTTACATAATTTAATAAAAAAAAGTGCACATGGGAGAGAAAACCACGGAGAGAACATACAATAAATGAATTTAATGGTATATAATATATCGTGATGAGTGGTGGAGGTAGGCTGTTAAGGTTCGATATAAATAGCGCACACTACAAAGAGGGCCTCGGTATACGTACAATGGCGATTGGAGATAACCAAGCTGACTCCTTGCCACTACACCAGTCACTCCAGTCAGCTCTTGACTAGCCATGGTGGATTCGCTGCTTGCCACCCGACCAACATATCGATGTGGCGGAAAACAACAGCATGCAAGTCACATCAGTGACATCTCGTGGGGGTAGGCGGATTGAGCCTCACTTGGGGGCGGCAGTTACTTGAAGGGCGGCAAATCGAGGAGAATCATTTCGAATACTTATATAGAAATAGCTACCTACCTAAACTAAGTAATAACGAAAACACATTTCCGTTAAAAAATCATCTCACTGGTTTTGTCGGGTTCGCGATATCTAGCTTACTTCCGTTGCCCTTCGACGTCCTTGGTGACTAGAAACGACACGTTCAGATTTGCGAATAATTACAGTCTGATATTTTGTTAGTAATGTATCCATCCATACAACACATGTCTTAGATATTGGACTCATTATTAAAGAATGATAAAAATACTGCATAAAAAATGGGGCGGCATTTTGGCGCTGTCTAGGGGCGGCATTTTATCTAGGGACGTCACTAAGCGACATCGTCTGGGAATGTCCAAGAATATGCCCCGAGAGGGAAGAGATGCTCAAGTCGGTCCAACTAGCTATTGAGCCCATCGGGCCGTCCGACCTCGTCGCCACAAAGACCAATTGTATAACATTTAAAAAAATGCGCCATCTTATTGCGGACGCGCGGCTTAGACTATAGATACTCGTTTTAGTTTTATTTTTGTATTATATATATCAGTAACAAAGGGTGGAGGTAGGTTTTTAAGATTTGGCATAAATAGTGCACACTAAACTTTGTCAGTCAAACGTATTTGTTTTCGTTAAACCAAGACTACAATGTGTAGTATTGTTTGTTAGTTTTTAAAATTCAATCAAAACCTACCTACCGAATCCAATCCATAGTAGATAATAGTAAAAAAATGTTCGTTTATCTATAAAATATCTAAAATTATGCCATTTAACCATACATAATTTTAAATATTTTATAGATGGAAGAATATATTTTATTGTTATGACTTGGTTAGACAAGGATAAATGAATTTTAAAAAACTAAGAACCTACCTAACACCATCTATAATATGTAATCATCACTCAATGAAAATAAATAAATATGATAGCAAACTAATTATACTATTATGGTTTGGTTAGGCTGTGTTTAATTGAATTTTAAAAACTAACCTACAAAATCTGCAAATTGTATTCTTAGTTCAATGAAAACAAATTAGTATGACTGACAAAGTACAGTGTGCACTATTTATGTCGGATCTTAACAGCCTACCTCCACCCTTCGCCACTGCTGGGAAGGGAACCGGGAATGGGACGACTGGCCTCCAGACAATTGGTACAACGTGTAGACGAGGTATTTTAATCAGTTTCTATCTACTACTTAGTAGTTCGAATTCATTTTACTCTTTACATAATGTATTCTTTATCGCGGATTGAGAATTACCATGCCTAAGGCATAAAGCCCATTGACGCAGCGAGTGCGGCGCTCGCGCAAAATTTCTACAAGTGGCGCGTAAATCATCGAAAATACAACTGGACTTGACGATGCCTTGTGCCCCGCCTGCCGCATGAGTCACCGTTTTTCGCTTCTCGGCGATACGATTTAATGAAAATACAAAGAAGTCCATTCATTGAACACGGCTACCAAAATCACGCTGCTCGAGGCGTCGTCGATCGACGGGCGAGAAGCAATTATTTAATAACAGAGAAGTCTTTGTTTAATTTTATTCCGTGTCCTATATTTCGCTGGTTGAATAATGTCGTCGTAAATATGAATTACAAGCCCCGAAACAATATAATATTTTTATTGCTTTGTTATGAGAGACGCTGTAATAATAATTATTTTGTGCTGCTTGGGCCGCTTATTACATAGGTGAAGGGTAATGCGCGGCAAGAGACGTGTGATTATGGTTATGAATAAACGCTTCATACGCCGACTTCGCCCGCTCGACGCGTTCTATGGGCACTATCGCTAAGGCTTTATATTAAATAAAAAAACTCTTTTTTCGTTGGAACTTAAACATATGCGCGATTAAATCATTGTTTACGTCTGCATATTTACATTCTTACCAACTATTAAATCATAATATAATCATTGAAGTATAAATAATAATATTGAATATTTTTTTTAAGTACTTATAAGTACCTAACGTCTATTTATTTTCGAATTCCGTGGCGTCCAGTTGTCCGGTGCCAAATCGTCCTAGACCCAAGGGAACCCTACCTTTATTCAACAGTGAATCGATCCCAGCTAAATAATGATGATAATAATATTGATGATATTATTATCTATCATACATACCTATTACCTACGGTGTATACTAAGAAAATGTTTAGAGTAATAAAATAATAAAAAACACCCATCTCTTGTTCTGATACTTGCCGCAATTCTAACAGAACAACTTTTCCTAAGAAATTTTAATGGCCACATGTGTTATTTTTGTAGTCAATACATCGGTATATTGTCTGTGAAAATGGCACGTTGGCTTTAATTGTTTTCTTTTAAGGACATTTTTTCCAAAATATTGCACATTGTAATTTATTTTTAACGCATTAGTGAAGTAATTACTGTATTATATGATCAATAAACAAAAGAATGTTATGAATTATATTTTTAAAACTATGACCCATGAGACAGGTGTAGAAAACTATTTTCAAATTGGTTCTTATTTCGGTATTTAAAACCGTGTCCGGAAACGTGTACGTATGCAGTTCGCCGTATCACACTCCACCGTGAAATGTTGTATCGGAAATATATGGCCGTATATTAAAGACCACTGAAAACAGCTGAAATGGAGATGGGCGGGGCACATTGCTCGCCGAAAGAACGGCCGCTGGACGAATTCCGTCATCCAGTGGTACCCAAGGGGTACGAAACGGCCACAGGGTCGCTCTAAAAGCCGCTGGATTGACGAGCTGGTAAAGATCGGCTGAAATACGTGGCAGCGAATGACACAGGACCGAGAGAGTTGGAAGTAGCTTGGGGAGGCCTTCATCCAGCAGTGGATTTACCCCGGCTGATGAAGATATTAAAGACCGTCCAACCTCTTTGCGTCATATAGTACTGACATAAAATTCATGTCTAAATAAAACACGGTTCTTGTCGGTTTACACTTTGCACTTACAGGATAGCCGATATACTGAATTATTTGTTAGGTTAGGTTTTAATTCTTGAATTCATGATTTTCCCAAAATCAGCCACGAAAATTGAAGGTTCTATACGTTTATCCTGGATACAGCGGCAAACACATTTTGAAAATAGCCGATATACTGGATTATTTGTTAGTTTGGGTTAGTTTAGGTTAAGTTAGGCTAGGTTAGGTTAGGTTAGGTTAGGTTAGGTTAGGTGAAATGTTTTACGTACAATTTACATATTGTAACAGTTTAAAACACAGTGAAAGTTTTCTTGACATAATTATGATGGAGTTCTACAATGTATACGTCAGTCAAATTGATAATTAATATACTAATCGTAATTCGTATCGTGTTGATTTCAAAATCAACTCTAAAAATCCTACTTTTTAGCACTACAATAGGCCATGAGGCTGATAACAGTAGTATAGTTTCATTTCCTAGTATATCGGCAGGGTGTAGGTAGAGTATATGCTTTATAACTTTACTTTGCACTCCGCCAATAGGATGAACATACTGTAATATATTCATTGATTGAATGTATTCTAAAAATATTTTTATTACATATTATCTTACCTGCCTATTTATTTATTACTACATAATAATATATTAATACAAGTAAACATCATTTGATCTAATTGTATGCGAGGTAATCAGGCAAAGAGGCGTATCAGTATATTAAAGAGGGCAAAAAAGTGCATAGTTATAAAACGTACACTCTAACAGCATTGATATATAAAAATAAAAGCACAGGTAAACACAAAATCAGAGAGACAGCGTTAGAGACCCATGGTTTCGTAGATAGCTGCTACATGAACTCGACTTTCGTATCAATTACTTAATTACTTCACCTTGTCATGCCTCAGTGTTGAGGCATAAGGTCGCACCACCTAGTCTATCACCACGTTCACACCGCCACTCTCTGGTGGCACCCTAAACACATGTCACAACCACATGAAACAACTCGTGATTATTTTAATTATCGAAGTATGCCGTGTCCGCTCACTAACTCGAGTGTTTTGTAACGCGGTCGTGTCAATGTACCCATAAGATACAGCGGAGATACCGATTGTCAAAGCTCAAAAGTTGAGACATTTGAAGCTAGGTAAGATGCCATGTCTCACAGCCATACAGGAGTACAGGTAGCACGCACGCGTTGAACAAACGACATTTTACGATACAAATCGTATCAAAAAATAGAATAAATTGGAATAATAAATTTATAAGATTTTGTTCACTTCCCAATGTTTTAAAATCACTGATAATATTCTAGTAGATACCTACTATTGGCACACTTAATATGATGAGAAAAGTCGTAATTCTTTGAAACCCCTCATAAAGGGACAACAGTTTTGTTTAGTATACATACTAAAACTGAACAATGTTTGTACCACACTTCGATTCAGGTCATGGGTAAATTATTTTGTTAAATACATTATTGTTTTTTGGATACTTTCTTTTGAAAAATATGTTTGAATATTTTTTATTATCACTAGAATAATAATTGTAATAATTTCTATGACAAACAACCATAATCTGTTGTGTGTAAACAACAGCTGTCAAAAACAATGGTGGTTGAATCTATTCAATACTAATAATAATGAAATCGATAAATCGGTCTATCTCTCTCCTCGGCCATATCCGCCCTTTAGTTGGAGCATATGGACACACGAGACGCCTCCAAGAATCCCAGTCGCTCACCAGTCTTCTTGCATCGTTCCATGTCAAACCAACATCCCATAGCTCGTATACACTATATAGATAGTATTTAGCGGCCTTTCAAGACGCCGGAATCCGGTTGGCTTGAAGAACAGACAAGCCAGGTGGAGGTTCTCTCTGACATCCGCAACACGAGGCCGAGCCAGGTTCAACGTCGCCTCTTTACTTACAGCGTGATGAGAGGCTGCTTGGTGCGTTCTCTTATCTCCTCGTTGTTCTTAAAGTCATAGCACCCACCTCACACCCAGTATCCGTCGCAAACATCTGTCAATCGGTCTATAGTATATCAATTTACTCCATGATTTAGAAATACCTATTAATTGTATATGGATGGGAATTGATCGCACATAGAGTTGTTAGTGTTTTGTGAATTTGTGAGTGTTAATTCAATACGCAACAAAAAATATTCAAACATTTATAAAACGGTTATCACATAAATAAACTATTGAAATATAGGTAGGTAACGTATCACATTTTTAAAATTGAGATAAATTTCATTTTGACCGCTAGTGATATAAAAAAGGACGAAATGATCGACTATGGTCATTCCATTACGTCATCATCATCAGGGGCGCGACAACCCGGTGTGGGTCCTGGCCTCCTCCAACATCTCCCTGCTGCAGTGTGGCTGCTTTCCAATTCGGTACGCACCCAGAATACGGCAGTCGCTGGCAGCTCCATCCAACCAGCGAATCTTTGGCCTGCGGGGCCTGCCTCTTCTTCTACGCTCTATTGGATTGCTGGACATCACTCTCTTTGCCGGTTCATTATCATTCATACGGTTCACATGACCTAGCCATCGCAGTCTCCCAATCTTAATTGATTGAACTGCGCTGCAATCTTCGTACAGCCCGTAGAGCTCAGCATTGTATCTTCTCCTCCGATTGGTGCCGTCCCTGATCGGTCCATATATACGGCGGAGAATGTTTCTTTCAAAGATGTTCAAGGCTCGTTCATTTCGCAGAGTTAATGTCCAGGTTTCCGATGCGTAGGTGAGCACTGGCTTTACGAGTGTCTTGTAAAGAGTGCTTTTAGTTCGGCGAGATAAGTAGCATTTATTCGCAGACATGATTCTCTTGTTGATTTCTTCTGTACATTTCATTCCATTACGCTAGACGTCATAATATTTAAAATCCGTCAATTAAGAATACCTATAGGTACGTATCATAACTTTGCACTCCGGCTCTAGGATGAAAATATTTTCTTAGCTTATATTATCAATTTATTCATTTATTGCTACATAATATATTAATACAAGTGGAAATCATTTGAATTTATTTTATGCGAGGTAATTAGGCAAAGAGGCGTATCAGTGTATAAAACGTATAGTCTTATAGAGTAGGTGTGACAAATAGTTTGGGGAGGGGCACATTTTTAAAAAAAAAACCATAATATATTTTTATTGATTTCTGAGGGGCCGAGGTTAACAAAATCATGCAGATGTCACTGGCATCCATATTTACTCTTAGATTCCAGTTGCTACAGTCACGGAATATCACACTTTTCCGGGTAGATTCCCCATACCCAAACACTCCGCACGTTGATTCAAGCAGTAAACAACTGGCTTGCACGTATAACTAAGGGTGTTCACCCTTCCCTGCGAGTTATTGTGAGCTGTCGCATCCACAAGTGATAATCAATTGCGCGTGGCTTATCGGACATAATTATTAGGGTCATTGGTGTCCGTCTGTATCCTCGGCGCTGTCTTGTCTTTTAGACATGTCTCATCGGAATATTAAAGCAAACTTTGTCCCAGATAGTGTCCACTAGCCTTGTGAGACCAACCATTTGGAAAGGCGGTTCGACAGACAAATAATCCGTGTCACGATCCCCAATCCTGAGATCCTGATGAAGAAGAAGAAAATTTCTATTTACGTAAATAATTATATTTTTTCTGGGGCGGGGGTCCGGATCCGACCCCTCCCTTCTTGTTTGCGCGCCTACTTCTTACCCATTGGTTTTCGTGGACTTTTGCGTTATGCCCAACATGCACCTTTCCATGCCACGTTGCGCTACTCTTTTTTTTGTATGTTAATAATTTTACAAATATATTTTTATTTCACGAATAGAGTGTTATTCGCATACAAATCTGATTTTACACACATACTTGGTACTGCTAATAAATTCTCGTACTTAAGGCTGTATTAATTAATTAATACAGTTTAAATTTTAAATTATCAAAAATAATTACAAGATAAAAAGAACTTTTTAAATACAACGTTTATAAATTTTCTGTTGAATCATATAAACTTGACTTGACTAGCTTAAACGATCAACAAAATTGTACTTGATAGAAATAATACTGAAATGTAAATTTGACATGCCATATTGATTTCCATAGTAACGCACGTATATAAGTATTAATAATTTAGTTGCTAGGACCCCAGACCCTTAGCAACCAATAATGGTGTCGAAATAACTTTTCATACAAAACAGAATTAACTGAAAATGAATTCAATTATACCTAAAAATGGCTAAAAGTATTTAAAAAAATGCATTGGCATCGTGTTCTGATATATTCTAAAAGTTTCAAATGTCTAGCTAGTCGGGAAGTTAGTTAAAAATCGATTGCAAGATTTGTACCGGACAAAGAACCACCGGACAAATAAAAATACGAGCTAAGAAAAAAGTTGTGAAATGTCTCAAATTGCAAGCTTTGTATTTTTCCGCTAGGTACCTCTGGTAGGTAGAAGTAGTACCTATCGCCTTAATTAAATGAGTTCTTCAAAAACAAAGTAAATGTTAAATAATCGTTTACTATTTTGTCGCTAAATAATTAAGGATTCCTTATTACTGACTTACATAATGTAGTAAAAGTAGATTAACAATTATTTATTTAATTCATGAATATTTTGGACTTACAATTTTTTAAAAGGGCCAAAATAGATACAATCGTGGACTGGTTTGTTGGTATTGTTTTGAAAAATGAATTAGGTAGGTATTTATTGTAATCGCCATTGAAATATCTCGCATTTTTTGTCGTGCTCTGATTGGTTGCCTCGCTGCGCGTAATGTTGCATTTAAAGCAGTGCTTCAAAAACTTTTACGCAGTGAGATTACTGAGATTCTCAGTCTCTGCTATCTGTATTAGCACGTAATGTCTAAAAATGATTTTGTAAATTTGAAAAGATATAGGAACTGTAGATGTTTTGTCTACAGTATTGACCCTACAAAGATATATTAATATTAAATAATTACAAGATAAAAATGACTTTATAAACAACGTTTTTAAATTTTCTGTTGAATCATATAAACTTGATAGAATACTGAAATGTCATATTGACATTTCATTTTGATTTCCATAGTAACGCACGTATATATTAATAATTTAGTTGCTAGGACAATCCTCTTAGCAACCAATGAATTCAATTCTACTTAATGATGGCTAAAAGTATTTAAAAAAATCATTGACATCGTGTTCTGATATATTCTAAAAGTTTCAAATGTCCAGCTAGTCGGGAAGTTAGTTAAAAATCGATTGCAAGATTTGTACCGGACAAAGAATCACCGGACAAATAAGAATACGGGCTAAGAAAAACGTTGTAAAATACACATTAGGGCGGAGACACACGGCAACGGTTCAAATGTATCCAATTGTAATGGTCTTGCATGATTTAAAATGTAAACATTTGGAATCAAGTATTGGCCTGAAGAGGTAAAAAATCCCCTTTTAAATCTTCTAACCAGTGACATCCTTAGACAAAATGCCGCCCTATGCAGCGCCAAAATGCCGCCCCATTTTTTTATACAGTATTTTTTATCATCATTTCATGAAACCAATATCTAAGAAATGTGCTGTGTGGATACATTAGATACTAATAATACATGCCATCTCTACTTAAATTTCTTTTATTTTGTTAACTGTCAATTCATGGTGGAACTGCATTGTATTGTTGTTTTTATTTAATAAAACGCATTTTTTTTTTGTAGTACTTATTCCACTTTTAAATTTCATAATCTCTACTTCAATAGAAAATATTATAAGTTTCAGATACATCAAAAAATACACTTGACAACTTTCAAAACTCGTGAGTCAGTGGCAAAAATATTCAGATAAATTGATTAGGTAATTCGCCAACCTGCATGTGTCATTGCTGGTCATCAAGGACGTTACGTCCAAGGACAACGGAAGTAAACTAGACATCGCAAACCCGACAAAAAATATATTCCTGTTAAACCTTGTATGTTAATTAATACATTTAGTTTCCAACTAATGAGATGAATTCTTTAATGGAAAGATATTTCCGTTATTACTAAGTTTACGTACATATTTCTGTACATACCTAATGATTCTTCTCGATTTGCCGCCCTTCGAGTAACTGCCGCCCCCAAGCGATGCTCAATCTGCCTACCCCCACGAGACGTCACTGCTTCTAACGAATCGATTGCATCACTTGTGTCAAATAAAATCGCCGTTCATAGTGAACTTTGAGAAGCTCTTGCAGATCAATTATTGTTTTTATTATGACGAGTTAGTTTTCCTCACTGCATCTTGTGCAATGGTCGGAGTAGTGTTGCCAATATTTTTCTGACGCGGCACCAGCCAGCACCGACTATTTAATTCGTAAATATTATGTACTATGTAGCTACCAAAATATTGCCTTACCACGGCGCTTCCGGTGATTAAAATTAATGCAACATAATAATGTTTTAAAAAATATTAATTGCGGTTAGAGAATTAATTATTTTAAATTCTCCTGCCATGTTAGTTTATTTCATTGCTCTAAACTCTAAACTAAGGGAATATGCACTAGGCATATAGGCAGGGCTTTTTTGTAATGTAACGCGGTGGAACGGCGTTCCGGCACCTTTTTTCACGGTATTTTTAATGTTTCAAAAGCAATTAGGTGAAACATTGTTCACGATTACATAGTTCAACTAGTGCAAGTTAATTTTCCTGAATCATCTCATATGAAAAGACATATCCTGAAAAACTATCGCGTTTGATATGTGCATTGAATTCTATTACCATTTCTTCAAGTGAATGTGAACGCGAATTTTCACAAATGAATCTAGATATAATATAATGAATAAGAGCTTCGTTGAAGACCAAAAGTTTGGTCATCAAACTCGTCGGTCCACATTATTTGACACTTTTCGATCATTATTGATCGGTGGTGACTCAGTGGAAGAAGACATTCGGCTATAGACTCTAACTATAAGAAAACGAATCGAGACGATTTGTCAGACGAAAATTGGACATAACTTTGGAAATTACCATGGCCCCCATAAAGAGGGGCTGACAGGGCTTCACGGCTCGTGTTACGTGGGCGACGTCGGCGAAGCGATGAGATGCGCGCGCAACTCAAACGTATAACCGTACAACCAAAAAAGACCGTTTACGAACATTTTCACACACGGTTATACGTTTGAGTTGCGCGTGCCACTCAACGCTTCGCGCCACTTCGCCCACGAAAAACGCCCCGTTAGCCTGGGGGATCAACCAGATAATTGAAATAACGCACATCACAAATTTGCTCTAATCGTAAAAAAATCGCCTGCGGCGCTAATTTCCTTCGGACGTATTAACATTTTAAAATATGTGGTTGTATAATTTACATTTTTTTGTTAATGTTTGTTGATACACTGACTACGTACCTAACTTCGAACGCCATTTGAAAAACGCTACTATAGAGCATCACACTGCCTTTAACCTTAGTGATAAGTAGGGGCCCCGCTTCAGGATGTGGATACCATGGAAATCACTACTTATACCTATACTTTATTCAAATATATGACGTTTTTACAGTAAATTGTTTGGCAAGAAGTGAGTTCCGGCACATTAAAAAAAAAAAAGGCCTGCATATAGGTATGTTGAATAGTGTCACAATAATGAATGACACCCTTTTCTCCCTTCTTGATCTTGGCGGAGAATCGTAACCACCTTGAAATGCAGACGTTTTCTGAGTGACCAAGACTTTCCACCATGGCACCCACATTCTGAAGCGGGTCCCCAGGCCAAGGTGTTTTGTGGACCCTCAACATAATATTCCTAAGGTTAAGAGTAGTGTGATGTTTTACAGTCAGTGACGTCCCGTGGGTGTAGGCAGATTGAGCGTCGCTTAGGGGCGGCAGTTACTCGAAGGGCGGCAAACCGAGGAGAATCATTTGGTATATCATCGCTATAGATTGGTTTGTCGAAAATTATTTTTTTGTTGCAGAATGATTTTTTGTATCTAAATGGACCAGAACTATCCTTTTCTTTAAATTACATTGTAATGAATACAGCATTCATATGCTGTAAAAACAACAATTTAAATACCTCCATGTATTTAAAATATAGGATAATGAAATTTGTTTTCTAAACATTTGACATTTGATCTATTCGACAAACTAATCCTACAGCGACGATATATAGAAATAGCTACCTAAACTTAGTAATAACGAAAATATCTTTCCATTAAAAATTCAGCGCACTGGTTGGAAACAAAATGTATTAATCAACATAAATGGTTTAACAGGACTGTATTTTTTGTCGGGTTTGCGATGTTTAGTTTACTTCCGTTGCTCTTTGACGTCCTTGGTGACCAGAAGCGATACGTGCACTATAAAACTGTATAAAAATGGGGCGTCATTTTGGCGCTGTTCAGGGACGTCACTGTTGACAGTAATATTCCCCAAATGATATTCCTAGGAGCCCCAGAGTCCGAGCCAACAGTCGTCATCATATTGTGGAGTACTGATTGCGACCCTTCTCCATATTGGATAAATAGCCATGATACGAGTATTATGTTAGTCGGGAAACACATTAAAAACAATTATAAAATAAAATTTTACACATGAATTACCATTTAATCATATTTATCATCATATTATTATCATAACTAATTGAATTTCATAACCACATATTTCAGAATGACTCTTTTACCATGAGACCAAATTTTTAGTGTGTGTTTATCTCACTTAACTGTTCGACCGGCTACGCCGGGCCCCCAGGCTAAAGCCATGCTTTCCACCACTCTCAGGGCAGAGTGAAGGCTGTCCCGAGTAAGCTCCTATCCAATCCTTGTCAAAAAAAATGTCAAAAAACTGCAGGACGAGACTCAGACATATTGTCAATAACTATTCCTTTATCTATAGTAGTCTCTGAATGATTGACTGGTTTGTCCTGTGCTCTGTCCGAGAAATACGAAGCATTCGGCGTCAACACCACTTTTTGAAGGCTTCGATTGCCTTCTGCTCCCTTGCCATTTAGGTCCTTGACTCGACATCATAGAAAAATATGGAAAACACTAATATTTACAATAGCAATTGAAATTCGGTAAGATGTGTAATTTCTGCTTCACAGCCACCTTTTCCACAAAGGGACAAGGGTCGATCTCAGATATAATACTAATACAATTTCTTTTTACGTTCCACCTAATTGAAAATCTATATCATTATTTATTTTACTATACCTATTTTATAAATGTTACATAATTATTATAATATACTTAAAAATATTATTAAAGATTTAACTTATTTTAATTACAAATAAATATGATTATAATATACACTCCAATCTTTTAAATAGTAGATAAAACAAAATTAGAAACATTTTTGTTCGTTACTTCGACATCAAAAAATCTCATAAAGTTTTTACTATTCAAACATAGATGGTATTATAAAATTATTGTTTCAATAGTTTCAAAATTATTCAATAAAAACAAGTAAAGAAAGGGCCTTTTGGGTAAAAGCGTAAGAAGGTACAATTCTCAAGTGTGGAGAAATATAGGCTAAACTTACAACATATTGTGTTAAAGAATATTTCATTTTCTATATTTACGTATTTTTATCGTTAAATGAATCGCATATTCAATATTGATACAATGAGTATTTCTTGGCTGTTGGGTTGGCAAACCTTTACACGTATGCATGCCAAAATTTCCCAAATTTTATTTTTTGACCTGATGTGCCAAGTAATTTTTCATAGGGAAAAAATAGTTAGAAGAATTCTATTAAAAAGGTTCAAAAATTATGATTCAATTTCTTCAATATTTCTGTATTACTTAATTTGGTTCTTTACACACAAATTGTGAAGATAAGGCATTCTCTAGCTACAGTTGTCTCAAGCATTGTAAATAATGATCAAAATCAGAGGTTTGTTAATTTAGTAAGAACATACAATAGGTATATCCATATTATGCATTTAAGATGTCGGAAGGCGATTTGGAATACCAAACCCAAACCCTATGAATCAAAATTTATATAATGAATTAGGTATAGGTACAAATCCCAACATGCATTCATAATTATATTATATGAGGCGTAGAGTTACAAAACCCGCTCTGGGCGATTTTTCAAAAAAAAAATAGTTTTGAATGTACGCAGGAGCTCTTTCGTAAGATCTATCTTCTGTTCTAGGCGAGAGTTTTAAATTCCTCCGTTTCTTCAAAAAATCAAAATAGATATCTAGGTGACTGACTAAACCCGCTCTGAAAATGAATTTGTTCTGGTAAAACCCTCTCTGCGTATGTGATTAAAATAATGACTCTTCACGAATGCTAACCGTCAATACGATAAGTGAGGAAAGTCGTAATTTTGCTCTGACTATTTTACTATTTTTTATTTTTAATAATGAATGTTTCCATAGTTAGTGTAACGGAATCTCAACTAGGAGAATCAAGGAAGCGTTTGAGAAATCCAGCTGCGTGGAAATATAACTTGTTACGCCAAGAAACGTATTTCAAAATTGACTGTATTTTGCTGTATTGTTATGAATTATCCAGTGGTATCTCATATTATTTTGTAGTTTCACGTGTTTTTTTTTGTTGTCATTTATATTTAATATTCTGTGTGGTATAATAAACTATCATAAGAATCTCAAGTACATGTTTTTAACATTATTTGATTTGACGTGTCAAAAATATAATTAAAGGAAAACTATTTTCTGTCGGGGAGATGCTTTTTGTTTGATAATTTTTACAATACAAATGATAGATTTAGTAGGTAGGTTATGTTATGTTACGTTAGATTATTTTTTTTCATCTCCCCTGACAAAAAAAGATATTCCTCATCATTATCTATATGGGATAAGTTGTTTTCGTCATAAAATTATATCATTCGTTAATATGAATGATAATGAATTTTAATTCAATTACCTATGTTTATTAATATATCGTACTTGTAGATTAGCATAGTTGTTATAACGATACATAGTTAACAATGCTGTGCTATCTTGTAGAAATGCCGTTATTTTTATAAAACTTTTTTACAATAAATTTCAGAAATCCCATGTTACGAGGGTGGGTCAATAATTCCTTAGAAAAAAGCATTAAAACAGTTTTTATTTTTGTATTTTTTTTTTATTTCTCAACATAATCTCCTTGGAGCTCAATACACTTGGTTAGACGTTTCTCAATTTTTTTTAAACCGTCAGAAAAATAAGTTTTCGGAAGGTCCTCAAAATAAGCATTTGTCCGATCGATGACTTCTTCATTTGAAAAAAAACATTGTCCACTTAGCCATTTTTTTAAGTTTGGGAAAAGGAAAAAGTCACTGGCTAAATCTGGCGAATACGGTGGGTGGTCGACCAATTCGAACTTCAATTCTTCAATTTTAGCCATTGATCGTAAACATGTGTGAACACTGATGCTATCCTGATGAAAGAGGATTTTTTTCCTGTTTAAATTAGGCCGTTTTTCTTCAATTTCGTTTTTTAGCTGGTCCAATAAAAATGCATAATAATCCCCTGTTATTGTTTTTCCTTTTTCCAAATAGTCAACGAAAATAATTCCACGTGCATCCCAAAATACAGTAGCCATAACCTTACCAGCTGATTTTACGGTTTTCGCCTTCTTTGGACATGGTTCGCCTTTCGCAATCCACTGCTTTGACTGTTCTTTCGTCTCGGGAGTATAGTGGTGTATCCATGTTTCATCTACAGTCACAAAGCGACGAAAAAATTCATCCGGATTGCGTTGCATGAGCGACAACAGGGCTTTAGAGGCCACCACCCTATTGCGTTTATTGTCGACTGTGAGCAAACGCGGCACCCATCTTGCAGAAACTTTTTTCATGCCCAATTTGTCATGTAAAATAGAAATGACGCTACCTTTTGAGATCCCTGTAACCTCAATTATCTCACTCAACTTTAATCTTCGGTCACTTAACACCATATCGTGGATTTTATTGATCATTTCTGGTGTAGTCACCTCTACAGGACGTCCTGAGCGTGGTTCATCCTTTGTTGATGTACGACCACGTTTAAATTCATTTAACCAGTTATAAATAGTTGCAAGTGAAGGAGCAGATATGCCGTGAACTAAATCCAACTCATTTTTTATTTCCTTTGCTGTTAACCCTTTTATATTAAAATGTTTAATAACAGCTCTAAACTCAATTTTCTCCATTTTTGTAAACAAGCAATTTTTTTTTTTAAATGTACGAAAATAAAAAACAACAACCCGACCAATCTGATTGAAACTTCGCAGCATACTGAATCGGTAGTGCCGCTGCATGAAAACAAACCGCTTACAGTACTAGTCGCGCCACCTGTCGGCTTTTCTAAGGACTTATTGACCCACCCTCGTACCTATTTGTATGTAAAAAGTAGACTTTTATTTGTCGGATTTGGTTTTCTGAATTTAATGCTATAAAATATCTAATATACCTAAGTAGATTATAAACAATATTGCTTAAAAATATTATCATTTTATTTTTACATTTAATAAAATAATAGGTTGGTAGGTAATGGTGGGTTTCCCACATTGATGGAATTTGAGTCACAGGTAATGGGGTGATTAGTTAGTTAAAGGCCATTCTTAATTCCGCTGGGTTTTTTCATTTATGCTATTGATATTATTAAATGTGTTATTGTAATTCTAAATAAATATTAATGCTTTGTACCAACAAAAAGCATTTTATTTTCAAGACAAGTACATACCACTATTTTTAAAAAATATTACATACCAATATAACAGCTAAATATGTAGGTGCAATGCGAGAATTATACAGCTGCCAGTAGGTAAGAATGGCTACAAAATATTTTCTAGACAAAGTAAATTCGAAAATATATTACATAATTAAAATAAATATGGACTGCTACTGAACTATCATCTCCTATCGACAATGTACCACTGCGCCGCTCTCAGGTAGCGACTGACAAAGACCGCTCTTGGGATAATTAAAATGCATTTATTTGAATAAATACGACTTATACATTGGATTTGACATTTATTATACTTTTCCATATGTAAGGGAAGAAATATAACATCTAAAATTACACTTAAATCATCATAATATGCCCTAAACAGTTTTTCATGATTTACTCAAAACTCATGTCTCTAGAGCGGGTTTAGTAACTCTACACCTCATATATTAATCAATAGTTGGTAGCGCGATGTATGTAATTATTTCCATAATAATTCCCAAACCCGAACATTATTTTTAGTTTCGAAGATTTCATGGAACGGGACTGAGCTCCGGTCATTTAGAGTGCTAAACTTCTTGCATGTCATCCATTGAACTGAAAATATCTGCCTTATGGTTCGTTTTTGTTCAGGGCTTGGTCCTTATACTTTTTTTCAGTTACCCATAGCCAGTAGAGGGCGACAGTTCCCTAAAGTGCTTTCGATGGTTACATGTAAATTGTACGTAAAAAATTTCACCGTGAGTTTTCTATCGGAAAGATATGACCGTATACTATACTGTCTCCAATTTTATAAGATTCAATATGAACATTAATTCAAATTTTTTGAAGATTTTGGCAAAATTCATGAATGAAAACCTAACCTAATACATAATCCTGTATATCGACTATTTTCAAAATTTGTTTACAGCTGGCTTCCTGTAAGTGTAAAGTGTACACCGACGACAACCGTGTTTTATTTAGACATGAATTTTATGTTAGTACTATAGGACCCAAAGAGGATAGACGGTCTTTAACATACGGCCATATATTTCCGATACAATATTTTACGGTGAAGTGTGATACGGTGAAGTGTGATACGGCGAACTGCATAATATGCACACATACATATTATGTACAAGTTTCCGGACACGGCTTTCGATGGGGGTTCACAAAAGTCACTTACCTTTTATAAGTGTTATTTCTGGTTATGAAAATAGTCTAGAACTTTCTCAAAGATAGAGTAAAAACACCCGTCAATTTAAATAAAACAAAACTCTCTAGGTGAAAACATTTATTTATGTTACCTATTTAAATATTACAAGTACAGTATCTAAAATACTTATCACATTTTGCTAGTAAGTGAATACACACTGTAACATGTTCAACTGAGTCTGGAAGAAGTGATTAAATCCACAAAAATGGAAAAGACAGAATAACAATACGTAAAATCATGTTGATTGAGTTATATTGTATATACATTGATTTTTATTAACTGTCAATATTAATTAAACAAAGTGCCTGTAAACTGTACAGATAATAAAAATATTGATTATATTATTAGTATTAACAATTACATAAAAAACACATTTATACTAATGTTAGTTTCACAAAAATTGAGGATTCAATCACTCTCAACAAATCACAGCGGAATAAAACAATTAAATATTTGGTACAAATTAGTTATTCAGATAGGAAAAATTACATTTGGATGCTACGTATTTGGTAACTGTTTCAAAATACAAAATTATCACTTCAATTAAATTATAACATACAAAATGGATACACTTTTAAAATTAGTCACAATAATTAAACTCTCGGATACGGTTAATTATACCCTAAAAAAATTAAACATTAATAATACTTCAGTGTAACACATTTCAAATTAATCAGTGGCAAGTATAATTATTTATTAACAGTTTTAGAAACATTACCTATCATTCATTTAAAGCGGTGACGCGCACGGAGTGCCCAAGACAACATGACTATTCCCTGAACCATTTTTCAGCGGCACACTAAGCTTTTCAAGAATAAAAAGCATTTTCGAATTTTTAAACCATAAGCTATGACTACAATCGATCATTTCATCTTCCACAACTTTTTAATCTGGTTTTAACACCAAGTAGTTTTGCACATGCTTTAGATTGCATAATATACTGTGTCAACCAGTGGCGAAGGGTGTAGGTAGGCTATTAAAATCCAACATAAATAGTGCACACTAAACTTTTTCAGTCATACATATTTATTTTCATTGAACTAAGACTATAAATTGCAGAATCGTGCTGGTTAGTTTTTAAAATTCAATTAAACCTCGCATAAACCAAACCATAATAGTCAAAAATATTCATCTATCTATTATGGTTTGGTAAGGAAGGGCTTAATTGTATTGTATACGATCTGTAATATGTATTTGTAATTTAACGAAAACAAATAACTATGGCTGAAAAGGTGTGCATTATTTTTGTCAGATTGTCCATAGCATACCTAAACTATTATGGTTCGGTTAAGGCTTAATTGATTTTTAAAAAATAAACAACACCATCTGGAATTTGTATTCTTAATTCAATAAAAGAAATAAGTACGACTGAAAAAAAAAATTTTTCCGACCATTTCCGATCATAATAGGATCATATGGGCCACCACAGAGTAGAGGTTTGTATTAACAGATTTTGTTTTTTACGAGAAATGGATGTCAGCCACTTGTTCAACCTATTAGGTCCATAACCTGATTCACACACAAATTGAAAAACAATATGTGGGCTTGCCAGACCCAGGATTCGAGCCTGGGACCCACAGCATGATAGTCCAACGCTTAAGCCGCGCGGCCACCATGGGCGTCATGTTTGATCTTATGTCGGATCTTAAGTCTGCCTTCACCCATCGCCATTATCGTAAACTGTCTAAACTTGTATATCAAATAGTTTTCTTTTTATAATGCAGATTTTAATACAAAGATGTAAGAAATGACAGTATTTTTGGCTTATTTCGCGGAATCATTCGGCTGACAACACTGTGCCGTGCTATTGAACATAAATTTGTTAGTGGTGGAACTACGTGCTCCAGCACTTTCATTACGAAAAAACTGCCATTTTGAAACCGGTTCGAACCAGGCAAGGAAAAAGTGCACGAATGTAGTCAGAGCTATTTACGGGACAGTTAAAACCTAATACCGCTTTAAATATTATAAAATCGCTCTCGGTTGGAAAACGGTACCTACACGCCACCGGCTTTAAAGAATAGTCAGATAAAAAAATATTTTAATTGGAGAAACGTTTAAGATATTTCCACTAAACTATAGAATAACGTAAAACAATATCATTAAAAGAATTTAAAATGAGATTACTTCATCAAAAGTAAGATACGTATACGTGCAAGTTGTAACATAAACAAAATCTCACAACGTAAAAATGAGAACCTCGTTTCAATTTAATTACAGAGACAATGTAAAAATTTTGATAGCCAGATCAATTAAAATTAAAAACAAATTAAAAGAAATCCAGTCTTATTAGAGGGTTACCTGCAAATAATTCTCTTAAAGGGGTTACTTTATTATTACTGGTTTCTAGCACTATGCAGTATTGTCTTTAGGGGTATAATTTCTAGCTAATATGACCAAACTAAAGCTGCATTACACTTTAAATAAACACGAAAGATAAATGAGATTTTTTTATACCATTTGCAAACTCGCAGTCCTGGGATATGTCATGAATTATTGTCATGAAATACTGTGCTCTTCAGAGGACGAAAAGAAAAGTTTAAACCATTCACGTGTTACGTTACATTTATATTATAAGAGTATTAAACAGAAATCAGATTCAATTATAGAAAACATAAGATTCAAATTAAAAATAAATCGTACGAAAACTACATACTAACTACCTAATGTGAAAATGTTTTTTTTTTAATAAGAATGACAGAAAAAAAGACATGATTTGACTAATATGACGAATGAGCTGAATGTGGAAATTTTCTCGCCCGTGTTACATCACACTGTTCAGTTATTTGTCGATCCGATCACTCAAGACTGCGGTGCAAACAAACGAAGGATTTCAAAAGTTGAGAACTATATCGAGACGGTCGAGCTAGTTGGAGGACTCGAAGTACTCCTTGGCTCCCTTGGGATCGGCCTTCATGGTCTTCTGGCCGGGCCTCCATCCAGCCGGGCACACTTCGCCGTGCGTGTCGGTGAATTGGAAGGCCTGGACCAGTCGCAAGGTTTCGTCCACGTCCCTGGATGAAACAGAAAACAAAATTATTAGTATCAGACTATATATAACAAGAGGCCTTATAAGATTTTAGTATTTTAACAATGGCATATTTTAAACATTTTTAGTGTGGCAAATTTGACAGCCAGACGAATTTAAAAAAAAATTGTATTCTTAGTTCAATCATAAAATACATAAATAAAATACAAATACCTAACTATGACTGACAAAGTTTAATGTGCACTATTTATGTCAGATCTCCACAGCCTACTATCACCCTTCATCTATGATATTTACTACTCAACAGACAGTGGCTAAATAGTTCTATTTAAATAATTTAATAGTCTAATATCGCAGTTGACCCAAGTTTTTCTAAGCTCATTCCTCACCTGCCGACTGGTAAATCGTTGACGGTGATCTGGCGCAGGTTCTGTTTGTCATCGATGATGAAGAGACCTCGGAAGGGGATGCCCGACTCTTCGTCCAGCACTCCGTAGTCGCGGGCGATTTTACCTGACTTGTCCGCTAGCAGGGGAATGTTCATCTTGCCAAGACCACCTGAGAAAACAACAAAATTCACAAATAAATACATAATATAATAAAGAATTTTTACTGACACATCCAGTAACGTTGGGGATAGCCACAACCGTCCGTGACTAAATTGTTGAAATGCTTTAATTGTTTGAAGATGTTGCTAGTGCACTTGATGATACAAAAATGTCATTTACTACTAATATTGAATTGGGGACATCGCTTTTTGAAACTAGACGTCTCATATAACCAAATTGTTATATACACCGAAATTATTTCATTAAACTAATTCGAGTATACATAATATGTACTATAATGGAATAAGTAATTGTAATATACCAATGGTGGCCGAGTGTCTTACGCGTCGGCTTACAGTGTCGTGGGTCCCAGATTCGAATCCTGGGTCAGGCCGTGTCTGGAAATTTATATGTATGCAGTTCGCCGCATCACGCTTCATCGTGAAATGTTGTATCGAAAATATCGAGGGTATACTGACAGAACGCATTATTTCAGTTTTTGCTGTTTTTCTGTTTTAAATGCCAAAATGTATACGATTTTACGCTCTACGTCCTGGTAAAACGCACAAAGGCATAGGATATAATGGTGAAAAAATAGAAACATTATTAAATCATATTGTTATTTTTTTATTCTGATAGAAAGCATGATAATGACCTAATGCGTTCTGCGTATACAAAATACAGGACTTGTAACATGTCGTATATTGTGTTTGCCATAAAGGTTAGTCTTTATAATGTAGAAAAAATGTTTTTAAATCATAAAAAAATCTATGTGGGAGGACGCTTTGAAAAAGAAATTAAAATCCTTTTTGCGATTATCTCAGAACTTGTTTTAATGAGTTAATGCTTTCTGTCAGTATACCCTCGATATATGGTCCTATATTAAAGACCGTCCAATATCTTTGGGTCATATAACAGCGGCTAACAAATTTTGAAAATAGCCAATATACTGGATTTTTGTTAGGTTAGGTTAGGTTTTCATTCTTGAATTCATGAATTTTGGCAAAATTGGCTATGAAAATGCTCCACGAACAACACGTAATTTTTTCATCTCGCTGCTATTATAGAGATGACCGTTCACAGTCATCTCTTTCTGATAATAATGCTCACAGCAAACTGTGCTACGGTAAAATGAAATACGTACAATTTTCATGTAACTTGTTCTGACAGACATTTTGTTTTTCAATTTGTGTTTGGAGTCAGAGTATGGACCTAATAGGCTGAGCAAGTAGCTAACATCCATTTCTCATAAAAACCAAACTGTAAATACAAACCTTCACTCTGCGGAGGCCCATATGATATTATTAAAATCGGACGTGGTAAAAAAAAATCCATTAAGAGCTGTTTTAACCCTGATAGATCAAGAAATGCCGTAAATACCTTCTTTCTTGGGCGTGTTGATCCACGCCAAGTGACTGTAATGGCTGTCGGTGGACGCGGCGATGAGGGCGCAGTTGATCTTAGCGAACTCATCGGAACGGTCGGAGAACGCGATGATCTCCGTCGGGCAGACAAACGTGCTGAAGAAAATAAATTCACACAATGATAAAACAATTTACATTATTTATTTACGTTGAAGGACAGTAGAAATGAAATAAAAGGAATAAAAAATGCGTTAAATTGCATTTACAGCAATTAAAAGATATTTTCATGCAGTGAATGACCTTGCATAGACAATTATTATTGCCAACATTGTCTGTGAATTCACGCTTCACAGTTCGGTAACATCAATAGAGACTTGTGTAATGTCAGAATAGATTTTTTTTAAGCATACATCTATATAAACAAGATAAGTGGGTACCAAAACTGTATAATTGCCCAATCAATATTGTCAGCTTGCGATGAGTTAATACACAGATATTGTCAAGAGTCAGTGGCGAAGGGTGCCTATTGAAGGTGGGTAGCAGTGACAACCCGTGGGGGCAAGCAGGTCATATGTTGCGTAGGGTCGGCAGATTTTAAAGGGTGGCAAATAAAGGAACGAACACCATTAAATGGAACCTGGTTACATATCCTATTATTCCGATAGAAGATTATCGCATAGGAAAAAAAATCCCGAGGGAGCCTCCAAACTTGTCAACGCCTGAGACCTTCACGTTCTGAAAAAAATGAAAGGGGGTGGGATTCTAAGTCTGCCTAAGGGTAGCAATTTGCCTAGAGTTCGGTACGCTGTGGTAGGTGACTGAAAGAAAGTCCTAAGACAGCCATATTTACGGGACTTCAATTTGGAGCAACCGTTTCGGATCGGATTCAGTGCAAAAAAATTAATGAATATGAATACGAAACATGTTGGCCTTATATACCTCACTTATAAACTCAGTCAGAGCTCACTTTGAGCATAGCAACCTCAGTCTTGGGTATTTTCTCCCAAGGCATTCCCAGGCAAAATTGAAATAGATGCTTCACATCGCCACTGTAGGGTCCCGTGATACGCTCGATTAAGACCGATTGTGGTGCGGAGCGGGTTTTTGGTTTGGAGGGATTAACTTCAATGTGCTTATATACCTATAGCCTCAGATTTTGATACTGTGTGTAAGGTTACATGTAAGTCGTACGTATGCAGTGCATCGTGGGACACTTATTCGTGCGCCGCAGTACGTGAAACATGAGTTCGTATAACATTTTATCAAATGATGAGTTCTTCGTTGAACATTTCACCGTGGAATACATTTGTACGTATCTTACAAATTGCGGCGATAGTTTGCAAATAGTACTGTTCCAATTAGATTAACCCTAACCTAAAATAGTAAAGACATCTACACATGTTGTAGCATACGTACAAATATACTCCACGGTGAAATGTTCAACGAAACACGAACTCATGTTTCACGTACTGCGGCGCACGGATAAGTGTCCTGCGGTGAACTGTTTCCATACAAATTTCCGGATACGTGTGTGTAAAGTCTTTGGCTTTGTTATATTTTTTGTGTAACAGCTCATTATGTATTAGTGGATTTGCTATGAGCCGTCTTATTGACCAAGTCGACAATCAATTTTTTATTAAGAAGGTAGACTTTAAACAAGCGTCTAGTATGGAGTCTTCACCACTGGTAAGAGGGTTGTTCGAAATGAATCCGATCTTGATTTTCCCCGCGGAAACAAATGAAGCACGGAAGGTTTCCTCTGTTGGGAAGGTAGAATAATTAATAAGAATGATTGTTTAACTTACAAGTCTAATGGGTAGAAGAAGAGGACAACGTATTGGCCTGCGTAGTCTGTTAAAGAGATCTGTTTGAAATCCCCATTGACGACAGCCATTCCCTTGAACGCGGGTGCGGGTTTCTGAATCTTGAGAGACATCTTTGACTATCTGGAAGGAAAAAAAAATACATTGTTAACCAATTATTCCACCGAATAATATTTTATACTCGACATAGTGGCGCACACGCAACAGGAGTGAAACTACTCGTTTTGCCCTCCAGTCTAGAACAAGTAGTTTATAAGTACCAGCCATACTGGCGTATGCATATAACAGCAAACTGCATTCAAGCTATTTAATGCAAATTTGTATGCATAAACCTAAATAGAGTCCGTTGAATAGTGACGTCACGTCGCTGACATAATACGCGTCATGCTGTGACTATTGTTACCAACTTTTAAATTTTGATTCCCCGATAATAATTAAGGTGACGCATCAGTGAAACGCCAAATAATTTTCAACTGTACGGGCGACGAAATTTTGGACTCGCTGCCATTCACTGAGAGAATGTTGACCCAGGAACACGTCACTTTGCTGCGTGATGGCGACGGGTCAATTAATTCTAAAATCGTGTAAAGATGACTAAAAACGTTACCCATTTACTTTAAAAAGAAAACATGTCAATGAATATATTATTATTGTTACTAATAGAACAATAAACAGAACATAAAATGGACGTATGTTGGATTTATATGACAATTAATATTTCGTTTGACAGGCGTCATTTTCACCCGCCACCCGCAATCCGCGCATCGCCTAGCGACGATCTTTTTAGACCGTGCCTCAACTAATGCATGGCCTTAAGACTGAGCTGAACAGGAACAAGGTCATTCATAGTTCATTCAGAGACTAATCTCAGCGTTGAAAGGACGTCATTTTAATTCAGTCTAACCTCAAAAACCTCTAACCATCGGGGATTTATTCGAATGAATAATCATTATTACTTTTATTATTATTACCTCCAAACATAACATATGCGACGTAGCCTGGTGCCGGCCGACGGAATACAGGGCTGTCAAAAAATTTAAAGTTAAAAATAGCTTACTGTACAGATGGAATAATTACATACTTCCAAGCGTCAAACGGCATACAACATTCATCTAAAATAATTATGAAAAGACTAGCTGATTATGTTATGTTATTTTTGTATTGTTCTTATTTTTTAGCAAAATATTTCACATATTATCTGATGATGTGTATTTTGGATATATCGTAATATGTATCTGGTCTCATTAAAATTGCTATTAAGTTGATATAACATAGGAAAATCTGTAGATCATTAAAATGTTAATTTCGTTATAGTTTTTAATTAAACCGGTGCAATTACATATTAGATTTAAACACTGTTGTACTGTGTGACTTTTATAATATCAGATAAAACTGTAGGATGTCAGCAGAAGAGTAAACAAAACCCAGCTCATGGGATAACCGAATGGTAAGCAACTGTATATATTATATTTTCCCGCCAAATTGCACACAATTAAAAACAATTTATCATAAAAACAAGTAAGACGTCTTCGACAGCCCTGGGTGATTGATTCGATAAAGTCGGCAGTTTTTTTTGTCTTGTTCTCTGCGATCGCTAGCTTTGAATAAAAAAAATCTATGGGTGACCACGTTAATAATCATTTTTTATGAGTATAAATTATTTCTTGCATTGGCTTTTATTAATTAATAATTATTGTACCTACCAACTAAAAGTAAAGTTGCGTTACTTGTTTGTAAAAGTGTCAGACTAAATTAATTAAACTAATCGGGTAAGTAAAAAAAAGTCATTAATTGAGTTAGCATTTACTTGGTAGAATTCCATTTTAAAAGAAATGAAAATATAATTAATTATATTTTCATTTCTTTTAATAAAAAGTCACTTTCTTTTATAATAAACAGACATCACTATATTAATTTTTTTTAAATATGCATTAGAATTAAACAATATGTACCTATTTTTTTTAATAATTATGTAATAGGTCTTACATATTCAAAATAAATACTATTCATTAATAATGTTTTTTGGATAGCACATGAAATAAAAATGTAGGTAGATATGTATTTCAACATCCTTCGTATGTTTAGCTCTCGGACAATTTCAGGTTAAAACGTTATTAATATATTATTATTAAGTTTATATCGTGGCTATCCATCATATTGGTTGCAATGTTTTCCACCAAACACCTGATTAACAAATTGAATTTAGTAACATTTACGTATATTAGAAGATATCATTTTTTGGTCACCCCATATTTTATTAAATAAGAGGTCATTATTATTACTTTAGACCAAAGCATTGTCGGCGACCTTTGCATATTACCAGTAGAGCAACAATTCCGGACCACATGTAAAAAAATCATATTTTCAATTCTCAAGGGCAATTCTGTAGAGCGTCCCCTTAACCCAATGCTTACGGGCCCTTTTAATTAATTTTGTAATTAACGTGTTAATTTGCATTTGAAAAGTAATTAGCAAAAACACAATTTTGTGCGGCCCGTAAACATTGGGTTAATTTAAAATTTTGAAATTGTGAATAGGTGTAAAAATGTGCAAACGGTACCTTATAAATTTAATAATTATAAATGAATAATTATCATGAAATTTAAATAATTTATTTGTTTTAATACTAGGGTGGGTCAATAATTCCTTAGAAAAAAGCATTAAAACAGTTTTTATTTTTGTATTTTTTTTTTATTTCTCAACATAATCTCCTTGGAGCTCAATACACTTGGTTAGACGTTTCTCAATTTTTTTTAAACCGTCAGAAAAATAAGTTTTCGGAAGGTCCTCAAAATAAGCATTTGTCCGATCGATGACTTCTTCATTTGAAAAAAAACGTTGTCCACTTAGCCATTTTTTTAAGTTTGGGAAAAGGAAAAAGTCACTGGGGGCTAAATCTGGCGAATACGGTGGGTGGTCGACCAATTCGAACTTCAATTCTTAAATTTTAGCCATTGATTGTAAACATGTGTGAACACGGGCATTGTCCTGATGAAAGAGGATTTTTTTCCTGTTTAAATGAGGCCGTTTTTCTTCAATTTTGTTTTTTAGCTGGTCCAATAAAGATGCATAATAATCCCCTGTTATTGTTTTTCCTTTTTCCAAATAGTCAACGAAAATAATTTCACGTGCATCCCAAAATACAGTAGCCATAACCTTACCAGCTGATTTCACGGTTTTCGCCTTCTTTGGACATGGTTTGCCTTCGCAATCCACTGCTTTGACTGTTCTTTCGTCTCGGGAGTATAGTGGTGTATCCATGTTTCATCTACAGTCACAAAGCGACGAAAAAATTCATCCGGATTGCGTTGCATGAGCGACAACAGGGCTTTAGAGGCCACCACCCTATTGCGTTTATTGTCGACTGTGAGCAAACGCGGCACCCATCTTGCAGAAATATTTTTCATGCCCAATTTGTCATGTAAAATAGAAATGACGCTACCTTTTGAGATCCCTGTAACCTCAATTATCTCACTCAACTTTAATCTTCGGTCACTTAACACCATATCGTGGATTTTATTGATCATTTCTGGTGTAGTCACCTCTACAGGACGTCCTGAGCGTGGTTCATCCTTTGTTGATGTACGACCACGTTTAAATTCATTTAACCAGTTATAAATAGTTGCAAGTGAATGAGCAGATATGCCGTGAACTAAATCCAACTCATTTTTTATTTCCTTTGCTGTTAACCCTTTTATATTAAAATGTTTAATAACAGCTCTAAACTCAATTTTCTCCATTTTCCATTTTTCCATTTTCCACAAGCAAATTTTTTTTTTAAATGTACGAGAAACACACAACAACCCGACCAATCTGATTGAAACTTCGCAGCATACTGAATCGGTAGTGCCGCTGCATGAAAACAAACCGCTTACAGTACTAGTCGCGCCACCTGTCGGCTTTTCTAAGGACTTATTGACCCACCCTCGTATCATATTTATTTTATACTTCTTAATGCACAAAAGGATAAAGTATACCCAGTAAACATTTCCATAATATGGCAATACAGTTTCGCGGGCTCATTGACAATATTGACATTTCCATCGATCCTTGATATTATATGTATACATTTTTACCATCATGAATCCATCTATAGCCCAACGACGACAGGCAGTTAACTTCAATCAAGACGAACTAAACTTACTAAATGCTTGTTATGATGAACTCATTTTAGACTTATATTAAAGTGACACTGAGAGATCGCGCAGATCACCGCCATTTTATGTATAGTGCGCATTCCTGTACGCATCTTCGTGACGTATACATTTTTTATAGTTTTCTTATTCGGCTGACAAACCACTAACTGCGTTGAGTGCGGTTTGAGACTGTATGAATACGGCTGATAGTGGTTTAATGCGATTAATATTTTTCTTCAAAATAAAATTGTAATTATGATGCCATCTGTTAATACTAACACAAACTAATGCTATATAATACTACTTAATAGTTTTCCTCTATATCGTGTTAATTATTTTATAGATGAAAAATTATCACCAATGTGATAGCGGCAATAGTGTAGTGGTCTTCGTAGTTTGGTGCGTAAGGTGCCGGGAGGTATTAGAATGGTGGTACCCGGCAGACCACGAATTTCTATGAAAAAATAAAACCTTAGAAACATCATTATTTAGAAATATATTAAAAGTATATCGTAATAACTGGTACCTATATTGGTTAAGAGTTGATTGATTACAAGAGATGGCAGTATATTGTATGCAATATATTAATTTATTTAAAACAACCGACCAGGGGCTAGTAGGTAGTGAGTGTAGATTACAGCATGTATACACGCTCATTCTCTATAGCCGGCCTTGCATGCACGGATTTGTAGAGTGAGTAAACAAGTAAATCATGTCAGTTTTTCATTTTTGTGTATTTTGATTCATATATTTTTTTATTGACATGGCAAGAAATTCGTATATTATCAAGATGGTGTCTGTTTACATAACTAGCTGTCAACAGTGTTGATAATATAATAAGATTTATTTAATACTGATAGTCTTTCATATTTGCGTACATAATTGATACTCAGAATAACGTTTGTTTGTCGGAAACAAATAAACAAAATTAAAACCATTTCTATCATTTCTGGTTAAAGATGTCAGATTTGAGGTTATCTGATTATTGTATACAAGAGGTGCACGCGCATTCTAAAAACATTCACTAATCATAGGAAAAATAGCCAATTAATGTTTAGTGACATTCTATTCAGAAATGATTAAAAACTGAGATGAGAAGAAGACACAAAAACAGTTGAGTTTTACTTTTTGGGTCATAATGTGAATACGTGTATTAAATAAGGCTCTAAGTACCAAAAAGTAGTATTGCCTGTAGTTACAAAATACCGAGTCATTGCAGTAAAATTTCATGAAGCAGACCTTTTGAAAAATGTAGTTTTACAGTGTGAAGCAATCACGGCAGCTTCTATAATTTTAGGTATTAAGAACTCGCAAGTGTCAACACACCATCGCCAGCTATTTTATATTGAATGCCGTTGACCACTACAGTGCTACTTACACCATTATAAATAAAACACGCGAACGGACTTACAACGTCTACAGGTTTAATTATTTTGCTGTATTTTTTTGACTTGCTTGAGTCACTTAGACTATAGTTGAAGTTATTGGCGTTGGTATGTAGAACATTTTTCTATAAAAATGTCAGTTTTTATGTTTTTGGTACTTAGCGCCTTAATTAATACACGTATTCATGTGTTCATGACAGTATTTATATTTATTTTGTCATAGATAACTCGCTGACATTAGGAAATAAAATAACCATAATGAAACTGACTCACGTTTTATTACTAGGAAAGAATCCATTTAGCTTTTAATCTAAAACGTTTTCATTCCGACAGTGTGTGTATGTATAAGTTAGTAACTTCTACGAAGCCTTCTTCAAGGTTTAAGATTAAAAATTCCATGGATGTTTTTATTACCTACTGATCTTGTTTTGTGATAAAAACAGAGTAATATTAAAATACCAGCAAAGCTATGAAAATTTAGGTCGAATGTTAGATTTCTTCTAGAGATATAGCACTGAAGTATCATTATGATACAAAGTTAGTAAATCGGCTTCCAAGTTAAATATACGATTGTAAATTCTACATAACTGTTTTCAATATTCTGTAAATGAGGTCTTGTTCTAAAATGATCCATTATTACTATTCCAACATAAAATATTGCTATTCTGTGTTCAATGTATAAGTGAGGACCAGTCAAAGAATTTGGAATCTAGATAGAAGGGGTCTTATATTAAGAATATTGAACAGTTCTATTTTCGAATCAAACGATTGTACCTACAGTATATGTTTCATAACTTTGCACTCCGGATCTAGGATGAAAATGATATTATACATACTAAGAATACTGTTTTTACATAAGTATGTATTTATTTAATTATCACTACATATTATATTAATATTAGTGAATGAAATTTTATCTAATTTTAAGCGAGATAATCAGGCAAAGAGACATATCAGTGTAGAAAATAGTGCAAAGTTATAAAACGTATACTCTACTGATTAGTTGTATTATTGGTAACAAGTTCATTATTTTCTTCTTCTGACGGTAGCCCCAAAAAAAAATTGCAGCTCACGTACCGGTTTGAAGTCTGCTGCTGTGTTTACATAACATACATATGCATTTCTCAGTGTTTTACATGATTCTTCATATTAAAAATAATAATTGTCACTTTACTGCTTTTGGTTGCCTACATAACATTGAAGAGGGGGGGGTATCTTTACGAAGGTATCCAGTGAGGCTATTCTAACACATCACTTAACTCCAAAAGCAATAAAAAAGTGTGTATACACAGTTAATTACTATGGGAAATTACCATCAAACGTGCCGTCTTTTAACATGGCCTATCATGACCGTGCTGTGCTCACTGTTTTGAAGTAAGATAGAATACGTCAATATTGCATAATAGAGAATACTACTAATTTACAAATTAATACTACCAACGTCACGGTCGACATGTAGTTACCCACCCGCGAGCTGTCAAATATTATAGGTTATATTCGATGATTGTTTGATGTTTGTACAAAAAATTTCACTTGGGTAGGTGTTATTGTTTAATATGTAACGCTACAGTATCCTTTGCCTAATACAATTGTTCAAAGTAAAAGAATTGACAGTTTTGATGTTTATGACGTGAATATAACATTCACACCGCGACGTGAATCTTTAAAACCGATAAAAAAAAAAAATACCGCTTCGATTTTACATCATGTCCGTACATCAATTATCACTCATGCGTAATCTATGCGGTCGACATGAAATTGCTGTCAAAAGTTATCTAACTACACGTGCTCAGATAAGAAAATAAAAAAACAAATACTTGTGTTCTGCGTAAATTAAGTGGTAGATCATTTTGTGTTTCCTGTTTTTTATTCAAAAGAAGGAAATAACATGTTATGGAAGAAAATAATTGCAATTTAAATAAACACTGGAACCAAGACATTGGAAAATTTCTAATAAAAATATATTTTAGTCAATATCTATCTCATAGATGTCTCTGTTGCATGAAAACAGAACATAATTTTATTTCTTTTAATATTACACACTAATTATTAAGTACTGCTGTTAAAAGTATTATAAAATTATCTTAGGTAGTTTATAATATTTATGTATTGAGGCGGCTAATCGTAAAGTGCTATGTTTCAACAGCACCTCTCTTGGCTGTGTTGTATTATGATTGTCATTCCATAGAATAGATGCGCTGATTTCAAAATTATGGATTATTAATGCCCAGTGTTATTTATTATTAGTAGGTACTGTTAATGGCCCCCATTTGGGGATGTCTGTGAATCTGGAGAGGCCCAAACCGATATCAAATCAACAAATAGTAAGGGTTGATTGCGAAAATAATGTTAAATATCTGACCGGCAACATTGTCTGAATGCCGTTAAAAAAAAAACGAATGGCAACGCCGCATTTGTACGGCTCGTAAGCGACCGTTTGTTTTAGCGGGAGAAGCATTTTTGACAGCAACGCAGTAAGCAGTGTTAACCTCGCTATCCGACAAAACCATAAATTGAAAAGAGTTTGTATAAAAATGTAACCTTTAGAATATATTAACGTAAATATACCTAGCCGTTTCCAACACAATTCCGGTGTGTTATTTGTTCACCTCAAAGTCCCGAATCCAGACAAAAAATCCACACAACAAAGCAAAGTGACAGCATGTTTTCACTTTCATGGAGGGAAATGACTGTACTTATATTATTAATCTCATTACTTAATACTTTGGACGCTGAAGACGCACCTGGCGCGTAATGACCAGGCGGCCGATCAATGTAATTAACGTGCATTTTAAAGGTGGTAATTAAAAAATCATTATCTAGTCAGCAGCGAATGAGTTAACTATTAAATTCCCAATACGGTGCCATTGTTTACTCAGTATTGACGATTTACACCTATTGAATGTAATATTATTATTGATTCTTATCTAATGATCTATTATTAGGGTTTTGATGATTTATATGCCTATTGATTGTATTATTAGTGATAAGGTAGGGGTTTTTTACAAACACTTCAACTATTCATAATTTGTTCGTTATATTTTTTATTGTGATCCTTGACTTGATAAGTAGGTGATTAAGTTTTTACCTACTTTATTGTATTATATTACATATATAAGTTAAAATTAACTGTATTCCAAGACCTGAACAAAAACGATGCATAAGTGCGAGTGAGAAAGTATTCGGCACCCTTATAATCTCTGCGACACGCGCTAGAGTAAGACAAAAGGTTTACAGATGTGGGAGATGGTTTGCTACGGTGTCGCCGCCAAATCTTACTTTATTGCTTAACTAAGCGTCGATAACCGTATTGCTAAAATTGCTATTTTTTGTGTTAAACATAAAGTCAGTAGTAAATATTTTTAGTTAATTAAGTAGAAAAGATGGTTGTATTAAAATGTGGTAGCCGTACTGATAAGCAAGAAGATGTTATTACGTTTCATAGGTAAGTTGATACATGTTCGTGATAATTTATTTGTATAGTATTATGTATTTTAACATCAAGTGACCTCTTCTTCTTCTTCCACGGCGCTACATCCCGGGGTGGGATTTGGCCTCCTCCACAACCGCTCTCCACTCACTCTGGTCTCTCGCCACACTTCTGCAGTTACCGGGTCTTCTTATCTGAAGCCAGTTTACTTTTACGGCGTCAGCCCATCTCCTTCTTGGACGGCCTCTGGGTCTCTTCCGTTGGGGTAGCCACTTCGTCATGATCCTTGGCGCTCTAACTTCAGGCATTCTCTCCACATGTCCCGCCCATCGTAGTCTTTGGGACTTACAGTATCTTATGATTGTTTGCTGTTCAATCAGCTCTTCCAACTCGTGGTTCATTTTTATTCTGTAGTTCCCATTTTCCATGCATTGCTGAGTGCGCATAGTACCTGAAGATACCGAAAGGTAAAACCCGGGTAGCAAAAAAACTACTCAAATGGAATAGTACAAAACTTAAATCCATTAGAATTTAAATTCAAATTCCATCAAGTACCGTCAGCTGATAGTACTAATTTTAATTCTATTAAGTAAATAATATTTGAAACTAAAAACATCAAAACTCGTGACGGTTTTTTTCAGCGATAACTTTTGGTCGCAATTTTCCTTAATTACATTGGACACATTACGTGAATTTACCATATTAAGCATTAAGGTGATACATCAGTGAAACGGCAAATAATTTTCAACTACAGGCGCGATGAAATTTTGGACTCGCTCGCATTCTGAGAGAGAACGTCGAGCTGGAAACACGTCACTTTGTTTCGTGATGGCGACGGGGGTATTAATTCTTAAATCGTGTAAAGATGACTAAAAACGTTACCCATTTACTTTAAAAAGAAAACATGTCAATGAATATATTATTATTGTTACTAATAGAACAATAAACAGAACATAAAATGGACGTATGTTGGATTTTATATGACAAATTATATTTCGTTTGGCATGCGTCATTTGCACCCGCGACCCGCAATCCGCGCATCGCCTGGCCACGATCTTTTTAGACCGTGCCTCAACTGAGGTATAGCCTTAACAAGGGTCTATTTTAAATAATACTTTAAAATTGTTTATAATCACCAACAAAATAGCTCAATAATTGCAGTTCAAACATAAATCACTGTCCTATGCAACATGTCAGCGTACAATGTAGTACCCGACACATATGATGTCATTCATAGCATAGTTGCAGTACACAAGGTCGAATAATCACTTAAGTCTTTATACATTAGAATATTTTATAAATAGGAGGTTACAACCGTTATCTTCGAAATAAAATATATTTTTTAACTTTTGATTTTATAAAACTTTTAATATAAGGCAATAAACTCAAATTAGCCAAAAATGCAGTTCCGACCTTTGACGCAGGACATATTGTTAAAATGATGAATTATTTCTATTAAAAGAAAAAACTTTAATAAAGCAGCTGATACACAAGCCAATAACTCACCAAAGACCATGCGATTGCTAATTGCATAATCTGTTTTTTTATGTGCCAGGCGGTGTTAGCGGAGGGAGCGCACAGTGTCACTAGCATGTCTGAACGTGAACCATATGAATCATCCGTAGCAAACAATCACAAGATGTGTTAATTGTATTAATTGGCTGTGGCACAGTTCGCTGTGAGCTTTCTTATCAGAAAGAGATGACCAAACACTATACGGTCTCCAATTTTATTAGATTCAATATGAACATTAATTCAATTTTCATAGCTGTTTTTGACAAAAGTCATGAAATCAAGAATGAAAACCCAACAAATAATCCAGTATATCGGCTATTTTCAAAATTTGTTTGCTGCTGGCTTCCTGTAAGTGTAAACTGACAAGAACCGTGTTTTATTTAGACATGAATTTTATGTCAGTACTATACGACTCAAAGAGGTAGGACGGTCTTTAATTTCACTGTGCAGTGTGATACGGCGAACTGCATCCATACATGTTTCCGGGCACGTGTTGGCGGAGGGAGTGCACAGCGTCATGAGCGATGTCCGGACAAAACAGAACGGTGACAAAACAGAACATGACAAAACAGAAAAGTGACAAAACAGAACAGCCAGGGGAAAAATGAAACATTAATTTTTGTGGAATCTATTTATTAATTAAATTTTAAACGAAATACCTATATATAATTATTTAATATTTTAAAAAAAAATCAATTTTAAGTGAAATCATCAAGGTATAATACATTAAAGTATCTACATAAAATATTAGTGTTGTATAAAGTACAACACAATTTTTTTTTTTTACAATACCTATTATTTTGAAAATAATGCATTTTTTTTATATATAGAGTATATAAAATTGTATAATGTAATCACTGCATGTTGGCCATTCGGCGTAAATACCTCAATTTATTAAACTGATTATTTCGTTGTACCTAGTCACCCAATCATTTTGAACATATTATATTGATTAAGATGAGATATCCTAAGCTTGCCGGCAACACCGAGTTAAGTCCCATTTATTTGAGGCTTTCTAGCGATTAGGAATGCTTTGATTTATTATGGCGTATTGAAAATCTGTGCTATTAAAAATCTATCAACATAATAGAGATAGGACAATTTCAATATTAAATTTATATTTTTCTTGAAAGGTCATAGTTATATTTATCGTTGTTCTGTTTTGTCACTGTTCTGCTTTGTCATGTTCTGTTTTGTCATGTTCTGTTTTGTCGTGTTCTGTTTTGTCATGGAACTGTCATTAGCATGTCTGAACGTGACGTGAACCATGTGTATCATCCGTAGTAAGCAATCTCAAAATGTGTTATTAATTGTGTTAATTATATGTTATTTTCAATATTTACATCTGTACCATTATATGCCTTGAACTTTGTCATGTAAACGCAACACGCATTCAATATTGATAT
The DNA here is from genome assembly GCF_057557595.1 of Rhyacophila brunnea. Classification (NCBI taxonomy): domain Eukaryota; kingdom Metazoa; phylum Arthropoda; class Insecta; order Trichoptera; family Rhyacophilidae; genus Rhyacophila; species Rhyacophila brunnea. The sequence goes on along the minus strand of NW_028232904.1, from coordinate 21,995,017 downwards.
GTAAGGATCGAGGAATTTCAACTGCCCAAAAAACGATGCTCGTGCAAACAATGTTCTCCATATTTTTGTACGGTATCGAGTCATGGACCCAGAGGGCAAGGGAGCAAAATGCAATTGATGCCGTCGAAATGCGGTGTTGGCGCAGAATGCTTCATATTTCTTGGACAGAGCACAGGACAAACCAGTCAATTATCCATAGACTACAGATAAAGAAACGACTCATGACAATATAATTAGAGATGGATTCCGCAGTTTTTTGGACATATTGTTCATAACCTGGAGAGACTGGTGGTTTTTGGTAACCTCCAGGGAAGGTGAAGCAGAAGAGCGTTGGCACACTGAAGTGACCAAGTAAAGGAGCTTTCTGGGGGCAACCTTCACTCTACCTTGAGGGAACGACCAAGAAGAGAGAAGAGTATTTCTTTCATTTAATAACTTGCCTCTCATTATCATAAACCAAAACTGTCAGTATTGGTCTATGGTGACTAACTTTCGCATTTCTAGTTTATTAATTTATCCGTTTTGTGAGTTAAACATTTATCCAGTTTCACACATAAACAGATACGTGATTACACGAAAACAGCTCATAAATAATTTTGTAATTATATGTCACTTGTATCAGTTTAATTCACAATTATTTGAGTGGGGATATTAAATTGTTATAATAAAGCTAGTGTCAGTTGGTGTGGCGGTGATATATGAGAAAATAATCTGCATAGTTACCGTGATATTAAACCGAATAAGCCGATGTCGTTGATCTAATTTGGACCCAATTGGGCAGATGTCATTGTTTAATATCGATAAGACTAATGATTAATATAGTTAGATTATAATATTGCAACACAATTAACATGAATTGGCAATAAATTTGAGTGTTATATATATATCAGATAAAAATTATAACATTCGACACTTTGGATACGTTACTGTGCATAGATGAAAAATCAATATCAATGATAAACAATAACCGCACAGGACGTCCTGAAAAGTGATAACACTTAACGGCATTCCAATTTTATTGAATATAAGAAATTGACAATTCAATAAAATAACCAGTTTCCCGGAACTACTCCCTATGGGAGCTAATGTGGTGTGGCGTGAGATTTACTATTTGGTAGTAAAAATAAAATTGATAAAATATTATATCTTTATTTTTTTACCTTGTCCATTACATACATAGATGACTAGTTAGACAAGAAATTTATAATATTTATCATCGCTACGATTGTGTCATCGAAAATAATAATATCGTTGCCCTACCTACATCGTTTTTTTTTCATTATCAGCAAGTTCTTTACCATCGAAAAGCGCAACAACCTCCTCCCACAGGGTTTTTTTTTTCATTTCACGATTTGAATAATCTACGGATGGCAGTGGCGGAGGGTGGAGGTAGGCTGTTAAGATCCGACATAAATAGTGCACACTAAACTTTATCAATCAAACGTATTTGTTTTCATTGAACCAATACATTTTGCAGATGGTGCTGTCAGTTTTTAAAATTCGATTAAACCCTGTGTAACCCAAGCCATAATTTATAATTTTAATAAAATATTCGTCTATCTATAAAATATCTAAAAATATTTCCAAAAAAAGATTTTTGTTGTGGGTATATGCATGAGATGTTTTCAAATTATGTATGTCCAATATATTAGAATGTTATACTCATCTTGTGGATTATTCGTTGAATGAAAGAAATAGTTTATTAAATTATTAACAAGTCTAAGTACGTTAATATTGGAGTGATCTGTGACGTCGGTTAGTAATTAAGACATTAGATGGATACCTACCTTGATTTAATATACAAAAACCGATAGCCAATATTGTAAGCACAATTTAATAAGCATTTCACGCAATAACTACTAGTTAAAATCGTCGTAATTAAGTAGGATGCCCGTTGCTTAATTGGAAAAGCACAATGACGCGAATTCAGCGGTTACTGGTTCAAGTCCCATCGGGTGTCGTATTTTTTTTCTAAAAAAGATTTTTCTAGTAAGTAGGTGTATATAATATAATATGCATAAGATGTTTTCAACCACAGAACAGATAATAAATAGAATACCGATAGGCAATATTCAATATGCCGAATGGTGAAGCAGGCTTTTGAATGTGAGTGTCCTACGAAAATGAAACACGCATTATGCACGTGCAATAGTGTGTATAATACACCAACATTAAATGAGTGTAAATGCATAAACCGAGAGCAGTTTTTAGTATTCGACGTAAAACGTATTCTTAACACGTGTGTAAGTTTAACCCGGATTCTTCCTTACTCGAGTCGGTTACCTGCTATCGCCTTACCCGTTGTGTATTTCAGTTCCCATTATTTCTGAGTTCCCTGTTTTCAACATATAACAATAAATGAATACGTGTATTAATTAAGGCTCTAAGTACCAAAAAGTAGTATTGCCTGTAGATACAAAATACCGAGTCATTGCAGTAAAATTTCATGAAGCAGACCTTTTGAAAAATGTGGTTTTACAGTGTGAAGCAATCACGGCAGCTTCTATAATTTTAGGTATTAGGAAGTCGCAAGTGTCAACACATCATCGTCAGCCATTTTATATTGAATGAAGTTGACCACTGTAGTGCTATTTACACCATTATAAATAAAACAGGCCAATGGACTTACAACGTCAACAGGTTTAAATATTTTTCTGTATTTTTTTGACTTGCTTGAGGCACTTAGACCATAGCTGAAGTTATTGGCGTTAGTACGAGGGTGGGTCAATAAGTCCTTAGAAAAGCCGACAGGTGGCGCGACTAGTACTGTAAGCGGTTTGTTTTCATGCAGCGGCACTACCGATTCAGTATGCTGCGAAGTTTCAATCAGATTGGTCGGGTTGTTGTGTGTTTCTCGTACATTTAAAAAAAAAATTTGCTTGTGGAAAATGGAAAAATGGAAAATGGAGAAAATTGAGGTTATGTTATTAAACATTTTAATATAAAAGGGTTAACAGCAAAGGAAATAAAAAATGAGTTGGATTTAGTTCACGGCATATCTGCTCCTTCACTTGCAACTATTTATAACTGGTTAAATGAATTTAAACGTGGTCGTACATCAACAAAGGATGAACCACGCTCAGAACGTCCTGTAGAGGTGACTACACCAGAAATAATCAATAAAATCCACGATATGGTGTTAAGTGACCGAAGATTAAAGTTGAGTGAGATAATTGAGGTTACAGGGATCTCAAAAGGTAGCGTCATTTCTATTTTACATGACAAATTGGGCATGAAAAATATTTCTGCAAGATGGGTGCCGCGTTTGCTCACAGTCGACAATAAACGCAATAGGGTGGTGGCCTCTAAAGCCCTGTTGTCGCTCATACAACGCAATCCGGATGAATTTTTTCGTCGCTTTGTGACTGTAGATGAAACATGGATACACCACTATACTCCCGAGACGAAAAAACAGTCAAAGCAGTGGATTGCGAAGGCAAACCATGTCCAAAGAAGGCGAAAACCGTAAAATCAGCTGGTAAGGTTATGGATACTGTATTTTGGGATGCACGTGAAATTATTTTCGTTGACTATTTGGAAAAAGGAAAAACAATAACAGGGGATTATTATGCATCTTTATTGGACCAGCTAAAAAACAAAATTGAAGAAAAACGGCCTCATTTAAACAGGAAAAAAATCCTCTTTCATCAGGACAATGCCCGTGTTCACACATGTTTACGATCAATGGCTAAAATTGAAGAATTGAAGTTCGAATTGGTCGACCACCCACCGTATTCGCCAGATTTAGCCCCCAGTGACTTTTTCCTTTTCCCAAACTTAAAAAAATGGCTAAGTGGACAACGTTTTTTTTCAAATGAAGAAGTTATCGATCGGACAAATGCTTATTTTGAGGACCTTCCGAAAACTTATTTTTCTGACGGTTTAAAAAATATTGAGAAACGTCTAACCATGTGTATTGAGCTCCAAGGAGATTATGTTGAGAAATAAAAAAAAAATACAAAAATAAAAACTGTTTTAATGCTTTTTTCTAAGGAATTATTGACCCACCCTCGTATGTAGAACACTTTTCTATAAAAATGTCAGTTTTTTTGTTTTTGGTACTTAGAGCCTTAATTAATACACGTATTCAAATATCAACCCTGTTTATTCACAGACATGTAGCTACTACATTCACCTTCTCAAAACAAAGTCAACGTTCGGGTTAAACATCTGTTTTTCCACAATAGAAAGTCAACAGTTACTGTTTGTTTTAATTAATTTAATACGTCTGATGAGTATTGAATCAATATTATTTGTCACACAACACTCGGCTTAATACAGTAAAACAATATTTACTTAATTGTTTCGTGAAACTTATTTTACTGTATGCCTTTCGTCAAATGATATTTTGAGTGGTGTATATTTTGGTAAATTGTAAATTAAAAGTAATAAGTCAACACTTGGGTGAAGTGGCGACCGGTGAGTTATTTTACTGGAAGTCCACTTTTTTTAAAGTATGTTATTGTTCATTTGTATGAGAAATCCATTCTTCTGTTTTTCATCGACACATATTTTTCAATCACACGTTTGTTTGTTGAAGTCAGGAATCTCTTGTATCATTCTTTTTTCGATACTGAGCATACATTATGCGTTCAATCTTGGTTGCGTGATTGTGTTTCTGCTAAAACACTTGATCCGTTTGAGTGTGGAAAAACATCTTTCACTTTCCACTGATGTCATCGGAATAGTGCAAATTAAGTTTAATAGTAAAACCATTTTCGTAAATGTGTCAATAAGATTTTTTTCTATTAATAATAATGCTGAGGCACCATCAGCATTATAAAAAATATCCAAGCTGTAAATAACAGACAATTAATTTCAACATAATACGAATCCGCGTTCGGGAGGTTTGAGCGGTGCTCCAAGAAAACAAATTCACCGAAAGAAGTATTGCTATTTCGCGCTACCGGCTACAGACGAACATTATTGCTGTCGCACTCATTCTCATTACAAGGCATGATTACTTGAGCGCTCTGGGAATGCGCTCCCATGAGTAATGTATGTAGGATTTAAAATAGTCAGTTAAAACACTTAGAATTTTTTTTATTGTACATGAATTAATGACTACGGTAATAGATCAGAACACTTTTAATAAATCAAATATACATGAAATATTTAAAAAAAAAAAAAATTCGCATAAATTGAGTGCGAGTTCTGCGCTCTACCGCTCTCAAGGCGCATCGCCACTGCTTAGGTGAGTCGCACACATGACTGCAACATATCACCTTTGTCTATGCGATTCGGTTTGCATTCATAAAACACAGGATTTCGACGCAGAAAGATGCATTTGTAGAACCGCAATTTGGGACGTGCCATTCATCAGTGGCGAAGGGTGGATGTAGGCTGTTATATCCAACATAAATAACGCACACTAAATTTTGTCAGTCAAACTTATTCGTTTTCATTGAACAAAAACTACAATGAGTAGATGGTGCTGGTTAGTTTATAAAATTCTATTAAACCCTACCAAAATCAAACCGTAATAATTTAGGTATGCTATGGACGATCCGACAAAAATAGTGCGCACTTTTTTTTGCCCAGCAAATGCATCTGAAAAATGTATTGGTTCAATGAAAATAAATATGTATGATTGACAAAGTTTAGTATGCATTATTTATGCTGGATCTTAACAGCTTACCCTCACCCTTCGCCACCGCTATGCGCTAACCTAACCTAACCCATCTATATGTTAAATAGTTAATCGCAAAATTTAAAATAGGTAAGTGGTCACTGGAGAAAAGAGTAAAATTCAACTGGAGACAGTTAACAATTTAAATAATAACTATTGACAGCAATCAGATACACGTGGCATGACATGGCATGTAACGCAACAATGATAAAAATTTAATTTCACAATCATTACAAATATTGTAATGATAACGTCAGAACTGGTGCAAAGTCCATGACATTTGAGAGGAAAAATATGTTAATTAAGTATGACATAAACGGGTGGAATTTTTAAGAGACTTTTTAATGAGCAAATTAGTAAGTATTATATTCCCTTCATAGCAGTTATTGTTAATATGGAGATATTAATATTGAAATGACATCGTAGCCCTGCGCCCATCAAAAGGATGATTCAAGAGTTAGAATTAAGTAGACCGTTAGTATTGCAGAACGGAGGCAAAATAAAGATAGACAATAGTGACACACATACTATGCATAATTTAATCACCGAGATGGAACACTGTAATTATGTTTCTACGCCTAACATTTTTTTTAAGAAGATAATACGATCCATAATATGATCCATAATACTTTTCCGATGCAAAAATTCAAACAATCATTAGGTATAAATGTTTCAAATAATCATTTTTGGTCTAAAATAAATAATGTCCTTTTTTGTGACGGGAAAATAATTTTATTGATCTCTTTTTCGAGTGCAAGCATAGAATTATTAACATGGAACATGTTTTACTCATTATCTCCAAAGCAAAAGCGTTACGAAAAATAGACGTAGAATAACTATAGACGCGTAGCCCACCCGTGCCCCGCCCCGATCACTTACGCGCGCCGATTATTTTCATTTTACGTTCAGTAGATAGATATTAGTCTATGTTCAGAAGCCTACATTCTGTGCGACGTATTGTTCGTCTGCTATTATTACTTCTTAAGTTTTATTATTGTAATTACATAATTTTTAGAAAAGCAAAATTGTTTGAATCCTTTGGATTCGGTTACTTTGACAAATAAATTTTCTTTCGAATTTGGACAACCGGCATTCAGAGAATCAGTAGGCAAAGCATGTTCCATGATTAATAATTTTAGCCGTCAAGGTTTAAGTAACCATCATCTGAGGGGACGAGGGGGACTAAGCCCCCCCCCGCGAGACACAAAGCGCCGAGTTTTTAGTAAAGTTTTACTACAAAGCCTTCGATCTGACAAGCGGAAAAATAAATTTGGCACACAAACTTGCTTCGACTGAATAACTACACAATCAATTAGCAAAGGAGAGAATATTGCTATCATAATATGATGCACAAATGAATCAGAAAACAAAATGCTTACATTAATAGTCAAATATTTATATTATTATTTAAGACGTATTCTGCAGTTCTCTGCAGACCAGATAACCTGGAAAGATTGGTGGTTTTGGGTAGTCTCCAAGGAAGGCAAGCAGAAGACGAGCGTGAAAGACCTGACTGGGGGCAGCCTTCACTCTGCCTTGAGAGATGCGTGAGAGAGAGAGGATTGAGAGGGTTGGAAAGTCTTAGTCACTTAAAAGATGACAGAATTTCAAGGTGGTCATGATTCACAGCCATGACGGAACGACCAAGAAAAAAAAGATTGTGCATTTAACTGAAGTTTCCACTAGCCAGAACCATCCATAACAATAGCTAATTACAACGATGATAATAATAAGTTTGACATTAACGATGGATCACATCCTACAGACAATCTACAAGTGTATGATTTAAAAAAAAATGTTATATAAGTTACTGGGTTATCCTCGGTGAGTCAACGATCTGATCTGAGAAAACCAGTTTTTTTATGGGTACCAAGTTTTAGAGTACAAATTATCACAGTTGATTTATTTTATTACATTTATTTCTGACAGGTAATAGGTTGACCATGCTGTTCGAATGAAATGGTATTCAAGAATATTTTTTGACATAGAACTGTCTCTGTAATGTTGTCAAAAAAAAATTAGCAATAGAATTGCTTATTATACATAGCGAAACAAAAATTAGATACTATGCAGATATATCGCTATTCTTCTGATAGTAGATGTCAGGATGAAATCCATCAGACACACAAGATTGGCGTTGGCAAGATGAGTGTAAGAAAACAGATTTCGATCATTCCGTCAGATTTCAATCCGAATATTTTACTAATTCTGCTCAAATCCACTGATTTTTTTGTATACAGATATCGCTTTCAGCAAATGCCACCCGTTCAAGGCTTGCAAGTCGACAATGATGCTTTCCAGAAGCAAATCATGACGCCTAATGAAGGCAGAGATTTTAAAACTAATTATTGGTACAGTGGGTGGAGGTAGGCTGTGGAGATCTAACATAAATAGTGCACACTAAACTTAGTCAGTCGTACGACACGTCAGCATATCACTTCATCGACCACCCTAAATAGACAATGTGTAGCAAATATTAGATATAATATATCGACTGTAGAAGTGAAAAAGGGCGTAACCCTCAATTTTTTCAAAATAGGCTTTATTGTATAATATACGATAAGTACACAACTAAATACATGTGTCCAAAAGATGTAAGCTGCAAATGCCAGATTATTGTCTAAATTTAAACAATTTAAAAAAAATGGAAATGAAGTGGAATTTTTGTTGTTTTTCTTTTATTTAACTCAAAAATAATATCAGATTAGGGATATAACAATCAAATTATTAATTATCATGCATTTCAAGGTTCTATTTTGTATTCTTTGACTGAAAACCATAACAAAAACGTTTTTGTGCCTCCTGTAAAATTTGATTTGTGTGGATATATTATCCGAAGATGAATAAAACAGGGTTTTGTTTGTGTTTTTATAAAACGGACTATCGGCTTCAACGGACAGACCCTCACCGGAGTTTGTTCGTTAAATCGAGGTTCTACTTTAATAAAAAAAAATATTTTTTATAAAGACAATGTTTTTACCTCAAACTATATTAATTCTGTGTGAGCGCCTGATGGTTTTACACAACTGGAAGAATAATATTAAGTACTTAGCAGGTATATGAATGAATGTGAACATTAGTCAGCAGTAAGATACAATTGGAATTTCTCAATAGGAAGTAGACACAAAGGCAGCACACTAAATTTTGATTGATTTACCTTTTTACCAGGTAGAAAAGGTGATATTTTAGATTAGAGTAGGTACTTCTGAGAATAAATTGGCCATTAAGAGTTTAAAATTGTATGACATACAAGGAATTACCAGGAAATAACACAAACGTTTTTTCCCACTTTTATTGAAAATAAAATAAACACCAATCTTCATACTGTACTGTACTTCATACTTTCCAAAGCACCTCAAATACACCACATAGTCGAGTAATAGCACCTATATACATGCATGGATTTACTGGTAGCAATAGTGTGTATTTTAAACTATCGTGACAATAACTGTTTACAAGTAAAAGTGCTGACTGTCTCTCCAATCTTATTCATCAAGAGTAAGTGAGACGCGACGTTGTCATTGTATGGTACTATTTGACAGGTCATAAAAATCGGTTAATCCCAAAATAAGTCTCCACAGTGTAGTTCGTTTTTTTGCCGGCAGGTTCGCCACTATCATTCTACAGCGTATACGCAGATCGAAAAAAAATCACAACTGTCACATAAAAATTCAGAAACTTCCGAACTTTTTTGATTCATGCATACAATTTTGCAACTGTACAACTGTACTTACACGTAAATTTTCTTGTTATGGCCGCGATAATACTATTACTGTCAGCGCATGTGTAAATGGGGTATTAGTTCAATGAAAGCAAATACATTTCACTGACAAAGTTTAAAGTGCACTATTTATGTCAGATTTTAAAAGCCTACCTTCACCCTTCGCCACTGGGCTATAGCCCCTTTAACCCCATGGTACACCCGGACATGAGTATTATTATAAATATAATCAATTTCCTGTGCGAAAATATGACAACATCTTTCCTCAAAGTAAATGTGAAATTGTTTAGATAATATGTTTATCCAAGGAAAAAAACCTTTTATTAAGGGGGGACATGATCAGTGTATGTCAAAATGGAGCTTTTATACTATTTTCAAAGCATGATCCTAGACATTCCTTAAACGTAGATAATCTATTTACATAATTTTGAAGCCTTATTATCCTTTATATTTATTTTAAACATTTGATGACTGCATAAAGTATTTTTATTACATAAAATAGTATTCTTTTAAACCTCTCGCTCTAATGTTTTAGAATATAGTCATATTTCAGTACATGCATATGATGTGATGTTAAGATTTTTTATATTTATTAATTTTTAAAAGCATTTATAAAACCATTAGTAAAATTTATGTCGACATTATTATGGTGAAATATTATATTGATAATCTCTGTGATCCCAAATTTGACAAAAATTACGCATTTTATTATTCAAAAAATGGGCAAGATTTACACATTTAAAGATAATTTTAAAGATACTGATTATAAGCTATGTCTTTGACAATTCAAATGTGATAAACATTCTACGAATAATGTTTGCTTTATAATAATTATTGACCTAAGAATAAGATAGTATTTTTTTGAAATACGCCCTATCTATTGGCATTTCCCAGTGACTAAGCTGCAACATACGGCCGTAGCCATAAATTGACAAACGATAAATGAAGTAGGGAGTAAGATCATGTTAACGTGCGTGTTTGAACATGTACCTAACCGAAAACGGTTTAAAAATTATGTAAATAGATTATCTACAATGTTTAAGGAATGTCCAGGATCATGCTTTGAAAATAGCATAAAAGCTGCATTTTGACGTACGCTGAGCATGTGGGCCGTTAAGGCAAGCATAATTAATTTAACGATTATTTCCAGTTCGAAAACATGTACTTACCTATGCAAACATTCATCAATTATAAATAAAAGTATCGACTTTACACAGGTGTTATTAAAATGATAAAGCTGAAACCAATAATACTGACAATCAAGAATTAATTAAATAGTAATCCACAGGTAACCAAAACATATAATTATGGCTCTTATCTACTTAAATTGTATGCATTTATACGGTATACGCACTAATAGGCCTTTACATTGATTTATGTCCAGAGGCAGTGGCGAAGGGTGGAGGTAGGCTGTTAACATCCGACATAAATAGTACACACTAAACTTTGTCAGTCATACATATTTGTTTTCATTGAATTGAGACTACAATTTACAGATGGCGTTGGTAGTTTTTTAAATTCAATTAAACCCTACGGAAACCAAGCCATAATTGATAATCGTCAAAAAATATTTGTCCATCTATAAAATATCTAAAATGTTGCCATGAAATCATACATAATTTTAGTTATAAGTAGATAGAAGAATATTTTTTTACCAACTATATTTTGGTTTAGGCAGGGCTTAATGAATTTTAAAAAAACTAACCAACATGACTATTGTGTAATATATACCTATTCCTAATTCAACGAAAGCAAATAGGTATGAATGACAAAATGTGGACTATTTTGTCGGATCGCCTATAACATACCAAAACTATTATGGTTTGATTTAGGCAGGGTTTAATTGATTTTTAAAAACTAAACTACAGAACGGTACAGAGGAGCTTGCAAATGAAAGACTCAAAGTAGGTGTAAAGATAAACTGTTTTACTGAATCAAAAGCATTCCTATGAATGGCACTCAAATCGAATGAGTCAACAACTACATCTATCTCGGACAACAAACTGGCACGTAATGCATGTGGGTATCTGAATAGTTACTTCAAAATCCTACAATTTTGAGTTCAACCAATGTATACTACCAGTGCTCACGTATGCATGCGAAACATGGATCCTTAATGTAAAAGAAATCCAAAAATTACAAGTAGTGCCACGTGACATGGAAAGGTCGCGTGATTGGACATATTGCAAAAAGACCGTAAAAGAAACCAATAAAGAGTAGGTGATGTGATATAGATGAAATGGCAATGGGCTGGACATTTCTCTCGGCAAGTCCACAAATGCTATCATACAGTAGTAGCCAAAGGGTATTATACGACCACAGGGACGCCCTGGATAGACGAACTCATAAATTCCAGCAGATGTATGTGGCAGCGAAGAACTAGGGAACGAGAAGAGTAGAAGCTAGAGGAGGCCTTCATCCAGCAGTGGATCGACCCCAGCTGACGAAGATAATAAATCTATTATGACTAGAGATTGGACATTACAAAGTAATTCAAATCAGTCTATTTTTCCATTATGTATCTGTTATTTTAAGTTGCAGGCTATCACTTATAAAATAACACTCTTATACATTATTTAAAAGTATCATTTTTCATGAATAAAAGAATATATTTAGCTTTTTATTTTTTTAGTATCAAATTTATTGCTATACCAATTTGAAAATATCAAATTACGTTAAAATTATATACCTACTGCACAAGCTTGCAATTGAGATTGCAAATAATTATAGGTAGTGTTTCATGTCTATGATTCCTTCATGTCATACCACAAGAACCAAACCTGAGGGTGTTGACCCTAATATTTTATTGTCTGCTAAAAATGGTAATAAAAACACTCAATTTTATTGGTAATGTCTACGATCAGAAAAGACAGGGTATCATGACACATTATAAATTAGGCACGTTGCGGGATGGATTTTGATCGATCACGCCATATGCTCATATGAACTGAGTCAGTTGTAATATAATTTCATGGAGATTTTGACGGTAAGCATTTCTTATTTTTATTTCTAAGATTAGGATACGTGAAAGCCGTTTTCAAATTAACCATGACGAAGCTAATGTGACCTCGTTGTATCACTTTATTCGTATGCTGTACCTACGGTTTTCCACAGGAGTGAGAGAGAGATGTGAATTCCCACACTTTAAACTGAGGCGTAGTTCCCTTTATGCAATGAGTGCGAAACAGAAGACCGAAACATTTTTCACGACGATTGGAAAATTGAGTATTTCGAAAGATGTTTCATTTAGAATTACAATTAGGTAATTCGAAATATAATATATATTCTTTATAACACTACGACAGGCCAAGAGGCCGAATGACATATATTTTGTAATAGGAGTGAAATCATCAAAAACAGGCTTAGCTTCAGGCTTTGACATAATCACATAATTATATTGTGACCTCACCAGAAATCAAATCCGGAGCGCCCGGATGAAGGATCAGAACCTTACGCACTGAACAACGAGGGCTTAAATTAATGACTGTTTCAATATACTCACCTACATCTCTATATATATAAAAATCTCGTGTCACGATGTTTGTGGTCGAACTCCTCCGAAATGGCTCGACCGATTTTTATGATTTTTTTTATGTATATTTGTTAGGTATGAGAATAGGTCAACAAGTATATTTCATACCGCTAGGTGATTAGGGTATCTCTATCCAGAAAAAATTTTCTTTTATTTTTTTGACATTTTTTTTTTGTATTTTTTTTATTATTTGGCATCAGAAAATACCTATAACCCCAAATTTTCACCCTCTTACCCCCACCCTCCCATTTTTTTAATTGCGTTTTTATTATTTTTATATGAACAAATTTAACCGTCGTTCGTATTTCAAACAGAACGAAATTATTTAAGTTGTTGAATGACAGATGGCGCTACGTCCAAGAATTCTAGAAAAGCGTCGCGTCATTTTGACATTTCATTCGGCATATCACAACGCAGAGCGTGCAAAATTTTGTACGATTTATTTTAATTTATCTATTTTTGTGTGCGTGTATTATAGTGCACAATGCCAGCAAGACGCAAGGGGGCCATTTGGGCCGTCGAACGAATAAAGCCACAAACATGCGAAATAGTAGAGCAGAAAGAACAGACGAACAAATCCAACAAGATAACAAAAACGTGCGTGTGAGCATGTCGCAATTGCGTGCATCTCAATCACAAGAGGCACGAGCTGAACGAAATCAACAACGACAATTGGAACGGAGCCAAGCGCGCCGTTCGTAGTCAACACACGCAGAGCAAATGATTGACAACGCCAACAAGTACATCGAGCATTTACATCCGCTTCATCTCTTCGTCTCGCATTCGAGTACGAGCCAGATATTGAATATTCCGCTCATCCGAAAGTGCTGATTGGTGCTATGGACAAAGAATGTCTCCATTGTCATGCGCTCAAATTCAAACATGAGTCAGCCGGGATGTGTTGCACATCAGAAAAAGTGCAACTACCAGAAATTGAGATACCACCAGAACCATTGAACGGCTTGCTCATCGGCACGGTTCCAGATTCAAATCTGTTCCTGAAGTCCATTCGCACATTCAATTCATGTTTCCAAATGACTTCGTTCGGAGCAACAGAAATAGTTCATAATACTCCGGCAAATGGTCAACAATTCCATTTTACGTTCAAAATCAAAGGCCAGCACCGCGATTTCCTAACTCTCGTCTCGTGTGGCACCAGACGAGATGACGTAATTGTGTCGTCACGCTCGAGGCATGCCGACCGCGCACAGAATAACCATAGAAAATATTATTATCATACACCTATATGTGTATGGTGACAATGAATAGCGCCGCTGTCTGACCACTCGCTATTTTCTCGAATGCTATTATCACTCCGGTAGTACGTCATAATGATGTCATATGACGTCATCTCGACCGGGAAGCTTGCACTCGCAAGTTCTAACATAGAGCCCCAGGTATACCACAAAGTAGGCTCATTCCTGCCAATGCCAAACGAACCACATATTTTTTTATAAATCTACTTCATGGGCGGTGAGGACATCAATCGTGTGGATGCACGTTGCGGCTACAATAACTTCAATTCGCCTAATGCCAGGCGTATCGTCGGCGAACTGGACGCCCTATTGAATGAGCACAATGAATTATTGAAATTCTTCAAAGCACACATGCACAAATTGCAAAGTGACAATCACGCTATTGTCATCAATCCTGATAAAACATCAGCTGGAGAGCACGTGCGTCGATTTAATGCACCCGTTTTTTACGACATTGCTGGAATCATGGTTGGCGACCGCACATCGACGCGAGAATTCGTGATTCTAAGAAGAAAAAATAATCTGGAGTTCATCGCTGACACACACCGTTCATAAGACGCTCTCCAATATCCGCTAATTTTCTGGTAGGGACAAGACGGATATTGCATAAACATTAAACAACGAGATCCTGTCACAGGTAATTCATTCATTATGAACATCATTACTCATTTTGAATTGAGAAAATGAATGGTTGGTGTTTTTTTGTTATTATCGGCGGTCATCGTCTACAGCGCTCCATTCCTCTTTCTGTCATAGATCCCATCCCCACACACTTACGATACATTCGTCATTTTTTATTCAACAACCAAAATATTCACTAGAAATAATTTATATGGCAGAACAACGTTTGCCAGGTCAGCTAGTAATATACGAGGGTGGGTCAATAAGTCCTTAGAAAAGCCGACAGGTGGCGCGACTAGTACTGTAAGCGGTTTGTTTTCATGCAGCGGCACTACCGATTCAGTATGCTGCGAAGTTTCAATCAGATTGGTCGGGTTGTTGTGTGTTTTTCGTACATTTAAAAAAAAAATTTGCTTGTGGAAAATGGAAAAATGGAAAATGGAGAAAATTGAGTTTAGATCTGTTATTAAACATTTTAATATAAAAGGGTTAACAGCAAAGGAAATAAAAAATGAGTTGGATTTAGTTCACGGCATATCTGCTCCTTCACTTGCAACTATTTATAACTGGTTAAATGAATTTAAACGTGGTCGTACATCAACAAAGGATGAACCACGCTCAGGACGTCCTGTAGAGGTGACTACACCAGATATGATCAATAAAATCCACGATATGGTGTTAAGTGACCGAAGATTAAAGTTGAGTGAGATAATTGAGGTTACAGGGATCTCAAAAGGTAGCGTCATTTCTATTTTACATGACAAATTGGGCATGAAAAAAGTTTCTGCAAGATGGGTGCCGCGTTTGCTCACAGTCGACAATAAACGCAATAGGGTGGTGGCCTCTAAAGCCCTGTTGTCGCTCATGCAACGCAATCCGGATGAATTTTTTCGTCGCTTTGTGACTGTAAATGAAACATGGATACACCACTATACTCCCGAGACGAAAGAACAGTCAAAGCAGTGGATTGCAAAAGGCGAACCATGTCCAAAGAAGGCGAAAACCGTAAAATCAGCTGGTAAGGTTATGGCTACTGTATTTTGGGATGCACGTGGAATTATTTTCGTTGACTATTTGGAAAAAGGAAAAACAATAACAGGGGATTATTATGCATCTTTATTGGACCAGCTAAAAAACGAAATTGAAGAAAAACGGCCTCATTTAAACAGGAAAAAAATCCTCTTTCATCAGGACAATGCCCGTGTTCACACATGTTTACGATCAATGGCTAAAATTGAAGAATTGAAGTTCGAATTGGTCGACCACCCACCGTATTCGCCAGATTTAGCCCCCAGTGACTTTTTCCTTTTCCCAAACTTAAAAAAATGGCTAAGTGGACAACGTTTTTTTTCAAATGAAGAAGTCATCGATCGGACAAATGCTTATTTTGAGGACCTTCCGAAAACTTATTTTTCTGACGGTTTAAAAAAAATTGAGAAACGTCTAACCAAGTGTATTGAGCTCCAAGGAGATTATGTTGAGAAATAAAAAAAAAATACAAAAATAAAAACTGTTTTAATGCTTTTTTCTAAGGAATTATTGACCCACCCTCGTAATAAAAATGACAATGGGGGAATGTGGTTGATCACTGCCAGTTTTGGTATTGGATAGTACCTAGATCACAGCCACGTAACAGATAATAAATAGAATTCCTATAGGTTATATCTATACCTACCAATACAGTAAATTTGAGTTTTGAATGTGTGAGTGTCCTATGAAAATGATCCATACATTTTAGACGTGCAATAGTGTGTAATACACCAATAGTAAGCGTCAGTGCCTTGTCAATGTATAAACCGAGAGCAGTTGTCAGTATTCGACGTATGACGTATTCTTGACACGTGTTTAAATTTATCCCGTATTCTACCTTACTCGAGACTGGTTGCCTGTTTCATCTTACCCGTTAGATATTTCAGTTCCCATTATTTCTGAGTTCCCTGATTACAGCCTACTTGAAGATGGACATTCCTACTTTATAGAATGTCCACATTATTGTCAGGTAAAAATGACAATGGTAACACTTAATTTTAATACTGAAAAGTCAGAGTACCACAATGACATAAGTATAAGTAGGTACTTACCTAGATCTTTCCTACGACCTACTTAATGGATTCTTCACATTTAGTACCTACGCATAAAAATTACGATGACAATAAGTAGGTATGTAAGTAGGATGGTTCAATTATTTAATGGTAATTGTGCCGCAGATGCCGTCATGAGCTTTTATAATTTTTTTTTACAAAAACAGTCGATTCCATGTACACAATTATTATAAATACCTACCTTTTTCTGTCGGCGCATAGGATTTTCGATCCAATAATAATTGTTAATTGAAAATTTGAAATTTTCATATATTTTGATGCAACATTATCACAAACTAAGACTATATTAGGTTGGGGTAGGTTAGATTAGGTTAGGTTAGGTTTGCTTTAAAAAGAAAGTTATAAAATCTCATGACGGCATATGCGGCACATTTACCTATTTAATTATTATAGTCGCTAATGTTACAATAAAAATAAATTCAGCATCTTTTGCGAAATCAGAAATCACCATAATTATAACCGAAAATTCTAGAAAATGTCATTGATGATGTAGGTACCTACTAATGATCTTTATTAGGTACAGTAACTATTGTGCAATGTAACCATTATTATGATGAAATAATTGCAAAGATCCTCACTACGTTATTAAGCAATGCTAATCTTTGTGTAATAAATAAAATATGAAGTAACTTCGTGTAAAAAATAAATAAAAGCACGTTGCGAAATGGACACACGAGAAAGGCACACTATTTTAATTCGAATAATTACACTCGTATTATAAGATAAATGGACTGTTATTAGTTCACTGAAATGGCAAAACACTCGCAAACTATTAATATAACACAAAACCGAAACGATGACAACAAAATCGATATACCTACACAAGAAACGAAATAATCACGAAGCCGGTAGAATGAATTTTATAATTTCGCTCACCTGACGTACTATTCCGGCGACTGCGAGAAATAATGTGCAGCGGATTGAAAATGTGACTTGTTGAAATTAGTCTGTCACTCGTGAATTGGATAAAATAATGAGGAACTCGTTTCGTAATAATAAAATATATAAGTACCGCTCAAAACGTGACAATTCCCCTCGCCGAAATAACCTTGAAAATTGTCAGTTTATTCAGAAAAAAATATAGACCCATCTATGTATCTCGAAATTAACTAAGTTTGAATCATACTAGAGACATCTCTTGGCAATTGTTAAAAAGTTTTTTGCAAAAATTTTAGAAGAACGCCATAAATTTCTAAACATTTTTTTATATTAATAAAGAGATAGAAAATCTCGACTGATGAAATAATAAAATACAGTATAATGTCATAACGTATCGCTGTCTTTAAACTTGAAAGTTTTAAATAAAATAAAAATGTAGTTGAAAAAATATATGACATCTATTAATGCTCCTTATAAGTAGTTTTTATTACAAAAAAATAAAAATTCAAGTATTCGTTAATAGATGTCGTTAATAATAAAACAAATAAATCTATATTATAAAGTATTTTTATTTATATACCTATCAAATCAAATATTGGTATAGTCACAATCTCAACAATATCGATGCTCGATTTGATATAAATATAAATATAAATAAGGATTTCATGTTACCTATAGGTAGTATTTTTTTTAAATCGATGTTTTTTAAATAAATATATAAAAAAAAACATTAAAACCATGAAAAAGTCAAAAATCTTCAGTTCATGCGTTGCATTGGCGGCGAATGAAGGAACAAATGGAAAATTAAAAAAAATATATCTAACGATTTTTGATGTGTACAGTAAATGTTTAGAAAAATACATAATTTATTAAACTCATCGCTTCGAATTAGTGTGTACCCATCCATCAGTAGTAATATCGTATTATCTTCTTATTTCCCGTTAGTATACCTGACAAGGGTGCTCTTTTTCTCTGATCTCCACAACTTACCACGTGCCAATAGTCACCCTTTAACACTGCTGTTCGCCATGACCATTGAGATAAAATGGCGACCGGCTACAGGCTACATGTGGACAGGCAGGAACAAAATAACTATACAGTATAAACATTAACATAAAGAAAATAATATATTTTCGACATTGCTACTCGTCTAAGAGAATATTAAATTTAAATACGTTAATATCAATAATTATTATTGCAATATTGTCGTTACGATATCAGTCAGAGTTCAAACAAATAACCCAGATAAACTCTATTGTTACAATATTATTCTATATTACACGCCAATTTTCAATAATAATGCAAAATTAATAAATGTGCCCGTTTTCATATGTTACGCTACGTCATGTAAATTGTACGTATGCAGTTCATCGTATTACAGCTCGCCGTAAGCTGTTGTACCTACCGGAAACATTAAGAGCATACTTCAGTGAAACGGTAAATAATTTTCAACTATAGGTGCGACGAAATTTCGGACTCGCTGCCAATCGGAGAGCGAAAGTCGAGCTGTGAACACGTAAATTTGTTTTGTGATGGTGTCGGGGGAATTGATTCTTAAATCGTGTAAAGATGACTAAAAAACGTTACTCATTTACTTGAAAAAGAAAATATTTCAATGAATATATTAATTTTATCACTAATAGAACAATAAACATAACATTAAATGGACGCATGTTGGATTTTTATGACAAATTATATTTCGTTCGGCACGCGTCATTTGCACAATCCGCGCATCGCCTAGCCACGATCTTTTAAGACCATGCCTCAACTGAAGTATAGCCTTAAGATCGCGTAATTATGTATACTTACTGTATACCTATGCAGAGTCATGAAAGCCATGAGTGCTTTTACACGACCGAGGAAACTTCCTGGCTAAAGACCGTCGGAGACAGGTTTGAGCTCACCAATCCATCCCTACTTAGAGCAGGGATAGACAAAAAACAAAGACCCCTCCAAACCAACCGCCCCGCACCACACGCGATCACGAGGCCCTACGTTTGTAAGTGAAGCATCGGCAGTTTTTTTTACGCCTGGTGATGTCTCAGGACCAGATACAAAAAACTGAGGTCGTCACACTCTCAAGTGAGCTTTGAGTTTACTGATTGATGTCATCTAATAAAAGTGCCATGGGAGGAAAAAGCATGGTGAATTGTCACAAAGAAGTGAATGTAATTGTATATAGGTATACAATACAAAAAACAATACGGACATACAAAAACTACGTGATCTTCACGTCCACAATAAGTGTAAACCGACAAGAACCGTGTTTTATTTAAACATGAATTTTATGTCAGTACTAATACGACCCAAAGAGGTTGGAAGGTCTTTAATACACGTCCATATATTTCCGATACAACATTTGACGGTGAAGTGTGATACGGCGAACTGCATGCGGACAAGTTTCCGGACACGTCTATAATGTGTGTTGCATTTTTGCATGCCACACACACATTGAAAACCCCAGTGACGTCCCTAGACAAAATGCCGCCCCTGGGCAACGCCAAAATCTCACCCCATTTTTTTATAAGGTATTTTGTATCATCCATGCACGGTGTCGTTTCTTGTCACCATGGACCTCGAAGGGCAACGGAAGTAAACTAGACATCGCGAACTCGAAAAAAAAATTAATACATTTTGTTCCCAACCAGTGGGCTGAATTTATTAATGGGAAAATATTTTCGTTATTACTATAGTTATTTCTATATACACCAAATGATTCTCCTCGATTTTCCGTCCTTCGAGTAACTGCCGCCCCCAAGCGACGCTCTATCTGCCTACCCCCACGGGACGTCACTGGAAAACCCTGCTTCAAAATGTAGTCAGTGACGTCCCAAGACAAAATGCCGCCCCAATTTTTATACCGTATTTTTTATCATCCTTTTATTACACCAATATCTAATAAATGTGTTGTATGGATACATTACGAAAAGAGATATACCCACCACTAAATCTAATTTAAATGCCATCTCTGCTTCAATAGACAAAATTGCGAGTCCACGGTTTCAGATAAGTACATATAAAAATACACATGACAACTTCCAAAACTCGCGAGTGACTGGCAAACATATCTGGATAAACTTTAAATTAAGTAAGTATGTAGATACCTACCAATAATTCAATTGTAATTTTCAATCTCCACATGTCATTGCTGATCAGTGATCACCAAGGACGCGATGTCCAAGGACAATGGAAGTAAACTAGACATCGTGAACCCGAAACAAAATTACAGTCCTGTTAAACCTTTTATAGTAATTAATACATTTTGGTTCCAACCAGTGAGCCGATATTTTTAATAGAAAGATATTTCTGTTATCACTAAGCTGTTTACAGTGACGTCCCGTGGGGGTAGGCAGATTGAGCGTCGCTTGGGGGCGGCAGTTACTCGAAGGGCGGCAAATCGAGGAGAATCATTAGATATATTATATAGAAATAGGTACCTTAACTTAGTAATAACGAAAATATCTTTCCATTAAAAAAATCACCTCACTGGTTGGAAACAAAATGTATTAGTTAACATAAAAGATTTAACAGGACTGGAATTTTTCGTCGGGTTCGCGATGTCTAGCTTACTTTCATTGTCCTTGGACGTCACGTCCTTGATGGCCAGCAATGGCGCGTGCAGATTTGCGAATTATATTTAGATTATAGGTAGGTACATAGGTACTGACCTAATTAATTTATCCACATATTTTTGCCAATCATTCGCGAGTTTTGAACGTTGTCAGATGTATTTTTGAATGTATCTGAAACCGCGGACCCGCAATATTGTTTATTGAAGTATAGATGGCATTTAAATTAGATTTAGTGGTATTTTATTAGTAATGTATCCATACAACACATTTCTTAGATATATTCTGAAAGTATGATAAAAAGCATATACTGTATTAAAAATATGGTGCGGCTCTTTGGCGCTGCCTAGGGGCGGCATTTTATCTAGGGACGTCACTGGCTGTTTAGGTATCTATTTCTATATATACCTAATGATTCTCCTCGATTTTTCGCCCTTCGTGGTAACTGCCGCCCCCAAGCGACGCTCAATCTGCCTACCCCCACCGGACGTCACTGAATGTAGTGTATTATAACATTTATAATCTAGTTGAATTATATTTATTAATCTCTTCTGTGGTAAAAACGATTATTAAGGACCGCACTAGAGTAACTAATCTAATCACAATGAATATAAAAAATGGCCGCCATTGCGTATGTAACAAAATCGGAATGACAACCAAGCGAGCTTAATATCTACTTGTTGAGATTACCAACGTAACCATGCTTCATGCGCTAGCAGAAAGATTTTAAAAATAATCTCATAACAGAAAAATAGCATATTATAAGACTCCTATTTATAATTCTTAGTAATAATCAATATTATTTTTATATTTTTATTTATTAATATGTAGGTACCTCTTTATTTACGCGTATAATAATTAATCAGTAATTGTTATTGGTTGCTTATCAAAGGAGTATGTAATTGAACAATGCAATAATTAATTATTTGTTTACGCACCATCTTTCTACAATAATTAGCATACTAATTATATAATTAATTAATATTTTAAATGTCGTCAAAACTAGGGATTGCAATACCGGTATTTTAAAACCGGTATTCCAGGATTTATCAAATATGAAATACAGGTTTTAAAAATCTGAAATACCGGAATTTTCGGTATTAAGAAAGGACACTCGTTTACGTTTTTGAAAATGAATTATAAGTTATGTGCTGCTAAAATGCAAATATATTGAGTGAATCCAACAGAGGTGAAAAAATAAAATATATTTATATATAATTAGTAATTGTCGCAATGAATTATCATAATATTATTTCTAATAGAAAAAATCCGTGACAAAAATGTTCAATTATTCTATAATTGAGTCGCCTAGAATCATAACTCACATATTCAAAAAATCGAGTTTTGAGATAATCGCAAAAAATCACCAGAGCACTATTTTTAGTAATTACAAGAAAAGTATTGAACACACTTGAATATTAACGAGTGAGTAAGTCGATTGACATTATTTTTTGTATATATATAATACTCCTAAGGTTATGGGGAAGCATTCAAAAATTTTATAATGTGAGTTTTGACACCAACTTTGTGAATATGTGAGTTATGACCCCACGGTGTAGGAATAATGTGAGTTTTGATTCCAAGCTACTTATATATTAATACATGTAGATTATAGATGCATCATACTTTTTTATACGAATTTGGTAGGAATGATTGGGTTTTTGAATAAAACTAATTATTGTAGGACATTGTCATATTTTATTTTGTTCTTACATAATTATTAGCAGTAATTATAAATTTTATTCTTAACTAGCTGACCCGGCGAACTTTGTACCGCCTCAGAATCAATAATCTTGTGTTAACTTATTAGCTTAATTAAATTCATTTTTTTATTAAGTTAAAATGAATATTCAAAATGAATTAAGTACAATAAATGTGCCAAAATCAAATCAAAATGAAATGGATTACATAGTTTTGGTTGGTTCAGATTTCGAAGCATGATGACTACCGAGCCAACCTTCAGTTGTAAATTGTGCGGTGGCAAGCCAGGAAGATCCAATGAGTTTAAAAATTCAGTTGGCTAGTTGGTTGCTTCGTCTTCGTTTGTTAGTGCAAGAACGTAGTGGTCGCGCGGGGGTGGCGCACCGACATCTTGCGAAACTCAAACATATAACCGTGTGTAAAATGTTCGTAGACAGTGTCTTTTTTCGGGCATAATACATGGACTATACGTTTGAGTTTCGCAAGACGCCGCCGCACCGCGCCCGCAAATTACTACGGCCGAGCGCTTACACAGTCGATAGATTTGAAGTAATGCAGTAGACCAACGATTTGATTTTGAATTGTGAAGTTTAAGTGATCCACATCTTTGTTCTTTTCCACAAGAATTGCTCGTTCACTCAACCAATTGTTGACACGAAATTGCAAAAATTCAGCGGAAACGAAATCAATCCGTTCGATTCGTCGACAGGAACACGGCCGTTACCGATAGTCAGAAATTGCTTAGAAAAATCTTCGGCAGATGGATCGTTTAGCAATGTAACTCGCATGTTTGTCGTCAGCTGAAGGTTCTTCACATAACGCCACAGAGTCATTGATTTGAGGCAATTATTTATTTCATAGGCAGCAGTCGATCTAGGAATGACTGGTAGTATTTGGCGGAAATCGCCAGATAGTAGAATCATTGCGCCTCCAAAACATCTCTCACAATGCGCGTTTGTGCGCCATTCTACATTCATCCCAGGTGATGATTTTACTTGCTTCTAAAACTTTGGCCATTGCTGAATGTTTCGCAATATTGCATATCGGTTTTTCAGTCGTTTGAAGGTTTAACGGCCATTTCAACGTTGAATGAGCCGTTCGGCATCATTTTAGCAACGTGGCCGCTATCGCGGAAGAAGCAACTGCTACAGCAACTTCGGATCTCGCACTAACAGTGGCCAAAATCAATGACATGAAGAATGTCTTCCCAGTTCCACTGGGCGCATCGAGAAAAAATAAGCCACCATTTCCATCATCAATTGCCTTCATTAACGTATCGTGCACTACCTTCTGTTGGGGGTTCAACATTGGTACATTCGTTCGAACTAATTAGTTCAATGCATCTCGATCATTTTCACGTTCACGTTCCAATTCTAGATTGAAAGCGTAATTCACTCCACGATGTGGCATTGGCATTCCTAACTTGACTAATAAACTGCCGCACATAAGGTAACACATGTCTTCGATCAAAAGGAAAACCTGGTTATGTATCTCCTTATTCACCTCGAGATCAGGATTCTCTGAAATGACACGAATTCGATATAAAATGTCTTCTGACATGTCATCCTTGTACTTGTTCTACAGTTTAGGTGGATTCGATGGGAAGCATGTCGAAATAATGATAGCAAATAATGTGCGTATCTGACTTGGAGATGCAGAAACAAATACTTTAGCGATTGTCATGTCCCAATTAGTATCATTTTCAAGCAAATTGAGCTTTTGACATGCAGCACGAAATATTGGGTACACTACACCATTGACAGTTCGAAGTGATTCAAATGATGTCGGCCCACGAACATTTACCAGCAACAACCGCAAGTAGAATCATTCGCCATTCTACGGATGAACTGTGTAAATGCGACCAAAAGCATCAACAGAATGCACATCCGGATGATCAGGAACTGCATCGCCTTGCTTCTGACATTGAAATTTCTTCGATGAAGCGTTCCAAGTGTAATAACGTGGCATCTCAGAGTAGAACAACGTTCGTGCAAACGGATCGCTTTGACAAATCGAAAAGAAATTGGTCAATGTTGGCGCTGGAGATATTTCAGCACGTTGAGCAACATTCGATGCGTTGAAATAAACTTGTTGACCATTCTCCAGATGCACCGCCAAATGTACAGCAGTGGGATGACTTTCATGAATGGAGAATGAGAGAATACGCCAAATCGCTTCATTGCAGCTCACATATCGACCAACTTGATAGTGCGTGATTTCATCGTTGGTATTGGGAGTTTGAATGCCAAAAACTACAATATCGCTGTCTTTGGTGACATATTTTCAGACGTATTTGATGGACTTCACTGAATTGCAAAACTCCACGTTGCAATGCGCCTTGAATGTTTTGAAAAAAAGTGGCGAATACGGAACAATCCAAGTGTTCTCGACCACGATATCATTTAACTTCATTTTCGTTGTAATAGTTCTACCGTTATCATTGGGTGATCGACGCCGATACAGTGGATAACCATCATTGGCAGTGATAGTCTCCACCGTTAAACTTCATGGATAACGCTTGGAACACTTGCAGTCGACCATGCACGGTGATTTGAGGTTGATGGCGCCACACTGTCCATGAATCATGTAAGTAATTACAACATCATGCAAGTCTGGATCGGTTTCGGGATCAGGAATCTCGGCACATATGATGTCATCTTTTTGGTCTGGTCGAATTCTTTCGACTAACCAAATAAAAATGTGTGCATGCGCCAAGCTTCGTTTTTGTCATTCAATCGAATACATCCAGCATCGAGTTTCCCAAAGACGCGATGCTTAACAATGTAGTTCATCAGCGACAGGATTTTTTGTTTGAAGGCACGTGCGGTGATGTCGTGCCGATCTCTTGATGTTTGTCCGGGGAGTAGCAGTTGAACAATTTCTATTCATTTCGGATTTCATGTAAAGGTGATGAATAGATCTGGACGACCGTAATGACGAACATATGTCATTGCATCTTGCGCATATTCATGCATATGACGCGGGCTGCAAATGTACATCGCTGATAGAATAGTCAATCGACCAACATTAGCTGCATCTCCTTCGGTGCTGATTGCATCGCGTAAATAAATATACTCCTCCGATCGCAGTTTGGCTTGGTTCAACCAAATGAAAGTGAGGCGCTCCGTCTCGATTTTAAGCAATCGACGAAATCGCAGCAAATAGTTGTCAGCATTTTGACGAATCATCAAATGATAAACACTGGAAAATTAATCACATAATTCAAAATAATATAATGAAGCAGTTATCGATGCACACACAATCACAAATTTGATAACCTCACAAAGTGAACATCTTCGAAGGCAACTTACCGTTTGAAAATCAAGATCGAAATAGCTATTTGCGCACCTAGCTGATAATCGGCTCGATTATTCACGTAGATCGATTGTCGAATGAAGTTCGAAGGATGGATTTTGAAATTGGTAAGTAAATAATGAGTAATACCAGCAATGAGATCACGTAATTTTATCCTTGGCTTTATTTTTGGACGCTGTCGAAGAAATAAAAAAGATTCAGGTAGGACAACTTCCTCCAAAATTCGCCGAAGTACACAACAAAGTCTTTCGGGATTATCTGAGGCTGAACTGAATCAACTTTTAAAGGATAGATAATTCACACAACGCCTTTCATTTGTTTGTTTGTTTCTTGTTTATTCTTTCTGTCATAAATCAGAGAAGGCGTTGTATATGGATTTAAAATTTTTCTGATTTTCTTTTATTTTCGAATGCGCGAGATTCATTGTTCAAAATGTCAAAATGTATGAGAAAATTAATTTTATTCATAATTTTCTTTTCCGCGAGTTTTTCCGATGTTTTATTAGTTATTCTGCTATTCGGGGCTAAGACAAATCCAACAAATTAAAGATCGTAAAAATCGGTCCAGCCGTTCTCGAGTTATAAATGGTGTAACTAACCCGACTTTCTTTTATATATATAGATAATATTATATCTTCATCTTAATGTGACTCCAGACACTGAATTTTATTGATACCACATTTTTTATGATCAAATTCTTGCATTCTTCTGATTGACAACGATTTGCAAAGATTAGCTCCTTTCTGATGTGTACATAAGGGATATTATAAACATTCCACTTGTCTTGTATCTGAAACCAAAATAAAACAAACCAACTTAATAAACCCTTGGAAGTATTTTCCCTTTATTGTGGAACAAAAGGAATACGTAGATACCTACTAATATATAATTAGCTCTTGGAAAAAATGTGTCTCACTCATTGTAAAGTTTATTTTGATGTCAATGGAATCTTTTATAGGTATTCATGGTTATAATATTAATATATCATTAAAGCATTGAGCTGAATTTATTTGACAGTGTCATTTTGTGCAAAGTAATAAAATAACTAATAATACATAACAACTTATTTTAACATAATATTATAACATCGTTCAAATGTGTATACTAACTAGTTGAATACAATTTTTACAAAACCATGTGACTCTTGTCATATCAAACAATAGAGCCTATAGATCCAGAGCAAATTGGCTGGCAACAGCCAACGACAAATTCTTAAAAAGGCTTAATTAAGTTACTGAGACTGCTAAGAATAATTATTAAACTTTACATTTTATACAGAAGGTATAAGTGATGACAAAACACAAGTTATTATCAATGGAAATTCAATATCACATTTTGGTACTGACCTGTCAATCTTGCCATTATTTTTCTTCCAGTTTCAGGATACCTTCCTCTCTTCCTTACGACTCCATCTGTTAATGGGGATACACTTATATCCATATTGAATAATTCTATATTATTTTTAGTCAACTTTTAATAAATAACGCCGAAATTATCAAACACAATGACTACACAAGTGAACAGCAACTTCTTTTTGAGATGCGAAATCCGCCATGACACTTTGAGGAATAGAGCTCTCTGATTGGTTAGAAAGGCCTTGGAGTCAAAACTCACATTATTCTTTGAATTATGTGAGTTTTGACTCCAACAGTGAACTTTGTCAACGATTTTCACATAAGTAGTTTAAAGTCACTTTCGATACCCAACTATTTTCTGTATATAGATTAATGCATTTACAATCACTTGGCATATTTAACTCAAAAACAACAAAAATGCAAAATGTGAGTTATGATTCTAAGCGACTCAATTATTGATGACTGTAAAAGCGTTGAATTTAAGAAGCTTTTCCTGCAGCTGGACTCATTTGCACTTGATGAACTTTTGAGGGCTTTTGTTAAAATTATCAATATATTCAAATTATTTGTAAAAAAATCACTAGTTCTATAATTATTATTGTGATCAAAACATCTTTTCAAATGTCGACATAATAAATGTAGGTATGTAGGTTTTTGCTATAAAATAATATTTTTAAAAGATTTTAATAGCTATATTTTTATTTATAAGCACCTACTTCTGTTTTTTTAATGTTTAAGAAATACCGAAAAACCGGTATTGACATTTTCATTCGGTATTGCAAATATTGCAATCCCTAGTCAAAACGTTTACTCCATGGCAACAATGCTGTGATGTTCTTTAAACTTTTTTATTTAATAAATAAAATACAAAATATAAAAAGATCGCATTCGTTATTGAACATTTTATTATTATAAATGTACTTTAATAATTATTCTCTTCTTCTCTCTTGTGAGGGTAATATTTTTGTTATAATGTAAATCTCATGTTGTGAACGTCTTGAATTTAGATTTGTTACGTCCACAATGTTTTGTTTCTTTATGACCTAACCGGAAAAAAAAATCTTTTTTTTAAACAGCACATGTTCAAACACGTGCGTTAACATGATCTTACTCCATACTTCAGTTTTAGTATGTCAATTTATGGGTACGGCCGTATGTTGTAGCTTAACTACTGGGGAATGCCAAAAGAAATGGCGTATTTAAAAAAAACACTACCTTATTCTTAGGTGAATAATTATTATAAAGCAATCATTATTCGTAAGATGTTTATCACACTTAGATGGTCAAAGACATAGCTTATAACTGGTATCTTTAGAATTATCTTCAAATGTGATATATGTGGTATAAAAATAATAAAAATATGCCTAATTCTTGTCAAATTTGGGATCACAGAGATTATCAATATATTTTTTTATCGTAAATATTTCACTAAAATAATGTCGACATAAATTATACTAATGGTTTTATAAATGCGTTTAAAAATTAATAAATGTAAAAAATCTTAACACCACTGCTCATGCATGTACTGAAATATGACTATTTTCTAAAACATTAGAGCGAGAGGTTTAAAAGAATACTATTTTATGTAATAACTATACTTTATGCAGTCATCAAATGTTTAAAATAAATTTAAATGATAATAAGGCTTCAAAATTATATAAATAGATTATCTACAACGTTTAAGGAATGGCCAGGATCATGCTTTGAAAATACAATGAAAGCTCCATTTTGACCTATGCTGAGCATGTCCGCCCTTAAGCCCTAACTGACCCAAATCATAATCGATAAAAAATATTCTTCTATCTACAAAATATCTAAAATGATGTATGGTTTAATAACATAATTTTGAATATTTTACAGATAAAAGGATATGTTTTATTGTTATCTACTATGGCTTGGATTAGGTAGGGTTTAATTGAAAAACTACCAAATACTATCTACACATTATAGTCTTAGTTCAATGACAAAAAATTCGTTTGACTGACAAAGCTTAGTGTGCACTGTTTATGTCGGATCTTAACAGCCTACCTCCATCCCTCGACACTGGTGTGCGGTTGTGTTTTTTTTCTATTTTTCCAACCACCACTGCTGTGATCACTGACCAGCGCTCAAGATAGCAAAGTTTACGGACCGGAGGGGACCACCACAGACATGTGTAATAACACTAATAACAGTCTTTCTATTCTATACACGATGCTGCTTTCGACGGCTATCGACGGCTATCGAAGATTGTTTAACATTTTTATGTATTGAGGTATTATAATTGCAGTGACGTCCCTAGACAAAATGCCACCCATGGGCAACGCCATAGTAACACCCCATTTATATACAGTATTTTTTATCATCCGTGCACGTGTCGCTTCTGGTTACCATGGACGTCGAAGGGCAACGGAAGTAAACTAGACATCGCGAACCCGACAAAAAAAATCGATCCTGTCAAACCTTTTGCGTTAATTACTTAATACATTTTGTTTCTAGCCAGTGAGCTGATTTTTTTATGGAAAGATATTTTGTTATTAGGTACTAAGTTTAGGTGGCTATTTCTATATATTATACCAAATGATTCTCACCGATTTGCCGCCCTTCGAATAACTGCCGCCCCCAAGCGACGCTCAATCTGCCTACCCCTACGGGACGTCACTGTATAATTGTTACAATAAGTGAGCCGTCTAAACCGTCAAAACTGTCTATCTCGCTTTAAAAGTTGACAGCCAAGAGAGGTGCTGTTAAAACACCTTTTGACAGTTCAGAAAGTTAACTTATTGTAACAATTATTAACCTCCTAAATACATCAATATGATAAACTACCCTCGATAGCTGTCAATAGCAGCCGTGTATATAGAATTAACCCGCTGATACGCACTACCAACAAAGATTTCGGCAGGCAACGATTTTGAAAAATGCTGTCAAAAATGTTATTACTTATTATATTTACTTCCTCTATCTGCCACGTCATATAAAAAGTGTATCGTTTATCTACCCCGCAAGACGCCACTGTTGTGTACATATAAATGATGTAATACTTACGATCGTTTAATTTTTTCAATCAGTAATATTCAATATCCACAGACATTGAAAATGTCGGAAGGCGAATCCTGGAATAAATACTAGACCAGTGGTTCTCATGTGCGGCCACCAGAGGATTTTGCTGCGGCCACCAACATAATTTTCAGTATTTAATTTGATTAACTGGCCTAACGTTAATTAATATGTGTTATTGGAAATGAGTCATGACTAGGGATTCTAATCCCGGGATCCCGAGCTATTTTCGATACCTATGAATCCAGGGATTGATAAACATAATCCCGAAACTTTCGGGATTGATTTTTTTGTATCAATTTTTATGGAAAATAAAATAAAAACGAAAATATAACAAAAAAAAATTCTTTTAATAACAAATAACTACTTACATTAGAAATAAACTGAGTTTGAATGAAGTTTGATTTATACCCATGTGTAAGTTGATGATTCATTTTATTTTTTCACATAAATTAATAAAAATGAGAAAGATTGTAAAAAAGCAATGCTTCGCACTATTAACAAAGTAATTCCACCATGATCTCATACGTTTTACGGCAGTTTCATATTTGGGCTGACTAATTAGATTTATGAAGCGGAAAGGCCATAAGTACACCATGATCTGCTTTACTATTTTAAATCTCGCTAACCCATTCATTAATTCTTTACTATCAGAAACAGCAATCTCATATTAAAATCACATTATTATTTATATTACAATATTATTTAATCCGTTAAACTTGTGTATTTCCAAGATTGACGGATACTCAAGCAGTTGTCGCTGTGCAAAATGAGCAAATTGAAAGCTTCAAAATCGAATCAGGTGTGAGACAAGGGGATGCACTATCCACTATGGTATTTAACCTTGTGGTGGAATCCATAGCTCGTGAAACCAACATAAGAGGATGGGTAGATAACAGTACAACGCAGATGTGCGCTTATGCTGACGACATAGTAATTACAAGCAGATCCAAACAAAGGTTGATCGACCATGGTGGCACTATGAAAATAAAAGTAGAAAACGCTGGGCTGCAAATAAACCAGTCAAAAACTAAACATATGGTCAGCACACGCGATCAGGTACCGCTGCAGAATATAGACATAGGACAGCATGCATATGAAGGGGTGGACAAGTTTACGTATCTCGGATCCAGCCTAAATACGCAAAATAAGACAGCAGAGGAGATAAAAATCCGCCTTATCTCCGGGAATAAATGCTGGCATGCCTGCAAGCGACTGGTGGGGTCGAAAATTCTAGGCTGAAGAAGTAAACTTCTAATTTATAAAACAATTATAAGGCCAGTGGTCACTTATGGCTGTGAGACTTGGTGCTTAACTCAAAACGAGGAAAACAAATTAGCTGTCTTCGAGCGCAAAATACTCCGAAAATCTTTGGACCCACGTTGGAAAATGGGAACTACAGAATAAAAATGAACCACGAGTTGGAAGAGCTGATTGAACAGCAAACAATCATAAGATACTGTAAGTCCCAAAGACTACGATGGGCGGGACATGTGGAGAGAATGCTTGAAGTTAGAGCGCCAAGGATCATGACGAAGTGGCTACCCCAACGGAAGAAACCCAGAGGCCGTCCAAGAAGGAGATGGGCCGACGCCGTATAAGTGGACTGGCTTCATATAGGAAGACCCGATAACTGGAGAAGTGTGGCGAGAGACCGGAGTGAGTGGAGAGCGGTTGTGGAGGATGTAGCGCCGTGGAAGAAGAAGAAGAAGAATAAGAAGAAGATTTCCAAGATTGAACGTATACAATATAAACAATAAATGTCTTAAATAGTATAAATTAAACTAGATTTATTTTTGACCGATTTATCAATGTTATTTGTAAATATAAAAATTTTATATTAACAATGGAAAAAATGCCAATCCCGGGATTGTCAAATTGTAATCCCGAAATCCCGGGATCAGAATTTCGGCTCGGGATTGGATTCCCTAGTCATGACCAAGTACTTAAAAACCATCTTAATAATACCACGGTTGAAAAATGTTGGTCGAAGTTATATGTTGACCAAGAATCAAGTCAATTCAAAGAATTGGCAACAATTGCTTTATTAATATTGTCGCTTTTTACTACTATTGTACCTATACTGTGAAAGATCGTTCGGTGTAATGCACTTAATAAAAAAAACAAATATCGAAACCAGTTGACAGATAGAAGCAACCATGCGGCTCGCATTGGAAAAAAGTAAAATTGAGGAATTTCCATTTGCATTATTTTTAAATAAATAGATATGTACTAAAATGTTCAAATGACTTTCATTAAATGGACTTGTCTTTAAATAGATTGATCCATTTTTTTTTGTAAATAAAATTTATCTTTAATTATTTCAATCACAACAAAAGTGAAATATGGTGCGGCCACCAGACGTTTCCAAATAACTGTCAATGTTAATTGTGCGGCCACAGTTAAATTTCACGTGAGAACCACTTTACTAGACCCAAACCGTAGTATGAAATGGTACACAACTATCATTAAACATAATTTATATTAAGTACTAGCTGAAGTACCCGGCTTCGCACAGGGTCGCTTCGTGGTTATATTTATCTTAGATAATTAAAAAACAATAATTATTTTTTTAATATTAAAATATCCGTGTAATACAATATGGCAATAAGAAAATAATTCTAACATGAGCGTGCGCACAACAACTGGTCAAAATTCCATCGCAATCGGATGAATAGTATAAGAACGCATACGAATAGAATAAGATAGAATAGAAGAAAAAGAAGAAGAAAATGGTTGTATCCATTCATAAACCTTTGCAGGCGTGACCACAACACTTGATCAAAATTTCATTGCAATCGGATGAATGGTATAGGAACGCATACGAATAGAAGAAGATGATTTTCTAATTCATAAATCTTCGTGGGCATGCGCACGACAACTCACCAGAGATTCATTGCAATCGGATGAATGGTATAGGAACGCATACGAATAGAAGAAGATAGAATAGAAGAAGAAGAATATGTTGGTTGTACTAATTCAGCAACCTTCGCGGGTGTTAGCACAATTACTGACGAAAGTTTTATTGCAATCGGATGAATGGAATAGGAACGCATACGAATAGAAGAATGTAGAATAGAAGAAGGTGGTTGTACTAATTATTCAGAAACCTTTGCGGGTGTTGGCACAACCACTGACGAAAGTTTCATCGCAATCGGATGAATGGTATAAGTACCATACGAATAAAAGAAGATAGAATGAAGAAGAAGACTGTACTAATGCAGAAACCTTTGCGGGTGTTGGCACAACCACTGACGAAAGTTTCATCGCAATCGGATGAATGGTATAGGGACCATACGAATAAAAGAAGATAGAATGAAGAAGAAGAAGAAGATGATGATTTTTCTAATTCAGAAACCTTCGCGGGTGTGCATACAACCACTAACCAAAATTTCATCGCAATCGGATGAATGGTATAGGAACGCATACGGGACAGACAGACATTCATTTTTATTTATAAGATAAAGCCTATACTCTTCGCGCAAGTGCAAGCAATAAGTTGACAAAGTTTTATCGCAATCGGATGAACGGTATGGCAGCGCATAAAATACGAACAAAAACAAACAAATTTTGATTTTTATATATTAGATTAAGATCTTTGTAAAAATAGCTATGTGTCAATAATGACGTGTCAAGCTTCTTATTAAACTATTTTTTTTAAATTACAAAATAATGTACTTAAAGATTTTTATAATAATTCCCGAAACAGATTGCCATTTTTAATTTTTCCACGAGACGGAGCGGTAGTCTCGAGTATTTTACGAATCGGAGCCGCGCTCCGTACGTTCCGGTTCACTTCGAGTGCTGCCACTGCCGTGATAGTATCCCTTGAACAATCACCATATCAAGCAAAGAGTCTCAGTCTATAGGCGCCTTATGTCTGTCTAATCACAGCGTCCTGTCGTATCATTTATAATTACGACTCCGTGAACCACGGGTCGTATTTTGAAAATTTGCGTCAGTGTCATTTGTGATTTTGCTCAGACTGGTTCCAGATAGTACCAGTAAATTTAATTATTGTAGATTATGTGTCAGTTACGATTACGTTTAGACAAATATTGTTTAAATAAACTTTTCGGACTTTCGACTTGGCAAGTGTAAATATAAGAACAAAATGTAATTGATTGAATTTATAAGAAGTGCGTAATAATAAATGATAAACATTAGTTCACTTAGGTATCATTTTGACATATCTCCAACAAATGTCGCGGTTTAATTCAGTGAAATAAATTCAAATATAAGTAACCCTACCTACGAACGATAAAAATTCTCTTCGACATTCAAAAATTCGAACAGTGCTTATTTTTTTTTCTGAAAGCTATCGAATATTTCAGTACACAAAACGATAAAAATAATATTTAAATATTTTCGGTAGGTAGGTAGCGTAAAAGAAATAATATAATTTAAAATAGTCAAAAACAGCACAATATCAAATAATACAATACGTAATTAATAATATAATAATTTTAATATAACCATAAAAGTATTACTATTT
Source organism: Rhyacophila brunnea (assembly GCF_057557595.1). Lineage (NCBI taxonomy): Eukaryota > Metazoa > Arthropoda > Insecta > Trichoptera > Rhyacophilidae > Rhyacophila > Rhyacophila brunnea. The sequence continues at coordinate 21,959,804 of NW_028232904.1, read as the reverse complement.
TAATATTGGAGCTAATTAACTTCAAGAACATTTTTAAATAATATTTTAAATAATTTCAAAATATAAACGATACGTTATAATATTATACAGTTTTATTTTTAATAAAATAAGTGTTTTAATAGTATAATAATAACTATAATAGAATATAGGTATATTTAAAATGGGTTTCGAATTTACGAGAAGACAATGGATGACGTTGATCGCAATGTCCATTGCGGACTTTTGCAATGCTATTTGCGTCTCTCTGCAGGCGCCATTTTATCCACAAGAAGTAAGTGATTTTTAATTAAATAAACATAATATTATCATCAATAATGTCCAGTTATAAAGGTCATCACTCATAATATAGGGCAGGCTATAAGCTCTGTCTACATTTGGGCATTTTTTCGTTCGTTACGATGAACGCATAGCAGTACATGCGTAGTTTGCGCATTGCATGCCTCAAACCGGTAGCTCCATCACCGATGGACTTCTTTTCAACATCTTGATCAGTGTTGCCAACCGAATGATTCCGCAAAAAAAAATTTTAATAGTAAATTATAGTAAAAAGTCAAAAATACTATAATTTCGAAGTATTCAAAATGAAAAATGTTGTGTGTACTAATAGTTTTATATTTTACCTCGTTTTTCTTAGCTCGTATTCTTGTTTGTCCGGTGGTTGTTTATCCAGTACAAATCTTGCAAACGATTTTTAACTAACGTCCCGACTAGCTTGACATTTGAAACTTTTAGAATATATCAGAACACGATACCAATGCATTCTTTTAATACTTTTAGCCATCTTTAAATAGAATTGAATTCATTTTCAGTTAATTCTGTTTTGTATCTTTCGGAAAAATATTCGTTAAAAGTAACATTTACTACTCACTATTATTGGTTGCTAAGTGGGTCCTAGCAACTAAATTATTAATATATACGTGCGTTACTATAGAAATCAATATGAAATGTCAAAATGACATTTCAGTATTCTATATTATTCATTAATACATAGAATTGTCAAGTTTCATATAAACTTTCAACAGAAAATTTAAAAACGTGGTAGGTATATAAAAAGTTCTTTTATCTTGTAATTATTTACAAGTATTATGAAAAGATAACCACACTGCTTTTCTTGAAATTTCTAAAACTATTTGACTTGGTTGGCGCGGTGCGCAACACACTTTCAACCTAAAGCATATTGTGAAAAAACTACTCACAGTTAAACCAGAATTAATTTTTTTAAATGAAATGGAAAATGGAGTGTTCAAATGTAGATATATCTATTATAAGGATTTCAACCGTGGATACAATAATTGTCAGGATCCCGGGACAATACAAAAAACAGTGAAATGTTGACTCTCCTGCACCGGTATAATTTATGCAATCAAAAAAACATCAAACTAAAACTAAACGTAGCCTTTTTTTTCCATCGACATTATGGTGATACTCCAAGATATGATTATCATTCTGCGAATTCTTTCAGGCCATTATGACAAAATTAAGCGGCGAAACCTGGAAAATAAGTCCAACGGTTTGTTTCTTAACAGTAGATAAGAACAAATAATATGTTTTTCTGCCCTAGGCCAATTTCGTTGCATTTGCAACGTCGTCCTGCCAATGTAAACATGTCTTCGTCAATAAACTTTTATTATGTAAATAACAACATTTTCTTTGACGTAGATGACGCAATCGATTCGTAAGAACATTTTAAAAGGGGTCTCGAAACAGTTCAAACTATTCATCAAATTATACCAAAAGATATTTATAATTATTATTCTTCGTCTTATTGTGCCATCCCCTAACGGAGGTCGGCCACCATCAAAGCGATCTTCGATTTGTCGTCTGCTACCTGGAACAGTTCAGTGGAGCTGCACTCGTACCAATCACGGAGGTTCTTAAGCCACGAAATGCGGCGCCGTCCTCTGCTACGCTTACCATTGATCGTTCCTTGAATGACAAGATGGGAATACTGTACTTTTGTCCTCTCATAATGTGGCCGAGGTACTGTAGTTTCCTGGTTTTGATACTATTATTATTAAACTTTTAAAATAGCCTTCAGCGCTTTTGGATAATGGTCCTGGTGCACAGTTTGAATACCACTGCTCTAAATCAAGCCTAATATTATAAGAATCACTGAAACCAGTTTTCCATTTTGTCATTGTTGTAGGTATACCTACCTACAAAATGTATAAAAGAACTTTCTCATTTCAGTGTTTGTAAGAAAATTAAATGATTAAGCTCCATCTTTATAGAATAAAGCTTTTGAGTGTTTTCTACTTAGAGCTTTTCCGTCGAACTTCTTTGCATCACATTATCACCACGACTTGGGTCTTCAAACAAGGTTTCGCTTCAAGAGTCTGTTTGGTTAGTCTTTCTGGATCCATTCACGGTCGTGACCGCCCATCTCACCTATGCGATCTTGATGTCAACTCGTTTTACTTATTATTCGTATAAACGAAATTTCTGCGATATGGTACATGAAATTATATGCAGAGTATTGCATAAGTTTTGCACCAATCAACTATTATTTATACTGACTGATAGTAATGTCATTAATGTATTTATAAGCAAAGAGATATCACTTTAAGAGGAAACTGAACGATAGATACATATATTATTAATAATGAAAATAGATTATTATATCAATAAATTAAAATATTTCTACTAGGTATATAAAGTTATTATAGCTTGTGACTAATTATTTTATTTATCTAGTTTTAGAATAGATTTCAATTTTTCTTATTCGTTCAGCAAAAATATATTTATTTATTTAAGAAAACAAGACATTGTGGACATACCAAATTTAAATTCAAGACATTCACAACATGAGATTCACATTATAACAAATATTACCCTCACAAGAGATAAGAAGATAATATAATAATAATAAAAAAAATCATATGTATATATATGTGTACAAGATAAAAAGAACTTTTTATACACAACGTTTTTAAATTTTCTGTTGAACCATATAAACTTGACTTGACTAGCTTAAGCGATCAAAAAAAATTGTACTTGACATGTCATATTGATTTCCATAGTAACGCACGTATATATTAATGATTTAGTTGCTAGAACTCCAGACCCCTAGCAACCAATAATGGTGTCGAAATAACTTTTCATACAAAACAGAATCAATTGAAAATGAATTCAATTCTACTTAAAGATGGCTAAAAGTATTAAAAAATGTATTGGCATCGTGTTCTGATATATTCTAAAAGTTAATAAAAATACATATCACGTCACTGAAAATGTCTACGTCTTTGGGGAGCGCATTGACTAGTCTTGCACACCTCGCTAATGGTGCCTGATAGGCTTAACACGAAGAAACGGTTCCGATCCAGAATAAAATATCATGGCTGTGACCACGTAGGTAATTGACAGGTGCATGTAAATTTTAATTCTTTAGTACGCCAGGATTAGAAACCATCCCTCGCGATAACAGACAAAAAATTCAAAAACAGAAGTGACCTACGAGATTCAATAAAGTGAAAAGTAAGCATGCCTTGTAGAAAGGCAGTCGGAAAATGATCATTTGACAAATCACCGAAAGGAAAATAGCTATATGTCTTAAAATAAAGACATCGAAGAAATTTCATCTGGACGCGTTCTAAAATAAGCTTATAGGAAACCTCATAAGGACACCTGATAATCGACCCATATTCAAAAATGATACGCACTAACGAGACGTAGAGTACATATACGTATGATATTTGGATTCTTGGATGGTTTGGCTTGTCGCATGATGAATCCTAGAAGCTTACTTGGAGTGAGAACTGTCGAAGTTATATGCGAGTGAAAAGATAACGAAATATCAAAAATGAATGTACTTTTTGACAGAGGAAAGAGAAATTCGAAACAATTCCACTTGACACTGGAATTTATAGTTATAAAACAACATCGTCATTTTCTCTTGATCTTTTCAATAACCTCAGCTTTTGCTTGGCAATTCGTCATACTTTAATACTATACTAAGTTTCAATGTATTATCAAAATGTATATTTATTTAATAAAACCTTGTATTATTTATGGTCCGGAAACTTGGTAACTGGCAAAACATGGAAAGAATGCTGGGCTCAGTTGAGCGTAACATGATCCACGGTATCTTCGGAAAAATCAATGATAAAACCAGGATGCAGTACATTGTGCCGAAGTCACAAAACGTACCTATAGCCCATAAAATTGGTCCTAATTAGATGTAGTTCATTGCCAAAGAAACTGACATTCAGGAAACCGAAAGGAAACAACGTGGTACAACATCAGAAGATAATGTCAAGCTGAATTTATAAACTTTTTATGTACAAAATTGTAGGGAAGGATTAGGACAGGCTTGAATAGAAGTACATAGATGCGAGAGGAGGCTTAGACCAACATAAGGTTCTAGTGAAGAAGAAAAAATTTAATACAATTGATAACCACGTATCCTCGTGAGATTTCTCTAAAAACGTTTACTTACACTTAGGTGGTTCCGACTTCGTTAACAGAAATTTCCCAGTATTTACATTTCTTAATAAGATTGGAAAAAAATCACTCTCGTTTTGACTTTCCATATTATGATCTAAATAAATTCGAAATCTTCAATAGAAACAGTGTAAAAAATATTATATAACGCTAGATACTAAATACCGGTAGACAGTGACGTCCCAAGACAAAATGCCGCCCCTAGGCAATGAGAAAATGCCACCCCATTTTTTATACCGTATTTTTTATCATCCTTTCATGACACCAATATCTAAGAAATGTGTCGCATGGATACATTACTAACAAGTCCTACACCACTTTAGGCCATCCTCCCACGGCGCAACTTATGTCCGTTGAAACTGAAACTAAAATTCCAGCCAGTATCTAGCTAATGTATTTCAATGGCGGCTCGCTGACGGCGAGACTGGAATATCTCAGCTTCAAAACGGTCGCGAAGAGATGCGACATGCTAGTCGCGCGGTCTCTGAAGTTTCCAGTCACCGTAAAACAGTAGTACCAACATCATTAGATTTCGGTGAAAAATCATATTTTATTACCAAAATTGGTAGCACTTCGTAAAGCCGCTAGCGTCATATCGTAAAAACCAAAACAACCAGAGACGTGAAAAGTAAATATTAATCGGAAAATTAAAATAACATAATTGTAAACGCTGCAGCGCGCGTATTGTCAGTTTTTATACAACACAGCTGACAGTCCAGTTTGATAGTTTGAGGTTATGTGATTATTATTTCAAATGGGTTTCAGTAGCGCCGTGTGCGAAGCATCACATTGGTCAGTTTATGAGTTCCTTCACAAACCAGTTCCATCAGATTTCAGTTTCGCCGTGGGAGGATGGCCTAAGGACATCCTCCCACGGCGCAACTTATGTCCGTCGGAACTGAAACTAAGATTCCAGCCAGTATCTAGCTGATGTATTTCAATGGCGGCTCGCTGACGGCGAGACTGGAATCTCTCAGCTTCAAAACGGTCGCGAAGAGATGCGACATGCTAGTCGCGCGGTCTCTGAAGTTTCCAGTCACCGTAAAACAGTGGTACCAACATCATTAGATTTCGGTGAAAAATCATATTTTCTTACCAAAATTGGTTAAATGTTAATTGGAAAATCAAAATAACCTTATGTAAACGCTGCAGCGCGCGTGTTGTCAGTTTTTGTACAACATGATTGATAGTTAAGTTTGACAGTTTGAGGTTATGTGATTATTATTTCAACTGGGTTTCAGTGGCGCCGTGTGCGAAGCATCACATTGGTCAGTTTATGAGTTCCTTCATAAACCAGTTCCATCAGATTTCAGTTGCGCCGTGGGAGGATGGCCTAAATCTTCATCACTTATCATATATAATTATATAAATCACTTAAATGCCATCTCTACTTCAATAGACAAATATTGCAAGTCCACGGTTTCAGATAGGTACATTTTAAAATACATGTAATAACTTCCAAAACTCGCGAGTGACCGGCAAAAATATTTGGATAAATTTTAAATTTGGTAAGTATGTACCTACCTATAATTCAAAGGTAATTCGCAAATCTGCGCATGTCATTGTCCAAGGACAACGGTAGTAAGCTAGACATCGCGAACCCGGCACAAAAATTACAGGCATATTAAATCTTTTATAGTAATTAATACACTTTGTTTCTTACCAGTGAACTGATTTTTTTTTTTAAATGGAAAGATATTTCCGTTATTACTAAGTTTAGGTAGCTATTTCTATATATACCTAATGGTTATCATCGATCTGCCTACCCACACGGGACGTCACTGCCGGCAGACAGTAAAAGTTTGCAACGATGAAAGCTTTCAGGAGAGAAAAAGCTTCCGTTCAGTTGTATCGTTTATCAACAATACTAAATTGAGATTTTTGTGGTTGATGAATTTTAAATTTTAAATAAAAGCATCAATATATTATCCAGTAACTTCCACAAAAATGGCCTCCCTTAGGTGAATAGGCCGGAACCGACATTAGCGGTCTTATAACTAGGAGTTAGTGAAATATGTAATAATATAATCAATGTACTTAGTTCATCTATATAAATTTTATATGTAAGTTACCAAAGAAAAAGAAAAAATCTAAATGTTCACACGTTCCTTGTTCAATTAGATATCTCCCAAAATAACATAATATAATACTGTCAATGATTATCAAATCCGTGAGCATGTCTTTATCAAAGGTAAAGTATGGTCAATTACTGAATTATAAATAAATAAATACATGCATAGGTAGATTGTGTGAGACACACACGAAATTCTATGTTTAGTTGCGTCATTTTGTCAGTGATTAATATTATTTATTTACATAATATTAATATGACATATGTCATAAAATGTAGTTAAATATCACAGTGTTATGCAAGGTTGACATTTTATTTTGTTTACTATACATCAGAGTAGTACACTTTGACTACAGTGTTAGATTTTTGCATTATTGGGCATGTCCAATGCGACGATATCAATCGACCATAGGCGTACAGGAATTTAGTCGTTAAAGTGTAAAAAAGCGTGAACATTTAACGTTTTAAAAATCCAAAATACCCGAATTTTCGGTATTAATAAAGCACATTGGTTTATGTTTTTGAAAATGAATTATAAGTTATGTGCTGCTAAAATGCAAATATATTGAGTGAATCCAACAGAGGTGAAAAAATACTAAAACGAATTTCATCAAACATATTTATATAAGTAATTGTCGCGATGAATTATCATAATATTATTTCGAAATATAAAACATCCGCGACAAAAATGTTCAATTATACTATAATTATTATTGATGGCTGTACAAGCGTTGAATTTAAGAAGCTTTTCCTGTAGCCCGACTTATTTGCATTTGATGAACTTTTGAGGGCTTTAGTTAAAATTATCAATATATTCAAATTATTTGTAAAAAATCACTAGTTCTACAATTATTATGATAAATATAAATTTTTAAATGTCAACCGAATGGTTCCATGACAAAACAGAACATGACAAAACAGAACAACGATAAATATAATAATATGACCTTTAAGGAAAAATATAAATTTAATATTGAACTTGTCCGATCTCTATTATGTTGATATCTTTTAATAGCACAGATTTTCAATACGCCATAATAAATCAAATCATATACATAATTTCTGCATTCCTAATCGCCAGAAAGCCTCAAATAAACGGGACTTTGCCGGCAAGCTTAGGATATATCATCTTAATCAATATAATATGTTCAAAATGATTGGGTGACTAGGTACAACAAAATAATGACCTAACCTAATCCAACCTAACCTAAATAGATTCCACAAAAATTAATATTTCATTTTTCCCCTGGCTGTTCTGTTTTGTCACCGTTCTGTTTCTTCATGTTCTGTTTATTCATGGAACCGATCGAAACACATTATTCGAGCTAGTTACCACAAAATGACAAACTATAACTGCTGCAGACACTAATGACTTTATAACTGTGGTGCGAATTGATAATTAGAAATTATTATGTGTAAATATGACCTTAGGCTATTTATTGATAATAGAGAAAACGTGTAACTTTATATAAATCAATTAAAACAAAAAAAAATATAATCACAATCATAAACTACAACAACAAGGTTCAACGTCTTGATAAACCGAAATAATTACTTCGATGTGATAAATTTTTGAACACATTAAAATTAATCAAAAATATATCGCACCCCCAGTAAAATACTGTAGTAAGTCAAAAATTGGCATTTTGCAGGAGAGCCATTTGAAGTTTCAAATATTCTTTGTAAATACAGGAAAAGTCTGAATGTAAAAATTATTACTCATTTTTATGGAAAAACATGATCTATTTTCAACTGTATTCATCATTTTTCTCTAAAACATATACAAACGGAGATATTTGAATATTTCTGAGTTACGACTGTATTTTATTAGGATATTTGACAATTTCATGGTAAAATTTGAATCAACTCAATACTTTCTATGTAAATTTCCCTACCATCACTCTAATAATTTCAACTAATTTGTTGGGCACTGTAAAGGAAGGTTTTCAAAATATTAAGTTATGGTATAATCTTTAAAGATTTATTGAAAAAAAAAGAAAAATACAATTATTAGTTCAAAACAACAAAAAAATACTTAATTATTTAATTTAATGGGAAAATAAATTTTTTACATACGATTTTTAATTTTTAAACATCACTTGGAAGAGAAGCAAAAAATCATAATAAAATTCACGATGTTTAGCGGTGCAGAGGAAAGCAAATCCTTTTTTTTAATTGTCGTTATTTTTGGCCACTCTTGATATGCTTTGGATATATTGAGACCATCCATTGGTAACGGTTTGCCTATTTGCTGTTGTCGAACATTCAATTTCCTACATTCTTCATGATAACTGGTTTTAAAAAAAATAATGTATGGATAGTCTCTGTCTACTTTTATAACTTTAATCTTCTGCCACAAAACTTTTTCTGCATTTTCATCCTTTTTCTAATTTTTACCGATTTCATCTGCTAGTTTTTTCATGTTGAGAAAATTATTTGTCGTCATGGGTTTAACTATGTATGGTTGTCCTGTTTTCTTACTTGTTTGTACAATGGTAATCATTTGGCTGGGCACAAATATTGGTCCACTTTTTAGAGCCCTGGTTTTCTGCTGCTCAATTGTAGAATGGACGATATCGCCTTCATTTTGTTTATGCCCGGTGACCAAAAACTTATGAGAGATCGTTGTATTCTTTTGTGAATTCCCGGTGGCATATAAATACATTGCAGCAATGTATTTATTTTTATTCTGCCCGGCACAATTGTCACTGTAAAAAATAAAATGCTCATTGTGGTGATATTTTTTACATGCATTGTAATCGAGTACACAGCTACCAATTTTATTGGATCCTCATGCAGCTTGACTCTCGTCCCACATGTATCAGTTTGCAATATTTTCAGTGATATTATAGACTGTACGATTGTACATTGCCAAACTTTCGTTTAGAAAGTTGACACATTTCCGCAAGGAAGCGGTAAAACAGCCTGCAAATCATATACAGCTACATTAATGACGCTATTTTGGCCATTAGTTCGGGACTCTGCTACGTCTTTGATCTTTTCATCCCTTGCCTCTTTTTTCCAGGTTGATGTGTCTCATATTTTTCTTGAAGTTGTTTTTTTTCATCTGGTGGTGAAGAATTATTGTATAGGTCGCATTCAACGCACAAATCTTTTTTTAGGCTTAAAGAAGCCAATATTAAATTCGTCATTAAATATAGATGCGTATAATAGTGTTCTTTTCCAAATGGCATATTGCTGTCAGCTTGTTGTTTTTTGTATAACCGATACATTTCAGCAATTGTTAATTTACCATCTAAATACAATTTGGACGTCTGTGCACGCAAATAATGTTACTCGATCACTGGGAAAGACTTAATGTGAGCTCTTATATCATTTTTTTAAACATCACTAATTTTTTTGTGATTTTTGTGATCTCTTTGTTCTGAAATTGGCGTTCCGGAAAGAAGATCTCTTGTTTTCCATGCAGTGGAGCAGTACCTTTCACTCACCCCAAATGTGTTGATAAAGTATTTTTTGCATACTTCTTGTATTTTACTTCCATTTAATTGTTGATAACAAAAATTGTTGCCTCTGCTGCTTCCAGTTTTTTTTGTTTGAATACTTTGGAACAATAATATCCATGCAATTAGTGAGAAAATTACGCTGTATCTCAAGATTTTCCTGTAGTAACAGAGTTACAACAGTATTTTTTTGAAAAGTATTGTTTTAGTTTTTTAGAAAGCTTCTTGTAAAATACTGTCGTAACTTAGTTACAACACTATTTTATTATCTATTCAACAGTTTTCGGAAAGTAATGTACTGTATTAAGTGCTTTCTCTCCGACACTATTTGAGTTTGAGATACGATAGTATTTTATTAAAATAGCAAAAAAAAATACGAATCCAACCACATCCATAACTCGAAAACGCCCATTTCAGACTTACGACAGTATTTTACTGGGGGTGCGATATATAAATTTCGGTCTCTCGAGCAAGACAAAATATACAAAAAATACCAATTTAATTATCAATAAATTGCGCAGCTAAAATAAATTATATCGATATAACAAATTATGTTTTTTTTTCTAAAATAAACAGTATTTTCTATTTTAAAAAAAGATGGAGATAACATCCTAGTAGGTTTGTACAAAAACGAAATGGAAAATGACCTGTTTGGAATGTAGTAGAAATACAAACATAGACCCACGATGGCCGCGCTGCTTAAGTGTCAGCCTGGGTCTGACAAATACACATATTGTTTTTCAATTTGTGTTTGAGTCAGAGTATGGACCTAATAGGTTGAGCAAGTGGCTGACATCCATTTCTCGTAAAAACAAAATCTGTTAATACAAACCTCCACTCTGTGTAGGCCCGTATGATCATATTAGGATCGGACATGGTCGAAAGAAGAAATACGAACGGCTCTACTTTAGATAATATGGGTAATTAATTACAAATTGTGTGGTTGCTCATGCCATTACTTAATCAGTAGCGAAGGGCGGAGGTAGGCTGTTAAAATTGGTCAGTCAAAACGTATTTGTTTTCATTGAACTAAGACTACAATATAATGTCTGTTAGTTTTTAAAATTTAATTAAGCCCTATCTAATCCAAGCCGTGGTAGATAATAATCAAAAAATTGTAGGCAGGGTTTAATGAATTTAAAAAAAAACCAACCAACACCATCTGTAGTATGTGAACAAATAAGTATGACTGAAAAAGTATGCACCATTTTTGCCTAATCACCCATAGCACACCTGAAGAATTATGGTTTGTTTTAGTCAGGGTTTAATTGAATTAAAACAAAACTAACGAACACTATCTGCAAATAATAAAATTGTATTCTTATTTCAATGAAAACAAATAAGTATGGCTGATAAAGTTTAGTATGCACTATGTATGTCGAATCTTAACAGCCTACCTCCGTCCTTCGCATCTGATACATATATTGATGTTGATATTGTGAACATGTTTAAATATACCTATTATAATATATTATTTTATAAACTGATCTATGTTTTGCGTGACATTCCACAGATGACTGAAATTAAAATAAATAAATAATAATAAATTCAGCTAAGTATTATAATATACTTAATGAAGTTTTCATTAATATTATTATCTTGCAATATTTTATTGATGTATACCAAGTGACCCGAAGTTGTGGCGAAATGCGTATATGGAAATAAATTAGTTTTACACGCTTTTGGCGCCAGACAGAGATTGTGGGGATAGTAGAAAATATAGCAGCGTCGCAGGGAGTTTTTAAACCTTTTCGTAAATATTTACTTGGAAACGCAAATATGTTTTATAAAATAAAATTAGTTACCTTAGTTCTAAACGGAAACAACTCAAAATACTGTTTTTAAGGTAAAAATGTGTTTATTACAACGTTTTTATTAGGTCGTATTCTTGTTTGTCCGGTGGTTGTTTGTCCAGTACAAATCTCGCAATCGATTTTTAACTAACTTCCCTACTAGCTAAACATTTGAAACTTTTAGAATATATCAGAACACGATGTCAATGCATTCTTTTAATACTTTTAACCATCTTTAATAAGCAGAATTGAATTCATCTTCAGTTAATTCTGCTTTGTATGGAAAGTTATTTCAGAAAAATCCGTAAAAAGTAAAAGACTATTATTGGTTGCTAAGGGGGTGATCCCAGCAACTAAATTATTAATATATACGTGCGTTACTATGGAAATCAAAATGAAATGTCAAGATGACATTTCAGTATTCTATGTTTATTCAGTATTTCTATCAAGTATATCAAGTATCAAGTATTTTTTTGGATCATTTAAGCTAGTCAAGTCAATTTACCCATTTACTTGAAAAAGAAAACATGTCAATGAATAGGTATATTATTATTGTTACTAATAGAACAATAAACAGAACATTAAATGGACGCATGTTGGATTTATATGACTAATTATATTTCGTTCGGCATGCGTCATTTGCACCCGCAATCCGCGCATCGTCTATCCACGATCTTTTTAGACCATGCCTCAACTGAGGTATAGCCTTAATAATTTAGTTGCTAGCAACCAATAATAGTGGGTTGGATTTCTATATTTGTTTGTTTGTTTGTTTGTTTTTTATTTTCTTCATATCAAGTACAAGTTTGAGCATATTGAAAACAGAAATAACAGAAAATTTAAAAACGTTGTAAGTATATAAAAAGTTCTTTTTGTCTTGTAATTATTTTTTAATTTATTCAAAAACTTAGCAGTGCACAATGAAATTTTACAGTTTAGCAATTAATAATCAACCCAGACATTCCCGTTTACAATTGAATTACTTATTAATCCCAGAAAGGGTTACTCGGTTTAATTTTTTTTTTGTTGAATTGTAAAGAAAATCCGAATGGGAATGGCTGGAGAATCATTCAACTTAACGATAATTTTGAGGTGTTTTTGTATTATTTGTCTTTCACTATTTAATTCTTGACTGAAATGAAAATTGAAAATGTCCGTTTGGCTGAAACCGGTCTTATGTTAAATTTGAATTGTGGAAAAGTTACGAAAAACATTTATTAAGTATTTACGGGTCTAGGACGATTCGGCGCCAGGACAACTGGGCGCTACACATCGAATGAAATTCGAAAATAAATAAACGTTCGTGAATAATTATAGATACTTTTAAAAGTATATTTAATACTTACATATTATTATATTATTTACTACTTGGTGAGAATTTAAATATGCACACGTAAATAATGATTTAATTGTGCATATGTTTAAGTTCCGACGAGAAGAGAGTTATTTTATTTTTATATAAAGCTTCAGGCATAATAATTCTCAATACGCAATAAAAACCATTATGTTAAGAGCAAAACCAATTAAAACTACTAAGTAGTAGATAAAAACTTATTAAACTCCTCGTATACTTTCTGATCAAATCGTATTTCATTATCAAAATTTATTTCATTAATTAACGTTATTTCATTCGAAAGTACGGCGCCCACTTGTTCTGGTGTCCAGTTGTCCCAGTGCCAATAAAAACTATCTATCCACAGCGATAATACAATATGTAATGATTTGAGGATGACAGACATGTTTCGTATCTATATTTTTTGTACTAGGTACCTAATTATATAATTATTATCAATGTTTAAAAATATATAAACGACCTTGCAATTAAAAATAAATCAGTTTTGTTGTCCAATTAAAATAATCAGTAAATTATTGTGAATTATTCTGAATAAAAATGACAGAAAATAACTAATATCGATTGAATGTGTGATAGCCTGTTGATACGTAAAGTTTGGACGCCCTTCGAAAATTAGCCAGAAATGACGTTTGGTGGCTGAATAAACTTTTATTACCTGTAAAATTGTAATATTACGACAGCTCAAGGTGTATTAAGATCATGGCCCCCACATCCTGAAGCGGGCCCCCAGGCTAGGATCTTTGACCGGCCTCCCTACCTATCGCTAAAGATAAAGGTAGTGTGACGCTCTACAGTAGGTGTACGAAATGGTGTACGCGATATAATTAATATGTATAGGTATTTGTATATTTTAATACATCCATTTGAATTATAGAGTTGTCGAGTATCGATACACAACTAAAAATTAATTGCTACAACCACGTAATTTTAAATAATAGCAATATTGAGGAACAATAGCGTCACAGGCGACTTTTTTATATTAGAGAGAATTTGTGATGTGTGTTTATATCACTTTATTTAGTCGACTCGCCACGCCGGGCCCTTCCTGAGCCCGGGCCCCTAGGCTAGAGCCCTGCTAGCCCCCCCTTTGATTAAGATACGGCGAACTGCTTACGTACAATTTTCAAGACGCGCCTTAACGTCCAGGCATAGACTACGTGGACAAAGTCATACAGTGGCGTCGATAGGCAAAGTATCTTAAACAGGCAAATACACCAAAAATTGTAAATTGACATACACACCATTCATTGAAAATTGGATCATTTCCACGAAACCTACTCTCAAACACTGGTGGTTTTAGATAGGTCTGTGGTACTGACAGGTTTGGAGGCACCCTTGTGAAAATTCTACTTGTGCTATCGACCGCCATAACAACGTGTACTGTCAGCAACAAATCGTCGAGGACAGAAAGTCGCTGTAGTCGCACGTAGAAGTGTCATGGCGGCAACGCATGCTAGAGGCGTGTTTAAATATTGTAGAGGTTTCCCTTTAGATGCGATTTATTTCCTTTTTCGCAATAAACCAAAAGTTTACTAATAATAATTCTAACACCACTCCTGATCGTTTTAGACATATTTTTATTATAAAATGTTTCAAAATTCTTAAATTAATACATTCGTACACAACGGGAGCGTAAAATGAAATGAGACATTTGGGGGCGTTTCTCATATTTGAAAACGGAAGTGCATATATCTGCACTTGAGGGGAAAGTTAGTTCACAGTTTTAGCATGTCGACAATAAATTCTTGTTTGACAATAATAAAATAGGTATTACAGTACAATAATAGTTATGTTGTCAGATTTTTTACGCTTCGATTATTTTTTTAAAACTAAAATGCGACCCTATCAACTGCTTCATTAAAAACCGCCACTGCTTTCATAAGTAAAGTTATAGTATTCGTATTCATTTCTTCATTCGCTGCCCCTATGCAACACATGACCTACCTACCTCCACGGAACGTCACTGATGTTATAATATCTGATCGACCGTCTTCGAATGCTTAGAATTATTTCATCATACAAAAATTATAAAGAATGGGAGAAACTATCATAAACATATTATAACAATATTATTTTGTGTCTTTTCAGGCTGAAAGAAAAGGCTGTTCGGCAACAGAATACGGGCTGGTCTTCGGTATCTTCGAACTGGTTGTCTTCCTGGTGAGCCCCCTCTATGGAGCACATCTAAACAAATTGGGGCCCAAGCTGCTATTCAATGGAGGAATCCTTACAACTGGGACGTGTGCTATCTTATTCGGGTAAAAGCTCTCTTTCATATTAAAAGACTGCCCATCGGTCGCCATAACCCATAATATGCCGCCAACGCAAATGCAGAAACTAAATCTAAACAAATCGTTGTTTTTATCACTACTTTCTTGTTGTTTATTTATTTATTTATTTATTTTAGAAAACAAAACATTGTGGACATAACAAATCAAAATTCAGGACGTTCACAACATGAGATTTACATTACTTATAACAAATATTACTCTCATAAGAGAGAAGAAGAAGAATTATAATAATAAAAACATTAACAATTTTATACAATAAAATAATGTTTCAAAAACAAAATGCAAAGTACAGTCCTACAAACTTAGGAAACTTAAAGAACCGTCAAAAATGGAACTAGAGTCTGTCTTCTATAAGCTGGCGTGCCGGTTTCCCCCCGCTTCAGCATCAATATCGTTCCCTCCCGTTGAAAACGTGCAACAGTTGAACGCGATAGCACAATGCTTTTCGTGTGACGTGTACGCCAGTTTATAGAATATACTCTACCATATGGACGCCATTCGAATGTCAGATTCTGTCCAGTTGATTGGGTAGTTTTCGACAATGGCTCCCCCATCCATTCTAGAGATAAGTTTGTAGGTTAAAAATGTCTATGACTTTAGGGAGCGTATTTACTAATCTTGCACCCCTCGCTAATGGTGACTGATAAGCTTGACTCGAGCAAACAGTTCTGACCCAGAATAGGTCATGGCTGTGACCACGTAGGTAATTAATAGGCGCATAATATAAATTTAAATTCTTTAGGACGCCAGGATTAGAAACCATCAATCGTGATAGCAGGCAAAAATGTTTCTTCTGAGATAACTATTGAAAATGTAACCGTATAGTTTTTTCATGAATGTTTTTGACATTTTACCATAATATAGTAGAAAGACATTTTGCCATTTTGACAGACTTGCTTCGACTGCGTAAACACAAACATTTAGCAAGGAAGAAAATATTCATGTTAGAAAATTGGCAGACGCAGACAATTGAGCACAGACCAAAATTTTAATGATATTTGAATTCCAGAACTTAGTTTACTTTATGGTTTGAGCATTATTCTGAATAATTGGATAATAATAATAAATAATTACAAGATAAAAAGAACTTTTTATATACAACGTTTTTAATTTTTCTGTTGAATTATTATGCTCAATATGCTCAAACTTGTACTTGATATGAAGTAAATAAAAAACAAACAAACATAGAATACTGAAATGTCATTTTGACATTTCATTTTGATTTCCATAGTAACGCACGTACATATTAATAATTTGGTTGCTGGGACCACCCCTTAGCAACCAATAATAGTCTTTTACTTTTTACGGATTTTTCTGAAATAACTTTCCATACAAAACAGAATTAACTGAAAATTAATTCAATTCTACTTAAAGATGGCTAAAAGTATTTAAAAAATGCATTGACATCGTGTTCTGATATATTCTAAAAGTTCCAAACGTCCAGCTAGTCGGAAAGTTAGTTAAAAATCGATTGCAAGATGATACTGGACAAACAACCACCGGACAAACAAGAATACGAGCTAATAAAAACGTTGTAAAAATCCTTTTCTGTATCTATGTAAAAAGCGCTACAAATGTTGGGCTTGTCTTATGTACTTCCCGGGTCTTTTCGGATGTTACGGTATTAAAAACTTTGTTTAATTCTTTAGTTCGAAGCAGGCTTGGTAGTGGGTCTATTGTTTGGGCACCGCATTAGTTGAAGTATGGCCTTATGGTGGAGAGGGTTCAGAAGAAATTCTTGAGACTCATTTAATTGAGGTTCTATGGATAATATCCGTAGCTTTATCCAACTGAATTTATCTTAGGTATGCTTACATACTGCCGTTTGCAATTTAGAAGAGATCTTTATTTAGCTATGTATTTTTTTCGACTTATACGAGGTATAAATGAGAACTCTGCCATTCTGGGCAGTGTTGATCTGTTTCCCTGATAACTATCTAAGAAATAGAGAGCATCAGTTGTTTATTCTCCCAAGGTGCAGAACCAACCTGCCACTGGTCATGCCAATTGGGAGGGCGATCACTATGTTTAACCAAATTGCTTCGGGTGTTGATATATTCCACTTGCGTGAGGGTGAGTTTAGGTAGGCGATATTATATAAATTCTTAAAATTTGGTCTCCTTAGCAAACTTGGTGTACTTCTTTGAAGTTCTATAGATGTATAATTGTGTTTTCACTGCTTTTGTATATTTATATTTATAATTATGTTCTCTTTTTATATTTTCATTTTTATCGTTTTTATTACTTTTTTCTTTATAATAATGTTTCATGTCATGTTGTAAACGTCTTAAACTTATAATTTGTAATGTCCACAATATGTTAAAAAAGAAATTGAAATTTATATAATTATTAAAAATCCTAAAGGAGACACTCCAATTCGTATGTTTAATTATATCTGGACTTTATCAGGAAACCGTTACTATATCACGTACTCAGTGGAGAAGGGTGGAGGTAGGCTGTGGAGATCCGACATAAATAGGGCACACTGAACTTTGTCAGTCAATACTTATTTATTTTCATTAAACTGAGTGATAAATAAAGGATGTTCAATCACCAAGCATTCGTATAGAATGCATTTTTTAAAATAAGAAAACCAATTAATATAATTATTACATAATTACAATTAGCATAAAAATGTTATTTATCTGTTATATAATACTTCAACAAAATGATAATACGAATAAGTATATTAAATTATACTATTATTGTGACTTCCAAGTTATCTTTAGGTTGTTTATTAGAAAAGAAAGTAGTTAGTAACCTTTCCTACGTGATAATATAAACGTATCAGAAAAATATTAAATAAGCCAAACAGTCATTGACAATGAGTTCATTGAAAACAGAATGTAGGTACACAATATGTAGTTCTATTTGTTTATCTTTGTTGTGAGATGAATATTTATCGAGTAAAAATAACATTCTATAATATTTATGTATGGACGTACTTACTCTTGTAAATATTGTCATTTTAGACTAGTAAAATAACAACTTGGGTATATACCCACTTTCAATTGCGAAAACGGGACTGGGATAACTGGTCGCCAGGACAAGCGGGCGCCGCACTGTCGAGCGAAATAACGTTCATTAATGAAATAAATAGACGTTCGTTACGATTTTTGATAGAGAAAGTAGACTCATTGCATACATTGACCACATCACAAATTCAAGACGCTCACAACATGAAATTTGGAATGAAAAGTACAGGTTAATCAAATTAATAGAGAAAAAAACAAAACAAAAAATTATTTTATAGCAAAAGAAATAAAAAACAATAATTCAAGCATAACATAATCCTTCTCTTTCTCTAACGCATATTGCGAAGACTATGCGCATGCCGAATGCTTTCTCGCTCTCACTTATGGTTAGTGTTTGTTCAGGCGTTGAGGTACCTATTTAAAGTCTAAATCAGCGATACTCAACCTGCGGCCCGCGGGCCGCATACGGCCCTTTAAGCTTTTATGTGCGACCCGAAACATATTTATTATCAGGAATTTCGTATATCTTGAGATTCGTTTCGACTTTGACGCACAGATAGTGACACCCGAAGAGGATTGTCATTATGGTCCACATCAGATCTGGTATAAGAGTGTTGCTATTGCACACGATTAATAAAAAAAAACACGCATAACTTTTAAAATCTCAAAAATGTTTTGTAAAAAAGGGGGGGGGGTTCATGATTTTTTTCGTCACACTAATAGTGCTGCGGCCCGCGTTACTTTACAAATATATGTATTTGGCCAGAAGAAAAAAAAGGTTGAGTATCATTGGTCTAAATGATTAATTATTACAATAAACAAAAAGAATGGCAATACACATTTACCTCCGTTTCACACACAGCGAATTGCTCTGGTTCATTCACAGCGAATATTATCGCGTAACCATTGTTCGCCGACGTGTAAATGGAAAATGCGCACGCGATAATATTAGCTACGTGTGAAATGAGGGTAAGGGGGTAGACCTTAGACCAGTGATGTCCTCAGGGCCTAGGCAAAATGCCGCCCTTAGGCAGACTTAGAATACCACCCCTTTAATTTTTAATCTCAAATTATATGAAAAACTGTGCACACCTACCCATTTAATTATCCTAAACTATATACAATCAAATCAAGGATTACAGCATTTCCGTACAGGTCTGAGGCACTGATAAATTTGGAGACCCCGTTGTATTTTTTTTTAAATTGAGATGTCAGTACTTTCTAACGAAGTGACCGCATCGTCCGCTTCATAAAAAATCACCACTGCTTTCAAAAGCTGTAATGATCGTATTAGTTTCTTCACTTGCCACCCCTAAGCAACGCATGTCCTGCATACACCCACAGGACGTCACTGAGTTAGATAGTCAGTGATCAATGTGTTATAATTTAGTTTGGTTAACGCAAGAGAAACTTCTGTGAACACACCTCCATACAATCTATAAGATACTACATAAATGTATTCTTTTAATATGCCATCTTTTTTTTAGCTTGCTGGATAAAGTGAACGGTCATTATCCGTTCATCATCCTCAGTTTCCTGATCAGGATAATCGAGGCGATGGGAAATGCTGCCTTCCTGACGGCATCATTCGCAATTATCGCCAAGGAATTTCCCAATAATGTGGCCACCATGTTTGTAAGTAAAAAGTACCTGTTGGGAATTGTTGATTGTTTTCAGGATCGTAAATAAGCGACGTAGTTTTAATACACGATTAACTTTATTTATATTAATCTGCATGAATATCATTATACAGAAGGATCACATTTTATATGCGCGTGTGCTCTAAATAACCGATGATTACTATCACGCCACACACAGGTGCGGCATAAGAGGGGAAGAAGAATCTGTCTCCCTCTTACAAACAATAGTCGGTATCTAGCTTCGGCGGAGCGAGCGCTAGATGTCGACACGTACTTCTTTATTCTATTATATCATTCTATTAGACGGCTATATCTCAACAGTACCTATTATTGAAGTAATTCTTCTTTAAACCTCAATTACATTGAGCTTCTTTACGAGCTGTTTGTACGACTGTACAACAACGACTGAACAAGCTAACATGTTCGATGATTACACTGGGTGACTTTACAGGCAGATTATAAATTCGCCAACAAACAGCTCGTAAAGAAGCTCAATGTAATTGATGCTTTAGGAGCGTTTGGAAAATCAGATCAGAGTGTATTTTTGGCGTGTGGCATGTAACACATAATTAATTTTTTTTACACAAAAATAAACGCACTCGATCAGATTCGAACCACCAATTGTTCAGTTATCAAACGAACGCACTACCATTACGCCACAGTATGATACTCCAACCGTGACGATTATACAGTATAATATTATAGTTTAGAATTGTTCCGTTGCCTAGGCAGCGAATTTATTATTGTCGGCCATTTGCAATTCCTTACGTAAACAAACTATTAAACGTCATAGTGGCAGTTGTTACTTTAAAAATAAAAACAATGATAAATAATTATATAATTTAGTAATATAAGTTAAAGTGTATAGTAATAAACCAACGGAGTTCCAATAAGCGGTCCTTTTTCTTGAGTGTGTAATTTAACAAGATAATTAAGAGCTTGTCAAAGAATCTAGGTTATCGCAAGTTTTGATTTTGTTTTGTTACGCCAAAAAAGTATAACTCCTAACGCACGTACATAAGTACACACACCGATTTTTTTGTTTTATAAATTTTGATGTATCACACTTGATGTTCACCACTGATATTACTTGTAATATGTGAAACGTATTACGTTTACATAGTAAATACGTCTTTAAAGACAGTATAGGAGAAGGAGGAATTCGATTCAATTCAAATTCATCAAATGTTACGTATAAAACAATAAAATTGAAACAAACAACTATATTTTCTATTTTGTATCAATGTATTGAATATAATGTTATGTTTGCATAACTCCCTTCTCTATGATATATCCCCAATGACAATAAATTGTCTTTTGTTTAATTCATCGACACCCTAAGTTACTAATTATGTACCTACTTAGCCGGCTCTCACATTTAAACTCTCCTCGTCTGCCACACAGCCATAAATCAAACCTTCCAAGAACGTCGATCCGGTGTAGCATATGGAGACCGCGAGAAGCATGCAACTTGTCGAATGTCGATTGCTTTTTTGAACTAGATGTTTTTTAAGAACTAGAACTAAAAAGTCGTATTCACAGGGCTCGAAATGGACCGGAGCGCACCGGAGCGCCGTTCCTGTTCCTGAAATCGGTAAAATTATCGCTCCGTCTCGTGGAAAAAATAATTGGACCGTCTGAGCTGGATAGGCCATGTAATAGAAAATCTAACATACTTATTTTTATGAAATACACAAAAAATTGATAACTATGTCTTCTAACTATGCTAACTATGTATTGTTCTTCAGAAAACTGTCGTGCGCTCCGGTTCGTAAACTTTTCCATTTCGAGCGCTGCGTATTCAACAAATCTGTCAGAGTCAGCTTATTGTTAAGAATACGTTCAAGGCACACCTTATTGTTCCCATACACATTGTCTGGTATAATATTGAGTAGGGTAACGGAGATAAAAGATTTGGGTGTATTGTATGATGCAAAGTTCACTTTCAATCAGCATATTCTTGACATCAGTACTAGATCTAGCAAAATGCTTGGTTTTGTTATGAGGGTTTCAAAATCATTCGAAAACGTCCGAGTGCTACGTACATTATACGTATCATTTGTGTTGAGTATTCTTGAATATGCCAGCATTATTTGGAGTCCTAATAGGTTCATCCACACAATTAAGTTGGATCGAGTCCACAATAGATTTCTTAGATTTCTATACTTAAGGACATATGGGTTCTTTCCTTATGACAATGATAATAAAAATGAATTTCCCGACTCGTTTTCTTCTGGGTATGCTATCAATGCAATCCCTGTCCACCCGAAGAGTGATTGCTCTTTTAAAGCATTTCTTTTTACTTTTTCGTGGGTTCATTTACAATCCGTATATACTGGCAAATATTAATTTTCATGTTTCCACCAATATCACTCGTAACTCTACGGTCTTCAAGATACCTCGTCGCAGGACAGATGTTATGTTTCATGATGCTGTGTATCGTGCAATTAACTTATTTGATGGCACCATAAAGGTTGAATTATTTTTTTTATTAACTATATAATGTTTGTGGACGTATTAAATAGGTTAAATTTATAATTGTATATTATTATCATGTTTCTTTAATATTTACATAAACACATGCTGTCTTTTCTACTTTCTTGTTATATTAGTTGTTATTTGTAATTCAGATAGTTTTATAATGTTGTATTTATTATGTATTATGGCGCATTGGCCAATCGCTTTAATGCCGTAATACTCTTTTTCTAAATAAATAAATATTCGGTTGGTGTGATTTCGACTATTGCAATGTACCTGTACTACTAAGTATTATATTATTGATCATCCCCAATTTATACACCCTATCTAGCTGTGTTACATACACACACATATGTATAAATCCTTGTACATGAATAATTAAGCTTCACTAATATTACTTACTTACTTTTTCATATTTATAACATTGTAAATGATTCTAATAAATCATTCAACTCTGAGCTTTACTCTCCAAGTTTTTTCACTGCGGATCGAATTCTCCTGAGTTCTTTCCCTTTTATTTATACCGTGTACCTACCTATACTTTGAGATTATTTGACGAACAACACTGAGTCTTATTACTGACATACACCTTCCACTGAACCACGCTAAGGATCGTTGGTAATTCCGTTGCCGAAGACATAACAATAGTTCATATTTAGTTGGTGTTGGTCTTACACCAATAATCCTTATTTGAAAATGTTAATTTACAGGCTTCGCTGGAGACGTGCTTCGGCTTGGGACTCATTGCAGGACCTACGGTCGGAGGGGCGCTGTACTCCTTCGGGGGATACACGACCCCCTTCGCTATCATGGGGGCGGTCCTCTTCACTGCAGCAGTCATGAGCTACTTCGCTCTGCCAGTAAATGCCGACGTAGAGGAGGACACTGAATCAACAGGTAGGTACACCGAGATACACAATCTAATATTAATATCTAAATTCTACTATATTTTGGTTCTAAACGTAAGGTGAGAATTTTATTATTAGTTGTTAAGTTGGATATAACAATGATACCTCCACGCTTATACGTGAGTGGAGAACCCCTTAAGGGTAAGGTTCGAGCGAAGTTATGGATGCCACATTCATGTTTCTCATATTCCGCCAAAATCCTTCCATCGCCGTTTTATGCATAAGGTGCTCATATTAATTAACTAAAAATGTAATGAGGACACAGCGCGGGAATTTAAATTTAAATTTTACAAAATTTTTTAACCATACTCAGGTAAAGCCTTGGGTTGTTATTAAGGCAAGAGTAAGCGGGTTTTTTTTTAATATACCTCGAGAAGGGCAGGTAAAGAAACGCCCGGTAACCGCGAGACGCGCTTTTGGGGAATTCCTAAAACTGACGAATAAAATTTCTTCGGCTGATCTGACCGGCCAATCAGAGAGGTGCGTGATTCGCGCCTAATCCATCTAAGGATACGAGGGGTCGAAAAAGGGAGAAGAAAAGTAGTGAAGCCGAGGCCGTTGGATAGGAAGGACTGTGTGTCCTCGCGTACCATTCTTAGGGTTTTCGCCGATTGTGAAAAATAATTTGAGAGTTCGCGTGATACGTACGTGGAAGGATTAGATCCTTATTTTTTTAATTGCCACAGTCTGCGGCGCTCATTAATAACAAATTTAGGGCTGTGGCGAAATTATTAATGTGTATCATTGTGTTGTGTATGTAACTTTTGTTGTTGTGAACCCTAATTAATAATAAAACTTTCGGCAACGATTTGTCCTACGAACAACGTGCGTTCATCATTTTTCCATCCCGTCAATCCTGCATTTACCCCCAACTGTCAAGACCTACCGTACACTGAACGTGCTCTACCGGACTAAAAACCAGCTACTATTGACCGCCTTGAACTATTCTGAGCTAGTCGAAGGGTGGAAGCTGGCCGTGTGGCTCCCGCGTTCTGCCGACGGCACGCTACGAGGGCCTCATTGACGCCCGGTTGACCGGAGAGTCGAGCTCTGAGGTCGGATCGGCCGTGCGGCCCCGACTCCCCTCCCTACCCGGACTTCCGGGGTGTCAAATTTGGCGAGCCCAACGTGGACCTGTGACAGTTCTTGTCATGTTGGCAAGCATCTGTCAGAAATAGGGCAGTGAAGTACTGAAGGAGCTTCACCGGATCCACGACTTAGGAAATAGAGTCAGTGCTAAATTCAGTGTAATAAATTTAGTGTGCTTAAAGCGTTTTGACAGTTGACGTGGACAGTGACATTTTGACATTTGTGACAGTGCGAGGACAGTTGTTGTGGTTGGCATCTGCCACTCTGACGTTTGTGGCGTTGTGATCGTCCGCCATCTGGGAACAGTTGAGTCTGTTGATATCCGCCATCTTGGATTGGCTGTTGTGGTTGGCATCTGTCACTCTGACGTTTGTGGTGTTGTGATAGTCCGCCATCTTGAAACTGCTGAGTCTGTTGACATCCGCCATCTTGGATCGGCTGTGAGTGTTGTTATTTGTCGCTTTTGACAGCTGTCATCTGTCAGTTTGACATTTGGACATATTTTTTCAAGTTTATATTTTTTCTGTTAATTTTGCAATACTAACAATTGTCAGTGCGTGCAAATAAGGATCAACGACAATAATAATAAATTATAAATACTAAATTTATTTATAACTTTACGTTGGATAACTGCGATACGGACTTGATGGAAGTTATTGAGTGTTGTACCGTGCAGTGTATCTGCGAGAAGACGGCGCGGACCAAGAGGGATGCTGGCCACGAAATGTCCGTGGAGAGGCGTGATGCGCCATCGCGGCGCGGACGACGCGGTGCCAGACCGCCACACAGCCGGTTAGCGCCTGTCAGGCCCTAACTGGAGAAGATGACGAGGAAGGAGACCCCCTACGGAGGAACGACTAGGCCAATATAAAACTTTCATTTTAATTCATATTTCATATTGTTGTTTATTTTCGTATTGTAATGCTTGTGTATTATTATCATTGCTGTGTATGTCTTATTGATGTGTCATTTTGTTGTTAGACCTACAATATAACTACAGTATATGCCGCAGTTGGGTACTGCCTTAACCGATGTCCGGAATAAAATAGATCAATTAAATATCAATGACCTTATTCACTCAATTAAGATGAGATGAAAAATGTTGAAAATGAATCTTAATCATCATTTATAAATCTACCTTGGCCAGGTTGATGACTCTGTATTGCGTATTTAGTACGGAGGGATGGTGTACTAAGTATGATAACCATGAATACTTATTTTAAATTTTGAATTTTGTTTTGTAAGCGCGTTTTGTTAATTGTATTCCATAAATTTTGCCTAGTTTAATTTACCTAATGACGACTCATGTATGAACGTATGTGAGTGCGTGTGAAGAGAGGTAGTGACGGTCGTTAGCGAGGAACGTTCGTTAAGGAGGAATGGAGGTATTGGGATGAACTACCGTGGACCGATGGAATAGGTTTTAGCTACGCGCATCTTCTTACGGGGCGGTTGACTAGATGATGGCGCCGTCGGCTGGTTGGTTGACTCGTTGAGGTGGGACCATGTCTCTCGATCGGGGATTGATCGAGGAGGCATCTGTCGTCTCTGTCAGGATTAAGGCGGGCTCACGAATGTAGTGACATTGAGCACGAGTGCCAGTGTGCGCGATAGAGTAGTGTGCGGAGGGCGTCGGTGTGTAACGAATCTGTTCGCGCCAGGTACGCCGTAATTGTGTTTGTATTTTATTTGTATTTTCTTTGTGTCACGAGTCAATAGTCGATCGCGGCCGGATATTCTAGTAATGGGTGGTGTGTCCCCCACAACTGTCCCGTGAGTTGGTGTCGTGTGATGAGGGCAGATTTTTGAGGTCTAACGGACGTGAATCCGCAGCATCACTGTGATAACTTATCGCGCGTGGTAGATAACGAGAGGCCTTCAGCCGTGTCAGAAAGGACGCATGTAGATACGGGTGATGAATATAGGGTACGATTTTTAGTGTGCGCGTTCGTTAGGTGGTAATAGAGGTGTTAGGATGAGCTGCCGCGAGTCGACGAGATGAGTCTTAGCTACGCGCGCCACCTTGCGAGAGCCCACTGTGGAAGTAACTTGCATCTAGGTAATGGTACCGATCGTGAGCGGGAGACTTGACGTGACGCGTGTGTCGAGAGGAAGCCTAGATCGCGAAGGGTAGTGCCGGCCGAGTCATTCCGCCGTTCATGAATGGGTAGCGAGGCGAAGCTTAATTTGTTTTTTTTATTGTGGCACCTTGGTTTTGTCTTCTGTTGGGAGTGATTGATTGAGGGGCGCCATTCGTCACTCCGGCGAGTGTGTGGGAGGCCGGCTCGTACGCCTTCGGTAAGACCCTCTCACCACCGCAGGGGCCGCTTGTCGACTCCTCATCGAGATACGACTGGTGGAGGACAATATTGAGGTGTATTTTTATTGTGTGTTGAGGGTCCCTTATCGATCGGTGGCCGGATATTCTAGTAATTTGACATGCAGGGTCGGAATGCCACAACCCTCTCGTGAATTGTATATCGCTGAGTGAGGATGAATCTTTAAGAGCTAGTGGACGTGAATCCGAAACATTGTTGTGAAAACTTAGCGAACGTGATAGATAACAATGGGCTTTCAGCCGTGTCAGAAAGGGCGACACATCAGCATTCATTCGCTTAGCCGCGAGACAGAATGGCGTCGTTGTGTCTACCCGAATTATCAGAAAATCTAATTTCATTTTAATTTTTTTTTTCTCAAAATAAGTAGTGGGGGGGTGAAGTAACGAAGTAGTGCAGTAGTGTAGTATTGAAGTAGGCGATGAGGGTAGGCTTTCAGCGGAGTTAAGACGGGCGATGCTCCACCATCTACTCTTTCGAAGAAAAGTGGATACGGGTGGTGCGGAATCTACTCTTATAGTTAGGAATTCAAGGTATTTATATAAAGGTGCGAGAGGATGCCTTCATCGAGAAGGATATAAATCGAGGGGGTTTCAGACCACGGAAATCGGTTAGAGATAGCCACCGTAGACGTACGCGACCTAAAACGGTGCGTAAAAATAAACAGGTAGATACCAAAATAGCGCGGACTGCCGCCATACGAGCCGAAAACGTCATTGACGCAATTGCTCGCAACCTAGCGATGTGGGTACTTCAGTTACCCGCCTTCTTCTTGCGGTTCGAAACGTAGGTAGGAAGCTTGCATCAGGGTCACCTCATGGCAGAGGGACGAGTTTTTAAAGTTTTATACTTTGTTTAATGATTGTAATTGTGGTTTTCATCCTAGTTTTGTCTTGAATTTCTGTTGTAATTTAAAAATATGTTGTTACTAGCGTAGTGAGGCAGGAATGAAAAGTTCCAATGAAAAGTTGATTGCTGTTAAATTGTTTTCTTTTTCTTTTATTGTAATGTGTAATAAATGTTGCTTTGGGATTATGTCTGTCCAAAAAATAATCCAGGGCTCGTGAATGTAGCTTCACCGCGTAAGAATACCGGTGTGCGTAATTGGTAGCGAACTGAAGGTGATGGGCCTGTAACGATGTCGTTCATGCCAGATTCCACCTTGTAAGATTGTGTTTTTTTGTAACCGCTACTTAGGTGACAGGATATACTGAGGCTGGTTATCACTGTCCACCGCGGGGGCGCTGCAGCGAGGTATACTCTGCTGGTGGTTGAACGTTGGGGGGATGATGTTCACGCTCTGAGCATGTGGGCGAGGGATCGACCACGCAAAGGTCTGTCTGAACCACTCGCCTCAGCTAGGGGCGTCTGTCGACCCTCCCTCGGGATATGAACGGTGGGGGATAGTCTCGTTGGTAAACCCAGAGTAATGGTAAACGGTTGGGTGTGCGACCAAATGTCAAGAACCCAGGATAACCGTGTATGAGTACTGAGAGTGCTTGTTTATAACCAAAAAAGTTGTAAGCCAAAAATAGAAGTCGCGAATGTAGCTGCGTCATGGAGACTCATGGCGTGTGCGAAATGTAGCGCAAGGCATTGTTTAAAAATTTATTTTTGTAATGGAGGACGATTGTTATTAATATGATTAATTAATAAGCTCTTCAAGCAGGATACGGAGGCGGACAATGACGTCCGGTCTTGTAATGTAAATTTCTTATACGAATTATATTTCCTGTCTGAAAAAAGCTATGTAAACTTAGGTTGCTCATGGCCGATTCAAAGGTCATGGCGACGCCCTGATGCCTTTATTGAATTGTAATGAATTACTTGCGAGAACATAATTGTAAACTGACCCTAAGAAGGGCCCATTATATGTAAACTTATTGAGTTTGGTCATAACACCGTCAATAAAGCAAACGGGCCAAGGAGCACACCGCTATGTTGCGGTAATACGAGCGAGGATGGAAGGACGATGGCGGGAAACAGAATGGGCACTTCGCTCGAATCTGAATGGGGCCGCTTGATACCTCCACGCTTATACGTGAGTGGAGAACCCCTTAAGGGTAAGGTTCGAGCGAAGTTATGGATGCCACATTCATGTTTCTCATATTCCGCCAAAATCCTTCCATCGCCGTTTTATGCATAAGGTGCTCATATTAATTAACTAAAAATGTAATGAGGACACAGCGCGGGAATTTAAATTTAAATTTTACAAAATTTTTTAACCATACTCAGGTAAAGCCTTGGGTTGTTATTAAGGCAAGAGTAAGCGGGTTTTTTTTTAATATACCTCGAGAAGGGCAGGTAAAGAAACGCCCGGTAACCGCGAGACGCGCTTTTGGGGAATTCCTAAAACTGACGAATAAAATTTCTTCGGCTGATCTGACCGGCCAATCAGAGAGGTGCGTGATTCGCGCCTAATCCATCTAAGGATACGAGGGGTCGAAAAAGGGAGAAGAAAAGTAGTGAAGCCGAGGCCGTTGGATAGGAAGGACTGTGTGTCCTCGCGTACCATTCTTAGGGTTTTCGCCGATTGTGAAAAATAATTTGAGAGTTCGCGTGATACGTACGTGGAAGGATTAGATCCTTATTTTTTTAATTGCCACAGTCTGCGGCGCTCATTAATAACAAATTTAGGGCTGTGGCGAAATTATTAATGTGTATCATTGTGTTGTGTATGTAACTTTTGTTGTTGTGAACCCTAATTAATAATAAAACTTTCGGCAACGATTTGTGCTACGAACAACGTGCGTTCATCATTTTTCCATCCCGTCAATCCTGCATTTACCCCCAACTGTCAAGACCTACCGTACACTGAACGTGCTCTACCGGACTAAAAACCAGCTACTATTGACCGCCTTGAACTATTCTGAGCTAGTCGAAGGGTGGAAGCTGGCCGTGTGGCTCCCGCGTTCTGCCGACGGCACGCTACGAGGGCCTCATTGACGCCCGGTTGACCGGAGAGTCGAGCTCTGAGGTCGGATCGGCCGTGCGGCCCCGACTCCCCTCCCTACCCGGACTTCCGGGGTGTCAACAATACATAGAAAACTGTAGAGAGACGAGACCAGAGACGTCCCGTAGGGGTAGGCAGATTGAGGGTCGCTTGGGGGCGGCATTTACTCGAAGGGCGGCGAATCGAGGAAAATCATGTGGAATAATAGAAATAGTTAACTAAACTTAGTAATAACGAAAATATCTTTCCATTACAAAAAATCAACTCACTGGTTTTGTCGGGTTCGCGATATCTAGCTTACTTCCGTTGCCCTTCGACGTCCTTGGTGACCAGAAACGACACGTGCAGATTTGCGAATAATTAGTCTGAGATTATGTTAGTAATGTATCCATACAACACATTTATTAGATATTTGAATCATGAGAGGATGATAAAAATAATGTGTAAAGAAATGAGGCGGCATTTTGGCGCTGCCTAGGAGCGGCATTTTATCTAGGGACGTCACTGGACGAGACATATTATACACATTTTAAATTCACTTTCTGTATATTTTAAATGCTTTAATCTCGCAGGCCTCAAGTTTATTCTATCTGACCGTCTGATCTCGGTATACATACGTACTGCGTAGGGATTGCAATAGCGGTATTTCAAAACCGATATCCCAGTATTTTTCGATACCTAAATACCGGTTTTAAAAACCAGAAAATACCGATATTTTCGGTATTGAGATTAGAAAAAAAATGTGTTTACCAGAACTGTACATTTTTTGTCTGCTTACGCGATGTCTGGTTTACTTCCGTTGATCTTCAATTTCCTTGGTGACTAAAAATGACACGTACAATATATTTGCATTAGAGATAGGTACCTACTTCCCTAATTTTAAATTTAACCAACTATTTTTGCAAGTCGCTCGCTGGTTTTAGAAGTTGTAAGGTGTGTTTTTAGTTACTATATAATTAATACTGGTACCTATTCAATATGAAATATTGGTATTGGTATTTTCATTCGCTATTGCAATCTCTACTACTTCGGAATAACAAACAAAATTAACACGTTTATTCTTATTTAATATACCTACATAATTTCTTTATTATACATAGGATCAAAATCATATTTAAATGTTAATAATTTCGGTAAATTATCAAGTGCACCGGTTTGTACAATTTTTCATTACGAGCACTGGTAATATACAATCATGGCTTACCATTTATTGTGTTTTACTTAAAATCGTAGCTGGTGGTCTGTGTGACGTCTTGAGTTCAAGATGGCGACCGCTCCAGATAGTTATAAGAAAAATCACAAATTTACATTGGAGTTCGTAATTGGCTTTTTGCATTTTGTATTTGCCATAATATATATTTTTACCCATATTTAATTGTATACCATATTGTATTATGTTGCTAGATGCCCCTAGTAGTATTGATCTTATTAGGGAGACTATATCATTATTTAAAAAAAATATATTATTTCCATGTTAAGCTTCAATGCTGTCACTACTGAAGATTCCTGGAGTACTAATGGCAGCCATGAGTATCATCATTACAAGCACCAGCATCGGCTTCCTCCAAGCTACTCTGGAACCTCACCTGCGTCACGTAAGTTTCTCTTATAAAATAATTCATTATAAGAATACAAACTGCCAGTATTTCGCTTTGTTACCTTTGTATATTGGGAGCCATATTTATAAAAAAAATCAAAGCTGTAATAGGGTGGGGTTTAGATATGATATTGTGGGTTCATGTTCCATTTGATGTATTATTAATAATGCCTTAGTTTTATGTATACTAACCACGATCCTCAATCATGAAGTCCTGACGAAAAAGAAGTACTTAATATGCCATTCATTTAATTAATTTATATATTTCTCGATCCCAACAGGGCTATTCTGACATATCACTTAACACCAAAATCAATAAAAAAGGTGATAAATATGATATTATGTTGTATTCAGGCAGTTAATTATCTTGGTAAGTTAACTCTCAGGCGTTATATTTATTAACACGGCTGCTCATATCGCGTTAACCATGAGCTGTCAAATTTCGTTGAATAGTACAGTTAACACGTCTTACTTGATTCTAATCAGACACATTTGGAATCAAGTAAGACGCAATGCCGTGTGTTAACAGTTTTATTATTGTAGATAACCGTCTTGTTTATGGAATTGCTCAGAGTGATGTTCATGTTATTTTGGAGCAATGAAAACGTATGATCGTGTTAATATCCCTGCAGGTTGATACGCTTCACTCAAAGTGCGGACAGTCTAGGTATCAAATAAAAATCAAAAAGGGACTACCGTCCATGATTGAAGCGACAAAATACTATAAATAGTAGGCGGGGTAAGTATGTAAGTCAGTGGTACGTGAAGCCGTCTTAAAATTCGAAAACAAATTATTACGGACCCTGCCTAAACCATTTTTCTGTATGCGTGCCTGCCGTAGTCCTTGGTGTTGTTTGCAACCAAGTTAAGTATGTTTTTGATACTTCCAGTTCGGATTCTCCCCCGTGATTCTTGGCCTGATGTTCATCATCAACGGCGGAGTCTACGCCATAACGGCGCCCGCCTGGGGATGGGCTTGCGACCACCGCGGCTTCAACCCCAAGTGGGTTACAGTTCTCGGATGCATCTTTGTGGCCTGCGCCTTCTTGCTTATTGGACCAGCACCATTTATCGAAACACAGACGTAAGGATACTGTTAACAAATACCAAAGATACTGAAGAAACCCTTCTTGAAGATTGAGCCTACAAATTACATTTATTATCAACATACATAATTTTGGAAACACTTCTGAGAAAATATATTATTATAACCAATAGAAAAAATCTTTTTGATCGAACCTGCATCTCTCGGGTATTGCGCCCACGCACATAGACCACTATGCTAAAGTAATCATACTTAATTGTGACAAATTTTAACGAATGGCTTTTAATACTTACTGAAGCGCTTTCCAAATTGAGCTGCTATTGGCGATAGGCTTTTGTATTTTAAATCAGTACACAAGAAATGCAGCTTTGATCCTTGATCGTTGAAAATATTACATATTATTATGAGTTTGCACTAGAAAATTGAACAAATTAGCTTCTGGACATATTGTATTTTGCATTGGGGCGCTTGGGTTCGAATCCCGAGTCTAGCAAATCCAATGTGTATTTAGACCAAGAGCATAGGCTGAGCTAGTAGCTAACATACATTTCTCATTCTCTGCGTGAGGCGACCAAGAGCCACATCGAATTTTACAGCCAAAACAAAATCAAATTGTTATTTTACTATCATAAAATGTTATTTCTCTGGTATACTAATTTAAGTAGGTACATAAAACCATTTGTATGCTATTTTATTGAATAGTAAATCTGCCATTGTTAATTTGGTGATACTTTTTTGGGGTTCATGTTTTATAAAAGCCAACTCTTTTGGAAATTACGTTATATATATACATATTTGTCTTGGAGTATCTATCTGTAACGCATGAGAAAAAACCAGGGCTCGAAATGGACCGAAGCGCCGTTCCTGTTCGTGAAATCGGTAAAATTATCGCTCCGTCTCGTGGAAAAAATAGCTTCACCGTCTGAGCTAGACAGGCCATATAATAGGAAATCTAACACACTTATTTTTGTGAAATACACATAAAATTTAATAACTATGTACTTAAATATCTTCAGAAAACTGTCGAGCGCTCCGGTTCATAAACTTCTTCATTTCGAGCGCTGGAAAAAACATATTGAAAATAAATTGTGTAAGTGAGAGAGAGAGAGTGACAGGGATAATGTGTACTAAACATACACGTATAAACGCAATTTCTAAATTTTAAAAATTATTTATTTTAATCGGGTCGTGAAAGGAAACAAATGATACTCTTATAATAGTTTGACATGCTCATCGCTATTAAGAAATTAATGTGTTATCCAACAGATGTAAGGGTAATTATAATAGGAATAGGGTCCTACTGTAACCCACTGTAATTATAGGCAGTATACACAATCAATCAAAAAATAGAAACATTATGGATGAAAAATAACAATCAACTGAGCGTCGCCGCTTGACAAATTAACGAGTTCAACGATGGCGTGCTCGGCAAAGTCAGGAGACACTACAAAGACTTTGTCAGGCTGATGCAGCAGCTCACAAACAGTAAGATGACGTGTGAGAATGTTAACAGATGGTACATGATAATATTTGATACTGTATAAATATTATTATATTATATGGTAGTAAGTACTTCTAGATGTATGATCTTTTGTTGTTTGGTGTGTAGATCCAACATCTATTAACTGTATGTAGAAGGTTGCGTTGTGTGTGTGATATTATATGTTCGGGGCCCAATAGAAATAAGACACAGTGATGTATTTTCTTGGGTTTATAATATTGCGGCACTACATTTTGGATTATAGATGTTTGATGCACGGCATTAAAGAATAGTGACATATTGGCATTGATGTTATGTTAAGTAAGATTTACATTGTGATTTTACTTGTCGCTTGGTACCATTGTCTGTGCTATACAAATGACCACAGACAATAATACGTCGATTGTAGAGTTGGGTAAACCTCTACATACTTACCTTTTAATTTTTATTGAAATTATACCTTTTTTACAGAGCTGTATGGATCTGCATTGTTGGATTAGTACTTCACGGACTCGGCATGTCCTGTCAGCTGGTTGCCTCCTTCACAGATGCTCTTAAAACGGCCATGTAAGCTATTTTACAACGTTTTTCTTAGCTCATATTATTATTTGTCCGGTGGTTCTTTGTCCGGTACAAATCTTGCAATCGATTTATAACTAACTTCCCAACCAGCTAGACATTTAAAACTTTTAGAATATATCAGAACACGATGCCAATGCATTTGTTTAATATTTTTAACCATCTTCTAGTAGAATTGAATTCATTTTCAATTAATTCGGTTTTGTATGAAAAGTTATTTCGACACCATTATCGGTTGCTATCGGTCTGGGGTCCCAGCAACTAAATTATTAAAAGATATATACGTGCGTTACTATGGAAATCAATATGCAATGTAAAGTACAAATATTTTTGATCGTTTAAGCTAGTCAAGTCAAGTTTATATGGTTCAACAGAATTTAAAAACGTTGTATATAAAAAGTTCTTTTTATCTTGTAATTGTATATTCATAAATTTTTATAACACAAGGACGTCGAATGTTAAGTACCTCAACCACATTATAAGAAGACAAAAGCAGAGGTATAGAGTATGTAACTAGAACCGAATCACCTTTTTTTCCTATGTTAACTCTGTAATTATTATCTCTCACAGTCTTACAGCCAGTCAGCCTAGTCTGATTAGCACTGACCCTTTTGATCATACAGGTCGTCTATTTTGAAACTAAACACCTTACACCATCGAGATTTGTTTCTAATGATAATTGTGGTTTTTAGTTGTCAAATGTGATACCTACCTGAACTGAACTAATCCTTTAGCAAGTTCGTTTGGTTATTTGGTCGAGCGAGTCATCTTACATTGTTAATCTGTGCAGGTAGCATTTGAAGTATTCTGTTATTGTTGATTAATCTCTGTGAACCCTGAACAAATACTAAAACCGGAAGTGTTTCTATTTTGTAAATAAAAAACATACTATACTTTCCTTTTTTTATATTCCAGCGGAAATGGATTCCCCAACAACATCGAAACATATGGCCTGGTATCCGGTCTGTGGACATCAACATTCGCCCTGGGAGCATTCATAGGACCGACAGTGTCTGGTTTCCTCTTCGACAAGATTGGCTTCAGACAGTCAACTGTCTTCATATTTGTTATACACGTCGTGGCTGTGAGTAATCATAGTAATACTTACAGACAGTGAACAGAGGCCTGACAAAAATTTAAGATTTTGGTATAATTTAATAATTGTATGACTAGTGCTTTGGAGCCCCCTTTTCAATCTTCTGACGAATGTTTGAAATATAGTTTTGTCCTTTATTTATATGGCACAAATACACTATTAGTATTACACGGCAGCTAGCATGAAGTTATATTACTATGTTTTACGTGTAAAGGTTTATCATGATCCTTTTAACTTGATAATTTGGAAAAGGCTAAGCGCCCTAGTAACCTCTACAAATTATATTGAAGGTCTCTAGACAACTGTCATTTCCGACTCGCTATTGTCTATGCTCATGTCAGTTGTAGAGTTGGGTAAAATCTCTACAAAAGCTTTTGTCTTAAACATCTTAAATTTTGGATGATTTTTGTAACATGTCCAGAAATCGATTCAAAAAGGGCCTATTCATGTATATTTTGAGAGGCATATGTTCGAAATTCGAATATCCAAATAAACTCTAATAATACTTATTAAAATTCATGTTTTTTAGCATGTATTTATTTATAGAATATGTAATAATGAAGAATATTATCACTCATTCTAATTATTCAGGGTCTGATAGTCCTCACTTATTTGCTGTGCTGCCGCCAGCCTCTTGGAGAATATGCAAGAGTTGGAGCTGACACCGATCACTTGATGAAGAATGATGGAACTATTGATAGCTCGCTTATCACTGGAAACGGATCCCTCAAAAGGTAATAATAATGATAACATCATTTCATTTTATATTTAGCACTTTTTTTAGAAAGCTCAACCCATTTAGGTAGTAGACGTAGTTAATTTTATAATAAACAAAAGAAATTCCAACATATTGTTACACATAATATGTAGAATTTTAAAAAGATTAACAATAATATTTAGTACTTATGGCCCGGTGTATCTACATTATTTACTATGAACTCTTTCAACAATAATTTCGTAAAGTGACTCCGTTTAAATACTCGCATATAGCAGGGATCAGGGCAATGGCCCCAGATTCTGAAACGGGCATCCAGACAACGATGTTTGCCGGGGGACCCTGCCTGTCTCTAAGGTTAAGGGCAGTGTGATGCTCTCTGCATCAGCGTTTCTCAAATGGTATTTTGCGGAATCCAACGGTTCCGCCAGGTAAAATTAAAAGTTTTCCGTGTAACTTTTGTATTTTAAATAAATCAACTTGAACTATTGAGTTGTTGGCACTCGTCATCAAATGAAGCACTGATTGCAGCCCTTTTTGTTGTAGCCAAGTAACATGCGACCCCTTGGAAATATTGCCATCTTTATTATAATTAGAAAACACACTGAAAGCTATTAGGTATAAAACTCTACACATGAACTCTCATCAAATTGCTTCGCACAATCACATATTTTCAAATGTTAATATATGTGAAATAAAATAGCACCACATGTGACTTTTATTTTACTATTAGAGCAAATTTGTGATATGTGTTTATCTCATTTAGCTAGTCGATCTGCCACCCCGGGCCCTCCATAGCCCGAGTACCCTGATATTAGAGCCCTGGCAACCTCCTCCATTGTGAAGGGTCATCCTGTGACTCTTTTCCTCCATAGGCAGATGATATGTTGTCACCATCTACCCTTCTACGGGGTCTATCTATATACGTCGTTTGAAATAGGGGCTGAGGACTTTCCTGTCTCAGAAATATATGAAATATTTTCCGCCACATTGTGATAATTGATTGCGGTACAAGACTCAAAAGTCTTAAATCTATTCATTGCCAATACCTCAATAGAGCAGCGCTCGAAATGGAAAAATTTACTCACCGGAACACTCGATAATTTTACGAAAATATTAACATTGTTTTCTAATTTTATTTATGTATTTTATAAAAATAAGTCTGTTAGATTTTTTTATTATATGACATATCTAACTGAGACGGCCAAATTAATATTTCCACGAGATGGAGCGGTAATTTTGGGGATTTTATTAACTAGAACGGCGCTCCGGTGCGTTTCGGTCCATTTCGAGCCCTGCAGTAGAGTCAAATTAATGATACTTTAGCTAGGTACATAGTCTGCAAATAACTAATTTTCTGCCTACAATAGGGACACTGGCTATATTCTATATATCCTATATACACTATATTCCACATTTTATTGAATGCCTTCAACAATTCTAACTGATTTCAATTATTACTTTCAGTGCTAGATCACAGATGGCGATCTCGATAGAGCAATCAAGGCCATCTGGAATGAACAGCTTGATAGCTTGCAATAGTTTCAAAAACAGGTATGCAAAATCAATTATATTATAATCAAATTATTGTAAAAGATGTGAAAATAAATATACTGGACAAACCTCGCGTACCATTAAAAAGCATGCATCTTTTGCTTTATTGAAAATCGCCACTGCTCTCAAACGTTGTAATATTTGTATAAGTTCATTCGCATGACCTTCCTACGCACACGAGACTGCACTGTCTTGAGTATCCTTTTCTCTCCTTACACTTTTGGGTAGTTGTTTTACATACTTAAGATGGATACATGTCAATTGTACATATTACATTTCACCGTAGCAAAATTCTCCGTGAGCTTTCTTATCAAAAAGAGATGACCATATACTATACGGTCATTCCTATAAAAAATTACGCGTTGTTCGTGGAGCATTGCAGACAATAATATTCCGTCAAGAACGAAAATCTAAACTAACCTAAGAAATAATCCAGTAAGTACATCGGCTACTTTCAAAATTTGTTTGCCGCTGGCTTCCTGTAAACCGATAAGTACCCTCTTTTATTTAGACATTAATTTTATCTCAGTACTATACGACCCAAAGAGGTTGGACGGTCTTTACTATACGACCATATATTTCCGAT
Organism: Rhyacophila brunnea; assembly: GCF_057557595.1. Lineage (NCBI taxonomy): Eukaryota > Metazoa > Arthropoda > Insecta > Trichoptera > Rhyacophilidae > Rhyacophila > Rhyacophila brunnea. Next base: position 21,921,360 of record NW_028232904.1, on the reverse strand, counting down.
ACAACATTTTATGGTGAAGTGTGATACGGCGAACAGCATATGTACAAATTTCCTGACACGATTTAAGACATGGCCTGTCCAACGAAGTCACCACACTTTCACTTATAAGATGAGTGCATGATCATTCTAAAATACGTACCATCAAACGAGGTTATTCCGCCTGGTTTTTCTACGGCGTGTTGTTAATTTGTATTTTCTGATTTTTTTTTATTTTTATGGTTATATATATGTACCTACTTATGGAATGGAGAGTAAAAATATCAATATCGTACCTTTTCTATTTCTGGTAGATAAATGATGATTTTTCGACAGTTGACGTAACTGCATATGCACACACCATTTACAAAAGTCAAGTTTTATATTTACTAACGTAAATTTATAGATTTTTAAAATGTACAATATGTCTAACTGACAATTGAGAATAAGGTTATAAAGAAATATTTTGTTTACCCGAGTGTAAAAATAAGTAGTGGCCATACAAACAAATTATTTTTTACTAGGCGGAATTATACTTGTTAGGCGAAATAGCCCATTCGACGGTATTATAGTTTGTGATTACACTTTCTTTGACAGATACCTTGTTCGTCGAATACGGCTCCAAAGACCTAATATCTTCCTTTCAAAGATGATATAAATGTAAATAATTTATATGTATGTTTCAGGCGTAATGCTTGGAAGAAAGATGGCGCCAACGGTCGATACTGCCGGTCCTACGGAAGCCTGGAGGCAGATCGCTACCCACTCCCTTAAAAAGATACCTCTTTACAACCATAGACAGTAATTTTATTTTATAATTAATTTAATGTTAAATATGTCTAGATATTATACGGTTTGAAAGCCTATTCCTGAAATAAATATTAGGCTACAAAAGATTGTAATACATTTTAGAGATTTTATTGTAAATTTATTTATGTTAAATCAAAAAAAAGTTTTCTGGTAGAATTGAATGTTTTTTTTATCTATAATTTGGCCGTCTGTGTTTTTATTAAATCATGTACACTGCGTGTACACTACAATCATTAATTGCATGCGTGACAGGTTGCAGACCATGGTATAATATTATGTTATAGTAATAGCAAAATGCTCAGATATTATATATTTATAATTGACCAGAATAGTCAGGCAAAGTGATAAATACAATATGTTTTTTTACAAACTGGCCGCCGACATAAAACACATAAACTTGCGTTTTCCTCTGAACAATTAGTGTAAGAGTTAGCCGGCGAGGCGCAGGACATAGAATGGTAAAACGCAATGCCTTGTGATTTTGTCGGCAGGCAGTTTTTATTTATGTATTGATTGACATCTTCGCAAATGAAAAACATGTAGTTTGCTCAATGTAACTGAAATGAAAACATGACAAGGGTCTGGATTAGAGATTGCAATACCGAATGAAAATAAAAATACCGGTATTTCCTATTGAATACCGGTATTTCCTATTGAATACCGGTATTCGTAAAATAATTGAAAAAATAACAGAAGTATCTACCAATAAATGTAATATATTAAGTAAAAAATCTTAAAAATATTAATATTTTATAACATGGGTCATTGCTGGTCACCAAGGACGGTGAAGTGCCACGGAAGTAAACCATGCATCGCGTAATCCGACAAAAAAATACAGTCCTGTTAAGCCTTTTATGTTAATTAATACATTTTGTTTCCACTTTCAATACCGAATATATCCGTACTGTCTGATTTTTAAAACTGGTATGTCTGTATCGAAAAATATTGGGATAGGTACCGGTCATCAGTGGCGAAGGGTGGAGGTAGGCTGTTAAGATCCGCGATAAATAGTGCACATTAACCTTTTTTAGTCAAATGTACATGTTTTTATTGAAATAAGACTACAATTTACAGATGGTATTGGTTGGGTTTTAAAAATCAATTAAACCCTGTCTTAACCAAACCATAATAGTATTGATATATTTTAGGCGATATGACAAAATTGTGCACATTTTTTCATTCTTACTTATTTGTTTTCGTTAGATTAAGAATACGTATTACACATATTGTTGGTACATTTTTTTAATTTGTCAAGCTATGCCTAAACCAAACTATAATAGATAAAAAATATTATTCCATTTATAAAATATCCAAATTTATGTATCATTTAATTGCATAATTTTAGATATTTATAGATATACGAGTATTTTTTGACTATTATCTATTATGGCTTGGTTTTCGCAGGGTTTAATTGAATTTTAAAAACTAACCAACACCATCTGTAAAATGTAGTCTTATTTCAATGAAAACAAGTATGTATGACTGACAAAGTTTAGTGTGCAATATTTATGGCGGATCTTAACAGCCTACCTCCACCCTTCGCCACTGCCGGTCATAGACTATAGATACATGTAGACGCCACCCGTTGCATTGCTAAATGGTACCGGTATTGCATTCCCTAGTCTGGATTAATTTATCTTGTTTAACTTTTTCTTATAAATGAATTAAAGTTTTAGTAGCAAATAGAATTTGTAACCATTTTTTATAATATTTATAAGTATAAGATGTTATTTTATTATTGTTAATACCTACATTATAAATTATTTAATTAATCTGAAGCAGTTATCAATTTAAAATTAATATTTTGCTTCTTATTATAGTTTAAATAAATATAATTAAAAATAAGTCACATCCCATCGAAATAATTTTTATTGTGATCATGTTTTCCAAATAAATATCTCAATACCCTCTAGATGTATTATACATAGTAGGGTGCTATACTAGGGTTTAATAAAACAAGATGAATTTGTTTAAATAAAATATATTGTTTAGGGATAAGTATATAATAAATGTTATATTTTAAATGTCGGAATCGAATAAAATATTTTTATTTACATACCTATTTATACTTACTACAAAACTTATGGTGTATATCTACATTGTTGTGAATACTATAATAGTTATCTCTCCTTAGGGCAGTGATTTCTAAACTTTATGTTACTACCCCTCCCTTTTAAAAAAAATCTAATCTTGGCGTCTCCCCCCCTTTATTTCATTAAATAATACAGATACCGTTTTAAATATCATCATATATAAAAAAATTATCATTTAATTAAGTATATCAATTATCATATAGGTATCACATCAAATTGCAAACGGATAACCACATATTTAAAATATTTAACAGCCTCGAAACATAGCAGCGTCACAGGCGACTTTTTTTTACTATTAATAAAATAATGTGAAAAGTGCATTAGCAAACTAACCAAGAACTCAGTAAATAGATTTTTGTTTGCTTCAATGTATCTGGCGCACAGATCATTTAAAAGTGGCAACATGGCGAAATTATTTTTTTTAGTAATTTTGATTTCCAATCCTCCAATATTTTATGAATGCCTTCATTTCGTCTTTTTAAATCAGTTTCTCATTTTTTTTAAATATCAACCAAATAGACAAGCTTAACAACAAAATTACGTTCCTAAACAAATTTGCCTCAATTTTCAACATTATGATTTAACCCTTTTATTTCATTTTTTCACGACATAGCCAGCACGCTTCACAATATACCTACTACAGAAGTGAGGTATCATAAAATTAGTCTCCATATTTTAAGAGAGGTTTGCAAACAACCTTTTATAGGATTGTTTTATGTAGTTTATATCTAGCGGCCGTTTTATAAAAAAGCATTTGCAAACTGTAAACCTGTGGCTACATTAATTGTGTGAAACTTCTCGCGCCTCCCTTCGCAACACTCCGCGCCTCCCAGTTTGAAAATCGCTGCTTTAGGGGTTGTGTAAGGAGTTGTCCATAAAAAACAGACTATGACCACACGTGAATAATTCACAGTTAGCTCACGTCACTAGGAAAAGGTGTACAATGTTGTTTTACTCGGTACATGGGGTTCTCATTTTCTGAGGGTATTGAGACCGAAAACATACCTCTTAAAGCGAATTCGCTTAAAACGGGGACCAAATTTCTTAGCGATTGGGTTTAATTGATACACGGGGGGGACATGCTCGTCGAAGGACAAAATTGAGTTTTTATTGTATTTTCAAACCATGATCCTGGACACTCCTTAAACGTTGTAGATAATCTATTTATATAATTTTGAAGCCTTATTATCCTTTATAGTTATTTTAAACATTTGATGACTGCATGAAGTATTTTTGTTACATAAAATAGTATTCTTTTAAACCTCTCGCTCTAATGTTTTAGAATATAGTCATATTTCGGTACAAAACTGTGCAGTGGTGTTAAGATTTTTTACATTTATTAATTTTTAAACGCATTTATAAAACCATTAGTATAATTTATTACGAGATAATTTTTGTAAAATATTCACGATAAAAAATTATTTTGATAATCTCTGTGATCCCAAATTTGACAAGAATTAGGCATTTTATTATTCAAAAAATCGGCAAGATTAACACATTTGAAGATGATTCTAAAGATATTTATTATAAGCTATGTCTTTGACCATTCAAGTGTGATAAAAATCTTATGAATAATGATTGTTTTATAAGAATTATTGACCTAAGAATAAGGTAGTGTTTTTTTGAAATACGCCATTTCTTTTGTCATTCCCTAGTGGTTAAGCTACAACATACGGCGGTAGCCATAAAACGACAAACTATAATTAAAGTAAGGAGTAAAATTATGTTAACGCGCGTGTTTGAACATGTACCTAACCGAATTTTTTTTTATTTTTTTTAAAGGCTACATGTTCAAACACGCGCGTCAATATCATTTTACTCCCTACTTCAATTATAGTTTGTAAATTTATGGCTACGGCCGTATGTTGTAGCTTAACCACTAGGGAATGACAAAAGAAATGGCGTATTTCAAAAAAACACTATCTTATTCTTAGGTCAATAATTATTATAAAGCAATCATTATTCATAAGATGTTTATCACACTTGAATGGTCAAAGACATAGCTTATAATAAATATCTTTAGAATCATCTTGAAATGTGTTAATCTTGCCGATTTTTTGAATAATAAAATGCCTAATTCTTGTCAAATTTGGGATCACAGAGATTATCAATATAATTTTTTATCGTGAATATTTTACAAAAATTATCTCGTAATAAATTATGCTAATGGTTTTATAAATGCGTTTAAAAATTAATAAATGTAAAAAATCTTAACACCACTGCACAGTTATGTACCGAAATATGACTATATTCTAAAACATTAGAGCGAGAGGTTTAAAAGAATACTATTTTATGTAACAAAAATACTTCATGCAGTCATTAAATGTTTAAAATAACTATAACGGATAATAAGGCTTCAAAATTATATAAATAGATCATCTACAACGTTTAAGGAGTGTCCAGGATCATGGTTTGAATATACAATAAAAACTCAATTTTGACCTTCGACGAGCATGTCCCCCCTTAAAAAAGAAAAATACATGTGAGAAAGACAAAAATAGCGTAGGAGTTTTGGATTGAAAGTGACAGTTGTTGACGACTGTGAGCTATTGCGCTTGTGTTTTTATATGTTTTTATAGTTTTTTGAATTATTCTGCAAATTCGTAACTGCGGGGAATCGGAGAACGAATACTCAGATAATGAGTATTTAAATGTATCAAACCCACACATAACACGTTACACCATCAACCTCACGCGAACGCCGTGACATAATTCATATATTTTTATTTTCTGTAAATTTGCACACTTTCGAGTCACATTATTTTTGTTGTTAGTCAGGGAATAAAAAGTAATGGTAAGTGGGTTGCCTTCTGGGCGAGGCTGTATCAAGGTACGATTTTTGAGTTTGCAATAGTTATATCTGTACTGTCTGCTTCACCATCATAAAGTCATAAAGCAAATCTTGCTTCAATTTCTAGGCCTATGATGATTAGGTTTACAATTCTATTAATAATTAATCTGTTATGTGTCGGAAAAAGTTACAAAGAAACACAAACATAAGGGATGTGAGTTATTTTCTAGGTCTGACTGTAAGAAATGACACTTTTCGAGTCTGGAGAATTAATATGGGATAAATTTAAACACGTGTTAAAAGAACATTTTATTTTCAATAGATACTTTTGTATCTTACTATGCATTAAAGTTTATCATGTAAACGAGACGCGCATTTAATATCGGTAATATTTGAGAACACTCCATGCGTTTCATACTTCATGCATTTTATGGCCCAAAAGTCAACTAAAATTGGCATCCAAATAATTGGCGATATATAGCACACCAAAATTGTTAAATTATAAAGTTTTGCTTGTATAAGTCATTTGCACAATTGCACTTATAGTGTTTGATTTTCGTTTGCGATACACTGATTGGGAAACACTGATCTAAGGTATGTACGTAAGAATTGTTCACGGAAAATTGACCACCACAAATAATTGACTTGACATACCAAAATATATTGATCAGTGATAGGCCGTTCGGCAGACATCAGCTGATGAAGGTAAGTGAAATCATAACCGGTTTCACCTCCAGTATTTATGTGATAAGGTAAGAGCAGTATACTCACAGGCGCCACACAACGTAGGGGGGGATATCAGGTCCAGACCTCCCCCTTTGTTTTGATATTCCGACGCGGCATATCTAAAAGATAAGACAGCGTGGACGATACAAATGGACACCAACGATCGTAATAATTAATACCATTTTGCAGTTGCACTTGAGCATTTGAGTAGAACGCCCATGTCGAATAGAAAGTAAAATTGTTGTTACCAGAATTTAATATAAATAAGTGAAGTCTGAAAGAAAGATTATTAGGTGAAAACAGACAGCCGAGATTTACAGTGTATATATTATTTAGTGCATACATACTGCACAAATTAATATATTATTAATATTAACAGTGAGCAAGAGTGAATAATAAAGATTTATTTTTTAAATTATTGTTGCACGGGAGCAATTAGTACGCCAAACGTGGTGAAGCGAGGGGTTGTCCACACTGTTATTTGTTCACACTGTTACGCGATTTCAAAGTCCGCGTGAAAGGCAAAAATATTAAAATGGATAACACTACTGTGGACGTGAATGAAACCAAAAAAACGAAGAAGCAAAGAAACGATGATGAAGAGGAAGTGATTGGAGGAAAAGAAGAAGAATGGCAGACTGTGACCTCTGGAAAAAAACCCAGAAGAGACTCCGGGGTCGCTTCAAAGAGAAACGATAACATCGTCATGATAGCGATAGGAAATAAAATACCATTAAAGTTGAAAATAGCGCAGATGCTCCATAAGGCAGGAGTTAAAGTACAGAAAATTTACAACAAAAATTTAAAGACGTACATTCAAGTAGAAGACGAAAAAGAAGCAGATAAAGTGAAACAAGCTGGAGAACTCAAAGATCTCGGTTTTGTGATTAAAGAGAATGACTCGAGAATGAGAAGAGTCGACATTGATATGAATCTCCAAGAACTGCAAATGGAAATCAAAAGTGATGCAAAAGTGACCAACCTTAAGAGGTTGACAAGAAAAAGTGACACAGGAGAGGTTACGAAGACCTCGTCAGTCAGTATTCAATTTGGGGAGAAAATATTGCCGAGAACAATTATTCACATATATGGCGTCTCGTTTGCTGTAGAACCGTATGTATTCAGGGTAATGCAATGCTACAAATGCTGGTGATATGGGCACATTGCGAACAATTGCGGCAGTAAAGTAGAAACGTGCCCCAAGTGCGGTGTAAACCACAAAACTTGCGAAAAAAATGAGGAAATTACGTGCATCAATTGCAAAGGTAACCACGCGGCAAACAGCCAAAAATGCCCAAAGTGGCAAGAAAAAAAGAGTTGCAAAGAAGCAATGATAAAAATGAACATACCTTTCAAGGAAGCAAAAAAAAAATTGTTAAGTAACAGCTATGCTGAAATATTAAAACAAAAAAAATCGTGGGAAGAGATGAAAATGAAATAATTCAAAAAATAAAGGAAAACAAAAAGAAAGAAGAAGTGGTGGTAGAAGCTTCAGGCTCAACAATAACAGCAACAGGTAGTAGCGTAAAGCCTACAAAAAATAAGAAAAACTCAAAGGGAAAGACAGAGGTTAATGCAATGGGAGAAATTATGAAAGTCTTGCTGAAAGGAGGAGACTGGCAGCAGATCATTAAACTAATAATTAATGCAGTGGACTGGGTATGCAAAAACTTCAAAGAAGGAAATTTAGGAGAAATTCTAGGGGAGGTTCTGCAACAAAATGGATAATAAAAAACAAATTAGGATTTTACAATAGAATGCCAGAAGTATGAAGCAAAAAAAGAATGATATAGAACTTTACTTAATAAGACAAAAAATAACAATAGCATTAATCTCAGAGACTTGGCTGAGGTCTGAATTAGACTATCTGAAATTCAATGATTACACGATGTATCGAAAATACAGAGAGGATGGATACGGAGGAGAGCAAGAGGAGAGCGATTCTGGTGCATAAAACACTGACGTCTAAACAAGAAAGAAAGAAAGACGGAAGAGCTAGGCAATATAATTATAAAGCTATTTAACAGAATAGGAGTGAGGACCTGATCGACGGATCCCCTTCTAGAAGAGAAGAGGCGATATGACAGCGAGTCGCAGTCAAAGCCTCGGTAAAATCACAAAACAAAAATAAAACCATTTTGCTGAGGACATTCGATAATCACTTGTAGATGCGACAGCTCGCAATAAGTCGTAGGTGAACACCCTCGATTGCACCTGTAGACCATGTGCTAGAACTAGAATTTGATAGTAAATATGGAAGTCAGTGGCACCGGCTAGATATAATTAAATCCGTCTCCTTCTACCGTCTTAAGAACCAATAAAAAATATGGATTTTATTTTTCAAAAGGAACCCCTCAAAATCGTATTTTTGTGTCTGCGCCTGAGTATACTGCATCGAAATTTTATATCACAGTGACAGTACATTGGCGCATTTAATTGAAATTGTCTCTATTTAATTTTTATTAATGCCATTTTCGAATAATATGTAGGTACGTCTTCTGTGTCGTGGGCAACCCTGGAAAAATATTGCTGTGACCAGGGAACTGAAATACCTAATAGGTGTGGAGAAGCAGGCAACCGATCACTACGGGATAAACTTAAACATATGTCAAGAATACGTCATACTTCGAATACTGACAACTGCTCTCAGTTTATGCAATGACTCTCATTTAATATTGGTGTATTGAAGGTTGCAACACACACTATTGCATGTCTATAATGCGTGATTCATTTTTGTAGGACACTCACACATTCAAAACCCTGCGTCAAAATGTTTTGTATTGGGATATTATAGCCTATCGGAAATTCTGTTTAATAATCTGTTCTGAGGCTGTACCCCACATAGCACCAAGTCATAGGTACATTTTGAAAAGCTTTAGCGGAGCCGAATGAAATTGATTAATAAAACTAAATTAAAAGAAGCAGGTACAGAATAAACAAATATATAAAACAATAAAATTACGTTTTGCTTGATCTTTCATAGTTGTGTAGTAATTGGTTGGAAAGTTAGAATAATATAAAAGTTATTTTTTACACACATTTTGATAATGGCAATACTATATCAGCTGTCAGACTGCGCCGTCACAAATAGCTGTCATTGCGAAAGTTGTTCAACAAAATAGAATTTCGTGTCTGTTCTGTTTCAAATATAATAACATATGGATATTAAAGAGGAACCTGTTGACTCTGTGTCTGACACAGAAACTGACAAATCTATCACAAGGCATAATCACACTGGACATCATTTAGACGTCAAATCAAATCATGTTGAGATAAATTTTGACAGGCAAAATGGCGTAGACAGTCGCGTAAAGATCGAGGTAATTTGATACAAATCTTGATTTTACAAAGGCTTAGAGTGTCATAAGGACGATACAAATATACGCATTAATCAACTTGTTGCATATCAGAAAGATTTATAAAGCCACACATTGAAAATATTAACAAACATCACAGATATAGATATTTACATATAATTTTTAATACAGCCCCACAAAAAAGTTATGTAGGTAATGCCGTAGTATATTTTCTTGGAATAGTAATAAAGGATCATTTGAGAATAAGACCTCATTTACAGAATGTTAAAAACTTTTATGTAGAATTTGCAATCGCATATTTAACATTGAAATTGATTAACTCGACTTAGTTACCTCTGCATTTGGTTAAATTTAAATTTGGAAGAAACGAACACACAAACAATAAATTAATATCTATCCATTGATTCTTTGTGTTTATATATCGACTACCTCATGTAATAACACACTAACTCAAAATAATGTGTTATTTAGTTTTTGAGTTTCATAGAAATAAATAGTATACCAACTATAGCGCCACATTTGGGTCTTCGAATAATTTCTCATTCACTCGTTCAAACGTTGTATACCGCACCGTTCAGGCACCCCCACCACAGCGTGCAGCAAATGTTATCACACAGACAGTAGAGAAGGAGTCGTCTGTTTAGCTATATAAGGCAGTGGCGAAGGGTGGAGGTAGGCTTTTAAGATCCGCCATAAATAGTGCACACCAAACTTTTTCAGTCTTACGTAATTGTTTACATTTAAATAAGACTACAATTTGCAGATGGTACTGTTTAGTTTTTAAAATTCATAGATAATAGTCAGAGAATACTCGTCTATCTATAAAATATCTAAAATTGTGCAATTAATACATAACGTATACCAGTGGCGAAGGGTGACTTTTGGAAACAGGTAGGCTGTGGAGAAAGCACACTTGTTAGATGTATTTACGGGACATAAGAAGATATTCCGACATAACTACTGACGAATAGGTAGGTACACAAAAACCGATGAAATTTCAAAAGCTCACTGATGGTATAAGATTAAGCAATTAATTTGAAATATGTATTTTCCTAAATATAAACGCAAGATACGCTCAAAATATATTGAAAATATCCGTTGTTGTGAATCTTTTCCATAAGAATTTATAATTTAACCCGTAAACTGGTCATTTTAAAATAGTTCTATATTTAAAACACAGACTTAGATACAATATCAGATTTCAACTTACATAATTGGCTGAATAAATTGTCTTAGTCTATGAATAAACTAACTGACAAATAAAAATCACGAGATAAATTATTTATTATTTTTAACAACAATCAATATTTATATGTGATTGAATCCCATAGAAATTATTTTGAATAAATGTGCACTTACGTAAAATTTATGCGCTCCTTAAATAGCTTACCAATTTATATGGGCCGCCGCAGACGTCTTGAAATTATGAGAAACAAACTTCATATAAAAAAAGTTTTCGATTCACGCGGACAGAATCCATACAATATGTGAAGCGAAACGAGATGTCGCTTATTTTTTAAAACCTTCGAGACATGCCATAAATGGTGCTTATTGAAATAGTGGAAAAGATCGTAAAATTATTATGACAATTATACGACAGATGTTGTTGGGCATATTGAATATATTATTATGTGATTATATTATTTAATAATTATGTCAATATGAAATTAAAAAATATTTTTCTTAAGAAGGTAGGTTTTAAATAATCGCCTAGTATGGAGTCTTCGCCACTGACGTATACATACATAACTTTAAATGTTTTATAGATAGAATAATATTTTCATCTATTATAGTTTGCTAAGGCAGGGTTTAATGAATTTAAAAAAATGAACCAATAAAATGTGTAATAATATGTATCCTTAATCCAACAAAAACAAGTAAGTATGAATGTAAAAGTGTGCACAATTTTGTTGTATCGCCCAAAATATACCAAAACTATTATGGTTTGGTTAGGCAGGGTATAATTGATTTTTCAAAACTAACCAATACCATCTGTAAATAATTATGGCCGATCCAGCCTACCTCCACCCTTTGCTACTGCTATAATGTAAGTAAGTAATAATAAAATTAAGGTTCTACTGTGTCTCATGCACAAAGAATATCGCTTCATATAACCGGACATGACCCTTTCTCTATAGTATTATTGCTCTGAGTGTATTACAGCCTTCCATAGTAGCTTATATTTTTGCATGTGGTGTATTTTGTAGCAGGAATCGTGTTTTATCTATTTTTTATCCGTTTTTGCAGGTTGACATGAAGTCTGACGAAATCGTCAAAACCGAATTTGACAACAATTGGAGTAATTCTAAGAAACATTTCTACGACGATGAAACTATGAATCTGTATAGGACTAAAAATTTTGAAATTAGCGGATGTTCGAGCACTCGAAAGAACAGACATATAAAGGTATTTGTAGTTATTATTAAACGAGGAATTAACTTCTTTATCTTGGATGGTGTATCACTGATATAGGCAGATGATGGATGCAGAGCAGTAGCAATGAAAAGAATGTCATAGCATTAAAATACTTTTAGTCAAATATCCATAGTTACCAACACAATATCAGATTCTCAAACAGTATGAGGTGTTATAGTATTGTGTTTGGGAATACTTTGACCTTTTGATTTTTAAATTCATATATTAGGTGGTTTTATTTAGTTCGAAAACAGGCGAGCCCCGATCACAGGGGGTTGGCTCTGTCAGCTGTTTAGATCTTTTCATGAATTCTTAGTGTACAATGCTCTGTTAATATTTGCTTATGTAATGGATAACAGAAATTACAATGTAGACAACTTATACTGCTTGGGGGCTAGGAGAAATATTTTGCCATGCTCTGATCCCCTTAGGTAATTATATTTAATGTATATAACCAGGGAACTCAAAAATAATGGGAACCGAAATACCTAACGGGTACGAAGAAGCAGGCAACCGATCTCGTGTAAGGAAGAATACGGGATAAATTTAAACACGTGTCAAGAATACGTCATACGTCGAATACTGATAACTGCTCTCGGTTTATGCATTGATGCTCATTTAATACTGGTGTATTACACGCACTATTGCACGTCTATAATGCGTGGTTCATTTTCGTAAGACACTCACACATTCAAAACCCTGCTTCAAAATTTACTGTATTGGTATATAGCCTATCGGAATTCTATTTATTATGTGTTTTGTGTATATAACAGTATAATATCATGTGTTTTACTTCTGTTTCATTTTTTAAATTTTGAACTTCTGTTTATAACATAATTAGACTGTTTTCGCTGTCTCGAAAAAAGTTGTTTTGGTTTATGATGTTTACAATATAGAATGACGACATGTAACAAAGCACACAGCGTCAATGCAGCATTGTTCTTTCGAAAAATATCTGTTGGTGCATGCAATCAGCAAGCATTATGCTAATTGCATATGCCATTTTCGTAGTATGATTGTACAATTTTTACACATTGTGCGGTGGTGAAATGATCCATTGTGTCAAATGGTACTTTATTTTGGTAATGGTGGACTTTCAACATTAACAATATGTCAAAAAATATGCATGAAATCTTTGACAGATAACAAAATGACAGGACTGTAAAATTCGTACCACGAGTTGGATAACCTTGAATTATAAACTGAACTTTTTTGAAAATCATACCACGAGTTGGATAACCTTGAATTATAAACTGAACTTTTTTGAAATTCGTACCACGAGTTGGATAACCTTGAATTATAAACTGAACTTTTTTGACAATCGTACCACGAGTTGGATAACCTTGAATTATAAACTGAACTTTTTTGAAAATCGTACCACGAGTTGGATAACCTTGAATTATAAACTGAACTTTTTTGAAATTCATACCACGAGTTGGACAACCTTGAATTATAAACTGAACTTTTTTGAAATTCATACCACGAGTTGGACAACCTTGAATTATAAACTGAACTTTTTTGTTTTCAGATGTCACCCGTGAGAACGAAAAAGGTATCAAAAGTGATGAAATCGGGGCTGGATTTAACAAATTATTGTAATATCAACAAGGAACTTCAAATAACGCTTGTTACCAATACAGGAAAAACAGAAATATTTCATAAAACTCCAAGAAACACACCGGAAGAAATAAATAAACACACATCAGAATTAAATAATTATAAAAATAGAATATCAAGTACTGCAGAGGATACTAAAAATGATGGAGTGTTATTGACGGGATTATCGGAAGCTTTTTACGAAGAAAACAACGAAGATAGTCTGAACACATGGATGAATCACAAATTCGTAACCGACGAAGGACTGTTTAGTTATAACAACAACGAATTCAATGCCGACAGGGTGTATAAAAAAAGTGATTTCTTCGCGTGCGGTTTATGCGAATTCACATGCAAAACGCCAGCCCAATTAAAATCGCATGATATAATACACACGCAGCCTTTCGTCTGCGACGAGTGCCCGTCCTTTAAATTCAGATACCTCAGCCATCTTAAACAACATCAGTTGATTCATAACAATATTAAGCCGTTTTCCTGTGACTTATGTGCATTTAAGTGTAAACGGACCAGTGAATTACGCACGCATAAGATTATACACAGTGACGTAAAGCCGTACGTCTGTGAGTTTTGTCAATTCCGTTGTAAACGTTTGAACGAGCTTAAAAAACACAAAATGATACATAGTAGCGAAAAACCCTTTTCATGTAATGTTTGCGACTTCAAATGCCGGCAGTCGTGCCATCTTAGACGGCACAAAATGATTCATAACGGCGAAAAACCGTTTGTCTGCCATCTCTGCGATTTTAAGTGCCGCACGTCGAGTAATTTGAAGACTCATAGCTTTATACATAACAATTTGAAACCGTTTGTCTGCAATGTGTGTCAATTCAGATGCAGGACGTCGGGTAACCTTAAGAAACATCAGACAATACATCGAAATCTACCGCCAATCACGGCGGATTCTAAATAAAAAAATATTAAGAGCCCATGTACCGTATAACAGTTGATTTTTAGTATTAAACTGAATGGGATAGAATTGACCTTGAGATGAAAATATAATAAACAATCACAATACATATTATATCATGGCAAATACCAAACACAAAATTTTGCAATTTTTCCAAAATTCTGAGTCAATTGCAAACTCCAATAGAATGTTTACCGAATATATTTTATTATATAATGTTAGATTACAATTAAATTAAGTAAATAATGCATGTGTCGATAAAAGAATATTTAAAAAAAAGTGCTATAGGTAATCACAGACATTAATTAGCTCATGTCCCAAAAATATGGCTTTATTATCAATTTTAAAACAGCAATGTTTACAATTACACTGTTTTATAGTGTTAATAATTTTTATATGGTTATATAATGTTGATTTATAAGGCATTATAATGACGAATGCATATTTTCTACAATGTCAACAGAATTAGCTCCCACAGATACCTCAAATTCATTTTCAATCTATATGGCATGTTAATGCATCGTCATCATGAATGGGATACTCCAGCATGTCTTCGCTGTGTATTAAATACCTCATGTGGTGATTTTGACGAAAATGAGTTATTGATACTGCATATTTTTTCAATACCATATCTATTATATCAATTGTGAAAAAATTAAATCACCAAATAAAATCGATACTAAATTGATACTATGTGATTAAATCCGTACTTAATCCGTAATTAATCCTATGTGAGTGTCAGTATCAATAGATCAGTATTAAAATAATCTTATGTGAAGACGGGATGTTTACACATGATTCAATGTATTAAACACAGTGCATATAGAATTAATCCTATGTGATACAAACATGGAAAAAGCTACGATTTTATCATTTAATAATACAGTACTCTCTCAGTAATCCGCTACCTCAAAAACCAGACAAGTATCCAATTAGTGAAAACGGCGGATTATAGTACATAAAAACAAAATATTGTAAAAATTTATTATGTATTTCGTAAAAATAGTTTTTATTGAGAAATTAGTACTAGCAACTTAAGCGTCAATTACATTGAGCTACTTTACGAGCTGTTTGTTGGCGAATTTAAAAGCGGGCGATTCAGCTACTGAGATTGTGATGATGACACACAAAACTTTCTATTCGCTGAGAAGCCACAAGCCAGCGACTATTTTGACAGAACGTAGTTCGTTTTTTTACCGGGAGGTTGCTACTACGCTCTATTGCGCAGACGAAGTAGGCCCACACGCCGGCGTGTAGTGTGTATAGTTGACCGGCTTTCAACTCTTCTCTGTAGATTGTTTACAATCTGCTTGTTAGCTTGTTCAATGATTACACTGGGCGTACATACAGGCAGGTTGTAAATTCGCCAACAAACAGCTCGTAAAGTAGCTTAATGTAATTGACGCATTACGGTTTTTTTTATGGTCAAAATCAATTAGGTATGTATTAAATTATACATATTAATTATAAACTATGTTTTTTGACTACATACAATATATCAAACAGTAAATCACTTAACACAACCGCTAGTGTGTTGTTTTCTGAATATTGTTGGAAGATTGTGTCATCTCGTAATTTATGCAACATGACTAATGTGTTGACGGTTGCATTATTTTCCTCTGCCCATTTAATGGTAACTCGTCAGTCCCGGCTAGAGCATCTTCTGATTTGACTGTATGAGCTGCAGTCGGTTGACAATTATTGCCATTATCCTCAGAATCCAAGCCTCTTGATGTATTTACGAGCTCGTCTTCAATCACAAGTGGCGCATACTCCTCAGAACTTTCTGCTATTCATTCTTCTAAAATATTTCGCGTTAGCTCTGAGTTTTCAGTCACTCTCTGAATCAATTCATCTAATGGAACTAAGTCTTCCGGTTCTCAGTTTTCATCATCTTGATTCATAGAGGGCCACAGCTTTTTTCACGATAAAATTATTGCTCGTCCCGGTAGGTTGTTTCATGCCTCAGCTGTGTTAAATACGACGGCGGACAGCTGATATAGGCACGCGGTGGACTATTAAATTTTACATACGAATACCGGCAAATTATACAGCTTAATTTTGTGATTTTAACTAGTAAAAAAAACGGCGGATTATAGTTGTCTGATAATCGAGCGGCGGATTACTGAGAGAGTACTGTAGATATATTAAAAAAATATATGATTATCCAATCTTAATTTACGATTAGGATGTACAAAAAATGTTAAAACATATATTATATCATTTACGATTATTTTTTAAAAGTTATTTTCGATTTTCTTAGAATATGACTTAAACCACATAGGAGGTATATAAAATACACCGATAATGCACATAATATTTTTGTTAGATTTTGAGTACAGTTCGGTACTGTGATGGTAGATGGTTATAACTGCAGTTTTTTTTTCACTTTTTATGTTTTCTTCCATAATATGTTCCAAATAGTACATTTTTTGATGTGGCACAATTTTAGAGCTGCAACTTTATTGGTCACAAAGTACCTAATATTAAAAAATATCTGCATCTGATCAAATGTGAAAAAAGGCAAAAATATATATCTGCTTAAAATGCAAGATAACAATAATAAAAAGAAATCAGTAAAGTTTTACGTTGGTATGCAAATTCTACTTATTTTGATATCAAACACTTTAAAATACAGTCGAGCTCGGTTATTACGATCACGGACATAGCGAGATCTCGGATGTATCGAGGAAACATTCGTTGACATTTTAGTTTATGATTGTCTCCATACATTTATTCAATTTTATAACGAGCTCCTTATCGGATATACCGAGCTAAAATATCGTCAAAATTTTTTTTAGAACTGTTAATGTGTGGATTGTTTAAAAACATAGTTAAATGTCGTAAGTACCTACCTAATTGGTGTTTTCGCCGACAAGATTGAAAAAATATCCACGCATACGTTAAAAAAAAAATCCAAGTTTGTGGAGTAAGTAATTACCTACCAGCGTTCATTACAATAAACAACTTCTTTTGTAGTTATGAATGCCATGTTTGTTTCGGAGAAAAATTCTAATTGTGTATTTTTGTTTGAATTGCAACTTTTTGTGTAATGTGACCGCTCATTTAAAAATACCTATTCTCTGATTAACGAGTAATGTTTATAACGAGCAAACTCAGTCGGCCTCATCTTCCTCGTAATAACCAAGTTCGACTGTATATCGTCTCTGTTCTGGCAGAACGCACTAACTGGAGAATACTAGTTTTGAGTAATTTGACTTTGAAATTGTTAAAATGTTTGAAATGGTCTATCATGTGAGTTTATTAAGTAATCGTAAAAAGGATGACTTTAAAATAAAGACTGTTTATTTATTAAGAAGGTTTCCAGACGGTAAAGTTTAAAATAAGGAACATTTTGGTATAACTAACTCACTCACTCACTCACTTTTTTCGAATTAGTGTCTTCTGCCAGAACAGTGACGATATTATAAACTAACTTGTAAGACTGATTTAAAACCTTTGTTTTTGCTTTCCTGTATAATTGTGTAAACAACAGTTATAACCGTTTGCCATCACACTACGAGTTTTTGAAAATAGACGTCTCATAGACAAAATGCATTTATCATATTATTAAGGTCAGGCGGTAGAGTATTTATGGAATGTTACAACATTGGTCAGCATTAATTACTTATGTAATTCATTTAATTAGTAATTAATTAATTAATTACATAATAATAAGTTATAGGTGTTGAAAGAATTAAGTTTTAATGTATTGGCAATATTTGTCATACTGAAATTCTATTATGAAATTGTAATATGTTTATAAGAAAATACATTTATTTTGTTGAATATAATTCGAAGTCTTTTATTTTAATGTCACTTATTTCCTGCATTAAAAAAATGAGGATGTAGCAAGCCCTTTAGGGTAGGGATTGCAGTACCGGTATTTCAAAACCGGTATCCCAGTATTTTTCGATACCGAAATACTGGTTTTAAAAATCAGACAATACCGATATTTATTCAAAAAGGCATAAAAGGATTGTAATTTTTGAAAAATCATATGAACAAAATCGAATATGTTGCTTCAGAAGAATCGATCTATACATTTATTTTGTTCTTAAAACTATTATTTACGACCATTTTTACTGTTCAAAAACGTGTCCAGTTCCAAAATCCATTATGTGCATGACCATCATGATTCCAAAAACCTTTTTATTGCATACAAATTGTGAAGCAATAAGATGATGCGTTTCCAGAATCCGCCATATTCATCTTGTTGTTACAAAACAAGACGTAATGACTTAAGAGCAGACTTCAGTGAAACGGCAAATAATTTTCAACAGTAGGTGCGACGAAATTTATCACTAGTCGCCAATCGAAGACCGACTGTCAAGGTGTCCGGACGTCGATTTGTTTTGTCATGGCGTCGTATGAAACCGATCCAATCCGCGCATCGCCTAGCCACAATCTTTTTAGACCATGCCTCAACTGAAGTATACCCTTAATAATAATAAATTTCTATTGTATATACGGTTGTATCCTACTGCTGAATACTTGTTAACTTGTAGGGGCCGAATTTATATGCTAGTGCATGTTTTGTTAGGGTGTATGCACAGCTATGGGCGTTGCACAGAAATCCGTTTTGAAAGACGCTGAATCCAAAAATAAAATTTTATTGTGCATATAAATGCATATTTGAGACGTTAGAGCATATTTGAGACATTAGGTCATATTTTATAAATAAATGCGTATTTTAGAGCTTTTGCATTTATAATCTTAGTTTTTTTTAATTATTTTATCGAAATATAACTAAATTAGGTAGGTAAATAGTTTAGAATTTTAGATGCACTTGCATTTTTTAATGGCATCCCCAAGCTGTGGATTTATCAAAAAAAGTGAAGTCAACTGAAGCTATTTTTGCGGTCCCATCAGGGCCCCTAGCGTACGTTTACAGAAGCTCAGCTAGATTGGAGCATTTCGGGCCCCCTCGTCAAATTCGGCCCGATTCCAATTTTTAGGGGCTCAAAAATTTGGCCCCACGATTTCATCTTCCTTTATTTAAATTTTGCGCCATCACCTCTGTGGACGCTGAGAGGTCGTTTTCCACATATAAACAAAATATACTGACAGATATCCGGAAAAAAAATAATGGCAGAGCACAATATTGAAAAAAATATTGTAACTTTTTTTGTTCTGACAAAAAAAAATAGTATTTAGGAATAGTTAAGTGTGTCGTTTTTGTTTTTTAAAGTTGTGCTTAGTTTACATTGCATTTATTATTCAATTATTTGTACTTGTAAACAAACTATTTTGAAAATTGTAATTTATTAACTTTATATTGATTACTTATTTGTGTTTTTTTGTTATTGTATTATATTGATTAAGATTATTAATTTGTTATTCGATTTTTTGGATGAAGTGTGTATTTACAATTTTTTTCCATAAAAAATGTAAATTTTTAACTCCATATTTCTTCAGTTTTAGTGCATATTTTAATGATTTTAAGTGCATGCATATAATCATATTTTTTGTTGCAAATAAATCCGCTCCCTACTTATAAGTTATTACACTAAATTTATTAGGCATCCTACAGTAAGTAATAACAAATAGTTTTAATTGATTTAGTTCGAGTTTGGTGCATACGTCGTTACATTCCATTCTTACGTTAAACATTTTTAATTGTTTTTGAGTGAATCACTTATTTTTGTATAATGAACAGAGTTGTTTCGGAAGATATTTCTCTGCCGAAAATCGGTAGAAAGCGTAGGTACACGGTTCATTGAAACAATGCATCTCATTGATTACTATTACTGTAGAAATAAGTCTACCAAATTGGGCTTGTCTTGTGATTTAAGTATTGCGAAACTTTGGAATGAGTATAATAAATTAGCAATTTCCTGTTGATTTTTCATTTTGCTTCCAAAAACAGTTATTTGTTACATTATAGTTCCAAAAGTCGCTATCTTATACCTTCTTATCGCTTTAACTGTGGTCTTTTTTATATACATTCCCCATATCCAGATACTCCACACTTTGAGTCTTGCAATGAGCTTGGCTTACAGCTGTAGGTGCTCACTTACGATTTGTTGCGATTGGTCGCATCCACAAGTAGTTATCGAATGCGTGTGGCCTAATGGTCATAATTATTAAAATCCTTATTGTACCTGTACACGTTCATGGATTTACTGGCAACAATATCGTGTAAATTAAAGTATCGTGACAATAACTACTTCTAACTACTAACGCACCAAAGTGCTGACTGTCTAATTTTATTTTTCAAGCGTTAGCAAACGCGTTTGTTGTTATTGTGTGGTGCTATTTTGACAGGTTCGGATAGATTGTGAAAATCGGAAATGCTCTGCACGGTGTAGTTCATATTTTTTCCATCAGGTTCGCCACTATATTACGTGTTTACACTTGCATTTTCTTGTTATGGCAGCAATAAGATGTACTGCCTGCAGTAAATCAGCAGTACGTTTGTGTCACTCACGCTGTCGCCTGTTTAGACATGCCACGTCAGAATATTAAAATAAATATTGGAATCCTCAATTATTCATGAGTTCTACTGAGACGACAAGCCTAGGGTGTCATAGTTTGCCGAAAGGAAAGGGGCCAACCCTACCAAAAAAAGACAGCCAAATTATTTGAGTCACAATCCAGGTAATATCCCTCTTGTGTGTGCGCATGTAGATGATTTTTTTTGGATGTTTCAAATCTTATCATGGGATTATGATAATATTACATTAATAAATTATACACAAAAACATCATGTCAACAAGAATTAATATTATATTTGATTGATTGTTAAAAGAAAGGATAAAAATAGATTCAGGACAGTGTGGGCTCGGTTTTGGAAATTAAAAATACTGTTTTCCAAAAACTACAAGACTGAAAAATGTCATATTTACGTAACACTTAATGGGGGTAATTATTTATATATTTTTAGTGTTTAAATATAAATATCCAAAGTTATGTATGATTTAATTGTTTCATTTCAGATATTTTATAGATAGATTGACAAAATTGTGCACACTTTTTCATTCATACTTATTTGTTTTCGTTGGATTAAGAATACATATTACACAATATATTGTTGGATCATTTTTTAACACAATCACTGCTGATCTGTTAATTAATTTTTAATTACCACATATAAATATCATGTTAATTATATCTAATGGTCAGGTAACGCAACCGCGCCAGTCGCCGTGTCAGCACTAAATGAGTTGAAATTCATTAAACCCTGCCTAACCAAATTATAATAGATAAAAAATATTATTCTATCTATAAAATATTTAAAGTTATGTATAACTTAATTGCACAATTATTTTAGATATTTTATAGATGAACGAGTATTTTTTAACTATTATCTATTATGGCTTGGTTTCGCTGGGTTTAATTGAATTTGTAAATTGTAGTCTTATTTCAATGAAAACAAATATGTATGACTGGCAAAGTTTAATGTGCACTATTTATGGGGGATCTTAACAGTCTACCTCCACCCTTTGCCGCTGCTGTAGATAACTGTTTTGATAAATAAAATCACTTTTTTTAAAGAGCATCTCTCATCTCGGAACTCTCAGCATCAACCTGATATACAATAAATTAATTACAATAAACATTCAATAAAAATTATTTAATTAAAGTCTCAAGAATTTAATTAGCTATATCATTTTCAATTATTTGTTAAGATTCCTAATTCAGTCCTGTTTGATACCAAAAGTAATCCATTAATTTTATTTGATAAGTTATATAAGATAAAATTACAAAACTGGTCAAAAGCCATCTAATAAAGATATTTGCTACTGTAATTTTATGGACACTGATAAAATAGGTTCATAGTTTTTAAAAAAATGGGTAAGTGCATTAAACTTCTCCCCTATTCATAGCCAAATCGGTATCTATACCAATTAGTTCCAAAAACTTCAGTGGATTCAAATACACATTTTGATTAAAAAAAAAAAATGGAAAACATGTAACAGAATTAATGGTACTTTTGGTGTTTCTATCCATACAAATTCATAATCATCATTGT
Organism: Rhyacophila brunnea; assembly: GCF_057557595.1. Lineage (NCBI taxonomy): Eukaryota > Metazoa > Arthropoda > Insecta > Trichoptera > Rhyacophilidae > Rhyacophila > Rhyacophila brunnea. The sequence goes on along the minus strand of NW_028232904.1, from coordinate 21,898,733 downwards.
CAATGTATGGCGGCTGGTTACATGTAAATTGTACATATTACATTTCACCATAGAATAGTTCGCCGTGAGCTTTCTCATCGGAAAGAGATGACTGTATAGCAGTGGCGAAGGGTGGAGGTAGGCTGTTAAGATCCGACATAAATAGTCCACAATAAACTTTGTCAGTCATACGTAATTGTTTTCATTGAAATAATACTACAATTTACAAACGATGTTGGTTACTAATTAAAATTCAATTAAACCCTGTCTAAACCAAGCCATATTATGTAATAGTCAAAAAATACTCGTTCATCTATAAAATATATAAAATAATTATGCAATTAAGAATAATATTTTTTATCTATTATAGTTTGGTTAGGCAGGGCTTAATGAATTTGAACTCATTCAGTGCTGACACCGCGACTGGCACGTTTACGTTACCTGGCCATTAGATATAATTAACAATATGAAATTTAAATGTGGTAATTAAAAATGAATTAACAGGTCAGCAGTGATTGTGTTAAAAAATGAACTAACAATAATATATTCTGTAATATGTATTCTTATTCCAACGAAAACAAATAAGTATGAATGAATAAGTGTGCACAATTTTGTCGTATCGCCCAAAATATACCAAAACTATTATGGTTTGGCTTAGGCAGGGTTTAATTGATTTTTAAAAACTAACCAACACCATCTATAGATTGTAGTCTTATTTCAATAAAAACAAATACGTATGACTAATAAAGTTTAATGTGCACTATTTATGGCGTATATTAACAGCCTACCTCCACCCTTCACTACTGCTGCTCGGCCATCGTGGCATGAATACTAATAATGTTTTCTTTTGTAGGTTTTCTTCATATTTTGACAGTTCTGGCAGCTGTCGCTTATGTCAGCGCAGAATTTCATACTGGAAACGAAATTGTCGGTATGTTCATAGTTTTTCTATACATATAAATAATGTCACCTAACAACGCATCGATGAAAATTGTAATCTGATGTTTTATTACAATTGTGATTTAACTTAACCAAAACGCGTACGATTTAATTTGTAAAATATTATTAACAATAATACACTTGATATAAAAAGTTTCACTTGGATTCAGACAGATGTCTGATAATAAAATTAATATGGCGGTGGCCTGCTTACGTGATAAACAGAACAGCATTCTTTATCGAACATTGTGTCAAATAAGTGTTTTTATCGACCACAAAATGTAAATTTTCTTCAAACAAGTTATTCAGGATGGGGGAACGACCTTGGAAAATATCACAATTAACTAAAATTAAAGCTTTTATTTCTAAAAGTTTAGCGACCGCTGGTCTAAATACTTAATGATACAAATTGTCACCTCAATACTACAACTAGACAGTTCTTGATTTTCACTGATTTTGAGATAGCTATTGAATATGATTCTACATTTCCTTCTTTAGAGAATGATAAAACTAGGTACTGTAAAATGTGATAAGTTGGAGGATAAAATAGAGGAGAGAATGTGTGAATAAAAGAGAGATTAGAGATATTGAAAGTTAAGAGTAGAGCATGATTAAGAGGTAAGCGTAAAGAGTAAAATAGGATAATTAAATTATTCAGGGCATGTGATCGCGCTGACAAATGTATGTGACTATCAGTGAACTAGTATCTATAGAATATAATGACAAAAGGAATTTAAGTAGACTGAGAAAACTATGTATAAACAAGACTTGTAAGTGTATGATAAAATTGATTGATAATTAGGGCGCCAAGTGCTTTCAACTTGTGTACATAACGAAATACCATATAAATAAAGAAAACTCTATAATTTAGAGGTAACAATTGTTTATTAAGCTAGAAAACATTGAATTTATTTGAACAAGTAATAATAAAGAGACATGAAATAAAGGAGACTCGTGATCTTTTCTATGCGAAAACATACAATTTTACAAAAACATTATGATACAAAAATAGGGGTACTCATCTGCTGGACGCTGGTTTTACAATGTTAAAGAAAGTTCAAATGAAGTGAAAGAAATACTGATATTTAATGTGGCCGGCGTCCGTACCGGCCGTGAACAAAAGTAGGTTAAGTTGAGAGCTCCATCCAGTTGAGACGTCAGGGTAAAAGTGATAGAAATCGATAGAGGTGCATCCCTCATGCCCGCCAAAGTACAAAGTAGGGTCTCGTCCTGCCGCATGGTGGGGGTTGGTGTGAAAGACAACCAATTTTGCGTCTTCTTCTCTTGGTCAGCATTTACCTAATTTGAATTTAGGTATAGGTAGGTATCTGCAACGTGACAGTACCTAAGTCAGAAGTTAATGGGAACTGTATTAATAAAATTTATGTTTGAAAATATTAGATAACTTTAAAACCATAAATGCCTTAAATAAATAAATTAATATATCTACAATATTTTTTCATACAATTAAACATTATTTAATTGTTCCCAATTTGACAAACACAATTTCCCATTTTTATTTTAAATAATAATTATTATAGCCTAGATTTATGTAACTCAAGTAAAGTTTAAATTTGATTTTCCCAACAATGACCAAATCAGGGTTTTTTTTTTTTTTTTTTAAGAATTATTAATAACCATGTCTATGCTTTTTCGTGCAAGGTGGTTGTTAGTAATTTTGAACAATCACAAACACCCAGGCTTTGAGAAAAACACATAAATGTTTTTGTCATGACCGGGAATCGAACCCAGAACTCTCGGGTGGAAGGCCAGCGCCTTACCCACTGCACCACGAGAGCCGCCTTCCCCCCCCCACCAAATCAGGGTTATCTAGTTGTAGTATTGAGGTGACGAAATGAAAGTCGGTTAGAAACTAATAAATTATCATTTACAGAAGCTAAACTGAGTGAGCGATTTACGGGATGGAACCACCTAACCTACAAACGTGGCGTCACCAACATTATAGACGTGCCGATGAGAAATATAGTCGATGACAAGATTATAGCGTTTCTCGAAGAACTGCGCGCCAACTTCTCCCAGGGATTCCCTGAAGTTGGAATTCCTCCACTGGATCCATTCATACTGGACAATGTTACGTTCAGTGTAAATCAGGGTAACATTATCAAGTACGTATCACAACTCCTGCAATGTGACAATATTTTTACACAACTCATACCAGTTTCCAATAGAACAAATAAATGAAGTACAACATATTATTTTACGGCCAGATGCGGTCATATAGCTGTATTTGAAATGCCTAGTTTCAAAAGCCCCTAAAACAGTGATTGAAAATTTTTGAGTTAGATAATGTATTTAGATGGATATTTTTGTTACCTATATGATGGCCAAAGATTGAACATTAAAAAATACCAAAAACCATCAATACGTATGATCAAAAGTTAGGGTCAATTTCAAAACCCGCTAAAATGGTTGGGTGTGCTTTTCAAATACCCCTAAAATTGATAAGCCAAAATACTCTTTAGAATGTGCAAATTAAATAATAAATACATACAAAAAGTTCACAGATTTAATAGATATGAACAAAAACTACCTAAAATCATTTTACGGGGATTTGAAACTAGGCGCTTCATATTATATCGATACCTACTACGTAAAAGGCTGTAACTTCGATATTGGCTTCATTTCCTTTTAATAAATAATTTTAAAGATAATACAACAATGATGATCGAAAAAAAACAAAAATTCAATCAATATGATATATCAATCAACTAAAAAATTACGATTTCAGCATTAACAATTAACTTACTATTAAAAAGTACCATATTGCAGTTACGGCCTTATATGTAGGAGGTGTCGATACATGCTTTTTTAGCCTGTGCATTGTTTGAAAGGGAAAGAATGAACCCGAAGATAATAATATAATCAATTATAAACTCTAATAGAAAGTTTACCAAACGTATTTACTCACTTATCTAATTTTATGTATCATTATCAGTCGGGATCAATCCATTGCTGTATGAAGGTCTCCCCTAGCACCCTTCACTCTTCTCGGTCCTTAGATCTTTGCTGCCACGTACATCCACCGAACTTTATGAGTTTGTCTATCTAGCAGGTTTTAGGGCATCCCTGTGGGCGTTTAGTGCCCCTTGGGTACCACTGTTTGACGGCATTTGTCCAGCAGTTGTCCATTCGTCGAACGATATCTCCAACCCGTTGCCATTTCATCTGCTTAGCGACCTCTATCTATAAAGATTCATAAGCCATCTCATTAGCAAAGGTATCCAACAAGGCGACAGGATATCACCCAAATTATCCACTGGTACTCTGGAAGATCTATTCAGGCGATTTGACTGGAAGAACAGTGGAACTGCTATTAACGTCGAATACCTTAGTCACCTGCGTTTTGCAGACGACATTGTTGTCTCTGTAAATGTCTCAAAGACATAAGTAATGATGAACTGCTTTGGTGAAACCAAAGGCAATCCTCATCAATGGCACTCAAATCAACAACTACGTCTATCGAGAACAACAGATGTCAATAATTGTCAGTGGTATGTATGACGAGATTGCTCGCAGAACCAAACTGGCATGGAGTGCAATTGAGCGCCTGAATAGTATCTTCCAAAGTGACCTCCCATTTTGTCTTAAGCGTAAAGTGTTCAACCAATGCTCACGTATGCATATGAAACATGGACTCTTAATGTATGATAAATCCAAAAATTACAAGTAGCCCAACGTAGCATGGAAAGGTCCATGTTAGGCATAAGGCGTAAAGATCACAAAAGAAACCGTTAGATAAGGAATTTTATGTATATTATAATATACTAGCTGACCCGGCAAACGTTGTTCTGCCATATAAATTATTTCTAGTGAATATTTTGGTTGTTAAATAAAAAATAACGAATGTATCGTAAGTGTGTGGGGATGGGATCTATGACAGAAAGAGGAATGGAGCGCTGTACACGATGACCGCCGATAAAAAAAAAAACACCAACCATTCATTTTCTCAATTCAAAATGAGTAATGATGTTCATAATGAATGAATTACCTGTGATAGGATCTCGTTGTTTAATGTTTATGCAATAACCGTCTTGTCCCTTCCAGAAAATTAGCGGATATTGGAGAGCGTCGTATGAACGGTGTGTGTCAGCGATGAACTCCAGATTATTGTTTCTTCTTCGAATCACGATTTCTCGCGTCGATGTGCGGTCGCCAACCATGATTCCAGCAATGTCGTCAACAACAGGCGCATTGAATCGACGCACGTCCTCTCCAGCTGATGTTTTATCAGGATTGATGGCAATAGCGTGATTGTCACTTTGCAATTCGTGCATGTGTGCTTTAAAGAATTTCAATAATTCATTGTGCTCATTCAATAGGGCGTCCAGTTTTCCGACGATGCGCCTGGCATTAGGCAAATTGAGGTTATTGTAGCCGCAACTTGCATCCACACGATTGATGTCTTCACCGCCCATGAAGCAGATTTGTAAAAATTTATGTGGTTCGTTTGGCATTGGCAGCAATGAGCCTACTTTGTGGTATACTTGGCCTTTGGTTTTGAACGTAGAATGGAATTGTTGACCATTTGCCGCAGTATTGTGAACTATTTCTGTTGCTCCGAACAAAGTCATTTGGAAGTATAAATTGAATGTGCGAATGGACTTCAGGAACAGGTTTGAATCTGGAACCGTGCCGATGAGCAAGCCGTTCAATGGTTCTGGTGGTATCTAAATTTCTGGTAGTTGCACTTTTCCTGATGCGCAACACATCCCGGCTGACTCATGTTTGAATTTGAGCGCATGACAATGGGGATATTCTTTGTCCATAGCACCAATCAGCACTTTCGGATGAGCGGAAAATTCAATATCTGGCTCGTACTCGAATGCGAGACGAAGGAACGAAGCGGATGTAAATGCTCGATGTACTTGTTGCTCTGCGTGTGTTAACTACGAACCGGCGCGCTTGGCTCCGTTCCAATTGTCGTTGTTGATTTTGTTCAGCTCGTGCCTCTTGTGATTGAGATGCACGCAATTGTGACATGCTCACACGCACGTTTTTGTTATCTTGTTGGATTTGTTTGTCTGTTCTTTCTGCTCTACTATTTCGCACATTTGTTGCTTTATTCGTTCGACGGCCCAAATGGCCCCCCTTGCGTCTTGCTGGCATTATGCACTGTAATACACGCACACAAAAATAGATAAATTAAAATAAATCGTACAAAATTTTGCACGCACTGCGTTGTGATATGCCGAATGAAATGTCAAAATGACGTGACGCTTCTCTTGAATTCATCTCGGACGTAGAGCCATCTGTCAACAACATAAATAATTTCGTTCTGTTTGAAATACGAACGACGGTTAAATTTGTTCATACAAAAATAATAAAATCGCGATTAAAAAATAGGAGAGTGAAAATTTGGGGTTATAGGTATTTTTTGATGCAAAATAATAAAAAAAATACAAAAAGAAATTTTCAAAAAAATAAAAGAAAAAATTTTCTGGATAGAGATACCCTAATCACCTAGCGGTATGAAATATACTTGTTGACCTATTCTCATACCCAACAAATATACATATAAAAATTCATAAAAATCGGTCGAGCCATTTCGGAGGAGTGCGACCACAAACATCGTGACACGAGATTTTTATATATATAGAGACAAGTAAATGGTTTAAATGTTTTGTTATATACAATTTATGAGTAAATAACACTGATAATATACAAATATTTCTAATTTCAGGGCAGACATTACTCTTGAAGATTTGATGTTGAGAGGCGCCCAATCATTTGTCATCGACAAAATCAATTTCAAAATTGTCGGACTCAGTCTTCAATTTGGATTCTTCGTACCAGAATTGATTTATACATGTACGTTTCACTAGCGACTCCAATACTACTTCATATATCTATAATATATAACTCTAGAACAGTAATCCTCAACCTTTTTCATGTCACAACATACTTTTTAAATTTTTCTAATTTTTTTATGAACTGCAGGCGACTTTTTTTTATTTTACTTACATAGTATCAATAGAACAAATTTGTGAGAAAATATGATTGACAAAGGATGTAATGATTCAATTTTTTTTCAGCTAAATTCGATGTGGATGGAAAAATTGCTATGATCCTCCCATTCAGGCCCAATGGAGATATAACGTAAGAATGTTTGAATATCTTTTATGATTTCCTGCGTCCAGTCTTGACCAACATAAAACTGAATATAAACAAGGATCATTGCATAAAACGCATGGTCTCACATGCAAATTTTTTGATCTTGCCTATCCAAATTATCTTTTAATTTGATAACAATATTTGCAAGTGTTGACATACATTGAGTTTCGTATACTTGGTTGCGGCAAAAATTTGCAATCAATTGTAAGCGGACAGTTGTATATTGATCTAGTCTAGGCTTAATTTGTTTTAAAAAGTTTCTGTCAGAAATATAATGTATTTCAAAATTGGAATACCTACCCAAGAAATGTTATAAATGTAAATAAATATATAAACCAGTGGTGAAGAGTGGAGGGAGGCTGTCAAGATCTGATATAAATAGTGCTTACTATATAAAGTCAATGAATTTCATTGAACTAAGACTACAATTTGTACATAGTTTATAAAATTTAATTAATTCCTACCTAATCCAAGCTATAGTAGATAATAATCAAAAAATATTCATTTATCTATAAAATATCTAAAATTATGCCATTAATCCATACATAATTTTATAGATGGAAGAATATTTTTTATCTATTATGGTTTGTATGGTAGGTATCTATTAGGCAGGGTTTAATGAATTTTAAAAAACTAATCCACACTGTAATATCGTCGGTCCCTATTAAAAAAGTCGGATCTGCAAAATGCTATTTTTCAGTACGAGCAATCAAAGATGTTTCATCAAATATCCTTTGTGACCTATTGATTGCCATAATGAATAAAAATACGGGTTATAGAAACTTTTCTAAACGTTTATAAAAACATCTTGCTCACCCACGCACAGCCAACAATGTCGGTTGGTAAGAACCGACATTGTTATTCGGACACTCTCGGTAGATCCGTCATTTTTAACTTGAATATCACGAAATTTTTCAAACAAACAAAAAAAACTGTGATTGTAGTATAAATGTTTAAAGTGTTTAAATAACTTTTACGTAATAATCCGAAAATGACAAAATTTCAGATCCGACTTTTTTAATAGGGACCGACAATAATTATGTATTCTTAATTCAATGAAAACAAATAAGTTTAGTATTGACTCACAAAGTTTAATGTGCACTATTTATGTCGAATCTCCACAGCCTACCTCCACCCCACGCCACTAATATAAACATGTATAATATGAAGATACCTCTTATGACTTTTATGTTATATATATATATGATTGTTTTTTTTTTGCATATGCTAAAAGCGTTGGACTACGGGCTGTCAACATTACTGGGAAAGCGACGTTAGGGACATTAGAAGGCGGTTATTTATATGTTAAAACCATCGACTTGGCGTTCAACATTGGCGGCACAACGGTAAAGTTTTTTTGTAAACATCCGTAGCTTATACATCCACATAATATAATTTTACAACAATCTATAGATATTCGCTCGACTCATTGTAGGAATCCCAACATAAATAAAATAATAAATGTAAATTGATCCAGTCATGGTATTCGAGCCTGTGACTATTGAATTTATGATATGTGATTCCAGATCAAAGTGGACAATCTACTGGACGTAGAATTCTTCAACAAAGTGCTGAACTGGATCCTGGACCAGCTGAGTGACGATTTCTTCGAAGGCCAAAAAGAAGCCCTCGCGCAATACGTATCCGAGAACCTCATCGAAGTGGTCAATGACTTCTTGAAAGACATCTCACTCTCTGATCTCATCGGATAATTTTCTTCACTTATATTAAGCACAATAACTTGTGATGTATATATTATGATAAATAAAAAAAAAATTTAATTATTGACACCAATTATTATTTGAGTTACTGAGGATTGAATGAGTACAAGTGTGTTGGTAACCAAGTTCATTATGTTTATTAATGCTATTGGTATCTAAAGGGGCTCATAAACGAGCAACTTTTTATGGCAATATGATACACCAATTGTGTTGGCGTTAATAGTTCCCCAAAACACGAAAATAGTAGTCTACATTACTGAAACTTGCCATCTATTGCCCATGATTTCTGGCAGCATGGTTGGTCAATACATCGAATATCAAATGCAATCGAAAATATAGCAATAATAATTCCTAGATAAATCTATTTCCTTCTCACTCTGCTCAATATGTGTGTCTCTGTTTGACCTGCCGTCGGCCTACCTCACGCCTAGCAACAACAAAAACATCGTAGTGACAGCTGATTCGACAATACATTAATAAAAATTTTCTCTGTGTCGTTATTAATATTATTATTATGGTGTTATTACTAACCGTCAATTCTCACTACTTACAATGAATAAATGGATAAATGACAGGGTATTGGAGCTTATCAATGAGGTTTATTTACGTCCTGAGCTATGTAACGTGGAACCCAAACTATATAATGATTCAAATATGAAAAGGCCAACTGTCAAAGCTGCACAAACGTCTGGATCTGGAACAATGTGACCAATTGAAGAGATGAACACGTTGAATTCCTGTATGAGTCTCCAGTTGCCAAAAATCGAAGAGTGATTGGTAATATTGTAGTAATCAGCCTTGCTTTCTTCATAACTGTATCTACTTTCTCTTTCTTCACACTAATTATATTTAACAAATACCTACAGAAAGTCAATTGTTGACATTCTTGTAAAGTTTTAAATAAATAATTTTCAATAACTAATTCTTGGTTTATATTACTTATCGTTTCACGTTTGTCTAAGTAGGACCGGATCCAAATCCTTATTTTATTTTAGATTATTTAGTCCGGATATATTATGCTGCGGATACTTCATTGTTGGCCGTTGTTGCTTTATCTCAAGTCAAGTATACGCACAAAATACATCGGCCTCATTTGCCCGACATTAATGTCAGGTCATACATTGCCCAGCAACTGGGCAATAGTTTCACCATTCTTTTGGCAATTGTATCAGCAATTTGCAATTTTTGATGCTCGTTTACGGGCCCCTTTAAGGAAGACAAGTCAGATTAAAACATTCAAATTAATCCAAATAATAAAATCATTTCACATAGGAAAGTCCATGAAATGGCGATACAATTTTAAGATTAATCTTCTAACTCAGTTTTTAATTATATACCATTTTATACTTATGTAGCGATCATACCACTCAGCATTAGCTTGTTGACTGCGGAGCATTTAATTACGTTTTAATTACCGCAATTAAATAACATACTAATTATATCGAATGGCCAAACATACATTAATATGTATGTTTTGTTGTCAAAACAAAATAATACAGCAATAATATTAAATTTGTCAGCATTTCCTTAACTCATTTAGTGCTGACAACGCGACTGGCTGGTTTACATTACCTGGCCATTAGGTATAATTAACATGATATTTAAATGTGGTAATTAAATTTTAATTAGCAGGTCAGCAGTGATTATGTCATAACTAGATCAGTAGGGTCTGTTATGATTGGTAATTACGACAATATCTCTTGTTATATATGTACTGCATGTGTATAAATTGGAAGGACAATGCAGTAATCCTCACTCACTCATCGAGTCCGTCACGAGACGCACTTCTATTGTCATGAGCCCTTCACTCTACTCGAATCTACTAGGTCTCGATCACATCTCCTACCATTATAACTCTCTGTACTCTGCATCAAGACAATAAACATCTACATCGCTGCTGCCTCTATCAACTCACCTACCTCCACATAATCCACTTCCAAACTTATTTAATCCTCAGCCCATCATTTCAAATGAACCAACGGTAATTGTGCCGCAGATGCCGTCATGAGCTTTTATCATTTTTTTTACGAAAACAGTTTATTGTAGACTGAAGATATGTAGACAATTTTATTATAATAAATACCATTTTCTGTCGGCGCATAGGCTTTTCGATCTAATAATTGTTAATTTAAAATTTGAAATTTTCATACATTTTGATGCATCATTATCACAAACTAAGGTTATATTAGGTAATATTAGGTTGGGGTAGGTTAGGTTTGGTTTGGTCTAAAAAGAAAGTTATAAAATATCATAACGGCATCTGGCACATTTACCAATATTAATTTTGTATAATTTTATATTTAAAACTGGTATTTTTAACAAAGAAAGCAATATTAAACTGGTTTTTATATACTTATTTTTGTAGTTTTATTAAAAATTATTCCCTAATAAAATTCCAGTCCCTGTATGTATAACAAATTCCAATACTGTTTTCAATGCATTCCACACATTTCCATGGAAACTTTCCCTCCTATAGGAATTTTCCATTATGTTTGACAAATGAAAAATATTTTCAATGTAACCATGGCAATATTTTCTTGTTATTTTCATTTCAGCTGAAAGAAAAATGGAACAGTAGGTAAGTCAAATTATAATATCAATATTTTCTATTTAAAACAGTTTTTTGCTATTATTATCTGTTTCACGGTAATAATTAATGGTAATCAATTAGGTAGGTAAATGTCAGTGGCGAAGGTTAGAGGTAGGCTGTGAAGATCCGACATAAATATTGCACACTAAACTTTGTGAGTCATATGTACTTAGATTTTGTTTTCATTAAACAAAGAATACAAATTGCAGATGGTGCTGGTTAGTTTTTATAATTCAATTAAACACTCTCTAAACTAAACCAAACCATAATAGTTTAGGTATGCTATGGGCAATCCAACATAAATAGTGCACACTTAACTTTGTCAGTCATACTTATTTGTTTTCGTTGAATTAAAAATACATATTATTACTAAAGCGTCGATGACATTGAGCTACTTTACAAGCTACTATTTGGCGAGTCAGCTAGTGCGACTGTGATGATAACACACAAAACTTTCCACTCGCTCAGAAGCCAACAAACGTCATTTTAAATTCATTCAATTCATCATTTAAAAGGTCATTTTTGGTACTATTTGACAGGACATATTGAGTAGTTGGTTTTTTTACCGGCAGGTTTGCCACTATCGCTCCACTGCGCAGACGCAGATTGGCCAACAGGCCAGCGAGTAGTGAGTAAAGTAGCCCGGCTTTCAACTTTTCTCGGTAGATTGTTTACAATCTGCTTGTTAGCTAGTTCGATGATGACACTGGGCGAGTTTACAAGCAGATTGTAAATTCGCCGGCTTGTAAAGTAGCTCAACTGCCTATCCAAACCATAATAGGTACACTAAAAATATTATTTTATCTATAAAATATTTAAAATTATGTATGATTTTATGCTATAATTTTAGATATTTTATAGATAGACGAGTATTTTTTGACTATTATCTATTATGGCTTGATTTTCGCAGGGTTTAATTGAATTTTAAAAACTAACCATCACTATCTGAAATTTGTAGTATAGTTCAATGAAAACAAATACGTATGATTTGACAAAGTTTAGTGTGCACTATTTATGTCAGATCTTAACAGCCTATCTCCACCCTTCACCACTGACATAGAGTAGCCTACTGTAGATTTGTGATATTTATTCAGATATCTTAGTATTTTCTTATCATTAAAACATGTTGGCCCCCATTAGTCCAATGCGAAAGGCATCGGCTTCTCATCCAGACAGCTAGTCTTGATATTATTTATGGTACTTCCAGAGACAACAATGAGTAACGACAGTTCATTTATAGAAGAGACTGGCGATGAAGAATCCGACTATGAAGATGAATCACTTCTTGAAAATTCAGATGCTGAAATTCACAGTATATATGAAGTAAACAATCAGGTACGCATATGGTTCCCACGGTCCGAACCTCGTCCAGGGAATTTGGAAACTTGGAAAACTTGGAAACTTCCTAATTAGTGGAATAATTGACAATCTAATTATTGACATATTCTTCTTTCAGTTATTTATTTTAAAATGTTTTCTCAATACAGTACACTCTCAGTAATCCGCCACTTGATTATCCGACAACTACTATAATCCGCCGTTATTTTTACTAGTTGAAAGTCCAAAATCAAGCTCTATAATTCGCCGGTATTCGATTGTCAAATTCAATAGTCCGCCACGTACAAGTGTACAATGCAGATGAGACGGGTTTATTTTGGAATCTTCTTCTTCGTAAAACGTACGTTCATCGCAAAGAAAGTAAAGTACCAGGGAGTACCAGTTTTTTTAAACTAAGTTGTCGATACTTTTTAATGAATTGATGTTTGCCGCACTTTATAATGTCTGCCGTGCCTACCCCCACGGAACTTCACTGGGTAAGAAGTATGCCCTTAATACAGTGAAATATTTGTATCAAACCTATTTGCCGATTTGTAATGTTTCAGGCTGATGACGATGTTGATGTAAAAACTCCGCATTCCGAAGCATCGCCCTTGAACGAGCCCGATGCATTTCTTGAATCCGACTCCGAATCCTGGGAAGCTGCTGGTTCTAAAGAACTGGTGAAAAGCGCAACTGAGATAAGGTTATTTCTGTTGATAAGTATCGATTAATTCACTATAAAGGTATCCACATTTATTTCAAAATCGCATTTTAATTACAAAATAAACGCGTTCTTCATTGGGATCAATTTCAAGTAAGATGTTCATTCCTTGTTCGAAATGAGGAAGTGGTTTTGACAATCTTTTGAGGCTAATGGAATAGTGCCTGTACACGTGCATGGATTTACCGACACCAATAGTGTGTAAATTAAACTTTCGCGATAATAACTGTTTATACAAAAAAATGCTGACTATTTCGCCAATCTATTTCTTGAAGTGTAACCGAGACGCGTTGTTGTCATTGTATGGTACTATTTGACAGGTTGTGAAAATTGGTAAACGTCAAAATGCTCTACGCGGTGTATTTCGTATTATTTCTGGTAGGTCGCAGATTTCGCTTAAGTTTCAACTAAAGTGTGAAAATTCAAAAGACGTTAAACTTTTTTGATCCATGCATGCAAGTCTTGCACGCTTAATAAGTGTTTACACGTGCATTTTCTTGTTATCGCCGCGATAATATGTAATGTTAGCTGTAAATCCATGCACGTGTAAACGTGGTATATAGCCGAATAACGAGTGACGCATAAGATAAACGTACACTAATTATTGAAGGTGTCCCTCAAAATGGGGTCTATATGCAAAAACTAAATTTTACAGGAGAAAGGAAAACAAAATAAACAACAAGAATTTCAGAGATTTTTGGTACCTATCTATGATTTTTAATGCAATTATTATCAATGATTAAAAATATAACCATACATCACTGAAATGCTTGTAATTTATTTATTTAAGAGCGTTCGTAAGTGAAACGGCACATAATTTTCAACAGTATGTGGAACGAAATTTCGCAGTCATCGCCAGTCGGAGAGCGATAGTCGATCTGTTCGCAAGTCAATTTGTTTTGTGTTGGCGTCGGAGGAATATATTCTTAAATCGTGTAAAGATGACTAAAAAACGTTCCGCATGTACTTGAAAAAGAAAATATGTCAATGAATATACTATTATTATTACGAATCTAATAATAAACATAACATTAAAAGGAGGCATGTTGAATTTTTATGACAAATTATATTTCATTCGGCTCGCGTCATTTGCACGATCCGTGCATTGCTTAGTCACGATCTTTTTAGACCATGCCTCAGCTGAAGCATAGCCTTAAGTGTGTTTCCTCTCTCCTGTAAAATTTTGGTTATTTCATAATAATCCCTTTTCCAGGGACATCTTCAATTTTATTTGGTAAATAATTAGAAAGTGCACTATTAAAAAAACCAATAAATATACTGAGTTTAAAACACTTTACAGTATACTCTGAAGTCGATTTACTCAATTTAGTTACCTAGCTATGCCTTTGGATCCTTTTAAACCTTTGGAACTCCATTTTCTCGGTTCGTCAATTGTTATATCTTGTAACTTTGTTTCATTTTCAGTTTGACCCAACACGAAGCCAACTTTTTAGCGACAGCTCTTGAAGATGCAATATGTCAAATGATTGTTTTAGGTATGTGTGCCAGTGGCGAGGGGTGGAGTTAGGCTGTTAAGATTCAACATAAATAGTGCACACAAAACATTGTCAGTCATACTTATTTTGTTTTCATTGAACTAAGAATACAATTTGCAGATGGTGCTGTTTAGTTATTAAAATTCAATTAAACCCTCCCTAAATCAAACAATAATAGTTTAGGTAGGTATGCTATGAGCAGGGCTCGAAATGAACTGGAGCGCCATTCCTGTTTGTGAAATCCAAAATGTATCGCTCCGTCTTGTGGAAAAAATAATTTGACCATCTGAGCTAAATGGGCCATATAATAGAAAATCTAACACAAAACACTATACTTAAAATTTGATAACTATGTAAATATCGAGTGCTCCGGTTCATAAACTTTTCCATTTTGAGCGTTGGCATGAGCTATCTGACAAATAATTACAAGATAAAAAGAACTTATTATATACAACGTTTTTAAATTTTCTTTTAAATCATATAAACTTGACTTGACTAGCTTAAACCATCAAAAAAATTTGTACTTAGTAATAAATAATACTGAAATGTCATTTTGACATTTCATATTAATTTCCATAGTAACGCACGTATATATTAATAATTTAGTTGCTAGGCCCCAGACCCCTAGCAACCAATAATAGTGGATTGGATTACGGATTTCTTCCGAAATAACTTTTCATACAAAACAGAATTAACTGAAAATGAATTCAATTCTACTTAAAGATGGCTAAAAGTATTAAAAAAATGCATTGGCATTGTGTTCTGATATATTCTAAAAGTTTCAAATGTCTAGCTAGTCGGGAAGTTAGTGAAAAATCGATTGCAAGATTTGTACTGGATAAACAACCACCGGACAAACAAGAATACGACCTGATAAAAACATTGTAAAATAGTGCTCACTTTTGCAGTCATACTTTTTTCGCTGAATTAAGAATACATACTGATACCAGATGAAGGTCTCCCACAGGAGACCACCTCAAAAAGCTGACCGAACCATCGACTTTCCCATAACTCACAGCCTGTCGCAGCCTACTTCTACTTTAATCTTTAGCAGCCTTCATTTAACTTAATATTATTTAATAAATTCATATTAATAATAAGTTAACATCCCGCATTTTAGCATTCTAAAATACAGCATAGCATTCAATTCACCAGCATTAAAATTCTGACAATAGAGCCCTTGTTAAAAACAAAATTCATAGAAGCATTACTATTACAAAAATAAATAAAAAAAACTTCTTTCGCCAAGCCGTTTTTCATGCTAGGCCATGCGAAGCCGCGAGCTATAAATTCTGCGGGAGAAAACTTGAAAAACAGTTGCTACCGGAAACGGCCGCGATTAGACAGGGAGATTCGGCAGATAAACTGAGAGGTCCGTCTATAGCAGCCCGATGACGAACAGCACCCGTGCCCGCCGGCAAGCTCTTCTAGCCTCGGACGTCAGACAGCTAACATCTCCTTCGCCTTAAGGCTATACCTCAGTTGAGGCATGGTCTAAAAAAATCGTGGCTAGGCGATGCGTTGATTGTGCAAATGACACATGCCGAACGAAATATAATTTGTCTTATAAATCCAACATGCTTCCATTTAATGTTCTGTTTATTGTTCTATTAGTAACAATAATAATATATTCATTGACATGTTTTCTTTTTCAAGTAAATGGGTAACGTTTTTTAGTCATCTTTACGTTCACTCTCCGATTGCTAGTGAGTCCAAAATTTCGTCGCACCTATAGTTGAAAATTATTTGCCGTTTCACTGAAGTACCGTCTTAAAAGTCTGGGTCGACCCCCTGCGTGGATACCCCAGTGCAACAGCGCCATACCGCCATATTGTTTTCAGATCTTAACAGCCTACCACCACCTTTCGCCACTGATGTGTACAGTATAGAAAATTGTTCGATTAGTGTGGTAATTTTATACAATGTATGTATTTAGGGTATTTATTATTTTTTAATGATTTTTTTATAACGAACCATGTCATTGCTTTTCCGTGCAAGGATGTGATTGATTACAATTCTCATGGTTTACAGTCAAGTATGGACAGTAGTCCTGGGAAACGAGTCATTTAAATTTTAACATAAGTCTTTGCGTCAATCACATGTAATGTCTTGTTCGTATTTGGTCATTCGAGTCGCAAATAACAAATGCAATCACGAAGAATGCTCGGATTTGATATCCAGTCCCAGCATTCAGATCCATAAGACAATATGAACCTACATAGACCAACTTCATATACCGAAGCTGGATTTCAAGCTTATTTATTCTTCTTCTTCTTCTCTCGACGATGTCCGATCCTAATAGGATCATATGGGCCTCCACAGAGTAGAGTTTTGTATTAACAGATTTTGTTTATTTTTACGAGAAATGGATGTCAGCCACCAAGCTCAACCTATTAGGTCCATACCCTGACTCACACACAAATTGAAAAACAATACGTGTACTAGCCAGACCCAGGATTCGAACCTGGGACCCACGGCGTAATAGTCCAACGCTTAAGCCGCGCGGCCACCTTGGGTGTGGGCTAATTTATTACAGTTTATTATTTATTGCATGTTTTAGTCCAGGGGTGGTCAACCTGGTCCCTACCGTCCATTAGTGGGCGTTCCAGCTTTCATGGTTGGCGGTAAAGGTAGAGGGGTTTGTTGAAAACATTTTCATTATGTTTTCAAGTGGTGGATATGAAAATATATGGCAAAATAAAAAAATACATGTCTTATATCCAAATATGTGGAAAATGATATTCAGTTTATTTATACCTTTCCCTACGTCATAATTCGTCGGTGTTTTGTAAAAAGGGCGAATCAACCATTTTGGCGAAATCGAGATTTTAATGAAAATACAATATGTACCCCACTAGCTTTGTTGTGTAAAATCGGCGAATTTTTATCTCCACAGGAAAGTACTTAAAAACGATAATCGACTAAAATTAAATTAATTAAAATTACGAAATAAAAAGCAAATGTGACATATTAGGCCTTTTAAAATATTATATAATAATACTATTATAATGACAGTATTCTTTCTAAGCTTTATTATAAACTTGTTAGATATTTATAATCATCTACAGGTAAAAAACAAATAAATGTCAAAAGTTAAAAACCCTCCTCCTGTAAAGTAGCATTTTGGTTAATTTGCCCTTTTTACAAAACACCGACGATATTATGTGGAGTCAGGCTTTGGTGCTGTTAATCATATTATGACCAAAGAAAGAAACCGCCTGAATATTTGCGAAAGAGGAGACCTTCGTTTGTTCCTCAAAATATTGAGCTATATATCCAGTATTTAGTTTTGCAGCATCAGCCTCGGGGATCTCATTAATAACTTAATTAATTAAACGTAATTTCATCAGACTTCATGCTTCTATGTATGCCAAGTATAAATAAAAAGATAGATTTGACTACCGTAAGTTGTTTTATAAAAATTTATTCTGCCAAACTTAATGAAAGTCTGACATAAAGTATTTAGTAAGTAATTATTATTATATGCTTTAACTTGCTGTAACTTATAAGTAGCTTTATAAATTTTATAAATTATTTCCCTATTTTCTGTGGAACCGGCGGGCGGTTAGAAAATTTTACTACTAACGCGGTAGGTATAAAAAGGTTGACTACCCCTGTTTTAGTCATACAGTTTAACCTAACTTTTTATTTGTTCTTATTTTGAATTTTTAGGTTGCTGCAATGAAGACTTGGTGGCTCACAGCTCGACAAACAGTGATGGAACTGTGATGAGCAGTTCTCTCCGCTTAGCCGATGACAGCCAGCAATCAGCAATCACAATCAGCTTTTCAAACCACCTGGACAGTGATTGTCACAAAATTGCCAAAATGAACAGTGATAGGTTGGATATTATATTTCTTTAAAATTAGACTAGCTGCCTGATACTGCTACGTATGTGAAAAAATATGGAGTGATGTGGGACTATAGGTGTAGTAGAAATATTTAATTTTGATTTTAATGTTACGTAAAAGTTGGAAATATGTTAGGAAATATAATTTACATTGCCCACTCCACACCAGTGCATAATGCGAATGTGATAGCAAATACTACATTCATTTGTTTTTAAAATATCCTGTCATCTGTTTTTGAGTAGAAATAATTTATTTAAAAATAGATATCTAAACATATTATTATCACTTATGAATTTAATACTAGTGCCTACCTAAAACGCATATTGGGCATAATGCGGAAAGACCACAAAAGAAACCAATGGATAAGGAAGCAGACAATACTACGTGATCTGATAGAGGTCGGTAAGCAGATGAAATGGCAATGGGCTGGACATGCCGCTCGGCGAGTGGACTACCGCTGGACAAATTAATGCCGCCTTGCAGTGGTCTACTAAATCAGTGCTCCACAACCATTTTTTACCCACGGCACACCAAAATGTGCTCAAAGATATCAGCCATGTACGCAATTTTGGTCATTAAGTAAGTATTTTATAATCTACAAAATTATTTGCATTTTTTTTAATCGAATGCACCGCGGCAGACCTAGCATCGTCTCGCGACACACTGGTTGCAAAGCACTGCACTAAACGACCACAGGGACACCCTAAACCCGCTGGATAGACAGGCTCATATAGTTCGGTGGATGTACATGGTAGCGAAAAACTAAGATCTAGGGGAGGCTTTCATCCAGCAGTACATAAATGATGTTGACCAATAAAATGGAATAATATTTTGTTTAAAATAAAATCATTTCAACATTTTTTCAATTCTCTTGTATTTCTTTGTTTATTTTTATTGATTTATCATACTCAATACCTGTATGGGGGAATTCTCAGGTTTCGGAGTCAGGTTTAAGAAGTCCATTGGGCGGCCAATAGCATAGATATAATTTTTTGGACATACCAATCGAGTTTTTTAATACATATTATTATGTTCAACAGTTATTTCAAAAACTGCAATTCTTTACCGTTACAGACAATACGTCACAGAGACCTTTGCGAGGATATACTTGGACCTGAGGAACAATGCAAGTTTTGCATCGTTGGCCACTCAACTTTCCGACTTGGCAGCGCGGAATTACCAATCCATCGCAATGGAATTGAGACACAATGAGAATCAGTGGTACGTGTTCATTACTTGAATAGGTACAGAGAGATTGAACTATTCTACAATGAACATGCCATAGCTGCGCTTTCTGCTGCTGTATTTAGGTTAAAGGACAGAAGCGGGAGTCAGGGGCATAGATATTATGTAAAGCTTGTACAATGAATCGTCTCATTCTGGTAATTTGAGATACAGAGGAGTTTTGTTTTCTTAAATAAATAAATAAATACCTTTTTTGATTACTATTTTAATGCAATGAATAATTCACAAGATTTAAGAATGTAACGTTCTAATTATTGAACATACATAATTTTTGAAAACACTTCTGAGAAAATTAATATATATGAGGTAATTACAAAAAACGAAAAGTCCATAATTCAATATTATCGGGAAACAACGTTTTTATGTATCTAGCTTCAATTATTTGTTTTAACGTGAGATTTTTTTTCCTGTTGTATTCTATGTCAAAATTAGAACCAAATGGCAATTTGTTTTAGCCGATAAACTCTTAAATGTAATAAATATAGGCAAAATAAAATTGGACTTAGCGCTACTTGTACTTCACTTTTTAATTTATCCCGCATAAGGCACATATTTCTGTGGCACTGTCATAAGTTTACCAGATGCTACAGCATGGGAGATGCCCTTTTCAATATTGAACGTTCCCTTATTGGTTGACTTAAACACGCGCAAAATCAACCAAGCTTTAAATAATATGAAACACGGACTTGGCGGTTTTTGTAATAAATCGAGACTTAAAATATTTTTTTTCGTAGGCTTATGTCGCGTTTTGGAACTTATAGATCAATACGTCATATTGTGTAAAATTATACAAAGAATACGTGCGTATTTTTTTCTCGATTTTGACCAAATGTGGACTTATCGCTTTTTGGAATTAGACGCCTCATATATTCCCACACACATAGACCACTACCTATGTGAAGCGTTACTGTGAAGTGTTTTCAAAAATTATGGATGTTCAATAACTAGAATGTTACATTCTTAAATCTTGTGCATTATTAGTTGAACAAAAAACGTGATTAATTAAAAGTTATTAGCAAGTTAAGGAAGCTACAACACTAAAATATCTTGGAGTTATCCGTGACCTCAGTTAGTAATTAAAGTAATACCTACTTTGATTTAAAATACAAAAGCTGATAGTCAATAGTAGTTCAATTTAGCCGTTAGTTAAAATTTGTCTAATAATTAAGTATGGTATCTTTAGCATAGTGGTCAAAAATGATGTAAGTATGTTAAATAAATACCTATTCACAATTTTATGAATAAAACATGTGGCGATATTTTAAGGATAACCCCTAAATATACCATTGATTATTTCAGCAAATTGAAAGAACTCTACTTCAAGCTGAGGAAGGACACGCGGGATCATCGCACCACGCTGACCGACTGCGATTTTAGGATTCACGAGCTTAGAGATGATTTAGATGTAAGTTTTTGAACGCTGATGTCATAATATTTCATTTTATAACTCAAAATGGCAAAGTTAGTAGAGTGGTCATCTATGAAGCTGTGGGTCACAGGTTCGATCCAGTGGCTGGGTAAAAAAACACATGTTGTTTCATCCAATGGGTCGTGTGAATGGCTATTAAAAAAAATGTGCCCGCAGTGAGTATACGCGATAGAACTGTAACTCTTTAAATAATTATATACCTAATTAAAAATCATTTTCTTTAAAAACACCTGAAACCAATTTAATCTTCTGCATTAATAAAATGTGGGTCTTCTTCTTCCACGGCGCTACAGGGATTTGGCCTCCTCCACAACCGCTCTCCATTCACTCTGGTCTCTCGCCATACTTCTCCAGTTACCGGGTCTTCCAATATGAAGCCAGTCCACGTCTACGGCGTCAGCCCATCTCCTTCTTGGTCGGCCTCTGGGTCTCTTCCGTTGGGGTAGCCACTTCGTCATGATCCTTGGCGCTCTAACTTCAGGCATTCTCTCCACATGTCCCGCCCGTCGTAGTCTTTGGGACTAACAGTATCTTATGATTGTTTGCTGTCCAATCAGCTCTTCCAACTCGTGGTTCATTTTTATTCTGTAGTTCCCAATATAATGTGGGTATTTTATCTAAAAAAAAATTTATAGATATAATAATTACAAGTTTATATTTCCATAATATTATGTTAATACTAACAGAGACTAATAAGTTTTAACATTGATAATTATTTATTGGTTTGTGTCTACGTTAATAGTTTTCTTCTATGTCATTGAAGGAAGTTTAGATAATATAAAAATAGTCATTCATCTGCAAGTGCTTGTTATTCGAAAGGTTTATGGATCTATCCCGGCTCCTGGTTTTTTTTCCTGTTTCGTTTGCCATGTAAATCATAATGGTTTTTCATCACAGATCAGAGGGATTCTCTGTTCCAGGAATTTTCGAGTACTGAGCGTAAAAAACTATTCACTTCATTGATCCCACTAACTTTGCAATAAACTGATGATTGTTATTGGCAGGACTGCAAGTTGAAGACTGACATAAAGGTTCGCTATGTCACGAGTCTCCAGCGGGCGAGAATGGAGCAGCAGGTGTTGGCCATTGACGAGGTGGAGAATGTTCACATCAAAAGTATCGCCAGCACCAAAATAAAAATCGAACAGGAGTGCAAGGCCAATTCGGAGATTGCCGCATTCATTCAGCAGGCAACGCAGGTTACGAAACTTACCTAATTGAAAAACAAATATGTGAAGAAAGACATTGTTGCTTTGTGGTGGTCTGGAATGAGGGCCTATCGGTTTCCGTCTGGGTCAGGATGCTTGCGTAAAAGACTACGCCAAGGACAGTTATTACCACCCTCCCTCTCACAATATTTTTTAATGCCAACAAAATACTAAACTAAAAATCGCTGAGACATAATTGGCTGCCTTCTTGGAATTTTACAGTCTTATTATCACTAATAACTACTTACGCTATGTTTCTGAGGTTTTTCAGAATCATATATTTGTATCCATTAATAAAGAATCTGACATTCTTAAAACGTTGAACCAGGTATGAATAAAAAATAATGATGACATATATACTCCACATATTTGGCTGCCAAACACCGGTTCTGGCTTACTTTTTGAGAGTAACAAAATAGTTGGTGTGAATTTATTGATATTTGGATTCTCTAGGTATGGTGTTAGCAAACATTCACAATACCTATTGGTTGATCATCAAACGCATTCTTTGCGTCATCTCCCAACGTAGTGTGTGAGTGTGATTGATATCGATTTGAGAATGCCGTGGTTCTATACAGTAAACTTCTTCTAATTCAATTTATTTTTCTTGACCAATGCGTTAAAGCAGTAACTCCCAACCAGTGTGGGTCACTGGTGTGACGTGACCGATTGGGGAGTGTGCTGCAGATTTTCGTTTCGATTCCAATATACACTTTTCTCACAAGCAAAGTAAAAAGTCGCCAGTGGCGCAATTTACTTTTATTGAACAATCTTAAAAAATCACGATTAAAAATATTACATTCATACATTAAGTACCTATAGTCAAAATAACATTGTCAAAATCAGTCACCACAAAAAATGTTTAAAACATAAATTTTTCCAGGACCATCAATTCACTCACTAAAAATGATGTACAATCACTATTAAATGTATGGTAAAAACTCCTTTTAGATAATTTCTTCTTATCATGCCATCCCCTAATGGAGGTCAGCCACCGGGTGATCGTTGCATTATCATCAATCTGATACCTGGATCAGTTCAGTGGAGCTGTACTCGTACCAATCACAGAGGTTCTTAAGCCACAAAATGCGGTGTCGTCCCCTGCTACGTTTACCATTGATCTAATTTGGGTACTTTTGTCCTCATAGTATGCAGAACTTCTCTTTCCTTTGCAATTCAATTGAGAATGTCAACATTTATTACCCGGTCAGACCAAGGAATTTTGAGGATGCATCTATATAAGCACATCTCAAAAGCTTCAATTCTCCGTGACATCTTCTGATTTAGTGTCCTCCATAAGAATAGGATTGATAGAATAAAACAGTGAGCCATACGCAGTCTCGGACATAATTAGATGAATTAAGAAGCGGGGATGTAGGTATCCCTCAAGTCTAGATTATATTACTCAAAGAACCAAATTGGAATGGAGAGCATTCGAGTACACAAATAGGTACTATTTTCAAAAATAACCTTCCAAAGCGTGGCGGCGTTCAATTAATGTGTGCTAGTAGTATCATCAATGATACTTTTGGATTCAGGACTTCTCGAATCAGATCGAGATGTGGACGGAGAGATACTCTAAGGAATCGGAGCAGCTCGATATCGATATCAGAGTCATGAAGGAAAAGAGAGAAGCGCAGTTGGACCAGATATCCGCATTAGAGGCATTGGTAAGTCCGGTACCATTAAATTACTTTACCCATATCCATTGATGAGTCTGATGGGTGTCATCCATCCTTGAGACGTGGCCTGGCCAATCGAGTTGTCCCAGTTTCACATATTTGTGTCAGAATCTTAGCCATTCCAGTAAAAGAGCCCAAATGAATTTTTGTGAGAGATGCTGGATTTTTATATGATCTTTCCAAACTCTGTACAATTCAATAAGAATATTACATTCTTAAATCTTGAACATTATTCATTTAATTAAAAATAGTTTTATTAAAAATTATTTTCGACATGATTAGTATTGTGTAAATTGCTTAACTGGTAAAGCACATTGGCCGGAATCCGACGGAAGCAGGTTGCTGGATACTTCGTACAAATTTTTTATTATCTGACAAATTATGACGTGTGTTCTATAACGACTGGTATATTCGGAAATATTGTGTATTATTCATTAATCAAAAGTGAGTACCATACATATAAATTTAATGTTTAGTAAAATAAATTTAGTAAAACTTTCTATTGGAGTTTGTAATCGATCCGTAATTTAAAAATTTTTGTATAAATTTGCCACGATATTCATTTTCTATGATGATTTTTTTATTAAAGTATGTAACACCCATGATGGTCGAGCGGTTTCGTGTCAGGCTTATAATGTCATGGGTCCCGGGTTCGAATCCAAAATTCACATGTCGTTTTTCAATTAGTGTTTGGACTTGGAGTATGGACCTGATAGGTTAAAAACAAAAATATATTGATATAACCTCCACCCTGTAGAAGCCCATGTGAATACTAAGGATCAGACATGGCTAAAAAAATTTTTTTACCATACTAAAAATATTCTGGAATTGCCATTGATTGTTGTAATACAAAAAGTTCTATATTTGTCGAAATTCTTTGATTGTCACAGTTTGCGAAGCGCCAGAAAGAGATGGAGGATTGGATACACTTTGTGACGGAACGTGCCAAGAAGCAAGAACTGGAGAAGCTTCTGCAGAGCAGCGCCATCCGCCTGCAGGCCTGGTGGAGAGGCATCATGTTTCGGAGGAGACTGGCCGCCAAGCAGGCCAAGGAGAGGGGGAAGGCGGCCAAGAAAAAGAAGTAGACTCACTTATTTGTTTCAAATCGTCATTGATCTGGGAATATTCTTAAATGAGCAAAAGGGTGGCTTATTCAAGCCGGTTTAACCGTTGATAGGGCTGGTCGGTTACACTATTGATCTTGGCTAATTGAACCACGTTGTGCATAAAGCCAGTGAGATGGGTGATTGGTTTCTCAAATTACGTAATCAAACTGGATGCAGTTATCATCAGTGGCATACCTACGCAATACCTGATAAATGTCATAAAAATTTATTAGTCTGCATTAGTTGTTTGTTCTTCTAAGGTGGAGAATTAACCAGTCATTAGTAATGACAATTGGAAGGGCTCCATTTGTACGAAATATACATTGCATGAGGATAGCCAAATTGGAAGGGTGGCAAAAAAGAAATCCATTATTACATATTGAATATTAAAACTTGCAAGTTTGGTGACTCTGCCGCCCTTCATAAAGATGTTCTCCTAGTCCACCAAAAATCAATAATAACTGTCATAATACTATTATAGAATGGAATGCACCAAAGGAAAAAACATCTGTTTTGGCGAAGTCATAGCGCCTGTACACGTGCATGGATTTACTGGCAGCAATAGTGTGTATTTTAAACTATCGTCACAATAACTTTATTGTTTACACGTAAAAGTGCTGACTGTCTCTTCAATCTCATTCTTTAAGAGTAAGTGAGTAACTTCAAAATGAGTCTCTCCGCGGTGTAATTCGTTTTGTTGCCGGCAGGTTCGCCACTATCGTTCATCGCAGGTACAGATAGAAAAAATCCCAACTGTTGCATGAAAATTCAGAAGCTTCCGAACTTTTTTGATTCATGCATGTTATCTTGCAAATGCAGGATAATACATGTTTACACGTACATTTTCTTGTTATAGCCGCGATAATACGTATTGTCAGCAGTAAATCCATGCAAATGTAAACAGGTTTCATTTTATAGTAAATATTATTCATACATTTAAAATTAAGATTTCAAGTGGATGTTAACCACTTGCTCAACCTATTAGATCCTTAGTCAGGATCCAAACACAAATTAAAAAACATTTTTGTCAGGCCTGGGATTCAAACCTGTGACTCACAGCATTATAGGCCGATACGATACTGTTTTGCCGTCGTGGGTTTTAATCTGAAACTTGATGTAAATTCACTATCTAATACAGTCAGTGGATGTTTTCTGTCCACAGCAGGATACATAAAATCATGAGTATTTGTATAAAAACATTTTCATACTGAAATATTAATATTTTTCAACGATCTGTTTGCGGGCAGGTGTACCTATGTAGATTTTGACAAATCAAGAAGCATTTCACAAAAAATAAGTATTTATGAATGCCATCTGTTAGTTGAACCTTTAACTTAAATCCGCATGGGAGGCAAACCTAGCCTCTGAGGGTCTCGAAGATTGGGTAAAGCCAGCAGAGCATCTCCCACCCGTAGCCAGTCTCGGGTGCCGTACATGGAAAGCCCTAAACATACTGAGAACCATGGTAGGGTGCACCCGAGACAACATGGTGAAGAGAGGGTTCTCCGATGACCAAACCTGCGAGTGCGGTGAAATGCAAAGCATGGAGTAACTATTTTCATGAAAGGCTTGCCTAGTAAGCTGCAATTTTGATGAGATCCTACAAGCCGAGGAAAATGGTGTTGCCTTCGCCAACTTCTGGAGCGACACATTGTAGCTATTGAAGACCCGACACGTTGAAGAATAACTTAAATGAGAATAGTTTTAAAATTTCAAAATATTGATGTTTGTATTACTTGGAGAGTATTTTGAGAGTGAAAAAATATTGGACCAAGTGAGATTCTAATTCAGAGAAATCCTGACGCCATCTATGAATCGAAATTGATAATGGTAATGTTTCATTTAAAATTACAAAAGATGGTTTGGATTTTGAAGATGAAGGATGTTACGAAATATCCTATATATTACTGCCTAAATATTTTGTGCCTAAATAATTGGTACCTAAAGCACTTACATGACATGCAATACATGTGGGATATCTTCATTAAATAGGTATGTTTTTGAGATTGTTCTAAGTTATACAGTAGGTACAATGCCATAAATTTTTCTATAGAGCGGATAAAAATGGATCTACAACATTATGTATTTTATGTATGTAAGTATGTTACGCTGCATCGAGTGTGGTCCCCCCTTCAATTCTGCAGATAAGTTTGTGTGCACTGTACATTATTATTAAATAATATATATTATGTTTTATCTAGGTTACGACACAAAAAACCATCCCGAAAAAAGAAAACCAAATAGTTCCTGTCTTACGTCCCAATATATATTATATCCTCAACTGTTCCTGTTTCAAAATTGTTTTATATTTTGTTAATGACAATTAAAATACATTTGTTGCTTATAAATATTCTTTATGGTGTGTTTCTTGATAACAATTAAAATAAATTTGTTGGTTATAATTGATATTGTTTTTGGTTTTTTATGGGACCACCTAGATATTAATTAACTAGCTAACGTGAAGTTAGCAGTTATATATTAACTGTTAGAAAATTTAATCTCTTCAAAAATCTAACATAACCTAACTCCAGAATGAGTCCATAAAGAATATTTGACAAAGCATGTACAGGCGGTCCACGATTTTTTTTCATAATCGGTTCCTGAAAATGTGTACGAATGTCGAATGTAGAGCACTGTAAAAAAACATCAAAAAGTGTATTTTAAAATATTTTGGGTACATAATGATGAAATAAATTCATTTGCAGCATTTTTATTTGCACTAGTAGCATTTGTCGAACCAGCCTTTACTTGCTTGAAACTCCATGTTAGAATCTTCGCATCTTCACGCAAACAAGCTCCTTAGCTTGAATAATTGAAAAATACAGAGGGACATCTTTTTGATGTTCATCCATAACTGTGCCATATCTTTTGGAAACAAACGACTGATTGAAGCAAACGATTCGCTGTTTTCAGCATACCAAATTATTTCCATCTTTGTCTCGATCATTTGAAGAGAGTCCTTAATTTCTTCAACAAGGTATGAACACAGCAGTTTCTCCGTTTCTCATTTGTGTTAATAAATTTATAGAGGCAAATGTTTCGGGGAGCGGAGGAGAGCAGAGCAACTGCATGGTAGGGTACAGTTTTTGCATTATCAACAAAAATCAAATTTTATGAAATGTACGAAATAGTTAATTGTATGAAAGTAGAACGTACAAAATTCGAGGACCGCCTGTAGATAGATTCCCACAACAGGGCATCCCTAGACAAAGGGAAAGGAAGTAAGTCCATGCTACCCCTTCTCTATGCCTGGTGCCCTAGTTTGTTGAATTGCTTCTGGACAGTTGATATTGAGGCTACGATCAGGCCTCACTATTGGTAAAAGATTTGATGTTCTCATGGAGATAATCGATTCGCAGCTCTGTAATGAATGTCATGTTATGTGGAGGTCATTGTCCATGTAGCGGTGCTTTCCCAAATTTGATTGGTAGAGTAGAGTTAAAACTTGCAAATCGTAAAGTTCTTTAACAGAATTGGAGGGAGTAATGGATCCTCATTTAGAGGAGAAGGGGCGATATGAAAGCAGGTCGCTTTTAAGACCCCAGCAGACAAATTATGTTGGTACACAATGTAGTCACCATAAAAGGGCAAATATTATTTAAAAAAATAATACAAACATGTTCTTTGTATGTAATATTATATTTACAGTGATACAACTAATACCTAGACCTAAATAATAAATTACATGATTATTAATATATATCCACACTTTACAGTCTGTTGAATCCTCCAATATTGACGTGTATTTTATTCTTCACATAGTCCACAAATACAAACATTAATATTTCACAAGGGTAATGTTTTTTTGTGGAGAATTTTAACATTCAACAGCTATTTATTATACCTGTCTTTCTACAGGGAGACTTTTGGTATAGCACATAATGCAGTGGCTAAGGGTGGAGGTAGACTGTTAAAATCCGACATAAATAGTGCATGCTAAACTTTGTCAGTCATACATATTCATTTTCATTGAACGAAGATTAAAATTTACAGATGGAGTTGGTTAGTTTTTAAAATTCAATTAAACCCTGCATAAACCAAGCCATAATAAATAATGGTCAAAAAATATTTGTCAATCTATAAAATATCTAAAATTATACCATTAAGGGCGGACGTGCTCAGCGTTGGTCAAAATGGAGCTTTTTTTCTATTTTCAAAGCATGATCCTGGACATACCTTAAACGTTGTAGATAATCTATTTATATAATTTTGAAGCCTTATTATTCGTTATATTTATTTTAACATCATTTTACTCCCTACTTCAATTATGGTTTGTCAATTTATGGCTACGGCCATATGTTGTAGCTTAACCACTGGGGAATGTCAAAAGAATTGGCGTATTTAAAAAAAACACTACCTTATTCTTAGGTCAATAATTATTATAAAGCAATCATTATTCGTAGGATGTTTATTACACTTGAATGGTCAAAGACATAGCTTATAATTAATATCTTTAGAATTATCTTCAAATGTGTTAATCTTGCCCATTTTTTGAATAATAAAATGTCCAATTCTTGTCAAATTTGGGATCACAGAGATTATCAATTTTATTTTTATCGTAAATATTTCACTATAATAATGGCGATATAAATTATACTGATGGTTTTATAAATGCGTTTAAAAATTAATAAATGTAGAAAATCTTAACACCACTGCACATTTATGTAATGAAATATGACTATATTCTAAAACATTAGAGCGAGAGGTTTAAAAGAATACTATTTTATGTAATAAAAATACTTTATGCAGTCATCAAATGTTTAAAATAAATATAAAGGATAATAAGGCTTGAAAATTATATAAATAGATTATCTACAACATTTAAGGTATGTCCAGGATCATGCTTTGAAAATAGAACAAAAGCTCCATTTTGACCTACGCTGAGCATGTACCCCCTTAAATCATACATAATTTTAGGTATTTAATAGATAGATGAATAATTTTTATCAGGACTTAATGGATTTAAAAAAAAAAACAATTAACACCATCTGTAATATGTATTCTAAATTCAATGAAAACAAATAGGTATGACTGAAAAAGTGTGCACTATTTTTGTCAGATCATCCATAACATACATAAACTGTTATGATTTTGTTTAGGCAGGGTTTAATTGATTTTTAAAAACTAACCAGCACAATCTGCAATTTGTATTCTTAGTTCAATGAAAACAAACGAGTATCACTAACAAGGTGGAGGGTGCCCTATATACGTCAGATATTAACAGCCTACCACCAACCCTTACCACTGTAGTTTATTAGTATTATTCACTTGCCAAATTTAATACCACCGGAATTATTTAAAAAAAACATTAAATAAGATAATAACAAAAAGAGTATGTTAAAAACCCACATGCCATAAAGGTAAGAACTTGAGGTATCTCTGAGAGCTTAGTCTAAACAATCTATAGGAAATAAGTATTCTCATCCTAGAAATTAACATTTTATGATCACACAAAATGTTCTTTGTCTTCCGACTGGTGTTTGGTTTGTTACTATAATTTGATTTTTTCACTGTTTGAAATTTCTTATAATTCATTGACGTTGCGCCGGCGCCAGTGACAGCCCATATGATTTTAAAAGATGTCTTCTATGTCAAAATAGACAGTAGAATATGCCAGTTTCACTGTGTTTCAGTTTGACTTTAAACTGCAAAGTGTTCAATATTATTTACATTGTCCAGTAAGTAACAACAAGTAAAAAATTATCAGTATCCACAACTAAGTAAGTTCCCAGAGTTTTGAGACATTTGTGACGACTTCTTCCATCGGTGCATTCTTGTGGAACATGAAGTAACCTTGAACTTGTGCTGGACTCAGCGGTCTCTTGAAAGCAATAATCCTGGAATGAAAATATGACAAAATCAGAAGCATAGAAAATATTGTTATATATAATGGCAGAATTCGAGGTTTTTTGATTTCACTAAAAAAAAGTCACATCGAAAGTAAAAATATAAAAATTCTAACTCACTTATCAACGAATTTTTGCGCCTCGTCTTCTGCATTCTGACCTCGGTAGAATCTCAAGAACATCATTTTGAGTTGATGGGGAGAGCAGTGGCCAACGTGTTCTCTCAGATCCACTCGGCCTGGTCGAATTAACGCTGGATCCAATCTATAAAGATATATTAAAGGTTAGTCAGATATAACTGACACTGACATCTCCTTCTCTAATCACAGCAAGATTTGTGCTTCATCGGGCTATATATTACAATTCATGTGTGGTTTAAATGCGAACTTTGCCATTCTTGCTAATGTTAATCTGTGTCGCTGATAACGAGAATTAGTACAATTTTTTTGAAGTCAATTCTTGTCAGTTGGTCGGCTTGAAAGGTATCTGTATTGGTAATAAAATGTCCATCTTCATCTATTCATGTCATAGACTGTGGCTACACAATATGTGGTCTAGGACGATTCAAACCTTGTTGTCCAATGACAGATACGGAAGGAATGCTGCATTTTAGTTTTTTAACCAAAATGAGCCTATTGGCATTTGTGCGAATTCGAGTGAATTTTTTTATTCCAACGGTAAACGGCAACAATTTTAATGGACATGATTTAGTTAATTGAAATCTCAATCACAACAATACATCAGTAACATAAAATGTACCCCAAATATAATTCAATAACTTACTATTATTATAAACATTGAAGGTTGGTATTATATTCGTAAACTTCTATTAATTATGTAGTTGGGTAAGTGTTTATAAACTTGTTTCTGTATTGTATTTTAGAATAAAATTTAATTATTGACACATTGGAGGCTATATCTGGCAGTATTTTAGTAAACCAATTGAAGTACTGACCTCTCGAGGTAATTGGTAGTCATGAAGACCATCCTGGCTTCCGTGGAGGCCACTCCGTCGAGACAGTTAAGGAGGCCGCTAAACGTCACTCGATTCAAGCCCTCGAAAGCCGATTTCTGTTGGGAAGTATCCTCGCGGGACAAGAACGCTGCGTCTATGTCTTCGAGGAGGATTATCGATTGTTGTGGTGCCACACTAAAAGAAAATTATACTATTAAGTCATCAAGTTTAAAGTTGTCTCCATTGACTGTTTTTATAGCTCAATATAAATTTTAAGAATTGGTTATATATATAATCTTATTACCTCATGAGGTGGTTAAGTCTGTCATCTGTAAGTCCTCGCTCTGAAAGGTTGAGCACGCAAATGGCAAACTCCAGTTCCCCAGCCAAAGCTGTTATGAAAGACGACTTTCCACATCCTGGAGGACCATGAAGGAGATAACCTAGAAAGTTAATGTTTTAATTGTCTAAATATGCTTTTGCCATATACACAAACGTTGAGCTCTATGTCTACTGTCATTTACAAATAGATTTTGGGTAATCCACAAAAAAAGTTCTAGGGTTTTAGCAACCATGACGATAATAATAGACATGAATTAAAGTATAAAAGTAAATTACTACATTCACTCCTAAGTCGGACATCCTATCAATGGAGGATATATTAATAGACTTTTTACAACCAATGGTTGTAAACCATTTGCCCAATCCAATGGACTGGATCAAACACACTGTTGAAACACAACATCCATTTTGTTATGCCTAGCTACAGTGTCGAATCTGTAACCCACGACTTCAGAGGCAGCTGCTCTATCAACCAAACAACACGTAATATTAGAAATATCTAATGAGTCAAAATTATTGTTTACACACCTCTTCTATATGGTATTCCTCGATCGGTGTACCATGTAGGATTGTTAATGAACTCTTTACAGTCTGCCAAGATCCTTTCAGCAACTCCGTTATCGAGCACCACACTGTCGATAGGCCGTCTACGCCGAGGGTGTCCAAATGGTCTCCACTCGCTGCCCATCGCTGTGTACATTATCGTTTTGCCTTCATGTTGCTTTAGTGCCATTTGCCGTGCTATAAATTTTAAGTGACAGAATATTAGTAAAATTATG
The DNA here is from genome assembly GCF_057557595.1 of Rhyacophila brunnea. Taxonomy (NCBI): domain Eukaryota; kingdom Metazoa; phylum Arthropoda; class Insecta; order Trichoptera; family Rhyacophilidae; genus Rhyacophila; species Rhyacophila brunnea. The sequence goes on along the minus strand of NW_028232904.1, from coordinate 21,865,392 downwards.
ACATTTTTGATCCAAGAATAAAAAATCTTTGGGAATAGATGGTACCTGGAAAAATTAGAAAATAATGGTAAATCTTGTGATAGTACAAAATGACTTGTAGCTATTTTCAACATTAGCCAATGAATCTTTTTTCTAGCTTCACTTTCATATATTTACGTTGCATCTAGTGGAAAATATTTTCATCAATGTTTTTGATTCAGTTGCATGTATACCTATAGTAACATATTATTTTAAAAAATTGTGATTGAGAAAATGCATACCTTCTTCAAGAATGCCAAAATAAATAGACTTGTCCCATCCTATCGCCGTGAGTGTGACCGTCTCCCACGGCACTCCCATGTGAAGATCCAGAGTGTGCTGCTCCCGTGTTCGTTCTACACGAATCCATGTGTCTTTATATCTAGAATACAATAATAATTTGTAATTGCAACATATTTGATAGACAGTTATAAATTTTATGCTCACTTATACCTTGAAAACCTGGACAATAAGTCTACGAAATCAACGAGCAGTAAACATTGAAAGTTTTTATTTGGAATATTGAAATGTGAAAGTACACCATTGACACCAGTCTTTGCAACAATCATAGACCTTGCTTTATTATATGGGGACATTTTATATTAGACTTGCTTGTCTAGTTGTTGGTTCAAGACGTGACATATAATATATGAAATACATATTATGTAAATTTCATCTCACATTTAATTCATTCTGTCGTGCAGTCCTGGCATCCAGTCGTCAGTGCCGAATCACAACATTCCCGTCTTCTGTAGGCCCTATAGAAGAGCCGCCACTGTCCGTAGCTACACCGTTGAAGATAATATAACAATAGTGAAGTTTCTGTATGTTGAAATGTACTGGCATTTCAAATAACTTCATAAAACTGTTGATTACACCATGATTGGTAATGCAATCACTAAGACAGCTTAACTGATCAACCCGTATATGCTAATTGTTTCAAATAGGTTTATTCACCTGAAAAAATGCGTCCCAATGCTTGGTATAAAATCATATTTCGTACTAACATGTCCAGTCTCTTTGAGAGTGAACGAAGTTTCAACACTTAAATGCTGTGTCTGTTTGGCGCCTTTGATGGTCATCCACTGCAGCAGCCATTGATAGGATTTGTCTCTGCATGGAACTTCAAGAGTAATCATGCAGTGTCTCCGTAGGACGATCAAAACTCCTTGCAAACCCTTCCGCAGAACTGCAGCGCCAGCTCCCAGCCCGAACAAGCCGAAACCGGCCCCAAAATAGGGATTATCACTGAGCGTCGATATGTACTCGCTGATCGTCATCTTGGATTACTTTTCAGTGACAGTTGATATAGTCACTTTATTACATCACTGTCAAATCATCTTTTGACATTATAAATTTTAGGTTAGCTGTCAGTTGATGAAGTTTAATAATGTTGCCAAACACTATTTTGAATTCTCAAAAATAATAAATAATACAAAAATTTTATAATATTAAATACTCTAATATTATAATAAATACTATAATATGAATGAATTTAAAATAAATTGATTCTGAGCCCATCAACACCACACGCTGTTCAAAATAAATTGATTTATGATATTATTCGTTTTAAAGTACCAATTTTAAAATAAAATACCATTATTTTAAGTCTTCACATTAACTCTGGGAATCCGCGGAAACCATTTGAGGAACACTATTGTCGAAAATCACACTGGCCTTAACCTTAGCGATAGGCGGGGGGGGCGTCATATATCCTGGCCTGGGGAACGCGACAGGATGTGGGGGCCATGGTCCAAACATCACCCGAGTAATAGGTACCAGATGTGAAGACTCAGAGCAACCGTATACCTATTGAGTTTCGAAAACAGATGTGTGCGACGGACAGTGACGTCCCGTGGGGGTAGACAGATTGAGCGTCGCTTGGGGGCGGCAGTTACTCGAAGGGCGGCGAATCAAAGAGAATCATTAGGTATACTTATATAGAAATAGGTGTCTAAACTTAGTAATAACGGAAATATCTTTCCAATAAAAGATTGAGCTCATTGGTTGGAAAAAAAGTACTTATTAATTAGCACATAAAAGGTTTAACAGACCTGATTTTTTTTGTCGGGTTCGCGATGTCTAGTTTACTTCCATTGTCCTTGGACGTCACATCCTTGATGGCTAGCAATGACACGTGCATGTTTGAATTATAGGTAGGTACATATTGACATTAATTTATCCAAATATTTTTTCCAGTCATTCGCGAGTTTTCAAAGTTGTCAGGTGTATATTTAAATGTATCTGAAACCGTGGACACGCAATATTGTCTATTGAAGTATTCCATTTAAATTAGATTTAGTGGTAAGTATATATTTTGTGAGTAATGTATCCATACAACACATTTCTTAGATATTTGAATCAGGAAAGGATGATAAATAATACCTACTGTATAAAAAATGGGGCGGCATTTTGGCGCTGCTTAGGGGCGGCATTTTGTCTAGGGACGTCACTGGCGACGGATACTAGGTGTGGGGTGCGGGTGGTATGACTTTATGAGTAACGAAGAGAATTCTGATAAGAGAACGCACCAAGCAGCCTATCATCACAACAGTTAAGAGGCTACGTTGGACTTGGCTCGGCCACGTGCTGCGGATGCCTGAAGAGAACCTCAACTTGACTTGACTGTTATTCAAGCCAATCGGATTCCGGCTTCCTGGAAGGTCGCCTAAATACTATATATAGCAGTGGTGGCGAATCTATGGCACCCGTGCCACGAGTAGCATGCGAGATGATTTTGCATGGCACGCAAAAGTTTTATTTTGAAGAAAATAAAATACGTAAAATAACAATAAATGACAGATCGCATTGTGTAAAAAATAGCAGGTAAATACTCTTGGAGAATACGTTTAATATAAATATATAGTTGTATAGGTCGGTTCTTAGGCTTTATGTATCATTTATAATATTATCGCACTAACCTCATCAGGTGGCGGAGGGAGCCGCGCCGCGAATCTTTGATTTTGATCGATTTAAAATACTTGAGACCACTGTTGCGAGAGAATACCTGATCTGATCGGGGCAATTCTGGTGTCAATTTGTGTGGAAAGAATCAAATTAAGTACCAAATACATTAACATAAAAATAGTTTATGCCAACAAAAATGATTTTACCAAAATAAGAAACATAAGCTTGGTGGAGCTTGTAATAGTAATTCTTGCAGACAGTTTCAAAATTAGTGTACCGAAATGTATGGCGTAATTGAAAAAAGGGATAAAGCTATATGTGCGCTAAGTTCTATAATATCTAGAAATTCTATAACATCATATTTTTAATGGAATTCTTAAAAACCATTTTTCTCCATGAAAAACTATTCGGCACGTGAGACAGTCGAAAAATAATATTTGAGAAATTTTGGCACGTGTACGTAAAAAGGTTTACCAACCCTGATATATAGTGTTTATGGCGGAGCTACGTGATGCTGGCTGGCTGTATGACCTGGAATGATGCAAGAAGACTGGCTAGCGACACACGACAGGGATTCTTGGAGGCGCCGCCTAGTGTCCATATGCTCCAACTAAAGGGCGAATATGGCCGAAGAAGAAGAATGAGTGGTTTAGTGGGGCCATTAACTTCTATGTAGAGCCTATTGGAAGGAATAAATACTTAGCATTACTATTTACTAGAAAACCCTACGTTATGCTTGGAAATGTTTTGTAATAGGCTATGAAGCTGTTTTCCCACGCCCTTAGAGAGACAAAAACCATTTCTAAATCTGATAGTCGACCAGAAAAATCAAAAACAAAATCGAGGGTTAATGAACCATGGGCAATGAATGGCGTTGAACATAAAAGTCCATAGATTTTTGATTGATTCCTTCCAATATCGACTCTGATCATGGGAATCCCGCATATCGGGAATATTCCACAATATATTATTTGGATAGGTGGGTACCTAACTCTTAATATTTATTTACTTTTCGCGCCCCCCAACAAAATAATATTTTGTAATTTTGGTTGTAGTTACAAAGCAACCAGTGGGAAGTTAAAATTAGTGATGTCCTCCCCTTGTTATTCAAACAGTTCCCTAAAATCATTCGTATATGTACTCTTATACCTACACCAAATTAATTTTAAAATAATATAAATTTCAACTCAACGAGGGATTTGTTTCTACCCTCTTATGGTCCAATAATATCCATATCCAAAATGACCAAAATAAACGACTGAAGGGATACCATAGTGACAATGAAAGTGGAGTTTACATTATATTTATTTATTAAGAGCGTACATAAGTGAAACGGCAAATAATTTTCAACACTATGTGGAACGAAATTTCGGCCGCGTTGAGGCGCGTTGCCATTCGGAGAGGGATAATCGACCTGTTCGCACGTCAATTTCTTTTGTGATGGAGTCGGATGAATATATTCTTTAATCGTGTAAAGATGACTTAAAAACGTTCCGCATGCACTTGAAAAAGAAAACATGACAATGAATATACTAATATTATTACGAATATAATAATAAACGTAACATAAAAAGGACGCATGTTGAATTTTTATGACAAATTATATTTCGTTCGCCTTCGCGTCATTTGCACCCGCGACCCGCAATCCGCGTATCGCCTAGTCACGATCTTTTTAGACCATGCCCTAGCTGAGGTATAGCCTTAAGGAAACAAACAGTTACATTTTTAATACAAAAATATGTTTAAAAAAGAATAGTGAAATTATATTGCAACCCACAAAGTTTCCATGTATAAATTATAATATAGTTAAGCCTATTAAGCATAAAAAGTGAGAAAGTAAGAAGATCATAAATATAACAAAATTGAGTACATATGAAAAATGAGGAATAATTATAAACAAAAAAAGTTATATTATATATTTATATACATACATACATTTTAAATTTGGATAATATCCGTTATACAAAATTTTGGAGATAGCGCGTTAAAACGAAACATGTGTATTATTGAAAGGATCAACGGTGGAGAAGGACATATTATTGTAATTAAAAGAAGAGCGCCGAATAAAGGAGTTTTGTGCATAATTTGAATCACTACGACTAACAAAGTGCAAAGGTTGGTTTCGCGTAAGTCTTGATGGACAGTGGAAACCCACTCTTTCGAGTAGGTTTCGCGAGTCAACAAAACCATTTATAATTTTGTAAAGAAAATACTGATCAGAAAGATAACGTCGACTTTCCAAAGATGGTACCATGAATGATGCAGTGGACGAAATAGAATTAGCTTCGTCGTTTCTGACATTATATAAATCATAACAGTAGGTTTTAAAATATTGACGTGCTTAATAAATCGGTTTTGTACTCCTTCGAAACGGTTTATTTGATGTATCTATACGTCGCTATAGGATTGGTTTGTCAAATATCCGTTTTTGTCGAAATCGACCTGTGAATGCAGAATGATTTTTTTTTGTATCTAAATGGACCAGAACCATCCTTTTCTTTCAATTGCTTTGTAATGAAAACGGCATTCATATGCTGTAAAAACAACAATTTAAATACCCTAATGTATTTACCTAAATATAGGATAATCAAATTTGTTTTTCGTCTCCTGAACATTTGACATTTGGTCTATTCGACAAACCAATCCTACAGCGACGTATAGTCTAAGGTTTATTTTGATCTATTAAAGATAGCGGCCACCAACACTAACTAATCATTCTGACGTTTACAATCGTCCTCTTAGCGAAAAGACGTGGCGGCATAATGACAAGTGTACAAACAATATAATGTGTAGTTAATTTATAAGATAAAAACAAACAGTATGTAATGAACAATTCAATAATACACGTGAATTATATTTTTATTGAAACAAAGTGTACCTATTTAATATTAGTATCAACCGGTTCGAAGTCAAGTCTCCAATTTCATCAACCGGTATTGCCACGATAAAGCTCTCATGGATGGGCCCACCACTAGTCAATGCAGTGTTTTATTTCGTGAGGGGAGATTGTGGCATGGTATTAATACTAGGTATAAATACATGCGGGCATCTGTAATTCCTGTAAGTGATGTAGTCTCCGTCACTTCATTTCGACTAATTGGCCGTGTACGTGTCGCTTCAAACTATATAAAGGTTCATATAGACTATAATGACGATCGGGCACATATATGCTAAGAGCGTTTTAGTGTCTATGATCAAATCTATGCCATTCCGACATTTATACATACATATTGTATGGCAGCTATGACATCGTATTTACACTCTGTGACACCCTGTGACACAGGACGCCAACATAAGAAACGGGTTTTTCGACATATATATGACCGATCGTCATAGAGTGTATTTGAAGCATTAGATTCCTAGATATTATTATAAAGACACTATCTATGTCAGAACTTGTTGAGGGTACCAAGGAAAAGTCCAAACAAAGTACCCATAAATACCAAATAAGATTGTGCTGTTATAGTGGAGTAAATATATGGAGAAATGCGAACTTTGACAATAGGTTCAATCAGTGACGTCCCTAGACAAAATGCCGCCCCTAAGCAGCGCTTAATGCCGTCACATTTTTTTTATACTTACAGTTTTTCTTATAATCCTTTCATGACTCAAATATCTAAGAAATGTGTTGTATGGATACATTACTTACAACTTCTGCTTCAATATACATTATTGCAAGTCCACGGTTTCAGAAACATTACAAAAAAAAACACCGGACAACTTCCTAAACTCGTGAAAACTGCCAAACATTTTACACAAAATCAAGTAAAGTGTGTATCTACCTATAATTCACATATAATTTGAAATCTGCACGTCGTTACCTTACTTTGAAAAGGTTCTAATTGCACTTAACCATGTTTTGAGCTATGAGGGTTTGAAATTTGGAACGGTCATATTTTGAATATAAAAAGACATGTAGATACAATGACATTATTAATGGACGACGCACTCAATACAGTAGCTAGCAAGTAAATTCGCGCATTCGCATGTATTGGTAGACGTCACGCAATTTCCATTATGCGATATCACGCATCGGGAATTTATAGCAATATGACCTTTATTGTAATGGCGTTAGAGCAGTGTTTCTAATGTCAATGTTCATTTGAGCGAACCCGTTCGAACCGAACCATTCGGCAGACCCAACAAAAAGCATCAGGAATTTATAGTAATATCACCTTTATTGTAATGGCGTTAGAACAGATTATCCCATTCGGCAGACCCGACAATAAAGTGAGTGTCATTTTCTTTTCCAGATGATTCGTCCATATTAATGTCATTGTGTAGATAGAACTCCGGCATACTGCTAATTCTCATATTTGACAATAGATGACTCTGAAATGAACGTATATGATAGAATATGGCTAATGGAACCTTTTCACACCAAAAAGTCATTTTAGGCCAAAATATCAGTTAGCACCTTTTCAAAGTAAGGTAACGACGTGTCATTGCTATTCACCAAGGACGTGACATCCAAAAACAACGGAAGTAAACTAGACATCACAAACTGGACAAAAAAATATAGTCCGATTAAAACTTGTATAGTAATTAATACATTTTGTTACCAACCAGTGAGCTGATTTTTTTAATAGCAAGATATTTCCGTTATTATTAAGTTTAGGTAGCTATTTCTATATATTATGTCTAAAAATCGATTTACCGCCCTTCATGTAACTACCGCCCCCAAGCGACGCTCAATCTGCCTACCCCCACGGGACGTCACTGGGTTCAATAATGTTGTTTTTCAAGTTGTGTATGAGTCACAGTATGAATCTAATAGGTTGAGCAAGTGGCTGACATCCATTTCTCGTAAAAACAAAATCTGTTAATACAAACCTCTACTAAGTGGAGGCCCATATGATCTTATTAGGATCGGATATGGTTGGGAAAAAAATGGAGATCCGACATATATACTACATACTAAACTTTATTAGTCAAACATATTTTGCTTTCATTGAAATAAGAATACAAATTGCAGATCGTATTGGTTAGTTTTTAAAATGCCATTAAAGCCTGCATAAACCAAGCCATAATAGATAATTTTAGTCATTTAGCAGGGGTTACATGAATTTTAAAAACTAACCAACACTGCAATGAGTAGTTCAATATATGTATGACTGGCAAAGTGTTTCCAGATCTAAACAGCCTATCTCTACTATATAATGGTTTGGTTGGGCAGGATTTAATTGAATTTTAAAAACTAACCTACACTATATTCTGCAATGTATATATATTCTTAGTCCAATGAAAATAATTAATAAGTATGGCTGAAAATAGTAAAAAAAATATAAGTAGCTTCCAACCTGCAGTCAGATATGGTAAGAAAACTCGTATAAAACAAATGGAACCATTCATTGCCGACTCAAGTAGAAAGACGATACATTCACAACGACTGGTCCTACTTTTTCCGCCCCTCCCGTTGTTGTCTATGTATGAACTGTCATTGGCTGTCATTGTTCTATATAGTGCTCATACTGACGCGTCTGTCGTTGTTCACACAGGGAATGGTTTGATTTGAATAGATAAGTTACATGATAAATAATACACTTGCATTAACACACCTTCTACAAATGTAATGCATAGATCAATGCTACATATTTTTTGAAAATCGATATTGCCACCGGTTTTTGTGTGAAGGACTAGTCTGACTTTGACAGCTGATGAATAACAGGAATGTATATAATTTACTGATGATTAATATATTTGATTTGACAATTTTTTATAATTCAATTTGAAAAGAGAAAGGGCGAATCAATATGTCAAGCAATCTAGGATCTGATTCTGACAGCTGAAAAGTGGACCACTCGTTGGTTGTGCAAAAAGTTATGCTCAGGCTTTATTAATCTAAAGATGGCGGTGAAACATTTCATCAATAATCATAAATGAGAACTCTGCCATTCTGGGCAGTGTTGACCTGTGTGTCCCTGATAACTATCTTAGAAATAGAGACCACCAGTTGTTTATTCTCCCAAGGTGCAGAACCAACCTGCCACTGGTAATGCCAATTGGGAGAGTGATAACTATGTTCAACGAAATTGCTTCGGGTGTTGATATATTCCACCTACGTGAGAATGAGTTTAGGTGGATGTTGTTTTATAAAATCTTAAAATAGGGTCTGCTTAACTCATCCGGTGTACTTCCTTGTACCTATCTAATTCATCTACTGATATATCTCTTTTTTTATGTAATACTCTTATATTTATATATCTTTGTTTCTAAATGTCATGTTGTGAACGTCTTAAACTTATAATTTGTAATATCCACAATATGTTAAAAAATAAATGAATTGAATTGAAAATGAATTGAATTGAATTGAATCAGCGGATTCGAAGTCCTAAATTCCATATGCGCAGGAATCATCCTTGGCTACAGCGACCATGATATTATTAGGTGGAATAATAAAAAAGATACAATGGTTTTTATCGCCCGATCGTATCTGTTGTGTTATAATTCGGTAGAACGTCAAATGGGGCATCCCGCATGGTAACGTTGTGGACACTTGCGAGTGGGGGAGACCTCAAAGTATGGCTCGCGACGGACAACATTCCCTAAATTGTATCGGTGAATGCCTACTGTATAAATATAACTACAAAATGGATACAATGTAGGTAGTCTAACCAGTGATCCTGGATAGAAATATTGATTTTTAAAACCAAGTTAGCCTGTGGGATTTGATCCCATGCCCTGCCTATCAAAAGCTCACATCTGCTGGATAATACGAGCAGGCTGGATAGAAAGAGAAAGTGTTCTCATTATTGCCGTCAACTGCCAGGACAATATTTATAATTATATTTTTTTAATAAAACAAGATATTTAATAAACCATTCCTTTTATTCAATGAATAATTCACAATATTTGAGAATGTATCATTCTATAATGTTATATTGAACACCACAAGAAAAAATCTCATTTGAAAAAAATATACGATGCACGACGGGATTTGAACTCGTATATCCACTGGTATCGCGCCAACATGCTTTAACCAATTAATCTACGAGCCTCCTACTCAATTGCGATAATTTAAACTAGTAGGTCCTACATGAAATGCTATATGGAATGTTACATTCTCAAATCTTGTGAATTATTCGTTGAATAAAAGGCATAAACACAATATAATATGTAAGTATGTGATTTTCTCAAAGCCTGTTTTTTTAAGTTATTTCATTTTTATTATGCCAGTGACGTCTTTAGGAATAGTGCCGCCCTTAAGCAGGCTTAGAATGCCACCCCCTTTCATTGCTAGTTTCGAATTGCCTTAATTCGGACCATGTATCGGAAGGTATCTACTTTGCTTTATTATTTATTTTCGACTGTCTTAAACAGACAACTAAACCAAAAAATGTTAAAATTACATAAACACCAACCTACTCGAAACTTATTGGCTAAACGTGGCTTCAGATACTGTGGCGCTGACAAGTTTGAGCGATAAACCGCCATTACAATACGACAATAATTATGTTGTCAAGAAAATCTCCACTGTTATAACATTTGTATTCCTTCCTTCGTTAGCCGCCCCTATACAACGTATACCCTGCCTACCCCCACAGACCGTAAAGCCTCAATTACATTGAGCTTCTTTACGAGCTGTTTATTGGCGAATTTACAATCTGCCTGTAAAGTCGCCCAATGTAATCATCGAATAAGCTAATAAGCATATTGTAAACACTCTACCGAGAAAAGTTGAAAGCCGGTCAACTTTACACACTACACGCCGGCGTGTGGGCCTACTGCGTCTGCGCAGTAGAGCGCAGTACCAACCTCCCGGTAAAAAAACGAACTACGTTCCGTCAAAATAGTCGCTGGCTTGTGGCTTCTCAGCGAATGGAAAGTTTTATGTGTATCAAATCGCAGTAGCTGAATCGCCCGCTTTTAAATTTGCCAATAAACAGCTCGTAAAGAAGCTCAATGTAATTGAGGCGTAACTGATTACTGCTTCATTACGCTACTATCACTAGGACTAATGGTCTATTGTAAATAATATATATATTTTTATTATATTATTTTTAATTCGTAAGACTGAGCACTCGATGTCTCAATTCATCGCAGGCTTACGCGGACATTAATTACTACGCTGCTGGCTAAAACACCTCGCTAACGTTGGGCTTTGTCAAATTCGCGGCCTCCGCGAAATTTATTTTGGCAACCACTGTTTTAGAAGCTGCTTGCCGTAGCAATATTAATTTTAGTGTCATGCGATCTTCGTTGATTGTCAGTGGGAGTTGATATCCAGTGAGTAAGTTGAATTTTATCACTGAATTTTACTGGTGGACGCGTGCGCCGATGTATCAATACAATCCGGTGTGTGCACAGAGAAAACCCGATAGAAATAATACTTTATTCATAATCTTCAACGTTGTCATCGTCAATATTTGGCAACTGTGCAGTGTGCATAGAATTCTTGACAGCAGTGTTTGTAGGTAGACCATCCCATCTCTTCCACTAGCGATTTCTGTTTTTTTTTTTTTTAATTAATACTATAGACCTCTCTTCTTGGTCGTGCACTCATGGCTGAGGATCGTGACCACATTTAAATTTCGCCATCCTTTGAGCGGCCAAGACTTTCCATCCTTCTCGATCTTCCGCTTCTCTCAGTGCAGAATGGATGGTGCCCCCAGTCAGCTCTTTCACTTGGTCGCTCCATCGCACAGACGCTCTTCCTCTGCTTCGCCTTCCCTGGAGGCTACCCAAAACTACCAGTCTCTCCAGGTTGTCCGGTCCGCGCCTGACAATATGTCCAAAAAACTGCAGAATTCTTCTCAGACATATCGTCGAGAGCCGTTCCTTTATCTTCAGTCTCTGGATGATTGACTGGTTCGTCCTGTGCTCCGTCCAAGAAATGCGAAGCATTCGGCACCAACACCACATATCAAAGGCATCAATTGCCTTCCGGGTCCACGACTCGACTCCGTATAGGAATATCGAGAACACTAATGTTTGCACAAACATCATTTTTGTGGCAATCGAAATTCCCCGATCCTTCCATATGGTGGTAAGGCGTGTCATCGCATTTTTTGCAATCTGTGTGCGCCTTCTTATTTCGGCTTCGCAAAGGAACTTGGGCAAGGGAACTCGAGAACAAATTCTGAACATCAGACAACTAATTGAAAAATGCAGAGAGTTTAATACCCCTATGATGTTATGCTTTGTTGACTATCAGAAGGCATTCGACTGCGTAAGATGGAACTGTATGTGGAAGGTAATTCTAGAAATGGGAGTTGCATCACACCTTACCTGTCTTATCAAAAACTTATATAACAATAGCCACACAAAGATAAGAGTAAATAGTGAGTTTTCTGAGAGTTTCCGAACCGAGAAGGGAGTTCGTCAGGGATGTATTTTATCTCCCCAGTTATTCAATATATATGGAGAGTATATAATGCGAAGAGCCCTAGATCATTGGCAAGGTGGAATAACAATTGGTGGCCAGAAAATAAACAACTTAAGATTCGCAGATGATACCACACTAATCGCTGCTGATGAAAGAGAACTCACAGAGCTGCTACACCGGGTAGAGGAAGAGAGTCGCAAATACGGCCTCCTTATTAATAGGAATAAGACCATGTTAATGGTTGTAGATCGGGCCAACCTTCTACCAACAGCAAGTACACTCTAAAACCTCGAAACAGTCGACGAGTTTGTATATCTAGGATCGACCGTCACTATAGACCTACTTGATGGAAATTGATTTTTACCTTTTTTGTTGTATTTATTAATCATCATCATTATCAGTCGGGTTCAATCCAATGATGGATGAAGGCCTCCCCTATTTCCCTCAAGTTCGTCTATCCAGCGAGTTTCGGAGCATCCCTGTGGGCGTTTGTACCACTGTATGATGGCATTTGTACAGAGTTTGTCCACTCACCTATATCACATCGTGTACTCTTATCTGTTTCCTTATCCGTAGGTTTATTTTGTAATCTTTACGCGAAATGCCCAACTTGCAACCATGCCACATTGCGCTACTCGTAAATTTTAGATTTCTCTTACATAAAGTGTGCATGTTGCGTGAGCTTTGGTAGGATACAATGGAAGGTCACTTTTGAAAATACTGTTCAGGCGCCCTATATTATTTAAAGCGTAATTAGTTTTATTCAGTGTGCATTTACCATTGGACAATTCGTGTAATGCCTAAAGGTGCCGAAAGAGAAAACTTGGACAGTAAAAAAATACTCAAATAATGGAGTTGTACAAAACCTAAATCAATTATAATTAAATTTCTGTCGTGTACTTGTTGAAATTTTCAACGGTGAGCGTGAATCGGTTATCGCAGATGTCCAGCCGACTCTTAACCCATTGCAGACAGAATTAATTTTTCAGGATCACTTAAAAAGGCACACTGATTACTAAAATTGATATAACTCATGTATTATTCATTCAATTCAAATAAATCTTTTAAATATTTATAGGTTTTGAATTTTTATATTGAGTATTTACATTTTAAGTAAACTTTGTGTATAAGTGGAATGAAAAAAACATGTCAAATATAGTTTTTTTTAACTTTTTTTTATACAAAATGACATAGATAAAAAGTCCATGATAGAAGTAAATAATAAAAGGAAGATATACTAAAACTGGAGCTGAATATAATACTCTTCAAAATATTTAGAAGATTGAGGGCCATTTTATGTTTATTACTGTCTCAAACACCTCATACCTAGCAAACTGATCATTATTTTGACAAATTTAAATGAAAATAGATTTTATAAATCAAATATCTCTTAAAAAATATATAAGATTGTATATAACTAACATCATAAAATGATAGCTATATATATAATTAAGTAATTTCAACTTTTAAAAAAATCAAAATATGATTAAATTTTTTTGGTTTTCATCATGTCCTGCATCCTGTAACACCATCGCCAAATTGGCGCCGATAGGGCGCGATGGGAAGAAAAACAAAATCGACGAGAAGCCGAGGAAAATGGTGTTGCCTTCGCCAACTTCTGGAGCGATACACTGTAGCTATTGAAGACCAGACACGATGAAGAAGAAGACAATTTTGCCACAGTCGCAATTAGGGAATCCAATCCCGAGCAAAATTTTCACCCCGGGATTTCGGGATTACAATTTGACGATCCCGGGAATGGTCTCGGAATTGGCATTTATTTCAATAATATTAAATTTTTATGTACCTTTACAAACAACATTGATAAAATTGATCAAAAATCTCTAGTATAATTTATAAGACATTTATTGTTAATATTGTGTACGTTCAATCTTGGAAATATATAGATTATGATGATATTTATTGACGACAAATGCATTAACTTCCTCACATGTTATGATCGAGATAGATTTTAATGAATTTGACATCCATTGAAACATTATTCATCACCTTAAAAAATGAGGTCTTCATTTTCTATTTAATATTTTTCGTCGTCTAAATTCAGTTAAATAAACGGATTTACTATTTTTCTGATGTTACGTTATGCCGTGAGCATGAGGCGTTTACCCCTGGGACACGTGTGTACATACATAATGATTTTCGGGATTATATTTACTAATCCCGGGATTATTAGGTATCGAAAATCGTCCCGGGATTAGATTCCCTAGTCGCAATGGTGTATTTGGTAGCTAAAATGTCAATTTATTTCGATTTTTAAATCAGCTGTGACGGTTTTTCGTTACACATCAGTCGGGTTCACTCTAAAGGTGATATTGATGTACCGTTCGTAAATAAAGCTCAATTTATATAATACATACGAATCAAAATGCAGAAATTATTTATATCCAAAAATATTTTTTCATAGATGGAGTTTTGCAATTCATCCAAAATAAATTGGGGATTGTAGATATTCAGTTATTGACGCAGACTTCTGTCAATTGAGATCGTTTAAGACCAATTAAGTTTTTACAGTCACATCCTGCGGGAGGACTCCACTCTCAATTGGATTCAATTGGACGAGTGAGCCAACTCTTCACCAATATAACAATGTTTATAGACGTGAGCATGACGTGATACATTCCGAAGCAAACTATAAAATATCTAGAATTATCTATGAAAAAATATAAACGTTGAGAATTTGAAATTTGGTAGTTTCTGTATTACTTTTTCTAGGTCACGAACCCCGATTAAATATAATTATAAATATGTCAAAAAGTACATTAAAGCATCAATCTAAATTCTGAGACAGAAGATCTTGTGATAATTTTTGATTCTTCATCATCTTTTCACTCGCATTATAACTTCTACAGCTCTACGTGCGATTAAGCTTCTAGGAAGCCAAACCATTCAATTATCCAAATGTCATACGTAGATACACACAAATAGGTTGGGAAATACAAAATACCTACATCATGGCCCCCACATCCTGAAGCGGGCCTCCAGGCTAGGGTGTTTGGCGGGCCCCCTTACCTATCGCTAAGGGTAAAGGCAGTGTGACGCGCTATAGTAGTGTTTTCCATGGTGTACGTGGTAAAATTAAGTTGTATTTTTAGCGATTTTTTGTATTAATTTTAATATGTACATCCATTTGAATTATGGAGTTGTCGAGTATCGGCACACAGTTAAAAATTGCATCGTACAATCAAATGTTTTAATTATTAATAATTGTTAAACCATAATAGCGCCGCAGGCGACTTTTTTACTATTAGACCAAATTTGTGGTCTGTGTTTATCTCACTTATCGGTCGACTCGTCACGCCGGGCCCTTCCTGAGCCCGGGCCCCTATGCTAAAGCCCTTTCAGCCCCCCGTGTGGGGGCCATGATCTACATACAGTACTTTTTTCATCTCATAATTAATATTATGACAGATACTGTAGTTTTTGAAGTTATACTTCTTTAGGCGCGTTTGGAAAATCAGATCAGAGTGTATTTTTTTTTAATTTGATACCACACCACTACGTCGAACTTAGCCGTCATTTTCCATTCGTTTGATGGCGTTAACATTAAATATGTCAGCATGTAAGTCTACGGAATCTTTAGGGTGCATCAATTTGCTGAAATAATCAACATCATATTTACGGGTCCTCAACAACATTTCGTCACGTGTTCTATTCGTAAAATTGTAAATAAAAATTAAAAGATATCTTCACAGCCGTCCGTTTTCTATATAACATGGACAAACCAGGGGAAAAGAATTAATGTGAGCAGAAATACCTAACGGGTGTGGAGTAATATGCAACCGAAGAGTGGAAGATTATAGAATAAACTTAAACACGTGTGTACGTTAAATACGTCATTCTAAACTTGTCCTTCGTTCCGACAATTGCTCTCGGCAGTGGCGAAGACTCGATACTAGGCGATTATTTGAAGCCTACCATCTTAAGAAAAAAATATTTTTTAATTGCATATTGACTTATTTATATAATCACTTGATTATATCGAGGGTATACTGACAGAACGCATTATTTCAGTTGTTGACTTGTAACATGTCATATATTGTGTTTGCCATAAAGGTTAGTCTTTATAATGTAGAAAAAATGTTTTTAAATCATAAAAAAATCTACGTAGGAGAACGCTTTGAAAAAAAAATTAAAGTCCTTTTTGCGATTATCTCAGAACTTGTTTTAATGAGTTAATGTTTTCTGTCAGTATACCCTCGATATATTCTATAAAATAATTTATTTTGCCAACGAAAGATGCCGTATGTGTAGGAATGTATTACACAGATGATAATAATAAAACAATCAGCAAAGGTTTTAATAAATGTACCACAGCGCGCCATCTGTCTTGACATAAATAAAGGTCGGATTATGTTTCAAATAATTCTCAATTTTTTTCATAATATGAACTTTACGTCACGTAGCCTCGCCCAGTCGAATTGTATGAACTAACGTAAGCTCCGATCGTAGAGCCTAAAACTAAATAATTAATAAGTAGATAATTTAAAAAAAATAATTTCTATGGTGTTTAATCGAATATTAATAAATATAGACTGTTTTAAAAATAAAAAGAACTTTTTTCTAATGATTTTTGATGTGTATAAATGTTTTGAAAAAATACGTACTTAATTTAAACTGATCGCTGAATTTTATGTCGTCAGTGAGTTTTTGAAGTTTCATTAAATTAGTGTGTCGTTGTCATTAGTATGTACCTATTCATTAGTAGTAATATCGTATTATCTTCTTATTTCTCGTAAGTATACCTGACAAGTGTGTTCTTTTTATTAGATCTCCACAGCCTACCTCTTTCCAAAAGTCACCCTTCGCCACTGGCTCTCGGCTTATGCACTGACGGTCATTCAGTATTGTTGTATTTGAAGGTTGCAACACATACTATTGCACGTCTATAATATGTGTTTTATTTTGGTAGGACAGTCACACATCCAAAACCCTGCGTTAAAATGTAGTGTATTGGGAAATAGCCTGTCTGAATTTTATTTATTAATCTGTTCTGTGCAGAAAACTAACGTAAAACATTTGTTTTACCGAATTTGTAGTAGTTACATTTCATCATTGAGCTGTTTAAAATGCCTTTATAATCACAAAAATAAAGGTATGCTAAATGGTTCCTCATTATCGAGTATTTATAATAGATCTAATGTACATAAATTTGAGGTATTATCAGCGATTTCCCTAGCCGAAGTGTCGTTCTTGGGCAGAATTAGAATGCAATCCCCTTTCATTTTCAATCTTAAATTGTATGCAAAATTGGTAGGTGCGTAGGTACCTACCTAAGTTATAAGTTTATCTTAACACAAATAGCAAATCCAACAATCTTGGAAACAATTACGTACACATAACCTACTGAAGATTAGAGCATTTTCACGATACCTACTCCCAAACAGCAGTGGTTTTAGGTACGTGGATGTTTGAGGCGCTGGCAAGTATGGAGCCCCCCTTGTGATGTTTAAAAACTAAGACGTTGGTATCTACTTTATAGCGAAGCGATTGCATCGTCACAAACAGCCACTTCCTTCAAAAGTTGCAATGATCGTAGTCGTTCGTTCATTTGACGCTCTTTATATAATGCCGCCCTAAGCAACGCATGACCTGCCTACCCCCATGGGACGTCACTGGGTATTAGGTACGCTCTTAATTTCTATTCCACTTTTAATAAATAAATCTGCACCGGTTTCGTTCGTCAAAAAAAATTTGCGTTTTGTTATATTAAATCAATAATACAATGTATTTTCACCATGAATTGACCGTTTTCATAATACAAGAAAAAATCTATAATTTACATTAATTCTAAAATGGTTTTACTAAAACTATGCGGTGTAATATACATTGATAGAAATTTAAAACAAAAAATACATTTGGAGAAAATAAATTGTCAGATTTTTAGTAAAGATTTTTACTGCTCGACTACGTTATAGTCAGGGAACACAGAATTAATGGGAATTGAAATACCTTACAGGTGTGGAGTAACAGGCAACTGATCTTGAGTGTGGAAGAATATGGGATAAACTTAAACACGTGTCAATAATATGCTTCTCTTTCGTTCTGACAACTGCTCTCGGTTTATGCACTGACATTATTTGAAGGTTGCAACACCCACTATTGAGCGTTTATAATGTGTGGCTCATTTTCGTAGGACACTCACACATTCAAAACACTGCGTCAAAATATAGTGTATTGGGGTATAGCCTATCAGAATTCTATTTATTAATCTGTTCTGTGGTTATAGCTATTTTCTTTCCGTTTCTTAAGAAAAAAAATGTATACCAATCACAATTAAAAATATCATGTTTCTAAAAATTAGTTAAATTTTTAAAGGGTGGCCGTGTTCTTTGGAACGCGTCTACCTCTTACGGCAGTGCTTCTCAAACTTTTTCAATACCACGGCCTCCGAAATCAGAAAAAAATCAAAGGCTCCTCATCCCAAATTTTGTAATATTTCGTGACCAACAGTACTTTCTTTTTTCTTTCGACCATGTCCGATCCTAATAGGATCATATGGACCTCCACAGAGTGGAGGTTTGTATTAACAGATTTTATTTTTACGAGAAATGGATGTCAGCCACTTGCTCAACCTATTTGGTCCATACTCTGACTCATACACAAATTGAAAAGCAATATGCGTACTTGCCAGACCCAGGATTCGAGCCTGGGACCCTCGACTCAATAGACGCGGCCATCGTGGGCGTACTTTATTTACCATTAATTGTTATTATAAGTAGGTACATTAGTATTAAAAATAATAGAACATTTTTTCATCTACTTGCTTGTAAAGAAAAAATTAAAAATAAAAACAAACACAAATTAATTTCAAATGTATTATAAATACAGCCCACAAAACAATTTAATGAGAGGGGTGTGACTGCATATTTTTATATAATAAATCAATATCAGGTACAATGTTTGAAATGCTAATTCGCAGGGTTTGCTCCAACGTCTCCGTTGAAAGACACGACCTGTGTTTATTTTTTATTACTAGTAATGATGAAAATGCTGTTTCGCACAGGTGTGTTGTCACAACAATATCGGATAAGTATTGTGATCATGTGGGAGCAGTGACGTCCCTAGACAAAATGCCGCCCCATTTTATATACAGTATTTTTTATCATCATTTCATGAAACCAATATTTAAGAAATGTGTTGTGTGAATACATTACTAACAAAAAATGCCATCTTTACTTTACATAATATTATAAGTCCACGGTTTCAGATGCATTATAAAATACGACTGACAACTTTCAAAAGTCGCGAGTGACCGGCAAAAATATTTGGATAAATTAATTAGGTAAGTACAATGTATCTACCTACAATTCAAATATAATTCGCAAATCTGCACGTGTCATTGCTGGTCATCAAGGACATTACATCCAAGGACAACGGAAGTAAACTAGACATCGCAAACCCGACAAAAAATACATTCCGTTAAACATTGTATGAATACATTTAGTTTCCAACCAGTGAGGTGAATTCTTTAATGGAGAGATATTTCCGTTATTACTAAGTTTCGGTACATATTCCTGTATATACCTAATGATTCTTCTCGATTTGCCGCCCTTCGAGTAACTGTCGCCCCCAAGCGATGCTCGATCTGCCTACCCCCACGGGACGTCACTGTGTGGGAGATGTTGACTGATTTGTATCAGGTATCGTCTCTAGTGATCACGTTTTTGTGATATTTTTTTCAAATATCGAAATATTTCGCGGCTCCCTAGTAGGAGCTCCAGGTCTCCCTGGGGGGCCGCGCCTCCCAGTTTGAGAAGTACTGCCTTACGGGACATCATACTACATTGTTTTAATAATATAATCATTGAAAAACACAGTTTTTGATTATTTTTATAACTCCATGACGCATAACATATATTATAATATTCAAGAATTCTCATGCACACGTGTGTTGGAATAATAAGTATTGTTTTGAAAATTATGAAATTCGTTAATTAGAACTTCCGGATAAACGTTTCAATTCTCAGCCATATCATATTTCAACTAAATTAAAACTCTCGTTAGCGTCTATATAGGTAGATAGGTAGTACCCAATATTTTCCTATTGTGTTTTCTCTCGCGAAAAAAGCTAAGTGATGGTGAACTTTGGTGATTAACACGAAATTTTTTATACAATGAGAATTATTGATTAATAGTATCACAGCCTGTATGTGCCATTTTTAATAAGAAAATAAATCTATTATAATTTAATATTCAATAAAGGCCGTCCACATTATGAGTTGCCTAGGCAGTGGTTCCCAAAGTTGACTGGGCTCCGACCCATCTAACAAAAATTTCCAATCTTGGGACCCACCTCTTAGGTGTCTTAGAGAAAAGAGGGCATAAATATTGGTAATGCTCAGATTCCCTAGTGGCGAGTCGTGGAATTACTTAATGCTGTCTTATTAAATTTGTTCTAATTGAAATAAAAAAAATATTTTTATAATTGTTACCAAGATGAATGAAAGACTGTTGAAATAAGAAACACAACTTAAATAAATAAAAAATATTACTGAAATACCTACACCTGCAAGGTTTTTTTACAAAGTTATTTCAATGGGAAGGATGTATTTGTTTCTTATTTTTCTTCATTAGAGTTTTAGCATCAACTTCAACTTTAGTTACTTTTAATCGCAGTGAGTTTGATATATCCAATTTATTTCGGTATTTAGTTTTAATGTTAACCATAGCCGAAAATCCTAGCTCCAGCTGCTATCCAATCGCTAGCTGGCGATATTCCGCGACTGTGCTGCCATATGTAGTGCATTGGCAATTCAAATTATTATTATTTTATCACAATATTTTCCGTAACTTAAGTTTATTTCAATTTTTAGGAATTATAAATAGCTGAATGAAATATCAAATTTATCACTTCCTATTTTTTTAATTCATATAGACAGTGGCGAGGGCCCACTCAATATTCGCTTGCGACCCACAGTTTGGGAAACCATGGCCTAGAGCTATAACTCACATATTCCAAAAATCTAGTTTTGATATAATCGCAAAAAACCATCAGAGCACTGTTTTTAGAAGTTCATTAATGGGAATTCTCGAAAATTTTCGAGATTTTCCATTCCGAATCTCGAGAATTGAAATTTTTAACATTTCTTTATTATCAAATATTAATTGAAAAAAAAACGATTTTCTATATGAAAAAAGTGAACAGAAAACACAAAACGTTCAAGGACTGATCGGGGCATTTAACACAATTAAGCCAACGTCGACTCAAAATGAGCGCAATTTTTGCAATATCAGGGAATTTTGTATCTCAAAAGCGTACACGATTGTCAGACGCAGCGATTGACAGTCAATGTTTTTTGAAATTTTATTTTAATAGGTAATAATTATTTTGAATTATTTTTGTTTTCTTACTTCTATTTTGTTTGTCTTCTGGAATTCGTCTGTTTTTACACTGATTTTAAGATTTTTACACTTTTTTTTTAAAATTTCCCGATTTATCGAGAATTCTCGAGAATTCTCTTCTGTTATTCTCGAATCTCGAGTATTCAAAATTTCATTATTTCGGGAAATCCCGAATCTCGAGATTGAGATCTTCTCGGGAAATACCCAACTCTGTGAGTCAGTGAGTCGATTTTCATTATTTAAAAAAATATATAATGTATATATATATATATAGTACTCCTAAGGCTGCAGACACACAGCACCCTATGAGAAATAGACCACCCTGAATGGTTCGAAGGGCCTTGATGACAGAACTAATATTATTCATTTAAAAATGTGAGTTATGTACACCAATAGCCTTTGTCAAAGATTTTCTAGGCTAGACTCTAGATGAATAATATGACCTCACGCAATAGGGGGGTCTGATATAATGTGACGAGTTAGATGAAGGGGAGCGGGTCTAAGAATAAATACTGTAGCTTAAAGTTTAGAAGGAATCTTTATTTAACTACATATTTTTTCCGACGTATAATGGAAACTCTACCATTCTTGTTGGTATTGGCTTGTGTGTCTCTGATAATTATCTTAGGAATCGGGCGCATCCGTTGTTTGTTCTTCCAAGGTCCAGAACTAACCTGCCATCAGTAATGCCAATTGGGAGGGCGATAACTATGTTTAATCAAATCGCTTCGGGTATTGATATATTCCACGAGTGTGAATTTAGGTAGACGTTGTTTTATATGTTTTTAAGAAGGGTTCTATCAACCTAGTTCACTCTGTGTGCTTCCATCTACTTTTATTTTTATTATT
This sequence comes from Rhyacophila brunnea, assembly GCF_057557595.1. Classification (NCBI taxonomy): domain Eukaryota; kingdom Metazoa; phylum Arthropoda; class Insecta; order Trichoptera; family Rhyacophilidae; genus Rhyacophila; species Rhyacophila brunnea. The sequence goes on along the minus strand of NW_028232904.1, from coordinate 21,842,930 downwards.
TACTCACATCACCCTGTATTTTTATTTGATAAATTGTTTATACTTACTTTGTGTCATGTCGTGGACGCTTTCGATTTATACTTTACAATGTTCATTGTATGAAAAATAAATAAATTTGAATTTTAATTTGAATCTGATAAAATATTTTATCTGAGTTTCAGATGCCACAAGTTAACGACATCTGTGACGGGATACTGGCTTAAAATAGGAAATTCGGCAAACCGGCCGACGCGATGCGTAGGTCATTCCCAGTTCATTCCTATTAACATGCTTGTCTGTCTGATGTTTGTATAGCAATAATAAATTAATATCTAACATAATAATATGCACGTCATAATGAAGCATAGGAAAATGGCAAATTTAATCGTTCCCATGAATTAATGAACTAGTTAAATGCTAATTAAATAGGTCAATTCAAACAGGTAAAACTAAAGTTGTGATTATAATTATGCTGCACGTCGGGTACTATCACGTGACGTCACAGTAAGCTGCCGCTACGGGAAATAAATGTGTAATGTCGTTTTTCTTGGTGTTTAAAATGTTATCAGACTGATGCTCCCATCCCGTAGCACATTTTGAGCCTTTAAACGAACATTGTCTTGTCATGAGGTCACATCACGCTGTACCGTACTGCATCGACACCTGCATGACTCAATGAACGTTTTTTTATCATTTTCTACATGCATACACATTTTCGACTCATCTCAAAATCGTGTTTTTTGTTTTTAGAGGTTGGCACTATGTATTTTCTATAAGAATGTTGTCTATTATCTATGGTCTGCAGGTTGGGTTCTGTTCATAATATTATTGAATTTACAGAGACTCGTTACTAGGTTACTCCATCATTGAATTTACAGAGATCGTGTTCGTTCAAAATATTCTGCAAAATGACGAAACCATAGACTTGTCGCCGTGACAGCGTGACTGTACGCGACGTGCATTTCAATATAATCACAACTTTATTCAATGATCTATATTACACACAATAATATGTAAAATACGTAATTTAATAATTCTAATTCCAATAGAGTTTGAAAATTTTCGATTCGATTTAAATCTGGTGCTCATTTGTTTGAATTTTACTGCTGTCAGAATTATTTTAATGTTGACATCAGTTGACATATTGTTTGCAAATTAGAATTGTGACTATTATCGTTTTATTAAGTAAGATAAATGTATATTGTTCAACGAAGCGACCTCGTACAAAACCAGGTACTGCAGATAGTAGAATAAAAATAGTTAACATCAGAAAGATACTTATTCTAAAATCCTAGAAAAATGTTGGATATGAGACTAAGTCGTATCGCGTGGTAATTGCTCTACTTTTTAAGCTATTCGTGTGCTATCCATTCATCCCGGAGCTACAGTTCGATTCCCGTTGATTTTACAATATATTATGTATGTGATTTTTCTCTAAGCCTGCGTGTTTGTGATTGTTTCACTTCTAGTAGAGGTGAATTTAATATTTAAGACGGTCAATAACACCAACATAATATTTGTTATCCGATAGAATTTGCTTTATATGGCTACCCATTGGCCGATATAAATAGTCAGTATTATCAGTTATTTTCATTAAATTTTATTGTATATAATCTTTTACTTTAAACTATTATTTTTTTAGCACAAAAAGCTACACAAAACCGTCTTATAAATTTGTACTGAGTCTAATACAATTTAGGTACTGTAATTTGGCCTAATGGCCTGTTGTAGTACTAAAAATATATATCTTATTGATCTATTCGGTGGTTACGCAAGAGAGTAGCTGAACTCAAGTTGATGAAGGTTCTTTTGACTACGCAGCCTGTGAAAATTCGTTCAGGAGGTAATCTGATGCTCACAGAACAAGGAGATTGTATTGCGATTTGGTCGCCAACCTTCGATAGCAGACAAATTGCAAGAAAAAGAATAAGGGCGCGTACACAATTGGAAGATGGTTTCAGGTCCCCGAGGAATGAAAAAAATACAAATCATCGATGAATTAGTCAAAAATCTACACCACATAAAATCTAAAACTTAATAAACTAAATTTTAATGATAATTATGACCATAAAATATAATGCAATAATAAGATTTGACCCTGCAACGAATTCACATTTTTTTACAATTGTAAGTTTATCTTTAAGTTTTAAAAAAAATAAAAAATCTTTTTAGTGTTTTCAGATACATATTTATTAATTACTACAGTTGAAATTGTAAATTATCAAAAAAATCTCAAATTCCAAGCTTCGTATTTTTCCGTTATGTGCCTCTTTTCGCCTCTGATAGTATAAGCATCCCCTTAATTATTATTAAATTGAGCATAGGCATATACTGAAATTCCAATGATAGTAGCTTTTCTTTATTTATATAAATAGCGTTAGGCATGGGAAATAATTGTTTAAAAGATATATAAAATAAATATACCTACGTGGTAGATCATTCTACAGTGGCACCATGGGTACGGAAAAAGCGACTTGCGGTTGTATTGGTATTGTTTGTTAGCATTAAATCAGGCATTGCAGCAAGCAATTCCAATACATACGCGAAACGCCTATGGTGCCACTGTAGAATGATTTACCCAAGCGGTACTGTATAGTGTAAATTATAAAGCATTAAAACTTATTTGGTATTTCAAATCGTAAGATAGCATGTATACCTATTTCTAATTCTGTATTACGGATTTTATTAATCTGTAGCAGCGCCCAGATGTTCATCGTCCAGCTGTCTTGCACCCAGTCGGCATCATTCAGTTGGCGGTGTCTAATCATCTTGGATTGAGATAAAAGTGATTTTTGGAGGTATTAGAGGTCGGAAAGATACCTATAAAAATCAATATGTAGGTATATCAATATTATACCTATATTTAATTCTTGACCTTGGGGTAAGTATATTACTTATTCGTTGTAAGGGTTATTTTTTGTCTAGTTTGAAGTCTGAGAAATGGGGAATGAATGTCTGAATTACCGTTTTAAAAAAAATGGTTCGGTACTTGTTCAAACACGCGCGTTAACATCATTTTACTCCCTACTTTAATTATAGTTTGTCAATTTATGGCTACGGCCGTATGTTGTAACTTAACTACTGGGGAATGCCAAAAGAAATGGCGTATTTCAAAAAAACACTACCTTATTCTTAGGTCAATAATTATTATAAATCAATCATTATTCGTAGGATGTTTATCACATTTGAATGGTCAAAAACATAGCTTATATTTAGTATCTTTAGAATTATCTTCAAATGTGTTAATCTTGCCCATTTTTTGAATAATAAAATGCCGAATTCTTGTCAAATTTGGGATCACAGAGATTATCAATATAATTTTTTATCGTAAATATTTCACTATAATAATGTCGACATAAATAATTATACTAATGGTTTTATATATGCGTTTACAAAATTAATAAATGTAAAAAATCTTAACACCACTGCACATGCACGTACTGAAATATGAATATATTCTAAAACATTAGAGCGAGAGGTTTAAAATAATACTATTTTATGTAATAAAAATACTTTATGGAGTCATCAAATGTTCAAAATAAATATACAGGATAATAAGGCTTCAAAATTATATAAATAGATTATCTACAACGTTTAAGGAATGTCCAGGATCATGCTTTGAAAATGCAATAAAAGCTCCATTTTGACCTACGCTGAGCATGTCCGCCCTTAATTAATTCGATAATCTGCTTCTGATTTCACGATTACAAGGCGTAGGACTGCCCAAAAACCGACTTTGATTGTTAGTAATATCCTATCCAGTATCCACGTCTCTATTACGAAATAAATACACCCACCACTGCGTCCAATTCCCATCCCTATTCAAACTAAACTAACAATAATGAGCAATTGAGCCACTTAAGTCATTATCGGCGAATTGAAACTCCATTTTTTTTATTAAGTAATATTAGTAATAATTCCCAGTGTTTACAGTTTGATTCTAATTAAGGATCGCCGAGGCTGTCTTGTTTGTATTTGGCCTCCATTTGAGTGGCAAGCATTGTGACAGATCGTCGTGGAAAACGCAAAATGGCCGCCGACGTGAAAATGTCATTCGGAAAATTCGCGCATCACAACGTCTCCGATAAATAAACAACATTAATACAATTATAATATCTACAAATAATTGATCACAATATGTTATTAATTTTACTTAAAACAGTTTTAAGCCCAGATTCTTTTTATTTTTAGTGATTCGTTTATTTTATTTGTGTGTAATTTTTGCAATGTTTGAATCTGACAGTTATTCGCATTTGGCGGGAATTTTAAAAAGTGTGTGACGTTTTTTTTAATAACCAATTTATGATTGTTAGAAAATACACCAATTCGGCCAGTGAATGCTTATGATACAAATTTTAATTAAAATTAATTCATTCTTTTTAAGAAATCTTTAATGGCGACTGTTTAAGTGTCTAAAAATGGTTAAAATTATTATTACTGTGTTTGATAATGGATAATGAAGTGCATATATTATGGATACAATGGAATTAGAATGGATACCAATTGATAAAAAGGTAACATATAAATGCATATTTTCTACATAGAAAACATTTGGTAATTTATAAGTATCCTATTGACGGCCCCACGATGGGCGAGCGGCTAACGCGTCAGCTTATAATGTCGTGGATCCCAGGTTTAAATTTTGTGTCTGGCAAATACATAATATTATTTTCAATGTGTGGTTGGAGTCAGGTTGGAGTCAGATTAACATCCATTTCTCGTAAAAAAAATCTGTTAATACAAACCTCCACTCTGCGGAGGCCCATGTGATCTTCTTAGATCGAACAATAATATATATATATATATTAATTTATACCCATGACTTTAATAATTACTATATTTATTTTTATGGGTAATAACGAATTTAAAATAACAATTTTTACCTAAGTTAATTTAGAAATATCTACATTTTCTACTGCAAGTAAGTATATAATAAAATAAATTCTAATTAATATCATTAAGGTTTTGGAAATATTCATTTTATTTGTAATTATAATATCGTCCTTTGCTACGTTTACCGTTGGGTTTTTTTTTGGATAACAATTTGTAGGGAATATTGTACATTGTTCTCTCATAATGTGGCCGAGGTACTGTAGTTATCTGGTTTTGATGCTACGCAGCACTTTTCCGTCCTTTCCCATTTGATTGAGAGCATCAACATTTATCACCCACTAAGTCCAGGGTATTTTTAGGATTCCTCAACTCTCCATGACACCTTCTAGATCAGCGTCCATTCCATAGAAAAAAATTGAGAGAACAAGTCAACGAACCATATGTAGTCTCAGTTATAGGTTGGTTAAGGTCTCGATTACTAATGAGGCGTCTCATTTTGAGAAAGGCACTCCTTGCGATCTCATTTCTAGTTTTTATATCCTAAATCTAGTACCATTTATCATTGACCAATGATCCTAAATATTTATAATGGGTCACACAAGTTCGCTATTAATAAAAAAAAATGTGTTAGTATTAATTTGGTGTCTCTATTTTTGATATTGTTAATAATTTTGTTTTCTTCAGGTTAATTTTTATAATATTTATATACGTGGGATTGCTGGCAAATGTTGGTCAGTCGATAATTTTGGTATTTAGTGTTAAAAACGGATTATATATTAAGGCCATCAGATATATAGAACATGCATATACACCACAAAGAAGTTAGCATTATGCCTGATTTTATAGGGGATGTCAAATTTTATTATTGCAGTTAGGTACTCCATAACATGATTTCGAGACTTACCAACTTTTGGCAGTATCCCCACGATAATAACATTCAAAGTAGCTACTGTGAGGTAATATATTTGATTCAGATATGTAATACTATTTTTAATGAAGTTTAAAATTATGTGAAGACAAGCATAGATATATAATTAGCCCATATATAATATATTACACTTATAACCATGAGTAAAGACAAAATATTGTCACTGTTCTGGCAGAAGACACTAATTCTAAAAAATGACGTATTGAGTTAGTTATACCAAAATGTTCCTTATTTCAAACTTTACCGTCTGGAAACCTTTTTAATAAATAAATAGTCTTTATTTTAAAGTCATCCTTTTTATGATTACTTAATAAACTCACATAATAGACCATTTTAAACATTTTAACAACTTTAAAGTCAAATTACTCAAAACTAGTTTTCTCCAGTTAGTGTGTTCTGCCAGAACAAAGACGATAATATAATATACAACAAAAAAAATGTAGATTCAAAATAACTATTGATATTATATTGATTTTTTACCTACAAAAGATATCTATCGTATCTATTATTTAAATTAAATCTACCCCCCCTGTTAAAAGGTTTAATAGAAGAATGAATTTTACTTGGGTATGACGTAGGCCGTAGATACCTCTACGCCGTAGTCAACGACACTTTGCTAACGAGAATATAATATTGCTGTGAAGTGTTTGAGAGTATTATATAATAATAAGCAGAACTCTATTATAATAGTTTTTAAAATAAACTTCATATGTTAATTGTTGAAATATTGTAGAATTATCAAACAATATTTATTTATACTGGTGATATACTATTATTTAAAAATGAAATAGTATAAATCTTCATGTGTGAAAGAGGATGTTTTTCATTTTAACACTACAAAATGCTACTAGGTATTGTGACTTCACTGGGAATCGAATTCGGAGCCCCTCGTTTAGAAGCCAGTACCTACCTTACGAATTAGACAACACATAACTTTTGTATGATTGTAAGATATAAGCATTTTAATCATTTGATTACAGTCTTTGGACAGCGTGTACAATATTTTATTTTTATGGCAAAGTGTGTAATTTGAATGTTTTGACCTGACCAAATAGATATCAATATTTTATCTTGTAATAGTAGGTAATAAAAGATTATTTAAGAACGACAGATAGGTAAGTATTAGATAGGTATTTTTTCATTTGCAGAATACTTATTGAAGACAGTTGCATAGAATTTACCTCAATTATGGTATCCTGAACATAATTTACTAGCTTAAAATTACCAGGTGACAGTATCACCTGTCAACATCTCTTCACATAGTCTGTCTGTTTGTTTAACAATATATATTTATTAATTAGAGTAATTGATTTGTTGTTAGTTTGTCATCGAGTACTTTTCACCTGTGGGCACTTTTTACTAGAATGAGTCACGGTAAGCACACTTGAGTGCGTGTTGACCTTTGTCCTGTGTATCTGCTCTTGAGACATTCCATAGCACAAAAACTGCTGATGCTTCACCCCAAGCGTAGGAACTCGTGATACGCTCGATCAAGACCGAATGAGGTGCGGGACAGTTTGGTTTGGAGGCGTCTATGTTTGTGTTGTCAACATTATTGTCGATGCGCTCAATAATACCTACTATAGTGCCTGCCCCCACAGGACGACACTGCAGTCAGACACATACATCTAAGGTCAAAGGAATACAGTTGACGTAGGTACTTGATGTACCTAACTTGAGGTCACTACAGTGACTAATTAAGGTTCTAATCAAACTGGAATTATGTACACAATACTTACCCAAAGAGCTAACCTAAGGGGCCTTATTAACTTTTAGTACATATTATATTGATTGTTGATATTTTATGAAACGCTTGGTCTGGTTTAACTTTTTCATAACAATGCATCATTGGTACTAGGTACAATACAAGCAATACTGGTCTTCATAGTGTCCAAGACACTTTATTACAGTAATGAAGGATGGAGGTAGGCTGTTAAGATCCGCCATGAACAGTGAACATTAAATGTTGTTAGTCATACGTATTTGTTTTTATTGAACTAAATTGAAAATCAATTAAGCCCTGCTACCAAACCATAATAGTTTTGATATTTTTGGGCGATACGACAAAATTGTGCACTCTTTTTCATTCATACTTATTTGGTTACACATCTTGTTGGTTTTTTTTTTAAATTCATTAAGACCTGCCTAAACCAAACTATAATAGATAAAAATAATATTATATCTATAAATTATCCAAAGTTATATATTATGATTTAATTGCATAATTTTAGATATTTTATAGATCGACGAGTATTTTTTGACTATTATCTATTAGGTACTTACAAAGTTCGGCGGAAATACGTGGCAGCGAACGACACAGGACCGAAAGAGATGGAGAAAGCTTGGGGAGGCCTTCATCCAGCAGTGGATTGACCCCGGCTGATGATGATGATCTATTATGGCTTTGTTTTCGCATGGTTTAATTGAATTTTAAAAACTAACTAACACCATTTGTAAATCTTAGTATTATGTCAATGAAAATAAATACGTGTGACTGACAAAGTTTAGTGTGCACTATATATGGCTGATCTTAATAGCCTACTTCCACCCTTCGCCACTGCTTTATTAATAGTATTAAAAACACAAACAGTTATTGTATTTGGGGCGAGTCTGGACTGTATTGTATTTTATAATCTTATACAGAACCTAATGAAATGACTCACACTGTCGAGGACTCTCAGAATTCGATGTTTTAGGATTGGTTTTTTTTATTTTGAGAGAGATGGTTTGTTATATTCTCACCCCGCATTCTGGACCCATATGCATTGGCACAAGATCGCCACGCGACCGCCCATATGAAAACATTTTCGAAAGTTGTACGATTGTTGAACAAATAATAAAGGGTCGAACTGGCTGAAAACTAAAGCTGACGCCTCTCATTTCTATTGGCGTGCGGGCACCTAAACGTAAAACGCCGTAAGCGGAAGTCGTTTTGATTTCAAAAAACATTCACCCCACCATAATGTGTTGTACACGTCGCCGTGCATTTTCCCGCGTAGCTCCGCGTCGACGGCGACCATCTTGCCCGACGCCTTTTCGAAATGGCCGCCCTCCGCGTATTCCATTGGCCGCGTCCAGTGCAAACGGACGAGAGCAGTTCTCCGTCACTTAAAATATAAATTGGCTAACTAAAGGACGATTTTGGTTAGTTGGACACTGATTAAAGTCATTTAGCCCGGTCGCGTCGTCCGCATGCTCTACTCGCTTCATCAATCGTGATCTAAATGAAGCCAAATTGTTTTATATTGAAGTTAATAAATTGGGTTTAAGCCCGCTCCGGTGGCCCTGATAGGGTGTTATAGCAATTTTACTCAATCAGTCACAAATTTAATCAACATCAGTTAAGTTATTTGCACTAATCAACCGAGTTTATTTTTTATCTCGGGTGGCGGGGAGGTTTTAAACATTCGTGTGCGCGGAGTTAATTATTAATAATTGTTAAGTTCAATTGCAGTTCGTTATTCCTTTATTGATCTGATTCAATTAAAGGACCGTGCAAGTGGCGATGACAATAATAACTAATTAATGAAAATTGACGAACCGGTTAACAACAATTTAAACAACCTAATAATAAATTAAGAACAATCAAATTTATTTCAATTATCGAACACCGACGCTAAATTATTCAACCTGGCAATAATTAAATCGTGATTCAAATTAAGAACAATCGAACATTTTTAAATAATCGAACATCGAATCAAATAAATTATATTAGCTACGTAAATAATTTGTTCAACGAATTATAAATTAGGACCATTTAAAAAAAAATCAGTGACAGTTACCAAATTAAATAAATATTAAAAGTAAATTTTCAAAATATTTAACTTTACGAAAATAATGGAACCGGAAGGATTTGACGATCAAATATTTCCTGATTTTCCTGATCAAGGTTTGACAAGTTTACAAACAGCCGGTGGTGCCATGTTAGTCGGAAAAAATTCCCTACACCATGCGGGAGATAGATCTTCGAGTCAGAGCAATATGCATTCTATTCAAGTAATGCTGGGCATGCCTCATCACCAGGACATGATGCTCGGAGTATCCCCGATGAGTGGAAGTCCTCCGCATGGAAAAATGTCCGATCAGTGCCACAGCACGTTACAAAATTCGTCAATGCAGAGCCAACACGATTTGAATGTTATGTATCACAATGCGGCTATGAATAGTCCTGGAAGTGGAGCAAAAGGAAAGGCTGATGACGGACTGATGTTGCAGCCTGTCGTGGTTACCAGCGGAGGCGAAGGAATAGTGATGACCAGCTCCAGTAAGAAATCAGAGTCTAAGAAGAAAAACGATAGCAACGGGATTAAAAAGAAGAAGACGAGGTATTTTGTTATGTCAATTATTTATTATTATTTATTTTATTGTGGAAACATTTTTTTTAAATTTCGAACGTGGTATTCCGAGGAAACTAATTTTGTTTTCCCCTTTTGATGGGATTGACATTCTCATAATTATTTAGTTGTTAATATAACGTGATTTTATTTAAAAATATTAAAGATATGGTACTTACTTAATTACTATAAGTTTAAATTTCTACTTGGTATAAATAATAGATTTATATTAATTATTATTACTCATTAAGGTTCAAAAGAAAAATATGAATTATCATCAGTGTCTTTATCCAACATATTTATTATTATTGTAGTTTAAATAATAATATGACTGATGTCATTATTTAGCTACGATTTTTTGTCATATATAGGTAGTCACCTCATTTTATAACGTGCTGTTTTTTGTAACGTGAGCATTTTTCATTAGGTATATAATTCTATGTGAATCTTAATCAGTCCACAAAGAGGGTTCCAAAAATATATTTTTTACGAGAAATGAATGTTAGCCAATTGCTCAAAGCTATTAGATCCGTGCATTGTGTCCAAACAAACAAATGAATCATACTTGGACACTTTTGTATTAATCGAATTTAAACGTTGAATTCAAATATTATATTGTAAATGCGATGTTGGTTTCTATACGATAGAGTAGAATTCTTAAGATGATTGATAACATAATAATATGGTTATAATATTAAAACTATAGACTGAGTGTACTTGAAGGAATTTGAATTTAAATTATAGTGGATTTAAGTTTTGTACTATTCGTTTTTTTCAACCCGTCAGTGTGTATTTATCATTGGTGAGTGTATTTATAGTACATGAATATTCCGAAAGACGAACCCCGGTTCGTAAAAAACTCCTCAAATGGAATAGTAAACAACTTAAATTCATTAGAATTTAATACGGTTATATTAACTAAAGAGAGATCAAAACTTTATACATTGTTTTGTGTGGCATACAAAATCTGTCATTTTTTTCTAGTGTTGTAGGTATACGATTTATTAAGAATTCGGTAGAATTAGTTGTTGCACTCCTAATTGTCTCAAAGCTTGTGTGTTTGTGATTGTTTCATTTATATTACTAATTAAACTCCTGTTGCACTATTCTACTGTCATTGGGCCTCGTGGAGTGTTATAGTGTTAAAAAGAATACGATAGGCGTTGTTTTATAATTTCTTAAAAAAGAGCAGATTAACTCATTCGGTGGACCTAGTTACCTTTATAAATTGTTATTAAAAACAATTAAATGCCATACCGTAATTGTTTAAACTAATAATATCTAACTAGCATAATATCATGTGAAAGTTATTTATTTAATTAAAATACTTCAGCGTCCTAGTTACTAGTGGTAATATGCCCGATAATGAAATTGTTAGTCTCGGGCTCGAATCCCAGTTATGGTATATTCATAATATATTGTTTTTCAATATCAATTTAGGACCCAGAGCATGTACTTAAAAGATTGAGCAACTGGATAACACCAATTTCTCGTAAAAAAACAACTGGACATAAGACTCTTCCGTATGATAAAGATTCATTGAGTCAACGAAAAACAAAGAATAGTCTGGTAGATAAAGAAAATTCGTCCCAAAACTCTGTCCCATGTTGTTTTAATGGAAATAGGAAATTCGCGGAAACAATCATACAACTAAATGACAAATATATATACTTAAGTTTCATTATGACTTAATATTGTACATTCTGTTCATCTCCTTATCGTGCCATCTCCCAACGGCCATCTGCCACCATCAGGGTGATCTTTGTTTTATCATCTGCAACCCGGAACAGTTCGGTGGAGTCGCACTTCTAGCAGTTTCTTAACCCATTAAACACGGCGTCGACTTCTGCTACGTTTACCATTGACCTTTCCTTTGATGACAAGTTGGGGAAAGCTGTACTTTTGTCCTCTCATAATGTGGCCAAGGTACTGTGGTTTTCTGATTTTGATACTACGCAGAACTTCTCGGTCATTTTCCATTCGATTGAGACCTTCAATATTTATCGAAAGACTAGTGATATCTCTTGGTTTATCGTCCATATTCCATAACATAGAATAGGATTGGACAACGATCCATAGGCAGTAGTGAGTACACTTCTCAAGTTGTTAGGTAAAATAGATGTTTAAATATAAACATATTGTTTTTCAATTTGTGTCTGTCAGGTCAGACCTAATAGGTTGAGCAAGTGGCTGACATCCATTTCTCGTAAAAAACAAAATCTGTTAATACAAACCTCTACCCTGTGGAGTCCCATATGATCCTATTAGGATCGGACATGGTCGAAAGAAAAAGAAAAGAATATTTATTCAAAACTTAAAATTATGGACATAATATCCATCTGAGTTATTGAACTATATTAATGCAAAGTAATGTAACTCGCTATTACTTTTTTAAATTTAATAATATAAGGGTGGAGAGGGGTCACATTTTTTTATTTCACGCTTGTCAATAATCAATTATTTAATATTTTGATTAGTCGCGGTTTTCAGCAAATATGTCATGTTTTAGGGTAGTATTTTTAAGTGGGTAGAACACACCCTATAATAATATAATAACCTATATATTATCCAACTCTTTCGAGTAACTGCAGGTTTCCTGATCGACTAATTTTGATAATAGTGTAATAATTTTGTTAATATTCACTTTTAGTTTCTTAATATTCCACCCAATTTAAAACATGCTTGTACCCCTTTGGAGACACAAAATTTACCCCTTACACATTTTACTATTTTTTCATTTTGATTCAGATTTGAGAGTTTTTTAGGTTTTCTAAGGTGATATTCGAAGTTTTTCTTTTCAGTGTAATTGTTTATGGGATATTGTTGTCTTTTTGAAATATTTTAGCAGACTTACCGCGTTACATGAGTCGTATCATAAGAAACTCCGTGATAAATCAAACATCGCCCTGATGGTGTCCGACATCCATTGGGGCAGTACTTCTCAAACTGGGGGGCGCGGGCCCTGAAGCGCCTGCCAGAGAGCCGCGCAATATTTTTGTATTTGAAAAAAAAAATCATAAAAACGTGATCACTAGACGATAATATTTCCCAGCCTTAAATGAAGACCAAAGTGGATAAGAACACCATTTGCTAAATCCTTAAAATATGATTATATTACGTGGGCACAATGACACTATTGAGACGATCCTTCAGTGAAACGGCAAATAATTTTCAACTATAGACGCGACGAAATTTTGGACTCGCTGCCATTCGGAGAGAGAACGTCGAGCTGGGAACACGTCAATTTGTTTCGTGATGGCGACGGGGGTATTATTTCTTAAATCGTGTAAAGATGACTAAAAACGTTACCCATTTACTTTAAAAAGAAAACATGTGAATGAATATTATTATTATTGTTACTAATAGAACAATAAACAGAACATTAGATGGACGCATTTTTGATTTATATGACAAATTATATTTCGTTTTGCATGCATCAATTGCACCCGCGACCCGCGCATCGCCTAGCCACGATCTTTTTAGACCGTGCCTCAACTGAGGTATGGCCTTAATGGATAACGCACTCAATACAGTAGCTAGCAAGTAAATTCACGCATAGCGACGTTTGCATATATTATATAGGTAGACGTCACGCAATTATTTCCATTACGCGATATCACGCATCGAGAATTTATAGCAATATCACCTTTATTGTAATGGCGTTAGAACAGTGTTTCTAATGTCAATGTTAATTTGAGCGAACCCGTTTAAACCGAACCATTCGGAAGACCCGACGAAAAGCATCGGGAATTAATGGCAATATCACCTTTATTGTAATGGCGTTAGAACAGATTATGCCATTCGGCAGACCCGACAAAAAAGTGAGTGTCATTTCTTTTCCAGATGCTTCGTCCATATTAATGTCATTGCGTGGGCTTAAGAATGATTAATTGATATTAGATCAGATAATTCCCTTAAAGTCGAATTTAATGAAATAAGTCTTGCAGAGTTTTGGATAAGGTGAAAGCATGAATATGGTCGTGTCTTTCAACGGAGACTTTGGAGCAAACTCTGCGAATTTGCATTTTAAAGATTGTTTATTATTTAAAAATATGCAATCACACCCCTCTCATTAAATTGTTTTTGTAGGCTGTAGCTGTAATAAATTTTAAAGTTAATTTTTGATCATTTTTTAAATTTTTGCTTTATAAGCAAGTACATGAAAATATGTTATATCATTTTTAATAAAAATGTACCTATAGTAATATTTAATGGTAAATAAATTACTGTTGGTCACTAAAGACTAAAAATTTTGGGAGGGAGCCTTGGCTTTTTTTCTGATTTCGGGGGCCGTGGTATGAAAAAGTTTGAGAAGTAATGCATTATGGGATGACACGATAAGAAGAATATATAAGTGTTTAGATGTAAATGTAATCTATAAAATTATTTACCTCCCATGTGAAAATATTAATACTAGATACTGATAACTACCTACCTAAATGAATAGATAAAATACCCCTATCCAATTTCCATATAGTGGTAGTAGTTATCAATAGTCAACCTCTCTGACAGATCGCATTTTTTAATAATGACCACCCCAGACAAAAGATGGCGACCCGTCAACATATGGTCGGCACGCGCCCCGTATAAAAATGCTCTTAGCCGCCCCTATTTAAATAATAATTTCTATATTATTATTATCGACGAAAGCGTGGCGAAAAAATTAGAGCAACACGTAAGCAGGATACCATATATTAATATGTATGTACCTATAATTGTATTATGTGGTAAAGATATGCATAGGTACATTTCATCGTAATGATCATACCTATCTAAGATAAATAAATTCAGAGCATAGATCGATTCTAACTTTCTGTATGCTATTTGCAGTGACTGGCACAGTCGTAAGATGAATAGTTGGCCATTATTTCAATATTGGTTTAAATTACATGGCAAACTATCTCGTGGTATCTATCGAACCGTGAGTGTAAAACCAAGGCATCTGCAAAAGACATATTTTGGGTATATTAGGGTTTGAAGTCGTCGTTTTGTTGAAACAGAGTTTCTAAAAAAAACCATAATATTTGGTTTATATCTACATTATATTGCATGTTCTTTCAGTTACTTCACTTTTACATTATCAAGTTCACGACTTTTGCATTTGTTTTGCATTTAATCTCGAAATTGAAAAATTTGCAGATGCCTTGGTTTTACACTCACGGTGCGCTATGTTTACAAACACTCCATCTGTTTATTTAACTTAGTCTGAGACTTTTAGTTTTAATATAGGTATTAACTAAATGTAAAAGCAGCTGGGATTTCAAGACAGTGTCTCAAATCGGGATAATCTCGGTCAAACAGGGATGCAAGCCTAATAAATTATACATAATTCTTAATAAACCATTTCTTTTATTAAATGAATAATTCACAAGATTTTGAGAATGTAACATTCCATATATTGAACATACATAACTTGATAAAATTGTCGTAATTAGATAGGAGGCTCGTAGCATAATTGGTTAATGCATAGATTGGCGCAACACCAATGGTTATACGGGTTCAAACCTGTCGAGTTTCGTATTATTTTCAAATATGATTTTTTCTAGTGGGTAATAATATATCTGAGGTGTTTTGAAGTTATGTATATACATAATTCATTTGAAAATAAAACAAAGATGACACATGCAATTAGTGGCGTCACGTGGGAGGTAAACAGGACATACACTGCTTAGGAGCGGCAAATTAAATGATGAATTCGAGTATTACAACTTTTGAGAGTAGGTTTCGTGGAAAAGAGATTTTTGTCTACATTAATTGTTTACAATAAACGTCAGTAGATGACATGTATGGGGGGGGGTCCGTACCCAAGTATCCTCCTCCCTTGTCTTCGTGCCTGATGTTTAATGGTAAGAATGGGGGTATATCATTTAAGGTTTTGAACAGTTGGAGTCTACACCAGTGATTTTATCTATTCCTGAAAATGTAGCACCGGAAAGTAAATAAAGGAATGGTAAAAAATCTAGAATTAATATTATAACAATGGCTGTAAGTCGGCGGGGGTTACCATCACTCTATAAAAATTACCCCCATACTTCATTAGCCGGCAACATTATTTACCACCCTATAATAGCACCAATCGTCTGATAACATCGAGATTTCAACACTGATAAGACCTCGCGTTACTGTATCGTTTTAAAATTGGCTTTATTGTGTGTTTTGTTGATGCTTTTATCTACTACTTGTAACATTCAGTTTTTTGTAATTTACAAGACCCGCAGATTCAGAAATAAAATTTACTATACGATGATCAGTGGGGTCGATGGAAAACGCGATGTCAAGGGTAGGAAAATATTAACTTCGTTTCAAAGGGGGTCCATTTATAAAAGTTCAATATGTAATCAGATGAGGTGGATAGAGAAATGTTTGAAGAAGACGCAAACAATTAACACACTTCAGGACCCACTGTTAGTATGGGAACAAATTTCGTTCAACAAACTGCAATACAATGTTAAAACAAAGTCACAAAAACTGTATAGGTACCTACATAATATATAATTCGGTGTTGTTTGGGCATAACCTGATAACTGCCTTTTTGATCATTTTATGTTAAGAGTAAAAATTGGGTCACTATAGTATTATCTTCCATTTGGTAATAACCCGATATCTATATTTCACTTAAAATGCTCAAATTGCTATTGTAATAATAATATGATGATATGTGAAAAAACACAGTTGTTAGTTTGGTCAAAACGTGACCAAAGACCTTATCATAGTTTGATCACTGATAAGTGACTTTATTTTCCTAATTAGTGAAATAATTGACAATCTAAGTATTGTCATATTCTTCTTCAGTTATTTTTTTTTCAATTTTAAACAAAAAAATGAACTGAAATTTATGTGAACAATTCAAAGCTTAAAATTGCTCTCCTGTAAATTCAACATTTTGCAGTTAACAGGTTATGCCCAAACACCACCAAATTTAATGTGTGATGAAGATTGTAAATATGTTTTCTTAATAATAAATCAAAATATAACATCCAAAATGTTGGAGCATTATCTCGCTTTTAATGTATGTATACTATACATTTTTTTTGGGGCCGAGGGCCCTTCAAATGTAAATCCGATCCAGTAGGCAGGTATCCAATTTGCAAACGATTTTATAAAAACTCAGCTTATGGGCGACACTTTACCTAGGGACGTCACATCAGCTAAGAATTAGGGACCAGCGGAAGGAGGTTTCAGCAGCAGTGGACCAATCCCGGCCGATGGTGATGATGATAACGAAGCTATCCTCAAACATGTCATACAATGGATATTTTTTCAAAATGGACCGGGGTATAATTTTTGTGTGTGAGCTTGCTATTTTTTAAATTTAATAATATCGATGAAAGGTTTAGGGAATCGGAGGTCCGAGGCACTGGCTGATCGTGAGGCTCATCAAGATTTAATAAAAAATCATAAATTCCAACTGCCAATGTACTTAGTAAAAATAACAATGCAGTTATATTATTCTCTTCCATAATATACATGATAATATTAAAAAATGGTATAATTTAACATTTAAATGACTGTTTTGAACAGTTTCGAGGCCCCTCTTAAATCTTCTGACCAATCGATTGCGTCATCTGCGTCAAATAATAACACCATTGCATAATAATGATAAATAAACATATTATATAAAAAATTAAGTAATACAAAATTATACTCTCGTCGATGTATTCAAACCAACAATTATTAATTGTCTATAATTCACTGTCTATAATTTAGCGCCCACGATCGCCGAGCGACTGAAGCGTCGGCCTATAACGTCGTGGGCCCCAGGTTCGAATCCTGGGTCTGGCAAATACACATATTATTTTTCAATTTGTGTTTAAGTCAGAGTATGGACCTGATAGGTTGAGCAAATGACTAACATCCGTTTCTCGTAAAAACAAAAATCTGTTAATACAAGCCTTCACTCTGTCGAGACCGTATGATCTTATTAGAATCGGACATGCTAGGTATGTAATTCATAATGTCGTTCCACAAATTGACCACAGTGAATGAAATAGCATTATTTTTATTTGTATTGTGAGATATTATACTATGTTTAACATTCCGATAGCCCCCATAATATTATCATTATTAGGTATTTGACACGCGTCAGGGGTGGTAGGTGGTTAGGGGATGTTATTTGCGCATTTAATTTCACGCTAGATATAACTTTCAAGCGTCGCTTTCGGGCGGACAGAATTCCGACGCAATGTGTTGAATTAAAACGTATGCAGGTATATCAATGAATTTATGACTAGGTGGTATGATAGTAAAATTAATTGATTAAGTATATTATTTAATATTGGTTACCATAGTAACGAATTGTGAACTTGAGAGCTGAACTTAGTGGTGTAACAATGAAACCACGGAAGAAAATAACGATTATAATAGAACATTATATATAATTTTGAAAACACTCATGAGAAAATAATTATAGCCAATAGAAAAAATCGGTACTGTTCGGTTATCAGGAATACAGCGGAAAACACATTTTTAAAATACCCGATATACTGGATTATTTGTTAGTTTGGGTTAGTTTAGGTCAGGTTAGGTTAGGTTAACCTAACAAATAATCCAGTTTATCGGCTATTTTCAAAATGTGTTTTCCGCTGTATTCCTGATAACCGAACAGTACCAAAAAATCTTTTTTGAAAAAAGTAAGACACCCGGCATGATCGAACCTGCATCTCTTGGGTATCGCTCCCTGTGCATTATCAATATGCCACGACTGCCATGCTTAATTGCGACAATTTTTTAATATTGGCCTTTTTAATACCTGTTCATAAGCGCTCTCCAAATTATTGAGTTACGTTAGGCGTTCGGTTTTTGTATTCTAAATTAAAGTATTAATTACTTTTTAATTACTTCCCGCCGTCACGGATCACTCCAATATTTTCTGTTGTAACTTACTTGAACTTGCTAATAATTTTAATTACCTAACTATTTCTTTTATTCAAACGAATAATTCACGAGATTTTAAGAATGTATTGCAATTATTAAGCATGTCAGTCGTAGCATAGTGGTAATGCACAGGGCGCGATACCCAAGAGACGCAGGTTCCATTCCTTACTGTGTGTCTTACTTTTTTCAAAAAAGATTTTTTCTATTGGCTATATTTTCTCATGAGTGTTTTCAAAATGATGTATGTTCAATAATTAGAATGGTACATTCTTAAAATCCTGTGAATTATTCGTTGAATAAAAGAAATAGTTACTTAAGTTTATAATATAATTATTATAGATATAAAAATAAATTTTATAATTTAACATTTATTAAACTAATTGGGAAGCTGAGTATTGCATAAAGACGAGTGCATCAATCATTAAATTGAGAAAATTGACTTTAAACATTCTTTGTATAATCTGTCAATGACGTCTCATTCTTAAATGGTTCTTTCAGGCGCGGAGGGGATTCTAGTCTAGACCCCCCCAGGAACGAAAAAAATATAAATTATTTAAGTGAATGCAATATTACATCATCTTCGCCATGACCTCACGGCTGAGGGTCGCGACCAGGATGATTTGATTGTCGAACAGCCTTCTCGAATGACTGACCCCTTTCTTTTCGGCATTCTACGACACGCAAGGCCTGCGTCAGTGGAACTCACGATTTAGTGTAACCAACTTAGGCATCAAATGTTTGCTCTAATATTCTTATACGGTATGTCTAAAGGACAAGAAGTTCATCGTTAGACTCGAAGCGTGGAGTGTCTGGGTATGGGGAATGTACCCGAAAAACTCGAAAACTGGTGTCGGATTTATTATGGAGCCAATGCTAATACGCATTGGGGGGTAGAAAAACCCAATAAATCGCTGGTTTGGTATTAAATGTAGGAACTGTTTGGATATGGGAATATCAAACGGTAAACTGTGCTTGTGTCACGCGCTGCATCCACACATAAGCACCGCGACGTGTGGTCGGCTTGATCCGTCGTTTCCCAGACGTCTGTTATTTGGAGGACTGGAAGGCATTCGGAACCTGTGCCTCCCCCCCCGTATGATATCCCCATGTCCAAATCGTCCCTACTTTGAATACATAACCTGCGACCTCCTGCTATATGTGGACACGTCGTTGCCATTAGGATGTAACTCAGCAGAGAATCAATTCCTTTACCAAACTACATATTATTTAATTCAATAATTTTCATCCTACTTTTTGAACCACAAAGTATGGCAACAATTGAATTTGTTGTAGTTGTTGTACTAGCTACCCAATTCTCTCCCCTTTTTATGGGGATAAGTTGAACGAATTTGTTTTAAATTATTCTGCATATTAAAAAGTCTATAAAATTATTACCCTTGCTATTATTTTTGACACCCCTTCATTATTATTTGGCAAGGTCGATAGGGGGATTATAATATGATATCCTCCAGTGACGCACACAAAAATTTCGCCAAGGAGGGATCAAGAATAAATTATTGTATTAATGTGCTATTAATACTATGAGATAGAAGAATTATTACTTAATTATAAACATACCACTTTGGCGTGGGTTTGATAGTTTTGATAGAAAACAAGATAATACATAGTCGTAGCTGTGCTGATCGATAGCAATACAATAGGCTTGATATAAGTGCAGTAAAGAAATATCAATTGTACAATAATCAGTATAATCACTAGGGCCCGGATTTATATGCTAGTGCATGTTTTGTTAGGGTGTATGCACAGCTATGATAGTTGCACAGAAATCTGTTTTGAAAGACGCAGAATCCATTGTGTATATAAATGCATATTTGAGACGTTAGAGCATATTTGAGACATTAGTGCATATTTCATAAATAAATGCATATTTTAGGGCTTTTGAATTTATAATTATAGTTTTTTTTAAATCATTTTATCCAAATATAACAAAATCAGGTAGGTACCTATGTAGTTTATAATTTAGATGCACTTGTATTTTTTAACGGCATCCCCGGGCTCTGGATCTATCAGAAAAAATCATCTCGGGCACTTTTAAATTTTGCGCAATCACCTCTGTGGACGTTGAGAGGTCTTTTTCCGCATATAAACAAAATACTGCTGTCAGTATTTTGTTTATATGCGGAATAATTTAATAATGCCAGAGCACAATATTGAAAAAAAATATTGTAACTTATTTTATCAGACAAAAAAAAACAGCAAATAGTAGGTACCTATGTAGTTTTTTTTAAGTTGTGTTTAGTTTAAATTGCATTTCTTGTTCAATAATTATTTGTACATGTAAATAAACATTTTGTAAATTGTAATTGATTAACTTTATATTGATTATTTGTATTTTTTGTTATTGTATTAGGTATATTGATTAACATTATTAATTTATTATTCGATTTTTTATCAGTAATATTAGGTGAAGTGGGTATTTTACAATTTTTTCCATAAAAAATGTAAATTTTAACTGCATATTTCTTTGGTTTTAGTGCATATATGCATGCATATAATCATGTTTTTTTGCATATAAATCCGCTCCCTAATAATCACATTACTGCGCACTAGAAGAAATCGCATCCGCGTATGTTCAAGGTTAAATTATTCTAATATATTATGCTCCAGCATCGGAGCACAGTGCAAACACAATTAAGCGCTTCCCTCGGTCCATCGCCATTTCTCACACTTCTTGCCATATAAGACTTGCAGCGCGTAGATCGCTTTTGTAGTGACGCTGAAGGGTGAGGGCGGGAATACTTGTTGCTGTGCCACGACGGTGTGGATGATCTCATTATATTGTAAAATCTGAAACAGATATCCAATCTATCGCTTCTTCGCTATTACATCAGTCATAAATGAGCGAAGAATCAGCTTATGAAAGTGTTTGTAATGCGATTGTACCTACCCGTGTACCTCTTAAAATTAGGGGAATATCGATTATCAAAGCTCAAACGAGACATTTAATATCATAGGTCATACTGTAGTTTAAATGCTAGAAGATATCAATATATTTTGGCCACGTATTTTTTTCGACTTGCAAATACGTGGTGTAAATGAGAACGCTACCATTCTTGGTAGTATTGACTTGTGTGTCCCTGATAACTATCTTAAAAATCGGGAGCATTAGTTGTTTGTTCTCACAAGGAGCAAAACTAACCTGCCATTGGTGATGTCAATTGGGAGCGCAATAACTCTGTTCAACCAAATCGCTTCGGATGTTGACATATTCCACCTACGTGAGGTTGATTATAGGTGGACGTTGTTTTATAAATTATTAAAATATGCTCATTCGGTATTTATACTTCCTTGTGTCTCATTTATATTTTTTTGTATTTACACTTTTCTACTATTTAATAACTTAATAATGATCTATCTTTTTTACATAATACTGTTTTAATAATATTTCTTTGTTTCTAAATTTCATGTTGTGAACGTCTTAAATGAAGATTTTGTTATATTCACTATAAGTATGTAAAAAAATGAATTTGGCAAGATGCTACGTCTTATAGCCATACAGGTAGAATACAAACGGTATTTGGTCCTCACGGATAGCACCCACTCTAATCTTGCTCAATACAGACTCAAGCAAATAAAAGCATTTTTACGAGCCCTGAATGGCACTTTCAAAAAATGTCCCCCACCACTGATATAATCGATTTGTAATGATCTTGAGTGGATATAACTTGCTGTTAAGTAGTTGACAATCTGCAATAAAAATATAATACGTTTATTCAGGAGCCCCCCTCAATTTGCACTACACTGCTGGTTGATATTACTAACTGATTGTCATCAGATCGCCACTTAACGTTTGTAAATCCCACATGAAGTGTTTTATACAACATCTGTGGTGTCTATCATAGAATATCAAAAGTACGGAATGACTACAACTATGTTTTCTTTAGTATGCTTAGTTCAGACAAAGATACGTCGGTTCATGAACACAAACTAATCAAAAGTGCTTTTGAATAGTTTACAAACATGTCATATTAAACGTTCAGATTCAAATATCCGCGTATTTTTGTTTTCAGTCGCGTATGTAAAACATTGTGCACGTACAGATAGATGGAGAAATCGCAATAAGTCGATGAGTCCCAAATAAACTTTTTTGGTAAAACCGTTAAAACCATTATAGATAGATCTGCGGAACTAAAAATCCCTCAGCTGTTTTACGTACACATCTAGACCCGACGAACGCTTCCGTCCTTTATACCTACTTCACATAATGCTATGAAATCTCAACCATGGAGTCTAGTACAGACCAATAAACATATGTCCGCAAACAAGTTATACAAATGTACGACAACTTTCACAGCTACACAAATACACGTGTACAAACATTTGTTCGACACAACAAATATTAAATATAAACCAAGAAACATTGTTTCAAATGAGATATAGTTTGGATAGTATATAGTATAGTGTACATCGTACAAATTTGCGCGCTTTTAGCAAAACAACATTCCACGAGATGACGATGAAGCAGTAAAAAATATGGCTTCACTTGATTGCCAGCGGATTTTCACGTGTTAAGCCGCATTTAAACCAAGCGAGCGAATGTTTGTTCTTCCCCCACTCCAAAGAAATTTTCTCGCTATCTGTTGAGCGAGCATAAGAATTTCGCTGGAGTGGGGGAATATAAAAAACATAATTTGTAAAATGTTTTTATACAATGTTCATACGTTTATAGACATATGTATGTTGGCTTGGACTATGAACTGCAGGCAAAAAATCTTATTTCCAAAAAACCTTCTCCGAAAATTTGTAACATTCATGTGTCATGAACTGCCTACCCCCATGAGACGTCACCGCCTAAAGTAAAGTAAAAAGACTTCTGATTAATGATCTGTTTCTTTTGACCCAGGACGACGTTCACCGCGTACCAACTGGAAGAACTGGAGCGTGCCTTCGAGAGGGCACCATACCCTGACGTCTTCGCCAGAGAAGAACTTGCTCTCAAGCTGAACCTCAGTGAATCACGTGTACAGGTAAGACGACTCCCAAATTGTAATCTAACATTATTCGGACTAGGGAACCCAATTCCGGGATCCCGGACAATTTTCGATTCCTATGAATCCCGGAAATAGTAAACATAACCCCGAAACCTTCGTGATTGATTTTTTATCAATCAGAATCAATTAGTATGAAGGTATACAAAATTATGTTAGTGAAGTGTATGTACCTGCACATGTCACAGGTCACAGGGGGGATCGCCGAATGCTCACGATAATAAATAACCATTTTTTGTTGTCATACGCAATCGTAAGAACATCAGAAAAATAATCAATTCGTTCACTTAACCAGCTAGACGACACTGACGTTCTGGAACGCGAACGGCGTCTAATCGCCAGTGCCACGGACATGCAGGCAGGCACTTGTTTCGTCCATGTCCGATCCTAATAGGATCATATGGGCCTCCACAGAGTGGACGTTTGTATTAACAGATTTTATTTTTACGAGAAATGGATGTCAGCCACTTGCTCAACCTATTAGGTCCATACTCTGACTCATACACAAATTGAAAAACAATAAGTGTACTTGCCAGACCCAGGATTCGAACCTGGGACCCTCGACTCTATAGGCCGGCGTTTAAGCCACGCGGCCATCGTGGAAAGACCGTCCAACCTCTTTGGGTCGTATAGACTGAGATAAAATTCATGTCTAAATAAAATACGGTTCTTGTCAGTTTACACTTTACACAAATTATGAATATTGCCGATATACTGGATTATTTGTTAGGTTTTCATTCTTGAATTCATGAATTTTGCCAAAATCGGCTATGAAATTTGAATTAATGTTCATATTGAATTTAATAAAATTGAAGACCGTATAGTATACGGTCATCTTTTTCTGATAAGAAAGCTCACGGCGAACTGTGCTACGGTGAAATGTAATACGTACAATTTACATGTAACCCATTTTAATACATACACGTTAAAATTATTGTATTCCAACTTTTTCATTAATAATGCTGTCGGCATATGTTTGATAAACTCAGAATGTCGAAAGAAATGTCCTCATCTGCTGTAGTAGTTTAGCATAGATACTTTTAACTTCCTGATTTCTTAGCTACATATTAAATTAATTTTCAGAAAACTGTTTTAATATTATTTTTAATCATCTATGTATATTTAACATTCTCCAAGTGTGTAAAGCTGACACTAAAATGTGTCCACGAAGAACTTCCTATGATTCTAACTGTACTAGGCGGTTACAATTTTTTTTTTATGTATTAAATGAATAATAATTAATATTCATTGAATATACTTACTCATTGATTCTTATTGTTTTCAGGTGTGGTTCCAAAACCGCAGAGCAAAGTGGCGCAAGCGGGAACCCCCACGGAAGACAGGCTACATCGGGTCTAACTCACCCAGCTCTACAACCATCCCGAATAATTTCTCCAATCTAAGCACCAACATTGGAAATTTTTCCCAAGCCGTAATGGGAACATCCGCATCGGTAGATACTTGGTCAACGTATCAACCCTCGTATGACTTATCCCCGCACATGAATCTGATGTCACCGACACCGGGAGCTTATTCCGGTTTCAACACGACACAAGGAGGGCCGTACTCGTCATATACGACCATGTTGAACGGACATGAACCCCAGATGTTTACTTCAGCACAGATGCGAGGGCATAGTTTCTCGGATTACGGTGTCGTAAACACAGATAGTCCGCCACAGTTAGGTGGACGCGATTATCCTGTCATGGTTTCATCCCATTCACCCAATCACGTCAGCTCATTATCAAGTGACGATGCCGGTAAACTAGATTCCTATCAATCCCACTTGGATGACGGTAAATATGTCACCCAAATGGATGATGGTAAATATGTCACGTGTGATGAAAGCAAATATAATGGTAATATGTCACCAAAGTACCAGGGTCATATGAGTCCTGGGAAATATGACAGTGAGGCTTCCATGATGAATAATAACGGAGATTGCTCAGGTTCACCCGTTCGGCATGGTAACGTCATACAGATTTCTAGCAAAGATGGCGGAATCAAGATGGAAGGTAATGTGAACCAATCGTACGTCGCGTTGCCTTCTTTTTTGAATTGAAAAACTCTTTTCTGAAGTATTCGTAAATGGAGGAGAAGAGTTGATGTAAATTAGTCGTTACGTTTTAGCATACGCTTGTATTATGTTTGATATTAAGTGCCAAAAATACTATACACCAACATTTTACATAGAATAAATCTAAAAGAATTTATTACTTATATACAATTACGTCATAAAATTATAACTTATGACATTATGATGAAATAGTTCTTTAATAAGAAGCAATTTAAACATGTCTAGAATAATTTCAAATGTTTTCTCAGACGGTACCTACTCATTTCGTATTGAACAATTTTACTTGTGCCTCAAACGCATTTAAATACTGTCTCAGTAGACCATAAATAATATTCTATCTTTTGTTTTTGGTAACCAGAATTCTATTCTGCCATTTATATACCAATCAATATTTTAATTCAATAAAAATTACACTTATATCAAGTTAGAATTGTTAAAATGTTGGATATCGATGGCCTTATGTTGATATCCCCGTAAGTGATTTATTCACAAATTGTGCAGGAAGCTAAAAACAACAAAATTTTTAATATCCTGTATCTGACTGTTAATAGCTCACACATGTTGTAACTATATAGCATGCCAATAACCCGTAACATAAAAAATGGTAAAGTAAAGCACATAACGCCTAATATAATGATAACATCCAATAAAATATGACATATTAAAATTTGTCATATTATAAATATGTTTTACCTTTTAAATAATTCGAAAGTGACATTTTGAAGCTGAATTCAACATACGTCATGCAACACGCTTGACAGCTTAGAGGCAAGATTTGGGCTATTACAGGTTTATTCCTGCAATGTTCAGATACGGGAAATTACTAAAATGTCTGTATCATTTTTGTTAAAATTACTACAGATACGGAAATTTCACAGTCGATGGGCGGTATTTTTGTCATTTTTAGTACATCAAAAAGTTATTTTCGTCATATATGTCAGAATAACGTTAGACCATCGATATATTAACTGTTTTTTAAGATATTTTTCACTTAGAAATACAGATATATTATTAACAGTTCCCTCTTTGACTGCCACAATATTGTAAAAATAGGTTTTTAATATAATATTTTTGTCAATCTCAAAGAATTATTACATTAGCTTTTTATATAATTTATTGTAAAATTTTGTAAATCTCTCTTACATTTGCATTCCAATGTGCCTTAATTATTACGTTGTGAATTTTTAATTTACAATTACTTAGGATAATGAAACTGTGTTTTTTTTTCTTCTAAAATTAATGTGATCGAGACGTCACTTTGAATAAATAATATACATCTCTCGAGCTATACGAGGACATCTTCACTTTTATACTTATTTCTATAATCTTCTTTATTGAAGTAAAACAGTGAACATACCAATTGAGCTTTAAACTTCAAAAGAGACCACATTTCATTCCACATAGTGAAGTAAAAGAAAGACTTATCACTATTGTCGAACACGAACTTCTCCAGTGCAGCTAATCGCATGTCCATTTTCAAATAAGTAACGTCCCTAAATTTATCATTTCATTTAACGCTACGGTGGTGTACGGATCCATCAATTTACGTAATTTGAAGATTTTTATAATAAAAATATGTCTAAAACAATCAGGAGCGATCTTCGAATTATTATTAGTAAACTTTTGGTTTATTGCGAAGACGAAAAAAAGTCACATCTAAAAGGAGAACCGATACATTATTTAAACACACCTCTAGCATGCGTTGCCGCCACAGAACAGATAATAAATAGAATACCGATAGACTATATTCAATACGCCGCATGTTGATACAGGCGTTTGAATGTGTGAGTGTCCTAGGAAAATGAAGCACGCATTATGCATGTGCAATAGTGTGTGTAATACACCAACATTAAATGAGCGTAAATGCTAAATCAACAGCAGTTTTCAGTATTCGACGTAAAACGTATTTTTGACACGTGTGTAAGTTTAACACGGATTCTTCCTTACTAGAGTCAGTTACCTGCTATCGCCTTACCCGACAAGTATTTCAGTTCCCATTATTTCTGAGTTCCCTGGTTGCCGCCATGACAGGTACGTCACTGAGAAGTTTTCTACATGCGACTACAGCGACTTCCTGTTATCGCCGATTTCTTGTTGTTGGACAGTATTAGTGTCTCATTTATCCAACCCTGTCGAGTATTCTCAATTTATTCTGTGACTCCGTATAGGACCGATTCGTCAACGCTGAGTAAGACAAAACTAAAGGCAGGGTATTCTGACAATAAATAAACAACTCATTGGTCTGTTTTGATTTTTTTTTTCAAAAATATGTAAGTTTTACTAAAAAATGTGGTTTAAATTATTACTTATGTTAATTTAAAAGATTACTGTATTACATAATATAAAAAGTGAATGTATCTAACTGTACTACACGTAGATTCTTAAATACACTGTTAATATTGTTTTCGTGTGCCATATTTATTAAGTTGCCAGCTTGCCAAAGAATTTGTATTTTTTTTATTATACGATTACAATAAATAAAATTGTTACCGGCAGCAACAACCAGCAAATGCCGGTTGTTTTGCTAAATACTCAATTGTCAACACTGGAAATTTATATTACTTAGAAGTAGTAGCATTATGCCAAATAACAAAAATTGTAATTTTCAGTGTTGAAACATTATATTATATTATATTGCCATACTATTTACACCTGTACCAACCAAATAACTATTAAAAAAATAGGTATGTACTCAAATCTTTACTAGAATAATTTACTTATTTCAGAATGTGTAATAGATATTATTATATATTATTATTAAGTTGATAATTTCTATTTGGTGATAGTAATTATATATTTAAAAAATATTACTATTCATTTTTGTAATACTTATATGAAAATTATTTTTCTTGCATCAATAGTAAATGTGTTATTCATTATTTGAGGGGTTTATTTTCAAAAGTCAACAAGTCCACAAATCAATATATCATGTCGTAATTGTTTGTTTTTTACATTAATTTTATTTTTATTGCATATATTGCACTTTCAAATAAACTAGAAGATAATAAATAATATGGGCAAAATAAAATTGGGACGCATCAATATTTATCTGTACCATTTTAAAACAAAAAATTTCTTACGTTTGTTGCGGTGTTTTGAAAATATTGATCATTTGTGTGAACACATAGAATTGAAATGTATTTTATGTTAGATTTTGACCAAATGTGGACTTATCAGTTTTTGTAAATAATCATCACAAATCTGCAGTGTAAGAGTAAAACTAAATAAGTCAATTTTTGTCAAAAATTACTTTAAAACTCATTTGATGACATTTTTTCCACCCACCATAGTTATTAGTAATTCTTAAGCTTTTAAAAACTGTAAAAAAATTCACATTGACATAATGTTGTATTAACCATTTTTGGAAAAAGTTGGAAATAGCAGTTTATGTAAGTATGAATAAATTTAATTTCATTTTATTTACGTACAACTGTATGTATTAAGAACCTCAGAAAGTTTCTTGCTTTCCTGTGAAGTTGATATTTTGACTTACATAGTTTTACCCAAACGCCATAGAAACATTTAACTATTATAATACTCAAAGATTTCACAAAAAACGCAGGGTAACCTAGTGTTGTGTTTATCAATAAAAGCCATTTCATATTATATATTTTAAAAAAAACTTAAAACGTACAATATTATGAAGTACGTTTATTTGTACATTAAATAGGTCATTGTACATAATTTGATTTAGAGATATTTTTTTTTATTTAGGTTTATGGCAACATTGACAAGCAGTGTAAAGAAACGTCAGTGTTGCAATCAACAAAATCATTTGAACTTCCTATTAAAGATATTATTTTAGTTAATACATAACATTATAGAATTATGAATTATTTTTGTAAAGCATGCTTTACTTAAAGATGTAAAATAATTAATTGAATTCACACCGTGAATGTGAAATATAAGAAGTTTTTAGTTATTATAAACCTTCAAAGGTCAAAATATCACTTTTGTATGATCCCCTAGAAATTTCTTAAGATAGCTATGAATTACGAATTATGAATTATGATTTATGCTTTTAACATTAATTGTTATTTTTGCCAAAAGTATTAGATATATCGCCAATAAAGCCCTACAGGTAAAAACCAAAGATGTGGAAGAAAAATCTTCTTTTATAATGATAAACAATTATATTATATCATCAAAAGGCAAAAACACACAAGTGACCATTGCTAACTTTTCAGTAGAGGAAAAACAATGAATTATAAAGTTGAAATCATGACATATTGGCACATGCGTCAATTTTGTTATAATACTGCAGAGTTCACTCAAGTGTTTCTGCTTTTATACCACTGTCGAGATACAAATGTAATTTGTCACTGCTCAAGTATTTATCGCACAAAAAATAGTTATGAAATCTTCCATCTTACGCACCGATATAACCCATAAAGCCTGTATTGTGATAAATACAAATTATCTTAAAAAAAGCTTTTTTTGAAAAGGCTGTTCATTAATGCAACATAATCTTGTCAATAAACGGTAAGTTTCAAATATTAAACAGACGATATAATGATAATTTGGAGGTTACCAGTTTTGATATTGAAATAAATATCGGGCTTGTACGACGAATACCTCATCCATTGAACTAGAATTTACATCTTAAAGTGGGGCCACACCGGCAACAAGTCGCGCGACAACTCGTTAAATTTTACGATAATTATCATAATTGCTTAAGAAATTTTACGATAATTATCATGCTTATCGTAAAATTTAACGAGTTGTCGCGCGACTTGTTTTCGGTATGGCCCCGCTTTTAGAACTCTGTCATATTGATGGGATGGCAACACTTAAAATTATCGCAATTAAAGCTTATAAAACAATATGACGCAATGCAATGGTCACATTTCATGTGTATTAATTTAAAAATGGTTAATATAAACTTTAAATAATTTAATGGTTGCATTATCAAGAGTTTATTTGAATAAATGTACACAGTACGGATTCAATATCCCTAACATTGCAAGTATTGCATTACTATGTCAGTTAGCGCAAGCGAACAATCATATTAAACTAGTTTCAACTGCTTGCCTTTCGTGTTTGTGTGGATAATTGGTACTAAATAGATTTTGCTTTGTCGAAAACAGGTAAACGGCATTCTATACTACATTTACTTGACTTCTGTTTATAATACTTACATAGTTATAATAACACCTGTCACACGCTATTGTTATGAGCCTAAAAATTGACAACATAACATCACTGTAGGATTGGTTTGTTGATAGACCAAAATGTTCAGGAGACGAAAAACAAATTTCATAATCCTCTATTTAAATACATGGAGATATTTAAATTGTTATTTTTACAGCATATGAATGATGTATTCATTACCATTACAAAGTAATTTAAAGAAAAGGATGGTTCTAGTCCATTTAGAAATCCAGTCCAAAAACATTCTGCATTAAAAGGTCGATTTCGACAAAAACGGATATTCGACAAATCAATCCTATAGCGACGATAAGGTAGGGCTAAGTAAAGAGCTCATAGTGCTTCAGTTTTTTTGTCATTGAAAACCTGTTCCCATGTAAATACACACACCATGATAAAATATTGTTGTATTCCTCCTTTTTTTTTTTATTGTATATTACAAATTTGGTACATTACGTTTATACGGAAGCCAGGAGGGAACCATTATGTTTCGCTCAACTTTGCTAAATCGTCCATGCGGTATGGGCTTCTACAGTTCTGCTACAATGAGAGGTGGATTTTTGCCAAAATGACCACATGATTATTAAATGACATCTTCAAAGAAAATGTATCGATTCTTCATATCAGTATTGTATCAAAATAAAGCATCGATGCTAGTATAATTGTATACATGCACCTTATAGTATGATTCATAAACACATCTACATCTCTTGAGAATGGCTTCCACAACAAGCCCGTTGAGGAAAGAATTAGGAAAAACTCGCAGTGAAAACCCAAAAATCTATTACGAGAAAAATGTAGATATTTTTTAACATCCTACATATTTCTCACACATGAGTTCACTTTGGTGAAAATCTACGTCTCTTTGGTCACTGTCACATCCATTGCAGTGGCAGCCTATATCTCATAGACGATTTCGCAAATTTGAGCGAAACATGTCAATGGTTCCCTCCTGGCGGCTTCCAGATAAACGTAATGTACCCAAATACCTATAATGCTCACTGAATTCAAATAATGGTACTAATAAAAGATAACGGTACCAAAATCAGATAGTGGTACCGAAAAAAGATTATTAAAATAAGTACTATAATTTAGACCGTAAGTGTACAGAGTTTGATATTTTCGATGTGTAATTTTTTTATACCATGTAAACCAATTTTTATTAAATAAATACACGGTAGGTACTTGTATTTTATAAATAATTTGTTTTATTTTTATACTTATATATTATTACCTATTTACAGAGTTTTGTTTTTGCCATCATGATAAGTTGGAATATTCAAAAACGAATTAAACAAGAACTAGACTAAAATTCTAACAACACGTCAAACAAAGACAATTTTATCAAGATTTATGTACATTTCATTTTGTGCGTTTTATGCAAAGACTTAAACGGAAGCTGAATAAAGGACCCATAGACTAACGTTTAAATTAGGAGCAATTCGTTTTGCATTATTGATTCATTTACAGCAAACTTCACACTATATCACTGGCATCTCTCAAAATTCGCAAGCATTGAATATAATTTTAGATTCGTTGAAACAGTCAAATTCATCAATAATTATTAAATGTATTGGTATTCCCACTATACAACAGGGGCGAAGGGTGGAGGTAGACTGTTAAGACCCAACATAAATGGTGCACATTAAACTGTGTCAGTTATTTGTATTTGTTTTCATTGAACTAAGACTACAATTTACAGATGGTCTTGGTTAGTTTTTAAAAATCAAATACACCTTGCTAAATCAAACCATAATAGTTTTGGTATGTTATGGGCGATTCGACAAAAAGTGCACAATTTTTCATTCATACTTATTTGTTTTCGATGAATTAAGAATACATATTACACATGTTGTTGATCAATTTTTTTAAATTCATTAAACCCAGCCTATACCAAACCAAAAATATTATTCTATCTATAAAATATCCAAAATTATGCATGGTTTAATGGCATAATTTTAGATATTCTATAGGTAGACGATTATTTTTCGACTATTATCTATCTATTATGGCTTGGTTTTTGCAGTGTTTAATTAAACTTTAAAAACTAACCAATACCATATCTAAAATATCTATATATCCATCTATAAAATATCTACAATTATGCAATTAAGTCATACATAACTTAGAATATTTTATAGATAGCATAATATTTTTATCTATTATAGTTTGGTTTACGCAGGGCTTAATGAATTCAAAAAAAATGAGCCAACAATATGAAAACAAATAAGTATGAATGAAAAAGTGTCAAAATTTTTGTCATATCGCCCAAAATATACCAAAACTATCATATTTCAGTTTAGACAGCGTTTAATTGATTTTCAATACTAACCAATATCAATAAAAACAAAAACGTATGACTAACAAAGTTTAATGTGCACTTTTTATGGCAGATTTTAACAGCCTACCTCCACCCTTCGCTACTGCAATATTCCAACATACAAGATATTAATTTACTGTAACTACCAGTTTTTTCATACTAGGTATATTATAGAAATACCATCAAGTATTGTAATACTAAATTTTCATAAGGCTCCATCACTCATTTTTTCACGAGTAATTTTTTTGTCACCATATTATTGTTTATTTTTTTCGCCATATGAGTGTAAAAATACACCCATTAAATTTGTCATGAAGGTTCCCACACACCTTTGTATCCGTCCCAGATTCCACCGCCAGTGAAAGAATGATCCTTCTCCATCAAATACAAAACTAAAGACAGTTTCTGTTTGTTGTCGATCGATTCATATTTCAAGTCGGCAAACGGATCAGTTGCATTAGTCTGATTCGTTTCTTCGCACTCAGCATCCGCATTGTAATTGGAATCACATTCTCTACTGGAAAAAGGAAGCGTATCGTCTGAATCACTGCTGTCGGAATGTCTGGATGGGTCAGCAGCACTGGAATGAAGTCTTTTCTTCTCTGATAATATTTCCAAGGTTTTTCGTATATTTTCCCTGTTATATAAACAAAAGACAATTATTATTTTTTTGTGTACGTACACTATTATACCCATGGCCCCCACATCCTGAAACGGGCCCCCAGGCTAGGATGTTTGGCGTGCCCCCCTACCTATCACTAAGGGTAAAGGCAGTGTGACGCGCTACATTAGCGTTTTCCATTGTGTATGCGGAAAAATTAAGGTGTATTTTTTAGCAATTTTTTTGTATTTTTCCAATCCATTTACATCCATTTGAATTATGGAGTTGTCGAGTATCGGCACATAGTTAAAAATTGCATCGTACAATCAAATATTTTAATTATTAATAATTATTGAAGCAAAATAGCGCCTTTTTTACTATTAGAGCAAATTTGTGGTATGTGTTTATCTCACTCATCTAGTCGACTCCTCACGCCAGGCCCTTCCTGAGCCCGGGCCCCTAGGCTAGAGCCCTGTCAACCCCCCCTTGTGGGGGCCATGATTATACCCTATTATAAAATAACGTTACTAATTTTCTACAAACATGTATCTCAATTTTTGTCAGTTTTGAATAGAATCAGAATACGCACATATTCCACTAACACGTATCTCAAAACATACATAGATTTAAGCAATGCAAAATATTGTATCACAATAAAAGTCTTTTATAAATATTATAAACTCGCATCTTGAGTTCCGTATTTGTAAGTATACAGAATACTGAACTCCGACAGATGATTATAATGAAGTTCTTTCTCGTAAGTCAAGATACGTGTTTACTGCAGTAATATTGTGGAATGATTCACAGTAAAGTTGCAACGCATTCTCGTATCTTCGACAATATGACTGATCGGTAGAAAGTATAGTGCGATAGATTGAAGAAACATTACATTTTTTTCATGAAACTATATTGAAACTGAGGATTCATTTGTTTATCTACGGTCCCTTGTCACAAACACTAAAAACACAAGCGACGAAATAAATCGTCGGATCAACCTCGCCGACAGTTGCTATTTTGGCCACCAAAGGCTTCTAAAAAACAAGGCACTCTCAAGAAAAACCAAAAAGACCCTATATAAAACTCTTCTGCGTACAATATTAACTAATACATAATAGAAAGATAAGATAAGAGAAATATGGATATCTTTGAGAGGTCAAGGTATAATGAGGAGTTGTACACACTTTATGGGGGTGAAGTGGCATTTTAAAATGAATGCATGAGGATATACCAACAAGGCAAGCTATGTATGCAACCTTCGAGGGCAAGATAAGACCTGGACGGCCGAAACTTAGATGGCTGGACTGCGCCAAAGAAGATTTAAGAATGTAAGAAAGTGTCGGCGCTGAATCATACGGAAGTTTTTGAAGAAGGCCAAGACCCACCAAGGGTTGTAGTGCCATAAAAAATGATAATTTAAACAAACAATAAATCTTATTATTCGAGATGTTGTAGCTAATTCTGCTTATTTGGCTGCAAAACGCTGGTTCTGACTTGTTTTCAGTGGGCACACAAAATCTATGTTGGTTACAGTACCGTTGGAGATAGAAATATTTGGACCAAATAATGCTGGATAACATAATAAAATTCGACAAATGGCATGTGACAAGAACTTACTACGCTAACTGTTAACCTAGAGCAGGGTTGACAAGCCTATATACGCGTGCCAAAATTTCCCAAATATTATTTTCCAACTTCAGCTGACATGCTGAGCATTTTTTCATGAGGAAAAAAGAGTTTTCAAAAATACTATTAAAAAAATGATGATGTTCTAGATCAGCGATACTCAACCTGCGGCCCTTTAAGCTTTTATGTGCGGCCCGAAACACATTTATTATCAGGAATTTCGTATATCTTGAGATTCGTTTCGACTTTGACGCACAGATAGTGATTGTCATTATGGTCCACATCAGATCTGGTATAAGAGTGTTGCTATTGCACACGATCAATTAAAAAAAACACGCATAATTTTTAAAATCTCAAAAATGTTTTGTAAAAAAGGGGGGTTTCATGATTTTTTTCATCACATCAGTAGTGATGTGGCCCGCGTTACTTTACAAATATATGTATTTGGTCCGAAGAAAAAAAAGGTTGAGTATCATTGTTCTAGATACCACTCACAGAACATAGCAGACATATAACTTAAACACTTTTTTCAATTACGCCATACATTTCGGTACACATATTTTGAAATTGTCTGCCAGAATTACTACTACTAGCTTCACCAAGTTTTTGTTTCTTATTTGTTGGTGCAGTCATTTTTTGTGGGCATAAATGAATTTGTTAATGTATTAATTAGTTTGGTTCTTATCGCACAAATTGACACGAGAATTGCTCCGATCAGATTAGGCATTCTCTCGCTACAGTGGTCTCAAGCATTGTAAATCGATCAAAATTAATATTAATATTAATACTTTCGACCGAAGGTACTTGATGGAATTTGAATTTAAATTCTAATGGATGAGCTTGAATCCATTAGATCAAAATTAAAGTTTCATGGCGCGGCATCCCCTGCCGCCTGATGAGGTTAGTGTGATAATATTATAAGTGACGCATAAAGTCCAAGGACCGACCTAAGCAATTATATATTATAGCGCACGGCCTCCGAATACTTTCTCGCTCGCACATCGAATGTCACCCACAGTCAGCACGGGCGTCCCCACCATCGCACATCCCCCCACCGAAGCGTACTGGCGTTATTACCTGGACGGCGAGGAAGGGGCCGCCTAGTTCATTATATAAGGCGATACTTGGCCTTGAACAATCAGTTAGCAGTTAGCATTGGGACGGACTTGGCTCTGACCCAGCTTAGCACAGTAGTCTTGCTTGCTCTGACAACGGTATACAAGGTTAGCCTTCACCCTATCAGAGTACAGTGAGCTATTGTGGTGAGCCAGGCACAAGTTCAGGCTCGGCCATAGTCCCACTTTCAAAATCAATCACATCGAACCTATTTTACATATGTTAGGTCAATCCACGAAAGTACCCTTATAATATTTAAATTAAACGTAATGCTTATTCTTGAAGAGTATTTACCTACTATGTATTTTTAGACAATGCGATCTGTCATTTATTATTATTATAGGTATTTTTTTTCTATTCCCACGTGTCAAAAGCATTTTCTCATTTCGAATGAGGAATAAACATCCTACTAAAAATTGATCCCGATAAGGAATACATTATACTTGTAATGGAAATGTGGTTATCAAAAAATACATACAATACAAATTCAACTAAAATAGATACTATGGAATGTGTATGAATTTGTATATAAATACAAGGTTTGTTTTATGGTAGTATTTCGGACGAAACAATTTTGAGAGATTAATTTAAATGTGAGGAAAAATTCAACTCACAGTGGGTACAAAAGAATCTGACAGTTGGCTTTCAATTCGTCCTTGGAGAATTCCTCGAGCAAAGCCGTTATGGTGTTATAGACGGTGACGATGGGCACGCACTTGTTGTTCTCGTGGCGGTCGATCTGGTCCCTCACCAATCTGTATTTCTTCAGCGATTCTTCCCGAGTACTCTCAGTGTCCGTGTCTGTGAGGCGACCTGAGATCGCAAAAGCCAGGTCTGATGTGGACGACCTGTCGCCAAAGTTCTGGGCATAGCTGAAAAGGGAAAATATAACAAAACAGTTGGAAATCCCGCATCAAGACGTAAGCAGAACTAATGGTGATATCTTTGCCTTTGCCTACATCATGCCTTTGATGAAATGATGTTGGAATATGTACCTGTAAAAATTGTTGTCGTCCGGTTCCAAGAGTTTATGGAGGACTGTGCATTGCTTGTTGACGATCTGGAGATGGTTCAGTCTCTGCACCACCTTTTTCTGGTACAGCACCATCTGAAGTGACTGAAAAGAACATAACATACTGTGCAATGCCACTTGAGACCTCTAGCGACAGAATACAAAGGATGCAATATATCAAATTTTACTGACAATTTACTTTTTATGCTGCAATTCCATTATGATCACGTCACTTACCGTCACATGTTGGTACGGCGACAAATTTAGTCTATGGTTTCGTCATTCCGCAGAATATTTTGAATGATCACTATCTCTATAAATTCAATAGTGGAGAGTGCTAATTCTAATGTATTAGTATTTTGAATTATTATTCATTATTCATACTAATTTCAAGTATGTTTCTGCGTGTGCGTACGTTAAAATTACTTGCAATATTGCATCCATAGATATTATTTTGAGCAGAACCTAACCTGTACATAGATAAAATCACTAAAAACAAAGGACATGCGATTTGACTTGAGTCAAAAATGTGTAGGCATGTAGAAAATAATAAAAAAAGTTTATTGAGTCATGGGGTTACCGATGTAGTGCGGTACGTATGAGGTGACTACATTGTTGGGCTCTATGTTACGACCGTACTCCCTGGGTAAACGTCAGATTTTTTTAGTCTACACTTGAAAGTATCTAAATGCCATTTTTTGGGCATAGACAACCATGGCTATCCAGCTATTATAATCGTAGACAATAAAAATAACCGCTATTATAAGCGAAGACAATAATTACGGTCACAGAGAACAGTGAAATATTAATTAACTTAATACCTAATTAACAATACAATTATTATTACGTTGGCTACAATACTTGTCGTTTACATTTTTCTATATCGGATATATTATGTTCTTCGTTCATTCTCTTGGCTCATCTCGACCGATACACCACGTGCTAGCTGAGCTGATCATCGGAATTATTCACCATTCATTCTTCGAGCACGAGTAAGTTTCGCTGCATTGCTGAGCTTCCACACACGTACGTACTAGTGAAGTATTTTGAAGTATTTTCTTATAACGTTTATAGGTTATATAAGTAGGTACTTAATACGCATTTATCACGTGTTTCTCATAACGTTTATGGTTAGATAAGTAGGTACTTAATACGCATCCATCATGTCACGGTTTGTACTGACAATTGAAAAAATTTACCTTCTTAGCAGTACCGAAGAGGCCGCACTTAGTTTTTTACAGGAGAGAAAGTGTGCGAGGCTGCAAGCACCTCTCTGCGGTACTTGCAACAGAATCACGACGTGGGTGCGACATGGGCCTGGACACATGTGGCGATGCCCAACGCACAAGAGTTTTTCTAAGTCCCCAAAATCTGGTACCTTATGGGAGCAATCTAAATTATCGTTTGGTACCATCATCAAACTCCTCGCCTGTTGGTCATACCAATTCTCTGGCGTGACCACTTCGGAGATAGCGTCGGTTTCCCCCAAGACTATTGCGGTATGGAACCAATATTTCAGGGATGTCTGCTCAAATTATTTTGAAAAGAATCCATACAAAATCGGTGGTGACGGGGAAGTGGTAGAGATTGATGAATCGGTATTCGCTAGGCGCAAAAACTACCGTGGACGGTACCGAAAGGAGAAATGGGTTTTCGGTGGTGTTTCTAGATCTAACAAACAGGTATTTTTAACTGCGGTACCTGACCGTAAGGCTGCGACTCTTCTGCCACTCATTGCAGGCAATATTGCTCCCGGGTCAATAATTTATTCTGACCAATGGCGCTCCTATAATGGAATTCCGCAAATACCTGTAGAACCTGCTTACGAGCACATGACAGTAAACCATAGTCAAAGTTTCGTGAATCCTGAAACTGGGGTTCATACTAATATGATTGAGGGAACTTGGGCGCATGCTAAACAAAGGTTAAAGGCATTGTATGGTATCCCTGAATCGTCGTTGCCATCTTACTTGGATGAGGTCACGTGGCGGAAGAGATTTGCCAAAACCAACACGGATGCATTCAATAATATATTGTTGCATATCAGTGAATGGTATGTTGTGACATGAGAACCTCAACCTGGCTTGCCTGTTCTTCAAGTCAACCGGATTCAGAGGTCCTCGACTAAAGCCGCGTTGACACGGTCCACGTACGATCCAGGTACACTTGGATCGAGTGCCATCCAAGTGCACTCGTATGAGACATCTTCATACTAATTATTCCTATCCAAGCTACTTGGACCGCGTCCTACTCATCCAAGTTAACTTGGATAGGAATAATTAGTATGAAGCTGTCACTTGGGTGGCACTCGATCCAAGTGTACTTGGATCGTACTTGGACCGTGTCAACGCGGCTTAATGGATATTTGTTCTGATTTAATTTGTTTCAGTAGACTGCGGCAGCACTTATTGGTTATTATGAACCGGATTCAGGCGTCCTTAACTATCGACGAACCTACATGTTATATTTAATAATTTATTTATGGTGTAATTCCCGTGCAGCCACCAGGCCTATTTATTGTCTTCTAGCGCATCGTTTTCTATCTGGCTGTGTGAACTCTCCTTCGGGGCATGCATATTTATTGTCACCAGTTTCTGACAATCGGGCGGAATCCGCGCCGTATTTTTGTTGAATGGATATTTGATTCAGTAGACTGCGGTAGCACGTATTATCTATTATGAACCGGATTCAGGCATCCTGACTATCGACGAACCTACCTGTTCTATTTAAGGCTATACTTCAGCTGGGGCACGGTCTCAAACGATCGTGACTATGCGACGCGAAGATTGTGCAAATGACGCGTGCAGAACAAAACATAATGTGTACATTTAATGTTATGTTTATTGTTCTATTACTAATAATAATATATTGACAAGTTTTCTTTTTCAAGTAAATGGGTAACGTTTTCTGTCATCTTTACACGATTTAAGAATTAATTCCCCCGTCACCATCACAAAACAAATTGACGTTTTCACAGCTCGACTTTCGTTCTGATTTTCAGCTGGTCCGAAATTTCATCGCACCTATAGTTGAAAATTATTTGCCGTTTCACTGAAGTACCTTCTTAATAATTTATTTATTGTGTTATTCCAGTGCATCCACTAGGGCTATTGTCTTCTAGCGCATCGTTGTTGCATATTTGTTTTGATTTAATTTGTTTCAGTAGACTGCGGAAGCACTTATTAATTATTATGTACCGGACCGCAGGCAATTCAGATTCTGCGTTTGATTTCTTTGCCCTGTTTACTGGCTTGTTCACTTGGTTTTTTCGTTTTCATTTCTAGGCCCATATCCCCATCAACTTTTTGTTTCTCCAAATAATATTTATGTTATCCTGCATAAGCCAGTTATCACATAGGTTTAATGAAGAACCATCGGTAGTCTCTAAAGCCATATTGAATAATTAGCCTTCCTATTCGTGTATTGTATTATCGTTGTCTCGGTAGTGAAGAGACGTGTTCCACATCTACAAAATTCAGAGATATAGGCATTTTAAAATTCCAAGTCTTATATTAATAACTATAAGACTAAACTATATATATTTTTGTATATACACCTTTATTACTTTTAATAGAACCATTCTGCGATCATATCTTGGTTACCCCACAACCATAAATTTTGGTATTTGAAGAATTTTATCGTTTGTTCAAATAAATGTTTTCACATTTGTATGGAATAGTTCTATTCATTATCGAGGCGACATGTAAACTAATTTTATGTTTTGATTGTTCAGTATGCTGGGAAAGGCAAGGTGAAATGTATCAATTCTTGAAACTGCCGCATTCTCCATAGCACAGGGTGAGTACATTGATCAGACATCATCGTTTTCAACAAACTGACAGTTCTAGGATTAAAGTGTGTTCTACCAGAACTATAAAATAAATCTACCTGCTAAATACATTAATGATATAATGGTATAGCCCAACGTTATTGATGCTATACAATTGGTCAGATACCAAAACAGCGTTCGATGAAACAATAACAATGTGTTTTGTTTTCTTTTAACACTAACAATATGAATTAGTAACTTCATATTCAATAAAAAAAATAATAAATAATAATTTTCTTTACAGAGACTGATGACCGAGGATCGCAAACATCCCAATGATTTAATTAAAATAAAAGAATGTGTAATACTTAAACCATTTGATAATTACTAGATACAATATTTTATTTTAATTAAATCATTGAGATCGACAACCAGCCTTTACTGCATGGCTAGACACCCCTATTCCTTCCGTCGTGATCACCGCCAAGGAGGTTTCAAATATTTTGCTGCTGTCTAAATCCATTATGTACCTAAGTTTCCATGTATAAATTATAATATAGTTTGTTAATGTTAATAAGAATTAATTAATTGAATATATTTGTATGTATGGTGGTACAGAT
This sequence comes from Rhyacophila brunnea, assembly GCF_057557595.1. Lineage (NCBI taxonomy): Eukaryota > Metazoa > Arthropoda > Insecta > Trichoptera > Rhyacophilidae > Rhyacophila > Rhyacophila brunnea. Next base: position 21,800,687 of record NW_028232904.1, on the reverse strand, counting down.
TTTGCTACCGTCTAATTCGTTTCCATGTATAAATTATAATATAGTTTGATAATGTTACAAATAAGAATTAATTAATTAAATATATTTGTATGTATGGTGTATTATAGTGGCCTGCCAGTTTCTTTGGCAGATTCTTCTGGCAAGAGCTCATCGAATTGCCGGATTTTATGATAAGAATAAAAAATAAATCTTTCTTTCTCTCTTTTCCCTCCGACAACACTTCCAGCCCCGGCAGATTTTTATAAATCTAGCCGTATTCCCGGATTTTATTCCCATCTTTGGGTGAAATTGGTTTTTTTATGGTAAATAATGTATTCTTAGTTTATTGGGTTATTTATGGGAATATTTAAATGAAACTTTCAAGAAGAATAGAAAACCGTTTAATAGTGCAGAGGAACTTTACACGTGTACTGAGTCTCGCCTCTCTTCACCTTGGCACATTCCTTACATACTCTTGACGGGTGTGCGTTGCTGGAATCGTCTGTAAGGTATGCTTAGATAATCCGACAGGCAAATCCAGCATCACATTACGCCTCGTAGCCTGAGAAGACGAGACATCGTTACCAGAGGACAGTAATGTAGTAACAACAGACTCAGGCTTCGTTACACACTTATTTCTGTAATTGAGGCCCAAATTCATCATGTCGCTGAAATGGATAGATGATATCCTCACTATAGGCTTATCTCTCCAAGAATGTAAGATACCTAATATCTCCTTTTATACAGATAACCAACTCGCCCTTCCGTTCAAAGACTGACTCAAGTTGAAGACCTCTATTTTTGCGAATAGTCCCACAGACTAATGTTTTTCACCAGCCAACCCGACACTACTGTAAACTGCCCAGGTGCTGGAGTTTATTCTGCTGTTGACCACGATTCAGTCACACAAGCACTAGGTACGCCTTGCATGTCCTCGCCTACCACGAACGACCTCACCTACTTCTTCTTCCACACCGGTCACTCCCTTGACCTCCTTTGTGTCCGAGATGGACCAGGAAGTGGGTCCTCGGGCGTTTCGACACCCGAGTCCATACGAATGCGTAATCCTGCTCTGATCATCTGTTCCAAAGGCCTCCATTTCAGCGTGAAAACAGGCTGGAATCAAAACAATATTCCACTTTAGTAAACTGAATTTAATCCTCGGGAAACACGGGCATTGTCAAAACGTTCGATTAACTTATATAAATTATATTTGGTGATTAAATTATTACCTTGTGACGTATATATTAGTCGATTATCCGGATAATATTGATTGGTTTGTGACAGCTGAAACAAAAATAAATCGTTATTTTTGGATGTAGAAAAAATACGTGACTTATTATACATACATAATTATTGTATGAAATAGTTACAATTATTCAATATTCTAGGCTTATAAAATAATATATCGGCACAATATGAAGTAATTGGCATATAATGAGAACTTTCAAGCAATGCATTCGGATATTTTGACAGTTATCTGACATCCATGGAGAAAGAGGTAAAATGAATTTAAATTACCAGAAACCATCAATAAACATACAATATCATAGATAAATTATTTCTCTTACCTTATTGAATCCCGTTCACGAGAATTCTCTCTCTCTCTGGAGATGGTTGGATTGATAGTTATTAACTGAAATTGGTACTCATAACCCGGCATTGTATACTTATTATTATTCTGCCGATAAGTTGCCATTTTTGACAGCTTGCAATACTGTTCAATATTGATAGGTTGGCCCATAGACTAAGGTTGGCCTCCGCCACGACGTGAAGTTATCGGCAGAATATTATAATATATATATGTATCCCTTCGCCGGCCACGGCCGATTATTATCGATTGATCGTTTCAATAATAATATAGTAATATTTTGTTATCATGTCGAAGCGTAATGAAATATGGAAGTTCCTATTTCTTTCAAGCGTTGATTATATTTTGGCTTTTTTTTCTTTTAAAATAAAGCTACGTCTTTTTCAACCTTGTAAATGGCTAATTTTGAAACAATAATAATTAATGTCGTCCACGAAAGCCGACGATAAGCGCGGTTGCAATGCAGATACGTTTCATAAAACACTTATTTACATATTCCAAAGTTTTTTCGTCGGCCTTCAAGACAAGTAATAAGATAGTAGGTAGTTATAATATATTAAGTTGTAGTCTACCCCTAGGTTGAAAGCATAACCGAGAAAATTAAGATTTAAAAAAATTACGAGGTTAGTTTGGTATATGTAATATGAAAACACGCTTCATGAATATTTATGATAGGTATATTATGCCGAAAGGTAAGTTTTAAGTAGGAAAAGTGGCATTTTAATGAAAACCAGTGACATTTAATTTCAATCAGTGCGAGCCGTTTTATCGAGGCTATTTGACCGGGCCATTTGTTTGTGGAGGCGAAATGTTTTTGGGGCTCATAAACTGGAGCCTGTTTTATTTATTATACATTTAATTAAATGAATACAAATACGGAATACTGACTATGGATACATATTATTATCTTATAAAAACAATCACTAATCAAAGGGTAAATAAATGCCATTCAATGGCTCATTTTCATCTCACTCGTATTTCTTATTTTATTGATTAAATTTGAGTCGGAATAATCTGAAATAATAACAATATCGTTTAGTTAACACGGCTAAATTATCTATAACGTTATTTTGAAAAATTTTCCTTATTTTCGCATACTTACCTACCTATTTGAAGCGTTTTTATATGAAGGTTTAAGCACGAGTATCTTTGTGTCGAAGGTTACTTTATAATTATTTAAATTTTATGAAATGCATTGGCGAACTCTAATATGCTATACTGATTTTTGTAATCTATTTTTCATTGTAAAAGATTTTTATATATGTACTTATAATAGCGTGTTACCCATATAATAGCATTTTTTCAAAGATTGTCTATGCTCAAAAAGTGTCACTTAGATGCTTTCAAATATTGAAATAAAAAATCTGACGTTTATCCAGGGAGTACGGTCGTAACATAGAGCCCATTGTTGTTCTGGCGATTTCAGCAGATTTTGCTGACTGACAATGTTCATTTAAAAGTTCAAAATGTGCTACGGGATGGGAGCATCAGTCTGATAACATTTTAAATACAAAGAAAAATGACATTACACACTTTTCTCCCATAGCTTACTGTGACAGCACATAACATGATGATAATGTATTTGAACCAATAGAGTGTTATGACTAATTTTGTATCACTGAAATACTGTTATGATAATGACTCTGAAACTTACTCTTTTATTAGAAGACTGCGCTAAGTATTCTGGAAAATTGTTTAGTTTAGTGAATCTCTTCAATAGGGTTTCCGGTTTAAGGGTATAGATGTGGACCGCTTTGCTCTGCATCAGCGGTGTTATGTTATTCGCCTGTCAAATAAAGAATTCATGATTACGAAGGCCAGTGTTTCTTATCGTTCTTCAGCCGCGATATAGGATTGTAGTTTTGACTGTTTTAAAACTGATGAATGTGTGTTCGACGTATTTGAGATATAAGTACTGCATAGTGATACCGGATGAAGGTCTCCCACAGGAGACCACCTCAAAGGGCGGACCGAACCATCAATTTTCCCATAACACCACAGCCTACGTCCACTCTTCGCGGTTCTCGCAACCCTCGGCCGAGCGGAGCCTGCCTCCTCAAAATTCGAATTCGTCCACGTTCCCGCCAAAACACAGATGCGGTCTGTCAAAAATGGTCGCTCGCACCGCCACTAGTCAATTCGTCGGTAAAACAGAGAGCGCGTTGATGCCGGCAATCTGACAGTTGGACGCGCGCGAAAATCTCTCTCTCGCATTGGACGCCGAACAGCCAGGACCTCTCTCTCGCCTCGGACGCGGAGCAACAAGCATCTGCAGCCCAGCCATCATCTCTCTCTCGCATCGGACGCTGGACACCTAGCATCGCCTCTGCTCGCCTCGGACGCGAAGCCAAGCCAGCATCTTCACGTCTCCAGCCAAAAATACCCCATCGGCGCCAAGGAAGCATCCTAAGCTAAAAGCATTCCGAACAGCCCAGCCAGCGTCTCCCGCCAAAAAGACTGCATTGCCAAGCCGCAATCACTGACTCTCGCCTCGTATGCCAAGCATCAGCAACCCAGCCCGCGACACCACGTCTGCAGCCGCCAAATCGCCATTACTAACCCACTGCCAACGACGATACCCTGTATCTACGATAAAATAAACCAGCCTCGACAGCATACACCGTGCGTTTCTGTCTCCCACCCCCGCTTCTTTGGCCATGACATTATCACGGTCTGCCATCTCCGCCTAAGCGCGAAGAAGGCCGGTGATAATAGGATATATATGGCCGCATACTAGAAGGGGGAGAATGGCATATATAACATAACCTGCGCATCTATTCTATACACAAGACTGCTATAGGCCGCTATCGACAGCTATCGAGGGTAGTTTTTCATTTTTTGTATCGAAGTACTAGCACTTATTGTAACAATTCGAGCGATCTTCAAGTAAACATATTTTACAAGTCAACTAACTAGCTTTCACCGCTTCATCAAAATGCCTCAAAATTGCAACAATGTCAAATCAGCAAATTTCCCAGTTGGAACTGACATCAACAGTGACTTTCATATAAATGGCGGGTCATAGTTGATGGATTCTCTTAGTCCATCTCAGTATCTTAGTAGCTGTACACCAGTGGTGCACAGGCTTTTTGAAAGAAGCGCCAATTTATACATTTTCAAATTTTTCACGAGCCGCAAAGGGTCAAAGTGTTGAAAAATAATGATATATTATACTAGATGAGATATTATACATTTTATGTTTTATTTTTAATTAATACAGTATAACCTCGTTTTTACGTGCCCGGAATTCACGTTTTCCCGGCAATTGCGTGTAATTTTTTCAGTCCCGATGTATTTCAGTAGATTTAATACCCGCATTTACGTTTTTCTTTCCCGCGATTTACGTCGGAAATATTCAAAATATGCGAGTTACTCCCGCTTGACAATGATTGGGTCGTGACATTCGAACGGCGTAAGGTGAGAATTACATTACAAAAAACAAAAATGCAACAAACTAATATACCTACATGATTTTTTTAATAAAAAATAAAAAAAATTTCAATAAAAATTTTAATTGAATGTTGTTTTTTAATAAAACGTTATTTTTTTAGAAACATAAAATTTAAATGTTTTATTTTTCAATACCCCCTTTTTACATTTTCCCTCCAATTAGGTTTTTTTTTCAGTCCCTTAAAAAACGTAAAATAGGGGTTATACTGTAGTTACATAATTTTATCAGCAACTTCAATCACTCTCCACTCCGCATTACGTGCATATTTGCAAGAAGAAAATTAGTTCAGACACGATTAATTTGTTAGAAAACAATAAAAGTACATAAAGAACTTTATACACGCACTATACATACATAAATGTACACAAACAAATGTTTCATAATCGAACTGTATTTTTTCTGTTAAAACAAGTGATTTTTTAATATCGATTCACAAACGTCATGCACTGACAAAATTCTTGGGGAACACTAAAATGCGCGTTTTGAAAACAATAATCTAAAAATAGACTGCACCTGCACCACAGACGGTGTGATTCATTGTAAAAAGATGAATTTCGGTCGCAAATCTATACCCACCCGTGAAAATATAATCATATTAACCCTTTTACTCCCATTCGGCCGATATTTCGGCCCACCATACCTATGCAAAAACTCCATCTGGGCCGATCCATCGGCCGAAAGTTTGGATCCAAATTTACGATTTATTCCAATTTTTTTACCGTCATATTTCGTCTCATGTAGACATAGCACTATATTCGGTCTGTGTTAGTTGTGACTAATATTTATTTTAGTATGGCACTTGTTTATAATTATGTCATACCCTAATAACTCACAAGTCATAATTGCTCTTGCTGTCGAACTGAAACCAAAGAGGGTCAAAAAAATAATAAAACATTATTTTTATGACACATTTTAAGTTGTGAGATTTCTTTTAGTTGTTTTATGATTCATATATCACATAATTATGAATTTTGTAATTATTATGAACTCTGACGGAGCGAACAATGAATGCCCACTGTTTTTTTGGTAGGATGGTGAAAAAATACATGAATGAATATTATTATAATAGATTTAGTGCTTTGAAACTTATTTTTTGAAATTACTTCATTCCCATATCAGTTGGTCCTCGATACTGTATCGAATTCTCGTGCGATTTCGTGAATTGAATAATATTCTTGAATACCTTGACACTATACGATTTTTTTATAAAAATTCTATTTCATAGAGAAATAATAAGTTTATTTTTTTTTCTGTTACTAGATAAGAATAGATTATACTATAAAATTTGATATATCAATTCTAAATAAAAAAATGTTGTCACACTTGTTTTGCAGTTCAAACATAGTTTTATCCGTTCATTTCTAAATAAATATTAATACATTATTTTTTTCTTTTGTTTTATTGATGTAAACTATCAATATTATTACTTATTATTGCTTTATACACTATTGAGAACACACAAAAAAAGTTTCACATTTTTAAAACATGTGTAGAATTATTTATTAAAAAAAAACTAAATCGACGATTTTTTGGCAAAAAACGCTTGGGAGTTTTCACATATGCTAGGCTAAATCAGCTGGGAGTAAAAGGGTTTAATACCATTAATAGCATTAAGTTTTCTATCAGTGACGATTCAAATTATATATCGTTGCTACTGCATAATTTATTCACTTATCGAATACAGATTTTTATCATATTCAAAAATGAAAATATGAAAAATTTGGTGAAGTATTTGTTATTTTGGGCCGCAACAAATGCCATTTCGGGCCTGGTTGTATCAGAAATATATTATGGTCGCATATTAAGCACCGTCTAACCTCTTTGTGTCGTATAGTACTGAGATAAAATTCATGTGTAAATAAAACACAGTTTTTTTCGGTTTGTAGGAAGCCAGCGGCACATAAATTTTGAAAACAGTCGATATACTAGATTATTTGTTAGGTTAGGTTAACTGCTATGGTGCGTACGTAGGCGAACTGTGCTACGGTGAAATGTAATATGTACAATTTACATGTAACCTTTCATCCCGACACACGTCATGTTTTCAAGTAAACAGTGAAAATTAAACAACATGGCATACTGAACCTTTAATATGGCAAGATTTTTTATGATGGACTCGCAATTGGCTCTCATGACAGTGGGATAGAACTTCAAGACCTTGACCGTCTCCATTCCACCCAGGGTCTTGATTTTGCTGAGAATGTTCCGTGTGTTCTGCGGATCCACGGCCAGAACGAACGGGTACCTCTTTATTCTCTCCACCGGCATGTGAATTTTCTCCAAGGCCAGTGTAGTGTTTTCATCTATGTGGGTCAGAGGGCGGTGCTTGAAGAAGTTATAGTTGAGGGTGGCCTTCATAAATTCCTCCATGGTCATCTGGATGCGCCACTCCAAGAATTTTTGCATCACCTCGAAGCGAAGATCACCTGCAACAATTCCGAGTATATACTAATAAGAGAGAACTCGAATCGAACCTGTCAAATTACAAAAACATATTAGTGGGATTTTTTTTAAATTTATTATAAACTTCGCTTACAAAATGTTTTTATTACATAGAGATATTACAAGTTATTATATATTATATATAAGTATATTACAGTTAGATATTGGTGCATACAAGTTTGATACGGTCGACAGTTTCATATACCTTGGATCTCTTGTAACTCGACATAATGATATTACAGAAGAAATCAACAAGAGAATCATGTCTGCGAATAAATGCTACTTTGGTCTGTTAAGACATTTTAAGTCCCGCTTACTATCTCGTCGAACTAAAAGCACTCTTTACAAAACACTTGTAAAGCCAGTGCTCACCTACGCATCGGAAACCTGGACATTAACTCTGCGAAATGAACGAGCCCTGAACATCTTTGAAAGAAAAATTCTCCGCCGTATATATGGACCGATCAGGGATGGCACCAATTGGAGGAGAAGATATAATGATGAGCTCTACGGACTGTACGAAGATTGCAGCGCAGTTCAATCAATTAAGATTGGGAGACTGCGATGGCTAGGTCATGTGCACCGTATGAATGACAATGAACCGGCAAACAGAGTGATGTCCAGCAATCCAATAGGACGTAGAAGAAGAGGGAGGCCAAAGATTCGCTGGTTAGATGGAGCTGCCAGTGACTGCCGTATTCTGGGGGTACCAAATTGGAAAGCGGCCACACTGGATAGGGACAGGTGGAGGGAGCTGTTGGAGGAGGCCAGGACCCACACCGGGTTGTCGCGCCCCTGATGATGATGATGAGAGATATTACAATGTTACATCTCGTTACAATTCTAAATTTTACAAATCTAATATGAACTTAAAAAAAAATAACACTTGCGATGATAATATTCAATATAGAATAAAATACTTGGCTTGACACATCAACTCTGGTAGTTGTCAAAAAACATGGCCGGCAACCGTCAACAAACCAGCGCCTCTAGTGGTGAAGTGGCAAAGTCAATAATCTCTGCTGCTTTTAGTTGCGTTTGCATAAATTGAAACACATTTAAAACTTTCCCATACAAAAGCAAAGTGATTTTCTTTTATAGAATAGCCTATTTCAAAAATTGGGACTCAGTCCTCTTCCATTGTTTTGACTGAATCCATGTTTCGTCAATTACTGTCACAAATTGACGCAAAAAGTCTTTCAGATTGCGATGAAGCATCGTCAAAGCCTTCACTGCAGGTGAAACCGGGTCACAAAAAATGACTCAAATGGAATAATACAAAACTTAAAACAATAAAATTAGAATTCCATCGTCTACCCTCGGTTGATAGTATTAATTATATAAATAGAATGAGTAAATCTAGAGCTCTTCGTGAAATTTGTGAAAGATCCCATGTAGGCGCTGGGTCGCCCCCGGAGGATTTGGGCAGATAACGTCAAAAGGGGGATGTTTAAAAACTCACCAACACCAACTGTAAATTGTAGTCTTAGTTCAATGAAAACTAATACGTATTACTGACAAAGTTTAGTAGGTACTATTTATGTTGGTTTTTCACATCCTACCTCCACCCTTCGCAGCATCTGTAGAACCATCTTAAGAAGAAAAATAAGTAAAATATTATTAGTTATCCCAGTTGGTGAGTGGGATCTTTTATGCTTACCCAAGGTCTTGAGGTCGTCGGAGTGAACACGCTGCGGATGAAGATGCTCCGGCCACTGCATAATGCACTTGCACAATTTCGATCGGACGTCTAAATCCTTTGGTAGTTTCTTCATCCATTTCAGTTCCGAAATATGTTTCTTCTGTAGATAAGATCGATATCTTAAAAAACAACAACAATTTTCACAAAAATTTAATTTCCACATGAGTCGAGCGATTTCCGACAGTCTGCCGTGTTGTGTGTTGTCAAAAAGATTCACATTTGCTACAGCCACGATGATGTAATTGATAGTAAGCTTTACTAGATATAAAGTGGCGAATGGAGATAACCAAATATGTTTCAATTTGTGACTGGACACGGTGGTTTCACTGACAGGCTCTTTGAGCTTGGACTTGTAAGCCATCTGACATGTCCATGCGGAGGGGAAATACAAGATGCCAACCACATCCTCTGGGAATGTCTGTGAATGTGCTCCGAACGGGAGGAAATGCTCATGTCGGGCCCATCGGCTCGTCCGACTTAGTTGCTATTAGAGTTGGGTATTTCCCGAGAAAATCTCAATCTCGAGATTCGGGATTTCCCGAAATGATGAAATTTTGAATTCTCGAGATTCGGGATTTCCAGAAAAGAATTCTCGAGATATTGGGAAATTTAAGAAAAACCTGTAAAAATCTTAAAATAAGTGTAAAAACAGACAAATTCCAAAAAAATGAAACAAACAAAAAAGAAGTAGGAAAACAAAAATAATTCAAAACATTATTTATTAAAATAGTATTTAATTTAATTAATCGCTGCGTCTGACAATCGCGTACACTTTTGAGACACAAAATTCCCTGATGTTGCAAAAATTGCGCTCATTTTCGACATTGGCTTAATTGTGTTAAATGCCCCGATCAGTCTTTGAACATTTTGTGTTTCTTGTCCCCTTTTTTCACATAGAAAATCATTTTTTCAATTAATATTTGATAAGAAAGAAATGTTAAAAATTTCAATTCTTGAGATTCGGGATGGAAAATCTCGAAAATTTCTCGAGAATTCTCATCGGGAAATTCCCGAAACCCAACTCTAGTTGCTACTAAGGCCAATTATCTTGCTTTTAAAAAAATTGCGGCATCTTACTGTGGGCGTGAAGATCTCTTCACATAATTTTTGCTGTCCGTATGATTAGCTTCGCTTTCTATGCTGTATACACAATGTAATTTCATTTTCTTTTCGTAATTTCCACGTGTTTTTCTCTTCCTGGCACTTTGCATTAAGATAAACTCACTAAACTCGGTCAGAGCTCATTTTGAGCGTAGCAACCTAAGTCTTGGGCATCTTCTCCCAGAACATTCCTAGTCCAATTGTTTCAGATGCTTCACATCACCAATTGTAGGGTCCCTCGCATATGCTAGATGAAGACCGACTGTGGTGCGGGGCCGGTTTCGGTAGAGTGCGCTTAACTTCAATGTCAACTAAAAAGTTGGCGATTCAAGACTGACAATGGGCATTTTTGTTTTTTTATTTTCGAATTGGCTATGACAGCTGTTTTCTTTTACACATCAGACTGGAATTACAATGGGTCACCGAGGAACTGCTCCACATAGTAACAAACAGAGCCACCTTCACCAAAGTAATCGCTAATGTCAGGCACGGCATACAAAGATGAAGAAGGCAACATTATTTATCAGAGCCCACTTGATTTATTGTTGAAACCACTTTCGTCTATTGCACTTTGCTTAGATATGTCACTGCTAACTTATGAAATAGAGTCGTATAGTATCAAAAGTAGAACTGTCGCAAATATATCGAAATTTAACTAAGTATGCCAAATTATTCTTCTGACCATAATGTACGACTACCAATATAATGTTCGAATCAAAATCATATCTGTGTGGTATAAAATTGTGATGGAAAATACGGCTTGGTATCAGAATTAGAACTGTTCAATACTTTGGAAACAAAAGTAGAACTGTTGAATTTGAATTGAATTTCTAATTTCTAAATGTAGAAACATATTTCATGCTATTATAACACTAAAAAAACCAACAAAACGTTTTTCGTCGTTTTCTCGAAATGATGAATAACGCACAGATCTACTTTTGATACTATACAACTCGTATTATGTCTCTTTTGTAATCTACCACACTGGATTTTAACCCTTTAGATACTACTAACGATATATCGTTATTTTTGATAATGGCCAGGAATGCTAACAACGATCGTCGTTTTGCTTTTGAAACCTGAAATGTTAACTTAATTTGGGAACATACTACAGCACCACTGGTACAAAACTTTTTTATCTATTTAGTTTTATTGATGTGTAATATGACCCGATTGATATATGTTTTGTGAGTGGGTATTGTCTTGTATTATTTTTTGGTGGCATATGAGTTCTATCAACACAATCTTGATCTAATGAGGAATTATTTTCACAATAATATGTTATGGGGAGCACGTGTTGTTAGCTGACGCAATCGAATGCAAATAAAATAATATTTTGATGTAACTGATTGTTTCCAATAGCTGGTAAAAATCAAAACTTCTTGCGGGGATTGTGTGTTTCGCTCTCTCGCGCAATCGCCCATACGATAGAGCGAGAAAGAGATATGTCAATTACTATAAACCTACGAATAAAAAAAAGAAGGAATGAGCATAATATGTACAAATCACGGCAATCAGAAAGGCCGGCAAATATGGCCGACATTGCTCGATACACAAACATAAAATACACAAAATCACAAACATATATGAAGTTTATACGCACACGTACAGACCCATGTGATATTTGTTTACGCAAAATCGTCGCTCTCCAAAATGGCGAATTTGGTTGCCCATTTTTATAGTGTAATGAATCAGTATGTTCCTTCCTTTCTTTTTTTGTTCGTTGCTATTAACAGTACATGCAGCGCGGGATATCTAATTGCCTCATTATCTATTCAAAACAATAAATTAATTACGAAATTGTTTTCATAATATTCCGATTTCGCAGAATCAATTAGAGTGGTAAGGTTTCTAAAAATAATACAATATTTTCATTTATCGACAATAATTAGTAGCGATCCTCGCCCGTATATTGAAAAATATCATAGCATCCAAAGGGTAATAAGTGTCATACAGGTAGGGCTCCAAGGGCTACAATCAGGGAACTCAGAAATAATGAGAACTGAAATACACAACGGGTAAGGCGATAGCAGGTAATCGACTCGAGTAAGGAAGAATCCGGGTTAAACTTACACACGTGTTTAGAATACGTTTTACGTCGAATATTGAAAACTTCTCTCGGTTTATGCATTTACGCTCATTTAATGTTGGTGTATTACACACACTATTGCACGTGCATAATGCGTGCTTCATTTTCGTAAGACGCTCACACATTCAAAAGCCTGCTCCACCATGCGGTGTATTGAATATAGCGTATCGGTATTCTATTTATTATCTGTTCTGTGCCTACAATACTCCAAGGGTTCCCTCAACCAAAAAAGGTTTAAATCACAATCAATGTTTACAGTGATGACTAGAGCCCGGATTTATATGCTAGTGAATGTTTTGTTACGGTGTATGCACAGCTATGGAAGTTGCACAGAAATCCGTTTCGAAAGACGCAGAATCCAAAAATAAAATTTTATTGTGCATATAAATGCATATTTGAAACGTTAGAGCATATTTGAGACATTAGTGCATATTTCATTAATAAATGCATATTTTAGGGCTATTGCATTTATAATTGTATCGAAACATAACTAAATCAGGTAGATGCACTTGCATTTTTAATGGCATCCTGAGCATTTCATTAATTTATCAGAAAAAGTGAAGTCAACTTAGGCACCTTTATTTAAATTTTGCGCTATCAACTCTGTGGACGTTGAGAGATCATTTTCCGCATATTAACAAAATACTGACAGATATGCGTAAAATTTATTTTTGTTATTGTATTATATTGCTTAAGATTATTAATTTGTTATTCGATTTTTTATCGGTAATATGGGGTGAAGTGGGTATTTACAATATTTTTCCATAAAAATGTTCATTTTTAACTGCATATTTCTTTGGTTTTAGTGCATATTTCAATGATTTTAAGTGCATATGTACATGCATATAATCATGTTTTTTGTTGCATATAAATCCGCTCCCTAGTGATGACAAGAATTCCGTGCACAGTTGTTTTATAATGACGATGACAACGTTGAAGATTATGAAAATGGAGAGCAAAACAAAAAGTTTCACTTTGTCTGCCCGTATCTGTCTACACACATTTTTTATTTGGAGAATATAATGTATCAAAAGTCGAGACGAATGATATTACTTACGATACTAAATCTTCTGCAGTGATGTCAGTGAAGCCGCACTCCCGTAAGGTGATGGCGTGGTAACGCACGATGTGGGCCGGCTTGTAGATCATGCCGGTGGCTTGGAACGCTGCGTTCTTATGAATATTCAACTCTTTCATGACTTTGACAAGCTCAATCACCTTCTTTTCTGCTTCATTCTTCGTCTTATCCAGAACAAACGTCAGTGTATCTATTTCAGCATTCTCATCTGAAGCAAAAATGATATACAGTACTCTCTCAGTAATCTACTGTTCGATTATCCGACAACTACTATAATCCTCCGTTATTTTTACTAATTAAAAGCACAAAATTAAGCTCTATTACCTATACATTTTTTCCAAATGTGGGATTTTTATAAATGTTAATATTTTAAACACTACCCACTAGTCCCACAAGCACTCGTTACCAGGCATTTTGACGTTTACATTCTGATCGGCATAATATAAATTGTTAGTCCATAATAAGTCACCGAGTTATAGCTGTTAGAAATCTCATAGAATCATTGCACTCAAAAAAGGAAATGTTCCTATGAATACTTATCCCAGCACAAAAATAATGATTAATACTACAATAAGTTTCAATTTAGTACTGATGAAGAAATAATATTTATGAATTCTATAATATTGTGCATTTTTATAGCCGGAAGATTATGGATCATTTCGAGAACTAGTGTCTCAAACTCACTCGCTATGGAATGGCCCCCACAAGGGGAGGGTTGACAGGGCTCTAGCCTAGGGGCCCGGTGTGGTGGGTCCACTAGCTAAGTAAGATAGACATATGGCACAATTCTAATAGTAAAATAAGTTGTCTGAGTCGCTATTTTACTTGATATGTATTTTTTTAAATATGTGGTTGTGCAATACAGTTTAATGTGATTGATATTATACTTAAATAAAGATTCACATGTAGAATTTGGAACACTACTATCGAGCATCACACTGATCTTCACCTTAGCGATAGGTAGAGGAGCCCGCCAAAGATCTAGGCCTGGGGGCACGCTTCAGCATGTGGGGACCATGATTGCATCACATTCTAATACTAAAAAAAACTATGTCGGTTTAGGGCCAGTTTCTCTGACCTCAGAATTGTAGTTGGAATCATAGCATTACATGAACCAATTATGCATATCGGATAATAAATCCGGCGCTCTTTGGCAGTCACTTAGCTACCCTAACTTTGAACATAGCGATTATCATTAAAAACTAAAATAACATGCCAAAACAATATATCCAACAAATAGAAATATTGTTTATTCTGTAATTTTACTAAAGATTAATTTTATATCTAAATAACGAATACTTAAACATTACAATATAAAAATCACGAAAATATTTCTAGGTTATGCCCACTAAATATTATGATTATACGGAGAAAAATCTCACCAACTGTGTCATCCACCGGTTCTGTATTAGACAAATTTTCCATAGCTGTGTTTTTAATGCCCCTATTAATTGATTTGTATCCATTTAAAAATAGTTTCCTACAATTATTTCGTATAATTGACAGCAACATTTTACAATAATAATATAGATTATAGTGTAGTGTGGTAGTGTGTATAAAAATATTTTCCCTTGTTTGGTGTCGTATTGGAAAAATATTTTCCCCAATTTTAAGTTTGTTGGAAATAATCAAAGAGATGACATCGTCCAACCTCTTTGGAAGTAATTGAATACCAATTGAATACCAATAATTGAATACAAAAAAGTTTTCCTAGTGTTTTTTTCTATAATACCTAGGTACAAATTTTAGTATTTGGTCACGAGTATTATCCAGCTGTTTTCTCTCTCGGTTGTAAACAATTATTTCAGTCTGGTCATCAGAGGACGGGACCTGGAAATGTCGGTATTTTTTTTTACTGATTCTGACTTACCTACCTACTCTTACGTGATACCTTTGGGCAAACGCCGCCATCTTGGAAGATTAACAGCTAAAAATGGTTTTTGGTAGACAAGTAGGTACACATATTGTTTTTCTATTTGTGTTTGAGTCAGAGTATGGACCTAATTGGTTGAGCAAGTGGCTGACATCCATTTCTCGTAAAAAACAAAACCTGTTAATACAAACCTCTACTCTGTGGAGGCCCATAATATGAGATCATATTATGATCCTATTAGGATCGGACATGGTCGAAAAAAAAATTCAGTAATTGTTTGTCTAATAACTCTAATAGAATTATTATTCTTAAATGAATTAATAAAAATATGCAGTCACAGATGATCCTGTATCAATCCACTGCTGAATAAAGACCTCCTCCTTCCTCGTTCTTTGCTGCCATGGAATTCTACCAAGCCTTAAGGCTATACCTCAGTTGAGACACGGTCTAAAAAGATCGTCGCTAGGCGATGCGCGGATGCAAATGAGGCATGTCAAACCAAATATAATTTGTCTTATAAATCCAACATGTGTCCATTTAATGTTCTTTTTATTGTTTAATCAGTAACAATATATTCATTGACATGTTTTCTTTTTTAAGTAAATGGGTAACGTTTTAAGTCATCTTTACACGATTTAAGAATTATTACGGCCGTCGCCATCACGAAGCAAAATGACGTGTTTCCAGCTCTACATTCTCTCTCTGAATGGGAGGGAGTGCAAAATTTCGTCGCGCCTATGGTTGAAAATTATTTGCCGTTTCAGTGATGCTTAATACTTCATCAATCTAGTAGGTACCAATAACTTAGGGACGCCCTTTTGGTCATCTTATACCTATTGGGTACCAGTGGATTACCATATTTATTTTGTTCATATATGTGAAGGGTTATTTCTCGAGAACTACGGTAAATAAGAGGAGCAAAAATAGAACATTCTAAAAGAGGCAACTAAACTGATAGCAGCCTGATATGGAAAAAAAAAATATTGAATGTCTAACGCCCATTACGTAGTGCGGTGTGGTCAAAAAGGAAATGCAGTATTAGGATGACTGGTCCACTTTTAAACCCACCATCCACAACAGAGGCTTTTGTTGAAAAAAAGTAAGTTTATAATTTCGTGGGTTCCTGGTCTGACAAATCCATTTGTTTGGATTCAAGAGTATGGACCTAATAGGTTGAGCAAGTGGCTAATATCCATTTCTCGTAAAAACGAAAACCTGTTAATATAACCTCCATCCTTTGGAAACCTATATAATTCTCTTAGGATTGAACATGGAGATGTAATGTATCTATATAGCAGGCTTTACTAACTAAAAGTGCGTTAGATAAATAAATTCAAACCAAACTAGACGCCAATTATTACCAAACCAAACAGACCACACCACACTAGCAGAAAGATAAACAGTAGATTGCTATTTTTGTATACTTAATCTTCTTTTCAAACATACAGATTGGTTTTTTTGTTCATGCGGTAAGCTGGTCGTAATGCACTATATTTTTCTAAGGAGAAACAAAATATTCTTTAACATTTATATGACTTAAAAGTTATTTTAAATTATCGAATACGCTGAAATAAATCATTGGTTCAGTGGAAACAGATAGATATCACTGAGCGTACTTAATTTAAAATTGCTAACAAATAAATACATTATGTAATTTTTGCGTTATCATAGCACATTTCTTTACGTTAAATCTTTTATCCATACTTCTGTAACATAAAAAGTTAAGCTTAAACTTTTCTGTTTCGTTTAATAAAATATTTTCACACATTTCCCGTATACCCATAAACTTGAAACTCGGTATACAGGTGCAAATGTGCTTAAAATACATTCTATTAAAATTTGAATGGACAGTCTGATACTCACAACTTGGGGTCTTCATACAACATTATTAAAAAAAAAGCATCTTTTATGATACTGATTTTGATTATTTATTAATATATTTCTCACAGAAAATAAAAATCATGGGCTTTGTCAAAGACGTTGAAGAAAACCTTATTGTATAAAAATGTGAGTTTAAACTTATGAAAGTGAAGCAAAAAAAGTACTCCGATTTTCATACAAAAAATTACAGGACTTTACAACTTGGTGGAATTTTGTTCCACACAAAAATGCCACTTACGTCAAACTTTTTAGTGGCTTATAAGGAAACCACAGAAGGCTCCATCTGGAAGAAGATTCAACATCTTTTGGTGTCGTCTATCTACTTTTTGATATACTAAAACTTAAAAATTGCATTAGTGCGTGTTGTGGCTAGGTAGGCGGGGCCCTACTAGTGCTAAATAATCATATACTATCGAGTATTTTTTTGGTAAGCACTAAATAATCGACTAGTAAAGAGTCTCTGTCACCGAGGCTTCATCTGATAAATAAAGTCCTTTTCAACGTCTTTGATAGAAACAATGAAAAAAGTGCTTACAAATCATTCAGTTTTTATTTCAACATAAACATACATTTAAATAAGTTCTTACAAACATGATATTTTCACATAATTACTGGCCACGCCATATTCCCTTTCCTGTAAACATCTCATCGCGTTCCAGAAAGTAAGTGGTAAGGCTAAGAATCTGACGCTTAGAGATATCTTCCTTCCTCAGCTCTGCTAAACTATCTTCATTCAACTCATGAACGCTCCGTTTGCCAAGCAGGTGGTCAGTGTATCTCGTTACGTCTTCTCTGTAAAAAATACAGCATTGTAATCATTTTTTAATTGTTAAGCACTTCAACACAGCACGGGGTCCATGTCTAAGCACTGCACGGCACCATCGGCTACAGAGTTTTAAGCAACTTAATTTATCCTAAACAATGATATTGAAGAACCCCTTATTTTACAAGATGGAACCTTCCCGACCGACACGAACACTTCCAAAGCTGGACTATAACTTTTCATTAATAGCAGGCATGTCCAACGCTTCGAGGATGGATTTCGGTCAGTTGGTATATATGTTGAACTTTCAATAAAAATTAATTGGTTCTACCGCGACCAAATTTTTTTCGATTTCCGCTTAAATAAAGGTGAGAGAAATTATAAATATTTGGAGCGAAAGTCTTTGTAAGTATTGTATCACTGTGATTGTTGTTAAGCATTCTATATGTCGCCTTTAGAAAAAGGTTTAGAACCGTCGGTATGTAATATCCTTCAGTACAATGTCACACGTCAGAAACTTGTTACCGTTATATATGTTATGTTGAACCTAGCTCCACCCCATCATACATGCCATTTCTGACTTTTTAGACTCCATCACTGTAGATGGCGCGTAGTTAGCATGTGTTAGCGTTTCTTAACCTTTTTGATATGCGACCCAAGAAAAAATATATAAAATAGCACGTAGTGTCACCAAATCAATATGTGCGACCCCTGTCGCATTAAGATTGTCTACCCCTGCGCTGGACAGGGCAGAGGGATAACGGTCATTTTTAGAAAGCGGCAAATCGGAAACGTTTCGAGGTCAACGATGCAACCCCAGGCTCACGCTACCTGCGGCGCAACGCAGATCAAATACAATATAAAGCATCCGGTAAGGAAAAGACGCACGTACCCGCGAGAAACATGACGTTCCCGGATACCAAGAAACAGACATAACCGCTCGAATATCCACCCCATTCGACTTAAAATTGCAAATAATTTTGTATATAATTTAGTAAGAGTTGAAATACGCCAACAACGACCAAAACGTCGGCGTCTGTCAAATATCAAACTTCCCCCGCCACGGTTGTCACATCTCAAAATCGGACACCGTGGTGACCTCTCGCGGTGAATAGCGGAGCCCACGGCCGCCAGGAAATATTCCCCCCTCCTTTTTGGCAGCACAGGGGAAGCTTTTAAATGAGCTGGCGCGACGTGAAGAAGCTCTCTTTTCTTCCCCGACGCCTTGAGAACATCACCTGGACCTCCACGGCACCTCCACCCGAAGGACGCCCGGGACCTCACACACCAACTCGCCATATAAACCTAAGTACCCTATGTCTATAACCTTATGTAATATTAACTTTCGTATTTCCCGCCTATTTCCGGCCGAATCCGCCCCAAGCCAGTGCCTTCCACTGGGGCTAAATAATATCAAAGCCGTGCCCAACTAGTATAGAATTAATACCAGTAATACAAGCTTTGTTTTTTTTATTAATTATTGTCTCCTTTTCTTTTTCTTTCTTTTTGCCGTATATTATTGATTTAAGTGTGTGTTTTTCTATTGGTAGAAATAGCACCGTCATTCGAGGCCTGACCTGTAATTTTCATCTCATGGTTATTGTTAAATGGATTCCGCGATTTATTGGTTTTGTTATTGTCATACACGTGTTTAGAAATTAAGATTATTTGGGTAGCCCGAGGTATAATTAAGACCTGTAATTTTACGATATGTAAGATTGTGCCATGATGTGTTAAATAATGTCCAAATGGAATAATTACCCTATTCAGTTTTACAGTGTGGTTTTCGTCTGATTCGTAAAGACCGCAATTATCCGTAAGCACACTGCCATCTATAAAAATAAGATAGAGGCGTATTTGTCTAAGGCGCGAACCATCCCGCGTCAGTGGATCGATTTGCGTATTGAGCCTTTCGTTTTATATTTTGTGTTTTTGTGTTCCATTCCGTTGTCATACGCGGAGATATTCACCTTAATAAATAAATTAACCTTATTGGGCGAATTTCTGGCGAACTGAGCCCCTCCTCCCGTCTGCAAAAAGGGGATTTCGCCGGAAGCAATTGTCATGTAATCGGCGAGTTCATGGCACAATCTTTCATCAAACGTAACGTAACCACGACCATCGGGTAACCGTTCTACCCCGTCAGATCGGTCTAGTAACTTCCTCGAAATAACATCATTGAATTATACTTGTAACACTGTAAATATTATTTATTGTTGGGGATTAATAAATGGGGTATAATTTGTAATCATGCAACCAAGCCTTCTCATTCTTGGAGTCAAACAAACCTACCTCTCCACTCCTTATCCCGCACAATACTTACAAGGGGTAAAATAGCAGAGGACAGTTGGAATAGATATCGTCCAATGAAAATTCACGTTGCAGGAATTCAAAAACTTCCATGGTGGAGGCGAGGGAGGTACGTGTCCAGTACGGATGCCTCGAGAGCATGGATCTGAGGTCTTCCGTAGTATATGGAGAGTACCTGAACGTATTGTAAAGGGCATTGATTGTGTCAATCCCTCGCGTGCGATCACTGGATACCTCTGCAAACCTGTGAACACATAAAGTTTGACTTCCTAAATATAGTAAGGTCACATGCATAGATGCAGTGCATTTTGACGTTTACCAATTTTCACAACCAATCAAATAACACCAGCAAATCATCAATAATCAAACAATCAGCACTATTACGTGAGACGATACATCAGTGAAACGGCAAATAATTTTCAACTATAGGCTTGACGAAATTTTGGACTCGCTGGCATTCGGAGAGAGAACGTCGAGTTGGGAACACGTCAATTTGTTTCATGATGGCGACGGGGGTATTAATTCCTAAATCGTGTAAAGATGACTAAAAACGTTACCCATTTACTTGAAAGAGAAAACATGTCAATGAATACATATATTATTATTGTTACTAATAGAACAATAAACAGAACATTAAATGGACGCATGTGGGATTTATATGACAAATTAAATTTCGGTCGGCATACGTCATTTGCACCCGCGACCCGCAATCCGCGCATCGCCTAGCCACGATCTTTTTAGACCATGCCTCAACTGAGGTATAGCCTTAACAGTTGAAGTGCAATAGTTGAATTTACACACTATTCGTGCCAGTAAATTCATGCATGTGTACAGCTGCTATTATCCCCAGAATCTACAGGTGTTTGAGCAAAGTATTTTGCGAAATATCTTTGGTCCCATCAGATGACATAGCTGTAATCACGTCATCAGACAGAGAAGGTCTATCCTGGGTTGTAATGCCAGAAAAGAAGTATCAAGAGTGCGTCGAAATCGCAATATATCCTGACTGCGGCTCCCCATATCTCCCGCACTGGAACACAGTAGACTACACCTTTATAACTCGAGTGTGCTAACTTATAATATTTCCACAAAGACGTTCATATGGCTTGGTGTTGTCCTGTAAATTAGTTTGTGATTTGCAAGCAAGAACAAACATATTGCTATGCGTTACCTGTCAAATTCTTTTGTGCCCGATGTCAACTTATGTAGGCTGCTGCATCTTTTGTTTTTCCCTTGCAGTACCGTCATACGATCGCTGACTGCATTCTTTTTATATAAAACATGTAGCAGCTGAAACAAGGATGAATAAAACATAATTATAATTTTATCCACCATGCAAATTAGTTATACCAAATCATGTATGGAAATTTGTACGTATGCAGTTCACCGTATCACACTTCACTGTGAAATGTTGTATCGGAAATATATGGTCATATATTAAAAACCATCCAATCTCTTTGAGTCGTATAGTAGTACTGAGATAAAATTCATGTTTAAATAAAACATGGTTCTTGTCGGTTTACAGGAACGGCAAACAAATTTTGAAAATAGCCGATAATATACTGCATTATTTGTTAGGTTAGGTTTTCATTCTTCAATTCATGAATTTTCCCTAAATCAGAGATGACTATATACCATACGGTCATCTCTTTTTGATTAGAAAGCTCACGGCGAACTGTGCTATGGTGAAATGTAATACGTACAATTTCAATGTAACTTCGCCAAATAACGGCAATATCTGATAAAAATCAGCAAATTTCAATTGCTAAATTAAAAATCATATAAGTAAGTAACTTTTATACATACCAATATATTTCAAACGAATTTTTAGAAAATATTTAAAATAAATAAATAAATCAATGTATCAAAAATATGCCATTTATTCATGATTTATAATCGATCGATCGAATAAATTTTGTGATTAAACTTGCACAACTTATAGACTACAGTAAAACCTCGTTAGTAAGAACACTGATAATTCGAAATTCGCCGTAATTCGAAATTTTCCCGAAAAAAGTCTCTTGAACATTATTTTCATATAAAACCATACCTTTAATTCGAACTTCGTAATTTGAAATGATTTCAGAGTCCATGGCATACAAAAATATTCAATAAATAGTAATAAAGTACACTATTTCATGAGCCAATCATTAAAAATTGTGACAGACTTTTCTTAAAAAATCAAAAATTACTTATTTTAAGAAGGTAACAAAAATAATCCTGACATTTTATGACCCAATTCGGTAGGCAGATCTATGATCAGAAACAAAATTAATGAAAATCAAAATTTTCCCCATACATTTCATAATTCGTAATTCGAATTTTTTTTCGATTTTCGGTCCCATGGAATTCGTATTAATGAGGTTTTACTGTACTCTGTGTATACCAATTGAGTAGATTCATCTTGATATCAAAAGATTCCAGAGTTACAAGATAAAACTTCTCACAAATAATGCATTAGGTTAATAATTAGCGGTAAGATATCAGCGTTGGAGTGGTGAGGTTAGGTGAAGGTAGAAGGGCACACATCTAGATTTAGTGGTTATTTATTTCATTGCTTTGAAAAAATTCAAATCGAATCGAACAGTCCGTATTTAATGCATGCAAAGTCGTATTATTATAAAAACAAATGTCAACATGACAGCTATGAGAGAAATGATTTCGAAATGATTCAATATGAGAATTCTCGATTCAGCCATAACATCGGTGGATAGTCAGGAATTTTAGTCATGTGAAAATTAATGTATTTATGAGAAAACCTACTCTGGGATTTTCCACAAGTCCTTTGTATTGGAAGGTGGATTTAATGTCTTCAAGTCTTTGTTCAATAGTCTCTGGAGACAGCGTGAAGAGCCTGAGACACTTGGCTTGAGCTTCTGGAGGTATTTCTGCTTTCTAAAATAATTATAAAAGCAAATAAATATTACTCTGTATAAACTAAACAGTTAGAATAATTCGTAACGTATAGCCTCTTGCGTCCTGAGGTACACATATGTGGACGTTATTTAAATATTTTTTAGTAATGATTTGAATGGATACTTGAACCGCATTTGACTACAGTGGTATAGATAGTATATTTTTCTACCACTAGAGCAAAACACTAGCCTATGTAGTTTTAAAATAAATTGTTATTTTGACTTTGAAGTTATGGATATTTGCACAAGACAAAAATGGCGGCTAAAAAGTCAACTCTGACAAGTAAGTGCTTTTAATTAAATATTAATATTTATTTATATTAAAAACCAATGATGTATTTAGTTTCACAATGAATCATAGTAATATTCCGTATACTTTAAATTATCTTTACACTTTTGTAAAATATTATAATCATAGTTTCAAAATTCGGTACACACATGAGTAACTCAGGTCTAGAGTGATATATTTTGACATTAGTATATCTGATTTATTGAGGTTATGTTTTTTGTTTACATTTAGACGAATCCTTGAATAGCCAGCATATTGGTGATATTTTGAATGATAATGATGTCGAAGTTGGTGGAGGATATAACCCTGACGACAGTAATGATGTTCACATTCATCTCCTGGGCCCAGATGATGACTTTATTCTGGAGAACCAGTGAACTTTACTCACTGCTAGAGGCTGAGATACATCCTTCAAAATCACAATCCAGGATCCTATCCTGGCTTATGAAACCATAAGGTATCAATGCTCATATTATATTACTTTATCATTTAGTCATAAATATCAAACTTATCATTTTATTAGGCAAGTGCATGCACTGCTAAAAAATCAATTAAGTACCAATTAAATTGATACAGTTTGTGATGAAAGGGCTTTGTGATCTCCATATTGAGGATTCGATGGACAGAATAATTAATATACTTAATATACCTAGTGATTAATACTATTGGCCATTAGTATTTATATTCCTGGTGTTGAATACTTAATAAATAGGAATAAATGTATCGATTAATTCATAGTATTGTATTTTCTATTGTTTCAGTACGCTGAGCCTAATAAGACGAATGATGCTGAGCTGAAGAGTTCAGTTCATGGCCATATATGGTTTATTGGGTGCTGGACTCCAATTGCTCTATAAATTATTCTCCATGTGGGGAAGTGAATCCTACCTATCTGATGAAGATACGATACAATCTCAATGCAACGCTGTGATGTTACTTTGGCTTCACAACAACTGCCCTTGTACGTCTACACATATGACTTTTTTACCAGCTTCAACCTCACCGATTCGTTATTTCAGGCCAATACGTGTTATGATTCAAAGAAGACGAAGAACGATATGCATCACTCAGTCAGCTGTTGTAAAATACTGATTACAAGTCGATGAGCCGCATTAATCTTCACAGTGGTGTGTTTGCTTTCACAGGACATCAAGCATGTAAACTGTGAGGATCTTTGACCACTGTGGACATGGACTTGTTGGACATGGACATGAAATAGTTTGCTCATTGTACATGCAAACTTATAGGCAAGAAAATATTCACTGTGATTGGAATACTTCATAGTCATGGAAAATCAGACTTGCAAACCCTACGATTTGGTATGAAAGTCATTTAACCATCATTATCATCATCGATACAAGGTCATCCAAGAAACTCTTCACCATTAGCTTCCATAACACACCGAGTAAACACAGATCTACTTCTAAAGCAAAGAATGGTTGTCCCTAAGCCTATTCCCTGAAGTGCGCGTTAATTAATGTGTAGTATTTTAGGGTTTTGACCGTTATTGTACTATATTTTTAATCTAAATAAATATAATTATCCAATCACCATTATATTATTATGATTATTGTATTATTTTTCTAATAAAATTGTATCATTATATGGATATCACATTGTTTTTCTTTCATTTCATTGTTTGTACTGTATCCAATATTGTACTCTATTGTGACCTGAGATGCACTCACGTGCACGTAGTGGATTTTAGTTAATATATAGTAAAAAAAATATTTTAATTTTTTTTTGTGATCTTAATAATATTTATTGAACAGAAAAATGCACAAATATTTTTTCTCATGACTGGTTCTATCTCGGGTCTCAAGAGGATAGGTATTAACGTTTCGTCGTATAGCAGGAAAGAGGTTGGACTGCGGCTTCTACATCGAAACGTACACGTCATTGTGGTCATTTCTGGAACTAAAACCGCTGCAATTACACCAGCATGCATAGAGCGCCATGACGTAGATGTCAATATATAGAAGCTGCACTATACCATAATGTACATCCGATCAGTGATCTATTTATTTAGAAAATGGACATGGCTAAAAAAATTACCTGGAAAATATCTTTGATTTTCAGCAGCTTCCTATAATCATACGTCAACAAAATTGGATTCTTCAAGATGGCGTCTTTGATGTCCATCCCGCCCAAGTCCTGGACCTCCTGAAGCATCATGCGGATGTTGTCAGGGTCTGTGTAAAAGAGGAATCCGTTTGCCGCGATCTTTTCTTTCGGCAAACCGATAACATTCTTCACGAGGTGAACGGTTTTGCTTATACTCCTAAGAGACTTGTGCTTCACCCGCCGGTACGTGTTTGTGAGGTCATTAAAATCATCTTTGGACATGTTGAGACTTAGATGGAGGAACTTTTGCAGCAGATCTTGGCGAATATCAACTGAAAAAGTAATTCATTTACATACCTTGAAACTGTCTCAGTAATTAGAAAAATCTTGGACTGACTGGGATTTGAACCTGCATTTATCGCATGGATTATTTATTATCCAAGATCTTATGAACAAGCCACAATAAGCATCAACACGATTGAATTGGTACCGGAATTGCTATAATAGGCTGGCAATTTCTCTCGATGATTGGTTGTCATTATAGGTCTTTCTGCCAGAGTTGGTGCGAACACAGATACGAAAGATTGTGTGTATTGGTGCATTTCTGAGGCAACAGGCATTGCACACCGTCTACGAGAAACAGCCGTTTGCCTTGCTTACGCCTACTTATTGTGCTTATAACGAAAAGAAGACAACATGCGTATACGTTGATGTCGTTGAAACATCCTTTTTGTAAACAATGCGTCTGTGTGAGTATTGCTTGGCCTCAACTCTTGTTAACGTATCTATAATTTATTAGAATTTTTGGGATTTGCTTAACGCAGTGGATTTTAACAACTTCGTTTCATAGCACCATTAGAGCCATACTTGTAGTCATACTTGCGTTGGTTAGTTTTTAAAATTTAATTAAGCCCTCTTTAAACCAAACCATAATAGTTTAGATATGCTATGGGCGATCCCACAAAAACAGTGCACAATTTTTCAGAGATAGATACTTATTTATTTTCGTTGAATTTAGAATACAAATTACAGGTGGTGTTGGTTAGTTTTTAAAAATCACTTAAGCCCTGCCAAACCAAACCAGAATAAATAAAAAATGTTTTACTATCTTGTTTATTATCTATTATGGTTTGGTTTAGGCAGGGTTTAATTGAACTTCTGCCAATTTCTGCAATTTGTTTTCTTAGTGCAATGAAAACAAAAATGTATGTCTGATAAAGTTTAGTGTGCACTATTTATAATGGATGTAAACACCCTACCTCCACCCTTCGCCACTGTTATGTGCAATGGTGAATTAGTAAAATGAGTAATTGATCAATTAAACTGACACAAAGTTGTGTTTCTGTTAAACTTTTTATGTTTCTTCAGCTTCTTCTGTAGATCAGGCCATTCCTTGAAGCATTCAACCAAATCCTCCCAGATGTCATCGATGTCGTCAAGATGGTGGGCACGCTGCAGCTCACCAAGATTGCTTTTGGTCACCATCGTAACGTATCTTAAAGAAATAAATTCCAGTATGGTTAGTATTGTACAGATTGTTCAATTGGTAGAGTATATTTCTTTAATGACAGTTTAAAAATACTTACTTAGCCAATGTTGTCAGTTTAATATTTTTGAATCCGCATTCTTTAAGCACGGTCATTCTATTGTCTATGGTCAAGGCATGCGTCTTTAAGATGATGGGATACTCGAAGACCGTTTCGGGAGGGACCGAATACTTTTTCAGCATTGCCAACCGTTCCTCTATCTGCTCTTCCTTCATCTTTTGGAGACTGGGATATTCCAGCATCATCGATTGCACTTTGTTGGTTGGTATGCCTTAAATAAAAACTCATACTTAGTATATTTAATTCAATTTAGGGCTATCCAGTAATCGTGAAATGATCCAAAATCCTTTTGCACTTCTTAGTGTGTTAAAAATGTACACACTGAGTGGGTAGATCATGGGCCCCACACCGTGAAGCGGTCCCCTCTACCTATTGCTAAGGATAAAGGCAGTGTGACGCTCTACATTAGCATTTTCCAAATGGTGTACGCGGTAAAATGAATGTGTATATTTAGTGTTTTATTGTATATTTTTTTTGTATCGTACGACCATATAATTTTAAATAATGAACTGTTCCTGATTCACAGGCCCCCAGGCTAGAGCCCTGTCAGCACGCCCTTGTGGGGGCCATGGGGTAGATACTAATTATGTAAAATGGAACAAGGAATACTACAGGAAGAGTTAATGTACCGTATTCTAAGAATTCAGATGCTCTAAACTCGCTCTCACTTAAGTGTAATTAATCAATACCCAAATCAATTTAAAAAAAAAAACATTGCCAGTTTTTTAGGTAAATATACAGTACTCTGTAGAAAAACGGGGAGGGTTTACAAAATTTAGTCAGTTTCACTGAGTTCCACACTTACCCCGCTACTAGATACTTATAGCGTCTATTCGCTTCAACCACGGAGCCCCTACTTATCCGGGCACATTACCTATAACCAGACGCTGCACATTTTGAGTCTAGCGATGAACACCTAGCCTGACACTATAACTACAGGTGCTAACCTATGAGTTATTGTGACCTGTCGCATTCATAAATGGTTATTGAATGTACGTGGCCGAACGGTGATAATTATCAAGTTTGTTAGTGTCGCGTGAGAATATTAAAGCAAACATTGGATGCCTCAGATGGTTGCACCAATTCAAAGGAATCACGGGTCTTCCAATAACCTTGCGTGTCGTAGGATGCCAAGAGAAGTGGGGCTAACCTATTGATAATGCTGATTGACAGCCAAATTATTCGGCTCACGATCCTCAGTCATGAGGTGCTGACAAAGAAGAAGTGATATTCCATTTACCTAAAATATATTGTATTTTTTCGTTACTTGAGGAACCCGAAAACACCCCCTTGCTTGCGTGACTGGATTATCGGCAAGAGTTAGAGTAAATATGCGTAGTTTTTAATATCTTTTAACATTTTGACGTTACTTCAATTTATCGTAACTCGACAGTATATGCATCCCGGCCAGTGTTGCCAACCGTACTATAATTATAGTATTTGTACTATAATTTTGGTCCGCATACTATGTACGATATAAAATAGGTATAGTACGCCCAAAATACTATAATTTTGAAAATCGTACTATAATTTAATATAAAAGTACTATAATTAACCTGCGGCCCGCGGCGAAATATTTCTCCTAATAAAATGAGCCGACTATGAAAAATTGGGAAAATTTTCATTTTCAACAGAATATGACAACGCGTACTATATTTTATCCCCAAATACTATAATTTTGGAGGCTCTGTACTATAATTCCACTTTCAAAATATGGCAACACTGATCCCGGCCGAATTTAAGTACTTACACTGTGCAAATATTTGTGACACATTCACTTGGTTTGCAGCTACACTTTCCGTTATTTGTATACATTTGGAAAAGACGAGTTAAAAACAACTGATTATTTCCGACTCAATTGGTTATGAAAGCGATAACTGTACATCTTCAAAGTATTACAGTACTTTTTCCACGTATATTCCATGACTTACTACAATTTATCATCACGTATAGTTCAGTAAGAAGTTATTCTATTCACAAACTACAAACAATAACATTATAGGTTATGTTTCTGTTGTAAATACTCACCGAAAACATTCTCGCAATATTTTACCAGCTCGGGTCGAACGTTGTAATTGACGCCAAAGTCCCTCTGCAATGAAACGACATTTTCATTAGTTTTACTACACAATATTTTGTGGAATAATTGCCCTTTTCGGAGCATTTTACCGATTTTTAGTAAATAAATATTGACAGCTCGATTTAATTTTGATTTTGTCAACTTTCGACCATAAATATCTTTTGAAAATTATTTATGAATGTTGCTAGAAATACGAATATTATTGGTTATGGTAGTGTTTTAGTTTTTACTATATTGAAACGATTTCTAAGTTGAATTAATAGGACTTATTTTTCTGATTCAATTGATTTAAAACACGTTTTTATTTTTTAAATTCATGTCAAAAAATGTAATATAAAATAACGTCAAGGGATATATTTTATAGTATGGCAAGACTAAAGAAAATTATGAATGAAAAATAATTTATTTTTTCTCTCATCTGTATATAGTGTGTATAGGCGAACTGTTGAACGTCTCTGTAATGCAGATTTCAGCACTCTCAATACGCAGGCGCAAAACACTGACATTTCACGGCACAATGACAAAAACCTTCTCAAAAATGTCAAATTTTAGATTAATACAATAATGTACAGATAGTTTATTAAATAAGTGAAATGTCGCCGTCGATATTATGCTATTTCATCAAAAAATTAAGTGTAACCGGTGGCAGTTCTAGCAAGTGAAGTTATGTCATATTGACAGAGATAATAAATTATTATATTGCACAAATCGATTTCCGCCTTTTGTAGTATTTACAATTTTTCGTAGGTTTTTAATAATTATATATACATGAAATCTATTGAATCTTCCATAAACAATCAATATTAAAAACGTGCCAAAGTGTAAAGCGAATAAATAATAATTGTAAAAAAAATATTAACCTAATAATTAATTGATGATAGTGTCGGCGATAATAAATAAATTTGAATAGCCATTTAATAAAAATATTAAATCTGTTCTTTTTTTAAATAATACCATAAACTTAAAATGAAATCCGTAGCATTGAGCGTTTGGATTTTTATAAATTTAGTATGCTTCGGGATGTGTGGATATTTTTATTTAATTTGGTCCCAATATTGGATGAATTTAGAAAGGCAGAGGCTATTTTCCAAGACTGTTTTAAAACTAGAACGCGAAAAGATACCGGAAGTGTTCTACTACGGCCCAAATTCGGCCCTCGACATAAGCAACGGCTTCAAGCCAATGCGACTGAACGTGACGATGACCGAGTCTCCTCTGCAAATACTGCACAATAAAAACAAAGCAAGACGAGACACAATTAACATAAGTAACAATCACGATAAGTTTTTGAAATTAGAACGAGCAAAAAAACAAATAAACGTCATTAAAAGAAATGGAGGGAGACCGCGATTTCCGAACTTAGGGAGACCCTTCGTTGAATTAGATACTAAGAAATACCAATGCGAAGTTGACAACCCTGAAAACTGCGCGGAGAGAGTTGAAGAATATAAAACCTTAATTTTAAAAGAGTTTAAAAGAATTTTGATGGATGAAGGAAATATATTAAGAGCAGGAACTATAGCTAATCCGTACAATGTCCAATTCGATCCTGTCAAGCACGGAAGTTACAGAGAAAAAAGCGCCAAAGAGCTCATGTGTGAATTGAAGAGTAAATACGTCAGGACAATAACTGGGGTGGATTCGCCATTTGCAGCTCTGGGGTTCGGAAAAAGGATTCCATCGTTACCGCTCCTAAGGAATAACTTCTACAATAGCTGCGCCATTGTGGCCAGCTCGGGCTCCTTGGCTGGATCAAACCTCGGTGACTTTATCGGTACGTATAATCACAGCCTGGAGTCCGTAGACTAATCACTTGGAAACAGTTACAAAGTCCCTAACGATCTATACTATGCGTATGTTCGAGTAAAGGCGCCTTTTCAAGCTGTAAAATAACTTGATCGATCATAACATACACGCAATGTTTACGCATAGTCATAAGAGTACAAACCTACTAATTTGTTAGACTCAATATTTTGTATTTTCTAATTCAATGTATACCCACAGTGGCCTGGTTGGCAGAGCGGCTATCTCTGAACCCGTGACTCACAGCAAGGACCCAATGAGTAGGGCGAATGGCTAAAAACCATTCCTTTTAAAAATGTCTGTTAATTTAATTGTCAATTCTGTGGACGCTGATATGATTAAACATACTAATTTACAATCAATATGTGTATTTAGATCCAAGGCTTGTGTTATAGTAATATTCCTCTTCCTTGTGCATGTTTTCAAAGGTTGCAATACCGACGGATTTTACTTTCGCCGATTTTAAATGATTTGAATCTTATTATTTTTAGATTCTCACGATCTGGTGTTGAGATTCAACCATGCTCCCACGAAGAATTACAGCCAAGACGTTGGTGCGAAGACCACCATTAGAGTGGTCAATTCACAAGTTGTCACCAAGAAAGAGTTTAGGTAAGATAAAGAATATCAATAATTGTATTATAGTAACATTATCTTAACATGTTTCTGTAGAAAAATTTATTAGGTACCTACTGAAATATATACAATTGAAAATGCATATTCCTCATTTCCAGAGGATGTGGTTAGCTAGTCACAGATGGATGAAGGTGGACCTGCTAACCGTTCAAACGCCAGTGAAGCCCCCATGACCAACCAAGTGAATGATGGCATGGTGGTCACTGGTCCGGAGTCAGAGCGGTTATCTCCATTCGCCACCTACTGTTTGAAGTAAAAAAAAATACGTGTGTTATATGGTATATCAATTTCGCCGGTAGATTGAATATGGCTACTGTGTAACGAAAAAATGTCACAGCGGATACCAGTGACGTCCCGTGAGGATAGATAAGCCGTGCGTTGCATATAGGCGGCACATAATAAAGCGTGGCGAACGGAGGAACGAATACAAGAGATCAGTGACGGTTTTCCATGAAAAGTATCTTAGTTTAAAAAATAATCGAATAAAAAAAAAATCTGACAACAAACCCGTTATTGTATTGTTGTAAATATCGCACAGGCGAAAATTTCACAAGGGTGCCTCCAAACCTGTCAACACTACAGACCTCCATGTACCTAAGACTACCACGGTTTGAGAGTAGGTTTCGTGGAAATGATTTAATTCTCAATAAATGTTATGTGTATCTATGTAATTTTAAAGAGTTTTGTGAGTATTGAAAAAATGTTTGTTTAAGACAGTCAAAAATAAAAAATAAAATAAGTAAGTACCTAACCTAATCTAACGAGTTTGTAGACAATTTAAAACTAAAAATGAAAAGGGACGGTATTATAGGGACGTCACTGGCAGATACGACAATCAAAAAATTGAGAGCAAAACAAAAACTTTCATTTCTGCTGCGTGTGGCCGCCACTAGACACAATAATATATGTACTATTTATTTACATTGACACCCACCGACTATCATGCCGTAGGTCTCAGGTTCGAATCCTCGTCAGGTCTGGCAAGTACACATATTATTTTTAAATTTGTGTGTCAGGGTATGGACCTAATATGTTGAGCAAGTGGCTGACATCCATTTCTCGTAAAAAACAAAATCTGTTAACACAAACCTCTACTCTGTGGAAGCCCATATGATCCTATTAGGATCGGACATGGTCGAAAAAAAAAATATTTATTGCTTACAAAATTTACGATAGCTTACGTCAACTTCACTGTCGTAATAAATATTATACTTCATCTTCCAGGTTCCAAGCCTCGCCGCTCTACAAAAACATCTCCCTGCTAGTGTGGGATCCCAGCAACTACACGTCGACGCTGTTCGACTGGTACCGCCGACCAGACTTTGACATGTTCCCCGAGTATAAGAGGTTCATGCGGAGGAATCCTCGGGCCGACTTCCACATGCTGAACCCTCGCAGCCTGTGGGAGCTGTGGGACTTCGTGCAGGCCAACTCGCCCAACCGCCTCAGGAGGAATCCACCGTCATCTGGGTTTTTGGGTGAGGGTTATTAATTCTTTGTCACACGTTAATTCTTAACATAATAACCAAAAATAATGTTAATGGAAAGTCATAGACAGAATAATATAAAAAATACAACATGCAGTTAGGTTAGGTTAGTACCTATAGTAGATCAAAGTACCTAAGTCGAAAGAGTTTTTTTTTTTTAATTCTTTCACCAAATGAATCGATCAGATTGTTGTCGACAAGACAGTTTTAGTTCTAGCAAGATAGCCAGCTTAAATTTTGTAATGTGTTTCAAAGTATCCGAATACTGTGTCTCTTGCTATGGTTATCGATCGAACTAACCTTTTGCCAGCTGCAGGTATACTCAGAAACCTAGAAACAGTGGACGAGTTTGTATATCTGGGATCAATCATTAGTGGAACAGGCAGGTGTGAAGCATAACAAATAAGAAGTACCACACAGCGAAAATGCGAATACACGTCTTACCACTAGGCATATGGAAGGATTGGGGAATTTCAATTGCCACGAAAATACTTTAATACAGATTAGTTTTCACCATAATTTTGTACGGTGTCGAGACATATACGAGGGTGGGTCAATAAGTCCTTAGAAAAGCCGACAAGTGGCGCGACTAGTACTGTAAGCGGTTTGTTTTCATGCAGCGGCACTACCGATTCAGTATGCTGCGAAGTTTCAATCAGATTGGTCGGGTTGTTGTGTGTTTTTCGTACATTTAAAAAAAAAATTTGCTTGTGGAAAATGGAAAAATGGAAAATGGAGAAAATTGAGTTTAGAGCTGTTATTAAACATTTTAATATAAAAGGGTTAACAGCAAAGGAAATAAAAAATTAGTTGGATTTAGTTCACGGCATATCTGCTCCTTCACTTGCAACTATTTATAACTGGTTAAATGAATTTAAACGTGGTCGTACATCAACAAAGGATGAACCACGCTCAGGACGTCCTGTAGAGGTGACTACACCAGAAATGATCAATAAAATCCACGATATGGTGTTAAGTGACCGAAGATTAAAGTTGAGTGAGATAATTGAGGTTACAGGGATCTCAAAAGGTAGCGTCATTTCTATTTTACATGACAAATTGGGCATGAAAAATATTTCTGCAAGATGGGTGCCGCGTTTGCTCACAGTCGACAATAAACGCAATATGGTGGTGGCCTCTAAAGCCCTGTTGTCGCTCATGCAACGCAATCCGGATGAATTTTTTCGCCGCTTTGTGACTGTAGATGAAACATAGATACACCACTATACTCCCGAGACGAAAGAACAGTCAAAGCAGTGGATTGCGAAGACAAACCATGTCCAAAGAAGGCGAAAACCGTAAAATCAGCTGGTAAGGTTATGGCTACTGTATTTTGGGATGCACGTGAAATTATTTTCGTTGACTATTTGGAAAAAGGAAAAACAATAACAGGGGATTATTATGCATCTTTATTGGACCAGCTAAACAACGAAATTGAAGAAAAATGGCCTCATTTAAACAGGAAAAAAATCCTCTTTCATCAGAACAATGCCCGTGTTCACACATGTTTACGATCAATGGCTAAAATTGAAGAATTGAAGTTCGAATTGGTCGACCACCCACCGTATTCGCCAGATTTAGCCCCCCCCAGTGACTTTTTCCTTTTCCCAAACTTAAAAAAATGGCTAAGTGGAGAAGGTTTTTTTGCAAATGAAGAAGTCATCAATCTGACAAATGCTTATTTTGAGGACCTTCCGAAAACTTATTTTTCTGACGGTTTAAAAAAAATTGAGAAACGTCTAACCAAGTGTATTGAGCTCCAAGGAGATTATGTTGAGAAATAAAAAAAAATACAAAAATAAAAACTGTTTTAATGCTTTTTTCTAAGGAATTATTGACCCATCCTCGTACCTTGATAGCAAGAGAGCGGAAAGCGATTGAATGCTTCGTATTTATTTGACAGAGTACAAGATGAACCAGTCAATTATACAGTGACTACAGATAAAGGAACGGCTCTCGACAATGTGTTTGAGACACATTCTACAGTTCTTTGGACATATTGTTCGGCGCGGACTGAATAATCTGAAGAGTGAAGTGACTGGTGGTTTTGGGTAGCCTATTAGAAGAGAGCCAGCGTGCTGAAGCAATCAAATGAAGGAGCTTACTGTCGACAACCTTCACCTAAGTCATGGTCGCTCAGCAGATGACGGAATTTTAAGGTGGTCACGATTCTCAGCCATGGAGGAACAATCAATACAAGAGCAAAGGGATAGAAAGAATATATGTCTAGATTAGTCTTCCAAAGATACCCAAAATTCGTCATGTTCGGCGGTTATACGCCATTTCAATCACATAGGCCCTAGAGTCATAACTCACATTTTGCAATTTTGTCATTTTTTTAGTTAAATACCTATACAAAATGATTCTAAAGGCATTAATCTATATAAAGGAAAAAAGTTGGCTAAGTCACTTCAAAACATGTGAAAATCGTTGACAAAGATGACTGTTGGTGTCATAAACTCACATGTTTCAATGAATAATGTGAATTATTTCATCAAGGCCTTTCTAGCTAATCAGGGAGCTCTATTTCTCATAGTGGGCTGTGTGTCGGCAGCAAAAGATATAAGGATATAATAAATTCTAATTTTCGTTTAGCGTTTTCCTAGGTAATAGATTTACGTACATTTTTGTCGTAATTTTGATAATAAAACTTACGTCATTCATTCCTGCGACCCGGTAAAAATGTACCGAATTTGACACGTATTTTTGGTATACAGAAATCCACGATACTATTTAATTTTTAATTTTATTTTTCTCATTACTTTTGAATATATATTTACCGATTAATAAACTTTTCTAGCTATTTTTAGATAACAACTTTACATAGAGACATCACCTTAAGACTCTTAAGAGTATTATAATATATATTTTAAAAAAATGTAAATCGACTTACTCACTCATTAATATTGTAGGAGGTCGATACTTTTCTTCTAATTACAAAAAAGCAGTGCTCTGGTGGTTTTTTGCGTTTATCTCAAAACTTGATTTTTGGAATAATATGTGAGTTATGACTTTGGGCAACTCAATTATTTCTGTTCCAGGATTATCTGTGCTCCTGCCGCGCTGTTCCTTCGTTGACGTCTTCGAGTACATACCATCAGCCCGCCTGACCAGCAGGTGCCATTACTATGACAAGAAGGACGACTCTGCATGCACCTTCGGGGTCTGGCATCCGCTCGCAGCAGAGAAAATGATCGCGTATCGACTCAATAGTGCCACCGACTTCACCGTATTTCAAGCAGGGTATCTGAGGATACAGGGATACCAACATTTGGACTGTTGATGAGCATTAAACTAATTTATAAAATTATGTAGTATATACAATTTCCTTCTTCCAATACAGCAGCAGCCCTCAATATTATAGTAATCGGCTCACCACTGAGTAATCCTCAAATTACATTACCAGATTGCGTCTGGCCCGATCGTCTGCCACGATTGCCAAAATCTATTATCTATGGTTTTTCGGGATCGTGAGCAAATTGGAACAAATTCTCTTTCCGTCTGTCACGATCCATTCATTAGCAAGCGAAGATTGCCGAGAATGCACGAAAATATTCAAACACGCGCCCGCTAGGTTGGACAGCTGAGTTTTGACGTAAAATTGCCCGTAAAAACTGTTCAGTGTAGCCACCGATCTAACGAAGAAATAGTTTTCGGTCAACTTATATTTTTAATAATAGCAACACTTTGTTTATTTTAAACCAATCAAAAGCAAGGACCAACGCGGTCGAATCGTTGCGTGTACTTGCAAATAGCGTCGGTCACGACGGTCGGCGTGGATCGTTGGATTTGGTTGTATCTGCGCGTCTGCCAATGTAATTAAGCCTTAAGACGGACGTTGTTTATTTCGCAACGCTTAACATAAACGCGAAAACGTATTGTTACATCCAGCCATGGTGGGTTCAAGTCCAAGCTTAAAGAGCTTGGCAGCGAACACCGAGATGTCCATGGAGCGGAGAAAAACAGGATGCAAGCCACATCCTCTGGGAATGTCCGAGAATGTGCTCCGAGAGGAAAGATATGCTTAAGTCAGTCCAATCAGCTGTTAAGCCTATCGGGCCGTTCGACATGGTCGCCACAAAGGCCAATTATCTTGCATTTAGAAAATTTGCGTCGTCTTACTGGGGGTGTGACGATCTCTTCACATCATTTTTGCTGTCCGTATGATTAGCTTCGTTTTTTGCTATATATATTTTTAATTCATTTTTTTTTGTGAAATCTCTGTGCCTTTTCTCTCCCCCGGCACATTGCATAAGAGTAAAATCAGTAAACTCAGTCAAAGCTCACTTGAGAGCGTGGCGACCTCAGTCTTGGGACATTACCAGGCGTGTACATAATATGCTTCACTTCAAACGTAGTGCCTCGTGATACGCTCGATTAAGACCGACTGTGGTGTGGGACGGGCTTGGTTTGGAGTACGTGGTTGTGTTACATCCAGGGAACTCAAAAATAAAAAAAATAAAGCGGGTTACCTTCTGGGTATGGCAGTAAAAAGGTACAATTATTGAATGCTAAGCAGTATGGGATAAACATCAACGCGTGTTAAAGAATATGTTATTTTCAATAGTTAGATGTATACCACACATAACATGTGTTACAATTTGTAACGTAAAAGAAGCGCGCATTCAATAATCGTAATAAAAACTTAAGGATTGATATTCAGGTGGTGGTATATTTATTGTGTTTTATAGCCTGACCGTCATTATGTCATAATCCAAAACTACCTTCAAAGTATTAATTTATAGCGACTGCCAATCGTATTAATCTTATTAATCTGTTCTGTAGTCAGATCAATATTGCGGTGAGTTAACGACTTTCAAATATTCATCCAGTCGCCCACAGTTAATGGGACCGAAGACAATCAAATCACCCGGTTTAGGCAAAGCAATAATTATAGAAAGAAAATTAAAATTGACAATATCAATGAGAAAAACATCAATATCAAGAGATATTGTGCCTGTATAAAGGTGTCTGTGTTGTATTGTGCAACCTGTCGCCATACGAGAAGAAGAAGACTATTTTTAGTTGCGTCACAACCGTTAAATTAGTTGTGAGCTCACACAGAGAAATATGCTTCTTTCTGACAGCTTTCAATTTTCTTTGATAAATCATTGACCGAGATTTCTGTATTCGGACCGATATTCAATTTCTGTTCCAACATTTTGTTTTTATCCCAAGTATGGTGTATAATAGAAATAAAAATAAGCCTCTATTAGGGTAGGGATTCCCAACATATTATTCTTTACCCCCACGACCCTAGGAAATGTTTTATTAATGTTCGCACCCCCAACAAAAATAATTACAATATTTGAAATCTTATTTTATAATATATTATTATAGTCCAGACTGTCTCTAGTTTACTCGCCTGGCTGTAGTAGATTATAATTATCATCATCATCATCATCATCATCAGCCGGGGTCAATCCACTGCTGTATGAAGGCCTCCCCAAGCTTCTTCCAACTCTCTCGGTCCTGTGTCGTTCGCTGCCACGTATTTCCGCCGAGCTTTACCAGTTCGTTAATCCAGCGGCTTTTAGGGCGAACCTGTGGCTGTTTCTTGCCCCTTGGGTACCACTGGATGACGGCGTTTGTCCAGCGGCCGTCCTTTCGGCGAGCAATGTGCCCCACCCATCTCTGGGCGGCTCATAGGCTGCGAGATTATAATTATATTATAACTAATCCTAATTTGGTTACATGCATCAGCTAGACGTTTGTATTTTCATTACTTGAGTGTATTTGTTATGTTGATTTAAAACGTATTACTTAACTATCCCTCCATCTTTTGTGACTTCTACCATTAGTAAAACACCCATTGAGCCTTCTTTCTAATACTATTGCTTGTAATTTCGTATCCTTTCTGGATTGTTACTTTCAAAGAACTGTATGAGTCGTTTTAAGATAAATAATACACTCGTAGTAATATTCGGCAGTAGGGCAACACTCATCACCTAGGAGCAGCAGGTTATATGAAAGTATGGTGAACAAGTATGGTGAG
The DNA here is from genome assembly GCF_057557595.1 of Rhyacophila brunnea. Classification (NCBI taxonomy): domain Eukaryota; kingdom Metazoa; phylum Arthropoda; class Insecta; order Trichoptera; family Rhyacophilidae; genus Rhyacophila; species Rhyacophila brunnea. Next base: position 21,761,551 of record NW_028232904.1, on the reverse strand, counting down.
GCGGACTGGTAATCAAGTTGCGGCAAAATTTCCACGTTAATATTAAATTATATTTGTACGTTATAATGACCAAAGTAAATCCTCCATGATGCCCTGATTTTTTTTTATCGCATCGCTATTTCTCGTAAGTTGTCAGCTATTATTGGCCTGCTTCATTCAGTTGTATGAGAAAGCCGATTCCTTGCCCCTCTTTTTCTTTTAATACCTCTATGCTCATCACATTGAATTCTCGTTTAGGCTCATTCATCTGGATAAAGCTGTTCTTTATACTCTCCAGCCATTTAATCAGACAAAATGACACGAGTTTGTTCAGGTTGTCACCTAGCCTCAATGGCTCAGGTAAACAGATAATAGTCTGTTTTGAATCTGTAGTTAGCTAATGATTTCTCATTTGAAGATTGGTGATACAGAAACGAAATATACCTACAGACCTACAAACTTATCTAAAGAATGTATGGGGGAACCACTGTCGAAAACTACCCAATCAAGACTCCAACTGGACAGAATCTGACAATCGAATGACGGTTTCAAAATGGCGTCCATATGATAGTTCGTAGTTCCATTTTGTAGGACTGTACAGATCTACAAACTTATCTGAAGAATGGGATTTATCTGAAAATCTGTTTATCAGACCAATTTTGACTTATTTGAGTATTAGATTCTTATCAATGCAGATGTGCTCAACGAATTCAAGAGAAAAGTGATGTAGGACCTACGACTCAATATTAGGAGTTCCATGAAATATACGATCAAACCTGGAGTTCTACAACCTCCGACATAAAGAATATAATATGTCTACTTCCGTTAAAACTGATAGATGCCAATTGGCAGTGTTCAAACACTTAGGAGTATCCTGGAAAACATGCCTGACAGTTGTAGATCAATGCTAAAGCGTTCGGTGCAGACACCAGACCTGAAGGACATTACCCCAGTTGTCCCAGGATACGGAGAGATACAGGAAGGAGTAGGCTAGGAGCGGTCATGGGCTGACAAGCCACCGACTAACATGATATTAACTAGTATAATTTTATAATGATTATAATATTCGTAATAATTTCTATACATTTATGTGTAAATTTTAATTTTTGTGCGTGATATTGTTAGAATCGGGCTAAATCGATCAGTAATAACAAATATTACTTTTTCATCTAACTTATTTGCATGCTACGTTACCCGATTTAAGCAAAGCAATAATTGTTAAATGGAGCGAGTCGGGATGTGACTAGAAAAGATGGTGAATTAGTAATTAAAAATGGCAATGTTGTTGTTGCGTACAAAGCGAACTGGTTTTTTGAGTGTAATATAACAGATATTCCCGACTCGCTACATCGTATCGATATTTTTTTCTCTATATAATTAAATCCCATGCAGTAGGCAGATACTATGTACTTAATATGTATGGATGATGGGCTTTTGTCATGACATTATTAATGTTTTGTTATAAAAAAATAATTGTTATGGATTAAAGAACTTTTTGTATGTTATAATATTATTGTAACTAATAAAACGGGTTGTGAAACGAATAAATAAACATAGATTTTGTAAAACAGTATTTGTCTTATTAATCCCTCCTAGTAACACATCATAATGTTTTAATAATTACAAGATAAAAAGAACTTTTTATATACAACGTTTTTAAATTTTCTGTTGAATTATTATGCTCCATATGCTCAAACTTGTACTTGATATGAAGTAAATAAAAAACAAACAAACAAACAAATATAGAATACTGAAATGTCATTTTTATTTCCATAGTAACGCACGTAAATATTAATAATTTAGTTGCTAGGACCGCCCAGTTAGCAACCAATAATAGTGGATTGGATTACGGATTTCTTCCGAAATAACTTTTCATACAAAACAGAATTAACTGACAATGAATTCAATGCTACTTAAAGATGGCTAAAAGTATTAAAATATTGCATTGGCATCGTGTTCTGATATATTCTAAAAGTTTCAAATGTCTAGCTAGTCGGGAAGTTAGTTAACAATCGATTGCAAGATTTGTACTGGATAAACAACCACCGGACAAATAAGAATATGACCTAATAAAAACGTTGTAATAAAAAGCATTGTAAAAAATGGAGGATACTTTCATTTTTTTTAAGTTTAGTCATATTATGGTACCCACCTATTGGCGGAATTCGAAACAAATCCTTCCTACGATGGAATTTCTTGAGAAGTGACATATTATTATGTAAGAATGTGCTAACGAACGTTCCATACATACAGGGAACACAACAATTAAAGGTGTTTCTTTACTTCCTTTCCTGTGGATCTATTCTATACACAAGCCTGCTTTCAGTCCACTACGGCTGTTAAATAGGGTAGGAAAGTATCGAATAATTAACACTTATTATTACAATTACAATAAGTTAACCGTCAGAACTGTCAAAACTGTCTATCTCGGTCTAAAATTTATCACATCCAACAGAGGTGCTGCTAAAACATAGTACTTATTGTAACAATCATAACTAAATTATTGTAATTGTCACAATAAGTGTTATTATATATAAATAATTCGATACTTTCCTACCCTATTTAGCTGCCGTAGCGGACCGAAAGCAGCCTTGTGTATAGAATAGCCCCTCTGGTGTGTTTGTATGAAGGTACAATTCTCGGCTGTGGAAAAATTTAAACAGGTGTTAATAATAATATGTTATTTTTAATATTATTTACGTCTACATCATAATTTCAATATCGGTGATATTTGAAGACATTCAGGGGACTCTGTATTTTTCACGTTTACTGACAAAGTCCCAACCAAACTGCCGTTAAACTCTTGATCTATGGCGTCTATGACTTTGAATTTGTAACATTATGAAACAGCCAGTTCTCAAACCAAAAATTTTAGAAACTTCTTTATATTTTATTTATTTTGGCATGTTCGTCCCTAATAAGATCATATAAACCCCAACAGAGTGGTTTGTATTAACCGATTTTTATTTTTACGAGAAATGGCCACTATATACTCTGACTCAAAAACAATATGTCTACTTGCCAGACCCAAGATTCGAATCTGGGACCCACGACGTTATAAGCCGACGCTTAAGCCGCTTAGCCATTGTGGATAAAAATGGTATGCTCCTCGCTAATCGCACCATTCTCCCTATTTGTAAGTACAGAGTGGAATTTTGTTTATGGCATAATTTCGGTCTGAAAACATTTTAAGGCGTCTAGTAGGCTTGGATAATCGAGAATTTTCATTGCAGTTAGACACATGAATTAAAAGACAAGTATATATTATTTTGATTGAGTTAATTTTGACATTTTATAAGTGTCTGTGGAATTGACTGGGAGGTTTTTATATTTTTAGTATTTGGGGGCCGCTATTGAAATCCGAGTGGGCGTTTGCATATATTGTGATGATGCAATTAGACATCTACAATCAATATCACAAATTATTGCAAAATGTGGTTGAGTGGTTATCTTATAAGCTCCATGTCAGGGATTTTGTTATGCTTCGGGAAATATTTTAGGTTACATGTAAATTGTACGTAAAACATTTCACCGTAGCACAGTTCGCCGCGAGCTTTCTGATCGGAAAGAGAGTGTAATGTCCTGTGGGGGTAGGCAGATTGAGCGTCGCTTGGGGGCGGCAGTTACTCGATGGGCGGCAAATCGAGGAGAATTATTTTGGTGTATATAGAAATAGCTAAAATTATTTTTTTACGCGTTGTAGGTACATAATAGCATAGTAAAAATGCTGTGAAAATAATAAATGGTACAAACCAAATGGTACAAAAATGGTACAAACCAAATGTGTCAGAAATATCAACCAAATAAGACCTCAGCTCTGGTAATTTGGGTAAATATCTAACTTATATTATATTTTTTGGTTAAATTTAATTTTGTATGTTTTAGTGGTACCTACTTATATTTTTTGTTAGTAATGTATTCATACAACATATTATGTCTTGGAGTCATGAAAGGATGACAAAAAATATTGTATAAAAAATGGAGTGGCATTTTAGCGCTGCCTAGGGCCGGCATTTTGTCTAGGGACGTCACTGGAAAGAGATGACCATTTGGCATTTATACTACACGGTCTCCAATTTTAGTAATATTAACTTTCAATTTTCATAGTCGATTTTGGCAAGATTCATAAATTCAAGAATGAAAACCCAACCTTACCTAACCTATCAAATAATCCAGTATATCAGCTATTTTCAAAATTTGTTTGCCGCTGGCTTCCTGTAAACTAAAGTATAAACCGACAAGAACCGTGTTTTCTTTAGACATGCATTTTATCTCAGTACTATACGACCCAAAGGGGTTAGACGGTCTTTAATATACCATATATTTCCGATACAATATTTCACGGTATTTTACGGCGAACTGCATACGTACAAATTCCGGACACAAATATTTTACACTGAATTTGTGAGAAATACGTTTTTTCAGGTTTTGGTATAGTTTAATGAATTTGTTGAATGCCAAGTTTTAACTGTTTCAAGACTCACTTTTAAATCTTCTCACAAATCAATTTCGTTACATGCGTCAAAAAAAATCGTCACTGGTAGTATACCCAGAAGAAAACACGTAGGAAATGTCATTTAATTTTCTAATAGTATTTATTTTAAAATTTTATATAACATAATAATTATTAATATAAATGGTTATTAAATATCTGTCAACCCTCGCCTCATTGAGAGTTCGCGTGATCTGATAAATTTAATGAAATGATGACAATAAAACGAGGAGGCGGCGATGGGATGCATCATCAACACTTGGTCTTATTCACAGGGAAAAAAACTGGGGTCAACAGGAATCAGAGGTCAGTGACTGTTTGACTAAGACACGGACTGTTTAATGATTGTCGTGGACAATCAAAAAATCTTCCATATTCAATTTAACAACGAGCTTTTAGTGTTCGTAATTACTTCTAAAAAAGAATAATTATTCAAGATCTGATTTAAAAAATAAAAAAACACATCTTTTCTAACATACATTTATAGCGCCTGTATACGTGCATGGATTTACTGGCACCAATAGTGTGTGAATTAAAGTTTCTCAACCTTTTTACACATGCAGATCAACGTAAATAGGAGAAACGAAAATAAAAAATGACGTCTGATCGCAGTTAGAGTTGGGTCGAATACCCGAGAAAATCTCAATCTCGAGATTCGGGATTTCCAGAAAAGAATTTTCGGGAATTCTCGTCATATCGGGAAATTTAACAAAAAACTGTAAAAATCCTAAAATCAGTGTAAATACAGACAAATTCCAAAAAATATGATTTTTTTTTATTTATATAAGAAGACAGACAAAATAGAAGTAGGAAAACAAAAATAATTCAAAACATTACTTATTAAATCAAAAAACAAAGACCATCAATCGCGTACGCTTTTGAGACACAATATTCCTTGATGTTGCAAAAATTGCGCTCATTTTGAGTCGACGTTGGCTTAATTATTGTGTTAAACGCCCCGATCAGTCGTTGAACGTTTTGTGTTTTCTGTCCACTTTTTTCGTATAGAAAATCGTTTTTTCAATTAATATTTGATAATAAAGAAATCCCGAATCTCAAGAAAAGGTTCTCAAGATCCGGGATTTCCCGAAATGTTAAAAATTTCAATTCTCGGGATTCGGGATGGAAAATCTCGAAAATTTCTCGAGAATTCCCGTCGGGAAATTCCCGAAACCAACTCTAATCGCAGTTGATTTCGTCACGTAAAAATCATTAATCTATTTTAAGAACAAAAACACAATGTACAAACACTTGCAGGTGCACGGGTTTTGAAGATTTTATTGGAATTTTTAGCATACGCATTTGGGCGCCAAAAATTCTCGGACCACACAGAAAATATCTGCTGACCACCGGTTGAGAAGCACTGAATTTCTGTTCCTATTTCTCTATTTTCTATTCATTGATTTAAAACACAAAAACCGATAGTCAATAATAATGCAATTTGATAAGCATTTCATGTAGGACCTAATAGTTTAAAATATCGCAATTAGGTAGGAGGCCCGTAGCTTAATTGGTTAAAGAATATTGGCGCGATACCAGTGGATTCTTCTCTTCTTGGTCGTACACTCATAGCTGAGGATCGTGACCACTTTTTAATTTTGCCATCCTTTGAGTGACCAAAGAGTTTCCATCCTTCTCGATCTTCCGCTTCTCTCAGGGCAGAATGAATGGTGTTAGCTCCCGTTAGCTCTTTCACTTGGTCGGTCCAGCGCGTAGACGCTCTTCTTCTGCTTCGCCTTCCCTAGAGACCACCCTAAACCACCCGTCTCTCCAGGTTGTCCGGTTCGCGCCGGACAATATGTCCAAAAAACTGCAGAAAACCAGTGGATGTACGGGTTCAAATCCCGCCGGGCATAGTATTTTTTCAAAAGTGATTTATTCTAGTGGGTATATATATATATATATGGGGATAAACAACTCAATCCGTGTCAGTATATTAATCGGCGATATTAAATATCCATTTCCCGTAGTGTCTAATGTCCAAAACGGATTTATATATTTTTTTAAATAAATATAAAAAAATATTAAAACTATGAATTAGTCAAAAATCTGTACGAGGAAAAATTGGAAACTTATTAAACTAAATTTTAATAATAAATATGACTATAAAATAAATGTAATAAAAACGTAACTGTGGACATAAATATGTAACAAATTCAGATTTTTTTTACAATTATTATAAGTTTATATTTGACTTATTTTTTTTCTTTTTAATGTTTTCAGATACATATTTATAAACGCTACACTTCAGCTGAGGCATGGTCTAAAAAGATCGTGACTACGCGACGCGCAGATTATGCAGACGACGTGTGACGAACAAAACATAATTTGTCATAAAAATTCAACATGCGTCCATTTAATGTTATGTTTATTGTTATTTAAGTAATAATAATAATATATTCATTGACATGTTTTGTTTTTCGAGTAAGTACATAACGTTTTTTTAGTCATCTTTACACGATTTAAGAATATATTCCTCCGACGCCATCATAAAACAAATTGACGTGCTCACAGGTCGACATTCGCTCTCCGATTGGCAACGCGTGCGAAATTACGTCCCACCTATTACTGAAAATTATTTGCCGTTTCACAGAAGTATGCTCTTAATTAATACAGTTGAAATTGTAAATTATCAAAAAAATGTCTCAAATTGCATGCTTCGTATTTTTCCGCTAGATGCCTCTGGTAGGTAGAAGTACTATAATGGAATGTTACATTTTCAAATCTTGCGAATTATTCGTTGAATAAAAGAAATGGTATAACATAACATAATGATGTAGATATGTCAGTTTGAGGTCACGTTATGTCATATAAATCCAACCTATTAACCTAGTGGGGGTGTACCCATCATTACAGCAACCGGGTGTAATTATTAACTGTCACAAAAATAATAGTGGGAAGTTGTTAGTATAATAACACCGCAATTATCGCAGACGTAGCCGCCATCTTTGACTTAAAAAAACATAATGTCGCGTTTGTCGTGACAGTGAGTGGCTTGCTGACATGACATCGGCATGCGAGCAGTCTTTTCGGTCGATAGTCATTATTTGGTTTGATTTACTTCGCCAGATTGCTAGCCAGGAAGTGGCATTGTCATGGCTGTATCGATATAGCGTTTGGAGAGCACATTTCAACATCACGCATATACGGTAAATGATCAAACCCTACATACTAGGGAACACAGAATTAATGGGAACTGAAATATCTAACGGGTGTGGAGAAACAGGTAACCGATCTCGTGTGTGGAAGAATATGGGATAAACTTAAACACGTGCAAAGAATACGCTTATCTTTAGTTCCACCAACTGCTCTCGTTTTATACAATATTGTACGTCTATAATGTGTGGTTCATTGTCGTAGGACATTCACACATTCAAAACCCTGCGTTAAAATGTAGTGTATTGGGGAATAGCCTATAGGAATTTTATTTATTAATCTGTTCTGTGGTTCATTCAGCTGCCCATGCAGAGAGTAATGCCAAATCCTACTATATCAGAGTAAAATGTTGTATTTGTTGTATATACTCGTATAATATAGTGAAGTTCATATATATTTTTTAAATTAGTGGAAGAGTAAAATGTTGTATTTGTTGTATATACTCGTATAATATAGTGAAGTTCATATATATTTTTTAAATTAGTGGACGAATTTTATTGCGTTTCTCACGAAAAAGAGTAAATAATATGCCCCATTAGTGTGTTTTGTGATCTTTTTATTAATAATCGTTCAGATTGTTCACAATTACTATCAAAACGAACCCAGAGTAAATATTCGTCTTCACAATATCTTTTCACTTATACACATTCAAACTATAATAACGTACTTACTTCACCATGTTCGATCCTGAGAGGACCCTATGAGCCTCCACAGGGTGGATGTTATATTAACAGTTTTTGTTTACGAGAAATGGATGTTAGCCACTTGGTCAACCTATTAGGTCCATACTACTCCAAACGCAAATTGAAAAATAATATATTACATATTTGCCAGACCCAGGATTAGAAACTGGGACCCACGACATTATAACCCGACGCTTAAGCCACTCGACCATCGTGGACTGTTAAATTGTTCGTTGGCTCGACTCTGCAGACCCATGAATCTTCACGGTGATCAAGTGGAGCTGTTTTTTCATCTTAGCTCTTTTAAATTACCTAAGTTTGTCCAAAATTTATCACTCATTGTAACAGGGCGACAGTATTTTTTACAACGTTTTTATTAGCTCGTATTCTTATATGTCCGGTGGTTGTTTATCCGGTACAAATATTGCAATCGATTTTTAACTAACTTCCCGACTAGTTAGACATTTGAAACTTTTAGAATATATCAGAACACGATGCCAATGCATTCTTTTAATACTTTTAGCCATCTTTAAGTAGAATTGAATACATTTTCAGTTAATTATGTTTTGTATGAAAAGTTATTTCGGAAGGAATCCGTAATCCAATCCACTATTATTGGTTGCTAAGTGCGTGGTCCTAGTAACTAAATTATTAATATATACGTGCGTTACTATGGAAATCAAAATGACTTTTCAGTATTCTATATTTCTTTGTTTGTTTGTTTGTTTTTTATTTACTTCATATCAAGTACAAGTTTGAGCATATTAAGCATAATAATTGAACAAAAAATTTAAAAATGTTGTATGTAAAAAGATCTTTTTATCTTGTAATTATTATTGATTTTTTTTCTTATAATGCGCATCTTCTCTTCATATTTTTTTTATGTTTTTCGTTATTATAAAATACTACCTATGAGTTTTTTTCTTTTAATCATTATGGTTTATTATCTATCTGCAATGTATTTTTACAACGTTTTTCTTAGCTCGTATTATTATTTGTCCGGTGGTCGTTTGTCCGGTACAAATCTTGCAATCGATTTTTTACTAACTTCCCGACTAGCTAGACATTTAAAACTTTTAGGATATATCAGAACACGATGCCAATGAATTTTTTAATACTTTTAGCCATCTTTAAGTAGAATTGAATACATTTTAGTTAATTCTGTTTTGTATGAAAAGTTATTTCGGAAGAAACCCTTAATCCAATCCACTATTATTAGTTGCTAGGGGGTCTGGGGTCCTAGCAACTAAATAAATACTAATATATACGTGCGTTACTATGGAAATCAATATGACATTTCAGTATTATTTCTATCAAGTACATTTTTTTTGATCGTTTAAGCTAGCAAGTCAAGTATATAATGATTCAACAGAAAATTTTAAAACGTTGTATATAAAAAGTTCTTTTTATCTTGTAATTATTCATAACTTATTGAATATTTAATGTAATTTGATTTACATATGATTTCTGTGTTCGCCTGAGTTATTGGGACAATCTTAACTTGTTATTTTATTTTATGGCTCATTATATTGTACTTATTGTTTTGCGATTGTTGGTTGACGTAAATAAAATAAAAAATGCCCAACACCCACACCTACTGTTTTTTTTTAAATTTCTCTTCATTATAGGTCTATTTTCAAATAAATAAATTAGGATTGGTATCACACATTTATTTAACACTGATTTCGCTTTAGTCACAATGTGATGTCACATTTGTAGATGTAGTAGGTAATCATAATTTGACCGAGTCACTTTCTCATGTAAACGCTTCGCCAGGATTATAAAAAGTAGCGGAAAACGGTGTAGCCATTTTGTTTCCGAAATAGACTTCAAACAAAATGGACAATTTAAAGGCAAGTCGGTATTATCTATCTATACTATAAATATTCTATAGGCATACAAGTAAGAGAAAAATTCAAGATGTGGGCATCGTGAAGTGGGCCCCAAGGCTAGGATATTTGGCGGGCCCCCCTACCTATCGCTAAGGATAAAGGCAGTGTGATGCTCTACAGTATCGTTTTCCAAATGGTATAGGTACGCGGTCAAATTAATGTTATATTTAGTGCTTTATTGTACATTTTAATACATCCATTTGAATTATGGAAATACGTTAAAGTTCCCACCACCACCCGTCATATATGCACAGCCGTGGATATGCACGGCCGTTTTCCATGACGCTTTAAACAAGTCTGAAAGAAGTGATTTTAAGTGCTCATTCCGTCCCGAGACGGAGCCGCACGGGACTGATGCTGCAACCATGCACCGTAGTGCTTAAAGAAGAAAGTTAAGAAAGATTTTTTTTGTTTTTGGACTGGCTCTGCTGTCCGCTGACGTTAAGCACCCTATGTACCCGCATACTGAGTGTGTCGAGTATTGATACACAATTAAAAATTGTATCGTACAACCACATAATTTATAGTACGAGGGTGGGTCAATAAGTCCTTAGAAAAGCCGACAGGTGGCGCGACTAGTACTGTAAGCGGTTTGTTTTCATGCAGCGGCACTACCGATTCAGTATGCTGCGAAGTTTCAATCAGATTGGTCGGGTTGTTGTTTTTTATTTTCGTACATTTAAAAAAATAATTTGCTTGTTTACAAAAATGGAGAAAATTGAGTTTAGAGCTGTTATTAAACATTTTAATATAAAAGGGTTAACAGCAAAGGAAATAAAAAATGAGTTGGATTTAGTTCACGGCATATCTGCTCCTTCACTTGCAACTATTTATAACTGGTTAAATGAATTTAAACGTGGTCGTACATCAACAAAGGATGAACCACGCTCAGGACGTCCTGTAGAGGTGACTACACCAGAAATGATCAATAAAATCCACGATATGGTGTTAAGTGACCGAAGATTAAAGTTGAGTGAGATAATTGAGGTTACAGGGATCTCAAAAGGTAGCGTCATTTCTATTTTACATGACAAATAGGGCATGAAAAAAGTTTCTGCAAGATGGGTGCCGCGTTTGCTCACAGTCGACAATAAACGCAATAGGGTGGTGGCCTCTAAAGCCCTGTTGTCGCTCATGCAACGCAATCCGGATGAATTTTTTCGTCGCTTTGTGACTGTAGATGAAACATGGATACACCACTATACTCCCGAGATGAAAGAACAGTCAAAGCAGTGGATTGCGAAAGGCGAACCATGTCCAAAGAAGGCGAAAACCGTAAAATCAGCTGGTAAGGTTATGGCTACTGTATTTTGGGATGCACGTGGAATTATTTTCGTTGACTATTTGGAAAAAGGAAAAACAATAACAGGGGATTATTATGCATTTTTATTGGACCAGCTAAAAAACGAAATTGAAGAAAAACGGCCTCATTTAAACAGGAAAAAAATCCTCTTTCATCAGGACAATGCCCGTGTTCACACATGTTTACGATCAATGGCTAAAATTGAAGAATTGAAGTTCGAATTGGTCGACCACCCACCGTATTCGCCAGATTTAGCCCCCAGTGACTTTTTCCTTTTCCCAAACTTAAAAAAATGGCTAAGTGGACAACGTTTTTTTTCAAATGAAGAAGTCATCGATCGGACAAATGCTTATTTTGAGGACCTTCCAAAAACTTATTTTTCTGACGGTTTAAAAAAAATGAGAAACGTCTAACCAAGTGTATTGAGCTCCAAGGAGATTATGTTGAGAAATAAAAAAAAAATACAAAAATAAAAACTGTTTTAATGCTTTTTTCTAAGGAATTATTGACCCACCCTCGTACCTATTGTCGAAGAAAAATAGCACTGCAGGCTACTTACTATTAAAGCAAATTTGTGATATGTGTTTATCTCACTTATCTGGTCGACTCGCCTCACCGGGCCCCCAGGCTAGAGCCCTGTCAGCCCACCCCTTGTGGGGGCCATGCATATTACTAATACACCTCAGCATGGCCCTAACATCCTGAATCGGGCTCCCAGGCTATGATCTTTGGCGGGCCCGATACCTATCGCTGAGGTCAAAAGCAGTGTGACTCTCACAAGTAGTGTTTTCCAAATGGTGTTCTAGGTAAAATTAATTATTTTTTAGTACATCCATTTGAATAATAAAATAGTTGAGTATCGACAAACAAAAATCAAAAATAATTACAAGATAAAAAGAACTTTTTATATACAACGTTTTCAAATTTTCTGTTGAACCATATAAACTTGACTTGACTAGCTTAAACGATCAAAAAAATTTGTACTTGACATGTCATATTGATTTCCATAGTAACGCACGTATATATTAATAATTTAGTTGCTAGGACCCCAGACCCCTAGCAACCAATAATGGTGTCGAAATAACTTTTCATACAAAACAGAATTAACTGAAAATAAATTCATTTCTACTTAAAGATGGCTAAAAGTATTAAAAAAATGCATTGGCACCGTGTGTCTAGTTAGTCGGGAAAATAGTTAAAAATCGATTACAAGATAAGTACCGGACAAAGAACCACCGGACAAATAAGAACACGAGCTAAGAAAAACGATGTAATTACTTCGCTCAACCACATATTTTAAAATGGTAATATTCATAAACTGAAATAGCTCCGTAGGCGACTATTTTTACTATCAGAGAAAACTTGTGATGTATGTTTATAAATACTACTTATCTGGTGAACCTTCCATGCCGAGCTCTCGGGCTACAGCCTTGTCAACCCACCGTTTATGGTGGCCATGCACCTCAGTGCCTATTCGAGATTTTACCGTGCTGATGCTATGAAAAACTGTGATCCTCTGATTATTATAAATCAAACTTTTCAATATATTCTTCGGTATTGATTCTATTTACAACAGATTGTATATTACCATGTTCAATACGCCTTTAGACAATCAAGGGTACTGTTCGGTTATACGGAATACAGCGGAAAACTCATTTTGAAAATAGCCGATAAACTGGATTATTTGTTAGTTTGGGTTAGTTTAGGTTAGGTTAGGTCGGATTAAGTTACGTTAGGTTTGGTTAGGTTAACCTAACAAATAATCCAGTTTATCGGCTATTTTCAAAATGCGTTTTCCGCTGTATTCCGTATAACCGAACAGTACCAAATCAAGTATTGCAATATACCTTGTTGTGTCGAGTGCTCAATTCGCTTTTATATTTTTTATAATTTTAATTGTTCATTTTATTTGACTATTTCTGTTTTTTTTCAAATGATAACTTGTATTTTGCTTTTTCATAATATGTAATATCTATTTTACAACGTTTTTATTAGCTCGTATTCTTATTTTTCCGGTGGTTGTTTATCCGGTACAAATCTTGCAATTGATTTTTAACTGACTTCCCGACTAGCTAGACATTTGAAGCTTTTAGAATATATAGGATCACGATGCCAATGCATTCTTTTAATACTTTTAGCCATCTTTAAGTAGAATTGAATTCATTTTCAGTTAATTCTGTTTTGTATGAAAAGCTATTTCGGAAGAAATCTGTAATCCAATCCACTATTATTGGTTGCTAAAGGAGTGGTCCTAGCAACTAAATTATTAATAAATACGTGCGTTACTATGGAAATCAAAATGACATTTCAGTATTCTATATTTGATTGTTTGTTGCAAAATAGCAAAAAAATGATTTGTTGACAATTGCCTTATTTGTCCTAAATTATTATTACATAGAATTGCCAAATTATGATTCAACAGAAAATTTAAAAACGTGGTTTATAAAAAGTTCTTTTTATCTTGTAATTATTTTAAATCATGTGGGTTACTTATTTAGTAAAATAATAGTTTAAATAGTTATTAATAATACATAAAAATAACAACTATGAAAATTCTGGCCATTTGCTACGTCTAGAAGCGAATATGGAAAACATGTATTTAAATATATGAAAAATTATACCAAATCACGACATTTCGGGACCGGGAAATGTTCAACAAAGGCCGTATAATATATTAACATTCCCACCTACGCCGTTGAATAAATTAGAAACGATACGAGAAACGTGTCTGTTTTTTTTCAGGCCTGGCAATAAACGTTTAATTAGAAGACGGTTCTGTTTTCCAATGGCTGCATTCTGGAAGGCTTTCGCGCTCCAAATGTCAGGGTTCAAGTGTCAAACGCGTACAGCCTGCGAAGTTTTTAACCCGCCCGAGAGAAATTATTTCGCTCACCCGCTTTGGAGTATGCGAGCGCCGTTCGCAGTACCGTATGAATGGGGTGGCCTTTAGCTTTAGGGTTTCAAAAAAGATTATCTATATTATAGGAACCATCCGTTTAGTTTTTCGACCTTTTTTGTAATTCATCATCATCACCATCGCCAACTGAGGGTGTTTCAAATTCAAATTTATTTAATTTTCATAATAAATAGTAAACTTCCCAAATTACAAATTAAAGACTCGCAATATTACATTTAAAAATAATTACAAGAAAAAAGAACTTTTTATATGCAACGTTTTTAAATTTTCTGTTGAATCATATAAACTTGACTTGACTAGCTTAAACGACCAAAAAAATTGTACTTGACATGTCATATTGGTTTCCATAGTAACGTACGTATATATTATTAATAATTTAGTTGCTAGGACCCCCTAGCAAACAATAATGGTATCTAAATAACTTTTCATACAAAACAGAATTAACTAAAAATTAATCCAATTCTACTTAAAGATGGCTAAAAGTATTAAAAAATGCATTCTCGTCGTGTCCTGATATATTCTAAAAGTTTCAAATGTCTAGCTAGTCGGGAAGTTAGTTAAAAATCGATTGCAAGATTTGTACCGGACAAATAAGAATATGAGCTAAGAAAAACGGTGTAATAAAGAAATACCTAGTATTAAAACAATATAAAAAACAAATAAAATGACGCAGTATTAGAAAAACATTGAATTTAATGGCCCACCAAACCTCACCCGTCCCGCACCACACCCGGTATTAATCAGGCGTATCATGGAACCCTACGTTTGTTGTGAAGCATCATTTTTATTTTTATGACTGGGAATGTCTCAGGAGCAGTTACCCAAGACTAAGGTCGCCATGCACTCAAATGTGCTTTGACTTAATTTACATGACTTTAAGTTAAGGCCGCAGTCCGAAACGTAGGTATGCGATTTGTCGATAGCAGCTTTAGATGTTTCAAACTAAAAAGTCGCATTCGACCAATCTGCGGAGCTCTATTTGGCAACGTGTGTTTTGTGAATAATGATGATGTCACATCGACGTATTTGACACGTTGCAGACGAGACGAGTTTTGATATGCGTGGCGGCTACGTCGGAAAAAATACGTGGTAAAATATATTAGATCTAGCGTGCTGGATGAATGTTTCCAATAGTTTTTTTCTGCCACTTACATCCGCTTAGATCTGATGATAGTTGAAAGTCTAAAAAGATAAGTGGGTACCAAATTTCAAGAAAGTTGATCAACCTT
This sequence comes from Rhyacophila brunnea, assembly GCF_057557595.1. Taxonomy (NCBI): domain Eukaryota; kingdom Metazoa; phylum Arthropoda; class Insecta; order Trichoptera; family Rhyacophilidae; genus Rhyacophila; species Rhyacophila brunnea. The sequence continues at coordinate 21,745,900 of NW_028232904.1, read as the reverse complement.
TAAGTTGAATTGAACGAAGTAGTGGTTCTTTCTACTTTTGTCGATTCAACTGTGAATCATTATTCGAGTGAACTAATCGCCTAGCAAATTGCCTAGTGTAACCAAAGTGATAACAACTTGCATTTTGCATTGACACGTCAAACTTGTTTGTTGTACTGAACGCCATCTTGATTACCAGTATCAGTTCAATTTAAATTGGTACTTGGGATAATTTTTTTCTACTTCTTGTTAAACATTCAGCTGACAGTTGAACGACAAAATATTGTCACAGCGTCTTAAAAATACCAATTAGTGAAATTAAAATACAAAATAACGAACTTTGGTGTCCGTCTGCGACCTTTTTTCGTAAAAGTCAACTACTTGAATCCTGCTAGCTATCTGGGTACATGTAAATTCTACGTAAAACACTTCACCGTGGCACAGTTCGCCGTGAGCTTTCTTATCCGAAAGAGATGACCGTATATTATACGGTCTCCAATTTTATTATATTCTATTATTATAGTTGGAGCTAATGTCATTGGTTGGAGCGGACCCTTTTTTGAGTTGCTCCGCTCCAGCTCCACTCCGGGACCTAATACTTGCTCCGGCCCCGCTCCGGGATCTGCTCTGCTCCGGGTAAAAAGATTTAAATACAAATCTTGAAAAAATAAAAAAAAATAAGTAGTTTTAAAATAATCGTCGTTTTCATTATTAAGTAATTCTATTAAACAAAATTCCGAAAGCAAATCGTCTCTCATTATTTGCCTCTTCTGTCAAAAAAGTGAGGTTATTTATCACTCGGCAGTGTTGCCATATTTCAAATATTTCTAGTGTTGCAAAGTGTGAAAATATACGATGTTCATTGGATGAAAGGAAATTAGAACGAAAATTTAATAATAAAAAAAAAACATCCGGAGCAGTGGAGCACTACAAATTTTCGGTGCTCCGGCTCCGCTCCTGCTCTGAGCTCTGCTCCAACGCACTAATTCAATTTTCATAGCTGATTTTGGCAACATTCATGAATTCAAGAATGAAAACCTAACCTAACCTAACAAATAATCCAGTAAGTATATCGGCTTTTTTCAAAATTTGTTCGCTGCTGGCTTCCGATAAAGTGTAAACTGACAATAACCATGTTTTATTTAGACATGAATATTATTTAAGTACTATACGACCCAAAAAGGTTGGACGGTCTTTAATATGCGACCATATATTTCCGATACATCATTTCACGGTGAAGTGTGATACGGCGAACTGCATACGTACAATTTTCCGGACACGTAGCTATCTATCACGCAGTAGAATTACCGATAGATCAATATTACACTAAATGCTTAACTGTCAAACTACGTATAGAGTACTATATAAAATTAGTTAGTTTTACATAGGCGCACACAAGGGGGCGTTTTTCCCCCTCAGAAACGGAAAAACATATAAATTATTTAGGTAAATGGAATATTACTTCTTCCTCGTTAGGACGAGGATCTGAGGATCTGAGGATCCGTGACCCGGATGATTTGATTTGGCTGTTGAAAAGCCTTTTTCATAGGTTGGGTCAAATCCTCTCGTCATTCTACGACATGCAAGAACTGTGGCAACTGGCATGCGAAACTCATAAATTGATGCAATTATCTGAGCCACGCAATGTTTGCTTGGCTAAAACAAGACGGCGCGGATGACACAAACGGACACAAACGATTCTAATAATAATGACTGTTGAGTCACGCAGATTTGTTAACCACTCGTGGATGCGATAAATCGTAGGTGAACATCTTTAGTTATACCTGCAGGCCAGGTGTTGATTGTTTGAGTCAAAGTGCGGAGTGTCTGGTACTGATGAAGGTTGAAGGTAGGCTGTTAAGACCGAACATGAATTGTGCATACTAAACTTTGTCAGTCATACTTATTTGTTTTCATTTAATTAAAAATTCAAATTGCAGATAGTGCTGGTTAGTTTATTAAATTCAATTAAACCCTGCCTAAACCACACCAAAATAGTTTCGGTATGCTATGGGCAATACGACCAAAAAAAGTGAACACTTTTTCAGTCATATTAATTTGTTTTCGTTTATTAATAAAATTAAGAAAATAATTAAGATACATAGTGATGGTTAGTTTTTTTAAATCCATTAAGCCCTGCCTAAACCAAACAACCAAACCATAATAGATAAAAATATTTTTTTATCTATAAAAAAATCTAATAATCTGAAATTATGTATGATGTAATGGTATAATTTTAGATATTTTACAAATATTATAAATTATTGCTTTGTTTAATTGATTTTAAAAAAAAACTAACTAACATCTTCGAAAACCATCTGCAATTTGTAGTCTAGTGTGCACTATGTATGTTGGATCTTAACAATCTACCTCCACCTTTCGCCAGTGGTGTCTGGGTATGGGGTATGTACCTATAAAAGTGCGATATTCCGCAATTGAAGCGGCTAGAATCTAAAGATAAATATGGACGTCAGTGATCTGATAGATTTTGTTAAACCTGCTCCTTAAGGGGGGACATGCTCAGCGTAAGTCAAAATGGAGCTTTTATTCTATTTTCAAAGCATGATCATGGAGATTCCTTAAATGTTGTAGATAATCTATTTATATAATTTTGAAGCCAAATTATCCTTTATATTTATTTTAAACATTTGATGACTGCATAAAGTATTTTTATTGCATAAAATAGTATTTTTTTAAACACGCTGAGCACGTCCGCCTTTAAGAAGATAAAAAGAACTTTTTATATACAACGTCTTTAAATTTTCTGTTGAATAATATAAACTTGACTTGACTAGCTTAACAGATCAAAAAAATTGTACTTGATAGAAATACTGAATAATGAAATGTCATTCCATATTGATTTCCATAGTAACGCACGTATATATTATTAATAATTTAGTTGCTACGACCCCCTAGCAAACAATAATGGTATCGAAATAACTTTTCATACAAAACAGAATTAACTAAAAATGAATCCAATTCTACTTAAAGATGGCTAAAAGTATTTAAAAAATGCATTGGCATCGCGTTATGATATATTCTAAAAGTTTCAAATGTCTAGCTAGTCGGGAAGTTAGTTAAATATCGATTGCAAGATTTGTACTGGATAAACAACCACCGAACAAACAAGAATACGAGCTAAGAAAAACGTGGTAAAATAGTATGATTTTTTTGTAAATGGACCCCCATTTTTCTGTTTTCGCGTTTTACATAACGTCGACATATTTGCATTTGGGTCTAAGCTGATGTAGACGGTGGACGACCTATGTATGCAACATATTATAATATACATAACATACACAGGTAAAGTATGTATCCCAGTAGCAAAGCGGTTAGATTCAGCTATTGATTATCTACTTAAAAAGTGCGTGGGGCCAACAGTTTTGTAAAAGTGTACATTTCACAGTGAGATACGTGGAATCATTTACACACGATGCCATCAAAAATTCACAACACGCAACTCGACTCTGACATATTTACTCTGATATGTTGTTTACTTTGAAGCAATTTGGGAGTGATATTATATAATATTATAATATTATACTTTGTATTTTGTGACACCTGAGACTTTCCCGGCCAAGCATTCAATTCAATTCATTTTAACAAGTGTTTTTTTTTTGTTGTCACTTAGATAGAATTTACGAAACGGTTAACTGTCAAGGTTAGGGATTGCAATAACGGTATTTCAAAACCGTTATTAAATTATTTATTGATACCGAAATAGCGATATTTTACATCGTTTTTATTAGCTCGTATTCTTATATGTCCGGTACAAATCTTGCAATCGATTTTTAACTAACTTCCGACTTGCTAGACATTTAAAACTTTTAGAATATATCAGAACACGATGTCAATGCATTCTTTTAATACTTTTAGCCATCTTTAAGTAGAATTGAATTCATTTTCAGTTGATTCTGTTTTGTATGAAAAATTATTTCGGAAGAAATCCGTCATCCAATCCACTATTATTGGTTGGTTGGTTGGTTAAGTGGGTGGTCCTAGCAATATACGTGCGTTAATATGGAAATCAAAAAGAACAATTCAGTATTCTACATTTGTTTATTTGTTTGTTTTTCATTTATTTCATATCAAGTACAAGTTTGAGCATATTGAGCATAATAATTCAACAGAAAATTTAAAAACGTTGTATATATTAAGTTATTTTTATCTTGTAATTATGTGGTATTAAGAAAGCGTACACGTTTATGTTTTTCAAAAATTAATTTAAAGTTATTTTTTCATTACTTACTACTACACCCACCCACGATGGCCGCGCGGCTTAAGCGTTGGCCTATTGCCTCGTGGGTCCCAGGTGCGAATCCTGGGTCTGGCAAGTACACATATTGTTTTTTCAATTTGTGTGTGTGTCAGAGTATGGACCTAATAGGTTGAGCAAATGGCTGACATTCATTTCTCGTAAAAACGAAATCTGTCAATACATGATCCTATTAGGATCGGAAATGGTCGAAAGAAAGAAAAAATATTTTATGTTAAATTTAGTGTACAGGCTTTACGCTGCTGAAATGCAAATATATTGACTGAAACCAACAAAAATTAAATAAAACTAAAACAAAATCCCTCAAATATACTGTCGCGATGAATTAACATAATATTTCGAAAAATAAAATATTTCCTATTGTTCTATAACTTACCTACTATTGATTCAACGCTGATACTACATCCAAGAAGCGTTGAATTTGAGAGAGATTTTTGTTATAGTATTTTTTTAAAGTCAGCAGTTCTACAATATTACATATTTTTTATAAAAGTCAACATAATAAACGTAATTAGGTACTTTAGGTTTCGATAAAATAATGTTTTAAATTGATTTTAATAACTATATTTATCAATAGGTGCTTATGGCTACGGCCGTATGTTGTAGCTTAACCACTAGGAAATGCCAATAGAAATGGCGTATTTCAAAAAAATACTACCTTATTCTTAGGTCAATAATTATTATAAAACAATCATTAGTCGTAGGATGTTTTATCCCATTTGAATGGTCAAAAAATAGCTTTAAATCAGTATCTTTAGAATTATCTTCAAATGTGGTAATATTGCCCATCTTTTGAATAATAAAATGCCTAATTCTTGTCAAATTTGGGATCACAGAGATTATAAACATAATTTTTTATCGTAAATATTTCACTATAATATTGTCAACATAAATTTTACTAATTTAAAAAAATCTTAATACCACTGCACATGGATGTACTGAAATATGACTATATTCTAAAACATTAGAGCGAGAGGTTTAAAAGAATACTATTTTATGTAATAAAAATACTTTATGCAGTCGTGATATGTTTAAAATAAATATAAAGGATAATAAGGCTTCCAAATTATATAAATAGATTATCTACAACGTTTAAGAAATGTTCAGGCGAATGCTTTGAAAATACCATAAAAACTCCTTCGACCTTCGTTGGGGATGTGGGCCCTTTAGAGCTAGAAAATTACACCAGATTTGCTTAAAAACCAACATACTGGTATTCTGTACCTTATATATCTAAATGCCCAATTATTACGTACAAAATGGTGAACGAAATTACGTTTGTTCTTGTAAAACAATGTTTTTCATTACGACATATTTTTTTGAAATGCTAGTTTCTACAATTTTTTTTGAATTCTTAAAATATATAGCATTTTTTTGGCATCTAGCTTATTTTATTACCTTGTCTGACTAATTTTTATGAATGACAGTCGGCAACACTGGAAACCCTACTCATCGGATATCAATACCTACATGTAGTTTTTGGCATGAATGTTTTACGCTCCCATAGCGCATTTTTTTATAGAATGTAATGACAAATCCTACTATGGCACAGCTCACACGGACTGCAACTATTTTACAACGTTTTTATTAGCTCGTATTCTTGTTTGTCCGGTGGTTGTTTGTCCAGTAGAAATCTTCCAATGGATTTTTAACTAACTTCCCGACTAGCTAGACAATTGAAACTTTTAGAATATATCAGAACACGATGCCAATGCATTTTTTTAATACAAGCCATCTTTAAGTAGAATTGATTTCATTTTCAGTTAATTCTGTTTTGTATGTTTCGGAAAAAATCGTTAAAAGTAATATTTACTACTCACTGTTATTGGTTGCTAAGTGGGTCCTAGCAACTAAATTCTTAATATATACGTGCGTTACTATCGAAATCAAAATGAAATGTCAAAACGACATTTCAGTAATCTATATTTGTTTGTTTTTTATTTACTTCATATCAAGTATGTACAAGTTTGAGCATATTGAGCATTAATAATTAAACAGAAAATTTTAAAATGTTGTATATAAAAAGTTCTTTTTATCTTGTAATTATTTATTATGTACGTTGGTTGTTGGAATTTATGGTTTATATTTGATTTTTTGTCGAAGTGAGGCTGAAGATCATACAGTGCCATGGATCTTCGAGTTCACAAACCCGCCATTGCAGAAGAGATTAATATTGTTACTAATTTGGTAAAATCGCTTTCAAATTTATAATATAATTTATATATATAATACGATTATATAATTCCCTCCAGTTACAGCCAAACAACTGATATTTTTATAATAAACCGTCAACCGTAGTAATAATACATTAAACGGAAATGGGTGAATTTTTCATATATAAAGCGACATTAAATCCACACTTACACTTTCAAACGTTTTTATATCCATGCAATTACAGCAATTTTTATAAATGCATGCATGTGTGTGTAAAGGAGGGACACAATTTATGAGAGATATGCCCTTAAACCTGTGGGGATTTATCTTTAAAATTACACGATTGTTTTTTTTTATTACTTATTTAAATGTTATTCTTATATTTCATCCTCGTTTGTTCATTAGATGAAGCAAATGTAAACCACAACTTTAAATGGATGGTGAAATAAACAAATGGTTTTCTTAATTTTGATAAAAACATAGTTCTATAATTTCAACTAATAAACGAATATCTATATAAATTGACAACTCATTAATACCATGCACACATTTGAAGAGGAAGAATGTATACCCAAGAAATAATTTGATGGGTAACTCGCTTTATAGCTGATTTTGAAAAAAATCATAAATTCAAGAATGAAAACCTAACCTAACCTAACAAATAATTCTGTAAAGCGTAAACTGACAAGAACCGTGTTTTATTTAGACATGAATTTTATGTCAGTACTATACAATGACATTATTAATGGACAACGCACTCAATACAGTAGATAGCAAGTAAATTCGCACATGTATAGGTAGACGTCACGCAATTTCCATTATGCGATATCACGCATCGGGAATTTATAGCAATATGACCTTTATTGTAATGGCGTTAGAACAGTGTTTCTAGTTTCTTAGTTTAGTCATTTGAGAGAACCCGTCCGAACCGAACCATTCGGCAGATCCGACAAAAAGCATCGGGAATTTATAGCAATATCACCTTTATTGTAATGGCGTTAGAACAGATTATGCCATTCGGCAGACCCGACAAAACAGTGAGTGTCATTTTTCTTCCAGATGCTTCGACCATATTAATGTCATTGGTAACTCGATATTCGAAAGCGCAGCTGTTTTTAAGTAGGTAAGTACATGAAAATCATCATCTGCTAAAAGAAAGAAATGAATCTTGAAATTGATTGTCGACTTGGTCAACCAGACGGCACGTAGCAATTCCATTAATACGTAACGAACTATATATAAAATAATCTAACAACGGCTTCAGCTAATTTGGTATAATTCACGCATATAACACATATAAACGTTTACACATGTACCTATTGTAAGTAACACACACATTGTCAAAACCTGAGGCAATGGATATAATAGTCTGGCAAGTTTAGTATACGGTTGCTCTAAAATTCCTTCTTTAAGCTACAAGGTGCATGGTTGCTACACCAGTCCCGTGCAGCTCCGTTTCGGGACAAGCAAGTGTGGCACTAATTTTTTTTTCATTCTGACATGTTTATAGCGTCATGGAAGGCGGTCGTGCAGAAATTGCGGCTACATATACGTGACGGGTGGAGATGGGGTAACTCAAATCATTGCTCTTCGTAAGGTGTCACGATTCTCTACCATAAAACAGCACCGTCGGAATACAACCATCGAATAGAAGGCATTTGATTTTAAACTAATACTTTCGTGAGTTTCAGACACTCTGCATTAAGTTGAAAGTTGCTTCAACCATTCCAATTCGTATAGCAGTCTCTCTTTCGAGATCGTCAAATGTATTTAAAATGTGTATATTTGTATTTTTCGACCCTGAAAATGTATACTGACATAGTCAAGATTGTGATACTGAGTACTTTAGATGCCGGTATATTGATAATATAGTTAAGTATTTCAATATGGCAGCCATAAAATCCAAGATGGCCGCCGGAAGTCTCTTCGATTTTTAACTAACTTCCCGACTAGCTAGACATTTGAAACTTTTAGAATATATCAGAACACGATGCCAATGCATTTTTTTTAATACTTTTAGCCATCTTTACGTAGAATTGAATTCATTTTCAGTTAATTCTGTTTTGTATGAAAAGCTATTTCGACACCATTATTGGTTGCTAGGGTCTGTGGTGCTAGCAACTAAATTATTAATATATACGTGAGTTACTATGGAAATCAATATGACATTTCAGTACTATTTTAAGTACAAATTTTTTTGATCGTTTAAGCTAGTCAAGTCAAGTTTATATGATTCAACAGAAAATTTAAAAACGTTGTATACAAAAATTTCTTTTATCTTGTTATTATTTGTGCTTATAAGGCCCGAAGAATAAGAAGATTAAAAACGTTTGATAAGTACTACCACACCATACTTTCATAGTATTATGTTACAGTCCCTTAGCTCTAAACATTGTTACGTATATAAATATAATATAAATAGTAAGCAATTTAAAAATATCGTCGCTGCATATTCAATATGACCTATGTGCAGTTTTTGGTCAAAATGAGTTAATGATACCACTCGAAGCGGATTTTTTTTCCCCACAATCTGAACGTATGCTTATATTTTTAAAAAAATCTGAGACAGCATGAATACCATATTAAATAAATCGTATGTACAGCTATTCTAAAAATGCATCTGAATTAGTCGTATGTGAGGAATGTTGCACATACGATCATTTCATTTTGCACAAATTTTTTACCGTAGAGCACATCCGATTTATTTCACACTGACTATGATTTTAACAGTTTGCTACAAATCGACTTCGTTGCCGTTGAAGGCGTTGTTTCAGACTGAAGACATCACAATTTATCGATTATTTTTTACCATCTTTCAAAGACTTAATTTACAATACATTACACTTACGTATTGACGTTTTATAAAATCCTTATTATCCATTAATTCGTCAATAATACTGTGAAAATATTCACGCATGGTTTTTAGATTATGTTCTTGAAGCGCTCGGTACCTATGTCATGTTTATCACAATGTAGTGGCCTTTCTTCAGTATTATTTAAATATCTTTTTTCAAATTAGGGAAAGATTTTATTTTTACATATAAACTGTTAATAATACATCAACATTACGTAGTATTCTTATTTTATGCAGGGAACTAATAAAGGTGTAGGTAAGAATCGGTAATTCTACATGCACTTAAATATTTTGAGGTTTACCTCCGCCAAATACATAGTATACCTGCCTATAATTAGGCACAATACATATTACCGAGATGTTTTCTTTTATTTTTCAGAATGATTAATAGTCGCGGGTATAAAATATTAGGTACCTACTTCTTTTGAGGCAACAAAATGGAATTGAAGACACTGAAACGTCAGTATCACGTAAAGTAAAAAATGTTTCAAATACGATATATTTTTAACGTTTACCCCACCCTCGCCATGTAATGAAATTATTTAATCCTCAACCTTCAACATCATATTAACCAGAGGAAATTTATAATATGCCCACACTCTGTAAAGACGGTATATTATCAAACTGTAATAACATACTGTGTGAAACTGCAGGAGAATTGATATTACAAAAAGAACCAGAAAATGAAAACCAAATGCCTACATCATCATCATATCAACCAGAGGAAATTTATAATATGCCCACACTCTGCGAAAAGGTATATTATCAAACTATATACTAAGATAAATGTCTCAAAGACAAAAGACAAAAGTGATGAGGAACTGTTTTTCGGACCCTGCGATTATCTGTATTTCTGGCACCCAACTCGAGCAAGTCAGCAGCTACGTCTATCTCGGACAGCAGGTGTCCATAGACGGAAGCATGCACGATGAAATTGCTCGAAGAACAAAGCTGGGATGGAGTACTTTCGGACGTCTGAATAGTATCTTCAAGAGTGACCTACCATTATGTCTTAAGCGTAGTTTGTTCAACCAATATGTGCTACCCGTGCTCACGTATGGCTGCGAGACGTGGACCCTGAACACGAGAGATGTCCAAAGGCTAAGAGTCACACAGCGAGGCATGGAGAGGTGCATGTTGGGCATCACGCGAAAGAACCGTAAGAGAAACGAATGGGTTAGGAAGCAGACAAGCGTACGCGATGTAATAGACGTTGCCAAACAGCTGGAATGGAGATGGGCGGGGCACATTGCTCGCCGAAAGGACGACCGCTGGACAAATGCCGTCATCCAATGGTACCCAAGGGGTACGAAACGGCCACAGGGTTGCCCTAAAAGCCGCTGGATTGACGAACTGGTAAAGTTCGGCGGAAATACGTGGCAGCGAACGACACAGGACCGAGAGAGTTGGAGAAAGCTTGGGGAGGCCTTCATCCAGCAGTGGATTGACCCCGGCTGATGATGATGATATACTATGTGAAACTTCAGGAGAGTTGATATTATAAAAAGAAGCAGAAAAAGAAAACGTAATGCCTCCATCATCATCATCATCATCATCATCATCATCATCATCATCATCATCATCATCATCATCATCATCATCATCTGAAGACAATAACTACTAATATTGTGCTTTGTGAAAATACTGGTGAAATATTACATACTATGAACAGTATGGACTATACGTCATTGTCGTTGGACATTCCTGTTACGCATTTGATGAAACGAAATAAAATAAGGAGAACGTTAGGAGAGGCATACATTAGGTACAGAAAAGTGAATGATAAAAATGTACTCGATGCCGTGAAACCTAGAAAAATATTGGGCGAACGGTGTCAGCATAAACCACCCAATAAAATATTGAAAACCTCATATTTGTGCCATTTAGTTACGGAAGACGACCGGAATGACATTATAAAAAAATATTTTTATCTTGTTCTTATTTTTATAACTGTAACAATGCAGGTATTTCTAATAACTACCTAAGTATATACTTTTTATATCGGCCCAATGTTTTCTTATCTTGTTCGTTTATATTAATATGTTTTTGTGAAAAAATATTTATTAAATCTTTTTTATTTAACAATATTCCACAAAAAGTTTCTTTTCTTGAATGATCCTCCAAAACTCCTTTTGCTACATAAGCATACCCACAGGTAGTCAATTTTTGGAGCATGGGTTGAGGGTTTAATCCCTCGGCTGGCAAAATATGCATGTTATTTTTTCAATGTGTGTTTGATCCAAAGCGAAGACCCAATAGGTCGGGCTGTTGGTTAAAGACCATTCTCCTAAAAAATCTTAATAATATAACCACTACTCTGTGGACGCTCTGACTTGGCACAGAAAAATGGTGACTTATTTTTTAATATTTTTTATAAGTATAGGTACACCAATAATATTATAATAATATCACACACAATTTTCGTTCATGCTTAAATGCACTATTCTAATGTTTAGATGAATCAATTTTTGTATGAATTCTAACAAATTGTGTCAGTATAAAATAAATCGTATGTGCACAAAATGATGCATAGAATAAGTCGTATGTGCAAAATAATCGGAAAATCGCGTATTTTATGTTGAAATAGTTGTTTTTTTTGTTTTTCCAAACTCAAATAACATGTGAAATATTTAGGTCGAATTTAAAAAAAATAAAAAATGTACAAAATATTTTTAGTTATTTTTTAAAACAGTTTTTTTCGATTATCTCAGAATGTGTAAAATGACACATACGATTTATTGAATATGCAGCGACGATATATAGTATTTTACTGAAAGCAATAAAAAATGTTTAAAATCCGTGGCGAGCACTGTTATATCTCAGAGTAATGGACATTTTTATTTTCCCATAGTCGCCGCAGATGTTATTTCGCTTATGTACTCATATTATTACATTTTTATTTATATAGATGATCAGGACAGTACTGGAAAATTATTATTAAATAGAATTTTTAAATAAAGAAACGGTATCTTTGACAGATAATTTGAGGTTATATAATATCAAAAACTTTTGCCGGCATTTTTGACAGTTGAATAATAATTATTCATCTATGTTTGTCATTTGTTTATAAATGGAACCCATATACAGTTCGGTGAGATAACTAAATTGTATCAGGCAGCTCTCGTGGTGCAGTGCGTAAGGCGCTTGCCTTCCACCCGAGAGTTCTGGATTCGACCCCGGTGAGGACACAAAATTTATGTATATTTCTCAAAGTCTGGGTGTTTGTGATTGTTCAAAATTACTAACAACCACCTTGTACGTCAAAGCAGGGACATGGTTATTAATAATTCAAAAAAAAAATGTGTCATTCCGGTTTTGCCAAGAAAATCGTGTTTAGCCACGTTTAGGTTTCGTTAACAAACAAAATTGTCAAAACTGCAGGGGTCGAAATGCACAAACACGCGCGTCAATATCATTTTACTCCCTACTTCAATTATAGTTTGTCAATTTATGGCTACGGCCGTATATTGTAGCTTAACCACTGGGGAATGACAAAAGAAATGGCGTATTTCAAAAAAACACTACCTTATTTTTAGGTCAATAATTATTATAAATCAATCATTATTCGTAGGATGTTTATCACACTTGAGTGGTCAAAGACATAGCTTATAATAAGTATCTTTAGAATCATCTTCAAATGTGTAAATTTTGCTCATTTTTTGAATAATAAAATGCCTAATTCTTGTCAAATTTGGGATCACAGAGATTATCAATATAATTTTTTATTGTGAATATTTTACTAAAATTATCTCATCATAAATTATACTAATAGTTTTATAAATGCGTTTAAAAATTAATAAATGTAAAAAATCTAAACACCACTGCACATTCATGTACCGAAATATGACTATATTCTAAAACATTAGAGCGAGAGGTTTAAAAGAATACTATTTTATGTAACAAAACTTTATGCAGTCATCAAATGTTTAAAATAAATAAAATGGATAATATGGCTTCAAAATTATATAAATAGATCATCTACAACGTGTCCAGGATCATGGTTTGAAAATACAATAAAAACTCAATTTTGACCTACGACGAGCATGTCCTCCCTTAAGGATCTGTGACCATATTGTAGTATATTATTACTAAATTAAATGATCGTAAATAATACATCAATAAAATTCACAAAGATGGTACTAGGCGGGCTACGAATGATAATTAATGGGCGGAAAATAAAGGAAGAAACAAGAATTATACAACTTTTGACAGTATTTAAAACGAGTAGAAGTGACAGTTTTTTTGCAGTAACAATTTCACTGCCCAATATTCAATAGGTATGCATATATGACGTTTAGAGACTGCCGTTACATTATCGTCTGTCCAAAATGGGTACCTAAAAACAAAGACATAAAAAAAGATATTTTCGGAAAATTATCGGGAGTTCCGGTTCGTTAAGTTTTCCATTTCGAGCACTGCGAATCTGGGTAAGTGAAAATCCTTAAAAGATCAAAGAGCACCCACTGTAATCTGAAAAAGTGGCTTTCTAGTGCGGACTTTGATCTAGGGGTGTCATTCATTGGCCCATATTAGGAATTTTATCGGAAAATCTCACCGCCTCGATTGCAATGAATGTGGGTTCATATCCAAATCAGTACAAAAAAAAACTATGCTTTTTTAAATATGTATTCTTATGAGCTTCAATTATGTAGATAAACATTTTTTAAACAATTAGTAGTCAACAAGTACGGAAAATTTTATGAAATCCTGATGTAGTCTAGGATTCTAGGAATAAAAAAACCCAGGCTTTGAGAAAATCAAGGATGCGAACTTAGTGCCTTACGCATTGTCCCACAAAAGTCGCCAAAAATTGTATTAGTCATTTCTGGTATTAATTTTTATTTTATCTGTATATGCCAGGGATGGGCATACATGAATTCAACGAGAGCCACATTCTGGATTTTCATACATATTAAGAGCCAGACCATTTTCACGTTTTTACGTAGTATTAAATACATTATACTCCCATTTTGTCAAACGCAACATCTAGAAAAGAAAACTCACGATAATACAAGTATAATGGGGAAAGAAAATAACTACTTATATTTTTATCAAGAGATATTTTTTTTTATTAATAACCATGCCCTTGCTTTTTCATACAAGGTGGTTGGGTGGGTTAGTTGCATTGATGTGGGGCTAATTAGGTTCCTCCATTTATATCTTTAATTTTCTTTATGGCCAGGATTAAATATTTTGTGTAGTTTTCTTGTGTTGTTCTATTGCTTAATACTTCGTGAGGATTTTGGAGGTCAATTTCATGATTATGCTATCTACACCGAGTCCTGAGAGTACACCGCTCCCCTTCTAGTATAGGGCAGTCGTTGATGACATGCCACACAGTTTGAGATGTGTTGCCGTCACATGGACAACAGTCATCATCCCTCAATGTAAATATTTTTAGATAAGCTCGCACCGCTCCGTGGCCTGTTAGTATCTGTGTGAGTTCGTATGATAGATCAAGAGATATTGGGAGCCACACTTAACCCAACGAAGAGCCACATTTTCCCACGTCTGGTATAAGCATACGAAAATGTTTGGGATGATTCAATTAAAAAATCGACGTGTGTACTTATGTGCGTGCGTTAGAAGTTATACTTCTTTGGCGTAATAAAATTTGTGATAACCTAGATTTTTCGATTAGCTAAATTACACACTCAAGAAAAATGACCGCTTATTGAGCGCGTTTGGTTTTTTTCTATACACTTTAACTTATATTACTAAATTATATAATGGTTTCTCGTTGTTTTTATTTTTAAAGTACCAACTGTCACTCTGACGTTCAATAGTTTGTTTACGTAAGGAATTGCAAATGGCCGACAATAATAAATTCGTTGCCTAGGCAACGGAACACTTTTACTATCAAACTTGCGTTTGTATACAGCTGACTTATTAGCAGCTAACTTCATACTGTCGCGCACTTTATCAACGTCTCAATTTCACTCTCTACCAAACGCCCCAAAATAAGTAAATATAACTTCAAAAATCAATCTCTCTCACAAAAATAAACGTTTTAAAATTAAAAAGGAAATTAATACAAAATTGGAAAACTACCTTATCTTAGAACAAAGTTTTTGAATTGTTTCCGTATTGAACTAAGGCACCAATATGGTGACCACAAATGAATATTACCTATGCTCAATCTGAGCCAGCAAAGACTAATATAACTAGGCACACAGTAGGCTACGCAGTTGCGATGTTGATGTGGGAAGTGGTCTTGTTTGTTGTAGAGTGGGGTGCGCATAATTTCCAATTTGATTGGGATTATAGTGGCGCAGGCGGCCGTAGGTGTAGCGGAACGTGGCCGCTAATAAAAAAGCACGTACTCCCGCTGGAGCAGGGATTTGGTGTCATCCTTGGAGCGCATGTAACGGCAGGGCTACCAAATAATTAACACGTTGTTATAAAAAATCATTTTTTTCTCTGCTCTTTTCTCTCCGTCATCAAAGAGGTTTAATTACGTCTCTTGTTATACCATATCAGAGGTCGGCCTCCATCGAACTATTTGATGGCCCAGTATTGAATTGTAACAACTCAAAAAACGTTGTTTTGAGATAATCATGTTTTAATATTTGAATATTTTACAATACACAAGATTTGACTAGTTTTAAAAGCAAACAATATGTCAGAATGTATCTATTCGAAATTGAAACGTACGGTCAATCACCAGTTTTAAATGGAAACAATTCGAAATAGATCTGTACAAAACTGGTTTTGTTTGAAAGTTTGTAAAATCTCATATAGGTTTTTTGGCTCTCAAGGTATCTAAATTATTTTTTTTTGAATTGTTTCTGTACAAAACTGGCAAGAGCTCATTTTTACGAATAATATGTTGTTACCAATATCGCAAATTTTTGACTTGTTACCGTTCAATACTGGGCCATCGTATTATCCTGTAGCTGTTTGGTTATCAAGTTTAAGTTTTTTGAGATATGGAGTCAGAATTAATTAATTAATACACTTAATGGATATATTCATTGTCTTCTATGATGCGACTAAAATAAAATGTGATCTGAGTAAGTCTTTTCTGAGGAGTACTGCATTATCGACTGCGAGCCTTAGTTAAAGTTTTTGTCGATATATGTTACTATAATCTGCTGCAATAATACCAATCATGAAAGTTCTTATGCTACGTTTACGGTTGATCTTTCGTTGGATTGGAGTTTTCTGTATTTCTCATAATATGGTAAAAAGTAACTGTAGTTATCTGATTTTGATACTACGCAGGACTTCTCGGCCCATTTATTTGAGGACGTTAACATGTGTCACCCTGTCACGTTTACACAACTACAACTCGAAAGTTTCAGTTCTCCGTGATACCCTTTATCGTCCATAGAGTAAATGTATTAAGGTCTCAATTGGTAAGAAGGCGTCTCGGCGAATGGAGAAGCGCATGCTGGGCATAACGCGAAAGGCAAAAATCGGAATGATTAGATAAAGAAACAGACAAAAGTCCGCGATGTAATAGAGTTCGCTAAAAACCTAAGGTGGAGTTAAGCTGGACACATAGCTCGAATAAAGCACAATCGCTGGACAAATCTAGTCATCCAGTGATACACAAGATGTACAAAATGCGGCATTTTAAAAATTTGCACGTTGTATGGCGAGCGGGATAATCCCGACTCCTCCGTAGAATCAGATTAAAATCTTGAGCATCAGTACGAGGGTACACTGGGCGCATCACGCTGGCGGCTAGCTGAGCTGGACCTCACTTTCTCACTTTCTTTCTAGAGTCAGTCTTAAGCACCGACGTGCATGATTGCAAATAATCGTCCCATGCGGCTCCGTTCAGGACGAACTGTGAGCAATTAAATATTCATTATGTCGCAATACAGCGCTGTGGAAGGCAGCCGTGCATAATCCACGGCTGTACAGACACGGCGGGTGGTGAAGGGTGTATTGGAAGTTTGTGGCAACGCAATGCACAGGACCGCGAGAAGTGGAATCAGCTAGGAAGGGCGTTCATCCAGCAGTGGATAGATTCAGGCTAAGCAGCACTCAAAATAGAAATTGTACGACCCGGAGCGCTCGTCAATTTTCTGAAAATATTAACATAGGTATCTAATTTTATGTGTGTTATAAATAAATGTGTTAGATTTTTTGTTATATGGCCATTCTACATCAAACAGACTAGTAAAAATATTTTTTCCACGAGACGGACCGACAATGTTGAACATTTTATGTCCCGGAACGGCGCTCCGGTGCGCTCTGGTCCATTTTGAGCCCTGGGCTAATGATGATGATGACACCTTGCTTTGGTTGTTATTACCTATACATCTAAATAGTATGCACAAAAAACTTATTTAATATTAAGGCTATACCTCAACTGAGGCATGATCTAAAAAGATAGTGACTAGGCGATGCGCGGATTGTACAAATGACGCGAGCCGAACAAAATATAATTTGTCATAAATATCCAACATGCGTCCATTTAATGTTATGTTTATTGTTATATTACTAATAATAATAGTGTATTTACTGACATGTTTTCTTTTTCAAGTACATGCGAAACGTTTTTTACTCATCTTTACACGATTTAAGAATATATTCCTCCGACGCCATCACAAAACAAATTGAGTGCTCACAGGTCGACTGTCGCTCTCCGAATGGCAACGCGGCCGAAATTACGTCCCACACAGTGTTGAAAATTATTTGCCGTTTCACTTATGTACGCTCTTAACCATTTTATCTCGGTCCGACTATAAAAATGAATTTCGGAACACAATTGCGAATATTATTACCAATTAATATTACACAAAACTAAATTAATAATTTATTTATAAATAATGTAGAATATAATATCAGTTCACCACAAAAGCGATGATGTAATGTATCTAAAACTGTACAAGATCCCCCACATAAAACAGTTAATAAAGTGGACCGCCATGCTTGAGAGTAAAACGAATTCATTTTGTTTTTTTTTATTATTGTGAAAGTTAACCTTTTCTTATAATTCGATTTAGCCACCCCTGCGATCACGTGTAGCATTTTGTTTGACGTAGAATCCCACCCCCTCCACTTTCCTGTGACGCTTCAGGCGTCCTTAAACGCCCCTCGTCCCGCCACGCCAACCCTTCCCTGTGTACCCCCGCCCCTGCATAAACGTCCCTGTAGTGTTGCCACTTTTTAAATTTTCCCCTAACAGCGGTGAAATAATATCTAGGTATTTATTTACACTTCAATACAACAACTTTAAAGAAAATATGGTACAAGTCGGTTATGTGGAATACAGCGGCAAATACATTTTGAAAATAGCCGATATACTGGATTATTTGTTATGTTAACCTAACCAAACCTAACCTAAACTAACAAATAATCCAGTATAAATGGTATTTTCGAAATGTGTTTGCCGCTGTATTCCACATAACCAACTAGAACCTAAAATATAAATATAATAAACACACTTATTATTTTTTACATACAGTTATTAAAAGACCTAATTACATTTAATACAAATAATATATGTATTGAAATAACATAAGTAATAGAAAAAAATCTCAGATAAGTACATGGATATTAGAAAAAAATCAAGAAAAAAGTTACCAACTGGGATTCGAACTAGCGTCTTTTAACATACATAATTGTGAAAAACACTTTCTGAGAAAATGTATTATAACCAATAGAAAAATTCATTTTTTGAAAAAAGTAAGCTACCCCGGCAGGGAATCGAACCCTGCATCTCCTGGGTTTACGCCCCGTCCGTTGCATTTACCTTTATGCTATAAGACGACGTACTAATTGCGACAAATTTTAACTATTGGCCTTTTTAATACCTACTCATCAGCGTTCTTCTAAATCAAGCTACGAGTACTTTGGTGACATGTCTTTGTTTGGACTCATGTCTCTTACTTTCCGAGTGAGTGCTTCCGCCTCTAAGCTATCGATCTGTCTATGATTCATGCGAATTATTTCTTATTACTACCTACGTTTTTACTGAGATCCTTAAAATTCCACCAATCAATAGGCAATCTGCTTTGTGATCAGTTAAGATAAATGACATTACTAATTTAATAATTGTAACTGACGTCTCGGCGCTAGCTACGTATTTATTATTGACCTTCTTGTAATTGTTTTCAATTCAATATTGAATATACATAAGTTTTTCTTTTAAAGAATTTTATATTCTTTATTATAGAAATAACATAAATTTGAAAAACCTCGAAAATATACATATAATTATTACAAAAAAAATTAGAAAAAAATTTGAACTCACGTTTTTCACTTTCCGGGTATGTGCTTTCGCTTATAAGTTATCGATCCGTCTATGATTTCTAATTGATTTCTTAAAATATTATATGTCAGACCTGCAGCACGTAGGTCGCTTTTGTAAACTTTTCTCTGACATGGCGGGAGGCGCAAGAGTTGGCAATGGACCGAGGGAAGTGGCGCGAACTTGTGCCTGCCCTATGCCCCAATGCTGGGTCGTGACAGGGTGGAAGAAGAAGAAGAAATAGTATATTTGGTACTGTTCGGTTATCAGGAATACAGCGGAAAACACATTTTGAAAATACCCGATATACTGGATTATTTGTTAGCTTGGGTTAGTTTAGGTTAGATTAGGTTGGGTTAGGTTAGGTTAGGTTAGGTTTAGTTAGGTTGACCTAACAAATAAGCCAGTTTATCGGTTATTTTCAAAATGTGTTTGCCGCTGTATTCCTGATAATCGAACAGTACCGTATATTCATATTAAGGGGGGACATGCTCGTCGAAGGTCAAAATTGAGTTTTTATTGTATTTTCAAACCATTATCCTGGACACTCCTTAAACGTTGTAGATAATCTATTTATATAATTTTGAAGCCATATTATCCTTTATAGTTATTTTAAACATTTGATGACTGCATAAAGTATTTGTGTTACATAAAATAGTATTCTTTGAAACCTCTCGCTCTAATGTTTTAGAATATAGTCATATTTCGGTACATAACTGTGCAGTGGTGTTAAGATTTTTTACATTTAATAATTTTTAAACGCATTTATAAAACCATTAGTATAATTTATTACGAGATAATTTCTGTAAAATATTCACGATAAAAAATTATATTGATAATCTCTGTGATCCCAAATTTGACAAGAATTAGGCATTTTATTATTCAAAAAATCGGCAAGATTAACACATTTGAAGATAATTCTAAAGATATTTATTATAAGCTATGTCTTTGACCATTCAAGTGTGATAAACATCTTATGAATAATGATTGCTTTATAATAATTATTGACCTAAGAATAAGGTAGTGTTTTTTTGAAATACGCCATTTCTTTTGGCATTCCCCAGTGGTTAAGCTACAACATACGGCCGTAACCATAAATTGACAAACTATAATTAAAGTAGGGAGTAAAATTATGTTAACGCGCGTTTTTGAACATGTACCTAACCGAATTTTTTTTTATTTTTTTTTAAACGGTACATGTTCAAACACGCGCGTCAATATCATTTTACTCCCTACTTTAATTATAGTTTGTCAATTTATGGCTACGGCCGTATGTTGTAGCTTAACCACTGGGGAATGCCAAAAAAAATGGCGTATTTCAAAAAAACACTACCTTATTCTTAGGTCAATAATTATTATAAAACAATCATTATTCATAAGATGTTTATCACACTTGAATGGTCAAGGACATAGCTTATAATAAATATCTTTAGAATCATCTTCAAATGTGTTAATCTTGCCGATTTTTTGAATAATAAAATGCCTAATTCTTGTCAAATTTGGGATCACAGAGATTATGAATATAATTTTTTATAACGATTTGTAACGATTACAATAAATTAGTTGTAATTAATTGTCACAATAAGTGCTATGTTTTAACAGCACCTTTTTTGGCTGTGGTAAATTTTAGAGCGAGATAAAAAAATATAAGAGATAGAGACGGCTAACTAATTGCAATTTTAACAATAAGTGGTAATACTTCGATACAAACCTACCCTAGATAGCTGCCGTTGCGGCCGGAAGCGGTCTTG
Organism: Rhyacophila brunnea; assembly: GCF_057557595.1. NCBI lineage: Eukaryota > Metazoa > Arthropoda > Insecta > Trichoptera > Rhyacophilidae > Rhyacophila > Rhyacophila brunnea. The sequence continues at coordinate 21,724,679 of NW_028232904.1, read as the reverse complement.
TGTATAGAATAGATGCGCAGGAATAAATCATTTTGCGGTTTCATTTAGGGGAAAATTCTACACATTTTCTGGCAATTCAATAATCCTAAAGCCTTATCGCCAGTACTACGTCGTAGGTGGAAGAGACAAGCCGATTTTCCCGCCTGTGCACAATCGAAAACCGCGTTGAAAACTGTGAAAAATTTACCTGGAAAACAGTGCTTTAAATAAACTGTGTTTTGACAAAACTGTGACTGGTGAAATGTAGGTATAATCAGACGCATTCTGTTGCATTCGTGTAAAAATATATTAAATGCATTTTAAACGGCTAACGTCATTCAAGACTGGGTAATGATTTCGCTTTGATTTTGATACTAATTGGTTGATTTAATTATGCAATTATGACAATCTAAAACAAAATAGAACAGAATTTAGACAGTCATCGAATTTTATTTATATGTTTTGTTTATTAATTTTTATTGCGGCTAGAAGATACTTTATATTTCAACGATTATATCTATTAAGATTTTTATATTTTAAAAATATTATAATGAATGAATTTAAAATATGCTTAAATACGTTTAGTATGAACACATTTATTATTAAATTGGTAAATACAGAAAACAGAACGTAAACGTACATACCAGTAGCGAAGGGTGGAGGTAGGTTGTTAAGATCCGCTATAAATAGTGCACAATAAATTTTGTTAGTCATACGTGGTTGTTTGTATTGAACTAAGACTACAATTTACAGCTGGTGTTGGTTAGGTTTTAAAATTCAATTAAACCCTGCCTGAACCAAACCATAATAGTTTTGGTATACTTTGGGCGATATGACAAAATTGTGCACACTGCTTCATTCATACTTATTTGTTTTCGTTGGATTAATAATACATCTTACACATATTGTTGGTACTTTGTTTTAATTCATTTAACCCTGCCTAACTAAACTATTAACACCCACGGTGGCCGCGTGGCTTAAGCGCTGGACTATCACGCCGTGGGTCTCAGGTTCAAATCCTGGGTCTGACAAGAACACATATTGTTTTTCAATTTGTGTGTGAGTCAATGTATGGACCTAATAGGTTGAGCAAGTGGCTGACATCCATTTCTCGTAAAAAACAAAATCTGATAATACAACCCTCTACTTTTTGGAGGCCCATATGATCCTATTAGGATCGGACATGGTCGAAAAAAAAAACCAAACTATAATAGATGAAAATATTATTCTATCTATACATTATTTAAAGTTATGTATGATTTAATTGCACAATTTTAGATATTTTATAGATATACGAGTATTCTCTGACCATTATCTATGAATTTTAAAAACTAACCAGTACCATCTGCAAATTGTAGTGTTATTTAAATGTAAACAAATACGTATGACTGACAAAGATGAGTGTGCACTATTTATGGTGGATCTTAAAAGCCTACCTCCACCCTTCGCCACTGCCTTATATACCTAAACAGCGATCCCTTATCTGTCCTGGGTAAATAAAATTATACTTATTAGATAAAAAATATTATCCAATCTATAAAACATCTAAAGTTATGTATGATTTAACTGCATAATTTTAGATATTTTATAGATAGACCAGTATTTTTTGACTATTATCTATTATGGCATGGTTTTCGCAGGGTTTAGTAGAATTTTAAAAACTAACTAACCCATCTGTAAATATTGCAGTCGTATTTCAATGAAAACAAATACGTATGGTAAATGACAAAGTTTAGTGTTGACTATTTATGGCAAATCTTAACAGCCTACCTCCACCCTTCGCCACTGATACATACTAATATATGTATATTATAAAAGCTAGGAATAAGAACTATAAAAATCTAAAAAAGTGAAATTTAAAAATAATTAAATTAATACAGGGTGTAATTTAATATTGCTTCATAACTTTATATATAATTATCCCTGCTACCCCCGTAAATTAACAACTGCCTACGCAGTATTATATTTACGAGTCTGATACAGTATTGATAGGTACTGTTTCTTACCGCATATTAAGCTCTCGTAGTGGAGCTTTTGTCCACAATTTCATGTCGAGGTAATGTAGCTATGTTTTCTTTAGTGAGTTGGTTGTTAGGCGTTCGATCAGTCTTCAATGATTGGGTGTGACTAGGGATTCCAATCCCGGGATCCCGAGCTATTTTCGATACCTATGAATCCCGGGATTGATAAACATAATCCCGAAACTTTCGGGATTGATTTTTTTATCAATTTTTATGGAAAATAAAATAAAAGCGAAAATATAACAGAAAAAATACTTTTAATAAAAAATAACTACATTAGAAATAAACTGAGTTTGAATGAAGTTTGATTTATACCCATGTGTAAGTTGCCGATTCATTTCATTTTTTCACATAAATTAATAAAAATGAGAAAGATTGGAAAAAAACAATGCTTCGCACTATTAACAAAGTAATTCCACCATGATCTCATACGTTTTACGGCAGTTTCATATTTGGGCTGACTAATTAGATTTATGAAGCGGAAAGGCCATAAGTACATCATGATTTGCTTCACTATTTTAAATCTCGCTAATCCATTCATTAAGTCTTTACTATCAAAAACAGCAATTTCATATTAAATTCATTTTCAGTTAATTCTCTTTTGTATGAAAAGTTATTTCGACACCATTATTGGTTGTTAGTGGTCTGGGGTCCTAGCAACTAAATTATTAATATATACGTACATTACTATGGAAATCAATATGACATGTCAAGTACATTTTTTTTGATCGTTTAACGCATTCGCTGCTGAATAGATAATGAGATTTTAATTGCCCCCTTTAAAATGCACGTTAATTACATCGATCGGCCGCCTGGTCATTACGCGCCGTGTGTGTCTTCCGCGTCCAAAGTATTAAGCTAGTCAAGTCAAGTCAAGTTTATATGGTTCAACAGAAAATTTAAAAACGTTGTATATAAAAAGTTCTTTTTATCTTGTAATTATTTATAGATAAGTAAATGAATATTTTTTGACCATTATCTATTATGGTTTGGATTAGGCAGAGCTCATTGAATTTTAAAAACTAATAAACACTATCTACACATTGCAGTATTAATTCAATGAAATCAAATACGTTTGATTAACAAAGTTTAGTGTGCACTATTTATGTCGACTATCATAACAGCCCACCTCCACCCTTCGACATTGGCGTATACAGATTGCCGTATCACAGTTCACCTTGAGCTATTGTATGGGAACAACACAAATACGTTCTTCAAACCAAACCCGCCCGCATCACAATCGGTCTTAATCGGGCGTATCACGAGGCACTACGTTTTATGTGAAGCATCTGTACAGTTGTGTACGCCTGGTAATGTCTCAGGAGCAGATAATCAATACTGAGGTCGCCACGCTCTAAGTGAGCACTGACTGAGTTTATTGATTTTACTCTAATACAAAGTGCCGGGGAGACACAAAAGGAACTAACAAAAAATAGAACGAATGAAAATATATATACCTAACAAAAAAACTAAGCTAATCATACGGATAGCAAAATTTATTTAGAAATATCTTCACGCCCGCAGTAAGACGCCGCAATTTTTTTTAAATGCAAGATAATTGGCCTTTGTGACGACCAGGTCGGACGGCCCGATGGGCCCAACAGCTAGTTGGACTGACTTGAGCATCTCTTCCCTCTCCGAGCACATTCTCGGATATTCCCAGAGGATGTAGTTTGCATCCTGTCTTTCTCCGCCGCATGGACATGTCGGTCAGGTAACAAATCCAAGCTCAAATAACTTGGCAGCGATCCCACCATGTCCTGTCAAAAAATGAGGGGTGTAGTGGTCAGGAGTCAACTTGGTTATTTCCAATCACCATTCAATATAAGTAAAGGACAAATATGTGTGCCGGCCCTTGGTCGTTTCATCCCGTATCCGGAAATTTGTACGTAAACAGTTCACCGCAGGACACTTATTCGTGCGCCGCAGTACATGAAACATGAGTTCGCGTATTATTTAATCAAATGACGAGTTCTTCGTTGAACATTTCACCGTGGAGAATATTTGTACGTATGCTACAATATGTGGCAAATTTTATGAGATGTCTTTACTAGGTTAGGTTAGGGTTAATCTAATTGGAACAGTAGGTACTATTTGCAAACTATCGCCGCATTTTGTAAGATACATACAAATGTATTCCACGGTGAAATGTTCAACGAAGAACTAGTCATTTGATAAAATGTTATACGATCTCATGTTTCACGTACTGCGGCGCACAAATAAGTGTCCCACGATTAACTGCATACGTACAACTTACATGTAACCGTTTCATCCCACTTGTGCTGGAACAGCGCACGGCTAACTGCATAAATAAATACATTTTCTAGACACTTGATCTCTAGGGATTGTCTTTGCGATTCATAGACCACATTTCTGGGCCTCGTGACATACATTTAGTTTTTGGCTATCTACTCTATCGTTGATCCCATATGATATAAAATTTCGTAGGCACATTTTACAAATTCGTCCTTTTCTGTTTATTGCTATGTATTTGTTTTTTCAAACAATATCTTGAAGAAATTCTGAATCGGTTGTAGTTGTATGTATTTACCATTTATCCGAAAATATTGAAGTAACCTTCTTCTATAGAGAAGGAACCTAAATAATATTGAAACAGTAGGTGGAACTCTGCTCTACCGATTATGTTGGTAACATGTAAATTGTACGTACAACATTCACCGTGGCACAGTTTGCCGTGAGCTTTCTATCGGAAAGATATTACCGTATACTATACGGTCTCCAATTTTATTAGATTCAACATGAACATTAATTCAATTTTAATAGCTGATTTTGGAAAAATTCATAAATTCAAGAATGAAAACCTAACCTAACCTAACAAATAATTCTGTATATCGGCTATTTTCAAAATTTATTTGCTGCTGGCTTCCTGTAAAGTGTAAACCGACAAGAACCGTGCTTTATTTTGACATGAATTTTATGTCAGTACTTTACGACCCAAAGGGGCTGGACGGTCTTTAATATACGGCCTAGTAGCGAAGAGTGGAGGTAGGCTGTTAAGATCCGCCATAAATAATGCACATTAAACTTTGTTAGTCATCCGTATTTGTTTTTATTGAACTAAAGCGTCAATTACATTGAGCTTTTTTACGAGCTGCTTATTGGCGAATTTAAAAGCGGGCGGTTCAGCTACTGCGACTTCATGATTACACACAAAACTTTCCATTCGCTGATAAGCCACAAGTCAGCGAGCGATTTTGACGGAACGTAGTTCGTTTTTTTACCGGGAGGTCGCTACGCTCCATAACAATGTTTCCATTAAACGTCAAAAATGTAAATTTCAAAATGAGTAGTTCGTTTTTCCACCACCATCGCTCTACTGCGCAGACGCAGTAAGCCCACACGCCGGCGTGTAGTGTGAAAAGTTGACCGGCTTTCAACTTTTCTAGGTGGAGTGTTTACAACCTGCTTATTAGCTTATTCGATGATTACACTGGGCGAATTTACAGGCAGATTATAAATTTGCCAATAATCAGCTCATAAAAAAGCTCAATGTAATTGACGCTTTAGACTACATTTTACAGATGATGTTGGTTAGATTTTAAAAATCAATTAAACCCTGCCTAAGCCAAACCGTAATAGTTTTGGTATACATTGGGCGATACGACAAAATTGTGCACACTTTTTCATTCATATTTATTTGTTTTCGTTGGATTAAGAAAACATATTACACATATAGTTAGTCGTTTTTTTAAATTCATTAAGCCCTCCCTGCCTAAACTAAACTATAATAATTAATAGATAAAAAAAATATTATTATATCTATAAAATATTCAAAGCTACGTACGTCTTAATTGCATAATTTTAGATATTTTATAGTAGACGAGTATTTTTTGACTATTATTTATTATGGATTGGTTTCGGAGGGTTTAATTGAATTTTATAAACTAACCAACACCATCTGTAAACTGTAGCCTTATTTTAACGAAAACAAATACGTATCACTGACAAAGTTTTGTGTGCACTATTTATGGCTGATCTTAACAGCCTACCTCCACCCGTACGGCCATATATTTCCGATATAACATTTTACAGGAAAATGTGATAAGGTGAACTGCATGCGTACAAGTTTCCGGATACGATAAAATAAATAAATTTGAATTTTAATGCTATCAAGTGTAGCTAGTCAAAATTTGTTGCATTTATCTAATAGGGGCTGTCCCGAGAAGAATAAAAAATAATTGTCAAGAAAATAATGTTAAAACAGTCATGATCTTAATAAAAAATAATACACTGCGTTGTCACGATAATTTTGTAATCCGTTTTGTTATTAATTGTTTAAAAAGAGACCCCAATTTTTATCATTTGTTTTCGTGTTAAAACTCCGGCGTTAATAAATTATCCCAGGAACCGGCGAAAAACTAATATTTCGCCCTGTCATGGCGCACGAGTGCGGTGACCACGTGACCTTTGTCTCGGAGGACAGGAAAGGGCACGAGAAAGGGAAATACAATCCTCCCTGAGATGTAATGCAACTGCTACGTGTTTCAATTATAAGTATTATTGATTATTTGTAGAGGAGTAGTTTTACCATTCTAAAAGTCAGGTTGTTCTAATGTTTGAATAGTATATTTTATAATAATATGAAGTCCTAATGAGTTTTTAACCTTTATTTTACGCATATCGAAAGATGCCGCCATCTTGGAAGAATGGCACACAAACCCGTTTTTTCCACTATCATATCTTTTCACCATCAGTAGGTACAATGATCTAAGTACATAGTTATAAACAATTCTGTAGAAATCATAATTTCCACAACTTGTATCTGAAATATTTTTATAATATACTATATTTCACATAGAAGTGGACGGTGTGCTTTACTTATTTGCTTGAGTTTGATTGGTAAATAAAATGACCATATTTAGATGGTGGATTTGGCCACGTACCTACTTTTTACGAGTTATACGTGGTGTAAATGAAAACTGTGCCATTATTAGTAGTATTGACTTGTGTGTCCCAGTGTAGAGCATCAGTTATTTGTTCTCCCAAGGAGCATAACTAACCTGCCATTGGTGATGCCAATTAGGATGGTAATAACTCTGTTTAACCAAATCGCTTCGGATGTTGATATATTTTACCTACGTGAAGATGAGGTATAGGTGGGCGATGCTTTATATTTTTCATAATTTTTCTACCTTTTATTTTACTTTTCATTTGTTTTTGTGAAACTGCAAATATTTATTTCTTCTTTACACTGTTTAATACTATTTATTTGTTTTTAAATGTCACGTTGTGAACGTCTTAAATTTATAATTTGTAACTTTCACCGTACGTAAATATAAATTAGGTAATTTGAATTTGAATGGTTATGCGTTAAATTTCAGTATAAATAACAAATAATTTCATTTTTTTTCTAATGTGTTACTTAAACCAAATATTACTTTAATATGATTTATATTGCAATAAGAAATATGTTACATATTATGTACAATTTTAAAAAGCTCTGGTGTACCTATATAGTGTTTTTTTTTTTACTAAAATATAGGTACTGTTCGGTTAAAGCGGATACAGCGGAAAACGCATTTTGAAAATAGCCGATAAACTGGATTATTTGTTAGGTTAACCTAACCAAACCTAACCTAACCTAAACTAACCCAAACTAACAAATAATCCAGTTTATCGGCTATTTTCAAAATGCGTTTTCCGCTGTATCCGCTTTAACAGAACAGTACCAAAATATATTTCCAAATATTTACTATGTGTTTGAATTTGTGCGTTTATCTGTTTGCCCGTTAGTACAGTTATAACTCAAAAACTACCACATATTTAATATTGATGAAACTTGCACAGTACGTAGACTTTTATCTCAAAAAATAACATACTTGCATCAATATGAGATAATAATTTTGTAGAGTATTTATTTTCTTCATTATATATTATATGGCTCTTTTTCCATATTTCACGTGGAGAAAGTCGTGGGCGATCGCTAGTTTACAATATTATTTACTGTTGCCGAATTGTGGTCACCACACAAAAATCTTTCTCCATACAAAATACTCGCGATGTTCTCCGCTCCGTCAGAAAAAGTGGCAACATCCGCTTTCCGCCCTGAATTATTCATTTCACCACTAAACTTAAGCAAAAAACTTTATATACAGGATACTCGAATATACATATATATAATACATCTTGTAATAACTTATAGACGCTTCCTAAAAATCCTATCAACCGGTTCGCTATAGTTGTGATACTAGGGTTTATGATAGATTACGGGAAATGGTAGGAAACTGGAAAAAGTGATGGTTTGAGGGGTAGTTTATTGACAACGGGCACTTGATTTTCAAACAGACTAATTTATTTTTATGCTAATTTACTTAAAAGCACTTTTACGTGGTAATTATATAAATTATAGAATTGATTTTGTTAACTTGTTGGACGAGATCACGTATCGTTCTCTCGGCTCAAGAAAAAAACAAGCCTCTTTAGAAATTAACGTTTTTTACGCATTTTCTGGTGTTTCGTCATTGTTGTTTTCCGTTTCTAATTACCCGTATACATAACCAAACCTAACTGGTTTTTTTTAAATGGTTTCGAAGGCTTGTTTCGATCAAATAATTCGTATTGCAATCGATTAGCTTCAAATAGGTGTGTTTGTACATCGGATTGCTTTTAAAGTAAACCATAATATTATATTCCCTGCCCAAAAATATATATTTTTTTAAATTATGTATAGTGTATTCTTTTTAGCACTACAAAAGGCCATGAAGCCCATTAACAACAGTGTAGTAAATAATAGAGTAGGTAGTAGGCAGGGAACTCAGAAATAATGGGAACTGAAATACATAACGGGTAAGGCGAAGCAGGTAACCGACTCGAGTAAGGAAGAATCCGGGTTAAACTTACACACGTGTTAAGAATACGTTTTACGTCGAATACTAAAAACTGCTCTCGGTTTATGCATTTACGCTCATTTAATGTTGGTGTATTACACACACTATTGCACGTGCATAATGCGTGCTTCATTTTCGTAGGACACTCACACATTCAAAACCCTGCATCAAGATGCGGCATATTGAATATAGACTATCGGTATTCTATTTATTATCTGTTCTGTGGTAGTAGGTAATATAAATGAGGCAATCGCGAACACTCGGGCTTTGAGAATATATAAATATACTGTCTCCTCACCAGAAATCGAACCCGGAGCCCCAGATAAAAGTCCATCGTCTTATGCACTGGACTAAGAGGGCCGACCAAAGATGTTGACAGCAGGTCATCATATTATTTTTGAATTCAATTGCATACATATTATTGCGTTGGACGGAATTTTGTTATTAGTAGATACTTTGCAAATTATAAATTCAAGATGTTCAGAACATGTCATGAAAAATATACGCAATATTAGTACCTAAAAGAGTAAATACAAAAATTATGAAGAATACGGAATTACGTCGAATGAGCTAAGTATATTTAGCCAATTTAGCGTTTTTCTTGTAGTTCAGACATAAATAATTAAAGAACATACCTTTTAGATGAATAATTGTTAAATTATTATTTTATATACGCGGAAATTCGGAGTAATATACAAAAACATTAAATATTGCATGAAATTGTTTAGTCGTGTTTTATTTTTCACTAAAATAGTTACCCACCTGTTGGAGGCATCAAAAAACGTTAGTAAAAATTCTACAAGCCTATCGAAAAATGCTAGATCTGGCAAGAAAAACGCTAAATTGGCTAAATATACTTAGCTCATTCGACGTAATTCCGTATTCTTCATAATTTTTGTATTTACTCTTTTAGGTACTAATATTGCGTATATTTTTCATGACATGTTCTGAACATCTTGAATTTATAATTTGCAAAGTATCTACTAATAACAAAATTCCGTCCAACGCAATAATATGTATGCAATTGAATTCAAAAATAATATGATGACCTGCTGTCAACATCTTTGGTCGGCCCTCTTAGTCCAGTGCATAAGACGATGGACTTTTATCTGGGGCTCCGGGTTCGATTTCTGGTGAGGAGACAGTATATTTACTCGTCTTAAAAAATGAAACGAAACTTTAATGCCGTTGACACAATATAGCTAGGTATTTGATGTTAATTTTTTATATATTTCTGTTAAAATTTGTGGTTTTTTTTCGATACGCCAGAGCAAAGGTATTGACTTCGTTCTTGGTAGAATAAGTATTATTTTTTTGCGATTTTATTGTCACAAAATCTAGCGTTTTTTCCTGCCAAATAGCTTGCTTTCATACCCTGTCTGGCACGTTTTTGTCCCACAAGTTGATAACACTGGTTGCAGATCGAAACTTTGGTGGCTGGACGATGTCAACAAAGAACCTAGTGTGCCATATCAATGGTTTAACTAGTCCAGATTATCGGGAAATGGAGAGAGTTCTTGTACTCGGGTTGTTAACCTACTGATGATAACGAAACTATTATTTTTTTTTAAATACATACGCGTATTCTATATAATACGAGGGTGGGTCAATAATTCCTTAGAAAAAAGCATTAAAACATTTTTTATTTTTGTATTTTTTTTTATTTCTCAACATAATCTCCTTGGAGCTCAATACACTTGGTTAGACGTTTCTCAATTTTTTTTAAACCGTCAGAAAAATAAGTTTTCGGAAGGTCCTCAAAATAAGCATTTGTCCGATCGATGACTTCTTCATTTGAAAAAAAACGTTGTCCACTTAGCCATTTTTTTAAGTTTGGGAAAAGGAAAAAGTCACTGGGGGCTAAATCTGGCGAATACGGTGGGTGGTCGACCAATTCGAACTTCAATTCTTCAATTTTAGCCATTGATCGTAAACATGTGTGAACACGGGCATTGTCCTGATGAAAGAGGATTTTTTTCCTGTTTAAATGAGGCCGTTTTTCTTCAATTTCGTTTTTTAGCTGGTCCAATAAAAATGCATAATAATCCCCTGTTATTGTTTTTCCTTTTTCCAAATAGTCAACGAAAATAATTCCACGTGCATCCCAAAATACAGTAGCCATAACCTTACCAGATGATTTTACGGTGTTCGCCTTCTTTGGACATGGTTCGCCTTTCGCAATCCACTGCTTTGACTGTTCTTTCGTCTCGGGAGTATAGTGGTGTATCCATGTTTCATCTACAGTCACAAAGCGACGAAAAAAATCATCCGGATTGCGTTGCATGAGCGACAACAGGGCTTTAGAGGCCACCACCCTATTGCGTTTATTGTCGACTGTGAGCAAACGCGGCACCCATCTTGCAGAAACTTTTTTCATGCCCAATTTGTCATATAAAATAGAAATGACGCTACCTTTTGAGATCCTTGTAACCTCAATTATCTCACTCAACTTTAATCTTCGGTCACTTAACACCATATCGTGGATTTTATTGATCATTTCTGGTGTAGTCACCTCTACAGGACGTCCTGAGCGTGGTTCATTCTTTGTTGATGTACGACCACGTTTAAATTCATTTAACCAGTTATAAATAGTTGCAAGTGAAGGAGCAGATATGCCGTGAACTAAATCCAACTCATTTTTTATTTCCTTTGCTGTTAACCCTTTTATATTAAAATGTTTAATAACAGCTCTAAACTCAATTTTCTCCATTTTTGTAAACAAGCAATTTTTTTTTTAAATGTACGAAAATAAAAAACAACAACCCGACCAATCTGATTGAAACTTCGCAGCATACTGAATCGGTAGTGCCGCTGCATGAAAACAAACCGCTTACAGTACTAGTCGCGCCACCTGTCGGCTTTTCTAAGGACTTATTGACCCACCCTCGTATCTTCAGCGAACCTGTGCGAGCCTCTTGTAAGACATCCCTGCAAGATATTACATGAATATTATTATTAATCGCGTTAGCACTGTGACCTTTAAGCCAGAGGCCGCCAGGATTCGGGGATTCCCGGTTTCAGATATTCTGCATTAAACCTATTCTCTCAGATTTTAATAAACTCATAATTATTATTCTTCTGACGTCTCCTGGAAGCTATATAACGTACATTAATAATGAGTGAAGAATCCATTAGTTTTCTTCGTATCTTAAACTGGAAGTAGAGACCGTCGCTAGATGGCAGAGTACTTATTCACTGGCACAGCGACAGAGTGTAGACTACATTAAAAAATACACACAAAACAAAACCACAGGCAACATTTTCTAAGGTATTTTCTTTAGACACTATGCCAGTGTTGCCAATCGTAATATAATAATTATAGTATGTGTACTATAATTTTCGTCTGCGTCCTATGTACGACAGGGATGGCGAACCTTTTTACGTACGCGTGCCAAAATTTCCTAAGTAATATTTTTCGACTGTCTGACGTGCCAAGCAGTTTTTTTTATGGCGAATTTTTTTTTTTAGTTTTCTAAAAAAATAGTTTTTAAGAGTTCTATTAAAAAGGTTTAAAAATTACAATTGAGTTATTGATATTCTTTCGCCGTATTTATAGCCGAAGGCATATCTTTTGTTCTTTGAATATTTTTTCCTTGTTTTCAAATCACTCAAAGAGTTCGTGGAAGCATTTAAACCACTCTTCTTTCATATTATATTCTCCATCACTGAGCGGTTTTCCATTTTTAGAGATTATGATTGAGGTAAAATAACGAGCAGTTATTATATCTGAGTGACTCCAGATAATTAATTTCACAAGGTTTGTTGATTGTATATTTTTATTTTTAATTCCCCGATCCCAAGGACTGACCTATGCAATTGTATATTTACATTAAACGTAATGATTATTCTTTAAAATCATATGCCATCCTGCAATTCTTTATAGTCTGTATACAATGCGATTTGTCATTATTTATGCATGAATTTCGTCGTTTCCGTTTCCGCATCGATTGGTACCTAAACATAATATGAAAAACCGAAGAAAATACGTATGGCTATGACGTCATTATTTTTTAATATCATTCATAAGTAAGTACTTATTGAAGTATATATTTATTTGTAAAACTTTTTTATAAAATAAAAACATTTTTTATAATAAATAATAAATATATATAAAATAGTAATATTTATTTTCTCTTCAAAATGAAACATTCGCGTGCCTTGCAAAATCATCTAGCGTGCCATAGGTTCCCCATCCCTGATGTACGATATAAAACAAGTATGGTACACCCAAAATACTATAATAATTTTGAATATCGGAAAAAATACGCAAAAAGTAGTAGATTTTCGATATTTCCGTATGATAATTTGATGCAAAGTACCTACTATAATTTCGCAATATAAGATGTTTAATTAATGATTTGTTGGTAAGCGTATTTGGTCGGAAGAGGTACCTAAATAAAAAGAGATCTCGGAATTTCTCATATTCTGTTATTTTTTTGTTGAGAAGCAAAAAATCTCTACATTTTCAACATAATAAATGACAACGCGTACTATAATTCGGTAACAAAAAGATGCCAACACTGCACTATGCACATCAGTGGCGATGGGTAATTTTTTTAAAGAGATAGACTATGGAGATCTGAGAAAAAGAGCACACTTGTAAGGTATACTTACGGGAAATAAGAAGAGAATGCGATATTACTACTAATGAATAGGTACACATTAATGACAACGACACACTAATTCAATAAAACTTAAAAAAACTCACTGACGACATAAAATTGAGCGATGAATTTAAATTACGTATTTTAAAACAATCTAGGTACCTATATCGATTTATTAATATGCATTTAAACGCCATAGAAATTATTATTTTTTAATTATCTAATTATATTTATTATGCACGTATATATTAATAATTTAGTTGCTAGGACCACCACCTTAGCAAACAATAATAATCTTTTACTTTTCACGGATTTTTATGAAATAACTTTCCATACAAAACTAAAAATAACTGAAAATGAATTCAATTCTGCTTAAAGATGGCTAAAAGTATTAAAAGAATGCATTGGCATCGTGTTCTGATATATTCTAAAATTTTCAAATGTCTAACTAGTCGAGAAGTTAGTTAAAAAACGATTGCAAGATTTGTACTGGACAAACAACCACCGGACAAAATAGGAAACGAGCTAATAAAAACGTTATAAAATAAAAAGAATAAAAAGAAGTAATGTCACTCTTTATAGAAGAAGTTTTTCTTCAACATATTATTTGCGTTTTAGCAAGATTTGACAGCATACAGCACTTGAATATTTAATAAATCGTACAGTTTGTCTTGTTTGACAATTTTTCAAGATTAACTAACATATATATATGCATGAGTATATATGACAAGTTTATTATAACATTGAAAAAAACATCGTTGGGGAAGGGAGATTTTTCTAAAGTGGTCCTCTTCTAAGAGATCTTGATCGTTGACATTGAGAATGTAGATTTGAGATGGCGAGGCGCTGCGACGCCGCTAAAACCGAAGTGGCCCTCGAGATGTCGCTGGCGTCGGCGGAAAAAAGCATTTTTTTGACGTTTCATCAAAAACGCGGAGGGCCGGAATGATTATTTATTAAAATTTAATTGAATTAGCCATCACAGATTATCGCGGATCGCTAATTGGCTGGGAAAGTTTGCGGTAGGCTCATGAGATAAATAATGTTGACCGCTAACCAAAATCTCGATTGAGACCTGACGTATTATTTCTTTAATAATTAGGAAATATAAAAAAAGATTTAAGTATATTATTATAATATATATAGATACCACCATCATCATCAGCCTGAATCTATCCACTGCTGGATGAAGGCCTCTTCAAGCTGCTTCCACTTCTCTCGGTCCTGTGCATTGCGTTGCCACGCACTTCCGCAGAACTTTATCATTTCATCGATCCAGCGGCCTCTAGGTCTTTTGTACTTCTTGGATACCACTGGATGACTAGATTTGTCCAACGATTGTCTCTTCTTCGAGCTGTGTGTCCAGCCCATCTCCATTTAAGGCTTTTAATAAACTCTATTACATCGAAAACCCTTGTCTGCTTCCTTATCCACTCATTCCTCTTTTTGTTCTTTCGCGTTATGCCAGCATACACCTTTCCATACCACGCTGTGCTACTCTAAATTTCTGGATCTCTCTTTTACTCAGGGTCCATGTTTCACACGCATATGTGATCACGCGAAGCACACGCTGGTTGAACACTTTGCGCTTTAGGCACAGTGGAAGGTCACTTTTGAAGACATTATTCAGGCGGCCAAAAGCACTCCAGCCTAGCTTTACTCTGCGAACAATTTCATCAAATATACATCCATCTATAGAGACTTGTTGTCCCAGATAGATGTAGCTATATAGATATATATATAAATATATATATAGTATATTAAAACTGTTTCAATAACAGCGCTCGAAAGAGAAAAGTTTATGAACCGGAGCGCTCAATAATAAAATTTGCCAAATGTATTCAAGTGCGCTGTTTTTTTTGTTATATTATACTTACCTTATATAACTACATAGTACATGCCTGCCTTAAACAGATAAAATATAATAACAGTCTATATACATATGAGGGTCTATTCTATACACAAGGCGACTATCGTCTATCACTAAGTGATAGTATTTATTACATATTTGTATTGAGGTATTATAATATTGTAACAATAAGTTAGCCATCTAAACAGTCAAAACTGTCTATCTCTCTCTAAATTTTATCACAGCTAAGAGAGGTGCTATTAAAATATAGCACTTATTGCATCAATTACTTTTTGATGTTGTTTGATTGGAATTGTTACAATAAGCTAATACTTTGATACAAACCTACCCTAAGTTTGATAATATGTATCACTTTAGCGGTCGATAAGTATAGAATAGACCCACTGATACGTATCTACTACTAGTACAGTTTCGGGCAGGTGATGTTTTTTTGCGCCGCAGGCCAAAAAACTAAGTTATACGAAATATGCCGTCAAAAATGATATTATTATTTTTCCTTACTTCATCTAGCGCAGGGGTGGGCAAACTTTTTGGATGGAGGGCCAAATTCAAGAGTTCAAAATGAGCGGTGGGCCGCAAGTAAAATACCATTTTTACATATACACTATTTATTATCACGAAAAATAAACATTACAAAAAAAATAATGAGAAGAATGAAAGTGTTGTACATGTTTTCAAATTCAGGTGTTAATTTAGTGGTTGATATTTTCAAAACTACTTGTAAATGGGCATCGGAGATATTTTGATCGTAAAGAATTTTTATTGAGGTTCATGATCGAAAATGTTTGTTCACATATATAGGTTGATCCAAAAACAACGAACATTTTTCTTGCATAATCTTTAAGTTGTTCGAATTTGTCTGAATTAAGGGCATTGTAAAATTTGGATATATCTTCACGACGATGCAATTCTCTTAAATCAGTGTCACACTGCAGACCAATAATCTCAAGTTGTAGCTCTGTCAGTACACTATCAATATCTATTGAAAATGGATCGCGTACTGTTGCTAAACTTGTCTCAATTTTTCGGAAGTCACCAACTTTGTAAAAAATCGTCATTCAGAGCTTTAATAATTTTACCATATTCTTCAAATTTATATTCTGGTATATTCAGCAACTTCAAAGTTGGAAAGTGGTCCACGTTCTTATTCGATATTTGTCGAAGGAACAACTTGAGTTTTAATTGAAATCCATTCAAACTCTTCACCATATCGTGGGCATATATTTTTTTCCTTGCAACGCAGAGTTAAAAGTAGTTAAATGTGTCACGATGTTCAACATAGAAAATAGTGGTTACATAGTGTGAGACGAGACGCAAGGAAGACGTACTGAGATAATACATTAACGAAACAACAAATTCTTCAAATTTATATCTATTGTCAATATTTTTTTAAAAAATATAAAAAAGTTATTCGTAATCAGAAGTACAATTAATGATGGCGGGCCGCAAAAAAATACCCGGCGGGCCACATGCGGCCCGCGGGCCGCAGTTTGCCCATCTCTGATCTAGCGCATATAAGCAGCACATTGTTTTTCTTCCACCGCAGGACGTCACTGTTTTGTTTCGTTAAATTATATTAATTAGTAATATCATCCAACATCCACAGACGTTAAAGAAATTGGACGGCGAATCCTAACATATTATAACCCAAATCCTATGGAACGGTTCAAAACTCTCAGAATCCAGAATTTCTGTTATATTAAGATGTGATAGCCTTAAAACTTTGTAACAAAACAACACTAGTGTGTTATACATGTTAAGTCTCTTATTAGAAAATATATGAATTAATATAGTATTTTTATAATAATTCCCGAACCGGAGTTGAGCCCCGGTGCGTTACGATCCATTTCCAACGCTGTTTAATAATAAATAATATGTAATTTTGATCCACGTTTTGATTATTACTATGAGTACCATGTTTTTTTTTTTTTTTTTTTTAATTTTGAACCTATGTCTATTTATTTCGTAACATAAAAAAAATATAAAAAATACCAATATTAATGAGACTTCCATACATTGCTTATAACAGTGCTGTTACCAATAAGTCTTGATATCGCAATAGTACTAAACTTCTCTAAAATGCACTTGCAACAATTTATAGTATTGTACGCATAATTGCACATAGCAACATACACTCGATTCGTTTCTTATATTATTAATAATTACAAGATAAAAAGAACTTTTTATATACCACGTTTTTAAATTTTCTGTTGAATCATACCTATAAACTTGACAATTCTATGTATTAATAAATACTTTTTTTTGTACTTGATAGAAGTACTGAATAAATATTATAGAATACTGAAATGTCATTTTGATATTTCATATTGATTTCCATAGTAACGCACGTATATATTAATAATTTAGTTGCTAGGACCACCCCCTTAGCAACCAATAATAGTATTTTACTCTTACGGATTTCTTCCAAAATAACTTTTCATACAAAACAGAATTAACTGAAAATGAAATCAATTCTGCTTAAAGATGGCTAAAAGTATTAAAATAATGCATTGGCATCGTGTTCTGATATATTCTAAACGTTTCAAATGTCTAGCTAGTCGGGAATTTAGTTAAGCAAGTGCAAGATTTGTACTGGACAAGCAACCGCCGGAAAATCAAGAATAGGACCTAATATAAACGTTGTAAAATACACTCTAACTTGGTTATTACGAGGATGATGGGACCGACTGAATTTGCTCGTTATATGCATTAGTCGTTATATAATATTTTTCGCACCACATTCTATTCCAGCATAGATTATTAAAAAATCTGAAAACCATCGTAAAAATCCCCGAAACAAGGCATGGCATTCATAAACTACAAAAGAAGTTGTTTATTGTAATAAAGTGCTGAGCCGCCGGTGCTGGTGGGTACCTACTGACTTCACAAAGCTTGGATTTTTACATGCAATTCCAACCGTATACGTGGATACTTTTTCAATGTTGTCGGTGAAAACTCCAATTAGGTACTTAGACACATAACTAGTGTCATAAACGTAATCCGATCCCGGCGGCATCGGTCTAGTCAACTGCCCGATCGGATTTTATTGCTTAGGGTCGTATTAAAAGAATGCATTGGCATCGTGTTCTGATATACTCTAAAAGTTTCAAATGGCTAGTTAGTCGGGAAGTTAGTTAAAAATCGATTGCAAGATTCGTACTGGATAAACAACTACCGGACAAACAAGAATACGAGCTAAGAAAAACGTGGTAAAAATTTGATTAAAAAAATAAATATATTGTATCTATACCGAAATTTTGAAAAAAGAATATATTAAGTTAATTATGAGTTAAAAAAAAAGGTTTATAAAACAACGATTTTGAAGAATATTAACATAAAATCGCAAATAACCGTACGTAAATAAGACTGTAACAATAATATATATAATTATACAATGTCTTGTACGTACGTGTAATGTTTTATATTGTATTCTCCGTAGCAGTTTGTTGCGGAAATGAAATTTTCAGTTGACAATTTTGTTCCCACAGTTGACCGTATTACGCCACTCACATTGTTGTACCTACGACTTATAGCTTATATACCTATATAATATGTATGTACATAACCAATCGTGCTTCGCATCATGACAGACATTGGGCGAGTCCAACCAATTCTTTTATGCCCTGGAGATAAACATACCTACTTGTGGCACAAACCATGTCAGTAGCTGTCAACATGCACGCCAATGGCGTATAAAATGAGACCCCACCTTAGACTATAGATACATCTAGACGCCACCCGTTGCATTGCTAAAGCCTCAATTACATTGAGCAGATTGAGCTTCTTTACGAGCTGTGTGTTGGCGAATTTATAATCTGCCTGTAAAGTAGCCCAGTGTAATCATCGAACAAGCTAACATGTTCGATGATTACACTGGGCGACTTTACAGGCAGATTATAAATTCTCCAACAAACAGCTCGTAAAGAAGCTCAATGTAATTGAGGCTTAAATGAAGCCGCGTGCCTTGCGTTTGGTTTGTGAGCGAGCGAACGCATTCGTCTAAAAATGTTCGAGACCATAGACCATTTCGCTAGTGCTCGCCCAAAGTGCTCGCACTAGACGCTCAGAATTAAAATATAATTTTCTATTTTTTTACGTTATATAGTATTTTTAAGCGGTCAAAATGCAACCATTAGATAAAGATATTTATAATTTAAGTTATTTTAAAGAAACACTAGGTCACTGGTATTAAAATATATAATAAAATACAAATAAATTATCACGAACATGTATCAACTTACTTATGAAACGTAATACCATCTTCTTGCTTATCAGTACGGCTACATTTTAAGACAACACACAGAACCATCTGTTCTACTTAATCAACCAAAAATATTTACCACTGACTTTATGTTTAACACAAAAAATATCAATTTTAGCAACACGAGCTCGCAAGTTGTCGACGCTATGTGAAGCGTTTCGCCCCGATTTAATGGCGATACTTTTGGAAACTGGCTTGTAGCTAGTAGACCTTTTATCTTACTCTAGCACGTGTCGCAGAGATTGTAAGGGTGCCGAATACTTTCTCACTCGCACTCATGCATCGTTTTTGTTCAGGCCTTGGACCCCACACTTTTCTGAATCAGTAATAGTCACAATTTTAAATGAAAATCGCATCTCATGTTAGTATCTACCGATATGCATTTATATTTTAAAATGACCACTGTCTTTTAACATAAATAAAATCGAATGTATATATTATGAGTTTATATTAATATAGGTACGTGCCAATGACATTAATATGGACGAATCATCTGGGAATAAAAATGACACTCACTTTTTTGTCGGGTCTGCCGAATGGCATAATCTGTTTTAACGCCATTACAATAAAGGTGATATTGCTATAAATTCCCGATGCTTTTAGTCGGGTATGCCGAACGGTTCGGTTTGAACGGATTCGCTCAAATGAACATTGACACTAGAAACACTATTCTAACGCCATTACAATAAAGGTGATATTGCTATAAATTCCCGATGCGTGATATCGCATAATGGAAATTGCGTGACGTCTGCCTATACATGTGCGAATATCGCTGTGCGTGAATTTAATTGCTAGCTACTGTATTGAGTGCGTTGTCATTAATAATGTCATTGGTACGTGCTATCCAGTTGTCGTGATTTTTACAACGTTTTTCTTAGCTCGTATTCTTATTTGTCCGTTACAAATCTTGCAATCGATTTTTAACTAACTTCCCGACTAGCTGGACATTTGAAACTTTTAGAATATATCAGAACACGACGCCAATGCATTTTTAATACTTTTAGCCATCTTTAAGTAGAATTGATTTCATATTCAGTTAATTCTGTTTCGTATGAAAAGTTATTTCGGAAGAAATTCGTAAAAAGTAAAACTATTATTGGTTGCTAAGTGGGTCCCGGCAACTAAATTATTAATACTAATATATACGTGCGTTACTATGGAAATCAATATATTTCAGTATTATTTCTATCAAGTACATTTTTTTTGATCGTTTAAGCTAGTCAATTCAAGTTTATATGATTGAACAGAAAATTTGAAAACGTTGTAAGTATATAAAAAGTTCTTTTTATCTTGTAATTATTTTTTGTCAATTTTACTGATATTTTCTATTAATTTTATCTGACACAATACTATCAGTCATGCGCGCAAATATGAGAGGGTCCGGATCCGGACCGCCCCTTTGAAAATGGAAAGAAATCAAATTATTTAGTTCAATTGAATATTACTTCTTCTTCTTCATCGTCAGGACCTCGTTACTGGAGGAGGATTGTGACTCGGATGATTTACCTGTCTAGCAGCCTTCACTACGGCTCCACTCCTCTCGGTAGACTACGACACGCAAGACCTATGACCACTGGAAAACATGTGGCACTCATAAATTGGTGCGACTATCTGAGCCATCCAATGTTTGCTATAATTTTCCGATGCGACATGTCGAAAAGACAAGACAGCGCGAACGATACAAACGGACACTAACGATCCTAATAATTATGAATGTTAGCCCAGGCTTATTCGATAACTACTTGTGGATGCGACAAGTCGTAGGTGAACATATTTTATTTAAAAAAAAAATTTTGATCAAATTTAAAATTGATAATGCTAAAATTATGGTCAAAATGCAGAACTAGCCTGCTATTGGTAATGCCAATTGGGAGGGCAATAACTCTGTTCAACCAAATCACTTAAAATTCGTAAAATAGGCTCTACTTAACTTATTTGGTGTACTTCCTCTAATCTAATTTATAATTTTTGTATTTTCACTTTTCTACTGTTTAATAACTTAATACTGGTCTATTTTTACTGTTTAAATAATATGTATTCTTTATTTATTTTTAAATGTCATGTTGTGAACGTCTTAAATTAATAATGTGTAATGTTCACTTTATGTAAGATAAATAAAAATTGATTTGATTTGAACGATTATACAATTCGATCAATGGTCAATAATAGTACATGTAGGCCATAGACTAATTAATACACCGGCAGTGCTACGCGATGTAATTAATTATTAATGTTAACGTACCTAATTCCGTCTAGAAGCAGCTACCTTCTTTTTGAAACATAATCCTGAAATGTCTAATAAGAAAAATCCATACTTGTAACCAACAATTCCATTTAGTATAAACTCAAATTAATCAAAATTCTAGGTATAACATAGACTACACTTTAGTCAATGAATAATACCATGGCCCCCATATCCTGAAGCGGCCCCCCAGGCTAGGATTTTTGGCGGGCCCCCTACCTATTGCTAAAGATAAAGGCAGTGTGATGCTGTAAAATTAATGTGTATATTTAGTGTTTTTTTTTGTATAGTATAATACTTCCATTTGAATAATTATGGAGTTGTCGAGCATCGATACACAATTAAAAATTGTATCGTACAACCACATAATTTTAATTAATAACATTATCGAAGAAAAAGAGTCTTTTTTTACTATTGGAGAGAATTTGTGATGTGTGTTTATATCACTTATCTGGTCGAATCGCCACGCCGGGTCCTTCCTGAGCCCGGGCCCCCAGGCTAAAGCCTTGTCAGCCCCCCCTTTGTGGGGGCCATGAATAATACGCAAGATTTAAGAATGTAGCATTCGTTATTGAACATACATAATTTACACTACATCAGATTTTTTTAAAATTTAATATTTTAAAAAAATATGCGTACCCAGCCAGATTCGAACCTGCATCTTTACCAATTACCAAATGAGCAATCTATATCATTATTATTTACGGAGAAATTTTAATTCATATTTAATTTTCTCAAAATGAGTTGCCCAGAGTCATAACTCACATAAATATTTTAAAAATCGAGTTTTGAGATATTCGCAAAAAACCACCAGAGCACTGTTTTTTTCTAATTATAAGAAAAGTATTGAATTCCATAGAATATTATTAATGAGTGAGTGAGTCGATTTAATTATTTTTTAAATATATATAATACTCCTAACTGCAGACACACAGCACACTATGAGAAATAGAGCTCCCTGATTGGTTAGAAAGGCCTTGGTGACAGAACTCACATTCTTCATTGAAAAATGTGAGTTATGACACCAACAGTCAAATTTGTCAACAATTTTCACATGGTTTAAAGTGACTTTTGATACCCAACTAGTTTTCTTTATATATATTAATGCCTTTAGAATCACTTGGTATATTTAACTCAAAAATTAAAAAAATTGCAAAATGTGAATTATGATTCTAGGCGACTAAGACAATCTTTTGTATAAATCAAGGTTTTACATTGTTTTTTTTTTCTTTTATAGTGTTAACTGTCAATTCATAGTGGTACTGCATTGTATTATTTGTTTAATAAATAAAAAAACACAATTTTATAGTACTTATTCCACTTTCTTAATTAAATTTTGTACCGGTGTCGTCCTCTTCAAAGAGACATTATCAACTAAAAAATAAACTTAAAACAGGCATTTATAAAACAAATCATTGTTGTTTGAGTGTATCTAGAATTGTGGTAAAGTGTTTTTGATAAATGCTGACGATAATAGTGTAAATTTTGCAACAAGTTAATCCAAAATATGAAATGGCTTGCAGCTTATTTAAACGTAGTTACACGAGGAAGTCTTTTATCAGCTCCACTTTATGTGTATATTGATGCTACGACTGGTTGAGAAGGTTTCTTTAATCTTTTGAAGTTCATATTGATGTTCTATTCGAAGAACATGTGCATGCATCATTGTGGCTGTGATAAGGGGTGTACTCGGAACTAGGGCGGTTTTTGCGGGCGCCTCAGGGCACGCGGTAAGGGGTCAGACCAACTAGGTCAGGGACGCGCGGAATGGAGCATTCGATATTTCGTTGGGTCCAAACCAAAGCCTTATATTTTGTAGCCATGCTCGTGAAAGTTGATCGGTAATAGGACTGAGAATATTATTTGTTGAAAAGTTCACATATTATTATGGTTACACACAATATGTAGCGATTGTTATTTTTTCACTGGTGATACCACCATGAATAGACATGGCATTATATAAAAAAAACAATCATTTTAATACTTATATAAGTTATATTTTATTTTTAGTTATTTTGTCCAGATTTATTACAACGTTTTTCCTAGCTCGTATTCTTATTTGTCCGGTAGTTCTTTGTCCGGTAAAAATCTTGCAATCGATTTTTAACTAACTTCCCAACTAGCTAGACATTTGAAACTTTTATAATATATCAAAACACGATGCCAATGCATTTTTTAAATACTTTTAGCCTTTAAGTAGAATTGAATTCATTTTCAGTTAATTCTGTTTTGTATGAAAAGTTATTTCGACACCATTATTGGTTGCTATTGGTAGACACTAAATTATTAATATATACGTGCGTTACTATGGAAATCAATATGACATGTCAAAATGACATTTCAGTATTATTTCTATCAAGTACAAATTTTGTTGATCGTTTAAGCTAGTCAAGTCAAGTTTATATGATTCAACAGAAAATTTAAAAACGTTGTATTTAAAAAGTTCTTTTTATCTTCTAATTATTTAGTTTATCATAATACTGGTTTTATCCTAATGGACATTTTCATATAATTATGTTGAAACCAATTGAAAATATCCATTAGCTTTGTTGGGTTTTTGTTTTTTTATAGTATCTGTAAGTTCTTCTTCTTACTAAGTCTTTGTAATAATTGATTAATTATCATGGTGTATATAATTAATGCCCATGAAACTTCATGTCATTAAATATAAATGACGGGAGAGCAAATCAAACTATTTTTTTGTTTTCTAAACTCTTTCATTAAGCAACAAGGTGCATGGTTGCTACGTTACATCAGACCCGTACAGCTTCGTTTCGGGACAAGGAATCTTTTCATTCTGACACGTTTATAGTGTCATGGAAGGCGGCCGTGCACAATTGCGGCTGCATATACATAACGGGTGGAGATGGGATAACTCAAATCATTGCTTTATTATTTATATTTCAATAAAAGGTTTATTGACTAATAAAAAGGACCATATTGGCATACGCTAGATTTAATCACGGCCATTTTCAACGTTCATAATATTAATTTTGCTATGAATATAAATTGAACATCATTAAAAACGTTGAGGAATTGTCATGAAGTAATGTTATACCCTCGATGGCCGCGTGGCTTAAGCGCCGGCCTATAGTGACGAGTGTCCCAGGTTCTAATCCTGGGTCTGGCAAGTACACATATTGTTTTTCAATTTGTGTATGAGTCAGAGTATGGACCTAATATGTTGAGCAAGTGGCTGACGTCGATTTCTCGTAAATATGAAATATCTTAATACAAACCTCCACTCTGTGGAGACTCATATGATCCTATTAGGATCGAACATGGTCAAAGAAGAAGAAGAATGTTATACAGAATTTAAAAAATTAATTAAAAGAACTATGTACCTACTACAATATAATAATATTATATTAA
The DNA here is from genome assembly GCF_057557595.1 of Rhyacophila brunnea. Lineage (NCBI taxonomy): Eukaryota > Metazoa > Arthropoda > Insecta > Trichoptera > Rhyacophilidae > Rhyacophila > Rhyacophila brunnea. Next base: position 21,699,482 of record NW_028232904.1, on the reverse strand, counting down.
ACACGCGATTACAGTGTTGTGTAATTGACCTGTGTTTGACACTGTAACGAAATGCATGGAAAGTAAATATTTCCTCCAAAAGCCGACAAAACCTTTCGAGGTTTTGTGCGATTTCTATTTGAAGAAAGAAGATCTATTTGTCCAATAAGATCACAATAATTGAATCTGCAGACGTCATCCTGAATTAACACACCAAACTTCATGATTTAGAATATTTCAATGTAGTGACATGACCATGGCCCCCACAAAGGGGGGGCTGACAGGGCCAGTGGGCCCGGACTTAAGAGATGCCCGGCGTAGCAAGTCAACCAGTTAAGTGAGATAAACACATCGTAAATTTATAATCTCTAATTGTAAAAAAGTCTACAAGGCGGATTTTATTTTACAATTAATTTTACTGTGTTTCCTGACTAATAAAAATAATTATTTATCCAACATGGCGAAGGGTCACTTGTAACTTGGCTATCACAAAAAAAGGATCGGGATCAGTGCTTCATAAATGATGCCGAGTGCTGACAATTATTCAAACTGATTTATTTAAAATACCAAAAATCGCTAGAAATATACAGAATACCCTATATTTTCATTTTCGCATTATAAAATACACGGAATTCCGCGGAATATCATTAATGAATACGTGTATTAAATATAAAATAAAAAGTACCATAAAGTAGTATTGCCTGTAGTTACAAAATACCGAGTCATTGCAGTAAAATTGCATGAAGCGGACCTTTTGAAAAATGTGGTTTCACAGTGTGAAGCAATCACGGCAGCTTCTATAATTTTAGGTGTTAAGAACTCGCAAGTGTCAACACACCATCGTCATTCATTTTATATTGAATGCCGTTGACCACTGCAGTGCTACTTATACCATTATAAATAAAACACGCCAACAGACTTACAACGTCGACAGGTTTAATTATTTTGCTGTATTTTTTTGACTTGCTTGAGGCACTAAGACTATAGTTGACGTTATTGACGTTGGTATGTAGAAAATTTTTCTATAAAAATGTCAGTTTTTATTTTTTTGGTACTTAATTAATTAATACACGTATTCATTTGTTAAACACTACTATAGAACATTACAATGCCCTTAACCTTAGCGATAGGTTATTGCCCCATCAAATATCTTGGCCTGGGGGGCCGCTTCAGGATGTGGGAGCCATGGACATAACAATTTCATATGTTATACCATTAAAACACTGTTAACGATAGCAGTAATAATTTATTAAAATCCGTCTAGTTTAGTATTATTTTTAAGAGCAGCTCATTTCTCGTGGAAAGGTCTATATAAAAGGCAGACGTGAACTGGGGGACGTATTACGTAAATGTTGATAGCGTAAGGCCCTAACACTATCGATTCTCGACCGTTGATAATAAAATGTTCAATGATTTTAATCTGTACACATGGCACCCACATTTTCCCTTTGTCGATTTCTGTACATAGAGATAAACGCAAAGACGTTTCTTATGTCGATTGAAATATTATGTATATATATACATATATCAGTGGCGAAGGGTGGAGGTAGGGTGTTAAGATCTGACATAAATAGTGCACACAAAACTTTATCAGTCAAACGTATTTGTTTTCATTGAACTAAGACTACAATGTATAGATAATGTTTGTAAGTTTTTAAAATTCAAATAAACCCTTCCTTATCCAAGCCGTAGTTGATAAAATAGTCAATCTAAAATTATGCCATTAAACCATACATAACTTTAGATATTTAATAGATAGAAGAATATTTTTTATCGATTATGGTTTGGTTTAGGTATGGTTTAATGAATTTAAAAAAAAACTAACCAATGTCATTTGTAATATGTATTCTTAGTACCTACCTACAACGAAAACAAATAAGTAAATATGACTGACAAAGCTTAGTGTGCACTATTTATGTCGAATCTTAACAGCCTACCTTCACCTCTCTCCGTTGATATATCAGTGGGTCAGTGCGGATTTAATATACTTATAAGACCCGAAAGACCTCCAAGGTAGAATGCAACAACTCGCGGATGTCAGTCAAATGGTCGGTCTAAAGATAAATGTCTCAAAGACAAAAGTGATGAGGAACTGTTTTTTCGGACCCTGCGATTATCTGTATTTCTGGCACCCAACTCGAGCAAGTCAGCAGCTACATCTATCTCGGACAGCAGGTGTCCATATACGGAAGCATGCACGATGAAATTGCTCGAAGAACAAAGCTGGGATGGAGTGTTTTCGGACGTCTGAATAGTATCTTCAAGAGTGACCTACCATTATGTCTTAAGCGTAGGGTGTTCAACCAATGTGTGCTACCCGTGCTCACGTATGGCTGCGAGACGTGGACCCTCAACACGAGAGATGTCCAAAGGCTAAGAGTCACACAGCGAGGCATGGCGAGGTGTATGTTGGGCATCACGCGAAAGGACCGTAAGAGAAACGAATGGGTTAGGAAGCAGACAGGAGTACGCGATGTAATAGACGTTGCCAAACAGCTGAAATGGAGATGGGCGGGGCACATTGCTCGCCGAAAGGACGGCCGCTGGACAAATGCCGTCATCCAGTGGTACCCAAGGGGCACGAAACGGCCACAGGGTCGCCCTAAAAGCCGCTGGATTGACGAACTGGTAAAGTTCGGCGGAAATAGGTGGCACCGAACGACACAGGACCGAGAGAGTTGGAGACAGCTTGGGGAGGCCTTCATCCAGCAGTGGATTGACCCCGGCTGATGATGATGATATCAATATACAATAATTAATTATTGTATGTCCAGTTTTTGTAACGGACGAAATTGAGTTACTTACTTACTATATAGAATTACACTATAGCCGTTAGACTTTGCACTACATCCTATCCCAGGGTTGGCGAACCTTTTTACAGATGCGTGCCAAAATTTCCCAAAAATATTTTTTCACTGTCTGACGTGCCAAACAGTCGGCTCGTTTTTTTATGAAAATATTTTCGCCGCGGGCCGAAGGTTGCACAATTTTTCACAGTCGGCTCGTTTTTTTGCCTGCTATTTTTTGTACAATGCGAACTGCGCGTCGATTGGTAAAAATAATATTAAAAACCGAAGAAAAAGCGCATGGCTATGTAGTCATTATTTTTTTATATGTAGGTAAGTATAATATTTATTTGTAAAACTTTTTTGAAATTTTTTATTGGTTTTCGTTCGCGTGCCGTGCAAATTCATCTCGCGTGCCATAGGTTCGCCACTCCTGTTCTATCCTATGGATAGTAGATAATCAAGCGAGATTTCAATGTGGGAATTCGGCGAAATTAAAAGACGAAATTTCCCACGTGGTCACAATATTATTATCCAAAATCCCGATGCATTTTTACACGGTTATATAATATTCAAAATCAATTTTATTTATTTAAATATTTTGTGCATTACAAATTACAAATTCAAGACGTTCATAACATGAAATAAAAATACAAAGAAATGGTTATAAATAGTCTAAAGAGTAAATAAAATAATTATAAAATACGTACGTGGAGTAGACCCTACGTAAAGACTTTATAATACAGCCCCCATCTAAACTCATTCTCACGTAGGTGGAATATTCATCAATATCCGAAGCGAATTATGTCGTCAAATAATGAATGGGGGCTCGGGATAAGACTTTAAAGCCCCCGTATAATAAATGACGTCGTTAAATTTTCAAAATAAATCTCAATTTTAGTTAAGTCTTTGACCATGTCCGATCCTAATAGGATTATATAGGCCTCCACAGAGTAGAGGTTTGTATTAACAGATTTTGTTTTTTACGAGAAATTAATGGATCTGAGCCACTTGCTCAACCTATTAGGTCCATACCCTGACACATACCAATTGAAAAACAATATGACGTGTGGTTGCCAGCCTCAGGATTCGAACCTGGGACCCACGGCGTTATTAACGTTAAGTAACGGGAAGATAATATTATATGACGAGGTGTTTGCCGTTTTACTCGACTACCGAAAAAAGGTTATCATGTATGCGGACAAACTGCCGCTCTGTGATTAGGACGTTTCCTGTTGTTTGTTTTTCGAACCTTACCTGTTTCAAAATCGTGCGAATTTTTAGGTCAAATCTGCTTAATCATAAAAGTGCTGGACAAAATAGTGTAATCGTACAGTGGAACACAAAGAGCATGAACTAATCACAGAACTACTCTGAAACCAGCTGAATTGAAGATCTCTAGATCGGCAAAAGTATGTGCAGTGTGAGAGGTATGAGAAGCCCTCCAGTACATCAGTCACAATCTATTCACTTCTGAATGAAAGTCTCTCCATGCTGAAAAGCTGTTTCCACTCCTTTAGACAATGTGTTTTGCAATGCCATGTATTTCCGCTGAACTTTACGACATCATCGATTCACAATGATGGTTGTTTTTTTTTTAATTAATAAACTTAATAAATAATTGACGACTATGTGAAAATAATTACAAGATAAAAAGAATTTTTTGTATACAACATTTTCAAATTTTCTGTTGAATTATTATGCTCAATATGCTCAAACTTGTACTTGATATGAAGTAAATAAAAAACAAACAAACGGACAAATATAGAATACTGAAATGTGGTTTTGACAATTCATTTTGATTTCCATAGTAACGCACGTAAATATTAATAATTTAGTTGCTAGGACCACCGCCTTAGCAACCAATAATAGTCCTTTACTTTTTACGGATTTTTCTGAAATAACTTTCCATACAAAACAGAATTAACTGAAAATGAATTCAATTCTGCTTAAAGATGTCTAAAAGTATTAAAAGAATGCATTGGCATCGTGTTCTGATATATTCTAAAAGTTTCAAATGTCTAGCTAGTCGGGAAGTTAGTTAAAAATCGATTGCAAGATTTGTATCGGACAAATAAGAATACGAGCTAATAAAAACGTTGTAAAATAGTCAGAAACAGTTGATACACCGTCACATATTGGGATTGCAATACCGGTATTTCTATTCTATTTATCAATACCGAAATACCGGTTTTAAAAATCTAAAATAACGGAATTTCCGGTACACTCGTTTACGTTTTTGAAAATAAATTTAATATTATTTCTTCATTATTTTGTACTGTATTGCCTATTAAATTGTGTGAATTTCATGACTAATGAATTTTGCCAAAATCAGCTATGAAAATTGAATGTATGTTCATATTTAATCAAATAAAATTGGAGACCGTAAAGTATACAGTCATCTCTTTCCAATAGAAAGCTCACGGCGAACTGTGCTACGGTGAAATGTTTTACGTTCAATTTACATGTAACTGTTATAACTCAGCAACCAAAGCTATGTCAGCAACTAATCAACGGATAGTAACACGTGATTTTGGTTTTGTAGTGGAAAGTTAAAAGTACAAAGTGCGGGGCGCGTGAGGGGGTGGGGCGTAAAATAACCATGACACCCCTTAATATGTTACAAACATAAAGTTAAATAGTTTACATTAAATGATGACATGTTATTGTTTAATTGTTGTGTTACTAACTGCGTGATACTGAATTTTTTCAACACTATTGTCTTCCTCTGGTGACTGTATGTACCTTATCTTTTTTTCTTTTCTTTCTACCATGTCCGACCCAGAGTAGAGGTTTGTATTAATAGATTTTGTGTTTTACGAGAAATGGATGTCAGCCACTTGCTCAACCTATTAGGTCCATACCCTGACAGACACAAATTGAAAAACAATGTATGTACTTGCCAGATATGGATTCGAATCTGGGACCCACGGCGTTATAATAGTCCAACGCTTAAGCCGCGCGGCCACCGTGGGTGCTACCTACCTATTGTTAATTTCGTTTTAAAATTGAATATTAAATATTTGTTAGGTTAGGTTAGGTTTTCATTTTTGAATTAATGAATTTTGCCAAAATCAGCTATGAAAATTGAATTAATGTTCATATTGAATCTAATAAAATTTGAGACCGTATAGAATACGGTTATTTCTTTTAGATAGAAAACTCACGGCGAACTGTGATACGGTGAAATGTTTTACGTACAATTTACACTTAACCTTACCGAATACCGGTATTGATTTTTTCATTCGGTATTGCGATCCCTAGTCACATACCTAATTATGTGTGAAAATAAACATAATATTATGTCTGACAGAAATGCCAGCCAATTAATAGTAAAAAAACATACCTACTTTATACAAGATTAAAAATATGATGAAATACCCGATTAGGGCTACTGAAAAAGTATAAGATTACGTGACTACACTTCAAGTTGTATGTAGGTAGATTCTTAATCAGATTACACAGGAGTAAATAAATATTTGGTGACCTTAAAGTTGTTTTTGACGAAGCAACAAGTGAAAGTTGACGATTATATTTCTTCATTTACATAAAAAAAAATCACCTTACGCTCAGTGGCGAAAGCTCCATAGTAGGCAATTATTTGAAGCCTACCTTCTAAGAAAAATAGATAGAAAGTATTTAAATTTAAATAAATAAAAAATGTGCGGGAACCAATTGAATAAATCGTCAGAATAATTAATTAATATTTAAAAAAAAATTATATATAAAGGAGAGCCATCTATCGTCAGGATAATTTTGAATAAATAAGTGACAAAAAGAGCCTCTAACGAGTATTGAAATACCGATTCACTCGAGATGATTTTGGCGTGCTTTGGTAGTCTGGTTTTGTTCATACGAATCTATAAGCTTATAAGGCAAAGCTTCTCTCCGCATATTATTATATTTAATATCGATGACTGCCGCTTTATTCAAATAATAATTAATAATGCAATAATTAAAAAATATATTTATATAGGTTCAACGCTTCAATCACGTCATATAAAGATAGAATATTTTTATAAATAAATAATTATTTTTTCTCGTGATTATTATTTATCAGTTAATTTAGTCATATATATAATTTTTGTTGTGTAGTTGTTTATTATTTTGAGCTGTTGATACTGCTATATTTAGCGATGATAAATTTTTATGCGTATGTTACGTGTAGGTATAGGAAAATATATAGTTTATATTCATCGCTCAATTGTATATCGTCAGTGAGCTATTGAAATTTCATCGATTTAGTGTGACGTCGACATTAGTGTGTACCTTTTTATTAGTAGTAATATCGTATTATCGTCTTATTTCCCGTAAGCATACCTGACAAGTGTGCTCTTTTTCATTGATCTCCACAGCCTACCTCATTCCAAAAGTCACCTTTCGCTACTGCTGTAGTTATTGATTATAATTAAACAATAATGTCCACCTTGAAAATTTCATTGTTGATCGAGTGACGAACAAGTGTATCACATTATAATGTATATCTATGTCGACACAGCATCTATATAATAAAGGGGCGTTGTCATCGTTTCAAACAAATGTCATTCTTTCGTAAACAAGTGAATAACAATTAAACATACATTACTTGAAAACACCTTAGATATATATATATCCACCAGTAGTGAAGGGTGGAGGTAGGCTGTTAAGATCCGCCATAAATAGTGCACATTAAATTTTTTGTCAATTATACGTATTTGTTTTCATTGAACTAATACTATAATTATTTACAGATGGTGTTAGTTACATTTTCAAAATCAATTGAACCCTGCCTAAACCAAACCATAATAGTTTTGGTATATTTTAAGCGATACGACACAATTATGCACACTTTTTCATCCATTCTTAGTTCAATGAAAACAAATACGTATGACTGACAAAATTTAGTGTGCACTATATTTATGTCGGATCTTAACAGCCTACCTCTATTCTTCGCCACTTGTCTGGAGTATCATTCGAAGACGAAAAAACAGAGTATTGTTTGTGTTTTTTTATATAACGGACTTTCGGCTTTAACGGCCATCCGCTTACCCGCATTAGTCCGTTATATCGAGGTTCTACTGTAGTAATAAAACAATGGTAAATAAATGAATATTAAAATGTTTTAAATTGATATTAAAAGCACACAGGTAGTCGCACGCATAAACAAAAATCAATCTGACGTATTGTCAGATTTCGCATTGTAATCCCTTAGACTTGTCAGTTTTCCGGACCCGCTGAAGTGCGACGGCGCCCCCATCCGCCCCCCGCCCTGTCCGTGTGTGCGCGCGTACATGTTTGTACGTGTGCACCGTTGTGTTGGTAAACAAAGTCTTGGCTCGGCTGGTCGATAGCGGGGCCAGGGAGGGTGGGGCAACACTGTCGAGGACTTCGCGAAACCCCGCCGCGACTATCGAGTGCATTGTTATTTTTCACAGTTCTTGAAAGATCCTCGACTGATACTACTAATGAGAAACAGAGGTATTATTATCCAAGACTCGATACTAGGCGATTAATTAAAGCATACCTTCTTAAGAAAAATATTTTTTAATAATTGAATATATTGACGTATATAAATAATCACTTATATTCTATAAATATAATTGGTACAAGTCGATTGTGGGGAAGCCAGGCGGGAACCGCGCTATTTGTCAAAGCCGACTTTGGGCAAAATCCATGAATTAAAATATAAAAACATGCCGTGGGTCTCAGGTTCGAATCCTGGGTCTGGCAAGTACACATATTGTTTTTCAATTTGTGTGTGAGTCAGGGTATATAATTTAATTTGCCAATGACATCTGTCGTATAATATCTAATAATGTATTATAAATATATACAGATCACAGCACCATCTGCCAAAGGTTTAAAAAAATATACCACAGCGTGCCATCTCTCTTCAACTATTGTACGTATCAGATTATTCGTCGAGGAATGCCGATGTTTTTTGTATGGTCACGTGACCTTAGCCTGTCTACCGCAATGTATGCAATAGGAATAGGATATGCTCCGATGGCTAAGACTAAACATTTGCGCATAATATTATTGCCTAGGACTGCAGCTTTGTTCAAAATAATTTATAGTAAGATAATTTATATGGCATTAAATCACATATAAATAAATATAGATTGTTTTTTTTTTTGTAAAAAAAAAAAAGATTTTGATGTGTAATATTTAGGAAAATACATAATTTAAACCCATCGCTCAATTTTACGTCATCAGTGAGCTATTGAAATTTCATCGATCTAGAGTGACGTTGTCATTAGTGTGTACCTATTCATCAGTAGTAATATCGTATTATATTCTTATTTCCCGTAAATAAACCTGACAAGTGTGCACTTTTCTGTGATCTTCACAGCCTACCTCTTTCTAAAAGTCACTCTTCGCCACTTTCCAACCGCGGAGGTGATAAAAATCTTAACCTACTTCAACAAAAGTTTTTGAGATGTTCTAATCATTTTCTTCAGACACACAGAATTCCAAGGGTACCATCCATTGTCATCACCACCGTCTAGCTCTAGATTGAAGATGTTTCGGATGAAATTCTTCTTCTTTCTGATACTTAAAGTATAGTCGTCTTCGTGCAAAAAATAATTCGATCCTAACTAAGGGCCGTATGTATGAGATTCCGAAATTCTTTATAAGCTATTTAACCGATTTTCCACCAAATAGTGTTTAGCACTGTTTGAGACGTAAGCAATCTGACGTAACACGTCATTCAAAGTGGCTGCTTTATATGTCACTTTCAAATGTCATTTTAATAATGCATTCATTACAACAAACGTTTGCTTGAGGCCCTCGTTGATTTTGTAGACTCTGTAAAACATTTGCGAACTAACTGTAACTGTAAAACAGTTCCTAGTCGTGCTGTTTATTAATTTCATTCATTCATTTATTCTTATTCCATTTTCACATCTCATAATAGAAGTGATTGAAGTGAAGTTAGTCATAATATAACTGTATGTATTGCCACCAAATGGAAATGTTTACTGGGAATACTTTATCCTTTCGTACAGTAGAATTATAAAATAAATGTGATAAAATAACTGATAAATTATTTAAAGTTCATAATAATTATTCATTTATAATTATAAGATTTATATGGTACCGTTCACACACTTTCAGGCACATTTACAATTTAAATTTTTTATATCGGGGATGAAATTTTATAAGTTTGCCATTATATGGACGCCATGACACATTATGACGTCGCTAACCAATGGATTACATTTGCACTCATGCATACAAATGAGCAGTATTTAGCCTATAAAATTTTTGGGAATCTCATGCATACGACCCTAAGAAAATAGTATATTATTGATAAAAAAATCTTACTCGTTTGCTTCCTAGTGTGAATCCGGTATTAACATGTCCTAGCAATTTTATTCCGGTAGGTACATCTATGTAGACTTTGATTGGATGGAAAGCAGTAGCAAATCGCTAATTGGAGCTATTCTGACTATTCTGAAATATCTGAAGTGTAAGCAGTGCGCAAAGGCCGATACATAAATTATTATCGTAACGTATTAATTATTAACGTTGCACTCTTCAATAATTAAAATTTTGTTTATATTTAGACTGACGTCAAATATATTCGTTAAAAGTTAATTATTATAGTCTTCCGGGCGGTCCGCATAAAGGCCATTCTAATTAGACCGACACGTGTCAGCTATCTTAAAGCCAAGACACACATTTCAAATGTATATATTAGAATCAAGCATTACCATTAGAATCCGATGCATTTATTTCAATTTGATTAAAATGGAAACAAGTAAGACCTGTGCTGATGCAACGTTGTCTGCGTTGCCGTGTGTCTTAGTCCTAAGCCGACCCATTGTTATATACTGTACAAACTATATAAAACATCTCGGTCTCCACCCCAACCGTGTGTCATTGACGGGTTCGAAGATTAATAATAATAGTGTAGTCCTGTGCTTCAGGTTCGATTCCCGGTGAGGTCACAATACATTTATGTATGTAATTTTCTGAAAACCTGGGTGATTGTGGCTATTTCACTTCTATTACTATGGCATGTTGTATGTTAAAAAGATTTTATATTATTATATTTGAGTCGCCCATTTCCAAAATTCATCTTGTCCATTTTTGACCAAAAATGAACTAAATATTCAGTAGTTATATTTTTTATTCAAAGGGGCACATACATATTCTATAAAAAATCCAATAGTAGTCTTTTGCAGCCAGTATAACGGTTGAAAAACAGCGTCCAATTTCAAAATGCGTCTTGTCCATAAAACTGTGTCAAAAGTCATCTTGTCCATGACAAATCTTTAAATATTTCAAAAACTGTATATGATATTTTAGAAAACGATGTGTTTTTCGGAAGCATATATGTGTCGCTAGATTTCAAATCAGCCAAGTCCATAATATATTAAAATGAGAAAAACAGCTTTTAGTTTTCTTAAATACACAGTCACAAGGGTGAAAGTTTATATTATGTCGAGTATAGAATATTTAAAATTGATAAATTCCACATTTTGATAATGCAGAAATGTTAAAAAGCAGTCGTTCTTCAGCAATTCACAAAAAAGTCAAAAATACCTAAAGGTGGACTTGGCTGATTTTGAAATGTAGCAACACATATTTATTTCAATTTGATTAAAAAAGAGAAATTTATTTTTTTCATGTAGAGATACACATTTTTCGTGAATATCTCTAAACCAAACAAAATGGACAATGTGAACTTTGGAAATGGGCGACTCATTTATTTCTATTACAAAATAATTAATCGCTTAAAAGATATATAGCTTTAAATATTTAATTATGGATACACTTCTGATTATATTCAGTGTGTACTGATATAATATAATATTAATAATATTTTAGCAGCGCCCTTCAATTTATTAACGATACAATCCAAAACACCCCCAAAGTTTTGCACCCCCCGAGGAACACTGCTATAATCCAATAAATTTAATTATTTTCTAATTTGTCTGCAAAGAAAGTGGGGTAAACTGTAAACATTAAAATATTGACTACAATTTGTATCTGTCAAAATTCCGAAGCAGGGTTTAAGGGCGGGGAAGGTGTGGGTGAGAATAGGGTGTCCAGATTTACCAATCAAAACAGTTCGCGTTAATAATAATCACTATTTATTACACAGTCAATCTAATTTGTATATCGAATTACAAATATAAAGCTTCGAATAGAAGGCAATAACAAAAACACATTAATTATTAATCGCACACCAAGCCTGTACGTTTTTTCCTTCTGTGTGTGGGTATATAATAGGTTAAGTGCCAGAAAATAGTAGGCATTTTAATAAATAATAAGGTTTCCACGTGTGTCATTGCACGCAATGTGTAGCTGGTCGGTACTGACATTTCAAGACTTGGGTGCCCATCCGTTTTGGACGCCAGAACTCTCATTATGTGACGTAGAATACTTTTAAATTGTACGTAAAACTTTTCACCGTGGCACAGTTCACCGTGAGCTTTCTATCAGAAAGAGATGGCCGTATACTATACGGTCTCCGATTTTATTAGATTCAATATGAACATTAATTCAATTTTCATGGCTGATTTTGGCAATATTCATGAATTCAAGAATGAAAACCTAACATAACCTAACCTAACAAATAATTCAGTATATCGGCTATTTTCAAAATTTGTTTGCTGCTGGCTCCCTGTAAAGTGTATACCGACAAGATCCGTGTTTTATTTAGACATGAATAATTGTATGTCAGTATCATGGGCCCCACATCCTGAAGCGGGCCCCCTACCTATCGCTAAGAATAAAGTCAGTGTGACGCTCTACAGTAGTGTTTTTCTAATGGTGTACGCGGTAAAATTAATTTGTACCTATATTCAGTGTTTTCTTGTATATTTTAATAGATCCATTTGAATTATGGAGTTGTCGAGCATCGATACACAATTAAAATTGTATCGTACAATCACATAACTTTAAATAATAACATTATCGAAAGAGAATAGCGCAGCAGGTGACTTTTTTTGCTATTAACGCAAATTTGTGATGTGTGTTTATGTCACTTATCTGGTCGACTCGTCACGCTGGGCCCCTCCTGAGCCTCGGCCCCCAGGCTAGAGCCCTGTCAGCCCCCCCCCCTTGTGGGGGCCATGGTCAGTACTATACGACCCAAAGAAGTTGTACGGACTTTAATATACGGCCATATATTTCTGATACATATAATATTTCACGGTGAAGTGTGATACGGCAAACTGCATACGTATAATTCTCCAAACATGGAGTAAATTAGTGTAGTAACTAAATAAATAATCAGTGAATTGCAAGAGTTTTTTATTCAGGACCTCTTGACTTCTGTTAATATAATAACTATTTTTTACTCCATTTCCATCACGTGAAATAATCAACCAATCACCAATTCCTTAGGTTTGGTAAATATCATTTAATGCAATGCCAAAAACATAAGTCTCAATAAGATGGTCACCTCAACGGTGATGGGCGAGGCAAGGTCGTTCCTGCTCAACACACAGACACTGAGCCACGAGGTCGGAAGGGAGGAAACGACAGAGAGGGAATGAGAAACAGGGGGAGAGAGGGAGACTACGAAATATTAAATAATAATATTACTACAGAGATATTCGAGTTGAGTCTACGAATGAGTAGAGACCGATTTACCTAAAGATTCAGATTCCACTTACTCACATTATTGCATCTCGTGCAATGACATTAATATGAACGACGCATCTGGAAAGAAAAATGACACTCACTTTTTTGTCGGGTCTGCCGAATGGCATAATCTGTTCTAACGCCATTACAATAAAGGTGATATTGCTATATATTCCCGATGCTTTTTGTCGGGTCTGACGAATGGCATAATTCATATTTTAATATCAATATTATTCGCTCAAATAAACATCGACATTAGAAACACTGTTCTAACGCCATTACAATAAAAGTGATATTGCTATAAAGTTATTTTTTCATTACTTACTACTACACCCACCCACGATGGCCGTGTGGCTAGAGCGTTGGCCTATTGCGTCGTGTGTCTCAGGTTCGAATCCTGGGTCTGACAAGTACACGTATTGTTTTTCAATTTGTGTATGAGTCAGAGTATGGACCTAATAGGTTGAGTAAGTGGCTGACATCCATTTCTCGTAAAAACAAAATTTGTCAATATAACCCTCCACTATGTGATCCTATTAGGATCGGACATGGTCGCATTGCTATATATTCCCGATGCTTTGTGTCGGGTCTGCCGAATGGTTCGGTTCGAACGGGTTCGCTCAAATGATGATTGTCACTAGAAACACTGTTCTAACGACATTACAATAAAGGTGATATTGCTATAAATTCCCGATGCGTGATGTCGCATAATGGAAATTGCGTGACGTCTATCTATACATGTGCGAATGTCGCTATGCGTGAATTTATTTGCTAACTACTGTATTGAGTGAGTTGTCCATTAATAATGTCATTGATCTCGTGTCCGAAAACTTGTACGTATGCGGTTCGCCGTATCACACTTCACCGTGAAATTTGGTATCGGAAATATATATGTCCGTATAGTCAAGACCGTCTAATTTTTTTTGGGTAGTACTGACATAAAATTCATGTCTAAATAAAGCACGGTTCTTGTCGGTGTACACTTTACAGGAAGCCTGAGCAGCAAACACATTTTGAATATAGCCGATATACTGGATTATTTGTTAGGTTAGATTAGGTTTTCATTCTTGAATTCATGAATTTTGCCAAAATCAGTAATGAAAATTTAATTAATATTCATATTGAATCTAATAAAATTGGAGACCGTATGGTATATGGTCATCTCTTTCCGATAGAAAACTAACGGCGAACTGTGCCACGGTGATATGTTTTACGTACAATTTACATGTAACCGTTTCATCTATATCTAACCGACCTTAATTTGCTCAACCTATTTGATCCATGCTTTAAAGCCAAATACACATTGAAAAATAAAATATGGACTTTCGAGATACTTACGAGACTCGAATCCGTAGCCTACAGTAAAGTAGTGACGATGTTCGGAGGTGCGCTCTAGAGGTTTGACATACATACAGAATTTGAATTTACATGCACCTGTCAATTACCTACGTGGTCGTAGCACTCGTAGCCATGATCTATTCTGAATCGGAACCGTTTCCTCGTGTCAAGCCTATCAGGCACCATTAGCGAGGAGTGAAAGATTAGTCAATGCGCTCCCCAAAGACATATACATTTTAGTGAAATGCTATGTATTTTGTTTTCGAAATTTTATTATTCTGTATAATATTTTAAATATATTTTGTTCTTCTCTTTTGTGAGGGTAATATTTGTTATAATACATACTACACTTTGTCAGGAATATTTATTTGTTTTTATTGAACTAAAAATACAAATTGCAAATGGTACTGGTTAGTTTTTAAAATTTAATAAACCTTTTGATTAAATAATAATAAATTAAGTAAAATTGGATAGTTTAGTAGCGCGGTTGCATGATGATTTGCCAGACTATACTGATCATAAATGTCAAAAAATAAGCGCAATATCACAGCTTGCTTTGAGTATGATATCAAAATACGGGTAACCGGACAAAACAGAACATGAATAAACAGAACACGAAGAAACAGAACAGCCAGGGGAAAAATAAAACATTAATTTTTGTCGTAAGTATCTATTCTTTAATTAAATACTTATAAAACTTAAGTTTATAAACGAAATATATATAAATATTTAAAATATAATCACGACATGTTGGCTATTCGGTGTAAAACCTCAATAATAGATCTGCATAAATTAATTAAATGTTATTTTTTCCTGAAAGGTCGTTCTGTTTATCGCTATAATGTTTTGTCACTGTTCTGTTATGTCAACGTTCTGTTTATTCATGGAACCCAAAATAGGAATCAGTGCACGCCTACCGAGGTTTCTAGAAATTGCTCCATTGACAGTCACTATCAGCACAACATTTAAGGACGCCTAACGTTCGTCACCTTAGACTATATATACATCTAGACGCCACCCGTTGCATTGCCAAATGAAGCTGCGTGCCGTGCGTTTGGTTTGTGGGCGAGCAAACGCGTTCGTACACAAATATTTGAGACCATAGACCATTTCGCTAGTGCTCGCCCAAAGTGCTCGCACTAGACGCTCAGAATTAAAATATAATTTTCTATTTTTTTTTACGTTATATAGTATTTTTAAGCGGTCAAAATGCAACCATTAGGTAAAGATATCCATAATTTAAGTTATTTTAAAGAAACACTAGGTCACTGATATTAAAATATATAATAATATACAAATAAATTATCGCGAACATGTATCAACTTACCTATTAAACGTAATACCATTTTCTTGCTTATCAGTACGGCTACCATATTTTAATACAACACACAGAACCATCTTTTCTACTTAATTAACTAAAAATATTTACCACTGACTTTATGTTTAACACACAAAATAGCAATTTTAGCAACACGGTTATCGACGCTTAGTTAAGCAATAAGCTAAGATTTATCGGCTACACCGTAGCAAACCATCTCCCACATCTGTAAACCTTTTATCTTACTCTAGCGCGTGTCGCAGCGATTATAAGGGTGCCGAACTCGCACTTATGCATCGTTTTTGTTCAGGCCTTGTTCGTCACCCTTCGGCATAACGAGTATGGATACGTGACGGGCAGTGGAGGGTTAAGCATATTGTGTGGAGATCCAAGCACTGAAAATAAGAATACCGGTAGTGTGTACGATAGGATTACCCAATCACTATAATCACAACATGAGACGTGGTCTACGTAGGCACTTCTGATTGCTATCTTCTTTCTGTCAGATCGAGTGCGATAACGGGAATTTAAGTAGGGGTGGGGGTGTTATGTTCCAGACATTTCGTTGTCAAACGATAATTTTTATTGAGAGGGCTGTGGACCAACCCCGGACTAGTGCGCTACCCTGCGGGGCGATTTCGCTTTCTTTGATCATTTCGGCTGAGAATCCAACACGGCCAAAAGTTATAAATTATATGACTGTTTTAAACATTTTTTTACTCATCTTCTTCGTCGTTGCCTCATGACTGAGGATCGTGACCACCTTGAAATTCAATCAACTCTCCACCCCTTTCGTCTTGCTAGATTAATAAGATAGAAATGCGAAAGCCAGTCACTGTAAGTGGCGGATTTTATATACCTACTTAACGCAAACGTCGCAATTAGGGATTCCAATCCCGGGATCCCGAGCTATTTTCGATACCCGGTTACAATATCCCGGGATTGATAAACATAATCCCGAAACTTCCGGGATTGAAGTTTTTATCAATTTTTATGGAAAATAAAATAAAAACGAAAATATAACAGAAAACATACTTTTAATAACAAATAACTAAATTAGAAATAAATTGAGTTTAAATGAAGTTTGATTTATATCCATGTGTAAGTTGCCGATTCATTTTATTTTTTCACATAAATTAATAAAAATGAGAAAGATTGGAAAAAACAATGCTTCGCACTATTAACAAAGTAATTCCACCATGATCTCATACGTTTCATACGGCAGTTTCATATTTGGCTGACTAATTAGATTTATGAAGCGGAAAGGCCATAAGTACACCATGATTTGTTTTATTATTTTAAATCTCACTAACCCATTCATTAGGTCTTTACTATCAGAAACAGCAATTTCATATTAAATTCACATTATAATTTATATTACAATATTATTTACTTCATTAAACTTATGTATTTCCAAGATTTAACGTATACAATATTAACAATAAATGTCTTAAATAGTATAAATTATACTAGAATTATTTTTGATCGATTTTATCAATGTTATTTGTGAATATAATTGTTTTATATTAACAATGGAAAAAAATGCCAATCCCGGGATTATCAAATTATAATCCCGAAATCCCGGGATCAGAATTTTGGCTCGGGATTGGATTCCCTAGTCGCAATAAATTCATCGTAAGATTTAAAGGGGGCCTTCAATATAAAATATATTATTAATGTTGATCAAAGGTTATATAATTTGTAAAAAATACACGTTTCAGCACATGGATTTACTTAGGGTAATTTTTTTTTTTTTTTGTGATTTTACCGAGGCTTTGACTGCGACTCGCTGTCATATCGCCTCTTCTCTTCTAGAAGGGGATCCGTCGATCAGGTCCTCACTCCTATTCTGTTAAATAACTTTACAATTTTGCCTAGCTCTTCCGTCTTACCCACCGCCAGGATACCCTTCAATTCGTCGACATTCTCATAGATATCTGCAATTCGCAGCTGTACTCTGTGAATTTCATATTTGGGGCATTGCAGTGCTATATGTACAATGTCCTCTAAAACATGACATTCATCGCAGAGCTGCGATTCGCTTCTTCCCATGATGACATCAAATCTTTTGCCCATGGTGTGCCCTGTTCTTAGCCTCAGTATTAACTTAAGCTCATTTCACGTCAAAGAAGACTCTACAAACCAGGGCACCTCTCGTGGTGATGGTAGAATCGACTTACTCCATTTCCCCTTTTCTAATGATGCCCTATGGTGAAAATCTATCCACATACTATGGCACATTTTCTTTATAGCCTCATTCCAGTTCAGGTTTTCTGGTATCCACTGATATGGTACCCCTGAATGGCCGGCTTCCTTTGCCAGATCATCTGCCCTTTCATTTCCCTCAATGCCCATGTGCGATGGGATCCATTACTTAGGGTAAATTAAAATTTGCTGATTCATTTTTATCGTAGGGGACTCAAAAAATAGTCACTGTGTTGGGCCTCTACGTCACTAAACGTACCACTGCATGATAGACTAAGACTACGAGTTTTTAGTTTTGTACCATTCTGTACCTTCTTTTATTGTATAAAATCGCTATATAAACGATAATTAGCTGTATTTAGTCGGTGTATATTTGCCATTTGTGAGTGCGCATAGTTCCTTAAGATGCCGAAAAGAAAAACCCGGCTCGTAAAAAAATGACTCGCATAGAGTAGTACAAAACTCAAATCTAGAATACTAATAAAGACCATTTGAAATCAAACATGTAGAATTTATAATTTTATATTTTACTTTGCCACCGGTGCAGTTGTATTTGTTAATATATATATTATATTCTTTATAGTACTACAAAATGCCCAAAATGATACAGTAGTGTAGTGAAACAGTAGTGTATTTAGTAACAGAAGTGAAGCAATCACAAACACCTAGGCTTTGATAAAATCACATAATTACACTATGACCTTGCCGGGAGTCGAATCCGCGGCTCCCGGATGTAAGGCCAACGCTGTACGCACTGCACGACGAGAGCCGTTGAATATTTATGACATTAATAAATTGTCAACAACCAATCATCGACCGACAGTTTGTAAGATGTGGGTGGACGTCTAAATTTTCAACATTTTCTGATTTTTAATTATGTAATTTATAATGGGGTCGATTAATTAGGAATCAATTAAATTTTGAAACAGCCATCACGATCAAAAGGGGCGCGAAAGATAATTGCATGTCAGTCGCCGGAAAGTCAGTGGCACATTTTATCAACGTCGGTTTGTTTTTCCGTAACCACGGCAACCGGGAAACAAAATGGCAAACCGGCAGTTAGTGATCATCACCACGACATGTTGGGTAGGAGGGTTCTGCATTAACTGGGTCAAAACAATCCGAATGCAGGTCAGGCATTTTCAGAATCTCAACACAGCAAATGTAATATACCTACCGACTGGTTTACTGTCACATTGTTAGCGAATCTTATACCTTGCTTAAACCCAATGCCTACTATATAGTCAGGCCGTGACACGAAACTGTACATTTTAATCGTAGTGCTTGTTAAACCTCATACTTCTAGTGAGATATGGTACCTAAATTGTTTGTAGAAAAAGATGATTATTTCATATTAACATAAATAGTAGATAACACCTTAATTGATTAGAACGATATACGAGTATACAATGTTTTTTTTTTAATAAACCATTTCTTTTATTCAATGAATAATTCAAAAGATTTTGAGAATGTAGCATTCCATAATATATTGAACATACCTATATATATATATATATATATATATATATATATATATTATAGCCACTAGAAAAAAATATATCTGAAAAAAAAATACGAAACTCGACGCGATTTGAACCTGTATAACCATTGGTGTCGCGCCAATCTGTGCATTGAGATTTTTTACCAGGAATACCAAAAAATGTTACAACATTTTTATTGGCAGGATCTAACGTTTTAGAGTAATTTTCCGTTCAAAACTTTCGCCGGAAGAGCTATATAAAAATAAAAAGTTTTCGATTAGGATTCTGGATAAATTTTATTACATAATTAAAACATGGATTTTTTCCGCAAAGACCTAAAAAGTTTTCCACTTTCATTTATAACAGAATTTTTTTCATTCATAATATGTGAAAAACTCTCGACTTCAGTGGCGCATCCAGGGGCCCTGACACCCCCCAAACATGAAAATTATCAGAATGATTTTAAACATTGAAATTGAAAGCCAATAAACTGATAAACTGACAAAAATCGACGATAAACATTCGGCGAAAAGAACGACTACACCCACTACAGTCGGTGGAGATGTAAATCAAAAGAACATTTTTTTTCAGGGGAACTCGGCATACATATTGTAGCTCTCTATACTAAGCGGGTAGCACAGGCGATATTATTTGAGTAATGTTTTAGCATACTAGACGCACATGTCCAGCATGGTCACTGTTAGTCACTTCCAATTCTCCAGTCGCTGATGACACGCTCAACGGCTACCGCCACTATGCCTCCAATTTAACAAAAACTAGGAGAATCTGTACAAATATAGCGCCGTGTAATGTGAAAATATGTAAAAATAATTATATGAAAAAGAGCATATGGGACTAATTTCCATTCTCCTCCTTGGGCTCCCCTCAA
The DNA here is from genome assembly GCF_057557595.1 of Rhyacophila brunnea. NCBI lineage: Eukaryota > Metazoa > Arthropoda > Insecta > Trichoptera > Rhyacophilidae > Rhyacophila > Rhyacophila brunnea. The sequence continues at coordinate 21,678,905 of NW_028232904.1, read as the reverse complement.
TATTAAATCCTGAGTGCGTCACTGCTCGACTTCGAAACTGGAAGGATTGTCTTTAAGGAAATTCACAACAAAATAATTGCATTAAATCTCGAGGATAGTCTAGAGTTCGATAATTATTGTTGAATCTCAAGAATGAAATTGTAAAAACTCTAAAAATCACAAGCAAAACCTGAACTGTTAATTCCAATTGAAGTATACCTAAATAATATATTTTAAAAAAATCTACCAAGCATTCCCATGGTAGTTTTTATAATTGACTTTAAGTTAGTTGAACGATCATAATATGTAAAAAAGTTTTAAAATATCACAATATTTTGTGTTAGTAATTAATTACTTTCCAACCATCATTGTTTTTGCCGACCTATCAGATAACCTTTGGACAATGTCTGTCATATTTTATTTTATCAACAAAACGAGTCACATGAGAGAGATTATTTTGGTGTGAAAGCATAATAATGCGGTATCGCAAAAAAAAAAACCCAAGTGTTTTAATAACACTCATTGAACAGATATATTTTTTTTACATAACATACACCTAATCATGCACTTTGAGATATCCGCAAATTAAATATGTAACTAAAACAAAAACAATGCCGATTGTTTTTTCTTCTTCTTCAGCCATATTCGCCCCTTACTTAGAGCATATGGACACCACACGGCGCCTCCAAAAATCCATGTCGCTCTCCAGTCTTCTTGCTTCGTTCCAGGTCAAACCAGCATCCCATTGCCCCGCTGTAGACACTATATAGATAGTATTCAGCGGAATCCGGTCGGCTTGAAGAACATGCAAGCCAGGTCTAACTTCGCCTCTTCACTCTCAGCGTGATGAGAGGCTGCTTGGTGCGTTCTCTTATCTCCTCGTTGCTCCTAAAGTCATACCATCGCACACCCAGTATCCGTCGCAAACATCTGTTTTTGAGGCTCAGTATACGGTTTCTCTGAGCCTTTGTACGGTGCCATGATTCGCTACCGTAAAGCAGCACCGTCAGAATGCAAGCATCGAATAGGCGGCATTTGGTTTTGACCGAGTACAATCGTGAGGCCCAGACATTCCGCACCGAGTTGAATGTTGCTCCAGCCATTCCCATTCGGATAGCGAGCTCGTTCTCCAAAATGCAATCTCCCGTGATGTGAACCCCTCCCCAATGGCGATTGCTTAATAAATTATTATAGGCTACCTCTTATTACCAGGTAGCAGTACCACCTATCGAAATTCCCTCTTACGTCTTCTCCCGATCTCCCTCTCTTTCATACATTTACGTATATATCAGCGGCGAATGGTGAACGTAGGCTGTTAAGATCCGAGATAAATAGTGCTCACTAAACTTGGTCAGTGAAACGTATTTGTTTTCATTGATTTTTTTTTCTTTCCGACCATGACCGATCCTAATAGGATCATATGGGCCTCCACAAAGTAGAGGTTTGTATTAACAGATTTTGTTTTTTACGAGAAATGGATGGCAGCCACTTGCTCAACCTATTAGGTCCATACTCTACTCACACACAAATTGAAAAACAATTTGTGTACTTGCCAGACCCAGGATTCGAACCCGAGACCCACGGCATGATAGTCCAAGCCGCGCGGCCACCGTGCACATAAATGTACATATTGTTTATTAGTTGTTGAAATTCAATTAAACCTTCCCTTAAAATATCTAAAATTATTCCATTATACCATACATAATTTTAGATACTTATTCTATAAATAGAAGAATATTTTTTATCGATTATGGTTTGGTTCAGGCAGGGTTTAATGAATTTAAAAAAAATTACTGACGCCATCTGTAATATGTATTTTTAATTCTACGAAAACAAGTAAGTATGATTGAAAAAGTGTCACGCGGGTCACGCGATGCCTGGTTTACTTCCGTGGCCCTTCAACGTCCTTAGTGACGAGCAATGGCACGTGGTATAAAATATTCTGCATTTCCATATGTTTCACGAATACCGATATTCAATAGGAAATACCGAAATACCGGTATTGGTGTTTTTATTCGGTATTGCAATATCTAACTGTATTAATACAGTGATTGTCTATTCCTACTATTATGCATCTTGCAAGTCTATTTATCTAGTAACCCCAGTAAACGATTCTAATTGCAATGTGTTTTTTATGAAGATTGGAGATGGGTCACAGAGATATCTGTGAAGTTATAATGGTGGCAGCCATGTTGTTTCTCACGTCGTCAAAATGGCGGCTGCCATGGCAACCGACCGACGCGAAAACAAAACAACGTCGGGCAGTCGTTTATCTCGACCATCAAGCCTTATCTGTCTTCGGCAATAAGAAAAGAAAGTTTCATAGTTTTCCATGCAATACGGTTCCCAAGCTTTCATAATACATTGTTATCGAAAGCTGCATGTTAAGTGATATAGAGATCCTACGCACTGACTGGTTTTGAGGCCCCCTACGATAAAAAAATTGATGATCAAATTATATTTTACCATGTTTCTATTAGCTCATATTCTTGTTTGTACAATACAAATCTTGCAATCGATTTTTAACTAACTTCCCGACTAGCTGTACATTTTAAACTTTTAGAATATACACGATAAAAATGCATTCTTTTAATACCTTTAGCCATCTTTAAGCAGAATTGAATTAATTTTCAGTTTATTCTGTTTTGTGTGGAAAGTTATTTCGGAAAATATCGTAAAAAGTAAAACACTATTATTGGTTGCTAAGGGGGTCCTAGCAACTAAATTATTAATATATACGTGCGTTACTATGGAAATCAATATGAAATGTCGAAATGACATTTCGATATTCTATATTTATTCAATATTTCTATCAAGTACAAAAAAAAGTATTTATTAATACATAGAACTGTCAAGTTTATATGATTCAACAGAACATTTAAAAACGTGGTATATAAAAAGTTCTTTTTATCTTGTAATTATTTCCAGATAAATTCATGCAGACGAACAATTTAATATTTTCATTGTGTGCAAATTATACAAACGTGGTTTAAGTTGTGATTATATTATGCTGCACGTCACGTACTATCACGTAACGTCACAGTAAGCTGCCGCTACGGGAAAAAAGTGTGTAACGTCGTTTTTCTTGGTGTTTAAAGTGTTATCAGACTGATGGTCTCAGCCCGTAGCACATTTCGAACCTTTAAAAGTTTAAACGACATTGTTAGTTAGCAAAATATGCCAAAATCACCAGAACCACAATGAGGTCACCTCACGTTGTACCGCACTGTATCGACACATTCATGAGTCAATGAACGTTTTTAATCATTCCCGATTTATGTCAGAATTGTGTGTTTTTTGTTTTTAGCGGTTGGCACTATGTATTTTCTATAAAAATGTTGTTTATTATCTATGGTCTACAGGTTGGGTTCTGTATGTGTGGGTATTGTAGTAAAATAAGTGAAACAAGCACATAAGTACACAAGGAATTGAGCCCGGAACCCCTAGAGGACAAGCCATTGCCTTGAACTATAAGGGCTATCATCATGCTGATGATTTATATAAAAGCTAACATTTAGGCTTTTAATACTATAAGAAAAGTTGTAACACTAGTGGAAAGCTTTTTCTCTATCGTGGTTTAAAAATGTAAAGCTTGCTATAATTGAGTCTGCGATATGAAAAGACTCTTTCTACATTAGGTTCTGAGTTATAGAAAATGGTGTCTTTGTTCTGACTAGTATTAATTATCCAAACTGGTTTGAATTTGGGAAAATAGTTTGATATTTACTTGCTAGAATAAACCTATGTATCACCATGTTAGTGCTTTCGTGTATTAATTACAGTCGAACTTGGTTATTACGATCACGGAAATAGCAAGATCTCGGATGTAATGTGGAAACATTCGTTGACATTTTAGTTTATGATTTTCTCCATACATTTATTCACTTTTATAACGAGCTACTTCTAGGATATACCGAGCAAAACTGTTAATATGTCGATCGTTTAATTTCGACCCTAAGCAATAAAATCCGATCGGGCAGTTGACTAGACCGATGCCGCCGGGATCGGATTACGTTTATGACACTAGTTATGTGTCTAAGTACCTAATTGGTGTTTTCACCGACAACATTGAAAAAGTATCCACGTATACGGTTGGAATTGCATGTAAAAATCCAAGCTTTGTGAAGTCAGTAGGTACACACCAGCACCGGCGGCTCAGCACTTTATTACAATAAACAACTTCTTTTGTAGTTTATGAATGCCATGCCTTGTTTCGGGGATTTTTACGATGGTTTTCAGATTTTTTAATATTCTATGCTGGAATAGAATGTGGTGCGAAAAATATTATATAACGACTAATGCATATAACGAGCAAATTCAGTCGGTCCCATCATCCTCGTAATAACCAAGTTATAGTGTATTTTACAACGTTTATATTAGGTCCTATTCTTGATTTTCCGGCGGTTGCTTGTCCAGTACAAATCTTGCACTTGCTTAACTAAATTCCCGACTAGCTAGACACATGAAACGCTTAGAATATATCAGAACACGATGCCAATGCATTATTTTAATACTTTTAGCCATCTTTAAGCAGAATTGAATTCATTTTCAGTTAATTCTGGTTTGTATGGAAAGTTATTTCTGAAAAATCCGTTAAAAGTAAAAGACTATTATTGGTTGCTAAGAGGGTGGTCCTAGCAACTAAATTATTAATATATACGTGCGTTACTATATAAATCAAAATGAAATGTCAAAATGACATTTCAGTATTCTATATATTTTGTTTGTTTGTATTTTATTTACTTCATATCAAGTACAAGTTTGAGCATATTGAGCATAATAATTCAATAGAAAATTTAAAAACGTTGTATATAAAAAGTTCTTTTTATCTTGTAATTATTATATCACTAATCGCCTAAATGTCCATACGACACTCATTCTAAATTTGATTCGACGGAAAACAGCGCGCCAAAATGAAAATGGGAAAAACTTTAACCAGCGCTGGAAAATTGTTTGGCTCTGGAAATATTTCAGTGCAATAGATTAAAGATTAAATCGACTGCCTCATGCCATCGCGTCGTAAACATTTCACACAGAAATAATATTATGACGCGCGGAGGAAAATATCCGCCATTAGGGACCTTTTAAAATTAGGTACTGGCATATTTTCCCCTCATAATATATGAGGCGGGTATACAATTTCGAAGTAGAATTATACTTCGTGCTAATAAAATTGTAGCTTTGGGATCGTATACAGTGAGGCTAGTGGCGGTTTTAGTGGCGTGGAGACCCGAGGCGCCGACTGATATTGGAACCCTTATGATAAAAAAACAACCATACGTTATCTCCTATCTATTATGGTTTGATTTTTTATATACCACGTTCAATCATAACAAAATTATAATGAAAGTTGTTTTAACAGATTTTCCTTTTTTTACGAGAAATAGATCCACTTACATACTCTGGGTCCAAACACACATTGAAAAACATAATATCGCTGGTTTAAAGGTAAAACTCATTATGTTACATTTTTATGTTCTGAGATAATGAGGTTTGAACATATTTTTAACAATATAACAATTAAAAATCCTATTTCAAATTAACATTTTTTCTTCTTTTTGTATAAAACGTATACAAATCAGAGAATACATTGAAGGTAATCAGATTATGTAAGAAAATTAGGAACATTTAAAAAAAGAGTTTTTGTATATAATGAGTTTTTCCACACACATGTTTGTTAGTAAAGTGATAGTTCGAGGGTGGGTCAATAATTCCTTAGAAAAAAGCATTAAAACAGTTTTTATTTTTGTATTTTTTTTTATTTCTCAACATAATCTCCTTGGAGCTCAATACACTTGGTTAGACGTTTCTCATTTTTTTTTAAACCGTCAGAAAAATAAGTTTTCGGAAGGTCCTCAAAATAAGCATTTGTCCGATCGATGACTTCTTCATTTGAAAAAAAAACGTTGTCCACTTAGCCATTTTTTTAAGTTTGGGAAAAGGAAAAAGTCACTGGGGGCTAAATCTGGCGAATACGGTGGGTGGTCGACCAATTCGAACTTCAATTCTTCAATTTTAGCCATTGATCGTAAACATGTGTGAACACGGGCATTGTCCTGATGAAAGAGGATTTTTTTCCTGTTTAAATGAGGCCGTTTTTCTTCAATTTTGTTTTTTAGCTGGTCCAATAAAGATGCATAATAATCCCCTGTTATTGTTTTTTTTCCTTTTTCCAAATAGTCAACGAAAATAATTCCACGTGCATCCCAAAATACAGTAGCCATAACCTTACCAGCTGATTTTACGGTTTTCGCCTTCTTTGGACATGGTTCGCCTTTCGCAATCCACTGCTTTGACTGTTCTTTCGTCTCGGGAGTATAGTGGTGTATCCATGTTTCATCTACAGTCACAAAGCGACGAAAAAATTCATCCGGATTGCGTTGCATGAGCGACAACAGGGCTTTAGAGGCCACCACCCTATTGCGTTTATTGTCGACTGTGAGCAAACGCGGCACCCATCTTGCAGAAATTTTTTTCATGCCCAATTTGTCATGTAAAATAGAAATGACGCTACCTTTTGAGATCCCTGTAACCTCAATTATCTCACTCAACTTTAATCTTCGGTCACTTAACACCATATCGTGGATTTTATTGATCATTTCTGGTGTAGTCACCTCTACAGGACGTCCTGAGCGTGGTTCATCCTTTGTTGATGTACGACCACGTTTAAATTCATTTAACCAGTTATAAATAGTTGCAAGTGAAGGAGCAGATATGCCGTGAACTAAATCCAACTCATTTTTTATTTCCTTTGCTGTTAACCCTTTCTGAGAATTCTGAATTCACTGGTGATGTTTATCAACTATGTTTGTCAATTCATATTATGAATTTTCCAGACGCGAGATTCGAGCCCAGGACCGAACACTCTGCCATCGTGGGCCCCCGCAAATGATGTAGATTATATGTGCCACCATAGAGAGACGTTGTATTAATATTTTTTTTAGTTTTTTATAAGAAATGGGTGTTAGCCACTTGCTCAACCTATTAGGTCCATACTTCAATTGCATACATACCTCATATTGAATGTGTGATTTTTCGCCAGATCCGGGATTTAAACCCGGAAAACGTTATCTACTTTCCATCAAGTACCCTCAGTCGATAGTATTAATATTTAATTTATTAAAAAATGTTCTTCTACTAAATATTGAATCTGAATGCGTTTTCCTCTAATTATTTTCAAACGGTTAAGCATACATTCAAAAACAGCATGTGAATTTTCCAGATCCGGGGTGTTATAAGCCGGCGCGGTTAGTTTAGGCATGGTTAAATTTAATTTAAAAAACTAACCAACACCATCTGCGATTATTTGTATTCTTAGTTCAATCAAAACAAAATAAATAAGTATGTCTGACAAAGTTTAGTGTGCACTATTTACTTCCGTATCTTTTTTTTTCGACCATGTCCGATCCTCATAGGATCATATGGGCCTCCACAGAGTAGAGGATTGTATTAACAGATTTTGTTTTTTACGATAAATGGATGTCAGCCACTTGCTTAACCTATTAGGTCCATATCCTGACTCACACGCAAATTGAAAAACAATATGTGTACTTGCCAGACCCAGGATTCGAACCTGGGACCCACGGCGTTATAGTCCAACGCTTAAGCCGCGCGGCCACCGTGGGCGTACTTCCTTTACTATATTTTTAAAGGTTTACCCATATGTGTACATATTTAGGTATTTTTGCTATAAAATATTAATATTTTATACCTGTATTTATTGGTAGAGTTTATTCTTCTTCACATATTTCACTAATATCGGTATTAATATCGGTACCTATTCAATAGGAAATATCTGCAATCCCTATACTGTGATCACTGCTGATCTTCGTCATAATATGTCTTTGACGTCTTTTGCAAAACAAATCCACTTGAGATTTAGTTTGTGCGGGGATACCCTGATATTATATCAATGATAGTTAAAAACATGGTTAAAACATGAGTTAATGTTGATATTAAAAAAAACATGAGTATGTACCTAAGATTATATATATTATAATCTTTCGATATGAAATCAGCGATTTGTGATTCTATGATAATGATTGTAGAGTGTGAATGTTGCTTTATTTATTTATTTATTTATTTATTTTTATCGAGCAGTGATAGTAAACAATAATTTTAAAAGAATATCAATAGACATTGTCATTAGTTATTTAGAAAATTCTCTAAAACGTATTGTGGTACAACCTACATAATTTGACGAAGATAATTAGATAATTATAATGAATGTATGCATGGCCCCCACAATGGGGGGCTGACAGGGCTCTAGCCTGGGGGGCCGGCGTGGGAGGTCGACCAGTTAAGTGAGATTTATTTATTTATTTAAGAAAACAGAACATTGTGGACATAAAAAATCTAAATTCAAGACGTACACAACATGAGATTTACATTATAATAAATTTAACACAATCACTGCGTAACTTTTAATTAACACATTTAAATAACATGCTAATTGCATCTAATGGCCGTTAACTGGGACACGGCAGCCGTGTTGTCTGTGTCGAACGAGTTAATTAACTATTTCTTTTATTCAACGAATAATTCACAAGGTTTAAGAATGTACCGTTCTCATTATTGAATACCCAAGAGACGCAGGTTTGATTCCTGCCGGGTGTCTTAGTTTTTCCGAATATTTCCTCATAAGTGTTTTCAGAATTATGTATGTGCATTTTAACAAATATTACCCTCAGAAGAGAGAAGAAGAGAATATATAAAATAATAAAAATAATAATAATAAAATAAAAACATACTTAAGTACCTACAATTTCATACAGAAAAATAAAATTTCGAATACAAAATACATAGCATGTCACCGAAAATATCTACGTCTTTGGAAAGCGCTTAGTCTTGCACTCCTCGCTAATGGTGCCTGATAAGCTTGACACGAGGAAACGGTTCCGATCCTGAATAAATCATGGCTGCAACCACGTAGGTAATTGACAGGCGCATGTAAATTCAAATTCATTAGGACACCAGAATTGGAAACCATCCCTCGCGATAACGGGCAAAAGTGTTTGAAGAACAGAAGAAACCTACGAGATTCAAGAGAGTGAAAAGTAAGCATGCCTTGTAGAAAGGCAGAAAATAATCATTTGACGAATTATCGAAAGGAAAATATGTCGTTGATAAACACACGTCACAAATTTCCTCTAATATTAATATGTTATATATGTTACGCCAAATGTGCGAAATTGACTATTACATGAAATGGGCTAAATTTTGGCTAATTCATGTAATAGTCAAGCCTGTTGCCTTATTCATGAATTAGGTAAATTTTCTGCCGAGTACATGAATTTGCCAGGGCATGGAATTCTTATACTGTCAACATGACAGTAAAAAAAGTAAATTTAATACGGATGGTTTTATTAGTTATAATTGGACATAATATAATATTATTATTATTAGGTTAGGTTGGGTTAGGTTAGGTTAGGTTAGGTTTTGAAATTCTGAATTATTCAACTGAATGTCCATTTTGAGGTTAGCTAACAAGTGTCAACAAACTATCAAAAACATACAATCGACCATCGCACGATCGATACACAAGCACGAATCAAATCGCGAAAATACCTTTTAATAAAATTCATCCGTTATCATATTATAGTTCTAGTTTTTTTACGAATAGTAAATGGATATGAACGTCATTGGTATATTTTTATATTATAATCAATGACATTTGACACATTTGGTTAGTTTGATTAGTTGCAAAAAACACCACCGTAGCGCGACCATCTATTTTGACCATAGATAATATACGTACATTTTGACCAATCCATGAGCATTTCACACATTTAGTTTAGTTGCAAAAAATACCACCGTAGCGCTACTATCTAATTTGTCCAATGCATGAACAAGGCAGAAAAATTACTGGCGAATTCACGCACTCACCAGATATTATGTCTAATTCATGAATAAGGCAACGGGCTTGCATTTTTCATGATTTAGGCAAAATTTAGCCCATTTCATGTAATAGTCAATTTCGCACATTCGGCGTAACATATATATTAAGTGCTTGAAGACTATTTACATTTAAAAATATGTGACTATCTGATGCAATTCGATGTGATATGATGGTTGATATAATTAAATGATAATTCACGTGTAGATGTTTATTTTAATTATCTTTAGTGTGTTTCCAGACTAATAAAAATGACTACTTACTTATCAAATATTTTGAAGCGTCGCATGTTACTTGACTACCACAAAAGGGGTGCGATCAGCGCTTCATAATTATAATGACGAGTGGCGATAACTCGATAATGCAAGTGGATATCTTTAAGAATACTAAAAATCGCTAAAAATATACGGAACTCCCTTAATTTTACCTTGCGGAACCATGGGGTTCTATTGGGGGATACAACAGATAATAAATAGAATTCCGATAGGATATATTACACCAATACAGTAAATTTTGACGCAGGGTTTTGAATGTATGAGTATCCTACGAAAATGAACCACGCACTTACAATAATGTGTGTAATACACCAATACTAAATGAACGTCAATGCATAAACTGACAGCAGTTGTCAGTATTCTACGTATGACGTATTCTTGACACGTGTTTCGTCGGTTGCCTGGTTCTCCTTACCCGTTAGTTATTTCAGTTCCCATTATTTCTGAGTTTTCTGGGGAATACCATTTAGGGAATATAAGTGTAGGTAGAACATCACACTGCTCTTAACCTTAGCGATAAGCGGGGGCCCGCTTCAGGAAAGCGGGCCATGAATGTATGTATCCGGCAACACTGTCAGATAGCGCCATTGTATTTTTTTTTTTAAATAAACTAAGACCTTTTAAAACTAAGAATATTTTTTATCGATTATGGTTTGGTTAGGCCGGGCTTAATGAATTAAAAAAAAAAAAACTAATCAACACCATCTGTAATTTGAATTCGTAAATAAACGAAAACAAATAAGTACCTATAACTGAAAAAGTGAACACTTATTTTGTCGGATCGTCCATAGCATACCTAAACTATTGTGGCTTGGTTTAGGCAGGGCTTAATTGAATGTTAAATCTAACTAGCACCATCTGAAAACTGTATTCTTAGATCAATTAAAACAAATAAGTATGACTGACAAGTGTGCAATAGTGTGCACTATTTATGTCGAATCTTAACAGCCTACCTTCACCCCTCGCCACTGGTTGATAGTTAACAGCATAAAAGAATATAATATCTTTCAACTGAGCGTATGCGCTTTTTAAGTTTTTCACAAATGTATGCAATTTCGTGTGTGGCCAGTTTAAGAAAAGGTTCGCGACCAATATCAAGATGGAGTAAATTAGTTACATAACTAGTTTTTATCAAACCTGACCTAACGTAACCTGACATCATATTATGATTGTACACAACATAATATTATGTATTATTTCTATTTATAATATGAATATAATTATCATATTATTGTAAATAATATTTATTTGCATTTTGTCTTGCAAAAACAGGTTAGATAAAAATAACATTAATAAGATCACTATGAATAGATAATATTAGACGTGGTGACTTGTTTCGTAAAGCAAAGGACTGGCTCTCCAATGTTCTGAAGTCACATCTCAACAAATTTACTCATTACCACATATAGCGGCCAGTGACGTCCCATGGGGGTAGGCAGATTGAGCGACGCTTGGGGGCGGCAGTTACCTAAAAGGCGGCAAATCGAGGAGAATCATTATGTATATATAGAAATAGCTACCTACCTAATCTTAGTAATAACGGAAATATCTTTCCATTAAAAAAATCGGTACTGTTCGGTTAAAGCGGATACAGCGGAAAACGCATTTTGAAAATAGCCGATAAACTGGATTATTTGTTAGTTTGGGTTAGTTTAGGTTAAGTTAGGTTTGGTTAGGTTAGGTTAGGTTAGGTTAGGTTTGGTTAGGTTAACCTAACAAATAATCCAGTTTATCGGCTATTTTCAAAATGCGTTTTCCGCTGTATCCGCTTTAACCGAACAGTACCAAAAAATCAGTTCACTGGTTGGAAACAGAATGTATTTATTAGGTACTATAAAAGTGTTAACTGGAATTTTTTTGTCGGGTTTGTGATGTCTAGTTTACTTACGCTGTCCTTGGACATCACGTTCTTGGTGAACAGCAATGACACGTGCATACCTAATTTAAAATTTATCAAAATACTATGTTTGCCAGTCACTCACGAGTTTTGGAAGTTATCAGGTGTATTTTTTACTGTACCTATCTGAAACCGTAGTTTCGCAATATTGTCTATTGAAGCAGAGATGGCATTTAAATTAAATTTAGTGGTATATATAATATATTGTTAGTAATGTATCCACACAACACATTTATTAGATATTGGAGTCACAAAAGGATGATAAAAAGTACTGTATAAACAAAATGTGGCGGCATTCTGACACTGCCTAGGGGCGGCATTTTGTCTAGGGACGTCACTGATAGCGGCAGAGTATCTACGACACCATCGATATAATATACCTACGTTGACAAAAAACACAGTCAAAGTAACACAAAATCACATTATCAGCACAACAGAGACACTAGTAAAGCCTTAATCCATGATTGTACATTTTCATCAGCTTGATGGTCGGCAGAGAATCCTGTAGGGAAGACATGAAGAGTACCATGCTCAAAGATTTGGATTTCTCCATACTTATGTGAAGGAGGGAGATTTAATCATCACTTATGCATGTTATAAACATATCGTGGAATTGGTCTCCTGGGAACTTTACCACTGGGTAAAGGTATCACCAGGTGGAAGTTTATTGCGGCAGGTCAGCGCCATCTTTAGATTAAAAAAGCCTGAGCATATCTTTTTGCACAAGTAACGAGTGGTCCACTGTTTAGCTGTCAAAATCAGATCCCAGATTGCTTGACATATTGATTCGGCCTTTCTCGTTTCAAATTGAATTATAAAAAATTCTCAAATCAAATATATTATTAAATTATAAATAATATACACTCCTGTAATTCACCAGCATCTGTAATTCTTCATACAAAAACCGGTGGTAATATCGATTTCCAAAAAAATAGGAGCATTGATCTATGCATTACGTATGTAGAAGGTGTGTTAATGCTAGTGTATTATTTATCATGTAACTTAGGTATCTATTCAAATCAAATCATTCCCTGTGTGAACACAACAGACGCGTCAGTATGAGCACTCTATAGAAAAATGACAGGCAATGACAGTCCTTGTCATCCTTATACAACAATGTGAGGGGCGGAAATTAGGACCAGTCGTTGTGAATGTATCGACTTTCTACTTGAGTCGGCAATGGGCAGGTGCCTGGTTTTCACGACACCAAATTTGCCCAGGCTCAGGTATCATATTCGGTTACATGTAAAATGTACGCCCGGGCTTAGGCGGGGCCAGGCATGATGGGTCAACCAGATAAGTGAGATAAACGCACATTAAAAAATTGTTCTAATAGTATAAAAAAAATCGCCTGCGGTGCTATTTTACTTCAAATATATTAAAATTTTAAAATAATATGCGGTTATGCGATACAATTTCTGATTATTGTGTATCAATACTCGATAACTCTATAATTCAAGTCAGTGACGTCCCGTGGGGGTAGGCAGATTGAGCGTCGCTTGGGGGGGGGGGGGGGCAGTTATTCGAAAGGCGGCCAATCGAGGAGAATCGTTAAATATATCGATGGCTCAGTTCCATAGAAGGATAAGTCCAAAATTTGATGTTTTGAGTTATATTACCCATTATATTTGAATATTGCTCCTTTTCAGTTCCACAAAAGGACAACTCGTAAAAAATACTGGGTTTCTCTCGTTGGACAGATGTCTTCATATGGAAATAAATAAACTTAAACACTCTCTCAGTTCCATAAAAGGACAACTTGAGATATCGTTTTGTGAAAATATTGTTTTGTGAATTATTGCATTTCATTCTCAAAATGGCGTTCTATCATCATGAAAGTAGGATCACCGTACTGTGTTGAGAAGTGCAGATTAAAATGTTATGATAAAATTGAATTCAATCAAAGGGAACAAATCCACCAAAGTTTTTGGTGGATCGGAGACGATGATCGACGACATGAGTTTATTTATTAAGGTGCATCACGCCAGTTATTCCAAAGTACAGAATGTAAGCTCCTGGTAGTACACGTACAGTTAACAAGGCGTACTGTTTTGATATAAATGGGATCCAAATAAGAGCGTGCATTTTTTATATGAATACTTTGAGCATAATAAATGCAAGACAATGATTGAAATTGCACATAAAAACACAAACATGGAGTGTTGCATTCAGATTTAAAGGAAAGGAATGGGAAAGGTGGAGTGAGAATTGATGATGAAATAAAGGAAAAAATCCGTAATCACATCAAATCATTTCCAGTAATGTCTTCCCATTATTGTAGAGCTTATAGTGAAAAAATGTATCTCGATGGAAGCCTGAACATTGCTACAATGTCCAGGCTATACCAAGAATTTTGTACGGAGAAAGATATGCCGATTGTAAAAAAAAACATAATATGTAGGCGCGGTGTTAAATTTGGATTTTTGTCCTGAAAAAGGACCAATGTATCACATCTTGCCAAATTTTTAAAAATTCAAGCCCGGAAGAAAAAAATAGATTAGCTTATCTAATAAACACCGGTTAAATACATATAATTTTACTATATACCTACGACATAACAAAGAAGCAAGGCCACTGTTACTTATGGCATGAGGGCTTAGGAAAAAGGGGTTCAAACAAAATAGGTAGCTGCTTGTTAGCTTTTTTACAAGTAAACCCATCACAAAATAATGTATTATATTCGGATAATTGTGCGGGTCAACAAAAAAAATAATTTGTTGCTTCCCTATTAATGTAGGTACGCAGTCAATTCAATATATCTCATTGAAGAAATCTGCCACAAATTTTTGGTTGTGGGTCATACCCAAAACTAAGGTGATGATGCCATGCATGCGTTAATAGAGCGAGAGAAAAAAAGATGTCTAAGAGACCTATACATACATTTCTGTAGCCCCAATAATACGATTAGCCAAGAAAACTGGCAAACTATATACAATATGTAAATAAATGGACACTGGAATGGATGGCATGGCCCTCACACCCTGAAGCGGGCCCCCAGGCTAGGATCTTTGGCGGCCCCCCTACCTATCGCTAAAGATAAAGGCAGTGTGATACAATAGCGTTTTCCAAATGGTGTTCGCGGTAAAATAAATGTGTATATTTTGTGTTTTTTTGCATATTGTAATAAGTACATCCATTTGAATTATGGAGTTGGCGAGTATCGATACGCAATAAAATTTGTATCGTACAACCACATTATTGTAAATAATAACATTATTGAAGAAAAATAGCTCCACAGGCAACTTTTTCTTTTACTATTAGATAATTTGTTTTTGAATTTTAAGTTTTGAATGTGTTTAGATCACTTGTCTGGTCGACTCGCAACGCCGGGCCCTTCCTGAGCTCGGGCCCCCAGGCTAGAGCCCTGTCAGCCCCCCTCTGTGGGGGCCATGATGGATGAATTTCATCGACTGCAAGCTTAATTGATTTTTAAAAACTTACCAACACCATCTGTAAATAATAATTGTAGACGTTCAATGAAAACAAATACCTATAACTGACGGAGTTTATCGTGAACTATTTATGTCCAATCATAACAGCCTACCTCCACTCTTCGCCACTGGTGGTTACCCAATATGTGGATATACTGTTATCAGTGACTGATGTTTTGAGATGACGCCAATAAAGAACATTATGTTAACTCAATATTGTAAAGTTGTCAGTTCCATAGTGATAAGTCTAATTATTGTCAGTATTCATGCAGAGTTGTCAGCTCCATAGAGGGTTATGTCCGATTATTGCTCAAAACTATTAAAATCATTATGTTAATTAGCATAAACAACTTGAGCCCTAAAACTACATACTATTCATAACATATTTCACTAATAAGATAATACAAATAATAAACCGTCACTTTTCTACAAGTCAGTTTAGGTGAGTCAAAACTTTGATCAGCCATTACTCGAAACTACCAATTCCTAGTTGTCCCACTATGGAACTGAGCCATCGATATGTAGAAATAGCTACCTAAACTTAGTAATAACGGAAATATCTTTCCATTAAAAAAATCAGCTCACTGGTTGGAAACAAAATGTAATAATTAACATAAAAGGTTTAACAGGGCTGTAACTTTTTTGTCGCTTTCGCGATTTCTAGCTTACTTCCGTTGTTGTTGGATGCCACGTCCTTGATGACCAGCAATGACACGTGCAGAATTGAGAATTATATTTGAATTATAGGTAGGTACATACTACATACGTACCTAATTTAAAATTTATCCGAAGATATTCTTGCCAGTCACTCGCGAGTTTTAGATGTTATCAGGTCGTCAGCTGAATGCAGAACTATTCTAACTTACATTTGAAATTTTTGAGGAGAGAGTTTTTTGAAACAACTTACTGAAATTATTTATTATTTTTATGGATAAATAGATGCATCATATTTTAGAAGAATTATTGATGAAAAAAATGGTGCATACACTTGTCCATATAAATAATAAATAACTGAAGTAGGCTCTTTCAAAAAACTCTTCTGCAAAATATTTCAATTGTAAGTTAGAATAGTTCTGCATTCAGCTGACGAGGTGTATTTTTAAATGCATCTGAAACCGTGGTCTCACAATATTGTCTATTGAAGCAGAGATGGCATTTAAATAAAAATTAGATTTTTTTTTTTTTTTTTTTTTTTTTTTTTGATTTTACCGAGGCTTTGACTGCGACTCGCTGTCATATCGCCTCTTCTCTTCTAGAAGGGGATCCGTCGATCAGGTCCTCACTCCTATTCTGTTAAATAACTTTACAATTTTGCCTAGCTCTTCCGTCTTACCCACCGCCAGGACACCCTTCAATTCGTCGACATTCTCATAGATATCTGCAATTCGCAGCTGTACTCTGTGAATTTCATATTTGGGGCATTGCAGTGCTATATGTACAATGTCCTCTAAAACATGACATTCATCGCAGAGCTGCGATTCGCTTCTTCCCATGAGGACATCAAATCTTTTGCCCATGGTGTGCCCTGTTCTTAGCCTCAGAATTAACTTAAGCTCATTCCTCGTCAAAGAAGACTCTACAAACCAGGGCACCTCTCGTGGTGATGGTAGAATTGACTTACTCCATTTCCCCTTTTCTAATGATGCCCTATGGTGAAAATCTATCCACATACTATGGCACATTTTTTTTATAGCCTCATTCCAGTCCAGGTTTTCTGGTATCCACTGATGTGGTACCCCTGAATGGCCGGCTTCCTTTGCCAGATCATCTGCCCTTTCATTTCCCTCAATGCCCATGTGCGATGGGATCCATTGAAGGCATAGATCTCCTCCTCTATTTTTCTTGGCGTCGATCTGGTCAAGGATGTGGTATGCTATGGTTTTACTGTTATGTGAGCGAGTTGCTGCGGCAAGATGTTGTAAAGCGCTTTTGGAGTCTGTTAAAATGACAGCGGATTGCGCCGAGAAATCATCGCTTAAAGTATATTTAATTGCTTCGTTTATCGCGATGAGTTCCGCCGTCATTATTGGTATCGCTGGGTTTAGCTTCCAGCTCTTGTTTATACCTACTTCTGGTATCACAAGAGCTGCTCCTGCTCTATTCTGATCTTTGGATCCATCTGTATAAAGGTGGCTCCATCCTGCGTACCTCTCTGTCAGCATTTTTTCGACACGCTCTCTTGCTTTATCGGATACTATGCTCCGTTTTGGTTTGTCTATTCCAAGTCTTCAATGTCTTCTTGCCAAGAGAGGTGCTGTTAAAACAGAGCACTAATTGTAATAATTTATTACAACCAATGACAGACAGTCATTGATTACAACTAACTTATTGTAATTTTTACAATAAGTGCTAATACTTGGATCATGACCCCCATAAAGGGGGGGGGGCTGACAGGGCTCTAGCCTAGGGGCCCGGACAAAGGAAGGGCCCGGCGTGTCCAATCGACCAGATAAGTGATTTAAACTAACATCACAATTTCTCTCGAATAGTAAAAAAAACGTCGCCTGCGCGCTATTTATCTTCAATACTGTTATTATTTAAAATTATGTAGTTCTGCGATACAATTTTTAAATGTGTATCGATACTCGACAACTCCATAATTCAAATAGATGAATTCAAATACAAAAAACACTAAATATACACATTAATTTTACCGCATACACCATTTTGGAATACGCTACTGTAGAGTATTACACTGCCTTTATCTTTAGCGTAGGTAGAGGGGCCGTCAAAGATCCTAGCCTGGGGGCCCGCTCCAGGATGTGGGGGCCATGACTTGGATACATTCCTACTCTAGATAGCGGCCGAAAGTAGTCTTGTGTACATAGAATAGATGCGCAGTTGCGTTTTATATAGGTACTAACAATGTTTACTTACACAAAATTAGAAAATCGGTGGCCGCTTGCCTGTATTTTATTATACAATAAAAATGTTTTATATGATAATTTTACATGATCCGCAGCTGGACAAATCTTTTTGAAACTATATTTTATCTTTTATTAATAGCGAGAGCTACCGATTTCGCCTCACTGATTCATAGTCCAGAACAATAACATGATAGAGTACAAAATAATAGAATAGGGTCTCCACAATTCTCTGAAATTTGGTCAATAGAACACAATTAATTTATTACCTATTCTTATTTTGAGGAGCCGATTTCATTTGTGCGACTTGATATTTTCCTTATAAAACGATAATTCACCTTTACTCATATATTATGATATTTCAACAATGAAATTTCTGGTAGGTTTCTGTATTGAATAGATCACTGGTGAGGGGTGGAGTTATGTTGTTAAGATCCGACATAAATTGTGCACACTAAACTTTGTCAATCATACTTATTTGTTTTCATTTAACTAAGAATACAACTTGCAAATGGTGCTGGTTAATTTTTTTAAATCCAATTAAACTTGCAAATATTAAAACAATTTAAGTTTTATTCTGGAAATTTGGGAAACATGCCTGTCATTTTGTTGGGGGATGAATTTCAAGTGGGTCATCTTCTTAAACTTCCAAGACTTACTATTGAGTTAGACCGTGACACGAAACTATCAACTTCGATTATAGAGCTAGTTATTGCTAATTCTTCGAATGCAATATTGTAAACTATTTGATTGTTGCATACTTACTGAAATAAATGGAGAGAATTTGAATGAAGTATGCAATGTAAAATATTCATTTATTGCAACATTGCATTCGAAGATAATCAATAATTTGCACTACCATCGTAATTCGCCACTCAGTATAGAATCAACCTTACATGTGTACAAGAGTACAGCTTTTTTCCTTTCTCACAGTCCTCCCTTACTGGCTATAATCAGTGGCGAAGGGTGGAGGTAGGCTGTTAAGATCCGCCATAAATGGTGCACACTAAACTTTGTCAAGCATAGAGATTTGTTTTCTTTGAAATAAAACTACAATTTACAAATGGTGTTGGTTAGTTTTTAAAATTAAGTCAAACCCTGCGAAACCAAACCATAATAGATAATAGTCAAAAAATACTCATTTATTAATAAAAAATCTAAAATTATGCAATTAAATCAAACATATCTTTAAA
Organism: Rhyacophila brunnea; assembly: GCF_057557595.1. Classification (NCBI taxonomy): domain Eukaryota; kingdom Metazoa; phylum Arthropoda; class Insecta; order Trichoptera; family Rhyacophilidae; genus Rhyacophila; species Rhyacophila brunnea. Next base: position 21,659,371 of record NW_028232904.1, on the reverse strand, counting down.
TATTTTGTATGGATAGAATAATATCTTTTATCTACTATAGTTTGGTTTATGAAAAATGAATTTAATAAAAATGAACCAACAATATGTGTAATATGTATTCTTAATCCAACAACGAAAACAAATAAGTATGAATGATAAAGTGTGCACAATTTTGTCGTATCGCCTAAAATATACCAAAACTATTATGGTTTGGTTAGGCAGGGTTTAGTTTATTTTTAAAAACTAACCAATACCATCTGTAAATTGTAGTCTTAGGTTCAATAAAAACAAATACGTATGACTAACAAAGTGTAATGTGCACTATTTATGGCGGATCTTAACAGCCTACCTCCACCATTCCCTACTGGGCTATATCTCCCCACCTCATATTCTGTAAAAGAAAAATGCAATTCTCTAAATGCCAAACATTTTAAGTCGTACGTATAGAAATATTACGTTATTCCAACTCGACCTTCGTCCGGCGCGGCCGTTGGTCGTTAGGGTAGATCCGTTATCCGTTACTCTCTACCTTCTTCGTTAGTCTCACCTTAAAAGCCTTTAGGAAAGGTCGGGCGTTCTTGTGGCCCGCTGGTTAAACGCGGAGGGGTGCTACGGTAGGGTCAAGGATAGTCCTATTTTTTTCCCAAGAACCACAGGTAGACGTATTATAGAAACAGGACAACATTGTCATTGCTCTAACGTTATTTTACTTCCTTATACAAATATATACTTATAAAAGAAAATCTGTAGATACTGGGAAACGAAACGGATGTTTGTTCATGGTGAATGTCAGAAAACTCGACGTGCTATCAATCTGGAGGATAGGTAATTGATAATAGGTACTTCTAATGGATTCAAGCTCTGTACTAGTCCACTTAAATGGAATAGTACAGAGCTTGAATCCATTAGAATTTAAATTCAAATTCCATCAAGTACCATCGATCGAAAGTATTAATAGGTACTTCATTATGGTCGAAACCAAGGCCTGAACAAAAACGATGCATGAGTGCGAGTGAGAAAGTATTGGGCACCCTTATAATCTCTGCGACACGCGCTAGAGTAAGATAAAAGGTCTACATATTTTAGAGTCAGTTTCCAAAAGTATCGCTAGCAAATCGTGGTGAATCGCTTCACGTAGCATCGATAATCTGCCAGTTCGTGTTGCTAAATTTGCTATTTTTTGTGTTAAACACAAAGTCAGTGGTATATATTTTTAGTTAATTAAGTAGGAAAGGTGGTTATGCGTGTTGTATTAAAATATGGTAGCCGTACTGATAAGCAAGAAGATGGTATTACGTTTCATAGGTAAGTTGATACATGTTCGGGACAATTTATTTGTATATTATTATTTATTTTAATATCAGTGACTTAGTGTTTCTTTAAAACAAATTAAATTATGGATATCTTTACCTAATGGTTGCATTTTGGCCGCTTAAAAATACTATTTAACGTAAAAAAATAGAAAATTATATTTTAATTCTGAGCGTCTAGTGCGAGCACTTTGGGCGAGCACTAGCGAAATGGTCTATGGTCTCGAACATTTGTAGGCGAATGCGTTCGCTCGCCCACAAACCAAACGCACGGCACGTAGCTTCATTTAGCAATGCAACGGGTGGTGTCTAGATGTATCTATAGTCTATGGTCGAAACCATACAAATAAATTTATTTGGGTACTAATTTATACATTCGATAAAACAGATTTGTATGATAATGATACGCGGTTATGCAATTGACTTTTAACTTTTATTGGTAAGGGCTCGAGCTTAGACTATAGATACATATAGACGCCACCCGTTGCATTGCTAAATGAAGCCGCGTGCCTTGCGTTTGGTTTGTGAGCGAGCGAACGCATTCGTCTACAAATGTTCGAGACCATAGACCATTTAGCTAGTGCTCGCCCAAAGTGCTCGCACTAGATGCTCAGAATTAAAATATAATTTTCTATTTTTTTACGTTATATAGTATTTTTAAGCGGTCAAAATGCAACCACTAGCTAAAAATATCCATAATTTAAGTTATTTTAAAGAAACACTAGGTCACCGATATTAAAATGTATAATAATATACAAATAAATTATCACAAACTTGTATCAACTTACCTATGAAACGTAATACCATCTTCTTGCATATCAGTACGGTTACCACACTTTAATACAACACACAGAACCATCTTTTCTACTTAATTAACTAAAAATATTTACCATTGACTTTATGTTTAACACAAAATATATCAATTTTAGCAACTCGAGCTCGCAAGTTATCGACGCTATGTGAAGCGTTTCGCCCCGATTTGATGGCGATACTTTTGGAAACTAGCTCACAGATATGTAGACCTTTTATCTTACTCTAGCGCGTGTCGCAGAGATTGTAAAGGTGCCGAGTACTTTCTCACTCGCACTGATGCATCGTTTTTGTTCAGGCCTGGGCTCGAGACTGCAACACGCACTATCGCCATGAAAAAAAATGTTTGAGGAAGTTACTTTTTTAATAGAATGCTTGTTCGTGATAACTGATAATGATAACTTATCCCTTCTTATGTAGGTACATGAATTCGAAAAGTCAAAATGTTACTAAAATGTTTGTCATAATTGAGTATTTGTAATTGAGCCAGGCGCACACATAGAATATGTGTAGTGTGTGGTGGGGGGAGGGGGGTCGATTTTGAAAAAAATCCATAGCCTCGTTAAAATCATAAAAAAATATTATTGAGTTTTTTAAAGCAACGGGAGGATGCGGAGTTAACAAAATCAGACACGTGTCAAGTATAGCGATGAAGACCTCACCTACGAGTTATTGCGACCTATCGCATCCACAAGTGGTTATAGAATGCGCGTGGCCTTAACGGTCATAATAATTATTAGTGACCGTTTGTGTCATCCGCGCTGTTTTGTGTTTTCGACATACATTCTGAATATTAAAGCAAATATTGGATGCCTAAAATGGTTGCACCAATATTCATTAGTGCCACGGATCTTCCACTGACACAGGCCTCGTGTCGTAGAATGCTGAGAGGAGAGGGGGCAACCCGTTCAACCGCTATTTGACAGCCAAATCCGGGTCACTATCTTCCATCATGAGGTCCTGACGAAGAAGAATAATTCATTCATCATCTAAATAATTTCAAGATAAGATAAAACGATAGTCAAAAGAATTTAACGTAAATATTATTAAAATAATTATGAGCGGAATGCACTATCTAAGATTTCGATCCTAAGGATAAGTCGCCGAAAAGCATGACTTAACTACAGACAATCCTGAGTATAGAGTTAAGGAATCCTTAACCATAGACTACTTTTGTTATGAACACGCCCCCTTCTGTATTACCATTTACCACTGACAGCTGCTGTCAAAATAAATTTGCATGTCTATAAAACAGTCCATACACTCAAATTCATTTAACAATGTATCTCAATATGGATATTGATAGTGTTAATTCGTTTGGCACGTACTTGCAGAAATTATGTTACTTTTATACGCCAGCCCGCAGAAATACAAGATGCCAGGTGATAGAATGACACTTGACGCTAGTGTTACCATGTTAAAAAAATATCTTGCGGTGCCTGTGGAATCACGTATAATGACTTATAACGGAAACATAAGAGTATTATAATTAAATATTAATATGTATTTATAGTTATTGCATTTATAAAATGCATTTGTCATATTTTTGTCATCGTTTAACAATTATAAAATAATTTACCTAAACTATAGGTAAGAGAATTTTTAAATATGGTATTATTTGCAATAGAAATGATCTTAACTAAGGACAATGTTTCTGCATAGAGTTTTCTGCTAAGGAAATTTTAGTTATGACAAATGTTTCTGCATTCCGCTCTATATCTATAAATTGGCACGTAGGCCTATAGCGTCGTAGATCCCAGGTTCGAATCCTGGGTCTGACAAGTACACATATTATTTTTCAATCTGTGTATGAGTCAGAGTATGTACCTAATAGGTTGAACAAGTGGCTGACATCCATTTCTCGTAAAAACAAAATCTGTTATTACAAACCTCCGCTCTGTGGAGGCCCATATGATCTTATTAGGATCGGGCATGGTCGGAAAAAAGGGTATTTGAAAATCATGTTATTAAATTCCATTGACATTTTCTCTAGAACAAAATCTTTGGAAAATAAGTAATTCTTTTAAAGAAAACACATACATGACACTAGAGTGTAACGGAAGTTTGTTGTATATTGGAAATAAAATTGAATAGCGACATAAAATGCATTTTGTTGACATCCATTTCAATAAAAATTTAAATGTAGTTGGCAAAATGATTGAACTTGTGCACGGAAACCATTTTGTTATGCGACGTGTTCCATTTTATAAAATTTCAAAGCGACCATTTTGTAAATAATAAATTTATATCTTCAATATATTATTATTATCATAAGAACCGCTGAATCAATAATGATAAATTGTAGAATGCATTTTAATATCGTTCAAGGTAATTCACATAATTATTATAGATAATATTATGTGCAATCAATCATCAATTAATATGTTTTATAAACCAAATACAACCTAATCTTATTTTTTAAAACAAAGAGCTAAATACCTTTCGAATTTGATGTTCTCTACGTGAAAAAAGGCGGGAATTGCTGATAAAAATGTGCACCCCTTCAAGAGAATTCCTCTTTATTCAATGTAGCCCAGCGAAGTCAAAAGGTCAGATACATATACTGTAATGGAAAATTATATAGGATTAAAGCATTTTTCGAAGCTAAAAATACTGTTCCTAATTTAAAAAAAACTTTTAACACGTCACACATTATTACAATTTAATATAAAAGGGTTCCCCACCTCTGCTTTAGTCGTTGGTAACATTGTATGCATTGTATACTTAATCACATTAAAATCTGCCTTTAATGGAGTTTCATTTGCATGAATTTTACTGAATAAGTAAGAAAGAAAAAAAAACGTATATTTTCTAAATATACTAAATTATGTCTATGAATATAAAATATAATATAGGTTATATACATACGTCATATACATTACAATGTTCGATCCTAATAAGAGTGGAGGTTTTAATAACATATTTTTATTTTTACGTCAAATGGATGTTAGCCACCCACGATAGCTGCGTGCTATAATCTCGAGGGTCCCAGGTTCGAATCCTAGGTCTGGCAAGTACAAATATTGTTTTTCAATTTGTGTATGAGTCAGAGTATGGACCTAATAGGTTTATCAAGTGGTTGACATCCATTTCTCGTAAAAATAAAATCTGTTAATACAAACCTCCACTCTGTGGGGCCCATATGATCCTATTAGGATCGGACATGGTCGAAAGAAAGGATGTTAGCACTCGCTTTAGGTTCAAACACACATTGAAAAAATAATTATTGACCTAATAATAAGGTAGTGCTTTTTTGAAATACGCCATTTCTTTTGGCATTACCCAGTGGTTAAGCTACATCATACGACCGTAGCCATAAATTGACAAACTAAAACTGAAAGAGTAAGATCATGTTAACGCGCGTGTGATTGAACATGTACCGAACCGATTTTTTTTAAACGGTTTACTGAAATATGACTATATTCTAAAATATTAGAGCGAGAGGCTTAAAAGAATACTATTTTATGTAATAAAATACTTTATGCAGTCATCAAATGTTTAAAATAAATATAAAGGATAATAAGACTTCAAAATTGTATAAATAGATTATCTACAACGTTTAAGGAATGTCCAGGATCATGCTTTTAAAATGCAATAAAAGCTCCATTTTGACCTACGCTGAGCATGTCCCCCCTTAATCATATATACTTTTAGATTTATGTTATAGATATGTATAAGAATATTTTTATCTATTTTGGTTAGGTTAGGCAGGACTTAAAGAATTTAAAAAAATTAACCGACACACCTGTAATAAGACAGTATTATTAACTGAAAAAGTGTGGACTATTTTTGTCGGATCGCCCATAGCATATTACTTTAACAATTATGGTTTGGTTTAGGCGGGACTTAATTGATTTTTAAAAAGTAATCATCACCATTTGCTAATTGTATGCTTAGTTCAATGAAAAGAAACAAGTATATCTGACAAAGTTTAGTGTGCACTATTTATATCGAATCTTAACAGCATAGTACCTCCCACCTTATCACTGGTATTATCTACTTTCGCAGGCATTCCAATATGAACGGCCTAGGAAGAATGGAACATAGTTGGTTTTACTGTTGATATAAAATAAATGCTCTAAATTTGCAATAAGTAAGTATGTGCCTATCTATGTTTTTACTGAATAAAGAATACCTACATACTGGCGAAATTATTAATAGACCGCTTATTCAAGTGAGCACACATTATTTTTTATTGGCGTGGGTAGAATTCCAAGACGTTGAACAAAGTCTTTGTGTAGTTTATTAAAAAAATTCAGAAATTAGGAATGTTCAATGGATAAATTAATTGCTTCTCTAACGAGGTGGTGAATATATGCTATATACGACTTATGCATACAAATTTTTATAATTACAGTTGTTGTTAATCTATCACACACACATTAATAGCGCATACGCGTGCATGGATTTACTGGCAGCAATAGTGAGTATTTTAAACTATCGTGACAATAACTGTTTACACGTGAAAGTGCTGACTTTCTCTCCAATTCATTCTTTAAGGGGGGACATGCTCAGCGTAGGTCAAAATGGAGCTTTTGTTCTATTTTCAAAGCATGACCCTGGACATACCTTAAACGTTGTAGAATGTGGATAATCTATTTATATAATTTTGAAGCCTTATTATCCTTTATATTTATTTTAAACATTTGATGACTGCATAAAGTATTTTTATTACATAAAATAGTATTCTTTTAAACCTCTCGCTCTAATGTTTTAGAATATAGTCATATTTTGAATAATAAAATGCCTAATTCTTGTCAAATTTGGGATCACAGAGATTATCAATATGATTTTTTATCGTAAATATTTCACTATAATAATGTCGATATAAATTATACTGATGGTTTTATAAATGCGTTTAAAAATTAATAAATGTCAAAAATCTTAACACCACTGCACATTTATGTACTGAAATATGACTATATTCTAAAACATTAGAGCGAGAGGTTTAAAAGAATACTATTTTATGTAATAAAAATACTTTATGCAGTCATCAAATGTTTAGAATAAATATAACGGATAATAAGGCTTCAAAATTATATAAATAGATTATCTACAACGTTTAAGGTATGTCCAGGATCATGCTTTGAAAATAGAAAAAAGCTCCATTTTGACCCACGCTGAGCACGTCCGCCCTTAAGAGTGAGCGAAACACGATGTTGTCATTTTATTGTACTATTTCGTACTATTTGACAGGAAAATTCGTTCGTAGTTCGTTTTTTTTGCCGGCAGGTTCGCCACTATCGTTCTACTGCGCAGGCGCAGATCGAAAAAATTTTACTGTCGCATGAAAATTCAGAAGTTTCCAAACTTTTTTGATTCAAGTATTGATTCATATATCTTGCCAACTGCAGAATAATACAATATGTTTTCCCATACATTGTTTTTGTTATGACCGCGATAATACTTACTGTCAACAGTAAAACCATGCACGTGTGAATGGGGTATAACACTAGCATTTCTAGAACGTTTTTATTGTGTTTGAGTTGGTAACCTGAGTAAAATTAATATTTTTAAGTTGGAGTATTGAAAGTGTCGACTTTCTGTAGGTACCTAGGTACATGGCCCCCACAAGGGCTAGGGGGGGTACAAACATGTGGGCGCGGTGTGGTGCGTCGATCAGTGAAATTAACACACATCATAAATATGCTCAAATAGTAAAATTGTTTCGTGTTATTGCATGAGTAGAATTTTATTTTATAATTATTTTTACTGTTTTTCCTTGTGCCGCCAAAACAAATATGGAATAGGTACCTACTTAAGCATGGCTCCGCATCCTGAAGCGGGCTCCCAGGCCAGGATGTTTGATGGCCCCCCATACCTATTGATAAGATTAAGGGTAGTGTGATGCTTTACACTTTAGTGGTTCCTAAATAGTCACCAATGGAACCCTAGGGTTTCTCAAAGTAAAATTAAGGCGTTCTATGTATTTTTAGCGATTTTTATATAAGCTCAGGCTCAAGCTAATAATTATTATGAAGCACTGATCGCGACCCTTTTTGTGGTAGTCAAATAACATGCTATCCTTCAACATATTTAATAAATAGCCATTTCAGGAAACACACTAAAAATTATGAAAATAATTTTATTTATATCAATTATCATATTGCATCAAATAACCACATATTTGTAATAGTTTATTGAACAGGCAATTTTTTTTACTATCAGAGCAACTTTCTGGTGTTCTGGTGGTTATCACTTAACTGGCCGACCTGCCTCGCTGGGCCCCCTCTATACCTGGGCCCCCAGAATAGAACCCCGTCAGCCCCCCCTTGTGAGAGTCATGGTTAAGATACCAAGATCATAGTGGGCTGTAAATACTTTATAATAAATTGACAAGATTTTTTTCGTACATCCTTGCATCGGTTTCGCACATAGTCATGAATAGTTGGGCATAATAATAATAATAACGCAAATGGTAATTTCGGTTTCAGTGAATCTGAAATATTGTTGAAATTATTTGTTTGAAATGTTTGCGGTTTTTAAATGTGCGGTCAGAAATATTGGTGTTTGCAACAAATTAAACTGAAATGTGAAATTGAATGCGGCTAGGTAATTAATTTAACAATAGATAATCCATGATATTTTTTCGGCTTCACTTCCATTTATATTAAATTTATTCTAGTTATTATTTAAACATATTTTTCCACACTCGAGATCAGTGGCGCACCCAGGGGGGGGGCCAAGGGGCCTTGCCCCCCCCAAAAACATTGAAATTAAAAGCCAATAGATTAGACAAATAAAAACACAGCAAAAAAATGATTTGAAATTCTCCAGCACCCTCTTTAGAAAAATTTCTTAGATTTCAATTTCTAACACAATAATTTCGAAACACGAATGTCGGGTTTTTTTAGAAACTCAATCTCTAATGGAAATGTCAAAAAATTCTCGGTGTCCACCCGAATTCCGGAGTGGTTTACACCAGTGGCGCACTCAGGGGGGGGCAAGGGCTCTGGCACCCCCCGAACATGAAAATTATCAGAATGATTTTAAACATTGACATCGAAAGCCAATAAAACACGGCAAAAAATGATTTGTAATAATTCTTCAGCACCCTTTTTAGAAAAATTTCTTAGATTTTAATTTCTAGCACAAAAATTTCGAAACACTAATGTCAGGTTTTTTTAGAAACCCAATACCTAAGGGAACTGTCAAAAAATTCTCGGTGTCCACCCGAATTCCGGAGTAGTGTAGGTCATGGCTGGGGAGGGCTGACAGGGCTCTAGCCAGGGGGCCCGGTCTGTGGGGGGCCCGGCGTGTCGGGTTGACCAGATAAGTGAGATAAACACACATCATAAATTAGCTTCAATAGTAAAAAAGTCGCCTGCGGCGCTATTACACTTCATGGCCATGAATATTTTCAATTACTTATATAATTGTGCAATATATTTTTTGATTATTATGTGTCGGTACTCGACAGCTCCATTATTAAAGTAGATGTATTAAAAATCGCCAATAATTCACTGTATAAGTACCCTTAATTTGAACTAAAACACAATTTGAAAAACGTTAATGTAGTGTTTCACACTGCATTTAATCTTAGCGGTAGGAAGGGGGCCCGCCAAATATCCTAGCCTGAGGGCCCGTTTCAGGATGTGGGGACCATGGTATATGTACACCGAGTGCAATAGACAAAAGACCGATAAACGAGAAATTAAGCTGTAAAAAAGAAAAAGAGTCTATGGGACTAATTTACATTCTCCTCCTTGCCCCCCCCCCCCCCAATATTAAATCCTGGGACAGCTCGAGATCGGTTACCTGTTACTCCACACCCGTTAGGTATTTCAGTTCCCATTATTTCTGAGTTCCCTGGTGAGCCTCTTCTGTGGTGGGCATGGTGAAGGGAATACATCTGCCAGAATTGGCGAAACATATTTTTATATGGACAGCTACCCAAACTGACCTATGGTTTTGAATAAAAAAAATGTGAATTCAACAATTTAAAGTGAATTGATAACAAGTTATGTAGAAAACGATAATAAATAGGTACAGTAAATGTTATCTTTAAACTGATTACGATAATAATATGTTCAAATGTCCTGCGATCAGCTAGATTAAGATTTTGTCCGGAAAGTTATTTATTCCATGTGTTGAAAAATCGTTGATTCTGCATTCGTTTATAATATGTATGTACCTACCCCAACTGTGTTGTAAAATCATTTTGAAATTTTCTTCCTCTAGTTTTTTGTATTGAGTTCCAAAAAGTCCATCAATATTGTAATTCAATACTGCCCGTTTCAATATCAAATAATGGAGAACAATTTTATTATACTAGATATTGAATAGGACCAATAAAACTCCAAAAACCTTCTCAAAAAAGATACAGTGATTTTTAAACACTTATCTTAAAATAATATACAACCTACGTTAGGTTATGGATTAATTTGAGAAAGATTTTAGTTTTATTTTAACATGCAATATAGAGGTGGCTCGCGAGCTTGTCATTTGTCGATCCTTGGTCTAACAGAAAACATTTTCCTAATGCTATCAATACGTACCTATTGAATGTAACGATTTCCAGTCAGTCAACTATTTGAACTGGTCAATTTAGCGTTTTTCTTGACAGATCTATCATTTTTTTTAATATGCATCTACCTTGCAAACTACGCATCTGGCATATAGCGTTTTTCCTCATCGCAAACAGCTTTAAAATTCTCACAAAAATCTAGAATACAGTACCACATTTGCTCGAAATCAACATGCTGACATAACTTAACAATAACATAAAAGTGACATTTTTTTTATCCAAATGTATTTATTACCTGTATTCATTTTTAATTAAATGAATTACTTTTTAGTTACGAAGCAATGAATTCTTTTCCGACATTTTATGTCTCGTGAAAACGATGTGCGTAATAATTCTCTTCTTTCTTTCTTCCACGGCGCTACATCCCGGGCTGGGATTTGGCCTCCTCCACAACCGCTCTCCACTCACTCCGGTCTCTCGCCACACTTCTCTAGTTACCGGGTCTTCCTATATGAAGCCAGTCCACTTCTACGGCGTCAGCCCATCTCCTTCTTCGACGGCCTCTGGGTCTCGTTGGGGTAGCCACTTCGCCATGATCCTTGCTGCTCTAACTTCAGGCATTCTCTCCACATGTCCAGCCCATCGCAGTCTTTGGGACTTACAGTATCTTACATACATGCAATGTATGTAACATTATAATAATACGTAATAATTAGGTACTTTTTTAATTTTGTGAAAATTTATATTTTTTTTGCAACTAGGTAGCTAATTTTCTTACCCTATCTGACATATTTTTATAATGACAGTTGGCAACACTAGTTATATGGCCAATAACCCGATTCCCAAAACAGACAATCAATAGTAAATAGCTTATTAATTATAGTCGGGCTTTTGTCAATATTATGACGGTTGTGTCAATTTTAAATTCATTCATAGGTAGATACTAATTTGTTATATACCTAACTACCAAAAATGAAATGTAAAAAAAAATGTGTCAAATAGAACAATCATTTTAAAATGTTCGAATTGCTTGAATCAACACTTACAATAATAGCACACACTTTTCTTGTATTTAGGTAATAGGTAGGTATATAGGTCATAACAGTTGAGATATTTAACACCTATACATATGTAGTATGTTCGAATATTTTCATTTACGAATTTATTAGATATCTAATTTCAGATTAGATTTATTTGTTATTTTAATGACAGTTACATTATAGTATGATTGCACCAGTGGTTTTCAAACTGGCATGACTGTCAGGGATGCTGCAGGTTTTTCGAAAAATCTAATAATTCCAGAAAATCGCGCTGATACACGATAACGATGATAGTCTATCTATCACTGATAGATCATAATATTGTCGCACCTGTCTGTGACCTCCAATGCTTCCTTTCACGATTATATTATGATTGTGTATTAATTATTAAACTATAGCTTTATTTTAATGAATAATTCACAACTTCTAGAAAATATAGTTTATTAAATTATTAGCAATTGCAAGTACGTTATAACTAAAATTTGGAGTTAGCCGGACGTCGGTTAGTAATTAGGGCACTTAATTGATACCTTGATTTAAAACAACAAGCGATAGCCAAAATTAACGTAATTTGATAAGCATTACCTGTAATAACTGCAGGAACTGATTTCGAAAATACTTTCAGGGAGATGAACTCAAGGAATGCGTAGGTATAACACAACTTTTAAGAGTATATATCTACCTATTTTGTGGATTTATTATTTTTTTCGCATGCGGCAGATTGATACATCTGTGTTTATAAATCGTTACATACATAATATTGTATCCGTTTTAAATAGGGAAATAATGTACATAGCAGAAAAATGTAATTGGTCTTTTAACATAAGGGACACCGCGTGCATATAACAACAGGCTCAGCTATTCCACCATTTTGACTATTTAGTATTTTTTAGAACGTCGTGAAAAATCTTTGGACACGAGAGGCGCCGCAAAACGGAAAAGATTGAAAGTCACTGGGTTTAACCATAGTTTATTCATTACCTCTACGTTTGTTTTTAAATTGATTATAATCAGAATTGGGTAGTTAAATAAAATACACCACCATGGCCCCCACAAGGGAAGGCTGACAGTGCTCTATCTAGCCTAGGGGCCCTGGCTTAAGGAGGGCCTGGCCTGGCGAATTTACCAGCCAAGTGAAATAAACACACAATCACAAAATTGCACTACCTAATAGTTAAAAAAATATCGCCTGCGGCGCCATTTCACTTAAGCATAATTAAAATTTTTAATTATGTGGTTGTGCGATGCAATTTTTGGTTATTGTCTGTCAATATTCGATAACTCCCTAATTCAAGTAGGTGTATTAAAAAGACAAAAAACTCGTTAAAAATACCCTAATTTTTACCTCGAACACTATTTGGAATAGTGTTAGTAGATTGTCAAACTGCCTTTCTTTAGCGATAGGTAGGGGGGCCGCCAAAGATTCTAACCTAGGTGCCCGCTTCAGGATGTGGGGTGCATGGACACCACACTTCCCGTGGCTTCTCGGTTGGCAACGTCATGTTTAATTTAATTAAATACCTATTCTACGTAGGTATGTAAACTAGGTACCTACCTACCTACCCAAGAAAATATTATGATTGAAGAATCGAATGAATTTAATATTTTAATATCCCGTCTGCGTGTTGTCTAATAATTAGGTACCTACCTACCTACCTATGTTGTACCTTCTTAGGTATTTTGAATTTAGAATTCAAACAAATTGTTGCTGCGATATAAAACTTGAAGGTTAAAAAAGAATGTTATAAACATAAACAGTTAGAAACGAGTAATGTCAGTTACTTCACCCGATTTTATCCGACAATTCGCATTCCAATGCCGTCTAAATATTAATTATTCATATTTCCCATGGGAAAAAAGAGTGGCCATTATTATCTATTCCTACGCGCTCGCAATGTTATTTTTGGTCAGCTGTTCCGAAGTGTTTTTTTTTCGCTATTGATTGTAGCTACGCGGTCTCGTGTAGGCAAACTAATCTGTCAGTGAGTCTTGCCCAGTTTAGTTTCAATTACAATTGTGCCATTTAATCGTGCGCTTCACTACTTGTCTGCTCGTTAATACCAGACATGCTTTATTTTTAACCACGCGAGTGTATCCGATTAACGTTTCGGTTTGTTTTCTTTTTTTTATTTCTTTATCAACACTTCTGACGGCGCGTCCGACACTGCGAAAAATCTTTCATTCTCCCGCGAACATCGCAGTTGTAATAAATAATAAGTAATTAACGATAATTTTAATGCCAGTTAATCCTGTAAAGATTACGAATAAAACGGTGGTGTTGATTAATTGCTTAAATTAGAGCATTGATAAAGTTGACGTATGTGAAAATGATCGCTGTGTTCTGCAATTGTACAATTTGCCGATCGGTTACGGCAGTATAATGTTATGTATTGTGCACTAATGAATAACGTATTGAATGAGTAAATGCAGGTTTTACGAGTGTTTGTTATATATTATAAGGAATGTCCTCGCTTTAGGTGCGGAGCGAAGCTTTTGTTGTGCTAGCTAACGTGACTGCCGCAGCGTTCGCAGACTGTTGATAATTCAAACTAGTCTACATTTAGGATAGCTGATAATAATTTATTGCCCTTTCGCGATAACGAGCTCAATGACGTAATTTTCATCTTGTGAAAGAATTCGGGGTTATCAATATATAATAATAATTGTTATCAACCGATGTTTATTCAGCCTGCAAAAAAATTATGTGATAAGATCGGACGGCGATCAGACCGGTCGTGGGGTTTGTTTTTTTCGCGTTTATTCTAAAATCCAAGCGGTTTATTAATCGTGTGGTTGGATTTACAGGTGAAGGATACATTGTTTCAAAAGTTGGTGCGGTGGTTTAAATGGAAAATCGCGTGTGTGATGTGTTTTTGTGGTGAAAAAGTGTTCGTTCCGGCGCGTCGTAGCATACCGGCATATTAATATGTCAGCCCCGCAGCGCATACAGGAGTCTGTTTTACCGACTGAGGGCGCTCAGGCGGATTCGCAGACTGTTTTACCGACGATGCTGCCTACTATACCGGCCGGGCAGGCGACGCTGCCGCCCGGCGTCGGTCCCGCGAGACAGCGCTCGCTCAAGGATCGGCTCAGAGAGGGCATTGGCGGCTTCCATTGGCAGTGAGTACAATTTTATCGATTTTTACGGAATGACTTCGCCGTGCCAAAAGAGCTTATGCGACATAAATATTGCATGCTCCAAAATATAGCACTACTACACAAAATGTCACAAGAATCTACAGCAAATTATTAAAATTTATATAATATAATAAATACATCGAATACTTACATACATACCAATTCACAACATTTAAAAAAACTATGTATTTTGTATTGTTGTAAATAAAATAGGTATTAAAACAAATTTTAAAATATAATAATATGTCACATACGCTCTTTTAGATCACCATCTTTTCTGTGTTGTTTTGAACTTTCGGAAAACTACGCATAGTAGAGAAAATAATATGGGAATGGTATTTTTTTAATATTGCATTTTCGCGTTATTATGAAACTATCTTAAAATTAATTATTTGCATCATTTAAATGTATTTTATTGTAAAATTATCAATATTTAATTTTAAATTTTCTTTACTATTTATTGTGTCAAAGAAAATCGCGCCATCTGTACCTAATTATTAGTACCCAAACTATGAATACAATGGACATGATAATAATATAATGTTTTTTAATCATTTTTAATTATAAAAATTTGATTAAAATCTTCAATTTAATATGGTATATATTTGTTTTTTTTTTAATAATGCCGAGGAAGTATATTTAATATAATTATGTAATGTGTAAAAAATGCCAAAACAATATAATATTACTTATAGGTATACCCATTTTTGTGTGCGTGTTTTCCATACTATCGTGATTGATTGCTCTCTGTTAGATAATACGTATATAATATGTGTGCACAAATTATTTTAAAACATCAGAAAGAAAATATGATTTCATTATTGTTAATTGAAATGGTGCGATCTGTTGATTATTGATTTATTGAATTTATAAAAAAATCAATAAACACGAACTGGTAGTACATGGTAATGGTATGTGACTAAACATTACTAGACAACTCTATTCTTGCACTCGAAAAAAATCACTACAATCAATGGTAAAGTCGGTTTACGGGAAGCCAGACGGGAACCGCGCTAATTTTCATAGTCGATTTTGACAAAATTCTTGAATTCAAGAATTAAAACCTAACCTAACAAATAATCCAGTATATCGGCTATTTTTAAATTTATTTGCCGCTGGCTTCCCTAAAACCGGCAAGAACCCAATGAATTAATCTGTTATCCCAGCACGAAAATGACGTTTAGATTAGATTTAGTAGGTACTAGGTAAAATGATTATTTTGTTATATAATGCTTGAGCCTTTCACGGTTGTTTTTTTATCGTAGTAGATTTTTGGGTTTCCACCGTGTGTCCTTCTTCCTTCTTTACTCGACGTTTCGGGCTCGTTGCAGAGGCCATTATCATCTCTTGATAATGGCCTCTGCAACGGGCCCGAAACGTCGAGTAAAGAAGGAAGAAGGACACACGGTGGAAACCCAAAAATCTACCAAGTACGATGATTATTTTGTGTTGACTTACTTACTTTATTATATTAATTTATTAGTCGATAGCTATTTCGGTTGTCACACTATTATCAAAACTGTAAAAATAAACAATTTGTCTCTGCATAAGAATTTAACTCACGTAAAGCGACGGAATCCTCCTTTTCATTCACTGCAGCAACAATTATGGAACGATACTTAGTATTTTTGAAACAGTATTAACTTAATAAACACTAGGTACTTTAAAATAAGTTTATAATTTGTGCATATTGCTTTTCGCCGACTATTGGACAGCTATTTATCTTATATTTATGTAATACGGGTTAAGTTTAATACTACGAAGACAGATTTGTAATGTATTGTCTTTCTATACAGTTTTTTTCAATGCAACATTACTAATTAATTTGCCAAATTATTATTACTTAGTGTATTAAAATATAATTATGTATTACATTGTAAGGGATCGAAATGGTTCAGACTTTTTGGCGGCTTTGTCACCATTTTTTTTTTACTACAAAAATCATATTTGCGCATGAAATTTTGCATGCGAATGGTCGATTTTTTATCCGCGAGTGATAAGAGTTGATAATGATGATTGAGCTATGCGCAACATTTTCGCGATACGAATCTGTACATATGTCTTTACGCTAATGACATGTCGATATTTATCAGTTTATCACACTTTGTCGATGGAAAAAGCGCGCTAAAAGGCCGTTACAGGTATTAGGCACTGTGTTGCCGCATTTATGAAAAAAAAATCGACAATAATGAATAGGTAGGTATACCCAATAATAATATTATTCTTTCTTTGACAGTGATTTCCAACCAAGTTCTGCGGAACAGAACCCGAGAAAAGCTTTGGAAAAAACTACAATCAATATTAAGTACTATATGACACCATGGCCCCCACAAGGGGGGGGGGGGCTGACAAGGTTTTAGACTGGGGGCCCACTTAGGGGGGGCCCCGTGAGGCAAGTCGACCAGTTAAATGAGAAAAACATACACCACAAATTTACTTTAACAGTAAAAAAAAGTCGTCTGCGGCGCTATTTCCCTTAATAATTATTAACATTAAGAAGTCGCTGTGCAATGTAATTGATGTGATACGATGATTGATATAATTAAATGATAATTCACGCGCAGAATTTTATGTGTGTTTCCTGACCTAGACTTACAAAATGGCTTTTTATCCAATATGGCGAAAGCTTCCGTGTTACTTGGGTACCACAAAGGAAGGTCTCGATCAATGCTTCATAATATTTTGCTGAGTGCCGTCAACTCAATAAATCAACTGGATTTATTTAAAAATCGCTAAAAATACACGGAATACCCTTAACCATGGGATTCCGTGGAAACCACTTGGGGAACACTACTGCAGAAAATCACACTGTCCTTAATCTTAGCGATAGGTAGGGGGGGCGCTATAGATCCTCGCCTGGGGGCCCGCTTCAGGATGTGGGGGCCATGATTGACACATACAGTCATATTTTAATATTGATTGTGATTGTATTTTTAAACAATAAACTCAAACTTTCACTAATAAATAAAAAATATAAGCATTTGAATAATATGAACAATCCGTACGCTTTATACTTTATATAGCAATGGCGAAGGATGGATATAGGCTGTGGAGATTCGAAATACATTAACCACACTACACTTTGTCTGTCATACTTATTTGTTTTCATTGAACTAAGAATACAATTAATTGCTGATGGTTTTGGTTAGTTTTTAAAATTCAATTAAACCATGCCTAGACCAAACCATTTAAGGAGTTCCGGCAAAAATAATACATACTTTTGGTTGAACTAAAGTACAAGTTGCAGTGTTTTTAAAATTTGATTAAACCCTGATTAACCAAGCCATCCATAACAGATAAAAAATATTCTACTATCTATAAAACATTTTAAGTTATGTATGATTTAATGGCAAATTTTTAGATATTTTACAGTAATTTTCTACTAAATTGTCTATTATGCATCGGTTTTCGCAGGGTTTGATTGAATTTTAAAATCCAGCCAACACCGTCTATAAATAATTGTAGTCTTATTTCAATTAAAACAAATACTTATGACTGAGAAACTTTAGTGTGCACTATTTATGGCTGATCTTAACAGTCTATCTCCACCCTTCGTCACTGCTAAATAGAAATAAGTACGTAGGTAATGAACTAATTTTTATTTTGATAAATAGTAAATAAGTATGTAGAGGTTTACTGAGATTTACAAAATACTTCAAGGGTCGGTCCCCCAAAATAAATGTTGGAAATCACTGCATTCAATGAGAAAATGATATAAGTAGGTATTGAATCGGTGTAAGTAGGTGTTTGATATTGTATTTTTTGTTGCAACCAAGGATGCCGTGAGAATATCTTTACCACGTATGTGTTTATATCTTTTTTTTCTCAACAGATCGTGCCTAGTGTTGTTATAACTTATAACACATTTATATTTTTTCTGATGTTTTAAAATAATATTTAGCATGTACTTTTACACAGCAAGATATTCACGTCGACGATTGAATGATGATGTTCAGTCCATCTTGTTTTCATTGATGAATAAAAAAATAAACTCATCGCAGAACAACACAACTTTTAAATAGTTTTAAAAATAATCATTGTTATTGTTGTTTCGTTTTTTTTTAAAATTTTATTCTTAATGAGATGTTTGTTTTAGTTGTTTTTTTTAGACATGTACATCACGTATGCAATTATTTCCAGCACAAAAAAAAATTGTTGATAAACTAATACTTGGCTATGTTGAAATTAATTGTCGGATGATTCAGTACGTATAGGGTATTTCGTAAATGTTAACTAATATAAGTTATAATTATCCAATGACATTAATTGTAATTATCATTATAAAGTTTTGTCAAAAAGTGGCACAAGCAAATGTTGCCGTTGTTTATTACGCTTAAAAATACAGAGGCGTCGTGTGGCGATATTTATGAAATATTTAAAGATAAAATGCTTGATATATTTATGGAGTTATCCGGGAATATACGCAGTTTTTTTTTATTGTATTGGTTTACTACTGGTTAGAAATCTCGACGATCACTCGCATGTGAACATCGCTATATAAACAATATTGCGGAAAATATGGTAGAAGCACGGCTGGATTTACCGTAGGGTTAAAGAAGCTTTAGCCCAGGGCCTTGAAATTAATAACCAAAAAGTAAATAAAAAATGCGAAAAACAGCTTTAAAAATAACACAACTCTGTGCTATACTTATTCATGTTATTTCAATTAATTTTAACAGTCTCTACGTGTGCGTACGTTAAAATTACTTGCAACATGACATCCATAGATAATATTTTGAACAGAACTCAACCTGCAGACCATAAATAATACTTAGACAACATTCTTATAGAAAATACATAGTGCCAACCGCTAAAAACAAAAAAAAACGTGATTTTCCTTGACAGTCGAAAAGTGTAGGCATGTAGAAGATGATAAAAACGTTCATTGATTGAGTCATGCAGGTGTCGATGCAGTGCAGTTCAATGTGAGGTGACCTCATTGTTGTTCTGGTGATTTCGGCAGATTTTGCCAACTGACAATGTTAGTTTAAAGGTTGAAAATGTGCTACGGTATGGGACCATCAGTCTGATAACATTTTAAACACTTTTTCCCCGTAGCGGCAGCTTACTGTGACGTCACGTGATAGTCAGCGACATGCACCTCAATTTGGTTCGCGCTTTACTTGTCACATAATTTGGAATCGAGGATGACCTGCGTCGACGTAACAGAGTCTACGTTGTCGTGTGTCAAGGCCGTTTTGAACGTGAGGATATCGTGTGGGGAAATGCGTGGATGTCGCTCGGCCGTCAGCCCGGCGGAAAACAGTCGCACGCGGAATTGAAGCCGACCATATGCTGCGTCCACCGCGACGCGTGGTGGGCTGTATAACAATAATTATCTATTTATTTAAAAAACAAAACAAAACATTGTGGACATAACAAATCGAAATTTAGGACGTTCACAACTGTACTTACTTGTCTAATATATAGCAAATAATTATATTACCCTCACAAGAGAGAATAAAAATAAATAAAAACAAAATACCTATCTTTACGAGGAGCGCATTGTCTAGTCTTGCACCCCTCGCTAATTGTACCTGATAAGCTTGACACGAGGAAACGGTTCTGACCCAGAATATGTCGTTGCTGTGATCACGCAGGCAATTGACTAGTGCATATAATTTATTTTTTAGGAATGTTCGGCTACACCCCCATTCCAGTGAGTCCCTTCGTTATCCATACATTTTCTTCATAATATAGTCTAAAAAATAAATTTCTTCACATAGATTCTTTTGTATCGGAAAATTTTGTGTTCACAATAAAAATGACCAATAATAATAAATTGTGACTTGGCATCGAGTTTTAAAAGAGTGGGTGTCGGTAGGTACCTAGATATTAATTTTATATTTTCCCCAAACACACAACATCAGGACTGTATAAATATTTGCGTTCTTCATACATAGGTACTGACGTAATATGACGTATACATACACATTTTCATTTTTTTAGAGTCGTGTAATTGTGACCGGTGCGTTGGAAACGCTGTGGAACCAAGTAATTAAATTTCGTCCATTATTGATAGACGTTGATTATAGTACACATATTATTCACCCAGTACAGCAATCCGCTACCCAATAAGTACTCAGTGCATCCATCAGCTGATATGGATTTTTTTACAGTCTAAACTTTGCTAAACTTTAGTTTTTAAAATAAATATTTTTTTGTTATTTTAATATTATACTAGTTTAGTACAACTCGCCCTCCTGCAGCCCTATGTTCTAACTAGTGATATAAAGTCACCCGACGACATGACGTAATTGTGACGTCAGCCAATACACGCTCGAGGCAAGCCGTCCAACGCACACGGCTCACCATAGATATTATTATGCTGAAACACCTATTTGTGTATGGGGACAATGGATAACGCCACTATTTTAGTAGCGTTATATTCTCGAATGCTATTATCACTCCGGTAGTACGTCACAATGATGTCATATGACGTCATGTCGACCGGGCGACTACAACTCGCAAGTTCTAACATAAGGCCCCTGGTCACCTTTGACCCCCGGCTCTCCCCACCTATTTATATGTATTATATTTATATATTAAAGTATGAAAACTGCACAATAAATAATTATAAATTACCTAATAGTTTTATATAGGTAGATACTAATACAAAAAACAATATTTTTTGATTTATCGGTGGTTACATTCATATCGTCTTCACTCTTCACCATTCGTAGATGGCAATTAAGTTATATTTACACATTTACTGCTGACCAGATAATTACTAATTAATTACCACATTTTAATATCATGTTAATTATATCTAATGGCTAACTAATGCAACCGCGTCGGTCGCCTAGTGATGTGTACACAAGACAACTGTTTGAATAATATAATGAGACGCATTTAATACTGCTAGTCTTTCGGTCTTTCGTGTTTGCTCAGATAATCATGCCTCAAAATAATTTTACTTTGTCAAAAACAAGTAAGCGACAATTATCGCATTTGGAGCGGGGGGGTTACAACAAGATGGTGCAACATGGCATACAGCACGTGACACAATCAACTTACTGAGAGAAAAGTTCAGTATAACATATTATTATCTCTTATTTGATAACCCAGTATTTTATAGGCAGCATTTTACAGCATGTCAAAATGAAAATAATTCTGACATCCATGTCAAACAAAAGAAATCAAAATCGAATCGAAAGTTTGCAAACTGTACCTACTTATCTGTCGTGGAAATTCAAACATTGAAATTTGTATGAATGGTGGTTTGATCGAATCAACTCAATGACATTGATATCATCTTGGTATATATATTTTTTATACTGGTTCAGCCCAAGTAGGACAGGAAAATCATATAAACATATTTTGACTTTTTTTTTATAAATATAGATCTTCCCAGTTGCTTATGTCGTACTGTAATCCAAAGATGAATGTTGTTAGTACACACCCATAGCGATCGACGGTAAAGAATAAAATTATTATTCTGTACGCGCCGCTATCTCAAATAGATTCTGAATTTCTTATATTTACGTTATGTATTTTACGGTGATCTAATTCAGCTACGCCGAACTCTGGGGCGTGTGTAAAAATTTAGCTCGTCATCAAAAACATAATTTCAGATCGTCCTCCGTCGTCTGTAGGGCGTAGGGGTTCCCATGGTCTCATCCACTCTTCCCGACCTTGCGCCGGACGCTATCATACACGTAGAGTTGACAATCTTGATCTTGATCTTATTCCATGGTCATCAGTTTTGGTCGATCCACTGCTGGAAGAAGGCATCCCCTAGCTCCTTCCACTCTTCTCGGTCCTTAATTCTTTGCTGTCCCGTAATGCACCGAATGTTATGAGTTCGTCTATGCAACGGGTTTTACGGCGTTATCGTGATCGTTTAGTACCTATTGCTATTCCATCTTCTTAACAACTTATATCACATCGTGTACTCTTGTCTGCTTCCTTATCGCGGCGTCTTATTTCGGACGTGAAGATCTCTTCACATAGTTTTTTGTCCGTATTGTTTTAGCTTTGTTTTCTGTATCTTATATATTAAATTCATTAATTTATGTTTCTCTCCCATGGCACTTTTTATTAAATTAGGTCTTTCCGTAAACTTAGTCAAAGCTCACTTGAGAGCATATCACGGCTGGTTACATGTAAGCTGTACGTATGCAGTTCATCGTGGGACACTTATTCGTGCGCCGCAGTACGTGAAACATGAGTTCGTATAACATTTTATCAAATGACGAGTTCTTCGTTGAACATTTCACCGTGGAATACATTTGTACGTATCTTACAAACTGCGGGGATAGTTTGCAAATAGTACTGTTCCAATTAGATTAACCCTAACCTAACCTAACCTAACCTAACATAACCTAGTAAAGACGTCTCGACATGTTGTAGCATGCGTACAAATATACTCCACGGTGAAATGTTCAACGGAGAACTCGTCATTTGATTAAATGTTACACGAACTCATGTTTCACATACTGCGACGCACGAATTTTCCGGATACGATCACGGCTTGTGTATCTACTCCTGAGTCATTCCTAGGCGTAAACTACTGCCGATGCTCACATTCAATCGTAGTGCCCCGTGATACACCCGATTAAGACCGAGTGTCGTGCTGGGCGGGTTGGCTTGGAGGGATCCACGTGTGTGTTTGTGTTGCTTCCTTATGCATTAGTTTATTTTATGGTTTTTCCGCGTTAATTTTCATTTTTGGCGATCCATTTTTCACGTACATACGTGAGCATTGGTAGCAGACATTGGTCGAATACTTCATGCTCAAGACGCAATAGGAGGTCGCTTTTGAAGATACTATTCAAACTCTCAGATGCGATCCATGTCAGTTTGTTCTGTGAGCAAATTCGACGTATTATTTACAACAGTGTATTTGTCCATTTTGGAATCTATTTATTTTTTCATTTTATTTTTTAGTTATTTTATATTTCTTGCCTTTTCGGCTTGCCGTGGTTTCTCCCGGTGTCCCGACGGGCCAATCCACCCCGTTATGTGAAACATGTCACTGAAAATCGTTTGATGTCGCCAACCCATTTTTATCGTTACTGAGGTCGGTGGATTTTAGTTGTTCGTGGTATCCACCCTAAAGTACATTTGGTGGTAGGCTGTTAAGATCCGCCATAAATAGAGCACATTAAACTTTGTTAGTCATACGTATTTGATTTTATTGAACTAATACTACAATATTTACAGATTAGAATGGTTAGTTTTTAAAAATCAATTAAACCCTGCATAAACCAAACAATAATATTATTGGTATATTTCGGGCGATGCGATAAAATTATGCACACTTTTTCATTCATACTTATTTGTTTTCGTTGGATTAAGAATACATAATGTTATTACATACCCTATATTGTTGGTTCATTGTTTTCAAATAATTAAGCCCTGCCTAAAACAAACTATAACAGATAAGAAATATTATTCTATCTATAAAATATTCAAAATTATGTATGATTTAATTGCATAATTTTAGATATTTTATAGATAGTCGAGTATTTTTTGACTATTAACTTTACTATTATGGCGTGGTTTTCGCAGGGTTTAATTGAATTTTAAAAACTAACTAACACAATCTCTAAATGTTTGTCATATTTCAATGAAAGCAAATACGTTTGACTGATAAAGTTTAGTGTGTACTATTTATGGCGGAACAGCCTACCTCCACCCTTCGCCACTAGAATGAATGGCCCATTCATTGTATCAAAAATACTGTTTAAATCCGAAATTTTGATTTTTAATATTATTTTTGTAAGTAAATATCTATTTAGTTAATTATTGTTGATTTAAAATTCGGCTCGCGTGCCGCTGATTTATTGAATCGTCCACGATCCCTCGCCCATTTATAAGCCATCTGACATCGATGGAAACATGACTGGCATGATACGTCAAAATATTTGTTTTCTATGAAAAACATCAAAATAACTCAGTTTTATCTCACCGTGATCGCCTAGTACAGAAAGACATACGTAGGTACATCTGGCCATAAACAAATAAACATTGCATAAAACTATTTAAATTGCTTTTTTCACATTTAATGGCCATGTGTTCCGCCTCGAATGTTAAATAATATGTGCAAATGCACCGATAAACGAGAAAGTGTGTCCATTTTTTATAGATTTAAATTCTAATGGATTTAAGTTTTGTACAATTCCATTCGAGTCATTTTTGTGTGGTGTGTATTTTTTATTGTGATCCTTCAGTTATGTGTTAATGGGTAGGTGGTAAAGTTTTTACCTACTTTATTGTATTGATTTGTTATATAAGTTAGAGTTAACTGTATTCGTTGTCAGTGTGTATTTGCTTTAGTGAGTGCACATAGTGCCCGAAGATGCCGAAAGGCGAAACCCGGGTCGCAAAAAACGAATTACAAAACTTAAATCAATTAGAATTTCAATTCAAATTCCATCGAGTAGGTACCTTCGGTCGATAGTATTAAGAGCGTACATAAGTGAAACGGCAAATAATTTTCAACTGTATGTATAACGAAATTACGGCCGCGTTGTCATTCGGAGAGCGATAGTCGAGGCGTCTGCACGTCGATTCGTTTTGTCATGGCGTCGGATGAGAATATTCTTAAATCGTGTAAAGATGACTAAAAAACGTTCCGCATGTACTTGAAAAAGAATACATTTCAATGAATATACTATTATTATTACGAATATAATAATAAACATAACATAAAAAGGACGCATGTTGATTTTTCATGACAAATTATATTTCGTTCGGCCTCCGTCGTTTGCACCCGCATTCCGCGCATCGCCTAGTCACGATCTTTTTAGACCATGCCTCAGCTGAGGTACCTTAATATATTTTTTTTACTGTTTTGATTAAATATCGCAGTTTTATGGGATGTGGCCTGTCTAAACTACATTTAATTTAATAGTTTGGTATGGACTTGCGTTGATTTTCAATCTAATGATTGTGAATATGCGTTTGTGTAGCGGCAAAAGTTGACAAACAACTGTATAATTATTTGTTATGCTTGGCAATTAAAGAAAAAATAGCTCCAAACCAGCTTCGGACGAGACATTAAAATAGGTCAAGATCCACATACACACTGATATCAATTTTGATAAATACTAAGATAATCGTCGCGATACTTTCCACTAGCGGTGGTACAATGGAATAAAGGCACGTCATGGCATGCGTACATATTATATCATAATATACTCGTATAATATTATCTACCGGTGACACGTGGGAGGTGTCCCGAATACCATTTTTGTGATCCTGCGGCTATTTTTCAGTGGCACTCGGTTTTTCATGTTTTTCCAAAATCATGAAAAATTATTCCAACATTTCATATGCTATTATGTTTGATGAAAATAAAAATATGTTACATAAGTACCAAGTACCTATGTACTTATTGTTTTGTAGTTTCTGGTGAGCTTGGAATCCGCATGGGTGTGGTGGGCTCTGCATTCAACCAGCTTGGAGTCGCATGGAAGTCAAGGCTGTATTCTGTGAGGACCAAATGTCGTTTGTTTAACGCGTGCGTGCTACCTGTGCTCCTCTATGGCTGTGAGACATGGCATCTTACTAAGCTTCAAGAGTCTCGGCTTTTGAGCTTTGAGAATCGATGTCTCCGCCGAATCTTAGGGGTACATTGGTACGACCGCGTTACAAACACCCGAGTTCGTGAGCAGACACAACAGCCTTCGGTGATTGAAGTTATCACGAAGAGACGATTTACGTGGCTGGGACACGTATTCCGGATGCCGCCAAAGAGTGCGGCACATCGTACCCTTGTGGCACAGCCTCAAGGGTTCCGTCGCCGTGGCCGGCCCTCCCTCACCCTGCAGCGGTGCTACAAAAGCGACCTACGTGCTGCAGGTCTGACATGGCGGGAGGCGCAGGAGTTGGCGATGAACCGAGGGAAGTGACGCCAACTTGTGCTTGCCCTATGCCCCAATGTTGGGACGTGACAGGGTGGAAGAAGAAGAAGAAGAAGTTTGCGATGACCAATATTGATGAAACTTGCACAGCTTATTAGACTACGTTGTTGACGCCGATTTAGTAGTTTCATCTCTATATCTCAAAAAATACCCCCTTAAAATAATTTACCACGAGTAGATAAAGATGTCAGACAGCAGTAGTGGAGTGGTGAGGTGAGGTTTGGGTAGGAATACGCGCCCAGATACACCGTCGCATCTCACTGAGTCAAACAAAAATCAAACCGGATCAGTCCTTTTCTCAATTCTGCATATTTGTCTATTTTTTTATTTCTACATTTCACGCTGAAGAAGTCGCGGGCTGTCGCTTGAGTTTGTTGAGTGTAGTTTACAAGTTATACCATACTTAATTTGTTAGTCGTTTAGTACCTACCCACCTACCTACTTAACTCACATTGGCGACGCAAATATTTCCGTAGGTTTTGTTGTCAAGATTATTATAGTGTTGTAGTATAACTTGGCTCCTTTTACGCGCAAGACGACCTAAGTAACAAGTGGCACTTGTGTGCCTACATTTTTATTAGTATTACATTGTCATCAGTGGTGTACTCCCGAGCAACTAATTAAATATAGTTTTAAAACATATCAGGGTTGTGAATCCCGTAAGGATTTTGTACACTATTGGTTACCACGTTAATGAGTCCCTTTTAGGATAGATAGAATAATGGATGTAGGGCTGACGAGTCATCAATATCAATTACTAGGCACCTTCACGACTTTGTTAATTGTTTTTTTTTCTTCGATAATGCTGCAGCTGGTATTGACCGCGGGGATAAGCTTTGGACACGGTTGCGATGTGCGAAATTTCGCGATCAACGGATTTGAAATACAAAACAATTTATTAATTAATTAATTTTTGAGACTCCTTTATTTGAGGTTATATGGATACTATCCGTGGCTTCATCCAACTGACTTTCTCTTAGGTATGCTTACATACTGTAGTTTAAGTGCTAGAAGATATCAATATTTGGCCACGTATTTTTTTCGACTTATACGTGGCGTGCATCAGTTGTTTGTTCTCCCGAGGAGCAGAACTAACCTGCCATTGGTGATGCCAATTGGGAGGGCAATAACTCTGTTCAACCAAATCGCTTCGGATGTTGATATATTCCATCTACGTGAGGATGAGTATAGGTGGACGTTATTTTATAAATTCTTAAAATAGGGTCTGCTTAACTCATCCGGTGTATTTCCTTGTACATATATATTTTTTTATTTTTTATTTACACATTTATACTGTAGAATCTATCTCTTTTATTATGTACCTAATATTGTTTTAATAATATTTCGTTGTTTCCAAATGTCATGTGAACGTCTTAAACTTATAATTTGTAATATCTACAATTTGTAAAATAAACGAATTGAAAATACTTTATTAATTATATAAACGTCATACATATAATAAAAGTTATACTCTTCTTCTTATCGTGCCATCCCCTAGCGGAGGTCGGCCATCATCATTGTGATCTTTGCCTTATCATCCTCTACCCGTAGCAGTTCAGTGTAACTGCACTCGTACCAAACAAGGAGCCACGATATGCGACGTCGTCTTCAGTTACGCTTACCTTTCAATTAGATAATACACGTACAGCTTAGTGCAGGTTCGAATCCTGCTGGTTGTCGTATTTTTTTCAAAAAGATTTTTTATAGTGGTTGTGTATTTCTCATGCCAATGATTGCCGAGCAGCTTACGCATCGGATTAAAATGTCGTGGGTCACAGGTTCGAACCTGGGTCTGGCAAAAACACAATATAGTATTCAAATGGATTTAAGTTTCATCACAATAAAAAGAAAAAAATATAACAAACAAATTATGAATAAGTAGTTGAAGTGTTTGTAAAAAAAACCTTATATAAAACGACTCAAATGGAATAGTACAAAACTTATCCATTAAAATTCAAATTCCATCAAGGTACCTTCAGTCGATATTATTAATATTATACATATTATTGCTTTCAATTTGTGTTTGGAGTGTGGACCTAATAGGTTGAGCAAGTGGCTAACATGCCTTTCTCATAAAAACGAAAATCTGTTAATACAAACCTCCACTCACCATATTATGATCCTATTAGGATCATACATGGTCAAAAGAAGAAGACAAGAAGAATTTATTTCTCAGAAGTGTTAAAACAAAGAATGTTAAGTTGGTACATTCTTAAATCTTGTGAATTTCGTTAAAAGCTAAATCGCGTAAATGTCTTGTGCCCTCACCGGGGCTGTTGGAACCCCCGAATGATAGTCCAAATTCCTCACGCATTGGACCACGTAGACCGCTGAAATTCGAAGAAATAAGAATCGGTGAAAAATAGTAATAAACGTGCCATCGTATATCGTGTTGCAGCCCCTATTTTAAATTCACGTGGCGCAAGTAAGCTCTGTTATCAGGAGCCGACAGCGTAGCAGGTATTTTGAGAATATTCTTCCGCCGAGTGATTTTGTACTGCCTCGCTCTAGGCACGTTCGGCAAACACTGTGCTGCACAGAGCCTGTGTGTAAAAGACTTAACAATTTATTGTAGAAGATCTCTGCGAGGAGCTCGCACACAGATGTTGTTAGCTGTATTATTCCTCATAGATATATAATGCGATTGTTAATACCAGTGGTGAAGGGTGGAGGTAAGCTGTTATGATTCGACATACATAGTAAACACTAAACTTTGTCAGTCACACGTCTTATTTGTTTTCATTGAACTAATAATACAAATTGCAGATGGTGCTAGATTGTTTTAAAAAAAAATCAATTAAACCCTGCCTAAACCATACCATAAGAGTTTAGGTATGCTATGGGTGATCCGACAAAAATTGTGCACACTTTTTCAGGCGTTCTAATTTGTTTTAAAATAATATTTTTTTTGACCATATGATTTATGCAATTGTTTGTTTGAAACTAAATCCTGCAATCTAGGCCTAAATTGTGTGGTGTAAATAAGCAAAACAGATGCGTTGTAAAACTAATTTTGATCTTGAATTTGATTTATTAATGCTCATTGTATAAAATGTTTTTTCACAAATATAGGTACTTCCAAATAAAGAAGCCATTTGATTAGCATGTTTAACTATATTTGGATACACCCCAAGTGAAAGTCCACATTCTTGTCAGAGGATATTTAATTGTAAATGTAATTTTTAACATTCTAGATGAAGAATAAAAAATAATCCAGATTTTACATAAATCTCGCGGGACATAATTGGCCCGCCTGTAATAGACCATGAGTTATTTTGTCAGGTTAAATTTCATATACTTAGGTTCCGTTTTGTAGAGAAGGCTTTGTTCAATATCTTTGTTTATAAAATAATTTCCTTTTGTTGAAGTATGGTTATAATATCGCTCGAATGAAATTGACGTTTACCGCGTGGTGGCAACCCGCATCCTGTGTGCGAGAGCACGATTCGACGTTTGAACGCCGCGCCAGAGAGATTGCGCCATGATGCAAAGGTGACACTTTGACGTTTATAATTTAATACAATAATGGGTGTTTAATCTACGGCGCGATGTCGATTAAGTATTCTAATTAAATAAACGACCCCCAACGTCTTTAGTTGTCTACTAATAGATTTGGTATATTTTCATACCTTCGTAGGAACTGTAGCAGTTCTGTAGGATTAGGCCCAGGGAACTCAGAAATAATGGGAACTGAAATACCCAACGGGTAAGGCGATAGCAGGTAACCGTCTCGAGTAAGGAAGAATCTGGGTTAAACTTACATACGTGTCAAGAATACGTTATTCGTCGAATACTAAAAACTGCTCTCAGTTTATGCATTTACGCTCATTTAATGTTGGTGTATTGCACACACTATTGCACGTGCATAATGCGTGCTTAATTTTCGTAGGACACTCACACATTCAAAAACCCTGCTTCAACGTGCGGCGTATTGAATATAACTTATCGGTATTTTATTTATTATCTGTTCTGTGATTAGGCCCCTTACGCCAAAATGTTAGCTCCAGATTCCTCGGCTAGCTCTGGACGTAGAATTGGAGGTCGTTTATGAGAGGAGTAGTGCGGTGGTCTTCAGGATTGTCGTATTTCACAAAAACTCAAGGATAAGCCGAAAGAAAGGAAACACACTCGACGTTTCAACAAACAGCTATATTGTTTTCAGCACATGAATTATTTGCATAAAATTTTGTAAATGTTTAAAAAAACGTTATAAAATTGTTTTTATATATATTTCTTATCAGTACCCCTTAGTGTGCTTACACATTAGCGGTTTATTAATGCCGTCATAACGGTGATGTGTGAAAGGGTAACATGTACATTGTACGTAAAACATTTCACCGTAGTACCTACAGTTCGCCGTGAGCTTTCTTATTGGAAACAGATGACCGTCTACTATACGGTCTCAAATTTTATTAGATTCAATATGAACATTAATTCAATTTTCATAGCTGACTTTGGAAAAATTCATGAATTCAAGAATGAAAAGCTAATGTCACCTCCCTCCATTTTCGAAAGTGGTAAGCACGCTGTCACTTTGTTTCTTTGTATGGTTTTTCGTCTGGATTTGGGACTTGGAGGTGGACAAATAACACACCGGAATTGTGGTGGAAACGACGAGATTTATTTACGTTAATATATACTAATGGTTACATTTTTATAATTTCTTTTATACGTAGCGCGAGTTAACAATGTTTACTGTCTGGCAGTCGGCCGCGTATTGTCCGCCATTTTATGTTTCGCTTTCAACGGAAAGCGCTGTCGAAAAACGGCGACAATGGCGACGTTGCAGATATTTTTATTATTATTTATTTTCGCAGTCAACCCTTACTATTTGTTGGCTTGGTACCGATTAGGGGTTCTCCAGATTCAGAGAGACATCCCCAAATGGGGACCATTTGGGAATGTAACACTAACCTAACCTAACCTAACAAATCATCAAGTAGGTATATCGGCTATTTTCAAAATTTGTTTGCTGCTGGGTTCCTGTAAACCGACAAGAACCGTGTTTTATTTAGTTATGAATTTTATGTCAGTACTATACAACCCAAAGAGGTTAGACGGTCTTTAATATACGGTCATATATTTCAGATACGACATTTCACGGTGATCTGTGATACGGCGAACTGCATACGTACAAGTTTCAGGACACGGTGTGAGAGTATTGATTGAGTCAATATTTACTAATTAACTTGGTTGAATTTCATTTTGCAAAATGATAATATAACTCTATTAAATTGGAGTGTTTAGAACGCGTCTAAGTATTATTTTTTCACCAATTGTACAACGCGTGCACATGAGGTAGGTATTTGGGCTAAGACGGCGAATAAAAACAATTGTTAATTAGGGGAATGAACTTTGTGCATCTGTTTAGGCGTCCATATTATGATTGCCTACCTGCTGTACCTACGACACATTGGATTACATTTAATAATGGAATTGGAATTAAATAAAACTAAATTATATTTTTTATCAAAATCAAGAAACCCACTTGTTTATTTCATCACCATGCGCAGACACACATGTGAAGCGCCAAGTTTCAAAAGCCCCTAAATCGGTTTTTGAAATTTTTTGAGTTGGATATGGATTCAGATGGATATTTTTGTTACCTATATGATGGCCAAAGATTGAACTTTAAAAAACGCAAAAAAACTGTCATGATCAAAAATTAGGGTAAAATTCAAAACCCGCTAAAATGGTTGGGTGTGCTTTTCAAATACCCCTAAAATGGAAAGCCAAAATACTCTTCAGAATGTGACGAATTAAAATATAAATACATAAAGTTCACAGATATAATAAATATGATTTTTTCTCATTTTTCTCAAAACTACCTAAAATCGTTTTGGGGGTTTTTGAAATTAGGCGCTTCATGTGTATATTAAAATTAATTAATTTACATACTATGGTAGTGAACTATACAGATTATAAATTCAAGACGTGAAAAACAAATAAATAAAAGCAATATTAGTAAGTACCTAAATTAGTGAATACAAAAATTATGAAGTACCTACACGGAAGTACGCCAAATGAGCGAAGTAGACACTATTTTAAGAATATATAAAACAACGTC
Source organism: Rhyacophila brunnea (assembly GCF_057557595.1). Lineage (NCBI taxonomy): Eukaryota > Metazoa > Arthropoda > Insecta > Trichoptera > Rhyacophilidae > Rhyacophila > Rhyacophila brunnea. Next base: position 21,626,690 of record NW_028232904.1, on the reverse strand, counting down.
CACGTATATACTCATTCTCACGTAGGTGGAATATAGCAATATCCGAAGCGATTTGGTTGAACAAAATTATCGCCCTCCCAATTCGCATCATCAATGGCAAGATAATTATGCACCTTGGAAGAACACACTGATGATATTATGTTAGAGATAACATTCAAACCAGAGCTATGGAGCGGACACTTTTTTGAGTTGCTCCGCTCCAGCTCCGCTCCGGGTAAAGTATATATGTATACAAATGTTAAAAAAATAAGTAGTTTTAAGATAATCGTCATTTTCATTATTAATTCTATTAAACAAAATTACCAACAGCAAATCGTCTGTCATTATTTGCCTCTTCTGTCAAAAAGTGAGGTTATTTATCTCTCGGCAGTGTTGCCATATCGTTACCTTACTTTGAAAAGGTTCTAATTGCAGTTGACCATATTTTGAGCTATGAGCGTTTGAAATTTGGAACGGTCATATTTTGCATATAAAAAGACATGTAGATAGAACTCCGGAATACTGCTAATTCCCATATTTGACAATAGATGACTCTGAAATGAACGTATATTATAGATTATGGCTAATGGAACCTTTTTACACCAAAAAGTCATTTTAGGCCAAAATGTCAGTTAGAACCTTTTCAAGGTAAGGTAACGATATTTCAAATAATTCCAGTGTTGCAAAGTGTCAAAATATACTATTTTCATTGGATTTTAGGAAGAAAATTTATTAATAAAATAAACATCCAGAGCAGTGGAGCACTACAAATTTTCGGTGCTCCGGCTCCGCTCCTGCTCCTGGTAAAATCCCATTGCTCCAGTGCTCCGTGCTCCTGCTCCGACCTCCGCTCCAACGCTCTGATTCAAACACTTAAGGTGATACATCAGTGAAACGGCAAATAATTTTCAACTATAGGCGCGACGAAATTTTGGACTCGCTGCCATGAGAGAGAACGTCGAGCTGGAAACACGTAAGTTTGTTTCGTAATGGCGACGGACGTATTAATTCTTAAATCGTGTAAAGATGACTAAAAACGTTACCCATTTACTTTAAAAATAAAACATGTCAATGAATATATTATTATTGTTACTGTTAGAACATACGTTAAAGTTCCCACCACCACCCTTCATATAAGCACAGCCGTGGATATGCACGGCCGCTTTCTATGACGCTTTAAACGTGTCTGAAAGAAGTGATTTTAAGTGCTCATTCCGTCCCGAGACGGAGCCGCACGGGACTGATGCTGAAACCATGCACCGTAGTGCTCAAAGAAGAATGTTAAGAAAGATTTTTTTTTTGTGTTTTGGACTGGCTCTGCTGTCCGCTGACGTTAAGCGCTTTGTGTACCCGCATACTGAGTGTCACGAATTTAAATGGATGAGTCTACAGAAGAGTCGGGCTTTTCCCGCTCCCCATACGACGCTGCAAATTTCTCGAATGCCGCAACTGTTACTGTTAGAACTGTTAGAACAATAAACAGAGCATTACATGGGCACATGTTGGATTTATATGACTAATTATATTTCGTTTGACATGCGTCATTTGCACCCGAAATCCGCACATCGCTTAGCCACGATCTTTTTAGGCCGTGCCTCAACTGAGGTATAGCCTTAATTACATACAAACTTGATGACAACCTACCCACCATAATATGTTAACCTAGTAATCTATAAATTAAATGTTCCTTGTTCCTTGACCATGTATCGATAAATCTGTATCACCTCCGCATAAATTATTTAATATGAGCTATCGGTTGATGTTGTCAATATTTTACCAGATCTGTATCTGATAATGTGTAATAATTATTATAATTGACACTCATGGGCGCGTATTTATAATCTGTTAGAATTATGCGTGCGATTTTATTAATAGTGAAATAATAATTTATTCTCTACTGTGCGATGACCTCACAAATCACACCACTGTGCGTCTCCAGCATGATCGCATTCTACCTGCCTACGTGTCAGTGGAGAAGAGTAGAGATGGGCTTTTAAGATCTGTCATAAATTGTGCACACTGCACTTTTGTCAGTCACACTTTTGCAGGTACTATTTTTTTTCATTGAACTAAGAACACAAATTATTGCAGATTTTTTAATTTCAATTAAACCCTGTCTTAAATCGTCGCCCCAAAAGCAAAAGGGCACATGTGCAATTTTGACGGTTTTGAGTTATGAATGCAGTTTTCTTCGTATTTTTTGTCTCTACATTATGGGCAAAACGGCATTTGTGAAGCAAAACTCATGAATTCAAAATTGAGCAAAGAAAATAAAGGTTACTTGTGTATTTGTAAACTGATCTTCATTTAATGTATAGGAAAAAGGTAACATGTACACGATTTTAGGAACTATGTGCAATGTTTACAAAAATAATATAGGAAAAAGGTAACAAGTGTAATTATTTAAAAGTGAGTAAGGGCCTTTGTACAAAAAAAAAAATTCGTTGCAGAAAAAGGGCACTTGTGAAATTTGTGAAAAATTTAAAAACATGTTGGCAGCGGACAAAGAGGCCCAAATAATTATTTTGGAAGATCACAATAAGCGTAAAGTGGACGCTCGCAAATCAAAAGATGAAGATAAAGCTATTCATAAATGCATATAGGAAAAAGGTAACATGTGACTTAAAACCTCTTAAAAAATAAAAATTGCATTTCAATCTTGAGTAATTAGGTCACATGTGTTCCAAATTTCATTTCAAAATATTAAGTAATAACTTCTCCACGATTTTTTTTCACTCCAAAAACACTTAAAATGCGTTTTTCTCAAAACTAAATTTATGCACAAGTGCCCTTTTGCTTTTGGGGCGACGGAATAATCCTCATAGTAGAGGTAGGCTGTGAAAAATCTGACAAAAATAGTGTACAATCTTGTCGGTCATACTTACTTAATTTGTTTTTATTACCTAAATTAACAGTACAAATTGCAGATGGTGTTGGTAGCTGTTTTAAAATTCATGACGTTACCCAATAAGCTAAACTATAATAGATAAAAAATATTATTCTGGCTATAAAATATCCTATATGTTACGTATGATTTAATATTATAATATAATTATTAATTTATAATATGATCCTATTAGGATCGGACATGGTCAAAAAAATAAGATATTTCATGGTTATTCAAAGTTGTATAGGTATTGCCATGCCGAGGTATTTGATAAATTACGATAAACGATGTTTTTCAATGTATTTTTTTATTGAAAAAAACACAATTTTAAAATACCTCAGATATAAATATTACGCCCGGCTGGACTAGACCCCGCATCCGCTCGATTCACGCCAATGTGCTTTACTAATTGAGCCGCGAGTGCGTCCTATCTAACTGCGACAAAATTAACTAATGGTATTTACATCCTGAAGCGCTTAACAAATTGCGTTAATTTTGACAATCGGCTTTTGTGGTATAATCAAGGTATCAATTACCTTAATTGAGTAGGTTAAAAACAAAATGGCTTCTCTAAATTTTTAAGTTCACAACAATCACTATCTGCGAAATGTGCAAATTAGACAAAGTAATTTTTAATTTAATCAATAAATTGTCAAAGTATCTCAGTGTATCTACTCTATTAAGGCTATTGAGGCATGGTCTAAAAAGATCGTGGCTAGGCGATGCGCGGATTGCGGGTCGTGGGTGCAAATGACGCATGCCGAACGAAATATAATTTGTCATATAAATCCAACATGCGTCCATTTAATGTTCTGTTTATTGGTCTATTAGTAACAATAATAATATTATATTCATTGACATGTTTTCTTTTTCAAGTAAATGGGTAACGTTTTTATACATCTTTACACGATTTAAGAATTAATACCCCCGTCGCCATCACGAAACAAATTGACGTAGGTATTCACACCTCGACGCTCGCTCTCCGATTGCCAGCGAGTCCAAAATTTCGTCGCGGCTATAGTTGAAAATTATTTACCGTTTCACTGAAGTATCGTCTTAATATATTAAACAAAAACTTATAATGTACCTACCTAGAAACCTTCAGAACTAGGTATGCCATTATTTTTATGTCCTGGAAGTGATGGGAAGGAGCCTTTTTGCTTTTAACCTACTCAATTCTAGCCGACGACGTCAGGATCTGCAATTTTTGGTCTCAGTTTCGGAGAAAGTCATGACTCTCTTCCAACATTTTCGTGAACGAAATCCAAACTTGCAATTGTAGAAGAAATGTCAACCAGGAAAAGAAAATTCTCTTGCAGCATGTTTCGTAATGTAAGTACTACACTGGAATTCGGTTATGTTGTACATACAGGATAGGAAAAGTTTCAGTATGTAAAGTTAAGGCGATACTTCAGTGAAACGGCAAATAATTGTCAACTATAGGTGCGACGAAATCTTGGACTCACTGGCAGTCTGAGAGCGAATGTAGAGGTGTCAATACGTCAATTTGTTTCGTGATAGAGACGGGGGGGGGGTATTAATTCTTAAATCGTGTAAAGATGACTAAAAACGTTACCCATTTACTTTAAAAAGAAAACATGTCAATGAATATATTATTATTGTTACTAATAGAACACGTTAAAGTGCCCACCACCACCCGTCATATATTCACAACCGTGGATATGCACGGCCGCTTTCTATGACGCTTTAAACGTGTCATAAAGAAGTGATTTTAAGCGCTCATTCCGTCCCGAGACGCAGCCGCACGGGACTGATGAACCATGCACCGTAGTGCTTAAAAAAGAAAGTTAAGAAAGAAAATGTTTGTGTTTGGACTGGCTCTGCTGTCCGCTGACGTTAAGCGCTTTGTGTACCCGCATACTGAGTGTCACGAATTGAAATGGATGAGTCTACAGAAGAGTCGGGACTATCCGCTCCCCATACGACGCTGCAAATATCTCAAATACCGCAAAGTTGGCCTCGGTTGCTACCAGATCTCCATGACCAATTGGGCCCGTGTGAGGACGGACCCTGGCAAACAGCTCCGCTCGTTCGAATTCCATAAGCGGGCAATCCCAGAAGATGTGTTCAACATCTTGGTGGTCATGCCCGCAGGTACAACCCGGCCCATCTACTATCAAGCCAAACTCGTGGAGTCTGGCGGCGAAGTTGCCATGGCCGGTGAGGAACTGGCTAATCCAGTGCGAAGGTTGGAGTCTTCTAGTTTGGTGCCTGCAGAATACGTCTGGAAAAAAACGGTAAGTGTGCCGCCCCTTGGGGGAGGCGGTCCACCTCGCCTGCAATAAACAGAACATTAAATGGACGCATTTGGATTTATATGACAAATTATATTTCGGTCGGCATGCGTCATTTGCACCCGCGACCCGCAATCCGCGCATCGTCTAGCCACGATCTTTTTAGATCATGCCTCAATTGAGGTATAGCCTTAATTAAGAAACGCTGCATTTAATGTTTTCTGTACAAACAGTAGTCTCGAAAATGTTAACGCTTTTACAACGGTGTCACGAAAAATCGCTTGGTCTGTTAGGTTAGTCCCTATCATCGCCTTTAATTTAATTTATAAATAAATGTGTTTGCACGTGTATTGTTCGGTATCAATATTTTCGTAAATATTTGTCGAATTATTCCTCGACTATAAAAGGGAAAACAATGTCCGCCATCGTTGTAGCGTAGGGCCAAAGTTACCCGGAGAGGTAGCACCAGCATAATGACTAATTAGACAGTATTTTATGGCCAATTAATTAAATTGTCCGATATAAAGTACACCTCGAGGCACCTTTGCCTGGTAGTACCTGTGTACTTACCCATATTACCTCTTCGCAGTGACTCTCGCTTATGAGTTCCACATCTTTTGTAGTCGTGACCTCATTATTTAGAACCCTTTTTATAATAAACAAAACGGGAGGGTCGCCTTGCCTTATCAAGGTAATGTAAACCCATTTGTTGGAATTTCTGAGATAAAATATTGCTTATTATAATAATGTTGTGGACATCTTGTTTGTGTATTCGCGTAGAACAGGGCGTCTTAACGTTTTTGAGCCGCGATTAGGGTAAAATAGTTTTAGTTTCGCGGCAAAAAAAAAATAATAACGTAATAGTTAAAATACGTAGTTCGTTAATCTGGCCCTACAGACCATTCAGATTTATGGTATACAACATGACCGCGAAACCAATCACTCTGTATGGATGTAAAACCTGGAGCCTAACGGAGGAACAAGAAAATTCTATACCTACAAGTATTCGAAAACAAAGTTCACCGTAGAACACTTGGAACGGTTAAAGAAACTCGAAAGGTGACGTATCCGTACGAATACTGAGCTCTGCAAACTCAGAGTAACGATAAATATTATAGAGAGCGCCTATTTTTCGGCAAAATGAAACCGTGTTTCTTGCGTATAACGCACAGTATAACCTCGATTGTATTATTATCAACTTAACTATGAAACGTTATACCATCGTGTAGCTTTCTATTTAAGGACGGCTACCAAATTTAAACACAACATATTTAACCATAATATGTTCTACTAAAATAACTAAAAATAATTACCACTAACTTTATATTTAACACGAAAACAGTAAACTTCAGCAACACGTGCTCGCAGTTTTTAAATTACTGTAATCAGTCAAATCCATATTTGCCGGCGACGTTTTCAAAAAATATTTAATTCAGCCGTAGGAATTCTATCTTACTCTAACGCATAGAGCGTAGATGTAAGCGTGTCGAGTGCTTACTCACTCGCACTTATGGTTCGTTTTTGTTCAGGCCTTGTCTGCGAACAATTTCTTCTCAATGTCTTGAGGGCGCGAAAACTCAGATGGGTCGGTTACGTTTATGTGCTCTGCGTAAAATTTATGAAAGAACCCATTTAGGCACTCGGGCCCTGAACCGCCCCCGGAAAAGATGGGTGAATAACGTCAAGGGGGACGCAGATAGGCTGAATGCCGAAAAATCACTGGAAAGCGACAGAGCTCAGTATAGGGACGGCAACCTAAGTAAGAATAAGTCGGAGTCAATCCATTGCTGGATGAAGGTTTGCCCTAGTTTCTTCCATTTTTTTCGGTCCCTAACTCTCCGAAGCTACGTCGGCTTTGCGTGATATGTAATAATTATACGTGTTTAAGTTTATTTTTGCAAATATTACAAAATTGTTAGTTGAGAATTGAGATGGTATTTATGTATAAATTTAAAATATAATATACGTAGTATATGTGGTTAGTCTAAATCAGTTGTCTATTAATTGAGGTCATGAGGATTGAATGAATACAACCGGTAAAAACCAATAAATAGAATGGAGTAACCGTCTGGCCGGCTAATGGGCATCCAGACATTGTATTTTCTCCGTACTGTAGATTCGCATCTAGGCACCTAATGGGAGACGGTACATCGCTCGTCGCGGATTACACTTTGGAAAACTCTGCTCTAAGTATACGGTCAAGGTTGCCAGGTGGAAAGATAAATAAGATTAAGACGCACCTCGTCGATTGAACGGTGACTAACGTTAATTTGTGTTGTCGATCGGGATCCCTGAATAACGAAACGGCATTCGGTGCTGAATACCAATAGACTACTGTATTTAAAACTTGGCATTCGCAGTTGGGTCACGTCTCGAAGGTTGCTATTATTGGTCTCTTATTAAAAGAGATGTCGGTTCAATTGCTGTAGAGCAGCGGCGGCTAAACTTTTTTGAAGCTGAACCAACCTGAAGAGGTATTCCAGCGGCCGCGCGTGGCAAATAGGGCCGACAAAATCTCGATACTTTTCCGTATTTTATTGCTGATTGGTGATTATCATGCATTCTCGTATTTATTTTCTTTGTAATTTGTACTCAAGATTATGCATAATACTTATCAGTGGCGAGGGGTGGAGGTAGGCTGTTAAGATTCGACATACCTAAATAGTGCACACTGAATTTTGTCAGTCATACTTATTTATTTTCATTGAACTAAGAATACAATTTGCAGGCGGTGCTGGTTAGTTTTCAAAATTCAATTAAACCCTGCCTAAAAAACCATAATAATTTAGCTATCTTATGGGCTTCATGCTTACTATAACCATTCATACTTATTAAGTCCTGTCTAAACGAAACCTTAATCGATAAAAAATATTCTTCTATCTATAAGATATCTAAAATTATGAATGATTTAATGGCCTAATTTTAGATGTTTTATAGATACACGAATATGTTTTGACTATTATCTACTATTATAGTAACTATAGCTTGGAATAATCAGAGTTTAAATAAAAACAAACAAACATATCTACAAATTGTAGTCTTAATTCAATGAAAACAAATAAGTTTGACTGACAAAGTTAAGTATGCACCGTTTATGTCAGATCTTAACAGCCTACCTCCACTCTTCACGACTGGAATATATAGGTACCTATATGAAATAGAAAGTGGTATTTTTTATTATTTGTTCATTGTAAGGCAATCAATATAATATATCAATAAATAATTACGAAATATTATTGCCTCTTAATATTATGCTATAGGTGTATTAGTCTTGATTTTTGTTCGTATTGTTTTAGCTTTGTTTTTTTCATCATATATATCATTAAATTCATTTATTTCTGTTAAGTCTCCAAGCTTTTCTTTGAAATGGCACTTTTTATTAAATTACGCCTCTCTGTAAACTCAGTCAAAGAGAACTTGAGAGTGTGGCGATCTCAGTCTTGGGTATCTGCTCCTGAGACATTACCAGGCTTAAATAACTACTGATTCATGCACATCCATACACTCAATTCGCTCGATTAAGACCGAGTGTGATGCGGGGCGGTTGGCTTGGAGGGTCCATCTTTATGTTGGCCCGAGAAAAGTAGAGCATCAAGAGGGGTGGAAAGTCCTGATCGCTCAAAAGATGACAAAATTCAAAGATGGTCACGGCCAAGAAGAAAAGAGTCTTGATTTCTTTGTCTGCTGTCTGCCTGTACACAACACACACACTCAACATTATTTTTGCCAAAGGTATGCACAGCTAACGATAAGCGGTCAGTTTCTGGCTTTGCTGCGCGACCATTTTTCTTCTTCGGCGTTTTTTACATATTATTGCTTATTTGCTAATTCACATTAATCCGATGAATGCAGGCTCGAATCTTGCTCGGTACAAATACTTTTCAAAAATCGTGTTTCTAAGTATATTTCTGAAGTTTTTCTAAATTGAATTAATTGTTTACTGTTCTACGTATTACTGCAGTACAAACAGTTTCACACAACAGCATCCGTAATTGTGCAAGTAATTTCACCGCCCCTAACCGGCCTCTGCGGCAATTGAAATAAAATTAGACACCAGCGTCGATTTTGATTGAAGAGAATTACTTTTATAGGCATGTCACATTTTCTGTTCAAACAGCCAGTCGGATGAAACAGATGCGTCTTGCTTCTTCCTGTTTACGCTGTTTTTAAATGTTAATTCAACATACTTAAATACTAATAATTTATTAACTGCACGCCGTAAAAGAAATCTCATACTAACTATGTCTTCTTAATAGGTACGATACTTAGCTGAAATAAACACAGCAGAGTTCTTCTTTGAAGATTATTTATTTTTTACTTTGATTTGTTCATAATATTGAATCGGGAATTAATTACGTCCATTAAAAACACTTTTTTTGAGCAATTAACTTTCGATATCGGTTTGATGTTGTTAACGTTATTTCAAGGACATGGTTCAATGTAAAAGATACATCTAAAGAAGACAAAAAAATAATATTGCGTATTGGTAATTTTGACCAGAGCAGAGAATTGCACACGTACCCACAAACAGAACCTCGGCGTAGGTACTGGGAATCTTTTTGTTTCAAAGTTTTATGAACCCGGCATCGGAATCCTCTTAAATAGTTGTGGCATACTTATTTGTTTTCGTTGGATTAAGAATAAATATTACACATATTGTTGGTTCATTTTTTTTAAATTCATTAAACGCTGCGTATACAAACTATAATAAGTAGATGAAAAAATATTATTCTATATATAAAATATCCAAAGTTAGGTATGATTTAATTGTATAATTTTAGATATTTTATAGATAGATGAGTATTTTTTGACTATTATTTATTATGGCTTGATTTCGCAAGGTTTAATTGAATTTTAAAAACTAACCAACACCGTCCGTTCAATGAAAACAAATACGTATGACTGACAAAACTAATATTATGGAATTTAATATTATTAAGATGGTATTATATTCCCCATAATTTAATAACGGGTCCCTGTCGAGTTGAGAGGCCGGTTCGCATCCGCGGATGCGGACAAAGTCGATCGTGATCGTTATTAAACTATGATATAATAATATAATCTTCTTCGTCGGGAGCTTATGACTAGAGTTGGGTATTTCCCGAGAAAATCTCAATCTCTAAATTCGGGATTTCCAGAGAAGAATTCTCGAGAACTAACGAGATATCAGGTAATTTAAAAAAAAAAACTGTAAAAACCCTAAAATCAGTGTAAAAACGGACAAATTCCAAAAAATATGATTTTTTTATTTATGTAAGAAAACAAACAAAATAGAAGTAGGAAAAAAAATAATTCAAAACATTACTTATTAAAATAGAATTTCAAAAAACACAGACTGTCAATCGCGTACGCTTTTGAGACACAAAATACCCTGATGTTGCAAAAAATTCGCTCATTTTGAGTCGACGTTGGATTAATTGTGTTAATGCCCCGATCAGTCTAGGAACGTTTTGTGTTTTCTGTCCACCTTTTTCATAATATAGAAAATCGTTTTTACAATCATTATTTGACAATAAAGAAATCCCAAATCCCGAGAAAAGATTCTCGAGATCCGGGATTTCCCGAAATGTTAAAAATTTCAATTCTCGAGATTCGGGATGGAAAATCTCGAAAATTTCTCGAGAATTCCCGAAACCCAACTCTACTTATGACTGAGCATCGTTCCCCGGATGATTTTGTCGTCGGACAGTCTTCACTACGGCTTGATCGGCGGATTGAGCGAGCCAAAACCCGTGGCATTCTTGATGTGATCCCTCCATCTGTAGGGATCTCTTCCTCGTCCTCTACCACCTTCGATTTGTCCACATGATAACCTGAATAAACTCTTGCTTTGATGTTTACATAAATTATATTATTATTATCTTTTTATTTAATCAATAATATGCCTAAGGTATTTCATTGTGAATCCACAGTTAATGCTATGCAAAGTATTGTTATAAAATAATCGTAAACATTAACCGGTTCAATTTGCAATATGATAAGCCAGGGGTTCTTAAACCTCTTCGGCTCACAGTACCTGGGTGCCCAGCAGAACAAAATGAGATGCCTCCTCTAAAGGCACACATAAATGTCTTTTTTCGAATATCTGATAGCGGATGTGATTGTCGAATCGCCCATAACCAATGACATTATTAATGGACAACGCACTCAGTACAGTAGCTAGGAAGTAAATTCGCGCATAGCGACATTCGCATTGTATAGGTAGACGTCACGTGACAAAATTTCGCAATTTCCATTATGCGATATCACGCATCGGGAATTTATAGCAATATCACCTTTGTTGTAATGGCGTTAGAACAGTGTTTCTAGTGTCAATGTTCATTTGAGCGAGCGATATTGATACTAAAATATGAATTATGCCATTCGGCAGACCCGACAAAAAAACATCGGGAATTTATAGCAATATCACCTTTATTGTTATGTCGTTAGAACAGATTGTGCCATTCGGCAGACGCGACAAAAAAGTGAGTCATTTTTTTTTCAGATGCTTCGTCCATATTAATGTCATTGCCCATAACATATCAAAACTATTATGGTTTGGGTTATGCAAGGTTTAATTGATTTTTAAAAACTAACACGATCTGTAAATAATTATAGCCTTAGTTCAATAAAAACAAATACGAATGACTGACAAAGTTTAATGTGCACTATTTGTGTCGGATCTTAACAGCCTACCTCCGCCCTTCGCCACTGAATTATACCTACCTAGATCTAGGGCGTTATTTTGTTTCTCCGTTAACAAGTTACCTATAAGCTATGTCTACATTTGATCACTAATTCCACTTTTTAATTCTGGTTTTAACACTAAGCAGTTTTGCGCATGCTTTAGTTAGGTTGTCTATACTATTGTACGTCAAATAGTTTTCAATTGGTCGCAGGAAGCAGTGTTGTCATATTTTTATAATGTTGATTTTTATACATAGGTGTAAAAATTATGGTATTTTGAAAAATCTATTGTACACGTAACATTTTTCTCGTTTTGAATCCTATTATAATAATTAATAAGTATAATATAGGTCAGTAGTGCAGGGTGGAGGTAGGCTCTTTAGATATGCCATAAATACTACAATTTACAGGTGGTATTGGTTAGTTTTTAAAAATCAATTAAACCATAATAGTTTTGGTATATTTTGGGCGATACGACAAAATTGTGCTCACTTTTTCATTCATACTTATTAATTGTTATCGTTGGATTAAGAATATATATTACACATATCGTTGGTTCATTTTTTAAATTCATTAAGCCCTGCCTAAACCGAACTATAATATATAAAATATTCGAAGTTATGTATGATTTAATTGAGTAATTTTAGATATTTTATAGGCGAGCATTTTTTGACTATTATCTATTATGGCTTGGTTTCGCAGGGTTTCATTGAATTTTAAAAACTATCCAACACCATCCGTAAATTGTAGTCTTATTTCAATGTAAACAAATATGTATTACTGTCAAAGTTTAGTGTGCAGTATTTATGGCGAATCTTAACAGCCTACCTTTGCCACTGATACAGGTACTATTAAGACGATACTTCAGTGAAACGGCAAATAATTTTCAATTATAAGCGCGACGAAATTTTCGACTCGCTGGCAGTCGGAGAGCGAACGTCGAGGTGTGAATACATCAATTTGTTTCGTGATGGCGACGGGGGTATTAATTCTTAAATCGTGTAAAGATGACTAAAAACGTTACCCATTTACTTGAAAAAGAAAATGTGCCAATGAATATATTATTATTGTTACTAATAGAACAATAAACAGAACATTGAATGGACGCATGTTGGATTTATATGACAAATTATATTTCGTTCGGCACGCGTCATTTGAACCGCAATCCGCGTATGAGGGCTCGCACATCAGAACTCGCCGCATGCGTCTTACGACGAATTCGTCGATGTGACGTCATCGTAAACCAAGAAACAAACGTTATCAAATGGAGCTTCGCAGATTGGCCGATGCAACTGCAACTCTGCGACCCTGCGACATTCGTCTAGTTGCATTGGCCAAAGCCTGCATGTCGATGTCCGGCCAATATCGACTCCGCGCATGCACACAGCTGCAGAATCTGGCGAATCGGCCATATCTCTCCAGACTGTCGCTGCGTTTGGTACAGCTAGAGCTAGCAGCGCTAGGCAGGTGTGCGAGGTTGTGATCGTGCAACATTCGCCGGCAGTCTCGAAGGATTTAATTTATGGCCGTCATGCACACAAGGCGAGCTGTGATGTGCGAGCCGGCATCGCCTAGCCAAGATCTTTTTAGACCATACCTTAACTTAGGTATAGCCGTAAACATTACGTAAATATAAATATTACTTAAATAATATATCGCAACGCACATTTTGGTAACACCTGTGTTAAACAATACTTAATACTGTTATTAAATGTATAATTTATTTATTCACCATTTATATGCAATCGTGTTTATTTTTAATCACAATACGTGTGTTGTTGTATACCTATACGCACGTCCACGATCGTGTATATATTGTGTATTTCTGCCAAAATATGTTGTCTCTATGTATTATTATTGATATAACAAAATACTTAAATCGCTAAGTATTTTATTTTTTGGTCAAATTTTCCGCAACGATTTATAAGCATTATGTACCTTAGCTGAATTAGTCTATGTTTATAAATCGGTGTCATGTATTTATAATATGAAACAATGCATAAATTATGCTTATTATGCATGAGTACCTTACCCATATATATACGATAGTAATCTGCATAGTTTAATAATTCAATGACTATTGTCGAATAAGAACTTTTTGTCCGCGTGTTAAAACTGTGAACTGACAATCCCCTTCAATACAGCTAATCGCCCTTCCGTTTTCAAATGTGGAACGCCCCAAAATTTAGGGAATGATACAACTGGGCGCCAGGACAATTAGGCGCTGCACTGTCGAATAAAATAAATAGACGTTCGTTACGATTTTATACACAAAGTAGACGAGGAATTTAAATCAGTTTCTATCGACTACTTAGTAGTTTTAATTTATTTTGCTCTTAACATAATGTTTTTATTGCGGATTGAGAATTATCATGCCTGACGCATTATATAAAAATAACTTCTTGTTGGAATTTAAACATAAATGCACAATTAAATCATTGTTTACGTGTGCATATTTAAATTCTCACCAAGTATTAAATAATTTAAATATAGATAACAATACCTATTAATTATATAACTTAAAAGTAGGTACCTACATATATTTATTTATGAACGTCTATTTATTTTCGAATTTCATTCAATTGCGTGCTGCCCAGTTGTCCCGGCGCCGAAACGTCCTAGACCCCAAATTTATCATTTCATTTTACGCTCCCGTGATGTACAGATTGCAAAGTATCGCTGAACACTCAAACGAGGGTAGCCGTGTCAATTTTCGTTTCAATATTTTAGAAATTGGGGCGCCGTGAAATGAAAGCGCTTGAAAACTACTACTTTAACGTTATCAATAGTAAGCGGCAGTTGAAAAGCTTACATATAATTGTGTACGAATACATTTTGACCGAAAACATTTGTACCCTTTGCAAATGCCGGAAAAGCATCGAGTCCGATTGACATATTCTTCCACTATCATTTCACCCCCACGATGGCCGCTCGGCTTAAGCATCGTGTGCCCCAGGTTTGAATCCTGGGTCTGGTCAGTGGACATATTGTTTTTCAATTTGTGTATGAGTCAGATTATGGACCTAATAGGTTGAGCAAGTGGCTGACATCCATTTCTCATAAAAACAAAATCTGTTAACACTTACAAACATGGCCCCCACAAAGGGGGGGCTGACAGGGCTACAGCCTAGGGGCCCGGGCATAGGGGGACCCGGCGTGGCGGCTCGACCAGTTGTGAGATAAACACACACCAGAAATTTGTTATATTATAAAAAAATCGCGTGCGGCGCTATACTACTCAAATATCAAACTATCAAAATTAACATACACATTACTACATTAAAAAAATATGTAGTAGGTATGATGAAAATATGATATAAGTAACTATATGATAATTCACGTGTGTCAGGGTCGAATGCTACTTGGCTACCACAAGAGGGGGTCACGACCAGTTCTTCATAGTATGCTAACGACCAATAATATGATATGGGGTCCGATTTATTTAAAAATATAGATAAATACACGGAATACCATTTGGGGAATACTACTGTAGAACATCATATTGCCCTTAACCTTGGTGATAGGTAAGGGGGCCCGCCAAACATCCTGGCCTAAGGGCCCGATTCATGAAGTGGGGGCCATGCTTACAAACCTCCACTCTGTAGAGGCCCATATGATCATAAATTAGGATCGGACATGGTCGGAAAAATCATTTCGTCTAGTGCGAATTTATATGATTGTTTTTAAACGCGTGTCATTTATTTGAGATATGAGTGATACGACAAATATTTCTTACGAATCAAATAAAAGTGCTAAAAATTATTAACATATCAGCGAAAAAAGCTACTCGAAGAAAATGTCATTCAGTGCCTATGCTTTTCTGTCATTTGCAATGAGTCAAGAATATTTTCTAACATAATGTATTCGTACAAATGTTTTCGTACAATTTACCGGTCAAGAATTGAAAGTATAGTACCTGCTTAATATTATATATTGTCAAAGAAACAAGAAGTCGTATGCGAATTATTTAATAATTGAAGTACCTACGTAATTAATTAATGAGGTAGATATTAAAAAAGAAAACAAGATGGCAGTGTACAAATAACTTCTCCATGTTACGTTGCCTCTTATCATGTTCTTATAAATAATTTCTTATCGCGTGGAAAGTTTATAATATTTTTAATTGGTTTTTAGTAAGTATTTAATTTTGCATGTAAACATACACATTAAATATTGAAGATTCAGAGTGCTGCGTTACTTACGCAGTGAAAGTACTGGATTATTGATTAGTTCACCTCGAATCAATTGTCGTCCTCTACGACTTCGACGAAAGAGATGCTACTACGATCGTCAGATGACCCTCAGATGGCAATAGCGGCAACCGTAGCAGCCGAAAACAGCAAGCATGCCACACCGAGAGCAATTCAGTATTATGTTTTAACTAAAAATGTTGGGTAAACTCAGTGTGCATCAGTGTATTAAGTTACGTGTGTTTTGTGACGCGCCATGGTTACGTCGAGTTTGCACGTCTAAATCCGCGTAATGCTTTCCGCAAAACTGCGTATCAAGTAAGTTTTTTTTTTTAATATAGGATAACATTATTAGACTTATGGACATGGCCCCCACATCCTGAAGCGGGCCCCCATGCCACGAAGTTTTCCGCCCCCCCTACCTATCGCTAAGGTTAAGAGCATGATCTACAGCAGCGTTTCCCAAATGGTATTCTGCGGAACCCAAAGGTTTCGCAAGATAAAATTAAGAGTATTCCATGTAGGTATTCAGTGTTATTTTCAGTGATTTTTTGTATTTTTATATTAATCCACTTGGGTTGTCGACACTCCTTTAATGGTAGCTAAGTAACACACGACCGTATTGTATAAATAGTCATTTTTATTAGAGCCAGGAAATATACTAAAATTAATTACACATGAATTATCATTTAAATATATCAATCATAATATTGCATTAAATTGTATCGCACAACCACGTATTTTAAATTTGGAATATTGTTTAAGTAAAATAGCGCCGCAGGCGACTTTTTTACTATTAGAGCAAATTTGTGACGTGTTTTATGTTACTTCGCTAGTCGAGGCGCCTCGCCGGGCCCTCCCCAAGCCCGGGCCCCCAGGCTATAGCCCTGTCAGCCCCCCCCTTGTGGGGGCCATGCTTATGGGACACATTCAACTTTTAGTTTTAATTATAGGGCCAGTTTTGGAAATACCTGAGTCCTAGATGGATGAAAATACTAGATAGATACAAGATTCGCATTAGCTCGTAGTGCCAGGAAAAAGAAGACAAAGAATAACTTTAAAACTGTGTATGTAATTTTATATAAATCAGGGGTTGACAACCTTTTTCAGATATATGGGCCGCTTTAAGACTGCAAGTAGTGTTAAGAGTGAAAAAATATTATGCATCACCATCTGTCTTTCATTGTATGTTTTCCCTTAATCAGTAAAACCTGAGGTCCAAATTCGTATTGAACCATGCAATAAATAATATAAAAAATGTGAATTTTTTCAAATGTATTTATTATGTTGTAATTCCAAAAGTTCTATTTGCGGTTTGATATGTGATTTGTGTCTAAATAATATGAAGGTTCAAAAATCGCATTTCGCCGGTTTTATGAAAATCCATAAAATGGATCAAATTTCAGTTTGTTTAATATGATATTAATATATTATTGAATATTATTCAATAATACCAACGACTGTGCCTTTTTGTGTTTTACGTCCATCTGAAGGTATGGATTTGCAACATTGGAATCATTCTACCCATATTACCTACATTTATTGTTAAATGCATACTTAAATTCAATTTTATTTAACTATTTTACATATAATGAACATTACAAATTATAAATTGAAAGCGTTCACGACATGGCATAAAGTAAGTGTTAACAATTTTTCAAATAAAAAACAGAGCAACGTGAGTAAATAATACAATAAGAAAAATAAAAGTACATGGAAGCACACAGAGTGAACTACGTTGATAGACCCTATCTTATAAACTTATAAAACTACGTACACCTAAATGCACCCTAACGTAAGTGGAATATATCAATATCCGAAGCGATTTGATTAAACATAGTTATTGCCCTCCCAATTGGCATTACTAATGGCACGTTAGTTCTGCGCCTTGGGAGAACAAACAATGGATTCCCTCGATTTCTAAGATAATTATCAGAAACACGCAAGCCAATGCCACCAATAACAGTAGAGTTTCCATTTACCCCGCGTATAAGTCGGAAACTTTAACATATCTACGGGCTAGACCGCTACATGTTATGTTAGTAATGTGAAACATTTATGAGCATACGGGCCGCGGTCGGCTGGTTGCTGACCACTGACTTGTAAAATGAATTTGTCACTCCCTATTTACAATAATGTATATAAAGATTGCTAATAGGTTGAGCAAGTGGCTGACATCCATTTCTCGTAAAAAACAAAATCTGTTAATACAAACCTCTACTCTGTGGAGGCCCATTTATGATCCTATTAGGATCGGACATGGTCAGAATTTTTTTTTTATGACATGTGTTTCGCTCACCTTGTGAGCTATGAGTACATGCAATGTTCTTCTTCTTCCACGGCGCTCTCTTTGGCCTCCTCTACAACCGCTCTCCACTCACTCCGGTCTCTCGCCACACTTCTCCAGTTGCCGGGTCTTCCTATATGAAGCCATTCCACTTCTACGGCGTCAGCCCATCTTCTTCTTGGTCTCTTAGCCTCTAGGTCTCTTCCGTGGGGGTAGCTACTTCGTCATGATCATTGGTGCTCTAACTTCAGGCATTCTCTCCACATGTCCCGCCCATCGTAGTCTTTAGGACTTACAGTATCTTATGTACATGCAATGTATGTAACATTATAATAACTGTCATGCTATGTGGTTAAGAAAAAATAGTCAATTGGTTTACTTAAATTGGTTGGTAAAAATATAATTAAGTAGATGGCGTGGGACATGTTATTGGTGGAATCGTGAGAGGTGAGTAGGATGGTTTTGAAATTATCTTCTTTAATAAAGTTATAACCATTTACGATCAGATGTTTAGTAAATTCTGAAAAATTGTTACTTTTTAGGCATCAGGTATGTTCGTTCATTAAGGTGATTCATCAGTGAAACGGCAAATAATGTTCAACCATAGACGCGACGAAATTTTGCACTCGCTCCCATTCAGAGAGAGAATGTAAAGCTGGAAACACGTCATTTTGCTTCGTGATGGCGACGGCCGTAATAATTCTTAAATCGTGTAAAGATGACTTAAAACGTTACCCATTTACTTTAAAAAGAAAACATGTCAATGAATATATTATTATTGTTACTGATAAAACAATAAACAGAACATTAAATGGACACATGTTGGATTTATAAGACAAATTATATTTGGTTTGACATGCCTCATTTGCACCCGCGACCCGCAATCCGCGCATCGCCTGGCGACGATCTTTTTAGACCGTGTCTCAACTGAGGTATGGCCTTAACTAAAATATTGAAAGCTCATTGGGTTTTCCCGATGTAGACACGGCCACAATCATTGTATGTAAATTCATAAATGTCGCTGATATGTAAAGGTTTATTTTTTGTATTTGAATCACAACACAACACATTCGTATTGCGATACCTGTGTGCTTCAGCAGAAGCCTACCAAGTTTAACGAATACTGAAATACATTCTTCTTGGAAGAGGTTGTAAGATCTTCAGGTTATGCCTAATACGCCATGCTTCTCCTTCTAGTACGTAGCACCTTCCTCTCGAATATATCGAGCGCACGCTCATCGGCCTTGGTGAGAATATAACACTCCGACCCGTAGGTCGGTATTGGTCCTGTACATTATTTGAATAATTGTTGTACGACGGGAGAGGGTGCGAGACTTCAGCTGATTTTGTAGACCAAAGTAGTACCCGTTCGTTGCTTTGACTCTGTTTTATTTCCTCCTTATATCATCACTGCTACTACTACATTACTGTAATTACGCGACGTGTTATAGCAGTGGTGGCGAACCTATGGCAAGCGAATGTTTTATTTTGAAGAGAATTTAATCTATAATAATTAAAGGCCGGATCTTTCGAGTCTTTAACCGTCAACCCATAAAAAAACACATTAAAATGGTGGACGAATCCAATATCCTAAGGAGACTTTTGCCCAAATGATTCTTAGTATGGATTTCTACAATTAGTCAGTTGTTTTTTCTGGCAGCTCAGGTGCGATGATAATTATTGTAATTAAAATAATCGTCTTGCCAATATTATAATGCGAAGTGTGGCCACTTCAAACGAATTCAAATTCGCAAATCGCAATTAAAAAGATCGCATTACAAAATTGATGGTTTGTTTTATTGCAGGTAAGTAATGGTAAACCATTTTTATAAACTGCGTGTAGAATATGTTTTTCATAATTATATATCGAATAGCTTTTGCGTACCTACCATTAATATAAATACAAATATTGAAAGATTTTGTCCGCTGACCCGTTTTATGTTCTAAATGTATCATATTGATACCTATTAGTATTACCAAGTGACAATACCGATATCGCAAAAGTACCTACATATCTTTTATTTTGTTAACTGTTAATTCATGGTGGAACTGCATTGTATAATTGTTTAATTTAATAAAACGCAATTTTTTGTAGTACTTGTACCACTTTAATCAATAAATTAGGACCGGTTTCGTCCGCCTCAGAGGGAAATGAGTTCAGCCTTTATGCCTTCAGTTGAAAATGTCCCTCTGAGGCGGACGAAACCGGTCCTAATTTATTGATTAAAAATGGAATAAGTACTACAAAAAAATGCGTTTTATTAAATTAAACAACAATACCTACATATCGATAAAAAAGTCATATACTTATTTATTTATTTAGATATTTAAGTATTTTGAGGATGCTCTGCCCAATCTGGTCTATTTGATTATAAACTATTGACATTGAAGAATTTCATCAAATTGATCGTAAGAAATTTCCTCTTCAAAATACCAGTGGCGTACGGTCTATAGAATACATATGTAGATGCGAGACATCCCTGGAAATATTCGTTTGAATAATTAAAATACCTACTATTATAATATTGTGTATTGCATAAGCCGTAATTGCATTTTTCTAAAAGGTTTGCAGTATAATATTACTTCAGATTTTCACTTATTGAATAGGTTTATTATAAATATTACGTATTACGTTAATATATTTAGATTTAGAATATTCCAGAGCTACTAATCCGCAATGCCACACACTAAACTACTCACCGTGATTAAATTAGTTATAAGACCTTGAGTATATAAAATGCATGTTACAGACCTACAAACTTATCTGAAGAATGGGATGGGGGAGCCATTGTTGAAAACTACCCAATCAAGACTCGTAATTGGACAAAATCTGACATTTTTCAAATTTTGACCAATTTTCAAAATGGCGTCCTATGGTAGTTCGTAGTTCCATTTTTGGCCATTCTACAGGTAAGTTTGTAGGTGTGTAACGTTAAAAAAAAGTCCCGCCGTCCCATTTAATACTTCAGATTTTCACTTAGTGATTGTATTGCGTTAATATTTATTGTTGTTTAATTAAAAAAACGCATTTTTTTGTAGTACTTATTCCACTTTTAATCAATAAATTAGGACCGGTTTCGTTCGCATCAGAGGGATATTTTCAACTGAACAAGGGAAGATTCAGTTGAAAATGTCCCTCTGAGGCGGACGAAACCGGTCCTAATTTATTGATTAAAAGTGGAATATGTACTACAAAAAAAATGGAGCCATTGTCGAAAACTACCCAATCAAGACTAGTAACTGGACAAAATCTGACATTCGAATGAAATTTTCAAAATGGCGTCCTATGGTAATTCGTAGTTCCATTTTGGCAATTCTACAGGTAAGTTTGTAGGTGTGTAATGTTAAAAAAAGTCCCGCCATCCCATTTAATTCATTGTACGCTAAAGGCGCGCCGATTAGGTGGCCATTCGACATAATTAGCATTATATTTAAATGTTGTTATTAAAAAGTAATTATCTGATATATGATTATATTATGTATTTGATTTAAATACTTACATATTATAAAGTGTAAAGAACTATTCATCACATAAAACGACTAGTACCTAGAATCTAGATACATATTTCATTAAAACACTTTATATGTACTTTCGTACTTTTTCCACATTTATTCCATAATGTTGATATTCAACCGATTTTATCCTAATGGACATTTTCAATTGAATAACAGTACAAAATATAGGTAGGTACATATTATTGCATAAAAAGTCAATTAAGTATAGAGGACGTGGGAGTCGATTGTTTACTTGAACTAACTTGTTGGTGATATTTGTCCTTATTTATTAAATGACTGATTTATATACATTAAGAAATAGCGTAACTTCAAAACTGTGAAAAATTTGCTGTGTTTAAAATTCCACATAGGTGTATGTATCAAAAAAGGTTCCCGACCAATGACAAAAACTTGAAGACGATTTATTGCTTTTGTCGCATGATACGTACAAGAAGTCCACAACTTAAAAATGAATTATTTTCCATACGGTAGTATGTATCATCATCAGCTGTAGTATATACCAATATTGTATATAAATTTATGTTTACATTTTAGATATAATAGTGCAACCATCTATAATACCGTGGATTTACAAGAATAAAATTACAAAGCAAAGGATAATCTTTGCAATGTGCTTTTAAAACAATATGAACGGCAGGTTTACATAGGTCGTAAGTGCATTTGCTAGTCACGCAGCCTTCGCTATCGAGGCTTGATAATTATATATTATATACTTAAACAATATTATATATGTGACATATTATAATATTTAGGAATATTATATTTCATCCATTGTTGTTATTTTTAAGTTAATAAGTCAAAAGAATAATATCAACTAAGATTTAATAACAATAAACAAAAATGCAAAATGTACAAAGTGTTTAAAAGTACCTTATATACCTTCTAGAGGAAAGTGGTATAATGGTCTCTATATCTAACGGGTACGAGTGGCAAAAATATTAATCAATAAATTCTAATTGATTTATGTTTTGTACTAGGTATTCTATTAGTCATTATTTACGACCGGGTTATGCCTTCTGGCTTCTTCGTGCACTATGCGCATCACCGATCGTAAATGCACATTGACATAATAAAAGATTGTTAAAACCTTCTTACCTATTAGTAAAGGATCAAGTAAAAAACAAATTTTGATTATCTGAAGTGTTTGTGAAAACTCGTAATGAATATATTACATATTATTAATACATTCAATAGGTAAGCCCGTTAAAACGTCATTTCCCGTAAACAATGGAACCAGCTAATGTGAAATATCACGAAATATACCTACTCACTAAATAAAAACAAATAAACAATTTTAAGCTGTAATCCATAATCGTCAAAACTGAAGTGATCTCGGATTTTAAGAAAATACGTAGATCAGTTAACAAACGCGCAGGTAAAGTTTTTTTTGTTTTTTCTACCATATTACTATAACATCAAATTATAGTTTCATGTGTGAACTCCCAGATTGGATAAAGCAATGGACTATTAGAACCAAGGTCAACTTGTTAAGGCAAATGGTAGGCACTGCAACTGTGTTATACCTATTTATATCTAATATTTTCTTGATAAAATAATTTATTATCAATGGTATTAGGTACTATATATACACAATGTATCAATGTCGACTAATTATGATTGTATCATTTTGATAACTTCCGAAATAAATAATTATATCGGGTTTATATATTTCATTGAAATAATACTATGATATATAATTTATAGTATTAGGGAGTAGCAATTAACAGAAAACGCATGTACTTACATATTTTGCATGATGAATATAAAGTGTTTGAAAATGGCCTATCAAAATGTCAAAAAAAACATTACAACATCAGTACCTACCTATATATTAAAATTGAATATCTCAATATGTCCAACCACTTGCTTGAAACACAAAAGTACGATTTGAAGTATCTTTCGTACGAAACTTTTTCTAAAGGGTTTTATTAACCACGTAGGTCCGATATTCCCCATTTTACCTATCCATAAATCCATATAATATAATAATATGTTTTCATATTATATATTTTCGTAGTATCAACATAATATACGAAATCATTCAGATTTGGTACGATTTTAATAATACACTAGCTGTCAGGTCCTTCTCATTATGGGAGCAAGTGTGATTTGTTATTTGATAGTGAAAATAAAAGTAGTTTAGTAGAAATTTTAAACTTTGATTTCAATAATAGGTATATAAAAAGTGGAATATTATTAAATATTATAGATATTACTATTAACAACTAATTCTTCCACTCTATACGTAAGCGCTTCATTAATTTCTCTAAATAGTATAGTATATCTACTAATGGCAGCGTTTCTATATAATTAAGTATCGATAAAGTCTCTTGCACATATTATCAATATCATTTATTTCATATTTCATTGTACCTACTACATCGTACAACTTATTTTTCTGAAAAACATAGGTTCCATAAATTATTAACGCATTTTTTAATTAAAAAATGTTGTAATATTCGAGTCCGTCCCAAAAAAAAAAGGACTCCAGATGTCCGGTGTCTAATAATAATAATAAATGACACATCGCATCGTATATAAAATAGCGGCAAATACTCTTCAAGACTTAGCATTACGTTTAATGTAAATATATAGTTGCATAGGTCGGTCCTTAGGCTTTATGCGTCACACATAATATTATCGCACTAACCTCATCAGGCGGCGGAGGTAGCCCCACCGCGAACCTCTCATTTTGATCGATTTGTAATTATAGCGACCATTATAGCGAGAGAATTCCTAATCTGATCGGACCAATATGCTGGTGTCAATTTGTGCGTAAAGAACCAAACTAAGTAATACATTAATAAAAAATTTCATTCTTACCCACAAAAATGGCTGTACCGAATAAGAAGCTAGTAGTAGTAATTCTGGAGGACGGTTTCAAAATTGTTGGAACGAAATGTATGGCGTAATTGAAAAAAGTGATATAGCTATTATATGTGTGCTATGTTCTGTAAGTGATGTATACAACATCATATTATTTTTTAATAGGATTCTTAAAAACTATGTTTTCCCCATAAAAAACTGCTCGGCACGTCAGACAGTCAAAAAATAATGTTTGGGAAATTTTCCACGCGTACCTACGTAAAAATGTTCGCCAACCCTGTGTTATAGTGTTAGTGGTTACGGGAGATGCAGTTTACAGGGGTCTAGGACGATTTGGCACCGCAAACTGGCCTCCGCCGATTGGCCTCCGGTAATTGGCCGCCGGTACAATCGGACGCCGGCCCAATTGGACGCCGACCCAATTCTACACCGACCCAATTGGCCTCCGGGAGGATTGGACGCCGCACAGTTGAATTAAATGCGCAAAGGAATAGACGTACGTTACGATTTGTTGGAGTAAATAAGCAAGTCAGTTTAATATGCTTCTATCTTCTCAGTAGTTGTACCTTATACATTTTGCGCTTGACACATTTTTAATATAGATTGAGAATAATTATTATGCCTTATGATGTTTATTAAAAGAAAATAACTCTTCCCTCGTTAAAACTTAAAGATGTGCATAATCAATTAATTTATTGTCTATACATGGGTACTTTTATTTACAACAAATATTAAAAATAATGTTAGATGTTAAAATGAAAATAACATTATATTTCAGCGTTTTATCGACTTAATATTATAATAAAGCTTAAACATGTATATTATTATGCATAAATGCGTATTTTAAGATAGTATAAAATTACAAACAAAATATTAAGTAAGTTATCTGCTAAGTATAAATGTTTCAGTAGTTTGATTGATAAACTACTTAAGTACTGGGTGCCGGACGAAATCCCGAAGGCCGAAATCCTGAATGCTGAAATCCCGAATGGCCGAAATCCCGAATACCGAAATCCCGAAGGCCGAAATCCCGAATGCTGAAATCCCGAATGGCCGAAATCCCGAAAAATAAAAAAAATACAAACATCAATAATTGCGCAATTTTTGCAAGAGACACAAAACCCCATTTTTTGTGGAAATATAAAAAAAATGTAAAATGCAAACACCAATAATTGCGCAATCGCGAATTGCGCAATTTTTGCAAGGGGCACAAAATCCATTCGTTCTACAAAATGATCTCTCCTGAAAAAAAATGCGCAATCGGAAAAACCAATTTTCCGCAAAATGGGATTTGTCTCTCTTACAAAAATTGCGCTCGCGATTGCGCAATTATTGATGTTTGTATTTTACATTTTTTATATTTCCACAAAAAATGGGTTTTTGTCTCTCTTGCAAAAATTGCGCAATTATTGATGTTTGTATTTTTTTATTTTTCGGGATTTCGGCCATTCGGGATTTCAGCATTCAAGATTTCGGCCTTCGGGATTTCGTCCGGCACCCAGTACTTAAGTAGTTTATCAATCAAACTACTGAAACATTTATACTTAGCAGATAACTTACTTAATATATTGTTTGTAATTTTATACTATCTTAAAATACGCATTTATGCATAATAATATACATGTTTAAGCTTTATTATAATATTAAGTCGATAAAACGCTGAAATATAATGTTATTTTCATTCTAACATCTAACATTATTTTTAATATTTGTTGTAAATATAAGTACCCATGTATAGACAATAAATTAATTGATTATGCACATCTTTAAGTTTTAACGAGGGAAGAATTATTTTCTTTTAATAAACATCATAAGGCATAATAATTATTCTCAATCTATATTAAAAATGTGTCAAGCGCGAAATGTATAAGGTACAACTACTGAGAAGATAGAAGCATATTAAACTGACTTGCTTATTTACTCCAACAAATCGTAACGTACGTCTATTCCTTTGCGCATTTAATTCAACTGTGCGGCGTCCAATCCTCCCGGAGGCCAATTGGGTCGGTGTCGAATTGGGTCGGCGTCCAATTGGGCCGGCGTCCGATTGTACCGGCGGCCAATTACCGGAGGCCAATCGGCGGAGGCCAGTTCGCGGTGCCAAATCGTCCCATTCCCGTTTACAGCGTGTGTCTACCACTGGCGTCTGACTATTAGGCCCGTTTCAGACGGTACACCGATGTCGCGCTCGTATATAATAAGGAGACCTTTGTATTCGAATAAAGATGCCTTTGTATTATGCTTATTAACGCCCCAGAGATAATGAGTCAACGCGTGTCCGGTACACGTTTCCGTCGGCCGCTACATTCTCAAGCCGCCGATACACTTGTTTTTATTACCGCAGCCAGTTGTATGTTCCAATTTATAACGCGAAATTATGCGTCGACTCATTAGCTCTGGGGCGTTCATAAACATAATACAAAGGCCCGTTTATTCGAATACAAAAGCCTCCTATATTATATCGAGCGCGACACTAGTGTCCCGTCTGAAACGGGCCTTAGAACCAATGACGTTATTAATAGAACCCACAGTCGCTACGCGTCATTTTGTATCAGGTAATTAATTTAACAATCAAATTAGCATCGGCAATTGGAGAAAATGTTTAAATTGTCGCCTGCAGTAAAAATCGATTCGGTTTACTAGGAAACGGAATTTGTGCAAGAAAAAATGAATTTACAATCCGTCAAAGCGTGTCAAAACCAATATTTCCTTCCATTGTCTCGACACCACCAAAGTACGAGTATCAATAATTTAAATCGACTACGTGCTTCGTATGCCAGTCGTGATGCTCTCGGAATTACTTAAATATGTTTGCCACGGCTTAGAATGACGCCTGTTACATATGTGCATATTATTTTCTTGTTGATTCGATAATATTGTCTTTAGTATGCCGTCAGTTTGTGGTGCACTTTTTTTTACCATACAATGTATAAATGAGCACCTGAGGAAATTTATGTTCAAGTTTATTTATTGTTATAATTGCTGTCACCCTGTGTGGTAGGGATCAGTGGCGAATGGTGGAGGTAGGGTGTTAAGATCTTCCATAAATGGTGCTCACTAAGCTTTGTCAGTCATACGTATTTGTTTTCACTAAAATAAGACTACGCTAATTTATAGATGGTGTTGGTTAGCTTTTAAAATTCAATTAAACCCTGCAAAAAGCAAGCCATCATAGATAATAGTCAGTAAATACTTGTCTATCTATAAAATATCTAAAATTATGCAATTAAATCATACATAACATATATTTATGTTATTCTTACTTTCTATCTTGTTTGTTGTTAGGCTTAACTATATTATAATTTATATATGGAAACTTTGCTGATTGCAATAACTTTTCACTATTCTATTTTTAAACATATTTTTGTAATTTTAATTTTGTAACTGTATGTTTCCTTAATAAATAAAAAAAACTTTAACTTTAAACTGAATATTTTATAGATAGAATAGTATTTTATATCCAGTATAGTTTTGTGAGGCAGGGCTTAATGAATTAAAAAAATTAACCAACAATATGTGTAATATGTATTCTTAATTCAACGAAAACAAATGCCCACGTATGAATGAAAAGTGTGCATAATTTTGTCTTATCGCCCAAAATATACCAAAACTATTATGGTTTGGTTAAGGCAGGGTTTAATTGATTTAAAAAAACTAACCAATACCATCTGTAAATTGTAGTCTCAGTTCAATAAAAACAAATACGTATGACTAACAAAGTGTAATATGCACTATTTATGGCAACCTCCACCCTTCGCTACTGGTAGGGATAGAAAAGTAGCGATGAAATGTAATGTACGAGAGGGATGATTGGTAAAATTTCGCGTTGTGATTGAGTATCTATAGGTAAACCACAAAATCCGGTCGCCAATATTAACGACATTTCGCAGTTCACTGGTATGTTCTCTCTTTCCTTTATTATGGTATGTATGAACGCTAAACCAGGAGATTTTATGGAGAGTTGAGACTTAATAGACGCAGCCAGGTAGAGGTTCCCCGAGATTTTACGTGTTTCAAGGGTTCCGCTAACTAAAAAAGGTTGGGAATCACATATCATAAACTATCTGAGGTGTTCAAATTCTGTGAAGCAAATATATGAATATTTCTAGTATGGGTATGTTTGTTAGACTTCTCAAAATGCTGTATTTTCTAATTTTGTTTCTGTTTCTTTAATTCTGTTTTCGAGTGGTGGTTCTAGGAAGCTGGTGGAGAATATTCAGGACATGTGGGTCTATTCTATACTTATCGAACACTAAATTGATAAATAGTATCAAACTTAGGGTAGGTTTGTATCAAAATATTAGCACTTATTGTAACAATTACACGAAGCCGGTTTTTATTGTTGCAATAAGTGCGATATTTTAACAGCAGCAAGATAGGTGCTGTTAAAATATAGCACTTATTGCAACAATAAAAACCGGCTTCGTGTAATTGTTACAATAAGTGCTAATATTTTGATACAAACCTACCCTAAGTGTGATAATATTTTTTCACTTTATCACTTTAGCGGTCGACAAGCATAGAATAGACCCACTGGTCTCTGCCACCAGCCCTTTTTGACCCATGTCCTTACATGCCTGCGGGGACAAGACGATCAGAAGGAGGAATTATTATTAGAATTATTCTAGATAATAATATATTCATGAAAGTTCGCAATATACTCAATATTTGCTATAATACCTTTGTTTATTATTAGAAATAATGACCACTTAAGCTATAATTTAATTAATACTTATTGATAAAAAAAAATGTATTCGGTAATAATCCAGCAACTCCAGTTTACTCCGGGTAACCTCTAGCACAGGGATAGCGAACCTATGGCACGCGAGATGATTTTGCATGGCACGCAAACGGAAACGACGAAATTCAGGGAATGGGACGACTGGCCTCCGGACAATTGGACGCCGCACTGTCGTAGACACGTGTAGACGAGGTATTTTAATCATTTTCTATCTACTACCTAGTAGTTTGAATTCATTTTACTCTTAACATAATGTATTCTTCATCGCAGATTGAGAATTACCATGCCTAAGGCTTTATATAAAATAAAAAACTATTTTTTGTTGAAACTTAAACATATGCACGATTAAATCATTGTTTATGTCTGCATATTTACATTCTCACCAACTATTAAATCATAATATAATCATTGAAATATAAATAATAATACTGAATATTTTTTTTAAAGTACCTATAAGTACCTAACGTCTATTTATATTCAAATTCCGTGGCGTCCAGTTGTCCGGTGCTAAATCGTCCTAGACCCAAAATTCATGCATAAATGACAGATCGCATTGTATATAAAATAACAGGCAGCCGATACTATTGAAGAATAAGCATTATAATTAATTTAAATTGCATAAATGGGTCCTTATATTTTATGGGTCACACATAATAATATTAACGCACTGACCTCATCAGGCGCCGGGGTAAGCCGCGTCGCGAACGTCTGATTTTAATCGATTTACAATCGTCTTATAATGCTGTAGCGAGAGGATGCCTCATCTGATCCGAGAAATTTTGGCGTAAATTTGTTCGTAAAGGACCAAACTATGTAGGTATTCCAGTAATAATACTCAGGAAGTCAATAGCTTATAATTTTTAACATTTTAAATAGAATTATTATAACTATTTTTTCATTTTTTTTCCTGCTCGATCTACTCGAAAAAGTGCTCGGCACGTCAGACAGTCAAAAAATAATATTTGGGAAATTTTGGCACGCGTACGTAAAAAGGTTTCGCCATCCCTGCTCTAGCATATTCACCTCAGGACGGTGATGAGGCACCCGAAGAACAAATACATGCTTGATGGCCCAGAATATTCTTCCGAAACACATTCTTATCAATCGTATTATCGTGCTTGTGTCTTGCCCACATAACGTTGTGTATTCAGTCGCATATCATGAATGATTTGATATATAAGTTAAATATGTACATAGTTTAAAACAATGTGACGCGTCATCGCGGAGGTAGGTATTTATCAGTGGTGATGATGGTTGGTGCCATTCACGGCGGGCGACATTATTCCATTGTTTTGACAGAGCTGTAAAAGTGTTTACTTTGTATTGTTATCCTTGCAAACAGTCGCGCGTATAATGTGTTTCGCGAGAGGGGTAAGTGGACACTGGGCGTGGAAACTTTCGTACTGGTTATCACTCTGATTTACACGTGAAGAGGTTTATAATTAAAAACTGTATATTTCGTTCGTGCCATATTCATTGACGGACGTTGGCGATGAGTTCGACCTTTTCTCCATGTCCGTCGCTGCTCTGAATGGAGTACTGAGCTTGAAGCAATCTCTGAGGTTCTTCAGCCAGGATGTTCTTTTTCTACCAGGACCTTACAGGACTTTCCAGATGCCACGATTTGACTCGCGGGCTATGCAGGTATTGCAATACCGAAAGAATATATTTGTATTTCGTTAAAAAATTTGTCAAAACACAATATTATAGAAACAAACAACTTAGCAATACATATAACTCCTAAAATCTATTTAAAACACTATTTTATAGCAATATGAAGTACCTACCTACATTTATTATGTTAACCTTTATAAATACGTATGTATAAATCATAATATATGCTATTTTTTTTACAAAAGTCCTGGTACAGAAAACCCCTCAGAAATCCAACGTTTGTTGGATGTACTATCAACGTCGGATCAATAGTTATAGAATAATTGGAAATATTTACCACGAATGTTCTATTTTTCGAAATATGTTAATAATTATTATAATTATTCATCGCGACAATTTATCCTATAAGAATATTTGAGGGGTTTTATGTTAATGTTATCTAATTTTTGTTGGGTTCAGTATATTTGCGTTTTGGTAGCATAAAACTTGTATAAGTACTAAATTTAATTTACATTTCTACAATATAGTAGTAAGTAATGAAAAAATAACATCAAATTCATTTTTGATAAACATATACGTGTTTGCTTTTTTTATACCGAAAATACCGGTATTACAATCCCTACAGGTGACTTCATTGAACCGCCCACAAGCACTCCCGGCGTATCCTACGCGGTAGTCTCGCGTAAAGCGCGGCGAGACACGCGCCATCTAGGCAAGCTCTTGCGGGCGATCGTAAATTGAATTATAAGATGTAGAAGTTTAAGTTTATATCTCTCGGGATGCCGCATGGTGTGGTGCAAAGTGTGCCAATGTTCTGGTTTTTATTTATATAGTCTTTTTCATCTGCAACTTTACCCTTACATTCGTAACTTTGCCTCTCCAGCTGATACGGATCATGCGTCTATACACCTACAATTCGAAATCTTCAAGTTTTCTGAGCGTTGTTTCAGTAAGTGTCCACACCTCCACTCAATATAGTAGGACTAAAAAGACATAGCATCTACTAACCATCCCAGAGTCCCATGTTTAGTTTGTGGCTACACAGTATTTTCTTCAGCCGTGTAAAAACACCCCTAACTTTCTCAACTCTACTGTCCGACCACAAGATCTCGTCGATATCAGGAAGTCGCTGTAGTCGCATATAGATGACTTCTCAGTGACGTATCTGTCATGGCGGCAACGCGTGTTTAAATCTTGCATCGGCTTTCTTTTTAGATGCGACTCCTTTTCTTCGCAATATACCAAAAGCTTGCTAATAATAATTCTAACATCACTCTGATCGTTTTAGACATATCTTTATTATACAAGCATCGAATTACGTAAATTGATAGATCCGTACACCACGGAAGCGTAAAATGAAATGATACATTAAATTTGTAGGTGTTCCTCATCTGAAAACGGAAGCGTGATTGACTGCACAGGATGGGCGTGAGTTCACAGTTTTAACACGTGGACAAAAAATTCTTGTTCGACAATATATTACAAGTAATCGAAATGTTCAAGCTGTACTTTTTTTCCCGGAGCCTCCTCCAATTCGGCCCTTTGGTACGGCAAATGCAGCCTGCTGGTGGTATAACGATAACCCAATACTCATAATATATATTTACAAAATACTGTTTGAATGCAGTGTGGGGACACGTAGTATACTAAGAGCTCAAAAGCTTAGAAACACCAGTGATACTCGGTCAGGTTGAAGGTCACATGCTTTCTCTCCAACAAACGCCATGTTTCCATACTATTAGACTGCATGCGTGGCCAAACCGCGGCCCGTGGAGTAGTGAGAAAATAAAAATAATATCAAATACTGCCGCTAGATATGCTAATTTCACAAATTGAGATTCGATATTGGCTCAAGATTTTAAAAAGCACCGTGTGCTTTTTACTGCATTTGCAACGCCATTCTCCGTATACGTGAATTTATTACCGGGAAATTTACAAATGGTAAAATACAAATCAGGTTGGTTTGGAAAAGTTTTACAAAACATATTTGGACAAGGAGAAATATCCTGCATTTTACAAACATGCTCTAATGATGACTTTGGTATTTGGAAACACTTACACGTGTGAACAGCTTTTTAGTCGGATGAACCATAGGTAGAACACGAATCACTGATGTGCATTGGGAAAAATGTTTGCGTGTAAGAACAACCTCACTCGATATCGATATTGATTCACTTAGTTCTGCCACACAAAATCAAACTTCTCACAAAAATTTATTATTTTTATATAATTTCTTTACTTTTTATTATTAAAAAAATGTCTAATCTAATAAATATGTTTGTTTCTCATTTTTGTTTTATTTTATTAATATAATATATACTTATTTCTTTTTTGTTTTGTATAATAAAAAAAATCGGTTGTGCGGCCCGGTAAGAAATCTTATTTTTAGAATCTGGCCCGGCTGTTGAAAAGGTTGGCCACCCATGTATTAGAGCGTACCTACAGCGCAGTAAAACAAACGGCATGCACCATTCAAAAATTTGCCGAGAGTGTTCACAGAAGAATTATTTTCCAATACCTTGGTTATGAATGATGTGCACTAGGACTAGAATGTGCAGAATTTCTAGTTTTAACATCGGGGGGGGGGTTACTGCCAAAATTTGGTAAGTCTCGAAATCATGTTATGGAGTAATTGAAATTTGAAGTTCGACATACCCTCTAAAATCAGGCACGATGCTAATTTCTTTGTGCTTTTTGTGCATGTTCTATATATCGGATGACTTTGAATTTTTGTACTAGCATACATATTTATTTATAGACACATAATCCGTTGTTAACTCTTAATACCTAAATTATCGACTTACCAACTTTTGGCAGCAAACCCACGATTATTTAGTTATTTCTACTTTACTTACCTATCTATTTTCTTCCGTCTTACATATTTTTAAGTGTTTTATTTAGACGTGAATTTGATCTCAGTACTATACGGCAATCCGTTTCCGACGCAGCAGCTCACGGTGAACAATGATACGGCGAACTGCACACGTACATTTTTTTATGTTATGAGTCTTGGAGGTTGTGATTGATTTTTTTATCAATGTTTGGAGCAGTCGCCATCTTGGATTCAAGACATCACACAGACCACCTGCCATGATTTCAGACTGCCATTCAATTTCACCTTTCAAAATCCCACGGACATAGAACATATTAATAAATAGGCTATACCTCAATACACTACATTTTGAAGCAGGGTTTTGAATGTGTGAGTGTCTTACGAAAATGAAACACACATTATAGACGTGCAGTAGTGTGTGTTGCAACCTTCAAATACACTAATATTGATTGAGCGTCAGTGCATAAACCGAGAGCATTTGTCAGAAAGAATGAATAACAATGCTTAGAATGATGGATTCTTGACACGTGTTTTAAGTTTATTCCATATTCTTCCACACTCGATATCGTTTGCCTGTTACTCCACACTCTTAAGGTATTTCATTTCCCATTAATTATGTGTTCCCTACCCACGGACTTAATTATTGCATATGCCCCATGGGCCATGACTAGCCATCCAATTCCGAGCCAAATTTTTGATCCCGGGATTGTCATTTTTTCGATAGTTAATATAATTTTTTATGTATACAAAAAACGTTGATAAAATCCGTCAAAAATTAATAAATAAAATAATTTATACTATTTAAAACATTTATTGTTAATATTGTGAATTTTCAATCTTGGAATTACATAGGTGTAATGGAGTAAATAATATTGTAATATAAATAATAATGTGAGAGTAAAACAGTTATATTTATTTATGAAACAAATACAAATACAAGTTCAATTAAAATTAAAATAACATATTGTGTTGACAATAAATACAAGCTAGCATGAAGTGTTAATTTTTTTAGTTTTTTCTGATGTTGTTACGATTGAGTAAGGCAGCAAAAAATGGTTATTTATTATCCGGTGATTCCCCCTGTGATCAGTCGGTCTCTAGAATAGCATTTTCTGGTAGAAACGTCTAACTAAATGTTTCTTGATTTATTTATTCTATTTCTCAAATTCATATTATCACGAAAGTGCGAAACATTGTTTTTTTCCAATCTTTCTTATTTTTATTAATGTATGTGAAAAAATAAAATGAATTTGTAACACATGGGTAATAAATCAAATTTCATTCAAACTCAGTTTATT
Source organism: Rhyacophila brunnea (assembly GCF_057557595.1). Taxonomy (NCBI): domain Eukaryota; kingdom Metazoa; phylum Arthropoda; class Insecta; order Trichoptera; family Rhyacophilidae; genus Rhyacophila; species Rhyacophila brunnea. The sequence goes on along the minus strand of NW_028232904.1, from coordinate 21,591,598 downwards.
TCTAATGTAGTTATATGTTATTAAAAGTATTTTTTCTGTTATATTTTCGTTTTTATTTTATTTTCCATAACAATTGATAAAAAAAATCAATCCCGAAAGTTTCGGCATTATGTTTACCACTCCCGGGATTCATAGTTATCGAAAATAGTTCGGGATCCCGGGATTGGAATCCCTAGCCATGACTATATACTAGGCTTATGTAATTTTTTTATTTTCAATGTTTCTATAGTAAATTAACTGCTTTGAGACGCCTTTGGGAGTGTAAATACGAGTGTCTTCATCGTATCATTCGTAGCATACTTTTGCTTATCTGTTCAGAAGTTTATTTTAGTGGGCAATAAAATAATCTGAATGTGCGAAAAACTTCTGTTTTTCATTGAAAGATAACAGGTTAAATCATTGTTTGCTTTATGAGAAATGTTATAACTTATAATAGCTACCAACTACCGCCGTTTACTTATATAAGGTAACGTAGCAAACAAGTCGTCAAATAATATTTTTACCTTTACACAGGTGTTTTTGGGCTCTGATTAAAATATTCGGAATAGATTTTTTTTTTAATATGACATAACACTTTAACAATTCGGTTGTTATTTCCCGAATTTAAACCTTTGATTAAATTATTTTTATTTATTACGTACGCAATAATGTAATAATGTAGCATTTTTTTAAAATTCAAATTACACAAAACCCCAGAAACCAGTAACAAAAATCCTAGAAAACAACTTGAACTGAGTGTGATTCTAACCTACGTCTTTTTACTTGAATAAGCAAGCTACCACCCTCTTTAGTGTCTTTATGCGAATTATTTCTAATAACTACGTTATCTGTTGTATTTCAAATTAGTAATGTCATTACACTGATTTAATTTAAAAAAAATGTCAAATGTGTTGGTTTATATGGTTTTTTTTATTACGTGTTTTCAATAATCATTTAAGTCAGATATGGGAATGAGTATGCTATTATGGTGAAGAGTTGGGGAATAATGGATCCTACGAGGTCATCCCGAAAACTACTGTCAAAGCCAAACCGACACGAGCGCCACGCAACGGTCGCAATCATCACGCCCTTCTTTGTTCTTGGACCTAGCAGTTCGGTTTACCTTCAAATCACCAGATATTTCCCAGCGTCCCTAAATTCGTCTAATGCTAACGAATAGAAGTAAATATGAATCATTTGAAAGATACATATTATATTATTTTGCGTCGAAATAAAAGATATCGTCGTATGTTTTTCCCACGTTTTTATTAGCTCATATTCTTGTTTGTCCAGTACTAATTTTCTCTTGTGTGTCCAGTACATTTTTTTTCTTGTTTGTCCAAGATTTGTATTGGACGATTAAAGATTTTTAACTAACTTCCCGACTAGCTAGACATTTGAAACTTTTAGAATATATCAGAACACGACGACAATGCATTCTTTTAATATTTTTAGCCATTTTTAAGCAGAATTTAATTCATTTTTAGTTAATTCTGTTTTGTATGGAAAGTTATTATTCTTGGTTGCTAAGGGGGTCCTAGCAATTAAATTATTAATATATACGTGCGTCACTATGGAAATCAATATCGACCGTGTTTAGGAAAAAGGACGTAACCCTCGCTGAACAAATTTTACAGGAGAGGCAAAAAACGTTTTTTGAGAATTTTTAGTTTAATTTAATTTAAAGAGGTAATTACAGAAAAATCATTAAAATTTAGGATAAATGCTTTTTTCCATAAATTAAAAATTAGTTAATCTCAATTAAAACCTGAATTTGGATAATAATTCGGCATTTGCGGCTTTCTTCCTTTTTATAGAACGTGTATTTAGTTGTATACATTGTTAATATCTAATAAAGCACTTTTCGAAAACTCGAGGGTTACGCCCTTTTTCCTAAACACAGTCGATATGAAATGTCGAAATGACATTTCAGTATTCTATATTTATTCCGTATTTCTATCAAGTACAAAAAAAAGTATTTATTAATACATAGAATTGTCAAGTTTATATAATATGATTCAACAAAAAATTTAAAAACGTCTTATATAAAAAGTTCTTTTTATCTTGTAATTATTTAATACTCACTTTATAGTAGGTACCTAAGTGATATTGTTTAATAAACAACAATTTTGTTTTTTTTTTTTTTATAACTTTCAATTAAATAGCTGACAATTTATTAATTTAAATACGACATCGATATTTCCTCCTTCGCCAAAATCCCTATATATATGTTTTATTTTATATCGTGAAGTTAATGTATTGTCATTCTCCACCCGAAACGGCTCCAGCCCGCGCCTCGATCATTCAGTCGTTAGATCTGGTAACGTAATTACTTTTACCGGAACCGGACGCCGGACTATTGCGAAACTAGTTATCGGCTCGTTCATTGACTAACTACGTACCTGCCGCTACAAACTATAACTTCTACTCGATGGTTACTGGGAGTTTGCTAGGGATGTCAAATAATAATCGATACTCTTTTACCAATTCTTCGATATTCGATACTTTTATTTTGATTCGATACTTTTATATAGTGCACTGCTCTGCTATGTAAAAAGACAATGTCTTTTATTTTAGTGAATTAAGTTTTAAACTACCTCTTATATTATGTAAAATTATTGGATTGTTTTGATATAATATCTAAACATACACTGTCTATGTCTGTAGAGATTATGTCGAAACAATCCAATAATTTTAAATAATATGAGAGAAAGGGTAGTTTAAAACTTGGGTTCTCAATTGAAGGGTTGAAAGTCTATAGGTTCTAAGTGCCAAAAATGTGAAACTGAGATATATCAAAAAAAGAATAAAATTATACATATATGAAAACTTATATTTTTATTTTTTAGTTTACACAATACTAAAGATACAATAAACTAAGGAAGAATAAAATATTTAAATATGGACAATATTGAAACGTTCTATGTAAAGAGGTGTGTAAGAAGCACATATACCCCGGATATATTTCAATGTATTTCGTGACAAAAATGATAGAGTTAAGAACTTAGATCCTTCAGAATATCATTAGGCTTGACATAATCTATGTAAAATAAGTACTACATTTGTGTTTTATTTTAATTAGTACAGTGTCTTTTTTATCAGGAATTGACCGTTGACACCATTCAATAAATATATAACCTTAATTTTGTAACTTGTTATAGATTTTTTTGGCACTTAGACCCTATAGTATTTCAACCCAATTCACTAAAATAATTTTAAAAAATGCCGTTTTTTACTTAGCAAAGCAATGTAGTGTATCAGGACTATCAGATCCGACGACCTAAGATATCGGTGTTAACTAAAAGTGTCTGCAGCCATTACATCTTTTAAACGTAAACCATCGTCCCTACTAATATTGTTAGAGTTCCTGTAAATTTTCAGTTCGGAATATGGGATACTTCTTGTGTTCTGTAAAGGTGGCCAGTGACGTCCCGTGGGGGTAGGCAGATTGAGCGTCGCTTGGGGGCGGCGTTACTCAAAGGGCGGCAAATCGAGAAGAATCATTAGGTATATATAAAAAGCTACCTAAACTTAGTAATAACGGAAATATCTTTCCATTAAAAAAATCAGCTCACTGATTGGAAACAAAATATATCTATTAATTAGATAAGTACTAAGTATACAATTTTCAACAGGACTTTATTTTTTTGCCGGGTTCGCGATGTCTAGTTTACTTCCGTTGTCCTTGGTCATCACGTTCTTCACAGTCACTCGCGAGTTATGGAAGTTGTCAGGTGTATTTTTAAATGTACTTATCTGAAACCGTAGACCCGCAATTCATTTTTCAATTTCAATTTATTTTTCAATTCAATTTATTTATTTTTACATATTGTGGACATTACAAATTATAAGTTTAAGACGTTCACAACATGACATAAAAAAGAGATAGATCATATGTTATTAAACAAATATGTACATACAAAATATTAATTATATAGGTACATGGAAATACACCGGATAAGTTAAGCAGACCCTATTTTAAAAATTTATAAAATAACGTCCACCTATACTCATCCTCACGTAGGTGGAATATATCAACACCCGAAGCAATTTCGTTGAACATAGTTATCGCCCTCCCAATTGGCATTACCAGTGGCAGGTTGGTTCTGCACCTTGGGAGAATAAACAACTGATGTTCTCTATTTCTAAGATAGTTATCAGGGACACACAGGTCAACACTGCCCAGAATGGCAGAGTTCTCATTTATACCTCGTATAAGTCGAAAAAAATACATAGCTAAATAAAGATTTCTTCTAAATTGCAAACTGCAGTATGTAAGCATGCCTAATATTGTCTATTGAAGCAGAGATGGCATTTAAGTTAGATTTAGCAGTATAGGTACCTATATCTTGTTAGTAATGTATCCATACAATACAATTCTTAGATATTGGAGTCATGAAAGGATGATAAAAAGTACTGTATAAAAAAATGTGGAGGCGATTTGGCACTGCGTAGGGGCGGCATTTTGTCTAGGGACGCCACTGAAGGTGGCTATCGACATTTGGCTGGCACGTTCCTTTAACGTCCATGTTCCGACTCCATTAATCAACACGGATATTATAATGAAGCTCTGATTTTCCAAAATCGTGTGCCCACAGCCCTATGCCTCGTTTACAGAGAATACGTTTCACGGATGCATACAAAAAGTTGTCGCTGTTAAATTATTTCGACACGTGAAAATACCGATTATATTTCTTTCGATAGATACCGACACTTTTTCTCTTAGACATCCCTAGAAACTGACTGCTAGCTGTTATAAGACGAGAAAGGAGACGGCCGTACGTCGGTGGGGGTTTTGGTTGTGGCCGATACCAGGCAGGGTTGGCCCTTGTACGATTATATATTTATCGTACACACATTAATTTTGAATGTTTGTTAGGGCCTATTGTATTGCACGATTCATAAGTAGTCAATTACAAATACGTGATGTATTGTTGAAAAAGTGTCAAGTTTGAAGCAGATTAAATATAGACATACTTACATCTTTTAGAAAACCCAAAACATTATCCCGGTTTTTCGAAAGCGTTAATTGATCAATAAAATGCATAGCGCGGTCTAATTGATTCTGTTTGGCTAAAATTGCGATAATATTAAGAACGACAATACCATGTATTTGTCGTTCTTCATTGAATGGTAAGCTCAAACCTCAGAGTAATAATATGAAGAAAGTCGGTATTATTCGGCAAAATGAAGCCACGTTTCTTGCGTATAACGCACAGTAGAACTTCAATTTTATTATTATTAACTTAACTATGAAACATTATACTATCATGCTGCTTGTCAGTACACAACACAACATGTTTAACCATATTTTCTACTAAATTTAATAATTACCACTAACTTTATATTTAACATAAAACAATAAATTTCAGCAACACGTGTTTGCAGTTTTTAAATGACTAGTCATTAAAATCAATATTTACCAGCGACGTGTACATAAAATATTTAATTCAGCCATAGTAATTGTATCTTACTCTAACGCATATTGCGGAGATATAAGCGTGCGGAATGCTTTCTCACTCGCACTTATGATATGCTTTTGTGCAGGCCTTGGTTAAAAGTAATCTTTTTTCATTCATATAGTCTACCAATCATTTAATTTTTCCGGGCTTGATTTTCGAATGGTTTGAATATTTATTGATCTAAAAAAATAGCTCATTAAGTTCAGTAAAACCCAACAATATTGGAAACCTCCTTCTATAGGAACAGAGGCTAAATGTATGAAATTTAAGCCAAAAAAGGACCACTTGTCCAGATTGAAATTAACTGCAAGTGACACTTTCCATTGCAGGTTCATATGCAGAGAACTTTACACTACTGCATTGAAATTTATTTGCTAATTTTTATGGCCTATAAAAAGACAATTCGTCACGATGAGTTGATAAGCAGCCAATAATAACTACACTTCGGCATTATTATATACTTAATTGAAAAATCGTGTAAATTTTGTGTGAAACCGCTTATAACTGCACTCGAATACCTAAGTAATCGCAATGAACATACAAATGGTCGCCATATTGCGTGTGTAAGAAAATCGGAATGGCAACAGCGATGTTCATATTTGTGGAGTTTACCAACCTAACTATGCTCCACGCGTTATTAAATAATTTCAATTGTTATGTAACAGAAATAACGTATAATGTACCTTCTATTTATAGTCCAAATTCTTTGGTAAAAACAATATAGGTACCTACCTAGGTACTTTTGTATTAGGTACCATAAATAATTTGAAAACACCTCAGAAAAATCCGTGAAAACATTGGATTCCGGCCTATGTGATTTACTAATTGATTCACCTGCATTCTACCTGATTACGACGAAATTGGCCAGTACGTATATATTATTTATACTTCTCAAACATTTTATAAATTAATTTAATATTGACAATAGGCTTTTGTGGTTAGTATAATAATAATACGATATTTAAAGAATGTTATCACATCTTGTGAATCATTCGTTGAATTATAAAAATAGTTTATTAATATATTGCCATATTTTCTCTTATCATAAATTAACGTATATTATAAACTTTTCAATGGATTCTGCAAGAAAGTCACAACTCAAAAAAGTTACTTCTAACGGGAAAAGGTTACTTATTATAAAATAAATTGGACTTTTCGCTACACACCGGGACTAGGTATTAACTTTGTCGATCTGACGACCTCCTTAGGCCGTGTAAGAATTGAGTCACCTAACGAAGAGTTCATTATGACCAGGATATTTAATCTTTTTTCCTATTGTCGGTACCCCGGGCATATGACAATCATTGGTCACTCGCACAGAACAGATAATAAATATAATACCGATAGGCTATATTCAATACGCCGCATGTTGATGCAGGGTTTTTGAATGTGTGAGTGTCCTACGAAAATGAAGCACGCATTATGCACGGGCAATAGTGTCTGTAATACATCAATATTAAATGAGCGTAAATGCATAAACCGAGAGCAGTTTTCAGTATTCGACGTACAACGTATTCTTGATACGTGTGTAAGTTTAACCCGGATTCTTCCTTACTCGAGTCAGTTATCTGCTATCGCCTTACCCGTTAGGTATTTCAGTTCCCATTATTTCTGAGTTCACTGGTCACTCGATATAACTCATTTTTCTAGTTCATTGTTCATGAGATGCACATGACCTATCCAACGCAGCATCTAATCTTAATGACGGACAAGCTTATCATTTTACTTTCTCCTAACATTGTCGCCGTCCCCGATTGCCATGTCGTTTATTTAAAACAGTTAATGTCCAGGTTTCTGTGGCGTACGTGAGCACAGGCGTCACAATACGTTTATTATAAAGTGTGATTTTAAATTGGTGACTTTGTATACGGGATATAAAATGTTTTAATAGACCTATGTAGCATTTGTTCGGTTATAGATAGATTGTGACAAATTATATATGGAAAACCACATCCGCTATAGATAGACCGTGTCTCTTTCCCTCTCTCTTGGGCATGGACATAGCATATCATAGCACAGTAGCACAGTGGCGGAGGGTGGATGCAGACTGGAGATTTGACATAAACAGTAGGTACACACTTAAGTCATATTTATTTGTTTTCATTGAACTAAGTATACAAATTTTATATGCTGTTGTTTATTTTTTTCAATTCGATTAAGACGGTACTTCAGTGAAACGAAAAATAATTTTCAATTATAGGCGCGACGAAATTTTGGACTCGCTGGCAATCGGAGAGCGAACGTCGAGCTGTGAACACGTCAATTTGTTTCGTGATGGCGACGGGGGTATTAATTCTTAAATCGTGTAAAGGTGACTTAAAAACGTTACCCATTTTCTTGAAAAAGAAAACATGTCAATGAATATATTATTATTGTTACTAATAGAACAATAAACAGAACATTAAATGGACGCATGTTGGATTTATATGACAAATTATATTTCGTTCGGCACGCGTCATTTGCACAATCCGCGCATCGCCTAGCCACGATCTTTTTAGACCATGCCTCAACTGAGGTATAGCCTTAAACAATGCCTAAAGCAAAGCATAATAGAAAAAAAATATTCTTCTATCTATCTGGTTTGATTTTGGTTGGCAGGGTTTAATCGAATTTTAAAAACTAACCTAAGTTAGATCTGCAAGTTGTATTCTTAGATCAATGAATACAAATAGGTATGACTTTCAAAGTTTAGTGTGCATTATTATGTCGGATTTCCACAGCATACCTTCGCCACCGTAATTATAGCAGTACCAACCAAAGTTTAATAGTATAATTTTCATTAACTATTTTTTTTATTTGACGAATAATTCACAAGATTTAAGATTTAACATTCTAATAATTATTGAACATACATTATTTTGAAAACACTGAGATAATATTTTTTTTTTTCTTTTCTTTTATTTTGTTAACTGCCAATTCATGGTCGAACTGCATTGTATTGTTGTTTAATTTAATAAAACGCATTTTTTTGTAGTACTTATTCCATTTTTAATCAATAAATTAGGACCGGTTTCGAACGCTTCAGAGGGACATTTTCAACTGAATAAATAATGAATTTCAGTGATGTCATTGATTAAAAGTGGGATAAGTAGGTAAAAAAAATTGCGTTTTGTTAAATTAAACAACAATTTAATAAATTATAAAAAATTAAACATTAGTTAAAATTTCTCGTAATTGAGTATGACTCCTTTAACATTGTGGTCAATGTGCGTGGGCGCGATACCCGAGAGATGCAGGTTCGATTCAAAACGATTTTTTCTATTGGTTATAACATATTTTCTCAGAAGTGTTTTCAAAAGTATGTACGTTATATAATCTTAAATTTCAATATCGATTAATAATGATAAAACTATATATTTTTTAATTAATATATTGTGTATGTGGTATTAGCGCGTGTAGCTATCGAATTAGATAGATCATTATCTTCAGCTGATATCAAATTGACAGTGTCTTATAAAAACAATAGCGTATTTTCAACTAAGTAAGGTACGATAATTCATTTTCCGTACACGATAAAATACAATCGTCGTACAGCTTTTGCAGTCGAACGGCCGCTGACCGAAACACGATTCGCCGAGCCAAGAACTGAAAACACTTAACTCTTTTTTAGTACGAATCTGCCCGTCGCTCTTGACTTACGTGTTTTATCGTACCTACCATAAACAACTCGCACCAAATCGTGTTATCATAGTGAAAAGTATTCGCTCTTGATTCGCGTTGATGTAGGTGCATAACTCCGCGAACGAGTTAAGTTTTAACTTAAAAGTATTACAAACGAAATTAATCGGTGTTGCAACGGGAGAAAAGGGTAATAATTACTAATTACACAAGTGAAATTTACCTGATATATAAATAAAACTTAACCGTCTAAAATTGTTAAGTATTTAATACTTTAAAAACTCAAAAGTGTTTCGTTTGTTTATTATGTTTATTTCAAGTGTCTGTGTTTGTTTTTTTTTTTTTATTGATTTATACAAAATCTTTCAATTTAATTAAAATACTATGTCATTCCACGTTTGTATATTGTATTTTTTTTAAATGTTATTATTACACAATGCATAGTTTATATTACGTTATTTTCAAAAAATATCGAGTAGAAATAATTTGATAGTGTATTTTTATCACAAATATTGGAATATTGATTTTTTTTTTAATAATTAATGAAAATGCAAAATTTAATTTAAGGGTCTTCAAGTAGGCACCTAATTTACTGTATGTGTAAATATTATTAAGATAGCATCTCTCATTTTTTCGATGCCTCTACCTACATTATACAACAAGGAGGTTCCCCGATGACAGTGTAATGGGGGAAATATTATTACAAAAAGTGGTGAAACGTAATTTGAAATAATTATTACATTTTATAATATCTTTCAATATATAAATAATATAAATATTTTGTCAAAGTGACTGCGAATAATAAAAGGGTTGTCAATTAAATAATTATAAGTATTGGGTTGTTCCTTCCGGTACTAATATCTTCTCCTGATTAGTATGTTTTTGAGGTGTTCTAAACGTTTATAATATAGTATCTTCAATAATGAATGCTAACTTCAATCATTACACGATGAATTAAATAAATAAAAAATGGTTTCACTCATTATAATTATTTATTAATTAAAAAAAACATTGCTCAAGAAACCTTAAATTTACGTTCACGTAATAATATATGCCCTGCGATCTTCCTATGCCTTCGAGCCTATGGCGCATTGTATTACATCGACAACACTTTGGTTTGCTATCTTACACATTTGTTTATTACGTTATACCCAACATGCATATCTCTATGTCGCGTTTTGTTACTTTACGTGTTATTGAATTTACGGTTCATATTTCACATTCATACGCCCAGTACTGGAATAACACATTGGTTAAGCCACATAAAATATTAATGAGATATAAATTTGAAAGCCAGTCCCATAAATAGAGCAAGACTTTTAAACCACCTTTGGTTTACGACTTAATCACGGCTGGTCCACAAAACACAATAAATAATGTGTGTTCTGAAATATTACGAATATTGAATGCGCGTTTCGTTTACGGGACAAACCTTAGTGCATATTATGATGCTGGCGTAACTATTGGAAAAAGATATATTATTCAACATAATATGTTTAAGTTTATTCCATATTTCTCCACAGTCGAGAACTAAACCTTTTTAAATTAACCCATAACTCATTAACTCATTTCCCATTATTTTTGTGTTCCCCGGGTTAAACACTTTACTCTCAGAAGTGATTTTCTTAGGTAGACGTTGTTTGTGATCGAGATTTCTCGATTAATATCTCGAGAATTCAAGATTTTTTTTTACCATATTCATATCATTCCGGACGGAAGAATTAAAAATTATTTTGATGAAAATTCACAGGAAAATTCTCGAGAAATCAGTCCTCAATCGCAAAGTCTCCAGAATCAAATACATATTCTTGAATTCGAGATTTTTCCGTTCGAAGGTACTTTTACATAATTTCCGTATTGCTCGGGCTGAGTTTCATTTACATTTTACACGAATTGATTTTGAGTTATTTGGTCGAGGTTTAGTATTACAGGTAAATAATAAGTAACATGATCAATCAGTGTACATGCATTGAAAACCTACCTGCAGATGTCAATACTAAATACGCTGGTAATGCAAAAAATCTTTTTTTTTACAAATCAACAGTTAACTAAAAAAATCTATATCATTTTTAAATGGTGACAGGATCTAATAAAGATATACCGGGTGATATGATCGAATGTACATAATTAGAGAGATACACTTTCTTTGATGATTCGTCTACCTGAGACGAAAAATAATGGTGGTAATCCCAAAGTTGGTCGTGAATCCAGCCCCTCACCTTCAAAGTTGAATTGCAAAGGCATCGTGCGAGTCAGTGTTGCCAACTGTCGTTGACAAAAACATCCCAGACGGGGTACGAAAACAAGCTATTTGGCTGGAAAAAAATGCTAGATTTTGTGAATATAAAATTGCAAGTAAATTTACATATTCTACCAAGAACGAAGTCAATACCTTTGCTTTAGCGTATCGAAAAAAGTGCAAAAATCGAAAAAAAATGTCGATAGGTACGTGTAAAAACCACACATTTTAACAGAAGTATATTTCAAAATTGACAACAAAATACTTATATTGTGTCAACGGCGTTCAAGTTTCGTTTTATGTTTGAAGATGAGAGCTTCTTTCTTGTAGGTCAGACATAAATAATTAAAGAACATACCTTTTAGTTGAATAATTGTTAATTATTATTTTATATAAGTACGTGGTGATTCGAAATAATATACAAAAACGTTAATTAATAATGCATGAAATTGTTTCATCGTGTTTTATTTCTCACTAAAATTGGTACCGACCTACCTGCATTAGGTATCCGATGTCCAATAATTAGATGCGCATGAAAATAAAACAAATATCTAGCGTTTTTCAACACATTTAAAACGCTAGTAAAAACGCCACAATATCTAAAAATGCTAGATCTGGCAAGATGCGAGCGGTTTAGTTTATATGAGAGACGCAGTTTAACTTTAAATAATATTATTAAATAAAGCTGGCTATTGGCTTCAAGAAATGTATGATACCAAACAGTTTATTGGTTTCATTGTATTTTATATATACATGCCATAAGACGCAAAAGTCTGAGGTAAGAACACAGTGCACTAATATCTAAGATTTAAATGTAAATTTAATTGTCATTTCGAAAAATACTGTCTTGCTTTTTATTATTGGGTATTATTAATACAAAGATTATTCATTTTTATTTTATTTATGTTATTCACTAATTATAATTTTAATAGTAGTTATAACTCGATGTCATTTTTATGTGTCTGCATCGCTTAGTTGCCATATTATTATAAACAGATACGTATGTACATTATTTCATTGTATACCAGTATTGTGATGTTTAAATCGAAATTTAATTCAAATATCTTGTAATTCTAATAATATAATAAGTATATTATAATGTGTAGATTCTCCAAAAACTAGTTTTTCCCCCTCCCGCACGACAACACTATTCAGATTTTATACATTTTTTTAATGGCCTGAGTCTCGTGATTTTATCTTCTTATGCACCGAAACTTTCATAACATTTATGAATTCTATTTTTCGATTTTTACCAAGGTTTGCGTAAATAAAAAAAAATCAATTTAAAAAGGTTAAAATTCTTAGCGGCGTAAATTGTTATTAAGTGTGAATTCCATGACAATTATTATAATATTTATTTTTGTATTAATAGACTATAATAATGTTGGTTTCTATTATAAGTCCACTCCGTTGATGATGTTTTTCGGTAAATTACATATTATCCTTTAGCGTTTTCCTCATTGTGGGTTCCTGATTTTTTTAAAGATTTATAATTCTTGTATTCATCATTATCATCAGCCGGGGTCGATCCACTACTAGATGAAGGCCTCCTCTAGCTCCTTACACTCATCTCAGTCCCTAGTTATTCACTGTTACGTACATCCACCGAAATTTATGAGTTCTTCTATCCAGCGGATTTTCGGGCATCTTTATAGTCGTTTAGTGCCATTTCTTCTGCTTGGTGACCTATATCACATCGCGTACCCTTGTCTGATTTCTTATTCATTGAATTATTTTTTCGTTTTTCCGCGTTATGCCCAAAATGCACCATTCCTTGCCACGTTGCGCTACTCGTATTGTAAATATAATAAGTAAACGCACAGTATTTTAAATGTTTATATTTAGAAACATTACTTCTAGTTTTCCAGAGGTTTAAACCATTTTCATGAATCGACAACGCCGAACCGAAAGTGATTGATACTTGTTACTTTCATTTTTTTTCTTCTAAATGTACAAACCATCCTTCGACTGAGCCAAAGGCATGCTACAAGTTGTCGCGTTTTAAATTATGCTACTTAATCTCCGAAATTCGATTGGTAGAGATATGGACAAAATACGGCACCTCAAAAATATTCAGTCAGCCTTCTTGAGTCTTACCGGTTGCCGTGAAGAAAATGCAGGACGGGTTGAGACTATTGTGAAGCATCTGGCCGAACCAGGCCCAACGTCGTTTATTCACTCTAGCGTGACTAGATGAGACTCCATGTTCTGCTTTCTTTTCTCCTTCGTTATTTTCAAATTCATATCCACCGCATACCCAGTATCCGAACATTATGAATTCCCTATAAGTAGATGGTATTATGGACGATGTGCAGGTATACAATATCGAATATAAGCTACGTTAATGAAGAAACGGTTATCGAATCGAGACACAGACTTTAGATTTACAGAGTTATTATGCGGTAAAAATACAGTAAAAGAAAATCGGACTGTTTAGGTGCAAAAGGGAGGTACTGCCAGCTGGTGTCGATATGTGACGAGGCACTGTTTTCATGTTGCCACACAACTGTACAGAACATGTCCGTTCGATTCTATTCTATTCTACCATCAGTATTTTAAAACTACCCTAGCTCAAGTCCGATACGCCACCATCTACATAAGCATCCCCATTGTAGCGTTTTGACTGGAGGAAAATCGGTTAAATGTCATTGCAAAACATACAGTTTTTTTCTATTTATAGGGTCAACGGAAAACTATTTGTAAATTTAATTATTCGTTTTTATTGAGTGCGTGTCAGTTTCAAGAAATTATTAATAATGTAGGTAAGTACTTATATCTACCTGCCTAAGTACATTGAATGCGTAAATCGCAAAAAGTTGAAATTAAATATTTCATGAAATCCGCCGATGTTGCATTGTTATTTCAAGAAGTGGCACACCATTTTTTTGATCTTGTATTTTTTGCGCGGTCAGCATTATGATATTATTAACTTGTCGTAGATGAAATACATGCTTACTATTGCGAAATCGTTAAAACTAAAATGTATGGAGTTGCAATATAAATATTAGAGAATGTTAAAAACGTTTTATTGCCTTTGACGCTCTGAATTTATTATCTTTGGATATAAAACTTTCCCTGTATTTACTTGAGAGATTGTGTTGCTCGCGGTCGTTATTAATTCTTCTGCTTCTCTCGTCTCCGCGTCAATGTTACAGCTAAACTCATCTGGTTAATGTCTTGGCCACGTCATTGGTCTTTAACATGGCTTCCTCGGTTCACCTGGACACAGTATGTCACACAGCACACACAGAAAACGGCTCTTTGAATTATTCTGCCCCGCTATATAGAAAGACAGTGTCTTGGTGAGTGAAATGAGAACCCAAATTTTAAACTAGGTACCTTTTCTCTTATATTATGTAAAAGTATTGGATTGTTTTGATATAATCTCTAAATACACATCATCATAATCATCATCAGGGGCGCGACAACCCGGTGTGGGTCCTGGCCTCCTGCAACAGCTCCCTCCACCTGTCCCTATCCAGTGTAGCTGCTTTCCAATTTGGTACCCCTAGAACACGGCAGTCATTGGCAGCTCCATCCAACCCCCTATCCAGTGTGGCCGCTTTCGAATTTGGTACCTCTAGAACACGGCAGTCATTGGCAGCTCCATCCAACCAGCGTATCTTTGGCATGCCTCTTCTACTACGCCCTATTGGATTGCCGGACATCACTCTCTTTGCCGGTCCATTGTCATTCATACGGTGCACATGACCTAGCCATCGAAGTCTCCCAATCTTAATTGATTGGACTGCGCTGCAATCTTCGTATAGCCCGTAGAGCTCAGCATTATATCTTCTCCTCCAATTGGGACCGTCCCTGATCGGTCCATATATACGGCGGAAAATTTTCAGGGCTTATTCATTTCGCAGAGTTAATGTCCAGGCTTCCGATGCGTAGGTGAGCACTGGCTTTACAAGTGTCTTGTAAAGAGTGCTTTTAGTTCGGCGAGATAGTATGCGGAACTCTAAATACACAGTGTCTGTTAAAAAACACTTGTATTTTTACTTATCAGGGCGGAATTGACATGCTTCACATCACCAATTGAAGGGTCCCGTGATACTCTCGATTAAGACCGAGGGTGGTACGGGGCGGGTTTTGGTGGAGGGCTTATAACTTCAATGTTATTTGAATTAATTAATGATATAAATATTTTTTTTTCTTGGCGCTTTTTAGCAATTCCCACTGTTTCCGGTTCCTTGCCAAACTCATCCACAGTATCACGGCCCCCTCCTCCACACAGTCAATCTAAATATTTGTGATTTCACTAGGGTTTCTACGTGGTCTTAATCTTTGGTGTATGGTATTATATCAATATGGCCTGCCGATCGCAGTCTTTGCGACGGGCAAGACCTTTCAATCATTTGATGTTCACCTGGGTTATCCAGCTCATGTCCATAGTTATTCGATAAACCCGATTTTTCTAATGTGGTGGAGCAAAGACTGTTAATAATTTCTCTTTTTACTCTGGGTCAGGTACTATTTTCCACTGACATTATTATGGTTATGTAGTTATATCAAAAGTTTTCTTCTTAGACACAGTATTTTCGTTCTCCAGCATCTAAATAATGAAGGTTAATTAAATATAACAGATATTTTAGCTTGTGACGTTATTGTAAGGTGTTTTTTTTTTATCTCGGTGTAACCCCGTCAAAAAATCAGAAAAAACAAGTGTGCGAAGCTTGCTAAAAATGTATTTACAATTATAAATGACTTGCAGCTAATTCAATCGTTAGTTTATGTATCTAATAACTGTGTAATAAATCGAAAGCATGTCGGCTAGTCGTTCTCCCAAGATACATAACTTCCTGCACTTTTTGATGCCAAATATATTAGGTAAATCACCTGTTTTCCTCGTTATACTTATTTTTCTTAATATGTAGGTATCATGTCATGTTGTGAACGTTTTGAATTTGTAATTTATTATGTTCACTCTTCTCGGTCGTTCCCTCATGGCTGAGAGACTTTCCACCCCTCTCGATCCTCTGCTTCTCTCAAGGCAGAGTGAAGACCGCTCCCAGTCAGCTCCTTCACTTGGTCACTCCAGCGCTCTTCCTCTGCTTCGCCTTCCATGGTGGCTACCCAAAACCACCAGTCTCTCCAGGTTATCTAAAAATGTATTTAATTGTTCACTCGTGTAAAGAATAATTAACTTTGAAAATTAAGGCCCCACATTCATTGAAGAATGTTTCCTCAACATCTTTGGGTTTCGCGAGATCAAAAGAATAAGTTTCCCCTTTTGGCGCTGTTTTAAGATTCGTAGTGCCCAACAGCTGATTTGTACATAATTTAATATCGAATGTTAAATGTTACAAATTTTCCCGCCCATTAGTCATAAAACTAATTTCGCATTGGGGATTATGCACAGGAATGTCAGACTGCGCGTCGTGTGAGAATGCAGTGTTACCCAATTGATTCGGTTTTATTCCACTTGACCACCGAGCATGGCTGCGCTGCACTGAGCCAGCGCTGCCCAACCACCTGTGCATGCGGGCTGCAACACGAATCATTTTTTTGCGCACCGTCAGAATTATTTCAAGTATTTTGTTAATCATACAATACAACTTATTATTAATATAGATAACATTTACGTATTAGGTTTAAACAGTATTATAATATAAAATGATTCTCATAAACGACTCTTCTCGTATAATCTTGGTTTGACAGGATCCGCTCATACAACATTTATTCTTTCGTAAAATTGAACCCTACCTGTAGTGCAATATTATTATATTAGTATTAGTATATAATTAAAAATTAACTCTACCTAAATTACAAGAAGAGTGATTATTTAAGATTTTAGTCAGCTCCAACACACATACACTTTAATATCTAATGGTTAGGGTGCTAGTTAAATATTATACACATTCTTGTGAACTCAAGTCACTATACTTATAAAAAGGAGAATTACCGCGTGTGTTTAAGGGTTGGTGGTTATTTTAATAAACATCAATTTATGTGGATTTGTTTTGCTTTTGAATAAGTACTTGCTCTGGATCAAACATGTCATTTTTTAAATGGCTTTGCATTCAAACATGCACTCGCTGCTTCAGAAACGGGCAATCTTGCACTACCGTGGGACCGATTTTAAATTTATTTATTTTTCATGTGAACATGACAAATTACAAATTTAAAGCGTGCACGAGTCACAGCATGACTTAAAAAAATAAGGGTTACAATATTTAAATTTAAAAAAACTGGGTAATATGAGTATATATATTTTTTACCACGTTTTTATTAGCTAGTATTCTTATTTGTCCAGTACTAATTTTTTCTTGTGTGTCCAGTACATATTTTTTCTTGTTTGTCCAAGATTTTTATTGGACGATTGAAGATTTTTACTTCCCGACTAGCTAGACATTTGAAACTTTTAGAATATATCAGAACACGACGATAGTGCATTATTTTAAAACTTTTAGCCATTTTTAAGCAGAATTGAATTCATTTTCACTTAATTCTGTTTGGTATGGAAAGTTATTATTGTTGGTTGCTAAGGGGGTCCTAGCAACTAAATTATTAATATATACGTGCGTTACTATGGAAATCAATAAGAAATGTCAAAATGACATTTCAGTATTCTATATTTATTCAGTATTTCTATCAATTACAATATAAAGTTTTTTACATAGAATTGTCAAGTTTATATGATTCAACAAAAAATTTAAAAACGTGGTATGTAAAAAGTTCTTTTTATCTTGTAATTATTAAATATTTATTATAGAAGCACATCGGGTGAACTAATCTGAATGGTTACCAAACCTGTTAAGATGATATCTCCACAACGTCGTGATAGTCGTATGCACCCACTTAGAGGTGATATGAAGAAGGAAGACATCATTAACACCCAGGGCCTCCGAATAGTTAAAGGCCCTGGAGTCCTAAAAATAAATTGAAAAAATCCATATAGTAGCTTTGAGCACCATTTTTTTTATCAGTTGCAGTTTTTTTTGGGTCGCGATCCAACCCTATTAACACCATCGCCTCCGCTTTCCGATTTACTTTTGACAAAACATAAATTTCACTTGTGGCCCCTTGAATGTATACAAAAAATCGGCGGCAGTCGCATAAAAGTTGAACTGCCCTGTATTATGACATGTTTGTTATGTTGATGTATGAAATATTTGAAACGACGTGCTGTTATAAGTAAACACATACTATTATAGCATCATACAGCAGTGCATCATTAAATTGTGCATTATTTAGTTTTACATAAATAATTAAAGGAATTTTTTGTACTGCATTACAACAAATAAACAAAAACCAGTGTTGTATTACACGTTTAAAGTAAATACTTTTGTTTACCATATAGGTATTTCTATGTATTCAGTTTTAATGTCACGTCAATAAGTACTTATTTTTATTCATATTTTACTTTTTCTCTTAGTGCATAATATATTCAGATTCTATCAACGTTGTCAGCTTATTGTTTTTTTCTTGGCAGGTCTTATATTATTATCATAGCATATATCTTGCAAAATATGCATCTGGCGTATTGCGTTAAATCTAGCGTCGCCTTTTTTGTACCTCGGGATTGATTTTTGTGTTTGATTTTAAGGGAAAATTAAACAAAGGTATCGTCCGAAATATACATAACCACTAGAAAAAAACTTTTTTGAGTAAAATACGACGCCCAGTGGGATTCGTACCGTCGCTCGTGTGTGTGCTCTACCAATTAAGCTATGTGCGTTCTATCTAATTGTGACGAAATTAACTAGCAGTTTTTACATCGCTTTCTAAATTGCATTTAATTTTTGGCAGTCGGCTTTTGTATTTTAAATCAAAGTATTAACATTAACTTAATTAATTTATTTAAGAAAACAAAACATTATGGACATAACAAATCTAAATTCAAGACGTACACATGAGATTTACATTATAACAAAATATAACCCTCACAAGATAGAAAAAGAGAATATATAAAATAATAATAAATAAAATTAAAATAAAAACATACTTAAGTACAATTTTATACAGAAAAATTAAATTTCGGATACAAAATACATAGCACGTCAACGAAAATATCTACGTCTTTGGGGAGCGCATTGACTAGTCTTGCACCCCTCGCTAATGGTGCTTGATAGGCTTGACACGAGGAAATGTTTCCGATCCAGAATAAGTCATGGCTGCGACCACGTAGGTAATTGACAGGCGCATGTGAATTCAAATTCATTAGGACACCAGGATTGGAAACCATCCCTCATGATAACAGGCAAAAGTGTTTCATGAGCAGAAGAGACCTGCGAGATTCAAGAGAGTGAAAAGTAAGCATGCCTTGTAGAAAGGCAGTCGGAAAATAATCATTTGACGAATTATCGAAAGGACAAAAGAAGGTGACAAAATATACATTTTACTTGAGAGTATGTATGTTGAACGTAAAACATTTCACCGTGGCACAGTTCGCCGTGAGCTTTCTTATCGGAAAGAGATGACCGTATACTATACGGTCTCCAATTTTATTAGATTTAATATGAACATTCATTCAATCTTCATAGCTGATTTTGCCAAAATTCATGAATTCAAGAATGACAACATAACCTAACAAATAATCCAGTATATCGGCAATTTTCAAATTTTATTTGCTGCTGGCTTCTTGTAAAGTGTAAACCGAAAAGAACCGTGTTTTATTTAGACATGAATTTTATGTCAGTACTATTGACCCAAAGAGGTTAGACGGTCTTTAATATACGGCCATATATTTCCGATACAACATTTTCACGATGAAGTGTGATTCGGCGAACTCCATGCGTACAAGTTTCCAGACAGGATGTAGAATAGCATTTTTTTTGTTGTAGATCTGTGAATAACCTAATTTACCGATAGTAAATAAAGAGCTTTATGAGTATCGCTGGATATGCCGCCAGCACGTGGTATCATAGATGTAAGTTATTGTCCATCCGGAAAACTCTTCTCATCGGTCAACGCTCAGCATTACTTGCCCTCACTAAGGCTTATAAGACGACTTCTACCGACGCGTTGCCTGTCCTTGCTGGAGTGCTTCCGTTAGACCTGCACATTCAGGTCCGTGGTGCCACGACCGCCTTGCTTGGGGGTCTGGGGGGCGGAGGTTGGCGGTATCTTTATATCGCCGCCTTTAGGTCTTGGATCCATGAGCCGGTGCGCTCGAAAAGTTATTGCACGCGACCTGGCGTATGACACGGCGCTGCGTGTGTGGCAGGGGCGATGGACCACTTCTTCCAAGGGTAGACAAACGCATTTGTTCTTTCCTAATATTAAGTGGCGCATGGAGATAACCAGATTGACTCCAGACCATTGGACTTCTCAGTTCTTAACCGAACACGGTGGTTTTGCCTCCAAGCTCTGTCAGCTTGGCCTAATAGAATCTCCGACTTGCTTATGTGGCGAATTGCAGGATGCCGATCACATCCTCTGGTAGTGTCCCTATATGTCGGTTGCAAGGGAAGAGCTTCTCAAGTCGGTCCGACCCTCAGTTGGACCGGTCGGCCATTGCGACTTGGTATCTACGAGGGAAAATTTCTCAGCTTTTAAAAAGTTTGCGGCATTATACGGCAAGCGAGAAGGTCTTTTCTCATCGAGAATTGACCGTAATACATTATATGGAATTAGGGATCACGCACACTCTAGTGCACGCCAACCAAGGTCTTGGGAAGTTGCTCCTGGGACACTTTCGGCACAAATTTGAACAGCGCCTATCGTTCGTTACGCCACGGTATACGCCTGCATAACGGGTGTGGAGACGTGGCGGGTGGTGGAGGGAAAAGCAAGTACCTAAAGAGCTTCGTATCATCGATTGTTTGTAATATCTCCGGTCGGATGACGTACATATTATATTGGAGTTGTTATGTTATTATATATCTAATGTTTGAGGCTTTCACGGTTGTTTTTTTTTTTAGTAGATTTTTGGGTTTTTACCGTGTGTCCTTCCTCCTTCTTTACTCGACGTTTCGGGCTCGTTGCAGAGATCATTATCCCAAAAATCTGTTATTATTATAAATCAGTTGTTTTTATAACCAATTAAGTACATATGTTAAAATTTCCGTGGTACCTATATTTCGTGTTACATTGGAGGTTTTAACAGGGCGACGAAAATAAATTAAATTTATGTTTGAAATTGATCGGACCGATCAATAATGCGAAATGTCTTTCATAATGTCGTAGTTTAAGCCCATTGTAGTGTGACATGTGATTTATTGGTGTCGAGCACAACTGTTTCACTAGACTAGAATCTAGATATATTACTTTATTATAAAGCAATGTTCGTGTGTCTCGGCGAATCATTTTCTCCAAAGGCGTGCATATTATTGAAACTGAAATATTAATATTATCTATTATCGTGCAGAAAAAATAGATTTGTTTATACATTTGTGTGAGTTTCCTGGATTTTCTCGCAGACACAACCACTAACCACACGCCCCGCACCTCACTCGGATCGCATCAAACGCAATAAAGAGGCATCAACAGTTCTTAACGCCTGGGATGCATCAGGAAAAGTCATTTTAGACTGAGGTTGTTACACACTCAATAGTGTACTTTGACTGAGGTTAAATTGACGTATTTAATAAATTATGCCCATAAGAAAGAAAGCAGCACGGAGAACTAACAAAAATACCCTACACGGTTTGCATGATACGTGATTATGAAGTTCAGAAAGCTCCCTGCTGACCGTTTACACTGACTAATGTTCTTACACAGCGTACTACATACCGCGCCCCACCGATTCCACACCACATTCTTCAAATTCCGCGGAGTGATTCTCACCACATTTTAAATACATAATTAATAATTACATTTTTCTTCAATTCTCTTGGGCACTCATTTCACTTATCGTCAAACTGTTTTTTTTCTTTCTACGCGATGGTAAGGAGAAACTACGCCTCAGTTTAAAGCGCTGGGATTCACATCCTCTCTTTCCCGCGCTCCTGCGGCATACCGTTCGTGATGCAGTACGATTTAACTGATAATTTAACTGACATTCATGCGGGCTTATCAGTGGTTAAATTGAATACGACTTTTACGTTAGCTGAATAATGAAATAAACATAGGAATTATTAATGCTTCTCCTTCAAAATCTCAATTAAATCATATTATTTTACAACTGGAAGTATTAATTTTCTATGGGGTCGACGCTTCGGACATTCCTGTACTAAATCTTTAGAATCGTAAGTTTTTTTTTATTTCCATGATATTTTGAAAATTAGTCGATAAACGTACATGAGTGAGTGAGACTCCATGATTCTGCTCTATAAGTCATGAGAATAGCTGAAGCATAGCGTACATACACATAAAAAATTATAGGGATTGATTTTATGTTAGGTTTTTTATAGACTAGTCAAATTAAATGCATTTGTCGCCGAGTATGCAGTATGCACTTCACTGATTTTCACTCTGCATCATCGCAGTAAAGCGATAATTTAAATTTAAAACCAGTGTGGGAGTAGGTAATTCAGCGTTTAATTTTATTATACATTGGTAGATAATGACACCGTCTGTCTTTGTGGGTCAATGTCAAAATTTCGCACCGGCCTGTCGCAACGCACTGTGGGATCAGTTGTTTTTTTCTTTATATGTATATCTCCCTACCAGGGAAATTTTATCGAAAATTTTCGGTCATTTAAAATTGTAAATTTTGTCAAAAAGTCACTGTTGCAATTCGTATGGTGACAAGGTGAAGATGACAATATAAACATAATCAAATTATCAAGAGTTACTGGCATATTAAATGTCTTTGTACCCATGCATAAATAAAGGGTTATAATTTTATTGCTAAATGCATGTTGAGTGTTGCTCCAAATAGCGAGCACATTTCCCACGATGTGCGCCCCATGAGATTTAAATTTGTCGACCCTTCGTGATAGTTCTCCCGACTGTAAGTTTCCGTACAAATTGTAAAAACAATGTATAGATGTAAACTTTTAATACCCACCCCTACGTTTTTTGTTGTTAACTAATAGCGTCAGCTTTTTTTAAATGATATGTAATGGTCGTCATCAGCATAATTTAAAAAAATATCATCTCCCTCTAACGCATGTAGGTACCTAAGTAGCATTTGACAATACACTTTGTATGGGTGGCATTAAAATGTGCTTGCCAAAAGCTACACCGATGCAGCGCCACAACTCCGCTGTCTGGATGCAGGATAAGTAGGTATTGGCAATACGCAGCCGGACTATATTCACTGCTGCAGGGCCCCCACATCGTGAGGCGGGACCCCCCTACCTATCGCTAAGGTTAAAGGCACTATGATGTTCTACAGTGGCGTTTTACAAATGGAGTTCGAGGTCTAATAAAATTCAGTGTATTTTTAGCGATTTTTGAACACATTGAATTATGCCACCCCCCTTGCTAACACTCACTTAACTCTAAAATATGATATGTCGTATTCAGGCAGAACTCAACAATCCGACATTAGTATTAGCATTAGGGGTCGTCCATAAAAGACGTCACACTTCGTTAAAAATAAATTATCCCCCATTTGTCTAAATTACGTCGCATTTAAAAACAATCATAAATTCTAATGGATTCAAGCTCTGTACTATTACAATTGAGTCGTTTTTTTGTGACCCGGGCTTCGCCTTTCGGCATCTTCAGGCGCCGTGTACACTCACCAAAGGTAAACACACACTAGTGTGTGTTTTTACCGTGTTTTTACAGTGTGTGTTTACCTTTGGTGAGTGTACACGGCGCCTGAAGATGCCGAACGGCGAAACCCGGGTCGCAAAAAACGACTCAATTGGAATAGTACAATCCATTAGAATTTAAATTCAAATTCCATCAAGTACCTTCAGTCGATAGTATTAATACAATCATAAATGTTGACAGTGAAAAAATTAGTTTATATTATGTTGATTTTGCGACTTCACATCTTCTATAACCCCCTTCGTCATATATCATAATATCATAGAACTCTTTAAATAAAAAAAATGGACTATTATTAAACGATACTAATAGTTGGTCATTTAAGAGTTTACATATTATTATTTTACTATACTCGCGATTATTTTCTCCTGGTTCAATGAGTTGTTTGGTCGCCTACTTAACCGGTTATTTTTTTTATATATTTTGCAAACCTTCTGCAGAATATCGTCAGTCATCGAACTTAGGCCTCGTTATTGTTTCATTATAATTTATATTGTTATTGTTTAGAAATAAACGGAAGCAACAGACTGTATAAGCTAATATCAAACCGCCTCTCGCTGCTAAACACTTCCTCGAGGAAATTTATTTAAATTTTATTCAAAACAAACGAGCCCGATAGTCACGCGATTCCGTTTTATTTACACAACTCGAGAGTGCCTATTTTTGTATTATTATGTTCAAAAGAATGTTTAAAAAAAAAAACAGAATTACATTTGAAGTTATTGTTTAGATTCGCCATTTCGAGCGCGTCTGGTTAATATGCGGACGATTTCCTCAAACGTCACAATCGAACCGATTATTGAATCGTTTACTTGTAGTTAAATTAGATTTTTCGAATGCTCGATATATTGCAGCATACTTAACGAGAGGGTCGAAGGATGATTGAGGAAAAGCATTCGTAATTATTGCTAGTCGAATCGTAATCGTAAGTCAGATTCAGTCTTGGATCAAGACGCACGTATGCGGACAATAATAAATACTGTATAAACCAGTGGCGAAGGGTGGAGGTAGGCTGTTGAGATCCGCCATAAATAGTGCACACTGAACTTTGGCAGTTAATTGTATTTGTTCTCGTTGGAATAAGACTACAATTTACAGACGGTGTTGGTTAGTTTTTAAAGTTCAATTGAACCCTGCGAAAGCCAAGCCATAATAGATAATAGTCAAAAATACTCTTTTATCTATAAAATATCTAAAATGATGCACTTACATCATACATAACTTTGGATATTTTATAGATAGAATATTTTTTTTATTATTATAGTTTGGTTTAGATAGGGCATAGTGAATTTAAAAAAAAATAACCAACAATATGTGTGATATACGTATTCTTAATCCAACGAAAACAATGATAAAGTGTGCACAATTTCGTCGTATCGCCCAAAGTATCAAAACCATTATGTTTTGGTTAGGGAGGGTTTAATTGATGACTAACACAGTTTATTGTGCACTATTTATGGCGGATCTTAACAGCCTACCTCCACCCTTCGCTACTGGTATAAACATGTCTAACAGAATTCTTATAAACTTACGTACCTATTATTGTATAATCGTCTATATATTCTATATTTGTTCTTCATAATATAACGCCACGAGATAATCGACACCAAACTTTATCAGAAATACTTATTTGTTTTCATTGTAGGTACTAAGAATACAAATTTCAGATGGTGTTGGTTAATTCTTAAATGGAACTCGGCCATTATTGATGATATTGGCCTGTGTGTCTCTGATAATTATTTTATAAATCGGGGGCATCCGTTGTTTGTTTTCACAAGGTGCAGAACTATCCTGCCATTAGTAATGCCAATTGGGAGGGCAATAACTATGTTTGGTCAAATCGCTTCGGATATTGATATATTTCACTTACGTGAGGGTGAATGAATATAAGTGGACGTTGTTTTATAAGTTTTTAAGATAGGGTCTATCAACCTAGTTCACTCTGTGTGCTTCCACGTCCCTTAATTTTATTATCTATTTTATTATTTACAAAAATTACCCAGTATTTTTATTTGAAAATTGTTAACACTTACTTTATATCATGTCGTGAATGCTTTGAATTTATAATTTGTCATGTTCATTAATGTAAAATAAATAAATTTTAATTTGAATTTGATTATAATATCCAACTAAGCCCTGACTAAGCCAAACCATAATATTTACAATATATTCTTCTATATATACCTACTATACTACTATTTGTTATTAATTGAGTTAGCATTTACTTGGTAGAATTACATTTTACAAGAAATTAAAATATAAATAATATTAAATTCTACAGGTTTATAGGTACCTGGTTAAACCTGTAGAATTTAATATTATTTATATTTTCATTTCTTGTCATATTTGTTATATTTTATGGTTTGGATAGGCAGGGTTTAAATAAATTTAAAAAAACTAACCAATACCATCTCCAAATTGTATTCTTAGTTCAATGAAAATAAATAAGTGTGACTGACAAAGTTCAGTCTGCACTATTTATGTCGGATCCCAAAAGCCTGCCTCTACCCTTCGCTATTGCTATCTTGTGGCATTATAATACCGTGACACACCGATAGGGATGCTGTCAAGTAGAGTGCCTACATACTGAAATCGCCCTTTTTAATGGCACCAATATGTGCGCAGTTCAAATCTTGCTATTGCTCGTACAGCCGATACGCCACATATTTTTGGTTTGCATTGGACCTTGTTTTCAAATTCAGTATCTTCCTTACAGCTGGAAAATTAAGACGCATTTTTAATCAATGGTATTCTCCCTTACACGCGTTATATAATGGGATGAATACTTATACATTGTTTACGAACTTTTACAGACAAACATTTTGTAATTGTATCCCAATAGATATGTTTCGCAAAATCAATGTTCATCCTAGAACAAGCCCTATCTTTTTCAAAAAACATAACATCTCTTCTCTCTGTCGATTCGCCACCGTATTTTTTTCGGAGCTACGGGGGTTTGTTCCTACCTGAAAGGTTCGAAACAGTTTATTTTCTCAATATTTTCGACCACGCCTCGTAAGTACAATGATATCGCTATCGTATTGTTCTGTTTAATCTGTCATAACAAGGTCGTGCGCGTCGGTCGGTCAGACAGGCCATCGTGGGAGATTTACAGATGGTGTCTGCCGTTCGCATTTTCCCTCTGACACCTCGTTTTCTTTATTCGTTTATTGCTGTCGCGCTGATGTAAGACGAAGTGTCTGTAACCGAAAAAGAACCTTCAATTTCAGTGTTTCCCAAAGTGTGGTACGCGTACCCCCTGGGGTATGGAAAGAGTTTAGTGAGGGTACGCGCTGCACCGGGATTTGGCTGCGCCTGGTGCAAGAAGCATTAATACGTGTAATACCTTAACATCATTCTGATTGCAAATGCAACATGTGTATTATAGCATATAAGCATATGTTTTAACAGAGAAAGTCCTGAAATACATCTTGCCTTTTCCAACTTCATATCTATGTGAAGTCAGCATTAAATTTGTAGACATTAAGTAAAAAAAAAAAAGAAACAGGCTTTTGGATGTGGAGTCGCATCTCAGATTAAAATTAATAACCAGGGAACCAAATTACGATGATCTGTCGTCTCAACATAAACAATGTCATCCTTCTCATTGATTATAATGAATGTTATTTAAAATATAACTTTTATTTGCATATTATTTTATTTATATTTTACATAATAATATTTTGAATGAATTTTATTTTTCGTTTGTTATTATTTTGTTTATGTACTACTAAGTATATGCATTTTTTTTTGACCCCCTCGTACTCAGTGTTACGAAAATTATTAGACGAGGGGTACACATATGTCGAAAGTTTGGGTAACACTATTTGATTCGAATTATTTTCGTGACAACAAACGCCCAATCATTGTTCGTACTAACGCAGAAGCAACCAACCCACAAGATGATTAGGCAACTGGGGAAAATAAACTTCAAACACTTACAAAGCCAAACCATGTTGATAAAAATGTACTAAATCTTCTAAAATTTTAAGGATTGTACAAAACAATGCGATTACAAATAATTTGAACATGTGAACACGGCTTCAAAAGTATTTATCATTTCAGCAAGGCCATTCTAAATAGTTAACACAGTAACACGTTTGCGTTTTATTGCTTCAAAATAACACGGACATCACTCGGATCAATTTCATATACAAGGCGGTTATCTACAGTAATTGAATGAATTAATTACAGATTTAACGGCATACGGCAATTATACAAAATATTACGCCAGACAGTTAACTTTCCGCGATAATTAACTGCCTGGATACTACATAACTACATAAGATATGTATCACCTTTTTATTGATTTTGGAGGTAAGAGTTATGTTAGAATAGCTCTGCATAATGGATAAATAACTCACAGATTTAACTAACGATGTATGCACGTACGGTGGAAACTGATTAAAAATATCGTATGTTAAAAGAATAAGTTACAACAGGCCATCACGTTGATTCTAAATTGATAAAAAAATGCGGGAGGGACCGTTTTTATGGCGCTAAAATATCTGTTCTATTTTACCACGTTTTTATTAGCTCGTATTCTTGTTTGTCCAATACAATTTTTTTCTTGTTTGTCCAAGATTTGTATTGGACGATTGAAGATTTTTAACTAACTTCCCGACTGGCTAGATATTTGAAACTTTTTGAATATATTAGAACACATTCTTTTAATACTTTTATCCATTTTTAAGCAGAATTGAATTCATTTTCAGTTAATTCTGTTTTGTATGGAAAGTTATTATTGTTGGTTGCTAAGGGGGTCCTAGCAACTAAATTATTAATATATACGTGCGTTAATATGGAAATCAATAAGAAATGTCAAAATGACATTTCAGTATTCTATATTTATTCAGTATTTCTATCAAATACAATATAAAGTTTTTATACATAGAATTGTCTAGTTAATATGATTCAACAGACAATTTAAAAACGTGGTATATAAAAAGTTCTTTTTATCTTGTAATTATTTCCCCCTAAAATGCTATAACTACGAGTAAATAGTGAAGACATTTTTTGATAATATGCCAATCGATCGTCAATTTATTCGAACAGTAGTTGTAGGTATGACCAGTTTTCGATAATTTATCTAAAAAAATAATAATGTCGCGTTTGGCGCATACGGTGGTTTCCACCCCCGTCGTGATTGTTTGATACCGATTAATTTAAACGTCCCTTTGCGCTGTCACTTTGCCACACCAATTCACCGCAAAATAAACATGTATGGCCACTTATCTGTGGATTTTTTAAATGTACCTACCTGCAGGCCAGGTGTTTATCGCCAGAATAAAAACGAGGAGTGTCTGGTTATGAGAAATACACCTGGCAAAGAAGCTATATGTACCTAGTAGGCGTGGGCAATGTGTAATAAAAATGTGTATATTTTTGTGACCTCGACCCCTAAAAACTCAATTAAGTAGATAATAAATATTATAGATATTTTTACAAAAATAGACCCCCCAAAACATTTTTCCTTTATGCGCATATTTGTATGCTACATACATAACGAATGCCAGTATAAGCGGGTATTGTATGTATCGATTATTTTAATTATGTAATAAATTGTCTTTCCCCCATGAGTAATTTGACAGTTAAATTAAACACTTAAGTTATCGACTCGAACAGTCGTGTAATTTATTATAAGATATTTGTTTATTTGTGAAATAATACTTAAGGACTATATAGGTACCTTACGTACATAAACATTACATGTGAGTATCTACCTACCTACCTTGATTTCGTAGTAAAACAAATAAAGGCAGGTAAATATACAATAATTATAGGTATTCTTGGAAATTATTTAAATATTATGCAATTCTTCGTTTAAAAAATCCAGTACCTCACCAACCAATTTACAAATATTAAAGTATTATGACATGACATTGTTTTGTTGAATAATTTGCAATATTTTTTCTTATCGAAATGACTGCAGAATTTGTGGGAATGATATTATGTGTGAATTTCTCAAGTTTATTTCCTTTTTATATTTTACAAGCCTCATGAATTGAATATTAAATGTACTCGTACCATGTGTAAAAATGTGTAAATATCTGTGTTTTGAGACCTATCACATCCACAAGTAGTGGTCTTACGCAATGACATTAATATGGACGAATCATCTGAAAAAAAAAATGACACTCACTTTATTGTCGGGTCTGCCGAATGGCATAATCTGTTCTAACGCCATTACAATAAAGGTGATATTGCTATAAATTCCTGATGCATTTTGTTGGGTCTGCCGAATGGTCCGGTTCGAACGGGTTCGCTCAAATGAACATTGACATTAGAAACACTGCTCTAACGCCATTACAATAAAGGTCATATTGCTATAAAATCCCGATGCGTCATATCGCATAATGGAAATTGCGTGACGTCTACCTATACATGCGAATTTACTTGCTAGCTGTATTGAGTGCGTCGTCCATTAATAATGTCATTGGTCTAACGGTCATAATCATTGTGATCGTTAATGTCCGTTTGTGTCATCCGCACTATCTTGTTTTTCAGACATACTGCATCGGAATATTAAAACAAACATAGATGCGCCGGATAGTTGCACCAATTTATGAGTGCCACCGGTTTTTCAGTGTCCGCACATCCTGACTCGTCTCGACTGCAATACGCCGAATATGTCTATGTGATTTTGTTGGTATCCACAAAACACATGTTTATTTAATATACTTACCTCTGCACACAGCTCGAATGCGACATTTTAGTTTAAAAAACGGCTGTTGTCGCTAGTAACAAATTTCACCCGAATGACGAAAATACGAATACGAAAATGTCTTACCGGCTCATGTGCAGAGCTGCTTTTTCATTCATTTCGGCTAGCCGAGTCGCTGTCCCGGCATGACCTTGCCTATGCGCACAGAAAAAAGTTGCGACCATTGAACACAGAATTAAGGGGTGTTGAGTAACAGGCAACCGATCTCGAGTGAGATATAATATGGGATAAACTTAAACACGCATCAAGAATACGTCTTTCTAAGCTTATCCATTGTTCTGACAACTGCTCTCGGTTTATGCACTCATTCAATATTGGTGTATTTGAAGTTTGCAACACACACTATCGCACATCTACAATGTGTGCTTCATTTTCGTAGGACACTCACACATTCAAAACCCTGCTTCAAAGTGAAGTGTTTTGGGGTATAGCCTATCTGAGTTCTATTTATTAATCTCTTCTGTGCTCAAAACTTTAAACTTCTCAAAAATAATGCAATTGCAACAATTTACCACGAGTAGATTATAATGTCGAATAGCAGCGGTGAAGTGGGGTAGGGTTGCGCGCACAGATACACCGTCGCATATCTCATTGAGTTGAACAAAAATCAAACCGAATCGGTCTTTTTCTTAATTCTGCATATTTATCCATTTTTTATTTCCACATTTCACGCTGATGAAGTCGCGGGCTGTCGCTTGTAGTTAATAAGAGTTTTTTGAGTGTAGTTTACAAGTACTGTTATACTAGTTATACCATACTTAGGGACTTGATTCGTTAGGAGTTTAGTATCTACCCACCTACCTACTCACGTTGGCACGTTAATATTTCCATAGTGTTTGTTGACAAGATTATATAGTGTTATAGTATGAAGTACAAAATGTAGTATATATGGGACTCTAGTCCAGGGGTCGGCAGTTTGTCAAATGGAAAGAGCCAAATTGTCAAGGAAACAAGATAACAAAGGTACCAGAGAGCCGCATACATGTAATATAGATAATATGTATAAGGATATGGATTTTTAGGGGGGAAAAGTTTAATATTTTTTATTTTAAAAAAAGTTAGAACGGCGTCCATGCATCGCTTTTGATAGCTGTACTATATGTGGCAAATAGCTACTTATTTTTAATTTAATTCATCCGTTATTCTGCTTCTAAGTTTATTTTTTATTTGGTTCATAGATGAGAATGTTTGTTTGCATATATGTAGAGACCAAAGATTGTGAGGATACCAAAAGCTAGTTTTTTTTTAACGCGTCATATGTTTCAGGCAAACTATTCCATGTATCAAAATATTATTGTTTCTATTTAAGGCAGTCGTTTCATAGCTGTCCACTTGTGCTGAGAAATCAAATTGGATTTCTCTCTTTCGATTTCTTCCAAGCGGCTGGCCAGATCTGTAAATTTGTTATTCAACAGTTCCTTGCATTTATATTAACTGCATCTGGGGTGAACCAGCATCTGTGTCGAGCGGTGTCAAGTTAAGTTAAGTTCATAGACATTAATTTTGAGAGGACTTACGATAAAAGCTAGTTTAGTCTTATTTGCTCTGAACCGGTGAAAACGTTTACACAAAACTATTTTTCTGAAGAACCGCTAACGTCTATGCAAAGAGCCGCTTCTGCCGACCCCTGCTCTAGCCCAGTGGTCGGCAAACTCATTAGTCAATAGAGCCAAATATCAACAGTACAACGATTGAGATATCTTTTGAGAGCCAAATTTCTTAAACTTAAATTATATACGTAGGTAGTAGGTACACTGTTTATTTACTTAATAAAATTTTGTTAAAGTTTTAAATCTAAATTAAACTATAGGTAGGTACACTGAATAAAACTGAATATCATGCGTGAAAATGATCTTATTTATTAATAAAAATTAAATTGTAAGTTAGGTATCCATAAAATTGAATCATGCCAATGACAAACCCTCAATGTGAATAATGGCCTTGCATCTCCTTGGAATTTGGGTAAGTCGGGTTTTTATGTTGTTGTTTTTAATTTTAAGCACGATTCCTGGTTCTCATCAATAAATCGATTTCTCAATTAACTCTTGATTTCCTCTATTGGAAATCTTTTTCCTAACCACAAAACTTGCAATATTAACATTGTTGAAAGATTGTATTGATCAAAATGACGCGCTAATACAGGTAGGAAAGCCATTTAAGTTTTAAATAAACCCGAAAGTCTCGGTCCATTCAACTTTACATGTACGGTTATCCTCTTCCTTTTTTTTTGCTTCTTATTTGTAGCCATGTCAAACATCCCAGAGAGCATTTGTGGCAGAGCCGCACTCAAGGGGCCAAAGAGCCGCATGTGGCTCGCGAGCCGCAGTTTGCCGACCACTGCTCTAGCCTATCTGAATTATATTTAATAATCTGTTCTGTGGTTGCAACATTTGATTTATTTTTATATCCCAGTCGAGACGATTTCGAATCTTCACAGATCAGCGTAATTTACTCCCCCGATAAATTTTGTTAATAACGCATAAAAAAGTCTTCATTTCAATAAATTAAAATATAAAAAAGCACTAATTTTTATTCAACAATTAAATTAAAATACGTAAGAAGGTGATTAATATAACGTGCCAATAGTCGCTGCATATATATATGTTATGCATAATATTATATTTTGTATTTATGCAATCATCCTTAATGGTACATTAGTCAACCTGTTTGGATTAGTGAGTGTCACCAGTTATGGAATCTGTTGCGAAATTTTCATTGACATAATAACACCTAGCCAAAAACAAAGCCTTCAATACGTAAAGAGGTGTCATAACTCATGATAATAATTAATATAGCTCACTTAACTTCACTTCATAGTAAGTATTGATTGGTGCAAAATTGTAAAAAGTAAATAAATAAACATATCAGACTACTTATTAATTCTGTCGACCGAGGCTATTTGATGGAATTTTAATTTAAATTGTAACTGGTTTACGTTTTATACTATTCCATTTGAGTCGTTTTTTTGCGACACGGGTTTCGCCTTTCGGTTTCTTCAGGAACTACGCTCGTTCACCAATGGTATAGGTAAATTATTCTACAGTGGCACCACAGGCGATTCGCGAGTGTATTGAATTGCTTGCGACAATGCATGTTTCCATTTCAATGCCACTACAACTGCATGCCGCGTTTGCCATGCCCACGGTGCCACTGTAAAACGATTTACCTATAAATGCCAGTGGCGAAGGGTGACTTTTGAAAAGAGGTGGACTGTGGAAATCTGAGAAAAAGAGCAGACTTGTCAGGTATACTTACGGAAAATAAGAAGATATTACTACTGATGAATTGGTACACACTAATGACAACGAATCTCTAATTACGAATACTTTTAAGACGACATAGAATTGAGCGATGAGTTATGTATTTTTCTAAACATTTATTCACATCGAAAATCATTAGATAAAATTTATTTTTATTTTTGAAAACAATCTATTTATTTATATGCGATTGAGTGCCATATATTTTTTTAAATACCTATTTTAATTATTAATTGTTTTGGACAAAGCTGCAGTCATAGACGATAATGTTTAAACTTATCGTATTGAGCAGCATATCTATCATATTGATAGATATGCTGAGGTCACGTGACATAAAGTCCATACAAAAAAAGTCAACATTCCTCGGCGAATAATCCGTTTGTTTATCTATCATTCTGCTTATATACCTACTGTAATCAAAAAGATAGAAGATATATTTAGCTACGATTTTTTCCGATTTATACGCGCTGTAAATGTAATTGGTGATGCCAATTGGGACACCGATAACTGTGTTCAACCAAATCGCTCCGAATATTGTTACGCTTCATAGGTTTACTTAGCAGTTCGCTTTCCCTTATTTAACCTTTTTATATTACTCTTCTAATTACGCTGTTTGACATGATAGACTCATATGCTTCGGTGACTATTTTATTTATACAATACTAAAATGTGAACTGCTCTTCCCTTGTCGCTACGGTAACCGTTTGTCCTTTAAATTACTGCGCATTGATCGATATGGAGTACAAACCTTAAGAGAAAATCGTCTGATTGTTTTAGAGATGCCTTTTTAGGATGACGTGAAGAGTCTTTATACACGTAAGGCACCGTGAAACTTTGAAAACCATTTCGTAAAGTGTGTCAAAGCGATAATTTTTGACAATATTGAATGTCCAAACTACATTTAATTTAAGGCTATACCTCAGCTGAGGCATGGTCTAAAAATATCGTGGCTAGGCGATGCGCAGATTGTGCAAATGACGCGTGCCGAACGAAATATAATTTGTCATATAAATCCAACATTCGTCCATTTAATGTTCTGTTTATTGTTCTTTTAGTAATAATAATAGTATATTCATTGACATGTTTTCTTTTTCAAGTACATGCGGAACGTTTTTTAGTCATCTTTACACGATTTAAGAATATATTCATCCGACGCCATCACAAAACAAATTGATGTGCTCACAGGTCGACTATCGCTCTCCGACTGG
Organism: Rhyacophila brunnea; assembly: GCF_057557595.1. Classification (NCBI taxonomy): domain Eukaryota; kingdom Metazoa; phylum Arthropoda; class Insecta; order Trichoptera; family Rhyacophilidae; genus Rhyacophila; species Rhyacophila brunnea. The sequence continues at coordinate 21,556,499 of NW_028232904.1, read as the reverse complement.
CAACGCGGCCGAAATTACGTCCCACATACTGTTGAAAATTATTTGCCGTTTCACGTACGTACGCTCTTAATGGCATTCTTTGCATGTGTACAAGCATATTTATACAAGGGTAAAAGTTTATAAACGTTGTAAAAAGTTTTATAATTTTTCTTGCGATAAATGTCTGTAGTTTTGAATTTACCTATTCGTGCAAAACGTGAAGCGACGTGGCCAAAGTATTGTGCAGGTTTATCCGTCTAACGGCCGTTTCAGACGGGACACCGGTGTCGCGCTCGTATATAATGAGAAGGCCTTTGTATTCGAATAAAAGGCCCTTTGTACTATGTTTATTAACGCCCAGAGCATAATTTCGCGTTATAAGTTAGAACATAAAACTGGCTGTGGTAATAAAAACAAGTGTATCGGCGGCTTGAGAATGCAGCGGCCGACGAAAAAGTGTACCAGACACGCGGTGATTCATTGTCTGGGGCTTTCAGCGTGCGCTGAAACGGCCCTAAAACTAGTAACTAGTTTACCACAGTCATAAATAAATAAACTGACACAAATCTTGCCTCCGTTAATCGAAATATTACCATAGAAACCGTGTATCAAAACTCATGAATGTAACACCCGACCCGTGTCGTTAAACTGGCGAAATTTTCTTCCTAATGCGTTCGGCAGTATTAAATTCTATTCGCGTCTCGGTTTTACTTGGGCAGATTCAAATAAGGACGTCGCGACGTCTTTATATGGGCGTCGAAAGTTTTTTGATTCCAATTTTAAGTTGTGGTGTCATATTTTGTATTCAATAACCGAAGCCGAAAATATTGTTCGCCGATTTCATTTTACGTTGTTTTAAATTGTTATTTGCACTCAGTAGTTTTAAACTGGAGCCCTAATAAATGCACAGCCCATATCAGTGGTTAAGTTTTAAGGATGTGTCTTGTCTTCAAAACCATCGACCATCATAATCAAAAGCGTCTTCAATCCGAAACGGTCGCTTCGACAAAACGCTGAACTACAGAGACTTGGCTTGTAAGCTTGTAAGCCGTCCGACATGTCCATGCGGAGGGGGAATTCAGGATGCCAACCACATCTTCTGGGAATGTCTTAGAACGTGCTCCGAACGGGAGGAGATGCTCAGGTCGGTCCAACCAGCTGTTGGGCCCATCGGGCCGTCCGACTTGGTTGCTACTAAGTCCAACTATCTTGCATTTAAAAAAAATTGCGGCGTCTTACTGCGGGCGTGAAGATCTCTTCACATATTTTTTGCTGTCCGTACGATTAGCTTCATTATTTTTGTTATATGTACACTAGAATCATTTTTATTTTTATAATTTCCATGTGCTCTTCTCTCCCCGGCACTTTGCATTAGAAAGTAACTTCTTTAAACTCAGTCAGAGCTCACTTTGAGCGTAGCAACCTTGCTGCTGGGTATCTTCTCCTAGGGCATTCCTGGCGTAAAAATGAACTAGATGCTTCACATCGCCAATGTAGGGCCACGTGATATGCTCGATTAAGACCGAGTGTGGTGCGTGGCGGATTTTGGTTTGGAGGGGTTAACTTCAATGGTCGCTTCGACAAAACGCTGAACTACAGAGACAGTAGAATTTTCTAGCGCGAATTCGAATCGCGGTTTTGCTTAATATTTTTTATATCTATTTTAGTGCTCGTATTTTTTTTCAGTAAAATACTGAAGATTAACAAAATTCAAATTCAGGTCCTATAAATATGGCTGTTATGTCAGTTACCTACCACAGCCTTGCCTACCTTCAATAGGTACTGTTCGCCAGCGTTGCCAACTTCTAGCATTTAGCACCTAGCTTATAGCGTTTTTATTAGCATTTTTGATGCCTTCAACAGCTTTAAATGTGCTGAGAATAAGCCAATTTTTAGTTTATCTATTCAGATATTTAATGAAGGTAGGTCGTTAATGGCAAATAAAACAATATAATAAAACATAGAAGCATAATTGGCATTATATTGATAGATTGGTATTATAATTTAATGTGTGCCTAGTCATTTGGCATCAGATTGACGATTGTCGGGGATTCCACTTTCTGGTATTACCTAATTATTAATTATTATCGTAGGTTGTTTTAAGTTTTTTAAAATTATTTTTTGTTGATTTTGGAATGAGTTTCTGGGAAAATGTGGTGTGATTTTTATACATACCCTTTATTTTTTGACTTTTTTTTTTTACTTAATTTTGCACTTTTTTTCGATCAGCAAAAATAGGTAGGTATAGTCTGTCTGCGTGTCTGGCGTGCGGTTCCCCCCCCCCCACGCTTCAGCGTCCATCTCATTCCCTCCCGTTGAAAACTTGCAACAGTTGATGGCACAATGCTTTCCGTGTGACGTGTACGCCAGTTTATAGAATACAGACTTTAGGTACTTACTACTTAATTGAAGTTTTATTTTCTCAAAATCTAGCGTTTTTTTCTGTCAAATAGCTTGTTATCGTACCCCATTTGGCATGTTTTTGTTGGCAACACTGCTGTTCGCTACTGATACACACAATGTTTTTTTACGAACAGATTTATTATAGTCTGTAAGCACTAGTCGTAAGTATGTCTAAAGTTTATACATAATACGGAACGTGTCCACCCCATTACGTGTAAACTCTTTAGTGTAAAATTACATAATTGTGTTGACAACCATTTGGCGCTTTGTTTTTATTGAAAGCGGAGACGCTGCAGATTAAAGTTTGCAGTTTGAATATTTTTTTGCATATCAAATGACCGACATGTGGAAATTGTATTTAAAATGGAAACTGAGTTGTGACAGGCGTAAAGAGACAATAATTTAATAATTTTTTCAAACGTATATACTCATATACTCTTACCTATTTTTTATTTCGTAATTGTCAAAACAAACAGTTTTGTTAATTACATTTTTAACTACACTTATAAAACGTAAAAAATATTCGATCATAGTAATTATAATTACGATAATAGATACGATCGAAAAAAATCTTGACGAAATACGAATGCGCTAAACCGAACAGTGTTTTCCAACCAGCGGTCCGCAAATAATTGTCGCCAGTTTTTAAATGAATAAGTACGCTAAAAAATCAAAGCAAATTTAAAAAAAGATATGCACATAGCATTTTTAATACTTTGTGATAGTCGCGTATAAGAGGATGATTTAGAAATATTTCCACTTTTGCAAGAATTTTTAATTGGTGGCGACGTCAACCGGAAAGTCATTTTAAAAATGATATTCCGACCATGTCCGATTATAATAAGATCATTTGGGCCTCCACAGAGTGGAGGTTTGTATTAACATGTTTTTTGTTTTTACGAGATATGGATGTCAGCCACTTGCTCAACGTTTTAGGTCCGTACTGTGACTCATTCATACACAAATTGAAAAAAAAAACAATATCTGTATTTGCCAGACCCAGGATTCGAACCTGGGACCCACCGCGCTAAAAGTCATCATTTAAAGGCGTTAGTTAAAAATAGTTCTTAGTATCCTGAAAATAAGGATACTCGTAAAGACAATCAAATGATTAATAATCCTTTAAAGAAAGACGTCAATACTTGAGCTTTGGATAAAAAGGATACCATTTCGTGTTGTCTTCTGATGCCACTCTGGTGTCAGATATAAAAAAACATGTTTTCAGTTTTGGATAGCTTTTTTGACTGCCTATGTGAGACGACTTTTTCGGCCACGTTAGTATAAAAACGAAACCGGGTGAATGTCATTACATCGCTTCTTCTCTCCAAAAGAAATACCGAATCCACGGTTATCAACTATTCTATCAAAGATGCAGCAGGAGATTTAGCACTATTATTACTTAACAATTTATTTACAGATCGGTTTCTGATCAGAGTGTTAAATTATGTTATAATAGTTTTTAATTTTCGTTGGCGGTCCGCGAAATATTTCTTCTATTTTCAGCGGTCCCCAGGTTTGAAAAGGTTGGGAAACACTGCGTTAAACGCACAAGCCAAAATTAGAACTAAATCGTTTCACATGGTGAAGTTTCTTTTTACTTGGCTTCCTACCCCTCATAGTCGATAATTGATAAGATAATACATGACATTAAAACGCCTTCAAAGCATACTTAACAGAAAAACCGTAGAAAAAGTGTTGGACCGAGTAAAATTTGAACATACACCATCATTAAGCTATCGAACCCAATACTTACGGTGTCCATTGACATTGTTGAAGTTAATAATGTGGTAAGAAATAAATGAAAGGGTGTAGACTAGGATTTGTGGGATATTGTTTGTCTTTTTTGTAATCCGAATCACCCCTTGATCATCTAATACCTACCATGCTCCATAGGATATAAGAATAAATAAACTATTTACTTGTTAAATAAAATTAAAAGTGAATTGTTTATTTAAATATGCATAACAGAGTGAAGTTATCGATGGGTATTCCACAAATGAAAATGGTGGAACCATGAATACATAAACCGCAGTTGAAAGTGTGTGCTAAATTTGGGATAGAAAAAAACCCGTGTTAATAATAAATTTATATTATAAAAGAAAAGTTAACAAAAACGAAGATGGACGCCGAGACGATGGTCACGAATAACGCAGCGCTGACGAACTCGTTGGCCAAATTCAAGAAAGGGCAACGGAAGAGTTTCGCAGGGTCGATTCCAACGCTGGTCGAAAGCGTCGTGTATGAAAATCCAATAAAAGAATCAGACAACGATGAAGACGATGATTGTCCATTTGGGACAATTGATCTGCCCCCAATCAGCAACGGGTCCAAAGCGGACAAGAGAAGAAACTCTTTGGGTATTTTGCCAAAGTCTAGGCGAGGTTCTCTCGGCCCTTTGACTTCGTTTCTTGGATTAAAAAACAAGTCCGATCAAGTCCATGGAAGAGATGGAAGTTATACTAAGAATGACGATTCAGACGCTCCTAAAGTACCATTGAGTCCTAGAAGATCTTCAATTGCCGTTTTACCATCAGCAAATGCGGGAAGAAGAAAGTCGTGGGGTGCTAGATTGCAACTGGAGAGGCGGAGAAGGAAGTCTAATGAAAATGAAGACGAGGAGGATCTGGAGTCGCCGCCTGTTTATGCTAAGGCGAGGAGGCCATCGTGGTGGAATGCCCTCGTGCCGGAGAACATGCTAAAATCTAGGTGAGATACACAATACAAATAGCTAAATATTTACAACGCATTATACTAATATGTACGTTGATTTTTCTTCATTCAGACATATCTGAATGTTTATTAATTATATTGACTCTTGTTTATGAATGATGTATGATCGAATAATTTATTATGCACTTTTCGAAAAACATTAATTGCCAATACCTTCATGGTGATGATTGATTATTGATTTTGTATGTTTAAAAAACAATCTGAAATTGAGACATCGAATGCATAGGTACTAAATAAAATATATTTATTTATGAGGCAGTTACTTACAAATTACCACTATACTTGTCAGCAGTGTTTTTCTTGTCAGATCTAACATTTTTCTCTTGCCATGTATCTGTCTAACTTACTAAAATCGCATCTGGCACGCGGCGTTAATTAAATCTAGTTTTTTTTTCAGTAGGCGACTAACTAGGCCAACTGTTTTTTTAAACGCTAGATTTTTTTTATAAATAAACACATCGGGAATATGTTTTCATATTATCCAATTTGAAAAATAGTGTCTTTTTCAAAGCTCCTGAAAAAAGCTCTGACATTTTATCTCTACGAACATTTTTCATTTGCAGAACTAAAATAAAGTTTCACAATAATTCTTGAGTGGACATTTCTGAATTGCACTGCAGATTTTTAAAATGATATTTTCCTCAGAGGATATTTTTCTTGACGTCAAATAATAGCCGTGATATTTTTCTTTATTTTAGAAAAGCAAGTATTTTTTCCATCAGATGGTTTCATTTCTTTCCCCGTCTATTGTATTTTTTGTATTGTATGATATACTGACCGTCTTGGTTTAAGTTGATTATTAAATCGAGATATAGGTACTGCAAACAGACTGGAAAATAAATTATTTATCGTTATGACATGGAAACTACTGATTTATCAATAGGGAAAAGTTTGTAAGTCGACACTTTATCATTGCATTTAGATTCAATGGATGAATCTTTAAGGAATCTGTACATCAAAGGATTTATAAAATAAGAATTATTACAGTATTGTCATATTAAACTAGCTGCCAAAATATAGTAAGTATGTACAATTCAATACATAGTATGCCAAAAGTTTGTAACTTTCAACGGGATCACAGTGATAAGACTTTCTATGATTTTCTTCCTTGATTCCAATATGAATGCATAATACAAGCAATATACTCAAATCTATATAATAAAAAATATTAATTCAATTAACTTCATGCTAAGACTGATTTCGTGAGTACGGCGCTGACCTTTCATCCGGGGTTCCGAGTTCGACCTCGGTGAAGTCACAATATATTTATGTGATTTTCTCACAGACTGAGTGTGATTGTTTCTCTTATTAACTATATAATTATACTACTGTCTTCATGGACCTGTTGTTGTGTTTAAAAGAATATAAACTTTAAAATGACCATAACTGCCAAATATGCTTTTGAGACTTACAAACTTTTGGCAGTAACACCACGAAATACACAACGTTGGCCTTGCGCCTTTGCAGTGGTTTTAAATAAAAGTAAAAAAAATATTTCTCCAGTATTGATAACTACTTAAGCGTTATCTATAATTCTATTGATAACTGTCACTTTAACATTATTAATCGTTAATATTATAATAGATATCTAGTTACTTAGCGCGATAACGCTTAAAACAGCTGTAAACATTCTAAAAATAAATTTATTAGATAAACACATTTAATAGTCTGATTTTACAAGTTGTTAAAAATGCTAATACGAGTGAGCACACTCAGTAATTACCAATTACAATAGTTTATAATTTATTTGTATGCAATTTAGTATTATTTAATCTATAATATGTTGCGTTATCGCTGTTATCACGTATCAGTTCGGATTAAGTACAATTATTGTCCTATCATTACTATCAGTAATGACTTAGTTATGAAAATTGTACGTCCTTTGACGTTGACCTAATATTTAATAAAATTGAGCGCATCATTGCAGTAGGTATCTATAATTTTTATTACATAATATATAAATGTGTTACATGTAAATTGTACGTATTACACTTCACCTTAGCACAGTTCGCCGTGAGCTTTATGTCGGAAAGAGATGGCCGTATACAATGACATTAATATGGACGAATCATCTGTAAAAGAAAATGACACTCACTTTATTGTCGGGTCTGCCGAATGGCATAATCTGTTCTAACGCCATTACAATAAAGGTGATATTGCTATAAATGCCTGATGCTTTTTGTTGGGTCTGCCGAATGGTTCGGCTCGAACGGGTTCGCTCAAATGAACATTGACATTAGAAACACTGCTCTAACGCCATTACAATAAAGGTCATATTGCTATAAATTCCCGATGCGTGATATCGCATAATGGAAATTGCGTGACGTCTACCTATACATGCGAATGCGCGAATTTACTTGCTAGCTACTGTATTGAGTGCGTCGTCCATTAATAATGTCATTGGCCGTATATTATACGGCCTCCAATTTTATGAGATTCAATTTTCATAGCTGATTTTGGCAAAATTCATGAATTCAAGAATGAACACCTAACCTAACCTAACTTAACAAATAATCCAGTATATCGGCTAAAAAAAGAATTGCTGCTGGCTTCCTGTAAAGTGTAAACCGACAAGAACCGTATTTTATTTAGACATGAATTTTATGTCAGTAATATACGACCGAAAGAGGTTGGACGGTCTTTAATATACGGCCATATATTTCCGCTACATCATTTCACGGTGAATTGTGTGATACGGCGAACTGCATTCGTACATGTTTCCGGCACAATATAAATATCGGTGTTGTTTGGGCATAACCTTTATCTGCAAAATATTGAATTTTAAGATTTGAATGGCCCACATAAATCTCGGTTCATTTTTTTTATTTATTAACATTGAGAAAATTTTTTAAAATAAATAACTGAAAAACAATAGGACAATAATAATTAGATTGTCAATTATTCCATTAATTAGGAGAGTAACGTCACTTATCAGTGATCAAACTATGATGACGGCTTTGGTCATATTTTGACCAAACTGACCGCTGTGTTTGTTCACATAATTATCATCATATTATTACCATAGCGTTTTGTGCATTTCAAATAATACTATTATAGTGACCAATTTTTACTCTTAACATAAGATAACCAAAAAAGCAGTTATCAGGTTATGCCCAAATATACTATGAGGGGTTGAAATAGGTAGTTACATACCGAATATAAATACCGCTAAAACATACAAAAAAGACAATGTTATCTACAAATCAATTATAGCTATAAAAATCTCGTGAAAACCCAAAATAATATTACGATAACAAACAACTGTGAAAGTCTCAAACATTATTTATTTTGGTAAGTATGTAATATGTATAAGTCTGTTTGAAGATGCCGAAAGGTGAAAGCCGGATCGTTAAAAACTATTTAAATATAATAGTAAAAATTTAAAATCAATTAGAGTTTAATTAATATAGTTAACCCATAGCTTACGGGCCGGCCGCACAAAATTGTGTTTTTGCTAATTACTTTTCAAATGCAAATTAACACGTTAATTACAAAATTAATTAAAAGGGCCCGTAAGCATTGTGTTGTACTCAAATTTTAATCATTATAATGAATGCCTGATGAATGAAGCGATATTTAAAAATGCATATTTTTTAATTGCCTACATTACGAAACTTACTTGTGGATTATATAATTACATTCAAATTTGAGCAAAAAAAAGTATGACATAGATAAAATAATAAGGTAGGTACAACTTGTGAGCTAATGCGAGACGGTGTGACTTTGTGCATGTGATAATAGCATTATAATAGTCAATCAGCATCCGAGTGACCATGGGGGCAATCTGCATGCCGTCACATGTTTTCGATTAGCTCCGGAGCAACATCCATTGTTACACTCTAACCGTGTAGAAATTATTGTTTTCAATAATATATTGTTGCTGTTACGAGCTAGTGGCGCCCAACGTGGGGCCGCTGAACGAACGCGCACATTTTGTGATGCTGTAACAGTAACTCTTCGCGTCGGTATGCCTAAACACACTGTGCTTGAGACTAGGAAATCCAATCCCGAGCTATTTTCGATACCTATGAATCCCGGGATTGATAAACATAATCCCGGGATTTCGGGATTGATTTTTTTATCAATTTTTATGGAAAATATAACAGAAAAAATACTTTTAATACAAAATAACTACATTAGAAATAAACTGAGTTTGAATGAAGTTTGATGTGTAGGTTGCCGATTCATTTTATTTTTTCACATAGATTATTAAAAATGAGAAAGATTGGTAAAAAAACAATGCTTCGCACTTTTAACATTCCACCATGATATCATACGTTTTACGGCAGTTTCATATTTGGCTGACTAATTAGATTTATGAAGCGGAAAGGCCCTAAGTACGCCATGATTATTTGCTTTACTATTTTAAATCTCGCTGATCTATTCATTATGTCTTTACTATCAGAAATAGCAATCTCATATTAAATTCACATTATTATTTATATTACAATATTATTTACTCCATTAAACTTGTGTATTTCCAAGATTTAACGTATACAATATTAACAATAAATGTCTTAAATAGTATAAATTATACTGGATTTATTTTTGACCGATTTTATCAATGTTATTTGTAAATATAAAAATTTTATATTAACAATGGAAAAAAATCCCAATCCCGGGACCAGTCCCGGGATCCCGGGATTGTCAAATTGTAATCCCGAAATCCCGGGATCAGAATTTTGGCTCGGGATTGGATTCCCTACTTGAGACATAATGGGAAGTCACTCTTGAAAATTACGATCAGACGTCTAAATGTAGGTAGTAGGTACTCCACGCCATTTTCTGCCACTGACGACAGATGGGTTTATTCATTTTTTAACTTTATAATTTCTTTATTCTATTTTTCTTAAAAGGTAGGCTTAGCATAGATAATAATCGCTTAGTACGTATGGTGCCTTCGCCACTGGTATTGGTATATTTATATAAATACCAATAATCAGAACAAATAATAAAAAGGAAAAAATGGAACAGAAAAAAATAAATATATTTGTATTGTAAAGTTGATTGTCAATTTGAAGTTGAAAGTTTCAGATTGAAGTTGAAAATGTCCCACTGAGGCGGACGAAACCGGTCCTAATATAATAATTAAAGTGGAATAAGTACTATAAAAAAATTGCGTTTTATTAAATAAAAACAACAATTGATTGTCAATGTAATAATTACAAGATTATAAGAACTTTTTATATACAACGTTTTTAAATTTACTGTTGAATTATTATGCTCAAACTTGTACTTGATATGAAGTAAATAAAAAACAAACAAACAAACAAATATAGAATATTCAAATGTCATTTTGACATGTCATTTCCATAGTAACGCACGTATAATATATTAATAATTTAGTTGCTAGGACCCACTTAGCAACCAATAATGGTCTTTTACTTTTTACGGATTTTTCTTAAATAACTTTCCATACAAAACAGAATTAACTGAAAATGAATTCAATTCTGCTTAAAGATGCCTAAAAGTATTAAAAAAATGCATTGTCGTCGCGTTCTGATATATTCTAAAAGTTTCAAATGTCTAGCTAGTCGGGAAGTTAGTTAAAAATCGATTGCAAGATTTGTACTGGACAAACAACCACCGGACAAACAAGAATACAAGCTAATAAAAACGTTGTAATAAATAAAACACGTTTAATATCTACCATAAAACATCATACTGCATGGTAATATTAAATATGAAGATAGACGAACTATAAGAAAGTAGCAATGTCAGCAGTTTATAACACGATCCGAGACGTGAGGTGAGGTTATTGGAATTAATTTATTGCATTTGTGAGACTCATTATCTCAGCAACTTATGCTCCACTGCTGGGTGAAGGTCTTTCCTGCTGTCTTCACCGTTTTTGGCTCTTAATCTTTCGTTCCACAAGTCTTAATAGATTCAGCGACCTTTTAAGAGTAGTGAGAGGAAATTAAAAGTGTGAGTGAATTAAATGTGTTCTTCTTCTTCTTCCACCTTGACACGTCCCAACATTGGGGCATAGGGCAAGCACAAGTTGGCGCCACTTCTCTCGGTCCATCGCCAACTCCTGCGCCTCCCGCCATGTCAGACCTGCAGCACGTAGGTCGCTTTTGTAGAACCGCTGAAGGGTGAGGGCGGGCCGGCCACGGCGACGGAACCCTTGAGACTGTGCCACAAGGGTACGAAGTGCCGCACTCTTTGGCGGCATCCGGAATACGTGTCCCAGCCACGTAAATCGTCTCTTCGTGATAACTTCAATCACCGCAGGCTGTTGTGGCTACTCACAAACTTGGGTGTTTGTAACGCGGTCGTACCAATTTACCCCCAAGATTCGGCGGAGACATCGATTCTCAAAGCTCAAAAGCCGAGACTCTTGAAGCTTAGTAAGATGCCATGTCTCACAGCCATACAGGAGCACAGGTAGCACGCACGCGTTAAACAAATGACATTTGGTCCTCACAGAATACAGCCTTGACCTCCATGCGACTCCAAGCTGGTTGAACGCAGAGCCCGCCACACCCATGCGGATTCCAAGCTCACTAGAAATACCACTACCATCGGCAACCGTGGCAATGTGTTACAAACCTTTAAAAAACACGCTCGCATACAAACCGTATGAGACCTCTGTCAACAGTGCATAAGCGATTTGTACGCTGGGTTCTATATTTATCATAATATGTAATATATATATGCGAATGGCTAGCGGTGCGAATGGCGGTCACCGTTGTGAGATGATGTATGGACATGATATTACTATCTAGTCAGAATATTTGACGGCCAACTTGGCCATTTGTAAGTCTAATTCGTCGCGGTCCATGACATATTATACTTACTCTATGTAATCATGTTTTTTTTTTTTTAAATACGTAAACATGTAAATTTAAATTCGGAAGTTTTTTGGGAGTGAAACTTATTTCGAAGGAAATGAACATTAGACTAAAATTTGTCATAAAATATCATGGAGTATTAGGTGTAGTTGTTCGTTAGGTACTTTAATTTGGTGATACATATTTTGTGTGTACATATTTGATTAATTAACACAACTGTTTTAATATTACACGACAGTGTGGCTTTATTATTTTGGTAGTTGTATGTCATTTGCGGACAAACACTGTATGCGAGTTACGATTATTCAACTGAGAGATTATTTATGAACCGCTTGATCGAACTGTTTGATATCGACTACTCATTATAACTAATAAATGTAATAAAATATTATGATAAGTTCAGTTACCGCCATCTTTAGATGAATAAAGCCTGAGCATAACTTTTTCCACAAGCAAACGAGTGGTCCACATTTCAGCTGTCAAAATCAGATCCCAGATTGCTTGACACATTGATTCGCCCTTTCTCGTTTCAAATTGGATTATGAAAAATTCTCAAATCAAATAAATATTAACAATCAGTGTTATTTATAAATAATATACCTACATTCCAGTTATTCATCAGCTGTCAAAGTCAGACTAGTCTTTTACACAAAAACCGGTGACAATATCGATTTCCAAAAAATATGTAGCATTGATATATGCATTACATTTGTAGAAAGTGTATTAATGCTAGTGTATTATTTATCATTTAACTCATCTATCCAAGTCAAACCATTCCCTGTATCAAGGCAGCTGGAAATAACGATTTATAATAGCATTTTAATACTCATATTTTTGTTAGCAGTGTATCCATATATTATGAAAAGTGTAGGAATATGTTTTCTGAAAATAGAATGGCTTGTAATGAATGAAACTGAAATCAAGTAGGTCATACGTTTGAAAAATTGATCACGCTTCTTGTGTAAATAAGCCCTGGAAAGGAATGAAGAATACTCCAACAAGTGAACACGACAGACGCGTCAGTATGAGCACTCTATAGACAATGACAGGTCATCCATAGACAACGGGAGGGGCGAAAAGTAGGACCAGTCGTGTAATGTATCGGCTTTCTTCTTCAGTGGGCAATGGTTCATGTAATGTCATTGTATGTGAACTGTTTTTATGACAAATACTTCATTATCGACTGAGATCGTTGGTACTGTTTAATGTCGATAGATGTTACTATACAGGCAGAATGTTTAGTATTTTACTGGAAAGAAAAATATATATTACCTTTTTATAATGAATATCACACGGCAAAAAGACAACAGGCACTAAAGTTGATATAAAAAAGTAATACACAACCGCGATTCCAACTCGGATTATAAATTTGTGCTTTCACTGCAGTTTCAGGGCGTTTGGGCCGCGATAATGTTTCGGTGATGGCCCGGTGCGTCGAAATGAATGTATATTTTTACAAAAATTTCATTGCTGTATGATCCGGAGGCTCCATTAGGCTTAAATAACTACAACCTCGGGTCACGTGATAGAATGACACTGGTTTTGACAGTGTGTGTATGTTTTTTTACAATGCGTGTGTTATAGTACGTATGTGTTGTTTGCGTGAAATGTTCACAAATTAGTTGAAGCCTTTACACACCATTTTGTAGAAATCCCCCGTCGTGTGTAGTATTTTTTTTTCTACAAAATGATTTCTTCCAGTGTCTATATGAGATGTTTTCAAATTATGTAATACTCAGTACCTACCTATATAGAATGTTACATTCTGAAATCTTATTGTATCTTATTCGTTGAATAAAAGAAATAGTTTATCAAAACTTTCAGTAGATTGTCGTTTTCAATATTTTTTGTATATTTGTTTAACGCAACCGAAAATAAATATTAAAATTACTTAGTACCTATACCCTAACGGATTTGAAGAAAATTTTAAACTAAAAAATGAAAGGGGGTAGCATTCTGAGTCTGCTTAAGGACGGTACTTTCCTAGGGACGTCACTGTATAGGTACATGCACCGTTTAAAGCAAATGCGTACACACGTATCTATATATTATTAGGATTGAAAGAGGTCATTCAGTATGACGAACTTATTACAACTGGATTATTTATTACTATAATAAAAATGACGTATTTTACTTTTTTTATAAATGCAACAATTTAATATAATATAATTAATAATTTAAGTTGTTATTAGTGTATCGACCTCTGGGGGCTTTGAACCCCGCGGCCTTCTTATCGAATGCACTTCATCTCAAACACGCGAGCGATTATTTTACCATTAGGTATGTATGTTTTTTTCAATGATTGTCATACCAGTTGCGATTCTCGTGTAGTACCGGATATTAACTCACTTTTGTCCCTGCGCAATACGTATGTAATTTGTGCTAACGCGTCATATTGAGGTACTATTAGTACTGACATTGTCTATTACTTTGGGGTACGCGAGTTACGAATCAATTTTAATACACAATAAATTATTATGTTTAATGGATGGAATTAACGCTAACATACTAGCGTGACCCCATATCCTGAAGCGGGCCCCCAGGCCACGATGTTTGGCGGGGTTAAATGTAAATTGTACGTAAAACATTTCACCGTGGCACAGTTCGCCATGAGTTTTCTTATCGGAAAGAGATGACCGTTTACTATACGGTCTCCAAATTTATTAGATTCAATATGAACATAGAAGGGGTCTTTATTTAGCTACATATTTTTCAGACTTATACGCGTCGTAAATGTGAACTCTGCCATTCTTGGTGGTGTTGGATTGTGTGTCTCTGATAATTACCTTAGGAATCGAGGGCATCCGTTGTTTGTTCTCCCACGGTGCCGAACTAACCTGCCATTAGTAATGCCAATTGGGAGGGCAATAACCATGTTTAATGAAATCGCTTCGGATATTGATATATTCCACTTACGTGAGGTGAATTTAGGTGGACGTTGTTTTATAAGTTTTTAAGATAGGGTCTATCAAAGTTCACTCTGTGTGCTTCCATCTACTTTTATTTTGTTATTTTATTTTATTCCTTTTCTTATTTTATTTCTTATTTTATTACTTATTGTATTATTAACTCACACTTCTCTGTATTTTTATTTTTAAAAATTATTAACACTTATTTTATGTCATGTCGTGAACGCTTTGAATTTATAATTTGTTATGTTCATTATATGTAAAATAAATAAATTTGATTTGAATTTGATTTGATTACTTCAATTTTCATATTTGATTTTGGGAAAAATTCATGAATTCAAGAATGAAAACCTAATCTAACCTAACCTAACAAATAATCCAGTATATCAGTTTTAATAGTTTTATTTAGACGTGAATTTTATGTCAGTACTATACGACCCAAAGAGGTTGGACAGTCTTTAATATACAGCCATATATTTCCGATATAACATTTCACGGTTTGTCGTGATCATAATGGTCAACTTTTAATTATGTTAATAAATTTTCGACTGCACAGTTTTAAATGTCCTTCGATCCTATTGTCAAAAGTATGTCTTGCAAAAACGAGTAGGAACCTCACGGAACCCATTTGGGACACAACAACACTTTTATCGATTACCTTGGGATGGGTCAAGTGAATAAGTGAATACAAAAAGTGTTCACTTCTTGACGGTTTTTTTTTCTGTGATCACTATGGAAAGTACGTATAAGTATTTACTTTACACTTTGTTTAAAATTAGATACATACTTAATTCACCGTGCAGAAGTTTCGCATACAAGTTATTCTTAACTAGGGCCGTCTTATCGGAAGAAAAGTATCGAATCTTTTAAATATATATTATAAGAAATGCAATATGTTCTTGAAAAACAATAATCATGATATACCTAATACATAATTTATATTATATTGTGCATTATAAAACGAAATTTGAGGCTCAAAAACAATAATTAAAGGCAATAAGTTTTGAATATAGCATTGGTGTAATCTCACCCTGTTTCACTGTACATATTATTGAACATACATAATTTTTATAATATTTATTATAACCAATAGATAAAATCTTTTTTGAAAAAAGTAAGCCACCCCGACGGGGAATTGCACCCTGTATTTCCCGGGTTTACGCCCCATCCGTCGCATTTACCAATATGCTACGCAGTGACATACTAGTTGCGACATATTTTAACTATTGGTCAATTTTAATACCTACTCATCAGCGCTCTTCCAAATCAAGCTACTTTGGCAACCTTGTGAATTATTCGTTGAATAAAAGAAATAGTTAAGTACATATTATTATTTATTTGGGTATACAATATACAAATAAAAATAATTACAAGATAAAAAGAACTTTTTATATACAACGTTTTAAAATTTTCTGTGGAATCATATAAACTTGACTTGACTAGCTTAAACGATCAAAAAAATTTGTACTTGATAGAAATAATACTGAAATGTCATCTTGACAATATGTCATATTGATTTCCATAGTAACGCACGTATATATTAATAATTTAGTTGCTAGGACCCCAGACCCCTAGCAACCAATAATGGTGTCGAAATAACTTTTCATGCAAAACAGAATTAACTGAAAATGAATTCAATTCTACTTAAAGATGGCTAAAAGTATTAAAAAATGCATTGGCATCGTGTTCTGATATATTCTAAAAGTTTCAAATGTCTAGCTAGTCGGGAAGTTAGTAAAAAATCGATTGCAATATTTGTACCGGACAAAGAACCACCGGACAAATAAGAATACGAGCTAAGAAAAACGTTGTAAAATAGTTTGTGTTACTGATCACACTGCTGGGGATGGTAAAAACAACTTATAATCTGTCAAATTAATACTCTACGTCTCGTTAGTGCGTAAGTAGTATTCTTGAATATGAGTCTATTATTTGGTGTCCTTATGAAGTTTCCTTCAAGCTTATTTTAGAGCTCGCCTAGAAGAAATTTCTTCAATGTCTTTAATTTAAGACATATAATTATTTTCCTTTCAATAATTCTTCAAACGATTACTTTCTGACTGCATTTTTTAAAAGGCATACTCACTTTTCACTCTCTTGAATCTCTTGAGATATTTTTGTCTGCTATCATCACTAGGAATGGTTCCCAATCCTGGCGTCCCAAAGAATTTAAATTTATATGCGCCTGTCTAGTACCTACGACCTACGTGGTCGCAGCCATGACCTATTCTGGGTCAGAACTGTTTCCTCGACTCAAGCATATCAGGCACCATTAGCGAGTTGTGCGAGATTAGTCAATGCGTTTCCCAAGGAGATGGACATTTTCAGTGATGTGCTGTGTATTTTGTTTTTGAAACTTTATAATATACTAATAAACTATTTCTTTTATTCAACGAATAAAACACAAGATTTGAGAATGTAACATAAGTTGAAAACATCTCATATAGCTACACACTAAAAAAATCATTTTGTAGAAAAAAATAAGACATGTTCAATATAATGTTACGTTCTGAAATCTTGTCCAATTCGTTGAATAAAAGAAATAGTTTATTAAATTATTAGTAAGTCTAAGTAGGTACGTCTAAAAACTAAATAATGGAGTGATCCACGACATCGGTTAGTAATTAATGAATTAATTGATACCTACCTTAATTTAATATACTAAAACCGATAGCCAACATTATAACGCAATTCGATAATCATTTCATGTAACAACTACTACTTAGTTAAAATCCCGTAGCTTAATTGTAAAATCATACTGGCGCGAATCTAGCGGATACATGTTCAAGTCCCGCCGGGTATTTTTTTCTACAAAAAGTATTTTTTCTAGTGTGTATACGCATGAGATGTTTTCAAAAAAAATGTTATTTATTTTACATATTGTGGACATTACCTACAAATTATAAGCTTAAGACGTTCACAACATGACATTTAGAAACAAAGAAATATTGTTAAAACAGTATTAGGTACATAACAAAAGAGATAGATCAGTATTAAGTTATTCTACAGTATAAATGTGTAAATAAAAAAATATAAAGTATGTAGGTACAAGGAAGTACACCGGATGAGTTAAGCAAACCCTATTTTAAGAATTTATAAAATAACGTCCACCTATACTCATCCTCACGTATATGGAATATATCAACGTCCGAAGCTATTTGGTTGAACGGAGTTATTGCCCTCCCAATCGGCATCACCAATGGTAGGTTAGTTCTGCTCCTCGGGTAATGTAAACGTCCTGAATTTTTATTTTTTATGTCTACAATGTTTTAACAGTGTAGGTATTTATTGATCGGTATATTGTTTACGTTATTATCATATTTATTAGAGAATAATAAACAAAGAAATATTTAAACGTAATACTGAAAACAATTGTTAAAGTATTTGAATATTTTTATTGCATTGTCATTTTCGAATGATTCGACGCTGAAAAATATCGACAAAAAGTATCGGAAGAAAATATCGAGTAGGTATCAATACTTTTTTGAGGCCCTAGTCTCAACACCATTCGTGGGCGAGGCACTTTATGGCGATTTCTTGAAGGTCATCGGTTCGTTAGCCGCAGAGGTCGTTCGCTGTCGATCGACCTGCGGAGGCATTCATCGTAGATGACTGATGACTGCGCGCAATCACGAGATTTCATACGTCACAATCAAAATAACAAAATTAATTACTTCCATTACGTTACGACCGGCCCTGGGATGGGATACGAAAATAACATTATTAATGATGTTTGAAATTATGTTTAGCTGAATACATATTCGTAATTAGATTTTCTAATTGGCTCTCTGCTGACCTAATGTTGAAAAAAAAAAATTTCAAATTATAAAACTTGTCAAAAACTTTTCTCGTTAGATCAACATAGTTATTATGCGATTGTAAAAATCGTGAAGGGTGGGGAGCAATTACGGCTTAAAATATTGTTAATTAAACTTAACACGTGTCGTATGAAAATAATTTTAAATGTCGTGAATACCGAGTGACATAGTGGGTATTTAGTAACTAATATCAACGGTCTTATTTAAATTCCTAATATAATTTTATAAAAAGCATGATTGCAGTATTATGCAAGTATCCAGAGCACCGTAGCTTCGTGCACTTCGTCGGAACATCATATAAGACACTGCAGTGGCGAAGGGTGGAGGTAGGCTGTTAAGATCCGCCATAAATGGTGCACACTAAACTTTGTCGGTCAAACGTATTTGTTTTCTTTGAACTAAGTATACAGTGTTTAGATAGCGTTTTTTAGTTTTTAAAATTTAATGAAATCCTGCCTAATCCAAGCCATAGTAGATAATAGTCAAAAAATATTCGTTTATAAAATATTTAAAATTATGCCATGAAACCATACATAAGTTTAGATATTTTATAGTTAGAATAATATTTTTTATCGATTATGGTTTGGTTTATGCAGGGCAGTGTTCACAATTTTGTCGTAACGCCCAAAATATACCAAATTTATTAGGGGCAGTTTAATTGATTTTTAAAAACTGATCAACACCATCTGTGAATTGTAATCTTAGTTCAATAAAAACAAATACTTATGACTAAGAAAGCTTAATGTGCACTATTTATGGCGGATCTTAAGAGCCTACCTCCACCGTTCGCTATTTTAGGGAAGGCACAGTGCTGCCAACTAAAATTTTCAAAATTCAGTAAATTTTTTGATTTTTTCTTCAAAATATCAGTAGGTTGACAAAAATGTATGAAATTCAACTATTGTGTTTGGCGAAAGCGTGCATATTGTAATAATCTCACAAGTGTATTTTAAAAAATCATGTAAAAAGTGACTTTTATTCATCACAAATATCATAATTTCTTTTTTTCCTGACAAAAATTTCAGTAGACATGGCAACACTGGGAAGGCATCTTCTACTCAACGTAGGCTGTGATGCTAAATCCACCCCGTGATCTAGGGGATGATCTTATTCTGCGTCGACAGGCGATCATTTCACTGATTATATCTCTTCTTTATCGTCACCTCCATGACTAAGGATCATGATCACTCAGGAATACTGGCGAATTCAGAATCAATTTCTCCATCTTTCCCTATCATCTGCACGCCTTGTGGGTAGATGCTATATATTTTCCTCTAGATTCCTTCACCTTGTCACTTGATCTTATTGATATTATTCGCCCTTTGCCCCTTTTACCTGGTATACTGCCCAAAATAATTTACGTTTCGAGGTTTTTTGGTTGCCAACTGTCATTAAAAAAAAGGGATTAGATTAGACAATAGGCTAGATTGCAGAAAAAATGCTAGATTTTTTCAATATTCAAAAAGTGTTAAAAAATTACCATTATAAAAAAGGTGTCATAATTATTAACATTGTTTTTACATGAACAAAGATCGAAAAAGACTCGTGTTTTGCAACTAATAAAATACGTCTTAATATTAACGGAGGTGAGAAGGTCAGTCGTCATTTTGTATATAGCATTTATTTCATTTATAAGATATACCTAAGGTGCAAAAAATCATCGTGTTGATTTTGAAGCAAATGTGATATGTCTAATATTCTGGGTTCATTATGATAATTTTTAAGCTGTTTGTGATGTCGTAAACGCTGGATTTAACTCAACAAATTTTGCAAACTAGATGATTATTCGAAAACCTACGTTGGTACTCGTAGGGTCTCGTAAACTTAGTCAAACCACTTTTGAGTGAGTGGCAACCTTATCTTGAGTAACTTCTCCTGATCTCGAGTAATAAAGGCTGTGGTGCAGGGCGGATTGATTTGGAGACATCCATTATAGTTTCGTCAATGGTATCCTAAACAAGGGTGCCAGACGAAATCCGGAAGGCCGAAATCCCGAATGCTGAAATCCCGAATGGCCGAAATCCCGAAACATAAATAAGAGATTCAGAAAGATAAAAAAATAGTTTTTTGTCTTTCCTGTAAAAAATTGCGCAATCGTAACACTTATCTTGACTTGCGCAAATTTTACAAGAGAGAAAAAAAAACCATTTTTTTATCTCTCTGAATCTCTTAATTATTTTTCGGGATTTCGGCCATTCGGTATTTCAGCATTCGGGATTTCGGCCTTCGGGATTTCGACCCAAACCCCCTAAGCAACCTCACATTTTAAATGCATCAAGCAATTTACTTTCATTCGCTCATAATGTATAATGTCCTTGATTCCACAAGGAACGGCTGAAGACAGATTTTGGATAGCCAGTACTTCACTTTTACTTGCTTCTAATATGGAAATATTCGGCCGTCTCATGAGCCTCCAACACAACATCTCAAAGGCATTAATTAATCTTACAAATATATTACGAATATATCTAACTAACCTACCTATTTATTAAGCCATCGAAAAAAATCTTAAGCAATTATTCTATGTCCGAGCCAAAGCATGCTCCGAAGTATTTACGTTCTATTGAAAAGATCGTACTGCGTATTCGAGTTTTTTTTCGCTACATTCCACGCCTGTGGAAATATCAATACTTAATTATTGTATAATAAATAATCATATATCTAAGTGCTTTATTATTTATCTTTTGAGAATTTGTTTTGCGATTTCATTTCACCTTCTCGCCGAGCGCGGCTGCGAATGAGTCGTCAGCGAATCGGCCGTCGTGACACTTGGCCGGCCGTCCTCAAGCTGTGGGTCGCGACTCGATCAGATCGGTCGGGTGGATTTCGATCGGCCGATTTACATCAACCTGCATACCTAGTGCAAAACGTATTATTTGTAAAATAGCAATTTCCTAACTGGAAGTGGTTGCGGGCGGGCACTGCGTTTAACGCACGTTTCACATACTTCTGAAAGGATAACTGGAGGTAGCCAATTAGAATACATTGCATTGACCGTTGTTTTGCATCTCATCGCATTAACACAGTCACCGCTGACCAGTTAATTACCACAACTCGGTCAGTGCTCAGTAGCAATTACCATGATAATTAAATGTGGTAATTAACTGGTCAGCAGTGAATGTATATATATCTAATGGCCACACGCCAGCCGTGTTTTGACCACTGACTGTGTTAAGAGCGTACACAAGTGAAACGGCAAATAATTTTCAACAGTATGTAGGACGTAATTTCGGCCGCGTTGCCAGTCGGAGAGCGATAGTCGACCTGTTTGCACGTCAATTTGTTTTGTGATGGCGTCGGAGGAATATATTCTTAAATCGTGTAAAGATGACTAAAAAACGTTCCGCAACATAACATTAAAAGGACGCATGTTGAATTTTTATGACAAATTATATTTCGTTCGGCTCGCGTCATTTGCACCCGCGATCCGCAATCCGCGCATCGCCTAGCCACGATCTTTTTAGACCATCCCTCAGCTGAAGTATAGCCTTAATGTTAACTGACGTGGAGTAGAATTTAAATTCAGACCGATGTAGCAAAAAAAATCACTTAGTTTTTTCAAATAAAGTGGTGTTAATAATGATCTTAGTGGGTAGTGAATTATTGATCTACTGGGTTAAACAATGGCCTCGAGGTCGATACGTATCATTTTACTAATGTGAAATAATTGGAAATATTTAAATACAGAAAATAATGCAAGTGTGTTGATGTATAGTGATTGTATATGTATTCAACAATTTACTAAAATATATAGGTATTAAGCGTGAAATTCGGTAATTTTCGCAGAAAATATGACGTAGTTAGAGCCGACGCCAAGCGAGTGAAAACGATGTAATAGGCTTCATGTAAGAGCAGTCGGAAATAATAATTTAATATACCCCATGTGCGCATTCGTGCGCAGTAGAAGAAATCGTAATAGGTATGTGCAATTTAAAGTTTAAGTTGTTCCACTATGACTATAGAACTAGACTCCTATTACTCATTCACAGATAATCTACCACACGAAAAGTGGAGTCAAAGTCACTGGTTATTCGCGTGTAGGTACATAGAGGTCTTGTTCTAGCATTCAAAACTATTGAAGTGTATTATATCACATACGCTCAATACATTATTAATAAAAGTACAACATTTATGTACGTACTTATATTCTTCAGAAGTATGTCGGCGTAAAAAAGTTTGAGAACTGTCGCATAGACAGCAGAATCATTTTTTTACACTCTAGCCTCTGGGTAAGTTGAGTTTGGCGAAAAAAAATTAACTCATGCAGGAAGTTACTAGGCCATTAACCGCATACATATATTATTAGATATTATTTATTACTAAAATTATAATAAAACTAGTCGTTGTTTGTAATCCAGTTGAAAATGAAGGCGTTCTCAAGCATACAATTTTCGACGCGGCGTCTTCCTCGATTACCGTTGATGTTTCGAAGCCGCGTTAACCACACAGTGACTCATCCAAAACGCATCTCTTCGACCTTTATTGAGCTAAATCTGATATGGTTTGAGCGAACGTCGCGTTTATTATACATCCTGAATTTCATCATCATTTATCCCAAAACACAAGTGAAACTGTGAGAGTGACATTCCGAACCTACCGTTTAACCATGCGTAAGTGTGAGTACGTAAACACCG
The DNA here is from genome assembly GCF_057557595.1 of Rhyacophila brunnea. Classification (NCBI taxonomy): domain Eukaryota; kingdom Metazoa; phylum Arthropoda; class Insecta; order Trichoptera; family Rhyacophilidae; genus Rhyacophila; species Rhyacophila brunnea. The sequence goes on along the minus strand of NW_028232904.1, from coordinate 21,533,229 downwards.
AACCATCCCCAGCCCTCTCAACATCAAAATATTGTATCCACAAGCATTTTCAAAGTACAGTCCACTGCAAAAAGCGCAACCATCTTATATGGTACAAATTACATCATTGGTTTAGTCAAGTGTGTTTATTCTAGGTGCATTGGTGGTATGCATGCCTTTCGCGTACAATTAGTGATTAGCAAACAGATAAGTTACAATGACGAGTGCATAAATAAAGCATACTTTAACTCTATTTCTTTCTTCTTCTTTCTTTCGACCATGTCCGATCCTAGGGGTCCTAGTCCGGGCCTCCACAGAGTAGAGGTTTGTATTGACAGATTTTGTTTTTTACGAGAAATGGATGTCAGCCACTTGCTCAACCTATTAGGTCCATACCCTGACACACACAAATTGAAAAACAATATGTGTACTTTCCAGACCCAGGATTCGAACCTGGGACCCACGGCGTAACGCTTCCAACGCTTAAGCCACGCGGCCACCGTGGGTAACTCTATAGAGATGCAATAATAATTAGTATTGAGATAATGTTCTTTTGTGTGATAGCTCTCTCAATTTCTAAGTTGAGAATAATAGAGGTCTAGTTCTAGCATTATTGCCAATGTGTGTTTTAACTTCTGACTTCCATCTAGCTAGTGTCGTGCACTGTCAGTTTTTTTTGTTATCATATCATAACATAATCAAGCGATCGAAATTGTGTCAATTGAACGAATTGTTTTTAAACGGTCCTGACAATAAAATTCTCTCCCGCGGTTACATTTTAATAATAACCGAGATTAGAGATGCTCTCGTCCAATGATACTTTCTATATTGCGGTATCGGCACTATTTAAAATAAATATGACAGAGAGATCTAACAGTTTGCTCAGCCACTGAATAATTTTCATTTTATCCTGTTTTAAAGGAACTATTTTTTGTCCATAACGTAGTATTATATCCGTAGCGTACGTAAAGCCTAAGTCCATTGTGTTTAACTTGTATTTAGTTGTACCTATTGGCGTTTTTTCCAGACTTTTTGACAAAATTCTTTACCGCGGTTAAGACACACATAATTGTCTAGGCCGTGGTTGTAATTACTTAAATGAATTCAAATAGTCACCGGCCATATACATAATAATTAATCATTAATGTATCAATGAACGTGGATAGGTTTATCATTTTATATTACCAATCTGTGTTTTCAATTTAACAATAATATTCATATTCATTCTGTCTCTCCCATGTACCTACAGTAAAAACAAAACAATGATTCGGTTCGTGGATTGTATGCATACGAATACGTGTACGGTTGTCAGTGCTACTGACACACCGGTTACCAGGTAATTAGTACCATTAGTAGGGCTCGGACTACCGCACACACACCGTCGACCTACCGAATCATTGTTTTGTTTTTACTGTACTTACCTCTGATCCAACCTTTTTTGAAGAGTGTCAGAGAGGTATCATCCCACATGTTTTACCACCACCAACCGCCACGCCTCCGCACCCTTGACCTAACAAACGACAAAGCGCCCTTCAAAGTTATACTGGGAGTGTCCCAAGAAGAATTTCTTAAAACCCTGGTTATGATTACGCTATTAATTGTAGTTTGAATATTCCTAATGTTATTTCAGTTGAACCCAGAGAAGAAGATACTGTAAAAATGCTAAGTAATTAACCCACGTAGAAATTAGTTCAGAATATCCCCAACTGAAAGTCGGATAGACTCGTGTCTGTCTGACTCTCCCAAAGGATGTGATCGGCACTATACGACCGTCCCATAATCATGTGTGGGAATAAGGGCAAACTGACAAAGTTTGGCGGCTGAACCACTGTGGCAGGTTAAAAAAAAATCCAATGCTCTGGAGACAGTTTGGCAATCTCCATGTGTCACTTAACATTTGGTAAAAAAAATAAACAACTATGTTTGTCTGCCATTGTTGGAGATTGATTCTGCCGGGCCCGCGACGCTGCATCATGCGCTTTTGTATGCGCGATCACTTTTCATATTGTCATCCTGTCATTGTTTTCGGGTGCGAGGTGACTAACTTCACCGTGCAATTTAGTATAAGTTTGTATTTTAATTGTGAAATGAATATGTTCAGCAAATAACCGACCTTGCAGAATCTGTCGTTACATGTTCTTAAATACACTAACCCTTCAAATTGAAGTTTTGCTTCGCGCCTCCTTATCCAGCGGGAGGTCAGCCATAAGTTTTACTACTAATGAAGTAATGGAAGTAAACAGGTATCGATACTTCAGTGCGACATCTCTAGTGTCAACCTATCATCAGCTGTCAACTGTCAACTGTAAATAATTGTTATTTATCGCATCGGTGTTGTTTGCATACAATACGCCATGTTAATTTTTATTGTGGACACGATAAATTCGGTCACTCTATATTTGGTTTGCTCCATAGATAGACGAAGCTAAATGTAGGTACCTACACTTACCGTTGCAGGAGAAGATAATATACATACATACGAAAGTTGTAAGGCTTAAACGTTGCTCGGGTCAAAAAACGACAAATGATTTAATTATTGTTAAACAAAAATTGCTATTTTTCTATTAACATAGCAAGTGAATATTATACAAGATTTTAAAGCATTCTCTATCTGCAGTATTTAGTCGCTTGATGTTTATGGAATTTTGACATTTTGATTTGAAGAATTTCAAGTTTCTGTTATGAATATACTCAAAAGGTGAATTGGCACTAAAAGGTGTGTTATTGTATGTACAAAATAATCAAATATTGCATTTTGCAACTTTATTTTTTTAATGTTAACAATCCCTTCGTGATATAGCGCCGCAGGCGACTTTTTTACTATTAGAGTGTGTGATGATCACATTTGTGATGTGTGTTTATCTCACATATCTGATTGACTCTCCAAGTCGGGCCCTCCCTGACCCCGGGCTTCTAGGCTAGAGCCCTGTCAGACCCCCCCTTGTGGGGGCCATGCACTTAATATCTAGCCGCCGCGGTTTTACCCCATTATACTAACATGTAGGAGCCAGTCGGCACGGTATGCGTGCGAGGGGCTTATAGCGGTTATGTCGGAGGAAGTTTAATTTGCTATCAGCACTCATCCGGAAAGTGAAAGATGTGATTCGGAATTCCACTTACTCGGAGATTTTTTTATATGTTTTTTTTTTTACATAATGTATGTTTTTTGCACACTTTTTTGACCATATTATTTTGTATAATAATTATTAGGTTAGGTTAGGTATCGAACCGTAAATTCAATAGTTTTGATGAAGTTTATTGTTACGTAGAATGTGTACGGCTGCTAGTAGGTACAATATATATTGCACTTGTAGATTTTGTTAATAAAACGTCTCAACTAATATATTATCAGTGGCGAAGGGTGGAGGTAGGCTGTTAAGATCCGCCATAAATAGTGCACATTAAACTTTTTCAGACATTCATATTTGTTTTCATTGAAATAAGACTACAATTTACAGAAAGTGTTGGTTAGTTATTAAAATTCAATTAAACCCTGAGAAACTAAGCCATAATAGATAATAGTCAAAAAATACATGTCTATCTATAAAATATCTAAAATTATGCAATTAAAATCATACATAACTTTGAATATTTTATAGATAGAATAATATTTTTTATTTATTATAGTTGGGTTTAGGCAGGGCTTAATGAAATAAAAAAATGAACCAACAATATGTGTAATATGTATTTTTAATCCAACGAAAACAAATAACTATGAATGAAAAAGTGTGCACAATGTTGTCGTATCGCCCAAATTAGACCAAAACTATTATGGTTTCGTTTAGGCAGAGGTTAATTGATTTTTAAAAACTAACTAACACCATCTGTAAATTGTAGTCTTAGTTCAATAAAAACAAATATATATGACCAACAAAGTTTTGTGTGCACTATTTATAGCGAATCTTAACAGCCTACCTCCACCCTTCGCCACTGTATATTATGCACCTATTTTTAGACATATAGGGAAGTATGTTTAAAGTAAAATATGGCCATCGAACGGTTTATTTCTGTCATGATACGTCTGGATTGTACCTAATAGACTCGTGCAATATTATTTGTTTTCAATTACTTTCGAAGTTTTATTTATGTACATAATTACACATATATGTATGTAGGTACTGCCAGTGCTTTTTTCTAAGGATACACCGTGTCTTCACTTTTTTGTACTTAAAAAAATGTTATTGTTTTCCATTAAATATTTGTATTGCGTATTTGAAAAGATACCCCCCCCCCCACACAATGAAATGAGATACTTACCTATACCTTGATGTCAAAACTGTCTGCCGTGGTGCTTCGTGAAGGATCGGAAGTATCCGTTCTTGGAAGTCTTTCGATCGTCTTATGTTTAATCGATGACAGATAAACAATGTAAATGAAACTGGTCGTCAGTATATTTTAGCCCTTAAAAATAGTGACTACGTGCATATTATATTATAATTCGTCACTGTACATGCCAATTGTCGTAACCCTCACTTTTCACCGAAGTGACATTTTGATGGTAATGGACTTATTGCAGACTCTTACATGAACTGGCCAAGTATCATAAATCCAATGACATTAATATGGACGAAGCATCTGGAAAAAAAATGACACTCACTTTTTTGTCGGGTCGGGATAATCTTTTCTAACGCCATTACAATAAAGGTGATATTGCTATAAATTCCCGATGCTTTTTGTCGGGTCTGCCGAATAGTTCGGTTCGAACGAGTTCGCTCAAATGAACATTGACACTAGAAACTCTGTTCTAACGCCATTACAATAAAGGTGATATTGCTATAAATTCCCGATGCGTGATATCGTATAATGGAAATTGCGTGACGTCTACCTATACATGTGCGAATGTCGCTATGCGCGAATTTACTTGCTAGCTACTGTATTGAGTGCGTTGATCCCAAAAAATATTTAAACCAAAATAATTCAAAACTATTTTTTAGCCATTTGTAACTTTGGTAAAGAATATTCCAGCCAAATGCTGTAACCGTCTAAACCCAAACGCAATCCATTGATGAAATTTCGAGATTTTCCATCCCGAATCTCGAGAATTGAAATTATTAACATTTCGGGAAATCCCGGATCTCGAGAATCTTTTCTCGAATTCGGGATTTCTTTATTATCAAATATGAATTGAAAAAACGAAAACAAAATTCAAAAAACGTCGACTCAAAATGAGCGCAACATCGGGGAATTTTGTGTCTCAATAGCGTACGCGATTCTCAGACACAGCCATTGACAGTCTGTTTTTTGAAATTCCATTTTAATAAGTAATGTTTTCAATTATTTTTGTTTTCCTACTTCTATTATTTGTTTGTCTTCTTACTTAAATAAAAAAATCGTATTTTTTTAGAATTTGTCTGTTTTTACATTGATTTTAGGATTTTTACAGGTTTTTTTTTTAAATTTTCACGATATCCCCACAATTCTCGAGAATTCTTTTCTGGAAATCCCGAAATTCGGGATTTCTTTATTATCAAATATGAATTGAAAAAACGAAAACAAAATTAAAAAAACGTCGACTCAAAATGAGCGCAACATCGGGGAATTTTGTGTCTCAATAGCGTACGCGATTCTCAGACACAGCCATTGACAGTCTGTTTTTTGAAATTCCATTTTAATAAGTAATGTTTTCAATTATTTTTGTTTTCCTACTTCTATTATTTGTTTGTCTTCTTACTTAAATAAAAAAATCGCATTTTTTTAGAATTTGTCTGTTTTTACATTGATTTTAGGATTTTTACAGGTTTTTTTTTAAATTTTCACGATATCCCCACAATTCTCGAGAATTCTTTTCTGGAAATCCCGAATGTCGAGAATTCAAAATTTCTCGGGAAATCCCGATTGTCGAGATTGAGATTTTCTCGGGAAATACCCAACTCTAATTGTAACATTCATAACCTCTCCGAAGATCTGAGAGGCTTTCATCAAGAGATGAATGTTGGATAGACAGCGGGAAATTAATTTAATCTTGACGCTAAATGCGTCGTTCATTGTTACACCTGCTTCTTTCGTAGTGGCATTACTCAAATGAAACAAAACAATTATTCATTACTTACGTTTTCGGTTTTGCAATTTTCTCTCGGCGATCAATATCAAAGGTGAACCAGGCCTCACTTTTGAAGGGTACCTGCCTCCCACATCATATTTTGTGCGCAGGTGTGGGCAATCATCGGCATAAGGTTCCACTGTGACGCTTATCGCTGCTTCTCTGTAACTATGGCAAACTGGCAAAGAGGCGAAAAATATTTTACTTACAACTTTCACGGTTGTTTGACGTATTTTGTTTTTGTGCTGTCACTGAGTATGTTTCTTCTTTCCTCGACTCTACTCTACTCTATATTATGTCTCAATAATGGCATAGAAAGAAAGTAGACATAACATTATACGATGATGAAATAAAATTGTAAAAAAATAAATGGGAGAATTTGTTAAACCTAAAACAAGTATAATTTTCACGGTCAATAATAATGATTGTTGGTGGAGAGGCATTAATTATTGTAGATATACGTTACACACTTTGATTATGTTAACTATTAATGCGTCTGTTTAACGACACTGAGACTGGCACTAGAGCAGTGGTTTCCAAACTTTATGTTACTACGCCTCCCTTTAAAAAAAAATCTAATCTTGGCGCCTACCCCCCCCTTTATTTCATTAAATAATACAGACACCCTTTTAAATAGTCAACAGTGTACTTATACAAAAATGAATAAAAATATATAAAAATAAACAAGATTTTACTATCTTGGACTTATAAGTAGATATTATATTCATTTTTAAATTAATTTGTTTTTCATGAGGTGAATATGCTTGTTTATTAGCACTATCAATTATTTCAATAGTAGTCAATCCAAATTCCCACATCCTGAAGCGGGCCCCCAGGCCAGGATTATCATTTAAGTATATCAATCATCATATAGGTATCATAGAAAATTGCAACGCACGACCACATTTTAACCAAATAGACAAGTTTAACAACAAAATTATCGTTTCTAAACAATTTTGCCTCAAATTTCAACATTATGATTTGACCCTTTTATTTCATTTTTTCACGAGATATCCAGCACGCTTCACAACGGTGTAGAAGTGAGGTATTATAAAATTAGTCTCCATATTTTCAGACAGGCTTGCAAACAACCTTTTATAGGACTGTTTTTTTATGTAGTTTATAACTAGCGGCCGTTTTATAAACTATGCATTTGCAAACTGCAAACCCGTGGATACATTAATTGTGTTAAACTTTTCGCGCCTCCCTTTGCAACACTCCGCGCCTTCCAGTTTGGAAATCGCTGCACTAGAGTGTTGCCATAGTACCCTGCTCATAGTGAAATGTTTTCACGATCAATAAACCATATATCTAATGAATAATAAATATTCTACAATATTTATCAATATTCAACCCTTCCGACGTATGCAACATATACCTACTTGTAAATATCATATTGAATCGAATGAAATCGGTGTTCATCATTGTTTAATTATACGTAATAAATAGTATTTATTGTGTTTTTTTCAAATTATGTAGGTTAACGCGACAGATAAGTGACACCTATAAATAGTATGCATTGCAATATTAATATCTATGTCGAATGTGTGAATTAACGTTCAATAATCCAAACTTGGAAATGTATGAAAACATGTAATGCCCAATCACGGGTACCACGATAAAAGATTCAATAATGAATGTATAATATACTTACAAAAAAACGGTTTATAAGAATACGGAAATACGAAAATAAAAAGTCGACGTATATGCACAATGGAAATTACTGATTCGTATTATTACCGTATTGTTGCAAGTGCGTTATATTAAGTTTCTATTGTAATAAGAATCGAGATGAATATTTATGCTAAGTTGGTACCAACAATGTAGTCTATAAGCTGTATTGTCTAGTAGTTTCTGAGTTATAACCAAATATACCTACGGACAGACAGACAGACACACACTCTAATTTTATTATTAGGATATATTATTTTATGAATGTCGATAAAGTCAGCATTTTTTCGTCGATCACCTATGTGTTACCTGTGAAGAAATTTAAAAACGCACATGTTTTTTGTATGTAGCTACTTAGTAAGTATTGTCTTTGTTATTTTTTGATGAATAAATTAATTTAAAATACCAAAAAACGTCGTTCGCAGAATACAAAATCGCCGTGTATATCCGCTCAGTGTGGAATAATTATTAAACAGTTTCTTTTACGAATGCAACGTTGTTATTTCTTTAATTTTATATTTGAATACAAAAAAAAAAACAGAGCTGCATACAAAATATTAATAATATCTCGACTGGCATGACAGTCGTACTAATATCGGTCTCTACAAAATTTACATTTATTCATAGTAATGTCATTTAATTGTACATCCTACTTCTTTATGTGGGATATCAGGTTCTCCCGGCGTTGACAATTACCTTCTTATTGTCCTGCGTTATGTGGAACAGTTCTTCGACTCTTAATTTTATTCTAATTCTAGTCCAGTCAAATAATGCATTCGTTCCTTTAATTCTCCTCAGTACACTTGTGCTGTTTCACTATCTTCTTGGTCATTCCTTTGTGCCTTAGGATCGTGAGCACATTTAAATTCAGTCATCGTGTGAGCAACCAAGAATCTACACCCGTTTCGGTCCTCTTCTTCTCTCAGGGCAGGTTGAAGGCTGCCCTCAGTATGCTCCTTCACTTGGTTGCCCCAGCGCGCCGACTCTCCATCCGCTTCGCCTTCCCTGGAGGCTATCCAAAACCACTAGCCTCTCCAGGTTATCCGGGGTTCGCGCAGAATAATAATATGTCAAAAAAACTGCAGAATAAGTTACAGACATTAACTCTCGTCATACCTTTATTTAATACCTCTATGCTCTCGACAGACGTTACATTATCTGGGATATCTGGTTGATTGACTGGTTCATACTATGCTCTGTCCAAGAAATACGAAGCTTTCGGCGCCAACACCACATTTCAAAGGCATCAAAATTGCCTTCAACCAACTGTTTTATGCGTTTCGATTTACTTAGTGTGGTGTATTCAATGCTATCAAACATTACCAACCGCTACTAGTGCAAGCCAATTTTACCATGTATTACTGATTTACCTACGTATACCATTTCCATGTATTTAGATTAGATGGTGCGATAAAACCCTTAAGTGGAATAAAACATGATAAAATTAATGCCTACTAAAATATAAAATAAACTATTTTTGTATTCAACGAATAATTTACAAGATTCCTTGAATGTAACATTCTTTATTGAACATACGGTCGTCGATTTTTTTCATAGTATTTTGAAATTACTATGTACATTCTTAAATATCATGAATTATTGGTTGAATAAAAAAGATTCTTTATTAAAAATTAAATTATTAGATAGTGCAAGAACGTTATAATTAAAATTTTGGAGAGATCCTGATACCGGTTAGTAATTAATACATTGATTTAAAATACAAAAGCCGACTGCCAAAAATTAACACAATTGTTGAAGTGCTTGAGAGTGGTGTAAAAAACAACTAAATAGTTAATTTCGTCGCTATGCACGTAGCTTAGTTGGTAGGGCACATTGGCGCGGGTTTCTCGCTGGCGTCTATTTTTGAAAATATGTTTTCTAGTAGTTATATATTTCTTTATGGTGTTTTCAAATTATGTATGGAACGAAACAAGTTCTGATGCATATTATCGTCCTTCGTCAACAGTAAACAAATAATAATTAGATCTTTAATCCACCAAAACGTCTATTTGGACAACGCTATGCAACGCTGGCAAAATAGGCAGTCTTGTGCAGTATTTTAATCAGCAAGTTGTCTGGGTTGATTACTGCTGCGTGGCTCTGAGACATTCGTTTAGGTACCCTTTGCGAAATGAATGCAATGATTGAGTGCTTTTTCGAAACCAGATTTCTGAGCTGTCACTCTCGGAGATTGGGTACCTTTGTACCTTTCGTAGTACGTCTGTTGTGTTTTGGTTCTTGCCTTTTAAGTCTTTTGCATTTTTAATATTCGCCTGTTGCCTACACTGCGGCTATATTATAATATACAGGTGCTCTGTCGTTTTTTCTCAATAAATTGCAGGTTAGTACTTGGAATCATTGTTGCCAACTTTAAAATCTAATGGATTTAAGTTTTGTACTATTTCATTTGAGACGCTTCTCACCAATGGTAAATACACACTGACAACGAATACAGTTAATTCTAACTTATATAATATGATCATCATCATCAGCCTGAATCTATCCACTGCTGGATGAAGGCCTTTTCAAGCTGATTCCACTTCTCTCGATCCTGTGCGTTGTATTGCCACGTACTTCCGCAGAAATTTATCATTTCATTTCATCGATCCAGCAGCCTCTAGGTCTACCTTGCGGACGTTTTGTACCTCTTGGATACCACTGAATGACTACAGTTGTCCAACGATCGAGCTATGTGTCCAGCCCATTTCCATTTGAGGTTTTTTATCAAACTCTATTACATCGCAAACCCTTGTCTGTTTCCTCTTTTTGTCCTTTCGCGTTATGCCCAGCATGCACCTCTCCATACCACGTTGTGCTACTCTAAGTTTCTGGATCTCTCTTTTACTTAGGTTCATGTTTCACACGCATATGTGATTACGGGAAGCACACACTGGTTGAAAACTGCGCATTAGGCACAGTGGTAGGTCACTTTTGAAGAAATTATTCAGGCGGCCAAAAGTATAATATAAGAGTACAATAATGTAGCTTAAAACTTTATTACCCACATATTAAGTCAAGGATCAAGTATGACAATAAAAATATAACAAACAAATATTTTGAGCAGTAATTTCATCGATTATGCCGCGACACTGCAGCTTTATGCAATACCTACCGACTGTTACGTCAAACACACTGCATTCAAATTGAATCGAACACCTCTTCGCGTATTCTGCTACCCTGTTGTTATAATATTTCATAAGTATACATTTGGCCTGTAAAGTTTTATAATTTATTTATATTAAATTTCATCTCTGCCCTGTCCAACGCGAAAGAGCATTATCAGTCCCACCTGATTTTTATAAGTCACGTGTTTATGCAGAAACACGTAGGATGAAAAGTGAGTTTTTTTCATCTGAGATAAATAATAAAATTAATGCAGGCAGGTACACGCTACTTGCCTATAGTAAACCGGCATTTCGGTTCGATAGCCTTGACTTACTTCGAGCAGAGTGATTTTTTTCATACGTTAAACTTAAAGGCATTATGCTACGAGGGTGGGTCAATAAGTCCTTAGAAAAGCCGACAGGTGGCGCGACTAGTACTGTTAGCGGTTTGTTTTCATGCAGCGGCACTACCGATTCAGTATGCTGCGAAGTTTCAATCAGATTGGTCGGGTTGTTGTTTTTTATTTTCGTACATTTAAAAAAAAAATTTGCTTGTTTACAAAAATGGAGAAAATTGAGTTTAGAGCTGTTATTAAACATTTTAATATAAAAGGGTTAACAGCAAAGGAAATAAAAAATGAGTTGGATTTAGTTCACGGCATATCTGCTCCTTCACTTGCAACTATTTATAACTGGTTAAATGAATTTAAACGTGGTCGTACATCAACAAAGGATGAACCACGCTCAGGACGTCCTGTAGAGGTGACTACACCAGAAATGATCAATAAAATCCACGATATGGTGTTAAGTGACCGAAGATTAAAGTTGAGTGAGATAATTGAGGTTACAGGGATCTCAAAAGGTAGCGTCATTTCTATTTTACATGACAAATTGGGCATGAAAAAAGTTTCTGCAAGATGGGTGCCGCGTTTGCTCACAGTCGACAATAAACGCAATAGGGTGGTGGCCTCTAAAGCCCTGTTGTCGCTCATGCAACGCAATCCGGATGAATTTTTTCGTCGCTTTGTGACTGTAGGTGAAACATGGATACACCACTATACTCCCGAGACGAAAGAACAGTCAAAGCAGTGGATTGCGAAAGGCGAACCATGTCCAAAGAAGGCGAAAACCGTAAAATCAGCTGGTAAGGTTATGGCTACTGTATTTTGGGATGCACGTGGAATTATTTTCGTTGACTATTTGGAAAAAGGAAAAACAATAACAGGGGATTATTATGCATCTTTATTGGACCAGCTAAAAAACGAAATTGAAGAAAAGCGGCCTCATTTAAACAGGAAAAAAATCCTCTTTCATCAGGACAATGCCCGTGTTCACACATGTTTACGATCAATGGCTAAAATTGAAGAATTGAAGTTCGAATTGGTCGACCACCCACCGTATTCGCCAGATTTAGCCCCCCAGTGACTTTTTCCTTTTCCCAAACTTAAAAAAATGGCTAAGTGGACTACGCTTTTTTTTCAAATAAAGAAGTCATCGATCGGACAAATGCTTATTTTGAGGACCTTCCGAAAACTTATTTTTCTGACGGTTTAAAAAAAATTGAGAAACGTCTAACCAAGTGTATTGAGCTCCAAGGAGATTATGTTGAGAAATAAAAAAAAAATACAAAAATAAAAACTGTTTTAATGCTTTTTTCTAAGGAATTATTGACCCACCCTCGTATTTTGTATGAACTTAACGGCGCGGCTTTTTAAGACACATTGATACATGTTGTTTGTATAAGTAGCTATGTAGAAATTGTATGACAACTGATTCTGAGTTGTTTGATTGGATCTTTGGAGACAAGTCAGTAGGTACAGATAAATCTACCGTTCAATGAGCCTTTCATAAGTGTCTTTTGAACAATGATGTTTTTTATTAGCCCAACGTTGGCTACATGAACAGTAGGTATGCTATTCTTTAGCAATCGAGATCTTAACCTAGGTCTGAGACTGCATATGGTACGTTGTTATGTTCTCTCAATTCTTTTCTATGGTATGGAAGTATGGACGCTAAACCAAGAGATGTCAGGGAGACTTGAAGCTTTCGAGATGTGGCTGTATAGGCGCATCCTCAAAATTCCTTGGACTGACCGGGTGACAAATGTTAAAGTTCTCAATCGAATGGGGAAGGACCGAGAAGTTCTACGTAGTATCAAAACCAGGAAACTACAGTACCTCGGCCACATTATGAGAGGACAAAAATACAGCATTCCCCAACTCGTCATTCAAGGAAAGATCAATGGGAAGCGTAGCAGAGGACGGCGCCGCATTTCGTGGCTTAAGAACCTCTGTGATTGGTACGAGTGCAGCTCCACTGAACTGTTCCGGGTAGCAGATGAGAAAGATAAGATCGCCTTGATGGTGGCCGACCTCCGTTAGGGGATGGCTTAATTGTTTAATTTGTTATGTTTTAATTGAAATAAGACTACAATTTACAGATAGTGTTGGTTAGTTTTTAAAAATCGATTAAGCTCTGCCTAAACCAACATTGGTTTTGGTTTATTTTGGGCGATACGACAAAATTGTGCACACTTTTCGTTGTATTAAGAATGCATAATGACACATAGGTATTGTTGGTTCATTTTTTTTTTAATTCATTAAGCCGTTGCTATAACAAACTATAAGGTAATAGATAAAAAATATTATTCTATCTATAAAATATCCAAAGTTATGTATGACGTAATTGCATAGTTTTATATTATATTTTATAGATAGACGAGTATTTTTTGACTTATCTATTATGGCTTGGTTTTCGCAGGGTTTAATTAAATTTTAAAAACTAACCAACACCACCTGTAAATTGTAGCCTCATTCCAATGAAAACAAGTACGTATGGCTGACAAAGTTTAATGTGCACTATTTATTGCGGATCTTAACAGCCTACCTCCACCCTTCGCCACTGATAGATATAGATACGTGTAGTTGGAAGTTTACAATACTTGAATCGTTTGTAGTAAAAAAGCGTTTTTATTTAACAAGCGGGTAAATCTGATTTTAATTAAGACCGTTGAACATTATTATGAGTCTTGTAAATGCTTAACGTCCATATAAGGCAATTTAGTAACACACGATGGATTCACTTACGCGACCGTGTCAAGGTTTATTCTTTCTTTTATTACAAATTTTAATCACTGCACGTTATGCTCACTGAAAATTAACTTCGGGCACCAATACCTTTAGATCATGGCTGGCCAACCTTTTCAGCAGCCGAGCCAGATTCTAAAAATGAGATTTCCTTCCGGGCCGCACAACCGATTTTTTTTATTATACAAAACAAAAAAGAAATATATATTAATAAAATAAAACATAAATGAGAATCAAACATATTTATTAGATTAGACTTTTTTTAAATAATAAAAAATAAACAAAACAATATAAAAATAAGAAATTTGAGTGAGAGTTTGATTTTGTGTGGCAGAACTAAGTGCATCAATATCGATATCGAGTGAGGTTGTTCCTACATGCAAACAGTTTTTCAAATGCACATCAGTGATTCGTGTTCTCACTCGGGATTTGATATGCTTCATCTGACTAAAAAACTATTCACACGTGTAAGTGTTTCCAAATAGCGAAGTCATCATTAGAGCATGTTTCTAAAATGCAGGATATTTCTCCTTGTCCAAATATGTTTTGTAAAACTCTTCCAAACCAACCTGATGGAATTTCTCCTTTAACTGTTCATGGCAACATATTTCACAATGTTCCATTTGTAAATTTCCCGGTAATAAATTCACGTCTTCGGAGAATGGCGTTGCAAATTCAGCAAAAAGCACACGGTGCTTTTTAAAATCTTGAGTCAATATTTGATCCCAATTTTCGAAATTAGTACATCTAGCAGTAGCATTTGATTAATTATTATTTTATTTTCTCACTCCTCCACGGGCTACAAGTTGACACCCAGTGGGCCGCGGGTTGCCCACCCATGCAGAACTATTCTAACTAACATTTGAAATATTTTGCAGAAGAGTTTTTTGAAACAGCCTACTTCAGTTTTATATAGACAAGTGTACGCACCAGTTTTTTCATCAATAATCCAACTATATATTATATGATGATATTGAATAAAATATGATTTGGGGACGCCCTAAAACCCACTGGATAGACAAACTCGACGAGTTCGGTGGATGTACATGGCAGCGAAGAACTAAGGATCGAGGATAATGGGGGGAGTTAGGGCAGGGTTACGTTTTTATTAGCTCGTGTTCTTGTTTGTCCGAAATTTGTATTGGACGATTGAATATTTTTAACTAACTTTCCGACTAGCTAGACATTTGACACTTTTAGAATATATCAGAACACGGCGACAATGCATTCTTTTAATACTTTTAGCCATTTTTAAGCAGAATTGAATTCATTTTCAATTAATTCTGTTTTATATGGAAAATTATTATTGTTGGTTGCTAAGGGGGTCCTAGCAACTAAATTATTAATATATACGTGCGTTACTATGGAAAACAATATGAAATGTCAAAATGACATTTCAGTATTTCTATCAAATACAATAAAAAGTTTTTATTAATACATAGAATTGTCAAGTTTATAATAAAATTTATAAACGTGATATATAAAAAGTTCTTTTTATCTTGTAATTATTTAAACATTTTATTTTTAATACATTAAACTTAATTAAACAAACTCTTTATTTTTTTAATATTCAGAAGTTATTTTATAACCCATCAGTAGTAAAGTGTCAATTAAATTTCTTAAATTTATCGAACGTATCGAAAATATTTACAGAAGTTTATCATGCTCATTTCTTGCTAAAATAATGGAAATTAATTCGATGTTATCGCAGTTTCCTGCACGTGACACAGGTAATCGCCGAGTTTAATTTCCACCTTAATAAACCGCTTTTGCAGCGGTTTAATCTCCGATTATGCATCGTATATCACAATCAAAATAATAATATTACTATTATCGGGTGCACAAACAAACGCTCGGTGGAATTCTGAGAATATCAAATTTGGCACAGCCATGAAAGTGCATTATGACCCATTCTCGACATGAATTTATTGCTATGCGCGCCTGTTACTATTTTAGAAGTTATGACATTTCTCCAGATCGATTATTGCTTTGATTGATATTATTTATGGCATCGGTGCAGTCACGCACGCGAGTGGCGTCCCGTGGGGGTGGGCATGCCGTGCGTTGCATAAGGCGGCCACAGACGGACAGTTTTCGTAAGAGGTTGAACATGCCAGTTAATACGTAATGGCGGCCATACAGTTATCTTTGGTAGATAATCTGCTGCGCCCATAGACGGACACTTTTCGACCTGTCAGATGTGTGGCATGTTCAAACTGCCAGCGACCCCCCACTCCCGTGTTTTTGTAAAACTGTTGGAATTTCAACTAGCCGAAAGTTCTCGAGTGACATTAGATGTCGGTAACGTAAAGTAGAATATACCGCGCGATACAACTACGGCTGGTGTTGCTTGTTATAAAATACAAATTCATTTATTATTAAAAATATAATAATATTATGTACGCGGAGATCGCAAATATTATATTTTATTTATTTTTACGAGAGTAAAACAAAGTTATAGTTATTTATGTAAACATATTATTTTATACAATATAATATAAATGTTGAAATTTTAGAGAGCATTATAAATATTAAGTTATTGTGAAAATATAGACTAATAACTCAGTACTCAAATTTTATTTATTGTATGTAGTGAATATTACAAATTATTAATTTAAGACGTTCACAACATAAATTAATATACCTAATTGTGAATGACAATGTCGCTAAATCTAAATAAAATTTAAGTATATATTTTAATAATATCATAGTACTTAATCAATTATTATACTGATGATTGATGTAAATATAATTTTGTGGCATGTTTAAATTTATTGTATATAAAATCAATACATATATAAATATTACCGTTTTCTTACTAAATTAATACTGTCCATTAAAGGGAATAATTTATTCAAAAGAAAAGATTATATTTTATATTATCCACTAGCGAAATCATGATTTATTTTACCAACGTCATAGGTGTGTATTTTATGTCAATTTGTTTCTAATAAAAACAATTATAACCATAATAAATTCAAAGTAAAATTATTCGTGTATCATCGTTCAAGTATACCTTGCCTAAAACTAATTGAAACAATACCCCTGTGTAATATCTCCGCGAACTTAACCTCCATAGTTTTTGACACTTGCTCTGCCACAGACAATAACTGTACGTATATGGGCACGTCTGTTGACACTTCGACAGATTTAAATGGGGTAGTTAAACTGATCTGTGGTGTGGCCACTAACGTACAGTTATTGAACAGTTAATGTCTGTGCCATGTTCAACCTGTTACGAGAACTGTCCGTCTGCGGCCGCCTATAGGGGAGTGGGGCACATTATAATAGGCGGGGAACGAATACAAATATTACAACTTTTTATAGCAGAAGGGCAATTCACGAATAAAGCAGTAAAAAACACCGCTTTAACTGAAGCACGTAATATTTTTAGTTTTACAGAAGATATTGTCTGTATAGAGCTTCGAACGAAATGGATACGTGCGAGTGAGAAAGCATTCAGCATGTTTATGCCTCATGTTTCATGCGTTAGAGTGAGATAGAAAGTAAACATGCCAAAACGAACCGTTTGTAAATTTCATGGATATTAAATAACATTTTTATCTATTTTGGTAATGACTTCATATTTAATCAGTACTTACCGTTAACGTTGCATGATTAAATCATTCATTGTTGAAGTACGTAGCCAATTAATCTTTTAACAAGCTAGTTACGTCTCCAATATAACAATATTACAACACGGAATTTCCGTTGTATTTTGCAAACAAACATGTGTGTTTCTGTATTACAAAATCACAATAAATATTTAAGTGAGAATTTAAACACAAACTAATATTTTCAGCGGTAATAGTTATGTAAAAGATAGAAAAAATAGAATAACAGCCTGTTCACTACGTACGAATTTTTGACGTTTAATAATATGTCAAAGTAAAACGAAGAGTTGCTAGCGCCTCTACCGGCAAAGCGTGTATACTTAAATTGCATACTGTACTGGACACTACCGGTCGACTTTTAATATACTTCGTTGTAGTAGGCTTGAGCTTAGGTTGCGCAACCGGTCATACTGCTTCATTCGTGAATCGCCCTCCAGGGAGGGTTTTCCACAAAGCAGACGATTGGTTAGTTTAAAAAAATAATCGAAGCATAAAAATCTTGACAACATATTGTTGTATTGTTATACCCATTACCACATTATTATTTGTCATGGCGGTTTGTCGCACATGCAAAATTTTCACAAGGGTGACTCCAAACCCGTCAGCGTCACAGACATTCACCTACCCAAAACTACCACTGTGTCAAATCAATTAATGATTTTTTTTATCTACCTATATGTCTGTTTAACATTCTTTTTTTTTTAACACAATTTTTTAACATACTGTGGACATTACAAATTATAAGTTTAAGACGTTCACAACATGACATGAAACATTATTATAAAGAATAAAGAAAAAGAAAAGTATGAAAATATAAAAAGAGAACATAGTATTGTCATACAAAAGCGGTGAAAATACAATTACAGATCTATATAAGTTCAAAGCAGTATACCGAGTTTGCTGAGGAGACCCTATTTTAAGAATTTATAAAATAGCGTCCACCTAAACTCACTCGGCGCGGCTTAAGCGTTGGACTATCACGCCGTGGGTCCCAGGTTCGAATCCTGGGTCTGGCAAGTACACATCTTGTTTTTCAATTTGTGTGTGTCAGGGTATGGACCTAATAGGTTGAGCAAGTGGCTGACATCCATTTCTCGTAAAAAAACAAAATCTGTTAATACAAACCTCTACTCTGTGGAGGCCCATATGATCCTATTAGGATCGGACATGGTCGGGGAAAAAAAATCACTCACGCAAGTGGAATATATCGACACCCGAAGCAATTTGGTTGAACATTGTTATCGCCCTCCCAATTGGCATCACCAGTGGCAGGTTGGCTCTGCACCTTGGGAAAATAAACAGCTGATGCTCCCTATTTCTAAGATAATTATCAGGGACACAGGTTAACACTGCCCAGAATGGCAGAGTTCTCATTTATTTCTCGTATAAGTCGAAAAAAATACGTAACTAAATAAACTAAATTGCAAACATACTTAGCTGAATATGTTAGCAGCAATATGTCATTGTCATTGGTTAGCAGGTACATAACAGACTTGCGGACAATTTGAAATTAAAAATAAGAGAGGACAGCATTCTGCTTAAGGACGGCACTTTACCTAGGTGTTCGAATGGGAGTTCGGGTCCAACATGCACTTCTCCATACCTTTCTGTGCCACTCTTTTTTACCGAGGGTCCATGTTTCACATGCATATATGCGTATACACTGCATTTTTGACTACATTATCCAGGCGGCCAAAATCTCAGGTTTGTTCCGCGAACAATTTGTGAGCATCTTTTGTCGGTCAGCAAAGCAGTTAAACATGGTCTTAGATTATTAAAGAATAATAGTTTTCGTCTTTTTAAGATGTGATAGTCAAGTTATTACCATTATCGAAATTATTTTGATGTCGATATAATACAATGCAGTTCCATCATGAATTTACATTTAACACGATGAAAGTCGATATAATAACGATGCCTGCCTCACACGGTTCAAATTGTGTATTATCCGTACGACTGCAAAATTGCAGCGAGTGTGTGTGGCAGCCCGTATTGACTTTAGAAAAAAAAAATGTTTACAGTGGGCTGTCAGTCAGTAATAATTTTATTTACCGTTTGTTTACGAACATAGCTATTCCGTCAATGATTTCATTTAGAGCCGGATCGATAAAATTTTGCGTTAATATTTTATTTAGTGTCGATCGAACTTGAAATAATTGCCGCTTATAATGCCGTAATGCCGTCTATAAAGATTGTATTTCGGGAAAATTACTATGAAAATAGTGGGCCCTGTGAAAATCGGTTGTAAGGAATACCTAGTGCTTGCCTTATAAACCGTAATTATGTACTTTACTTACACGTGTATTATAGTCTTCTGTTACCTACATATAAATTGCACGTTTTGCATTTCACCGTAGCACAGTTCACAGCAGTGGCGAATGGTGGAGGTAGGCTGTTAAGATCTGCCATAAATAGTGCGCACTAAACTTTGTCAGTCATACACATGGCCCCCACAAAGGGGGGGCTGACAGGGCTCTAGCCTGGGGGCCCGGCATGGCGGGTCGACCAGTTAAGTGAAAAAAACACATAATTTTTCTCTAATAGTAAAAAAAATAATGACATAATTAATATTTTTAAATATGTGGTTGTGTGATGTGATATGATGATTTCCATAGTCAATTCAATGATAATTTACGTGTAGAATTTTATTTTATAATTACTTAATTTAAGTGTGTTTCCTGACTTGACAAAATGGCTTTTTATCCAATATGGCGAAGGGTTGCATGTTACATAGTTACCACAAAAGGAGTCAATCGCAATCAGTGCTTCATAACATTATGCGGAGACGAGTGACGACAACTCAATAAATCAACTGGATTTATTTAAAAATCGCTAAAAATACACGAAATACCCATAACCCTGGGGTTCCGTGGAAACTACTTGGTTAATACTAGGTACTGTAGAAAATCACACTGCCTTTAACCTTAGCGATAGGTAGGGAGTCCGCCATAGATCCTGGCCATGGTCATACGTATTTGTTTTCATTGAAATAAGACTACAGCTCACGATATACTGTACAATGACCAACTGCATACCAATTTTTCGACACGATATTCTTCAACGTGTTGATGTGATGTGTTCGAGTGACAAATACGAAACTGTTGAGTTGTAATGGTTGAATAATATCATCTGTAGTATTATTGTTATTGAAAATAAATCTATCGACCGGCGTCCTCTGGTCTGCGCGTCTTGCCAAAGCGAGTTTTTCAAAACCAATACAATGTCACTCTGCCAGGATTTTATCTCTAAGAGAAAAACAAATCATAGAGTGTGAAATAAATAGTGGTCAGTGGTGCCAGCATGGCATGTATAGTTTATTTAATAAGTCACAACAACGCGGGTAGTGGGTAGAGGGTAACTCAGTACTTAAACTTTTATTCCAAATTAGTCA
Source organism: Rhyacophila brunnea (assembly GCF_057557595.1). NCBI lineage: Eukaryota > Metazoa > Arthropoda > Insecta > Trichoptera > Rhyacophilidae > Rhyacophila > Rhyacophila brunnea. The sequence goes on along the minus strand of NW_028232904.1, from coordinate 21,512,344 downwards.
TTCTATAGATTGCAAATAAAATATTTACTTTGACAAACGTCACATAATTTATAATAAACATTTTTTTTATATTCAACGAATAATTCACAATATTTAATAATGTAACGTTCTTAATTGAACTTACATAATTTGAAAACACCTCAGAGAAATATATACTTAAATAATAGAAAAAATCTATTTCAAACAAAATATGACGCTTAGTGTGACAAATAGTTTATTAAATTATTAGCTAGTGCAAGTACGTTATGTCATAACTAAAATTTGGAGAGATCCTGACACCGGTTATTTTTCTTTTTCTCTTGGCCCCGTCTTCTATAAGATGTTGATGACATTAGATCACTTTCGGAGGTCCGTGAAATTTCCTTCTGTGTGCGCCGCGGCTGCCCTCTATCTTTCCCTGCAGTATGAAATTGAGTAGATCATACGTCTCGTTGCGAAAAATGTGGCCGAAGTAAGCAGCCGTTCTTTCCTTGATTGCGGACGTGAATATCTCTTCACATAGTCTTGTTCCGCAGTATTGTTTGACATTAATTGTTTATAGTTAGTTCACTGTACTCCTCTTACCTATAGTCACTTTTTGTTAGAATAAGGCCCGTTTCAGACGGGACGCCGGTGTCGCGCTCGATATAATATAGGAGGCCTTTGTATTCGAATAAAGGGGCCTTTGTATTATGTTTATGAACGCCCCAAAGATAATGAGTCAACGCATAATTTCGCGTTATAAATTAAAATATAAAACTAGCTGCGGTAATAAAAACAAGTGTATCGGCGCCTTGAAAATGTAGCGGCCGACGGAAAAGTGTACCAGACACGCTCTGGAGCGTTCATAAACATAATACAAGGGCCTTCTATATTATATCGAGCGCGACACCGGTGTACCGTCTGAAACGGGCCTAAATCTCAGTAAACTCAATCAATGCACACTTGTTTCCGTGGCAACTTCCGTCTTGCGTCTCTCATGAGATGTAAAAATCTGCTGATGCTTCACATCCAGACCAAACGTAGAGCCTCGTGATTCGCTCGATTAAGACCGCGTATGCTGCAGGGCGTGTTGTTTTGCAGGGCTCTATGTTTGTGTAGTCCTTCATTGTATCTAGGTACATATAAGTTCACTTGGCATATTGAATCGTCTCTAAAACCACACTCTCTCTCGCAAACAAACTATTTCTTATTTAGTCCGTCTATTCTGTGTTGGTTTTATTTCAATGTGTTTCTGTAAATTTGGATAACATCAGAAGTCTTACTTATATCGCCACATGTGGCGGCCAAGATCCGCACCAGATTATAGAGCCGACGAAAAAAGAAAATTATATTATATCTAGGTACCAACTTAGGTATATATTTTACTTGGCACTGTGTGTGAAATTATTCTAACGATAGAAAAAAAAGTTGTCAACAATCACCACCTACATAATATTATTTTCAGTAGTTGGCCCCATGTTATTGTATCGTACCGACACCATATTATTTTGCTCACATTTTCTTTCATATTAAGACAATACATCAGTGAAACGGCAAATAATATTTAACTATAGGCGCGACGAAATTTTGGACTCGCTGCCATTCGGAGAGAGAACGTCGAGCTAGGAACACGTCAATTTGTTTCGCGATGGCGAAGGGGGTATTAATTCTTAAATCGTGTAAAGATGACTAAAAACGTTACCCATTTACTTGAAAAAGAAAACATGTCAATGAATATATTATTATTGTTACTAATAGAACAATAAACAGAATATTAAATGGACGCATGTTGGATTTATATGACAAATTATATTTCGTTCGGCATGCGTCATTTGCACCCGCAATCCGCGCATCGCCTAGCCACGATCTTTTTAGACCATGCCTCAACTGAGGTATAGCCTTAACTGTTTATAATTTATAGTCCCGTGATTCTGAAAGGTGAAACCACGAAAATCCACCTATATTTGGCCGCTGCCATGCCCGTTGTATCTCGCATAGACAAATTAGCATAGCAAAGTTGGGCGACACATGACACTGGCTTCCGGATAAACGAAATGTACCGTTTCTTTATAATTTATAATATATACAAGTTGAAGTACCCGGCTTCGCACAGGGTCGCTTCGTGGATACATTTATCTTAGATATAAAATAATAATAAGTAATTATTTTTTTATTATTAAAATATCTGTGTAATACAATATGGCAATATGAAAATAATTCTTAATAAGAGTAAAGGTTAAACAAAAGGACACTAAATTAAAATCGAATCCAAAATATGCCAACGTTATTAATAGTATTAATATGTAGTAAAGAAAAAAAATAAAATTGGATAGAACAAACAAACAAACAAACTTTGTATTTTACATAATATTAATTTAGAAACCTTCGCGGGTGTGCGCACAACAATTGACAAAAGTTTCATCGCAATCGGATGAACGGTATAGGAACGCATACGAATAGAAGAAAACGAAGATGGCTTTTCTAATTCAGAAACCTTCGCGGGCGTGCGCACAACTGATCAAAATTTCATCGCAATCGGATTTATGGTATATATAGATAGAATAGACGAAGATAGAATAGAAGAAGAAGGAGAAGATGGTTGTACTAACTCAGAAACCTTCGCGGATGTGCCCACAACAACTGACAAAAGTTTCATCGCAATCGGATGAACGGTATAGGAACGCATACGAATAGAAGAAAACGAAGATGGCTTTTCTAATTCAGAAACCTTCGCGGGCGTGCGCACAACTGATCAAAATTTCATCGCAATCGGATTTATGGTATAAGAACGCATTCAAATAGAAGAAGAAGGAGAAGATGGTTGTACTAATTCAGAAACTTTCGCGGGTGTGCACACAACAACTCGCCAAAGTTTCATTACAATCGGATGAATGGTATAGGAACGCATACGGGACAAACATACAAACATTCATTTTTGTATATATAGATCATATATATTATAATATGACAGGGAAGCTGAAAACGAAAACACGGTTATAATGGCTAGTCATTAAAATATAATATTTGACTAGATACTTTGATTCTAGCGATAAACACTAATTGGCTTGCAGCAACTACTGTCGGGAATGCTCATTGCTGTGACCTGTATCACGTATACTAGGTGCCGTGTGCCTTCTATTTCCCCTTGGCTTGTTTTCGTATACATCCGGATACATAAAACACGGATAAAAAGTCTATTTTCACTGCCCACGCCGTTAAAATTGAAACAAAAAACGCGCGGCGTACCTTGAAATTTTGAATTTCAAAAATGGTCAATAAACAATAAAGTGCAGGCGTGTGAATGGAAATTGAAAAAAAAACGAACTTGAATATTTCGTGTCGAGTCTGTTTTCCTGCTGTAACGATTAAAATGCATTTTTTATCAGCGTTATATTATTGTTTACCTCAGATAGAACATTGTCAATTTGATTTAAAGGTCATCTTTTTACATAATTTTATTGACCGAACAGCGATATTATCTATGTTTATTTTTTTCACATAATTCATGACCGGACATTACGTATATGACCCCTGCATAGGTTAACTTATTTTACGTACTTATTCCAAGATTGCAAGCTCGCATCTGGCATTGGATGCACTCACCTCTCACCCCACTCACATGAATGAAAAGAATACACAAATTATTTAGGTGAATGGAAGGTGAGAAATCTGTGGCACGTCGCGGATGCCACAAACGGACACTAACAGTCTCAATAATAAAAACCATTACACCACGCACGTACGATAATCACCTGCGGGTGCGACAGGCGTGGTTATATACACAGATTCATATAAGAATTCTTACCAGAAAAAGTGCAGTTGTCCGTGGCGTGGAGTCGCATCCATCCGCCTCATTTCATTTTCCTATATGTGCGGCTGATCTACATATGAAGGATCCAGATTCTCTGCACCTATTTCCTTTCAATTCAATTATTCTATTTCGCATCATTTTCGCTATCGGACGTTGGCAATGATAACATTTTCCCTGCCTGACGTTATTCTGACACACAGATGGAATCATCAGTTTAATTGCATAGTACATATCTGTATTTTTTCAGTCACGATGTTCGTCTTTTACCAGGGCCTCGCGTCTTGGAAACCTTCTTTTCGAATTAGGGCATACAAAATTACCGTGAAAAGACTAAACCGGTTAAACGGTAAGTCGGTAAACATTATAATTAAATACCGGTTAACCGGTAATTATTACGGTCGTAAAAGAGTGTTATTGCAACATTCATATGTTGCGCACATTTAATAGTTTTTATTAGATATCAGTGAGTATGACTTTATGGCGATTTGCTTTTATGTCGGAAAAATTTTCAGCGGATGGGGGCTGAGGATTATTTTTGTCAGATTTTGGAGGGCATGCCATGAAAAGGTTTGGGAAGCACGTTTAATTGTTAAACGATCCCAAGGACGCCCTAAACCCTCTAGGTTGACTCTCATAAATTTTGATTGATGTACCTACGTGGCAGCGAAGAACTGGGGACTGAAAAGAGTGGAAGAATCTAGGAGCGACCTTAATCAGGGCTCGAAATAGACCGGAGTGCAGTTCCAGTCCATAAAATCCCCGTAATTATCGCTCCGTCTCGTTGAAAAATTAATTTGACCATCTGAGCTAGGAGGCTATATAACAAAAAATCTATTTTCATAAAATATACATAAAATTGGAAAAACATGTTAATATTTTCAGAAAAATATCGGGCGCTCCGGTTCGTAAAAATTTCCATTTTGAGCGCTGACCTTATCCAGTAATGGGTCGAAAACAACTAATAATGACAACATGCCACGGTGGGACGGAATAGGTGGGACGTAATTTCGCACTCGTTGCCAATCGGAGAGCGATAGTCGAGCTGTGAGCACGTCAAATTGTTTTGCGATGGCGTCGGAGGAATATATTATTCTTAAATCGTGTAAAGATGACTAAAAAACGTTACGCATTTACTCGAAAAAGAAAACATGTCAATGAATATATTAATATTATTACTTATATAACAATAAACATAACATTAAATGGACAAATGTTGAATTTTTATGACAAATTATGTTTTGTTCGTTTGCACAATCTGCGCGTCGCGTAGTCACGATCTTTTTAGACCATGCCTCAGCTGAAGTATAGCCTTAATAATTGGCTCTGCTGATCACATGATGGTAATACAATTATAATATGGTAATAAAATTCTCATGCATTAATCCCACTAACTGTCACCGCTGATAACTTACGAGTAGATACAATGCAAAGAATCCGCAGACAATCCGCCGCGGTCGAGCGAACGCGCCAGCCGGCGACGAACGTTCGCGGGGCAGCGAGTCGTACGTTTTGTGAAAGTGAAAATAACAACAGAGTGCAAAAAACGGAATACCTACCTGCTCTGTGACAGCGTGTGCCATAACTCGCAGCGCCATTGTTACATATTAATTTATTATTGTAATGCACATAATGCAACGTAACGCTAATTTATTCAGAAGTCGCCCATTGTCAGTGCATCGCTTAGGGCAGAGGTTCCCAATCTTACGTATGCCCCGCACCCCTATGGAATGTTTGATTAATATCCGCACCCGTACTTACAAAGTAATATTATATTTGAAGATGAACAAGTATTTTTTTTATTTTTGAAGTTATACCTACATCTTTTGGCGCGTTTGGGAAATCAGATCGGAGTGTATTTTTAGCGTGTGACATGTAACACATAATTTATTTTTTCACACGAAAAAAATGCACTTGATTGGATTCGAACCACCGATTGTTCGGTTATCAGCCGAACGCACCACCTTTACGCCACAGGATGATACTGCAATCGTGACGATTATACAGTATAATATTATAGTTTAGAATTGTCCCGTTGCCTAGGCAGCGAATTTATTACTGTCGGCCATTTGCAATTCTTTGCGTAAACAAACTATTAAACGTCAGAGTGGTACTTTTAAAATAAAAACGAGAAACCATTATATAATTTAGTAATATAAGTTAAAGTGTATAGAAATAAACCAACGGCGTTCCAATAAGCGGTCCTTTTTCTTGAGTGTGTAATTTAATAATTTAATAAGATAATTAAGAACTAGTCAAAGAATCTAGTTTATCACAAGTTTTGTTTTTGTTTGGTACGCCAAAGAAGTATAACTTCCAACGCGCGTACATAAGTACACACACCGATTTTTTTTAAACTATCAGTATATTAAACGTGACACAGTACTGCGGGTGAATAAATTGAATTAAAAAAACATTATTTTTTACAATGTATGCTGATATAAACTGAGAAATTGTAAGCAAATAAATCCTTATTGTAAAAAAAAATACTTATTTATTCGTGTTTTTATTCTTGGTTTTGGTTATTGGCGTAAAACTGTATTTGTCAGTCATTTGTCTATTTTCTTCATCCGTCTAGCCGATTTTGGGAGTCCAATCGGTTTAAGCATGATATTTGCCGTCAATAAACCTATTTGCCTATGCAGTGGTGCAATTTTTGTTTTGCTATGTTTATTTTTTCAAAAGTTAACTTAGGTATAGGTACTATCCGATCACGAAGGTTACATGTAAGTTGTACGTAGGCCGCAGTACGTGAAACTTGAGTTCGTATAACATTTTATGAAATGACGAGTTCTTCGTTGAACATTTCACCGTGGTATCTTACAAAATGCGGCGATAGTTTGCAAATAATACTGTTCCAATTAGCTTAACCCCAACCTAACCTAACCTAGTAAAAACATCTCCACATGTTGTAGCATACGTACAAATATACTCCACGGTGAAATGTTCAACGAAGAACTCGTCATTTGATTAAATGTTACACGAACTCATGTTTCACGTACTGCGGCGCACGAATAAGTGTCCTGCGTGAGCTGTTTACGTACAAATTTCCGGCTACGATCACGAATACGTACGCATGAGTCTTGTATCAGCTATCTGCTATATTATACCAGCAACAAAGACTCGTAAAAATAATTTCAACTCGAGACCTTTTTTTTTTATTTTTTATACCTACATCCATTTTATTATTCATAATTATTATACAAACTCCTTTAAATGAACAATCACAAAAATCTCAAATAACAGTAAGTGGCGAAGCCAGAGACGGACGTTTATCACACAGAACAGATTTATTGGATTGAAATAATTTATTTGGATTTGGATTTGGATTGAAATAATAAACCCAACCTAACCTAACCTAGTAAAAACATCTCCACATGTTGTAGCATACGTACAAATATACTCCACGGTGAAATGTTCAACGAAGAACTCGTCATTTGATTAAATGTTACACGAACTCATGTTTCACGTACTGCGGCGCACGAATAAGTGTCCTGCGTGAGCTGTTTACGTACAAATTTCCGGCTACGATCACGAATACGTACGCATGAGTCTTGTATCAGCTATCTGCTATATTATACCAGCAACAAAGACTCGTAAAAATAATTTCAACTCGAGACCTTTTTTTTTTATTTTTTATACCTACATCCATTTTATTATTCATAATTATTATACAAACTCCTTTAAATGAACAATCACAAAAATCTCAAATAACAGTAAGTGGCGAAGCCAGAGACGGACGTTTATCACACAGAACAGATTTATTGGATTGAAATAATTTAATACCCATCGCCATGGACCGAGGTTTTGAAGCAAGGTAGTTTATAACGGTCAGGCCATAAAACCCAAGCAAAACAAAGGGCGCCGATTGGCCTCAAATATTGAATGCGCGTTACATTTACGTGATAATTATTACGATACAGACGTAACATATTTTTAACACATGTTTAAGTTTATCCCATATTTTCCCAATCCACAGCCTGTTAAACCACACTCAGTAGGGTAATCTAGTTCCGATTAATATTGTGTTCCCTGGTTTGAGGTTCTCTGTTTTCTGGTATGAGGATTATTCATAAAATAAACTAGTACCTACTTGTTTGTGGAAGACAACAATAATTATTATATAGGTATATATAATTTTTAGAATTATTAATAACCATGTCCTTGCTTTTTCGTACAAGGTTAGTATTGTTAGTAATTTTGAACAATCACAAACACCCAGGCTTTGAGAAAAACACATAAATACTGTGTCCTGGCCGGGAATCGAACCCAGAACTCTCGGGTGGAAGGCAAGCGCCTTACGCACTGCACCGCGAGAAACGCCATAATTATTATATTACATACCAGATAATAATTATAAATAATTTAATAATGATTCAAATTACTTTTTGGGCACGGTGTAGGTAATCTCTACAGGTAGTTACAATAATATTGCAATGTTGTGGAGAATTAGCTCTGCAATCAAGCGAACCAGGTAGGAACTAGGAAGTGCCAATCTGAACAATGTATAATTATATACGCCTCTCTAAAATTAGCAAAAATAAACAAAAACAAAATGTGTTATGCAGTTATTCAATGTTGATTACATAATATTATACATTCTATCGATCGACATCTGCACTATTGCCCACTTTGCGTCTTGGCCACTCATAGACAACGTCTCCATTCACACATCTCTAATAAAGACTTGCCCCTTGGGTGTTGTTTTTTCTGTAGTTGAACGAACTGAATAATTGAGATCCCGACCTTCTTTTTTCTATGCTGTCTTTTAACGAAGAGGCTGGGTGTCTTACATTCTTAATGCAGACGCTACACGGGTACATTGGCGAGCCAAAAGTCTGAGGACAATAAGTCGTCCGATTTGTCTATACTCTTTGCATTGCTACTGATCAACGGAAGATCAACGAATGAGTAAAAAAAAGTCGAATTTTGACAGATTCGATAGTTTAAAATATTGTAATTTCTTCCGATTATCCCGAAATCTTGTGTTATTTACATGAAAATTTGCATAAAGTAATATAAGTATGTAGCAGTGAAAACCAGAGCGATGGAGCAGGAGCACGGAGCATTGGAACAGTGAGGTTTTACCTGGAGCACCGAACATTTGTAGTGCTCCGGATGTTTTTTTTTATTATTAAATTTTCGTCCTAAAATCCATTGAAAATGTTATATTTGACACTTTGCAACACTGGAATTATTTGAAATACGGCAACACTGCCGAATGATAAATAACCTCACTTTTTTGATAGAAGAGGCAGATAATGAAAGACGATTTGCTGTCGGTGTTGTTAAATAAAATTAATAATGAAAAGGACGAATAATATCTAAACCTTATTTCAAAACTATTTTTTTTATATTTTAACGTTTGTATGCATGCATATAATACATGTTAGAACTTTTCACCCGGAGCGGAGCAACTCAGAAAAGTGTCCGCCCTACCCTATGGTGAAAATAACACAAATTTTATGTTTAAGATTTTAATGAATTCAAATAAAAAAATAATTGATAAATCTCATTTTTTAGTACTTATGTAAATTAACAAGTTAATTAATAAATAATTACAAGATAAAAAGAACTTGAAAAAAAACTAGACAATTCTAGGTATTAATTAAACTTTTTATTGTACTTGATAGAAATACTGAATAAATATAGAATACTGAAATTTCATTTTGACATTTCATATTGATTTTCATAGTAACGCACGTATATAGTAATAATTTAGTTGCTAGGACCCCCTTAGCAACCAACAATAATAACTTTCCATACAAAACGGAATTAACTGATAATGAATTCAATTCTGCTTAAAAATGGCTAAATGTATTAAAAGAATGCATTGTCGTCGTGTTCTGATATATTCTAAAAGTTTGAAATGTCTAGCTAGTCGGGAAGTTAGTTAAAAATCTTCAATCGTCCAATACAAATCTTGGGCAAACAAGAACACAAGCTAATAAAAACGTGGTAAAATGTTTAGAACAATAATTATTGCCCAATTATTACAGGTATTTTTCTGTCCGAATGATTGTGTATTAATGTCAAATCGAATTTACGTAGTGATTGACGGACGAATTCTGGCAACTCGGAGACTAAAATATCAAACATGTTTGTCATCCAACGAACCTGGTCTGCGGATTTAAAGGTCCGCAGAATTGGGGTGCTCCACGGGGTGCAAAAGTCCGAAGATTGTAAATCGGATGACTTGTTTGCCAATGAAGCACGGGCATAAGAAATTGCCAGTCACTGATTGACCACTCAACTGCTCAAATCTTGCTTAGGTAGTGTGACCTGGTCGTCACAAAGGCCAATTTCGTCGCATTTGATATATTTGCGTTGTCATCCTGCGAACGTGAAGATATCTTGTTCGGTAGCTTTATATGTATGAGCCTTTGTTTTATATTTTATTATTTAATATTTGTCAAGTTTTTTAAGGTCAGTTAGAGCACACTTGAGTGTTAGCAACCTCAGTCTTGGGTAACTGCTCCTGAAACATTCTTAGTCCGATTAAGACAGATTGAATAGACCGGGCATGTCGCACCCCCAGTAAAATACTGTCGTAAGTCTGAAATGGGCGTTTTCGAGTTATGGATGTGGTTGGATTCGTATTTTTTTTTGCTATTTTAATAAAATACTATCGTATCTCAAACTCAAATAGTGTCGGAGAAAAAGCACTTAATACAGTACATTACTTTCCGAAAACTGTTGAATAGATAATAAAATAGTGTTGTAACTAAGTTACGACAGTATTTTACAAGAAGCTTTCTAAAAAACTAAAACAATACTTTTCAAAAAAATACTGTTGTAACTCTGTTACTACAGGAAAATCTTGAGATACAGCGTAATTTTCTCACTAATTGCATGGATATTATTGTTCTAAAGTATTCAAACAAAAAAAACTGGAAGCAGCAGAGGCAACAATTTTTGTTATCAACAACTAAATGGAAGTAAAATACAAGAAGTATGCAAAAAATACTTTATCAACACATTTGGGGTGAGTGAAAGGTACTGCTCCACTGCATGGAAAACAAGAGATCTTCTTTCCGGATCGCCAATTCCAGAACAAAGAGATCACAAAAATCACAAAAAAATTAGTGATGTTTAAAAAAATGATATAAGAGCTCACATTAAGTCTTTTCCAGTGATCGAGTAACATTATTTGCGTGCACAGACGTCCAAATTGTATTTAGATGGTAAATTAACAATTGCTGAAATGTATCGGTTATACAAAAAACAACAAGCTGACAGCAATATGCCATTTGGAAAAGAACACTATTATACGCATCTATATTTAATGACGAATTTAATATTGGCTTCTTTAAGCCTAAAAAAAGATTTGTGCGTTGAATGCGACCTATACAATAATTCTTCACCACCAGATGAAAAAAAACAACTTCAAGAAAAATATGAGACACATCAACCTGGAAAAAAGAGGCAAGGGATGAAAAGATCAAAGACGTAGCAGAGTCCCGAACTAATGGCCAAAATAGCGTCATTAATGTAGCTGTATATGATTTGCAGGCTGTTTTACCGCGTCCTTGCGGAAATGTGTCAACTTTCTATTATAAACGAAAGTTTGGCAATGTACAATCGTACAGTCTATAATATCACTGAAAATATTGCAAACTGATACATGTGGGACGAGAGTCAAGCTGCATGAGGATCCAATAAAATTGGTAGCTGTGTACTCGATTACAATGCATGTAAAAAATAATGAGCATTTTATTTTTTACAGTGACAATTGTGCCGGGCAGAATAAAAATAAATACATTGCTGCAATGTATTTATATGCCACCGGGAATTCACAAAAAAATACAACGATCTCTCATAAGTTTTTGGTCACCGGGCATAAACAAAATGAAGGCGATATCGTCCATTCTACAATTGAGCAGCAGAAAACCAGGGCTCTAAAAAGTGGACCAATATTTGTGCCCAGCCAAATGATAACCATTGTACAAACAAGTAAGAAAACAGGACAACCATACATAGTTAAACCCATGACGACAAATAATTTTCTCAACATGAAAAAACTAGCAGATCAAATCGGTAAAAATTACAACACGGATGAAAATGGAGAAAAAATTTTGTGGCAGAAGATTAAAGTTATAAAAGTAGACAGAGACTATCCATACATTATTTTTTTTAAAACCAGTTATCATGAAGAATGTAGGAAATTGAATGTTCGACAACAGCAAATAGGCAAACCGTTACCAATGGATGGTCTCAATATATCCAAAGCATATCAAGAGTGGCCAAAAATAACGACAATTAAAAAGAAGGATTTGCTTTCCTCTGCACCGCTAAACATCGTGAATTTTATTATGATTTTTGCTTCTCTTCCAAGTGATGTTTAAAAATTAAAAATCGTATGTAGAAAATTTATTTTCCCATTAAATTAAATAATTAAGTATTTTTTTGTTGTTTTGAACTAATAATTGTATTTTTCTTTTTTTTTCAATAAATCTTTAAAGATTGTACCATAACTTAATATTTTGAAAACCTTCCTTTACAGTGCCCAACAAATTAGTTGAAATTATTAGAGTGATGGTAGGGAAATTTACATAGAAAGTATTGAGTTGATTCAAATTTTAACATAAAATTGTCAAATATCCTAATAAAATACAGTCGTAACTCAGAAATATTCAAATATCTTTGTTTGTATATGTTTTAGAGAAAAATGATGAATACAGTTGAAAATAGATCATGTTTTTCCATAAAAATGAGTAATAATTTTTACATTCAGACTTTTCCTGTATTTACAAAGAATATTTGAAACTTCAAATGGCTCTCCTGCAAAATGCCAATTTTTGACTTACTACAGTATTTTACTGGGGGTGCGATGTGCAAAATATTTATTTTTAATAAGCGCATGGTGAAACAGATAATAATGTAAATTAGTACCTACTCCTCAAAGAGAATATAAATAGTATATTGCTTGCCTTCTTACTCCATGGCATTTTGCACATGGCATGCACATGCATTGCATTGCACATGGCATGGCATTTTTGTTAAAAATAATGCAATATACATACTTGAGTATCTAGGGTTTTTAATAACACTGCAATGAAAACGTGTAACTCAGACCATTTTTCGTAGACCTTTCAGATTAGCAATGCTTTACTATAATACTATCCGACAACAAGATCTCGCCGATAACCGGAAGTCGCTGTAGTCGCGTTTAGAAGACTTCTCAGTGACGTATCTGCCATGGCGGCAACGCGTGTTTAAATGATGTATCGGTTCTCTTATTAGATGCGACTCCTTTTCTTCGCTTTAAACCAAAAGTTTACTTATAATAATTCCAATGTCACTCCTGATCGTTTCAGACATATTTTTATTATAAAAGGCATCGAATTACGTATATTGATAGATCCGTACTCTACGGAAGCGTAAAATTAAATAATAAATTTAGGGGCGTTCCGAATTGTTTGAAAATGGAAGTGCGATTAACTGCACATGATGGGTTTGTTAGTTCACAGTTTTAACACGTGGACAAGAAATTCTTGTTCGACAATAGATAGATTAGAGAGAGATAATAATATGTATTGTAAAAAAAACTGAATAGACTTATAATATTATATACATAGTCGGAAGTTATAGACAATATTATTATACAAAGTAACTAGGCCCGAGGCAGCGCTGGTCTTCGTAGCATTTCCGTACGATTTTTTTTCGTAACACAGAGACATCACACCGGAGGCCGGCTCTTCTCGAGAAATTAATATTTTTTTCTAAAAATCCTTGGTGAAAGGTCATAAAAATAATAACAAAAAATACACTTGAACGCATTTTATTAAGTTATTTATTAAATATTTTGTATTTTTTTTAATTTACCATCGAAACGAGAAGGAGTAAATCTAGACTTCACTTGAGTTTCATTAATCATAGTAGATAAGGGGTTATCAAATCCGTACTATAGATTTTTAAAACGTCATAGCAGTAATTTTTTTTTTTGTTGATTCCCACCAAAATTGATATTTGTGTCCAGTACCTACTGCTTGTCAAATCATTAGGGATAGATACACAGTTGTACAGCGTATACAAGTAATTGGTAAAATTTATTAAAATAATATTGAATCTATTCGGGCTATAGTACCCTCCACATAACTTTGCATTATTTGCACACAGTGGCAAGATTTGTGTGTAATACGATTGTATTAGTAAATTCCATTGGTTCTGATTGCTTTAACTCACGTTTTAGTATTCAAAATAATTTAAAAAAAAATCTATTCCAAATTGCAAGGTTACGTGACGGGTCTACGTTTCGGGTACTTATTACGTTAAATGTATGGTCAAAATAATCCACCTACAGAGCTTACTATTCGTAATTTAATTGCAAAATTCGAGTCAAATGATAATGTTTGTGATGTTAAGAATCCAACCCGTCAAAACGTAAACGTACTGCTGAAAATATCAATGTTGTGAATCAAAGTGTGGATTAATATCAGGAACAATCAATAACACGTCGTTCTCGAAAATATATGGAATATTCTTCATAAAGATTTGCATTTGAAAGCGTATAAAACACAGTTAACACGAGAACTTTAACCGAAAGACCATTCAAGTGGTAATGTTTGTGATGTTAAGAATCCAACCCTTCACAACGTAAACGTACTGCTGAAAATATCGATGTTGTGAATCAAAGTGTAAATTAAAAATTACACTTCGTACTCGAGAATATTTATTATGAACTCTTCATAAAGATTTGCATTTGAAGACGTGTTAAATACAGTTAACACGAGAACTTAAACCGAAAGACCATTTGGTGCGTCGAAATTTTGCTGTTTGACAACTTGAAACAGACCCATTATTTCATGAAAAAATCATCTTCAGCGATGAAGCTCATTTTTGGTTAAATGCCTTCGTAAATAAGCGCAATTATTGTCACATTTGGAGTAATGAAAACCCTCATGATATTTTTAAAACACCTTTACAACCACACACATTAACGGTTTGATGTGGTTTATGGTTTGGAGGTGTAATTGGGCCGTATTTTTTTGAAAACGAAAATGGCAATGCAGTTACTCTCAACGGAGAACGCTACAGAAACACGATTACTGATTTGATTTTAATCTGGACGATATGTGGTTCCAACAAGATGGTGAAATTTCCCGTACAGCTCGTAACACTGAAAGAAAGGTTCTCTATATATCTATAGATATATAATTATTTCTTCATATAGGACTACCCGGTAACTGGAGAAGTGTGGCGAGAGACCGGAGTGAGTGGAGAGCGGTTGTGGAGGAGGCCAAATCCCACCCCGGGATGTAGCGCCGTGGAAGAAGAAGATGTAATTATCTTAATTGATAACCCTATTCCTATTTTCTTTAAGATTTTTTTAATGTCAACATTCTTCTTCTTCTTTTGCCATATCCGCCCCTTAACTGGAGCATATGGACACCACGCGGCGCCTCCAAGAATCCCTGTCGCTCGCCAGTCTTCTTGCTTCGTTCCAGGTCAAACCAGCATCCCGTAGCTCTCAGCACTCTGTAGATTGTATTTAGCGGCCTTCCAGGACGCCGGAATCCGGTCGGCTTGAAGAACAGGCAAGCCAGGTTGAAGTTCTCTTCTGGCATCCGCAGCACGTGGCCGAGCCAGGTCCAACACCGCCTCTTCACTTTCAGCGTGATGAGAGGCTGCTTGGTGCGTTCTCTTATCTTCTCGTTGCTCCTAAAGTCATACCCACCGCACACCCACTATTCGTCGCAAACATCTGTTTTCGAAGCTCAGTATACGGTTGCGCTGAGCCTTCGTAAGGTGCCATGATTCGCTACCGTAAAGCAGCACCGTCTGAATGCAAGCGTCGAATAGGCGGCATTTGGTTTTGACCGAGTACAATCGTGAGTCGCAGACATTCCGCATCGAGTTGAATGTTGGTCCAGCCATTCCCATTCGATTAGCGAGCTCTTTCTTTAAAATGTCAATATAATATGACGAAATCTATGAGCTATCTAGTATGGTTTATTTTTGGTTGGATTTAATTGAATTTTAAAAACTATCCAACATCATTTGCAAATTGTATTCTTAATTCGATGAAAATATAAGTGTGTGTGACAAAGTTTAGTCGTTAAGTGTGCACTATTTATGTCGGATCTACACAGTCTAGTAGCCTACCTCTACCCTTCGCTACTGGTCATAAGATATGATGAAATCGTGGTATTGAAATACTAGTGGTATGGAATAGTATAAGAAAGAGGTCACGGTCTTGGGCCATCATAAAGTGACATGCTCAATAATTATTACTAGTGACTTTGGTGACGGAATATATTTATCATTCTTGCATTATATTGTCACTTCTTAACACTTACATATATATGTGCTTATCTTATACTTCATCTAGATATATCATACCAGCGGCTACCTACGAGTACCTTAATTAATTAAAGTTGCTCTTAATCAAGTCAGGTGTTTGTTTTTAAATAATAATATATTTTATTTGCATAATAATGATATCACCGAAACTCATGGTCTAGTTACTAATAAATGAAAAATACGCTTTTCGCGGCCAGATAATTATTTATCTAAAATTATGTCGTAGATAATTATTATTATGGAGTTCATGCAAATCATTAACTCTGCCCTGCTAAGTAAAAAGACAGTGTTTTTGGTTTCAGTAAAATGAGAACCCTAGTTTTAAACTACCTACCCTTTCTCTTATATTGTATAAAATTATGTCAAAACGATTCAATAATTTGACTTAATATTGTGAGAGAAAATATAGTTTAAAACTTGGGTTCTCATTTTACTAAAACCAAAAACTTTCAAAGTCTTTTTTACTTATCAGGACAGAATCGATGATTGCACTGATGAACTCCTTTATTCATATTATTATTATATATTAGTTATGTTAGGTAAGTATATCAGATATCCATGGTTATAGCACTTTTTTTTAATATTAAATTTAACTGATTTTAGTTAAATATATTTGGTAAATTATTCAATGAAGTTTATAAACGACTCGTAATTTTTGAGAAATTTGAACATTTTGCGTTCCGTATTGCCTTGATATAATTATTATCATATTTTATGACAGCTTTACATATTGTTATCTGAAGTCCATTAAAAAATGCTAAAATAATTAAATAAAACAATTATTTTTATTGCTAAATATCATTTTATACATAAGTGAAGCATATTATGTTTTGTTCATCAGCTGTCTGTCGGTAATTGAATATTTTCAGACATATGTAATCACGTCCCATTATCAAATCATATTATTTTTATAATATTAATTCATAGGTTCATTTTAATTTATTATATATATATATATAAATTTGCATATATTATTATTTAACTGAGATATAAACGCTAAAGGCAGTCGCCATAGAACAAGACTTTGACGGCAGTTTTGGTTTATAACTTAATGAGGGGTAAGCCATTAATCACAAGAAATACAAAATGAAATCTCCCAAAATTACCAATACGTAATGAGCGTTGCGTATAAGTACGTGAAAAACTTTAATGCATATTTTGATACAGTCGTAAATATTTAAAACAACATATTCTTTAACATCAGCCCACGGTGGCCGCGCGGCATAAGCGTTGGACTATCATGCCGTGGGTCCCAGGTTCGAATCCTGGGTCTGGCAAGTACACATATTATTTTTCAATATGTGTGTGAGTCAGGGTATGGACCTAATAGGTTGAGAAAGTGGCTGACATCCATTTCTTGTAAAAAAATCTGTTAATACAAACCTCTACTCTGTGGAGGCCTATATGATCCTATTAGGATCGGATATGGTCGGAAAAAAAAATTCTTTAACACGTGTTTATGTTTATCACATATTTCTCAACACTCAAGAATCGTACATTGTTTCTCTCAACCACGCCCATTATTTATACTATAAGTATTTTACTCTAATTCGGGTATTTTTCGATGATTTTAAAATCGAACACACGTCAGATTCGGCTTTTTGCGAAATAACGTGTTTTCACTGTGTGATTTTTTAATACACTGTTAATTCTACAAATAACTATTAAGATACAACAGTGATGAAATTCATAACTACTGAGGCGTCTGCGATCAATTTATCTTTGCTCTTAATTAATAATGATACACTATCCTATAATTCATGGTTGCGTTGCATTAATTATTATATATCGCATGCAGTGTCAGCATTTAATGAAAAATGATGTTGAGATGGGCTGACGATTTATTTTTTTATTAATTAATCGGCGGCACATCCCTACTGATAGTCTAATACAGTGCTTCACAACCGCCGGTATGCGAATAGTATTGTCATCCATTTTAAAATACATATGCCAAAAATTCAATAAATTAAATATACACAAATATTACTATTCGTCTCATGCTACCCTGGCGTTCAGACGTAAACTATAAGTTGTTGTCCGTATTTTTGACTACATATTCATGTAAGAAGACTCTTTCGGCCATTTCAGTAATACAAACTGAATGGACGTAAATGCATCGCTTCGTCTTTCCGAAACAAGACTGAAGCCGCGGTTATCAACTATTTTAGCAACGAGGCAGCAGCAGGTTTCACACTATTATTAACACTTTATTTACAGATCGGTTTCTGCTTATTTCTTTATAACAATAGAATTTTCATGGTACCGTCAAACGGGGTTATTCCGTCTGGTTTTTCCACGTTGTGTCGTTAATTTGTATTTTCTGTTTTTTTTTTGTACTACGTATTTATTGTTATGTGGTTTTATGGTTATAATATACATACTTGCATATACTGCAATTATGAAAAATAGTTAATATTCTTTATCTACATTCGGAGGAAGGCGGAATAACCCCATCCGACAGTATATATTATTTGTTTGTATTCACACTCAGACATTATGCCTGTTGTTTCCATCAGTTATAATACAAGATTTAAAAACTAGTAAACAAAATACTATTTAAATAATAGTTTATATTTTCGGTTAGCGGTCCGAGAAATATTTCTCCTATTTTCACCGGGCCGCAGGCGTAAAAATGTTGGGAAACACTGGTCCAATACGTCGTCGCCATATTATCTCCTTTTATGATTCAATCAACATATTTCTAAACCACAGTTCCCAAACACGTTTACCTAATTATATAAAAAATGTGTCTAGGTATATTATTCCACTGCGTATCTTTTTCTCCTACAAAAACTGTTTCCATCCTGGCCGAACCAATGCCTGGCGCTTTCTTTAAATTCCTAGTGGCGCAGCGTCATCATTTTCGGCCGTCCAATGACTTCACTTGCCCTTAGGCTTAGGCCTTAGGGGATGCGTAGGTACATAGCTCGCCTTATTCTTTGCACGTGACTGATCCAGGCCAATCTCTACATTTGCACTTGCTTCCTTATCCTTTCGCTCCCATAAAGTGTGTAGGTATAGCTAGTCTTTGTACTCCGACCTTTAAATGGCAATTTCTCTAAGATTCTATCGCAAATAATAATATAATTGTCTAAAGGTATTTTCCTCTAATTTTGCTAAAATATGTATGTAGCAATAACTTGAAACTGAACGTATAAAACTATGTATTAAAATAAAATAATAAAGATGAAATTGCATATAAACGCACTAAACAAAACTCACTGGTATGTGTTATCAAATAAATAGATTTTTAAATAACGTGAAGGGTGGATTTGGCGATGTGATGCCAATATTCCCATATTCTGTCGAACAAGATCTTCTTGTCAACGTTTTAAAACTGTGAACTAATAAGCCCCTCCTGTTTTTAATCGCACTTCGACTGCAACGACTCCGGTTATCGACGAGTTGTCCACGTGTTAAAACTGTGAACTAACAAGCCCCTAATATTTAGTTAATCGCACTTCGACTCCAGCGACTTCTGGTTATTGCCTAGATCTTCCTTTCGAACAGTAGGTTCTGTATTTCTTATTTCCCCACCACTTCTCAACGTCCCCTATTACTCCTGGGTCCAGCAACGCCCCACCAGATCCCTCCACCCACACGGTGCACTATTCTGAACCATACATTATACGTGCTGTAAATGATAACTCTGCTGTGTTTCGTGCTCGAAATTTTTTAATAAAATATTACAATCCATTCATAACGAATTCGAGTTTCAGGATATATACTTACTAGTAGTTTATGACAGGCAACACGTGTGCGAAGTTGCACGTATGCTACGAATTAATTAATAAATCTTTAAAACGAAATTACTGAAAAGAATCTAATTATTAGTCTTAGTAACGTTTTGTTAGCTTACATTTTGTATATTTAAACTCCTTTTATATTCATGCGAAATTTGCCATACATTCTTCTCTCTTCAAAGAGTCTAACGTCTCGTTTGTCTTGATGAGTTTTTTCCCGGAAATTAATATATAAACACAAACCGCCCCCATCCCCACATCGTTCACCCTCCCGTTTAACGAAAGCGCTCGAAGATTGTTGTCATTATCATTGCAAATCAGTTTATGTTATTTTTTTTATTTAGCCATACAATCCGATGTGGGTTATGCTATTTCATATCAGACATATTGCTCAGCATATTGGGTACATGCTCTGGATCCAAACAGAATTTGTTCGACCCGGAATTCGAATCCGAGACACACGACTTTATAAGCCGACACGTCACCGCTCGGTAATCATCTCTTTCGATGTGAATGTAGTAGACATTCAAAGTTATTGAAAAATTATTCTTCTCTTAATATGGGGCCAAAATAATATATTATGAAAGCGAAACTTATTATGACATCAACTGCACTGCTCTGCAATAATAGTTTATCCGATAACACGTTTCCGTTGTTTTTTTTAAATCTGAAATATTATGAATATCAATCGGGTCAATTCTGTATACATGACGTTATCTAAAATGCAAATAATCACTTAACAGCTGCTACAGAGCCGTTGCGCGTGCGCACTACTTACTGACATTTTTTTTTAAATATGTAATTTTTCCGTTTGTTTATAATATACATTACATTGTATAAAAGTACATCACCTCTTGCAATTTGTTGAAAATATGTCGCATACATAATCAATGAAATTTCACTGCTAGCGGGCGTCTAATACGCCAACTTTGGCTCGGCGGCACTGTGCGGTGACAAGACGTAATTTCCATCCTATATCTCGCGGCCATAAAAAGATAACGCCTCACAGTCCATATCCCGGGATAATTAACTGTCTGAATACGATATAATATCATATATATCACTTTTGAAACTAAGCGGTATATTAGCATAGCCATGTTGAGAATTATTTGAGAGAAAATGTGCTATAAAACTAAAATAAGTTGTTATAGGTACAGTAGGGTCAAACCTGTAACTGGTCAAAAAAATGTTGTTTTTCAATGTGTATTTGATCCGGTGCGATAACAACTAGGTATTCCTCATAAAAAAACTGTACAACTTCTAGTTAAAGTTCTAATGAAAATGGTTCATATATATATATCATATATTCATATATATATATCATCAATCGATGCATATTATTAAAATTAATACTACATTACGAGTATTTTTATATTGCTTAGAATAGATATCAGTAAATTCATAAATCAATTGGGAATTTTCCGTTGAGTTATTAAATTGTTTTATTCTCATTTTCAACGAAACACTCCTTCGAATAGAAGAAGCTTTTTTTATAAATTTGGTAATATGCCAGTTTTCGTGACTATTAATTTCAATAAATTATATTATATAAATACCCGTATATTAATAATCGCGCGATTTTCATAATGCTTATCATCGTCTTCTTCTCGTGCCATCCCCTATCGGACATCGTTCATAATCAGAGCAACCTTTGCGTTATCATCTGATTCTGCTACCTGAAAACCGCATGCGGCATCGTCCTCTGCTACATTTACAATCAACGCGTGGTCAAAAACTAACCATAAGTGCGAATGAGAAAGCGTTCGGCACATGTATAATTTCCACAATATACGTTAGACCATGGTTTCCCAAACTATGGGTCGCGAGCGAATATTGAGTGGGCCCTCGCCACTGTATATATGAATTTAAAAAATAGGAAGTGATAAATTTGATATTTCATTCAGCTATTTATAATTCCTAAAAATTGAAATAAACTTAAGTTACGCGAAATATTGCGAAAATAATAATAAGGCTATGTGCGGGAAAAATAGCAGTGTGGTTACGAGAGTTCTTGAACAAAGTCCCTGTGCTTTGTGGACATACTGTAGCATTCATAGAGAAGCACTGGTTTCCAAAGCATTGCCCGATATGATTTCAAAACCCTTACAAGCCCGCCTATTTCAAAAACTATGTGAAGAAATGGGTAGCCGCCATACATCTCTTCTTCTGCATACAGAAGTTCGCTGGTTATCCAGGGGAGAAGTACCTACTGACACGATTAGTGGAATTGCGTAATGAAGTTACAATTTACTTGGAAGGAAAAACTGAATATATTAAACATCTACTGGACGAAGAATTCATTCTCAAGCTCACTTATTTGGGGGATATTTTTTTGAAATTAAACGAACTTAATTTGTATTTGCAAGGATCAAACGGATCAGACATTTTTGCAGTTCCCGATAAAATTCGAGCGTTCATGAAAAAGCTTATGTTGTGGAAAAGTTGTATTGAAAATGGTAAGTATGATTGTCTTGAAACACTTGAAACTTTTATTATTGAAAACCAAGTGCAGCCTAAGATGAACGTACTATCTGAAATTTCCAGTCATTTATCACTGTTAATAAATAACTTTGACGACTATTTTGGGGAAGAGATGAAAAAATTTGATTCGTTGCGTTGGATTTGTAACCAATTTCAAGAGGACTTACCAACTAGTATGTCAACAAAAGCAAGTGAAGAACTCATTGATTTATCAGAAGATACGTCACTGAAAAATAGTTTCAATCGTAAAGAGTTAACGAAATTCTGGCTCTCAGTTGCTGAAGCTATGAAAGTCCTCCTCCTCTTTACTACCTCATATCTATATGAGGTCGGATTTTTAGCTATGGTTAACATTAAAACTAAATACCAAAATAAATTGGATATATCAAACTCACTGCGATTAAAAGTAACTAAAGTTGATGCTAAAACTGTAATAAGAAACAAATACATCATTCCCATTGAAATAATTTTGTAAAAAAACCTTGCAGGTGTAGGTATTTAAGTAATATATATTTTTTTATTTAAGTTGTGTTTCTTATTTCAACAGTCTTTCATTCATATTGGTAACATATTGGTAACACAAAAATATTTTTTTTTATTTCAATTAGAACAAATAAGACAGCATTACGTAGTTCCACGACTCGCGACTAGGGAATCTGAGCATTACCAATATTGATGTCCTCTTTTCTCTAAGACAGCTAAGAGGTGGGTCCCAAGATTGGAAATGTTTGTTAGATGGGTCGGAGCCCAGTCAACTTTGGGAACCACTGCGTTAGACTTAAATCTTACTTATGTACTCTTGTTTCGAGTTTATGAATAATTTTATGTTAAATTAATGAATTTGCAATTAAATAACTAGCTTCCTAACTACCTATAATTTAGAGTAAGATAGGAAAATAATCCAGAGGGTTGGAGCGTACCATTTTTTGAGTTACTCCACTCCGGGACCTAATACTTGCTCCAGCTCGGCTCCAGGGTCATCTCCGCTCCGGGTAAAAAGTTTTAATATGTATTACATGTATACAAATGTTTACAAATAAAAAAATAAGTAGTTTTAAAATAATCGTCATTTTATTAAACAAAATTCCGACAGCAAATAGTGTTTCATTATTTGAATCTTCTGTCAAAAAAATTGAGGTTATTATTATAACACGGCAGTATTGCCGTATTTCAAATAATTTCAGTTTTGCCATACTGTGTCAAATATAACATTTTCATTGGGTTTTAGGACGAAAATTTTATAATTAAAAAAACATCCGGAGCAGTGGAGCACTACAAATATTTGGTGCTCCGGCTCCACTCCTGCTCCGAACTCCACTGAAACGCTCTGGAATAATCAACTTAGTGAAACTGGAAATATTGGTTTGACGTATGTGCTTTGGACAAAAAGTACCCACTTACGTATTTCTGAGATATATCGTTTATTATGCGAAATATAAAGTTACTGGACAATATTTTTAGTTAATTTAGTCAAAAAGATAGTGTTGTATTTAAATTTGTTTGCCGTATTGAGAAGCAAGATGACGGTATACGTGTCCGGAAAGTTGTACGTATGCTGTTCGCCGTATCACACTTCACCGTGAAATGTATCGGAAATAATATGGTCGTATATTATAAACCGTCCGACCTATTTGGGTAGTATAGTACTTAGATAAAATTCATGTCTAAATAAAACACGGTTCTTGTCGGTTTACACTTTACAGGAAGCCAGCAGCAAACAAATTTTGAACATAGCCGATATAGGGCAGAGCGGGGTCATTTGAGCCACGGGGTCACCTGAGCCACCCCTAGTATCACTCTTATGCTGCATTATAAATACAAGCGGTGGATTCCGAACAAAGCGGGAGGGGTAGACAGCCAATCCGCAATTGCATCAGTCACCGTCCGGTGTTCTATGTGACTGTGAACGTGCGATGTTACTACTACTACTTATACTGGATTATTTGTTAGGTTTTGCCAAAATCAGCTATGAAAACGCTCCACGAACAACGCGTATTTTTCATCTCGGTGCTATCTCTTTCCGATAAGAAAGCTCACGGCGAACTGTGCTACGGTGAAATGTAATACGCACAATTTACATGTAACCGACGGTACCCATAACCATAACGTTTCATAATATGTAAGCTAATAATAATAAACTGCGTTGTAAATTTTATCATAGCTACACAAAAAAATCAGTTATATAGGTAGGTAGGTATATGATGGTAAATAATATTCTAAAAAATTAAATACAAAAAAGGTAACCCAATTAACCCGACTCTACCCATCCTAATAGCCCAGCAATAACTCTACATTTCGCCCTAAGTCACATTAATTACCTATAGTTTTTTTACGCTTTTTATGTAGGCATCCATGCCCCATGACACTTTTATTATGGCCAATTACACCAGTTTAAAATTTGGTACTCTGCCACTTTACAATATTTTTGTTTTCGTAAACAGTAAACAAAATGCGTTGCCAAAAAATCCATTTCGCCGTGTTTGTGGTCTATTTAAAGCGTGTACACACATACAATGAGTCCTGAATGCTTCAACGTACTCATCTCTCATTGCTTGCCTCCATTACTCCGCCGCCAGCTGTTTGATGCTGGCATTATTTTGATTACGGCTCGCGTGCCAATTCTCGGCATCCCACAATGGCATTCTTTGTGACACTTGTCACCGGTTTCACTGTGTCGCAACAGTCTAAATACTCTAAATATTCGCAAGGGATGACATTTGTATTGTTTCACTTAGGGTTTGCAATCCCGGGCTCCCGATTCCTGGAATCATAATATGCGACTTGTTGATTCTGTATATCTATCCAAGTTGACAAGACGACAATTGAGTTATATTTTCCTGTCATTTCATTCTGGCAAGACATGATATAATATTATAGTCGATAATAGTAACCTAGATTGGTTTTATATGTTTGAATGTGTGGAAATGAAAAGATGTGTAGCGAGCTACGACCTCGGGCCTTGTCAGCGTTATTTCGACAACGTAAGAAATACCATTAGAAGCATCCACAATCAGAATATTCTACTTATGTGACATTCTTCGAGGAAGTTCGACTAAATCGAGCTTGGTCATCGAAACGCCTCGAAGTTGCAATAATACAGCCGTCAGTAGGTTTCTCGATTGGAAACTACATCAACAACGACTCTTGCAATTTACCGAATCTTCATGTAAGTCTATAAATAGCGATTCATAGTTGATGGGTTACCTCAGTCAAATTTTAAGCTCAGTCAGATATAGCATATCGTATAGCACATGATAATTGTAATTTAATTAAGGTATTGGACCAAAACTCATCTTTGCCATACAGCGGTTATAATCGATTCAGAAGTGCCCATGATGAAATTAATAAAAAATCAAATTTTAATATATTTTTTTGAATTATTTACCAATTCAACATTCACAAAATTTATTTATTTATTGATATATAATTTTACTCATAAACAATACTAACATAAATATAGCCTCAAATCTTGATACACAATCTTTACAATGAAAAATAAATATACACTCCAATTTAAATAAAGTTTTATGAATATAAATTAACAGTGTAGAAATATTGGTTATGTTTACAACATGTGCTGTTTACTTGGTTGTATTGAACGACTAACTAAATGACACTATGCGCTTGCCCATGTACCCTCTAGACCGAAATGAATATAATCATAATAATAATAAATTGTGTTGCATCGGCGCGCGCAACTTCGTCACACGCCAAAAGTACAATCTAATCTGTTTTCCCAAACGCGCCTAAAGAAGTAGGTATAACTTCAAAAAAACCTAAAAATAAGCTAAATTAAATAAACCCAGGTTAATTATGTATTACATATTATCTACTTCGTACTCACTACGTTTATATTGTTTATATTATTCATTCAAATCTCATATCACATAACATGTCAGTAAAATATGTAAGATACGAGTTGTCAGGTAAAGCTACCTACTACATGTCGGGTATCATATTTTTTTCACTTCGGATCCGTCTATAATAAATAACTATGACAGTTTTAGATCATTACTTACTTACTCCATTGCCTCAGTGCGTTGGTGTCACCAACCAGTGAAACGGTAACCGTATTCCATTATCGAATCCCACTATTTTTTCTAATATGTGTCAGGTTTTTCCAAAAAATGGTAAGAATCTAACATTATTAAATCTTTATAAGTAAATGTACCTAACCGATTTTTTTTAAAACGGTACATGTTCAAACACGCGCGTTACCATGATCTTACTCCCTACTTCATTTATCGTTTGTCAATTTATGGCTACGGCCGTATGTTGTAGCTTAGCCACTAGGAAATGCCAATAGAAATTGTGTATTTCAAAAAAATACTACCTTATTCTAAGGTCAATAATTATTATAAAGCAAACATTATTCGTAGAATGATTATCACATTTGAATGGTCAAAGACATAGCTTATAATCAGTATCTTTAAAAGTATCTTTACATATGTAAATCTTGACCATTTTTTGAATAATAAAATGCCTAATTCTTGTCAAATTTGGGATCACAGAGATTATCAATATAATTTTTTTATTGTAAATATTTCTCTATAATAATGTCGACATAAATTTTACTAATGGTTTTATAAATGCTTTTAAAAATTAATAAATATAAAAAATCTTAACACCACATCACATGGACGTACTGAAATATGACTATATTCTAAAACATTAGAGCGAGAGGTTTAAAAGAATACTATTTTATGTAATAAAAATACTTAATGCAGTCATCAAATGTTAAAAATAAATATAAAGGATAATAAGGCTTCAAAATTATGTCAATAGATTATCTACAACGTTTAAGGAATGTCCATGATCATGCTTTGAACATAGCATAAAAGCTCCATTTTGACATACGCTTTACGTTTGGCGTAAGTGCCATTTTAAACTAATTTCTGTTTTATCAGGGTTTGTTTGACAATTATTGGTCTCTTTCACTGTGGACCTCGTGATTAGGGAATCCAATCTCGGGATCCCGGAAAATTTTCGATACCTATGAATCCCGGGATTAGTAAACAAAATCCCGAAACTTTCGGGATTGATTTTTTTATCAATCACAATCGATTTGTTTGTGTACAAAATCACTACGTTAGGGAAGTGTGTGTACCTGCACATGTCACATGGCGAATCACCGGATGCTCACGGATAATAATAACCATTTTTTTGTCACACGCAATCGTAAGAACATCAGAAAAATAATAAATCCGTTTATTGAAATGAATTTAGACGACGAAAAATATTAAATAGAAAAAGTAGATCTCATTTAAGGTGATGAATAATGTTTTAATGGATGTCAAATGCATTAAAATCTAAACTCGGTCATAACATCTGGAGAAGTTAATGCATTTGTCGTCAATAAAAACGTTATTTATTGCTATTCTCTCTTTTTAACATAGTAACAATCAGAAATTTGAAAATATGACGAATCAACAAAAAAAAATCACTCCTTTCAGATAAGTACTATATAACCTGGAACCTTTATATTTCCATTAGTTCTAAGATAACATTTCAACAGGAGGACACCCACGGATATTTCACTAAAATATTTTTGCCCATTAAAAATGGATAAAGAATTTAAATTTCACATTTACAAGAACGCTGGTGATATAAATTCAACATGGAAATACTATTTGACATCAGTGGATGGAGCTACAGCTAAGTGTAAAAAATGTAGTGCGGTGTTAAAAACTGGCGGGGGAAGTAGGTATCAAAGGACTGCACGCACATTTGTTTTCAATACCTACACAAAATGAAAATTCATACAATATTATTTACTCCATTAAACCTACATATATCCAAGATTGAACGTACGCAATATTAACAATCTGACGTGGACCAGAAATATTTAGACACACCACACGCACATAGACAACAGAAGAAAATTAAATTATAGAATATTGTTCGGTTCAGCGTCAGACGCTTTTGTGACGGTTTCGTTTTGGTTAAGCTTAGAGATTGTATTAACATCGCCACCATTCTACCGACCCACCGTAAATACGTCATCTTCGTAGATGAGAGTGTTATTTTACGAATGCTTCAGTATCGCTTTGAACATGGCGTTGTGCCATTTTAATATCATTAGGAATTTATCACCATAAAAGGTTCACCGCGTATGACACTTAATTTTTTTAATACACTAACGTAAAAGTTACTCGGTGCAAGGCACCGGTATGTCTGAGTTTCTTTGTCCGTTGCATATTGTGAAAGATATAATATTATATAGGTACATGCTTACATAATGTGCATGTACAATTATTTGACACGTGATGTATTATAATCTTAGGCCCCGACCAGACGATGTGAAATGGCCCTGGAAATTAGCACATAAGTACTTATTTAATTAATATAATATCAATTATTACAAATTTCTTATATACTCGTATTATCCATGTCACAAATCTATATTATTAGATGAATATTATGGAAATAATTCCCATAAATGAAAGACTTTACATGCTTATTATCCCGTAAAAGCACTCGTACGTGCTTTATGACGGGCGCCATATTGGAAAATGGTGGACGATTTCAGTTTAAAAATTGAAGAAAATTAAAGAAGAGCTATCTTTAATAAGAATACTTTATCTTGTAACATTTAAAATCAGCCACTATTTTCCAAAATGGCGGCAGTAACACTTACTGGAAATTATTGCTAACCACGTGCAAAGCCGTACGATTTTAATGTAGATTTTTCAATTATATCTAGTTTTAGTTGTGTGTTATAAAATTTTTGGCGTCATACTGCCAACGAGAAGATCTCTTCACTTAGAATTTTCGGCAGTTTTGTATTAGCTATAATTTGTTACTTACTACAATTTTTAATATTGCCTCTACGAGCTCTTCTCTCCCATGAGTACCTTAACTTAAAGTGATGTAAATTCAGTCAAAGCACATTTGAGTGGATGTTAGTCTTGGGTAACTGGTCCTGAGACATTCCCATTATTAAAAATATAAATGATGCTTCACATTCAAACGTAGGGTTCCGTGATACGCCCGATTAAGACCGGGTGTGGTTTGGTGGGGCCATTAACTTCAATGTGTGTCTTGGTATTGTTTTTATTTTTAAAAAATTATTGTAATATGAATTGATTAATGTTGCTTAGAATCCGGCGTTTGGAAAATTCATGTTTTTTTATTTGTACCTACTTTGTATGAATAACAATATATTATGGTTTCGTTAAATCATAATACTTGCGGTTTTTGTAGTAATCTGTTGCAAAGATTTATTTTTTATTATACAAAATCTGATATTCTCTTGGCCCAGTCCGTAAATGACCTGTCTGAGTATAGCTTTATGTACAATCTTTATCGCACTATTCAAAGCCCTACATTAATTATTCAGAAAATCAAGTTTTTTTTTATTAGTACCTACCTACACGATTCGACGCGTATGATACGATGACATTTTATTTATGCGTTAATTACACTAGACACGGTGTGACATTTCCCAAGGGGCCCTACGAAGTGCCGGGCCGTTTTGTGCAGGCGCCGAGGGCGTAATTATTTTGATAATAGCAAATTAGCGTTTAAAACCTTCGAAAATCTGTAATTCGAATAAATATTGAATTACTATTTAAGACAATATATCTAAGTCTCTACCCTTCAAATGATATTTTGTTTTATTTATTCAATGTTTACTATACGAAAAACTCTGTTGAAGCCCTGAAACCGTTTCACTGACAATAATTTCACTTAAGGCTATTCCTCGGTTGAGGCATGGTCTAAAAAGATAGGCGATGCGCGTATTTTGCAAATGACGCGTGCCGAACGAAATATAATTTGTCATATAAATCCTACATGCGTCCAATTAATGTTCTGTTTATTGTTCTATTAGTAACAATAATAATATATTCATTGACATGTTTTCTTTTTCAAGTAAATAGCTAACGTTTTTTAGTCATCTTTACACGATTTAAGAATTAATACCCCCGTCGTCATCACGAAACAAATTGACGTGTTAACAGCTCGGCGTACGCTCTCCGATTGCCAGCTAGTCCAAAATTTCGTCGCACCTATACTTAGTTGAAAATTATTTGCTGTTTCACTGCAGTACCGTCTTAATGCATCACCAACTAGTCAACTTCTTCGTACTAGATATTATGTTTATCAACATTACGTACTGAAAAAAACATTGCAAAGTATAGAATTGTTTGTAAACTTTTGCCGATACACAAAACCACGTACACAATCGATTGTTTGAAACTTATCTTACGTCCACACCTGCAAATATTGCTGTCAAATTAAATGCAGTTTGAATAGTCAAAGTCGTAGAATTTCCCATTACCCACGTCGAAATACAGAAAACATGATCTTTATTTGTATAATTAATTCTTTTGGGAATGCATTGTGTTAAAAAAACAAATACTTGAATACTATGAAAGTTAAAACTAACCAATTGAAATCGGTATTGTGAAAAATTATTAATTAATAGTGGTTATTTGTATAAAGCATTTTACAGTTTTCATACAATGTTTATTTGTTTACCAATAGGTGTTCGTTGGTCTGGTCTGGACTACGCTGTAGAATCTTTAGATAATTTAACATAGTCAAAAATTTTACCAACCTAGATATATGTACATAGATATATCTACCTAGATACAACCAATAAGATATATGGATACACACTAAGCTTTGTCAGTCAAACGTATTTTTTTTCATTGGACCTAAGACTACAATGTGTAGATAATTGTTTGAAATTCAATTAAACCTTGCTTAATCTAAGCCATAGTCGATAATAGTTAAAAAATATTCGTTTATCTATAAAATATTTCAGATTATACCATTAAACCATTCTTAATTTTAGGTATTTTATAGATAGAATAATATTTTTTATCGATTATGGTTTGGTTAACCAGGGATTAATTAATTTTAATAGATCCACCATATTGTGTAATATGTATTCTTAATTCAACGAAAACAAATAAGTAGGTATGACTGAAAAAGTGTTCACTATTTTGTCGGATCACCCATAGCATACCTAAACTATTATCGTTTGGTTTAGTCAGGGCTTAATTGAATTCTAAAAACCAACCAGCAGCACCATCTGCAAATTTTATTCTTAGTTGAATATAAGTTTATATATATATAACAAATAAGTTTAGTATGACTAACAATGTTTAGTGTGCATTGTTTATGTCGAATCTTAACAGCTTACCTCCACCCTTCGCCACTGCTTCATGCGTATGCTAAATAATCAAAATAAAGGGCTATTTTAATTATACATAAGTAGTCTAAATTCTTAGACCAAAACACAATTTGGTGATGTTTCAATGGTATAAAAATACAATATAACGGTGTTTCGGCGTTTATTTTTGTATCGTCTGGTGAAAGTAGTTAACCATGACCTTTATAATTAAGTAAATAAAACATGGGGAGGTCATCATGTAGCATATAATTAGTTAATAGAAATTGATGATTTCTTCGTATTAGGCATAATATTATTATTTATACTCTATTGGCATTAGATAGATACAAAAATAACCCGTTCGATCCCGTTCGTCCGACCTCCAACCGGTTTGCTCTCAGATTAGTTACAGTATAATATATTAATTTTATTTATTCCGATGAGTATTTGCATAATAATACAAGCAGCATTGAGTAATAATAATATGTATGTTTTTTTCCACACGTCAAAGCTAACTGTGAATATAAATCGTCTGTCAAAACTTCACCATGGATCTGGCCGCTTATGGTGTGCGCCAATTAAATGATTCGTATCTGATCTGACGGCAGTGGCGAGTAGTCTACGGCTTCAGAGACAGTTCTGGGGCCGATGACTATTTTACGTGACGTCCCTAGACAAAATGCCGCCCCTAAGCAGCGTCAAAATGCCTCCCCATTTTTATACGCTATTTTTTATCATCCTTTCATGACTCCAATATCTAATAAAAATGTATTGTATGGATACATTACTAACAAAATATATACCAATAAAACATACAAAATTATAGTATTTAGATATAAAAAGCGAATAAATATTGTATAAGTAATTACGTTAGACACTTTCCCAAATCATCAGAGTCTGAGGTTCTATTTGGTGGATATTTTTGACACATTTGGTTTGTGCCATTTAGCAATACACAGATTTTTTTTATTTTCACACCAATTTTACTATACTATTATTGTACCTACAATATGTAAACAAAATAATTTGCGCTATTTCTATATATACCAAATGATTCTAATCGATTTGCCGCCCTTCGAGTAACTGCCGCCCCAAGCGACACTCAATCAGCCTACCCCTACGGGACGTCACTGCGTGAAGAAATATAGACTAACTGTCCTCGTGAGAAATAATTGGTAAAACATCAAAGATTCATGCCTACTCGGAGTTGACACTGGCTTGTAGTGAGAGGAAGAGGTGAATATGACTGCCTCTAACAGTGATCTCCAATATTATTGCGGGTGATAAAAGTAGTAACGACTCGAATGTGGGCATCAGTCAGCAATAGTCAGGATACGAGCGGTTCTGTCTTGGCAGTTATAACTCGAGGTACAGCGATGGCGCTAATCCAGCTTTTGGGAGCTAATATTTTTTCAAATTGTCGCACCTCGTGTTGTAGTTGTCAGTGCCTAGAACTTTATCCGCCTGTCTTTTGCTATGCATATTGTGCGTCTCATACGAACAGTATGGAAAATAAAGTCAACTGTGTGTGGTGACCATCATTGGATGTGGGCAGCATCGATCAAAATAGCATTAGTTATCTATTAGATTTATGGGTTTCATCGTTAGGGTGTGTCATTCCTCGATGTTTCGGGCTGGATATAAATATTGAAATGTATTATTAGGTATATGAATGCGAACGTTGCTCTAAGTGTAAACATGAGGAGGTAAAAATTTAATACGGTAACGAATAATCGTGATAGTATCGAACACTGGACATTATCCGTTTGTCAGTCATCTCACGAAACGTTCTTTATTTGTTATGTATTTTGGCCTACCCCAACGTTGTTTCAATTCTAAAACTGAAACCATCTGAAATTACGGCACAAAAACTGAAGTAAAACCGCATACCGCTAGTAATAATAGGTACCTACTATGATAATAGTTATTTTTTTAACCAAACAGTTATCTTTTTAGAGTGACTGCGGTATTTAAACTTTTAAGGTTTGGTATTAACAATAATTCGTTCCACTTTTACTATCGTCTCGTCGTTTTCGACGCGAACCCTTTCAAGCGTGGCATAAATTATTATTGTGCCGAATACTATCATAATATTGCTCTAAACTAAACCAGCTCCCAACAGCGGGTACCTACGCGTCCGACCCAAAATATTATTGATAACCGAAAATAAATTAATAACGTTTGAACTATTTAATAAATCTTTTAAATAAACCGTTTCTTTTAGTCAACGAATAATTCACAAGATTTTGAGAATGTAACATTCCATATTTTGAGCATACACATGTGAATGGCATTGAACATAGGTATTTTCAAGTTATGTATGTTCAATATATAGAATGTTTACATTCTCAAAATCTTGGGAATTATTCGTTCAATAAAAGAAATGGTTTATTAAAAATTGTTAGCAAGTTCAAGTAGACGTAATAACTAAATTATTTGGCGTGAGCCGGGCGTCGGTTAGTGATTAAGGTAATTAATATTCCTTGATTTAATACACAAAAACCAATAGTAAATAATAACGCAATTTGATAAGCATTTCATGTATGACCTACTAGTTTTAATTGTCGTAATTAGATAAGAGGCTCGTAGCATAATTGGTTAATGCACAGTTAGCGCGATGCCAGTGGTTATGCGGGCTCAAACCCCGTTGAGCATCGTATGTTTTTTAAATATGATTTTTTGTAGTGGGTATATATTATATATCTGAGGTGTTTTCGAGATAAATCTATTAAAATAGAATGAATATACATACTAATTTGTACATTGATGATATTATTGTATGTAAGTTTTTGCATCAGTATCTGTCTAGGCAGAGGTATCCAACATATTTTGATAAAAAGAGCCTCCCCAGAATGGCATTTTTTTTTCTTCATAAATCTTGTAAATTATGATATAAAATCTGGCCTGCGGCGCAATTTCACTAGTTTTTTATTAACTTAAAAAAAAAAGAACGTCCAGTCCTAGTCGCAAAACAAAAATTGTAGCAGCTGTATGTGTAGTTTCAACTTTATAACATTATAGAAGTTTCGTTGCAAAAATAGGTTCGCGTCACTGCCTTCTTGATTATTAATTTTTTCAAGTAACCGATTGGGAACCCCTGAATCAAACACCAGTTTCTACACTAAAATATAAATAGAAAAGGTGTAATTTTACTCTTAATTTTATGATCATGTCGTTTTTTTTGACAATTGCACCATCAGAAGTGTAAAAAATACCATGTCCTATCTTATCATCTAGTAAGATAGGCCATTTTCAACGGACGAATCGAATGATAACCTCAGTGATTTGATCTTATGACACAACACGTCTTTACTACGCCAATAATGTTTACCTACATATAGCCAGTTCGTTTCTGGAAACTTGTACGTATTCAGTTCACCGTATCTCACTTCACCGTGAAATGTCGTATCGGAAATATATGGCCGTAATAGAGGCCCACCTCTTTGGGTCGTATAGTACTGATATAAAATTCATGTCTAAATAAAACACGGTTCTTGTCGGTTTGCACTTTACAGAAAGCCAGCAGCAAACAAATTTTGAACATAGCCGATATAGGGCAGAGCGGGGTCATTTGAGCCACGGGGTCACCTGAGCCACCCCTAGTATCACTCTTATGCTGCATTATAAATACAAGCGGTGGATTCCGAACAAAGCGGGAGGGGTAGACAGCCAATCCGCAATTGCATCAGTCACCGTCCGGTGTTCTATGTGACTGTGAACGTGCGATGTTACTATTTTCACGCCAAAAGTAAAGAAAGCAGTTCCTCATACTTTTTGGTCTCAAGACTCTCAAGCACATGTCTGTGGTGTTACGGCAATCAAGTAAATGTATTTTGATTTAAAAATAATGTGTTTATGCGATGACAGTATCAAAAATAATCTATTTTCAATAGTCTTTGGGTGGCTCAATCCAATTAGTAATAATTTGGGGAAGGGGTCATTTGAGCCATAACAAACGTACACCTGAAAGTAACAGATACACCTGAGAAGGACCAGCTTGCTGCAGAACAAAGTAAACGGAAAAGTGAGGGTAGCAAGAAGATAGTAAAGTCGAAGAAACTGACAGTGAAGAAAGCTATTTTGAAGAGTTCCTCTGAATCTGATGAAGAGACACGACCTGTTAAGAAAACTAAAAATCTCCAAAAGAAGAAAAAAGTACAGACAAGTATAACTATATGTTCCTATTGTTTTCTAATAACTTGGATTAAGGATTTAAGAAAGATTTTGTTTGTATTTTATATTGCTCTGATGAAAAAAACCTTTCTACGCCCACTGGCTCAACTGACCCCATTGGGTCCCATCTGGCATTTGTGACATTAATGTAAATTTAGTCTTGTAAACATCGTCTTTGTTACAGTTTTTTGATGAAGTTACATGACCAAATAAACAACTTAACTGGTTTAAAAGATATCATTTCTTATTTCTTCATTAATTAGAAGCTATACTGCTTTGAGCAAAATCATGATCAAGTGACCCCGCTCTGCCCTACTAGATTATTTGTTAGGTTAGGTTAGGTTTTCTTTATTGAATTCGTGATTTTTGCCAAAATCAGCCATGAAAATTGAATTGGATACCGTATGCTATGCGGTCATCTCTTTCCGATAAGAAAGCTCACGGCGAACTGTGCCACGGTGAATTTTTTTACGTACAATTTACATGTAACTATAATCAGTTAACATAGCCTTATAATGGCGTACCATAAGGTGACAGTCTAGGGCCGTTTATTATTATAAATTATGATATGTTATTTCTATGTAGTATTAATTGTCGTTTATTTGATACTCGAAAACGTGCTGAATCAATAAATCACACCAAAATTATTATTAATTCATATGTTTTCTTCACTTAAAATAAATCTATTTGCAATATATTAAAACAACACTCACCCATTTTGCTGTTTGAATGAATGCCCGTATGTCTAACTCTATAAAAAAAATCTGTTATGCTGGCACTGTGATATTTTTGTAATCCGTGGAATTATTTGATTTTCTCATATAAATTAAATATAACTGCTTAACTGATCTCTACGAATTGAAATGAGCCAACTGCATTTGAAAGAAAATTATTGTCCCTCGGGAACATCTGGTATATCCATTTTTATGTCTTGAATTAAACATATTGCATTCAATTGTTATAATATAATAATATAACAGGAAATTGGTATGTCATTGTGGAAGTACCTACAACTATTTTGTCGTAAATATATCACACACTGACGACTTATTTCAGTAAGAATTTCATTGACTTTTGATAGGTAATCACGTCCGTTCGGGTAAAAAAACAGTTAATTCAGTGTCAATATGGAGTTATAGACATTGCAACGACACTTTATATTTTATAGCTGTCAGATCATATCTGCAACTCGTAGAATGGTTAGAAGTTATTAATTCAACTGGCGTTAACGTGGTAGAATTCCATTATAATGGTTTTGAAACAAAGTTATTTTTGTTAATTCTACTTTAATTATTAACACAAATAACTTTGTTTCAAAACCAGTTAACATTTAACCGAATTGTGAGTAGTCGTCGTTTTCGATAAACATTTAAGTACAAAAAATAACTAAGATTCTTTGGATATTTAATTGAAAATTTAACTTCAAGCCGTTATTTTTCTGAATGTTGAAATTTGCAGGCGTCAATGTGTGATCAATTGAAATTATGCAATTTTATAATGAGACTAAAATGGACATATCACTACCTGCCCAAAATGACTTAATGTAAGTTTCTATATAATACGGTAAACAAAAATGTAGGTATTGCCGTTTGCAGTAACACAATACAAAAGTTGTTTTTCGTATTATGAATGCTTGTTTTTTTGATTTTTTTTTAATATTTGCTTTCTTGCAACAAAATAACAAGAGATATTATGAGTGTAATAATCATGGATGAATTTCATAGTGTCAACTTTCCTCTGTGTGCACTTCTTAAGAATGTCTTTTACTTTTAGTGTCTGCATATTAATGGATTTTAAAACATTACTGTCACAACAACAATTATTGACAGCTGTTTTTTAAAATAATAGAAAAATACTTGTTACAAAACCAGATTCAAAATTTCAATGAAAAATCGATTATAAAGTAACTGCGCCAACCGGACGAGCTCTTGGCCGTTTATTGCTTTAATTTACAATTACAATTTAAATTATTAAATTTTATAAATAACCGGTGTTGTTTGAAATTATAGATTTTTTGTTTTGGACCTGGTTTTGTGTTTATTATTTTTGTTTTGATATCGATATTTACTTGCTCCCCGATCTGTGAATGACTTTTTTTTAATTTGATGTTATGCTGGAAGGAATCTACACAGATCTCATGCATATTGGACTAGGATGGACAAAAACATAATGCATCTTTCATTTTATTTTTAATGCACTTTGATTTCGGCACTTTAAATTAAAGACGATCAAATTAATATATCTCACTACGTTTAAACAATAATTATGCACGTTTCATTTTCAAAATAACTAAGTATATTGAAGAAACTTTTCTTATATAGAAATGGCGCCTGTACTTATGAAAATGCGGGGGGAAAGGGCTTCTCACATATTCAATATTTTTGCATAAAATAATGACATTTACGTCAAAATGAAACTTGTTTCAGTTAATCATTGATATGGTCACCACACCATCAGGAATAAAAATCAAGATCTCTGAGAATATGCATATCCAAAGTTAAACAAATAACTA
Source organism: Rhyacophila brunnea (assembly GCF_057557595.1). Classification (NCBI taxonomy): domain Eukaryota; kingdom Metazoa; phylum Arthropoda; class Insecta; order Trichoptera; family Rhyacophilidae; genus Rhyacophila; species Rhyacophila brunnea. The sequence continues at coordinate 21,474,242 of NW_028232904.1, read as the reverse complement.
AGTATATAAAATATTCGTTATTTGAAACTTGAGGTTTTGAAAAATATCTTGTTATGATACAAAAGTTCACTATCATTTATATTAATCTAAATAATTACAAGATAAAAAGAACTTTTTATATACCACGTTTTTAAATTTTCTGTTGAATCATATTATAAACTTGACAATTCTATGTATTAATAATTTAGGACAAATAAGGCAGTTGTCAACAAATCATTTTTTTGCTATTTTGCAAGAAACAAACAGAAATGTCATTTTGATTTCCATAGTAACGCACGTATATATTAATAATTTAGTTGCTAGGACGACCCCCTTAGCAACCAATGATAGTTGGATTACGGATTTCTTCCGAAATAACTTTACATACAAAACAGAATTAACTGAAAATGAATTCAATTCTACTTAAAGATGGCTTAAAGTATTAAAAGAATGCATTGGCATCGTGTTCTGATATATTCTAAAAGTTTCAAATGTCTAGCTAGTCGGGAAGTTGGTTAAAAATCGATTGCAAGATTTGTACTGGATAAACAACCACCGGACAAACAAGAATACGAGCTAAGAAAAACGTGGTAATATGAACTTGTCTATGGTCATTTATAGATAATATTAATACAATGATGCAAACGGAGATGAAACAGTTGTCATCGAGTCTTCCTATAATGTAGTCGACACGCGCCACTGTTCCGTGTGTCTCACCATATCTAAATTCCAAAGTATAATGTAAACCTTTCAACTCAAACTAAAATCAATATGACAGTTATTTCTTAGTGCCGTGTTACCGAACTTTATTACTATAAAATAAAACCAATAAAATACCAACTCGTATATTATTCATCAATGCCCGAACATATGTCATTCACACTCAAGCAACCATCTGAACTTAAGCTTAACATCGGGGGTAAGAAAAACACTACGTCCATCCCCCCGATAGTTTCATTCACAGATCCGGAGCAAGTAATAAACGATCTATTCGATGTCTATCAACCCGTTTGACTATGATAATAATAATTGCATTGTGCTATGATTTTATTACTTAGTTGCACGTTGTCGACTAGTTTGTGTATAGTGTGCATCAATAGCTTTGTTGTCTTGTCGCACGCAGGTATCGGCGCTCCTCCCAACAGCTGTCGAGGAGTGATGAGAGCATTACCCAGCCTTACAGAAGGTAAGTCTGAAACGCCACCATTCCACACGACACATAATCGAACACACACGAACATATTTATTGTAACACACCACAGGTGACGGGAGCACCCCCATATACTGTCCGACATCAAGGTCTCATCGATAACAGGAAGTCGCTGAAGTCGCATATTTTAAGACTTCTCCGTGACGTACCTGTAATGGGGGCAACGCGCGTTTAAATAATGTATCGGCTCAATTTTTAGATGCGACCCCCTTTCTTCTTCGCAATAAACCAAAAGTTTACTAATAATAATTCTAACATCACTCCTGATCGTTTCAGACATTTTTATTATAAAAAGCATCACATTACGTGAATTGATAGATCCGTACACCACGGAATCGTAAAATAAAATGATAAATTTGGGGGCGTTCCTCGTTTGACAACGGAAGTGCGATTAACTGTACAGGGGAGGCTTGTTAGTTCACAGTTTTAACGCGTGGACATGAAGTTCTTATTCGACAATAGTAATATCGATAATTCTCGACCGATACTTTTTCGCCAGTATCGAATCATTCCAAACTTTTTTCCATAGTTCGAATATTTAAATGCTGATTGACGATGACAATGCATTAAAATGTTTGCAATATTTTCAGTGATGTAGAAAGTATTTTCTTTTTATATCTTTCTATTTATTGTTCGTAGGCATTGCAATATCGGTAACCCAGTATTTTTCGATACCAGACACATTCGACAAAATCAAACATATTCGGCATTGAAAGTGGAAACAAAATTTATTAATTGACACAAAAAGCTTAACAGGGCTGTAATTTTTTTGTGGGGTTACGCGATGTCTGGTTTACCTCCGTGACCCTTCATCGTCCTTAGTGACCAGCAACGAAACGTCATGCTATAAGATATTAATATTTTGAAAATATTTATATATATATATACGTAGTATAATATTGGTACTTAGATACTTCTGTTTTTTTTTCAATTACTTAGTAGTATTTTTATTCGGTATTGCAATCCCTAATTGTTCGCCAATAAATGTAATAATAACCTAAATAATATCTTCTACACTGTTTTTAAGTTAATACTTTGACAGTTGTAGTCGTTTTGGGTCATGTGTTTTAAACATCCAACCCCCCCCCCCCCCCCGCAGAGAGCTCATTAATGCATAACGAAGTACAAGATTATGTACCGTGAAATTGGAGATTAGACCAACACTGTTTTTGTTTTCAAGACTGTTTGCACATAATTAGTGTTTTATGACTTTTTTGTTAGATAGTGCACTATAAATTTGGTATTATGGAGGTTCCAATCTAGGGATTCCAATCCCGGGATCCCGAGCTATTTTCGATACCTATGAATCCCAGGATTGATAAACATAATCCCGAATCTTTCGGGATTGTTTTTTTTATAAAATTTTATTGAAAATAAAATAAAAACGAAAATATAACAGGAAAAATACTTTTAATAACAAATAACTACATTAGAAATAAACTGAGTTTGAATGAAGTTTGATTTATACCCACGTGTAAGTTGCCGATTCATTTTATTTTTTCACATAAATTAATAAAAATGAGAAAGATTGGAAAAAACAATGCTTAGCACTATTAACAAAGTAATTCCGCCATGATCTCATACGTTTTACGGCAGTTTCATATTTGGCTGACTAATTAGATTTATGAAGCGGAAAGGCCATAAGTACACCATGATTTGCTTTACTATTTTGAATCTCGCTAACCCACTCATTAAGTGTTTACTATCAGAAACAGCAATCTCATATTAAATTCACATTATTATTTGTATTACAATAATATTTACTCCATTAAGCTTATGTATTTCCAAGATTGAACGTATACAATATTAACAATAAATATCTTAAACAGTATAAATTATACTAGATTTATTTTTGACCGATTTTATCAATGTTATTTGTAAATATAATTTTTTTATATTAACAATGGAAAAAAATGCCAATCCCGGGATTGTCAAATTGTAATACCGAAATCCCGGGATCAGAATTTTGGCTCGGGATTGGATTCCTTACTTGCAACCTTTGTCAATATTAAGGCATATCGCAGACCATAGTGATAAGGTCAAGATTGTAGTTAGACAGTATGTGTCCAGTCCGGGGTAAAACCGCTTGTATGCGATAGGAAATTTCTGTCTATTTTAAACTAGTCTACCACTATTCATAATGAGATTTTGTTGAATTGTATTTGAATGTCACTTGATAATTTTGGTTATACGCTAACATAATAATTGTATTACTTATGTGAAATATCGTTGTAATTCTCACTGTTAGTTTAATAGACATACAGATATCGCTAATTACAACATATCCACTAATAAGACAACTTACACAAAAGATAGTATAAGATAATAATAATAATTAATTACAATTATTATTAAATTTGTCGCCTCCCCTAATCCCCCTGTGTCACGATGCACAAAGGCTGTTTTGATTGATTGCCCGCTCAAAGGAATTTCTCGGGCGACAATAATGACAAGCGCCCGTTCACACTGCACCACCGATTGATCGAATTATTCTCACCGAATCGGCGAATTGTATCATTCGCATTTAAAAAAAAAATCACATTTGTGATTTTAACAGTAATAATAAAATTACACAAACATGACCAATTGTTATTAGTCTCAGCACGAGAAAAATAAAACCGTGTATATATCGTGCATCAACGGACGTATATACATTTCGGTAACCACGGGCAACCAGTGTACAGTTTTCAATCGATCGCGTTGTGCTTTAAATAATATATGTATTGAGTAAACTGGTATTATCTCACGCGTTGGCTTATAATGTCGTGGGTCCCGGGTTCGAATCCTGGATCTGGCAAATTCACATATTGTTTTTTCAAATAGTATGGAGCTAATAGGTTGATTGAGTAAGTGGTTAATATCCATTTCTCGTAAAAACAAAATCTGTTAACACATTCGCTGCTGACTAGATAATGATTTTTTAATTACCATCTTTAAAATGCACGTTAACTACATCGATCGGCCACCTGGTCATTACGCGCCAGGTGCGTCTTCAGCGTCCAAAGTATTAATACAAACATCCACTCTGTAGAGGCCATATTATGTTCCTATTAGAATCGGACATGGTCAAAAAATAAAATAAATATTTTTTTAATCCGAACATTTATAGATTTATGATCTTTTGAGAAAGTTCTAATTTAAGTGCAATTGGCTTAATGGTATAACAAATAAAGGGCCAAACTTTAAATTTAATAGTTATTATATTCAATATTAAATAGCGTTAGCAGAATATGACAATACTGATGTAATATATAAATTAACACAAAGTGTTATAAATCTATTCTTATTACAATCAATTATTGTTCAATCACTGCGGTTTTATATTAGCTTTTGTTATTTATTATGACTTCATTTTGTCTATGTGCTCCTTAAAGTCATGTAAACTCACTCAACGTACACTTGAATACTTGGCAACCTCACTTTTGGTTAACTGCTCCCCAGTAATAAAAAATATTGATGCTTCCGTAGTACAATAAATTATTAAATCAATCATGGTGTCATGGTATCAATAATATAAAATGAAACAGTTTCCATGATTTTCCCCCTTGCTACTCGATCAATTCGAATAGATTATTCGGTGTTCGATCAATTCGGTGCCCGTGTGAACGAGGCATTGGCGACTCGGGACTTGGCACATTTTGATACCCTCCCTTTGTCAAGAAAATGATATTTTGAGATGTTACAGGGATAGCGGGATATATGCAAGCCTCACGTACTAAATTGTTATACATATGGGGGGTACTAAGGAGGGATGTCACATTTTTTATGGCCGGGGTAATATATTATTCAGTTGGTTTCCCTGAAACTTGTTTTTATATGACAGTTCCCTAATGTGGAATACTTACTTTCTTTTATAGCACGACGTAATTGTCTTCTTTTCTTCAGTATATTTTTTACCAATATTTCCATTATATATTTCAAAATTTAAACTTTACTCGTTTTGCGATGTGTTATATTTATTTCATTTAATTCACCTAATATAAACCTATTCAATCGCCCACGATGGCCGAGCGGCTAACGCGTCGGCTTCTACTATCGTGGATCCCGGGTTCGAATCCCGTTTGGCAAAAAATCACAGATTGTTTTTCAATGTTTGCTTGGACCTAAAGTATAGATAGACCTAATAGATTGAGCAAGTGTCTAACATCAATTTGTCGTAAATCAAAAATCGGTTAAAAAACCTTTTTGCGAGACGGCGCAGATCCACATAATATGATTATAGAGACAATAATAATATAAAAATATCAACAACTCGTATTGTACTCAACGATCAGGAGATATCTATCAATTTTAATACTTTGCCAAAACCGGAATTTCCTTTTTTAAATACTTAAATAACAATCAAATACCTATTTGAAAAAATACTACATCAATAATTATTGTAATATATATATTTTTTAATATAATGCATACTGCCATCTTCTTACATTCTTCTATATCGTGGTATTAAATACATGCATAATTATTATCAAGTAACGCGATGTCGGTAATAGCGTATTGATAGTGTACGCGACCGCTTAAAAAATATTTCGTTCGTTAAACAGATGTGGACAAAAGACGCGATACGATTTTCCTGCCGATAAACGTATTATTCTACGTTAAAATTATCCCCACAGGTGAGTTATAAATGGACAATCCTACCATTGCAATAATATTATCACAACTGCAAAGCACACATTCAAATACTAACTATCAATTATTGAACACAAAACTACTAACAATTTTCTTTTCACTTCTGAATTTCCAGCGCATGCAATTTTCACTGCAACTATTATGACATAAAAATCATAAGAATTTTTATTATACAACGAATGATTTTTTGCATGGACGTTTGTTGCACTGTTTTTGTAATGTTACTAGATGAAAAAGTTTCTATTGAAAATTGTATTTTTATCAAATGTAAATAAATGAACTTTTTTTTTATTAAAATTTCACATTTCTTGTGTTTAGTGACTGCCAAGTTAATCAATTAACTGTGACGAATCTTCAATAGGAACATAGCTTACTAAGAAGTTAAATAATAATATAGGTAATGGTTTTGAAATAAAGTTTTTGTTTATTTATACGCTATTAACGTTGGACTGGTGTTTTGGGCGTCGATATAAAGCCGTCACCAGAATGATTCAATTATAACTAAAACAAAAAATCAAACAGCGAACGTTTGTTCGTGATCTGCACAGTATCATGTCAGAATGCGAGGATGTATTTTTTGAACAAACATCTGCCTTTGCACAAAACAGTCGGGGTAGTCATTTGTATTTAATTATATTTAATTCACACACTGGTGATTGTTGTATTTTTGCACCATTTTATTACGAGATCACTAAATTACTTTCATCTAGGTAAAATACAGTTTTGTAAATATTGAATATGGATGTATAAAGAATAACATCAACAATTTACAACGATAGTTCAGCTGAGATTGAAACAACGTGGTGATCTTCTTTAAAACATTTAAAAATGAGTTGCAGTTGCCTTGCGATCTTTTGAGATAACCCACAGTAAAAAAAACCACAAGAGCACTGTTTTTTTCTATTTAGAAGAAAAGTATTAAACTCACTCGAATATTAATGAGTGTGGGAGTCGATTTACATTTTTTTTTTTAATATATAGAGTATTATTATACTCCCAAGTAGAGTTGGGTATTTCCCGAGAAAATCTCAATCTCGAGATTCGGGATTTCCAGAAAAGAATTCTCGAGATATCGGGAAAATTAAAAAAACCTGTAAAAATTCTAAAATCAGTGTAAAAATAGACAGATTCCAAAAAAATATGATTTTTTAAAATAAAGTAAGAAGAAAAACAAAACAGAAGTAGGAAAACAAAAATACTTCAAAACATTACTTATTAGAATAGAATTTCAAAAAACACAGACTGTCAATGGCTGCGTCTGATAATCGCGTACGCTTTCGAGACACAAAATTTGCGCTCATTTTGAGTCGACGTTGGCTTAATTGTGTTAAATGCCCCGATCAATTTTGAACGTTTTGTATTTTCTGTCCACTTTTTTCTTATAAAAAAAAAATATTTGATGATAAAGAATTCCCGAAAAAAGATTCTCGAGATTCGGGATGGAGAATCTCGAAAATTTCTTGAGAATTCCCGTCGGAAAATTCCCGAAACCCAACTCCACTCCTAAGGCTGCAGACACACAGCACACTATGAGAAATAGAGCTCCATGATTGGTTAGAAAAGCCTCGATGACAGGCACACATTATTCATTGAAAAATGTGAGTTTTGATAGCCAACTATTTTCTTTGTATAGATTAATGCCTTTAGAATCACTAATATTTAACTAAAAAATGACAAAATTGCAAAATGTGAGTTATGGCTCAAGGCGGCTCAAATAGTCTATTTCTATTAGAAATAAATATCATGTAGGTACGTTGAAAATTGATTCAAATTGCGATTTTTCTAAATATTAAAATTTACAGTTGAGGCCCTAAATAGTCGTTAATGTGCGAATTATTTAAATTTTAAATTAGGGATTGGTTACCATTACAGGGAGAGGGTGTGGGTAGTAAAACTCTTTATTTCAAAACCATTATAATGAAATTCTACCGCGTATTAACTTAAAAAAAATTGAAAAAAAGTAATTATATCTGCAAATAATAATTTGTATTGGTGTGTCATATGGATATTCAATTAATGTTCGAAACGCTATTAAAATATTTACAGTAGAAAACGTAATGCAAAATGCCAATAAACATTGATTAAAAAGAATTATAAGTATTTATTACATGAAATAAACATTTTATGGCATCACCGCAATGTGCAATAACATTTTAAATATGCAATAAAATAAACTTATCCGCAGAGGTTGTATTATTTTAGTATATTTTTCATTAAATTATACATTACAATCGTCGTATTATAATTCTGCTATGCAACAAAATTGGTGAAGGGTTTTTGGGAGATTGTAGTTACATATTTTTTTCTGTTGGATTATCACAATTTTGACATGTTACTGTTTTGATGTGTTCGCAGGACGAAAAGCAGATCGGTGGATCATGGATTTGCGGCACCTTTTGATCTAGACTCGCTGCGGTCCAAAGTTGAGGGCAGGTTCGACGCCGTGCAGAAAGGTAATACAATTTCATAATCTTAGTATTAATTGCTAAAACCGATATTAGCCTGCGTTGCGGAGGAAGGCGTAAGGTTGAACGCAGAATACGTCTTGAGGATAGGGGTTGCGTCGAATATTTTACAACTGCAACCCGTGTCACCTCCTGTCAAGTGGTCAAGCGAGAAGATGCATTCTCATTTTTCCCTCAGTATGCTGGTTGCTGGGCATCGTCTGTTATTTAGGACTTGGGAGTGAACAAATGAACACCTCTAAATGGTTGAAAACGGCGATTGCCGGTTATTTTTTTCTTCGTAATCGACCATTACTATGAGTCAGCTCGAAAATGGTTCCGGTCTCTCTAGACCCCCAGAGGTGACATCCCCAAATGGGGACAATTCGAGGGTGTGACACCCGGCATTATTTTATTTAGCAATATGCCACTGACTGGGATCATTAACTCTCATACAAATTCTCAGGATTACCGTTCTTGTTTTTTTCTTGCATGAAAAAGTGGCACTTACGTAGGTACTTCAAACTGAAACTATTTTTATAGGCAAACTACAGAAGGTTGCATCTGGGTCCCATCATATCGCGGCCATAACGATAAAATGCACGTGTAAACACGTATTATCGTGCAAAATGCAAGATTGCATGCATGTAGGTATATATCAAAAAAATTCTACGGCTTCTGAATTTTCACGCAATAGTTGGAACTTTAGCAATATCTGCGCCTGCGCAGTAGAACGACGGTGGCGAACTTGCCGGAAAAAATACAAACTACACCGCGCAGAGGATTTTTGACGTTTGCCAATTTTCACAACCTGTCAAATAACACCATACAATGACAACCACGCGTCTCGCTTACGCTTTAAGAATGTGATTGGACAGTCTGCTCTTTTGCGTGTAAAAAGTTAGTATCGCGATAGTTGAATTTACATACTATTGGTGCCCGTGAATCCATGGATGTGTTCAGGCGCTATAACGCTAAGCAACTGAAACTTGGTTATCAGAATTTGATATATTATTTTCATTTTTCAGATGAAGAAGAAACGCCCTCCGTGAAGAGATATCCTGTCCCCCCGCCAATCAAAACTACAACATATGTGGTGAGTTAGTTGCCATCTTTGCTATTTCAGTTGACACTGTTTATTAATTAAATATAAATAATTTGGAAACACCTCAGAAACATACATATTAGAACAATTTTAAATAATTTCGATGCCGGGTGGGACTCAAACTCGCATTCATCGTATTCCGGCTAATGTGTTTAACCTCGTGGTCCGAAACTCTCACTTAGGAACTCCTGATTCGATTCTCGCTTCGGTCACAATACATTTATATGGTTTTCTCAAAGCCTGAGTGTTTATTAATCATCATTTCGCTTATATTCCTGCAATAATATTTCACTACTCTACTGTCATTGGGTCTCGTGGCCTCTTGTTGTGTTAATGTTAATAGAATATAAATATATTACATATATTTTTTTACAAATATATTCAAATTAAATAGCAATTTAGCCACCTGCACCGTACCAAATAATTGTAACGAAATTAATCAATAACTAACTATGTGACCGAGATATTTATCGATTTCGTTAATATCGGCTACTATTTTCTGTGATTTTGAATCAAGTATTTATTTAACAATAGGCAGGTATATATGTGCATAATTTGTATCCAATATTGATGTTTATTAAAGTATGTTATCAACATTTATTGCACTATAATCCTTGACGGGTCTTGGCCCCCTTCAAAAACTTCCTCCATCCTGGACGATCCAGCGCCGACACTCTCCGGTTGCTTTGACCGAGCATTCTTAAATCTCCTGTGGCGCAGTCCAGCCATCTCAATTTCGCCCGTCTGGGTATTATCTTACCCTCGAGGGTTGCGTACATAGCCCGACTTGCAGGTATACCCTCCGGCATTCTATGCACGTGGCTGATCTTGCGCAGTCTCTGCATTTCCATATGCCACGTGATCTTTTGACCCTCATAAAGTGTGTACAGCTCCTCATTTTACCTTGACCTTCAAATCCCATTTTCTTCAATAGCCCCAAGGATTATTATCAAAACTCTTCTCTCAAGGATATCCATATTTCTCTCATCCTCTTTCCTGAGTACCCAGCAGAGTTGTATATAAGGTTGTTTTGGTATTCCCTGAGAGTTCCTTGTGAATAAAGAAGCCTTTGGAGAGCAAAATAGCACCTGTTGGCGAGGTTCATCCGTCGTATGTTTTTGTGACAAGGGACACTAGATAAAAAAATAAATCCACAGTTTCAATAGCATCGCCGTTAATAAAGACGGTTACATTCTTAAATCTTGTTAATTATTCGTTGAATAAAAAATAGTTTATTAAATTAGTTGTTAAATGGCGTCAGGATCACTCAAAAATTTAGTTTTAATCCACTTACACTTGATAATAATTTTATATTAGGTAATATATTTTTTACACCCACGGTGGCCGCGCGGCTTAAGCGTTGGACTATAACGCCGTGGGTCCCAGGCTCGAATCCTGGGTCTGGCAAGTACACATATTGTTTTTCAATTTGTGTGTGGGTGAGGGAGGGTATGGACCCAATAGGTTGAGCAAGTGGCTGACATCCATTTCTCGTAAAAAAACAAAATCTGTTAATACAAACCTCTACTCTGCGGAGGCCCATATGATCCTATTAGGATCGGACATGGTCGAAAGAAAATATATATATATTTTTTTAAGATTGTTAGATTCTTGAGTGTTTAATAATTATGTAGGTTAAATTAATAAAGAATGTTACATTGTTGAATTATTCGTTGATTAAAAAAAACATAATATTATGCTGATAGGAGACAACATTTGTGTAAATATAAAAACACAACCAGTGTCTTACAAGTGGAGCTTGCAATTTTTTTGTTTTTTTAAGATTTGAAATTTTGAGAATTAAATAATAAGTATTTAAGTATCTTACGCGAAGGTATATACTTGTAATGATTTTATTTTCTCAACGTAGATCACATTATGATAAGACAAAAGTACAGCATCCCTCCAGCAAACTCCATTATCAAAAAAATATCAACGGTGTAGTTCAATTGACAGGCATTGGAGTACAGCTCCACCGAACTTCACCGATTTCGCGTTGCAGACGATAAAAAGGGGATCGTCAGTGTGGTGTACTTCTTCCGACATAGGATGACATATGAAAAAAATTTGCAATCTCATATAATGTTTATAACTATTTTAAATACCTAATAAAATACGTATTCTCCATGGAGTCGTCATCGTAATAATAAAAAATTTCATCGCTCACTTAGCATTATAAAATTTTAACCAACTTAATTTTTTGCGCAAACAAAACTGTACAAATATTGTCTATATACCTCTAGCTGTTTTGAGGACCATTCCATAAGTTTAAATCATGAACCGTGCGATTATTTTTTTATTTTTATTGTGCGAATTTTAGTGTAAATTTAACATTATTAATATGGGCGAAATTGGTACCTACTGTTATTCAGGAGATCGAAAACTGATTCGTTGTCATAGTGTTTGCTACTTTCACTGTTTTTTATTATCGTAATAGATTTTTCTGTTTTCCCCGCGTGTTCTTCCACCTTCCCTCATCGACGTTTCGGGCTCGTTGCAACAATTGTGTTGATGAATTGTGCTGCAGGTGTATGAATGCGAATGATTAAGGTAGGCACATGTCAGTTCCATTGAAATCCGATTAGGACATTAAGTAAATTGCAAGTCATCAGTGAAAATTATTATATTATAACATGAGATGTTTTACCCACTCCGGAGAAGAATCATTTCGGAAGTTCGTGCCTAGACAAAAATTTCAAAATAGTAGTAGATCACTGCCAGTTTTGATACTCAGCCTAGTTAAAGTTGAACATGCCTGCATTAATTAGGTCATCCCAGAAATAGTAATAGTTTAGACGCCCCCGTCGGTTCATAGTGTCGAAGGTCTCGGGTTCGAATCCCGGTTCTGTCAAAATTGACGTGTGTTTGGATATAATAGTTTAAGCAAGAGGCTATAGCATCCATTTCTCGTTAAAAAAATATCTGCTGAAACAACCTCCACTCTCTTAAGACTCTTCGATCTTCTAATCGAACATGGTTTAAAAATTACTGAAAAATAATAATTTATATTAGTGATAGAACTACATTACCATAGTTTTTAAACGAGATATTTTTTCCACTATTATTTAAGATTTCTTGCCCTTAAATTTTAAAAAATCTATTTTACCACGTTTTTCTTAGCTCGTATTCTTGTTTGTCCGGTGGTTGTTTATCCAGTACAACTCTTGCAATCGATTTTTAACTAACTTCCCGACTAGCTAGACATTTGAAACTTTTAAAATATATCAGAACACGATGCCAATGCATTTTTCAATACGTTTAGCAATTTTTAAGTAGAATTGAAATCATGTTCAGTTAATTCTGTTTTGTATGAAAAGTTATTTCGGAAGAAATCCGTAATCCAATCCACTATTATTGGTTGCTAAAGGGGTGGTCCTAGCAACTAAATTATTAATATATACGTGCGTTACTATGGAAATCAAAATTACATTTCAGTATTCTATATTATTTTGTTTGTTGCAAAATAGCAAAAAATGATGTGTGGACAATTGCTCTACATAAAATTGTCAAGTTTATATGATTCAACAGAAAATTTAAAAACGTGGTAAGTATATAAAAAGTTCTTTTTATCTTGTAATTATTTTTATTGAAATCACAAGGTTTGGGAATGTAACATTCTTTATTGAACATACATAAATTATTTGAATAAACTATGTAGGTACTTGAAAAAATACGACGCCCAGCGGTACTCGAACCCGCGTTCACTGAATTCGCGCCAATGTGCTCTACATATCAATATATGTGCGTCCTATCTAGTTATGAAAAAAATAACTAGTAGTTTTTACATTTTTGAAGCGCTACTGCGATAACTGCGTTAATTTTGGCAGTCGGCTTTTGTATTTTAAATCAAAGTATTAATTTGGTACCTTAAATATAGGATCGTCGAAATTTTAGTTATACGTACCTACTTGCACTATAGGTATATATTTTTTATATAAAATTCTCTAGTGTTTTTGTTTTCAAATTATGTGTCCGTTGAATGTGAGTGTTAACATTTTCGTGAATTGGACAAATTCACAGATCGGACGTTGCCTTGTAAAAGTACACGCCAAACTTTTAAGTGTTCCCTTATGGTTTTTTTTTCGTTATATGCAATCGGTTTGCATTGTGACGTGGGTACCATTTCGTGTTCTGCGTTTAGTATTGATAATATTATTTCGTTACATGTGTCATATCATAACGCTACGTTCTGTCACAGTCAAACAGTATTACGGTGGAAAAAATGCAATATTCTGCGCATAATATTGCATAAAACTCAACGTATTTTCAGTGGATTTATAGTGCGTTAGTAAAGGGATATTGTTGGTTTTTTAAATAATAGTGTTACATCTCTCGTGTTTCAGTCGAAAACATTGAATATTTTACCTACGCATTGCTTTGTATAAAACCCGTGAAATAGTATTTTATAGAATACTCCTAAGGAAAAACGTGTTTTGTTAAGTGAATTTATAGTTAGAACGTTAGAAAAAGAACGTATATCTATTATTTTACAAATGAATTAAACGTGTTTATAGATAGAGCGTTCGTGTAAACGCAGGCGTGTCCAATTCGTTGATTGCGGGATGAATTCGCAGTGAGTCAGCGTTGCCATCTTATATCTCTATTTTTCATGCCAGATCTAGCATTTTTAAATATACAACTAGCTTTCATACTATGCAGCGTTAAATCTAGCGTTTTTAGACACCGCAAATATACTAAAATCTCTCATAAAAAAGCGGGAATATTATCACCAATTTCTTTAAAAATCAACAATTATTATAATAATAATATGTATGTAACACAGGGGAGGGCAAACTTTTTGGATGGAGGGCCAAATTCAAGAATTCAAAATGAGCGGCGGGCCGCAAGTAAAATACCATTTTTAGATATACACTATTTATTATCACGAAAAATAAACATTACAAAAAATTTAATGAGAAGAATGAAATTGTTGTACATTTTTTTAAATTCAGGTGTTAATTTTGTAGTTGATATTCTCATAACTGCTTGTAAATGGGCATCGGAGATATTTGATCGTAAAGAATTTTTATTGAGGTTCATGATCGAAAATGTTTGTTCACATATATAGGTTGATCCAAAAACAACGAACATTTTTCTTGCATAATCTTTAAGTTGGTCGAATTTGTTTGAATTAATGGCATTATAAAATTTGGAGATTTCTTCACGACGATGCAATTCTCTTAAATCAGTGTCACACTGCAGATCAATAATCTCAAGTTGTAGCTCTGTCGGTACACCATCAATATCTATTGAAATCGATGTTCAACGTAGAAAATAGTGGTTACATAGTGTAAGACGAGACGCAAGGAAGACGTATTGAGATAATACATTTACGAAACAATAAATTCTTCAAATTTTTATCTACCTATTTCAATATTTTTTAAAAAATTATAAAAAAGTTATTCGTAATCAGAAGTACAATATTAATGATGGCGGGCCGCAAAAAAATACCCGGCGGGCCACAGTTTGCCCTCCCCTGATGTAACACATGATATTTTAGTGACGATGTGATTATTTTTTGATTGTGTGACATAATTATGTATTTATTAATTGCTAAGTCCTTCGATGTATTTTGTTCTCGCTATACAATGTTAAAAATTATGACCAATTTTTTATACATTTATTTTTAATAAAAAAATCTAGCATTTTTTTCTGCCAACTGGTTTATTTTCTTACCCTAATTGGCGTATTTTCGTCAATGGCAATTATTGGCGACACTGGTTCGCTACATTCAGTACCTACTAAAATACTGCAGTACATTCAATTGTAATATAATATGATAATATCTATATTTTGAACGGAAAGCTTGTACCATTCCAATTTATTTCCTATACTTACCAGCTTACGTGAAAGTTCTTTACACATTAAATATGAAGAAACACGCGTGAACCGTGGTATCACTTGATTCGTATTCATACACTCACGACCTGCCGCAAAAGTAAGCGAAATTATGTAAATCCCCACGCTTTAAAATGAGACGTAGTTTCCCTGCTGAGTGCAATGAATGCCCAAAAAATACTATAACGAGTGTCACTAGCCAAATATTATAATACCTCTGTTAATTAAAAGTGAATAGTAGATCACAGCCCACTTGAAGATGGACGTGTCGGGTATAAAAGTATTGTTAATACATAGTCACATTATAATAGTTAAGTTTAAGTTAAGTTATAATTTAATAGAATTGATATTTCGAATGCTATCATTATTTTTGTTTGCGTTTCTAAAACATTGGTAAATGGTGATGTTGACTGATGTATATTCAAAAGCGAATTCGACATGTTTGTAGAGTGATTGAACAAGGATATTGTCGGTTTTCAAACAGTAAACAGTCAGTCGAAACGATAATGGAGAGATAATCGGTTGAAAAAATCCAATATGTTGCGATGTTGATAATTTAGTAGAATAACTCCTAACGTAAAAGTGTTTCAAGTGGATTTATAGACGATATTACGTACATTAGTAAAAGGTTATATTGAAAAGTGTATTAGACATGTTTATTAATCGTTAGTACCTATATAAGGATATTGTCAGTTTATAAAATAAACAGTGCATTGTCAACAAAATGATAATGGAGAGATGGAAATGACGCACGAGCAACAGGAAAATGTGAGACTATTATTTTAATCAATGTTTTGGAGTACTTATGTTTGACAATAAATTCGGGTGCGCTATGTAATATGGTTACATGTAATTTGTAAGTAATACATTTCACCGTTGCACAGTTGCCGTGAGCTTTTTTATCTTGAAAGAGATGACCGTATAGGTACCTACTTTACTGTCTCCAATTTTATTCGATTCAATATGAACATTAATTCAATTGTCATAGCAGATTTTGGCAAAATTCATGAATTCAAGAATGAAAACCTAACCTAACCTAACAATAATAATCCAGTATATCGACCATTTTTCAAAAATTGTTTGTTGCTGGCTTCCTGTAAGTAAAGTGTAAACCGACAAGAACCGTCTTTTATTTAGATATGAATTTTATGTCAGTACTATAATACGACCCGAAGAGGTTTGACGGTCATTAATATACCGCCATATATTTCCGATACAACATTTCACGGTGAAGTGTGATACGGCAAACTGCATACGTACAAGTTTCCGGACACGATGGAATATTACTGGCTTTTTAGATTAACGTGGAATACAATTCGAAGATGCTTTCCGAATGGATTGAATTTTAATGTTTTTTTCTTCTTAATAACCATGCCCTTGCTTTTTCGTACAAGTTGGTTCATAGAGATAAATTACATTCAGTTATTTACATTCGGGGTTATGATATTAAAAAGTGCTCGATTAAACAGTTTTTAAGTGAAACCAGAATTAGATTTATTTTGTGTAGTGTTCTTATGTTATTTTCTTATTTAGTATTTCGTGATATGTTTGTAAGTCAATTTCATGATAATGTAGTCTACATAGCCCGTCGCTGCATTTCTAGTAAGTATTGGGCAGTCGTTAATGACATGCCATGCCGTTTGAGGCGCGAGGCCATCACATGGACAGCAGTCATCGTCCGTCATTTTTTTTTGAATATTAAATTGAGGGATGCTCTCAGTACTACGTTGCATGTTAGTATCTGTATGAGTTTGTGTGATGTTTTTAAGTTTCTGACAAGAGTGATGGCAGAGACTACAATTCTTCGATACTTTTATTACATCGTGTGTAGCTTTTTAGATATTTTTAGTAGTAATTCTTGACTTCGAGAGAATTTGATTTTTCGTTTGTTAGGGTTTTTTTTGTTTAGTTAGAAATATGATCGTAAAGGGGGGGGGGAAATATTGTTTAAAACAAATTTAATTTTGTCTAATACCCAAAAAAACCCTTCTAGAAATACGTAAATTAGACCGTTTACTTATAATGATAATAAGAATCGGTGACGAATACTGCCTGTTGGTCGGAAGTATAATATGAATAAATTAACAAGGCACACTAACGCTATCAGAGATCAGGCTGATCAAGGGCTATCAATGATACCTACCAGGTAGGTTATTTATACTTGCAGTAAATAGTAACGCCAGATAACGAGTGACAATTTGTTATATAGTATTTGGTGTAGGGAGGGGTCCTCCATATACGATGTCACGCCCCAGTGCAGGTCTGAAATAATGTAATGATCCGTGACGAAAGGGTTGGCGCGGGGGGTAAAATATGTGTCATCATCAAAGAGCTAAAAAATGTGACATCAAAGAGCTAAAAAATAAAATTCTACGAATTCAAACAGAGGGGTACCTGAAATATTTGGGGGGGGGTTACATATCATAATTCATGTGACGTTATTAATTATGCACGACCATTCAAAAAATTTTGAATAAATTAAATTATTATTATATGGTTGTATTAAATTGTTTATTTTCATTTTTAGGTTCGAGAGCGCGACACCCTGACATCTGTCGCGGCCCGCTTCGACACGACACCCTCCGAGCTCACCAAAATAAATAGGCTCGCGACCAACTTCATCTTCCCAGGACAGACACTCCTAGTGCCGGATAAGGATGGTAAGATACCTATAATTAATTACCTAATTTGCGGTATTTCAGCGCGACAACCATGATTTATGGAGGAAAATTTCCTGACTTCCTTCACCTACTTTACATATTATGGTAGACGACGCAAATTATCTACTAACAATTTCTTACCAATTACTCCTCATTACGACATCATCCAAGAAGTTAGTAGAAGAATTACTCCGGCCTATAGTCTACGCAAACTAATCCTACTAAAATTTACAGATAATTCAATTTTTATTTTGAAGGAAAGAAACGAAATAAAACAGTAGATATTGTATAAAAATACAAAATAGATAAGCATTAAACAGTAGAAAAGTGTAAATACACAAAAATATAAATTGGATCCAGGGAAGTAGGTACACCGAATGAGCTAAGCAGACCCTATTTTAATAATTTATAAAACAATACCCACCTATAGGTACGTCTTATCCTCACGCAGGTGGAATATGTCAATATCCGAAGTGATTTGGCAAAGGCTCCCCTCAAAGAAAATTAAAATAAAGCCATGAAACACTCTCATCAGGCACACATTGAACTATGTATTGTAAGGATTACAATACCGGTATTTTAAAACAGGGATTCCACAATTTATCTATACCGGTTTTAAATTTAAAAATACCGGTATTGAACGAAAATTAATTTAGTGTTCTTTATTCAGCACTTTCTACTTTATTGTATTTATAATTGAGTTTGGAAGGTTTGTGTTGCCAAGACGCAAATATTTTGCAACTCTGCACTTTTTATAGAGTTGATCTATCAAAATACAAGACGATTCGAAAGAGGCGTACTGACATTTCAGATGTCTTACAATACTTGCACAGCTGCACGACATAATACATATTATGGACTTATGTGTACTGTCAGAAATAAGTATTTTAATCAGATCACGAACTATAATTCAAAGTATTTGTAAAAATCACCAGTTTTAACTTCTATCATATTATAATCTGTAGGTACATAGTTTTAAAGATCAACAAAATATTATATAGATACTTTTGCTATGAATTATCAATATTTAAAGATATTTTCATAATATTTACGTTAAATATATGTTTTAACGAATTCCGATATTAAAACCGGTTTTCAATAAGAAATACCGGTATTTATATTTTCATTCGGTATTGCAATCCGTAATGGATTGGAATACTGGTGATTATCAAAAACAAAATGAAAGGAAGATGAATTTTATAGAACGGGGTAGATGACGTGTAAGTTAAATTGTACGAATACATTATTTCCGAAAACACTTGTACCTATAATTACAAATGACAAACAAGTATTGACAGCGGTAATTTGTACGATTTAAAGCCGGGGTCGGTTCATTGTTGGCCAGGCTTTTGATGTAACCACATCTAAACACTACTTGCGCGAATAAACCACATCTCGAATCTCATGATGGTCTTTTCTGTTTATCCCAGTTGTGATTTCTTGAATTTTTTCGATTCTCGAAACTCGAAAACTCCATCTTCTCGGAATATAAAAATTACAGCTCTTGCTTTCTCGAGAATTCAATATTCAAAAAAGGTTTTTGAGTTTTTCCCGGAGAAATCAACCGATTTTCTCCGAGATTGTGTGCTTTTTCTTGCGTACCTATATTCCGAGCTGTCAGGCTATTATTTTCCTCACAAATCAAATGTAAAATTCTTTTTTCTTCTGGGAAAATTCTGTAAAATTATTTAAAAATATTTTCCTTTCACTTTCAAATATGAATTATAATTTAAACATTTTTCTCTAAATTAATATTTCACTGCCTAGATGAGTTTTTTTTTCGTACGACAACGTCCATTAGCTTAACCACATGCACGATTAAGTAGTTATTTTTTTAAGAGATTCATCTTTCACTTGGTATAATAAATTATAAAATGCGTTATCACCTACTACTATACTACTGATGCTACTATATTATTTCTGTTATGACATTTGAAATTATTTAGCAAACGCATGAAGCATGGTTTAGTTGGTGAACTCTACAAATATTAACGTCACTCAGTTGGCGTTCCGATTTTCTGACGCGCGCAATCAGTGATGTCCCGTGGGGGTAGGCAGATTGAGCGTCGCTTGGGGGCGGCAGTTACTCGAAGGGCGGCAAGTCGAGGAGAAACAGATAAAAATAGGAATAGGTACCTAAACTTAGTAATAGCGAAAATATCTTTCCGTTAAAAAAATCAGCTCACTGGTTAGAAACAAAATGCATTAATTAACATAAAAGGTTTAACAGGACTGTAATTTTTTTTGTCGGGTTCGCGATGTCTAATTTACTTCCGTTGTCCTTGGACGTCACGTCCTTGATGACCAGCAATGACATGTGCAGATTTGCGAATTATATTTGAATTATAGGTAGGTAAATAGGTACTTAGATACCTCATTAATTTATCCAAATATTTTTGCCAGTGATTCGCGAGTTTTGAAAGTTGTCAAGTGTATTTTTAAAAGTATCTGAAACCGTGGACTCGCAATATTTGCTATTGAAGTAGAGATGGCATTTAAATTAGATTTTGTGGTATATATTTTGCTAGTAATAATGTATCCATACAACACATTTCTTAGATATTGGAGTCATGGAAGGATGATAAAAAAATACTGTACAAAAATGGGGTGGCTTTTGGCGCTGCCTAGGGGCGGTATTTTGTCTAGGGATGTCGCTGCGCGCAATGGTTACCATTTTTATTTTCATTGTGATTACATACTCGAATACACATAATTTGAATGGATGGATTCGCGCCATTATGCTTTTCCAATTAAGCTACGGGCATCTTACTAAATTACGACGATTTTAACTAGGAGTTTTTACATTAAATCCTTATCGAATTGCGTTATTATTGCGATCACCAATTTTACATGATTTTTCGACTAAATAATAACGCCGAATCAGAATTATTTACGATTTCTCGAGAATCTTTAGGACGAGAATTGGGTACGACCTCTCATTCCGATTTGTCTCTTACATTTTTTTTATTATGTCGTGCCAAGTGACTTGTTTGAAGTCGCGCACTCTTTCCTTTATGTGCAATTAATTAATAGATCCATCCATTGTGACTTGGAAGTAAGTGGTGCGGATACAGCGTTTAAGCTAAACGCTGCAGGCTCCAATTAACACTGTCTTTGCCGTGCTGGAGAGGGCCGGAACAAGGACAATTACGGCCTCGAAAAAAAATATAGATAATTATTAATCGCGTAATGACACACATAATAAATATATATTTCCTGATTTCGTATTATAGCAGATCAATCGTCAGACAATCGCTTCCTTTTAAAATTGTGTAAAATTCACTTTTTGACAGAATGAAATTTTATTTATTTTTACATATAGTGAACATTACAAATTAATAATTAAGACGTTGACAACATGAAATTTCCAAGAAAATAAATATTAATAAAACAGTAGCTAGTATGATGGCCGCGTGGCTTAAGCGTTGGCCTATAGCGCCGTGGGTCCCAGTTTCGAATCCCGGGTCTGACAAAATACACATATACATATTGTTTTTCAATTTGTGTTCGAGTCAGGGTATGGACCTAATAGGTTGAGCAAGTGGCTGACATCCATTTCTCGTAAAAACAAAATCTGTTTATACAAACTTCCACTCTGTGGAAGTCCATATGATCTTATTAGGATCGGACATAAAAATATATAAAAAAGAATATACGAGGAAGTACACCGAATGAGCTAAGCAGACCCTATTTTAAGAATTTATAAAACAATGCCCACCTATTACTCATCCTCACGCAAGTGGAATATGTCAATATCCGAAGTGATTTGGTTGAACAGAGTTATTGCCCTCCCAATTGGCATTACCAATGGCAGGTTAGTTGTGCACCTTGAGAGAGCAATATAATATGTCCATTCTTCATTCCTAAAGAGTTTTTGTTTAATAGCAACAAAACATACACGTCATCTATCATGAGCCCCACATCCTGAAGCGGGCCCCGAGATCAGGATCTTTCAACCACATATTTAAAATATTTAATAGCCCTGAAACAGAACAGCGCCGGAGGCGACTTTTTAACTATTAATAAAATAATGTTAAAAGTGCGTTATCAAACTAACCAAGAACTCAGTAAATAGATTTTTGTTTGCTTCAATGTAGAAATAATTTAAATGTGGATACATGGCGAACTTATTTTTTTTGTAATTTTGATTTCCAAAGCTCAAAATTTTTATGAATGCCTTCACTTTGTCTTTTTAAATCAGTGAATGCATTAGTGGTCCTTGCATTGATTTATTCACTCATTTTTTTTTTTTAATTTCAACCAAATACAACAAAATTATCGTTCCTAAACAAACTTGCCTCAAATTTCAACATTATGATTTGACCCTTTTATTCAGACTTCATTTTTTCACGAGATAGCCAGCGCGCTTCACAACAATGTAGAAGTGAAGTATTATAAAATTTGTCTCCATATTTTCAGACAGGTTTGCAAACAACCTTTTATAGGACTGTTTTTTTGTATAGTTTATAACTAGCGGTCGTTTTATAAACTATGCATTTGCAAACTGCAAACCTGTTCATAAATTCAACATCTACATATTGAAATAAATATTTGTCACGTCACTTTCACTGTATGAAAATATGGATTCTGGTTTTAAGTGAATTGTGTTAAACTTTTCGCACCTCCCAGTTTGGAAATCGCTGGCCTAGTGTGTATCCATTTTACAAATAGTTTAACTCCCTCCGACATAGTTTCCCTCAGTACGGATCTGTGAAAATGCCATCATTATTTCCAATATACATACACCATCCTTGTCACTATGATGACAGTCATTATTTACTTTATCTTTGTTGACCTTATAATTATTTTATCTATTGACTTGCATCTTTGTACTAGATTAGTATTGTTGCAAATCCTTGACTGTATTGTTGTTTACTTGTGTGTGTATGCAAATCGACACAATCAATAGATCAATAGGTTTATTAACTTTCTGACGGTGATTGCTTGGCCTATTATATGTCATATACAACCAACTAATAACATCAGGCATGTCTAAGTCACGTCGATAGCGGGATGCATTTTGATCGATCACACCATACGCACATAGAAACCAGTTAACGTGAACGTCGTTTCGAAATTAACTATGATGAAGACCACGTGAGCTCGTCGTATCATTGATGCGAATTGCATCACTCACGGCCTGCTGCAGAAGTGAGAGAATAAGAAGATGTGGCTCTACGCGCTTTAAACTGAGGCATAATGTCTTCTTGCATTCGCGCAGTCGACTCTTTGTACAGTATGAGAATAGTTTGACGGTGAGTGCACAAAAGAACACCAAAACTTAATTTTCACAACGAATGGCAAATTAGTATTTTAGGTACTGTTCGGTTATCAGGAATACAGCGGAATACACATTTTGAAAATAGCCGATAAACTGGATTATTTGTTAGGTTAACCTAACCAAACCTAACCTAAACTAACTCAAACTATCAAACAATCCAGTATATCGGGTATTTTCAAAATGTGTTTTCTGCTGTATTCCTGATAACCGAACAGTATCGTATTTTATGTTATGGTTAAAATAATATAAGTGTTGTTGAATTTGTAACACCTGGGAGAGTGTGGTAGATCATTGCCAGTTTTGATACTGTATCTTTGGTTCTTTGGACTTTAGAGAGTTTCATATAGGATATTATAGCAATTTGTTCTTTTAAAAAATATATATTTTTTTATACAATTGGATGCTTTTTATTCTGAAAATAAAGTCTGTTTTGGATTTATGAGGTTTGCCGATAGACTGACAAAATATCTTAAAAAAACTATTTTGTGTGTGATATTTAAAAACTCTAGATTTTTCGGTAACAATATGTATGGCATTGGCGTATCGGTAGTGTACGCAACTGCTAATCGTTAGGTTTGAGGTTCACTTGCTGCCCTAATACATACATAAAATACATACAAATACGTGACATGCTGAGTTACGATTTTTACAGGTGCCTATACATGTATTACATGTTAAAATTACTATATTTATAATTAACTATTTCTTTTATTCAACGAATAATTCACAAGATTTAAGAATGTACCATTCTAATTATTGAACATACGAAAAACACTTTCTGAGAAAATATATTATAACCAATAGAAAAAATCTTTTTTGAAAAAAGTAAGCCACCCCACTCCGGCAGGGAATCGATCCCTGCATTTCAAGGGGTTTACGCCCCATCTGCGCATTACCTCTCATCGCTGTGACATACTAATTGCGACAAATTTTAACTATTGGCCACTTTTAATACCCACTCATCAGCGCTCTTCTAAATCAAGCTACTTTGGCAATCGATTTTTGTTTATTAAATCAAAGTAGATACCTATTACTTAAATTACTAACCGACGTCGTAGCATAGAGGTAATACGCGGATGGGGCGTAAACCCAGGAGATGCAGGGTTCGATTCCCTGCCGGGGTGGCTTACTTTTTTCAAAAAAGATTTTTTCTATTGGTTATAATATATTTTCTCAGAAAGTGTTTTTCAAAAATATGTATGTTTACTATATTTATACTTGAAATAATATTCAAACACATAGGTAACTGCATTGTATGCAAAGATATTATAAGAAGTATTAATTATTCTATTACCAACATTGTAGTAGGTATATCCCATAGACATGTATAAAATGACGTTATTATTTTCATAGCAACTGGATATAATTTGACTACTTTGGATTCACTAGTCCTCAGAATAGCAATATAGGTTCATTTGAGAACAAGACCTCATTTACAAAATGTTGAAAATAGTAAAATTTACAATCGCATATTTTACTTTGAAGTCAGTCGATTTACTAAACCTGGTCACCGGTGCAATTGTACGCGTTCAATCCTCAGCAACTCAATTGAATTGTACGCTACTTCTTTAATACAAACTGTTTCTTCTTGTTTCCCACAGATGGCACTAAAGACGGCGACACCCCGTCAGAGGGCGGGGAGGGGAGCTCCGATACATCGTCACAGCAAGCAGTACCAACACAAGAAAAAGGTAAATAAAGAAATTCTTCATTTATTATTTTTTTTTATTCAAATCCAAACATACACAAGAATTAAGAATGTTTCATTATTTTTATTAAAAACTAGAAAAAAATACCAAATGCGTTCAATGTGTTCAATGTGCAGACAGAGAGAGTGTGTGTATGTGTACTTTGTTGGGCTACGTTATACACAGATTAATCAAGACAAATATAATATAATGTAATCATGGCCCCCTACATCTTGCAGCGGGCCCCCATACCTATCGCTAAGGTTAAGGGTAGTGTCATTTTCTACAGTAGTGTTCCCCACGAGGTTGGGGGGATTCCGTGTATTTTTAGTGATTTTTAAATGAATTCAGTTGATTTATTGAGTTGTCGGCACTCAGCATATTATGAAGCACTGATCGCGACCTCCTTTTTTGGTACCCAAGTAACATGGAACCCTACGCCATTTTGGATAAAAAGCTATTTTTTAAGTCTAAGTCAGGAAGCACACTAAAAATAATTATAACAAAAAATTTTACACTTGAATTATCATTTAATTATATCAATCATATCACATTAAATTACATCGCACAACCACATATTTTTAGATGATAATAATTAATAAGCAAAATAAGCCCAGGCCCCCATGCTAGAGCCCTGTCAGCCCCCCCCTTGTGGGGGCCATGAATGTAATACATAATTTTAAGTAAGCTCAGAAACATACCTGTCGACGGAGTGGGATTTAATACCTCAAGCCTTCACATGGCCTGTCTTTTCTTCAAATCGACCAGATCCCAGTGTCAAGATATAAGGGCACGCATGAAGACTGGCGTGTGACATGAATTCATGGGAGAGCCGCGTGGTGTTCATATGCTCCAATAAAATGAGCTGGTCCATATCGTCATTGTAAAAAGGGCGAATCAACCATTTTGGCGAAATTGAGATTTTAATGAAAATACAATATGTACCCCACTAGCTTTGTTGTGTAAAAACGGCGAATTTGTATCTCTACAGGAAAGTACATTAAAACGATAATCGTTAGGGCGAATATCGATTTAGTATTACGAATAAAAAGCGAATGTGACATATTAGGCCTTTTAAAATATTAAATAATAATGCCTATTATAATGACAGTATTCTTTCTAAGCTTTATTATAAACTTGTTAGATATTTATAATCATCCACAGGTAATAAACAAATAAATGTCAAAAGTTTGGTTGATTCGCCCTTTTTACAAAACACCGACGATATTATGGTATGGTCAAAGAAGGGATTTGAACTAACATTTTCACATTTCAAGCGATGGCTCTATCCGTTAAGCAACCGATTCAACTGTCTCTCTATTTGAACATTGTCATTTTCAGATTTCCTTGACAACCTTCGACCGACGTCACCTGATATCCCCTCGTCGCCCGCCGCACCTCAAAGGTTTTTGAAAATCAACGTCAGACATATCACGGACGGACAGGTATTTTGTCTTTTCTCTGATGCAAGTTGTTAAACCTTTAAGAAGCCCTTTAGCAGCAGTTGGGTTTACTGTTAATACGAAGTTTAGCACCTACCTACCTTCGCGGCAAACACTTTAAAAGGAGTGAGGCTTTCAAGAAAATGTTCTCTACAAGATGGACCTTAATCTAAAAAAAAAAGACTGATAAGCCGCTGTATGAATCAGATTTAATTTATTTCGTATCACGGATTCATTTCTAACAAACTTCACTATTTTCCCAGCGTCTTTCAAAAACTGCAAGCAATTAAAGTAATTTTTAACACAATTTTAGATTCACTGAAACAGAATTTCATGTCGACTTTTCCAAGTCAAAGACTGTAAGTAATATTTTGGTGATTTTGAGTTAAATATGAGGTTAGGTTTACAAAAAAATATGTACAGCCTGGCGAAAGGGTGTTCTTCATAGATGATTGCAAACAGAATTACGATTTTCCAATTTGGGTGTAAGTGATAACCCTACAGAAAGCCAAAAAGAATTAACGTACCCACCACTAACGTAATGTACCAAAATTAAAATGATTATAAGCCAGCTCTCACATCTAAACTCGCCTCGTCTGCCGCACAGCTGTAAATCAAACCTTCCATGAACGTCGATCTGGTGTTACATATGAAGACCGTGCACATCTGCCTAGCGACAGTCGCACGTAACCGAAACGTATAGATATTTGGATGCGGCGATCGGTGAGCCGGTATAGGAATGACCAATTCGTAGGTGTTTGTATGCATCCTGGCGTCTTCAACTCGCAGCCCGAGAAGCGTGCACCTTGTCGATTGCAACAGTAGATGTTTTTTTCAAACTAAAAAGTCGCATTCACACCATTTAGCAACGTGTGTTTTCTCAACGATGACGTCACATCGACGTGACACATTGCAGGCGAGACGAGTTTCGATGTGAGAGCAGGCAATAAACAAATAAAACAGAAATACAAACAAAAACATAAATAAAATAATGGGGGAAAAAAGCAATTCGGTGTTTTCTTAGTGAACTTTGTATTTTTTCTTGGACAGCCGAAAGGAATTAAGTGATTTAAAAATTGTAATTGCAAATAAATAAATTAATTAATACTACATACTCCGAAAAATATTATTCTACAATAAATGAAAGTGAAAAGAACTCCAATACTAAGAAAGAAGTTGTAAAGATGTAAAGAAACAAACTGATTCATATGAAATTTTTTCACTCTTTTAGCTCTCCTGAATAGTAGTGATTTTTGTCACTAACGCCATCTTTTAGCTTGGAACAGTATATTATAATGATTATTATTATAATCATCTTGGCATATTCTTTTTTCCAAGCAATTGTGCAATTTCCCGCAATAAATATGGGCTGCTGCCAAATACTTATCGAAATTTGCTGATGATGTTACATGTATCCAGAACTGATTTTTTAATTCTCCCCATAACGTGAGCAATCCTCAGCTCTACCAGCTGCTTCATCGGTGTGGCTAGCTTGACATATTTATTCAACTTCTCCGCGTTAGGATTATTATTATTGATATGCCCAATTCTTTAAGTTCTGAATCCAAGTAGTTTTAATTTTAAAAGGCAGAATATAATACACCAATGATAGATGAAAATGAGAAACAGCCTATCCTGAAATGATTGGGTAACAGAAATCTGCCGCAATGGGTCGACAATACAGAATTGAATGGTAACTATTCATGTATTAGGCAAGTTCACAGATGTGGCAAGACAGTATGCAGATACTGGCAAGATATTTAGATGAACAATTACAAATATGTCATTCATATATTAAAAATTCGAAACAATGATAATGCCGCCCATAAGCAATCTGCCTTGTTTCAATTGCAATCTTTCACCTTACAAAATATTAATAACCATATCTATTACACTAACATATTACATCTTGTCCAGATGATGCGTGCCGCGACACATCGCGAGTGTATGTGGATAGCTCAATGAGGTCACCTGTACTTCAACCGCGCGCCACAAGTGACTCGCGGTGTTTACATGTGGATGGCTGAATGAGATAACATGTACCTGGAATGCGCGCGAGTTAAATCGCGTCATCGCACCAACAAGGCCTAAAAACATCTATCGAATCTTTGGTGTCAAAATTATAGTACATTTCAGAAAATCAACACAGTGAATGTTGAGACACTTATAGAGGTTGCATAGTCAAGAGAATCTCCTTCCACTTCTGCTGCTCTCTACCATTCCCTGAATTATGAGCCTCTTCTATCACCGTCTCATTGCTGAAAAAATGGCCAAAGTATGCAGCCTTACTGACAGTAACTTATTCTGAAACCTGCTAATTGATAATGTGATCAGTCCAGTAAATACTTATCGCATGCTGCCGAGACAACCAAATCTCAAAAGTCTCAAAAATACCATCAAGTATTTTAATAGGTACTAAAATTTCATAGGGCTCCCTCTAGTAGAGTTCAGACTCTATGATTTATGATTACATTGTAATTGTATGAAATTCCAGGGCGTGGTGTCCGGCGTCCTGCTGGTGACCCCGAACGCTGTGATGTTCGACCCGAACGTATCCGACACGCTGGTGCTGGAGCACGGGCCCGAGTCGTATGGCGTCATCGCTCCCATGGAGTTTGTTGTCAACGCCGCAATCTATTACGACATCGCACACATGAGAACGCACGACGAAAACCCTAATCTAATAAGGTATTTGAACAAAGTTCTTCTTTCCTCTTCTCCCACGTCCAACCCTTGAGATATTTTATTTAAATATCGGGGTAACCCTACCAGGCTGATACAATGTAGATTGTGCAGAGGGTTTAATTACAAAATAGACTTTTAAAACACTAGGCTTGCATTTTCCAAATGGGGTTCTACGAGGTAAAATGTAATTGCAATTTTTGCGAAGGTTGTTATTATAAGATAAAATTTTGATAAAGGAATTGAAGAAGCGTCAACCTATAACGTCGTGGGTCCCAGGTTCGAATCCTGGGTCTGGCAAGTACACATATTGTTTTTCAATTTGTGTATGAGTCAGAGTACGGACCTAATAGGTTGAGCAAGTGGCTTACATCTATTTCTCATAAAAACGAAATCTGTGGATACCCATATTATAATCTTATTAGATGAACATGTTCTGTTGTTGTCGCAACACTTAAATAGCGTTTATTTCAGATATTGATACCAACCAGAGCCACTTCCTTTCTGGCCATTGACTCAAGCAGTCCACGTTTTCATTTCTGGATCTTTATCCTTTTCCTGCCTTCAACTTGTTACATATTTCTACATCTAATCAATTCACTTATTTGATATAATATCTAAATAAATGGTGTTAAATTTACTGGAAGAATAAATCGTCACTGTTCTGGCAGAAGACACTAATTTGAAAAAATGACATATTGAGTTAGTTATACCAAAATGTTCCTTATTTCAAACTTTACCATCTGGAAACCTTCTTAATAAATAAACAGTCTTTATTCTAAAGTCATCCTTTTTATGATTACTTAATAAACTCACATGATAGACCATTTCAAACATTTTAACAACTTCAAAGTCAAATTACCCAAAACTAGTATTCTCCAGTTAGTGTGTTCTGCCAGAACAGACACGATATAATATCTAAATGGTGTTAAATTTACTGGGAGAATAAATGTTGTAAGCCAAAATTTCTCAATTGAGTAACCCTATATCCCATAACTTATATCAGTGGCGAAGGGTGGAGATAGGCTTTTAAGATCCGACATAAATAGTGCACACTAAGGGTTTAGGCGGATTTTAAATAACTAACCAACACCATCTAAAATATAATTATGTATTCTTAATTCAACGAAAAGAAATAATTAGGACTGAAAAAGTGTGGACTATTTTTATAGCATACCTATTATGGTTTGGATTAGGTGGGATTTAACTGATTTTAATAACCAACCAGCACCATCTGTAATTTGCATTCGTTGTAAATGGAGCAAGTACCCAACCCTGTCTTACTCCGACTGTGACCTCGAATCATTCTTTGATATAGTCATAATAAAAATGTTATCATCAATAAATATATTGATTTTCTTATTTCAGAGGAGAAAAACCTGAAATTTACTACATGAATAAACCAGGCTCCCCTGATAAAGATTCTCTAGTCAAGGTATTTATATTTTGTATATTCTGCGTTTTCGTGTCCAGATTGTAGCACTTCATGTCCAGTTGCAATCGTAAAATACAGTCGAACTTGGTTATTACGAGGAAGATGGGACCGACTGAATTTGCTCGTTATAAGCGTTACTCATTATATGTATCAGAAAATAGGTACCTATTTTTAAATGAGCGGTCACATAACACAAAAAGTCGCAATTCAAACAAAAATATTAGAATTCCCCGAAACTAGCATGGCATTCATAAACTACAAAAGAAGTTGTTTATTGTAATGAACGTTGGTAGGTACCTACTGACTTCACAAACCTTGGATTTTTTACATGCAATTTCAACCATACATGTGGAAACTCTTTCAATATTGACGGCGAAAACACGAATTACGTAGGTACTTTGACACTTAACTAGCGTCATAAACATAATCCGATCCCAGCGGCATCCTGTGCAGTCGGATTTTATTGCTTAAAGTCGAAATGTTTTTAAAGTATCGACACATTAACAATTTTAAGAAAAATTTTGATGATATTTTAGCTCGGTATATCCGATAAGTAGCTCGTTATAAAAGTGAATAAATGTATGGAGAAAATCATAAAATAAAATTTCAACGAATGTTTCCTCATTACATCGGAAATCTCGCTATATCCGTGATCGTAATAACTGAGTTCGACTGTATATATATTTTTTATCATGTGTAGAGATCCATAGCATGATCCTGGTAGAAGTGCGCACGGTTAACAACTATATAATGGAAAAAAATCTTTTAAGAAGCGTCGCCGCGTGGTGGCTAATTTATTCAGTGGATTAAAATCAATCAAAAACAAAACCTTTTTTTCGGCTTCACTTTCATGATTGTTATAAGAAGATTTCTCTTCAAGATTTTCAGTTATTCCAAATGTCACCATATCATGTTGTATATTCCAGGATGAGACATTCCCAGAGCTGATCGAAACGAGCGCGGAGACGGAGGAACACGTCGAACCGCAACCCATACAAGGAGAGAGAGGCGGAGACGCTTTTCCGAAAGCCTTCGACAGGGAGCTTGTCACGCCCACCGGATTACAGGTATGCGATGACAACGTATCCTCCGCTGACGTGTCAGAATCAGACACGCCGTATTGAAAAAAAATGTATCATTAGCTAGTCTGTTTTGTATTCGTTAGTATTATAGTTTTGATGCAATCAATTTGTGCAGTAATATAGCTACAAATTCAGACAGTTGCTAGTTGTATTGAAAAAATTGCAATATTTAAGAGTTCTTTGGCTATGTGTCTTAGATGAAATATAGTTGTTTTATTTATGGCCAATACAGATAATTATATTTTTATTTTTTTTTTAAATACAGTAGAATCTGTATACATATTATAATATATGAATAATTTTTGTAATTTTAATTATCTTTCGTGTATATTTCAAATAATCGATTGTTAAATGTAATTGAATTCAAATTTGTTTGAGCTGTCTAGTATTTAACTGAAATCTTCTACTGTTGATTTTGTACAATTTATGAATTATCTCTTTCTAACATGTGTTTATCAGCATATTTTCGTTGACGTGTTAAAACCTGTGATGTGACAATTTCGTCAAAATATATTCTCTGTTCATTTATATTACATCCAAGTTTTTAGTAAAACCCTGAATATTCTAAATAAAACTAAAATTTCAATATAGGTAATTAATTATAGAGACGTCTGATTTACCTTAATTTTAATAAGACCGTATGTCAGTGGCGATGGGTGGAGGTAGACTGTTTTGACATAAAAACAATATCAGTCAAACTAATTTGTTTTTGATAAATTAAAAATACATATTACAGATCGTCACTGTTCTGGCAGAAAACACTAATTCGAAAAAATTACATATTGAGTTTGTACCAAAATGTTCCTTATTTCAAACTTTACCGTCTGGAAACCTTCTTAATAAATAAACAGTCTTTATTTTAAAGTCACCCTTTTTACGATTACTTAATAAACTCACATGATAGACCATTGTTTCAAACATTTTAACAACTTCAAAGTCAAATTACTCAAAACTAGTATTCTCCAGTTAGTGTGTTCTGCCAGAACAGAGACGAGATGGTGTTGATTAGTTTTATAAAATTCATTAAGACTTGCTTATACCAAATCACAATTGATAAAAAATATTCTTCTATCTATAAAATATTTTTTGACTATTATCTACTATGGCTTGGATTAGACAGGGTTTAATTGAATTTTAAAAACTAACAAACACTATCCACACATTGTAGTCTTCGTTCAATGAAAAGAAATACGTTTTATGACTGACAAAGTTTACTGTGCACTATTTATGTTGGATCTTAACAGCCTGCCTTCACCCTTCGTCACTGCCGTATTTAATACCTTAAATTTATGCAGTAGTCACTGAGGAGCAATTAAAACACTCAATGATGACGAGCATGCACTACCTGTTATTAAGACAGTGATTTTTAAAAAAGTTTATCTTTATTTTTGTGTTTGCGAATCAGATTTTTGTGTCTCCTATAAAATTTCCAATGCCAAAATTTTGAACCTTACGATGGCCGCGTGGCTTAAAAATTCGAATCCTGGGTCTGGCAAGTACCTACACATATTATTTTTCAATTTGTGTAGAGTCAGAGTATGGACCTAATAGGTTGAGCAAGTGGCTAACATCCATAACTTGTAAAAACAAAAATCTGTTAATACAAAAACCTCCACTTTATGGAGGCCCATACTATGATCTTATTAGGATCGGATATGCTTCGATATATATATATATATAAAATTTAAATTTTGTCACATTAAAGGTTTTAACAGTTCAAGGATGATACACCCGAAAGAAAGGGTGTGTAATTGATACAAATCAATTGTGAAAGATTACGATATTTTAAGTTTTCGATGTTTTAAAATTTGAATATGCTAATAATTGCAGTCTTTGGAATGATTTTTCAGAGCTTTTGATATATGAATATAA
Source organism: Rhyacophila brunnea (assembly GCF_057557595.1). Classification (NCBI taxonomy): domain Eukaryota; kingdom Metazoa; phylum Arthropoda; class Insecta; order Trichoptera; family Rhyacophilidae; genus Rhyacophila; species Rhyacophila brunnea. The sequence goes on along the minus strand of NW_028232904.1, from coordinate 21,440,892 downwards.
ACATATATTTTAATTATTAACATAAAATATTATATTAATATTTATACCATACGAGTATGTTATTATGTATTATTATTGTATTTGTGGTGTCATTTTCTTCTGTATCGACGTGTTTATTTTTATTTTATGGCCATCACAATAACCACCCCTGCGTCACAACTTCACGGTCACATTTAACACTGCTTTTTTATTGGGGACCGGCACGTCAGCAAACACACTCAGCCGCTAAAGACTCGTTGCCAAAGTGTATCGGGTTTAAAAGATCCGACCCATCAGGCAATAAACCCTGTCGGTAATAAACCTTCCAGGAAAACCTAATCGATGTCTATCCTATATCATTGCAACTCTCTACTGAGCGGATTGGGTATTTATTATTACATTCAATTTTATCTATCGCAAACATGGGATATGGTTTCACCGGACATAAATACATTACTATATTCTATTCTGCATTACAGATCTATTTTTATACATCAAAATCACATGGTATAATAAGGGTACCCATACAAGTAATCAATTACTTAATTGTCATCATCAATCTGAACCTTCTGCTATACATTCTTATCTTTCATACGTCATCTAAGTGAGTAGAATAACGAGTAAATATGGTGGATGCGGTAAAGCATCCCAGTCAAGCTAGTTAGGATGTTTGTGCTGAAGCGATCTCACGTTTTCAGTTGACTTGTCTATATACCCTTCCAATTTCAACCACTGATTTTAAAACATTACTATCAGGTGTCGCTTATTGACCTTCAAAGTTATCCCCCAAATCACATTGTTACAGTTGTAGCTAGGGAATCCAATCCCGAGCCAAAATTCTGATCCCGGGATTTCAAGATTACAATTTGACAATCCCGGAATCGCGGGACTGGTCCCGGGATTGGCATTTTTTTCCATTGTTAACCTTTTAACAGCCCAGCTGAAAGTACTAGGTATACTCCCCAGGGCTCAGGAATTAATTATATTATAAAAAAATTAAAAGAATAGTGAAAAGTCCAATATAATGCACTTACATATATGAGACCTCAATTGAAGTTCGGCGAAAAAGTTTTTCATACACAATTTCGTGAAAATGTCTGAAAATTTTCAGGTATGGTAGGGTTGTCACAACACTGCACTTACAAGAATTAGTTGATTTTTTTTTTTTTTTTTTTTAATATAAGTATTTTGAAAAATAAATTTTATAGTATTTTTGTAAAATGTCACCATAAATACTTATAGCACTAAGAAGTATACTAAACACATTAAAATCACTAAAAACTTTCTTGTGTATGGAAAATTTCGAAGCACGGTTCAAAACACAGAGCAATGTCGCACTGCTTGCACAAATACCTAGTTTCTTTCCGTCTTTTCTGATTTTTTGTATTGGCACATACATAACATCTTCTCGCCGCATTAATTTTATTGTTAGTAGGTGGTATTTTACCCAAAAAATGTCTTTCTGTTAGCCTAGAGGGTAAGGGTGCTTTTCGCTTCAAAAGAGTTTTTGGTTCTAACTTATGTTTTTCGATCAGTTGTCCGATGACTTTCAATTGAAATTCACCCAGCGGTTGTTTTTTTCCAGTTTTTTGTTGGAACAATACATGGGCATTCAGCAGAGATAAATCTATCAAATGGAAAAAAAGTTTTTTGTACCATTTGACAGTTTTTCTTGTCGAATTTACAGAAGAAATTATCATATCACTACGATCCACAGCACCCATGTTTTTATTGTAATCAACAATGCATTCCGGCTTGGAAATCGGAATTTTAGTCTTATAGTCTACTTTTCCAGTAGGTTTGAAAGTATTGTTGTGAATTGTGGACAACATTGTAACATCCTTTTTATCCTTCCACGCCAAAGCCATAATTTCGTCAGTATGGAATGTATCGGTTTCCCCTTTTTTCAATTTCTTAGTAAATTTGGGCATCCCAATTCTGTTTCTCCTTACGGTTCCACAGGCATTCGTCCGGTGATCATAAAGATATTTGAATAACGTTGGGCTGCTGTACCAGTTGTCAATGTACAATGTATGCCCTAGTTCCAAGTATGGTCCAAGCATCGTTACCACCACGTTGCCCGATATACCGATGTAATTATTTTTCTCAATTTCAGTTTGTTTTCCGGTATAAATGATTACATCTAAGACAAAACCAGTTTTGCAATCAGCCATTACAAAAATTTTTATTCCGAAACGACTAGCCTTCGTCCTGATGAATTGGCGGAATAAAAGTCTGCCTTTGAAAAGGAGAAGACTCTCATCAATACATATGTTCTGATATGGACACATGTACTGCTTGAAAGAAATTTTCAGTTTCTTCAGGACCTGTCTAATTTTATATAGTCGATCTCCGGGAACCTGCGTTTCATTGTCACAAAAATGCAACATTCGATGCATCAGTTCGAAACGATTCCTGGACATGGTTTCGGAATAACATGGTGAAAATAACAATCTGTGGATAGACCAGTGTTCAGATATTTTATTCCGTGAATTCCTTGACATTAGCATACACAGCCCCAAAAATGTGTACATATCATCAATTGTGCAGTCTACCCATCGCCGTAGACGATCACTCAAAACTGTGATATTTTTTGTGGCAAATACAAATTGTCTGTTGGTCTCTCGGACTAACATTTCAACAAAAGAAATATCGATAAAACATTTGAAATAGTCCATTTCGAGTGCATCCGAAGTCAAATTATCAGCTTTGCATCCCGAAACGTTAGCATCGAAGGAAAATGCGCGTGGCTCAAACATATCCGATTTCCACTCAAATGTCGGTCTTTCAGTGGATTCCGGTGTGATAATTTCACTTTCATCGACTTCCAAAGTTTCCTCAAGTTCGACATCCGAATCATCACTTCCATCGTCTTCAGATTCAACTGTTTCGATAAGGTTATCGATTTCACCAACTTCGTCGATCTCATCCATTTTGAATAATAAAATTTGTAAAACTAAACTCGTAAATAAAACACTTTGTATACGCAAATCGAATCCGAAATACAAATAAAAAATAGTCACAACACTTAGTTCTTTGTCAATTTCTATCTAAAAACATCGAAAATCTTTCTTTTCATTCAAGTTTAGTAGGTAAAATCTAAAACAAAACTCGTAAATATAACACTTTTTTATACGCAAATTGTATATGAAATATAAATAAAAACACTTGGTCACTCAATAGAAATTAAATTTCAATGTAAAAACATTGAAAACATTCCAATTATAACGCAAATCTGAATAAGAAAGCATTCCGAATTAGCATCCCGACTAAATGATATTCCGGCGACAACTGACTCATCACTATCGAATCATACCAACTGCCTATTGTACAAGATATCCCAGTGTGCAGGGGAATTTTGAGCTAACCCTGATTTGGCCTCTCGGAAAATTCCCTTATTCTTGCGATGTATGCGCCGTACAAATGTTTTTTGCTTGCAAGGTCTGATCAGAAATGTAGTTACACGTTTTAAAATTAAATAAATAAATATTTGACTCATACAAGCGCGTAGAACGGCTCGGCGTATATCGTACGGTACGGGCGCCTGAATCACCGCCGTGCATGACGTAAACGTTACGTTACGGGCAGCTATCAGGTTAATATTAAATTTTTATATTTACAAATAACATTGATAAAATCGGTCAAAAATAAATCTAATAATAGTAAGTAAAATACGTCATCACAATTGTTAGAGACTTAATTTAAACTCAAGTTAATTTACTTAGTAAAAACTAAAAATAAGAACAATAACAGTCATTTTTGGATTTGAAGATATGCTAGTTCGATTAAAACAAACGATTCCTATATTTGCGTGTCAGTTTATTTTTCTTATTTAGAATTTGCGTTTACCTGTATGTTTTCTCTCACCTTACCCTTTTAATACGTCTTCTCCCTGTCTCGTTCACTTATACATTTACATATATTTTCTCTCGTGCGTTACAGACAGACAAATAGTCAAGATAAATATATAATATTGTATTGATTGGTGACTTTCGGGTACCCTTAATATATTCCAAATTTCATACTACATATCAATTTACTATCAAAACTCACAGACCATTTAAATATTATCCAACGTACATAATATTATTTATTCACCATTTGAATGAAAGAAATGTAATACATTTTTGGATTCAAAAGTACTACATATCGTTTTGTGATTCTAAGGGTTACAGCTTGGAATAGTCTTCGGACATTGAACAACTACACAAACATTTAAAACTGCGAGAAAACCATTTGATCAAGCGGGAGATCATCGAACATTTGAAGAAGAACAAATGTATACAACACTGTGATAACATTCAACGTGGATCTGGGCGCAATGTACCGTTCGCGCCGACATTACATTTTGACTAAATACCCATGATTAGTGTTAACTTCCGGGGATTTTGCAATGAATTAAACACCTCAGGTGTGCGCCGATATTATTGACGTTCGGCTGTCTCAACTTTGGCCAAACGCTTGAGCTTAGTGGAAATGCACCCGCTTCACAATTTAAGAATTACGGGTTCAAATCGCAGACAGTGATTTTTTGCTTATGAGTTCCCATGCAAGCCTGAATATGATAGTGACTAGAACAAAGAGATCCTGGGTTCAATTCCCAGCTGCGGTGATAATTTCAATAATGTAGTTTTATTGTGAATGTTTTAAAAGTATAATTCTATGAAGTTATTCAGTGTTGCGTCGATAGCTATTTCAGCCTTCATACCATTATCAAAACCATAGTTTTGATTATGGTATAAAATAGAAATAGCTATCGATTCAATATTAACTAATTTCTAGAATGTCGCTAATTGGAATATTGCCTAGTAGTAAATGCCTAATCAGTTTTGTATTAAAACTATGGTATGTATGTGTCTATGATGTTTTAGTTTTAAGTTTATGGCTAAAAACCAACTCTTAAAAAATATTGTTAATATGACATATTCACAACGCGTGAGCAAATGCTCCATCTATTTTCAAAAATCGATAAGTTCACATGTGATTAAAATTTAACGAATAATACGTAATTTCGTATAATTTACGCCCACATGGCTTACGCGTCAGCTTGTAATGTCGCGGGGTCCCAGGTTCGAATCCTGGGTCTGGCAAATACATGTATTGATTTTCAATTTGTGTTTTGAGTCAGAGTATAGACATAATTGGCTGTGCAAGTGGCTAACATTAATTTCTCGTAAAAACAAAAATCTATTAATAGAAACCTCCACTTTGTGGAGGCCTATATGATCCAATTAGGATCAGACATGGTCAATAGAATATAATTTCATACAATATGTTAATAACTCAAAAAGCACCAAAAGCATACAAAAAAAAATCGAAAGCAAATATTCTATATGGTAATGGTATATTATTGATATTTGGTATTGATTAAAATGGTTATATTGTTATAATTTAAAAATAGAATATGATAGAAATTAGATACTAACTTTAAAACCAATCAGTTATGCTTGACACATAAAAATGTTATTTGCCACAAATGCCGAATTGTGGACTTGTCAATTTATGAAATTAGTGGTCTCATAAAAGAAGTTTTGAAATAAATTGCAAAATTGAAATGAAGTTGGAAGCAGGTACCAATTTTATTGATTTAACTCTTTATATTCAGGCTTGTGTCGGGGATCTCATTTTTTTTTATTATTTTTGTTGCAATTTTCTTACGCCGCGTAGATTGGGCAACAAAAATGATGTGCATGCGCATATTTACATAGGCAGTTAGTGAGTCGCATGGTTGCATATTACGCATATAATTCCGCAGCAAGCGACGGAAGAGAGACGCAGGTCGCTGCTCGATCACCACTGGGCCGTGCCGAGCAAGGAGCGGATGTCGGTCGACCTCACCACCGAGGTAACCCCCTTACGCAAGTCATACAACTTAAATTACGAATGCGTAAAGATCCCCCGTATGTTTCAACCCCTGTTTTGTTTTTATATTGCAATATTGAACGAAGATTGAAGTAAATTATTATTACTGGGTAATTAATGCACAATATGTCAAAATATATAGTCGGTCTATTTGTAAAACTCATAAATACCGTTTTGGTCAAAGACAAGATTTTTATTTAATTACTATTATTATCGAATATTTACCTCTATGGAAGATTCTTGCACCCGTAGCATGTAACAATGACATATTTAAAAATTCAGTCTACAATAGCTCATAAATTCTCAGAATTGTTGTCATTTTGTTGTTTAAAATTAGACAGTTTTTGCTGTCTCCAGAAACAAAGGTTGTTTCCGATTTACTAGATTTGCTAAATATACGATATAAACGATATCAAAATTGTGTGTATTACTTGTGATAATTAAGTATTAAACTGGTACAAATGACATCTAAGTAAAATAAATTAACTAGGTTTTACATTACCATTGGGTCTATTCTGTACTTATCGACTACTAAAGAGATAAAGTGATAGATATTATCAAACTTAGGGTAGGTTTGTATCAAATTATTAGCACTTATTGTAACAATTACAATCCGTTGGTTGTAATTGTTGCAATAAGCGTTACATTTTAACAGCGCCTCTCTTGCTGCTGTTAAAATATAGCACTTATTGCAACAATGCAACCGACTTATTGTAATTGTTACAATAAGTGCTAACACTTTGATACAAACCTACCCTTAGTTTGATAATATCTATCATTTTATCACTTTAGCGGTCGATAAGTACAGAATAGACCCACATGTAACCGCTTTGAGAAGCTATAAACATTTTATTCCTAATATTAAATTAGATCACATGTGTATATAAAATGTTATTATTTTTATAGTAACCTGTCTAATTTAAAGTTTTGACTTCATTTATAACTCTTTAAACATTAATAGAAATAAAAAATATTAATTTTTTTCTTGGTCCATCCGGTGCAACAATGTCACAAGTGCAAAAAATCCAAAATGTGATTAATGTCAAAAAATATGCCTATTAGGTCTCTGCACCTGTGGGTCTATTCTATACCTATCGACCGCCAAAGTGATAAAGTGATAAATATTATCAAACTTAGGGTAGGTTTGTATCAAAATATTAGCACTTATTGTAACAATTACACGAAGTTGGTTTTTATTGTTGCAATAAGTGCTATATTTTAACAGCACCTATCTTACTGCTGTATTAAATTGCTGTAAATTTTTATTGTTTTAAATAAAGTATGTAATATTTCAATTAGTATTGTCACATGTAAAGGCATATTGGCGATGTATTATAATATATTGTATATTGCGTTACAATTTAATAGACGCATATTTTTCATAAGTACACTTATAAGTAAAATGTCATTATATATAATTATAAGTACATGTTATAAGCTTATTATAAGTCATAAACCCGCTAAATATTTACTTTGGACATTGTCAGATTTCAAAACCTGTGGGTCTATTCTATACTTATCGACCGCTAAAGTGATAAAGTGATAAATATTATCAAACTTAGGGTAGGTTTGTATCAAAATATTAGCACTTAATGATATTTTAACAGCAGCAAGATAGGTGCTGTTAAAATATAGCACTTATTACAACAATAAAAACCAACTTCGTGTAATTGTTACAATAAGTGCTAATATTTTGATACAAACCTACCCTAAGTTTGATACTATTTATCACTTTAGCGTTCGATAAGTATAGAATAGACCCACTGGTGCGTCATGTCATAATTGTAGTTCTTATAGTTTCCGTCAAAGGTATGATAATATGTCACATCATGAAACCATGTGACTATCAAGTTCACAATCTTTAAATGCTTCTCCTGTTTTGCACTTATGACGTTATTGCACCGGATGCGCGAATGTGTATACACTCTACATCCTTTAAAAAATAGACCACATTAATTTACACAACGTTGGAAACTGTTATGTAGAATTTTTAACCAAATTTGAAGTCAATTTACTCAACTTGGAGTCTCCCTGAAAGCTTCTCAATTATTCATTAAACGAATCGGAGAACTGTGAAGACAACAAATCCATGTGCAGACTTGACCAAGTTGAGTAAACTGAAAAAAATAATTATCTATAATTTTTTATGTGAATCTTTTTTCATATGGTGTTGTGAAAACCGTCATTTGTACCCCTTAAATATGACCGCCCAAATGTCCTTAGTATATATTTTACTTCAATCTCCGTTCACAGTTTTCCCATATTTCTTAATCACTATGTAAACTACTTATGTTATAGCTTTTGGAAAGGTTGCTATCATTTTTTTTACACTATTTTCTTGTTCGTTCGATTCACGTCTAGTTCACTTTCATTATCACAAATCTTTCATAAATTTTATGGGATATTTATTAATATATTTTTTCTATGATATCTATTTATTAAATATGCTTTTTATAATTATTATAAAAAAAAACCCCATTCGCTAAATATCACGCGTCATGAGAATGTTGGTGATGATATCATATTATGGGATAAATATCTGATAAACAATTATTATTATCATGATGACATATTATTATTATTTTATGTTAGTGTTAGCCCAGTCGCACATTGAAAATCGTCTCGACTGAGATGTAGTCGACTAACCGCTAAGCGTAATTATTAATGAAAAAGTAGCTCCTGCACATTTTGGTAATACAGCAGTTTTTTTTTCAAACTAAAATGTCTCATTCGAGCTAAGTGCAGAGGTCCTACATTATATTAAGTACATACATGTGTTTTATGAATACCTACAAAATCACATTGACATATTCGACGTGTTGCAATCGAGACGAGTTTAGATATGCTCCCGCACATGTGCCGATGTGACATTTTCGTATTACAACTGTTTTCTTTTCAAACTAAAATGTCACATTCTAGCTTGATGCGGAGCTACATTATGTTACATGTGTTTTATGAATACCAAAAAAATCACATTGACATATTCGACATGATGCAGTCGAGACTAGTTTAAATGTGCGACCCGGCTTATGCATCCAGATATTTCTCTCATTTCATCATGAGATAAAAAATTATTTGCAGATTCCTTCCGTAATACAGTTTGTTCAAAGTTAAAACTTATTGTCAGATTACTTACAATTCACTATACGGCCATTCGTTAAATGGGATTTTGCTCTTTTTTCAATTATGGCACAATTTAGATTTACGGGCCAATTTTTTTCGATATAATATGTTCAACATTGCAGAAAATATCGTCTCTGTTCTGGCAGAACACACTAACTGGAGAATACTAGTTTTGAGTAGTTTGACTTTGAAGTTGTTAAAAAGTTTGAAATAATGGTCTATCATGTGAGTTTATTAAGTAATCGTAAAAAGGATGACTTTAAAATAGAGACTGTTTATTTATTAAGAAGGTTTCCAGAGGGTAAAGATTGAAATAAGGAACATTTTGGTACTAACTCAATATGTCATTTTTTCGAATTAGTGTCTTCTGCCAGAACAGTGACGATACATTATATATGTTTTTGCATTAAAAAAAATGGGCAAATTGATAAATAAAATTCAGTAATGAAACTCGGCCGGCAGTTATCCTTCAAGGATTTGTCAAAACCGATTTCCCATTTAGATCAAGGAATGAATATCCTACTAAAAATTATTAATCTTGATAAAGAGTGCATTTACTTTTTGTAATGGAAATTTAATTTTGTCATAAATAAAATACAGTTTCAATAAAAAAAGAACAAAATTGTACAATTTTTCATCGTAAGTGATCCGGTATACTTATATCATTTCACTTTATGTGCAACTTTCCAGGAACGAATCTTAGCCGTAAAGCGAGGTGTTATTAAATGTTTTTTTAAATATATTATAATAAATACATCTTAAGTTTATTGACGGACTGTATGAAAGATAACTATTATTTATTCAACTGTGATTTAGGCTTAGAGCATGAAACATATGACGTTAACATTAACAGATATATTATATATATATATATGTATTTAATTAATTTTTTAAATCATGAAATGAATTATTTGAATCTTAACACTTTTTAAATAAAAATCTCTGGAATATAACAAAACATCAATATTAAGATATGTTTGATATCCAAAAAGCAAGTAATGATTTGGTATATAATTGCCTGAAAAATTTGCATATGGATGATAATATGTATACTACATTAAAAAAATAATAATGTTTCCCATTGTCATTTACAAATAACCGCTGCTATATCTAGCAGAATTAATGGCATTTACCAGTTGTTCTTTCTAATTATATAGTGTGATATTCATGTTCTTTACAGCAATTGAAATTTCTTATGAAAATTTACTCTACATTAGGTATTTGTAATTTTTTTTTTAATCGATACTTTTTTACATGCAGTTAGGTACAGCAATATTAAGCTTCAAATCACCAACCTTACATTGACGTCGAAGCGTGCACCATCAGGGCGCCATAACAAATTTTAAACTAACCGTTCATGTTTCGAGTGTCGTCAGTGATTGCTTTGTTCTCGTGCCCCCGAACAACCGGTATAAGTCAAACTATGTTAATAGTGAGCTCTATGTCTAAAGACATCGAAAAAAAAACTTCTTGTATAGAGATAGAGCCAAAATGTATGTAATTGAAGCAAAAAAAAGACTATGCTGTTATGATTAAGTTAGCTACAAGTGACTTCGCCGTGCAGGTTCATTTGAAGAGAACTTCACACTTCTGCCATAACACATTCCACTATAATTTCAAAATCACACTTACTTAAAACTCAAAATTACTGAATTAATTATATGATTCTATGTGCAGATGACGCCCATGATGGCTGAGTGGCTTACGCGTTAGCTTATAATGTCGCGAGTCCAAGGTTAGAATTATGGGTCCGGCAGATACATATATTGTTTTTCAATTTGTGATTTTATGTCAAGCCCTTTTTATTGTACTTACTTTAATATTTAATATACAAACGGGAAATGCCTATAACGTTGTGCGTCCCAGGTTCGAATCCTGGGTCTGGCAAGTACACATATTGTTTTTCAATATGTGTATGAGTCTGAGTACGGACCTAATAGGTTGAGTCAGTGGCTAACATCCATTTCTCGTAAAAACAAAAATCTGTTAATACAAACCTTCTTCATCTATAGCAGTGCTCCGCAACCTTTTTACACCCACGGCACACCAAAGGTCTTTCCAGAATTCCACGGCACACCACACGTAAAACAATTTATACACTAAATCATGGACCCCACATCCTGAAGGGGGGCCCCAGACCAAGATCTTTGGTGGCCCCCCCTACCTGTCGCTAAGGTTAAAGACAGCGTGATACTCTAAAATAGTGTTTTTCAAATATTGTTCCAGGTAAAATTAATGGTATTGATTTTATGTCTAGCGATTTTTCGTATGGTTATATTATATTAATATAATTATGGTTAGTTGTCGCCTGTCGGGCTAGGAATAATTATTAGTCGAGTATTGACACAATAGTAATAAATTGTATCCTGCAATGAGATGTTTTAAAATATTGCAGGCGACTTTTTTTGACTCGAAAGTTCGAGTTTATTTTTGAATTCTTATAATTTATCAGAGCACGTCAATATATTTTCATTCTCACCTTGCATTGTTTTATTAGTTCACACATGTGCTAAAATATATTGCCAGCCATGTACGCAAATTTGGCTATTGCACTGCGGCACACCTAGCATCGTCTCACGGCACACCGGTTGCGGAGCACTGATCTATAGGATTAGATAATGTATACTAAAATGTGACTTCAATTTGACATTTCTCGTGTCTCACATATTTCCGTATTAAAGCAGTGTTAATATGAATAATTACATTATAATACTGAGAAATGTGTGTGCAGATTATGTAAACAAAGCAACGGATTTCAAACTAGAAAGTTAGCCAACATTTTGTTTTCGAGGTTGCCAATAGTTGAATAACAATCGCAAACGTACAATCGTTTGATTTCAAGAACTGAACTACCTTCAAAATTCTTAATATGAAAACAGTATAAGAATCATTCTATCTAGATGTCTTGTTTGTATTATTATATCGATGTTTGGTGCGCCATGGGATTTCGTGCCGCTATAGTGGAAAGGTTGAAAAACACTGCATCACACCATGAGTGTAATAAATTTTAAAATGTACAGAAGCATGCAAAACAGTATTATATGTACATAACTTAGGTTCATAGTCTTTTAATAGAATGATTACTCAAAAGCACGCTACCCTATCTATCTCTGTTTTTTCTTATCAGCCAGTCGGTGTTAATTTGTTTTTTTTCCTTTCTATGGAAATTAAAATTTATTTTTAAACACAAACAAAATAAACAAAGTACTTTGTTTGCCAAGCGGTGTCAAATACCTGTGGCAGTTTGGTTTCCTCGTAGTGCTAGCATTTTAAAACAAACATATCTTGTAGGTACATTTTCCAAAACATTTAATGCGCACAGGTCTTCTGCGCAATTCCAATTTACACACTGAAAAAATAGTTAGTTAAGCTGAATGCTACAGATCATTCAGATCCATGGCTGGCTGCACAACCGTCTCCCGGAAACTCTATCCAGAACTTTTTCTTTTCAGTAAAGACGGCCCACCAGGATTCCTTCATAAACATTATTGAGAGCTCTAGATTTCTTTAGATATAGCTTCTGCAGTTCGCCCTCAGACTCGACCGCATTTAACCCTTAAATGCTTGATGGCAACCCTTTAATTCTTAAATTCTTTTTTTTTCAATTTCATTTACTTAATGTGTAATATTTTAATGAATCAACAGTGGCACCTGTGAATAAAAACTTTAACCATTTTGACAGTACATTTTGTCAACTGCAAAGATCTGCAAGTTTTTAAATAAAATTTCATTCACACAAAAAAATATAAAGAATAATACAGCTTGTTGCTGAAAGGCAACACAATGCAATTATAGGTTAAACTGCTTGCGCCAAATGACAACATGCATGGATGCGTTTCAACATGTCATTATTTTCTTTCATACTGACATTGGTAACATAATGAACACTTCTTGTAATATTTCATAATCTGTCAATGACATCTGTGATAAATCTAATATATTAACAGGAATACAGTGCAGATTATAACGTTTAGTTTAAATCATGGGTGGCCAACCTTTTCAGCAGCCGGGCCAGATTCTAAAACCGAGATTGCCTACCTGGCCGCAAAATACAAAACAAAAAAGAAATATATATTATATTATTAATAAAATAAAACAAAAATCAGAATCAAACATATTTATTAGATTAGACTTTTTTTAAATAATAAAATAATATAAAAATAAGAAATTTGAGTGAGAGTTTGATTTTGTGTGGCAGAACTAAGTGCATCAATATCGATATCGAGTGAGGTTGTTCCTACATGCAAACAGTTTTCCAAATGCACATCAGTGATTTGTGTTCTCACTCGGGATTTGATATGCGAATGCAAATTTGGGCCGCGGGTTGGCCACCCATGGTTTAAATATATGTAAGAATTATTATTTTTACAATTTATACTTTTGTTAATACTTAGGTCAGTGGTGGCGAACCTATGGCATGCGAGATGATTTTGCATGGCACGCGTTTGAAATGAAAAAATACCTATAATAATAATAAATGACAGAACGCATTGTATAAAAAATAGCAGCCAAATATTATTCAAGAATAAGCATTATGTTTAATGTAAATATATAATTGCATATGTTCGTCCTTATTTATGTGTCACATATAATATTATCGCACTAACCTCATTGGGCGGCGGGGAATGCCGCACCGCGAACCTCTAGTTTTGATCGATTTACAATGCTTGAGACCACTGCAGCGAGAGAATGCCTCATCTAATCAGAGCAATTCTAGTGTCAATTTGTGCGTAAAGAACCAAACTAACTAATACATTAACAAACAATTTCACGTCTACCCACAAAAAATGGCTGCACCAAATAAGAAACTGGTGGATCTAGTGGTAGTAATTCTGGCAGACAGTTTCAAAATTGGTGGACCGAAGTGTATGGCGTAATTGAAAAAAAGTGATAAAGCTATATGTGTGCTATGGTCTGTGAGTGGTATCTAGAACATCATCATTTAAAAAAAGAAAAAGTATTTTTACCCATGAAAGACTACTCCGCACGTCAGACAGTTGAAAAATAATATTTGGGAAATTTTGGCTCGCGGTTAAAAAAGGTTCGCCAACCCCAACTTTGGTAAATATTAATAAAAATATTCCTTATGACGTTAAACATAAAAAAATCCAGTTTTTGTTATTTAAAATTGTAATAAAATAATACGTTTTTAATTATAATATCAACATTTTAAGCAAAGAAAAGATTGTGTTTTACGCAGAATAATATTGGTTCTTTGGGTTTTTTTGAAGCTTTTGTCGCAGAATCATCGCTCTAAACGTCATAGATTATGAGAAATTTTTAATTTTTCACGAAGCCCTGTCGAGACAAGAGACGATAATTTACGACTCTCGAATATTTACTCAGATAACACATTGTGTTACACGTACTTTTTACACTGATTAGAAACTCGTAATCTGTCACTTTTCAATATTTATTTTAAATTAACATTATAACAGACCACGAGATTATCAATCACAGTAGTGTAACAATAACAAAAATACCTAGACTTCAGAAAATCACTTAAGTATTGTGTCCTCGCCGGGAATCCTACCTGGTGTGTGAACCCAGTGCCTTACGCATTGGACTACAATCTTGGATATCTTGTCATGCCTGGCTATCCTGAGCTTTAGTTCTCCAATTTCGAAGATCCATCATGGTGACATCTCTATAAAGCCTGGTTCAGATTAGTCGAGTGGCAAATGATTTAATTACCATTAAATGATTTAGTAACTGAAAAGTGCCCGAACACAGTACATTAGTGAGTGACGTGTGAAAATGAACAGAGTACAGCATAACAAAGCAAAAATAGATAATTAACTATTTTTTTATTCAACGAATAATTCACAAGATTTAAAAATGTAACACTCTTTTTATTGAACATACATAATTTGAAAACACTTCTGAGTGTTTTCAAATTATGTATGTTCAAAAAATAAATAAGTTAATAACTTCATAATGGCTATATTAGAAGAATTGGAGGAAGAGATTCTACGGCAACTAATGAACATGACTAAAGATAACGTGTTCAGACTTGTCTTGTGGCTTGTTTGGTATGTAGTGAGAGATGGTGTGGGCCGCTACTCGGCCGAAAAAATAGAACAAAATGGATTGACTCGACTATATGATTTTACTAAATTACTCGACTAAATTTTTCTGTTCATACACGTTTAGTTACTAAATTACTCTTCACTCGACTAAACTACTCGACTAATCCGAACCGGCCTTTAATGCAGATAACTCATCCAATGTTTCTCCATCCTTACGACATGACCTGCCCATTGTAAGCGTTCCTCCTTCAAATTGTGTTGTTCTTGACTCCGCAAACAGGTGATAGAGCATTGTATTTTGTATTGGTATCTGATTCTTCTATAGGACTTCTTTTCAAGATGTTTCTTCTTGAATATATAAGGGGTCCTATCATATTCAATAAGAGTGTCCCACAGAGTCTGATTACTATCTTGTATAATAGGCATTTGGTCTATCTTCTGAGATACCTTCTTGAAATATTTTTGGAGACCATAGTAACATTTTTTGGCTAACATTATTGTTCTTTTTGTGTCCTGTTTGTATTATTTTAGTTTTGTCTCTGACAAGATGTGTAATTCTTCTACTAACGTCTTAGCTGATGTCATTTTGAGTCGACTTTCTCAAATTGTCACCATTAATCATGAGTGATGAGCTTGAAGTAGCCTCATTGTCATTATCTCTACTTAATTGACCTGCAATCCCATTTCTTTGATAACTCTTTCTAGTGTGACGAATGCCTCTTTAGACTGATTCTGATCTTGGCACATTGGCAGCGTACAATCTTAATTTTTTTTTTCATATCACAAGATCACATAAATGTATAGATAAAAACATTAAAACTATCACCTTTGTGAAAGTAAAATCTCTCGTTGGATCTCAAAGTGTTTTCAGAATAATATCTTATACAAAAATTATAATATATTTCAGTTTCACGCCATTTTCTGCAGAGTAATATTTATCTAAAAAAAACAATGCAGCCTCTCTTTTGTGTGACGTGATATATTTATTAATAACTGATGCCATATTTGTTTTGAAAATTTACTTTTACGTTACTCTAAAGATATTTTCTCAATTAACCAGTAATGTTTTATAATTACAATTACTGCTAGTTTCATTAGATGGTATTTTAATAGTTTTAAATAGTTAACGACAATATAGTATTATTAAGTTATTTTCGGTGGTGCTTGAGTTATTTTTGGTTATCTTAGATGTTTGAGTAAACGTTTAAAATGAATAATTACTTACCATCAATTTATATTTGTTATTAACGTTTAAAATTCAGTTATCCGGTAATCAAACTTAATTAACCGGTATTTAAAATTAATTATCCGCTAATTAAAATTAATCAACTGTTGGTGAAAAATAATTATACACAATGAAGAATTGGAGTATAGATAACAGTTCCCCGGTTGCATTGCGCATCATCCTGCCTCTGAAGAAACTGTTTCGGATAAGAAAATCGGTTAGTCTGATCACACAATATACGATATCAAGTAGACACGTGGTAATATACAATTTTTAATTCATTATCTACATTACTACTCATCTAACAAATTAGTATATTTAAAATTTCAATTGCTGTATTGAAAATATTTATCTGCTGAGTTAATCTAAGGTTCAATTGGTTTGAATATAACTTTTGTTAAAAAAATTAGTTGAAGCGTTCAATTTCAAAATGTGCTAAAACGAAAGACATTGAAGAAAAGCTAATCTACTAGACGGAGCCTTAATATATTTAACCTTTTCTATGCCTCACGATATTACTATGGCCGTATCCTACAGGCCGCAGATTTTTAGCGACACACGTTGAATGTAGAGCGAAGCTCATACTACAATCGCTGTAATATCGGTAATTTGTAGCTTTGTATTTCATAATTAACATAATAATAAACAGATGTCACCGTGTGTTTAATTTTTTAGATTATGCAAATCAGTTGTCAGTGGCTAGTAATTTCAGTTTAAAGTCGGACAAGATAACTTAATAAGTCGATCACAGCCTCATAGAGCGATAAAACATGCTGAAGGCATATAACCGGTTAAGTAAAGCTAATAAAATAGGCCATTGGACTTTTTTAAGTCATTTCGCATAAATGATTTGTTTCAAACTTCACACATTGTTATCAAGCAATTTCAACACAGTTTTAGTTTTGTTAAAACAATCATTGCCAAAAATTATTAATTAATATTGCCAATAAAAATTGGTTACAAATGGATGTTATTATTTTATCAATTATTACTACATAATTTGCACATTCGGTGCAACAATGTCACAAGTGCTAAAGAATCAAAAATGAGATGCCCCGGTGCGTCAATGTCATAAGTGTAGTTCTTATAGTTTCTGTCAAAGGTCTCATAATATGTCAAATCATGAAACCATGTGACTATCAAGTTGACAGTCTTTAAATGCTTCTCCTGAAAAAAGTGTATTTGCACTTATAACGTTATTTCACCGGATGTGCGATTATGTTGACCATTTAAAATATGAAACTATTTCACTTGTATCGGAATTAAAGCATTGACATCATAACACAAACATATGGGAACGGACTGACCGCATCAATTATTGTGAAGATGCAGTGAAATTCACTGAATTAATATTTCAGTAAACAATCATAAAATCATGTGTGAAAATAATGGCGGCCATATACAATGGCACATGCATGTCTTAATTCGTAACCGAATACAAAATACGAATTTTTGTGTGGCTAACAATTCAAGCACACTTGAAATTTTCCATAAATTGTATCAAGTGTGTAATAATAAAGTTTATAAGGCTCCCTCTAGTATAAAACAAGCTCTTTGGTTGTAAATCCTTTTATAACTCAAGTAATATTATCATCTTCTGAAACTGAACGCTTCAATATTGTGTATATATTTTGTTTTCATGTATCATTTTTGAAATGCATTATTCACATAAGCCCCTTGTAGTTCCCCCATTACGGTAAATTGAAACGATCAGGTATCGGAGAACCGGGAGGCCATCCACGAGGAGGAGGTGGAGGAACCCATCATGGTGCTGTCGTCGGCTCCCAAAGCGACCGCGCCCATCATGATGGCCCGCCACCACGCCGCGCAGCAACACAGTAGCAGCGCCCCGCCGAATGCTCTGCATCTGGTCAAACTGTCCTGCCACGACTCCGGCATCGACATCAGAGACCCCCTTCCGCCCGTTCAGCCCACCACCACCAAAAAGGTTAGGGTAGGTTATTAGGGTTTGTTATTAACGAGGTGAAGTAAGAAAGGCGTCAATGAAAGGAGTGCTTTGGTTTTTAGGTTGTCATCATAATATTATGTTCCTTCACTTTTTGCTTTGGATGTTTTGTTCTTGTTGCAGAGACCATTTAAGTGTATGAATGTAAATGCCTCCCCGTGTCTTTATCTGACAATAAAGATATTGAAAAAAAACTTCTATAGAGATGGAGCCTAAATGTGTGCAAAATGACAGGACCTCTGGTTTACTGATTGAGTTAGCTACAAATGACTTTGCATTGCTGATTCATTTAAAAAGAGGTTCACACTCAGCGTTGCCAGATAATTATTTTATTAAATCAGGATTTTTACCATTTGAAATAAAAAAAATCGGGATTCAGGAGCAAAAAGCGGGACAACCTAAAGGCGTATAGTTCAATATTTTTAATATTTATTTCTATAATATCAATCATAAATGACTTAACACAAACTGCAAAACTCTTTAACCATCAAAATAATAATATTAAACAATATTTTTTCCTGATACTCGCGTATTTGTACTTGGCTAAAGATTTTACTTCCCAAAGACTTTCTTTCTACTGCTTTGTACTGAGTATTGGTAAAATGCAGTACTTGAGTATATCATGTTGAATTGAACAAGTAATTCCGATTTTATTAACTCGATAGAACATCTATTTCTTGAGTATTGTAACGATGATTGTAAATTCATCTGAGAAAATACCCGTTCGGTAATTGAAAATATTTTTAGTCTCTTTTTCCGGGAATAACTTGACTATGTCTTAACCTAAATGTCTTATTTGTATTTGTTGAATAATCGTGAAATTAACTGTCTCACGGGGGACAATCTATTTTTGCTTAAAAAGCAGGACGTCCTGCAAATCTGGCAATGCTGTTCACACTTTTACTATGACAACACACTATAATTTCATATTCACCCAATTAGTTAATGACATACATAATTCTATATGGAGATATTGCCAAAATTAACCTTGAATACCTAAATTCATAGGATTGAATGTATATAATTAAATTCAGTTATAAATACCTGTGGAAAAATACTCCCTCGTTAATTTATACAGACACCCAAAATCAATACATTGACCATTGTTTTTAAAAGATCATATAAAACATCGAGAAAACAGTACTTAAATAATGTAAAAAAAGCAACAGACTTCAAACTAGAACGTGTGACTACCAATTAAAGAAAAAATAATGAATTTTTTACAAATACAACCACATGTACAATCGTTCGATTCAAAAATCAAACTGTTTTGAAAATTACTAATAGGAAATGCGTATAAGACTTCCAGCTAGAGTTCAAACTCTTTGGGGTGATAGTTTACTGTGTCATTTGCAACCAGAGATGCCTGATCATTGACCACCATACCTATTACTATGCAACGAGCCCGAAACGTCAAGGAAAGAAGGAGTAAAAACACACGGTTACGGTTACAACCCAAAAGCCAAATATCAGCACCAAACCAATTTGTATGATTTCAAAATTTTCCCTCCATTTACATTTTTTTGTAAATTTCTTCAAAAATGTAAAATTGGGTTGTCAGTGTAATCCCAGTCGCACATTGAAAATCGTCTCGACTGTGATATTGTCATAAATCAAAACTGGGCATAACATTGCCAACATGTGGCAAGTCAAATAAACGACGAAGTGCAACATTATACCAGCGCCGTATGTCAGGTGAAATTTGTTCCATGTGACACCAGCTGTTTTTTTTTTCAAAATAAAAGGTTGCAATCTTGCGGTGTGCGGTGGTACATTTAGTTACATAACAAAATCACGTTGACAAATTCAACGTGTTGCAGTCGAGACGAGTTCGTATGTGAGACCCGGATAATACAATATCTCCAAGATCCGCCATAAATAAGTTAAAAAAACTATGGTACTGTTTGTGAGCGAATGAATGTTAAAAAGTTAGTTATATTATGTCAAATCAACAATAAATTCCACCGGAACGACTGTGCCGGCCGCCATCTTGGTTAACCAGTAAGTCAACCGCTGCTATTTGTTTTTTGAAAACCACAATATTTGTAGCTTTGTAGGCTTGTGGATAGACTATACTAGACAACTAGTTTTATTTTTTTTAAATAGTGAACACGCCGAGAAATGTCATGTTATTTGATTGAAATCAGCTGGCGTCCATGTGACGGCCATTTTTTCTTTTATTAATTGTCAATTTGAAGATGATAACACGGCAACACATCGGTACATGCAAGATTTGTGGCGTTTGCACATTTTTATTATGTTCAGGCTTGTTAATAATTATTTTGACCGTAGAATAAATTTAGTTTAGCTTATTTTAGCTACTGCAATGAGTTGTACTGTTTTAAAGTTGGCATTTGCATTTTTGTATGTGTTTTAGAGTTAATATAATAATTCTTGTCGGATTAATGATTAATTGTTTATTAATTTTTCAGGATATAGAATTTAATCATAAATTTTCTACCACACTCACTTTTAAGCTACAGATATTTTAATGTTTTCAATTTACTATTAACAAAAATTAAATTTATAAGGGAATCACCGACCGCGTAGTCAGACCATGTACCAGTTCATTTGAATAGCTCGCTTGACTCTGATGGGGCTTACGGCTAACCGCATTTATCCGTTTTCAGAGTGCAAGCAAGGCTACTGTAGTGAACTAGATGAATTAGATCTCTTGACTAGGGATTGCAATACCGAATGAAAATACCAATACCGGAATTCGTAAAATAATTGGAAAAACAGATAGGTATTTACCAATAAATATAATATATGTAAAAATCTCTTTAAAATATCAATTTTTTATAACATGTGTCATTGCTGGTCACCAAGGACGATGAAGGGCCACGGAAGTAAACCAGACATCGCGTAACCTGACAAAAATTACAATCCCGTTATGCCTTTTATGTTAGTTAATACATTTTGTTTCCACTGTCAATGCCGAATATATCGGTATTGTCTGATTTTTAAAACCGGTATTTTGGTATCGAAAAATTCTGGGATTACCAGTTTTGAAATACCGGAATTGCAAACACTACTCTTGACGAAGCCAAGCTCGACTCAATTCTAATTAATTTCGAGCATCACCTTATATAGTTAAATCTCTGCCGTCTGTGTGAACGTTTGCTGCACGCTGTGTGGGAGCGCCCAGACGGTGCTGTGTGCGACGTCTGAATGAGCGAAAGAGAAAGTAGTCGAAGGCTCCCGCGCAGGGCTATAAATTATGAATTCCAACAAGCAAAATCATTAGTTTATTATTAAAAAATACAGTTATTAAAATGAAGGTCTACAAGTGCTTATTTCTTTGCCGTGCCTATTTTTACAGTGTATCAGAATAGTAATCTAGCATACAGAAGGCCCTGCATTCAAATCCTAGTTTGGAAATATTTTTTCATTAAATATTTATTTTACAATATTTACAATTTCAACCAGTATTTAAAAACCGGTATCCCAGTATTTTTTTGTCAGGTTACGCGATTTCTGGTTTACTTTTGTGGCTCTTCATCGTCGTTGGTGATATAAATTATTTTTATTGGTAGATACTTCTGTTTTTTCCAATTATTTTAAGAATACCGGTATTTATACCAGTATTCAATAAGAAATAGTGAAATACAGGTATGGGTATTTTCATTCGGTATTGCAATCCCTACTGATAACTCTGTAAAAAAAGATGAAGTCATAGTTTACAAATAATCTTTGTGCAACGAATGAATGCTATTAACACACAGTGGTGGCCGTATGCTCCACCGTGAACCCCATGATGACTGCAATGGCAAAGATTTGATTCTATAAGGCATCGAATAGTGAGAATTGATTGATCTGTTGGTAATGAAATTACAACATGCAAAACTAGTGACACCTTTATTTAATATGAAATTATTAGGTCTGTAATGGTAACTAATATCTTTATGAACATGGGTAATTGGCGAGCGCTTTGAATAAATAATAAAAATCAGATTCAGTAGGTACTACAAATACGATTTATTCTGAAATTTTTGCGTAAAGACGAGTATGATAGAACAAAATAAATTACCTTGCATTACTTAGTGTTGCTATAATTATACTGCCTACTTCTACTACTGTTACTATATACGGTGGCCGCGCGGCTTAAGCGTTGGACTATAACGCCGTGGGTCCCAGGTTCGAATCCTGTATCTGGCAAGTACACATATTGTTTTTCAATTTGTGTGTGAGTCGGGGTATGGACCTAATAGGTTGAGCAAGTGGCTGACATCCATTTCTCGTAAAAAAACAAAATCTGTTAATACAAACCTCTACTCTGCGGAGGCCCATATGATCCTATTAGGATCAGACATGTTCGGGATATACTGCAGGTATTTTATAACATATTGATCACTGTCAAAGTGTGTATTATTCTTTTCGTAAGTTATAATCATTTACCGTTGTCCAACAGACAGTCTTCGCCACCGATAGGCTAACAAACACGTGTCACTCTTTGATTTGGGTGTAACTACCACTACTCACTTGATTTTGATTTCATTGCAATCGTAGCGATAAATAAACAACGGATAACAATCTAGTAATCTTAAATTACTATGGGTTTTTTTGCTGTACTTGTGGCGTCAAAAACAAGGGTGTGATAGCCGCTTTACTCAAAATGATTTTAAAAAATTGATTTTTCTTTTCCAGGTGTACAGCGATGCGGACATAGTCCTATCGCAGGACTGGGTCCCACCGGTCGCCATCTTGGCTTCTGCCGAACCCCCCCTCTCTGCCCCGCCATCGTCCTCCGAAGAGAGAGTGAGGAAACAGACAGCTGTCTCCTTCTCATTGGACACAACCGCTCAGACCAAAGCCGACGAAGCCAAAGGCGAGAAAAAAAGCAAGGTCAGCTGTCTTTAAGTATTCCAGACACTTTGTTGTAATACAAAATACGACTTCTATAAACGTCGTGTTGTATTCCGTTACACAGTACAGGACGTCAATGAATGTCCTGTCATATCACATCTCAGAAAATACGACGTTTATGTCCAAATACGTCATGTCCGCGAATGTGTTAACAGCCTACCTCCACTCCTCGCCACTGATGTATATATATTATTGTTACAGATGCTGAAGCGTCTCTCGTACCCCCTCTCCTGGATGGAAGGTCTCGCGGGAGATAGTGGAAGTGGCGCCGGTTCCACCACTGGAAGCGGAGGAGGCGGAAGCAGCTCGGGAGGATCACAAGCCGACTCGCTGCCAACTTCAGCCGATAGCCATAACTCCGGAAGTGTTTTCTCCAAAGTATTCAACAGGTCAATATTGCGCTAATTTTATTCATAAACTAACAACAATCGCACTAATGACGATTGCCGTAATTATCTATTTAATTCAGTTTAGTTATTATATTATCTGTCATCAACTTTAGACGGGACACCAAGGCAGATGCTAGAAGATGGAACGATTCAAACTAAGACCTAAATATAGTAATAGTAGATAAACTTTAAGGTTAATAATTGAGATGTTGAGGATTAAAGGAGTATAAGTGACACAAACTGCTTTGATGAAAAGTAATATTTTATTCCTAACATCTATTTCATACGCAACGAATATTACCGTGCGATATAAATTTGCGTGATTACTGTTCGCCAACGGAAGCGGAATAAACAATAGAGAAAAACTGAATGAATCGGGGTTAGTTTGATAGGGAATTTTGATAATTTTCGCTGTGTGTAAGCGTGAATTAGGTCACGTACACCAAGACCGTAGTGGTGGATGCTCGGCGGCTAACCAAAGTAGTTGGATCACTCGAAAACCGCCTTCTGCACCGGACGATACTGCTTCAGTACAATGTGAAAGCTTCTACACAGTTCCACACTCCACTGCAACCGCTTGGCGGAAAATAATCGCGCTTATTTGATTGTGCGATAATATTCGCTGCGTGTGAAACAGAGGTTACATTGGATTACATTCCATGTTTTAAGTATTGTTATTATTTTGTGATCAACCAAGTTGAAAGTCTTGGTTTAGTTGTAAAATTTCATAATATTATGTAAAATTATAATCACATTGAAGTTGATTAACTTAACTTGGAAACCGGTGCAGTTGTATTCGTTCAATCCAATTCAATACTTCACTATAATATTTTTCTTTCAATTAACCTTGCCTGTTCTGTGATGTCAAGTCATGTTACATATTCACTGTTAAATATTTTATATTTCAGGTAATATTCATTTCATCTGTTTCATATTGTTAGAATCTATACAACAAAAAGTAAATTATGACGAAGAAATATTTTTATAAATCGACAAATTCAGCATGTCCATTTTAAAATACTATCAAATCATGATACTAATATGTGACAGCACAGGACGGGACAGAATTTATTAGTGCAGTAAGCGAAAGGTTAATGATAATCTCATATATGCCTAGTAAATTAGTAAATTAAATTTGTATATCGCCAAATAATATACCTTGCTATATAAATTAATATAAATCTTGCAATACCAAAATAATTGATAATATGTATAATATTGCAATACAAAATCTACACGTAGTAGGGTAGCTACTTTTAGTCTGGGCGTCAGGGAATTTTTGGAAATATGCAGCGTTTGGCAATCCTCGGTTTCTATGTGTGTGTGTGTAGACCGTGATAAAAATATACAAATCAGTTTTTTTCACATACCCGCAATTTAATGTATCTTAACACAACAACGGTTCTCATAAAAATCGATGTTTTATAGCCAAAAGCTACTCTGTTTTCAAAATCGCCCAAATGCCACAACGAATCGGACGAGCTCTACTTGCAAAATCATCATATTATAATTATAGTATTTATTATATAGAATGAATTAATAGTTTTAGAGAGAGTACGTGTGTGGTGGTTCCTATAGTGACCTACTCCCACTGACATCTGTAGAGAATAACATGAAACTAACCATTGTTGAATATCTGACTTCAAAACCCGAAAGAAAAGGTTAATTTCTCATTAGTCTATTTTTAAGATAATAACTATGATTTTTTTTACAGCTTTGTGTATTTTTAATTGAATATGTCCGCCATTTACCATGCAACAGTGTATTTATGGCGATATGTTTGTCTTTTCTCTGTTCATGCCCGCCCCGCCACGGATCGGATAACAAAAAAAAATATATTATTTCAAAAACTTTTTTTCTGACAAAACACTCCCGTTGTCGACCTTACATTAATTCATAACTCATTATCGACGCCAACACGTCACATAAAACACCGTGGAATATACCATTGACATCTATTAAAATTATCCATGCATATTCCGCGGACAATCACACATTCATTTACAAACCTTTAAATATGGTGCCTTGACGCAATCTCACTAATCTGAAACATTAATTTATGACTTAATCTAACTTGATACATCAATTTCTGGCAAAATTTTTGTAATGTAACCTAACCTATTAACTTGTCATTGTATAATTTTAAACTACTAACGTTGTACTAATTTCAATTATAAATTTGCCATTTGTATCTTAACTTCAAAAATATTTGTTGATAATTTTTTATCTTTTTGAACAAAATTATGACTCATTCGCTCTCCATGTTCGTTTGATTAATTTCAATCACTAATTCATACTAACGCCTATCAAAAACATCATAAACATGTCCGAAGCATCATCGCTTTATCATGAAACAAACCCAACCTGACATTCCGTATACATAACCTCAAACGAAAACGGGGCACGGTTTTAGCTCCCCGATGAATCTGGTGGAGCTGGGAACGGGTTTGTTCTTGAGCAAGACCCCCTCCGAGGAAGGCCCGCACGACAGTGTGTTCCCACTGCCGGGGTATGTCATCCAATTGTAGCAATAAACTGTCAAAAATGTAACGGCAAACATTGAAATTTTTTATTGTAAAAATACTCAAAATTTTCCTTCCAAGCAGTCATGTATTAATTGACTTTGTTTCTACACTACACCTATCCATTTGTGATGATTTAATTAGTGACTGTCTTGTTCTGGACACACACTTTCCATAATATATTATATACTACTTCGTTGATTCTCTATCAAAAATGGGTCGATTGGGTCGTGAAATAAAAATATTTTTAGGATACCTTTGATTTTTGGAATTTGCTAGTAATTAGAAAATTCGGTACAGTTTGGTTATGAGGAATACAGCGGCGAACACATTTTGAAAATAGCCGATATACTGGATTATTTGTTAGGTTAACCTAACCAAACCTAACCTAAACTAACCCAAACTAACAAATAATCCAGTATATCGGGTATTTTCAAAATGTATTTACCGCTGTATTCCTCATAACCGAACTGTACCGAAAGTTCTATTTAATTTTGAATCTTTTTGAACCTAGAAGAGCAATTCGTGTAAATTCAAGGTGACTAGGTACTTCACAAGAGTTTTAACAAAGGCACCGAGACCGTGTAAGCATTCTGGTGGATATATTAAAAAACAAAATTCCAACGTTACTAAATGAAACACCGTATGCACTACAGCCCTTCGCGACAACATAGATTGCGTGTGCTTTGTTTTCAAAAGTAAATATAACACAAAAAATGTTGTGAAGCAGACAATATGACAATATTTCAAAGTCTTGGTTCCTCGATGCTGGATCCTTAGTTCACAATAATGATTTAATTTTCTTACCAATACAAGTACGTACTACATTTTGTGTTATTCAAATATAACATTTATTTAATTGTTATACACTATGTTATCTTGTGTCGCGAAATCAAAAAAATTACCGTAATGTGAGTTGCATTCCGAAAAAGTTAAGAAACCCTGTTTTATCAATTCAATTTTCTCATTAAACTTCATACGCCATACAGGGGCCTATGTAGATTAATACAGTTTTAAGATAAATGCGATTAAAGATTTTGCTACTATGAAAATCATTCAATAAAGCATACTCTACTCAATTATGTCTTGTAAACAGATATATGTACGACATAGAGCTTTGTGTCACCAATAAACCGAGGCTAACTCAAAACACGCATTATTGTAGTTAGGCTGCCGTGATCCTAAAAAACCATATTGTGGTACGAACACTATATTGTGGTGTGGCACCAACCTAAAATCAGGATGACACAACAAGAAATCAATACACCAGTAAATAGATTAGATACCTGTGTACATCTGTCTATTGGTATGGTTTCCACAATGGCTGAGTTCTCAACTCGTTATTGATACGGACATACTAGATTTATATTCTCCATGATTTAGATCACCAAATCAATTATCCCAAGAGTATTAATGCCCATAAATGAACCTGATAGTTTTGGAGTAAATAGAAATAATATGCTGTGTTTATATAAAGCCAAAGGTGATAATGGAGGAACACGGTCTCATAAGTTATACTGATGTGACTGTTTGTTTTAGTATTGACAACCTGCCGCCACTTGAGTGAGTGAATAAATAAGTAAAGATTTCTCTATTGCCTTTAATGCATCTGTTTTTTGTGTGGTCTATCACATGTGCGCAATCAAAAATGACGCCGTTTAAATGTTCATATTGATTAAGGCTCTTTTACGCATCTGAAGGTTGATTGCATTGCCCTCAAAAGTAAAAGTGAAATTACAAAACGATTCAAAAATCCCTAATAAAGAGACTAAGAGAATCCACTGAGTTATAATATAATATTATAATGGACTTGTACTGTAACCTATCCTTACCCTCCATTTCTTATAATATGAATTAAATATATTATTAATAATTGTCTATTTATTATTGTACAGCTCTTGTGCCTTGGTCCACTTCTGAATGCGCTTCAATTTCATCATATTATCACGTCAATAAACATTATATTGATATAGCTGTCACTGTACTAATTCATTAGCAAAGTAGCAAATGACACTTTGATTGTATTGTTTCATATCTAATCATTTTTCGAATTCAAAATTCGAATTACAGAATATTTCGAATTACAGTAAATTTCGAATTATTTATTTTATCTTTTTGAGAATTTTTACTTTGCCATGGTGATAAAATAATATGCAAATACCAATATTAAATTAAGTATAGTTAACATTCTTTACCATTAATTTTCTGGTGTTAACAAACCATTATAAGTAACAACACAATATTTCCATTGAAAATTCTTTCAAAGTTTACTATTTTCTCCATTTTGTTCATTTCTCTCCTTGTAAATCTTATTTGGCTCTAATGCACAATAAATATATTATAATATTATCGCATATCACTATATCGATTATTTCTGAGGATATCTATATCATCTACGGACTGCTTGCCGCTACTCCAAAATGTAGTTAAAGTTAAAAAAATGTAAATTCAATTTGTCATTTACCATTTTGTTTGATCGTTTTATCGTCATCGTTTCGTACATAACTTTCGCTCATGTTATCAAAAATATTGTATTTTAATGATGCTGGAAGAGAAAAATTATGACTTATTTATAATATAACATAGCACAGAAGATAATTATTTTATCATAGGACGAAACATCTTTATTATATTTAAATAAGTTAATGAATTGGATCTTGCTATGTATTTATGGGTCAAGCCACATTTAATTTTTTTTCACTTTTCTTCTTTGCAAACGGCACAATGCTCCTTTATTAAAAACACAAAATAGCATGGATGAATATTTTTGCCTGTTTTTTTTTTTTTGTTATTTTTGTTGAAGGTTTTAAGATGGAGTGTTATAACTCTAGTCGTATATATGGACGGAATCGTGAGACATGTAATTAAATACAATTTACAGAAGTGTTTTAATTAATCGATACATATCTAATATGTTTTTAATTCAAACGTAAACTTATTGGAAGAAATAAACTAACGTTAAAACAAATGATTTGATTTTGAAACACAAAACGTTTAGTACAAATGTTGAATTATGGATTTGTTGCTATTTAGAAATAAATGCTTCAAACGTAGTTTTAAATTGTCACCGTACACATTTTTCGGTAAATTGTATTATTTTATAACATGTTTTGTTGTTTTCCGCCATTAGATGACTCTTAACCGGGTCTCACATACAAAATCGTCTCGTCTACGACGCAGCCATAAATCAAACCTTGTAGGAATGTGAAAGGACAGGGACGTGCGCAACCTCTCGAAACGTCAATGTCGTCAACAAAAGAAACATTGCACAAAAACGTATCAGTCGCCGAAACAGCAACTATTATGTATTGATACCGCAGAAATCTAAGAAGGCGAAAATATTGCTTTCATCTGTCAATTAAACACATATCGATGCACAGTGTATCGAATCCATTGTCGAAATAAATATTGGTGCACTCATCTACCATTTTGATTGAGCGTAAATAGGAGGTGACTGGAAAGTTTGACGTTTAAATTAGAAATGGCCCACCGAGGACGTGCAACATGCGGTCCAAGCGAGTGAAATTTGTTGCTAGCGACACCAGCTATTTTTGTCAAACTAAAGTGTCACATTCCAGCAATGTGCGGAGGTCCATTAGGCTACCTGTGTTTTGTGAGTACCAACAAAATCGCATCGACATATTCGACGTGTCGCAGTCGAGACTAGTTTGGATGTGCCGGCTTAGAGCTATAACACCTTATCAACGAATAGCATCAAAATTTTATTTCTTGCATCAACATGTCGCCAGATCTGTTAATCCATAACACGCAGACCAAATCATTGCTCATATTTAATGACTATTCAATATATTCCGTGCATATTATTATTATTCAATATTTTTGATACTATATGTCTAATATAATAAACTTCATTTCAGCATGCCTCATACACAAGTCATCCCAGCACTACTCATTCTCGACAAACTTCATCTAACTACACTTCTTCGTCTTTTAGCTCCATCTGTTTTCTTTGTACTGTTACCTAAAAACGTCTTGTGTATAATTTCTTTAACTGTGTCTTAGGTATAATAAATATATGTCGATGTCTTAGCTAATCTGTACCTACCTGATATTATTTAATTTGTAATTTATATTAATTTATCCCACCTGTGAAAGTACAACACTACGTACATTTTATGAAAAGTTTGTCTGCTAAAACATAGTTTTAATAATCGTATAAAAATTACAATTTACGAATTATACACTATAAAGTGTAATTTATTTACCATAATCTGACAGTTGCAATTACCATTAAATTTAGTGAACAAGGATTCATCTGTAGATAAAACCTTGTTCACTTATCTGAAATCACTTTTTTGAGTAGGTAACAAGGTTCCAAATGATTTTATCAAATTCATGGATTTTATATTTAAATAATCAAAAATAAGTTATGACGATTGTAGGGTGAAATATAACGGATTGAATCTTTGGTGCTAATTATCTCAAAACTATAATATCAGTGTTAGATGGAACCATGTAATTCTCAGGTGTCGATATGCACATACCATGTGAAGGTTGAAAATTAAGAATTTTGTGTATCTTCGGGAGCTTAGCATGAATAATCTGTAGATTTGTAGAAAAGATGTATGTCATTATGATGCACTGTCTTTTCTCGTTTTGAAAATAAACATTAATTTATCATATTTCTTTGTCAATCATTGCAGCGCAGTGGTAGATACGCAGTTCGATATTCGAATCCCATTGAATACCCACGGCATGGTTGCAATGTTAAAAAATTTGAATGAATGGTGAACAACTGTTTTTCGTAAAAAAAATGTCCGTTATGTTACCTTTTCCACCTGGAATGAATATAATGGGACATTTTGACTTATAACTGTGTTTTTGCAGCCACTTAGGTCCTTCTGTCACTAGTTATCCCCTAACATGCAATAAATCGTCAATGAATACAATAGATTTTAGTTACACACAGTCATTTCGGGTAACTTTGACCGATCGGTATAACTTTGACCCATATTTTTTGTCTTCTGTACCAATAATTGAATGGTGTATTATTCGATTTAGAAGACGTGTATTACACAAACTTTAGAAACTATCTGGTGAATTATTTATAATATGTAGTTAGAAAGGTAAAAAAAATAGGCCAAAGTTAGGTAGATTGATCAAAGGTTTCTGAAGATTAATTATTTAATATATCCCACAAAGTAATATAGCTTTTACATATATTTCGTCTCTTAGCAAATATGTCTTACTACTGACTTTTTAGATTGTTAGATGAAAAATAATTCTATATTGTTCCTTGTTTGGAATTCACTTTTTAGTTAACACACTATAGAAGCAAATAATTCCTCTGAAAGAATAATTATGATCATTCTGAGTGCATTCAAAATATTTAGTAGTTTAAGTATGATAACTATTTATAAATAATATTATATTTTGTTTCCTAGCAATTATACACACTGACTTTAGATCAATAAATGATAGATAGAATAATTCCTATGTTCCTTGTTTGGAATTCACTTTTTAGGTAACACACTATTGAGGTAAATGATTCCTCTGAAAGAATGATTATCATTCTGAGTGCATTAATAATATTTAGTTTACTTAATATCACTCTTCAATTTAGATTCAGTTAACACATTATACTGGTCTATTCTATTGTCTTTTTGTTTATTCATGATCAATGACAAGCCTTGTCACATTAATTTGTTAAAAAATTACATACAATATATTAATATCCCTTGTCATTTTGGATGTAGGGTTCTACTAAACATTGGTCGGTACACAATATAGTATATAGTAATTTTATATAGCTCTATAATAGAGTATTTTTGTCATATTCCAATTACAATTATTAAAAACAAATTGTAGAGTTATCCATTAAATCACGGCATCTGTGGCTAGTTAGCAATACAGCGTATAGAAGGTCCCAAGTTCAAATCCCAGCATTGAAATTTCACATTGTATTAATAATTAATTAAATCTGTGTTTTGATTTAGGGCCAGATTAAAATTGACGATTACCCATTATGCCTGCTACACAGTGACTAGAACAAATTCAAATATTGTTATTTGAATCCCTAAGTACAATACGCTATCAACAGATCCTCGTGAAACGTCTGTAGAGATACTTCTCTATGATTTTTCATCGTATCTCGTCGCCATAGATGTAAAGGGAGCCAAGCCACAAATTTGACGAAAATGAGTAAAGTATACAAAAGCATTTTAAAATCATCAAAGATGCAGTGGTCAATGGATTTAAGCCACAAAACTCTTTTGACTACATTTTTTGTACATTTCAATATTCAGTGGTCAAGAGATATAATACACATAACTTCTAAGATACTATTTTTTTTTAGTTATTTGTACAAAATAATAAAAAGGTAACACCACAAAGTACTTATATTATTTGTTCAAAGTTTCATTGTTATATCTTTAAAAACAAAAAAGTTCAATAAAAAAATGTTACTTTTATTTGTCACACAAAATCTTTGCACGCCTGTTTCTCAGCATTATGATTTTGTGGACAGCTCTCTTGGCATCTACGGCGACGATCTACGTATTTGATACAAACTCGTGATTTATCAGTGCATAATTTAATTTTAGAACTCTGGCTATATTTTAGCTGAACTATAACAAAACCCTACTCATTGAAATGTTCAAGTGTAATTAGCAGATACAGAAACCTAATTGACAGAGAATTTAAGTTTTCTGTTCATTCTCGAATTATTATATTATCTAATTTGACTCATTCTACGTGTAGGTTACATAAATCCAGTCAATGAAAAAATTAATGAATGACAATGTGTGTTTTAACGTTTGTTGTTTTTGTTGTTGTGCTTTAGACGCAGTTCTTACGGAGGTTTTGGCAAGTCTGACGGGAAGAAGCCCCCGCCGGTGGCGCAGCCCCCCAGACTCGACTACCGCAGCATGGTCTCCGTGGACGATATGCCCGAATTGTTTGTCTCCTTTGACAGTGAGTGACATTCTAATCCTTTTATCGAATGTCCAAAAGATAATATTATATCTCCTCTGGCTTTTTTTATAAACTTGAGGAGTAAATAATTAGGAAAATCTTCCCAACAAAGATAATAATATTAAAGCAATTCTTGACTGATGTCGTTTTGAGGATTAATGCATGATCCCCAGATATGTGAATTTGAATCTCTATAATTATTATTATTACTCATTGATTTTCTTTCTCTCCGCAGAGCTCATACCCCGTCCTGCCAGATCATGCGATGACCCGCCATTGTACCTCCGACTGAGAATGGGTCGGCCGACAGACCGAGCCGTGCCGCGATCCACCCCGCTCATGTCATACGGCAGGAAACGGATGCGACCCGAATACTGGTTCAGCGTGCCCAGAAATCGGTGAGAATGATATCCATTCACTATACCTAATGGCAGTATAGTTGGTATAGTGGCCGTGACTGGCGCCATGGGTGTGGATTCGATCCCGCGTCTTACAAAAAATATATATGTGATTTTACAAGAACCCAGTGTTAAGCTATGAGCTAAAAGTTAATCCTGAAATTCCAGCATTTTCAATTCCGGGATTGTTAGTAATATACAATATCATCATCATGATGAAGGCCTGTCCAAGCTGATTCTATTCCTCTCGAACATGTGCGTTGAGTACAGTGAATATGTACTTTCCCAGAACTTAACCAGGTCTACTTTTCAGATGTTTTCTACCTCTAAGGCACCACTGAACAGTTAGATTTGTCAAGCAACAGTCTCTTCTTCGAGCTATATGGTCGCTATATACTAATATCTCGCTTTCCGGGTGAGATACGTTAACGACAGCTTCCGTAGTCCAGTGCGTAATTCGCTGGACTTTCATCTGGGGGCTCTGGGTTCGATTCCCGGTGAGGTCACTATATATTCATGTGATTTTTTCAAAGTATGGGTGGTTGTGATTGATCCACTTCTATTACTACACTACTGTCATTGGGCTTCATGGTGTGTCATAGTGCTAAAAAAAATAAAGTAAAAAATACAAAGAATTGGCTCTAGACTGAAATGCCGTATAAAACATCAGTTTCTCCATATCCATTGGACCCGATACAATCCAATTTGTAAATCAATCGTGATTCAGTGTATTAACAATTGCTGATATTTTCAGAGTGGATGACCTGTACAAATTCCTGAACCACTGGGTACCTGAGCTCTACGGAGAGTTGGGAGACGTGACTGAACGCGGCTACACATTAGTCGACAGTGATACAGAATTGTGGGATGACGAAGTTGGCACTCCTGGTGATAAGGTAAGCTATGTTCTTTACTCTATTGTTGGCCATATGCAAAATGACACCATCTTGCACATATTCTACTATCGGGAGAGAATTGGAGACACCAACCTATTTATGGTTACATGTAAATTGTACGTAAAACATTTCACCGTGGCACAGTTCGCCGTGAACTTTCTTATCTGAAAGAGATGACCGAATACTATATGATCGCCAATTTTATTAGATTCAATATGAACATGAATTCAATTTTCATAGCTGATTGTGGCAAAATTCATGAATTCAAGAATGAAAACCTAACCTAACCTAACAAATAATCTAGTATATCGGCTATTTTCAAAAATTGTTTGCTGCTGGTTTCCTGTAAAGTGTAAACTGACAAGAATCGTGTTTTATTTAAACATGAATTTTATGTCAGTACTATACGACCCAAAGAGGTTGGATGGTCTTTAATATACGGCCATATATTTCCGATACAAGATTTCACGGTGAAGTGTGATACTGCAAACTGCATATGTACAAGTTTCCGGACACGTCTATTAATTGGCTCAGTACCTAATTAATAATATTTCATTTCAATCAATATACATTTCACATCCTGCCCAATTTGCATCATTTGTCAACCCGGCAGTACACAGTCCACTCTTGAAACATTCCTGCAGAGCGAGGTTAGATCGGCAGTGTGCCGAAATACAGAATATACGCAATGATTAGTGAATTATTACAAATCTAATAGAAATCTTCTTCTTTCTCTCACAGGGCGAGCGATCTGACAGCCAAGGTGATATGGGCGATCTGACGAGAGAATCCTGGGAGGTGCGTACCAATGATTTCATATATTTTTTACAACTCGACAATGCACATTGTTACAGACTGACTGCAAACTATTTTACCCTCAAATTACTCAACTGTTTTATGTTACATATTACAATTGTATAGTATACTACATATCTACTAAACATGAACATGTTATATTAATTAACTGGGTGTTTCATAAAAAAACCGATATGCTAAATGTAAAGGAAATTAATATCAAGAAAAATAACCGTATCTTTCTGTTAGACAGTGGCGAAGAGTAGAGGTAGGCTGTGGAGATCCGACATCAAGTAATAGTGCACACTAAACATTGTCACATACTTGTTTTAAGTGAACTAAGAATACAAATTGCAGATGGTGTCGGTTACTTTTTTGAATTCTGTAAATTCTGCCTAGACCAAACCATAATAGATAGAAGAATATTTTTTATCTATTGTTGTTTAGTTAGGAAGGGTTTAATTGAATTTTAAAAATTAACCCATACTATCTACAATTTGTATTCTTAGTTCAATGAAAACAAATAAGTATAACTGATAAAGTTTAATGTGCGCTATTTATGTCAGATCTCCACAATCTACCTCCACCCTTCGCCACTGCTGTTAGACAGTTCAAACACCGAGAATCGATATGATATTGACTCAAAACTCCATTAAAACCTACAGCATTCATTTATTATTGATACCTATCTCGCACACAGCTACAGTATTCCATAGTAAGCAAAATGTTGTTAACGTGTACGTTAATGTTGTACGTAAAGTAACAATTGGGTACATTCATATTTATTATTATCATCAGCCTGAATCAATCCACTGTTGGATGATCATTTAATCACAATCACAATCTCATGGCACATATGACAGTCGGCACCACAATATTTTTTTTTTACCTTGGAATATTGTATAGGCTTTGTACGGTCTCATTTTTTTGATATTAACTGAGTGCCGTTAATAAATTTGTTCAGTTATTGTTACACTGAGTTTTTGTATGAGAGCTCACTCACTTAGGTTTATTGACAAATGTCAATGTTAATTTTTTATTATAAAATTTTATATAAACAACAAACAATGGGATTTAAAATAGTTGGTTCGAACTATTATTTTATTTTTGTTTTTTTTATGGAAATTCGGTAAGTAAGTATTACATAATATTATGAATTTTAAAAAACCAGTCGGAGTTGTTATTCTTTCTCTAATGACTCGAGGAATATAAATTACCTAATATGTATAATTTATTAAGACGTTAACAGGTTTGTTACAACACAAAAATAATATCTTCCAACGTTACTTATAGATCTAATAATTAAAGATCATAACTTTATTATTAAATTAATTAATTCTAATATAAATATTACATTTTAGCAAAGATGTTTTTTTTTACTTTCAATGAAAAACGAATTATGAATTAACATCAAATAATTCGAATTATGAAATCGCCCAACAAATTATTGTGGTCAAATTTTTATGGAGACGAACACAATATAAGGGGGGTCGTTCATGAATGACGTCACACGATTTTCGCTGTTTTTTTAATGTCTCTCCCTCCAATCGTTTCACTTCTCACGGATTTTTTCACATTTTTTACAGCCCCTCCTCCCCTTAAAGTGTGGTGTCGTATATGGATGACCCCTATTTTTTTTACAAAATTTAAAAATTGATGCCATACACCAAATGTTTCACAAGTTTCTGTTTCCATAACCTATTTATTTTTAATTATTTATCATATAGGTAGGTATATTAATTTTATAATACACTTCTAATGATAGGTACTTGAATGTTTAATATCATGGGGAAAATGAGAGATGTTTTTTTTATCACATGACAACACAATTTACTCTTCACAATCTTTACCTCTACTTACATTTTTATTAAATTTAATGCTTGATGTATTAGTTTTAGAAACGGAAATATAATCATTTAGGATAATGACACCGTAATGCATAATTAATTGTACATATTACAATTTAGAATTGTTAACAATTTTATTTATTGCAGTTAATACAATGAAAATGATTCATTTTTTATTTGTTTTTTTGTCTACAAATTGTGTTAATGAATTGACAGTCTGAATTATGATGTCAGTATTGTCTTCTCTATTTGTAATTAAATGTGATGCATACACTAATATTCAATACAATTTACATTATTGTGTAAAACTTACAGAAATTGCAATCGTATATTATTCAGCTGTTCAAATACAAAATTTTTAAATAGTTCATATATTTATATTAATACTATAGTCTTTTCTATTGTAATAGGTAGACAGTATAATATCCGTAATTATTTTTGTATATTGTTTCAGAGCAATTTTGTAAATTTTTACATAAATTAAGTCATTTTTACTGTATCCAAATTCATGAAATCAAAAGAGTTTTTTTAGATATTATGTTAAAAAATGTGTTCGATGTATTTATTTTCTACAATGTATTTTGATGTACATCATAAAACAATCATCATATTATTGTCATCTACCATCCAACTGTCATCATTGAATCATCTATCAACTGCCGCTACATCTTCATTTCATCATCATTGGTTCTAGGATTCCCCATCGCAAACTATCAAATCATCGATTGAAATCTACAAAATGAAACGGACGACAGCCATAATGGACGAATTGATTAACTCGAATATTATGAAATCACCGCTTATGCAAATATTTCACGAAGGTGCTGCATTAATCATGAATAAATGAATCGTCAATACTTTCATCAAAATATTATCACTTGAAGGAAAAGAAATCATGCATCATCAAAATGTCAGTACGGAATCGGATGTCATCTAAATGTCAATCATGCATATTTTATCTCATCGGAAGAATTATTAACTGTCATTATAATGGAACTAATGTCACTAAAAATCATTACACATTATCGAAAATAATGCAATACCAAATCACCAGACGTCATCAATATGTCACTCATCTATCAATCATGAAATATAGCAATTTATTCGCAATGCTCTCATAAAATCATGTATCAAGAAATCATCAGATGCCATCCAAATGTCATGCAATCATGAAAAACAGTGCCCATAACACAACAACGATCTGAGAAAACAGTACATTATCAAACCTTCAGATTTCATGAATTCATCAGAATGTCACACGATTATAAAAAAAATCCTGCCATGATTTAAAATGTTACTGATGTGATGAAATGTCGCATGGTGACCGTCAGCTGCTGAAGGCGCCCTACGTGAAGATCTACTCCATCCTCAAGAGCCAGGGCCTGTCCGGAGACTCGGATGAGCAATCCCGTGACGAGGTACCGTCCAACGCACAAAGCGCGACTGGCGCACTAGGCGCCATCTCTCCCGCATACAGATAACTTGATATTAGTGTATAGTGTGTACCGTTTGACACCCCGTAGTGGCAACAACCCTTCACACCTTTCTATATGTCTACGGGTGCCGTGTTATGGCGATTTGTCGGATTAGGCACATGCTACATATTATGTGATTGATTTAAGATATTTCACAAACATATATTATATCAATCACATTTTTTTACTGTATGTAGTATTAAAACTCGAGCTTAAGCTGGCTGGTGATTATTTCGATATTAACGAAATACATTTAAATGTTATAGGTGTTTCCTTAGCATTTATAACTTGTTTTTACATTTGTAATTTGTTGACGGTTATTGTTAACAATTATTGTAGATACCACCTTGTTTATGGAATTGCTCAAAGTGATATCTGTGTTATTTTGGAGCAATAAAATTAACTATTTAGAATAGCCCTGCCCTGCTGGACTGGTTTCATCTGCTTTTGTCTGGATTTTTCCAACTGATTACGTATATGGATGAATACGGTTCAGATCTTTATTGCATTAGATGGCAGCTCTCATAGTTCAATACATAAAGCTCTTGACTTGATTCCCAGTGAGGAGGACGCAATCCATTTATGTGATTTTCTCAAAGCCAGAGTGTTTCTTGAAATATCTTGAAAAACGTGCCTAATAGTAAAATCTTAGAAAAATTCTTGGTAAAACA
The DNA here is from genome assembly GCF_057557595.1 of Rhyacophila brunnea. Classification (NCBI taxonomy): domain Eukaryota; kingdom Metazoa; phylum Arthropoda; class Insecta; order Trichoptera; family Rhyacophilidae; genus Rhyacophila; species Rhyacophila brunnea. The sequence goes on along the minus strand of NW_028232904.1, from coordinate 21,401,916 downwards.
CTCGCCTATCAAGCTAAAATTGAAAGTTCAAATCTCACTTGATGCAATTTTTTTTCTAGGATTTTTCTAATAGGTTTATTAATTTAAATAATTTATTAGAAAATTCTTATTATAGTATATGCCTATACCGACAAATCGCCACCGGGATGTTAGATCCCAGCTTTCCCAAGTGTTAGAATGTATCCATAACTTCTCAAGCATGTTTTTTTGTTCAACTTCACACCTAAAACAGATGTTATTAACTTAGGCTATACCCGTTATACTATTTTAAATATATTGACACATTCACTGATGTACCTATCTGTCATATTCAAACTTGACTTGTGTAATCAACAGTTTATACCATCGTGGTTACCGTGACGACTTCTCATATCGAAAGAAAATGTATCGATACTTTGTATTGTTCTCGTATCGAAACATATCATGTAACGATACTTAGTATCAGTATTGTATATGAACAAATGTATCAATACATGGTATCAGTATCTTATCTGAACATTATTATCGATACTTGGTATTAGTATTATATCGGAATAAATGTATCGATACATTTTCGACGAACCTAGACTTGACAAATACATAATACATAGTGTTTTATACACATACTTACCTATGGTTGTTCCAAAGATGTTAAAGAAAACCTTTCTTCTATATTATAATATGAGTTAAGCTGGAAAAAAGGTTACTGAGGACAATAGTTAAATTAGATACAAGTCATTTCGCATTGCAGATTTATTTGTAGCCCATTCACATTTCTATGTTCTGAGGTTTATTTTAAAACACCTCGCATTAGTGTTACAAAACTAGAATAAGACTTTTTATGCAATCAACATAATATTATGAATACGCAGGCACTTATGTTTCTGTTAAAGATGTTGAAAAAATCCCTTTATATGTTATGCTACTAAGGCTAATGATTAAATAATCTGCAAGTCATTTCGCACTGCAGATTTATTTATTGCTGGATTGACACTTTTTCACTGAAATCTATTTACTAGGGTGAAAATGGCGTACTGGAACGCTCACACATACTACTCGCTTTTTAAGTCGAAAAGTCACTAGTTAATCGGTGCGCTTGACCGCCAATCTCACCTCGCTCACATACCTCGTGCCCAGACACTTCTCGATTCAATGCGAGCGATAAATGCAGCCATGACTAGATTTGGGTATTTCCCGAGAAAATCTCAATCTCGAGATTTGGGATTTCCCGAAATGATGAAATTTTGAATTCTCGAGATTCGGGATTTCCAGAAAAGAATTCTCGAGAATTCTCGAGCTATCGGGGAATTAAAAAAAAAACTGTAAAAATCCTAAAATCAGTGTATAAACAGACCAATTCCAAAAAAATATGATTTTTTTTATTCATGTAAGAAGACAAACAAAGTAGAAATAGGAAAACAAAAATAATTCAAAACATTACTTATTAAAATATAATTTAAAAAAACACAGACTGTCAATCGCTGAGTCTGACAATCGCGTATGCTTTTTAGACACAAAATTCCCTGATGTTGCAAAAATTGCGCTCATTTTGAGTCGACGTTGGCTTAATTGTGTTAAATGCCCCGACCAGTCTCTGAACGTTTTGTGTCCACTTTTTTCATATAGAAAATCGTTGTTAATTTGATAATAAAGAAATTCCGAATCCCGCGAAAAGATTCTCGAGATCCGGGATTTCCCGAAATGTTAAAAATTTCATTTCTCGAGATTCGGGATGGAAAATCTCGAAAGTTTCTTGAGAATTCCCGTCGGGAAATTTCCGAAACCCAACTCTAGCCATGACCTCTTCTGGATCAAAATTGTTTCCTCTTGTCAAGCTTATTGGGCGCCGTTAGCGAGGGCTGTGAGACTGGTCAATGCGCTCCCCAGAGGCGACAATTTTTAATGATGTGCTGTGTATTTTGTTTTTAAAATTAAATACTTATAGAATTGTCGCGATGAATTAACATATTTCGAAAAAGAAAACATTCATTGCAAATATTTCCAATTCTATAAATTACTGATCCAACGTTTATAATACATCCAACAAATGTTGAATTTCAGACAGATTTTTCTGTACCGGGACTTATAGTACCTATTAGTAAAAATTAACAGTTTGAAAATATTATGATCTATACTATACCTACATATTTATAAAGGTCATCATAATAAATGTAGGTAGGTATTTTAGGTTGCTATAAAGTAGTGTTATTATAGATTTTAATAGTTATGTGTGTTGATAGGTACTTCTTTTTTTCTATAATAGACCGTGTTTAGGAAAAAGGATGTAACCCTCACTGAAAATTTTTTACAGGAGAGACAGAAAACGTTTTTTGAGACTTTTTAGTTTAATATATTTTTTTAAATAGGCACAGACATTGGGTGCATGATGATTGATGATTTGGTGTAATATATTTTCGATCTAATAATAATTAAAGAAGTTAAATATTAGAAGATAAATAATGCTTTTTTTTCATAAATTAAAAATTAATTAACCCCGATTAAAACCTGAATTACAGTTATCTTACAATAATTAATTAGGTAGGTAGGTACCATAATATTTTGAAGAATGCAAAATGCTTCCAATTGCAAATTGTAATGCCAGCTACAGCAGTAGCTATTTAACTAAATAACTATTTTAATAACTAAGCTAAATAACTATTTTTGCGGTCGTTTAGCGGAGATGTTTTATCGTAATCTTACGTAAATCCATCTTATCTCTCCATGAGAAATATTTCGTTTTCTAAGCGAAATAGGTACGAGCATTGTATCAGTTACCTACTATCTAGTTCTAGATTATAGACTAGGGATCAAAATTATACGTATTTTGTAAACAGCACGACTAGGAACTGTTTTTAAAGTTCGCAAATGTTTTACAGAGTCTACAAAATGAACGAGGGCCTCAAGCAAACGTTTGTTGTAATGAATGAATTAAAAATGACATTTGAAAGTGACATATAAAGCAGCCATTTTGAATGACGTGTGACGTCAGATTGCTTACGTCACAAACAGCGATATACGCTATATGGTGGAAAATCGGTTAAATAGCTTGTAAAGAATTTCGGAATCTCATACATACGGCCCTTAATATCTAATAAAAGCACTTTTCGAAAAATCGAGGGTTACGCCCTTTTTCCTAAACACACTCTATATGTTTTGGATGATTACCGGCATTCAATAAGAAATACCGATATTCGGTATTGCAATCCCTACTGATGTAACCCTTCGTTTCATGAGTTCATGGTTCGGTGACGGTCACACGTTGCATGACCATGGCGGGGTTATCTCCCAATATTGACTAATAAACTGCGCCAGCATCAATCGTCATTGTAATTTTCCTCCTCGATTGTTGTCGTCTCTGATATTTTGACCTTCGATTTTTCATCACAATGCACAATTCAGTCGTTAGCCTAATCTGTGTAAAAATATAATAATTTATGTAGCATTGTTTTATTTTTACCTCGTCTATCGCTACTGTGATGGTAGACAACCTTTGACTTGTTACATTGTTGCATTAATGTAGTCACACTTAAAGAACGATAACTCGTTGTGACACTTTTTACCGATGCAATTTGAACGCAAAAAGTCAATTATTTTTCGTTTTGATTATAAAATGAGTCAGTATGAAGTAGCCTTCAAATAATGTTGATAAATTTCTGTATTTTTAGTTCGTGTCCGGAAACTTGTTCGTATGCAGTTTGCCGTACCACACTTCACCGTGAAATTTTGTATCGGAAGTATATGGCCGTATATTAAAGACCGTCCAACCTCTTTGGGTCGTATAGTACTGACATAAAATTCATGTCTAAATAAAACATTGTTCTTGTCAGTTTACACTTTATAGGAAGCCAGCAGCAAAAAAAATTAAAATAGCCGATATACCGGATTATTTGTTAGGTTAGGTTAGGTTTTCATTCTTGAATTTTGCCAAAATCAGATATGAAATATAAATTATTGTTCATATTGAATTTAATAAAATTGGAGATCGTATAGTATACGCCACACGGTCATCTCTCTCCGATAAGAAAGCTCACGGCGAACTGTGCCACGGTGAAATGTCTTACGTACAATTTACATGTAACCTTTTTAGTTACCTATATACGTACCAATGCCCATTAATAGTCAAGCCGTGACACGAAACTGTAAATTTCGATCGTAATGCTAGTTATTGTTCATACTTCGAGTGCAATATGAATTGTTTCTATAAAATTATGATTGTTTCATATTGAAATGGTAATACATACCTACATAACATAGCACTACAATCGTAACTCGCAATTCAGTGCCCCGGTCTGTCTATCGTCGGCCATGATACGTACCTACCGAAGGCCGACTATAATCAGGCCTTTTTTATGGTATGTTAATTTATTGATGGATTTGGATTGCTTATTTCGTTCAAATTAATGAACCCACGGCAAGGGTCCGAAAGCTCTTCGTTGTTAGGTATACGATCGCGAGTTCTAAAAATGACGATGATAAAGTGCCCCAAACCATATCTATCTACACGTATTAGAAAAAAAAAATTTTCAAATAATTTGAGCAACAATTTTAAAACTATATTGGATTCGCGCATGCGCACAAAAAATATGTGAAACTCTCACACATTGATGTGAAATCTTATATTTGTCAGCATAAAAAGACTAAACGGCCGTTTAGCCTAGATGGCCCCAGACTATGTATGCCTCAGTGGCGAAGGGTGGAGGTAGGCAGTATAGATCCGACATAAATCATCATCAGGGGCGCGACAACCCGGTGTGGGTCTAGGCGGCTCTCGTGGTGCAGTGCGTAAGGCGCTTGCCTCGATTCCCGGTCAGGACACACACTATTTATGTGTTTTTCTCAAAGCCTGGGTATTTGTGATTGTTCAAAACTACTAACAACCCCCTTTTACGAAAAAGCAAGGACATGGTTATTAATAATTCAAAAAAAAAAAACCCCCGGTGTGGGTCTTGGACTCGTACACCTGTCCCTATGAGTTTAGTGTCTGGTTTCCGAGGCTGCTGTTGTGGTTTCGTAACAGTGTCGTTTTTACGGGATGAGGTTGTTAGCCCCACGCCCAACCGCCTTTTCGGAGGGCCATTTCTTCCTTCTCCATTAGCCCTGACCACACTTTCCACCAGGGTTGACTACCTGATCTGAGGTGTAGTTGCTCAGGTTTCCAGGGTTCACCACGTGGAGCTAGAGTTATAAAAAAATCCCCTAACCGACATAAATAGTACACACAAAACTTTGTCAGACATACTTATGTATTTTCATTGAACTAAAAATACAAATTGCAGGTAGTGTTGGATAGTTTTTAAAATTCAATTAAACCCTGCTTAAACCAAGCTATAGTGAATTTAAAAAAAAATCTAACCAACACCATCTGCAACAAACTGCACTATTATGTATTCTTAATTCAAGGAAAACAAATAAGTATGACTGAAAAGGTGTGCATTATTTTTGTCGGATCTACACAGCCTACCTATACTATTATAGTTTGATTTAGGCAGGGTTTAATGGAATTTTCAAAAACTAACCGACACCATCTGCAATTTGTATTCTTAGTTAAATGAAAATAAATAAGTACCTATGACTGAGAAAGTTTAGTGTGCACTATTTAATATATGGCGAATGTACACAGCCTACATATTGTAAACATCTAACTATACTAGATTCGCTGATGCGCACAAAAACATAGTGTGTGATCATAGCAGGAATAAACTTCATATTATATTTTATCAACACAAATACAAAATAACATTTCTTAGTTGCACTTAGAACTTAGACACTTTTAGCAGATTTGTGTTTTAATTAAGTAATTTTCTCCTGTTTTTTTTTTAATTATTGAAACATTGATTGTGTTAGAATGTGTAAAGAGTTTGAATTGGTATTATTATGATGTTTTTTTTTTAATAATAATAATATACTATGCTACTTATGTGGAATGTGAATGACCATAGACAAACCAGCACTGCCTTCTTAGAATAGCGTTTATTTGTTTTATATAAACCTTTCCGAACACTGCCTAATGTTTTAGCAACTTACTGTACGTACTGTTTACTGTATGCAACTGTCGAAATTTTAAAACACGACATGTCTCAAAATATATGTTGATCGTGTAGTTTTCCCATAAAACTATCGATGTATTTATTATCTTTCGCTTATATCATGTATGGATAAGAAGGAGACAGAATAACAATACACTTTGAGAGACCCTGGGTTAGTCCATATATTATTATTAGGGTCCCCAAGAAAAAATCTTGTTAACCTATATTTTACTGTCGTAATAAAGTCCGCTCCCACTTCTGCTGTCACTTTACGTTACCGTATTAATTTCACGATTATGACAAAATGGAATCACCGATTGTAGGAATAGTTAATAATTATATAAAGCGAATATTCACTTAAAAATGAAATATTTAACATCCTGTACTACTTATATTGTGAGTTAATGACCTTACAGAACGGTCAAGATTACATATTATTATGGTCCTAAAAAGTTAACCTATTTTTACTGTGATAATAAAGTCCGTTCCCACTTGTACTGTCACGTTACGTTACCGTATTAATTTCACAATTATGACAAAATGGAAATACCGGTTTGTGGAATAGTTTATAAGTATTATATAAAGCGAATATTCACTGAAAACCAAAATATTTAACATCCTGTACTTATTAGTGAGACCTTACAGAATGGTCAAGATTGAAACGCTTGAAATTTATTTTAATTGTATTCTTCTTGCTTTTATTGTTTTTTTTTAAAACACTTGTTCAGCCTCTATTCACATTCGAGCAAGTGAACTTTGCACAGTCTTATACAGTGGTGTTGTGTAAATTATTTTTAAATTCGTGGTAATGGAGGAAATGACATTTTGCCTTACCAATTAGTTACAGGTGGCACAGGTACCTACTAAGAAAAAATTATAAAACGATTCGAACGTTTTTAAAGGCTGTTAAAATTTTCACATTCGCTTTGGGACGGTTGCTCATTCTTTTCGAAATCATTAAATCGTTATTTTTTCGGATCCCTGAGCTCTTACGAATTTAGGAACACTTGATTAAAATCCCTTTAGCTTTAGTAATCCAGACCCGAGAATTACAGCATGCCCGTCTACTCTGTTTCTACAATGTACATAGAATATCCATACAATACGGGCATATATTATTAAAACTCCTCAAACATATATTATAAAATGGTTATGTACTGTACAGAAGGGTGGAGGTAGGCTGTGGAGATCCGATATAAATAGTTCACAGTAAACTTTGTCAGTCATACTTCTTGGTTTTCATTGAATTAAGAATACAAAATGCAGATGATATTGGTTAGTTGTTAAAATTCAATCAAGCCTTTCTAAAGTAAACCATAATCGATATTTCTTCTTTTTCTTTCGACCATATCCGATCCTAATAGGATCATTTGGGCCTCCACAGAGTGGAGGTTTGTATTAACAGATTTTTGTTTTTACGAGAAATGGATGTCAGCCACTTGCTCAACCTATTAGGTCCATTTTCTGACTCATACACAAATTGAAAAACAATATGTGTACTTGCCAGACCCAGGATTCGAACCTGGGACCCACGACGCTATATGCCGACGCTTAATCCGCGCGGCCATCGTGGGAGTTTAATAGATATTAGATAAGAATATTCTTCTATCCATAAATTCAATAAAATATTCAATGGTAAAATATTTTTTATCTCTAATGGTTTGGTGTAGGCAGGGTTTAATCGTATTTTAAAAACCATTGCAATTTTTCTTAGTTCAATGAAAACTTTTAATAACTGACAAAGTGTGCATTATTTCTGTCTGATATCCACAACCTACCTCGTAACTATTATAGTTTGGTCTAGGCAGGGTTTAGTTAAATTTAAAAAAAACTAAGCAATAACATCGGTAATTTGTATTAATTATAGTTCAATGAAAACAAATAAGTGTGACTGACAAAGTTTAGTGTGGACTACTTATATCAAATCTCCACAGCCTACCTCCACCCTTCGCCACTAATTTTATAAACTATATCGGACGTATCAATTAGATATATTTTGAAATACTATAGACTTTACTTTAAAGGTAACTTAACATTGTCTACGTGTTGCCAGAATTGGATGTAAACTATGTATTCGCTCAACCCACATTTGCACAAATGCTACCGCTATGTATAGGTTAAAGTGACATATTATCATGTCACCTCAATTATTCATCCCCTCGTAAACTGTTCCACGATCTACAAAGTGTATGTATGTTCTGAGACATGTGGTGTATAAAATTTAAAAGTGTTTAATTCCTTATAAAAGTTTTTTGATTGTATAGAACTAATATAAATTTATTATACTGTTTATAATGTATCGATTTTCGTAATTTTAAATAGTTGGTGTATATTTAAGTTAAAATAAGTGTTAGATGTTGCAAGTATGAAAGCAAAAAAGGGGAATATTAAGGATCTGAGGATTAAAAGAATCCAAGTGCGTAGGTACCTAAACAAGTTGATTAAATTAAATAGGCTGTTACAAATTCAATATATTGTGTGTATATTACATGAAAATAACACTTTTAAATAATTGAGGCGTCTAATTGCAAAAAGCGACAAGTCCACAATTCGATATTTGCGGGAAACAACGTTTTTATGTTTCAAGCTTCAATTATTTGTTTTAACGTGAGATTATTTTTTCCGTTGTATTCTATGTCGAAAGTAGAACCTAATGGCAATTTGTTTCACCCGATAAAGTCTTAAATGTAATAAATATAGGCAAAATAAAATTGGACGCAGCGCTGCTTGTACCTCACTTTTTAATTTATTCCGCATAAGGCACATATTTCCGTGGCACTGTCATGAGTTTACCAGATGCTATAGCATAGGAGGACAACACGGACTTTTAGCGCTTTCTGTAATAAATCGAGTCTTAAAATATTTTTTTCGTGGGGTTTTGTCGCGTTTTGGAATTTATAGATCAATACGTATTGTGTAAAATTATACAAAGAATACGTGCGTATTTTTTTCTAGATTTTAACCAAATGTGGACTTATCGCTTTTTTGAATTAGACGCCTCAATTCCCCTAAACGGGGAAGGCTTGGCATAATATACACAGGTACTGCTATTAATATAGTGCCCAGTCATTTAAAATTTAAATATAACCAATAGTTAACCGTTGTTTAATATTCTCATTAAAATGTCGATATTTCCAACCGTTGATGAGATATGAATAAAAATCTTCCATTTTCCAAGATGGCGGCCGTAGCTCAGTACAGTCATACAGACTTATCTGAAGAACGATCAAAAATGGAAGTACGAACTAGAGTTGCTACTTCATAACTTTGCACTCCGGCTCTAGGATGAAAATGATGTAATATATTCCAAAAATATATTTTTTACATATACATAATATTATCAATTTATTTTCTTATTACTACATATATTAAATACAAGTGAATAATATAATTTTGATGTAATTGTATGCAAGGCAATCAGGTAAAGAGGAGTGTCACTGTAGTAACAAAGTGTAAAGTTATAAAACGTGTGCTCTACTATATGGACGCCATATTGAAAACGTCATTCGAATGTCAGATTCTGTCCAGTTGCGAGTCTTGATTGGTTAGTTTTCGACCGTGGCTCCCCCATCAATTCTTCAGATAAGTTTGTAGGACTGTATGTGCGAGTGTTGATTGTTTGTATGTTATTACTGGGCACTATGCAAAGCCTCCCTTTAGGGGAAACATTTATTGATGAAGCCCTTACATAACTCAGTTACATAATATTATTGATGAAGCCCTTACATAACTCAGTTACATAATATTATTGATGAAGCCCTTACATAACTCAGTTACATAATATTATTGATGAAGCCCTTACATAACTCAGTTACATAATATTATTGATGAAGCCCTTACATAACTCAGTTACATAATATTATTGATGAAGCCCTTACATAACTCAGTTACATAATATTATTGATGAAGCCCTTACATAACTCAGTTACATAATATTATTGATGAAGCCCTTACATAACTCAGTTACATAATATTATTGATGAAGCCCTTACATAACTCAGTTACATAATATTATTGATGAAGCCCTTACATAACTCAGTTACATAATATTATTGATGAAGCCCTTACATAACTCAGTTACATAATATTATTGATGAAGCCCTTACATAACTCAGTTACATAATATTATTGATGAAGCCCTTACATAACTCAGTTACATAATATTATTGATGAAGCCCTTACATAACTCAGTTACATAATATTATTGATGAAGCCCTTACATAACTCAGTTACATAATATTATTGATGAAGCCCTTACATAACTCAGTTACATAATATTATTGATGAAGCCCTTACATAACTCAGTTACATAATATTATTGATGAAGCCCTTACATAACTCAGTTACATAATATTATTGATGAAGCCCTTACATAACTCAGTTACATAATATTATTGATGAAGCCCTTACATAACTCAGTTACATAATATTATTGATGAAGCCCTTACATAACTCAGTTACATAATATTATTGATGAAGCCCTTACATAACTCAGTTACATAATATTATTGATGAAGCCCTTACATAACTCAGTTACATAATATTATTGATGAAGCCCTTACATAACTCAGTTACATAATATTATTGATAAAGCCCTTACATAACTCAGTTACATAATATTATTGATGAAGCCCTTACATAACTCAGTTACATAATATTATTGATGAAGCCCTTACATAACTCAGTTACATAATATTATTGATGAAGCCCTTACATAACTCAGTTACATAATATTATTGATGAAGCCCTTACATAACTCAGTTACATAATATTATTGATGAAGCCCTTACATAACTCAGTTACATAATATTATTGATGAAGCCCTTACATAACTCAGTTACATAATATTATTGATGAAGCCCTTACATAACTCAGTTACATAATATTATTGATGAAGCCCTTACATAACTCAGTTACATAATATTATTGATGAAGCCCTTACATAACTCAGTTACATAATATTATTGATGAAGCCCTTACATAACTCAGTTACATAATATTATTCCGAGTAAAATGCTTCAAACCAGTCACGTGTTAGAATAATCCTTGTTAGCGAAAAAATGGTCATGTGAAAAATGCTTTTAACTCTTTTTTAACATTTGCATACTTTTAATCCTCAACCCTTTTGTATTAATGATTTTGAGAATATACTTATAATAAATTAATTCTCAAATCCAAGCAGTGAATAAAGGATGTATTAATTATTAATAATTGTTGACTGGTAAGTAAGAGTATAGGGTATTCTATGATTATTTCTTTATAATATGTTGAGTTTTTTTTTAAATTCAATAGGTTCATTCACCGCCATCTTTAGATGAATAAAGTCTGAGCATATTTTTTTGCACAAGCAACGAGTGGTCCACTTTTCAGCTGTCAAAATCAGATCCCAGATTGCTTGACATATCGATTCGCCCTTTCTAGTTTCAAATTGAATTATAAAAAAATCTCAAATCAAATATATTAACTATCAGTGTTATTAATAAATAACCGATGGTAATATTGATTTCCAAAAAAATATTAGCATTGATCTATGCATTACATTTGTAGAAGGTGTGTTAATGCTAGTGTATTATTCATCATGTAACTTATCTATTCAAATCAAACCAACACGACAGGCGCGTCAGTATGAGCACTATATAGAACAATGACAGGCAATGTTAGTTCATACATATACAACAACGGGAAGGGCGGGATAAGTAGGACCAGTCGAGGCTTTCTACTTGAGTCGGCAATGGTTCATTAGAATCCACTCGTGATAGTAAAGCTCACCAAACAGGCGTATTTTTAAATAGGTAACTCGCCGATGCGTACAGCTAAAGCAAAAAAAATTGTCTCTAATTTTAATGAAAGTATTTATGTATTATATTTCATAATATGTGTGCACTGTATATATTAATTGTATTATTTTATTTGCTGTTTTTTTTATTGTCTAGAGGTGTTGTGTGAATTCGTTTGTTGTTCTATCTATAACCTTAGTATTATAGACTTTTAATAAAATATAATAATTTAAAAACGACGGTGTGAAAAGGAAAAATCTAAATAACTCTGAAAATGCGTACAATATTATATTTTATTAAATTATCTATAATGTATATGTATATATTGAAGTAATATATAAATTCGCATATAATATTGTCTAAAAATTAGTCTTCTCTTGGGTCACCTGACAAAGTGTTGATTTCAGACTTATCTCCATTTTTCTATCGCACACACTAGGTATTATGAAAAGCAGTCATGGGACTACATGGTACAAGAGCCCGTAGTGCGATGGGAGGCATGACCATGGGGGCCTATTTTGAAATGGAAATAATATAATTATATTTATTCACAAATGGTATGTTTTAAAATAAATTTTAATTCTAGGTACATTAACCGATCATAAATTCATCCTAGAAATGTACCGTGTCCGGAAACTCTTACGTATGCAGTTCACCGTATCACACTTCGTATATTAAAGACCGTCCAACCTCTTTGGGTCGTATAGTACTGTTTGTTAGGTTAGGTTTTCATTCTTGAATTCATGAATTTTGCCAAAATCAGATATGAAAATTGAATTAATGTTCATATTGAATCTAATAAAATTGGAGATCGTATAGTATTAAGGTCATCTCTTTCCGATAAGAAAGCTCATGGCTAACTGTGCCACGGTGAAATGCTTTACGTACAATATATATGTAACCGAAATGTACACATAGACTGCGATTTTAGTCGTCGTAATGGGCGACGGGCCTTATGAAGTATTTTTTCTATCTAGATCTTTCACTTTTAATTGTTATCTAGCTTGCTATACTCGCATTTGCCGTGTCACATTAAATCTAACATTTTTGACAACGCTGGCTGTCATTTAGTTTATTTATTATCATATCCGGCATATTTTTGTAAATGACAGTTGAAAACACCGGTGTGGTCATGTATGACAACTATGTTTTGTTTTGTTCTGCTAGATGTATGTCGTTTTTAATGATATTAATTCGAAATCATGGCTTTATTTGGGATACCCATGCCACATCACATTCCGAATATGTATGACATTGCCTATTATTCGCCCTATTGTCATTGCATTATCTATTATGTCACAAATCCGCGACATTCCCCGCGTATTATCTGCAGCGGCGTAATACTGTACTGCAAGCCATTATGCCGCGAATTATAATTGCAACATCCAGGTATCATTACCGTTTTGTCGGATCTATGTATTATTTTATTATTGTCTATGAAAAGTTTCCCGCTCATTATTATGTACGACTCCGTTACATAACCTCAAAATTAAACGTCAAAATTCGGCGCTGCGAAGTCGCCTATTGTGAGTGAAAATTGATGATGGGCCGGTATTGTCAATTTTATTTTCGTATGCCGAAAATATCTCATTTCATAATAATTACATGTCATGCCTAACAACGGATAGGTTTATCCATCATGTGGTGTAGAATTTGTTTGTTTTTTATAGAGAATATTTTTAGAAGTATTCACGATTAAATAATGACTTGAAATAATCATTGTATATGAATCACAATATCGGACAACTAATCAATTGACAATGCTAGATCCACTCTTTTGAGAGAGATTGATTCCATGTGATTTTACTCTACTCGCCAAATTCAACTGAATATGCTGTTATATACCTAAATGACAAATCCGGACAGCTTTATTTACAAACAGCGTCAACTCCATTTCAACCAATCACGTCTTCGCAAAGGCAGACATCTTGCTGGGATTTCGTTCGTTAGATGAACCACCGCCATCTTTAGATTAATAAAGCCTGAGCATAACTTTTTGCACAAGCAACGAGTGGTCCACTGCCATACTATTTATTGATAAAAAAAACTTGCAAGCAGAGTTTGGTATTCTATAATGACTGAAGAGTATAAACCTCCAATTATTAATAACACAGAACCACTAAATTAATCTGAAACTAAGAATACTCTGACAAGTGAACACAACAGACGCGTCGGTTTGAGCACTCTATAGACAATGACAGGTCATCCATAGAGAACGGGAGGGGCGGAAAGGTAGGACCAGTCGTGAAATGTATCGGCTTTCCTCTTCAGTCGGCAATGGATGAACGCATCGCAGTGCATGTGTAGCCTGCGCATTGCCTGCCTCGAACCGCTTTCAATATTACCGTTTTTCATGAAGAAAGTGCTAGCGCACGTAGTTCCATCACAGATGGACTTCTTTTCAACATTACGTCAGTATTGATTCCGCAAAAATACTATATTTCTTACATCCTTGTCTTAAAATCATCATTATAAGAATATGACAACACTGCTTCCTGTGAAAAATTGAAAACTATTTGACGTACAAGTGTAGACAGTTGACGTGGTGCGTAACACGCTTTCCACATAAAGCACGCGCAAAATTATTCGGTGTTAAAACCAGAATTAAAAAGTTGAATTGAAGTGGAAGATGAAATGTACACATAGCTATAATAGGTACATTATGAAGGTGTCAACGTATTTATTAAGTTGATAGTAAACACACTTTTTAGGAAAGAGGAATGAACACATAATATTGATTTTTCTCACTGTGTTAAAAAGTGGATTTGACCAAATTCGTAAACTGCATCCTGAAAATGTACATCTTGACTGTTGCGTTTTTCCTCGAAGCCATCGCTTCACCGGAATATTACAAAATCTCCCAGCAGATACGTTATTTTAAAATTCACAATAATTAATCTATCGCTGTATTTTTGCATTTTTAGCACAAATGCGACCAAATAACCTGATTGAAATAGGGCCTGTGCGTCCCTTAAACCGCAACTGTTTCTTGGTTCCTCTGACTGTATTTTGTGAATAGGTACTAGGTACTTAAGGGGGGACATGCTCGTCGAAGGTCAAAATTGAGTTTTTATTGTATTTTCAAACCATGATCCTGGACACTCCTTAAACGTTGTAGATAATCTATTTATATAATTTTGAAGCCTTATTATCCTTTATAGTTATTTTAAACATTTGATGACTGCAGGAAGTATTTTTGTTACATAAAATAGTATTCTTTTAAACCTCTCGCTCTAATGTTTTAGAATATAGTCATATTTCGGTACATAACTGTGCAGTGGTGTTAAGATTTTTTAAATTTATTAATTTTTAAACGCATTTATAAAACCATTAGTATAATTTATTACGAGATAATTTTTGTAAAATATTCACGATAAAAAAATATTTTGATAATCTCTGTGATCCCAAATTTGACAAGAATTAGGCATTTTATTATTCAAAAAATCGGCAAGATTAACACATTTGAAGATGATTCTAAAGATACTTATTATAAGCTATGTCTTTGACCATTCAAGTGTGATAAAAATCTTATGAATAATGATTGCTTTATAATAATTATTGACCTAAGAATAAGGTAGTGTTTTTTTGAAATACGCCATTTCTTTTGTCATTCCCTAGTAATTAAGCTACAACATACGGCCGTAGCCATAAAATGACAAACTATAATTAAAGTAGGGAGTAACATTATGTTAACGCGCGTGTTTGAACATGTACTTAACCGATTTATTTTTTATTTTTTTTTAAACGGTACATGTTCAAACACGCGCGTTAATATCATTTTACTCCCTACTTCAATTATAGTTTTTCAATTTATGGCTACGGCCGTATGTTGTAGCTTAACCACTGGGGAATGACAAAAGAAATGGCGTATTTCAAAAAAACACTACCTTATTCTTAGGTCAATAAATATTATAAAGCAATCATTATTCATAAGATGTTTATCACACTTGAATGGTCAAAGACATAGCTTATAATAAATATCTTTAGAATCATCTTCAAATGTGTTAATCTTGCCGATTTTTTGAATAATAAAATGCCTAATTCTTGTCAAATTTGGGATCACAGAGATTATCAATATAATTTTTTATCGTGAATATTTTACAAAAATTATCTCGTAATAAATTATGCTAATGGTTTTATAAATGCGTTTAAAAATTAATAAATGTAAAAAATCTTAACACCACCTCACATGGACGTACTGAAATATGACTATATTCTAAAACATTAGAGCGAGAGGTTTAAAAGAATACTATTTTATGTAACAAAAATACTTTATGCAGTCATCAAATGTTTAAAATAACTATAAAGGATAATAAGGCTTCAAAATTATATAAATAGATTATCTACAACGTTTAAGGAGTGTCCAGGATCATGGTTTGAAAATACAATAAAAACTCTATTTTGACCTTCGACGAGCATGTCCCCCCTTAATGATTTATAAATTAATAGTTTATAATGTATTATTTTTAACCCTTATGGCGGCCCACATGCTCAGCGTAGGTCAAAATGGAGCTTTTATGGTATTTTCAGAGCATAACTCTGGACATTCCTTAAACGTTGTAGATAATCTATTTATATAATTTTGAAGCCTTATTATCCTTTATATTTATTTTAATCATTTGATGACTGACAATTATGACTATATTCTAAAACATTAGAGCGACAGGTTTAAAAGAATACTTACAATTTTATGTAATAAAAATACTTTATGCAGTCATCAAATGTTTAAAATAAATATATAGTATAATAAGGCTTCAAAATTATATAAATAGATTATCTACAACGTTTAAGGAATGTCCAGGGTTATGCTATGAAAATACCATGAAAGCTCCATTTTGACCTACGCTGAGCATATGGGCCGTTAAGGAGATTTTTTTTTTCAATATAATGAATTGATAAACATCACTCGCTATCATCACACATCAAAATATTAGTCCTCGATATTGTTTTTTTTTTCTTCTTTAATATAATTTTAATATTAAACAAACCGGTCATACTGTACGACCTTACATTCCATATTTAAAAAAATAAGCGCTTTACAAGCTCATTAAAATAATAGAGTTATACAATAAAATCGATAGCCATACCATTATTTCGCGTTACAGATATTAAATGTTAAAAATAAATCCAAATTATCTTTTATCACTGCGATTACAGAACACCTTGTGCGCGGCTAGTGGTAGTATAATAATAATAATTTAATATATCTAATAGAATAGGTACCCGCGAGTTAAACGTTTATAAAAAAAAAACAAAAATAATAATTATAATATTTATAATACACACTGACAGTAATCGATGTATTATAAAATATATAAAACCAGCTGTTGGCCCCATCGGGCCGTCCGACCTAGTCGCCATAATGCAGTGGCGAGGGGTGGAGGGAGGCTGTTAAGATACCCCATAATTCGTGTACACTAAACTTTGTTAGTCATACGTATTTGTTTTCATTGAATTTACAGAAGGTGTTGGTTAGTTTTTAAAATTCAATGAAACCCTGCGACAACCAAGCCATAATAGATAATAGTCAGAAAATACTAGTCTATCTAAAAAATATCTAAAATTATGCAATTAAAACATACATAACTTTTAATATTTTATAGATATAATATTATTTTGTATCTATTTATGTTGGTTTAGGGCGTTTAAGCAGGGCTTAATGAATTATGAAGACATGAAAGTATGAATGAAAAAATATGCACAATTTTGTCGTATCGCCCAAAATATATCAAAACTATTATGGTTTGGTTTAGGCAGGGTTTAATTGATTTTTAAAAACTAACCAATACAATCTGTGAATAATTGTAGCTTAGTTCAATAAAAATTAATACGTATGACCAACAATTTGCACTATTTATGGCGGAACTTAACAGCCTACCTCCACCATTCGCTACTGCCATAAAGCCCAATTTTGTTGCATTTATGAAATTTGTCAAACTGCCAATGTGATTAGCTTTTGTTACTTACTACAATTTTTAATATTGCCTCTACGTGCTCATCTTTCCCACGGGTAGGTACTCTTACTATTAACTTAAAGTCGTTTAATTCAGTCAAAGCACATTTGAGTGCATGGCGGCCTCGGTCTTGGGTAACTGCTCCTCAGACATTTCCAGTCATAAAAAAATATGCTTCACATCAATCGTAGGTTCCCGTGATACACCCGATTAAGACCGGGTGTGGTGTGGTGGGGCCATTAAAATCAATGTATTATAAAATATTGGAGTGGGTATAGCTTCAAACGTGGTTCGAGACCAAAAATATTTAAAGAGTACTCAGCTCCTTTAATCAGGGCTTTCTGCGCGTTATCTTCGGAGTTTCGGACCCATCATAGTGGATATGGAGCAATGCTTTATATAGCTGAGACAAAAGCATACGATGCGTGAGTCGCAAACCAAAAACCAAAGACGCTGATGCTCAAGAAGCAGGAAGGTAAACGAAGGCCTGGTTGAAATCGTACCAGGTGGAGGATAGTTTCGAGTTCCAAATTAGAGGGAAGCTGCTTTGGACTGAGTAAACCAGGGCGTAGGCAGATGTTGGAGAAATATGGACAGTACCTATATGTTTCAATTTCAGAATTAATGGAATAGTACGCTATATTTCATAATTTATTTATTCAAAATGCGTCAAAAACAATTATAATACCAAACAAATAGATTAACAATAAACACTTGATGACAGTGATCAATGCGTTATAATAATAATGAAACTGGAGCAATTGTGAAAACATAGAAAGATGGAAAATTTAAACGTATATAATAATATAAGATCTACCTACAGATTTTTTTTCGTTTTTTTATTTATCATAATGGCATCATTCCAGTCCTGCTGTGTCCGCAGTTTCGTAATAAAATTTTATATGGAAGCATTCGCTACGCATAGTAGAAAATTAAAGTTATATTGTGATTTATTTTATTAATTTATATTAATCGTGGGCCGCGAACCGCCGTTTGGCGACGCTTGGCGCAATACGCGCGTCTGCCAGGGACGTCTGACACAAGTACATCACTTTTGACACACATGTTGCGCGTTGTCAGCCCTGCTCAACCTTTTATTATTAACTTGTATCAACGTGAGTTGTTATTATGAATTATTTTTTTTACTTTTTATTTTTTTTTGTCTCGGCATGCTTTCGACTTCGACTTATTAACTAGTAGACGACAGAGAGCTTACAGTTGTGATTTTATTTCAATCGGAGTTAAGTTGTGAATGATAACGAACTCTTATACGGTTAAGATCTCACCGGATTTTTACGAGGAATGTGGTTAAACTTTCCATTAGCCCATCTGCGATTTGTGAGGCAACTGTTGGTATTTTTTCGAGCCTTGCTTTTTTCAAAATCGCTCCGAATTTTTAAATTAAAAATCAAGCCTACTTTTTAGGTCAAGTGCCTTGGTAGTTGGAAAATTAATAAATAAGGCACTAAATATAAAAAGAATGACATCCTTATTCATTAATAAAATAATGTTATGTGCGTTTTCTTAAGGTTATACTCGTACAAAAATTTAAATACCTAAACGTATTTTATCATTATTTTTGAACTGTAATAAATATTCATTGGAATGCTTTCTTTTTCGAGTGCAAGCAAAGAGATTTTATGTCAAGCCCTTTTTATTGTACTTTCTCTAATATTTAATATACAAACGGGAACTGCCTATAACGTTGTGGGTCCCAGGTTCGAATCCTGGGTCTGGCAAGTACACATATTGTTTTTCAATTTGTGTATGAGTCAGGGTATGCTGTGGCTGACATCCATTTCTTGTAAAAACAAAATCTGTTAATACAAACTTCCACACTGTGGAGGCCCATATGATATTATTAGGATCGGACGTGGTCAAAAGAATAAAAACGAGATTTTTTTTTAAATTTGTTTTTGGTATTGCGATGGCTTCAAAGCTCAATTCGATTTAAATTTTTAAAAAAAGTTATATTTACACATTTTTATTTTCTAAAAAAAGCACCGTCGAAAGAACTAGGCAATCTTCATTTTAATGATAAAAATAACTATAAAATACCATGAATATTGAAAAAATCTTATTCTATCGAAATAGAGCCTTTGATGCAACACTGGCCCACCGATTAACGGCGGACGTGCTCAGCGTGGGTCGAAATGGAGCTTTTTTCTATTTTCAAAGCATGATCCTGGACATACCTTAAAGTTGTAGATAATCTATTTATATAATTTTGAAGCTTTATTATCCTTTATATTTATTTTAAACATTTGATGACTGCATAAAGTATTTTTATTACATAAAATAGTATTCTTTTAAACCTCTCGCTCTAATGTTTTAGATTATAGTCATATTTCTGTACATAAATATACAGTGGTGTTAAGATTTTTACATTTATTAATTTTTAAACGCATTTATAAAACCATAAGTATAATTTATATCGACATTATTATAGTGAAATATTTACGATAAAAAATTATATTGATAATCTCTGTGATCCCAAATTTGACAAGAATTAGGCATTTTATTATTCAAAAAATGGGCACGATTAACACATTTGAAGATAATTCTAAAGATACTAATTATAAACTATGTCTTTGACCATTCAAGTGTGATAAACATCCTACGAATAATGATTGCTTTATAATAATTATTGACCTAAGAATAAGGTAGTGTTTTTTTTAAATACGCCATTTCTTTTGGAATTCTCCAGTGGTTAAGCTACAACATACGGCCGTAGCCATAAATTGACAAACTATAATTGAAATAGGGAGTAAAATGATGTCAACGCGCGTGTTTGAACATTACCGTTTAAAAAAAATCGGTTAGGTACTATTGAAAATGAAAATGCCCCCCTGAGGCGGACGAAACCGGTCCTAATTTATTGATTAAAAGTGGAATAAGTACTGCAAAAAAATTGCGTTTTATTAAATTAAAACAACGATACAATGCAGTTCCACCATGAATTGACAGTTAACAAAATAAAAGAAATTATTATTAAATTTTGCATATAGGTTTTCCTAACAATCAATTTGAAAAACCTTACGTCCGCCCGTAAGTCGAAAGTTGACCACCGCATATACCGGCGCGCGTACATCATCATAACGTATATATACGTAATCAAAACCACTTTTGGCTACCGTTGTAGCATGGGTTTTATTTTTAAAATTGTCTTTTCATTTTCAGTACGTTGCCGACGGCTTACCTGTGCAGGCCGTCCATCGTGATATATCTCGCACAAAATACGCTATAACATCGTGTAGCATATGTATGTGTGTAATTAGTGCTATCCGCGTGGTATAGAATAATTGTGTTTACCATATTGTGATACTTAATAATAAAAGTAGTGATGCCGGTCTATTGTGTTCTATAGATAGATTATAATATTTAATTTTATTATAGGTAAATTGTATAGAAATGGCAGGTAATCATAGGCAATATTGTTTACCTGTAATTCGGAAGGACAGTCTATTTAAAAATAAACGTTGTAATGTTACCGTAGTCGATTGATGTATATTGTACAGTAAATATTTCGTAAGATTGGGACCAGTTTCGTTCAGCAAAACGGTATTTTTGTTATCGACTGTTTCGATCGGAAAAGTGTCAATTTTGTCAAAAAAAAAATCGGTGTGTGTACTTATGCACGCGCGTTAGAAGTTATGCTTCTTTGGCGTAACAAAACAAAAACAAAACTTGTGATAAACTAGATTCTTCGACTAGCTCTTAATTGTCTTGTTAAATTACACACGTAAGAAAACGGACCGCTTATTGAAGCGCCGTTGGTTTATTTCCATACACTTTAACTTATATTACTAAATTTTACAATGGTTTCTCGTTGTTTTTATTTTTAAAGTACCAAATGTCACTCTGACGTTTAATAGTTTGTTTACGTAAGGAATTGCAAATTGCAGACAATAATAAATTCGCTGCCTAGGCAACGAAACAACTCTAAACCATAATATTATACTGTATAACAAATTAGCTGCCTAGGCAACGGAACAATTCTAAACTATAATATTATACTGTATAATCGTCACGATTGCAGTATCATACTGTCGCCTAAAGGTAGTGGTGGGTGGCAAGGGTGGGTTTATTATTATGATTAATATATTATCTTCTCTACTATTAATAAAATTTTAGCTAAATCTGTCTTTCCGTTTCCGTTTGTTCGGTTACAACTCAGATAGAAATGCAAAAAAAAAACCTGGGCGTCGTCGATTTAGTTTTCGTGATAACTTCAAAAGTATTCAAAATTATTTGAAAAAATAAACAAAAGAGCCTGCCTGTCAAATATTAGCTACCATAAAACCGATGTCGGTTTCTTCAGCTAGTATTAAATTTTAGAACATGGTCGAATTTTTTAGGCCACTGTATAATTATCATTGTGAAATATTTCGCTATTTTTGTTTTTCTTGGCTGGGGTGAAATATCAAATTATGCGTTCATCGTAATGCTATACTGTGTCGTAAGTAGATAGGTATATTGTAAAAATATTTTATTCTTACGTAAAAACAACGTTCGCTTACGCCAACATATTATTTATTTTACAAGTCGAAGGGGGAATATTTCACGTATGTCGAAATATCTTGATCGCTTCTAAACAAGCTAAAATGTGCTGTATGTAGTAGGTACTGATCACAGCTAGAAATAAAACTGTGAAACCCTTACAAATCTCGTGACTCCATTGCTTCTATTATTTTTCGTTATTATTAAATTCTTTTCTTTTGACTATGTCCGATCCTAATATGATCATACGGGCCTCCACAGATTGGCGGTTTGTATTAACAGTTCTTTTTTTGTTTTTACGAGAAATGGATCTTAGCCACTTGCTCAACCTATTGGGTTCATGCTCTTACTCCAAACATGAATTTAAAAAAAATAACATATAACAATAAAATAACGTATTTTCCAGATCCATGGCTCGAACCTGGGACCCACATCATTGTAAGCCTGACGCGTAGCCGCTCGGCCATCGTTTCATTTCAGTTATAATATATAATCTAAGGAATAGTAATTAATAACAATATGTTACTGCACATTTCGATGTAATATTTTAACTAGGTAGAATGGTGTCAGATTATTCTACCAGTGTAGGCGATTCTAACAGTATGACACTAACACCGTTTCAAAGTGATTTCGTCGTGGTCGCAACGCCAGAAGAATCTGTTCTTCCTCTACCTAACCCAGTGGTCGGCAAACCGTGGCTCGCGAGCCGCATGTGGCTCTTTGGCCCCTTCAGTGTGGCTCTTCAACAAATGACCACGTACGGACTAAACAGTGAAAGGTGGAACAGTCAAAATGTCTTCGAATATAACCAATCAGCAAGTCGAAGATCTTAAATTGGTTTCAGCTATATCAATAGCAGTTAAGGAGTCTTGTGACATAAATGATACAGCAAAAATTTGTACGATTTATTTCATCTACAGATCCTAAAGAAAAAATTTTAGGATTATTGCCACTCAAAGGTCAAACACGTGGAGAGGATATTGCAAAATTCTGTAATTGAGTGCATGGAAAAACATCATATTTCACTTGATAAAATTATGTCAATTTCAACAGACAGGGCGAAAAGTATGACCGGCGTAAGAAAAGGGTTTGTTAATGTTTTGAAAGAAAAAAATAATCACGAGATACTTGCTTACCGTCAAGAAGCGCTTTGTGCGCAGACATTAGAATTTGTGATTATGATTATCAAGTTCATTATAGCTAAAGCTCTTAATCATTGCCAGTTTATAGATTTTTTACTTGAAATGGAGAGTGAGTATGCAGATCTTCTGCTGCATAACCAAGTACGCTGATTATCAAGAGAACGTTTCGCTTTCTTATTAATAGAAAATAAAACATTTTTTCTTGAGAAGGGTGTTCACTATCCAGAAATAACGGATGATCAGTTAATGCAAAAAAAATATTTCATGGTAGACGTTACATCTCACCTAAATCAGCTCGTAAACTACAATTTTTCATTCGAAACCAAATTATCCCCCTTTGCTCAAGATTTTGATATTGTCATGTGCTATTTCAAAACAACAATTTTAAATATGAGGGAAGCTTTTCTTAACCGGTTTCAGGAATACAGAAACATCAAAGTGTTAGCCTAAAAAACCTATTAATGCTACTGTAGGCGAATTATTTTTTCTCTCTTTAATGTTGACATTGGCAACTTTGAAATGCAATTGCTGGATTTAAAAAACAAAGAATTATGGAGCTCTAAATTTGAACGTCTTTGTGCTGATATGGAAATATTGGAAAAAAACAAATAATGTGAACTTAGTTCACAGCACAATTAGTGGCCTGTTTTAAAAGACCAGGAGAAAGAAGACATGACGATTTTTAACACCTGGAATAGTATTCCTGACTCATATAGCGTTTGCTGTTCTTTCACTTTTCGGTTCTACATATTCATGCCAACAATATTTTTCAAGCATGAGCCTTATCAAGAGTAAATTGAGAAGTCATCTTATTGATGCCTGGAATCGTGCTTAAAATTAAAAACAACAACATACAAACCTGACTTACCCAAATTTTTCAGGGATGCAAGGCTTTTGTTCACATTAAGTTTGTCAGTCATTGTCATGATTTAATTTTATGTATACCCTACATACAATTATTAAATTTTTGTCAATAAATAAGATCATTCATTATTAGGTATAAAATCGAGTTTTCTTCAGTATACCTATAGTTTAATTAAGACTTACAACTTTTATTAAAGTTTTACAAAAGTTAATAAACAGTGTAATTACCTATATAGTTTAAGTTTTAAAAAATTGGCTCTCTAAAGAAATCTCTATCGTTGTTCTGTTGATATTTGGCTCTGTTGACTAATGAGTTTGCCGACCACTGACCTAACCTAACCGAACCTTAAAATTGGGAGTTCTAACACCTCTGGTCTTGATAGGTCGCAAGACCGGAAACGTAAAACATTGGAACGCATTTCCTTGGTTTGTCTCGTCACTCTGCCACCATGCCATCTGCTAGAAAACCTTCAACCTAAATCAGTGTTTTCCAATCAATTTTAGTTATTAATCCAAAGACGTTGGGAAATTCGGGGCTACTTTCATACGCATCAAAACCTTCTGATTCTATTCATTACCTACCCCTCATCACACCATCCCTTTCTAAAACCTACTTCAATTATATATTATTTATATAAATAAATGTATACATCATATTTTAGTACAACTGTTGATGAAAAAAAATATGTATAAATTTGTTTATATAACTAATAAATAACTTATATCGACTGTTTCAAAGAACACTTCTGTAAAATATTTCAAATGTGAGTTAAAATAGTTCTGCACTCAGCTAACGATTTGTTTTGACGAATATTGAATGGCTCGAAGGGTGATAAAAATATAACAAATAACACGATAAGATGCTCGGAACTCTGTCTTATGATCTCATTGAGCAGTTTCAAATTTCCATGATCATAATTAGAATCTTCACGAATCACCCAGTCTGACTCTGCCGATTAATACATCATCATCATCATCATCAGCCTGAATCTATCCACTGCTGGATGAAGGCCTCTTCAAGTTGCTTCCACTTCTCTCGGTCCTGTGCTTTGCGTTGCCACGTACTTCCGCAGAACTTTATCATTTCATCGATCCAGCGGCCTCTAGGTCTACCTTGTGGACGTTTTGTACTTCTTGGATACCACTGGATGACTAGATTTGTCCAACGATTGTCTCTTCTTCGAGCTATGTGTCCAGCCCATCTCCATTTAAGGCTTTTAATAAACTCTATTACATCGCAAACCCTTGTCTGCTTCCTTATCCACTCATTCCTCTTTTTGTCCTTTCGCGTTATGCCCAGCATGCACCTCTCCATACCACGTTGTGCTACTCTAAGTTTCTGGATCTCTTTTTTACTTAGGGTCCATGTTTCACACGCATATGTCATCACGGGAAGCACACACTGGTTGAACACTTTGCGCTTTAGGCACAGTGGAAGGTCACTTTTGAAGACATTATTCAGGCGGCCAAAAGCACTCCAGCCTAGCTTTACTCTGCGAACAATTTCATCAAATATACATCCATCTATAGATACTTGTTGTCCCAGATAGATATAGCTTTTCACCTGTTCGAGCTGAGTGCCATTGATGAGGATCTCTTTTTGGCCTGCAAAGCAGTTGAACATGACTTTCGTCTTTGTTACATTTATTTTCAAACCTACTTTGTTGCTTACTTCAGCGAGTTCCTGCATTCTGCTTTGGAGGTCTTCTGAGTCTTGCGAGAAAATTACTATGTCATCGGCAAAGCGCAGATGACTCAGGTATTCTCCATTTATGGGGATCCCTTTGTCATTCCAGTCAAGTTGCCTGAATAAGTCTTCAAGGGTAGCTGTAAATAGTTTAGGTGAGATTGTATCACCTTGTCGGACTCCTTTGCTGATAGGAAATCTGCGCGATGGTTTATGGAGATTTACAGATGCTGTTGCGCTACTGTATATATTATTGAAAATATTTATATAGCGTCCAGGGATTCCTTGTTTTCTGAGTGCGTCGAGTATTGAACATTTCTTTATCGAATCAAACGCCTTCTCATAGTCTATAAAACCCATGCATAGTGGCAGTTTGTATTCCTGGTACCGCTCTATAATTTCTCTGACGACTTGGATATGGTCCATAGTGCTGTATCCTCCTCTAAATCCGGCTTGTTCTCTCGGTTGGTTCTCGTCTAGTACATTTTGCAGACGGTTTGAGAGAATTTTTGTAAACGTCTTGTAGAGAATAGGGAGTAGACTTATTGGGCGATAATTTGCTAGGTCTTCTCTGTCACCTTTTTTGTGAAGAATGACAATGCTGGCATTTTTCCATACGTCTGGGACATCCTCTTTGCATATGCAGGCTGTGAATAATTGTGCAAGTACTTCATTTGCATCCTTTCCTGCTTTTTTGAGGATATCTATCGTTAAACCGTCTTCCCCGGGGGCTTTCCCACTTTTCATGTAATTTAAAGCATGGGTTACTTCCCAGGATGTAATTTCGGGAGTATGGTCTTCCGAATTTCCATTTCTCTGAAGATCTAAGTCTATAGTCGTATTGTCAGTGTCATCACTGTAGAGATCGCTGTAGAACTCTTCAACTCGGCTTAACAAGTGTTCCCAATTTCTGACGATAGAACCATCTTTTGCTTTTAGTGCTGTGATTTGACGTTTTCCTATCGACAAGCATTGCTTGTTTTTGTTTAAACTTCTGCCTGCTTTCACAATTGCTTGTATGAGGTTTGCATTGAATTTACGAAGGTCTTCTCTAATCTTCCTTCGGAGGGTTTTGCAAAGGGATGAAAACTCCATATCGTTTTGTGCCTGTCTATCGCTCTTGGTTTTCCTTCTCTGCTCCATAAGATTCAATGTTGCCTTCGAAAGCTTGGTGGAAGGTGTAACTTCTGAGCTTTTTACGCCTGTTTTTTCTGCACATTGTAGAATAATATTCGTTATATCCTCCGCGTTGGATAGGGAAACGGTTTCGTTCTCATCTAAGAAAGCCGATAGTGCATTTTTGAGTTCATTTTGGAATTCAGTATTGTTCTGCAGGTATAAGCGAGCATTTGACTTCTTTTGCAGTTTGGATCTTTCTGATTTGACGTTCAATCTTATCTTACATCTCACCATCCGGTGATCACTGCCGGTGTTAAACTGATTGATCACCTTACAGTTTAAAAATGTATATTTTCTGTCAGTGAGGATGTAATCGATTTCGCTGGTCCTTCCTGTCGGGCTACACATAGTGATGTATATTATGTACTATCTTGGTTTTGTTAGTACTTAATATTTTTTTCTGTTGCATCACTGATAAAATAAGATGTAACATAACCCTCTGTAGAATTATTAATTTTGTATAAAAAGTGACATTGGTTGTTTTTCCCTAGTTTCAATATTTGATCTGATGTTTTTTTCGGCATTACAGAAAGAACAAGTACAAAACTATTTTTTATCGTATTTTCGTGTATGAAAGAAGTAGTATTTTCGCAAGGAACTTATTATCAAGATTTCATAAACACCTTATACGTAAATATGTACGTATAACTATTAGTTACCTTTGTGCTCCGAATCTCAATAAAACTATCTGTATGTACTTCGGATCTTGACGAATATACCTAACTGCTATAAAACAGATTCTGAACCTAAACTGTCGTATCTTTCAGAGATAATACACCTTTCTTCCAACGGCGTTATGCAGTATTTCACGTTTATTTTTAACATATAAATTAAGGAGAATTGTCTCAACAATGATATGGGGATCTGGGCCGCATCACAAAGAGGTTTCTTAAGGGGGGACATGCTCAGCGTACGTCAAAATTGAGCTTTTATGCTATTTTAAAAGCATGATCCTGGACATTCCTTAAACATTGTAGATAATCTATTTACATAATTTTGAAGCCTTATTATCCTTTATATTTATTTTAAACATTTGATGACTGCATAAAGTATTTTTATTACATAAAATAGTATTCTTTTAAACCTCTCACTCTAATGTTTTAGAATACAGTCATATTTCAGTACTTCCATGTGAAGTGGTGTTAAGATTTTTTATATTTATGATTTTTAAAAGCATTTATATAACCATCAGTAAAATTTATGTCGACATTATTATAGTGAAATATTTACAATAAAAAATTATATTGATAATCTCTGTGATCTCAAATTTGACAAGAATTTGGAATTTTATTATTCAAAAAATGGGCAAGATTTACACATTTAAAGATACTGATTATAAGCTATGTCTTCGACCATTCAAATGTGATAAACAGTCTACCAATAATGTTTGCTTTACAATAATTATTGACCTAAGAATAAGGTAGTATTTTTTTGAAATATCTAAAAGTATTCTATTGGCATTTCCCAGTAGCTAAGCTACAACATACGGCCGTAGCCATAAATTGACAAACGATAAATGAAGTAGGGAGTAAGATCATGGTAACGCGCGTGTTTGAACATGAACATGTCATGTCACTTAACCTGGAAATGCATATCGTCAACCAGTTGCAGCAGTATTTTAGGCACAAATGTTTCCAACCTCCGCACACAGACAATTTAGTATGCCATACCAAAAAATTATTTTATTCGCGGCATGATAATTTGACGAGTTCATTTATCTATGCAAAAAATGTACAAAGCTTACTGCTCAGATTAATAATAATGATTCCTACATACAACAGTAAAATTAAATTAGAGTGCCTAAGTACCTAGGTACATTTCTGATGCAGGCAAAATGCCTCCTGCGTTATCAGTGTGTATATTTAAATACGTTGATAATATCATAGAGTTTCAGTTATTATTAATTTATATATTGGGTTTATAAAATACATATTTTATTAGAAGCATGGATATTCGGGATTACTTTGTGATTGATTGATAAAAAGGTGTCACTATCATCGTGTAAATATGTAATTTAGTTCGGTATCCGTGGAAAAGATAAACTGTTAAGTATTTCCTATAATCCTTTTTAAATGTTGAATCAACTGATAACATCGAATTTACAATATTTCTAAATATAGATGCGCGTCTATAATTGTGACAATGAATGAAATGAAATAATAATTAATACATTGTAATGAATGCTGGCCACTGTAGTCACGAGTTGTTTTCAACATTTGTTTTTACCCGGAGTATGGACCTAGTAGGTTGAGCAAATGGCTAACAACCAATTCTCGTAAAAACAAAAATCTGTCAATACAAACTACATTTTAATACTTACATTTGGGTTCTGATTTTTTAGTTACCGAAAATACCTGTATTTTATTATTACAACGTTTTTCTTAGCTCGTATTCTTATTTGTCCGGTACAAATCTTGCAATCGATTTTTAACTAACTTTCCGACTAGCTAGACATTTGAAACTTTTAGAATATATCAGAACACGATGCCAATGATTTTTAAGCCATCTTGGAATCTTCAAGAATTGAATTCATTTTCAGTTAATTCTGTTTTGTATGAAAAGTTATTTCGACACCATTATCGGTTGCTAGGGGTCTAGGGTCCTAGCAACTAAATTATTAATATATACGTGCGTTACTATGGAAATCAATATGACATGTCAAGTACAAATTTTTTTGATCGTTTAAGCTAGTCAAGTCAAGTTTATATTATGATTCAACAGAAAATTTAAAAACGTAGTCTACAAAAGTTCTTTTTATCTTGTAATTATTAATTTTTAAACTCGGTAATTCGATATCATGGAATCCCGGTTTTGGAATACCGGTATTTCAATCCCTAGCCGTCACCAATGGGTTGAGTTAATTGGTTGTAAATTGCCGTTACGAATCTATCACATAAATGGTGGAGATTTGGTAATAAATATCGAATCGATATATCAGATATATTGCAATAGTTTAATTATATATACCTACATATCTCCTAACTGGATTGTACGTCGAGTATCAATGTTTTTCTGCATACGAAAAAAACCAGTTGACCATCTTGCTTGATTTAACCTTACGCTAATGCCTTATCTAGTCACAAGTAAAAGGAATTGTTTCATATTCATTTATTCCGTACTATTTCTGCTGCATACATTATTGTCGTGCGATTTAATTCCACTAGTAAGTGGCTCAATCTGGCTTGCAGAAGAGCCCAGGTTTAACTCTCGGCTGGGTCAGTAGTTAGTCATATAGTAAGGGAACTGCACTTGTTAAGTTGTGATTATACTGAGATGCACGTAGCGTGCTGTCACGGCGACAAATTTAGTCTATGCTTCACTTCGCAGAATATTTTGAACGATCGCCACCTCTGTAAATTCAAATCATTATTCATTATTCATGCTAATTTCAATTAATTTTAACAGTTTCTACGTGTGCGCATCTATTTTAAACGTGCGATTTATATCCATAGATAATATTTTGAACAGAACCCTACCTGCAGACCATAAATAATAGACAACATTATTATAGAAAATACGTAGTGCCAACCGCTAAAATCAAAAACACGCGATTTTTTCGAAATGTGTAGGCATGTAGACAATGATAAAAAAAACGTTCATTGAGTCATGCAGGTGTCGATGCAGTGCGGTACAACGTGGGGTGACCTCATTGTTCTGGCGATTTCGGCAGATTTCGCTAACTGACAATGTTCGTTAAAAGGTTCAAAATGTGCTACGGGATGGGAACATCAGTCTGATTACATTTTTAACACAAAGAAAGACGACATTACACCCTTTTCCCGGTAGCAGCAGGTTACTGTGACGTCACGTGATATAATATAATCACAACTTTACTGCCTACTTCATGTGAACAAGTTTTCAATTTTTTTCAATATTTCCAATAATTGCCTCGATATAATAGGTTACGTTTACGTAAATACAATTATAGCTGCCTTAGTTATAGGTAAATCATTCTACAGTGACACCGTCGGTACGGTAAAAACGATTCGCAGTTGTATTGGTGTTTCTTACTAGATTTAAAACAGGCATTGCAGTAAACAATCGCAATACACTTGCAAATCGACCATTTATGGTGACACTGTAGAAGTGTAGAATGATACTAGATAGCTGTTGACTGATATTTTACGACCCGCCTTGGAGCGGTTATGGCGAAAAGAAACATTAAAAAATAAAAATAAAAAATGGGCGAAAGAATTTAATAAAAAAAACTAGCTTTTTTTTTAAATTATTCTTTCGCTCATATAAATAAAAATAATCTCGGTAGAATAACTTGTTTTTGAGACAGACACGTTTGGTATTTGGCGGACCAATTTAGATGCAAATCTTTAATAATTTATGGATATAAAAATATTAAACCAACTGCGCCAAAAAATCTAGCCTTAAGGTCAATTGGACCTTGTTATCCATTTCGTCAGGTCACCCCATTTCTAACATGCTGTAAGGCGAAAATGATTTTATTAAATAACCTAAGTTATCATAATCGTGTCTCTTCAGTTAGAATTGCAATATTTTATAAATCAGCTTAAGGGGGGACATGCTCGTCGAAGGTCAAAATTGAGTTTTTATTGTATTTTCAAACCATGATCCTGGACACTCCTTAACCGTTGTAGATGATCTATTTATATAATTTTGAAGCCTTATTATCCTTTATAGTTATTTTAAACATTTAATGACTGCATGAAGTATTTTTGTTACATAAAATAGTATTCTTTTAAACCTCTCGCTCTAATGTTTTAGAATATAGTCATATTTCGGTACATAACTGTGCAGTGGTGTTAAGATTTTTTACATTTATTAATTTTTAAACGCATTTATAAAACCATTAGCATAATTTATTACGAGATAATTTTTGTAAAATATTCACGATAAAAAATTATATTGATAATCTCTGTGATCCCAAATTTGACAAGAATTAGGCATTTTATTATTCAAAAAATCGGCAAGATTAACACATTTGAAGATAATTCTAAAGATACTTATTATAAGCTATGTCTTTGACCATTCAAGTGTGATAAACATCTTATGAATAATGATTGCTTTATAATAATTATTGACCTAAGAATAAGGTAGTGTTTTTTTGAAATACGCCATTTCTTTTGTCATCCCCCAGTGGTTAAGCTACAACATACGGCTGTAGCCATAAATTGACAAACTATAATTGAAGTAGGGAGTAAAATGATATTAACGCGCGTGTTTGAACATGTACCGTTTAAAAAAAATTAAAAAAAATTCGGTTAGGTACATGTTCAAACACGCGCGTTAACATAATTTTACTCCCTACTTTAATTATAGTTTGTCATTTAATGGCTACGCCCGTATGTTGTAGCTTAACCACTAGGGAATGACAAAAGAAATGGCGTATTTCAAAAAAACACTACCTTATTCTTAGGTCAATAATTATTATAAAGCAATCATTATTCATAAGATTTTTATCACACTTGAATGGTCAAAGACATAGCTTATAATAAATATCTTTAGAATCATCTTCAAATGTGTTAATCTTGCCGATTTTTTGAATAATAAAATGCCTAATTCTTGTCAAATTTGGGATCACAGAGATTATCAAAATAATTTTTTATCGTGAATATTTTACAAAAATTATCTCGTAATTAATTATACTAATGGTTTTATAAATGCATTTAAAAATTAATAAATGTAAAAAATCTTAACACCACTGCACATTCATGTACCGAAATATGACTATATTCTAAAACATTAGAGCGAGAGGTTTAAAAGAATACTATTTTATGTAACAAAAATACTTCATGCAGTCATCAAATGTTTAAAATAACTATAAAGGATAATAAGGCTTCAAAATTATATAAATAGATCATCTACAACGTTTAAGGAGTGTCCAGGATCATGGTTTGAAAATACAATAAAAACTCAATTTTGACCTTCGACGAGCATGTCCCCCCTTAAGAGTGAGTACAGTTCTACGAGGAGCATCTAGCGATATTTTAGGCTTCTAATATGTGTATTGTTACATAATATGTATTATGGTTATTTAAAAATAAATGATATTTTAATGGTTTATCAAATATAAAAAAATCGTTTAACTTGGATTTACTTTTTATTTATATCTAATCGTGCCCATAGCTTGATCTATATTAGCATAGCATTGTAAAATTATTAAATATAGATACCAGTGTACTCGCTACTTTACAAGCTGCTTGTTGGCGAGTTTAAAGCGGGCGAGTCAGCTAGTGCGATTGTGATGATGACACACAAAATTTTTCACTCGCTCAGAAGCCAACAAGCTAGCGAGTTGAAACCGTCATTTTTTGATACTATTTTGACAGGACGTATTGAGTAGTTCGTTTTTTTACCGGGAGGTCGCCACTATCGCTCTACTGTGCAGACGCATATCAGCCCACACGCCAGCGTGTACCGTGTAGAGTAGCCCGGCTTTCAACCTTTCTCGGTAGATTGTTTACAATCTGCTTGTTAGCTAGTTCGATGATGCCACTGGGCGAGTTTACAAGCAGATTGTGAATTCGCTGGCTTGTAGCTTGTAAAGTACCTCAATGTCATCGAGCCATTACACGTACATAACTATACGCAGTGGCGAAGAGTGGAGGTAGGCTGTTAAGATTCGACATAAATAGCGCACACTAAACTTTGTCAGTCATACTTATTTGTTTTCATTGAATACGATTTTCAGATAGTATTGGTTAGTTTAAAAAATCAATTAAGCCCTGCCTAAGCCAAACTAGAATAGTGTAGGTGTTCTATGGGCGATCCGACATTAAGAGCGTACATAAGTGAAACGGCAAATAATTTTCAATTGTATGTGGAACGAAATTTCGGCCGAGTTGCCATTCGGAAAGCGCTAGTCGACCTGTTTGCACGTCAATTTGTTTTGTGATGGCGTCGGATGAATATATTCTTAAATCGTGTAAATATGACTAAAATACGTTCCGCATGTACTTGAAAAAGAAAACATGTCAATGAATATACTATTATTCTTACGAATATAATAATAAACATAACATAAAAAGGATGCATGTTGAATTTGTATGGCAAATTATATTTCGTTCGGCTCGTGTCATTTGCACAATCCGCGCATCGCCTAGTTACGATCTTTTTAGACCATGCCTGAGCTGAGGTATAGCCTTAATAATTCACACTTTTTCAGTTATATGCACTTATTTATTTAAATACATAATATTATTACAGATGTGTTGGTTAGTTTTTGAAATTTATTAAGCCATGTCTAAACCAAACCATAAGAGATAGAAAATATTATTCTTTCTATAAAACATCGAAAACGATTTAATAGCATAATTTTAGATTTTTTTATATAATATTATAGACACTTATTTTTTTAAATACTAACCAACACTATATGCGTATTGCAGTCTTGGTTCAATGAAAATAAATACGTATGAATGACAAAGTTTAGCGTGCACTATTTATGTCGGATCTTAACAGCCTACCTCCACTCTTCGCCAGTGCTATACGCGATCCTCGCTTCCGTCCTTTACACTAGATACAGCGCTGGAATGGCTGGAATAGCGCAGTCTTGACAATATATATTGGTTATAGAATAGTTCGTAAATTTAATAGTAAACATATTTGATACGGTTAACATAACAACAACAGATTTACTAGCCTATAGCGGTTTTATCAGGCCTGATTAAAATACCGCAAAGTATGACCAGGCGGGTTTGTTGCAATTTTGAACAGTTATTCTTTATTAAATACTTCAGGTTACCTGACCGAATAACTTAATCAAATTACAATAGCAATTATTTAAGTTGTGATTATATTGAGATGCACGTCACGTACTGCCACGCTGTCACGGCGACAATGTTAGTCTATGGTTTCGTCATTTTGCAGAATATTTTTAACGATCACCACCTCTGTAAATTTAATGACGGAGAGTGCTAACTCTAATGTATTAGTATTTTGAATAATTTATTATTCATGCTAATTTCAATTAATTTTAACAGTTCCACGTGTGCGTATGTTACAATTAATTTTATTAATAATATTTTGAACAGAACCTAACCTGCAGACCATAGATAATAGACAACATTCTTATAGAAAATACATACCACCAACCGCTAAAAACAGAAAACACGCGATTTTGACATGATTGAGTCGACAATGTGTAGGCATGTAGATTAAAAAAAACGTTCATTGAGTCATGCAGGTGTCGATGCGGTGCGGTAAAACGGTGAGGTGACCCAGCGCCATCTTTAGATTAATAAAGCCTGAGCATATCTTTTTGCACAAACAACGAGTGGTCCACTGTTCAGCTGTCAAAATCAGATACCAGATTGCTTGACATATTGATTTGCCCTTTCTCGTTTCAAATTGTATTATAAAAAATTCTCAAATCAAATACATTAAAAAATTGTAAATAATATACATTCCTGTTATTCATCAGCTGTCAAAGTCAGACTAGTCATTCACACAAAAACCGGTGGTAATATAGATTCCAAAAAAATATGTAGCATTGATGTATGCATTACATTTGTAGAAGGTGTGTTAATGCTAGTGTATTATTTATCATGTAACTTATCTATTCTAATCAAACCATTCCATGTGTGAACACGACAGACGCGTCAGTATGAGCACTTTATAGAAAAATGACAGGCAACGACAGGTCATCCTTAGACAACAATGGGAGGGTCGGTAAAAGTAGGACCAGTCGTTGTGAATGTATCGACTTTCTACTTGAGTCGGCAATGGGTGACCTCATTGGTGTTCTGGTGATTTCGGCAAATTTTGCTAATTGACAATGTTTGTTTAAAGGTTCAAAATGTGCTACGGGATGTGAGCATAACATTTTTAACACCAAGAAAAACGACATTACATACTTTTTTCCCATAGCGACAGCTCACTGTGACGTCACGTGATAGTACGCGACCTGCATCTCAATATAATCTCAACTTTATAGTGTGACTTTACATACCTACATCAAACGGCGAATGGTTAAAATAAATATAATATTAATTTAAAAAAGTGCAAGTGGCTGGTTAATAAGTGAGTTTTAAACATTGATAAACAATCAAAAGGACTACATAACCTCAATTGTGTTCCAATGTCTGCGGAAGATCGATGAAGGCATCGAGATGTCGCTAATATATTCTAGTAATAGGCAGGAGGTATGTTTCATTTGCATTATTATAATAATATTGTTTTATCTCTGTTAACATAAGAACATAGTATCATCTACAATCAATTCGGGTAAGTTTGTCTATCAGCCGAATATTGGCTCACTTTTTGTCTTTGCAGGAAATAGATGGCCGTATAGTATTGAGATCAAAAAATGCCGTTTAATTTGTGGATCATTGCATTAATTTGACAAGTATGACTTGATACTTACGAGCACCTACCAGAATTTTGTAAGTATGAATTTATACGATACGATTGTAATTCTAATTTACTTTCTTACCTAAATATTTTGTATTTGTTTTATTTAGACATGAATTTGATCTTACGGCAGTCTATTTCCGATACAACATCTCTTGGTGAACTGTGATACGACCGACTGAATGCATGCGTACAAATATCCGGACACGTCTTTGCAGAACTAATTTATTGTCATGGAATACAAAGCCAATAGAGAGTATATTACAGTCACTAATATGACCCCCACAAGGGGTGTTGATAGGACCCTAGCCTGGGGGCTCGACATGGAAAAACAACAGAAAACACTTTAAATATGAGTGTCTTCGAATATTACTAATATTGAATGCGCGTTTCGTTTGAATGACAAATTTTAATCAATATTACGATACAGATGTAACTATTGAAAATAACATACATACTCTTAAAACGTGTTAAGTGTATCCCATATTTCTCCAAACTAGATAATTAAACGTTGTTACAGCTTCATCCAGAAGGCAACCTACTTTCCATTATTTGTATGTTCCCTAGTTTTCATAATATTTTAATATACCTATTAATTTGTTATATAGTATCTAACTGTTATCCTGTGTTAGTTGTAAATTTGTCAATGGTGAAAATGACCCCCACATCTTAAAGTGGGCTCCCAGACCAGGATTTTTGGCAGCCCCCTACCTATCGCTAAGGTTCAAGGCAGCGTAATGCTATACACCATGGTTTCCCAAACGGTGTTCTGCGAGGCAAAATTAAGGGCATTCCAAATATTTTTATCGATTTTCAGTGGTTTTTTAAATAAACTCGCTGGTAATAATCGAGTTGTTGGTACTTTGGATCATATAAAGCACTGGTTCGCGAGCCTCCTATGTAGTAGCCAGATAACTTGCGACCCCCCCCCCCCCTACCTCCACCAAACAAGCATATAAAGACATGTGATAAAACACACTCTAAATACCCCTACACGTGAACTTTGATTTAAAATATTAAATTAACGTATTTTTCAACATAAAAGATTAATCAAATTAAACAGCGCCACGGGTGATATTTTTTTACTGGGCAAGATGAGTGCATGAAAATGTAAATAGGAAAAAACAGAGGTCAGTATTTTATGAAGTCGCTTTATATTTTCTTTCGTTTTTCCATGCCGCCCCTAATCCCACCCCAGGCTGTCAGGCTAAACCCCTGTCAGCCGGCGCCCTTGTATTGTCAGTCATGTTGATGGGTGTGCATCAGCAGCGAAGTGTGGATGTAGGCTGTTAAGATCCGCCATAAATAGTGCACATTAAACTGTGTTAGTCATGCGTATTTGTTTTTATTAAACTAAGACTACAATTTACAGATGGTATTCGTTAGTTTTTAAAAAATCAATTAAACCCTGCTCAATCAAACCATAATAGTTTTGGTATATTTTGGGCGATAAGACAAAATTGTGCATACTTGTTCATTCATTCTACTTATTTGTTTTCGTTGGATTAAGAAAACATTATTACACATATTGTCGGTTCATTCTTTTAAATTCATTAAGCCCTGCCTAACCCAAGCTACGATAGATAAAAAATATTATTCTACCTATAAAATATTCAATGTTCCGTATGATTTAATTGCATAATTTTAGATATTTTATAGATGGATGAGTATTTTTTGTATATTATCTATTATGGCTTGATGTTCGTAGGATTTAATTGAATTTTAAAAACTAACTAACACCATCTGTAAATTGTAGTCTTATTTCAATGAAAACAAACACGTTTTACTGACAAAGTTTAGTGTGCACTATTTATGGTGGATCTTAAATGCTTACCTCCACCTTTCTCCACTGGTGTGCATAGTGCCTAGAGGTGAAACTCTGGTCACAGAAAAAAATATTCCGACGTAAAAGTATAAAACTTAAATCAATTGGATTTTAAATTATGTGCACTATTTATGATAATAATATAACTGGCAAATGCGCGCGTAAATATACTGAATTACGTACAACGCCTTGCCCTTTCTATTGGCTTTGGCAGCGTTCCGTGAACTTTGGTAGAGCAAATAATCATGTTAAATG
This sequence comes from Rhyacophila brunnea, assembly GCF_057557595.1. Taxonomy (NCBI): domain Eukaryota; kingdom Metazoa; phylum Arthropoda; class Insecta; order Trichoptera; family Rhyacophilidae; genus Rhyacophila; species Rhyacophila brunnea. The sequence continues at coordinate 21,363,404 of NW_028232904.1, read as the reverse complement.
CCTAAACAAACACAATAGTAAATAATAATTCGTCACACTAATAATTGTTTTCCTTTTCTATTTGATTTGCCCGCGGAAAGAAAATGCAAAACGTGCAGCACTGCTACCCACTGCGCAAACATAAGACAGATGCGCGGGAAAATCGTTTGACAGTAGCGTATTTGGAATAATATTGCACAAGACTAAATATTATTTATATAGTTGTAAAAATTTCCTGTTTCGTCATTTCTTTTGCTTTACTCCGTTACAAAGTGGCGAAGGGTGGAGGCAGGCTGGATCAGCTATAAATAGTGCACACTAAACTTTGTCAGTCGTACGTATTTGTTTTCAGACTATAATTTACAGACAGTGTTGGTTAGTTTTTTTAAATTCAATTAAACCCTGCGAAATCAAGCCATTATAAATAAGAGTACAAAAATACTCGTATATCTATAAAATATCTAAAATAATGCTATTAAATCATACATAACTTTGGATATTTTATAGAAATATTTTTTATATTAGTAGGTATTATAGTTTGGTTTAGGCAGGGCTTAATAAAAAAAATGAACCAACGAAATGTCTAATAATGTATTCCTAATCCAACAAAAACTGGATGTTTACCTATGAATGAAAAAGTGTGCACAATTTTGTCGTATCACTAAAAGTAACTATACCAAAACTATTATGGTTTGGTTAGGCAGGGCTTAATTGATTTTTTAAAAATAGCCAACACCATCTGTAAACTGTAGTCTTAGTTCAATAAAAACAAATACGTATTACCAACAAAGTTTAATGTGCACTATTTATGTCGGATCTTGACAGCCTACCTCCACCATTCGCCACTGCCGTTACATGATTTATAAGGGATTCGAATAAATTACAAAATCTTGAATCTAGAGTTAGACGAGCAGACTTCGATCGATAAATGTCATTTTGATAAAACATATTTTTTACCCGATCCAAGTCATACGATGGCAAATTGTCGAGCTTCTATGCTCGGCACGGCCTGTCAGTGTGACGTTTACTTTTATAATGATACCTGCTTGACTTTTTCATTGTTAACAGACAATGTATGCATTACTAAATACAATCATTATTTTTTACAATATAAAATTATTTGTTTTGATATATTTTTTAAATCTGAGGGAACACTGTTTAGTTTTGGTTTATCAGTATTACAACCAGGCGCGTATACAAGGGGAGGGTTTTCTGGTTCGGACCCCCCCCCCTCAGGAACAAAGTATTTAGGTGAACGTAAAATTACTTCTCCTAAGAGTGTCTGAGAATCGTGACCCGGATGATTTGGCTGTCGAACAGCCTTCTCGACAGATTGGCCTATGGCCCCCACAAGGGGGGAACTGACAGGGCTCGGGCTAAAGAGGGGCCCGGCTTAGCAGATCGATCAGCCAAGTGAGATAAACACACATCACAAAATTGCTGTAACAGTAAAAAAATGTCGCCTGCGGCACTATTTCACTTCAAGCGTAATAACATTAAAAAATATGTGATTGTGCCAAGTAATTTTTGATTATTGTATGTCAATATACTCGACAACTCCATAATTCAAGTGAGTTCAAAGATACAAAAAAATACACTGATTACCGTTAATTTCATCTCGAACACCATTTGGAACACGCAAATGTAGAGAGTCACACTGTTTTTAATTAACATTTGCGATAGGTAGGGGGACCCTCCAAACATTCTAGTCTAGGGGCCCGCTTCAGGATGAGGGGGCCATGGATTGGCCCCCTTATTTTCACCATTCTACGACACAAGGCTTGTGTCAGTGTAACTCACAAATAATTGGTGTAACCATCTGAAGCATCCAATATCTACTCTAATATTCTGATGCGGTGTGTCTAATAATAACATAACAGCGCGGAAGACATAATCGGACTCGATCCTAATAATTATGACCGTTTGCCACGCGCCACGCGCATTCAATGTGAATGGTACCGGTCGCAATAACTCGTAGGTCATTTTGTAGTTGTAGTTTTGTGCAATGAACCCGGAAAAGTGCTGGGGTCCACGCTTGAAGCCGGTGTAAATTATGAACCCCGCTCAATATCATTTTTCTGTGTGCGCACTTGATTTCAACATAATATGTTATGAACCAATCAAAACAACTGTCGAGACGATCGAATTGATATCTGAATCGTGTCATGTAATTGCCATTTTAACGTTGACAGATTGAGTCTGCGACTGTGCTCGTTTAATTAAAATCGTATCAAGCTATAATTATATAAGCTATAATTATAAGCTATATTATTTACTTTATTAAAAAAAAAAGGTGTATTTTAATTAATTTGAAAAAAATACAGCTCTGTCTTTTCCGTGCATAGTTCATTGCCAAGTAAATCGCTATTATTTGAGTAAGAGTTAACAAAATACTTAATATGTTTCAACGAGCATGACATTTTGTGTGCACACGGTACCGTTTATAACCGGAATTTAATTTCCCTATTTACAATACTAGGAAATAATACGACATAGGCGTCAAATCAATTGGGGAATAAAATACCCACAGTTTCTGTCATTCGTGTGCTCGAGATGTTTTTTAATTGTGCTGAATACTAGTTTGATGGTAAATTTATCATTTTTCAAATGGAAGCTCATAAAATACCGATAAATCTCATTTCATTGATTATTTTTTCAGCAATTAATTATTTATTAATAAAACTAATAAGTCTTTGTATAAATAGGTGTTATACCTCAGAGCAGCGTTGTCATATTTTCAAAGTGGAATTATAGTACAGAGCAAATTATAGTATTTGAGGAAAAAATATAGTACGCGTTGTCATCTGTTGAACATGTATAGGTATTTTGTTTTTCGGAAAAAAAATAACGGAGAATTTGAGAAACTCCAAAACCCTTTTTTATTTAGGTACCTCTTACGACCAAAAATGCTTAGGTACCGAAAAATTCAAGAAATTTCATTTTAAACCAGTCAAGGGATTTTTTTTTCGTTTTTCGAGCGATTTTTTTTCCAGTTCTCCAAATCTGCTTATATTGCAAAATTGTAGTACTTTGCACCAATTTATCGAACGGAAATATCGAATTTTTATTACTTTTTACATATTTTTCTGATATTCAAAATTATAGTATTTTGGGTGTAATATACCTGTTTTATATCGTACATAGTACACAGACCAAAATTATAGTACAGATACTATAATTATAGTACGGTTGGCAACACTGCCTCAGAGTCATAATATAAAGAGAGTGGCTATTGTTCGGCAAAATGAAGTGTCCCGTGTTTCTTGCGTACCTATGTAGAACCTCAATTGTATTATTATAAACGTAACTTTACTATGTAACGTTATAACATCATGTTGCTTCTCAGTCATCATCATCATCAGGGGCGCGACAACCCGGTGTGGGTCTTAACCTCCTCCAACAGCTCCCTCAACCTGTCCCTATACAGTGTGGCCGCTTTCCAATTCAGTTTCCCCCAGAATACGGCAGTCACTGGCAGCTCCATCCAACCAGCGAATCTCTTGCTGGACATCACTCTCTTTGCCGGTTCATTGTCATTCATACGGTGCACATGGCCTAGCCATCACAGCCTCCCAATCTGAATTGATTGAACTGCGCTGCAATCTTCGTGCAGCCCGTAGAGCTCAGCATTTCTTCTCAGCGTTGCTTCAGCAAATTTAAGCACAACATAGTTAACCATATTTTCTACTAAATTAACTAAAAACAATTACCACTAACTTTATATTTAACACAAAAACGATAAATTTCAAATTAAGTTTTTAAATGAATGTAGTCATTCAAATCAATATTTACCGGTGACGTTTACAAAAAATATTTTACCCATATTGCGGAGATAATATAAGCGTGCCGAATGCTTTCTCACTCGCACTTATGTTTCGTTTTTCTTTAGGCCTTGTGTTATACCTTTTAAAAATCATGTTTTTATATAAAAGTGCACAATACGTTGGATTTTCTGAGTTATATATTATAGATTTTTCGTTTTTAGAAATGCACTCATTGCTATCGCAATTTTCATTTTTATTTCTATGTTGTTAACCCTATGATGTTGATCCCATTTCTCTGTTGACCCGTGACACTAGATCAGGGTTGGCGAACCTTTTTACGTACCTACGCCTGCCAAAATCTCCCAAATATTATTTTTCAACTGTCTGACGTGCAGAGCAATTATGGGGAAAAATTACTTTTTAAAATATCTATTAAAAAAATGATGATGTTCTAGATGCCGTCCACAGAACATAGCAAACATTTATAGCTTTATCATTTTTTTTAAATTACGCCATACATTTCGGTCCACCAATTTTGAAACTGTTTGCCAGAATTACTACTGCTAAGTTTCACGTTTTTTTTTTTCATTTTTTGTGGGTAGTAATGAAATTATTTGTTAATGTATTACCAAATTGTCCTAATTAGTTTCATTATTTATTTACGCACAAATGGACACCAGAATTCCTACGATCAGATAAGGCATTCTCTCGCTACAGTAGTCTCAAGCATTGTAAATTGATCAAAATTAGAAGTTCGCGGCGCGGCATTCCCCGCCGCCTGATGAGGTTAGTGCGACAATATTATAATATGTTGGATCGACCTATGCAATTATATATTTAAATTAAGCTTAATGCCATACAAAGTGCCATACAAAATCATCTCGCGTGCTATAGGTTCGCCACCACTGCATTAGATATGTATTATTGAGTCACGCTTTCAATTGGTTGACTGTTAATAACCATTAAGTAATTCGTGTTTGGTGTCGCTGTTTTGGATACCATCATCACAATTTTTGTTACACTGTGTTACAAACCAGTCAACTACCCAACTAAACAAATATATCTGTCATCATCATCATAATTGTTGACTGGACAATTGTGGTAAAAAGTTAATTGCACGTCCAATTAGCTGTCATCGTTTAATTAGACATTAATAATAATTTCCATGTCCAGCGACGTTGGATCTGTCAAAACAGCACCATATGTCTCAATCAAGAATAAACAATAAAAATAATATTGTCTACGTACTCCATTATGTTATGTTTATATTGTTTTTAATAGCAAAAGGCGACAAGGTTAATATTTTATGTGTTTTCGTTGTCGGTTAAATTAAAAATATTGCACATTACATACGTCTTAATATGTCGTCTTGTTTTCCAGTGGAAGACCTTGATTGTAAATAATGCACTATTGCAAATTTACAATCAACATAAACCGGTCGAACTCATTTTCAAAGCAGTGGTATTCAAGGCATTGTGTCGCGACCATTCCCTGGGGGAGTAAAAGTAATAATTCGATCAGAATGATAGATCCCATATAGGGATTTTATCAATACTGAAATACCGGTTTCAAAAATCCAATATACTTACCGGTATTTTCGGTATTAAGAAAGCATACCCGTTTATGTTTTTCGAAAATTAATTTAATGTTATTTTTTCATTACTTACTACTATATTATTGTATATTAAATTTAATGTGTAAGTTGCATGCTGCCAAAACGCTAATAGGTTGATTGAAAATAACAAAAGTTAAATAACATCAAAACAAAATCCTTCATTGATTTTGTCACGATGAATTAACATATTTCCAAAAAAGAAAACATTCGTGACAAATATTTCCAATTAGTCGATAACTATTGATCCAACGTTGAATTTGAGAGAGATTTTCCTTTACCCGGACTTACCTATAGTATTTGTAAAAATTAGCAGTTGTAAAATATTATGATCTATACTCGAACAACATCTTCTTGGCTACGTGGTATAACTGTGAACCAACAAGCTCCTCCCATTTAGTCGACAACAGCGTCTTCCGGCTGTTGCCTAAATCTTCTTGTTGGAGAGTATACATAATATTTATAAATGTGAACATATTAAATGTACGTATGTTGCTATAAAATAGTGTTTTAGTAGATTTTAATAGCTATATTTATTGATAGATACTTGTTTTTACTATAATATGTTTTTACGAATACCGGTATTCAATAAGAAATACCGAAATACTGGTATTGATATTATATTCATTCGGTATTGCAATCCCTAATCCCATAGTTGCACCAATTTGTGACCTCAAATGCTTTCTCTCACGATCTAAAAAAATATTTTCGATAGCACCTCTGTAGTGTAACTAGTTTCAAAAATACAATTTGGATGAGTTCATTTGAATCTAATTAACTGCAGTGACGCACATGTGGGTAGGCAGATTATGCGTAGGCTTTGGGTGATTCGAATAGATTCAGTGGAGTTGATTTTTTTTTCGCCTGCGGCGTTAACGACTTAAATTTTCTCCAGGATTGTAACCCCTTCTTTATAAAAATAGCTGCCTAGGTTAATAAATTATTGTAATAAATTCTTTCTGTGAGATTATTATTCAATAATATTTTCACAACAAAATACGTATGCGAAATTTACGTATTTCGATGAGGATTAGAAATTTTCAAAGTGGGTAAGTGCTAAACTTCGGTTGGCACTAGGTACTATACCAGCGGTCGGCAACCTTTTGAGAGACTGGGTAAAAAAAAAATTTGGTTAGTGGGTAAAAGTTTGAAACAAATTTTTAATATTTTTAAAAAGCATTTTATTTTATAAAATAAAAAATATATACATATAGGTGTATATATAATATCATACGTATATTTGCATATCTATGTGTAAATACAAATTTATTTTATAAAAACATACAAATAGTAGTAATAATATTTTTATTTGTGGCTTCCTTTTTTTGAATTTTTTTTTTTTTAAGTTTTTCACCGTTTGGCAAATAGTTGTCATTATTCTAACACAGGTTTCAAGATTCTCTGGTGTTAATCGATTTTGCAGAGTATTCTGGACACATTTCATTTGAGAAAATGTTTGCTCACAAGAATATGTTGAACCAAATGCTGATAATAGAGCAAATGCAATTTTTTTAAGCATGAAAAATTTGGTGGTATGGTAGTATGATGATATTGCATTCATGTGATCGTGTTCTGTGTTTTCAAGATGCTGGCGAAGATCTTTAAATTTATTTGTTCGTAGAACTGAACATTTGAATTCAATGTATACTAATTCCAAGTTATTCAAAATATTTAAGCTCAAGCTCGTTTAAATCCACCTCATCCGGTTTTATAATAAAGCTAAACTTTGGACCATACATCTTTAAATCCTCAAATCTCGCGTCAAATTCCGTTTATAAAGCGCTGATATATTTTACAATTATATTCTTATCTACATCTTCAACGTCTTCTTATGTTTTTATTGGTGTAAAATATTTCTTGACGGTAACTCAAAATGTTGTGGTGTGTAATCCAATTACCCGAGGTTGCCGACCAATGTACTAGACTGTGTAGCGTAATATTTAAACGAAATCGAACGTTTGAATTTTGTTTTTGAACATACTGTATAACTAGGAATTTGGGGTATTATTTGAAAGTATTTACCTTGGTTCCTAGGCGGCGTTCGGTTCTCTCCAGGTTTTAGTTTTAACGTACTTGCACGTGAACAAAATTTACATGTAATTAGTAAGTGTATCGGTAGCTAAATGGATAACGCTAGCCGTCCTGAATGCGATGAATGTGTTTTCAAGTCCCATTCGATAAAAATATTTTTATAAGATTGTTTCTAATATGTATGTGAGTTTATTCAAAAATATGTTTTATATGTTCCTCTTTTTATTACACTTTCATAATAATTATAATAGTCTTCCATACTGGTCAGTTTGTTTTTTTTATTAATAATTGAATTTATGTATTAGGAAAATATTTTGTGTCACAAATGCAACCATTGAATAATAATAATTGTTTGTGTTAATTTTATTTTATAACTGATGCTTCCTTACCATTCTTATTACTGGATAATATTATGTACTGTTGCTTTTTTATGTTTTACATGAATTTAACTGTGTTTTGTTGATGCGTAGGTGCTTTCTATGAGCGATGAACTCCGACGAGCTCTCTACTCGTCCGGGGCGTCGGTGGACATGGAGTTCTGCCCGCCTGACCTCATCGGCACCACGGAAATACTCGAAGCTGAACACAGGTGAGCAATCGTCGACACTCATGAACATCACCTTGAATTTCCACGTCAAATTTGGTGTGCTTTCATGTGTGAGCTTTGTATTAATAATGAGACAACCATCCGATGGTTTTGTGAGGCAGAACGACTTTGTTTTAACGTCAACGTCTTTACAGTTCTTATACTTAACATTTTTCACCACAAAAAAAGACAAACCTATGATAGCCGTTGTTTCATAACGTCATAACAAGTCATAACATTAAAAATATCACCACATAACAGATTAATAAATAGAATTCCGATATGCTATATTCAAACACAACATTTTGATGCAGGGTTTTAAATGTGTGAATGTCCTACGAAAATGAAACACGCGTTATGCACGTGCAATAGTGTGTGTAATACACAAATATTAAATGAGCGTCAATGCATAAAATGATAGTATAGTATTCGGCGTATGACGTATTTCTGACACGTGTTTAAGTTTATCCCGGTTCTTCCTTACTCGAGTCGGTTACCTGCTTCTCCTTACCTGTTGGGTATTTCAGTTCCCAATATTGTTGAGTTCCCTGAATATCACGTTATGACTGCTCAATAGTCGCGAAATAATACACTAATGTTAAGAATTTAAGCATTCTTTGTAATGCTTCAGATACTTAATCATTTTGGTTGTGTTACGTTTAAACTAAGCGTACTTCTTTATCATCACTTTCGTGCGAAGACAGCTATTGGTTATGGTTTTTTTTCTAGTGCAAGCTAGAGTTTTTAAGTAATGTTTTTGAAAGTTATTATCAAATTTAAAACTGATTAATTACCAGACCTGCTCTGACTAATGTTGCCAGATAAAATTTTATAATCTCAGTAGATTAAAAAATAATATCAGTAAAATGACAAAAATGAATGAAAATTAACGATTTTACTAAGTGCATAACCTTTAAAGCGGGCATATTGAATATCACAAAGATATTAAAAAAAAAAAAAAAACATTTTTTCTCCTGACCAAGGTAATACTGACTATGTAATTGCGGTATCAGTTTTGCGGTTTTCTATCAAAAAATTATTTTCTATAATAATTTATTGACCCAAGGGTCTAAGGCATAAAGCCCATTGACGCAGCGAGTGGGGTGCTCGCGCAAAATTTCTACAAGTGGCGCGTAAATCATCGGAAATACAACGTAATCAAATACGCCAGCGCACACTGGATTTGACGACGCCTTGTGCCCGCCTGCCCCATGAGTCACCGTTTTTCTTTTTCTCAGCGATATGAATTAAAGAAAATACAACGTAGTCCATTCATTGAACACAGCAAGCAAAATCACGCTCCTCGAAGCGTCGTCGATAAGACGAGCGAGAAGCCATTATATAAGGACAGTGTACTCTTTGTTTAGTTATTGCGTGTCCGATTTTAATTACAAGCCCCGAGAAATAATACAATATTTTTATTGCTTTGTTATGAGAGACGCTGTAATAATAATTATTTTGTGTTTCTTGGGCCCCTTATTACATAGGTGAAGGGCAATGCGCGGGTGGGAGGGGGCCTACTCAGTAGTGAGCGCGTCGAGCGCTTTTTTGGTGGGCTTTATGCCTTAGAGTCCAAGGGCCAAGACCCAAAACGTAAGACGCGTTGCGCCTACGACAAGTAGTAGGTACGGCAATTAATTATTGCGTTATTGATTTTAACATTCTATTCATCAGCACTCAAATTATTCTTTTCAAGACGATGATTCACATGTTATAATTAATCAAGTCAATAATTAATATGTTTATAACTAGAATGCCAGTAATGATGGATTAATTATTTACAAAACAGCTTTATAATACACATGTCAGCTCTGCGTCAGGTATAGAAAGTTAATAGTGACGTATTAACATTATAAAATACTTAATAATACACTCGATCAATGAATGAAATGAGTAGTAAATTAGATTATTCTTTAAGATTTTTTTTTATTCTTCTTCTCAACTACGGCACTACAGTCACTGCCCGGTCCTCCTTCTCTCTCAAAGTCTCTTTGTAGGCTGTCAAGCCACCGAACCCATGGTTTCCCGGACTTCGTTACATACGTGTCACGTGGTCGGCCTATTAATTGCAGACATTGACTTTCGATAAATCTGACTAGATTATAGGGCTCATGATTATAGTGACAGTTGCCAAGTGCCATCCTTGCAGATTGACTGCGCTCAACACTCATCAGTTTCTGACAATCGACGAAGCTCAGGATTCATTTCGGTTGCGTTTTGATTTTATTTTGCCGTATTAGACCGTAGTCACCTATTATGTGACGGTTCCATGACAAAACAGAACAGTGACAAAACAGAATAACGATAAATATTATAACTATAACCTTTCAGGAAAAATATAAATTTAATATTGAATTGTTTTTCAATATACTTCTTTATATTTCAATATTGTTGATAGATTTTTAATAGCACATATTTTCGATACGCCATAATAAATCAAATTATATACTTACCTAATTTCTGCATTCCTAATCGCTAGAAACCCTTAAATAAACGGGACTTAACTCGGTGTTGCCGGCAAGCTTAGGATATCTCATCTTAATCAATATAATTTGTTCAAAATGATTGGGTGACTAGGTACAACGAAATAATGACCTAACCTAACCTAAATAGATTCCACAAAAACTAATGTTTCATTTTTCCCCCGGTTGTTCTGATTTGTCACTGTTCTGTTTTGTCCGGTTACCTATGTAGATTCATCAGGCTATTATATTATGTGAAGCCATTTATTATAATAAATTGGTTTAATCAATTGCAAAAAAAAATGAAAATTTTATCCATTATATTGAACATCGTAACTATAAATGCATTATTTCAATATTCAATTCAATCTCTAACATAAATTATAACCGTAGAATTAGCAAATAATTGTATTTTATCATTTTTTGAGTAAAAAACAGAAATTCCTAATTCTCCGTGGTGCAATGTTTAAAATACGATAAGGTAATATGTAACACAAATAATTATTACTTACCTGCTTTTTCACCTTTGGTTGGTTGATAAAACTATGTATTGTTTTTTTTTTCAATACACAGTTTATTCTATGTAATCATTATTATTTTGAACGTAAAACAAAATGCTCCAACGACACATTTTAAGCTGATGGCGTTTCTTATCAATAATTCATTTGATACACATTGTCAGTTATAAAAACCAGTTTTACAAATGTATCTGTAACATTGTTGTTCTGTGAACATAAGTAATTAACACTTAATATATATATAATTATACGTGGAATTAAATATGTATCTAATTATTTTTAGATAACCTAATCTTTTGTTCTGTTGTCTTTACTCTATATTGCAGGTACGTGGGGAAGCTAATTAAAATTGTGTAATTGTCGAAAAATGTCAATGACACATGGCTATTAATTTTTGTCTATGGGTGTCCAACTGGTTGACGAGAGAGCGATTGTCAGTGTTTATGATTAATTAAATCGTCTCTACGTGCATAATGCCCGTTTCAGACGGGATACCGGTGTCGCGCTGTCGACGCGTGTAAGGTACACTTTTCCGTCGGCCGCTACAATCTCAAGCCGCCGATACACTTGTTTTTATTACCGCAGCCAGTTTTATGTTGTAATTTATAACGCGAAATTATGCGATGACTCATTCGCTCTGGGCGTTCATAAACATAATACAAAGGCCTCTTTATTCGAATACAAAGGCCTCCTTATTATATACGAGCGCGACACCGGTGTCCCGTCTGAAACGGGGGTTGCTAAACCGGCTAAACTATCCTAAGAGCATTAAGTATGTTAGTTAGTTACATGGAAGGGGTTTGGCAATTAGAATATTATGTACTTTTTTGTCAGGACCTGAGTCAAGAATGATTTGCTGTTTTAACAGCCTTTTCAACAGACTGGCCCCAACTCTTCTCGTATTCTACGATATGCAAGGCTTGTGGCCAATGGAAACCCCGTATCACTCATAAATTGGTACTACTATCCAATGTTTACTGTAATATTCCGATGCGTCATATTTAAAAGACAAGACGGCGCGGACGACACAAACAGACACTAAGACCCGTTTCACACGGGACACATGTGGCAAGCCACCGGCGTGGCGAGTGGCCGTATTTACGCATAACTGAATGGGCGCGTTCAGACGGGGGCACACGAGTGTAGCATTCGTTTATATGTAAATGCGGAAACTCGTGTGAAACGGATCTAAGTCATTTGATTTTTCAATCGAAAATAGGTGTCTGTTTTAGAAACATGGCGAGCACTGTCCTTACAATTAATGTCTCGTAAAGTCCACGTCGCTATAGGATTGGTTTGTCGAATATCCGTTATCGATCTTTTAATGCAGAATGATTTTTTGTATCTAAATGGACCAGGACTATCCTTTTCTTTATATTGCTTTGTAATGAAAACAGCATTCATAATATGCTGTAAAAACAACAATTTAAATACTTTCATGTATTTAAATTTAGGATAATCAAATTTGTTTTTCGTCTCCTGAACATATTTGACATTTGGTCTATTCGACAAACCAATCCTACAGCGAAGACTTGTAATGTTTTAAATTATCGTTCATAATGACTGCAGCAGTCATCTTTAAAACAATTATTATTGTCTGTATGTAATTAATTTTTATAACGACTAATAATGATTCATTATTCTATAGGCGTCTCCAATTAAAATATTATTGACTACTCACTAGACAAAATAGACCCATTTTGTATTTTATCTGTCGCGAATGTCAGCCAATGTCAATGTTATTAAAATAGGAAAGAGTGGAATAAAAAAAAGTCAATTAATTTATTAAGATTCTCATGCTCTGTTCTGTAACGCAACTGGTTAATAATTTTGCATTGTTTTAAATGATTAGCTGGCTCAATAATAAATCAATTTGTTTAACAGTGTTTTAATTGGAGTTTTACTCTTGTAAACAGTTCGTTTTATGTTGGCAGTTTTATTGGACGAAATCGAAACAAACATAATGTTTTAGTACATATCGTCACTGTTCTGGCAGAAGACACTAATTCTATTGAGTTAGTTATACCAAAATGTTCCTTATTTCTTTACCGTCTGGAAACCTTCTTAAATAAATAAACAGTTTTTATTTTAAAGTCATCCTTTTTACAATTGCTTAATAAACTCACATGATAGACCATTTCAAACATTTTAACAACTTCAAAGTCAAATTACTCAAAACTAGTATTCTCCAGTTAGTGTGTTCTGCCAGAACAGAGACGATATTATATACAGTATTCCTAACTGTCGTTAACTAAATTATGGCAGAAAGAAGATACGCAGGTTAGCAGAAAAATATTAGAATTTTAAAAAAGTAATTTTTATGTCAACAAAAATTATAAACAAAATGGGACATACATGTAGCTGGGAATTTGTAATTCTATATCTCTACGCGTACAATTAAAAAATATTGGTACCTAATTACCATGTGATCATCGCAAAAATAATATCATATATCGACTACCTCATGGAATAACACACTAACTCTAAATTATCAACTTTTCAGGAAAGCAAAAAACCAATCAAAAAAATGTGTAGCAAAATCCGTTTATTTTATGCAAATATTATTTAAATTATAATTTATATCTTAAAAATAATAACAATAACTTGTGATACCAACTACAGGTGGATTATTATTCCATGTTATTTAAGATATTACAAAAATTTTATATAATCATAACTCTACTTACGAGTATTATATTAATCAGTATTTTGGGTGTTTTTCGAGAAAAAAATCCAAAAAAAATTGGCCGGTGTGGTATTTTTTTCTATGCAACAATAGCTTAAAAAACATAAAACACACTATTTTGAGTTGGTGCATTATTCCACGAGGTAGTCGAATTACCAAATGATTTGGACTATAAATAAATAGAAACTTAGGGTTAAAGCACACCGCGAGTGGCCGTCTGATGCTCAAAGCAAGTGTCGTTTAGGCCCGTTTCAGACGGGACACCGGTGTCGCGCTCGTAATAATAAAGGAGGCCTGTGTATTCTAAAAAAGGTGGCTTTGTATTATGTTTATGAATGCCCCAGAGCTAATGAGTGAACGAGTGCCCGGTACACTTTTCCATCGGCCGCTACATTTTCAAGCCGCCGATACACTTATTTTTATTACCGCAGCCAGTTTTATATTATAATTTATAATGCGAAATTATGCGTTGACTCATTGGCTCTGGGGCGTTCATAAACACAATACAAAGGCCTCCTATATTATATACGAGCGCGACACCGGTGTCCCGTCTGAAACGGGCCTTAGGCTTCCTTCGCAGTGCGCGCATCGCCCAGCCGCTTGCAGTGTGCCCTTTTGACATTTGAAATTATTTTGTAAGCTCATGAAACATGGTAAAGTTTGTAAACTCCACAAATATTAATATCGCTCAGTTTCATTCCGATTTCCTTTCATATATAATGGCGGCCATTTTGTATGTTTATTGTGATCACTTACTTGGGTATCTACTGTTATAAACTGTTTTACACAAATTTTACATAATTTTTCATATAAATAATAATGCCAAAGTGTAGTATTCATTATTGACTGTTTATCTACTGACCGTGACGGGTTGTCTTTTTATACGCCCTGCAAATTGGTAAATAAACATAGCAGTAGTGTGAAGTTCCCTGCAAATGAACCTGCAATGCGAAGTCAATTAGCCGACTTAATCAGTGGACTTGTTGTCCTTTTTTGCTTAAATTTCATATATTTAGGCTCAAACTTTATAGAAGAAGGTTTTTTCAATAATTTTGACAATATAGTGTTCCTAACTGTAATTAACTAAAATAATTACAAGATAAAAAGAATTATATGCAACGTTTTTAAATTTTCTGTTGAATCATATAAACTTGACTTGACTAGCTTAAACGATCAAAAAAATTTGTACTTAATAGAAATACTACTGAAATGTCATATTGATTTCCATAGTAACGCACGTATATATTAATATTAATAATTTAGTTGCTGGGACCCACTTAGCAACCAATAATAGTTTTACTTTTTACGGATTTCTTCCGAATTAACTTTTCATAAAAAACAGAATTAACTGAAAATGAAATCAATTCTACTTAAAGATGGCTAAAAGTATTGAAAAAATGCATTGGCATCGTGTTCTGATATATTCTAAAAGTTTCAAATGTCTAGTTAGTCGGGAAGTTAGTTAAAAATCGATTGCAAGATTTGTACCGGACAAACAACCACCGGACAAATAAGAATACGAGCTAAGAAAAACGTTGTAGAATGACAGTGCTAGAGAAGATTTGGGAAACCAGCATTTAAACTAAGTAATTTTTATGGAAGCAAAGATTGTGGAAAAATGTATTTTATTTTTCGGAATTCAGGGAGGCCTGAGCTATGTGGTAAGTTTGGCCCTGATCATAAGTTTAGTTTTTACTGTAAATTAACCTGCAATATGATTTTCTTAAAGTTTCTGCCGACAATACTTATCCAATCTATTGTGTGTGTTATTTTCAGAGAGAAGTTATGCGGCTATCTGCCGGCGCGAGCGCAGGGCTACATGTGGTCGCTGGTCTTCTCCAGCTCGGTCCACGGCTTCTCCCTCAACTCCATGTACCGCAAGATGCAGCGGGTCGACAGTCCAGTGCTGTTGGTCATCCAGGATACCGCATACAACGTAAGCGACACTTTCATTCGGGCATCGCTCATATCAGAACACTACTACTGTGACCGCACCAAACCTAAATTCGATATAAATAAAAAGAATTTCAAGTTATACACATTATTAAATTGTGCAAGTATATTGAGACTTAAAAACTTACTTACTTTAACCTTGATTAAAAAAATTTAATCAAGGTTAGTAATGACAAAGGCCAGTCGCCAATATTTGTGAAATTGTTGCATGACTATTAGTTAACTTCATTGTAATTAGGTAGGGTGCAAGTGATAAAATTGGTAAACTACATTGGCTGGAATCTGGTGGATGTATGACATTAATACGCAATCATTCAGACCGAAAAAAATTTGTAATTGTTCTAAACATCTTTATTTGAATTTATGAAATTCTTATGCGGGCCCCCACATATCGCTACGATTCAGGGCAGTAGAAAATATAAAATTTGTGTTATTTTCATTCTTATATTATTTTATGCAAATCTACATGTAAATTACATAATATTTCAGGACTATCTGAAGAGATTACGGTATTTTAAACTATCACAACCATAGAGATATTAAATAAAAAGAGTGGCACGGAATCGGCTTTCTCATACAACTGAATGAAGCAGGCCAACATTAGCCGACAACTTACGAGAAATAGCGACACGATAAATAAAATTCATTGCATCACGGAGGATTTACCTTGGTCATTATAATGTACCCATATAATATAATGTTAACGTGGAAATTTTGCCCCAACTTGATTACCAGCCCGCCTCATCATACCAGCCTGCTTCACCATACTTTCATATAACCTGCCGCCCCTAGATCACAACTGTCAAAGCTCGACTTTTTTACTCGTTCGTTGATTGTCAGTTGATCAGTAGCAGAGCATAGACAAATCGGACGATTTATTATCCTCAGACTTTTGCGCTCGTCAATAGAGCACCTGCGTAACAGATAATGTTCTTGTTAGAATAAAATGACATAGTTCAAAATTCATATTTGCTCATCGTTTAGTTCCCTGGTGTAAAATCTGCAGCTAAATTAATCATTTCAGTTTACCATTGACTACTGTTATATTTAGGAAAAAACACAACTTTAAATTTAAATTAATGTGCAAATTACAGAAAATCAAATTTTCATTTTGCAGGTATTCGGAGCCCTCACATCCTGCGCTCTGCATCCATCCGAGCACTTCTACGGCACCGGAGAATCCCTCCTCTTCTCGTTCTGCGCAAGTCCCCCGCAGCAGGCGACATCCCCTGCCAGAAGGGGCCCCCATCCCTCTACCGGGACCTCGCCTCCTCCTCATTCCCCCAACACCACACTCACGGCTACTACGGACGGAGGTGCAATCCCCCAGGAGAGTGGGACTGCAACGGATGAGGCGCCCGCTTCACCAGCAGTTGGATTCCGCGTCTGGCAGTGGACAGGGGACAACCAGTACTTCATTAGGGGGAGTAACGATAATATCTCCATCGGGGCCGGAGAGTGAGTCATCTCTCTAATAATTAACGAGCCACCGGTTCAATCAATCAATCTGCTTGGATCCTGGGCATAAACCTAACGGATCGATTGAACACCTCGCATACTATCAATACCTCAAAACATAGGGCCAGATGCAAAGATGTCGCCATTAAATTAACTTAACTAACGACCAAATGCCTAGTTATACTTACTTATATTTTTTGTCAGACAGTTATAACTGCAGTTTTTTCACTTTTTAAGTTTTCTGTCATATGTTCCAAATTGTACATTCTTTGATGTGGCAAAATATTAGAGCTGCAACTTTATTGGTCACAAAGTGACATTAAAAGATATCTGCATCTGACCAGGAGGCCGATTTCCGAATGAAGCACTGCAAAACACGTCACCGAACCGCTTCGACTGAACCATGTAAAATTTTTACTTTTACAGGAGATATTGTATGTATAGAGCTTTGAATGGAATAGAAAAACGAACCATAAGTGCGAGTGAGAAAGCATTCGGCACGCTTAAACCTCCTGTCCATGCGTTAGAGTAAGATAGAAAGTAAGCATGTCATGACGGAACTGTTTGTCAATTTCATGGAAATTAAATAATATTTTTATCCATTTTGGTAATGACTTCATATTTAATCAGTACTTACCCATTAACGTTGCATTATTAAACCATTCATTGTTGAAGTACGTAGCCAATTAATCTTTAAATAAGCTAGTTACGTCTTACTGTATTTTGCAAACAAATATGTGTGTTTCTGTATTACACAATCACAATAAATACTTAAATGAGGATTTAAACACAAAATAACACTTTCAACGGTAATAGTTATATGTAAAAGACAAAACACAATAGATGTAAATATAGCTTTCTGCAATATTACGTTGACATTATATCTGACGTTTACTGTCAGCGCCTCTAGCAGCAACGCATGTAGCTCAATCTCACCCGTAGTCGACAGTGGCGGTTGACTTTTAGTATGCTACACTGAAGTAGGTTTGCGTAATGTTTGCGCAACTGGTCACTTGTGCTTCATAGTGCTTTATTCAGAAATTGGGAGATGTGAAAAAAAGTTGATATGGTAAAAAGATAATATTATATCAGCATACAAGATAAATAAAACTTCCATATTTTTAAAAGAAATGATTTAAGGTTTGTGTTGGAATGCTAATGTTTTTTACCGAAATATAATATTAACTGATTTGAAGATAACACCTCGGACACATAGTTGTTTGTAAATTTTGATATTATTAGTATTGTACAGATTGTACAGATTGTACAGATTGTACAGATTGCTGAATTGGTAAAACACATTAGCCGGAATCCAATGGATGCATATTGTGCTTGTACAATTTCTCAGTACAATTTTTTTCAAATACATTTTTTCTGATAGGTATGAGGTTTCTGAGGTGTTCCATATTATGTATGTACAATAACGTATGCTGCATTCTTAAATCTTGTGATTAATTATTGTGATTTGTGAAATTTCCAGTGGCAAATTTGGTCTTTGGTTGGACGGAGACCTCAACCAAGGCAGGACCCAGTCGTGCACCACGTACGGCAACGAGCCCCTCTCCACCCAGGAGGACTTCATCGTCAAGATCCTGGAGTGCTGGGCCTTCATATAATCCCTCCTGCAGAGTCAGGTGAACCGGGGACACTACCAAAACTATTCAAAAAAACACACACACACCGTATTCGCTTAGCCAACTGTTACGATAAATAGCAAAACGCTTCTGACAACGTGTGGACGCTTCGTAAGACGTGCCGTATCGGCCTCGCGTCGATGCCGTAGCACTTATTGTCAATATTATGAAAGAGAGAAAGGAAAGAGAGTAATATTTTGATGTATAATATATACTAAATAACCTAGATGTTTTTTAGGATGAGCAAATATGATATATATTAGAAATTGCAGTTATCATCGTCGACAGTGTAATGTTAATATATAATATATATATATATATTATATATATATGTAATAGACGCTGTTTTAATGGTGCATCATCATCGTGTTGTTTGTAGAATGGAGACATATTTTCGGGGAATAATATAATTGAAATATTCCGGTGTTTTTTAGATGCGGCGATAGGATTTCGGGGGGTTACGGTCAAACGGCCGCGTCGCCGTAGCCGCGCTTCGGGGCTAGGACGCTCGAGCGAAGGGGGGTCACGGTTGTAACAGTAAACGTTACGGAGATTAGGGTTTTCTCGAAATAACGCAAAGTATTCGTAGAGTTTGAGGTTAGGTCGGTGCGCCCGCGTCATCTGTGGCATTATATATTGCACTCTGTTTGGGGTTTACGCAAAAATATGTCACCTGTTGCATGTATGTTTTTCAGTCGGCAAACTGTTTTACAACTTGGCCAGTGTCTTTCGATGAAAAGAATCTATGTAGCAAAAATTAAATGAACTTAGGATGTTGTTACATTGGTTAGCATGGAATTGTGAGCTTGTTACATAGGATGTTGTTGATTGATTAAGTGAACTGTATTATCAAATGCTGTTGCTGTAATAATTTGGTAATGTAAAGTCATTTTGATAATAAATTGTAAAATTTGAAGCCCTGATGGCATCAAACGAGGTTGATAATTTTTGCGTAAAGATTTTTGAAATTATTAAGCTTAGGACAGACTAGGAATAGTACAATTATTTTTATTTATTCAGGATAGAATTATTATATTAGTAATTGATTTTTAGTTTAATTTTAATCGTTACGTAAGCCATTGAAAATTTATATTCATAATCACGCGTTATCATAATGATATTTAAATTTTAATTTTCTACTCGCGTGAAAGAGGATGAATTTTTCAATACGATCGAACGAACGCACGTATTCATATTAATATATTATAAAATATGATGGAAGACGGTAGCACAATGTGGAGGAATTCATCTAGACTTAGCGTAAATCAATATCTGAGCAAACTTTTTTGGTGTCAATTAGATTGTTGCATTATTAATAATAAGGAGTACATTGTATACATGTATACAACATAATTGTATGATTCTATGTGTGTCATTAATATGGTGTCAGTTACGACAGTGTCGCACTATTTGTCAGTTAGAACCTTGTAGATTTGAATTGGGGACGTCAGTTATGACATTGTTGCACTTTATTGTCAGATTGAAGATTAAATTTATCGGATAGATTTCTGGAAGCCTGTAACAACATTAATGCACCTTTTTGTCAGTTAGAACCTTGTAAATCTTAATTGATCAATCAAAACATTATTGTATTTTTTTGGTTTATTCGTAAGATGGAATCGAGGAAGTCGTTTACAACATTAATAATGCACTTTTTTGTCAGGTAGAACCTTGTAGGTTTGAATCGAAGATGTCGTTTACAACATTGTCGCACTTTTTGTCAGTTAGTACTTTGTATTGCGGAATTGAAACGGCGACACTGATTGCATTAACACGCTTTTCTCGTTTTATTGAATGTATAGTGATATATCGGACACCAGTATTTGTTAAAATAATAGTGTTGCCATACTATTGCCTGTACGTTTGCAATATGAACTAATCGTTAGTGCTATTTGTTACATGATTATCATCAAAAAATATATATATATTAAAATTAGTTTCAAAATGTTTATTATGTGTAACTCTAATAATAATATGTTAGTCGATATGATATTACGGTGACTGTCATTTTATAAATACTCAACTATTAGATAACACGTCATTATGTGTCTATGTTTATTTATTGTCTATGTACTAAATGTGGAGATATAATATTATACCCGTTAATCGTAAAGCCATAGTCTCTCGATCATTCATAATATTGACACATTCAAATAAACAACTTTTAAAACCCGTATGGTATTAAATGCATCTGATATAATAGGTATTATGTATCAATTTTTTTTTAACGCAAATGATCCAAGTGCCAAAAAATAGAAAAGTCTTAAGTGATATTTTTCGTTATAATTATTAAATCTATTGCTGTCCTTATCACATTAATATAAATAATAGGACCTATTTAGCGTGAGTATATTTTCATATTATTTTCGGAGGCTTTTTTTTAATTTGATGTAAATCGAAGTAGCAAAAAAATTGATATAAATTGTTTGAATATAATGTACCTGTCGAGTGCAGATGTTCCCGGATCCTGTGTTTTAGTTGTTATAAAATAGTAGGAATATCATCAAAGTAATCTATATTTCTTGAGTTGTTCTTATTCCACGTCATCCGGATTACCTTCAATTGTAATTTAGTAAAAATAATGAGTTTGTTTTGTGATGTAGGTACCTAATAAAATTTAAACTCTTCTTTAGGACGATTGCCACAGTTTCTTAATATTTCAAAGTATGGAAAGAGTTACTAACTGTATCGGTATTCATTTCTATATAAATTCGTTTAGGACTTATATGCCTCGAGATTAACATGAAGTTCTAATCGATAATTCGAGAACTCGGTTACTGTAATGCGGGCGGGACGGTGTAGCATTAGACTGGGTCTAGAGCAGAGTGCAAAATACAAAATGGCAAGATGGCGCTAGCGTTCACGACTCTGGGATGGGTATTTCCGAATTAATCGAACGCGCGTCAAAAGGGACTAAATACACAAAACGTCTGATTATAGAATAAGAAATTTATTAAAAAAAAAACTGCAGTTAAAAATTCTGGTCAGATTCTATTGTATTCCGTATGTTCTTCACTCGGCTGAAGATTGTACTATTCATTTATGTCTTTTAACGCTACAATATATTGAGACTAAAATTATTAAAAAGATCTAAGTGCTTTTGGATTATTGTACTCTTAACAATACCATTAAAGTAATTACTCAATATATTAAATTTATATAAATACACTCGTTTTTGGGAGATCGCCTGTTGGGAAAACAGCAATATTTTACTTTTCATATCAAATGTCGTAATATTTTTGATGTTAATTTTATATTAACATACTTCAACATCCTAATGTAGCCCATGTCGCTGATAATATTTGATGAAAATTGTTCTTTCCGGCAGGCAAATCTTGTGTAAAACTTTTTTTTTTAAAACAATATTTAATGCGTTAACGATTTGAAAATTTTTGTTAACGATATTTGAAAAGTATTTGTTAACAATGTTTGAAAATGATTGTTAACAATATTTGAAAATTATTATTAACGTGTTTGAAAATGATCGTTAACGCACTCGCAGTCAGTTACAGCATCACGGTGCGTAAAAATAGTACGCCCAATAATCAATCGTTAAAAC
Source organism: Rhyacophila brunnea (assembly GCF_057557595.1). Classification (NCBI taxonomy): domain Eukaryota; kingdom Metazoa; phylum Arthropoda; class Insecta; order Trichoptera; family Rhyacophilidae; genus Rhyacophila; species Rhyacophila brunnea. Next base: position 21,341,162 of record NW_028232904.1, on the reverse strand, counting down.
AATACGAAAATATGAACCTTAGGAGCTATCAGTGTATTTGGGTAAAGATTATAAAAAAACTTTGTAACAATCATTACGTAGGGATAACTAACGTCTTCTTCTTCTACTGCTACTTGATCTTTGACCGCGCGTGTTGCCGTTTTGGCCCGCGGAAAAAGTGAAACAATAATAAATTTGTATTTTGCATAAGCGAAACTGAACTTGGGTCACGCTAATCGGTAATAGCCGTATGTTCGTTCTGCTAGTGTTAATAAATCTTCTTCATTTTGTACTCAATGATACGTTTCATAATTTTATCACAAGGCTTGGTAAATTGAAAAGTACAATTTTCAATCCAATTGAGAATTGTATCCAGAACCCTATCAACTGCTAATTGTATTTATTTCCAAATTAGAGACAATCTAATCACAAGCATGAGGAAAATTTTGCTTTTTAAATATAAATATTAAATTTCTGACAATCTCTCATTTCCATAAAACGAATTGAGGATCTGAATAACTCAGATTTTTCCATGCACAAAAAACAGGGAAAGGGGCTAAGTGACTAAACTCATTTATTCTCATTTTCAATTATTGTTCGGTTGGTCGTTTAGGTTTGTAATGACGGTGTTTTGGATGGCCCAATTTCAGTTTCGCTCAATAATTAGCCCTCTGACCAAATTGTTCAATAAAAAATAATAACACTCAATATTCGTCTGTGTAAAAATTAATGAATTGAAGAAAACGTATAAACGAAACATTTCGTAATACATAATATTGTAAAATATTTATATAAAACATTATAATATAATAATATACATATATTGTAATATCAACTAGCGCATAGCATGATTGAATTTGATATCAGGAAGTTCATAGAACTCCATTACTACTCTTTACATTATTATAACTGAAGGTATATAAAATAGGTGTTTTCGTTTTTAGACAGTAAATAGATTATATTCGATGGCCATTTTTAAGGCGCTGCCGCTTGCAAAAAATATAATATATATCAATAATAGTGAAAGGTTCCAAGTGCCAATTGTTTCCAGAAACAAGTCAATTATCAATATTCACAAAGTAGGTCTAAATAAATAATTGAATCTTTAATTAGTCCACATTACACGTAGAAGCAATGAATAGAACTTATTATGTGATATAAGTCTTTGTTGCTCCTGAGATACGTTAGATCTTTGTTTTATTCAATGTATATTTTGGCACTTGGAACTTTTTACTTGTTTGTTTTTTTGTTCCTGTTTCCGTTTTGTTACAACACAAATCGAGTCAAAAAATATACTATCTGAAAATGATGATGTATCATGTTAATATTAGTAAGACGTTGTTATTTTATTTTTCTTTTTGGCTTTTGAATAAAGATGTAATTATTAATAAAATTATTATTGCTCTGTAAAAAGAATTAAAAAAAAAAACAAACTCTTAAGAGGTGTGTAATTTAAAGTATGTAATATTAAAAGAAAATTGTGCCATTTCATTTTTTTTAGTTAACCTACCATTTGTGTTCAGTGCATTGTTGTTAATTAGAATTCTTTCTTCTTTTGTTTCTTAAATAATTCACCTGCGTCGGGTGTTTTTGTTTTTAGCTCTTTTATTTTATTCACAAATGCCAAATCGAAGATCGCAATATTTGTATTGTCAATACAATCGAATAATACACACATTTTTCGATGTTCCAAAATTCTTGTATTGCGGTGAAAGGGCTTATATACCATGCTTCTCGGCCGCAAAAGTCCTATCCACCGTAACGGTGTGATTGTAAAAAAAAAATATTTCATCACAATCTCAAACTGTTTATTTTTGGTGTGTGGCAACACTCATGTTTCTTGTCATTATTTGTACATTGTTAGAATTAAATTAATTTCGAAGCGTAGATTCTACGAGCTGGGCACACTTGTGTATAAAAATGGTGAGTGCGCTTGTTAACTAGAGAGCGCACGTGTGTATGTAATATTGTATGTAAAGAGTTATATATTTGAGCGAGAAACGAGATATATATTTATGTATATTTAATATTATTATCCGCTGCTGTTTTGAGTAGACATTTTGAAGTAGTGTGGCACTGTTTACAAAGCTCTTGACGCATGTTCCATATTAAAAAAAAATTATGGATCATTTATTTAATTCTTGGCACAAGATATGAAATATGACGTTTGCCAAATGGCTGTCACTGACTGTGGCGGGTTCTCATTAGGTATACAGCAAGTGCATTTCAATAGTGTCCGTGTCATGTTATCAAATGAAAAAAAAAATTAACAACATTGGAATTGAAATGGTTCTAGACGTGGGACGTTCATGTACAACTGATTAAAACTACATTAGTCAGAGCCTGTTCGTAAATCAGCAGTGCACCATCACCATGTCTCATGACTGACTCATGAATTCATTGCTAAAAGCTCTGTTTCTAAAGTCAGAGAATGCCTGTGAAACAGTGAACAGCTTTTGTACAAATGTAATATTATACCGTTTCATGACATCATAAGCAAGTTTTCATGATTCATCGCTTGATGACATGATTGTTTCTTCAATAGTCATGAATGACGAAGATTAAAAAGCAGACTTGCGTGTTACAATGATATTGCGCAATACAATCGTATTTCCTACTGACTCAAATGAAGTAACCTGTCAGAACAGATCTAATTGAAGAAAAGTGACTCGATTTCCGTGGCTAAATGGTTCCCACATCTTTAAAACAACTGTCCTAAAGTAATAAATATTAATGGCATTTTGTTGGAAATATGGTAGTTTTATTTTCACATTCAATCTAATATATCAAGCAACCGCAATTTACCGTAACATCCCACAAAATAGATTATCGTTTTGGTATATTATGGTGCAGAATGGAACATGCGCCGAAAGCTTTGTCAAATAATGATGATTTATGTCGAAAAGAAAAACAAAAAAAAAAGAAATTATGAATATTATATTAACCAACCACATTACGCTTCACATAGAGAGAGACTCATATTGTTACATTATTATGATTAAATGAAAATGATTAACTAGTTATTAAAAAAAGTGTAATCTGTTTTATTATTGTATCATTACTGTAATTATTATAATTATTATTCATTGTATGTTTGTAAAGATGGCAACAAATAATTATTATTGACTAACCTTCAATAAAATATAATATACGATAGCGATTTATTTTTATCGAAGAATTCTACCAATTAAAGAAGGTCATCTGTACATTCTCAGAATAAGCTTAAACGTGTAAATCTTTGTGCATTACCGGATAGATGGCAGTATGTAATTATATTGTATTATAAATAAATAATAAAAATATATATTATATTTTTATCAATGGTCACGTACTATGCCTTGTAATTTTGAATTCTCATTATTTTTATGCATTAAAAAAATACTTTATTGAAGGTCTGTCACTCATACTATGTTAAAATAAAGAAATATTTTTCAAGTCTATTATAAATCTGCCGCTGTCGCGTATTATGTGACGGTAATTATTACTGACAAATTAAAATGTTACGAATATTGGTTTGAATGTCTGCTAAATAGTAGTTTTATATTAGTCTTGTATGTGGAATATTATTTGAAGTGTTTATTTTGTCAACACGTAAAATTGTAACGTGCCAAAGGACACTTTGGTGTTAGATAAAATTAAAATGTTGCCAGTATATTATTATTAATTAATTATTATCAATAAAAACTGTTCTGTGTTTTAATTTTCTCCCATATTTATTATTTTATTTTTTCTCTGCTTCGTTTTTTGTTTTGTTTTTTTTTAGAATGTTAAAAACATCTCTCAGTTTTTTTTTTTAAATGATTCATGATATTATTATTGTTTATGGTTAAATAGTTGTTATCTTATAATTAATATTGTGATTTGGGGATTCAATTGTAACAGAATCTTAGTAGTCAAAATGTTACATAGGCCCTTGAGGGCGGTGTAATCAAATTCGGCTTTTATAATTGATTAAATTAAATCCTGACATCCTATCATAATATTTCTGTAGTTATTATAATGTTAATTTTTTTTTGTATATAATAGAAAATACATCATAACCAAATGTTAAATTTTTGTTTTTTTTTATTTTTCTTTTTCATTTGCTTTATAGTCATTTTGAAAAAGAATCTTTCCCATTATTTATTTCATTTACTTTTTTTCCTCTACACCAATTACAGGCAAAATATGATAACTCTATTTATTTAATTTTAACCATTTCCTTGCGTACAAGTTCCATGCTGTTCAGGCAAAACATGGTTAATTATTAAATTAAGGTACATACTAAAATCCTCCAATTCTAAGATACAATAAATCCTTAAGGATATTCAACTCGATACTGACATAATCACGACTCGGAAAACTCAACAAAGACTTAATCCAGAGTTGAAAGTTAAAAATTCGACTCTTAAACTCTTACTCTCGAATATTAAAGGCGAATGAATGTCGCTTTACCAAAAAAAAAGAGAGTGATTTTGTATTGGCGCTTACGAAAATGAAACATAGGCATATTGGATACACGTATCAATTAAAACTCTGGCGCTATAAATAGTATGGATTCTGTGCGTCGTGTTGACGACTTTCTGAATTACACACTTATGCAAAATCTATCTTGCATGTTGTTACACATGTCTTTTCCAACAAAAAAATGTTGCATCAACACTGTCCGACAGCAAATTAGGTTACATGTGTTTGTGAATGCCAACAGATCCACATCGACAAAATTGACGTGTCATGTGTTGAATTTGTATGTGTGTATAAAAATAACAATACTGAAGTTATCAAGTTTAGTACGCGAAGGACACTCATATTTTTATTTTTTTAGCAAGTTATCATGTTTTGTCAAAGAGGTGATAATAGGTATTTTACGTTCCGGAGATGATACATATTATTTATAACTTTGTGGCATCTATGGTTGAAAGAATTACGTTCAGAAATATGTTTAATATTATAAAATCATATTAAATCCCAAAATACAACGATTTTAATATTATAAATGAATGTTAACTGACAAAAAAAAAACACTTGTGCTTATTCTATGTGTCATATTATTATCATAATTGTCTGTTTAAACAAATGTAGCGTGACATTATTAAAAAAAAATATCGGTGTTAATAAATAAATGTTGCATTATGTCGCTAGGTGAACTATTTAAATATCGGATAATAACACGCGCATTCATAACACAATTATGTCAATTTTTTAGTCGTTGTGATATGATCGACGAAATGGCGAAGGTATTTTTTGCATTCTTAAAATGGCTGCCACAGGCCAGTGAATTTTCTCTACCGTTCCGCAAGCAATAACTGAGCATCTGTCTGGTAAACTTACACCGTATTTAACTATACAATTTATGTATTTTGGGTCTAAATTACATATATTCATGACGTATGTTAGATGGTCAGTTATTGCTTTCAGAAAAACACAGTTAGTTCCTTTTTGCACTTATTAACCTCTTACAAAACTGAAAATTTGTTATATTAAAATGGCCGTCTTATTGTTGTAATATGTCATATCATAAAGTATTATATCCTTAAATTTAATATAAAGCTATTTTACGCAAAGACAATTGCTACAAAACTTTGTTTTTTGCTCCTAATAACATTATATTTGCTATAATTATTATTCTTTTATAACTGGGCTATGTTATGTGACATGATAAATGGACTTCAATATTCAAACCGTAAATATGCCTCTGAAACTAAAACATTGTAACTCAAGTTACTATATAATATGTACATAGGAATTTAATATTCACTTTACTTCGATTCGATTTAGACTTTTTGGTGAAGTAGATATTACAGACATACTAAGCGTCAGTGGCAAAGAGTTGGCTGTTAAGATTCGACATACATAGTGCACCCTAAACTTTGTCAGTCAAACGTATTTATTTTCATTGAACTAATACAACAATGTGTAGATAGTGTTTAATACAAGCCATAGTAGATAACAGTCATAAAATATTCGTTTATCTATACAATATCTTAAATTATAAATATTTCTTATTTATGATGGTTTGGTTAGGCAGGACTTAATGAATTTTAAAAAACTAACTAACTACTACTACACTCTGTCACGCGCCAACGTTGATGCATAAGGCAAGCACAAATACGATCCACTTGTCAGACCTGTAGCGCGTAAGGGAGGGCTGGCCACGGTGACGGAACCCTTAAGGCTGTGAAGCATCTTCATGATTACCTCAATCACCGAGGGCTGATGTGTCTGCTCAGGAACTCAAGTATTTGTAACATGGTCGTACCAGTGTACCAAAACCATCCATAATATTAATTAATTCAGTAAAAACAAATAGTGTGCACTATTTTCGTCGGATCGCCCATAGCATATCTAAACTAATATGGTTCGGTTTAGGCAAGGCTAAATTGATTTTTTAAATCTAACCAGCACCATCTACAATTTGAATAAATAGTTCAGTGAAAACAAATAAGTATGACTGACAAAGTTTAGTGTGCATTATTTATGTCGTATCTTAGCAACCGACCTCCACCGTTCAAATGGACTTAAGAATGTAATGAAATATATTTTATTGTATGAGATTCATACAATAAAATTAGTTAAAACATAGCATGGTCCAGTTAATATTATAAAACTCATAATGACCGTATTAGTTAATTTAAATTTTTTTAATACTATTTTGATTATTTTCTATGGGCAACTGACCAATATAAATACATCGTAATCATTATCAACTCATGCTATACGAGATATATAAATTGTGTAATATTTTGTAATTATTATTAATTGTTTCTTGTTAACAATTTTGTATTCTTTCAATTGTATACTCAAAACATTTTTATTTTACACAACAAAACACATAATAATATAATATCATCGCTGTTCTGATACAAGTGTATTTCTCTGCGGCGCTACGTTCCCGGTTGAACAATGGCGGCGTCGATTCTTATCATTCTTTTAATTATCGACACAATCTGATAAATAACCTCACTTTATTATCTAATTGCTCAAATTATGATTTATGCCAACCAAAATTGATTATTTTCAATGCAAAAGAATTACGCATTACATCAATAGTTATATTTTAAATTAATATCCATAATATAAAACATAATGTTACATGTAAATTGTACGTAAAACATTTCACCGTAGCACAGTTCGTCGTGAGCTTTCTGTACGGTCACCAATTTTTTTAGATTCAATATGAACATTAATTTAATTTTCATAGCTGATTTTGGCAAAATTCATGAATTCAAGAATGAAAACCTAATCTAACCTAACAAACGTATATCGGCTATTTTCAAAATTTGTGTAAACTGATAAGAACCGTGTTTTATTTAGACATGAATTTTATCTCAGTACTATACGACCCAAAGAACTTGGACAGTCTTTAATATACGGCCATATATTTCCGATACAACATTTCACGGTGAAGTGTGATACGGCGAACTGCATACGTACAAGTTTCCGGACATGATAAACAGGGTGTTTGACAATTGAGCGCTTTTCCGAAATAAGAACATTGGAATACCACTAGTTTTCAGTAAATTAGTTCAAATTATGCGTCATTCATACCGGCAAAAAATCATTATATTATCTTTACAAAAGATGGTACTACAAATTTGACTGATGATACACTCAAAGTATTGGCTCTGGGTTCGATTCCTGGTGAGGTCACAATATATTTATGTATTTTTCTCAAAACCGAATGTTTGATTGTTTGACTTCTACTACTACATTATTGTAATGGTAAAAAGAATATATTGACGATGATCTGACAACAGTATCTATCTGCAGTTTTGGCGAATTCTGGATTATTGGTGTATTTTGGACAAAATTTGGTGACAGATCAAATGGAAATATTGTTCTACGAAAAAAATCCTAAGGTGCTCAAATTTGACGTGGAAAATAAATAGTGTCTATCTGCATCGAAGTGCCTAGAAACTAAAAAGAAATATTATCTATCTGCTTGATTTATTTTATTATGACATTACAATTTCCATACATCTTTAAATCACTGTTTTAGTACTAATATTAAATCATTTCACTTTAAAAATAAAAATAATACTGATAATGACAAAAAACAGTTTTTTGAACCCCCTGAAAAATTGACTATATGTCAAATAAATACTATTGTCAGATCACCGTCGATATTTTTTTTCCTTCTTTATAACATGTATCTCATGGATTTTGAATGTGTTTAATCGCTGTTATCTCAAACTGAAAGTGGCAGGATATCGCTGTTTTTCCGGAGGGGCTCAATAATTGGCAATCTCAAAAGTCAAAGTAATAACAAAACTCTAATAAAGATATTATATTGATAAATTGGATATCAAATATTAAGGGTTGTAAGGCTACCACCATGTGGATGAAGACACTATAATAATGCTAAGCGTGTTTCAGTTAATAAAAACATAGTAAGTAAATTAACTTATGGATACAATTCATGTTACCATTGCAATGAGATTAGCTTTGGCACTTAACTGTGTTTATGATAAAATTCATATAGATTCTATATTATAGAACAACTGAGTCGTCTGATTGCAATATCCATCAAATCCACAACCCATAAATTTTGGCTAATGACCGTTTGCCGTAGCAAACTAAAACATTCGAATGATGATTTTGTTGGAATATGGTGAATAATAAAATTAATAGACAACATTTACTTTTGTTATACTCAAAACCATAAAATATTGTTCATATTTAGGGGTCGCCATAAATGGGGACATCACACCATTTTTGGTATTTTTTAATATATTGTTTGTTAAACTTTAACAACAAATTCGTTGACAACGATCAATTTCAGTGAATTTTGTGGAAAAATGAATTTAAATTTTGTTTTGTTTTCTAACTTTACAACACCCCCCCTTAACTCCTTCGTCAAAAATCCCTGAAAGCATGACGTCATATATGGATGAACCCTTATGGAATGAATAAAATGATCTGACACTTTTAATTTAACTTTCCTCGGCCAGTTAATCTATATAAGAAAAATTCTTGGCTTCATTAGTATAAATTATACAGCTTGAATCAGAACAGCGTTTGATATTACGTAGCCATTAATTTTTAATAAAAAGAATTGACGTATATTTAAAATGTTTTGTTTGTAATATGTAAAAGCCATATCTTGAGCAAAAAAAAAGGTGTATGATTAATGTAACGTTGAGTTGATTTTGCTCGCACACATGTCAATTAGTAGTCAGACTGTTTAGAGGACAAAAAAAACATAAAAATGAGGGCATCTTGTTGTTTGTTAGTTGAAGCGAGACAAAACAAATGCAGGAGGGAGTCAGATATATTATTTTATCAAAAATAATTCCATATAATATTATAAAAACTTAGTAATTACATTTAATAAAAAATCACAGATTACCCCGTTTCACAATATTATTTATTTAAAAACTGTATAGAAACCACCGACATCTATGAAATGAATTTTTAAATAACTCTTTTTAGATGGAGATGGAATGAAATTTTGAATCACTATGAAGAGATATTATAATTCAGGTAACGTAAACATTGAAGTGAGGCCAAGTCAGTTACCATGCTCTCTCTCATAAATGCCCTACAGAGTGAAGGTTACATTAACATACTTTTTTATGGGGAATAGTTGTTAGCCATGCTCCCAACCCATTGGGTGTCATAAACTACATCGTTGCCCATCTGTCTTATATGAAAATATAATTAAATTGCATTGCTTTACAATTTTAAAAATCAACTCCCAGTGAAAGCAAACGACGGAGAAAAGTACCTATTCATTGGCTGACTGCAAAAATTCATTAATTAATAATAATGATTTCTTGAATGTTTAACACAAAATGATGACTTTCATTGGCTGTCATGAAGTATAAATGAAAGATGCAAAGTTTAAGCAAAATGACACTTAATGACTTTTGGCAGTTAGTTATAATAATATTATAATTATCCAGTTTTGCTTTATTACGTGTTATCTTATAGAAGTAAGGTACATTACTGAGATTTAAATGCATGGTTTTTGTCATCTGCCTTTAATTTAAATGAGAAAAATATAAACAGGAAAAATCTTTGGGCCTCTTGAGTATTTAAGAAAGGTCTTGTAAATTAAATTATCTTGCTTGATGATCTATAAATACCTACAAAAGATTATTTATTAAATTGTTATTCTCAGATGGACCATAATATCATCGACGTTCATGGAAATGGCAATTTTCAGCTAAAAATGTCAATGGATTCAGAAAAATATAAGTAAACATTAAACGAGCCATGGTCAGAAATTGGATAAAATACTAAACCTGACCAATCAGAGAGCAAAACTTGATTTTTACACATTTTTAAATATTCAAACTCGAAACTATGTTTCTGCTGATATTGACTTTTGCCTGAATGGCAAAAAGACATGAATCTGTTTTAAACCTTACAACTTCTATTTCGGGGATGGAAATATAAAAGAGGAGATTTAGTGAATTGGCTGACTTCCACCCTTCTATTATATATAACTTTCGCTAAAAAGCCATTTCAACCCACCGTGGCAAAGAGTTACTTCCTGGGTATTTTTATCCTATTGGCTTGGTGTAAAATTAAATTAAAATATACATATTTTTTCAATCAAATAAATAATATACAGGTATCCGGATTCACAACTCAGAAGTGTGTAATGTTTCCCGTTTTTATTTCAAAACCAAAATATATTATGTTTAGCAAAAATGGTAAACTGTCAACCTTCATAATAAAAAGTCTGTAAAGATACCTCCATAATATGGTATGTCTGGAGAAAATTTTAGACAGAAAATTATTATTTTATTTTAAATAATCAAAATACTAACCATTGTGTTATCTAGTCTGTTTTATTAATTCATAAAAAATAATAAAATAATTACATATTATATGTATCTATATTTTAATATAAAAAATATGTATATATTTTAAGAAATATAATATTATTTTTTAGTATTCTATTTTTTTGTTAAAATCCACTTTATGGATGTGCTTATTTTTTTAATATATATAATATAAAATGAAATGGAATCATTTTGACTACCCCTCCTGCATTAAATATATAGTATGTATATAAATCTAAGTTATTTGATGAAAATATATAATTATAAAATATATACATTATATATTGCAAATAAAAGAATAAAATATATTTATAATTGTTTTATTTATTTTCTTCTCCGTCAGTTTCTTATAATAAATTTACAAATAAGGTTACTTTAAAAATAATCTGGCAAAAAGTAGATACGTTCACAGGGATAATAATCACTAGATAGGTAAGTAAGGGCCATATGCATAGTAATACTTATTTACATACTACAGTATTACTATGCATTTTTCAATTCTGTATACCAGAGGTAAACTATTGTAACTCCAAAAACCGTGAAATGGAGTTATTGTTATATTGTTACTTCATTACTTAAGTATCCTGCATACATGGTAAACAGCTGTAACTCATATTACTCTTATTTTAAAAGTTAAAAATTAAAAATTTCATTGTAACTCCATAACTATTAGAGGTAAACAATAGTAAGAAATCATACAATTCTTTTGATGAAGCTTATAATCTAACTACAGCGGTAAACAAACAAAAAGGTTTGGATAAATAGATAAATTTTATCTTTTTCCATTCACGAATGCCACAAGTTGAAAGTTCCAAAAATCACAAATTCATTTCTCCTGTGAAGTTGTCATTTTGGATTTACCGTAGTTTACCTCTGGTATACAGAATTTAGGAATCAACCAAAGGAGTGTGGCTCTCCTAACGGTGAAATTGAAACAAAACTGGCAACTATCATAATAGCCCGCATATACGTGCATGGATTTACTGCTGACAGTACGTATCATCGCGGCCATAACAAGAAAATTTACGTGGATGGATCAAGTTCAGCGGCTTCTGAATTTTCATGCGACAGTTGTGCGATATCTGCGCGTGCGTAGTAGAACGATAGTAGCAAACCTGCCGGAAAAAATACAAATAACACCGCTCAAAGCATTTTAACGTTTACTAATTTTCAAAACCTATCAAATAGCATCATACGATAAAAAACAAAGTGTATTGGTTACGCTTGAAGAATTAGATTAGCAAGGTACAGTCAGCACTGTGTAAACAGTTATTATCGTTATAGTTTAATTTACACACTATTGGTCTCAGTAAATCCATGCACGTGTACAGGCGTTGTAAATAAGTATTACTATGCGCTTGCCAATTTTGGAACGCATATCGAACCAAACGAGTGTCTCTCCTAACGGTGAAACTGAAACAAAACTGACAACACTGTCATAATTACGTATTGTGAACAGAAATCTAGTTGTAATTTATAGTTGGTTTTAAATATTGTTTACACATAACAATTTTATAACTATTAAGTACTTCCAATTCATAATAATTTCTGGTAAACAAATAGAAATGAACATTATATATTCATCACCTATCATATAATACACTTAATGTATTAAATTTGTAATTCATAATTAAATTAGGCATGTGATGGTATTATTGGTTCAGCAGAAGAACTTCGGTGCCGTCATTAATTTTTAAATATATTTTCTCTGATATCTACATTTTTATTCAGTTTTTTGGCCAATATATATCTAAGAATTGCCATCTAACAAAATTGCATTTAAAGTGGGCAAGCTAAACAATAACTTATTTACAAAATATTTTTTAACAGCTAACTTATCTACTTATATAATATTATTTCACTTATATGTAATATTAAAATTAGACTTGAAATTTTCACTTTAGCAATTTTATTTTCATTAGCAAATAGCAAATCTCACACCGCACCATATTTGCTGTACCACAGGGCGTTGTTCCAGGCAGTTAGTATATAATTATTATATTACACTGAATACCGAAATATTGTTTTTCAATCACTTTTTGCCACACTTTGAAGTTTCCTTTTCTGTGCAAATAGTACCTTCTTGATATTTTGGAAAGGCAAGTCAAATAGGACTGTCAACACAATTGACAATATAAGAATCCAGAACACCTCCTCAATGTCCACCTGGAAGTATTAAAATTATCAACTCGTTAGTCAAATAACTTGGAAAAAGTAATATAAATTCAATTTGAAATTTATTTTACATATTGCGAGTGAACTGTGGAGAACTACAAGGTTCTAAGTGTTTGTCCTTGGCGAAACAAAAGTAACAATGAGGTAGCTTAGAATACTATTTTATTGTTGGGCTTGTTTTCTCAAGGTTGAACACTTAGAAATTTGTCGTAATAGAGCGAGGGCCACACCGGGCAACTCTGGTTGCGCAGCCAGTCGCGCGACTGTGATCTCTTAGGCGATTTACTCGCGGGACTTGCAGGCAACCAGAGAGGCAGCCAATAATCTGCTCACTTTCAAGATGGACGTTGAAGCACCAAAAAATACGCTCTCTAGTGCTCGCCTAGTGTGGCGGCGCTCAATACATCACTATATGTTTTCATGTATCGCAACCGATCGCCCGACCAGAGAGATCAGGCAACCAGACCAAACGCAAGATCGTTATTTTACTGGTCGCCCAACTAAAATAGTTGCGCGACTACTGGGCAACCAGGTGTGGCATGGTCCATATAACTGCATACATTTGGTCTGGTCGCACGACTGGCTGCGCAACCAGAGTAAATCGCAATCTAAACATTCACAACACGATATGAAAAAAAATAAATGGAATATGTTTGCTTTAGGCTGGGCTGTAGGCCAAATCAATGATGCAATAATTATTCAAATATTTGAAAATATGGACCGGACAACGATAGATTTTCAAAAGTCGCAATTACATTCAGCAAGCACTCGCTGTTATAATGATTTCGACTTACGACCATTTTGATTTACAACCTAGGTGGCTGAACGGAATCCCGTCGTAAGATCTTTTCGATTAAGTACCGATCATTTACCTCTCTTCGTCACTGATTGTCTCCACTTGGGCTGTAGACACTGCGAAAGAAAATAAGAGGGAATAATTACCAGTGCTCCGAGGAAGGTGTACCGTTGAGTAGTCCTCGTCAGTCCGACGTTATAGAAGAAGACTGGAAACTGTGTTAAGTAGACTGCATAGCTGAGTCTCGTCCAAACCATAAACCCTCGCCATGACAAAATGTCACCAATAAAACCTAAAGTTAGAAAAAAATTATAATTACCTATCTATCATTGTAACTTGTAGATATATAGTTGGCTGCCTATAGCCAAATAGCGAGTGGAGAACTACAAGGTTCTAAGTGTTTGTCCTTGGTGAAACAAAAGTAACAATGAGGCAGCTTAGAATACTACTTCATTGTTGGTTTGTTTTCTCAAGGACCAACTTTTCACGTTTCACTTAGAACCTTGTAGTATTAGGCTCGCGAAATGTACTGAACCATCATTATTTATTTATTTAGAATATTTAAATGAACCATCATAAGTACCTAATTATGTCATACGTGATTATTTATCATTATTTCTATTGAATGCTCGATGACAGATTTTCAAAACAAATGAGTGTAGTGTTACTTGCATTTCCCTCCACCACCCGATACGTCTCCAAACTAGAGGTGGGAAAACTGGTCGATTTTGAAGACTAAGTATACTTACTACCAGTATAAAAAAATACTAAATAAATACAATATCAAAACTTGTTCCAAAATACTTACTAGTATTTGGAATACTATATAGAGCGTTTGGCGTGGAACTAAAACTTAACTCCATATCGTCGCTTAAGAAACAACACCGCGGAAGTCAATTAATTAAAATTTTCAGGGCAATGTTTTTTTTTAACTAAACACAAAAAAAATAAGTTGAAAGGTATCAATTTTCAATTTTTTGAGACGGGAATGAGAAAAATGAAAAGAGAGAGAGAAAGAAAAATGAGAAAGACGGGAACATAATAATGACATACCTACTTATACAACTTTCCTACAGAATTACAGCAAAATTATTAGCCAATGATGTTTCAATATATTATTATCATAAGACCCATTCTTTTCCATTCAATAAATGCTAGTAATCGTCTAAACTCATTAGTCTTACTGTTATATCCATGGTGAGTAGTGAATATGATCCATCCAAAGGAACAGCACCAGGCAATTGGGGCAAAGGCAGCATAATTCGCAGCTGGCCCAGCGGAATATTTATAGTCCAATTTTTCCATTCTTGCTGGACCGACTAATGCACCGAGTAACAAAGCCATCGACACTGTCCAACCAATAATTAGCTCCATCTGCCAGAGAAATAATAAGATTGTCACAGTTCAAAAGAAAGTTTATGCTTTGATCCCCATTTTTATAACCTTCAACATCATCGCAGGCAGTGACGTCCCTAGATAAAATGCTGCCCCTAGCCAGCGCCAAAATGCCGCCTCATTTTTTTTATACAGTATTTTTATCATCCTTTCATGAGTCCAATATCTAAGAAATGTGTTGTATGAATACATTACTAACAAAATATCAGACTAATTATTGGCAAATCTCCACGTGTCGTTTCTGGTCATCAAGGACGTCGAAGGGCAACGGAAGTAAACTAGATATCGCGAACCCGATAAAACCAGTGAGCTGATTTTTTCAATGGAAAGATATTTTCGTTATTACTAAGTTTAGGTAGCTATTTTTATATATTCCAAATGATTCACCTCGATTTGCCGCCCTTCGAGTAACTGCCGCCCACAAGCGACGCTCAATCTGCCTACCCCCACGGGACGTCACTGATCGCAGGGCCATAGGGCATCAAAAATTGAAAGTGGGGCTAATTTACAACAGGCAGAAGATTACTGTATCTTGACTATTTTTAAGGTACAGCATTTCCATTTTTAGGTTGAGCCAGGGCCAGATTTACCATAGAGCGAAAGGGGCACAAATATATCAGACGTAGACTAGGATCTAGAATCCTGGAGCCAAACAAATACATAAAATAACAAGTAAATTTGTGGTCAAATCAAATTTACTGAGGAAATCACGCGTTGTATTTCAGCGCATCTATTATATACAAAAAGCTGCTATTGGCGGCTATCGAGGGTAAATAATTGTTACTTACAATAAGTTAGCCATCAAAAGTGTCTATCTCGCTATATAAGTTAACACAGCCAAGAGAAGTGCTGTTAAAACATAGTACTTTTTGACAGCTTAGATCAGGGGTAGTCAACCTGGTCCCTACCGCCCACTAGTGGGCGTTCCAGCTTTCATGGAGGGTGGTAGGGGTTTTAAAAACATTTTCATTATGTTTCATTATGGATCTTATTAATAACTTAATTAACTCATTCACTGCGGACCAGTTAATTAATATTTAATTAACAGATTTAAATAACATGCTAATTATATCTAATGCCGACACGGCAGCCGTGTCGTCAGCGCTGTATGAGATTAGTATAATATGGTTTAACTTTCTGTAACTCTGCTTTATAAATTTTATCAAGTATAGTTACTTCCCTATTTTATAAATCACCATTACTATGGAATCGGTGGGCAGTTAGAAAATTTTACCACTAACAGAGATACAAAAGTGGGTGGTAGGTATAAAAAGGTCGACCACCCCTGGCTTAGATGGTTAACTAATTGTAACAATTAACTGGCTCAATACATAAATATGATATAATACCCCCGATAGTCGCCAATAGCCGCTGATAACAGCCTTAAAGGGACCCCCAATAGGTATTAGCCCAGCATTCCTTTAAGCGTTAATCGCCAAAACTGCCAAAATAGATAATATTTATGGATTTTGGAATGTTGCATTCTTTTTATTGAAACCCACTAAAATGCACTGGTACTGTTCGGTTATACGGAATACAGCGGAAAACGCATTTTGAAAATAGCCGATAAACTGGATTATTTGTTAGGTTAACCTAACCAAACCTAACCTAACCTAACCCAACCTAAACTAACCCAAACTAACAAATAATCCAGTTTATCGGCTATTTTCAAAATGCGTTTTCCGCTGTATTCGGTATAACCGAACAGTACCAATGCACTTATTAGAAAAAATCTTCAACAATCGTGAGGTTGAACACACATCTATCACTTTGGTGAGTTCTCTTAGTCAATTAAACTATTAATCCGAGTATAACATTGTGAAATATAAATTACCTATCAGAAAAATCTATTAAACCACTTTAGTAGCATAGCATAGCATAGCACTTAATTACCTGATATAAAATTTAATTTTTACCTTTGTCAGTAATTGTTTTGGTTTGTGTCTGAGTATCAATCCAAGACACAAACCCATGGCGTAAACTGTGAAGCGATACGGTGGCAAGATGTACATGTAGTCAGCTGTCCGGAACAACTGCTGAACACTAAAAGAGAATAAATATAAATCAACAAACACAATGTTAATGTAGTGGGGTTGCTGCCAAAAGTCGATAATTTAGGTATGTAGAGATAACAGCAGATTATGTGTCTATTTAATATAAATATGTATGCTGGAAAAAATATTCAAGGTCATCTGATATAATAGAACATGCACATAAAGCACGAATAAATTAGCATTTTGCCTGATTTTAGAGGGCATGTCAAACTGCAATTACTCCATAACATGGTTTAGAGACTTACCAACTTTTGGCAGTATTGGCCTATTAGGCGGATTAAAAAACTGTTTGCAGTGGCGAAGGGTGGATGTAGGCTGTGAAGATCTGACACAAATTGTGCACACTAAACTTTGTCATTTTATAGATGGAAGAATAGTTTTCATCTATTATAGTTTGGTTTAGGCAGGGTTTAATCGAATTTTAAGAACTATCTGCAATTTGTATTCTTCAATGAAAACAAACAAGTATGACTAACAAAATGTGCATTATTTTTGTTAGATGGTCTAGGCAAGGTTTAATTGAAATTTAGAAACTAACAAATAAATGTCACTGACAAAGTTATAGTGCACACTAAATTAATGTTGATTCACCATAGCCTACCTCCACCCTTTGCCGCTGTAAGTTTGTATACCTTCTTACAATATTCTTCAATATTTCAAAGTTGAGGTACCTACTGGTAATTTGGAATTTCACCACTTTCAGTAAAAAGGAAATATATTTTGTCATAATTCATTTGGAATTGGACTGACTAGTCGCTCCCCTGCATTTTGACACTGAGTTTACTGGGCATGAATATACCTAATAGTTTTGAAGCAAAGCTATTTTTGTTAATTCTACTTTAAATTGGTCATTTACGTTGACAACTGTTTCGGGCTATAAATCCATATTCGGAACTGTCGACTGTAACAGCTGTCAACGTAAATGACTCAATTAAAGTAGAAATAACAAAAATAACTTTGTTTTAAAACCATTATAATAGAATTCAACTACGTAAACGCCAGTTCAATTAATCAATATAATATCTACCTATTTACATTCTTGATTTGACTGAAGATAAAAATAACAATGACATAATTTTCTGTAAGTATCCATGTCATTCAAAATTATTGTGTATAACATAATATTGATGAGAACTGCTTGAACAAGTGTGGGAGCGCACTGCAGCTTGGAAAAACAGCCCACTACACCACTGATTCACTAAACATTCATTTTTGATACTTCACTTACTGACTTTATGTCATTGTCAGGCCAGTTCTATATTAAGGTATAGTCATAAATACATATTCCATTTATTTTTAAAATTCAATTAGGTACTTACGATGCTCCAAAATAAACATAATTGGTCAATTCCATGGTATATGTGATATAGAACCTGGCTATTGTCGACAAGGCGGCCAATATTGAGATAACAATGACTGCTTTCTTGGCGTGCTCCTTCTTCGAGATAAACCACACCACCAGAGGAACCCCCACTCCAAATAACTGGGTATCTATACCCACGTGGTGGGTATGCGTCAGACACTGGAAAATAATAATAGTGTTTATTATCTAGTTGTGGAGCCTAACCTAGACCGACATGAAACTGGAACCACCAGTGTTTTGATTGCATAAAAACAAAATAATTGCCAATTGTTATTTAATGGTTTATTTATAAACATACTTATCCATACTACATACATAGTTAGAAACTGATCTGCAAAAAACCAAGACGCTAAGTATATCATTTCAATACAGTCAATTCTCTTATATGTAGACCACGATTATCCAGCGCTCGGATCGGACATTAATATACAATTTAAATAAAGTTAAGTAAAATTAAGAAAGTTGACACGTCGTATACACCAAATTTTACAAACAATTATAAGATTTTGTGTTGTTTTGTTACAAAGTTTTTATAACATAATATCTGATTAATGAGAGTTTTGCACCATTCCATAGGATTTGGGTTTAGTATTCCAGCACAGCTATTCTTAACCGGTTCTATATTTTCAGCGAGTTATCTTGCTCTATGAAGCCGTGATCGACAGGCCGCACATACAAATTTCACAAGTTATCTCGCCTTCTTTAAACTCAAATTATTAGCCATTGTTGATTGATTTGCATAATCTAAAAAATTAAATGCACAGTAACATCTGTTTGAATAGTTGTGAAATATTAAGCAAAAAATTATCGGTATTACAGCGATTTTAGTTAAAGCTTCGTTCTACATTCAACGTGTGTCGTTAAAAATCTGCGTCCTGTCAGATACTGCCATAGTAATATCGTGAACACGTTTCCATTATTTTTATCACTCCAAATTAACACGGACACAATTCCGTAAACAAGGCGGTTAGCTAAAATAATTGATAACAGAGTCATAATTCGTAACACGGTGAAGATTTAAGTTGGTACATATGTCGTGTGAAATACTCGGTCAAATTCGTGTATTCTTTCTTACCCGAAATGAATTTTTGTGTACAAAATAATGTCAAACGATAATTGAACATAACCCACAATATTTGACAGCTCGCGGGCTCAGAGAGTGAGATAACTCGCTGAATTCGCTGAACCGGTTAAAGTCATAATCACGGAAAACTTACCATGTTCTCAAAGCCAAAATAATTGTGTATAAAAAGAAGGTTTCTCCACCAATGCCTCTTGCAGATGTCAGCATGTTGCGATATGACGAGTGGCCATTGAGGTCCTGAACCGATCTCGGGCAAAATCCACGTGCAGAAAAGAATAAGAGCTCCTAATGTTGGCACCAGTCTAAAACCATAAAATCAAACTCTTGAAGGCAGTGGCGGATTTAGGGATTCCAAAAGCACTAAACACAGAACTGATTATTAAAATAGAATTCAGATAGGCTATACCCCAAAAACGTATGCAGTTCGCCGTATCACCCTTCACCGTGAAATGTTGTATCGGAAATATATGGCCGTATATTAAAGACCGTCCAACCTCTTTGGGTCGTATAGTACTGACATAAAATTCATGTCTAAATAAAACACGGTTCTTGTCCGTTTACACTTTACAGGAAGCCAGCAGCAAACAAATTTTGAAAATAGCTGATATACTTACTGGATTATTTGTTAGGTTAGGTTAGATTTTCATTCTTGAATTCATGAATTTTGCCAAAATCAGCTATGAAAATTGAATTAATGTGCATATTGAATCTAATAAAATTGGAGACCGTATAGGTCTATAGACCGGTCATCTCTTTCCGATAAGAAAGCTCACAGCGAACTGTGCTACGGTGAAATGTTTTACATGCAATTTACATGTAACCCTGTGGAGGTCCAAATCGTCTCTGTTCTGGCAGAACACACTAACTGGAGAATACTTGTTTTGAGTAATTTGACTTTGAAGTTATTAAAATGTTTGAAATGGTCTGTCATGTGAGTTTATTAAGTAATCGTAAAAAGGATGACTTTAAAATAAAGACTGTTTATTTATTAAGAAGGTTTCCAGACGGTAAAGTTTGAAATAAGGAACATTTTGGTATAACTAACTCAATATGTCATTTTATCGAATTAGTGTCTTCTGCCAGAACAGTGACGAAATGATCTTATTAGGATTGAACAAGGAAAAAAAACTATGTACTCAATTCATGAGAAAGATTTGAATATAATATTATAATTGTATATATGACTGGTTTGAACTGTTTCGAGGCCCCCTTTTAAATCTTCTGACGAATCAGTGCGTTATCTAGGTCTTCTGACACTACTTTATCTTCTGGTCTATTGAAGGAGAGCTTCTTTGGTAGTGGTAAAAGATGATGATGGGATTAGGTATCAGATCCCAGGTTGCTTGACATATTGATTCGCCCTTTCTAGTTTCAAATTGAATTATAAAAAATTCTCAAATCAAATATATTGACTATCAGTGTTATTAATAAATAATATACATTCCTGTTATTCATCAGCTGTCAAAGTCCGACTAGTCCTTCATACAAAAACCGGTGGTAATATCGATTTCTAAAAAATATGTAGCATTGATCTAGGCATTACATTATTGTAGAAGGTGTGTTAATGCTAGTGTATTATTTATCATGTAACTCATCTATCCAAATCAAACCATTCCCTGTGTGAACACGACAGACGCGTCAGTATGAGCACTCTATAGAACAATGACAGGTCATCTATAGACAACAAAGGGAGGGGCGGAAAAAGTAGGACCAGTCGTTGTGAATGTATCGGCTTTCTAATTGAGTCGGCAATGATTAGGCACATAAAATTATAGAATGCAGTATAAAAGTATTAATAATTAACAATATTTTGGATAATATTTAGTACATCCTTGGATGGGCTTTCTATCTCGTCTTTCTATAATGCGACAGGTGTGATATTCATACCTGAAGAGTCTCCCGATGTACTCTTGCATAATGCTGACAGATCTGTTTTTCTGGTATCGACCAATGAAGGAGTAGCAGGTGAGGAGACCGCTGAACATGATGAAGGGATCCGTGTAAAGACTCGCTGTTCTTCCGATCACGCTCCATGGTTTTGCAACATTCTATAAAAAATCGTATCCAACGCTAAAAGATGGAGTCATAGCAAAACAATAAAAGAATTTGTATTACATCACTAGATAGAGATATCAAAAAGTTTTTATTACCATCGGTACCAATACAAAAGTCAATATTATCTGTGTTCGAAGCACTGAATACAGTCGATCTTGGTTATTACGATCACAGAAATAGTGAGATCTCAGATGTAATGACGAAACATTCGTTGACATTTTAATTTATGATTTTCTCCATACATTTATTCACTTTTATAACGAGCTACTTCTCCGGTATACCGAGCAAAACTGTTAATGTGTCGATTGTTTAAATACAACATTTTCGACCCTAAGCAATAAAATCCGACCGGGCAGTTAACTAGTCCGATGCCGCCGGGATCGGATTACGTTTATGACACTAGTTAAGTGTCTAAGCACCTAATTGGTGTTTTCGCCAACAGTATCCACACATATGGTTGAAATTGCATCTAAAAAATCCAAGCTTTGTGAAGTCAGTAGGTACCTACCAGCGCCGGCGGCTCAGAACTTCATTACAACAAACAACTTCTTTTGTAATGTATGAATGCCATGCTTGTTTCGGGAATATTTACATTGGTTTTCAGATTTTTTATGTTCTATGCTTAAATAGAATGTGGCGCGAAAAATGTTATAATATAACGATATAACAAGTAATGCTTATAACGAGCAAATTCAGTCGGTCTCATCTTCCTCATAATAACCAAGTTCGACTGTATATTGTTTATTAATAAATGCAATGACATAATAAAGCTCAAATTGCATTTGCAGATTCTCAGGTCAGTCATATGACATGATCGCTCCCGATCATGAAAAGTCACTTTTGAGTCGTTCCCTGGAGTCGTGACCGAATTGGAAAAGACAAACATGAACCCTCCAAACCAACCCGCCCCGCACCACACTCGGTCTTAATCAAGCGTATCACGAAGCTCTATGTTTGGATGTGAAGAATCAACAATTTTTTATGAATGCGAATGTCTCAAGAGCAGATACCCAAGACTGAGATCGCCACGATCTCATGTGAGCTTAAACTAGTTTACTGGAAGATCTAATTTAATAAAAAGTGCTATGGAGAAAGGCACGGAGACTAAAATGAATTTTATGATATGTAAGTTACAAGTTTCCACTCGGAGCGAATTCTCGGACATTCCTAGAAGATGTGGTTTGTATCCTGTAGTTCTCCGCCACATGGACATGTTGGCCGGGTCAAAGTCCAAGTTCATAGATCTTGGCAGCGAATCCACCATGGCCTGTTGGAAACGAACCGGTTGACCAAATTGGAACAATTCCTTTCTTTTGGGCACGATCGTGTTGAAGATTACCACATATGAAAATATCGTAATTAACCTTGAACGTCTTGTGTTTGACATAACAACACAAATTTGACATTTACATAACGACATTCTGTGTATATCAGGCTCTGAGTAGATCTCCATAGAAGACCGTTTTTCTTCAATTAAAAAAAATTCTAATTGATAATTCAAATATATGATATTAATATAAACATTTTTAATTGCCTACTCACCTCCGCCATTTCAGTTCTGTTCATGTACGGCAGAAAGAATGTAGCCATGGACTTGTGGGAAACCATCAGCATAAAAGCGTTGAGGAACCGGATGCCGTGGACTGCTTCGATGTCATCACTAACTCTCTCCAACGAAAATAGAGCCTTCAGATTCTTTCTCAGCGAAAAGCTTGCAATGAGACTGTCTAAAATAAACACACAGTAGATCAGTGGCGACGATTCCTTACTCCATTGCGATATTTATATTAAGTTCTACGTCACAACGCTGCACTCATTTTATTACGTTATCTGCTCTTTGCGTGTTTAACTGAATCTTAAAAATTAGCAGCACCATCTGCAATTTGTATTCTTATTTCGTACGACTGGCAAATACACCATTTACACGGATTTACTGCTGAGAGTACTATAATAAAATGTACGTGTAAACATGTATTATCCTGCAGTTGCACGATTGCATGCATGAATCAAAAAAGTTTGGAAGCTTCTTAAATTTCATGCGACAGTTGGGATTTTGGTAAATGTGCCGCAGAGGTGGACATGAGGTTTTACAACTTTCTTTTTAGACCAAACCAAACCTAACCTAACCTAATCTAACCTACCCCAACCTAATATTACCTCATATAACCTTAGTTTGTGATAATGGTGTATCAAAATGTATGAAAATTTCAAATTTTCAATTAACGATTATTGGATCGAAAAGCCGATGCGCCGACAGAAAAAGGTATTTATTATAATTGTCTACATGGAATAAACTGTTTTTGTAAAAAAAAAATTATAAAAGCTCGTGTCCACCTCTGCGGCACAATTACCGGGATTTTTTCGATCTGCACCTGCGCACTAGAACGATAATGGCGAACCTGCCGACAAAAAAACCAACTAAATCGTAGTCAGACTCATTTTGAGGTTAACTGATTTTTACGACCTGTCAAATATAGTACCATAAAATGACAACATCGCGTCTCGCTTACTCTGGAAGAATAATATTGGAGAGACAGTCAGCACTTTTACGTGTAAACAGTTATTGTCACGATAGTTTAAAATACGCACTATTGCTGCCAGTAAATCCATGCACGTGTAGAGGCGCTAAAAGTTTAGTGTGCATTA
The DNA here is from genome assembly GCF_057557595.1 of Rhyacophila brunnea. NCBI lineage: Eukaryota > Metazoa > Arthropoda > Insecta > Trichoptera > Rhyacophilidae > Rhyacophila > Rhyacophila brunnea. The sequence goes on along the minus strand of NW_028232904.1, from coordinate 21,316,843 downwards.
TTTATGTCGTATCTCTACAGCCTACCTCCACCTCCGCCACTGCCCCATAGCCTACCTCGTTCCAAAAGTTGTTCTTCACCATTACAGTAGACATAATAGAGTCGGAGAGTCACAATATTATAAATAAAGTCTCATTATAAATAATTACAATAAAATGAATTGGTTGATTTTACTTACTTGAATCTTCGTCGAATATGCTTGCATACAACGAAAGGAGTATCACTCCAGAGAATAAGGACCTGAAAAATCAATAATATGAATATTATAAGACGTAAAGGTTGCTTCCTTGAGGATCTGAAATTTTTTCGGTCGATCAGTATGACGTTACCATTCCGTACAAAGCTTTTACAAAAATACTTTCCAACTGCCTAGAAACTGTGCTAGACGGTGACATATAAATTGTACGTATTACATTTCACCGTAGCTTAGTTCGTCGTGAGATGAAAAAATTACGCATTGTTCGTGAAGCATTGCAGACAATAATGTTCCTTCAAGAATGAAAACCTAACCTAGCCTAAGCTAACAAATAATCCAGTATATCGGATATTTTCAAAATTTGTTTGCCGCTGGCTTCCTGTAAACCGACAAGAACCGTGTTTTATTTAGGTTGGACGGTCTTTAATATAATACGACCATATATTTCCGATACGGTGTTAGATGAGAACCAACCTAGAGAGCACGCCGGATTCAGAAGAGACTACAACAGAATGAATCATATACAGGATGTCAGGGAAGTTATAGAATGATATCAAGAATATAGACTACCAGTGTACCTGTGTTTCATTGATTATAAAAAGGCATTTGATGCCTTCGTCCGGCAGTGAATCGACCCCAGCTAATAATGATGATAGATTGCTTGTTCCGCGTCTCACTTAATCTTAATTCCAAATTATAATATAAATATTCCAACCAATATAAATGTGACAGTCATTTACTCTGTGCCATGTTTATACAAAATTTATAAACACAATATAAAACCATGAAAATACCATCTCTGTGTGTTATTCATCACGTCCCAAAACACTACATGTCACGCACACAGCCGCAACCTTCAGAATAGATATACTATCGGGGACTACCAAGCATCTTCCTATTACCCCCGATAGGTGGAGCTGCAGTTGTTCCCATTACGGAGGATCCTTTCCTCAAATGACAAGTTGGAGAATACTGCACTTTTATCCTCTCATAATGTGGCTGAGGTTCTGTAGTTATCTGGTTTTGATACTATGCAGAACTTCTCGATCCTTTCCCATTCCTTTGAGAATGTCAACATATTTTGTCACTCGGTCAGTCCAAGGAATTTTGAGGATGTGTCTATACAGCCACATTTCGAAAACCTCAACTCTCCGTGACATACACTAGATACAATAAAGCATCTTTGTGCGGCATTAGCTTACAATATTAGTATTTGGACACGATTGAACAATACTATAATCAAGGTGTGAGACAGACTTTAGTATTAAAATTAAATAGAAGAAATCTACTATATATTTTGAATTAGGTACATAGATATTACTTACCCTACAATAATGGTCCCTTTCGATAGACCCTCGTCGATTTCTGTCTGACACATTTGCGGCTCCACCAAAACTTCCACGTGCATCAAAGACGAGTTCAGATGAAGAGCGAGTTTAGCTTCCAGTCCAAGCTGGACATCATCATAGGTGCAACCGTGGGGTACGCACATACCCCAAGATATTGACGAGAAACGGGGGACTCTGTGACCTGGCTGTAAATATTACCGGAATATATAAACAGAATGATAAGAGAGACCATAGACTACGAATAAATAGATTTAGAAATTAGGAATTTGTATTATTTTAAATTTTAGATAATAAATTTATCCAGGGGTGTAGAATGGTATTTTATATAACGGGACAGTAGCAATGCACCCCTTACATAATACAAAACTTGTACCTATACCTATTAACTAAAAATACTAAGTTTCCCTGTTTTCGGTTACCACCTAGCAGTGACAAAGGGTGGAGATAGGCTGTTTAGATCTGATATAAATAGTACACAATAAAAGCCATATTTATATGTATTTGTTTTCAATGAACTAAGAATACAAATTGCAGAAGGTGCTGGTTAGTTTTTAAAATTTAATTAAACCCTGCCTAAACCAAAGTATAATAGTTTTGTTATGCTACGGGTGATCTGACGAAAATAGTGCACACTTTTTCAGTCATACTTTTATTCGTTTTCATTGAATTAAGAATACATAATATTACAGATGGTGCTGGTTAGTTTTATAAAATTCATTAAGCCCTGCCTAAACCACACCATAATAAGTAGATAAAAAATATTCTGCCATCTATAAAATATCTAAAACTATGTGTGATTTGATGGCCTAATTTCAGATATTTTATTGATAGACGAATATTTTTTGAGTATCTTATTTATCTATTAATTGTCACTTAGTTTACTTACTTAGTTAAATTGAATTTTAAAAACTAACAAACAATTTCTATTTTTCTACACATTGTAATCTTAAGCGTCAATTACATTGAGCTTCTTTACGAGCTGTTTATTGGCGAATTTACAATCTGCCTGTAAAGTCGCCCAGTGTAATCATCGAACAAGCTAATAAGCAGGTTTTTTTTTTTTTTTATAATAACCATACCCTTGCTTTTTCGTACAAGGTGGTTGGGTGGGTTAGTTGCATTGATGTGGGGCTAATTAGGTGCCTCCATTTATATCTTTAATTTTCTTTATGGCCAGGATTAAATATTTTGTGTAGTGTTCTTGTGTTGTTCTATTGCTTAGTGCTTCGTGAGGCTTTTGGAGGTCAATTTCGTGATTATGTTGTCTACATCGAGTCCTGAGAGTCCATCGCTCCCTTTCTAGTATAGGGCAGTCGTTGATGACATGCCACACAGTTTGAGATGTGTTGCCGTCACATGGACAACAGTCGTCATCCCTCAATTTAAATCTTTTTAGATAAGCTCGCACCGATCCGTGGCCTGTTAGTATCTGTGTGAGTTCGTGTGATATTTTTAAGTTCCTGGCAAGAGTGATGGCACAGTTTATGTTTGGAATAAATTTCTGCGTTATTGATCCTGTGGCGGATGTTGTGTATCTGTGGTTCCATAGCTCTATGGTATCTTCGTTTAGTTTTTGTTTTGCGTAACTCAGAGGGAAGTGTGTATAGGTTAAAGGTCTTTTGTCTGTTGTGGCTTGTTTAGCGTATTTATCAGCTTCCTCGTTTTCGGCTATCCCTGTGTGACTTCTTATCCAGAAGAATCTGGGGTTTGTTCCTATCATTCGAAGCTGTGTTGACAGTGTTAAAATGTCTCTTACAAGTGGGTGTGTCGATGATGGGTTTTGGAGAGCTACCAGACTGGATTGGCTATCTGAGAATATGTTTACATAGTCGTGTCTGTGGAACTTTAATCTTTTGAGTGTCCACTCGAGAGATTCTCTGATAGCAAATATTTCTGCTTGGAAAACAGTGCAGTAGCTTTCGAGCTTAAATTTTCGGGGTGTTATTAATGTTCCATTTTCGTAGGCTACAAAAGCTGCCCCTACTTTGTTATCGATTAGACTGCCATCTGTGTAGATCTCCAATCCTGTGATGTGGTATTTTGTTTTAGTGTCTTCGTCAACTGTTCCTATGTGTTCTATATTTTCTAGATGTCTGTTACCAGGATGTGGAAGTTGTGTGTAGTGTATTTTGTTTTCGTATGTTCTGTCTGTAGGTAAGTGTCGGGGAAGTATGTGGCTTGTTTTAACTTGGTATATTCCTGTAAGTTCTTGTATTTTTATATCTATTGGCGCTATTCCTGCCAGGGCTTGTGCTGACGTTAGCGATATTGTGCGATATCCCTTGCAAATTGATATTGCGAAAGGTCTTTGCGCGGAATTCAGTCTTTTTTGGATCGACTTTCTGTGAGTTGCTTTATTCCAGACCGATGCCGCGTAAGTTAAGGTTGGCTCCACAGCTCCATGATATATAATTTTTAAAACTTCAGGAGACGCCCCCCAAGTGGCTCTTGCTGTTTTTAAAAAGAATTTTCCCATTTGAGCTGCTTTCTTACATATGTAGTCGACGTGTTTCGCCCAATTGATGTGCCTGTCTAGTATTATGCCAAGAATTTTAAAGGAATCGACCAACTCTTTCGGTTTTCCTTTCCACTGGATTTCTGGTGTTCGTATTTTCCTTTTGTTGATAAACATTATATTTGTCTTAATATCTGAGAAGGTTAGTTTTACGTCTTCACCCCATGAGTTTACTTTTTGAAGCACGCTATTGGTTTTTAATTCCAGTTCGTCGGTGTCTTTTGCTGCTATCAATATTAACACATCGTCAGCAAAGGCTTGTATGTATGTATTGTGGGGTAAGAGTATTGTTAATAGACTGTCTAAGGCGATATTCCATAGTGTTGGGCCACAAGTTGAGCCTTGGATGCAACCTTGGGTTTGGTCTTGTTTTATTTCTTCGTCTGCATACTTTAGTTTTACTTCCCTATCTTGTAGATAACTGCAAAACAGTTTGTACAAGTTAGGCGGTGTTGACTTGATTGCAAGGGCGTTTTTTATGTGTGGCCACCATGCGTTATCAAATGCACCTTGAATGTCTAGGGAAATTGCTATGAGTGATTCTTTCAGTTCGAGATGCGTTGAGATTATGTGTACGGCTTTGTTTAGTGCGTGTTCTGTTGATGTTTGAGGGGTAAAGCCAAACTGTTTAGTGCTCAATTTGTTGTTTTTTGTAAGATGCCAGTGCACTCTCTGAATTGCTAGTTTTTCTAGCACTTTTCCGAAAACGGGAAGGAGGCCGATAGGCCTGTACGATTTTGTGTCCATAGCATCTTTCCCAGGCTTAGGAACGGCCTTAATGATCGCTATTTTCCAGGATTTCGGGAAGTGAACGAGTGTCAGACATTTATTGTATAGTAGTAGAATTTCTTCAGGGAAGTTTTTTGCGAAATTTTGGCAGATATCTAATGTGAGGTTGTCGTGTCCAGGTGCCTTTTTTGGAGTCATATTCTGTAAGGCGGATAGGATCTCAGTAAGTGTGAATTGGATATCATCCTCTCCGCCCGGAATATGGTTGTCTGATGTGTGTCTGATGTAGTGTTGAATCGGTGTATCTGTTGTTGGATCATCGTATGGAAAGAATTTTTCCATTAGGGCTTTTGCAGAGTCTTTTGCGGATGAGTGCTTTACTCCCTCTGTAGTAAGTGTCGATTGAATATTGCTGGCATTAGTTTTTTTTGTTATTTTGTATAGCGAAGACCATGCTGTCATTGGCGTCTGAGATTCATAAAATAATTTAGCGCTTTTAATTTTTGCTTCCTCAATGGCTGTTTTGTATGCTTCTCTTTTGTCGATATAGTCAGTGAGCTTTTGTGGTCGCATGATGTCACTTGAGTTCTGTAATTTCCGTTTTGATCTGAGAGTTATTCTTTTCATTTTTGTTAATTCAGCGTTCCACCAGATTGGATTTTTCCTAATATCATGTTGCGTTTTTTGTGGGAGTATTTTATGGCATGCGATAGAGATTGCCGAGGTGACCGTTTCCACTGCAGTGTCGAGTTCAGGAGTTGTATGTATGTTTTCAAGGAACTGTTTATCTATGTTAAGCTCGGCCATGTTTTCCCTTGTCAATTCATTTATTTTTCTCCAGTCGGTTTTTTCATTTGTTATAAAAATGCGTGTTGAGTCGGTCATGGGTGAGAGTACGCTAATTGTATTGTTCCAAGTAAAGGTGATTGGGTTGTGGTCTGAGATGGGGTTGTGTTGGTCTTCTACTGTCCAGTTAGCAATTTTGTGTGTTGTGTTTGGTGAAGAGATAGTGATATCGATATGAGATTTTAAATGTTTCCCGTTCCGCCAGGTGCTGTAAGTTGGAACTGATCCTTCATTACATACGTGCCACCCAATGCTGGCTAGGCAACTGATGATCTCATCGCCTCTTTTGTCATTTTTCGGGCTCCCCCACCAGCTGCTTTTTGCATTGAAATCTCCTCCTATTATATATTCGCCTTTATCTTTTCCTAATTTTTCAATTTTTTGGAGTGTTACCAATGTTGAGGATGGTGGTGGTATATAAATTGATCCAATCGTTAGCTGCAAGGTTCCAGATTTCAAGGTTGCAAATGCATTGCACTGGTCAGATATGTCGCTTCTCCAAAGAAGGCGGAGGTTAGGATTGGAGATGATTATTACGGCTTTGCAGGGGTTTTCCGATGTTCCGTCGGCCTGATATATTGTTAGATTATGGGGAGATGTTACTCTGCCCGTATTTCCGACGTAAGGCTCTTGAAGAAGTAATATATCATAGTATTTGGCCTGAGCTATTATGTGATCCATTGCTGAGCGGCATCGCTGAAGATTTTGTTGAAGAAAAATAATTTTTTTTGACTGCCTTATTCCTAGAAGTTTGATTTTTCTTTTGGTCTGATGTCCATTGGTCGACTGTTGCTATCTGGCTATGACCGATATTGGCGTGTACTAATTTTATTTTAGCAGCCATAATCAATTGAGTTGAGAGACTTTTTTAAATATGCTTCTTGTGCAGGGCATAGTTTTTCCCCTGTTTTGTGACTAGCGGGCTTCCCATAGCGTGTACAAGTTGCACATATTGGTGTTTTATTAGACTGTGAACACTCGGTAGATATGTGACCCTGTGATGCACAGTGGGAACAGACTTGAGGCTCTTTACAAAATTTGCTCGGATGTCCATACATGCAACATTGTGTGCACAATGTTATACCAGTAAAGTCACGCACTCTGTGTGACGACCATTCAAAATAGCACCGACCTTGTTCTATTAATAGGTGCCTTACTGCTGGTTGGACATAAAATACTCGGTGACATGTAGGGCCTTCTCGAGGTCCTGCAAGATGACTGCGGATGGTTGTTTTTGTGAACACTTCGGCAGGTAATTGTATTTCGCGGATTGATTGATGAATGCCTTGTAGGAAGTCTACGTCCTCAACTTCCCGGGGTACATCATAAATGATTATACGTGGCAGTCTTTTGGGTGGGATTTTTGCTTCCAGTTTGTTTGATGTGAAGCCTGGTGCGGCTGCTAGGCGTTCTGAGTCGGACTCTGTGGCAGTATTTATTACGACCCCACGATTCTTTACCAATCGTACGCCGGTAATTTTCACTCCTAACTCTTTGGGATTTATCGCTTCTTGTATGATGGCCTTTGTTGATGCGGAATCTTTTATTTCGTCATTTGTCGGGAAAACCAGTACTGCAGGCTTGGTCGGACGTACTGCAGCGCCTAGACGGGATATAGGTGGTGGAATTGTTTGTTTTACAGCACCTGCATATGATGAAGTGGAACTTTTAAAGGCTTTCATTTTTATGAGTTCCATTGCTTGTCGAACAGTTCCTTCATTCGTGGAAATTTGTTGTGCTAGAATTCTAGCAGATGCTGAATTTTCTGCTGATTCGGCAACTGTTGCGGCGAACAAATGCATCAGTGTATCCATCTTGTCTAGGATTATTGTTTTTTGTTCCTTTAGGTTTTTAGTCGACAGAGCAGCCAGTGCTTCCTTGATGGAAATAAACAGCCCATTTGCTTGATTCAGCAGTTCAGTGGAATTTATTTTTGAGCATATCTTGGTACTGTTTGGTTCTGAATAGGTTGGTGTTCTCTTAAGAAGCGTACTGGGGGTGAATGGTGAGTCTTCCCTCGATGAAGAAGAGTCATCCCGGGTGTCGCTATTTATGAGTCGGCGTCGTGGAGAACGCCGCTTCTTCAGTTCGGTGTCACTCATTTTTTTTTTATGCGTATTCGAGTGTGAGACCTTTCTCAGTGAAGTTGATAACCCCTGTTGTTCGACTGCTACTTCTCATTAAGTATTAAATTATTGACATTTAATGAACCAACATTCACAAAAGCACTAACACTTAATTGCAGATTAACACTGATTGCTTAATTACACTATCACGTAAGTAGTTTTGCTTGATGTTTGCACTGCGATATAAATTTTAGCTTTAAATTTATTCAATTGTCATTAGTTGTTAACAGTTATATTGGCACTATTAAAATTGGTAATGATAATGGTTCACTAACGAGGCGCGGTACAACACAATGTACGTCCTACTCGCTCAGCGTTTCGAACTATTCTCTAAGCAGGTTGTAAACACTCTACCGAGAAAAGTTGAAAGCCGGTCAACTTTACACGCTACACGCCGGTGTGTGGGCCTACTGCGTCTGCGCAGTAGAGCGCAGTAGCAACCTCCCGGTAAAAAAACGAACTACATTCTGTCAAAATAGTCGCTGCCTTGGAGCTTCTCAGAGAATGGAAAGTTTTGTGTGTAATCGCCCGCTTTTAAATTCGCCAACAAACAGCTCATAAAGAAGCTCAATGTAATTGACGCTTTAGTTCAATGAAAACAAATAAGTATGACTGACAAAGTTTAGTGTGCACCATTTATGTTGGATCATATCACCCTGCCTCCACCCATCGCCACTGTAATTCGTAGACCATTATTTTTAAGACGGATAATCACTGGACCCGAAATCGCTCCCCCCCTTCTTGTGTGCGCACTTTGTCATGAGTATTATGCACTATTTTAACGAAGAAGTAGATAGATAAACTATACATACATCTCTCAATTGACTCCTGAAAGCATGGTGCGAATGGATCAAATCATAGACATCTCTTTCTATTTCGGAAGCTGCATCCAGTAATGTAACTTGAAAAGAGGCCAGGCAGTATTTTCCACGAATTGGAGTTGATTTATAACTGGCAACACCAGAATCAGCTTGCAGACATTGGTCGAAGTCACCATATTGGTTAATGTTTCCATTCAACAAACCAGACGGTATTTTCCCTGTAGCATCGTATACTAGAAAAAATAATACAATACAATATGTTCAATTCAATTCAATTTATTTATTTTAAACATATGCTGATTGTGGACATTACTAATTATAAGTTTTAGACGTTCACAACATGACATGAAACATTATTATAAAGAAGAAAAAAGTATTAAAAGCGATAAAAAAGAGAACATAATATAAACATACAGAAGCAGTGAAAATACAATTATACATCTATAGAAGTTCAAAGAAGTACACCGAGTTTGTTAAGGAGGCCCTATTTTAAGAATTTATAAAACAGCGTCCACCTAAACTCACCCTCACGCAAGTGGAATATATCAACACCCAATGCAATTTGGTTGAACATAGTTATCGCCCTCCCAATTATACACCCACGGTGGCTGCGCGGCTTAAGCGTTGGACTATAATGCCGTGGGTCCCAGGTTTGAATCCTGGGTCTGGCAAGTACATATTGTTTTTCAATTTGTATGAGTCAGGGTATGGACCTAATAGGTTGAGCAAGTGGCTGACATCCATTTCTCGTAAAAAACAAAACCTGTTAATATAAACCTATACTCTGTGGAGGCCCATATGATCCTATTAGGATCGGACATGGTCAAAAAAAAAAATAATGTATTGGCATTACCAGTGGCAGGTTGGTTCTGCACCTAGAGAGAATAAACAATTGATGCTCTCTATTTCTAAGATAGTTATCAGGGGGACACAGGTTAACACTGCCCAGAATGGCAGAGTTCTCATTTATACCTCGTATAAGTCAAAAAAAATACGTAGCTAAATAAAGACCTCTTCTAAATTGCAGACTGCGAGTATGTAAACATACCTAAGAGAAAGTCAGTTGGATAAAGCCACGGATAGTACCCATACAACCTCATGTAAAGGAGTCTCAATAATTTCTTCTGAACCCTCCTAACCATAAGGCCATACTTCAACTGATGCGGTGCCCAAATAATAGACCCACTCTCAACGGGGATTTCCAACCGTGTGCCCGCAAGTACTTTTGTGTGCACCTGCGGACTCATTTCTGCATTTATTTTAAAACAATAATATAAATAATTATCTTCATAATATTTTAAATATACTTATAATAACTGCAATTGAATTTGGACATAATATAAAATTTATCGTCAATGTATGGTTGATCAAGCTACTTAATTGGTCCAAATTAATACGGAAGCCATTCCATACACGAATAGGCTATCGACGGTTATCTCCAATAATTGGTAAATTAATTGATAATACGGTGAAAATTTAGGTTGGTAGACATGTCGGTCAAATTCGGGTATATTGGTGCTGGCGTATCCACCCGAACCCCAAAGTTTTATATTGAAACGTCAAACATATCAACATTACCTACAATTTTATTAATCATTTCATTGCGATTGCAGCACATAGTAAAACTAATATTATGTTACCTACTACTAGTCACTGAGTATTTGACAGTTCGCAGGGATCTATAATTAATCGGCTGTGAACTTAGATTATAGAAAAATATAGATAGAGCTATTAGATTATAGAAAAAGGCTGTGAAGTAATTATTTTTCAAAACAGTTGCATCTTGCATCTCTATTCTCAATATGTACCTAATTGATGTACTCTATCTCGCTCTAAAAATTAACACAGCAAAGGGAGGAAGCCTAACCTAGCCCATAACAAATAATCCAGTATAATATCGACTATTTTCAAAATTTGTTTGTCGCTGGCTTCCACTAATGACTAAAGAGACAAGAACCAAAAATATTTATTAGATCTTCGAAGGTTAGTGCAGTAATATTATATCTGACGCATAAAGACTAAGTCGGCTCTCAGATCAAACTCGCCTCGTTCCCCGCTACCGATTTCCGAGACGAGCGAAAAATTGTTGCGTGTGACGAACGCGCACATCTACAAGTGACACTCACTTCTCGAAACGTCAAAATAATAAGTACTCTGGCCAGACGCCATTAAGCAAATATGTCATCAGACGCTGAAACAGCGATTATTATATATTGGTACCGCAGACATTTAAGTAGAAGGCAAAAATATTGGATTCATCCGTCAATATAATAATATATCAATCATATATAATCAAGTCAATAATATATCAATGCACAGTGCATCATTTATCGCAGCAGAACGGCCACCGGCGAGCAGTGACGTCAAGATACAAATGGCAAAAATGGCCAAGTCGAGCGCTTTATGCAGGCGTGTGGTCGGCTTTATCGGCGTCCAACATGTTCATGGAGTCGCTACTCGATCTGTCGCATTCGACCAATCTGCGAAGCTCCATTTGACAATGTTTGTTATGTGGATGACAATGACGTCACATCGACGAATTCGACATGCGGCGCATGAGGCGAGTTCTGATGTGGGAGCCGGCTAAGGACTGCCCTATGCAATTATATATTTATATTAAACGTAATGCTTTCTCTCTCTATTTCTTAATAGTATTTTCCTGCTATCTTTTATACAATGCCATCTGTCATTTGTTATTATTACAGGTTTTTTTTTCTCTTCAAAATCAAACATTCGCATGCCATACAAAACCATCTCACATGCCATAGTGCCATAGGTTCGCCACCACTGGACTAGAGTGATAAAAACACGATGTACCTACTAATTATTAAAATCGGATAAATAAATAATGCATAATATTATTTTATATCCAGTTTTTTTTTAATATTGGCAAGATGGTAAGCTTACAAAAAGATCTAGGTAATAAAATTGTATTTTTTATTATCGAGGTCGTAGCTGAGGCCGAGTATTATAAGTAGTTTATTATTCGTCGGAAGTACACGGGCTGAGGTGTCCGAGTGGTTAAGGAGTTGGACTTGAAATCCAATGGGTTCTGCCCGCGCAGGTTCGAATCCTGTCCTCAGCGGATTTTTTGAATTTATTTAATATTTTTTTATTCAAGTTACATGCATTTTTATTAGCCGCTGTCGTCATACAAAATAATTACAAGATAAAAAGAACTTTTTATATACCTACCACGTTTTTAAATTTTCGTGGAATCATAAACTTGACAATTCTATGTAGTATTAATAAATACTTTTTTTGTAGGTACTTGATAGAAATAGGTACTGAATAAAAATATAGAATAGGTAGGTACTGAAATGTCATTTTGACATTTCATATTGATTTCCATAGTAACGCACGTACCTATATAAGGTGCATTGGGGTAATTCCGACAGGAATTTCTATGAGATGACTAGAGGTTATATATTTCGGTTAATTATTCAAAGTGTTTTATATTTACTGCCATTATTGTTTTACCCCTGTGTACTTAAAGATGTATGATAAATATATATTAGATTCTTGAATATATAGTTGGGTTCTTTAAATTGAGAATTTGAAATATTGAGTCATTTTTTTTTGGCATTGGGGAAATTACGAACTATCTTGGGGTAATTCCGAAATTATTCAAAAGTCGATTTTATTGCACTTTGACCGAAGGTTTACCTTTCTTTTTCGACCGTAATTACTCCTAACACAAAATATCATCAATTTTGTTAATAGTTTCCATAATCCCTAACTTTTGATACTATTAGTTCGGAATTACCCCAAAAAAAGATAGTGGTTCTCAACATTTCAGTTAAGTACTTAGGATTATAGGGATTGTGGAACGGGATGGAGCAGAGCAGGTTTATTCCCGGTTGTCACTACCAGTTTTGTTCCCACCGGTGACAAATAATGAGAAAAAATATCTCAATATGACACAAGTACCTACCACCTTCAATCAATAAAATAAAGACGAGGAAAATCAAAGAAAGTGATAATTTTAAAAATCAAATTTTATTTGAGTCTACATTCTTATTTGCCTACCTTGATAGAACAATATTTTTTATAAAGATGTCTTTTGTTTACTTACTGCTTTTTGCATAGCAAAATAAACTTTCTTCATACCCATACAATAAAATTAGTCAACATTAAAAATGGTAAATCAAAGTCGGAACTTGTCTTTTTAATCATTTTCATCTACTTTTATGGCATAAACTTATAATTTATTCCTGCTAGCAAACCTAAAACTAAAATGCGGGCTACACTGTTAAAAAAATATAACAGAATTGATTAAGACACGGTCTGAAAGCCTCACATATACATAATAATGATCTATTGGTTTGGTACGCAATCAGTCAAAATAAATTCTATCTTTATCATTACATAAGTAATATTCTTTTTCATCAGCACTTTTTTTTGTATATTTATCTTCTTCACTATAATGACTCTGGAACTTTGTCACTATCTTTTCTTTTGGTCGTAATAAAGGTTAGCTACTGCTGTGGTCTCATAGTTTTTAAGAAGTTGATAGAGAAGTATGTTTCCTCATGTTTTATTATTTCTTCTATGAACCCAATATAGTACCTCCATTTTTTTCTGATTGAATATCTGACAAGCACTGAATCATTTAATTTGTAATTTTCCTTCTTCTTGAGGGTCTTTTTCTTGAGTTTTGTATACTATATCTTTATTTTTCAGTTTTAGTAGCAGTTGTTCATCTTTGCCCTTTTCTTCTGAGTCTTCTCTAGTTGTGATATTTTTTTTCCATTTATAAAAACATCAACGTTGTCTTTGTCATCTCTTTCAATGTGTCTTTTCTCTTCGTTTTTTTTTGTCTGTTTTATCCGCTTGATTTTCTTTACCTTTACTTTTTTTGCCAACACCTTTACTCTTAGTACAGAGAGAATTTGAATCGTTGTTGGTGAGCATCTTTTCGTCAGTTAAGCTTTCACCATATTTCACATCTTTTGTTTTTTTTGTGACCTTGGTTCTTCCATGTATATTTTAAAATCATCTTCAGAGTATTCATCCATCAATACTTCAAAATCAAGATAATCTATAATATCAGAATCGCTATATTCGCTCATGATGTCGGATACACTAGTTATGCTGTTAAGTGAAGGCTGGTGTTACCGCACTTACCCAAGATTATATATTATAATAGCACGTGCGATAGCTTCTTATTAGGACGACGCTAAATTTACTTACTTTAATATTAATTTAATTAAGTATATTATGTACATCTAAATTAGATATAATTTTAGTATCTTTACAGATTGAGAAGCACTGCCAATTACTATGAAAAAGTTAAGTGGGCTATTGCGGAATGAATATATATCGGAATAACCCCAAAGGGGTATTTCCGAAAAAATATTAAAAACAGAGCTAGGACATTGTGTTTCTCTCACAATTCGTAAAAAACGATAATCTATCGTAAAAGCAATCACTTATTCAAATATCTTACCAGAATTCCGAGATATGTAAGTTGGGGTAATTACGAATCAGCAAAAATGGCGCGAAAAACACTTCTCCGAAAAAACTTGATGGTATGCACGCATTGTTGACACTAGCGACTAGCGACGACTGTCGAGGCGAGCACAATGAACATGGTGTCTAGACTAAATGTTGCCAATAGGAAAATATCGCTTCGATTGGTAGAATTTTTGAACTTTCGGAATATACCCATATTCGGAATTACCCCAATGCACTTTATTAATAATTTTGTTGCTAGGATCCCCTTAGCAACCAATATTAGTGTTTTACTTTTTATAAATGAAATAACTTTCCATACAAAACAGAATTAACCTTTTAACTGAAAATGAATTCAAGTAGGTATTAAAATAATGCATTGTCGTCGTGTTATGATATGTTCTAAAAGTGTCAAATGTCTATCTAGTCGGGAAGTTGGTTAAAAATCTTCAATACAAATCTTGGACAAACAAGAAAAAATTTTGGTCGGTTATGTGGAATACAGCGACAAACACATTTTGAAAATCGCCGATATACTGGATTATTTGTTAGGTTAACCTAACCTAACCTAAACTAACAAAATAATCCAGTATACCTACCTATAGGGTACTTTCAAAATGTGTTTACCGCTATATTCCAGATAACAGACTAGAACCAAAATTTGTACTGGAAAAACAAGAATACCTATGAGCTAATAAAAACGTGGTAAAATGGCACCTGCCCTAACTTCTTCCGTTAGTTTTCGCAGACAAGGTACCTAATCCCACAAAATTAGACTGCTATGCGGAAATTTTAAATTAATTTCTATCAATGAATTATTCAAATGCAATATTGGTGGTTTGAACATTTAAATTTGTTATGGCATAATGACATGAAATTAATTATTGCTTTATAGCCCATAATATCCAAAACTGGTTTTAAATTACCTATGAAAATAGCAATCGTCATGGATGTCATGATGACCAGTACCTATGTATAATAAACGTGACTAATAATATGTCATTATTATTTTATTATCTTCAGACAGAAAACAAAAATGACAATATTACTAATTTGTATGGTCACGGTCATAAAAGTAACATTAATTAATTACCTACCCAATTGGAAGTAAAATGCAATTTTAATTTTATTACCACGTTTTTCTTAGCTCGTATTCTTGTTTGTCTGGTGGTTGTTTATCCAGTACAAATCTTGCAATCGATTTTTAACTAACTTCCCGACTAGCTAGACATTTCAAACTTTTAGATTCGATAACCACTCGTTGATACGACATGTCGCAATAACTCGTAGTTATAGCCTTAAGGTGTAGATTCAAATTGAGTAGGGCTTGAGTGTGGGGGGATGTTTCCGGAAAAATGAAAGGACCCGCGGGGTAAATGAGGAAGTTTAGATTTAGTTAACAATTAGTTTGCAATAATATTGACAATGTCGACATGACAACCGCTGGACAAATGCCATCGTACATTGGTACCCAAGTGGCACTAAACGCCCACAGGGACGCCTTAAAACCAGCTGGATAGACGAGTTCATAAAGTTCGATGGATGTACGTGGTAGCAAAGAACTAGGGACCGATAAGTGTAGAGAGGGCTATGGGGAGGCTTTCATCCAGCAGTGGATCGACCTCGGCTGACGATGATGATGATGAATATTTCGAAATGGATACCATTTTTCTGTGTGCGCGCCTTATATGAGTAGTTATATACCTAATGTCATAGAAGGAGCCTTTAAACCAGTTCTCCCTAATCTTTTTACTCCAGCGGACTGGTGAAAATAGGAGAAATATTTCGCGTGCAATGGCAGAAATAAATGAGTAGGTATTGAGATATCCCGGGTCCTGTGGCTAGCTCGGGGTGTTGGTGGAACCCGGGATTCACAAAAAAATTAGCCAAATTGAAATCTGTTTCATGGTAGGAATGAAACTCATTTTATTTTGGTCGATTTATATTCTTAGATTACTCAAGTTAGTTACACTTCCAAATGTTTTATGCTCTTAATTTTAGTTTCTTTATTAATAATTATTATCGTTCACAACTTTTAATCTATAGCCTTTCACTCCGTATCCCATTTTTCACTTTCATGCTCGATTATGTATTTGTTTTATTCTCCGATTCGTGGGGCCGATGTTTACTCTTTAGATGGCGACCCCAGACTGATTTTTATATCGAGCAGTGTTGCCATCTTTTTTTTTTTACAAACTCCTTAATATTAAATTTCTTTGGCTTTCGTATTCGGCACAATCACATTCTTCCCTGACATACCTACTAGTATTATAATTAGATACAATTCTTACGTGCTAAGTACATGTTGAACATTTTGACAGTTAATCAAGGAATTTCGGACGTAAGTACGCCCATTGTTGACTAGAGGTCAGGTGACATGGTTACACCTAATAATTATGTAATTTAGACTATCGGGAGAGGCCCAATAATCATGGGTGTAACAGTATGTATATAATGTTTTTTTTATTACATGAGGTATATACGACAAGGGTGTATAAATATTGTCACCTCTGCTTGGTATTTAACCTGTACTCAGAAGCTATTTTCAAGGAAGCCTTGCAAGGTGAATCAGTGGGGAAACCTATTAATATATAATATCAGGTCATCGGCATATAATACGCTGATTGTTGATAGCTTAAAAGGTCAGTAATTCTTATGGTTTAAAAATTAACCTCAAGAAAACAAAACTATTACATACTAGTATCTAAAATAGCGACAGCTAACCCTAGGGTCGGCAGAAGCGGCTCTTTCCATAGACATTTGCGGCTCTTCAGACATAAACTCAAATTTCACCTCATCTCAAGCAGCCTTATAACTTTTATGAGATAGAGCCGCCGAAAAAACTTGACTCGTACGGCATACTCTCTACCACTCTTTACTCTACTCATATTCTGGTTCACTCCAGATGCAGTTAATAGATTCAAAAAGCAAAGAACTGTGGAGCAACAAATTCACAGATCTGACCAGCCGCTTGGAATAACTCGAAAGAGAGAAATCAAATTTGATTTCTCAGCACAGGTGGACAGCTATAAAAACAACTGTATAAAATAGAAACAATAATATTTGATACATGGAATAGTTTGTCTGAAACATGACGGGTTAAAAAAAACTAGCTTTTAGTATTCTCACAATCTTTGGCTCTACATATTATTTAATATATGCGAAAAAACATTCTCATCTATGAACCAAATAAAAAATAAACTTAGAAGCAGAATAACGGATGAAAATTTACAATCATGTAGGTATTCAATTAAAAATAAGTAACTATTTGCCAGATATAGTAAAGCTGTCAGAAGCGATGCACGGACACCGTTCTAATTATTTTTTTACATATATGCGGCTCTCTGGTACCTTTGTTATCCTGTTTCCTTAACAATTTGGCTCTTCTCACTCTTGGCAAACTGCCAACCCCTGACTTAACCCATTATACATATTTAGATACATGGGTTAATGAGAAATGGGACCATTCTCAGGAAATAAAAACTAGAATTGAGATCGCAAGGAATGCCTTTCTCAAAATGAGACTCCCTAGAAATCGAGACCTTAACGTAGAAGTGAGACTGCAATATGGTACGTTGTTTTGTTCTCTCAATTCTTTTCTATGGTAGGGAAGTATGGACGCTAAACCAAGAGATTTCACGGAGAGTTAAAGCTTACGAGATGTAGCTGTAAAGACGCATCCTCAAAATTCCTTGGACTGACCGGGTGTCAAATGTTGAAGTTCTCAATCAAATGGGAAAGGACCGATAAGTTATGCGTAGTATCAAAACCAGGAAACTACAGAACCTCGGCCACATTATGTGAGAACAAAAGTACAGCATTCCTCAACTTGTCATTCAAGGAAAGATCAATGGTAAGCGTAGCAGATGACGGCACCGCATTTCGTGGCACCGTGTCTTAAGAACATCCGTGATTGGTACGAGTGCAGCTCTACTGAACTGTTCCGTGTAGCAGGTGACAAATTTAATCTAAGATCGCCTTGATGGTGGCGACCTCCGCTAGGGGATGGCACTTTAAGAATAAGTTTTATTTTTCAAAATTAAAATTTGCGCTTACAGAGGTACCTACATGTCTCCTCTCACTTTACTATTTTCAATGCGTCGCCTCCATGGCTCGCTCTCTTCTACACGCGTTACGGACAGACAGATAGATAAATGAAAAACAAATATTTAATTACGTATGTCTGCCGCAGTGGCGCACCCGGGGGGTGGGGGGGGCAAAGGGCTCTGGCACCCCCCAAACATGAAAATTATCAGAATGATTTTAAACATTGAAATTGAAAGCCAATAAACCAAACATTGGGCTTAGACAAACAAAAACACGGCAAAAAAATGATTTGTAATTCTCCAGCACCTTTTTAGAAAAATTTCTTAGATTTTAATTTTTTAATAACACAAAAATTTTGAAACACTAAAGTCGGGTTTTTTTAGAAACCCAATCCTAAATGGAACTGTCAAAAAATTCTCGGTGTCTACCCAAATTCGGCGTATCGGATTGACCAGATAAGTGAGATAAACATGCATCATAAATTAGCTTTAATAGTAAAAAAAGTCGCCTGCGCTGTACAAATATACCGCCGAGTATTGTGAAAATATGTAAAATTAATTATATGAAGAAGAAAAAGAGCCTATGGGACTAATTTACATTATTTTCCTTGCCCCCCCCCCCCCAATATTAAATCCTGAGTGCGCCACTGGTCTGCCGTATTAAATGCAAGCTTAACATAAATAATTATGTTCCCCGTCCAAAATGCATTTTTAAATAGGCGACAAGTAGGTATTTGAGGGCCGACAGAAAATATCTACGGACCTGCGGTTGATAAACACTGGTTTAGAGCAAATTAATATTATTAGGATTATTACAAATTATTTAGATAGGTAGGTACATATGTAGGTACCTATCAAAAGCACACTTTTTTCTGTCACTAATAAAAATGTAATTAATATAAAACACTAAATCGGACAATGTTTTTTTTTTAAATAATATTATGTAGGTACCTATCTAAGATTAAATTTTTGAAGTAAATAAATGTAAATAAAAACAACACAATCAGCTGATTTTTAAATTTGCATTATATTAAGTTGTGCAACAACCGTGTGGTATTCTTCTTGAATAGTCTGCTCGTCCCGAACATAGACGAGGTGGCCGAGTGGTTAAGGCGTTGGACTGCTAATCCAATGTGCTCTGCACGCGTGGGTTCGAATCCCATCCTCGTCGTTTACTTTTATATATTTTTTAATTTCCCAAAGTTGAAAATTATTATATAATTTCACAATAATATAACAGATTCCAAATGAAATAGAAATATTCTCTTTTATAATACCTGATAATAATATATTATCATAATATAACTTCATGACATCTTGACATACCAATCACGAATTTCAAAGATTCAAACCTCATTATAGATACCTAACCTAACAATAATAATTTATAGTAGGTAGGTATAGCATTATATTGTAACTACGGTAGGTACCACACAATTTTATAATTACCCCTTATAAAACCTAATATGGGTTCCAGAATTAAGTATACTGTTTTGTTACGGGTGGGTTCCATTATTTTGCAGTGGCGTGTTGAAAATCCGAGGCACTGACTGGTTTTGAGCCCCCCACAATAGGTATATAGGTACCAACATAATATTATCCAGTAAAAAATTAATAACGCCAGTAATGCTAGGTACATAATATTAGTGGTTTATTTTCTATGTACAAGTAGGTACAGTAAAAACGAAACAATAATGCGGTCGATCGATAGTGTGCGTATGGGGAGCCGTGATAAATGCCTGCCAGCCGATGACCGCATATTCGTACGTATACGTACATATACAATCGACGAACCGCATCATTGTTTCGTTTTTACTGTACCTATCTGTTTAGGCCCTTTTGCGGTTCTAAACTATACAATTTTTCTTTCGTCTATACACAAGGCTGCTATCGGCGGCTATGGAATGTAGTTTATCATACCTATCTATGTATTGAGGTTGTTGAACTGTCAAAAAGTGGCATATTTTAACAGCACCTCTTTTGGCTGTGTTAACTTTAAGAGCGAGATAGACAGTTTTGACGGCTAACCTATTGTAACAATTGAGTCGTATACATATATTTTTCTATAATCTAAGGTCGTATAGTATCAAAAGTAGAACTGTCGCAAATATATCGAAATTTAACTTAAGTACCTATGCCAAATTATTCTTCTGACCATAATGTAGGTACGACTAGCAATATAATATTCGAATTAAAATCATATCTGTGTGGTATAAAATTGTGATGGAAAGAATTAGAACTGTTGAACACTTTGGAAACAAAAGTAGAACTGTTTAATTTGAATTGAATTTCTAAATGTAGAAACATATTTCATGCTAACACTAAAAAACCCAACAATAACGCACAGATCTACTTTTGATACTATACGACTCAATTATACTACCCGACTACTGCTTCAAATACACTCTATGACGATCGGTCATATATATGTCGAAAAACCCGTTTCTTATGTTGGCGTCCTGTGTCACGGGGTGTCACAGAGTGTAAATACGATGTCATAGCTGTCATACAATATGTACCTATGTATAATATGTCGGAAGGCATAGATTTGATCATAGGCACTAAATCGCTCTTAGCATATATGTGCCCGATCGTCATATAGTCTATTTGAACCTTATCTCGATGATGCATAGATAAGTATGATAAACCACCCTTGATAGCAGAATTGTGTATGTATAGAATACCTAGATGCGTTGATGTTATTTGCAAAGATTTTTGACTAATATTTTATATTGAGTCAATTTGTGATTTAATAATAAGTATTGTGTGACTGGTTTGAACTTTTCAAGGTCCCCTTTTGAAATTTCTGATGGATCGATTCCGTCATAAGTAGGTATACCTACGTCAAAGAACATCATTCTGATCCGTTGATTATTAGAATGCAAGAGGATGCAACGTGTTTCGGGGTTTTAATGCATATTACGCCTAGGTACGTAAATTATACATTGTAACCTTAACCTATAGTATAATATATAGTACTTATAAAAAATATTGACAATTCCAACGATATAAATATTAATTATTAAACTAAAAAAATATATTATAAAATATTGACTTACTTTTTAGCGCCCATAGTTTTGAAGCTTTTAAGTCTCGAAGATAGATGTCCAATTGTTTGGAGCACGCGTTACTTATGTGGTCGGAAATTCGCAGATCGATAGGTGGCACTACTCCCGTAAAGAAAAATTCATTTTTCCAGGTATGCGAAAATTCTGGTTCGGTGTCATTATCTGTAAAAATCATTAAAATATTATTATTTATCATAACGATTATAACGTATTGAAGAAACCAATCCCTAGGATACAAGTGCCCACAAACAAAATTATTATTAAGTACATCAGTGTCGAATCAAAAAAACATGATCATTTGTATAAAAACATTTAGTATGTAAACAAAACTTATTATTGAAGTGAAGAAAATTTATCAAAAAAAATCGCAGTCGGTAGGATTCGAACCTACGCTCCCAGAGGGAATCTGATTTCTAGTCAGACGCCTTAACCGCTCGGCCACGACTGCTACATGAAGGTTTGTGATAGATGTTGAATAAAAGTAGTAGTCAGAAAAACATAATAATTTCACATTATACCAGCGGTTTCCAACCTGGCGCGATCTATTGCCAGGGGAGGCGCCAAAATTTTTGAATAAATTATTTTTTATACCATATCTACAAATAAATAAAAGTTCATATCTTAACGTAACAGTGAAAATTCAGTGCATGAATGTTTATTTAAATATATAATACATATATTTAAATCCTATTAAAAAAATATTTGGAGCGGAGAAATTTAAAAATGGCGCTTTTGCAAACGCTCTGTTTCGGTAATGCACAAAACGACCGCTGGTTGCATGAAAACAATAACCTCAAATTTAAATGTCACTCGTACCTAAAGTGTCAACTGAAGCGTGTAGGCAGGGTGTGATATTTTTTTTTTTAAACTGTTTTTAACGTGATTTCTTTAATATAATATAACAATAATACATGTCTCCACTTTTAAATGATTTCTACGCCAGATATATTGAAGCAAACAAAAATCTATTTCCTGAGTTCTTGGTTAGTTTGCTAATGCATTTTTCATATAATTTTATTAATAGTAAAAAAAGTCGCCTGCGGCGCTGCTTTATTTCAGGGCTATTAAACATTTTTAATATATGGGTGAAAGATCCTGGCCTGTGGGCCCTATTCACTATGTGGAGCTCATGATAGAATCCATTAATTTTTGTCAATGAACGATGATGAATTTGGTTGACTTCTTTTAAAATTGATTGTGGTAATAAACAAGCTCATTCGTCGCATGAAAAAAAAATTAATTAAAAAATGAATTTGATATAAGTAAGTAGTAAAAACTTGTGTGTTAAAAAAGTGTCTGTATTATTTAATGAAATAAAGGGGGGGAGGCGCCAAGATTAGATTTTTTTTAAAGGGAGGCGTAGTAACATAAAGGTTGGAGACCACTGCATTATACTCATAAAAATATGCAATAATTGCAATATGGCCCTCAATGATAATCAAATTGATTGAAGATGAGTCGTTCCTCACTTGTATTTGTTCAGAAATGTATGGTCATTAAACAAAACAGTAAAAATGGAAAGATATTTCAATAATATAGAAAGAATTTTCTTCGCTTAAACTTTACTGTTTAATTCACTTTATCATAGATACTCATTATATAGGTAGGTAACTATGAATAAGGGCGCGGACACACGGCATTGCAGTCGACGTGCGTAGACATGCGACAGACGTAGACAAATTGGCTAAAACAAATTTAATTGGTGATTCTAATCGGATGCAATTGGAATCAAATAAAACCCTGCGTTGATGCACATCTACGCACGTCCACTGCAATGCCGTGTGTCTGCAGCCTTTGGGCAGTAATTGCAAACATTTTCACACCTGCGTGCCAAAAGTAATATTTGTCATAATTACTACCGTCCCACAGCGGTTGATTATTGAGGAAAAAATAATAAATTACTTTCAGTAGGCTTATTCTAACATAAACATCCAAAAAGAGCCAATTGTGATACATACAATTAATCTTGACGTATTCAGGCGGTTAATTATGAAAATAAATTAACAGTCTGAACTGTCAAAAACTGCTATCTTTTAACCAGTGCTCGAAATGGAAAAGTCTACGAACCAGAGCGCTCGATAATTTTCTGAAGATATTTACATAGTTATCAAATGTTATGTGTATTTTATAAAAATAAGTATGTTATATTTTCTATTATATGGCCTATCTAACTCAGAGACGGTCAACATATTTTTTCCACGAGACGGAGCGATAATTTTACCTATTTCACGAACCGATAGAACGCTCCGGTCCATTTCGAGCCGTGCTTTTAACAGCCCTTCTCTTGGCTGTGTTAACTTGTAGAGTGAGACAGAGTACGTCAATTTTACATTTCTAGAATTGAGATGCAAGATCCGACTGTTTTGAAATATGATTACGTGACGGCCGCCGTTTTAGTTCCCCGCGATCTGTCAAATATCGAGTGGCTAGTAGCAACATAATATTTGTTTTACTGCAATTACATTTTGTCCTGCAATCGCAATGGCATGATTAATAACATTGTAGGTTATGTTGATATGCCTGACGTGTCACTACAAAATGTTTGGGTTCGGGTATATCCGCTCAGGTTCGACCGTATCCGCCAGCACGAACATATCCAAATTTGACCGACATGAGATACCCGCCGATAACTGCTTTGTGTATAATGCCTTCCGTGTTAATTTGGACCAATTACAATAACAGAAACGTGCTAAAGTGATAACTGTTAAGAATAGATCCGCTGGTAATTTAATCACTAATCCAGTGCTCGAAATGGACCGAAGTCACTCAGTCAATGTTGGTATTTTCGGTAAATTATCGAGCGCTTCGGTTCATAAAATTTTCCAATTAGAGCGCTGCTGATTAGCTTAATAACCCTTTTCCGCTTCACCTTCACAATATTATGTTTTCGATTATCTTGACTCGTTTCAATCCATCATTAATTAATCAAATCGTTATATTAGGTTATATTTTGTTTGTATAGTGAGTAATAAAATTTAGAATCGAATCAAATTAATCTTTTTTTTTATTTAAATTAATGAAATGGAGCCTTTTTAGAATTTTTCAAGGTTAGCTACATATTATTTTTTCTTAATTAGATCATATGTACCATTTTTTTATAAACGTGTTTTCCTATAATTTTTTTCTGTTGTTTTTAGACAGTTTGAAAAAATTCGTAATTCAAAACACATGCGATTTTTTGTGATGAAATTGTAGAACCTTGTTTTATTAATAGTCTAATGAACTGGCGTTTACGTGTTATATATACCATTCATGATTATGTTTGACAGTTTGGAATATAAGCCCAATGGCGTAACAATGGGTGTGCAAGCGGGGCAACCACCCCGGGCGCAGTTCTGGTAGGGGCGCAGAAATGTAGTTTAGTTTAACGTGCAAGAAAAAAAGATAACGGAAAATGTCATTCTAAATTTACTAAAACTAAGATGCCGATATGGAAAATGGAAACTGCATTTTTCATGAAAATGCACTAAATGACTATCTGACATCTTACTAACGTTGCGGTTTTTGCGTTGAAAAAATACCCAGCTGATTTACAGCCTGGAAATATAATAACCCGAGTTTGTCAAAATTACTATCTGCTTTAAGACACATTTTTTTTACCTGGAAAAAATGACTAAGAGCAGCATGCACAATCTAAGTTTAGGTAGCTATTTCTACATATGCCTAATGATTCTCATCGATTTACCGCCCTTCAAATAATTGCCGCCCCCAAGTGACGCTCAATCTGCCTACCCCCACGGGACGTCACTGGGTAGGACATAACGACGGTAACAATAATTTAATTTACCCTATGTAATTCGTACAGAGCGTAATCTGCGCAGTTTCAAGATTAGAGCGGCATGCACAATCTAAGATTTCGATCCTAAGGATAAGTCGCCGAAAAGCATGACTTAACTATAGACAATCCTGAGTATAGAGTTAAGGAATCCTTAACCATAGACTACTTTTGTTATGAATGCCCCCTTCTGTATTACCATTTACCACTGACAGCTGCTGTCAAAATAAATTTGCATGTCTATAAAACAGTCCATACACTAAAATTCATTTAACAATGTATCTCAATATGGATATTGATAGTGTTAATTCGTTTGGCATGTACTTGCAGAATATTATTTTACTTGTATACGCCAGTCCGCAGAAATACAAGATGCCAGATGATAGAATGACACTTGACGCTAGTGTTACCATGTTTAAAAAATATCTTGCGGTGCCTGTGGAATCACGTATAATGACTTATAACGGAAACATAAGACTATTATAATTAAATATTAATAGGTATGTATTTATAGTTATTTCATTTATAAAATGCAGTAGTCATATTTTTGTCATCGTTTAACAATTATAAGAAGAGGAAAGAGAATTTTGAAATATGGTATTATTTTCAATATAAATGATCTTAAACTAAGGACAATGTTTCTGCATAGTGTTTTCTGCTAAGGAAATTTTAGTTATGACAAATGTTTCTGCATTCCGCTCTAAGTATACAATTTTACAGGGAACGTTTTATTCATAAAGCCCACCAAAGCGGCGCTCGGTGCGCTCTCTACGAAGTAGGCCCCCTCCCACCCGCGCATTACCCTTCACCTATGTAATAAGGGGCTCAAGAAGCACAAAATAATTATTATTATCAGCGTCTCTCATAACAAAGCAATAAAAATATTATTAAATTTCTCAGGGCTTGTAATTAATATTCACGATGACATCATTCTACCAGTGAAATATCGGACACGCAATAACTAAACAATGACTTCACTGTTATTAAATAATGCCTTCTCGCCCATCTATCGACGACGCTTCCAGGAGCGTGATTTTGCTTGCCGTGTTCAATGAATGGACTACGTTGTATTTTCGTTAATTCGTATCGCTGAGAAGCCAAAAACGATGAATCATGGGGCAGGCGGGCACAATGCGTCGTCAAATCCAGTGTGCGCTGGCGTATTTGATTACGTTGTATTTACGATGATTTACGCGCCACTTGTGAAATTTTGCGCGAGAGCCCCACTCGCTGCGTGAAGTGGGTTTTACGCACGTATCAATTTTTGTCTCGCAATATAGTTACAAAATTCGTTTATAAAATGACTCATATACTTATGTAGATCAATGGGGAAATATGACGTGTCAAAACCAAGTAAGAGGTGATTTTAAATATATTTGTTTATTAAATTACTTTGTATTTGATTTTTGTAGAACCAGAATGCTTCTTTTCTTTGTTGCATAATTATTATTTAACAATTACAGTTGAATGTTTTATATCTTGAATATTTGTATTATCACGTGTGTAATTAAAAACAAAGCAACATTTTTTTTTATTTCTTATGGTGTTACTATGACTACCTAATTAACTAAATTTATAGTACAAGTAAAATTGACCCAAGTGACTATTTATCACAACGTTTTTTACAACGCCTTTCTTAGCTCGTATTCTTATTTGAAGCTAAGTTTTAAAAATTAAGCTTTTTAAGCTAGTCAAGTCAAGTTTATATGATTTAACATAAAATTTAAAAACGTTGTATATAAAAAGTTCTTTTTATCTTGTAATTATTTTTTTTCTCATAAAGTAAATAAATTTCATAAGTTCTGAAAATGAAAATTGAATTCTCGTATATTAAAAAATCGTTCTGTGTATTTATGTACGCGCGTTAGAAGTTATATGTCTTTGGCGTAGGTAACAAAACAAAAAAAAAAACTTGTGATAACCTAGATTCTTTGACTAGCTCTTTATTATCTTATTATTAAATTACACACTCAAGAAAAGGGGCCGCTTATTGGAGCGCCGTTAGTTTATTTCTATACACTTTTAACTTACAATACTAAATTATATAATTATTTCTCATTGTTTTTATTTTTAAAGTAACAACTCTGTCACTCTGACGTTTAATCGTTTGTTTACGTAAGGAATTGCAAATGGCCGACAATAATAAATTCGTTGCCTAGGCAACGGAATAATTCTACTATAAAACATGCGTTTGTATACAGCTGACTGATTCGCAGTTAATTTCGTACTGTCATTTTGAGCATGCCCGGAAATTTGCACGTATGTAGTTCGCCGTATCACACTTCACCGTGAAATTTTGTATCGGAAATATAGTATGTTCTTATATTAAAAAGCGTCCAACCTCTTTGGGTCGTATAGTACTGAGATAAAATTCATGTCTTAATAAAACACGGTTCTTTCCGGTTTACAGGAAGCCAGTGGCAAACAAATTTTGAAAATAGCCGATGTACTGGATTATTTGTTAGGTTAGGTTAGGTTAGATGACATATCAAATCGAAAATATCAAATTTAATATCTGATAACAAGAATGATAGCGTTACTATCAGATATTTGAAACCAATCAACTAATGTTCATATTGAATCTAATAAAATTACAACAAATTAATGTCTGCAATGCTCCACGAACAACGTGTAATTTTTTCATCTCGGTGCTATAGAAATATAGATATAGATGACCGTATAGCATATAGTATACGGTATACGCTCGTCTCACTCATCTCTTTTCGACAGCACTCGAAATGCAACAGTTTACGAACCGGAGCGCTCGACAGTTTTCTGAAGATATTTAGTTTATTTATCAAATTTTATGTGTATTTCATAAAAATAAATGTGTTCGTTTTTTTATTATATGACCTATCTAGTGGTCAAATTATTTTTTTTACGAGACGGACCGATAATTTTACCGATTTCAGGCCGCACAGGAACAGCGCTCCGGTCATTTCGAGCCATGCTTTTCGATAAGAAAGCTCACGGCGAACTGTGCTAGGCACCTACGCTGAAATGACCTACGTACAATTTACATGTAACCATTTGAGCGCTGTCAATTAAAACGATACTGTCAACTACTGATTGATGGTTATAAAAAATAACGATACATTGCGACTTGTGTGTCCAAATGGTAGGCAACTTGTCAGTTAGTATTCAAATCGGTTCCGACGCCGGCAAACAAATATGGCGGCCGCTCAACAAAAACAATAACAGAACGAGCACGACCTTGCCATATTGCGCCGGGAATATCTTGTGCCTAGTTTGCCTAAATTGATTAATCAATCACGATTTAAAACGCCCCTGAAGTCGGTCGGTATCCTAATGCAAAGATACCCAATGAACTGCAATGCCAGAGATTAATTTATTATAATATTATGAATAATTAACACGGCGCTTGTGTTTTTTTTAACATACAGTTGGCGACAAACTAATTAGAAACACATTTGCACTGTGTTCGAATAATAATTCGCGACAGACTGGTTGGAAAAGAGTCCAGCGCTTGAAATAGAAGATTTTACGAACCGGAGCGCTCGATATTTTTCGGAAAATATGTATTTACCAGTAGCGAAGAGTGGAGGTAGGTTGCTAAGATCCGCCATAAATAGTGCACATTAAACTTTGTTAGTCATAATAATGTACTTGTTTGTTTTTATTAAACTAAGGCATAAAGCCCACCAAAAAAGCGTTCGGTGCGCTCACTACTGAGTAGGCCCCCTCCCACCCGCGCATTACCCTTCACCTATGTAATAAGGGGCCCAAGAAGCACAAAATAAATATTATTATCAGCGTCTCTCATAACAAAGCAATAAAAATATTATATTATTTCTCGGGGCTTGTAATTACGCAATAACTAAACAATGAGTTCTCTGTTATTAAATAATGGCTTCTCGCCGACGACGACGGCTTCTATCGACGACGCTTCCAGAGCGTGGTTTTGCTCGCCGTGTTCAATGAATGGACTATGTTGTTTTTTCGTTAATTCGTCCGGCTGAAAAGCCACCAACGGTAACTCAAGGGGCAGGCGGGCACAAAGCGTCGTCAAATCCAGTGTGCGCTGGCGTATTTGATTACGTTGTATTTTCGATGATTTACACGCCACTTGTGAAATTTTGCGCGAGAGCCCCACTCGCTCCGTTAAGTGGGTTTTACGCCTAAGACTACAATTTGCAGATGGTGTTAGTTAGTTTTTAAAAATCAATTAAGCCCCGCCATATACCAAACCATAAAAGTTTTGGTATACATTTTGGGCGATACGATAAAATTATGCACACTTTTCATTCATACTTATTTATTTTCGTTGTATGTATTAAGAATACATACCTATTGTTGGTTCATTTTTTAAAATTCATTAACGGCCCCCATGCTCAGCGTAGGTCAAAATGGAGCTTTTATGATATTTTCAGAGCATAACCCTGGATATTCCTTAAACGTTGTAGATAATCTATTTATATAATTTTGAAGCCTTATTATCCTTTATATTTATTTTAAACATTTGATGACTGCATAAAGTATTTTTATTACATAAAATAGTATTCTTTTAAACCTCTCGCTCTAATGTTTCAGAATATAGTCATATTTCAGTACGTCCATGTGAAGTGGTGTTAAGATTTTTTAGATTTATTAATTTAAAAAAAATTTAATTTGGGATCAAAAAGATTATAAAATATATTTTTTTATCGTAAATATGTCACTATATAATGTTAACATTAATTTTACTAATGGTTTTGTAAATGCGTTTAAAAATTCTTGTTTGTTATCTCATTAAACCAGTGATTGTCATTATTTTTGAAAGGCGGAACCCTTGCAGCATTTTGGACTGACACACGGGTGGCAGACACCCTACCTCTATGTAGACACACTTGGTGCGTCCCAGATACGTAGGTGTGACTATAGACCAGACTTGGGCAAATGCGGCTCTTCGTTGGGTTAAGTGCGGCTCCCAATATCTCTTGATAAAAATATAGGTATTTTCTATCCCCATTATATTTGTATTTTCGCGAGTTTTCCTTTAAATCAATTAGTTAATAATTACTAATAATTTTCCTTTAATTTATTTTAATTTTTTTTTTTGTATTTAATACTACGTGAGAACGTGACTATGGTGTGGATCTTTATATATTATGAAAATTCAGAATGTGGCTTTCGTTGATCTCATGTATGCCCACCCCTAGTATAGATAAATAACGAATACCCCGTGACGTCAAGAGGCCATGCGCTGCTTAGGACGGAAAATTAAGGAATGAATACTAGTCATTACAACTTACGAAGGCATTGGGGGTTTTCCAATAAGTGGATGAGATTAGAAAGTACCGACATCTTAGTTTTAAAAAATCACGAAGGAGTCTCCAAACTTGTCAGTACCACAAAGCTCCACTTACCTAAAATCATTGCTACTTGAGAGTATGTTTTGTCAGTTTAAGATAAGTATGTGCACATCTAGCAATTTTGCATATTCGCGTCTATTCAATTCTAAACTATCCTAAACGCCAATTTTTCGAAATACATCAATCGATTCTCTATGAAATTTCCAACATTTCTATATAAACCTAAATGCGTACGATTATAATTATTATTGAAATTAACAAACAATTGTTTTCATGCCACTTCTTAATACCTCAGTTGAGGCGTGGTCTAAAAAGATCGTGGCTAGGCGATGCGCGGATTTTGCAAATGACGTGTGCCGAACGAAATATAATTTGTCATACAAATCCAACATGCGTCCATTTAATGTTCTATTAGTAAGAATAATAATATATTCATTGACATGTTTTCTTTTTCAAGTAAATGGGTAACGTTTTTTTAGTCATCTTTACACGATTTAAGGATTAATACCCCCGTCGCCATCACGAAACAAATGTACGTGTTCACAGCTCGACTTTCGCTCTTCGATTGCCAGCGAGTCCAAAATTGCGTCGCACCTATAGTTGAAAATTATTTGCCGTTTCACTGAAGTATGCTCGTATCCTAAGTATCCTAAGTGACATTATTTGCCAATGTATTGAATTTTTCATAAATTTGAAATAAGAAAAAAATTCCCCAAAATTAATTGTAATTTGAAACACATTTTTTTTTAAATTTCAATATTATATAAGTAACTAAATCGAATTAAGTGTAGGTTCGCAATTTCTAAATTTTTTCACTTTCCTGCACATTTTATGGTTTGGCGTTTAGGATAGTTTAGAATTCAATAAACGAATTTGTTTGAGACTAAAAATGAAGGGGGTAGGCATTCTAAGTCTGCCTAGGGGCGGCAGTTTATCTATGGACGTCACTGCGTATACCAGCGATTTCCAAACTGGGAGGAGCGCTTCCTTGGGGAGGCGCATTCATAAAAAATTGGAGCCTTGGAAATCAAAATTACAAAAAAAAAGTTCACCATGTCTCCACTTTTAAATGATTTCTACGCCAGATATATTGAAGCAAACAAAAATCTATTTACTGAGTTCTTGGTTAGTTTGCTAATGCACTTTTCACATTATTTTATTGATAGTAAAGGCGCTGCTTTATTTCATGGCTAATAAATAGAATCCATTTGTCAATAAACGATGATGAATTTGGATTGACTACTATTGAAATTGATTGTGCTAATAAACAAGCACATTCGTCGCACGAAAAACAATATAAGTATAATAGTAAAACCTTGTTTATTTTTATATTTTTTTTCATTTTTAAAGGGGGGGGGGAGGCGCCAAGATTAAAAGTTTGGAAACCACTTGCGTATACTATTCTACGCTGCTGGACGACCAAATCATCCGGGTCACGATCCTCAGTCATAAGGTCCCGGTGACGAAGTAGAAAAACAAATAATATAACATTTACCTATGTAAATATGTTGTGTTTTTTATCTACCTGGAGGTCTGTAACCCTCCCCCGCCCTTGTGTGTGAGCCTGAACACGATTTAAAACAATATGTCATTCAAAATTTATTTTATTAATATTATCATGTTATATTAATTCCTTATTTAATTGATTGAATATCCGGGTTCGCGCAAGGTCACATCGTTATTGGGTTTTTTATTTATCTTTATTAATCATGAGGGCTTCATTAAATACCTATAGACTATACCGTGAGAAGATTTTAAATCCAAGGTGGATCGGGTCAATCTGTTGATTCTGAATAAATATCTTTATATAGGGTTTCTTCATATCTGTCCAGCGCTCGATAAGTATCTAATATGAAAAAAATTACATATTTATGTAATAGTTGTACCTATCTATTTTATGGAAATATATCTGCCAATCTCAGATGGTCAAATGGAATAACTATTATCGGCGCCGCAGACGAAAATCGAGGTTTACCTTCATTATGTCATAAATATATTATATTTCCGAAAAAGTTCATATAATAAAGTTCCGAAAAAGTTCATAAAATAAAGTTCCGAAAAAATTGTATAAACTTTAAAATATGTATAATAGGATGGTTTATTTATAAAATAGAAATACTTCCTGTTTTAGTATTTATTCAGAGTTGACAGAGATTAATCAATAATAACAGAAAATACTTTAAACGGTACATGAAAATAGATTAACAAGATTAGATGACTCGCGCACCCAAATCACCAGATGAATTTCCCAAAGAATTAGTTCAGTTCAGGTAGGTATCACATTTGACAACTAGATAACCGCACTTACCACTAGAAACAAATCTCGATAGTATAAAGTCCTTAGTTTCAAATAGAGGACCTGTATGATCAAAAGGGTCAGAGGTAATCAGACTAAGTAGACTGGCTGTAAGATTGTGACTATAGTGAGTAAAAAATACGGAATTATAATAATATAGGGCTAAATCTCAATTCGTATACATAACGCTTGCGACATCCAGTAAATGGGCAGTGTCATCTGTGAGTCTCTTTTTGAAGTCATGCCGCTACAATATTATTTTTTTACTATTTTATTACTAATTTGGTTATATTTTGAAACACGTCTTAATTCCACGATTTGAAAAATTAATCATACGGCATTGGGAAGAGTGGAGATAGACTGTTAAGATCTGACATAAATAGAGCACACTAAGACCTTCCGCTCAGGAGAATACTCAAAAAAGACGAGACTGAAACACAAAATCCAGCCAGTTTCTACTCATCAGCAACATCTTCTTGGCTATGTGTTAAAACTGTGAACTAACATACTCCGCCCATTTTTAACCGCACTTCCATTATAATCTAACTAGTTCCTCCCATTTAATAGACAACAGTGCCTAGAAGCGTAGACAAGAAGATGTTGCAGAAGAGTAGCTAATGTATTTCAATGGCGGCTCGCTCACGACAAGACTGGAATCTCTCTGTTTCAAAACGTGCACTACTAAACTGAAGAGACGCAACATGCTAGTCTCCCAATCTCTCAGTTTCCAGTCTCCCATAACACAGTGGTGCCAATATCAGAAGATTCTATGAAAAATCATATTTTCTTACCAAAATTGGTAGCACTGAACTGAAGAAGAAATAACAAGCCAAGACGTCAAAAGTTAAAGAATTAATGGCAGAAGTTGAGAAATACCTCTGCTTGTGTAATTATAGACTGCCAGAATATTGCCATAAAGATATTACAGGAAAAGCTTGGAATGAAGTGGTAAAGACATTGGGTTTGGTTTGACAGTTTGAGGTTATGAGATTAATATTTCAATTGGGTTTCAGTAGAAGAAATTGTGTTTATGAGGTCCATCAGCCACCAGTTCGTCGAATTTTAGTTTCTCCATGAGCGTAGGCCAAAACTTTGTTGGTCAAACGTATTTGTTTTCATTGAACTAAAGCCTAGTACCCACGCACGTTCTTGCTCGACGGTTTTGCTCGATCGACCATGTTGACTTGGAAGCATGTTCGTCGTTGCGTCCATACAGTCGAGCAACTCGACACAAGACGCTGTGAGGCCACCGTCGCACCGCCACGACGAGAGCTAGGCCACACGAGCCTTGCTGGTGCGTTCTCACTCCCTCACTCAAACTGCACCGAGCAAGAAATTATGGACCTTCAATCTTTTTCGGATAGCGCAATTTGTTCGATGTCGGACAAAAAAACCATCGAGCCAGATGGTACACACGTTGAGACATGTTGGAATGAGTGTAAAACCATCGAGCAAGAACGTGCGTGTTTACTTACAAGACTACATTGTGTGGATAGTGTTTTTTAGTCACGTTAATTAGTTAAAACGTAAAAATACTTCTGTAAAAAACTGTATGTATTTCATAAACCAGTATTTTAATTCATGTGTGGGTATTATGCGCTGATTGATATCGAAGCCATCATGAAAAAATTAACCCGATTATTTTTTGGTAAAAAATATTACACCTAATTAGGTACTTATTTAATTTTTTATTTTGCCTACTTAACTTTTCCAGTTGATTTTATTGCGTTTAATTAATTTGCGTACAAGTTTATGTCATATGTAAGTAAGTATAATATTATTATGTTGTTCGTACCTTTGACATATCTGGTCAGAGCTAATAATTCAATTAAACCTCGTCTAATCCAAGAGTAGATAATTATTGTCAAAAAATATTTATTCGCAAATTTGCAAGAAGTACCAATGGCTGTCTTTTCAGCGAACAATGTTCCCATGACACTTTGTACCATTGGCGAAGGGTGGACGTAGGCTGTTAAGATCCGACATAAATAGTGCAGAATAAACTTTGCCAATCAACCGTATTTGTTTTCATTTATCTAAGATTACAAATTGCAGATAGTGTTGGTTAGTTTTTAAATTTCAATTACACCCCACATAAATCAAGCCATAGTAGATAATAGTAAAAAAAATATTCGTTGATCTATAAAATATCTGTAACTATGCCATTAAATCGTAAATAAGTTTAGAGATTTTATAGATAGAAGAATATTTTTTTCGATTATGTTTTGGTTAAGCAGGGCTTAATGATTCTTCCTAGATGAAATCCCTAGACAAAATGCCGCCACATTTTTTTTATACAGTATTTTTCATCATCCGCGATCGTGTCGTTTTTGATCACCAAGGACGTCGAAGGCCAGAGGAAGTAAACTAGACATCGCGAACCCGACAAAAAAATACAGTCGTCTTAAACCTTTTATGTTAATTCATACATTTTGTTTCCAACCAGTGAGCTGAATTTCTAATGGAAAGATATTTTCGTTATTACTAAGTTAAAGAAGGTAGCTATTTCTATATATACCAAATGATTATCCTCGATTTGCCGCCCTTCGAGTAGGTCCCTAACTGTCGCCCCCGAGCAACGCTCATTCTGCCTACACCCACGGGACATCACTGTTAACGTGATAATACTAATAAATAATAATATATTATTACTATTTTTGTCGGATCGCACATAGCATACCTAAAGTACGAGTATTATAGTTTGGTTTAGGTAGGGTTTAATTAAAATTTTAAAAACTTACCAACACCGCCTGGAAATTGTTTTTTTTTGATGATGTCCGATCCTAATAAGAACATATGGGCCTCCACAGAGTGGAGGGTTCTATTAACATAATTGTTTTTACGAGAAACGGATGTTAGCCACTTGCTCAACTTAATAGGTCCATACTCTGACTCAAACACAAATTGATAAACAATATATTATGTGTTTGCCAGATACAGGATTCGAATCTGGGACCCACGACCATGGCCCCCACAAGGGGGGGGGGGGCTGACAGGGCTCTAGCCTGGGGGCCCGGGGCGCGTCGACATTATAAGTGTATATAACACACATCACAAATTTGTTCTAATGGTAAAAAAGTCGCCTGCAGCGCTATTTTACTTTAACCTTTTTACCATTTTAAAATATGGGATTGTGTAATGCAGATTTTGAATACTGTGCGTCGATATTCAAAAACGTCATAACACAAATGAATTTATTAAAAAATACAAAAAATCGTTAAAGATACACTGAATACCCGTAATTTTACCTGGAATATCATTTGGGAAACGTTTCTGTAGAGCCTAGCGATAGGTAGGGGGGCCCGACAATGAACCTGGCCTAGGGGGCCGCTTCAGGATGTGGGGGCCATGCCCACGACACTATTATACGATGCTTAAACCTCTCGGCCATCGTGGGCAAAAGTTCAATGAAAACAAATAAGTATGGCTGTCAATGTTTGGTGTGCACTATTTATGTCGAATCTTAACAGCCTACTTCAACTCCTAGCCACTGGCATATAGTTTGGGAGATTTCGACGAACAATACTAGTTATATTTCCAATTAAAATAATTGCTTTATGTTCTTCCTTATTTCCTTTTTATACAAACAATTAAAAGTCCATGACTTCTCAAACTTCTCAATGACGCTTTTCGATAATATCTAACATTCGTTTACACGAGAACGATTAAGTTTGAAAACTATGTATAATTTTCTCAATATTAACTACGGCAAAAAATATATGCTAACTATCTACTTATAAAACCGTGTATATAAATTAACACTTATTATTTTACGATGTTTTTAGATTTTTTTATAACCAATAAAGTATCATTTAAAAAAAAATTATAATTCGTAGGTATCTAAAAAATAACATAAATATTACAATAATAATACATTAAGGATTATGGAAATCGTAAATATAAAAAATGTGTATTTTTTTATAAATAATAATATGTACCTAATGGTTTATTTGCCCGGCTTTTACCTTTTGGCATTTACCTGTTTGTGCTAGCTACTTAGAAAAAAATTATAGCCTAAAATGTCGTGAGTTAAACGTGAATCGCAAAAACTTTATGGAGGTGTATAAATCAGAATACCTTGTTAATATTATAAACATACTATATAAGCCGACAGCGCTCGAAATGGAAGATTTTACGAATCAGAACGCTCGATATATTTTTAAGAATGCTCGAAAATATTTATTGGTTATTGTCTATTTAGTCTGGATTATTTGTAAGGTTAGGTTAGGTTAGGTCAGGGATCGGCAAACTCTTAGACCAAAGGAGGCAAATATGAGTGGCACAACGGTTAAAAAAAATTCGAGAGCCATACGTAGGTATATTTTTATAAATATGATTTATTTAAATGAATTAATTACATTTTATAATTGTTTAATTATTAAATGAAGAAGTTTTCCCGAGTAAAACTAATGTAAATATATGTTTTTATTGTTGAAATTATAAACATAATTTTTACAGAATATGAATTACAATTTTCACGCATTCCTTAAAACTAATGTGAGCAATGAATGACCTTCTTTGCATTTCTTTGGAGAGTTTCTGTATGTTTGGTATGTAACTTGTAGTTTTTAATTTCAGGCGCGACTCAAAATTCTCATCGGTTATTTGGCTTCTCTAAATACTATCTAGGTAAATGTTGTTCATGTTTGAAAATGATTGTTCATATATATATATATATTATAGACTCGAATATGAGTACGGAAAGCTATTCCATGTATTAAAATCGTAGTATCTACCTCTTTTAGAGCGCTCCACTAACTTGTGTTGTGAAATTCAATTGCATTTCTCTCTCCATTAACCCTCAATTTTGGTGGCAAGACCTACAAATTTGGAGCTCCATTACTCTTTGCTTGTCCACCAATCCACCAATAAAATTGTATTTCAAAAGTACTCTTGTCAATTCAAATGGAGAAAATTTTTATTTTTTGACTTTTGCAATGGGCGGATTTAAAACAACAACAATCAAAAAATCAAATATGATGTAATGTTTTTGTCGGGTTCGCGATGTCTAGTTTACTTCCGTTTCCCATCTACGTCCATGGTGACCAGAACGACATGTGTACGAATGATAGAAAATACTGTATAAAAAGTGGGGCGTTATTTTGGTGTTGCCCAGGGGCGGCATTTTGTCTAAGAACGTTACTGCGTACAAATATACTCCACGGTGAAATGTTCAACGAAGAACTCGTCATTTGAAAAAAATGTTATACGAACTCATGTATCACGTACTGCGGCGCACGAATAAGTGTCCCACGATGACCTGCATACGTACAACTTACATGTAACCTGCAAGTTTAGCACATACTGTTGTTAACGCCGCATACGAAAATCAAGATTTAAGTCACGTCGTAAATATATATTTTTTTATGATTCAGACAAATTCCGTATTAACTTAAAAATGTATATAAAGTAGGTAATTAATTTTATAACTATTTAATAATTCAATTTAATTTTTCGATAATGACGGCGTTTTTACGAGCAGGAGCTGCGCTCCAGTGCGTTTCAGTCTATTTCGAGCGCTGCATAACCCTTTATAGGGAAAATTATTATGTTTGATTTTAAAACTGAAGCATGGTATTTTGAAATACTTGTGATATAAATGAAGTAAATTTTATAATAAAAATAAAAAATATTTATTAATAATTCAGAAAAACTAAAATTATTTCCATTGGTCAATATATTAAGGCGATACTTAATTACAATTAAATAAATAATTACAAGATAAAAGAAACTTTTTATATACTTACAACGTTTTTAAATTTTCTGTTGAATTATTATGCTCAATATGCTCAAACTTGTACTTGATATGAAATAAAAAAAAACAACAAACAAATATAGAATACTGAAATGTCATTTTGACATTTCATTTTGATTTCCATAGTAACGTACGTATATATTAATAATTTAGTTGCTAGGACCACCCACTTAGCAACCAATAATAGTGGATTGGATTACGGATTTCTTCCGAAATAACTTTTAATACAAAACAGAATTAACTGAAAATGAATTCAATTCTGCTTAAAGATGGCTAAAAGTATTAAAAGAATGCATTGGCATCGTGTTCTGATATATTCTAAAAGTTTCAAATGTCTAGCTAGTCGAGAAGTTAGTTAAAAATCGATTGCAAGATTTTTACTGGACAAACAAGAATACGAGCTAATAAGAACGTTGTAATAAAATATATTACGATAATACATTATTATCTTAATAGAAATAATTAAAAAAACTACGCCGCAAAATATTAATTAACATGGCAAAATAATAAATTTAAACAACACTAAACTCAACTTCACCACTAAATGGGTAATGGTTAATGTTTTGACTTTTAGACATACACAGTGATTTCCAGCCACTAATTCCAACTTCATGCCGGTTTGTCTTCGTATTAACCAAAGAGTCGTCATTATCTTCAGCCTGAATCTATCCACTGCTGGATGAAGGCCTTTCAAGCTGCTCCCACTTATCTCTGCCACGTACTTCCGCAGAACTTTATCATTCATTTCATCGTTCCAGCGGCCTCTAGGGTCTACCTTGCGGACGTTTTGTACCTCTATTCGTGGCAAACTATTGAAATACTATGGGTGTCATTACTATGACCAGCTTGCCTATTCTATACTTATCGACCGCTAAAGTGATAAATATTATCAAACTAAGGGTAGGTTTGTATCAAAGTATTAACACTTATTGTAACAATTACAAAAAGTTGGTTGTAATTGTTGCAATAAGTGCTATATTTTAACAGCACCTCTCTTGGCTGTGATAAAATTTAGAGCGATATAGACAGTTTTGACTGTTTAGACCAGGGGTAGTCAACCTTTTTATACATACCGCCCACTTTTGTATATCAGTTAATAGTCAAATTTTCTAACCGCCCACTGGTTCCACAGTAATGGCGATTTATATAGTAGGCAAGTAAGTTAGTTAAAGCATATAATAATAATAACTTACCAAATACTTTATGTCAGACTTTCGTTAAGTATGGCAGAATACATCTTTATAAAACAACTTACTGTAGTTAAATCTATCTTTTTATTTATACCTACTTTGCATACATAGAAGCATGAAGAAATTACATTCAATTAAATAAAATTATTAAACCCCTACCGCCCACCATGAAAGCTGGAACGCCCACTAATGGGCGGTAGGGACCAGGTTGACTACCCCTGGAGACGGCTAATATCATTTCCCTCCATTTTCGAAAGTGAAAAACATGCTGTCAGTTCTATTTTGTTGTCTGGTTTTTCGTCTGGATTTTAGGACTTGGAGGTGAACAAATAACACACCGGAACTGTTTTGGAAACGGCAAGGTATATGTAAGTTAATATTATATAATAGTTACATTTTTAATAATTTATTTTACGGAGGACCAAATGTACGTGTTTGCGATTTAGCTGTTTGCAGCGTTCTGCCCGCCATCTTGTGTTTCGCTTTCAACCAGAAGCATTGTCAAAAAGGCGACGTTGCAAATATTTTTCAACCGTCATAAGCTACGCCATTGCCGGCTCTTATTTATTTTCGTATTCAGCGCTTTACTATTTGTTGGATGTGATACCGACTGGGGCCTCTCCAGATACACAGAGACATCCCCAAATGGGGACCATACGTATTTTTATATTATTAATATATTTACATTTAACGTTATGATTATTCTTTAAAATGATTTGCCTGCAATTCTTTATACAATGCGATTTGTCATTATTTATGGATGTATTTCGTCGTTTCCGTTTCCGCATCGATTGGTACCCCAACACAATATGACAAAACGAAGAAAGTACGCATGGCTATGTCGTCATTATTTTTTTAATATATATAAGTAAGTAAGTACTTACTTCAGTATATATTTATTCGTAAAACTTTTTTATATAAATATAAGATATATATAAAATAGTAATATTTCTTTTCTCTTCAAAATTAATCATTCGTGTGCCATGAAAAATCATCTCGCGTGCCATAGGTTCGCCATCCCTGCCCCGTGTAATTCGTACACAGCGTAATCTGCGCAATTTCAAGGTTAAGTTGATCCACTATTAATAATACCATATCTTGTTTTGTTTTTATATATATTTATTTAATACGTAAATAAACCTTCTGGTTCTAATTGCGTCTAGATAACTTCATTGATATAAATTAGTTGGTAAGTATGTGAAAAATCGTTCGTTTAATTAAACAAATACTAAGATACTCATTTATGTTTACTTGTTAAATAAAAACAATATGTAGGTACCTTAACATTATGTTCAATTAAATATATACCTACTTACAATATATTATATTCTTAATAATGGAAAAGTTAACGAGCCGGAGCGCTCAACGGTTTTCTGAATATATTAACATAGTTATCAAATTTTATTTGTATTTTAGAAAAATAAATGTTTTTTGTTTTATGACCTTCTAGCTCAGATGGTCAAATAATTTTTTCTACGAGACGGAGCCATAATGTACAGATTTCACGAACCGGAATTGGAAAATACGATAATATGTCCGTTTTTCGTAATTGTTCAAGAGAGCAATTTTAAACTACGAAAGAAATTCAATCAATGGATATAATAATATCACATATTGAGCTTATTTCTCCCAATCTATAAGACCTAGACATATGTTGATATTTTATATATATCACTGATATCAGTATGAAGCATAACTCAATTTGCAAAAAAAATTGACATATTATGTTTTGACATCTTACTACAGAATTATAAAATCGAAATTGTCGCAAAAATAAATAAAAGACGACATTTGAAGTCAGATTCAGTTTATTGCAATGATATTATTGACATTATAAATTCTTAGGGTTTCTACCAAAAATTGGTAAGTCGATTATTTATGTATTTATAGTTGACAACGAATTATGTGCATATATATAAATACAGAAATGTCCACAGAAAAACTAAGATCCGGTTCTATAAAACCGTCATACGCACAGTCGTTGCATACGGGTCCGAGTGATGGACGCTAAATATGAAAGCACCTGAAATGGTGGACTGCTTTGAGAGAAAGATCCTGAGGCGGATATACGGACCCATGAATGATGATGGGGAGTGGATAATTAGGTACAACACGGAACTATACCGCTTATACCAATATTCAAAACTCTCCACCTTCATAAAACTCCAGAGGCTAAACTGGGCAGGCCATGTCCAGCGCATGCCTGAGTAACGGATACCGAAGAAGATCACGGAAACCCCGGGGGAAAAGGCCAGTGGGAAAGCCACGCACACGATGGGGTGATAACATTACAAAAGATGTCAACCAGCTGTTAAAAATCAGGAACTTGAAAAGACGTGCGGAGGACCGTTCCGGCTGAAGGACGGCGGTGGAGGAGGCCAGGGGTCAACTTGAGCTGTAGCGCCATCAAAGAAGAAGAATATAAATACCTATGTATTCTAGAAATAAAAACAATATCATCCGAAATATAGAACATGTACATAAATCACAAAGAAATTAGTAAGTATTATACTTACCTGATTTTAGAGGACATGACAAACTTCAAATTGCAATTACTCAGATATAGGTACTAACACGATTTCGAGACTTACCAACTTTTGGCAGTAATTTTTGTCAAAAACATAAGTTTATGGGGATATAATATCGTCACTGTTCTGGCAGAAGACAATAATTCGAAAAAATGACATATTGAGTTAGTTATACCAAAATGTTTCTTATTTCAAACTTTACCGTCTGGAAACCTTCTTAATAAATAAACAGTCTTTATTTTAAGGTCATCCTTTTACGATTACTTAATAAACCCACATGATAGACCATTGCAAACATTTTACCGACTTCAAAGTCAAATTACACCAAATCTAGTATTCTCCAGTTAGTGTGTTCTGCCAAAACAGACACGATATTATGTAATAATAATAATCGTAACGCACAACCTACTCCGATCATTGGTGGCAATAACCTCTCAGATTGATGAATAAATTAATTTCTCATGTGAAGACTGGCGGTTTCATTATAAATTTTCATCGCTTGCTGTTATTTTACGCAGCCAAAAACCCATTAATTGACACCATAATATTGTATTATATTTATTTTGCGCATTACAATAAAGGTCGAGATGGCGAGCATTGTCATTTTATTTTTAGACATAATATCTACATTTTAAAAC
The DNA here is from genome assembly GCF_057557595.1 of Rhyacophila brunnea. Lineage (NCBI taxonomy): Eukaryota > Metazoa > Arthropoda > Insecta > Trichoptera > Rhyacophilidae > Rhyacophila > Rhyacophila brunnea. The sequence continues at coordinate 21,274,200 of NW_028232904.1, read as the reverse complement.
TCTGTTTTCAGAATCAACATTAACATACTTATATAATATTTAATGTAGATTCTGAAAACATGATTTTAAAATGCAATGTCAAAAAATAAAATGACAATTCTCGCCATTATTGACCTTTATAATGATGCGCAAATATATAACTAATTAGATATTTTACGATCGACAATATCGACTACCTCATGGAATAACACACCAATTCAAAATAGTGTGTTTTATGTTTTTTGAGCTATTGTTGCATAGAAAAAAATACCACACCAGCCAATTTTTTTTGGATTTTTTTCTCGAAAAACACCCAAAATACTGTTTAAAATAATACTCGTAAGTAGAGTTATGATTATATAACATTTTTTGTAAAATCTTAAATAACATGGAATAATAATCCACCTGTAGTTGGTATCACAAGTTATAGTTATTAATTTTTATGTGACACTGAATATGACACTATGCCGAGTTGGTATGATATTACTCGGAAAAAAATATACACGCTCCCTACACAAATCATTGTAGTGTATTATTTAACTATGATTTCACCGTGGAATATGACACTAATTCAACTTTCACCTTCAAATCTTGCCTTTATCAACATAGAACAACACTGTATTGAAAAATCATTATCCTTTGTAATGAATCGCACATACTTTCATTATCGCAAATTGCTTTTGTGACAGTAAAGTTGTATTATTTTTGTTATTGTGAACAAGTGACTAATTTTAATATTATTATTGATACTGTCGACCGATGGTAGGTACTTGATGGAATTTGAATTTAAATTCAAATGGATTTAAGTTATGTACTATTCCATTTAGTTAATATGTCTCCAACTAGATCTCGGCGAATATTACAATTAGCTCAAGAGACTAATAAAATAAAGGATGGAAACAATATAGGTAAATAATATGTAGCTTTAATAATCTCCTACTTCGGACAACACATTTTTAGGTTATAATTATAAATGATTCAACCGTAAATATTCTGTCGGTACTATTGGCTCCTACAGAATTTTCAATGTTTATAATATTCTGTGTTTCGTAATATAAACTATAACGTCTTCCTATCATTAGTAAGCATCGTATAAATACATATTTGCACCGTTAGTTTCTAATTTACAACCTACATTAATTCTTCTTCTTGTATTGATACCATGACGACTTGTGATAAGTCGGTAAGGTAATACTTGCCTATCTTTGCATATGTATTGACAATACTTTTTACTATATTTTTTTGTTAAATACGGTAGTGAAAAAAGTCGAAAAGAATCATTGCATGTCTGGATGAAAATTGCATAGTCTACGATGAGAACCAGGTTGATTTTACCCCATCTGAAGATTTCAAATACATATCAAATTCCAATAATACTTCTAGTGATCCTAAATTATTGGGTTTTAGCTGTTCTTCCAGTGTGCCAAATATGACACAAACATTTAGAGGGGATTTGGGAATGATTGATGATTTGATCGAATAAATTACGAAATCTCCAGCAAATCTTACACAGAATGAAATATATGGCTCTACTTCAGAGCATAATAACATTAAACTTCTGTCTGAGTACTTTGCCACCTTTAGACACAAATGCACTTGTAGACATCACATCACCAGACATGACGTTGTCCTTACCTAGTGCATATGCACAGAGTATTTCCACCATTGACACACCTGAACTGAGAAAAAGAAGAGAGCTGTAATTTTTAAGACTTGTGGAAAAGGAAGAAAGCCAAAAAAGTATTATATTCGGGTGAAGAATAATTGAATGAATATTAGAATATTTGAATACAATGAAAGCACCGTGTAAAAAATCTTGTCTATTCAAATGCGCTTCAAAAATGAGTGAATCCGAACTTCAAAGTAGTATTGATTCATTTTGGATGATTGACAATCATGAGAGACAATGGAGAGACATGAGACATCTTACGATATGTCAAGTCAGTGCAAAAGAAAACCCAAAAACTACCTGCTTCAAGACGTCCAAAGGCACTTATTTACAATTTTCCATGCAACGACGAAATAATAAAAGTGTGAAAAATTATGTTTTTACAAACGCTTTCAATTTCAAATATGTGGGTGGTGAGTGCTTTAAAAAAAATAAAGAGTCAGAATAGCTATTGGATAGTCGAGGCAGGCACAAAAACTGTCCTCATGCACTCAATGAAGCAATAAAAAATAGTGTAATTGAACATATTAACAATATATTTCCGTAAAGTGAAGTATGAGTCTTTCATTATAATAGAAAATATGCCATCTACAATCTCACTGTTTATGATATTGTTAGCAAGGATGACTATTGTTATCTTTAGCATTTACAAACAGCTAAGCAAGGTGCGATAGAAATAAGTAGCTGCATAGAAATATAAGTCTTATAAGTAATATTTTTACATATTTTAAATCTAATTTTAAGAATACAGTTGTATGTTAGTTGATAGTTTTCTCACACTTAATACCTATAAAAGAAGATTTATTTACATAACGTTCCATGTAGGTACCTATTTACTTGACAATGCTGCAATGCAAACGTAATTTACGTAAACTATATAGGTAACTAACTATCCTATCATTTTTTTTTTTAAATATAAACTATCAATCATTATTATGTTGAGTGAAATATTCATTTTGTACCTTTCGCAATTATCTTACTATAATAGTATGTTCTGTAAAACAATTACCTAAAACTGACTGAATGGTTAAAATACAGTTTATTGCGATAAAATATTGTTAAATTAAAAAATCTCCTCATATTCCATCAGAATATCTAAAAATATTTTTGGTTTAATCAAATATCATCGAGAAAAAAAACACTAAGAGCACATAGTATGTCATTCCTCGTAAAATTCAAAACAAAAATCACTCTAAGTCGAGATATTTAAGATTATCGTTCAGAATTAGCATGAAAAAAAACACCATCTCAAGTTACGTGGTACTTTTTTTATGAAAAAAATAATAATTACGTGGAAAAACACACCAAGTATAGATATATACACCCTCTAAAAAATATAAACGGAAAAAATCACACCAAATCTAGATGGAATATTTTGGTTGTCAAACTTACCGTGGAAAAACACATTTAGGGTGTTATTTCCTAAATTAATGTCATGCAAAAGTTGATTGTCTGCCTAAACGATTCGCTATTTAAAGATATAAATTATTATTTAAATAATATTTGCACACAATAAACGGATTATGCTACACATTTTTTTGAATGGTTTTTTTGCTCTCCTGAAAAGTTGATAATTTAGAGTTAGTGTGTTATTCCATGAGGTAGTCGAATATCCGGTGCAATAACGTCATAAGTGCAAAACACACTTTTTTCAGGAGAAGCATTTAATGATTGTGAACTTACTTACAGTCACATGGTTTCATGATTTGACACAGTAGCGAAGGGTGTAGGTAGGCTGTTAAGATCCGTCATAAATAAACTTTGTTAGTCATACGTATTTGTTTTTATTGAAAGATTACAATTTACAGACGGTGTTGGTTAGTTTTTAAAAATCAATTAAACCCTGCCTAAACCAAATCATACTAGTTTTGCTATATTTTGGGCGATACTACAAAATTGTGCACACTTTTTCATTCATAAGTCTTAAAAATTATGTAAATAGATTATCTACAACATTTAAGGAATGTCCAGGATCATGCTTTGAAAATAGCATAAAAGCTCCATTTTGACGTACGCTGAGCATGTGGGCCGTTAAGCCCTGTCTAAAACAAAATATAATAAATGAAAAAATATTCTTCTATCTATAAAATATCCAAAATTATCTATGATTTATTTGCATGTGTAATTTTAGATATTTTATAGATAGACAAGTATTTTTTGATTATTATCTATTATTGGTTTTCACAGGGCTTAATTGAACTTTAAAAATTAACCAACACCATCTGTAAATTGCAGTCTTATTTCAATGAAAACAAATACATATGATTTTAGTTACAAAGTTTAGTGTGCACTATTTATGGCGGATCTTAACAGCCTACATCCACCCTTCGCCACTGTGTCATATGAGACCTTTGACGACTTTGAAACTATAAGAACTAAACTTATGCCATTGATGCACCAGCGGGTCTATTCTATACAAAAGGCTGCTTTCGTCCGCTAAAACCGCTAACTAGGGTATGTTTGTATCAAATTATTAACACGTATTGTAACAATCATAATTAGCCGGTATTAATTGTTGCAATAAATAATATATTTTAACGGCATGCCCCCTGCCTGTGCTAAAATTTAGAGCATGAGCGATAGAGAGAGAGCGAGAGAGAGACAGTTTCGACTGATTAACTGATTACAATACAATTACAATTATAATATTTCAATATAAAATGTATGTAACAAATACTAACACATTATCACGTCAGCACGTTAGCGGTCAATAGTCGCCTTTTGTATAGAATAGACCCGCAGGTGCGGTCACCTGTTAAGCATGTTTTTAATGACATTAATCTCATTTTTTTATATTTAGCACTCGTGACGTTGTTGCGCCGATTGTATTTATTACATATTATATTATATTTGTGCATTTTCACAAAGGTCGAAATTGATTATGGAAAGGATAAATGGAAATGAATGGTCTGAGTAAACACAATACGAGGCATGCAGTTTATCTTACATTAGTGTACATCAGTAGTGCACAACCTATTTGACAGAAATGCCAATTTATCCATTTTCTAATTTGTCACGGGCTACAGTGGGTAAAAGTGTTATTATGAAAAATGATAATATTATATTATACTAGACGAGACATCTATTTTATTATTTTGAATGTCATAGTTACATATCAGCTACTCCAATCACTCTCCTCTCTGCATTGCGTATATTCGACCGTTGAAAGGATAAAGGGCGTAATCCACACAAATAAAATTTCTCAGGAGGCACAAATATAAGTTAATTAAAATAAAACCAACAGAAATGATGGTTAAGTCGTTTTTTCCACGTCACTTCGTTCTTTTTTAAAATTTGTTAGTTTAATTTAGATAATAAATCGGTATTTGCAGCTTACATCCTTTGGACACATCGTGTACAAAGTTATTATGCAATAAAACTTATTTTGAAAAAACTGAGGGTCACGCCCTTCTTTTTTTCTAAAGTCGAATGTATTTCCACGATATAACTTAGTATAAGTATAGGAAATTAGAATTTTGTCATATTCAATGAAAAATTTGATGATGAAGTACTTGTTTCTTTGGGCCGCATGCGGTCCACGGGCTGTGGTTTGTGCATCATTGATGTACACCACAGGTTCTCAAACTTATTTCGACCACCGCCCACTTTGAGATTTAAAAAAAAACTAGTGCCCCTCAGGATTCAAGCATTGAATTTAAAACTTATCTAATGTGAAGGATGAATCTGATGCATTTCGATAAGTTTGTTAATATCAGGCTCGAATTCACTTAAAAACAGCCGTAAGTAACTTGCAGCCGATTTTCTCTTTTTAGTTAGCAACGTTGCTACAGCACTAAATCCACGTTCACACAAATACGACGATGGGAATGCTATCAGAAATCGTTGAACAACCGACCATAACCCATGGTACAGTTGAGAGATTCGATTCTGCAGCCAAAATTCTTGGTACCTAGCCATTCTTGAATTTAATTTTTAATTCTTCGTTTGTTATCAGTTCTATAAGTTATTCTAATTTAGGATTTTTATAGATAGAATTTGTCTGCCGTTGCCCCCTAGATTTCTTCAACGCCCTCTGATTTGCTTTGAGCCTTCTACTGCCTCCAGCCTCCCGAAAACCTCCAGCACCCACAAGGGGGCGTTATCGTCCACTTTGAGAAATACTGATGTACACGGAGAAAATACGCCTTTCATATTATCAATAAAAATATTATGAATCCGAGGAGTGTGCGCGGGGCCCTAGAAGAATCAAGTTATGGAGGTGACAAGTGAAGGGCACGCCACCACGACCACTTCTGGGTCTGGCATCATGACTTTTCGTGTACACTATCGTCTCAGGTCGACGAATCAGAAGAGAAACTTAGTCCCTCATATTGTGTATACTCAGATCCACTGTCCACTCGGGCTAGGCTCTGTAGGTAAATGTAATACATAACACCGCTCGACAGCTATACAATAATAGGTATATTATGTAATATTAAAAAAAATGTTACTGATAACGTAAAAGGTCAAATTTAATATAAGAACATCAATTTTAATTCGAAACCAAATTACTAAATTAGGTAAACGTTTATACTTCCTGTTACATTTTATAGTGAGATATTTATTTATTTATTTCACTGGTCAACAAAAATTGTTGTTTGTTTATAAATAGGCAATTATTTTAATATCCTAGTAGGTAATTATGATTTTTTAATAGTAAAGATGGTGCCATTATTGATTATGAAAGTATAGCGAGTGATGGAATTAAATATACATAATATAAATCGACAAGTATTATTTATACTATGAAAAAATATACGTATATTATAATGTATATTGGTAACTGTGGCGAGGAGTGGAGGTAGGCTGTTAGAGCCGCGTATCCAAGCTGTAACCGCTCAAAAGGAGACGTGCTTTGCGCTCACGGTCTCCCCGCAGTCACGGCGTAGTGTTTATAACACAGAACAGATTAATAAATAATGCGTGAGTGTCTTACGAAAATGAACCGAGAATTATGAATGTGTAATACACCAATATTAAATGAGCGTCAATGCATGAACCGAGAGCAGTTGTCAGTATTCGACGTATTACATATTCTTGTCACGTGTTTAAGTTTATCCCGTATTCTTCCGCACTCGAGAACGGTCGCCTGCTTCTCCTTACCCATTAGGTATTTTAGTTCCCATTATTTATGAGTTCCCTGGTTTATAACTATAGGCACATAGACCATAGATAAGTATGTTTATCTGAATGTTGAGTGAACATATTGTCATCTGAATCTTGGCAACTGCTGCTTTCATATTCATTCATTATTTTTGGTAAATGATTATAAAAAGCCTACTCGTCATTACTGACATTTTATATGAATGTATTCATCAAATTTTGAACATCTGCTCAGTTTGGTAGCACCATCAATCCAAAGAAAAGATACTAAATTCCGAAAGACTATATCAGCCAGTGACGAGGGGTGAACTTTGTCAGTCATACTTATTTATTTTCATTGAACTAAGAATACAATTGCAGAGAGTTAACAGAAAGTTATTAAAATTCTATTAAACCCTGCCAAACCAAAACATAATAGTTTACATTGTAGATATGCTACAAAAATAGTGCACACCTTTATCATACTTTATTGTTTGCAGATGGTGATGGTTAGTTTTTTTTTTTAAATTTATTAAGCCCTGTCTAAAACAAACTATAATCGATAACAATATTCTTCTATCTATAAAATGTCTAAATTTATGTACGATTTAATTTACATAATTTTAGATATTTTATAGATGAATAAATATTTATTGACTTTATCTATTATTGTTTGGTTTACGCAGGGTTTAATTGAATTTATAAACTAAGTTGAGTGTATGGACTGTTTTATAGACATGCAAATTTATTTTGACAGCAGCTGTCAGTGGTAAATGGTAATACAGAAGGGGGCGAGTTCATAAGAAAAGTAGTCTATGGTTAAGGATTCCTTAACTCTATACTTACTCAGGATTGTCTATAGTTAAGTCATGCTTTTCGGCGACTTATCCTTAGGATCGAAATCTTAGATTGTGCATTCCGCTCCCACCTTATATAGCACCTGCTAGATTTTCTTAACTCCAACACTCCTACTGCTTTAAAAATCAATAAAAAATAGTATAAATTCTTTACGCGCGCGTGGTGTCAACATCCCGTAATGTCTTCATATAGTCCTGATTTGTTTAAATTATTTGCATGTAGATATTTACATTAAATACTATAGGAGTGAAATTTTGATGAATTAAAATAAGCCAAAACACGTTTTTTCAATTTGAATGATTGCGTATTAATGTCGTAGTGGTTAACGGATGAATTCTGGCGATTCGGCGAGTAAAAAATCAAACATGTTTTAAATTCAATGAACCCAGAATTCGGACTTAAAAGTCATCAAATTGGGAACATTGCATGAAGCGCTCATTTCGCAAGAAAGGTCAAAAAACTTAAAAAGCTCGTATTTTTCACATCTAGAGATTTTTAGTGTAATAAATCATTACAGGACAACACTGTTACTGTATTTTAAATTAAATCATACATAACTTTGGATATTTTATAGATAGAATAATATTTTTAAACTATTATAGTTTGGTTTAGACAGGGCATATACAGGTTTTAGAAGGGTTTAGACAGACATTTAAATAGTGAAAAAATAACATTAAATTCATTTTCGAAAACATAAAACCGAAAATACCGGTATTTCGGATTTTTAAAACCGGTATTTCGGTATCGATAAATAATTGAATACCGGTATTGCAATCCCTACCTTTGACGTCATTGTGTATGTAATCAAATCAAAAGTCAGTTTTTATGTAATATGTAGAAATTATGATACGGTCAATGCAATCAGTTCCTCTATTATTGCAGATGTAGGATGATGTATTTGTAATTATTATTTGGTTTGTATGCATGAAAAGTCGAAAGTTAAAAGAGAAGCTCGTTTTAACTTGGAAAACGAAATTGTTTATATTCGTAGTCATGTCGTATTGCTTTCTTATCAATTTGATAGGATAGCATTGTACAAAGTACTCGCTTAAATGTTCATTTTCTAGGGTTTTTTGCAGGCGAGACAAATGACAAAAAAAGATTGCGCAATTATTGCTGTTTGTATTTTTTTTATTTTTCGGCATTTCGGCCTTCAGGATTCCGGCCATTCGGGATTTCGGCCATTCGGGATTTCAGCATTCGGGATTTCGGCATTCGGGATTTCGGCTTTTCGGGATTATAGCATTCGGGATTTCGGCCTTCGGGATTTCGTCCGGCACCCCATTTTCTAATCTATAATCTAAGAGACAGGGCTTAATAAATTTAAAAAAAACTGAACCAACAATATGTGTAATAATAATATGCATTCTTAAATCCAACGAATACAAATAAGTAAGAATGAAAAAGAGTGCACAATTTTTTCGTATCGCCCCAAATATACCAAAACCATTATGGTTTTGTAAGGCAGGGTTTAATTGAATTTTAAAAACTAACCAACACCATCTGTAAATAAATTGTAGTTAAATGAAAAACAATACGTATGACTAACAAAGTTTAGTGTGCACTATTTATGGCGGATCTTAACAGCCTACCTCCACCCTTCACCACTGGTTGGTAATAATCAGTGTATCGGAATCCTACCATCCAGCATAACTTGCCAGAAAACCATGACTTCTTAACTATAATAATTTATATGATAATATCTTATTGTTTAAAATCGCGGTAGGATGTCCAATTCCGACAAGTGTGCATATGTACTGAGATATCCCGGGTCCTGTGGCTAGCTCGGAATGTTGGTAGGACCCGGATTTCACGAAAATTAAATAATAAATGAAAAGTCTTTCTTTGTTGAACACGTGGCTTTATATTTTCAACGGTGATTTTTACAAAGAGACTTATGTTTAATAGTATCCAAATTAGTCTTATATTGTTACGTTCCTAATGTTAATTAATATATCTTTACATCGCTTATATTCTAATTATTAATTATCTGAATTCGTTTTATTGATAAGTTTTTATCTCGGGAATTCGCGAAGTCAATCCCGCGTCCTCCCGTGACTATGTATTTTTTTCAAGTCCCGAGTCGTGAGGGCCGATGCTCACTCTTTAAATGGCGACCCTAGACTGACTTTTTATATCGAGCAGTATTGCCATCTTTTTTTATACATGTTAAACATTTTGACAGTTAATCAAGGAATTTTGGATGTACGTACGCCCATTGTTGACTAGAGGTCAGGTGACATGGTTACACCTACTAATTACGTAATTTAGACTATCGGGAGAGGCACAATAATCATGGGTGTAACAGTACCTACATTTTTTAATGTAGTAAGGGGCGTTATTGCCCTAGGCGCTAAAATACATTACTACACCCCTGTCTGTAACGCTCTTCGCACAACTTTGAAGCGGACGTAAAGCCACCGAATGCAACCAAAAAAATTGTGAAGACGTTATTGGTGACACTAATTTTAGGATATCAGACTATCAAAAAAATCATGAATCATATTGCTGCATAATATCATATGACTCTATTCTTAAAATGAGGATCCATTTGGTATTCAAGCATCGTCCAAACGAGGTTGCCCCAACGTATACGGGCATGTAAATCGTGCGAAAAAATGCCGAGGCCGAATTGACGAACTGAAAATATCCTTGTACAATAATATACAGTGACGATCCAGGATCAAGGATTATGAAGAAAATCGACTATCGAATGATAAGTTGGAATGGACACACGAAGGTTAAAAAGGCAATGCTCCTACGTTGAATCTTCCGTGTCATCGTCTTTCCACATCGCACTATATGGACGCAGAGTTATTCTTAACTGTTAACACGTTAGGTAACACTTTTCCGTTATTCATATTGCTTCAAATTAACGCGGAAGCAACTGCATACATAAAGCGGTAATTTACCATAATTAGTAATTCGTAACATGGCTAAAATTTGAGTTGGCACATTGCCGACTCAAGTAGAAAGCCGATACATTCACAACGAGTGGTCCTACCTTTTCCGCCCCTCCCGTTGCTGTCTACGAATGACCTGTCATTGTTCTATAGAGTGTTCATACTGACGAGTCTGTCGTGTTCACACAGGAAATGGTTTGATTTGGATAGATGAGTTACATGATAAATAATACACTAGCATTAACACACCTTCTACAATAATGTAATGCATAGATCAATGCTACATATTTTTTAGAAATCGATATTACCACCGGTTTTTGGGTGAAGGACTAGTCTGACTTTGACAACTGATGAATAACAGGAATGTATGGTATTTATAAACAAATAACACTGATAGTTAATATATATGATTTGAGAATTTTTTATAATTCAATTTGAAATGAGAAAGGGCGAATCAATATGTCGAGCAATCTGGGATCTGATTTTGACAGCTGAACAGTGGACCACTCGTTGCTTATGCAAAAAGATATGCTCAGACTTTATTAATCTAAAGATGGCGCTGGTTGGTACGAATGTCGTGTAAAATACGTCTCTTATTTGAGAAACTCGGTCAAATTCAGGTTTAAAATTTTGTATTGATACGTCAAACAAGAATTGAACATAACCTACAATTTTATTAGTAGGTAATGTCATTGCAGTATGTATTAATAAAAATATGTTACTTCTCGTCACTCCATATTTGACAGCTCGAGGGGAACTATAAATTGAGGCGGCGGCCATGACCGGTGACGTAAGTATTTTATAAAAAGTCGCATTTCAATTTTCAATATGTAATTGATGTACTCTATCCCGCTCTAAAAGTTGATACAGCCAAGAGAGGTGGTGTTAAAAGATAGCACTTTTGACAGTTATTTTTTTTTGTGATAATTAACTGCCTGAATACATAAAGTGATTTATGTTAAATAGCCTGGCACGTTGGTAACGGCAGGTAAAGCCTTGGTAAAGGTACATATTACGTGCATTCAACGGAAATATTTTTGACCACCCCAGGAATGGAGTATTTCATCGTTTTCTTCTTCTTCGTGACCTGGTTGATTCGGCTGTTGAAAAGTATTCTCAACAGGTTATCCCCACTCCTCTCGGCATCGGCTCGGCCTGTGTCAGTGAGAGGCACGTCGCAGTCATGAATTAGTACGACTATCTGACAGTGGCGAAGGGTGATTTTTGGAAAGAGGTGGGCTGTGGAGATCTGATAAAAAGAACACACTTGTCAAGTATACTTACGAGAAATAAGAAGATAATAAGAGATTACTACTAATGAATAGGTACACAATAATGACAACGACACACTAATTTAATGAAACTTCAAAAACTCACTGATGACATAAAATTAAGCGATCAGTTTAAATTAAGTAAGTACTCAAAGTTCAAAACATTTATACACATCAAAAATCATTAGATAAAAGTTCTTTTTATTTTAAAAAACAGACTAGGTATATTTATTAATATTCGATTAAACACGATAAAAATATTTAAATCTAGAGGTCTCCATAAAATTTATTGAGCCAGAGGGGTTCCGGACCCTAAAACCCTCCCTGTGTTTGCGCCTGCATTAAATATAGGTATATTACCTACTAGTGGCGAAGGGTGGCGATAGGTTGTTAAGATCGGCCATAAATAATGCACACTAAGCTTTGTCAGTTATACGTCTTTGTTTTCATTGAACCAGCGCTCGAAATGGAAAATTTTACGAACCGGAGCGCTTGATAATTTTACGAAAATATTAACACTGTTACTTATCTAATTTTATACATATATGTATTTGAAAAAACGATTGTGTTAGATTTTTTTATAATCTGACATATCTCGCTCAGACAGTCAAATTAATATTTACACGAGACGGATCGATAATTTTGGAGATTTTATGAACCGGAACGGCGCTCCGGTGCGTTCCGGTCTATTTCGAGCCCTGCATTGAACTAGACTACAGTGTGTAGATTGTGTAGGTGAGTTTTTAAAATTCAATTAAACCCTGCGTAACCAAGCCATAATAGATAATACGATAATAGTCGAAAACTATGCATCTATCTATAAAATATCTAAAATCATGCCATTAAATCATACATAATTTTGGATATTTTATAGATAGAAGAATATTTTTATTTATTATGGTTTGGTACCCAAGGCTTAATGAAATTTAATATACTAATCAACACCATCTGTAATAATATGTGTTTTATAATTCAACGTAAACAAATAAGCATGACTGAAAAAGTGTGCACTATTTTTGGCGGATCGCCAATGACGTAGGTACCAAAACTATTATGGTATGGTTTAGGCAGGGTTTAATGGATTTTTAAAAACTAACCAACAGTGTCTCCACATTGTAGTCTCAGTTCAATGAAAACAAATACGTAAGACTGAGAAAGTTTAGTGTGCACTATTTCTGTCAGATCTTAACAGCCTACCTCCACCCTTCGCCACTGTCAGTGCATATATCGTCTCTGTTCTGGCAGAACAAACTAACTGGAGAATACTAGTTTTGAGTAATTTGACTTACAAGTAGTTAAAATGTTTGAAATGGTCTATCATGTGAGTTTATTAAGTAATTGTAAAATAAAGACTGTTTATTTATTAAGAAGGTTTCAAGACGGTAAAGTTTGAAATAAGGAACATTTTGTTATAACTAACTCAAGATGTCATTTTTTCGAATTAGTGTCTTCTGCCAGAACAGTGACGATATTTAACATTAGCGTTTAAGGAAATTAATATGTGGTGGACAGCCGTCCGCCTAGATACGGTTCTTACAATACGTAGCCATGCTTATTGAGGAATAATTTATCCCGGGGATTCCCAGATAGTGATATCCTGCGATAAACGTCACGTACTAGGCTTCTGTCTGACGAAGAATTGAATAACTTTACATTAATTTTCGTTTCGGAAGATGAATAAGATGTTAGTCACATTACAGGGTTGCCAATTGTCTATCCTCCAAGCGTAGGGTTACCAGATAGTATCAGTATCCAACTCAACTGGAAAATAGTGACCCGGAATTTCTGGTTACATGTAAATTGTACGTAAGAATATTCACCGTGGCATAATATACGGTCTCCAATTTTTTTAGATGAAAAAAACTAGAACTCTAGCTGATAAACCGAAAATAATTTAAGACGTCGAAAAAAATCCAGGAGAAAAACGAGTTTTTTTTTAAATATATATAATATATACCGCATTTATGCATTTTTAGGGTCCCTTGAAAAACCGTAGAATCGGGGTTTCACTGTAATATATCGTCTCTGTTCTGGCAGAACACACTAACTGGAGAATACTAGTTTTGAGTAATTTGACTTTGAAGTTGTTAAAATGTTTGAAATGGTCGATCATGTGAGTTTATTTAGTAATCGTAAAAAGGATGACTTTAAAATAAAGACTTTTTATTTATTAAGAAGGTTTCCAGACGGCAAAAGGGCAAGGAACATTTTGGTATAACTAACTCAATATGTCATTTTTTCGAATTAATGTCTTCTGCCAGAACAGTGATGATGTTTATGTTGAATTCTGAATGACTCAAAAGTAGGTTCGCAAGTACGTGCTCGTATGTATCGTACCTGTCAAATATCTGATAGTACCTAATGACAGCGTTATTATCAGATATTCGATACAAATCAACATAAAATTAATGTTCTTATAGAATCTAATAAAATTGGGACATTGCTGTCTATTACATCATTTTTTGATCGCAATGTATCGGCCATATCTTTCCGGCACTATAGCTCACGGTGAACTATGATACGGCGGAAGTGAGTGTAAAATCAAGGCATCTGCAAATTTTTCAATTTAGAGATTAAATGCAAAACAACTGCAAAAGTCGTGAACTTGATAATCTAAAGGTGAAGTAACTGAAAGAACATGCAATAGGTATAATGTAGATATAAACCAAATATTATGTTTTCTTTTAGAAACTCTATTTGTCCTAACAAAACGAAGACTTCAAATCCTAATATATCCAAAATATGCCTTTTGCAGATACCTTGGTTTTACACTCACGGTGCGAATTGATAATAATATGTAACATTATTGTATTACTAGATTCGTAAATTCGCTTTCCATTGTAACAATTTCGTATCATTTGTAAAATACGTGATATGCTGTAAATTGGCGTATAAATGCTTCTGTTTTACATTCTTTGGTCATATTTTATTCCGCCCGCGTTGCAATCCGATGACGATTATCTACGCATTACGCTGACACAGGGGCGGGCAACATTTTCTTATATACATTACTAATTAATTAATAAATGATAAAAAACAGCAAGTTTTCACCGGTTGCAATAATATTATATTGTAAATTGTGCGCAGACAGGGTTGCCAGACTTCCAAAACCACAGATCGGGGCATTCATTATTTCGAACGATAAAAAATAAGTATTAAAAAGGAAGAATTACAAGATAAAAATAACTTTTTATATACTTACAACGTTTTTAAATTTTCTGTTGAACCATATAAACTTGACTTGACTAGTTTAAACGATCAAAAAAAAATTGTACTTGACATGTCATATTGATTTCCATAGTAACGCACATACCTATATATTATTAATTTAGTTGCTAAGACTCCAGACCCCCTTGCAACCAATAATGGTGTCGAAATAACTTTTCATACAAAACACAATTAACTGATGATTTCAATTCTACTGAAAGATGGCTAAAAGTATTAAAAAATGCATTGGCATCGTGTTCTGATATATTCTAAAAGTTCAAATGTCTAGCTAGTCGGGAAATTAGTTAAAAATCGATTGCAAGATTTGTACTGGATAAACAACCACCGGACAAATAAGAAACGAGCTAAGAAAACGTTGTAAAAATAAATAAATAAAAAAATTTTTTTTAATTAAATTATTATATATTTAAATAAGTAAATATTTCTACAGAAGAGAACATATTACAAAATATAGTCACATAGTAATCCACAGGAATCACAGTTATTAAAATACAGTCGAACTTGGATATTACGAGGAAGATGGGACCGACTTAATTTGCTCGTTATAAGCATTACTCGTTATATCGTTATATAGCATTTTTTCGCGCCACGTTCTATTTAAGCATAGAATATAAACAATCTGAAAACCATAGTAAAAATCCCCGAAACAAGCATGTCATTCATAAACTACAAAAGAAGTTGTTTATTGTAATGAAGTGCTGAGGCGCCGGCGCTGGTAGGTACTTACTGACTTCACAAGCTTGGATTTTTACTTTCAATTTCAACCATGTGCGTGGATACTTTTTCAATGTTGTCGGCGAAAACACCAATTCGGTACTTAGACACTTAACTAGTGTCATAAACGTAATCCGATCCCGGCGGATTTTATTGCTTAGGGTCGACAATGTTGTTTTTAAACGATCGACACATTAACAGTTTTACTCGATATGCCCGAGAAGTAGCTCGTTATAAATGTGAATAAATGTATGGAGAAAATCATAAACTAAAATGTCAACGAATATTTCCTCATTACATCCGAGATCTCGCTATTTCCGTGATCGTCATAACAATAACCAAGTTCGACTGTGTATTAATTGGATACAACTATATACATAAATGTACATTTTTGTACATATACAAATTTTTTTAGTCGGGATTTTCAGAGGCAATGCGGGAATCGTAATTTCTTTGTTGAACTCGGTACAATCCCACTCAAATAGGGACGTCTGGCACCCTGTGCGTAGATTAAAACGGTGGCGAGGGGTGGAGCTAGGCTGTCAAAATTCGACATACATAGTGCACACTAAACGTTGTCAGTCATACTTAATTGTTTTAAGTAAAGTAAGAAAACACTTTGACGACGGTGCTGGTTGGTTTTTAAAAATCAATTAAAACCTGCCTAACTAAACCAAACCATAATAGTTTATGTATGATATGACGATCTGGCATAAACAGCGCACACTTTTTCAGTCATACTTATTTGTTTTCGTATAATTAAAAATACATAATATTACAGATAGTGTTGATTAGTTTTTTTAAATTCATTAACCCCTGCCCCACCAAACCCTAATCAATAAAAATATTCTTCTATCTATAAAATATCTAAAACTATTTCATTAAACCAATTTTAAATATTTTATAGATAGACGAATATTTTTTGACTATTATCTACTATGGCTTGGATTATGCAGGGTTTAATTGAATTTTTAAATTTCTTTTATTTTGTTAACTGTCAATTATTCATGGTGGAACTGCATTGTATTGTTGTTTTTATTTAATAAAACGCAATTTTTTTGCGTTTTTTTTTTTTTTTTAGTTGAAAATGTCCCACTGAGGCGGACGAAACCGGTCCTAATATATTAATTAAAGTTGAATAAGTACTATAAAAAATTGCGTTTTATTAAATAAAAACAACAATTAATTTTTAAAACTAACAAAGTGTGTACATACATATTGTACCTAGTCATGGTTCAATGAAAACAAATACGTTTGACTGACAAAGTTTAGTGTGCACTGTTTATGTCGGATCTTAACAAACTAAGTGCCACACTTCTCCATTGGGTATTAGGTACATTTCGCCGTAGCACAGTTCACCGTGAGCTGTTATACCGGAAAGAGATCCCCATATCGCTTGATTGTGATCAAAAAAAATGCGCATTGTTAGTGGAGCATTGCAGTCAGTAATGTTTCAATTTTATTAGATTTAAAAAAAGAACATTATTTTGATCATCATATTATCTGATGCATCAAGTATCTGTGATTATTATCATATATTTAATTTTAGGCAGGCAGGCATTTGAAGGATGGTTCATTTATTCATAAATAAGTATTGTTTCATATTTCATAAGGACACATCTAGATACTATCTATTCGCGTAAGTTTGTCTATCAACCTGCATACTTACTTTTCACTCTCTTGAATCTCGTCGGTCTCTTCTGCTGTTGAAACACTTTTGCCTGTTACCGCGAGGGATGGTTTCCAATCCTGGTGTCCTAATGAATTTGAATTTACATGCGCCTGTCAATTACCTACGTGGTCGCAGCCATGATTTATTCTGGATCGGAACCGTTTCCTCGTGTCAAGCCTATCAGGCACCATAAGCGAGGGGTGCAAGACTAGTCAATGCGCTCTCCAAAGACGTAGACATTTTCGGTGACGTGCTATGCATTTTGTATTCGAAATTTTATTTTTCTGTATAAAATAAAATTGTACTTTTATTGTTATTTTTTATTATTTTATATATTCTCTTCTTCTCTATTGTGAGGGTAATATTAATTGTTATAATGTAAATCTCATGTTTGTACGTCTCGAATTTAGATTTGTTATGTCTACAATGTAAATAAATATTTGCTCACTTTTTGTCTTTACGCGTATACTAGTAAATTGTACGTATTACATTTTTCTCTGAGCTAACTTACCGGAAAGAGAGATGGCATTGAAATGACATAAAAAATGACGTGTAATTCTGACAGAGCATTGCGTACAGCAGTGTTCCAATTTTATTAGATTCAACATTAATTTGACAGGTACAACTTGGTGCTTACGAGCATGTACCAGAATTTTATATAAATATTAGTTAATTATTAGTTTCCAGGCCGTACAAAAATAGGCGGTGGATGGAGATTTGGCCCGCGAGCCTTAGATTGCCGACCGCTGGGGCCTGACAGAACGGATTACAAATTCAAATTGCGCATTTTACGACACTCCGATTTGTTATGTTAGGTATATCTTATATGTATTATCTTGTATTAACTACATTGCCACACAAAGAAAGTAAATAAATTACCATGCTCGCTCCCAATGGGGGTAAAATAGGCCTCCACAGGGTAGGGGTTATCTTTTAACATACCCTTTTACCGAGTGGGAGCTTTGCGACAGTTATGATATTTCAATAATTAAAATGCTTGCTGACATTTCCGGAATGTTTTGAGTGTGGTTGATTGGTTTTGTCAGCAAGTTTGTCAAGAAAAAATATATAATATTTTGTAATTTGGAGGATTTATGATATGAGTAAAATACATACACGTTTGATATATTTTGTGATTCTAAATGTTATATCTTGGTAATAACTAATATCTACTTATACTTTGCTGAATCCAAAGACCATGGCCCCCACATCCTGAAGCAAGCGTCCAGGTCAAGATATTTGTCGGGCCCCCCTACCTATTGCTAGAGTTAAAACCAGTGTGATGTTCTACGGAAACTTTTTCAAATGGTGTTCCAGTTAAAATTAAGGATATTCATTGCATTTTTAGCGATTATAATATGTATTTTTCAATAAATCCACTTGAGTTATGAAGTTTTCGAATATCGACACACAATAATCAAAATTTGCATCACATAATCACATATTTTAAAATGTTATCGAATATTCATTAAGTAAAATAGCGCCGCAGGCGATTTTTTTACCATTAGAGCAAATTTGTGATGACTGTGTGTTTATCTCACTTATAAGGTGACGCGCCAAGCGGGCCCCCCAGAGCCTGGGCCCCCAGGCTAGAGCCCTGTCAGCCCCCCCATTGTAGGGGCCATGCCAAAGACCCATTTGACGGTCCATGTCATGGCCCCGAGAAGGGGGGGGGGGGCAGGCGGTGTGGCCAGTCAAGTGAGATATAAATACACCAGAAATTTGCTCTCATAGTAAATAGAGCCGCCTGATATATAAAGAATATTTATATAATGTGCGGTGTACTTTCATGTGACATGAAGATTGATATAGTTAAATAATAATTCCTGTGGGGAATTTTATTTTATAATTATTTTTAGTGTGTTCTAGTGTTTAAGGGTCGCATGGTACTTGGCCACCACAAAGGGGGTCGCGATTAGTCCTTCATAATAATATGATGCTGAGTGTCGACAACTCAAAAAATCAACAATCAACTGGATTTATTTAAAAATAGAAAAATCGCTAAAAAAATACACAAAACGCCATTAATTTTACCTCAAATACCCTGGGATTCCGCGGAATACCATTTTTGGGAAACACTAATGTAAAAAATCACCTTTGCCCTTCATCTTAACGATAGGTGGGGGGGGGGCACCAAACATCCTGGTCTGGGGGCCCGCTTCCGGAGATGGGGCCATGCTCCATGTCTTACTCCATTATTTCAGGATAGCCTGTCCAGCATTTTCGTCATGATATATCATTAACTACAAGAATTCAAAAACTTGATGAATTGAACATAACAAAAATAATAATAATTTAATTGCCTGTTGAATATTTAGTTAATGCAAAATGAATTACTAATACTCATTTATAGACTATGACGAATTGTATTAGCTTTACTATCATAATATAATATATTTTTAGTCGTCTAGACTCTAGAGAGATGGGTTATTTCGACGTCTTCATCGGTGACTATCATTTTTAATTTAATCAGGTCTTGAAATGGACCGGGGTGGACTGGAGCTTAGCTCCGGTTTGTGAAATTCTCAAAATTGTCGTTCAACTTTGTGGAAAAATGTAAAAATGATGACAAAATTTGAATTAATTTGCAGTCACATGCAAACATAGACAACGTGAGAGATGTATTTTATGATGATTGAATTAATCAAATTAATGATAATCGACGTGCACAGATTTATTAATTTATTATCGTTAAATGTATTTTTATGCTAATTGTGTGGTGTGGTGAGGGGAGCAGATTACTTGGCTGGTTCAAAACAGGGTCGCGGCACGAAAAAGGTTGAGATCCAGTGGTTTAAACATTATATAACTAATGCAGCTTATAATCTACATTTAATTTTAATACCGCAATAAAAGAAATTCATAATTTGAAAACACCTCAGATATAATTTAACCAGAAAAATACTTTTTTGTAGGAATATGGCACCCCAAGAGCTTCTTTAACCTGTAACCACTGTATTCACACTACCTACTGTGCTTTAAGCCTCAATTACATTGAGCTTCTTTACGAGCTGTTTATTGGCGAATTTAAAAGCGGGTGATTCAGCTACTGCGATTTGATGATTACACACAAAACTTTCCATTCGCTGAGAAGCCACAAGCCAGCGACTATTTTGACGGAACGTAGTTCGATTTTTTACCGGGAGGTTGGTACTGCGCTCTACTACGCAGACGCAGTAGGCCCACACGCCGGCGTGTAGCGTGTAAAGTTGACCGGCTTTAAACTTTTCTCGGTAGAGTGTTTACAACCTGATTATTAGCTTATTCGATGATTACACTGGGCGACTTTACAGGCAGATTGTAAATTCGCCAATAAACAGCTCTTAAAGAAGCTCAATGTAATTGAGGCTTTACCAAGCTAAATTAGTGAATAGGTATTAAACGTGTATTATCAAGATATCAATATTCGTTGAATAAAAAAATAATCCTACCATGTGCGATCCTAATAATCATATGGGCCTCCACAGAGTTGAGGTATGTATTAAAAGATTTTATTTTTACGAGAAATGGATGTCAGCCACTTGCTCAACCTTTAGGTCCATACTTTGACTCATACAAAAAATTGAAAAAAACAATATGTCTACTTGCGAGACCCAGGATTATAACCTGAGACCCAGGACGCTATAGACCAGGGGTAGTCAACCTGGTCCCTACCGCCCACTAGTGGGCGTTCCAGCTTTCATGGTGGGCTGTAGAGTTTTTAAAAACATTTTGATAAAATTCCCTGTGAAAATTTAATTTTCAGGAAATATTCTATGTATGCAAAGTATAAAAAAAAAGATAGATTTAACTACAGTAAGTTGTTGTATAAAGATTTATTCTGTCAAACTAAGCTTAAGTCTGGAATAAGGTATTTGGTAAGTAATTATTATTATATGCTTTAACTTGCTGTACCTAACTCTTCTTTATACATTTTATAAAGTAAAGTATTTCCCTACTTTATAAATCACCGTTATTGTGGAACCGGTGGGTGGTTAGAAAGTTTTAATACAAACAGAGATAAAAAAACTGGGCGATAGGTATAAAAAGGTTGACTAACCCTGATAGACCGACGCTTAAGCCACGCGGCCATCGTGGGTGTTTAGTTATAGTTAAGTTAAAAAAAATAGTTTATTAAATACCTAATATAATGAATGACTTACAAAAATCTGTTGTCCGATCTTCTTCGTCCCAATTTATTGAATAATTTCCATTCTCAACAAAACTGGATGTAAAATTCACACCACTTTTCGAGAATACACTGGTATTTTTTAAATTTCTACTCTGAGAGCTAAATTCACAACCACTGTTTAAGCCATTGTCTGATAAAACATTTTTTTTAATCGTCAAATTCACTTTGTTTACAATTTTAGGCGCACTAATCGCCGATTCGCTCAACAATTTTAAAATGGCAGATGTGTCTTCGATTTTTGAATATTTTTCAACAATAATGGAGTCCAAGACGTTCTTTATCGTATTCGAATGACATGACAGTCCATCGAGATTTTTGCCGAAAACACACAGAATATTTGCGAAAACAATAACTAAAACAGTGCGCAATTTAAAACATTCGTTCATCTCCATTTTAAAAATATTACATTACATAATATGTCATCAAAAGCTTTATTATTAAATTAATAAAGTATGCAATCAATGTTTATTAATATATTAAATACAACACACTTTTATTTGACGTTTAGAATACTACATTATTATTTTATTATTAATATTAAAAAGTTTTGTGCGAATTGTTTTACTTGTAAATTATTATTCTACACAGCGTTTGTTATTATTATATAAATAAGCAAATAAAAATCTGTATAATTATAATTTATATAGGTAAAATTATTTTGTTTAAATATTATTTCATTTTTCTCTAACTGGCTGACCGAAATTTTTCACGCATCAACCATAAAAGTAAATTTGAAACAAATCTTTACGCGCCAAAGTTTCGATCGATAATGACAGTTCACCCGATCGTTTCCTTCTTACAGGGGAACGTTAACATTTTTATTAACCTGATAATCTGTTTACGCATCCCCACTACACACTATTAATGTTGCGACAGAACCTCACTAAACAGTAGGTACAAAGAGAGGATTGCTAGGCGTGTTGTGTTGATTGAATACAAATCATTGTCAATTATTATTTTAATGTCATCCTCTCGGATAACAGTGATTTACAAACAGTTCATGAAATAAATTGATTAATAATTAATTATCAATACCCTAATTCTATACAGAAACAACTAAAAAGTTCAAGGTTCTGAATTGATAATGAATGCCATTCGATGTAGAAAAATCTTTTCTTTATAATTCAATAAAAAAAATCAAAAATATTTTCAACGGGTCATAAAATTGGATAACCATTTCAATTGCATCTTCAAAATAATTAATATCCATACAGATTCCCTACAAATACTGACTTACATTAAATTTAATGTACCAAGAGTCAATATTCGCCCTCACATTTATACATTCATACATATAAAACCAATTTAGGTTACAATAATTATCATGTGGCTCGACTCTGCAGAACCTTGAATCTTCGCAGTAATCGAGTGGATCTGTTTTGTTCTCTTGCCTCTTTCAAATTAAGTTGCTCCAAAATCCACGACTAATTGTATCTAGACGACTGCTTATTTTTACAACGTTTTTATTAGGTAGTATTCTTGTTTGGCCGGTGGTTGTTTATCCAGTACAAATCTTGCAATGGATTTTTAACTAACTTACCGACTAGCTAGGCATTTGAAACTTTTAGAATATATCAGAGCACGGTGCCAATGCATTATTTTAATACTTTTAGCCATCTTTAAGTAGAATTGAATTCATTTTCAGTTAATTCTGTTTTATATGAAAAGTTATTTCGACACCATTATTGGTTGCTAAGGGTCTGGGGTCCTAGCAACTAAATTATTAATATATACGTGCGTTACTATGGAAATCAATATGAAATGTCAATATGACATTTCAGTATTCTATGATCGTTTAAGCTAGTCAAGTCAAGTATACATGATTCAACAGAAAATTTAAAAACGTTGTAGGTATATTAAAAGTTCTTTTTATCTTGTAATTATTTAATTATTTTTTTTATGTTTTTCTGTTTTTTAATCTCCCTATTTTTCTTTAACGATTTTCAATAACTCTCCAATTATATTATTCTTTACAGCTGTACATAATATTTGATCTAATTTAATTTGATTTATTATGCTTTTTATGTATGTCCGCCTGTTATTGGGATCATCACATATTAATTTTTTTCTATTTTATATTCATATCTATCCTCTGTGATTGATCCTGTTAGTTGATCTAAAGAAATTATAAAGATCAATCATTAATTCAATTATAAACGGGAATATCTGGGTTGATTATTGGTTAAACTGTAAAATTTATGCATTGCTGAGGTCATCAAATTTGACCTAAACACGTTTTATGCATCTACTTCAAACATTGAAATGAGAATATGTGCGAAATTGTCATACGCCATTCTCTTAGAACAAGTTATTTTGAGTTGTATCCATATAGAACTAAGGTATAGTTATGCTGGTATGTTATAGTATACCTATTATTAATTCCCATTCATCTTTTGAATGTGGTATTGACTTCCCCCAAAAGCCTCGTTATCTTATTATGCTCATATTATCTCTTTCCTTCAGTCAGCCTTCTGTCGAGTCTTTTGTGACCTTCACAGTGGCGATTTTCGTTGAAGTATACGACGCAATCGATCCTTTAGAAGCTTTAAAAGGGGGCCTCGAAACAGATCAAATTAGTCATGCAATTTATTTAATTTTTTATACCATGTTCGATCATAAGAAGATCATAATATATAATATGGAGGTCGACAGAATGGAGGTTGTATCAACAGATTTATATTTATTATTCTAACTCCAAACACAAATTGAAAAACAATAGGTAAGTGTATTTTCCAGTTTCAGGATTTGAACCTGTGTCCCACGACATTATAAACCAACACGTAAGCCGCTCGGCCATCCCGTATCATCCATCACATGGCAGAGTTCTGTCACGAATATCATCTGTAAGGGATCTTGGCATTACGTTTGAGAGTAAACTGACATTTATTAGCCATATAGTTACCATTTGTAACAAGGCGCTTAAAATGTTGGGCTTCGTCATGCGTACTTCCCGGGTCTTTTCGGATGTTACGGTATTAAAACTTTTATTTAATTCTTTAGTTCGAAGCAGACTTGAGAGTGGGTCTATTGTTTGGGCACCGCATCAGTTGAAGTATGGCCTTATGGTGGAGAGGGTTCAGAAGAAATTCTTGAGACTCCTTTATTTGAGGTTGTACGGATACTATCCGTGGCTTTATCCAACTGACTTTCTCTTAGGCATGCTTACATACTGCAGTTTGCAATGTAGAAGAAATCTTTATTTAGCTATGTATTTTTTTCGACTTATACGAGGTATAAATGAGAACTCTGCCATTCTGGGCAGTGTTGACCTGTGTGTCCCTGATAACTATCTTAGAAATAGAGAACATCAGTTGTTTATTCTCCCAAGGTGCAGAACCAACCTGCCACTGGTAATGCCAATTGGGAGGGCGATAACTATGTTCAACGAAATTGCTTCGGGTGTTGATATATTCCACCTACGTGAGGATGAGTATAGGTGGACGTTATTTTATAAATTTTTAAAATAGGGTCTGCTTAACTCATCCGGTGTATTTCCATGTAGGTACCTATATAATTAATATTTTTGTATGTACATATTTCTACTGTTTAATAACATAGTATCTATCTCTTTTAATATGTCATGTTGTGAACGTCTTAAACTTATAATTTGTAATGTCCACAATATGTAAAAAATAAATAAATTGAATTGAATTGAAATTGAATTGAATCAATAATCAATGTCTAACAAAATAATTATTTTACACAGTATACACAGCATCCAAGCATACACTGAAAAACAACATGTGAATTTTGCCAGACCCGAGATTCGAATTCGGGACCTTCTGAATTATTAAATATTTAAAATATGCGTACCCATTTCTCACATATTCCGTAAATAATACATATTACTTACTCACTTACTTCACTCTGTCACGCCACAGTGTTAGGGTATACGAGCAAGCACAAGGTCGCACCACTTCCCATGATTCATCGTCATGCCTCGCGCCTCCCGTCATGTGAGACCTATTATCCATATTACCCAAAGCACAAAAAATACATGAAGCAATAAAAAAACCATTAGCATTATTATGTGTCATCTTCAATAATAATATGTAATTATTTTTATTTATAAGATGTGATTCTAGGAAAGAGATATATTTATGTTTATACTAGGTATCTACGTCGACAGTTAAAATGTATGGTTTTTATTTTATGTTTTATCGTGAGGGGCCTCATAATCAGTCTGAGCCCTCCGGCGTCCCTAAATCCGCCACTGCAGGCCTATGTTATAACTGGTGATATAAAGTCACCCGACGACATGACGTAATTGTGACGTAAGCCAATACACGCTCGAGGCAAGCCGCCCAACACACACTGCTCACCATAGATATTATTATGCTGAAACACCTATTTGTGTATGGGGACAATGAATAACGCCAGTATTTGACTAGCGTTATTTTCTCGAATGCCATTATCACTCCGGTAGTACGTCACAATGATGTCATATGACGTCATGTCGACCGGGCGACTACAACTCGCAAGTTCTAACATAAGGCCCCTGGTCATTCACGTTTCCCCTTGCCAACGTTCCGTGACTACATAAAGCAGGGAATTCCGCCTTTCGAAAAGTGCTTATCTATGAATTTGATATTCTATATTTTCTTTCAAGATCTAATTAAGGTTGCCAACTTTCTGAGACGTTACCGGAACAAGTATAAAATAAATTAATAAAAAAAATTGAAAATTTTGCGCCCAAAGCCGAAAGTTTTTTTAGCTTTTCTTTCTCGACTCGAGAGTTTTTTCCTGCAGAATTCGAGCTCCTATGTAAAAAAAGTGTGGTGTGATACACATTTACGATTTTTTTTGTGTTATAGCAGTCGGTGGCGTCTAAAATTCCGGGACATTTAGCGTCCTCGCTGTGGCTTAACTGAAATCATAAGCTGGGACTTTTTTCTGGATAATCCCAACCAAACTGAGGTGCTTGACATTCTTAATCAGAATACATTTATTTTGTTTTTCTTTTCAGATTTTTCTACAAAATATACGTATAAAAATACTATAATATGTACTATAGATACGTATTAATGGCATAATTTTAGATGTTTTATAGAGATGTGAGAGTATTTTTTTTATCGATTATGGTGTAGATTAAGATGGGCTTAATGAATTTAAAAAAACTAACGAACACCGCAGTGCTCGGATAAAGCCATGGATGGCATCCACACAGCTTCAAACAAAGGATCCTCAAAGATTTCTTTTGAACCTTCTCCACCATAAGGGCCATTAGGCCATACCTACTTCTAAGAAAAGCTTCAAGCCATCATCACCAAACTACGTAATTATAGCATTTTAAATTACCAATGGTGTATCATTAATTATCGGCTTTTGAGCTTTGAGAATCGATGTCTCCGCCGAATCTTAGGGGTACATTGGTACGACCGCGTTACAAATACCCGAGTTCGTGAGCACAGCAGCCTTCGGTGATTGAAGTTATCACGAAGAGATGATTTACGTGGCTGGGACACGTATTCCGGATGCCGCCAAAGAGTGCGGCACTTCGTACCCTTGTGGCACAGCCTCAAGGGTTCCATCGCCGTGGCCGCCTCTCCCTCACCCTGCAGCGGTGCTACAAAAGCGACCTATTTGCTGCAGGTCTGACATGGCGGGAGGCGCATGGCGATGGACCGAGGGAAGTGGCGCCAATGCTTGCCCTATGCCCCAATATTAGGACATGACAGGGTAGAAGAAGAAGTATCATTAATTATATAAGATAAAACATGACGGAAGGTGCAACTCGAGTTGCTAAACACGATTCCTATAGAATAATATAAAATTGTCATTAATCAGTAGGTACCTACCTATATTCAACATTATAAGGACTAATATTGTAGTGTATGTATATACCTATACCATAGGCCCCACATCGTGAAGCTGGCCCCCAGGCTAGGATCTTTGGTGGGGCCCCCTTCTTATCGCTAAGAATAAAGGCAGTATGTACGGGGTAACAATAATCTGTATATTTAGTGTTTTATTGTATATTTTAAAACATCCATACGAATTATGGAGATGTCGAGTATTGATAAACAATTAAGAATTGTTTCGTATAACCACATAACTATAAATAATAGTATTGTAAGAAAATTCTTTTTTTTACTATTAAAGTAGCAAGTTACAACGTATGTAATAACACAATAGAAACGTCCCTTAAAAATAAACTAATTACGGTAGGCTATTCAATAGTTTCATACCAAAAACATTTTTGTAAGAAAATGGCATAATGGTGCATTTATTTATTATTCATTGTAAAAATAAGGGTTTACGACACGTCATAAATATTTTTTAACACGTCGAGTCAATTGTCGAAATGACATTGAATCAGAAAACCCTGTTTCAACTGTATTGTCGATCTTAAATGCTTATCGGAGTGAATTCTTAATTTTTTAGCAGATTTACACGAAGTACCTACTACTTAATTAAACCTTCATAAAATTTATAAATATCCACTCATATTTATCATTTTCAAAACGAAAAAATTCTGCTTGTGGCCACTGGTCAACAGCATTATATGAATACGTGTATTAATTAAGGCTCTAAGTACCAAAAACAGAAAAACTGACATTTTTATAGAAAAGTGTTCTACATACTAACGCCAATAACTTCAGCTATGGTCTAAGTGCCTCAAGCAAGTCAAAAAAATACAGTAAAATATTTAAACCTGTCGACGTTGTAAGTCCGTTGGCTTGTTTTATTTATAATGGTATAAATAGCACTACAGTGGTCAACTTCATTCAATATAAAATGGCTGACGATGGTGTGTTGACACTTGCGAGTTCCTAATATCTAAAATTATAGAAACTGCCGTGATTGCTTCACACTGTAAAACCACATTTTTCAAAAGGTCTGCTTCATGAAATTTTACTGCAATGACTCGGTATTTTGTATCTACAGGCAATACTACTTTTTGGTACTTAGAGCCTTAATTAATACACGTATTCATATGTTAAATCAGTTTGGATACCAACGACAAAAAATATACTTATATGTAATATATAGAAAGGTATCGCCTGCTGAGATATTTAACCAAATTTTAAGAGAACAAATTTAAATAATACAAAATGTTTTAAAAAACAAGCGATTATCACTAATAAGTAGATTTTAGCGGAATTGTACGATTTAAATTACCAAACTTTATGATATTAATTTTACGACCGAAAATTTTGCCCGCAAAAATAGACGTGGTATAAAATTAACACGGCGATTAGATGGCGATGAAAATAAATAAGTTTTATCACTCACAATAAAATATAAGTAATAAATTAGTAGGTAAGTAAATTCGCAATGCATACCAGTCAAAGGTAAAAGCGAGACTGTACTGAGATATTTCATACTTTAGAAATTATTATACAAATATGTAGGTGCCATCTTTATTTTTTATTGAATTTAAGTTATTTAAGTACAAAAGGTTTTCAAACAATGTCAGCAAAGGCACAATTCTTTTGTAGCTTGCAGCTGTAGTTACTTTTTTTTATGTAAGTATGCAATTATTTGGAGTGTTTAGACAATGCATTTAGACACGGATGTATCGACACAAAAAAGAAAATTGAAAGATATTTAGGGATGTCATAAATTTTATTTTTAACCCTTGCACGCCCGGCATGACATAACTTCGTTAATTTTTAATTTTGAGAAAAACTTTAAAAGATACATTCACACATAAATATCTCAATCTAACGAACCGCAACGCAATTTTAAATGAATCCACGAGCCGGAACGGTATATTTTGGAATTCCACGAACCACAACGGCGCTCCGGTGCGTTCCTGTCCATTTCGAGCGCTGGAACACCGTCTGTATTATGCATTTTTAATTCAACAATAACAAATAGGTATGACTGAAAAGTGTGCATTTTTTTTGTCGGATCGTCCATATCATACCTAAACTATTATAGTTTTATTTAGGCAGGGTTAAATTGAATTTTAATAATTACAATATAAAAAGAACTTTTTATACACCACGTTTTTAAATTTTCTGTTGAATCATATAAACTTAACAATTCCATGTGTTAATAATTTAGGACAAATAAAGCAATTGTCAACAAATCATTTTTTTGCTATTTTGCAACAAACAAACAAATATAGAATACAGAAATGTCATTTTGATTTCCATAGTAACGCACGTAGGTATATATTAATAATTTAGTTGCTAGGACCACCCCCTTAGCAACCAATAATACTGGATTGGATTACGGATTTCTTCCGAAATAACTTTTCATACAAAACAGAATTAACTGAAAATGAAATCAATTCTACTTAAAGATGGCTAAAAGTATTAAAAGAATGCATTGGCATCGTGTTCTGATATATTCTAAAAGTTTCAAATGTGTAGCTAGTCGGGAAGTTAGTTAAAAAATCGATTGCAAGATTTGTACTGGATAAACAACCACCGTACAAACAAGAATACGAGCTAAGAAAAACGTGGTAAAAACTAACCAGCACCATCTCTAAAAGGAAGTCTTTTAGTTCGATAAAAACAAATTAATATGTATGACTAACAATTTTTAACGTGGCCTATATATGGCGGATTTTAACAGCGTACCTCCACCCTTCGCAATTGCTATCTATACACAATGTCGGCCTCCATATTCCATTTTCTATATTACATGCCATGGGGAAATCTTTTCCGAGAGCAGTACGTAAAAACGTAAAAAAATCAAATAACAATGGAGAAGTACGTACATAATAATATTATGTTATTTATGTTTGAAAAGCTCTGATTCTACGGATTACCGGCCTCTTGTTATAAAAATATAATACCTACTTACTCATTGCAGAAACACAATAATTGCATACTTTTCTACTGATACGATACAATCCGTTATTAAGTAATTATATATGTCTTAGCCCGGTCGCACATACAAATCCATCACGGCTAAAATACGTCGAGTTTGTCGATGCGATTTTGTAGTCATTCAAAAAACACAAGTACACAAGTTACTAATAAATGTTCTACCGCATATAGCGTGGGTGCGACATTTGTGGTAGAAAACAATCATCTGATTTATACCATGTGTAAATGCTACTTTTTCATTTGTTGCGGCTATCCGAATGACCCCACTGTCCCGACGTGGTCTCTGTGGGCGCGGAATAGAATTGCAGCATTGCCGGTGTTTTGATTTATGAGAATGTCGCAGTCGAAACGATTTTGTACGTGCGACCGTGCTTAAGTTAGTTAGATCGACATACATCTGCATGTAAACAAATAAACATTGTACAAAAAAATATTTCAAAGTTGTATAAAAGCTGTTTACAAAAAAAATATTTAATGACAATGTTTTATTATATCACGCGTGAGTTAAACATGTGCAAATGCACCACAAATGTAGCTGTTTCAGTATTTTTTGCGACTATTTCATCAGAGGTAGCGACTAGTAGTTTCGTGGAGAGTTGTTTTGATTATTATTTTTCTCATGCCATCCCCTACTCGCTGGACATCAGCAGGGCGATCTCTGCTTTATCATCCCCTAACCCAGGGGTCAGCAAACCGCGGCTCGCGAGCCGCATGTGGCTTTTTGGGTATTGGCGTGCGGCTCTTTGCCAAATTCCCAATTTTTACAAAAACTTTTGCAAAATTCAGAATTTTCGTTGTTAGCCATTGATTTGTACACTTATTATATTATATAATGACATTATCGCGAGCCTAATTTTTCCTTCGTGATAGTTGATGCAAAAAGGTATGATTGTTGTTGTTTTAAATCCGCCCGTTGCAAATGTTGACAAATCAAATTTTCCCCCATTTGATATTGATACGAACACTTTTTAAATATAATTTTATTGGTGGATTTAACAAGCAAATAGTTATGGAGCTCAAAATTTGTGGGTTTTGCCACCAAAATTAAGGATTAGGAGAGAGAAAAATGCAATTTAATTTCACAACACAAGTGGGGCGCTCTAAAAGATCTACATAAAGTAGATACTACGATTTTTAATACATATTTTATTATGGAATAGCTTTCCGAACTCATATTCGAGTCTACATAATAATATGTATGACGTGAACAATCATTTTCAAACATGAACAATATAAATAGCATTTAGAGAAGCCAAATAACCGATGAGAATTTTTTGGAGTCGCGCCTGAAATTAAAAACACAAGTTACATATCAAACATACACACTCTCCAAAGAAATGCAAGGAAGGCCATTGTTCACATTAGTTTTAAGGAATGCGTAAAAATTTTAAACAATTATAAAATGTAATGTCATTTAAATAAATCATATTTATAAAAATATACGTATGGCTCTTAATTTTTTTTTAACCGTTGTGCCACTCATATTTGGCTCTTTTGGTTCAAGAGTTTGCCGACCCCTGCCCTAACCGAAGCAGTTCAGTGGACCTGCACTCGTACCAATCGCGGAGGTTCTTAAAAATCTTAAACCATGATATGCAGCGTCGTCCTCTGCTACATTTACCGTTGATCTTTCCTTGGATGACAAGTTGGGGAATGCTGCACTTTTGTCCTCTCATAATGTGGCCTAGGTAGGTACCTACTGTAGTTTTCTTGTCCTTTCGTATTCGATTGAAAACGTCAACATTTGTCACTTGGCCAGTCCAAGGAGCTTTGAATATGTGGCTATACAGCCACTTCTCGAAAGCGTCAAATCTACGTCACATCTCCTGGTTAGGTCGATAGTGTTAGTTTTTGTCGTGGATGTTGTCTTGTCTTTAGTACTTATTAAAGTAAACATTGCATGCCTAAGATTATTATATAAATTCATGAGTGCCACCTAGTAGGCCTTGCGTGTTGTAGAATACCAAGAGAAGTAGGGCCAACCCCGTGTGAAGGATGTTCAACAGTCAAATCATCCGGGTCACGATACTAAGTCATAAAGTCCTGACGAAAACGAAGAAAAGATTATACTCAATTTAGCCTATTAATTTGTTTTTTTTTGTATCTGGGAGGTGGGGTCCGGACTCGAAATCCCCCCCCTACTTGTGTGTAAGCCTGCATGTTAGCATAACTAAATATCATATTTCACCCCATGATAAATTTACAGCTAAAGAAAGGTTTTTCCAGCAGTGATGTGCGGTGACTTTTGAAATCGGGAATGCTCTTCTTTATAAATAAATGGTTTATCTATCAAAACAGCAATTTATTAGTTACCTATTCAATATTTAGTATCTGTACAGGATATCTATTTATGCGAAATTTATGCAAAATTAATGCTGGGAGTAGGTTTTAAAAAAAAAACATTATTTACGAATATTGCGTCATCACATTGAATTTTATCGATATTTTATTATTATATTACAGTAGTGTATTCAGTAATATAAGAAAAATAATCGCAACACCCAGGCTTTGAGAAAATCGCATAAATATATTGTGACCTAACCGACAATCGAGCTCGGACCCTGGGATAAAAGGACAGCACCTTACGCACTGGACTACTAGTGGCGCTTCCTGCATTGTCGAGGGATGTCTCGATGTCTCCTCAAGATTACGAACAAAGTAAGTAACGCACTAAGCACATAGAAAGAAGTATAATATGTATGTGTATATACCTAAAGAGGAGGCCTTTGTATTCTAATAAAAGGGCTTTTGTATTATGTTTATAAACACCCAGAGCTAATGAATCAACGCATAATTTCGCGATATAAATTAGAACATAAAACTGGCTGCGGTCATAAAAACATATGTATCGGCGGCTTGAGAATGTAGCGGCCGACGGAAAAGTGTGCCGGACACGCTTTGACTCATTAGCTTGGGGCGTTCATAAACATGATACAAAGGCTCTTTTATTCGAATACAAAGGCCTCTTTATTATATACGTGCGCGACACGGGTGTCCCGTCTGAAACGGGCCTAAGTTAGTGGTAATTGAAATTTACGATTATAATTTTATTTTGTATCGTGGAGGGCCTCAAAATCAGTCAGTGCTTCGGGCTTCCACGTCCCTAAACCTACCACTGTTCACATGCACATTTCCAATCTCAGCGACACGCCAAACGGGGGTGCTGGAGGTGCGACGCATATCCAAGATATTAACCGAGCCTGAGTGGGGCTATTCTAACGTATTACCTAAAAAACTAATAAAAAAGTGATACATATGATACGTCGTATCAGGAAGTTAACTGTGGCCCCGATTTCCTAACTAT
Source organism: Rhyacophila brunnea (assembly GCF_057557595.1). Lineage (NCBI taxonomy): Eukaryota > Metazoa > Arthropoda > Insecta > Trichoptera > Rhyacophilidae > Rhyacophila > Rhyacophila brunnea. The sequence continues at coordinate 21,240,563 of NW_028232904.1, read as the reverse complement.
CGACTCGTGTGGCACCAGACGACATGACGTAATTGTGACGTCAGCCAATCCACGCTCGAGGCATGCCGCCAGCGCGCAGTGCTCACCGTAGATAATTATTACGATGAAACACCTATATGTGTATAGTGACAATGAATAGCGCCGCTGTCTGAGTAGCGTGATTTTCTCGAGTGCTATTATCACTCCGGTAGTACGTCACAATGATGTCATATGACGTCATGTCGACCGGGAAGCTTGCACTCGCAAGTTCTAACATAGGGCCCCAGGCGTGGTATTTTTTTAACACGGTCGCCCATGACCGCGTAACCGCGAGCTGTCATATGTCGTTCAATTCAAATTCATCGCATTAGCATTTCCAATTCGACTTTTTTTGTACCAATATTTATTTATTTTGGAGCAATAAAAATAATACCGTGTAACTTCATATTTAGAATAACCCTGCTGTAAGCTATAATATGTGAAGGATGTATTGGTCTAATTGACAGCAAAAAAATCGCCTGCGGCTCACTTTCTGTTCATAATGATATTATTAAACATTGTAGTAAAAAATGACTAATAAAATATTTTGATGAGAATAAATTAATAATGGTTTCGGTTTATGACTATTTAGTGGAAGCCAGCGACAAACAAATTTTGAAAATAGCTGATTTTACTGGATTATTTCTTAGGTCATCAGGGAACTCTGAAATAAATGGAACTGAAATACCTAACGGGTGGGGAGAAAGAGGCAACCGATTTCGAGTGCGGAAGAATACGGGATAAACTTAAACATGTGTCAAGCATACGTAGAATACTGAAAACTGCTCTCGGTTTATACATTGACGCTCATTTAATATTGGTGTATTGAAGGTTGCAACACACACTATTGCACGTCCATAATCCGTGGTTCATTTTTTGTAGGACACTCGCACATTAAGTATATATTTATTTTTATTTAAGTATATAAAAAAGACACGTTACACGTTGAGCACATAACAAATTATTAATTGAAGACATTCACAACATGACACTTAGAATACAAAGTACAAGTAGGTAAATCAACTAGAGAAAAAGAACAAAGCAAAAGAAAAGAAATAAAAAACAACAATAATTTAGTACAGCTGCGAATTGCGGATATCTATGAGAATGTCGACGAATTGAAGGGTGTCCTGGCGGTGGGTAAGACGGAAGAGCTAGGCAAAATTGTAAAGTTATTTAACAGAATAGGAGTGAGGACCTGATCGACGGATCCCCTTCTAGAAGAGAAGAGGCGATATGACAGCGAGTAAAACAATAATTTAAAAAAAAACAATAAAATAGAATTTAAAAAACAGGAATGCATAATGCATCGCTAAAAATGTCTACATCTCTAGGGAGTGTATTGACACAGCCCTCGCTATGGTGCCTGGTGAGCCTGACATGAGGAAACAGCTTTCCCCAAAATCAAATTTTAAAGAATATCGGGATTGGAAACTATACCACGTGAGAGGAGGGAAAATGCTTTAAGAGCAGAAGTGACCCACGAGCTTCAATATAATGAAAGGCGAACGTGTCTTAAAGAAAGTTAGTCGGAAAATACTCGTTTGAGAAACTGTCAAAAGAACAATAATTATATACTTACATTAAAATAAAGATGTCGAAGAATTTTTTTCTGAACACGCTCTAAAACAAGCTTATATGAATCATCATAAGGACTCCAGCTAGTGGACCCATACTCAAGAATACTCCGTACTAACGACACATAGATTAAAAACCCTGCGTCAAAATGTAGTGTATTGGAATATAGCCTATCGGAATTCTATTTTTTTTATTAATCTGTTAAAAAACCATTTTTTTCGGTTCTGTACATGTTCAAACACGGGCGTTAACATGATCTTACTCCCTACTTCAGTTATAGTTTGTCAATTTATGGCTACGGCCGTATGTTGTAGCCCAACCACTGGGAAATGCCAATAGAAATGGCTTATTTGAAAAAAATACTACCTTATTCTTAGGTCAATAATTATTATAAAACAATCATTATTCGTAGGATGTTTTATCACATTTGAATGGTCAAAGACATAGCTTATAATCAGTATCTTTAGAATAATTATCTTCAAATGTGGTATTCTTGTCCATTTTTTGAATAATAAAATGCAAATTCTTGTCAAATTTGGGATCACAGAGATTATAAATATATTTTTTTATCGTCAATATTTCACTATAATACATAAAGTCAATATAAGTTTTACTAATGGTTTTATAAATGCGTTTAAAAAATAATAAATCTAAAAAATCTCAACACTACTGTATATGGATGTACTGAAATATGACTATATTTTAAAATATTAGATCGAGAGGTTAAAAAGTATACTATTTTATGTTATAAAAATACTCTATATAGTCATCAAATAATGTTTAAAATAAAAATAAAGGATAATAAGGCTTCAAAATTATATAAGTAAATAGATTATTTACAACGTTTAAGGAATGTTCAGGCTAATGCTTTGAAAATACCATAAAATCTCCATTTTGGCCTTCGTTGGGCATGTGGGCCCTTATGTGTGTATGTATTTGGGAGGGCGGCAATTTTGGTTTGCCACCCGGGCGGCAAACTCCCTTGGCGCGGCCCTGTCCAGTGTCCATACTGCGCAGTTTCTTAACCGCTCTTTAACTGTAGGTGCACGTGTAGGACTGTAGGTCAATGTCCTCCATGTATTTATTTCTACTGCAAAAAAACTTACCGTAAAAGTAGTTTTCACATATTATCGAATTTTTATTACCTATATTTAAATATCAGTCACGTCACGTCAATAACTTACCCACAGAACAGATAACTTACCTATTTCAAAGCAACTCGTGTATATTACATTTTTAGATAGATTTATATTGGAATCTAGTTCGACTCGTATTAGTGGATATTTTCCGGTATCCCATCCCCGATTATATAAAATATATTATACCTATGTTACGCCAAATGTGTGAAATCGGCAAAATTTTGCCTATTTCATGAAAAATGCAATCCCGTTGCCTTATTCGTGAATTAGGCAAAATAACTGCCGAGTGCGTGAATTCGGCAGTAATTTTTCTGCCTAGTTCATGCATTGGGCATATTAGATAGTAGCGCTCCGGTGATGTTTTTTGCAACTAAACCAAATGTGTCAAATGCGCATGCATAGATAGTGGCGCTCCGGTGGTATTTTTTGCAACTAATCAAACTAACTAAATGTGTCAAATGTCATTGATTATATAAAAATGTACCAATCAATAACTACAATGACGTTCATATCCATTTACTATGCCCAAAAAAATCCAGAATTATAATATGATAACGGAAGAATTTTATTAAAAGGTATTTTCGCGATTTGATTCATGCTTGGGTATCAGACAATGGTCGATTGTTTGTGTTAGTATGATTTGATAGTTTGTTGATTGTTGTTAGCTAAGCTCAAAATGGACATTCAGTTGAATTCAGAATTACAAAACCTAACCTAACCTAATAATATTATATTATGTCCAATTATAACTAATAAAACCATCCGTATCAAATTTAATTTTTCTACTGTCATGTTGACATTTTAAGAATTCCATACCCTGCCGAATACACGCACTCGGCAGATAATTTGCCCAATTCATGAATAAGGCAAGGGGCTTGCATTTTTCATGAATTAGGTTAAATTTTACCGATTTCATGTAATACGAAATTTCACAAATTCGGTGTAACACCTAAGTACATAACAATCATTGTTGAATTGGATTTTTTTAAAATTAGTATGCCAACTTTAATCTATGATGTCAACGTGACGTTTCGTAAAAAAATATATTTAAAACGGCCAGCGATCACTTCTGTTTTTCTCTCAATCTCGATAACAGCTGAGGTGTCCGAGTGGTTAAGGAGTTGGACTTGAAATCCAATGGGTTCTGCCCGCGCAGGTTCGAATCCTGTCCTCAGCGGATTTTTTGAATTATTTTTTTCTAAATAATCTAAACACAATTTATTATATCTGAAGATGTATTCAGATCTGAATTTGATTGCAGATCTGAATTATTTTTATAATTATTGTGTGTGTTAACAGATTGCAATCTGAAACATCCTTTACATACTTCTCTAAATATTATATTACAACCTTTTTAGGTCCAGTAGGTCTATTCTATACTTATCGACCGCTAAAGTGATACATATTATCAAACTTAGGGTAGGTTTGTATCAAAGTATTGGCACTTATTGTAACAATTACAATTACAACCAACGTATTGTAATTGTTACAATAAGTGCTAATACTTTGATACAAACATACCCTAAGTTTGATAACATCTATCACTGTAGCGGTAGATATGTACATAATATACCCACTGGTCCGACATATTATAATATGAGATGGAAAAATCCATTCGTATCTAATTGGAATGTTCAAAATATAATTTACAATATCGTATAAAATTTCGTTTTCAATGTTGGAAGCACTGTTTAAAATGTAAAATGTCATTTTCAATATTCAGTATTTTTTTTTTAAATAATATGTTGGTATGAGTATGGCCTAAATATTTTAAATTAGTCTAACAAAATCAATCAGGTATCTCGCCACCAAAAACGTGATAGGTAACACACCTGTTGGAGAGAAAAGTAGATAAGTAGCTATATCAGTGGCGAAGGGTGGAGGTAGGTTGTTAAGATTCGCTATACATAGTGCACACTAAACTTTTTTAGTCATATGTATTTGTTTTTATTGAACTAAGACTACAATTTACAGATGGTGTTACTTAGTTTTTAAAAATCAATTAAACCCTGCCTAAACGATACCATAATAGTTTTGGTCTAATTTGGGCAATACGATAAAATTGTGCACACTTTTTCATTCATAGTTATTTGTTTTCGTTGGATTAAAAATACATATTACACATATTGTTGGTTATTTTTTTTAATTCATTAAGCCCTGCATAAACCAAACTATAATAAATAAAACATTCTATTCTACTTATAAAATATTCAAAGTTATGTATGATTTAATTGCATATTTTTAGATATTTTATAGATAGACAAGTATTTTTTGACTATTATCTATTATGGCTTGGTTTCTCAGGGTTTAATTGAATTTTAAAAACTAACCAACACTATCTGTAAATTGTAGTCTTATATCAATGAAAACAAATATGTATGTCTGAAAAAGTTTAATGTGCACTGTTTATGGCGGATCTTAACAGCCTACCTCCACCCTTCGCCACTGAGCTATATACCTACTTGATCATAGCGCAGATACACGGCATTGAAGTGGACGTGCGTAGACGTGCGTCGACGCAGTGTCTTACTATTTGATTCCGATTGCATCCGATTAGAATCAAATAAGACCTACGTCGACATCAATGCCGTGTGTCTGCGCTCTTACTTGTCTAGCATAAAAGGGGTCGCGATCAGTGCTTCATAATATGATGCCAAGTGCCGACTACTCAATAATTTTAATTGATCTGTTTAATAATACAACCAAATGTTAAAAATACACGGAATACCTACCCTTAGTTTTACGTCACAGATCCCTGGGGGTCCGCGGAATAACATTTGGATAACTATGGCCTAAAACTTAGCGACACGTAGCCTGGAGGCCCGCTTCAGGATGTGGGGGCCATGGTAAATAATATTCTTGTTTGTTATCTCATTAAACCAGTGATTGTCATCATTTTTGAAAGACGGAACCCTTGCAGCATTTTGGGCTGACACAGGGGTGGCAGACAAGTTATTTATGAAAGAATGGTGAAGCAGGCAAGTATGATGAGGCCGGCTGGTAATGCCTGCTTCATTCAGTTGTATGAGAAAGCCGATTTCTTGCCCCTCTTTTTATTTAATACCTCTATGTAGACACCCTTGGCGCGTCGCTGATACGTAGGTATCACTATAGACCAGACTTGGGCAAATGCGGCTCTTCGTTGGGTAAGTGCGGCTCCCAATATCTCTTGATAAAAATATAGGTATTTTCTTTCCCCATTATACTTGTATTTTCGCGAGTTTTCCTAGCGAGTCGAAAATATCTTCCAATTAATCAAAGCACGCATTAATTATGAAATAATTTGTTTTTTTTTCTGGAATACTCTATCGCTTGTGGTTTTTTAATAGACTGCATATTATGTCTTTTGCAGCGCTCGAAATGGAAAAATTTACGAACCGGAGCGCACGTCAAATTTTCTGAAGATATTTATATAGTCATCAAATCGTATGTGTATTTTATAAAAATAAGTGTGTCAGATTTTCTATTCTATGGCCTATCTAGCTAAGACGGTCAACATATTTTTTCCACGAGACGGAGCGATAATTTTACAAATTTCACGAGCCGGAACGGCGCTCCGGTGCGTTCCGTTCCATTTCGAATCCTGCTCTTTTGGTAAAATTGCGAAACTAAACTTTTCCTAGGATCTTATGTTTACAAGCTCTTGAAGATTTCCTCACATAATTAGTAACCATTATTAGACAACCTGTAAAGTTGAATTTTACTATAGTTAATACATATTGCATTACATTATTGAAAAAGGCAAGATGTTAGCCCCTATCGGTTGACAGAGGCAAGTGAAAACGCACAAATTGCTGCTAATGTATATAGAATTTATAGCCGTTTTGACTTTTATAGTACACATAATTTAATTATAATATATGTGTTTTAAAAAAATTAACTTACATAGTTTTTATCGATGAATTAAGCAGTTCTATGAGCACGCTGTTAATTGCAGAGCGTTAGAGCGGAGCTCGGACCAGGAGCACGGAGCACTGGAGCAATGGAATTTTACCCCGAGCAGGAGTGGAGCCGGAGCACCGAAAATTTGTAGTGCTCCGTTGCTCCGGATGTTTTTTTTATTATCAAATTTTCGTCCTAAAAACAATGAAAACAGTTAGATATTTTGACAATACATATTATACTTATTAAAACTTTTTACCCGGAGCGGAGCAGACCCTGGAGTGGAGCCGGAGCTGGAATAAGTATTAGGTCCTGGAGCGGAGCAACTCAAAAAAAGGTTCGCTCCAACGCTCTGATTAATTGTCGTTTTCATGTGTTTCTGCCAGTCAATGAACATAAATATTTTGGACTTTGGTGAGGGAGGGCACAATAGATTCCTGTATGAATTGTTGACAGTGCTCGAAATAGAATATCTTAAGAGGCGGAGCGCTGAATAATCAAAAAATATTAAAGTGGGTTTAGATATTTTTCGGATATCATAAGGGCGACATGCCTAGTAATCAGGGTTTCATTTACGCTTGAAGGGGCCCCGCGCTAATACACATTACCCCCCCCCCCAATACCACATTAAATGTAGCTTTTTTTAAATACCTACTCATTTGGGCTCTTATCTTCAAAATTCTAGAAACTCGTACATATATGTATTCCTTTGCTGCAAGGTTCTTTTGTGATTTCAAATTATTTTTCAGGTTCTAGAGACCTACTAATTTAGGGTCCCGGACCTGTAGCCCCTTTTAGCCCTTTGGTAAATTCAGCCCTGCTTGTAAGAGTAAACAATTGCAAATTTGGGGCACATCTGAAATCCGAACAGCCTATACTATATGATAGGCCTTTGTAGGACAAATCAAATAATAAATAACACAAATATTTTGTCTGCAATAAATCACTATTGTTTGCCTGGTTGACGGGCAGTCAGTGCGCGTCCGATGCTTTTGTTTTATTGACGCAATAATTTGGACAATATGAGAGACCCTAAAATCCATAAAAAGGGCATAATTGCTGAACACCGGTTGGGAAGAAATAATTTATGACATACCTAAACATAGATATTTTTATTCTTGCGCGCCCGGTAAAAATGTTACTTCGTTAATATTAAATTTTAAGAAAAACTACATACCAACATGTAATAATATTATCTCAATAACACGAAACGGAACGCAATTTTTAAAGAATCCACGAGCCGGAACGGTATCTTTTAGAATTCCATGAACAGCAACGGCGCTCCGGTGCGTTCCGGTCTATTTCGAGCCCTGATTGTTGATGCATATACGATAGAGGTCAACTGTCAAATATTTATTTTTAGCCCATTTATGATCTGTGTTCACACTTGCCTCATGTTCACACAGTCTTTACCTTACGTGAAATCGTGACTATAGATAGTGTGGCTCTTTATATTATATATTATGAAAATCCAGAATGTGGCTCTCGTTGATCTCATGTACACCCATCCCATAGACATTATTAATTTATTGCTTTTTTTGTATTAAAATAAAAACACACCTTCACGTGATTTTAAATTTGCGCAAAAAAGGTGTTTGACTTTCGTCTAATTGCAAAGTTTATTGGTGGAATGTCCGAATCTAATAATATAATATCATAATAACCGATTCAGGTAACGATAATTTTCAAAATCGTTATTATTTATTGCCCCGCCTCGTTGTTGGAGCGATATGGTAACTTGTTACTTGCAGATCCAGGACCTACCCATTCTCTGAGTGTCGAGGCCACCAAATAAATAAAAATTTATTAATAATAATTATAAGTTTTTAATAATATATTAATAATAATAATAATTACGAGTAAAATACAATTTCTACGTCTGAATTAATCATTTTTTGTACACGTCGCAGGTAAATATTGATTTGGATGACTACAGTCATTTAAAAACTGCGAGCACGTGTTGCTGAAATTTATTGTTTTTGTGTTAAATATAAAGTTAGTGGTAATTATTTTTAGATAATTTTGTAGAAAATATGGTTACTTAACTATGTTGTGTTTAAATTTGGTAGCTGTCCTGACAACACGATGTTATAACGTTTCATAGTTAAGTTAATAAAGTTGAGGTTCTACTGTGCGTTGTACGCAAGAAACAGGGCTTCATTTTTGACCCAGTCTCTTTATATTATTACTTTGACAATTCATACTTCAATTAATTCATGCATTTTTGCCATGGAAACGACACACGTGTGTAGAGTTGGGCATTTCCCGAGAAAATCTCAATTTCGAGATTCGGGATTTCCAGAAAATAATTCTCGAGAAATCTTGAGAAATCGGGAAATTTAAAAAAAACCTGTGAAAACCCTAAAAACAGACAAATTCAAAAAGAATGTGATTTTTTTTATGTAAACAAAATAGAAGTAGGAAAACAAAAATAATTCAACACATTACTTATTAAACTAGAATTTCAAAAAACACAGACTGTCAATCGCTGCGTCTAACAATCGCGTACGCTTTTGAGACACAACATTCCCTGAGTCCTTTTGAGTCGACGTTGGCTTTATTGTGTTAAATGCCCCGATCTGTCCTTGAACGTTTTGTGTTTTTTGTCCACTTTTTTCATATAGATAATCGTTTTTTCAATTAATATTTGATAATAAAGAAATCCCGAATCCCGAGAAAAGATTCTCGAGATCCGGGATTTCCCGAAATGTTAAAAATTTCAGTTCTCGAGATTCGGGATGGAATATCTCGAAAATTTCTCGAGAATTCCCGTGGGGAAATTCCCGAAACCCAACTCTACACGTGTGCACCCGTGTATTGTCTTTGTGGAAGAGAACATTTATTTTGTCCTCGCAAAATGCGGCCGTTTGCCCTTCAAAAAGTAGGTTAAGTTTAAACGGTCCAATAAATTGCAGTAATATTGCCCAAACCTTTGTTCCCCTTCATTCACTGACGAAAGAAGTGTGACTGACAAAATTTAGTGAGCACTATTTGTGTAGAATGTTAACAGCCTACCTTCACCCCTCGCCACTGTTATATTATAATATTGATATCCTGTAAGTATTCTTATATCAGATCAGTTTGATGGTAAAATAAGTTTCCTATATCAATTTTAAATACTTATCGAGCAAAAATACATAGATAATAAAAATTTGTATAAAACTTGTTATTTCCTGGACCATTGTGAGAATTCAGACCAACTTTTTGATTGTACCTTGTTTAACATGTTTCTATATAAATTTTCTTATTTCGATATCATGTTTTTTATTAATTATTGTTTTGTATATGTTACGCCGAATGTGCGAAATGGACTATTACATGAAATGGGCAAAATTTTGCCTAAATCATGAAAAATGCAAGCCCATTGCCTTATTCATGCATTAGACAAAATATCTGCCGAGTGCGTGATTTCGGCAGTAATTTTTTTGCCTAGTTCATGTATTGGACAAATTAGATAGTAGCGCTACGGTGGTATTTTTTGCAACTAAATTAAATGTATCAAATGCTCATGCGTTGGTCAAAATGTACATATATTATCTATGGTCAAAATATAGATGATCGCGCTCCGGTGGTGTTTTTTGCAACTAATCAAACTAAACGAATGTGTCAAATGTCATTGATTATAGTATAAAAATATACCAATCAATAACTACAATGACGTTCAATCCATTTACTATGCGCAAAAAAAATCTAGAGCTATAATATGATAACGGAAGAATTTTATTGAAAAGTATTTGCAATGGTCGATTGAATGTTTGTGATAGTTTGTTGACACTTGATAGCTAACCTCAAAATGGACATTCAGTTGAATAATTTAAATCAGAATTACAAAACCTAACCTAACCTAATAATAATAATATTATATTATGTCCAATTATAACTAATAAAACCATCCGTATTAAATTTACTTTTTCTTTTGTCATGTTGACAGTTCAAGAATTCCATACCCTGGCGAATTCATGTAGGTACTCAGCAGAAAATTTACCTAATTCATGAATAAGGCAACAGGCTTGACCATCACATTAATTAGCCAAAAATTTGCCCATTTCATGTAATAGTCAATTTCGCACATTCGGTGTAACATATAGGTACACCGACGCATCACTAAATGGTTAATTCGACATTGCAAGATTTTATAATAGTTATACATAGAAACATTGCTTTTGCAGCTAAAACAAACAATTTTAATTGAACCTGTTTTGTGACATTTTGTTTGAAAATTATTCTTGTTATGAATAAGCGCTAATATTAATTATCCAGTCAAAAATGCAAAAGGTACACAGTCCACATACGAGTACGTGTACAAAATGGTGGTTCCATGTAAATTATTGTAGGTACATATTACATTTCTTTTCTCTTAAATCTACACTTTCTTATCGGAAAGAGATGAAAAAAATACGCGATGTTCATGGAGCATTGCAGAAAATAATGTTCCAATTATATTAGATCCTAATCTAACCTAATCTAACCTAGCCGACATTTCTTTCACCACAGGAAAAACTCGGCTACAAATCGCAGTTCTCAGTTCCCAGTGAATACGACTAAAATATTCATCAGAATCACCACCACATTGCGCTACAAAGAATTTTCCAGGGTTTTTACAAGATGGTTTCATAGGCCCTGGCCGAATTCAAATTAACAATACCCGATGCGGGTAGACGAATGGATTTCAATAAGGCACATTTCTCACCCGGAACAATTTTCATTTGACCAGCATCAAGTAGAGTAGTTGGCGTGCCAAAATCCTTAAGGCTTATACCTCAGCTGGGGCACGGTCTAAAAAAATCGTGACTAGGCGATGCGCGGATTGTGTAAATGACGCGTGCCGAACGAAATATAATTTTTCATAAAAATTCAACATGCGTCCATTTAATGTTCTGTTTATTGTTCTATTAGTAACAATAATAATATATTCATTGACATGTTTTCTTTTTCAAGTAAATTGGTAACGTTTTTTAGTCATCTTTACACGATTTAACAATTAATACCCCCGTCGCCATCACGAAACAAATTGACGTGTTCACAGCTCGACTTTCGCTCTCCGATTGTCAGCGAGTCCGAAAATTTCGTCACACCAATAGTTGAAAATTATTTGCCTAGTTTCACTGAAGTATGCTCTAAAAGAAACCTCGATAGTAAATGCGAGGTATCCATAAAGGCATTTAGAAAACTCGGCGCTTTGCGACTCGCGTGGGGGGGCACCCCCTGGGCCCCGCAGATGATGGTTACTTAAACCCTGACGGCTAGAATTATTAAACATGGAACATGATTTGCCTACTGATTCTCTGAAAGCTGGTTGTCCAAATTCGAAAAAAAAATATTTGCCAAAGTAACCGAATCCAAAGGAATCAAACAGTGTTACTTTTCTGAAAATTATGTAATTACAATAATAAAACTAAAGAAGTAATAATAACAGACGAACAATGCGTCGCATAGAATGTAGGCTACTGAACGTAAAATGAAAATAATCGGCGCGCGTAAGTAATCGGGGCGGAACGCGGGCCGCGGGCTAGATGCGCGTCCATTGTTATTCTACGTCTATTTTTCGAACGCTTTTGCGTCGGAGATCATGAGTAAAACATGTTCCATGTTAAAAAAAATGTAACCTAATCTAACAAATAATCCAGTAAGTATATCAGCTATTTTCAAAATTTATTTGCCGCTGGCTTCTTGTAAACCGACAAGAACCGTGTTTTATTTAGACATGAATTTTATCTCAGTACCATACGACCCAAAGACGTTGGACGGTCTTAAATATACGGCCATATATTTCCGTTATAACATATGACGGTGACGTGTGATACGGCGAACTGCATACGTACAAATTTCAGGACACGCAAAATGGTATGAGGGGGTCTATTTTGAAAAAAAATGTCCGTAATAATATGATCGTACATTATTGATTTTTTTACGGTTGGTTGGGAGCATGCCCCCCCCCCCCCCCACATATTGAGGCGGGTCCCAAGCCCAAGCCAAGATTTATGACACCCCTCCCTCTACCCATCGCTAAGGTTAAAGGCAGTCTGATGTCTTATAGCGAGGTTTAGCCATGCCTCTATAATTAGTAATTAACGTGTTTATCTTTTGAAAATACTTTAATGGTTTCAATTAATTGACAATATTGTAAATCAAACACAACTTGGCGGTATGGATTCTGATACAAAAGTCATTCTTACATTGACTACTGAAATATCTTTCCATTAAAAAAATCATCTCACTGGTTGGAAACAAGATGTATTAATTCGGTAAGTAAGTTTTAACAGTACTTAATTTTTTGTCGGGTTAGCGATGTCTAGATTACTTCCGTTGTCCTTGGACGTCACGTTGTTCTTGTTGACACGTGGAGATTTGCGAATTATATTTGAATTATTGGTAGGTACATATGTACTTACCTAATTTAACTCGCGACAACTCGCGAGTAGAGAAAAATCGCTAAAAACTCACGAGTTTTGGAAGTTGTCAGGTGTATTTTTAAATGTTGGCACCTATCTGAAACCGTAGACTAGCAATATTGTCTATTGAAGCAGATATGGCATTTAAATTAGATTTAGTGGTGATATTGTATCCATACAACACATTTCTTAGATATTGGACTCGTGAAAGGTGATAAAAAGTACTGTATAAAAATGTGGCAGTATTTAATGGCCCCCACATCCTGAAGCGGGCCCCCAGGCTAGGATCTTTGGCGGGGCCCCCTACCTATCGCTAAGGATAAAGGCAGTGTGACGCTCCACAGTAGCTTTTTCCAAATGAGGTACGCGGTAAAATTAATGTGTATATTTTTATATTTTAAAACATCCATTTGAAATATAGAATTGTCGAGTATACACATATAAAAATTGTATCGTACAAACACATAATTTTAAATATTAACATTTTGAAGGAAAATAGCACCGCAGGCGACTTTTTTTTATTATTAGAGAGGATTTGTGATGTGTATTTATTTCACTTTATCTGGTCGACTCGCCACGCCGGGCCCTTCCTGAGCCCGGGCCCCCAGGCCAGAGCCCTGTCAGCCCCCCCCCTCCTTTGTGGGGGCCATGCAGTATTTTAACACTGCCTAGGGGCGGCATTTTGTCTAGGGACATCACTGACTACATCCGCAATAATACATAGATTGAATACGGAACTATTGAATCTATTGTTACTTTTGGTAGTTATCTTGAGAATATTTGGAAAACTACAAGCATGTGCTCAAATGAAACATAAAATATAGGTTTTATGGTATGAACGTTACAATAAATTATTCATAGTCGATACTATACCCTATTTACAGAGTGTTTCCCAAATAGTAGGCCCAGGGTTCCGCAAGGTAAACTTGGAAAATAGTTTCAGCAATAATACAATAATTATTATAAATTCAAATTCACTTATATTATATATTAAAATTAATTGATTTGGGACATTAAAACGATAATTTCTACAGTGATGTCATACTTTTTACAGATCTTAAATAATTTCGTGACCATATCCGACAATAGTGACATCAGCAACTAGTATAATTATTATGAAATTAATTATGTTTGGCGACATATTGTGAATTTCGTCCTTTTTCAATGTGACTCAGGTGGACACACAAAAATGGTTTGGGACAGGGTATGTTTTGAAGAAAATATCCATCAATTTTTCCAAAGATTTTTAAGGCGGCGGGAGGGATGTGATTAACAAAATCTTGCCACAGGGACGCACCAAGGGTAGCTGTTGCCCGAGTGCCCGTTCAAAATTGCTGCCACCCCCCGAATTTAAAAAAAATAGTGGAAATATGTCAGAAGATAAAGTAAAAATTTTATTGTCATCAAAATATATATATTTTTTATTTACATATTTTTACCTATTAAATAATATAACATTATGAATTATAATATCTTGTAAACGTCTTAAATCGATCCCAATTTATAAAAATGAGGGTCCCTTTTTCATCATGACGTTCATTTAATTTAATTGAATGGGGGGACATGCTCGGCGTAGGTCAAAATGGAGCTTTTATTGCATTTTCAAACCATGATCCTGGACTATGGACATGTGGGCCGTTAAGGGCGGACGTGCTTAGCGTGGTTCAAAATGGAGCTTTTTTCTATTTTCAAAGCATGATCCTGGACATACCTTAAACGTTGTAGATAATCTATTTATATAATTTTGAACCTTATTATCCTTTATATTTATTTTAAACATTTTGGTGACTGCATAAAGTATTTTTATTATGTTCATAAAATAGTAGGATTCTTTTTAACCTCTCACTCTAATGTTTTAGAATATAGTCATATTTCAGTACATAAATGTGCAGTGGTGTTAAGTTTTTTCTTTTAAGTCTTTGACCATTCAAGTGTGATAAATATCCTACGAATAATGATTGCTTTATAATAATTATTGACCTAAGAATAAAGTAGTGTTTTTTTGAATTACGCCATTTCTTTTGGCATTCCCCAGTGGTTAAGCTACAACATACGGCTGTAGCCATACATTGACAAACTATAATTGAAGTAGGAACTAAAATGATGTTAACGCGCGTGTTTGAACATGTAACGTTTTAAAAAAAAATCGGTTAGGTAGTAACTTAGTTTATAAAGGTGATAGATACATTACTTTTGTTTGGTATTATTTTTTAATGAATACTATTTTCTAGAAATCTTTGTAGATAGTTTGACAAACGCAGTGCGTGATTAATTCCCACCCAAAGTGGTTTATAAATTTCCGTAGTTAAATGACTTTACGATATAAAGCTTCAAGGTAAATATTTTTTTTTAGATAAGCGTTTGTTATCGAATTATTGCTTACACATGCTAATAATTAACATAGATTTATATTAAAGTAGGCTCTAAACCAGGGGTTTAGAATAGTAATAGTGGCGGGCGCACATCGGATTTCTAGAAACTCTTCTTCAATATTTGGTGTGTCTTGATGAAGAATTTCCTCTATGGAATTAGCAATTTTAGTAATATCTATGAGCCCTATGCACAATCGTCTGTCATAATTACAACAAAATTACAACAAAACACTATCCAGAAAACCTTTCATAGTTATGATCGAGTTGTCTATGGTCCACCAAATCTGCAATAGCTTCGTTCTGTATTTCTATTGAAAATATTACCATACTTATATAAAAATTCTCTTTTTCATAATTTAGGTAAATTATTTTGTAATTGTTAAACGATGACAAAAATATGAAAAATATACAAAATAAATTCAATAACTATAAATACACAATTAATATTTAATAAAAATGATTAAATGTCTCCGCAATTAGTGAATAATATAAGTTATTTTTTGACCATGTTTTTCCCGATACGGTAACACTTGCCGTTGAAATGTCAGATTTTGTCATTTACAATTATTACAAATATATGCCATGATGTGAATAATTATATAGAGTGATTAAAACTAATATTACCATGTTGGTGTGTAGGTAACTAAGTACTTATATATTTCAACTACCTATCTATTGGTTTAATATTACATACATATCTAAATCTGAATAAGAAAAGTTAATTCATAATTCATTGACACTGACATTTCAATTCGATAATCGGTTTTACTAAATTAAGACATGTACAGAATCAAGAAAGTAAAGGAAAATATGTCGTATTAAATGTCACGGATATTTAATAGTTGTTCAATACCCATATTGAGATCAATTGTTAAATGAATTTGAGTGTATTGGCCGTTTTAAAGACACGTCAATTTATTTTGACAGCAGCTGTCAGTGGTAAATGGCAATACGGAAGGGGGGCAAGGGGACGAGTGCATAACAAAAGTAGTCTATGGTTAAGGATTCCTTATCTCTATAATCTATAGTTAACAGATGGATTTCGGCTACTTACAATTTTTACTGTTATTTTATGGTAAGTACGAATTGAGCATCGCGCTCTATGTCTGTAATTAAAGGATTTAAAAAAAATGTAACCATCGGTTCGATAATGAAATATTGCTGGAATATGTTTTCAAATTGCTTTAAAAGCGTCTTACGTCAAAAATATTTTTGCCAGTCACTTTTTTCATCCTTGGAAAATGTACAAGAAAATTTTTCGAAAAAATATTTATTCAAAACTTTATTTTAGCTTTGAAGGCTTTTATAGAAATAATCATTTCTGCTAGGGATATCTTTATTTTTTCCCTGAAGTTCAAGATTTAAATTGTTTAATTTTTCATCCAATGATGGTCATCTAATTGTCCGAATGTTTGACCTTTTGAAATGAATTTTTTTTGAATGTCAAATCTCAAAAATATGGTTGGGCGCACATGCGCCCGCGGGCACGTGGTGAACCCCTGCTCTAAACAGTCTATACCATAGATTCCCAAAATTATTCGGTCCACTGCCCCAACTCAACGCCCTCAAGGAAACTATCTTCTTTAAAACCCATTCGCTGCGGACCTTTTTAATTATTATGGAATCACCACATTTAAATAACATGCTAATTATATCTAATGGCCACCTGATGGGCAATATCGTGGTAGATAGTGTTAAATTAATAGTGTTAAAAAACGCTGGGTTAAATTATGTTTCCAAGGAAGAGTGTTTCAAGAAAAATAGATAAAAATCTTTTCAGTGTAACATTTTACAACACACAAAATTTGAATTCAATACCAGCGCTCGAAATGGACAGGAACGCACCGGAGCGCCGTTGTGGTTCGTGGAATTCCAAAATATACCGTTCCGGCTCGTGGATTCATTTAAAATTGCGTTGCGGTTCGTTAGATTGAGATATTTATGTGTGAATGTATCTTTTAAAGTTTTTCTCAAAATTAAAAATTAACGAAGTTATGTCATGCCGGGCGTGCAAGGGTTAAAAATAAAATTTATGACATCCCTAAATATCTTTCAATTTTCTTTTTTGTGTCGATACATCCGTGTCTAAATGCATTGTCTAAACACTCCAAATAATTGCATACTTACATAAAAAAAAAGTAACTACAGCTGCAAGCTACAAAAGAATTGTGCCTTTGCTGACATTGTTTGAAAACCTTTTGTACTTAAATAACTTAAATTCAATAAAAAATAAAGATGGCACCTACATATTTGTATAATAATTTCTAAAGTATGAAATATCTCAGTACAGTCTCGCTTTTACCTTTGACTGGTATGCATTGCGAATTTACTTACCTACTAATTTATTACTTATATTTTATTGTGAGTGATAAAACTTATTTATTTTCATCGCCATCTAATCGCCGTGTTAATTTTATACCCACGTCTATTTTTGCGGGCAAAATTTTCGGTCGTAAAATTAATATGATAAAGTTTGGTAATTTAAATCGTACAATTCCGCTAAAATCTACTTATTAGTGATAATCGCTTGTTTTTTAAAACATTTTGTATTATTTAAATTTGTTCTCTTAAAATTTGGTTAAATATCTCAGCAGGCGATACCTTTCTATATATTACATATAAGTATATTTTTTGTCGTTGGTATCCAAACTGATTTAACATATGAATACGTGTATTAATTAAGGCTCTAAGTACCAAAAAGTAGTATTGCCTGTAGATACAAAATACCGAGTCATTGCAGTAAAATTTCATGAAGCAGACCTTTTGAAAAATGTGGTTTTACAGTGTGAAGCAATCACGGCAGTTTCTATAATTTTAGATATTAGGAACTCGCAAGTGTCAACACACCATCGTCAGCCATTTTATATTGAATGAAGTTGACCACTGTAGTGCTATTTATACCATTATAAATAAAACAAGCCAACGGACTTACAACGTCGACAGGTTTAAATATTTTACTGTATTTTTTTGACTTGCTTGAGGCACTTAGACCATAGCTGAAGTTATTGGCGTTAGTATGTAGAACACTTTTCTATAAAAATGTCAGTTTTTTTGTTTTTGGTACTTAGAGCCTTAATTAATACACGTATTCATATAATGCTGTTGACCAGTGGCCACAAGCAGAATTTTTTCGTTTTGAAAATGATAAATATGAGTGGATATTTATAAATTTTATGAAGGTTTAATTAAGTAGTAGGTACTTCGTGTAAATCTGCTAAAAAATTAAGAATTCACTCCGATAAGCATTTAAGATCGACAATACAGTTGAAACAGGGTTTTCTGATTCAATGTCATTTCGACAATTGACTCGACGTGTTAAAAAATATTTATGACGTGTCGTAAACCCTTATTTTTACAATGAATAATAAATAAATGCACCATTATGCCATTTTCTTACAAAAATGTTTTTGGTATGAAACTATTGAATAGCCTACCGTAATTAGTTTATTTTTAAGGGACGTTTCTATTGTGTTATTACATACGTTGTAACTTGCTACTTTAATAGTAAAAAAAAGAATTTTCTTACAATACTATTATTTATAGTTATGTGGTTATACGAAACAATTCTTAATTGTTTATCAATACTCGACATCTCCATAATTCGTATGGATGTTTTAAAATATACAATAAAACACTAAATATACAGATTATTGTTACCCCGTACATACTGCCTTTATTCTTAGCGATAAGAAGGGGGCCCCACCAAAGATCCTAGCCTGGGGGCCAGCTTCACGATGTGGGGCCTATGGTATAGGTATATACATACACTACAATATTAGTCCTTATAATGTTGAATATAGGTAGGTACCTACTGATTAATGACAATTTTATATTATTCTATAGGAATCGTGTTTAGCAACTCGAGTTGCACCTTCCGTCATGTTTTATCTTATATAATTAATGATACTTCTTCTTCTACCCTGTCATGTCCTAATATTGGGGCATAGGGCAAGCATTGGCGCCACTTCCCTCGGTCCATCGCCATGCGCCTCCCGCCATGTCAGACCTGCAGCAAATAGGTCGCTTTTGTAGCACCGCTGCAGGGTGAGGGAGAGGCGGCCACGGCGATGGAACCCTTGAGGCTGTGCCACAAGGGTACGAAGTGCCGCACTCTTTGGCGGCATCCGGAATACGTGTCCCAGCCACGTAAATCATCTCTTCGTGATAACTTCAATCACCGAAGGCTGCTGTGCTCACGAACTCGGGTATTTGTAACGCGGTCGTACCAATGTACCCCTAAGATTCGGCGGAGACATCGATTCTCAAAGCTCAAAAGCCGATAATTAATGATACACCATTGGTAATTTAAAATGCTATAATTACGTAGTTTGGTGATGATGGCTTGAAGCTTTTCTTAGAAGTAGGTATGGCCTAATGGCCCTTATGGTGGAGAAGGTTCAAAAGAAATCTTTGAGGATCCTTTGTTTGAAGCTGTGTGGATGCCATCCATGGCTTTATCCGATTGATTTATCTTAAGAACGCTTACACACTGTGTTCAACCAAATCGCTTCGGATATTGGTATATTCCTCCTGCGTGAGAACGAGTTTATGTGAACGATTTATAATTTCTTTTTCTTAGTTTTATAACTTCTTAAGTAATTAAATGGCGTAGTTAGCTCTATCGGTGTACATATATGTACTGTATAAATTTTGTATTTACTCGTCTCTGTATAGGTACTTACTATTTTTTCTAATAGTTGCTGCATCTATTTCTTTATTTTTAAACACTATTTTAATACTATTTCTTTGATTTTTTTTTTAAATATTCTGTGCTCGTCTTGAATCTATAATCTGTAAAATTTGTTATATGTAAATTAATTTTTAATTTGAATCTTTATGGTAGGTATGTGGATATGTTGTTTTTTAAGTTTAATTAATTAACAAACTGAACTATCCCAAATGAGACAGTAATATAAGTTATAAGCAGTGACGAGTGGTGGTAGAAGTAACATGCCTGCTGATTATGGGTGCTAGATAAAGTAAGAGTAAAGAATAATACAATTCTTGACGGTATACTTTGTTGAGACGAGGTTCTTTCGCCTGCGGCGCTGACAATCCTTGCCCACTTGCTCAATATACATCCATGTAAGAAGTTCAAAGTTTATTGTTGCATTTATACATACAACGTACGTACGTATGTAAAGAAAAAAATTAAGCATACCGTTTTTTCGGAAAATTATAGAGCGTTCCTGTTCGTGAAATTTTCCATTTCGAGCACTGTTCAATACTGAATACTAAAGATAGATTAGATAAACTTAACCAAAGTGGAATTTATCTATTAAGTTGTGACTCTTGTGATGCCAAATATGTTGGGAAAACGGGACGATCTTTTAACACTAGGATCAAAGAACATTTAGCCTGCGCCAAAAATGTTAATGAATCTTCATCTTTTGGAAATCATTTAAGTTTAAATAATCACTCTTTTAATATCAGTAAAAATTTTAAAATCCTGCATTTGAATGACAAATCTATAAAATTGGATAAACAGGAAATCATAGAAATTAATAGGTATAAATTTCTGCCCAATTCTAATTTGTTAAATGATCAATTATATTTTGTGTCTTCTCCATTATTATACCCTATTTAATATTTGGGATTGTTATAACATAACTTTATATATTGTACATTATTTATTATTTTAATTTTTATTTAATTTTGACTCATATTTTGGTTGTATTTGTTTTTGTATTCGATCTCACTTCAATTGATAATATTGTTTATTTTATTATTTTTTATATTTTTTTATTGTAAATTTTGACTAATCATAATTATTTGTTGATATTAATGTTATTGTAAGTGTTGATTGTTTCATATTTTGTCGTTTGTTAATATTTAAAATAATTTGTTTAATGCCCCTGATGTAGTATGAAATATTAATGTCCAACCTCATTCATTTTAAATTAATCTGTTAATGGGTAGGAACCTTAGATGTATTCAGTTAAAAATGTCCCTCTGAGACGGACGAAACTGGTCCTAATCTATTGATTAAAATTGGAATACGTACTACAAAAAATTGCGTTTTATTAAATAAAAACAACAATACTTACCTATAGGTACTTTAAAAAAAATATTTAATATTATTATTTATATTAAAATTATTATATTATGATTTAATAGTTGGTGAGAATTTAAATATGCACACGTAAATGATCATTTAATCGTGGATATGTTCAAGTTTCAACGAAAAAAGAGTTATTTATCTTTATACAAAGCCTTAAGCATGGTAATTCTCAATCCGCAATAAAAAACATTATATTAAGAGTAAAATGAATTAAAACTACTAAGTAGTAGATAGAAACTGATTAGAATTTCTCATCTACGATCTGTATACGTGTCTACGACAGTGCAGCGTCCAGTTGTCCCATTCCCCCAATTGCTTCCGCGACTACTACCACCCCCAGGGAGGCGATATCGCCCACTTTGGTAATCACTGCTCTAAACAATCACTGAGGACGCCATCAGATTTGCACAGAAATTTGTTGAGGACTCAGAAGGAGTCATTGTGGCAGGCTTCTTTTTGGACATAGCCGGTGCCTTCGACACCGCATGGTGGCCATTAATTCTATCTAAGCTTCGGCTCCGACAGATCCCGGGGGACCTCTTTGCCCTAGTGCAAAGCTATTTTAATAAAAGGGAAGTTATATACGACTCTAGCACTGAATTGATTTACAGGGAGACCACCATGGGGTGTCCGCAGGGTTCCGTGCTTGGCCCCTTGCTATGGAATATACTTTTTGACGATGTTTTGACGTTACCTCTGCCACCGGGATGCGCGCTCGTCGCGTACGCTGATGACCTTCTTTTACTAGTTGGCTCGTCGAGCCGTCCGACACTCGAGCGCGTAGCTAAGGACGCATTATCGAGAATCCTTAACTGGGGTAAGCTTAATAAGCTTGCATTTGCACCTGGTAAAACGGAAGCTATCCTCCTCAAGGGCAGCCCAAGGATAAACATAAATAAGCGATCACCCGCAGTGCGCTTCGGCGACTCTGCTATAAGGTTTTCTCGAGAGGTGACCTACTTGGGGGTCGTTCTGGACGAGAAGCAGACCTTTTTGAAGCATGCTAAGGTAATTGTGGCTAAGGCCAACTCAGCCTATCAGAAGGTTGCTCGCCTGGCGGGCAACAATTGGGGCCTAAAGCCTCGGGCCCTGAAAATCGCCTACGAGGCTACATTCATGGGCATCGCTGGTTATGCCTCCAGCGTGTGGCACACCAAAACCTCGCTGACAATTGTGAAAAGGGCTCTGCTTAGCGGACAGAGGGCTGCTCTGATTGGCCTTACTAAGGCCTATAGGACCACATCTTCGGATGCCCTGGCGGTCCTTGCGGGGGTCTTTCCCCTCGACTTGCACGTTCAAATTAGAGGATCGATCACTCTCCTTATGAGGAGGATCAATACAACTCTCGCCGGTGTCCCTCTGACACCGCCATCGAGAGTGGAGGGCGTGAGCTACAGAAAGACTATCTGAGCTGGTCTACAAGACCGCATATGCGCCAATGCGGCATGGCAGGCGAGATGGGTGGCCTCCTCTAAGGGCCGCCAGACTTTTCTATACTTTCCAGATGTCTCGGTGAGACACATGACGAGGAGACTGGTGCCGACCCACTGGACTAGTCAATTCATGACTGGCCATGGAAACTTTGCGGCCAAACTGCAGGGGTTTGGTTTGGCAGGACATGGGTCGGGTTGCTCATGTGGACACGACCAGCAGGACGCAGAGCACGTCCTGTGGGACTGTCCACTTATGAGCCCCGAACGAGCGGAGTTGTTTGCCCGGGTCCGACCCCATTCGGGCCCAATAGGACACGCGGACATGGTGGCAACCGAGGCCAATTTTGCGGCCTTTACTAAATTCGCCAGAGCGTACGGGGGGCGGGACACTCTCGACTCCCCTTGCGACTCTTCAAATTAAAGTCACTCTGATAGTTGCCATATAAATTAACATCATGCATTCGCACTTCGGTGCAAGGTTGCATCACCAGTCCCGTGCGGCTCTGCTCGGGACAAAATGAGGGGTTAAATTCTTTGATCTGGCACACGTAAGGGTTATGTTAGCCGGCCGCGTATGACGTGGCTGCATATACATAACGGGAGCGGAGGTGGGAATTTTACACACCATGCTCTAAACAATCATTGATCGCCTAATAAGGAACACCTTCTTGGTATACTTAAAATGTATAAAGTATTTAATTTTAATAAAATGTAAATGAATTCATTAAATGTAATATTATTATGTAAGTAAGTAAATATTTACAAGGCCAAATTTTTAATATGTGTTAATATTATATTATAAAGTATAAACGAACAATTTAAAACTAGATTTTAAATGTCTCATTTCGAAACGCATTTCCTCTATTATTACGTATCATTTGTACCTGTAAAATAACGTATTATATAATAATATAACGTTGTCATACAACTAAAAGTAAACAACTGCAAAAATAACATTTTATAGTAGAGCCATTTTTGTGTTTAGCAAGGTACCTACTTAAAAATGGTTCCATAATGTAAAATTTTATACATAATAACATTTAATTTGTTTATATGTAATAGATATTATTAAGACAATTCAATTTTCATTTTCAGAACTTAAGAAATATATTTAAATACTTTATGAGAAAAATATAAATAGTCACTTGGCCAATTTTACTTGTAAGTACTACAAATGTAGTTAATTAGGTAGTCATAGTAAACACCATCATAAGAACTAAAACAAAATTTTAATAATAATACAAAATAAATATTCAAGATATAAAACATTCAATTGTAATGAACAAAGAAAAAAAACATTCTGGTTCTACAAAAATCAAATACAAATTAATTTAATAAACATATATATTTAAAATCACCTCTTACTTGGTTTTGACTAGGAAATCCAATCCCGAGCCAAAATCTTGATCCCGGGATTTCGGGATTACAATTTGACGATCCCGGGATTGGCATTTTTTCAATAGTTAATATTACATTTTTATATATACAAAATACCGTTGATAAAACCGGTCAAAAAAAAACTATTATAATTTATACTATTTAAGACATTTATTGTCAGTATTGTGTACGTTCAATCTTGGAAACACATAGGTTTAATGCTTCCGCTTCATAAATCTAATTAGTCAGCCAAATATGAAAACTGTCGTAAAACGTATGAGATCATGGTGGAATCACTTTGTTAAAAGTGCGAAGCATTGTTTTTTCCAATCTTTCTCATTTCAATTTTCATTCAAACTTAATTCATTTCTAATGTAGTTATATGTTATTAAAAGTATTTTTTCTGTAATATTTTCGTTTTTATTTGATTTTCCATAAAAATTTATGAAAAAATCAATCCCGAAAGTTTCGAGATTATGTTTACCAATCCCGGGATTCATGGGCATCGAAAATAGTTCGGGATCCCTAGTTTTGACATATTTACCCTATGGATCTACAATCTACATCTACGAGTCATTTTATAAAAGAATTTTGTAACTTTGTTGCGAGACAAAAATTAATACATTCGTTACGTTCCCTGTAAAATTGTCACTCGGTAAATTTTTCCATGTTAAACAAATGTGTCTTAAAGTAGACACTTAGTCATTTTGACAAACTCGGTTTAGTTTGTTTTCAGACTGTAAATTAGCTGGGCATTTTTTCCAGACAACCGCAACGTTAGTAAGATGTCAGATAGTCATTTAGTGCATTTTCACAAAAAATGCAGTTGGACCTTAGACAATAGATACAGAGTTGGACACTTTTACTTGTATGACGACGATATATTATGCACTTTCTTGCACAGGGAAACAACATTATTATAAAATAAAAAACAATTTAATTAATTACAAAATTTTGAAAAACCTCTGAAACATAATACTCGTATCTACTAGAAAATCATTTAAAAAAAGCTACACATTGCGAAATCTCGTTCAGTTTTTGACATGAAACGAAAATAATTGCCTTCCGCTTCTTTGCCTTCAGGGTCCATCATGGCCCCCTCAAGAGGGGGGGGGGTGACATAGCTCTAGTCTGGGGGCCCGGGATCAGGGGGGGGGGCGGCGTGGAGGGTAGTCCAGATAACTGAGATAAACATACATCACAAATTTTCTCTAAAAGTAAAAAATGTCGCCTGCGGCGCTACTTTGGTTCTTGACGATTAAGTTTTTATAATATTACGTGACAATGCGATATAATTTTTGATTCTTCTGTGTCGATACTCAACAACTCCACAATTAAAGATAATGAATTAAAATACAAAAATCGCTAATAATACACTGAATACCCATAATTTTAACTTAAGCACCATTTAGACAACACCACTGTAGAGCGTCACACTGCTTTTAACTATAGCGATAGGTAGGGGGGCCGCTAAAGAACCTAGCCTGAGGGCCCGCTTCAAGATTTGGGGTCCATGATTCGACACCATACAAAAATATGAAGAACATTAATGTTTGCACTAGCATCATTTTCGTGGCAATTGAAATTCCCTGATCCTTCCATTAGACGTGTTATCGTATTTTTCGCATTCTGTATATACCTTCTTATCTCTGCTTCACATCCGCCATTTCCGCCAATAGTCGATTACAGATGGCCAGATATACAAACTCGTCCACTGTTTTTAGGATTTTGGAGTATATTTGCTACTGGAAAAAGGTTAGCCCGATCGACAACCATTAACTTGGTATTATTCATATTAATAAGGTAGCCATATTTGCGACTATCTTCCTCTACCAAGTGTAGCAGCTCTGCGAGTTCTCTTTCATCAGCAGCGATTTGCGAATCTTATCATCTGCGTATCTCAACTTGTTTATTATGAAGAATGCAAGTTTTTTTAAAAATAATTACATATAAACATGGAGTTTCTTCAAACAAAATCAGACATGGCTGCTTTCTGCAGAATGAAAACCATTGATTTTTCATATTTTGTAGAAAGCAACCAGCCATTTAAATACCAATACATCATAAATAATTAATTTTATATCATTGAAAGTACTAAAAAATCATAGTTATATATTATATTATGTAGCATTCAAAAACAAAACTCGGCGCTTTGCGTCTCGCGGGTGGGGGGCTTCGCCCCCCTGGGCCCCTCAGATTGTTGTGACTCGCGGGAGGGCTCCGCCCCCTGTTCCCATCAGATGATGGTTACTTAAACCCTGAAGGCTAAAATATTAAACATGGAACATGCTTTGCCTACTGATTCTCTGAATGCTGGTTGTCCAAATTTGAAAGAAAATAAAATAAATTGCAGGGCGTGTACTTACACATCATTCCCGAAGCCAGTGTTGCCAAGTCAAAATTTTTAATTTCAGTAGAATGTGTAAAAAAAATTCAGTAGATTCGACAAAATATCAGTAGATTTCTGTTTTAGGAAAAAAATCGCAGGTTCCCAATTTTTCATAGTCGGCTTGTTTTTTTTAGGAGAAATATTTTGACGCGGGCCGCAGGTTCCCAGATTTTCACAGTCGGCTTGTTTTTTTTTAGGAAAATTATTTCGTCGCGGGCCGCAGGTTCACAGATTTTCATAGTTGGCTTGTTTTTTTTGGGAAAAATATTTCGCCGCGGGCCGCAGGTTCCTTATTTTTCATGGTCGGCTCGTTTTTTTAGGAGAAAAATTTCGAAGTTCCCAAATTTTCAAAGATGGCTAATTTTTTTCCCGGCTGGTGGGAATTTTGTGAAATGGAGAAATATCAGTAGATTTCAGAAAATATCAGTAGATTCAGTATATTGCCAAAAATATCAGTAGATCTACTGAAATTTCAGTAGACATGGCAACGCTGCCCGAAGCGCCGTTTGCGGCCGACTGATCACTGAACTGTAAAGCAGTGTTGCCATCTTTTCAAAGTGGAATTATAGTACAGAGCCTCCAAAATTATAGTATTTGGGGAAAAAATATAGTACACGTTGTCATCTGTTGAAAATGCATACGTTTTTTGTTTCTCAGAAAAAAAAATAACGGAGAATTTGAAAAACTTTTTATTTAGGTACCTCTTCCGACCAAAAATGCTTCCCGAAGAATTCAAGAAATTTCATTTTAAACTAAGTCGAGAGATTTTTTTACGTTTTTCGAGAATTTTTTTTTCCAAGTTCTTCAAATCTTCTTATATTGCGATATTATAGCACTTTGCACCAATCTGTCGAGCAGAAATATCGAAATTTTAGTACTTTTTACATATTTTTTCCGATATTCAAAATTATAGTATTTTGGGCGTACTATACCTGTTTTATATCGTACATAGTACGCGGACCAAAATTATTGTACAAATACTATAATTATAGTACGGTTGGCAACGCTGCTGTAAAGCAGTGTTGCCATCTTTTCAAAGTGGATTTATAGTACAGAGCCTCCAAAATTATAGTATTTGGGGAAAAAATATAGTACGCGTTGTGATCTGTTGAAAATGTATAGGTTTTTTGTTTCCCAGGAAAATATAACGGAGAACTTGAGAAACTCCGAGACCCTTTTTCATTTTGGTACCTCTTCCGACCAAAAATGCTTACCGAAGAATTCAAGAAATTTCATTTTTAACCAAAGTCAAGGGATTTTTTTACGTTTTTCGAACAATTTTTTGAACAAATTCTCCAAATCTTCTTATATTGCGAAATTATAGTACTTTGCACCAATTTGTCAAACGGAAATATCGAAATTTTAGTACTTTTTACACATTTTTTCCGATATTCCAAATTATAGTATTTTGGGCGTACTATACCTGTTTTATATCGTACATAGTACGCGGACTAAAATTATAGTATAAATAATATAATTATAGTACGGTTGGCAACACTTCTGTAAAGTCTCTTGCGGCTCGCACCGCGCTACTTTTGTGAGTTTATTTTTCGTTACCGCCGCCGCGCCTGTGCGATTGTTCGTAATGAATCCGCCCGGGAGGTCAAGACAAAAGCATGTTCCATGCTAAAAATAGTAGATACATTTAATTTAAATTGTAGAATTAAATAATCACATGTTACACAAAAGTGCTTATACCTATCTCAGTTTGTGGTTTGTGGGGACTGTCTGCTTTCTGAATAATTACGCTCATTTGTGATATTATCCCCGATCAAACCCGGTCACCATAGACTACTGAGGGGCCGCCCATATGACGTCACGCTCTAGGCGGGGGCGATATATTGTGATGATACCTATGTGACGATGAGCGGCAGAGGGGAAGAGGGATCAGAGAAAATGTGACGTCACATAGTAAACAAAAAAATATAACATGATCTGAAAACACAATATTGGGGATTGCTAGGAACTTTCCTAGTTTTAGTAACAATTAATAAAATTAACATGTAAAAATTACAACTGAAAAATATCGGCCTTCGTCTAATAATATTATCTATAATGCTACTGCGCAAGGGCCTCGTATTTAAAATGTTTATATTAACTCAATATTTGACAGCAATTAAAAACCGACATTAATACTTACAGTTTCATTTTTTTTTTAGAATACAAAAAAAATGTAACCAAGGATTGCGTGTCAAGGTTGATGTTAAGGTTTCACTTTCCCCACAAATAAAAATCGAGCGAAAAATGTAGGTACTTTTCGATTTTTTTTGCTCCAAATTCAGACTAGTTTTTTATGGTTTTTCGCCCACTAAAATGCGTATCCGGAAATTTGTACGTAAACAGTTCACCGCAGGACACTTATTCGTGCGCCGCAGTACGTGAAACATGAGTTCGTGTAACATTTAATCAAATGACGAGTTCTTCGTTGAACATTTCACCGTGGAGTATATTTGTACGTATGCTACAACATGTGGAGATGTCTTTACTAGGTTAAGTTAGGTTAGGTTAGGTTAGGGTTAATCTAATTGGAACAGTACTATTTGCAAACTATCACCGCATTTTGTAAGATACGTACAAATGTATTCCACGGTGAAATTTTCAACGAAGAACTCGTCATTTTATAAAATTTTATACGAACTCATGTTTCACGTACTACGGCGCACGAATAAGTGTCTCACGATGAACTGCATACGTACAATTTACATGTAACCCTAAAAATGTCGGTACATATTTCCGATATGATACTTCCTAGTTTCATGATTCTAAAATTGTCCACATGCGTGACACGAGTGCCATAGCTTCTCCACGGCTGCCCTAGTTCAACACGGAAAAGACAAAAAAATCAAGGTTTATGAAGAGATTCTGTGCCGAAAGAATGTTTATTTAGATTTCAGTACTTAATGAAACGAATCAAATATTAAAATTTATTGAATGTATAATAACATTAATCGAATATTCCATTCTGGGATTAATAATTATTATTAATTACCAATTTATAGAAATGTCCGAGTCGATTCCTAATTTTATTCAACTGTTAAATTTCATTGAGCATTGACAATTATTTATATTTTTTCAGCATTTGAAATGGACGAAGCGTACCTACCCAGGCGCGCCATTATCAATGAGGCGCGCACACAGAACAGTGGAATGGGAGCAGTGACGTCCCGTGGGGGTAGGCAAATCGAGTAGAATCATTTGGTAAACATAATATATATAAGTAACTACCTAAACTGAGTACCTACTTAATAACGAAATATCTATCCTTTCAAAAATTCAGCTCACTGGTTGGAAACAAAATGTATTATGTAATTAGCATAACGCGATGTCTAGTTTAATTCGGTTGCCCTTCGACATCATTGGTGATTAGAAACGACACGAGCACGGATAATAAAAAATATTGTACTTATAAAAAAATGCGGCCGCATATGGCGCTGCCCAGAGGCGGCATTTTGTCTAGGGACGTCACTGAATGGGAGAGGGGGACCATTTCGAAAAAAATATCCATAATATTTTATTAATGATTTTTAGGGATTGGTAGGGGGAGGGGTTAACAAAACCTAGCAGTGGTATCAGAAATAATGGGAACAGAAATACCTAACGGGTATGGAGTAAGGCCCGTTCCAGACGGGACACCGGTGTCGCGCTCGATATAATATAGAAGGGCTTTGTATTCGAATAAACGGGCCTTTGTATTACGTTTATGAACGCCCCAGAGCTAATGAGTCAACGCATAATTTCCCGTTATAAATTAGAACATAAATCTGGCTGCGGTAATAAAAACAGGTGTATCGGCGGCTTGAGAATGTAGCGGCCGACGGAAAAGTGTACCGGACACGCGTTGACTCATTAGCTCTGGGGCGTTCATAAACATAATACAAAGGCCCCTTTATTCGAATACAAAGGCCTCCTATATTATATCGAGCGCGACACCGGTGTCCCATCTGAAACGGGCCTAACAGGCAACCAGTGGCGAAGGGTGGAGGCAGGCTGTTAGGATTCGACATAAAATAGAGCACAATAAATTTTGTCAGTCAAAATGTACCTACATATTTGTTTTCATTTAACTAAGACTACAGTTTTTATATAGTATTATTTGTTAGTTTTTAAAATTCAATTAAACCCTGCACAATTCAAGCCATTGTGGATACCTAATGTCAAAAAATATTCCTTGATCCATAAAATATCTAAAATTATGGTATTTAACTATAAGTAAGTACATAATTTTAGATATTTTATAGATAGAAGAATGTTTTTTATCGATTAAGGTTTGGTTAGATCTATGTATTCTTAATTCAACAAAAACAAATAAGTACCTACTTACCTATGACTGAAAAAGTGTGCACTATTTTTGTCGGATCGGTTATAGCATACCTAATCTGTTTTGGTTTGGCTTAGGCAGGGTAATTGAATTTTAAAAACTAACTAGCACCATCGACAAATATTGTATTCTTAGTTCAATGAAAACAAATAAGTAGGTGTAACTGACAAAGTTTTATTTGCACTATTTATATCGGATCTTAACAGCCTACATCCACCCTTCGCCACTGCAGGCACCCGATCTCGAATGTGGAAGAATATGGGATAAACTTAAAGATTTGCCAAGAATACGTTTGAATTTCATTCAGACAAATTTACTGATCTCAGTTTATGCACGTGTGCTCATTCAATATTGGTATATTTGAAGGTTGCAACACACATTATTGCACATCTATAATGTTTGGTTCATTTTCGTACGACACTCACATTCAAAACCCTGCGTCAAAATGTAGTGTATTGGGGCATAGTCTATCGGAATTCTATTTATTAATATGTTCTGTGGGTGTCACTGTCTTTCGTATTTACTCCGCCTATTAGATAGATACTTATTAGATAGATACGTAAATATCTTCAGAAAATTGTGTAGCGCTCCGGTTCTCAAATTTTTCCATTTCGAGCGCTTATTCCAAGAGAGATGACTCCTTCACCTACGTTCATGTATTCATCAAGAAGCATTATTTGCCAAAATATTATCTTTTGAACATGTCATGAATATCGTTCTGAAAGTAATCAACAATATTAGAATTTATTGCACAGAATGTTTATTAGCCCTCATAGAAAAAGACAAATATAAAAAATCCTCACAAACTGACTTTATTCTGAGTCACTGGGGAAAAATAAACATAATAGGTAGGTATATCTAGCAGAAATGAAAAACTATTCTAGCTAAAATATAGATTTCCCTACATACTGTCAAACCTGCATTATTTTTAAGCCACATATTTTCTACTACTTATACAGTATTTTATTCACTGCTAGTACGTGCGATGATGGTGTAATGGTCAGCATAGTTGCCTTCCAAGCAGTTGATCCGGGTTCGATTCCCGGTCATCGCACATTATCTTTTTTTGTTTTTCAAATAAATAACCTCTCTTCAATGTATTTTATTCAGTACCCATTTTATTAATCTATCTATGGAATTTTACGAAGGAAACGATATTATTATATTACCTAAAATCACTCTAATGACTGTCAGCATTGATGTTTTTTATTATCCATTTAATTTACATAATATAAATTACTATTGCTAAAATAAAACTCTTTTCCGCGTAGGCACCAAATAGGTAAGATAAAATTTTAGATAATTGTCATGAGTGGGAAAAGCTGTATTTTTAAAAATGTCGCGGTTGCCATAACAATTTATTTATGATTCTTTTTATGGCACTGTGACATTATAGGTATTATTATTGGCATATATATAATAATATAGGCAAGTACCTACATAATATTAATAAAAAATTATAGATTTTTACTGTGGTCGAAAAGAAAAATGTGTCTTGTCTCAGTCTGAGACTTTCTCGAGAGCTAAAAAAATTATGATTTTTTTAGAATTAATAATTTTATTATTGTCGTATTTTCTGTCTCAAATTTCTACTATAATTATTTAGGCATTCGGGTATAGATGGGGTATTTTGAAAGAAAAATAAATTGAAAAGATACGGAAATTGGACCAAAAAGCCTGGCAGCGGTGGGATTCGAACCCACGCCTCCGAAGAGACTGGTGCCTTAAACCAGCGCCTTAGACCGCTCGGCCACGCTACCCTCGAGCTAGTGCGATAAGAAACACATAATTCAATATATATATTTAAAACTTTATTTCAATTTTATTATTTCCAATAATTTTCGTCAAAAAAATCAATTGGCGAAAAAGGGTGACCACACGAGTAATTGTGTCGAAAAATTGAGGTTAATAGATAGGACCTAGCTATTTCGTAATGTTTGGAAAACCGACTTGGTACCTACCTAAATGATGCAAAATCCAATTATTGTAGGGTACAGTCTCAAGAGGAGTAAGAGAAATAGTGAAAGGTCGTTCTGTGGATGACATGAGAATAAAGTAAAAATTATCAATCTACCTATTTTAATTAAAATAATAGATCATGGAATCTTTTATAAAATAATTTAATTTATCCAATAATCTAATTCTAATAGATACTTTTTATAAAATCAATGCTATTTACTGACATCTCTTGGTAAACTGTAAAAGAATTTTTAAGTTTTTATAATTAAAATGAGTCCGAGCTTAAATTATTACACAGAGATGTCGCGTCAATCATTTTCTGCGTACATAATGAAACGTCAAATAAATGCCGCAATCTGACATCACGGCAAAAATACAAACTTGGTAACATTTCAATTAAAAATACAACTTCTCCGATGATCTAATCCGCGCCGATACAAGGTTTTATCATCCGGCCAACGTATGCCCGCACATGCTAGCTTTTCGAATATTCGTCCTGCGTAGATCGTTAACTCACGGGCGCGGCATGAAAACATATTTTTTTAAACGCAAAATATAACTAAACGTACAACAGTTGTCTTGTGTCTAAAATTAAATTGGTTCGGTGAAAATATCCCGTGTTGCTTTGCACCCACTCCTTAGGTATTTTCGCCGGTTGGTTGTGCACTGTAGTGTCTTGTAAACCTGCTCGCTGATTTTGTTGATATTTTTCTAGTTGTTTACCCAATTCCCAGTGGTAATTGATTCCCTAACAATATGGTAGGTCACCTTTGTTGTTTTGTTTTTGCGACGTGTTGTCAGGCAACGTTACATAGAAAATAGACGTTACGCCTATATTCTGCACAGATAGATTGAACTGACGATAACTTGGTAGAATCGATCCAAGTTAATGTTACATATTATTAATACCTACTATTCCTCAAATAATATTGGCTAGGTATTCTATATTTTTTGTACAATTAAAAAAAAACCCAATGAGTCTGGGCTAACTAGGTACCTGACTAAATGTTTATTTATTTTAATTTTAACAAGTGAAATTAATATGATATAAGAAAATATGTACATTTTCCTCTCAAATTATTTTATTATGATGATGGCTTTATAGCTCGAAATAGTCAGCACATAATAATTAACTTAAAATTATGGTACAAGTCGGTATACAGGAAGCCAGGCGGGAACCACTCTAATTTTCATAGCCGATTTTGGCAAAATTCATGACCTAACCTAACCTAAGAAATAATCCAGTATATCGGCTATTTTCAAAATTTGAATGCCGCTGGCTTCCTATAAACCGACAAGAACCAAATTTATTTCTAATTTCAATAATACTAAACTTCTCCCGTTTAACAATGGCAATGACTCTATACTATGCGATTATTCAACGTTTACCATAACCCATAAAAATAATTTTAAAATTTTCAATTTTAAGTATAATACCTACTCAAGCATACTTTACCTACAAAGAATTGATTTATTATTCTATCTGTAGGTAAGGAATGAAATAACGACGTGAGAAACTAACAAAATATTTAAATACCTTCTTAAATAGTATGAAATTATTGGGTCTGTAATCATAACTAACATTTGTACGAAAATAACTAGCGCCACACTTTGATTTGAAGAAATATTAAAGTTTCAAAAATTTCTATATAGAAATAACAAACATTCTGAACATACCTATGTGATTAAATTGTCACATTTATTATTTTGCATTGATGTACATATTTTTTTATATTATAACTTTTCACACATTGGTCACTATGTGTTTAATATTATTATTTTTGTTCATTATAATAGTATAACTCGGCCAAACATGCAGTATTCGACACATTCTTTTCAATCAATTGATTTTATCCCAAAGATGAATTTGTATGTTGCGTTAGGGCCATTAGGCGATAACACTAAATACATTAATCTGTTACCTACATTGTTTCCATGTTACATATTATTAATATATTGAAATAATCGCATTGCATAGTGATCACTAAATGTATTACTTATGTGTTGAGGATAGTTAGCATGCCGTTATATCACAAGCTCACCGCAAGATAACGAGACCGCCAAAATTACCGCATTGTCAACAATCACAAAACCACTATATCACTTTATCACCAAACCACTAAACATTGTATTATCGGCCGCTTATTCTTACTGGTTGCATCCTCACAAGTCAGAATCGATATTCCTTCAAACTTGACACTTGCAAACTGCTATCACATTGGCGAGAGTTTGGCTGCAATCTTGACACCTTGCATGACACCAAAATAATCCAAATTTAGAAATGCCAACAGAGTTGTATTTACTCCCAACGCAACAAATTCGACTTACAGGCCATCCGTAGACTGAAACCGCATGTGGTTTTGAACCGTGCGCCACACTAAACTTATAATTTCTGTTCATGGAAATATATTTTCACAAAGTATATTATAGTCATCTGATCGTATCCGTTTACACCATACACTTACAAACTTAGTGAAAATTTATTTTCATGAACAGAAATCATAAGTTTAGTATGGCACATGGTTCTAAACCGCATACGGTTTCATTCTGTGGATGGCCACTTAATCTATAGTTAAAATATCAAATTATTTACACTGGATACTTAAACAATAATTTGTCTCTGTTCTGGCAGAACACACTAACTGGAGAATACTAGTTTTGAGTAATTTGATATTGAAGTTGTTAAAATGTTTGAAATGGTCTATCATGTGAGTTTATTAAGTAATCGTAAAAAGGATGACTTTAAACTAAAGACTGTTTATTTATTAAGAAGGTTTCCAGACGGTAAAGTTTGAAATAAGGAACATTTTGGTATAACTAACTCAATATGTCATTTTTTCGAATTAGTGTCTTCTGCCAGAACAGTGACGAATTAATACTATTACTACTACTACTTTATGGATTTCGAATTTAAATTCTGATCGATTTACATTTTGTACTATTTCATTTGAATCGTCTTTTGCGACCCGGGTTTCGCCTTTCGCCATCTTTAGGCACTATGCTCCCTCACCAATGGTAAGTGCACACCGACAACGAATATAGTTAATTCTCGTTTATATATCAAAAGGTAAAACAGATGTATAAAAACAATCTTTCAAAATTGTAGGTAATAACGTTTTTATATTCTTATACTGTATTAGTATGTTATATAAACGAGAATTACGTAACTGTATTCATTGTCAGTGTGCACATTTTGCTTTTTCAATGTGTATTTGAAGCCAGAGTATTGATTGACACAATAGTTAGAGCAATTGGCTAACACCCTTTTTTCGTAAAGACAAATATCTGTTAAATACAACCTACAATTTGCAGAGGCCCATATGATCCTTTTAGGATCGAATAATATGGTGATGTAATGTAATATAACTACACTACTGTCATTGGCTTATTGTAGTGTTAATTAATAAAACAGAAACAAACCTATACACTTCAGCAACATGCATGCTAAGTAACTTCAAATTTGCTTTTACCAATGGCTGTATTTTCGATGAACAATGTTCCCACGACACTGTACCAGTGGCGAAGAGTGGACACAGGCTGTTAAGATCCGACATAAATAGTGCACACTAAACTTTGTCAGTCTAACATATTTGTTTTCATTTAACTAAGACTACAAATTGCAGATAGTGTTGGATAGTTATCAAAAATCAATTAAACCCCGCGTAAATCAAGCAATAATAAAATTGATAATAATCAAAAAAAAATTGTTTATCTATAAAATATCTAAAATTATGCCGTTAAATGATACATAAGTTTAGATATTTTATAGATAGAAGAATATTTTTTATTTATTATGGTTTGATTTAGGCAGGGCTTAATGAATTTAAAAAAAACTAACCGTCGTAATTTTATGTATTCTTAATTTAGCGAAAACAAATAAGTATGTCTGAAAAATTGTGCAATATTTTTGTTGCATCGCCCATAGCATACGGTTATGGTTTGGATTAGGCAGGGTTTATTTGATTTTTAAAAACTAAGCAGAACCATCTGCAATTTGTATAATTAGTTCAATGAAAAGAAATACGTATTACTGATAAAGCTTAGTGTGCACTATTTATGTTGGATCTTAACCGCCTAACTCCACCCATCGCCACTGCTGTGTATTGCAGTATATTAA
The DNA here is from genome assembly GCF_057557595.1 of Rhyacophila brunnea. Taxonomy (NCBI): domain Eukaryota; kingdom Metazoa; phylum Arthropoda; class Insecta; order Trichoptera; family Rhyacophilidae; genus Rhyacophila; species Rhyacophila brunnea. Next base: position 21,203,528 of record NW_028232904.1, on the reverse strand, counting down.
GTTACATCGTCGGCTTAATTCTAACATGTCGTAAGTCATTTTTCTTCAGATTTCATGTTTTGTTGATTTCGATTTACAAGTAAGATAACGCATCTATTTAATTCGTTTAATATGCAAATATGCAAGTGGAACGGAGATAGAATCATGTAAACATTGTAAACTAACATAACGAATCTCAGTAGTGTCGTATATTATCTATGGTAGTGTCTCGACAGCCAGTCGAACATCACGTATGTGATAAGTTTGCAAGCTATAATGTCAGTGAGTTAGCTGCGTTTGACTCGATAATAACACGTAACTCATACGCTTGATAGTTCTAATAACATGTAAGTCCTGTAGATACATTATAATTTAAAAATTATTAAATATTTTGTTTAAAGTATAATTCAGAATAGTAAAAGATTATCCTACAACAAAAAAAGTATATGAATTTGATTCCGTAAGTTGAAATATTTAGTTTTAACTGCCTCCTGAACACTTAGGTTAAACTGACTTACGATATGTTAGAATTAAGCCGACGATGTGTTTTGTGAATCTAAATCATATAAGTAGAGTTAAATATTGGAATGAAATGCTCTAAATGTCATCGCAATGCACTATGCTATTAACTTTAATGTGTTTCATTGGAGCATGCAGTAAATGACAGACATATTGCAATTACAATGATTACCGTAATTTTTAATTATGTGTCATTATTTTCCAGTCCGACCCAGCAGAAATGGTGGCAGCTAGCAAGCCATCCGAGGAGGAAAGTGGTCCCAAAATTGTAACGAGAGATTCTGGAATATTATCTCTCGTTTACGCAATTGCAAAAAAGGTAAATATACTACAATATATTCGACGATTCAATCAAATAAGAAGATAGAAATAAGAGGATTTATGCTATGATGGAATTTAGTGTCTGCGCTAGTAAGATCGTTGACGTCGAGCGACGCTAGCGTCTTGAGCAGTGTTGCCAACTGTCGTTGACAAAAACATGTCAGACGGGGTACGAAAACAAGCTACTTGGCAGGAAAAAATGCTAGATTTTGAGAAAATCAATTTTCAATACCCTTTTTTGCTGATCGAAAAAATTAATTAATCTAACAACCTACGATAAGTAATAATTATGTAATAAGAGAGTGGAATCCCGATAATTGTCAATCGGATGTCACATGCCTAAGCACACATTAAATTATAGTATCTGATACTAATATATCACTATAACGCCAAGAATGCTCCTATTGTTTCATTATGTTCGTTTATTTCTTAAGTTAATAAAAATAAACTAAAAATAAAATAAAATAAAAAATGCTAATAAAAACGCCATAAGCTAGATGCATTTTTTACAAGCAAAACACTAAGTTGGCAACGCTGGTCTTAAGATTGAGTTCAATTTTGTAGTTGTTATCCTCAGTATACGTAACACTGAAGTTATATTTGGTCAAACGATTACTGTATTAAGACTAGTTTAGTTTCAATAAGAAGCCAAGGGTTTTAATCGAGCTGTAATCGGGTAATTAATAAAAACGGGTTTAATAAAAAATGCATATTGTTCTAGTTTGAAACTAAAATACAATAGAAAAAAGAAACTAATGTTAAAACCATTGATATACTACTAGATGAGGAGTTCCCATACAAGTGTCATTTTAAAAATGTACCACAAAAGAAGATATTACGAATATCGTCTTATAATATTTCCTTGTAGGTATAATGCGTTAAGACCGTTAACATGGATTCCCGAATTTCACCTGTATTGCCCTAGCTGTAAAACTAAATTTGCATTCTTGGTATAGTGACCCTAAGGGTGTCTGCAACCCAAAGCTTGCAAGCTACCAAAAATTCATGTCTGAGCGGACAGAGCAAGTCGTCATGCGCTGACTATTAGTTAGAGTAAGATGCAAGCTAGATCGGGCTTACTCGTAATTATTGCCAGGTCGTTTTCGAGACAAATATTAAGTGAGCTTATATCGAGTTAAGTCCGCTGATATTAAAACATTAAGTTTTAACACTGGCCGAGTCGCTGAAAATCGGGTGTCATTTTAACAAGCATATGATTCATCCAGTATTATATCAATGGTTAAAATCAACTAGTTACGCTTGACGCACAAAAACGTAATTTCCCACAATAAACATACCACATCAGCGTGAAGTTTGATAGTTTTGACAGCAAATGGGACGTAGTTAGAGTGACGCCAAGCAAAAGAAAACGATGCAATAACAGTAATAAAATTTAACCTATATAATATGTGTGCAGTAGAAGAAGTCACAATCTGCGCAATTTCAAAGCTAAGTTGTTCCACTATAATATTGAATTAGTGTGGACCATCGGTTTTAAAATAAATTATATTAAATTCTATATGATGTTTTTTTAAGTTGATAGTTATTCGGTTCTAACGCTATTGCAAGATTACAATAATAAACGACTTGTCTACGCTTAAGTATAAAATTTATAGAATGAGACGAAATGATCTCTCTGTCTCTCTCTCATCCTGTGATTATTCAAGAATAATAACTATTTCCTTGGAGACCCTATTAGTTTAAAACAATTAATTTACTTTCCTACATACACATCAAAACTATATATCGTCGGTCCCTATTAAAAAAGTCGGATCTGAAATTTTGTCATTTTCGGATTATTACGTAAAAGTTATTTAAACACTTTAAACATTTATACCACAATCACAGTTTTTTTTGTTTATTTGAAATATTTCGAGATATTCAAGTAAAAAATTACAGATCTACCTAGAGTGTCCGAATAACAATGTCGGTTCTTACCAACCGACATTGTTGGCTGGGCGTGGGTGAGCAAGATGCGTCGGATCTGACAGTTGCTGCTATGTTCACCGGACAGACGGATGTTTTTATAAACGTTTAGAAAAGTTTCTATAACCCTATTTTTATTCATTATGGCAAGCAATAGGTCACAAAGGATATTTTTGACGAAACATCTTTGATTGCTCATACTGAAAAATAGCATTTTGCAGATCGGACTTTTTTAATAGGGACCGACGATATTATATACTTATATATATAATTATGTAAGACCATTTCCAGTCCCAATAGGATCATTAGGATTCTATACACAAGGCGGCTATCGACGGCTTAAGTGATAAATATTATCACTTTATCAAATTTATGTATTCAGGTGTTATAATTGTTACAATAAGTTAGCCGAGAGAGGGGCTGATAAAACATAGCACTTTTTGACAGTTTAGACGGATAACTTATTAATTAACTACCTCAATACATAACTACCGTCGATAGCCGCCTTGTGTGTAGAATAGCTTTACATATGGGCCTCCACAGAGTGGAGGTTTGTATTAACAGATTTTTGTTTTTACGAGAAATGGATGTTTGCCACTTGCTCAACTTATTGGGTCCATACTCTGACTCCATACACAAATTGAAAAATGCGTATTTGCCAGACCCACGATTCGAACCTGGGACCCACGACACTATAAGCCGACACTTATAAACTGCTCGGCCATTGTGGATGAAAATATAATATTCTAACATATTAAAGACTTAGAAAGACGTACTTACTTGGAAAATGTTTTAATTTGTTATATTAAACGCCTCAATTATATTTTAATATTAAATATTTGCTTCATTTTGATTCAATATCAATATATCATTGTACAAAGTATGTAGGTTATTGATTCATTACCTAAATATGACTCAATAGTGTTGAAACGACCTTCAAATTGGCAGGTCAAACAAAAAAAAAGCTATCTATCTATCATTCTAAATTTAAATATTCTGATCATTTATTGCATCATAGTTTTTTTTTTAAATTATTCTATAAGGCTGTTAAATACTTGCAATGCATGTTGTTATAAATATTAATAATAAATCTATTTTCTCTCTGTGAAGTAAAATCAGATAAAAGATTATTATTTGCAATCATGAATCACTTAACAGCGACATTCCATGATAATATTTTTAGGTATGTCATGTGAACCTGTTTTTAAAACTCAGAAGTGTCTTGGATGATTGTAAAGTCAAATATTTCAACGTGTAAATTGCCTGAAATTAGTCTGAATGTGCATAATGTTTTTCTAGAATATTATCGTGATTCATGAAGATTGCAAAAATATAAAATTTGAATGTTAAATAAAAACGAAACGCACACATAATTTTTTGATCACTGTAAAACTAGATTAATTGCTTTTGTTTATTGGCAATTACGCTTTACGAAATCATTAAAATTGGCATGTAATTTTTTATTACGATGGATGTTGTAATTTGTTTTTTAAAGTTACGTAAGGTTCAAATACATTATTATGCACATCGTGTACTGTTGCGGTGACAGATTTAGTTTATGGTTTCGTCATTCCGCAGAATATTTTGAACGATCACTATCTCTATAAATTTAATGATGGAGAGTACCAACTCTAATGTTACTCTCTAACTGTTATTCATTATTAATGCTAATTTCAATTAATTTTAACAGTTTCTGCGTGTGCGTATGTTAAAATTACTTGCGATATCGCATCCATTGATAATATTTTCAACAGAACCCAATCTGCAGACCATAGATAATAGACGACATTGTTTTAGAAAATATCGAGGGTACTAACAGAAAGCATTAACTCATTAAAACAAGTTCTGAGATAATCGCAAAAAGGACTTTTTTTTTCAAAGCCTTCTCCCACGTAGATTTTTTTATGATTTAAAAACATTTTTTCTACATTATAAAGACTAACCTTTATGGCAAACACAATATACGACATGTTACAAGTCCTGTATTTTGTATAGGCAGAACGCATTAGGTCATTATCATGCTTTCTATCAGAATAAAAAAATAATATGATTTAATAATGTTTCTATTTTCTCACCATTATATCCTATGCCTTTGTGCGTTTTACCAGGACGTAGAGCGTAAAATTGTATACATTTTGGCATTTAAAACAGAAAAATAGCAAAAACTGAAATAATGCGTTCTGTCAGTATACCCTCGATATATAGTGCCAAACACTAAAAATAAAAAAACTCGCGGTTTTGACATGAGTTGAAAATGTGTGGGCATGTAGAAAATGATAAAAACGATCATTGAGTCATGCGGCTGTCGATACAGTGTAGTGCGCGTGAGGTGACCTCATTGTTGTTTTGGTGATTTCGGCAGATTTTGCTAACTGATAATGTTCATTTAAAGGTTCAAAATGTGCTACAGGATGGGAGCATCAGTCTGATAACATTTGAAATACCAAGAAAAACGACATAACATACTTTTTTAGCAGCATCTTACTGTGACAGTACACAACGTGATCATAATATAATATTTGAACCTTTACCTATATAAGCTGCCGCTACAGACCATTCAGGTCCATGACTGTCTCTATCCCGAGCCCTCTCTTTCCTGTTGGTCACACTGATTATCTCTGCGTCCATCTTGACGTTATCCGCTCATCTCCTTGGGGGGTGAACACAGGGCTGAGTGCCTAAAGGGGTTCCTTTATAAACTTCATGGAGAGCTCTAAATCCATCGCATCTGTGACCGTCCCATCCGAGTCTTCATTCCCTCAAAATATTGGCTGAATTGATATACATTGATGGACATTTTTATAAAGATGATCGGTACCGGAGTCAATAGTTTTTTCATTAATGGCTTATTAAACATGGCGTCGATATAGCGTAATGTGAATTTCATTGGACATGCGTATCTTTTCAGGAATTTCTGACAATAATCTGAAGTCATTCATTCATTACACATCAACCGGTTTTTCTATACTGGCAAATTTGATGTACCATACATAAAAATCTTTATCTTTAAAAAGCCCGTAAACATACTAGATTAACGGATCGATTAAATAAGTTAAATATTTTCTTCCAGGTATGCGTGGTGGGCACAGTGTACTTTGTGGGGTACATGAACTGGTCGGTGGCGTGGTTCATCTGCCCCCTGATCCTGTCAGTGTTGCGCGACCAATGGCGCGAGGAGAGCAATCTGAGGAGAACCATAGCGAAGGCATCGGCCATGGCTTCCGACAAAGACATCGTTCTGGCCAGGGTGGATGAACTTCCAGCTTGGGTGAGTTGTATTCAAACTATGTTTATCCAAATTTTATACTATTTATAGCCGAAGACTATATTTTTCGACATTTGGCATTCCTATACTGTTTGAGTGGGACGTCTCACTGCAGAGTTTAAAGACCATAGTTTCCTCATGCACAGACAGTCTGTGTATTAATTTTAACAATGATTATCTAGCCTGCGAGTAAAACCACCACTGGTGTATTCCACTTCAAGTCATTGCAACGTGGTTCATCCACATGTGGTTATTGTGTGTGCGTCGCCTAAGTGGGTGTTTACAAACAGACCTATGAATAATGTGGCTTAAACGTGATGTATATATATAATTTGAAAACATCTCATGCATACCTATACTCATTTTGTAGAAAAAAATACGACACGTGACGGGACTTGAACCTGTATCTGCTGGATTCGCGCCAGTATGCTTTTCCAATTAAGCTACGGGCATCCTATTAAATTACAACGATTTTAAATAGTAGTTGTTACATGAATGCTTATCGAATTGCGTTATAATGTTGGCTATCGATTTTAGTATATTAAATTAAGGTAGGTATCAATTAATTCCTTAATTACTAACCAACATAGTTTTTTCGATGAAATTTGCGAATGTATCTTATTCGTTGAATAAAAGAAATAGTTTATTAAATTATTAGCAAGTGTAAGTATGTTATAAAAAACTAAATAATGGAGTGATTGCGACGTCGGTTAGTATCTAATTTTTTTTCTACAAAATGATTTTTTCTAGTGTGGATGGTCACGTGGCTTAAGCGTCGTGGGTCCCAGGATCGAATCCTGGGTCTGGTAAGTACACATATCGTTTTTCAATTTGTGTAAGAGTCAGAGTATGGACCTAATAGGTTGAGCAAGTGGCTGACATCCATTTCACGTAAAAACATAATCTATTAATACAAACCCATAATATGTTCTTATTAGGATCGGACATGGTCGGAATGAATGAATGTATGTATATGCATGAGAAGTATTCAAATTATATATATTCAATAATATATAGTATGTTACATAATCTTGTGTCTTATCCGTTCAATAAAAGAGCTACAGTTAATGTAATTAGCTTACGATAGGTCGGTAATAAATTACCGAATTGCTATATAGCACTCAGGTGATATCAAAATTACAATCTCCGAACATTTGTGTCATGTTAGGTCAAACCGAATTGACCTCTATTTATTTTAAAGTTATTGCCTAACATTTCTAAGACACCTTTTATTAGTCTAGTCCAGCGTTTCCTGAATAAGAGTTCCGCAAGGTTTCGCTAAGAAATTGAAGTTAAAACTGCTGCAGAAACCTGCTAATCACTCAACAACTTAGCGACTGCATTCCGCCTAATCGGGTTGACGAATGGACAGTCTCAATTTGTATTACGAACTGTCAGAAATTGTGTTCTCGTCAAACCTATGCTAATTTAGCCAATCCTATATGGCAGGGATGGCGAACCTATGACACGCATGCCACTAGTGGCACGTGAGATGATTTTGCATGGAACGCGAATGTTTTATGTTGAAGAGAAAAAATGGATAAACTGTAATTGAAAAGATATTTTTTTACAAAAAGTTTTACAAATACTTACCTGAATAATATAATATAATATTAAAAATGCGTATTTTCTTCGGTTTTTAATAATATTTTTACCAATAATATAAGTAAATCAATCGATGCGCAAACGGAAACGACGAAACTCATGCATAGATGACAGATCGCATTGTATAGGCAAGCAGCTGATAATCTTGAAGAATAAGCAATATAATTAATGTAAATTGCATAGATGGGTCCTTAGGTTTTTTGCGTCACACATAATAATATTATAACACTGATCTCATCAGGTTTTGATAGATTTACAATCATTTTACAATTCTTGAGAGTGACTGGAGACCACTGTAGCGAGAGGATGCCTATCTGATCCGAGAAATTTTTGCGTCAATTTATGCGTAAAGAAGCAAACTAAGTAGGTATTATAGTAATAATACTCTAGAACTCAATTGCTTATAATTTTTGAACTTTTTTAATAGAATTCTTATAACTATTTTTTCATTTTTTTTCCTGCTCGACCTACTCTAAAAACTGCTCGGCACGTCAGACAGTCAAAAAATAATATTTGGGAAATTTTGGCACGTGTACGTAAAAAGGTTTGCCATCCCTGCTATATGGCAAATCTATGGGCGGACGTCGTGCGACGTCGTCGATTCGTGATATATCACTATTAGAAAAGGATTGATAATCCCTGGCATATTGTATGGGATTTAGCATACATCAACAGTGTTATCATTATGAAATGATTTTCAACTTTTCTTCTTCTTTTTTAAACAATTCACTTAAGCACGGGCTTAAAAATGATAGCACCTTTAAATAGATTTTATTTACACAACGTCTCAGACATTGGTTTAGTATAGAGGCTGTATGGTCTAAGCCCGTGGTAAACCGTAGTAATGAGTAATCAAAATATTAGTCTATTTTATATTTTAAAAAAATAACCAAACAGCTAAGTGGCCGATGCATAGAATGTCAACATTATGTAAAACTAACCAGCTAAGAACGCTAGGCATAGATGTCAATGACAGATGACCAAAACACAGTGACTAACACGGCAACGACGCATTCCGCGATTAGCAATGTCGGTATTTTTTTTAAATTACGCTTTTCCGCAATTTATTACAATATTTTTTAATTGACACAATAAATTGTAAAACTATAAAAACTGCATAATATTAATGTAATATTTATAAATTAATATAAACAATAAATAATTCAAGGATTACTGTATCAGTTTTTTAAATTTATTTGCTACCAAGAATAAAATATTATCAGAATAAACACACCCTGCTTTCATTAATGTTTTTCACAAAATCCTCCATCGGTTAATTGATTAGATGTTTGAAAATTTTTCATTCTTTTTTGGATAGCATTTGCATAGATAATCGGTTATGCGTCAATTACATTGAGCTACTTTACGAGCTGTTTGTTGGCGAATTTAAAAGTGGGCGATTCAGCTACTGCGATTGTGATGATGACACACAAAACTTTCCATTCGCTGAGAAGCCAACAAGCTAGCGACTAGTTTGATAAAACGTAGTTGGTTTTTTACCGGGAGGTCGCTACTACGCTCTACTGCGCAGACACAGTAGGCCCAAACGCCGGCGTGTAGCGTGTAAAGTTGACCGGCTTTCAACTTTTCTCGGTAGATTGTTTACAATCTGCTTGTTAGCTTGTTCGATGATGACACTGGGCGACTCTACAGGCAGATTGTAAATTCGCCAACAAGCAGCTCGTAAAGTAGCTCAATGTCATTGACGCATAAGCAAGACAATCTTGTTTTGTCCGAAACTATATTTACTATTTCTGTTTATAAAACGTAATTATTTGACAGTGTGCGAGTGGACAAGGTTCTAAGTGTTTGTTCTTGGAGAAACAAAGGTAACAATGAGGCAGCTTGTTGAGTTTGTTTTTTCAAGGACGAACACTTAGAACCTTGTAGTATTAGAATTAGGCTCTCGAGTGGCTGTCACCCATTTATCGTTATGTGTCTATTTCTTGTTTATCACGCCTGACTTGTGTATATGCCGACAGTGGTGAAGGATGGAGGTAAGCTGTTGAGATCAAACATAAATAGTGCACACTGAACTGTGTCAGTCATGCTTATATTTTTTCATTGAACTAAAAATACAAATTGCAGATTGTTTTTAAAATCTAAAGATATGTATGATTTAATGATATTATTTTAAATATTTTATATCTATTATGGTTTGGTCCAGGCAGGGTTTAGTTAAATTTTAAAAACTAACCAATTCTATCTGCAATATTTCTATTCTTAACCGGATGTATCCCACAAGCGCGTAACGCGCTTTACAAATCCGTGCATGCAAGGCCGGCCATAGAAAATGAGCGTGTATATGTTACACCGAATGTGCGAAATTGATTATCACATGAAATGGGCAAAATTTTGCCTAAATCATGAAAAATGCAAGCCCGTTGCCTTATTATTATACATGAATTAAACAAAATATCTGCCAAGTGCGTAAATTCGGCAGTAATAACTAAATGTGTCAAATGCTCATGCATTGGTCAAAATTTACGTATAGTATCTATGGTCAAAATAGATGGTCGCGCTCCGGTGGTATTTTTTGCAACTAATCAAACTAACCAAATGTGTCAAATGTCATTGATTATAATATAAAAATATACCAATCAATATCAATAGCTACAATGACTTTCATATCCATTTACTATGTGCAAAAAAAATCATAACGGTAATCAATAAAATGATAATGGAAGAATTTTATTAAAAGGTATTTTCGCGATTTGATTCGTGCTTGGGTATCAATCGTGCAATGGTCGATTGTTTGTTGACACTTGTTAGCTAACCTCAAAATGGACATTCAGTTGAATTCAGAATTAAAAACCTAACCTAACCTAACCTAATAATAATAATATTATATTATGTCCAATTATAACTAAAAACCATCCGTATTAAATTTACTTTTTCTACTGTCATATTGACAGTTTAAGAATTCCATACCCTGGCGAATTCACGTACTCGGCAGATAATTTACCTAATTCATGAATAAGGCAACGGGCTTGACTATTACATGAATTAGCAAAAATTTTGCCCATTTCATGTAATAGTCAATTTCGCACATTCGGCATAACATATACACTCTGTACTTTACATTCACTACACTAGCCCCGGTCGGTTGTTTTAATTAAATTAATATATTGTACACAATATACTGCCATCTCTTGACATCATGGTGATATTCTTAACCGATATACAAGTCTTTATGATATACTTTTAAGATATTTCTAAATAATAATGTTTCTAAGGTTATATTTTTTCATAGAAATTCGTGGTCCGCCTTGTACTGCCATTCTAATATCTCCCGGCATTTTCACACATCATCACCATCAGCCTGTATCTATCCACTGCTCAATGAAGGCCTCTCCAAGCTGATTCCACTTCTCTCGGTTCTGTGCGTTGCGTTGCCACGTACCTACTTCTGCAGAACTTTATCATTTTATCGATCCAGCAGCCTCTAGGTCTACCTTGCGGACGTTTTGTACCTCTTGGGTACCACTGGATGACTAGATTTGTCCAACGATTATCCCTTTGAGCTATATGCCCAGCTCATTTCCATTTGAGGCCTTTAGCGAACTCTATTACATCGCAAACCCTTGTCTGTTTCCTTATCCACTCATTTCTCTTTTTGTCATTTCGCGTTATTCCCAGCATGTACCTCTCCATACTACGTTGTGCTACTCTAATATAATATATGACTGACAAAGTGTAATGTAGTATGCATTATTTATGTCGAATCTCCACAGCCCACCTCCACCCTTCGCCACTGTAAGCAGACTTATTTAAATAATCACTACTATCCATAGTCGCCTTAAAATTTAAATGTTACTTTCGATTCATAAGAATATGTTCCGTGATCTAATTATCCAGTATCTATTAAGTCAGTGAGTCATTGACTTGTAAACTAGGTTATAAACTAATCAATAAATTTTATTGCGGCAACACTATGAAGTCAATACCCGTATGACTTATAACTATTAGTGATAAGATCTGGCTTAAAATGTTTTATCTTTATTGCCATGCAAATTGTTCTAATAATCTAATCTAAAACTAATAAGGGATTATGTTTTATGTTTGCAATAAAAAAAAATCCTCATTGAGATAAGAATAAATGGTTTCAAATGAATGCAAACATTTTAAGTAATTAATGCATCTATTTCAAAAACCGTTAAGTCCACATATTATGGTCAAAATTTAGTGGAAAAATACGGATTTGGTTCAATACATGCATAAGTGGATTAATACAAATTGTTTCGTTGCAGAAACGGCTCAATCCAAATTTCACTTTCAAACCCGGGTCAATACAAACATTAAAATTTAATGTACTGTTGGGTCACTACTGTGGTATTCGATGTGTGGGTTGAGGATGATGATAATGAAGTCTACGATGTAGCCGGGTGAGATTTATTAGCAGCGTATCGGTACAATAGTATATTATACAATGATAGTACATATAATCTACTGAGATAGTTACGAGCTAGGTACTTGAATTCGAGTGACATTTAGATAAATTATTTTTCGTTATTTATACAATAAAAGGTAACACATTAACATTAAATTCTGGTACATAATCATATTGGACTAATTATAGAGTCAGTGTTTTAAATCGAGTAGCGAAATGAAATATTATTTATTATTACAGTCGTAAGAAAATATGATACCATGAAAAATGATTATTCGGCTAATACACCGTAATGATATAATGTGCTGTGATATAATGTAATAATATACCGTATCTAATATCGCCAATCGACTTGCTGATCTAGCTAAGAGTTGTTTGCTGGAAATTGATTCGCTGGGAATATATTACTGCAGAGTAATTTGATACATTAAACAATAGATATTTGATCGCTATTATTCTGCAGCTACAAATACATTCTTTATTATATTGATATTCCGACGCAAACTTTTGATGTTTTGTTTGCATTGGGTTATAAATTAAGCTCTGAATTATCATAAGTGGCTCGCGGTGTAGTTTGTTTTTTTGCTGGCAGGTTCACCACTATCGTTTAAGTGCGCAGGCGCAGATCGAAAAAATCCCAACAGTATCATGAAAATTCAGAAGTTTCTGAACTTTTTTGATTCATGCATGCAATCTTGCAACTTGCACGATAATACGTGTTTACACATGCATTTTCTTGTTATGGCTGCGATGATACGTACTGTCAGAAGTAAATCCTTGCACGTGTAAATGGGGTATAAGGCCGAGCTGCGCCTAACACTGCATCTTTACTATATTATGCAGTCTTTTCTCTATCTCCTTGTTATTCCTAAAGTCATAACATCACACACCCATATCCGGTAGCAGTGGCGAGGGTGGAGGTAGGCTGTTAAGATCCGCCATAAATAGTGCACGTCAGTCATACATATTTGTTTTCATTGAAATAAGACTACGGTTTACAGATGGTGTTAGTTAGTATTCAAAATTCATTTGAACCTTGCGAAACCAAACCATAATAGATAATAGTCAAAAAATACTCGTCAATCTATAAAATATCTAAAATTATGTAATTAGATCATACAAAGCTTTCGATATTTTATAGATAGAATAATATTTTTTATCAATTATAGTTTGGTTTAGGCAGGGCTTAATGAATTAAAAAAAATGAACCAACAATATGTGTAATATGTATTCTTAGTCCATCGAAAACAAAAAGTATGAATGGAAAAGTGTGCACAATTTTGTTGTATTGCCAAAAATATACCAAAAATATTATGGCTTGGTTTTCGGAGGGTTTAATTGATTTTTAAAAACTAACCAATACCATCGGTAAATTGTAGTTTTAGTTCAATAAAAACAAATACGTATGACCAACAAAGTTTAATGCGCACTATTTATGACGGATCTTATCAGCCTACCTCCACCCTTCGTTACTGGTATCCAGTAACCACAAAGGTTTACACTAATACGAAGCTCAGAATATGGCTGCCTTGAAGCATCATTCCCGCTTGTTATTTCTCTTATCTCATAGGGTTTATAGTTTGCATGTTGAAATATATTATATTACTGACGGGCAGGCTTTTATAGGTACTTGAAGATAAAAAAAAATGATAAACTGAGATATATGAGTACTTGAAGATAAAAAAAAATGATAAACTGAGATATATGAGTTCAAGTGTCTATATTATAATATGATAAGTTGCTTATATGCTATGTCTGCGTTATATCAAAACAAAATTATTTTTTCGTACTTATTATCTTCGACCATGTCCGATCCTAATGGGCCCCACAGAGTGGAGGTTTGTATTAAAAGATTTAGGATTTTTTTAACGAGAAATGGATGTCAGCCACTTGCTCAACCTATCAGGTCCATACTCTGACTCGTACACAAATTGAAAAACAATATGTGTACTTGCCAGACCCAGGATTTGAAGCTGGGACCCACAACGTTATAGGCCAACGCTTCAGCCACGTGGCCATCGTGAGGTTATCAATTAGATATTATATTTATATCAGTGGTGAAGGGTCTTTATCAGTAAAACGTATTTGGCTTCATTGAACTCAGACTACAATGTGAAGATAGATAGTCTTTGTTAGTTTTTAAAATTCAATGTAACCCTGCCTTATCCAACCCATAGTAAATGTAAATAATAGTCAAATAATATTCGTTTATCTACAGTTTAATGGCATAATTTTAGATATTTTTCTTTATATTATTTTTTATATTAAGAATATTTTTTATCTATTATGGTTTTCTTTAGGTTTAATCTCAATGAATTTAAAAAGCTAACCAACACCATGTGTAATAAATAATATGTATTCTTTATTCAACGAAAACAAATAAGACGTATGACTGAAAAAGTGTGCACTATGTTTGTCGGATCGCCCATAGTATACCTAAACTATTATGGTTCGGTTTAGGCATGGTTTAATTGAATTTTAAAAACTAACCAGCACTATACTGCCGTACTAAGCACAGAGGCCGTAACTGACGTATTTAGGTATTTTCATGTTTTTAGATATTTGGATTCTGCAGAGTTTTTGTATAAGATCGGTGAATAAATCCAAGCCGTAACTGCTATAGTTACGGAGAAATCAAGGGTTTTAATAGCCGTATCTACGGAGTTTGAGAAATAAACTCGATAAATACTAAGCGATTTGGTTGTAACTATCATTTACTAAGGCATATTAGCCGTATCTGACATATATATGGCTAATATCAATACATATTAATAACAATAATAATAATAATAACAATAACATAAATCAAATTTTCAAGGTATGTAAACAAATCTTAAACCAAAATTAACTATTATAGGCAAATAAAATAAATAAAAAGTTCCCCAGTATTAGCAGGAAAAGTAAAATAATATGAAAGCTCAGATCTCCCACTTGCCTAAAATGCAGATACGGCCTCTGTGCCTAGTACGGCAGTATAGTTCAATGAAAACAAATAAGTATGCACTATTTATGTCGAATCACAGTCTACCTCCACCCCTCGCCACTGATATATATTATAGTCAAATCTTGATATTATAAATATTTCGCCAATATTAGAAAAAGCTAGATGGGGAAAAAACACTGGTGCGTTTACACCGCCATCTTTAGATTAATAAAGCCTGAGCATAACTTTTTGCACAAGCAACGAGTGGTCCACTTTTCAGCTGTCAAAATCAGATCCCAGATTGCTTGACATATCGATTCGCCCTGTCTCGTTTCAAATTGAATTATAAAAAACTCTCAAATCAAATATATTAACTATCAGTGTTATTAATAAATAATATACATTCCTGTTATTCATCAGCTGTCAAAGTCACACTAGTCCTTCACACAAAAACCGATGGTTACATCAATTTCCAAAAAATATGTAGCATTGATATATGCATTACATTTGTAGAAGGTGTGTTAATGCCGTAATGTGTAAGTGTATTATTTATCATGTAACTTATCTATTAAAATCAAATCATTCCCTGTGTGAACACGACAGACGCGTCAGTTTGAGCACTCTATAGAGCAGGGAGGGGCAAACTGCGGTCCGCCGGGTATTTTTTTGCAGCCCGCCATCATTAATTGTACTTCTGATTACGAATAACTTTTTTATGATTTTTTAAAAAATATTGACAATAGATTAAAATTTTTAAAAAGAATTTGTTGTTTCGTAGATGTATTATCTCAGTACGTCTTCCTTGCGTCTCGTCTCACACTATGTAACCACTATTTTCTACGTTGAACATCGTGACACATTTAAAAACTTTTAACTCCGCTTTGCAAGGATAAAAAATATATGCCCATGATATGGTAAAAAGTTTGAATGGATTTCAATTAAAACTATTTTTCAATTAAATTTCTTCGACAAATATCGAATAACAACGTGGACCACTTTCCAACTTTGAAGTTGCTGAATATACCAGAATATAAATTTGAAGAATATGGTAAAATTAATAAAACTCTGAATGACGATTTTTCACAAAGATTTGGTGACTTCCGAAAAATTGAGACAAGTTTAGCAATAGTACGCGATCCATTTTCAATAGATATTGATAGTGTACCGACAGAGCTACAACTTGAGATTATTGATCTGCAGTGTGACACTGATTTAAGAGAATTGCATCGTCGTGAAGAAATCTCCAAATTTTACAGTGCCCTTAATTCAGACAAATTTGACCAACTTAAAGATTATGCAAGAAAAATGTTCATTATTTTTGGATCAACCTATATAATATATGTGAACAAACATTTTCGATCATGAACCTCTATAAAAATTCTTTACGATCAAATATCTCCGATGTCCATTTACAAGCAGTTTTGAGAATATCAACTACAAAATTAACACCTGAATTTAAAAAAATGTTAAAAAATGTACAACAGTTTCATTCTTCTCATTAATTTTATTGTAATGTTTATTTTTCGTGATAATAAATAGTGTATATCTAAAAATGGTATTTTACTTGCGGCCCGCCGCTCATTTTGAATTCTTGAATTTGGCCCTCCATCCAAAAAGTTTGCCCCCCCCTGCTATATAATATACAACGACAGGCAATGACAGTTCATACATAGACAACAACGGGAGGGGCGTAAAAAGTAGGACCAGTCGTGGTGAATGTATCGGCTTTCTACTAGAGTCGGCAATGGTTTAGGCCATTCCGTTGAGATCAAAAATGTATTACAATATTTTACCAAAGTAATTAAAAATAATTATTACCTGCCAACTTAAAAGATTTCATAATTATTATCAGCCGGCGTCGATCCGCTGCTGGATGAAGGCCTCCCCATAGCTTCTTCCACTTTTCTTGGTCCCTAGTTCTTCGCTGCAATGGACATTTACTGAATTTTATTTCGTCTATCTAGCGGGTTTTAAGCCGTCACTGTGGTAATTTGATTCTATTTAGACACGATACTGTTGTTTATCTCTTAATCCATTGGTTTCTTTTATGGTATTTTCGCATTATACTGAACATATACCTTACCTACATATACCTCAGATTTCTCTTACGTTAAGGGTCCACGTGTCATGCGCATACGTGAGCACTGGTAGCACACATTGGTTGAACATTTTACGCTTAAGGCACAATATGACATCGCTTTTGAAGATACTATTGCACCCAAATGTGATCCGTACCGGTTTGGTTCTGCGAGTAATCTTATCATACATATCACTGTCAATTATTGACATTAATTATTGTCCGAGAATAAAACAAATAAGGATATTTGGTTATGGAAATATTGACAGATGTTTCAGGTTACCATCCCATCATCAGAATATCATTTTTCCATTATTTTTTTATTAACAAAATGTAAAATATAGATCATTTTTCATTTCAGGTTTTCTTTCCGGACATTGAAAGGGCGGAATGGGTGAACAGGGTGAGTTCAATGTCGTACGACATATATTTTTACTTTATTATATTAGACTGGATATCCACCGATCCTCGTAAAAACTGATGTTACTATAATACCTCCAAATAACTTGGTGGAGTTACAAAATCAATTATGGACAACTTTGACACTAAATATATTATATTATTTATTACACCTTTGATAGCTGAGTTGATAGAGCCGCTGTCTATGAGGTCTCTGTATTTATCATCTTATCTGTAAACTCATTAGGAGTCGTTGGATGTTTGTTCATGAAAAGACCAAAATATTGAATTTAAATGGGTTTTCTCCAGTATGTGTCATTTTATGTGTGTTTTGAGTTGTCAAACCTTCTGCTTGTATTAGAACAGATGTCGCAATTATAGCATCGTTTGTCTATCCAAATTTAATTTAGAATTGGCTGTCTTTATGGGGATGTTAATGAAATAATATATCGTGGGGTATAAGTCTTGTATAATGTACTAGGGTTTGAAATAATATATTGAAGTGAGATCGAATAAAAAACAAATACAAACAAAATATGAGTCAAAATTAAATAAAAATTAAAATAATAAATAATGTACAATATATAAAGTTATGTTATGACAATCCCATATATTAAATAGGGTATAATAATGGAGAAGACACAAAATATAATTGATCATTTAACAAATTAGAATTGGGCAAAAATTTATACCTATTAATTTCTAGGATTTCCTGTTTATCCAATTTTATAGATTTCTCATTCAAATGCAGGATTTTAAAATTTTTACTGATATTAAAAGAGTGATTATTTAAACTTAAATGATTTCCAAAAGCTGAAGATTCATTACCATTTTTGGCACAGGCTAAATGTTCTTTGATCCTAGTAAATTGCGTTTTATTAAATAAAAACAACAATACAATGCAGTTCCACCATGAATTGACAGTTAACAAAATAAAAGAAATTAAAAAATAAATATTTATTGTTTTATTTAGTGTACTACACATGATAAAATTTATAGCGCAGTTTGCTAGTAGTGAACACAATCAGCGGCATACTTCAAGTATAATGGGTCAAAAGTTGGTAAGTCGATAATTTAGGTATTTTGAGTTAATAACGGATTATGTGTGTATATATAAATAATATGTACTTATGCTAAAAAAAATATTCAAGGTCATCCGATATATAGGACATGAACACATAAAGCACAGAGAAATTAACATTATGCCTGATTTTAGAGGGCATGTCAAATTTTCAAATTGGAATTACTCCATACATGCTTACTTGACTTACCAACTTTTGGCAGTATCCTCTAAAAGGAGGCGATATTTCAAAACAGTTTCTGAAACTCTGCCTTAGAAGCGACTAGATTATGCTAGATTAGGCAGCCTTCATAGTCCGGTGTGTGTAAGGCGCTGAATCAGCTTTCTCATACAACTGAATGAAGCAGGCCAACAATAGCCGACAACTTATGATAAATAGCGACTTGATAAAAAAAATTGAGGGCATGGAGGATTTACTTTGGTCATTATAACGTACCCATATAATATAATGTTAACGTGGAAATTTTGCCGCAACTTGATTACCAGCCCGCCTCACCATACTTTTTCACCATACCAGCCTGCTTCACCATACTTTCATATAACCTGCCGCCCCTAGGCGCTGACCTTTCATCACCCATGTGATTGTTTCATTTCTGTTACTATCTACACTACTGTCCTCATTTCCTGTTGCAGTGTTAAAAAGAATATAGATTAAAAAATGTCATGGAAAAGAGGCAAGAGAATAAAACAGCTGGATTCGATCACTATGGAATTTAATGCGTAGGTGTTTATTGAAGATATTTTGTATGTTTTCAGATCTTGATCCAAGTCTGGCCGAATGTGAATCACTACTCCCGGGACCTGATCAAGGATGTTATTGAACCAAATGTCCGTGACAGCCTCTCCAAATACAAACTGAACGGATTCAAGTTTGAAAGGATGATCTTGGGAACAATTGTAAGTGAACTATGTATGTAAATTCTGCCGGCGATTGAAAACAGTAATTTCAATATGAACATGGAATATCGTATCTACTTCTTGTT
This sequence comes from Rhyacophila brunnea, assembly GCF_057557595.1. NCBI lineage: Eukaryota > Metazoa > Arthropoda > Insecta > Trichoptera > Rhyacophilidae > Rhyacophila > Rhyacophila brunnea. The sequence continues at coordinate 21,184,060 of NW_028232904.1, read as the reverse complement.
ATAGATTTAGCGTTACTCATTTAGTTTTCGCCAGACATTGAAAAAAACACTCGTCTACCTGCTCACAGTGTTGTTGAACAAAAAAATGGTACCTGCTCACAGTGTGGTTGAACAAAAAAATGGTGGCAGCAGATAGTTGGAATTCTTTAGATGTGTCAACTTTGAAAAAATCATGGAACAAAATTTTGAAAAGACCATTAGTAAGTTCCAGTAACGTGGTAGAACCTGGTTTAAGCTTTAAGCAAAAATTGATAATTGATTGTTTTATTAAAAAATAATTTATTACACATAATATGTGTATGTATATGTAAATCTAGACAAATAATAATTATTCATACTGAATATACTTGTCTTTCGCTGTCAATTATGATTTTCTTTCGATTATCCGGATTTTTCCTTATCCGGACTATCTTCATCCCCAATTATTCCGGATAATCGAAGTTCTACTGTATATAATTTTTGTCATGCCATCAAATATTGGTCCAGTGGTTTCAGCAAAATTTCGTGTTGTGAGACGTCATAAAACATGGATATCGTGAGAAATAGCAATCGCAAAATGGTGTGATTTCTTCCAAACTAAGAGTCAATTGCAAACTCTAATAAATAGGAAAGATTTAATAAATTTGACAATGTAACATTGTTTATTGAATGTATGTACTTCGAAAACACCTCAGAAACATATCCATTAGAAAACATCTCAAAAATAAAATATGTTGCCGGGCGGGACTCGAACCCGCATCCATCAGATTCCGGCCAATGTGTTTAACCAATTTATTCACCTGCACCCTACCCCTACTTAATCACGACGAAATTAACTGGTAGTGACTGAAGCACTTCTATTAGCATGCATGTTTTTTTATTTAACGTTTAATTCATGAAATTTAAGAGTGTACCATTCTTTGTTAAGTAAGTAAAGAGTAAACGAGATACAGATATCAGCTATGAATCAAGATACATTGATTCAAACTACAAAAGCCAGTTGCTAATAGCAAAATTTGAGATGCCTTTCAATGGCATGACTATTAGATAATTTTGTTATAATTCGGTAGGGCTCGGGTGGCTAAATTGGTAAAGCACATTGGTCAGCATCCCTTTCATTTCTTTTTAAACGGGTATGTATCTAAGGTGTCTCCTAATCGTGTACGCAGGAAAGTTTTGTTGAATACGTTCAATGTAGCAATATTAAGTTGAAATTAAATCTATAATGGCGTGCCTTTCTGTTTGTGTTTACAGCCTCCGAGGGTAGGTGGCGTAAAGGTCTACGACAAGAACCTGTCCAGGAACGAGATCATCATGGACATTGATATTTTGTAAGTGATCACCAATATCGATCATGTTAAAAATAATAAACGTTTATACAAATATACTAATATAAACCTTCTATAGCCGCTTGGCTTAAGTGTCGGCCTATAGCGTCGTGGGTACAAGTTTCGAATCCTGGGCCTGGTAAGTACACATATTGTTTTTCAATTTGTGTATGAGTCAGAGTATGGACCTAATAGGTTGAGCAATTTGGTTAACATCCATTTCTCGTAAAAACAAAGTTTGTTAACACAAACTTCCACTCTGTGGATGCCCGTATTATGATCCAGTTACGATCAGACATGGTCGAAAGAAGATGCTGGATGGTGGATGCTAAATATATGAAAGTGAAACTGAAGAGATTATAAGTCTCATAATGAAATTGTATGCAAGTCGTTTCGCACTGTAGACTATTTTTTAGCAAGTTTAACATGTTAAACTGCCAAAAGTTGGTAAGTCTCAAAATCATCTTTTTACAATTAATTTACTAGTAATTACAATTTGAAGTTTGACATGCCCTCTAAAATCAGGCATAAGCTAAATTTTTTTTTGCTTTATGTGCATCATCTATATATCGGATGAACTTGAATTTTTTTTCGTTGTGACGAACAATAGATCATCTCGTCTTTTGTGTCATTGTTTTATATTGCCATCATATAAATAATTATTAATTATTTTTTATTTCAGTTATGCTGGAGATTGCGATATTTCCTTCACGTTGGCTGGAGTCAAAGGGGGCATCAAAGACTTCCAGGTACTTACACAGGATAATATTCAGAATCAGCAGCCCCAATGGGACAATTCCTAAAGTTAGACTATTAATACATGTGACGTAACACATTGGAATTATTCCTCGAGTGAACATTTGACACAACAGGACAGAATGGAGTTAAGGATAATCGGAGATGGTTGTGTCCGGTGGTAGATAGATTCCAGTGGCGAACGGTAGAGGTAGGCTTTTACATAAATAGTGCACACTAGACTTTAAAGGCTTTGACCAAGCGGCTTATGCGTCGGCTTTTAATACCGTGGATCCCAGGTTCGAATCCTGGGTCTGGCAAATACAGATATTGTTTTTCAATTTGTGTTTAGAGTCGCAGTATGGACCTAATGGTTGAGCAAGTGGCTGACATCCATTTCTCGTAAAAACAAAAATCTGTTAATACAAACCTCCACTCCGTTGAGGCCCATAATATGATCCTATTAGGATCGGACATGCTCAAAAGAAAAAAACTTTGTCAGTCATACCGTCATCCGTGCCTAATCGAATCCATTGTAGAAAATAATCAAAAAATATTTGTTTCTATAAAATATCTACAATTATGCCATCAAATCATATTTATGGTAAAATATATTTTATCGATTATGGTTTGGCTTAGGCAGGGGTTAATACTAACCTGCAGCATCTGCAAATTGTGTTTTTAGTTTAATGAAAACAAATAAGTATGACTGACAAAGTTTAGTGTGCACTATTTATGTTGAATCTTAAGAGCCTTCCTCCACCAGTCGCCACTGATAGACCACAGAAGAGACATGACTTCTAATGAAATGTAATGTGACATAATTTTTTTTAGATTCATGGAATGGTGCGTGTGGTCATGAAGCCTTTAATAAAAACTATGCCATTGGTCGGAGGTCTTCAGATCTTCTTCCTCAACAACCCTACCATTGACTTCAATCTCGTTGGAGTCGCTGACATCTTGGATATGCCTGGATTCAGGTAATAATTAAAACAAGAGCTTATTTTTTGAGGTCCACGAAGATGTACGAAAGTATTGATACTCTCTTGACATCCTTAAGTATAGTCCTAGCAATATGATCTTAATGATTTTTTTAAATGAGGATTCACCGTTGGCTATTTTCTTAGGCCAAGATGCATGGAATGCCAAGTTACATTAAATCAAATGCCATGCATAGATCAAATTGGAATTGACGCCATTTTTAAATTTTGATTTCAGATGTTTATTCAAATATTTTTTAATTCACATAGGCCTTGTCCAGATGGCGTGTGTTTCACTGTGATTTACACTTGAATACCGAATATAACGCATTTTATAATCGTTTTCGAGATATATACGAGACACAACTATAAAATAATTGTTGCATCTCATTGCAAACTATCGACAATTATTGTCTCCTATAGTACCTCGACTCACCTGTAATACGCGCGTACTCGAGAATTTGGAGTATGCTTGCGCTGGTAGCGTAACAAATGACACGATGCGAGTACATGTACAAAAATAAACATTACAAAAAAATTAATGAGAAGAATGAAACTGTTTTTAAATTCAGTTGTTAATTTTGTAGTTGATATTCTCAAAACTGCTTGTAAATGGGCATCGGAGATATTTGATCCTAAAGAATTTTTATTGAGGTTTATGATCGAAAATGTTTGTTCACATATATAGGTTGATCCAAAAATAACGAACATTTTTCTTGCATAATCTTTAAGTTGGTCGAATTTGTCTGAATTAAGGGCATTGTAAAATTTTGAGATTTCTTCACGACGATGCAATTATCTTAAATCAGTGTCACCTGCAGATCAATAATCTCAAGTTGTAGCTGTGTCGGTACACTATCAATATTACTATATTAATCTATTGTCAATATTTTTTAAAAAATTATAAAAAAGTTATTCGTACATTAATGATGGCAGGCCGCAAAAAAATACCCGGCGGGCCGCAGTTTGCCCCCCCCTGCCATACAGTGATAAAAACATGAAAACTGGACAATAGAGATTAATAATTAGATACTTACTATAAATTTAATATAATTCAACGGTTAGTTACGGCTATTAAGGGTTAGTTAATGTTTTAATTGTAAATGTACATACGGTAATAGAGTAACTATACTTGAAGAGTTATGAATATATTTTTTATATATAAGGCAAGAAATTCATGTATCGTGCCAAAATGGCGTCTATTTACAAAAGTATATTAATAAATTGATACCACGGATAAAGTATACAGTGTGATTTGTATATTTTCATTTGTGTATTTTTTTTTCGACATGGCAACAAACTCGTATATTATCAAGACGGCTTATTATGTTTACTTAAGTAGATGTCAACAACGTTGCTAATTTAATAAACCATATTATTTCGTCGGTCCCTATTAAAAAAGTCGGATCTGAAATTTGTCATTTTCGGATTATTACGTAAAAGTTATTTAAACACTTTAAAAATTTATACCACAATCACAGTTTATTTTGTTTGTTTGAAAAATTTCGAGATACTCAAGTTAAAAATGACGGATCTACCGAGAGTGTCCGAATAACAATGTCGGTTATTACCAACCGACATTGTTGGCTGGGCGTGGGTAAACAAGATGCGTCGGATCTGACAGTTGCTGCTATGTTCACCGGACAGACAGATGTTTTTATAAACGTTTAGAAAAGTTTCTATAACCCGTATTTTTATTCATTATGGCAAGCAATAGGTCACAGGATATTTGATGAAACATCTTTGATTGCTCGTTCTGAAAAACAGCATTTTGCAGATCCGATTTTTTTAATAGGGACCGACGATTTAATACTGCTAGTCGCTCGCATTTGCATAATATAATTGATAGATACTCAAACAAGTAAAAAATGGTATATTATTGTTTTTTTCAGTGACATTCTTCGCCGATGCATCGTCGAGCAAGTGGCAAATATGATGGTTCTACCCAACAAACTTCCAATCAAACTGAGCGATGCCGTGCCTTCGGATGAACTCAAAATGCCCGAACCCGAGGTAATTGTAATATATTATGTTATTTTGTTTTGCAGTGCGTAAATCGCTTTTGTTGCACTGCTGGTCGGAGGATTGAAGGTTGGCCACGGAAACAGAATCCATGCTGCTGTATCACAAGGTAGGTGGTGGAGTCTCTCACCTTCCGTTACCGTCTGGAATGCGATAATATCCTTTACCAAATCGAACCTTTGTTATGTGGTTGTATCAATGTACGGCTAAAATTCGACGGAGAAATCAATTTTCAAAGCTCCAAATTTGGGATACTTGAGACTATGATACTAGATACTAAAGAAGAACAGGTAGCATGCACGTTGAAAAAGCAGCATTTAGTCCTCTCAGAATACAAGACATGACTCGTAAGTTGGCTGAATACAGGTTGCGCGATTCCAGTATGACCAATCAACTTAAACACTCACTTGAACGTCATTCATCAGTTTTCTGTCGAAGATCAATATTTTTATCATGTTTTATTCTTGTTCTAGGGCGTCCTTCGTATACATGTGGTTGAAGCTAAGAATTTGATGAAGAAAGACATTAGCATGTTGGGTGAGTATTTACAACATCATATTCTCCTTCATAACGAAGGAAAAAATAGTATTTAATACACGTCCTGCATTGTTTGTCATGTCAGCCTGGCAACATGTAGATCTGTCTTGTAGCATCGCTGCATGACGATGAAGGATCGGCCACGCTATGCTTTAGCCACAATGGGAGGTCACTTTTGACGATACTACTCATGCATTCAAATGCAGCTTGGTTCTGCAAACAATCTTATATGTCGATCGACTTTTATTGGCGGAGATAGACATTATTATTTACCCACTTGATTTGAGTGACATGCCGTGCAGTTTATCAATCTCTTGGAGACATTTATCTTTAAACCTACTTTGCGGCTTTCATTTGCAAGCTCCTGCATTCTGTCCTGAGATCATTTGGGTCGTTCGCAAAGATAACAATGTCATCTGTAAAGCGCAAATGACTGAGGTTCATATCAGTGGCGAAAGATGGAGGTAGGCTGTTAAGATTCGACATTAATAATTCATACTAAACTTTGCCAGTCATACTTATTTGTTTTCATTGAAATAAGAATATAATTTGCAAATGGTGCTGGTTAGTTTTTAAAATTCAATTAAACCCTGCATAACCAAACCATAATAGTTTAGGTATGCTATGGGCGATCCTCCAAAAATAGTGCACACCTTTTCAGTCATACTTTTTTGTTTTCGAATACATGTTACAGATGGTGTTAATTAGTTTTTTAAAATTCATTAAGCCTCGCCAATGCAAAACCATAATTGGTAAAATATCTAAAAATGTGTATGTTTTAATGGCATAATTTTAAATATTTTATAGATGAACGAATATTCTTTGACTATTATCTACTATGGCTTGGATTAGGGAGGGTTTCATTAAATTTTAAAAACTAACAGAGTAATTGTAGTCTTAGTTCAATGAAAACAAATTCATCTGACTGACAAAGTTTAATGTGCATTATTTATGTCACATCTTAACAGCCTACCTCCATGCTTCGCCACTGGTATATATTATATCTTCTAGAATAGCCATGAATAGTTTGGGTCAAATATATATAACACATAATATGTGTTATATTATATATGTTGATTCAATGTGCAAATTCTATGATGTCGTAACTAATGAATCACACGAGTTATAACTGAGTCGACGAATAATTATTATTGCTTATTGTTTTACAGGCAAAGGAAAATCAGATCCGTACGCGTTGATCTCGGTGGGAGCTCAGGAATTCAGAACGCCAACCATAGACAATAATATTAATCCCAAGTGGGACTACTGGTGCGAGGTATGTCGACACTTTCACTGCAATACGATCATAGATAGTGAAAAAAACATTTTCAATAATCAAACAAGTTTATTATGTGTGTTATAGATTTACCAGTATAAGTTGTCTTCTTAGTGAGGGCGCTACATGCTAATATTTGGCATATTATTCAGTATTATTACACTGTGATGAACTTGGTTCTGAATTAGAACACTTGACGATTTATATTGGTATATCTATAGCGGTTTTTACAGATTTATCTCGTAGGTAGGAACAAACGATCAAAATAGCTAGGTACCTAATTTTTTTTTTAGTTTGTTGTATATTTTTGTTATCAAATAATATAATTTTAATTGATTTTTGTTTTGTTTATATCTACAGCATTTTGCCTGAAATCTCTTTTTGCATCGTATCATTGCCGTTTGGACAAAAATCAGACCATTGAATGTTTAAAAATATGTGAAAATCAAATTATTGACTCGTTTACTTAGTGTTTATCTTATAATTGACATGTCTTATAAATGGGTACGTCTTATATTCGATGCAATACAGTATTTAACTAAAAACTGTCTTTCTACTGATGTATTTTGTCTAAGCGGTAATGATGTATTCTAGAATATTGATGAATACAATAAATTGTTCACTCTCTTTGCATCATTATTATGCGTAAGTAAATCCTATAGCATCATGTTACTCTATTCAGAATGATTTCTATTGTCCCTTCTTGAAAGAAAACTTATGCACTGTTTTAGAATTTCATTCAATGTTATTTAATACCCAATAGTTAAAAGTATAGTGCGACTACTAAATTGCGACCGACATGCCGTAGTGGCCATTTAGGGAACTAAAAATCCCACACCTCAGCTCTTTTACTTATATCTTTATATTTAGCGCTATCGCTTGTCGGTTACAATATAAAAGTCGCTTTGTATTCGTCTGTTTTATATAATATATATTTAAGGGGTCGTCGATAAGTGATGTCACACGATTTTTTTTACCCTTTGTCATAAAATATTTTATTCATTAAAAATAATCAATTACAGTGTAATGTTTTCACGAATTATGAGTTTTTTGTTACCTTTGTGATCTCACATTTTCAACAACCCCCCTCTTATACCCTTCATTATAAATCATAGCATTGTATCAGACCGCTTCCTCCCTTAGGAAGATAATAATATGTAGTTATGTCATCTTTGGACGATCCCTAACGGTGACTTATAATATCGATAAACATATATTTTTTTGTTTATTAATTAATAACTTTTATGACTTTTATAGCATTAGTCTCAAACTGGGAATAGTTGACGTCTTTATAAATGAACGAAATTCAACATGCGTTTCTGCTAAAAACTATAAAGATTGAATTTTGAATTTTTTTTGAATATTCCTGATTTCTATCTATATTTAAAATTAAATATTTCCCCCCCCCCCCTTATTTTCTTCGCTTCACAGTTTCACATTTGATTGGTAATTATATACCAGTGGCGAAGGGTCGAGTTAGGCTGTTAAGATCCGACATAAATAGTGCACATTAAACTTTGTCGGTCATACGTATTTGTTTTTATTGAACTATGAGTAAGACTAAAATAAAATTTACAGATGGAGTTGGTTAGTTTACATAAATCAATTAAACCCTGCCTAAAGCAAACCATAATAGTTTTGGTATGCTTTGGGCGATCCGACAAAATTGTGCACACTTTTTTATTCATACTTAATTGTTTTCGTTGAATTAGGAAAACATATTACACGATATCTATTGTTGTTGGTCAGTTTTTAAAAACCCATTAAGCCCCGCTTAAACCAAGCCGTAATATAATATAAAAATATTATTTTATCGATGGCCGCGCGACTTAAGCGTCGGCCTATAGCGTCGTGGGTCCCAGGTTCAAATCCTGGGTCTGGCAAACACATATTTTGTTTTTCAATTTGTGTTTGGAGTCAAGAGTATGGGCCTAATAGGTTGAGCAAGTGGCTGACATTCATTTTTCGTAAAACCAAAATCTGTTAATACAAACCTCCACTCTGTGGAGGCCCATATGATCCTATTAAGATCGGACATGGTCGAAAGAAAAGAAAATAAAACATCCAAAATTATGTATGATTTAATGTCATAATTATAGATATTTTATAGATAAACGAGTATTTTTTGATTATTATCTATTATGGTTAGGCACGGTTTAATTGAATTTTAAAAACTAACGAACACCATCTATAAATTGTAGTCTTAGTTAAATGAAAACAAATACATATAACTGACAAAGTTTAGTATGCACTATTTATAGTGGATCTTAAAGACCTACCTCCACCCTTTGCCACCATTATATACAATATAATGCAGTATAGTAGAATAACAAGGCAATGCTATGTTGAATACAAGCATCCTATGGGTAATGACTGTAGAAGAAATTCGGTGAATACTAGACTTGAATTCGGTAAGAAACGATCTCTCATGCGAAGATATTGAAGAAACTTTCTCTACTAGACGGAGTCCAAATATATTATGAAAGTGAACTTATACTATCGACTGAGGGTACTTGATAGAATTCGAATTAAAATTATAATTAATTTAAGTTTAATACATGTCCATTCGAATCGTTTTTTTTTTGTGACCAGGGTTTCGCCTTTTGGCGTCTTCAGGCACTAGGCATATTGGCAAATTCACAACTGACACAGAATAATAGTTACTTTTGCCATTGATTAGTGTGTGTGTAGTGTCTGAAGATGGTCGCAATATGTAGCCAGATAACAATTCGACAATCCTGGTCAGATACATTTCACTCGCGGTGGGTGCAATGGAATAAAGGGCACTGTTCTACTAATTTTCATACAACTGTGAAGGTTTGGACGAGTTTGTGTTTGATGTTACATAGAAAAATTCGCTTCAGTGTTTGTGACACCACAGATGGCTCCATCTGGCAGATGAATGGTTTATTCAACATCTTTGGATTTACAAGTATTACAAGATAGATTTTTTTACGAGTGAATATTTTACATCCAATCAAGGCAAGCATTATTCGAATTGATTCAAATGAACTATTATTACCCATTGTATGGCATACGACTATAGCGTACTATTTTCAATGCAAAGCAACATTATACATTCGTTTGAATGCTTGTTTTCTATTGGCGCATCTAATATATATTTATTATAAACTGTTTTTTTTTAATAATATGTAATAATACCCAAGCGATGACATCTACCCCCAATTATTTCAAGTAAGTCGTTAGGTGTGTTTATGCGATAACATGTTAAGCTATTAGGATTTGCAATCACGGGATTCCGCTCGATCTCTGCATACCGAAATCCCGGAATTGAAAATGTATTAATCCCGGGATTTTTAGATTGCTTTTATATGATTTTTTTTTTTGAAAAAAAAGACTTATACTGTACATCTCGTATGTTTCACGGAATTATGAGATCGGTGCTGAGGATTAAACAAGTACAAGTGATAAATAATTACTCACTTTTTACATCACCGACTTAGGAGCTTATCCCATGATAATAGTGTATAAAATGTCATTATCATTTTTATAGTAACCGTATGTAATTGAAATGTTTTAAACATTAATAAATATATTAAATATTTTTGCATGTAATAATAAAGCAGCAATATTTGAGAACAAGACTTCATTTACAGAATGTTAAAAACGTTTATGTAGATTTAAAAAAATGTAAAACCCTGTCCGATCCTAATAAGATCATATGGGCCTCCACGAGTGGAGGTTATATTAACAGATTTTTGTTTTTACAAAAAATGAATGTTAGCCACTTGCTCAACTTAATAGATCCATACTCTAATTCAAACACACATTGAAAAACAACATGTGAGTTTCCCAGACCAGCGATTCAAACGAAAACGTAATGAAAGACCATTTTGTGGAATTACTGCCAAAAGTTGGTAAGTCTCGAAATCATGTATCTAAAATCAGGCATAATGCTAATTTATTTGTGCTGTATGTGGATGTTCTATACATCGGATGACCTTAAACTTTTTTTAGCAATATTATTTATATATTATATACACATAATCCGTTGTTAACTCTAAATACTTAAATTTTCGACATCTACATACCAACTTTTGGCAGCAACAAAACAAGATATTAACAAAATGTTATAAAACAGTCACATGTTATTTAACTATCAAGTTGATTTACTTAACTTGGTAACTGCTGTACTTGTATTCGTTCAATCCTCAGCACGTCCATTATAAAACTTCACATTAACTAAATTATCAATTAACAGAGTGCTGCTACGTAAATGTAAAATTTATGTTATTTTTTGTTATTAATATTATAAATTAATATTATTTCTGTACCAGCCATTTCACTTGCTTTTTGTCTAATCCCGGAATTAGAAAATACGAATACCAGGATTGGACAGTAGTAATGCCGGGATTAGAACATTATTGATCCCGGTATTGACAATGTCTGGAATCGCAACCCCAAGTAGCTAAATAGGTTTAGGTCCATGAAGCAATAATTAAATACACTTTGAATTATGTAATTCAAATTACAAAATGAAGATCATTTTTATACATCCGGATTGGTTATTATGACAAAGAGAAACAGCTAGGTAGATAGAATTGGGTTATTATTTTTGACAACTTCAAGGTAATTAGAGCTTTTAACTTGGTCATTTTCAGCACTTTTGTGTTGTATATGATTGCCTGGGTTCGAATCCTAGCTAAGTATACTTATTGAGGCGAAGTGAAATGATACTGTAATGCTACTAGGGACATCCAGTGACAGAGTTATGAAATATTCAATTTATTATTATAATATACTCAAAACAACCTTTAGTTTTGTTATAATATCAATATAAATAAAAAGGATTTCAAGTTGAAGACATTTTTATTTTCTAGAGTAATTTTTGTTTTATATTAAATAAAGTTTATAGTTTGAAACACCTTGATACAAACTAGACACAACTGCAATTGTCATTCACAAAACACATTATGTACCTTCGCACACACTGTTGATGCAACATTGTTAGTTGGAAAAGCATCATAGGGCACACGCAACATTGTTGGTAGCGTTCACCATGAATGTCGCTGATGTATTTAGTTCAAAATATTGTTGCCACCATGCACAATCCATACTATTCGTAGTTCACAAGTTGCTTTTAAAGCTAGTTCAACGAACTGCAGTGCCGGCACAAAGATGGCAACGAAAATGGTCGACAGTGATCATTATGAAATGCCATTTCAAGTACATATCGTCACTGTTCTGGCAGAAGACACTAATTCGAAAAAATGACATATCGAGTTAGTTATACCAAAATGTTCCTTATTTCAAACTTTACCGTCTGGAAACCTTCTTAATAAATAAACAGTCTTTATTTTAAAGTCATCCTTTTTACGATTACTTAATAAACTCACATGATAGACCATTTCAAACATTTTAACAACTTCAAAGTCAAATTACTCAAAACTAGTATTCTCCAGTTAGTGTGTTCTGCCAGAACAGAGACGATATAATGAACATGAAAAATTACTAATTCAATGAAGACATAAAACAAAGAAAAATAATTGGTGTTTATAATATTTAAATAAATTATAGGGTAATGCTAACTCAACTCACATAAGCGGAATATATCAATATTAGAAGTGATTTGTTTGAACATAGATATTGCCCTCCCAATTGGCATTATTAATGACAGGTTAGTTATACACCTTGGGAGAAAAAACAACTGATGCTTCTGATTTCTATCAACACTACAAAGAATGGCAGTTTCTATTTTTTAGACTGCTTATAAGCCAGAAAAAATATGTAGCAAAATATAGATATCTTTTAGACTTAAACTACAGTATGTAAGCATACCTAAGAGAAAGTCAGTAGGATAGTATCCATTCAGCCTCAATCAAGTAGAGGAATCTCAAAAATTTCTTTGGACCTTCGCCACCATAAGGCTGTACTTCAACTGACGCAGGGCCCAGACAAAAGACTCACACTCTTGAATGTGTCCTATATGTCTGCCATTTCTTAATTTCTTAAATGTCAATAAAATGCTCTGGGATCCGTCCACACACGGACCCGATTGGCCACGCCGACTTGATATCAACCAAGGCCAATTTTGAGGGATTTGAAAAATTTGCTGCGTCAAATGGAGTCGGAATAATTCATCACTTTCAACGCCTAACTCCTCTGTTTCGGCAGGGTTTCAGTACACGGGTACAGAGGACACTTCATGTCATTATGACAAGAGCAAGTCAGATTCATTTTTATTTTCTAAAACTCTTTCATTAAGCACCGAGATGCACGGATGCTACATCAGTTCCGTGTAGCTTTGTTTCGGGACAAGGAAGTGTAGTACTAAAATCTTTTCAGTCTGACACATTTATAGTGACATGGAAGGCGGCCGTGCACAAATCGTTATCTCAAATCTTTTTATAATCAAGTTTTAGACGTTTCGACTATAATATGAATCAAGTCACATCTGTGTGAGCAATAGTAAATGTAATATTGTTCAGAAGCATTTTTGAGTTGGGATTATGTTGGTGTCAAGTCAAATGTCAGTGTGCATTGCGCCTTATCGGTATATTTTCACGCGAATTGTATCAATTTATATGTTTCATAATTCTGTCACTAGATGTCCCTAGTAGCACTACAGTGAGGCATTATGGTTCAAATAGTGGCTAGGGTTAATAACGGTATCGGGAACGGATGCAGTGATGGATGGTCGTAGTAAAAGGGTGCAAAATTATACAAATTGTTAACTTAAAAAATGATATAAATATCTCCATTTCTAAAAAAGATTTTTGTCGTTAGTTAAAGAGTTATACTGATTTTTGATTGTAAATGTAAAAAGATATATTAATTTGTCTTGAGTGGTGATTCCCACAGTTTTTTGGTTTTACAACATAATATATCATTCTGTTGTAAAACCTCAGAGAACTGTTTCACACATTATATTAGGTTGGGTAGAGTAGTAAAAAAATAACTTCACTTTGTATCTGTCTTACTGGTTATATACAATTTTCTCTATCTTTCTTCGACATTTCAGACTCGTTGCAAAGGCTATTCACAAGAGTGAATGTAGTAAAGTGTAACTGAAACATCTAGGAAAATAAGAAGAACACACGGTGGTAACTGAAAAACGATAGACGATAACAACTAACTGTGAAAGTCTCAAACAATACAGGATGCAATTTTGTTAGTGTTTCTGAGTTTGAATTATGTTTGTATTGAACTGTTTGTCTGTGTTCAGGGTGCGTAATAGTTTTATACCCCATTTACACGTGCATGGATTTACTGCTGACGGTATGTATTATCATTATTATATAGGCCATAACAAGAAAATTCATGTGTAAACTTGTATTATCATGCAAGTTGCAAGATTGCATGCATGAATCAAAAAATTTCGGAAGCTTCTAAATTTTCACGTGACAGTTGAGATTTGTTCGATATATGCGCCTGCGCAGTAGAACGACAGTGGCGAACCTGCCGGTAAAAAACAAACTAGACCGCGACTCATTTTGAGGTTAACTGATTTTCACAACCAGTCAACTAGTACTATAAAAAGACAACAGTCAGCACTTTTACATGTAAACAGTTATTATCGCGATAGTTATTGATAAAATACACACTATTGCTGCAAGTAAATCCATGCATGTGTACAGGCGCTATTATGTACGAGGGTGGGTCAATAAGTCCTTAGAAAAGCCGACAGGTGGCGCGACTAGTACTGTAAGCGGTTTGTTTTCATGCAGTGGCACTACCGATTCAGTATGCTGCGAATTTTCAATCAGATTGGTCGGGTTGTTGTGTGTTTCTCGTACATTTAAAAAAAAAATTTGCTTGTGGAAAATGGAAAAATGGAAAATGGAGAAAAATGAGTTTAGAGCTGTTATTAAACATTTTAATATAAAAGGGTTAACAGCAAAGGAAATAAAAAATGAGTTGGATTTAGTTCACGGCATATCTGCTCCTTCACTTGCAACTATTTATAACTGCTTAAATGAATTTAAACGTGGTCGTACATCAACAAAGGATGAACCACGCTCAGGACGTCCTGTAGAGGTGACTACACCAGAAAAGATCAATAAAATCCACGATATGGTGTTAAGTGACCGAAGATTAAAGTTGAGTGAGATAATTGAGGTTACAGGGATCTCAAAAGGTAGCGTCATTTCTATTTTACATGACAAATTGGGCATGAAAAAAATTTCTGCAAGATGGGTGCCGCGTTTGCTCACAGTCGACAATAAACGCAATAGGGTGGTGGCCTCTAAAGCCCTGTTGTCGCTCATGCAACGCAATCCGGATGAATTTTTTCGTCGCTTTGTGACTGTAGATGAAACATGGATACACCACTATACTCCCGAGACGAAAGAACAGTCAAAGCAGTGGATTGCGAAAGGCGAACCATGTCCAAAGAAGGCGAAAACCGTAAAATCAGCTGGTAAGGTTATGGCTACAGTATTTTGGGATGCACGTGGAATTATTTTCGTTGACTATTTGGAAAAAGGAAAAACAATAACAGGGGATTATTATGCATCTTTATTGGACCAGCTAAAAAACAAAATTGAAGAAAAACGGCCTCATTTAAACAGGAAAAAAATCCTCTTTCATCAGGACAATGCCCGTGTTCACACATGTTTACGATCAATGGCTAAAATTGAAGAATTGAAGTTCGAATTGGTCGACCACCCACCGTATTCACCAGATTTAGCCCCCAGTGACTTTTTCCTTTTCCCAAACTTAAAAAAATGGCTAAGTGGACAACGTTTTTTTTCAAATGAAGAAGTCATCGATCGGACAAATGCTTATTTTGAGGACCTTCCGAAAACTTATTTTTCTGACGGCTTAAAAAAAATTGAGAAACGTCTAACCAAGTGTATTGAGCTCCAAGGAGATTATGTTGAGAAATAAAAAAAAAATACAAAAATAAAAACTGTTTTAATGCTTTTTTCTAAGGAATTATTGACCCACCCTCGTATCATTGTACTGCTGAAAAACAAGACACAATGACAACATAATGTCAAGATGTAACCACAATAATTTATTGTTAAAAAATATATATATTTACAATCAACAATTAGGTGAACTCATTTTAAACCTGCGGTGACCACATTGTGATAACAAAGAATATATTTATCATTTATTAACACCGGGTTTTAAATAACGTATATTGTTTTTGTCAAATGTATCAATAGATCTAATATATTATTTATTATTAGTCAGTATTTAAAAAAATAATTTTTATAAGAATCGCTGGTCAATTTATTAATTATTGTACTGTCATTTACTTGGGAGATAATGGTTTTAAAAAATATATTTTTTTGTTAATTCTACGATATTTGATTACAAGGAACGAAGTAGATATGTTTAACACGATTCCCCTTCTCTTTCTGACATGATTTGTGAGTTACAAGTGTTTATCATCGGATCATTTTGAAGATGGGTTTATAGTCCGAGATATCGAATATAAATCACACATATATCGTAGAATTAACAAAAAAAAACTTAATTTTAAAACCAAATACTGACTAAGTGTTATCTGGGGTTGCCTTTAATTAGCATGAATTATAAAATTTGAAAGCCTCCAATTAATACATTAAAATTAATAATTCTCATCCAAATACGCCACAAAAATTTATAATGGAAAATTAATATTTTCCTTATCCCCAAAAATTTATAAAATATTAATATTAATGCTTCCCATGTCCACCAAAAATGTATTAAGTAGGTAGTGACTATTTGTTCACAGTTGCCAGAGAGCCAATAATAATTAATACTATCGACTGGGGTTACTTGATACTGGGGTTGTTTGTATTACTTTACTTGAATCGTTCTTAGCGACCCAGGTTTCGCCATTCGGCATTTCAGTTACTATGTATTCGATGTCGATTCAAATGGAATATTGTTAAACTTAAATCAATTAGAGCTTAGAGTATTTTATGTTATATACAGGTAATATCTGTAATCGATGATAAATGAAACTAGTTTCTGACACATTAGCCTTTAGGGCCCATGTGGCAGGTGTTTGAATGTCGAAAAAGGAGAATCTTGTGTATCGTTGGAAGCTGAGTCTGAACTATCTGTAGATTTTGTAGGAAAGATATCGAGGGTATACTGACAGAACGCATTATTTCAGTTTTTGCTGTTTTTCTGTTTTAAATTCCAAAATGTATACAATTTTACGCTCTGTCCTGGTAAAACGCACAAAGGCATAGGATATAATCGTGAGAAAATAGAAACATTATTAAATCATATTGTTATTTTTTTATTCTGATAGAAAGCATGATAATGACCTAATGCGTTCTGCCTATACAAAATACAGGACTTGTAACATGTCGTATATTGTGTTTGCCATAAAGGTTAGTCTTTATAATGTAGAAAAAATGTTTTTAAATCATAAAAAAATCTACGTGGGAGAACGCTTTGAAAAAAAATTAAAGTCCTTTTTGCGATTATCTCAGAACTTGTTTTAATGAGTTAATGCTTTCTGTCAGTATACCCTCAATATATAATGTGTCATTATTAGGCAATATCTTTTCTCATCCTAGAAATCAACATTTTACTAAACGCCGTCATAAGAACGTCGGTGAATATAAAATACAGTTAGTACTTTTGAAATTATTCTTTGGTCAGCATGCATAGTATACATTTAATTTAATTGTTATCTAATATTATATAGTGAAACTAGTGCGGATTTGCTACTCTTCTAAACAAAGATAATGCAATTTTTTAAGTTCTTTTATCTCGAAAAGTAAGTCAACAACACCCATTACATTCGTATCCGAAAACTGTCCATGAAGAATCTATTAGTGAGGGTTCCAATTTGATGGAGTCATTAAGAAAAATGTTAGTTTTAAAAAAAAAACATTTTATGTTTTAAGTACTGGACCGCCCCCAAATTTTATTAAAACGTATTTTTACCGCATTAGCAGCTGTAAACTGTAATTTCAAGTATGGATATACGGAAAATAGGTGACAAGGCTTTTTAAGCAAGAGAGAAAAATGTTACAGATTATTGCTTATATTTTTGTATTATGCGATGATATTCGGTACTTTTCATTGGAGTTTGCAATTGACTCTTAGAATTTTATGATAGTTCAATATACATCTATGTAAGTTCAATACCGCGGAAGAACTATTTGTCAAAATGTTCAGGAGTGATAAAAAAACCTTGCAATTTCATTAATAAAAAAGATAAAAAATAATCTTAAATGCGGTTTATCGTGTCTTCCTGTTTTATATTAGAAAATATATTTTTACTATCGTATACGTCTATGCAAGTTAAGTTGTGTGGATTATTTTGTAAATCAGTTGGACCTTACGCGGTCTTGTCTTAATTTCAAAATTATAATGCACCAATCAATGCGGCTTGTGCCGTTTAACCAAGAGCGCCAACAATACGTATTTTGAACATATCGGCTCATACGCGGTATTGAACTTACATAGATGATATCATTATCTTAAGGTTCATTCTTTGCCATTTAATAAATGCTTGTAATTATTTTAGCTAGTTAAATTTTCAGGAGTAGTTAAAGGTCAGGTTAGGTTGCAATTGCAAATCCGTTTGAAAAAATATATATCAAAATATTGAAGCTTCTGGCAATTATGTACAAAGTCACTCCGATGGATGATTGTTGTTAAATATTGGAAAATCTATTGTTTATTTCATTCCTCATGTTTGGTTTAATTTGGAAACCCCCCCTCCCCTCTTTCTGTTGTCGTCATTATTTGTGTGTTTTCTCTTTTTGTTTTGTTTTTGGTTTAACCCTAAATTCGTTGCGCGCGATTCTGAACGTACCGACAGGCGCCCATCCTCTACTCGTCAGGGCAAACTTTGATCGTTAGTATTTGCGATCAGGACGATATAAGCACCACGGACGAGCCGCTCGGAAGGTTGGTAGCTTTGGGACAAAATTGGATGACTCTGGTAATCTGAAGACTCGGAGGATTACGACATAATATAGTTTCAATTGACTCAATAGTATTATATTCACAAATGCCCATTTTCTCTCATCCCTTTTTGCATTTTTTGATTGCGTTCCACGTTCAGAGTTCTGCGTTCTTTGTAGTTTATGGACTTTATCAAAACTGTGCACACAGCAGGCAGTCAGACCGCGCCGGTCCACACACTACAAAGAACGCAGAACGCTTGCACGCTCTCTGTCTGTTCAAGCCCTAAAGGATATAATCTGCAGTTACAAAATTGCATAGTTTGCGTTTTTATCTTTGGAAAAAGGTAAAAACTCACAATTTTTTTTTGTGTGGACTGTTTTAAGAAAAGGATTTAACACACAAAAAATCAAAATGTATTTATATCATTATTATATTAATATGTCGACACCACATAAAAGGTTGTAACTAGGTTTTTGGCTATTTTGACTTGAATGCCTTTTATCAACTAAAAAATTCTAATTTCAGAATTAAAAATAAACATTGTAGTGTAATTAAAATTTATTAAAATCGTACTACTGAAAAGTACCATTTTGAAGTTCCGGCCTTATATGTAGGAGATGTCGATATATACATTTTTAAGTAATGTGAACTAAAATCCTCCGAGTCTCAGATGTATGAAAGGTAGTTGTGTGGTAAATGTTGATCTAATTGGATATTTAAAATCATCTATTCGGCCATTAATAAATTATTAGCTTTCTTCGTAACCGCGCAATGCCTCACTTTCTATTATTTCACATGTTATTTTTGAAAGAAAGACGAACGAATGTACTTATGGCATTTTAGACCGATTATGGTTCGAGCGTAATAGACTATTAATATATTAATACCAATGAAAAATTAATATGGTGACGGTATATTGTTGGCAACACTGTAACAAAGGTAAGCACTGCATGTTTGTGAACGCACTGTAAAATTTGGGCACAATTTTTAAAATATATCATAACAAAAATGGTGATATTTTACAATAAATATTTACTTATAATGGGCTATATTAGATGGGTTTCGCCCAACGTTAATCGGTTACATGTAAATTGTATGGAAAACATTTCACCGTGGCACAGTTCGCCGTGAGCTTTATTGTTGGAAAGAGATGAACGTATACTATATGGTCTCCAATTTTATTAGATTCAATATGAACATTAATTCAATTTTCATAGCTGATTTTGGCAAAATTCATGAATTCAAGAATGAAAACCTAACCTAACCTAACAAATAATCCAGTACATCTGCTATTTTCAAAATTTGTTTGCTGCTGGCTTCCTGTAAAGTGTAAACCGACAAAAACCGTGTTTTATTTATGTCTGTACTATACGACCCTAAGAGGTTGGACGGTCTTTAATATGCGGCCATATATTTCCGATATAACATTTCACGGTGAGAAGTTTCCGGACACGACGTTAATCAAGATAATAAAACAATTTAAAAAAATTAGTTTTGTTTTTAAAAATATTTATTGTAAATTATAATAATTTTTTATGGTATATATGGGTTTTTTTCATTGCATGGCATGTTTGTTTAATCCAATATATTAATTAATAATTCCCATGTTGATCCTTTAAAAATTTACCTATTATAGAATTAAACTAAAAAAAATAACATTAATTTTAATAACGATTCAACCCTAATTTTAAGAAAAATTATAGATAGGTAGGTATATAATATAATAAATAAATCTAGAATGACAGGAGCTAGATGATATTGAATGTACTGCAGAAGCCATCTTAGATGCTATGTTGTGCTATGCTATGCTAGTATTTGAATTTGGAATGACACATAGTCCTAGTGCATGTTCGAATGAACTGCATCTTTTATGAAATTATTTTTAAGCTTCTGACATATTATTTTATATTAATTAATAATGTTTTTTTTTTACAGCTTTTTATGATTTTATTTTAGTTGTCCACGAACACGACATGACTTAGAGGTGAATCAGTATAAAACTCCATAAGCAATTGACGCTATAAATGTAATTTGTATGGGTTTACATTGTACAAGTAGAACCTCGATATAACAGACAAAATATCCGGTTGAATGTGAAAATTGTTAAAAACATCATGTTAATATTATACATATTTAATTAAATTCAAGTGTCACTGCTTATAAACAATATTCTGCGTATGATAATCATGTTATACCCCTCGCACTCAAATTCGATTCATAGTGCCGTCCTGCTCGTAGACTTAACGAAGCACTAACGTTTTCAATGCTGGTCGCTAATTCACACAGCTGCACAGCAGTTTAATTTGTTTATTCGAATTGAATAGATGTATTTATTACTCCATTCTATAAGTTTATAATGGTTAGAAGTAGGTGAAGGTGGTCCTGGGTATGACATCATAACCGAAAGTGAAGTTATGATTTTGGACAATGAGGATGGAAGTGAAGATAGCGAGGAAGAAGAAACGACATGCCTAAAAACAATGTTATCAGTGATAAGATCACATCTCGGCGATCTAATAACATATATTGACTATTCATCAGATACCATGAGCTCGTCAGACTTCAAAAGTGCAAACGAAACTTGATTCTTTTTTCAAAGCAAGATTACCAAAAGCAAGCGTGTCAACCTAGGGATGGCAGGTTATATGAAAGTATGGTGAAGCAGGCAAGTATGGTGAAAAAGTATGGTGAGGCAGGCTGGTAATCGATTTGCGGCAAAATTTCTATGTTAACCTTATATTATATGGGTACGTTATAATGACCAAAGTAAATCCTCCGTGATGCTCTGCATTTTTTTTATCACGTCGCTATTTCTCGTAAGTTGTCGGCTATTGTTGTGGCCTGCTTCATTCAGTTGTATGAGAAAGCCGATTCCTTGCCCCTCTTTTTATTTAATACCTCTATGGTGTCAACATTGAACATTAACATCACTCCACAACGAGTGTGTGTATACGAACATCCGAAGACGAATAAACACGATTTTGTTTGTGTTTTTATATAACAGACT
This sequence comes from Rhyacophila brunnea, assembly GCF_057557595.1. Taxonomy (NCBI): domain Eukaryota; kingdom Metazoa; phylum Arthropoda; class Insecta; order Trichoptera; family Rhyacophilidae; genus Rhyacophila; species Rhyacophila brunnea. The sequence continues at coordinate 21,162,364 of NW_028232904.1, read as the reverse complement.
TTTGGCTTTATTGGACATCTCTCACCCGCATTAGTCCGTTATATCGAGGTTCTGCTGTATTAGTCAATTTTTTTTACACTGTTTCATCTCTAACTGTACACTTATTTTGTACACAATCAAACAAAATAATACAAACACTATGAATTTGCATTGTATACACAACATTAAAATTTATATACACATTTTTACAATGTATATTTACACTATGTGTATATTGATGGCTCAGTTCCATAGTATGATAAGTCAAAAATTTCATGTTTTGAGTTATATTGGTATATCACTCCACTTCAGTTCCACAAAATTACAACTCGAAAAAATTACTAGTTCTTGTAGGGGCAATGTTTTTGTCACTTTTCTATAAGTCAGTATGGTGAGTCAAAACTTTGATCAGCCATTACTCAAAACTACTAATTCCTAGTTGTAACACTATAGAACTGAGCCATCGATTATGTGTGTAATGTTTAATATGTTACAAACCATGTCATTATTGGTCAATTATTTTTACACTCGCACAGTCAAAATATTATTATTTAATTTTTATACAAATATTTTATTATTGCATTTTTATAATAAGTAATGAATGAATTAATTTTTTTCAATATGATTTATAACAATTTTTTAAAAATATCAACGGTAATGGGCCCTTCTGTTCTATTGATCTCTGTCTTTATGGATTTTGGGGCCTTTTTTTTAAATTAAATTTCTCAGTGACGAAAATAATGCTACTAAAATTTTTATTATATTTTTTTTGTTAACAAAGGTCTGCCTGGACTGAAATGGGTCATCACAGTTTCAACCATGTAATTTTTTTTTACATAGAATCTGTCTAATTTGTCGTTTTCTGTGGTAATTGCAGAAAATACAGTAATGTTTGTGCTTATGGTTTCCATTTCTACACATGTTTACAAAACGTGTCCTCGGACATGAATTATCATTTGTTTGCAACAATTTCCGTTGCAAGGCCAGTGTCACATTGTGTGAACGAACCTTAAGAAAATTACCATTTTCACTCCAAAGTAGAGTGAAGATCATATCGACCGTGTTTAGGAAAAAGGGCGTAACCCTCACTTACAGGAGGGGCAAAAAACCTTTTTTGAATGATTTTAGTTTAATATTTTTTTTAAAATAGGCACAGGCATTGGGTGCATGATGATTGATGATTGATGATTTGGTGTAATATATTTTCGATCTAATAATAATTAAAGAAGTTATTACAGAAAAATTATTAAAATTGAGGGTAAATGCTTTTTTCCTTAAATTAAAACTTAATTAACCTCAATTAAAACCTGAATTTAGATAATAATTCAGCTTTTGCGGCTTACTTCCTTTTTATAGAACGTGTATTTAGTTGTATACATTGTTAATATCTAATAAAAGCACTTTTCGAAAAATCGAGGGTTACGCCCTTTTTCCTAAACACGTACGATATTAACAGATTTTTTACGAAGTATTGTAGTTAGCCATTAGCCCAACCCATTGGATCTGACACACATACTTTTTTCCCAGCCACAGTTTCAAACTTGTGACCCATGACTTCAGAGACAAGCGCTCTACTAACTAGGGCACCTTCGGTATAAGTTATTTAATACTATATTTGAATCTCGATTATCAGATTCGTATGAACATCGCAAAAACGTATATGTGAATGCCAAATTTATCATTATTCATTACCGTTAATATTCTGGGTGATCAACGTTCTACTATTTTTCCCCTCTTTCTCCCGCCATGTCTCTACACCCGTTATGCGGGTATATACTGTGGCATATCGAACATTGGACGCCTTTCAAAAGTGTGTTCAGAATGTTCCATGACCAACTTCCTAGGACCTTTTTGCTTGTCCATTACTAGAATGTGCGTGATACATTTTCTGATGTAATCTATTACGGTCAAACCACGATGAAAAGAGATCTTGTTGCTGAGGAATTTTGTCTGACTTAAGAACTTCTTTTTAACTGACGTATTGGCGACCTGCAATTCACCATGTAAACAAGTAACAGATTCAATTGGGCCAAGATGAATGATCTTGGAGTCAAAACCACGGTTTATGTTTAATAACTGAGAAATCCAATGGTCTGGATTCATTCTGATTATCTCCATGTGTCACTTTTATTGTTCTGGATTATCGAGGCTCTACTGTAGTTGAGTTTGAATTTACTTAACCAATGATACTCTGCAAAAGTGTAGTAAATGGGAACGATGAATTCAAGCATTACTGATTTTTTTTGCTTTACCAAGAGACTTGAATCTATGTATTTATTATGTTTGATATTAATGTCAACTTTTGACATTTGCGTTACGAATAAACGTCACGCATTTACAACTGCGTGGTATTTATAATTTCCTTAGAGACTCCAATTCAATAAACAATATGATTACTAACAAGAAAATACATGTTTACAATTACGTGTGCATTGATAAATAGCGTAGCGTCCTTACGATGCTCGATTCAATGTACAATACGACAAATAACAAGAATTACATCACATTTTTTCAAACACGTGTGTGTATGCGTAGCGCTAATGGGACGTTCTGTTTTCAATCGGTTCTACGGAATGTTCAATAAAACGGTTTTGCTTTTAATGGACTCCAGGCACAGATAAGTTCTCGCAAGAGGCAGTGCGTTGGTTTCGAGCTGTGGGACTGGGACCCGGGATTTCCCGGAACTCAAAACGATGACTTTCTGGGCAGGTCTGTCCAATACAATCACACTCTATCATTGCGGGACTTCTCTTTCTAACCTATACCTTCTCTTGTGTTTACTAATCAACTATCTCTCTCTTGACTATTATTATACTCTGTTCATTGAGGAGATGACAACAATTATTACATATTTTCAATTTTCACTTCGTACCTGAATCTCTTATCATGTGAATTATGAATTCATTACCAAAAATTGTACCATTACCAAACATGATAAAGAAAACCTTCTTCTATAGAAATGTAGCCTAAATATATTTTAAAATTGAAGCAGAAAACGACCCATGCTCTATTAATTTTCATACAAACTATGTAGCGATAAATGAGCATTTTATTGAGCCTTGCTTGTTAAAAAAATGTCACTAATGACACACTGGAACTTGCTTCAGTGATTTTTGAAGGACTTCACCTGGCACAAGAAGGGTTTCTTCAATATCTTTCAATATAACTATACTGTATTAATAATTGGATACGATACTTTGAACTGGTCATAAGAAAGCATAGGATTGGGGCTAAGCAAAACAAACCGATACGACAGAAGCATTGTTATCACTGTCAGCGATAGCATAGTTATTCATTCAAAATAATAAAAAGATAACATCACAAAGTATATTCTATGTTCAACGTTCCACTGTTCTATCTTTAAAAACAAAAAAGTTCAATCAAAAAATGTTACTTTTTTTGTCACACAAATTCTTTACACGTCGTTTTCTCAACTTTATGATTTTGTGGATAGGCTCCCTTGACATCTAGGGCGACAATATAGATGTGTATTCTATAAAATAAAACAGTGTGTATGAGTTCAGACCCGTACAAGTCTAAAAATAAGATAAATCAATACGTTTTAGGAGAGCCAAATAAAGATTGAGTTTTGGAGAATTTCAATTTTACTAAATCAGCAGTTTCAGTTTGTCTTATCGCTTTTCTCCATGATGCATATATGCGTTATGATTAATTTGGCATATTTAATCAATTTTTCAATATTTTAGACTTATTGCAATTTCTCTTCTACCCACAGAATTATTCTGTGACATTTCCTCTGTTATCTGTCATCACCGTTGCCACAGCACTATAAAATTTGCAATATTCTTAATTGCGTAAGTAAATATTTTTTTTTATCTCTCAGCAAAATTCTATCTTCTCATTGAACAGAGTATAGCATATTCTATTTCGTGTTTCTCAGTCTATTGTTTTATACTAATATTTCTCTCTAATCTATTTATTACTTAATTACTTTTGGGTGTCTTTACAATCTAATTACCGGATTGGTGTTTTACATTATATTCGTCAAATGACAGATTTGATTGTGTCACGACAATTTTGCTGTATATTTTTTGGGATTCCACGCAATGAAAGCAGCTCTATATATTTGTACATTCGTGATAAGTCTGCCAAAAATGTTCGTACAAAAACCCAACTTTAATGAGACTCAGAACACTGTCATATTAAATGAAAATCATTCATTTAATTATAAAAGTTGAAACGTTCCGCTGATTAGATTGTAATGACGTTAACTGGACGCCTTTATGTATTTACAGATCAAGAAACCTTCTTAATTAACTCAAAAAATATATTAAAATCAGTCAGGGTGCTTCATTCAAAGCTCTCTGAAAGTAATATGAACCAATAGTGTTGCATCGCTGAATTTTCTTTACGCCGGCTACAAACATGACTGCAAACTTGCGCAATTGTTTTGCACATGCACACATGACCATATCGTCACCTCAATACTACACATACAACAATAATAACTCGATTTTCACTGTTTTTGAGAATAACTATTGAATATGATTCTACATTTCCTTCTCTACAAAATGATAAAAGTAGGTAAGTTAATGGGCACTGTATTAATTTTGTGTTTGAAAATATTAGATAACTTTAAAACCATAAATGCATTTAATATATAAAATAATATATCTACAATATTTATTCATACAATTGAACATTATTTTAATTGTTCCCAATTAGACAAGCACTATTTAAAAAAAATATTTTAAATAATAACTATAGCCTAGATTTAGGTATGTTGATCAAGCAAATTAACTATTCATTAAAATTATCTAGTTGTAGTATTGAGGTGATGATATGTATGATGACATTGCACAAATATTTTGAATATTCTCACTGTTCTGGCAGAAGACACTAATTCGAAAAAATGACATATTGAGTTAGTACCAAAATGTTCCTTATTTCAAACTTTACCGTCTGGAAACCTTCTTAATAAACAAACAGTCTTTATTTTAACGTCATCCTTTTTACGATTACTTAATAAACTCACATGATAGACGATTATTTCAAACTTTTTAACAACTTCAAAGTCAAATTACTCAAAACTAGTATTCTCCAGTTAGTGTGTTCTGCCAGAACAGAGACGATATTATGTATTTGACTTACTTAAATGTATACTTGTACAGGAATAACTGAACGTGTGTATCAGAGACTTGCACAAGTCTGAATCAGTCATGTTTCTTTTATTGAATTTTTCAATGACATGGTTCAAGAGTAAAGTGGCACGACTCAAGTATGCAATTGCATTCGTAACAGGCTTTATTCAAGAGTTGAAGGTTTTTGCTATGGCTGGCATTCTTTGATTGAGGGTACTAGTTGCAAATTCAGTTGTCTCCATAAACCTGAATGTATTCAGAAGAATCCCCAAAATCTGCATGTTACACAAGGGCGTGAGGGTATATTTTCTCAAGTCTGGACTGGAATCATACTTTCCACAGTCGAATTAAAAGAAATGTTTGTAATATGCCTAAGAGGTAGGACAACGCAGAGCGGACAACGCAAATGGACCTAATAATTTAGACCGTCCTAACTACCTAACTGTTTTTACATCTAATATCCTCAATTGCAATGTCTTTTGATCTGTCAATGCATATTTTGGTCCAATTATAACCTATTTTTCTTCTATAAAATCTATCAAATTATTTACTAATATTCTTGCTTTATATATTCCATTTTTTTATCATTTTTATTTTGTTTTTCACTTATTGTTTTTTTGCTTTGTATTGGAATTGGAAAGTTATGGCTTTGATGTCAAATTCTCACAGGACAGAATCAAAACGCTGCACGAAATTTTGTTTGAAATCGATTTTACTAATATTTCCATCTCTCAGTTTTAGAAATAAATAATATGTTCCGGTGGTAGCTTACGACACTCGGGTTGCTCGCACACGACAACCATTTGCAAGTATTCATTGCATGGAGTCGACATGAGGAATGGCACCATGGAAATTCATGTGACATAAGGGGTTAAATGTAAATTGTAACCCAGTATATCAGCTATTTTCAAAATTTGTTTGCTGCTGGCTTCCTGTAAAGTGTAAACCAACAAGAAACGTGTTTTATCTAGACATGAATTTTATGTCAGTACTATACGACCCAGATATGTTGGACGGTCTTTAATATACGACCATATACTTCCAATACAAGATTTCATGGTAAAGTGTCATACGGCAAACTGCATACGTATAAGTTTCCGGACACGGACATAAGATAATCAGCTGGGAACGGCCATCATCGATCTGTACTTTATCATCTACTAGCCGGAACTATTCATAGCAATCACAGAGGTGAGGTTCTTAAGCCACCACATATGGCATCATTCTTGGAATGCTGTACTTTTTTTTCCCAATAATCTGGCCGAATTACTGTAGTTTTCTGGTTTTGATATTACACAAAACTTTGTCTTCTATCGCCATTCGTTTGAGCACTTAAATTTTTGTCATCCTGTGAATTCAAGGAACCTCGAGGATACATCTATATCAGGGGTAGTCAACCTTTTTATACCTACCGCCCATTTTTGTATTTCTGTTAGTAGTAAAATTTTCTAACCGCCCATCGGTTCCATAGTACCTAAAGGTGATTTATAAAGTAGTAAAGTAACTTTTAAAGTAGTTTTAAGTAGTTTTAAAACCCCTACCGCCCACCATGAAAGCTGAAACGCCCACTAATAGGCGGTAGGGACAGGTTGACTACCCCTGATCTATATTGTCATGTTTGGAAAAACTCAATTATCTGTGTTATCTCTTGGTTCAGTCTCCCTATCTTCATTCCATAGAAGAGGATTGGAAAAAAATAACATTGTTTCTCATATTCCCAGATAACATTCTTCTTGCTGAAGTGATGTGCGCGTCCCTCGCAGATTACATTACTATACGTCGTTGCTTCCACAGCATAAAACCCGCATTTCCTCGTATCCATTCCTCATGTCTAGAAACCGTGCAATAAATATGTGACTTACAATCTGTCACATCTACAAACGGCTGTTGTATGCGAACAGCCTTAGAGATTACAGATGCAAACTGATTGTGAGATTGCATAAAAAGAGGGCCGTCGCTGCACCTGTAAAATTAACCGTCACCGATATGATCCGTAATATATTCAAAAATATATATTTGGACATGTATATAGTGTTATGTTTTTCTTGAGTGTTACCGAATTTTCATAAAACTATTTGTAGATAAAATCTGTGTTGTCAAGGAAAATAGAGATAAGTCAAAACAAATGTTAAATATATTATTGTACATTGAGATAATATCGTCACTGTTCTGGCAGAAGACACTAATTCAAAAAAATGACATATTGAGTTAGTTATACCAAAATGTCCCTTATTTCAAACTTTACCGTCTGGAAACCTTCTTAATAAATAAACAGTCTTTATTTTAGAGTCTTCCTTTTTACGATTACTTAATAAACTCACATGATAGACCATTTCAAACATTTTAACAACTTCAAAGTCAAATTACTCAAAACTAGTATTCTCCAGTTAGTGTGTTCTGCCAGAACAGAGACGATATGTCAATATCTTTAGTATTTTCATAAACTTTCTTAACCTTTTCTATGCCTCACGATATTACTATGGCAGTATCTGACAGGCCGCAGATTTTTAACGACACACGTTGAATGCAGAGCGAATCTCTTACTAAAATCTCTGTAACACCGATAGTTTGTAGCTTAGTATTTCATAATTATTCAAACAGATGTCACTGTGTGATTAATTTTTTAGATTATGCAAATCAATCGACAGTGGCTAGTAATTTGAGTTTAAAGTCGGATGAGATAACTTGTGAAATTTTTATGTGCGCCCGTCGATCGTGGCCTCATAGAGCGAGATAACTCGCTAAAGGCATAGAACCTGTTAATAATAATATATCTCAAGATATTCTGTGATGACATCTTATGTAGATAATTTTTTAGAATGTCATAATATGCTTGTCAATTTCATGTTTCTGACTTGTCTCTCTTTTCTTTAAGATCACAGAAATATTATAATGTATATTTTTATGTATTTTTTTATGATTCGTTTTTGTTTTTTGTTTCTACTTTTAATTTTAAATATTGGTTATTGATGATAAAAGCTGTTATGTTCTTTGCTTTTTACTTTGAATAATATTATGAATTTTAATACATGTTATGTACACAATGATATAAAAATATTGATTTTAAAACATTTTTAGGTAAAAGTGGTTAAAAAAAGACTTAACTACCATAATCAGTCTTGAATGGTGTATATAATTTCAATTGGTACTTACCTTTTTTTATTTGGTTAATATTTTTATTACCGAATAAACTATTTCAGAAAGACCCCTCAATGATTGTAGTGTTACTACGGACATCTAGTGACGGATTTACAAAACATGCCATTTACTGTAAATTTACATTCAAAAAATTAATTACCATGTTTATTCCTGAACGGGAGCATATGGGCGTCCGCAGAGTGGATGTTGTATGATCAGACGTTTTTAATGTGGAATAGTTGATATCTATTTGGCCAACCCATTGGGTCCTTGCGCTAGATTGAAGAGACATGCATTTTTGGCCAGCTGCAGGGTTCCACCCGCGATCCGAATTATGAATTTACAAATTACGAATTAATATGAAATTACGAATTATTTATTTTCAACCCATGGGTCCATTGTCATACAATGGCGAGGGTTTTTTTTATAATTATTTATAACCATGTCTTTGCTTTTTCGTACAAGGTGGTTGTTAGTAATTTTTAAACAATCACAAACACCCAGGCTTTGAGAAAAACACATAAATATTGTGTCCTCACCGGGATCGAACCCGAAACTCTCAGGGGAACTCTGCACCATGAGTTCAACGAAAACAAATAACTATGACTGACAAAGTTTAGTGTGCTCTATTTATGTACACTCAACCCTCGCCATTGTATGACAGTTACCCATGGGTTGAAAATATTTTGCACAAAACAGCCTGGACTGCTAAAATACCAAAATTTCATAGATTTTATGCTTTTATCTCTTTATAAGTTACACAAAATAATATATATATATACATATAATATCTATCATTCAAAGGGTATAAACAGTATACAGAGGCTTTGTGGATTTAGAGAAACATACTTTAAATAAAAGTGCTTCTATCTCTGTTTGAGGTTTGTGTGGGGGTGGCTTGGCTGCTTTGCGTATAACTACGCTCAATTAAAATACATTTTAAAGGAAAATTTTTAATAAAACATGTCCAACTGTATGTTTTGTAATTCCGTTACTATTATATGTTTGAAGTAACATTACAGTACCACCAAACTTCGTCTTAAATAGAATAGATGGCGATGTAAATAAAACAAAGGTGTATAAATCTTTTACATAACATGTACAGTTAACCACCAAATGTCAGCATGTGTTTAACTTAGTTTATATAAAAATACACTATTAAATTTACACCATGTGTGACCTATTAACAATATGCATTTGTCGATTAATATAGATTTCCGTGGAGTCACGAAGGCAGATGTATATTTGAATGTAGAATACGTCATGGGGTTAAGGGTGGAGAAATGAAATAATCGTTACAATGTTTCTTGCCAAAATTACTGTTGGCATGATTTCATCTGTGGTATAAGAAATATTATAATCATAGCCCCCACAAGGGAGGGACTGACAGGACTCCAGCTAGGGGTCCCGGCGTGACGGGTCGACTGGATTAGTGAGATAAACACAAAAAATTAGGGGTTATGTGTCTACATAAACAATTCCCTATATTCTAACACACCTTAATATTATAATGTCATTGTTGTACAATGCTTACTGCCTTATACCTAACATTTGTGTATCATCCACCCCCCCGCTAACCATTCATTACTAACACGGAACAGTGCGCTGTGGAGTCGTCGAGTTCGTCACTGGTCCGGCTGAGACTATTCGATTGGGACCGAACGGGCGTGGACGATTCGCTAGGAAGGTCGGTTTTACTTTCAGTCTGTCAACCGTTGGTCATACGTCATTCTGTTTGGCAAACATCCGGTTTATATTTTTTTGGCAGTCTCTATACTCTATTGACAGGTATTCATTTCACAGTCTCGTATTGTTTTGTATTCTTTTCACGGTCTTCTATGTTTTTGATGGTCTCGGACTCTATTCATTGTGTTATATTTTTTTGACAGTCCTCTATATTTTCGGCAATCTTGTATTCCTTTGACAGTTTTGTATTCTTTCCATAGTCATCTATATTTTTGACAGTTTCCTATTGTTTTCATAATAGTTTTCTATTTTTTCTTCTATATTTCTCACAGTTTCATATTGTTGTGACAGTTTTATATAATTTTACAGTTTCATATGACTGACCCGGGGAGCAATCACATAAGTTGATTTTTTATAAGTTTTTAATATAAGGTCTATCAAAGTTCACTCTGTGTGCTTCCATCTACTTTTATTTTTGTTATTTTATTACTTATTGTATTATTAACTCACATTTCTCTGTATTTTTATTGTAACACTTATTTTAACGCTTTAAATTTATAATTTGTTATGTTCATTATATTATTTTAAGATTTGTTTAAGTAATACATTTTACGCTAAAGACGTGCCCAGCGCGTAACGATTAGGTGGCCATTCGATATAATTAGCATGCTATTTAAATGTGGTAATTAAAAAGTAATTATCTAGTCAGCAGTCAATGTGTTAAATTGTATTTATTACCTACTTATTGTATTATTTTACATATTTAAAAAAAAATAATGTTGCATACATCAATGACCTATATTGAAGTGATAATTTTTAAAAAGTAGGGAAAGATTTCTTTGAAAAAATGTCACCAGACTGCTTCCTGAAAAACATGTTATATTGACTTATGTACCTATGTGATTGTTCCCCCCGGCTATCGAATTATAGTTAAATTTGACAGTCCACTATATTTTTTGCAGGCCTCTATATTTTTGACAGTTTCGCAATTTTTTCACAGTTACTATTGTTCTGACAGTCCTCTATATTTTCAACAGGTGCATATTATTGTTTCGACAGTTCTCTATATTTTCAACAGGTTCATATTATTGTTTCGACAGTTTTATATTGCTTTCACAGTCTTCTATATGTTTGACAGTTTTGTATTCTTTTGACGAGTTCGTATTGTTTTCAAAATTCCTCATTGTTTTGTCAGTTTTGTTGCAATACGTTTCATCATCCCCGTAATCAACCATCAGCGAAAGAATCATTTCTTTTGACAGTGTTTAAAAAGTGATAGAATGTTTTATTAAAATAAACACAATAATTATTGTAATTAATAACTTCTATAATTAATTAATTATTATATAAACCGGCGTTTATGTGTTAGAATTATTATAATAGTGAAAAACAAACTTCTTTGTTAACTAATTGTTCTAAAACTATAGATTTAACAAAGAAATCTGTTTCCCTGTCATTTTGTTATTCCTTTGACATGTCCACTCGTTTCTACCCATGTTTGTGTCCAATTGTCTCTTTATATTTAAAGTAATATCCTAGTTGTATGTTTCGAATATATACAAATCGTTTTGTATACAATTTACTGTACCAATCACAGAGTATCTTTGTTTGAAGATTATAGGCAGTACTTCTATGCTAAGTAGTTAGTCCACTATCTCCACGTACTCCCAAATTGTTCGACTGTACCGTTGTGAGTAGATAATCCACTCTCATTATTACCTGTTTATTAATCATTTGTCATAATTCACAATCCCTCGCAAGACCCCTCCAAAGCAATTATTTAATCTGAAACAATCGCTGCAAATTATTATTTTAAATTTACACACATGTAATTATGTTTTTTTATGTTAATATTAAAATGCACTATGTCATAATGGTGACACGCAAAGTATATTGTTTGTTACGCAACACGGGGGAAGCATAGTATATATATGTATAGTAATTAAATAACTTTAGGAAGTCATATCTCCAGATGGGATATGTTTTATTGTCACACAATTTTTGGTGTTTTTAAAACCAAAATTGTCACATATTTCGTCACAAAATCTTTTACCTCTGTCTAAATTATGTAAAATTTTTAACTCGGATTATTTATTAGTATTTTTTTGCTTTTATAAAAAATGTATTAATGGCGTTAATGCAACATGGCATGGTAAGGTATGCGTTTGGCATTACACAGAAATACCACAAAAAAAACCAGAAACTGATAGATAAGAAAGTGGACAAGAGTATGCGATGTAGTAAAGGTCGCTAAGCAGATGAAATGGCAATGAGCTAGACATGTCACACAGTCATTGGACAAATGCTGTCATACAGTGGTACCCAAGGGGCGCAGGGATGCCCCAAAACCCAGTTTATAGACAAACTCGTAAAGTTCAGTGGATTTACATGGCAACGAAATCAACAACGTCGTCATCCACCAGTGGATCTACTCCGGCTGACGATGATAATGATGTTAATATTATGCATGCATATTGAAATTATCGTTTAAAAGAAAGAGATATTCAATAAACAAAATTTTTAATAAAACAGCGTAAATATATGAAAACGAGGTAAAGAAGAGTTCTGGGAATACTGTACTAATGTTTATATAAATTCTTGAATTGAGAGTACTTCTATGTTTTTTTTTTATACAAAACAGCAATTACATTTAGTGATTTTTTATAAGCCTCCTTCGCGATGAAGATTTAACATCTTTGTCTATAAAATACACTTAGTTTTTTAGTATTCCCATCATCAATTCCATCACGAATATAGCCCGCTAATCCCTGCATGCCAGTCAAATGCTTCATGTGCTTACATTATATTGAATGAATAGTCTAGCTTGTAATCCTGCTTCTGATTAATATTCATTGTGTCTACTAGTATAGTTATTGAGGTGCTGAGGATTAAAAGAGTACAAGTGACATTAAGTAAAAAATGTGTAGTACCAGATTTCACATCACCACATACCTATTATGTGTTACAATAGGATTCAAATACGTACTTAATTGCTTTGTACCTCTTCAAACATCAATTTTATATCGATGGCTCAGTTCCATAGTATGATAAATCAAAAATTTAAAAGTTTTGAGTTATGTCTTCTTCAGTTCCACAAAATTACAACTCCAAAAAATTACTAGTTGTCCTCGTAAGAGTCGATGATCAAGGGTCGATGTTTTTGTCACTTTTCTACAGGTCAGTATAGGTGAATCAAAACTTTGATCAGCCATTACTCAAAACTATTAATTCCTAGTTGTGGTTACACGTAAATTGTATGTAAAACATTTCACTGTGGCACAATTCGCCGTGAGCTTTCTATCGGAAAGAGATGGCCGTACACTATACGGTCTCAAATTTTAAGATTCAATATGAACATTAATTCAATGTTCATAGCTGATTCTGGCAATATTCATGAATTCAAGAATGAAAACCTAACCTAACCTAACAAATAATCCAATATATCGGCTATTTTCAAAATTTGTTTGCTGCTGGCTTCCTATTAAGTTTAAACCGACAAAAACTGTGTTTTATTTAGACATGAATTTTATGTCAGTACTATACGACCCACGGTTGGGCTGTCTTTAATATACAGCCATATATTCCCGATACATCATTTCACGGTGAAGTGTAATACGGCGAACTGCATACATACAAGTTTCCGGACACGTCTAGTTGTAGCACTATGAAACTGAGCCATCGATATATGCATAATACTAATGGATCATTTGAGAACAAGACCTCATTTATAAAATCTTGAAAATATCATTATAGAATTAATTACAATCATGTATTTAACATTGATGTTGATTAATTTTGTTACATATGCACATTGAATGTTTTAATCCTCAGCTGCTCAATTAGGCTGTGATCAATGATTAAAAAATACATTGGCAATGGTGTTTGATTCCCTCAGGACGTGCTTTTTGTTGTCTTTGAATCATATGATATCGATGTCTGCTTACTAACTTAAAACATAATATGAATGCTTAGTGGGTTTTGGTTGCATGAAGTATATTAATATATATTTTAACCTAGTCAAAAGAATTTTTTAGCAATACCAAAGGGTTTGGCAAATAAACGGGCTATGCTAATCAATTATGTACAATTTACTTAATTAAATGATTAGCTTTAACCGTTTTCTCTACAATAACTTGTATGGTTTTGCAATATCTGCTATGTGTACAAACGTTTTGTTCAAAATACAATTAATAATACTGAACATACCGTTAAAAAAAGGTAAATATGTTGAATTGTAAATATTATGAAAATATATTATTAATCGTTAGAACCACATCAAAAATATTGAATGTTACTGTTACTAAAGCCTCAATGACATTGAGCTACTTTACAAGCTGCTTGTTGGTGAATTTAAAAGCGGGCGAGTCAGCTAGTGCGATTGTGATGATGACACAAAACTTTCCACTCATTCAGAAGTCAACAAGCTAGCGAGTTGAAACCGTCATTTTTGGTACTATTTTGACAGGACGTATTGAGTAGTCGGTTTTTTTACCGGGAGGTCACTACTATCGCTCTACTGCGCAGACGTAGTAGGCCCACACGCCAGCATGTAAAGTTGACCTGCTTTCAACTTTTCTCCGTAGATTGCTTACAATCTGCTTGTTAGCTTGTTCGATGGTGACACTGGGCGAGTAGATTGTAAATTCGCCAACAAGCAGCTTGTAAAGTAGCTCAATGTCATTGACGCATAACAGATAGCAAGTTTTGTTTTTATTGACTTTTTAAATATTTTTAAAATTTCAATTACAATTGTTAAAGAAACAACCTATTCAGCGATGCACACAAACTAAAAATCGCCATGAGATACACATAGTAGGTATTGGAGAATAAACTGTGATATATGTTAATATTAAATTGGTTTAATAACCTTTATGTGTATGTTGTGTCCTAATACATTGTATGTATCATTGTATATTGCAAAGTTAATTAGATTGTATATTGCATGTTGTCATAGTAACGCTTTATTATTTAATTTTGCCAACTGTTTGATGGAAATGGATCATTTTTTAATTATTGAGTTATTTATTTAAAAGATCGTCAACCCTTAGGAAATTTGATGGTACATAAAAAAGGTTATCTTCAAAATGTATGGCTTTTGTGTAGGTACATAATTTAAATATATATCTATTGTATTAAAAAATGATTCACTTCTGTTAAACTGAATTGTTGTATTGGTGACTATGAAAATAAATAATTAATACTAAAGAAGACCATCTTATCTAAATTACATGTCATCATCATTGACTCTACAGACTTGACAACTCCCAGGATATCTCTTCACGTCTGCCTATCCTGAGCTGTAGTTCTCCAGTTTTGAAGACCCATTATGTCTTTTTTTATATCTATCAGCGTAGTCACGCCAGTTCAACTTGAGTCATCTATTCTTAACAATCCATTCATCCCGCTTAACAAATTGCGTTATTCTTGATATAATATGCGATGGAACTCTGACTTGTACCTCGTTCACCAGACACCATTTTCTTGAATATATAATGAATACATACATAATGAATGGCGTAAAGGGGAATATCACATATCAGTAGATACCAGTGGCGAAGGGTGGAGGTAGGCTGTGGAGATTTGACATAAATAGTGCACACTAAACTATGTCAGACATATTTATTTATTTTGATTTATTTAAGAATACATAATATTACAGATGGTGTTAGTTAGTTTTTTTAAATTCATTAAGCCCTGTCTAAACCAAACCATAATTGATAAAAAATATTCTTCTATCTGTAAAATATCTAAAATTATGTATGATTTAATGGAATAATTTGTTGCCTATTATCTATTATGGCTTGGTTTACGCAGGTTTTAAGTTGAATTTTTAAAACTAACCAACACTATCTGCAATTTGTAGTCTTAATTCAATGAAAACATATACGTATGACTGACAAAGTTTAGTGTGTACTATTTATGTCGGATCTTAACAGAATACCTCAACCATTTACCGCTTGTTAATATTACTATGGTCACCAATACAAACAATTAATCACTTTTTCACAATATTTCTACACAGTAAATTGGTTTACTTTTTATGTACCATTTATGTAAATTGTACAGTTTTGTTATTTATGTTGACTGAAATGTATATAATATGTGTTACTGATTTGTTTACTTATGTTGACAGATGTACAATCGAGATCAGCAGTGTTGCAAAGAAAGGACAAATCGATACTGTAAGAATTTTTTGGAAACATCTATATTTATAATTTAAAAAAAAAACAATATTTTTGATGAATCTAGCAACATTTTTATTACGTATATAATGATTTGTGAGATTACGGCAGTGTAATGTCTTCCATTTGCCGCGGAATATAAAAAAACATGGATGTTTATTTGTATCAGAATATTTTATTCTTATAGAATGTTCATTTATTCACGCACAGATGTATTTTGATCTGAACTACGCATTGCTTATACACATTGTACTGGATGATTTGAGCATTCTGTTACAATGTTAATACAAAATACAGTAGTGCCACGAAAGAAGGAGATTTCGATTGGTGAGTTGTATGTATGAGGAGACTTATTTTTTTTATATTTTTCAGTGGCTCACTTTGGAGCAGGCAAAGCATGGACAGGTCCATGTGCGTTTGACGTGGTACAAACTCAGTGCGCTCATGTCTGACCTCAAACAAGTAAGCAACACATTGCTTAACATTAATAATAAAATAAATTATACTAAATTCTACACATTGTTGTCGATACCTATTTCGGCTGTATAATACCATTATCATGACTCTAAAAATAAATGACTTTTCTATGTTTAATTAAGTATAAAACTCATAAAATGAGACAAAATGGTCTTTCTCTCTCATCTTGGAACAATTCAAGAATAATACCTACTTACTGATTGGAAACCGTATTAATACATTGGACGCTAAAGACGTACCTAGCGTGTAACGATTAGGTGGCCATTCGATATAATTAACATACTATTTAAATGTGGTAATTAAAAAGTAATTATCTAGTCAGCAGTTAAGGGGGATGTCATCAAAAGTTTCGATTTCATAGAGCCATCTATTCCCCGAATTACAAAGCATATAGGTCAAAATTATATCAGAATCTAATTCCAATTACAATCCAATTTGAATGAATCTTCGAGGCATCTTATCTAGATGTCACTGTAATTATATATTAATAAAAAATCTAAAAACAGATGATATAATTACAGTTATTATTTAAACAATGGTATATATATTTTTTGCATTTTATTTCAATCGGACTTTTTTTATATTTCGTCAGATTATTATAAAAATATACGTGGACCATCGACCTTATAATAATTACTTATGTGAGTTTAATTGGAATGAATTGGATTGTATTAGAATTTGGATTTTATAGTAATATTAAAAAAATATATACATATAATAATATTGTGTAATGATATTTATATGTGATAACAATCTGTGAATTATTGACATTCTAATAGTAATGAAGATAGGTAATTAATTAGGTATGGAATCATTAGACCATACACATGATCTCCATAAAAATGGCGTCATATGCTATTTTACAACACATTTTTAGAAAATAATGATTAGGTTACCTAAGTAAAAATATAAATATTATCAATACATTATTAGAACAATCCGAAGATGACAGCCGGTTTGGTGATTTGAAAATAATTAAATATACCCAAAACATTGACAATAATATTTTATTCTCATCATAAGAAAATATACCAAACATCTGAATAGAATTGACCCATAGGGACTTTTTATTTTGTTTGGCATTCACAAAACGTAATAATAATAATATGTAGGCAGGCACACTGCAGGGTTTATTTGGAAAGCATCTGTCAGTCGAGCAGGTACCTACCTAGTAATATATCAATGCTGGCTGAATTGGCGCGGACAGGGAACTAAGAAATATTTTTTTTTCTTTTCTGTGGTCCGGACCATTCCAAACAAGCAATGTTGCGCCAGTTTTAATTTGTGACTAGGTATAAATATGCCAGTCGAGATTATTTTTGGTAGGTAAATACTTCTGATTACTTATACAAATATTGAAAACTGGTTAAGTATAACCAAATAAGGCCTGATCTAATTATTTAAATCTGAATAGGTATATCCCAAATTAATTTTACTAATTAATTTTGACATTATTTAGTTTGCAGATATTTTATTAGTAATATTTTTTTTATGTAGCTACTTACAAACATTGTGTCAATTTTATTTTCGATGAATATATATTAAGTAGATATGTTAATTACTTAACACATTGACTGCTGACTAGATAATTGCTTTTTAATTACCACATTTAAATAGTATGCTAATTATATCGATTGGCCACCTAATCGTTACGCACTATGTACGTCTTTAGTGTCCAAGTCGATATGCCCTGGATCGAGGGGCCCTGGCATCTCCCAAACATAAAAATTATCAGAATGATTTTAAACATTGAAATTGAAAGCCAATAAACTATACCTTTGGGCTTATACAAATAAAAACACTGCAAAAATATGATTTGTAATAATTCTCCAGCACCCTTTTTAGAAAAATTTCTTATATTTTAATTTCTAACACAAAAATTTCGAAAAAAAAACAAACAAAATTTTAGAAACCCAATCCCTAATGAACTGTCAAAAAATTCTCGGTGTCCAACTGAATTCAGGAGTGGTGTTGGTCATGGCTGGGGAGGGCTGACAGGGCTCTAGTCTGGGGGCCCGGGTTGTGGGGGGCCCGGCGTGTCGGGTTGACCAGATAAGTGAGATAAACACACATCATAAAGTAGCTTTAATAGTAAAAAAAGTCGCTATTACACTTCATGGCCATGAACATTTTCAATTACTTATATAATTGTGCAATATATTTTTTGATTATTACGTGCCGATACTCGACAGCTCCATTATTAAAGTAGATGTATTAAAAATCGCCAATAATTCACTGTATATGTACCCTTAATTTGAACTAAAACACAATTTGAAAAACGTTAATGTAGTGTTTCACACTGCCTTTAATCTTAGCGGTAGGTAGGGGGCCCGCCAAATATCCTAGCCTGGGGGCCCGTTTCAGGATGTGGGGACCATGGTGTAGGTACACCGAGTGCAAAAGACCGATAAACGATAAATTAGGCTGTGAAGAAGAAAAAGAGCCTATGGGACTAATTTACATTCTCCTCCTTGCCCCCCCCCAATATTAAATCCTGGGTGCGCCACTGCTTATTGGTGTAATAATTAGATTCATTTGCGAAAATTCGCGTTCACGTTCACTTGAAGAAATGGTAATAGAATTCAATGCATATATATCAAAGTTTTTCAGGATATGTATGTCTTTTCATATAAGATGATTCAGGAAAACTAACTTGTACCTACCTACTACGTAAGGTCGAACATTATAACTGAGAATGTCTCAGGAGCAGTTACCCAAACTGAGGTTGCCATGCATTCAAGTGTGCTTTAACCGAATTTATATGACTAGTCAAGAGTGGCCATGAAAGAAAGGAACACATAAGCAAAATTAAAAATTTTGGTAGCTCATACAAAGCTGATAATTATGAATTATCTAACGAAGTAAAAACATCTTTTACAACAATTTACCACACCGGCTGACGGGTGACACCAACACTATTTACGCCACTGCTCAAATGCGTTGATGATACGCACACACACAATAGAAAAATTAGAGGTAACGTTACTAGCAGTGTATTAAAATTGACTGATGAATGTTTGCTTTATTTTATCAATATACAAGTAAACAAATGAGAAGACGGCTTAATGTAAATGCTAACATAAATTTCTCAAATGGTTTCAGACCATTCGTAATAAAATATATTACCATGTGCATGCCTACTAACGGCACGTATCTACATACGAGGTAGGTACCTATTATTCATGCGAACTAGAATCTAATACAGATGACAGTTATTTCGGTATCGCACGCTGTTGCCGCTAGAGGCAGCACGTCCTTGACGACTGTATTTAATTTGAAATTAGTAAATAACATAATAAATATAAATTAAAATATTACGTTAAATATATCTAAAAAGTAAGAAAAATATATTGAACAGGCCCACGTTTTCGCTTGATGCAATTATTGAAAATTGAACATTTTTATTTTTCGTAAAAATCGATTGATTTTAGATTGAAAAAAAAACATTAAAACTATAATTAATTGACAAAAGAGATTCACTAGTTCCAAGAAAACTTATTAAACAACATTAAATCGATAATTTTGTTTCAAGAAATTACTTGGAACAATAAATATTTATTTTAGTAAAGCCCTTATTTTTAGCCGTTTTTTCAAATTTGTCGCTTTCTCTTTGAAATAAAAAAATATATTTTATTTTTCCCATTGTATTTAGATAGGTATCGATCGATTAAAATATGTTTAAAGCTTTAATTTGATAATGAATTTCTATGCCTCTCCCCCTTAATGTGATTAATTGAAAAAGTGAAATCAATTTACTTTTGTACAGGTTACATTTTTGTTTCCGTGAACCCGTGTGTTTCCATACTCTGAGACAGTGCTTCACAAAATTTTTGATAGCACGACCCTCTTGATGATAACACTTTGATTAATTCATTCAAACAAAAAATAAATGAAAAGTAAAAATCTGGACGTTTTTACACGTCTAAAAAGGCGTCAAAAAGAGAGTGTGTCCAGGGAAATAGGACATAATATAAGGTAAACGTTAATGTATCAATATTTTGAGAATTTTATATTCTCTACAATTCGCCGAGACCAGGTATATGATTTTTGCAACCCAACAAATATGAAACGCTGATTTAGAGTTATGGGAAATTAATAATGCTGCCGTTAAACAGTTTTACAACATGCAGTATTAAATGTATTTTAACAATTCTATTTTATAGGCAATCCAAGAAACCCAACTTCTGCGTGTGAGCGGAATGAGCACAGCCATCTTGACTGTCTTCATCGATTCCTGCAAGAATTTGCCTGTAAGTATGGAAAACACATGGTTTTCAAACTTTTTAATTTCACGTCGTCCTTTTGTATAAAGATTTTTTCACAAAAAAAATTAATCAACTAGTCGAATAGGTGATGCCGTTGTTCACCGCACAGTTTCTAAAATCTTGGAATCAATCTAGACTATAAAGTATTCTTAAGCAGTATTCTGTCCATATTATATTGTACTAATGGTTTATCAGTATCGCTTACTTTGTATTTTTTGATTATTGCATAATGTGGCGCATCGGCTGAAAACTGTAATGCCATAATATGTTGCAGGATGAATAAATAAACTGTACATCTAATCATTCATTGAATTCTACATAGCCAACCGGTCCTGTGTGAGGACAGATGAATGCAAACAGTTACAGCCAGTTTAAATGTTCAACACTGTCTTTACATGCATATAAAAAAATCATTGCTTGCATTAATTAACATAATAAGTACCTATATGATGATTTTAAATAATTAATAAGGGCTCATGTGCCAAGTATTTTATTATGTGAAAAACACAAGTTATTAAAAATGTTTAACATAAAAAAGTAATGAAATGCACTTCCTATATACTATTTAAAAAATAGTGTTAATTATGTCTTGAAAAGAAAGGTTCTAAGTGCTGGTCAAGAAAATTTAATTTAGCCTATTGACAAAGGGGCCTAACTCAAATATATAGCTCGCTGCTAAAGCCATTCTGTATGAAAACTCTGATGTTGGATAAAAGCACATAGGCCTTTATTTATGAAAACACTATGCACTGTTAGAACTTGTCCACTCTGAACATTGGGGTCTACTCCCATATTTTTTTTCCATTACTTGTGCCCTTATTAACACTGGCGTTTATAATAAAACCGTATGCTTGACTCAGTTTTGAAGTTTGTGGCGTTTAGGTCAATTTTGAATAGTAGATGCAGATTTTATTATTCTGTTTTTGAAATTGCTTTTTTGATTTGAATTATTACGTCTGTTACAGAATGCCCGTCCCCAGTCGAAACCGGATTCTTATCTGACGATCAACGTAGGAAAGAAGACAGAAAATACAGCCGTCCAGATGAGAACCGGTGACCCCGTCTTCGAAATAGGCTATACCTTCTTGGTTGGCAACCCTGAGAACGACACCATTCACATCAGGGTTAATTATTTATATTATTATATATATAGGTATCTTATACCATTGTTTGATTATTTCGTTTTTTCTGTCGTTACTTGTTATGCCTAATATGCATCTCTCCATTCCACACTGTGTTACAGTGATAAATTCTGAATAAAATAAAAATTTCATAACCCCCTATTATGTTAAGCCGAAACTGATGTAATGTGCAAAGAAAAGCCCTCATCTTTAATGATGACGTATTTACGATAGATTGACATTTCAAATATATCTTATTTGTTAAACCACGATGGTTGTGCGGCTTAAGAGTCCCAGGTTCGAATCCTGGGTCTGGCAAGTACACATTATTTTTCAATTTGTGTATGAGTCAGAGTATGGTCCTAACAGGTAGAGCAAGTGGCTGACATCCATTTCTCATAAAAACAAAAAAATCTGTTAATAAAAACCTCCAATCTGTGGAGGCCCATATGATCTTATTAGGATCGGAAGTGGTCGGATTCAATATATTATTCTGTGATTATACTTATTGATTTAATAACCGATGCTTAATTTTAGTACATCTTTATATTTTCTGACGGTTTGGTCCCTTTATAAAGTTAGTGTATTGAAAACATTATATTTTGTTTTCAGGCTATGGACCAGAAGACTGGAAACCAGATCGGAATGTTGGACTACAATTTGACCGGCCTTTTGGATAAACCCAATCTATCGGTGGATAAGCAGCCTTTCTCTCTCCAACGCGGTGGACCCGACTCCAAGATCATCCTCTCATTCTCTCTTAGGGTAAAGACATGAGCTTATTCATATTTTGTCAAGAATTCTGTGGTTCCAGGGCAAAAGTTCTGTGTCAATTTTGTTACAGCTGACACGATTGCAATTCAAATAGTTTTCAAGATGGTGTAGTTTAGAAATTCATTCATACACAGGTAGGTTGTTAAGATTTGACATAAATAGTGCACACTTAACTTTGCCAGTCATACTTATATATTTTCGTTGAAATAAGAATACAATTTGCAGATGGTGCTGATAATTTTTTTAAATTCAATTAACAGCATCGCTGCCGGCGGCGCCGATCGGAGCCGCGTAGTCACTCATAGTCGGTGCCGCCGTATCCGATCGAAGCCGCCTGTATATTAATCACAATTGTCATTATTTCACTGGCACTACCATTGAGTGATGTATTTCTTAGCTGGCATTGTAGATGAATACGTTACCGATATTTTTCGCCAGTTGGTTTTTAATTTGTTTTTTTTTTATAGACATTTTTCGGCACTGTGTTCTATAAGGTCCTACCTACATACCACTTATCATTATCACTTATCACATGTTCGGCAGTGGCAGCATTAGGTTATTTAGAATATTTTTCAGTATGATTTTATAAAGATAAAAAGTTTCTTAGTCAAGCACGCCACTGTTCAAAGAAAATATTAATTGGTCTTCATATTAGTGTTACTCAAGTGGATTGCTTTGAAATTTGATACTTTTCATAACATGGTGAGCACCAAATCTCATAAAACAATTAGGGAACAGATATATTTCGTTATCTCAGGCCATAAAAAATCCATAAAATAAATTGCATAAGCAGCGAACCTGTTAAATCCTCCCAACCAGATGTGTTGATTGGTTTTTTAAAATTCATTAAGCCATGCCTATACCAAATCGTAATCTATAAAAATTATTCTTCTATCTATAAAATATCTAAAATTATGTATGGTTTAATTGTATAATTTTAGATATTTTATAGATGAACGAATATTTTTTCACTATTATCTACTGTGGCTTGGATCAAGTAGGGTTTAGTTGAATTTTAAAAACTAACAAACACTCTCTATACATTGTAGCCTTAGTTCAATGAAAACAAATACGTTTGACTGACAAAGCGTAATGTGCACTATTTATGTTGAATCTTAACAGCCTACCTACACCCTTCGCCATTGCGTGATGTGTGTAGAAATATTCATAGAAACAATATGACATTCATAAAATCACATTATCAAGAATTAGTTACAAGAGCCACAATCCACACCAGCATGTTATGATCAGCAGGGTCGGTCCTAGTATGTGTGAGGCCCCTAAGTACGGAGCGCAAATAACGGGGGAGGTTACTCAGCAGTGCAAATATTTAAAGATACTTTTTAAAAAAAATCTTGAAATCGTTCTTTATAGTTTAACAACATAATAACGAGCCCGAAACGTTGAGGAAAGAAGGAAGAAGTACACGCGGTGAAAACCCAATCTATTACGATAGACTAAACTACTTGCCCAATTAATTATCTGTTATGGTTTGTTTTAGGCAGGGCTTAATGAATTTTTAAAAACTAACTAACACCATCTGTAATATGTATTCTTAATTCAACAAAAAAAAAAGTATGCACAATTTTTTATCAGATTGCCCATAGCATACCTAGATTATATGGTTTGGTTAGACAGGGTTTAATTTAATTTTAAAAACTAATTAGCACCATCTGTAATTTGTATTCTTAGTTCAATGAAAATGACTAACAATGTTTAATGTGTACTATTTACATTGGATCTTAACAGCCTACCTCTACCCCTCGCCACTGTCATTCGGTAGCCAATTAACACTCCATAACTGATTTACCAATGATTTATTATTATTAATTCAATCTGCTAATATTACAGCTTTTGAAGCGTGCGGATCCTGAATTGGCGAGCACCCAAGACGAGGAATCTCTCAACTCTGACCGTAGCTCTATCGGAGGTTCCAGCGGAATCGGAGGAACAAAAGAAAACACTCCGCTCCTGAGCAGGGGAGCTTCTTCCAAGAGCATTGTCACTGGCCCTAACAGCCCCGCTCTCATCGCTCAGGGTATTTTTATGATTAGCATTTCATAGATTTTGTATTTCCGAGGTTTTTTTTTTAAACGTCTTCTACTATTTTTTTGTGTATGTTGTAATTTTTCTCCCTTCAGTAAAAAAGGTGGTAACCCACATAAACTAAATAATATAATACAATAAATCTCAAAAATTGCAAAAATTGATGAGGATTACTCCCAGAAATGATAAGATAGTGTTAAACTCTTGCTTTTATTATCCATGACATTATTATTAAGTTTCTGTGGGTTACAATCTTTTGCCCAAACATACTGTCATTATTAGACTAAGCCTTCTAAACTTCTTGTTAAATGTTAGCATTCAGAAAACCCTGGGTTCAAATCCTGGTTGGTTCAAATAAAATTTCAGAATGTTTTTTTCAGTAGTTAACATAATGGTTTTCAAACTTATTCATTTCACAGTGCCCATAGCCGGCTCTCACATCTAAACTCGCCTCGTCTGTCGCACAGTCATAAATCAAACTTTCTAGGAACGTCGCTCCGATGTTGCATATGAAGAGCGCACACATCTACCTAGCGACAGTCGCACGTAACCTATCAAAACATATATATATATTTGGATGCGGCGAGCCGGTTTAGTAAAAGTCGCATTCGACCAATGTGCGGAGCTCCATTTGGCAAGGTGTGTTTTGTGAATAACGATGACGTCGCATCGACGTATTCGACACGTTGCAGATGAGACAAGTTTTGATGTGCGAGCCTGCTTAAGTGTATAAAGATTTTTCACTCTAAAACACATTATTGATTAGCGGCATGGGTGAGTATAATAAGAGGGAAGTGAAATCATATCCGAAATCAATTCCGTGCGTATTTTCTACAATAAGGGAAGAGCAGTATGCTATGTTGAAGTTGTGTTATCACCGAAGCATGCAAATCTATCATTGTGACCCCTTGTATCAGTGTATTGAATTAAGATAGCCGGGATTTTTTTTAAATTTCGAATATCCTACGATGCCTCTGCGAATCAATCATGGAACCCCAGGGCACCGAAATGGTCACTTTGAAAACCTATTAGTTAGGAAATATGTATATTTCTTCTACTGCCTGAAGCCCAATAAGTATATAGCCGTTTGCAACAAAGAGCTTGAATTCCACTGCGCTATAAGGAGGTATGTGATTCACCAACTACAAGACCTCAAAAATACACCTGGCTTGAGTTGAAAAAAGATATCCGTGTCATTATGATACCTTATCTTTTCCCATCATGCGAATCAATAAAGCTATATTTTGGTGCACTTTAAATTATTCTTGTGTCAACACGTGCATTATACTTTTAATTTAACGTTCACTTAACATTATATTATAATAAATTATATTCGGTAAAACTTTCTGTATTAGAATTCTCAATTGACTCCTAATTTTAAAGAAATTACATCATTTTACGATCTGAATTTGCCTTGATATATAATATATTGTATCTCACGATGGTTTTATATATTTATTATTTCAAGGTCCATTCTTTCCCGTTCAATAAATGTACTCATTCCTTTAACTCCAACGATAGTGACACACTTTGGGAACATTATCAGCGTTGTATTCCTTCTGGAGATGCAGTAGATTTTTCAAGCTCTTTGGCCTGTAAGAAATATCCAACCCCACATCGATGTGTACCCACCCTTAGAAAAATGAAGCTGTTGACGATCGGATCGTCTGCACGCGTCATCGAGTGCCTGTCTGTACTATTTCCCATTGTTTTTTTTTTATGACGTTTGCGTGACTAACTTCAGTGTGTTTTGATGAATTATTAATGTATGAAGGTTCACCGAGTCCAGGAAGGAAAGAGCAACTTGTCCAGTTGGGAATCGTGGAACCTAGCACGCCGTCCGGTGATGTAGAACCTACCATCGAACAAAGTAAGCCTTAATGAATTACGCAAGTTGAGTAGAAACTCGACTATGTAGTCCACGACATAGACCCAAAGTAACTGTAATGGAGGGACATACAAGATTTATTTTGGTTAAACGGTCTGTTGTTTACGTCTTGCTTTGATTATTTACAATTTTGCGTGATTGTTAATCTAAATAAAAATGGTTGAGTATTTAAAAACTTCTTTTAAGCATTTTTATCTTACTGGAAAATAAATATTAAAGCATAAGACGTGTGATGCTTTATTTAATCATTGGCTTCAGTAACGTTTTCTTCAGTTTCGTTTATAAGAGTGCCCACGATGGCCAAGCGGTAACGCATCTGCTTATAAATTCACTGGTCTAGCAAAATTATATATTGTTTTTTTTAATACGTGTATATCCAGAGTATGGTCCTAATAAGTTGATCATGTGGCTAACATCTAACGGTTTTCTTCAGCATCTTTGATAAAGTATCATTTCTGTTTGAAGACAGATCATAGGACTTTCACAGTGTGAAGGCATCTTAGCAGACTTCTAACGATGATTGATTCTTGGGTATTCATTCAACTCTTCAGGCATATCTCAATGGATCCAAATACATATATTAAATGAAAATACAAGTACCGCATATCCAGGCAACGAAATTCAAACTCTTAACCGGCTCTATACCTTCAGTGATTTATCTCACTCTATGAGGCCGTGATTGACAGGCTGCACATACAAATTTCGCAAGTTTAAGCTCAAATTACTAGCCACTGTCGATTGATTTGCATAATCTAAAATATTAAACACACAGTGACATCTGTTTGAATAATTATGAAATACTAAAGCACAAATTATCGATATTACAGCGATTTTGGTAAGATCTTCGCTCTGTATTCAATGTGTGTCGTTAAAAATCTGCGGCCGGTCAGATACTGATATAGTAATATCGTGAGGCATAGAAAAGGTTAACACATCGATCGAAAAGTCAATTTGATCAACTTTTACTTTAGCGTACACAATATAAATGTTTACCAAGTTTTGCAATTCGTAACTTAACCTGAACTGTGCCGGAAGGTTTTGTATGGCGGCAAGTGAGAGGTTGCAAATTTTTTAACAAAAACAAACCTTATTACTTTTTTTTGAAATATCTTAAAATTTTATCATAAACACTTACCAATCATGTGCTAAACGTCTCATTATTGGACCAGTATTCTTCCGAATTTTAAATTATTCAAAACAAACGCCTGAGACTGGCATTCTGTCTTCAAAGACAGGCGAATAAGCTCACGTTTTTTGTATGGCCGGCACTGTACGCCCGGCCATATCTGCGAAATAGTTCGCTTTGGCAGAGAACCGGTTTCTCCTAAAAGATTTTTCTGTATTTGAAATTACGAACAACGCAGTTTTGTTTAGATATACTCGATTTTCTACTGTAAAAGATTGCTTTGAAATTGAATTTTGTTTATTGTAATGTATGATTAAAAATGTAATACAATAAACTCAATAATATTGTGGTATGTTTATTTCAGTTATACCTCAGGCACTTTCGGCCCCAGATAGCCCCAAACCTGTACGCCGAACTCTCAGTACGACATCGTAAGTCAATTACTTACCATATAATTATTATTCTTTACTGTTATCTCTTGGTGGACGGCCATAATTGTTTAAAGAAATACTGACACAATCATTATCATTATAATTTATTTGTTATATATCATTGGCGAAGGCTGGAGGTAGGCTGTTAAGATCCGCCATGAATAGTGCACACTAAACTTTGTCAGTCAAAATATTTTTTTTCATTGAAATAAGACTGCAAGTTACAGATGGTGTTAGTTAGTTTTTAAAATTTAATTGTCTGTCTAATGTTTTGTTATATTTTTATGAAGTATTTCATGTGTTTTAATTGTGTGACAGGTCAGCTGGCGAGGCTGGATTAGGAAGAATTCAACTGACTCTTCGGTACAGTGTCCAGAGACAACGATTGGTGGTTGTCGTGCACAAAATTGCGTAAGATACTTATTTAAAGGCCTAATACATAGTAATTAATAATTATTTAAATAAGTGAGCTTATGTGCCGATTTTTGGATAATCAAGAAATAGTGTATAATGATAGACAGGTGGCGCCGAATGAAACAGAATTAAGTAAATATTGTTTTATAAAAATGAATATTGTTTTGAGTGCCCATTATCTACACAAACGTCATAATTTAAAAAAATTAGGGCACTTTCAATTGCCAAAAGCAGCATTGCCATGTTATTTATTGTTTTGCTAAATTATGAACTATGCATTGGGTTCATGGTTTATATGACATTGACATCTCATCATCATCATCAGGGGCGCGACAACCCGGTGTGGGTCCTGGCCTCCTCCAACAACTCCCTCCACCTGTCCCTATCCAGTGTGGCCGCTTTCCAATTTGGTACCCCCAGAATACGGCAGTCACTGGCAGCTCCATCTAACCAGCGAATCTTTGGCCTTCCTCTTCTACGTCCTATTGGATTGCTGGACATCACTCTCTTTGCCGGTTCATTGTCATTCATACGGTGCACATGACCTAGCCATCGCAGTCTCCCAATCATAATTGATTGAACTGCGCTGCAATCTTCGTACAGCCCGTAGAGCTCAGCATTATATCTTCTCGACATTGACATCTATGCATATGCAATGCAATGATGTAACGACTAAATATTTTTTTTCTTACAGAAATATTCCGCTTAAGGACCCGACCAATATCCCAGACCCGTACGTGAAACTGTATATGCTGCCTGGCCGCTCCAAGGATTCTAAACGCAAGACTGCTGTAAGTCTATGTTTTTATTATCCTCTTCTTTTTACAATAGACTTATCTGAACGGCGATTTGTGGAACTACAAATCTCCCCGCTCTTTCATTACACCGACCCTCGCTTCTATCCATTACATTACATACAGTGCTATGAAATCACAGTAATGCCATTTTGGTTGAATATTGGTGCGATTAGGTACTCCGATCTTGGTCGCCCATTTGCTACATTAAGGGTATTACCAATATACCAATGATTAACTTACATTGAATATGTCATTGTCAGAGATGAGGATTGTTTCTTTCCACATTGCATTTTTAAACCATGTCCGATCCTAATAAGATCATATGGGCCTCCACGGAGTGGAGGTTTGTATTTACAGATTTTTAAAATTGTTTTTACGAGAAATGGATGTCAGCCACTTGCTCAACCTATTAGGTCCATACTCTGAATCGTACACAAATTGGAAAACAATATGTGTATTTGCCAGACCCAGGATTTGAACCTGGAACCCACGACGTTATAGGTCAACGCTTAAGCCGCTCGGCCATCGTGTGCGTTGCATTACATTGCATTAGTGCCAACTTAATATAATAATTACTCACGTCAAATTTTTTGCAGGTCATGAAAGACAATTGCAATCCAGTGTACGACGAGACATTTGAGTACATCATGTCACAAGGAGAAGTCAATTCACACCAACTGGAAGTCTCTGTCGCTTCGCAGAAGGGATTCTTCGGAGGTGGAAGTCCCATCATTGGACAGGTGCGTATTTTATATTAAACATATCCTTCTTCTTCTTCTTCGATGGCGCTACAGCGCAAGTCGAGCCCTGGCCTCCTCCACCGCCGTCCTCCAGCCGGAACGGTCCTCCGCACGTCTTTTCCAGTTCATGATTTTTAGCAGCTGGTTGGTATCTTTTGTAATGTTGTCACCCCATCGTGTGTGTGGCTTTCCCACTGGCCTTTTCCCCCCTGGGTTTCCCCTGGTTAAGGATATCCACAAGTTTTAAATTAATCTGTAATATATCTGTTATCTACCGCCGGCACATATGTATAGTTGTACGAAGATACTTAGAGAATATTACGATGAACAATTTACAAATAGTGAACTATTTGAAAATATATACCTAACCAACAGAAAAAATCTCTTTGAATACGACATCCAGCAGGATTTGAATCTGCACCCCTCGGGATTTGCGCCCATGTATTCTGACCACTATGCTATACGTGTCCTATCTCATTGCGACAAAGTTAACTATTAATTTTTACAATACTCTGAAGCGCTTTCTAAATCGCATTACTTATTGGCAATCGGTTTTCGTATTTTAAATCAAAGTATTGAATTTCCTTGATTACTAACCGGTTTCAGGATCACTCCAAATTTTAGTTATAACGTATTTGCTAATAATTTAATAAACTATTTTTTTATTCAATGAATAATTCACCAAATTTAAGAATGTAATATTCTTTTATTGAACATACATAATTTGAAAACACTTCGGAAAAATATATAACCACTAGAAAAAATCTTTTTGAAAGAAAAATACGTCACCCAGTAGGATTCGTAAACTATTTATTTAATTCAATGAATTTCTTTATATTGAACATACATAATTTGAAAACACCCCAGATGTATATTTACTAGAAAAAATATGACATCCGGCGAGACTTGAACCTATAACCACTGGATTTGCGGCAATATTTACCAATTAAGCTACGGGCATCGTACCTAATCTAGTCGTTTTTAGATGCGTATTATTTTGGTGTATTCATAATGTCCTCTATCTATAGTGGAGCAGAAGAGATAATACCTATTGAATTAATATTACTTTTCGTTTATTATTTTTAGGTTATAATCAACTTGGGCGATTGCGATCTTTCTCAAGCGCAAACATGGTGGATGGACCTGCTGCCGGAATCCAGAGAATAAAGAGTCACAACAGAACGTATACATGAACCATCGACATGATGACATCGATGACAGTTGACCGCGAATTCGACCGCGTTATGCATAACAGATCAATCAATGTACTATTAAAAAAAATGAGTTTAAATGAGAATTGTTACCAAAAATTTCAACTCGGAGTTCTCAACTTTGAGAGTGAGAGATCACTTATCAGTAACCGTGGGCTGGACTCCTGAGCTATTTTCGAGACATCTAAAAACGACTTTTTTAATCTTTGACACGTCAACTCTTCAAGTCAAGGGGACACATAGGAACCGTTAAATATAAAACAATTATTACTACGCACTGTTTCAAGGAAGTAGTGTAGCTATAGCAAAAGATTATGTCATATTGGAAAAATCATTTTAAATCGATTGTTAGTTACGTTGAGTGAGTCAATGATTTCTCTACTCACGTCACTAATCTACTGATAATAACATCAAACACAAGTCAAACGGCAAATTTTTACAAGAATATGACCCGAGTATTCCGTTCCTCGTAACTCACAGGCTGCTATACCGGCTCGTAGGATATGAAGGCAAACGATCAGGCTGGTGAACTGTGGATTCTTGACCTATCGTTCTACAATCTTTCATTTTTCATGCATGTATCGTTCATTTGCGATTACACCGATAGTTTCAAATTTTTTCTAGTTTGCCGTATTTTTCTCGATTAATCATTTTTGCCCGGAATAAATTTGTACATACTGGGATATAAAAAACAATGCTCCTTACTTGGTTACTCCCCTTTCAAATATTCGGCTTCCCCACGTTAATATCTCGTGTTCTCATGGGTTTGACAGTCTAAAATCGATTTTCACAGTAAAATGTAGTATAAATATATAGTATAGTTGTTAATATCGGGTTCCTTCAATAACAATATAATTGCATTCATATTATAGAATCGCATATTGATCTAGAAATGCATCTTCTTCGGCCATGTCCGTCCCTTAACTGGAGCATATGGATACGGCACAGCGCCTCCAAGAATCCCTATCGCTTGCCAGTCTCTTGCGTCATTCCATCATCCCGTAGGTCTGCTGTATAGACACTAGATAGTATTTACCGGCTTTTTTGAACGCCGGAATCCAGTATACTTGAAGAATAGACAAGCCAGGGTCAGTTGTTCGCAGGACATGGACGAGCTAGGTCCAACATAGTCTATTCACTCTCAGCGTGATAAAATTCATAAATGCATAACGCGGTCAAATAATTTTCTATCATGTAATGAACAGAGAATAGCATGAGGAAATATTAGTTCCGTTTTCTGCTGTACTTCCTTGCTTAAGATCTTGCAATTAGCTCTATTACAAATATGATTCTTGTTAGAATGGCACCCACGGTGAAACACAATATGCCGTTAACTTTAAAACGTCCTGAGCTCGAAATTTAAAATTTTTATTATTAAAATATTGATTAAAATTTTTATATTCATATATTGTCTATGTTATATATTAATTAATTTAGCCTATTGCTTTTGGTATAGCTTTATTGTAAATCATATCCAACTCGAAACGGATATTAAATGCATCGTAGAGCATCCACACGTCACGCTGTCCACTATAGGTGTGTACATTATCTTTGTAATTAAATAACCCTATAAAACTGCCCTTGTAAAATAAACCTCACATTCAAATTGTCAAAATGGAGTTATATTTCAGAAGTTGTTTGTTTTTTGTAGTTCTACAATCAAATTGCATAATCTGAAACAAGAGAGAGTGGGAGATGCGCCAAGGCCATATAACAGACGTCATTTTGACAAAGCCCGCAATCGTAAAAAAAAACATGTGGGAAGAAACGCATCTGTGTATACTTTATGATTAAGCGTTTCCACTGTAGACATGTTTTCGTGTTTTTTAAAAATCTATTTACATAAAGCGCATGAAACCGGTTCTGATCATTATGAAATTATATGAATTTAGTAGTATGTATATATCGTATTTCGTTTTGATTAATAAAAAGTTTAATTAGGTTAAACTTTATTAATGTACATGTTGAAATACCCGACTTTGCTCGGATGTGGCATGCACTTTTGTGTCTTCTTTTTTTTTAAATTTATTTTGTTTCTTTCGGAATATTCAATAATGAAATGTACAAAGTAAGTTATCTGGAAAAGTAAATCTACAACACCAATTTTTTTGCATTTACATCTGGAAACCCATAATAAAGAATCTATCAATAATGTTTTCAGATTAATAGAATCATTATTGAAAAAGTTAGTTTTATTGGAAGAGAGTTGTTAAGAAAGTTTACTAAATGGTTTCCAACAATGTAATCTATAAGCTGTGCATGTTTCATCAATATTGGTCCAGTACTTTTTGAGTTATAACTGAACATCAAAAACAAACAAATCGCTAGATTTTTATTAAATAGTATGAATTTGCAGAAATATGTAAGAAAATTTTACCGTCTTAACATGAATCATTTATGTGGAAATATGTTTATTTGTTTTTAGAGGGCAGTATATAGGTATTTAATGCAATTTTATAATAAATGATCTTTTAGGTTACCTCACTAACGGGTATTTTTGTGTAATTATCTTCCATCTTTGTTAGTGTAGATGACCCGTTACATTTATGACAAACAATCATAAATGCCAGGCTTTTCTGCGAGTCGCATACTCATATAAAAGCCATGCATAGGTTCACAAAGAAAGTGAATTTAAATCTATCATATCTAGGTATATGACTGCTTATTTTTATAATTTAATAATAATTCCATTGCCCAATCCAGGGTGGTATTTATTTAAAAAACCGCAGATTCTCCATCCCTGGTCTAATCAATTGAAATGCAGTAAACGACTTAAAAATGCTTTTTTGACAGATGGATACGAAACTGCGGGTGTAAGAAGTTGTATATAAAGCATGCTATATCTTTGAATGTGTTGATTTCTTTTAAAATATTTGTTTGTGAATAAATCAAAGTGAAAGTGACAGACAATCAACCGTAGATGTCTTTACGCGTGAAATGCGCATGCTCTTTAAAATCTTGTAGCATAATTATTATAATAGGGATTGTTTGTCGTAAATGTCATAAATGATTGATACTTCTTAACTGGTTCTATGCCTTCAGCGAGTTTTCTCGCTCTACGAGGCCGTGATCGAGCGAATTATCTCATCCGACTTAAACTCAAATTATTAGCCACTGTCAATTGATTTGCATAATCTAAAAAAATTAAACACACAATGACATCTGTTTGAATAATTATGAAATACTAAGACAAATTATCGGTATTACAATGATTTTTTAGTAAGAGCTTTGCTCTACATTCAATGTGTGTCGTTAAAAAAGATACTGCCATAGTAATATCGTGAGGCATAGAAAAGGTTAAAAATGGCGTCACGGTTTCTTTTACGCGACAGATCAATGAATTGTATTGGTTAATCTTTTAAAAGATTTCTTTGGTATTTTGCATTTAAACCGTCCTATAAAAATAATCGCCAAATGGGCAAACGCGATGATAAAACATGGTATAACACGTATAAGTCTATGTTCTTAGAAGACTTTGTTTATATGAAAACAGTGTTTCACGTCTGTCAATTCACATTCACTTTATATTTAGTAAAAATGCTACAATTAAAAAAAAAAAAACCATGATACAACAATGAATCAAAATGCATTTTGTTTATAAATAATTTTAAGATAAATCAGACCTTTCAATTCGTAACCTGTTTTTATCAATCGTTTTACTATTACTAAGCTATAATATTACGTTACGATACAGTGATGTACAACTGGTAGTTACCAAGGGTTACCGGACACTTTGCAGCACTAAGTTTTACCTACTATGTAACTGGTAATTTTTTAATGAGAATATAACAGAGGTAATTTAAAAAAACGCCCCATGATTTGGGTAAGGGGTTTTCAGTTTGGTCGGTGGCTCTTGGATCCATAAAAGTTGGACATCGCTGATTTAATCGATAAATATTTTTTAAGATGAAAGGGTACAGTTTGTAATATTTTATTTAAATTTATTTGAGACACAAATAATCAAATTGAGGTCCTTTGAATTGAATGAATACAAGTGTGCACCGGTGACTGAGTTGGGTAAATCAACTTCAAAGATTAATTAACTACAGTAAAACCCCGTTAATACGAATGCTGCTAATTCGAAATTCGCTGTGAATCGAAATATTTGATAAAACAAAATTGTAATTGTTATTTTTCGTAATTCGAATTTTTTTTTAAATTCTCACTATCATCAATTTCGAATTATCGGGGTTATACTCTATGTGATTATATATTCTGTAAAATAGTTGTCAAAGTTATATTATAAAGTATTATTCTCAAATGAGGCGATCAGAGCAGAAGTGGCGTAACCCACAAAAATGTCTAAACGGAGTTAACCATTGGAAGAGGTTCCCTATTACCTCTGGAACCTCTTCCAATGGTTAACTCCGTTAAGACATTTTTGTGGGTTACGCCACTTCTGCTCTAACCGCTTCAAATGAGGTTTGCAGGAGTACAAGACAAGCCTAAATATTAAAATGATATAAGTTGCTATGTAAATAATAATAACACCTTTGTTACATGCTTGGATACAAACATTACAATAAATTGTAATGTTTGTTTGTTTAATGAACAAAACTGCTCCCGACTATTTTTTAAATTATAATATGTCACTTGTACTTGTTTAATCCTGAGAATCTCAATTATTCATCGTGTACTTATCACAAGTGATGTACATTATACATATTAAAATAATGTTTTTTAGTTTTTAAGATGTTAAACTTGGGCTATAAGCCTACAGCGAATTAATAATCTGATGTCCTTATTTAGAATTAACAATTTTCTAGCCTTATTACTCTATCATAATATATATATATACAAAATGGCTTGCTTCCTCTTCTATGAACTGTTCCCGGGAAGTCATTTTGTATACATATTTCTATATATATATTATATGCTCAATCTATATTATTTTTGTACATGACTTCTTATGACACTTTTTACCTTGTTTTGATATCTTTTATTTATAATACATGCATTTATAATCGTCATTTGATCCCTAAAATGGCTCATTCTTCGATGTTACTTTTTATATTCTGCAAAATTGTTACAATTGTTAAAATATTTCTCCATGGTTATATCCTTTGAGAGCAATTGAAATATTGATAGATTGCAGTGACAAAGAGCATTTATTGGAGAGAGGTAAGCGATGGATAACCTAATATAATATATTGTATATAAAAAGCCCTTTTCATCGCGTTTTCTATCACTGCGTTCAATATTTCGGTCTTTAAAATCTCAATTTCGTATTGACTTCTTCCCATAAACTCTGGGTGGCCATTGCGTGTCGCCAAAATGTGAAATCAAATAATCAGGAAACATTTCTTACAAAACTTCTATCGTTTGTCTCGTGGGTGTGGTGTGGCACGGTCAAGTTAAAACGAGAATGTATTGTCCATTCTAAGTTGTTCCATTTGGGACACCAAAAAGTTTCCAATCAACCAGTTCTATGCCTTTGAGTTATCTCGTTCTCTGAGGCTGTGATCGGCAGGCCACACATACAAATTTCGCAAGTTATCTCGCCTGACTTTAAACTCAATTACTAGGCACTGTAAATTGATTTGTATAATCTAAAAAATTAAAAACGGTGACTTCTTTAAATTATTATGAAATACTAAACCACAAATTATCAATATTACAGAGATTGTATTAAGAGCTTAGCTCTACATTTAATGTGTGTCATTAAAACTCTGCGACCTGTCAGATACTGCCATAGTAATATCGTAAGGCATAGGAAAAGGTTAACTATCTATTGCGTTGAAATCCCGAGTCAAATCATATGTCACCATTGACAGTTTCACACCATTTTGATCCTAAAGATAAATCGACAAAATAAACATTTTTGGGCGAATGCCATACTATACAGTGACTTTGGTGGAATGTAACTGTCTCGTGAATAGATTTTTTTGTCCTCTAATATCGGTTTTTTCTTATTGGCTTTTCCGCTAAGTTTAAAATGGGCTTTATCACTCATAATGATTTTATTCTGTCTCCGTTAGCGCAACAGAAATTTGTTTGAATGAAAACTGTGACATCGTTCGCACCACACAATCCCTTCCGTAATATACAATAATAATTTTTAAAATTTAATTTACAGCGTCTCCCAATAAGTTGATAAGATAAATTATGCACCAACCTGTTGATTAATTGTTCCATTTATATCTTTCTTATAGGTATCTATGAATATTTTTCAGTATTATTACGTTTGTCTATGAATTTGCTCGTCGAAATGAAATATCTGAATATAATTCTGCCCTGCTAAGTAAAAGCAGTGTTTTTGATTTTAGTGAAATGAGAACCCAAGTTTTAAACTACCGTTTCTCATATTATATTATCTAAAATTATTGGATTGCTTTGACACAATCTCTAAATATACACTATATGTATTATGTTCACTAAAATCAAAAATACTGTCTTTTTATTTAGCAGAGCAGTATTAATAAATTGCATTATTACTTTTTAAGCTTTATTCTTAATTTCTATTCAAAATTAGGCCTAGTTATGTGTACGTATTTTATTTAAAAATCCATGAAATGAAAAAAATATATATTTAATTATATGATCTATTATACCTTGTTTTCTATCCACGTTTCTATATTTAAAAGAAGCTATTATCAATTCAATCACTTATATTATTATAAAAATATATATTTTTAATTTATTTTTCACTACGTTTTTATTAACTTTAGGAACTAACTAGCCTTGTCTAGACAACTTCTATATAGAAACTCTAAGGGTCCACAAATGATATTCACGCATTTTTTTATTTGTGCCACAAAAATCTTTTACGCACCTGTCAAAATTACGTCCAATTTCTGAAGACCCCTCCAAAATTCTTGATGAACAAATTAGAAATATGAATTTGTAATTTATCGGTTTTAGTCACATTTTCTACAAATCCCACCCCTTCATTGCAAATCATCACGTTATGTCAAATATCTAATTGACCCTAGGGTGTGACATCATATATGGTGACCCCTTACATTCAATTCGTTCACCTGTTAATGACTTAATCAATTTTGTAAAAAAAGCTTTTGCTTTAATTCCATAGTTGTCAAAGGTTTGATTTCTTTTTTGCTAACTTTCTCTAAGCGTAATTAATAATAATAATAAAAAAAACATCTTATGCTTATAATTTTCTATAGGAAGAGGGTAAATTTAGTGATCTTTTAGATTTTAGACTATGCTTTATAGTCAAGACAATATAGGAGACAAATCAATGTTTATAAAAACTGAAAACGTAGACTATTACGAAATCTATTTCTGTAATGTGACAAAAAAACGCCTTAAATGTTCGAAAAGTGTTCATGAAAAATATCTATTTGTGATTTTCATACCTCATATTTAATTAGAGGTTTATTATCGTTGTCTTTTAATAATCATTGATATATTATAATATATTTTGTCCGAATGGCAATTTTGTCATTATGTTTCGCACTTAATTAGGACTAAGGAACAAATGTCATATTGGCTGATTATTTTTTCTTTGCATTTAGCCGAATCATCTTCATTTTGATACTTAAGTTGAGATGCACGTCGCTTACTGTCACCCTGTCACGGCGACAAATTTAGTCTATGGTTTCGTAATTTTGCAGAATATTTTGAACGATCACCACCTCTGTAAATTCAATGATGGAGAGTGTAAACTCTAATGTATTAGTATTTTGAATTATTATTCATGCTAATTTCAATTAATTTTAACAGTTTCTAGGTGTGCGTACGTTAAAATAACTTGCGATATTATATCCATAGATAATATTTTGAACAGAACCCAACCTGCAGACCATAGATAATAGACAACATTCTTATAGAAAATACATAGTGCCAGCTGCTAAATACAAAAAACATGCGATTTTAACATGAATATAAAATGTGAAGGCATAAAAAACGTTCATTGAGTCATTTGGATGCAGTGCGGTACAGCGTGAGGTGTAACCTCATTGTTGTTCTGATGATTTCGGCAGATTTCGCTAACTGACAGTGTGCTAAGGGATGGGAGTATCAGTCTGAAGACATTTTTAACACCCAGAAAAATGACTAAATGCTTACTGTGACGTCATGTGAAGTATGCGACGTGCATCTCAATATAATCACAACTTTAGTCTCGTGATGATCCTCTACGTGAACCGTAGCGCCATTTTGGTTACGTAATAGCCATATTAATTTCATAATAATAATAATTAGTTTTAAATAGATTAAATCTTTATACCTACATAACAATATAATATGAAAAAATACCGGTAATACATGTGTAATTCTATTGACACGTTTATTCGAATTTTCGTAATTCAAATAAAAATGATCGCAAAATGACCCGTACTATATGTCAGACACAAAAGCACGAATGCAAGAATATAGCCAATCATTTTGATGTTTCAAATAGTAATTTTTGGTGTATTAAACGAGGTTATTAGTTTCAAAGTCTTTAACCTCCATATTAACTTGTTTTTATATTTTTATTGATGGTATTTTTCCATTGTACACAAAATATCAAATCCAGCTCTGTATGTTAGTTAAATACAATTAAACCGGATGTTGATTGCAAAGTTGTTTATATTCATCAGTTACAATTTTTTATATTTGACGACTAACTTTAAATATGATTTTTTTTAAATTTGAAAGACGTTAAGATTTTATTTCGCTATTTGTTTAATGTTTTCATATTTCATATTCTATTTGCAATCCTGAATGTGTTTGAAAGTTTTTTGCGATTATCTCAAAAAGTACGGAACCGAAACCAACAGCCTCAAATCTAAACATACTTTTTTTATTGTCACTTTCGTGTGGTGACAATTTTTGATTGTAATAATTTATTTTTCAGTTTTTTAGTTCCTTTTAGTTCACTTTGAGTGTGTCGACGGAGGCCTTTGATAAAAAAATCTAATCGGATGCATTTGGAATCGAGTAAGACCTGCATGGACACACTCGAACTGCAGTGTTGTGTGTCTGAGCAGATAATTAATGGGTCTATTCTGATAGCGAAATATTATTAAGTAAAAAGTCATATTTCAATTAAGAATGTCTCAGCAAATTAATAACCGATCATTCAAAATTGAAATAAATCGTTAATTATGTCATACAGCGCCAGTGTAAATTAAAGTGAATGCGCAACACTCACTGTTGTGCAAATAATTTGACATGGTAATTTGTAGACATAATTCGTAATTTGATTCCATGTGTATTTACCGGGTTATTATAAAAAATAGACCATATTATAATGTCCTGCCTGCAAAGTGCCAAGAAAAAATAGTCAATTTACGTATTAAATTACATTATCACTACTGAGTGTTATATTTATACATTTTTTTGTTATTATTATAGTTGTTGTGATTGTTTATGAATGTTAAAAATAAAATTGCGTTACCGTTTATGCCCCATGGCATTTTTGGCCTGCAATTTTTTTCACAAATTTTTCTCAGTTTTTGTATTCTTAATTATATTGTATACATTTTACTCAATAAAAATTTGATGCTTTTGGTTCAAATAATTATTTTTTCTTACTCGCCCCCCTAATTCTAAAGCCGGGTACTCATTAGCATTAACTGTA
Organism: Rhyacophila brunnea; assembly: GCF_057557595.1. Taxonomy (NCBI): domain Eukaryota; kingdom Metazoa; phylum Arthropoda; class Insecta; order Trichoptera; family Rhyacophilidae; genus Rhyacophila; species Rhyacophila brunnea. The sequence goes on along the minus strand of NW_028232904.1, from coordinate 21,121,461 downwards.
ACTGTAACCAACTCTAGCTGCAAAATAATTATTTGTCGTCCATACTAGTTACTGTATCTGCAATGGTTACAAAGTTACGGCTCGCTAATCAATACCCGGCTTAATAATTTCAAAATATACATTTAACTAAGACGCGAAAGAATGATTTGACTGAAAACCCTTCCACCTGCAATTTATTTTAGTTACGCAAGGAAAAAACTAAATGAAGATACAATAGAGCTATGGAACAACGGATACAAAAAAATCCATCACACAGTTACAAGCAGGTCACGGAGCATTGAGAGCAGTGGCGGCCGGTGGTCTTCAGAATAGCATTTTCTGGTAGTGCGCAATGGTTTACCTTCTATACCCAGCATTGGAGCATAGGGCAAGCACAAGTTCACGCCACTTCCCTCGGTTCAACGCCAACTCTTGCGCCTCCCGCCATGTCAGACCTGCAGCACGTAGGTCGCTTTTGTAGCACCGCTGCAGGGTGAGAGAGGGCCGGCCATGGCAACGGAACCCTTGAAGCTGTGCCATAAGGGTACGCAGTGTCACACTCTTTGGCGGCATCAGGAACACAGTCAAGTCTTGTCCTAGCCATGTAAAGGTTGTAAAGCGTCTGTCCATGATTACCTTAATCACCGAAGGCTGCCGTGTCAATAAACTAAGATAATATCTTAGTGTAAAAATACCAAAACGTCAAACTTCTCAGAAGGTAAATTAAATATGTCATAATTAACTATTTCTTTTATTCAACGAATAATTCACAAGATTTAAGAATATATCATTCTGATTATTGAACATATATTATTTTGAAAAAAACACCTTCTGATATAGTATATAATAACCAATAGAAAAAATCTTTTTTGAAAAAAGTAAGTCACCCCGACGGGGAATCGAACCCTGTATCTCCCGAGTATGCGCCTCATCCGTCGCATTACCATTATGCTACGGCGTGACATACTAATAGCGAACAAATTTTAACTATTGGTCAATTACTATACCTACCCATCAGCGTTCCTTCCAAATCAGCTACTTTGGCAATCGATTTTTGTTTCTTAAATCAAAGTAGGTATATATTACTATTACTTTTGATTACTAACCGACGTCGTGGAATTTCTCCAATATTTTTATGGATGTAGCTACTTGCACTTGCTAATAATTTATAATTAACTATTTCTTTTATTCAACGAATAATTCACAAGATTTAAGAATATATCATTCTGATTATTGCACATATATGATGAGGCGCATACTCGGGAGATACAGGGTTCGATTCCCCGTCGGGGTGACTTACTTTTTTCAAAAAAGATTTTTTCTATTGGTTATTATATACTATATCAGAAGGTGTTTTTTTCAAAATAATATATGTTAAATATGTCTTTGTTTATTTATTCTATTTCATAAAAAAGTTTTTTAACAGTTGATTTCATTTCAGCAGAATGATTTAATATCAATAAAGAAAAATAAATGTCACGGTTTATGGCTTAACGCTCCCAACAATGAATGCGTCAGGCAAATAAATAACCGCTGATGTGTTTTTTTATACTGAATGTATTTGAGTGGTTTAGAAATAAATGCGGCAGTTTGTATGTTCGTAAAAGTTTGGCGATTCATTAAATCTTAAATGTGGAATTGTTAAAAATTAACTCGCCAACATTGTTATAAAACAGAAACTGGCGTTTTTGTTTCTAGAGTCCTAATTTCGTGCGCTGATCATAAAGTGTGTAAAAAATGCTGCACAAAACGCTACCATGGGAACATTGGACTACCGTTTAAGAAGTATACAATGACCTCATTGTAATCCTGAGCAAACTGAAAATCCATTTGGATCGCAATCGCTTTGCGCCCATGAACCGAGAATTGTTCATAATACTGCTACATGTTCTTCGCGAAGTGAGTGATACACATATGAATAACAATGATAAGTTGAGTGATGCCTTCAAAAATGCAGGCAGTGCGTAGCACTTGGATAGTATTAGAGGAGCCGCCGCTGATTGAGAGCCTATCTAAAAAGAATTAAATTGAGGTACCATGACTGCTGTAGGTACATGTGATGGCTACACATCTCAAACTGTGTGGCATGTCATCAACGACTGCCCAATACTAGAAAAGGAGTGATAGACTCTCGAAACTCTGCGTAGACAACATAGTCATGAAATTGGCACCTTACGAAATACTAAACAACACAAGAGCACTACACAAAATATTTAATTTTGGCCATAAATAGACATCAATATATTTAAATATATATGTATATATATATTGACATGACACAACTCTCACAGGACCCGAAAGACCTCCAAGGTATCTGTATTATCTGTATTAGTGGCACCCAACTCGAGCAAGTCAGCAACTACGTCCTTCTCGGACAGCAGGTGCCCATAGACGGAAGCATGCACGATGAAATTGCTGGGAAACAAAGCTGGGATGGGGTGCTTTCGGGCGTCTGAATAGTATCTTCAAGAGTGACCTACCATTATGTCTTAAGCGTAGGGTGTTCAACCAATGTGTGCTACCCGTGCTCACGTATAGCTGCGAGACGTGGACTCTCAACACGAGAGATGTCCAAAGGCTAAGGGTCGCACAGCGAGACATGGAGAGATGTATGTTGGGCATCACGCGAAAGGACCGTAAGAGAAACGAATGGGTTAGGAAGCAGACAGGAGTACGCTATGTAATAGACATTGCCAAACAGCTGAAATGGAGATGGGCGGGGAGATGCCGTCATCCAGTGGTACCCAAGGGGCACGAAACGGCCACAGGGTCACCCTAAAAGCCGCTGGATTGACAAACTGGTAAAGTTCGGCGGAAATACATGACAGCGAAAGACACAGGACCGAGAGAGTTGGAAGAAGTTTGGAGAGGCCTTCATCCGGCAGTGGATTGACCCCGGCCGATGATGATATAATTAATTGCACACTTCACCAAAAAAATAAGGTCGAGCAAATTTTTCAATATCATAAATGCGATAATGACTAAATGTAATTAACTCTTTCGACGCAGGTTTATGCAGGGCTTAATTTAATTTAAAAAACTAACTATCACCATCTGTAAATTATAGTCTTAGTTTAATGAAAACAATTACGTATTACTGACAAGGTTTAGTGTGCACTATTGATCTTAACAGTTTATGTCCATCTTTCGCCACTGACCTACCATTTGGATGAGCTTTTCCTAAATCTGAGGTTCGGAATCAAATCTTTTAAACTTTAAAAGCGCCATTGAATGGAATTAGTTTCTTCTTAATTACACTGATTTTAAGTTCCCCGTCTCCACCCGTCATGTATGTACAGCCGTGGGTATGCAGGTCCACCTTACATGACGCTTAAAACGTGTCTAAAAGAAAATATTTTACGTGCTCACTCTGGTATCTCGATACGGAGCTGCATGGGACTGATATATCAACCATGCATTGTGTTGCATAAAGAAACAATTATTTAGAGAGAAAAGAAGAGGGTTGGACTGGCTCAGTTAGTTTCGGTGACATTACACTAGATGATCGCTTGGTCAATATTGCTGCTCAGACAAGAGTCTTGGCCCAATACTCGTCAGGTGTAAGCTATGCTTAACGTTTGATAATATTGTTTTGCTTCTAATGTGTTATTTGTATTTTTCTAAACGGCTTATTTCCTAAATCTGTCACAGTAAAATCAATAACACCAGATTTCAAGGTAAATAATTCAAAGAAGCCCTTGTAAGGCTTCTGCAATACTTGCCATATTCTACTTTCTTGAGTTGTTTCTAATACCTACAGTGGTGTAATTCAATACGGCCATCTTTTTAATAAACACTTTCACAATTTATTTTGTTTCATCTCGGTAAATACTTTCCAAACGGATCTCCACAATAGGTATAGAGTTAGTTATCTCAAGTGGTTCTCAACAATAGTTCAGCAAGAATTTGCAAAAAAACTACAAACTACCACACTTCACATTTTTGTAATAAAAAATATTTAACATGATCTACTAATACAACAATAGAACATTGGCTTGGTTCGATATTCGCATGATGACAATACATAGACACGAAGAAAACCTTCTTCAAAACATTTTTTCCCATGTTTGATCATAATATGAACCTCCACAGTGTGGACGTTGTATTAACCGGAGGGTTGGAGTGGACCCTTTTTTGAGTTGCTCCGCTCCAGAACTTAATACTTGCTCCATCTCCGCTCCGGGTGAAAGGTATTATACGTATAAAAATAAAAAATAAGTAGTTTTAAAACAAGGTTTATTATTTGTCATTTTCAATATTAAAAGTGAGGTTATTTATCACTCAGCAGTGTTGCAAAATATTTTCATTGGATTTTAGGATGAAAATTTAAAAATAATAAAAAAAACATCCGGACCAGTGGAGCACTGCAAATTTTCAGTGCTCCGGCTCCACTTCTGCTTTAGGTAAAACCCAATTGCTCCACTTGTCCGAGCTCCGCTCCAATGCTCAGTCTGGTGTTAACAGATTTTTGTTTTTTTATATACGAAAAATGGTTGTTAGCCACTTGCTCAACCTATTAGGTCCAAACAACATGTGAATTTTTGCTTAACCCCAGATTCGAACTTGAACAATTCAACATTATTGGTGGATACGCTACTGCTCGGCCATCTAATGTAGACTCCTTTATAGTCAAAGTTCTTTGGTGTGGTGGTATTTATTGAACAAAGTTTTAAAAAATATACAAACATAATATCTTCTTAGCACTGAACTCACCGTCTTCACGTCCCATGGCGATGCAGGTTATGCTTTGCTTAAAGGTAACAAATGTGAAATAAGAATGGTTAATGCTTCCCATTCTAAATCTGAATGTAATCACATTATAATGTTACTTTTATGGTGTTAACTGTCAATTCATGGTGAAAATGCATTATTTTATCAAACACAGTAGGCGCCAGTGGCGAAGACTCCATACTAGGCGATTATTTAAAGCCTACCTTCTTAAGAAAAATATTTTTTATTTTCATGTTGACGTATTTATATAATCACAAATAATAATATATTCAATATGCCCAAAGACATCTATCGTATAATTGTCATAATTTTACGATCTTTTCCCTTATTTCAATAAGCACCATCTATGGCATCTCTCGAAAGTTAAAAAAAAATAGAACACACCGCGTTTCGCTTCACATATTATATAGGATTATTTTCACGTGAACCGACGGGTTTTTCAATATGAAGTTTTTTTCTCATTATTTCAAAATGTCTGGCGTCCTGCATACAAATGTACAAGCTGTTTCGTTAGCGCTTCCGTCGCGAGAGCGCATTTATTCAAAATAATTAATAAGATCATTTAAAAAATAATTTCTATGGGATTCAATCACATAAATATGTATTGATTGTTGTTAAAAATATAAAATAATTTATCTCGTGATTTTTATTTATTTATTAGTTCACTCATTACACAATTTAGATATCTGATATTGTACTTACCTAAGTCATTTTAAAATGTCTAGTTTTACGGGTTAAATTATAAATTGTTATGGAACATAATATATATACAACAACGGATATTTTCATAGATATAGGTAATATATTTTGAGCGTATGTTACGTTTATAAATGTTTAGGAAAATACATAAGTAATTCAAACTAATTGCTTATTTTTATGAACTAATTATAACAAACCAATTAAGCTTTTGAAATTTCTTCGTTTTAGCGTACCTATTCAACAGTAGTAATATTGGGTTATCTTCTTATTTCCCGCAAATATATCTGACAAGCATGGTTACTCCCACAGCCTACCTCATTCAAAAAGTCACCCTTCGCCACTGGTAGGCGCTGGGTAATCCGGCACCCATATTTTTTCACTTATGCCGGATTGTCGGAAATGCTAGATTATTGGATTTCTAAAAGAAATAATTCTATCACAGATTTGCACAGTAAAAAACGGGCACCAAACTGCCGACCGAACGGCTCTCCGCTCTGCAATCCGGCAGTTTAATGTGAAACCTGCCGGATTATAGAGCAGGAGAGCTGAGTTGCAAAATGCCGGACTATTGGACGTGCCGGATTGGTGAACGCCGGATTACCGAGCGCCTATTGTAGTACTTTAGTTGAAAATGTCCCTCTCAGACAGACGAAACCGGTCTAGTTAATATTTAATAAAAGTAGAATTAGTACGATAAAAATTGCGTTTTATTTAAATTAATAATATTATATCACAACTGGATGTAGGTAGATGATTTTTCATTTACATCACTCAATTGCTATGGGCCTATGCAATGGACTGAAATCCATCCCATGATCAACGCATTGACACAAATAATTATAATATTACTTAAAATTTTGCAGGTTTTGATTTGGAATCCGCCACTGCTTGTTACAAACATCTTCAGTAGTTACGTATAAACAAATAAGTCGTCAGTATAGGCAGGGCTTATGTGTAGCAAAATATTATAAAAGAGTATTTTGGTTTGCAAATAGAATTACATCAATTTGACCTTTGGCAATATAAATTTTAACTAAGATATTATTGTAAAGTACGACGTATATATTTTGTCTGACAATAGTGTGAAAGGTCGCAAAGTAAGCATAGAGATTTATGTTTCTATAGTTCCTTAGAAGGTCTCGATGAGCCAAAATACATAGGTCGTACTATACTGTTATATCATTTTGGAGAATGTAATAACTTGAAATTTTTTTATTCACGGTCATCTTCAACACAGATGCAATGGGCCACGAATCAAACCTCATCTATAAGATGATGCGTAAATGATGGATTATATTTTATGGGAGTTATCTTAACCTATTGGAGACAATCGGTGCCAATTTGATGCTGCTGTCGACCAAGTGATTCTGGACAATCGGCGTTAATTTATATTTTTAGATTATATTCTTAAAACCTCACAAACCGTTACCTGCCATGCTATAAGTAAAAAGACAGTGTCTTTGGTTTTAGTGAAATGAGAACCCAATTTTTAAGTACATTTTCTCTGTCTCTGTAGTGTTGATGAATAAATAAAAACCCAAATGTAGTGTTTTTTATTATGTTTTAATTAAATTTTCTACCTACAATAAAAAATATTAAACATCTAAGTATATTAATAAAATGTACACAGTAAAATAGATCTAAATTATGTTAAAATATGATATGTTCTGTACAAAGCCTGTACTTTATAAGAAAAAAATCTACCGATATAAAATCACACAACACAGTAGACGGAAAACCCATACAAGGATATGCGAAAAACAATCTTTACTATAAACATACCACATAAGCGTAATTTTCGATGGTTTTGACAGAAAATATGACAGAGTTATAACACCTGTACACGTGCACGCATTTACTGGCACCAATAGTGTGTAAATTAAACTATTGTGATAATAACTGTTTACACGCAATAGTGCTGACTGTCTCGCCGATCTCATTCTTCAAGTGTATTTGACAGATTATGAAAATTGGTATTTTCCGTCATTTTCGCCACTGCTGTTAGGTTAGGCAGGGTTTAATTGAATTTAAAAATCTAACCAGCACCATCTGCTAATTGTATGAGGAAGAATTTCTAATGTTATATCGGAAGCAATGCATGGCCTCATGGAATGTTGTTTTGATTAAAGTGCCTAAATTTGAATAACGAGAATTGTCCAAACAACATTTGATTTGAGAGCAATATTTGCATATGTCGTCATATTGTGTTGTGTTTTAAAACTTTCAAACAGGGTACTGCGCATAGACATTTGTGTTGGACTTGGCATAGTAATTAAGAGCATACTTCAGTGAAACGGCAAATAATTTTCAGCAATAGATGGGACATAATTTTGCATGCGTTACAGTCGGAGAGCGATAATCGACCTGTTCGCACGTCAATTTGTTTTGTGATGGCGTCGCCGGAATCAATTCTTAAATCGTGTAAAGATGACTAAAAAATGTTACGTATTTACTCGAAAAATAAAACATGTCAATGAATATATTATTATTATTTAAATAACAGTAAACATAACATTAAATGGACGCATGTTGAATTTTTATGACAAATTATGTTTTGTTCGTCACACGTCGTTTGCACAATCTGTGCGTTGCGTAGCCACGATCGTTTTAGACCGTGCCTCAGCTGAAGTATAGCCTTAAGACCGTTATGCCATGCACCAGTAGCGAAGGGTGGAGGTAGGCTGTGGAAATCCGATATAAATAGTACACACTAAACTTTGTCAGTCATACTTATTTGTTTTCATTGAACTAAGAATACAAATTGCACGCAGGGTTCAATTGAATTTTAAAAATTAACATTATCTGCAATTTGTAATCTTAGTTCAATGAAAACAAATTAATATGAATGACAAAGTTTAGTGTGCACTATTTATGTTGAATCTCCACAGCCTACTTCCATCCTTCGCCACTGCCATGCGTACACGATAACCATTTGTGAATGTGACAAATTACAGCAAATCTTGGACTAGGTCGTCATTGCTAAAGTTAAAGCAGTGGTACTGTTCGGTTATCAGGAATACAGCGGAAAACACATTTTGAAAATACCCGATATACTGGATTATTTGTTAGTTTGGGTTAGGTTAGGTTAGCCTAACAAATAATCCAGTTTATCGGCTATTTTCAAAATGTGTTTTCCGCTGTATTCCTGATAACCGGACAGTACCAAAGCAGTTTCTAGGCACGAGGGATGTACCCAGGAGAGTGTGGGGTCTACGGTGGAAGCAATGGGACAGGGTTAGGACGGAAGACAACGGCAATCAACATTCTAAACTCTATAAGATGTCTCATCCATACAACATTTATTTGACATAATATTTTATTTCGAAATAGATTTTTCCTATAAAGCCAGGTACTCATTAGCGAGCCGTAACTGTAACCGTTCCAGGCACTGTAACTAACTCTAGATGGAAAATAATCATTTATTAGGAGGGACTAATTATTTGGCGTCCATACTGGTTATTGTGTCTGCAACGGTCACAGTTACGACTCGCTAATGAGTACCCGGCATAATATTTCTCGGTATGCACATGAAAAATTACCAAACTGTTTCTGACCAGTTTGAGATTTTCATGCGGCTAACTTATAATCACACGTGTTCAATACTGTTTTTTAAAGTTTTTTGAATTCACAATATTTTGTCCATAAAACACTGGTGTTTATTTTAGTTCATATAAGTTGGACTTTCCCGGATTTCACTAAGTCTGCAACCGCCTTGTATTGAACTATATGCTGTGAACCCTCTGAAAGAATAAAAACATAATTATTGTAGTAATTATCATCATTAATTCAATGCACTATGGGGCTAGTCGTGGGGGGGGGGGGGGAATGGTCCCTATCAGTGGCGGCCGGTGATTTTTTGGATTGTAATTTTTTAGGGTGCGCTGGAAACTTACCTTATTGAAAAATGAAATCAATTCGGCATTGTTTTTGATTTGACAAAACATTATTGACATTTGGGAAATTACCTGTATATTTTAAATTTTTAATAAAACATGATGCGAGTTACTTAAATCTTTATTGGATTACTTAAGTACATTAGGTATCTTTAGCAATTTGTACACTGTATGAATAATCATTATTATGAAACTGCACATTGTGAAATAGTATTAAGATTTATTAGCTTATCACTAGAATTCATGAATTAATATTTTTCTATATTATAAATAACCAACATCATTTCGCGTTTAGTCAACACACAGGATAATGAATGGTAGGTAGCAAAATTATTTTTATCTTCACTGATTTAAATTGGAGTACACATAAATCAAAATATCTTACCGACATTGTATTTCTTACCGATTTTAAATTTAGAAAATAATGAATTCTATTGTTTTTAGTTTTACAGGCATTTTACATACGAGATTGCTAAATATGATACTTAACATAATTTGACCGTGAACAGTAAGCTGCAGCATCTATAATAACAAACCATAATTCAAATCTGTAATTGCTCTCTACTCAGACCAATATGATTGGTCATTTTACCCGGTCGGCGCACGATATTCTGGAACTTACGCATGGCGAAAACGATTAGCACGTTTAAGTTGTTTTATAATGGCTTTAGTTCATACTAAGCTTTGGATTCATTTTAAGTAAACTAAATATATTGCCGGGGCGCAAATGATTTCAGTGAGGATGACGTATATGGTGCAAAGTGCCTGTATTATCGCCTATTGGCAATATGGGCACATCGGTTTATGGTTTGTATTACAATGTTGAACGGTGTTTCATAGCAATGCAAGCAGTGCAGTGCACTTGTATGATATTAGACCAGCCGCCACTGGTCCCTATACAGCAGTGGCGAAAGGTGGCAGTATAATGTGGAGATCCAACATAAATAGTGCACTCCAGTGGCAAAGGGTGGAGGTAGGCTGTTGAGATCCAACATAAACAGTACAAGCTAAACTTTGTCAATCATACGTATTTGTTTTCATTGAACTAAGTCTACAATTTACAGATGGTGTTAGTTAGTTTTTTTATGATTCAATTAAACACTGCGAAAACCAACCCATGATAGATAATAGTCAAAAAATTTAATTTTATCTGTAAAATTTCTAAAATCATGATATTTCATGTCATTTTGGATATTTTATAGTTATAGAACCTGTGTAATATGTATTTTTGATTCGACAAAAACAAGTAGTGTGGATGAAAAACTAATAAAATAAAATTGTAGATTGGTTAGTTTTTAAAATTCAACTAAACCCTGCCTTAACTAAATCATAATAATTTAGGTATGCTATAGGCCAGTGGTCGGCAAACCACGGCTCGCGAGCCACATGCGGCTCTTTGGCCCCTTGAGTGCGGCTCTGCCACAAATGACCATGTACGTTCTAAAACAGTGAAAGATAGAATGTCTTCAAATATAACCAACCAGCAAGTCAAAGGTCTTAATTTCAGCTTTATCAATAGCAGTTGACGAGTCTTGTGACATAAATGATCCAGCACAAGTTTCACTTTTTGTATGATTTATTTCATCTACATGTCCTAAAGAAGAACTTTTAGGATTATTGCCACTCAACAGTGGCGAAGGGTGGAGGTAGGCTGTTAAGATCCGCCATAAATAGTGCACAATAAACTTTTTCAGACATACATATTTTTTTTCATTGAAATAAGACTACAATTCACAGAAAGTGTTGGTTAGTTTTTAAAATTAAATTAAACCCTGAGAAACCAAGCGATATTAGATAATAGTCAAAAAATACATGTCTATCTATAAAATATCTAAAATTATGCAATTAAATCATACATAACTTTGAATATTTTATAGATAGAATAATATTTTTTATTTATTATAGTTTGGTTTAGGCAGGGCTTAATGAAATAAAAAAAATGAACCAACAATATGTGTAATATGTATTTTTAATCCAACGAAAACAAATAACTATGAATGAAAAAGTGTGCACAATTTTGTTGTATCGCCCAAATTAGGCCAAAACTATTATGGTTTCGTTTGGGCAGGGTTTAATTGATTTTCAAAAACTAACTAACACCATCTGTAAATTGTAGTCTTAGTTCAATAAAAACAAATACATATGACTAACAAAGTTTAGTGTGCACTATTTATAGCGAATCTTAACAGCCTACCTCCACCCTTCGCCACTGCCACTCAAAGGTCAAACACGAGGTGAGGATATTGCAAATGCTGTAATTAAGTGCATGGAAAAACATCATATTCCACTCGATGAAATTGTGAATGCGAAAAATCTTTTTCAAGGATGAACGTTTCAAGAGTAAATTGAGAAGTCGTCTTATTGATGAGAACCTAGAATCATGCCTAAAATTAAAAACAACACACAAACATGACTTACCCAAACTTTTCAAGGAGATGTGTTTGTCAGTCATTGTCATGATTTAATTTTATGGATATCTTACAATTTAATTTTTATCAATAAATAAGATCATTATTAAGTATGATATCAAGTTTTATTCAGTGTAGGTACCTATGGTTTAATTAAGACTCAAAACTTTAATTAAAGTTTATAAAGTTAATAAACAGTGTACCTGTAGCTATATATTTTAAGTTTAAGAAATTTGGCTCTCAAAAGAAATCTCAATCGTTGTGCTATTGATATTTGGCTCTATTGACTAATGAGTTTGCCGACCATTGCTATTATAGGCGATCCAACAAAAATAATGCACACTTTTTTAGTCATACTTATTTGTTTATTTTGAATTAAGAATACATATTACAGATGCAGTTGGTTAGTTTTTTACAATTCATTAAACCCTGCCTTAACCATACCATAATAGACAATTCTTTTTTACTATTATCTATTATGGCTTGGTTACGCAGGGTTTAATTGAATTTTAAAAGATTACAACTACTATCTGTAATTTGTAGTCTGAATTCAACGAAAACAAATACGTATGACTGACAAATTTTAGTGTGCACTCACGGCTCTATTTATTATTTCATTAGGGTATATTTTTATAAAATTTGATAACTATGTAAATATCTTCAGAAAATTGTTGAGGGCTCCGGTTTGTCTGCACTATTTATGTCGGATCTCCACAGCCTATCTCCACCCTTCGCTACCGGTGTGTGACATAACGGTCTATGCCCAGTCCAGTCCAACTTTTCTGTAAATATCGGCCTTCGCCACTAGTATCTATCTATGGGTTCACAGACAAGCTACCAATTATGCCACGTTAATTTTACCTTCTAAATCAATTTCTTCGTCCTGTTCAGCACTCAGACCTTCCAAAACGACGCCGTTAACAGTTTCGTTTGCCTTCAGGAAGATGTGGCAATTTAAATTGGGAGAAATCGCCATTTTATTAGCGTCGAAATTCTGCATATTACCAGGCATGTTGCTGAGGATTGTCGTAGTCAGATATGACTTCAATCCAGACATGTAACTCTGGGCATATTCGTACTCCGACGGGGTCAAATAATTGGTTCCACTGTCCATCCTCTGCGACTCTTCATTCAAAATCTGCAATGTATACTGTTCAATTTTATTCAGACGAGTTCGAAGATAGCTACAAATCATGAATTTAATTCTACTCAATTCCATTTCGTGGACGTAAACCCTGACATCAGTCTTCGGCAGCTTGTTTATATTCACTTCCATGTGTTGTATCTGGCCCAGCATGCATTCAACCATTTCGTTTCTGTGTGGTAATATCTCTGGTGCAAATTTTTCGTTCAGCCAAGCGGATTCCAGCGTCTTTAGGACGGCCTCTGCGGTTATTTGCTCTTCGTCGTCGCTCAAATCAATGTCTAATGAAGTGTCCATGATTTAAGCTGCCGCATACATTCAATTTATTATTGTTATCGGATGTTTTATTAAGTTTAAAAGTTTGTTTATAACCTAAAAATGTTTTGTAAACTTTGACAGTTGAAAGTTTAGCCGTTAACTTTTGTAAATGTAGCCAGTTTTTAAAATTAACTGTTATCTGAAACAATTTTCCCTAGTTTTAAGTATCCGTAATGATAAAGATGATTCCATAAATGAGTGTTTCCCAAACTTCGATAATAACCATGAGCGTACCCCTTTTGGCACATTCTTTTTTTCCCGCGCACCTTAAGACGTAAATAGAGGAAGCTGACTATATTTTGTAATGCATAATGTAATAAAAATATACCTACTGCTCTAATATAAGAGAGGATTATGTAGGATTATTATATACGACTCATAAGAGTATGTAGAAACAAATTAAAAATAATGTCACATCCACCACTTTAGAAAATAATTATATGTGTGCTAGATTTCAAAATCAGCCAAGTCCACCTTTAGGTATTTTTGACTTTTTTTGTTAATTGCTGAAGAACTACTGCTTTCTAACATTTCTGCATTATCGAAATATGGAGCTTCTTAATTTTAAATATTTTATACTCAAAATAATATACCTTATGACTACTTGAGAAAACAAAAAGCTGTTTTTCTCCTATTCATCCATTATGGACTTGGCTGACTTTGAAATCTAGCGACACATTATTCTCTCTCTCTTATTAGTCGTTTCCTCATAGCTGAGGATTGTAACCACATTGAAATTCCGTCATCTTCTGAGCGACCAAAACTTTTCACCCCTCTTGATCCTCTGCTTCTCTCCAGGCAAAGTGAAGGCCAGTCAGTTCCTTCACTTGGTCGCTCCAGCGCGGAGGCGCTTTTCTTCTGCTTCGCCTTCCCCGGAGACTACCAAAATCATCAGTCTCTTCAAGTTATCCGGTCCGCGCTGAACAATATGTCCATAAACCAGAATGCGTCTCAAGCATATTGTCAATTTCTTTCGACCATTTCCGATCCTAATAGGATCATATGGGCCTCCACAGATTTTGTTTTTTACGAGAAATGGATGTCAGCCACTTGCTCAACCTATTAGGTCCATACCCTGACAGACACAAATTGAAAAACAATATGTGTACTTGCCAGACCCAGGATTCGTACCTGGGACCCACGGCGTTATAGTCCAACGCTTAAACCGCGCGGCCACCGTGGGTGCCTCCTAATAGCCCCCCTTTATCTGTAGCATTTGGATGATTGACTAGATCATTCTGTGCTCAGTCCAATAAATTCGAAGCATTCGGCACCAACACCACATTTTGAAGGCATCAATTCCCTTCCGTTCGTTTGCTCTCAGTGTCCATGACTCGACACCATACAAAAATATGGAGAAATCTAAAATGTCAATTGAAATTCCCCAATCCTTCCATTTATATTTATACGCATTTTTCGTAATCTCTGTGCGCCTTCTTAACTCTGCTTCACATTCACTTTTTCCACTAATCGTTGATCCAAGATATACCTACAAACTCGTCTACTGTTTATATATTTAGGAGTATACTTGCTGCTGGTAGAAGTTTAGCCCGGTCGATAACCATCAACTTAGTCTTATTCCTAATTATTATTAAGAAGGCCGTATTTGCGACTATCTTCCTCTACCCGGTGGCAGTGACGTCCCGTGGGAGTAGGCAGATTGAGCGTCGCTTGAGGGCGGCAGTTACTCGAAAGGCGACATTTGCAATATATAGAAATAGCTACCCAAACTTAACAATAACGAAATTATCTTTCCATTAAAAAAAACTCAGCTTACTGGTTTTGTCAGGTTCGCGATGTCTAGTTTACTTCCGTTGCCGTTCGACGTCCTTGGTGACCAGAAACGACACGTGCAGATTTGCGAATAATTACAGTCTGATATTTTGTTAGTAATGTATCCAAAAGACAACACATTTCTTAGATATTGGACTCATGAAAGGATGATAAAAATACTGTATAAAAACATGGGGCGGCATTTTGGCGCTGCCTAGGGGCGGCATTTTATCTAGGGACGTCACTGCCCGGTGGAGCAGCTTTGTGAGTTCTCTTTCATCAGTAGCGATTAGCGTGGTACATAATATCATATGCGAATATTGAGTTGTTGAGGATATAAAACACATCCCTGACGGACTCCCTTCTCGGTTCGGAAGCTCAGAATAATGCTCTATTTACAACAATAATTGTTATTTTATCTTTATAAACATCCAATAAGAAATATTGTTTTTTATTTTAAATCCAAAATTACAACACCATTAATTACGTTTACAAATTAATGAATACAGTGGAAATTGACCCACATTACAATGAAATAGAGTTCATTTTTCTGTCACTTTCATATGTTCATTACGAAAGAATACCTACAATGTTATAAATTAATGATTTTGGCAGACTAAACTTCACGGTTTTTACAACGTTTTTATTAGCTCGTAATCTTGTTTGTCCAGTACAAATCTTGCAATCGATTTTTACCTAACTTCCCGACTAGCTGGACATTTGAAACTTTTAGAATATATCAGAACACGATGCCAATTCTTTCAATACTTTTAGCCATTTTTAAGCAGAATTGAATTCATTTTCAGTTAATTCTGTTTTATATGGAAAGTTATTTCAGAATAATCCGTAAAAAGACTATTATTGGTTGCTAAGGGGGTGGTCCTAGCAACTAAATTATTAATATATCGACAGTGTTTAGGAAAAAGGACGTAACCCTCGATTTTTCGAAATGAGCTTATTAGAATTAATACACATATAATACATTGTATACAACTAAATACACGTTCTATAAAAAGGAAGTAAGCCGCAAATGTCGAATTATTATCTAAATTCAGGTTTTAATTGAGATTAATTAAGTTTTAATTTAAGAAAAAAAGCATTTACCCTCAATTTTAATCATATTTCTGTAATGACTTCTTTAATTATTATTAGATCGAAAATATATTACACCAAATCATCAATCATCATGCACCCAATGTCTGTGGCTATTTTTTTTAAAATATCAAACTAAAATTATTCAAAAAAGTTTTTTGCCCCTGCTGTAAAATTTGTTCTGTGAGGGTTACGCCCTTTTTCCTAAACATGGTCGATACGTGCGTTACTATGGAAATCAAAATGAAATGTCAAAATGATATTTCAGTATTCTATATTTTGTTTGTTTGTTTTTTATTTACTTCATATCAAGTACAAGTTTGAGCATATTGAGCATAATAATTCAACAGAAAATTTAAAAACGTTGTATATAAAAAGTTCTTTTTATCTTGTAAATATTTCACACAAATTTTATTAATAGGTAGTAATATTATGGTTTGCAATGAATTTAATATTAGCACGAAGTGTTGTCACCCTGAAATATAATATAATAATATGTACTTTTGATTTTCCGTTTATTGAACTGTGAAAAGGGCGCAAGTTCACACCGAATAGGTACTCAAAATAATAATATGAAAAAGAATTAAGTTAGTAAGGCAGAGACAATAAGATAATCCTATTAGTGGATTGTCCTTGTTTGTGATAAACCAGTAAAGAAAGGAAAAACAATCACGTGTAAGAATAATGGCATTAGAATACGAACGTCTTAATTTACAGGGACGAACTAGAAAATATATACCTAATAAGATTATTATAATATTATTACAATTGGCCAACCGATATTTTTGAAGGCCCCCATTCAAAATTGAATTGACATTATGAAGAAGAAAATATAACATCTTGGGTTTTATTCATGATCATGAACCGGGGTCGATCGACAGCTG
Organism: Rhyacophila brunnea; assembly: GCF_057557595.1. Lineage (NCBI taxonomy): Eukaryota > Metazoa > Arthropoda > Insecta > Trichoptera > Rhyacophilidae > Rhyacophila > Rhyacophila brunnea. The sequence continues at coordinate 21,104,540 of NW_028232904.1, read as the reverse complement.
GATGAAGGCCTTCCCAAGTCCTATCCACACTTCTCGGTCCCTAGATTTTTGCTGCCACGTACATCCACCGAACTTTATGAGCGCGTCTAGCCAGCGGATTTTCGGGAGTCCCTGTGGGCGTGTAGTATCCCTTGGGTATCACCAGTGACGTCCCTAGGCAAAATGCCCCCCCTAGGCAGCGCCAAAAAGCCACCCCATTCTGACACATTTGGTTTGTACCATTTAGCAATACACAGATTTGCTATTTCCACACCATTTTTACAAAGCTATTATTGTAGGTAGGTACAACATGTAAACAAAATATTTTTAGCTATTTCTATAAGTATACAAAATCTCGATTTGCCGCCCTTCGAGTAACTGCCGCCCCCAAGCGACGCTCAATCTGCCTACCACCACGGGATGTCACTGGGTATCACTGTATCAGAGCTCGAAATGGACTGGAGCGCACCGGAGCGCCGTTCCGATTCGTGGAATCTGTAAAGTTATCGCTCCATTTCGTGGTTAAAATATTTTGACCGTCTGAGCTAAATATGCCATATAACAAAAAATCTATCACATTTATGTTTATAAAATACCCATAAAATTTGATAACCATGTTAATATCCTCAGAAAATTTTCGAGCGCTCCGGTTCGTCAACTTTTCCATTTCGAGCGCTGCACTGTATGACGACATTATTTTGTCCAGCGGTTTTCTGTGTAGCCCATTGGCATTTCATCTGCTTAGCGACATTTATCACATCGCTTTCTCATGTACGCTTCCTTATCTATGTGTTTCTTCTGTGATCTTTACGCGTTGTGCCTTGGCAGTGACGTCCCTAGATAAAATGCCGCCCCTAAGCAGCGCCAAAATGCCGCCTCATTTGTTCATACATTATTTTTATCATCCTTTCATGAGTCCAATATCTAAGAAATGCGTTGTATGGATACATTACTAACCAAATATCAGAGTAATTTTATTATTCGCAAATCTGCACGTGTCGTTTCTGGTCACCAAGGACGTCGAAGAACAACGGAAGTAAACTAGATATCACGAACCCGACAAAACCAGTGAGCTGATTTTTTTAATGGAAAGATATTTTCGTTGTTACTAAGTTAAGGTACTTACAGGGCTCGAAATGGATCGGAACGCACCGGAGCGCCGTTCCTGTTCGTGAAATCGGTACAATTATCGCTCCGTCTCGTGGAATAAATAATTTGACCGTCTGAGCGGAATAGGCCATATAATAGAAAATCTAACACACTTATTTTTATGAAAAAAAAACACAGACTTTGATAACTTTACTATGTAAAAATCTTCAGAAAACTGTCGAGCGCTCCGGTTCGTAAATTTTTCCATTTCGAGCGCTGGGTACTTACCTATTTCTATATATTTTAAATGATTTTCCTCGATTTGCCGCCCTTCGAGTAACTGCCGCCCCCAAGCGACGCTCAATCTGCCTACCCCCACGGGACGTCACTGTGCCTTGGATTTATCTTATATTATGAGTCCATATTGTACACGCGTATGTAAGCATTGGCAGCACACATTGGTTGAACACTACATTTTTAAGACACAATGGGAGGTCACTTTTGAACAGGGAACTCAGAAATAATGGGAACTGAAAATACCCAACGGGTAAGGCGATAGCAGGTAACCGTCTCAAGTAAGGAAGAATCTGGGTTAAACTTACACACGTGTCAAGAATACGTTGTACGTCTAATATTGAAAACTGCTCTCGGTTTATGCATTTACGCTCATTTAATGTTGGTGTATTACACACACTATTGCACGTGCATAATGCGTGCTTCATTTTCGTAGGACACTCACACATTCAAAAACCTGCTTCAACGTGGGGCGTATTGAATATAGCCAATCGGTATTCTATTTATTATCTCAAATTCTGTTATGTGCTTTTGAAGATACTATTCAGGCATCCAAAGTCGCTCCATGCAGGTATTAATTAATATTATTATTATGTGCATAATAATAGGTATGTATTTACATTTTAACAAAATCTTTCCACGATTTCGCATAAAGTATATTATTTTAGTGATTATTTCAGAATTATGTAAGTAATCGTAAAATTAATCAGTGCAGTGTCACCAGTTTACTTAGTCGCTCTTGACTGACTGTTGATCGTAGAAATATTTTAATTATTTTCAGAAGACAACGGTGATTTTCTTTCACGCAGATGAAGCAATCAATTCATCAGATTTTATAGGTGATAATAGATATCAAGGCCCCCACATCTTGAAGCGGGCCCCCAGGCCATTTAGTGTTTTTTCTTGTAAATAGGTATGTTTTAATACTTACGTCCATTCGAATAAAATTATGGAGTTGTCGAGTATTGATACACAATTAAAAATAGTATCGTACAACCACATAATTTGAAATAATAACATTATTGAAGAAAAATAGCGCTTTTTATTTTTTAACGAGATTTTTTTTACTATCAGAGAGAATTTGTGATGTTTGTTTATATCACTTATCTGGTCGACTCGCCACACCGGGGCCCTTCCTGAGCCCGGGCCCCCAGGCTATAGCCCTGTCAGCCCCCCCTTTGTGTGGGCCATGATAGATATAGTCCGATTATTAAGTAAATCATAAATAGAGTAAAAACATTACTCAAAGCATAACAAAATCCCTGTAACTAACATCAAAAGGGCCTATATCTAGATATGTAGAAACTGATAATCTTTGACTAATCTTCTCAGAAGATATCCTTGACAGCTGATGTTTAAAGACCATTCTTTGTAGATGGCGGCTCCAAAAATCTCCTGTTTGTCATTTCGTGGCTTTACTGAATATCTGCTAGGTAGATAGGTATTTGAGGCGTCTAATTACAAAAAGCGACAAGTCCATAATTCAATATTTTCGGGAAACATCGTTTTAATGTTTCGAGCTTCAATTATTTGTTTTAACGTGAGATTATTTTTTTCCGTTGTATTTATTCTATGTCGAACTTAGAACCAAATGGCAATTTGTTTCAGCCGATAAACTCTTAAATGTAATAAATATAGGCACAATAAAATTGGACGTAGCGCTATTTGTACCTCACTTTTTAATTTACTCCGCATAGGGCACATATTTCAGTGGCACTGTCACGAGTTTACCAGATGCTACATCATGGGAGACGCCCTTTTCAATATTGAACGTTCCCTTATTGATTGACTTAAACACGCGCGAAATCAACCAAGCTTTAAATGTTATGAAACACGGACTTGGCGCTTTTTGTAATAAATCGAGACTTAAAATATTTTTTTTCGTAGGGCTATGTCGCGTTTTGGAATTTATAGATCAATATATATTGTGTAAAATTGTACAAAGAATACGTGCGTATTTTTTTCTCGATTTTGACCAAATGTGGACTTATCGCTTTTTCGAATTAGACGCCTCATTTACCGGCCCTAGAATGTTGAATTGCGGCTGGGTTGAAGAAAGGCTAGATCATATTTAAACTGACTCTCTTGGTGGATCTGTAGCACATTACCCATGCCCCCCACATCCTGAAGCGGGTCCCCAGGCTAGGACCTATGACATCCCCCCTCGCTAAGGTTAAGGGCAGTGTGTTTTTTTTACAGTAGTGTTCCCCAAGTCGGTTTCCACGGAACCCTAGGATTAAAGGTATTCCGTGTATTTTTAGCGATTTTTAAATAAATCCAGTTGGTTTATTGAGTTGTTGTTTTTATATAATAAAGCACTTTTATGGTACCCAAGTAACATGGAACTCTTCGGCATATTGGATAAAAAGCCATTTTGTAAGTCAGGAAAAACACATTAAATAATAATAAAATAAAATTCTACGCGTGAATTATCATTTAATTAAATATACCAATCATTTTATCACATCAAATTGCATCACACAGCCACATAATTTGAAATATTCATAACCACTAAAGAAAATAGGGTACAGTTCGGTTACGAGGAATACAGCGGAAAACACGATACGATTGAAAATAGCCGATATATTGGATTATTTGTTGGGTTAACCTAGTGGTCGGCAAATCCCGGCTCGCGAGCCACATGCGGCTTTTTAGCCCCTTGAATGTGGCTCTGCCACAAATGACCACGTACGGGCAAAAACATTGAAAGATAGAGCAATCAAAATGTTTTCGAATATAACCAACCAGTAAGTTGAAGAAATTCGTTTCAGCTTTATCAATAGCAGTTGACGAGTCTTGTGACTTGTGACATAAATGATACAGCGCAAGATTCACTTTTTGTACGATTTATTTCATCTACAAGTCCTAAAGAAGAACTTTTATGATTATTGCCACTCAAAGAAGGTCAAACACGTGACGAGGATATTGCAATTAATGCTGTAATTGAGTGCATGGAAAAACATCATATTCCACTCAATAAAATTGTGTCAATTTCAACAGATGGGGCGAAAAGTATGACCGGGGTAATAAAAGAGGTTGTTGCTATTTTGAAAGAAAAAAATAATCACGAGATACCTACTTGCTTACTATTGCATACCTACCTATATAGTTTCAGTTTAAGAAATTTGGCTCTCAAAAGAAATCTCAAACGTTGTACTGTTGATATTTGGCTCTGTTGACTACTGAGTTTGCCGACCACTGGGTTAACCTAACCAAACCTAACATAACCTAACCTAAACCAACCTTACCTAAACTAACCCAAACTAACAAAATAAATAATCCTGTATATCGGGTATATTCAAAATGTGTTTTCCGCTGTATTCCTCATAACCGAACTGTACCGAAAATAGTTCTGCAGGCGACTTTTTTTAGTATTTAGTTATTATTATCTTATGAGTATATGTCGACTTGCCACGCCAGGCCCCCAGGCTAGAGCCCTGTCAGATCCCCCTTGTGGGAACCATGACAGAACCACAGCACATTGTTCAAATAATCAACGTTCAATGGTCCGGATTGGTGAAGATTTAATATTAACACCGTTTTTATTACAATAGCTATTCCCAAATGCGGCCCTAACTTTACAGAGGTGACGTTTGTTTGTTTTCTTATTCTTATATTGAATTATGAAAAATATCGATCGTTGAGAGTCGGTATAAAAGGCTCCGCGAGCGGTGAAGAAGTCGAGTAGCTATCAAAGCACATCCTCATCATTATCTGGCGACGTGCCCTTCCAGTGGCCGTCAACAGCTGAAGTAGTTCGATTCGTCTTCGATTTTCTTCAGTGCTCAGGCATTTTTCGTTCACCTAGTTTATCTCAGGTGAATATTATATCCTTTTTTTACTATTTGTAATATAATAACCCAATACCGTGATTGCCTACTGGGCTGTTGCAGCTAATAAAAAAAAACCTTTAAAATGTCTGCACTCTGAGGGAAATATCATCAATTCCTATGTACAGTAAAGTTATCCTTCTATAATTATATACCTACTTAGATATTGGTACATCATAGCTAATATTAATTCCTTAATTTAATACTCAGTCCATATATTCTGTATTGTCTAGTAATATTTTTAAGCCACTAGTTAAAATTTGTCTCAATTAAGTATGACTCCTTTAGCATAGTGTTTCTATGTGCATGGGCGCGATACCCGAGAGATGCAGGTTCGATTCCTGCGGGGTGACCTCAAGATACAATATTGCACTCCCAATTTTTGTGACCATCCCACATTTGAGTAGTGGATGTAACTTCTGTGTCAACTTACAATACTGACATGTAAATTGCACGTAAAACATTTCACCGTGTCACAGTTCGCCGTGAGCTTTCTTATCGGAAAGAGATAATCGTATACTATACGGTCTCCAATTTTATTAGATTCAATATGAACATTAATTCAAATTTCATAACTAATTTCGGCAAAATTCATGAATTCAAGAATGAAAACCTAACCTTACCTAACAAATAATCCAGTATATAGGCTATTTTCAAAATTTGTCTGCTGCTAGCTTCCTGTAAAGTATAAACCGATAAAAACCGTGTTTTATTTAGACATGAATGTTATGTCAGTACTATACGACCCAAAGACGTTGGACGGTCTTTAATATATGGTCATATATTTCCGATACAACATTTCACGAAGTGTGATACGGCGAACTGTATACCGGACTCGGTAAAGGCCGGCACACACGAACTGCAAGCATACATTAAAATGCGGCAAGCTATCGCTAGATGCGGTCGAAAACTTAACAGCATGCTGCGTTTTAGTGGTTACTTGCGGTGAAAGATAAAATACGTCTGTTAAAATAACCTCTTATCAGTCTCACCTGTATTGTCATGAATCCTTCCCTGCAATTAATGGTTTATCTGACAATTTGAGTGATTGTTTTGTGTTTTCCATAGGTAAGCCAGATAAAGTTGAAGGATGGCGACCGGCGTGGCGGGATACAGTGCGCTGCAGGCATGGGGAGCTCAAGCAGCCGCCTACGGCGCGAGTAACATCACCGTCGTAGACAAAGTTCCGCCAAACATGCTCCATATGGTCGATGCTCATTGGTAATTTCTCCAATTCCATCTTATCGGATCCTTTATTTTTTTTAAATCAAATGGCGAATGGAAATAACCGCTTTGACTCCAGATCATTACACCAGTCAATTATCGACTGGACATAGTGGCTTGGCTGGCAGGCTCTTTGAGCTTGGTCTTGTTACCCGTTCAACATGTCAATGTGGCGGAGAAAATAAATACAGGATGCAAACCACATCCTTTGGGAATGTCCTAAAATGTGTACGAAACGGAAAGAGCTGCTCAAGTCGGTTCAATCAGCTGTTGGGTCTATATAACCGTCCAACATGGTCGCTACAAAAGCCAATTTTGTTGCATTCCAATAAATTGCGGAGTCATACTGTCAATGTGAAGATCGATTGTTCAGCAGTTTTGTAATAGCTTTTGTTACTTACTACACTTTTTAATATTGCCTCTACGTGCTCATCTCTCACATGGGTACCTTGGTCTCCTGAGACATTCCCAGTCATAAAAAAATGATGCGTCACATCCAAACGTAGGGTCCCGTGACACGCCCGATTAAAACCGGGTGTGGTGCGTGGTGACATTAACTTCAATATTATTAGATCCATATAATGATGCACCTATTATTTTATACTTATAAATTATATAATCATACATAGGCCGTTTCCAGCTATCGCTGTGTGTACTGACATAAAGTTTTCGTATGTACATACACATTTCTGTCATTGTTTAAATATTTTCACATATTTTTTAATTTCGTTTCATGTTGATCAAACGGTTATGTTATTATTTATTTATTTTATTTCAGGTATCAATTCCCCCCCATGAACCCACTTTGGCACGGACTTTTAGGATTTACGATTTTCTGTTTGGGAGTTGTTTCGGTTATTGGCAATGGCATGGTTATCTACATTTTCTCTGGACAAAAAGTAAGTAAAAATATTAATTTTTCACATAAAATTGCAACGATTTACAATAACTGCATACTTCCATATTTAAAAGCACATCGTTGTGTGTATTACGGCTCGTTTCAGCCGCAAATACGGCCCGTTTATTGCAGCCCTAACCTTTAGCCAGCTAATGATTTTTAGAAAACGATTCAAAATTTTTGTTCCATTCGTATTAGAGTCCACAAAATCAAATGGCGTAAATCAAATCTCTCGATTTTTATTTCCACTAATCTTACCTATAGCATTCTTGCATTGGGCTCTATGTATATTATATAGGTCCATGTACCTACTGTATATATGTAATTAAACTTCCAACGATTACTTCGCATATGCACGACGTGTGGACAGAGACTTGAAATTGACTCCAAACATGGAAACCAAATTCTTCCCTTTTCCTCAGTGGATGCTATCGATCTGAAAGTTTTTGGAAGAATTTGGTCGATACTCATGCAACGAGAAAATAAACAGTTCTCATCTATGACGATGACGCATTTTCGATGCGTTTATCATTGTTTTAAATCTAAAATGTATATTAATCTTGCTTTAGTGTATTCTTACCAATCGATTCAATATTTCCATATCTACTTATAACGTTCTGTCCTTTAAGTCTCCTACTACCTAGTACGTATGCTTAGTTTTTTTTTGTTTCTTAAAAATAATATTTTCCATCTACAGTCACTCAAAACTCCATCAAATCTTCTGGTTGTGAACTTGGCCTTCTCAGATTTCTTCATGATGTTCTGCATGTCTCCTCCCATGATCATCAACTGCTACAATGAGACATGGGTATTGGGTACGTATATTTATTACTAACTGCTTAATTTTTAAACTTCCAATGGTCTCGTTGTCATGGTCCCCACAAGGGGGTGCTGACAGGGCTCTAGCCTAGAGGCCCGGGGTCAGGAAGGGGCTGGCGTGACGAGTCGACCAGATAAGTGAGATAAACACGTATCATGAATTTGCTCTAATAGTAAAAAAAAGTCGCCTGCGGACTATTTCGGCAATGATATTGATAATTAAAAATATTTGGTTGTACGATGCAATTTTTTACTCCACAATTCAAATGGATGTAAGTACATATTATTAAAAATATATAAAACGCTAAAAATACACCATAATTTTCCCGCGTACGCCATTTGGAAAACGCTACTGCAGCGTGTCACACTGACTTTACCCTTAGCGGTAAGTAGGGGGGCCCAACAAACATCCTAGCCTGGGGGCCCGCTTCAGGATGTGGGGGCCATGCTCCTTGTATACAGAGACTTGCCATCTTATACACGTAATCCAATGCGATGATGACTTATTAGCTTATTACATTGTATTCAATTATCAGTATCAATCGTCATATGACTTGAAATTATTGGAAAATTCATAAATTAATGAAAATATAATTAATTACTTAGATATATTGTCACTCATGCAATACTTAGATATATTGTCACTCATGCAATACGTAAAAAATTACGTTATCTATAACGACGTCACATTTGCGTTTTGAAACTAAAAATAATTTTTTTACATAAGCAGAACGAATCACCGATTAAAACATACAAAATGACACAAACTAATGAAAAACAATTTAAATGCAATGTTTTTTTATAATATTACAAGCTGAAGGTTTAACTACTTTTTTAACTGGTTCTACAATCCGATATGGATCTTGATCGCCTCACGAAGAGGTTTCTTAACAGATTGTTTTTAGAGGAAATGCATGTTAGCTACTTGCTCAAACTCACATTTAAAAACATTTAACAGACTCACTCCACTAGCTTACGCGGGCAGTGGCGCACCCAGGGGGTGGGCCAGGGGGCCCTGGCACCCCCCAAAATAAAAGTTATCAGAATGTAATTCACCAGCACATTTATAGAAAAATTTCTTAGATTTTAATTTCTAACACAAAAATTTCGAAAATGTCGGGGTTATTTAGAAACCCAATCCCTAATGGAACTGTCAAAAAATTCTCCGTGTCCACCCGAATTCCGGAGTGGTGTAGGTCATAGGTTGGGAGGGCTGACAGGGCTCTAGCCTGTGGGCCTGGGTTATTGGGGGCCCGGCTGACCAGATAAGTGAGATAAACACACATCATAAATTAACTTTAATAGTAAAAAAAGTCGCCTGCTATTATTCTTCATGGCCATGACCATTTTCAATTACTTATATAATTGTGCAATATATTTTTTGATTATTATGTGTCGATACTTGACAGTTCCATTATTAAAGTAGATGTATTAAAAATCGCCAATAATTCACCGTATAAGTAATATAATATAATATAATATAATAATTTGAACTAAAACACAATTTGGAAAACGTTAATTTAGTGTTTCACACTGCCTTTAATCTTAGCGGTAGGTAGGGGGGCCGCCAAATATCCTAGCCTGAGGGCCCGTTTCAGGATGTTAGGACCATGGTGTAGGTACACCGAGTGCAATAGACAAAAGACCGATAAACGATAAATTAGGCTGTGAAGAAGAAAAAGAGTCTATGGGACTAATTTACATTCTCCTCCTTGGGCCCCCCCCAATATTATATCCTGGGTGCGCCACTGTACGTGGGTGTAATGTTCGACCACTTAGAAACACATAAAATGACACATACTGTATCAAATTCTGATGTAGATTATGTCCAATCAAATTAATGGTGATATTATTTCCTAGGACCTTTCATGTGCGAAATATACGGGTGCCTGGGATCACTGTTCGGCTGCGTTTCCATCTGGACCATGACGATGATCGCCTTCGACCGCTACAACGTCATTGTGAAGGGTCTGGCCGCAAAGCCTCTCACTAACAACGGCGCCATGCTTAGGATCCTCTTCATCTGGGTCTTCGCTCTCGGCTGGACCTTGGCCCCCATGTTCGGATGGAACAGGTGACCATACATTCTCTTACTCTTAACAAAGCAATATAAAGTTATTTTTATACTATAGCTGGACCGAGAGACTCAATTACTGTATTGAAAAACATCACAGAAACAATTAATCTTGAGAAAATTGTATGATGTATTGTGATCTCACCGGATCGAACCCAGAACCCTCGGCTTGAGAAGTCAGTGCTTTGCGTATTTGAACTACGATGTTTCCTTTCCCAGGGAATCTTCCGTAATCGAGGTTTTGATTTCTATGGATATTGTTTTATGATTTCTTAAAATAAAAACATACTATCTCATTCGGTAGAGGTAATTCTTCACTATTCTTAGTTTCAAAAATTCTATCTCATTTGTTTTGCAGCTTGTTTCTTTTTGTTCATTCTAAACAACATCTAAAGTTGTGATCAAATTGAGGTGCATGTCGCCTGCAATCTTGTCGCCTACCGTCACGCTGTCGCGGCGACAAATTTAGTCTATGGCTTCGTCATTTTGCAGAATATTTTGAACGATCACCATCTCTGTAAATTCTCTGAAGAATGGCATGGATGAAGTGTGCCAACTATAATGTATTAGTAATTAGAATTATTATTAATTTTTCATGCTAATTTCAATTAATTTTAACAGTTAATTACTTGCGACATGACATCCATAGATAATATTTTGAACAGAACCCAATCTGCAGACCATAGATAATAGACAACATTCTTATAGAAAATACACAGTGCCATAGAACGTGATTTTGACATGACAATCGAAAAGTTTAGGCATTTGTAGAAGATGATAAAACGTTAATTGAGTCATGCAGGTGTCTATGCAGTGCAGTTCAACGTGAGGTGACCTCATTGTTGTTCTAGTGATTTCGGCAGATTTTGGTAACTGACAATGTTCGTTTAAAGATTCAAAATGTGCTACGGGATGGGAGCATCAGTCTGATAAAATTTTAAACACCAAGAAAAACGACTTTACACACTTTTTTCCCGTTGGGGCAGCTTACTGTGACGTCACGTGATAGTCCGCGACATGCACCATAATATATTTCGCGCTTAAATGTCATATTATTGTGAACGTAAATAAATATAAATCGAAATTTTAAAGCTGACTTTGCTTTCAAACTATTTTGAAAACACTGCTGATTTTCTTCAATTCAGGTATGTGCCAGAAGGAAACATGACCGCCTGCGGAACCGACTATCTGAACAAGGAATGGCTCAGCCGCAGTTACATCCTGGTTTACTCCGTCTTCGTCTACTTCGCGCCTCTCCTGTTGATCATCTACTCTTACTTCTTCATCGTCCAGGCTGTGTCTGCCCACGAGAAGAACATGAGGGAACAGGCCAAGAAGATGAACGTCGCCTCCCTGAGGACAGCTGAACAGTCCAACACCAGCGCCGAATGCAAATTGGCCAAGGTAATACTCTTTACAATTATTTCATTTTACTCTGATAAAGATTTTATCTCTAGCTTCGTACTAACTTCAGTCTTCAGCAACGCATTTAATCTTATTCAATCCTAAGGACATTTTATAAACAGAGAATACGTAACGATGTAGTGGATACTCTAAACAATGGGTTTAAGAAACCAAAGAATCATTTTCAATTTCAATTTTAATTTATTTTACATATTGTGGACATTACAAATTATAAGTTTAAGACGTTCACAACATGACATTTAGAAACAAATAAATATTATTAAAAAAGTATTATGTAATATTGTAATTATGCAATATTAAGTTATTCTATAGTATAAATGTGTAAATACAAAAAATATGAAGTATATAGGTACAAGGAAGTACACCGGATGAGTTAAGCAGACCCTATTTTAAGAATTTATAAAATAACGTCCACCTATACTCATTCTCACGTAGATGGAATATATCAACATCCGAAGCAATTTGGTTGAAAAGAGTTATTGCTCTACCAATTGGCATCACCAATGGCAGGTTAGTTCATTGTTAGGACGTGAAAACTCGAATTCTTTGACTACATCATGTGAAATGACCAAACAGGAGGAGATAAAGAGAAAAATAAGAATTGGTATGCATCTCTCTTGGCTACAGAATTTATACCAGTATCCATCACGTTTCAAAGCTGCAATGAATAGAATGGATATTAAAATAATGATAACTTATTAATACTTCATTAAAAAAAACTCTACATACACAAAAAGAAGAATAATCCTTTAGCAATCTTTAAATGTTATATCTGTTGTCGATGATATGATACTAATGAGTGAACTTTACTGTCTTATTTCTGAAGGTTGCACTGATGACCATCTCTCTGTGGTTCATGGCGTGGACACCCTACTTGGTGATCAACTACGCCGGAGTCTTCGAGAGCATGCCCATCAGCCCGCTTGCCACCATCTGGGGATCACTCTTCGCCAAAGCCAATGCTGTCTACAACCCCATTGTATACGGCATCAGGTAATTTATAATATACAACAATAATTACTCTTTTACAAACTTTAATTAGCGACAAATGGGATTCTTATGGGTCTCTGATCATCTCTAATCAATAACAATGTTATCTTTTTAATTTTCCAGCCATCCAAAATACAGAGCGGCCCTCTACAAGAAATTCCCCTCCCTGTCCTGCCAGGCGTCTCCAGATGAATCTGCATCTGTCGCCTCAGGGGTCACCAACGTCTCCTCCGAAGAGAAACCTTCCGCGTAAAGTGCTACACTTACTACCGCAGATGACACCATTCTGCAACGTCTAGCTTAAACATTGCGCTGCTATAAAAAAGAACTAAAAATTACACTAGAGATTCCGCCATTGTTTGTTTAGTTTATCTGTCAAAATCACTAAATACGCGGCAACCTTCATGGTATATTTATATTTTTATATCGTTGAAGATAACTGCAGCGTTCGAAATTTGAAAAACTATTCACTGGATATCCGGTCGCTTTAAAATGTTGCAAGACTAGAGAACTACAATACCTTATAAAATGTAATACTTATATTTTCGATAGCTTAACACAAAAAGCGTTTGTTTTTTAACAACATGATGCCGGTGAAATCCGACTCGGCAAATATAAATTTACAAAACCTCTCATTGTCTCTTTCAACATGAAGCGTTTCAAATTTGTCAACGGATGGCAATAAAAATGAGCACGGCTCTCTGCAAATTTTTCAATTCTGACATAGCAGTACAATTTTAGGCTACCAATTGTATATTTCTGACGATTTAACAAAGAAAAAAATGGCAAAACAACGGTTATTCTCGTAAATTGTAACTAGATTATTTAAGAACAAATTATAAAACAAATGACAAAGGTTTTGACAGACCGTGTCTGTGGACAAAATATTCAATACGTGCAAGTGTTGCCGCCTTCCGGATTTTTAAGTTAGAGGTTTTATACTCATTTTTGTTTTCCCAGACTTGGGAAATTTGTTTAATATGATTATTATAAGTTCAATTGAATTTTTATCCGGGAGGTTTGTGTGCATATTTTGAAAACACGGTCTGTTTGTACTTTTAAACATTGCACACGCTTGTCGGGCCCACCCAATTGAGGACCGCTCATGTAAATGATAAACATAGTGGATAAGTTAGAAAGTTTAATTGTTTAATACGACCTACGGCTTGTAAACGCGAGTCAGATTTTTTTTATTCTTCATTCTGTGCCATTAAAACTGTCCCGATCAAAGGTTCTAAGCCTTCTTTCGGCCCATTTTGCCGGGGACCCTCGGAACTTTGGCGGGACATATAATAATGGTACGTTTGTAATAAATTGACATGTTAACATTCATTTATTACTTTCTTGGCTGATGTCAATAGCAAATTTTTCTAATTGTATTTAATTGATATAATAATAAATAATCCCAGCATGCAAGGAATACATTTATATTGTTTCATTTTACCCAAATACCTACCTACTTAACAATATATGAGTTGCCTAAAGTCATAACTCACATTTTGCAAAGGCATTACTTAATCTATATAAAGAAACAATAATTACAAGATAAAAAGAACTTTTTATATACTTTCAACGTTTTTAAATTTTCTGTTGAATCATATAAACTTGACATGACTAGCTTAAACGATCAAAAACGATTTGTAGGTACTTGATAGAAATAATACTTACCTACTGAAATGTCATATTGATTTCCATAGTAACGCACGTATATATTAATAATTCAGTTGCTAGGACCCACTTACCAACCAATAATAGTCTTACTTTTTACGGATTTCTTCCGAAATAACTTTTCATCCAAAACAGAATTAACTGAAAATGAATACGAACTGAGAAAAACGTTGTAATGTAAAATAGTGTGCTATCAAAAGTAGCTTTACACCATCTGAAAATCGTTGACAAAGTTGACTGTTGGCGTCGTAACTCACATTTCTCAATGAGTAATGTGAATTCTGTCATCAAGGCCTGTCTAACCAATCAGGGAGCTCTATTTCTCATAGTGTGCTGTGTGTCTGCAGCCTTAGGAATATTATAATATATATTTAAAAAAAATGTAAATCGACTCACTCACTCATTAATATTCAAGGGAGTTCAATACTTCTTCTAATTACAAAAACAGTGCTCTGGTGGTTTTTTGCGATTATCTCAAAACTCGATTTTTTGAATATGTGAGTTATGACTTTAGGTACCTAACTCATATATTGTAGAATAGAAGTGCTCAGAATTTAACATGTTCAAGTAATATACATATTTTATAAAAAAATCTAAGAACAATAATAAAGGGTCACTTGAATACAGCGCTTAATTTACAGCAGTGGTTTCCAAACTTTATGTTACTACGCCTCCCTTTAAAAAAAATCTAATCTTGGCGCCTCCCCCCTTTATTTCATTAAATAATACACACACCTTTTTTAAATAGCCAAAAATGTACTACTTAACACAATAAAGAAAAAAACTTAATTAAGTATAAAAATAAACAAGATTTTACTAAATACTTTTATTATATTCATTTTTAAATTAATTTGTTTTCCATGTGATGGATGTGCTTATTTCTTAGCACAAAGTGCTCTTTAACTACCAAACGGAGTCGATATTTGGATTTCATTGCAGCTAGTGCAGAAAATCCCGTTTTGCACAAAAATATGATGTTACGAATGGCAGTGGCGCACCCAGGGGGGGCCAAGGTGCCTTGCCCCCCCCCCCCCAAAAACATTGGAATTGAAAGCCAATAGATTAGACAAATAAAAACACGGCAACAAAATGATTTGAAATTCTCCAGCACCCTCTTTAGAAAAATTTCTTAGATTTTAATTTCTAACACAAAAATTTCGAAACACTAATGTCGGGTTTTTTTAGAAACTCAATCTCTAATGTCCACCCGATTTCCGGAGTGGTTTACACCAGTGGTGCACCCAGGGGGGGGGAGCAAGGGGCCCTAGCACCCCCCAAATATGAAAATTATCAGAATGATTTTAAACATTGACATCGAAAGCCAATAAAACACGGCAAAAAAATGATTTGTAATAATTCTCCAGCACCCTTTTCAGAAAAATTTCTTAGATTTTAATTTCTAGCACAAAAATTTCGAAACACTAATGTCATGTTTTTTTAGAAACCCAATACCTAAGGGAACTGTCAAAAAATTCTCGGTGTCCACCCGAATTTTGGAGTGGTGAAGGTCATGGCTGGGGAGGGCTGACAGGGCTCTAGCCTGGGGGCCCGGGCTGTGGGGGGCCCGGCGTGTCGGGTTGATCAGATAAGTGAGATAAACACACATCATAAATTAGCTTTAATAGTAAAAAAAGTCGCCTGCGGCGCTATTACACTTCATGGCCATGAACATTTTAATTACTTATATAATTGTGCAATATATTTTTTGATTATTATGTGTCGATACTTAACAGCTCCATTATTAAAGTAGATGTATTAAAAATCGCCAATAATTCACTGTATAAGTACCCTTCATTTGAACTAAAACACAATTTGAAAAACGTTAATGTAGTGTTTCATACTGCATTTAATCTTAGTGGTAGTTAGGGGGCCCACCAAATATCCTAGCCTGAGGGCCCGTTTCAGGATGTGGGGACCATGGTATAGGTACACCGAGTGCAATAGACAAAATACCGATAAACGAGAAATTAAGCTGTGAAGAAGAAAAAGAGTCTATGGGACTAATTTACATTCTCCTCCTTGGCCTCCCCCAATATTAAATCCTGGGTGCGCCACTGACGAATGGTATAGCAGTACAACTTGCATTGCCTTTCTTGATAAAGTATTATAGTATTATTTCTTCACTTCGATTCATTCAAAATTGAACTAGGGTTTTCGTTTCAATGAATTATCATGCGATAATTCGATCATTTTTTTCCTTTTCAATAGTAGTCAATCCTAATTCATCATCGTTCATTGACAAATGGATTCTATCATGGGCCCCACATCCTGAAGCGGGCCCCCAGACCAAAATCTTTGGCGGGCCCACCTACCTATCGCTGAGGTTAAGGGCAGTGTGGTGCTCTAAAGTAGTGTTTCCTAAACTATACAAGGGAGTTATCCTTAAAGTACCTACCTATAGCAATCATCATATAGGTATCACATCAAATTGCAATTCACAACTACATATTTAAAATATTTAATAGTCTTGAAACAAAGTAGCACCACAGGCGACTTTTTTTAAACTATTAGATTAAATTTGTGGTGTATGTTATGCCCGGGCCCCAGGCTCTTTATAAACATGCAATTGCAAACTGCAAACCTGTGGCTACATTTGTGTTAAACTTTTCGCGCCTCCCTTTGCAACACTCCGCGCCTCCCAGTTTGGAAATCGCTGATTTACAGAATGTAAGAACAATTAAGTATGTAGGTAGAATTTACCAATTTAAAACCAATACAAATTTGTGCTTGTTGCATGTTATACATATAATATGTCTAATTATTAATCTCGATCGAATATCCTACCTACACCGACAGCGATGCAGTCATTTCCTCTTCTACGGAAAGCTGCTTTCAGCAGAAACTGGGACACCAGGGACTCGTGGCATATGGGTAAAAACATTGCTTTATCTATAGAAACATTATTTGATTCTTCCTTATTTACCATAGAGCGTTGCTAGGTTACGAAAACAAGTTAGTTTCGATAACACCATAATTATTTTCTTACTATTTAAAAATGTCAATAGTTTCTCACGTTATCAATAAATTACCTCTTTACAGATGGCATAATAAGTCAATTACTAGCAATATTCCAGGCAGTTGAAAACGAGTGTACCTTCTCTTATGTAAGCAAAATGCTTTGTTGATCTCGCAGGGCCTATTCTAATAAAGCGGAATTTAACACCAGCGTGTATACTGGTGATATTAAATGCAATATCTTTGCTGATTATTATTCATTAGTGTGGTAAAATTGTGCATGGGCAGGACCTGGTACTGAATTCATAATATTATGATCATATGGGCCTCCAAAGACTACAATGTTGAAATAACAGGTTTTTGTTTTTAGAGACATGAATGTTAGCCACTTGTTCAATTTATAGTGGTGAAGGGTGGATGAAGATTGTAGGCTGTGGAAATCCGACATAGTGCACCATGGCCCCCACATCCTGAAGCGGGTCCCCATGCTAGAATATTTGGCGGGCCCCCCTACCTATCGCTAAAGATAAAGGCAGTGTGACGCTCTACAGTTATATTAATATATTTAGTGTTTTTTTTTGTATATTTTATTACCTACATCCATTTGAATTATGGAGTTGTCGGGTATCGATACATTTGATACGATTGCATTGTCCAACCACATAATTTCAAATAATAACATTTAACACATTGTAGAAGGAAAATAGCGCCGCAGGAGACTTTTTTTTTACTATTAGAGCAAAATTGTGATGTGTGTTTATCTCACTTATTTTCGATTTGCCACGCCGGGCCCTTCCTGAGCCCGGGCCCCCAGGCCTTGTCAGCCACCCCCCCTTGTGGGGGCCATGTAGTGCACACTAAACTCCGTCAGTCATATTTATTTGCTTTCATTTAACTGAGAATGAAAACAAATAATAATTGCAGATGGTGCTGGTTAGTTTTTAACATTCAATAATTAACGTGCCTAGCCAAACCATAAGGCTTCGGCCATAAATGTAGGTGCTTCACTAGTGCTGAGCTAAGTGCTATGCTTGTCTACTAAAAACACTACTGCCACATTTGCACGCTACGTGCTTAGGTACAAATTCATTTGGCATATTTGGGAGCGCTCAAGTCAACAACGATATGTCACTCTCAAAACTAACCAGAACGCTATTTCTCACAGAAAATTTAAGTTTAAAATTTCGAAAGTCGCAAATTCAAACTTGTTGGGTGCATAATGTTAATAATTATTCATCCCATGCGTCATTATTCATAACCTCAAAATACACGGTGTTTTTACGTTTGTCATACTGAAGAAACATCCGCCATCTTGCAAAATCACTAGGTGACACAATAAAATCAACCAACACATTTGTTCGCCGAGAGACTCACTAGGTGACTAATAATCACGTAGCGAGGCGCTAAGCGTGCAGTGTGGCCATTGCGATAGTATTAGTGTGCGACCGTTCGCTAAGATATGTCACCTAGCACGTAGCCGCCAAGCAAGGCACATACCTATGTGGCCTTAGCCTAATAGCCCCAATAGTTTATATTGTATGCTATGGGCGATACGACAAAAATAGTGCACACATTTTCAGTCATTCTTATTTGTTTTCGTCGAATTAAGATTACATATTATTACAGAGAGTGTACGTTAGCATTTTTTTAATTCATTAAGCCCTGCCTAAACCAAAATCATAATCGATAAAAAATATACTATAAAATATCTAAAATTGTGTATGATTTAATGGCAAGTATTGTTTGACAATCATCTGTTTAGCGTGCACTATTTATGTCGAATTTCCATAGCATACATAGCATACACAGGGCTCGAAATGGAACGGAACGCACCGCAGCGCCGTTCCGGCTCGTGAAATTTGTAAAATTATCGCTCCGTCTCGTGGAAAAAATATGTTGACCATCTGAGCTAGATAGGCCATAGAATAGAGAATCTGACACACTTATTTTTATAAAATACACATACGATTTGATGACTATGTAAATATCTTCAGAAAATTTGTCGAGCGCTCCGGTTCGTAAACTTTTCCATTTCGAGCGCTGAACATACATAACCTTTGTCACTGCTATTAGGTCCATACTCTAAGTCAAAGCACATATTGAAATAATTACAAGATAAAAAGAACTTTATATATACCACGTTTTTAAATTTTCTGTTGTATCATATAAACTTGACAATTCTATGTACCTACTTATTAATAAAATATAGAATACAGAAATGTCATTTTGACATTTCATATTGATTTCCATAGTAACGCACGTATATATTAATAATTTAGTTGCTAGGACCCACTTAGCAACCAATAATAGTGAGTAAGTAAATATAACTTTTAACGATTTCTTTCCGAAACATAAAAAACATAATTAACTGAAAATGAATTCGATTCTGCGTAAATATGGCCAAAAGTATTTAAAAATGCATTCCCGTCGTGTTCTGATATATTCTAAAAGTTTCAAATGTCTAGCTAGTCGGGAAGTTAGTTAAAAATCTTGGGCAAACAAGAAAAAATCTGTACGGGACAAACAAGAATACGAGCTAATAAAAACATGGTAAAATACCATGTGAATTTGCCGGACCCGGGATTCAAACCCGGGACCCTTAAGATTATAAGCCGTATTAGAATTGGGATATAAAACAATAATAACAGCTCGTGCTAGGACAAAATATATATTTTCATTCTTTGTTACAATAATATAATAATATATACAGGTATAAAAATATATAATATACATAATTATTATAATATAATATAATATAATATAATATAATATAATATAATAGATATAATGCCAATTTGATACAATACTTATACAAATAATATAAATATATACATACATGATTACAATATAAATTTAAATTAAAAACATGGTTGTGTGTCTTATTATAGGCTCCAGAGCAGTCAATTATTTAGATATGCAATTAAGTAAAATTTAGTTTTTGTGGGTTGTGCCCTTCTTCTGAAACACGGGTCGTACCTACCGCAAACAAGTAAAATTGTTGTTTTTTTTTGTGAATTACGATCATTCCTATATTATGAGATTACAGTCAGTGTTGAAATATATTTATATTTTAGATTAAGTATGTCGATTTCGCATTTTTTCCCTGAACGGTGATAGATTTGTAATAATTATTACAAATAAGTCAAATTCAAAATACAATATGTAGCACAATACAGTAAAATGTAGTTCTTGTGGGTTGCAACTTTTTTCCAAATGCGTCATTGAGCTACTTTACGAGCTGTTTGTTGGCGAATTTAAAAGCGGGCGATTCAGCTACTGCGATTGTGATGATGACACATTCGCTGAGAAGCCAACAAGCTAGCGACTATTTTTACAGAACGTAGTTCGTTTTTTACCGGAAGGTCGCTACTACGCTCTACTGCGCAGACGAAGTAGGCCCACACGGCGGCGTGTAGCGTGTAAAGTTGACCGGCTTTCAACTTTTCTCGGTAGATTGTTTACAATCTGCTTGTTAGCTTGTTCGATGATGATACTGGGCGACTTTGCAGGCAGATTGTAAATTCGCCAACAAAAGTAGCTCGTATAGTAGTTCTATCTCATTGACGCTTAACCATGCTGAATATCATAATTCATATTAAATAAAAACGGACTATCAATCTAAAGTATACTTCGGCTTCTATATGAAGACATATACGTCACTGCGGTCGTTTCTGGAACTAAAACCATTGCAATACCACCAATATAGCATAAAGCGCGTGACGTAATACTGTCATCGCATACAGCGCCATGACGTAAATGTCAATATATAGAAGCCCCACAGTTAAGTAGTATATCTATTCTTTGGCTTCATTAGTGGTAGCGCTTCCGACCGATTTATTATCAGGGGCGACGACGGGTTGAGGCTTCTCGGTACTCCCGCAAACCAGGAACGGCAGTTTCTCCTCTAGGGCCGCTCTATATTTGGGATGGCTGCAAAAGGATAGAACATGTTAAGATCTATAATCCCAGATCACTGTCATTGGAGTTAATGGCCCCACCAAACCACATCCACCCCGCACCACACCCGCTCTTAATCCGTATCCGGAAATTTGTACGTAAACAGTTCACCGCAAGACACTTATTCGTGCGCCGCAGTACGTGAAACATGAGTTCGTGTAACATTTAATCAAAATCACGAGTTCTTCGTTGAACATTTCACCGTGGAGCATATTTGTACGTATGCTACAGCATGTGGCGAATTTTATGAGATGTCTTTACTAGGTTAAGTTAGATTAGGTTAGGGTTAATCTAATTGGAACAGTACTATTTGCAAACTATCGCCGCATTTTGTAATATACCTACCTACGTACAAATGTATTCCACGGCGCACGAATAAGTGTCCCACGATGAACTGCATACGTACAACTTACATGCAACCCTCTTAATCGGGCGTATCACGGAACCCTACGTTTGATGTGAAGCATAATTTTTATTTTTATGACTGGGAATGTTTCAGGAGCAGTTACATAAGACTAAGGTCGCCTTGAACTCAAATGTGCCTTGACTGAATTAACATTTTATGTTAAGGTACCCATGGGAGAGATGAGCACGTAGAGGCAATATTAAAAATTGTAGTAAGTAACAAATTAAAGCTCATACAAAACTGCCTAACAATCTCAGTGAAGAGATCTTCACGTTGGCAGTATGACACCGCAAATTTTCGTGTTATCAATACAATAAAATTGACCTTTGTGGCGACCATGTCGGACGGTCCGACGGGTCCAACAGCTGGTTGAACCGACTTGAACAGCTCTTCTCTTTCGCACATTTTAGGAAATTCCCATAGGATGTGGTTTTCATCCTGTATTTCTCCGCCACATGGACATGTTGAACAAGCAACAAGACCAAGCTCAAAGAGCCTGCCAGCGAAGCCACCAGGTCCAGTCAAGAATTATTGACTGGTGAAATGATCTGGAGTCAAAGCGGTTATCTCCATTCACCATTTGATATTTCGAAAAAAAAAATATATTATGTGCATGGCCCGGGCTCAGGAAGGGCGCGGCGTGGCGAGTCGACCGGATAAGTGATATAAATACACATCACAAATTCTCTCTAACAGTTAAAAAAGTCGCTTGCGGCGCTATTTTCCTTCACTAATGTTATTATTTAAAATTATGTATTTATACCAATGACATTATTAATGGACAACGCACTCAGTACAGTCGCTAGCAAGTAAATTCGCGCATAGCGACATTCGCACACGTATAAGTAGACGTCACACAATTTCCATTATGCGATATTACGCGTCGGGAATTTATAGCAATATCACCTTTATTGTAATGGCGTTAGAACAATGTTTCTAGTGTCAATGTTCATTTGAGCGAACCCGTTCGAACCGAACCATTCGGCAGACCCGACAAAAAGCATCGGAAATTTATAGGAATATCACCTTTATTGTAAATGGCGTTAAAACAGATTATCGGCAGACCCGACAAAAAAGTGAGTGTCATTTTTTTCCAGATGCTTCCCCCATATTAATGTCATTGGTTTATACGATCCAATTTTTATTTGTGTATCGATACTCGACAAATCCATAATTCAAATGGTTGTATTAAAATATAAAACAAAAACATTATACGCATTAATTCTACCGCGTACACCATTTGGAAAACGCTACTGTGGAGCGCTACACTGCCTTTATCCCTAGCGATAGATAGGGAGGCCGCCAAAGTTCCTAACCTGGGGGCCCGCTTCAGGATATGGGGGCCATGATTATGTGTGCCTGCCTTTGGTGGAGGCACTGAGACTACTGTCATCTTCAATAATAGGGAAGAAAAAGACATTGTTATGTTTACTAGATACCTACGTTGGTAATCGCTTTGAGGAACCAAGTCCCTAAACCCGCCACTGCAAAAGAAGGTGGAAAGAATGTGAAAAGAAAGTAGAGAAAAAAGGCAGTATAATATTGTGTTACATATTCACCGTTAGCTAAACAGATTGCCGTATACGTAGGTATAGCATTGAAATTAAAAAAATGACGTGTTGTTAGTGGAGTAGACAGGTACAGACAGTAATATTCCAACTTTATCAGATTAAATAAGAACATTAATTTGGTATTGATTGCCATCAAAATATATCTGATAATAATGACAGCATATTTTGACTTGATGCTTACGAGAACCTACCAATTTTTTTTATCCTTCCTTCCGTCGTATTTTTTAACGCTATAACAGGGCATGAGCTATGCTAATTCTAATTCTAATTCCATTTCGACCACTGCAACTTTTATGGTACCATCTTTGGAAAGTCGACGTTCTATATCTGATCAATATTTTCTTTTTAAAATTATCAATAGTTTTGTTGACTCGCCAAACCTACTCGAAAGGATGGGTTTCCATTGTCCATCAAGATTTACGCGAAACCAAACTTTGTAACATATCAGTCGTAGCGGTTCTAATTATGCACAAAACTCTTTTATTCGGCGCTCTTGTTTAAATTATAATATTTATTTGTCCACCGTTGATCCTTTTAATAATTCAGCTGTTTCATTTAAACGCGCTATCTCCAAAATTTTGTATAAATAGATATATATATATATATATCTCTATATATATAAAAATCTCGTGTCACGATGTTTGTGGTCGAACTCCTCCGAAACGGCTCGACCGATTTTTATGATTTTTTTTATATATAATTGTTAGGTATGAGAATAGGTCAACAAGTATATTTCATACCGCTAGGTGATTCGGGTATCTCTATCCAGAAAAAAATTTCTTTAAGGCTCGACCGATTTTTATGATTTTTTTTATGTATATTTTTTAGGTATGAGAATAGGTCAACAAGTATATTTCATACCGCTAGGTGATTCGGGTATTCTATCCAGAAAAAATTTTCTTTTCTTTTTTTGACAATTTTTTTTTTGTATTTTTTTTTATTTGGCATTAAAAAATACCTATAACCCAAAATTTTCACCTTGCTACCTCCACTCTCCCATTTTTTAATCGCGATTTTAGTATTTTTGTATGAACAAATGAACCGTCGTTCGTATTTCAAACAGAACGAAATTATTTATGTTGTTGAATGACAGATGGCGGTACTCCGAGAAGAATTCACGAGAAGCGTCACGTTATTTTGACAATTCATTCGGCATATCACAAGGCAGTGTGTGCAAAATGTTGTACGATTTATTTTAATTTATCTATTTGTGTGTGTGTGTGTGTGTGTTGTGTTACAGTGTACAATGCCAGCAAGACGTAAGGGGGCCTATTTGAGCCGTCAAACGAATAAAGCAACAAACATGCGAAACATTAGAGCAGAAATCACAGACGAACAAATCCAACAAGATAACGAAAATGTGCGTGTGAGCATGTCGCGATTGCGTGAATCTCAATCACAAGAGGCACAAGCTGAACAAAATCAACAACAACAATTGGAACGGAGACAAGCGCGCCGGTTTGCAGTTAACACGCGCAGAGCAAATGACCGACAACGCCAACAAGTACATCGAGCATTATCCGCTTCGTTCCTTCGTCTTACATTCGAATACGAGCCAGATATTGAATATTCCGCTCATCCGAAAGTGCTGATTGGTGCTATGGACAAAGAATGTCCCCATTGTCATGCGCTAAAATTCAAACATGAGTCAGCCGGTATGTGTTGCGCATCAGGAAAAGTGCAACTACCAGAAATTGAGACACCACCAGAACCATTGAACGGCTTGCTCATCGGCACGGATCCAGATTCAAACCTGTTCCTGAAATCCATTCGCACATTCAATTCATGCTTCCAAATGACTTCGTTCGGAGCTACAGAAATAGTTCACAATACTGCGGCAAATGGTCAACAATTCCATTCAACGTTCAAAATCAAAGGCCAAGTGTACCACAAAGTAGGCTCATTGCTGCCAATGCCAAACGAACCACATAAATTTTTACAAATTTACTTCATGGGCGGTGAGGACATCAATCGCGTAGATGCACGTTGCGGCTACAATAACCTCAATTCGCCTAATGCTAGGCGCATCGTCGGCGAACTGGACACCCTATTGAATGAGCACAACGAATTATTGAAATTCTTCAAATCATACATGCACGAATTGCAAAGTGACAACCACGCTATTGTCATCAATCCTGATAAAACACCAGCTGGAGAGCACGTGCGTCGATTCAATGCGCCTGTTGTTGACGACGTTGCAGGAATCATGGTTGGCGACCGCACATCGCCGCGAGAAATCGTGATTCGAAGAAGAAACAATAATCTGGAGTTCATCGCTGACACACACCGTTCATACGACGCTCTCCAATATCCGCTAATTTTCTGGAAGGGACAAGACGGATATTGCATAAACATTAAACAACGAGATCCCGCCACAGGTAATTCATTCATTATAAACATCATTATTCATTTTGAATTAATATTTATGAATGAATTAATATTTTTGAATATGTTGTTACAGGAGCCGAAACAAACAAGAAAGTGAGCTCGATGGATTTTTATGCGTATCGTATGATGATTCGACGTGGTCAGGACAACGTCATTCTGCGATGTCGTGAGCTGTGCCAACAATTCATGGTTGACATGTACGCGAAGGTAGAGAGCGAACGACTGCGATTCCTACGACACAATCAACAGAAGCTGCGTGCGGAAGAATACATTCACTTGCGAGACGCTATCATGAGCGACGCCGACACCGCCGAAATTGGTAACTCTATCATTCTACCATCATCCTACGTAGGCAGTCCACGTCATATCCAAGAATACATACAGGATGCTATGACTTTCGTGCGCGAGTACGGACGACCGTGTTTATTTATAACGTTTACATGTAATCCAAAGTGGCAGGAGATTACATCTTTGCTATTGCCAGGCCAAAATGCAATACATCGTCATGATATTACAGCACGTGTGTTCAAACAAAAATTGAAGTCTTTAATGAGCTTCATTACAAAATTACACGTATTCGGTCCCACACGTTGCTGGATGTATTCGGTAGAATGGCAAAAGCGAGGATTACCTCATGCACACATTTTGATTTGGTTAGTCGACAAAATACGCCCTGAAGAAATCGATAGTGTAATTTCCGCGGAAATTATAGATCCGTCTACTGATTAACTACTGTTCGATATTGTTACCACAAACATGATTCATGGCCCATGCGGTGATCTGAATCGTTTATCGCCTTGCATGGCAGATGGAAAATGTACAAAGCGTTTTCCTGAACATTTCACCAACGACACGATCACAAATGTCGACGGATATCCAATGTATCGTCGAAGAAATACTGATAATGGCGGACAATCATTTACACTAAATATCAACAACGCAGATATTGACATTGACAATCGTTGGGTGGTACCATATTCGCCTCTGCTGAGCAAAACATTCAATGCTCATATCAATGTTGAGTTCTGCAGTTCGGTGAAGAGCATCAAATACATTTGCAAGTATGTGAATAAAGGCAGCGATATGGCTGTATTTCAAATTCAAAATACCGATGTGAATGCTCCTCGATTGAATGACAACGACGAAATAATGCGCTACCAAATTGGCCGGTACATCAGCTCCAATGAAGCTGTCTGGCGTATCTTTGGTTTCCCAATTCATGAACGGGACCCAGCAGTTATACATTTAGCCGTCCATCTTGAAAACGGCCAGCGCGTATTTTTCACCAACGAGACAGCAATTGAGCGTGCCATAAATCCACCAAAAACTACACTCACCGAATTTTTAGAATTGTGTAATCGTGCGGATACTTTCGGTGCCTTTGCACGAACATTACTCTATTCCGAAGTACCTCGCTATTTCACATCGAATCAAACAAAAAAATGGATGCCCCGCAAGCAAGGCACACCAATTGTTGCGTGCCCCGGCCTATTCAAATCAAACACTTTGGGCCGAGTATATACAGTCAATCCAAGGCAGATTGAGTGTTTCTATCTGCGACTGTTGTTGGTTAATGTCACCGGCTCATTATCATTTCAAGATATACGCAAAGTGAATGGGCAACAGTATCCAACATATAAAGATGCATGCCTTGCACTCGGCTTGCTCGAAGACGACAATCACTGGGACGATATGCTTGCTGAAGCAGCATTGGGCTGTACAGCAACACAAATTCGTCTACTATTCGCTATAGTGTTGACTACATGTTTCCCGGGACGAGCAGACACGTTGTGGGATAAGCACAAAGATTCAATGACTGACGATATATTGCATCGAATTCGTACACGGTGCAACGATCTAACGATTACATTCAGTGACGCTATGTACAATGAAGCATTGATTACTATCGAGGATCTTTGCGTTGTCATTGCCAATTTACCACTCAGTCATTTCGGTATGAGTTCGCCAAATCGAAGTACTTCTGATTTAATCGACACCGAAATGAATCGTGAACTGCAGTACGATACTGCAGAAATGGCAGCGATTGTTACTCGCAATGTCCCACTACTGACTCATGAACAAAAAATCATTTACGACCGCATTATGCTGGCAGGTTTGGCGGGACAAGGTGGATTCTTTTTTTTGGATGCACCAGGTGGAACTGGCAAAACATTTCTCATTTCGCTAATTCTCGCCAAAATACGATCAAATAATGGCATTGCATTGGCTGTTGCATCATCTGGCATTGCAGCAACTTTATTGGATGGAGGCAGAACAGCTCATTCAGCATTTAAGCTGCCACTGAATATTCATAATAACCCAGACGCAATGTGCAATATAAAAAAACAATCGTCCATGGCCACAGTGCTGAAACAATGCAAAATTATCATCTGGGATGAATGCACTATGGCACACAAACATTCTCTTGAGGCGTTGAACAGAACACTTAAAGATATAAAAAACAACGACAAACTATTCGGCGGCACTCTATTATTCCTTTCAGGTGATTTCAGACAAACACTTCCCATCATTCCACGTTCAAAGTACGCTGATGAGATCAACGCTTGCTTGAAATCATCGCCACTGTGGCGTAATGTTGAAAAGGTCCAGCTAAAAATAAACATGCGCGTGCAAATGTTACAAGATCCATCTGCTGACACATTCTCGAACCAATTGTTAGATATCGGCGATGGAAAAGTTGCTGTCTATGAAAATACTGGATGCATAAAATTGCCCACTAATTTCTGCAGAATCGTTGATTCGCAAAATGCTCTCATTGACCGCATATTTCCCGATGTACGCACACAATACATAAATCATGCGTGACTAGCAGAAAGAGCCATTTTGGAAGCAAAAAATGTGGTCGTTGACGATTTAAACTTTAAGATACAGCAGTCATTGCTAGGCGATTTGGTATCATACAAATCGATCGATACAGTTTGCGATGTCAACGAAGCTGTAAATTATCCAACAGAGTTTTTGAACTCACTGGATTTACCAGGCATGTCAACACACCTTCTACGACTGAAAGTTGGATCTCCGGTTATTTTACTTCGGAATTTGAACCCACCACGGCTGTGCAATGGCACGCAATTGGTCATTAAAAATTTGATGAAAAACATTATCGAAGCCACCATTTTGAATGGCAAATTCCAAGCCGAAAATGTTTTGCTGCCACGAATTCCAATGATTCTTACAGACGTGCCAATTGAATTCAAACGCGTTCAATTTCCTATTAGATTGGCATTCACAATGACAATCAATAAGTCGCAAGGCCAAACTATGTCTGTTTGCGGCTTAGATCTGGGCACACCATGTTTTTCACACGGACAATTGTACGTGGCATGTTCTCGCGTGGGCAAACCATCGAGCTTATTCGTGTTAGCTAAAGACGGACTGACAAAAAATATTGTACACTCAATTGCTCTTCAAAATTAATATTGATTTTCTTTATTTCATTTTCCTACTTTAGGATAAAAAAATTATAATTTTTTTTCACTTTACATTTAACTTTTAAGAGATCAAACAATGAATATGTTATCGGCGGTCATCGTCTACAGTGCTCCATTCCTCTTTCTGTCATAGATATCATCCCCACACACTTACAATACATTCGTTATTTTTTATTTAACAACCAAAATATTTACTAGAAATAATTTAGATGGCAGAACAACGTTTGCCGGGTCAGCTAGTACTTATATATTATATATATATTTTTTTATGTTACTTTTTTTTGTAAGTATATAATTTAATTATTCATTATTCTTCCTTATTTTTCTCATGTAATTTTCTTATGAAATTTATTTATATTTATCTTATTCTTACTCTCTATCTTGTTAGGCTTAACTATATTAAAATGTATACATGGAAACTTTGCTGGTTGCAATAACTTTTCATTATTATATTTTAAATTTTTGTAATCAAAATGTAACTGTTTGTTTCCTTAATAAATAAAATTAAAAAAATAAAAAAAATGAGGCCAAATGCTAGAACCTAGCGTAGTGAAACAGTCGAGTAGTTAGTAATAGAAATGAAACAATCACAAACACCCAGACTTTGAAAAAAGCACATAAATATATTATTGTGACCTTACCGGGTTGAAACCGGAGTCTCTGGGTGAAAGGCCAATACCTTACGCACTGGACTACGATGACCATCGTTTAAATTTATACGATTTGATTGTTTTAAGTACCTACCTATCTATTTTCTTCTGTCTTTCCCTTGTAGTGCGTTGGTTTTAATTACGCATTTATGAAGTGTTTCCTGTAGACATGGATTTGATCTAAATGCTATACGGCCATCGGTTTCCGATATAATACCTCACGGTAAACCAGATCCGCCATAAATGATGCACACTAAACTTTGTCAGTTGCATTTGTTTTCATTGAAATAAGACTACAATTTTTTACAGATGGTGTTGGTTAGTTGGAAAAATTCAATTAAACCCTGCGAAAAACAAGTCACAAATAGATAATAGTCAAAAAATACTCGTCTATCTACAAAATATCTAAAATTATGCAATTTAATCATACATAACTTTGAATATTTTATAGAGAAAATAATATTTTTTATATATTATAGTTTGGTTAGGTAGGGCTTAATGAATTTAAAAAAATTAACCAACAATATTATGTGTAGGTACTATATTTATATTCTTAATCCAACGAAAACATGAATGAAAAAGTGTGCACAATTTTATCGTATCGCCCAAAATATACCAAACTATTATGGGTCGGTTAGGCAGGGTTTAATTGATTTTAAAAAAACGAACTGTAAAAAACTTAAAAACAAATAAGTATGACCAACAAAGTTTAATGTGCACTTTTTATGGAGGATCTTAACAGCCTACCACCACCTTTCGCTACTGCGTTAAACTGCGATACGGTCAACTGCATACGTACAATTTTCCGGACAGGATAATGTTATACTTACTCAAAAGTTAGGTAAAACATTATTAATTGCAATTAATGGTTTATTATTGCACCTAATTGTAGTTTACCTATGATTCGATGGTATGCATATTCCTCCGGATACAAATAGACAAGCTAGTTATGGAATCTCAACATATGAAGGTAAATTACCTGATCCCATACACAATGGGGTTGTAAACAGCGTTGGCCTTAGCAAACAGTGATCCCCAAATGGTGGCCAGGGGACTGATGGCTCCCCCGTTGAAGACCCCCATGTAGTTGATGACCAGGTACGGAGTCCACGCCATGAACCACAGGGAGATGGTGGTGAGGGCCACCTTGGCCAGCTTGCACTCGGCGCTGGTGTTGGCCTGCTCCGCAGAACGAAGGGATGCCACGTTCATCTTCTTGGCTTGCTCTCGCATGCCTTTCTCATGGGCACAGACAGCCTACAAATAACAATTAGGTACATTGTATATTTTGAAGAAACGCCTCCGTCTGTTTGTATGAATCTTGTATATTTAAATTTATTTATTTACGTTAGTCAACAATACATATAAGAAGTTCGCAAAAGTGAAATGTTATGCTACTGTTGCGTTACCTACTAGATAGATTAAATTTAGCGCGAAAATACTTCGAATTCGCAACAGATTAAGAAAATAGAAATGTAAATGCCATCGCCATGGACCAAGGTTTTGAAGCAGCGGACAATTTATGACGGTAAGGCCATAAAACCAACTGTCGGACAAGAATGCTATACAAAAATGTCATGGAGAAATATCAGCGCATCTATTCTATACACAATACTGCTATTGGCAGCTACCGAGGGTAGTTTTTCATATGTTTGTATCGAAGTATTATAATTGTTACAATAAGTTAGACGTCTAAACAGTCAAAACTGTATATCTCGCTCTAAAATTTAGCCAGGAGAGGTTATTGTAACTCAGGTCAGTCAAGAGAGGTTGTTGTAACAATTACAACGAACTTATTGTAAAAATTGTTACAATAAGTGGTAATACTTCGATACAAAAATATGAAAAATTATCCTCGATAGCTGTCGATAGCAGTCTTGTGTATAGAATAGATGCGCAGAAGTGCCAAATGAAAACAAATCAGTTTAAACGCATTTGATTCTCTTCTCTGTTGTTGCATTTATTGAGGCACTCTATTTTAGACGCCATGCACATTACTTAGGAAATGTAGCATTTTTTTCAGCAGCAACACTTTTTACCATATCAATAGCTGTATTATTATGTTTCATCGCATGCGTTACAGACAGACATAAAGATAGATATGTGTCGCTAAATTTCAAAATCAGCCAAGTCCATAATAGATGAAATAGGAGAAAAACAGCTTTTTGTTTTCTCAAATACACAGTCACAAGGTTGAAAGTTTATATTATTTCGAGTATTGAATATTTAAAATTAATAAATTAAACATTTTGATAATGCAGAAATGTTAGAAAGCAGTAGTTCTTCAGCAATTCACAAAAAAGTCAAAAATACCTAAAGGTGGATTCGGCTGTTTTTGAAATGTAGCGACACATATGTCAAGATATATACCTAATGTAATGTGGTTATAACCAATGTCATTAATTCTCAGTTTCCACTGTCAATAGTTTTAAATTGATATATGCACCTACTAACCTGTATAATGAACCAATAAGCACCGATAATGGAGAATAGCGGCAGGTAATAGACAAAAACCGAATAGACCAGGATATAACTCCGGCTTCCCCAGTCTTTCGCCAGATAGTCCGTTCCACAAGCTGTCATATTGCCTTCTGGGACATACCTGATAACATAACGTATGATTAAAACTTGCCAAGACATGTAGCAGTGATTCTCAACAGGTTTCTTTGTGACGTAGGTAGAAAGATGTCTGATTCTCGTGGCAGTGCAGGCGATTCATTTAGGTGTTGGTATCGTCACTTTCAAAATTACACTATAGTAACTAGTCGTGACTGTGAGTAGGGAATCCAATCCCGAGCCAAAATTCTGATCCCGGGATTTCGGGATTACAATTCGACAATCCTGGGATCCCGGGATTGGAATTTTTTTCCCATTGTTAATATAAAATTTTCATATTTACAAATAACTAACTAAAAAAAATAAAATCTGTCAAAAATAAATCTAGTAAATAAATACATAAGTTTAATGGAGTAAATAATATTGTAATATAAATAATAATGTGAATTTAATATGAGATTGCTGTTTCTGATAGTAAAGACTTAATGAATGGGTTAGCGAGATTTAAAATAGTAAAGCAAATCATGGTGTACTTATGGCCTTTCCGCTTCATAAATCTAATTAGTCAGCCAAATATGAAACTGCCGTAAAACGTATGAGATCATGGTGGAATTACTTTGTTAATAGTGCGAAGCATTGTTTTTGCCAATCTTTCTCATTTTTATTAATTTATGAGAAAAAATAAAATGAATCGGCAACTTACACATGGATATAAATAAAATTTCATTCAAACTCAGTTTATTTCTAATGTAGTTATTTGTTATTAAAAGTATTTTGTCTGTTATATTTCATTTTTGGATTGGATTGGATTCCCTAGTCGTGAGTAAAATATGAGAAAAAGCGTTGGTTTAAAAGAAATATCTATAAGTATATTATATTGTAATATTATGGGTTCAAGTTTTTGGTCTTACAAAGAAAATCAACGAAAAAATTTAAAAAAAATCTTCACAACTTTTACAGGGAAAAATCAATTTAAAAAAAAATCCATACTGATAATAAAGCACATTTCTGTGATTTAAATAATTCAATAAGTATAATAATAATATATAATGGGCCCTCGGCTAATTTCAATATAATATAATATTATAAGTATACCTATTGCCCCCTCCATAACAATAAGGTTTTCGATACCTGCAGTGCTTTGTATTGCTTTATAATAATTATTGTGAATTGTGTTATAATAAACGTGTGCTGCGCAACCACTTTACGTGTCTTTACTTCACAATGATGTTTATCACTCTGTTGCCTCTTTTACGTGTATGTCTTCCCGGCAAAGAGGTATCTACCGCCCGCTTGTCTTACCTACTCTTCAATAAGTACATACCTGTGAAAGGAGTCAACAGTACCTACCTAGGTTTATCCTTCAATGTATTCTTACCTGTTCCACCCAAGCAAGGGTGCTATCGTCCATATGAGGGCGAATAACCAAATGGCGATTATCCTGAACAGAGCTGTTTTGATTGTCATAGGTTTAGCTGCCAATCCCTGTAAAGACAAAAATAAACTATTTTTATCATTCACCCGGTCATATGACGAAAGGTTGCTGATAGGGCCACGCCAAGGGTGTCTGCCGCCCGGGTGCCAGGCCAAAATAGCCACCCTTCAAATATATAAAAATAGTTTTATAGTTTAATAAAGAAAATCAAAATATTCATATTTTAACAATGTGGTATCTACAGAACCACAATTTATAAAAGAAATATTTAATGATATGAAAGAAAATTGCGCCGAAGACGACTTTTTTTACTATCTGTGAAACAAATTCACGAGACAATCTGTTAATGCATTGGCTAATTTTCTGGCGACAAAGAATTATATTTTCGGAGAAACGATTTATTTATTATACTATGATACTGGCACATCCTATTGAGACTTTGAAACAATGCTTTTCGATATTTGTATACAACTTTGACGGAGTCATATATCAGATATTTAAATGTCATCCATAAGAATATATTAATGGGTAGGTAATATATTTTATCGTAAGATTGAGTTTACGTAATTTAATAACGTATATTTTCTGGCTTTGCCGTCCCCTCAATACAGCCGCCCGGGTGTTTCACACCCTTAACACCCCCGTTTGGCGTGTCCTTGGATGCTGGTGACATAAGAAACAGAAAAATTTACCTTAACTATGACATTATATCTGTCGAGGGCAATGCAGGTCATCGTCCAAATGGAGGCACAACCAAAAAGTGAACCACACATGGCGTATATCTGACACATCAGAGCTCCTAGAATACACAATATTATAACATTATTAACACGTCTAAAGATTCAACTAGAAGTTTTCTATTTCTCGAGATTCGAGAAATCTCTAAATGCAGAATAATTGTTTTTGAGAATGATTTTTATATTAGGTTATTAAGTTGAGGGTGTTTTTAGCTTTCAGGAAAAAAAAAATAACGCAGGGATTCCGTTCAGAATTAAAATCGAGAGCTTTTTTAAAGCTCCTCTGTCGGCAAATTTACCCGAGATATTTTTTCTTATGCAGCTTTCTCTCTCCGACCATATCCGGCCCAAATAAGAGCATACTAATATAGGCTTTCGCAGGGTGGAGTTAACAGAAGTTTTTTTTTACGAGAAATGGATATCAGGCACTGACTTGCTCAATCTATTAGCTCCATACTCTGACTGATACAAAAATTTAAAAACAATATCTGTACTTGCTAGAGGTGGGAAAACTGGTCGATTTTGAAGACTAAGTATACTTACTACCAGTATAAAAAATACCTAGTATCAAAACTTGTTCCAAAATACTTACAATTATTTGGAATACTATATAGAGCGTTTGGCGTGCGTATGCGACATAAGTCTCATACTAAACTGGAACTAAAACTTAATTCCATATTAGTATTTGAAATATCGGCTTCAATAGAATCGCTAAAAATACACTGAGCTGGTCTTTTTGAAATATCCCATTTATTATAAAATTTTAAACACATTTTTAATAATTTATGAGTTGTTTTTATGTTATGTTATAATATTCTTGTTAACATAAAATGAATAACAATGTTTTTTTTTATTGTAAACTGCATCACCTCAGTCACTCACCACATTTCCTAGGGAATAATATGCTGCTACAGAAAATTTATGACCTCTTGTTCATACATAAGATGATGTCATTCGCATGCATTGACTAATAAATTAAAATATAATAATTGTATTCGAGTGCTATCTCGATCGTACGCATTAAATGTCAATAGTATTAAAAGTCTACCAACTATCCAGCGACTCGCGATGATATCATCACAAGTATTTTGGAACAAGTTTATTGGGCCACACGTACTGAGTATGGGTAGTTTCATCAGATACTTGAGTACACAAACCGGTGAAAGTATTTTCAACTCACCTCTAGTACTTGCCAGACCCAGGATTCGAACCTGGGACACTCGACGCTATAGGCCGACGTTTAAGCCGCGCGGCCATCGAGGACACATCTCTTATGGAAAATCAATTTGCTTGATATTCGATATTTCTCTTCTGATTATTTCTCGAGAATAGTAAAAATAATGAGTAAAACGTACCACATTGATAATATTAAATTCCACAACATTATTGAAATTAGAGGGGTTAATGAAGTAACTCAATCATTTCTCTATATTGGTTTTAAAACAGGCTGTATATTTACCTAAAACCCAAGTCTCGTAGTAGCAGTTGATTACCATGGGTGGTGACATGACCACCATCATGAGGAAGTCGGAGAATGCCAGATTGACCACCAATAAATTTGACGGAGTTCGAAGGCTCTGAAATGCATTTATAGGTTGGGTAACTAACTTATGGGGTAATTATTTCTAGTAGGTATTTCATATTTAGAAACACGGAGGATTTAAATATTTTTAACTATGTTACTATTAATTGCTACCAGGCCCGCCAGTCACTATGTGCAAAACGTAGGTATGTATATTTCATAAGGGTGGTAAAAAAAACAGTTATTTGTAATATATTATATAATAAATTATAGTATCAAATCAATATTTTTCAACACAAACTACTATACAACCATAAAAAAAACTAATGAACAAAACGTAAAACATCTGTTTTAACTTAGCCATCTTTTTAGTTTTGGGCTTGTCCGGATGACGCGTGTCTCGCCTCGATATGTTGCGAGTGCATGTGGACGGCTCAATGAGGTCACATGTACCTGGAATGTGCACGAGTCAAATCTGGACAAGGCCTTAGTCAATCTGTAATAAGTATGACACTTCATACAGGTTTCAAATTAAGAGGTTTCATGCAAGGCCTTGTCCAGATGTCGTGTGTCTCGCCGCGATACGGCGCGAGTGCATGTGGACGGCTCAATGAGGTCACATGTACCTGGGTACATCAATTATTACCGGTATGTACTCAACTGTCGCCTGTTCGACCCTTGCATTCTGAATGTGCTGATTTACAGTTACAGTAGCGCCAAATAGAGAACGCTACATTTTACAATTTCTTCAATATTACGAGTCAATTACAAACTCCAATGAAACGTTTACTGACTATATTTTACTCTCTTATCGGTCATTTCTAATGAACGCTATTTCATTCGACAGTGCGGCGTTCAGTTGCCCCAGTGCCTATATGGCGGAGCTACTGAATGTATGCATACTTTGGGAAACGCAATAAGACTGGTGAGAAATTCTTGGAGGTGCCATGTTCCAACTAAAGAAAGAACATCAACCAAGAAAAGCATATCAATTACTCATAATTGAAATTGCCCCTACATTATCAACATACTGACAATATAATTTATCTTTATAGAGTTAATAATCTGATAATCATGGTTGATTTTTTATTATAACTTATTTTTAGCAGAAAAATAGACTAGTGACTGTGTTTTTCTGATAGTGTGCGCTTTCTGGGATGTTTCACGAGGGCAGCTGAGTGTCTTCCTGCGGGCCTGTCCATCATGCAGTGACGTCCCGTGGGGGTAGGCAGATTGATCATCGCTTGGGGGCGGCAGTTACTCGAAGTGCGGCAAATCGAGGAGAATCATTTGCAATATATAGAAATAGCTGTGCTGACAACGCCACGGGCGCGTTTGCATTAGTTGGCCATTAGATATAATTAACACGATATTTAAATGTGGTAATTAATTAGTAATTATCTGGTCAGCAGTTAATGTGTTTACTTAATAATAACGAAAATATCTTTTCATTAACTAATTCAGCTCACTGATTTTTTCGGGTTCGCGATATCTAGTTTACTGCCGTTGTCCTTCGACGTCCTTGATGACCAGAAACGACACGGGCTGATTTGCGAATAATTAGTCTGATATTTTGTTAGTAATGGATCCATACAGCACATTTCTTAGATACTGCACTCATGAAAGGATGATAAAAATACTGTATAAAAAATGGGGCGGCATTTTGGTGTTGCCTAGGGGCGGCATTTTATCTAGGGACGTCACTGCCATGGTGTGGAGTTATTTTAATACAAGGATGTCACTGAAATGTGCATTGAATTTACCTTGGTGGTAGAAAAAATGTAAACGACAACTCCATTTCCAGTCCAACTGACGAAGCCTAAGACGACCATCACAAATCCTAAGAGTCCATGCCACAAGGGATTCATCGGAGGGAATTGGTACCTGAAATAATACAATGGATTTGTACTGTAGAACTTGATTATTCTAGAGGCAGCCCTATACATATTATAATGTTGATACATTTGGTGGTATTTCTGGAATGTTTTTGGTGTGGTAGAAATTGTAGCCATAAAATGTAGTGTAAGTTGGCACACTGGAACATGGCAACATTGTTTACGTTACGTCATGTGTGTGGTTTGTGATTTGTGTGATTGTTCATCTAATTATTCCAAATAAAAAATGTTCAAAGTATTTTGTACAATGATACGGTAACTTTCAACGGGTTACATTAATTGCATTTTAACTTTTAGTGTATTATATTATAAATATTTTCTGGTTCCGGTATAATTCGTGTCAAAAAGGTCATGAACCGGAGCGCTCGACAATTTTTCTGACGATATTAATATAGCTATCAACTTTAATGTGTATTTTATAAAAATTAGGATATTTGATTTTTTGTAATATCATCTACCTCAGACGGTCAAATTAATATTTCCACGAGACGGAATGACAATTTTACCGATTTCACGAACCGGAACTGCACTTCGGTAATTTCGAGCCCTGATGTAATTAATAAAATATTGTTATCCATTGCTAACAAATTCATGTTTCCCGATTTACCTTGGTAATATTTGCAAATTTGATATTTTGTGAAATTGACTATGTGCCTAATTGAGTGAATCTAAAAATTTGTTAAAACTGCTTGCTGTTTCTGAGATGCGAGCAATATCTACCTATGAGCAATTTGATTTCAATTAATCTGCAATACAAAATGACTTGCAGCTGATTATGTCAATAATCGAAATTGATAAAGAAACGTTTTGACGCCTTTCGACATCATTATAATTATTATGCTTTCAGCTAATTTAAACATAAATTTTTTTTCAAATACGGTAATCGGTGACGATTTTCGTTGATGAATATGACACAACCGATTTGTCAGAATTAAAACGGGGCCCCGAAACATTTCAAACAAGTGCTACAGTTATTTAATTTTACCAAGATCTTAAAAAGATGCATAGTTTTAACAAATTTAGTAGGATAAAATATTTCCCAAACCAAAACAAAATCCCTGCCGCGAACAGGGTATATCTATAAGACAGTCACTCAAAAAATATGTACCCACTTGTACACAAACCACTAATATTATTTTGTATCACCATTGTCATGCTCAATAAATTGTAAATTGAATAGAGAATAGCTCAGACTTAGATTATAGAAAAATATAGATAGAGCTATTGCATGTGTTTGTCCTTCAAAACATGACGAACTTTTTCATGCACTTGCCTCGCCCCCTTCACGCTTCCTCCGCGACCCTTTCCAGGGTTATTCGAAAATATGTGTGACAGTGTGCGTGTCGTAGTGTTGCCAGATATCGAATATTTATTCCAATGTTATAATTTTACAAGCGATGTTTTTATAAATTATATTATGGCAGCACTGGAGTGTTGGCTATGCACTTGGTAAAACATTACTCACTAAAATCGGCTCATGCGGAGGGCTTGAGCTCAGAGTAATGATATTATAGAGAAAGACTATTTTTCGGCAAAATTAAGCCGTATTTCTTGCGTATAACGCACAGTAAAACCTCGATTTTATTATTATCAACTTAACTATGAAACGTTATACCATCGCGTTGCTTCTCAATACGGCTACCAAATTTAAACACAACATAGTTAACCAATTAATTATATTCTACTAAAACAACTAAAAATAATTACCACTAACTTTATATTTAACACAAAACAATAAATTTCAGCAGCACGCGCTACCAGTTTTTAAATGAATGTAATCAGTCAAATCCATTTTTACCGGCGACGTTAAGAAAAAAATATATTTAATTCAGCAGTAGAAATTCTATCTTACTATAATGCGTCAATTACATTGAGCTACTTTGCGAGCTGTTTGTTGGCGAATTTAATAGCGGGCGATTCAGCTACTGCGATTGTGATGATGACACACAAAACTTTCCGTTCGCTGAGAAGCCACAAGCCAGCGACTATTTTGAAAGAACGTAGTTCGTTTTTTACCGGGAGGTTGCTACTGCGCTTTACTGCGCAGACGCAGTAGGCCCACACATTGGCATGTAGCGTGTAAAGTTGACCGGCTTTTAACTTTTCTCGGTAGATTGTTTACAATCTGCTTATTAGCTTGTTCAATGATGACACTGGGCGACTTTACAGGCAGATTGTAAATTCGCCAACAAGCAGCTCGTAAAGTAGCTCAATGTAATTGACGCATAAGTAACGCATAGTGCGGAGATATAAGCGTGCCGAATGCTTACTCACTCGCACTTGAGGTTCGTTTTTGTTCAGACCTTGGAGAATAGTTATTATTTTTACTATGTACTTGGAATTTGTAATTTTTGGTTTTTATTTTTTGTCGTTGGGGGGGGGGGCTAAAAACCGGTCAGTGCCTCGGGCCTCCAAGTCCCTAAACTCACCACTGCTGATTAAATATTTAAATTTTTACTTACCAATGTGGGTCGACTAGATGTAGCATTTCGGGTGGGACTTTATCGACCACCGTCATATTCCCAATTCCTCCCCACTGTCGCATCGCCACTGGTCCCAAGGATTCCATCTTCGATTTTGAATAAGTTTCAATTACACGATTTGAATTTGGAATCGTCTAAATTATGTAAATTGAATTTGGAATAATATTCTAGTTTTATGTAAATTGAATTTGGAATATGCTTGCGTTCTACGATTCGAATTTGGAACAGTACAATTATTTACTCGATTTAAATTTTTAGTGCCGACGATTGATGTAATTTCGACGGCCCGTAGATGTGGAGGAACTCGTATAGTGCCACTCAAGCAGACTTGAGGCTCACAATACGATTTTGCACCAAAAAACCATGCCATTTATATGATTTATCGACGTAATTTAACAATAATTGGATGAAGATATTTCTATATCATTTTGCATATTTCTGATTAGGTCAAGTTAAAAGTGGCATGTAACCTTTTGTAAAAATCCATTAAGTGTTCAAATCTGGTTTCATTTGAATGTATGTAGGTATAAAATAATACGCCCACGGTGGCCGCGCGGCTTAAGCGTTGGAGTATAACGCCGTGGGTCCCAGGTTCGAATCCTGGGTCTGGCAAGTACACATATTGTTTTTCAATTTGTGTGTGAGTCAGGGTACGGACCTAATAGGTTGAGCAAGTGGCTGACATCCATTTCTCGTAAAAAACAAAATCTGTTAAAACAAGCCTCTACTCTGTGGAGGTCCATATGATTCTATTAGGATCGGACATGGTCGGGGAAAAAAAAGGTATAAAATAAACCTGAATTGCGAGTTACGATGGTGGTGCTTAGGGAATCCGATCCCGGGATTCCGGACAATTTTCGATACC
The DNA here is from genome assembly GCF_057557595.1 of Rhyacophila brunnea. Lineage (NCBI taxonomy): Eukaryota > Metazoa > Arthropoda > Insecta > Trichoptera > Rhyacophilidae > Rhyacophila > Rhyacophila brunnea. The sequence continues at coordinate 21,063,378 of NW_028232904.1, read as the reverse complement.
TATGATTCCCGGGATTAGTAAACATAATCCCGAAACCTTCGGGATTGATTTTTTTATCAATCACAATCATTCTTATGTGTACTGTATTACATGTTATTATGTTAGTGAGGTGTATGTATCTGCACATGTCACAGGAGGAATCCCCGGATGCTCACGGATAATAAATAAGCAGTTTTTGTTGTCATACGCAATCGTAAGAACATCAGAAAAATAATAAATTCGTTAATTTAACCAGCTAGACGCCACTGACGTTCTGGCACGCAAATGGCGTCTAACTAGATACTGTTTCACTACACTACTGTCATTATGCCACATAGCCTGTTGTAGTGTTACAAAGAATATATTATTACATATTATCCCAGGTTCGAATACTTGGTCTGGCAAATACACAATTGTTATACACACATTAGGTATGGGCCTAATAGGTTGAACAAGACAAGTGGCTAACATCGATTTCTCGTAAAATCAAAAATTAATATAAACCTGCATTATGTGGATGCCCATAATATGATCTTTTTGACATCGATATGGCTTAAAAATGTTATTCATTTATTTACCTTCTGTGGTTGTTGAAGACAAACTTTCTTTTTTGCTTTTATATTGTGTGAATTTAAAGTTTAAAACATGCCTTTAACGCTAATGATTACATTAGCTTCAAAAGATTTCGTACATAACGACAGATTAAGTACGAAATAATGACAGATTAAGTAGCAAGCACCAAACGTGTGGGTCGCTAAAAGAAATTCCCTATAAAGCAAGGTTTTTCACCACTGCTGCAGTTTGAAATCTTGTTTCAGCTGTCAAGTCAAATACTATTACAGGATTACAATTTGCATAAGAAGAAAATGCATCTATCCATTGATAATAATAATATAAAGGTTCTTTAAAGATATATTCAGGTATTGAAAGTTGTTACCAGTGACGTCCCGTGGAGGTAAGCAGGCCATGCATTTATTACTATTACTCAAGGCGGCACATTATGAAGGAACGAACACGAATATTACAACTTTTTAAAGCAGTGGCGGTTTTTTATGAACCAGATCATGGCCCCCACATCCTAAAACGGGCCCCCCTACCTATCGCTAAGTTTAATGGCATGTGTGATGCACAACAGAAGCGTTATCAAAATTGTATTAAAGGTAAAAGTAAGGGCCTTCGGTTTATTTTTATACATCTACTTAAATTATGTAGTTGTCAAGTATCAACACAAAACAATAAAAATGCATCTAACCTCATTTTTTAAACATGTAAAATTCTCTCTCATGAAATAGCCCGCAGGCGACTTTTTTTACCTACTATTAGAGCAAATTTGTGATGTGTGTTTATCTTAAATATCTGATTGACCCGTCACACCGGGCCCCTAGGCTAGAGCCCTGTTAGCCCCCCCCCTTGTGGGGGCCATGAACCAGATGATGCGGTAGATGCATTAGAAAGTATCGGTGTCTTAGTTTAGAAAAATAGTCGAAGCATTAAAAATCCTGGTACATAACCTATCATAATATATTGTAATAACAATAACCAATGGCAGTTTATTGCATAGGAGATAAAATCACGAAGAAGCCTCCAAACCGGTCTGTTCTTCAAACTTCCACATTCCTAAAAACACTGCTGTTTTAGAATATGTGTATGTTGAAATGCTCTAATCCGCAATAGACGATGACGACTGAAATAGGTAGGTATCCAACAAATTTCCTAAGGTACAATTTGAGACTAAAATGAAATGGAACATACGTGAGCATTGGTTGAACACTATGCTTACGACACAATAGGTCACTTGTGAAGATACTATACAGGCCCCCAAATACTCTCCTTTCCTTTTTGGTTCTGCGGGCAATCTTGTCATACATACCACTGTCAATTAACATTTGTTGTCGAGATAGACATAGTTGCTGACCTGCTCGATGTGAGTGCCATTGATGAAGATCATTTTTGGTTCAGCAGATACTTTTCTTTCGATTTGATATCACTAAGCCGGGTCTCACATCTGAACCCGTTGAATATGTCAATGTGATTTTGTTGGTATTCACAAAACACATGTAATTCGACACTATAGATTGGAAAAAAAACAGCTGGTGTCGCATGCAACAAATTTCACTCATTTTGGCTGCCAACATTACGTCATTACGGCCTATGGGGACGGAATAAAGTTGCATTGTTGCGCCCAGTTTTGATTCATGACTAGGTATATCCCAGTCGTGATGATTTTCAATGTGCGACTGGGTTAAGGAATTAAGGCGATGAAACCAACACCCTTAGATATCAATTGCACCCTTATTTTGTACGAGGAATTATAATAAAACAAACAATTATATTGAGAGTATTATAATAATATATTTATTCGATAAATGCAACATTCTCTTATAATAAATTTTAATCTAAGAAATCTATAAACAAACAAACAAAAAAATACTTCAGGGTGAATACAATAAATTTTAAACATAAAAATAATAACATTACAATTTATTTTTATAAATTATAAATATTAAGGGAAAACTACCGCCGAGTGTTAGTGCATTTACTCATACAAATGACATGACGCAATATCCCAAATATTATGCAACATTATAGCCAATTTATCGCAACCATAACAAGAAAATGCAAGTGTAAACATGAGTCAAAAAAGTTCAGCGGCTTCTGAATTTTTACGTAATAGTTGTAATTTACATATCTGAAACCTGACAGAAAAATATGAACTACACAGAGCATTTTGACATATACCGATTTTCACAATCTGTCCGAACCTGTCAAATAGTACCACACAACGATTAACTAAAAATAAGCACATATGTTAAACTAATATTTACTGACTTCACAACTAAGTTATTTATCTTACTCTAACACATATTGCAGAGATTATACGCATTACAAATGCTTTCTCACTCGCACCTACTATAAGACATGCATTTTTGTGATTGTTCATATTATAAATATTAAGTTGCTGCAATGTCAACACTGGAAATAAATAGTAATTACGGTTTTAGATAGATACAGGCCAATAACAGTGCGAGGTATGCTATAAATGAAACTGCAGTGTCATTGAATCATTAGAGTTAGTAACCATTTTTCAGCTTCACTTTCATACATTTAAGCTCTGTCTTACAGTAAAACTACATGCTGTTTTTTCAATATGTATTTTATCCGGTGCATGGCTCAATGGGTTGAGAGAATGGCTAACAACTATTGCTCATGAAAAGTCTGTTAACCTTTTTTACGCCTCACGATATTACTATATCTGACAGGCTGCAGATTTTTAACGACACACTTGAATGTAGAGTGAAGCTCCTACTAAACTCGCTGTAATACTGATAATTTGTGACTTAGTATTTCATAATTATTCAAACAGAGATGATGTCACGGTTTGTTTAATTTTTTAGATTATGCAGATCAATCGACAGTGGTTAGTAATTTGAGTTTAAAGTCAGACGAGTGCGGCATGTCGATCACGGCCTCATAGAGCAAGAAAACTCGCTGAAGTCATAGAACCGGTTAATACAACCTTCACACTGTGGGGGCCCGTATGCTCCCCTTAGGATTTACCATAGCAATTTACTTTTATTAAATTTATACAAAGATGGTTTTTTTTCAACATCTTCGATTGCAACAAATAAATACGAAAACATTCCTTATACTGCCATACATACATTTTTGTAATATTGAAGTTCAGGTTAAATAAAAACATTTATTAAATATACGTAGAGTAGGTCGGTTTACCACCAAGGAGCCGTAATAAGAACACTATTTATTATCGACTTACATAGAAACCATTTTCTCTGATTGATATTGTACCACTAAAGCTTTAAACAAGGCCTGAACAAAAACAAACCATAAGTGCGAGCAGGTAAGCATTCGGCACACTTATATCTCCGCATTATGTGTTAGAGTAAGATAGATTTTCTACGGCTGAACTAAATATTTTTGTAAACGTCGCCGGTAAATACGGATTTCACTAATTACATTCATTTAAAAACTGCGAGCATGTGGTGCTGAAATTTATTGTTTTTGTGTTAAATTGGTTAACTATGTTGTGTTTAAATTTGGTAGCCGTACTGAGAAGCAACACGATAGTACATGTAACTTTTCATAGTTAAGTTTATAATAATAAATTCTACTGTGCGTTATACGCAAGAAACACGGCTTCATTTTGCCGAACAATAGCCGCTCTCTATATATCATCACTCAGAGGCTTTAAGACATTTTGAATGCATCATGTCATTGTCTGTATGGGTAAATGCAAACCAACGGACTGCATAGCTCGTCTTAATAAAATTATAAAACTGGAAACAACGTACAATTAATTTTAGTATTCAACACAGATCTGAGATCGAAATAGGTTAATAATATTTTTTTCTCAATAATTTAACTGCAATTTTCTATAAAAGTAATAATCAATTTCGTAATATTAACGTAATAATATATTGACTTAGTGGAGTAAAATAAACATAATTCATTATATCAAAGGTAAAACTCATTATGTGTAATGAGCAGTTTTTTTACATATTGCACTTATGGGGCCACGTGTGCAGTATAAAAATCGAAAATTAAGAATTAGGTGTACCATCCAGTGGCGAAGGGTGGAGGTAGGCTGTTAAGATCCGCCATAAATTGTGCACATTAAACTTTGTCAGTCATATGTATTTGTTTTTATTGAACTAAGACTACAATTTACAGGTGATGTTGGTTAGTTTTTAAAAATTAATTAAGCCCTGTCTAACCAACCCATAACAGTTTTGGTATACTTTGTGCAATACGACAAAATTGTGCACACTTTTTCATTCATACTTATTCGTTTTTGTTGGATTAAGAATACATATTACACATATTGTTGGTTCATTTTTTTAAAATTCATTAATTCCTGCCGAAACTGAACTATAATAGATAAAAAAAATATTATTCTATCTATAAAATATCCAAAGTTATGCATGATTTAATTGCATAATTTTATATTATATTTTAGAGACAACTGAGTATTTTTTGACTATTATCTATTACGGCTTGGTTTGCGCAGCGTTTAATTGAATTTTAAAAACTAACCGACACCATCTGTAAATTGTAGTCTTATTTCAATGAAAACAAATACGTATGACTGACAAAGTTTAGTGTGCACTATTTATGGCGGATCTTAACAGCCTACTTCCACCCTTCGCCACTGGTAAAATCGATAGCTAAGTATGAACAGAACTCATAGGAAAAATGTATTCGAACATACATAATTTGAACACACCTTAAAAATATTAAATTGGACGCCCGATAGGACATGAACACTGGTTCCATTAGAGTCTAATGGAACTTACTGGGGCAGCCTTCTCTCGGCCCTGATAAAAGCAGAGAACCAAGGGGGTAGAAAGTCTTGGGTCACTCAAAAGATGACGGAACTTAAAGGTGACCAGGTTCCATGAGGGAACAACCAAGAAGAAGAAACTACTCAACATAAGAGAACAATTCATGTGCTATTATGAATTTCTTGAATGAGAAAATACAGGGCACAATAATGACATACATCTTTAAATAACAGTTCAAATTAAGCACCCAAAAGTTTTAATTTTTAACCTTTAAATGGCACGTGGGCCCGCAAGTGAAATAGTTTATTATTACACTTAACAAGTGTACTTCTGATACTATATTAACCTAGGAACTAATATAACATAAAATTCGATTAAAATTATTTATATTCATGGACGGCATCCACAGTGGGGTGAATCGGAGAAGCAAATGGTAACCAATATTGCAAAGATGCCGATGTTACGTTAAACTAACTAAGTGTGCACTCGTTGCATAGTTAACATTTGCGGCGAAGGGTGGAGGCAGGCTGTGGAGATCTGACATAAATGGTGCACGTAAATCTTTGTTAATCATACTTATTTGAATACGTGTATTAATTAAGGCGCTAAGTACCAAAAACAAAAAAACTAACATTTTTATAAAGTGTTCTACATACTAACGCACATAACTTCAACTATGGTCTAAGTGCCTCAAGCAAGTCAAAAAAATACAGCAAAATATTTAAATCTGTCGATGTTGTAAGTCCGTTGGCCTGTTTTATTTATAATGCTGTAAATAGCACTACAGTAGTCAACCTCATTCAATATAAAATGGCTGACGATGGTGTGTTGACACTTGCGAGTTCTTAATACCTAAAATTATAGAAGCTGCCGTGATTGCTTCACACTGTAAAACCACATTTTTCAAAAGGTCTGCTTCATGAAATTTTACTGCAATGACTCGGTATTTTGTAACTACAGGCAATACTACTTTTTGGTACTTAGAGCCTTAATTAATACACGTATTCATTTGTTTTCATTGAACTACAAGCAGATATTGGTTAGTTTTTAAAATTCAATTAAACCCTGCATAAAATAAACCATGATATTAGAAAAAAATATTTTTTCTCTACTATTTCTCTACCCTGCCATTAAATCATAAATAATTTTAAATATTTTATAGATAGAAGAATACTCTTTATATAATATGGTTTGGCAGGGTTTAATCGAATTTCAAAAATCAAAAACATTTGCAATTTGTTTTCTTGATTCAACGAAAACAAATAAGTATGACTTACAAAATGTACATTATTTTTGTCAGATCTCACAGCCTACCTCTACTATTAGTCGTGGGTCCCATGTTCGAATCCTGGGTCTAGCAAAGTACACACCCATTTCTCGTAAAAACATAATCTGTTAATACAAACCTCCACTCTGAGCAGGCCCATATCATCGGTGTTTTGTAAAAAGGGCGAATTAACCAAAATGCTATTTTACAGGAGGATTTTTAACTATTGACATTTATTCGTTTATGACCTGTGGATGATTATAAATATCAAACAAATTTATAATAAAGCTTAGAAAGAATACTGTCATTATAATAGGCATTATTATATACTATTTTAAAAGGCCTAATATGTCACATTCGCTTTTTATTCGTAATTTTAATTAATTTAATTTTAGTCGATTATCTTTTTTAAGTACTTTCCTGCGGATACACAAATTCGCCGTTTTTACACAACAAAGCTAGTGGGGTACATATTGTATTTTCATTAAAATCTCGATTTCGTCAAAATGGTTGATTCGCCCTTTTTACAAAACACCAACATGATCTTATTAGGATCGGACATGGTCGAATGAGATGTAAGAATTAATATTTTTTTGTTATACCCAACAGACAATATTGAATCCATTTTACTATGCATTCAATTCTTAACGTCTGTATCTATGGTAACCAAACATCGTAACATTGAGAAAAACTCTTTTTCCTTCACTGTTTCTCCCCATTGCGTACTGTCCCTTATTATATAAATTTCAAGATGGAATGTAAAAACATAGCATCGCTTTTATTCCCATATTTTTACAAAACATATAATTTAACCTTCAATTTGGTGTAATTCAAAAATATTATCAACAATGCCACCATACGAGTAAATTATTGGACAGTATTATGCATTTGTAGATCAAGAAACAATATAACACGCAGATTCTGATAACATTCATTCGTACGTAAAAGTTATGTTTTAAGAAAATCGAAGGCGAAATGGACATAATATTATGAATCTATTTCAGGCATGTCCAAATTCATATCTTCTCGTCCCCTCACTCCTGCGGCAGGCCATGAGCGATGCATTATGAATCAAGCGTCACGACAATGTTACTTTGAAGAAAGCTTGTTAAATCATATCATATTATTGCAACAGAATGTATACGCTTTATAGATTTTCACGACTCAATTTCTATTTGACCTATGATGGTGCGATCAAACAGAATCCAATCCGCGATCGACGGATATAATATCTACGTGAATTAGATACTATTATCATTTCCAAATTATGATAAATCCACAATTCAATATTTACGATAAACTATGCTTTTGTGTTTCAAACGCAACTAACTGGTTTCAACATTAGTTTCTTCTATCCGCCGTTATCATATTTTAAATTAGAAAAATATGACGATTTATTATTTCAATATTTCCACACAAAATTTTGATAATATTACATTGTTTGACATGACTTTTAACTGATTATCTGTCAACGGAACATAAATTCGAAGAAATATTTAGTTAATATTCACAGAAATATATCTATCATTCAAATGTACAACGGGACTTGAACATGTAACCACTGGATTCGTGCCAATATGGTGTACCAATTAAACTACAGGTTTAATGAACTATTAGCAAGTGCATGTACGTTATAACAAAAATTTGGAGTGATCCGGGCGTTGGTTGATAACACAAAAACCAACATTAACGCAATTTGATAAGCATTTCATGTAAGAACTACTAGTTAAATTTGTCGTAATTAAGTAGGATGCCTATAGCTTAATTGGTAAAGCACGTTGGCATGAATCCAGTGGTGACAGATTCAAGTCCCGTCAGGCATCTTTTTTTCTAATACATGTTTTCAAATTATGTATACATATTCAATAATAGATCATATTAGAAAAAGCTCACATATTTACAGAATATTGAAAACAATTACGTAGAATTTACAACCGTGCATTTAACTTGGAAGTCGGTTTACTAAGTTTGGTCAACGTTGTACTTGTATTAGTTCGATCCTCGGCACTTTAATTATCTCAGTTATCAAAAAAATGTTGATTGATCTATAAATGCATATGGCAGTTGAATTGTTACAGAAAACATTATTTGCTTGTGAAACAATAATCGTTTAGAAATTGGAGATCTCTCCTTCTATCTCAGGGCAGGCGTGCTCATCGAGTGGTGCGATGAAGACCTGGCTCACGTCACTCTCCGAGAACATGCAGTCTGTTATTTTGATGTCGCTGTAACTGAAAAATAAAAAAAATCATTCAGACTGTTATTAAGTCATAAACTAAAATAACCTTTAAAATCTATTGCAACCAGCTTTTACATTTTGATCTTATAAGTCTGTTCTATGTTGACACGGCCTCAGTTCACTACAAATGACACTTAGGGAGCTGACATATTTTTTTTCTAAAGCATCGATGACATTGAGCTACTTTACAAGCTGCTAGTCGGCGAGTTTAAAAGTGGGCGAGTAAGCTAGTGCGATTGTGATGATGACACACAAAACTTTCCACTCGCTAAGAAGCCAACAAGCTAGCGAGTTAAATCCATATGTTGTTTCTTTAAGTTGCGGTGAATGTAATTAAAAGTTCATTGGGATTGACGCCTGCATACAAGTTTGTTACGGTCGACAGTTTCATATACCTTGGATCTCTTGTAACTCGACATAATGATATTACAGAAGAAATCAACAAGAGAATCATGTATGCGAATAAATGCTACTTTGGCCTGTTAAGACATTTTAAGTCCCGCTTACTATCTCGTCGAACTAAAAGCACTCTTTACAAAACACTTGTAAAGCCAGTGCTCACCTACGCATCGGAAACCTGGACATTAACTCTGCGAAATGAACGAGCCCTGAACATCTTTGAAAGAAAAATTCTACGCCGTATATATGGACCGATCAGGGATGGCACCAATTGGAGGAGAAGATATAATGCTGAGCTCTACGGACTGTACGAAGATTGCAGCGCAGTTCAATCAATTAAGATTGGGAGACTGCGATGGCTAGATCACGTGCACCGTATGAATGACAATGAACCGGCAAAGAGAGTGATGTCCAGCAATCCAATAGGACGTAGAAGAAGAGGGAGGCCAAAGAGTCGCTGGTTAGATGGAGCTGCCAGTGACTGCCGTATTCTGGGGGTACCAAATTGGAAAGCGGCCACACTGGATAGGGACAGGTGGAGGGAGCTGTTGGAGGAGGCCAAGACCCACACCGGGTTGTCGCGCCCCTGATGATGATGATGATGGGATTGACGCCAGACCCCAATATTGTAAGGGTACATTGGATATTATACTTTATGTATCTTAAAACGTCATTTTTGGTACTATTTGGACGTATTGTCGACCACTATCACTCTACTGCGCAGACTCAGATCGGCCCACACGCCAACGAATAGCGAGTAAAGTAGCCCGGCTTTCAACTTTTCTCAGTAGATTGTTTACTATCTACTTGTTAGCTAGTTCGATGATGACACTGGGCGAGTTTACAAGCAGATTGTAAATTTGCCGGCTTGTAGATTGTAAAGTAGCTCAATGTCATTGAGCCTTTACACTACGCTTCATAGGGAAGGAAGAGTGTTTATAACATAGGCAACCGGATAACAGTACGATATAAACCATTCAATCAAAAACATGTGTGTCGAAAGAGCGCCGGGAAAAGTTTCTGACAACGCGTAAAAGTTGAATTCTCTGGGACTGTCCCAAGAATCTCAACAGGAAGTCTCTCTCCAACAGGAAAAATGCAGGCAATCAATTTTCAATCGGAAAATTGAGGTAGAAGATCCAAACCGCTGTCTCTCCATGAGTCCCCCTAGAGTCGTCGTTGCCCTACCTCTTTCCTACCTCACCGACCTTCACATCATGTAAGCAAGGAAAGGAGCCATAGGTCCTTCTTACATCTCGACCGTTCCATCGGCCACCAACGGTCAATGTTCAACAACAACGCCATCTCCAGATTGCCCGAAAAGATATTAATTAATTCACAATAGTCAATACCAACACATCGACCTTCTCTAGTCAAAGAAGCCGTGAAGAAAATAAAGCCGTATCAGCGTGTAAGTATGTCTACATTTTCTTTCCATATCTTACGAAAACGGAGTCGTATTTCCTACGCAGAAGTTTACCCACATGCTAAAACATATACTTAGAACAATTTTATGTTGATACGGTAAAAGGCATGACATAAACATAGGGAGGTGAGTACCTTCTGAGGAGATCAGTGTTTCCTTTTGAAGAGTCAGTGACGAGGGTGGTCTGGTAACGGATGGCCGCCTCCGAGAAGCCTTTGAAGGTGCAGCGTGTCACGGAGAGGCGAGCCCCTTCGTATATCTGAAGCATCACCTCGCAGTCTTCCAGGATGCAATCCTCCAGTTCCACCTGGACAATAAACAGAAAAATTCAATATGTATATGATTACAACATACATTTGGTAAAAAAAAATTTACATGAGAATAAATATTTAAATAGATACAGTCAAACTTCAATGTAATGTAGCAATTTGGACGAGGGTGTCTCCATTAGAGCGCAAAGTTCTCTACCCATATAATAAACAAGTTTTTCCGAATGCGTATGAAAATTGACAAATCTATAAGTAATGTAACCTGTTTTTAATTATACGTACATAATTATTTAACTGAACAAATAAAAAACAAACTACCTTTTTTTAATTCAACAAATAATTCAGAAGTTTTGAGAATGTAACATTCTTTATTGAAAATACAGTAGAACCTCGATATAACGGAAAAATGCGGATGAGGGTAAGTACATTCAAGCCGAAAGTCCGTTACGTAAACGTTAAATAAATTCTTTCCCGTTTGTCCATGTTTTAAGGGTAGGATTGCGACGATGTGTTTAATTGTAGTTACCAATTTAAACTTATTGATTGGAGTAATAAATGCATCAATTCACTTGGAGTAAACAAATTAAACTGCTGTGCAGCTGTGTGAATTAGCGGTCACTGTTGCAAACGTCAGTGCTACGTTCAGTCTACGAGCAGGACGGCATTATGACCCGAATTCGAGTACGAGAGGTATGACATGATTATCATACGCACAATTTGCACATCTGACTGGATATTTTGTCTGTTATATCCGAAGTCCGTTATATCCAATGACATTAATATGGACGAAGCATCTAGAAAATAAAATGACACTCACTTTGTGTCGGGTCTGCCGGATGGCGAAATTCATATTTTAATATCGGTATCCTACGCTCAAATGAACATTCTGCTTGCAAGCGGTCTGGCGACACCGCTGGGTCTGCCCATACAAAATTTCTGACTGTCAGGTTTCGACTCCACCGTTATTATTATGTTACAAAATGCCAATGTGCCTAGTTAAAAATTGTAAAAAAATCTACCAAACACTCCAAGAAAGATGGGATATCACTTTGCATGTGTTAGTATTATTTATTATTTATAAAATGCCATTTTAACACTATACGGTCCGCGAATTTTCGCGAAGAACCTACGCCAATATCCGGTATTTTTTAATGAAAATCAACAAATTTCGATCGCGAAGTTAAAAATGATATAACTTTTGAACCTATTGATATATTTCAATAAAATTTTCAGAAAATACTTAAAATATATCAATGCATCAAATTGTGTCATTTATTTAACACTTGTCAACCTCTGGCCCGCGTTCCATAAAGGTAAAGTATATAATTTGTAAATTTTCGTAAATTGTTTATTATATGTTATTAGATTAGTTCAATTTGTTAAATATAATGTAAAGGAAACAGCCTATTGATATAAAGCAATCACAATATATTATTTTTTAATTAAAAAATGTAATAAATATTCAAATACAAAATGTTTTACACCGCTATAGAATACGTATCAATTCATTTTTAGCGCTACTACTCATATCTCTGATTATCAAATATAATAAAATAACAAAGACTTCACACAAACTGTGAAGTGTTTAAAAATAAATGCACATTCATTCCCGAACGAACACTAATCTGATTTATGGGTTTTATGGCTGAGGCAGTGCAGTGGCGTGCATATTTTCGAGTAAATTCAAATAAATAAAATGCACGCATATACATTCCCACCGTTTATTACAATTTGGTATTATTGTAGGAATCGAGACCATCCAATAACAGTGCAGAGGCGTGCGTAAAAAATTCATATAACAAAATCTATGAGCAATAGGATTGTAAAACAAACATCTACATTCCACAAAAATATTTGAATCAACACTCAATCTTATGGATAATACCTTTAGATAACTGGCTAGGCACGAAATAATTATTATCACACTAAAGCTGAAATTATTTGAAATAGTTTATAAAACTATGAATGTAAAATGAACTAACAACTACTACACTTTTTTTTAAATTATACGAAGAAAACCAATTACCAATATGTAGATGTAGAGGTACTTTACACTCTTTGGACATGTAAATAGTTTCTTTTCGAAGTTTATGTGAGGAACACACTTTACACTTTCTTCTTAAACGTTTATTAGTGTCGGAAATCCCCGGAAATATTTGATTGTGATTGAAAATTACACTAAAATCTCCGATATCTTCAGTCACTGGGAATATCTGACATACAATCCGCATAGTTTTCCTCTGTTTAAAAACGAATGGTCCTCCATTTTAAAAAGTTTTTTTGGAGATAAAACTAATAAAAAATATATATCCTAGCTGAAATATACTTAGATTAATTATTTTTTCAATGAAATTAGTGCAATATAAATAATAATAGCTATTATTTATGCAGTTACACAAGCAATAATCTCCCGAAAAAAGCGAACGAAAATGACAACGCGATACAAGTTCACATTTATAACTATTCTCATTTTCAAGTTAAGATTTCTATCATGGATGATGAAGCATGGTGGGTGGATGTTTCATGGGTAATAAACCATTAATGACAAATTATCAAATAGGATGCAATTTCATAGCGAAAAATCGCGTTCATTTAAAAAAAAAAGAATGCAGGTTCATAAATGGGTGACTACCACTGAAAAGGGTCGACAATTAAATTTCGACATTGAAGTGACGACACTGGAATATAACATTGAGTGTTTATTACCGTTTTCGTTTACGTCTCGTGATTCAGCCGTCTAGAAATGGGCTTGTAACTAATAAAAAAAATGGTATAGGTACAAAAAAAATACTGAATGGTATTACGTCCGCCATCTCTGTAAAAACCCCGAAATATTTTTTTTCCATCATGCTTTTACTTCTTGCACATGTCATTCAACCATCTGTCGATAGATCTTGCAACCAAATATTAAATTTCATATTTATTTTTCACAGTAAAGATATGCCTATGTGAGGACGCCACGTAGGCGTCACCGGATCGTAACGTTCGGCTTGCAAAGGACGCCAATGTGGCGTGACCGGACCGTAAAGTGTTAAGATATTGATGAATGTTTATTCAATGCAATTGAATAACAGGAACCATTGGACGGTCAGTCGCCTGTGATTCGCTGGGCTCGCTTGCGTCTAATCTCCGAGAAGTCGTAAGTAACCGAGAATCTGTTTCTAACGCAATGAGTCATGACACTAATACGCCATTACAATAAAGGTTATATTACTATAAATTCTCGAAGCTTGTATCGCATAATGGAAACGGATACGTCAATGGTCACGTGACATCTACCTATACATCTGTGAATGACTTTCATGGACAATTTCTCGTGCGCGCCGGGTATGAAGTGATTCGTCCATTTAATATGTCATTGGTTATATCGAGGTTCTACTGTACATACATAATTTGAAAACATCTCTAGTAGACATGTTTCTGAGGTGTTTTCAAAATATGTACTTATCTTCAAGAAGAATATTATATTCTTTCTTAAAGTGAATTAATCGTTGAAAATAAAAATAGTCCATTAAAATGTTAGCAAATGCATGTACTTCAAGACTAAAATTTGGAGATATTCTGATGTCAGCTATTTTTTTTATCAGAATCAACGTAAGTACAACAGTAGTAGTAGATTCTTCTGGGAGTGTAGGCGACTCATTTAGATGATTGTATCGTTATTTTCAAATGACACTAACACCGTTCCAAATTGATTTTGTTGTGGCCGCAATGCCAGAAGAATATGTCCTTCTTTTCTTATTATCGGTACCTTGATTCAAACCACAAAAGCCCGTTATTAAATAGTTAAATCAAATGCCCAGTGGGGGAGACCAAAATACTAAAGTCCGCAAACATTAAAAAAACAGTCTACAAATGACTATGTTCATTTATATTCCATTGCGGAAGGAAAACATGTGCAAATGTGCTAATGAACAAGCAAATGTCGTCATATTTACTTTGTTATATGGTTGAGTTATAGTGCTCACCTGTGAGTTGGCATGTGCAACGACTCCCGTGTAGAATCCCTTCAGGTGGCAATTGGTCATTCTGAGCCGGGTGGCCCTGTGCGCAAGGACAGCCTGTGAGGGGGATCCCCTAGCCGTAGCGAGGCGGCAGTTCTTCAACTGCACGGTTCCAGCTCGTACAGCCACGCCCGTGCTGGCGTCTCCGCAATTTACTTCAACCCCTGTGAGTATGATGGAGCCGCTGATCGGCAGAGCGGTTGCACGAGCTTCTGGACATGTTATAGACACGCCTTCCGTGACAGCTGCTATCTGGTAACGTGAAGATAGACTTTTTAGTTCTATTCAACATACACTCCAATTAATAAGTTTTTTTTCACAGATGCATGTGTGCAACAAACTGATTTTAACTTCACAATTCAACCCATGATAAATGATGAATAAATGACATAATTTGATGCATTGTTATTTTATGAGAAATGGATGTTAGCCACTTGCTCAACCTATAAGGTCCATTTCCAAATACACATTATGAAAAAACATCTGAATTTTCCTAAACAATACACACCCGTTCGGCCATCGTGGGCTCAACCTATTAGGTCCATACTCTTGATTTCCAATACTCATTTTGAACCCAGTACCCACAACATTAAAAGCCGACACATTACCTCCGGCTCAGCCATCCAATATGTAAAATGATAATACATAAATATTATATTCTACACGTTGGTTGATTGGTCGATAGCTATTTCAGTTATAACACAATAATTATTAATACCTACTACAAAATAAAGGATTTGTCTTTGCTTAACTCATAGAAAGAGATGGGATCCTCTCTCACCAACACCAGTAACTATTCAAGAATAATTTACTACATACTAACCTTTTCTATGCCTCACGATATTACTATGGCAGTATCTGACAGGCCGCAGATTTTTAATGACACATGTTGAATGTAGAGCGAAGCTCTTAATACAATCAGTGTAATACCGACAATTTGACAATTTGTGGCTTAGTATTTCATAATTATTCAAACAGATGGCACTGTGTGATTAATTTTTGTAGATTATGTAAATCAATCGACAGTGGCTAGTAATTTGAGTTTAAAGTCGGACAAGATTAGTATGTGCAGCCTGTCGATCATGGCCTCATAGAGAAATAAAACTCGCTGAAGACATAGAACCGGCTAAATAGAAACCGTATTAACTTAATTATCTGTACTTCCAAACAGGACCTAAAGAGCAGACGTGAACAAAAAAGAAAGAACACGGTTGATAAAGAATAAAATGGCGTAATCAATACTCACTGTGTAGTCATCACCGAGGTGCGTATCGGCGGGCAGGAAATGCTTTCCGCCGCACAACATAACCACAGACGATGGAGGCGGTCTGTGTGGACGCAAGGCGGACTGAAGAGAGGGGGCGCATCCCACATCCATGTTGTTCGCAGCGTCAGACATTCCGTGGGAGAGGAGCCAGCGCTTGGCCGACTCCAGGCACGACACGTGAGACTCCAGGGGGCCACCCGTCCAAACTATTATCCTCTGCAATTATACGACAAACAGGTGTGAAATTTGCTTTCTTCGAAGTATTTATAATTCAGATAATACACTGAATAAATGATCTGCACCTCAAAATCTTAACATATCATATATGTAGCTTTTATCAGTATGACCCATTTATCCACGTTTTAATTTTTCGCAGACCGCACAAAGTGCAAATATTGCAGATGTATCATTATTATTATTAGGGGATTCTAATCTGAAGTAAAGCTTCAGAGACAGGCGTTCTAGTAAGCTAGGAAACCACTTACAAACAATCACGAAAGCGGTAACTTGAATGTATAATACCTGTGGGTTTCCCGGTAGGGGTTTGTTGTTGACGGCGTCTGGAGAAAATCTGCGCAGGGCAGGGTTCTGCAAGGCTTCCCAGCGCAGCCTCACCTGCTGAAGCTCGTAATATAATTGGACCAGTTTTGATACATCCTCTTTACTGCAATCTAAAACGAACAAAAAAAATGTACAATACAAGGCATGTTAGATTCATCAAGAAAAAACCCAATTTTGAAAAACCTTAGAAACATACATAAAAAAAATCTAAAAAAAAAAGTTGAACTGAGCGGGACTTCAACTCATGTCTTTCATTTTCTGGGTGAGTATTTCGCCTCTATGCTATCTACTAGGTTACTGCCAAAAGTTGATAAGTCTCGAAAGTTATGGAGTAATTACAATTTGAAGTTTGACATGCCCTCTAAAATCAGGCATAATGCTAATTTCTTTATGCTTTATGTTCATGTTCCATATATTGGATGACCTTGATTTTTTTTTCTAGCATACATATTTATACACACTCATAATCGGTTGTTAACCCTAAATAGCTCAATTATTATCGACTTACCAACCTTTGGCAGTAACATATTTCTAACATGTGCTTCTATGCTGATGCATCACTGACCTAAGAAATCGTCATCGGTGTCGCTGGGCATTGTGTCTTCCATCTCGGAGATCCTCTGCTGGAGGCGCTGAGCATCTTGAATGAGGCGGGTCAACAATTCGGGCGGGGCACTGCCGCAGCCCTGTGACCACATGGAGCACCTTGCCTCTACGTTACGTGCAAACCAGCAGCCCGAAGACGTGCCCGACTCGTCTCCATCCAGATCCCACGGCAGCCATATTTGAGTGTAGAAATATCTACCAGTAAGACAAATTTGTAGATTACAAATATCACATTCTCCAATATACAATTCATTCGCTCAAAACCCTTGAAACTTGGGAAACCTTTTCATGAGGTGACCAATCCACATCGGATTGTAGAAACAATCGAAAAAAAATGTCAGTTGTATTCAAACCGAGCTGTGATACTTCGCTCACTTTTTGACATTTACGACCAGTATAGTCTGGCAAATCATCATGAATAGTCACGCTTGAACAACACTACCAAATTAGCCAAATTCACTTTGAAAATCAGTCGCCGATTTGCGCAACTTGTAGATGTTGTTTTACTGCAAAACTGCGTTCAGCGATGAGGCTCATTTTTGGTTTAATGGAATTGTAAGAAAAATTGCCGCATATGGAGTGAGACCAATTCAGAAGACTCTACAAACTCCACTACATCCACAAAAATGTTTACACACCGGTGGCATCGTTGGACCTTATTTCATCAAAAATGAGAACGAAGCTCGCATTAAGGTCAATGGAGATCATTACCGGACATTGATAATGGATTTTTTTTTTAAAATATTGATGACATTGATCTGGACGAGACGTGGTTTCAACAGGATAGCGCTACATGCGGGATAAGTTGATTTCGAGAAATAGACACGCCAATTGGCCTTCAAGGTCGTGCGATTTGACGCCTCTGAATTATTTATTGTAAGATTATTAACTAGATATTAAACAGTAAATCACTTGACACAACCAGTTGTTCAGTGAGGCAGATATTCTTGAATGACTTAGGATTCCTGGCTTTCCCTATGACCAAAAGATTCATTTTGTGTGCTCCGGTTGCATTGGAGCACGGCATAACTGTGATGCGGTCCTTGGGCACTTTCCTCCCTGGTACATTACTATCTTCGCTATGAACGTACGTTTTACGAAGGAGAAGTTTCCAAAATAAGCCCAGCCCGTCTCATCTGCATTGTATACTTGCGGCGGACTACTGAATTTGACAATCGAATACCGGCGAATTATAGAGCTTGATTTTGTGCTTTCAACTAGTAAAAATAACGGCGGATTATAGTAGTTGTCAGATAATCGAGCGGCGGATTACTGAGAGTGTACTGTATTGATCTTTCGAATAAAAAAAAGGATGATTAAAACATAATTTTTTGTATTATTTTTACAATTTCAAGTTCTATTGTGCTTAAATAAACAAATTTTATAACCTCCAAAATTAATGTATTAAAAAATGGTAAAATACTATTTCCCTACTATTTAGTGGATTTAGCCATTCACCCAGTCTATTGGGCCAATGCTCGTCTCGCACACACTTGAAACAACATGTGAATTTTTAACTTACGGTCCGCTCCAGTATGGTTATAAAACGGATAGAAGAGAATGCTAACCTGTACAAGTGAATGAAGTGAGCCGTGGCTTTAACATCGAGGGCGTTGTTGGGCTGCTGCTTGAGTGGCCATAGCTGCTGCAGAGGGACACAATGGCGCGCCGGCAGATGCACCTTCTCCTCCTGCACCCCGATGACCTCCACCTCGGCCGAGAGGACACTGTCCACGTTCAGCTCTTCCACTGTCACGTACACCACGCATGGGAAGCGGACACCTGCGGAACATAGTGCACAATTCAGTGGGGAAGAAAACCACACTAATATGTTTAAAAAGGGAACACAGAAATATGGGGCTAAAAGTGGGTTATCATCTGGGTGTGGCTGTAAGATAGTACGTTTCTTGAGTGTGGAGAAATATGTGATAAATTAAACGTGTTCTTTTTTACACTTGTATCATAATATGTGTTAAAGTTTATTACGTAAACAAAACGCACATTCAACAATGATAGTATTGAGGACATTCAGCAGGCTTTGTATAATATCTGGCATTATGTCATAAACCAAAACTGGCTTCGAAGCCTTGGTCCATGGCTTTCTTATTTCTATCTGTTCATTTATCTCTTAATCTGTATTGTGTGCTTAAGTCATACGACAGGGGTCACTGAAAAAAAGGGGATGATCTCTTTGCACTGACGAGTTGATTCTGGTTCAAGAAGCATATTTTATTCATGACTTGATTGTTCAAGAAGATGTAATTCCGGGAGTACAACATGACCTGTGAAACTGATATAGTTTAACGTGAGCTGCGCGAATAAATAATATATCGGAACGGCAACTGAGTGATGTTAATATTTGTGAAGTTTACCAATTTTATGATTCATTCATGCGTTTGCTAACTAATTTCAAAATTCAAAACAGAAATAACGCATAAGGCAATTCTTGAGTTGAGTCTGACATGAGTTACTGACCGGTTGAAGGTTACTAACAGTGACTCTTGCAGAAACGCATACTAAACGATCTCCCAGTTAAAATCGAATGAGTAATTCTCTGCTTGCAGTAAACATAAACAAACAAAAAAATAATTAACTGAATAGGTAGGTGCCTATTTAATATAAATATTACCTAATTGTTGACAAGTATCCCTTGGCAATCTCCATAAAGCATCCCAGCCAGCCGGTTCTAGGACCAATTGAGCTCTGAAAGCCCATTCAGAGCGCACTTGAACCGCTTGCAGCGGGGTCGTTCGCTGCAGAATGTCCCTGAACTCGGAAACCAGCTCCGGAACCGACAGTTCAAAACGCCACACGGCGTGCGACATTTTTCTTAAGATTCAAAGCTGTAAACACATCACGGAAAATATAAACATGACAGCTCGGTGACGTTTAATAATAAACTTTGAGGCATTCTTAATTTTAAAATTGGAACGAGCGGGATTATAATTCATATTTCGAACAAACATCGAAAGTTTACCTTCATAAATATCAAATGTGACATTTCAGTCTATAACATAGAAGGAATGTAAGAAAATCTTGATGATTTTATTTGTGTGGACGGGGTTCAATGACAGATCGCGTAGGGATGCTGTTTATTGATCGTAAGGTCGTAGTTTCACATAAAATTGGACAAGTTCAATGTCAACTGCAAGTGACATTGAAATTTATCATTTTGTGCAAATACGCATTAGATAAAGCATTTTAGCATCTCAGTTGATTGTCATGGGATGTAATATGACTTCGGTATTGTTATTATATCAATTCAGACGAAAATCAAGCATTAAATACAATAAAAAACTTACATTTTTAAATAACAAGAAATGAACGCAACTGAAACACCATACGCACCTATTTGAATTTTTGAACTAAAGTTGCCAAACTTGACATTATCTTTCCCGCGTGAAAATGAAAGGTTAATTATTTTATTTTGCCTATTTTAGAATTTTAAAAAGGTAAATAAATCGTAATATCGTATAATTTAAAAAAAATCTCATAAATTAATTACAAGTCGTAAATAATTAATTCTGAAATATATACACCTGACGTAAATCGCATAATATTATCCTTTTTACCTCATGTAAAAACTCAATGGTTTAATACCAACTTGTTGCTATGGTTTTATTAATATTGTTAACTACATTTTTTCCACTCTCAACAAAGCAAGTTCATTAACTTTATTCAACAGTGTTCATCCTAGTAGTGTATCTATATTATAAAAGGGAAATGTTTGTGGAAGAGGTTTGTGCCTACATTTTTTTGTATGCACCTACTATTATTAGGCGTGGGCTAGAAGGCGTAATTTTGTTTAGGAAACAAGAATGAATCGAAATGTATAGAGTGCATTTCATCCTTAATTCACCCGATAGGATCACAAATATTTCAACACCAACCAAATTGGCCCAACTCCCAATGAAGTTAGAAGGTCTGTTTGGCTTATTAGCATTAATTTGGACTATAACTTTGTGTTGTATGTTGAATTTGCATATCTTGCTTTCTCAAAATAACACACGCATCGTGCCTCGTAGGTATTTTGTCGAAACGTCTGTGGGCACGATAGCTTGTATAATTTTGTATTAATTTAAAAACACGGCTACTGGAATTTCTCAATTTGCCATTTTCAAATAGCTAGCAATACCAGCACCGATTGTTCGAACTTTGAAGAAATGTCATTTTGTTTGTATCGTGACATGTATGACGTTTTCTTTTAAAATTGTTGATAATTTAGCACGGCTAAGCTAATAACCGCGCCGAATAATAAAAACACCAATAAAAGTGTAAATATTGGATCCGCTGTGATCAGCCTTCCGATATAATGGCGACGCAGGATTTAAGTTCGTACCGCGATCAACATTTTAAGGTTAGTACATTACTGTCTGTTCGTTATTATATTAAAATATTTAAAAGCACTATAAGATTGTCCTTAAATTAAAACAGACTATTCTCATTTCTAAGTTCTCATTAAAATTAAACTATATAGTTTCTGTCGGTCACATTCTGTTGTATCAGTGATTTTTTTGGATATGATATTGTCATTACATTTGAAAAAAATTGGCATATACATTTTGTTTTGTTAACTAATTTGGTGCGTTAAATGCCGTGGCTCGGGGAGCTAATTCTTATATTTTACAGCCAAATGGCTACTGTTAGAACTTTTTCTTTATTTTAGTTTAGGTAAAAGGTTAGTGCATTGACTCTTTGAGCGATGGATTGTGGTTTAGAATCATATTATCCGTGTCCGGAAATTTGTACGTATGCAGCTGGCTGTATCACACTTCAGGAAATATATGGTCGTATATTAAAGACCGTATAAGTACTGAGATAAAATTTATGTCTAAATAAAACACGGTTCTTATCGATTTACAGGAAACCAGCGGTAAACAACTTTGAAAATAGCCAATATACTGGATTATTTGTTAGGTTAGGTTTTCAATCTGGAATTCATGAATTTTGCCAAAATCGGCTATGAAAATTGAATTAATGTTCGTATTGAATCTAATAAAATTGGAGACCGTATAGTATACGGTCATCTCTTTCTAATAAGAAAACTCACGGCGAACTGTGCTACGGTGAAATGTTTCACGTACAATTTACATGTAACCCATATTATCTGGGTCAATTTGACAATATTTGTAACAGTCAATATTCAATATTCTGTACATCAAGGTGTCATGAAGGTATCATCCATGTAATTTTTACACGGGGGGGGGGAGGGTCAAACATACTCCAAACCGTATGACAACATTTATGAATGATCCCATAACTTCAGAATATGGGTTCTTGTAATTTTAATATCTCAACTAGTGATACTTTAACTATATTCTACAACCAACATGTCATGGTTGCGATTTAATAATGTTGTAATACTATGTAGTGTAAAAGACGGAAACTGGGGTTGCAAATATCACCTGTATGGGATCTTGGCATTACGTTTGACAGTAAACTGACATTTAGTGGCCATATGGTTACCATTTGTAAAATGGCATTACAAATACTGGGCTTCGTCTTGTGTACTTCCCGGGTATTTTCGGATGTTACTGTATTCAAAATTCTTTATAATTCCTTAGTACGAAGTAGGCTTGGGAGTGGGTGTATTGTTTGAGCACATCATCAGTTAAAGTATGGTCTTATGGTGGAGACAGTTCAGAAGAAATTCTCGAGTCTCCTTTACTTGAAGTTGAATGAATGGATACTATCTGTGGCTCTATCCAACTGACTTTCTCTTAGGTATGCTGAAATACTGTAGTCTAAAAGTTAGAAGAGAACTATATTTGGTTATGTACATTTTTCCGACTTATCATCATCATCAGGGGCGCGACAACCCGGTGTAGGTCTTGGCCTCCTCCAACAGCTCCCTCCACCTGTCCCTATCCAGTGTGGCCGCTTTCCAATTCGGTACCCCCAGAATACGGCAGTCACTGGCAGCTCCATCCAACCAGCGAATCTTTGGCCTACCTCTTCTTCTACATGATTGCTGGACATCACTTTCTTTGCCGGTTCATTGTCATTCATACGGTGCACATGACGTAGCCATCACAGTCTCCCAATCTTAGTTGATTGAACTGCGCTGCAATCTTTGTTCAGCCCGTAGAGCTCAGCATTATATCTTATTCTCCAATTTGTGCCGTCCCTGATCGGTCCATATATACGGCGGAAAATTTTTTCTTTCAAAAATGTTCAGGGCTCGTTCATTTCGCAGAGTTAATGTCCAGGTTTCCGATGCGTAGGTGAGCACTGGTTTTACAAGCGTCTTGTAAAGAGTGCTTTTGGTTCGGCGAGATAGTATGCGGGGCCTAAAATGTATTAACAGGCCAAAGTAGCATTTATTCGCAGACATGATTCTCTTGTTGATTTTCCGACTTATACGTGGTATAAATGCGAACTCTGTCATTCTTGGTAGTGTTGGCCAGTGTGTCTCTGATAACCATCTTAGAAATTGGGAACATCAGTTTGTTCTCCTGGGTGCAGAACTAACCTTCCATTGGTAATGCCAATTGGGCGGGCAATAACTGTGTTCAACCAAATTTATTTGGATGTCGATATATTCCACGTATGTGAGTATGAGTTTTGGTGAATATTGTTTTATAATCCTTAAAATAGGGTCTACTAAGCTCATTCGGCATACTTCCATGTACATTCTTCATAATTTTTGTTTTTAGTCTTTTACTAATATTGCTTTTTTATTTTAAATACTATTTCTGTTCATCTTGAATTTCTAATTTGTAAGTTCGCCTGTAAATATGAAAATATAGAAATTTGAATATGTATGTGAAAGAGTGAGTGATTTTTTAGTCCCTCAGATGGCCGCCAAGACGTCCGCAGTCTATAGTTGTCGCAATTAACTGATAACTTTTATCATCCACAGGGTTCAAGAAGCGAACAGGAGAGACTCCTCAGAAATTCGTGCACTCTGTATGTCGGCAATCTATCCTTCTACACGACGGAGGAGCAGATTTACGAGCTGTTCTCGCGATGCGGAGACATTCGCCGGGTCGTCATGGGATTGGACAAATACAAGAAGACCCCTTGCGGGTTTTGCTTTGTTGAATTCTACATAAGGGCTGACGCAGAAAATTGTATGAGGTTGTAGTTTGTATGGTTTTTACGTAATTTTCGCTGTATGTTATATCTATTTTTCTTTTCCTTTTGTGGCGCTACAGCCCAGGGGGGGACTATGGTCGCCTCAAGCAGACAGTGTTCCGCTTTCCTTCTCTAATTGATTACGCCTCGTAAGTGTGTTTGTAGCACATCAAGTCACCGAAGTCGTAATCTTCCCACACTGCATTTTTCTTGTGGTCAATTAAACGTGAGGTGTTTTGTCAGCTTTTGATAAGTCAGGCAAATTTACATAAAAAATCACAATGGAACTGGCAAGGCATCAATTCACGGTTTGGTGTATGGATGAAACTCTTCTCGGGAAGGCATAAGCTATTTATAACATATATTATAACATATAAATGTTACAGAACTTTACAATGTGTTCTGTGGTCTAAATCTCACCACACTCGCATAGTAGGGACTCTTTCCAGCCCCATCTGTGCATCATATAACCACATCTTGAATGCCTACACCGAATTCAGTTCACGCACTATAATTGCATGGCGATCTAAAACCAGGAAGTTCGTCTAGTGACTTCAATCATCAAGAGTTGACGTATCCGCTCCCGAAAGTGGTTTTAACGTGGCTTTCCAATATATCCCTAAGAATCAATTCTCAAAGCTCAAAAGTTGTACGTCTTGTAAGACGCCATGTGTCACAGTCATACAGGAGTATAGGTAGCGTTGAATTGAATAAATGACATTTGGTTGTCACGGAATCCAGCCATGCCCATACGGATTCCAAGTTTACTATAAAGACTGCCATCATCGGCAAATGTGGCACCCAAGTATTTAAACTTGGTCACTAGTTCTACAGGCAAACTGAAAACCCACAGAGGAGTGTCAAGTGCATTCAGCACTGCACATGGCTTTGAACTTTGCTGCATTCAGATGAAGACCTACACGGTTATCTCCAACCTTTCGAATATGACGGTCTTTCTTCGCATGCATCAGTTGCGGTATCACGATGTAAGTGTATCCTACTGTCAGGGTGAACTGTGCATCATAAAATCCATCATGATGATAAAAAGAAAGGGCGCAAGTATACAGCCTTGCTTGAATTTGAGAGTTGAAGGGTTGATATATTTAGTCTCTGTTTAGTACAGAAGGTTTACTTTTAATGTATTGTCTTTTTAATTACTGTGACATTGTGTCGTCAGAATTAATAATTGTATGTTGTATCACAGGATATCAAACTGTCATATTCATAGATTAATTTGAGATTTTATTTTCAGATATGTAAATGGCACTCGCTTAGATGATAGAATTGTCCGGTCCGACTGGGACGCTGGATTCATCGAAGGGAGACAATACGGAAGAGGCAAGACTGGAGGACAAGTGAGTCTATTTTTTACGAATGCTATTCTTGCTGCTTGTGTTAATCTGTTGGATTTTAGGGTGTGCAGATGATCAACCCACAGCACCCGAGTTCAGTGTTGGGGTTGCCACCTTAGGGCACTTGAACATGCCCTGGTTTTCCGTCAGGGTTTTCCTTGCCGTAGCCAAAATGTACCAGTTTTTAGGTGGTGGTGATTCGTCTTGCAACCCCCTCTATTTGCTACACCATACTGCATTACCTAGGGACCCCTGCTTAGAGGTTAGACGTTAAACTTGGAATCCACATAGGTGTGGCGAGGTGTGTATTCAGCCGACTTTTGAGTTGCTTGGAGGTCAAGGTTGTTATTCTGTGAGGACCAAATATCATTTGTTCAACGCGTGTATGCTACCTGTGCTCCTATATGGCTATGAGACGTGGCATCCTACAAAGCTTCAAAGGTCTCAGCTTTTGAGTTTTGAGAATCGATGCTTCGCTGAATCTTAGGGATACATTGGTGCGACCCCATTACAAATACTCGAGTTCGTGAGCAGACTCGGTAGCCCTCGGTGATTGAAGTAATCACAAAGAGACGTGTCACATGGCTGGGACATGTGTTTCGGATGCCGCCAGAGAATGCGACACTTCGTACCCTTTTGGCACAACCTCAAGGGTTCCGTCGCCGTGGCCAGCCACTCTTCACCCTGCAGAAACAATCTACGAGCTGTAGGTCTGGCATGACAGAAGGCACTAGAGTTGGCGATGGACCAAGGGAAGTGGCACGAACTTGTCTTAGTCCTATGCCCCAATACTGGGGCATGCCGGTGGAAGAATAAGAATTCTTATTAAACTGACAAAATGGATGCATCTTAACGTCTTTCATGATGATTGGGAGCTATTAAATCATACCTACATAATTTTAGATACTTTATAGATTGAAGAATATTTTTTATCTATTATGGTTTGTCTAGGCAGGGCTTGAAACTTTAAAAATGAACTGCACTTTGTATTTTTCGTTCAATGAAAACAAATATGATTGACAAAGTTTAGTATGCACTATTTATGTCGGATCTCCACAGCCTACCTCCACTCTTCTCCACTGCTATACAATCATTGGGTGTTTCAGGGTTTTGCAATTTGGTTACATTTCCAGCTCTGCCTTCCACCAAAAAGCTATAATAATGAAAATAAAGCTTTCTTTTCTCATTAATCTATTATTATATTATTTTCCAGGTGAGAGACGAATACCGAATGGATTACGATGGTGGCAGAGGAGGCTACGGGAAGATAATTGCGCAGAAAGTCACCACCAACACCATTGAACACCGCTAATTCTTCGAAAACACTACCCTTTTAATATAATTGTTCTCCGAGACAATGTCTGAACCGTTGATAGAAGCCAAACAGCGTAGCCCTTCGATTCATGTAATAGTCATGAGAATCCTGTTCATGGGCCCTATGCATAGTGTTATATTTATGTGTTATGTAGCTGATTTTTAGGTACATAACACATAACCAATGGCGGGTGTCAAATCAATATGTATTGTAAACAGATATCGAGTAAATATAGTATTTGATAAAATTAATACTATCGACTGAAGGTACTTGATGGAATTTGAATTTTATATTATAATTGATTGAGTTTTGTAATATTCCATTTGAGTCATTCATTGCTTCTTCTCCTTACTTATTTTCTAGAATGATAATGTTTTCAATGTAAAAGCAAAACCCTAGTCTGACTCAAATCAATTAGAATAGTATTTGACATTGTTTATTTGTTTCCAATAAAGTAATATTGTATTGAGTACCGATTATCTACTCAAAGACGAAAGACTATCAGTATTAAAAGTGTCTTATTATATTATTCAAACTATAAAAAGCAGATCTTTTGTACGCATCTGTCAACTGATGTAGTGTTGCAATATTGGTAATTCAAGTAATATTGTTTAAATGCTGAGGATGCTATATCCACGGTGCATTTATTCTAATAAACCAATCATTAAATTATTTAAAGTTTATATTGATTATTAATTTGTATTTATTCAATTCTATATTGCGCAGTTTTCATAATCTTATCATTGTATGTAAATTTAGAAGTATTTTTAGAATGTATGAAGAACCGGAATTGTAAATTGGCAACACTTGACAAGAGCAATGTTACCATGTTATTTATTATTTTGCTAAACTATCAACTATGCATAGGGTTCATGATTACTTGGTTAGTTTGACATCTTTGCATTTGGCCCAAAAATGTTGTGTTCAATGTAATAAAATAGCTTTTGACATTCTGTTACATAGTACAGGTCATTTCTACCCGAGGCATAAGGGTCTATGTCGCTATTATGCTGGATCCAAATAATGCGTTTATTAAAGGCCCAGGTGTTGTATAACGGTATTAAATAAACAATTTGGGAGCTAAGTCATCAATTGGTAGATTTTGAATTAAAGATAATGCTCTGTCTTTTGTCATCACATAAAAATACATTTCTATTTCATGGATTAATGATCTTAGGCAGAGTATCATAATAACATGTTATAATTCTTTCTTCTAAGAAGTCTACAGTTTATTTAGAGTATGTTCTCCACGATACCCAAAATTCTTAATTTTTTATCTTTATACGGCACGTGGGTTCTAATAATAGAAAAATCAAATATTTTTTATGGAATAGCAATAAATCAATTGAGAACGAGACCTCATTTCATTGTTATCGGCACTACAATCCGATGAGCGTTTTGGCCGCCTCCAGGAAACGACTCCCCTCTTAGTGTGAGGCCTCAGTGCCAGCGTTGAGCGTTATGCGCAACTCAAATGTATAACCGTATAAATGTATAACCAAAAAAAGACATTATCTACGAACATTTTCACACACGTTTATACGTTTGAGTTGCGCAAAACGCTCAACGCTGCCACTCAGGACGTACACTTAGCCTCAGTGATGCTGTGTCTTTCTACAAAATTCAATCACCGCTGTCTTTTATGTCTTTGGATACTCATTTTCTCTTTTTGTTTGTTTAAGTGAAGCCTCTTTGGTTGTTGTTTCTTCCATCCTTGAGACATGGCCAGCCCAACGGAGTCCTATCACTTTCACGTAATAAACCTTATTTACAGGTTAAAAATAGTTATGAAGAATTCACAATTGCATAATTTGTATTGAACTTAGAAGACGATCCGCTTAAGATGGTCATCGGTGTGTCTCAATTTAATTCTCAGCACCTCAATAATTGTATAAATTGATCTGTGATCATACAACACAGAAACGAAATGATAGTATGTGTACTATTTGGAAACAAATGTACTAATTAACGTTTTGTTTGGAGACTTTTAAGGTAATGCTTCTGCTCTTTGCAGACGCTAAGAATGATTCCTTGATTATTTTCCCCATTTTCTTATTTATTATTTCCACTCCGTAAGTGGAGTGAAATTGGTCAATACAATATTTTCCGTTGCTCGATAGCCTTCTTCCATCGTTGCAAGTTATGCAGGTGTCCTGTAACTCAATTGCGTATCTCCCGCGAATGATATTTTGTAGTCTTCCAGGACGCTTGAATCCCACCGAATGGTACACGCCACGGGCAAGGCTTAAGTTTTTGTGGAGTATCCGAAGCAATTTCCATTTTCCTAAGATCTGGTTCAACGATGGATATTTTAGTGTGTGTACACTATGAATGAATTGGTTTGCTTCAAATTTTTTGTATAAATGAAACAATTTAACACTTTATTTACCGCAGAAACTTATGTAAAGTAGGTACACTGTAACATACTGTCAATGTGTTATATAAATCAGCAAATTTCGATCGCCAAAATAACAATTATTATAGTATAACCAATGTATACCAATAAAATTTTCTGAAAATATTTAAAATACAATAATAGATACAGAAGCAGCATTCCATTGTGTGTAAGTCACCCTGAAGGGCAATTCACGAACGAAGCAGTAAAAAACACCGCTTAACTGAAGCATGTAAAATTTTTAGTTTTATAGGAGATATTGAGTGTGTAGAGCTTCGAACGACATCAATACGTGCGAGTGAGAAAGCATTCAGCATGCTTATACCTCATGTCCATGCGTTAGAGTAAGATAGAAAGTAAACATGCCAAAACGGATCGTTTGTGAATGTCATAGAAATTAAATAACATTTTTATCCATTTTGGTAATGACTTCATATTTAATCAGTACTTACTGTTAACGTTGCATGATTAAATCATTCATTGTTGAAGTACGTAGCCAATTAATCTTTAAACAGGCTAGTTACGTCTCCAATATAACAATATTACAACACGGAATTTCCGTTGTATTTTGCAAACAAACATGTGTGTTTCTGTATTACAAAATCACAATAAATATTTAAGTGAGAATTTAAACTCAAAATAATACTTTCAGCGGTAATAGAAAAAATAGAATAACAGCCTGCTCACTACGTACAAATTTTTGACGTTTAATAATATGTCAAAGTCAAACGGATAGTTACTAGCGCCTCTACCGGCAAAGCGTGTATACTAAATTGCATACTGTACCCGACACCACCGGTTGACATTTAATATACTTCGTTGTAGTAGGTTTGCGCGTAGGTTGTGCAACCGGCAATACTGCTTCATTCAAGAATTGGCCTTCTGGGATTGAAGTCTATTGAATGAATTTTGTGATTTAAATCTGTCTATTGTAATTGAAATACAGGCAGTCCTCGACTTCCTACCCCGTTTACACATGCATGAATTTACTGCCAACAGTGCGTATTAGCGCCTGTACACGTGCATGGATTTACTGGCAGCAATAGTGCGCATTTTAAACTATCGTGACAATAACTGTTTACACGTTAAAGTCCTGACTGTCTCTCCAATCTCATTCCTTAAGAGTGCGCGAGACTCGATGTTGTCATTTTATGGTAATACCATAATCCTGCAAGTGCAGGATAATATAAGTTTACACGTACATTTTTACGTACTGTCAGCAGTAAATCCATGCACGTATAAACGGGGTATATTATCGCAGCCATAACAAGAAAACACGTATTAACACGTATTATCGTGCAAGTTGCAAGATTGCATTCATGGATCAAAAAAGTTTTGAAGCTTCTAAATTTTTATATGATAGTTGGAATTTGCATGATGTATGTACATGCGCAGTAGAACGATAGTGGCGAACTATACGAACTACACTGCACAGAGCATTTTTGACAGTAACCAATTTTCACGACCTGTCAGTTAGTACTATAAAATGACAACACGTCGTCTTGTTTACGCATGAAGAATGAGATTGGCAAGACAATCAGCACTATTACGTGTAAACAGTTATCGTGATAATTTCATTTACATATCATCGGTGCCAGTAAATCCATGCATGTGTATAGGCGCTATTCGTATGTTTTACTTTTAAAATTTAGATTTTTTCTATAATGCAAAAACTGTACACTTCCATGCAGTTTATTTGGTTATTTATATGTAAATGTTTCGCCTTTATAAATTAATAAATATGAGTGAGAAATGGTGAAACTGCAGTGTTGATACGGACAAAGAAATTATGGACTCGTAAAGTTTATACGATCGAGGCAAAGATGGAAATTATTAGGTGTTCTGAAAGTGGTGAATCTTTTGCTTCAATTGGCCGTTCATATGGTTTAAGCCGGTCTAAGATATGTTCAATTTTGAAAAACAAGATTACAATTAAGGAATATGTTCAAAATTGTGGAAATACATCTTCAAAGATTGTTTCCGAAAGACACAGACAGCATTGTAATGGATGAAATGAAGAGATCTTTGTCATCATGGATTGTTAATCAACATTCAACATCAAAAAGATGTCCCTCTGAGTTTTTCAATTAACAGAAGATTCTAACATGGAACTTCAAGCAAGAAAAGGCTGGTTTGACAAATTTAAACTAAAGTATTCTTCAAATATGTAATATTAAATTCATTGGAAAAGTCACCAGTCCAGATAAAGATGCTGCAAATAATGGATTTATTTCCTCATTGTCCAAAATATTCTAAAATAAATACATTCAACATTCGTACACATTGTTAGGAACCAATTATGTAAAAAAGTCAAGGACCGCCTGTATGTCGTTTCATAATAAAAGATTTGTTTTAGTGTTTACGATCCATTTTTGACTGTTATGCAACCACTTGAAATTATCTACGATTGACGAAAGTTCAAATATCGGGCCAGATGAGTTAAATAACAATGCAGTAACGATTCATTTTACATTTGAAATTACTTTTTATGCCAAAGTTGTATCTGCTTAGAGACGCCACTGTGGCGTATGCGGTTTATAACCGTTAGGCCACTGTAGTACGCCACATTGGTGGGAGCGGTAGGTAAAGTGTTAACATTATTTATGGACGGACTATTATAATAAATAAATCGTATTTTTAATAAAAAAAATTAAATATGTTTTTTACATTAATTATTGCAATTTTTATTTTTTCCCCATCACAAATAAATAGTAATTATAATAGAGATTGACAATTAATTCGGAATACTCCCTTCACGACACCTGCGCGTCAAGTTATTGTTGTCGCTCAATAAGACTATGAAATTGACAAAGATGTAAGTATAATCAAGGACAGTATGTTGAAATATGGTAAAACACAAGGACATGGAAGAAATCTACTTGATGGAGTCTAAATAATATATGGAAGTGAAGCTAAAGACAAGACTGATCGACTAACAGTACAGACATGGGCGCCGACACATACCTACATAATTTATACTCCATATGTATAATACGGCTGTCGGTGTAGGTAGCAAAAATAATGTGCATAATTTTGTTAAAAAATTAAATTATTTCAGGAGGAATAACAAAAATATAATATGTCAATGTAAAAGGTGCTGACTGTCATGAATGAAATATTCTTGGTTGTTATCGTTTAGGTATGAATTACTAGCCGCTTAAACGGTAACGGCTAGTAAGGTTTAAGTAAGTGAATGTCGAAGGGACTGGGCACTATGGAGTGGCTGCAAATTATAAACTGTGACGCTTATGCAAAATATCCAACATTTGGTGCAATAAAAATATGAGTTTTGCACCAACCACCTTACACAAAATCCTGGCGGCGCCCATGCGTACAGAGCATTTCAATCAAAGAATTGGGTCTATAAGTAGAGAACGGGGCTTATATGTTATTTCCGACATTTAAAATTATGTGTAGAATAACTTCACCCTGAAGACAACCCATTATTTTTGTGTTCCCTGACCATGGCCCCCACAAGGCTGATAGGGCCCTAGCGTGGTGGGACGACCAACCAAGTGAGATAAACACACATGACAAATTTTCTCTGATAGTAAAAAACGGTCGCCAGCGGTATTTCACTTCAAGTTTTTACTATTTTAAAGTAATATAGGTACCTATAGTTTTGCAAAAAAAATTGATGTGATAACATTCAATAATTCACGTGTTTAATTTTATTATATTTTTTATTGTGTTTTCTGACCAATAAAAATACCTATTTATCCAATATGGGAGAGGTTGAATGCTACTTGGCTACAACAGAACCAGTGCCGATAACTCAATAATTTAAGTGTATTTATTTAAAAATGAAAATAATTACTAAAAATACCTCATACCTTTAATAATTTTAGCTCGCGAAACGCTGGCGGTCCACAGGATACCATTTGGGAAACGTTGCTGTTTACAATCCTTAACCTTGATGACAGGTAAGGGGGGCCATGTCCCTGATCCTACATTATTTGGTAGGTATGAGTATAATACATTTCTGCTCGCCGCTCCTGCCATGATATGGCTTTTTAGTAGTAAATTATACTGTCACCTTCAAAGAATTTGGATAATAAATGAAAGAATCCTTATACGTTATTTTTGTTATGACATTTAAAATTATTTAAAAAACGCATGAAGCCAGTGACGTCCCGTGGGGATAGGCAGGTCATGCGTTGAATAGGGACGGCGAATGAAGTGACGAATACAAATATTAAGCTTTTGAGAGTAGTGAAGCAGACGATGATGTCGTTTCATTATACAGTACCTATCGACATCTTAGTTTACACAGTAATCGAATCATAAATAATTCTGACAACACAGGTAGCTATTATTGTATTGTAATGTCGTTTTATCGACAGACAATTCGCGAGTGGAGAACTACAAGGTTCTAAGTGTTTGTCCTTGACGAAACAAAAGTAACAATGTGGCAGCTTAGAATACTACTTCATTGTTGGGTTTGTTTTTTCAAGGACGAACACTTAGAACCTTGTAGTATTAGGCTCGCGAATTTTTTTACAAGGATGCCTACGGATCTGACCATGTACCTAAAAATCAACCCTGTTTGAGAATAAGTTTCGTAGAAATGCTCTAATTTTCATAAAATGGTGTCTGTAGTTTGAATGATCTTTGGTGTATCTGCTTAAGGCAACCGAAAATAAATAATAATAATTACAAGATAAAAAGAACTTTTTATATACGTTTTTAAATTTTCTGTTGAATCATAATATAAACTTCATTTGACTAGCTTAAGCGATCAAAAAAAAATGTACTTGATAATCATATTGATTTCCATGGTAACGCACGTATATATTAATAATTTAGTTGCTAGGACTCCAGACCCCCTAGCAACCAATAATGGTGTCGAAATAACATTTCATACAAAACAGAATTAACTGAAAATGAATTCATTTCTACTTAAAGATGGCTAAAAGTATTAAAAAATTGCATTGGCATCGTGTTCTGATATATTCTAAGAGTTTCAAATGTCTAGCTAGTCGGGAAGTTAGTTAAAAATCGATTGCAAGATTTGTACCGGACAAACAACCACCGGACAAATAAGAATACGACCTAATAAAAATGTAGTAATAAAATAGGTAAGTAGGTATCGAATTTGCAGAAAATTTAAAACTAAAAATGAAAGGGGGCGGAATTCTAAGTCTGTTTAAGGCCGGCAATTTGCCTAACGACGTCACTGCATGAAGCGTTGTTGAGTTGGTAAACTCATTAAAAACAAATATTAATATAGCTTAGTTGGCATTCTGATTTTCTAACACAAGCATTGGCTACCATTTTTTTTATGTTCATTGTGATTACTTACTTGAGTGCAGCTTATAAACAGTTTTACACAAATTTTACAGTATCTTACAACTAAATATTAATGTCGAAGTGTAGCCATTATGAGCTGCTACTCTTCGTGATAGATTTTATTTTTATACACCCTGAAAATTGGCAAATAAATACGATAGTAGTAGTGTGAAGTTCTCTCCAAATGAACCTGTATTGTGAATTCACTTGTAGCTAACTTAATCAGTGGTTCTTTTTTTGCTTAAACTTCATACAATTAGGCTCCAACTTTAAGAAGGTTTTTTCAACATCTTTGGTACCACCCCACATTCTGAGTTTTGGTCGAAAAGGTACATAATGGGAAACAAAATAAACAAGAAGAATTGTAAGAGATGAATTATATTTTAATGCATGTGTTTGCAATGTATTGTAGATTATAAACAAAGAGATACAATTCCAGTATTTACAATGGGAAACATTCAATATTTAGATGTACTATAAGATAATGTACTACAATGCTTGGATTGTTATCGTCTCAGCAACTTTATTCCAATATAACCTTTAGCCGGGTCGCATATTCAAACTCGTTTCGACTGCAACACGTTGAATGTGTCAATGTCATTTTGTTGGCATTCACAAAAGACATGTAACTTAATGTACCTCCGCACACAGCGCCCACGCAAGAGTTTTGGTTGAAAAAAACGGCTGCAATGGCAAGCAACACATTTGGAAGCACACAGCAAGAATGTCGCTGTGTGCAGTTCGAAAAGTCACCACATAGAGCCTATACTATTTTACTACGCTTTTCAACCTAGTACACACAACAGTGGCGAAGGGTGGAGGTAGGCTGTTAAGATCCAACATAAATAGTGCATACTAGGATTTGTGAGTCGAACTTATTTGTTTTCATTGAACCTAGACTTCAATGTGTGGATAGTGTTTGTTAGTTTTTAAAATTAAATTAAACCCTGCCTAATCCAAGCCATAGTAGATAATAATAAAAACATATGAAAAATGGTTTGGCAGGACTTAATGAATTAAAAAAAACTAACCAACACCATTTGTAATATTATGTATTCTTAATTCAACGAAACCAAATAAGCATGACTGAAAAATTGTGTACTATTTTTGCCAGAGCACCCATAGCATACCTTAACTACTATGGTTTGGTTTGGTTAGGCAGGGTTTAATTTAATTTAAAAACTAACCATTACCATATGCAAATTTATTGTATTATTAGTTCAATGAAAACAAATACGTATGACTGACAAAGCTTAGTGTGCACTATTTATGTCGAATCATAACATCTTACTTCCACCCCTCTCCACTGACATACGATCACGCGCCATTATAGGCAGTCGTGATTTATGACCATGTTGGTGACAAGAAGAATTTCAGTGTGCATTGCGCTTTTGTTCCAAAATCGTTAAAATAATCCAAGAACAGTATTGTAATCAATCTTGGACTACATACAAAGTTAGGCCCATATTAACATATCAAAAATGGTGGTCCCTCTCTCGGATTCCATAAAATAACGTTTTGGTGTTATGGTGTTATGTAATTGGAATAAGGCTACAGAAACATTACAAATCCATAAATATAAACAATTGGCACAACATAGTTTTCAATAGCACCGGTATGTGAAAGCACATAAGTACAGTAAAACCTCGTTAATTCAAGCACTCATAATTCTAAATTTGAACACTGCTTATAATTCGTAATTCAAAATTACTCTAAGTAAAAAGACCTATATGATTTCATTTATAAACGACACTGTACATAATTCAAGCTTTTTCTCTATCTATATCTCTTGAATTACGAATTTGCGGCATGTTATTGCGGATACATTTATGTAATTCTGTTTTTTTCTACATTTCAGTTGCGTTAATTTTGAATTATCGAAGTGTTATTATTGCAACTATAAATTCGGTAAAATACACAAAACAGCGTTTCCTCTGTGGCGGAGTAATCCATGTTATGAAACAATAATTAACCCTCAGCAATCAATGCTTTGTAATCCATAATGCATTCACTTCCGATTTTATGAAAGTTTCGGTAGAATTGAAAATTGGAACCTTGGTTCCAGTTCTGTAAAGAACCAATATATCTGTGGACGAAAGGAATAATAAGGATAAGTCTTCAAAATCGAAAAATGAGTTTAAAGATGGCAAATGAACCATAATACACATGTGCACAAATGAGAAAAAGGATAAGTCAAATCAACACCTTTGAATTACTAAATTTCATACAGAAACATTGGAGTTCCCTTACAAAAGGTCTAAAAATTAATCTTCTTTTGGCTGTCATGAAAAGTAGCGATTTAAGACTTAATGCCTTATTTCTTTCGCACACAGATATATTCATTGAGAATGAAAATAAGAAATTAGTACCTATTGTACAAAACTATTGTCAAAATGCTAAAATAACTAAAGACACACCGAAAGCATTCGGCCCGAGTATTAAGTTCAATAAACTCATTTTATTCTAAGGGTCCTATGCATAGTCATACTTATCCGAATAAGTGGAGTAGCCCGCTATTAATTTGTTAATTAGTCTAAGAGTGCGATGCAGAACCATCTCGATTACTTAGCAATAAACACCATCCAGAGTTGATAATTTAGCTCGAATTAATTAGGCGTGTGTTTGCTGTATTTTAAATGGTTTCATTCTGGACCACTGGTTTTTTTCCGTAGATTTACTACCTGCTATATGATATATTATTAATTATTATGTATGGATATTGTAGGCAACGCAATTTAGGTTGTCGGTAGGTATCTAAAGAAATTTGGCAATGCACAATGAAATTTTAGAGTCCACTAAAAATCAATGCAGACATTCCTGTATATACAGTCGAACTTGGTTATTACGAGGAAGATGGGACCGACTGAATTTGCTCATTATAAGCATTATTCGTTATATCGTTATATAACATTTTTCGCGCCACATTCTATTTATGCATAGAACATAAAAAATCTGAAAACCATCGTAAAAATCCCCGAAACAAGCATGACATACATAAACTACAAAAGAAGTTGTATATTGTAATGAACGCTGTACTTACTGACTTCACAAAGCATGAAATTTCAACCATATGCGTGGATACTTTTTCAATATTGTCGGTGAAAACACCAATTAGGTACTTTGACATTAACTAGTGTCATAAACGTAATCCGATCCCGGCGGCATCGGTCTAAGTTCAGATTTTATTGCTTAGGATTGAAAATGTTTTTAAATG
Organism: Rhyacophila brunnea; assembly: GCF_057557595.1. Taxonomy (NCBI): domain Eukaryota; kingdom Metazoa; phylum Arthropoda; class Insecta; order Trichoptera; family Rhyacophilidae; genus Rhyacophila; species Rhyacophila brunnea. The sequence goes on along the minus strand of NW_028232904.1, from coordinate 21,025,419 downwards.
ATTTTAAGAAAACTTTTGCTCGGTATATCCGATAAGTAGCTTATTATAAAACTGAATAAATGCATGGAGAAAATCATAAACTAAAATGTCAACGAATGTTTCCTCATTACATCCAAGATCTCGCTATGTGATCGTAATAACCGAGTTCGACTGTAATTGAATTAATGATTAATCTAAGAAAGGGTTAATTGATTTTATGAGTTATTGAAGACATTTTACTATATTTTTTGCTGAATTATTACAGAGAAACGAAAAGACCTTTCTATGTCAAATGGCGTTATTAACTCGAAATTTGCATCGTTTCTTTCGTATAGAATTAGAGCGGAATGCACAATCTAAGATTTCGTTCCTAAGGATAAGTCGCCGAAAAGCATGACTTAACTATAGAGAATCCTGAGTATAGAGTTAAGGAATCCTTAACCATAGACTACTTTTGTTATGAACACGCCCCCTTCTGTATTACCATTTACCACTGACAGCTGCTGTCAAAATAAATTCGCATGTCTATAACACAGTCCATACACTCAAATTCATTTAACAATGTATCTCAATATGGATATTGATAGTGTTAATTCGTTTGGCATGTACTTGCAGAATATTATTTTATTTTTATACGCCAGCCCGCAGAAATAGAAAATACGAGATGAAGAATGACACTTGATGCTAGTGTTACCATGTTAAAAAAAAATCTTGTGGTGCCTGTGGAATCACGTATAATGACTTATAACGGAAACATAAGAGTATTATAATTAAATATTAATATGTATTTATAGTTATTGCATTTACAAAATGCAGTTGTCATATTTTTGTCATCGTTTAACAATAATAAAATAATTTACCTAATTTACCTAACGAGAATTTTTAAATATGGTATTATTTTCAATAAAAATGATCTTAACTAAGAGCCCTATGCACAATCGTCTGTCATAATTACAACAAAACACTATGCAGAAAGCATTTCATAGTTATGATCGAGTTGTCTATGGTCCACCAAATCTGCAATAGTTTCGTTCTGTTTTTCTATTGAAAATATTACCATATATAAAAATTCTCTTTTTCATAATTTAGGTAAATTATTTTGTAATTGTTAAACGATGACAAAAATATGAAAAATATACAAAATAAATTCAATAACTATAAATACACAATTAATATTTAATAAAAATGATTAAATGTCTCCGCAATTAGTGAATAATATAAGTTATTTTTTGACCATGTTTTCCCCGATACGGTAACACTTGCCGTTGAAATGTCAGATTTTGTCATTTACAATTATTACAAATATATGCCATGATGTGAATAATTATATGGAGTGATTAAAACTAATATTACCATGTTGGTGTGTAGGTAACTAAGTACTTATATATTTCAACTACCTATCTATTGGTTTAATATTACATAAATATCTAAATCTGAATAAGAAAAGTTAATTCATAATTCATTGATACTGACATTTCAATTCGATAATCGGTTTTACTAAATTAAGACATGTACAGAATCAAGAAAATAAGGGAAAATGTGTCGTATTAAATGTCACGGATATTTAATAGTTGTTCAATACCCATATTGAGATCAATTGTTAAATGAATTTGAGTGTATTGGCCGTTTTAAAGCCACGTCAATTTATTTTGACAGCAGCTGTCAGTGGTAAATGGCAATACGGAAGGGGGGCAAGGGTGCGAAAAGTAGTCTATGGTTAAGGATTCCTTATATCTATAATCTATAGTTAACAGATGGATTTCGGCTACTTACAATTTTTACTGTTATTTTATGGTAAGTACGAATTGAGCATCGGGCTCTAAGGACAGTGTTTCTGCATAGTGTTTTCTGCTAAGGAAATTTTAGTTATGACAAATGTTTCTGCATTCCGCTCTTAGGTTATAAAGATAGTATGACTATGCATAAGGCTCTAACTGTATTTTGGCATTTATTTTAAAAGTATTCTTAATTTAAACTGGTTTTTGGAATAATACTAAAATAATTACAAAAAAATAATATGATTATATAATATTTATAATATATATTTTATAAATAATTCTAGGTCATAAAAAATCAATACTTACAGTAATAAACACTTAAGTACCACAAAAATCTAATGTGATTTTGAAATACTTTGAATAAATTGTTTCACTTTAAAGCCATAAAAAACACTGGGAAGCTAATTACAATCCCTCGACTGTCACAAACATGAAAGTGTTGCTATAATTATTAATACTAAGTATAATTATTTCTTGGTTTTTTTTACAAAATAATATGCAGGCAGTGTTTTGTCAACTGCTAGAATTTTGCATGTTATCCATGTTGCATGTTGCCAGAAGGCCAATTCTTGAATAAAGCAGTAAAAAACACCGCTTTAATGAAGCATTAATGAAGCACGTAAAATTTTTAGTTTTCACAGGAGATATTGTGTGTATAAAGCTTCGAACGAAATGCATTCGTGCGAGTGAGAAAGCATTCATTCTGCTTATACCTTATATCCATGCGTTAGAGTAAGATAGAAAGTAAACATGCCAAAAAGAACCGTTTGTGAATTGTAGAAGTACGTAGCCAATTAATCAGTTACGTCTCCAATATAACAATATTACAACACGGAATTTCCGTTGTATTTTGCAAACAAACATGTGTGTTTCTGTATTACAAAATCACAATAAATATTTAAGTGAGAATTTAAACACAAACTAATACTTTCAGCGGTAATAGTTGTGTAAAAGATAGAAAAAATAGAATAACAGCCTGCTCACTACGCACAAATTTTTGACGTTTAATAATATGTCAAAGTCAAATGGAGAGTCACTAGCGCCTCTAGTGGCAAAGCGTGTATAGTTAAATTGCATACTGTACTCGACACCACCGGTCGACATTTTATATACTTCGTTGTAGCAGGTTTGCGCTTAGGTTGCGCAACCGGTAATACTGCTTCATTCAAGAATTGGCCTTCTGCCATCGTTATCAAAAATATTCCAGAAAGAGTAATAGTATTTTTCCACCGTTCGATCCGAACTTCCGAATTCGTGATACGAGATGACGGTTCAATGTGGCAGCTTCTTTGTATTTGTATCACCGCTTGTCTACGGAACATCAGATCAACGTTGTTGAATATATGTTGTTCATCTAATCTTATACTGAAGGTAAAAGAGTAGATACTGGCGTGTGGTAAGTTTGAGAAACAGATATAATATAATAGTTTGACTAGCAGTTCATTATTATCTTTTTTTGATAGGTCACTTATAAGATTGTTGACCTGTTAAAACCTCTGATGTGACATAATTGAATTTTTCCATTCCAAGACGCAAAAATCTGCTTTATTACCACAAAAATGAAGGTAGACTTTGTCTCTGAGTAACCTTATTTATTTAAGTAAATAATAGGTAGTGCAGGGCTCACCATCATCGACTTAGTAATAAGACAAGTTTAATCAGAGGTTTCCGTAATTATTAATTATATTTTAAATTTTGGAGGTATATGCTGATGTCCTCAAACTAATGGAAAACTTCTGCGTAGTATCGAAGCCAGGAAACTACAGTACCTCGGTCATATTATGAGAATTCAGCAACTCATTATCCAAGAAAAGATCAATCGTAAACGTAGCAAATGACGACTCCACATCTTATGGCTTAACAACCTCTGTAATTTGTACGAGTGCATTTCTATCAAGCTGATTTCGTTAGCAGATAATAGAGAAAAAATCACCGTAATGGTGGCCAAGTTTTGATATGGGAATGGCACGGCAAGAAGAAAATTAAGTGTTTTTCTAATTTAGGCAAATAAAATTGTCACATCAGCGCATCTATTCTATACACAAGACTGCTATCGGCGGCTATCAAGAGTAATTTATCTTATGTATTACTGTATTATAATTATTGTTACAATAAGTTAGCCGTCTAAACTGTCAAAACTGTCTATCTCGCTCTAAAAGTTAACGCAGCCAAGAGAAGTGCTGTTAAAACATAGCACTTTTTAATAGTTTTTTTTTTTTTTTTTTTTGAATTAACCATGTCCTTGCTTTTTCGTACAAGGTGGTTTGTTAGTAATTTTGAACAATCACAAACACCCAGGCTTTGAGAAAAACACATAAATGTTTTTGTCATGACCAGGAATCGAACCCAGAACTCTCGGGTGGAAGGCCAGCGCCTTATCCATTGCACCACGAGAGCCGCCTACTTTTTAATAGTTCAGACGGTTAACTTATTGTAACAATTAACTGCCTCAATACATAAGTATGATTAACTACCCACGACAGCTGCCGATAGCAGCCTTGTGTATAGAATAGATGCGCAGAGGTGCAACCACAATAAATTGTCTATTGATTAAGGGCATACATGCTAACATTTGGCATTTAAATAACAAAAAAATATACTGTGATAGGTTAGTTCCAAAATTCGAACAACGGGTTGGTATATCCATGACGATAATTTAAATGTATTATATTATAATCTTGGCTAGAACAGGCCTGATAATCGTGGAGAATTTTTATTTCAATGAAGCACCCACAGTTAATACATCTTATATTAGTTTGTGGTTAAGTCTTTGGTTGAAGCGATGACATTGATCACAAGATGGTGCACATTCGGGTGATGGTGGGGGGCTTCTTCATGCAGGCTCGTACCGCCGCGATGAACACCTCCTGGAGACCCTCGTGGGTTAGCGCAGAACATTCCAAATACATCGAAGCTCTGGAAATAATTTTTGAATATTTTAATTAAACATTTTATATAATTTGAAACATCTCAGTAAATATTTGTACTGAGTGGATTACACAATAGCTGCCATTTTTTATGTCATTGTGATTACTTATTCGAGTACATTTATTAACGGTTTTACAGGATTTTTCAACTAAATAAAAATGCTGAAGTGTAGTATTAGGTTACATGTAAATTGTATGTAAAACATTTCAGCGTAGAACAGTTCGCCGTGAGCTTCCTATCGGAAAGAGATGACCGTATACTATACGGTCTCCAATTTTATTAGATTCAATATGAATATTGATTATTCAATTTTATTTTCATAGCCGATTTCGGCAAAATTCATGAATTGAGGCGTCTAATTACAAAAAGCGACAAGTCCACAATTTAATATTTTCGGGAAACAACGTTTTTATGTTTCAAGCTTCAATTATTCGTTTTAACGTGAGATTATTTTTTCCGTTGTATTCTATGTCGAAATTAGAACCAAATGGCAATTTGTTTCAGGCGACAAACTCTTAAATGTAATAAATATAGCCAAAATAAAATTGGACGTAGCGCTACTTGTACCTCACTTTTTAATTTATTCCGCATAAGGCACATATTTCCGTGGCACTGTCATGAGTTTACCAGATGCTACAGCATGGGAGCATGGCCTTTTCAATATTGAACGTTCCCTTATTGGTTGACTTAAACACGCGCGAAATCAACCAAGCTTTAAATAATATGAAACACGGACTTGGCGCTTAAATCGAGACTTAAAATATTTTTTTCGTAGGGTTCTGTCGCGTTTTGGAATTTATAGATCAATACATATTGTGTAAAATTATACAAAGAATACGTGCGTATTTTTTTCTTGATTTTGACCAAATGTGGATTTATCACTTTTTGGAATTAGACGCCTCAATTCAAGAATGAAAACCTAACCTAACAAATAATCCAGTATATTGGCTATTTTCATAATTTTTTTGCCGCTGGCTTCCTGTAAACTGACAAAAACCGTGTTTTATTTAGACATGAATTTTATATTAGTACTATACGACCCAAAGAGGTTGGATGGTCTTTAATATACGACCATATATTTCCGATACAATATTTCACGGTGAAGTGTGATACGGTGAACTGCGTACGTACAAATTTCTGGACACGGTAGTATTATTGGCTACTTATCTCCTCATTGTGACGAATTGTCTTTTTATACACCCTGCAAATTGTCAAATAAATGTCATAGCAGTAGTGTGAAGTTCTCTGTAAATGAACCTGCAACTCACTCGTAGCTAACTTAATCAATGTACCAGGAGTCCTTTTTTGTACTCCAATTTCATACATCTATTAATAGAGGAAGGTTTTTTGTAACATTATCTGTAATAACTATGAATATAAAAAAGTGGCAGCCATTGCTTGAGTAAGGAAATCGAAAATACCAACTTAACAATGTCGATATCTGTGTAGGTTATCAAATTAAATTTGTATGGTAAATGCGTTCAAATGTCATCATGCAAATAGTGTTATTAGACTCTTCCTTTATAGTGGAAATTCTTTGGGCTGATGTCACTAAATTTATGTTCACCTTATTTTCCTTCGTAATTTTTTCCCTTCAGCCATTGTGACGAGAGGCTCTTTCCCATCTGGTACTCTCAAATCCAGTTTGGTTCCTGAAAAATTCAATTGGGAATGTTATGTACTTACAATAAGAAAATTTACGTAGGTATCCATGTAAATCTTTTTCTATCGAAAGTTGGCAACCAAATTGCAGTATGTATCTCTGACCACCAACGTCATGAGCATTGAGCCAAGATAATCTTCTATCTACACAGAGGTGTAGAGACAGCTGTCCACATTTTCTACATTACGAGCTAAAGTAAATCATACTTCTCGTTGCGACAAATATGACCGAGGTATGTAGCTTTAAGTTACCTTGGTACGTCTGAAAACATTATTGTTTTTTTTAAATAGCTGTAGCATATAAATAATGTAACTTTAAGTTACATGATGTATTTTTAACTTAAATTAGATACATTTAGGGCAACGGACATCATAAAATACTTTTTATGAATGAATTTATAAAATTGGTACTTTATGTTTTTTGATTGTATACCTAATTAAAACAGAAATGGTTAAATTATTTATTTTCTAACATTTGACTTTGACAGCTACGAGATAGGACCACATAGTTTTGGCGCCAAACATGGTGCTCGGCCTGTATATTAAAGATGGCTATGCTTTGTTAAATGCTAGGAACCATTCCTCATAAAAACTTCTGTTGCGATAACTGTAGCAATCATACCACTCAGCATTAAATGAGTGGCACACTTTAATATGTATGTTTTGTTGTCAAAACAAAACAATAAAGCGATAATAATTGTCAGCATTTCCTCAATCATAACTAGATCAGTATGGTCTGTTAATTTGCAACAATATCTCTTGTAATATCGCACCGTGAGTGTAAAACCAAGGCATCTGCATAAGACATATTTTGGATATATTAGGGTTTGAAGTCTTCATTTTATTGGGACAAGTAGAGTTTTTAAAAAAAACCATATTATTTATTTTATATCTACATTATATCGCATGTTCTTTCAGTTACTTCACTTTTTCATTATCAAGTTCACGACTTTTGCAGTTGTTTTGCATTTAGGGCTTGCGCAGACAGAGCGCGGTCAGGCGGTCTGCGTTCCGCGTTCGGAGTTCGGCGTTCTTTGTACTGTATGGACTTCATACTGTATGGGTACACAGCCGGCGGTCAGACCGCGCCGGTCAATTGGAACGCTAGAGTTCTAGAGTTCTATGCCCGGAATTACAAAGAACGCCGTACCTCCCGTCCAGTCCCGTCATAGGAATTTGAGCAGTCACACAACATAGAGCGAAACCACACGGGGGAGTGAGTACGCAACAGCGGTGCTTTCTCACTTCCACTCGCAGTCGGAATATAGCGGTCTCGCATTATGCAGCGCCTGTGTCACAACGACGTTTGTATACAAATGGAACGCTTATTGTTGACCGCCACCTGTCTGCTGTCCCTGAACGTTAGCGGTCAACGGTCGGTTGAACGCAGAACTCCGACCGCTCTCTGTCTGCGCAAGCCCTTAATCTCCGTAATTGAAAAATTTGCAGATGCCTTGGTTTTACACTCACGGTGCGATATATGTACTGCATTTGTATAAATTGGAAGGACAATGCATGAATCCTCACTCACTCATCGAGTCCATCATGAGTCCTTCACTTGAGATAGCAAACCATCACTCCACTCGAATCAAGTCTCTTGGTTAATTAATATAATCAATCTCTGATCACATCGATCTCACCAGTACATCATTACTCACGATTATAATCTCACACTATCCTTATTAAAGTATTATTGTATTCTTGTATCGACCAATAAAGTCTCCTCCAAACATCCACGCAACAACGGCTGTCTATGTCCTCCATATTATCTACCCCCAAATAACCACCATTTTGTGGAGATGTGCCCCTAGGAGCAGAAATGGTGATTTACCTTTTTTTTTACTCACCTACTAATATGATTGGGATTGTCGGCGAGAAGTGTTTAATTTCTGGGTACCATTTTGACTCTATGTTTTCGTATGAAGATCTACTCGATATCGAGAAGCACATGATGAAACAATCCGTCTGAAACGAGAGAACCATGATTATTGTCCTGCTATCGAGGGCTAAGTTGTAGTCACGACTAGGGAATCCAATCCCGAGCCAAAATTTTGATCCCGGGGTTGGCGTTTTTTTCGATACTTAATATTATTTTTTTTAATTTATACAAATAGCACTGATAAAATCGGTAAAAAATGTCTAGTATAATTTTATACTATTTAAGACATTTAATGTTTTTTACAACTCATAAAAATTGAATATTCAATATCAATTTATTTATTTTTTTAACATATTGTGAACATTACAAATTATAAGTTCAAGACGTTCACAACATGACATTTAGAAACAAAGATATATAAATATAGCAGTATTACATAAAAAAAAGAGATAGATGAGTAGATAAATTAGATAGGTACAAGGAAGTACACCGGATGAGTTAAGCAGACCCTATTTTAAGAATTTATAAAAAAACGTCCACGTAAACTGCCGTACTAAGCACAGAGGCTGTATCTGCATTTTAGGCAAGTGGGAGATCTGAGCTTTCATATTATTTTACTTTTCCTGCTAATACTGGGGAACTTTTTATTTATTTTATTTGCCTATAATAGTTAATTTTGGTTTAAGATTTGTTTACATACCTTGAAAATTTGATTTATGTTATTATTATTATTAATATTATGTATTGATATTAGCCGTATCTATGTCGGATACGGCTAATATCCCTTAGTAAATGATAGTTACAACTGAATCGCTTAATATTTATCGAGTTTTTTTCTCAAACTCCGTAGATACAGCTATTAAAACCCTTGATTTCTCCGCAACTATAGCAGTTACGGCTTGGATTTATTCACCGATCTTATACAAAAACTCTGCAGAATCCAAATATCTAAAAACATGAAAATACCTAAATACGTCAGTTACGGCCTCTGTGCTTAGTACAGCAGTAAACTCATTCTCACGTAGATGGAATATATCAACACCCGAAGCAATTTCGTTGAACATAGTTATCGCCCTCCCAATTGGCATTACCAGTGGCAGGTTGGTTGTATTGTGTTGTGTACGTTCAATCTTGGAAATACATGGGTTTAATGCAGTAAATAATATTATAATATTATGGATAATGATGTGAAAGCAAAACATTTTTTTTTCATTCATTTGAAAAGATAACATTCATAAAATCTGACGTAGAAACAAGTGCCTGCCTGCACGTCTGTGGCACTGGCGGTTAGACGCCGTTCGCGTGCCAGAACGTCAGTGGCGTCTAGCTGGTTAAATGAACGAATTTATTATTTTTCTGATGTGGATTCCCCCTGTGACATGTGCAGGTACATACACTTCACTGACATACTTTTGTGCACATATTAATCTATTGTGATTGACAAAAAAAAAATCAATCCCGAAGGTTTCGGGATTATGTTTACTAATCTCGGGATTCATAGGTATCGAAAACTGTTCGGAATCCCGGGATTGGATTTCATAGTCATGACCCGATGTATAGTTATGAATTATACAATGTGAAATAAGGGGTGAACGGCGGATTATAGTAGTCGGATAATCGAGCGGCGGATTACTGACAGAGTAGGTAGTGTACCATTATTGTAGGCATGTTGAAACATGTTATAAAACTATAAAATTATATGGTAGAAATATTTACATTGGGGTAAGATAGTGGCCTAAGTCTCTCATAGTCCTCCTGGCCCGCGGTGTCCCAAATGGCCATGTTGAATTTCTGGCCATCGACAGTAATGTTGTCTGCGTAGTTGTCAAACCTGAAAAATAGGCATAGATTAAAATAATATAAAACAGATTAATTCGAGTGCTTAAAGTCAGACAACGTTATCTACAAAAAAAGTGTTTTTTTTTTTTTTTTTGTGAGATAACGTTATTTTACATTTACGGCTACATGATAGTCAAACAACGCTGTGTCAATCTTTTCTAATTTCTTATTAATCGTCAGTAAAGTTTAACGCTAACTACATAAGTTACCCTTGTTTTCATATTTTTTAAAAACTATCCCTATAAATTTTAACATCATCATAAGCAAGATAAATGTACAATACACAATAAATCATAAAATATTAACATTAGGTTTTAAATAAACATTTCCCTTGTTGAGTTTCAAGAATCTAAAATAACGATTTTTGGCTCTCCTGTAAAGTTGCACTTTTGTAGATAGTGTTGTTTGACACTAAGCCCACGAATTAAGCTCATGCATTGGGACAATGAGTTGAGTTACCACATATAACCCGAAATATAAACATAATTTATGCACAACCACGTTCCATGACGCTATAAACGTGTCAGAATGAAATGATTTTAGTGCCACACTTCCAGAGAAGTCAGGAGTTGAAAGTAATGAATCTAAAGAGGGTTCGAAATTATTCCGTCCTCCATATTACACAGCCAACTTGTCAAATGCCTCAAGTCGGGTTGGCCAATTGTGCCAGTGTGCCAGCTCCGCTCAGTCGGATCGCATCAGAGGACAGTCCCCGAGGACGTGTTCAGCGTCTTGATGGTCATGCCCACATGTGCATTCTGGCGGGGAAAAAAACACTGCCGGCTCGGTTTTTCCCCCTGTCCCCATGCTTCCCGTTGTCTACATTGTTTAAAATATCAGCCAATCACTACTTCGCTTAGAAATTGACTCGGTCATGCGACAAATATTTGCACAACACAGCACGCCACATTTGTACAGTTTCTATATATATATATAAATTATGTATGTTCAATATATGTATGTATATAATATATAATATTCTTTTTAATACAACTACAGGCCTAGAGGCCCAATAACAAGTAGTGTATTTAGTAATAGAAGTGAACCGATCACAAATACCCAGGCTTTGAGAAAATCACATAAATATATTGTATCCTCACCAGGATCGAATCAGGAGCTCCCGGATGAAAGAAATAGTTTATTATAAAATTTATCATTGGATTAATTAAAAAGAAAACGAACAATAAAATAAAATCCAGTAGCGAAGGATGGAGGTAGGGTGTTTAGATCCGCCATAAATAATAGTGAACATTAAACTTTGTTAGTCATACGTATTGGTTTTTAGTGAACTAAGACTACAATTTACAGATAGTGTTGGTTAGTTTTTAAAAATCAATTAAATCCAGCCTAAACCAAACCATATTGGTTATGGTATATTTTGGGTGATATGACAAAATGATTGTGCACACTTTTTCATTCATACTTATTTGTTTTCGTTGGAAGAATACACATTACACATAATATTATTGTTGGTTCATTTTTTTTAAATTCATTATGCCCTGCCTAAACCAAACTATAATAGATAAAAAAAATCCAAAGTTATGTATGATTCAATTACATAATTTGAGATATTTTATAGGTAGACGAGTATTTTTTTTACTATTATCTATTATGGTTTGGTATTTGCAGGGTTTAATTGAATTTTAAAAGCTAACTAACACCATCTGTAAATTAATTGTAGTCTTATTTCAATGAAAACAAATACGTATGACTGACAAAGTTTAGTGTGCACGATTTATGGTGGATATTAACAGCCTTCCTACACCCTTCGCCACTGATAGGTACACAACAACAAAATAAAAATATCAATAAATGCAGTGCTTAAATGCATGAACAGAGGTATTGAACATGTCAATATATAAGACCTATTTGAAAGAGAATATATTCTTGGTATTGAATAATGAATAGAGAAGTTAGCTTTAAAAAATCAACGTGAAAAGGGCACAATTTTTCGTCTCTTAAGGGGGACATGCTCAGCGTAGGTCAAAATGGAGCTTTTGTTCTATTTTCAAAGCATGATCCTGGACATGATACATGTTCAAACACGCGCGTTAACATCATTTTACTCCCTACTTCAATTATAGTTTGTCAATTTATGGCTACGGCCGTATGTTGTAGCTTAACCACTGGGGAATGCCAAAAGAAATGGCGTATTTCAAAAAAACACTACCTTATTCTTAGGTCAATAATTATTATTATATAGCAATCATTACTCGTAGGATGTCAAAGACATAGTTTATAATGAGTATCTTTAGAATTATCTTCAAATGTGTTAATCTTGCCCATTTTTTGAATAATAAAATGCCCAATTCTTGTCAAATTTGGGATCACAGAGATTATCAATATAATTTTTTATCGTAAATATTGCACTATAATAATGTTGATATAAATTATACTGATGGTTTTATAAATGCGTTTAAAAATTAATAAATGTAAAAAATCTTAACACCACTGCACATTTATGTACTGAAGTATGACTATATTCTAAAACATTAGAGCGAGAGGTTTAAAAGAATACTATTTTATGTAATAAAAATACTTTATGCAGTCATCAAATGTTTAAAATAAATATAACGGATAATAAGGCTTCAAAATTATATAAATAGATTATCTACAACGTTAAAGGTATGTCCAGGATCATTCTTTGAAAATAGAACAAAAGCTCCACTTTGACCTACGCTGAGCATGTCCCCCCTTAAAGGGACACGAAACTGGATCATCATGATTCATGTTTAATAGTTTGGGGCAGTTGAAGATTGAATTGACAGTTTTAAACATAACCAAAATGTCAGCTGTTTGCCACGTTGATTGTATCATGTAAATATATTTTTTTTTTTTTTAGAATTATTAATAACCATGTCCTTGCTTTTTCGTACAAGGTGGTTGTTAGTAATTTTTAACAATCACAAACACCCAGGCTTTGAGAAAAACACATAAATGTTTTTGTCATGACCGGGAATCGAACCCAGAACTCTCGGGTGGAAGGCCAGCGCCTTAGCCACTGCACCACAAGAGCCGCCCATGTAAATATATTAGTAGGTATATTATTATGATAATTTGATAACATAGCAATTACTTACACGGTCGGCACATATTCCTGCGGAAACTCCTTGGTGGTGTATGTGATCAGCATGCATGTCTTGCCAACCATTCCGTCGCCGACTGCCGTCACTTTTATCGGCCGAATCCCGTCGTTCGCCATCACTGCTTTATCGCACTAGGTCCACACACAACATAAGTCCAACAGTAACCACATCAAGTAAGTTTTTTTGTTTTGTTTTCCTTTTACAACATCGAATCACTTCACCTTATTATTCACATTATTTTAATGTCATTGATTTAAGGCTAAAATATCATAACAATAATTAATTATGGTATTATTCACGAAGATTTATACATTATAAACCAGTGGCGAAGGGTGGAGGTAGGCTGTTAAGATCCGACATAAATAGTGCACACTAAATTTAGTCAGTCATACGTATTTGTTTTCATTGAACTAAGATATAACTATACAAATAATTGCAGATGGTATTGATTCATTTTTTAAATTAAACCCTGCATAAACGAAGCCACAATAGAATTAAATCATACCTACATAATTTTAGATATTTTATATATAGAATAATATATTTTTATCTATTATGATTTGGTTTAGGCATGGCTTAATGAATTAGTAAAACTTACCAACACCACCTCTTCAGTAAAAACAAATAAGTATGGCCGAAAAAGTGTGCAATATTTTTATTGTATCGTCGACAGCATGCCCCCCACATCTTGAAGCGGGCCCCCCTACCTATCGCTGGGGTTAAAGGCAGTGGGACTTTTTACAGAATCGTTTTCTAAATGTTGTTTCAGGTAAAATTAAAGGTACATATTCCGTGTATTTTCACCGATTTTTTTGTATTGTTGAATAAATTCATTTGAATCATGGAGTCGTCGAATATTGACACACAATAATCAAATTGCATCACACTAGACTTTTTTAAATGTTAAAACTTTATAAATTAAATAGCGCCGCAGGCGACTTTTTCCGCATTAAGGCAAAATTGTGATGTGTGTTTATCTCAATAATTATCAGGTCAACCCACCACGACAGGCCCCCCCAGAGCCCGGGCCCCCAGGCTAGAGCCCTGTCAGCCCCCCCTTTGTGGGGGCCATGGTCCACAGTATACCTAAACTATTACCGTTTGGTTAGGCAGGGTTTAATTATTGATTTTTAAAAACTAACCTGCAAAATCTGCAAGTTCAGTCTATTATTCGATTACTCGAAGAGTGGAGGTAGGCTGTGGAGATTTAACATAAATTATGCATACTAAACTTTGTCAGTCATACTAATTTGTTTTCATTGAAATAAGAATAAAAATTGCAGATAAACATGGTTAAAATTCAATTAAACCCTGCCTAAACCAAACTTTATTAGTTAAGATATGCTGTGGAGATCCGACAAACATAATACACACAACTTTGCACAACTAAAATAGTTTTCAGATGGTTTTTAAAATTTGATTAAACCCTGTCTACGCCAAACCATAATAAATAAAAAAAAATATTCTTCTATCTATAAAATATCTAAAGTTATGTATGATTTAATGGATATTTTATAGATATCTATAAGAATATTATAGATATCTGCAATAATTTGTATTCTTATTTCAAAGAAAACAAATAAGTATGACTGATAAAGTTTAGTGTGCACTATTTGCATCAGATCTCCACAGCCTACCTCCACCATTTGCTACTGCAGTGTCATTATATCTATCAGTTATAATGAAAGATTTAAAAACGAACAAACAAAATAGTAAGTAGGTATATTATAAATATTAGTTTTTTTTATATGTTTCCTATTTAGGTTGGGAAACACTGGTCTACAACTGTAGAAAAGTGCTATGTTTTAACAGCTCCTCCCTTGGCTGTGTTAAATTTTAGAACCAGATAGACAGTTTAGAGTGTTTAGAGGGCTAACTTATTGTAGCTGCTGTCGATAGCCGCCTAGTGTATAGAATTGACCCACTGGTATTAATTGAATAACGTGGATAAAGCATCATTATATTATTAATTATTATATTCATCACAGTGACGTCCCTAAACAAAATGCCGCCCCTAGGCAGGGCCAAAATGCCGCCACATTTTTTTATATAGTACTTTATATCATCCTTTCATGACTCCAATACCTAAGAAATGTGTTGTATGGATACATTAGTAACGATACATCTTGCACTAAATCTAATTTAAATGCCATATCTGCTTCAATAGACAATATTGCGAGTCTACGGTTTCAAATAGGTATATTTAAAAATACACTTGACAACTTCCAAAACTCGCGAGTAGGGATTCCAATCCCGGGATCCCGGGATCCCGATCTATTTTCGATACCTATGAATCCCGGGATTGATAAACATAATCCCGGGATTTCGGGATTGATTTTTTTATCAATTTTTATGGAAAATAAAATAAAAGCGAAAATAAAACAGAAAAAATACTTTTAATAAAAAATAACTACATTAGAAATAAACCGAGTTTGAATGAAGTTTGATTTATACCCATGTGTAGGTTGCCGATTCATTTTATTTTTTCACATAAATTATTAAAAATGAGAAAGATTGGAAAAAACAATGCTTCGCACTTTTAACAAAGTAATTCTACCATGATATGATACGTTTTACGGCAGTTTCATATTGTCAAATTGTAATCCCGAAATCCTGGGATCAGAATTTTGGCTCGGGATTGGATTCCCTACTCGCGAGTGACTGGCAAAACAATTTGGAAAAATTTTAAATTGGGTATGCACGTGTCATTGCTGTTCACCAAGATCGTGACATCCAAGGACAATGGAAGTAAACTAGACATATTGTAGACAGTTATTACTAAGTTTAGGTAGCTATTTCTATATATACCTAGTGTCTCCTCGATTTGCCACCCTTTGGATAACTGCCGCCCCCAAGCGACGCTCAATCCCCTACGGGACGTCACTGATTCAACATGTACTAAATGTAAAATTGTGAACAATGCATATTCCAGATATGATATCAGGAGAATAATATGGTAACATGATTTCTTTTCTTACGAAGATTATCAATACAATTAATAGTGCAGGATCCCATAGACTTTTCGTATACATAATATGCGGACCGCATTCTGACAATTGGAATAGGTTCTAGGGGTCACAAAGATATATAAAGTCGGTGTTGCCAGGCGATATCAGTGGTCAATTTTTTTTTATTGAGGTTTTAATTTTTTTTTTATAGCCCACCAAAAATTGTTCTAAATTATTCAATAAAACCAAGACCGAATCAGGGATTGATTGAAAATGCAATAATTGTACCATGCTATCGGCATGGCCATAGAACGGTTCGTCCCGTTTGAAAAAATAAAAAATAAACAATAAACTAAGTACACATTTATTAAAATAAAGAAACAACAAGTCAAGTGTTCAAACTGCTTTAGGTATCATGATCACAGTTTTTACAAACACTACTTACACATTTGCACAATGATATACATGTCAAAGTCGATTTCTTACAACTACGTGATAATGTACGGCAGTTAGAATTACATTTGCATGGTTTAACTAAATAATTTGGTAGAGGTTCATCCTATCAACTAAATAAAACAATTAAAGCCAAGGAGGATCCTAAGAATCGATAATTTTGAACACATTGCACTACCCGCTATTTTTATTTTTTCAAACGGGACGAACCGTCTTACGACCATGCCGATGGCATGGTACAATTATTCCATTTTCAATCAATCCCTGATTCGGTCTTGGTTTTATTGAAGAACTCAGAACAATTTTGGTGGGTTATAAGAAAAAAAAATAAAACCTCAATAAAAAAATTGACCACTAATATCGCCTGGCAACATCGACTTTATATATCTTTATCCCTAAAACCTATTCCAATTGTCAGAATGCGTTCCGCATATTATGTATACGAAAAGTCTATGGGATCCTGCACTATACAATTATTTAGCCGCAGTAGCGTGAAATCACCCGAAGGAATGTGAGATCAAAATTATTTTTAGTCGATAAATGTTATAGATTAAAGGTGTAGCATGATATACGAGGAGGTTATTTTTATTCTGAGATAAGAGATAATCAAATCAGAAAAATTATAACACAAATTTAAATTGAATTTTCTCGTCTTTTTTTTTAGATTATAATATATATTTATTACATATACATATAAGTGTATTCGGCATTACAGCGATTGGCCAATGCGCCATAATAGAACATAAATACAAATTATAAAAACGACTTGATTACAAATAACAACCAATATAACAATAAAGTATGAGCTTAAAGTTAAATGATAAATACAATTATAAATTTGGCTTATTAACTCGTCCACAAATATGATATATTTAATAAAAAATAATTACAAGATAAAAAGAACTTTTTATATACAACGTTTTTAATTCTGTTGAATTATTATGCTCAATATGCTCAAACTTGTACTTGATTTATGAAGTAAATAAACAACACACAAATATAGAATACTGAAGTGTCATTTTGATTTCCATAGTAACGCACGTATATATTAATAATTTAGTTGCTAGGACCACCCCCTTAGCAACCAATAGTAGTCTTTTACTTTTTACGGATTTTTCTGAAATAACTTTCCATACAAAACAGAATTAACTGAAAATGAATTCAATTCTGCTTAAAGATGGTCAAAAGTATTAAAAGAATGCATTGTCATCGTGTTCTGATATATTCTAAAAGTATCAAATATAGATATAGCTAGTCGGGAAGTTAGTTAAAAATCGATTGCAAGATTTGTACTGGACAAACAACCACCGGACAAACAAGAATACGAGCTAATAAAAACGTTGTAATAAATCAACATTTATGGTGCCATCAAATAAGTTAATCGCACGATACACAGCATCATGAAACATCACATAATAATATATGGTTCAGGATACCGTAATCTGTAGACGTAGAGTTACGAGTGATATTGGTGGGAACATGAAAATTAATATTTTTTATTTTATTTAGTATATACGGATTGTAAATGAACCCACGAAGAAATAAAAAGAAATGCTTTAAAAGAGCAATTACTCTTCGGGTGGACAAGGATTGCATTGATAGCATACCCAGAAGAAAACTAGCCGGAAAATTCATTTTCTTCTTTCGACCATGTCCGATCCTGATAGGATCATATGGGCCTCCACGGAAGGTTTGTATTGACAGATTTTGTTTTTACGAGAAATGGATGTCAGCCACTTGCTCAACCTATTAGGTTACCCATACTCTGACTCATACACGAATTGAAAAACAATATGTGTACTTGCCAGACCCAGGATTCGAACCTGAGATGCACGACGCAAAAGGCCAACGCTTAAACCGCGCGGCCATCGTGGATGTAAATTCATTTTATTTTCATATATTATACAATATACATTATATTATTGTAATAATGGTTTAAAATGCAAAGTGAGATGTTGTAAATTATGATTTTTAATTGATATATATTTTTATTTTATTTTTAATATGAGTAAAACGGTTTATCCAAAATAACGAATTAAGTTTTCCTGATCTTTTGCGGTTGATAACGTTTCGCATTACGATAAACGAATTTTTTAGTAATTTTATTTAATACGAAAGACACTTCACTAGATCCTGCGTTGACCAAGAGGCAGAATATCCGCTAATGAAGATGTGGGCATGGCCCCCACAAGGAGGGGGCTGACAGGGCCTCAGCCTGGGGGCCCGGCTTGGCGGGTCGACTAGTAGCGAGATAAACACACACCACAATTTTCCGGCACTAATTCACTTAAGAGCATACTTCAGTGAAACGGCAAATAATTTTCAACTATAGGTGCGACGAAATTTTGGACTCGCTGGCAATCGGAGAGCGCGAAAGTCGAGCTGTGAACACGTCAATTTGTTTCGTGATGGCGACGGGGGTATTAATTCTCAAATCGTGTAAAGATAACTAAAAAAAACTTGAAAAAGAAAACATGTCATTATTGTTACGAATAGAACAATAAACAGAACATTAAATGGACGCATGTTGAATTTTTATGACAAATTATGTTTTGTTCTGCAGGCGTCGTTTGCACAATCTTCGCGTCGCGTAGTCACGATCGTTTTAGACCAGGTGTTCTTAACCACGTGCCCGCGCCCGCGGAGCCATTTTCACGCGCCCCCGACAAAGTTGAGAAAAAGGATCAACTAAAATCAGGACTATCTACACAGTAAACGTTTTTTGCTAACCGTGTAAATAAAAATAAAGATGCTTTTTTATTCTTAAATTACTAAAATTCTAAAATTACTTCCTTTAAAAATTCTCATTTGTTGGCACAAAGTAAAAACCTATTTTTCGACAGCGAATTACTCGTAATTAAGAAAGCATTTCTCACTGGTGCCGGTACGCTGTTTTAAATTTTTTTAATAAGCAGTTTTCCATTATCGAAACGAACCCCTTAAAAACCCCTCTTTTGAAAAAAGGAGCTTACAAAATTAAATCCTGTTTTTGTTCCACATATTTGTGCAAATCTTTATTTTCCACCATGAACATAATAACATCAAAAACAAGGTCTTGAAAAGTTAGGAAGTGAAATGCAATGTCAAATATTGCGCTAATAGGCTGTGTTATTTTGAATATATTTTTTACAATTTATTGTATTTTATCTCTTTTTATTTTCTATATGTAACTGCATGCGTGTTTTATGCTTCTTTTGTAAATGCCATCACAGGCGTTTAAATGTAAATAAATGTATCGTTATAATAATGTAACGCATAATACTTAAATCTAGAAATCCGATGTGCGCCACTATTATCCCAAATCTCAAATGCGCCCGCTATCACAAAAAGGTTAAGAACCCCTGTTTTAGACCATGACCCAGCTGAAGTATAGCCAAATGTATATCATTGTATAATGCAATTTGATTGATATAACTAAATGATAATTCACGTGTATAATTTTATTTTATAATTATTTTTAGTGTTTCCTGAATAAAAAAATGGCTATTCATCCAATATCGAAGTTTTCCATGTTACTTGGCTACCACAAGAGGGGGTGGCGATTGGAGGTTCATAATAATGATGCCGAGTGGCGATAACTCCATAATTCAAGGGGAAAGATTTAAAAAATCACCAAAATACACAGAATACCATTAGATTTGGGGAACACTACTGTAGAACATCACACTGCCCTTAACCTTAGTCAGTGACGTCCCGTGGGGGTAGGCAGATTGAGCGTCGCTTGAGGGCGGCAGTTACTCGAAGGGCGGCAAATCGAAGAGAATCATTTGGAATATATATAAATAGCCACCTAAATTTAGTAATAACGAAAATACCTTTCCGTTAAAAAAATCAGCTCACTGGTTTTATCGGGTCTGCGATATCTAGTTTACTTCCTTTGCCTTTCGACTTCCTTGGTGACCAGAAACGACACGTGCAGATTTGCGAATAATTAGTCTGATATTTTGTTAGTAATGTATTCATACAACACATTTCTTAGATATTGGACTCATGAAAGGATGATGAAAATACTGTTGAAAAAATGAGGCAGCATTTTGGCGCTGGCTAGGGGCGGCATTTTATGTAGGGACGTCACTGTCTTTAGTGATAGGTAGGGAGGCCGCCAAGCATCCTGGCCCTAGGGTCCAATTCAGGATGTGGGGCCATGGATGTGGGTCACGGATTTGAATCCCGCATCTTTTTAGTTAGTAGCACATGGATTATATTATAATATGTTAAGTGGATGGCTAACAGGTGCGCACACAGAAACATGGTTTGGAGGGGTCAATTTATTATCTGACTTTATACATCTACCCTGCTTACTATTTATACTTTTTCGTCGCTTCAACCGCGGAGTATCGCACTTTTCCGAATACATTCACCATATTCAGACACTCCTCGCTTTGAGTCTGGTAATGAATTAATCAAATTAATCGCATTAAGTCATAATGATTATTTAAAGATCGTTATTGTCCGTTTGTGTCATCCGCGCTTTATCCTTTAGACATGCCGCTTCAGAATATTAAAGCGAACGTTGGATGCACCAATTCATGAGTGTCACAGGGACGGCGTTGCGTGTCGTAGAATGCCGAAAGGATTGGGCCCATCTGATGATTTGACTATCATAAGAAGACGTAAGTAATATTTAACTTTTTCATAAAACATTTTCGTAAAGTAGGCAATCTCCAATAAATTATATAAACTAATCCAGTGATTCCTAGTCATGCAACTTTGAAACATTTTTTGATAATATAGACAATGTAATATTATGTCTAGTATGTTAAATATGGGGAAATCCTTAAAAGGCGGATGTGAAGCAGAAAATAGATAAGAAGGCACACACAGATTGTGAAAAATGCGATTACTCATTTTTACCGCTATGGCTATACGGAAAGACCCAGGAATTTCAATTGCCAGTAAAATAATATGCTTGTGCAAACATTGTTATTGTACGGTTTTACGTCATGGACCCCGAGGGTAAAGGAATGCAATTATAGATGTCTTAGTATTTCTTGGAGAGAGTGCAAGACGATGCAGTTAATTATACAAAGACTAATGTACGGTTACATATAAATTGTACGTAAAACATTTCACCGTGGCACAGTGCGCCGTGAGCTTTCTTATCAGAAAGAGATGACCGTATACTATACGGTCTCCAATTGTATTATATTATTCAATATGAACATTATGTAATTCAATTTTCATAACCGATTTGGGCAAAATTCATAAATTCAAGAATAACAACTTAATCTAACCTAACAAATAATCCAGTATATCGGCTATTTTACAACGTTTCTATTGGTTCGTATTCTTGTTTGTCCAGTACAAATCTTGCAATCGATTTTTAACTAACTTCACAACTAGCTAGACATTTGAAACTTTTAGAATATATTGGAACACGATGCCAATGCATTCTTTTAATACTTTTGGCCATCTTTAAGCAGAAATGAATTCATTTTCAGTTAATTCTGTTTTGTATGGAAAGTTATTTCAGAAAAATCCGTAAAAAGTAAGGGGGTGGTCCTAGCAACTAAATTATTAATATATACGTGCGTTACTATGGAAATCAAAATGAAATGTTAAAACGACATTTCAGTGTTCTATATTTGTTTGTTTTTTATTTACTTCATATCAAGTACAAGTTTGAGCATATTGAGCATAATAATTCAGCAGAAAATTTAAAAACGTTGTATAAAAAAAGTTCTTTTTATATTGTAATTATTCAAAATATGGCTGGCTTCCCGTAAAGACAATTAGTGTAAACCGACAAGAACTGAGTTTTATTTAGACATTAATTTTATCTCAGTACTATACTACCCAAAGAGGCTGGATACGGCCATATTATATTTCCGATACAACATTTCACGGTGATACAGCGAACTGCATACGTACAAGTTTCCGGAAACGGGTCAAAATATATATTATAATATAATATTATGTACTAGAGTCGTGTGAGCTCAGAGTGATTTTATTAAAACAACTTTACGTGTTTAGAATTTCAATGGATTATAAAACTAGAATAGTTACTTTTACTTTTATGGACATACACTTGTGTACAACGATTCCATACTAAATTGGACGAATCAAGAGACAAGACACAAATTGTGTAATTTCTCTAATAAATTTACAAATAATTAGTGCCCCCTATCTATCGCTAAGGTTAAAGGCAATGTGATACTCGACAACTCCATAATTCTACTAAGTACCTAGATGTTTTCAAAAATAGGCAGTGATGTTCCTAGATAAAATGCCGCCCTAGGCAGTGGCAAAATGCCGCCACATATTTTTATACAGTTTTTTTTCCATCTTTTCATGACACCGATATCTAAGAAATGTGTTGTATGGATTATATACCATTAAATCTAATTTAAATGCCGTCTCTGCCTCAATAGACAATGTTTCGAGTCCACAGTTTCAGATATATTCAAAAATACACATGAAAACTTCCAAAACTCGCGAGTGACAGGTAAACATACCTATTTTGATAAATTTTGAATTAGATAACTATGTAGGTACCTATCTACAATTCAAATATAATTCGTAAATCTGCACGTATCATTGTTGGGCGTGATGTCTAAGAACAACGGAAGTAAACTAGGCATCGCGATCCCGACAAAAAAAATATAGTCCTGTTAAAACTTTTATAGTAATTAAAACTTTTTGTTTCCAACCTGTAAGCTGAATTTTTTAATGGAAAGATATTTCCGTTATTACTAAGTTTAGGTAGCTATTTCTATATATACCCAGTGCCGTAACATAACATAACGGAACATAACATTAAATGGACGCATGTCGGATTTTAATGACAAATTATATTTCGTTCGGCTCGCGTCATTTGCACAATCCGCGCATCGCCTAGTCACGACCTTTTTAAACCATGCCTCAGCTGAGATATAGCCTTAAGTTGACAACGCTGGTACCGGGTGCCTACCTGCCACTGTGTACAAGTAGGTATGTCAAACACTCTTGATTTCGTAATAATTTTATATTAAATTTAATTTCTATGTCAAGCAAATGCCCGGTATTTTTATCATAATCTCCCATGACATTTTGATAACGGTCGATAAGATAAGGAAAACATAAACCTGATATCAGCCTATATCGTAAGTGGGAATGTAATTTCAACAATGCAATTATTTGTAATGAGTAGCACATTAATTCTCCGTCATAATATATTATAACAGGCGCCAACGTAGAAAAGGGGGTCCGGACAGCCCCGAAATATACCTATGGACATGGTGATAAACAACTCAATCAGTGTCAGCATATTAATCGGCGATATTACTTATATTACCAAAATTACAAATTATCTAATCATATCCATTTCACGGAGTGTCCAATTATCGTAAACTCAGTAAATAGCTTACTGCAGATTATTTCCGCGATATTCATTTTTCCACACACCTAGTCAACTATAAATATCCAATCACGCAAACTTCATATAGTAGCTGACTCAATTATATTAGGTAATTACGACTTAAGGCTATACCTCAGTTGAGGCACGGTCTAAAAAGATCGTGGCTAGACGAAGCATGGATTGCAGGTCGCGGGTGCAAATGACGCATGCCAAATGAAATATAATTTGTCATGTAAATCCAAAATGCGTTTATTTAATGTTCTGTTTATACACGATTTAAGAATTAATACCCCCGTCGCCATCACGAAACAAATTGACGTGTTCCCAGCTCGACGTTCTCTCTCCGAATGGCAGCGAGTCCAAAATTTCGTCGCGCCTATAGTTGAAAATTATTTGCCGTTTCACTGATGTATCACCTTAAATATTCTTTTCAAGATATTATTTTGATTGTGAGTACATCAATAAATAGCGGATCATAACTCATTGGAAATGTCACTCGAATATAAGTTCCGGGTTTGTTAGTATCTCAGTCTAGGAATTGCTCCGCACAACATCTCATCCTAACGAGATTCGGACCTCGGAACAGTATCATAAGTATTGTACATAACTACTGTAAAATCTCTTGTACCGACTGTTTACGCTGTAAATAAAACTCGCCAAATCTCGACCTCTCATCTCTCCTTCTGACGACCTCTTAATACACAACACCATGACCCCCACAGCGATGATACCCACATACCTAACTATATTGCACAAGTGGATAATGGCAGCATAATGATATTCAACGCCCACGATAGCCGAGTGGCTTAAGCGTCGGCCTATAAAGTCATGGGTCACAAGTTCGAATCATGGGTCTGGCAAATACACATATTGTTTTTTCAATTTCTGTTTGAGTCAGGTATGGACCTAATAGTTTGGGAAAAATATTAATACAAATCTCCACGTTGTGGAGGCATATATTATGATTTTCTTAGGATCAGGCATGGTCAAAAAAATGATTTTCACCACCTATTGTCGAAGCTATCCGTAAGCCTGGTGGTTAAATGTAAATTGTACGTATAACATTTCACTGTGGCACAGTTCGCTGTAGGCTTTCTTATTGGAAAGAGATGACAGTATATGTACTAAACGGTTTTTGGCAAAATAACCTAACTTAATCTAATCTAACAAATAATTCAGTATGTCGGCTATTTAAAAAAAAAAAAAAAATGCTGCTGGCTTCCTGTAAAGTGTAGGGAGTAAGATCATGTTAACGCGTGGGTTTGAACATGTACCTAACCGATTTTTTTTTTAAAACGGTACATGTTCAAACACGCGCGTTACCATGATCCTACTGCCAACTTCATTTATCGTTTGTCAATTTATGGCTACGGCCAAATGTTGTAGCTTAACCACTGGGAAATGCCAATAGAAATGGCGTATTTCAAAAAAATACTACCTCATTCTTAGGTCAATAATTATTATAAAGCAATCATTATTCGTAGGATGTTTATCACATTTCAATGGTCAAAAACATAGCTTATAATCAGTATCTTTAGAATTATCTTCAAATGTGTTATCATGCCCATTTTTTGAATAATAAAATGCCTAATTCTTGGCAAATTTGGGATCACAAAGATTATAAAATATATTTTTTTATCGTAAATATGTCACTATATAATGTTAACATTAATTTTACTAATGGTTTTGTAAATGCGTTTAAAAATTAATAAATCTAAAAAATCTTAACGCCACTGCACATGGATGTTCTGAAATATCACTATATTCTAAAACATTAGAGCGAAAGGTTTAATAGAATACTATTTTATAAATTACTTTATGCGGTCATCAAATGTTTAAAATAAATATAAAGGATAATAAGGCTTCAAAATTATAAAAATAGATAATCTACAACGTTTAAGGAATGTCCAGGGTTATGCTCTGAAAATACCATAAAAGCTCAATTTTGACCTACGCTGAGCATATGGGCCCTTAAATTACATACTTAATATCTAGTTATTTTACTGGAGAGAAAAATACTTAATTGGAGTAAGTACCTACTCTATCTATTATCAGTCGGGGCCTATGTTATTGTAGGTACCTACTTTGTGCCCATTTGCCGCCTACACATCATGCGGCACGCGTTACTGATTCATACATCCGTCCTCTAATTGTAATTGGCTACTAAGTCAACACTAAAGACCAGGGCTGGCCAGCGCCAGTAATTTACGTCCTTGTTTCTAATAATAAAATTGAGGATTGAACGAATACAAGTTTACTGATGAACGAGTCGATTAAAAATACAGTAAGGCCACCCGCACACGTGAATACTCGAAAAAAGATGAGACTGAAACTCCAGTATCTAGCTAATGTATTTCAATGGCGGCTCGCTGACGGCAAGACTGGAATCTCTCAGTTTCAAAACGTCCGCGACCGAAACCGAAGAGACGCGACATGCCAGTGTCCCAGTCTCTCAGTTTCCAGTCACCCATAAAACAGTGGTACCAATATCAGTAGATTCGATGAAAAATCATATTTTCTTACCAAAATTGGTAGTACTGAACTAAACAATCAATAACAAGTCAAGAAGTCAAAAGTTAAAGATGGGTGAACCGATTTTTAATTTAAAATATGTGGCAGATGTTGAGAAATACTCCTGCCTGTATAATTACAGGCTGTCAGAATATTCCCGTAGAGATATTACGGAAAAAGCTTAGAATGAAGTAGGAAAGACAGTGGGTTTGACAGTTTTAGGTTACCTATGAGATTATTAGGTTTCAGTAGCCCCATGTGCGAAGTATCAGTCACTAGCCAGTTTATGAGTTCCATCAGCAATCAGTTTGTCGGATTTTAGTTTCTGCGTGAGCGGATGGCCTAACGTCCGTAAGGGCTGGCTGAGGCGCCGCATAGGTAGGGGCGACAGTTATTCGAAGGGTGGCAAATTCAAGAAATAATATATTTATATTATAAAGCCGAATATTTGTTTTTTTATTTATAAAAAAATTGTATTTTGGCAATATTGCGATTGGCCAATGCGTCATAATACACAATAAATACGATACAAAGTTATAAAAGTGTCGGAGTTAGGTACCAATAACAAAAAATTAATAAGTTCTTATGTAAATACTAAAGTAAAATGATAAAAACAAACGAGCAGTTTAGGCCTTGTACACAGTGCGCGTTTTGACTCGCGCGCATTCCAGGTACATGTGACCTCATTGAGCTGTCCACAAGCACTCTCGCCGTGACGACTGTTGCGCGCGGTTGAGTTACAGGTGACCTCATTGAGGTGTCTCGCGGCGAGACATGCGCCATGTGGACAAGGCTTTACGCGTTGCGCTTATAGTGTCGTGGATTCCAGGTTCAAATTCTGTGTCTGCGAAATACACATATTGTTTTTCAATGTGTGTTTGGAGTCAGAGTATGGACTTACTAACGTAAGCAAGTGGACGACGTCTATTTCTCTTAAAAAATTAAAACCAAAATCTGTCAATGCAAGAGGCCCATGAAAAATGATCTTTTTAGAATCGGAAATGGTCAAAAAATTTACATATTTAACACGTCCACAGACATTATTACAAAGTTCAAAAAGAAAATCAACCTTTATGGTGCTGTCAATAAGGTTAACCGCACGATACACAGCATCATGAAACATTACATCCGTTCTGCGACAGGGTATCATGAAGACTGCAGAGTTACAAGTGATATTGGCATGAATATGAAAATTAAAACTTGCCAGTATAGACGGATTGTAAATGAAGCCACGAATAAGTAAAAAAAAAAGATTTTATTTCGATTAAAAAAAAATTGCTTACTCTTATCATTTATCAATGATTGGCCAACTAAATATTCAGACACATTCGTAAACCATTAGATAACGCATATTATATTAAGAAAATAATCAATATCAAGTCTATTTTTAACGAGACGCAAATTCTACTCTGGTAAATGACAGAATAATAAAACAATTACTATGGAAACAGCAAATATTTCCCATATATGCCCATTTTTTAATAATAAAATGCCTAATTCTTATCAAATTTGGGATCACAAAGATTATAAAATATATTTTTTTTATCGTAAATATATCACTATATCATGTTAACATTAATTTTACTAATGGTTTTGTAAATGCGTTTAAAAATTAATAAATCCAAAAAATCTTAACACCACTGCACATGGATGTACTGAAATATGACTATATTCTAAAACATTATTGCGAGAGATTTAAAAGAATACTATTTTATATAATAAAAACACTTTATGCAGTCATCAAATGTTTAAAATAAATATAAAGGATAATAAGGCTTCTAAATTATAAAAAAATAGATTATCTACAACGTTTAAGGAATGTCCAGGGCTATGCTCTGAAAATATCATAAAAGCTCCATTTTGACCTACGCTGAGCATGTGGGCCCTTAAGAGATTCAATGTTAATATTATTGTGTACGTTCAATCTTGAAAATACACAGGTTTTAATGGATTCCATAATATGGTAATATGTATAGATAATACTGTGAAAGTAAAACAGAACTTTTATTTGTTTATTTAAGAAAAGATAACATTCATAAAATTCGGCGTAGAAACAAGTGCCTGCCTGCACGTCAGTGGCACTGGCAGCTAGACGCCGTTCGCGTGCCAGAACGTCAGTGGCGTCTAGCTGGTTAAATGAACGAATTTATTATTTTTCTGATGTTCTTAAGATTGCGTATGACAACAAAAAATTGTTATTTATTATCCGTGAGCATCCGGCGATTCCCCCTGTGACATGTGCAGGTACATACACTTCAATAACATAATTTTGTAGATATTATACTAATCGATTGTGATTGGTAACAAATCAATCGCGAAGGTTTCGGGACTATGTTTACTAATCCAGGGATTCATAGGTATCGTAAATTGTCCGGGATCCCGGGATTGGATTCCCTAGTCGGAAATAATAACGGTATGTAACTATAATCATTTTTGTCCTATCTAATTCATGCCCAGTAGAAGAAATCGCAATTTGCGCAATTTCAAGGCTAAGCTGTTATACCTATATGCCGATAAGAATATATTGAAAGATTAATTATAGTCGATTTAGAAAAATAACGCAAATAAAATAAAATAAAAAACGCTTGCATTCTGACTATGCTGATTTACGGTAGCGAAACAGCTGATGTTTGCGACGGATACTGGGTGTGCACTGGTATGACCATAAGAGAATGCAGCAAGCAGCTTCTTATCACGCTGAGAGTCAGTGACGTCACGTGGGGGTAGGCAGATTGAGCGTCGCTTGGGGGCGGCAGTTACTTGAAGGGCGGCAAATCGAGGAGAATCATTTGGAATATATTATATAAATAACTATTATTATTTTAAAAATTCAGCTCCCTGGTTTAGTCGGGTTCGAGATATCTAGTTTACTTCCGTTGCCCTTCGACGTCCTTGGTGACCAGAAACGACACCTGCAAAAATGCGAATAATTACAGTTTGCGTTATTAACCAGTACGCACGGAAGTTGCGTTGGTTGTTTTAATTAAAGATGCACCCTCCTCTTACAGATCGTCCCACCTACTACTCCAGGTCCACGATTTTAGTCTGTATTGAAGCGTCACGCCGTCATCGATTGTCGATTTAATAATGCCTAAACCTAAACCTTTGCGATCTCAAACTAAACATATCATTACAGACATTAGAACATATTTCTTAGATATTGGAGTCATGAAAGGATGATAAAAAATACTGTATGAAGAATGGGGCGGCATTTTGTCTAGGGACATCACTGCTGAGAGTGAAGAGGTGACGTTGGACCTGGCTCGGCCACTTGCTGCGGATGCCAGAAGAAAATCTCAACCTGGCTTGTCTGTTCTTCAAGCCAATTGGATTCCGGCATCCTGGAAGGCTGCTAAATAATATAGTGTATACGGCGGAGCTACGGGATGCTGGTGTGACCTAGAATAACGCGAGAAGACTAGCGAGCAAAAAGGATTCTTGGAGGCGGTATGGAGAGACCCGGTGCAAATGACGCATGCTAAACGTAATATAATTTGTCAAATAAATCCAACATCCATTTAATGTTCTGTTTATTGTTCTATTAGTAACAATAATGATATATTCATTGACATGTTTTCTTTTTAAAGTAAATGGGTAACGTTTTTAGTCATCTTTACACGATTTAAGAATTATTACCTCCGTCGCCATCACGAAACAAATTGACGTGTTCCCAGCTCGACGTTCTCTCTCCGAATGGCAACGAGTCCAAAATTTCGTCGCGCCTATAGTTGAAAGCTATTTGCCGTTTCACAGATGTATCGCCTTAAATCAGTGTCAACTGCGAGATTTTGTTAACCCCGCCCCCTCCCGTAGCTTTAAAAAATCAATAATGAATTATTATGGATAATTTTTAGAAATGTACCTCCCTCCCCCATACCATTCTTCTGTGCGTCTGGTCGGTTCTAACTTTAGCCAAAGAATCTACAGTAAAAATTTCATAAAAATACGGGAAAACTTTGTGTTTTATAGTATAGAAATATCTACTATAATCCAACATTAGTAGTAAAATGCTCATAACTTTTTATACAAAGCCTTTTACGCATATTGGCATAAATATAATATATTAAGTGTGTGGTGAAGCAAAAACTACTCCTTACTAGAGATGGGAAAACTGGTCGATTTTGAAGAAAAGTAAACTTACTACCAGTATAAAAACTTGTTCCAAAATACTTAATAGTATTTGGAATACTATATAGAGCGTTTGGCGTGCGTATGCGACAAAAGTTTCATACTCAACTGAAACTAAAACCAACTCCATATTAGTTTTTGAAATACGTATCCGTATCGGCTCAGGGAACTCAGACTGTGTATCGGCTTCAATACAATCGCTAAAAATACGCTGAGCTCCGCTTGTCGAAAAGTCCCATTTATTATAAAATTTTAAACACATTTTAAATATATGAGTTGTTTTTCTGTTTAGTTACAGTATTCTTGTTAACAGAAATGAATAACAGTGATTTTAAACATGTT
Source organism: Rhyacophila brunnea (assembly GCF_057557595.1). NCBI lineage: Eukaryota > Metazoa > Arthropoda > Insecta > Trichoptera > Rhyacophilidae > Rhyacophila > Rhyacophila brunnea. The sequence goes on along the minus strand of NW_028232904.1, from coordinate 20,994,550 downwards.
TTGAGCGGTCATATAACAAGCCTAAGCCTGTGCGTCATCTCACCACTGTGCTGCGACACAAAATTTATGACCTATTATTCATACATTCGAACGCAATAGACTAATAAATTAAACTATACCTATATTCAATTGCTATCTCGTTCACGCGCATTTAATATCAATAGTGTAGGAAGTCTACCAACTGGCGAGTGCACAGAACAGCGACTCGCGATGATAGCATCACAAGTTTTTTGGAATAAGTTTATTGGGCCACACATACTGAGTATGGGTAGTTTCGTCCGAAACTTGAGTACACAAACTGGTGACAGTATTTCCAACTCACCTTTACTCCTAACGCATTGTTTAATTATTTGTCGCTTGTATTACTTTAATCCTCACCCTTTAATATTGCCAGATAATATCTTAACAGTCTTTAACGAGTGTTGGCAGTCATTGACTATTCAGAGGGTTGGGTAAGGTTACCCCATTTTCACTGTTCCTATGTAGTAATATTTTTAGTTCACTTGTTCACGACTCCTGGATTTCACTTAACTGTTATTCCACACGTAAGTATTTTTGTTCTAACAAGGATACATTTGCGAATTACTGAATTACTCCAATTCACCGCAACACTCGCCACCGTCATCAACATCATCATCATTCATCAGTCAATAGATGAAGGAATGTCATTGTGATTCATGATGAAATTATTATTAATTGCTATATTACTTATTTACGCGCTCGCAGTGGATTATTGGCAGAAACCACGGGCTCTGCATGGAAACCAGGCAGGTTCTTATTATCTCCTTGTTTATTCAATGTGAGCTTGAATTCAGACGCGGGTTTATGGATTTAGAGGCCCAAGCAACAGATTAATAATTTCGAGGCCATCACGATAAAAATATAATATAACCATCAGGTATCTCTTTCTTAGAATCAAATGATGTAATTTAAAATACTTATTATCGAAAAATATTTGTGTACAAATAATTGCGCCAGGGTTCGAAATGACCGCAGCTCCGATTCATGAAATCTCAGCGATATATTTTAAGTACATAATTAAGTACATAATTAAATCCACGTACTTTTTATATATATATTTAAAAAATATATATACTTACGTAACTTGTCCGAATCATACCTAATAATAACTACAAGATAAAAAGAACTTTTTATATACCTACAACGTTTTTAAATTTTCTGTTGAATCATGTAAACTTGACTTGACTAGCTTAAACGATCAAAAAAATTTGTACTTGATAGAAATACTGAATAAAAATAGGTAGAATACTGAAATGTCATTTTGACATTTCATATTGATTTCTATAGTAACGCACGTATAGGTATATTAATAATTTAGTTGCAAGAACCCCAGACCCCTAGCAACCAATAATAGTGTTTTAATTTTTACGGATTTCTTCTGAAATAACGTCTCATACAATACAGAATTAACTGAAAATTAATTCAATTCTACTTAAAGATGGCTAAAAGTATTAAAAGAATGCATTGGCATCGTGTTCTGATATAGGTATTCTAAAAGTTTCAAATGTCTAACTAGTTGGGAAGTTAGTTAAAAATCGATTGCAAGATTTGTACTGGATAAACAACCACCGGACAAACAAGAATACGACCTAATAAAAACGTTGTAATAAAAAAATAGCATTTATGACACTGACATTCACATGCCACAAAGAAAAAGACTTTTATTCAGTTTGGTTTGACCATCTGAGCTTGTCGGGTAGGTATATAACAAAAAACCTACTTATGCCTACGTAAAATCGCATAAATATGTGAATATTTTCGGAAAATTATAAGCTTTAAAAGGGGGCCTTGAAACAGTTCAGACAATCCATATAATTGTTGAATTATACCAAAATCTGTAAAATATGGGTATTTCTCACAACGTCGCTATATGATTGGTTTGTCGAATATCCGTTTTTGTCGAAATCGACCTTTTAATGAAGAATGATTTTTCGTATCTAAATGGACCAGAACCATCCTTTTCTTTAAATTACATTGCAATGAACACAGCATGCATATACTGTAAAAACAACAATTCAAATACCTCCATGTATTTAAATATACGATAATGAAATTTGTTTTTTGTCTCCTGAACATTCGACATTATTTTTTGGTCTATTCGACAAACCAATCTACAGCGACGACAAGTTGAATGTATATAATATTATTATTTACCAACAAATAACAAAATTCCTACAACTGACATCAACATAACCGCTCAAACCGGCGTTCGAAATTCAAATTTTTACGAACCGGAGCGCTCCATAATATTTTCCGAACACCTTTTATTCTCGCACGTTCAACTAAACTGAATTCTTGCGCCAGGGCGGCTGCTCCGCTCGCGTACCCCTTGTTACGCCACTGCTCGAAACAACGTTGGTTGCATTTTGGCGAGTTTTGGCTGGGAAGTGACGTATGGCGAGATAATAATACAATAATAATTAGAAATGGAGTGTCGCCGGATACACATCTCACACAAGCTAACTAATTATTTGTTTTAACAGCTTTTTATGCCACCCGTTTAATTGGTCAATAATCTACTGCTATGCTCTCAACCAGCGTTGCCAATTTAGCGTATTTTTTGCCAGATCTTGCATTTTTCGATATTTATTTGATTTTATTTATTTATTTATTTAAGGACGTTCACAACATGAGATTTACATTATAACACACATTACTCTCACAAGAGAGAATAATAATAATAATAATAAATAATTACAAGATAAAAAGAACTTTTTATATACAACGTTTTTAAATTTTCTGCTGAATTATTATGCTCAATATGCTCAAACTTGTACTTGATATGAAGTAAATAAAAAACAAACAAACAAACAAACATAGAATACTGAAATGTCATTTTGATTTCCATAGTAACGCACGTATATATTAATAATTTAGTTGCTAGGACCACCCACTTAGCAACCGATAATAGTGGATTGGATTACGGATTTCTACTTTTCATACAAAACAGAATTAACTGAAGATGAATACAATTCTACTTAAAGATGGCTAAAAGTATTAAAAGAATGCATTGGCATCGTGTTCTGATAAATATTCTAAAAGTTTCAAATGTCTAGCTAGTCGGGAAGTTAGTTAAAAATCGATTGCAAGATTTGTACTGGATAAACAACCACCGGAAAAATAAGAATACGAGCTAATAAAAACGTTGTAAAATATTAACAATTGTATGCAATAAAATAAAGTTTCAAAAACAAAATGCAAAGTACATCATTGGAAATGTTTGTCTTTAGGGAGCGCATTTACTAATCTTGCACCCCTCGCTAATGGTGCCTGATAGGCTTGACTCGAGGAAACAGCACTGACCCAGAATAGGTCATGGCTGCGACCACGTAGTTAATTGGCAGGCGCATATAAATTTTAATTCTTTAGGACGCCAGGATTAGAAACCATCCCTCGTGATACAGGCAAAAATGTTTCAAGAGCAGAAGTGACCGACGAGATTCAAGAGAGTGAAAAGTGAGCATGCCTTGTAGAAAGACAATCGGAAAGTAATCGTTTGACGGATTATTAAAATGAAAATGGTTTTAATTTTTTTTTGGACGCGCTATAAAATAAGCTTGTAGGAAACTTCACAAGGACTCCAGATAATAGAATCATATTCAAGAATACTATGCACTAGCGAGTGAGAAATAAAACATAATTTAACACTTACAACAATATGAGCATTCATGGCATGGCCCCCACACCCTGAAACGGCCCCCCAGGCCAGAATCTTTGGTAGGCCCCAGTACCTATCACTAAGATTAAAGTCACTATGGCGCTATACACCTACAGTATTCCAAATGGTGTTTGAGGTAAAAATTAGGATATTTTTAGTATTTTATAATACACTCACTTGAATTATTATTGAATTGTCGAGTATCGACACACATACAAATTGGATCGCATAACTACATGTTTGAAACCATAAGCAACATTAACATTTGAAGTAAATTAGTGCAAATTAAGGTCAATTTGTGATGTGTGTTTATCTGTTTATCTGGTTGACCCACCACGCCGTGCCCCTCCTGAGCTCGGGCCCACAGGCGGCTAGAGCCCTGTCGCCCCCCCGCCCCTTATATAATATAGTGTCTATTAGTATATATTATATAATATAGCGTCTATTAGTTTTTAAAACTCAATTAAACATGCCTAATTCAAGCCACAGTAGATAATAGTCAATAAATAAGTACAAGATAAAAATAACTTTTTATATACAACGTTTTTAAATTTTCTATTGAATCATATAAACTTGACTTGACTAGCTTAAACGATCAAAAAAAATGTACTTATATACTATAGAAATAGAAATTATTACTATAGAAATAATACTGAAATGTCATTTTGACATGTCATATTGCTTTTCATAGTAACGCACGTATATATTAATAATTTAGTTGCTAGGACCCCAGACCCCTAGCAACCAATAATGGTGTCGAAATAACTTTTCATACAAAACAGAATTAACTGAAAATGAATTCAATTCTACTTAAAGATGGCTAAAAGTATTAAAAATGCATTGGCATCGTGTTCTGGTATATTCTAAAAGTTTCAAATGTCTAACTAGTCGGGAAGTTGGTTAAAAATCGATTGCAAGATTTGTATCGGACAAAGAACCACCGGACAAATAAGAATACGAGCTAAGAAAAACGTTGTAATAATAAAAAACGGTGTAAAATATTTGTTTATCTATAAAATATCTTAAATTGTGCCATTTAACCATAAATAATTTTAGATATTTAATAGATAGAAGAACATGTTTTATGGATTATGGTTTCGTTTAGGCTTAATGATTTTTAAAAAAACTTACCAACTCCACCTGTAATATATATCATTGATTCAACGAAAACAAATAAGTATGAATAAAAAAGTGTGCATTATTTTTGTTGGGTCGCCTATAGCATACCCAAACTATTATGGTTTGGTTTACGCAGGGTTTAATTGAATTTTAAAAACTAACCAGCACCATCTGCAAATTATATTCTTTAGTTAGTTCTATGAAAACAAATACGTATGACTGACAAAGTTTAATATCTATCATTGACACGTGCAGATTTTTGAATTATAGGTAGGTACATCTAATTTAAAATTTATCCAAATATTTTTGCCGCGAGTTTTGGAAGTTAGCAGGTGAATTTTTAAATGTATCTGAAACCGGTGGACTCACAATATTTCTATTGAAGCAGATATAGTATTTAAATTAGTAATATATATTACAACACATTTCTTAGATATTTTAGTCATGAAAGGATAATGAAAAATACTGTATAAAAAATGGTGCGGCATTTTGGCGTTGCCTAGGAGCGGCATTTTGTCTAGGAACGTCAGTGATCTTCACGCAATAAGACGCCGATATTTTTTTTAAAGCTACATTGTTGACTTTTGTGGCGATCAAATCGTACGGCCCGATGGGCCTAACAGGTGGTTGAACCGACTACAACACCTCTTCCCTTTCGGCGCACATTCTCGGACATTTCCAGTTGATGTGGTTTACAGTATGTTGTTCTCCATCACATTGACAATATGTTGGTCGGGTAACAAGTCCAAGTCCAAAGAGCTTAGCAGCGAATCTACTATGGCCAGTCAAAAATTGACTGTTGTAAGTGGTCAGGAGTCAGTTTGGCTGTCTCCAATCGCCATTGACTTGACTTGAAAAATCGATTGCTTCGGCTATTTTTTAAAGATATCGGTACTTTCTAACGAAAGTTGTAACATTTGTGATGATTCTTTCATTTGCCGCCTTCTATTATGTACCGCCCCTAAACAACGCATGACCTGCCTACTCACATGAGACTCAACGTCTCATGTGAGTAAACTTTAACAGGGTTTTATTGATATTTTGAAGGGGAAACATTAATCTGGTCAGGTAGGTACCTACATGGAAGTCGTTTTCAAATTAACCACAATGATGCCTGGGTAACCTCGTCGTATATCTTGATTTATTTTACATCACTCACAACCTTTCGCAGGAATACAAGAAAGAGATGATGTGAATTCCCACGCTTCAAACTGAGTCGTAGTTTTCCTTACCGTCGCGCAGTAGGTACTTTGCGCATAGTAGGATAATAATTAACATAAGACGAAAACTTATCATTTTCCCCGTGAATAGAATTACTGATGATGAATTAATACAAGTGACGTATTTAATTGCTTTAAACCAAATATAATAAGTATATTCATGAGTTTTTTTAGGGCGGTCCTGTATTCAAGGACCATATTGAGTAATTGATAACATCTTTTATTACATAATTTAAGAAAAACGAGAAGATAAATAAGGCATGATCAAACACGGAGCTGATGCATGGAGGAACGATAACATAGCTTATCGGTAAACGTCAAACATGGCCGCTATTACTGTTGTAACATAATTTATTTTAATCATCTTTCCTGTTACGTGATAAAAAAAATATTAAGTAATATATGAATTGATATAGGTAAATACCTATATATAAAAAAACGTATTGTGTATTAATTGTTTTACACACAACAATTTGTAAAGTTTTGTTCTATTATAAGCTAAAAGATATTAACAAAATTCTTTCGTCACTGTCCTGTAAATATAAAAAAAAAATGAAAAACTTTAATCAAAATAATATTTTCCATTTTCTTTGAATGATTATCATATTATTTTGTAAAAGGAACGCTTGTAAGTAAAATATTACTGACGTTATTATTAATTATTTATCTATAAATATATGTTTTTATTAAATATATTTAAAATATATATAATTATGCAAATAATGTTATGTTAGTCATAAAACGCTTGGTTGGGTTAACGCCCCACTTCAAATAAACTATATTATTTCAATAATTAATGCACTAATCATTTTCACAATCATCTGTTAATAATTGTAGATAAACAAAACAATTGAAAGTTGTTTTAATTATGGTAATTTTTTAAACACTGCATAACTCACTATGGTATATTATATTTTGATAGAAAAAAAACACTACTCTTTTGCGGTATACAATTTGACACGTCGTTTACTGGCAACACCACTTTTTGTACTGACTGGAAAATCATTTTGTTATCAATTCACGAAGGAAGTCGTGACGCCATATCTAGAATTGTTAATACCTACAGCTCGTATTACAGGCCAAAGGTCGTTAGCTTAACAACATGTAATTGTCGCTTTCTTTGAATCAGCTGTGATTAATCTTAACGCCTTAAGTACGGGACTAGCATTCTTAGCGTAACGAGTTTAATTCTCAATTAGATTTTAAATAATTAATGGTATTCGAGAAATTTGCAGCTTCGTATAGGGAGCGGGATAGTCCCGACTCCTCTGTAGACTCATCCATTTCAACTCGTGACACTCAGTATGTGGATACATAGGGCGCTTAACATCAGCGGACAGCAGAGCCAGTCCAAAAAGATTTTTTTCTTTCTTCCTTAACTTTCTTACGCACTACAGTGTATGATTGTAGTCAGTCCTGCACCGCGATTTCCTAACTATCGACTCGTGTGGCACCAGACGACATGACGTAATTGTGACGTCAGCCAATACACGATCGAGGCATGCCGCCCAGCGCCAGTGCTCACCGTAGATATTATTACGATGAAACATCTATATGTGTATGGTGACAATGAATAGCGCTACTGTCTGAGTAGCGTTATTTTCTCGAATGCTATTATCACTCCGGTAGTACGTCACAATGATGTCATATGACGTCATGTCGACCGGGCAGCTGGCACTCGCAAGTTCTAACATAAGGGGCCTGTGCGGCTCCGTTTCGGGACGGAATGAGCATTAAAATCACTTCTTTCAGACACGTTTATAGCGTCATGGAAGGCGGCCGTGCATATCCACGGCTGTACATACATGACGGGTGGTGGTAGGGAAAATAATAGTATCGTAACCAACGTTCCCTCTAATTTTTAAATTGTGTGTGCGGATCGGCTTGGAGTTATGAATGCAGTTTTCTTTGTAATTTTTTTCTCTACATTATGGGCAAAACGGCATTTGTGAAGCAAAACCCATGAATTCACAATTGAGCAAAGAAAATAAAGGTTACTTGTGTGTTTGTAAACCGATCTTCATTTAATGTATAGGAAATAGGTAACATGTACACGATTTTAGGAACTATGTGCAATGTTTACAAAAATAATATAGGAAAAAGGTAACAAGTGTAATTATTTAAAAGTGAGTTAGGGCCTTTGTACAAAACAAATAATAATTTCGTTGCAGAAAAAGGGCACTTGTGAAATTTGTGAAAAATTTTAAAAACATGTTGGCAGCGGACAAAGAGGCCCAAATAAATATTTTGGAAGATCACAATAAGCGTAAATAAAGTGGACGCTCGCAAATCAAAAGATGAAGATAAAGCTATTCATAAATGCATATAGGAAAAAGGTAACATGTGACTTAGAACCTCTTAAAAATCAAAAATTGACAAATTATAAAAAAATAAAAATTGAATTTCAATCTTGAGTAATTAGGTCACATGTGTTCCAAATTTGATTTAAAAATATTAAGTAATAACCTCTCCACGATTTTTTTTTCACTCCAAAAACACTTAAAATGCGTTTTTCTCAAAACTCAATTTATGCAATAGTGCCCTTTTGCTTTTGGGGCGACGATATTATCCTGTTTTTTTTGAGCATATTGTCCGCAGGGAGAATTACAAGATGGAAAAAAAACTCATGGAAGACCTCTGCACCAATGTTTTAACTTAATATTCGAAACACTGGATCCAAATTCTCGATTGCTGGTTATATAACTTAGGAATAATAATGTTTATTTTATAGCTTAGAAAGCGAATGTTATATTGTATAAAATTAACTTTGACGAAAACGTCACAGTGAAAGTGTTATATAATATTAAAACTGGTTTGCTAAAATTCATAATATATACCTAATTGTGTTAATTTAACTAAAATATAAATTAAAATATGTTAGAAATCGGATACGATGTTTTAAAGATCACGAATGCTACATAATATAATGCAAAGGAAATGTATTTGGCAGTGGCGTACGGCGCCGGTGTCAATTATAATATTCATTTTGGCTTAAAGTATGCATTGTTAACCATTTTTGAGAATTGCATTTTTGACACTGCAATAGGTAGGTACAACTCACTGTAGATTTGGTTGGCTACAGGGCACGTCTCCACTTTCTTTCTATTTACCGTAAGCTCCCTCTTTTGCGCCGATTTTCTTTGACAAAAATTACGCAACCGATTCGTCGGAAGATTTAAAAGGGGGCCTCGAAACAGTTCAAACTAATGGCTAGGGAGGTTACTATTAGACACATATTCTTAATAGTTTATTGTCGATTTCTAAGGGAGCGGGGTTTAGCAGGTACCACTGACTATCTACTACTCATAGCATTTCGTCGATCAACTGTAGACACCAGTGGCGCACTCAGGATTTAATATTGGGGGGTGCCCAAGGAGGAGAATGTAAATTAGTCCCATAGGCTTTTTTTCTTTTTCATATAATTATTTTTACATATCTTCACAATACACGGCGGCATATTTGTACAGTTTCTCCTAGTTTTTATTAAATTGGAGCCATAGTGGCGGTAACCGTTGAGCGTGTCATCAGCGACTGGCGGATTGGAAGTGACTAACAGCGAGCATGCTGGACATGTGCGCCTAGTATGCTAAACCATTACTCAAATAATATCGGCTGTGCTACCCGCTTGGTCCAGAGAGCTAAAATATTTATGCCGAATTCCACTGAAAAAAATGTTCTTTTGATTTACACCACCCCCGAACGTTTATCGTCGATTTTTGGTTTTTTAATATTGAGGTTCCAAAATATTAATTGAACATGGACCAAAAAAACTATTATTACTTTTAATTTATACATAAACCTACTCAACACAACACAGCCTAATTTCTCGTGTATCGGTCTTTTGTCTATTGCACTCGGTGTACCTACACCATGGCCCCCACATCCAGAAACGGGCCCTCAGGCTAGGATAATTGGCGCGCCCCCTACCTACCGCTAAGATTAAAGGCAGTGTGAAATACTACATTAACGTTTTTCAAATTGTGTTTTAGTTCAAATTAAGGATACTTATACAGTGCTATAAATACTTATACAGTGTATACATACTTATATATTTTTTGATCCATGCATGCAGTCTTGCAACTTGCACAATAATACGTGTTTACACTTGCGTTTTATTGTTATTCTCACGATAATACGTACTGCCAGCAGTAAATCCATGCATGTGAAAACGGGCTATAAACGTACAGGGAATATTAAAAAAAACATTTTGATAGAATTGTCACATCAGCGCATCTATTCTATACACAAGGCTGCTATTGGCAGCTATCGACAGTAGTTTATGATATTTATGTATTATAATTGTTAAGTTCAAATTAAGGATACTTATACAGTAAATTATTAGCGATTTTTAATACATCTACTATAATAATGGAGCTGTCGAGTATCGACACATAATAATCAGTATTGCACAATTATATGATTTAAAATGTTCATGGCCATGAAGTATAATACGATTTTTTTTTACTATTAAAGCTAATTTATGATGTGTGTTTATCTCACTTATTTGATCAACCCGACACGCCGGGCCCCCCCCCACAAGCCCAGGCGCCCCCAGGCTAGAGCCCTGTCAGCCGCCATACATTCTGGCGTAGGGGCCCGTTTCAAGATATGAAGGCCATGCTGTGTGAATTCATGCGATGTTTTTTATGTTTTTTTTTTTTTTAGAATTTATTAATAACCATATTCCTTGCTTTTTCGTACAAGGTGGTTGATAGTAATTTTGAACAATCACAAACACCCAGGCTTTGAGAAAAACACATAAATGTTTTTGTCATGACCGGGAATCGAACCCAGGAACTCTCGGGTGGAAGGCGAGCGCCTTACCCACTGCACCACGAGAGCCGCCTTTTTTATGTTGATTTAAACTTATTTAAAAAATAAAACTAACTAACCACTGATTGCACGCCCTTGGTTAGTTCTTATCAGCTTATCAGTGTTCCTGAAATTTGTCATTACAATGTTACTTTTATAAAAGAATGGGTAAAATTAGTATTTTATTTATATTGTTTATGCATAATCCACTATGGCACAGTGGATAAATGATACGCTGGCACCAATGGCGATAAATAGGTGTTAAATACGTAAGCTTATATTTTGATAATATGATAAATAAAATAATATGTAATAGAAATAGGTAGTCCAGTGGCGACGGGTAGAGGCAGGCTCTCAAGATTCGACATAAATAATGCACAGTAAACTTTGTCAGTCATACTAATTATTTGTTTTCATTGATCTAATAATATAATTTCCAGATGGTGATGGTTAGTTTTTAAATTAAATAAAGTCCTGCCTAAATCAAGCCATAATAGTTTAGGTATACTATGAGCCAGTGGCGAAGACTCCATACTAGGCGATTATTTAAAGCCTGCCTTCTTAAGAAAAATATGTTTTAATTGCATATTGACATAGGTATGTGTATACTTAATCACTCCATTATTTTATGTTCTATAAAAATAATTTATTTTGCCAAGGAGAGATGTCGTATTTATGTAGGAATGTATTACAGTAGTACACAGTTACAAAACAGTCTGCAAAGGTATTAAAAAATATACCACAGCGCGTTATCTATCTTGACGTAAATAAAGGTCCGATTATGTGTGAAATAACTTTTGTATGGACTTTACGTCTTGTGACCTTCGCAAGTCTGTCGAATTGTATGAAATAAGGTAAGCTCCTCTCGCAGAGCCTAAAACATTCGCGCATACTATTGTTGTCATGACTTCGCACTTTGTCCAAAATCAGTAATAATTAGATAATTTAAAAAAATAATTTCTACGGCGTTTAATCGAATATTAATAAATACGTATAGATTGTTTCTAAAAATAAAAAGAAATTTTATCTAATGATTTTTGATGGGTATAAATGTGTTGAAAAATACGTAATTTAAACACATCGCTCATTTTTATGTCGTCACAGAGTTTTTGAAGTTTCATTGAATTAGTGTGTCGTTGTCATTTATTAGTGTATTCATTAGTAGTAATATAGTACTATAGTAGTACCTATACCTGACAAGTGTGCTCTTTTTATCAGATATCCACAGCCTACTTCTTTCAAAAAGTCACCCTTCGCCACTGCTATGAGCGATACGACAAAAATAGTGCACACTTTTTCAGTCATACTTATTTTGTTTCCCTTAAATTAAGAATACATATTATTATTACAGATGGTGCTGGTTAGTTTTTTAAAGTTCATTAATCCCTGCCTAAACCAAATCATAATCGATAAAAATATTCTTCTATCAATAAAATATCTAAAATGATGTATGGTTAAATGGCATTAGATATTTTATAGATAAACGAATATTTTTTGATTACTATCTACTATGGCTTGGATTAGGCAGGGTTTAATTGAAATTTAAAAACTAACAAACACTATGTGCTTACACATTGTAGTCTTAGTTTGATGAAAACAATTAATACATTTGACTGATAAAGTTTAGTGTGCATTATTTATGTCAGATCTTAACAGCCTGAACTCCACCCTTCGCCACTGGTAGGTACCTACTTAATTTATTCTTCACAATCATTAATCAGAGACGTCATGTTTCATGCATTGAATGACCAATCTGGACGTTGGGGTTCCACAGAATACCATTTGGGGAACACTGTTCTGGTGAACACTGCCCATCACCTTAGGGCAGGGGGGGGCAAACTGCGGCCCGCCGGGTATTTTTTTGGGGCCCACCATATTAATTGTACTTCTGATTACGAATAACTTTTTTATAATTTTTTTAAAAATATTGACAATAGATTGAAATTTGAAGAATTTGTTGTTTCGTAAATGTATTATCTCAGTACGTCTTCCTTGCGTTTCGTCTCACAATATGTAACCACTATTATTTTCTACGTTGAACATCGATTTCAATAGATATTGATAGTGTGCCGACAGAGCTACAACTTGAGATTATTGATCTGCAGTGTGACACTGATTTAAGAGAAATGCATCGTCGTGAAGAAATCTCCAAATTTTACAATGCCCTTCGACCCATCCCACTCCAAATTCGACCAACTTAAAGATTATGTATGAAAAATGTTCGTTATTTTTGGATCAACCTATTTATGTGAACAAACATTTTCGATCATAAACCTCAATAAAAATTCTTTACGATCAAATATCTCCGATGCTCATTTACAAGCAGTTTTGAGAATATCAACTACAAAATTAACACCTGAATTTAAAAAAAATGTACAACAGTTTCATTCTTTCTTTTCTTCTCATTATTTTTTTTTGTAATGTTTATTTTTCGTGATAATAAATAGTGTATATTTAAAAATGGTATTTTACTTGCGGCCCGCCGCTCATTTTGAATTTTTGAATTTGGCCCTCCATTCAAAAAGTTTGCCCGCCCGGTTAGGTGGGGGGGCGCCAAACATCCTGACCTCGAAGCCCGCTCGTAAAAACTCGTAGATGAACACACTAAGTTATACCAGCGAAGTTATTCTATACACAAGCCAGCTATCGACGGTAGTTTATCATATGTATGTATAGCGACGGTTAATTATTGTTAAAATAAGTTAACCATCTCAACTAGTGCCCGGCAACCTATGCCACGCGTGCCACTAGGTGGCACGCGAAAGGATTTTTGGTGGCACGCCTCGAAAATGACGATTTATTATAATTTTCGGTGGAATAAACTCCCAGACAGATTTCATTATATGAAAAATGTCGCATTCGCTCTTTAACTGTTTTTGGTAACATTCATAGCAAACATTCTCAATCATGAAATATATTAACCCTATTAAAATCGTTTAACTGAAAAAAAATCGGAAATATGTATAAAATCAAAAACTTCAAACTATGAACTGATTGAGGTGTTAGCTTCCAAAATTGAACCTCAAGGGAGTCACTAATGTTTAAATATTGTAATTTTTATGATGTTTTTATGTAGCGTGTATTATTATAGTCAAATAAAATTGTCTTACAATAGATTTACTAGTTTTATTTCAGTGGCACACTGAGTGTCCAGTACTTTGAATTAGGTACCTGTTTTGTGGCACGCCAATGCATTTGGGTTGCCGACCGCTGATCTAAACTGTCTATCTCGCTCTAAAAGTTAACACAGCCAAGGGAAGGCAACATCCAGAGACTACAGATAAAGGGACGGCTGTCGACAATATAACATATTGTTTGGCGCGGACCGGATAACATATAATAAAGTGAAGTAGAAGAAGAGCGTCAGCACGCTGGAGCGACAAAGTGAAATAGCTTACTAGAGGTAGCCTTCACTGTTCCCTGAGAGAACCAGAGGTGGAAAGGTGGAAGGTCTTGATCGCTCAGAAGATGACGGAATGACCAAGAAGAGAAGCCTAGGTGAATTACTGTAATCGGGAATGGAACAATTTGGACGATGTCAACTGGATACTAGTACAACCTGAACCTGAGACGATTTCTGTAGTTTCGGTTCAACGGGCATTGAGTAATGAATGAGTACACGATATACCCACTCGATGAATAATTCAATAAGACAGGCAGTGTCCAAAGGAATGCCTTACCATCGAAACCAAGGCTTGAACAAAAACGAACCATAAGCGAAAGTGAGTAAGCATTCAGCACGCTTATATCTCCGCACTATGCGTTAGAGCAGGGGTAGTCAACCTTTTTATACCTACCGCCCACTTTTGTATCTCTGTTAATAGTAAAAAATTTTAACCGCCCACTGGTTCCACAATAATGGTGTAATATAATAATAATTACTTACCAAATACTTTATGTCAGACTTTTGCTAAGTTTGGCAGAATAAATCTTTATAAAACATCTAACTGTAGTTAAATCTATCTTTTTAGTTATACTTTGCATACATAGAAGCATGAAGTCTGATGAAATTATATTTAATTAACTACGTAACGTGAACTAAGGGGCGATACAAATAGTATATTTTCTGAAATTTAAATTGTCACGGGGAATTTTATGAAAACATAATGAAAATGTTAAGCCCCCTACCGCCCACCATGGAAGCTGGAACGCTCACTAGTGGGCGGTAGGGACCAAGTTGACTATCCCTGCGTTAGAGTAAGATAGAATTTCTACGGCTGAATTAAATATTTTTTGTAAACGTCGCCGGTAAATATGGATTTGACCGATTACATCCATTTAAAAACTGCAAGCATGTGGTGCTGAAATTTATTGTTTTTGTATTAAATATTATAAAGTAGTGGTAATACTTTTTAGTTATTTTCGTAGAACATAATATGGTTGACTATGTTGTGATTAAATTTGGTAGCCGTACTGAGAAGCAAAATGATCGAATAGCGTTTCATAGTTAAGTTGATAATAATAAAATCGAGGTTCTACCATGCGTTATTCGTAAGAAACACGGCTTCATTTTTCCGAACAATAGCCGCTCTCTATATGTTGGGCTTTGTCTTGCGTACTTCCCGGGTATTTTAGAATGTTACGGTACTAAAAATTCTCTCCTTAGTTAGAAGCAGACTTGAGAGTGGGTCTATTGTTTGGGCTCCGCATCAGTTGAAGTACGGCCTTATGGTGGAGAGTCCAAAAGAAATTTTTGAGACTCCCTTACTTTCGGCTGTATGGATATTATCCGTGGCTCTATCCGATTGATTTTCTCTTAGGTATGCTTACATACTGTAGCTTAAAATTTAGAAGGGATTTTTATTTAGCTACATATTTTTTCAGACTTATACGCGGCGTAAATGTTTGTGTGTCTCTGATAATTACCTTAGGAATCGAGGGCATCCGTTGTTTATTCTCCCAAGGTGCAGAACTAACCTGCCATTAGTGATGCCAATTGGGAGGGCAATAACCATGTTTAATGAAATCGCTTCGGATATTGATATATTCCACTTACGTGAGTGTGAATTTAGGTGGACGTTGTTTTATAAGTTTTTAAGATAGGGTCTATCGATAGGTCACCCTGTGTGCTTCCATCTATTTTTATTTTTGTTGCTTTATTTTATTTCTTTTCTTATTTTGTTTCTTATTTTATTACTTAATGTATTATTAAGTCAGATCTCTCTGTATTTTTATTTTAAAAATTGTTAACACCTATTTTATATTATGTCGTGAACGCTTTGAATTTGTAATTTGTTATGTTCATTATATGTAAAATAAATAAATTTGATTTGATTTGATATATATGATTACTCTGAGATCGAAACCCATTGAGGACAGTGAACAAATGTGTCGCTAGATTTCAAAATCAGCCAAGTCCATAATAGATGAATAGGAGAAAAACAGCTTTTTGTTTTCTCAAATACACATTCACAAGGGTGAAAGTTTATATTATTTCGAGTATAGAATATTTAAAATTAATAAATTCCTCATTTTGATAATGCAGAAATGTTAGAAAGCAGTAGTACTTCAGCAATTCACAAAAAAATCAAAAATACCTAAAGGTGGACATGGCTGATTTTGAAATGTAGCGACACAAATGATTGTAGAACTGAATCCTGCACCGACTATTTCAGAGACAGACATTCTACATCACCGTGGGACCACAATACAATAAAATACAAGAATTTTGAAGGTTTAAAACGGAAATAAAACACAAGTTTATCATATTCTCATATAAATTTATTTTAAATTAAGTTAACTTGAACTAAATTAATTATAATACACTTTCATAATACTTAGGTATTTCAGACATATGTTCGTTGTATTCATTCTGTTACAATTTATTATACAAATATTTTATAATTTTTACATACAAGTACAATTAAAATTATATATTAAAACTACTAGGTAACATTACAGAAATGCTAGTTTAAAACTTTTCTTATTAAATATTGTAATTTCATCATCCTCCTTCTATATTGTTTGTAAGGGGAAAATCACTTTTTTTAAAATTGATATTAGTTGTCACGTCTGCGTGTAGTTTTGGTCCTTGTCTAGCAGTAGCGAAGGGTGGATGTAGGCTGTTAAGTAAGATCCACCATAAATAGTGCACATTAAATTTTGTCAGTCATACGTACATATTATACGTTTTTATTGAACTAAAACTATAATAATTTACAGATGAGTTTTTAAAAATCAATTAAAGCTGCCTTGGCCAAACCAAAATAGTTTTGGTATACTTTGGGTGATACGAGAAAATTGTGCACACCTTTTCATTTATACTTATTTGTTTTCGTTGGATTAAGAATACATAATATTACACAAATGTTTGGGTTATTTTTTAAAATTCATTAAGCCCTGTCTAAGCCGAACTATAATAGATAAAAAATATTATTCTATCTATAAAATATCCAAAGTTATGTATGATTCAATTGCATAATTTTAGATATTTTATAGATAGACGAGTATTTTTTGACTATTAATTATGGCTTCGTTTCGCAGGGTTTAATAATTGTATTTTAAAAACTATCTGTAAATAAAATTGAAGTCTTATTTCAAATAAAACAAATACGTATGACTGACAGTTTAGTGTGCGCTATTTATGGCAGATCTTAACAGCCTACCTCCATCCTTCGCCACTGTTGGTCTAGTAAGCAAATCAATATTGTTTATTAAAATTTTTAAGATAATTTAATTGTGATGTTAACCTTTTCTATGCCTCACGATATTACTATGGCAGTATCTGACAGGCTGCAGATTTTTAATGACACACGTTGAATGTAGAGCAAAGCTCTAACTAAAATCGCTGTAATACCGATAATTTGTGGCTTAGTATTTCATAATTATTCAGACAGATGTCACTGTGTGTTTAATTTTTTAGATTATGCAATCAACAGTGGCTAGTAATATGAGTTTAAATTCGGACGAGATAACTCGAGAAATTTGTATGTGCGGCCTGTCGATCACGGCCTCATAGAGCAAGAAAACTCGCTGAAGGCATAGAACCGGTTAAATGATTTTTATACTGATGATTAGTATCGATCGAAACTTTATGACGATACTTCGATACTGTCCGTTGGATATTATGATACCAATATTAAAGTGACTTGAAAAAAGCTCTTGCAAACGAGGATCGTTTGATACAGATATTTTGAAAATATCGATGGATTTCTTTTGATACCTTTTCATTTGGAAAATAACAATGAATAGGGTAGGTACGCGATGTGATAGCGGTCTTTAAACTGATGAAATGGTAATGGGCTAGAATGTTGTTCGGCATGTGGACAACCACTGGATAAATCATATAGAGCATCAAATGACAACAGGGACATCCTAACGAAGATGTACGTGGCAGCAAAGAACTATAGACCGAGAAGAGTGGTCGGAGCTAGGGGAGGCCTTCATCTAGCAGTGGATTGACACCGGCCGATGATGATAGAAAACTGAGGGTTTTACTAAAATATGCAGTGTAATATAATAGTGTCTGTACACGTATATGGATTTACTGGCAACAATAGCGTCTAAATTAAACTATCATGATAATAACACTGTTTACACACAAAAGTGCTGACTGTCTCACTAGCGAACACGTTTTTTTTTCATTATGTGGTGCTATTTGACAGGTTGTGAAAATCGGTAAACATCAAAAATGCCCTGCATGGTGTAGTTCGTATTTTTCCCGTCACGTTCGCCACTATATTTATATATAACTATCGCGTGAAAATTGAAAAGCCGCTGAATTTTTTGATCCATGCATGCTTGTAACTCGCACAATAATACATGTTTACTTTACGTTTTATTGTTATGGTCGTGATAATACGTACTGCCAGCAGTAAATCCACGCATGTGAAAACGGGCTATAAACGCACAGGAAATATAAAAAAAAACATTTTGATAGAATTGTCACATCAGCGCATCTATTCTATACACAAGGCTGCTATTGGCGGCTATCGACAGTAGTTTATGATATTTAGGTATTATAAATGTTACAATAAGAAATCCGTTTACAGCTACACTGTCAAAACTGTCTACCTCGCTCTAAAAGTTAACACAGCCAAGTGAGGGGCTGTTAAAATATAGGACTTTTTGACAGTAACAGCCTCAATACATAAATATGATAAACTACCATTGATAGCCGCCTTGTGTATAGAATAGACCTATTAAGGATTAAATAGCTTGACAATTATTGTGTATTAAGAATGTACGTATACTAAAACTATGAAGAAAAGCATTCCTCTTCTAGTCATTATTTACAATATATGATAATATATCAAGTAATACATAATATATATCCAATGCTTAAAATTACGTAAGTACAACACATATTAATAATTAAATCACACATCTGATATTTTTACAATAATATTAACCGCTGATTGGTTATGCCAATTGTACATATTACATTTCACAACATCTATGCATCTGGCCGTCTAGTTGGATTCAGGAAATAGGTGATCTCTCTTCCACCCTCACATTGAAGTTAACGAAAGCAGTAACGATAAAAACAAAACATTTTAAACATAAAGGTCAACCACCAATTCAAAACAAAACAAATAAGTACCTGGGGGTCAGATGCATAGTCATATAATTAAGTGACTCTTAGCTTAGGCTGCTGAAATTGGGCGATTAGTGTCACAAACTAAACATTGGACACACAATCAGGCAAATAAAGTATTTATTATACTTTGTTTATTCCATATTATTAATTTAATAAAAGTATGAAAACCGCATAATGTAAATTGAATAGGAACTTAGTTAATTAATAGTTAGTATAAACTTTCAATAATTTAATAGCTGATTTATCAGGAGTTGTTAATTGAATAAATGCATGCAAAACGGATAAAGTATCCCTAGCATAATTTTTATTTATTGATGAAATTAATGGCAACACGCTCTCCTTGTTTATTAATATTATTCACAGATGCATGAAAATTATTCATTGCTTTTTGATTGGTGTAGATAATCGGTACTCGATACAATGATTCTATGTCGCAAACGAATTGACAATATTACAATAGGTACTATTTTTGCTTGAATTCAGTGTATGAGTACTGATCACCAATCGCCCAATTTGTACCGCATAAATTAAGAGGTACATAATGGGTCGTCCATAATATGGTGCCACACTCTAAGAGGAAAAGCGGGTTTGATATAATGTAAAGATTTGTGATGAGCGGTTGATGAGAATGCGACTCAACGATTGAACAAATTTGTTTTATAGTGAATTATTAAATGATTTTGTGACAAAGTGTGATGAAAATCATGAAACGTCATTTGTGTCGCTGAGTTTCAAAACCCGCTATAACACTTTTTCATTATGTTGAGAAAATCAATAAAAACTTTTTGAACTAAAAAGGATTTTGAATGTTTCAGTAGTGTTATAGTGGATTTTGATAGACACATTGATTTTGTTTCATAAATTATAGTTAATCGTAGCGGCTTTTGAAAGAGGCGATAAAATTTTCATGTAGAGATTTTAATAACGAATCCAACGATATATATATATCTTAATTATTTCAAAAAAGTGTTGTAGCGGGTTTTGAAACTCAGCGACACATTTATGGATAGGTCACTTAAGTTAATATGACTATGCATCTGGCCGTAAGTGTTTTAATAAATTTAATACCTAGTTAAATCTTACATGTATGTACCTATTTATCATTTTCTATTAGGAAAGAAGTTCATTCTTTTTACAATCGTTCATTATTTATACAATAATAATTTGTTGTGCGTGTTTATTATCCATTGCTTTTTAAAATTTCATATAAGGTACATTTATTTTTTAAAAGTAGACGGTTAAATTGAGATGCTCCGCTGACAGAGGGTTTGAGGGGTCGCTTAAATGTTCTCCGTTCTCACCCTGAAACAGAAAATTGTTTAAATACATTACAATATTGATGTATTGCGAGACACATTTATAGTTATGAATAATATCGTCTCTGTTCTGGCAGAACACACTAACTGGAGAATACTAGTTTTGAGTAATTTGACTTTGAAGTTGTTAAAATGTTTGAAATGGTCTATCATGTGAGTTTATTAAGTAATCGTAAAAAGGATGACTTTAAAATAAAAACTGTTTATTTATTAAAAAGGTTTTCAGACGGTAAAGTTTGAAATAAGAAACATTTTGGTATAACTAACTCAATATGTCATTTTTTCGAATTAGTGTCTTCTGCCAGAACAGTGACGATATTGTTATTGTATTTTGTTTATACAATCATTGACAACACACAGCCAGGTTTGATACTCTGAAAATCATTTACGTGGTGTTACCGCCTAAAGTTGGTAAGTCTCGAAATCATGGGAGTATCTAACTGCAATAATTATTTGAATGTGTGACAAAATCAGGCAAAATACTAATTTCTTCGTGCTTTATGTGCATATTCTATTTATCAGATGACCTTCAATTAATACCTAAATTAACGACTTTAGGCAGCAACTCCTCGATATTTTAAATTCTTTAAATGATTCTACCTTAATAGCGATTGTACAAGCGCATGGATTTACTGGTATCAATAGTGTGTAAATTAAGCTATCGCGATAATAACTGTTTACATGCAAAAGTGCTAACTATCTCGCCAATCTTATTCTTCAAGCGTAAACGAGACGTGTTGTTGTGATTGTATGGTACTAATTGACAGGTTGTGGATATTGGTATTTTCAGGCAGGTTCGCCACTATTGTTTTTTGTAAAAACTAACTTAACTAAACTATCTGTATTCTTAGTTCAATGAAAGCAAATTAATTAGTATGACTGACAAAGGTTAGTGTACACTATTTGTGTCGAATCTTTACAGCCTACCTCCACCCCTTGTCATTGCTGTGTAATGAGCTGTCAACGTGTAGTCCTTTTTTTTATTGATATTTCGGATGCATTTCACAACCCATTCTCAAGAATAAATTGGTAAAGTATTCTGTTAGACGATGTATGAATTCAAAAAATACTCTAAATGGGTCAAAATCATTAGGTTTACAAGGCAGCAAACATTGCTCAGAGTCTTAACGGTGATAGTTACTGTTTTACTTGAAACGAGATATTCCAGATCAGATATTGAATTTTACTGAAAGAGCCGCAAGGCATAACATTCTTAAATGCATAAGACGACATCCTCACCTTAGGATCATCATCGTCCCAGCTGAGCTTCTTAACCCTGGCAGGAATAGTGGCAGCGGGCCAGGCCACTCCTGATCGTCCGCCGCCAGCCCCGGCCAGATGGTCACTCATAGAAGCCAAAGCGGCCCTCTGTGATGGGGAACTGGGGGACCCCATGACGGTCATGGGCGGAGGGGGAGTTGGGACCCCTACCTTGTTGTGGGGGTTGTGATTGTGGTTGTGGACGGCGGCGACGCCTCCGTTGGCTACTCCTCCTGAGTTTCCCGTGGCGGCAGTAAGTCGGTTTGGAGGATGGCGCTGTGATGCGCGGCACATTATACCTGGAATTATTTTTCATATAAGTAATGTCACTTTCGAAAGAATTTGTAATATACCTATAAACTATTTTGTAATGATAAAATAACCATGTAAAAAAAATATCTATAGATATATGATACACCCCTGTTACAGGCGGGCTTCTCCCGGTGTAAAATAATCATTTAGTAGCTCAAGTCGAAACGTAACCCTGACCTCTAGAAACGGCTTCATAAAACATCTAATCTGATTCCTTGCTCAACCACGTAAGTATTTTTTTTATTTATAAGTAAGGGCCTTCGTCCGGTGTGTGAAAATCACATATTGGGCGGAGGTGTAATTAAGATAAATTTAATTTAATTTAAAAAGTATAAATGATGATGGATGAAAGCGATAATTTTAAGACTAAATATAAGTATTTAAATATAATAAATTTTGCCGCGCATTGTGCATGAAATCCTCGCGCGCCGGCGCCAGGGTCAGGCTCGTGATTCGCCGAATCAAAGATCACGCGATAAAATTTGGCCAATCACGAGAGTTCTTTTTGCTGGATGGCGTCGGTACGAGGAATTTAAAAAGAAAAAAAAAAAAAAAATAGTGAGCGTCCGGTTTTAGAACGATACGGACTGACGACTGTAACTGTAAAAAACTACAAAATAACCTTGTCAAACTCAAGATTAAAATATATACCTAATACCAAGTTACACACAAGAAAGTCTTAGTGTTTTATTTAACCACAAATATAAATATATCGTTATAAATATTGTGAATCCGGGGTTCGATGGACTCCTGAGCTAGCCGCTGGAACCCCGGGGATCTCATATACCATCATAAATCGTCCGATTAAACTCATCACAGTATACAAAATATTGAATGATGTGTCAAATGTTAGCATGTGGCCACTCAGCGGACAACTTATACTGGTGAATCTATAATAATAAAATTGGAGTTACTGTTTGTTTGTTAGTTTGTGTGGTTGAAACATGCACAGCTTATAATAGACTATATTGTCTGGTCTGGTTTTTGGAGAGTTTCATCTTGATTATCGATATCTGAAAAGAATCTTTCAGAAAATTATGCACTTGCAACAATATGAGGTGAGACGCGAGTACACAACCGTCGTCTAGAAATCAAACAATAATACAAACCAATTTCTTCATTAAGTCCGCGATGGGCGAACGGTAGAGTGTTGGTCTATAAACTCGTGGGGCTAGGGAATGAATTCCGGGTTTGAAAAATTCAATGGTTGTTTTTTTTAATGTGCTTTTGGATCCAGAGTTGGAACCTAATAAGTTGAGCAAGTGGTTAACATCTATTTCTAGTAAAACAAAAATTTGTTAATATTTCTTCATTATGTATATCTGTTTGCTTTCTCTTTCCAGATGAAGTTGTGTGCGATCGCTAGGGACTTAAGAATTGTAAGTTTATCTAAATATATAAATTATAACTAAATTTATTAAATTGCTTGCTTAGTATTCTGTTGCTAAATATTCCTAGTAGCACTACACTATTTCTTAATGCAGATCGCAATTTTGCTGTCTCAATATATATTTGTATTATTCACCTCTTGGAAGTGTGCTTGGGCCGCTGCCTTCTGAAAACCCCGCCCCTGCCCCGACTCCAACCTGATGATGAGCATCCTGGTCGTGGAGGTTTCCATTGACGTTCAGACTGCTTGTGGAGTTGGCCAGGATCGTGCTGGCACCGGCGCTCACGCTCAGCAGAGACCCTGAAGTGCCACCTGATAAAAATCATAGTAATATTTATAACCGTATTATCTTGAAGGGGGCGAAACAAATGTCTGTTATATATTGAAACCCCGATTTAGCGTGCCCGGAATTCATGTTTTCCTGTTATTTTCATGTAGTTTCTGTAGTCCCGTTTCATTTTAGTAAATTCAATTTCTGATTTTACATTTTTATTTCCCGCAATTTATATCTAAAATATTCATAATTCAATAAAATTAAGTATTAAAATTAAAAATTCAATTTATTTGAACCCATTCAATTCAACTCGTCCAATAATCGTTCCTTCCAACTCATTGAAGGCTTTTTCTTTTACTTGAATGACCTTCTCAGAATTTTGGTACGCTAACATTTATCTAACAGTCATTTGGTTATATGTGACAATTTATTCTTAGGCCTTCCGCTCATGAGAATACTCAAAAAAGACGAGACTGAAACTAAGATTCCAGCCTGTATCTAGCTAATGTATTTCAATGGCGGCTCGCTCACGGTAAGACTGGAGTCTCTCAGTTTCAAAACGTTCGCTACTAAACAGAAAAAAACGCGACATGGTAGTCTCCCAGTCTCCCATAAAACAGTGGTGCCAATATCAGTAGATTAAATGAAAAATCGTATTATCTTACCAAAATAATTTTGGTAACACTGAACTGAACTTAACAAGTCAAGACGTCAAAAGTTAAAGATGGGCGAACCGATTTTTAATTTAAAATTTGTGGCAGAACGTCGCTGTAGGATTGGTTTGTCGAATAGACGAAAAACAAATTTCATAATCCTATAATTAAGTTGTTATTTTTACAGCATATGAATGATGTATTCATTACCATTACAAAGTAATTTAAAGAAAAGGATGGTTCTAGTACATTTAGATACGAAAAAACATTCTACATTAAAAGGTCGATTTCGACAAAAACAGATATTCGACAAACCAATCCTATAGCGACGAGAAGTTGAGAAATACTCCTGCCTGTTTAATTACAGGTACCAGTTTATGAGTTCCATCAACAACCAGTTCGTCGGATTTTAGTTTCTCCATGAGCCAAAGGCCTTAATATCATTATTATTAAATTTAAGCACTCCTAGTATGAAACTATCAGAAGTCGATTCCAGCCTATACCTTGAAGCATAGTCAATATAGTGAATATTACTACATAATAATTATCTATTCTGCAGCTTTGGAATAATTGAAATGAATAAGGAGTGAATAGATACCTAAAGGTGATGTGAGGTTACCAAGAGATCCAGCCGCATTGTGCGTGTGGATGCCAGTTCCAGCACCGGATACTGAGTGTGGTGGAGGAAGCTTCTCGTGATGAACAAACCCCGACGAGCCGACTTTGTTGCCCAGCGTTGATTTCGGACGCTTACTGTTAATCACAATTAAGATAATGGCGATTATTATTATAACTGAAGTGCATTGAATAAATAAATACACATGTATCGGTGACCAAGTTGACTGAATTCACTTCAAAGCTAAATAAGCAAATGCAATTTCTACATAAAGCGCCGGCTAGACGTCATGCTTTACCACAAACTTACCTGCGCAAACCGGTTTGTATCGGGAAGCCCGTGCGTATGGCCGCAAACCAAAAAGTGCTGTAAAAGTAGTTTGCACAAACTATACCATGCAGGCAAGTCGCTGCCATCTAGCCGGCACTTTATTGTTATCAATATTATCTAAAGCGTTAATGACATTGAGCTACTTTACACGCTGCTTGTTGGCGAATTTACAATCTGCTCGTAAACTCGCCCAGTGCCATCATCGAACAAGCTAACAAGCAGATTATAAATAATCTACCGAGAAAAGTTGATAGCCGGTCAACTTTACACGCTTACACGCTGACGTGTGGGCCTACTGCGTCTGCGCAGTAGAGCGATGGTAGCAACCTCCCGGTAAAAAAATGAACTACTCATTTTCACATTCACCTTTTTGATGTTTTAAAATGTAAACATTATTCGGCAAGCGTTTTACGTTCATTTACGTTCTACTTCATAGCGCTAGAGCCCGATAAAAGTAAACAACAACACAATATTATGATTTCAACTCGCTAGCTTGTGTATATTATCTATGCTTTTTGGCGTATATTATCTATTGTCTATGATCTGCAACTACGTTCTGTCAAAATAGTCGCTGGCTTGTGGCATCTCTGCGAATGGAAAGTTTTGTGTGTCATCATCACAATCGCAGTAGCTGAATCGCCCGCTTTTAAATTCGCCAACAAACAGCTTGTAAAGTAGCTCAATGTCATTGACGCTTAAATGACATTTCCTTTTGTTTATAAATGTTTTTATTGTTTCCAGGATGACAAGCTCTGCCAAAACATTCAAATTACAAACGGTTGCTATGAAAATAACAATGACATTTTATACAACATCAACAGCTTTATTTCAAACCAGGGGTGTGTATCTTCCATATTATAGTTATTGTGATCCCCCATGTGCAGTCATCCAAATATATGGCTCTACAGTAGCACACGAAGTCCCAATGACTCATGACCAGTTCAATGATTAACCAGAGCTCAGCCACGGTTAAGCCAATCAACATCAGAACTGCGAAACCATTTTGTCATTCTTTTAAAATATCATATCAAATTCTAAACACATCTTTAAAACAAAAGCAATCCTGCAATAATTTTCCAGTAGAAATTGATATAGATAAAATATAATATGTAATGGTATCAGAATTATATTGATGTTCGATATTATTAAACCAAACTGATAAAAAGGTTTTGCAATTCGACAGCTAGTAACATAAATGTACAGGTAAGTCTATTTATAATACAAGTTTACGTATGTCCACTTGAACATTCTTTGCAGTCAAGGCGTTGAAATGATAGCCTGTTTACACATGCATGGATTTACTGGTGACAGTACATATTGTCACGAAAGTAACAATTAAATGCAAATGTAAACATGTATTATCGTGCAAATTGCAAGACTGCATGTATGGATCAAAATGTTCACTGGCTATTGAATTTTCACGCGATAGTTATAACTTGTGTGATATCTGCGCATGTGCAGTAAAACAATAGTGGCAAAACTGCCAGAAAAAAATATGAATTACACTGCGCAGAGCATTTTAATGTTTACCAATTTTCACAACCTATAAAAATAGCACCATACAATGACAACAATGTGTTTTGCTTACGCTTGTAGAATGAGATTGGTGAGACAGTCAGTATTATTACGTGTAAACAATTATTGTTGTAATAGTTTAAATTACACGCTATTGTTGCCAGTAAATCCATGCACGTATACAGGCGCTATTACATTACATCGCTTAGTATAGTAAAACCCACAGTGATCTATCATCATAATCATCAGCGGGGTTAATCCGTTGCTGGATGAAGCCCTCCTTTAGCTCCGTACACTCTTCTCGGTGTACAGGCGCTAGATATATTGGTTGTATAGCGTATGTTCACGTTTGCAAATCAATTAACGTAAACATAAATATGTAAAGAATTTTACGTTTCACTAAATTACTTATTGAACATACATAACTGTATCTTGTATAATATAGAATGTTACATTCTCAAAATCTTGTGAATTATTCGTTGAATAAAAGAAATGGTTTATTATAAATTACTTATATAAAATGTCTATATTATATTTGTGCATTCTTACAAAAGTTGAAATGGTTATCATCATTTAATTTTTTGACAACATTTTAAAATTAGTATTTCAGAATCTACATAAATATTATGTATTGTCGATCGTTGGGTTTTTGGCAGTGCAGAATCAATATAGTCAGTCACAGGTGGTCGCGTTTGCACTATGTCTAAAAGACAGAGAACATTGTATCGTTGATATTATTTTTATTTGTCGTAATACTCACACTTTATAAATATATCCAAGAAGTAGAATAATAACTAGCGCCAACAATCCAAGAACTGTTCCGAATGTGATGATGAGGAGTAAGCTGCTACCTCGAAGAGACGCCACATTCGTTGAGGACATTAATTCCTCCGAGAAGTGGACTATCACAGGTACCGATGACTAGAAAATATACAATTAATACTTGATTGATTTTACAATTAATTTACCCAGAGAGATTCTTTGGCTCATAGACCTATTGACAATTTGAACAATTATTAACTGAATAAAATTACGCGGTTTTTGGTAATCATTAAAATGGGGAATTTCTCAGTCAACCAGTTTCAGTTAAACACGGTTTGGAATCTCTAAGCGTAAATAAAGCTTACTGGTTAGGTCAATAAGGGCAGCCCTAATTCAATATAAAAGTCCTACTCACCTGACATTATTATCCTTGCCTAATATTAACAGTTAGTCATTCATCAACCGTGTGCTTGTAAACACCCATAACCTAAAACATTTTTGACATTGATTTTCATCAAATGCCGCACACAGGTTGACTCAATAAACAGTAACATGCGAGGTGGTGCGACCAGGAGTGACAACCAGAGCCAGCCTCAGCATCATAAAAGGTCAGTGCCTGGCATCCTTGTCATAACCCCCCCCCCCCCAGCATCCAAATCATTCCTTCAGACCACTGAAAAGTATAGCCACTTAATTTGAACATCTCAGAAACATACCGATTCGAAAAATATTGGTACAGAATGCATATTCATTGGAATCCGAGCCTTATAATTTACCAATTAAACCGTATGTGCCATACAATTGCGTCTTAACTGCTGAACTTAACTGTTTCTGCAGTGTTCAAATTTATGTATAACTAATTCTACATTCAAAAATTTTGTGACTTATTCATTGAGTAAAGAATAGTTTAATTAATAAATAAGTCTTTTGTTAGCTTCCGCGAAATCTAAACCTCTGTTTTATTATAGTACCCAGTGTGTCACTGACCTGTCTTGGAGGGGTGCCAGAGTCTGTCGCCATGGCCACGATATGGACCACTGAGGAGTTAACCAGAGCCAGTGCATTTTCTCTCAGGATTATTTCGCCCTGCTCGTCGATTTGGAAAAGACTGAAAGAACAAGCAAGATAAATGAAATATATAATGTAATCACCCGTTGGTCTTTGTAATCCTATGTGTAAGGTATTGGCATCTGTCATCTCTGTACATGTACAGACAGATGGCTGTCTTGTACCATTGATATCATAATATATCAATAAGTTTAAATAAAACATTTAAAAAATATGTAATAAAACACACCGAAATACAAGGGAAAGACAGAAGAAAATAGGTAGGTAAGTAAATTACAAATACGTACAATCATATCGTATATAGAATTCTGACTGATTCAAAAATAGGTTAGCAAGTAAGTACGCGTAACTATCAATAGAAAACTGTGTGTATGCAGTTGGCCGTATCACAGTTCGCCGTGAGCTATTGTATTGGAAACAGATGGCTGTACATATAACATTGAGATCAAATTCATGTCCAAATAAAACATTTAAAAAACACGAAATAAAATCCACGGGAATAGAAGGGAAAGACAGAAGAAAATAGGTTGGTATGTAAATGAATTAAAAATACAGTCGAACTTGGTTATTACGAGGAAGATGGGACCGACTGAATTTGCTCGCTATAAGCGTTACTCGTTATATCGGAGAATAGGTATTTTTAAATGAGCGGTCACATAACGCAAAAAGTTGCAATTCAAACAAAAATACATAAACAATTAGAATTTTTCCCCGAAACAAGCATGGCATTCATAAACTACAAAAGAAGTTGTTTATTGTAATGAACGCTGGTAGGTACTGTGACACCCCCGTATGGTCCCCATTTGGGGATGTCTTTGTGTATCTGGAGACGCCCGAATCGGTATCAAAGCCAACAAATAATAAAGCGCTGATTACGAAAATAAATAATAATAAAAGAGCCCAGCCGGCAATGCCGTAAATTTTGTTAACCGTTGGAGATTTGCAACGTCGCTTTCTTTTCGACGACGGTTTCGTTGGAAAAAATCACAAGATGGCGCGCAGATCGCGACAAGCAGCAAAATCGCGAACGCGTACATTTCGCCCTCCGTACAAATAAATTATTAAAAATGTAACCATATAGTATAATAAACGTAAATAAACTCGCCGCTTCCATCACAATTCCGGTGCCTTAATTATCCACCTTCATCCCAAATGCAGACGATAAAAAAAGAAAACAAAACACAAAGTGACAGTTGAGAAATTCTCTTACCAAAATGGAGGGAAGTGATAGTACCTACTGACGTCAGCTTGGATTTTTTAGATGCAATTTCAACCATATGCCTGGATACTTTTGTTGTCTGCGAAAACACCAATTAGGTACTTAGACACTTAACTAGTGTCATAAACGTAATCCGATCTCGGCGGCATCGGTCTACTGTCGGATTTTATTGCTTAGGGTCGAAAATGTTTTTAAACGATCGACACATTCATAGTTTTAAGAAAACTTTTGCTTGGTATATCCGATAAGTAGCTCGTTATAAAACTGAATAAAATGTATGGAGAAAATCATAAACTAAAATGTCAACGAATGTTTCCTCATTACATCCGAGATCTCGCTATGTCCGTGATCGTAATAACCAAGTTCGACTGTACAATCATACAGTTCTGCTGATTCAAAACTAAGTTAGCAAGTAGGTGCTCGTAAGTATTAATTCGTACCTATCGAATATCTGATAATAATGACAGGGTTATTATCAGATATTTGATAGCAATATCACATTACGGTGAAATGCTCCACGAACCACATGTCATTTTTTGATCTGAATGATATACGACTATCTATTTCTGGTACAACAGCTCACGGTGAAATGTGATACGGAGATCTGCATAATATGTTCAATTTACATGTAACCACTCTGGGTTCGATTCCATGTGAGGTCACAATCGTGGCCCCCACATCGGGAAGCCGGCCCCAAGACCAGGATGTTTGAAGGGCCCCCCTACCTATCGCTAAGATGGAGGGCAGTGTGATTTTTTACATTAGTGTTGCCCAAATGATATTCCGCGAAACCCCAGGATTCTTTGTGAGCAAATTAAGAGTTTTTCGTGTATTATTGTATTTTTAAATGAATACACTTGATTTATTGAGTTCTCGCCACTCAGCATCATATTACGAAGCACTAATCGCCACCCCCTTTGTGGTGGTCAAGTAACATGTGACCTTTCGACATACCTGTTGGATAAATGTCCGTTTTTATATTGAGGAAACCAATGACATATTAAATGGACAACTCACTTCATATCGGCGCGCACGAGAAATTTTACATGAAAGTCATTCACAGATGTGTAGGTAGACGTCACGTGACCATAGACGTATCCATTTCCATTATGCGATACAAACTTCGAGAATTTATAGTAATATAACCTTTATTAGTGTCATTGCGTTAGAAACAGTTCTCGGTTACTTACGACTTCTCGGAGATTAGACGCAAGTGAGCCCAGCGCATCACATGCGTCTGTCCAATGGTTTCTGTCATTTAATTGCATTGAATAAACATTCATCAATATCTTAAAATGGTTATCAATAATAAATAATACTAACACATGAAAAGTGATATCCCATCTTTCTTGGAGTGTTTAGTAGATTTTTTTTACAATTTTTAACTAGGCACATTGGCATTTTGTAACACAATAATAACGGCGGAGTCGAAACCTGACAGTCAGAAATTTTGTATGGGCAGACCCAGCGGTGTCGCCACACCGCTTGCAAGCAGAATGTTCATTTGAGCGTAGGATACCGATATTAAAATATGAATTTCGCCATCCGGCAGACCCGACACAAAGTGAGTGTCATTTTATTTTCCAGATGCTTCGTCCATATTAATGTCATTGGAGGAAACACACTAAAAATAATTATAAAAAAAAGTTTACACATGAATTATTATCATTTAACTAATTATATCAACCTTCATATCAAAACAAATTGCATCGCAAATCATGTAAATATTCTTTATATTTTATAATAGCACCGCAGTCGACTTTTTTTTATTATTAAAGCAAACTTGTCGTGTATGTAACTATATCTCACTTAACTAGCCACGCCGGGCCCCCAGGCTAGAGCCCTGTGAGCCCCCCCCTTGTGGGGGCCATGGTCACAATATATCTTTGTGATTTGGTGAAGCCTGGGTTGTTCTGTGATTGTTTCACAACTACTCTACGGCTTCATTATATCGCGTAACATCGTTTGGGAAACTATTGAACCACGTGACCTGTTGTCATGTTAAATAGGTATTAAAAAATTATTCCATTATTTTTAATTATAGGTTTTACATCAGGTCTAGTGTCCTTGGCCGCTCGTCGTATTATAGCTTTTTGTATAATACCAATCTAATTCATCACTGTCAAATTAGTCACCTTGCATCGGCTCCTTTGAGGGTAAGCGAGACAAAATCTCCTCTGTCTCCGTCGGCTGCCTCCACTTTACCAATCCGTACAGCAGCTCCCGTACCTGCCGTGCGGCCTCCGTCGCCACTGGACAGGCCCCCGATACTCCCTTCATCCGTGTCTTCCAGCCCAGATGTCGGAGTCACAAAGAATTCATATTGAGGATAGCGGAAGCGAGGATCCCAGTCGTTTACGTTTAGAACGGTTATATTGATTGTCGCCGTGTCATTCTGGAAATTTATTAGATTGATATTAAGGCCAGTTTACATGCTCCATCTTACCTTGAACTTGAATGTTTACGGGTATATTTATGGGTACTAAAAAGTTTAATACATTAACGCAATCATTCTTTTCTGCTGCACAGATGTGTAAATGCAATGTTGTAATTGCTAGTGTTTTGTGTATTTCCAAGAAGAATTCTAGGAATAGCCGTAATATGAAAATGCCAAAGTGCATATTAACTGGCTGGGTAACCTAAAGCGGTGTCCACATTGGCAACAAGTAGTTGCTGGCAACCTCATTAAATTTCGATAAAAATAATTTATGGTCATATAAATTATGATAATTATCGTAAAATTTAATAAGGTTAGCAGCAATTTGTTGCCAATGTGGACACGGCATAAGGTGACATTACAGTAATGGGTGTCTTAATGTTGAGGTGAAGAATGCAGAAAATGAAGAAAAATAATATGTTAATATGCAATTGACATACCGCTTGTCCATCGGTGACCATGACTTGGAAAGTATACTTGTCATCGACTTCATAATCCAAATTCTTCCGAAGAACCACCTCGCCAGCCGTGTTGATGGCAAACTTTGTCAGGAATTTCCTGTCAGACACAAAGTACTTCAGACTCTGAAATAAAATTATAATTTTTAATACATTTGAGAGTGAACTATCAAATAGAGCTCTGATATTGTGACAGTATCAAAATTAGATTTGATATATAAATAAAAAGGATTTAAAACTATAGATAGGTATATTAACCTGTTCTAAGGCTTCAGCGAGTTTCCTCGCTCTATGAGGCCATGATCGACAGGCCAGACGTCCAAATTTCGTGAGTTATCTCGTCCGACTTTAAACTCAAACTACTAGCCACTGTACACAATGACATCTGTTTGAATAATTATGAAACACTGCCATAAAATATTGGTCCTACAAGGGTCCTACAGTGATTTTAGAAAGAGCTTCGCTCTACATTCAACATGTGTCGTTAAAAATCTATGGCCTGTCAGATACTGCCATGAGGCATAGAAACGGTTAAGACTATGAATTATTTAAATATATTTTCTATACGTAAGAAAAAAGTTAAACTGTAATATTATTATGCGATAATAAAATGGGATTCTTTCTGTGGGCTTGCTGTTTCGTTTACTCTTTTATTATGTGTTTGACAGTATTTGATGAATTAATTACATTAAAACTATCAAGGCTTACCCGATCTCTGGGCCTATTTGTGTTAAGTGTCATGAGGACAGAATTAACAGGGAGATTCTCCAGCACCGTAGCGTAGTAGTTCTTCTGGGAGAAGTGGACAGCTTGCCTTGCAACCGATTGCTTGCTGATGGTAAGTGTTGCCAGGGCGTATCTGTCAGGATTATCATACTGCGTTGCCTGTAAAATATACGTAACAATTATCGATATATCGGATAAATTATATTAAAATGAAATTAAGTTGGTATAAAGGTTACTAAGACTATTGATTATTCCATCCATAAGACATGGTTTGTCAAGAAAAGTTGTCCTATCAAGGAGTCAGACAGGGTTGTGTCCTTGCTACATTTCTTTTATTCATACTGTTCGACTTTATGCTACAAAAGTCTATCACCTGACTACAGTATAAATTAGGGACCTTAAGTATGTCAATGATACTGTCCTGCTTGATTACTCAATCGGAGGCATTCAAGAGACGATCATTAGTTGCATAACAATTCGTCTCACTTTGGTTTAAAAATCAACATAAAGACAACCATATTCCAACATCCTAAATACAATCAACATGGCTTATTTATACCAAGGAGGTATGGCATACTCTCATGATGCAAGAATACACGAGAAGACTGGCGAGTGACAGAGATGATGACAGATCCCAGTGACTCCACGTGACATTTGAAAGGTAATGCATTGCTGAGAGGTGGCACATTCTGTGAGGTAGATTAAGAAATGAATCAAAATATAAAGTTATAAGAGAAGGTTTTGTAAAGATGTGAATATTCATTGTCAGTCATATCATTCAAGTAATAGTGACACAGCAATTATCAGGATAATACAATTAATGGTAAGGATCACATACCCTAACGACCAGAGTAACCGGCATAAGAAGGTCATCGTCAGCAATGTCTCTGGTGACGGTGACTCTGGCCGTATCCCTGTTGATGGTGAAGCTCGGGTGATCAATGTTGAAGGAGTAGAAGAGGGGCGCGTTGATTCCCACATCCTGATCGATGGCAGATATCTCACGCGGAGATATGTTCACGTGGGCTCCCTAAAACACGTTACAGTATGAATTAAGAAATATGACTGGCTTGTCCACATGCTACTGATGCATCGAGAACGTTTTCTAGGTCCTGGGTGTTGTGTGTGGTGTTGTGACTTTAACATCCAACAGATGGTCACGTACTACAGATGCGTCAAAAGAGTCTCAATATGCTCAATCTTTCTCCAAGCCAACTAGATTCCTGTATTCTTGAAAAGGCTATTAAATACCATACTCAAGATCTAGCTAGATATATGGTGGATTTATGGGATGACCTTTATAAAGTTTCCTACAAACTTAGTTTAGAGCATGTCCAGAAGAAATTTCTTCAATGTCTTTATTTTAAAACATATAACTATTTTCCTTTTAATTCGTCAAATGATTACTTTCCTGCTGCCTTTCTACAAGGCATGCCCATTTTACACTCTCTTGAAACTCGTAGGTCACTTCTGCTCTTGAGACATTTTTGCCTGATCACGAAGGATGGTTTCCAATCCTGGCGTCTTAAAAAACCTAATTGTGTTAATATTAGTAACGACACAATCTT
Source organism: Rhyacophila brunnea (assembly GCF_057557595.1). Taxonomy (NCBI): domain Eukaryota; kingdom Metazoa; phylum Arthropoda; class Insecta; order Trichoptera; family Rhyacophilidae; genus Rhyacophila; species Rhyacophila brunnea. Next base: position 20,959,277 of record NW_028232904.1, on the reverse strand, counting down.
CCAACCTTATTGACTCCATCTGGCAGTACGGCGGAGTATCTATCGTCCAAGAACTTGGGGTTTTGATCGTCAGAGTCTAGGACTTCTACGTGCAGCAGGGTGTCGGTGTGCTTGGGCGGCGTTCCCTGATCTTGTGCCCTCAGTGCTATGGTGAAGTTGGGCAGGGTCTCGTAGTCCAAAGCCTTGCGGAGGACCAAGGTGCCTTCTAACGAGTTGACAAACGAGAAATAGTCCTGCAAATTTTTGAAAAATTACAATAATAGGTATCTATAATTTTACTGTAATTTGAGATAAGAGGTAAGGAGTTGAAGAATGAAATCAACTTTTTCATGAAGGATATTATTGCATTTGTTTATTTGATATTCTCACATTTTCAGCAATTTCGCGTACATCCATTTTTATTTATATTTAAACATTTTTGTAACAATACTCTCACAAATATATCTATTAGAAGCAGACTACGGTCCTCGCAGATGTAGCCCAATGCGCAGTGACGTCCCGTGGGGGTAGGCAGATTGAGCGTCGCTTGGGGGCGGCAGTTACTCGAAGGGCGGCAAATCAAGATTTGATATACTTATAAAAATAGCTAAAAATATTTTGTTTACTGTTGTACCTACCTACAATAATAGCTTTGTAAAAATCGTGTGGAAATAACAAATCTGTGTATTGGCTAAATGGTACAAACCAAATGTGTCAGAAATATCAACCAAATACGACATCAGACTTTGATAATTTGGGTAAATGTCTAACTTAATTATGTTTATTCGCTTTTTATATCTAAATTTAATTTTGTATGCTTTATTGGTGTATATTTTGTTAGTGATGACGTATCAATACAACACATTTCTTAGATAATGGAGTCATGTAAGGGTCATGTAAGGGTATAAAAAATGGGGCGGCTTTTTGACGCTGCCTAGGGGCGGCATTTTGTCTAGGGACGTCAGTGCCAATACGTAAGGCACTAGCATATCATGCCAGAGATTCTGATCACAATAAATATAGCTACATATACCTATGTGATTTTCTCTAGTGTGATTTTGACTACTGTAGTTGGAACAACTCATGACCTGTTGTAGTGTTAAAAAAGGTGGTTAACTTATGAACTACCCTTCGGTAGATAGCGTGATAACTTACAGCATGTGGTCCAGGCAGTACCCTGTATTCAACAGTAGAGAAGGGGCCCTGTTGGTCTTTGTCGGTGGCCCTGGCGGCCTGGAGAGCCCTCGTCCCGGGGGCGGTGACCTCGCCCAGCCGCAGCCGGTAGGGGGCACCTATCCACTCGGGGGCATTGTCGTTCGCGTCCGTCACGCGGATTGAGACGGGGATTTCGAAACCCTGGAAATAACAAACATGACATGAGACGAGGAATTACAATATACAATGCTGCAGATGCATAGAGCGTTGAAATGGAACTGACAGAAAGTTATTTAATGTAAGTCGACATATCTACGACAACCTTAGTGTGGATGGGTCAAGGTTGTGCATCTGAGTAAGTGATTATAGCTGTTGATTACTGATATCCATTGCCAGAATCAAAGCGTGGACAGTCTGGCTATATGGTTTTGCCGGGGAAGTGAAGAGTGAACGGTGTGAACTCCGTGGTGTGTGGTATCATCCGAAATTACCTACACGTTGTATAGCAGGGTTGGCGAACCTTTTTACGTACGCGTGCCAAAATTTCCTAAATATTATTTTTCAACTGTCTGACGTGCCGAGCAGTTGTAATGAAAACACAGCGCTCGAAATGGACTGGAACGCACCGGAGCACAGCTCCTGTTCGTGAAATCCTCGAGATTATCGCTCCGTCTCGTAGAAAAATAAAAGTTGTATTACAATTCATGAATTATTAAAAAGTAATATAATCATTTACATATTTAAATACTTATAATTTTTAAAGTTTACACGAAACTTATCGGAATCATATTAAAAAAAACAATATTTATGACGTAACGTAAACCTCAATTATTGTCTTATATAATAACCTTGCCGATTATGCCCAAATCTCACATGACACAAAACTGGCCCATTAAACCGTCTAATCTTGGCAGGTATATAACAAAAAATCGAATACATACACTATTTTATATAACACTTTCATAAAATTATTACATAAATATGTTAATATTTTCGGAAAATTATCGAGCGCTCCGGTTCGTAAAATTATCCATTTCTAACGCTGTGAAAACATATTGCTTGATGTGATATGTAGCAAAAAAGCTAATTGGGGAATATATCAGAAGACGTGGAGCCAATGAACTGTCAAAGGGATAACTTCTAAAAGTGGGAATATTTAACTACCAGAGATTAATTAGAATGAAAGGCTTTGCCAACAATAACGTCTGGTATAATTGGTTTAGTCACCGTAATAACGAAGGCAAGGTGGAGCTTAGAAGCTCATATCGCATTTGCTTCGGATTTGACACCTGCCAAAGTGTAAAGTAAGAATATATCATTTACTTTACCGCGATGATAATATGCTCGGAATCGGGATGTAAAACCAGATAAGTCAAAAAATAGAAATTCTCAGAAGGGTTTTTGTGAACAAAGCAAACATAGTGTTAGCACCAGAGCGTCACATAATGCAACCAATAGTTATTGTCACCCAGTAACTAATAATATAAGTTGTCATCCAGTATTGCTAAATTCCAATGAATATTTTTTAAATAACCACAAAATTTGGGCGTGTGTATTTTTTCACCACTATATTCCACAGGTGGAAAATTTATATGATTAGGTCTGTTTGTAATACCTATCTAATTTTCCAAACAACAGTTGACTTATGTATACAAATGTCCTAGATACCACTCACAGAACATAGCACACATATAGCTTTACCACTTTTTCAATTATGCCATACATTTCGGTCCACTAATTTTGAAACTGTCTGCCAGAATTAGTACTACTAGCTTCACCAAGTTTTTGTTTCTTATTTGGTGCAGTTATTTTGTTGTGGGTAGAAATGAGATTGTTTTTCAATGTATTAATTAGTTTGGTTCTTTACGCACAAATTGACACCAGAATCGTTCCAATCGGATGAGGCATTCTCTCGCTACGGTGGTCTCAAGCATTGTAAATCTAGGTTCGCGGCGCGGATTCTCCTGCCACCTGATGAGGTTAGTGCGATAATGTTATATATGACTCATAAAGCATAAGGACCAACCTATGCAATTATATATTTACATTAAACGTAATGCTTATTCTTGAAGAGTATTTACCTGCTATTTTTATACAATGCAATCTGTCATTTATTATTATTATATGTATTTTTTTCTCTTCAAACGCGTGCCATGCAAAATCATTTCGCGTCTCGTGGCACGCGTGCCATAGGTTCGCCACCACTGATCTAGTGGGATGTTCAATTTTTACGTTGTTGTGACAGGTGGTTAGTGTGTGCAAGTGGTCTCATATTTCATATTTCATACATTTTTGTCAAAGAAATAAAATGTACTTACCGGATCCGTGGTCCGTTTTCTATCACAGATTACATTGACATATACAGAAGAAGGCCCAAGGACCCCTTCCTTGTCTAGCGGCCTAGCTAAAGTTAGGTTCTTGGTTCCCGGTGCGATCCTGACGGGACTGTCAGCTTCCTTGAGGCTTAGCGCGATGTTGCCAACCAGCTCTCGAGGGTCTCCGTGGATGCCAAGGATTCCTGAAAGATTGAACATTCATTGACCAATTTTATAAAATGATTCGGAACGTAAGTTGTGATATCTCAAGAGCAGTTATTCAAAAACTGACTTTCTCGTGCCTTTGTTTTTGTCAATCAGTGTAGACAACTCAAGATGGCAGCAGCTCAGCCATAGTAGGGTTCGTGGCAGTAATAAACCCTCGACACACTTAATTTGGTTCATCCACCTGAAAATGGGTCCTCCCCATTTTCTTCGACCTTCGATTTGGCAAATACAACGAGTTATGATACCATATTGCCTGATCCTAATAAGATCATATGGGTTTTTACGAGAAATGGATGTCAGCCACTTGCTCAACCTATTAGGTCCATACTCTGACTCATACACAAATTGAAAAACAATATGTGTACTTGCCAGACCCAGGATACGAACCCGGGACCCGTGACGCTCGCGCGACCATCGTATAGTCCATCATTGTATAGACCCATATAGTCCAGTTTTAATCGATTAGATTCTTGTGGCGGAGAACCTACAATATGCAAACAGCATGACTCTAGTCGGTCCAAACAATTACTGTTGGGCCTATTGGGCCGTCCGACTATCACACAAAGGCCAACTATTATAATGATTTTAAAAAAATGCGGCGTCTTATTGCGGACGTGAAAATCTCTTCACATACGAGGGTGGGTCAATAAGTCCTTAGAAAAGCCGACAGGTGGCGCGACTAGTACTGTAAGCGGTTTGTTTTCATGCAGCGGCACTACCGATTCAGTATGCTGCGAAGTTTCAATCAGATTGGTCGGGTTGTTGTGTGTTTCTCGTACATTTAAAAAAAAAATTTGCTTGTGGAAAATGGAAAAATGGAAAATGGAGAAAATTGAGTTTAGAGCTGTTATTAAACATTTTAATATAAAAGGGTTAACAGCAAAGGAAATAAAAAATGAGTTGGATTTAGTTCACGGCATATCTGCTCCTTCACTTGCAACTATTTATAACTGGTTAAATGAATTTAAACGTGGTCGTACATCAACAAAGGATGAACCACGCTCAGGACGTCCTGTAGAGGTGACTACACCAGAAATGATCAATAAAATCCACGATATGGTGTTAAGTGACCGAAGATTAAAGTTGAGTGAGATAATTGAGGTTACAGGGATCTCAAAAGGTAGCGTCATTTCTATTTTACATGACAAATTGGGCATGAAAAATATTTCTGCAAGATGGGTGCCGCGTTTGCTCACAGTCGACAATAAACGCAATAGGGTGGTGGCCTCTAAAGCCTTGTTGTCGCTCATGCAACGCAATCCGGATAAATTTTTTCGTCGCTTTGTGACTGTAGATGAAACATGGATACACCACTATACTCCCGAGACGAAAGAACAGTCAAAGCAGTGGATTGCGAAGGCAAACCATGTCCAAAGAAGGCGAAAACCGTAAAATCAGCTGGTAAGGTTATGGCTACTGTATTTTGGGATGCACGTGAAATTATTTTCGTTGACTATTTGGAAAAAGGAAAAACAATAACAGGGGATTATTATGCATCTTTATTGGACCAGCTAAAAAACAAAATTGAAGAAAAACGGCCTCATTTAAACAGGAAAAAAATCCTCTTTCATCAGGACAATGCCCGTGTTCACACATGTTTACGATCAATGGCTAAAATTGAAGAATTGAAGTTCGAATTGGTCGACCACCCACCGTATTCGCCAGATTTAGCCCCCAGTGACTTTTTCCTTTTCCCAAACTTAAAAAAATTGCTAAGTGGACAACGTTTTTTTTCAAATGAAGAAGTCATCGATCGGACAAATGCTTATTTTGAGGACCTTCCGAAAACTTATTTTTCTGACGGTTTAAAAAAAATTGAGAAACGTCTAACCAAGTGTATTGAGCTCCAAGGAGATTATGTTGAGAAATAAAAAAAAAATACAAAGATCAAAACTGTTTTAATGCTTTTTTCTAAGGAATTATTGACCCACCCTCGTATTTTAGTATATCTGTATTGTTTTAACTCTATTTTTACATAATATGTAAATCAATTATAATCGTTTATTGTTGTTAATTCTCCATGCTCCTCTCTGCTATGGGCACGTTTTATTAGATTACGTCTCAGTAAACTCAGTCAAAGCATACTTGAGTGCGTGGTGACCTCAGTCTTGGGTGTCCGCTCCTGAGACATTTCCAGGCGTAAACAACGACTGATGATTCACGTTCAAAAGTAAGGCCTGAATGCAGAAATTCCAACTCACATTTGAAATATTTTAAGAGGGAGTTCTTTGAAACAACCTACATAAATTATGTATTATTTATAAAGATAAAATGTATACATCATATTTTAATAAAACTATTGATGATTAGAATCCGCTGAAGACTTCAAATGGAAATGGGCTGGACACATAGCTCGAATAAGGGACAATCGTTGGACAAATCTAGTCATACTGTGGTACCCAAGAGGTACAAAACGTTCGGAAGGTAGACCTAGAGGCCGCTGGATCGATGAAATAATAAAGTTCTGCGGAAGTAGGTACGTGGCAACGCAACGCACAGGACCGAGTGAAGTAGAATCAGCTTGGAGAGGCCTTCATCCAGCAGTGGATAGATACAGGCTGATGATGATGATTGATGAAAAAAATGATGTATAAATGCATAAATTTAATGTGTGCATAATTAATTAATAAAAATATCTTAAATAGGATGTTTCAAATATCAGTTCTGTAAAATATTTCAAATGTGAGTTAGAATAGTTCTGCATTCAGCTGACGGCTTGATCAAGACCTAGTGTGGTGCGAGGTGGATTGGTATGTAGGGAACTTTTAGGTAGTCCAGTTTTCCATTCTTTCTGTGAATTGTTTAGTCAAAAAAAAATGAAAAACCCATGCTGGTAAAAACTTAAGAGTCTGTCTCGTGTGTAAATAGATCTGTCAGAGTGACGTGATAGGCAATGATTGAAGATGAAGTCCTGCATAGATGTCTAGTGGTAGAACATGCTGGAGAAACTATTACAAGATGTAGGACTTACCGACTACAGCACCGACTGGTAGATCTTCGCTGACGAAGAAACTCTCCACGGATCCGCCACTCTCCAGGTAACATCGGCTGTCCGAAACCGCTGAAAACAACATAAAAATCAAGGTTATTTTTTTTATTCAATCTTTCGTCAGTTTAGTTTTAAATGGTTTTGTTGAGATAGCATTTTCAATGCGTGCACACAGAAAGTAGGGTTCTAGTCGGTTATGTGGAATACAGCAGCAAACACATGTTGAAAATACCCTATATACTGGAGTATTTGTTAGTTTGGGTTAGTTTAGGTTAGGTTAGGCTAGGTTAGGTTTTGTTAGGTTAAGGTTAACCTAACAAATAATCCAGTATATCGGCCATTTTCAAAATGTGTTTGCCGCTGTATTCCACATAACCGACTTGTACCGAAAGTAGATCCACCAGTATAAATTTTCCACTGAGTGAGGGCACCACATGCTAACATTTGACATATCATTTTATATTTTTTATACTGAGATGAGATTAGTTCTAAATTCGAACACTTGACGATTTATGATGGTATATTATCTTATAGTAAGTTAGGCGGGCACGGATTAATACCCTCAGCGCATCTATTCTATACACAAGGATGCTATCGGCGGCTATCGACGGTAGTTTATCATATTCATGTATCGAGCCAGTGCAATTGTTAAAATTAGTTAATCCGTCCCTGCGTATCCCCACGGTACGTCACTGACTGGATAATCCTAGCTTAACCTGCGAAGCTATGATATAAACAAGGCGACTATCGACGGTAGTTAATCATACTTATGTATTGAGGCCGTATAATTGTTACAATAAGTTAACCGTCTAAACTGTCTAAAAGTCTGTTTTAACAGCCCGTCTCTTGGTTATGTTAATTTTTAGAGCGAGAAAGACAGTTTAGACCAGTGGTTCTCACGTGAAATTTAACTGTGGCCGCACAATTGACATTGACAGTTCTATGGAAACGTCTGGTGGCCGCACCAAATTTCACTTTTTTGTGATTGAAAACATTAAAGCTAAATTTTATTTACTAACAATATGGATCAATTTATTTATAGAGAAGTACATTAATTTAATAAAACATATGAACATTTTAGTACATATCTATTTATTTAAAAATAATGCAAATGAAATTCCTCAATACTCCTTTTTTCCAATGCGAGCCGCATGGCTGCTTCTAAGTTTAAGTACATCAATCTGTCAACTGGCTTCGATATTTATTTTTTTATGAAGTGCATTACACTGAACGATCTTTCACAGTATACAGTAATAGGACAAATCGACAATGTTAATAAACCGATTGTTGCCAATTTTTTGAATTGACTTTATTCTCAGAAACGGACTATTATACACATGATCTTATCACAAAAACACAATGGATCATTTGATCTTGGAAAGAAATTTAAGACAAGTCATGTGTATTCAACCAATTTCATAATTTTATAACGTTTTTATTAGGTCGTATTCTTATTTGTCCGGTACAAATCTCGCAATTGATTTTTACCTAACTTCCCGACTAGCTAGACATTTGAAATTTTTAGAATAATGCATTCTTTTAATATTGTTAGCCATCTAGAATTGAATTCATTTCCAGTTAATTCTGTTTTGTATGAAAAGTTATTTCTGAAGAAATCCATAAAAATTAAAACACTATTATTGGTTGATAGGGGTCTGGGGTCCTAGCAACTAAATTATTAATATATACGTAGGTCAAAATGACATTTCAGTATTCTATATCTATTCAGTATTTCTATCAAGTACAAATATTTTTGAACGTTAAAGCTAGTCAAGTCAAGTTTATATGATTCAACAGAAAATTTAAAAACGTTGTACCTATATAAAAAGTTCTTTTTATCTTGTAATTACTATAAATATTTTTTTGAGATTTTATTCTGTAAAGCGCTGGTGGCTGCAGCAAAATCCTCTGGTGGCCGCACATGAGAACCACTGGTTTAGACGGTTAACTGATTGTAAAAATTACACTTCTCAATACATACATATGATAAATTACTATCGATAGCCGCCTTGTGTGTAGGATAGATCCACTGATTTGTTTTAGGCAGGGTTTAATCAAATTTTAAAAATCACCTGCAATAATTTGTCTTCTTAGTTCAATGAAAACAAATAAATATAACTGACAAAGTGTGCATTATTTTTGTCAGATCTCCACAACGTACCTATAGACAGACAGACAAAGTGACAGTATTCATCACTTTAACTGTCGATAGCCGCCTTGTATATAGAATAGTTGCGCTGGTAGTCATTAGCACTTTAGCAGCAAACTAAAGACATTATCAAAAAAAAATGTTTCATGGAAATATTATTGTCTATGGAGAATAGACAATTCATAGAGGAAGACGTAATATAATGTTTAATTACTGATGCCAATCTTCTAAGTTAGTCAGTCGGTTTGTATAATAACAACTAACTATTGCAAAACAGAGAAATTTTCTTTTTTTTTCTGAAGACTTTTTGCAATTTCCACTTACCAAGCCTGCAGAACGAATGACGTTTCGCAATAATATTTAAAAGAAGCACTTTTTCATTAATATACTGGGCCTAGCTGGAAATGTTCACGAGTGATTCTTTGACCACTATACTTCCTGGTGTAAGCCATATTTTTATTCATCAAATAGCTACCTATAACCTGAGACTTCTTCCGCGCGAAATAAGGAAATAAAACATCGGTGTATGAACTTATGTACGCGCATTAGAAGTTATACTTCTTTGGAGTAACAAAACAAAATCAAAACTTGTGATAAACTAGATTCTTTGACTAGCTCTTAAGGCTATACCTCAGCTGAGGCATGATCTAAAAAGATCGTGACTAGGCGATGCGCGGAATGCGGGTCGCGGGTGCAAATGACGGAAGCCAAAAGAAATATAATTTGTCATAAAAGTTCAACATGCGTCCTTTTTATGTTATGTTTATTATTATATTCGTAATAATAATAGTATATTCATTGACATGTTTTCTTTTTTAAGTAAATACGTAAAGTTTTTTAGTCATCTTTACACGATTTAAGAATATTTTTATCCGACACCACGACAAAACGAATCGACGTGCAGACGCCTCGACTATCGCTCTCCGAATGACAACGCGGCCGTAATTTCATTCAACATACAGTTGAAAATTATTTGCAGTTTCATTTATGTACGCTAAGGGCCCGCCGTTGGTTTATTTCTATACACTTTAACTTATATATTACTAAATTATATAATTATTTATCGTTTTTTTTATTTTTAAAGTAACAACTGCCGCTATGACGTTTAATAGTTTGTTTACGTAAGGAATTTCAAATGGCCGACAATAATAAATTCGCTGCCTAGGCAACGGAACAATTTTAAACTATAATATTATACTGTATAATCGCCACGATTGCAGTATCATACTGTGGCGTAAAGGTAGTGTGTTCGGCTGATAACCGAACAATCGGTGGTTCGGATCCAATCGAATGCGTTTTTTTTCGTGTGAAAAAATAAATTATGTGTTACATGTCACACGCCAAAAATACACTCTGATCTGATTTTCTAAACGCGCCTTAAAAAGTATAACTTCAAAAAGTAGATAAATAGGCATGGCCCCCACAATATAAAACGGGCCCCTCGACCAGAACCCCAGGAGGCAAACTGGTAATCAACAGCAGCGTTTTCCCAAATGGTGTTCAGCGGGGTAAAATTGAGGGTTTTCCTTGTATTTTTAACGATTTTTAATTATTGACATTGCTGGATGAAGGCCTCCCCAAGCTTTCTCCATCTCTCTCGGTCCTGTGTCGTTCGCTGCCACGTATTTCCGCCGAACTTTACCAGTTCGTCAATCCTGCGGCTTTTAGGGCGACCCTGTGGCCGTTTCGTACCCCTTGGGTACCACTGGATGACGGCATTTGCTTTCCTTTCGGCGAGCAATGTGCCCCGCCCATCTCCATTTCAGCTGTTTGGCAACGTCTATTACATCGCGTACTCTTGTCTGCTTCATAACCCATTCGATTATTGATATATGAATACTTAATTATTGAGTTGTCGGCATTCGGCATCATAATATTATGAAGCGCTGATAGCGACCCCTTTTGTGTTAGCCAAGTAAGTAAGAGAAACTTTTTTGTGATGTGTGGTTATCTCACGTAGCTGGTCGACTGCCACTCGTGGCACGCGACATGATTTCGCATGGCACGCGAATATTTTATTTCTAAAAAAAGTTATAACAAAAAAGTTTTACAAATAAATATAAGAGTGTAATATATATATAATATTAATAAATAATTACGAAAAATTTGTACCAATAATATTTACCAATCGAACCAATGGAAACGACAAAATTTATGCAGACAGATCACATTGTATAAATAATTTTGCAGGCAGATACTTTTCAAGAATAAACATTTTAAGAATAAGCACGCTTAATTTAAATTGCATACGTCAGTCTTTAGGTTTTATGCTTCGTATATATTATATTATTATGGCACTGACCTTAACAGGCGGCGGGGGAAGCCTCTGATTTTGATCGATTTATAATAATTTAACAATGCTTGAGACCACTGTAGCGAGAGAATGCCTCACCTGATCGGAGCAATTCTGGCGTCAATTTGTGCGTAACGAACCACCAAACAATAGAATTTATTTTAATTAACTATTTCTTTTATTCAACGAATAATTCACAAGATTTATGAATGTACCATTCTTTCGTACTCTTTTTCTATTGGTTAATAATAAATTAATACTTAATATAATTTCTCAGAAGTGTTTTTAAAAATTATGTATGTTCAATAATTAGAATGGTACATTCTTAAATCAATTCGTTGAATAAAAGAAATAGTTAATTAAAAATTATTAGCAAGTACGAGTAAGTTACATCATAAAATATTGGAAAAATCCGTGACGTCGGTTAGTAATTGAAGTAGTAGATACCTACTTTGATTTAATAAACAAAAACCGATTGCCAATAGTAGCTTGATCTGGAAGAACGCTGATGAGCAGGTATTAAAATACCAATAGCTAAAATCTGTCGTTATTAGTATGTCACCTCGTAGCATAGTGGACAATGCGCTGCGATGAAGATTCGATTCCTGCCGGGTGTTTTGAAAATGTTGACACGCGTACGTAAAAAGGTTCGCAAAACCTTGACGTAGAGAGACTGGGGAAGGCAAACCAGAGGAAGAACATCGGCGCGCTGAAGCGATCGAGAGGGGTGGAAAGTCTTGATCGCTCAACAAAATGATGACAAAATTCCAAGGTGGTCACTATCCTCAGTCATGAGGGAACGACCAATAAGAGAGATCATTATAACGTTATTTGAATCTTTGAATGCCTAGAAGATGAGACATTGGATTTCGGTCAATTTGAATTTCAAGTGAGTACCTAGCTTAATATAATATATTAATATATTATACTAGTGAAGTAGCAGGTTTAGTATGTTACGGGCAAAGTAGCAGGTAACTTTCCGGAGTCTCGCTTTTAATTGCCGGCCGTTACAAGTGAAAAATTATTCATGTCAATTCGGTCGCTGCCATTTTGATAGCCATTTTTAAGACAGGTGAGTTACGACGATTGACTCAGGGCGTCACATATTGTTATTTTGACCTAACATTTATTTTTTTTATGATTTTACCGAGGCTTTGACTGCGACTCGTTGTCATATCGCCTCTTCTCATCTAGAAGCGGATCTGCCGATCAGGTCCTCACTCCAATTATGTTAAAGAGCTGTACAATTTTGCCAAGATCTACCGTCTTACCACTGCACGGTACGGCTTGCCAGGGCACCTTTAAATTCGTCGACATTTTCAAAGATATCCGCAATTCGTGGCTGTACTCTGTGTCTTTCATAATATGTAGGGCACTGTACTGATATATGTATAATGTCCTCCAAAACATCACATTCATCTCAGAGCTGCGAATCGCTTCTTCCCATGAGGAGGATATCAAATAATCTTTTACCCATTGTACCCATCCTGTTCTTGGCCTCAGTATAAGCTCATTTCTCCTCAAATGAGACTCAACAAACCAGGGCACCAAACGTGGGGATGGTAGAATGGACTCCATTTCCCCTTTTCTAGGGATGCCCTGTGGTGAAAATCTATTCACATGCTTTGGCACTGACACTCACAGCACTGACTTAGACCATGTCCAGATGACGTGATTTGACTCGCGCGTAGAAACTCGCGCGGATTCCAGGTACATAAGACCTCATTGAGCCGTCCACATGTCATCGCAGCGTGTCACTTCTCGCACGCGGTCTAGACACAGGTGACCTCGTTGAGCTGTACACATGCACTCCGGCGAATCGCGGGGAGACACGCGTCATTTGGTCAAAGCTCTTAAAACATAATATAATAGGTGGTGCAGCTGGTTGGAATAAGCGGACAGCCCAATCATATCAGGTTACGCAGTTTCCTCGCCGTCATATTCTCAGTTTGAAGGATCATCATATCATCATATCATCACTTCTTCATATTGTCACATTGTGTTTGGTCTCAAGTAGTCCAAATAGGGCTTCAAATTCTTCACATTTATATATTTGTAATATGTTCTGTGAAGACACTCAAAAACCGAAGAGGCTCATCCTCAATATACTGGAAGCAATGACATTAATATGGACGAAGCATCTGGAAAAAAAATGACACTCACTTTTTTGTCGGGTCTGCCGAATGGCATAATCTGTTCTAACGCCATTACAATAAAAGTGATATTGCTATAAATTCCCGATGCTTTTTGTTGGGTCTGCCGAATGGCATGATCTGTTCTAACGCCATTACAATAAAAGTGATATTGCTATAAATTCCCGATGCTTTTTGTTGGGTCTGCCGAATGGTTCGGTTCGAACGGGTTCGCTCAAACGAACATTGATACTAGAAACACTGTTCTAACGCCATTACAATCAAGGTGATATTGCTATAAATTCCCGATGCGTGATATCGCATAATGGATATTGCGTGACGTCTACCTATGCACGTGCGAATGTCTCTATAAGTGAGTTCACTTGCTAGCTACTGTACTGAGTGGGTCGTCCATTAATAATGTCATTGACTGGAAGGGAACGTACGCGACGGGAAATTGAGGTGGTTCTAGGATAAGAGTTTTTATAACCTTCATTATTTTCAATCAACAATTTTTTTTAATTTAACGAATAATTCACAAACTTTAAGAATAGGTATAACATTCTAATTATTGAACATACATACTTTTGAAAACACTTCTCAGAAAATATAATATAACCAATAGAAAAAATCTTTTTGAAAAAAGTAAGACATCCTGCAGGAATCGAACCTGCATACCTCGGGTATCACGCCCACGCACATAGACCACTATGCTAAAAGAGGCATACTTAATTGCGACAAATTTTAACAAATGACTTTTAATATTCACTGAAGTGCTTTCCAAGTTGAGCTACTATTGGCGATCAGCTTTTGAATTTTAAATCAAAGTAGGTATTACTTTAATTACTTACTAACCGACGTCACGGATCACTCCAAGATTTTTTGTTGTAACTTACTTGAACTTCCTAATAATTTTTAATTAACTATTTTTTTTTATATTCAAGGAATAATTCACAAAATTTAAGAAAGTAACATTCTAATTATTGAACATACATAATTTTGAAAACAATTTTGAGAAAATATATTATATCCAATAGAAAAACTCTTTTTGAAAAAAGTATCCTTTTGGTGGGAATATATTATTTTCTCAGAAGTGTTTTCAAAATTATGTACCTTCATTATTGGTTGAAAGATTTTTTATATACTTTTCCTAAGTTTCTGTGCTATATGTGTATCTATCACGTTCTTGGCATTGAGGTAGGAAGGCAGTATCGCACAATCATTGAGTTTGTATGTCGAGATGTGCCACTGGGCGTCACGGAGTGTCGCCAATCGCATGTTAGGTACTTGTCACGCGCGAGGTATGCCGTGTGCCCAAAAAATTTGCCACATTCTATGTCTTCACACACTAATAAAAGAAAATTATTTAAACCCATTATTAAATTTATCACAGCTAGATTATTTTGTTGTAAATGTATTTTTTTTAAATCGTGTTTGCTCCTAGACAGACCTACTTTAAGGTGGTTCTTTGAAACGTTTTTCACGACATGTTATAGGTATCTACTATACAATACATTTTCCAAAATTCAACAAGACTACAAGTATATTCTCTATTTAAATTCCAAGGAACTCGGAAATAATGCGAACTGAAATACCTAACGGGTGTGGAGTAGAGGTGGGAAAACTGATCGATTTTGAAGACTAAGTATACTTACTACCAGTATAAAAAAATACTTAGTATCGAAACTTCTTCCAAAATACTTACTATTGTTTGGAATATTATAGGTGTAGAGCGTTTGGCGTGCAAAGCTATGTCAGTGCTTTTTAGAAGCCATCTTTACACAAGTTGTTTATATAATAATTATTATCCATTTACACAATCAAGCATAACATTTGAATTCGGTTTAAGTTCTAATTATAACACTTAAAAATCGAGAAACTCGACGTGACGAAACCATAGACGCATAAATACTTATCAGTCTCATACTCAACTGGAACTAAAACTAACTCCATATTTTTACTATAAAACGAACTTGTCACCATGTCTGTCCTTCATTATACCAACTTTACAACTGGGGAGAAAGGGAGAGCAAAGACGTCAATGACAGTTGAGTATATATATATCACGGCTCGACATACGTGTTTTATGCTATCTCGCTCGCGCGCATTTAATCCCAATAGTATTGAAAGTCTACTAACAGTACCAACAACTAGCGAGTCGCGGCGATGATCTCATCGCATGTGTTCGAACTTCGAACAAGTGTATTGGGCCACACGTACTGAGTATGGGTAGTAGCATGCCGAGACTTGAGTACACAAACTGGTGACAGTATTTCTAACTCACATGTGGTAAGGAGTAGCAGGTAACCGATCTCGAGTAAAGAATAATACGGGATAAACTTAAACACGTGTCAAGAATACGTCATACGTCGAATATTGACAACTGCTCTCGTTTTATGTATTGATATTGGTGTATTACACACACTATTGCACGTGCATAATGCGTGTTTCATTTTCGTAGGACACTCAAACATTCAAAACCCTGGCTGAATAGAGATTAATAGTCTAGACGTAGATACTCTGGATTCTAGAATATGGGTAGTATATTGTATTAAAAATATATGGTTTATTGACCCTAAGGCAAAGATAACTTGCACCAGTCGTATGTAGTAGGCAGGTATAACTACTGACCCCTTAATTTATTCCAAAGTCCACCCCAATGCAATTTCACCGCAATATCCACTGTGTACAGGTTGGTTTATTTTAACTACACCATTATGTTGCGATGGACGAGTGGTAAAGTGTCCGTTTACTAAGTTGCGTGTCTCGGATTCGAATAAAAAAATCTTTGGTAATATAATATTTAGTATAAACACCATTGTTTATTTAAGGATATCTAGCATACTACAATGGCCAAGCGGCTATTGCGTCGTTTTATAATGTAAGTAATTTCACATGTTGATTTTTAAGTTGTGCTTGGACTCGGATCTAGGAGCGGAATGCATAAACATTTGTCATAACTAAAATTTCCTTAGCAAAAAACACTATGCAGAAACATTGTCCTTAGTTAAGATCATTTCTATTGAAAATAATACCATATTCAAAAATTCTCTTTCTATAGTTCAGGTAAATTATTTAATAATTGTTAAACGATGACAAAAATATGACAACTGCATTTTATAAATGCAATAACTATAAATACATATTAATATTTAATTATAATACTCATATGTTTCCGTTATAAGTCATTATACGTGATTCCACAGGCACCGCAAGATATTTTTTTTAAGATTGTAACACTAGCGTCAAGTGTCATTCTTCACCTGGCATTTTGTATTTCTACGGGCTGGCGTATAAAAGTAAAATAATATTCTGCAAGTACATGCCAAACTAATTAACACTATCAATATCAATATTGAGATACATTGTTAAATGAATTTGAGTGTATGGACTGTTTTATAGACATGCGAATTTATTTTGACAGCAGCTGTCAGTGGTAAATGGTAATACAGAAGGGGGCGTGTTCATAACAAAAGTCGTATATGGTTAAGGATTCCTTAACTCTATACTCAGAATTGTCTATAGTTAAGTCATGCTTTTCGGCGACCTATCCTTAGGATCGAAATCTTAGATTGTGCATGCCGCTCTAGGACATAATAGGTTAAGGAACGAACAATAGACACAGATTTTTGGGTTAATCACGATTGAATATAGTTTAGAATCATTTATGAAAGGGTGATAATTTCTCGCGAAATAATCGTAAATAAAACATAATTGGGTGAATAAAGTTTGAATTGATTCCCAATACATATCATAGGGGTGGGTATCTATCCCAGATATAAATAACAACAAAAGTAGTCATGACGATGTGTTCAGTATTGTCGATTCATGGAATTTGCTCAAATCATTTATTTAATAATAAATTTAAGACTATACGCTGGGGCACGGTCTAAAACGATCGTGACTACGCGACGCGAAGCGAAGATTGTGCAATTGGCGCGCGCAGAACAAAACATAATGTGTCATATAAATCCAACATGCGTCCATTTAATGTTATATTTATAGTTCTATTACTAATAATAATAATATATTCATTGACATGTTTTCTTTTTCAAGTAAATGGGTAACGTTTTTTAGTCATCTTTACACGATTTAAGAATTAATTCCCCCGTCGCCATCACAAAATAAATTGACGTGTTCACAGCTCGACATTCGCTCTCCGATTGCCAGCCAGTCTGAAATTTCGTCGCACCTATAGTTGAAAATTATTTGCCGTTTCACTGAAGTACCGTCTTAATAGAAACACTACTGTTTATTTAACTTAGATCCCACGATGGCCGAGCGGCTACCGCGTCGGCTTATAATGTCGTGGGTCCCAGGTTCGAATCCTGAATCTGGCAAAATACACTTCATATTATTTTTCAATTTGTGTTTGGAGTCAGAGTAGATACCCATAATAATATTATAATCTTATTAGAATCGGACATGGTCAAATAAATAACAATACAGCTGATTATTACAGGCATGGCCCCCACATCCTGGAGCGGGCCACTAGGCTAGGATGTTTGGCGGACGCCCCTACTTATTGCCTAGGTTAAAAGCAGTGTGATGTTCTACAGTCAGTAGTGTTCATCAAACGGTATTCCGTATATTTTAGTGATGTTCTATGTTTAAAAAAAACCCCCCGAATTAAGTTTTCTGCATATTATTATGATTTATGAACCATTAATCGCAACCCCCTCTGGTGGTAACCAAGTGACATGCGACACTTCAATATTAGATAGATAGCCATTTTAATTATTCAGGAAACACTAAAAATAATTAAAATTATACAAGTGAATTAGCATTTAGTTATATCAATCACCATATCACATCAAATTGCATTTCACAACAAAATGTTTTAATTTTTTTTAAATAATATAATAGATTTCTGGTGTGTGTTTATCTCACAACTGGTCGACCCGCCACGCCGACCCACTATGCTGGAGCCCTGTCAGCTCTGACTTTGTGGGGGGCATGATTATAAGTGTTTATTTAAATATCAGAACCGTTAATACAGAAACACGCCCTATTGTGTGAAAGAAACTACCGCAGTGTTGTATAAAGGAGTAATAAATTTTCCTCGTCCCGGAAAAGGGAGGCTTTTCTTTCCTGTTACGTGTTTGTAATATACACAGCCTGTGCGAAGTTTAAGAACCCACATTCGGCTTGACTGCTTTTCTACTATTTGAGAAACCACTTTAAGGTTTCGGTAAATTATCTTTCGACAAATTCGTCATTTAGATTTTTTAATGTTGCATAGAATAGGTTGCATGACCACTCGTCTCGCATTGGTTTGAAAATCAACGCGAAGAAAACCAACGTTTTATGCAACAGCATCTGTAAATACCTGGGGGTACACATCATGGGAGATGGCATTTTGCAGAGAGAACTCGCTATCCGAATAGGAATGGCTGGAGCAGCATTCAGCTCGATACGGAGTCTCTGGGACTCATGACTGTACTCAGTCAAAACCAAATGCCACCTATTCGACACTTGCATTCTGACGGTGCTGCTTTACGGTAGCGAATCATGGCACCTTACGAAGGCTCAGAGCAACCGTATACAGTTCTTCGAAAATAGATGTTTGCGACGTGAGGTATGGTACTGGTATGACTTTAGGAGCAACGAGGAGATAAGAGAACGCACCATTCAGCCACTCTTCACGCTGAGAGTGAAGAGGCGACGTTGGACCTGGCTCGGCCACATGCTGCGGATGCCAGACGAAAATTTCAACTTGGCTTGTCTGTTTTTCAAACCAACCGGATTCCGGTGTCCGGCCGCTAAATACGATCTATAGAGTGTATACGGTGGAGCTACGTAATGCTGGTTTGACATGGAACGAAGCAAGAAGACTGGCGAGCAATAGGGATTCTTGGAGGCTATTACAATGAACATAACAAATTATAAATTTAAAGCGTTCACGACATGACATAAAATAAGTGTTAACAATTTTTCAAATAAAAATTACAGCCGAAAGTAAAGGAGTCTCCAAAATTTCTTCTGGACCCTCTCTACCATAAGGCCGTAATTCAACTGATGCGGGGCCCAAACGATAGATCTACTCTCAAGTCTGCTTTTAACTAAGGAATTATAGAGAATTTTTATTACCGTAACATCCGAAAAGACCCGGGAAGTACGCAAGACAAAGCCGAACATTTTTGGTGTCTTTTACAAATGGTATCCATATGACCACTCAAAGTTAGTTTACTGTCAATAATTGTAATGTCAAGATCTCTTACAGATGATAATCGTGAGAGAACTCTGCCATGCATCGAATTCGTTACGAGATTCGAACGTTTCGAGAGGTTACGTGCGACTGTCGCCAGGTAGATGTGCGCGGTCTTCATATGCAACACTGGATAGGCATTCCTAGAAGGTTTGATTTATGGTTGTGCGGCAGATGAGGCAAGTTCAGAGTGAGAGCCGGCTTAAATACAGGATGACGATGTACAAAATAAAAAAAAAACACGTCAATACGTCCAGTGACGTCCCTAGACAGAAGGCCGCCCCACCCTTAGGCTGCGCCAAAATGCCACCTCATTCTTTATACAGTATTTTTTATCATCCTTCCATGACTCCAATATTTAAGAAATATGTTGTATTGATACATTACTAACAAAATATAGACTATAATTATTCGCAAATCTGCTCGTGTCCTTTCTGGCCACCAAGGACGCCAAAGGGGAACGGAAGTAAACTAGACATCGCGAACCCAACAAAAAATATAGTCCTATTAAACCTTTTATGTTAATTAAAACATTATGTTTCCAACCAGTGCTGAATTTTTAATGGAAAGATATTTTCGTTATTACTACGTTTAGGTAGCTATTTCTCCTCGATTTGTCGCCCTTCGACAAACTGCCGCCCCCAAGCGACGCTCAATCTGCCTACCCTCACGGGATGTCACTGAATACGTCACATATCGTCACTGTTCTGGCAGAAGACACTAATTCGAAAAAATTACATATTGAGTTAGTTATACCAAAATGTTCCTTATTTAAAACTTTGCCGTCTGGAAACCTTCTTAATAAATAAACGGTCTTTATTTTAAAGTCATCCTTTTTACGATTTTTTAATAAACTCACATGATCGACCATTTCAAACATTTTAACAAGTCAAATTACTCAAAACTAGTATTCTCCAGTTAGTGTGTTCTGTCAGAACAGAGACGATATTTTCTTTTGATGGTCTTTCTTTATAAAATTCATGGCGATGTCAGCCGATTTCATATTGAAGGGTTAAAAAATAGAAATCAATCGAAAAAAGTTTGTATACGACAGATAACATTGTCTGAAAATAATGTTTTGGATTTCTACAATAAATAAAAGTGTGAATTTATTATAATTAAGTATGCTGAGATATTTATCTATTCAATTTCATCTATTCTTTCTATTTTTGCAATAGCCTATTTTAAATTGAAGAATGTCGGCCATTAATCGCCTTTTAAATTGGCCGACATTAAAAAAAACTATTTGAAACAAGTTTTTTTTAAGTTATTTATTAGGTCTCAAGGCGTGATAAAGTTCCCACTAATTAAGAATATTAACATAGAACTAAGTATCCAATAGATTTTAATCGGAAGAATTCTATTAAATCAGATAACCAAATTCAATAACTTAATAATAACATCACACGGTTCTCTAAGTGTGGCGCGTAGTGAATGGACTTAATACAATATAATTATCAGTAACGTCCCTAGACATAATGCCGCCCCTAGGCAGTGCCAACATGCCGCCACATTTTACATACAGTAGTTGTCTTTATATCATCCTTTCATGACTCTAATGTATAAGAAATGTGTTGTATGGATACATTACTAACAATATATATGTTACGCCGTATGTGTGAAATTGCGTATTACATGAAATCGGCAAAAGTTTGCCTATTTCATGAAAAATGCAAGCCCGTTGCCTTATTCATGAATTAGGCAAAATATCTGACGAGTGCGTGAATTCGGCAGTAATTTTTCTGCCTAGTTCATGCATTGGAAAAATTAGATGGACAAGATGACTTTTGACACAGTTTTATGGACAAGACGTATTTTTAAATTGGACGCAGTTTTTCAACCGTTATACTGGCTGCAAATAAATGACTACTATTGGAAATGTTTATAGAATATGTACGTGCCCCTTTGAATAAGCAATATAACTGCATATTCAGTTCATTTTTGGTCAAAACTGGACAAGATGAATTTTGAAAATTGGCGATATTTCAATTTGATTAAAAAAAAGAGAAATTTATTTTTTCATGTAAGTAGAGGTTCCATAATACACGTTTCACCATAACTACATTGTCCATAAAACATTTCGAAAATGCATAAGTCCATAAAACTTGTGTCAAAAGACATCTTGTCCATGACAAACCTTTATATATTTCAAAAACTGTGTAGGATATTTTAGAAAACGATGTGTTTTTCGCAAGCATATATTTATTTCAATTTGATTAAAAAAAAATAATAACATTGACACGATGGCCGCGCGGCTTAAGCGTCGGCCTATAGCGTCTTGGGTAAATCCGAATGGTCGAATCCTGGGTCTGGCAAGTACACATTTTTTTTCAATAATTTGTGTATGAGTCAAAGTATGGACATAATAAATTGACCAAGTGGCTGACATCCATTTTTCGTAAAAAAACAAAATCTGTAGAGGACATAATATGATCTTATTAGGATCGGATATGGTCGGAAAAAAAAATATTTTTAGAATAAATATTACACCATTTTCATCCTAGCGCCGG
Organism: Rhyacophila brunnea; assembly: GCF_057557595.1. Classification (NCBI taxonomy): domain Eukaryota; kingdom Metazoa; phylum Arthropoda; class Insecta; order Trichoptera; family Rhyacophilidae; genus Rhyacophila; species Rhyacophila brunnea. The sequence continues at coordinate 20,937,319 of NW_028232904.1, read as the reverse complement.
AGTGTAAAGTTATGAAGCATACTCTCTCTGCTACAAATACTCTACTATACTTATGGCTATACCTCAGTTGAGGCATGGTCTAAAAAGATCGTGGCTAGGCGATGCGCGGATTGCGAATCGCGGGTGCAAATGACGCATGCCGAACGAAATGTAATTTGTCATATAAATCCAACATGCGTCCATTCAATGTTCTGTTTATATGGCAACTTCGCCGCCAGACTCCACGAGTTTGGCATGATAGTAGACGGGCCGGGTTGTACCTGCGGGCATGACCACCAAGATGTTGAACACATCCTCTGGGATTGCCCGCTTATGGAACTCAAACGAGCGGAGCTGTTTGCCAGGGTCCGTCCTCACACGGGTCCAATTGGTCATGAAGATCTGATAGCAACCGAGGCCAACTTTGCGGCATTCGAGAAATTTGCAGCGTCGTATGGGGAGCGGGATAGTCCCGACTCTTCTGTAGACTCATCTATTTCAATTCGTGACACTCAGTATGCGGGTACACAAAGCGCTTAACGTCAGTGGACAGCAGAGCCAGTCCAAAAAACAAAAATTTTCTTTCTTAACTTTCTTTTTTAAGCACTACGGTGCATGTTTGCAGCATCAGTCCCGTGCGGCTCCGTCTCGGGACGGAATGAGCACTTATAATCACTTCTTTCAGACACGTTTAAAGCGTCATAGAAAGCGGCCGTGCATATCCACGGCTGTGTATATATGACGGGTGGTGGTGGGCACTTTAACGTATGTTCTATTAGTAACAATAATAATATATTCATTGACATGTTTTCTTTTTAAAGTAAATGGGTAACGTATATAGTTATCTTTACACGATTTAAGTATTAATACCCTCGTCGCCATCACGAAACAAATTGACGTATTCACACCTCCACGTTCGCTCTCAGACTGCCAGCGAGTCCAAAATTTCATCGCGCCTATAGTTGAAAATTATTTGCCGTTTCACCGAAGTATCGCCTTAATTGATTTATCAACGCGAGACCCACTTTGAGAGACGCCGTGTTTAGAAAGCGGTCCAGAAAGTTGCCATTATCTTAAATTCTAATCAAAATAAATCTAATGTAAAGCAATAAGTTTATAATATAGAATGTCACGACATCCATTAACGCAGTAATACAAGATTTAATCTGTATTTAAAAGCGGACGACATTGTCTGCGATAAACAATTTATGATTATCAATCCTGCATAACACGTCAAAACACAAAGAAGTATCTAGGCAGTGACGTCCCGTAGGGGTAGGCAGATTGAGCGTCGCTTGGGAGCAGCAGTTGCCCAAAGGGCGGCAAATCGAGGAGAATCATTAGGTATATAACTACTTATATAAAAATCTACATAAACTTAATTATAACGGAAATATCTTTCCATTAAAAAAATAACGTCACTGGTTGGAAACAAAGTGTAGGTACTATAAAAGTTTTAACAGGACTTTATTTTTTGTCGGGTTTGCGATGTCTAGCTTACTTCCGCTGTCCTTGGACGTCACGTTCTTCGTGAACAGCAATGACACATGCATACCTAATTCAAAATTTATCCAAATATACCACTCGCGAGTTTATGAAGTTGTCAGGTGTATTTTTAAATGTACCTATCTGAAGCCGTAGGCACGCAATATCAGTGGCGCACCCAGGGGAGGAGCCATGGGGCCCTGGCACCCCCCAAACATGAAAATTATCAGAATGATTTTAAACATTGAAATTGAAAGCTATAAACTATACCTTGGGCTTGGACAAATAAAAACACAGCAAAAAAATGATTTTAATTTCTAACATAGAAATTTCGAAACACTAATGTCGGGTTTTTTTTAGAAACCCAGTCCTTAATGGAACTGTCAAAAACATCTCGGCATCCACCCGAATTCCGGAGTGGTGTAGGTCATGGCTGGGGAGGGCTGACAGGGTTCTAGCCTGGGCGCCCGGGCTGTGGGGGTCCCGGCGTGTCGGGTTGACCAGATAAGTGAGATAAACACACATCATAAATTAGCTTTAATAGTAAAGAAAAAAAGTCGCCTGCGGCGCTATTATACTTCATAGCCATGAACATTTTAGATAATATAATTGTGCAATATATTTTCTGACTATTATGTGTCAATACTTGACAGCTCCATTATTAAAGTAGATATATTAAAAATCGCCAATAATTCACTGTATAAGTACCCTTAATTTGAACTAAAACACAATTTGAAAAACGTTAATTTAGTATTTCACACTGCCTTTAATCTTAGCGGTAGGTAGGAGGCCCGCCAAATATCCTAGCCTGAGGGCCCGTTTCAGGATGTGGGGGCCATGGTGTAGGTACACCGAGTGCAATAGACAAAAGACCGCTAACGAGAAATTAGGCTGTGTTGTGTTGAGTAGGTTTGTGTATAAGTTAAATGCACTAATACCTTTTTTGTCCATTTTCAATTAATATTTTGGAACCTCAATATTAAAAAAACAAAAATCGACGATAAACATTCGGCGAAAAGAACGACTACAACTACTAGTCAGTGGTAGTGTAAGTCAAAAGAACATTTTTTTCAGTGGAATTCGGCATAAATATTGTAGCTCTCTAGACCAAGCGAGTAGCACAGCCGATAATATTTGAGTAATATTTTAGCATACTAGGCGCACATGTCCAGCATGGTCGCTGTTGGTCACTTCCAATCCACCAGTCGCTTGTGAAACGCTCAACGGTTACCGCCGTTATGCCTCCAATTTAATAAAACTAGGAGAAACTGTACAAATATAACGCCGTGTATTGTGAACATATGTAAAAATAATTATATGAAGAAGAAAAAAAGCCTATGGGACTAATTTAAATTCTCCTCCTTGGGCCCCCCCAATATTAAATCCTGGGTGCGCCACTGCGCAATATTGTCTATTGAAGATGAATGAAGACGAAGATGGCATCTAAATTAGACTTAGTAGTATGTATTATTAGCAATGTATCTATACAACACATTTTTTAGATATTGGAGTCATGAAAGGATGATAAAAAGTACTGTATAAAAAAATGTGGCGGCATTTTGTGTAGGAACGTCTTTGTATCTAGGTAGGTTTATTGGAGATGTGACTACCTGTAAAGGTACTGGACAATTGACGTATTTCATTGTTGTAAAGCAGGGTTGGCGAATCTTTTTACGTACGCGTGCCAAAATTTCCCAAATAATATTTCCCTATACTCTCGACGTGCCGGGCAGTTTTTCATGAATAAAAGTAGTTTTTAAGAATGCTATTTAAAAATGATTATGTTCTAGATACTACTCATAGAAGAGTCCGTCAAAATCAATGACATTATTAATGGACAACGCACTCAATACAGTAAGTAGCTAGCAAGTAAATTCGCGCATAGCGACATTCGCACATGTATAGGTAGACGTCACGCAATTTCCATTATGCGATATCACGCATCGGGAATTTATAGCAATATCACCTTTATTGTAATGGCGTTAGAACAGTGTTTTTAGTGTCAATGTTCATTTGAGCGAACCCGTTCGAACCGAACCATTCGGCAGACCCGACAAAAAGAATCAGGAATTTATAGCAATATCACCTTTATTGTAATGGCGTTAGAACAGATTATGCCATTCGGCAGACCCGTCAAAAAAGTGAGTGTCATTTATTTTTTCCAGATACTTCGTCCATATTAATGTCATTGGTCAAAATGGATCTTTGGACCTGAAGTTAATGTAAGTGTATATACTACCATATTTTGATAGTACATGGATCAATTTAAATAAATAGTCGAAACATAAAGTATATTCAGTCTTTATTAATATTAGCAAATACCTCTTTATACCGCTGAAGGAACTGTCAAAATGGACATGATTCACATTCTTATCTATACTAGTATTGTCTTGTATGCAGTAAATTGTAGAGCTACGATTGTGATATTAACACACAGTATAGAAATCTGTTTTATCTAGCCATTGAAACAAGATCAATCTAATTTTATGAAAAGTGGACTTGATCCATAATTATTGTGAGCCACCCATATCATAACATACCTACAGCTTTATCACTTTTTTCAATTACGTCATACATTTCGGTCTACCAATTTCTGTCTGCCAGAATTACTACTACTAGCTCCATATTTCTTATTTGGTGCAGCCATTTTTATGGGTAGAAGTGAAATTGATTATTAATGTATTAATTAGTTTGGTTCTTTATGCACAAATTGACAGCAGAATTACTCCGATCAGATTAGTCATACTCTCGCTATAGTGGTCTCAAGCAATACAAATCGATAAAGATGTTCGCGGCACGGCATCCCCGCCGCCTGATGAAGTTAGTGCGATAATATTATATATGACGCATTAAGCCTAAGGATCGACCTATGCAATTATATATTTACGTTAAACGTAGGCAATGCTTACTGTTGAAGAGTATCTGCCTGCTATTTTATACAATAAGATCTGTCATTTATTATTATATAGGTATTTTTTCTCTTCAAACGCGTGCTATAGGTTCGCCACCACTGTTGTAAAGTATGTTAAAACCATGATTTTCCGAATCACTTAAAGTAACGAAAATCACAGCACTCGTGGCCCAGATTTCGCGAAACGGTAGCGTGCGCAGGATTTCCGGCAAAAAGTGTAAAATAAAAACTAAAAGGGCGCTAGGAAATGGTTCATCTGCATATTGACATATTTTTATTTACAAAAATTATACATTTTACACCGATCTTTTAACTTTGGACTCAAAAGTCTAAAATTCTTCTTCTTTGGGGTCACCTCTATGCTTGGTTCCCAAATGGGGGGGGGGCTGACAAGACTCTAGCCTGGGGCCCCAGACTCAGGAGGGCCCCGGCGTGGCGAACCGACGAGATAAGTGAGATAAACACACATCACAAATGAAGGGGTTATTACAAGACATTGATATGCCACAGAAACATAGTTTGGAGATATGAGCAATTTAATGTTCTTGTTCGTTCGCTATTGTAACAGGAAAAATTACTATCCTCATTAAAATTATCGATATATCTCACATCTAATTATACTGTTTGGAGCAGAAGGCATGGATGACTGACCGATATCAATTTTGACTGGCATGGCATATCATATTATTATTGTTATAACCATTTTTTAGCAAAATTTGAATTTGTAAGAACTACACATTGATCATAATTATTGAAACATCAGTGTATTTTTTTTAAAGTGTCTTAAGTAAAACGTGAGTGTATGCCTATGCCCTGGGAAATGGTTTTATGCAAAATCAACAAATTCATAATTATGTGGCATATCATTGTTTTGCGATAACCCCTTCGAATTTGCTCAAACAGTATAAAAAGTCGCCTGCGGCTCTATTCTCCTTCAATAATGTTATTATTTAAAATTATGTGCTTTTACGATACTATTTTTAATTATGTATCCGATACTTAAGAACTCCATAATTCAAATGGATCTATTAAAATATACAAAAAAAAACACTAATCGATAGACACATTAATTTTACCGCGCACACCATTTGGAAAACGCTACTGTAGGCAGAGTTTCCCAAACTTTCGATATCTGTGTACCTTGTTGTTTCTATAATTTTCGTAACACTGAGTACCCCTCGTCAAAAAAAAATGCATATACTTTAATAACGATCAAAATATATTTATTTTTTCCATTTTTAGTACACAAAAAAAATAATAATTAACAAAAAAAAATCATTCATAACAAAATACAAATCAAAGTTACATATCACATTCATTATAATCAATGAGAGGTATGAAATTAATTGTTTATGTTGAGACAGGTCATCATAATTTGGTTGCCTGGTTGTTATTTTAATCTGAGATGCGGTTCCACATCCAAAAGCCTGTTCCTTTTTTTGTCTACAAATGCTGAAAAATCAACTTCACATAGATATGAAGTTGGAAAAGGCATGATGTATTTCAGGACTTTCCCTGTTAAAACTGGATACACATGTTGCATTTGCAACCAGAATGATGCTAAAGTACACTCCTTATATTTATTTTTCAAGAATCCGTCTGAAGCTAATTCCAACAATTAATTATTGCTCTTCTTCCACATGCGATAAACCTTCTAGCATGGATGTTTTATTGATGTCCTATTAATGTTTATTGCACCAGGTGCAGCCAAAGCCCGGTGCAGCGCGTACCCCTACCAAACTCTTCCCGTACCCAAGGTGGTACGCGTACCACAACAAGGGAAACACTGGTGTAGAGCATCAAAGTGCTTTTATCCTTAGCGATAGGTAGAGGGGCCCTCTTCAGGATGTAATTTATTTTTAAATACGCTAGCTGATAATAAATTCACAGACTATTCTCACAGTTCAAATACTTGAAGTAGGTATCTAGACTCTAGACGTGTATAAACCCCAACGGGATATTGACAATTCGTTCACCCGGAAAATTAAGCAAATTCAGCAGATTTAATTCGATTTATTATTCCGACATTTTTTTTATTTCTTCAAGTAATCGGTTGATTTAAATAAAATTTGCAGGTAGATGATTATCATAATAAATTATTATTACAAACAGACCGGAGTTAGGAATGCAACGCGGCTGGTCAGGAGGCAGGTGCGCGCTAATGCGAAACCGGCGCTGACCTGAACCGACCCTGAGTCGAAAAAAGATTCATAGATTCGGCAGCTTGGAAGGAACGCGGGTTTATAAAATAAATATTGCATTGTTTTACAGGACACTCTCGCGTCAGCCAAGAATATCTGGCCAGCGGTGAGCAAAAAAGGAAAGAATATGTACCTACATTGTACATTGTTATCCAAGCAGGATCAACAGTGACGTCCCGTGGGGGTAGGCTGATTGGGCGTCGCTTGGGGGCGGCAGTTATTCAAAGCGCGGCAAATCAAGGAGATTCGTTAGATATATGTATAAATAGCCACATAAACTTAGCAATAACGGAAATATCCTTCTTTGTGGGTTCGATGTCCCACTCGGGGTCACCACTGTTGGTGTTGTCCTTCTGATGATGGAGAGGTCGAAGATGTATGCAGGGGCGAGTTTTATTAGGCGTAACGGTTGGTATTACAATAGTGTGTTACAGCAGTTATGTTACAATACTAAACTTATGATAGGTACGGATCCGAGGTCCGCATCTCGGTACAATCAGATGTTGGGCGAAGCGATATAGAGACTGCAATGGTAACAGACTGGAAACGTATATTCGAGTGACATTTTGATAAATCATTATTCGTAATTTATACAGTCAAAAGTAATACCTAAACAATATATTCTAGTACATAATTATATTGAACGAGTCAGCGGTTTAAATACGAGTAGCTGTGAATTTTATTTATTATTACAGTCATATAAACCCGAAATCCCGAAACTTTCGGGATTGATTTTTTTATCAATGTTTATGGAAATAAAATAAAAACGAAAATATAACAGAAAAAATACTTTTAATAACAGATAACTACATTAGAAATAAACTGAGTTTGAATGAAGTTTGATTTATACCCATGTGTAAGTTGCCGATTCATTTTATTTTTTCACATAAATTAATAAAAACGAGAAAGATTGGAAAAAACAATGCTTTGCACTATACACGTTTTACGGCAGTTTCATATTTAGCTGACTAATTAGATTTATGAAGCGGAAAGGTCATAAGTAGGTACACCATGATTCACTTTACTACTTTAAATCTCGCTAACCTATTCATTAAATCTTTACTATCAGAAACAGCAATCTCATATTAAATTCACATTATTATTTATATTACAATATTATTTACTCCATTAAACTTATGTATTTCCAAGGTTGAACGTACACAATATTAACAATAAAAATGTCTTAAATAGTATAAATTATACTAGAATTATTTTTGACCGATTTTATCAATGTTATTTGTAAATTTAAAAAAATTATATTAACTATGGAAAAAATGCCGATCCCGGGATTGTCAAATTGTAATCCCGAAATCCCGGGATGAGAATTTTGGCTCGGGATTGGATTCCCTAGACGTCATAACTCTAATTCGAATACATACATAGAAACAAGAACTTTACTAGTAGGTACTGTCTTTTTGACGCGGGTGAGTGGTCTTTAATGAGGTGCATTGGCCGCGAAATAAAACAAACTATTCTAGATTGACTCATCCAATTTGTAATTTCTAAATTACTTAAGTAACATCTATTATAGAATACTGTATAGTTTAGATATTTTTACGGGAATTATTGGCTTCAAGAACTGTTTCAAAACTGATAGAGATTAACTATTATAAGATTGTTTATTATAACATCGAAACACCTCCGGAATTAATATTTATTCAGTCATTAAAGATAAATGACGGCAGAACAAGTCAAGATTCTTTTTATTGTCTAAAACTCTTTCTTTAAGCACCAAGGTGCATGGTTGCTACATCAGTCCTGTGCAGCATCGTTTTGGTACAAGGAAGTGTGGCACTAAATCTTTTCTTTCTGACACGAGTGTAGCGTATGGAAGGCAGCCGTACACATACCGCGGCGGGAATGGGACAACTGGACGCCAGGACAATTGGACGCCGCACAGTCGTAGACACGTAAACAGAACGTAGACGATGAATTTTTATCAGTTTCTATCTACTACTTAGTAGTAGTTTTAATTCATTTTACTCTTAACATAATGTTTTTTATTGCGGATTGAGAATTACCATGCCTAAGGCATTATATAAAAATAAAAATCTCTTTTTTCGTTGGAACTTAAACATATGCACGATTAAATCATTATTTACGTGTGCATATTGAAATTCCCACAAACTATTAAATCATTATGATAATAATTTAAATATAAATAATAATATTAAATATTTTTTTTAAGTACGTATAAGTACTTAACTTCTATTTATTTTTGAATTGCGTAGCGTCCAGTTGTCCCGGTGCCAAATCGTCCTAGACCCTACCGCGGCTGCATATATATGGCGGGTGAAGATGGGCTAACTCAAATCATGTTTTGAAATAATATGATTACGTCACGGCCGCCGTCTTAATTTATAGTTCCCCACGAGCTGTCAAATATCGAGTGGCTTGTAGCAGCTAGTAGTATCATAATATATGTTTTACTGCAATCGCAATGACATGACTAATACAATTATTGTAGGTTATGTTGATATGTCTGACGTGTCAATAAAAAAAATATTGGTTTCTAGCGTATCCGTTAGCACGAACATATCCGAATTTGACCGATATGTCTACCAACCTAAATTTTCTTGGTATTACGAATACACCAAATATTGTAGATACCCGTCGATAACTCCTTGCGTATGGAATGCCTTTCGTGTTAATTTAGACCAATGAAAATAAATGAAACTTGCTAAGTGATAGATAACTGTTAAGAATATCTGCGCAGGTGTTTATCGCATTTGACAAATAGATAACCACACTTAGCACTAGAAATGGATATCTTCACGTCCGCAATAAGACGCCGCATTTTTTTAAACGCAATAAAATTGGCCTTTGTAGCGACCAGGTTGAACGGCAATATGGGCATAACAACTGGTTGGACCGACTTTTATTTGCATCCTGTAGTTTTTCGCCATGTGGATATGCTGGTCGGGTGACAAGCCTAAACTCAAAGAACTTCAAATCTCCATTGAACATAGAAGGAATAGATATGTATGCCTGCCCTTGGTGGAAGCACCCCATGTTTGCTGCCGCATCCAGCGTCATTTAACATAATATTGTCTGCTTCCTCACAACGGCCTTCTCACCATTGAGGACCATCATGGATGCACAGCGTACCTGTATGTACCGCATACTCTATTACATGCGTTTTTTATTCGAAAAACATAATGTGGCAAACATAATATGGCCGAAATAATGGTTTTCTAAAGAAAAATGGCACACAACAGTGCATTTTGTCTTTTCACAACTGTATTTTGAAACAACCCGCCATTATATGTAGTTATTTATTTACGTAATAGTGCATTTATTTCCTTGCAAATCTGTCTCAAATTATTGCGTTCCGTGTCTCATACTTGGTCGGGAAAGAACGGTGTAACTATCAAACGGTCTAACCTCTTGTTGTTAAGTGTGTCGAAGTCATCACTCATCACATAATAAACTTGCTAAATTAAATGCCGGGAAGATAATGACAGCTGATTGTGATGATGATTTGAATTGTGTGAAAGACTGCTGTCATTACGACAGCATGCAGAAGATTTACTGGAAAAACAATCGTGAATACACGAATGTGAAAACCAGAAGTAGACCATATCCTGGACGCGTATTGCCAAATCCTGCTTGTTAGAAATTGTAGCGACTAAATCGATGACGCAACCTTATTATTCAGTGAAGCTGCACTCGTACCAATCACGGAGGTTATTAAGCCACGAAATGCGGCGCCGTCCTCTGCTACGCTTCCCATCGATCTTTCCTTGAATGACAAGTTCGGGAATGCCGTATTTTTGTCCTCTCATAATGTGGCCGAGGTACTGTAGTTTCCTGGTTTGGATACTACGTAGAACTTCTCGGTCCTTCCCCATTCGATTGAGAACTTCAACTTTGTCACCCAGTCAGTCCAAGGATTTTTGAGGATGAGTCCACTGAACTGTTCCGGGTAGCAGGCGACAAAGATAAGATCGCCTTGATGGTGGCCGACCTCCGCTAGGGGAGGGCACAATAAGAACAAAGAACCTTATTATTACAACGTTTTTATTCGCTCGTATTCTTGTTTGTCCGACGGTTGTTTGTCCAGTACAAATCTTGCAATCGATTTTTAGCTAACTTCCAGACTAGCTAGACATTTGAAACTTTTAGAATATATCAGAACACGATGCCAATGCATTCTTTTAATACTGTTAGCCATCTTTAAGCAGAATTGAATTCATTTTCAGTTAATTCTGTTTTGTATGAAAAGTTATTTCAGAAAAATCCGTAAAAAGTAAAAGACTATTATTGGTTGCTAAGGGGGTGGTCCTAGCAACTAAATTATTAATATATACGTGCGTTACTATGGAAATCAAAATGAAATGTCAAAATGACATTTCAGTATTCTATATTTATTCAGTATTTCTATCAAGTACAAAAAAAGTATTTATCAATACATAGAATTGTCAAGTTTATATGATTCAACAGAAAATTTAAAAACGTGATAAGTATATATTATAAAGTTCTTTTTATCTTGTAATTATTTCTAATTAGAAGAAAAGTATCGAACTCCCTTGAATATTAATGAGTGAGTGAGTTGATTTATATTCGTCATTTTGACATTTCAGTGTTCTATATTTATTTGTTTGTTTGTTTTTTATTTACTTCATATCAAGTACAGGTTTGAGCATATTGAGCATAATAATTCAACAGAAAATTTAAAAACGTTGTATATAAAAAGTTCTTTTTATCTTGTAATTATTTTTTTAAATATTGCATAGAGTATAATATGCTTCATAACTTTGCACTCCGGTTCTAGGATGAAATTGATGTAAGTAACATATTCTAAAAATATATTTTTTACGTAATATATTATTATTTATTTAGAAAAGAGTATTATGGCATTACAGCGATTGGCCAATGCGCCATAATACATAATAAATACAAATTATAAAAATGACTTAATTACAAATAACAACCAATATAACAATAAAGTAGAGTCTGTCTTCTATAAGCTGGCGTGTGGTTCCCCCCCCCCCCCCCGCTTCAGCATTCAGCACTGCATTCCATCTCGTTTCCTCCCATTGAAAACTTGCAACAGTCAAACGCGATGGCACAATGCTTTCCGTCGTAACGTGAACGCCAGCTCATAGAATACAGACTATATGTGCTCACGTAGATGTTAAACGTGTGGTTTCCCCCTCCCCCCGCTTCAGCATTCAGCACTGCATTCCACCTCGTTCCTTCCCATTGAAAACTTGCAAAAGTCAAACGCGATAGCACAGTGCTTTCCGTCGTAACGTGAACGCCAGCTTATAGAATTCAGACTATATGTGTTTATGTAGATATTAAAGTAAAATGATAAATACAATTATAGATATTATAACCTATTTCCATATTCAACCTTTATGGTTCCATCAAATAAGTTAATCGCACGATACACAGCATCATGAAACATCACATCCGTCCTGCGATGGGACATGAAGACCGTAGAGTTACGAGTAATATTGGTGGGAATATGAAAATTAATATGTGCAGTATATACGGATTGTAAATGAACCCACGAAGAAGTAAGTCACTCTTCGGGTGGACAAGGATTGCATTGATACCATACCCAGAAGAAAATTAGTCGGAAAATTCATTTTATTATTATCATAATGAAAAAATCCGTTTGTCCTTAAGTAGAGAAATCTAAGAAATCCAACTAAATTGCGTGGACGGATCAGTTAGGACGAATCACTTGTATTAATGACTCTTAAACCACGCTCATTAGATAACCACTTGTGGATGCGACCATGGCCCCCACATCCAGAAGCGGGCCCCCAGGCGAGGATGTTTGGCGGCCCCCCCTACCTATCGCTAAGGGTAAAGGCAGTGTGACGCGCTAAAGTAGCGTTTTCCATTGTATGCGGTAAAATTAAGGTGTATTTTTAGGGATATTTTGTATATTTAATATGTACATCCATTTGAATTATGGAGTTGTCGAGTATCGGCACACAGTTAAAAATTGCATCGGACAATCAAATATTTTAATTATTAATAATTATTGAACTAAAATAGCGCTGCAGGCGACTTTTATTTACTATTAGAGCAAATTTGTGGTCTGTGTTTATCTCACTTATCGGTCGACTCGTCACGCCGAGCCCTTCCTGAGCCCGAGCCACTAAGGCTAAAGCGCTGTCAGCCCCCCCCCCCCTTGTGGAGGCCATGGTTGCGACAGCTCGCAATAACTCGTAGGTGAACGCCCTTAGTTAATACCTGCAGGCCAGATGTGATTAGACTCAAAGTGCAGTGTCTGGGTATGGGGAATGTACCCGGAAAATTCGATACAGTAGCGGTTTAAGCGACGAGAGGCTATAAGTAGTAGGCGGGGTAATTGTGGAGATATTATGAATATTTTCCCAAAATGTACCCCCCAAACCATTTTTTTGTATGCGCGCCTGGTAATTATAGCTTTACACTTATGGCGAAGCACAGTTTTATATGCATTGTTGTTGTCAATGACTTATGGCCCATATAGCGAAATAAAATTGTCAATTATTAGGATAGTTAATTGGTGCAACCTAACCTAACCTCCTGTAGGTATAACTGATTTTTTTAAATAGTTTTTGACCAACTCTCTTCTAAATGTTTTGACCGTATGCTCCGCCTGAGGTCGAAGTTAATATGTAGTTAGTAATTACACGAATAAAATGCTTACTTCCAGATTGAAATGAATTTCATAATACCTAATACAATTATTAAAACTGTGCTAAATAATATTTTCCGGCAATGTTGTCAGCATAAATTAAATAATTCCATTCGGTTATTTTATTTTCCCACACAATTTATTGTTATTTTTTTTTTAAATATATTGCCTGCCGATAGTAATTATTATTTAAATATTTTCTATTATTTTTGTTAAGTAAATACTTGTAAATGACGTGTTTAAATATATTTTTTTTAAATATCTTTGCATTACAAGCGTGCATAGAGAAATTTAATTATTGTCAATTGTTTATTATTAGTTTGCTCGGGTCAAAAACCTTCGCGCCGATTGCATTTATTATTCTAAATTCGAAATTTGCATTTATGGCTATTGTATAAAAAATAAATGGCAGGTGACATGTGCGTGGAAATGCATAATATGTACAAATTATTGCCTTCTATAGCTGATTACGAAGCAGTGATGTACTATATTAGTTTGAGGTAGTTGTATAGGCGCCAGTGGCGAAGGGTGGAGGAAGGCTGTGGAGATCCGACATAAATAGTGCATACTGAACTTTGTCAGTCATACTTAAATGTTAAATTATACAATTAATTTTAGATGGTATTAGTTCAATAAATTAAACCCTGTCCAAGCCGTCCCGTTGCAAAGTAGGGAATAGTCAAAAAAAACGAACAATACCTACATTATATAATTTTCACGACGAATGGGAAACTGTGTTTCTTTATATGTCAGAGTGGTAAATTACTGTCAATTTTGATTTTGAACACAGTCTACTTTAAGCTGGACATGGCTGACATATAGAGCAACAACACAATGGGTTTTACAAATTACTAACAACCATTTCTCAGAAGATGTTTATTAATACAACCTCCAATTTGAGGGTGCCCATATAGTCCGTTTTAAAAGAAAAATATCAAAATATATCTAACAATATCGTAAATAAAATTAATATCGTAAAAGATTTTTAAGGTTTTCACCACGTGTTCTCCCTTTTTCATTCTCTCGTTGTTGGATCCTTCTGAAGAGATAATGTATTGATGGAATGCATGGCCCCCACAAATGGGGGCTAACAGGGCTCTAGTCTAGGGGCCCGGGCTCAGGGGGGGCCCGGCGTGACGGGTCGACCAGATAAATGAGATAAACACACATCTTAAATTTGCTCTAATTGTAAAAAAAGTCGCCTGCGGTACTATTTCACTTCAGAGTTATTACCATTTAAAAATATATGGTTTTTGTGATGTTTTGAGTGATACTTGACAACTCCATGATTCGATGTGTTAAAAAATCGCTAAAAATACACTGAATATTATTTGACCTCGAACACCGAACACCACTGTAGAGCGTCAGACTGCCCTTTAACCAAAGCAATAGGTAGGGGGGCCCGCCCAAGATCCTAGCCTGGGGGGCCGCTTCAAGATGTGGAGGCCATGATTGGAGTGTAATGTAAGGTGTATTAATGCGAAACGTTGAGAAAAGAAGAAGGAAGAACACGCGAAGGAAGCTCAAAAATCTATTACGACAACATAACGTGAAAGTATATATTATAATATTATATAACATCATAAAATAACGGACTGTCATAATATGTATCGAATGTTAAAAGGCAAAAGGACTTAACCCACACAAATCAAATTTTACAGGAGATACAAAAAGTTTTTGTTATTATTAACTATTTCTTTTATTCAACGAATAATTCACAAGATTTTAAGAATGTAACATTCTAATTATTGAACATACACAATTTTTAAAACACACATGAGAAAATAATATAGCGAATATAGCCAACATTTTTTCTATTGGCTATATTATTTTTTCATGAGTGTTTTCAAAATTATGTATGTTTTTGTTATGGTTGTCATAGTTAAAATATAATAATTACAAGATAAAAAGAACTTTTTATGTACCACGTTTTTAAATTTTCTGCTGAATCATATAAACTTGACAATTAGGTAAGTATATATTAATAATTTAGTTGCTAGGACTCACTTAGCAACCAATAATAGTGAGTAGTAAATATTACTTTTAACGAATTTTTTCCGAAACATACAAAACAGAATTAACTGAAAAGGAATTCAACCCTGCTTAAAGATGGCCAAAAATATTAAAAAAAACGCATTCCCGTCGTGTTCTGATAATTATATTCTAAAAGTTTCAAATGTTTAGGTAGTCGGGAAGTTAGTTAAAAATCTTGGACAAACAATAAAAAATCTGTACGGGACAAACAAGAATACGAGCTAATAAAGACATGGTAAAATAGAGATTAAATTGCTCATGTTTTGTGCAGATAATTTGGTGTTTTATTTTTCCAATCTGATATTAATTATTGGATTAAAGAAAACCAAACAAAAATGATAGTTATGTCTTTTTTTCCACTTGACTTCTGTTATAAAAATACAGGCAAAATTTAGATAATAATTCGGCATTTGCAACATAAATTCTTTGGGCACAACGTTCATTTTAGTCGTGTGCAATATAAAACTAGGTATGCAATAAAACCTATTTTGAAAAAACTGAGAGTTAAATCCTTTTGTTTCTCCACGGTCGATATAATAAATGACATAATAATAATATATCACTGCAGATAATATTATACTCTGTCTAAAATTTAGTCTCCAAGACTCTTTCTTTCAAACTATCATCACAGACAGCAAGCTCACGCAGCATAACTCAAACTAGGTTCAAGTCATAATAGAATTAGTCAGCCATTCATGATGAGGGTTAATTCAGCGTCAAGTTTATCATTACAAGAGAAAATAAATAATCTCGTGATGCGAAAAATTGGCGTGGCCATCTGACAGCGCGACTAATAAAGGCATTATCGAATTGGTAACAGTTTGTTTTCGATTATAATAAAAATATGAATTATAGTTTTCTTCCCAGAAAGATTTCGATTGGATAAAGTCATCCAATATGCTAGGCTCAAAATAATATGCATGTAGGCTGTCATCTAGTTACTATCCATTATCAAAATGGGCAGAGATCTATCTCTCTCTACCATTCTTCAACAAAAATGTATTGTATTTGGCTGATGACAATATTTAACAACAACGTCGTCTTACCGTAGAACATCACTGAGAAATAGTAAAAGTAGATTAGGTTTTTTCTAGATGCCTTTATGGATACCTCGCATTTACTGTCGAGGTTTCTGTAAGAACTTTGGCACGCAAACTAATCTACTTGATGCTTCTTTCTTCTTGGTCGTGCACATCGCCATCCTTCGAGCGACCAAGATTTTCATCCTTATCGATCTTCCGCTTCTCTTAGGCTGCGCGCACACGGCAAAGCGAAGTTTCGGATTCATCCGCCAAACGACGTTTGCGTTTTGTTTGCGAGCCGATTGCGTTTTAAATGCGTGTCAAATGCGTCAATATTTCGACGATGCTGTCCAAGAGAAAACACGGTTTTCAAGGGGATTCATAAACGCCTTTTTTTGAAACTGCACCCTGCTGCGAGAGTATTTATCTTTCATTACAGTGGCGTACAAGGGTAAATAAATCAATATAAAATCAGTACATAATATTGCATTATACCTACATTTATTTTCCCACTATTGCTTCTTTTGGAGCTGGACTGTTTTATATCGAAAGCGTTTTGAAAATTACCTATTGTTGAGCCTATTATATACCATCATCATCAATACTATCGACCGAAAGCCATAATATATAATAGTAAAAAAAATACGAAATCTAACATAAATTTGGATATTTTATAGATAGGATAATACAATTTATCTATTACAGTTTGGTTTAGGCATAGCTTGATGAATTAAAAAAATGAATTTACAATATGTATGATACGTATTTTTAATCTAAAGTTAAAAAAATAAGTAAGAATGAAAAAATGTGCACAATTTTGTCATATCGCCTAAAATATACCAATACTATTATGGTTTGGTAAGACAGGGCTTAATTGATTTTTAAAATCCAACCAATACCATCTGTAAATTGTAGTCGTATTTCAATAAGAACATATACAATTGACTGAAAAAGGTTAATGTGCACTATTTATGGCGGACCTTAACAGCTTACCTGCACCCTTCGCCACTGTACCTACATTTATTTTCCCACTATTGCTTCTTTTGGAACTGGACTATTTTATATCGAAAGCGTTTTTAAAATTACCTATTATTGAGCCTTGTATGTATCATCATAAACTTTGTCTGATTAATACTATCAACCGAGGGTACTTGATGGAGTTTGAATTTAAATTCTAATTAATTTAAGTTTTGTACTATTCCACTTGAGTATTTTTTTGCGATCAGGCTTTTGCCTTTCAGCATTTTGCGCACTCGCCAATGGCAAATACACATTGACATCAAATTCTAGCTACAATAAAAAAAGATTATAACTTAATACACGAAGAAAGGGTAAAAACCTTATTACCTAGATACCTACTAAGTAAATGATGAAGTATAAAAACATAATATTTTGAATAATTTGAATATTTGCAGTGTTTCTAAAAAAACCCGTTGTAAATACGATTAATACATTCGGTAGGTAAGCGTATTAAAATGTCATTTCTCGTAAACAATAGTTTTCTCGTTGTGCAATATGTTGGGAGTTTAATAATATTAACTAATGAGAGATGTCACCAACTGTAACTACTCACTAAATAAAAAAAACGAATAAACAATGTTAACGTATAGTTCGTAATATGCAAATTTAAATAATTTTTGATGAATACCTATATACCTATACCGAAAATATTTATATAAGTACCTATAGATACGTATTGAATTACCCACCTACCTATTCATATTATTATGAAATACATATTTAAAATAACACCATTCTTTTGGGAAGAATACAAGTAGGTGTGCATTTGGTTATATTCGATATTAAATAAGTATGTATCTTTAATAGAATCATGCCTCCTTTTTATGATTGTAGAATCTTTATGTAGGTATCGAATCTATAAAATATTTTTTATTAAATTTAATCTGTTTTTAAGCGTGAAGGCTCGCCATAACTATAAGGTAAACTAAACCATTATTATTTATTTTGTAGTAAGTATGTACTTCTTTAATTATTTTTTTTATTAGTTGACACTTTTATCTTCTATAGATACACTAAAATGGAAACGGGTGCCAATAATAACATATTGAAGTGAGAATAATGAATACCTTCCTACTACTATCGATAGGTATGTTCCTGTGTACTTGTGTAGGTACATGTATATTTATATTAATTATTGTTTTCGTGTTATAATATATTATTTGCGATTAATTGATAACAAAATTTAGATAATTATTTATCTATTCACCCGCTACAGAAAAATCTATAAAATATTTTAATTAAATTATATCTGTTGCTCTACATTGCATGAACGCCACTGAAGCAATGGAGTAATTAATTATGTCATACAATACGTGCCATCCTACCTACCACATGTTCTTTTAAATCTTCCCATTTAGGCCAGGACCGAACTTTTGAAAGCTGAAATTTATGGGGGCGCGTATTAAGAAATATTACTGATTAACCACATAATTATGTTCAGAAAGGCCTAATAAATTTTATTTACCAATGACAAACTCATGACCGGATGAGTGGGTATTTTTCATTAAAAACTTGGGTATAATGTAAAGGTTTAAGCCTACGCAATCTGCACCTAGCACATTGTCATATATAATAATATGAAGAATGTTAAATCTCAGTCGGTTCCATGACAAAACAGGACAGTGACAAAACAGAACATGACAAAACAGAACACCTGGAGAAAACCTGGCTGTTCTGTTCTATCATGTTCTGTGTTGTTATTGTTGTCGAAGTCATGATGAATTGTTTGCAACCAGAAAGATTCACTTGAATGATTAATGCTTATTTAGACTATGTCTGCATTTGCGTATAGCTAACAAAAATCCGCATGAAAGTCATTAAAAATAATTTCTACACTATGAAAATATCATCAAATTAAAAAACGCTTTCGATATAATATAACAGAATTCTATTCCAAATCAAGCAATAGTGGAAAAAATAAATATAGGTAAAATGGTAAAAAAGAAATACTTAATAATAATTATGTAGGTAATGTTTACATATTATATTTTTATATTTTATTTATCTTAGTTCGCCACTGGCGACAAAAAAAAGGTTTTTTTTAATTCTTCGGATAGTGCAATAAATAAATTCTTACATAATAACACTAACGGTGAAAACAAAAAGTACTAATATCCATAATAGCTACAAGTTTGCCGAAGACAATAAGGCACATATTGTATGACATAATTTATTACTTTAGTCCGAAAAAATTAAAAAAATCTTCCTTCTTTCTTAATTAGTGTCATCAAGAATTTCACAGTGGCGTTAATGCAATGGGGAAAACAGATATAATTTAATTAAAATATTTTTTGGTTTTTTGTATATAATTTGTTAGAACAATGTAATATATTATTATACCTATTGTATCTTTTATTATAAACATTTAAAACATATTATTCATAAACATTTGAAATATCTCCCCTTAAAATCCGTTCATATTTCCAATAGAATATTATTGCTTAGAATTCAATAGCTACATATTAAAAAGATAGCTATTGTAATGAGACTATATCAGTTAATTTCGTGTTAGTGTACCTACTAATATTTCAATCTATTTTTTATGAAAGGTGTTTTGAATTCATAACTACCAACTTTTTTTGAATATGTAATTGAATAATATGGTACTGTAGCGGCTAAATAGATAAATTATCAAAATTTTATTGTCAATTAATCGCAACTAATATATTATAACAAAAAAACAATAATTAATATAAATATACTTGTACCGATACAAGTACACGAGAACATACCTATCAATAGTAGTAGGTGGGTATTCATTATTCTCACTTCAATATATTATTATTAGTACCCGTTTCCATTTTAGTGTATCTATAGAAGATGACAGTGTCAACTAATAAAAAAAATAATTAAATAAGTACATACTACAAAATAAATAATAATAGTTTAGTTTACCGTATAGATATGGCGAGCCTTTCTTCTCGTGAAATACTTCTTCTCATAGCTGTGCTGTGTCACAACTTTTTATTATATTTTGTAAAACTGCTTACCTACCGAATGTATTAATAGTATTTACAACAGGTTTTTAGAATACTGCAAATATTCAAATTATTCAAAATATTATGTTTTTGTACTTAATCCTTTACTTAGTAGGTATCTAGGTAATAAGGTTTTTACCCTTTCTTCGTGTATTAACTTATAATCTTTTTTTATTGTATTAATAAATAATAATAGTACAAAACTTAAATCAATTAGAATTTAAATTCAAACTCCATCAAGTACCCTCGGTCGATAGTATGGATGATGATGGTATATAATAGGCTCAACAATAGGTAATTTTCAAAACGCTTTCGATATAAAACAGTCCAGCTCCAAAAGAAGCAATAGTGGGAAAATAAATGTAGGTATAATGCAATATTATGTACTGATTTTATATTGATTTATTTACCCTTGTACGCCACTGTAATGAAAGATAAATACTCTCGCAGCAGGGTGCAGTTTCAAAAAAAGGCGTTTATGAATCCCCTTGAAAACCGTGTTTTCTCTTGGACAGCATCGTCGAAATATTGACGCATTTGACACGCATTTAAAACGCAATCGGCTCGCAAACAAAACGCAAACGTCGTTTGGCGGATGAATCCGAAACTTCGCTTTGCCGTGTGCGCGCAGGCAGAATGGATGGTGCCCCCAGTCAGCTCTTTCACTTGGTCGCTTCAGCGCGCAGACGCTCTTCCTCAGTTTCGCCTTCCCCGGAGGCCACCCAAAACTACCAGTCTCTCCAGGTTGTCCGATCCGCGCCTGACAATAATATGTCAAAAAAACTGTAGAATTCTTCTCAGACATATTGTCGAGAGCCGTTACTTTATCTTCAGTCTCTGGATGATTGACTGGTTCGTCCTATGCTCCGTCCAAGAAATACGAAACATTTGGCGCCAACACCACATCTCAAAGGCATCAATTGCCTTCCGTTCCCTTGTCTTCAGGGTCCACGACTCGACTTCGTATAGAAATATCGAGAACACTAATGTTGTTTGCACAAGCATCATTTTTGTGGCAATCGAAATTCCCCGATCCTTCCATATAGTGGTAAGGCGTGTCATCGCATTTTTTGCAATCTGTGTACGCCTTCTTATTTCTGCTTCGCATCCGCCCTTTGCACTGATGGTCGATCCCAGGTATACAAACTCGTCGACTGTTTCGAGGTTTTGGAGTACACTTGGTGTTGGTAGAAGGTTAGCCCGATCAACAACCATTAACTTGGTCTTATTCCTATTAATAAGGAGGCCGACTCTCTTCCTCTACCCGGTGTAGCAGCTCTGTGAGTTCTCTTTCATCAGTAGCGATTAGTGTGGTATCATATGCGAACCTTAAGTTGTTTATTTTCTGGCCACCAGTTGATGCTAGTAAAATGAAAATTGTGCCGGCCGAGAAATATGCCTTATTGAAAACCATTCGTTTTCCCGCATCGGGTATTGCTAATTTGAATTCGGCCAGGGCCTATAAAACCGCCTTGAAAAAACCCTGGAAAATTCTTTGTAGCGCAAGGCGATGTTGATTCTGATGAATATTTCGTCGTATTCATTGGGAACTGAGAACTTAGATTTATAGCCGAGTTTTTCCCGTAAGTAGATTAGGTTAGGTTAGCAATATACAATAAACGACGGTACCTACAGACCTTACAGTACAGTCCCACAAACTTATCTGTAAAACGGACAAAAATGGAACTACCAGACGCATATTATTATGACGTCTGGTAGTAGCTGATTTCATATCTGAACCAGTAGTCCGTTTTTTTGCCTCAATTTCATACATTTAGGCTCCATCTCTATAGAAGGAGGTTTTCAACATCTTTATCTTTGGATTATGATATTGTTGAAGATCTCGGTAAAATCTTAAAGTTCTTTAACAGAAATGAAGAGAGGGCCTGGTCAATGGATCCTCTCTCAAAATGAGAAGAGTCAATATGACATAGGAACCCAGTCAAAACCACGGTAAATTATTTTTATATAGAAAAGAAAAAAACAAACAAGAATAAGGAATATACGTTCCATCAGAGAATAGACAGGTACCTACAATCACACCACCCTGTCCAAGATGCAGAAGACTACACGCCTGCAATATAGTCATTCAACTGTCACACGACCTTCGCTTTTTAACAATATGTGTGTGAATCCGTTGACCTTGATCTCAACCTTTTGTTTAAACTGAAGAATAATTAAAAACGGAATATTAATAAAACTTTTTTCTCACGTTTCGTTATGTTGGCCGCCGTGTGCAATTATTATATTATGTGTTCAATTAACTAACTAACTTTTGCTTATCTAACAGATTAATAATTAATAATAGGTAGGTAATAAATTAAAATATTTTATTTTAACTAAGTATAACATAGCATTTTCTTTTACTACGTATTATTGCAGTCGAAAAATGCAACTACCCTTTTTAAATGTGTGTACATATTAT
This sequence comes from Rhyacophila brunnea, assembly GCF_057557595.1. NCBI lineage: Eukaryota > Metazoa > Arthropoda > Insecta > Trichoptera > Rhyacophilidae > Rhyacophila > Rhyacophila brunnea. The sequence goes on along the minus strand of NW_028232904.1, from coordinate 20,914,621 downwards.
CTATATTACTTAACGGCTCACATGCTCAGCGTAGGTCAAAATAGAGCTTTTATGGTATTTTCAGAGCATAACCCTGGACATTCCTTAAACGTTGTAGATAATCTATTTATATAATATTGAAGCCTTATTATCTTTTATATTTATTTTAAACAGTTGATGACTGCACAGTATGTATAGTGCAAGTATTTTTATTACAATATAACATAGTATTCTTTTAAACCTCTCCCTCTAATGTTTTAGAATATAGTCATATTTCAGTACATCCATGTGCAGTGGTGTTAAGATTTTTTAGATTTGTTAATTTTTAAACGCATTTACAAAACCGTTAGTAAAATTAATGTTAACATTATATAGTGACATATTTACGATAAAAAAATATATTTTAAAATCTTTGTGATCCCAAATTTGACAAGAATTAGGCATTTTATTATTCAAAAAATGGGCACGATTAACACATTTGAAGATAATTCTAAAGATATTGATGATAAGCTATATCTTTGACCATTGAAATGTGATAAACATCTTACGAATAATGATTACTTTATAATAATTATTGACCTAAGAATAAGGTAATATTTTTTTGAAATACGCCATTTCTATTGGCTTTTCCCAGTGGTTAAGCTACAACATACGGCCGTAGCCATAAATTGACAAACGATAAATGAAGTAGGGAGTAAGATCATGTTAACGCGCGTGTTTGAACATGTACCGTTTTTTAAAAAATATTTTTTTTCGGTTAGGTACCTACATGTAAACTTTAGAATACATGACATGGAACATAACTGAGAAAATACATTTAAATCGCATAATTCATGATGACTTCAAAATAGGTACTTAGCTACAATAAATGAATTCTAGTCAATTTAAGTTTTGTACCTACTACCTATTCAATTTTAATATTTTTGAGCGTGATGATTAATTGTCAGATTATACTATACGGATGGGTAAGAGCTGCTCAAGTCGGTTCAACCAGCTGTTGGGCCTATCGGACCGTCCGACCTGGTTGCCACAAAGGGCAATTTTGCTGCGTTTACAAAATTTGCGGCGTCATTAAGATATCTTCACTTAGAATTTTCGGCAATTTTGTATTAGCTTTTGTTACTTGATACAATCTTTAATATTGTATCTACGTGCTCATCTCTCCCGTGGGTGCAACCTTAACTTAAAGTCATGTAAAGTCAGTCAAATCACATTTGAGTGCATGGCGAACTTACTCTTGGTTACTGCTCCCGAGATATTTCCAGTCATAAAAAAATGATGCTTCACACCAAACGTAGGATCTCGTGATATGCCTGATTAATATCGGGTGTGGTTTGGTGGGGCCATTAACTTCAATGTCAGAGTATACCTACTGATAATAAATGTCAAAGAGTGAGCGTAGTATCACAGCTCGGTTTGACAGTTAATCTAAGCAAAAAATCACCCGTGACAAAACTTAAATAAGTAATTTCTTTTATTTTGTTAACTGTCAATTATTCATGGTGGAACTGCATTGTATTGCTGTTTTAATTTAATAAAACGCATTTTTTTTGTAGTACTTATTCCACTTTTAATCAATAGATTAGGACCGGTTTCGTCTGCCTCAGAGTCCGCGACAGTTGAAAATGTCCCCCTGAGGCGGACAAAACCGGTCATAATCTATTGATTAAAAGTGGAATAAGTGCTACAAAAAAATTGCGTTTTATTAAATTAAAACAACAATTAAATAAGTAAATTAGCATTTAAAATCGAATTCCGTCAAGTACCTAAGTACTCGTACCTGCCGTCCTCAGTCGACAATATTATTTTTTAATACATGGTAATAATATGATCCACACCGGTAAACGGTCCAGTTTAATACCACGGTTTGAAGAAATAGTTTGAAAATCACTGTATTAAACAATAAATTAATTATAGAACATTTTAATTGGTATTAAACTGAGGATGTCTTTGTTTATTATTATTATTATCACGTTTTTATTAGCTCGTATTCTTGTTTGTCCGGTACAGATTTTTTCTTGTGTGTCCAGTATAATTTTTTTCTTGTTTGTCCAAGATTTGTATTGGACGATTGAAGATTTTTAACTAACTTCCCGGCTAGCCAGACATTTGAAACTTTTAGAATATATCAGAACACGATGCCAATGCATTCTTTTAATACTTTTAGCCATTTTTAAGTAGAATTGAATTCATTTTAAGCTAATTCTGTTTTGTATGGTAAGTTATTATTGTTGATTGCTAAGGGGGTCCTAGCAACTAAATTATTAATATATACGTGCGTTACTATGTAAATCAGGGAACTGAAATACACAACGGGTAAGGCGATAGCAGGTTACCGGCTCGAGTAAGGATGAATCCAGGTTAAACTTATACACGTGTCTAGAATACGTTTAACGTCGAATACTGAAAACTGCCCTCGGTTTATGTATTTACGCTCATTTAATGTTGGTGTATTACACACACTATTGCACGTGCATAATGCGTGCTTCATTTTCGTAGGATACTCACACATTCAAAAGCCTGCTTCACCATGCGGCGTATTGATTATAGCCTATTGGTATTCTATTTATTATCTGTTCTGTGATCAATATGAAATGTCAAAATGACATTTCAGTATTCTATATTTATTCAGTATTTCTATCAAGTACAATAAAAAGTATTTATTAATACATAGAATTGTCAAGTTTATATGATTCAACAGAAAATTGAAAAACGTGGTAAGTATACTTATAAAAAGTTCTTTTTATCTTGTAATTATTTTTTATTATTATTGCAGTACTTACATGATTGCTGAAAATTAGATGGAGTCCTTAGAAAAAACGGTTTATTTGTGGGCACCAATTAAATTGTGTAGTAATCGATGAAAGTAGGTATTTTATATTTTGTTAAGATAATAATTATTTAGGTATGTAGGTACTGAGCTACAGTATTTTTTGGGGCCTTTCCAAAGCCTATTTCGTCAGGGGTGTCATCTATACCGGAATGATTTCAAAGTCGTTATTATTTTTGTTTTATAAAGACAACTTAGTTTATTTTTATTGCTGTGTTTTACTGTGTTTTCAATATAAGTAAACTATAATAATTCATTTAGAATCAATTAAAAGCGTGCTTATTTATTAAAAAATAAAGTGGAATTACATTAAATTGAATGCGTATTACTTATGTTTAATAAAATAGAGTTGACCCAATAAATAATTTTACAAGTACTTAACTAGATTTAAATAATTATTAATGTCAGTTATTACGTACTAGTAATGCTCAGTAATTTGGGCAGGAAACGAGAAAACTATGAGGGTCAAGGCGAAATAAGACGATACAATATAACAAAGCAATAAACAATGAACACGTCATTATATTATACTTTCTGCGCACGAGAATAAATCGCATCTGCACATATTAATAGTTTTTTTTTTTTTTTTTTTTCTAGATGCCTTCATGGATACCTCGCATTTACTATCGAGGTTTCTTAAGGACTTTGGCACGCAAACTACTCTACTTGATGCTAGTCAAATGAAAATTGTGCCGGCTGAGAGAATATGCCTTATTGAAAACTGTTCTTCTACCCGCATCGGGTATTTCTAATTTAAATTCGGCCAGGGCCTATGAAACCGCCTTGCAAAAACCCTGGAAAATTCTTAGTAGCGCAAGGCGGAGGTGATTCTGATGAATATTTTGTCGTATTCATTGGGAACTGAGGACTGCGATTTGTAGTCGAGTTTTTTTCCCGTGGTAAAAGAAATGTCGCATAGGACTGATATTCTGAGCATATACTTATCCTATCTTATATGATTGCAGTCACTGGATCTGAAAGGCATGAATCGTCTTTATATGTCACCATTTATTATTTTAATTCTTTTTATTACATCAATACAGAAATTAATAGTTACTATGTCAGTATAGTCGGATGTATTTGAATGTTCCCCTTTATCTGCCTCCTTCTATTCTCTAACATAAATAACTGCATTGCTAGGTAAAAAATACAATGTCATGAAAAAATTAAATGTTCCTCGCCAAATTTAACAAAAACCCAATGTTTTGTGTTTGTTTTTAAATAGGAAAAAGGTCTAAATGTTTTTAAGATACTGTCAAATTTCTAACGTATTGTAAATAAAAACACGCTTTTATTTAGAACACCACTGTGTTTTATACACTAATGAGGTAACACAGTGTTTTGCCATAATTATTTCATTTTGACAGCATTCAGTTTTTGTTCTTATAACAACATAATCACATACAATTATTTTTTAATCCATAACCATAATGATTGTTCTAACTTTTCATCCACATTTTGATTCACAACATCGATATTTTTAGCAGTATGTTTACGGTTTTGACGAGTTAGATTCTTTACACTACAAACATTAGCCTACGGTTTGACTCGAATAATTTTATAATTAAATTACAAATTATCGATGATTTTCACCATAAATTTAACGTAAGAAACCGTCCACATTGGCAACAATTTGCTGGCAATCTTATTAAATTTCGATTAAAATAATTTTTGGTAAAAAAAATTTTGATAATTATCGTGAAATTGCCAGCAACTTTTTGCCAGTATACAACACGGCATAATACTCAAAACGTAGCTCGAATAGATTCATTATTGTTGTAATAATTTGTAATAATTTATATAAACTGTACAACTGTGTATCTTTTCATGATGATTTGCCAAACAATACTGAACACAAATGTCAATTTTTATGGGAATCAGAAAATAAAGGCTGCTATGACGTTTCAAAAATCTATAGTACTTATTTGACCCCTTTATATGCGAGTTGAGAAAAGTATAGATATTATATTTATTTGACTTGTTCAAAAATACCGGGAATTCTTAAACCGTCGAGTTGGCAACCCTGCATAAATTACCATAGACTTCAAGGTAGAGTAACCAAGCGGTAATCGACAATAGCGAAGCACCTGCGTTAGAATGTCCCCCATATAACAGAGCCAGCAAAAAGAAATAAAATGTTCTGGTCGAGGAGTAAAACAAAACAAAAAAAAATACAGAACGTCGCAGACAAGACGACTGTTGACTTGTTAGTATTGCGAAACAAACGCTTTCGTTTTTGAATAATGACCGCAGTGAAGTTTACCGGTCGCCATTTTAAAATGCGTTTCTTCCTTTTCCTCTTTTGAATAAAATTGCATGCACTTTTACTTTACAAATAAGTGAAAAAAGTCGACATTTGCGTCGCTATAAATTATAAACACGACGTGTTAACCTATATGACGAGTCAGTGGCGAAGGGTGGAGGTAGACTGAAGATCCGACATAAATAGTACACAATAAACTTCGTCAGTCGTACGTTACAGATGGTGTTGGTTAGTTTTTAAAACAATTTTAGGTAGTTTTGAAAAAAATGAGAAAAACTCATATCTTTTAAATCTATGAACTTTATTTATTTACTATTTAATTAAAGAGTAAGTATTTTGTTTAATATCTTTTACTCACTTTTAGCACAATTCACTAAGAGAATAAATTAAAAATCAAATGATTTTCATTTTAGGTGTGAAACTTACCTATCATTTTTGGGGCTTTTGAAGTTAACACGTGTGATTTTAGGGGATTCTGAAACTTACATTATTGGAGAAAAATAAACGTGTTTGGTACCTACATGTTAAAAATATATTTATTCAAAAAAGTAACTAAAATTATCAATATAAAATTATGTTTACAACATAAAATTTATTGAATATAAATAATGGTACTGTTCGGTTATACCGGAGCCAGCGGAAAACGCATTTTGAAAATAGCCGATAAACTGGATTATTTGTTAGTTTGGGTTAGTTTAGGTTCGGTTAGGTTGGGTTAGGTTAGGTTAGGTTAGGTTAGGTTAGGTTTGGTTAGGTTAACCTAACAAATAATCCAGTTTATCGGCTATTTTCAAAATGCGTTTTCCGCTGGCTCCGGTATAACCGAACAGTACCATATTAATTTAAAAACACCTTGGATATATACCTACCTACCAGAAAAGACCCCCATTTTGAAAAAATACGTGCGGCGGGACTCGATTCTATTATCTACTGGATTCGCGTCAGCGCGATTGGTTTTTACGGGTATTTGAAAAGCACCCAACCATTTTAGAGGGTTTTATAATTTACCCTAATTTTTGATCATACGTATTGATGGTTTTTGGCCTTTTTTTAAAGTTCAATCTTTGGCCATCATATAGGTAACAAAAATATCTATCTAAATCAGTGGCGAAGGGTGGAGGTAGGCTATTAAGATCCGCCATAAATAGTGCAAACTACGCTTTGTCAGTCATACGTATTTGTTTTCATTGAAATATGACTACAATTAAATTTACAGATCGTGTTGGTTAGTTTTTAAAATTTAATTAAACCCTGCGAAACCAAGCCATAATAGACAATAGTGAGAAAATACTCGTATATCTATAAAATATCGAAAATTATGCAATTAAATCATACATAACTTTGGATATTTTATAGATAGAATAATATTTTGTATCTATTATAGTTAGGTAGGGCTTAATGAATTTAAACAAAATGAACCAACATATGTGTAATAATACGTATTCGTAATCCAACGAAAACAAATAAGTATGCATGAAATAGTGCGCACAATTTTGTCGTATCATCCAAAATATATCAAAACTATTATGGTTTGGTTTAGACAAGGCTTAATTGATTTTTAAAAACTAACCAACACCATCTGTAAATTGTAGTCTTAGTTCAATAAAAACAAATACGTATGACTGACAAAGTTTCGTTTGCACTATTTATTGCGGATCCTAACAGCATACCACCACTCTTCGCTACCGATCTAAATACATATCTAACTCAAAATTTTTCAAAAACCATTTTAGGGGGATTTGAAACTAGGCGCTTCATATAATGTTACATTCTCAAATCTTGTGAATTATTCGTTGAATAAAATAAATGGTTTATTAAGTGTGATGTGCATTAATACGATGACGCTATCCTATTCGACAACTCAATCGAGGGCATTCAAGAGACAATCGACAGGTTGCATAACAACTCCTCTCGCGTTGGTTTGAAAATCAACGCGAAGAAAACCAATGTCTTGTGTAATAGCACCTGTCCTGATCCAGATTTCCCTCTGATTAGCGACGGACAAAACATCGAGAGCGTCGACAGCTTCCAGTACCTGGGGGTACACATCACGGGAGATGGCATTTTGCAGAAAGAGCTCGCTATCCGAATGGGAATGGCTGGAGCAACATTCAACTGAATGTACTCGGTCAAAACCAAATGCCGCCTATACGAAGCTTGCATTCTGACGGTGCTGCTTTACGGTAGCGAATCATGGCACCTAACAAAGGCTCAGAGCAACCGTATACTGAGCTTCGAAAACAGATGTTTGCGACGAATACTGGGTGTGCGGTGGTATGACTTTAGGAGCAACGAGGATATAAGAGAACGCACCAAGCAGCCTCTCATCACGTTGAAAGTGAAGAGGCGACGTTGGACCTGGCTCGGCCACGTGCTGCGGATGCCAGAAGAGAACTTCAACCTGGCTTGCCTGTTCTTCAAGCCGACCGGATTCTGGCGTCCTGGAAGGCCGCTAAATACAATCTACAGAGTGTATACGGCGGAGCTACGGGATGCTGGTTTGACCTGGAACGAAGCAAGAAGACTGGCGAGCGACAGGGATTCTTGGAGGCGCCACGTGGTGTTCATATGCTCCAGTTAAGGGGCGGATATGGCAAAAGAAGAAGAAAGAAGAAGAAGATTAATATATTGAAATAAAATGAAATGAGAAATTTGTTATATCGCTGCAGTGGAGGGGATGGTTAGTTTTAATACGTGGACAAGAAGTTCTTGTTTGACAATAATATTACATATCGGTGGCTCTGTTATTCTGTTACTGCTATAAAGCCACATTTACTTATATTAAATTATGTGTTAAATGTTTAATCGCTGTATTATTTACCACAATAGTATGTTTTAACTAATTAATAAATAAATAAAGACAAAGTAGGCAATTACGGTTATTTATCTTTTGAAGTGTCCCATTGATCACACCTTCCGAAAATGTGTTCCGCCCGCTGCCAATCTAGCGCCGCAAGCAAAAACCAGGTCTCTCGCTAATTAATTGTTATTAAACTGGGTTAATAAGAATGATATGGAATAGATTGTTATTAGAATTTATGAAGAGATAACTAAGTTGGCAAGTGGATTGAAAATTATCCGCTTCAGGTAATGCAAAATTAAATTCAGATTCTAACGGAGAAATGAAACGGTGATTCCGCCAGGTACGTTGTTTATTATAAATTTGAGGCTTATGTCCGAATTTGTGCGAGTTGATCGATATTTTTCCGGTCTTATTCTGCAACATCGTTCACCAAAAGAGTTTGGTTTATACCACAGAACAGATAATAAATAGAATACCGATAGGCTATATTCAATAAGCCGCATGTTGAAGCAGGCTTTTTAATGTGTGAGTGTGCTACAAAAATGAAGCACGCATTATGCACGTGCAATAGTGTGTGTAATACACCAACATTAAATGAGCGTAAATCAGGGCTCGAAATGGACCGGAACGCACCGGAGCGCCGTTCCTGTTCGTGAAATCGGTAAAATTATCGCTCCGTCTCGTGGAATAAATAATTTGACTGTCTGAGCTGGATAGGCCATATAATAGAAAATCTAACACACTTATTTTTATGAAAAAAAAACACATAAACTTTGATAACTTTACTATGTAAAAATCTTCAGAAAACTATCGAGCGCTCCGGTTCGTAAATTTTTCCATTTCGAGCGCTGGCGTAAATGCATAAATCGAGAGCAGTTTTCAGTATTCGACGTCAAACGTATTCTTGACACGTGTGTAAGCTTAACACGGATTCTTCCTTACTCGAGTCGGCCACCTGCCATCGCCTTACCCGTTATGTATTTCAGTTCCACGGTTTATACCTATCTATAGCATGGCCCCCACAAGGCCGGGGCTGACAGGCAGTGACGTCCCTAGACAAAATGCCGCCCCTAGGCAGAGCAAAAATGCCGGCATATTTTTTTATACATTATTTTTTATCATCCTTTCGTGACTCCAATATCTGACAAATATGTTGTATGAATATATTACTCACAAGATATTATATACCACTAAACTCCATCGCTGCTTCAATAGACTATATTGCGAGTCCACTGTTTCAGATACATTTAAAAATACGCCGGACAACTTCCACTCGCGAGTGACTGGCAAACATTTTACACAAAATTGAGTAAGTATGTACCCACCAATAATTCAAATATAATTCGCAAATCTGCACATGGCATTGCTGTTCACCAAGGACGTGACGTCCAAGGACAACGGAAGTAAACTAGACGTCGCGAACCCAACAAAATATTATTATAGTTCTATTACAAAATTTATAGTAATTAATAAATTTTGTTTCCAACCAGCGAGATGATTTTTTTATTTTTTTCCCGTTATTACGTAGTTTAGGTGGCTATTTCTATATATACCTAATGCTTCTCCTCGATTTACCCCTAGGGGCGGCAGGTTATATGAAAGTATGGTGAAGCAGGCAAGTATGGTGAAAAAGTATGGTAAGGCAGGCTGGTAATCAATTTGCGGCAAAATTTCTACGTTAACATTATATTATATGGGTACTTTATAATGACCAAAGTAAATCCTCCGTGATGCCCTGCATCTTTTTTTATCACGTCGCTATTTCTCGTAAGTTGTCGGCTATTGTTGGCCTGCTTCACTCAGTTGTATGAGAAATCCGATTCATTGCCCCTCTTTTTAGTTAATACCTCTATGATTTACCCCAATTCGGGTAACTGCCGCCCCCAAGAAGGGGTTGCGATCAATGGTTGATAATATGATGCCGACAACTCAATTTGAGGGGTTTTATTTAAAAATATAGAATATCACTAAAATACACGGAATACCGTTTGAGGAACACTACTGTAGAAAATCACACTGCTCTTATCCTAAGCAATGGGTAGGAGGGTCCACCGAACCTCCTAGCCTAGGGGTCCGGTTCAGGATGTGGGACAGAGATCTATAGGCAGCAGCGTTGACAAGTAATTATTTTACCTGATCGTGATGTTTGCCATGTGAACACTCACACATTAAAAACCTTGCGTCAAAATGTAGTGTATTGGAGAATAGCCTATCGGAACTATATTTATTAATCTGTTCTGTGAGAAACACGAATTATTTTTGAATATAATATAACGAAATAAATAATATGTACCGTAAATAGGGTGATGGCTGCGAGATGTGGACCCTCAACACGAGAGATGTCCAAAGGCTAAGAGTCACACAGCGAGGCATGGAGAGGTGCATGTTGGGCATCACGCGAAAGGACCGTAAGAGAAACGAATGGGTTAGGAAGCAGACAAGAGTACGCGATGTAGACGTTGCCAAAAGTTGCGGGCACATTGCTCGCCGAAAAGACGGCCGCTGGACAAATGCCGTCATCCAATGGTACCCAAGGGGTACGAAACGGCCACAGGGTCGCTCTAAAAGCCGCTGGATTGACGAACTGGTAAAGTTCGGCGGAAATACGTGGCAGCGAATGACACAGGACCGAGAGAGTTGGAGAAAGCTTAGGGAGGCCTTCATCCAGCAGTGGATTGACCCCGGCTGATGATGAAATAGGGTGAGATTAAACCAATGCTATTTTCAAAAAGTCTGTACTTACCTAATGAATGTCTGGGAATTCATCTTCTTTTTTTTGACCATGTCCGATCTAATAAGATCATATGGGCCTCCACAGAGTGGAGGTTGGTATTAACATAATACGAGGGTGGGTCAATAAGTCCTTAGAAAAGCCGACAAGTGGCGCGACAAGTACTGTAAGCGGTTTGTTTTCATGCAGCGGCACTACCGATTCAGTATGCTGCGAAGTTTCAATCAGATTGGTCGGGTTGTTGTGTGTTTTTCGTACATTAAAAAAAAAATTGCTTGTGGAAAATGGAAAAATGGAAAATGGAGAAAATTGAGTTTAGAGCTGTTATTAAACATTTTAATATAAAAGGGTTAACAGCAAAGGAAATAAAAAATGAGTTGGATTTAGTTCACGGCATATCTGCTCCTTCACTTGCAACTATTTATAACTGGTTAAATGAATTTAAACGTGGTCGTACATCAACAAAGGATGAACCACGCTCAGGACGTCCTGTAGAGGTGACTACACCAGAAATGATCAATAAAATCCACGATATGGTGTTAAGTGACCGAAGATTAAAGTTGAGTGAGATAATTGAGGTTACAGGGATCTCAAAAGGTAGCGTCATTTCTATTTTACATGACAAATTGGGCATGAAAAATATTTCTGCAAGATGGGTGCCGCGTTTGCTCACAGTCGACAATAAGCGCAATAGGGTGGTGGCCTCTAAAGCCCTGTTGTCGCTCATGCAACGCAATCCGGATGAATTTTTTCGTCGCTTTGTGACTGTAGATGAAACATGGATACACCACTATACTCCCGAGACGAAAGAACAGTCAAAGCAGTGGATTGCGAAGACAAACCATGTCCAAAGAAGGCGAAAACCGTAAAATCAGCTGGTAAGGTTATGGCTACTGTATTTTGGGATGCACGTGAAATTATTTTCGTTGACTATTTGGAAAAAGGAAAAACAATAACAGGGGATTATTATGCATCTTTATTGGACCAGCTAAAAAACAAAATTGAAGAAAAACGGCCTCATTTAAACAGGAAAAAAATCCTCTTTCATCAGGACAATGCCCGTGTTCACACATGTTTACGATCAATGGCTAAAATTGAAGAATTGAAGTTCGAATTGGTCGACCACCCACCGTATTCGCCAGATTTAGCCCCCAGTGACTTTTTCCTTTTCCCAAACTTAAAAAAATGGCTAAGTGGACAACTTTTTTTTCAAATGAAGAAGTCATCGATCGGACAAATGCTTATTTTGAGGACCTTCCGAAAACTTATTTTTCTGACGGTTTAAAAAAAATTGAGAAACGTCCTACCAAGTGTATTGAGCTCCAAGGAGATTATGTTGAGAAATAAAAAAAAAATACAAAAATAAAAACTGTTTTAATGCTTTTTTCTAAGGAATTATTGACCCACCCTCGTATTTAGTTTTTACGAGAAATGGATGTCGGCCACTTGCTCAACCTATTAGGTCCATACTCTGACTCATACACAAATTGAAAAACAATATGTGAACATGCCAGAGCCAGGATTCGAACCTAGTACTCACGACGCTATAGGCCGACGCTTAATGCTGATGACGATATGCGCGGCCATCGTGGATGTCTGGGAATTACCAATGTAATATGCATTCAATGCTGCGTCGTAGAGAATATGTATTATTCCATAGTTATCAACTGAAATCGTTCTGGAATCACTATTATATGTTGAAATAAAAAAAAATCTGAAGATTCTCCTTTGTTAGGACTGTACTCCAAACTCTTCGAATCAGATCATGGTGTCCATAATGCAACATTCGCGCTCTGAATCAAAATAAGAAAAATGTCTAACCCGAATACAAAAATAAAAAAAAAACAAACGCTATCGAAACCATCTTTCTAATATCGCGCGTATCTTTTTTACGAACGGTATAAATTATTTCAAAATACCGTAAAAAGGGAAATTTTTCTTTTGTCCATAGACAATATTGTACAGGTATGGACATAATATATGCAATTTCCAGTTGGTATCATTATAAACTATCACCACAGTATTGCCTACTGTGGATATAATCCTCAGATGGTGTAAATAGATTGATTTTTATAGTAGACAATAATAATGTTATTCGAAAATTATTTTAATAACTAATATAATACTTATAGCTTTTTTCCTCGCAACATTATTTGTATTTTAGCTCTAAAAGTCATTGACTTATCATCATCATCATCAGCGTGAATCTATCCACTGCTGGATGAAGGCCTCTCCAAACTGATTCAACTTATCTCGGTCCTGTGCGTTGCGTTGCCACATACTTCGGCAGAACTTAATCATTTCATCGATACAGCGACCTCTAGGTCTACCTTGCGGACATTTTGAACCTCTTGGATACGACTGGATGACTAAATTTCTCTAACAATTGTCCCTTCTTCGAGCTATGTGTCCAGTCCATTTCCATTTGAGGTTTTTAGCAACCCCTATTACATCGCAAATGCTTGTCTGTTCCCTTATCCACTCATTCCTCTTTTTGTCCATTCGCGTTATACCCAAAGGTGCATCTCTCCATACCACTTAGAGTAGCACAACGTGGCATTGACTTATATTATATTATAATATAATGAATATGAATATAAAAAGAATGTTAAATCTTGTGAATTATTCGTTGAATACAAAAATAGTTAATTAAAATATTAGTAATTTCAAGTTTATAACAACAAAAAATCTCGGAGTGAACCGTGACGTCGGTTAGTAATTAAGGTAATTTTTAATACCTAATTTAATTTAATATACTATAACCGATAGCTAACAATATTATAACGCAATTTGATAAGCATTTCATGTAACAACTACTAGTTAAAATCGTCTTAATTAACTAAGATGCCCGTAGTTTAATTAGAAAAGCATAATGGCGCGAATCCAGTAGATACAGGTTCAAGTGCCGTCGGGTGTCGTATTTTTTTCGATAAAATTATTTTTTCTGGTGTGTATATGCATGAGATGTTTTCAAATTATGTATATTCAATATATAGAATGTTACATTCTCAAATCTTATGTCTTATTCGCTGAATAAAAAAATAGTTTATTAAATAATCCAGTATATCGACTATTTTCAAAATTTGTCGTTGGGTTCCACTAAACAGAGAAGAACCAAAAGAACATTTATAGACCCGTCATGATTATAGAAAAGGGACTAACCTACAACCAATTTTAATGCTGAAATATGCTAGATTTTCATTTTAAAATATACCTACTTATTTTTTCCCCAGAGACCCCAATCTTATACGAGGTATAAATGAGAACTCTGCCATTCTGGGCAGTGTTGACCTGTATGTCCCTTATAATGTATCTTAGAAATAGATAGCATCAGTTGTTTATTCTCCCAAGGTGCAGAACCAACCTGCCACTGGTAATGCCAATCGGGAGGGCGATAACTATGCTCAACCAAATTGCTTCGGGTGTTGATATATTCCACTTGCGTGAGGGTGAGTTTAGGTGGACGCTATTTTATAAATTCATAAAATAGGGCCTCCTTAGCAAACTCAGTGTACTTCTTTGAACTTCTATAGATGTATAATTGTATTCCCACTGCTTTTGTATGTTTATATTATGTTGTCTTTTTATATTTTCATTTTTATCGCTTTTAATACTTTTTTCTTCTTCTTTATAATAATGTGTCATGTCATGTTGTGAACGTCTTAAACTTATAATTTGTAATGTCCACAATATGCTAAAAATTAATTAATTGAAATTGAAATTATGACAAATTAACCAGCCAATAAAACGTGGTTGTTGAAAAATCGAGAGACTACGTTCTGTCTATTTCTGTTATATTATGTCAATGAGTAAGTAGGTACCTATCTATGGAACAATCTAGGATTTGACCGGAAGTATGGTCGTTTGGCAGCAGAGGACTTCAGTGAAGCGTCACTGGGCCATGAAGTCACTATGTGAATCACAACTTAACTCCAAGAAGTGAATTACTGCTCATGGCTTATTGCCTGTCTATGTAACAGCTCATGAATCTCTTTTTTTTATTTGGTTTACTATTTTGATTATACTTAATCCATGAGAGACTTTTTATCTAACTGCCTCAGTTAAATTGGTGTGCCTATGTTAGGTTTTTGTACCGTGTTTCCCAACATTTTCAACATGCTAGTAGATTTACCAATTATATCAGTAATTTTCAAGCAGTTGTAGTCATGTAAGGGGTTTGCTAGAATTATCAAAAAGTACAACTTGATATATATCGTTGTTATACAACTAAAAGTGAACAACTGCAAAAACAACATTTTACAGTAGCACCATTTATGGGCTTAGCAAGATAGCAAGGTATGTACTTAAATGGTTCCATTATGTAAAATTTTACATAATAACATTTAATTTTTATATGCAATAGATATGATTACGAGAATTGAATTTTCATTTTCAGAACTTAAGAAATTTATTATTTATTACTTTATGAGAAAATAATTACAAGATAAAAAGAACTTTTTATATACTTACAACGTTTTAAAATTTTCTGTTGAATTATTATGCTCAATATGCTCAAACTTGTACTTGATATTAAGTAAATAAAAAACAAACAAACAAACAAATATAGAATACTGAAATGTCATTTTGATTTCCATAGTAACGCACGTATATATTAATAATTTAATTGCTAGGACCACCCCCCTAGCAACCAATAATTGTGGATTGGATTACGGATTTCTTCCGAAATAACTTTTCATACAAAACAGAAGTAACTGAAAATTAATCCAATTCTACTTAAAGATGGCTAAAAGTATTAAAATAATGCATTGGCATCGTGTTCTGATATATTCCAAAAGTTTTAAATGTCTATCTAGTCGGGAAGTTAGTAAAAAATCGATTGCATGATTTGTACTGGATAAACAACCACCGGACAAACAAGAATACGAGCTAATAAAAACGTTGTAAAAAAAAAATAGTCACTTGGTCAATTTTACTTGTACTACGAACATAGAATATGCAGTTAATTAGGTAGTCATAGTAACCACCATCATAAGAAATAAAACAAAATTTTGCTTTGCTTTGGTACATATACTAATACAAGTATTCAAGATATAAAACATTCAGCTGTAATGTAATTATTAGATAATAATAATGCAACAAAGAAAAGAAGCATTCCTGTTTTACAAAAATCAAATAATACACAAATATATTTAAAATTACCTCTTACATGGTTTTGACACATTTCTCCCATTGATCTACATCTATGAAGTCATTTTATAAACGAATTTGTAACTTTATTGCGAGACAAAAATTGATAAGTACGTCAAACGTTCCCTGTAAAATTGTCACTTGGTCAATTTTTACAGGTAAAAAAAATGTGTCTTAGGCATAAAGCCCATTGACGCAGCGAGTGCGGCGCTCGCGCAAAATTTCTAGCGTAAAAGTGGCGCGTAAATCATCAAAAATACAACGTAATCAAATACGCCAGCGCCCACTGGACTTCACGATGCCTTGCGCCCCGCCTGCCGCATGAGTCACCGTTTTTCGCTTCTCTGCGATACGATTTAATGAAAATACAAAGAAGTCCATTCATTGAACACGGCTACCAAAATTACGCTGCTTGAGGCGTCGTCGATCGACGGGCGAAAAGCAATTATTTAATAACAGGGAACTCTTTGTTCCGTGTCCTATATTTCGCTGGTTGAATAATGTCGTCGTAAATATTAATTACAAGCCCCGAAATAATATAATATTTTTATTGCTTTGTTATGAGAGACGCTGTAAAAATAATTATTTTGTGCTGCTTGGGCCACTTATTACATAGGTGAAGGGTAATGCGCGGGAAGAGACGTGTGATTATGGTTATGAATAAACGCTGCATTCGCCGACTTCGCCCGCTCGACGCGTTCTATGAGCACTATCGCTTAAGGTTATACTTCAGTTCTGTTGAGGCATGGTCTAAAAAGATCGTGGCTAGGCGATGCGCGGATTGTGCAAATGACCCGTGCCGAACGAAATATAATTTGTCATAAAAATCCAACAAGCGTCCATTTAATGTTATGTTTATTGTTATATTACTAATAATAATAGTAAGTATATTCATTGACATGTTTTCTTTTTTAAGTACATACGTAAAGTTTTTTAGTCATCTTTACACGATTTAAGAATATTTTCATCCGACGCCATGACAAAACAAATCGACGTGCGGACACCTCGGCTGTCAGTCTCCGAGTGGCGACTAGTGAGAAATTTCGTCGCACCTACTGTTGAAAATTATTTGCCGTTTCAGTGAAGTACGCTCTTAAAGCAGATGGTCATTTTGACAAATTCGGGTTAGTATGTTTCCAGGTTGTAAATCAGCTGGACATACTATTTCTAGACAACCGCAACGTTAGTGCTTTTTCAGAAAAAATGCAGTTGGACACTTTTACTTGTATGACGACGATATATTTGGTAATAAAATAAAATAAGTCTCACAGTTAAAGCACATTCGTATTATACTCGTATATTATTATATAAGTGTAAGTAATACATTAATAATATTTGTTTTGGTAAAGTATTTTACTTAAACATTAATGGCAGTGACGTCCCATGCGGGTAGGCAGGAATTCATGAATTTTGTCGAAATCGCCTATGAAAATAAAATAAATAGACTTGTACCGTTTTTATGAGTTTTAAGCGATTTGAATCTTTAATTATTATTGAAATCTAAAAATTCATTTAGTAGAATTCACCATTTAGATACCTGCTTGGTAAAATTGTATTTTATAATATTAAAACCCTTTCAATGCTAAACAACGATTAAAATATTTTTTTTAATTATTAAGGGAAAAAAAGGTATATAGGCCAGACTTCTAGAACAGTAAAGAAGCGTGTGAGTGAACACGAGAGAGTATACCGACTTAAACATTACACGATGTCGGCAATTGCCGAGCACTCGATGGATACAGGGCACAAATTTGACTTTGAGACCAAGATATTGGGTCAGAATAAAGGATATTTTGCACGATTGGTAAAGGAGGCCATTGAAATCCACAGAAACCCTGAAAATATTAAAAGGGATGATGGATTACGGTTAAAAACGTCATGGTTTCCGGCACTATCAGCAAAATCTAATATTCGAGCCGGTATCCCCGGTCGTAATGATTGACAGATTACTCTGAGCAACGTTTGCTCTTAGATAATCGGATTCCTTTAGACATTCTTAGAGCAACGTTTACATTCACTCAATTCAATATCAATATCCATATTGAGATACATTGTTAAATGAATTTGAGTGTATGAACTGTTTTATAGACATGCGAATTTATTCTGACAGCAGCTGTCTGAGTGGTAAATGGTAATACAGAAGGGGGCGTGTTCATAACAAAAGTAGTCTATGGTTAAGGATTCCTTAACTCTATACTCAGGATTGTCTATAGTTAAGTCATGCTTTTCGGCGACTTATCCTTAGGAACGAAATCTTAGATTGTGCATGCTGCTCCTACACTACATTTCATCATAAAACATATCTCTTGATAATGGCCTCTGCAACGAGCCCGAAACGTCGAGTAAATAAGGAAGAAGGAGACACGGTGAAAACCCAAGAATATACTACGATAAAAAACAACCGTGAAAGCCTCAAACATTATATAATTATTAAGGAAACAAACAGTTACATATTGATTACAAAAATTTAAAATATACTTAATAATGAAAAGTTATTGCAACCAGCAAAGTTGGTCATATAAATTATGATAATTATTGTGAAATTTAATGAGGTTGCCAGCAACTTGTTTCTAATGTGGACACGGCATAACATGTCCCTAATTTACTAATATGCACACAGAATAGGTATGGAGTTTGAGAAGTTTAAGGATTTTATCAGAGAATAACTTTTCATTATATCATGCAACAGTGGTGAAAGGTGGAGGTAGGCTGTTAAGATTCGACATAAATAGTCCACGATAAACTTTGTCAGTCACAAATATTTGTTTTCAATGAATTAAAAGTGTACAATTAACAGAAGGTGTTGGTTAGTTTTTTTTTTAAATTCAATCAAAAACTGCGAAAACCAAGCCACAATAGATAATAGTAAAAAAATAATTATCAATTTATAAAATATCTAAAATTCTGCACTTAAACCATACATAATGTTGGATATTTTATAGATATAATAATATTTTTTTTTATCTAGATACTATAGTTTGGTTTAGGCAGGGCTCAATAAATTTGAAAAAACTAACCAGCAACATGTATAATTAATATGTATTCTTGATTCAATGAAAATAAATATGTATGAATGAAAAAGTGTGCACTATTTTCTCCGTAGGTACCTACATACTACAACTACAGTTTGGTTTTGGCAAGGTTTAATTGATTTTTAAAATCTAACCAACACTATCTGTAAATTGTGGTCTTAGTTAGGGAATCCAATCCCGAGCCAAAATTCTGATCCCTGGATTTCGGGATTACAATTTGACAATCCCGGGATTGGCATTTTTTTCCATTGTTAATATGAAAATTTTATATTTACACATAACATTGATAAAATCGGTCAAAAATAAATCTAGTATAATTTATAATATTTGAGACATTTACTGTTAATATTGTATATTATCTACGTTCAATCTTGGAAATACATAAGTTTAATGGAGTAAATAATATTAAATATATATATAAATAATAATGTGCATTAATACGAGATTGCTGTTTCTGATAGTAAAGACTTAATGAATGGATTAACGAGATTTAAAATAGTAAAGCAAATAATCATGGCGTACTTATGGCCTTTCCGCTTCATAAATCTAATTAGTCAGCCAAATATGAAACTGCCGTAAAACGTATGAGATCATGGTGAAATTACTTTGTTAAAAGTGCGAAGCATTCTTTTTTCCAATCTTTCTCATTTTTAATAATTCATGTGAAAAAATAAAATGAATCGGCAACTTACACATGGGTATAAATATAAACGAAACTTCATTCAAACTCAGTTTATTTCTAATGTAGTTATTTTTTATTAAAAGTATTTTTTCTGTTATATTTTCGCTTTTATTTTATGTTCCATGAAAATTGATAAAAAAAATCAATCCCGAAATCCCGGGATTATATATTTATCAATCCCAGGATTCATAGGTATCGAAAATAGTTCGGGATCCCGGGATCCCGGGATTGGAATCCCTAGTCTTAGTTCAATAAAAACAAATACGAATGACTGACAAAGTTTAACGTGCAGTATTTATGTCGGATCTTAACAGCCTGCCTCCACCCCTCGCCACTGATATGCAACATCTTTTAATACATTAATAATAGAATTCCTAACAAAATTATCAAGTTAACATTTAAAAAGAAATGACTCACGTATTAGTCCGACCGCATTAAAATGTAGTTTTTTGTATTTAATCTTAATGCACAGTCATAAATTACAGCAACGTTAATTATTACGTACCTAGGTATTGTGATATTTTATTTTCTGAGATTTTTGTGTTTAATCATAAAACATCTTCATTGTTTAAGCGAATTTAAATGCCTTTGATGGCACTCTGACTAATATTAAAATTTCAAAATTACTACGCTGTTGTAACGTTGCAATTTGGAGCGTTGTCATTTTGGAGTAACACCTTTATTTACAATAATAGTGTTAGCTCATCAGCAGAGCGCTTGTGTCGTCAATCCAATACATTCACTTATACTACACAATCAAAGGGTCGACTGTAAACAGGCCGTGGCACTGAGATTAAGGTGGTAGTGTTATAACTAAACAATTTAAGCACGGACCTGCGCAGAAGCACACATACTTTTGTGCGCCAAATTTATAGTTTTACAATGAATACCCCATGTTGTATTATAAAAACCTTTACAAAGACAAGCACGAGAAATTATTGTTTTTTATGTGACCGAATCTATAATCTAAGGACCGAATATTTAAAAATGATGAAAAACAGTAAATTCAGTGAAACGGAAAATATTTTTCAACTATAGGTGCGACAAAATTTTGGACTCGCTGGCAATCGGAGAGCGAACGTCGAGCTGTGTACACGTCAATTTGTTTCGTGATGGCGACGGGGATATTAATTCTTAAATCGTGTAAAGATGACTAAAACGTTACCCATTTACTTGAATGGACGCATGTTGGATTTATATGACAAATTATATTTCGTTCGGCACGCGTAATTTGCACAATCCGCGCATCGTCTAGCCACGATCTTTTTAGACCATGCCTCAACTGAGGTGTAGCCTTAAATCGGCAAACGAAGCAACTGACGTACCTATTAGCACCATTCAGAGAGTATTGCTGTAAGGCAAAGAATCGATAGATATGACATAACATAAAATTTTTGATCGCTTATTCTCTGAATAAATAGAAAAAAATGCTATGAGCACGATATAAAAATCGAAGATTCTTACAGGGCAGGCTTGACGAACCATTTTACGTACGCATGCCAAAATTTCCCAAATATTATTTTTCGACTCTCTGAAGTGCCGAGCAATTTTTCAAGGGGGAAATTCTCATTAAAAACGATGATGTTCTAGCATACACATAGCTTTATCACTTTTTTTCAATTAAGTCATACATTTCGGTCCACCAATTTTGAAACTGTCTGCCAGAATTACTACTACTAGCTCCACCTAGATTTTGTTTCTTATTTGGTGCAGTCATTTTTTGTGGGTATAAATGAATTTATATGTTAATGTATTAATAATTAGTTTGTTTTTTTACGCACAAATTGACACGAGAATTGCTCCGATCAGATTAGGCATTCTCTCGCTACAGTGTTCTCAAGCATTGTAAATCGATCAAAATTAGAGGTTCGCGGCACAGCATCTCCCGCCGCCTGATGATGTGATTGCGATAATATTATATATGGCGCATCAAACCTGAAGACCGACTTAGGTAATTATATATTGAAGAATATTTGTCTGATATTTCTATACTTCTGTCATTTATTATTATTATGTATGTTTTTCTCTTCAAACGCGTGCCATAGATTCGCCATCACTGGCCTAATAGAATCTCCGACTTGCAGGATGCCGATCACATCCTCTGGGAGTGTATACGACAAGCTATGATGCCACGAAAATATTTGCACTTATTGTAACAATTATAAACAGCTTATTATAATTGCTCGTACAAACCTACCCTAAGTTTGATAATATTTGTCACTTTAGCGGTCGAAGTATAGAATAGACCCACAGCAGTACAGCCGAAAGGTATCCGGAAATTTGTACGTAAACAGTTCACCGCAGGACACTTATTCGTGCGCCGCAGTACGTGAAACATGAGTTCGTGTAATATTTAATCTAATGACGAGTTCGTCGTTGAACATTTCACCGTGGAGTATATTTGTACGTATGCTACAACATGTGGCGAATTTTATGAGATGTCTTTACTAGGTTAGGTTAGGTTAGATTAGGGTTAATCTAATTGGAAAAGTACTATTTGCAAACTATCGCCGCATTTTGTAAGATACGTACAAACGTATTCCACGGTAAAATGTTCAACGAAGAACTCGTCATTTGATAAAATGTTATACGAACTCATGTTTCACGTACTGCGGCGCACGAATAAGTGTCCCACGATGAACTGCATACGTACAACTTACATGTAACCCAGCCGAAATGGATTATGAATAACTAACTACCTAGATTACTCTGGTTGAAGAATTGTTTGAATAATCGTAATATAGGTACAATATACCACAAGAATTTGAGAGTATTATAAAAGTATTCTTACACTATTATGGCAAGGTGTAAAAATACTCATTTACCCACATTTTAATACAAAAAGAAAGCAGTAAGTAGTATTTGTTAGAAAAACTATCGCAAATAACCGCGAAAATAGAAAAATTTGATTCTGTTTGGTCTAAAAACAATTTTATAGGTGTCACAATAATAATTCACAATACCGCAAAACAGCGAAAGTGAAATATTTCAAATTAAAAAAAGCATTGTTACCGTTTTACTATTTTAAATAATGTAAATGCAGGTGTCGAATTAAATATTAACCATTTATAACTAATCAGTTGAAACTGTATAATTAATGATTGACGGATGATAAAAGTTGTAGATATTTCCGTGGGAACATAATATTTCGGCATAACATTACTTCCGAAAAATTTAAGGCTATACCTCAGCTGACATGGTCTAAAAGATCGTGACTAGGCGATGCGCAGATTGTGCAAATGACGCGAGCCGAACGAAATATAATTTGTCATAAAAATTCAGCATGCGTCTTTTTTATGTCATGTTTATTATTATATTCGTAATAATAATAATATATTCATTGACATGTTTTCTTTTTTAAGTACATCCGGAACGTTTTTAGTCATCTTTAAGAATATATTCCTCCGACGCCATCACAAAACAAATTGACGTGCAAACGGGTCGCTATCGCTCTCCGAATGGCAACGCCGAAATTTCATTCCACATACAGTTGGAAATTATTTGCCGTTTCACTTATGTACGCTCTTAACAATCGAGGGCAGATATACGTTACCGCGGAGCTATTTTATACACACGGCAGCTATCGACGGTAGTTTATCATAATATTTGTATATTGAAGCAGTTAATCGTTACAATAAGTTAACCGTCTAAACCAGGGGTAGTCAACCTTTTTATACCTACCGCCCACTTTTGTTCATCACATCTCGGTTAGTAGTAAAATTTTCGGTACTATTCGGTTATCAGGAATACAGCGGAAAGCACATTTTGGAAATACCCGATATACTGGATTATTTGTTAGTTTAGGTTAGGTTAGGTTAGGTTGAGTTAGGTTAGGTTAACCTAACAAATAAACCAGTTTATCGGCTATTTTCAAAATGTGTTTTCCGCTGTATTCCTGATAACCGAACAGTACCAAATTTTGTAACGGCCCACCGGTTCCACAGTAATGGAGATTTAGAAAGTAAGGAAGTAACTTTACTTTTTAAAATTTCTAAAGCAGAGTTATACAGCAAGACAAGTTAAGTCATATTTTAATAAAAATTACTTACCAAATACTTAATGTCAGACTTTCGCCAAGTTTGGCGGAATAAATCTTTATAAAACAACTTACATACTGTAGTTAAAATCTATATTTTTATTTATTATTTGCATATTATAGTAGCATGAAGGCTGATGAAATTACATTTAATTAATTAAATTATTACTGAGATCCCTGAGGCTGATGCTGCGAAACTAAATACTGGTTATCTGGCTGAATTTTTGTGAGGAACAAACGAAGGTCTCCTCTTTCGGAAATATTCAGGCGGTTTCTTTCTTTAGTCATAATATGATTAACATCACTAAAGCCTGATTCAATAAGATATGAGTTAGGGAAAGGTACCAATAAACTGAATATCATTTTCCACATATTTGGATTTTGGAAGACAGGCATTTTTTTTTATTTTGCCATAGGTTTTCATATCCCCTACAATCGAATTTATATTTACTTTCTTCGTCATATTTAATTTCTAAAACCCCTACCGCCCATCATGAAAGCTGGAACGCCCACTAGTGGACGGTAGGTACCAGATTGACTACCCCTGGAAAAAGTGCTATTTTTTAATAGCCCCTCTCTTGTCTTTGTTAACCTTTAGAGCGAGATAGACAGTTTTGACAGTTTATACGGCTAACTTTTTGTTAATATTATAATACCTCAATACATAAATATGATAAACTACACTCGATACTCGCCGATAGCTGCCGATATCAGCCTTGTGTAGAAGATAGATTCGCTGGAATGTTGGTCGTACAGAAAATACCCGTATAATTATTAATCAAATTATTTCCATAGGATCGTAGGAAAGTGACGTCTGTCCAACCAGCTGTTTGGTTTCATCGGGCCGTCCGACCTGGTCACCACAAATCGCGGCGTCTTATTGCATAGTTTTGTATGACCGTATTATTTTAACTTTGTTTTTGTATTATAATACGTATATTATTCAATTCATTTATTTTATGTTAGTTCTCTGTGCTTTTCTCTTCCAGTGCACTTTTTTACAGCGTTTTTATTAGGTCGTATTCTTATTTGTCCGGTGGTTGTTTATCCAGTACAAATCTTGCAATCGATCTTTAAATAACTTCGCGACTAGCTAGATATTTGAAACTTTTAGAATATATCAGAACACGAAGCCAATGCATTTTTTTAATACTTTTAGCTATCTTTATGTAGAATTGAATTTATTTTCAGTTAATTCTGTTTTGTATGAAAAGTTATTTCGGAAGAAATCCGTAATCCAATCCACTATTATTGGTTGCTAGGGGTCTGAGGTCTTAGCAACTAAATTATTAATATATACGTGCGTTACTATGGAAATCAATATGAAATGTCAAAATGACATTTCAGTATTATTTCTATCAAATACATTTTTTTGATCGTTTAAGCTAGTCAAGTCAAGTTTACATGATTCAACAGAAAATTTAAAAACGTTGTATATAAAAAATTCTTTGTATCTTGTAATTATTTTAAATTAAATCAAATCTGTAAACTCTGTCAAAGCTCACTTGAAAGGGTGGCGACCGCAGTTTTAGGTATCAGCTCCTGAGACTGCATTTTATTTATTCTACTTTCATCACCCACTAAACCTCTTGACCGACAACCGTCTGATATCCTAACCATTGTACACGTCATATTGTGACATTTCTTAAAAGCCTATAGGCATGTTAACTACCCCACAGTCTAAGATGGAAACTTGTCAATCCATCCTGATCACATAATTAATTACATATACAATCACATCCTATAGTATAATAATATATCGCAGGTGTCGTAAACGGACCGATAGATCAAAGGATAAGAATACTCATTGGCACTGTGAATTATGTGAGGTTCGATTTGCAATTGTTATAACCAGAGCGTTGGAGCGGATCCTTTTTTGAGTTGCCTAATACTTGCTCCGGCTTCGCTCCAGGGTCAGCTCTTTTAATATGTATTATATGTATACAAATGTTAAAAAATAAGTAGGTAGTTTTAAAATAATCGTCATTTTCATTATTAATTCTATTTTACAAAATTTCCGATAGCAAATCGTCTCACATTAGGTATTTGCCTCTTCTGTCAAAAAAGTCAGGTTATAGGTTATTTATCACTAGGCAGTGTTGCCATATTTTAAATAATTCTAGTGTTGCAAAATGTTAAAATATACCATTTTCATTGGTTAGGACGAAAATTTAATAATAAAAAAAAACATCCGGAGCAGTGGAGCACTACAAATTTTCGGTGCTCCAGCTCCGCTCCTGCACCGGGTAAAATCTCATTGCTCCAGTGCTCCGTGCTCCAGCTCCGAGCTCCGCTCCAAGGCTTTGGTTATAACTCATAAAGTTTGGTGGAAGTACGTGGCTGAGAAGAACTAGGGACCAAAAAGAGTGTAGGGAGCTAGGTAAGACCTTCATCCAGCAGTGGATTGACTCCGGTTGATGATGAATTTATTAAAAAATGGGTAGGTATATCCTAAAATATTCCACGTAAACGTAGATTGCACACATTGCCGGTGGCAGAAGACATTAAAATAATAGCTTCGCATTAAAACATTTTTGATATATTTACGTAAAAAGGGAAATCATGTTGCAGTAAAAATGCAAAATATAAAAAAACGACATACATTCATTGACTAGGTGCATGTATGTTGAACCTAGCCAGTGCAGTGCGTATTAATTACATACACTGGTTTATTCTGACTTATGACGGATTATTTCAAACTGGTTTAAATTATACATAGTTTAACCATTAACATTTTCTTGTGCGCATGCTCGAATCTAAAACAGTTAGATCGTATACTCCATAAATGACTAGTGTTTTTAGCAAAAACATGTAGTTTAATTAGTGTAAATTCGACATTATAATATTGACAAAAAATATGTTATCCAATGGTCTTAATTACATCACATTTTTTAACTCCTCCTATTAGTTTTTAAGGTTTTTTAAATTTTGAAATTTATTTTTAATGTTTGTGAGGTTAACACATTTGACTCAAATCATCACATTACTTCATACCTAGGGAACACAACATTAATGGGAACTGGCTTACCCTACGCCTACGGGGTGTGGTATAACAGGCTAAATATCTCGATTATGGAAGAATATACATACTTTTTAAATAGTAAGTTAATAATATGCATTTTAGTTTGTCACGTTAAGAGCGTACTTCAGTGAAACGGAAAATAATTTTCAACTATAGGTGCGACGAAATTTCGGACTCGCTGTCAATCGGAGAGCGATAATCGAGCTGTGAACACGTCAATTTATTTTGTGTTGGCGTCGGGAGAATTAATTCTTAAATCGTGTAAAGATGACTAAAAATTTACCATTTACTTGAAAAAGAAAACATGTCAATGAATATATTATAATTATAACTAATGGAACAATAAACATGTGTTACATTATGTTTCATGATGCTGTGTATCGTGCGATTAACTTATTTGATGGCACCATAAAAGTTGATTTATTTTTTATTAACTATATAATGTTTGTGGACGTGTTAAATAGGTTAAATTTATAATTGTATATATTATCATGATTCTTTAATATTTACATAAACACATACTTACTTCTCTACTTTCTTGTTATATTAGTTGTTATTTGTAATTCAGATATTTTTATAATTTTGTATTTATTATGTTTTATGGCGCATTGGCCAATCGCTGTAATGCCGTAATACTCTTTTTCTAAATAAATAAATAAACATGTTTTATCATCATAATCAAACAAATTATATTTTTTTCTGCACGCGTCGTTTGCACAATCTTCGCGTCGCGTAGTCACGGTCATTTAGACGGTGCCCCAGCTGAAGTATAGCCTTAATATAACGTGATTTTGTAAAAATTCTACCTCTTTAACTGTGCCGCCCCTAAGCAACACATGACCTGCCTTACCCCACGGGACGTCACTGTACCTACCGTAATTTTTGGTATAAATTGGAAAATTTAGGTGTCGGAAACTCTTATCTGAGAAAACAAGTTTGACGCCATCTATTATGACGCGAAATCTTTATTGTGTACTGCCTTGTTCATTGGTTTCTTTTGTCACCATACTAGTAAGTTTTTCTCTTTGTTTTTGTTTTCGTGTTTAGTGTTATTAGTGTTTTAAAATAATGTATGTTGTATAATTATTATTTAACTTGTGTGTGTGTGTTCGGTGAAATTTTATGTACTTTAGAAAAGTGTGTCGTGTAAATTAAGCTAAAAATTTAGTTAAAATAAAATATTATTTCATATTTTACTTACTTTTAGCACGCCACTGGCCTCATAGGCTTATTATAAGGTACTCACATTTACCTGTCTATTGCATTCTCGAGTACAATGGTCAGCGTAAAAATGTGAAAGGAAAAAATTAAATTCGTTATTAAGTTAATGAAACATCTTGACCACAGAATGCGCGATGTAGTAAAAGTTGTTTTTGTTTTTTTTAATAGAAAGACACTTAAATAATAAACAATCCATATCTACACTCTGCCTTAAGGGGGATCCTATATGCCAACAGAGAATCTAGCGGAAAATACGAAGCTTGCAATTTGAGAATTCTTTTTGATAATTTACATTTTCAACTGTATTAATTAATAAATAAGTATCTGAAAACATTACAAAGATTTTTTTTAAATTCAAAGATAAACTTAATAAATTAATAATTGTAAAAAATGTGAATTTGTCACATATTTGGTACATAGGTTACGTTATTATTACATTATTTTTATGGTTATATTTATTATTAAAATTTAGTTTATTAAGTTTTCAATTCTTTACCGTTTAGATTTTTGACTAATTCATAGTTTTAATATTTTTTATATCTATTTTAAAAAACATCGATTTATATAAAAAATATAAATGTGTATAACTTGAAATCCTTTTTATTTATATGACTTTAGGTATGGTCTCAATATTTAAGCTCGATTTATATTCGATTATATAATGTGATAATTCATAATAGCACCTGTACATGTGCACGGATTTACTTGCAGCAATATTGTGTATTTTGATGATAAAATGAGTCTCTGCGTGGTCTAGTTCGCCACTATCGTTCTACAGCGCAGGCGCAGATATCGAACAAATCCAGCTGTCGCGTGAAAATTAAGAAGCTTCCGAACTTTTTTGATTTATGCATACAGTCTTCAAACTTGTATGATAATACATGTTTACACGTGCATTTTCTTGTTATGGCCGCGATATAACGCATATAACTGTCAGCAGTAAATCCATGCACGTGTAAACGGGGTATAAGTCGATAATCAAGGTATTTAGTGTTAACAGATTAGGGTTTGTAAAAAATCAAGGTCATCCAATATACAGAACGTGCACATAAAGCACAAAGAAATTAGCATTCTGTCGATGTATCTATAGTCTAAGATTATGTCCAAGGCCTGAACAAAAACGATGCATGAGTGCGAGTAAGAAAGTATTCGGCAACCTTACAATCTCTGTGACACGCGCTAGAGTAAGATAAAAGGTCTACATATCTGTGAGCTATTTCCAAAAGTATCGCCATCAAATCGGGGCGAAACGCTTCACATAGCGTCGATAACTTGCGAGCTCGAGTTGCTGAAATTGATATTTTTTGTGTTAAACATATTAAAGTCAATGGTAAATATTTTTAGTTA
This sequence comes from Rhyacophila brunnea, assembly GCF_057557595.1. Classification (NCBI taxonomy): domain Eukaryota; kingdom Metazoa; phylum Arthropoda; class Insecta; order Trichoptera; family Rhyacophilidae; genus Rhyacophila; species Rhyacophila brunnea. The sequence continues at coordinate 20,885,527 of NW_028232904.1, read as the reverse complement.
ATTAAGTAGAAAAGATGGTTCTGTGTGTTGTTTTAAAATGTGGTAGCCGTACTGATAAGCAAGAAGATGGTATTGCGTTTCATAGGTAAGTTGATACATGTTCGTGATAATTTATTTGTATTTTATTATATATTTTAATATCAGTGACTTAGTGTTTCTTTAAAATAACTTAAATTATGGATATCTTTACCTAATGGTTGCATTTTGACCGCTTAAAAATACTATATAACGTAAAAAAATCGAAAATTATATTTTAATTCTGAGCGTCTAGTGCCAGCACTTTGGGCGAGATGTATCTATATGTATCTATAGTCTAAGATTCTGTCGATGTATCTGTCTGATTTTGTCAAAATTCAAATTGCAATTAGGTACTCCATAACATACCAACCTCCAAGACATACCTACTTACCAACTTTTATCCTATCAAATCTGGCTATGAGTTGTCAATGATTGTATAAACAAAATAAAATAACAATTTTATTCATAACTATAAAAGTGTCAAGCAATAGGTACATCAATTCGTAATGTCTTTAAACAATTTTCTGTGTCAGGGAGAGAACGGAGAACATCTAAGCGACCTCTCAAACCCCCTGTCAGCGGAGCATCTTAATTTAACCGTATACTTTACAAATGCTTACATGCTTACATACTGCAGTCTGTAATTTAGAAGAAATTTTTATTTATCTACGTATTTTTTTTGACTTATACGAGGTTTAAAGAGAACTCTGCCATTCTGGGCAGTGTTGACTTGTATGTGTGTCCCTGATAACTATCTTAGAAATAGAGACCATCAGTTGTTTATTCTCCCAAGGTGCAGAACCAGCCTGCCACTGGTAATGCCAATTGGGAGGGCGATAACTACGTACAACGAAATTACTGCGGCTGTTGATATATTCCACCTACGTGAGAATGAGTTTAGGTGGATGTTGTTTTATAAATTCTTAAAATAGGGTCTGCTTAACTCATCCGGTGTACTTCCTTGTACCTATCTAATTTATCTACTGATCTATCCTTTTTTATGTAATCTTCTTCTTCTTCCACGGCGCTACATCCCGGGGTGGGATTTGGCCTCCTCCACAATCGCTCTCTACTCACTCCGGTCTCTCGCCACACTTCTCCAGTTACCGGGTCTTCCTATATGAAGCCAGTCCACTTCTACGGCGTCAGCCCATCTCCTTCTTGGACGGCCTCATGATCCTTGGCGCTCTAACTTCAGGCATTCATACAGTACCTTATGATTGTTTGCTGTTCAATCAGCTCTTCTAATTCATGGTTCATTTTTATTCTGTAGTTCCCATTTTCCAACGTGGGTCCAAAGATTTTGCGGAGTATTTTGCGCTCGAAGACAGCTAATTTGTTTTCCTCGTTTTGAGTTAAGCACCAAGTCTCACAGACGTAAGTGACCACTGGCCTTATAATTGTTTTATATATTAGAAGTTTACTTCTTCGGCCTATAATTTTCGACCCCACCAGTCGCTTGCAGGCATGCCAGCATTTATTCCCGAAGATAAGGCGGATTTTTATCTCCTCTGCTGTCTTATTTTGGGTATTTAGGCTGGATCCGAGATACGTGAACTTGTCCACCCCTTCATATACATGCTGTCCTGTGTCTATATTCTGCAGCGGTACCTGATTGTGTGTGCTGACCATATACTTAGTTTTTAACTGGTTTATATGCAGTCCAGCGTTTTCTGCTTTTATTTTCATAGTGCCACCATGGTCGATCATCCTCTGTTTGGATCTGCTTGTATGTAATACTGTTTTATATTTCTTTGTTTCTAAATGTCATGTTGTGAACGCCTTAAACTTATAATTTGTAATGTCCACAATATGTAAAAAATAAATATTATTATAATAAATTGAAAATAAATTTACCTAATATGAAATTTAAAAAAAAGCAATGGATAATTACGTGTAAACGGGGTATATCGATGAATAGATTGTTTGTTTTGCGTCTTAAATTATATTCATTCACGTGTCCAAAAGTCTTTGCAATAATAATTGAGTATTATTAAAATTAAATTTGGCTGATGACTAAATCTATTTCAATTGATCGTTTTGATTGCTTTTATAATCATTGTGTAAACTATATTATAAAAAAAAACAACATGGAATGAAAATAAGAAAGTGAAACTCGATCTGGCCATTATTAAATCATTATTTACTGCAATATTATAAAGTAAACAAGTCGGCCATAAATCTCTTTTCAATTATAGTAGCTTCTTTTGAGCATAAAAAGCAATAAAAAAATAATTAAAACAACATTGATTAATTCAGAAAAAAAACTGTGCGGTAAGTAACACAGAAATAAAATTGGTCTTACAAACTTGTAATTTACTTGTAACTTGTAATATAGCTTTATTATATTTTTTGTATACATAATATTTGGAACACTTCACAAACAAAATAAATTAGAAAAATTAATATTTGTATTGGAGTTTGTAAATATCGTACCTAAATCCAAAGTGCTATTTCGGAACACAAAAATTCAAAGTATCAAACGTTGACACTTACTAGTCTTCTCACATATGAATCAGAATCTTGGGGTCATCACTAGCAAGTTTGAAAACGGTCTTTCAGCGCTCGAAATGGACCGGAACGCACCGAAATGAAATACTGCTCCGTCTCGTGGAAAAATTAAAAATGGCGCTCCAGTTCGTGAATTAAATTAGTAAACTGTGGTGGTGGGATGGTATGACCGTCAGAATTGATAATTCATATTGTATTATATTGGGCATAACGTGGAAAATCACAAAAGAAACCGATATATTAGCAAGAATACACGATGTGATAAACGTTGCTAAGCAGATGAAATGGTAATGGACTGAAAATTTTGCTCGACGAGTAAAGAACAGCTGGATAAATGCCGTTATATGGGGGCACTAAAATCTGCACGGTAAACTAATTATTCATATAGTTCGGTGGATGTCCATACTAGCGAAGAACTAGGAACTGATAAAATTTCATGGAGCTAGAAGAGGTCTTTATCCAGCAGTGGATCGACCCTGGCATTTTTAACAGTAAATAAAAATGGCAGCATTTTAGATCGCTAAACGCGATGTTGCCATGTTAATTATTGTTTTGATAAGTTGTCAACTAGGCATACGGTTCATATATCGTTGATATATTTGCATTTGGCGCCGAAAATTTCGAATCGGAAAGTGTCTTAAGTATGTAACAATACCATGAACGTATTGATTGATTAGGCAAAGTCACAAATACTATATTATACTATGATTATAATATATTAATAATTCGACACAACTGTAATGTAGATTTTTGTTTAATTATTTTCTAAAAGAAACTAACCTTGTGCATCCAGTACTTGTGCAAAGAGTAATAGCATGCATATCTTGAGGATGAGCAGGATTCGAAGGCAGACTTCCCTGAAGTCCAGCGCAGTGGCCCTGGGCCGCGCCGTGATCATTTCGATGGTCTAGCAATGGGCAAAGTCTTATCTCTCTTGCGGGAGAAATCACTTGGACAGCATGTGGAATGCTATCTGTCATTTGTGGGTTGGAGCATCACGATCGGCCTATTCCTCGATCGTCTACAAGGATGTGAATCTGAAAAAGAAGAAATTCATTAGATTATTTTTGATTTTTTCAAATATTCACATTTGTATAATATTGTAATAAAAACTTTTATTTTTTTGTGTTGGTGGATGACGGTAAGTACCAAGGCCCACTATATTCAGGTCGTGACACGAAACTGTCAATTGTATATTGCTTATGCTTCAAATGCAATATGGTAAAATGTTTGTAGAAACCTATGATTGTCTCATATTGAACAAAATGGTAATAATATTCACTATCACATTCACATATCACATCAATATCACATTAATATGAACAAAAAATATATTGAACACCCTAAAATTTTACCGCATTGCAATCTAAGTTAACCAATAACTAACACTACCATCGGAAATCGCAATTTGGTGGCGCTGCCTAACTTTTGATGACCTTGTTTCGGTATAATAACCAACATGATTTATTATTCTTTTTTCTTTTAAACACTACAACAGGCCACGAGACGCAATGACAGTAGTGTAGTTAATAATATAAGTGAAACTATCACAAACAACCAGACTTTGAAAAAATCACATAAATATATTGGGACCTCTCCGGGATAGAACCCGGAACCCCCAGATGAAAGGCCAGCGGTTACGTACTGGACTACGAGAGCAGACTATGATGCATTCGTAAGAGATGTGGAATTCTTGATAGGTTTATGAGGCATTACTGCACTCAATTTTTTCATCTTCATCCGTATACTTACTACGAAAAATCGATTGTCGGAAATTTCAGATCGATGACACCAATAATAAAACGATAAGCTAGTAGTGGCTTGAGTGGCGTCATCGATTTACCAAGTATGACATTGGAGTGAGTTAACACGAGAGGGCATACCTACTTAAACATTACACGATGTCAGCAATTGCCGAGCACTCGATGGATACAGGACATATATTTGACTTTGAAACAAGATATTGGGTCGGAATAAAGGATATTTCGCTTACGATTGGTAAAGGACGCCATTGAAATCCATAGAAACCCTGAAAATATTAATAGGGATGATGGATTACGGTTAAAAATGTCATGGCTTCCGGCACTATCAGCAAAATCCAATATTCGAGCTGGTATTCCTGGTCGTAACGATTGACAGATTACTCTGAGCAACGTTTGCTCTTAGCTAATCGGATTCCTTTTGACATTCCTAAGAATGTTTACAGAATGTTTGAAGCAATGTTTACATTCACATATCTAGAGCGGAATGCAGAAACATTTGTCATAACTAAAATTTCCTTAGCAGAAAACACAATGCAGAAACATTGTCCTTAGTTAAGATCATTTCTATTGAAAATAATACCATATTTAAAAATTCTCTTTCCTATAGTTTAGGTAAATTATTTTATAATTGTTAAACGATGACAAAAATATGACAACTGCATGTTATAAATGCAATAACTATAAATACATATTATTATTTAATTATAATACTCTTATGTTTCCGTTATACGTGATTCCACAGGCACCGCAAGATATTTTTTTTAACATGGTAACACTAGCGTCAAGTGTCATTCTTCACCTGGCATTTTGTATTTCTGTGGGCTGGCGTATAAAACTAAAATAGTATTCTGCAAGTACATGCCAAACGAATTAACACTATCAATATCCATATTGAGATACATTGTTAAATGAATTTGAGTGTATGGACTGTTTTATAGACATGCGAATTTATTCTGACAGCAGCTGGTAAATGGTAATACAGAAGGGGGCGTGTTCATAACGAAAGTAGTATATGGTTAAGGATTCCTTAACTCTATACTCAGGATTGTCTATAGTTAAGTCATGCTTTTCGGCGACTTATCCTTAGGAACGAAATCTTAGATTGTGCATGCTGCTCCTACACTACATTTTCATCATAAAACATATCATCTCTTGATAATGGCCTCTGCAACGAGCCCGAAACGTCGAGTAAAGAAGGAAGAAGGACACACGGTGGAAACCCAAAAATCTACTACGATATGACATTGGAGTTTCGTTGAGTGGTTGCTCTCTCAAAAAAATGATGCGCAAACCGATGTCCCTCTAAAGAAATTTAGACGTATTATTATTATTTTTTTTTTACTTTCTGATTTCTTTGTTAATCAGGTCAATTATGCTAAAACATATCTTTTGAAGAGTTATCGAAAAAATCTTGGATTTTTTAAATCTTAACTGAATAATATACATATTATTATGTTCATAAAACAGCAATTAACGTATACAGAATTTATTATCATTCTTCAGATTTTTTATAGTACACCATATTCGGCAGCATTGTAAAATTTACAATGTTTTGTGCCATTTAACGATAGTGGTAAAATTATACAGTCAGTGCTTCCCAATCTATTCCGTGTCACGACACACTTTTCAAAATATAAAAGTTTCACGTCACACTGAAGAAGGTTACATGTAAATCGAACGTATTACATTTCACCGTAGTAAAGTTCGCCGTGAGCTTTCTTATCGGAAAGAGATGACCGGATACTACACGGTCATGAATTCAAGAATTAAAACCTATTCTAGCCTAACCTAACATAATCTAATCTAATCTAACCTAACCCAACCTAACAAATAATCCAGTATATCGCCTATTTTCACAATTTAAAACCGACAAGTACCGTGTTTAATTTAGACATGAAATTTATCTCAGTACTATACGACCCAAAGAGGTTGGACGGTCTTTAAAATACAACCATATTATATTTCCGATACAACATTTCACGGTGAAGTGTGATACGGCGAACTGCATACGTACAAATTTCCGGACACAACTGAAGAATACATAATACACGGGACAGCCAGTGTTGCCAAGGAGGATCTATTTAATACCTAATATTCCACAAATACAGTGAACTTCAACATACAAGATAATAAATCAGATAAAAAGGGTACTGGACAAAAACAAAAACTAATAATTACAAGATAAAAAGAACTTTTTATATACAACGTTTTTAAATTTTCTGTTGAATCATATAAACTTGACTTGACTAGCTTAAACGATCAAAAAAAATTGTACTTGATAGAAATACTGAATAATGAAATGTCATTTCATAATGATTTCCATAGTAACGCACGTATATATTATTTAATAATTTAGTTGCTAGGACCCCCTAGCAACCAATAATGGTATCGAAATAACTTTTCATACAAAACAGAATTAACTAAAATGAATTCAATTCTACTTAAAGATAGCTAAAAGTATTAAAAAAATGCATTGGCATCGTGTTCTGATATATTCTAAAAGTTTCAAATATTTAGCTAGTCGGGAAGTTAGTTAAAATCGATTGCAAGATTTATACCGGACAAATAAGAATACGACCTAAGAAAAACGTAAAAAATATGCACAAACACATTATTTTTAAATGTGAAGCCTCCAAGAAAAATACGTCATTAATGGACAAACTGTAAGTTGTTGGTTTACAAAGTCATGGGATTCGAATCCCGGGTCTGACAAATTAACAAGATGTTTTTCAATGTGTGTTTGAACTAAGAGCATGTAGCTACTAATGATATGAATCGTTCTTGTAAGGAGACCAAGATTTACATCGGATTGTAAAGCATTTTTTTTAATAGGACGCAGGCGAATTTTTTAATATTATAGGTACTTACGAACATTCTAGTACGACTAATTTGTAAGAATAGCATGTTTATGCCAATTTACATGTTTATTAAAGGAAGTAGAATGACATCCAGGAGCACACTTTCCAAATGCATGCGGCACACCGTTTGAAAAGCTCTGTTATACCTAACCCAGATTTTGTCCAAATTGTATAAATTGTATGGAGGTAGGACATAACTAGGCAATGTATTTACCATATCGTTGACCACATGCGTATGTAGGTTGAAAATACACATTTGGGGTGGATACGTATATGTGGCAGCAAAGTCTGAAAAAAAGATTATAGGAAAGATTCATTATTCAGTCTAACATGGTTGTAACGAGGAAGATGGGACCGACTGAATTTGCTCGTTATAAGCGTTACTCGTTATATCAGAGAATAGGTATTTTTAAATGAGCGGTCACATAACACAAAAAGTCGAAAATAAAAAATCTGCAAACCATTGTAAAAATCCCCGAAACAAGCATGGCATTCATAAACTACAAAAGAAGTTGTTTATTGTACCTACTGACTTCACAAACTTTGGATTTTTTACTTATTTCAACCATATACGTGGATACTTTTTCAATATTATCGGCGAAAACACCAATTAGGTAGGTACTTAGACACTTAACTAGTGTCATAAACGTAATCCGATTCCGGCGGCATCCTGTCCGGTCGGATTTTATTGCTTAGGGCGAAATGTTTTTAAACGATCGACATTTTAGCTCGGTATAACCGATTTGTAGCTCGTTATAAAAGTGAATAAATGTATGGAGAAAATCATAAACTAAAATGTCAATAAATTTGTCCTCGTTACATCCGAGATCTCGCTATATCCGTGATCGTAATAACCGATTTCGACTGTATAATAATTATGGTACTTTTGTCTTTTCTCATCCAAAAAATCAAAATTAATTTCATGATCACATAAAATATAAATATTATATTCGGTAAACTTTTCATTAGAGTTTGCAATCGACTCGTAATTTACATGATCATTTAAGTATTATTGTGTTAAAGTACGACATGCTATATTAATAGTCGAAAATTAAGGATTTGTGTTATCTTTGAGAGTTGAGTTTTCGCATTTTCACAGAATGAACAGTTTAAATTATGACATTAGAAGTTACGTTCATTTGTTTTTTAAAAATATTGTATAAAATGAGTAGGTACCGGAATATCGGAATATTGCATTTCAAAATTGAAATATCTGGTGCAACGGAAGTATACAATATATTTGAAAATAGTAAATACCCCCCCCCCCATTAATTTTGATATAATATCATTATGATAATGATCTTAATTATTTATTAATTATTTTTAACGTTTTAAAAGTCAACTGTGTCACTCTTTGATAGTGTAATACCGTACCTACATCACATTATAAAGGGCGTCGAATGAAGGCACGAATATAAATATTACATTATGGACCATTGGTGGTTTTTAATGAAGCTTTTTAGGTTAAAAATAATCGAAGCTTAAAAATTCTTGACAACACGGTTTATCACATAGGGATTATTTTTACAATGATGCCTCTAGACCTGTCAGTGCAATATAACTCCATGTGCCTGAAACCACCGATAAATGCTTGAATTCTCATTAGATTGTGTACCTATGTAATTTTAAAGTTTTATTTGCGTATATATGTTATATTGCGTATTATAAATTCAAATTTAATTTCACCTACTCATTTCCCATGATAGGTAGGCAGGTATATCGAATACACTTATTTTAACCTTCCTCCATAACGATGCATCTGCATGTTTGCAAATACAATACTAGGGAACTCAGAAATAATGGGAACTGAAATACCTAACGGGTGTGAAGAAGCAGGCAACCGATCTGGAGTGTGAAAGAATACGGGATAAACTTAAACACCTATCAAGAATACGGCATACGTTGAATACTGACAACTGCTCTCGGTTTGTGCACTGACGCTCATTTAATATTGGTGTATTGAAGGTTGCAACACACACTAACGCATGTCTATAATGCGTGGTTCATTTTCGTAGGACACTCACACATTCAAAAACCTGCGTCAAAGTTTACTGTATTGGGATCATGCTCCCCACATCTTGAAGCGGGCCCGTAGGCCAGGTTGTTTGACGCCCCCCCCCCAATCTATTGCTAAGGTTAACGACAGTAATAATATGATGTTATACATTAGTGTTTCCCAAATGATAAAATTAGGGGTAGTCCGTGTATTTTTAACGATTTTTACGTTTTTAAATAAATTCACTTGAATTATTGAGTTGTCGGCATTCAGAATCATATTTTGAAGCACTGACCGCAATACCCATTTTTATTATTCAGGAAACACACTAAAAATAATTATAAAATAAAATTCTACACGTGAATAATTATCATTAAATTAAATCAACACTCTAAAAGCCAAATAGCACCGCAGGGGACTTTTTTTGTACTGTTAGAGTAAATTTGTGGTGAGTATTTATCTCACTTACCTGGTTCATCCACCATGCCGGGCCCCCAGGCTAGAGCCCTGTCAGCCCCCCCCCCCTTGTTGGGGGGACATGATTGGGATATAGCCTATTGGAATTCTATTTATTAATGATTTTTCAGACAATTTGAAAGTAAAAATGGAAGAAAACGGTATTTTAAGTGTGTTTAAGGGCAGAATTTTGCTTAGGGACGTCACTGACTTCATTAAGGCTATACCTCAGTTGAGGCACGGTCTAAAAAGATCGTGGCTAGGCGATGCGCGGATTACGGGTCGCAAGTGCAAATGACGCATGCCAAACGAAATATAATTTTTCATATAAATCCAACATGTCTCCATTTAATGTTCTGTTTATTGTTCTATTAGTAACAATAATAATATATTCATTGGCATGTTTTCTTTTTCAAGTAAATGAGTAACGTTTTTAGTCATCTTTACACGATTTAAGAATTAATATCCCCGTCGCCATCACGAAACAAATTGACGTGTTCCCAGCTCGACGTTCTCTCTCCGAATGCCAGCGAGTCCAAAATTTCGTCGCGCCTATAGTTGAAAATTATTTGCCGTTTCACTGATGTGTCGTCTTAATAATTTTAAGAACTCCACTTCCATACTGACTTATATCTACATATTTGCATTAGCACTCAGTCACTGCTAGGGAATCCAATCCCGAGCCAAAATTCTGATCCCGGGATTTCGGGATTACAATTTGACAATCCCGGGATTGGGATTTTTTTTCCATTGTAATATAAAATTTTTATATTTACAAATAACATTGATAAAATCGGTCAAAAATAAATCTAGTATAATTTATACTATTTAAGACATTTATTGTTAATATTGTATACGTTAAATCTTGGAAATACACAAGTTTAATGGAGTAAATAATATTGTAATATAAATAATAATGTGAATTTAATATGAGATTGCTATTTCTGAGAGTAAAGACATAATGAATAGATCAGCGAGATTTAAAATAGTAAAGCAAATAATCATGGCGTACTTATGGCCTTTCCGCTTCATAAATCTAATTAGTCAGCCAAATATGAAACTGCCGTAAAACGTATGATAGGTATCATGGTGGAATTACTTTGTTAAAAGTTCGAAGCATTGTTTTTTTACCAATCTTTCTCATTTTTAATAATCTATGTGAAAAAATAAAATGAATCGGCAACCTACACATCAAAATTCATTCAAACTCAGTTTATTTCTAATATAGTTATTTTGTATTAAAAGTATTTTTTCTGTTATATTTTCCATAAAAATTGATAAAAAAATCAATCCCGAAATCCCGGGATTATGTTTATCAATCCCAGGATTCATAGGTATCGAAAATAGCTTGGGATTGGATTCCCTAGTCACTGCTGTCATAATTGAAAACTCACTCATTTTTACTTACACGGAGTCTATAAGAAAAAAATAATTACGATTTGTTTGCAGAGCAAATATGTTTTTACTTTGTGTAAAATACTTGTAAAACGGGTTTGAGCAGCCTACATAGAAAGTAGAGATGATTTTTAATTACTCACTTTGGTATGTACACATTGCAATAAAATACTAATTAACGCGTGAGATACTATATCAAGACTTAAGAATGAACTCAGTGGCATCACTATAAAATGACCCTTGTGAATATTTAAACAAAAAAATTAAAAATATTGTAGATTTATTTAAAATAAAAATAGTACCCAAGGCTTACCCCAGGCGACATTAATTAAGAAAGTAGTCAATTAAAATACACTAACAAAATATTTATTTATATAGGTATATCAGTGCCGTGCAGTCCATATATACTGTGGATGCAGCGCACTCCTTAATTATTCCAAGATGAGCATATAAAACCAATAAATAAATTAAATGACATACCAGCTACCCGTTACTGTTTTCTATGAGAGAAAATGAACTGCGGTGTGGGATTTGCTATTTGATAAAAAAAAAAATCATCCTTCCGTTCCCATTAATTTAATATTGCGGTAGAAACGTATTATAATATTATTAGGAATTAATAATGATAGCAACAATATATTCAAATAAATCTGTCATCAAATATTCAGTATAAATAATGAATTTCAAAATTTTAATATCCGGCGTTACAAAATTTGTTACATATTTTATTATATCTAATATCTAGGGGTCTCAAAATACTCTATTGTCATTGCAATGTAGGTATTTACTTTTGAAGAGCATGTCTGACCTCAAAAGACACCACACGCCATTGATATACTACAAACAACTTATATAATATACCTACCATTTTCACTACAACAGGTCACGAGGCTCAATGACAGTAGTGTAGTGAAACAGTTGTGTATTTAGTAATAGAAGGGAAACGATAACAAATAAACAGGCTTTGAGAAAATCACATCAATATATGTATGACCTCAGTGAGAATTGAACTCAGGGCTCCCGGATAAAAGGCCACTGTATGCACGGTTACATGTAAGTTGTACGTATGCAGTTCATCGTGGGACACATATTCGTGCGCCGCAGTACGTGAAACATGAGTTCGTATACCATTTTATCAAATGGCGAGTTCTTCGTTGAACATTTCACCGTGGAATACATTTGTACGTATCTTATAAAATGCGGTGATAGTTTACAAATAGTACTGTTCCAATTAGATTAACCCTAACCTAACCTAGTAAAGACATCTCATAAAATTCGCCACATGTTGTAGCATACGTACAAATATACTCCACGGTGAAATGTTCAACGAAGAACTCGTTATTTGATTAAATGTTACACGAACTCATGTTTCATGTACTGCGGCGCACGAATAAGTATCCTGCGGTGAACTGTTTACGTACAAATTTCCGGATACGCTGTATGCACTGGACTGCGGGGTCCACAAAGGGCAATATTGACTAGATATGGTGTAAAGTTTTCATTATTGGTGTCTGAATATATGAATGACAAATTTAATTGTGGAATATGGATTTTCATCGAGTTTCTTCGTTAATCGAAATTAGATAATTCAGCTAAAAGTCGAAACAAATAGCGCCAGTATAACATTCTTGTGCGAATGTGCTGAAGAACATAAGGATTTAGTGTTGCTATATTTGTTGTTTTTTTGTTTGATCGGAAATAGCGACGCATGGATTTTTAGCTGGTGTATGCGTTGAGTTTCGAAACTTTATGTTTTGAGTGTTTTCTTCACCTGTCGCAGGTTACGTGGCTTTTGTAAAAGGTCACATCTTTTAAAAGGTTGACCCATTACCTATATAATAAAATATAATGCTTCCTTCAAAGTCTTCGGATACACCACTGAGTGACAAGATTCTTTACTGCTACATTTCTGTGATGAGCTAAAGAGTTCAATTGAAACGTCTTCTAATAATTGAGCCCTTCTCTGGATAAAGAGCGATATCGCAATAACGCTAGTTTTCAGCAAATTATTTCAAATAGGTTAAAATTAATTGTCTATATACGAATCAAAATCACCATTTAATCTTGACAACATATTACACTAGAAGTATTCAAATTTCCAATTCAAGTGTAATATAGTAAAACTTTACAAACTATAAATTGAAGACGACCACAACATGTAATCTGGGGCGGGAGGGGGGGGGGGGGACAAAGAAATATCCAAAAGCATTAACAATCACACTACCTGTCATTACTTTATCGTATAAGATCATAAGAAGATCCATAATATGGGCCACCGCAGAGTGGAGCTTGTAGCAGATTTTTGTTTATATGATAAATGGATGTAAGCTATTTTCTCAAGTTCTGACTCAAAACACAACATGTGAATTCATCAGACCCTGAATTTGAGCCCGTGACCCAAGACATTATAAGCTGATACGTTACCGCTTCATCATCGTGGGATAATTAACAACAATTATAAAAAATAGAAACATTACAAAAAGAGTACGTGAAATGAGTAGATCCTATTTTAAGAAATTATAAAACAACGTAAACCTAAACTTATTCAGTAAATGGAATATATCAATAGCAGAATTAAATTATAATATGTATTTCTCCATCGTTGATCCTTTTAATAATTCACCTGTTTCATTTAAACGCGCTATCTCCAAAATTTTGTATAAATAGATATATATATTTTTTATATGTTACTTTTCATATTATTCATTATTCTTACTCATGTTTCTCATGTAATTTCTTTATATTTATGTTATTTTTACTCTCTATCTTGTTAGGCTTAACTATATTATAATGTATACATGGAAACTGTGCTGGTTGCAATAACTTTTCATTATTATATTTTAAATTTTTGTAATCAATATGTAACTGTTTGTTTCCTTAATAAAAAAAAACAGCAGAAGCGATTTTGTTTAACACAGCAACTCCCCTCCCAATTTGTATTACCAATGAAACGTTAGTTCTGAACCTTGTGAGGCAGATCGGAGAGACAAATGTAAATTTCTACGTAGATTGGCATAGTTCTAATTTACACCGCCGATAAGTTCCTAACACTAATCTAAAAACAACTATTTCGTGACAACGCTTCTTTTCCAGAGATGGGCTCAATTTACCATGCCATAAAAATAGGCTATAAAATTGTAAACAAATCGAGTTTAATCTGTGTTTTGATATTTGTTATCATTAGCCGTGCTTTGTTCAATTATGAAGGCTCTCCCACGCTCCATTTTCTCTGATTAGTGTAAATTTCTTTAAATTTTGACAATCATAAACAATTTATTGTTATTACCACTATTATGAATGGCTTTGTATCATTGGTTTCCAATCCATGGATCGCGTGATTTCTAGGGGGTTACCAATTATTTTTAAATTATCATGAACCTTGAAAAGTAAAAACGTTTATTAAGAGCATATATAAGTGAAACGGCAAATAATTTTTAACAGTAGGTAGAACGAAATTTCACAGTCGTCGCCAATCGGAGACTGACAGTCGAGGTGTGAGCACGTCAATTTGTTTTGTGATGGCGTTAGAGGAATATATTCTTCAATTGTGTAAAGATGACTAAAAAACGTTCCGCATGTAGGTTGAAAAAGAAAACATGTCAATGAATATATTATTATTATTACGAATATAATAATAAACATAACATTAAAAGGACGCATGTTGAATTTTTATGACAAATTATATTTCGTTGTAGATTATTTATTAGCGCAGCTAACCGTTCTGCCAATTGTGGAAACTGTCGTTAAACTGACAAGACTTGTCAGCCGGTCAGTGAAAAACAATATACACCATCTTTTTCAAGCGCACGGTATGAGAAAAAATGGTCCTCCGTCTGTACCTAGATCATGGCCCCCGCATTCCGAAGCGGGCCCCCAGGCTAGGATCTTTGGCGGGCCCCTACTTATCGTTAAGGTTAAAAGTAATGTGACCATCTACAGTTGCATATTCCAAATTGTGTTCGAGATGAATTTAAGAGTATTTTTTAGTGATTTTTTGTATTTTTATATGCACAATAATGGACATGCCAAATATCGACAATAATCAAAATTGTAAGTATGGCAAAACCACATATTATTAAATGTTAGTATGTTTGAAGTGAAGCAGCGCTTTTTTTTTTACTGTTAGTGCGTGTTTATCTCACTTGGCTGATCGACAGTGACGTCCCGTGGGGGTAGGCAGATATAGCGTCGCTTGGGGGCGGCAGTTACTCGAAGAGCGGCAAATCAAGGAAAATCATTTGAAATATATGGAAATAGCTAAGTACCTTAACTCAGTAACAACGAAAATATCTTTCCATTAAAAAATCAGCTCACTGGTTTTGTCGGGTTCGCGATATCTAATTTACTTCCATTGCCCTTCGACGTCCTTGGTGACCATAAACGACACGTGCAAATTTGCGAATAATAAAATTAATCTGATGTTTGGTTAGTAATGTATTCATACAACACATTTCTTAGATATTGGACTCATGAAAGGATGATAAAAATAATCTATTAACAAATGAGGCGGCATTTTGGCGCTGCCTAGGGGCGGCATTTTATCTAGGGACGTCACTGCTGATTGATCTCTCGCGCCGGGCCCCCCGTAAGCCCAGGCCCCCAGACTAGAGGCCAGTCAGCCCGCCCCCCCTGTGGGAACCATGACCTATCTAGATACTTGACGTCATAAAACTCGCCTTTCAATATAAAGTAGATTCTTTAATTATTTCAGTTTTACTTATTGTACTTCTACTTAGTAAAAGATCTTTAAATGTGTTGCTGTGTATAAAACCTTTCCAAATGGTCGCGGAACACCTATTCAGGTTCCGCGGAACATAGTTTGGGAAACCCTGTTTCAGACCATGCCTCAGCTGAAGTATAGCCTTTACACTTAAAAAAATAAAGCATACTACCTATTCATTTTGCGTGACAGACGCTACGTCTCTTTTTAAATTTAAAACCATTGATAAGCTACATGGAAAAAAATCTAACAAAAAAGAAGATTAATGATGATTGATATAATATTTAAATGAGAACAAATTCTTTTTGTGTTTATCTTACTTAACTGGTAGACCCGACACGGCCCCCTAAACCCCCGACCCCAGGCTAGAGATGCAGGTTCGATTCCTGCCAGGTGTCTTACTTTTTTTAAAAAGATTTTTTCTATTGGTTATAATACTATATTTCTTCAGAAGTGTTTTTCAAAATTATGTATGTCAAATAAATAGTTGTTTGTTAATCTTTTTACCGTTGTGTATATTTATATATTCATATTTAAATCTGGTATATTATTTTTAATATAAACAAAATATATATTCTAATATATGCAGACAATCTTTTTTAATCATTTTCATATCATAACACATCACTCAAAATCTTTAAAACATTTATAATAATATATGTATGCATTATAATAATATAATTTATAACATATCCAATGTGTGTATGTAATGCCTTCATACGGAGTATAGTATGCGAAGAAAATTGTGTGGTATATAATATTTATACCGTAATAAATGAAACAGGGTGTGACATAACTGTTTGGTTATGCCACGGGCAATTCATTTTTTTTTTGTACATGGTAGGTATATTTATTGCTGTTTGCGAAAATCTAATACCTATGAGATTGCGTACGTTTAAAATATAACGTGTATAATTAACACTAAAAGTTTGGGATACTATTCTACTGCTTTATCTGCGAACCAGCCAACTGCACTTTTGACCAAAAATGAGTTTGATGGCATTTTGTTGTGTTGTGTTCAATCAATGTGTGATACCAGTGCTCAGTTATGCTCGTGAAACATGGACAATATTGTAAGAAAGCAATACCTCTAGCGCAACGTGGCATGGATATAACGCGAAAAGTCTACAAAAGAAACCAATGAACAAATAAACTGACTAGATGTAAGAGATCATTAAGCAAATAGAATGGCAGTGGGTTGGACATTTCGCTCAGCGTCTGGACAACCGCTGGACAAATGCTATCATACAGTGATACTCATGGCCCGCATATCTTGAAGCGGGCCCCCAAGCTACAATCTTCGGCGGGCCCCCTACCTATCGCTAAGGTTAAAAGCAGTATGATGATCTATAGTTGTGTATTCCAAAATAGTGTTCGAGGTAAAATTTTGTGTTTTTTATAGATTTTTTGTATTGAATTTCACTTGAATCTAGAAGTTGTCGAATATTGGGAAACAATAATCAATAATTGCATTGCACGAGCACATATTAAATAGCGCCGCAGGCGACATTTTTTATTAGCAGTGCAATTTTGCGATGTGTGTTTTTCTCACTTGGGTGGCTGATTCGACACGCCGGACCCCTTTAAGCTCGGGCCCCCAGGCTAGAGCCCAGTCAGCCCCCCCTTGTGGAGGCCATGGTGATACCCAAGGAGCACTAAGCGACCGCAGGGTCGCCCTAAAACCTGATGGATAGATGAACTCATAATGTTGTACGTGGCAAAAAAAGAACTAGGGACTGAGAAGACTGCAAGGATTTCGCTGAAGCCTTCATCCGACAGTGGATCGACCCCAGCTGATGATGATGATGACGATAGCCGTCATAATGTGTGGAGAGCCTCAATAAATCAACCCTTTACATATTTTATTTTATTTTTTCTACCAATCACATGTGAACATTTTAAAGAATTAATATCACAAAACACTGTTGAAATCGTGGCTATCTCAGTCTTGAATGACTGCTACTGAAAGATTCTCAGGCTTAAAGAACTGCGAACACTTTGCCATTTAATTAAGTTCATCTTTCTAAGACAGTGTTTCTCAACTGGGCGACAGAAAAATCTACTTTTGGCTATTTAAAGAAAACTTTAGGGAGGAGAGATTAAAAGGAGAAAAAATATTAACATTGTGTGAAAAGTTTGCTGAAATAAAATTAAGGGAAAGTCTCATAGAACTTCAAAGTGATACAAGAGTTCAAGTTAGATATAAATAAAACAAATATAAAGTAATGAAATGGCAAGTATGCCATAATTATTTTAATTAAAAATAAATTTTGTAATTTAAAAATAAACTGCGCATTTTTAATGTTAATTGTAAGAGCCATTAGTTAAAATTCGTCGCAATTAGATAAGATTCATATAGCGTAGTGGTCAATGCACGTGCACCTATACTCATCCTCACGTAGGTCGACGATGTCAATATATGAAATGATTTGGTTGTATAGAGTTATTGCCCTCCCAATTGGCATTACCAATGGCAGGTTAGTTCTGCACCTTGGGAGAACAAACAACGGATGCCCTCAATTCCTTAGATAATTTTCAGAGACACAAAAGCCAATACCACCAACAATGGCAGAATTTCCATTTACGCCGCGTACCTATAAGTCGGAAAAATATGTACCTTCCTAAATAAAAATCTTGCATGTGAATGAATGTATTCAAATTATGTATGTTCAATAAAAAGAATGTTACATTCTTTAATCCTGTGAATTATTAGTTTGAATAAATAAATAGTTAAAAAAAAAATAAACTCAAAATGGGTTCACATGTCAAAAAAGGTCGATAAAAACTGTTCTAAAATACAAATACATTCGCTGTTTAAAACAAATTATAATATGTGAACAAAACACTTAGGAAAGCAATTTTAATAGTCATTATTAGTATTACTACGCCTAAAAATTGTACCGGAAGTGTGTAGTCATGAAATTTTCTTGCCTTTATGAATTTATCGTTTTTCTTTTTAATAAAAAAAATGCATGAAGTGGCATTTTAATTTCTATCGTTCGCATTACGTAAGACAATCAGATATTCAATTAACTTTATTGCATTTTGGGCAATTCTTTTTTAATTATTTCTAACGCAATCGTAAGCACGTATTATAATAATATGTTATAATCTCATATGGTAGCTGACGAAATCCAGTAAGAAATTATTATGAAAGCATTATTATACATAAAGATGGATAGATAGATAATATGTAGATATAAATATTATTATATAATATTTGAATTTATATAATAAAATCATAATTTATTTATTCTAAATAAGATATGTATTTAATATATAACTAATCCGGAAACTAGTCCGGAATACGGGAGAAAATGTAGTGGGCTACACGTAAATTGTACGTAAAACATTTCACTGTGGCACAGTTCGCCGTGAACTTTCTTATCGGAAAGAGATGACTGTATACTATACGGTCTCCAATTTTATTAGATTAGATATGAAAATTAATTCAATTTTCATAGTTTATTTTGGCAAAATTCTAGAATGAAAACCTAACCTAACCTGACAAATAATCCAGTATATCAGCTTTTTTCAAAATTTGTTTGCTGCTGGCTTCCTGTAAACTTATAAAGTGTAAACCGACAAGAAACGTGTTTTATTTAGACATAAATTTTATGTCAGTACTATACGACCCAAAGAGGTTGGACGGTCTTTATTATACGGCCATATTATATTTCCGATAAACATTTAACGGTGAAGTGTGACACAGCGAACTGCATACATACAAGTTTTCGAACATGAATGTGGTGCGGTGTGAGATTTGCTATTTGCAAATTAATGAAAAATAAACTTGTTAATAAAACAATTTTAAATACTGGTCTTGATATTAAATAAAAGTGGAATAATATACCCACCAGTAGCGAAGGGTGGAGATAGGCTATTAAGATTCGACATAAATAGTGCACATTAAACTTTGTTAGTCATACGTATTTGTTTTTATTGAACTAAGACTTCAAATTACAGATGTGCTGGTTAGTTTTTAAAAACCAATTAAACCCTGCCTAAACTAAACCATGATAGTTTTCGTATGCTTTGGGCAATACGACAAAATTGTGCACACTTTTTCATTCATACTTATTAATTGTTTTCATTGGATTATGATATAATATATTACACATATTGTTGGTTCTTTTTTAATTCATTAAGTCATGCCTAAAACAAACTATACTAGATAATAAATATTATTCTATCTATAAAATATCCAAAATTATATATGATTTGATTGCATAGTTTTAGATATTTTATAGATAGACGAGGAATTTTTAACTGTTATCCATTATGGTTTTCGCAGGGTTTATTTGAACTTTAAAAACTAACCCAACACCGTCTGTAAATTATTGTGGTCTCATTGCAATGAAAACAAATACGTATGACTGACAAAGTTTAATCTAAAACTATTTATGGCGGATCTTAACAGCCTACCTCCACCCTTCGCCACTGATACCTACCTATAAGTATCTGTTTAAAATTAATTTGTAAATAAGTTAATAATGTTTAGCTTGCCCACTTCATGTGTATTTTTGTTGGGTGGCAATTCTCAGATCTATGCTGGTTAAAAGACGGAATAAAAATATATCAGCGTTAACATCATTTTACTCCCTACTTCAATTATAGTTTGTTAATTTATGGCTACGGCCGTATGTTGTAGCTTAACCACTGGGGAATGCCAAAAGAAATGGCGTTTTTAAAAAAAAACACTACCTTATTCTTAGGTCAATAATTATTATAAAGCAATCATTATTCGTAGGATGTTTATCACACTTGAATGGTCAAAGACATTGCTTATAATTATCTTTAGAATTATTTTCAAATGTGTTAATCTTGCCCATTTTTTGAATAATAAAATGCCTAATTCTTGTCAAATTTGGGATCACAGAGATTATCAATATAAATTTTTATCATAAATATTTCACTATAATAATGTCGACATAAATTATACTAATGGTTTTATAAATGCATTTAAAAATTAGTAAAAGTAAAAAATCTTAACACCACTGCACATACATGTACTGAAATATGACTGTATTCTAAAACATTAGAGCGAGAGGGTTAAAAGAATACTATTTTATGTAATAAAAATACTTTATGCAGTCATCAAATGTTTAAAATAAATATAAAGGATAATAAGGCTTCTAAATTATATATATAAATGAAAATGCAATAAAAGCTCAATTTTGACCTACGCTGAGCATGCCCCCCCTTAAGCGATCAAAAAAATTTGTACTTGATAGAAATAATACTGAAATGTCATTTTGACATTTCATATTGATTTCCATAGTAACGCACGTATATATTAATAACAGACCCCTAGCAACCAATAATGGTGTCGAAATAGCTTTTCATCCAAAACAAAATTAACTGAAAATGAATTCAATTATACTTAAAGATGGCTAAAAGTATTTTAAAAAAAATGCATTGGCATCGTGTTCTGATATGTTCTAATAGTTTCAAATGTCTAGCTAGTCGCGAAGTTAGTTTAAAATCGATTGCATGATTTGTGCTGGATAAACAACCACCGGACAAATAAGACTACGACCAAATAAAAACGTTGTAATAAAATGACACTTTCTGACATTAGAGAAAAAAATGTCATATTATGAAAGTAGTTTGTACGCAATTGACAGAATATCCGAGAATCATTTGTTTATTTTTTTGTTTATTTATTCTTGACTAGCTGAGCCAGCTGGCTCTCGCCAGTCTGTCTCGCTAGGTCTTGCAGACAGCTTTTCATCATAGTGACTTGGTGTTGGATTTTAATATAATAATTGTAAAGTGTGTATAGACTGCGCCATAGTTTTCCCTTCGGGATGGATTTTCATTCGCGTCAGACAATTGAAAATTTATCTGATTTGTCAGTTTTACGATATGCATGTCGTCACTGCAAATACAAATTTGGAGTCATGTGCGTAGTCTATTCTGGAGTCTGGCCTTCTCAATATCATCTGACACCATTTCAGGCTGCTAAGCCTAGCAAAACAGCTGGCAATCGCCGATTGCTACCACTGTCATTTTAATTTTAATACAATATATGTGTAGGTATGTGCATTTAAATATGATAAATAGTTATACATCTCAATCGTGATTATCATAAATAGCGATCCAATATAACGCGAATATTAATCTCTTTCGGGTCCCATTTACATAATAGAAAAAGGTTAGCAGCATAAAAAATAAATTTAAACATTATTTTGTTTCATTGTCTATAAAAAATAAATGCTTGGAGCCACAGAATAATATTTTAAAAATCATATTTTGTTTTAAAAATTAATTTTAAACAATATAGTTTCCCGGTGCGGGACATTCATATCGAGACAAATGTTGATAAATAATGAAGTAATACATATTATATCTGATAAGAATAGGAATTTATAAGACCTAAAGATGTGGAATCAGCTTAAAAAGGCCTTCATCCAGCAGTGGATTGATACAGGTTGATGACGATAATGACGATATAAATGGGTAGGTATATAAAATCACAAATTTAAAATATTAAATATATATATATAAATAAAATATTGCAGTTTATATGACCAAGAAGAGTAGAATTAGGTTAGGATAACCTTCATCCAGCAGTGGATTAATCTTGGTTGATGATGATAATGACGATATTATGAATGGGAAAATATAATATCAGCAATTTTGATAAATATAGTAATTCATATGACCGACAGAAATTCAAACAACTTAGAGAGGCCTTCATCCACCGGTGGATTGATTCAGGTTCATAATGATAATGGAAATATAAATAGATATAATATATTATCACCGATTTTGATAAATACAGCAATTCAAATGACAGAAAGGAGTAGAATCAGGCATGGGAGGCCTTTATCCAGCAATAGATGGGTTCAGGTCAATGATGATAAGGACGATAGAAATAGGTATAATATAGTAGTAGAATCAGGTTGCGGAACTCTTCATCCAGCAGTGAATTGATCCTGGTTGATGATGATGACGATATGAATATGTAGATAAATGTAATATCACCGATTTTGATAAATACAGAAATTCATATCACAGAAAGGAGTAGAATCAGGCTAAGGAGGTCTTTAAGTAGTGGATTGGTTTAGGTCGATGATGATGATGATGACGATATGAATATGTAAATAAATATAATATCACCGATTTTGATAAATACAGAAATTCATATGACAGAAAAGAGTAGAATCAGGCTAGCGAGGTCTTTATTAAGCAGTGGATTGTTTCAGGTCGATGATGATGATGATGATAATGATGATAATGACGATATGAATATGTAAATAAATATAATATCACCGATTTTGATAAATACAGCAATTCATATGACAGAAAGGAGTATAATCAAGCTAGGGAGGTCTTTATTAAGCAGTGGATTGGTTTAGGTCGATGATGATGATGATGACGATATGAATATGTAGATAAATATAATATCACCGATTTTGATAAATACAGCAATGCATATGACAGAAAGGAGTAGAATCAGGCTAAGGAGGTCTTTAAGTAGTGGATTGGTTCAGGTCAATGATGATGATGATGACGATATGAATATGTAAATAAATATAATATCACCGATTTTGATAAATATAGCAATGCATATGACAGAAAGGAGTAGAATCAGGCTAAGGAGGTCTTTAAGTAGTGGATTGGTTCAGGTCAATGATGATGATGATGACGATATGAATATGTAAATAAATATAATATCACCGATTTTGATAAATACAGAAATTCATATGACAGAAAGGAGTAGAATCTGGCTAGGGAGGTATTTATTTAGCAGTGGATTGGTTCAGGTCGATGATGATGATGATGATGACAATATGAATATGTAGATAAATATAATATCACCGATTTTGATAAATACAGAAATTCATATGACAGAAAGGAAGAGAATTAGGCTAAGGGGGTCTTTATTAAGCAGTGGATTGGTTCAGGTATGTGATAATGATGATGATGATGATGACGATATGAATGTGTAGATACATAATATCACAGATTTTGATAAATACATACATTCATATGACAAAAGGAGTAGAATCAAGCTAGGGAGGTCTTTATTAAGCAGTGGATGGATCCTGGTTGATGATGATGATGACGATATGAATATTTAAATAAATATAATATCACCGATTTTGATAAATACAGAAATTCATATGACAGAAAGGAGGAGAATTAGGCTAAGGGGGTCTTTATTAAGCAGTGGATTGGTTCAGGTATATGATAATGATGATGATGATGATGACGATATGAATGTGTAGATATATATAATATCACAGATTTTGATAAATACATACATTCATATGACAAAAGGAGTAGAATCAGGCTAGGGAGGTCTTTATTAAGCAGTGGATGGATCCTGGTTGATGATGATGATGACGATATGAATATGTTTTTAAATATAATATCACCGATTTTGATAAATACAGCAATTCATATGACAGAAAGGAGTAGAACCGGGCTAGGGAGGCCATTATCCAGCAGTGGATTGGTTCAGGTCGATGATATAAGAATGATAGAAATAGGTATAATATCACAAATTCGTTAAACCGATAGTAGTAGAATCAGGTTGCGGAACCCTTCATCCAGTAGTGGATTGATCCTAGTTGATGATGATGATTATGATGACGATATGAATATGCAGATAAATAACATTAGAAATTCAATACTGTCAAGAATACAATCAACGTAGAGAGGCCTTCATCCAGCAGTGGATTTATTGAGGCTCGTGATAATAATGGCATTATATATAGATAGGTAGATAATAATATTATATCACTGATTTTGATAAATATAACAATTCATGTGTAAGTAAGGAGTAGAATAAGGCTGAGGAGGCCTTCATCCAGCAGTGTATAGGTCAAGATTGATGATGATAGGGACGAAAAAAATAGGTAGATATTATACAATATCACACATTTTGATAACTATAACAATTCGTATTAATTTCCTTTATTGTTTGCAATGGCAACTTTGTTAGTTTAATATGACTATCTGATCTATGGAAATTAGTGGCCTAGGTAATTATTTAATAAAAAAGGATTGAGCGAACAGCCACAAAGTATTTTAAAAAAATCAAATTTGGAATATCACGTTATCTATGAAATGGCCGTCAGTGGCGTACCCCGCTGTCAAAAGATATTATACGTAGTAAATTGTACCAGGATTATGGTTTTTTCACCGGAAAAAAGTGCGCCAATGCCTACATTACGATATTTGAATAAAAATAATCGAATTCGTTTGTCAAATAAAGGATTAGAAGGTCTTAAGCGACGAAGACGTCATTCTGACAGGCGTGGACAGTAAATATGGCGATCGTATACGGTGTGTAAGAAAATATCGGATATAAACGTCAAGTACCTGTAAAATCATTGAAAATTTGTGAAATGTGGTCAATTCAAACGGTAGATGAATCGGTAGCGCACATTTTGAAGTGAAGATGTAAAAATAACAATAAAATGTCGCTTAAATGAGCTGTTAGTGAATTTTCCAAAATCTCTTATGATAATAATAATGAAAGACTCTTAGGATAATAATAATGAAAGATAAATTAAAAATTAATCAAAATATTCCATTTTGAATTTGGAATGTTTGTATAAATTTAATAAAGAAACATTGTTATATAGGAAAATGCTTATCTATATAGGTTATACCTACTAGGAGACCGTGGCGAAGGGTGGAGGTAGCCTGCTAAGATTCGCCATAAATAGTGGACACTAAGCTTTGTCAGTCATACGTATTTTTTTTCATTGAAATGAGACTACAATAATTTACAGATGGTGTTGGTTAGTTTTTAAAGTTCAAATAAACCCTGCGAAAACCATAATGGATAATATTTAAAAAAAATACTCGTCTATCTATAAAATATCTAAAATTATGCAATCAAATCATATATAATTTTGGATATTTTATAGATAGAATAATATTTTTTATCTAGTATAGTTTGGTTTAGGCAGGGAAAAAATGAACCAACAATATGTGTAATATGTATTCTTAATCCAATGAAAACAGATATTAAGTATTAATGAAAAAGTGTTAACAATTTTGTCGTATCGTCAAGAATATACCAAAACTATTATGGTTGGGTTTGGCAGGGTTTAATTGATTTTTAAAAACTAACCAACACCATCTGTAAAATTGAATTCTTAGTTCAATAAAAACAAATACGTACCTATGACTAATAAAGGTTAATGTGCATTATTTATGGCAGATCTTAACAGCCTATATCCACTCTTCGCTACTGATAAGAGAAGGCTCAAACTTTGTCATTGTGAAATCCATAACTGAAAAGGCTCTGAAATGGCATGCAGAAATGTTTATTGAAGATTCCTTGGCCGATATCAAGATCAGCGCAAATACATTGAGGTTTTTGTGTATTCTATTCACGAGATGTGTCCATTTAAAGTTTCCCATACATTACCATAGAAGACGAAACAATGGAAAGGAATTAAATAAAATAAATAAAATGAATTTATTAACGTATTTACCTAATTTTATATTCCATTAATAATCGGTAACCTTGTTAACAGAACAACAAAATTATCTGAAGACATTATTTGACACGCGAATATATTTTTCAAGATTTTTGCATATTTTAATTTGACCCACTTGTAGAAAAGGATTCACCATGGGCTTAGCACAAAGCTCAGGATGTGGGGGCCATGATGTTCAATATATGGAATGTTACATTCTCAAGAATTATTCGTAGAATAAAAGAAATGATTTATTAAATATTTCAATTAAATGAAATAAGTTATAGCCAATCATGCTGTGTTATGCAACCACTAAACTAAATTAAAGACATCCTCGGATACACCATTCTGAAACAAAATATTATTATGTATTCAAACTCATTTCCAGTGACGTCCCTTGACAAAATGCCGCCCCTAGGCAGCACCAGAACGCCGTCCCATTTTTTATAGAGTATTTTTTATCATCCTTTCATGACTCCAATATCTAAGAAAGGTGTTGTATAGATACGTTCCTAACAAAAGATATAAGCACCACTAAAACATACAAAATTAAATTAATAAAAATGTTTTCCCCAAAAGTGGGGATTTTTTTGACGCTGGTCATATACTTAGTGACTTTTTACATGTAATTTTTGCGATACATTAATTTTCTGCATCTTGGCAATATTTATAATGATATTTTTAGTCTGACATCGCAAAGGCTTAGGTTAGGTTAGTACTAAATCGATAATCGATATAATGATGGCGCGACGCTTTGATATAGACTTAAATCTAAATAAACAGAATAAACTAGACGTCGCGAACCTGGCAAAAAATTATAGTAACTGTTAACAGTAATACGTTATTAAAATTTCATAATTATCTGCTAAAAACAAAAATAGATGCTAAAAATTAAAATAAGTACCTATTGCAATAAATCATTATATTTCAACAGTTTAATTTATTATTTATTCACAAATAGAAAACGCTTTATTTCAATTAATAATAAAATAATGCTTCAAATTTTCGAAAGTGAATCTTTGACGATTTGATTTTAGCAAATTTCTATACATGGGAAAACTTCTTTCCACTTCTACAGATGTTATTATTTCTAGTAAGTAGAAAAAATTGAAACATCTGAGGCATCTGATGGATTTTCCAAAACAGCTTTAATATTCTGCAGCGTTTGAAGTCCAGAACTTTTTTTTATTTAAAACACTATTTAATTTTGTACTTATTTTTATTCCAATTCGTCCAGGAACATTGAAATATTGTGTTTATGTGAAAATATGTGCTTAATTAAACATAGGATATGTAAAAATATGTAATTATCCAAAAATATTTAAAAATAGGTGCTAACAAATAGGGCTTAAATGTTTCAAAGTTGTCTGAAACAGATAGATATTGGTTATTATTAAGCTAGCCTAGTTATTACTAGGTTTATGTAGCTATTTCTTTCTATATATTATGTCAAATGGTTCTTCTCGATTCTCCGCCCTTCGAGTAACTGCTGCCCCAAAGCGACGCTCAATCTGCCTACCCGCACGGGACGTCACTGCTCATTTCTACGTTAAAATTGTGGGTATATTATACTCTTGGAAAAGGCCATTGGCACATCCGTAGGAACTATTATGAGAGAAATAAATTATCCGGCGGTAGAGGAACGAACTAAAAACAACAGCTGATTAGCATACAATGGGAGATTGGTGTTACACATTATTTGACTCGTCTTTATGATTGAACCTTATCTACCAGTATTTTTGTCTATGGTGCCTCAGAAAATATCTATCATTTGGTTTAGTTTTGCAACGTTTGTTATGAAAATTAATTTCTTATATTCTTTTTCTTATCAGCGCATCTATTCTATACACAGGGCTGCTATCTTATGGCTAGCTATGTATGTATTGAGTACAGCGCCTCTCTTGCTGCTGTTAAAATATAGCACTTATATCAACAATTACAACCAACTTATTGTAATTGTTACAATAAGTGCTTATACTTTGATACAAACCTACCCTGTTTGATAATATCTATCACTTTATCCCTTTAGCGGTCGATAAGTATAGAATAGAGCCACAGTTCCCATTACCATCCCATTCTGTGTTCCCTGATTGTATATGACATGAGTCACCTAGAGTCATAACTCACATTTTGCAATTTTGTCATTTTTGAGTTAAATATACCAATTGATTCTAAAAGCATTAATCAATATAAAGAATAATTACAAGATAAAAAGAACTTTTTATATACAACGTTTTTAATTTTTCTGTTGAATCATTATAAACTTTACTTGACTAGTTTAAACGATAAAAAAATTGTACTTGATAGAAATAATACTGAAATGTCATTTTGACATTTCATATTGATTTCATAGTAACGCACGTATATATTAATAATTTAGTTGCTAGGACCCCATACCCCTAGCAACCAATAATAGTGGATTGGATTACGGATTTCTTCCGAAATAACCATTAGGAGTATTATATATATTTAAAAAACGAATGTAAATCGACTCACTCACTCATTAATATTCAAGTGAGTTCTATACTTTTCTTCTATGTAATTACAAAAAAACAGTGCTGTGGTGGTTTTTCGCGATTATCTCAAAACTAGATTTTTGTAATACACTATTTATGAGTTATGACTCTAGAGTAGTGTTTCTCACGTGAAATTTAGCTGTGGCCGCACAATAATTGCCATTGACGGTTCTATGGAAACGTCTGGTGGCCGCACCAAATTTCACTTTTGTTGTGATTGAAAAAATTAAAGCTAAATTTTATCTACTAAAAAAATGGATCAATTTATTTGTAGATAAGTCAATTTAATATAAAGATATTTGAACATTTTAGTACATATGTATTTATTTAAAAATATTGCAAATGGAAATTCATCAATACTCCTTTTTTCCAATGCGAGCCGCATTGCTGCTTGTATGTTATATCTGTCAACTGGCTCTGATATTTGTTATTTGTGAAGTGCATTACACTAAATGATCGTTCACAGTATACAGTAGTAGAAAAAATCGACAATATAGCAATAAGCAATTGTTGCGAATTCTATGAATTGACTTGATTCTTGGTCAACGTATAACTTCGACCAAAATTTTTCAACCGTGGTATTATTAACATGGTTTTAAGTACTTGGTCATGACTAGGGAATCCAATCCCGAGCCAAAATTCTGATCCCGGGATTTCGGGATTACAATTTGACAATCCCGGGATCCCGGGACTGGTCCCGGGATTGGGATTTTTTTCCATTGTTGATATAAAATTTTTATATTTACAAATAACATTGATAAAATCGGTCAAAAATAAATCTAGTATAATTTATAATATTTAAGACATTTATAGTTAATATTGTATACGTTAAATCTTGGAAATACACAAGTTTAATGGAGTAAATAATATTGTAATATAAATAATAATGTGAATTTAATATGAGATTGCTATTTCTGATAGTAAAGACATAATGAATAGATCAGCGAGATTTAAAATAGTAAAGCAAATAATCATGGCGTACTTATGGCCTTTCCGCTTCATAAATCTAATTAGTCAGCCAAATATGAAACTGCCGTAAAACGTATGATATCATGGTGGAATTACTTTGTTAAAAGTGCGAAGCATTGTTTTTTTACCAATCTTTCTCATTTTTAATAATCTATGTGAAAAAATAAAATGAATCGGTAACCTACACATCAAACTTCATTCAAACTCAGTTTATTTCTAATGTAGTTATTTTGTATTAAAAGTATTTTTTCTGTTATATTTTTCCATAAAAATTGATAAAAAAAACAATCCCGAAATCCCGGGATTATGTTTATCAATCCCGGGATTCATAGGTATCGAAAATAGCTCGGGATCCCGGGATCCCGGGATTCGGGATCCCGGGATTGGATTCCCTAGTCATGACTCATTTCCAATAACGCATATTTAACGTTAGCCCAGAGTTAATTAATTTAAATAGGTACTGAAAATGATGTTGGTGGTCGCAGAAAAATCCCCTGGTGGCCGCACATGAGAACCACCAGAGACGTTCCTAGACAAAATGTCGCCACATTTTTTTATACAATATTTTTATCATCCTTTCATGACTCAAATATCTAAGAAATGTGTTGTATGAATACATTACTAACAAGATGTATAATACCACTAAATGCCATTTCAATAGACAATTAATAGGTATTGCGAGTCCACGGTTTCAGATACATTTAAAAATACGCCTGACAACTTCCAATACTCGCGAATTCGCAAAACTGCACGTGGTATTGCTGTTCACCAAGGACGTCACGTCCAAGAAAAACGTAAGTAAACTAGACATCGCGAACCCAACAAAACATTATAGTGCTATTCAGGGCTTTTTTTCCATTTAACGCGGTGGAACGGCGTTCCGGCACCTTTTTTCACGGTTTTATTTCAAAATCAATTAAACGAAAAAATATTTGCGCTTAAGTAATTACAATAATAATTCGTTAAAATGATAAAATAAGGTACAGGTGGAAGCCATTTTGAAT
This sequence comes from Rhyacophila brunnea, assembly GCF_057557595.1. Taxonomy (NCBI): domain Eukaryota; kingdom Metazoa; phylum Arthropoda; class Insecta; order Trichoptera; family Rhyacophilidae; genus Rhyacophila; species Rhyacophila brunnea. The sequence goes on along the minus strand of NW_028232904.1, from coordinate 20,854,873 downwards.
GTTGGCGTGTTAGTGTTAGTGAAGTAACCGTATAGTTTAAATAGCAAACATGCGTATGTAACTAGCTTCATACGTATGCTGCGTATTATGATTTTGACAGTTTGACGTTTATCGCATGGCAGCATCTGCGTATATTGTTATTTACGTTTGTTTAGTCAGTTTGTGTTACGATTACGTGTTGTGCAACTATTTTATATATTATTTAGTGCAACCCCAAGTTTAAATATGAAAAAAATTTCCTGTTACTTCTCAACCACCGGCAGCGGCGCCGATTCCGCAAATAAAAAGCTCAAAACAGAAACGATGACAGAAGATATGGAAATATCGGTACATGTAGATGTTCCTGAATCATCTCTAGCTGATCTCGGGGATCAAGGTCGAACTCAAAACGATTGGCCAGACTGCTGGTCATTAGATCAAAAAAACGATTTTTGCTCAAAAAACGAATGGTTGAACGAACACAAAATGAAACTTGGCTGCACAATTTGCAGAAACGTTGGAACTCTTGGAACTGAAACGACAATGGGAATGAAAATATCCAAAGAATGGGCCAATAATGAAATCACGTATTCTGGGAAAGAGAGGAAGCTACAATTGGGGTCACTTCGAAAAAAAATTTTCGATCACAGAGGATCTATTGCACACAAAGCAGCGTTAAAAATCATTTCTGAAGCCAAAAAAAAGCAGATTGAAAATACTTTTTTAAAATCGTTATCTCGCGAAAAAGTAATAACAGCAAACATTTTTCGAACTGCATATAAAGTAGCTAAGGAAAATCAATCATTCAATATGTTTGAAAGTGAAATTAATCTCCAAGAACTAAATGGGATCGAAATGGGTCATATTCTCCATTCCACTAACGCATGTGTTAACATTGTAAATCATATATGTGATGAAATGAGAAAAAATGTTTTCAAAGAAATTGTTCAATCGAAAAATATAATTTCTTTGATAATTGATGAGTCTACCACCATAAGCCAAAAAACCACCCTCATTGTGTATGTTCGATGCTGTGTCGAAAGTGTTGGAATGAATTCACCAATTAATTTGTTTTTGGATTTGATTGAACTTAAAGACGTAACGGCAAAAGGAATATTTGAATCATTACTCCAATCTCTTGATTTATATGGGATGACAGAAGAATATTTAAAAAAATATTTAGTTTCGGTTGCATGCGACGGTAATAGCTAATATGCTAGATAATAAAGATGTTGAGTTTGCACTTTGGGCTCGCGTACTTGACCAAAAATATTGGCCTGAAGACATTGATAATCGGTTGACATTTGGAGAGATGGAAATTAGAAACATTTCGATCAGGCTACAACTAGATGAACGAGAAATGATTCGTGGATTTCGCGAATACATTCTCGAAAAGACATATTCTGAAAAACTCTTGCGTTTGGTATATGCTCTGAATTCTATTCCCATTTCTTCAAGTGAATGTGAACGGGGGTTTTCGCAAATGAATCTTATTATTACCCCAACAAGAGCTTCGTTAAACACTAAAACAGTTTCGGCACTCTTGTTCATCAAACTCGTGGGACCACCCTTGACACTTTTCGATCCTTCAAAATATGTTGATAGGTGGTTACTTAAAGGAAGACATTCGGCCTTAGACTCTAACACTAAGAAAAGGAATCGAGATGATGTATCAGACGAGAATTGGAAAAAACTTTGGAAATCACTCTAAACTTTTATTCAAGTTCATAAATAAATACATTACATATGTATTTACAATTATATTTTAAAGTTAGTCTTATTTAGTCTTATTTGTACAATATATTTCAAATATAATGTATGTATTTTATTGTTTCTGTAGCTTTGTTTTGACTAAAATAAAAAATTATCGTAAAAATCAACCTTTTTTTGTTCGCTTCGTGGCATAGCTCCTTTAAATTTCATTTAGTGACATTTGAATATAATTTTATTTAGTAAAAAGCTTGACATGAAGTGAGTTCCGGCACCTTTTTTTTTAAAAAAAAAGCCCTGGTGCTATTACAACTTTTATAGTAATTAATACATTTTATTTCCAACCAGTGAGTTGAACTTTTTAATGGAAAGATATTTCCGTTCATACTTAGTTTAGATGGCTATTTCTATATATCTAATGATTATCCTCGATTTACCTGCCCTACGGGTAACTGCCGCCCCCTAGCGACGGTCAATCTGTCTACCCCGACGGGACGTCACTGAGAACCACTGCTCTAGAGTCTAGGCAACTCATGAACATTAATTGTGTGTGTATAAAATATCAGTCTGGACTAAGTTGAACAACACAGACGTGTTGTTCGCTGTGTAAGTTAATTCTTGGCACTAATACGTAAAATAAAATGTGTTCCGCCTCGTTGCTTCTCGATTTAATAATAAAAATCCCAAGAGCTATTACTTATTATCAAGCTGGTGCATCACCAGTGCGATTCGCGGATCCACCTCAAACGCATTGTTTCGTTTCCTCGAAGATTCGGAGACCTTGACTACATGCTGGACGGATGCTCTCCATCTGATTGCGCGAACAAAGCGTTGCTGGCCTGGTGATGAGGTCAGGCGAAATCCTTGAGCGATCGGAAAACAAAATAATATATTACCATATTATCTAATACTAGTTAACTTAAATTGAGACATTAAACAAAATTTATCACACAGTGCACGTAACTAATAACTAATTAAAAATCATTAAAAAAAGACATTGTTTCAGTGGATGCCATTTCAATAAATTACTTGTTAATTAAAAAAATTTTAGCATAGTAGCATTTAGTCATAGTATAACCTTTCAAGTCCCAATTGTAATGCCTCTGTCCAGCGTCACACAATGCACCTGTTTCCAACGTTGGGGGAATCACAGAACAGATTAATAAAATATATAATTCAGATAGGCTTTACCCCAATACACTACACTTTGAAGCAGGGATTTGAATGTGTGAGTGTCCTACGACCATGCCCCCCACATCTTGAAGCGGGCCCCCAGGCCAGGATCTTAGGCGGGCAGTGTTATGCTCTAAAGTAGTGTTTCTCAAATTCTACAAGGGAATTATCATTTAAGTATCATGATATCACATCAAATTGCAATGCACAACCATATATTTAAAATATTTTACAGTCTTGAAGTACAGTAGCGCCGCAGGCGACTTTTTCAGTATTGGAGTAAATTTATGATGTGTGTTAATCTCACTTAGCTGATTGACCAGCCACTCCTATGCCCGGACCCCTAGGCTAGAGCCCTGTCAGCCCCCCCTTGTGGGGGCCATGTCTACGATAATGAGACACAAATTATAGACGTGCGATAATGTGTGCTGCAACCTTAAAACACAACACAACACGAACCAGAGCGTTGGAGTGGAGCTTAGAGCAGAAGCACGGAGTACTGGAGCAATGGGGTTTTACCCGGAGCAGGAGCGAAGCCGGAGCACCGAAAATTTGTAGTGCTCTACTGCTCCGGATGTTTTTTTTATTATTAAATTTTTATCCTAAAATCCAATGAAAATAGTATATTTTTACACTTTGCACCACTACAATTATTTGAAATACGGCCGAGTGATCAATAACCTCCCTTTTTTGATAGAAAAGGCAAATAATGGGAGACGATTTGCTGGGGACAATTTTGTTTAATAGAATTAATAATGAAAATTCCGATTATTTCAAAACTACATATTTTTTAAACATTTGTATACATATAATAATACTTTTTACCCGGAGCGGAGAAGGCTCTGGAGTGGAGCTGGAGCAAGTATTAGGTCCCGGAGCGGAGAAACTTAAAAAACGGTCCGCTCCAACCCTTTGGTCAGAACGAAGGAGAAACTCAGAATGACGCTATTCTTGACACGTTATTAAATTTATTCCATATTCTTCCACACTCGAGATCGGTTGGCTGTTACTCCACACCCATCAGGTATTTATTCCTCTTATTGTGCCATCTCCTAGCGGAGGTCGGCCACCATCAAGGCGATCTTAGATTTGTTGTCTGCTACATGGAACAGTTCAGTGGAGCTGCACTCGTACCAATCACGGAGGTTCTTAAGCCGTCCTCTGCTACGCTTACCATTTATCTTTCCTTGAATGGCAGGTTGGGGAATGCTGTACTTTTGTCCTCTCATAATGTGGCCAATGTATTGTAGTTTCATGGTTTTGATACTACGTAGAACTTCTCGGTCCTTCCCCATTCGATTCAGAACTTCAATGGCAAATGACCGGGTGACAAATTTTGTCACCCGGTCAGTCCAAGGAATTTTGAGGATGCGTCTATACAGCCACGTCTCGAAAGCTTCAAGTCTCCGTGACATCTCTTGGTTTAGCGTCCATACTTCCATACCATAGAAAAGAATTGAGTTGAGGAGGTATTTTAGATCACATTAATTGTGTTCCCTGGTGAAGAATACTGTTGAAGGCGGTTGGGACCCACACCGGGGTCGTATCCGGAAATTTGTACGTAAACAGTTCACCGCAGGACACTTATTCGTGCGCCGCAGTACGTGAAACAATGAGTTCGTGTAACATTTTAATCAAATGACGACTTCTTCGTTGAACATTTCACCGTGGAGTATACTTGTACGTATGCTACAACATGTGGAGATGTCTTTATTAGGTTAGGTTAGGTTAGGTTAGGGTTAATCTAATTGGAACAGCACTATTTGCAAACTATCGCCGCATTTTGTAAGATACGTACAAATGTATTCCACGGTGAAATGTTCAACGAAGAACTCGTCATTTGATGAAATGTTATACGAACTCATGTTTCACGTACTGAGGAGCACGAATAAGTGTCCCACGATGAATTGCATACGTACAACTTACATATAACCCACTGGGGTATAGAAATCATGTTTTGATTTATTTTGTTATGAAAAATAATATATATAGAAATGCTAACTTTCAAAGTAAAGTTTGTTCACGATCGCCAATTGAACAATTATTTTGTACGGTCGCAAGAGAGAAATTTCGTTGAATAAATTCATGCTCATTTTTGTACGTAGGTAACTCATTTCCTGGAAATTAGTTAAATCGTTTGCATTAATCACGACTTCAAGATTTATTATGAAAAATGTATTATTATCCGTCGTAATATAAAAGGTCGTTTAAAACCATGATAGATCTGGTAACATTGTTGTAATAATTATGCATGAAGATGTGCTCCCGTGACCAGATTGATAAACCATATTGTAACCATGCCCAAATTAAGACGTAAGCCCTTGGGCTACATCTATTGTGACCCCCAGCATCTATGTGTCATAAGAGACACATCTTTGAAAAGTGTTTATTATAGGGAACTGGCGAATGGTGGAGGTAGTCTGTTAAGATCCGACATACATAGTGCACGCTTAACTTTGTCAGCCATACGTATTCGTTTTCACTGAACTAAGACTACATTATACAGATAGTGTTAGTTAGTTTAAAAAAATAATAAATTAAACCATGTGAAAACCAAGCAATAATATATAATAGTGAAAAAATAGTTGTATATCTACAAAATATATAAAATTGTGCCATTAAATATTTTATAAATGAAAGAATCTTTTTTATTTCATGGTTTGCTGTAGGCAGGGCTTAATGAATTTAAAAAAGCACTAATCACCACCATCTGTAATAATATGTATTTTTAATTCAACGAAAACAAATAAGAAATGACTGACATCTGCAAATCGTATTCTGACTTCAATGAAAACAAATTAGTGTGACTGACATAGTTTGGTATACACTATTTATGTCGAATCTTATCAGCCTACCTCCACCCCTCGACAATGGCCAAAATACATAATCTATTAAAAACTAGAAACATTATGAATGAGGAAATACCATCAGCCAAGCGTCGCTGCTTGACAAATGAACGAGTTCAGAGACGACGTGCTTGTCAAAGTCAAGAATTTTTACAAAGACTTCGCCAAGCTGATGCAGCAGTTCACATACAAATATTTGAGTCTGAAACACCGGAACAAAGACAGTAAGACAGAAGGATACAGGGAGAAGACGTAAGAAAGTTGACAGATGATACTGCCACTTGGTAATATTAATATTTCTTGCGAAGAAAACCAACGTTCTGTGTACCTAATAGCACATATTGTCCTGATCTAGATTTCCCTGATTAGCGACGGGCAAAACATCGAGAGCGCCGATAGCTTCAAATACCTGAGGGTACACATCACGGTAGATGGCATTTTGCAGAGAGAGTTCGCTATCCGAATGGGAACTGCTGGAGCAACATTCAACTCAATACGGAGTGTCTAAGACTCACGATTGTACTCGTACAAAACCAAATGCCGCCTGTTCAACGCTTGCATTCTGACGGTGCTGATTTACGGTAGTAAACTATGGCACCTTACAAAAGTTCAGAACAACCGTATACCGCGCTTTGAGAACAGATGTTTGCGACGGATACCGGGTGTGCGTAGGAGTAACGAGAAGATAAGAGAATGCACCAAGCAGCCTCTCATCACGTTGAGAGTGAAGAGGCAACGTTGGGCCTGGCTCGGCCACGTGCTACGGATTCCAGAAGATAACTTCAACCTAGCTTGCCTGCTTTTCAAGCCAACCGGATTCCGGCGCCTTTGAAGGCCGCTAAATACTTACTATATTATAGAGTATATACGGCGGAGCTACAGGATGCTGGAACGATGTAAGAAGGCTGGCGAGCGACAGGAATTCTTGGAGGCGTCTAGTGGTGTCCATATGCTCCAACTAAGGGGTGGATGTCGCCGAAAAAGAAGTAGAAGAAATTTAATAAAGATTTGTTCTTATTTTTTGTAATAATTATTATTTTTGCCGGAAGGTTCCGTATAGTTAATGCGCGGCTCTGGCAATAATACCCAATTACTGTTTCAGCCTCCAATAATAAATTATCGTGAGAAAATAACTGAGAAAGTTATCATTATCAATCACAGTTATTATTTAAGTCAACGTTTTCATACTGCGGTAAGTATTTTTATTTCATCGAGATTAAAAATAATGTCTCAATTAATAAAATTATAGCTTGGTGTAAGTATCAAAATTATTTAACTGCATGTTAATTATTTAAATTAATACTGTCAATGGCAGGCGCGCACATATAAAAATAGTTTTGGGGATTGTCCGTTCAATAAAAATATATATATATTTTATAATTGATTTTAACCGGTGCCTTCTGCGAGTTATCTCGCTCTATGAGGCCGTGATCGACAGGCCGCACATACAAATCTCGCCCGACTTTAAACTCAAATTACTAGCCACTGTCGATTGATTTGCATAATTAAAAAAAAATAAACACACAGTGACATCTGTTTGAATAATTATGAAATACTAAGCAACAAGTTATCGGTATTACAGCGTTTGTAGTAAGAGCTTCGCTCTACATTCAACGTGTGTCGTTAAAAATCTGCGGCCTGTCAGATATGTACTGCTATAGTAATATCAATATAATGAGGCATAGAAAAGGAAGTACCCCCCCGGTGAAGGCGGGGTTAACAAAATCACTGAATTCCACATTTATCTCGCCTACTACTTATTGCTTCTTCCCGCATCAACCGCGAAATACCGCAGTGTACAGGTACATTCTCCATACTCAGACACTCCGCACTTTGAGACTAGCTCTAAACACCTGGTCTACGTGTGGTCCCCTACGAGTTATTGTGAGCTGTCGCATTCACATGTGGTTGTCGAATACACGTGGCTTAACCGTAATAATTCTAGTAGATGTCACTGATGGACTCCAGCACTTCTCCGGGTACCTTCTCCATACACAGACACTCCGAACTTTGATAGCACTAGCAAAAACACCGGTATAGCTAAGTATGTTTAACTTCGAGTTATTGCGAGCTGTCGCATTAACTGTTTATTGTGTGCGCGTAGATTAACTATCATAATTATTCGGATCGTTACTGTCCGTTTGTGTAGTCCGCGCTGTCTTGTCTTTTACACAGGCTGCATCTGAATATTAAAGCAAATATTGGATGCTCAGGATAGTCACAAATTTATGAGTGCCACAAGTCTTCCGTGGATACAGGTCTTGCGTGTCATAGAATGCCGAGAATAAGGATAATCCGTTGAGAAGGCTCAGTGAAGTCCTGACGAAGACTAATGAGAAGTTATATCCTATTCATCTAAACAATTTTGTTTTTTTTTCGACCCCCCCCCCCCCCACCCTTGTGTGCTTGCCATGTTCATAGCAAGATAATCTCCTCAATCACCGAGAGCTGCTGTGTCCGATCACTATAAATTGGAGTATTTCTAACGCGGTCGTACCAATGTACCCCTAAGATTCGGCGGAGACATCGATTCTCAAAGCTCAAAAGCCGAGATCTTCGAAGCTTAGTCAGATGCCATGTCTCACAGCTATACAGGAGCACAGGTAGAACGCATGCGTAGAACAAACGACATTTCTTAATAGTAGTAATTTATTTCTCGATATGTCGAGAATTTCGAGATGAGATTTCTCGATCACAAACTCTAATTGTGACAGTTAATGAGGATCTATTTTCGGTTAGTGGACTAGTTAATCACGGATAAGTAATTATATTCAAGCATAAATATTGTTTTTATTATAAAGTAGTAATGACTTTATAAGAGTTAATTTAATTTTAAACCAGTTTATTGCCATTAAAACGTGTAATGAAGTCTTTATTAATCAAAGAATGATGGATTGTTTATTTGAAAGCCTTTCTAATTATTGTTTTTAGAGCAGCATTTTTTTTATTAAGTAGACCAAATAAACATAATTAAAATCCAATTTACAGAGTATAAAAAAATATTCAATTATAGTTTGCTATCAAAATATTTTAATGTACGTTTTTTTCCGTTTAAATTAATAATACGAATCAAAATAGATTTAACTTGCAAACTTTTTGCATTGTACAGTAAGTACGCGGTTCTCAACGTATGGGTCGTGAGTGGTGACCCCAAGAGGCTTTCTAGGGGGTCACCAACTACTTCACGATTTGCAATTTACAAAAAAGCAATCGAAAATAATATATCCATCAATTAAAACAGTTAATTAGAATGTGGAAAGGATAAAAAAAATAGTCTTCAAAATGCTATATTTCTGCGAAAAGCTTATATTACGATGATAGGCGCGGAATCTTTCTGCCGTGTCACACTTAGCAGTACCTAGGTATTTGATAACATTGTATTTTGGCCAGGGCTTGAAATGAACCGGAGCACACCGGAGCGCCGTTCCGGTTCATAAAATCCACAAAATTATTGCTGTCTTGTGGAAAAAATAGTTTGACCGTCTGACCTAGATACATATGCCATATAACAAACTTATTTTGGTACTGTTCGGTTAAAGCGGATACAGCGGAAAACGCATTTTGAAAATAGCCGGATATTGGATATTGGATCTTAACAGCCTACCTCCACCCTTCGCCACTGCTACCAATCAGTCATGGGAAATGAGTACAATTAAATTTCAACATAAGTCACGTCAATTACATTTTATATTTGATAAAAAAAAGAATTGGTACTGTTCGGTTATCAGGAATACAGTGGAAAACAGATTTTGAAAATACCCGATACACTGGATTATTTGTTAGTTTGGGTTAGATTTGGTTAGGTTAGGTTAGGTTAACCTAACAAATAATCCAGTTTATCGGCTATTTTCAAAATGCGTTTTCCGCTGTATCCGCTTTAACCGAACAGTACGCTTATTTTTATAAAATACATATAAAATTAGATAACTATGTTAATATTTTCGTAAAATTATCAAGCGCTCGGGTTCGTAACATTTTCCATTTCGTGCGCTGATTTTGGCTGAGTAGTCATACCGCTCATATAATTGACACGCGAGTCGTCGCCCCACTGCATTCTGCGGGCTTTATACCCTAGCGGCTAGCCTAGCCTTTTCTAGAACCGGAGACTATAATTTTATTTTTCTTCAGTAATTAACTGTGCTTATTTTTATTAATAGATACTTACCAACCTTTTACGTATATTGTTTGTAGCACTTTTATAAAGTCAATTGGTCTGCCATTGGTGATGCCAATAATTGGGAGGGCTATAACTCTGTTCAACCAAATCGCTTCGGATGTTGATATATTCCACCTACGTGAGATGAGTATAGGTGGACTTCTTAAATATATAAATTCTTAAAATAGTTTTCACTTTTTGTGAATTTATTACTTATTTCTTTGTTTTTAAATGTCATGTTGTGAATATCTTAAATTTATACTTTGTAATGTTCACCGTATATAAAAATAAATTAATTTGAATTGAATTGAATATCTACTGAGGTAATTCTTCCGACCATGTCTCATCCTAATAATATTATCATATGGGCCTCCACGGGGTGGAGGTTTTAATTAACAGATTTTGTTTTTACGAGATATGGATGTCAGCCACTTGCTCAACCTATTAGGTCCATACTCTGACTCATACACAAATTGAAAAACAATATGTGGACTTGCCAGACCCATGATTCGAATCTGGGACACACTACGCTATAAGCCGACGCTTAAGTTGGACGGCCATCGTGGGTGTAATTGGCAACCCCTAATAAAACACTCAACCCGCCTCAACGAGGCCATAACCCATGGGTTACTTTATTTCTCTCCACACTGCGTTTTTATTTATGCGTTATGTACCTATTGTGTAAGTGTTATAGGCATAACTAGAGTTGGGTATTTCCCGAGAAAATCTCAATCTCGAGATTCGGGATTTCCAGAAAAGGATTCTTGAGAATTCTCGAGATATCGGGAAATTTAAAAAAAAAAACTGTAAAAACAGACAAATTCCAAAAAAATATTATTTTTTTTTATTTATGTGAAAAGACAAACAAAATAGAAGTAGGAAACAAAAATAATTCAAAACATTACTTATTAAAATAGTATTTCAAAAAACACAGACTGTCAATCGCTGTGTCGTTTTTGAGACACAAAATTCCCTGATGTTGGAAAAATTGCGCTCATTTTGAGTCGACGTTGGCTTAATTGTGTTAAATGCCCCGATCAGTCTTTGAACGTTTTGTGTTTTCTGTCCACTTTTTTCATATAGAAAATCGTTTTTTTTTTAAATTAATATTTGGTAATAAAGAAATCCAGAATCCCGAGGAAAGATTCTCTAGATCCGGGATTTCCCGAAATGTTAAAAATTTCAATGCTCGAGATTCGGGATGGAAAATCTCGAAAATTTCTATAGAATTCCCGTTGGGAAATTCCCGAAACCCAACTCTAGGCATAACGCATAACCAACATAGTGTGTTAAAGAAATAATTTGGTTTTATTAACAGATATTGTATTCGTCGACCACCGAAAAAAATATTATTGATTGATTTTTGCATAATATGAAAGTGGTCACAGAGAAGTCAAGGTATGTACACAATAATATTCATTAAACATAAAAAAACAGGTGATTTTTTTTCAACGCCAACCGGAATTCTATCCCGATAATATTAATAGTGTTGGGCTGACAAAACTGGATTTTTTAATCTATGACAACGGATGCAGATTACCTTAATTTATGTACATCTATATATTATTATAATATAATATAACATGTAAGTTTCCATTGAAAGTAGAATAGATGAGTGACAATGATTACTATTCGAAAATATTTTTTATGTAAGTCGTATATTATCATATAATTTCTTTCTCCTTTGTAATTCGTACTTATGTACGCGGAATATATTATACAATACGGAAAAACAATGAAACCCATATGCGCCCTGAGACGAAACATGACTTTCTATTGTATATGCAAATAACATTCATTGTCTAAGCGAGCCGGCGGTTCTCAAAAGCTGCGTCGCGTAGGTGTAAGTAAAATATGTTTAGAAGCATCTTGCTACTGTGGTATTTGGGGTGATAGATGTGTTGGTTAATGATGCTGATGATGTGAGATAAGTGGAGACTGAGAAGGGCGAGGTATAAAGACTGGTAATTGCTGATGGAGATGGAGAAATTTATTTCCAGATTGACAAGTATAGTTTACAGCTAGGTAAAATAAATACAATATATAATATATAAAACTAGTGATATATAGCCCGAGGCTTGGCGATACTGAATGACTGATATGGAGTGACTGTTACACGATAAAGATAAAAGCGGAGTGAGATATTCATTAGAATATTTATTAAATTCCTTACGATTGAACAATGCTGTCACTGAGTATCCCATGTCTTCGGTGAGAAATGCATTTTAAGGTTAATGAGGTCAGTAATTCTTATGGTTTAAAAATTAACCTCAAGAAAACAAAACTACACAAATTTTGTCATTAACAGCGAACCAATCGAACGTGTAACCCATTATAAATATTTAGGTACATGGATCATTGAGAAATGGGACCAGTCTCATGAAATAAAAACTAGAATTGAGATCGCAAGGAGTGCCTTTCTCAAAATGAGACCCCTCCTTAGCAATCGAGATCTTAACCTAGGTCTGAGACTGCGTATGGTACGTTGCTATGTTCTCTCAATTCTTTTCTATGGTATGGAAGTATGGACGCTAAACCGAGAGATGTCACGGAGACTTGAAGCTTTCGAGGTGTGGCTGTATAGACGCATCCTCAAAATTCCTTGGACTGACCGGGTGACAAATCTTGAAGTTCTCAATGGAATGGGGAAGGACCGAGAAGTTCTGCGTAGTATCAAAACCAGGGAACTACAGTACCTCGGCCACATTATGAGAGGACACAATTACAGTATTCCCCAACTTGTCATTCAAGGAAAGATCAATGGTAAGCGATGCAAAGGACGGCGCCGCATTTCGTGGCTTAATAACCTCCCTGATTGGTACGAGTGCAGTTCCACTGAATTGTTCCGAGTATCAGACGACAAATCGAAGATCGCCTTGATGGTGGCCGATCCTCCGATAGGGGATGGCATAATAAGAAGATTTTTTTTTTTTTGACAATGTCCGATACTAATATTATGGGCCTCCACAGAGTGGAGGTTTGTATTAAAAAACATGTTTTTACGAGACATGGATGTCAGCCACTTGCTCAACCTATTAGGTCCATACTCTGACTCACACACAAATTGAAAAACAACATGTGTACTTGCCAGACCCAGGATTCGAACCTGATACCCACGGCGTGATAATCCAACGCTCAAGCCGCGCGGCCACCGTGGGGGGTATCAATAAATATTACTGAGGTAAAAATCATTATTTGCGATTCGTGTGAAATTTGTACGCTAAAAATGTATGTACTAAACAATCTTATTTTCACTGAGTAAGCACAAACCGATACCGCTGACGACCTGTGAAAAATAAATATAAAATTAATTAAATAATATTTCCGCGATCGATTCGTATGTCACGGATTTTGCTGACAATGCTTGTTCTCACATGACTCGTTGATCGCCACAGCTACATATAATAAATAAGATAATTGAGTCACTTAGTAGCTAAATCCGATCTGGAGGTATTATACCTACTCCTTTATTACATCGCCATGGTTACAGTATATCAACGACACTGCTTGTCAACAAACAGAACAACATATTGTGTAAAAAGAAAGCGATACGTCATATTATATATTGTGTATCGGACAATTCCCCGAAGATCAACTTTCCGAAACCTAAACCACGAGTGACCAACTAGCCGAATAATAAATATATATCATCATCAACCGGGTTCGATGCACTGTTGGATAAAGGCCTAGCCCCTTCTATTTTACAACGTTTTTATTAGGTCGTATTCCTATTTGTCCGGTGGTTGTTTATCCAGTACAAATCTTGCAATCGATTTTAACTAACTTCCCGACTAGCTAGACATTTTAAACTTTTAGAATATATCAGAACACGATGCCAATACATTCTTTTAATACGTTTAGCCATCTTTAAGTAGAATTGAATTCATTTTCAGTTAATTCTGTTTTGTATGAAAAGTTATTTCGGAAGAAATCCGTAAAAATTAAAACTATTATTGGTTGCTAAGTGGGTCCTAGCAACTAAATTATTAATATATACGTGCGTTACTATGGAAATCAATATGACATTTCAGTATTATTTCTATCAAGTACAAATTTTTTTGATCGTTTAAGCTAGTCAAGTCAAGTTTATATGATTCAACAGAAAATTTAAAAACGTTGTATATAAAAAGTTCTTTTTATCTTGTAATTCTTTCTCAATTACTAGCAGTGTTACCAACTTTACTGTCATCCACATAAATATTCCAGATAGAGTAATAAAATAATCTAGATGACAGGAAAAAATGACAAACAGATCGAAAGAGAAGAGATAATTAACGGTGATAAATAAGTAGAACAAATAAATGCCTTTCGGATCCAGTGATCCAGTGAAAACCCTAATTATGCAGCATTATATCTTCAGAAGTTCAGATATGTGCGATATTACTTTTTCCGGGGGAAAACTAAAAAATGCGGTTATAAATAGCAGTTCTAATTATTCTCAATTAATACAACAAATTATTCATCAGAATCACCACCGCCTTGAGCTTCAAATACTTTTCCAGGGTTTTTGCAAGGCGGTTTCATAGGCCCTGGCCGAATTCCATTTAGCAATACCCGATGCGGGTAGACGAATGGTTTTCAATGAGGATTTATTCTCAGCAGTCGTCACCAGCACCAAATCTAAAAAAAAATGACAAGCATTTTCTTTCCCTTGGCTCGTACTATAAATAAATTATTTTCCGTTAATAAAATTTATTTCACAGTTAAGTAGATGTTAAAGAAAGTGTTCAGAGCAATTTTTCACGTCACAGATTGACATAATCGCCACGGCATTGATTTCTTTAAAACTTTTTTGTTTGTGGGACGATCGAAACGATCTTGAAACGAAAATAAAATCTTTAAAGATGCCACCGTAAGTAATTTAATACTTTTATCGAAAAACGTAATTGTATACCTCAGTCCTTTTCAAACATTACTTATATTTTTCTTTATCAGCGTCTCTTAAACTTTGTCGAATGCAATTTTATTTAGTGCGTAGCAGGTATTTTATTGAAAATTGGGCAATTATGTATCCTATAATAAACCTATTTTAGCGCGCGTTCAGAAGAAATTTCTTAACACTGAGATAACTGGACGCTAGGACAAGTGGGTTACGCACTGTCGAATTAAATAGCGTTCATTAATGAAATAAATAGACGTTCGTTACGATTTGATACAGAAAGTAAACGAAGAAGTTTAATAAGTTTCTATCTACTTCTACTACTTAGTAGTTTTAATAATTATCGATGTTGCTCTAAACATATTATTTTTTTTATTGCGGATTGAAAATTATTATGCCTGACGCCTTATATAAAAACAAAAGAACTCTCTTCTACCGGGAGAATACGTATGAGAATGTTGACAGGATGTGGTAGGTACCACCACGAAGGCTATTCTAAAATATCACTTAACCCCCAAAAAGATCTAAACGTGATAAATATATCACATGTATAACGTTATGTATCCAGGCAGTTAATTATTACAATAAGTTAACTGTCAAAAGTGTTATATTTAAACATCCCCTCTTTTGGCTGTGTTAACTTTTAGAGTGAGATAGAGTACGTCGATTACATTAGAGAGACTATTTTGAAAAATAATCAACGTAACGGGTATCAGTTTATAGTTCTCCGCGAGCTGTCAAATATCGAGTGGCGAGTAGTAACACTTCCTTTTTAATACATACTACAATGACGTGAACAATAAAATTATAGGTTATGTTGATATTATATTCAATTCTTGTTTGAGGTTTCAATACAAAATTTAGATCATTTCAAGGCTCGGGTTATAACACCATTTATATGCCAGCACGAACATATCCGAATTTAAACGAGGTCCGCAAATAAGAGACGTATTTAATACGACATGTCTACCAACTTAAATTCTCATAATAATTATTAATTATTAAATAATTATTGTAGATAACGCGTTGTTTATGGAATTTCTTCTGTGTCAATTTGGACAATTAAAAGTAATGGAAACATGCTAAAGTGTTAACTGTTAAGAATAGGTTGGTAATATTTTGAAGTCACCATAGGGCATCATTAGAAAAGGGGAAATGGAGTAAGTCTATTCTACCATCGCCACGAGAGGTGCCCTGGTTTGTAGAGTCTCCTTTGACGAGGAATGAGCTTAAGTTAATACTGTGGCTAAAAACAGGGCACACAATGGGCAAAAGATTTGATGTCCTCATGGGAAGAAGCGAATCGCAACTCTGCGATAAATGTCGTGTTTTAGAGGACATTCTACATATAGCACTACAATGCCCTAAATATGAACTTCACAGAGTACAGCTGCAAATTGCGGATATCTATGAGAATGTCGACGAATTGAAAGGTGTCCTGGCGGTAGGTAAGACGGAAGAGCTAGGCAAAATTGTAAAGTTATTTAACAGAATAGGAGTGAGGACCTGATCGATGGACCCCCTTTTAGAAGAGAAGAGGCGATATGACAGCGGGTCGCAGTCAAAACCTCGGTAAAATCACAAAAAAAAATTAAAAAAAATATTTTAAAGTGTTTAAATAATATTAGAAACATGATAGTTTTAATAAAATCAATGTTACCGTATCGATTTACGAAAATAAACCTAAACATGAATCAAATAAGTGCAATCGTGCAGTCAAAAAGTAGCTACTCACCACTCACCCCTGTTTACGAAGCGTGACGTCATGTTATTATTATTATTATTGGACAGGTAAAGCATAGGTAAGTGAGTACCATAATTGCCGGATCCGGCCCTTCGAAACAAAATGGTGGACGTGTTGGGGATTCAAAAAAATGGGGCAGTCAGGTGCGGTGGTGTCCAGGATGTTATCAACGGGCAAGGGATGGTCAACCGCGTGGCAATTAATAATATCTCAATAGTTAATACCTACTGTATTATTAATTTAATCTAATAAAACGCAAAATTTTTATAGTGTTTTTTCCACTTTTAATAAATATATTTGTACCGTAAAAAAATGAAAAAAGTATCTACTATAAAAATTTGCGTTTTATTTAATTAAATTAATAATACAATAATTGCATTTCCACCATGAATTGACAGTTAACACAATAAAATAAGTTACTACTATAATAGTTTTTTTTTAAAGTAAAGTTTCATTTGAAACGTTTTCGTGAGACGGATGTCAACTTCCGGCATCTCAGTTCACTATACTATAGTATACTTTAGAAATTACAAATTGAAGAGGTTCACAACATGACACGGGAAAACATAAAAAGAGAAGCAATATTAGTAAAAGACCAAATACAAAAAATGTACATGGAAGTACGCCGAATGAATTTATAAAATACGTCGACCTAAACTCAGCTCACGTTAGTGGAATATATCAATATACGAAGAAAATCAGGTTAAACACAGTTATTACCCACGTAATTGGCATGACAAAAATGGCAAAACATAACCATAAACATACAAAACATTGTGGCCATAACAAATCTAAATTCAAGACGTACACAACATGAGATTTGCATTATAACAAATTTTAAAAAACCCGAAAAAACCGGAAAAATTATTATATTTCTCAATATTTTGGTTTTAGATAATCTATTAATTAAAAATTTATTCATTTCATTCATTTATGTGGGTCTCGTTTTTTACGGGTCGGGGGCAGAATTTGAAGTTCCACCACTATAAAATAATATCTTCAAATGAATAAATTGATTATCTAATTAAAATGTTGGTTTCACCTGCAATGCAATAAAAATACAACTTGCAGGGTAGGGCTGAATAAAATCCACTTCCCGTTTGTTTTGGACGACTATCGTTAGTGTTGCATACACCTATTTAATATCAGTGGCGAAGGGTGGAGATAGGTTGTTGAGATCCGACATAAATAGTGCAGACTAAACTTTGTCAGTCATACATGTCTGTTTTCATTGAACTAAGATTACAATTATTTGCAAATGTTGCTGGTTAGTTTTTAAAATTCAATTAAACCCTGCGTAAACTGCCATAATAATCAAATATTCGTCTATCTATAAAATATCTAAATCACACATAGTTTGAGATACTTATTTAATAGATCGAAGAACATATGTTTTTATCTGTTATGAATTGATTAGACAGGTTTTAACGTATTTTAATAGACTAACCAATTACATCTGTAACATTATGTATTCTTAATTCAATGAAAACAAATATGTATGACTAAAAAAGTGTGCACTATTTTTGTCGGATCGCCCATAGCATACCTAAACTATTATGGTTTCGTTTAGGCAGGATTTGATTGATTTTTAAAAACTAACCAGCACCATCTGCAATTTGTTTTCTTAGTTCAATGAAAGCCAATGAGTATCACTTACAAAGTTTAGTGTGAACTATTATTTATGTCGGAGCTTACGGGCCGCACAAAATTGTGTTTTTGCTAATTACTTTTCAAATGCAAATTAACACGTTAATTACAAAATTAATTAAAAGGGCCCGTAAGCATTGTGTTAACAGCCTATCTCCACCCTTCGCCACTGATAAATAAATATCAATCTAGATGCTTCGAAACTTGTATTTATATTAATTAAATGATTACGTGTTTGAGCAATTAGTAGAGTTCCCGATCAATAAGCCCAGTGATGACCCTAGACAAAATGCCGCCCCTAGGCAGTGCCAAAATGCCGCCACATTTTTTATACAGTACTTTATAATATCATCCTTTCATGGATAAATTTTAAATTAGGTATGCACGTGGCATTGCTGTTCACCAAGAACGTGACGTCGAAGGACAACGGAAGTAAACTAGACATCGCGATCCCGACAAAAAAATCCTTATTTCTACCTAATTAATACATTTTGTTTCCAACCAGTGAGCTGAATTTTTTAATGGAAAGATATTTCCGTTATTACTAAGTTTAGGTATCCATTTCTATATATACCTAGTGATTCTCCTCGATTTGCCGCCCTTTGGGTAACTGCCGCCCCCAAGCGACGCTCAATCTGTCTACCCCCACTGAATAAACCCATTGCAAACGACACTATCTTATTTTGCTAGACAAGTATGTTTGACACTACACAGGGTAATTCATTCTGAAAATAGATTCCTAATATTGGAGAAACGACTAAACTTAATCGAATTTATAAAACACTTATTATGTACCTACTACATTAGTTAACTGGCAGACCTAGCGAAAATCTATTTTAATGCCGTGATCAATGGTGACAAAAGTGTAGATAAGTATACTATGATCTGATGGAAAGAGAATTGGTGGAGGATGTTCCGCATTTCATGGACGGCCAGACCATGGCCCACACATCCTGAAGCGGCCCCCCAGGCTAGGATTTTTGGCGGGTTCCCTTACCTATCGCTAAAGATAAAGGCAGTGTGACGTTCTACAGTAGCGTTTTCCAAATGATGTACGCGGTACAATTAATGTGTATATTTAGTGTTTTTTTTGTATATTATAATACATCCATTTGAATTACATATGGAGTTGTCGAGTATCGATACACAATTAAAACTTTTTTACAATTAGAGATAATTTGTGATGTATGTTTATATCACTTATCTGGTCGACTCGCCACGCCGGGCCCTTCCTGAGCCCCCCCCCCCCCCCGGCTAGAGCCCTGTCAGCCCACCCTTTGTGGGGGCCATGGGCCAGACATACAAATGTATCTTTGGAATCAAATAACATCTCTCGGCCAACTGCAAGATACACGTTCTCACTTCGGCCACGTGGTAATAAGAGATCCGACTAGCCTGGAGAGGAGAAGGTTTCGAGGGTTTAGTCTTTCCCAAGCCCCTCCTTTCAAAATTTTATAGTTACTTAACTAATTCTGAAAAAAATGAATTGATTCAAATTTAAGCAAATAATATGTATGTATATTACGTTACATGTACAACTCGGAAGAAAATTAGTGCAATCCTTGTGCTATGCTTCGTCTTCAAATGATTTTCAAGACGACCTTTTTGCCTCCGGTGGGGCGTACGCCCACGTTGGGAAACACTGGTTTAGACCATCCAGATGGAGTCAACAATAATTGAAGCAACAAGATCAGCACTGGTCTAGATGGAAGGAGATTATCGCTGACGCTAACTAAAGGATGTCCATTATAATAATATTTGTCCAGGTTCATATTAACATCTAATTGAAATTTAACAAAAAAATACATGAGATCTGTGCCTACAATTAATAAGTATTTCTTCCACTTACCGCTGGTGTTATTAATTGTTCTTCCGATGCATTGTTGTTCACTGAATAATCATGTAATAATTATTAGTTTCTATTTTTTACTTCGGAATACACAATTAATTAGTTGACACACTGGCAATAATTTTATTTCTACAACAGTTCTGTAAATTTTATAGTAAGCATCACCAGATATATAGATTCACGTTTCACACAATAATCTGTAAGTATATTAGAACAAAGTTTATTTTCGAAACACCTATATAATTTCATATTTTTAAATAAGGAGACATACAAGGGTTTGCGATGTAATAGAGCTCACAAAAAACCTTAAATGGAAACGGGCTGGACATATAGCTCGAAAAAGGGTCAATCGTTGGACAAATTTAGTCATCCAGTGGCATCCATGAGGTACAAAACGTCCGTAAGGTAGACCTAGAGGCCGCTGAATCGATGAAATGATAAAGTTCTGCGGAAGTACGTGGCAATGCAACGCACGGGACCGTGAGAAGTGGAATCAGCTTGGGGAGGCATTCATCCAGCAGTGGATAGATTCAGGCTGATGATTAAATAATTATAACAATTTGTTTCTATCTACGTGCCTGTCTACTTTAAGTGTTTAGAAATATTTGTATTTTATAATATCTATAATATAAAATTTATTTCTGTACTTTCCTAAGTATGATTGTATTATGATGGGGTACTCCGATCAAATTATATGTCTCTCAAGATAAAGGATACGAGCATAATATTATTGTAAGTTTGGAAAACACTGGTTTAATTTAATACATAGAGCGATATAAGTTTGGATGTAGTTAATTATACTAAGTTTATAGCATCTACCAGTGAGTGACGTCCCTAGTCAAAATGCCGCCACATTTTTTTTTATATATAGTACTTTATATCATCCATTCATGACTCCAATATCTACGAAATGTGTTGTATGGATACATTACTAACGATATATCTTGTACTAAATCTAATTTAAATGCCATATCTGCTTCAATAGACAATATTGGGTGTCTATGGTTTCAGATAGGTACCTACATTTAAAAATACACTTGACAACTTCCAAAACTCGCCAGTGACTGGCAAACATATTTGGATACATTTTAAATTAGGTATGCACTTGTCATTGCTGTTTACCAAGAACGTGGTCCAAAGACAACGGAAGTAAACTAGGCATCGCGAACCCGACAAAAAAAATCTGTTAAAACTTTCATAGTACTTAATTAATACATTTTGTTTCCAACCGTGAGCTGAATTTTTTATTGATTTTTTCTATTTATTATAAACCTAGTGATTCTCCTCGATTTGCCGCCCTTTGGGTAACTGCCGCCCCCAAGCGACGCTCAATCTGCCTACCCCCACGGGATGTCACTGGCATCTACCGAGGGTACTTGATGGTTTTAGAGTCAAGCAATCAAAAAATAGTGTGTATCCACCTAAAATGACAACACTGTTTTTCGGTATCTACAGGATTAATATTAATTTAGTAATTTTACATTATAACGCATTGTTTTAACCTTTTATTATTATTAGTATTATTGTATATGGCAGCGGCGATGGGTGGAGATAGGCTGTTAAGATTCGACATAAATAGTGAACACTAAACTTTGTTAGTCATACTTGTTTGTTTTCATTTAAGAGCGTACTTCAGTGAAACGGCAAATAATTTTCAACAGTAGGTGCGACGAAATTTCTCACTAGTCGCCAATCGGAGACCGACAGTCGAGGTGTCTGTAGGTCGATTTCTTTTGTCATGACGTCGGATGAAAATACTCTTAAATCGTGTAAAGATGACTAAAAAACTTTACGTATGTACTTAAAAAAGAAAACATGTCAATGAATATACTATTATTATTAGTAAGATAGCAATAAACATAATATTAAATGGAGGCATGATGACAAATTATATTTCGTTCGGCACGCGTCATTTGCACAATCAACGCATTGCCTAGCCACGATCTTTTTAGGCCATGCCTCAACTGAAGTATAGCCTTAACAAAGAATACAAATTGCAGATGGTACTGGTCGATTTTTTTAATTCAATTAAACCCTGCCTAAACCAAACCATAATGGTTTAGTTATTCATGGGTGATCCGACAAAAATAAAGCACACTTTTTCAGTAATAATTATATTTTGTCTTCGTTGAATTACGAATAGGTACAAATTACAGATTGTGTTGGTTAGTTTTTTTTTTAAATTCATTAAGCCCTGTCTAAACCAAACCGTAATGGATGAAAAATATTCTTCTATCTGTAAAATATCTAAAATTATGTATGGTTTACTGGCATAATTTTAGATATCTAATAGAAATAGATAGACGAATATTTTTTGACTATGGTTTACGTAGGGTTTAATTGAATTTTAAAAACTAACCTACACTATGTTTAGCTCAATGAAAATAAATACGTATGACTGACAAAATTTAGTGTGCACTATTTATGTCGGATCTTAACAGCCTACCTCCACCCTTCGCCACCGGTACCTAAATAACAAAACTCTACCATTCCATTCGAATCGCTTTTAGCTGTAAGTAAACCATATAATCATAATCCATTAAATAACAATAATACTGACGTTCTATATAGGTAGGCGGATCATGCATTGCTTAAGGGAGACAAATAAAAGAAGGAAACAGAATACTAAAATATCTGTAATAGGTTTTCTGGCGTGTTTTCACCTGCGACGCTAACAGTTTATTTATAATATTCTGAACATCAGTAGACACTTAACCAGTGACGTCCCGTGGGGGTAGACAGCTTGAGCGTCGCTTGGGGGCGGCAGTTACCCAAAGGGCGGCAAAGAGAATCATTAGGTTTATATGGAAATAGCTACATAAACTTAGTAATAACGGAAATATCTTTCCATTAAAATCATCAGCTCACTGGTTGGAAACAAAATGTATTAATTAGGTAGGTACTATAAAAGTTTTAACAGGACTTTTTTCTTCGGGTTCGCGATGTCTAGTTTACTTCCGTTGTCCTTGGACGTCACGTTCTTCGTAAACAGCAATGACACGTGCATGCCTAATTTAAAATGTATCCAAATATATTTGCAAGTCACTCGCGAGTTTTGGAAGTTGTCAAGTGTATTTTAAATGTACCTATCTGAAACCGTAAACTCGCAATATTGTCTATTGAACCAGAGATGGCATTTAAATTAGATTCAGTGGCATATGTCTTGTTAGTAATGTATCCATACAACACATTTCTTAGATATTGGAGTCATGAAAGGATGATAAAGAGTACTTTATAAAAAAGCATTCTGGCACTGCTTAGGGGCGGCATTTTGTCTAGGGACGTCACTGCACCCAACTAACTTTTATATCGGAGAGATATAAGAACATAATATACATAATGTACATATTATGTAACTACAGTTAGTACCTAATAAACAGTATTTAAAACTTTAATGGGACTGCGTTTTAACCCGATTTAAGGGTGGCTCTTTGCTTAGAGACGTAGGTATGTATCTATCTAATACCTGATATAGTTTGCATTTAATACAATCAGTAATTTTACCTTTGAAAGCGTTTTGTTTTATTTCTCCTAATAATTTTATTGTTTAGTTTTATTTAATACTATTTTATTTGTTGAACAAAACACAATCACACTATTATGTATTTATAAAATAACCGGCATTAAATGATTTGTCTCAACCACAATTTCCTTTGTAATATTAATTATTATTTTACGTTTTTCACAATTTATTTTAAATGTATGTTTAGTCTTTTGCGAAATTATTTAGTTTTGTTCACAATACGAATTAAGAAAATGATTTTGTTTTGTGTCGCGCCGCGCTTAAAGTTCGTAACCGACTGATGGGTTTGCTAAGCAAAAAGAGAAAAGGAGGCCAGTGTTACCATCGAGTAATTTTATTATACTGACTACTTGATCCATCCCAAGTTGCCACATCTAAAAATGATAACGTATTTTTAATCGTTATTTTATAATCTATACAAGTGCTAATTTAACATAGAAATTCAATGTATTATTAATCTTTGAAACAGCTTAATTCTAAATTCGTTAAAAATATAAACAAGTTAATCTTTACCATGAAAATAATATTCCTTTGCCTTTTGTGAAATTTTAATCTTTGTAATAACCAGTTTTTACGGAGTAGAAGGATTTTTAGGAGTCCAATCTCTTTGAGTTTTTACTTAAATATGTATCTAGTGTGGCCGAGAAATTGTGAGACATGATTTTTGTTTTCAAAATATTGAAATTCTTGATTCTTCAAGAAAGTTTCAAGAACTTTCACCCATATTTAGATCGGTTCCATGACAAAACAGAACAGTGTCAAAACAGAACAAGAATAACAGAACATAACATGACAAAACAGAACAGCCAGTGGAAAAATGCAACATTAATTTTTGTGGAATCTATTTGGTTAGGTTAGGTTTTTTTTAGAATTATTAACAACCATGTCCTTGTTTTTTCGTACAAGGTGGTTGTTAGTAATTTTGGACAATCACAAACACCCAGGCTTTGAGAAAAACACATAAATATTGTGTCCTCACCGGGATCGAACCCAGAACTCTCGTTGTGCTTATCTCACTTATGTGGTTAACTCGCCACGCCGTGCCCCACCTGAGCCCGGGCCCCCAGGCTAGAGCCTCTTTGTGGGAGCCATGGTGTGAGTGTCCTAATAAAATGAACCACACATTATAGACGTGCAATAGTGTGTGTTGCAATTTCAAATACACCGATATTGAATGAGCGTCAGTGGATAAAACGAGAGCAGTTGTCAGAACGAAATACAAGTACCTACACGTGTTTAAATTTATCCAATATTCTTCCACACTCGAGATCGGTTGCCTGTCTCTCCACACCCGTTAGGTATCTCGGTTATCATTATTCCTGGGTTCCCTGGCTTCAACTAAGGAACCAGTGGCGCACCCAGGATTTATTATTGGGGGGGGGCCGAAGGAGGTGAATGGAAATTAGTTCTATAGGCTCTTTTTCTTCTTCATATAAATATTTTTACATAATTTCACAATACACGGCGATATATTTGTACAGTTTCTCCTAGTTTTTTATTACATTGGAGGCATAGTTGCGGTAACCGTTGAGCGTGTCATCAGCGACTGGTGGATTGGAAGTGAACAGCGACCATGCTGGACATGTGTACCTAGTATGCTTAAACATTACTTAAATAATATCGGCTGTGCTACCCGCTTGGTCTAGAGCAGTGTTTCCCAAAGTGTGGTACGCATACCCCCTGGGGTACGGGAAGAGTTTGGTGGGGGTACGCGCTGCACCGGGTTATGGCTACGCCTGGTCAGTAGCGCACCCAGGGGGGGGCCAGGGGGCCTTGGCCCCCCCCAAAATATGAAAATCATCAGAATGATTTTACACATTGAAATCGAAAGCCAATAAACTATACCTTGGGCTTAGACAAACAACATGGCAAAAAATGATTTGTAATTCTCCAGAACCCTTTTTAGTAAAATTTCTTAGATTTTAATTTCTAACACAAAAATTTCGAAACACTGATGTCAGGTTTTTTTAGAAACCCGTTCCCTAATGAAATTCTCGGTGTCCACCCGAATTCTGGAGTGGTATAGGTGATGGCTGGGGAGGGTTGACAGGGCTCTAGCCTGGGGGCCCGGGCTGTGGGGGGCCGGCGTGTCGGGTTGACCAGATAAGTGAGATAAACACACATCATCACAACATTTTAAATTATATAATTGTCCAATATATTTTCAGATTATTATGTGTCGATACTCGACAGCGCCATTATTAAAGTAGATGTATTGAAAATCGCCAATAATTCATTGTATAAGTACCCTCAATTTGAAGTAAAACACAATTTAAAAAACGTTAATGTAGTGTTTTACACTGTCTTTAATCTAAGCGGTGGATAGGGGGCCCGTCAAATATCCTAGCCCAGTGGTCGGCAAACTCATTAGTCAATAGAGCCAAATATCAACAGTACAACGATTGAGATTTCTTTTGAGAGCCAAATTTCTTAAACTGAAATTATATGCGTAGGTAGTAAGTAGGTAGACTGCTAATTTACTTAATAAACTTTAGTTAAAGTTTTAAGTCATAATTAAATTATAGGTAGGTAGGGGAAGAGCTACAATTATTGGCCAGTTAAGGATTTTTTCAACTTTGTTAATTTTTTGTGGACACATTTCATTAGGAAGGTGAAATAAAAAAATATAATTTGTTAAATTGTTTATTTGTTTATTATAATCAATTATCAGAACATTTAAAAAAAATATTTTTCATCATAAAAAAAATAATCAAAAAAAAAGGCAGAAATCTACAATTATTGGCCACTTTTTTCAATTATTGGCCACCAAAAGATGCAATTATTGGCCACCCCAAAATTACTCTAATAACATTATTTAAACAAAAATTAAAAAACAGTTTATGTAATATTATGATCACACATCATTATTAAGTGTTCAATCAAGTACTTAATGCAACTTTATCGTCATTTTAGTAGACATACGTAACATATTACTTAAAAATACAAAGATCACATTGAGTTACAGTGAGAGAGGTATATTTAATTAAATACGTAGAGCTTGTTGGAAATTGATTTCAAAAATTCAAAAGAAATCTTATACCTACCTAATACATAGAAGTTAACAAACATCTTGACGTAGCATAGAGGATAAATGAGAATCATTGAAGTTTTCCCACAGTCGGAACAGCATACAAAACTTTTCAGTAGAGGATTTTTGCGGAAGGAATTTTAGTTTTGCATTTTAGCGTGTTTCTTGTTACTGAACGCAAAGACTCTTCACTATGGTCTTTCAGATGCTCTATTGCTTCTTTTATTCTTCCGTTCTTGACTATATTTCATTCGTTTATTTTGATGCATTTTTATTTTGGAACAATCAAGAAAAAAATTTCTATTATCGGCCATCAAAACTACAATTATGGGCCAGGTGGCCAACATTTATCTAAGAATGTCGGAGAAATATAATAAAAACAAAGATGATTAATAATACTGTTAAAACACTATTCAACTAATAAAAATAAATGTAATACTTTACTAATTAGTCACATATTCTATTATTAGCCAGGCCGGCCGATAAAGGAAAATTGACGTATTTTGGAATCAGTTATTGGCCACCATCATAATATACCTACCCACCTATTTTTTCCAAAATATATATGTCTAATGATGTATACATAAATTAAATATATAGATACTTTTGTCAATTGGATTAGCATTTTGTTTAATATTAAATGTTTAACATACCTTTTAACAGATGTCATGTCCTTGTACAATTTACAACAAATCTCACTTATTTCACGGTTTTGCTCGAACTGTCAGTTAAAAATGCGATTTTGAGGTTTTTTTGTAATGCTAAAAGTAACAGTTACCTGTTTACCAACGGAGGAACAATTGACGAGATTTCTTAATAAGTTACAGACGGCAATGTTGATTTAATACCTTAAAAAACTAGATTTTATCTGCAAGTGGCCAATAATTGAAGCTGGCCCATAATAGTAGCTCTTACCCTACACTGAATAAAACTGAATATCATACGTAATAATGATCTTATTTATTAATACAAATTAAATTGTAAGTCAGGTATCCATAAAATTGAATCATGACAATGACTGACAAACTCAATGTAAATAATGGCCTTGCATCTCCTTGTAAAGTTTGGGTAAGTCAGGTTCGTATGTTGTTGATTTAATTTTAAGCACGATTCCAGGTTCTCATCAATAAATCGATTTCTCAATTTACTCTTGATTTCCTCTCTTGGAAATCTTTTTACTAATCACAAAACTTGCAATATTAACATTGTTGAAAGATGTTATTCAGTACCTAATTAAATACAGAACTTTATTTTTCTTGACTCTTCTCCTCAGCTGCTTTCTTCCTTGCATAATCGACAGAATATTTAGCGCAAAATTACGAGTTTTTAGTTGTAGTATCTCTCTAAATTTGAATGCGCTAATTTTTCCCGACACATAAATAAAGGTTGGTAAGCCATTTAAGTTTTGAATAAACGCAAAGTCTCGGTCTATTCAACATTACATTTACGGTTATCCTCTTCCATTTTCTTTGCTTCTTCTTTGTAGCCATATCAAACATGGCAGAGAGCATCTGCGGCAGAGCCGCGCTCAAGGGGCCAAAGAGCCGCAGTTTGCCGACCACTGCCCTAGCCTGAGGGCCCGTTTCAGGATGTGGGGGCCATGGTGTAGGTACACCGAGTGCAATAGACAAAAGACCGATAAACGAGATATTAGGCTGTGTTGTATTGAGTAGGTTGTGTATAATTTAAAAGCAATAATACTTTTTTGTCCATTTTCAATTAATATGTTGAAACCTCAATATTAAAAAACCAAAAATCTGCGATAAACATTCGGCGAAAAGAACGACTACACCCACTACGGTGGTGGTGTAAATCAAAAGAACATTTTTTTCGGTGGAATTCGGCATAAATATTGTAGCTCTCTAGACCAGTGTTCCCCAAACTTTCGACATCTGTGTACCCCTTCTATAATTTTCGTAACACTGAGTACTCCTCGTCAAAGAAAAATGCATATAAGTACTTTAATAACAATCAAAATATATTCCTTTTGTAGTACATAAACAAAATAATAATAAACGAAAAATAAAATTCATTCATAATAAAATATAAATCAAAGTTATATTATAAAAAAATAACATTCATTATAAACCATGAGAAGGATGAAATTATTTATGTTGAAACGACAGATCATCATAATTTGGTTCCCTGGTTATTAATTTTAATCTGAGATGCGGTTCCACACCCAAAGGCTGTTCCTTTTTTTGACTTAATGTCTACAAATGCTGAAAAAGCAACTTCACATAGATATGAAGTTTAAAAAGGCAATGTATTTCAGGAATTTCTCTGTTAAAACTGGATACACATGTTGCATTTGCAACCTAAATGATGTTTAAGTACACTCCTTATATTTATTTTGCAAGAATCCGTCTGAAGCTAGTAATTCCAACAATTGCTCTTCTTCCGCATGCGATAAACCTAGCATGGATGTTGTATTAATGCTTGTTGCACCAGGCGTAGCCATAACCCGGTGCAGCACGTACCCCCACCAAACTCTTCCCGTACCCCAGGGGGTATGCGTACCACACTTTGGGAAACACTGCTCTAGACCAAGCGGGTAGCACAGCCGATATTATTTAAGCAATGTTTCAGCATACTAGGTACACATGTCCAGCATGGTCGCTGTTCACTTCCAATCCGCCAGTCGCTGATGACACGCTCAACGGTTACCGCCACTATGCCTCCAATTTAATAAAAACTAGGAGAAACTGTACAAATATATCGCCGTGTATTGTGAAATTATTTAAACATAATTATATGAAGAAGAAAAGGAGCCTATGGGACTAATTTCCATTCTCCTCCTTCGCCCCCCCCCTAATAATAAATCCTGGGTAATCTGTAATCAACTGTAATTCACTGTAACTATAATTGTATATATATTCAATAACAATAGTAGATTCCATCAAAGATTCCGTTTGACCAAGCACATAGACACAGTGACGTCTTTAGGTAAAGTGCCGCCCTAAAGCAGAATAAAATAATGCAACCCCTTCCATTAATATTCTAAAATTGTACGGCTAATTTAGTTAATACTGCATATCGAAGGGTTGCCAGAGTAAACGTTTTATAACTTTGCACTTTTTTGCACTCTTTACTATACTGATAAGAGTGATAAGCCTCTTTGCGTAATTACCTCGCATAAAATTAGATCAAATGATATTTACTTGTATTAATATAATATATTATTTACTAATAAATAAATAGACAAACAATACATGTAAAAAAAAGTTTTTAGAATATGTTAAATCATTTTCATCCTAGAGCTGGAGTGCAAAGTTATGAAGCATATACTCTATCAGGGAACTCTGAGTGTGGACATTTGCGACTAAAGTAGAAAGCCGATACATTCACAACGACTGGTCCTACTTTTTCCGCCCCTCTCGTTGTCAGTGGCGCACCCAGGGGGGGCCAAGGGGCCCTGACACCCCCCAAAATTATCAGAATGATTTTAGACACCCAATCCCTAATGGAACTGTGAAAAAATTCTCGGTGTCCATCCGAATTCCGGAGTGGTGTAGGTAATGGCTGACAGGGCTCTAGCCTGGGGGCCCGGCGTGTCGGGTTGACCAGATAAGTGAGATAAACACACATCATGCATTAGCTTTAATAATAAAAAAGTCGCCTGCGGCGCTATTATACTTCATAACCATGAACATGTTCAATTATGTAATTGTGCAATATATTTTTTGATTATTATGTGTCGATACTCGATTGCTCCATTATTAAAGTAAATGTATTAAAAATCGCCAATATTTCACTGTATGAGTACCCTTAATTTGAACTAAAACACAATTTGAAAAACGTTAATGTAGTGTTTCACACTGCCTTTAATGTTCGCGGTAGGTAGGGGGCCCGCTAAATATCCTATCCTGAGGGCCCGTTTCAGGATGTGGGGACCATGGTATAGGTACACCGAGTGCAATAGACAAAAGGGCGATAAACGAGAAATTAGGGTGTGAAGAAGAAAAAGATCCTATGGGACTAATTTACATTATCCTCCTTGGGCCCCCCCCCAATATTAAATCCTGGGTGCGCCACTGCGCCTGGTGCAACAAGCATTAATACAACATCCATACTAGAAGGTTTATCGCATGCGGAAGAAGAGCAATTGTTGGAATTATTAGCTTCAGACGGATTCTTGCAAAATAAATATAAGGAGTGTACTTAAACATCATTTAGGTTGCAAATGCAACATGTGTATCCAGTTTTAACAGAGAAATTCCTGAAACACATTGCCTTTTTCAACTTCATATCTATGTGAAGTTGCTTTTTCGGCATTTGTAGACATTAAGTCGAAAAAAGAACAGTCTTTGGGTGTGGAACCGCATCTCAGATTAAAATTAATAACCAGGGAACCAAATTATGATGATCTGTCGTTTCAACATAAATAATTTCATCCTTCTCATGGTTTATAATGAATGCTATTTTTTATAATATAACTTTTATTTATATTTTATTATGAATGAATTTAATTTTTCGTTTATTATTATTTTGTTTATGTACTACAAAAGGAATATATTTTGATTGTTATTAAAGTACTTATATGCATTTTTCTTTGACGAGGAGTACTTAAATTATAGAAGGGGTACACAGATGTCGAAAGTTTGGGGAACACTGGTCTAGAGAGCTACAATATTTATGCCGGATTCCACCGAAAAAAATGTTCTTTTGATTTACACCACCACCGTAGTGGGTGTAGTCGTTCTTTTCGCCGAATGTTTATCGCAGATTTTTGGTTTTTTAATATTGAGGTTTCAACATATTAATTAAAAATGGACAAAAAAGTATTATTGCTTTTAAATTATACACAACCTACTCAATACAACACAGCCTAATATCTCGTTTATCGGTCTTTTGTCTATTGCACTCGGTGTACCTACACCATGGCCCCCACATCCTGAAACGGGCCCTCAGGCTAGGGCAGTGGTCGGCAAACTGCGGCTCTTAGGCCCCTTGATGCGGGTCTGCCACAGATGCTCTCTGCCATATTTGACATAGCTACAAAGAAGAAGCAAAGAAAATGGAAGAGGATAACCGTAAATGTAATGTTGAATAGACCGAGACTTCGCGTTTATTCAAAACTTAAATAGCTTACCGACCCTTATTATTTTATGTGTCGGGAAAAATTAACGCATTCAAATTTAGAGAGATACTACAACTAAAAACTCGTAATTTTGCGCTAAATATTCTGTCGATGATGCAAGGAAGAAAGCAGCTGAGGAGAAGAGTCAAGAAAAATAAAGTTCTATATTTAATTAGGTACTGAATAAAATCTTTCAACAATGTTAATATTGCAAGTTTTATGGCTAGTAAAAAGATTTCCAAGATAGGAAATCAAGAGTAAATTGAGAAATCGATTTATTGATGAGAACCTGGAATCGTGCTTAAAATTAAATCAGCAACATACGAACCTGACTTACCCAAACTTTACAAGGAGATGCAAGGCCATTATTCACATTGAGTTTGTCAGTCATTGTCATGATTCAATTTTATGGATACATGACTTTCAATTTAATTTTTATTAATAAATAAGATCATTATTACATATGATATTCAGTTTTATTCAGTGTACCTACATATAATTTAATTAGGACTTAAAACTTTAACTAAAGTTTATTAAGTAAATAAGCAGTACCTACTTACTACCTACGCATATAATTTCAGTTTAAGAAATTTGGCTCTCAAAAGAAATCTCAATCGTTGTACTGTTGATATTTGGCTCTATTGACTAATGAGTTGGCCGACCACTGGGCTAGGGTATTTGACGGGCCCCCTATCCACCGCTTAGATTAAAGACAGTGTGAAACACTACATTAACGTTTTTCAAATTGTGTTTTAGTTCAAATTGAGGGTACTTATACAGTGAATTATTGGCGATTTTAAATACATCTACTTTAATGATGGAGCTGTCGAGTATCGACACATAATAATCTGAAAATATATTGGACAATTATATAATTTTAAATGTTCATATTCATGAAGTGTAATAGCGCCGCAGGCGACTTTTTTTACTATTAAAGATAATTTATGATGTGTGTTTATCTCACTTATCTGGTCAACCCAACACGCCGGCCCCCCACAGCCCGGGCCCCCAGGCTAGAGCCCTGTCAACCCTCCCCAGCCATCACATATACCACTCCAGAATTCGAGTGGACACCGAGAATTTCATAAGGGAACGGGTTCCTAAAAAAACATGACATCAGTGTTTCGAAATTTTTGTGTTAGAAATTAAAATCTAAGAAATTTTACTAAAAATGATGCTGGAGAATTACAAATCATTTTTGCCGTGTTGTTTGTCTAAGCCCAAGGTATAGTTTATTGGCTTTCGATTTCAATGTGTAAAATCATTCTGATGATTTTCATATTTTGGGGGGGGCAAGGCCCCCTGCCCCCCCCCCTGAGTGCGCCACTGTAAGGAACGGACATGGTCAAAGAAGATTATTGTCCAAACTGCATTTAATTTAATAGCAATGTTTGCGGGTGTGAAAGTTGAAAATAAAGTTGTCACACAAGTCATAGCAACAAAATATGTTTTTCTGAAAACTAAAAAAGCTCACGAATGAAGTATTCCTTCCAGAAAAGCTCATGGTTATGATATTATTATTATCGCAAGATATGACGGATACGTTCATATAGATCAGTGGTGGCCAAACCGTGGCGCATTGCATCTTTACGCCTACTTATTCTTTTGAAGTAGGCGCCATAACTGAATCCATCTTCATATTTTCAACACCTGAGTGATCTCAGTTCAAGCCGATTAAAAATTGATTAAAGCAAAACAAGGTCGCGAATAACTGATTGAAATTTGAAGAATTCTCTGCTGCTCTCAGTAACAAATTTAACACCAAACATTGAA
Organism: Rhyacophila brunnea; assembly: GCF_057557595.1. Lineage (NCBI taxonomy): Eukaryota > Metazoa > Arthropoda > Insecta > Trichoptera > Rhyacophilidae > Rhyacophila > Rhyacophila brunnea. The sequence goes on along the minus strand of NW_028232904.1, from coordinate 20,821,486 downwards.
AGACTAGCGAAATACAAACGCTCAAAAGCTCTCAGTGCTTCATCCTGCTCAGAGCTCTCTCTTTCCCTCTCATCACATCCAACAACTGTGGTCCAGAGAATGGCCCCCACAAGGGGGGGGGGGGGCTGACAGGGCTCTAGCCTGGGGGCCCAGCGAGGCCAGTCGACCAGATGAGTGAAATAAACACGCAGCACAAATTCGCTTTAATAGTAAAAAAAAGTCACCTGTGGTGCTATTTTCTTTCGGTAATATTATTACTTAAAATTATATGGTTATACAATAAAAATTTTAGTTGTGTATCGACACTCGACAACTCCTTAATTCAATCAAATGAATGTATTAAAATATACAACAAAATACACTAAATATACACATTAATTTTACCGCGTACACTATTTGGAAAACGCTACTGTAGAGCATCACACTGCCTTTATCCTTAAAGATAGGTAGGGTGCCCGCCAAAGATCCTAGCATGGGGACCGGTTCAGGATGTGGGGGCCATGGTCCATAGTTATCTTCACCAAACGAGACTCTCCGGCAGCTATAGCACCATCAGCGGGGTCCACGACAGCGATCACGCTCTCGTCCAAGAGATCATTTCTGACTATTGTAGATTGGTGCTCCAATGCATATTGTGTGTAACTGGCATACATTAATTAATTTAATCGCGTGATTGTGTGATTCCTTTTCCTCCCCTAAGCGAAGCAGATCCTACCCCTCTCCCTATTTTCCAACCCCAACCGTGAACGTAGGAAGGTAGAAAAGGTGCTTGAGTTGTATGGCGCATCTAAACTCGTCTGTGAAAAAAATTGGGGCATGGTATGCAAAAGGTTGGCGATAAATGAGCTGCAGTGACGACTCGTACACATTGCTTGGATGCTATGCATTGTATAGAGTTGGCAAATTAATGAAGGAATGCGAATAATACAACTTTTGAGAGTAGATTCCATGGAGTCGACAACATTTTCGCCTGCAGCACTAACGGTATTTTTATTTGTGTACATGAGAATAAAATTGAAAATCTTTGCGAGTATCTATTAAAAATAATGTAATATATCTACCTACTATGAATACTATCGACCGAAAGTACTTGATGGAATTTGAATTTAAGTTCTAATGGATTTTATTCCATTTCAGTCGTTTTTTTTGCGACCTTGGTTTCCCCTTTCGGCATCTTCAGGCACTGTGTACACTCACCACACAATTATTATACGCATGTCGAGTGTATCATTATTGATCTGACTTATTGATCTTGACTATCTTAGAAATAGAGAGCATCTGTTTATTCTCCCAAGGTGCAGAGCCAACCTGCCACTGGTAATGCCAATTGGGAGGGCGATAACTATGTTCAACCAAATTGCTTCGGGTGTTGATATATTCCAATTGCGTAAGGTGAGTTTAGGTGGACGCTATTTTATAAATTCTTAAAATAGGGCCTCCTTAAACAAATTCGGTGTACTTCTTTGAACTTCTATAGATGTATTGTCACTGTTTTTGTAAGTTTATATTATGATCTCTTTTTATATTTCCATTGTTATCGCTTTTATTACTTTTTTTCTTCTTTATAATAATGTTTCATGTCATGTTGTGATCGTCTTATACTTATAATTTGTAATGTCCACAATATGCTAAAAATAAATAAATTGAAATATTAATAGGTAGGCGATAAAGTTTAGTTTTTACCTACTTTATTGTATTGATTTGTTATATAAGTTAGAGTTGAGAATATTCAAATTATTACCTTTTTTTATTATTATGTATCTTTAATATAATTATTATGACCATAAAGTGAATGTGATTTTAGCACTCGGTTTTAAAGAAGTATGATTAATAAAATAACCATACTGGAAATTTTCTACAAATGAATCTGCAATCAGAAATTATTTCTAACTAATTTTAGTGTCATGTTATTATTGTTATACCTAGTTTTGACTTCTTTTTTCTTTTCTATCTCTATGGTTTTCTTTCATATTCGTGGGGATTCCTCTATCTTCTATCAAATCAACCTGCTAGTGTTGCCAAATGAAGTTTTTTTCTTACAAAAATATTAGTAGATTTAAATGTAAGAAAATCAAAAGGTTTTACGTGACATACATTTAATTGAAAAGTCAGCATTCCACGTGTTCTACCTAACATAAAATCCCTTTTTTATCAAATATAACATGTAATTGACGTGACTTATGTTGAAATTTAATTGTACTCATTTACCATGACTGGTTGGTAGCAGTGGCGAAGGGTGGAGGTAGGCTGTTAAGATCAGATATAAATAATGCACACTAAACTTCGTCAGTTATACCTACGTATTTGCTTTCATTGAAATAAGACAACAATTGGACATAGTTATGCAGAAAGTAGCCAGTCCACAAAAAATAAAAAAATTAAATATGATATAGATCAAATAAGAGAAGGTTTTCTCTACGTTCTGCTGAAAATCGCCAAACCGCAATAAAATACTATTTACAATTTTACATACATTTTTAATAACATGTTGCTAAAAGTGCCATTATCTCAGCTCGACATTATTGTGGACTGGCTACATTCTGCATAACTATCTTCAATTTACAGCTGATGGTGTTGGTTAGTTTTTAAAATTCAGTAAAGCCCTGCTAACCAAGCTATAATAGGTATGTAGGTAATAGTAAAAAAATACTCAACTATTTGTAAAATATCTAAATTATGACATCAAATCATAGGTACATAATTTTGGATATTTTATAGATATAATAATACGGGAATGGGACGACTGGACTCCGAACAATTGGACGCCGCACTGTCGTAGACACATATCGTCGTGGTAAATGCAATAGGTCGTATGTCAAAAAATCTCAATTTTGTTTTATTGCACCATAGTGACCAGCTCAGTCATCTACACTACCTCCAATAGGTCTTATGTCGTTAGACCAATAAGAAGTCGACTATCCCAACTCTTGCAAAAAGACGAACCGACACGTCATTGATATTGGTCAAGCCAAACAGTCGTATGTCAGAGCTCATCATAATGATAGTAATGTTTTTGTTTGTTTTTATTCCTCGTTCTTGACTTTATACTAAAGAATTCGTCAAATAATACGCTGTAAGTAATTTACCAATCAGTATTTTTTTTTAAATTTACTTTATAATTACATTATTGTTGTTAGTTTTAGTAAAATTTTCAAGATTCTTTCTACAGATAATCTAACATTACTTTTTGTCTCATTTATTTATTGCCAAAGTAGGTAATTATTTGTTCACCAATCACGATTGACAGTTTTAATAAGACACTGTTTATTTAGTTAATAATTATTTAGAAAGCTATCAAAATGATTAATGGAAGTCGTGGGCGGTACTTGGTGTCTTTAGCAGTCAGCAACATTACTTCACCAGATAATAATGGTAAGAATAAATAAGATTATATCGCCACAAAACAATAAGATGTGGAGTGGAGATGAGATTTTGCTGAGATGCATTAAAGATTATCAAATTTGAAAATCATTATTTTCTTTAGGACCTCAAATAACCTGTGGAGTAGTAGGAACCACTGACGATATGGCGTTACAAGTTGAACCTGGGAATGCAGTGGAACTTGAACTCTTGGTCTTAGAGCATCCATTTGAAGTCACTTTTCAAAATATTGGTTGAGAAATAGAACTCGATTTCGCTGAGGTTAATAATACTTTGACTGTCGAAACTCCAATTTTAGAACAAGCATCAACAGCATTCATCAAAAGCAACAACAACATTGTATCAACACAATCAGCCCCGAGAGAAAATATAGATTGTGATATGCCGATGACTGAATATCTAAGTGGCCCTGAACATTCACTATCTGACATCAGTAGTGACTCTGAAGCTCTGTATCAACCTGAATCAAATCAATCAAGCTAATCAGAAGACTTACAGGAGTTTGCTATGCAGTCTGACACCTATAGTGACGAACCTACTGAGCAAGTCGATTAAAGGAAACGAAAAGGGCAAAGCAATGATTGTAAAGAGTGGAAAAGGCAAAAAAAACTCACAATTGCGATTGCTAGGCAAGTCTTATGCAGGCAAGTATAGACAGACGTCTAAAAAAGAATCTAAGACCATAGGTCCATGTTGTGGTGGGCATAGTGACATGCTCAAATGGGTAGGCCAAAAACAGCCTTTATGTGTGATACAATCAGTGATGGAACAAAGCAGCTTGCTATTCACAAATTTTTGGAAGATAACAAAATAAAACTACCTACAAATTACTTTTCTAAAAAAATATTCTTTTAAAACTGTTCTTTTTTCTTTTAAGTATGTATTTACCTGGTCTATTTTTATGCAAATACTTAATTAATTTATGATATTTTCAAATAAATCTTTTTTAAAAATATTGTATGTTTTGAATATTAACTTTTAATCTTTTCTTTTAAACATTGAAATTGTTTCTACACAAGTGCCTAATTAAACACAGATTTTTAAACAGATCTCCAATTTATAATTAAAAAGATTTTTTTATTAGTCTAAGCTTACTTTTTAAACGTTTATGTACACGTTTATAATAATATGTCTATATTAATATAATAATATATTATGTTTCATTCTAAATACCTAATTTTAGTATTTTCAATTTAGGTATGTTTACATAAAAATTGGACTTATGTCAACAAAAGTGGCCAACTTTGACGAGCAAATAGTCATATGTCAACCTAACTTTCTAAATATTCATCTTACGTCAAAATGATGATAACAGTCTTAACAGGGAACAAATTCAACTAAGTAAATAAATTTGTGAAAAAAATCAGTGCAATGGGGTTAAGATGGGATAGTTTTTTGTCTCTCCTGAAAAGTTTGGTATCTTTGACATACGACCCATTGCATTTACCACGACGATATACAGAACGTAGACGAGATATTTTAATCAGTTTCTATCTACTACTTAGTAGTTTGAATTCATTTTACTCTTAACATAATGTATTCTTTATCGCGGATTGAGAATTACCATGCCTAAGGCTTTATATAAAATAAAAAACTCTTTTTTCGTTGGAACTTAAATATATGCCCGATTAAATCATTGTTTATGTCTGCATATTTACATTCTCACCAACTATTAAAAAATCATAATATAATCATTTAAATATAAATAATACTTAATATTAATTTTTTTTTTTAAAGTACCCATAAGTACCCAACGTCTATTTATTTTCGAATTCCGTGGCGTCTAGCTGTCCCGGTGCCAAATCGTCCTAGACCCAATAATACTTTTATTTATTATAGCTTGGTTCAAGCATAAAAAACTGACCAACATGTGTAATTATGTATTCTTAATTCAACGAAAACAAAATGAGTATGAATTAAAAAGCGTGTTTAATTTTGTCGTATCGCCCAAACAATACCAAAACCATAATAATTGTTTGGTTAGGCAGGGTTAAATTGTTTTTTTTTAAATTAACAAACTCCATCCGTAAATTGCAGTCTTAGTTAGGTACATAGAAACAAATATGTATGAATGAAAAAGTCTAATACACACTATTTATGTAGAACCACAGAACAGATAATAAATAGAATACCGATTGGCTATATTCAATACGCCGCACATTGAAGCAGGGTTTTTGAATGTGTGAGTGTCCTACGAAAATGAAGAACGCATTATGCATTATACATATTATGCATAATACATAATATAATGTGAGAGCAGTTTTCAGTATTAGACGTACGACGTATTCTTGACACGTGTGTAAGTTTAACCCAGATTCTTCCTTACTCGAGACGGTTACCTGCTATCGCCTAACACGTTGGGTATTTCAGTTCCCATTATTTCTGAGATCCCTGTGTAGAACCATAACCATCATAACAGCCTACCTCAACCCTTCGCCAATGGTTGGTAGGTATATCGAGTACACTTATTTTAACCATACCCCATAATGATCCAACTGTTTGTTTGCAACTACAATACCATTACAATAACTTTATCACAATATACCTAGGAACACAACAGGAAGATGTTAAAAATATTTGGAATTTCTTTGTTCTTCAAACCCTGCATTTGATTTCAATTACAATGGAGGAGGCTTGGATCTCGAACAGGTGTGGCAGAGTACCCACCTAGGGGCGGGTTTGTGTATAAGTACCTCAATCATGGAACATTTAAAAAGAGGCTAGTTTTAGTATGCTGATTACATTGACTAGCAGTTATTGTTGTTTTATTAAATCAATGCAGTCCACCATGAATTGACAGTTAACAAAATAAAAGAAATTGACCAACAGTGACGAATCGACTGTTATGAAAAAATACCACAATGATGCGTTCCGAAGTTCTCAGCGATTATGACTCTAGACTCTTGCATTAGCTTAAATTTTATGGCTAAGTATTTCTGTATATAGACACTACATCTATTTATTTACCTACTATATCTGTGAGATTGGCACACTGAAGTCGGGCGGCAGAAAATTTACAGCAAGATAATAAATGCTTTACTAAAAATGTACAATTTTAAAACCTTTGGGTGTGAAGAGCTAAAAACTAAGAATTATTTAAAGCTGATGGTTGTGAGGGAAAAAATTTTGGGGTTATGAAAAGCTCTTTCCAGATACAGAACCAAAATTATTACCCTAATCTAGATCGTGGCTCATTGAAACCCTGGTGCAACTACAGTCAAACTCGGTTATTACGATCACGGACATAGCGAGATCTCGGATGTAATGAGGAAACATTCGTTGACATTTTAGTTTATGATTTTCTCCATACATTTATTCACTTTTATAACGAGCAACTTATCAGATATACCGAGCAAAAATTTTCTTTAAACTATTAATGTGTCGATCGTTTAAAAACATTTTTGACCCTAAGCAATAAAATCCGATCGTAGACCAATGCCACCGGGATCAAACTACGTTTCTGACATTAGTTAAGTGTCAAAGTACCTAATTGGTGTTTTCGCGGACAACATTGAAAAAGTATCCACGCATAAGGTTGAAATTTCATGTAAAAAATTCAAGCTGAAATCAGTAGGTACCTACCAGCGTTACATTACATTCATTACAATAAAAAACTTCTTTTGTAGTTTATGAATGCCATGATTGTTTCGGGGAAAAATTCTAATTGTGTATTTTTGTTTGAATTGTAACTTTTTGCGTTATGTGACCGCTCATTTAAAAATACCTATTCTCTGATATAACGAGTAATGCTTATAACGAGCAAATTTAGTCGGTCCCATCTTCCTCTTAATAACCAAGTTCGACTGTGTAACTAGAAATAAATAAAACACTAAGTAATAAATCTTTTCCAGTTTATTTAAAATTAAAGTACAAATAAATATTTTAATGTACACAAATGAATTGAGTGGCTTCCATATTGGTAATTACTTCATGTTTATAAATTCCATACACTTTTGCAGAAATAGTAAAACTTTCATATATCGAAAGATGTACCCTTTTATAAATAGCGGAGTTCCTATTTTGGGCAATCTGAAAATTATGTTTGAATATGTATTAATGTTGCACGCAGATATGCCTGGTGTGCGGAAAAGGTAATTTTTTAATCAGATACATACAGTAGGCGCTCGGTAATCCGGCACACATATTTTTTCACCTATGCCGGATTATTGGATTTCTATAGGAAATAATGTCAAGGTTGGGCACCGAACTGCCGAGCGAATGGCTCTCCGCTCTGTAATCCGGCAGTTTAATGTGAAACCTGCCGGATTATAGAGCAGGAGAGCTGAGTTGCAAAATGCCGGACTAATGGACGTGCCAGATTGGTGAACGCTGTGCCTACTGTAGTTGCACAACGCAGTGATTTTCAAACATCTTCATTTCACGGTGCCCTAAAAATATATTCTGAGCACAATTGAAACAAATTGCACAGCTTTTTTCGACTTTCCAAAGGGTGTTGTATCTATCGGTGATCGGTCATACAGTAGTTTAATTAATTATTGACTACAAGCTGTGTTTAATGTCTCCAATGACCTAAAGACTCAACTGTTGAATCATGTGAATCTATCATTGCAATTGTGCATCGGCAAACTGAGTTAATGTTGTATGAAATTATTGTTTTTTAAACAGCCTGCGGCGCACACTTTGAATACCGCCAATATAATCATCATAATACCACTGCTTTCATTCATAATTAAGTCCGGTAGACAGGTCCTCCGCTGTACCTGTATATACCTATTCTAATTTAAAAACATTTGGAAATGGTTTCTAATTAGTATTGTCAACTATTGTTGACTAAAATATACCATAAAATAAGCCAATTGGCTGCAAAAAAATTAAATTATCTCAAAAATTAATAAAAAAAAAAATTTAAAGAGATTCAAATATTGAATAAGAATTTCGCATTATAATCAAGCAAGCAATAAACCTTTATGCCTCAATTACATTGAGCTTCTTTACGAGCTGTTTGTTGGCGAATTTACAATCTGCCTGTAAAGACGCCCTGTGTAATCATCGAACAAGCTAACAAGCAGGTTGTAAACACTCTACTGAGAAAAGTTGAAAGCCGGTCAACTTTACACGCCGGCGTGTGGGCCTACTGCGTCTGCGCAGTAACAACCTCCCAGTAAAAAAACGAACTACGTTCTGTCAAAATAGTCGCTGGCTTGTGGCTTCTCAGCGAATGGAAAGTTTTGTGTGTAATCATCAAATCGCAGTAGCTGAATTGCCCGCTTTTAAATTCGCCAACAAACAGCTCATAAAGAAGCTCAATGTAGTAATTGACGCTTTAAACTAAAAAAACAACATATATACAAAATTTGGTGATCGGTTAAAATCTAACATACAATATTAAATATTGTATGTTAGATTGATTAATTTATTTTTATGATCTAATGTAGAAGAGACCCAGTAAATTCCAAAGGAAATTCTTCAATATTCAAAATTTTTTTATGAAAAATTCAAAGCCGTTTGCATTATCTAAAAATGCTAGATTTAAAGGTAACAATAACGATTATGAAGGTATGTAACAATCTGTAGACTTTGTAGGAGAGATGAATAAAGTCGTATAGTATCAAAAGTAGATCTGTGCGTTATTCGTCATTTCAAGAAAATGACGAAAAACGTTTTGTTGGGTTTTTTAGTGTTATAATAGCACGGAATATGTTTCTACATTTAGAAATTCAATTCAAATGTTCTACTTTTGTTTCCAAAGTATTGAACAGTTCTAATTCTGATACCAAGCCATATATTCCATCAAAATTTTATACCACACAGATATGATTATGATTCGAATATTATATTGCTAGTCGTACATGTCAGAAGAATAATTTGGCATTAAATTTCGATATATTTGCGACAGTTCTACTTTTGATACTATACGACTCAATATGTCATTATAATGCACTGTCTACATATATTTTTTAACAGAAAAGAGTATTATTGTAAACGTCATCATTTGCAATTGAAAATTCATAAAGATTTTGGTAAACAGATGTCTATCGTTACAGCAGTTTTTTTTTTTTTTTTTAATTATTCTCTATTAATATGTGCATTACATATGTTTAAAGTTTATTTCTCAAAAAATAATATAGTGAAACATATTCTACAAACTTTCAATAGAGTCACCTAGTCGCCAAAACTGCTCTGGGCGATTATTCAATAAAACTAGTTTTAATTATATATAATATGTGCTATATCAAATCCGCCTTGTTTCGTCCAAAAATCAAAATGAATGGCTCGAGTCGCCAAACCTGCTAAATAAATAACAGGTTACTAAATCCGCTCTACATAGCCGACCAATCAGATGTCGCATTTCAAATCATGATTTTTAGCATATTACGTTTAAATCGCTATACAAACGTCACCACTACTAGTCACAAAACAGTTTTTCGTTGTTTATTCAAAATTCAAAAAATCATCCAGAGCGGGTTTAGCAATTAAGCAACACAATTCACTAGTAATTTTGGAAAAATTGTAACACTAGGTTTTGCACTATTTATTGAAAAAAAAAAAAATGGATCTTGATAATAATTATATTAAACGACATTAATCATGGCAAAAACACAAGTTCGAATACATTTTATTACATATTAGTTTCCTAATGGATTTATGTTTTGTACTATTCCATTTTGAGTTGTTTTTTGCGCCCTGAGTTTCGCCTTTCGGCATCTTCAGGCGCTCTGTATACTCACGAAAGGCAAACATACACTAAATGCTTGCCTTTCGTGAGACGTGAACTGAAAAATTAATAGGTAGGCGATAAAGTTTAGTTGTACCTACTTTATTGTATTGATTTGTTATATAAGTTCGAGTTGATAATATTCGTTGTCAGTGTGTATTTGTCTTTTGGGTGAGTGTACACAGTGCCTGAAAATGCCGAAAGGCAAAACCTGGGTTGCAAAAAAAACTCAATTGGAATAGTACAAAACTTAAATCCATTAGAATATAAATTCAAATTCCTTTACTTATTTCCTTTATTTATTCAAGTACCTTCGGTCGATAGTATTATTATATTAGTTTTCATCAAAATACTATATTAAGAATAATGCACATGTATTAACGTAAGATTAATTTCAAAGGGTCTTATTACCACGGACATTGCTCGAGTCTTAATTTTGAAAAAGTATAATGTTTTCATGGTATGTATTAATATACTTGAGATGAGATATAATAAGATAGTGCATTATAATAATATATCTTTTCTACATAGTCGACAGTGTTTAAGATAAGCTTCGTTGGATTTTTAACCTTTATAGAGCATGTGGGCCCATAACAAGTATCAGTGATCGGTATTCTTCCTTTATAGATACATGGTGCAGTAGCGAAGAGTGCAGGTAGATTGACGAGATCCAATATATATATACTGCCCTGCTAAGTAAAATTAGTCCATTTAGAGATTACGTCAAAACAATCCAATAATTTTACATAATATAAGAGAAAATGTAGTTTAAAACTTGGGTTCTCATTTCATTAAAAATAAAACATCCTTTTTAGTTAGCAGAACAATATTATAATACACACTAAATTTTATCAGTCACTAGCTGAAGTACCCGGCTTAGCACAGGGGCGCTTCGTGGTTATATTTATCATTATTAAAATAATAAGAGGTAATTATTTTTTTAATATTAAAATATCTGTGTAATACAATATGGCAATATGAAAATAATTCTAATAGGAGTAAAGGTCAAATAAAAGAACACTAAATTAAAAACGAATCCAAAATATGCAAACGTTTTTAATGTTATTAATATGTAGGTAGTAAAAAAATCAAAATTGGATGGAACAAACAAACAACTTTGTATTTTATATAATACTAATTTAGAGACCTTCGCAGTTGTGCGCACAACAACTGACAATAGTTTCATCGCAATCTGATGAAGGGTATAGGAACACATACGAATAGAAGATGATTTTTCTAATTCAGAAACCTTCGCGGGTGTGCACACAACTCACCAAAGTTTCATCGCAATCGGATGAATGGTATAGAAACGCATACGAATAGAAGATGGTTGTATTAATTCAAACCTTCGCGGGCGTGCGCACAACAACTGGTCAAAATTTCATCGCAATCGGATGAATAGTATAAGAACACATACGAATAGAAGAAAAAGAAAATAGTTATATCAATTCAGAAACCTTTGCGGGCGTGAGCACAACACTTGATCAAAATTTCATTGCAATCGGATGATGGTATAGGAACGCATACGAATAGAAGAAGATGGTTATACTAATTCAGAAACCTTTGCGGGTGTTACCACAACAACTGACGAAGGTTCCATCGCAATCAGATGAATGGTATAGGAATCATACGAATAAAAGAAGATATAATGATGATGAAGAAGAAGATGGTTTTTCTAATTCAGAAACCTTTGCGGGTGTGCGTACAACAACTGACGAAAGTTTTGTGGCAATCGGATGAATGGTATAGGAACCAAGAATGAAGAAGATGATGATTTTTCTAATTCAGAAACCTTTGCAGGTGTGCATACAACCACTTACCAAAATTTCATCGCAATCGGATGAATGGTATAGGAACGCATACGGGACAGACAGGCAGACATTAATTTTCATATATAAGATATAGTCTATACTCTTCGCGAAAGTGCAAGCAATAAGTTGACAAAGTTTTATCGCAATCGGATGAACGGTATGGCAGCGCATAAAATACGAACAAACAAACAAATATTGATTTTTATATATTAGATACTTATGTGTTTTTATTGAATTAAGAATACAAATTGCAGATGGTGTTGGTTAGTTTTTAGAATTCGATTAAACCTAACCTAACCCAACCATAATCGATTGAAGATAGATATCTTAGTGTGCATTGTCTATTCAATTCTAAACCATCCCACATTACTTACATCCTTACATGGAATTTCAACCATATGCGTGTATACTACCTATTCTCTGATATAATGAGTAAATTCAGTCGGTCCCATCTTCCTCGTAATAACCAAGTTCGACTGTATAGTCATATCGTCGGCTTAACTAGAAAACTGCTTATCTACGTATTTGGTCGAAAAAAAGTTGAGAACGCCATTTTGTAGAGAATTTTATACGTCATCGAACTGCAAACTACGTATAATTAAAAAAAATATGGCATTTGCACAATCTTCGCTTTAGAAAAATGCGTAACTTCTAACATCATATTAGTGACAAGAAAAGTGCGTATCTGCTTTCATTCGCTCTAAGTTTGGCGAGCAGCGAGCAACGTTCCTGTTCAGACTAGTTCAATTGCTCAAATTTGGTGTTTTTAAACGAATCTTCACATTATTCGAGGTATGTTATGTCATTATAATATCATTAAATATTAAGTTTATATGAAAAAGTGCTGTTTACATGTTTAAAATGAACTTTAAATTCACTGTGGTAGATACCTACTTTTCTCATAAGAGTGTGTCAGTAGATACGCAGTTTGCGGGCGTTTGTAATACGATTAATATGATATTATTATTTTTGTTGATCCCATTTCTTGTACTAAAACTTAATTACTGACACTACAAAAGTATAGAAAATAATTTACAGTTTGATAATAAATATTATTATGGTTATTTACTTGTTTTATTAAAATTCACGGAAGGGGTTAGTGACACATTGAATTTTTATGTTACAGAAATCAACCATGTCGTCGTTAAGAGCCCATAAAATTATGAATGCCCTTAAAAATTACGTCGTCAATGATGATGGTAGTCTCACAAAGAAAATTGAGCCAGTGGAGACAAGGACTGTAAATACAATTATTGATTCAAACAATCTTGAATTAGGTGAAATTTGCATTTCGGTAGCACAGGTGGAAAATGGTTATGAAGAAAAGACAACTCATTGTTTGCGCAAGCGGAGACTCAAAACTATATCCAAATGGAGTCAAATAACATTTTAGAGACAACTCATTGTTTGATTGAGCAAGTGGAGACTCAAAACTACATCCAAATGGATTCGAATAACAATTCGCTAGACGATGTGTTAGTCTTTGCAGAGCAGGTGGAAGGAATACATACAAAAAAGGAGGTACAGATTAATGCTAGTCTGTCAACTGAAGATAACACAGTTGATAAACGAAGATCTCAAACGGGTCAGATGGATAAAAACCAATGGGCAATCGCAAAAAAGAGAGAAAAGGGTGAATCTTACAAAGGAAAAAAGAAAATAAATGGAAAATGGAAGTATGGCATCGGCAAAGAGAAAAGAACACTGAAAGAAAGGTTTAATTGCAGTTCCTCAAAGAAAGATCGCTCTGTTATAAAATATCAGTCGATATCAGAAGAGAGGAGAGTTATGTTTAATGATTTTTTGGAAGTTATCTTGGGCAGAAAAGAAAGTGTTGGTTAATACGCTTGTAACAGTTAATGCAACAAATAGAAAAACCAGTACGAAAAAAGCATCAAGAAGATCAACTTCCACTGTGCTATCCTTAAAATGCAGAAATAGATATGTCAGAGTGTGCAAGAAACTATTTTTGTAAAAATTTTATATGTTAACATTTTAATAAAATATTATTCTTCCATAAGTTAATAGTTCAAACTTATTTTCCTATGATTATACTTGGTAGGAGAAAAGCTTGCTATGTAGGTACTTCTTTCAGCTTGTTATATCATGCTGTTACATTCATTGTGTGTTGATAATTGGGTAATATTAGTATTTTTTTTTTTTTTCCGACCATGTCCGATCCTAATAGGATCATATGGGCCTCCACAGAGTAGAGGTTTGAATTAACAGATTTTGTTTTTACGAGAAATGGATGTCAGCCACTTGCTCAACCTATTAGGTCCATACCCTGACTCACACACATATTGAAAAACAATATGTGTACTTGCCAGACCCAGGATTCGAACCTGGGACCCACGGCATGATAGTCCAAAGCTTATGCCGCGCGGCCACCGTGGGTGTGATATTAGTATTAGTATCCTCACACTAAATTTGCATACTTAAAATAAGTTACGCAAACTGCGTATCTCCAAATTTTATGTTGGTAAGGAAAAGAGAATAATACGTATCTGCATTTTTTGTGTTTTTTGGGAGACAGGTTAAAATTTTTCTTAATATTTGAATGCCAAATCAACAAAAATTATTATTTACGTAACATATGTAAAATTCACAACATGATATTGGTTACAACTGATTTTATTCAGTTTTTATGCTCTCCTGAACATTTTGCTAAACTGTAGATAAGCAGTTTTCTAGTTAAGCCGACGATATGCAAATTTCATAAAGAATCGATTGATGTAAAAAAACATATTTCGAAAAATTGACGTTTAGGATAGTTTAGAATTGAATAGACGAATGTCGGATCTCCACCCTTCACCACTGCACGGTGATTTTTTTTTACCTTTTTACACACAAATTCAAATAATTCTTCGGCAATCAGGAATACAGCGGAAAACACATTTTGAAAATACCCGATATACTGGATTATTTGTTAGTTTGGGTTACTTTAGGTTAGGTTAGGTTAACCTAACAAATAATCCAGTTTATCGTTTGTGTTTTCCGCTGTATTCCTGATAACCGAACAGTACCAAAAAAAATATATTTCCTTATGGACCTTATGAAATAGACATGGATTTGACAATAGACACATTCCCTGTCCAACGCAACTATTGCGTTGCCATTAGATACTATTAGCATGTTAATTAAATGTGGTAATTAAATAGTAATTCACAGGTCCGCAGTAAATGAATTAAAAGGCTAATAAAAATAAAACAAAGTATTGCTGTAAAAATTTTTATAAAGTAAATGACAGCATTATTACAAAATAACCAATTAGAACTTAAATTAATAAAATAATCAATTAGAACTTAAATTAATCTAAGCGGTAATAGATGACATGACACCACACGATAATCAATTTAATGCTATTTTAATTGGCGAGAGAGAGATAGAGATAAGGTAAGACACATGCATTACCCAATGAATAGAAATGATAATCAAAATTTAGATAAAGGTGTTCGACGCTAGTTCAAGGCATAGTTTCACACTTAGTGTGAGACGGCCTGTCTTGTGGAATTCCTCGCAAAATACTCCCAGGCATAAACAATCGGTGGTGCTTAACGTCAGACGTACGTCCTCGTGAGACCGAATGTAGCGAGGCCGGGATGTCTGTTTCTCCAATAATTTACGCAATGTTAAAATTAATAATCATTTTTATTGTATTAAATTTAAACTAAACATATTTTACCACGTTTTTATTATCTCGTATTCTTGTTTGTACAGTACACATTTTTTCTTGTGTCCAGTCCTAGCAACCAAGAACAAGAAATGTGAAAATGACATTTCAGTATTCTATATTTATTCAGTATTTCCATCAAGTAAAAAAAAAAGTATTTATTAATACATAGAATTGTCAAGTTTATATCATTCAACAGAAAATTTAAAAACGTGGTATATAAAAAGTTCTTTTTATCTTGTAATAATTTAATCATCGCTTTTGTTGCGCCGAGACGACTATCGATTGTAATATTTTCTTATTCAAGGGAGAGTTTAGTTTTTTTAGTATTGTTTTTGAAATTTACTTTTTTTATTTATTTTATTTAATTTATTTCAATTAAACGTATGCAAAATTTTGGCACAGAAATACGTATCGCCATGTATCGACTCGCTGATTGCGTTATAATGACGTCTTATGGAGAAAATACTGCAGTCATATATCAATTAATACCTCAGCGATTTGATTTCTAAACGTAACAACCTAGAAATAAAAAGACAGGCAGGAACATAAGTATAAAAATTGGCAACCAAATTCCCCATTTTGGCAAGAGACGATTTTGCGTAAACAAATATCACACGGTCTGTACGTGTGCGGTTAACTTCGTATGTGTATCACGCAATGTCGGACATATTTGCCGGCCTTTCTGATTGCCGTGATTTGTACACATGTTCCTTCCTGTCTTTTTTTATTCGTAGGTAACAACAAAGTATTAACAATGTAAATAGTTAAAATATTAGCACGAAAAAGTGAGTATTAAAAAAAATAGGATTAATGCTTTAATTTCGTCAAAATTATCATATTATCTATGCAGACCTTTGATGTTTCATGACACATGGCTTTTAAAAAAACCTCTGAATATTAAAATCTATCTTACAAAAAAACCTTATTTGTTTAAATCATTAGATATTTGGCATGTGAATAAGATAAAGATAAACGTCGAGATTAGATATTTTTTTCTTTTCACCAACAGATAATACAAATCAGCGGTCGACAACCTTTACAGACTAATCGGCCGCATTCAACACAAGCTTTAACACGCGTTTAAAAGACAGGCAAAGTCTAAAAAAAAGATTCTATTATTTCAATATTAAAATACAGAAATATTTAAAGTAGGTTAATTTATAAAATAAAAGAAACAGAATTAAAAACAGTATCGAAAAAAAAAACAGACAAAATACGCTGATTCTTCCGGTTAAATGTGATTGTTCTAAAACCTGATGTGCGAATTCCAATTGAAATTTGTCTGTTCACAAGACAAAAAAAAAATTGTTCTTTCTAAAATTCACAACAGAAAATGATTGTTCACAAATTAAGGCTGTACATCAGTTGAGGCACGGTCTAAAAAGATCGTGGCTAGGCGATGCGCGAATTGCGGGTGCAAATGACGCATGCCAAACGAAATATAATTTGTCATATAAATCCAACATACGTCCATTTTATGTTCTGTTTATTGTTGTATTAGTAACAATAATAATATATTCATTGACATGTTTTCTTTTTAAAGTAAATGGGTAACGTTTTTAGTCATCTTTACACGATTTAAGAATTAATTGGCCCGTCGCCATCACGAAACAAAGTGACGTGCTTCCAGCTCGCCGTTCTCTCAGAATGCGAGCGAGTCCAAAATTTCATCGCGCCTATAGTTGAAAATTATTTGCCGTTTCACTGATGTATCACCTTAATGTATTTAATTCTATATTTGTTTTAATTGTATGTACATGGTTTAGTTGTCATTAGTGTTTCACAATTTAATGAGAATTCAAAAAGCCTGTTTATTGCAACATACAAGATGATTCGATATTTTCTGCAATCATTTTACATAACAATCGTTTTTCGAAAGGGCGAGAAAATATTTATTTTTTGGGAAACCAGACCGCGACAATTACATCTAGAAAGCCGGAAACAAAAATCCTCGCATACTCCGGTAATACTGAGATAGCAACACAGGTGCCTTGTACATTTTCTTGTCGTCGCAGGTAGTGGAAAAAAGAGGAGTCATTAAAATGATTATTGTGTAACTTCATGTAAAATAAAACATAGGTAATAGGAGAGTTGCTTATTTTTCCTCACACCATTCATTCTCTTTGCGAACCTGTTCTTCCTCAGCAGCCGAGAAGTCATTCTTAATGTTAAAGGTCTTCCTAATCTCCTCCGGTGTCTTGCCTTTGATCATGTTGGCCACTGTCTTGCACGTGACGTCCAGGAGACCTTTAATATCGAGATAATTAGCTGCTAATATGAGCTCAAAGAGAGTTCCCTGGTCGACTTTCAAAAAATCAGCGTCCCACGAGGAAATATCATCGGTCCTCTTCTCTTTGCTCTCGTCGTCTTCGGGGAGAGGAGGGTCGTCCTTGTGGTAAGTGGCCCACTGGATGACTTTTTTCAAAATGGCCGAGTTGACGTTGGGAAGAGGCACGATTTCTTCCTCGTCTTCGTCCATTCCGAGATCCTCAAGCATCGTCTTGATGGTGACGGAGCATTTTGCTATTTCTACGTCGATGTTGAACACCTCGCTGTCCGAAGACTGTAGTTTGATGTTGGGCATCTGGAAAATTACAATAATATTAATAAGCTATTAGCGTATTATAATGTACGAATGACATTATCGTTGCTAATGATTTGTTCATTTGATAACTAATGTGTTTTTGTAAAACAACTAGAGTCGAGCTCGGTTATTATGATCACGGATATAGCATGATCTCGGATGTAATGAGGAAACATTCGTTTGTCGTGCGGCCCGGTAGGAAATCTCATTTTTAGAATCTGGCCCGGCTGCTGAAAAGGTTGGCCACCCATGCGTTGGACAGTCATCTGAATCATAGATTTTCGCATTTTTATTGGGGATTTTATGAAACGGAAAGGTACTCCGGCACGCTCCGGTCATTTCGAGCCTTGAATAGGTATTGATTACTAAGCTATAATATACATAATTCAATGTAACTCCACTGTGTATAAATATCTAAAATATTAATATGTATGAATATCTCACAATTGATAAATGCCGAAGAATGCTGTGTTTATAATCTCGATTTTTCTTAATCCTACGAATATTATACAGTAGACTCTCATTAATCCGCCGCTTGATTATCCAACAACTACTATAATCTGCCATTATTTTTACTCACTGAAAGCACAAAATCAAGCTCTATAATTCGCCGGTCTTCGATTGTCAAATTCAGTAGTCCACCGCGTACAAGTATACAACGCAGATGAGATGGGTTTCTTTTGGAAACTTCTCCTTCGTAAAACGTATGTTAATCGCGAAGAAAGTAATGTACCAGGGAGGAAAGTGCCCAAGGATCGCATCACAATTATGCTATGCTCCAATGCAACTGGGACACACAAAATTAAGCTTTTGGTCATATGGAAAGCCAGGAATCCTAAGCCGTTCAAGAATAACTGCCTTACTGAACAACTGGTTGTGTCAAGTGATTTACTGTTTAATATTTAGTTAATAATCTTAGTTTACAAATAAAACCGTAATTTGCCAGTACAAATTTCTAAAAAAAACTATTTTTACGAAATACCTGTTTTAATTTTTAATATATTTTGTATGTATGCACTATAATCCGCCGCTTTCACTAATTGGACACTTGTCTGGTTTTTGGGGTGGCAGATTACTGAGAGCACTTTCTCTATTTGACATTCTAGAA
Organism: Rhyacophila brunnea; assembly: GCF_057557595.1. NCBI lineage: Eukaryota > Metazoa > Arthropoda > Insecta > Trichoptera > Rhyacophilidae > Rhyacophila > Rhyacophila brunnea. The sequence goes on along the minus strand of NW_028232904.1, from coordinate 20,802,250 downwards.
GCTTTGCATTTCATGTCCTATCTGCCATTGAGTCATAATCTAAAACTGCATTCAAAGCCTTGGTCTACGGCGACTAGTTTTTGCATGTTTTGGGATTACGCTAGTGTTCCATTTTCTTTCTCGATCCTCAAATTCCAAGTGTGTGATGCCATTATGTTTATTTAACCTGATAGCTGCCCGTAACGTAACGAATACGTCATGGCCGACCGTGATTCAGACGCCCGTAACGTACGATATACGCCGTGCCGTTCTGCGCGCTTGTATAAGTCAAATATTTATTTATTCAATTTTAAAACGTGTAACTACATTTCTGATCAGACCTTGCAAGCAAAAAACATTTGTATGGCGCATACATCGCGAGAATAAGGGAATTTCCCGAGGCCAAATCAGGGCTAGCACAAAGTTCCCCTGTACACTGGGATTTCGTACTGTAGGTATGATTCAATACTGACGCGAACGGCGAATAGTTGGCGCCGAGTTATCAATTAGTAAAGTCGGAATGATAATTTTCTTATTCAGATTTGCGTTATAATTTAACTGTTTTAAATGTTTTTATATTGAAATTTAATTTCTGTTTCTGACCGAGTGTTTTATTTATATTTCACATACAATTTGCGTATAAAAAAGTGTTACATTTACGAGTTTTGTTTTAAATTGTACCTACTGAAGTTGAATGAAAAGAAAGATTTTCGATGTTTTTAGATAGAAATTGATGAAAGACCAAGGGCCTTACCTTGTAACTTGCGAGTTGAAGTCGCCCGGTCGACATGACGTCATATGACATCATTGTGACATACTACCGGAGTGAGTCAAAGCATTCGAGAAATTAACACTACTCAAATACTGGCGTTATCCATTGTCCCCATACACAAATAGGTGTTTCAGCATAATAATATCTATGGTGAGCCGTGTGCGTTGGGCGGCTTGCCTCGAGCGTGTATTGGCTTACATCACAATTATGTCATGTCGTCGGGTGACTTCATGCCACAAGTGTTGTGACTATTTTTTATTTGTATTTCGGATTCAATTTACGTATACGGAGTGTTTTATTTACGAGTTTAGTTTTACAAATTTTATGATTCAAAATGGATGAAATTGACGATTTTGGTGAAATCGATAACCTTCTCGAAACAGTTGAATCTGAAGATGATGGAAGTGATGATTCGGATGTTGAACTTGAAGGAACTTTAGAAGTCGATGAAAGTCAACATACCACATCAGAATACACTGAAAGACCGACATTTGAGTGGAAATGGGATATGTTTGAGCCGCGCGCATTTTGTTTGTATGTTTTGAACCGTGCTTCGAAATTTTCCATACACAAGAAAATTTTTAGTGATTTTAATGTGTTTAGTGTAAGTAGTTAGTAGTTAATTCCTGGGCCCTGGAGGGTATACCTAGTACTTTCAGCTGGGCTTCTAAAAGGTTAAGAAAAAATGACATCATCTTTTGTTAGTTCCGAAAACCAGTACATTTTAACTTCCGAGATACTTTCAAGAGTTTATAGATGGAAGTAAAAGTTCCATCATATTTTAAATATTATTTTCTTTAAATAGAATCTAATAGTATGTATACAAACCCGATAATTAAATGGACGTGGGGTTTCTAGAAAGTGATTGTATTTTTATGTGAAAATATTACCTAGACGCCTCGGTCTATGTGGCATTGGAATTAATTAAATAATTATACTGTGTAGTCAAATTGAAATGTATTTTGCGTATACCATACGAGGGGAAATATAAACAAGCTACAATAATTTTAAAAATCATGGCACTATCAATAAAGACGCTGTCATTGTTAAAAAAATACACACGCTGAACAAAGTCTAGACGGAAAAACGCAAATCAACGAAACAATTATGGCCGGACGCGAACGAAATACTTTTTTAGGCTAGTTATATTGTAGCACATACCTTGGCGATTTAAACAAATCCAGATGAAGCTTATGTTTTAGCTCAGACGATTCGAGAATATCTAACTTTCAGCAGCGAGAGCTAAACAGGAATAGAATAGAATAGAATCTATTGTCTATGAATAGAATAACATATTTTAACCATAGATAATAACCATAGACATTATTATTAATATTTTCAATTTAAATTTAATTTTAAACATGTACCTTATTAATTACTACAAAGCCGATCATGTTTTTTTAAATATAAAAAATGAAATTTTGCAGCAGAATATACAAGTAAATATTTTTCCCAGCTACTGATTAGAATTGGGGATAGTTGAGCAATAAATCATTCAATATTATATCTGACATCTCTTGTCTATGATAATTCAAAAGTCAAGTTTTGACATAACATAATAATCGTTTTTTACATCTCATTGTAGTATAATTAATATTTTTTATTTAAAATTCGGTCACTAAAATTGGCTTTTATTAAATTATAGCTAATATAATACTTGATAAACATGGGTATAAAAGGTCTTTGGACATTATTAGGACCATACTGTGAAAGAAAACCATTATATGAGGTATAAACATTACACTCTGTGACAAGCTTCATTACATTTTTCTATTGATAAAACTCATTGAAGATTTCAGTGCATAACATGCTGCAGTGAGTATCCCATTTTTACAGTAGAAACCATCCAACATTTTAACATACTAATAGGTAATGTATTATGATCACAGTAACAATCCGTCTGTATATTTGAAGATGATGGTTCTTTATTTGAGCATGGCGTCTTTAGATATTTTTATGGGCATTATTTATTCATTTTTGGGGTCGAGATCTTTTGAGACCAAAATCTAACACAACCCACTGAAAACGTATTTATTTTTTAGTTTCAGCAGGTTGTGTTAGGTTTCGGTTTGTTTGTAGGTTTCAAAAGACTGACCACAAAAACTATAATATAGAGCAGTGCTCCGCAACCTTTTCCAACCCATGGCACACCAAAGGTCTTTCCAGAATTCCGCGGCACATCACACGTAAAACAATTTATTCACCAAAATATGGACTCCACATCCTGAAGGGGGACCCCAGCCCAAGATCTTTGGCGGGCCCCCCTACCTATCGCTAAGGTTAAAGACAGTGTGATACTCTAAAATAGCGTTTTTTCAAATAGTGTACGAGGTAAAATTAATGGTATTGATTTTATGTTTAGCCATCCATACACCATCCAATCACCGCTCTTCTCACCTTTTTGGTCTTCCTACTCTCATTTCCCTTCTGATCCAAGTGGTATGATGTTTCCACAGCAGAAATTTTAAAACCTAACCTAACAACAGTCGCCCGTAGCCTTCGAAACTGATAAATATTTGAACGCGGTAATCGGCGAACCGGTATAGGAATCACCAATTCGTAAGTAAAAGAAGGTCAAGAAGGAAGCAACTTGTCGATTGCAACAGCCAGATGTTTTTTTTAAATGAAACAGTCGCATTCGACCAATCTGCGGAGCTCAATGTATTCGACACGTTTTAAGGCGAGACGAGTTTTGATGTGAGAGCCGGCTTACAGATAAAACTGTTTTAAGTAATACTTTATTAATATCAGATCAGAGGAGAGACGGTGGCAGTCGACTTATCGGGATGGGTATGCGACAGTCAGAATGTGGCGGACAATGCTGCACAGCCACGTTTGTATCTCAGGTATATAATATACAGCAGTGGCGAAGGGTGGAGGTAGGCTGTTAAGATTCGCTATAAATAGTGCACACTAAGCTATGTTAGTCATATGTATTTGTTTTTATTGAATTAAGACTACAATTTACAGATGGTGTTAGTTAGTTTTTAAAAATCAATTAAACTCTGCCTAAACGAAACCATAATAGATTTGGTCTAATTTGGGCAATACGACAAAATTGTGCACAATTTTTCACTCATAGTTATTTGTTTTCGTTGGATTAAAACTACATATTACACATATTGTTGGTTCATTTTTTTAATTCATTAAGTCCTGCGTAAATCAAACTATAATAAATAAAAAATATTATTCTATCTATAAAATGCTCAAAGTTATGTATGATTTAATTGCATAATTTTAGATATTTTATAGATAGACGTGTATTTTTTGACTATTATCTATTATGGCTTGGTTTTTCAGGGTTTAATTGATTTTTTTAAATCTAACCAACATTATCTGTAAATTGTAGTCTTATTTCAATGAAAACAAATATGTATGTCTGAAAAAGTTTAATGTGCACTATTTATGGCGGATCTTAACAGCCTACCTCCACCCTTCGCCACTGATATACAGTGTCTATTTTAAAAAACTGATAATATAACATTTGTGGTACCTAACTGTTATTTATGTGTGTCAGGTGCAATTGGTTGGTTTTAACATTAGTTTTTTTTTATCGTATTGTATTTAAAAATTATGATGGTACGCCTATTGTTATTAGCCAATAAACCCTTCATTGTAATAAATATAACCAATAAAAAATTGGATATACATTGCAACATCGATATAACGGACTAATGCGGGTGAGGTGTTCGTTGAAGCTGAAAGGCCGTTATATAAAAACTCAAATAAAATCCTGTTTATTCGTCTGTGGATGATTAGGGATTGCAATACCGGTATTTCAAAACCGGTATCTCAGTATTTTTCGATACCGAAATACCGGTTTTACCGGAAAGTGGATATAAAATGTATTAATTAATATTAAAGGTTTAGCAGGACTGTATTTTTTTGTCCGTCTGGTTTATTTCCATTGGCCTTCGACCTTGGTGACCAGTAAGAACATGTGCAGATTTGCAAAATACATTATTACATTATAGGTAGTATCACTGGCCTTCTGCGGGTGAAGCAGAGATGCAGAGATAGCAGGCCGTGATAAGGCCAAGGCCAAAGTGGGGGTGGGAGACAGAAACGCACGGTGTATAGTGTCGAGGCTGGTATATTTTATATTGTCGCAGATACAGGGTATTGTCGTTGGCGATCGGTTGGTATTTGGCGCTTTGGCGGGCTGCAAACGTGGTGTCGCGGCTGGGCTGCTGATTGATGCTTGGCATCCGAGGCGAGTCAGTGCTTGCGGCGTGGCGATGCAGTCTTTTTTGGCGGGAAATGCTGGCTGGGCTGCAGACGCTTGTGGCTCCGCGTCCGAGGCGATAAAAAAGAGATCCTGGCTGGTCGACGTCTGATACGAGAGAGATTTTGCGTTCGATGCTGTTGGTTCGGCGTTTGATGTAAGAGAGAGATTTTCGCGCGCGTCTAACTGTCAGGTGGCGTCATGTTTGTCCGTTGGTCGGGAACCTCCCTGTTTTACTGACAGATTGACTAGTGGCGGCGCGAGCGGCCGTTTTTGACAGACCGCGTCTGTTTTGGCGGGAGATGCTGGCGAATTTGAATTTCCGACTCTTTGAGGTGGGCTTCGCTCGGCCGAGGGTTGCGAGAACCGCAAAGAGTGGACGTAGGCTGAGGGGTATTCTGGGAAAGTTGATGGTTCGGTCCACCCTTTGAGGTAGTCTCCTGTGGGAGACTTCTATCTAGTATCAGTAGGTAGGTATACCTACTTTCCTGATTTTAATTTGATCAACATATTTTTTCCAGTTGCCGGTGGAACTTATAAGTTGTCAGGTCTATTTTTAGATGTATCTGAAATTGTGCTTAAATACCTACATACGGTTTGTTTGTAGTGGCGAATATTTATATTATATGGACTTGCTTATGCCTAATAGTTTGATGTTTATCTACTCAAAAGTAGCTTATAGAATAACAGAGAAATATATTTTTTTTGAACATAAAAGTGAGCAATATTCTGTTTGGTTTTACTTCTTATGGGAGTAAAGAAGTAGTTAAGTGTAAAAAGTGTAATAAAGCATTAGTTGGAATTACCAGTGGAGTACATTAAAGAACACTTCGTAAAATAAATTTATTGAAAGATCATTCGAAGAAGAAAGTGCCAATAGTTCAAGGTATTTGTAAACATCAGTATCTCTACCATATCTTGACTTTACCTTTTTTTATATTATTACATACATATGAGTATAATATGTACCTACTTATTTAGATATTTTACCATGTTTTTCTTAGCTTGTATTCTTGTTTGTCTGGTGCACCTTGAAGTGCATGATAATTGATAATTTGATTTTTACAACATTTTTCTTAGCTCGTATTCTTATTTGTCAGGTGGTTCTTTGTCCGGTACAAATCTTGCAATCGATTTTTAACTAACTTCCCGACTAGCTAGACATTTGAAACTTTTAGAATATATCAGAACACGATGCCAATGCATTCTTTTAATACTTTTAGCCATCCTTAAGTAGAATTGAATTCATTTTCAGTTAATTCTGTTTTGTATGAAAAGTTATTTCGGTAGAAATCCGTAATCCAATCCACTATTTTTGGTTGCTAAGGGGGTGGTCCTAGCAACTAAATTATTAATATATACGTGCGTTACTATGGAAATCAAAATGACATTTCAGTATTCTATATTTGTTTGTTTGTTGCAAAATAGCAAAAAAATGATTTGTTGACAATTGCCTTATTTGTCCTAAATTATTAATACATAGAATTGTCAAGTTTATATGATTCAACAGGAAATTTAAAAACGTGGTATATAAAAAGTTCTTTTTATCTTGTAATTATTTTCTATAAAATATTGATATTTTAAAGAGATTTTTATATATATATTGTGTTTATTGGTTTCTGTTTTTTTGTATTTTTCAAGAATACCGGTATTCAATTTGAAATACCGAAATACCGGTATTGGTATTTTCATTCGGTATTGCAATCCCTACGGATGATATATCCAGATACACCCGTCATTGTGGAGTGAGATTGAATGTTTGCTTGATTTCGGTAATCGTGCTTTAAAAAAAGAATCAAATTTCATTTTCACTTTTGAAATATATATGCTATTTTTTTATTGTCAACTACTTACTTATAAAATAATTACGAAAATGCGTGTAACATAGTTGAGTTTCGTTATATGACAAATAGTCAATAAATGTTATTAGATCGTCGAGATGCGATCTTATCACTGATAACTTTGTTTTTCGGGCGTGGTATTTCTTCTTCGCTATCTTCACTTCCATTTTCCAAGATCATAACTTCATCTGCTATCTTTCACTTTCATGGGGTTTAGACAGCGTTTAATTAACTTTTAAAAACTAACCAATACCACCTGCAAATAATTATTGTAGTCTTGGTTCAATAACAACAAATACATATGACTAGCAAAATTTTATGTGCACTATTTATGGCGGATCTTAACAGCCTACCTTCACCCTTCGCTACTGTAATAATATAGAGAATGGGTTAAGAAGTTTGTGAGCGAACCACATACACATAACTAAGCGATTAAGTGCAACGTGCATGAGAGGGATGCAACGTGGGTGTTCTATTTATATGATCATACTCTTTCGCAAGTAAATTTACGTGCGTCAGGAGAGACGGCTTATTGTTAGATGTGCACACCTTTGGAAAGAGAGAGTGTGTTTATATGTGTGCTGTATTGCACTGCATTAAGGGGGGACATGCTCAGCGTAGGTCAAAATGGAGCTTTTGTTCTATTTTCAAAGCATGATCCTGGATATACCTTAAACGTTGTAGATAATCTATTTATATAATTTTGAACATGTACCTAACCGAAAAAAAATCTTTTTTTTTTAAACGGTACATGTTCAAACACGCGCGTTAACATCATTTTACTCCCTACTTCAATTATAGTTTGTCAATTTATGGCTACGGCCGTATGTTGTAGTTTAACCACTGGGGAATGCCAAAAGAAATGGCGTATTTCAAAAAAAACACTACCTTTTCCTTAGGTCAATTATTATTATAAATCATCATTATTCGTAGGATGTTTATCACACTTGAATGGTCAAAGACATAGCTTATAATGAGTATCTTTAGAATTATCTTCAAATGTGTTAATCTTGCCCATTTTTTGAATAATAAAATGCCTAATTCTTGTCAAATTTGGGATTACAGAGATTATCAATATAATTTTTTATCGTAAATATTTTACTAAAATTATCTCGTCATAAATTATACTAATGGTTTTATAAATGCGTTTAAAAATTAATAAATGTAAAGAATCTTAACACCACTGCACAGTTATGTACTGAAATATGACTATATTCTAAAACATTAGAGCGAGAGGTTTAAAAGAATACTATTTTATGTAATAAAAATACTTTATGCAGTCATCAAATGTTTAAAATAAATATAAAGGATAATAAGGCTTCAAAATTATATAAATAGATTATCTACAACGTTTAAGGTATGTCCAGGATCATGCTTTGAAAATAGAAAATAAGCTCCATTTTGACCCACGCTGAGCACGTCCGCCCTTAAAGACAGACAGATAAATCAAGACAAATATATTATAATGTAATAATAAATGCAATGCATTGCAAAATATTAAAAGTTACTCTCTAATGTTTTAGGAATCTGTATTTCCGCACCAGTTACTTACTCCTGGGTGGCATCACTCCGGTTTTTGTGCTGGAGGGAGAGGCCCCCGCCATGAAGCAAGATGTGATGGCTGCCAGGAATCTGCTGCAATTCCGAGGGAATCCGACAAAGACGAGCAAAAGCGATGTCGCCAAGAAACCTAACACCAAAAGAAGACGTTTCACAGCTGTCTTGAATCAGGTCACAAATAATTGTATTTAATACAATTTTGAAGCAAAATAATGTCTTAACTTTGCTCTGATTGTTTAATTTTCAACCAATGGGGTGAGATTTGTGCTCACTTGTCACTTTTCAACTGCGGTGAAGTTTGAAATGGAGGATGTTTGTTATGATAAAAATTCTCACCTGTCGCCTAGTCTTCGTCACGTCTCGGCTCCACCCCAACACAACACTTATGGCTTATATCAGAGAAAATCCTATTGATTCGGTGCACCCACCTGGAGTATCTTCCTAGTTTAGCTTTCATAACTGACACAATGGGGATTGCAATCCCAGTATTTCAAAACCGGTATCCCAGCATTTACCCATTATCCCAGCGATACCGAAATACCGGTTATAAAAATCAGACAATACCGCTATATTCGGTGTTGACAGTGGAAATAAAATGTATTAACATAGAAAACTTAACAGGACTGTATTTTTTTATTGGATTATGCGATGTCTGGTTTACTTCTGTCACCCTTCATCATCTTTGGTGACTAGCAATGACACATTCTATAAAATATTAAGTAATATTTTCAAGAGATTTTTACATACACTATATTTATTAGTAGTTTATTTTATTTATTTAGCAAAAGAGTATTACGGCATTACAGCGATTGGCCAATGCACCATAATACATAATAAATACAAAATTATAAAAATATCTTAATTACAAATAACAACTGAATACGTGTATTAATTAAGGCTCTAAGTACCAAAAAGTAGTATTGCCTGTAGTTACAAAATACCAAGTCATTGCAGTAAAATTGCATGATGCAGACCTTTTGAAAAATGTGGTTTCACAGTGTGAAGCAATCACGGCAGCTTCTATAATTTTAGGTATTAAGAACTCGCAGTTGTCAACACACCATCGTCAGCCATTTTATATTGAATGCCATTGACCACTGCAGTGGTACTTACACCATTATAAATAAAACACGCCAACGGACTTACAACGTCGACAGGTTAAAATATATTGGTGTAATTTTTTGACTTGCTTGAGGCACTTAAACCATAGTTGAGGTTATTGGCGTTGGTATGTAGAACATTTTTCTATAAAAATGTCAGTTTTTATTTTTTTGGTACTTAGCGCCTTGATTAATACACGTATTCAACTAATATAACAAGAAAGTAGAAAAGACAGCATGTGTATATGTAAATATTAAAGAAACATGATAATATCGTCTCTGTTCTGGCAGAACACACTAACTGGAGAATACTAGTTTTGAGTAATTTGACTTTGAAGTTGTTAAAATGTTTGAAATGGTCTATTATGTGAGTTTATTAAGTAATCGTAAAAAGGATGACTTTAAAATAAAGACTGTTTATTTATTAAGAAGGTTTCCAGACGGTAAGGTTTGAAATAAGGAACATTTTGGTATAACTAACTCAATATGTCATTTTTCACACTAACTGGAGAATACTAGTTTTGAGTAATTTGACTTCGAAGTTGTTAAAATGTTTGAAATGGTCTATCATGTGAGTTTATTAAGTAATCGTAAAAAGGATAACTCTAAAATAAAGACTGTTTATTTACTATGAAGGTTTCCAGACGCTAATGTTTGAAATAAGGAACATTTTGGTAAACTAACTCAATATGTCATTTTTTCGAATTAGTGTCTTCTGCCAGAACAGTGACGATATATACAATTATATATTTAACCTATTTAACACGTCCACAAACATTATATTATAGTTAATAAAAAATAAATCAACCTTTATGGTGCCATCAAATAAGTTCTTAGGAGTAAACTTCTATTTTTTCCAATTTTTTTACGAATACCAGTATTCAATAGGAAATACCGGTATTGATATTTACATTCGGTATTGCAATCCCCAGTAACATTGATATTGTTTTAAATATAATATTACATTGTCATTATTCAGTTGAATTTCTCACTGTATAATTGTGATTTTTATATTTTCAGTGCGAGAAGTTACTGTCCAGTATGGGGCTGCAATGCGTCAAAGGATATGGGGAAGCCGAAGCAATGTGTGCTCATCTCAATTCTGTAGGGGTAAGAAGCATAATCGCAATGTATTTTTATTATGATCATCTTGACTAGTACTTGTTCATAAATCAAAACCGTCGATAATCTTGCATCTCCTTTCCGCGAGCACAGCGGCTAGCCAAAACAAATGATAAAGCAACATCTGCTGCACATGCGTCGATACAAAATTTTGAGTGAAATTTGTTACATGCGACAAGCAGACTTTTTTTCTACCAAAAATATCGCACTGACGCTATATGCGGCAGTATATTTAACTTACCTATATGTATTTTGTGAATGACAACAAAACCACATCGACAAATTCGACATGTTGCAGTCGAGATGAGTTTAAATGTGCGACCGGGCTTACAGATAATTCTCCGTGGCGACAAAAACGTGCACCGTTAAATGCACGATATAATATGAATTCTTCAATTTTTATATTCGTGCACTGGATTTCAAGTGATCACTGTTTTTTTTATCGTTTCATCATTTATGGCACAACAATCCTTGGCGGGTCATGGCCTGTTTTTTTCATGCAAAATGCTTTCTCTTTCGAGTGCGTGTAGAGTTTTTCTGTCATGTTGTTGTAATTTTACTATTTAAATCACAATCAAACGAATGAACTTATACTCACTCTTGTCTGGCATCTTTGCGTAGCCACGCGTCACTCTGCTGAACATGGGATCGGCTTTGTGATTTCACTTCTATACCCAATAGCAAATAGTCCCATAATATAGCAATATTTTATGTATTATTGATCTAATTTCAACGTGAAGTAAAAACTAAAATAACTACTATCAATAGTAGAATATTATTACAATATTTTACATTACATTACAAAACCATGTTCGATCCACCATCGCCAGAGGATCATATGAACTTCCACAGAGTGGAGGTTGTATTAAGGTTGTACCTCAGTTGAGGCACGGTCTAAAAAGATCGTGGCTAGGCGATGCGCGGATTGCGGGTCGCGGGTGCAAATGACGCATGCCAAATGAAATATAGTTAGTCATATAAATCCAACATACGTCCATTTTATGTTCTGTTTATTGTTCTATTAGTAGCAATAATAATATATTCATTGACATGTTTTCTTTTTAAAGTAAATGGGTAACGTTTTTAGTCATCTTTACACGATTTAAGAATTAATACGCCCGTCGCCATCACGAAACAAAGTGACGTGTTTCCAGCTCGACGTTCCGTCTTAGAATGTGAGCGAGTCCAAAATTTCGTCGTGCCTATAGTTGAAAATTATTTGCCGTTTCACTGATGTATCACCTTAACAATTTTTTTTTTACTGGACATGGATGTCAGCCACTTGCTCAACCTCTTAGATCCTTACTCTGGGTCCAAACACACATAGAAAAACAACATGTGAATTTGTCAGACCCGGGATTCAAAACCTGGACCCATGACATAAGCCGAAACATTAGGCATAAGACGATTCTCACTTTTATTTATTTGTTATTTTGATGTAAACTTTTGATATTGTTTGCGATGGATTATAAAATTCTTTCCACATTGGGTCAATGAATCAAAAATAAGTCGGCCCTTGTAGTCCAATGAGTAAGACATTTTCCTTTCATCCGGGGGCTCTGGGTTCGATTCCCAGTAAGGTCAAAGTCATTAGTGATTGTTTCACATCTATTACCAACTACACTAGGTATTGTTTCACTACATTACTTTCATTGGGCCTCATGGTCTATTGTAGCATTAAAAAAAAAGAATATAATTAGTATATATTAAAAACAATGTACATGCCTGGGAGGGAGGCCCCATCAAGTTCACTGCTCATGATCAATGGCAACTAATTCCATCCACGCATCCATGAGGCTGTGCAGGGAGCTTAGGGCAGACAAAGGGTCACATTCGGTTATAGTGTCGATCATGATGAAGTAGGTCGGATAAAGATGTCTTCTAACTTTACTGCAGTCCTTAAGGCTTCCTCTAGTATAGTCCAAGTTACATTTCGTCGGTCCCTATTAAATCGGATCTGCAAAATGCTATTTTTCAGTACGAGCAATCAAAGATGTTTCATCAAATATCCTTTGTGACCTATTGCTTGCCATAATGAATAAAAATACGGGTTATAGAAACTTTTCTAAACGTTTATAAAAACATCCGTCTGTCCGGTGAACATAGCAGCAACTGTCAGATCCGACGCATCTTGCTCACCCACGGCCAGCCAACAATGTCGGTTGGTAAGAACCGACATTGTTATTCGGACACTCTCGGTAGATCCGTCATTTTTAACTTGAGTATCTCGAAATTTTTCAATCAAACAAAAAAAACTGTGATTGTGGTATAAATGTTTAAAGTGTTTAAATAACTTTTACGTAATAATCCGAAAATGACAAAATTTCAGATCCAACTTTTTTAATAGGAACCGAAGATTTAATACATCTATTTATTTACTCATCGCCATTAAAAATTTCACCAGGTCGTGTCGGCAATAATATCTCAGGATTCTGACTGCTTTGCGTACGGAGCGAGGAAGGTGTACAGGAATTTCTCCGTCTCGAATGCGTCGTGCAACTCGGCCAATTCCGGATCTGTCGATGTATATGATCTTGACAAAATCAAGCAGACACTCGGTAAGCTACTTCTTATAATAAAGCTTTCTTCGGACTATCTCCATCCCCTTCTCGAGCATATTTCACCACATATCAATCAATAATAAAATTATGCATTGAAAATTAAACGTTTTGTACATGTGGTATTTGTATTGGTAACAAGTTCATTATTTTCATCTTCTATTGGCAGCTTCAATACCAAAATGGCCGCTTGGGTTCTGGTTTGAAGTCTGTTGCTCTGTTTACATAATCTACACACGCATTACTCAGTGTTTTATGTGATTATTCATATTAATAATAATGATCAATGTATTGTTTTTGATTGCCTACATAAAATTGACGAGGGAGTATCTTTCCATAGGTATTTATAGGTCAATTTGAAATTCAAATGTCTACTTTCATACGACAGATTATGTGAGATGCGTGAAATATCAAATGAAGTCAATTTTAATTACACGCTATCCAATCCTATCAATATACATATTGTCTATGTTCTGGCAGAACACACTAAATGGAAAATACTAGTTTTGAGTAATTTGACTTTGAAGTTGTTAAAATGTTTGAAATGGTCTATCATGTGAGTTTATTAAGTAATCGTAAAAAGGATGACTTTAAAATAACGACTGTTTATTTATTAAGAAGGTTTCCAGACGGTAAAGTTTGAAATAAGGAACATTTTGGTATAACTAACTCAATATGTCATTTTTTCGAATTAGTGTCTTCTGCCAGAACAGTGACGATATTCAAGGCTACTTATTTGGCTACTTCTGCACATAGTATCACTCGTCACTAACTTAATCAGTGAACCAGAGGTCCTTTTTTGCTTCTATTTCATACATTTAAGCTTTTTCAATACACATGCCATAGATTGCTGACCACTGAGTCAATCTAAGCCATAAATTCAGACATTCCTGTCAACTGGTGATGAATTTAGGGCGAATAAAATATAAAAAATGTGAAATGTGTTAGTAATATGTAATCATGACTAATGTAACGATTTAACGCCCATAACGGCGGAATAGTTACTGCATCGGCTTATAATGTATAAAGGTCTCGAGTTCGAATACCGAGTCTGGCAAATTCACAACCTAATAGGTTTTTGGTATGGACCAGTAGGTTGTGCATGTGACTAACATCCATTTCTCTCAAAAAAACACAAATCTGTTATTAGATAATATGAATACGTGTATTAAATAAGGCTCTAAGTACCAAAAAGTAGTATTGCCTGTAGTTACAAAATACCGAGTCATTGCAGTAAAATTTCATGAAGCAGACCTTTTGAAAAATGTAGTTTTACAGTGTGAAGCAATCACGGCAGCTTCTATAATTTTAGGTATTAAGAACTCGCAAGTGTCAACACACCATCGTCAGCTATTTTATATTGAATGCCGTTGACCACTGCAGTTCTACTTACACCATTATAAATAAAACATGCCAACGGACTTACAACGTCGACACGTTTAATTATTTTGCTGTATTTTTTTGACTTGCTTGAGGCACTTAGACTATAGTTGAAGTTATTGGCGTTGGTATGTAGAACATTTTTCTATAAAAATATAGTAGTAGTAGTATAGTATTTTGGTACTTAGCGCCTTAATTAATACACGTATTCATACGATCTTCATGGGATCGAACATGGTATTAAAAAAAAATGATTATTTAGATATCGGCAGACAAAAGATGGTGGCACTGGCCTTATTGTGCGGGTGTGATTACAACGGTGGCGGTGTGGAAGGAGTGGGGTACTCTAATGCTGTCTCTTTCATTATGCAACACTCGGAAGAGTCCATCATTGATAGGCAAGGTTTAATTGAATTTTAAAAACTAACAAAACACTATTTACACATTGTAATCTTATTTCAATGAAAACAAATAAATATGGCTGACAAAGTTTAGTGTGCACTATTTATGTCAGATCTTAACAGCCTACCTCCACCCTTCGCCACTGGTAGATAGTATTTTTAATAGTTGTAATTAAAAATATTTTGTCTAGCTAAACCAGCTAGAGTAATAAGTCTTTGTCATTATTTGTAGGTTAATATCATGGACCAGCGACCCTGCCATGTTCCAGGAGTTGTCGTGCAAAGTGGAAGACCCGACATCATGCACGGGTTGTGGGCATGGTGGAAATGTCAGGACACATTCCCGTAATGGTTGCCATAGATGTAAGACCGATTCCGGATGCGACCAGACCACATATAGGTTTGTTAATTATATTTGCAAGAAAATCACTTGGGTTGGTGGTCTAATTGATCACGAGCATTCACCTGGGAAGTGAAAGGTTTGTCTTCGAAATTCACTCAGTTCATATGTTTTTAAAAGATTTTTCTAATAAGCATGTGCATGACACCCCACATTCTGAAGCGGACCCGTAGGCGAAGATCTTTGGCGGGCCCCACTACCTATCGCTAAGGTTAAGGGCAGTGTTTCCAATAATACAAAATCTGTTCGGTAACCGATATATCATACATAATATCTATGATAAAAATTATTCTTATTAAAAGTTAGAACTGGGATATAAAATTTTAATTGAATTATTGCAATATTGTGTTACCAGAGACTGGCGACTTCATATACGGACAGAACTGTCAATCAGGACCAAGTCTGTGAACAGCGACAAAGCCTTTCCGGATCCGCTCGTGATGGAGGAGTTTCTCACCGGTAAGGAGGAGACTCCCAAGGATTTCAATCCAAGATGGCGCAGGCCCGATCTGATAAAATTTGTGGTTAGTATTTTAACTACCTGTAGTTAGGGATTGCAATACTGGTATTCCAGTATTTATCAATACCGAAATACCGGTGTTAAAAATCCAAAATACCGGAATTTTCGGTATTAAGAAAGCACACTCGTTTAAGTTTTTGAAAATGAATTAAAAGTTATGTGCTGCTAAAATGCAAATATATTGTGTGAATCCAACAGAGGTGAAAAAATAATAAAACAAATTTCATCAAATATATTTATGTTAAGTAATTGTTGCGATGAATTATTATCATAATATTATTTCGAAATAAAAAGCATCCATGACAAAAATGTTCAATTATTCTATAAGCGTTGAATTTATGAAGCTTTTCCTGCAGTCGGACTTATTTGCACCTGATGAACTTTTGAGGGTTTTAGTTAAAATTATTAATATATATCCAAATTATTTGTAAAAAATCACTAGTTCTACAATTATGATCAATAACTACATATTTTCAAATGTCAACATAATAAATGTTGGTATGTAGGTTTTTGCCAAAAAATTATATTTTAAAAAGATTTTAATAGCTATATACATTGATAAGCACCTACTTTTGTTTTTTTTTTAATGTTTAAGAAATACCGAAAAACCGGTATTGATATTTTCATTCGGTATTGCAATCCCTACCTGTAGTGGCTACTTATTACATAATTGCAAATGTAAGACATCTAGTTTATTCACTTCTATGGTGGCAGGGTGTAGGTGACCACATTGAAATATTTAAAAAAAACCACGGTCTGCAGATAGATTATATACTATAATCCACCGCTTTCACGAATTGGACACTAGTCTGGTTTTTGGGGTGGCGGATTACTGAGAGAGTACTGTATTGTCTTTTTTTTGTTTTTCCATGTCATGTTGTGAACATCTTAAATTTATAATTTGTTACGTTCGCTTCACGTAAATAAATCACTGCCCCAGTACAAGGGTGCACTATTTGACAAAAAAATTGTCAGAAGAAAATGGCTGTCAAAGTTTTTGAATACCAATTAGAGAGTAATTAGATATTTTTATAAAGTATTTATATGTTATCAGTGACGTCCCGTGGAGGTAGTCAGATTGAGTGTTTCTTGGGGGGGGGCAGTTACTCGAAGGGCGGCCAATCAATGAGAATCATTTGGCCTAGAAACAGCTAAGTACCTAAACTTAGCGATAACGAAAATATCTTTGCATTAAAAAAATCAGCTCACTGGTTGGAAACAAAATGTATTAATGAACATAAAAGGACAGAACTAACAGGACTGTATTTTTTTATCTGGTTCGCGATGTCTAGTTTACTTGCGACGACGTCATATAAATTAAACACCATATTAACCAATCAATTAATATTCATTTAAGAGAACATACACACATATCGACATAAATCAACTTAAAAAATGTATAACTAATATTTCAAACTTTAAAATTAAAAATACAAATACTAAAAAAGGTAAACAATAACCCAAGATACATAATATATTTATATACCTACATGTTATGCAAAAAAAAATCAATGTGACACATGCACTGTACTTATTATAGTCAGGTACATAATTAGAATTACCTGTCCTTAAGCAATTATACAAGTGAGGATCTGCGAGTCTCGATCGATTTTAAGTATTTCATATTAGGAAACAGAAATAAACACTATAAGTTGTAGCAGAGTATGAAGATATTTTTTAAGGGAATGGGGCGACTGGCCTCCGGACAATTGGATGCCGCACTGTCGTAGACACATATACAAAACGTAGACGAGGTATTTTAATCAGTTTCTATCTACTACTTAGTAGTTTGAATTCATTTTACTCTTAACATAATGTATTCTTTATCGCGGATTGAGAATTACCATGCCTAAGGCTTTATATAAAATAAAAAACTCTTTTTTCGTCGGAACTTAAATATATGCACGATTAAATCATTGTTTACTAACTACTTTTAAAAAATCATAATATAATCATTTAAATATAAATAATAATATTGAATATTTTTTTTTTAAAGTAGGTACCTATAAGTACCTAACGTCTATTTATTTTCGAATTCCGTGGCGTCCAGTTGTCCGGTGCCAAATCGTCCTAGACCCCTCTTTAATGGACATTGTCTTAAAGCTTATTGGGTGTGTATCACAGAACAGGTAATAAATAGAATACCGATAGGCTATATTCAATACGCCGCATGTTGATGCAGGGTTTTGAATGTGTGTGTGTCCTACGAAAATGAAGCACGCATTATGCACGTGCAATAGTGTGTGTAATACATCAACATTAAATGAGCGTTGATACCGGATGAAGGTCTCCCACAGGAGACCACCTCAAAGGATGGACCGAACCATCAACTTTCCCATAACACCACAGCCTACGTCCACTCTTTGTGGTTCTCGCAACCCTCGGCCGAGTGGAGCCCGCCTCCTCAAATCTGACTTTAAAATTCTTCCGCGCTCCCGCCAAAACACAAACGCGGTCTGTCGAAAACGGCCGCTCGAAACAACGCCGTCGCAAGAAATCCATCGGTAAAATAGAGAGGTTCGCGACCGACAGAGCGCCATGACGCCGAGATCTGACAGTTGGATGCGCGCGAAAAAGCTCTCTCGGACGCCGAACAGCCAGTATCTCCAGCCAAAAAGACCGCGTCGGCAGCACGCCAAGCCTTCAAGATGCCGTCTGCTATGGATCCGCCGCAGTTGGGAAACTATTGCCGGCAGACTCATTGCGCATCATCAGTAATCACGCACGAGGAAGCTTCCGAATAACAGCACGCCAGACCACTCACATTGCAAAACCACGGACTCTCGATATTTCCTCGACCAGCTGAATCATCAATCGACCCTGGCCCACGGACGGATACGTCGAGGAAGTTCCTAGGCGCGTCATTTACTACACTTATACAAGCAGCCTTCTTCAGGCCGGTATCAGCGTAAATGCATAAACCGAGAGCAGTTTTCAGTATTCGACATAAAACGTATTCTTGACACGTGTGTAAGTTTAACAGGGATTCTTCCTTACTCGAGTCGGTTACTTACCCGTCATGTATTTCAATTCCCATTATTTTTGAGTTCCCTGGAGGGTGAATAAAAAAATAAAACTAAAATATTGGCTACATAAATGTATAGGTATAATTCAAAATAAAATAATGAAAAAAAGTTTTATTTTCATTTTTATCCAATGCCAATCATTTATCTATTATCGTAAAAAATGTGAACATTGTGTGAGAAATTGAGCAAATTTCACTTGATATTTTCAGCATTTATTAAAATTCAAAATGTATGTAAGACGTACACAAAAAAACTATACATAGAGACATACTTATATTATATTAAAAACAAAAATATCAACTTCACTTAAAAAACATAAAAAATATGTTAGTTTAAATCTACATAATAATATAATATTACCAAATTTAGTCTCTAGCTGGAAAACCAGGCAACATTTAATTAAATGGTTAACAATGCTATAATAAATAGTTAGGCTTAAACTTTGAAACAAATTAAATGTTTATAATATACAACTGATTATATTTGTCATCATCGATAACACAACACTCATTTTTCACTCAGGGTCTGCTGACTATATTGTATATAAATTTTCAAGACAGACAAAAATTACTTTGCGCTAAAATGTTGACGATGTTGGAAGGACTGGATACTCGGAGAAGAAATATAAGTAACATTAACATCAGTAGAGTGAGAGTAAACAACGCAGGATGGATCTCTGCTTCTTCAAGCGAGTTTCCATCTCTTCCTATAAAAGAAAGAATAGAGATCAGTAATTAAAATAAATAGAAAAATATACTATGAGTGTAGAGGAAACTAAAAAAACTGTTAAATCGGCAGATAAAATCAATTAATATTCGACTGTTTAGGAAAAAGGGCGTAACCCTCGATTTTTCGAAAAGTGGTTTTATTAGATATTAACAGTGTATATGTTACACCGAATGTGCGAAATTGACTATTACATGAAATGGGCAAAATTTTGGCTAATTCATGTAATAGTCAAACCTGTTGCCTTATTCATGAATTAGGTAAATTTTCTGCTGAGTACATGAATTCGCCAGGGTATGGAATTTTTGAACTGTCAACATGACAGAAGAAAAAGTAAAATTAATACGGATGGTTTTATTAGTTATAATTGGACATAATATAATATTATTATTATTAGGTTAGGTTAGGTTGGGTTTTGTAATTCTGGATTAAATTATTCAACTGAATGTCCATTTTGAGGTTAGCTATCAAGTGTCAACAAACTATCACAAACATTCAATCGACCATTGCACGTTTGATACCCAAGCACGAATCAAATCGCGAAAATACTTTTCAATAAAATTCTTCCGTTATCATATTATAGTTCTAGATTTTTTTTGCGCATAGTAAATGGATATGAACGTCATTGTAGTTTTTGATTGGTATATTTTTATATTATAATCAATGACATTTGACACATTTGTTTAGTTTGATTAGATGCAAAAAACACCACCGGAGCGCGATCATCTATTTTGACCATAGATAATATATGTACATTTTGACCAATGCATGAGCATTTGATACATTTAGTTTAGTTGCAAAAAATACCACCGTAGCGCTACTATCTAATTTGTCCAATACATGAACTAGGCAGAAAAATTACTGCCGAATTCACGCACTCTCCAGATATTTTGTCTAATTCATGAATAAGGCAACGGGCTTGCATTTTTCATGATTTAGGCAAAATTTTGCCCATTTCATGTAATATTCAATTTCGCACATTCGGCTTAACATATACAACTATATACATGTTCTGTAAAAAGGAAGTAAGCCGCAAATGCCGATTTATTATCTAAATTCAGGTTTTAATTGAGCTTTAATTAGGTTTTAATTGAAGGAAAAAAGCATTTACTCTCAATTTTAATGATTTTTCTGTATTAACTTCTTTAATTATTAGTAGATAGAGAAGATATTACACCAAATCATCAATCATTATGCACCCAATGTCTGTGCCTATTTTTTTTATTAATATTGAACCAAAACCATTCAAAAAACGTTTTTTACCTCCTGTAAAATTTGTTCTGTGTGGGTTACGCCCTTTTTCCTAAACACGGTCGAATGTAAACGACAATTTTCATTGCTTCCGTGTCTGCAAAAATAAAATAAATTTGAACGGTGATATCGAATATATCAACCGAACAATTACGGTTACCAAATGGTATCCAAAAAGAGGACATATTATTGTCCTCTCCTAGACTTAAATAATATAATGTCCATGTATACCTACTTAAATAGATAGTTTAAGTTTATTTCATATCTGTATCAATTTAATACCTATAATGTTCTCAATTACAAGTAATTTGTCCTCCATTCAACTTTTTTAAACTGGTAATTCTAAGCACTATAGACAGGAGTAGTGAAGGGTGGAGGTAGGCTGTTAAGATCCGCCATAAATAGTCCACATTAAACTTTGTTAGTCATACGTATTTGTTTTTATTGAAGTAAGACTACAATTTACAGATGGTATTGGTTAGTTTTAAAAAATCAATTAAACCCTGCCTAAACCAAGCCATAATAGTTTTACTATGTTTTGGGCGATACGACAAAATTGTGCACACTTTTTCATTCATACTTATTGGTTTTCGTTGTGTTTAGAATACATATTATACACATTGTTGCTTCATTTTTTTTTTAATTCATTAAATCTTGCCTAAACCAAACTATAATAGATAAAAAATATTATTCTATCTATAAAATATACAAAGTTATGTATGATTTAATTGCATAGTTTTAGATATTTTATAGATGGACGAGTATTTTTTACTATATCTATTATGGCTTGAGTTTCGCAGGGTGTAATTGAATTTTAAAAAGTAAGACATCTGTAAATTGTAGTCTTATTTCAATGAAAACAAATACATATGACTGACAAAGTTTAGTGTGCACTATTTATGGCGGATCTTAACAGCCTACCTCTACCCTTCGCCACTGATAGACAGCCTGACGTAGACTTATGCTTCAAGTCTGGATTGTTAAAAGTTTTGCATAAAAGAAGTAATTTATCACATTCAATACGACTTACCCGCAAACTGAATCGCCCAGTTGATTATTCCAAAGAACGTGTGCGATGATAGGTAGAGGCGATCTTTCGCATTGTAAACCTTCGACCACGATACAAACAGGAGTTTTGCCATCAGTGAAATTATTTCCGACGTACGTGGCGCCAGATCGTTCTACTCCGGTGACAATATCTCTAAAGCAGCCGCATCTCCAGGGATTATCTCGGAGATCTACACTGAGATTAGGATTGTCCACTTTGAAGGTGTCTAGCGGCAACCAACTTAGTAAATTGCATCTCATTGAGAGATGCCGGATAACGGGATACCGGAAAATTTCTGTTGGTACCGAATCAATGTTGTTAAAGGAAAGATCGAGGTCGTTAAGAGATCTCAATGAAGTAAGGGTGGCAATGCCTCTGTGGCTTAATTGATTATGAGACAAATTCAAATCTGTAATATTATTTTCATGTAACATTGAGAGTGATAAACTGCGCACGGAGTTTCCGGAAAGATCTAGTTTTTGCAATGCTATCAATCCAGAAAATATCGTATCCGGTAATGTGATGATATTGTTATTTGATAAATTCAGAAATTTCAATTCTTTTAGCGATGAGAATATGTCAGCGGGTAACGATGACAGTCGGTTGTGTGATAGATCTAAAATGTTTAAAGCAGTGTTTTTAAAAAAAATGTTAAATGGTAAAGCTTCAAGCTGATTGTGCGATGCATTGAGAGATAACAAAATTGTATTAAATTTGAAAGTAGTGCTGGATAAATGTGATATGAAATTTCTGGACATATCAATTATCTCAAGTTGAACCGCGCAAGATAATAATGTTTCCGGAATGAATTTAATGCTGTTGATAGACATATCAAATTTACAAACACTTTGACATACTGCACACTGTCGTATGCCATCGGATTCCGTAACTAGAGACATATTATTGGTTCTAGAAGCGAACAAAAAAATAACGCAGGGAATAACGGAAATAGCAGCGTTATTGGATATGTATAAATGGCTCCTAAAACCCGCATTAAGAAATATACTAGATGAATCATTTATAGTTAGAAGATTTTCAGATAGTTCCAACGTCATGATATCTTTAAGCTGATGGGATTTAAGCCACCCGTGTGTATCGAAAGACGTCAGCATATTATGGGATAAATAAATACGCCACAAACTGGGCAGACTGGGAATTGAAGGTGAAAAATCACGCAGGAAATTATGCGACATATTCACAAACTTCAGATCTGACATGGGTGTGAAAACGCTGAAGTCGATATCGTACAATCTACATTCACTAGCTATAAGTTCTCTAATCAACCCAACATTAGTAATATTTGAGAGACTGTTGGCATTAAACATGTTATATCCGTCGGTTTTTGTCGTACTACAAATCACTCTTAATATGTCAGGTCTATCATATTCACAAACGATTTCACCGCCAAATAACGACGTTATTTCACTTGAAAATATCATCGCGTTAATGAGCACAGAAATTAGTGATCTGAATTGAAACATATTTATTAAGTTTTTAATTGACTAAGTCAACTAGCGGACTATCAAAGAAAACAGTGTTGCTATTTAAATGTAACATTGACAACTGATAAACTTTTCTTGTCTGTGCTTTGTTTATATATAAAAAGATAAGTTATTAACCTATTGGGTGCCGGTGCTCTGTAAATAAATTGATGTGTGTACTTATGTACGCGCGTTAGAAGTTATACTTCTTCGGCATAACAAAAGAAAACAAGCCGTTACCTGAGTCTATTAATATTACAGTGGATTAGGTTGATGAAAACTTACGCGAGACATCTGTGTCTCATATAGCACATGATAATTGTAATTTAATTATTGTATTGGACCAAAACTCATCTTTGCCATACAGCGGTTATAATCGATTCAGAACTGCCTATGATGAATTAATAAAAAATCAAATTTCAATATATTTTTTGAATTATTTACCAACTCAACATTCACAAAATTTATTTATTGTTATATAATTTTACTCATAAATAATACTTACATAAATATAGCCTCAAATCTTGATACACAATCTTTACAATGAAAAATAAATATACACTCCAATATAAATAAAGTTTTATGAATATAAATTAACAGTGTAGAATGTTAGTCTCAAGAAATTTGTTTATAAACATAATATGTATTTATTATGACACAATATTGGTTATGTTTACAACACGTACCGTTTACTTGGTTGTATTGGACGACTAACTAAATAACACTATGCGCATGCGCATGTACCCTTGAGACCGAAATGAATATAATCATAATAATAAATTATGTGTTGCAGCGCGCAACTTCGTCACATGCCAAAAATACACTCTGATCTGTTTTCCCAAACGTGCCTAAAGAAGTATAACTTCAAAAAATCTTTAAATAATTGGATTGTTTATTTGAATATGCAAAAAACATTATTATCTACATATGGTTTATTATATTGTGTGGCCATCGAACTAAACTGTGTCAGCAGAATGCATGACATACGAATTGCTTTCAAATAATGTTATTCATTAAATTATTGTTTAGTACATATATTTATTTAGCATATAGTATTTATAAGCCTCTATCAATAAGTTCACAAAAGCATAAAGATTTAATGGTATTATGTGAAAAAGGTGTGATACCACAAGAATTCCACCACTGGTACCAATCTCTGCCGAGCTCAACCAGCGTTATTGATAGGAATGCAGAACCTGATGTCTGAATTGATACAGAGGAGGAGTAGTTTTTAATTATTATTTGTTAATCTTTCTTTACTTTCATTATGTTATTACTTAATTTTCATAATTGTGTTGCTAGATTTCAAAATCAGCCAAGTCCATAATAGATGAATAGGAGAAAAACAGCTTTTTGTTTTCTCAAATACACAGTCACAAGGGTGAAAGTTTATATTATTTCGAGTATAGAATATTTAAAATTAATAAATTCCACATTTTGATAATGCAGGAATGTTAGAAAGCAGTAGTTCTTCAGCAATTCACAAAAAAGTCAAAAATAATTTGACTTTTTTGAAATGTAACGACACAATTTTCATTGGTTTGTTATTACAAATGTTTGAGTTTGAATTAAAACACTTAATTCATTTACTTTACGTATTTATATCTTAAAACATAAAAAATAAACATGTTAAAAGACTATTTCATTCAATAAAACTTATTATTTACCACATTATCTTTATTATTACTTATATCACTACCTTTCACTATCCTTCTTTTGGCGAACATTGTTCAGATTATTAACAAGCAAAAGTCACCAAACCATAATTGAGCTACCTTGCCTTTTTCAAAACCTTCCAGATGTTTTAATTAGCATCAAAAAGTAAAAGTACCTTAAAGAAATTATTAAGAAGACATGAGGAAATAATGTAATGTAGATAAAACCTTAAAAACATTAAAATCTGATTTTTCCTTTACCTGCAAACGTTCAAATGGCGATAGCAAAACTATGTTTTTAGGGTTGGTGACTTTTGCCTGAATGGTGACGATATGTTTATATACATTTTTCACACAATCGAATTACTACTTAGTAATCACTTTGTTTACCTCATCGATGTTTATTAAACGTTTATTATATTCAAAATGTATTTTCTCACCAAGTGTCTGAAATACTGAGGTAAACATTTTATCGCTAGGGAACAAATCAGTCTCTCCGTAATAACTGACCTGTAAATTCTCTCTGAATCTACTCACTCGATATATTCATAATAAATAAATTTGAATTTGATACACCCACTCCATTTTATATCTTGCTAGAGAACTTAGTGCCTTACCGCGGTATGCATATAATGTCAAATTACCTTCAAGCTAAATACTGCCAATTTGCATGCATGAATAAAATGTAATCGGTTGTTTAGCGATGTCACTAGTGTGACGTCATATGCGTCATGGCGTCAATATAATGGCCAACATATAAAATTTGATTCCCCGATCATTAATTAAAGTTTTTTAAAATGTCAATATGTGTGAAGGTTTGCAAACCGTACCATATACATTGAATAATTATTATGAACTTTAAAAAAATTATCAGTTATATTATCACATTTATTTTATAATTCTAATCACGAAAGGATAAAGTATTCCCAGTAAACATTTCCATAATATGGCAACACTTTTTGCTGAAACGCATCTTGACATTGTTACAGATTTCTCGTTATCTGGAAAGTCGAATCCAGAAATAAATACATGTATAGATTTTCCATATCTCTTATATACCTCTTTGGCAGTCGACATCTTCTATCTATTTCTATCCGCAAACCTGCGGCATTCACGAAATCAACAAGACTCTGGAACACTCGCGGCAAAAAACGTTTGTGGTAGCGTATCCATTTTATCTATAAGTGACAGGACTGACAAGCGGCCGTTTTGAATTATGAATGACGTCACATAATCAGTTGATTACGCTAATAAGCCGATCATCCATTGATTACCTTCAACGGGGTTTGAAAATATATGCATACCGCGGTTAGGAAATAATACCTACCTCTCTGTTATATTGTATAACTGTACCTGTCAATCTGTCAAAATAAACGTACCATCTCCGCCAGCAGCTACCAGTCTTCATACTTCTGTACATCTCCTCCTCGACACATACATCGAAAATTGCATTCGAAATGATGGTTATTTTAAACTTTTTCATCATTTAATTTACATTCACTATTTATTTATAATATGTCAGATATAATAGATAATTTTACTTCTTATGTCATGTGGCGTGTTGGCTAATCACTGATTTACCACAATACTTCTTCTGAACAAATACATGAATAATGAGTGGCTAGGGGATTCAGAAAGCACTCCATGCTTGATATCAATTTGAAGAATAAGAAAACTATTGAGTAGGTAGGTATATGCCACAGTACGATTGAATTAAATGTCCGGCGATTATCATTTCACGAGCAACATGTCCAGCCAGTTGGCATTTCAGCAGATTAACGATATCTACCACATCGCGTACCTACTCTCGTATGTTTTCATGTACATTAGTTTTTGATATTGAAAGTGTTAAAAGGTCAAACGATTGTGGTTTTGTAGAATTGCTATCAATATTTTATTATGTAGATAAGTACATTATACACTATATATGGTATCAAAAATGGCATTATCACAGTTGTAAACGTATAATTTGGAAAATAATTAAAAACCCATGGAGTTTTGTTTTTAAATAATATGTTTATAGAATTCTTATATTTTTTTATCATCAATTACGTAAATTATTTTTGGAAAAGTGCCCGCTTTTGGTGGCTGGGCAAAGTTGAGCTCATTTTATATCAATTTTAACATTGTTTACTGATAATACAGTAATTCCCAATTTATTTTAGTCACATAACTCTTAAGCACACACCCACATTGAGGTGCATGTCGCTTACTGTCACGGGCTGCCGCTACGGGAAAAAAGTATCATACTGATGCTCCCATCCCGTAGCACATTTTGAACCGTTAAACGAACATTGCCAGTTGGCAAAATCTGCCGTAATTACTAAAACAACAATGAGAGCACTTCATGTTGAACTGCACTGCATCGGCACCTGCATGATGTTTTGAACGTTTTTATCATATTCCACATGCCATGTCAAAATCACGATTTTTTGTTTTTAGTGGTTGGCACTATGTATTTTCTATGAGAATGTTGTCTATCATCTATGGTGTGCAAGTTGGGTTCTATTAAAAATATTATCTATGGATGTCATGTCAAACGTAATTTTAACGGACTAACTAACTACGGATGAATAATTGATAATAATTCAAATTACTAATACATTATAGTAGGCACTCTTCATCAGTGTCATTCTTCAATGAATTTACGGAGACCATCTCCGTTCAAAATATTCTGCAAAATGACGAAACCATAGACTAAATTTTCGCCGCGACAGCGTGACAGTAGGCAACATGCACCGTAACATGCACCTCAATGTGGGTTGCGCTTGAGAGGTATTAAAAAACAAACCTGGAAATTCTGCGATGTGAATGTCTTATTCGAGAAATTCCTGAAAGTGTTCATATTATGAAATATTCACAAAAATCACTACATGTAAAACGTGGGTTAATTTGCTATACCTACAGCTGAGATTCGAAATTGCAATGGGATGTTAGAGACAAACTTTGGATAACCAATATTTATGTTTGTAATTGATCAGAAAACAATGTGAATGATTGAAATTAAAATGTATTTGTTAAACTGTTTTGTTTTTTTTTTACATTATTTATCACATCGCGTACTCGCCTGCTTCCATATATGTACATTAATTTCTGATACTGAAGGAGTTAGAAGGTCATCAGATTGTCTTTTTTTAGAATGGCTATCAATAATTAATTTATTATGTAGATACGTTAATACACTATAATATATGAGGCGTCAAAAGTGAAAGTCCATAATTCGATATTTGCGGGAAACAACGTTTTTATGTTTCAAGCTTCAATTATTTGTTTTAACATGAGATTATTTTTTCCGTTGTATTCTATGTCGAAATTAGAACCAAATGGCAATTTGTTTCAGCCGATAAACTCTTAAATGTAATAAATATAGGCAAAATAAAATTGGACGTAGCGCTACTTGTACCTCACTTTTTAATTTATTCCGCATAAGGCACATATTTCCGTGGCACTGTCATGAGTTTACCGGATGCCACAGCATGGGAGACGCCATTTCCAATATTGAACATTCCCTTATTGGCTTAAGATTGACTTAAACACGCGCGAAATCAACCATGCTTTAAATAATATGAAACACGGACATGGCGCTTTTTGTAATAAATCGAGACTTAAAATATTTTTTTTCGTAAGGTTATGTCGCATTTTGGAATTTATAGATCAATACATATTGTGTAAAATTATACAAAGAATACGTGCGTATTTTTTTCTCGATTTTGACCAAATGTGGACTTAATGCTTTTTGGAATTATATCCAGAGTATATCAGGATCAGAGTATATCAGGTATACGTGTGATTTGGAAAATAATTTTGTAAGTCATGGAGTTTTGTTTGTGAATGTGTTTATTGAAATCTTATATTTTTTTATCATTAATAATTACGAAAAATAATATCGACAAAGTTGAGCTCTTTCTATAGCATTTTCAGCATTGCCAGTCAGTGACGTCCCGTAGGGGGAGGCAGATTGAGCATCGCTTGGAAGCGGCAGTTACTCAAAGGGTGGCCAATCGATGAGAATCATTTGGCATATTTTATAGAAATAGCTAAGTACCTAAACTTAGCGATAACGAAAATATCTTTGCATTGAAAAAATCAGCTCACTGGTTGGAAACAAAATATATTAATGAACATAAAAGAACAGAACTAACAGGACTGTATTTTTTATCGGGTTCGCGATGTCTAGTTTACTTCCATTGCCCTTCGACGTCCTTGGTGACCAGAAAACAACACGTGCAGATTGGCGAATAATTAGTCTGAGTTATCAACCAGTGCGCACGGAAGTAGCGTTGGCCGTCGAAACTAAAGATGCACCCCCCTCTTACAGAGTGTTCCACCTACTGCTCCTGGTCCACAATTTTAGTCTGTACCGAAACATCACGCCGTCATTATATTGTCGATTATCAATTTAATAATGCCTAAACGTTTGCGATCTCAGGCTAAAAATATCATTACAAATATTGCTAAGTTTTGTGAAGAAGAAAAGAAACACGGATCACCCTTATTTCCTAAAGACAGATCAAATTAATGTATCACAAAAATGACATGTAAAAAGCCACTGTATTACCAACGTCAAAAAAATCCCTACTTTTGGGGAAAATATATATAAGTACCAATATAAATATAATTTTGTATATTTTAATGGTTTATAATATGCTGTTAGTAATGTATCCATATACAGCACATTTCTTAGATATTGGACTCATGAAAGGATGATAAAAATACTGTATAATAATTACAAGATAAAAGGAACTTTTTATATACCACGTTTTTAAATTTTCTGTTGAATCATATAAACTTGACTTGACTAGCTTAAACGATCAAAAAAAATGTATTTGATAGAAATAATACTGATATGTCATTTTGACACTCATATTGATTTCCATAGTAACGCACGTATATATTAATAATTTAGTTGTTAGGACCCTAGCACCCAATAATAGTGGATTGGATTACAGATTTCTTCCGAAATAACTTTTCATATAAAACAGAATTAAGTGAAAATGAATTTAATTCTACTTAAAAATGGCTAAAAGTATTAAAAAAATGCATTGGCATCGTGTGCTGATATATTCTAAAAGTTTCAAATGTCTAGCTAGTCGGGAAGTTAGTTAAACATTGATTGCAAGATTTGTACCGGACAAACAACCACCGGAAAAATAAGGATACGACCTAATAACAACGTTGTAAAAAATAGGGCGGCATTATGGCGCTGCCTTAGGGGTGGCACTTTATCTAGGGACGTCACTGTATATTATTGTTATGTAAATATCCTAAAAATATGAACATTTCGTCTCTGTTCTGGCAGAACACACTAACTAGAGAATACTAGTTTTGAGTAATTTGACTTTGAAGTTGTTAAAATGTTTGAAATGGTCTATCCATGTGAGTTTATTAAGTAATCATAAAAAGGATGACTTTAAAATAAAGAATGTTTATTTAATAAGAAGGTTTCCAGACGTTAAAGTTTGAAATAAGGAACATTTTGGTATAACTAACGAGTTTTTGGTATAACTAACGAGTGACGATTTTATCTAAGATTATAAAGAACCACATTAAATTCCCTCCCATATTTAAATTAAATCAATTATTTATGTAATAAAGTGTAGTATTGCACTAAAACAATTATACTCCTTTGGTATTCATGTTGATGTCGTACAAATTTATCTGAAATATTATGGTAAAATAAATTTATACAAAAATAGTACAGACTTGCCCAAAAACTTCAACTGATTCTCCATATTTTGTAATTCAGAAATCAAAACTGACTACAATAGTGTACCCTTGTACTGGGGCAGCGAAATTTAATTGAATTTTAACTCATCGTCGTGCCATGTAATTGATTGTACACAATATGATCATGAGCTTTTCTAATCCCGGTCGCATATAGAAAATCGTTTCGACTGGGATATATCCCAATTCGGGTCGAGTATGAATGACTTACTTTCTGGTTCTAGTTATAACCGACGTGAATTTTATCAGATATATGTAGCGATCATGCTACTCTGCATTAAATTAGTGGCACACTTTAATATGTAGGCTTTGTTATTAAAACAAAACATTAGTAATAATAATTGCGAGTGTTTCCTCAATCCTAACTAGACCAGTAGTGCATTAATATAAATACCTAAGAAGAATCTATGGACTAACACTCAACTCATCGAGTCCGTCACGAGACATAGGTGCTGCTATTGTCATGAGTTCTTCACTCGACATAATACATCCGTTATCCCACTCGAATCAAGTCTGTCAGAGCATTCTTATAATTTTATTAATCTCTTGATCATATTGATATCATCAATACATCATTATCTTGAGATTATAAGCTCACGTCGTCACCCTTATTATTATATTCAGTGTGTTCTTGTATCAACCAATAAACCCTCATCTCAACAACCAACCAACAACAACTCTTCACCCACCTCCAACATCATCTTACCTCCAAAGTGGTGACCTCGACGTGATACCTCCAAATATATTATTTATCTGCAGTGGCACTCAGATGTCTGTTATCCAGTTGACGGCGCCAGATCATCCCATTCCCATAGCAACCCTCTGGATCTTCAAATAATAACTAATAATATAAAGTAATTACGGTTAAATCAAATGTCTTAATAGACTCACGGAACAGAAGTGAACCATGTTAGCTTCAAACTGGTATTTGAAATTATTCAGATTTTTTTTTCAAATTGTTCAGAAACTGATGTCAAAGTCTCTCGGCTGGGCGGAGAGTTACTGCATCGAAAAGTTTCTGCCACTGTTGACCAGATGGCAGTTGCTGTGTGCCGCTGGAAAGAGGAGCAGCGATCTGTCGCTCGAAGGGGACGTTCTCGGAGATCAGCTCTCGTTGGAGCCTGACTTCATCAAGAAGAAACGGACTCCCAAGGGTAGGGTCTCATAATCATTTTCAATGTAATATTTTTTGCGCAACAAACAGTAGAATATTACTAAAGCACTTAAGTTATTTACTATATAATACTTACTATATTAATATTTTACCTACCTACTTTTATTTAAAATACAAAAGCCGATCGCCAATAGTAGCTCAATTTGGAAAGCGCTTCAATAGCTGCGTACTGACTGAGCGAGCAGTCTCGCGAGGCAAATGCTCGGTCAGTCAGTACGCGGCTCGCCCGAGGCAAACGGTCGCGCCGCCTCGCCCGAGCGTTGCCGCGGCTGATCCAAAACTTGTCGGTTCTTGTCGATGCTCAAAGGTGCCTGAATATTGTTTTCGCGCGCACTCAGGTCGGTAATATTTTGCCTCACTCGCTCGCGTAATGGATAAATATCAGTGTTTGAAGCTAATTCTTCAAATAATCTATTCCTGTATTGTAATCTACTTTCATATATCTTTTTAACCCAAAACCTTTTAGATTTTTGTTTCTTTTTCATTATAAGTCGATGAATTAGTAAAAACGCAGTAGCTGCGACAGCAATTCGCACGCGTGGCTTCATCTCGACTTTTGCCTTATACTAAATAGCTCGGACAGCTTGTGGCTCGGCCCTACTGTGCGCAGCAGCCTCGCGTAATGTTAATTTTGTTCCGAGCTGCCGCACACGGCAATCTTCACGAGGCAGATGCCCGAGGCTGCTCGCTCTGTCAAATGCAAGTTCGATTCCTGCGGGGTGTCTTACTTTTTTTAAAGAGATTTTTTTCTATTGGTTACATTGATATACTACTGGATGAATCATATGCTTCTTAAAATGACGCCCGATTTTCAGCGACTCGGCCAGTGTTAAAACTTACTGTTTTAATATCAGCGGACTTAACTCGATATAAGCTCACTTAATATTTGTCTCGAAAACGACCTGGCAATAATTATGAGTAAGCCCGATCTAGCTTGCATCTTACTCTAACTAATAGTCAGCGCATGACGACTTGCTCTGTCCGCTCAGACATGAATTTTTGGTAGCTTGCAAGCTTTGGGTTGCAGACACCCTTAGGGTCACTATTCCAAGAACGCAAATTTAGTTTTACAGCCAGGGCAATACGGGTGAAATTCGGGAATCCATGTTAACGGTCTTAACGCATTATACCTACAAGGGAATATTATAAGACGATATTCGTAATATCTTCTTTTGTGGTACATTAAAATGACACTTGTATGGGAACTCCTCATCTAGTATATCAATGATTGGTTATAATATATTTTCTCATAAGTGTTTACAAAATTATGTATGTTCAATAATTAGAATGTTACATTCTTAACCCTTAACACTCGAGTGCCGCCATATCGGCGGCATTAGAAGTTTCCCGTATTACTCGAGTGCCGCCGTAGCGGCGGCACGCCAATAAAGTCATTTTTTGTAATATTTTCAGCAATTTTTATAATGCGATTTCAATCAAGTTAAAATGAATAATAATAGGTTATTACATTTATCTGAGAAAGAAGTCGGCAAAAGAATACTGCGTGCGTAATTTCTACATAGTATTTTTATCGGAATCTTCTCTTTTTTTATTCGTAGGTCGCTTGCTTGCAAGCAATGTTTTTTTGTCACATAAATTTTATTTATTGAACGTTCCCAGACTAGAGTGAACTGAAGTTGTTTGTCACGAATGATTTTGAAGTGTTTATTTTTTTTATTGGTTCTCGCTTGAGCAGGGGCGTCTCGTATAGTTTACAGTTTTATATTTGAATAGACTGTTTTTGATGACAATACTTACTATTATATTATGCCGATTCAGAACCTTACAAATATAATGTAAAATACTCTGAGTCAAATGAAAATTATTACGTATCGATTTATTATTTTTTGAGAAATCTTTTGATAATGTGTACCGCACTGGGAATGAGTTGTTATGAGCCCGAAACTAATTTAGAAAATTTACGAGACGGCTGCTTATATTACAAGTGTATTGGAAGGCAAATCATTTGGATCATATTTACAGTCATAACTATATGTATGGACGATTTACACTTTATAGCCACTTCTCTAAATACCGCTCTTTCATTACGATTCTGTGATAAGCCAGGATTACATATTGGAGATTGCTTTGTGAAATACCACACAATGAAGAATTATAAATAAACTAAAAATAAGTACAGTATATTCATTATAAATCTATTTTATAGAAATAAAAAAAAATAAAAAATTTACATTTTTTTCACCAATTAAATGTTTTATATTGAAATTATGCTATTTACGGAAAAAAGTCTCGAGTGGGTGGTATGTACCTATAAAAAAAATTTCGAGTGGAAAAGGTTAAATCTTGTGATTTATTCATTGAATAAAAAAAATTGTTAATCAAAGTCTGTATTTAATATTACAGGTGTGGCATGCTACGAAGTGGTGTGGAAAGATCCGGGGGGACATTACAAAGGGCTGGTTTCCGATGATCAGATTGAAAGTTTGTGATTACATTCTATATATCGCACCGTGAGTGTAAAACCAAGGCATCTGAAAATTTCTCAATTTCGAGATTAAATGCAAAACAACTGCAAAAGTCGTGAACTTGATAATGCAAAAGTGAAGTAATTGAAAAAACATGCAATATAATGTAGATATAAACCAATATCATCACTGTTCTGGCAGAAGACACTAATTCGAAAAAATGACATATTGATTTAGTACCAAAATGTTCCTTATTTCAAACTTTACCGTCTGGAAACCTTCTTAATAAATAAACAGTCTTTATTTTAAGGTCATCCTTTTTACGATTACTTAATAAACTCACATGATAGACCATTATTTCAAACATTTTAACAACTTCAAAGTCAAATTACTCAAAACTAATATTCTCCAGTTAGTGTGTTCTGCCAGAACAGAGATGATATTATGGTTTTTTTTTAGAAACTCTATTTCTCCTAACAAAACGAAGACTTCAAACCCTAATATATCCAAAATATGCCTTTTTGCAGATGCCTTGGTTTTACACTCACGGTGCGATATATAAATACCTATATTTTTGATATTTGGACCACATTATGTGCTTGTATAGACCTAGGGAATTATTATTACTGACATCCGCCGCATTTCCAAAATACAATTTAATATTATGACTACCTAGTCATTAATATATTGTGTGGGGCAACAGGTATGATTGCATGTATGGAATTTATAATACATCTCTCTTCGCCGAGGATCATGATCACCCTGAATTGGAGCCATCTTCTGTGCGACCAAGACCTCTGCACCTCTCATGGTTCGCTGCTTCTCTCGGGGCAGAGTAAAGGCAACTCTCGGTAAAATCCTTCACTCTCTATGTTTTTTCCCCTGATTCGTCAACAGGTCACATGTAAACTGTACGTAAAACATTTCACCGTACCACAGTTTGCCGTGAGCTTTCTTATCGGAAAGAGATGACCGTATACATATACGGTCCAATTTTATTACATTCAATATGAACATTAATTCAATTTTCATAGCTGATTTTGGCAAAATTCATGAATTCAAGAATGAAAACCTAACCTAACAAATATAATTTCTTTTATTTTGTTAACTGTCAACAGTTGAAAATGTCCCTCTGAGGCGGACGAAACCGGTCCTAATCTCTTGATTAAAAGTGGAATAAGTACTACAAAAAAAATTGCGTTTTATTAAATAAAAACAACAATAACAAATATAATCCAAATATATCCAGTATATTGGCTATTTTCAAAATTTGTTTGCTGCTGGCTACTGATAAGTGTAAACCGACAAAAACCGTGTTTTATTTAGACATGAATTTTATGTCAGTACTATACGACCCAATAAGGTTGAACGGTCTTTAATATACGGCCATATATTTCCGATACAATATTTCACAGTGAAGTGTGATACGGCGAACTGCATACGTACAAGTTTCTGGACACGTCGTCAACACTGGAGGCTACTCAGAACCACTGGTCTCCAGATTATCGAATCCGCCACGAACAATATGTTTTAAAAACTGTAGAATACCCCTCTAGACATATTTTTGACAGTTGTTCCTTTATTTTGACTGGTTTGTTCTGTGCTCTGTCCAAAAAGTACAAAATATTCGGTGCCAACACCGCACTTCGAAGACATCAATTGCCTTCTGCCCCATTTACTCTCAGTATCATCAGTTGATTGATACTATTGGAAGTGATTATCCCGTTATATTGGTTTTCGATCACCTTATTCAGTTTTAATTTATTAGCTACAGAAAAAAAAATCAAGGTAGTGAATAGTTTTACCACCTCTAATGTGTTCTTTGATTTCCATTTACAGCTGATGAAGATTTGCAGAATCTGTGGACGACAGTTGAGAGACAAGACTTGATGGAGATGGCTTATCCTGATGTTGTTCAATTTTTCATTGATTCCAAAACCAAGAAGTCAAAGAAGAAAACAAAAGAAAAAATTGTAGATGTGAACAAACAGGTGAAAAGAAAGACTAAATCATCAAAAGAGAATTTTTTGGAAAGTGAAGATGTTATGTTGGATATTGATAAAAGTATGAATAATTTGAGTATTGAAGTGTTACAAAAAAATATTAAAACACCTAAAAAGACAGTGAAAAATCCTTCAAAAAGAAAAGGAGACAATTTGGAAGTAAGTTTTAAAACAAAAGCTAAAAGAAATGTCAAAACAAAAGAGATTAAAAGTATTTGTCATAGACAAAAGAAGATAGATGTGTTTCTAGATAAAAAAAAGAATGTGACAAAAGAAAATGATTGTAATGTTGCTAATAATTTACCTTTTAATTCTGATGTTAGAAATGAAATCGTAAAAAGTGTATATCAGAGTCCGTTATTGGCCAGAAAGAAGTATTTGTTTGATAATTTAGACACCACTGCAGATCTTATTAATAATCTAAGTATGGATGATATGTCGGATGACAGTGGTGATATTTCATTTATTATCGACGGCATATTGGAGAGGAAAAATTGTGTTGACGTCGAAAGTGCTTTGAAATACGATTCGCCGTTGAAGGGAAACATACAGAATTTTTCGACACCTGTTAAAACTACAAGTCATAAAAGATTGTCTACGCTTTTTTACAATGATAGATTGTGTACGCGACGCGTTAGTTATTTTTTTGGCGATCTACAATGCGATAATGATGACGCTTTTGAACGTTCTATGGATCTTAAAAACGCTCCAGATGATTCTCCAAATGAAGAAGGTGATAAAACTGTTGATTACATTTACGAATTAAATAAAACCAATGATAAATTCGTTATTACGAATCGTACAAATGAAAATTCTGTGGATAAGAGTAAAAAAAGTAATATGCGTTCGTTAGAAGAACGACTTTTTGGAATAGGTTCGTCACACGTCAGTAATAATGTTGTAGACAATAAAGACGGTTCTCCGGTTAAAAATAATTACGTAATAGATTCTCCAGTAGTTTTTTATACACCGCTCGCAGATAGAATCAAGAAAATGAAGAAGAAGTTATGATAGAATCTTAATTATTGGTTTGCTTATATCATAAAAAATCTATAGCCAAGATGTCCTGAGTATGCTAAGCCAAAAGGGTGTTAGTTAGTTTACAGTTGAAACGAGATTCTAACATAAAAGATATACAACAATCCCTTACAAGGGAATCCGTACGAACAAGATTTAAAGACCTATCACGAGGTTCGAACAGTGAATAGAATGAAGGTATTAAATGTTCTACAATCTGAAATTAACAAGAGGGTTCTACGAATGTTCGGTGGACTATTAATAGATGTAAAAAGGATAAAAGGATGATACAACTTGCTGAAGGGATTTGGAGTTCAGCTTCCTGGCTTCCGGAGGCTCCAGCTAAGGCACGTCTGTCTTCTTCTGTGGTCAGGACTGAGAGAGCTCTCTGAAAAATTCCCTTCTACACTGGCGGTGTCCTTCTGCCGACCATAAAGCTAAATAGTGTGGCCACTTTCTGGCCGGCAGAATAAAGTTGGTTATCTGAACATAACACCAGATAATTGGGAGTTTACTGTAGGTCCAAAATACAGACAGGGTAAAAAACTAAATGAAAAATAACATGTAAATATTACTTTTATTATTTTATTTTGTAACAAATACGTACATTACAATACAGAAATGTTAAAAAAAACACATATCAATAATTTGTTATTGCATGTATTATTTACATAATATATTAAAATGGAATGTCAATATAATAGAAACAGTCATTATTTTATACAAATTATATATCTGTATTTTATAAATTGTTAATTTGAAATAATACACCTTCAGACTGAAAGTTTCAGAGTCCTCCTTTAGAAATAAATAATTATTCACTCAAATATACATAAATACGTTAACACCACCTTGTGTACAGTTCTTTATATTCCATGTTTTTTTTATGTTATCAAAATATACAAATAAAAACAATACTTAGATAAATAAATTTTATATAATAATATGCAATGTTGTTTTTTTTTTATAATACACATTTTTCTATGCAGTACGGAAACTTAATAAATAAAAAAAAATTCAACGCATTTTAAATTATACAATAACATAATGTTATTTAACAAAATTTATCCACATACGTAATTATAACGCCTGTACACATGCATGGATTTACTTGCACCAAATAGTGTGTATTTTAAACTATTGCGATAATAACTGTTTACACATAAAAGTGCTGACTGTCTCGCCAATCTCATTCTTCAAGAGTAAGAGAGACGCGATGTTGTTATTTTATGGTACTATTTGACAGGTCGTGAAAATCGTTTAACCTCAAAATTAGTCTGCGTGGTGTAGTTGGTTTTTTTACTGGTAGGTTCGCAACTATCATTCTACAGCACAGTCCAATTGTCACGTGAAAATTCAGAAGCTACTGAACTTTTTTAATCCATACATGCAATCGTGCGATTTGCACGATAATGCGTATTTACACGTGCATTTTTTTTTATGGCCGTGATAATACGTACTGTCAGCAGTAAATCCATGCATGTGTAAACAGAGTATTAGTACGTCTTCTCCTTGGTGGTTACTATTAAATATAACTAAAATAATGGACAGATTTATATAAAAATATTTATTTAACATACTCAAAACTATAAAAAATGGCATGTATGCATTATGTATTATCAATAATAATATAATATTGTTCAGTATTTCATAATGAAAAAAAGATATCAATCTAAACAAATAAAAAATGATAAATTAATTTTTAATTTATTACACACTAGCTAACACTTTATAAAAAAATATTTTAAATTTATGTTTTTTTAACCGGTTCTATGCCTTCAGCGATCTTGCTCTATTAGGCCGTGATCGACAGGCCGCACATACAAATTTCATGAGTTATCTCGTCCGACTTTAAACTCAAATTACTAGCCTCTATCAATTGATTCGCATAATCTAAAAAATTAAACACACAGTGACGTCTGTTTGAATAATTATGAAATACAAAGCCACAAATTATCGGTATTACAGTAATTTTGGTAAGAATTTCGTTCTACATTTTATGTGTCATTAAAATCTGCGGCCTGTCAGATACTGCCATAGTAATATCGTGAGGCATAGAAAAGGTTAATGAAACAAAAAAAATGTGTTTTTATGTACGTATAATAATGGAATGCTCCTAATGGAAATAATCGTTGTATATTTTTTGCATGTCCCAAGAGCAATACAATATGTCTTAATATTCTTTGAAAAATGCCCTAAAAATTATTCATTCATAACAAAACTTGGTGTTTGTAAAGTCACAATATGAGATTTTTACATTTACATTGCGTGTGACTTCCACAGTTAATTGTTATTGTAATATATTTTGTTTTTTGGGCTTTCACTATGTACTTTTTGTTGTTCTTTCCCCGATATTTGAGACTCATTATAGAAGTTATCCAAGTGATCATGTGGTAAAATGTCTTTCAGTAAAATACAATGACCGGATCTGGCATTTATAGTCTCAATTAATATATAGTTATTAATTACATGATTTTTTTACACGCAAGCAATATTAGACATACACTGTCAGCTAACCTAACATTTTTCAATACATTTCAACGACATTCAAATTCATATATCCAATAATACACTTTACCGCATCATCTTTTGAGAATCTTTTCTGCAACGAGTCCAAAACATTGAGGAAGAATACACAGTGAGAGCCCAAAAATATTGAATATAAGTCAAGAAATACCAAAGGCCCTCGGGTAAACCATACATTGATTGACGTAGAGTTATGTTTTGGCAAGTTGTTGTGATTAAGTTGGGATCTGACCCGTCTGAAGGTATCTGCGGAGTTCCTCTTGCGTGTCGAAGATCATGACGGGGAACGGCGAGCCGGGAACCAGCTTGCCCGCCCATTTCACTTCCACTCGGTAATCGCCAGGTTCCGTCGGGTCAAACTGGAAGTTAAAATTTAATTTTCTTACCATGTCGTTCACTTCGGGCAGAGAAAAGAAAATTATCTATTTTTTACAAATGCCTTCCCATCATTGATTTTTATTTTTCTTATTTTTCAAACTATCTTGTATATGTTACGCCGAATGTGCGAAATTGAATATTACATGAAATGGGCAAAATTTTGCCTAAATCATGAAAAATGCAAGCTCGTTGCTTTATTCATGAATTAGACAAAATATATGGAGAGTGCGTGAATTCGGCAGTAATTTTTCTGCCTAGTTCATGTATTGGACAAATTAGATAGTAGCTCCGGTGGTATTTTTTGCAACTAAACTAAATGTATCAAATGCTCATGCATTGGTCAAAATGTACATATATTATCTGGTGGTGTTTTTTGCAACTAATCAAACTAAACAAATGTGTCAAATGTCATTGATTATAATATAAAAATATACCAATCAATAACTACAATGACGTTCGTATCCATTTTACTATGCGCAAAAAAAATCTAGAACTATAATATGATAACGGAAGAATTTTATTGAAAAGTATTTTCAAAGTATCAATCGTGCAATGGTCGATTGAATGTTTGTGATGTTTGTTGACACTTGATAGCTAATCTCAAATTGGACATTAATAAAACCATCCGTATTAAATTTACTTTTTCTTCTGTCATGTTGACAGTTCAAGAATTCCATACCCTGGCGAATTCATGTACTCAGCAGAAAATTTACCTAATTCATGAATAAGGCAACAGGCTTGACTATTACATGATTTAGCCAAAATTTTGCCCATTTCATGTAATAGTCAATTTCGCAGTTTCGGTGTAACATATATACAAAGAATTTTGACTATTATATAAGGAGTCTTAGGCTTCGGCCACATCAAAGTGCTTCGCTTAGTGCTAAGCTAGGTGGTATGCTTGTCTACTAAAAACACTACTGCCCCATTGGACGCTACGTGCTTAGGTACAAATTCAGTTGACATTTGGGAGCGCTCAAGTGAACAACGATGTCACTCTCAAAACTAACCAGAAAGCTTCTTCTCACAGAGAATTTAAGTTTAAAATTTCGAAAGTCTCAAATTCGAACTTGTTGGGTGCATAATATCAATTCATCTAGAAGTACTCTTGGAGAGTTTCAACTTCTCTACAAAGAATTTCGGAAATATGATGAAAAGTTTTTTAGTTATTTGAGGATGAACCAGGAAACATTTGACTTATTGTAGGGCAAATTAAAAGAGACATTACAAAAGGATGATACGCATTTCAGATGTACAACACCCGAGGTTTGTTAGATGGGTTCCACAAAGGCTCTCAACAAACCTCGGGTGTTTTTTATAAACTGCCCCTATTAAAATTTTCTCCATTTTGCAAAATCACTAGGTGACACAATAAAATTAACCAACACGTCTGTTCGCCGGGAGACTCACTAGGTGACTAATAATCACATAGCGAGGCGCGAAGCTTGCAGTGTGGCCATTGCGATAGTATAGTGTGCGTCCATTCGCTAGGATATGTCACCTAGCTCGTAACATGGCACTAAGCATCAAGCAAGGCACCTACTTGTGTGGCCTTGGCCTTATATATACCATTTCTATTAATGAAATTTAAACGCATTTACCGAGCAATTAATGAAACGTGGCTAAATCGATAATCTGGTACCTACAAGATGTTCAACCAACTCACCTTGCAGAGTATAGTTCTGTCTTTCTGGCTTTCCCTCTGCATTTCGACCCTGAAGGCCCCCTTGGGTCCTCGCACGCGCACGGTCAGCTGGCCGGCGCCCGCACCCCGTGTGTCGCAGATGAAGCGCGACTGGAATGTCGCCAACACCCCCGCTTCAACACCCGGCCCGTACACGCGGACCTATTAAACAATTTTAACATTTCAATTTGACATTTCACATATTGTAGTATCAAAGCAGACATTTGAATATAAAATTTACCTGTGGAAAGATACTGTCTCCTGAAAATTTGACATTTGATCTATTCGACAAATGAATACTATTATAGTGACAGTATGTAAGGTCAGATGCAAAGCATGGGAAGAAAACAGAACCATTAAATTTAATATTCCTTGACGACATTTTGCGTTTATTAGTACTAGCGCCCATAACAGAGTAGAAGCTCAAGGCTTACCTCTCGTTCAATGTGTCCATATGCACCACCTAAGAAATAAGCCTAGACAAAAAAGATGTATGTAGAAGAAAGTAATTTAATCCTAGTGTCAAGAGTAGAGAGGCGTGCGTAAGTCCTATGTCATTGAAAGCAATTTAAAAAATAATTCCTTTGATAGTGCTGAAATGGGAATGTGTTGGATCTGCTTGGTGTGCAGGACTGGTCGGAGACTGCTGAAGGCCGGAGAGAATAGAGAGGAAGGGGGTCAATTCAGAATGTAGCGCCATTGGTAAATTGAAGAAGAATTTAAATATAATCGGCATTCATCAGTGGGCATAGTTAAATAAGGCAGAAAGCGTGGTTTAGAGGTGCCTTTGTAATATTATAATATATAAATTAAAATTTTGCAAACTGTGTTTTTGTTAAAAAGCATTTTTAACAAAATGTTGGTTGTTTTAACCTTTGTCAGGCGTTTGGTCAAACTTTGCTGTTGGGGGTGCCACTACCGCAAAGTTTGGAAACAAAGAAAACACGCGAGCAGACGGCGTCGCAAATTTGTGAAGTGAAACAGCAGAAACATTCGTCCTTCTGAATAAACACAATCATAGAGAAATATTTATCACTAAGAGCAGATGCAGAGATGTCGCGGTTAAATTAACTTAACTACGGGGCAGATGCGTAAATGTACACAAGTCTCGCCCCTTACTAAATAGTGTCAGAATTGAGAAACGCAAGTGGTAGATGTAAAAATAAGCAAGTAAATTGTACACAGAATTCAACTAATTATAATTACTTGTAGATTTCAATATTGCGTAATATACTACCAATGCAATATTTAGACAATCATTATATTTCAAATAATGGTGTACAAAATCGAAACCAAATGCTCGTTTTCTACCATTACTTTCGCGCTTGGACAGCTATTAATAATTGAAATAATTTCATTTTCGAGTGCAAGCATAGAGTGTTTTAGAATAAAATATTACTGTAAAATTTTCGATTTAAGGAATGTTAAATTTGTGCACAGAAACGTGTTTTGCCATTTTGGCAGATTTGCTTCGGCTGCATAATTACGCAATCATTTAATGGAGGAGAAAATATTGCTGTCGTACTTCAAATAATAATGTCTGCGACAGTTGTTAAATATTATTAGGATAAAGTATATTTAATAAAAAAATATAAATAAAATTGCGAGATACATTTTGATTGACGGAATTTCAATTTACAGACAAGAAACTAAATTTTCAGTAGGTCTGAAGGCCAATTCTTGAATGAAGCAGTATTGCCGGTTGCACAACCTAAGCGCAAACCTACTACAACGAAGTATATTAAATGTCAACCGGTGGTGTCGGGTACAGTATGCAATTTAGTATACACGCTTTGCCGGTAGAGGCGCTAGTAACTACCCGTTTGACTTTGACATATTATTAAACGTCAAAAATTTGTACGTAGTGAGCAGGCTGTTATTCTATTTTTTCTATTACCGCTGAAAGTATTATTTTGAGTGTAAATTCTCACTTAAATATTTATTGTGATTTTGTAATACAGAAACACACATGTTTGTTTGCAAAATACAACGGAAATTCCGTGTTGTAATATTGTTATATTGTAGACGTAACTAGCCTGTTTAAAGATTAATTGGCTACGTACTTCAACAATGAATGATTTAATCATGCAATGTTAACAGTAAGTACTGATTAAATATGAAGTCATTACCAAAATGGATAAAAATGTTATTTAATTTCTATGACATTCACAAACGATCCGTTTTGGCATGTTTACTTTCTATCTTACTCTAACGCATGGACATGAGGTATAAGCATGCTGAATGCTTTCTCACTCGCACGTATTGATGTCATTCGAAGCTCTACACACTCAATATCTCCTATAAAACTAAAAATTTTACATGCTTCAGTTAAGCGGTGTTTTTTACTGCTTCGTTCGTGAA
Source organism: Rhyacophila brunnea (assembly GCF_057557595.1). NCBI lineage: Eukaryota > Metazoa > Arthropoda > Insecta > Trichoptera > Rhyacophilidae > Rhyacophila > Rhyacophila brunnea. Next base: position 20,757,912 of record NW_028232904.1, on the reverse strand, counting down.
TTGCCCTTCTGTTCTGTTTCATTATTATTTGTATGAAATTTAAAATGAACCCGAAATTCAATTGACATTCAAACATATAATATACAATACTTTTTACACTCTCATTTTTCAATTCTGCCACTATTAGGTGGTGTCGCATGCCTGAGTACAGCTAAGCATCCGTCGCTAATATATTGTATTATCAAAAAAATAGAAAGGAAAGATTAGTTGAATCCAAAGAGTTTGGGCTATAACTAAAGGAAGTCTTATGAGTTTTTAGTATTACAATACTACATAGTGTGATTGAATTGGTAGCCATAGAAAAATTAATATTCTGTAAGTCGGTGCATTGAAATATGGCAGTATTTCTATTATGGCTGCTATTTTGATGTTTCGGTAATACACATAATAGATTATTATTACATACCAATTCTCTGGGGTTGTTAATTTAAATATTCTTAATAATGATAGTTTAGTTATTTGGCAGTCTATCTATTTACAATAATTGACACAGTCTCGTCGGTCCCTATTAAAAAAGTCGGATCTGAAATTTTGTCATTTTCGGATTATTACGTTATTTAAACACTAAACATTTATACCACAATCACAGTTTTTTTTGTTTGCTTGAAAAATTTCGAGATATTCAAGTTAAAAATGACGGATCTACTGAGAGTGTCCGAATAACAATGTCGGTTCTTACCAACCGACATTGTTGGCTGGGCGTGGGTGAGCAAGATGCGTCGGATCTGACAATTGCTGCTATGTTCACCGGACAGATGGATGTTTTTATAAACGTTTAGAAAAGTTTCTATAACCCGTATTTTTATTCATTATGGCAAGCAATAGGTCACAAAGGATATTTGATGAAACATCTTTGATTGCTCGTACTGAAAAATAGCATTTTGCAGATCCGACTTTTTTAATAGGGACCGACGGTCTGTCCTTTCACATACTATATCTGCGTTATTATGTGAACGTTTTGGTTTTGGTACAAGTCGACCACATTAATTTGAAATATATCCTAGTAATAAATAATAAAAGTACTATTCTTCATTAAAAAATCCAGTTACAGTGAAGAAATGGATTCAGATACTGTATTCTATAGATGTGTAAGGAGACTTATGCAAGAGACACATTACAATTATGTCATATTACAGTAGGCTCACGCCATGGACAAAAGGTAGATTTACTTGATATTTAAAATGTTCCCTTAGCACATTTTGATCCGAAAATGAATAGTGTCTGCAAAAACTGCCAAAATATATTAGAACCACATTAAGCTCACCTCACGTGTTTTACGCCACACCACCAACCTCATCTGTGATTTCACACATTTTCGAATCAGATAAGTAATATCTTTGTTTTTAATGGTGATGAAACGGATACATGAGGTGGCTATCGACGGTAGTTTATCATATTTATGTATTAAGGCAGTTAACTGTTACAATAAGTTAACCGTCTAAACTGTCAAAAAGTGCTATGTTTAACCAGCCCCTCTATTGACTGTGTTGACTTTTATAGCGAGTTAGACAGTTTAGACGGCTAATTTATTGTAACAATTATAATACCTCAATACATAAATATGATGAAGTGATGATATTTATCACGTTAGCCTTCGATAGCCGTCTTGCGTATAGAATAGACCCACTGGTATAAACAAACCACATAAGTGTGAAGTTTAATATTTTTGACAGAGAATATGACATAGTTAGAGCAACGCCGAGCAATAGAAAACAATGTCATAGGCTTCATGTAAGTGCAATCGAAAGTTCATCGCGGTGCGGTATTCGCGTATTCATGGCGGTAGAAGAAATCGCAATTTCAAGGTTAAGTTGTTCCACTTATAGTTCTAGCATGTAAGCTCACATGACGTGATGGTAATGTGTTTCTATCACTATGCTCTCATATTTCAATTCATTCAATCGATTATTTTTCCAGTGCAGGGAAAGCATGTTTTCTAATTTATTAATAAAATAGTTTGATGTGAAATTATCTGACACAGACACATACTGGAACTTATTGATAATATTATAGACTTGCGGAAGTAGCAGACATACCTTGGAAGCATCAGGAGCACCTGCAACCCGCAACTGGAATGGCGAGCCGGTGACGTGTTCTCCGGCGTATTTGACAGTGAGCTGATGCCGTCCGGCTTCTTGTGGTTTCACGTTTAGAGTGAACGTTGCGTCACCGTGTTCGTATAACTCGCAGTACGCTACTTTGCGGGGACCTATAATTATGAATTTACCAATTAGCAATGTCCAGAAATATAGTTTTTTTTTTATTAAAGACAGAATAATAGATAAGATATTAGTAAGCAACATTCTTAGTTTTTAGAACAGCCTCAACTCCATCTGTACCTAAGTGGTCACTTTCCAGCTCAGTACCTCAAGTAAATTGCAGTCATTGATAGCTCTAAACTGACTTGACGCTTGATATTTTTGCGCGAAGTGGACGAGGCGGTGTAGGCGTCGCCATGGTAACAATTTTATAATAAACATAGGAGGTAATTATTTACACACATCTAAATACTTCTAGGCGATACCATGGTAATAAACATATATAAATATAAATGTCCGATGGTGACTCAGCTACACATAGGACAATGATGCCTCTTCGCATCGTTTTGGATCATATCGCTTCAAACCGTATCGCGATCGCGTTCGCATCGACTTTGCCCAGTTAGGAATGAATAGTAACTGACCTGTACAATGCGCAGTGAGTTCTCCGGGTCCCGCCCTCCGAGTGTCGATCCAGGATCTGATCTCCTTGCCGACCACTCCCTGTGACAGTCCCACTCCAGAGCATGTCACCAGTGATGCATCAGCTCCGCCCGAAACCACAACCGACAGCGGGCATCCTGGGGATAAGAATCATTTTATGAATTCCTTACTTGCATTTAAAATGTGATGATTACTTGACTAATTATTAATGAGAGTCAGGACTCGAAAATGTTTGGGAACCTGTGATTGAGACCTCAGCTTGTATTGATTTGAGTTTTGTACTATTCCATTTGAGTAATTTTTTGCAATTTGGGTTTCACCTTTCGGCATCTTCAGGCACTGTCATCAATGGCAAATACATACCGACAATGAATAGAGTTAACTATTGTTTATTTGCCATTGGTGAGCGCACATAGTGCCTGAAGATGCCGAAAGGCGAAACCCGGGTCGTAAAAAATGACTCAAATAAAATACTACAAAACTTAAATCAATTAGAATTTAAATTCAAATTCCATCAAGTACCCTCTATCGAAAGTATTAATTATTTTTGTATAAAGATTTTTTGACAGCATTAAAAATAAAATACCAATTAATGCAATGGTCTTCTTGTTGACCGCAGAGTTTGGAATCTAACTAGCTTCCATAAGCTGAAATCTACACTTCACTATCTTCGGTGAAATGTCAGCATATTAATTGGTAATTGGCTCATCTAATGAATACCCACAAACCTTTGACGAGGCGATTGTCCCACATAACTCTTAGGAGATAGTGACCAGGGCTGGGCGGTGTGTAGGACGCCCGCCACAGCGCAGGACCTGACTTGAGAAGGGCGACACCGACACTGCGAGACAGCGAACGGGATTGCAGAGATACTTCGGGTGCACCGCCCCCCGCTTGAGAACCGTCTGTAAATATAGAATCACAAGTTTAGTCACAGATGTTGGTAGTATATAATAAATGACAGTGGCGAAGGGTGAAAGAGGTAGGCTGTGGAGATCTGATAAGAAGAACACACTTGTCATGTATACCTTACGAGAAATAAGAAGATAATACGATATTAGTACTACACACTAATAAATGACAACGACACACTAATTTAATGAAACTTCAAAAACTCACTGACGACATAAAATTAAGCGATCAGTTGAAATTACATATTTTTTCATTTATACACATCAAAAATCATTAGATAAAAGTTCTTTTTATTTTTAAGAACAGTCTATATTTATTAATATTCGATTAAACACCATAGAATTAGTTTGGGTTTTAGGCTCTGCAATCGGAGCTTACCTTAGTTCATACAATTCGATAAGACTGGGCGGGGCTACGTAACGTAAAGTCCATATGAAAAAAATTGAGAATTATTTGAAACATAATCCGACCTTTATTTACGTAAAGACAGATGGCGCGCGCTGTGGTATATTTTTTAAAACCTTTGCAGATTGCTTTGTAATTATCTGTGTAATATCGAGGGTATACTGACAGAAAGCATTAACTGATTAAAACAAGTTCTGAGATAATCACAAAAAGGACTTCAATTTTTTTTTCAAAGCGTTCTCCAAAGTAGATTTTTTTATGATATAAAAACATTTTTTCTACATTATAAAGACTAACCTTTATGGCAGACATAATATACGACATATTACAAGTCCTGTATTTTGTATACGCAGAACGCATTAGGTCATTATCATGCTTTCTATCAGAATAAAAAAATAACAATATGATTTAATAATGTTTCTATTTTCTCACCATTATATCCTATGCCTTTGTGCGTTTTACCAGGACGTAGAGCGTAAAATTGTATTCATTTTGGCATTTAAAACAGAAAAACAGCAAAAACTGAAATAATGCGTTCTGTCAGTATACCCTCGATATATTCCTACACATACACACATACGGCATCTCTCATTGGCAAAATAAATTATTTTATAGAATATAATAATCAAGTGATTAGGATATAAATAAGTCAATATGGAAGAACTTCAAATAATCGCCTAGTATGGAGTCTTCGCCACACATAAATGAAAAGTTTACGATGAAAACAGCTATTCATATATAAATAGATATTAGTAAATAGTCAGATTCGTGTGTAGCAAACTTCATACTTGTGCTGATAACAATTTATGCGCATTTATTCTATACACAAGACTGCTATTGAGGGTAGTTTTTTCAATTTTTGTATCGAAGTATTAGCACTTATTGTACCAATTACAATAAGTTAGCCGTCAAAACTGTCTCTCTCGCTCTAAAATTTAAGACAGCCAAGAGAGGTGCTGTTAAAACATAGCACTTATTATAACAATTACAACTATCTTATTGTAATTGTTACAACTTCGATAAAAAAAATGTAAAACTATCCTCGATAGCTGCTAATAGCAGTCTTGTGTATAGAATAGATGCGATGGAATTAAATTGGTTTCAGTGAATCTAAAATTACACTGCAATGATTGCAGTTTTTGCGCAATAGTAATAAGTGACGTTTGCGACAAATGCATCTAATTTAAACAGTAGATGAGTCGTTTTTTGAGGCTCCTTGTACAATCATGGTTTCCCAAAGTGGGCGCTACTGCCTCTTTGTGGGCTCTGAAGCAACAGCGGTGGGGGTCATTGAGAAGCAAATATCCAATAATAAAACACAATTCATTTGACTATACAGACATAGTCACAGTCATGTCACATACAAAAGCAAACACTTAATTCAAATTTCGTAATTCAAAATTATTTCAGCGTCCTGGCATATAAAAATATTTAATAAATTGTAATAAAGTACACTATTTCATGAGCCAGTCATTGAAAATTGTGACAGAATTTTCGTAAAACATCATAAATTACTTATTTTAAAAGGTAATAAAAATAATCCTGACATTTTATGACCCATTAACACACACGGCACCGGAAATTTGGGAGGCACATCTATGATCGTAAACAATATTGATGAAAATAAAAAAAAATAAAATTTTTAAATTTTAATATTTTTCCCCCATACATTTCATAATTCGTAATTCAAATTTAATCTTCAAAAAATGGGCGTGGTGATGGTTTTTCTACAACGTTTTTTTTTAGATAAAACAATTTTAGCCATCTTCACGACCAATCGATCCAATTGTAAATATACTAACCAATGGTAAAGTGAGCTTGCTCCTGCACGTGAGCCGCAGCTAATCCCCTGCCAGCGAGCAGAACTCTCTCAGCCGGTCCTTGAGACCCTGTCTGGGTTGCAGATACTGGGCTTATAGGTGCCGATGCAAGTTTTGGAACGCCTGGAACAGATGCCCCGGAGTAACAGAGTTCTAGTGGCAGTTCACCGCTGGCGCCATCCGAACCGTTGAGGGAAACAACAGCTCGACTGTTCACTGTCTCCACCGCTGGAAATATAATAATCGGGTGAGATAATAAATAAAGAGGTGATGCAGTGTGCTATTGCTACCAAACTAAAATGACAGCTAGAGCTGTTATCTGATTAACACACTTAGCGGAACTGCCATTCAAGGTGCTATTTCATAATAAACACATAGAATACATCATAGCATTTTTACCATAATTTTGCAAAAGTTTAGAGTTAGGTGTTATGTTAGAGAATATACTGGCTGATGATGAAAAATAGTTCACACAGGTAAAGAATTAATTTATTTTTTATATTATATTATTTATAACCATGTACTTGCTTTTTCGTAGAAGGTGGTTGAACAATCAATATTGTGTCCTCACCGGGATCGAACCCAAAGCTCTCGGATGGAAAGCCAGCACTGTGTCACAAGATTCGCTAATTTCTATTTTAAGCACCCATACTTTCTCTAGTATCTTTTAATAATCAGTAAAATGATGGATTTTTGTACTTACGGACTTGTCGGCCATTGACCAAGCATTCCAGTTGTCCCGGTCCTGCGTTTGAAGTGTCGAAAACCAGCTTAGCTGGGATCCGAACCCGGCCCGCCTCGTCCAAATGGAGCCCCCATCCGCCAACCAGCGATACTTGTGATGTGTCTATAACCTACAAAATAAACACAAGAATTGACTGAGTGAATCTAAATCTTCTGTTGAAATGCAGGCAATGTCTTTATATAAAATATAAATTATAACACATATGGTATTTTATCATACCTTAAGATCCCATGGACTTCCCGGCAATGGGCCCTGTCTGGGACAACTGACTCTGACCTCATACTGTCCGACATACAACGGAATGTAAGTGCACCTCCATTCGGCGGTGTTGGACGAAGTGTTGTTCTGCGATGACACCACGCACTCCACTATCTGACCGGGACCGCCCTGTTCTTCTGACCACGAGAGCCGTTCAATCTGAAAGGAGTAGAGATTAATGGACCATTGAAGAAGTGATAAGTAGACAAGACAAATTGACAGAGGGTGGAGTAGTGTTATTTTCAACATATCCACTCCAAATGGGAGCAGTACTAGAAAACCTATCATGCCATTTATTCTGGTTCAACCAGGTACAACCATATTAACCAAGAGGCCCCTAAGTTCAATCCACCAACCATTTTTTTATAATATCCTGACAAAACTGTTACATATTATTAATAGCCTTATTTGAGGCTCTAATTCCAAAAAGCGATAAGTCCACATTTGGTCAAAATCGAGAAAAAAATACGTAAGTATTCTTTGTATAATTTTACACAATATGTATTGATCTGTAAATTCCAAAACGCGACATAACCTTACGAAAAAAAATTATTTTAAGTCTCGATTTATTACAAAAAGCGCCAAGTCCGTGTTTCATATTACTTAAAGCTTGGTTGATTTCGCGCGTGTTTAAGTCAACCAATAAGGGAACGTTCAATATTGAGGGGCGTCTCCCATGCTGTAGCATCTGGTAAAGTCATGGCAGTGCCACGGAAATATGTGTCTTATGCGGAGTGAATTAAAAAGTGAGGTACAAATAGCGCTACATCCAATTTTATTTTGCCTATATTTAATTACATTTAAGATTTTATCGACTGAAACAATTTGCCATTTGGTTCTAATTTCAACATAGAATACAACGGAAAAAATAATCTCATGTTAAAACAAATAATTGAAGCTTGAAACATAAAAACGTTGTTTCCCGCAAATATCGAATTATGGACTTTCACTTTTGACGCCTCATATATTATAGTGTATTAACGTATCTACATAATAAATTAATTATTGATAGCCATTCTAAAAAAAGACAATCTTATGACCTTCTAACTCCTTCAGTATCAGAAATTAATGTACTTATATGGAAGCAGCAGGCAAGAGTACGCGATTTGATAAATAATGTCAAAAAAAAACAAAACAGTTTATCAAATACATTTTAATTTCAATCATACACATTGTTTTCTGATCAATCGATCAAGTCACGTTAAAACAAATAATTGAAGCTTGAAACATAAAAAGTTGCTTCCCGAAAATATTGAATTGTGGACTTGTCGATTTTTGTAATTAGACGCCTCATTTATGCAGCCTTTTATCAAAATTTAAATTCCTAACTTTTTCAGTTTTTCATAGACAATATAGCCAGGCTACCGAGTTCTTCTTGAAGTGCTGTTAACCTCAGATATGTCAACACCACAGAACAGATTAATAAGATAGAAATGCAAAATCCAGTCGCCATAGAGCAAGACTTTTAACGACACTGACGTAAATATTAAAAATAACATCATCTTTAACATGTGTGTAAGTTTACCGTATATTTCTCCACACACGTGGCGAAGGGTGGAGATAGGTTGTTAGATCCAACACAAATAGTGCACACTAAATTTTGTCAGTCAAACGTCCTATAGCCTAACCTACCCTAGCCCAGCCTACCTCCACCCTTTGTCACTGATATTGCTATAGTAAATGATTACCTGGACATGAGGTTGTACGTCCGGCGATATGACAGTGAATGCAGCTTCTTTGCCAACATGCGCCGCTTGAAGACCAGCCCCTAAGGCTCGGGCTCCGGATACGCCGTTCGATGAACTTCCTCCACCCACCACTCCCAGAGATAAGGGACTACCCGCTACACTCACTCCTGGAATAAAAAAATAGGTATTTGTGTTTATGAACACAAATGTCACTATAATATATTGGCTTTACAATCCAATGTGGATCTTGGCTACCTCACGAAGAGTTTTTAATAGATTTTTTTATGAGATATGGATGTTAGCCACTTTCTCAACCTACTAAGTCCATGGTCTGGATTTAAATACACATTGCAAAACCACATGTAAATTCGCCCGGATCCAGGATTTAAACCCAAGATCGACCAACGACTATATGCGGACTCTTCACCACTCATCCATCGCAGACACCGAATCAGTGACAAACTAGAGATATTCATTATCAACGTGGATCAATTCATTGCCGGATGAAGATCTCCTAAAAAAAGAAGATATTACCACAAATAGCAAGAATCATTTGTGATTTGGGGGAAATGCGCAGGTGTCGCATAAGTATCATGACATATGGCCGGCATTCCCCATTCGCTGTGCGTCCCACCTCTGCGAGACAGACAGGCAAGCAACACCCGTGGAATTTCCAGAATATCCTCATACCCAGCTACATTTTTGCAGCCTCTAGTAATTGTCGTGTGCAAAGAGCCTTAAGCGATTGTTAATTACATGATAAAAAAGTAAATGATCTATATTATGTATATTACTCACCTCCATAAGTGCAATATATCCTATAGTGTCCGGGCATCGTCGGTAGGAGTTGAACGAGATGCTCTCCATCTCCTTGTGGAGTGATATCCACAGCCAAGTTCTGTCCCAAGGGACTTGTAGCTGTCACGTCTAATTCCGCTAACCCGGCTTCCGAATGGTTCACTGTAAAGATAATAATATAATATATTTTTTGTTTCTCATCGGGGGTCTTCGAACACAAAAGAAACTAATGGATTATTAGGCAGACAGGAAATTATAGAGGTCATCAGTCAAATAAAATGGCAAATGGCCGGAGAAATGGAGTCTTACAGTGGTATCACCCGTCAACCCGCTGGATTTACGAAGTAATAAATTTTGTCAAAAATACACGGCAGCAAAGAATTACAGACTAAAAAGAGTGTGGGCTTTTATGTGAGACCTTCATTTAGCAAATTGTTACAGTTGTTAAATTGAGTTCGAGAAAAAGTTTCGAAAAATCGAGGTTATACTGTAATTATATCCATAGTACCTATAAAGATAAAACTGAAGTAGATGGAAAGATGTTTAACTACGATTCCGCCAGTCGGGGGTTCAAATCCTACAGCCTGGACCAATTTACTAATAATTGTCGAACAAGGACTTCTTGTCCACGTGTTAAAACTGTGAAATAACTAGCCCCTCCTGTGCAGTTAATCACACTTCCGTTTTCGAATGAGAAATGCCCCCCTAATTTATCATTTCCTTTTACGCTTCCGTGGTGTACGGATCTATCAATTTACGTAATTTGATGCTTTTTCTAATAAAAATGTGTCAAAAACGATCAGGAATGATATTAAAATTATTATTATGTAGTAAACTTTTGGTTTATTGCGAAGAAGAAAAGGAGTTGCATTTAAAAGGAAGCCGATACATTATTTAAACACGTGTTGCTGCCATGTCAGGTACGTCACTGAGAAGTCTCCTATAAACGACTACAGCTACTTCCTGTTATCGACGAGGTGTTGTTGTAGGACAGTAGGTACTCAATTTTTGCTATAAAGACTAGATTAAAGGTGTATGACCAGTTTTAGTGGCACATAATACATAATGTCTACACATATTTTTTTAATTAATTCGTAATTAAACTAAACTTAAATTTTAATTAAACTGTCTAGTGTTAGAACGTGAAATCCATAGCTTTAGAGATGGGCACTTTGCATCTACTCGTTATGCGGAATCATACTTACATGTGAATGTAATAGGCGTGTGTACGCTGACATTTCCTTGTGGTATGTTTCCCAGCACGACTTTGGCTGGCTCAAACGAGTGGCAGGTGAAGGGGCTTCCAGACACAGCTTTCGACAGATGGAGAACCTCTGAAAGAATTAAACAAATACATTCATATTAATGATATTCAAGAAAACTCTTCTATGGCTTGAATAAATGAAAATGGGTTATGAGGACTATTAGATTAGATTAGTTATATGACTCATTACGATGGCTGCTAAACGCAACCACAGATCGCAAGAGGTAGTCTTGGACATGAGGATATTTTAGATGGAATGCAGAGGAGGTATCGCACACCCATTGCAGATTCATTTGTAGCAAACATAACAATTTTTTGCTCCAAGATTGATTTGTGCAGTCCTGCATCGAGGTAAAAACGACTTGAATTAGTGCTACAAATGTAAATTATTTTTTTATATAATGATCCATTATTATTAATTTGAAATATTTAGATGAACAATCACAAAAAATCTCATGCGACAGTATGTCGTACGAACATTATAACTGAACGTCGCCTGTTGAAACCGGCCATCTTGTTTAAAAGCGGCATTTTTCTATGTGATAATGCTTCAACCAGACCGAACCGATTTAGTTTGTTGATGGCTTGAATCTAAGCGGTGTGAACAAGAACAAGATTTGCTCAGTTTGATGGCTCAGTTCCATAGTACGATAAATCAAAAATTTCAAGTTCTAAGTTATGTTAGCCATTATATTAGTATATCGCTCCTCTTTAGATCCACAAAATTACAACTCGAAAAAATTACTAGTTGTCCTCATAGGGCTGATGTTTTTGTCACTTTTCTACAAGTCAGAGTAGGTGCGTCAAAACTTTCATTTCATTCAAGCCATTACTCAAAACTACTAATTCCTAGTTGTAGCACTATGAAACTGAGCCACCGGTATATTGCCTCAACAATCCACTAGTATAATAGAATAGTTTTTGTATTGTTTGGAAATCTATAGATTATGTAATATCATAGTTTTTTCACCTATCGTGCATTGTCCCACTTGGGTGACAGTGAATTCAGCTTGAAGTTGGCCGGATTTGGTTTGGTAGCATCTGTGGATAATAAAAAATTTCACATTGTATATAATATAATATCAACTGTGATAAGCCAAAAAGGCGTTAGCGACAATCACTATTCAGGAAAGCAAAACGACTAAAAAAATCTTATGAAGTTATTCAAAAATTATTCTATTTTTACATGCCACATTGTGAATGAATTAAATTGACAGTTAGCTGTGTCTACAATACGTAAAAAATTGAATTGAATGATTACCTGACGGGCAAGGCAATTCCTCCGGGGCCGGAGACGACAACGTCGAATTCCCTGGCTGGTCTTCCCAGAGTGTCAATGCTGAACGAACTCACTTGACCCACTTTGGCTTGGTATAGTCCCAAACCTGATGCTGTCACCTGTAAAATACAACATTGCAATGGTTTGTATCATGAATGACATGCCTAAAGATAAGTAGCCAAAAAAGATAGCCTCACCTTTACGTGAGAAATGTTTGATCTAGTACTATTCCAGTGAGACAACTGAATATGTATTTATTGTATTTTACTGTTCTGATCGAAAATTCTTACCTCCTGTCCAACAGCTGGGGGCAGGACGTTAGGTCTGAGAGGTCTCCTGGAGACGGGGACCCCATTGTAGAAGAGGGTGACAGTGTGTGGCGCGGCACGGCTGGGGTGGTAGACCAGCTCGTGGCGAGCGCCTTGAGACCGGACCGAATGCGGCACGCTTGAACCACCGCATCTAACCAGAGCTGTCAGCACGCCTGACCCTGCGTCTGCTACTGATACTGGAATAACAAATTAAAACATTCAGCTAAATTTTTCCAAAATGCTGATAGTAGAATGAATCCAGCTGATTTATAAAAAAAAACGATGTCTTTTCAAAAATCGAAAAGTAAAAACGCCCACGATAGACTGCATTCTACTTCAAAACACTGACCTTTCGGTTGACAGGATAGCATGTTACCAAATGCACCATTGAGGCCATGGCGAATGTGAAAAATTTTAAGTACACTTTGTATAATACAACTACTTGACTAGGTGGATTGCTTTGAGTATGTGTCAGCCGGCAAACCCTGTAAATCGCTCGACTCAAAACAACAAAGATAAAATATAATACCTACATATTATTACCTACCTACTTTGGGTAGATATTTACTTTGTTTTTAACGAATACATATTTGTCACAAAGACTACGTAACTGATGAATAGCTTTGTGAATATGTCTGGCATATACCCTTCTATGTGTACACTGTACATGAATCAATTGACAGAACTACAAGAAGCAGACATAACTTTAGTAAAAAAAATGTTAGCTTTACTATGGGAAATATTGAATCTTTCAATAATTCCAACAGTGAGTAAAGAATAAAGGAATAGAATTTATATGAATTAAACATTGCTACATACCAGAGACAATAGCTGGCCGATGACAGTACGCGTCACCGACAGATAACACCTTCACTCGACTGGTATCAAAGACGTTCACACTCTTAGCAGATATAACCGATCCTGAAGGATTGAGGATGCGGACATCATAAGTTCCGATACGGTCAGCTTTGAATTCGGCGAGGCCTTGGCCTGATGTGTGGGAGACTGACTCTCCGTCAGGTCCTGTGATTTCCACCGAGTGCGTGGATGTAGGCAAGTCTACTGTTGCGGTTCCGCCTGGAAAATGACATGGCATAATATTAATTAACCAAGAAACATAGAACGTTATGTCAGAGTAAGCTATGAGAAGTACAAGAGAGTTACGGAGTTATTCATAGTAGAGAAAAGTTTGAACAAAGGTTGTGAACTGGCATCGGAATATCTGGATTAAACAGAAATGATTATTTGAATAAATTTTAGTTTATTTATATTGTTGAGAAACTATGTAACAATTAATGATAGAAAAGATAGATCGGATTTGACCCTAGGGAACAGGACCTTTGTAATTAATTACTTGTGAATACTATAACCATAAGCCGGCTCTCACATCTAAACTCACCTCATCTGCCGCACAGCCATAAAACAAACCTTCCAAGGACGTCAATCCTGTGTCGCATATGAATACACATCTACCTAGCGACAGTCGCATGTAACCTTCGAAACGTATAAATATTTAAATGCGGCGATTGGTGACCCGGTATAAGAATGACCAATTCATAGGTTTGTATGCGTCCTGGCGTCTTGGACTCGCAGCCCGAGGAGCACGCGACTTGTCGATTGGAACAGCAGATGTTTTTTTAGCGGCCAGTGTTGCAAATGCCACTGCTACGTTCATTCTACGAGCAGGACGGCATTATGACTCGAATTCGAGTGGAGATTCTACCGTATTGTAACTTTTATCTGAACTGGATCAATGGGTAATTGATTTTAAACTGAAAAAAAAAAAAAAACAATGACTTACCGATCTGAACGTGGTTAACAGTTTCATGGACGTCGCACTGGAAGGGACTTCCAGGAACTGACGCTTCGTTGAATGTGATGTTGACAAAATGAGGCTCACAGCATTGTGGCACGAAAGTGACATCGTAAAGACCTCTCGCGCACGCCACCACCTGTAAATACAGAATAAAACATTGTTACATTATTTGGGTTACGTGTGGCAGACGCTTGTCTTCTGACTGTGATGCTTTACAGTAGCGAGTGATGTCATCTTATGAAGGCTCAGAGCAACTGAATACTGAGTTTGAGAACAGATGCTTGCGGCAGATATTGAGTGTGATTTTATTAAGTAGCATATTTTGGATATATATTTTACTATAAATTTGATTTTCAAAATTTCAAACTCATCATAAGTGCCCTAAAAACCCAGCGTGGATCATAGTCTCCTCCGAGAACGTCTTCCGTTTCCCCCTATCGGAGCCTACAAAGTTTAACAAATATGAAGATACATCCTTCTTGGAAGAGGTTGTAGTGCTCCAGGTTATGTTGAATACGCCATTATTCTTCTTATATTATGGGTTCATATATCCTACGTAGCACCTTGCTCTCGAATATATATAGTGCATGCTCATCGGCCTAGGTAGGAGTCTAATACTTCGATCCGTACGTCACTATTGGTCGGATCAGCGTCTTGTACATCGGAATTTTTGTACAATGGGAGAATTTTGACCCACATGCGGAAACAGGTATTGAATGAATATTGTCGTAAAAATAATCTCTTAAGATACCTTCATACCATTCAACGGGAATGGTGATCAGTGGCGGCCGGTGATTTTTTGGATTGTAATTTTTGAGGGTGCGCTGGAAACTTTTCGGCGTTATTTTTGATTTGACAAAACGTTATTGACATTTGGGAAATTACCTGTATATTTTATATTTTTAATAAAACATGTTGCGAGTTACTTAAATCTTTATTGGATTTGTTTTAAGAAATGATTGCATCTCTTATAGTAGATAAATACCTCTTACTTTTAACGTAAGCCATCTTATTCTATATAAGTACATTATCTTTAGTAATTTGTACACTGTATGAATAATGATTATTATGCCGGGTCCACACTGGCAACATGTCGCGCGACAACCTCGTTAAATTTTACGATAATTATCATAATTGCTTAAGATATTTTACGATAATTATCATACTTATCGTAAAATTTAACGAGGTTGTCGCGTGACATGTTGCCAGTGTGGACCCGGCATTATGAAACTGCACTTTGTGAAATAGTATTAAGATTTATTAGCTTATCACTAGAATTCATGAATTAATAATTTTCTATACCTATTATAAATATCCGACATCATTTCGCGTTTAGTCAACACACAGGATAATGAAATATTAATTTTCCAGAAATGCGGTAGGTACCAAAATTATTTTTATCTTCACTGATTTAACTTTCAGTACACATAAATCAAAATATCTTACCGACATTGTATTATATTTCTTACCCATTTTAAATTTAGCAAATAATGAATTCTATTGTATTTAGTTTAACAGGCATTTTACGTACGAGATTGCTAAATATGATACTAAACATAATTTGAGCGTGAACAGTAAGTCTATAATAACAAATCATAATTCAAATCTGTAATTGCTCTCTACTCAGAACAATATGATGTCATTTTACCCGGTCGGCGCACGGTATTCTGGAACTTACGCATGGCGTAAACGATTAGCACAGTTTAAGTTGTTTTATAATGGCTTTAGTTAATACTAAGCTTTGGGTTCATTTAAAGTAAAAAAAATATATACGGTGCCTGTATTATCGCCGATTGGCAATATGGGCACATCGGTTTATGGTTTGCATTACAATAAGTGAGCGATAATATTAAAAACCTATGAAGAAAAAATATGATTTACGATGTTGAACGATGTTTCATATGTGTATTTCATACGTGATACACCTAATCAAGAAAGGATATAAATAATTAATATTGATTTATTAACCTCAGCTTTGACTGTAGAATGCGGAGTGGAAACGACCAACTCAAGAGTTCCTTCCCCAGCATTAGCAGCATCAACACTAAACGTCACCGGTTTTCCCACCTCTCCTTGGATGGACTCGCCGAGGCTTAGGCCTTCTACCATACCTTCCAGACCTGAAAGTTAAAAATATTATTTATATTTCATCGGCTGTTTAAGTGAGCATTATTATGTGTGTAAATAGTACTTATATAATATCTTACCTCCAGCCCCTAATCCGGTAACCCTCACTCTGTCCACATCATAGACGTTGCAGACGAAAGGTGAGCCCTGCACGTGGTGACCTCCCGGTCCCGCGGTCACAGCGATCTGGTGTCTCCCAACCCTGTCTGCCAGCCAGCGGGCTGTCCACGAGTCGGCGCCTGTAGAGGAGACACGCGCCCTCACTGCTGCGCCACCGGGCCCACTTACTGACACCGATGGTTCCACTCCTGGAAAATAATTGATTTAAATAAATGCTCTATTTTTTAAGTAAAGGTTTTCAACATGTGGTAGAGTAAAAGCAGTTACAGCCGATGAAAAGTGAAAAAATCACCGATGGTTAGGGTCGAACCACCAACAATTCTGCAGTTGTATGCTTTACACCTGAGCTATGTTCTTAGACAATGTTATTTATTTAACAAGAAACTATGAAAAAATAACAACGCTGGTTAGCCTCAAACTGCTGCCCATTACACCACACAATAAATCACATGTTTACTTTACAAGTTCTTTTGTTTAGCACCTTTAGCCTTATTCGAGTCAGCCAGCCAACCATGCAAAAACTCAGCGTTCAAAGTTTATTTAGGCTTTTCTTAGGATTCAAAGTAACATACCCAAAAATCTATATTTTCAATCGTTATATGACAGCACCCTCGATGGCCGCGTGGCTTAAACGCCGGCCTATAGACTCGACGGTCCCAGGTTCGAATCCTGGGTCTGGCAAGTACGCATATTGTTTTTCAATGTGTATATGCGTCAGAGTATGGACCTAATAGGTTGAGCAAGTGGCTGACATCCATTTCTCGTAAAAATAAAATCTGTTAATACAAACCTCTGTGGAGGTCCATATGATCCTATTAGGATCGGACATGGTCGAAAGAAAAAAGAAAGAATATGACAGCACCAGGGCCCTTTAGGAACATAGTGAAAACTCTTACCAGTAAATCCGGTAAGCTGTAACTCAGCGTGCTGCCCTCTGGCTGCGGTCCTAAGTGCTGCGCCACTGACACGAGCGGAAGTTAAGGCACTTCCAGATGGACCAGCGGACCCAGTTGCTCCAACAACAGCACAGGTGAACGGAGACCCTGGTACTGCTCTGCCATTAAATCGCACCGACAGGGAATGCGGGGCTGCTTCCGTAGGTTTGAAGTTAACCTAAAAGTTTATAATGAATCTTAATTATGTTATCAACGTTATGTGCCTGATGGATCATATTACTGTGAACATAACAATGTGTAGGTATATAGCAGTGGCGAAGAGCGGAGGTAGGCTGTTAGGATTCGACATAAATAGTGCACACTAAACTTTGACAGTCATATGTATTTGTTTTCATTGAACTAAAGCGTCAATTACATTGAGCTTCTTTACAAACTGTTTGTTGGCGAATTTATAATCTGCCTGTAAAGTCGCCCAGTGTAATCATCGAACAAGCTAACAAGCAGGTTGTAAACACTCTACTGAGAAAAGTTGAAAGCCGGTCAACTTTACACGCTACACGCCGGCGTGTGGGCCTACTGCGTCTGCGCAATAGCAACCTCCCGGTAAAAAAACGAACTACATTCTGTCAAAATAGACGCTGGCTTGTGGCTTCTCAGCGAATGGAAAGTTTTGTGTGTCATCATCATAATCGAAGTAGCTGAATCGCCCGCTTTTAAATTCGCCAACAAACAGCTCGTAAAGTAGCTCAATGTAATTGATGCATAAGACTACGGATTGCGGATAGTTTTAAAAAACCAATTAAACCCTGCGTAAACTAAGGCTTTAATGGATAACAGTCAAAAAATATTTGTCTATCTATAAAATTATGCCATTAAATCATACATAATTTAAGATATTTTATAGATAGAAGAATATTGTTTATCTATTATGAACTAAAAAACGAACCAACACCATCTGTAATATGTATTCCTAATTCAACGAAAACAAATAAGTATGACTGAAAAAGTGTGCACTATTTTTTTTCAGATATTCTTCTTCTTCTTTACCCATATCCGCCCCTTAACTGGAGCATATGGACACCACGCGGCGCCTCCAAGAATCCCTGTCGCTCGCCAGTCTTCTTGCTTCGTTCCAGGTCAAACCAGCATCCCGTAGCTCCGCCGTATACACTCTGTAGATTGTATTTAGCGGCCTTCCAGGACGCCGGAATCCGGTCGGCTTGAAGAACAGGCAAGCCAGGTTAAAGTTCTCTTCTGGCATCCGCAGCACGTGGCCGAGCCAGGTCCAACGTCGCCTCTTCACTTTCAGCGTGATGAGAGGCTGCTTGGTACGTTCTCTTATCTCCTCGTTGCTCCTAAAGTCATACCACCCGCACACCCAGTATTCGTCGCAAATATCTGTTTTCGAAGCTCAGTATACGGTTGCTCTGAGCTTTCGTAAGGTGCCATGATTCGCTACCGTAAAGCAGCACCGTCAGAATGCAAGCGTCGAATAGGTGTCATTTGGTTTTCAGATCACCCATATCATATCTAAACTATTATGGTTTGGTTGAGGCTGGGTTCAACTGATTTTGAAAAACTAACCAGTACCACCTGCAATTTGTTTTCTTAGTTCAATGAATACAAAGCACGTCTGACAAAGTTTAGTGTGCACTATTTATGTTGGATCTTAACAGCCTCCCTCCACCCTTCGCCGCTGCTACATTGTAAACGTCTCGAAAATAACACGCTACAATAAGGTGAAGCGCATAAATATAAAGAATTAATAATATGAATCTGCATCCTTTTTCTTTCCATATATTACACAGACAAAGTCGTCCTCGATCACAAATTAAAAATAAAATCGTAAACAGTATAAATTATAGAATCGTGACAAGTTGGTTAGACATACCTTAAATCTAGCATTTCCTTCGCTCTGGACATAGTTAGGAACGTTCCTTCCACCAACGGCAACAATGATTTCCAAGTTACCGGCACCTAAACAATAAAAATATAACTAAATTACCAATACTCCAGTTAAAACCATAATATTTCATAATGGCCGATTAGAAGACCGTAGGCATCTACGCAAA
The DNA here is from genome assembly GCF_057557595.1 of Rhyacophila brunnea. Taxonomy (NCBI): domain Eukaryota; kingdom Metazoa; phylum Arthropoda; class Insecta; order Trichoptera; family Rhyacophilidae; genus Rhyacophila; species Rhyacophila brunnea. Next base: position 20,738,699 of record NW_028232904.1, on the reverse strand, counting down.
TATAGCATGTGTCTGAAATGAATCCGATATTGGCTTTCCTACTGCGCTTACAAGTGGGGTTTAAAAGAGTATCCACTTTGCGAGTGTGGTGAGATTTAGACAACGGAGTACATCGTGGAGTCATGTAACATGTATGCCTTCCCTGGAGGAGTTTCAGCCATACACCAGGTCAAACCGGAAGCTATTGTGTGGATTGATGCCTTGCCTGTTATATGACTAGTACTGTGATTTTGTTTCCAAATAACTTTTACTTTTTGAACGCCACACGATTATAATATAGTAGATTAATCGATATGTTAACCCATTCGCTGCGTCCAACGCAACTGGTGCATTGCCCATAAGGTGGCCATTAGATATAATTAGCATGTTATTTAACCGATTCACTGCGGAGCATTTAATTACTTTTTAATTACCATATTTAAATAACATGCTAATTATATCTAATGGCCCCCTAATCAGGACACAACAGCTGTGGCGTTCGCGCTGTAAGGATTAAATGTGGTAATTAAATATTAATTAAAAGGTCAGCAGCGAATGAAGCATTTCAAGTTTTATGAGTAGTTTCTAATTATGTATCTCTCAAAAAATTAAATGCATTATTGCAATTTTTTTTTTATGTGCACTCACAGGCCAAATACTAACACCACTACCCACTAATTACCGAATCATCTATGGTTCATCGGTGATTGGTGGGTTTTTCGTGGATATGACAGAATAATTTTAATATTATTAAATTAAGGCCATGCATTAGTTGAGGCACGGTCTAAAAAGATCGTTGCTAGGCGATGCGCGGACTGCGGGTCGCGGGTGCAAATGACACCTGTCAAACGAAATATTATTTTTCATATAAATCCAACATACGTTCATTTTATGTTCTGTTTATTGTTCTATTAGTAACAATAATAATATATTCATTGACATGTTTTCTTTTTAAAGTAAATGGGCAACGTTTTTAGTCATCTTTACACGATTTTAGAATTAATTGACCCGTCGCCATCACGCAGCAAAGTGACGTGCTTCTGGCTCGAGATTCTCTCAGTGAATGGCAGCGAGTCCAAAATTTCGTCGCGCCTACAGTTGGAAATTATTTGGCGTTTCACTGATGCGTCACCTTAAGTACAGATTAGTTACCTGCTTGCGATGCATTGATTGTGAAACTGACTGGCTTGCCGACCGTCCCGGGCATTATATCTGTAACCGTAACTCGCTCGGCCGAATATGCCTTCAGTAAGAACGGACTGCCTTCGACGTGACCTCCTTGGGGCAGGCGAACCTGGAACACATTATTTTTTAATTCAGAATACACTTTTCGTAACGTCAAAACATAATTAGATTAAAAGCCACACGTCATGCTCTGATAATAATAGCACACATACAAATAGTGTCATTTCCACAGATCAGATTAATAAATAGAAATGTAAAAGACTTCACCGTGGACCAATATTTTGTAGAAGGGTATTTTATGGCGGTCAGGCCGTAAAACCCAAATATAACAAAGCGTGCCGACGGCTCTCAATATTGGACGCACGTTACATTTAATTACTATTTAAAACAAATATAACAAACTTTAATGCATATTATTATCGTACAGGTGTAACTATTGAAAATAACGGTACTGTTCGGTTAAAGCGGATACAGCGGAAAACGCATTTTGAAAATAGCCGATAAACTGGATTATTTGTTAGGTTAACCTAACCAAACCTAACCTAACCTAACCCAACCCAACCTAACCTAACCTAATGAGATCCCCGGGGTTCCAGCGGCTAGCTCAGGTGTCCATCGAACCCCGGATTCACAAAAAAAATAAATTTCAAACGGTTGGAGTGTAAATAAAACACAGTCCTTCGTGCTCGTAACGTGATATTGTTTATATTTTACATTTTCTTAATTTTTAGTTTTACAAATTATATTTGGGATTTTTACAGTTGTAGTCGTCAGGTCCGTACCTATCGGAAAGGGGACGCTTACTGCTTTTTCTTTTCTTTTTTCAAATCTCGCGTACCTACGCCGTCCAACAAAAAGGACTCTCGCGATTGGCCAAATTTTATCGCCTGATTTTGATTTGACGAATCACGAGGACCACCTCGGCGCAGGCGCGCAGGGATTTTTACGTTGCCGGCAAGCGCGGCAAAATTTATTATATTTAAATACTTATATTTAGTCTTAAAATTATCTCTTTCATACATCATCATTTATACATTTTAAATTAAAAAGAAATACTTACGTGGTTGAGCAAGGAATCAGATTAGATGTTTTATGAAGCCGTTTCTAGAGGTCAGGGTTACGTTTCGACTTAAGCTACTAAATGATTATTTTACACCGGGAGAAGCCCGCCTGTAACAGGGGTGTATCATTCGCCCCATCTGGATTAAAGTCGAAAGGTACGCCCTGATCTCATCGGCCACCCATCCAATTCCTTGTTCATCCGTTAAATACATGGCATGATAAACAGTTTATAAAAGAATTCAACTACAATCTAACTATTCTAACATAAAACTCTATACTTTAGCTCTATTTTTATTATTTTCTATATTTATTTTGGATTATTATTTTCAGCTCAAAGCAATGCTTTCGCGATACCTTTGAATAGGTCAGAGTTTGATTTAATTTCAGTGTAGTACATTTATTTTGTGTTACTTTGTTTTAATTAGGTTTTCTTGTTATTTTATACGTTTTTATTAGTCAGCGGAGGGGTCGCGAAGCTGCAGTCTTTGACTCTCGCGCTTTCCAATCTTTCTTTTGCATTCCTAGGGGCTACATTTGTAGACGTTTGGCCCTCGTTCGGAATTATTATTTCGTGTTACGTTTTACTTCTTCTGGTGCAATAGGAGCGTACCTCGTTTGGCGTCGTCTGCCTTTGCAACCAGGGCGTGGTAGTGGCGTTACTATTGAGCCAGGCTCGTTCCGAGCAGCGGATATCTTTCTGTGGAAAGTTTTCCACTGATCTGCTGGTCTCTGGAGTATCACCTCATAGATGGACAGGTACTGTGTCTCCATCTGTTCCTATTACTGCGGGCAAGGCATCGTATAGCGGTACAACGGCCAGGCTCGTTGACGGCGGCACGGCTTACTCACAGGTACTAGGATGGATGTTTACAATAAGTATCCTTTTCCCTTTCTTTTTTTTTATAGATGGTTACACTTCGGAAGTACCTCTTGTTGTTTCACGATATCTTTCAGGCGTCACGTCCCTAGTCTCTCCATGAACCTGCGCGAGAAAGGAGAGTGCGCACTCTCCACACCATCAAGCTTTGGTATCATGAATTTTCGGCTACGCTGCCTTTGGATGCGCTTACTTCGAGAGGTGGCTCCCTTTGTGCTTCCAAATTGTCTTCAACTGTATTTATTCTTTTTCTTTCTTTAGTGATTTATTCGTTCATTAGACTTCCTGTACTTTAAATTTATTCGAATTTACTTTATTAATTACTCCTACCCCATACATTAAATAGCTACTAATTTTATATAAAATCTTCCCATTGTACTTATGGTACTTACTATCACTTTTAATATTTTACCCTAATACCCATAATTATTTTGCAACATTGTATTGACTGTATAAATCACATTGATATTAAAAATTGAAATATTCCACCCTCTCATTATATTTATTTCTGAATCAGTACACTTAAAACTGTGTAATTAACTTTATTTTTAGTGAAACCCGTTTTATTTAAAAAAAATTGTTGTTTCGTTTTACGCGCCCGACATCCTATTCCAAAGGCGCGCCGCGCCGATTTACGGTGCCTCTCACGTTTTATTATTATTATTTTTTTTATTATTATTGAAACACCCCGTTGAGAAATTTACGGCTTATTGACTCATTTTTTTTTTTTTTTTTTATCACAAGCATACAATCTCTACTTTCATCCTTTTATACCTAATTTTAACTTATTATTAAAATTTAACATAACAACTAACACTTTGTCGAGTGACGCCTTATTATTCCCGTTCCGTTTTCGCTGTGTTAAATTTACGATTGGTAATTTGTAAAGAAATAATAGGGACGGTAGTGTACTATTTTCCTCGTTTCTCTTTGGATTCAAATTATTAACACGGCGTAACTTTGAAACAGGTTTCGCGCTACTGTAGAATATCGTCTTTCCCGTTTATAAAATTGTTTGCGATTTTCAATGTTAATGTTTTCGAATTCATTCATATTTACTTTATTTGAACGGAAAGAATTGGCGTCACTTTGCGGAGCGTTATTTTTAAAACTAGAATGTACATTTTTCTTACTAACGAACTTAAGATTATAGGGCTCAGAAAGTGGGTCCTTAATTAACTTTTTATCCGTAATTAGAAGAATTTCCGGATATTTACGATTATTATCTTCACTTTTAACTACACTGTTTACACTGAAACTTCCAACAGCAACTCGGCGTTCACCCTTGACTAGAGGGTTGGCGACTGGTCCTGCTTCATCTCCTCGTGGTCGAGCCTGCGCCCGTACAGCTTCTTCGATTCATCTCAGCTTGCGCGCCTTCTCAGCCCTCTTGTGAGGCTCCCTAGCCTCGCGTTTCCTTTTTCTCTCCTCACCGAACATCCCGTGGTCGACTAGGGTACACATGTTAGTGATACCCTAGGAAAATCGGCATTTTGCTCGCCGTTTTTCGTCGTGAGTGGGCCGTGGCCTCTACGAGCCCTCCTCGCTGGATACCGTCGATGATGTGTCTGGTCTCCATAGGTGGGATTTGTGCAGCCATTCGTCGTACTGGAGACGCGCTGGTGCTACGGTCTCCAGCACGACGCTAGGCGCGGTCAGCGCCGTATGTGGACTGTCTTCGAACACCAGAGGGCTCTCCCGGTTTGATGTTGGAGACAGCACTTCTTCTTCGATAAGGGTTACGTCGGAGTCCGCTTTTTAGTTAACCATTTCTTGGTTGTTCCGGCTCCTGGATCATAAACTTTTATTTAGCGTTCGCGGGCGTAAATTTTATTTCGCGGGTTCGGAAGAATTAATGCGATTCTTCACGCCCCATGTTGCCAGGCGCCATTGAGATCCCCGGGGTTCCAGCGGCTAGCTCAGGCGTCCATCGAACCCCGGATTCACAAAAAAAAAAAATTTCAAACGGTTGGAGTGTAAATAAAACACAGTCCTTCGTGCTCGTAACGTGATATTGTTTATATTTTACATTTTCTTAATTTTTAGTTTTACAAATTATATTTGGGATTTTTACAGTTGTAGTCGTCAGGTCCGTACCTATCGGAAAGGGGACGCTTACTGCTTTTTCTTTTCTTTTTTCAAATCTCGCGTACCTACGCCGTCCAACAAAAAGGACTCTCGTGATTGGCCAAATTTTATCGCCTGATTTTGATTTGACGAATCACGAGGACCACCTCGGCGCAGGCGCGCAGGGATTTTTACGTTGCCGGCAAGCGCGGCAAAATTTATTATATTTAAATACTTATATTTAGTCTTAAAATTATCTCTTTCATACATCATCATTTATACATTTTAAATTAAAAAGAAATACTTACGTGGTTGAGCAAGGAATCAGATTAGATGTTTTATGAAGCCGTTTCTAGAGGTCAGGGTTACGTTTCGACTTAAGCTACTAAATGATTATTTTACACCGGGAGAAGCCCGCCTGTAACAGGGGTGTATCACTAAACTAACCCAAACTAACAAATAATCCAGTTTATCGGCTATTTTCAAAATGCGTTTTCCGCTGTATCCGCTTTAACCGAACAGTACCAAAATAACATATTGCTTGTTATACCACACCTAGTAAGGTAAGCCTGTTCCTATTAATTTTGTGTTCCCTGGTCATTTCATTACAACGTTTTTCTTAGCTCGTATTCTTATTTGTCCGGTACAAATCTTGCAATCGATTTTTGACAACACGATGCCAATGCATTTTTTTAATACTTTTAGCCATCTTTAAGTAGCATTGATTTAATTTCCAGTTAATTCTGTTTTGTATGAAAAGTTATATCGACACCATTATTGGTTGCTATTGGGTCTGGGGTCCTAGCAACTAAATTATTAATAATATACATTACGTGCGTTACTATGGAAACCAATATGACATGTCAAGTACAAATTTTTCTGATCGTTTAAGCTAGTCAAGTCTTGTTTATCCATGGTTCAACAGAATTTAAAAACGTTGTATATAAAAAGTTCTTTTTATATACTTTAAGTTTAACTTTTTATAACTTGTAATTATTTTTGATTCAAGTCAGGGCTTTTTAAACATAATATCGAGTGTGTTTGGGAGACCTTTATGATTATTTTGTATTTTAAATATACGTAGTTTTATTTAGTTCTACTAATTTTTAGTTATGTAGTATACGATAAATGAAAAAAAAAAATACCTCAATGCTGTGATCCCCTACATCGATGGGCACGAATTTAATCTTGTATCTTCGATTAGCGGGCGTTGCTGATACGACAGCTCCCTGATCTTCGGGCTCGACCTGCGCCGAAACGGGCCTCCTTGCCGGGCCGAGGATCTCAACGGACGGAGCCGATCCGCTCTCCACCAAAAAGTCGCACGAACTGCCGACGGAAACCTTTTCGAGAGATTCCACGTCCACTACGCGAGCCGGTGATGACACGTGGCATTGGAAAGGGCTCCCTGAAATTGTTACAATTAATGTTAAAGTCTGTTGAAAGTGACCCATGATTACAAAATCAATATTGACAGAAAATTACCTGGTACATCTTGTCCGTTGAATCTTAAATCCACCGTGTGAGTCGTGGGATCTCTGGGGGTAAAAGAGATGGCGTACGTGTGTTGTCCTTGCGCCTGAGCAGAGGTTGGAACTCGTCCTCCGTTCACGGTCACCTCTAAATTCCCTGGGCCTGCTTGTGATGTCTCCACTGTGAAATATGATAAAAGTTATTCAAAACCAAGAGGTTTCTTATCATAATACAGGGCAGGACACAACAAAATAAATCTATTCATATTTTTGCAGAATAATTGGCATTAAATTAAATTTTAAAAATCGAAAGCGTTCAAAATGATCTACAAATTAGAATAGGACAATTGAGGCGTCTAATTCCAAAAAGCGATAAGTCCACATTTGGTCAAAATCGAGAAAAAAATACGCACGTATTCTTTGTATAATTTTACACAATATGTATTGATCTATAAATTCCAAAATGCGACATAACCCTACGAAAAAAAAGTCTCGATTTATTACAAAAAGCGCCAAGTCCGTTTTTCATATTATTTAAAGCTTGGTTGATTTCGCGCGTGTTTAAGTCAACCAATAAGGGAACGTTCAATATTGAAAAGGGTGTCTCCCATGCTGTAGCATCTGGTAAACTTATGACAGTGCCACGGAAATATGTGCCTTATGCGGGATAAATTAAAAAGTGAAGTACAAGTAGCGCTAAGTCCAATTTTATTTTGCCTATATTTATTACATTTAAGAGTTTATCGGCTGAAACGAATTGCCATTTGGTTCTAATTTCGATATAAAATACAACGGGGAAAAAATTTCACGTTAAAACAAATAATTGAAGCTAGAAACATAAAAACGTTGTTTCCCGAAAATATTGAATTGTGGACTTGTCGCTTTTTGTATTTAGACGCCTCAATTACTGTACTTGAGGTCAATCTTGTAGTTGCGGTCCAACAGGCATTGAGACAAACTGCAACCGATTTTGATATTTATTGGTATGAAGCGGTGTGTGACTAATTTCATGTATGACCAAACTGACATTACAAAACTGTAAGTCAATAGAACCACAGCTATAAATAAACTATAAACAGCAAAGGGAGCCTGTCAACTCACAAACATGTATATATATCATCATCATCAGCCGGGGTCGATCTTCTGCTGGATGGAAGCCTCCCCTAACACCCTCCACTCTTCTCGGTCTATAGTTCATCGCTACCACATACATCCACCGAACTTTATGAGTTTGTCTATCCAACGGGTTTTAGGGCTTCTAGCGCCCCTTAGGTACCTCTACTACATCGCATACTCTTGTCTGCTTTCTTATCCATTGGTTTCTTTTGTGATCTTTACACGTTATATCCAACATACACCTTTCCGTGCCACGTTGCGCTAAGTAATTCTTAGATTTTTCTTACATTAATAGTCTACGTTACACATGCATACGTGAGCATTGGTAACACACATTGGTTGAACACTTTACGTTTTAAGTCACAATGGGACATCACTTTTGAATGTACTATTTAGGCGCCCAAATGCACTCCATGCCAGTTTGGTTCTGCGAGCAATCTCCGTCATACATACCACCGTCAATTGAGATTCCTACATAAATTATATTTGACAAATAATATTATATAAGAACACATAATAACGTTTTGATTAATGCGATCTTTGTGCCCAACATGCATACGTTGTGCTAGGTACTAGTAATTTTTGGATCTATATAATATAATAGACAAGTATATTTTTTATGAATGACTCACCTAAAAATGTGACAGGTTTTCCAACTGTTCCACTTGTGACTTCTTTTACTCTAATTGCGTTCACATCGTAGACCTAAAAAATAACAATTCTTTAGAATAAGTCGTACAAAAGTATATATCGTGGGTATTCTGCGAAAAAGCACTAAGTCAAAACTTTGCTGTTTTGACTTAATGATGAGGTAATCTTATTAAGAGTACGCTCTATAGTCTACAAAAACACACACAGTCATATCTATAAAACAGGCAAAGATAATTTATGTTATAAGTCAAAAAGACATACATCTATTCAGAGAAAAAGCACTAAATGGACTTAGTGCATTTGCTTCTCTCATTCTCAGGCTATATTCACAAAATTCTGCGTGCGAAACTGCACTAAGTCATACTCAAAGCAATATCGCAGAAAGGAATTTGCCTTTTATATATATAAAATAAGTTAAGACCGCCCAAACTTTCAAACTCGATTATCTCAAAACTAGTATTTTTGACTTAATGCTTATTCGCAGAATACCCACGATATGATAGAATGTAATAAGTAATTTTATCTATTAATGAAACGCAAACAAAGTGGGGTCCAAAAGTCTAAATCATTTTTTTGTGTCATACGTTCAGTATAAAAATTTGTTGATTTGACAAAATAATCATGTCAGAATATAGGTGTTTTCTGACCCCTACTGCACCTCTTCATCACAAATTATCACATTATATCAGACCCCTTCCGCTCCCTAGAGCGTGATGTTATATATGGGCAGTCCCAAAATGGTTCTTAGGTCCTTTTAGCCTAACTATCTCGACATCAAGATTTTTTTTAAATTAATTGTTATAAGTAAATTATATATAGCCATTAAAATTAGATCTTAGTACCTTCCCTGTTGAAATGTCATTGTTGTCAATATCCCATTATTACATAGGTATCACATGTAAGACCCATGTTATCCAGAATTTGTATTTGTCGCAGGCTATTTCAGTTTTCAGCTAATTACCAAACGAGTGGACTTGGTTGTAAAATATTACATCAGTAGTTATACAAACCTTGGCAGCGAAGGGACTCCCGGGCGTGGCCTGCCCCTGGACCGTGACGTTGATCTTGTGTTCACCGACACTGCGGGGGACAAACTCCGCCTTGAACAGCCCGTCCCCTGTCTGCTGCACCGTGGCGGGGACACTCGATCCATTCGGACCTTTAAGCCATGCCAATTACTACACCACTCCACTTTACACCACCTTCGGACATAGGCCATTCGTGTTTCGGGACGACAAGGTCCTATGTGCTCGTTGTCGAAAGGAAGACTTGTGCCATTTTAGAGTATACGTGTCATTTGTCAAAAGGAAGATTTTTAAATAGGTGTGGGATATATTCGTCTCTTGTAGAAGTCATAATACGAAATAATCCAATATTTGTATACAGATGATTTCTACTTAGTCCAGAAATGAAATTTAATTAATTTTCGGTATTTCTTGACACCGTCCTCCCCCATACTCACACATTGTCACAAAATCTTGAGGGAATCGACTAAATTATGTTGTATTTTTAGCACCCGTCCCACTAATTCAAAATGATTGATTTCAGTATAACGTTTACATGGAAAAATGAGTTTTATTTTCAGAGGTTTTATGACATGACATTATTATATTGCAGTGTCAGAAGAGCGTTTCTATAACCTCTACATACATTTCAATAAAAGAGTGATATCTGTCGATCCGTAACATAAAACTATGTTAATAAGATAGACCCTTTTGACACTGGAACCGAGACTATAACATAAAATATTATAGTTCATTTTCAACAGAATTTAAAACAACAATTTAGTATGTTCAGTAAAATCTATTATATAAGAATACTGTAGACTATGTACAAAGTAAAAATCATCTGTCCTTACAACATTGTATTTCTAAGTGTGTATTAATAGATTCGTCAGTCAGTTTTCAGTCTAAGCCCAGTCACACATTGAAAATCGTCTCGAATGAGATATTATAATCATAAATAAAAACTACGCGCAATGTTGCAACTTTCTTCCGTGTGCATTAACGAGGCCATGCCGAGACAATGATGTTACAAGGAAAAAGCAGCTCCTGCATATGTGCCGGTGCGACATTTTGGTATTATACCTAAATTTATTGCTTGCGACACCGGTTGTTTTTTTAAAACTAAAATTACGCATTCCAGTTGTGTGCAGAAGTATATTAAATTACATGTATTTTGTGAAAAACACAATTGACATATTCAACGTGTTGCAGTGGAGACGAGTTATGATGTGTGACCTGGCTAAGGTGTATTTTAATTTCAATTAAATGTATTATGGCTTAATGTATTTTAATGGCTGTTAAATGAAATATAAAAAATTAAATAAGACCTAATTCGCAAGTGGAAAACTACAAGGTTCCAAGTGTTTGTCTTTGACACAGCAAAAGTAACAATGAGGCAGCTTAGAATACTACTTCATTGTTGTGTTTGTTTTCTCAAGTATGAACACTTAGAACCTTGTAGTATTAGGCTCGCGAATTGTTAAGTCGAATTAATGGCAAGTGGATGAATATAATATACAATATTTTGTTAAAAAGCACTAAAGCACTTAAAAATATAATTACTACTAAATACAAGTAATTATATATTTATAATGTTTTATAGTATTATATTATGAGTACTTAAATAACCTAACAGATGTTGATTGTAACAATAACCTAAATACAAAGACAATTACTTATTAATGTTTTGCTTTAACACAAAAAAAGAATGATTGTAGGAGACGAACCATACAATATTAATTAATAACCAGATTTAAGTAAAGTTAATTGAGTTGTTTCCAAAATACTAATACTTGGGTATTATTAAATTTATAAATAAGAGTTGACGATACCGTCTTATTTCTGAGTTGAATACTTAAGTAGAGAAATCTTTTGTAGTTTTAAAGGTGCGACAACTAAAATATCAAACCTGTAGAAATCAATATGATTTATATTATCATTTTGTAATGATTGTACTTGTTATATATTTTCTATAATGTGTTCATATTCAATTCACATACATATAAAAGTTTCCCCGTGCCTCTTGCAAATAATATGACATCAAAAAACGTGACAAATATTTTATGTTGGCTGAAGGAATAGTACCATATCTCCAAAACGTAATCAAATTCTGTGTGAAAATAATATATAGATACATTGATAATAAAAAAATCACCGATTTTATCTGTGGTATCAAGGAAAAGGGAGGTCTACCAGAAGTAAGAGAATGGAAGTCAATTGATGCCTTAGAAATGTGTGGTTAGCGTCAATGCATCATATTTCTTGGACAGAGCACAGGATGAACCACTCAATCATCGAGAGACTCCAGATAAAGAAACGGCTCTGGATTTCTTCAGTTTTTTGGATGTCGGCTTGCTGGAGCGACCAAGCTTACTGTGGGCAGCTTTCACTCTGCCCTGAAAAAAGCAAAGGACCGAGAATGGTGGAGAGTCTCGGTCGCAATGAAGATGACTGAATTTAAGGTGGTCACGATCATCAGCCATGAGTAGACGATCAAGAAGAAGAAGAAGCAAATCCAACAAAGCAAAAAAAAATTGAAAGTAGCTTTACGGCTGTTATAGATAATTCTTTATTTTTCTATCTACAGGCGGCCCTCGACTTTCGCACGTAATTGATTCCTGAAAATGTGTTCGAATGATGAATGTTCGAAAGTAGAGAGATGTCAAAAAGTGTACTTTAAAATATTTACTTGTCAATGGGTTTAATAAAGTTAACGAGGCGTATTTAGCAATCAGGTGTTTTCTTTATAAACTTGTCAAGAGATAGTTGAATACCACCCTTTTACGTATTTGAGAAGGTGACGGGGAGCGGAGGTGAGAGGAGCGACTGCATGGGAGCGCACAGTTTTAGCATTATCAACAAAAATCTAAATTGAAATGTACAAAATAATGAATTGTGCGAAAGTAGAATGTTTGAAAGTCGAGGGCCGCCTGTATATAATGCATGTTTGCATTTATCAACCGGTTGTACCAAATGGTCACTAAGCGATTACTTAAAATTTTGGTAAAGACTAAAAATTGCAGAGTGTAAGCCCTGCGTAAATCAAACATCTATAAAACAATGAATGATTTAAGTAGTGGAATAATTTTAGATGATTTGATTTATTTTTTGATTTTTTTTGGATTATTATCAATTATGGCTTGGTTAACGTAGGGTTTAATGGAATTTTAAAATCTAACAAACACTGTAATTTTTAGTCTTAGTTGAATGAAAACAAATGATTGTCAAAGTTTAGTGTACGCTATTTATGTCGGATCTTAACAGCTCACCTCCACATTACGCCACTGACATATATAATAAACCATCTTGTAGAAATATGAAAATGGCAGTATCTTTACATAGATGTGTTACACAATTGTTACAATAAAAATAAAAACAATGCAGAGTATCCATCAATCATTCTTTAAAAGTGTTAAAACAATTATTTTAATACAACTTTCTACTATTATACCAACTTAGGTATAGTAAGACAAATGAAAAATATAGTACGTAAGTAACTTACTTTGAAAATGTTAGAATACATCACCGCAGCCCTTATAATGGTTACCCTGTTAGTACATGCGAAAAAAAGAGATATTAAAACCGTCACCGTGATCGTAATAATAATATAAATATATTTAAAAAAGGTCAGAAATTTTGTTAAAAATTCAAAAAGGAAATTAGTTCTTTCGTTAACAGGAAGACAAGCGTTCACTAAAAATGGATAGCAAAAAATCTGGAAAATAAATTCACGTAAGAAAAATTTCAGTCCAACAATGACCTAAGTCACGAAAAATATCCAATCAACAAAGACTCAAGTCACATTATTTTGGATAAATATTTTTTTTAGGTCAATAATGGCTCAAGTCACGTGAATATGAATACTTTAAATTTGTCTGTCTGTATATTTGATATTGTCTTATTGTAAATGTTTTTAAAAAATCTATTTGATATTTAAATCTATTTACACCAATAAACAATAATAATTAATTAGTAGTCAAAAGCGTTTTTTTTTAATTAATATAGCGAAATATTAGGTAAAACTACACGCTAACCCCCCTCGTCTATTTTTGATGGTTATGGCATTATTAACTCTTGTTAATAACGCTATAAGGTGCTCTCTTGTTTATCGTAATTTTTGACATGACACGTTGTTTAAATTAAAGTGTTTCTCAGGTCACTTTACATTTAAAGTCATTTTATCAAGGTGAACAAAATTCACCATACGATTTCAACATACAGTACATATAAATTATTCAAGATAAATTTGTGCACAATCATAGTATCTGTACCTGAGAGCCAGTGCATCGTATGTCCATAAAGAATACTTTTTGATAAACACGTCTATAGACTTTTGGCCTTTTGGTTTACGGAATTTCAGGTTTCTGTTATGAATAGACGATGAAAGATACAATATTTTTGATAAAAAATCGTACCTACGACACACTGGCTCTGAGGCTACAGATATTAAATAACTGCAAGCTCAAAGAGTTGACTTGGTAAAAAACAAATTGAAATCAGTTTCAATAATGATGGTGTAAAACCATGAATATCACAATATGTTGTTTTTATAGATAAAACTCATCAAGTAACATGACAAGAATTGCAGTTAATATGAGAGCATTAACTAGTGTAAATGTGAGTTAAGTCAGTTTTGCGCTGTGTTTTATGTATGTGCCAAATTATGCTTGCGATTTAATAGTGTCCTAAAACTACATTCTCTGTGATTATCTTCATTATGGAAGTTTAACGATACTATAGTGATGTCTGTTAGAAACAAAAGAGCACCTATTGTTTTTTTAATGACAATATTATACTTCAACCCGTGTTACATGTATCAAATGAATGATCGTGACATATTCTGTTAATGATCGGGTCAGAGGTGTAATTGTCAATACGTCAGTCAGTCGATTGCCAAGACTCGCCGCGTAGGGCTGATGACACTATCGAATGTCTAACACGGGACGGAACCCGTGCGGTATTTTCAGAGTTTAGTGCGGGAATAGTGATTTGAACTGTATTCCAAACTCGGGATTTCATTTTTTTACTTGTGAGAGGGGAGCGGTGTTTTAGTAAAACAGACGCCGTCTTCCTGCAACGACATAGAACAGAAAAAAAACAGATAGAAAACAACGCCAGACAAAGCCAGGACCCCCGAGAATTTTATATTATATTATTGAGAGATAACGAACAGTAAATGATACATATAATTTTGCACTGCCCCAGCTATAGTGACTTATGTCAAAAAGGAGACATTTACCTGGGTGTATTATATGCATAATAAAAGTAAACTGTCAGATTAATGTAGCAAGTACATCTACATTTCGTTATCGACCTGTGAAAACCTCTGATGTGACAAATTAATATTTTAGATAAGACACAAAAAACTACTTTATGAGCACAAATAATATGAAAACAAATTTCGTTTATCTAAATATAACAGATAGTGTGAATTTAATAAAAAATCCACAGAGAAAACCACTAAAAACAAAGAACGATACAGCTAGTGCGGTTCATTATGAAGCACAGTACACATGAGGTGACTGACCTCATTGTTGTTCTGGTGATTTCAGCAAATTTTGCTAACTGACAATGTTTGTTTAAAGGTTCAAAATGTGCTACGGGATGGGAGCATCAGTTTGATAACATTTTAAATACCAATAAAAATGACATTTCACACTTTTTTCCCGTAGCGGTAGCTTACTGTGACAGCATGTGACAACACATAATGTGATCATAATGTATTTGAACCTAAATAGTTTCAATGTGATGATACGTATATTGAAAGTATTCTTATTAAACATTGACATCTTTACATCTGATGTTTCTATAATTTTATTAATTATAGTTTAATTTTAATTGTACATTAAAGGTTTTACTAAGCGATGCGATCTGACAGGAAGTATTAAAAAAAAACCATTTTAACAAAATTGTCACAACGGAGGTTTTAACAGCTCGATAATGAAATCACATGGTTATATGCCACATTACATTTATTAAATCAACAATAAAACATCTTGTAATTAGATATTTACACAGAAAATATCGGCCATAGAAATATTACATTCTATTTTGGTACGATCAGTCCTTTTATAAATTGGTAAAAGAAAACCTCTTTTTGTAAAAACCAAAAGAAAATTTGAATGAATTGATTTTTCTTACATACTAAAAATGTCACATTTCAAATTAAAACTGTGTGCAACCTTGGAACAATAGTGAAGTAAATCCAAAAGTGTAAGTCAGATATTTGAGAAGAAACAATAATGTACATAGGTTGTTATTGCGTGATATGATTGCCCCCACAAATATAACATGACTCTCTGTTGCAGGAAAGTCTTAAATACATATTATTTTTTACAAAAATTAGACTTATTGTAGTTTTTTTAATGCAGCCAAAAATATAGGGAAATGGTGCTTGGATGAACTTAAGAAATTGTGAAGTAAAAATATTTCCATTTAATTTTATAGAAGAGAGTGTATATTTACAATAATATATTTAGTTTTACCATTTAAAATAATTATATTATACACAATAATGGAATAAACCATCATAATGGAATTCTACAACGCCAGTTCGATTGATATATTGTTATACATTGCTCAAAATAATTAAAAAAGGCCGTATACACCCTCAATTCAATATATATATATATTACAATCAAGGGGTTGTCCATAAATGGCATCACACTATTTTGGATACTTGTAAAATTCATCACAAAACATTTGACATCCCTGTCGAAATTATTTAATGTTTTGACCCAATTCGTTAAAAAATAAGTGACATCACATTTTCTACACCCATTAGGATGTGATGTCATATATGGACGACCCCTAAGTGTGTAATAAGATTTTTATTAGGTAATAATAATAATAAAAATCTTCACGAAATCTCAAATCGCTGAGTTTTGATTTTTGGTTGTATATTTGTATATTTGGTTGTATATGATTTTTAGTTGTATACCAAATTACTAGCATTTAGATTTAGCTATTTATAACTCTTATTTCACATGATCTCGATGCAAAACTCAGTCCAAATGCTATTAAATTTTCTACGGACTATTGTATTTTGTATGGACTATATATTTGTATCTTATATGGACTCTTGTATCTTCCATGGAATATTGTATCACCGTGTATTCTTACCTTCGACATTGACTTCTACATCCTCTAGCCGGCCTCCTGGGTGATTAATTATTAGTGTAGTAGGGTGCAGCACCGGGCCAGGACCCGGTAACGAGACTTGGGGACCTCCCAAGCCTCCAGATACCGGTACTATTATAGGGCATCCCGGTACTATTGTCTGAAAACGAATTCATTTCAATTAGTTACCACAGTTTGATGACGGAATAAAAGATTCAAATTTATTAAATGATGTTAGGTTACCTTATTGAATGATACGTTAACTATGTGATCGCAGGCTTCCGCAGGTACGAAGCTAACTGAGAATTTAGCGTTGCCCTGTAAAACAAAACAGTGATTTAAAAAAAGATGCTTTGAGAGATATTAATCAAGTTGTCTTCATTCAAACGCTCAACAAATTAATAAACATAACAAAATATCATTTGGAATATAATGGATCATATAAAAAGATAAAAGATATGTAGCACTAGCCCACTTGTGGGCGACACACTTGTATGTTTTGTTGTCAAAACAAAATAATGGAAGCGATTGTGAGCATTTTAATAGAGTCGATTATGATTTGTTTAATTGCGACAATGTTACTTGTAATGTATGGACTGCATTTGTACAAATAGCAAGGACGATCCATAACTCTTCACTTGGCTCACTATTCATCTCGAGTCCGGTCACTCGACATAGTCAACCGTCATTCCACTCAAGTCCAGTCTCTCGATACATCGCCAGTCATTTACAGTATGTTGAAAACTGTTAAATCGAAGTTACTATCGCATAATATTTAACTTGGAAATTGATTTACACAAAATGTTGCACTTGTGTTCATACTAACTATGATATCTTAATGTACATAAATGAAATCAGGCAAAACCGCCCAATATCTTGTTTTAGAATAATAATTATAAATACCAAAAAAAACCTAACACACCTGCGGATGAACTTGCGTGGGTATATTGAGTCCCCTAGCCGATATTGTGATCTCGAGATTTCCTTCACCGGCCTGTGATGCATCCACCGTGAAGTGAGCTGAACCTCCGACCACGCCGCTTCCTGAGGAACTGCCTCCTCCTGACACTCCTCCCACGGCAACCAGTCTGCCGTCGAAGGCTTTGGCTACGAATGGGGTTCCCTATAAAATAAATAGGATACCATTTATAAACGTATAAGTAGTGTTCAACATTACATCAACAAGTCGTTACCAAAATGTAGTAAACTAGCAAGGAGAGCATTTCAAAGGTTACTTTTTTCATTATCTCCGAGAAACGTTTCAAATTCATTTCAATGTTTTTGTTAAAGATTATTAGATTAAATTAATATTGGAGACGTGAGGATGATGTAGATTGCGTGTTTATTTGCGAGTTTGACAGGTACAGTGGTACAGTTGTACTATGGTACAATATAATGGAGAGGTAGGTATTATTGTATATTGTACATTTATATTGTATATTGAACAAGGAGAACATGACGATGAAATGGTATATCATACAGCGGAAGAAATCATTGAAGAACCTACGCTGAATGAAGTAAAGCAGGCACTAAGGGGGTTAAAAAATAATAAAGCTCCTGGTGTTGATATGATAGCTGCTGAATTAATCAAAAAGGGGGGACCAAAGCTGGAAGAACATCTGTACCAATTAATTCTCAATATATGGAAAAAGGAAACACTCCCCGAAGAATGGAAGATGGGTATTATAGTACCTATACTTAAAAAGGGGGATAAGACTAAATGTGAGAACTACAGAGGTATCACTCTCCTTAACACAGCGTACAAAGTTTTTTCCAGTATTCTATATGCAAGATTACTAAGGTATACGGAGAGTATCTTGGGAGAATACCAGTGCGGATTCCGCCCCAATCGATCCACCATTGATCATATTCACCTGATGCGGCAAACTATGGAAAAGGCGTATGAGTATAATATGATTTTGTATCATGTCTTCATCGACTTCAAACAAGCTTTTGACAGTATCAACAGAGAAAAAATGTTGCATGCACTAAAATTACTAGGAATCCCCTCAAAGCTTGGAAGACTGATACATGTCTCCCTAACTGAGTCAAAGGCTGTCATAAACATACAAAATGAGCTAACGGACCATATTGTGATTGAGTCTGGTGTAAGGCAGGGTGACGCACTCTCCACCATGATGTTCAACCTGGTTCTCGAGGCCATAGCCCGTAAGGTTGACATAAGGGGTTGTGTTAACTCTAACACATCCCAGATGTGCGCCTATGCTGACGACATAGTCATAACTAGCCGATCCAAACAAAGACTGATCGACCATGCCACAACATTGAAAAAGGAAGCGGAAAAGCTTGGATTAGAAATAAATGCCTGCAAAACAAAATACATGGTATCCACGCGAGAGCAGGGTCCACCTCGAAATATCTGTGTGGAGCAGCAGGTATGGGAAGAGGTTCAGAGCTTCACGTACCTGGGCTCTAACCTAAACACACTCAATAAAACAACAGAAGAGGTGAACATACGACTCATAGCTGCTAATAAGTGCTTCTACGCCTGTAAGGGTCTACTGAGTTCGAAAATCCTAAGCAAGAATAGCAAACTGCTTATCTACAAAACAGTTATTCGACCAGTAGCTACCTATGGCTGTGAGACATGGTGCCTCATTCAAAGGGAAGAACATAAACTGGCCATATTCGAAAGAAAGATCCTCAGGAGAATTTTCGGGCCCACATTGGAAAATGGAAGTTACAGGATAAAAATGAACCACGAGCTAGAAGAGTTAATAAAACATGAAACGGTGGTGAAATTCTGTCGATCCCAAAGACTAAGGTGGGCTGGACACGTTGAGAGAATGCCTGAGCACAGGACGCCAAAAATCATGACCAAGTGGATCCCACAGTGGAAACGGTCTAGGGGCAGACCAAAGAAGAGGTGGGCTGACTGTATCGAAGAGGACTGGAGAAAGATGGGGAGGGCTGGAGACTGGAGAGGAGCAGCCAGGGAAAGGAGCGTGTGGAGGACAATTGTAGAGGAGGCCAAATCCCGCCCCGGGATGTAGTGCCGAGAAAGAAGAAGAGGTATTATTGTCCGAGGCACTAAGTTCTTCTCTAGCAAGATACAATGTGGAGTGAGTTTACGCAGTGAATATTATGAGTCAGTGATATGTTCCATCGCGATAGCCTTTTATTGAATCCGTTACGATGGGAAATGCTTACACTCAGTGTCTCAGGCATTTGGTGAGAAAATACATTTTGAATATAATAAACATTAATAAATATCGTTGAGATAATTCGATTCTGTGAAACTAAACAATAATTAAATATATACAAATTTAAATGAATAACCATTAATTTGAAAGCGATCCGTATGTCATGGATTCTACTGAGACCGCTTGGTTCTCACGGAACCATCGACAACTACATATATATAATAATTTAAAATGTTAATATTTTATCACATTGGTTACATAAAGAAATATTGATTGTAATGCAGATCAAGCTTCAAACTGACAAACGTCAATTTAGGTCGGTTCATCTGTGTAAAAGGGATTTTATTCAAGAGTTTCGATTTGAGATAATAACTTTCTGTACAGAATTCATTCAATGTTTCCTTGTGTATGTTACGCCGAATGTGCGAAATTGAATATTACATGAAATGGGCAAAATTTTGCCTAAATCATGAAAAATGCAAGCCCGTTGCCTTATTCATGAATTAGACAAAATATCTGAAGAGTGCGTGAATTCGGCAGTAATTTTTCTGCCTAGTTCATGTATTGGACAAATTAGATAGTAGCGCTACAGTGGTATTTTTTGCAACTAAACTAAATGTATCAAAATGCTCATGCATTGGTCAAAATGTACATATATTATCTATGGTCAAAATAGATGATCGCGCTCCGGTGGTGTTTTTTGCAACTAATCAAACTAAACAAATGTGTCAAATGTCATTGATTATAATATAAAAATATACCAATCAATAACTACAATGACGTTCATATCCATTTACTATGCGCAAAAAAAATTTAGAACTCTAATATTATGATAATGGAAGAATTTTATTGAAAAGTATTTTCGTGTATGATTCATGCTTGGGTATCAATCGTGCAATGGTCGATTGAATGTTTGTGATAGTTTGTTGACACTTGATAGCTAACCTCAAAATGGACATTCAGTTGAATAATTTAATTCAGAATTACAAAACCTAACCTAACCTAATAATAATAAAATTATATTATGTCCAATTATAACTAATAATAACATCCGTATTAAATTTACTTTTTCTTCTGTCATGTTGACAGTTCAAGAATTCCATACCCTGGCGAAATTATGTACTCAGCAGAAAATTTACCTAATTCATGAATAAGGCAACAGGCTTGACAATTACATGAATTAGCCAAAATTTTGCCCATTTCATGTAATAGTCAATTTCGCATATTCGGTGTAACATGTATAACATTATTTCAACAACCGTTCAACATTAATTCAATATGTAATTGTGTAACATTAACTGAACTAGACAACTAAAATAGTTTGATAACTAACCTGTACAGGGTGTCCATTATACTCCACGCTGACAGTGTGCGGGCCAACCATATGCGGTGTGAACTCGGCTGTGAATCCAGAGTGAGCATCGCCAGTGACCCGAACAGGGAGTTCCCCGCGAGGGCTACGGACGGCCACGGCCAGTTCGGCAGCCCCTCCTCCCTTCACATTCAGCTGGAAGGAACTGGGGGAGCCGACTGGTACTAGTTCTGGAAGAATACGACATGGTATGTATTGTAATAAATATTACGCTACGACAAATTGAACTAAGTAACTAAAATTGAGTCCTGTTCGTTCTCCTGACTGTTAAAAATATTTAATGTGCATTGTTTTGAAAATTGTTTATTGGTTATGTCAAGTTATATACTACTGCGAAGATTTAACAGAATGGGTTCGCTCAGCCTGTGAGTCTCCGCGATGACAGCTACAAATTATTTGTCATCAAAATATCTGAACTCATTAGAAAATTTTTGTTATCTGTTATTGTATTTCATGTTCATTCCTTTTAACGGTACAAATTCCAAATTTCAATAATATTTTCTGTTCTTCCTGGCGCTACAACCCTATGCGGATATATCCAAAGGCTTCTCCAGTTTAAGATGCCGAGGTCTTTAAATCCAACTAGACACTATCTCTCCACCTTGTTCAAAATCGACAAGGTCTTTGTTTGCCTTCTGGCTTACCAAATGTCAGTTTCTTTGTCATACGTGACTCATCCATCCTGTGTACATGGCCCAGCCATCTACGGCGGATTAATTTGATTGACTGAAAGATGTGCGAGCTCGTAATTGTATCTCCGTCTCCACCCCAAGTGTGTGTCATTGGTGGGTCCGAAGATACCACGCAGCAAGCTCCGCTCAAATGAGCACAACACTCTTTTTAAGTTTTTGATGATGCACCAGGTTTCTGAGCCATACATGACTGGTGACATAATTGATGTTTCGTATAAAATGCATTTCATGTGTCGGAGCAACGCCTTCCAACGTAACACATTCGTTAGGCCAAAGCGACATTTGTTGTCTAGCACAATAATTATTCTCCTTTGAATTAAAATTTTTAGACTACATAATCAGAAGTATACAACACACTTGACATCAAAATAAAAATGAAGTTTATGTAGATTCAAAAATAAAGAAATTTCACTTATCATATAAACACATTAGCAAAGTGGGGAAAAAAATTTACAATCCTGGTAATAATACTCAAATAAGTCTCATGCTATGGCAATATTAACAGCACTTAGGCCAATACACCATAAAACATAAAATTATAAAGCCATTTGAAGGATCTTCTGTAGAAATAGGTATAGATTATTTTTAAAGATCCTGAACTGAACCCGTTTCGATTTATTTCGTTAAAACGGAACGTTTAGAAATACAGAGTTTGACAGCTCTGATGTTTACCTAGATTGCTAAGGTTGAGTGAGACGCGACTGGTATCGGCAATATTGCAGACAAATGGGCATCCCATGACGGTCTCCCCGTTGAATTTGATGTCTATGTAGTGCGGCTTTGCTTGGTCAGGTGTGAAAGAGACAAGACATCTTCCGCCGCCAACAACCTGTAAAATATTAAAACAATATAATAAACCCAAATGATGAATTATAACAAAAGGGACCTTATGACATTGTAGTATTAACACACTTGGTGACATTTCTGGAATGTCTTTAGTGAGGTAGAATTAGTAGCCAAATAACTATTAATATTTTGTAAGTTGGCGGACTGAAATTTAAACATGGCGGTACACTTATAACTGATATGAATGACATTCGCGGGTTTTGGTTAACTTGAAACTAGGACAATACAGTGTCAATGACTTTAGCAGGGTTTAGGAGCGTAGATATATATATATATATAACTGAAAGTGCGGAGATCCATAGTTTCATTGATTGCCGCCATGATGTAATGCGATTTACATTACATCACCATGTTCGATCCAAAGAGGATCATATGGGCTTTCACAGAGTGTAGGTTGTATTAACAGATATTTGTTTTTATGAGAATTGGATGTTAGCTATTTGCTCAAACTATTGGATCCAAATACACATTCAAAAAACACTTTCAAACCTGGGACCCACGACATTATAAGCTGACACATTACCACTCGGCCATTGTAGACATCTATTTTGTTTTTATACAAAGACAACTCAAAATTTCATGGTTATAGTTAACGATGCCATTTGATGTAGGATTTTTCTTTCTTTATAATTCAGTAAAGAAACATGTGAAAAATTTCTTGAATATATCATAAAATTGAATAACACTTCTTGTTGGAAATTGAAAAATACAGCCACATGTCAAAAGTCATGACATCTCCTGGTTTAGCATCCACACTTCCATGTCATAGAAAAGGTTTGGGAGAACATAACAGCAAAACGGAGTCTCAAGGTCTTGATTGCTAAGGAAGTGTCTCATTTTGAGAAAGGCACTCCTTGCTATTTCGGATCGACTTATTAACAAACTTTTTACACTCTGTTTTAAAATAAGATGGTAAAATTACCTGGACGTGATTGGGAACCTCGCCTTCGTTGATTGATATTTCTAATTGTCCTTCTCCGGCAGCACTCGCATCCACTGTAATCAAAACGACAAATTATAGACAGAATATAATATTATTATCTTCTTGACAACAATTAATTTCAATGACCATTGTCAGGCCAGCTGTTAACTAACTCAAGCTCTGCAAGGACCAACTGCTATGATCAGATGGGTGACTCCAGGAGGTTATCTGGTTCATTGAGGACTAAATACTCTCTGTCTAGATAGGTATATAGGGTAACTGTACTCGTCAGTTCCATACTGAGGCACAGACAAGGACCTCATGGATAATCATCCATGAGGTCCTTGAATTGTAGTAATTTGTGGACGTAGTTGTAACAACGATACCGGCCACAGTACTGTAGTGCAGTGGCGAGGGGTGGAGGTAGGCTATTAAGATTCAACATAAATAGTGCGCACTAAACTTGACACTCATACTTACATATTTGTTTTTATAGAACTAAGAACACAATTTTCAGATAGTGCTGGTTAGTTTATAAAATTCAATGACACCCTGCCTAAACTAAACTTTGTTTTAACATGATCAAGGTGTAAGTTATCTCTAAAGATCAATTAGTAGATACAGATGTTTTCAATTCCGTTACCTCTAAATTGGCAGGGCTGTCCAACTACTCCACTGCTCACGTCGTTGACTTGAATGAGACTGGCATCGTAAACTTTCGCTACCAACGGACCAGCAGAAAGCTTATTTCCAGCTATTGATACCTGAAAATCGAAAGCAAAAATATTTAATATCAAATAGCAGACATGTTCAATGCATCCTGCCACAGGAGTGAGAGAAAGAGACGTGAATCCCCGCGTTTTAAACTAAGTTGGCTCGCACATATAAAATCAAACCTTGTAGGAATATCGCATGCATGTTACATAATATTTGATCGCGCACATACGCGCTTAGCAACATTTATGTGCGTAAAATCTCGAAACATCAAAGTCGTCAAACCCCATTGCACAAAAATGCCATTAGACGCCGATACAGGGATTATTATGTATTTGGTACTGCAGAAATTTAAGTAGAAAGCGAAAATATTGTGTTCCTTCGTCAATTAGGGACATCTCCTAGTATAGTCATATATACATGGATATTTCTCAATTTCTTGAACGAAGTAAATATTGTTGCTCTCATCTACCAATTTGGACGTGGATAAGACGTAGGCGGTAGAGCGTGACGTTTCAATAGAAATGGCCAACTAGCCGTGTGTGCGCCATGCTTAACTGCAACATGGAGGCATGACTGACATACTAAGCAAGTAGCATGAAATTTGTTGCTAGCGACACCAGTTGGTTTTTCAAACTAAAATGTTTCACTCCAGTAGTGTGCGAAGGTCTATAAGATAATGTGCGTTTTGTGAATAATCAACATATTCGACAAGCCGTGGATGAGACCAGTTTAGATGTGCGAGTTGGCTTAGGCGTAGTTTCCCCTTACCGTTGCACAGTAGACTCTTTGCACAAACTTATCAATTTCATTGACGGAATTATAGTGTTTTCAAGTGTCATTTTGGCACACTATCAACAACACAAGATGACATTAAAACCTGAGTTGTTCAGTAATTTTTTGAGGAAACTTCATAACTTCGTAATGGTAGAATAATTGTCATTAGTTACCTCAATGATATGTGTTCCTACTTCGTCGGGCACGAACTCGATTCGGAATCCTCCAGGTTTCCCAGGGGAGTCCAGAACCCTCGATGGCACAAGACGCTTTGACGGTGCTATTACATTCACACCAATCTATAAAATTTCAATAAAAAACAACAATGAATAAATAAAATTAAAAATAATATTAAATAATCGATAATTTATTATATAATTAATAGACAAATCATAACAATGCCAAAAACTCCTTATTTAAAGAGTGTTCCTTTTTAAAATCGTGTCATGCACCTACATAGATCAGGTGTATAAATACTACATAGATCAGAGGTTTTCAAACTTTTTCCATCCACGGCGCCCTTATTTCGTAAAAATTATTACACGATGCCCAATTTATGGCTTTCGAATTGGTTTCTCACCTACCATATTCTCTGGAATTGGGTCACATGCGACTCTCTGTTCACGAATTTATAAATTTGGCTCAGCGGGTCTATTCTATACACAAGGCGACTATCAACCGCTAAAGTGATAAAGTGATAGTTAGGGCCCGGATTTATATGCTAGTGCATGTTTTGTTAGAATGTATGCACAGCTATGGGAGTTGCACAGAAATCCGTGACGCAGAATCCAAAAATAAAATTTTATTGTGCGTATAAATGCATATTTGAGACATTAGTGCATATTTCATTAATAGATGCATATTTTAGGGCTTTTGCATTTATAATTTTATCGAAACATAACAAAATCAGGTAGATGCACTTGCATTAATTTATCAGAAAAAGTGAATTCAACTCGGGCACGGGCACCTTTAATTAAATTTTGCGCTATCACCTCTGTGGACGTTGAGAGATCATTTTCCGCGTATAAACAAAATACTGACAGATATGCAGAAAATTTAATGCCAGAGAATAGTAGAATAGACAAATAGACAAATAGTATTTAGGGATAGTTAAGTGTGTCGTTTTTTTTTTAAGTTGTGTTTAGTTTCCACAGTTTACATTTACATTTTGCATTTCTTGTTCAATTATTTGTTATTCGATTTTTTATCGGTAATATTGGGTGAAATGGGTATTTACAATATTTTCCCATTAAAATGTCAATTTTAACTGCATATTTTTTTGGTTTTAGTGCATATTTTAATGATTTTAAGTGCATATGTGCATGCATATAATCATGTTTTTTGTTGCATATAAATCCGCTCCCTAGTGATAGTATTTATTACATATTTGTATTGATATATTATAATTTATTGTTACAATAAGTCAGCCGTCTAAACAGTCAAAACTGTCTATCTCGCTCTAAATTGTATCGTAGCCAAGAGATGTGCTGTTAAAATATACTGCCCCCATAAGCAAAAACACAGCTAATGGGAAAAAGTCAATTTTGAGAAAAGAGAGGTTATCATGTTTTTCATTGCTGCTTCATTAAAAGTTAATCAATTTTAATAAATGTTTCGGTTTATAATAGATTATTTAAAAAATGATATTTTCATTACATAAAAATTGCAAAATTACAAAAATATTGATTATAAAACTCCACTATTGTCTTTTTATTTATGATTTTGAATGGAATAATGTCAGTTTCATAAGGAAAAAAACAGTAAATATGTTTTTTTGCTTATAATTTAAATTGAAATGGATATTTTTGAAAAATTAAATACTTGTAATGGTATTTTGTTCATTAAATAATATTGGAATGACAATATATATTTTTAAATATACAAAAATCCGTCAGTTTTGGTGGGAAGACTCCCAAAACGTCATCCTATTTGTAGGCATTACTCTTCCTTATTTTTGAATTATGCATTTCTTCTTTTCCATATATGATCCATAAACTGCTGACCTGTTAATTAATATTTAATTACCACATTTAAATATCATGTTAACTATATCTAATGGCCAGTCGCGCCAAACGCGCCAGTCGCAGTGTCAGCACTAAATGAGTTAATATTGTCAATTTTTCCTACTACTGTATACTGTGAAAGACTATTCAGTGTAATGCACTTCATAAAAAACAAATATCGAAGCTAGTTGACAGATGTAAACGTAGAAGCAGTTATGCGGCTCGCATTGGAAAAAGGGAATATTGAGGAATTTCCGTTTGCATTATTTTTAAATATCAAATGTTCAGAAACGTGAGTACAAATATCATTAATTTAATAAAACTAGATAGTTAGAAATGTGTTTTATGATAGATTAAGATTAAAATTAATAACTCATTTAGTGTTAACAATGGGCTGGCGCGTTTTCAGTAGTTGTCCATTAGATATAATTAACATGATATTTAAATGTGGTAATTAAAATGTAATTAACTGGTCATTAGCATTTTACTTGCCATTATAATTTCATTGGATTTTGCAGCATTTTGATCAAGTTTATCCAATTGCATACTCTCCAAAATAAAGTTGAGAATCTTTTTTTCACAATTCCTAATCCAATTTAGAACTTAATCACATTTGAGTATTAAAATATCATTAAAAATGTAGGGCGATATGAAGTTAGTGAATGATTAATTTGAGGTTATCTCATTATTACCAGTTACATGCGGTATTACGTTTGTGTAAAAATTCTAGAATCATAAACAAAAAAAACAGTAAGCCAGCGTTTTTAAGCAAAAAACACAGCAAATCGATAGATGTGCTGTGTTTTTGCTTATGAATCATTATTTACTGTTTTGTTGCATCGAAAAGCCTAACATTTTTGCAAAAGTAGTGAACACATTATGATGATTTCTATATTAAAATAAATGATTTCCAGTTTATTTTGTTATGCAATTATGTTCAGAATTTTATCTAGTATGTCACCTCATACTTACTTTAATTTCTCATTTTTTCCCATTAGCTGTGTTTTTGCTTATGGGGGCAGTATAGCACTTACTGCAACAATTACAACCAACTTATTGTAATTGTTACAATAAGTGCTAATACTTTGATACAACCCTACCCTAAGTTTGATAATAATTATCACTTTATCACTTTAGCGGTCGATAAGTATAGAATAGACCCACAGGTTGCTGTTGCGCACAGTTTGAATACCTCTGACGTTGATAGCGTAGTAACGTGGAGATGAAAAAGGCCAACAAGTGAAACCCAAAAAATTAGGATAGTTTTAACATACCTCACTCCTGGTGAAAGAACCTCCCCCTGGTGCTGCTAAGACTTCAAAAACTGCCGGCGCTCTAGCAGCGACCAGTCTGGTTGTCTCGCCCACCACTGACCCGCCACCATTGGCTCCTACACCACCCGCTGCCATCACTGACACCTGCCACGGGGAACCTGCAATGGAAACAAAATGAAGACAATAATTATTAATGCGAACCAACAGGTGAAATAGTGAAATAGCGTTCGTCAACTCACCCTCACGACTCGATTGAACATAATATAAGGTTATCAAATTAGTACCTACTATGGATTTTTAAAACGTCATAGCAGACATTTTTCTTTCTGATTCCCAACAAAATTGACATTTGTGTTCAGCAGTGGCGAAGGGTGGAGGTAGGCTGTTAAGATCCGCCATACACAGTGCACATTAAACTTTTTCAGACATACATATTTGTTTTCATTGAAATAAGACTACAATTTACAGATAGTGATGGTTAGTTTTTAAAATTCAATTAAACCCTGAGAAACCAAGCCATAATAGATAACAGTAAAAAAATACATGTATATCTATAAAATATCTAAAATTATGCAATTAAATCATACATAACTTTATATATTTTATAAATAGAATAATATTTTTTATTTATTATAGTTTGGTTTAGTCAGGGTTTAATGAATTAAAAAAAATAACCAACAATATGTGTAATATATATTTTTAATCCAACGAAAACAAATAACTATAAATGAAAAAGTGTGCACAATTTTGTCGTATTGCCCAAATTAGACCTAAACTGTTATGGTTTCGTTTAGGCATGGTTTAATTGATTTTTAAAAACTAACTAACACCATCTGTAAATTGTAGTCTTAGTTCAATAAAAACAAATACATATGACTAAAAAAGTTTAGTGTGCACTATTTATAGCGAATCTTAACAGCCTACCTCCACCCTTCGTCACTGGTGTTCAGTATTGTTTGGCAAATCATCATGGAAAGATACACAAGATACACAGTTCTACTGTTGTACAGCATATACAAATTGTTAAAATTTATTACAACATAATTTTCAATTTCAATTATTTTTTTTAATTAATTGTGGACATTACAAATTATAAGTTTAAGACGTTCACAACATGACATGAAACATTATTATAAAGAAAAAAGTAATAAAAATGATAAAAATGAAAATATAAAAAGAGAACTTAATATAAACATACAAAAGCAGTGAAAATACAATTATACATCTATAAAAGTACACCGAGTTTGCTAAGGGGACCCTATTTTAAGAATTTATAAAATAGTGTCCGCCTAAACTCACCCTCACGTAAGTGGAATTTATATCAACACCCGAATCAATTTGGTTGAACAATAACATAGTTATCGCCCTCCCAATTGGCATTACCACAGTGGCAGGTTGGTTCTCCACCTTGAGAGAATAAACAACTGATGCTCTCTATTTCTAAGATAGTTATCAGGGACACACATGTCAACACTGCCCAGAATGGCAATGGTTTCGGGCATTACGTGAAATGTATGGTCAAAATAATCGATCTACAGTCACAGAGCTTACTATTCGTAATTTGGAAAATTGAGTCAAATATGTATCTATAGTCTATGAGTCAAACGGTATCTAATGTTTGCGATATTAAGAATCCGACACGTCGAAAACGTAAACTTACTGCTGAAAGTATCGATGTTGTGATTGAAAGTGTGGATGAAAATCCAGAACAATCAATTACACGCCGTTCACAAGTTGACTTTTTTATGGCACTACATGGAATATTCTTTATAAAGATTTGCATTTGAAGGCGTATATAATATAGTTGAAATAAGAACTTAAAACGAATGACCATTTGGTGCGTCGACACTCAAACAGACCTATTATTTCATGAAAAATCATCTTCAGCGATGAAGTTCATTTTCGGTTAAATGGCTTAGTAAATAAGCACATTTTTGTCGCATTTGGAGTAATGAAAACCCTCATGCCTTTCTTGAAACACCTTTACATCCACAAAAGTTAACAGTTTCGTGTGGTTTATGGTCTGGAGATGTAATTGGACAGCATTAAAAAAAACGAAAACGGCAATGCAGGTATAAGCACATTTTTGTCGCATTTGGAGTAATGAAAACCCTCATGCCTTTCTTGAAACACCTTTACATCTACAAAAGTTAACAGTTTCGTGTGGTTTATGGTCTGGAGATGTAATTGGACAGCATTAAAAAAAACGAAAACGGCAATGCAGGTCAATGGAGAATGCTACAGAAACATGATTACTATTTTTTTCTAGCATGAATTAGATGATTTTAATGTGGACGATATGTGGTTCCAACAAGATTGTGCAATATGCCATATAGCTCGTGACACAATCAATTTAATCGAGTTAAAAAAAGGTAAAAATATATTATAATATGTCTTATTTGATAACCCTGTATTTATTGCCCTCCCAATTGGCAATTAATATAAATGTTTTTACAGTATATTTTTTAATCTAACCGTAACTGTCAACTTCTCCTGCTGCGGAGACTACAAAATATATTGATATATTCTTTTCATAAAGTTATTCATTTAATTCATGCAGATATTGCACGAAAAAAATGATATTTTCAGGTTCCACAGTTTTCTTATATTTTATGATTTTACCGAGGGTTTGACTGCGACTCGCCGTCACACCGCCTCTTCTCATCTATAGGAGGATCCGCCGATCAGATCCTCACCCCAATTCTGTTAAAGAACTTTAGAATTTTGCCAAGCTCTTCCGTCTTACCCACCGCCAGGGCACCTTTCAATTAAAGATATGCGCAATTCGCAGCTGTACTCTCTGTCATTCATATTTAGGGCATTGTACTGCTATAATATGTACAATGTCCTCCAAAGCTTCACATTCATAGCTGAGCTGCGAATCGCTTCTTCCGATGAGGACATCAAATCTTTCCACAGTTATCGCAATAACAATCCTGTATTAATAAGACGAAAAACCAACTCTACATAATAAAACTGTTAAAATTTATCTAGGTACTTACTCTATTTTGTATCCAATTCTTAGGTACATCCCCAAATCTGACCACTATACCTACCTATTATTCAGTGCATGGTCAGTCTGCCTACATGAGATGTCACTATGTGGGCTAAAGTTAAAGGCTCGATATAAAAAAATATAATTACCCATTTTTCTCCATTTACAAAATTACTATAGAATATACTTATTTTTCTTTTTTTCTTTCGACCACGTCCGATCCTAATAGGATCATATGGGCCTCCACAGAGTAGAGGTTTGTATTGACAGATTTTGTTTTTCACGAGAAATGGATGTCAGCCACTTGCTCAACCTATTAGGTCCATACCCTGACACACACAAATTGAAAAACAATATGTGTACTTGCCAGACCCAGGATTCGAACCTGGGACCCACGGCTTCGTAGTCCAACGCTTAAGCCGCGCGGCCACCGTGGGCGAGATATATAGAGAGGCGTGGGGATAGAATATACATAATTTGAAAACATCGCATGCATATCATATACCTACACACTAGAAAAAATCATTTTGTAGAAAAAATACGACACCTAACGGGACTTGAACATGTATCTGCTGGAATCACGCCAGTATGCTTGTCCAATTAAGCAACGAGCATCTTATTAAATTACGACGATTCTAACTAGTAGTTGTTACATGAAATGCTTATCGAATTGCGTTATCCAGCAGATACAGGCATGGCCCCCACAAGGGGTGATCTGACAACGCTCTATCCGGAGGGTCCGGCGTGGCGGGTCGATCAGTTAAGTGAGAAAAACACAAACCACAAATATGCTCGAATAGTTAAAAAAAAAAAAAAAGTCGCTAGTTTCCTCAAGAAATATTTACTTTTAAAATACATGGCTGTGCGATACAATTTGGTGTGATATGATTATTACGTAATTAAATGATAATTCATGTACCTATAGAATTTCTTTAAGTGTGTTTCCTGGCAAAGGGTTGCATGTTACTTGGCTACTACAAAAGGATGTGGGACCCATGGATACAGGTCCATGTTTTGTCGGGTGTCGTATTTTACCACGTTTTTATTAACTCGTATTCTTGTTTGTCCGGTACAGATTTTTTCTTGTGTGTCCAGTATAATTTTTTTCTTGTTTGTCCAAGATTTGTACTTGACGATTGAAGATTTTTAACTAACTTCCCGACTAGCTAGACATTTGAAACTTTTAGAATATATCAGAACACGACGACAATGCATTCTTTTAATACTCTTAGTCATTTTTAAGCAGAATTGAATTCATTTTCAGTTAATTCTGCTTTGTATGGAAAGTTATTATTGTTGCTTGCTAAGGGAGTCCTAGCAACTAAATTATTATTAATATATACGTGCGTTACCATGGAAATCAATATGAAATGTCAAAATGACATTTCAATATTCTATATTTATTCAGTATTTCTATCAAGTACAATAAAAAGTTGCATTAATACATAGAATTGTCAAGTTTATATGATTCAACAGAAAATTTAAAAACCTGGTAAGTAGGTATATAAAAAGTTGTTTTTATCTTGTAATTATTTTTCTACAAAATGATTTTTTCTAGTGTGTAGGTATATGCATAATTATGTATATTATTCAATATATTATACAATGTTACATTCTCAAATCTTGTGTCTTATTCGTTGAACAAATACGATAAATAAAAAATAGTTAATTAAAATTACTATCATAGTGGTTGACAATTTGCCGTTGGTAACCCGAATTGACCCAATGCTGAACATTATACCACCCAACCATTATAACGGAGACATCAAAACGAATGACTAACCTCGGCCACCGCTATTTCACTTCCGCGGTCGGATTCCAGAGAGACCGGTGCACTTTAAAAACCAGGTGACAAGGTTGTCTACACCGGGATACGTGCACACTTAACGCGAACGTGTATTCAAGGTCTCGAAACATACCAAAGATGTTGGAAAAAATAACCTTCTATAGAGATAGGATGGCCAGTGACGTCCCTAGACAAAATGCCGCCCCTAGGCAGCGACAAAATGCCATCACATTTTTTTTATACTTACAGTTTTTTTATAATCCTTTCATGACTCCAATATCTAAGAAATGTGTTGTATGGATACATTAGGTACTTACAACTTCTGCTTCAATATACATTATTACAAGTCCACGGTTTTAGATACATTTTAACTTCAAGTGTCTGGCAAACATTTTACACAAAATCAAGTAAAGTGTATTTCTATCTACCTATAATTCAAATATAATTCGCAAAGCTGACTCACGTGACATCCAAAAATAACGGAAGTAAACTAGACATCGCAAACTGGACAAAAAATTATAGTCCGATTAAAACTTGTATGGTAATTAATACATTTTGTTTCCAACCAGTGAGCTATTTTTTTTCCGACCATGT
The DNA here is from genome assembly GCF_057557595.1 of Rhyacophila brunnea. Lineage (NCBI taxonomy): Eukaryota > Metazoa > Arthropoda > Insecta > Trichoptera > Rhyacophilidae > Rhyacophila > Rhyacophila brunnea. The sequence goes on along the minus strand of NW_028232904.1, from coordinate 20,705,028 downwards.
TCGATCCTCTTAGGATCATATGGGCCTCCACTGAGTAGAGGTTTGTATTAACAGATTTTGTTTTTACGAGAAATGGATGTCAGCCACTTGCTCAACCCATAAGGTCCATACCCTGACTCACACACAAATTGAAAAACAATATGTGTATTTGCCAGACCCAGGATTCGAACCTGGGACCCACGGCGTGATAGTCCAACACTTAAGCCGCGCAGCCACCGTGGGTGTCTTTTTTAATAGCTAGATATTTCCGTTATTATTAAGTTTAGGTAGTTAGTTTTTTTCTATTTCTAAAGATCGATTTGCCGCCCTTCTTGTAACTGCCGCCCCCAAGCGATGCTCAATCTGCCTACCCCCACAGGACGTCACTGACGTAGGCCGCGCGGCTTAAACGTCGGCCTATCGTCGTGGGTCCCAGGTTCAAATCCTGGGTCTGGCAAGTAGGTACACATGTTGTTTTTCAATTTGTGTATGAGCCAGAGTATGGACTAGGGATTCCAATCCCGGGATCTCGGGATCCCGAGCTATTTTCGATACCTATGAATCCCGGGATTGATAAACATAATCCCGGGATTTCGAGATTGATTTTTTTATCAATTTTTATGGAAAATAAAATAAAAGCGAAAATATAACAGAAAAAAATACTTTTAATAAAAAATAACTACATCAGACATAAACTGAGTTTGAATGAAGTTTGATTTATACCCATGTGTAGGTTGCCGATTCATTTTATTTTTTCACGTAAATTATTAAAAATGGAAAGATTGGAAAAAAACAATGCTTCGCACTTTTAACAAAGTAATTCCACCATGATATCATACGTTTTACGGCAGTTTCATATTAATTGTCTGACTAATTAGATTTATGAAGCGGAAAGGCCATAAGTACGCCATGATTATTTGCTTTAATATCGCTAATCCATTCATTAAGTCTTTACTATTAGAAACAGCAATCTCTTATTAAATTCACATTATTATTTAAATTACAATATTATTTACTCCGTTAAACTTGTGTATTTCCAAGATTGAACGTATACAATATTAACAATAAATGTCTTAAATTGTATAAATTATACTAGATTTATTTTTGACCGATTTTATCAATGTTATTTGTAATTATAATTTTTTTATATTAACAATGGAAAAAATGCCAATCCCGGAATCCCGGGATTGTCAAATTGTAATCCCGAAATCCCGGGATCAGAATTTTGGCTCGGGATTGGATTCCCTAGTATGGACGTAATAGGTTGAGCAAGTGGCTGACATCCATTTTCCACCTTTGGAATATCGATTAAGTTAGCTACATACAGGTGAGTTCGCATTTCAGTTACATTTGAAAAACACTTCTACTACGACATTGACCATTATTTAAATATTTTAAATAATTAGATGTAGGGCGCGCCTTAAGACACGTACATCAGTATGACACACGAGTAAGCCCACACGATCGAAAACGGTTGGGTATAGGCACGTCACCCTCTAGCCGCACCTCAACTCACCACTACCATCTAGCCACTTTACCCACCCGTGATGAATTGATGCGAGTGCGTTATTTTATTTTAACTTCGGACGCATTTGAGATATCGAGATGAGACTCTACTAAGGTGACACCTACCAGTGTAATGTATAAGATGATCAAATTTCATCAATATTGGTCCATTTGTTTTTAGTTATACCAAAATAGATGTAGGTACCTACCTACCTACAGACAATTTATAGGTGAAATACATAGATACCTACTAGAAAAATTACCAGGTGGCAGTGTCACATTTTTGGTTATCATGTCTAAACTTCTGTCAAACAATTGTGACAGTGTCATATGATTTGTTTTCTTTAACGACACGATTAAAATAAATGATTCCTTTGTTTTCGTGTAGGCCTACCTATATTTTCTTTCACCCTACCCCATTGAATATGGCTTCTAGCCGTCTCGCTCTCTCCTACACATGTCATGAGTTACAGATAAATCAAGACAAATATATTATATAGGTAGGTACTTATATAAGGTAATAATAATAAGTATTTTGTATCAGAGAAATCAGGGGCGGCTCTATCTAAAGGGTTTGTAGGGACCATCCCCACATCGTTATCAAGTCAAAAATACATGTCCGATATTTTTATCATTGTCATTACTTATACTGGGGAGCGAATCAAATGACCCCATGGTGAGTAAAAACGCTTGTTGTATGTCGTTGTTCAAAACTAATAAAGGTCAGTCTATAATAACAATTATTATTAATTGTTAATATTTTTAAGCACACTTTTTAGATGCGATGAAGTGACGACTCAGATGATCATATTATTTATTCTGAAAAATTACTCATTTCCTCATTAATAAAATCATAATATTATTATAAGTAGCTTGGTACATAATGTATAATAATGTGAAAAAGGAGGTAGGTATGTGGGTATATTTAATAATTAATGGTTAAACCCCACCACCTAGAAAGTCGCCGAGCCGCCACTGAGAGAAATAGTCAAAAACCAGATCAAAAGGCAAATAATTCGAAGTCACCGGCATTTCAGTTTTAGTATTAGTAAATATACTTATATAACATTAAATCACAACGATTTTTTTAATAAGTATCTACTAATTAAGAGAGAGAAATGCAATCGAAAGTAAGTTTCACACATCGGGTTTCAAATTAGAAAACTGACCATGCGTTGAAATTCTTTTAATCGATCACGTTCGTCGTAGCTGTAGAACTTCGTGTGATTTATATTATATTGCAGTGGCGAAGACTCTATACTAGGCGATTATTCGAAGCCTACCTTCTTAAGAGAAATATTTTTTAATTGCATATTGACTTATTTATATAATCACTTGATTATATATTCTATAAAATAATTTATTTTTTCCAACGAGAGATGCCGGATTTGTAGGAATGTATTACACAGATAATTACAAAACAATCTGCAAAGGTTTTAAAAAATATACCACAGCGCGCCATCTGTCTTGACGTAAATAAAAGTCGAATTATGTTTCAAATAATTCTCAATTTTTTTCATGTGGACTCTACGTCATGTAGCCCCGCCCAGTCTATCGAATTGTATGAAATAAAGTAAGCTCCGATCGCAGAGTCTAAAACTAAATAATTAATGATTAGATAATTTAAAAAATAATATATTATGGTGTTTAATCGAATATTAATAAATATAGTCTGTTTTAAAAATAAAAAAATCTTTTATCTAATGATTTTTGATGTGTATAAATGTTTTGAAAAAATACGTACTTAATTTAAACTGATCGCTTAATTTTATGTCGTCAGTGAGTTTTTAAAGTTTCATTAGATTAGTGTGTCGTTGTCATTAGTGTGTACCTATTCATTAGTAGTAATATCGTATTATCTTCTTATTTCTCGTAAGTACACCTGACAAGTGTGTTATTTTTATCAGATCTCCACAGCCTGCCTCTTTCCAAAAGTCACCCTTCGCCACTGTTATATTGTGCAGTGTGCGAATTTAATTTTTTGTTTATGTATCTACTATTCTTATAAAAGTTGATGTATGATTTAAAAAAATAACTAAGTACCTAATACGGTAAAAATAGTTACCCATTTCTTAATTACGATATTTTTTTCAATTAACAAGACAAGATAGCATCCAAACTTCACGGGTAATTTACATACCTATATGAAAATATACGCCATATCTGCGAGCCAGTCAGAGCCAGCAACAATTAAAATGAAAGATACAGCAGTGAATTTTACGGTCTGTATACCGATTCTAGCGCAGTTCCATCAATCAAGATTGAGAGACTGTGCTCGTTAAGACATGACCACCGTATAAATGACCATAAGCCAGAGATGGCAGATTTACGACAGGCCGCGGAATGCACCGTATGTAGTGTAAAAGACGGAGGCTGGGGTCGGGAGTATATTATACATGTACGTGAAAGAGTACGAGGATTTTTCCGAAGATCGTGGCCAAGACGTCTGCAACCATGATATAAACGGCAGTGGCGAAGGGTGGAGGTAAGCTGTTAAATCAGACATAAATAGTAAACATTAAATTTTGTTAGTCATACGTATTTTTTTCATTAACATAAGACTACAATTATTTACAGATGTTTTTGGTCAGTTTCTAAAAATCAATGACACCCTAGATAATGGATAATAGTCAAAGAATACTCTATATATACATATACAATTTTGGATATTTTATAGATAGAATAATAGATATGTATCTATTATAGTTTGGTTTAGGCAGGGCTTAATGAATTAAAAATAAATAACCAACAACATGTGTACCTAATGTGTATTTCTATTTCAGCCAATGACATATTCATTGATTTCAGCGAAAATAAATAAGTAGGTATGAATGAAAAAGAGTGCACAATTTTGTTAGATCGCCCAAAATATACCAAAACTATTATGGTATGGAAGGAAGGGCTTAATTGATTTTTAAAAACTAACCAATACCATAATATGTAAATTGTAGTCTTAATTCAACATAAAAAATAGAGAAAGTTTAGTGTGCACTATTTATGTCGGGTCTTAACAGCCCACCTCCACCCTTCGCCACTGATAGACGATGCTATGAATGAATGCTGTATTCTTCTATTTTTTATTTAAACAGTGTTTGTTCATAATATACAACCAGAAGATTTGATAACTTTAAAACACATAGAATGACATGTTTGTATGTGTGTCTTAATTTACATGCCTAATTATTATTGTTTAGTGACTTCAACCAATATAGAGCGGTTCATATTGCTGAAAACCCTGAGGTATCGAAAAGAATTCGCTGTCCCTTCGATTGCTCCCCAGAAGGGTAATTATTCCACTTTGGGAACACTTTTACCAAAAAATTTGTAACACATCGATCAATAAATAAACTGATAAATATGATATTATGTCGTATTCAGACAGTTAATTATCCAGGGTAGATATCCTTCAGACGTGATGTTTTTAACACGGCCGATCATGACCGCGTTTACAGTAAACTGTCAAATATCATTGAATAGTGCTTACTACAAAATATTTTTAACATGTCATACTTGACTCCAAATTCATCCAATTAGAATATCTAAGTTGCAATTGAAGATTCTAATCGGTTCCATTTGGAATCAAATAAGACGCACTGCCATGTGTGAATTTCTCCGAGTGATATCCGTGTTATTTTGGAGCAATAAAAATAACGTGTTACCGTATTATAATAATTTTAGGTAATTTTGGTGACAAAATCATACAATCACCTCGACATCTCTTTATAGTCACAGATCACTTTATACCCACGCTCCGAACCCACTATCCGATGAGTTTATAATATGTCTTTAGACCAGGGGTTCACAAAGTGTGTCCCGCGTGATTTTTTGATGTCCCGCGAGATTTATATTAAATCTTTATTATTTTTTACAACGTTTTTATTAGCTCGTATTCTTGTTTGTCCGGTGGTTGTTTGTCCAGTACAAATCTTGCAATCGATTTTTAACTAACTTTCCGACTAGCAAGACATTTGAAACTTTTAGGATACATCAGAACACGATCCCAATGCATTCTTTTAGCCATATTTAAGCAGAATTGAATTGTTCAGTTAATTCTGTTTTGTATGGAAAGTTATTTCAGAAAAATCTGTAAAAAGTAAGACTATTATTAGTTGCTAAAGGGGTGGTCCTAGCAACTAAATTATTAATATATACATGCGTTACTATGGAAATCAATATGAAATGTCAAAATGATATTTCAGTATTCTATAATATCTATTCAGTATTTCTATCAAGTACAATTTTTTTTGATCGTTTAAGCTAGTCAAGCTAGCTAAGTCAAGTTTATATGATTCAACGGAAAATTTAAAAACGTTGTAGGTATATAAAAAGTTATTTTTATCTTGTAAGTATTTTTAGTATATTAATAATGTATATTTCGTTAATCATATAAGTTTACACTTTGCCTTATGTTTTAAAAAACAGAAAATATTTACAAAAGAAAGGGGCCCCGAATATTTTTGATTTCAAAATTGTCCCTTTGACGAAAAAGTTTGTGAACCCCTGCTTTAGACTCTTTAGTCTTAACTACACCACTCGTCCCATACAAGCACCATTTTCACCGTTGAGTGACTCCGTGCCATATAAACATATTTTTAAGTGCCGCGAGAGGAAACCGGTTTTGAAAATGTGGGCCAGAGGACGAATCACTGTACATTCTGATACCAATCTATTGAAACTAATAATTAAAATATCCACCGTTCGGAAACTATATGGAATTATGAAAAATAAAAAATGGTAACAGCAAAGAGGTTGAACTACTGTATAAGAGAGAGTAATACTAAATCTTATAGTACATTGCGATCAACGTTCCCTCTAATTTTTCTAGTGTGTGTGCGGATCATCAACGCGTCTGAGCAGTGGCGTAACTAGGGGTAGTGTCACCACCGTCACCCGGTGCAGAAAATTTACACCCCCCCCCCCCCCCCCACAAACATACACATACAAAACACGTTTACTGTTTAAAAAATATTGTAAAGACTGTGATGTTTTTACAATAAAGACTACTATGAGACTGTACTGACAATGTTTATTGGAAGTTGAAATATATCAAAGACTAAGAAATGTAAAGGACGTGGACATTGATAAACACTAAAACACGTATCATATTTTCGTATACTTTGGCACGCGATAGAACGGAATGGATATAGTGATCCCGCTCGACGTAAAATTATTTCACTTGCGTGCTCGCGTTAGTCGCACTTGACCTTCGCTTTCCGAGAAAGGAGTCGAAGAATTGTGCATATTGTGATGGTTTCGCGCATTCGAGTATAACTAAAATCTGCCAAAGTAAACTTTCTTTTACAATATTTTTGTGTCAGGACTGTGCGGGCAAACACATTTTGATAGGTGTACGCGCGCACACCTTACAGGGAACATTGATTGCGATGATATTTATAAAGGATCATAAGCAGTGACGTCCCGTGGGGGTAGGCAGATTGAGCGTCGCATGGGGGCAGCAGTTACCCAAAGGGCGGCAACTCGAGGAGAATCACCAGGTATATATAGAAATACCTACCTAAACTTAGTAATAACGGAAATATCTTTCCATTAAAAAATTCAGCTCACTGGTTGAAAACAAAATGTATTAATTAGGTACTATAAAAGTTCCCGTGATCACATATGCTTTTGGCCGTCTGAATAATGTCTTCAAAAGTGACCTTCCTCCACTGTGCCTAAAGCGCAAAGTGTTCAACCAGTGTGTGCTTCGCGTGATCACATATGCGTGTGAAACATGGACCCTAAGTAAAAGAGGGATCCAGAAACTTAGAGTAGCACAACGTGGTATGGAGATGTACATGCTGGGCATAACGCGAAAGGACAAAAAGAGGAATGAGTGGATAAGGAAGCAGACAAGGGTTTGCGATGTAATAAAGTTTATTAAAAGCCTTAAATGGAGATGGGCTGGACACATAGCTCGCAGAAGAGACAATCGTTGGACAAATCTAGTCATCCAGTGGTATCCAAGAAGTACAAAACGTCCCCAAGGTAGACCTAGAGGCCGCTGGATCGATGAAATGATAAAGTTCTGCGGAAGTACGTGGCAACGCAATGCACAGGACCCAAATAAGTGTAAGCAGCTTGAAGATGCCTTCATCCAGCAGTAGATAGATTCAGGCTGATGATGATGATGATAAAAGTTTTAAAAGGATTTTCTTGGCGGGTTCACGATGTCTAGTTTACTTTAGTTGTCCTTGAACGTCACGTTCTTGGTAAACAGCAATGACAAGTGCATACCTAATTTAAAATGTATCCAAATATGTTTGCCAGTCACTCACGAGTTTTGGAAGTTGTCAAGTGTATTTTTAAATGTACCTATCTGAAACCTTAGACTCGCAATATTGTCTATTGAAGCAGAGATGGCATTTAAATTAGATTTAGTGGTACTTATATAATATATTGTTAGTAATGTATCCATACAACACATTTCTTAGATATTGGAGTCATGAAAGGATGATATAAAGTACTGCATAAAAAACGTGGCGGCATTTTGGCACTGCCTAGGGGCGGCATTCTGTCTAGGGACGTCACTGATCATAAGTTTATGACGTGGTATCTTCCTATTTATTATAATCATGGAATTCAGATATAATGGGAAATGAAATACTTAACGGGTAAGGAGTAGCAAGTAACCGATCTCGATTAAGGAATAATCGAGAATAAAGTTAAACACGTGTCAAGAATACGTCGAATGCTGACAACTGCTCTCGGTTTATGCATTAACGCTTATTTAATATTGGTGTATTACACACACTATTGCGCGTGCATAATGCGTGTTTTATTTTAGGACACTCACACAATCAAATCCCTGCATCAAAATGTCGCGTATTGAATATAGCATATCTGCTATCGGAATTCTATCTATTATCTGTTCTGTGATTATAATAATATATACAGATGGTGATCGTTAGTTTTTTTTAATTCATTAAGCCCTGCCTAAATCAACCCATAATCAATAAAAAATATTCTTCTATCTATAAAATATCTAAAATTAATTATTATTGTTCAATGGCATAATTTAAGATATTTTATAGATAAACGAATATTTTTTGACTATTAGGTAGCTACAATTAGAGTTGGGTATTTCCCGAGAAAATTTCAATCTCGAGATTCGGGATTTCCCGAAATGATGAAATTTTGAATTCTCGAGATTCGGGATTTCCAGAAAAGAATTCTCGAGATATCGGGAAATTTAAAAAAAACCTGTAAAAATCATAAAATCAGTGTAAAAAACGACAAATTCCAAAAAAATATGCATTTTTTATTTATGTAAGAAGACAGACAAAATAGAAGTAGGAAAACAAAAATAATTCAAAACATTACTTATTAAAATGGAATTTCAAAAAACACAGCCTGTAAATCGCTACGTCTGACAATCGCGTACGCTTTTGAGACACAAAATTCCCTGATGTTGCAAAAACTGCGCTCATGAGTTTCAGTGAAACGGCAAATAATTTTCAACCATAGGCACGACGAAATTTTGCACTCGCTCCCATTCTGAGAGAGAATGTAGAGCTGGAAACACGTCATTTTGCTTCGTGATGGCGACGGCCGTAATAATTCTTAAATCGTGTAAAGATGACTTAAAACGTTACCCATTTCCTTTAAAAAGAAAACATGTCAATGAATATATTATTATTGTTACTGATAAAACAATAAACAGAACATTAAATGGACACATGTTGGATTTATAAGACAAATTATATTTGGTTTGACATGCCTCATTTGCACCCGCGACCCGCAATCCGCGCATCGCCTAGCGACGATCTTTTTAGACCGTGTCTCAACTAAGGTATGGCCTTAATTGTGTTAAGTGCCCCGACCAGTCTTCGATCGTTTTGTGTTTACTGTCCACTTTTTTCATATAGAAAATGGTTTTTTTTTCAATTAATATTTGATAACAAAGAAGTGCCGAATCCCGAAATAAGATTCTCGAGATCCGGGATTTCCCGAAATGTTAAAAATTTCAATTCTCAAGATTCGGGATGGAAAATCTCAAAAATTTCTCGAGAATTCCCGTCGGGAAATTCCCGAAACACAACTGTAGCTACAATGACTTGGATTAGGCAGTGTTTAATTGAATTTTAAAAACTGACGAATAATATCTTCACATTGTAGTCTTAGTTCAATGAAAACAAATACGTATGACTGACAAACTTTAGTGTGCACTATCTATTAGTGATAGTTATTACTGATAGTTACTATCATGCGCAGAAAAGCTGCAAACTTTTGCGCAATAAGAAATATGATTTACTCAAGATCATAATAGAGGGTCAAGTAGAGGGCAGAAAAGGCGAAGGTAGGTGGAGATTCTCTTGACTAAGTAACCTCCGTAAGTGAATAAGGAGATGACGTAACAAAAAGAAGAGATATTAATGTGAGCAAGTGGGTACCTTCTTATATAGTTTTGTAGGAGAAAGCATTTGTTAGCTTGGCTAAAGGTATCTAAGTAACAATTTATTTAATGCGTGGTTAGTTAGTGGTACATCAACATCATATAACTGATGATTTCTAGAAAGTTGACGTACAAATGAAGCGAAGAAGTACAATTTGTAATTGCAATAATAAGTATAGACGAGTCATTATTGGATCTGACACGCGCACTTCTACACTGTTACAATTCACAGATTTACACACTCAGCCCTAGACCAGGGGTTCCGAATCTTATTTTGATTAGAGGGTGGAAGTAGGCTGTTAAGATCAGCCATAAATAGTGCACAATAAACTTTGTCAGTCATACGTATTTGTTTTCATTGAAATACAACTACAATTTACAGCGGTGTTGGCAATGATATTAATATGGACGAAGCATCTAGACAAAAAAAATGACACTCACTTTTTTGTCGGGTCTGCCGATTGGCATAATCTGTTCTAACGCCATTACAATAAAGGTGATATTGCTATAAATTCCCAATGCTCTTTGTCGGGTCTGCCGAATGGTTCGGTTCGAACGGGTTCGCTCAAATGAACATTGACACTAGGAACACTGTTCTAACGCCATTACAATAAAGGTGATATTGCTAAAAATTCCCGATCCGTGATATCGCATAATGAAAATTGCGTGTCGTCTACCTACACATGTGCGAATGTCGCTATACGCGAATTTACTTGCTAGCTACTGTACTGAGTGCGTTGTCCATTAATAATGTCATTGGGTGTTGGTTAGTTTTAAAATTCAATTAAACCATGTGAAAACCAAGCAATAATAAAAATAATAGTCAAAAATACTCGTCTATCTATAAAATAATATCTAAAATTATGCAATTAAATCGTACATAACTTTGGATATTTTATAGATAGAAGAATATGTCTTCGCTATTAAAGTTTGGTTTAAACAGGGCTTAATGAATTTAAAAAAAATGAACCAACAATTCGATGGTTTAGTGTACATATATTGTATGTCCAGTTTAGTATGTTTTGAGAATATCGAAGTTTAAAATTTGAGATGCATGAGAAATGGACATATATGGTGTATTTGAATGATACGGTATCTTCTCAAACTATTTGGAGTTATAATATTTTTACAGCATAAGGATATGATGCAGACAGGTTAACTCAATTTCGACAAAAACTGGACATACAATATCTTTGCACTAAGCCAGTGTAATACCTACCTAATATGTATTCTTAATCCAACGAAAACAAATAATTATTAATGAAAAAGTGTGCACAATTTTGTCGAATCGTCCATATAATACCAAAACTATTATGGTTTGGTTTAGGTAGGGTTTAATTGAATTTTAAAAACTAACGAACACCATCAGTAAATTGTAGTATTGGTTCAATAAAAACAAATGCCTACATATGACTAATAAGGTAATAAGGTTTCATTTTATTGTTGACATCAATATTGTGGTAATTTTTTTAAATTTTGATTTCCCGATAGTTCTTAGGGTCACATATTATTATTTGAGGGCGGACGTGCTCAGCGTGGGTCAAAATGGAGCTTTTATTCTATTTTCAAAGCATGATCCTGGACATTCCTTAAACGTTGTAGATAATATATTTATATAATTTTGAAGCCTTGTTATCCTTTATATTTATTTTAAACATTTGATGACTGCATTAAGTATTTTTATTACATAAAATAGTATTCTTTTAAACCTCTCGCTCTAATGTTTTAGAATATAGTCATATTTCAGTACATAAATGTGCAGTGGTGTTAAGATTTTTTACATTTATTAATTTTTAAACGCATTTATAAAACCATCAGTATAATTTTTTTTTTTTTTTTTTTAATAATAACCATACCCTTGCTTTTTCGTACAAGGTGGTTGCGTGGGTTAGTTGCATTGATGTGGGGCTAATTAGGTGCCTCCATTTATATCTTTAATTTTCTTTATGGCCAGGATTAAATATTTTGTGTAGTGTTCTTGTGTTGTTCTATTGCTTAGTGCTTCGTGAGGCTTTTGGAGGTCAATTTCGTGATTTTGTTGTCTACATCGAGTCCTGAGAGTCCATCGCTCCCTTTCTAGTATAGGGCAGTCGTTGATGACATGCCACACAGTTTGAGATGTGTTGCCGTCACATGGACAACAGTCGTCATCCCTCAATTTAAATCTTTTTAGATAAGCTCGCACCGATCCGTGGCCTGTTAGTATCTGTGTGAGTTCGTGTGATATTTTTAAGTTCCTGGCAAGAGTGATGGCACAGTTTATGTTTGGAATAAATTTCTGCGTTATTGATCCTGTGGCGGATGTTGTGTATCTGTGGTTCCATAGCTCTATGGTATCTTCGTTTAGTTTTTGCTTTGCGTAACTCAGAGGGAAGTGTGTATAGGTTAAAGGTCTTTTGTCTGTTGTGGCTTGTTTAGCGTATTTATCAGCTTCCTCGTTTTCGGCTATCCCTGTGTGACTTCTTATCCAGAAGAATCTGGGGTTTGTTCCTATCCATCAGTATAATTTATGTCGACATTATTATAGAGAAATATTTACTATAAAAAATTATATTGATAATCTCTGTGATCCCAAATTTGACAAGAATTAGGCATTTTATTGTTCAAAAAATGGGCAAGATTAACACATTTGAAGATAATTCTAAAGATACTAGTTATAAGCTATGTCTTCGACCATTTAAGTGTGATAAACATCCTACGAATAATGATTGCTTTATAATAATTATTGACCTAAGAATAAGGTAGTGTTTTTTTTAAATACGCCATTTCTTTTGGCTGGGGAATGCCAAAACCATTTTGACCTACGCTGAGCATGTCCCCCCTTAACTTCAAAATCGAATTTCTCAAGATGGTTACCAAAGCACTTGGATCTTTTTAATCCTGATTTCCTAATACCCATTATTTAACAATATTTTTTTATTAATTTTAATTCAAGTCTATTACCTGCTACATAATCATGATTCACCATGAATGAATTCGTATGAGCATGCAAGTTTCCGATTACAAATAAATGCATACATACCTAATTACAATATGCATTATGTAAATAGGTAATTATTTACCTACGTAATACTTCATTGAGCAAGAATGCAATAATGCATCTGTGCAAAAATACAGGTTGATGACATGTCCAAATGGCAATAAATTATTAATGTTTAAACATAAACACTTTACTGCATCGCTTCAATGAATCGGTAAACATCAGCAAAAATCGGGGGGGGGGGGTCACTATGAGTCAGTGGCGAAGGGTGGAGGTAGGCTGTTAAGATTTGCTATAAATAGTGCACACTAAACTTTTTTAGTCATATGTATTTGTTTTTATTGAACTAAGACTACAACTTACAGACGGTGTTAGTTAGTTTTTAAAAATCAATTAAACCATGTCTAAACGAAACCATAATAGTTTTGGTCTAATTTGGGCAATACGACAAAATTGTGCATACTTTTTCATTCATAGTAATTTGTTTTCGTTGGATTAAAAATACATATTACACATATTGTTGGTTAATTTTTTTAATTCATTAAGCCCTGACTAAACCAAAGTATAATAAATAAAAAATTATATTATATTTATAAAATATTCCAAGTTATGTATGATTTAATTGCATAATTTTAGATATTTTATAGATAGACATGTATTTTTTGACTATTATCTATTATGGCTTGGTTTCTCAGGGTTTAATTGAATTTTAAAAACTAACCAACACTATCTGTAAATTGTAGTCTTATTTCAATGAAAACAAATATGTATGCCTGAAAAAGTTTAATGTGCACTGTTTATGGCGGATCTTAACAGCCTACCTCCACCCTTCGCCACTGCTATGAGTTGTTTCTACGTAAAACACAGTGACGTCCCTAGATAAAATACCGCCCCTAAGCAGCGCCGAAATGCCGCCTCATTTTTTAATACATTATTTGTATCATCCTTCCATCCATCCAATATCTAAGAAATGTGTTGTATGGATACATTACTAACAAAATATCAGACTAATAAGGACCTCGAAGGGCAACGGAAGTAAACTAGATATCACAAACCCGACAAAACCAGTGAGCTGATTTTTTTAATGGAAAAATATTTCCGCTATTACTAAGTTTATGTAGCTATTTCTATATATTCCAAATGATTTTCCTCAATTTGCCGCCTTTGAGTAACTGCCCCAAGCGACGCTCAATCTGCCTACCCCCACGGGACGTCACTGATAAATACAAGATTATGTGCTTATACTGTAATCTATCAATATAAAGTCAAAATATGTTTTTTTTAAATCCTATTCCCATATGGCCTCAACTGAAATCTACATATTATAAAAAATACAATGTTTGTTTGTGCATAGTTATAGATAATAATATGGTTACATGTAAATTGTACGTAAAACATTTCACCGTGAGCTTTCTTATCGGAAAGAGATGACCGAATATTATACGGTCTCCAATTTTATTAGATTCAATATGAACATTAATTCAATTTTCATATATGATTTTGACAAAATTCATGAATTCGAGAATGAAAACCTAACATAACCTAACAAGTCATCCCGTATATCGGCTATTTTCAAAATTTCTTTGCTGCTGGCTTCCTGTTAAGTGTAAACTGACAAGAACCGTGTTTTATTTAGACATGAATTTTATGTCAGTACTATACGACCCAGAGAGGTTGGACGGCCTTTAATATACGGCCATATATATATCCGATACAAGATTTCACGGTGAAATGTTATACGGCGAACTGCATACGTACAAGTTTCCGGACACGACTAGATATATGGGTTTTCCCCGCGTGTTCTTCCTTCTTTTTTCCTCGACGTTTTGGGCTGGTGGCAGAGGCCATTTTCAAGGGATAATGTGTTGACGAAGTGTACCGTAGGTGTATGAATACGAACGCCGTTCCAAGTACTTATGTAAAAATGGATCCGATTAGCTGAGAGCAAACGTTGCTCAGAGTAAAATAGTGTGATACTTTGCTGTGTGATCAGTTGTGACGACCAGAGATACCAAATCGAATATTGAATTTCGCTGACAATGCCTGAACCCATGACGTCTTTAACCGTAACCCTTCATTCATATTAATATTTTCAGGGTTCCTATGGATATCAATGGCCTTTTTTACCAATCGTGAGAAATATTCCTAATTCCGACCCAGTATCTTCGTCTCAAAGTCAAATTTGTGTCCTGTGTCCATCGAGTGGTTGGTTATTACTGACATCGTTTGTTCAAATTACTTTTCCTGCCAATTACGATTTTGAAATTTCACGACAGTGAAAAGTTGGGATTATATTATGCTACACGTCGCGTACTATCACGTGAAGTCACATTAACCTGCCGCTATGGGAAAAAAGTGTGCAATGTCGTTTTCTAGGTATTTAAAATGTTAACAGACTGACGCTCACATCCCGTAGCGCATTTTGAACCTTTAAACGAACATTATCAGTTAAAAAAATCTGCCGAAATCACCAGAACAACAATGAGGTCACCTCACGTTGTACTGCACTGCATCGACACCTGCATGACTCAATGAACCTTTTTTATCATTTTCTACATGCCTACACATTTCCGACTCATGTCAAAATCACGTTTTTGTTTTTAGCGATTGGAACTATGGATCGAGGGTATACTGACAGAAAGCATTAACTCATTAAAACAAGCTCTGAGATAGTCGCAAAAAGGACTTTAATTTTTTTTCAAAGCATTCCCCCGCGTAGATTTTTTTATGATTTAAAAACATTTTTTCTAGATTATAAAGACTAACCTTTATGGCAAACACAATATACGACATGTCACAAGCCCTGTATTTTGTATACGCAGAACGCATTAGGTCATTATCATGCTTTATATCAGAATAAAAAAATAACAATATGATTTAATAATGTTTCTATTTTCTCACCATTATATCCTTTGTCTTTGTGCGTTTTACCAGGACGTAGAGCGTAAAATTGTTTACATTTTGGCATTTAAAACAGAAAAACAGCAAAAACTGAAATAATGCGTTCTGTCAGTATACCCTCGGTATTTTCTATAAGAATGTTGTCTATTATCTATGGTCTGCAGGTTGGGTTCTGTTCAAAATACTATTGAATTTACAGAGATCGTGTTCGTTCAAAATATTCTGCAAAATGATGGAACTAAACTAAATTTGTCGCCGTGACAGCGTGACAGCGCGCGACGTGCATCTCGATATAATCACAACAACTATAGAGTTTGCATATATTTTGAATTCGATTTATCTAGATTTCTTTTGTTTGACTTCATTTTGGCCTGTTCTATACATCACTAGGCAAATACACAAACGTATTTTTATTATATTATCCTACGAGTTTTAAAGACTACGCATTTTTGTATGTCAACGACCTTTTTACCTCGTATGACATATTTTTGCCGACAACAGTTTGCAATTCATGTGAGGACGCGGGTGCTGATTCGCCAATCCCTGGTTTAAAGTATGTTTTTCGAAAACTTAATTTAATTTTTGTTTATTACTAATATCTACTTAATAATGAGACAATAAATATTTTTTCAGTTTATTTTATCATAAAGCGTGGCTGTTATTGTTTGAATTCTTGCTCGATGGAGTCACGGTGCAACGAATACAATGAGAGATAATATTATGCAAATTTTGTATGCAGGTGAGGATGACTCACCAAGCTGAGATAACCAAAGCGGTAAGATGGCTGACATTTGTCTTTGTTGAGAGCCCACGCAGCTGAGTGAATATCCACTGTTATAAAAGTATAAGATCCTGCCCCACGTAAAAGAGCTTATATCAAATCAGGCATCGCGATATATTTAAATTGAAAATATCAATTAACTACAATATATTAGCAAGTTCAAGTAAGTTACAACAAAAAATCTTGGAGTGATCCGTGACGTCGGTTAGTAATTAAAGTAATACCTACTTTGATTTAAATTACAAAAAGCGATCGGCAACAGTAGCTCAATTTGGAAAGCGCTTCAGTGAGTATTAAATCCGACCATGTCCGATCCTACTATGATCATATGGGCCTCCACAGAGTAGAGGTTTGTATTAACAGATTTCTGTTTTTTATGAAAAATAGATGTCAGCCACTAATATTAACAACAATTTTACTAATGGTTTTATAATTGCGTTTAAAAATTAATAAACCTAAAAAATCTTAGCACCACTGCACATGGATGTACTGAAATATAACTATATTCTAAAACATTACATCGAGGTTTAAAAGAATACTATTTTATGTAATAAAAATACTTTATGCAATAAGGCTTCAACATTATATAAATAGATTATCTACAACGTTTAAGGAATGTCCAGGCTTATGCTCCGAAAATACCATAAAACCTCCATTTTGACAAACGTGGCGCATGTGGCCCCTTAAAAACTGTACTTGATAACGAATGAATTATATGTAGAATATCAGAGAGTAGACCAGGCAAAGTTAAGTCAATTTGTCTATTTTTATATGGCAGTAGTTTTCCATATTCTGCGTTAAAACAATGTAACAAATTAGTCGTTAAAAAGAAAAGGGATCTATTGGTTTATGAGAATCAAAGCACTTGCCTACCGCCATGTTAGTTCGTTCCACTTTCTACATGACAAACAATGTATACGTAAATGCCTATACAATAATATCTTCAACAAATAATAATTTCTAAATTAATATTTGTACACAAAAATAGGTGCGTCAAGGCAGGTTCACATATATATCTTTCTCTAATACAGCGATTCCCAACAGGGCACTGCGAGAATTCATAAAATCTTGCGGAAAAAAAGTACAAATTAAAATCAGTTCGATACTTAATAGTAAAAATTGTTTGGAGGGGTCCACGGGAAACCAAGATGAACCGAATAAACATGCCAACGCGGACAATAAAATTACCCGTGTTATACTCGTAATCATGGCCCCCACAAGGGGGGGCTGACAGGGCTCAGGAAGGGCTAGCGTGACGACCAGATGAGTGAGATAAACACAGACAACAAATTTGCTCTAATAGTTATAAAAAAAAGTCGCCTGCGGGCTATTTTGCTCCAATAATTATTATTAATATAAATATTTGATTGTACGATGCCATTTTTAACTGTGTGCCGATACTCGACAACTCCATAATACAAATGGATGGGAAAAATACAAAAAATCGCTAAAAATACACCTTAATTTTACGCGTACACCATGGAAAACGCTAATATAGCGCGTCACACTACCTTTACCCTTAGTGATAGGTAGGGGCCCCGCCAAACATCCTAGCCTGGGGGCCCGCTTCAGGATGTGGGGGCCATGCTCGTAATACAATATCATGTATTGGTGCAATGTTAAATCCATCCGTGCCACCTTACCTTCCACGCAAATCCTAACAATGAAAACTCCTCAGAGGATCCATATAGGTGGAGTTATCAGTAATTACGTGGGTTTATATGCGGTAAATGGAATGGGAATTATCATGGGCCCCACATCTTGAAGCGGGCCCCCAGGCTAGGATCTTTGGCGCCCCCCCCCCCTACCTATCGCTAAGGGTAAAGGCAGTGTGACGCTCTAGAGTCCATAGTACAGCCAAAATGATGATGACCATAATAATATGATGTATGCGGTAAAACTAATATGTATATTTAATGTTGTTTTGTATATATTAATACATATAGGTACTTACGTATCCAATTGAATTATGGAGTTGTCGAGAATCGATACACAATTAAAAATTGAATCGTACAATCATATATTTTTAAATATGTACAAAATAACACTATTTAAGGAAAATTGCGCCGCAGGCGACTTTTTTTGCTAGTAAAGCGAATTTGTGATATGTGTTAATCTCACGTATCTGCAGGCCTATGTTATAACTGGTGATATAAAGTCACCCGACGACATGACGTAATTGTGACGTAAGCCAATACACGCTCGAGGCAAACCGCCCAACACACACTGCTCACCATAGATATTATTATGCTGAAACACCTATTTGTGTATGGGGACGAGGGAACTCAGAAATAATGGGAACTGAAATACACAACGGGTAAGGCGATAGCAGGTAACCGACTCGAGTAAGGAAGAATCCGGGTTAAACTTACACACGTGTTAAGAATACGTTTTACGTCGAATACTAAAAACTGCTCTCGGATTATGCATTTACGCTCATTTAATGTTGGTGTATTACACACACTATTGCACGTGCATAATGCTTGCTTCATTTTCGTAGGACACTCACACATTCAAAAGCCTGCTTCACCATGCGGCGTATTGAATATTGCCTATCGGTATTCTATTTATTATCTGTTCTGTGACGGGGACAATGAATAACGCCAGTATTTGACTAGCGTTATATTCTCGAATGCTATTATCACTCCGGTAGTACGTCACAATGATGTCATATGACGTCGTGTCGACTACAACTCGCAAGTTCTAACATAAGGCCCTGGTCGACTCGCCACGCCGGGCCCCTCCTGACCCCGGGCCCCTAGCCCCCCCTTGTGGAGAAATGGGAATAATTATGCAATGTTTCTTGGACACGTGTCCATTCCAATATGTCCCAAATCATTTTCAGAATTAGTAACTATCATTAGAAACCGACAGGTAACCATATTATTATGTACTTAGCCTAATTAATTATTGATAGGAAAGTGAAATAATAATTAAACGATCAGTAAGTATTATTCATAAAATACTGACGTCATTTGCATTTTGCCGGAGGAATACCTTTTATAAGTTGTATTTTCATAATAATAATGTAGTTACGAATCAATTCGGTAATATTAGATTTGATCCCTGGGTAATCGCATAACGGAATTTTTCGGATGCGTATAAATTATGTAAAAAGTCGCCGGACCAAAACGAACATTGGTTGCCAACTTTACAGACCTTAACAAACGCAATTTTTCGAATGTTGCATTATTAAATTCTTCATTGCACTTCATTCGTCAGTTCGAAGAAGGCTCGAGAATTGGTCGATTGTTTGGGTCCCGTATCAGTTGAAGTACATGCATAATAATTATGATCGAGGATTTAGGAGGAAAATTTGATCTTTTTTGAGTCTTTGTTGTTTTCGTTGAATTAATAATAGATATTATTACAGATGGTGTTGGGTTAGTTTTTTTTTTAATTAATTAAGCCCTGCCTAAACCAAACCATATTCGATAAAAAATATTCGCCTATCTATGAAATAATCTAAAATTCTGTATACTTTAATGGCATACTTTTAGATATTTTATAGATAACTACTAGCTGACCCGGCAAACGTTGTTCTGCCATATAAATTATTTCTAGTGAATATTTTGGTTGTTAAATAAAAAATAACGAATGTATCGTAAGTGTGTGGGGATGGGATCTATGACAGAAAGAGGAATAGAGCGCTGTAGACGATGACCGCCGATAAAAACAAAAAAACATCAACCATTCATTTTCTCAATTCAAAATGAGTAATGATGTTCATAATGAATGAATTACCTGTGACAGGATCTCGTTGTTTAATGTTTATGCAATATCCGTCTTGTCCCTTCCAGAAAATTAGCGGATATTGGAGAGCGTCGTATGAACGGTGTGTGTCAGCGATGAACTCCAGATTATTGTTTCTTCTTCGAATCACGATTTCTCGCGTCGATGTGCGGTCGCCAACCATGATTCCAGCAATGTCGTCAACAACAGTCGCATTGAATCGACGTACGTGCTCTCCAGCTGGTATTTTATCAGGATTGATGACAATAGCGTGATTGTCACTTTGCAATTCGTGCATGTGTGCTTTGAATAATTTCAATAATTCATTGTGCTCATTCAACAGGGCGTCCAGTTCACCGACGATGTGCCTGGCATTAGGCGAATTGAGGCTATTGTAGCTGCAACGTGCATCCACATGATTGATGTCCTCACCGCCGCGCCCATGAAGTAGATTTGTAAAAATGTATGTGGTTCGTTTGGCATTGGCAGCAATGAGCCTACTTTGTGGTATACTTGGCCTTTGATTTTGAACGTAGAATGGAATTGTTGACCATTTGCCGCAGTATTGTGAACTATTTCTGTTGCTCCGGACGAAGTCATTTGGAAGCATGAATTGAATGTGCGAATGGACTTCAGGAACAGGTTTGAATCTGGAACCGTGCCGATGAGCAAGCCATTCAATGGTTTTGGAGGTATCTCAATTTCTGGTAGTTGCACTTTTCCTGATGCGCAACACATCCCGGCTGACTCATGTTTGAATTTGAGCGCATGACAATGGGGACATTCTTTGTCCATAGCACCAATCAGCACTTTCGGATGAGAGGAATATTCAATATCTGGCTCGTACTCGAATGCGAGACGAAGGAACGAAGCGGATGTAAATGTTCAATGTACTTGTTGGCGTTGTCGGTCATTTGCTCTGCGTGTGTTAACTACGAACCAGCGCGCTTGGCTCCGTTCCAATTGTCGTTGTTGATTTCGTTCAGCTCGTGCCTCTTGTGATTGAGATGCACGCAATTGCGACATGCTTACACGCACGTTTTTGTTATCTTGTTGGATTTGTTCGTCTGTTCTTTCTGCTCTACTATTTCGCATGTTTGTTGCTTTATTCGTTCGACGGCCCAAATGGCCCCCCTTGCGTCTTGCTGGCATTGTGCACTGTAATACACGCACATAAAAATAGATAAATTAAAACAAATCGTACAAAATTTTGCACGCACTGCGTTGTGATATGCCGAATGAAATGTCAAAATGACGCGACGCTTCTCTTGAATTCTTCTCGGACGTAGCGCCATCTGTCATTCAACAACATAAATAATTTCGTTCTGTTTGAAATACGAACGACGGTTAAATTTGTTCATACAAAAATAATAAAATCGCGATTAAAAAATGGGAGGGTGGGGGTAGGAGAATGAAAATTTGGGGTTATAGGTATTTTTTTATACTAAATAATAAAAAAAATACAAAAAAAACTTGTCAAAAAAATAAAACAAAAATTTTCTGGATAGAGATACCCTAATCATCAAGCGGTATGAAATATACTTGTTGACCTATTCTCATACCTAACAAATATACATAAAAAAATTCATAAAAATCGGTCGAGCCATTTCGGAGGAGTTCGACCACAAACATCGTGACACGAGATTTTTATATATATAGAGATTTTCTACTATGGCTTGAATTTTAAAAACTAAAAAACACTATCTACACATTGTTACATCTTGACTGTATTTTATTGTGCACTAGGTATATATTATGTCGGATCTTAACAGTCTACCTCCACCCTTCACCACTGATATATTATGGAGTGGAAGCGTTTAGAAAAAAGGTAAGATATCGACGTGTGAGTAAACAGACGCATATTCCAAATAAGGGAAAATTTCCTGTAACTAGGCCCCAATAGAAGACGAATATTTTGGTTCAAGAATCTCTGACACATCATCCTTGTTTAGAGTAGCGACATATAGGGAAAAGATAACTAAAATCATATTATCAGCTGATCATGCCCCCCAGATCCTGAAGCGGGCCCCCGGACGAAGGTTAAAGGCAATGTGTTGTTTTTTTGTGTTTTTTTAATACATCCACTCAATGTTCAATGTGTCAATGAGAAATGTGACCAGTCTCAGGAAATAAAAACTAGAAATGAGATCGCAAGTAGTGCCTTTCTCAAAATGAGACGCCTCCTTAGCAATCGAGACCTTAACGTATGTCTGAGACTGCGTATGGTACCTACGTTGTTATGTTCTCTCAATTCTTTTCTATGGTATGGAAGTATGGACGCTAAACCAAGAGATGTCACGGAGACTTGGATGCTTTCGAGATGTGGCTGTATAGACGCATCCTCAAAATTCCTTGGACTGACAAATGTTGAAGTTCACAATCGAATGGGGAAGGACCGAGAAGTTCTACGTAGTATCAAAACCAGGAAACTACAGTAACTCGGCCACATTATGAGAGGACAAAAATACAGCATTCCCCAACTTGTCATTCAAGGCAAGATCAATGGTAAGCGTAGCAGAGGACGGCGCCGCATTTCGTGGCTTAAGAACCTCCGTGATTGGTACGAGTGCAGCTCCACTGAACTGTTCCGGATAGCAGACAATCTAAGATCGCCTTGATGGTGACCAACCTCCGCTAGGGGATGGCACAATAAGAAGAATAATACATCCTCTTGAACTTTCCGTAGACGACTTTCTTACTATTAGAGCAAATAATTTGTGATGTGTACAAGGCCTGAACAAAAACGATGCATAAGTGCGAGTGAGAAAGTATTCGGCACCCTTATAATCTCTGCGACACGCGCTAGAGTAAGATAAAAGATTTACAGATGTGTGGAATGATTTACTGTGGTGTCGCCGCCAAATCTTAGTTTGTTGCATAGCTAAGGGTCGATAACCTGCGAGCGCGTGTTGCTAAAATTGATATTTGTTGTGTTAAACATATTAAAGTCAGTGGTAAATATGTTTAATTAATTAAGTAGAAAAGATGGTTCTGTGTGTTGTATTAAAATTTGGTAACCGTACTGATAAGCAAGAAGATGGTATTACGTTTCATAGGTAAGTTGATACATGTTAATGATAATTTATTTGTATAATATTATTATATATTTTAATATCAGCGACCTAGTGTTTCTTTAAAATAACTTAAATTATGGATATCTTTACCCAATGGTTGCATTTTGACCGCTTAAAAATACTATATGACGTAAAAAAAATAGAAAATTATGAGCACTAGCGAAATGGTCTATGGTCTCAAACATTTGTATACGAATGCGTTCGCTCGCCCACAAACCAAACGCACGGCACGCAGCTTCATTTAGCAATGCAATGGGGTGCCGTCTAGATGTATCTATAGTCTAAGGATGTGTATTTATGTCACTTATCTGGTTAAGTCACCATCACCCCTTCGGAGCTCGGGCCCCCAGCCTAGAGCACAGTCAGTCTCCCCTTGTGGGGAGCATGCAGCTGATAATGGGTACGGGACAGAAAGAAGAAGCAGAATACATTTTTTTATCAAATTTATGTAAGCAGGTAAGACTGACTGTTACCTAAATAGTTTTTAATACCTGTGAATTATTTAAGTGTTAAATGAACCGCGAATTTATTTAAGGCAGGTAGTAATTTTATATTATTCGAGGCTGGCTGTATAAAAACCGAAAGTTTTTTTTTGTTATATTAGGTATCGGTAATGCGGATTTCATTATTTGATAAAGAATATTATAATGTCTGAGACTTTCACGGTTGTTTTTTATCGTAATAGATTCATGGTTTTATAACACATACCTATCTCTTGATAATGGCATTTGTAACGAGCCCGAAACGTCGAGGAAAGAAGGAATAAATACACGCGGTGGAAACCCAAAAATCTATTACGAATGATAAAGCATCTACGAGTAGGTACATATCATAAATCACAAGTCATGCCTAGTCAAGTAAAAAAATCGGTGTGTGTACTTTCGTCTCTGTTCTGGCAGAACACACTAACTGGAGAATACTAGTTTTGAGTAATTTGACTTTGAAGTTGTTAAAATGTTTGAAATGGTCTATCATGTGAGTTTATTAAGTAAAGTAAAGACTGTTTATTTATTAAGAAGGTTTCCAGACGGTAAAGTTTGAAATAAGGAACATTTTGGTATAACTAACTCAATATGTCATTTTTTCGAATTAGTGTCTTCTGCCAGAACAGTGACATTATGTACGCGCGTTACAAGTTATACTTCTTTGGCGTAACAAAACAAAAACTTGTGATAAACTAGATTCTTTGACTAGCTCTTAATTATCTTGTTAAATTACACACTCAAGAAAAAGGACCGCTTATTCTTGGAACGCCGTTGTTTTTATTTTTAAAGTACCAACTGTCACTCTGACGTTTAATCATTTGTTTACGTAAGGAATTGCAAATAGCCGACAATAATAAATTCGCTGCCTAGGCAACGGAACAATTCTAAACTATAATATTATACTGTATAATCGTCACGATTGCAGTACCATACCGTGGCGTAAATGTAGTGCGTTCGGCTGATAGCCGAACAATCGGTGGTTCGAATCCAATCGAGTGCGTTTTTTTCGTGTGAAAAAAATAAATTATGTGTTACATGTCACCAATGACATTATTAATGAAGAACGCACTCAGTACAGTAGCTACTCTATGACAACATCTTCTTGGCTACGTGTTAAAACTGTGAACTAACATGCTCCTCCCAGTTTTAACGCACTTCTATTATAAACTAACAAGCTCCTCCCATTTAGTCGACAACAGCGCCTTCTTTCACGTAGCCAAGACGATGTTGTCGTACAATAGCAAGTAAATTCGCGCATAGTGACATTCGCACATCTATAGGTAGACGTCACGTGACAAAATTTCGTAGTTTCCATGATGCGATATCACGCATCGGGAATTTATAGCAATATCACCTTTATTGTAATGGCGTTAGAACAGTGTTTCTAGTGTCAATGTTCATTTGAACGAACGATATTGATATTAAAATATGAATTATGCCATTCGGCAGACCGACAAAAAACATCGGGAATTTATAGCAATATCACCTTTATTGTAATGGCATTAGAACAGATTATGCTATTCGGCAGACCCGACAAAAAAGTGAGTGTCATTTTTTTTCCAGATGCTTCGTCCATATTAATGTCATTGCATGTCACACGCCAAAAATACACTCTGATCTGATTTCCCAAACGTGCCAAAAGAAGTATAACTTCAAAAAAACTATTTAAAGTGGTTTATAATAATAGGTATGATAATAGCGCCTGTACACGTGCATGGATTCACTTGAATCAATAGTATAGTATATAATATCAATACCGGTATTGATATATACATTCTGTATTGCAATTCCTACCTGAGTTACCTCGTACCGGCCAGCAATATTGACTTGTAAAAATATTATGGAAACCGGTTTCGTATTCAATGGCATTACTTTCAAAATTACTATTGAATGTCCGCTATGCCAAAATAAGTATTATTATTTTTTTATTCGATTGTTACGTGAAATAAGTCACGATATTTTTCGACAATGCCGTGATATTTTGGAATGCAATATAATGAGTCACCCGCCGACACACATACGTTCGTTAAATACGTAGTTATATAGAATAAATATATGAAAGTGAAGATAAAAAAGGGGTTACTAATGCTAATACATAGCTAAATTAAGTGGAAGTTGCTTCGCATTACGGATTCGTTTGTAGCATAATTTTCCAAGCTCTGTTGGTCCACCGGCCCCTTATCAAAGGGGGGAAATTCTACCTAAATCGCAACTGATAATAGTGGATTATTTTGTAAGTTTTATTTTTCAATATCATTAAACTACAGTTTATAAATAAAAATAACATCATCATCAGGGGCGCGACAACCCGGTGTGGGTCCTGGCCTCCTCCATCAGCTCCCTCCACCTGTCCCTATCCAGTGTGGCCACTTTCCAATTTGGTTTCTCTAGAACACGGCAGTCATTGGCAGCTCCATCCAACCAGCTAATCTTTGGCCTGCCTCTTCTTCTACGCCCAATTGGATTGCCGGACATCACTCTCTTTGCCAGTTCATTGTCATTCATACGGTGCACATGACCTAGCCATCGCAGTCTACCAATCTTAATTGATTGAACTGCGCTGCAATCTTCGTATAGCCCGTAGATCTCAGCATTATAATATCTTCTCCTCCAATTCGTGCCGTCCCTGATCGGTCCATATATACGGCGGAGAATTTTTCTTTCAAAAATGTTCAGGGCTCGTTCATTTCGCAATGTCCAGGTTTCCGATACGTAGGTGAGCACTAGCTTTACAAGTGTCTTGTAAAGAGTGCTTTTAGTTCGGCGAAATAGTATGCGGGACTTAAAATGTCTTAACCAGCTGTCTAAATAAAAATAACGGTTACATGTAAATTATACGTAAAACATTTCACCATGGCACATTTGATGATTTGAGATGACCGTATACTATAAGGATAAGGTCTCATGAACATTAATTCAATTTTCATAGCTGATTTTAGAAAAATTCAATAATGAAAACCTAACCTAACCTAACAAATAATCCAGTATATAGGCTATTTTCAAAAAAAAATTGCTGCTGGCTTCATGTAAAGTATAAACCGACAAGAACCGTGTTTTATTTAGACATGAATTTTATGTCAATACTATACGACCCAAAGAAGTTGGACACAATATTTCACGGTGAGGTGTGATACGGCAGTTTCCGGACACGGGCGTCGAAGGGAGGAGCTTGCGAGTGTCTCCTGGGCCTGGTAAAATCACACATTGTTTTTGGACCTATTAGGTTGAGCAAAATTGGCTAACATGCATTTCTCGTAAAAACAAAAATCTGTTTAAACAAACCTCAACTATGAGAAGGCCCTGTGATATTATTAGGATCCGACATGGTCAAAGGGAGAAAGAAGAAGAAGCAACGCGCTGGATCGCTCTAGGTTGAAAGAGATTGTTGGCAACGCTTGTAATTTCTGTGATCACCATCCTCAGTAATGGGGCAACGGGTATGAAAAGAATGGTAAGGCTGTGCTAGTGATTTGTCTATAGGTAATGAGTTAAATACAGTATCTATAATTGCCCACTTGTCCTCAACGCTCTCATACTGTCTCTAGGGCTAAAATCCCTCCAGATAATTATATCGCTCACGAGGGAGTGTATCGCTATGTTGGGAAACCATGACCTATTATATTAAACTTCATACTATTCACATTCACATCTGTGAGAGAACGCCAGCATTTCAACAATATTTTAGATTCACTTAAGCCTCAATTACATTGAGCTTCTTTACGAGCTGTTTATTGGCGAATTTAAAAGCGGGCGATTCAGCTACTGCGATTTGATGATTACACACAAAACTTTCCATTCGCTGAGAAGCCACAAGCCAGCGACTATTTTGACGGAACGTAGTTCGTTTTTTTACCGGGAGGTTGGTACTGCGCTCTACTGCGCAGACGCAGTAGTTCCACACGCCGGCGTGTAGCGTGTAAAGTTGACCGGTTTTCAACTTTGCTTAAGTGTTTACAACCTGCTTATTAGCTTATTCGATGATTACACTGGGCGACTTTACAGGCAGATTGTAAATTCGCTAATAAACAGCTCGTAAAGAAGCTCAGTGTAATTGAGGCTTTAGACTTAGGTAGATAGTTGACCTCATAAATTATTCAACCCAGTGACGTCCCGTGTGGGTACGCAGATTGAGCGTCGCTTGGGGGCGGCAGTTGCTCGAAGGGCGGCAAATCGAGGATAATCATTAGGTATATATAGAAATAGGTAAGTACCTAAACTTAGTAATAACGGGAATATCTTTTCATTAAAAAAATGTGCTGACTGGTTGGAAACAAAATATATTAATTAACATGAAAGGGTTAACAGGAATGTAATTTTTTTGTCGAGTTTGTGATGTCTAGTTTATTTCCGTTGTTCTTGGACGTCACGTCCTTGATGACCAGCAATGACACGTGCAGATTTGCGAATTATATTTTAATTATAGGTAGGTACATAATAACCTAATAAATTTATCCAAATATTTTGCCAGTCACTCGCGAGTTTTGAAAGTTGTCAGATGTATTTTTAAATGTATCTGAAACCGTGGACCCGCAATATTATCTACTGAAGTAGAGATGGCATTTAAATTAAATTTAGCGGTATATATTTTGGTACTAATGTATCCATACAACACATTTCTTAGGTATTGGAGTCATGAAATGATGGTAAAAAATACTGTATAAAAATGGGGCGGCATATTGGCGCTGCTTAGGGGCGGCATTTTGTCTAGGGACGTCACTGATTCAACCTACAGATACCTATTATTACAACTGAAAATTCCTCCATAATTAGGTGTCTCGCACTGGCAAGGATCTACCCTCGCAATGAATAGTGGAGTGCAAGAAGCTATGGTGGAGTATAATAATAATTGATGAAAAGATATCTGCTCGGAGGTCACGTCCCTCGGTAGTGTGGATAACGACCAGGAAGCATGAAGAAGAATAATTAATAATTGTAATACTTTGGTAACAAATCGTAGGTAGAAATGCCCACATACAATAAATACCTACATATAGTGTTATAATTACTTCAAATTGATACAGTGGTGTAGAAAATGCAAGGGGGTCTAAACTAACTAGGTAATATACCTACCACAGAACAGATAATAAATAGAATACCGATAGGCAATATTCAATACGCCGCATGGTGAAGCAGGCTTTTGAATGTGTGAGTGTCCTACAAAAATGAAGCACGCATTATGCACGTGCAATAGTGTGTGTAATACACCAACATTAAATGAGCGTAAATGCATAATCCGAGAGCAGTTTTTAGTATTCGACGTAAAACGTATTCTTAACACGTGTGTAAGTTTAACCCGGATTCTTCCTTACTCGAGTCGGTTACCTGCTATCGCCTTACCCGTTGTGTATTTCAGTTCCCTGATACCTACATATTTAAATATGCATGCATTTCATCTCTTTTGAAATGACCTAGTTATGCTTATTTGTTATAGGATCCTTGCAATTTCACATCAGCGCAGCTGAAGATATCCTTCATTTGGTCTGACAATTGAATAGGCAACCTCCTCTTTCTGCGTCAACGAAGATGGTTCCGTTCACCATGAGCGTTTTATTTTTATTAGATACTTAACAATATTTATATCGATATAGGTGGAAAGCAGAGTCATATCTTGAGATAAACGAGACCACAACCGTAATAGAGAAGTCAGATATTCACTCAATGACAGTTTACTTTGTTTATTTTGACTTTTGTAAAGAAGATTAATATCAGAAAAGGTATTGCAGAGGGAGTTATTTTATATTTATGTCGTTTCCGTACGAGAGATGAGCCTAGACTCTTCTCAACCATGTCTTGTTCACCGTGATGGTTGTGTCATTGGCTTTAAACATATGATCGATGGTGCAGTTGGATGCAATGAGCTGACGGACCATTACAAATTCCTAAGTGTCACATTCGCAGTTTGAAAGATCATCGGTATTAGCACATCTATATATTGTTTTATTTCTAGTTATTCTAATTCATATCCGATTAATCGTCCTCCAAACTGCGAGGTCTTGCGTGCCCCCAGTTGGCAGCTTCTCAACGGGTAGCGCCAAGGGTGTCTGTCGCCCGGGTGCCATCCCAAAATTGCTGCCCCGCCCCCAAATTAAAAAATATATTTTTGTCTTCAAAATATTCATAACAAAAATTATGTCATATTTTACCTACCTAATTGTCGTATCGTATCGATTTAACACGAAGACTTAAATTTATAAAATAATTGTTAATGATGTAAGTATTTATATCGAAGAAAATTGCTCCGCAGGCGACTTTTTTACTATCCGTGAATCAAGCTGTTTTTTTTGTCAAATTGTTTTTAATAGATATTGTACTTTTATGACTCAATTCATTTTCTTGTAACTGGTCTTTAGGACTTCTGCCACCCTTAAAATCCCGGGTGGTTAACACCCTACGTATTCATATAATTATTGTTCAATCATTAGATTATGAAATTAGAAGGAGAGAAACTAGCGCCGTTTTTAAATACAATGCAATTATTGAGAATGTAATTATACCTAACTAATATTAATTGTAAGTAAATAGATAATGATACACTTAATTAAGAATTATGCAGGATCTTCGAGTCCAAGGACAATTGAAGGAGAATTTTGAGCATAATAATATGAACTACTGAAGAACAGAACTGAGAAGTAAATTTATCTATTGTTAGTAATCGGAAAACATTTATTTTCAATTTAATATTTTAATAACCTATGTAAAATTTTTGCCGCGCTACTGACTTCAAACATTCCACTTTCGAAATCCCGCCTACGGTCAATAAAATATCTCAACTCGTACAAATCGAATCATTGCAGATAATTTTATGGCTATAAAATGAACAGCGAATAAAAAAAATATCAAACTCACGTCAAAAAAAAAAGAAGAAAACGGATCCGACCTCCGGGTATTTTAATCCGAAAATGATAATAATTCAACACTCATGCACGACAATTATTATTATTAAAACTATGTTTTTTTTGTTTATACTGGTGATTCCAGCACACGATTTACAACACAACAAAATGTGCAGTTATCTGTACAACTTTTCACAGGCCACGAACGTATCAAAGTACGTACAACACTATCGTATTACCAACACAACACAGCGAAAATAATATAACTTTCAATGTAATAGGTAAATGTCGTTATTCGCGACATAAACTTCAATTTATAACACACAACAACTTCGTAAAATAAACAAATCACACCGCCGCGCAAAAGCACGGAATATTATTTTGATAATTAATTATATTTGCCGCGTATTCTGGTAATTAATTATTGACTTGATTAAAATTATTGAAACATGTCCGCGCATTAAATCCAATATGGACGGCGTACGTTCGTAACCGCCTTTCGCATTCTTGCGTGGTAAACTGACATTTCTTGCGCTGTCCTCTCGATACGTCTCCGCTCTGCCTTCGGACAGTGATATCGTAACATCGGTCAGATTCGCGATGCTATTTTAAATGACAATAATTATTGTTTGACACCATACAACATGCCGTTGACCTGCGAGCTGACAGGGTCAAACAATGTCACTATCATCCAGAAAACATCCCCTATCTCTACCACAGACTACTCCCATTGCCTATGTGGTATTATAATAGTATAAGTGTCTAACAACGTATTACATATATCCAGACTCTTCCAGTCCTTTTAATTAAGGTCACCCAACAGAAACAATCATAGAGACAATTAAGATACAAAATAAATTAATGACTTCAATTCGGGCATGTATTGCGCCCCCCCCCCACACGCGCCTTATAAATCACACTTATAAATAAATTTGTATCTTTGATTCTCTAACTTTATAACACGTATTATTATCTGCTGATTGGTTACTGAGTTACGACAGTTTTAAAATATGATACTAATTTAGTAACACCTCTCTCCATAATTGCACCTCACATGGAACCGATATAAAAGACGTATTATATATCAAAATACAATGAACAACACGGTCGTCCAGTTATTATGAATTGTGACAAGGTAATTTAGGAGCAACTTATATTGAAAGAGGTAAAATAATAAAACAGAAACGTCGTTCTAGTCTTCTACACACAGAGTTGTCCCACCTCCAGGATACAATGCACATAGTTCATGGCTGTACCTCCATTTCCACGTGCCATCTCTTCGTCGCATACGGCTTCGGAAAAACTTCACAATATCTTCCTTGTAAAGATACCCAACGTACGCTCATATTTAATTAACAAGGCCCAATACACCGATATGTAGATCAACGTGGGCCTGATTTGAGTTTTGGAGATTTTTACACTATTAGGTTCGAACAATGTATATTATGTAAAGCGTGATAGAATATATAAGTAACTAGAAGAAGAAGAATGGCGTATTCAGTATAACCTAGAATCTACAACCTCTTCCAAAATTAATGAATCTCCGCATTCGTTAAATTTGGTAGGCTCCGATGGGCTACATGGCCCATGTAGCAAGAATGGACAGTGCGCAACCACCGAGGGGGATCCTGAATATCAGACTGAACTGTCGGAGATCTATTGGCAGTCCCAGACTCCGGTGGTTGGAAGTTGTCAACGTAGATGCTAGAGCGGCAGGTACAGACACCTGGAGGACACTAGGGTGCTAGGACCCACCGATGGTTGTTGTGCCACTTATTATGATAAATGATGAAACCATGAATTCTTCTCGTAAATTGGCTTTCTTGACAATGTTTCCGCAGTATCGACTCCGTCCGCTTAATCTGAGGTGAAACATAACAAAAAAATCAGAGATATGTGTAATTGTTTTTTTAAGTCTTAATAAACACAATATATTCTATTTAAGTAAGTATTCATTTTAATAAAACCATCTGTTTTTTAACAGTTCTATCCACCGTCAAGGCGACAAATTTTTAGTCGACCAAACTTTATTCATCTGTATAATAATTATTTTTAACTGATATCAAACCCTATCGATGTGATAAAAGCATCACCTGTATCGGGATCTACCTGTGATTTTAACATCGCCTATAGAAAATACGTCCTTTATTTCTTTCCCACACAATCAATATATCAAAAAGAGAAAGCTATACAAAATGGACTGGTATGCTATAAACATATTATTTACACCTGAGTTCATTCAATGGGTTAATAGTACGTTTTAAATTCTGTCTCACCTTATATTGAGCATACAACAGAGATGGAGATGCAAATCCACGTGAAATTTATGCAGATATTTTGAAGAGACAGAGTGGGAGAGCACGTAGGCTGCTGGAATGGTGTACGATGAGAAGAAGTGGGTGAGGTAAAAAAAACCCTTTATATTATTATATTAATTCACAATAGGAATTATTTCGCAACTATCTCGATTCGAGACAGCTTTGTATTAAATTACTGTGACATTGTTTTGTATTGCAAATAACGTATTGCGATACTTACTGCATATTGATGTATTATTTTGTACAATGTAGGTGTATTATCAGGGTTTTCGACCGGGCGGGTCAAGTGGAAATGAAAACGCGGCAAAATAATAACTATTTTAAATAAATCTTGTTTCGAAATTCAATTATTTTACAACGGAAATCGACTGCCAAATCGGCAAAGAGTTTTGTTTTTGATTATTCAACGGTGTAATAATTCCGACCAAATCTTTGGGTTGTACTGGTACGGCCCTATTACGAACTCTTCATAAGCAGATAATAAAATCCAATTTGAGATTCTAATCAGATGCATTTGGAATCAAGTAAAACCTGCAGCGCCATGCAGTGGCGCACTCAGGATTTAATAGTGGGGGGGCAAGGAGGAGAATGTAAATTAGTCCCATAGGCTCTTTTCTTCTTCATATAATTATTTTTACATATTTTCACAATATACGGCGGTATATTTGTACAATTTCTCCTAGTTTTTATTAAATTGGAGGCATAGTGGCGGTAACCGTTGAGCGTGCCATCAGCGACTGGCGGATTGAAAGTGACTAACAACGACCATGCTGGACATGTGCGCCTAGTTTGCTAAAACATTACTCATTAATATCGACTGTGCTACCCGCTTGGTCTAGAGAGCTACAATAATTATGCCGAATTCCAATGAAAAAAAAATGTTCTTTTGATTTACACCACCACATACTGTAGTGGGTGTAGTCCTAGTCGCCGAATGTTTATCGTCGATTTTTGGTTTTTTAATATTGAGGTTCCAAAATATGGGGCCCCTGCCCAGAGTCCCTGGGCCACTTGCCCCCCCCCCCCCCCCCCCCCGGGTGCGCCACTGGCACCCTAAATAATTTAGAAATAAAATCATATCGTATGAATTTAAGTAGGTAAGTATATAAAATTCTGGTAGGTGCTCGTAAGTATCAAGTCGTACCTATCAAATTGATACCAGTCGATATAAAATTAATCTAATATAAAATTGGAACAATGCTCTCTGCAATACTGAAACGCGTATTTTTGTATCTCAATGCTATACGGCCATCTCTTTCCGATAAGACAGCTCATGGTCAGCTGTGATATGGCGAAATGTAATACATACAATTCGTCAGCTGAATGCAGAACTACTCTAACTTACATTTGATATTTTTTAAGAGAGAGTTCTTTGAAACGACTTACTAAAATTATTTAATATTTTTGTGGATAAATGTATACTTCATATTTTAGTAGGATTATTGATGAAAAAAATGCTACATACACCTGTTTATATAAATAATAAATAACTGAAGAAGGCTGTATCAAAAAACACATCTGAAAAATATTTCAAATGTGAGTTAGAATAGTTCTGCATCTAAATTATTTACATGTAACCGGTCAGTTGTAGTGTTAATTTTTTTAAATCTACATAGGTATATTGCAATATTTTAATTTAGCGTTTATGTCTTCGATGATTTTCTGTGAGGATTATTACATTTTGAGTGTTGAGCTACCGGTTTTCTTGTGCCAGCCTGTACATTCCTAACCCGCTTAGCTATGTCAAAAATACTTTATAAATTAAACCGTGGAATGTTGAAGGAACAGCATTGCACACCCAAAACCTTTTTTTAAAGACAGGTAATGTCAATCAACACCGGTGTAGGTATTTATTACTTGTGTTAAGATTACATCACATCCGTCCCAGACTGACGGTTATAATTTAATAAGGTTACGAAGAAAGATGGAAAATCTGGGGCAACCCTAATGAGAAATGAATTATACTCAACGGGCAGTAGATGTGCTAGTCTGCTCAAAGGCTCAAAGGCATAAAATAATACTCAGGATTTTCTTCTGAATGGACAATTAGGTTATGTTTTTTTTTAATCATGGGGCTTTAAGCAAATAAAATAACCAGTGACGTCCCTGGGCAAAGTGCTGCCATTAAGAAGACTTAATATATCGTCCCTTTTTATTTTTAGTTTCAAATTGTCTACAAATTCGGGTACAAGTCGGTTTACAGGAAGCCAGGCGGGAACCGCGCCAATTTTCATGGCCGATTTTGGCAAAATCTATGAATTCAAGAATGAAAACCTAACCCAGTGGTCGGCAAACTCATTAGTCAACAGAGCCAAATATCAATAGTACCTACAACGATTGAGATTTCTTTTGAGAGCCAAATTTCTTAAACTTAAATTATATTTATAGGTACCTACACTGTTTATTACCGAACTTAATAAAATTTGGTTATTTTTTTAAGTCTTAATTAAACTATAAGTACCTACACTGAATAAAACTTGATACGAGGGTGGGTCAATAAGTCCTTAGAAAAGCCGACAGCTGGCGCGACTAGTACTGTAAGCGGTTTGTTTTCATGCAGCGGCACTACCGATTCAGTATGCTGCGAAGTTTCAATCAGATTGGTCGGGTTGTTGTGTGTTTCTCGTACATTTAAAAAAAAAATTTGCTTGTGGAAAATGGAAAAATGGAAAATTGAGTTTAGAGCTGTTATTAAACATTTTAATATAAAAGGGTTAACAGCAAAGGAAATAAAAAATGAGTTGGATTTAGTTCACGGCATATCTGCTCCTTCACTTGCAACTATTTATAACTGGTTAAATGAATTTAAACGTGGTCGTACATCAACAAAGGATGAACCACGCTCAGGACGTCCTGTAGAGGTGACTACACCAGAAATGATCAATAAAATCCACGATATGGTGTTAAGTGACCGAAGATTAAAGTTGAGTGAGATAATTGAGGTTACAGGGATCTCAAAAGGTAGCGTCATTTCTATTTTACATGACAAATTGGGCATGAAAAATATTTCTGCAAGATGGGTGCCGCGTTTGCTCACAGTCGACAATAAACGCAATAGGGTGGTGGCCTCTAAAGCCCTGTTGTCGCTCATGCAACACAATCCGGATGAATTTTTTCGTCGCTTTGTGACTGTAGATGAAACATTGATACACCACTATACTCCCGAGACGAAAGAACAGTCAAAGCAGTGGATTGCGAAGACAAACCATGTCCAAAGAAGGCGAAAACCGTAAAATCAGCTGGTAAGGTTATGGCTACTGTATTTTGGGATGCACGTGAAATTATTTTCGTTGACTATTTGGAAAAAGGAAAAACAATAACAGGGGATTATTATGCATCTTTATTGGACCAGCTAAAAAACGAAATTGAAGAAAAACGGCCTCATTTAAACAGGAAAAAAATCCTCTTTCATCAGGACAATGCCCGTGTTCACACATGTTTACGATCAATGGCTAAAATTGAAGAATTGAAGTTCGAATTGGTCGACCACCCACCGTATTCGCCAGATTTAGCCCCCAGTGACTTTTTCCTTTTCCCAAACTTAAAAAAATGGCTAAGTGGACAACGTTTTTTTTTCAAATGAAGAAGTCATCGATCGGACAAATGCTTATTTTGAGGACCTTCCGAAAACTTATTTTTCTGACGGTTTAAAAAAAATTGAGAAACGTCTAACCAAGTGTATTGAGCTCCAAGGAGATTATGTTGAGAAATAAAAAAAAAAATACAAAAATAAAAACTGTTTTAATGCTTTTTTCTAAGGAATTATTGACCCACCCTCGTAGCATACGTAATAATGATCTTATGTATTGATAAAAATTAATTTGTAAGTAAGGTAGGTATCCATAAAATTAAATCATGACAATGACTGACAAACACTCAATGTGAATAATAATGGTCTAGCATCTCCTTGGAAATTTTGGGTAAGTCAGGTTTGTATGTTGTTGTTTTTAGTACGATTCCAAGTTCTCGTCAATAAGACGACTTCTCAATTTACTCTTGATTTCCTCTCTAGAAATCTCTTTACTAACCACAAAACTAGCTATATTAACATTATTGGAAGATTGTATTCAGTAATTAGATACAGAACTTGATTTATATTTCTTCGTAACTCAACTGCTTTCTTCCTTACAACACCGACAGGATATTTAGTGCAAAATAACCGGTGTTTAGTTGTAAAGTGTCTCTCTAAATTTTAATTCCCCAATTTTTCCCGACAAATAATACTGGACGGTAGGCCATTTAAGTTTTGAAATAAATGCGAAAGTCTCGGTCCATTCAACTTTAAATTCATGGTTTTCGTCTTCCGTTTTTCTTTGCTTCATCTTTGTAGCCATGTCAAATAGGACAGAAGGCATTTGTGGCAGAGCCGCACTCAAGGGGCCAAAGAGTCGCACGTGGCTCGCGAGCCGTGGTTTTCCGACCACTGGTCTAACCTAACCTAACCTAACAAATAATCCAGTACCTATATCAACTATTTTCAAATTTTGCTTGACGCTGGCTTCCTATGAACCGACAAGAGGCATAATTCATTCGGTAGGTACAAATTGACCTATTTTATTATTTATTTTCTGACAGTCTCATCAGACAAATACACCACAAACATTCAAATTGATGTAATATACATCATTTGTTTAGAATTAGAGCATATCTACGAAACCTACTTTCAAAAAATTGTTACAAGTGATAATACTTCGGCATAAAAATGAAAAACTACTCTCGATAGCTGGCGATAGCGGCCTATAGCAGTCTTGTGTATAGAATAGATGCGCTGATAAAGGTACAATTTATTTAAATGGAATTATACAAAACGCCGAACATTTTTAATAAGTAGGTACCTACCTACATATGCAATTTTCTTGCTTTTATACTATACGGTACCTATGGTGTTGTCGTTTTTCAACCACGAATATTTTGGCTTTGCGTAGACCAGCGATTTCCAAACTGAGGGCGCGCCTCCCTGGGGAGGCGCGGAATGTTGCGAAGGGAGGCGCGAAAAGTTTCACACAATTAATGTAGCCACAGGTTTGCAGTTTGCAAATGCTTATTTTATAAAACGGCCGCTAGATATAAACTACATAAAACAGTCCTATAAAAGGTTGTTTGCAAATATTGAGACTAATTTTATAATACCTCCCTTCTATAGTATATTGTGAAGCGCGCTGGCTATCTCGTGAAAAAATTAAATAAAAGGGTCAAATCATAATGTTGAAATTTGAGGAAAATTTGTTTAGGAACGATAATTTTGTTGTTAAACTTGTCTATTTGGTTGAACTTAAAAAAAATTAGTGAATAAATCAATGCAAGGACCACTAATGCATTCACTGATTTAAACAGATGAAGTGAAGGCATTCATAATGGAGCTTTGGAAATCAAAAATTACAAAAAAAAAAAATAAGTTCGCCATTTTTCCACTTTTAAATGATTTGTGCGCCAGATACATCGAAGAAAACAAAAATCTATTTACTGAGTTCTTGGTTGGTTTGCTAAAGCACTTTTCACGTTATTTTATTAATAGTAAGAAAAATCGCCTGCGGTGCTGCTTTATTTCGAGGCTATTAAATATTTTTAATATGTGGTTATGCGTTGCAATTTGACGTGATACCTATATGATGATTGATATACTTAAATGATAATTTTTGATATATGATGATATTTAAAAAGGTGTCTGTATTATTTAATGAAATAAGGGGGGGAGGCGCCAAAATTGGATTTATTTAAAAGGGAGGCGTAGTAACATAAAGTTTGGAAACCACTGGCGTAGACAATAATAATTCATAATTTTTGCGTACCAAACCATCTGACATGCTAAACGAATTTGTGCATAGTAAAAATTCCTTCCGAAAACATTTTTTTTTCGTAATTCATTTCAATATAAATACGTTTGTTGGTTGATCCGGCGAATTTATTCGCGTGGGGCAGTTATTTAGTCTGCTTCAAGTTTCTTTTCATAATTATTGTTTACCTACAAATTTTATTTTTCGGACATCGTAGCCCCTACAAATTAAGAGGCCCTGTGCTATAGCCCCATTAAGCCCTATAGTAAATTCACCCCTGCGGAACAAGGTTTTTTTCGATGTCTTTGAAAAAAGTGTGCCCGTACAAAATAATTGTTTCGCGACTCCAGCACTTAAAACATCTGCAGAATTCTAGAGGAAGGTGCAGTCGATTTGAATGCACCGATGCACCAAGTCACCTCACCTGTGTCTTATTTTACTACACCTGTTCTTATGTAGGAAGGTATTGCAAGAACCAGTAGCAAAGACGGAGACAAACGATTGTAACAAAACTTAAAAAAAAATTACAATACATACATACGTAGACTGTGTCAGTGTTTTAATCTATATTTACTAATGATAGATACAATTTAAAAATCTGTCTGTGATTTTAAAATATAGTAGAACCAGAAGGAGTAGAATGTAACCGATCTCGAGTAAGGAAGAATCCGGGATAAACTTAAACACGTATCAAGAATACGTCATACGTCGAATACTGACAACTGCTCTCGGTTTATGCATTGACGCTCATTTAATATTGGTGTAGTACACACATTATTGCACGAGCACAATGTGTGTTTCATTTTCGTAGGACACTCACACATTCAAAACCCTGCATCAAAATGTAGCGTATTGAATATAGCCTATCGGAATTCTATTTATTATCTGTTCTGTGGTTTATGGTGTATTTGTCTGATAAGATTGTAAGAAAATAAATAATAAAATACCTTGGTCAATTGGTGATTTGAAATAATATAGTAGAACCTCTATATAGAGGAGGAGACCTATGCCTTCAATGGATCCCATCGCACATGGGTATTGAGGGCAATGAAAGGGCGGATGATCTGGCAAAGGAAGCTGCCCATTCGGGTGTACCATATCAGTGGATACCAGAAAACCTGGACTGGAATGAGGCTATAAAGAAAATGGGCCAAAGTATGTGGATAGCGTTTCACCACAGGGCATCATTAGAAAAAGGAAAATGGAGTAAGTCTATTCTACCATCACCACGAGAGGTGCCCTGGTTTGTAAAGTCTCCTTTGACGAGGAATGAGCTTAAGTTAATACTGAGGCTAAGAACAGGGCACACAATCGGCAAATGATTCGATGTCCTCATGGGAAGAAGCTAATCGCAACTCTGCGATGAATGTCATATTTTAGAGGACATTGTACCTGCATATAGCACTACAATGCCCTAAATATGAACTTCACAGAGTACAGCTGCGAATTGCGGATATCTATGAGAATGTTGACGAATTGAGGGGTGTCCTGGCGGTGGGTAAGACGGAAGAGCTAGGCAAAATTGTAAAGTTATTTAACAGAATAGGAGTGAGGACCTGATCGACGGATCACCTTATATAAGAGAAGAGGCGATATGACAGCGAGTCGCAGTCAAAGCCTCGGTAAAATCATAAAAAAACCTCTAAGTATATCAAATGTGAAAATTGTTAAAAAAAAAAAAAAAAACACCTGTTAATGTTATGTTTAAATCCAATAATTATTATCGTTTGTGATATCTACTTTCATAGTCTATTCACATAATAACGGCTGTGAATGTACAACAAATAAAAATAATTACTATCTTGTAAGTTGTGGTGGCCATATTCTCCGTCTGGGAGTGAATATGA
Organism: Rhyacophila brunnea; assembly: GCF_057557595.1. Classification (NCBI taxonomy): domain Eukaryota; kingdom Metazoa; phylum Arthropoda; class Insecta; order Trichoptera; family Rhyacophilidae; genus Rhyacophila; species Rhyacophila brunnea. The sequence continues at coordinate 20,664,426 of NW_028232904.1, read as the reverse complement.
CATAAATATATTGCAGCAGGGTCTACTTCGAAACACCTGCACCGATAAATTCTCATTTCAAAATATTAATTTGTAGTTCAATCCAACAATTAAAAAATAAATTTTAATAGTTCAAGGACAAAAACGGAAACAAAAAAACACACAAACCCGTTTCGTGAGAAATTTTGAATCATTTGTGCAATATCAAAATGATTGGCTTGCTTTGTTTATTATGGGTAATAAATTACGTTTATTATTGTTTTTTTAAGATTTTAATCACGATATGTCCTCATATACATACCTAGGGATTGCAATTAATACCGGTATCACAGTATTTTTCGAAACCGAAATACCGGTTTTAAAAAATCAGACAATACCGTTATATTCGGTATTGAAAGTGGAAACAAAATGTGTTAATTAAGATAAAAAGCTCAAAAGGACTGTATTTTTTTTTTGTAGAATTACGCGATGTATGGTTTACCTCCGTGGCCGTTCATCGTCTCTAGTGACCAGCAATGACATAATATGCTATAAAATACATATTAATATTTTAAAGAGATTTATATAGGTATATTGTTTGCCTACTTACTTCTGTTTTTTTTTCAATTATTTCGATAAGAAATACCGAAATACCGGTATTGGTATTTTCAGTCGGTATTGCAATACGACTGTGTTTAGGAAAAAGGGCGTAACCCTCGATTTTCGAAAAGTGCTTTTATTAGATATTAGCAATGTATACAACTAAATACACATTATATAAAAAGAAAGTAAGCCGCAAATGCCGAATTATTATCTAAAGTCAAGTTTTAATTGAGATTAATTAATTTTTAATTTATGGAAAAAAGCCTTTATCCTCAATTTTAATGATTTTTCTGTAATAACTTCATTAATTATTATTAGATCGAAAATATATTAAGTACACCAAATCATCAATCATCATGCACCCAATGTCTGTGTCTATTTTTAAAAACAATATTAAACTAAAATCACTCAAAAAACGTTTTTTTCATCTCCTGTAAAATTTGTTATGTGAGGGTTACGCCCTTTTTCCTAAACAGGGTCGAATAGATATACTTACCTAACTTAAAAAATATTAGAGCCGAAGTCGGGAGACTTTTTTGAGTACCCTAATACCTACCCAAAATATTTATGTTTTAAACATCATTGGTAAATATATGATATATCTACTTATTATCTCATGATATTTTAATTTGAATTTTTGTAATCTAGATATCTCTTAGTAGTATGTTCCCTAATATGTATTCTGTCTAGCTTGGAAGACCATTCTGATAGTTAGACTACCGCCAGCACAGCCATTAGGCCGGTTGCACATTGAAAATGGTCATAAATCAAAATCGGGCGCAATGTACCTAGTAGGTAACTTACATGTCGGGACAGTGACGTCACACGGCTAGCTGAAACGAATGAAAAGGCTGCTTCGACACATGTGCCAATGCGACATTGTGGTATTATACCTACGCCCGTGTTAAGTGTTTTTTTTTTTGCTTGCACTATTTGAATACGAACCTATTAGGTCCATACTCTGACTCCAAACACGAATTGAAAAACAATATGTGTATTTGCCAGACCCAGGATTCGAGCCCACGACATTATAAGAGGGCGCGTAAGCCACTCGGCCATCGTGGTTTAAAAGCATATAAACAAAATACTTTATTAATAACAGTTTTTTTCTGCGTTAACGGTCCCCGAAATATTTCTCATATTTTTACCGGTCCGCAGGTGTAATAAGGTTGGGGAACACTGCAGTATATGCGATGCAATCTATGTTTCTGATATTGGTCTCTTAAAGAAAGACGCGAAACTTATCTTAAATAAGGTTCTGTGTCGGGCTCCTAGGTTAAGAGGACGTTCTACAGAATTGGCCTTGAGAATTGAAAATATGATTTTTTAACATGTGGTCCATAATATCTGGTCTACTAGTTAATATAAAAAGGTCGTGTGAAAGTTGTTTGTGTCAATAAATTTGCTCTATGACTGATCAGACTCATATTTCACATTTATTTCATCAGGGCTGTCGAAGACATAAATCATAAATAATTATAATTTTAAATTTTTATTTATAATATGTATTATTTAAGTTTTGTGCATCTAATGCCGGGTCCACACTGGCAACAAGTTAAGTTGCTGGCAACCTCGTTAGATTTTACGATAATTATGATGATTATTGTAAAATTTCTTAAGCAATTATGGTAAGTATCGTAAAATTTAATGAGGTTGCCAGCAACTTGTTGCCAGTGTGGAAATGGCTTAATATCCACTGTGGTTCACGTAGTGGCATGGACCTGGGGTTAACTAATTCAGGAAGTCAACACCCATGATAGAATTTTTTCCAGTTTTGGTTGCATTATACCTATTCCAAAACTCTTCTTTAAAATTCGTTTCCGATTTTATAAATGGAAATTTCTCGGTGTACATAGTAAACAAACCTACGAATAAAAAAAGACAAGAAGGAACATACTGATTCATCGCAGTAAAATCTGGCAATCAAATTCGCCATTTTGAAAAGCGACGATTTTGCGTAAACAAATATCACGTGGTCTGTACGTGTGCGGCAAACCTCGAATGTGTTTGTAATTTTGTGTATTTTATGTTTGTGTATCACGCATTGTCGGCCATATTTGCCGGCCTTTCTGATTGCCGTGATTTGTACACATCTTCCTTCCTGTCTTTTTTTATTCGTAGAAACAAACAGTATTTTTTATTAGTGATATGAAGTTGGCATTGAATTTGTTTGTTATAAAATAATACACAATTAAAAGATTTTGAAATAGAAAAAAACACATTTCCAAGCTTTCAGCCGTGCTCACTCATGCATGTCATTCGTCATTTAGATAAGTATATACACATTTTGATGTTATCTTTGCAAAGTGCGAATGTAATGTTTTCAAATAATTGATATGGATTAATTATACCATCGTATTATTTTCTCGAAATCATAAACATACTATAATAGTATTTGAGTATCCTATGTTCAATTTGAATTGGGTTATAATACTAATATACCCGTATATATATCAATAGTATGTTTGCTACAAAATCCACCCAAGTTATCAGTACGTACTTGCACAGGTTTGATTAAAAACTATGATGAAATTAACATTTTAAAAATATTAATGCTTAATATTATTTTGACAGCCCTGTTTTCTGATCGGCTTCATCTCGCAGGTGTTCATAAAATAATAATAATGCTCCGCGCGACAGACAATATCAGTAATAATAATAATGTTTCTTGAAATAAAATCTCCGATGATTAGTGATTTTTGCGAAAAGATCGATTTAAATTAACGTAGTTACGACGCCGAGGTCCTTTTCATACTGAATTATATTTGAATGTCGAGCTCTTCAGCGGCCCCTTAAAGTGTCCACTTAAATATTATTGAGATTTTCGAGTGACTGCCGCTCCCAAGCGACGCTCAATCTGCCTACCCCCATGGGACGTCACTGTATAGTATAGCATATTATATGAATTCTTTTTATTAACTATTATTATTTGTTCTGTGGGTTAAGCTGTATTCAAGTCAATGGCCGAAAGAAATCGCAGGAAAATACGACGTAATTTACAAAGTAAACCGTAAAAGGCGAGTTTCCTGGAATTCGCAATCCGTCGTGATCATTTTTCTTGAAATGTCATCATCACACGACGCCATTGTTGTCAATTATGATTGTTTTACTCCACCGTGAAGTTCGAAAAGAAACTGGGTTCAGCAAAAGCGTTGTTTGGTGATCACGACAATTTCACTTTCAAATCGTGCCAAATAAAATAATTATTTTATTCGATTTATGTCAAGACACTTTACAATTGTAAATTATAGGTCAATACTTAAAGCACTGGCAGTAACGTCCCGTGAGCTTTCTTATCGGAAAGAGATGACCGTATACTATACGGTATCAAATTTTATTAGATTCAATAGGAACATTAAGGCTATACGTCAGCTGGGGCACGGTCTAAAACGATCGTGACTACGCGACGCGAAGATTGTGCAAACAACGCGTGCAGAACAAAACATAATTTGTCATAAAAATTCAACATGCGTCCATTTAATGTGATGTTTATTGTTCTATTAGTAATAATAATAATAAATTCATTGACATGTTTTCTTTTTCAAGTAAATGGGTAACGTTTTTTAGTATTTTTTACACGATTTAAGAATTAATTCCCCCGACGATCAGAAAACAAATTAACGTGTTCACAACTCGACTGTCCCTCTCCGATTGGCAGCGAGTCCGAAATTTCGTCGCACCTATAGTTGAAAATTATTTGCCGTTCACTGAAGTATGCTCTTAATTCAATTTTCATAGCTGATTTTGGCAAAATTCATGAATTCAAGAATGAAAACCTAACCTAACAAATAATCCAGTATATCGGCTATTTTCAAAATTTGTTTGCTGCTGGCTTCCTGTAAAGTGTAACCCAAAAGAACCGTGTTTTATTTAGACATGAATTTTATCTTAGTACTATACGTCCCAAAGAGGTTGGACGGTCTTTAATATACGGCCATATATTTCCGATACAACATTTCACGGTGAAGTGTGATATGGCGAACTGCATACGTACAAGTTTCCGGACACGAGATTATTTCCGAGAGCTGCATGTCCCCTTCAGTCCACACAGAACCAATGACTGATATCTAAACATCCCTCTTTGTAGCACTTCTTGAAATGCCATATCGTAGCTCATTGGGGTGCGGGCACAGGTTGGGAACTCATGCTTTATTAGGTATAAAATTTAATATTTTAATAACATTATTTCTCGAATGCTTTTGGACTATAAAACAAGAAGTTGAGCGCCGTGAGTATATCATGACTTCATGACATTTAACCAAACGGAATGTCGATCGTATTATCATGGAACGGTCTATAATTTGTATCGTTCTTTAACTTTTTTGTACGAGAACCTCCTTTATTATCTACTCTATAATATAAAACAGTGGCAAATAGTGCATGTTGAAAGAAGGTAGGCTTTGGTAGGTAACTGAAAAAAACCATTTAAGACTTCCCAGCGAATTTATTCTATACATAATACTGCTATCGGCAGCTATCGAGGGTAGTTTTTCATATGTTTGTATCGAAGTATTATAATTGTTACTGTCATTTCCCTCCATTTTCGAGTTGTGGTAACACGCTGTCACTTTTATTTTTGTATGGTTTTTCATCTGGATTCAGGATTTGGAGGTGGACAATTACAACACCGGAATTGTGGTGGAAACGACGAGGTTTATTTGGCTTAATATATACTAATGGTTACATTTTTTCACAGTTACAATTTCTTTTATATGAAGCGCGAGTTAACGATGTTTACTGTTTGCCCGTCTGGCGCGTATTACCCGCCATCTTGTGTTTCGCTTTCAGCGAGAAGCGTTGTCGAAAAACGGCGACAATTGCGCCGATATTTTTAAACGGCCGTGATTTACAGCATTGCCGGCTCTATTATTATTTATTTTCGTAATCAACCCTTATTATTTGTCGATTTGGTATTGATTTGGGCCTCTCCAGATTCACAGAGACATCCCCAAATGGAGACCATTTGGGAATGTAACATTACAATAAGTTAGCCGTCTAAACAGTCAAAACTGTCTATCTCGCTCTAAAATTTAGCACACCCAAGATAGGTGCTATTAAAACATAGCACTTATCGTAACAATAATTACAACTAACTTATTGTAATTGTTACAATAAGAGCTAATACTTCGATACAAAACTACCCTCGATACCTGCCTATAGCGGCCGATAGCAGTCCTTTGTATAGAATAGATGCGCATGAGGTTTTTCAGACATACACTAGGCTAGAGGTTGGAGAACTCTCGAGAAATAATGAGAAAAGATGATTCTCAATTCTCAAGAAATAAATTTTCAAAAATTTGGTAAGTACAAACGGAATTTTCTTGAGTTTTAGGCACGTATGTCGGTATCACGCTCGATTGAACCAGCGCGATCGACAACACTGTTGGACGTAGGCGCGCGCCGGTCTACTCGCACCCCACCTCACCACTATACCGTTACTATCTGACCACTTTATTTTCGAGAAGTTTTGTCTTAACTTTTGAAATATCGAAGTGATACTCTACTAAATTAGTATCAATAATATTATTTAAGTTGTGCAAGCTTTATCATGGAAATGTTCAAAATTTTGATCAAATGGCAAATATTTATAAATCACAGACAGACATTTCAATGATATTAGTAGGTACCTATAATAATTAATGCAAAGTTGGCGCGATACCGTGGTTATACGGGTTCAAATCCCGTCGAGCATCGTATTTTTTTCAAAATATGATTTTTTCTAGTGGGTATAGATATATTTGAGGTGTTTTCAAGTTATGTATATTCAAATTAATAATATATTCTCGTGGACCATAGTAAGTTTGAGATGCAGTGGGACATTGTACAATGCACGTCGCTCATTTATTGCCCGTAGCGATTAATTCGAGCAAAATAAATTAAATTGGCAGTTACTTTCGCTTTCTAAATGAACCATAATCACTTCAGATAAGTGCCTATCCGTAAAGATACTTACCTGTGAACATACACCATACACCTGATTCGAAATGTAACAGTTCAATAACTCTCTCCCTCTCCAAAACCGCTCCAAGACGAAACACATAGCAACTAAATTAAAATTCCATCAAGTACCTATACTATTAATAACATAGTAACTACTTTTTCAATTTGAGTCATCACCACTGCTTAAATCATGGCCCCCACAAAGGGTGGGCTGACAGGGCTCTAGCCTAGGGGCCCGGGCTCAGGAGGGGCACAGCGAGGCGAGCCGACTAGATAAGTGAGATAAACACACATCACAAATTTGCTTTAATAGTAAAAAAAGTCGCCCGCTTCCTTTAATAATATTATTTAAAATTATGTGGTTGTACGATACAATTTTTAATTGTGCAAGTATCAATACTCGACATCTCAATAATTCAAATGGATGTACTAAAATATACAATAAAACACTAAATATATTATGTACCTACAGATTAATTTTACCACGTACACCATTTGGGAAACGCTACTGTAGAGGGGCGCACTGCCTTTATCCTTAACGATAGGTAGGGGGCCCGCTTCACGATGTGGGGCCCATGGCTTAAATCCTGTAAAGATAAAGTTTATATACCTCTATAAAGCGCCGGCTAGACGGTAGCGACTTGCCTGTGCGATAGTTTGTGCAAAAAATAAGGAATAGTTTTACAGCGCTTTTCGGTTTCCGCGAGCTACAGTTTTCCCATCCATACACACGGGCTTCCCGATACAAACCGGTTAAGCTTGTGGTAAAGCATGAGCGTCGCTTGACACGTTTCTGTCGAACAACATCTTCTTGGCTACGTGTTAAAACTGTGAACTAACAAGCTCCTCCCATTTGTAACCGCACTCCCATTATAAACTAACAAGCTCCCCCCATTTAGTCGACGACAGCGCCTTCCGGCTTGTGCCTAAATCTTCTTGTTGGACAGTATAAAGATACTCGGGGTATACCTACTACCCACCACGTAACCTTGCAATTTGGAATAGATTTTTTTTAATTAATTTGAATTATTTTGAATTATTTGATGAAATCAGCCAATCAGGCGCCTAGCATTTACTAATACACTAATACGCAGTGCGTATTACACACAAATCTTGTCACTGTGTACAATTGCAAGGTTACGTGGAGGATACTCTTAACTCCAGAGACCTCTTTTTATGAAGATATTATATAATCGATAACGCGCATATTCCTTTAAAATATCTCGAAAATAACCCACTGGGTAAAGCTGTCAAATAGCAGTGGTGGATTGATGAGGTGAGGTGCGGGTAGAGAGCGCGCTCCTACGTCCAAACTCTTTCGAATAACACACATGCAGGAATCCATCACGACTAGGTAAAGTGGCCAGATAGCAACAGTGGTATGGTGAGGCGAACGCGCACCCATATCCAACCGTTGTCGATTGCACTAACTCACTCGTCTGTGATATTGGCGTACGATTCTAAAGTCACTGACTAGATGTTAATATAAATATGACAGGTACCTGCATAGAGTGGCACACGTTTAAATCCAAACGTTGTCTATTCCATTGATTTGAAAATATGTAACTCCTTTTGTAAACCGATTTGTGTCGCTAGATTTTAAAATCAGCCAAGTCCATAATCGATGAATAGGAGAAAAACAGCTTTTTGTTTTCTCAAGTAGGTACATGGTTACAAGGGTGAAAGTTTATATTATTTCGATAATAGAATGTTTAAAATTAATAAATTCCACATTTCGATAATACAGAAATGTTAGAAAGTAGTAGTTCTTCAACAATTCACAAAAAAGTAAAAAATACCTAAAGCTCGACTTGGCTGATTTTGAAATCTAGCGACACATTTGTCGGTTTTTCTTATTCTCGTATTTCATGCAGACTACTTCTCGGGCTGCAATAGCATGGGATTCAAACCTAGGACATTGAGCACATGAGTTATAATTTCCTCTGTGGAAATAATTAATCAGTAGGTATCTCCACATTATAAACAAGTTGCATTTCCGAGAATAATTACCTACGCACTAATTGACTACATCCATTGAAAAAAGTCGCAGTTTCTCTAGGGTGACCAAACTTGCTAAAATTAAACCTATGTGAGATATTATACGTAGTGAATTTGAAACTATTTCTTTATTATTTTTATATCAAACAGAACAGCCAATGGAAACATAAAACATCCATTTTTGTCGTATTTATTTATTAATTAAATACTTATAAAACTTAAGTTTATAAAAGACTTTGCTGGTTGCAATAACTTTTCATTATTATATTTTAAATTTTTGTGATCAATATGTAACTGTTTGTTTCCTTAATAAATTAATATATATATATAAATATTTAATATATATTATTATAATCTCTGCATGTAGGCCATTTGGCGTAAACCTAAATTGATCTGCTTAATTTTGATAATCATGCACAACTCCATATAATTATTAAACTCATTATTTCGTTGTACTTGTCAGCTAAGCATTTTGAACATATTAGATTGATTAAGACGAGATATACCTAACTTGCCGGCAACACCGAGTTGAGACCCGTTCAATTGAGACTTTCCAGCGATTATAAATGCATAAATTATATAATTTGACTCTAAACGGCGTATTGAAAACATGTGTTTAAAATCTATAGGTACAACATATTAATATAATAGAGATACGACAATTTCAATATTCATAATATGCCATAGTTTTGTTTATTCATGGAACGAACCATGACAAATTAATGAATGTTACAATAAGGCCCGTTTCAGACGGGACACGGGTGTCGCGCTCGTATATGATATAGGAGGCCTTTGTATTCGAATAAAGGGGCCCTTGTATTATGTTTATGAACGCCCCAGAACTAATGAGTCAACGCACAATTTTGCGTTATAAATTAGAACATAAAACCGGCTGCGGTAATAAAAACAAGTGTATCGGCGGCTTGAGAATGTAGCGGCCGACGGAAAAGTGTACCGGACACGCAATGACTCATTAGCTCTGGGGCGTTCATAAACATAATACACAGGCCCCTTTATTCGAATACAAAAGCCTCCTTATTATATACGAGCGCGACAGCGGTGTCCCGTCTAAAACGGTCCTAATTCTTACAGACCTACAAACTTATCTGTAGAATGGCCAAAAATGGAACTACAAACTACTATAAGACGCCATTTTGAAAATGTCATTTGAATGTCAGATTTTGTCCAGTTACGAGTCTTGATTGGGTAGTTTTCGACAGTGGCTCCCCATCCCATTCTTCAGATAAGTTTGTAGGTCTGTAAGTCGATTTTATTGTCCTTTTTTTTCAAAATAATGGAATCCCATAAAACCGTTTGTCTATTATTTCTGTTGTCATTGGAACAAAACAATTTGTTTTTAAAATCTAGCTGTCACTTTACCAGTTTATTTGATAACGTTTTATAGATTATAGTTATACATTCATTACAGGGTTTTAATGCTATTTATGATACGTATTATAATATGTATATTATACATTGTATGTTTAAAAGCACATGTAAGTACATTTATTACAAATTAAAATCATTCTGTTTGCCCAGTATCTTTTAGCCAAAACCATACATTTTTCCTCTTCCTAATGCGAGTTTCTGAATCTTCCTCAAAGCAATGGATTATCCCAACAACAGATTAGATACAATCTCGAAAGATGTACGAGGGTGGGTCAATAATTCCTTAGAAAAAAGCATTAAAATAGATTTTATTTTTGTATTTTTTTTTTATTTCTCAACATAATCTCCTTGGAGCTCAATACACTTGGTTAAACGTTTCTCAATTTTTTTTAAACCGTCAGAAAAATAAGTTTTCGGAAGGTCCTCAAAATAAGCATTTGTCCGATCGATGACTTCTTCATTTGAAAAAAAACGTTGTCCACTTAGCCATTTTTTTAAGTTTGGGAAAAGGAAAAAGTCACTGGGGGCTAAATCTGGCGAATACGGTGGGTGGTCGACCAATTCGAACTTCAATTCTTCAATTTTAGCCATTGATCGTAAACATGTGTGAACACGGGCATTGTCCTGATGAAAGAGGATTTTTTTCCTGTTTAAATGAGGCCGTTTTTCTTCAATTTCGTTTTTTAGCTGGTCCAATAAAGATGCATAATAATCCCCTGTTATTGTTTTTCCTTTTTCCAAATAGTCAACGAAAATAATTTCACGTGCATCCCAAAATACAGTAGCCATAACCTTACCAGCTGATTTTACGGTTTTCGCCTTCTTTGGACATGGTTTGTCTTCGCAATCCACTGCTTTGACTGTTCTTTCGTCTCGGGAGTATAGTGGTGTATCAATGTTTCATCTACAGTCACAAAGCGACGAAAAAATTCATCCGGATTGTGTTGCATGAGCGACAACAGGGCTTTAGAGGCCACCACCCTATTGCGTTTATTGTCGACTGTGAGCAAACGCGGCACCCATCTTGCAGAAATATTTTTCATGCCCAATTTGTCATGTAAAATAGAAATGACGCTACCTTTTGAGATCCCTGTAACCTCAATTATCTCACTCAACTTTAATCTTCGGTCACTTAACACCATATCGTGGATTTTATTGATCATTTCTGGTGTAGTCACCTCTACAGGACGTCCTGAGCGTGGTTCATCCTTTGTTGATGTACGACCACGTTTAAATTCATTTAACCAGTTATAAATAGTTGCAAGTGAAGGAGCAGATATGCCGTGAACTAAATCCAACTCATTTTTTATTTCCTTTGCTGTTAACCCTTTTATATTAAAATGTTTAATAACAGCTCTAAACTCAATTTTCTCCATTTTTGTAAACAAGCAAATTTTTTTTTTAAATGTACGAAAATAAAAAACAACAACCCGACCAATCTGATTGAAACTTCGCAGCATACTGAATCGGTAGTGCCGCTGCATGAAAACAAACCGCTTACAGTACTAGTCGCGCCACCTGTCGGCTTTTCTAAGGACTTATTGACCCACCCTCGTATCATATTTTGATGGACTTTCTAGGCAAACTTCTTCATAACATAACTGTGAGAGCAGTGGCGAATGGTGGAGTAAGGCTGTAAATTCTGACATAAATAATCCAAACTAATCTTTGTCAGTCAAACGTATTTGTTTTTCTATAATCTAAGCGTATTTGTTATCAATGAACTAATTACTACAATGTGTAGCTGTAGATAGTGTTTGTTAGTTTTTTTTTAAATTCAATTAAATTCTGCTTAATCCAAGCCATAATAGATAATAGTCAACAGATATTCATGTATCTATAAAATATTTAAAAATATGCCATTAAAGCATATTATATAGAAGAATATCTTTATCGACTATGGTTTGGTCTAGGCATGGCTGTATTTTAAAAAACTAACCAACACCATCTGTAATATGTATTTTTAGTATTTTAAGTATGACTGAAAAAGTGTGCACTATTTTTCGATCGCCCATAACATATCTCAACTATTATGGTTTGAATTCTAATGAATTTAAGTTTTGTACTAATCCATTTTAGTCGTTTTTTTGCGACCCGGGTTTCGTCTTTCGGCATCTTCAGGCACTATGTGACCAAAAGTGTCAGTGTGTATTTACCTTTGGTGAGTGCACATAGTGCCTGAAGATGCCGAAAGGCGAAACCCGGGTCGCAAAAAACGACTCAAATAGAATAGTACAGAGCTTAAATCCATTAGAATTTAAATTCAAATTCCATCAAGTACCTTCGGTCGATAGTAATAATATTATTATGGTTTGCTTTAGGCAAGGTTTAATTGAATTTTAAAACCAACCAGCACTATCTTCTTAGTTCAATGAAAACAAATAAATATGCCTGACAAAATTTAGTGTGCCATTATTCATGTCGAATCTTAACAGCCTACCTCCACCCCTCGACACTGTGTGCGAGGGATACGTAGGATGTAGCAAAAAAAAAACTAGCTTTGGTCGGCAATTAAATTGTGATTTTTTTTTATTTAATACTTATAACACCTAAACTGGCTGATACCACTAGAAACCTTTCCTCTATAGTAATCTGTGTCTATATAACTGTGTTTTAAAGATATCGTAAAATGTAATTCATTTTTTCTGATTTCAGCAAATTAATTATCTAACACTTGGTCACCCGAGACAAATATGCAGGGCTGTCGAGAAAGACATGTTGCACATATTATTGAAGTAATCGTAAAATTGTTTTGCCTACATGACCAGTAGACAGGAAAAGAAATCGCTGGCAAAAAATGACAACGGAAACCATAATTAATATAGATCAATCAATGTTTAACACATACAGAAAAGATAATTTCATTTCTAGGTATGTTTTGAATTAGCTATTATGGAATAATACTGACGAGGGATTGCAATCTCGTGTTATGTTTTCAGCAACTTGCCAACGGGCCCCGATCCTTCACGTGGTCCAGCTGAAGGTGTATATCAGTAATAAGAAATGATGAAATTTTGAATTCTTGAGATTCGGGATTTCCAGAAAAGAATTCTCGAAATATCGAGAAATTCAAAAAAAACCCTGTAAAAATCCTAAAATCGATGTAAAAACAGACGAATTCCAAAAAAAATATGATTTTTTTATTTATGTAAGAAGACAAACAAAATAGAATTAGGTAAACAAAAATAATTGAAAACATTACTTGTTAAAATAGGATATCAACCTTCGTACACCTGTAGACCACTGAAAATAGGAGACACATTTTGCGGACCACTAACGCAGAAATAAAAAATATTATTTTTAAGGTAACGTATAATAACGTCTGATCGCGGTTGATGTCGTCAAGAAAACCATGAATCTATTTAAAGAACAAAAACAGAATGCACAAACACTTCCAGGTGCACCGGTTTTGAAGATTTTAATGGAATTTTTAGCATATATGCATTTGGACCCCAAAAATTTCTAGACCACCAGAAAATTTCTTCGGATCACTGGTTGAGAAGCACTGATAAAAGTAAGTAAATCAATAATTATCATAATATCACATCAAATAGCATCACACAACGACATATTTTAAAAGTTAATATTGTTGAAGTAAAATAAAGTTTTTTACTATTAGAGCTAACTTGTGATATGTGTTTATCTCACTTGGCTGGTCGAGCCGCGACGTAAACCCCCAATGATAAATCGAGTGCTTAAAGTCAGACAACGTTATCTACAAAAAAGTGTTTTTTTTTTTTTGAGATAACGTTATTTTACATTTACGGCTACATGATAGTCAAACAATGTTATGTCAATCTTTTCTAATTTCTTATTAAATCGTCAGTAAAGTTTAACGCTAACTACATAAGTTACCCTTGTTTTCATATTTTTTTAAAACTATCCCTATAAATTTTAACATCATCATAAGCAAGATAAATGTACAATACACAATAAATTATAAAATATTAACATTGGGTTTTAAATAAACATTTCCCTTGTTAAGTTACAAGAATCTAAAATAACGATTTTTGGCTCTCCTGTAAAGTTGTAGACTTTTGTAGATAGTGTTGTTTGACACTAAGCCCTCGAAATATCACTAATCACTCTAAATAGAATGTGGACAGAGATGAGAGCTTCAGCATCATAATTACTTTCGTTTCGATGTTAAATACACAACCAATCTAATCCAATATGGTATCACTATTTTAAATAGCATCATCAAACGAATTAGACATTTTAGTTCTTGAATTTGCTTTTCACCCACGATTTCTTTTTTATCAGTGCAGCTTAACACAGTTAACACTTTAGCACGTTTCCATTATTTTCATTGGTCCAAATTAACACGGAAGCCATTCCATACACAAGGCGGTTATCAGCAGCTATCAACGACTATCTACAATAATTGGCAAATTCGTAATAAGGCGAAGATTTTAGTTGATAAACATGTCATGTGAAATACGTCTCTTATTTGCGGACTTTGGTCAAATTCGGTCATGTTCGTGCTGGCATATCTATGTATTTCCACCCGAACCTCGAAATGTTCAAAATGTTGTATTGAAACGTCAAACAACATAACACAATCTACAATTTTATTAATCGTGTCATTGCAACATGTAGTAAAACAAATATTAGTTTAGTAAAACAACCTATTAAAAATATCACCCACATTTCGAATATAAGCAAATTAATGGCAATCAATGAATCGTCTTGAAAAAGTATGTTAACACACCAGAAATTGAGTCTATAAAACGACAACCTTAATTCGAAGTGTGGTAAAGGGGCTAGTTTCTCGATGTTTGTATTGTAAGATATAGTTTTCAAAACTGCCGCACCTCAAATTATAGCTGTTGCTTATCTAGGAGTATACTCTGAGGCAGTGGCGGCCGGTGATAATAAAATTAGGGAGTGCAAATAAAGACATGCATTCTCCTTTTCGTGGTATTGAAAAAAATTGGCAATAGCCTTCGTGGTGGAGGTAGGCGTATGTTAAACGACGCTTACATTCACGGACAGCATTTATTTGTTGCCAAAGTTACAAAGTTCAAGTCTTGGTATGATAAGTATGATGTAGTGAAGTACACACTCTTTTAGATTTTCATTGTAACTAATTACACTTCATATGTGCTGACATAGTTACCATGTTTGTCACTCCTAACTTCCATAAATCGTAACTGATGTAAGTATTTTAGATATGTGTCATTGAGAAAAAGCCGCAAACTCCTCATTTGTCATCCCACATTATTCTCATATACGTGCTGTATTATTTTTACAAATTCTATGGATCATTAATTTTCCAGCGGGATTGATTTGGACTTGTTACATCTGTTAAAAATTTGCTACTACTTTTGTACACCTCAACTCCAGAATTGCACTCCAAATGAGACTGATTTGAAAGATATTCAACGTCAAAAATAATAGTATAAGTAGGTACTTACATAAAAAGTTGCAGTATCCACATGTTATTATGCAAAGGTTATTAACAGTATATTATATGTATTATGTTACTTACTTACTTTGCTGTAGATTTATATTCAAACTATTTAGAGTTTAATTTTGAAATGTAAAATAATTATAAAATTGGTATTTGTATGTTGAGATTGCTGTTTGATGATCACAATATTACTTTAATCAATATTTTGATTGATTCAATATTAGTATGGCATCATACAACGGAGCATTTACCACATAACGTATGAAATAATAATATAGTATTTTTAAATACTGAGCGGGAAAGTTATACCTACTTTATAGGCGCGTACATACAATATTTTAAATGCGCCAGTCAACGCGTGATCTATCGGCTATGATTAGAAGCTCTCGGGGGGAGAACACTGCTCAAAGCAAGCTAAAAATTGTACGTTCATTGCGCTAACATATCGGCAGCATGCAAAAAAAACCGTGTACGGGCAGGCAGGACAAATCCTCTTTAACACATTCAACAAATACTATGAAAGACGTATGTGTATTCATCCAGCTTCGCGCCCGGTCAAAAATACTACGGAAATATACGTGTATACGCGTAGAGGACGGGCGACAAATTAAAGATATTTTACAATAATTAACTACTATGTAGGTATTTGAATACGTACATATTATTACATATAATAATTTGGGAGATCAGTGCACCCTTTGCTCCTATACAAGAGCCGTCCCTGCTCTGAGGCTAACGCACTGCAGCAAGTAGTTAGTTTGGTATAATTGACTCACCGGGCACGGTGTCCCCGTTGAAAGTGATCTGCACGGTATGACTGGCAGGCTGGTGAGGTGTAAAAGCCGCGAGGAATCTCTGTCCTCCGAGGGCTCGCACCGACGACGTTACCCGGCCTCCGTTCACCAGGATCTCCAGGTTACCGGAGCCAGCCCTCGAACCATCAACTAGTGAAAAGTATATAAAAATAAATGATAGTTAAATGTTAGTATTTCCCGTCAACAGAAGAAACATAATAATACACTGCACTGTTAACAGCAATGAAAGCATGGTACTATGTGGTTATTTAACGTTTACATATATTTTGAAAAATAATTTTATAATGAGAATTTCTCTAACATAAAATTCAATTGGCAGAAATTATGCAAATTGATTTCTTCTTTTACTCATTTGGAGAGTAGGTAATTGGAGAGTGTCAGCGCTGGATTGTCCAAGATGGAGGAAGTTTTTGAATGAAGCCTAGACTCACCAAGGGTTGTAGTGCCGTAAATCGTACCCCCGCAACTAAACCGCCACAAGTCCAAATTTACGTGTTTTGAGTTAATTACTACGTTTAATTGTCTATGGTTCATAGTATATGTACCAAAAATTTCATATCTCTAAATCATCAAATTCAAGTCAAAAATTCATTCAATATCTAAATATATTTCAAAAACACAGTCCAAAAATGCGAAAGGTAAAAACTTCAAAGCTGATTTTCTCTGTTTGACGTTTTTTGGATTGTGGGAGTTTAGTTGCGGGGGGGGTGTGAAATGATGATGATGACTCGTAAGTATTGAGTTTATAAAGGCTCAAGGAACCCGTGAACCCATAATAAAAATAATTCACAGCATATTTTCCGGGTAAACAATGTAATTATTGTGATACCGATACTTCTCTGTGGGTTTGAAACCTAGAGTCTAAAGGAGAAATAAGTGAAGGCCATCCGAGTACCTATTCGAAAATAATAGTCTCCGAAGAATACTCGGACCAGTTAAAGAAAATGAAACGTGGCGCATCTGCATGAATGCTAAGCTCTTTGGACAATTCAAGCCTTTATAATATAGTTAATATCTTGAGGGTGTGAAGATTCAAATGGCGCGGTCACATTGTTAGAAGCGATGATTATAGAGCTCGCAACCCCTTGGCCATCCCTGGGTGGACAACGTCAAGAGGGACACAGAGAATACTGGAGAGAGTGAACTCGTAATAGAGATAAAGAACCTGAATGGTCTGTAGCACCAGTTTAAATAGGTATGTATGTAAATATATTTAGATAATATAATGAACTCACTTTCAAATTCCACCGGTTTTCCGACCACCCCATCCGGTATATCTTGGACGTGGACAGAACTTGCTCCTCCTTTTTCAGAAAAAGATGACAAATTCTGTGAACTCCTGCAAAAAAAAAATGATTTGTTTAGATTCAATCGTTCTCATACACTAAATTATTTATTGGATCTGGCAAAATACACATACTAATTGTTTTTCAAATGTGTGTATTTTGTCAGAGTATGGACTTAATAAGTTGAGCAAGTGGCTAACATTCATTTCTCGTAAAAAAAAAACAAAAATCTGTTAATACCAGCCTCCAGTCCGTAGCCCATATCGTGGGGTTCCTGCCAAAAGTTGGTAAGTCGATAATTTAGGTACCATTAATTCAAGGTCATCCAAACATGCACATAAAGCACAAAGATATTAGCATTATGCCTGATTTTAGAGGGCATATTGTCAAACTCCAAATTGCAATTATTACTCCATAACATGATTTTGAGACTTACCAACTTTTGACATTAACCCACAATATGATCTTCTTAGGATCTGACATGGTCAAAAAAAAACATTATTTATACTAAAAATCAATTTTGACAAACATCTTATCATATTGTCATCCCCTAGCGGAAGTCAGCCACCATCAGGGAGATATTTGCATTATCATCTGCTACCCCAAAAACTCCAGTGATAATGTACTCGTACGAATCACAGAGGTTCTTAAAGGGGGACATGCTCAGCGTACGTGAAAATGGAGCTTATATATTTTTAATAAAATGACTAATTCTTGTCAAATTTGGGATCACAGAGATTATCAATATAATTTTTTATTGTAAATATTTCACTATAATAATGTCGACATAAATTTTACTAATGGTTTCATAAATGCTTTTAAAAATTAAAAAATATAAGAAATCTTAACACCACAGCACATGGATGTACTGAAATATGACTATATTCTAAAACATTAGAGCGAGAGGTTTAAAAGAATACTATTTTATGTAATAAAAATACTTTATGCAGTCAGCAAATGTTTAAAATAAATATAAAGTATAATAAGGCTTTAAAATTATGTAAATAGATTATCTACAACGTTTAAGGAATGTCCAGGATCATGCTTTGAAAATAGCATAAAAGCTCCATTTTGACGTACGCTGAGCATGTGGGCCGTTAAATCACAATATGCAGCGTTGTACTCTGCTACTCTTACCGTTGATCTTCCCTTGGATGTATCACAAAGATGTCCATCTGAGTTTTTCAATTACCTACTCAAGCTGTAGCTCTGACAAGATTCTGACATGGAAATTCAAGCAAGTAAAGGCTGGTTCGATAAATGCTGTCAGTGCAAATGAATTTATTTCTTCATTGTCTAAAATGTTATAAAATACCGTTTTTGATGTTTCATTTTTACATTGCTCTACTTTTGTACATTCAACATTAGTTCACATTTTCAGGAGTCAATTATGTATGAAAGACGAACAACACCGCCTGTATGTTTTGAACTTACCTAAATCTGGGATGCGTGGCGTCTGTCTCCTCTGCGTGTGAATTGTTATTTAACGCCCCCCCACTCTCTCGGGGAGGCCTACTTGATAAAAAAGACTGCTGTATACTGCTGAAGGGGCTGCTGCTCTCATTCGCGTCCCGTCTGCTGTAGGAGGATGACGAGTTCACGAAATGGCTCTGGGAGACACTCTTGAATTCCTTGCCCTGGCAAAGTAATATAAACAATGAGATTGTAGAGTTCGCTATAAATGTCAAGTTCTTTAACAGAATTGCAGGGATTTACTATTTATTATTTTTAACACTACAACATATTGTGAGGTCCAATGTTAGTGTGTATTAATCACAAAACACCCAGTCTTCGAGAAAATCACATAAATCTGTTGTAACCTCACCGGAATCAAACCCGGAGCCTCCGGATGAAAGACAAGCGCCTATTGCACTGGACTACAAGGGATGAACAGCGGATCCTCACTCAGAGATAAGGCGATATTATGACACCGGGTTTAAGTCAAAACCTTGATATAATTAAAATAATAAATAGGAGTAGCAGTTCGTGTGTTATTTAGGGGCGGCACATTATAAAGGACAGTAAATGAAGCAACGAATATTACAATTTTTGAGAGCAATGGCGGTTTTCCATGAAGCAGACGATGCGGTTGCTTCGTTAGAAATTGCTGACTTCTTAAATTCTCTCAACCCATCCTATGATACACAAAGGACTTGGACCTTTTCATGACGGGCCTCCAAACCTATCAGATCCTCAGACCTGCACGTACTTAAAAACACGGATGTTTGTGAATAAGTTTTGTGGAAATGCTCTTATTATCAATATAGATATAGGTTGCACACACAAACTGGTCTCGACTGCAACACGTCAAATTTGTCAAAGTGTCATTCACAAAACACATGTAACTTAATGTACCGCCGCACAGTGTCGGTGTGACATTTTTGATAGAAAACAATATCTGCTTGTCACATGTAACAAATTTCATGGGACATGGCGCGTCGGCGCATGCACAGTTGCTGATTTTTATGGCCAGTCATTCGTTTTGAGTAGCCAGTGTGGAGAAGAGAGTTGCAATATTGTCGGCTGTTTTAATTTATGGCCATGACGCAGTCGAGATGATTTTGTATAAATAAATAAGTAATAAAATATATAGGTAATATTTTGCATACAATTTGGACTAAAGATGAAGGGGATGACATTCTAATTCTGCCTAAGGGTGGCACTTTGCGGAGGGACATCACTGAGTAAGTCAATAGTTTGAGCAAGAATCAAGACTGCAATTCAGGTTTCGTGAGCTGTTGTAGTGTTAAAAAGTGTTTTAAATATTAACTCGAATCTTGTACAAAATAAAAAAATATTTTGATCATTTGAATTACTGCCTTTAACGAATCAGGATCCATGAGACACATCTGACGGTACTTACATAATATCCATCTGCATCCACCTCATCCCTGGACACCACAATGCTTGGCTTCACATCCACAGGCTTGTAAGGCCCACCGGCCAATTCGTCTAGCTGCCGATTGAAGGAGTCCTCGGTGAAACTGGAAAACTTGTTAAACTGGGTATTGCGCCTGGTCTCCGAGTCATGGAGCGGGGCAGCTGCTGGTCTTTCGTATGATAAGTCCGTATTCAGCTGGGATTCGGCTAAGTTTGCAAGAGACTCGAGGCTGTAATGAAAATAACATATTAATTATTATCAATATGGACCACCGTACAATGAGAGTTGCTGTCCAAATGAGAGTGGCCGTAGCAATATTCAACTAAATACAGAATTTCTGGGTATATTAGTTAACGACGGTTCGGATTGGTTGAGTAGTTTATTTCTAAATGATTTAGTAATTTAGTAGTAAGTGTTCGGACACAGTACATTAGTCAAAATGAACAGAGCACAACGTAACAAAGCGAAAATAAATAATTAACTATTTTTTTTATTCAACGAATAATTCACAAGATTTAAAAATGTAACATTCTTTTTATTGAACATACGTCATAATTTAAAAATACTTCTGAGAAATATATCCTTAACCAATAGAAAAAATCTTTTTTTTTATAAAAATACGACACCCAGCAGGATTCGAACCTGCGTAATGAACCTGATTCGAAGTGTTTTCAAATTATATATGTTCAAAAAATAAATAAGTTAATAACTTCATTTATAATGGCTATATTAAAAGAATTGGAGGAAGAAATTCTATGATAACTAATAAAGATAACGTGTTCAGACTTGTCTCGTGGCTTGTTTAGTATTTAGTGAGAGGTGTTGGGGGTCGCTATTCGACCGAAAAATTAGAACAAAATGGATTGACTTGACTAAATAATTTTACTAAATTACTCGACTAAATTTGACTGTGCATACGCGTTTAGTTACTAAATCACTCTTCACTTGACTAAACTACTCGACTAATCCGAACCGGCCTTTATACAGAACCAAATTCCGGCTATCCATTGCTTGCATTATGACAGTATGTAATATTTTACGATAGTCGCAGCATTGAGTTGATATTGAAGTTATCCCAATAAACCACACCACACCCGCTCTTAATCGGGCGTGACATGGGACCTTAGGTTTGGATGTGAGGGATCAGTAATTTTTATGACTGAGAATGTCTCACCAGAGCATTCATTATACCATAACAAGTGTTGATTAAATTTAAAAATAGTTACCTGTTGGCACTCATGAGATGCTTTGTCTTGGCGATGGCATCCCAGGAATCCCTCCTGCCCGCCGACCCCTTGACTGCAGACACTCTTATATTTGAGCTGTGATCGATACCAGTTTGATGATCGAAACCTACGATAAATAAGTACCCATGAATTACACATACGATTTTTAAATTAAACAGCGTGGATCAGTGTTTGGTAATGCAGGCGTTACATTGCATCAGATGTCTCAATATTGTATTCAATGTTTTAAATCATTCAAACCACTCGACCATGGCTAAATTCGAGCACCCACATACAATGGAAAGCCTGGCGTTAAAGATCGTATTGAAGCTCGATTTGATATAAATAAAAAGGATTTCAAGTTATACATTTTTATAAAAATGGATGTTTTTTTTAAATAAATATAAAAAATATTAAAACTATGAATTACTCAAAAATCTCTACGACAAAACATATAAAACTTAACAAACCAAATTTGAATAATAAATATGACCATAAAATATATGTACCTAAGTAATAATAAGATGGGGTCTTTTGACAAATTCACATTTTATAACATTTTTTTTACAATTGTTAGTTTATCTTTGACTTAAAATAAAATATATTTTTAAAAGTACACATTTGTGTCGCTAAATTTCAAAACCCGCTATAACACTTTTTTGAAATAATTAAGATATATATATCGTTGGATTCGTTATTAAAATCTCTACATGAATATTTTATCGTGTCTTTCAAAATCTGCTACGATTAACTGTCATTTATGAAACAAAATCAATGTGTCTATCAAATCCCGCTATAACACTACTGAAACATTCAAAAACCTTTGTAGTTCAAAAAGTTTTTGGTACAGTTCGATTATGAGGAATACAGCGGAAAACACATTTTGAAAATACCCGATATACTGGAGTGGGTTAGTTTAGGTTAGGTTAGGTTAACCTAACAAATAATCCAGTATATCAGCTATTTTCAAAATGTGTTAGCCGCTGTATTCCTCATAACCGAACTGTACCATGTTTTTATTGATTTTCTCAGCATAATGAAAAAGTATTATAGCGGGTTTTGAAACTCAGCGACACATTTATTAATTAATACAGTTGAAATTGTAAATTATCAAGCTTCAGCAAGCTTCGCATTTTTCCGCTAGGTGCCTCTGCTGGTATAAGGATCCCCTTAAGTTGTTCGAATTTGTCTGAATTAAGATTTTTAAAAAGGCATAGAAATAGAAAAAAATTAAGTTTTTTCGGAAATATGATTATTGCTCGCGGGTCCCACAGAAATACTTGGCAGGCTGTAGTTTGCCTAGGCCTGGTATAGAGTATAATAAGGCTATACCTCAGTTGAGGCATGGTCTAAAAAGATCGTGGCTAGGCGATGCGCGGATTGCGGGTCGCGGGTGCAAATGACGCATGCCGACCGAAATATAATTTGTCATATAAATCCAACATGCGTCCATATAATGTTCTGTTTATTGTTCTATTAGTAACAATAATAATATATTCATTGACATGTTTTCTTTTTAAAGAGAATGGGTAATGTTTTTAGTCATCTTTACATGATTAATACCCCCGTCACCATTACGAAACAAATTGACGTATTGACACCTCGACGTTCGCTCTCAGACTGCCAGCGAATTTCAGCAAAATTTCGTCGCACCTATAGTTGAAAATTATTTGCCGTTTCACTGAAGTATCGCCTTAACATGCTTATGGTAGAGAGACAGCTAATTAAATTAAATGAGATAATATAGATTTTGTCTTACTGGGGTTTTCATTCCTGTATGATCTGCCGACAATTGGAGTCCTATCGACGAGGTCTTCCTGCCCGCCGGAGTTGTACGAACTGTGCATCCGGAAGTTTGAAGATTTCTCCGTAACTCGAGACGTCGTCAGCGATGGACTGTCTCTTCCGTACAGGTTTTGACCATAGCCTGGACTCGATGTTCTGTAAGTTAAAATAAAGATTACATGGTGGATATAATAGATCTCAACTAAAAATGTTGTACAAAAACCTTTTTAGGTTACTAAGGCTAATGATTATTAATTTATTTTTTAACCATGTTCGATCCAGAGTGGAGGTTGTATTCAGAGATTTTTTTTGTTTTTTAGGAGAAATAGATGTTAACCACTGGTTCAACCTATTAGGTCGATACTCTGGGTACAAACACACATTGATAAACAACAAAATTTGGCTGAACTCAAACCAGAGACCAGACATTAAAAGCTGATAACCGCTTGTCCTTAAATTAGATGCAAGTATTTTCTCATTGCAGATTCATTTATAATATACAGAATACGCCATACAAAATCTCAACACTAAAGTGGACCTGTTTTGACAAATAGGCCAAAGACATCTGATGAAAATCTGTAAAACTCACCCTTATTGCGATCAATGTGGAGTTAATTTTTAACTACATTCTGTACGTATATTACAATAAAAATCTGGCTGTATGGCATAGGACAATTAATAACGATGTATAGAAATGAAAGTAGATTTGCGAATTGAACTTTATTCTAATGTAGATAAAGTTCATTTTGCAAACTCATTCATTTGTATTTATCCATTACAAAAGAATAACATTTATATAAGCCAAACTGGGCAGACTCTGATTTGTATAGGCACAATCTTTTATGAGGTCAATGGTAACTATATTTATAATAAATTTTGGTACCTACTTATCAAATGAATGTCTTGCATTACTGTTTTAACCCCAAAACAAATTTTTATACAATTAAATATTTAGATGAACAATCACCTGTTGATTGGACTAGCTGTCCTTCCAACTGGACTCGCAGTCCTTCCTATAGGACTGGCGGTCCTATAACTAGGACTCGATGTCCTATTCAAATCCGAACGGGGATCCAAATACTTTGTGGTGATGGGACTGGACGTGACATTCCTCGGGCTGTCCGATCTGTACTTGCTGCTGGTGCTGATGTCTTGCGTCTTGGTGACCTTGGTGACATACCCGGAGTCTGTCATATCATAGGAGGATGCCTTCTGGGTATTGTAGTCATCTCCGAATGAGGATTTGTATGCGTTTGACGTGTCGTATTTGGATTCGTACGACGAAGATTTGTTTTTACTGTAATCGTTGTGGGTCAGGCTGGATCCGTTCAATGGGCTGCTTTCGCGGTATCTGCCGCCTGAAAATAAATTAAAACAGTTAAATACACAATATGAGTTTTCTATAATCTACTTTATATGGGGACCAAAAAATCAAAAAGCTAAGTGTACACCTGAGTGGACTACGTTCGGCAGTGGCGTGCGCAACTCAAACGTATAACCAAAAAAGACTAGAATGCCTACAAACATTTCACACACGGTTATACGTTTGAGTTGCACACGCCGTTGACACCCCGCCGAACGCTGTACACTAAGAGATATGTTTACTCATTGAAACGATAGGTACGATCATGCTTTCAGAATAAATTACATCAGGATTAAGATACATTTAGCGTCAGCTTATAACGTCGTGAGTCCCAGGTTCGAATCCTGGGTCTGACAAATACATATTATATTGTTTTTCAATTTGTGTTTGAGTCAAATTATGGACTAGTGGCTAACATCCATTTCTCATAAAAACAAAAATCTGTTAATACAAACCACCACTCTGTGGAGGCCCATATGATCTTATTAGGATTCGGACATGGTTGTCATGTCTAAGATACATTTTAAATGGAAAACAATGATAAAGACGTCATTAATATGTCACCGTCATAGATGTGGATGTTATCTTAGTTTATCGAATTAATGCCATTGCCTCCCCTTCTAGAAGTTTTGTGAAAAGGGTGGAAGAGAACAAGGTGAAAGAACCCCTTTGCCGAGAGGACAGACACATGGGAGAGACGTTTGGAAATCATTATTGAGTATTGATACGTAAAAACATAGGGGATGGTTTCGCAATACCCGTTTATGTGGACATATTAAAGACTATATATTTTATTTTTATATATATATTTTAATCATTACCGCGGTTAGACAAACAGGTTTCGACCACTAAAAAAGAAAGCTGTTCCAACTTCTACAAACTAAACACATATAGAACCTCGGATCTCTGGAAAGACAAGGATGGGCTATTATGGTAAAAAGAGCAAGCACATCGAGGCCTTAACCTCATGTACCCTTTATATACACTTTAAGCATGTTAATGGATATCACTGTTTAAACTGGGTAAAACTGAAATTATTCAGTGTCGACAACCTGTTGTCTTCATCGAATGACAAGATTTTTTAATTGTGAATTTTTTTTCTTAATAATTTTTGTCGGAATGGCAGTATGATGGAAAAGTATGACCGCAAAGTTGAGAACAGACCTGGACTTGCGACTCTGACTGGGCTCTCTCTGGTCTTCGAGGAGCTCTTACTCTTGTGCGAGCCGACTCTCATCATGAATGGAGATCCTTTCACATCATATCCGTTGAAATACACGTAGATCTAAAAAGAAAAAATATAATTACAAATTGTTAAAGTCAGTGGTTTTCAAACTTCTCCATTCCATGGAGCCTTATAGGCCATCCATGGACTGAAACCGTATGCGGTTTAGAACCGTGTGCCAAACTAAGCTTATCTTTTCTGTTCATGGAAATATATTTTCACAAACTATATTATAAGCATCTGATCATATCCGTTTATAACATACACTTACACTTACAAATTTAGTGAAAATATATTTTCATGAACAAAAATCACAAGTTTAGTATGGCACACGGATCTAAACCGCATACGGTTTCAGTCCATGGATGGCCTCTTACAGTGTTTTATTCATGACATTCTAAAACTTAATAGGTTAGGAGAGCATGTTGTTCACCATTCGTTTCTCAGATCTTCAAATCAAACTAGACATGACTGACCAGTGACATACCCAGGTAAAGTGCCGCCATTGATTAAACTCAAAACATGCATGCAAAGAAGTATTTAAAAAATGTATTTAAAATAAAATATATAGGTACACAAATATATTTTTTTTATTACATCAACAGGTCATGAGGCCCAATAAGAGTAGTATATTTAGCAATAGAAGTGAAACAACCACAAGCACCCAGGCTTTGAGAAAATTGCATAAATATATTGTCACCTCACCGAGAATCGAACCCGGAGCCAACGGATCAATCAGAGAAGAGGCGATATTATGACACCGGGTCAAACTCAAAGCTATATAAATATAATAATAAATTGGGGTGGTAGGCAGTTCATGCGTAGCTCAGGCCTGCGGCACATTATAAAGGGTAGTAAACGAAGGAACGAATATAAATATTACATCTTTTGAGAGCAGTGGCGGTTTTCCATGAAACAGATGATGTGGTCGCTCATTGCCCACTGAAGAAGGAAGCCGATACATTACACGACTGGTCCTACTTTTCGCCTCTCCCGTTGTCTATGGATGACCTGTCATTGTCTATACTATAGAGTGCTCATACTGACGCGTCTGTCGTGTTCACTTGTCGGAGTATTCTTAGTTTCAGATTTCTTTCAGATTATTTTAACGTATCTTGGAGACCTTGGAGTTAATCCGATTTAGTGGTTATGTGTTATTAATAATTGGAGGTGACGATCAAAGTAAGTAAACTTCTTCTGTGTATAATAATATCATAATACACTAGGACGTTTGTCAATGTGACAGTCGATTATAAACGACAATAACTAATAACTTATTTATACTCTTCAGACATTATAGAATACCAAACTCTGCTTGCAAGTAAGTTTTCAATAAATAGTATGGCAGTAGACCACTCGTTGCTTGTGCAAAAAGTTATGCTCAGGCTTTATTAATCTAAAGATGGCGGTGGGTCGCTTCATCAGAAAATCCTGACATCTTAGTTAAAAAAAAATAATGGAAGCATAAAATATTCTTACAACCCATCATTCCACCTCCAACCAACACATAACAAGTCTACACACACGGGGCGACACTGCAGCTACCTCCCTCATTCCTGTCAGATTTAAAACCCACTGAAAGATTTCCATTTTATCTTCTTGAAAGTTTTTTTGAAACTCGTTGCTAACCTAAAACAATTGGTGTTCAGAAACCATTTTTCCATGAGAAGTAACATAGAATAAGTATGAAAAAGGTCACAGGTTATTTAGCTACTATAAAAAGAGGTCGCGAATCGCAAAACGTTGAGAACACGTGTATATTGTAGAGTGCAAGTTAACCGCAAGTGCAGTAAAGTTGTGTGATATAGGAAATAGTCTTGAACTCACTCTGTGTTTCCCGTTATCCTTTGGCATGAAAGAGACCCGATAAGTATGAGCGTCGAGCTTCTCAACGGCTGACATGACACTCCTCTTGTCGTGCACAATGTCCACGTTGAGCTCTCCCCTTACTCCGGCGCCGCAACCGCTGGTGTCCACCAAGAAGTAATGCGCCTTGTGGGCGATGGCTCCTTCCAAGCCGGAGACTGACACTCCGGCAGGGTCGAAGACATCACACGTGAATGGGCCACCCTGCGTTAAGAAAGTCGTATTTGTTAAACGAAAATTTGAACAAAACACAAAACAAGACACTATTATTTTCACAACAAACATTTTATAAATAAAACAAAACATGATTTTTTCGAAAGACTTATATTATACTGTATAAATATTTAAAAAAAATCAAAATACTGAACAAATTAAAGCCAAAACCGTCTAAATTTTTAGGCTATCGTTTGAACATTTACAATCCTTCTATTCTAGCAAGTAGCGGTGGATAGTAAGGGCAGATTGGCCCAGTCGAATACGTTATGTTATCGAGTAATACGAGTTACAAGTACAAATTGTTTTTATCATAAATCATAAATAATGTAACAGTAAAACATAATCCAAATAAACATTTTTTTTTATTTTTAATCAACTGCAGCACCCCCAGATCCACAAGCATCCGTGGATACGCAGATACGCGCATAACGTTAAGCGCATGTGTATAATAAAATATGCCTAATATAATAGGTAGGTATCGCATAAATCTGAATAAATCATACATATTTCTGGCGCCTTTTCGTTGTGTTCCTTACATTCTTATTGCCTTCCGAATCATTCAATATTTTTGACAATAGGATTTATATATCTTTTTCTTACTTGAATGTTCTTTCCCTGGTATGTGATGGCGATTTCCCAGGTTCCTGGCTCATCGGGTTTAAATATGGCACTGCTAGTGTCATCCACGTGCTGTAGAGGGCAATGCAGGGACCGTCCCGATGGACTGTATGCTGTCACCAGAATGTCTTCACGCTTCGGGGCACCTAGAGTCATGAGATTGCATTCATAATAATAAGATATCCTTACAATAAAGAGTAATTGTAATTTTATTATTAAATTATTTTTTGTTCAAATCTAAATACCTATACACAGAATTTTAATCTAAACTACCAATGACATTATTAATGGACAACGCACTCAGTACAGTAGCTAGCAAGTAAATTCATGCATAGCGACATTCGTACATGCATAGGTAGACGTCACGCAATTTCCATTATGCGATATCACGCATCGGGAATTTATAACAATATCACCTTTATTGTAATGGCGGTAGAACAGTGTTTCTAGTCTCAATGTTCATTTGATCGAACGCGTACAAACCGAACCATTCGGCAGACCTGACAAAAAGCATCGGGAATTTATAGCAATATCACCTTTATTGTAAATGGCGTTAGAATACATTATGCCATTCGGCAGACCCGACAAAAAAGTGAGTGTCATTTTTTTTTCCAGATGCTTCGTCCATATTAATGTCATTGTAAACTACAGTCGAACTTTTTTATTGTTATTACGAGGAAGATGGGACCAACTGAATTTACTCGTTATAAGCATTACTCGTTTTTTACGTTATATAACATTTTTCGTGCCACGTTCTATTTAAGCATAGAATATAAAAAATCTAAAAACCATCATATAAATCCCTGAAACAAGGCATGGCATTCATAAACTACAAAAGAAGTTGTTTATTGTAAAGAAGTGCTGAGCTGGGTAGGTACCTACTGACTTCACAAAGCTTGGATTTTTTACATGCAATTTCAACCAAATGCGTGGATACTTTTTCAATGTTGTCGGCGAAAACACCAATTAGGTACTTAGACACTTAACTAGTGTCATAAACGTAATCCAATCTCGGCGGCATCGGTGCCCGGTCGGATTTTAAATGTTGTTTTTAAACAATCCACACATCAACAGTTTTGCTCGGTATACCCGAGAAGTAGCTCGTTATAAAAGTGAATAAATGTAAGGAGAAAATCATAAACTAAAATGTCAACGAATGTTTCCTCATTACATCCGAGATCTCGCTATTTCCGTGATCGTAATAACCAAGTTCGACTGTACATCATTTTGAAATATATAATGAGTAGGATTTGAACACAATTATTCCGGGTAATCTAAGAATAATTCCAAATAACTATGTGTACAATTCAACAGCCACCGCGTCAACACTAGTATAGGTCAATCATAAACTCATTAACAAAAGCACAGGGTGACCCATCGCGAGTGATAAACCTAACCAAGTGTACAAGCACATGACCCGGGATCCAGCTGTAGCGCTCCAGAAAGCCAGCAGGTATCAAAAATTTTAGTGCCTGGACTACCTCCCTGCATCCATTATTCTCCACAAAACTACAACTTCCTCAAATACAGTCCACTGAAAAATATCGCCACTATGCTATATATGCTGGCATACAGTTTATTTCTTACTTCCCTTAACATCAAGGAATAGCTATACTATTTGTACTACCGACCAAAGTAAAATGTATTTAACTCATGTGATTGGTTCTGGGTCACACTAAACAATCTTCATTGGTACCTATAAGTTAAAAAATTAAGTTAAGCTTACCTGTGGCATTGACGAGAACTTCTACAAGACTGCCGAGGGCACACGGAGCCATTCCTGGCGGAGCCACTGTCACCAGTCGAGGTAACACTCGGAAGAAGAACCGATTATCCACCCTGCAACAGTTATTATCAATATTTTGATTTAAATATTCTTACTATAAAAACAATTATTGATTGAAGCATTTGTTGTAATTCAGGGGTAAAAATACGTCTTTCTGACGCATGTATAAATTCTACCTGACTAATGTATTCTATGTAGCTTCACCACACTATGAATAATGTTAAAAACACAATAATGCTTCAGTGAACAGGCAAGTGGAAAATGAGTTTATCTTCTTAGCCCTTTTTCCATATATTAAGTACCTATTTAACTGTGTAAAAATCATACATGTTTTTATTTTAATAATCAGATCTCTGGACAAATAATTACATTTATCAGGACAGGATATCAACAATGCTAAATATGTCTGCGTGCATTTTCAGTGTGCTCATTTTACGATGGGAAATTGAGTATAAGTGTTGCAATGCACGCTTGTATGTATACATTTTGTACCTACGTCGCTCGCCAGGTGACTCCGGCGCGATCCATTCCTTCTCATTTATTTATTTTAAGGTTATTGCCAGCATATCATGTAACTTCGGAACTGAGTTAATATTCAAATATACTTGTGGCGATCAACGAGTTCTGTGAGAATAAGTATTGTCAACAAAATCTGTGACGTACGAATTGATCGCGGAAATATCATTTGATTAATTTTATATACATTTTTCACAGGCCATCAGCAACCGCTTAATACTTACTCAATGCTTACTCAGTGAGAAACGCGGACGGCGAAAAATAAGATCCATATACTTAGTACATTTTTAGCATACAAATTTCACACGAATCTAATTACCAATTGCAAATAAGAACTTTTACCTCAGGTACTTTTATTAATATTTATTATGTTAAAATGCATGTCTCACCGAAGGCATGGGATACTAAGTGTAAGCATTATTCAATCCAGTGAGGCGTTCAATAAATAGGCTATCACGATTGAACGAATATCTCACTCTGCATTTTATCTTGGTAGAGAACTGTCACTCTTTATCATTGTATCACTGTACTTGTGTCAATCCGTCGAATAAAAACGTAACCGCTCTCAACAATCATACTTCAGTCATTCACTCATCTCCTCATCACACCATCATCCGCTTACTGCCAAATACCAATGCCTCAAATTGATATCACACCTGTTTGCTCTCTCTCTATTGGAAGGTCACCAGGAAGAGAAAAGTTTTTTTATATGAACTACATTGTGCTTCATAATATAATAAATTTTGAAAGCTGCTTAGGCAAAAATACACAAACTATTAAGGCTATACTTCAGCTGGGGCACGGTCTAAAACGATCGTGACTACGCGACGCGAAGATTGTGCAAATGACGCATGCAGAATAAAATATAATTTGTCATAAAAACATGCGTCCATTTAATGTTTATTGTTCTATTACTAATAAAAATAATAATTTCATTGACATATTTTCTTTTTCAAGTAAATGGGTAACGTTTTTTAGTCATCTTTACACGAGTTAAGAATTAATTCCCCCGTCGCCATCACAAAACAAATTGACGTGTTCATAGCTCGACTTTTGCTCTCCGATTGCCAGCCAGTCTAAAATCTCGTCGCACCTATAGTTGAAAATTATTTGCCGTTTCACTGAAGTATCGTCTTAAGGTGATTCAGCAGTGAAACGGCAAATAATTTTCAACCATAGGCGCGACGAAATTTTGCACTCGCTCCCATTCGGAGAGAGAATGTAGAGCTGGAAACACGTCATTTTGCTTTGTGATGGCGACGGCCGTAATAATTCTTAAATCGTGTAAGATGACTTAAAACGTTACCCATTTCCTACATTTACATGTCAATGAATATATTATTATTGTTACTGATAAAACAATAAACAGAACATTAAATGGACACATGTTGGATTTATAAGACAAATTATATTTGGTTTGACATGCCTCATTTGCACCCGCGACCCGCAATCCGCGCATCGCCTAGCGACGATCTTTTTAGACCGTGTCTCAACTAAGGTATGGCCTTAAAGGTTTTTTGTGGTGACCAGGGAAACACACGTAGACACTTTATATCATTTAATTAATTAGCCTTGTCTACATTCGTGCATTTTTTCTATCGCTATATGAACGTATCGCTGTGCATGCATAGAGTACCGTCTTAAAACAAAGTAATATTATTTTATTATCACTCTCTTATTGTTTTACCTGATATCGTCAACGTCTAGGACGATCTCGTGCATGCCCATCTTATCAGGAATGAAGACCCCATGTCCTCGGTTCTGCAATTTAACGGGATGCATCTGTTCGGCCGGCGTCACGACATACGCACGTATTTGCGAATAATCCAATTCTTTTGATAACAAATCCACTCTGAAATTTACCTGTAAATCAAAAAGAATGACATCAATATAAATCCCTTAATGTGAACATGAGACCTCAAATTATGCAGATATAGTCACACAAAAATAAAAAGAAGAAGAATATTCAACTTACCGGCTCTCCAACCCTTCCTGAAGTAGATTCCAGATTGACTTGGATCATGTCACTCATTGGCGGACGAGGTTTGATCCATTGGAAGTGTGCTGCGTACGCCATCACACCTAAGTGTTCCACTTCTCGGTGAGACATATCTTTGGCTGTTAGCACTGGCTGGACACCTGTAATGAAACCATGGAAAATTATACCCTGATTTTAAATTATTAAGACGGTAACCATCTATTAACAGAATTTGAAAAACATCTGAGGACTCAGATACTGTAGTCATTAGGAATTATTTGCAGGAAGGACACTAGGTTCGATAGCTTCTAAGGGTACTCTACCAGAAAGTGATAGATATATATCCAAATCAGATTTGGTTTAAAAAAATCTAGAATCTTTCTAAGTCATATTTCGGAGGCTGTATTTTCAGCACTATATTAATTGTTCACGTTATATTCACCACAATATGAATATGGTATATTGGCACACTTACCCAATCTTTTTCCTGCGTCAATGGCTTGCTGAAGATTGTTCTCCCAGTAGGCAGGGTCTGATTTGAGCTTCTCAGGAGCCGGAGCTGATCCTCCAAGACCTCTGATTACTTCGCATGCAGCCTTTCCATCATTCCAGTCCGTCTGAAACACAATGTCATCCATCATCATTTGACAAGGTTTTATTTGGAGAGTTTAGACTATTTTACAACGAACATGTCATGGCTATGATTTTATTCAACATAAATAGTGAACACTAAACTTTGTCAGTCAAATTTATTTGTTTTCATTGAACTAAGAATACAAATTGCAGATGGAATAGGTTAGTTTTTAAAATTCAATTAACCCTTGCCTAAACCATAATAGTCGAGTTAGGCAGTGGAGATCTGACAAAAAATGTGCACTTTATCAGTCATATTTCTTTGATTTCATTGAACTAAGAATACATAATTTACAGAGCGGCTTATAATGTTGAATAATGAGGATTTCAAACTTATTTGAGTCTTGTAAAAGCAATGCAAAGCTATTTTGCATTAATGCGATCCTGAAAAATTTATCTCAAAGCACAGGTGTGAAACTTGCTACAAATGATTTTTTTATTTGAAATTTGAGGGCTGCTTGACCTCATTTGAATGTGTTATATTATAATTAACAACTCTGGGCAGAATATTGTATGGAACATTTTACAGTGGTCTTACCGTGAAGTTAGTAACCGATCTCTCAACCCTGGAGTTGACCCATCTGAGGGTGGCGTGGAACCCTGGGGAATCGGGCTTCATGAAGTATGAGAGGTAGGTCATTCCAGAGAGTTCATCCAGCCAGGGTGAGGCCAGGTACTCAGGCTCCAGGACGCGGGGAATGTCGAACTCGCGCTGCGCCAGGTTCATGGCGCGCGAGCAGTTCTCTATGGAGTCGTTCGGATCTGGAAAACAAGTAGTTAGGATATTAATAATACTATTTATATCAAGCCATTTCATTTAACTATGGTTTTTGATAAACATTTAGAATAGTGTCTATAATAGACAAATACGGAGAGATTGTAATATTTCAAAAAATACAAAGATTTGGCTGGTGTATTTCATCATGTCCACAAACTTATACGTACGCAGAAATGTTGTATCGGAAATATATGGCTGTATATTAAAGACCGTCCAACCTCTTTGGGTCGTATAGTACTGACATAAAAATCATTTCTAAATAAAACACGGTTCTTGTCGATTTACACTTTCCAGGAAGCCAGCAGCAAACAAATTTTGAAAATAGCCGATATACTGGATTATTTGTTAGGTTAGGTTGGGTTTCCATTCTTGAATTCATGAATTTTGTCAAAATCAGCTATGAAAATTGAATTAATACTCATATTGAATCTAATAAAATTGGAGAAACTACCCTCGATAGCTGCCGATAGCAGCCTTGTGTATAGAACAGATGCGCTGGGTGGTTTCCGATCCAGATGAATATAACATGTGTACTCACTCAATGATCTCCAGTGCGAGAAGAGTCCTGGTCTGCAGTAGTCGAGGAGTGCGCTGAGAAGCACTCCGCTGTTCCAGTCGGTCGTCAGGTTGGATACCCGACATTCCGGCAGTACCGCTTGGAGCCATGCCAGCATAAGCTTCCTGTAAACCAAAGATTATGAAAACCTAATTCTATAGAGATACAGCCAAATTGTATAAAATTTAAGCAATAAAAGGAGCATTGGTCTACTTATGAAATTAGCTCCAACTAACTTCGCATTTCAGATTCATTTGCAGATAACTTCACACTACTGCTATGTTTATTTGCCCATTTGGATGGCGTATAAAAAGACAATCCGTCATTATGAATAGATAAGCAGATAGTAATAATAATACTACACTTCAGCATTATTATTTTTAGTTGAAAAATCATGTAAAATTTGTGTAAAACAGTTTATAACTGCAGTCGTGTAAGTAATCATAATGAAGATAAAAAATGGCCGCCATTGCATATATAAAATAATCAGAATGGCAACTTAGCGATGTTAATATTTGTGGAGATTACCAACTTAACAATATACTTCACATGCTTGAAAAATAATTTCAAATGTCATAACATCAATAACATATTATAATACTCTTGGGTCCCAGGTTTGAATTCCAAGTCTGAAAATGCACATGTTTTCAATGTGTGTTTGGATCCAGAGCATGAACATAATATGTAAAATAAGTGGCTATCCATTAACTGTAAAATATCTGTTGAACCTTTTCATGAATCAGTCAAGATCCACATGGGATTGTGGAGTCAATGAAAAAATCAATTAAAATAAATTAATGTAGGTTTTATGTAGAAGTAGGTAGGTTTAACTTGATTCAACATTCATATAAGTACCTAATTTTCCACGGTTTCTAACAAAGAATTTGGACTAAGCCACTTAGTAGCTACCTAGGGGCGGCGGCAGGTTATATGAAAGTATGGTGAGGCAGGCTGGTAATCAATTTGCGGCAAAATTTCCACGTTAACATTATAATAATGTTATTATATATTATTATATAGGTATATTACAATGACCAAAGTAAATGCTCCGTGATGCCCTGCATTTTTTTTTATCGCGTCGCTATTTCTCGTAAGTTGTCGGCTATTGTTGGCCTGCTTCATTCAGTTGTATGAGAAAGCCGATTCCTTACCCCTCTTTTTATTTAATACCTCTATGGTAGCTAGGATTTATGACAAAAATACTTTTTGGTTTGATTTTGATACTTGACAAAGCGATCTGCTTGATGGAAAATCGCAATTGTAATTTCATACTAATTACCTGCTAAAATTTGGTAATTGCTTCATAATAAGACATCACCTATCATTATAACAATACATTAAGATTGTATCATATGAAACAATAATCTCTTTTTAAATCTTATCCTACGATAAACGCGTAACCGACCTAACTCAATTTCCTCCGAAAATAATTGAATAAAAAAAAAACGGAAAACCATAGTTGCGTAAAAGCATCCATTTTGTGATTGTCATCGGCTACGAGCAGATTCAAAATGGATGTTGCGAAACGAACAAGATGGCGCCGAATTTCAAAAAAAGAACACTCACCTTGGCGGGAATTTGCTCCTTCCGATCTGATATCTGACGATCAGAGACCATATCAGACCCAGTATTAGCTTCAGATTGCCGTTGACAATATCGACATTTCCTGCGAAAAAAAGACACAATTTCGTTAGTTGTTGTTGGTGAAAAACATTGAACAATCAAAAGACAGTTCTAGAGTTGGCAGCATTGCGCTAGGGAATCCTATCCCGGGATCCCGAACAATTTTCGATACCTATGAATCCCGGGATTAGTAAACATAATCCAGAAACATTCGAGATTGATTTTTTTATCAATAACAATCAATAATTGGTATATGTGCAAAATCATTATGTTAGTGACGTGCATGTACTTGCACGTGTCACAGGGGGAATTGCCAGATGCTCAAGGATAATAAATAACAATATTTTCCTGCCATACGCAATCGAAACAACATCAGAAAAATAATAAATCTATTTATTTAAAACCAGTTAGACGTCACTGACGTGCTGGCACGCACTTGTTTCTACGCCAAATTTTATGAATGTATGTTTTAATTTTCTCATTTAATTTACGAATGAATAGAAATTGTTAGAATCTCGAAATGTTTGTGAATTTTATTATATGTATTGCATGGCCCCCACGTCCCGAAGCGGGCCCCCAGGCTAGGATCTTTGGCGGGCCCCTTCACCTATCGCTAAGGATAAAGCCTGTGTGACGCTCTACAGAAGCGTTTTCCAAATAATGTACGCGGTAAAATTAATGTGTATATTTAGTGTGTTTTTAGTATATTTTAATACATCCATTTGAATTATGGAGTTTTCGAGTATTGATATACAATTAAAAATTGTATCCTACAACCACATAATAAGGAATATAGCCCGCAGTCGACTTTTTTACTAGTGAAGCAAATTTGTGATGTGTGTTTATCTCACTTATCTGGTCGACTCGCCTCGCCGGGCCCCCAGGCTAGGACGCAGTCAGCCCCCCCCCCCCCTTGTGGGGGCCATGGTGTATTGTAGGTATATTGTCAACACAACATATTATTTATTTTATTTTAATTGAACTTGTATATTTTGTATTTGTTATCTTTTCTTAAATATATAAAAATTATTTTCTTTCACATCTATATTATAATATTATTTACTCCATTAAACCTGTATTTCCAAGATTGAACGTACACAATATTAACAATAAATGTCTTAAATAGAATAAATTATACTAGACATTTTTGACCGATTTCATCAATGCTACTCGTATTTGTATTATATAAACATATTCTATTAGGTAACTATCGAAAAAAACTGCCAATCCAGGGATCAAAATTTTGGCTCGGGATTGGAATCCCTATTCTGCACTGAAGATAGGTCAATTTAGCGGATGTTAGTATTTGCAGTGACGTCCCGTGGGGGTAGGCAGATTGAGCGTCGCTTAGGGGCGGCAGTTTCTCGGAGGGCGGCAAATCGAGGAGAATCATTAGTTATAATATATACAAAACAACTACCTACCTAAACTTAGTAATGACGAAAATATCTTTCCATTAAAAAATTCAGCTCACTGGTTGGAACCAAAATTTATTAATTAATTAACATAAAAGGCTTAACAGGACTTTGTCGGGTTCGCGATGTCTAGTTTACTACCGTTGTCCTTGGACGTCACGTCCATAATAAGTAGCAATAACACGTGCAAATTTTTAAATTTTATTTGAATAAGGTACTTACATAGGTAATTTAAAATGTATCCAAATATTTTTGCACTAAGTATACCTATTACTTGCGAGTTTTGGAAGTTATCGGGTGTATTTTAAATGTATCTGAAACAATGGACTCGCAATATTGTCTATTGAAGCAGAGATGTCATTTAAATTAGATTTAGTGGTATATATTTTGTTTTCATACAACAAATTTCTTAGATATTGGAGTCATGAAAGGATGATAAAAAAAATGGGGCGGCATTTTGGCGCTGCCTAGGGGCGGCAATGGTGAAACAAAAAAATATTGGAAAGCACAGTATAATCATATTACAGACCTACAAACTTATCTGAAGAAAGGGATTTGAGAGCCACTGTCAAAAACTACCCAATCAAGACTCGTAACTGGACAAATTCTGACATTTTCAAAATGGCGTCCTGTGGTAGTTCGTAGTTCCGTGTTTGGCCATTCTACAGATAAGTTTGTAGGTCTGTACTTTGAGTGGGCGACGCATAAGAATGTGATAACTGATAATCAATAATTATTAGACTGTATAATTATTATTTTATTAAAATATATACTTACGACCTCCCCACGCGCCATTTTGATTGATTGGCTTTAATAAATTAATATAAAATTATTAATTTGATACACTTCAATTAAAACTGACTGCACAATTTCATAATAATATTTAGCAGTGACGATGGACTAATGGCACGGTGCCCAAAAATTTGACAAACGCTTACTTATATTGAAAAAAATACATACTGTCAACCATGGCCCCCACAAGGGGGGAGGGGGGCTGATAGGGCTCTAGCCTAGGGGCCCGGGCTCGAGGAGGCCCGGCGTGACGGGCCTATCAGATATATGAGATAAATACACATCACAAATTTTCTCTAAAAGTAAAAAAGTCGCCTGCGGTGCTACGTCACGAGGAGGTAATGAACATTTAGAATATGAGTTTGTAACACGCATTTTTTTATTGTTTTGTGTTACAATAATTGCTAAAAATAAACTGAAGGCCCTCACTTCTATCTCTAACACAATTTTTAAAATGCTTCTGTTGTGCGTCACACATCCAGGGGCGGCTCTACCTTAAGGGTTCGTAGGGACCATCCCCACATCGTTATGTCAAAAATACAAGTTCGATATTTTTATCACTATCACAATATACATACTTATTTACATGATTAAATTAACTATTTAATTTATTTTATCATACTGGGGAGCAAATCGTAAAAACGCTCGCCGTACGTCGTTGTTCAAAACTGATAATGGTAAATCTATAATAATTATTAATAGGTATTAATTAAGTTAATATTTTTCAGCACGCTTTTTCGATATGACTAAGTGACGACTCAGATAATCATATTATTTATATATAAGTATCATTTGTATAATATGAGAAAGTAGGTAGGTGTGTAAATATATTTAATAAATAATGGCTAACCGCACCACCTATAAAGTCGGCGAGCCGCCACTGCACACATGCCATCAATCTTAGCGATAGGTAGGGGGCCCGCCAAAGATCCTGGCCGGGGGGCCCGCTTTAGGATGTGGGGGCCATACTGTCACCCAGTGGCGAAGAGTGGAGGTAGGCTGTTACGAACCGACATAAATAGTGCACACTAAACTTTATCAGTCATACGTATTTATTTATTTATTATAAACCCTCCCTAAACCAAACCATAAATGTTTAGGTATGCTATGGGCGATCCGACAAAATAGTGCACACTTTTTCAGTCATATTTATTTGTTTTTGTTGAATTAAGAATACATATTACAGATGGTAGGTATTGGTTAGTTTAAAATAAAAAATCCCTGCCTAGCCAAACCATCATCGATAAAAAATATTCTTCTATCTACAAAATATCCAAAATTATGTATGATTTAATGGCATAATTTTAGATATTCTGTAGATAGATGAATAGTTTTGACTATTATCTATTATGGCATGGTTTACGCAGGGTTTAATTGAATTTTAAAAACTAACCAACACTATCTACACATTGCAGTCTTAGTTGAATGAAAACAAATACGTATGATTGAGAAAATTTTGTGTGCTTTATTTATGTCAGATCTTTACAGCCTACCTCCACCCTTCACCACTGCTAGGTTCACCACCCTCTTAGGCACTCCTTGAAAAGGTCGGCTGTCGATAGCAATATCTTTGTCGGATACACGCAATGAGAAATATACGACAATAATTTTAATTAAAGCAATTATTAACTTATGAAGTTTATCCATTACTGTGGCCTGTGTTGATAATATAAAAAAAATCTACAATACGCATGCACAGCTGTATGTGAATTGTGGTGAAACGAACCGTGAAATTCTTCAAAGCGTAAAAAGACATGCGAGCTTCGTATTGTGACAGCAGTCACTCAAATCTGTGACAGTTATGCTCAACATGCACGCTGCATATTGTTACATAGCTTAAACCAGCGTTTTCCAATTAAATTTAGTCACGGAACCCACGTGTTTCTTTTCTCCTTTCACATATAAGATAAATTCGTGGCAAACTGATTCGTGTAATTAATACAATGACAGAGATTTCAATAAAACATTTATATCCAGGCTATACCTCGGTATAAGTAGGGCTAGTAAGGCTATAAGTAGGATCTTCGTGACGCACCGTCGTCTGCGACGATTTGTACCGTTCAGCGAAATGCTGAACAATGAATACGTCGTTTATTCTCAATGTTTTTCCAACAGCGGTGAACACGGAAATAATAGAACTTAATATGACTATATTGTTTGATTTTGTTAATTTTTTTAAAATGCAGGACTAAAACGAGACGGAAAGGAATACAAGCCAGGTGCAATACCGTGACTGTCTCATAAATACGTGACATCCGGCAACCCTATCAATAAGAAACAATTTACAAAGTTTTATGTCCGCTCGATGCAAGCTAGTTTGTCGTCACTGCAATGTTATAAAGTCAACGTCCAAAGACAGGCGGCTAATCTGAAAATACTGCGAAAATCGATGACCCTCAGAAAGATTAAATTTAATTAGTAATTTTTATTTATTCTCTCAACTGAATCGAATATAATATCCGTAAATAATTCATTGAATTAACTACCTAGGCAAGCCAAACGCTGCGTGTTCATCGCTTGCAATCTGACGGTGCTGATCATGGCCCCCAGGCCACGATATTTGGCGGCCCCCCCAACCTATCGCTAAGGTTAAGGGCAGTTTAATGTTCTATAGCATTGTTTCCCAAATGATATTCTGTGGAACTCGAGGGTTTCGCGTAAAATAAAGGGTATTCCGTGTATTTTTAGCGATTTTCCGTATTTTTAAATAAATCAGCTTGAATTGTCGGCGCTCAGCATTATATATTATGAAGCACTGAGCGCGACCCTCTTTTGTGATAGACAAGATACATCTGACCAATGAATATTATGTCATTGCATCTGACCCTTCGCCGTGTTGGATAAATAGTCATTTTCATTAGTCAGGAGACACTAAAAATAATTATAAAATAAAATTCTACCCGCCTTATAGCGCCTTTTTGCTATTAGAGCTTATAAATTTACGGTGTGTTTATCTCATTTAACTAGTTGATCTGCCACGTCGGGCCCTTCCTGAGCCCGGGCCCCCAGGCTAGAGCCCTGTCAGCCCCCCCTTTGTGGGGGCCATGGTGCTGATTTCCGGTAGCGACTCCCACCTGCATGGATATCGCTATGCTGTGCTACGCTAGCATCCGATGTGCTCGGTATCGATATATTTCCAAAATAATAGGTATGTTATTACCAGAGAACACAGAATTAATGGGAACTGAAATACCTAATGGGTGTGGCGTACCAGGCAACCGATATCGAGTGTGGAAGAATATAAGATAAACTTAAACACGTGCACAAGAATACGTCATTCTAAAGCCGTGTCCACATTGACAACAAGTTGCTGGCAACCTCATTGAATTTCGATTAAAATAATTTTGGTCAAACTAATTTTAATAATTATCGTGAAATTTAACGAGGTTGCCAGCAACTTGTTGCCAGTGTGGACACGGCATAACATTAATCTTCGTTCTGACAACTTCTATCGGTTTATTCACTGACGGTCACTCAATATTGGTATATCTGAAAGTTGCAACACACACTATTGTGTGTCTATAATAATTTGTATTTCATTTTCGTAGGATACTCACACATTGAAAACCCTGCTTCAAAATGTAGTGTATTGGGGTATAGCCTATCGGAATTATATTTATTAATCTGTTCTGTAGTTATTATATACTTACTTATTAAGGTGTTTCCAAATTAGATATGTTTTTTGTCAAATTTAAATTCAATTTTTTTTACGTAGTATAGTGAACATTACAAATTATTAATTTAAGACGTTTAGAAACAAACAAATATTATTAAAACATTATTATATAAAAGTTATTAAACAGTAGTAAAGTGTAAATACAAAAAAAATATTATATATTAGATACATAGAAGTACACCGAATGAGCTAAGCAGACCCTATTTTAAGAATTTATAGAACAATGCCCACCTATACTCATCCTTACGCAGGTGGAATATGTCAATATACGAAGTGATTTGGCTGAACAGAGTTATTGCCCTCCCAATTGGCATTACCAATGGCAGGTTAGTTCTGCACTTTGGGAGAACAAACAACTGATGCTCCCGATTGCTAAGATAGTTATCAGGAACACATGTCAATACTACCAAGAATGGCAGAGTTCTCATTTTCATCGGGTATAAGTCGGAAAAAATAAGTGGCTAAATATAAATATTGTCTAGTGTTCAACAATATATAATAGTACAGTCGACCTCGGTTATTACAATCAAGGATATAGCGAGATCTCAGATGTAACGAGGAAACATTCGTGGACATTTTAGTTTATGATTTTCTCCATACATTTATTCACTTTTATAACGAGATCTTTATCGGATATACCGAGCTAAAATATCGTCAAAATTGTTCTTAAAACTGTTAATGTGTCGATCGTTTAAAAACATTTCGACCCTAAGCAATAAAATCCAACCGGACAGGATGCCGCCGGGATCGGATTACGATTATGACACTAGTGAAGTGTCTAAGTACCTACCTAATTGGTGTTTTCGCCGACAATATTGAAAAAGGTTTCACGCATATGGTTGAAAATGCATGTAAAAAATCCAAGGTTTGTGAAGTCAGTAGGTACCTACCAGCGTTCATTACAATTAACAACTTCTTTTGTAAAAAAAAATGTAAAAAATTCTAATTGTATATTTTTGTTTGAATTGCGACATTTGTGTTATGTGTAGTAATTAGTGTTTTCGCCGACAATAATGAAAAAGTTTCCACGCATATGGTTGAAAATGCATGTAAAAATCC
Organism: Rhyacophila brunnea; assembly: GCF_057557595.1. Taxonomy (NCBI): domain Eukaryota; kingdom Metazoa; phylum Arthropoda; class Insecta; order Trichoptera; family Rhyacophilidae; genus Rhyacophila; species Rhyacophila brunnea. The sequence continues at coordinate 20,621,032 of NW_028232904.1, read as the reverse complement.
AAGGTTTGTGAAGTCAGTAGGTAGGTACCTACCAGCATTATTTACAATAAACAACTTCTTTTGTAGTTTATGAATGCCATGCTTGTTTCGGTGAAAAATTCTAATTGTGTATTTTTGTTTTGAATTGCGACTTTTTGTGTTATGTGACCGCTCATTTGAAAATACATATTCTCTGATATAACGAATAACGCTAGTAACGAGCAAATTCAGTCGGTCCCATCTTCCTCGTAATAACCAAGTTCGACGTATTATGTTGTCGGTCTGGACTACGCTTTATATTATGAGAATGTGATTTGTATTAGGCGTTCGACAAAGGTCGATATTAGATTTAGAGGTCACAAATAACAAATTAATACATCGTCAATGATATTATTAATTTTGTTAAATAGTATGAAGAAGGCGGTATTTAAAAAAATGTTTGTATAAGAAATATACACGTGGGTTGAAAATGTGACTTTTAGCTATGTCACCAATGCTTGACATTCCTATGCAAAAATAACAGTGTTAAGTAAGTATATATTTTTTTAAATCTCATTTACCTACTCGTGACTCGAGAACTACAAGGTTCTAAGTGGACAGCTGCAGCAAAAAGGATATGGGCAGTTGAAGTTTTGAATGCTTGTATTTTGATAATCGTGAAAATTCTCAATACTTTTTATTACAACGTTTTTATTAGGTCGTATTCTTGTTTGTCCGGTGGTTGTTTGTCCAGTACAAATCTTGCAATCGATTGTTAACTAACTTTCCGACTAGCTAGACATTTGAAACTTTTAGAATATAGCAGAATACGATGCCAATGCATTCCTTTAATACTTTTAGCGATCTTTAAGCAGAATTGAATTCATTTTCAGTTAATTCTGTTTTGTATGGAAAGTTATTTCAGAAAAATCCGTTAAAAGTAAAAGACTAGTATTGGTTGCTAAGGGGGTGGTCCTAGCAACTAAATTATTAATATATACGTGCGTTACTATGGAAATCAAAATGACATTTCAGTATTCTATATTTATTTTGTTTGTTTTTTATTTACTTCATATCAAGTACAAGTTTGAGCATATTGAGCATAATAATTCAACAGAAAATTTAAAAACGTTGTATATAAAAAGTTCTTTTTATTTTGTAATTATTTTGATTGAACATATCAGTGGCGAAGGGTGGAGATAAGCTGTTAAGGGGGATCACATCAAAAGTTAAGAGTAATTATTATTGGGACAGGGTGATGTAACCTACTGTAACCTTAGGCAACATACACAATCAATTAAAAAAATATATGAATGAGGATAAATCATCAACTAAGTAAGTGTAACATATACCTACATATCGTATTTATAGTGGCGAAGGGTGGAGGTAGTCTGTTAAGATCCAACATAAATAGTGCACGCTAAATTTTTTTAGTCATACCTATTTGTTTTTATTGAACTAACACTACAATTTACAAATGGTGTTTTAATTAATTTAATAAATTAGTTTGTAAAAATCAATTAAACCCTGTCTAATCAAACCACAATGTTTTTGGTATACTTTGGGCGATACGACAAAATTGTGCACACTTTTTCATTCATACGTATTTGTTTTCGTTGGATTAAGAATATATATTACACATATTGTTGATTCATTTTTTTTAATTAATTAAGCCCTGCCTAACCAAACTACAATACATATAAAATCTATGTAAAACAGCTATCTTGAAAATATCTTAAGTTATGTATTATTTAATTGCATAATTCGCATTAGATAGATAGATAGATAAGTGTTTTTTTCAATATTATCTATTATGGTTTGGTTTTCTCATGGATTAATTGAATTTTAAAAACTAACCAATACCATCTGTAAATTGCAGTCTTATTTCAATTAAAACAAATACGTATGACTGACAAAGTGCAGTGTGCACTATTTATGGCGGATTTAAAAACCTCTTCCAGCCTTCGCCACTGGTATAGGTAAATTATTCTACAGTGGCACCATAGGGGATTCGCGCATGTATTGAATTGCTTGCGACAATGCCTGTTTCAATGCTAGTATATAATACCACTACAACTGCAAGCCGCATTTGCCGTACCCATGGTGCCACTGTAAAACGATTTACCTATACTAAATTACTTGAAGCCTTTGTATGTTTGTGTTGATCTCTGCTACCTGTTAGTACCAATGATGTATCTATAGTTACGCTATCCATGGACTGAAACCGTATGCGGTTTCAAACCGTGTGATATACTAAGCTTATCTTTTCTGGCCATGGAAATATATTTCCACAAAGTATATTATAAGCATCTGATCGTATCCGTTTATACCATACACTTACACTTACAAATTTAGTGAAGATATATTTTCATGAACAAAAATCATAAGTTTAGTAAGGCACACGGATCTAAACCGCATACGGTTTCAGTCTATGGATGGCCTCTTATAGCTACTATTGGTCCAGGAGGAGTAAATAGAAGTCCTACATCATAGGCCCCCTACCTATCGCTAATGACAAAGGCAGTGTGACGCTCTACAGAAGCGTTGTCCAAATGGTGTACGCGGTAAAATTAATGTGTATGCTTAGTGTTTTATTGTATATTTTAATACATCCATTTGAATTATGGAGATGTCGAGTATTGATACACAATTAAAATTTGTATCGTACAACCAAATAACTTTAAATAATAATATTATTGAAGGACAATAGCGCTGCAGGCGACTTTTTTTACTATTACAGTAAATTTTTGGTGTGTGTTTATCTCACTTGTCTAGTCGTCTCACCTCGCCGGGCCCCAGGCTAGAGCCCTGTCAGCCCCCCCCCCCTTGTGGGGGCCATGTCCTACATATACGACAACGTCGTTGGTAAATTATATTATTTTTTATAATATAAAATAATCAAGCTATTATTTAAATACATTAATAGGTACATAATTAAAAATTGTTTTTTCTTAATAAGGTAGGTTTTAAATAATCACGGAGTATGGAATCTTAGCCACTGTTATGATGGTAACAGTACCTACATTATACAATATTTTCTTTAGCACTTCCTACACGCATAGTACCTTGTAAGAAAAACTGATGTTTCTATCAAGTAAAATGTGGAATTAAAACATTAATTAATTCTAATCCAAAGTACCATCATGAGAAAAACACTTTCAATGGATGCAGGCAGACAATGTTAAATGTTTTTTTTTCTGTTTTCATTATCAAGTTTCCGAGTAACAGTTACCTGTGTTAGAGACGAACCAACTAACTACTATGTAGTGGCGTGCGGAACGGTGGGCCAGGGGGTTATTTTAAGTTGCATATTTTTATAGCACATAAAAAAACTAACCATACGTAAAATCTGACTTTACAATCTATTTTCGAAACTAAACACGATCGTTCCCTAAACAGCCGGACATCTAGGTCCGGAAATAAACAAATAAAAAGGACAGCCTGTGCCGCTCGATTTTATTGATGATGGGATGACTGTATATGCTTAAAAAGTGCTTTTTTTCAGAGAAAAGTTGAAAAACAACATTGGAAAAAAAACGATATTCATCCTTAGAGCCCTATGCAGAATCGAAAATTTCGATCCTAAGGATAAGTTGCCGAAAAACATGACTTAACTATAGACTATACTGAGTATAGAGTTAAGGAATCCTTAACCATAGACTACTTTTGTTATGAACACGCCCCCTTCTGTATTACCATTTATCACTGACAGCTGCTGTCAAAATAAAGTCGCATGTCTATAAAACAGTCCATACACTCAAATTCATTTAATAATGAATCTCAATATGGATATTGATAGTGTTAATTCGTTTGGCATGTACTTGCAGAATATTGTTTTACTTTTTATACGCCAGCCCGCAGAAATATACGATGCCAAATAGAATGACACTTGACGCTAGTGTTACCATGTTAAAAGAATATCTTGCGGTGCCTGTGAAATTACGTATAATCTCTGATAACGAAAACATAAGAGTATTATAATTAAATATTAATATGTATTTATAGTTATTGCATTAATTTATAAAATGCAGTTGTCATATTTTTGTCATCGTTTAACAATTATAAAATAATTTACCTAAACTATAAGAAAGACAATTTTTAAATATGGTATTATCTTCAATAGAAATGATCTTAACTAAGGACAATGTTTCTGCATAGTGTTTTCTGCTAAGCAAATTTTAGTTATGACAAATGTTTCTGCATTCCGCTCTTAGTGACTTCTTTCTGATCTAGAGGGTGAGAGTAATTAATACATCTAGCGAAAACTGCAATTTAATACATTACACTGATAATTTTCATTTTAAAATTTAAATAGTCAATGTGTGGGTTTCGTGTATGGTGGATGAAGAGGTCGAGATTTGGTGGTTACTCCGATGGATGGAGGAGCGGTTTTATTTGCATCATAAACCATCTGTATTGACGTATGTCCTCAAAATCAAAATAATAGGTATCTTGAAAAGAATATTTAGGAAATAATTATTATAATTGAGTCAGCTACTCTATATGAAGTTTACGTCATCGGATATGGCTGACTATGTGGAAACGGGGATATTGCAGAAATTATACCTAATTGCAGAAAGCTATTTACTGAGTTTGACATAATTGGACAAATGGATATTAAGGAATTTATAATTGCACTCAGTTTTTTTAAATATCGCCGATCAATATGCTGGCACGGATTGACTTGTTTATCCCCATAAATACAATATAGAAACGATTTTAATTAAAATAATAACATTTTTAATACTCTTGGATAGTCAGGCACGTATTAATTATTTTAAATGAAAACTATTTTATAGTCAAATGTGTAGGGATGTCAATACCCTACCATCCACATGACTCGGCAGGAAACCATTAATTTATAATTACAATGTATCTTGCAACATAATATTGTTGAAATAGCAAAATAAGCGATTTATGTGAATCAATCAATTTTTAACAGAAAGCTTATTTAGCAAAAATAATTCAATCAATTATTTATAATTTACAAAACGATTTATCATGATATGCACAAAAATTGTTTATATGAAAATCAATCTTGCCTAATTATTAAAAACTGCTTAATTGTTCAAATTAAAATCAATTATTTATAAACGAGCCATGCATTACACAATAAAGCATGATTATCAAAATATTCAAGTAGTGATAACAGCATTTTCTATTGTATCGAATCACTATAAAAATACTAATTACATGAAATCAATATGTCAGTCAGTTATCAAATATTTAACCGTAAGGTTATCGTTCGCTCCGCCCGATCGCACTTTGCAATTCGTCAGAACGCATAACCGTGGTTTCACTTATCTAAATAATTATAATCTGTAAACGTACCTGTAATAATTAAATTAATATTTATTTGGAAGGAGATAATAAAACCAGGGTTCATTTAATTCACGCATCACTCTTCTTATTATTGGAGTCAAACAAACCCACCCTGCCTGTTCCTTATTCCATCTCACTCCGATAGTGGTGACCCCAACGTGATCATCATCATCACCATCTCACTTCCGATAAATGTATTAAATTCCAGTTTTTAATCGAATACATGTGTTATGGGTTGGAGTTATTAAAAGATATTATTAATTAAAATTAATGTTGTCCTTTATTTTCCACTTTATAACATAAAATCGCTAATATAAAGTTTGAATATTACTACAATATGTGTTTCTGGTTAGAAATCCAACTGAAGAGTGTTTTTTATATTACTGGATAGGCACTAGGCAGGAATAATATTGATGACGCCAGAAACCAAAAATGAAACATGATTGAACATGTAAAATAATGAACTCATCGTTTCCAACCCAGTCGAAGCTACTGGGGCCCTATGTTAGAACTTGCGAGTGCAAGCCGCCCGGTCGACATGACGTCATATGACATCATTGTGACGTACTACCGGAGTGATAATAGCATTCGAGAAAATAACGCTGGTCAGACAGTGGCGTTATTCATTGTCACCATACACATATAGGTGTTTCATCATAATAATATTTATGGTGAGCACTGTGTGCTGGGCGGCATGTCTCGAGCGTGTATTGGCTGACGTCACAATTACGTCATGTCGTCGGCTGACACACGAGTCAATAGTTAGGAAATCGCGGTGCTGGAATGGTGACTCACTATAGTTACGTAATTTGAATGGCACATAACACATGAGTAAAAGTATGTACTTAATTATATTTTTCTTTCAATTCGAAGATTCCGTCACAGTTGCGAATCTACTTTCGCCCTGTATCAATGCTGCGAAAGCGATCTTCGTATTTTTCACAATTGTTTTACCCCGTTGGCCGGAAATTCTACTCACGCCACCGCTGTCGTGAATGGTGGTTATCCGTATTCTCCAATCTACATATTAAATGCAATAAACAATAATTACTTGCACGCAACCATTCACGTTTTACAGTTCGATTTAATTAGTGCAGTGATGCGCACGGGGTGCCCCGAACGCAAAAAGAATAATAAAAAAAAGATTCCAACGTTTTTAATCAATTGGCTGTTGTTAATTTTGTCAAAATCTTAGTGGAAGTTCCTGCACTTCAAACGCAAACAAATGAATTCTTGAATCTGGCTTAACAAAAACTAGACGTACTTTGAATTTTGTCTGGAATCTGTATTTCGAGATCACAGCGACAAAAACGTCCGCGTGCTAACACATCCAACCATCCAGACCGGGTGTGGTATTAAATAGGTATAATCAACAAAAACTATCAACAATTATCCTGATCATATGTTTTTGGTAATTACTTGACAATAAAACCCAATTACATTATTAATGGACAACGCACTCAGTACAGTAGCTAGCAAGTAAATTCGCGCATTAGCGATATTCGCACATGTATAGGTAGACGTCACGCAATTTCCATTATGCGATATCACGCATCGGGAATTTATAGCAATATGACCTTTATTGTAATGGCGTTAGAACAAAAAAAACATGGTGTGTAAAATTCCCACCTCCACTCCGTTATGTATACGCAGCCACGTCATACGCGGCCGGCTAACATAACCCTTACGACGTGTGCCAGATCAAATAATTTAAGCCCTCATTTTGTCCCGAGCAGAGCCGCACGGGACTGGTGATGCAACCTTGCACCGAAGTGCGAATGCATGATGTTAATTTATATGGCAACTATCAGAGTGACTTTAATTTGAAGAGTCGCAAGGGAGTCGAGAGTGTCCCGCTCCCCGTACGCTCTGGCGAATTTAGTAAAGGCCGCAAAATTGGCCTCGGTTGCCACCATGTCCGCGTGTCCTATTGGGCCGAATTCCCATGAAAATTGCGCCGTATGCAACCTTAAGGGCTCTAGGCTTAAGTCCCCAATTGCTGCCCGCCATTCGGGCCATTCTCTGATAGGCCGAATTGGCCTTAGAGACGGCCGTCTTGGCGTGGTGAACGAAAGACAGCTTGTCATCAAGAATTACTCCCAGATACGTAACCCTTTCGGAGAAACGCACTGAGGTCTGGCCCAAAACGAACCGTGGGCGGCCGTCGAGTTATGTTGACCCGAGAACTACCCCTGAGGAGGACAGCTTCCGTTTTGCTCGGGGCAAAGGTCAGCTTGTTCAGCAACCCCCAATTAAGGATTCTGCCCAAGGCGTCCGTGGCTGCACGCTCAAGTGCGGTCGGCTGGTCGCCCCAACAAGCAGGAGCAAGTCGTCGGCGTACGCAACGAGCGTGCAGCCCAGAGGCAGTGGCAGGGACAGAACGTCGTCAAACAGAATGTTCCACAGAAGGGGTCCCAGGACGGAGCCCTGAGGACACCCCATGGTGGTCCTCCTGTGAATCAGGCTGGGGCCGGAGTCGTAGGTTATCTCCCTATTGCTGAAGTAGCTTTGAACTAAGGCAAAGAGGTCCCCGGGGATCTGTTTCAGCCTAAGCTTTGCAGAACCAAGGGCCACCACGCAGTATCAAACGCGCCCGCTATGTCGAGAAAAATTCCGGCAACGAGGTCCTTGCCAGAGCTCTCCACAGAATCGATCACAAAGCGAATCGCATCCTCGGTGGACTTTCCGGGTCTAAGCCCAAATTGTCTTTGCGAGATTGGACAGTTTTCCGACAGGTGGGACTCAATCCTGCTGTTTATCAATCTTTCCAATATCTTCCCGAAGACGGGAAGGAGCGTAATCGGTCTATACGCTTTCGGGTCACAAGGAGGGCGACTGCCGGCTTTGGGGATCACCGTGAGATGACCCTTTTTCCAGCAGTCGGGGAATATGCCACTACTCATGCATTCTTGTAGAGTTGCGTGATCTCGTGTGAGGCAAGAGACCACGCCCTTCTCGCTAGCGCGTTATCTATGCAGTCAAGCCCGGGGCTTTGCCAATCGGGAGGCTGGCAAACAGGATCCCTAGCTCGGACATGGTAGTGGCTGCGATCGCGGAGTGTTTAAGGGGAGCAGCGCATAGACGCGAAGCTGCTGAAATCGGTCGTTGTCAATGTCGAGCGACTCGTTGTCCTGCGGGATAAGAGCATCCAACAGACTGTGGCGGACTCTTCAGAGCTATTGGTGAACGATCCGTCGGGGCGCCGTACCGCCGACATGACTTTTCCGGGCGTAAGCCCAGCTTCATCACGCGGAAGGGGGGGCCCCCACGGATCATTGCCACCCATTTCAGTGACGAACTCTCTCCAGTGCACCTTCTTAGCCTTACTGATTGCCTTTTTGAACTTGAGTCTAGTGGTCCTGTAGGTGACCGCAAGCGGATGGTCCGCGTGCAGCGGCCCCTCCAGCGATCTTCGCGCTGCTTGTAAGGCCCTTCTGGCCCTCCTCATCGTGTCTCTCAGTCTGTCAGTCTCGGCTTCCACCAGGGTGCGAGGTTCGGCGGTCTCGGGGTCGTCCTTCCGATAGTGCCCTCCGCTTTTTCAATAATGAGATTCGTGAGGTCCTCAGCCGCAGCGTGCATGTCCTTTGGCGGAGGGCGCGAGGCCATCCTGTCCAGACCCTCAGCAAACTCGCGGTCAAAACGTACCCAGTCGGTTCCCTTGGTCCTGAAACGCCTCGGCAGTGACTCGCTCACAAGTGGAGCGAGAGACGCGTGGCCCCTCTCGGTCCTGTAGGCGAACGTTGATCAGACGGTGGTCGCTTGCTGACGCTTCAAATGGACAGTCCAGTTCACGACGCGTCCGGCAGAACCATTGGATATCAAAGTGACATCAATGTGAGATTCCCCATTGTTGGTAGAGATGTGGCTGGACCATTAGAGTTATTCAGCACCGTCAGGTCGTGAGTTGCCACGAGTTCCTCGAGGGGCGCCGGATTGTCCCGGCCAGACCGCGGCCCCGGGGGGCCCACAGCACATGATTGAACGTTGACGTCCGCTCCCACTATAATCTGTTTGCCGCGGCATGCAACCAGAATTTTATCGAGCTGCTCGACGCATTTCAGGATGTTTACGCTGAATTTAAAGTAAGAAGAGACCACCACAATGGAGTTCCCCGATCGGTCGGAGACCTCCGCTACGGCAAAGAGTTCGCTCGACAAGTGGGCAAGGTGTAGCACCACTAGGGTAGGATTCGCAACGAAGATGCAGGCCATGGACCCCAGGCCGTGGTGCATTACCCGACCCCCACTGAAACCCAGGTTGGGGCCGTAGGAGTAAGGCTCCTGCACCAGGACCAAATCGATGTCCATTTCCCGAACCGTCTTGATCAGCTCCGCCGTTATAGCCTTCCCTTTGCCCGCATTTAACTGACCGAACCGAATCATTGAATCGAATAATCCGTTCGGTTCCGCTCCTGTGCCATTGCGTACTTGCGCGCTGGGCAATCAGGGTCGATCGCTGCATGTTGATGCGGCTTCTTGTGCCTGGCGCAGGCCGGGCACTTTCCGGGGGCCTTAATATTAGGGCATTCAGCCCTATCGTGTCCTTCCTCGGTGCAATGGCCGCATGTGGCGCTTCTCGCCGAACAATTCTTTGCCATGTGGCCGTATAAGTGACACCTTGTGCACTTGACGACGCCACAAAAGTCTTTGGTTGGGAAGGATTCCCATCCCATATATATGCGCCCGTCATTGATGAGCGCTTCCCTCACCTTTGCCGGGACCGATATCACCATGTGACATTTTCCGATTCTGGGGCCTGCCCTGTGGCTCAGTTTAACATGGCGGTATGCCTCCGAGGGGAGACCCGTGACCTCTTGAGTGTTGGCCTTAATGGCTTCCTTAAGGTCGTCCTCCGTCGTCTTGACCGGCACGTTGAATACAATTATCCGCGGGAGCCTTTTTCCTGCGATTTCAGCCCGGAGACCGGCCTCCTTTAGACCAGGAGCGGCGGCCAGTCGTTTGGCCTCTTCCTCGGTTCTGGGGTGAATGATTACCCCACCTCCACGTACCATTCTCAAGCCCGTTATTTGGACTTTTAGTTCCGCGGGCACGATGGCTTTCTTGACGACTTCTTTAGTGGCCGGAGACTCCATTCCTTCTTGTGTAGGAAAAAAGAACACGCCGGGCCTTGCGGCGGTTGTTGGTGGCACAATTGGCCATTCCGGAGAAGTCTGTCTGACCGGCTTGGCGCCTTTTCGAGTGACGTCGCTCCAAGAATACTTGGTTCCTTCACTGACTGCGTCACCAGTGGCAGCGGCAACCGCGTTTATGTAGGAGGCACGATCTTCCAGTATGGCTTTGCTGGATTCAAGCTTGATTGCGAGAGACCAAGTCTCCGCGACGACTGCCTCCAGTTCCATTGTTATCGCCTTAATTGTCGATGCGGGGATATTTCCGTCGCCGGAGAGTAATTCTTTCACTCTTTGGATTGCTTGAGCAACCTTAGTAGCCCCGTTTTGTGAGTCCGTAACATCCGAGTCGGCTATCCTATCCCCGGGAGGTCTCTGTTTTGGCTCATGAATGTCAACCTGGTGATACAAAACTTTTCCGAGAGATTCCTCCGGAAAGCCGTAAAGCCGGAAAATCTTTTTGAATGTTAGTTTTTTGATAAAGTGTCGCGAGAAAGTGTTTCAGAAAAGTCGGTTTTTGCTCCCAGGCGTCGACGGGAGCCCCCTTGCATTCGAAGTCGTCGGAAAGTTTTCGGAAAATCTCAAGGTTCTTCGTGAATCGAGTGAAAACCATTTTTTTTTGTCTTTTTTGTGCTATTTGTGACATTGTGAAGGCCCCCTTTGGGCTATAGTGATAAATTGTTTGTGGGATACAGGCGTATGTGCCCTCAACGTTTTGGTGTTTGTCCGAAGAAATTCGGTTCAGACCAACCGATTCTAGCTTCAAAAAACCATAATTTGTATTGTACCATTCCCCGAACACGTGCAAATTATTCATGTTTTGATTTGAACGATTTCCAGAACTTTCTCGAATGATCTGGAAGAATCGAATTTCGAAATCCGCATAGCAATTACACTTAACTGCAAATCCTTCTAGAAGTTTCTCGAAACTACTGGAGGAAATCGAAAACTTCGAGGGACTTTTTTATTAATAATATTACTTGCATATATATTTTAAGTTTAAATTTAATTTAGATTATTTTATTGAATTGAATATTATCATTTACCTAGTTTCTTTAATAAAGAATATATATTTTATATATATTTTTTAGAAATATTTTTTAATTTTTTTTTATAATTCTAAAAAAGGATTTTTTAAATAGTTTTTTAATATTTTTTTTAAATAACATTTTTTTTTTTTCTTTAAATATTTTTTTCAATAATTTGAAAAAATATATAAATTTTTTTTTTAATTTTTAAATTTTTTTTTTTACTTTTTCTTTTACTTTAGTCATTTACTTATGCCACTAATCTTATATATATATATTATATAATAAGCTTCTCCACAGCAACTCCACAAGAAAAGCAACGGCATGGGAAAACCTGCAGTCGATCCGCCCCCGGGAGGGGATAAGCCAATAGTTCCCGAGGACTGGTACAATACGCAATCCGACCCCTCCTCCGAGGACTCTGACACAGATGCAGTGCTTGACACCACCAAATCCGAAAAGGAAACGGTGAGAACTAGGGCGGAGGCTGCCACAAAGGCGAAAATCCTTGCTCGAAAGGCTGCGGATCTGAAAGCGGAAAAAATCCTAGCGGAAGCTGCCGTGAAAGCCAAAACATCCGAACGCCAAGCGGCCACAGAAAGAAAAGAGAGGGAAGAGGCGGCAGCCACCAAGGCCAACAAGAAGGTCAAAAAATGGCGTTAGAACAGTGTTTTTAGGGTCAATGTTAATTTGAGCGAACCCGTTTGAACCGAACTATTCGGCAGACCGACAAAAAGCATCGGGAATTTATAGCAATATCACCTTTATTGTAAAGGCGTTAGAACAGATTATACCATTCGGCAGACCCGACAAAAAAGTGGGTGTCATTTTTTTTCCAGATGCTTTGTCCATATTAATGTCATTGATAAAACCCCATTAAAATTAGTTAAATATTTATAAATACTGTATTTTGGACAAGTCATTTAAAATTGTTAAGCATACCCATCAGAAAGGCATTTTAATAATAGAAATATGATCAGAAAGGACAGATTTTCTGGCATTGCAGCCCCGACGAAATCACTTAGTAACAGTGTAACTACATCACATCTAAATGAGCCGCCTACTCTGCCGGAAGAATCTGACACCATTATACTTAATACAATTCAGGGTTTTTATATATAACGCCGCATTTCTTAGCACACATATAGCGAATAGACATAATGAGGGGTCCGAACTGAGGGTGTATATAATTCAAAATTAACTATACATAATACTATGTAGGTACATTGCAATAAGTGTGCATATTGATTTGACCAACGTGTACACTTTAAGATTGCAACTTAGTCGATGATTACAATATAAAATCAAACAAATTTATACAAACAACTTCAAATAACAGCACAATTACATTCTACTGGATTACTTCACACATTGGAATTCTGGGGAACGAGAACGCAGATAGCCTTGCAAAAACAGCAACTCTTGAGAGGAGCATTGATAAACTCCCCATATCGTATACAGACTTTTTTGAAACATTCAAGAAAATAGCCAAAACTGAAACAGATAATTTATTAAAAGAACAAGGTCTAACAAAAGGGAAAAAGTACTTTCAAAGTTATTACAATTCTGAAACCAAACCATGGTATACCAATAAAATGCTAAATAGGGAAACAATCGTCACAATCAATCGCTGCAGAACAGACCATTATAATCTTGCCTCATCCCTGGCTCGCTTGGGTATAATAAATGACCCTGGGTGCCGGTGTGGAAGTGAGACTGAAGATGTTAACCACGTTGTTTGGTAATGTTCTCTGTATGACACCCAGAGACAGCGGCTTCTTAAAAATTTAAGTTAAAAAAAGTACCGATTGCCACTGGATCTCACGATATTTTTGGCTCGGCCGAATATCAAGGCCTACAAGTTTAAGCTGTTTTTGTTCTTTTTCTTTTTTTTTCCTCTCCTGTAAATTTGTATTGTAATAACTGTGTGAGTAATGATTGTAATAATATGAATTTCTGTATTTATCAAAATCGGTGATATTATATTTATCTACATATTCATATCGTCATCAACATCATCATCATCGACCTGAACCAACCACTGCTTAATAAAGACCTCCCTAGCCAGATTCTACTCCTTTCTGTCATATGAATTTCTCTATTTATCAAAATCGGTGATATTATATTTATTTACATATTCATATCGTCATCATCATCATCATCGACCTAAACCAATCCACTACTTAAAGACCTCCTTAGCCTGATTCTACTCCTTTCTGTGATATGAATTTCTGTATTTATCAAAATCGGTGATATTACATTTATCTACATATTCATATCGTCATCATCATCAACCAGGATCAATTCACTGCTGGATGAAGAGTTCCGCAACCTGATTCTACTACTATATTATACCTATTTCTATCGTCCTTATCATCATTGACCTGAACCCATCTATTGCTGGATAAAGGCCTCCCATGCCTGATTATACTCCTTTCTGTCATTTGAATTGCTGTATTTATCAAAATCGGTGATAATATATTATATCTATTTATATTTCCATTATCATTATGAACCTGAATCAATCCACTGGTGGATGAAGGCCTCTCTAAGTTGTTTGAATTTCTGTCGGTCATATGAATTACTATATTTATCAAAATTGCTGATATTATATTTTCCCATTCATAATATCGTCATTATCATCATCAACCAAGATTAATCCACTGCTGGATGAAGGTTATCCCAACCTAATTCTACTCTTCTTGGTCATATAAACTGCAATACTTTTTTAAATTTGTGATTTTATATACCTACCCATTTATATCGTCATTATCGTCATCAACCTGTATCAATCCACTGCTGGATGAAGGCCTTTTTAAGCTGATTCCACATCTTTAGGTCTTATAAATTCCTATTCTTATCAGATATAATATGTATTACTTCATTATTTATCAACATTTGTCTCGATATGAATGTCCCGCACCGGGAAACTATATTGTTTAAGGTTAATTTTTAAAACAAAATATGATTTTTAAAATATTATTCTGTGGCTCCAAGCATTTATTTTTTATAGACAATGAAACAAAATAATGTTTAAATTTATTTTTTATGCTGCTAACCTTTTTCTATTATGTAAATGGGACCCGAAAGAGGTTAATATTCGCGTTATATTGGATCGCTATTTATGATAATCACGATTGAGATGTATAACTATTTATCATATTTAAATGCACATACCTACACATATATTGTATTAAAATTAAAATGACAGTGGTAGCAATCGGCGATTGCCAGCTGTTTTGCTAGGCTTAGCAGCCTGAAATGGTGTCAGATGATATTGAGAAGGCCAGACTCCAGAATAGACTACGCACATGACTCCAAATTTGTATTTGCAGTGACGACATGCATATCGTAAAACTGACAAATCAGATAAATTTTCAATTGTCTGACGTGAATGAAAATCCATCCCGAAGGGAAAACTATGGCGCCGTCTATACACACTTTACAATTATTATATTAAAATCCAACACCAAGTCACTATGATGAAAAGCTGTCTGCAAGACCTAGCGAGACAGACTGGCGAGAGCCAGCTGGCTCAGCTAGTATGTATTAATAGTGTATGTTAAAAAGTAAAGCTAAATAAGACTCAATTGAGACTTCGGAGTTTAATAAAGAAGAAAAAACAATATAAAATCAGATATTTATGTGCATATTTTCACAATTCGTCGTATAGTATTTCCAGTTATAACAATATCTTTATCAGATGTTGCCATAATATAAAAATGCATTGTTCGATTCCCGCCACGCCAAACGCGACGCGAATAAACCCGAAGCCATACGAGGCAGAGTTTTACGTTATTTGTTGGAAATAAGTGGGTGAAGGCCCTTGACGGTCGCGACGGACGCTGCCTGGACGGAGAGGTATCCAAGCGATGGCCCAGTAGACAATTTATAAAGCCAGAAAGATAATAATAACAATTTTTAGATAGGTTTACCAAACCATGATAGTCCAGACCAGTGGTTCTCATGTGCGGTCACCAGCGCTTTACAGAATAATATTTCAAAAATTTATTTATAAAATTATGAAATTGGTTGAATACATATGACTTGTTTATAATTTTCTTTCCACGCTCAAATGATATACAATGTGTTTTTTTGATGAGATCATAATATGTGAGAATAAAGTCAATTCAAAGACTTAGCAACAATTATTGCTTTATTAATATTGTCGATTTTTCCTACTACCGTATACTATGAAAGATCATTCAGTGTAATGCACTTCATAAAAAACAAAATAAATATCGAAGCCAGTTGATAGATGTAAACTAACAGCCATGCGGCTCGCGTTGGAAAAAAGGAGTATCGAGGAATTTCCATTTGCATTATTTTTAAATATATAGATGTGTACTAAAATGTTAAAATGTTTTTTATTAAATGGATTTGATTTGAGTTGCCCCATCTCCACTCGCCATGTATACTGCCCTCATAAGGAAAAAGGCAGCTTTTCGACAAAAATCACAAATTGAGTGCTACCCCCGTTTCAGACGGGACACCGGTGTCGCACTCGTATATAATAAGGAGGCCTTTGTATTCGAATAAAGGGGCTTTTGTATTATGTTTATGAACGCCCAGAGCTAATGAGTCAACGCATAATTTCGCGATATAAATTAGAACATAAAACTGGCTGCGGTCATAAAAACATGTGTATCGGCGGCGGCTTGAGAATGTAGCGGCCGACGGAGAAGTGTACCGGTCACGCTTTCACTCATTAGCTCATAACATCATACAAACATAATACAAATGCCCTTTTATTCGAATACAAAGGCCTCCTTATTATATACGAGCGCGACACCGGTGTCCCGTCTGAAACGGCCATTAGTGTACAGATAATGCTCTACGTGAAATTCTGAATCATTTGACATAAAGTCAAAAGCGGTATAAAATTTATTTCAGTATAATAATCGACATATTGTTTTTCGTTTTTTTTTCATAAAAACGGTAGTTATTCTAGACAAAAATATATTATGACTAGTTTCATAAGCAAAAACACAGCATCGATTGAAAATATACTGGTTTTTGCTTATACCATATATATCAAATGATTCATACACATTATTTAAAAAATTATTAAGAAAAGTTGAAAAAACGTTAATGTCTCATTATCTCAAAATGTGACTGGCAAATAGCTGCCTTTTTGCTTACCGGGGCAGTATATGCTGCCGCGGTTTGTCGGCCGCCTTCCATTACGCTATAAACGTCTCAGAATGTAAAGATTTTGTCTATAAATAAATTGATCCATTTTTGAGTAAATAAAATTTAGTTTTAATTTTTTCCATCACAACAAAAGTGAAATTTGGTGCGGCCACCAAACGTTTCTGAAGAACGTTCAAGGTCAATTGTGCGACCACAGTTAAATTTCACGTGAGAACCACTGGTCCAGACACATGGAGGGAATTGTACCCGGTGAACACAAAATTAATGGAAACCGGCTTACCCTTCTGTGTGTGACATCGTATGGCGAAGACTCTATATTAGGCGATTATTTAAAACCTACCTCCTAAGAAAAATAATTCCTATAGAGTATAGGCCATCCATGGATTGAAACCGTATGCGGTTACTAACCGTGTGCTATACTGAGCTTATCTTTTCTGGTCATGGAAATATATTTCCACAAAGTATATTATAAGCATCTGATCGTATCCGTGTATACCATACACTTACAAATTTAGTGAAAATATATTTTCATGAACAAAAATCATAAGTTTAGTATGGCACACGGATCTAAACCGCATACGGTTTCAGTCCATGGATGGCCTCCTAATTGCCTATTTAAGTATTTAAATAATAACTTCATTATTTTATATTCTACAAAATAATATAATTTTCCAACGACATCTGTCGTATGTATATGTAGGAATGTATTATAAATAGCTATCAGTTGCGAAAAGTGGAGGTAGGCTGTTAAGATCCGCCATAAATAGTGCACATTAAACTTTGTTAGTCATACGTATTTGTTTTTATTGAACTAAGACTACAATTTACAGATGATTTTGGTTAGTTTTTTAAAAATCAATTAAACCCTGCCTAAACCAAACCATAATGGATTTGGGATATTTCGGATGATACGAAAAAAATGTGCACACTTTTTCATTCATGCTTATTTGTTTTCGTTGGATTTAGAATACATATTACTCATCTTGTTGGTTATTTTTTATAAATTCATTAAGCCCTGCATAACCAAACTCTAATAAATTCTAATGGATTTAAGATTTGTACTATTGCATTTGAGTTGTGTTTTGCAACCAGGGTTTCGCCTTTCGGCAGAGGTGTACTCACAAAAAGGTAAATACACACTGCCGCAAAAAACGACTCAAGTGAAATAGTACAAAACTTAAATCCACGAGAATTTAAATTCAATTTTCAAGTACCTTCGGTCTATAGTATTAATGTTCAAACTATAAAAGATAAAAAAATATTATTCTATCTATAAAATATTCAAAGTTATGTATGATTTTACATAGTTTATAGATAGACGAGTATTTTTTGACTATTATCTATTATGGCTTGGTTTCGGAGGGTGTAATGGAATTTTAAAAATTAACCAAAACCATCTGTAAATTGTCGTCTTATTTCAATGAAAACAAATAAGTAATGAAAACAAATACGTATGACTAACAAAGTTTATTGTGCACTATTTATGGCGGATCTTAACAGCCTACCTCCACTCTTCGCCACTGATATTACACATCTTGTCGGTTAATTTTTATAAATTCATTAAGCCCTGCCTAAACTAAACTATAATAGATAAAAAAATATTATTCTATCAATAAAATATTCAAAGTTATGTACCTATGATTTAATTGCATAATTTTAGATATGTTATAGCTTATTTTTTGACTATTATCTATTATGTCTTGGTTTTCGCATAGTTTAATCGAATTTTCAAAACTGACTAACACCATCTGTAAATTTTTGTCTTATTTCAATGAAAAAAAATACGTAATAATATGACTAACAAAGTTGCATGAAAATATGCATGCATATAGACATTATTTCGATTTAACGTTATTTAACGTTATATGCATTTAAGCAGACTTATAGAAGTAGGTACTACTATGCATCTGACCCTTAGTCTGAAATCACTATTTAAAGTAATTTTTTGTAAAACTTTCTTACGTATTACGAATCGTCACTTTAGTTTGAATCACCTGATAATATCAGGTAGGTATATTATGTATTGCATATCACCTGTACTTGGTAGATAAGCAGGTAAATACGTGACTACACAGCGGTAACTGACGGGACAAATATTATGCATAAGTTGTGCAATGACAGAGCAGCATGCACAATATAAGATTTCGTTCCTAAGTATAAGTCGCCGAAAAGCATGACTTAACTATAGACAATCCTGAGTATAGAGTTAAGGAATCCTTAACCATAGACTACTTTTGTTATGAACAGGCCCCTTCTGTATTACCATTTACCACTGACAGCTGCTGTCAAAATAAATTCGCATGTCTATAAAACAGTCCAAACACTCAAATTCATTTAACAATGTATCTCAATATGGATATTGATAGTGTTAATTCGTTTGGCGTGTAGGTACTTGCAGAATATTATTTTACTTTTATACGCCAGCCCGCAGAAATACAAGATGCCAGGTGATACTGGTGATAGAATGACAATTGACGCTAGTGTTACCATGTTAAAAAAATATCTTGCGGTGCCTGTGGAATCACGTATAATGACTTATAACGGAAACATAAGAGTATTATAATTAAATATTAATATGTATTTATAGTTATTGCATTTATAAAATGCAGTTGTCATATTTTTGTCATCGTTTAACAATTATAAAATAATTTACCTAAACTATAGGAAAGAGAATTTTTAAATATGGTATTATTTTCAATAGAAATGATCTTAACTAAGGACAATGTTTCTGCATAGTGTTTTCTGCTAAGGAAATTTTAGTTATGACAAATGTTTCTGCATTCCGCTCGTAGGTACTACTATGCATCTGACCCTTAGTCTGAAATCACTATTTAAAGTAATTTTTTGTAAAATTTTCTTACGTATTACGAATCGGGACTTTAGTTTGAATCACCTGATAATATCAGGTAGGTATATTATGTATTGCATATCACCTGTACTTGGTAGATAAGCAGGTAAGTACGTGCCTACGTACGTACCTACACAGCGGTAACTGACGAGACAAACATTATGCATAAGTTGTGCGCACAACAGCACAACGTAACAGCACAAACCACGTTATAACCAATATATACTAATATTAAAAGTGAAGTGTCTGTGTGTGTTTTTAAATATTTATTTGCAATTTGATCAGCGCTTAGAATACCTATTTCCATGAAACCAATGCAGAAAACATAGTTTTTTGGTCTGTCTGTTTGTTCTGTTACAAAACAAAAACTACTGGACCAATATTGATGAAAGTTGCACAGCTTATAAATTGAATACGTGTATTAATTAAGGCGCTAAGTACCAAAAAAATAAAAACTGACATTTTTATAGAAAAATGTTCTACATAGCAATGCCAATAACTTCAACTATAGTCTAAGTGCCTCAAGCAAGTCAAAAAAATACAGCAAAATAATTAAACCTGTCGACGTTGTAAGTCTGTTGGCGTGTTTTATTTATAATGGTGTAAGTAACACTGCAGTGGTCAACGGCATTCAATATAAAATAGCTGACGGTGGTGTGTTGATACTTGCGAGTTCTTAATACCTAAAATTATAGAAGCTGCCGTGATTGCTTCACACTGTAAAACTACATTTTTCAAAAGGTCTGCTTCATGAAATTTTACTGCAATGACTCGGTATTTTGTAACTACAGGCAATACTACTTTTTGGTACTTAGAGCCTTATTTAATACACGTATTCAATTACATTATTGACACAAACGTTGTATGGTTAAAGAGTACCAGGTAATTTCACGGAACCTATGCCGAAAACATAGTTTTTTGGTCTGTATGTTTGTTCTATTATCAATCAAAAACTATTGGACCGATATTGATGAAACTTGCACAACTTATAGATTATATTATTGACACCAACCAACTTAGTATGGTTAAAGAGTACGTAATTCCGTGAAACCTATGCAGAAAACATAGTTTTTTGGTCTGTCTATTTGTTCTATTATAAACCAAAAACTACTGGACCAATATTGATGAAACTGGCACAGCTTATAGATTACATTATTGGCACAAATTTAATAGAGTTGGCTTAATTCTGGTGCTCAAAAATGGGTTACAATACATTTTTTTTTTTTTAATTAACTTTTTGTTCACTGACAAATTCATCGCGATCGGTTTACAGATAGGCATGCAAAAAATGTGAGCATGGTCGATATATTTTTCGAGATAATTGACATTTATTTAAATTAAAATTTATGTTTGTATGTTTATTCAGTTGTAGCTCACAAACTACTGTACCAATATTAATGAAGCTTGCACAGCCTATACACAACATTATTGATAGTTTCAGTTGAGTTTCAAAGATACAAGATAACAAGTCTCGAAAATAACGCACTAGGCAAAGTGGTCAGATTAGCAATGGTGGATTGGTAAGATAAGATGCATGTAAAGAAGCGAGCGCCTAGATTCAACCATTATCGAATAACGCACTTGCAACAATTCATCACGAGTCGATAAAGACGCCCACGATGGCCGAGCGGCTTAAGCGTTGGCCTCATATTGTTTTTCAATTCGTGTTTGAGTCTAAGTATGGACCTAATAGGTTGAGCAAGTGGCAAACATCCATGTCTCCTAAATTATGTTAATACAAACCTCCACTCTGATCCATATGATCCTATTAGGATCAGACATGTTTCTGAGGCATTACAAAAAATAATGTTGAACAATGACGATTTGAAACTTCTTTAAGTCTTGAAAAAGCAATGCAAGGAACCTCCACTTTGTGGAGGCCCATATGATCTTATTAGTATCAGACATGGTATAAAAAAGATAAAGCTGTCAGATAGCAGCGATGGAGTGGTGAGGTGAGGTACAGACAAAGGACCTCGCGCCTAGATTTACTACTAGAAGGACAGTTTATTTCATTCTTTTTCTTATTGTGCCATCTCCTAGCGGAGGTCGGCCACCATCAAGGCGATCTTATCTTTGTCGTCTGCAACCCGGAACAGTTCGGTGGAGCTTGATCTTTCCTTGAATGACAAGTTGGGGAATGCTGTATTTTTGTCCTCTCATAATGTGGCCGAGGTATTGTAGTTTCCTGGTTTTGATACTACGTAGAACTTCTCGGTCCTTCCCCATTCGATTGAAAACTTCAACATTTGTCACCCGGTCAGTCCAAGGAATTTTGAGGATGCATCTATACAGCCACATCTCGATAGCTTCAAGTATCCGTGACATCTCTTGGTTTAGCGTCCATACTTCCATACCACAGAAAATAATTGAGAGCACATAACAGCGTACCATACGCAGTCTCAGACCTAGGTTAAGATCTCGATTGCTAAGGAGGCGTCTCATTTTGAGAAAGGCGCTCCTTGCGATCTCAATTCTAGTTTTTATGTCCTGAGACTGGTCCCATTTCTCATTGACCCATGTACCTAAATATTTATACATAATGGGTCACACGTTTGATTGGTTCGCTGTTAATAACAAAATTTGTGTTGGTTGTCTGGTGTCGCTGTTTTTGATACTAGTAATATTTTTGTTTTCTTGAGGTTCATTTTTAAACCATACGAATTACTAGCCTCATTAATCTTTTCTACCAGTAATATTTATTTTTATTACTTATTAATTTATTTCATTGATATGAAACAAAATCAATTGCATTTCTTCATTCTGTTTAATTTTTATTTTGTAAATTATTGAATTATTCTGTACTTATATAAAATTAATTTCTTAATAGGTATCAATACGTACAAGTAAAATATAAATATGTTTTTAAGTAGAAAAAGAGACACGGAAGCGTTGTTAAAGTAAGCCACGGTAGCCAAAAAAAACATAATGCTTAGTCATTCGAATCATCTTCACGACCTCGCCTTGGGAATTAGACACAACAAAAAATCGACAATAACAAAAAAACAATGCCAAATATAATATTATTTAAAAACGTATTATTGTAGTTACAGACTGTCAAATGAACTGCGACGTTTCTAAATATAAAATACTTACAGATTATATTAGAAGTTGTGTATGCATGTTGTCAAGTCATGGACCCTGAGGGCAACGGAGCAGAAAGCAGTTGATGCCTTCGAAATGTGGTGTTGACGACGAACACTATGTATTTCATATACAGGCTCCTAGGAGTACAAGATGAACCAGACTCCAAAGCATGGCCCCCACATCCTGAAACGGGCTCCAGGCCAGGATCTATGGCGGGCCCCCTACCTATCACCAGGGTTAAACGCAGTGTGACGCTCTACAGAAGCGTGTTTTACAAACGGTGTTCCAGGTAAAATTAAGGACATTCAGTGTATTTTTAGCGATTTTTTGTATTGTTGAATAAACCCACTTGAATTATGACGTTTTCGAATATCGACACATAATAATTAAAATTTGTACCACATAACCACATATTTTAAAATGTTAATATTCTTATTAAAGTAAAATAGCGCCGCAGGCGACTTTTTCCGTTAGATAAAATGTGTGATATTGTGTTTATCTCACTTGTTAGGTCGACCCGCCACGACAGGCCCCCCCAGACCCCGGGCCCCCAGGCTATATAGGGTATAGCCTCGTCAGCCCCCCCCTTTGTGGGGGCCATGCTCCAGATAAAGGAACGGTTTTCGACAATATGTCTGAGACGTATTCTGCAGCTATTTGGATATGTTATTCGGCGCGGACCGGATAACCTGGATAGATTGGTGGTTTAGATTAGCTTCTAGGGAAGGCGAAGCAGAAGAAGAGCGTTGGCACGATGAAGCGACTAAATGAAGGAGCTTACTAGGAGCAGCCTTCACTCTGCCCTAACAGAAGCAGAGGATCGTCGTGAGTAGAGTTGGGTATTTCCCGAGAAAATCGCAATCTCGAGATTCGGGATTTCCAGAAAAGAATTCTCGAGATATCGAGAAAATTTAAAAAAAAAACTGTAAAAATCATAAAATCAGTGTAAAAACAGACTAATTCCAAAAAAGGATGATTTTTTTATTTAAGTTAGAAGACAAACAAATAGAAGTAGGAAAACAAACATATTACTTATTAAAATAGAATTTCAAAAAACACAGACTGTCAAAGGCTGCGTTTGATGATCGCGTACGCTTTTGAGACAGAAAATTCCCTGATGTTGAAAAATTGTGCTTATTTTGAGTCGAATTGTGTTAAATGCCCCGATCAGTCTTTGAACGTTTTGTGTATTTAATTTATTTCAATCAAATTATGATAATAAAGAAATCCTAAGTCTCGAGAAAATATTCTCGAAATCCGGGATTTCCCAAAATGTTAAAAATTTCATTTCTCGAGATTCGGGATAGAAAATCTCAAAAAATTCTCGAGAATTCCCGTCGGGAAATTCCCGAAACCCAACTCTAGTCGTGAGTGAAGGGTCTTAGTCGCTCAGAATATAACTGAATTTCAAGGTAGTTAAGAGAAATTTATGACGTCATGCCTAAGTTATTTATCAGGGAATAGGGGGTGTAGAAAACTATTTCGATTTCAATGACGTGGTTTACGTCAAACACAGAATCGACATCGAGTCCTGTAATACGAATAGTTCATAATGTTAAGAATCCTTCTAACTATTTGATAACAACAATAAATTTCAAAGCTGTTTTAAAAGCAACAATTTAAAACCTGTTGACGAAATCAATGTCAAGTTCATTGGTCTATTGCAGGCATGTCCAACGCGTTGATCGCGGGATGTTTTTTACTCACACCATCGGACCCATAAAAATGTTTGACTATGTATGACTATGTATTGACTGGATTTGATCGTTATTAGTATTCGTTATATCAGAGAATAGGTATTCTTAAATGAGCGGTCACATAACACAAAAAGTCGCAATTCAAACAAAAATACACAATTAGAATTTTCCTGCGAAACAAGCATGGCATTCACAAACTACAAAAGAAGTTGTTTATTGTAATGTATTTATTATATTAAAACATTGTGGACGTACACAACATGAGATTTACTTTACATTATAACAAATATTACCCTCACACGAGAGAAGAAGAGAATATAGAATATAATAATAATAATAACAGAA
This sequence comes from Rhyacophila brunnea, assembly GCF_057557595.1. Taxonomy (NCBI): domain Eukaryota; kingdom Metazoa; phylum Arthropoda; class Insecta; order Trichoptera; family Rhyacophilidae; genus Rhyacophila; species Rhyacophila brunnea. The sequence goes on along the minus strand of NW_028232904.1, from coordinate 20,596,465 downwards.
AAACAAAAGTACAATTTAATACAGAAAAATAAAATTTTGAAAACAAAAAACATACAATTTTACACAGAAAAATAAAGTTTCAAAAACAAAATGCAGACAACATCACTGACAATGTCTAGATGTCTTTAGGGACCGCATTTACTAATATTGCACACCTCGCTAATGGTGCCTGATAGGCTTGACACGAGGAAACGGTTCCGATCAAGAATAAATCATGGCTGCGACCACGTAGGTAATTGGCAGGCGCATGTAAATTCAAATTTATTATGACACCAGGATTGGAAACCATCCCTCGCGCTAACAAGCAAAAGTGTTTCAAGAGAAGAAGAGACCGGCGAGATTCAAGAGAGTGAAAAGTTAGCATGCCTTGTGGAAAGGCAGTCGGAAAATAATCATTTGACGAATTATTGAAAGGAAAATAGTTAAATGTCTTAAAATAAAGACATCGAAGAAATTTCTTCTGGGCGCGTTCTAAAATAAGTTTATAGGAAACCTCATAAGGACACCAGATAATCGACCCATATTCAGTAATGAACGCTGGTAGGTACCTATTGACTTCAGCTTGGATTTTTTACATGAAATTTCAGCCATATGCGTGGATACTTTTCAACGATGTCAGCGAAAACACCAATTAGGTACTTAGACACTTTTAACTAGTGTCATAAACGTAATCCGATCCCGGCGGCATCGGTATACGATCGGATTTTATTGCTCAGGATCGAAAATGTTTTTAAACGATCAACACATTAACAGTTTTAAGAAAAATGTTGACCATATTGTAATTCGGGCCCAATAGGACACGCGGACACGGTGGCAACCGAGGCCAATTTTTCGGCCTTTACTAAATTCGCCAGAGCGTACGGGGAGCGGGACACTCCCGACTCCTCTTGCGACTCTTCAAATTAAAGTCCCTCTGATAGTTGCCATATACTGTTTTGTTCAGGCCACTACTTTTACTATTATTCGTACTATTATTCTTTACGCACTACGGTGCATGGTTGCAGCATCAGTCCCGTGCGGCTCCGTCTCAGGACGGAATGAGCACTTAAAATCACTTCTTTCAGACACGTTTAAAGCGTCATAGAAAGCGGCCGTGCATATCCACGGCTGTGCATATATGACGGGTGGTGTTGGGAACTTTAACGTAGTTGCCATATAAATTAACATCATGCATTCGCACTTCGGTGCAAGGTTGCATCACCAGTCCCGTGCGGCTCTGCTCGGGACAAAATGAGGGCTTAAATTCTTTGATCTGGCACATGTAAGGGTTATGTTAGGCGGCCGCGTATGACGTGGCTGCATATACATAACGGGTGCGGAGGTGGGAGTTTTACACATCATGACCATTTTGTAACAGCTGTGGAGACGTGATGGAAAAGCAAGTAAGATAAATGTATATCGATCAATGAAGCGAACACACCTCAGACAAGTGTTGTTTAATTCGTAACGCTTCAGTGTCTGCAACCAAATATAAAACGTTTGCATAGTTTGAGAAACGATATAGGAGGGTGTGGTTAGAGTTGGATATTTCCCGAGAAAATATCAATTTCGAGATTCGGGATTTCCCGAAATGATAAAATTTTAAATTCTCGAGATTCGGGATGTCCAGAAAAGAATTCTCGAGATATCGGGATATATTAAAAAAACCTGTATAAATCCTAAAATCAGTGTAAAAACAGACAAATTCCAGAAAAATATGATATTTTTTATGTATATAAGAAGACAAACAAAATAGAAATAGGAAAACAAAAATAATTCAAAACATTACTTATTAAAATGGAATTTCAAAAAACACAGACTGTCAATTGCTGCGTCAGACAATCGCGTACGTTTTTCAGACACAAAACTCCCTGATGTTGCAAAAATTGCGCTCATTTTGAGTCGACGTTGGCTTAATTGTGTTTAATGCTCCGACCAGTCTTTGAACGTTTTGTATTTTTGTCCACTTTTTTCATATAGAAAATCGTTTTTTTTGTTCAATTAATATTTGATAATAAAGAAATCCCGAATCCCGAGAAAAGATTCTCAAGATCCGGGATTTCCCGAAATGTTAAAAATTTCAATTCTTGAGATTTGGGATGGAAAATCTAGAAAATTTCCCGAGAATTCCCGTTGGGAAATTCCCGAAACCCAACTCTAGGTGTGGTACATTACAGTCAGTTTTCACACTGGATAGTAGCTAGATCGGAGCCTACTTGAAGTTGGAAATGCCTGGTTTATTGCGAATAATTCAATAAAAACATGGAAACTACCTCGCAAGAAATCGATTCAACCTTCGGCGGAGACTAAACTACCAAACAATAAAAATAAATGTCCAACAGATCGTAATTTAATTGACGACAGAATGATGCAGTTTTAATTGAGATAAAAAAAATGAATGGACGTCTGTCTGGTTGAATTTTCACGGTCTATTGGTGTCGAAATGAGAAGTTGTGATGTGAATGAAAAAGAAAATTCTTGGACTACTTTTACAATAAGATGTTGGTCGAGGAAAGCCGTGGATGTTTAAAATGCAATTAACAACGGATGTCTGGTAGTGGCTTTATCAGATTGATACTTAAACGGAGAAATTATCGAAAGGAATTTATAAATTATGTATGTTCAAAAATAATGTTACATTCCCCACTTACCAATATTGACTAGCTTCACCCCGTCATCTTCGATTGCTCTCAACGCCTTGGTGACATTCTCCAAACTGTGATGCCTGCTGGCTGGTCTCGCATGCCAAGCGGGTCTTAACGGCTTGCCTTGCAGCTTCTCAACCAGAGCGCAGAGGCACGTGCCTGACTGCAAGTCCTCAGCCAAGTCCACCACCTGTTGGTAAAAAATTAAATATGTTTAGTTATTAAATTGTATTGTGACATAAAGTAAATGAGACAATTCAAGCCTTTGTATTGGTACCACAGAACAGATTAATAATACCTACAGAATAGAGCCTACAGAATAAAGCCTACCAGAAATGAAATTGTTTGTTAATGTATTAATTAGCTTGGGCATTTACGCACAAATTGTCACCAGAATTGCCCCGATCAGATGAGGCATTCTGTAGCTACAGTGGTCTCAAGCATTGTAAATCGATCAAAATTAGAAGTTCCCGATGCCTGATGAGGTTATTGCGATAATATTATATGTGACGCAAAAAGTCTAAGGACCGACTTATGCAATTATATATTTAAATTTAACGTAATAAGTACTTATTCTTGAAGAGTATTTGCCTGCTATTTTTTATACAATGCATTCTGTGATTTATTATTGTTATAGGTAAGTATTTTTTCTCTTCAAACGCGTGTCATGCAAGATCATCTCGCGTGCCATGGGTTCGCCACCACTGGGTTAATTTTCAAGAAAATCTGGTGCAATATTGTTGCATTTTTATGACAAAGTTTAATTTGTTTGCATCGTCAAATATATTGTTAGATTTAATGCCATACGCCAGATGCATTTTTTGCAAGCTATGGACCAATTACTAATAGGATGCGAATCCGGATCCTCAGCACATTAATTACAGTGTAGTCTGACCAACGTATTTATCTGCAGACCAATGTTGCCAACCGTACTATAATAATGATAGTACTTGTACTATACTTTTCGTCTGCGTACTATGTAGGATACCCAAAATACTACAATTTTGAATAGGTATCGGATAAAATACGTAAGAGGCACGGGTTGGGCTATTTATGTTCCCATTCCACTCCTTATCTCCTCACCCACCTCTTAATCCCCAGTGTTATTGTCACCAGACAATCAATAAGCTATTACGGGTCATGAAAGACGGTGTTACAAAGAACATTGCATCTCGATAGCGGACGCGAGCGGGCTTCTAATAGCTTTCCGTCGCTTAAGTGATTGACTCAATATATACAGACTCATTCATAATCATCATCATTCATACACCCTCACATATAATCCATAAAACTGTGTCACAAAGTGCGTGAGTGTACGAACCGGCTGACCCAAAACAACAACACCGCGCGCGCGAAAGTTGTAACCAGACCACGGAGCCATCATATATCATCACAAAGGTTAGTGTCTGGCACTCTGTTCCATCGCCCCCACCCCTAGATCCGACCTCGTCATCATCCCTTAAAAATAATTACAGTCCACTTAAAAAGCTCAACCAGGTACTAAAATTTCGATATTTGAAAATTTGGAGAACCTGGGTTTTCGAATTCGTCGGTAAGCATTTTTGGTCGGAAGGGGTACCTAAATAAGAAGGGGTCTTGGAATTTCTCAAATTCTCTGTGAGATGCAAAAATCCTATACATTTTCAACATATGACAACGCGTACTATAATTTTTGCCGAAATACTATAATTTCTTGGACCGCGTACTATATATGAATAGTTCACCAGCATAGTGAACCTGGTTATTTTTGAGTAAGCTAAGTTCAAACATAATATTTGAGTATTTCTTATTCTAGAAGGGTATGATTTCCCTTACATAACAACTTAAATGTACCCAAAGTAACACTTCAGAATTGCACTCATACCCTTACAGAATTATAAATACTTAATATTGTGTTTGAATCTAGCTTACTCAAAAATAACCAGAATGGACTTGGTTCATTATGCTTGTGAAACAACACTCATATATTGCGGTCACAAAAAGATGGCAACACTGCTGCAGACCAATTGTGAGAAATTTTGAATTATAGTTGGTACTTAGATGGAAAGTGTCTTCCATATAAATAATTACAAGATAAAAAAGAACTTTTTATATACTACGTTTTTAAATTTTCTGTTGAATTATTATTCTCAATATGCTCAAACTTGTACTTGATATGAAGTAAATAAAAAACAAACAAACAATCAAATATAGAATACTGAAATGTCATTTTGACATTTCTTTTTGATTTCCGTAGTAGCGCACGTATATATTAATAATTTAATTGCTAGGACCACCCCCTTAGCAACCAATAATAGTATTTTACTTTTTACGGATTGTTCTGAAAAGACTTTCCATACAAAACCTAATTTTCTGAAAATTAATTGAATTCTACTTAAGGGGGAGAGGCATAGAAATTCATTATCAAATTAAAGCTTTAAACATATTTTAATCGATCGATACCTATCTAAATACAATGGGAAAAATAAAATATATTTTTTTATTTCAAAGAGAAAGCGACAAATTTGAAAAAACGGCTAAAAATAAGGGTTTTACTAAAATAAATATTTATTGTTCCAAGTAATTTCTTGAAACAAAATTATCGATTTAACATTGTTTAATAAGTTTTCTTGGAACTGGCGAATCTCTTTTGTCAATTAATTATAGTTTTAATGTTTTTTTTTCAATCTAAAATCAATCGATTTTTACGAAAAATAAAAATGTTCAATTTTCATTAATTGCATCAAGCGAATACGTGAGCCTGTTCAATATATTTTTCTTACTTTTTAGGTATATTTAACGTAATATTTTAATTTATATTTATTATGTTATTTACTAATTTCCAATTAAATACAGTCGTCAAGGACGTGCTGCCTCTAGCGGCAATAACGTGCGATACCGAAATAACTGTCATCTGTATAAGATTCTAGTTCGCATGAATAATAGGTACCTACCTCGTATGTAGATACGTGGCGGTTAGTAGGCATTCACAGAATATTTTATTATCTATGCAGATGTGGCAACGTTGCTAACTGGCAACATCGCACTTTTTTTGACATTGATTTTTATTGTTTACAGTTTTCCATTGCTTTCGAAAGTTAGGTACGGAAGTTGTGTCGATAGATACCTAATGTTAGTTAGTTAGTGTTGGTTTGATATTGCTTGGTGGAATAGTTAGATTTTTGGGTAGATAGCGGCTGTAACAGTGTCTAATACAAGTGTTGTAACGTGAATTCAGTTCATATTTTTTGCGGTTTTTCTAGGTAGATAGGCAGGGGTTTTAACTATGGAGTTTACAGATTCTCTTGTAATAAAAGCCCTGCCTATCTACCTAGGAAAACCGCAAAAAATATGTACTGAACGTTGTGTTATATTGTGAACGTCTTAAAGAACCAAATACTGCCTATTCGACGCTTTCATTCTGACGGTGCTGGTAGCCCGTTATAGCACTTTATGAAGGATCAGAGTAACTGTATACTGAGCTTTGAGTAACAGGCCACATACTGCAGATGCCTCATGAGAATTTCAATCTGATTAGTCTGTTCCAAGTCAACCTGATTATGACATCAGAAGAAGAAAAAAATTATTATATAAGTGAAGATATGACATTCCAATCAGTACATCTTGGCTAAGGACACACAGAATTTACTGATTGGCACATTACAGTGGCCACCTAGTCCTAGAAAAGGAATACTAAAAGTTTCACTGAAATATGAGATGAAAAAATCAAGCATATCATGCTATTCAAAAATTTTATTTGATAACGGGCTAGAGCAGTCAGCGGAAGATACTGTCGCATGAAAGATTCATGTGCGGACAGATCCATAACATGGATAATATAAACAGAAGCTATGGATATGTGGTTTTTATAGAGGCGAAAAGATCATGTGGCATATGAAAATGGAGAGACTGCACTCGTTTGTTCAGGATGAAAGAAGTTTTTGAAGGAGGTCAAGACCCGTTGTAGTGCCATAAATGATGGTGGGCATGTAGTACCGAAACATATTCATATTTGCCGATATTATATAATATATTCCCACAAGAAATATTTTGATGCATTCTAACGTTGAATTATACCCATAATGTTATACAGCACCTGACTATTGTTTCAATGAAATTGTAGTATATTCATTGTCGTCCCTGTCTGTCCACAGCTTTGTGAATGTGAAATACTCATAAATTTTATTATCATCGATTCCAGTCTGAACAAAATTATAATACTTACATATAATTTCATAATTCACATTGATGCTCGCCTCTTTGTGTACCCGAGGAAAATTCTTTATATATGAAGTTTACACGTATCATGAAATAATTGATATAATAAGCAAAATGTATAAATCAAACAGAATTGGAGCCTTACCTATGCCTTGTGGGCTAATTAGCGTCGTGTGACCGTAATGTAAAATTTTCAATCAAACACTGAATATAAAATAAAAAATAAGAGCCCTTTAATAATTATTAAACTCATTTTTTATGTTGAATGTTAATTTTTATGTATCTCCATAACAACAGTAAATGGTTGTTGGTAAATATAATATGTAAAGAAGCATAATAACGATATATTTCACCTTCTTGATTTGATGATAGTATAGGTGGGCATTGTTGTGTATTGTGTATTTGTGTATTTTTTTTATTACTTCATGTATTACTATTATTTTTTTTTGTCGTTTGTGTGTATTTTAAATTTATAAAGATATAATGGTGTAATTTTACTTATGCGATCATCGGATCTTATCAAACCGAATTGAATGTGTATGTACATTCAAATTGCCTGTACCGACTTATTTGCAGTCATCGCGTAAGCGAAATTACCAAAATATTGTTTTTATAGCACTGTCACATCACTATTATAGTAAGAAATTATGTTATTATATTCTGTATGAACATTGCCTAATGTAACATGAGAAAAAAAATCTGCAAGACTTGAAGAGCTCCAAGAATACACATTGAGTTGTTATTTCATCTAGTCAATCTATGTGAAAAGACTATGCAAAGACTGATTTTTCATAAGACTAGTATTAAAGGTTGGCGAGCGATTTGCAATACACCTCCGGCTGCCTATCCTAAGTTCGTCATATCAGATCCCTGACGCTTTGGACAGTGAGACTGATAGAGGTTGCGTAGCCAACAAAATGTCATTCTACCTATGGCTTCTGCTGCCCATCCCTCGGAGTAAATCATACATCTCATTGTGGAGAATATGGCAAACACTGATGATGGGTGCAAAATCATCAATTGCATAATACACCATCACCCTGATAGAGCAGACTATGTACAAGACTGTTATACATAAGTAAAAATAGTCTCTATGAACATTATAGGCAAACGACACCTAACATCAATTGGACATGGATCACATTGTGAACTGCACTTTTTCTGGTAAAGAATCTGTTCTGCAAATTGCCACCATGCCAGTTATCATCATCTTCGTCTCCCCAATCCAGAGGGAGGGGGGCTACTCAAGGTAGCAGATTCCATAGTCGCCAAAATTGCCAACCGCTTCTTTCAAAGATTCATGAATACTGACACAGCACTGGCAACAACTTACCTCTGACTCTTAACATTCAGCTATTCTTCGACAACAGTGATGAAATCTCAAGAAAGTTACCCATAAGTGTGAACAGTTACTGTGAAGAACTGAATAGGTTGATAATTATCGAACATATTGGCATAATACAGACATAAATAATTGTAGACAAAAATATTAGGTACACAGTGCAATAGTCAGAAATAAAGACAAATTATGTAAATTGTAATGAAGCGAATTTATCTATATATTTCATTATGAATGTATATATTATATAAAGAATGGTTGTCTATTAAAATATTAGCAATGACGAATGTAACATTAAATTATGTCCTGATATAAATTGTTTTATAATAAATAAAAAACATTGTACACCAAGATTCTTTTTCTTTCAAGCCTTCCTATCATTATCAGTCATGGTAAACAGGTACTTATAGTCTCCACTGTGGATTACTGTTGAATTCCTATCTAAAATCGTGGTACGGTTCGATTCCGGCAACTGCAAAAACACCCCTTTTTCTTTTTCCCTTTGTCCTGAATGGCTTTGTATTCAGCAGCATCATGAACGGTATCCACCTATAAATGATACATAATTATAAATTGTAATAAATAATCATAAAATATAGGTATTATTGTAATTAAGTATATGTACCTATGAGTAATATATTTGTAACAAAGCTTCATTGTCAATTAATTTATCTCATACATAATACCAAATAAATAATAATAGAACTGCGACATTATACTATTTTTTGGCCATGTCCGATTTTAATAAGATCACAAGCGTCTACATAGAATGGACGTTTGTATTAAGAGATTTTTTGTTTTCACGAGAAAATGGAAGTTAACCACTTGCTCAATCTAATAGGTCCATATTCTGACTCCAATAATTAAAAACAATACGCATGGCTAGACCCAGAATTTGAACCTGGGACCCACAATATTATAAGCCGCTCGGCCATTGTGAGCTTAATAGTGATTTACTATGCAATATATAAATAAATTCAACGATTCTGAACATACCTGAAGTAGGAGGTATCTGATCTTATGATACCATATCTAATGTTTCATCGGTGACTCTAAGAGTTTGATGATAAATTTGAATCAATAAAGGGTTCATCGATTTCAATTTCATTATTCCATTCAAATGGGCATAACTCAATTAGCTGCTCGTTGCCTGGAAATATTAATACACGATTAACATGCTACCTACCTTATAAAAATAAAACGTATTTTGGTAACTCACAAACAAACGTAAAATTTTGATATTTGATACATAACAATATTATTAGTATGAATTAATCTTACCTGAAAATAAATTCAAGATTTTGTTGGTTTTAATATTTCTGATAATTTTTTGCCACGCAAATATTTTAAATATGTACAACATGGATAATAATTATGATACTGTAGAACAATATTAAGTCAAACTTTGAAATTGAGTGAAACACGAAATATTTTAGGTTATGTATAGAGTATTATGATATACCAAATGTCATGCAAATACCATAGACAATATACATAAAAAATATTATTATCACCAACTTGATAGGCAATCAAATATTAAATTTAAATATTATTCCATAATATCATATAATTTTAGGACATTGTACAATAATATAGTCATTAGAATGACTATAAAATCCAGAATCTGGACTATTCAGTTACATTCATATAATTATTATTACTAGGTCGATTTTCAGTATTTTTATAAAAATATGAAGACAGTTCGATTGAAATAAAATGCAATATGTTATATAGATGTATAAAACCATTGTTTAAATAACAACTGTAATTATAACACCGGTTTTTCGATTTTTTCATCGATTTTTAATACGGAGACATCTAGTTAAGATGACTCGAAGGTTCTTTGAATTGGAATGATATTCCAATATGATTTTTCGTATATGCTTTGCAAATCGTGTAATAGATGTCTCTATGAAATCACAATTTTTGATGACATCGCCCTTAAAGATGGCTAAAAGTATTAAAAGAATGCTCTGGCATCGTGTTCTGATAATATATTCTAAAAGTTTCAAATGTCTAGCTAGTCGGGAAGTTAGTTAAAAATCGATTGCAAGATTTGTACCTACTGGACAAATAACCACCGGACAAATAAGAATACGAGCTAATAAAAACGTTGTAAAATGAAAAGCTGGAGATGTTCCAGTATGAATAGGTCATTAAAACGTGACCTCAACTCTTCAATGTTTATTACCTCTAGCAATAATTACTTAACCATATGTAGGTAGTTAACTTGCATGATGTCACTATTTACTCTGCAGTTTCTTACTGTACGTGTCAAGTTTTAGAATACCTAATCAATAACTGGTTAGTTTTTTTGCATTCACTCAGCATTTTTTATATGTATTTTTCTACATTTTAGTCTTGGGGCATGGCATATTTGTAATAAAAATGATACTCCGTTGGATTTTGAATGAAGAAATTGAATGGCCACCTGAATTACATAAAAATAGATAAGTAAGTAAATTAGAACTACAATCATATCGTATATATGAAGCGCCTAGTTTCAAAAGCCCCTAAAACGGTTTTTGAAAATTAGATATGTATTTAGATGGATATTTTTGTTACCTATATGATGGCCAAAGATTGAAATTTAAAAAACGCCAAAAACCGTATAGGTACGTATGATCAAAATTTGGGGTAAATTTCAAAACCCGTTAAAATGGTTAGATGTGCTTTTCAAATACCCCTAAAATGGAAAGCCAAAATACTCTTTAGAATGTAACAAATTAAAAAATAAATACATAAAGGTCACAGATTTAATAGATATGATTTTTTCTCATTTTTCTCAAAACTAACTAAAATCATTTTTATCACTTTTCTCAGAACTACCTAAAATCGTTTTAGGGGCTTTTGAAACTAGGCGCTTCAATTATATACTTAATATGGTAATCAAACAAAAATATATATGTATGTATTTATATACTGAACTTTTCTCTTAATAAGGTTGATTATGGCACAAGCTGTATATATAGGTACCAACAGTGACGTCCCAAGACAAAATGCCGCCCCTAGGCAGCAACAAATTGCCGCCCCATTTTTTCATCATCCTTTCATGACTCCAATATATCTAAAAAATTTATTGATCGGAAACATCACCATCAAAATAATATACCTACCACTAAAACATACAAAATTTAAATTATAATATTTTTTTCCCAAAAGTGGGAATTTTTTGGGCAGCAAGAGAGGTGCTATTAAAATATAGCACTTATTGCAATAATTACAACCAACTTATTGTAATTGTTACAATAAGTGCTAATAATTTGATACAAACCTACCATAAGTTTGATTATATTTATCACTTAGTGCGATAAGTATAGAATAGACCCACAGGAGCGGTAGGTGGGACGCTCTATAAGAGGGGGGTGTAACAGTTTCGAGGGCAACTTCCGTGGGCACTGGTTAATCCAATTATTCGCGAATCTGTACGTGTCGTTTCTAGTGACCAATGACGTCAAAGGGCAACGGAAGTAAACTAGACATCGCAAACCCGACAAAACAATTACTCACAGACCTATTCAATATTTTATTTTTTAATACATTCTGTTTCCAACCAGTGAGCGGAATTTTTATTTTAAGATATTTTCGTTATTATGTACTAAGCTTACGTAGCTATTTCTATATATACCAAATGAATCTCTTCATTTGCCGCCCTTCGAGTAACTGCCGCCCCCAAGCGACGCTCAATCTGCCTACCCCCACGGGACGTCACTGGGTACCAACTTGATGTAGACTTGTAGAGTCTAGAGGAGGCGCTGACCGATGTTTCGTATAGAATATAAATAATATACAGAACGCATTCTGACAATTGATATTTATATACTTATAGGGACCACCAAGATATATTATAATATCGATGTTGCCAAATAATTAATAATAATCGTCATTTTTTTTATTGAGGTAATAAAAAAAATTAAAAACCCGCCAAAAATTGTTCCAAATTCTTCAATAAAACTAAGACCAAAGCACGGATAGATTAGAAATGAGGTAATTTTAACCATGCAATCAACACAGTTGCAGGACGGCTCGTCCCTAGATACATCTAGACGCCATCCATTGCATTGCTAAATGAAGCTGCGTGCCGTGCGTTTGGTTTGTGGGCGAGCGAACGCATTCGTCTACAAATGTTCGAGACCATATACCATTTCGCTAGTGCTCGCACTTGTTGCTCAGAATTAAAACATATTTTTCTATATTTTTACGTTATATAGTATTTTTAAGCGGTCAAAATGCAACCATTAGGTAAAAATATCCATAATTTAAGTTATTTTAAAGAAACACGGTCACTTGATATAAAAATATATAATAATATACAAATAAATTATCACGAACATGTATCAACTTATCTATGAAACGTAATACCATCTTCTTGCTTATCAGTACGGCTACCACATTTTAATACAACATACAGAACCATCTTTTCTACTTAATTAACTAAAAATATTTACCACTGACTTTATGTTTAACACAAAAAATATCAATTTTAGCAACACGGTTATCGACATTTAGTTAAGCAATAAGGTAAGATTTGGCGGTTACACCGTAGCAAACCATCTCCTACATCTGTAAACCTTTTATCTTACTCTAGCGCGTGTCGCAGAGATTATAAGGGTGCCGAATACTTTCTCACTCGCACTTATGCATCGTTTTTGTTGAGGCCTTGGCTCGTCCCCTTTGGAAAAATGAACATTGTCGGTAGAACAATGTGTTCAAAATTATCGATTCTTGGGTTCATTCTTGGCTTCGATTGCCTGATTAAGTAGTATGTGTAGGTATAGATATAATCACTCAATTTGGTTTTTTTATACCACATCTATAAATATGCCATTAGTTTTAGTAAAATGGTTAACCCAGAAACAGCTCCAACGTCACCTCTACACTCTTAGTGTGATGAGAGGTTGCTTGGTTTGTTCTCTTATTTCCTCGTTGCCCATACTACCGCACACCCATTATCCATCGCAAACATCTGTTCTCGAAGAAGATAACAATCAATATCAAATGTATGTTCTTATTGAATCTAATAAATTGTCTGCAAACAAGCCTCGCATCAATATGGTTTTGTAACAACGTACAACTTACTTCAAATGCACCACGAACAAGGCGTTATTTTTTATCGCAATGCTATACAGCCGTCTGTTTTATGTAAAATCGCTCACGTTTAACTGTAATACGGCGAACTGAATCCGTACAATTTACATATGACGATATGACCATACCAACCTCTACGTTTGAAAAACACTGACCTGACAATTAACACATTGACACACCGTCAATACGTAGGAATTTGTGAGTGAGATGAAAACTAATTCAAAGGAATTCCGCCACGCCCATTCATATTAGGATAATTTGACAAGTTGTTATTGTTTTTTCTCCCCATAAGGCTTAAAACCCCACAGTAGGCGGCGTGGGGTTTACGTAACATAAGTGTTATTCCTCAACGCACACAAAGGTCTGAATGTCAGATGCTCACCGCACTGCTGAAGTAGTGAAATATTTACCTTTAATTATCGCAAAAAGTATAAATAAATCAGCCTACAGTCAGTGACGTCCCTAGATAAATTGCCGCCACATTTTTTTTATACTTAGGTACATTATTTTTATCATCCTTTCATGAGTCCGATATCTAAGAAAAATGTGTTGTATGGAGACGTTACTAACAAAATATCAGGCTAATTATTCGCAAATCTGCACGTGTCGTTTCTGGTCACCAAGGACGTCGAAGGGCAACGGAAATAAACTAGATATCGCGAGCCCGACAAAACCAGTGAGCTGAGTTTTTTTTAATGGAAAGATATTTTCGTTATTACTAAGTTATTTCTAAAACTTCCAAATGATTTTCCTCGATTTGCCGCTCTTCTAGTGACTGCCGCCCCCAAGCGATGCTCAATCTGCCTACCCCCATGGGACGTCACTGCCTATTTATATTTTATTTATTATGGTGCCAATTCAAATTTATTTATTTACATATTATAGCGAATTTTTAAGAAACAAAGAAATTGCATTAAAACTTACTTCAGTTGAGGCATGGTCTAAAAAGATCGTAGCTAGGCGATGCGCGGATTGTGCAAATGACGCGAGCCGAACGAAATATAATTTGTCATAAATTTCCAACATGCGTCCATTTAATGTTATGATTATTGTTATATTACTAATAATAATAGTATATTCATTGACATGTTTTCTTTTTTAAGTACATACGTACAGTTTTTTAGTCATCTTTACACGATTTAAGAATATTTTCATCCGACGCCATGACAAAACAAATCGACTTGCAGACACATCGACTGTCGGTCTCCGATTGGCGACTAGTGAGAAATTTCGTCGCACCTACTGTTGAAAAATATTTGCCGTTTCACTGAAGTACGCTCTTAAGGCATTTATTTACATATTATAGTGAATTTTTAATAAACAAATAATAATGGCATTTAAACCTAAGGCTTCCACTAACTCCACCAAAGTACCACTGAATGACGGCATTTGGCCAGCAGGTATCCACTCGCCGAACGACATACCAGTCCATTGCAATTTCGTAATATGCTTAGCGACCTCTATTACATCGAGTACTCTTGTCTGCTTCCGTATCCATTAGTTTGTTTTGTGATCTTTACGCGTTATGCCCAACATGCACCTTTCCATGCCACGTTGCACTACTCGTAATTGTTGGGTTACTGCTACATTAAGACTATACCTCAGCTGAGGCATGGTATAAAAAGATCGTGACTAGGCGATGCGCGGATTGTGCAAATGACGCGAGCCGAACGAAATATAATTTGACATAAAAATTCAACCTGCGTCCTTTTAATGTCATGTTTATTATTATATTCGTAATAATAATAGTATATTCACTGACACGTTTTCTTTTTCAAGTACATGCGGAACGTTTTTAGCCATCTTTACACGATTTAAGAATATATTCCTCCGACGCCATCACAAAACAAATTGACGTGCTCACATGTCGACTATCACTTTCCGACTGGCAAAGCGGCCGAAATTACGTCCCACATACTGTTGAAAATTATTTGCCGTTTCACTTATGTACGCTCTTAAGAGTTTACCTGTTTTATAGTGGATAGTTAGTAGATCACAGGCCACTTAAAGTTGGACATGACTGAAATATGGTAATATGACACAGTTAACCATCAAGCCCATGTCTTAATGCGACCCTGGTTAAATAGATTAAAGTATTAAGAACTTAAGTACGAAATAACCATTGTAAAGTGATTATATTCATTGTCATCTCTAGCGTGTTGGCATCTTTATTCTCCGCCTTGCAACTTACGTGACCCTGACTTCAAAACTAAAAAGGAATGACAAGGAAAATAAATTCTCAGACACGCTTTGATAGCAAATTTATGTTTCTAGAACAACCACATAAAATTTCAATTTGTAAACAATGTAATAGTCTTCGATTGATTCCCAACCTTTTTGGTCAGAGAGAACCTTAAACCATGTTCTAAAATTTCTGTAAACCCTTACATCTGTAATCGATTTGGAGTAGTGAGATCCCGGAAAAAAATGAATTTAATAATATATAGCATACAAAAAAACAAAACCATGTGTATCTTCAAGTCCGCAATAAGACGCCGCAATTTTGTTAAATCTAATATAATTGGCCTTTGTGGCGAACATGTCGGACGGCCCAATGGGCCCAAAAGCTGGTTGGACCGACTTGATCATCTCTTCCCTCTCGGAGTACATTCTCAGTCATTCACAGACGATATGGTTTGCATCCTGTAGTTCTCCGCCTCATGTTGGCCGGCTTACAAGTCCAAGCTCGTAGAGTTTAGCAGCGAATCCACTGTCAAAAACCGACTAGTGTAGTGGTCAGAAGTCAATTTGGCTATTTCTAATCGCCATTGTTTATTCGGAAAGAACAATTAATATGTGTGCCTGCCCTTGGTAGAAGCATCCCACTTTCGCTGCCAGGTCTTCGACGCTGTATCCAACGTCATAAGGCCGTATTGTCCGCTTCCTCAAAGATACTTTTTCCAGTATTAAGGTTTGGAGGCAGGGCTATGTGAAAGCCAGCAACAACGGCTTTCTCGCCTTTGAGGAGCATTGTGGATACACCGCGTAGCTGTATGTGCCTAGATGAAGGATTCCGGCCAGGACAGGGAGCGCGTCCATGAAAGTTGTGCGGTAGGCCTTTGTGATAGATGATGCTCAAACTCCATTGGCAGATTGCGTCTGGCCCGACGTCTGCTACGATTTCCAAAATCTAAAAATGTATTATCTATGGTTTTCCGGGATCGTGAACGATCGTGAGCAAATTGGAACCAATCCTATTTCCGTCTGCCACGATTCACGAAGATTCAAGCGAAGATTGCCGAGAATGTACGAAAATATCCGAAGCTACCGTCCGCTTGCGATGTTAGGTTTGACAGCTGAGTTTTGACGTAAAAATGTGAGGGAAAACTGTTCAGTGTAGCCACCAATCCAACGAAGAAATAGTTTTCGGACAAACTTTATTTTTAATAGTAACACTATGTTTATTTTAAACCAATCAAAGGCAAGAACTAACGCGATCGAATCGTTGCGTGAAATTGATTATAGTGTAAAGTCATATTGTATTGTGTATAAGATATTTCTAATTTTGACACTTTTGTGAATACGCGTACACCAATAATGCTAGCAGCCCTTGTCATAAACACTTATAATACAATTGCCTGATCACCCTCGCCGGCATGTGCTATTTTGATCTGGTCAAGACCCACCAAGCAGCGCTCGAAATGTAAAAGTTTACGAACCGGAGCGCTCGACAGTTTTCTAAAGATATTTACATACTGTACGACAAGATCTTCTTGGCTACGTGTTAAAACTGTGAACTAACAAGCTCCTCCCATTTTGATCCGCACTTCAATTATAGCGACCTCCGGTTAGCGACGAGTTGTCCACGTGTTAAAACTGTGAACTAACACGCTCTTCCTATTTAGTCGACGACAGCGACTTCCGGCTATTACCTAAATCTTTTTGTTGGACAGTTGTTTTCAAATTTTATGTGTATTTCACAAAAATAAGTGTATTAGATGTTCTATTACCTACTTCCATGATGATGACCATAGGGAGAATGCGCTACTTTATGCCTGCCAATGATCCAAGCGTGGCCTAGATAGCTCAGACAGTCAAATTATTTTTTCCACGAGACGGAACGGTAATTTTACCGATTTCACGAACAGGAACGGCGCTCCGGTGCACTCCGGTCATTTCGAGGCCTGCCGCCAAGGATTATAGAGCCACAAACGATGATGGTCTAACTAACTGTATTTATATAAAATTTAAATACGAGATTAAACTTTCCATGCAGATTAACCCATTACGAATAGTATGTAATTAAGTAGAAAATAATGACTCATGAAAGATATAAGCAATTACGTGAATCTCATTTTACTCAGTTTAATGCTTCGCTGTCGGTAATTATGCATTTAGTTTCCAATGAGAAATGGACACAGAAACGAAGATGGATTTTCTCCGCTAGACAGTTTCTAATAAAATTAAAATCAAAATATCACTTATAATAATTATTATTTATAATTATCGAGTGTCTACACTCTAGACGTCTAGACCAGTGGTCTTCAACCGGTGGTCCGCAGACCGGCGCCAGACCGCGAAAGCTTTCATTCGACTATAGTGACTATCTACACGATTCGGGTATTCCCACTAGATATTTTTGCCAATCAATATACTGAATTTTTTTTTTTTTAATCCCAAGCAATCTACTGATATTTGGGGGTTTTCTATTATACTTGTATGTATTTATATTAGTTTTTATTTCTGGCTGCTACTGATCCGCGAAATATTTCTCCTATATTCGCCGGGCCGCGGATGTTAAAAGGTTGAAGAACACTGAATAGACAATAATTAGCAGTCTCCAAAGTGGGATACGTATGCCAGTCAGATTGTGGATTGAAAAAAAATTACAAATATTAACTTCTTACGTTCGTTAATACAGACATAGCATTGGCAAGGGATGGAGGTAGGCTGTTCGACAATGTAAGTTTCGACATAGATAGTGCACATTAAACTTTGTCAGTCATATTTATCAGTCATCTTAATTCAATGAAAACAAATAAGTATGGCTGAAAAAGTGTGTACTATTTATGTCGGATGGCCCATAACATAACTAGTATGGTTTGATTTCGGCAGGGTTTAATTAAATTTTAAAAACTAACCTATATGTATTCTTAGTTCGATGAAAACAAATAAGAATGACTCTTGTCCGATCTTAATAAGATCATTTGGGCCTCCACAGAGTGGAGGTAACAGATTTTATTTTTACGAAAAATGGATTTCAGCCACTTGCTCAACCTATTAGGTCCATACTCTGACTCATACACAAATTGAAAAACAATATGTGTACTTGTGAGACCCAGGGATTCGAACCTGGGACCCACGACGGTATAGGCCGACGCTAAAGCCGCGCGGCCATCGTGGGTGTTAATAAAGATATTTTTCCGACCATGTCCGATCCTAATAGGATCATATGGGCCTCCACAGAGTAGAGGTTTGTATTAACAGATTTTGTTTTTTTTTTACGAGAAATGGATGTCAGTCACTTGCTGAACTTATTAGGTCCATACCCCACTCACACAAAAATTGAAAAACAATATGTGTACTTGCCAGACCCAGGATTCGAACCTGGAACCCTCGGCGCGATAGTCGATAGTAGACAAAAACGGTGACAAGTTCGTTTTATTATAATATAAATGGAGTTAGTTTTAGTTCCAGTTGAGTATGAGACTGATAGGTATTTACGCTTCTATCTGGTTTCGTCACGTCGAGTTTCTTGATTTTTAGTGTTCTAATAGGAACTTATAAACTAAATTCAAATTGTATGCATGATTGTGTAAATGGATAATAATTAAGTATATAAACAATTTGTGTAAAAATGGCTTCTAAAAAGTCAAGCACGCCAAACGCTCTATATAACATCCCAGATACTAGTAAGTATTTTGGAACAAGTTTCGATACTAGGTATTTTTTTTATACTGGTAGTAAGTATACTTAGTCTTCAAAATCGACCAGTTTTCCCACCGCTAGTGCTCACCGTCGCCTCCTGTAGGCTTTGCGCCTTGAAGTTTTAATAGCTTAAAAATGTGATAAATTGTGTGATCGATAAATCAACTGCCGTCAAATGCCGTTAGATAACATTTTTGCCTACAATGAACAGTACATGTTTTTTTCGATTTTCTCTCTCATTAATTTGACCTATGGTTCAACATTGGAAGGTGTCATACATAATCAACGTTTCTCAACTCATTAGGTACAAAATAATGAAATACGAATATATGAGTTACTAAGGATTGAACGGATACAACAACACCGGTGACCAAATAGAGCAGGGGGGCAAAGTGCGGCCCGCCGGGTATTTTTTTGCGGCCCGCCATCATTAATTGTACTTCTGATTACGAATAACATTTTTATAATTTTTAAAAATTATTGACAATAGATTAAAATTTGAAGAATATGTTGTTTTGTAAATGTTTTATCTCAGTACGTCTACCTTGCGTATCGTCTCACACTATGTAACCACTATTTTCTACGTTGAACATCGTGACACATTTAAATACTTTTAACTCCGCGTTGCAAGGAAAAAAAATATATGCCCATGATATGGTAAAAAGTTTGAATGGATTTCAATTAAAACTCAAGTTATTCCTTCGACAAATATCGAATAACAACGTGGACCACTTTCCAACTTTGAAGTTGCTGAATATACCAGAATATAAATTTGAAGAATGTGGTAAAATTATTAAAGCTCTGAATGATGATTTTTCACAAAGATTTGGTGACTTCCGAAAAATTGAGACAAGTTTAGCAATAGTACACGATCCATTTTCAATAGATATTGATAGTGTACCGACAGAGCTGCAACTTGAGATTATTGATCTGCAGTGTGACACTGATTTAAGAGAATTGCATCGTCGTGAAGAAATCTCCAAATTTTACAATGCCCTTAATTCAGACAAATTCGACCAACTTAAAGATTATGCAAGAAAAATGGATCAACCTATATATGTGAACAAACATTTTCGATCATGAACCTCAATAAAAATTCTTTACAATCAAATATCTCCGATGCCCATGTACAAGCAGTTTTGAGAATATCAACTACAAAATTAACACCTGAATTTAAAAAAATGTTAAAAAATGTACAACAGTTTCATTCTTCTCATTAATTTTTTTGTAATGTTTATTTTTCGTGATAATAAATAGTGTATATCTAAAAATGGTATTTTACTTGCGGCCCGCCGCTCATTATAAATTCTTGAATTTGGCCCTCCATCCAAAAAGTTTGCCCCCCCCCCCCCTGAAATAGAGTAAATCGACTTCCAAGATAAATATTACATTCAGTCAATAACATTAATAAGACAGTCCCCAGCCGATTTGAGACATTGAATCTCGATACATTCAGTAATATTAATTTTATCATGCTAATTTTTAATTGGTTTAACAATATTATTGGTTTAAATAAAACGCAAATTATACCGTATCTACCAAGGCCTGACCAAAACGAAGCATAAGTGCGAGTGAGAAAGTATTCGGCACCCTTATAATATCTGCGATACGCGCTAGAGTAAGATAAAAGGTTTACAGATGTGTGAGATGATTTGCTATGGTGTCGCCGCCGAATCTTAGTTTGTTGCTTAACTAAGCGTCGATAACGTCGTGTTAAACATAAAGTCAGTGGTAAATATTTTTAGTTAATTAAGTAGAAAAT
This sequence comes from Rhyacophila brunnea, assembly GCF_057557595.1. Classification (NCBI taxonomy): domain Eukaryota; kingdom Metazoa; phylum Arthropoda; class Insecta; order Trichoptera; family Rhyacophilidae; genus Rhyacophila; species Rhyacophila brunnea. Next base: position 20,575,587 of record NW_028232904.1, on the reverse strand, counting down.
ATGGTTCTGTGTGTTGTATTAAAATGTGGTAGTCGTACTGATAAGCAAGAAGATGGTATTACGTTTCATATGTAAGTTGATACATGTTTGTGATAATGTATTTGTATATAATTATACATTTTAATATCAAGTGACCTAGTGTTTCTTTAAAATAACTTAAATTATGGATATTTTTACCTAATGGTTGCAATAACATAAAAAATAGAAAATCATATTTTAATTCTGAGCGTCTAGTGCGAGCACTTTGGGCGAACACCAGCAAAATTTTCTATGGTCTCAAACATTTGTATACGAATGCGTTCGCTCGCACACAAACCAAACGCACGGCACGCAGCTTTATTTAGCAATGCAATAGGTGGCGTCTAGATGTATCTATAGTCTAAGGTATCTACTGATTCCACTTTTATTAAATTTAACTGGACCGGTTTCATCCGCCTCTTTTTTTCTTTCGACCATGTCTGATCCTTATAGGATCATATGGACCTCCACAAATAACACATAAAAATTCAAATTTTCTAGAATATCAGGATTGGGGACTATACCACGTGAGAGCAGGGAAAAATGCTTTAAGAGCAGAAGTGACATACGAGCTCCAAGAGAATGAAAGGCGAGCATGCCTTGAAGAAAGTTAGTCGGAAAATTCTCGTTTGAGAAGCTGTTTTAGTGCATGTGGCACTTAAAACATCTGGTTAAAATCTAACGAAAAATGAACATGTCAGTCCTTGATTGTTCAGTGGGCGGATAAAGGTAAACGGTCTGGCTAGATGCGGCATTGTTTTTTAATCCGACATGCACTAATTCCTGTCGTTTTTATCGTACAATGTAAGTCCGTGTACGTCTCATGATATAATTGGCTGTACTAGCAGAAAGAAAGATGAATAACCATTGGATACGTATGTCAGTATGACCGCGCAATCGACAACGGTCGGACATAAGCGAACACTCCTCTACCAGCACCGCACCTCACCATTCCACCGCTACGTACTCGTGATGAATTATTGCAAGTGAATTATTTTAGTTTCTTCTTATACCAAACTTCGAAATATTTAAGTACCTATATATCTGAAATCCTATTTGTAGAATGGAAATATTCAAAAATATTAGTAATTCGAAATGGCAGACAAACACCTCAATTTTATTATTAGTATATATAGATTTAGTACCTATTCGTAATTTCATAATATGACTGCATGACCCCCACAAACGGGGGGCTGACAGGGCTCTAGCCTGGGAGCCTGGGCTCAGGAGGTGCCCGGCGAAACGAGTCGACCAGATAAGTGAGATAAACACAAATTTACTTCAATAGTAAAAAAAAGTCGCCTGCGGCGCTATTTTCCATCAATAATATTTTTATTTAAAATCATATGATTATAAGATACAATTTTTAATTGTGTATCAATACTCGACAACATTATAATTCCAATGGATGTATTAAAATATACAAGAAAATGCCGCGTGCATCATTATTTGTAAAACGCTACTGTTGAGCGTCATACTGTCTTTATCCTTAGCGATAAGTAGGGTGTCCCGCCAAAGATCGTAGTCTGGGAGCCCGCTTCGGCGCTTCAGGATGTGGGGGCCATGTATGGCTGTATCAGTGGATCATTTTTAATCAGTACTCGAAATCGACCGGAGCGTACCGGAACGCAGCTCCAGTTCGAGAAATCGATTATTAAAAAGTAATTAAATTAAATTATAAATTAAATTAAACTATATTTTAAACTTGTCATACCCATGGTAAAAAATAATATTTAAGACATGTCTTAAACCCCGTTTTTGCATGCCACAAGTTTAAAGACTTGTTCCATGTGACCGTCCGAGCCAGGTAGGTATATAACGTCGGTGTTTTGTAAAAAGGGCGAATCAACCATTTTGGCGAAATCGAGATTTTAATGAAAATACAATATGTACCCCACTAGCTTCGTTGTGTAAAAACGGCGAATTTTAATCTCCACAGGAAAGTACTTAAAAACGATAATCGACTAAAATTAAATTAATTAAAATTACGAAATAAAAAGCAAATGTGACATATTAGGCCTTTTAAAATATTATATAATAATACCTATTATAATGACAGTATTCTTTCTAAGCTTTATTATAAACTTGTTAGATATTTATAATCATCTACAGGTAAAAAACAAATAAATGTCAAAAGTTAAAAATCCTCCTCCTGTAAAGTAGCATTTTGGTTAATTCGCCCTTTTTACAAAACACCGACGATAAAGAAATAATCTAAACCACTTGTTTGTACAAAATATACATAACTAGAATAAAAAAATGTGTTTTTTTATGATTCTACCGAGGCTTTGACTGCGACTCGCTGTCATATCGTCTCTTCTCATCTAGAAGAGCATCCGCCGATCAGGCCCTAACTCCAATTCTCTTAAATAACTTTACAATTCTGCTAAGCTCTTCCGTCCTACCCACCGCCAGGGCACCTTTCAATTCGTCGACATTCTCAAAGATATCCGCAATTTGCAGCTGTACTCTGTGTCGTTCATATTTAGGGCATTGTACTGCTCTATGTACAATGTCTTACAAAACATCACATTCATTGCAGAGCTGCGAATCGCTTCTTCCCATGAGAACATCAAATCTTTTACCCATTGTGTGCCCTGTTCTTAGTCTCAGTATCAGTTTATTTCTCTTCAAAGGAGACTCTACAAACTAGGGCACCGAATGTGGGGATGGTAGAATGGACTTACACCATTTCCCCTTTTCTAGGGATGCCCTGTGGTGAAAATCTATCCACATGCTTTGGCAGACTTTCTTTATGGCCTCATTCCAGTCTAGGAATTCTTACCCAAAAAATATGTTACTAAATATTTTACAACGTTTTTATTAGCTCGTATTCTTGTTTGTCCAGTTTAAATCTTGCAATAGATTTTTAACTAACTTCCCGACTAGCTAGACATTTGAAACTTTTAGAATATGTCAGAACACGATGCCAATGCATTCTTTTAATACTGTTAGCCATCTTTAAGTGGAATTGAATTCATTTTCAGTTAATTCTGTTTTGTGTGAAAAGTTATTTCGACACCATTATTGGTTGCTAGGGTCTGGGGTCCTAGCAACTAAATTATTAATATATACGTGCATTACTATGGAAATCAATATGACATTTCAGTATTATTTCTTATCAAGTACAATTTGCAGAATTGAATTCATTTTCAGTTAATTCTGTTTTGTATGGAAAGTTATTTCAGAAAAATCCGTAAAAGGTAAAAGACTATTATTGGTTGCTAAGCGGGTTGTCCTAGCAACTAAATTATTAATATATACGTGCGTTACTATGGAAATCAAAATGAAATGTCAAAATGATATTTCAGTATTCTATATTTGTTTGTTTGTTATTTACTTCATAGTAAGTACAAATTTGAGCATATTGAGCATAATAATTCAACAGAAAATTTAAAAACGTTGTATATAAAAAGTTCTTTTTATCTTGTAATTATTTTGAATATTATTATCAAGCGCTCCGGTTCGTATAATTTTCCACTTTGAGCGCTGTTTTTAATACCTGTAAATATTTATAAAAAAAAAAAAAGCCAAACATGGATGACATCTTGACCATTTGAGAAACATTCGATTATGGAGTTAATAGTAATTGAAAATTGATGATATCACTGATCAAATGGGATGGATAATGTCGGCCATAGGATGAGTTCATCACATGGTTTCGAAAGTTATAACACGGTTAAACATTTTTTTTACTTACCCACTTTTCAAATCGCGAATATGTTTTAAACTTAAATCAATATGACGTTTAAAGTGTTCTCAGGTCATGCATTCAGTGACTTGAAACGTGTGACGATGTGTGAGTCGTAGATGTGAGGGTCGATGGTGTTATAGCTGATGAAAGACGAACTTGGAAACTTTTTTTCCGATTTCTCAAAATTATAGTATTTTGGGCGTACTATACCTGTTTTATATCGTACATAGTACGCAGACGAAAAATATAGTACAAGTACTATAATTATAGTACGGTTGGCAACACTGTCCGCCACTAACAATAATTATAGTGAATTTGATATTTACTTTAGCTAGTTTCTACATTCTGCTTTGGACGTCTTGCTTAAGACTATAAAAGTATATTCATATAAATGACTAATACATTGATTGACTTGCAAAAATAATTAATTACCCTACTTTTTACAACGCTAATAAAGCCATATTCATTCAATCATACTATTAAATGTTCAATGAATGGATTTCTGCAATACAATCGATTGATTGATTAATTAATATCATTGCATATAAAGTAGATACAAGTGATACGACAGATGCTCTCAGTGAGTAGATTATGATAGATAACTAAACAAAAAATATTTTATTAACTTAGCCTATCATTAACTCTCTGTACTCAACCAATTTACTGCAAAAAAAAATTTTTCATTTTTTAGAAACACTTAGGTAGGTAACTTAGTTACCTAGTAACCTAACTTAGTTTTTTTAATTAAATATAAAATAATCAATAGCATTAATCTCAGAGACTTGGCTGAGGTCTGAATTAGACTATCTGAAATTCAATGATTACACAATGTATCGAAAAGACAGAGGGGATGGATACGGAGGAGTAGCGATTCTGGTGCATAAAACACTGGCGTCGAAAGAAGAAAGAAAGAAAGACGGAAGAGCTAGGCAAAATTGTACAGCTATTTAACAGGATAGGAGTGAGGACCTGATCGACGGATCCCCTCCTAGAAGAGAAGAGGCGATAATATGACAGCGAGTCGCAGTCAAAGCCTCGGTAAAATCACAAAAAAAAATATATAAAACAATTAATTATTAAAATATTACTTTGTGCACACGATGTTGGTAGATACTAATAACAATAAGAAACGGCTGTTTGAAACGAAAGCACGTTTTATAAGGGTTTTATTTTATAGCACCCTGCACAGCTAACTTTAGCACGTTTCCACTATTTTCATTGGTCCAAATTAATACGTAAGGCATTCGAGTCTGGGACGATTCGGCGCCGGGACAACTGGGCGCCACGCAATCGAATGAAATTAAAAAATAAGTAGACATTCGTGAATTATAAGTACTTTCAAAATACATATTTAATATTATTAATATGTATTTAAATTATTATTATAATATTATTTACTTAATACTTGGTGAGAATTTAAATATGCATACGTAAATAATGATTTAATTGTGCATATTATGTTTAAGTTCCGACGAGAAGAGATTTCTTTTATTTTTATATAAAACCTCCAGCATGAAAATTTTCAATCCGCAATACAAAAAACATTATGTTAATTACAAAATTAGTTAAAACTATTAAGTAGTAAATATAAACTGATAAAAATATCTTAAATTATACATGGTTTAATGGCATAATTTCAGATATTTTATAGATAAGCGAATATTTTCAAACTATCATCTACTATGGTTTGGATTAGGCTGGGTTTAATTAAATTTTAAAAACTAACAAACACTATCTACACTTTGTAGCTTAGTGCAATGAAAACCAGTAACGTCCCATGTGGGTAGGCAAGTTCAAAAGGTAGAAGGGTGGCAAACCGAGGAGAATCATTTGGTATACTTAAATAGAAATAACTGACATCATTTTGTTTGCACGTTGTACAATAATAGCATAGTAAAAATGATGTGAAAACAATAAATCTGTGTATTGCTTAAGGCTGTACTTCAGCTGGGGCACGGTCTAGAACGATCGTGACAACGCGACGCGAAGATTGTGCAAACGACGCGTGCAGAACAAAACATGATTTGTGATAAAAATTCAACATGCGTCCATTTAATGTTATGTTTAATGTTCTATTAGTAATAATAAGAATATATTCATTGAAATGTTTTCTTTTTCAAGTGAATGGGTAACGTTTTTTAGTCATCTATACACAATTTAAGAATTAATTCCCCCGATGCCATCACGAAACAAATTGACGTGTTCACAGCTCGACTTTCGCTCTCCGATTGGCAGCTAGTCTGAAATTTCGTCGCACCTATAGTTGAAAATTATTTGCCGTTTCACTGAAGTATGCTCTTAATGGTACAAACCAGGGGCGGCTCTACCTTGAGGGTTCGTAGGGACCATCCCCACATCGTTATGTCAAAAATACACGTACGATATTTTATCACTGTCATAATATACATAGGTACTTAATTACATGATTAAATTAACTATTTAATTCATTTTATCATACTGGGGAGCGAATCAAATGACCCCATGGTATTAATTAAGTTAATATTTTTAAGCACGCTTTTTAGATGTGATTAATAGACGACTCAGATAATCATTTTATTTATTCCGAAAAATTACTCATTTCCTCATTATATTATATCATATTATTATAAGTATCTTGGTATATAATGTATAATGTGAGAAAGTAGGTAGGTATGTATATTTAATAATAAGTGGCTAAACCCCACCACCTAGAAAGTCGTCGAGCCGCCACTGGTACAAACCAAATGTGTGAGAATATCAACGAAATGGATAGAACTTCAGACCCTCATGATTTGGGTAAGTTTGATAATTACCTTAATTCCTATATTTATTCACTTTTTATATCTAAATTTAATTTTGAATGTTTTAGTGGTACCTACTTATATAATATTTTGTTATTACTGTATCTTATGTATCTATCTATACAACACATTTATTAGGTATTGAAGTCATGAAAGGATGATAAAATACTGTAAAATAATGGGGCGGCATTTTATCAGGGAAGTCACTTTGTTCTTTGTTGAAAAAGTCAATAAAATTAGTTGTAATAAGTACATGAGATATCAAATATTGATAAAAAACAAAATCTTCTCTTACCTTCATATTGGCAGTGCGCAGATGTTCATTCACCCAGTTCCTGAAGGTGTTCGCCTGGATCTCAACCCAGAGATCCTCCTTCCCCTTGATCTGCATGCCTTTGGCGGCAGTTCCCTCGGGACTCCTGGCCACGAGACCAGCCTGCGTGATCCTCCCAGCGGTTCCCTCGTTGGTGTGCGCCTTTAACCCTTGATGGGTCATTCTTCCCGTGGGGGAGTCCGCCATTCTGTGTCGGCTGCACTAACCCACACTTATTTTGATGACAGTTTCACAGTTTTAAATTCACTGGCTATGCTTTCACACAGCCATTCACTAGCGAAGCTGGTCTGTTCATTGTCGTTATTTTTCGATTATTACTTATTAAAAACTGAAATAAAAGTAATTGTAAAATGAAAACGTCGTCGAATATTTAATTCTTTACAAACTAAGCCAAAAAAGCTAATCCGAAAATATGTTGTACAAAGTTTTAAGCACCAACATTTACCGTGGGGGTGGGCAAATTGCGCGTCGCTTGGGGCGGCAGTTGCCCAAAGGGCGGCAAATCGAGAAGAACCATTAGGTATATATAGATAGCTACCTAAACTTAGTACCTAATAACGGAAATATCTTTCCGTTAAAAAATTCAGCTCATTGGTTGGAAACAAAATATATTAATTAGGTACCTACTATAAAAGTTTTAACAGGACTTTATTTTCTGTCGGGTTCGCGATGTCTAGTTTACTTCCGTTGTCCTTGGACGTCGCGTTCTTGGTTAATTAATTAATTTAAATTTTATCAAATATGTTTGCCAGTCACTCGTTTTGGAAGTTGTCAGGTGTATTTTCAAATGTAGTTAAGTATCTGAAACCGTAGACTCGCAATATTGTCTATTGAAGCAGAGATGGCATTTCAATTAGATTCAGTGGTATACTTATATCATGTTAGTAATTAATCCATACAAAACATTTCTTAGATATTTGAGTCATGAAAGGATGATAAAAAGTACTGTATTAAAAAAAATGTGGCGGCATTTTGGAACTACCTATAGGCGGCATTTTGTCTAGGGACGTCACTGTTTACAGTGACAACGTACCTACCTAGTAAAAACCACAATATATAAATTATCTTACCTATCAAATAATTAATGAATGTGACAGTGACTATAGGGACATAATAATCAAAGAACAGATTAATAAATAGAATTCAAATAGGCTATACCAGGGATGCGTATACACGAGGTCATCGAAAGCCAACAGTCTGGATTTCCATATATAAATACATAGCCACACCATTGTCTCGTTCTCACGTAGTATTAAATACACAAATTCAAAGTTAATGAACTTAAAGGAAAATTATTAATTAATTTAAGTGAAAACTCGCAAAAATAAGTATAATGGGGAAAGAAAATACCTATATTTGTATCAATAAATATTGGGAGCCGCACTTAACCTAACGAAGAGCCGCATATGCCCACGTCTGGACTATACTATACCCCAATACACTAGATTTTGAAACAGGGTTTTAAATGTGTGAGTGTCCTACGAAAAAGAAACAAACATTATAGACGTGCAATAGTATGTGTTGCAACCTTCAAATACACCAATATTGTATCATTAATTACAAGTAAATAGTTTTTAAAAATAAAAATTAATTCTATCTAATGATGTTTGATGTGTATAAATAATGTTTAGGAAAATACACAATTTTAACTCATCGCTCAATTTTATGTCGTCAGTGTATTGCTATTGAAATTGTGCGGTTGTCATTTATTAGTGGGTACCTATTCATTAGTAGTGTTGTATTATCTTCTTATTTCCCGTAAGTATACCTGACAAGTATGCTCTTTTCTATGATCTCCACAGCCTACAACTTTCCAAAAGTTACCCTTAGCCATCGCCGTTATAGTATAGCATATATTCATGGAAATACACTCGCAAAACATCATACAAAATAATCTAATTGTTTGATGTGTTTTAGGTGTATATTATATTATATTAGGTTAAAATATCGTGGAAATACAAAATAAGAAACGCAGCAATATTACAGAAAGTGGAAAAGTCATTAATTGTATTAAAATCAACGAATAAAGAATCAATAAAAGAAAAAAACTTTTTAAATAATTGAACCAATGATATCTCTTGTTCGCACTGACCTCGAATTAATGGATATTAAGGAATAATTGTACAGCTTTATACCATATTTTCGTCATGGGATCTGCACATAATTTTTTTTATGCACGAATCTAAAAATTGATTTTGCTTCTCCTAAAAATCAATTACGTCTAAAAATATAATCATTGGCAATTAAAAACAATTTGCATATGGTGTTGCCATTCTGAAGTTTGTATCCGTTATTTCTGTTTCAACAATTAAAAAAAAACAAATCAAGATCATTCGCGCTAATGAGGTTCCGCGAAAGATCGAGGTGGAAAGAATTTTTGAAAATAATTAATAGTAAAACGTACTTGACGTCGAATTTTCTCGATTTTAATTATCACGTATGTATGCATTCTATTGTTGTTTGCGACTCGAAAGAAACAAATATTATTTAAATTATTCACACTTTTTTACGGGTGGCAACACCGGGTAAACGCTTCGCTGATTGTGACCCTCGCGCGGTCCAGAATCACATCTAGGCTTTGGCAATACGGCCCCACGTTGGGCGCCAGGCAAAAACAATAACAATAAAGCAATATTTTCATAGTGAAGGGAGTTTACCAAAGACAATCTTCATAGCTTAGAAATAGCCGTAAATTAAACGGAAAATAGCGAAAGACTTTTAACAAAGTAGAGATAAGTCGCTATCGAAGAGATTGCCAAATTAATCACAGAATAGTATATTTAGAATAATCAAAATTTCGGCTAAAAATTAGTATACAGCATGAAAATGGTTAGGTTCAATTCCCAGTTGAATCAAATATTATAATAGGTTTAGAAGAATGGTTTATGCACTGTAAACGTGGATAAATGTTCAATGCACTGGAAACTTTAGAGTCAAGTGACGAATAATTTGCGGCCCGCGGACCACATGTGGCCCAGTAAGATTATTGTTACAATATGCCGAAGAATGAATTAGATTTAATTGTTTTGGAAAAATAATCAGTTTTCTTAATTACTTACTTAATTACTAAAAATGCAGCCTCGTAAAATCAATACTACATACTTATTTTTTACAATGTCCGATCTTTATAATATCATATGGGTTTTGTATTAACAGAGTTTTGTTGACTTTATACAAATATATTAATTACCTAGCACCTTTTTACTCTGAAAAACGTTAGCCGAGTAAAAAATGTGTTCGAAATAGTCATGTATGTATGTAATAATTAATAAAAACAATATTTCGGGGCTTGTTGGCACTATTTTCACAAAAAATAATGGTTATTGTCTGTTTAGTGAAAGCCAGCGGCAAACAAATTTTGAAATACACAGGATTTTTTGTTAGGTTAGGTTAAAATTCTTTTTATTGTTGTTTTTATTTAATAAAACGCAATTTTTTTGTAGTACTTATTCCACTACAAAAATTTCCAATATTTATATATTATCCAAAATTCCAATATTTATCAAACAAAATCCAAAGCGACAGAAATAATATAACAATAGGTACATAAATAATTATCCGTCCAATAATACCTTCCCAATAACAGATTAATTTAAAATTAATTAGGTTGGACATTGATATTTCATACTACATCAGGGGCATTGAACAAATTATTTTAAATATTATCAAACCACAAAATATGAAACAATCAACACTTACAATAACATTAATATCAACAAATAATTATGATTAGTCAAATTTTACAATAAATATTTTTATAAAAAATAATAAAATAAACAATATTATCAATTGAAGTGAGATCGAATACAAAAACAAATACAACCAAACCGGTCCTAATCTATTGATTAAAAGTGGAATAAGTAAGTACTACAAAAAAATGCGTTTTATTAAATAAAAACAACAATACAATGCAGTTCCACCATGAATTGACAGACAGTTAACAAAATAAAAGAAATTAAAATTCTTCAAATCTTGCCGAAATTGGCTTTGAAAATTGTTGCTGTCCCCGCCTGGCTTCCAGTAAACAGACTTGTACCTAAATAATTTACAAAATTAACTATTTGGGTAAATCTAAAATTGTTTTATTACAATGTAGAAGATTACTACAAACAAATCAGCAGTGTAAGACTATTTCTAGGTATTTAATTTAAACGACAGTTAATTAGTATTTTTCAGCTCCATTGGAGATGTTCTTCAACGAATTTGACTGTATATGTGATGCACCGTTATCGCCCCCCTGGATTCGGCTCTGCATTAATCTAGCGGCCACCTGCCCAATTAAACAACTCACATAATATATACCGTACTCCGCCCGCAATTAAGATTTTCATTGTTTCTAGTCATTTCTGCGTCAAATCATGTAGATTGTGGCAAATGAATGAAATATAATAAATGTATACCAGATATCTAGGCGCTCACTTCTTGCCTGACCGACAAGATTATGAGATTAAAATCTTAGTAAAAAAAAAAACATGCGAAAATGTGATTTGCAAATGTTTTCGGCATTTATAATACCTAAGATGCAGCTTCCCAAATGGTGTGCCGGGAGAGATTGCATAATATATTGAAACCTACTTCAAATTGTACCGATCGAATGGAACTTGCCGGTCTATTCTTAACGGTTATCACTTTAACACGTTTCCGTTATTTTCATTCTTACAAATTAGCACGGAAGGTATTCTTTACATTAAACGGTTAGCGGCGACTATCTCTAATAATTAGAGATTACGAATTATTCGTAATACGGCAAAAATTTAGGTTGATAGACATGTCGGTCAAATTCGGATATTTTCGTATTGCCGAACCCAAGCGGATAAGACCGAACACAAGCGGATAAAGCCGAATAAGCACCACAAGAACACGAGAATTTTGTATTGACACGTCAGACATATCAACATAACCTACGTCATGTCATTGCGATTGCAGGAAAATAGTCGGATCTTGCCTCTCAATTCTCTAAATGTAAAATTGACATACTATGTCTCGTTCTCAAAGTTATCACGCCCAAACGAGGGGCTGTTAAAAGATATCACCTTTTGACAGTTCAGACGGTTAACTTTTTTACATAACTAACCACCAGAATAAGTAAAGTGATAAATGTATCACAATTAGCTCTTTTTTGATGGTAAATGATATGTTAGAATATGCCTGTTGGACTCATAGACCAACTTCTATATCAATTCTTCTACGTCACAACGGTGCGTGCGTGCGCTGCAATATGTATACTGAGCGGAACATGGATCTGCATCCATTAGATTCCAGCTAACGAGGTTTAGCAATTAAACCATCCGTGCCATACCTAATTACGACGAAATTAACAAACAACTATGCGACTGAAGTGTTAACAGATTGCGTTAGTAATACATTTTTAAGCCTTGCGACATCCAGTTAATATAATCAAATGACATAATTAACCACAATATACGTTGATTTATTAAACAATAATTTAATTCAACGAAATTCACAAGATTTAAGAATGTAGCATTCTTTATTCATCTTCATATTTTGGTTCCGTCATCTATCGAAGGTTATGCTCTTCTTCTTCGACCATGTCCGAATCTAATAAGATTATATGGGCCTCCACAGAGTGGATGTTTGTATTAACATATTTTAATTTTTACGAGAAATGGATGTCAGCCACTTGCTCAACCTATTAGGTCAATACTCTGACTCATACACAAATTTAAAAACAATATGTGTGGGTACTTGCCAGACCCAGGATTCGAACTTGAGACCCACGACGCGTCGCGACGTTAGGTTAGCATTATTAAATTTTATATATCTAGTATTCGTTGAATAAAAAAATAGAACAATATTTGAAAGTGCAAGTAACTTCAAAACTAAAATTTGGAGAAACGTCAGTTGGATAGTATCTATCTACACCGGTAACTTGATTGGTAAAGTTTCTCGTCCGGATTACGAAGGATGTCGTTTCAATTTCTATTCAGTTCGAAAACAAATTTGTAACTTTTTCTAATATGTATGTACATTTCTGAGATTGTTCCAAATTATCTAAGTAAGTCAATCGGTTTTTAGATAAACGGATAATTTGATTTCATAACGGAATACTAAAAATGTCTCTACGCAAGAGCTTGTCCCCTCGACAGCCTGCCGGTCCTTTTATAGAGGTCAGGTAATCCGCCTTTGGCAGTATGACGTCACGCGTCGTGGATTGTGACGTCACCGGCCGTGGGCGCGCCAATAACAATGATGATGATGAATAAGTAATAAGAATTCGTAAATAACCTGAAGATAGGGACGTCAAAACACATCATACTTTGGTATCGAATCGATACTTTTACCATAGTTGGTATATTAATTTATCTGTTGATTGACGATGACAATACATTAAAATATTCAGGTCTCGAAATGGATCGGAGCGCACCGGAACACCGTTTCTGTTCGTGAAATGGGTAAAAGTATCGCTCCGTTTCGTGGAAAAAAAATTGACTGAGTTAGATAGGCCATGATATGATAGAAAATCTAACACACTTATTTTTATGAAATACACATAAGTATAATTTGATAACCATATAAATATCAGAAAACTGTCGAGCGCTCCGGTTAGTAAACTTTTCCATTTCGAGCGCTGAAAATATTTGAAAAATGTTAGCCTTTATTTTCAGTGATATTGAAAGTATTTTGTTTTAATATTATTAACGTATTGTTCGCCAATAAATAATATAATAATTATGTAACTAATAGATCGATCAATACCTAAATACCTACTATGTTTTGATGTTAATTATTTGACGCTTGTTTTGAGTCGATGTGTTAAAACAGCGCCAACTTAAGATACAAAGCCTGAACATATCTTTTTGCACAAGCATATTTTTCTCAAACGAGTGGTCTCACTATTCAGCTGTCAAAATTAAATCCCAAATTGCCTGACATATTGATTTGCAAAACCATTGAATTCGAATTGAATTATAAAAAATTCGCATATAAAATTTGTCACCTATCAGTGTTATTAATAAATAGGTATACATTCCTGTTATTCATCAGCTGTCAAAGTGGGCCTATTCCTTCATACAAAAACCGGTGGTAATACCGATTTTCAAAAAGTGTCATATATTATGTAGCATTGAGCTATTACCAGTGGTCGGCAAACTCATTAGTCAAAAGAGCCAAATATCAACAGAACAACGATTGAGATTTCTTTTGAGAGCCAAATTTCTTAAACTTACTATATATATGTAGGTACACTGTTGACGTGATATCATTCTTAATAATGATCTAATTTATTGATAAAAATTAAATTGTAAGTAAGGTATCGATAAAATTAAATCATGACAATGACTGACAAACACTTAGTGTGAACAATGGCCTTGAATCTCCTTGAAAAGTTTGGATAAGTCAGGTTTGTATGCTGTTGTTTTTAATTTTAGGCACGATTCCAGGTTCTCGTCAATAAGACGACTTCTCAATTTACTCTTGATAAGGTTTATGTTTGAAAAAGATTGTTCGCATGAATATGTAGATCCGGAAAGGGAAAGAAGAGCAAACGCTAGTTTTTTCAACTGATCACATGCGTCAGGAATACTATTCCAGGTATTAAAAATCATCATGTCTCCCTTCTCCAGGTCTTTCAAAGCTGACTACCAAACTTGTGCTGTGAAACATGTTCAAATTTGTTTTTCTCCAATATGTCCATATAATCACAGAGATGTTCAAATTTAGAACTCCATAATTCTTTATCGATAAGCTTTATCTATAATAGAGTTGATAATCTTAATCACCAATTCCATAACTTTGCAAATGTCTGCGCACAAATCTCTTCTTGACGAATGATGCAATGGTAAGCAAGTATCTCGTGATTTTTTTTTCTTTCAAAACAGCAACAACCCCTTTTCTTACGCCGGTCATACTTAAGGGCCCGCTGAAGAGCCCGCCGTTCAAATATAATTCAGTATAAAAAGGACCTCGGCGTCGTAACTACGTCAATTTAAATCGATCTTTTCGCAAAAATCACTAATCATCGGAGATTTTATTTCAAGAAATATTATTATTATTACTGATAATTTCTGCCGCGCGGAGAATTATTATTATTTTATGAACACCTGCGAGATGAAGCCGATCAGAAAACAGGGCTGTCAAAATAATATTAAGCATTCATATTTTTTAAATGTTAATTTCATCATGGTTTTTAATCAAACCTGTGCAAGTACGTACTGATAACTTGGGTGGATTTTGTAGCAAACATACTATTGATATATATACGGGTATATTATTATTATAACCCAATTCAAATTGAACATAGGTTGATACTCAAATACTATTATAGTATGTTTATGATTTCGAGAAAATAATACGATGGTATAATTAATCCATATCAATTATTTGAAAACATTACATTCGCACTTTGCACAAAATTACAAACACATTCGAAGTTTGCCGCACACGTACAGACCACGTGATATTTGTTTACGCAAAATCGTCGCTTTTCAAAATGGCGAATTTGATTACCAGATTTTACTGCGATGAATCAGTATGTTCCTTTTTGTCTTTTTTTATTCGTAGGTTTGTTTACTATGTACACCGAGAAATTTCCATTTATAAACTCGGAAACGATTTTTACAGAAGAGTTTTGGAATATAATGCAACCAAAACTGGAAAAAATTCTATCATGGGTGTTGACTTCCTGAATTAGCTAACCCCAGGTCCATGCCACTACGTGAACCACAGTGGATATTAAGCCATTTCCACACTGGCAACAAGTTGCTGGCAACCTCATTAAATTTTACGATACTTACCATAATTGCTTAAGAAATTTTACAATAATTATCGTAAAATCTAACGAGGTTGCCAGCAAATTAACTTGTTGCCAGTGTGGACCCGGCATTAGATGCACAAAACTTAAATAATATATATTATAAATAAAAATTTAAAATTATAAATATATATTATGATTTATGTCTTCGACAGCCCTGATGAAATAAATGTGAAATATGAGTCGGATCAGTCACAGAGCAAATTTATTAACACAAACAACTTTGACACGACCTTTTTATATTAACTAGTAGACCAGATATTATGGACCACATGTTAAAAAATCATATTTTCAATTCTCAAGGCCAATTCTGTAGAACGTCCTCTTAAGAGGATCTACGAATAAAAAAAGACAAAAAGGAACATACTGATTCATCGCAGTAAAATCTGGTAATCAAATTCGCCATTTTGAAAAGCGATGATTTTGCGTAAACAAATATCACGTGGTCTGTACGTGTGCGGCAAACTTCGAATGTGTTTGTAATTTTGTGCAAAGTGCGAATGTAATGTTTTCAAATAATTGATATGGATTAATTATACCATCGTATTATTTTCTCGAAATCATAAACATACTATAATAGTATTTGAGTATCAACCTATGTTCAATTTGAATTGGGTTATAATAATAATATACCCGTATATATATCAATAGTATGTTTGCTACAAAATCCACCCAAGTTATCAGTACGTACTTGCACAGGTTTGATTAAAAACCATGACGAAATTAACATTTAAAAAATATGAATGCTTAATATTATTTTGACAGCCCTGTTTTCTGATCGGCTTCATCTCGCAGGTGTTCATAAAATAATAATAATTCTCCGCGCGGCAGAAATTATCAGTAATAATAATAATATTTCTTGAAATAAAATCTCCGATGATTAGTGATTTTTGCGAAAAGATCGATTTAAATTGACGTAGTTACGACGCCGAGGTCCTTTTTATACTGAATTATATTTGAACGGCGGGCTCTTCAGCGGGCCCTTAACGCCCGCCTCGTCTGTTGAAATTGACACAATTTTATCGAGTAGAATAATATGATGTATTTCCATACACTCAATTACAACATTTGCAATATCCTCTCTACGTGTTTGACATTTGAGTGGCAATAATCCTACAAGTTCTTCTTTAGGACCTGTAGGTAGATGAAATAAATCGTACAAAACGTGAAACTTGTGTGTATCATTTATGTCACAAGATTCGTTAACTGCTATTGATAAAGCTGAAACCAATAAGATCTCCGACTTGCTGGTTGGATAAATTCGAAGATATTTTGACTGTTCTATCTTTCACTGTTTTAGCCCATACGTGGTCATTTGTGGCCGAGCCACACCCAAGGGGCCAAAGAGTCACATGTGGCTCGCGAGCCGCGGTTTGCCGACTACTGAGCTATACATTTGTGGAAGGAAGTGTATTATTTATAATATAACTCATCCATCAAAATCAAAACATTCTCTATGTCAAGACAGCTGGAAATATCGATGTGCAATAACATTTTAAAACTCGTTTCTTTATTAGCAATGAATAGTGTAGGAATAAATATTTGTTTATGATTTTTTATACTTAGTTTAACTTAATTTATTTACATAATAACTCCTAGTGGACAATTAACTAGATTCCTATATGTAATTATTGTATTTATTTTATTTATTTAGAAAAAGAGTATTACGGCATTACAGCGATTGGCCAATGCGCCATAATACATAATAAATACAAATATGTAAAAATATCTTAATTACAAATAACAACTAATATAACAAGAAAGTAGAAAAGACAGCATGTGTAAATATTAAAGAAACGTGATAATATATACAATTATAAATTTAACCTATTTAATACGTCCACAAACATTATATAGTTAATAAAAAACAAATCAACCTTTATGGTGCCATCAATCATGAAACAATTAACATCTGTCCTGCGACGAGGTATCTTGAAGACCGTGGAGCTACGAGTGATATTGGTGGGAACATGAAAATTAATATTTGCCAGTATATACGGATTGTAAATGAACCCACGAAGAGGTAAAAAGAAATGCTTTAAAAGAACAACCACACTTCGGGTAGACAGGGATTGCATTGATAGCATACCCAGAAGAAAACGAGTCGGGAAATTCATTTTATTATCATTATCATAAGGAAAGAACCCGTATGTTCTTAAGTAGAGAAATCTAAGAAATCTATTTTTATTAATACTGGTATGGAGATAGATACCTCTTCTGTTCAGATTAACTTTGAAAAGATATGAGTATGAAAGTACACACGTGAGTCGGCTTTGGGAACATCTAACGTCTGCAGTGTGATTAGTAACACGAACCATTTTTTTAAACATACCGTGAAATGGGGTGATATTAGACCATACTATTTTCAAAACTTTTTGCACATAGGTAATTATTTTTTACAACGTTTTTATTAGGTCGTATTCTTGTTTGTCCGGTGGTTGTTTATCCAGTACAAATCTTGCAATCCATTTTTAACTAACTTCCCGACTAGCTAGACATTTGAAACTTTTAGATTATACCAGAACACGATGCCAATGCATTCTTTTAATACGTTTAGCCATCTTTAAGTAGAATTGAATTCATTTTCAGTTAATTCTGTTTTGTATGAAAAGTTATTTCGGAAGAAATCCGTAAAAAAGTAAAACACTATTATTGGTTGCTAGGGGTCTGGGGTCCTAGCAGCTAAATTATTAATATGTACGTGCGTTACTATGGAAATCAATATGAAATGTCAAAATGCCATTTCAGTATTCTATGTTTATTCAGTATTTCTATAAAGTACACATTTTTTGATCGTTTCAGCTAGTCAAGCCAAGTGTATAATGATTCAACAGAAAATTTAAAAATGTTGTATATAAAAAGTTATTTTTATCTTGTAATTATTTCCCCTCAATTTGATGTTATAAATTTGGTGTTATATCATGATTATTGTTTTTCAAAAATATATTGCATTTTTAATGCTTGCAAATATCGAGTATAAGTTCTTTTGATTCGGTACCAATACGTTTTCTTTCGATGTGACAACCCTATCCGCAGATACCGCGAGGGACTTGTAAAGTATGAATGGTTGGCGCGAATCTACTGTCTTCTTGGCATTGTATCGTACCGCCGGGGTTCAGTGGCGTTCTTGTACTTGGAAAAAGTGCCGCCCGTTTAAAATTATGAGAATGCGAAATATTGATGTGCGGCAGCTTGGTGTCTCTCGCACTTCTCTATTCATTCCCCTCACCATGAAAATACTTATTTGACTTTTTTTTATTTTGTGTGTGCTGTAAGTCATTTAGATATGTTAATATTTCACATTATAAGTCGTAATGCGAAGAAGAAAAAGAATAAAAATAACTTATTTGGACACATATACAATGGTGACGAAACAATCACGACGATGACAGTAAAATGGAACTAAAAATATCCCAACTCAATGGGAAAAATCGTTTTTATCAAGGAAGTGAGGAATAACACAAACGTCCTCCAAACAACCTGCTCCGCACCACACACGGTCTTAATCGAGCGTATCACGAGGCCATACCCTTGGATGTGAAGCATCAACAGTTGTTTACGCCTGGGAATGTCTCAGGAGCAGATACCCAAGACAGAGATCTGTACGCTCTCAAGTGAGCTTTGAGTGAGTTTACTGAAAGACATAATTTAATAAAAAAAGAGCCATGGGAGAGAAAATCACGGAGACTTACAGAAATAAATGAATTTAATGATAATATATAAGATACAAAAAACAAAGCTACAATAATAATAATACGTATGTACTAAAAAGAAACTACTATCACAATCCAACATGAGCGCCGACGCCAAGCATCAAGTTAGACTTGTCGTGCTCTATGTTGTCATTTTGTCATTTGTAATTTCGTTGTTTCTTATCGGCTATTTGACACGTAATGGAATACAATATACATAATAATTCACTCGCGTATTTTGGAGCGATCAAGATAAAAAAAATAAGGAAACGTTCAAACATATAACTTTTTCATGCTGGGCGAATGCTTAACCCATTATGCTACCTATACAAACGTATTTTTTAACACCTAAATACACTGCACAATACAGAAAATGTTAATGTAGTTGAGGAGCGCATTTATAAATCACCCTTCGCTATGTGTGGGGGATAAACCTGAATAAAGAAAACCATTTTTACAGAAGAAGTAATTGATCACGTAGGTTGTAGGTAATTAACAAGTGCATACAAATTAATTTTTTCAGAACTTTATAATTTAAAAACCATAACATGTGGTTTCTGATAGGTAAGTGAAAACCCAGCATACATTGAAGAAAAAGACTCGTTTAAGCAAAATAGTCGTTTGAAAAAGTATCGAAAATAGTAAGTGCACATTAAAATAAGACTGACTTGAAAACTTACTCCAACACTTAATTTGACACTCCTTAATGAGCTAGTCGAATCCCCACGATGCGCCACTGCGTACCACCAGTGGATTACCGACGCAACTATGGCTAGCTGGTAGGGTATTGGTTAGATCACTGGTGGAGAACCTAGGCACGCGAGATATTTTTGCATGGCACGCGAATGTTTTATTTTGAAGAGAAAAAAAATACCCATAATAATAATAAATGACAGGTCGCATAAAAAATAGCAGGCAAAATATATTCTTCAATAATAAGCATTACGTTTAATGTAAATATACAATTGCACCTATAGGCCGGTCCTTAGGCTTTATGGGTAACATGTAATATTATCGCACTAAGCTAATCAGGCGGCGGGGGAAACCGCGCTGCGAATTTATAATTTTAATCGATTTACAATGCTTGGACTACTGTAGCGAGTGAATGCCTGATCTGAACGGAGCAATTCTGGTGTCAATTTGTGCTTAAAGAACCTAACTAAGTAACACAGTAACAAATATTTTCATTTCTACACACAAAAATGGCTGTACCAAAAGAAACAAACTAATTAAATTAAATAAACTAAACAGTACTAATTCTGGCAGACAGTTTCAAAATTAGTGG
This sequence comes from Rhyacophila brunnea, assembly GCF_057557595.1. NCBI lineage: Eukaryota > Metazoa > Arthropoda > Insecta > Trichoptera > Rhyacophilidae > Rhyacophila > Rhyacophila brunnea. Next base: position 20,555,014 of record NW_028232904.1, on the reverse strand, counting down.
ACCGAAATGTACGGCGTAATTGAAAAAAAATGATAAAGCTATATATTGTATACTATGTTCTGTGAGTGGTATCTAGAAAATCATCATTTTGAATTCTTTTTTTTTTTAGACCATGTCCGAGGTAGAGGTTTGTATTAACAGATTTTGTTTTTACGAGAAATGGATGTCAGCCACTTGCTCAACCTATTAGGTCCATACCCTGACTCACACACATATTGAAAAACAATATCTGTACTTGCCAGACCCAGGATTCGAACCTGGGACCCACGGCATGATAGTCCAACGCTTATGCCGCGCGGCCACCGTGGGCGTTTTTTGAATAGAATGCTTAAAAACTGCTCGGCACGTCAGTCGAAAAATAATATTTGAGAAATTTCGGCACGCGTGCGTAAAAAGGTTCGCCAACCCTGGGTTTTATTATACAAAGTATACATACTAAAATAGGTATGAATATTACATCGTATAGTTGTTTAAATGAAGAGCAATATAGAATTTTGTATGATTTTAGCTAAAAGAAAAAAAAACCGCTATCTTTAGACCAGACAACCTTTTTCTCAAACACACCTGTGCACATAAAGAAAATTTAAATATTTTTGGCAATTAATTTATCGATCCATAAATTTTATAATAGCATACATATTAAGTATTTAACCTTATATAATATGAGTATGTAACCTTTTCTAAGCCGGCTTTAAAAATAATAAGTGTAGAATTCGCAGCCTTGCAAGGAATGGTTGTAAGACATTCGCTCGCCAACCTTTATTACTTTGGCTAAACACTTTTTTTTAAATCTCGAGAACCTCCTACCTTACTGACACAAATCCAGAGGGGGTAATAAATGCAAGCTAGGCCAAGTGCCACCATTATTAGCAGTCTCAAAATACCACCCCTTACTATTTTTAATTATTTTTTTATGAAAATTCTTTACATACCTAGACCTAGGTAGGTACGTACTACAATTATTTTTTTCTGGGTGGCTACCTCAAAAGGCGCTACTAAATGCCACCGTGCGGTTGCTGCGGCTTCCTATTTACTATACATTAAATGAGACGCGTACATACTACGCGCTTGAGTACAAAAGTGGCGCTACCGTCCGAGGCTCACGCGTATGCCGACGTTTTCGGTTCTGTCGAATGGCGATTCTAAAAAACGACGATTTTTAAGTGCCCTAAACGGATAACTAACCACACTCAAATAGTATCTTTAAAATATTTTTATATTATCTACTAGACGAACCGAGTGGTCCACTGCCATACTATTTATTGATAACGTACTTGCAAGCAAGCAGAGTTTGGTATTCTATAATGACTGAAGAGTATAAATAAGTTATTAGTTATTGTTGTTTAGAATTGACTGTCACATTTCCAAACGTCCTAATGTATTATGATATTATTATACACACAGTTGACGTCCCGTGGGGGTAGGCAGATTGAGCGTCGCTTGGGGGCGGCAGTTACTCGAAGGGCGGCAAATCGAGGAGAATCATTTGGAATATTTAGTGCTGACAACGCGACTGGCGCGTTTGCATTTATTAGTTGGCCATTAGATATAATTAACATGATATTTAAATATGGTAATTAATTAGTAATTATATGGTCAGCAGTAAATGTATTAACTTAGTAATAACAAAAATATCTTTTCATTAATAAATTCAGCTCACTGGTTTTTTCGGGTTCGCGATATCTGGCTTACTGCCGTTGCCCTTCGACGTCATTGATGACCATAAACGACACGGGCAGATTTGCGAATAATTAGTCTGATATTTTGTTAGTAATGCTAGATACTGCACTCATGAAAGGATGATAAAAAATGGGGCGGCATTTTATCTAGGGAAGTCACTGTATACACAGAAGAAGTTTACTTACTTTGATCGTCACATCCAATTATTAATAACACAGAACCACTAAATCAGATGAATTCCAAGGTCTCCAAGATACGTTAAAATAATCTAAAACTAAGAATACTCCGACAAGTGAACACGACAGATCCGTCAGTATGCGCACTATATAGACAATGACAGGCAATGACAGGTCATCCATATACAACGAGATCGGGCGGAAAAGTAGGACCAGTCGTGAATGTATCGGCTTTCCTCTTCAGTCGGCAATGGAAGGACTCATTAAAAAAAACGAACAGAAAGTGGATAAAAATTTTGGGAAACACTGATTGAGTGAAAACGACCATAAACAATAAATATTACGCACCCACCACTTAGTTATAGGTTAGTTTATGGTAAAAATATGACAAAATATGCAAATCATACCTCTATTTTCTAAAAACAATATCAATAGAAGGTATATCTCAGATCTGTGTGAACGTACGATTTCAAAATCGTAAAATATAGGTCGTTTCAAACAAATATTCAACTAACAACGTTGACGTAGCCATGAATTTGTGAAAAGTTGTGAAAGACATTTTTTGTTTGTATTGCCCAACGTAGTCGATAAGTCAGAACGTGGTATACACATTTTTATAAAATACGATATGAGTATCAAGCAGTGGCGAAGAATGGTGGTAGGCAACGTTCCCTCTAATTTTTCTATTGTGTGTGCGGATCATCAACGCATCTGAGCAGTGGCGTAACTAGGGGTGGTATCACCACCGTCACCCGGTGCGGTAAATTTCCCCTCCCCCCTCCACAAACATACACATACAAAATTTTTCATTAAAACTTATATTTTTAAGGTATTTATTAAGTAAAAAACACTGCTTTTTGGCACTCACGAACACTTTTACTGTTTAAAAAATATTGTAAGTACTGTGATGTTTTTACAATAAAGACTACTATGAGACTGTACTGACAATGTTTCTTGGAAGTTAAAATATGTCAAAGACTAAGAAATGTAGAGGACGCGGACATTGATAAACACTAAAACACGTATCTTATTGTCGTATACTTTGGCACGTGATAGAACGGGACGAATATAGTGATCCCGCTCAACGTAGAATTATTTCACTTGCGTGCTCGCGTTAGTCGCACTTGACCTTCGCTTTCCGAGAAAGGAGTCGAAGAATTGTGCATATTGTGATGATTTCGTGCATTCGAGTAAAACTAAAATCTGGCAAAGGAAACTTTCTTTTACAATATTTTTGTGTGAGGACTGTGCGGGGGACGAAAACATGTGTGCGGACACATTTTGATAGGTGTGCGCGTGCACAGGGGACATTGGAGGTAGGATGTGAATATCTGACAAATAATAGTGCACACTAAACTTTATCAGCCATATCTACTTATTTGTTTTCATTGAACTAAGAATACAAATTTGCAGATGGTATTGGTTAGTTTTTAAAATTCAATTAAAACCTGCTTAAACCCAATCATAATAGTTTAGGTATGCTATGGGTGATCCGACAAAAATATCGCACACTTTTTCAATACTTATTTGTTTTTGTTGAATTATGAATACATATTACAGAATATTATGGTGTTACAAACCTAACAAACATACAAAACCATAATCGATAAAAAATATTTAAACTTGTGTATGATTTAATGGTATAATTATATTACAGATAAACGAATATTTTTTGACTATTATCTAATTACTATGGTTTGGATTACGCAGGATTTAATTTTATTTAAAAATCTAACAAACACTATCTACACATTGCAGTTTTAGTTTAATGAAAACAAATACGTTTGACTGATAATATTTAGTGTGCACTATTTATGTAGAATCTCCACCCTTCACCACTGGTATCAAGTGTCGTATCAAGTGATTGAACTGTAAATCAGGAAGCTAGCAAGACAGCCTTTGCTACATAGTGGGCGAAAGGAGGGAAATAATTATTGAATAATAACAACAATATTACTTCTAGATATTTACATATTCGTACGTAGCTATTTCACTTTTTTTTTTTGATCGTTTGATTCAAAACATTTACTCAGGTTTGATGATTTTAAAGTCCATAGTAAAGTTCCCTACATCTACATATGTCAGGTTCCATGACAAAACCGAACATGACAAAACAGAAAATGACAAAACAGAAAATGACAAAACAGAACATGACAAAACAGAACAGTGACAAAACAGTACAACGATAAATATAACTATGACCTTTCAGGAAAAATATAAATTTTATATTGAAATTGTCCTATATCTATTACGTTGATAGATTTTTAATAGCACAGATTTTCAATACGCCATAATAAATCAAATTATATACCTAATTTTTGCATTCCTAATCGCTAGAAAGCCTCAAATAAACGGGCCTTAATCGTAATCAATATAATATGTTCAAAATGATTGGGTGCCTAGGTAAAACGAAATAATGACCTAACCTAACCTAAATAGATTCCACAAAAATTAATGTTTTATTTTTTCCCTAGCTGTTCTGTTTTGTTGTCACTGTTACAACATATTAATATGTATAGCATTTGCCATTGTTGGTTTCCAAGGGCGTTGAATGGCAACGGGAGTAAACCAGGCATCGCGTAACCCGACAAAAAATACAGTCATGTTAAACCTTCTAATTTTTTAGTAAATAAAATTTAGCTAATTTAATTTCTTCAATCACAACAAAGGTGAAATTCGGTGCGGCCACCAGATGTTTCCAAAGAACTGTCAATGTCAATTGTGCGGCCACAGTTAAATTTCACGTAACAACCACTGATCTATAGTAATATTCAAATAGTACCTACCGAAAGAATGGAATCGGAGATAGGTAGTCATAATATATCCCGGTTTCGACAGAATACTTGGCCCATTACGTTGAACGATCATTTTGTCTACTTCTTCTTTTTGATGACGAACGGCATGGGTTTTTTTTGAACGACAACTTTCCTGAAATTTGCCGCCTTTATCAGTTTAGTCCGCTTCGCCTTCCTCTCGTGGTCCAGCGTCACTTGCGAAGCGACCATTATGAAAACAGTCGCGAATACCCCTCCATCCATTTTAAAATTACTTTCCCATCCGAAATATTAAATATTATGACACTGCACGTAGAATAAAATAAATAATCGATAATATTTTTTTTTTTATAGCGACAACACTGATCCGAGGTCAATCAACGAACACACCGGAAGTCTCGCGACACGTGAACATTCGAATTTCGAAATTAAACAAAATAAAAATGGCCGACGTTGACTTCAGCTGTCACAATATCTTTACATGTCGCATTTTATGCGGTATAAACACAATTGTAATAATTTTAACACTGTTTTTTTTGCTAAATGGCAGAAAAACGTATGCGAAATGTGACGCGGATCACTCAGAACTAACTGAAACACAAACAAAACACTGTATTTTTTGCTAGGAACGAATCGTAAACATTTTTCTTGTATACATTCTTGATTAGCGTTATATAAAAAACGTTCGTATGAAAATATGAACAGAGCAAACGTTAGTAAACCGGTCTATGAACGTAATTTGTTCGCGATGCTATTAGAAGCAGCGTGTTGCCATCACGTACGTACTTATGATGGTAGGCATCCAAGAGGCTCTCGAATTCTTGGAATATTTTTATAAATTCCTGATGATGTCTTTGGCTGGCAATGCAATGATGAGTTTTGTATTCATGTCGTTTGATTAACAGAGCGATACAATTATACATGCGAATGCCGAATTACATTATATCCAAACCGCGACACCAAACATACATAATATAGAAACGATTACAAGTAAGCATACGTGAGGAGAATATTTGAAGAAATTACATCATTATATTATGGACATTAATGATACAATTCACAGGTAAGTACTCGTATATAATTCATTATTATAATATAATATCAGGCATTGTCGAGGAGTGGAGGTAGCCTGTTAAGATTCGACATAAACAGTGCAAACTAAACTTTGTCAGTCATACTTATTTGTGTTCATTGAACTAAGAATACAATTTGCAGATAGTGCTTGTTAGTTTGTAAAATTCAATTAAACCCTGCCTAAAGCCGCGTTGACACGGTCCAAGTACGATCCAAGTACACTTGGACCGACTGCCATCCAAGCGCACTCGTATAGGACAGCTTCATACAAATTTCTCCTATCCAAGCTAACTTGACTGAGTAGGACGCGGTCCGAGTAGCTTGGATAGGTATAATTAGTATGGTCGCTTGGATGGCACTCGGTCCAAGTAGTGTACTTGGATCGTACTTGGACCGTGTCAACGCGGATTAAGCCAAGTCATAATAGTTTAGGTATGGCAATGGTCGATTCGAAAAAAATAGTGCACACATTTTTAGTCATATTTATTTGTTTTCGTTGAATTAAGAATACATATTATGACAGATGATGTTGGTTAGTTTTCTAAGATACATTAAGCCCTGCCCAAACCAAACCATAATAGATAAAAATATTCTTCTATCTATAAAATATTTACAATATTGTATAATTTAATGGTAGGCATCTACAATTTTAAATATTTTATAGATACTTACACAATTTTTTTTACTATTATCTATTAAAGCTTGGTTCACGCAGGGCTTTGCAATTTGTAGTCTTACTTCAATGAAAACAAGTACGTATGACTGACTAAGTTTAGTATGCACTATTTACGTCGGATCTTAAAAGCCGACCTTCACCCCTCGCCACATGAAGACATGTTTAGGATAAAAATTAGAGTAAGATGAAATAGATTGAGACGTAAGCGCCGAGTTCACTGCCGTGAAGCCACTAAATCAATGGTCTTAAAAGAAACGCTTTAAAACATTTTGATAAAAGATCTTTGTCAAAGATCGTTTATAGTCGAACACCGGCAAATATACATATTTGAGAGAAGAGTCCTGAGGAAAAAGAAGAATCTTTCGACGTGTTAAAGAAAAAAACTATTTGGAGATCGAGGTCGAACGATGAGTTACACTCAGGGATTTCAGAAATAATGGCAATTGAAATATATAACGGGTAAGGCGATAGCAGGTAACCGACTCGAGTAAGGAAGAATCCGGGTTAAACTTACACCCGTGTTAATAATATTTTAGGTCGAATACTGAAAACTGCTCTCGGTTTATGCATTTACGCTCATTTAATGTTGGTGTATTACACACACCATTGCACGTGCATAATGCGTGCTTCATTTTCATAGGACACTCACACATTCAAAATCCTGCTTCACCACGCGGCGTATTGAATATGGCCTATCGGTATTCTATTTATTATCTGTTCTGTGGTTACACTCGTTGTATTAGGGTGAAAGGATTATTTATTGGATCATATAAAAATGCAAACTCCAATGGATCAGGAGTATGCCAGAGGAACTATCACTATTCGGACTATAATATATGAATATACCTAGTGTGGGAAAGACAGACTCTTGGTAATTAGAAAACTGGGGTACTAGATCGTCCTGAATGAAGAACGTTTCTGGGGGGGGGGGGGGGGGGTGACAAGACCCTTCAGGGGTTGTAAATTTAAAAAAAGGTGATATTGATTTCAATTTTATGTAGAGAGCTGGAGTTAGCGAGTTGAATATTATAAGATCGTCATAATCGAAAAAAATCATATCGATAGAAATTGGTATCTTGTCGGACCGAACATTATGGGTACATTGGTAGGACCGCGTTACAAACAATTGAGTGCGTGAGTGGACACATTACGTGGCTGGGACATAACGTGTTTCGTGTACCCTTGTGGCACATTTTCAAGGATTTCGTCACCGTGGCCGACCCTGCAGCATGTGCTACAAATGCGATTTACACGCAGCAGGTCTTACATGGTGGGAGGTGCAAGACATGGCGATGGACCGAGGAAAGTGACGTGAGCTTGTGTTTGCTCTATTCTCCAATTCTGGGGCGTAACATGTTGAAGTAAGTACCGCGATATCGATATTCCGGAATTTTCTTACATTTCACATGCACACGTGAGCATTGGTAGGACACAACGTTTGAAACAAGAATGATAACCTAACCTAACCAAACAAATAATCCAGTATATCGGCTATTTTCAAAATTTGTTTGCCGCTAGCTTCCTGTAAACCGACAAGAACCATTTTTTTTATTTATTATAGTTTGGTTTAGGCAGGGCTTAAGGGGGGACATGCTCGTCGAAGGTCAAAATTGAGTTTTTATTGTATATTCAAACCATGATCCTGGACACTCCTTAAACGTTGTAGATGATCTATTTATATAATTTTGAAGCCTTATTATTCTTTATAGTTATTTTAAACATTTGATGACTGCATGAAGTATTTTTGTTACATAAAATAGTATTCTTTTAAACCTCTCGCTCTAATGTTTTAGAATATAGTCATATTTCGGTACATAACTGTGCAGTGGTGTTAAGATTTTTTACATTTATTAATTTTTAAACGCATTTATAAAACCATTAGCATAATTTATTACGAGATAATTTTTGTAAAATATTCACGATAAAAAATTATATTGATAATCTCTGTGATCCCAAATTTGACAAGAATTAGGCATTTTATTATTCAAAAAATTGGCAAGATTAACACATTTGAAGATGATTCTAAAGATACTTATTATAAGCTATGTCTTTGACCATTCAAGTGTGATAAACATTTTATGAACAATGATTGCTTTATAATAATTATTGACCTAAGAATAAGGTAGTGTTTTTTTGAAATACGCCATTTCTTTTGTCATTCCCTAGTGGTTAAGCTACAACATACGGCCGTAGTCATAAATTGAAAAACTATAATTAAAGTAGGGAGTAAAATGATATTAACGCGCGTGTTTGAACATGTACCGTTTAAAAAAAAATAAAAAAAAATTCGGTTAAGTACATGTTCAAACACGCGCGTTAACATAATTTTACTCCCTACTTTAATTATAGTTTGTCAATTTATGGCTACGGCCGTATGTTGTAGCTTAACCACTAGGGAATGACAAAAGAAATGGCGTATTTCAAAAAAACACTACCTTATTCTTAGGTCAATAATTATTATAAAGCAATCATTATTCATAAAATGTTTATCACACTTGTATGGTCAAAAACATAGCTTATAATAAGTATCTTTAGATTCATCTTCAACCGTGTTAATCTTGCCGATTTTTTGAATATTAAAATGCCTAATTCTTGTCAAATTTGGGATCACAGAGATTATCAAAATAATTTTTTATCGTGAATATTTTACAAAAATTATCTCGTAATAAATTATACTAATGGTTTTATAAATGCGTTTAAAAATTAATAAATGTAAAAAATCTTAACACCACTGCACAGTTCTGTACCGAAATATGACTATATTCTAAAACATTAGAGCGAGAGGTTTAAAAGAATACTATTTTATGTAACAAAAATACTTCATGCAGTCATCAAATGTTTAAAATAACTATAAAAGATAATAAGGCTTCAAAATTATATAAATAGATTATCTACAACGTTTAAGGAGTGTCCAGGATCATGGTTTGAAAATACAATAAAAACTCAATTTTGACCTTCGACGAGCATGTCCCCCCTTAATGAATTAAAAAAAACGAACCAACAATATAATATTATGTAATATGTAGGTATGTATTCTTAATCCAACGAAAACAAATAAATACGAATCAAAAAGTGTGTACAATACTGTCCTACCTATCGCCCAAAGTATATCAAAACTATAATGGTTTGGTTTAGGCAGTGTTAAGTTGATTTTTAAAAACTAACCAACACCAGTTGTAAATCGTAGTGTTAGTGCAATAAAAACAGATTCGTATGACTAACACAGTTTAATGTGCACTATTTATGGCGGATCTTAACTGCCTACCTCCACTCTTCGCTACTGATAGCAAGTGTCGTATATAAATAAAAGTAACTATGCCAAAGTACAGCACTAGAAGCCTCTGCCAAACGAATGGGTTTACAAATAAACGAGGAAAAACTAAATACATGCCTGTCAATGTCACACCACGAGAAGTCGCACCAAAGTTAGATATTGGTGCATACAAGTTTGATACTGTCGACAGTTCCATATACCTTGGATCTCTTGTAACTCGACATAATCATATTACAGAAGAAATCAACAAGAGAATCATGTCTGCGAATAAATGCCACTTTGGCCTGTTAGGACATTTTAAGTCCCGCATACTATCTCGCCGAACTAAAAGCACTCCTTACAAGACACTTGTAAAGCCAGTGCTCACATACGCATCGGAAACCTGGACATTAACTCTGCGAAATGAACGAACCCTGAACATCTTTGAAAGAAAAATTCTCCGCCGTATATATGGACCGATCAGGGATGGCACCAATTGGAGGAGAAGATATAATGCTGAGCTCTACGGGCTGTACGAAGATTGCAGCGCAGTTCAATCAATTAAGATTGTGAGACTGCGATGGCTAGGTCATGACGTGCACCGTATGAATGACAATGAACCGGCAAAGAGAGTGATGTCCAGCAATCCAATAGGACGTAGAAGAAGAGGGAGGCCAAAGATTCGCTGGTTGGATGGAGCTGCCAGTGACTGCCGTATTCTGGGGGTACCAAATTGGAAAGCGGCCACACTGGATAGGGACAGGTGGAGGGAGCAGTCGGAGGAGGCCAGGACCCACACCGGGTTGTCGCGCCCCTGATGATGATGATGCCAAAGTATCGTAGGATCGGTCAAATAGTATGTGTCGATAGATAATTTTTGACGTCCCCAGTTGAGAGTATTACTAATAAGATAAGCAATCCTCGTAAAAAAATACTCTGGATTAGGAAGGCACATACATAATGATATTATAATACTTATATAAGCGTAGGTATGTATTGATATCTAATCAAATTGAAATCAACTTTCACTCTGATATAAAGAAAAAAATACATTCTTTTAGCATAATATAATATCACGTAACTTTTGCCGAGACATGGAAATAATCATTTCACCTGAAATATAGATACACGCGCACCTTAGGTTAATTCATTAAAAACATAATAATGTATTTATTAAACAATCTCATTTTATTATAATGCTCAGTGAAAATTGAATGTATTTTATTTAGCCTGGGAGAAGACATTCTTCAACAGATTTTAGAAAAGCAATGCCAAACCTTTTGCACGCGAATTTATCTAACGACAAATTACAACAGTTATAAATTAATATATCTAACACAATATATGTCAATAAGTTTCGATATTTATGGCAGGAGAAAATATAGAGTGGGAGGGGTGCCGAGCTAGACCATGAAATAATGGGAAGTGAGTAAGTGTAGAAGGTATTCTAGGCGTTCTTCGCCAAATTGGATAAATAGTCATTTTTATTAGTCAGGAAACACACTAAAATAAATATAAAATAAAATTCTAATCGTGAAATACCGCTGCTGGCGATTTTTATGATATTAAAGCAAATTCATGATGTTTATCTCATTTAACTGGAAGGCTAGAACCCTGTCAGCCCCCCCCCCCCCCCCCCCCCCCATCTGTGGGTGCCATGAGTTGCCAGTGGCGAAGTAAATAGTGCACACTAAACTTTGTCAGTCAAATGTATTTGTTATCATTGAACGAAGACTACAATGTGTGGATAGAGTTTGTTAGTTTTTAAATTTCAATTAAACCCTGCCTAATCCAAGCCATAGTAGATAATAGTTAGACAATATTCATTTATATATAAAATATCTAAAATTGCGCTATTAGAACAATACATAATTTTAGATATTTTATACATAGAAGAATATTTTGTATCGATTATGGTTTGTTTAGGCAGGGCTTAATGAATTTTAAAAAACTAACAAACATGACTGACAGAGTATTAATTGTATGAACTATTTATGTCGGTTCTTAGCAGCCTACCCCCACCCTTCTCCACTGCCTGATATTATATAAGTACGAGTAATATTTAAGATTTTTTTTAAATAAGTACTAACACTATCTGAAAACTGTCTTAGTTCAATGAAAACAAATACAATATGACTGACAAAGTTTACTATGCACTATTTATGTCGAATCTTAACAGCCTACCTCCACCCTTCATCACTTCAGGTATATACTTTTTAGGAGCATGCGTGATGTCAAAAGACATTTCTGTGTACATTCAGTATTTGATAATAAAATAATATGTATTAATTGAGTTAGTTAGCAAGTAAATACTTGGTAGAATTCCATTTTACAAGAAATGAAAATATAATTAATATTAAATTCTACAGGTTTTTAAAAAGGTTTGTCGATAGCTATTTGGGTTGTAACACCATTATCAAGACTATTCAGATAGGCCGTTTGCCTTTGCTTATTCATAATAAAATGTATTCTGTCTCTATATATACGTATAGTATTTAAGCAAAGGCAAACGGCCTATCTGAGTAGTCTTGATAATGGTGTTACAACCGAAATAGCTATCGATTAAAAACCTGTAGAATTTAATATTAATTATATTCAGAATGTTCGCATCTGTACAAAAGGTTGGATACATCTGATCAATTATGTTGCCAGTAAAATTAACAATGTTTGACATGTTATTCACGAGTTAGATTCCCATCATTCGCTTAAGAAAATGATTATATATTGTTTTCTACAACTATGCACGTTGAATTAACTTTTTGAATGAGATGTTATTTTGATAATAATTACGTAAACACCGGCAAAAGAGTGGAGGAGCCTGCAGCGATTACTTGACTCCGTGTGCCAACGGTCAACATCCTTGAACTGGCACCACGTCAAAAACAATTCAACATAATCGTCTGCAAAAGTTGACCGCAGCGGATAATTCGCACCATGAGTACTTTAGTGTATTAACTCCAGAAGTATAGTTTTGAGATATCAACATTATTTGAAGTTACAAATCATTTATATCTGTAATATTGCGGTAAGTTTAAGAACTTCATATGAGCTTAATACTTTAGTATATCAAATCAAAATAATACATTAATGCACCAAAATATACATCACATTGATGCATTACCATAGCCAGTGGCGCACCCAGGATTTAATATTGGGGGGGGGCCAAGGAGGAGACTGCAAATTAGTCCCATAGGCTCTTTTTCTTCTTCATATAATTATTTTTACATATTTTCACAATACACGGCGGTATAATTGTACAGTTTCTCCTAGTTTTTATTAAATTGGAGGCATAACGGCGGTAACCGTTGAGCGTGTCATCAGCGACTGGCGGATTGGAAGTGGCTAACAGCGACCATGCTGGACATGTGCGCCTAGTATGCTAAAACATTACTCAAATATTATCGGCTGTGCTCGCTTGGTCTAGAGAGCTACAATATTTATGCCGAATTCCACTGAAAAAAAATGTTCTTTTGACTTACACTACCACCGACTAGTGGGTGTAGTCGTTCTTTTCGCCGAATGTTTATCGTCGATTTTTTGTTTTTAATATTGAGGTTCCAAAATATTAATTGAAAATGGACAAAAAAAAGTATTAGTGCATTTAACTTATACACAAACCTACTCAAAACAACACAGCCTAATTTCTCGTTTATCGGTCTTTTGTCTATTGCACTAGCCAGCACCAAAAATATAGATCACATTAATGCATTACCATAGTTATGGCCCTCACAAAGGGGGGGCTAACAGGGCTCTAGCCTGGGGGCCCGGGCTTCGGAGGGGCCCGACGTGGCAGGCCAACCAGTTAAGTGAGATAGACACACCATAGATGTATAAGCTCTAATAGTAAAAAAAGGCGCTATAAAACGAAAAGAATTTTATATTATAATTACTTTTAGCATGTTTCCTGACTAATAAAAGCGACTATTTATCCAACATGGCGAAGGATCACATGTAACTTGGCTATCACAAAAATGGGTCGCGATCAGCGCTTCATAATATGATGCTGAGAGCCGACAATTCCAGCTAGTTTATTTAAAATACCAAAAATTGCTAAAAAAATACACGGAATACCCTTTATTTTCATTTCCACATTAAAAATACAGAGTTCCGCGGAGTATCATTTGGGAAACACTACTATAGAACATTACACTGCCCTTAACCTTAGCCCGTCAAATATCGTGGCCTGGGGGCCGGCTTCAGGATGTGGGGGCCATGACCATAGTATATCTTAATAATATAGTAAAGCAGTCAACTTCTTAAAATATTTCCAAAATACTTTAGTGAAGTAACTCAATTGCAACGCATCTCACACTTTGTTTGAGTTACTACGTTAAGGGGGGACATGCTCGTCGAAGGTCAAAATTGAGTTTTTATTGTATTTTCAAACCATGATCCTGGACACTCCTTAAACGTTGTAGATAATCTATTTATATAATTTTGAAGCCTTATTATCCTTTATAGTTATTTTAAACATTTGATGACTGCATGAAGTATTTTTGTTACATAAAATAGTATTCTTTTAAACCTCTCGCTCTAATGTTTTAGAATATAGTCATATTTCGGTACATAACTGTGCAGTGGTGTTAAGATTTTTTACATTTATTAATTTTTAAACGCATTTATAAAACTATTAGTATAATTTATTACGAGATAATTTTTGTAAAATATTCACGATAAAAAATTATTTTGATAATCTCTGTGATCCCAAATTTGACAAGAATTAGGCATTTTATTATTCAAAAAATCGGCAAGATTAACACATTTGAAGATGATTCTAAAGATACTTATTATAAGCTATGTCCTTGGCCATTCAAGTGTGATAAAAATCTTTTGAATAATGATTGCTTTATAATAATTATTGACCTAAGAATAAGGTAGTGTTTTTTTGAAATACGCCATTTTTTTGTCATTCCTTAGTGGTTAAGCTACAACATACGGCCGTAGCCATAAAATAACAAACTATAATTGAAGTAGGGAGTAAAATTATGTTAACGCGCGTGTTTGAACATGTACCTAACCGAATTTTTTTTTTATTTTTTTTAAACGGTACATGTTCAAACACGCGCGTCAATATTATTTTACTCCCTACTTCAATTATAGTTTGTCAATTTATGGCTACGGCCGTATGTTGTAGCTTAACCACTGGGGAATGACAAAAGAAATGGCGTATTTCAAAAAAACACTACCTTATTCTTAGGTCAATAATTATTATAAAGCAATCATTATTCATAAGATGTTTATCACACTTGAATGTTCAAAGACATAGCTTATAATAAATATCTTTAGAATTATCATCAAATGTGTTAATCTTGCCGATTTTTTGAATAATAAAATGCCTAATTCTTGTCAAATTTGCGATCACAGAGATTATCAATATAATTTTTTATCGTGAATATTTTACAAAAATTATCTCGTAATAAATTATGCTAATGGTTTTATAAATGCGTTTAAAAATTAATAAATGTAAAAAATCTTAACGCCACTGCACAGTTATGTACCAAAATATGACTATATTCTAAAACATTAGAGCGAGAGGTTTAAAAGAATACTATTTTATGTAACAAAAATACTTTATGCAGTCATCAAATGTTTAAAATAACTATAAAGGATAATAAGGCTTCAAAATTATATAAATAGATCATCTACAACGTTTAAGGAGTGTCCAGGATCATGGTTTGAAAATACAATAAAAACTCAATTTTGACCTTCGACGAGCATGTCCCCCCTTAAAGCAAAAAATTCTGAATAAAACTGCATTACTAACTACAAAAATAAATGATAATTTTTGACTTAATACACTAAAGTACTCATGGTGCGAATTATACTCGCGTATACACTGGCATTATTAATTAGTATTAACTATATTCATATTGCCAAAACACGAACGATAATTAAAATAAATTATCTCAAAAAGTATATCGACGACACTTACTTTTTTAAATTAACAAACAAAATTGTTTTTTGATGATGTATGAAAGTCATGATTATTTAAGAGAATATATCGATGGCTTAGTGCAAAGATACTGTATGTCCAGTTTTGTCGGAATTGAGTTAGCATATCGTCACCGTTTTAGCAAAACCATCTATGTGCACTTTCTCAAATTGTGCAGGAGAAGGATAAAACTGAATAAAAAAATAATGTTACATTTAAACATTAAAATTATGAAGAATGCTTTATTATAATCAGAAAATGGTCTAAGATTATTATTTTGTTTACAAAAATCTTTTATTTTTAATACAAAAATAATAAAAATACAGTTTGTGATGTCACATAAGTTGTTTTGACCGTTTTGTAAATACACATAGTTTAATTTATTCATCAAAATGTGAATAATAATAAATTCATGAAAAACTGTTACATAAATAATAGTTGAAATATACATAGTGCGTTAGTGATAAATTGCAATATCATTTTATTAATTATTAATGCAATAGTGAGATGATATTATATTTATAAGTTCGTTTACTTTCTATTAGCAGGTTTAAATGTTAGGTTATCGTAGAAATAGTGGTGATCTTTCTCTATTACACTTTTTAATTCCTGAAGATGTATGTATTTCGACTGCGATATGTGCAATGATTCATTATATATATTACAAAGGCAGTCAAACGGTTGCACTGATAAAGTTGAGTTTGTAAAAGATTGTTCCATCTGGTAGATACTGTAACATTTTAATATCATATACAACAGGATCTCCGATTCGTTTTCCTGGTCTGATTGAACTTAATCCAGATTTAATCTTATCCATAATTCTTAAAAAATCAATGACATTAATTTTATAAGGTTGTTTTGGTCTTGCTAGCCGCATACGTGCTATATAATCAGATGGTGAATATATTGGAGGCTTAAAATACTTTTCTTAGGTGGCATGTGCACTATCGGCCTCTATCATGGTATGGCCTTTTTCCAGAAAAAGCTGTTGAATCTCGATGTTTTTTCTCTCTAAAGATATAACTTAGAGCAGTAGCGAATAATTTATTTCGGTTTTGATATCCACACCCATCCGATATTAGAATTATTTCATTGTATTGTCCTGCTTTCGATGAGATGAGACAAATTCATTAGAAGATACATTATGAAGAATGTATATGGTGAAATTGTTTAGTTGCAGTTTTTGTTTATAATACATTTGTGCCTGTGTTTTGGACATAGCAGCACACTTTGGAGATCCATTGTGATTACTAACCGTCCAGTAATACTTCTGGTACTCTCCTTCATTTCATTTTTGGTCTTCTAGCATCTTTTTTTTTTTTTAATAATGTGGCTATTGTATTCCATTTCTGAAACATTCTTCATTTTATAACTACAGCAGATGGCAGTGATGGCACACTGATCTTTACGTGGTTGGTGGATACTGATTTTTTGGTGGTAAATATACTGGAGTATATTCTGCTGCTTTATGACCATTTTCCAGAGACCATTTTTTATATTCATCATGCATTTGTATTTTGGATCGGAAACACGATTCCACATACACCCTGGAGGTATTTTCTCTGCAATAATGGCTGGGAACTTTGGAATTATATCCAACCATAATGTAACATTTTTCCACAAATCTCTCCGTTTTGATTTTTGGTTGCACTACCAATTATTTATCTTCAGTCAGATTCTTATTACCTGTCATTGTTGCTTTCAATTGGCCACTGTCATCGAGACGTTTGTAGTTGTTTATCCAACTTTTAAATTAATTCTCGCCTATACCCTATTGACCATGTAGGCATCTTCCAGAAATTATTGAATATTTCCTGTCTCTCTTTTTGAGAAAGCATCTTTCAAACCGTCGTGCAAGACCATACTGCATAGCATATAACATAGAAACAAAGTATGTGTAGCCAAACTGTAAAAAAACATAACACTCTCGATATCAAAATACCATCTTACTTATATGTTACTATTATAATAATAATATACACATAGTTGTTTTTGTGAACCGTGGTTTTTGAACCTTACACATAGCTGTTTTTTATTTTTTGAAATAACTTCGGAGCGAGTTTACCCAACACATAGATCATTTTACTGGCCTATAGAGAAAAAAATAAGGAATGACTTGGTATTTAAAAGTCATTTTTGATAAAAGTGACACATAGATGGTTTTGCTAAAACGGTGACGATACACAAAACATATTATGTCGGCCACATTATGCTATAAGAGTACCATTATTCACTAACTAGTTATCTAAGAAATAGGCGCACACACATGAAAATTGTTTAGGGAGGGGGCATTTTGGAAATATCGCACTTTCCAGGTACATTCCCCATACCCAGACACCCCTACGTTGAGTCAGCGAGGAATGGGGCCAGTCCGCTGAGTAGGCTGTTCGATAACAAATCATTTGGGCCATGATCATCAGTCATGAGGTCCTGACGAAAGATTGAAAAAATTGCCTTTACATCAAAATATCCAAAATTATGTACTTATGATTTAATGGCATACTTTTAGATAATTTCACCATTATTTTTTACTGTTATCTATTATGGTTTGGTTTATGTATGGTTTAATTGATTTTCAAAAACTAACTCACACTATCTGCAACTTTGTAGCTTTAGTTCAACGAATATAATTACGTATGACTGGATGTATCTATAGTCTAAGTATAATAATCAAGATTTAATAATGATGCATTCGTTATTGAATATACATGTTTCAATGGTATTCCAATTCAATTTCAATTTTCAATTTCAATTTTAATTTATTTTACATATTGTGGACATTACAAATTATAAGTTTAAGACGTTCACAACATGACATTTAGAAACAAATAAATATTATTAAAAAAGTATTATGTAATATTGTAATTATGCAATATTAAGTTATTCTATAGTATAAATGTGTAAATACAAAAAATATGAAGTATATAGGTACAAGGAAGTACACCGGATGAGTTAAGCAGACCCTATTTTAAGAATTTATAAAATAACGTCCACCTATACTCATTCTCACGTAGATGGAATATATCAACATCCGAAGCAATTTGGTTGAACAGAGTTATTGCTCTCCCAATTGGCATCACCAATGGCAGGTTAGTTCTGCTCCTCGGGAGAACAAACAACTGATGCTCCCGATTTCTAAGATAGTTATCAGGGACACACAAGTCAATATTACCAAGAATGGCAGAGTTCTCATTCACACCACGTATTAGTCGAAAAAAATACGTGGCCAAATATTGATATCTTCTAGCACTTAAACTACAGTATGTTAGCATACCTAAGAGAAAGTCAGTTGGATAAAGCCACGGATAGTATCCATATAACCTCAAATAAAGGAGTCTCAAAAATTTCTTTTGAACTCGCTCCACCATAAGGTCATATTTCAACTGATGCGGGGCCCAAACAATCGACCCACTCTCAAGCCGGCTTCTCACTAAGGAATTATAAAGAATTTTTAATACAGTAACATCCGAAAAGACCCGGGAAGTACGCAAGACGAAGCCCAACATGTGTACGTACCTACTATTTATGTCAGGATCTTAACAGCTTACCTCCACATTTCGCCACTTATAAGTAGAACATCATCACTACATCTGTGATCTGACGAATTTCGTATTAAACTTTAACAAAACTACATAGAAAGTAAAGGATTTTAATGATTTTGTTCATAATTTATGAAGCAGAACGCAATTTTGAAAAAAATAAACCAGACGGAACGATAGCTCTAACTCTAAGTAGTCTAAATATTTATCATCCATGTCCGGAAACTTGTACGTATGCAGTTCGCCGTATCACACTTCACCGTGAAATGTTGTATCGGAAATAATATGGCCGTATATTAAAGACTGTCCAACCTCTTTGGGTCGCATAGTACTGACATATATAACATGTCTAAATAAAACACGGTTCTTGTCTGTTTACTTTACACTTTGCTGGAAGCCAGAAGCAAACAAATTTTGAAAATAGCCGATATACTGGATTATTTGTAAGGTTAGGTTAGGTTTTCATTCTTGAATTCATAAATTTTGTCAAAATTAGCTATGAAAATTGAATTAATGTTCATACTGAATCTAATAAAATTGGAGACCGTATAGTATACCGTCATCTCTTTCCGATAAGAAAGCTCACGGCGAACTGTGCCACGGTGAAATGTTTTACGTTGAATTTACATGTAGGTATCTAACCTGGTAACCGGACAAAACAGAACAGCCAGGGGGAAAATGAAACATTATTTTTTTGTGGAATCTATTTAGGTTAGGTTAGGTTAGGTCATTATTTCGTTGTACCTAGTCACCCAATCATTTTGAACATATCACATATTGATTAAAATGAGATATCCTAAGCTTGCTGGCAACACCGAGTTAAGTCCCGTTTATTTGAGGCTTTCTAGCGATTAGGAATTCAAAAATTAGGTATATAATTTGATTTATTATGGCGT
The DNA here is from genome assembly GCF_057557595.1 of Rhyacophila brunnea. Taxonomy (NCBI): domain Eukaryota; kingdom Metazoa; phylum Arthropoda; class Insecta; order Trichoptera; family Rhyacophilidae; genus Rhyacophila; species Rhyacophila brunnea. The sequence goes on along the minus strand of NW_028232904.1, from coordinate 20,535,014 downwards.
ATTGAAAATCTGTGCTATTAAAAATCTATCAACATAATAGAGATAGGACAATTTCAATATTAAATTTATATTTTTCCTGAACGGTCATAGTTATATTTATCGTTGTTCTGTTTTATCACTGTTCTGTTTTGTCATGGAACCCTTGTTTGATCTTATCGTAGAAGGAACAGGACTCTATACAGAATATAATAATATTGTCACGCAGGCACACGGAGCAACATTGTGTGACATTCAACCACATTTTCTCTCTGTCACACGTGGATATTTGTCACCGGCGCGCATTTGCCCGCGATGATAAAGGTTAGATGGACAGAGAGAAAATGTGGTTGAATGTCACACAATGTTGCTCCGTGTGCCTGCGTGACAATATTATTATATTCTGTATAGAGTCCTGTTCCTTCTACGATAAGATCAAACAAGATAATAATATTTTTATATTTGGTATTGCGGAAGACAGATAGATTATAATTCATATCACGGTCAGTACGACAGCGACGCCGCTTGCATTTTTAATCAATTTCGAAGAAAATAAATCTAATATTCGACCCCAATCCATACCTGGATTAATTATAAATAAATAAACAATATTAATTTACTTACACACTACATTGGTCGAAACGACATTTTATTTTGTAATATCAGTGACGTCCCGTGGAGGTAGGCAGATTGTGCGTCGCTTGGGGGCAGCAGTTACTCGAAGGGCGGCAAATTAGGGCTCGAAATGGACCGGAGCGCCGTTCCGATTCATAAAATTCCCAAAATTATCGCTGTCTTGTGAAAAAATTAACCTGACTATATGAATTTGATAAGCCATATAACAAAGAATTTAACACACTTATTACCACGTTTTTCTTAGCTTGTATTCTTGTTTGTCCAGTAGGTACAGATTTTTTCTTGTGTGTCCAGTACAAATTGTTTCTTGTTTGTCCAAGATTTGTATTGGACGATTGAAGATTTTTAATTAACTTCCCGACTAGCTAGACATTTGAAACTTTTAGAATATATCAGAACACGATGCCAATACATTCTTTTAATACTTTTAGCCAACTTTAAGAAGAATTGAATTCATTTTCAGTTAATTCTGTTTTGTATGGAAAGTTATTATTGTTGGTTACTAAGGGGGTCCTAGCAACTAAATTATTAATATATACGTGCGTTACTATGGAAATCAATATGAAATGTCAAAATGACATTTCAGTATTCTATATTTATTCAGTATTTATATCAAGTACAATAAAAAGTTTTTATCAATACATAGAATTGTCAAGTTTATATGATTCAACAAAAAATTTAAAAACGTGTAAAAAGTTTTTTTTTTGAAAATTTATCTTGTAATTATTTTTATAAAAAACACATAAAATTAGATAGCTGTGTATTTACATGTTTATATAAATATTTTCGTAAAATTATCGAGCGCTCCGGTTCGTAAAATTTTCCATTTTGAGCGCTGCGGCAAACCGAGAATAATCATTAGGTATGTATAGAAATAGGTAAATAACTTAGTAATAATGGAAATATCTTCCCATTAAATAATTCAGCCCACTGGTTGGAAATAAAATCTATTAATTAGGTATCATAAACGGTTTGACAGGACTGTATTTTTTGTCGGGCCTGCGATGTCTAGTTTACTTCCGTTGGTTTTGGACGTCACGTCGTTGATGACCAGCAATGACACATGCAGATTTGCGAATTATATTTTAATTATGGGTAGGTACCTACATACTTACCTAATTAATTTATCCAAATATTTTTGCCAGTCAATCGCGAGTTTTGAAAGTTGTCAGATGTATTTTTAAATGCATCTAAAACCGTGGACTCGTAATATTATCTATTGAAGTAGAGATGGCATTTAAATTAGATTTAGTGTTATATATTTTGTTAGTAATGTATCCATACAACACATTTCTTAGATATTGGAGTCATGAAAGGATGATAAAAAATACTGTATAAAAAATGGGGCGGCATTTTGTCTAGGGACGTAGGAACTTTTAGTCATAATATCTATAGGTAACTTACTGGTGGAAATCAGGTGTCTTCGTTATTCGTCTCAACAAGATATGGAAAAATTATTGTAGTATCACAAAAACGTTAACGTGGAGTGATCATATTATACAACGTTGAAACTTTACGGTCTTTCAGGAAAGGTGAAAGAAAGTGGATTGACACTGCCGGAGGAAACTCCGCATTCTTTGGACAAGCGTAGATATGTCCCTATACTCAAAGAGCTTGGCATCAAAGAACGTCTCTTGACTAACTGTAAGGCCATCCGCTCACGCAGAAACTAAAATCTGACGAACTGGTTGGCGATGGTACTCGTAAACTAACAAGTGATTGATGCTTCGCACACGGCGCTACTGAAACCTAATAATCTAATAACCTCAAACCATGACCCCACATCTTGAAGCGGGCCCCCAGGCTAGAATCTTCGGCGGGCCCCCCTACCTATCGCTAAGGTTAAAGTCACTGTGACAATCTACAGTTGTGTAATTCAATTAGTGTTCAAGGTAAAATTTAGGGTATTTTATAGCGATTTTTTGTATTTTTAGGTAATAGACCTACTTGAATTGCGGAGTTGTCGAATATCGATAAACAGACAATCAAAAATTCGCACAAGTACATTCTTTGAAATGTTAGTATGCTTAAAGTGAAATAGCGTCGCAGGCGACATTTTTTACTATTAGTGCAATTTTGTGATGTGTGTTTATCTCACTTGGCTGGTCGATCCGCCACGCCGGGCCCCCAGGCTAGAGCCCTGTCAGCCCCCCTCTTGTGGGGGCCATGCCTCAAACTGTCAAACCCATTGTCTTTCCAACTTCATTCTAAGCTTTTTTTCCGTAATATATTTACGGGAATATTCTAGCAGACTGTAATTATACAGGCAGGAGTATTTCTCAACAACTGCTACATATTTCAAATTAAAAATCGGTTCGCCCATCTTTAACTTTTGACGTCTTGGCTTGTTATTTCTTGTTCAGTTTAGTTCGGTACTACCAATTTTTGTAAGAAAATATGATTTTTCATCAAATCTACTGATATTGGTACCACTGTTTAATGGGTGACTGGCAACTGAGAGACTGGGAGACTAGCATGTCGCATTTCTTTGGTTTCAGTTGTGGACGTTATGAAACTGAGAGATTCCAGTCTTGCCGGCAGCGAGCCGCCATTGCAATACATTAGCTATATACTGGAGTTTCAGTCCCGTCTTTTTTGAGTAATCACGTGAGCGGATGGCCTAAGAGACGCGTTATTCAATTCTTCAGTAACGTGATGAGGCTGGAGAGCAGAGTGACCTTAGATGACTTGGAAGGGAGGATGTTAAGCGAACGTTCACCTTTCAGATGGAGCAATACCTACCGTCAAAAATCGAGTAAACTAATAATAACTGAAGCATCAAAATCAGCACAGGATTGCTCCAAGTGGAAGGAGAATATTAACAACGCTTGTACTAAACTTTCACTGATCACCATCCTCAGTAACGCGGCAAAGAGTGATTGGTCTACGGAATATTGAAGATTGAACGTTAGATACGGACCATCAGATGACTGGAGTCTTTCAAGGCGTGGCTGTACTGTGTACATTGACAATTCAGTTATACCAACAGTAGGTAAATATGTTTAGATCGGGTCTGTTGTATCGACTTGTCTCGCTAAGAACCCCTCCCACTCTTTTTTGTTATCATACTGTTAATGGTGGTAAGTTTGTAATTAGAATATAATTAAGACGATACATCAGTGAAACGGCAAATAATTGACGAAATTTTGGACTTGCTGGCATTCGGAGAGAGAACGTCGAGCTGGAAACACGTCAATTTGTTTGGTGATGGCGACGGGGGTATTAATTCTTAAATCGTGTAAAGATGACTAAAAACGTTACCCATTTACTTGAAAAATAAAACATGTCAATGAATATATTATTATTGTTACTAATAGAACATTAAATGGACGCATGTTGGATTTATATGATAAATTATATTTCGGTCGGCATGCGTCATTTGCACCCGCGACCCGCAATCCGCGCAACGCCTAGCCACGATCTTTTTAGACCATGCCTCAACTGAGGTATAGCCTTAATACCACGTAATAGCCCACGATGGCCGGGCGGCTTAAGCGTTGGCCTATTACGTCGTGGGTCCCATGTTCGAATCCTGGGTCTGGCAAGTACAGATATTGTTTTTTTCAATTCGTGTTTGACTCAGAGTATGGACCTAATAGGTTGAGCAAGCGACTGACATCCATTTCTCGTAAAAATAAATTATGTCAATACAAACTTCCAGTCTGTGGAGGCCCCTATGATATTATGATCCTATTAAGATCGGACATGGTTGAAAGAAAAAAGAATTTGTATGTGTCTTATATGTGAATAATATGAGATATCTTGTATTACCCGTGATGACATTGAAAACATCTGTCAATTTTTCGATGTCTCTAGAAATCTGGGCGCACGGGCAAGACATAAACTCGCGCTTCGTAACACACGGTGTCCCGGAAAGTGGTTTCGTATACTTAATTATATTCACTTACGAGGCAATGATCTTTTTCAACGAGCCAATTAAGACTAAAGCAATCCGGCATATTAATTCCAGCAAAGTTTATATGTCTCATCTCTTAAAATATTTATTTATTTAGAAAAAAAAGTATTACGGAATTACAGCGATTGGCCAATGCGCCATAATACACAATAAATACAAAATTATAAAAATATCCTAATTACAACTAATATAACAAGAAAGTAGAGACAGCATGTGTTTATGTAAATATTAAAGAAACATGATAATATCGTCTCTGTTCTGGCAGAACACACTAACTGGAGAATACTAGTTTTGAGTAATTTGACTTTGAAGTTGTTAAAATGTTTGAAATGGTCTATCATGGGAGTTTATTAAGTAATCGTAAAAAGGGTGACTTTAAAATAAAGACTGTTTATTTATTAAGAAGGTTTCCAGACGGTAAAGTTTGAAATAAGGAACACTTTGGTATAACTAACTCAATATGTCATTCGAATTAGTGTCTTCTGCCTGAACAGTGACGAATATACAATTATAAATTTAACAGGTCCACAAACATTATTTATAGTTAATAAAAAATAAATCAACCTTTATGGTGCCATCAAATAAGTTAATCGCACGATACACAGCATCATGAAACATAACATCTGTCCTGCGACGATGTATCTTGAAGACCGTAGAAATATAATAATTTAATTTAATGTAACCGTAATATGTATAATTTTATACTAAAAGACATATTTACGTTATACACCTGTCTGCAATAATAATCTATCGGTGATTTACTGGTGTTCCTCGAACTAACAACATTCTAGTACCCAGAGTAGGGAATCCAATCCCTGACAATTTTCGATACCAATGAATCCCGGGATTAGTAAACATAATCCTGAAACTTTTGAGATTGATTTTTTTGAAGTTATACTTCTTTTCGCGCGTCTGGGAAATCAGATCAGAGTGTATTTTTGGAGTGTGACATGTAGCACATAATTTATTTTTTCACACGAAAAAAAACGCACTCGATTGGATTCGAATCACCGATTGTTCGGTTATCAGCCGAACGCACTACCTTTACGCCACGGTATGGTACTGCAATCGTGATGATTATACAGTATAATATTATAGTTTAGAATTGTTCCGTTGCCTAGGCAGCGAATTTATTATTGTCGACCATTTGCAATTCCTTACGTAAACAAACGATTAAACGTCAGAGTGACAGTTGGTACTTTAAAAATAAAAACAACGAGAAACAATTATATAATTTAGTAATAATAAGTTAAAGTGTATATAAATAAACCAACGGCGTTCCAATAAGCGGTCCTTTTTCTTGAGTGTGTAATTTAACGAGATAATTAAGAGTTAGTCAAAGAATCTAGTTTATCACAAGTTTTGTTTTTGTTTTGTTACGCCAAAGAAGTATAACTTCTAACGCGCGTACATAAGTACTTACACACACCGATTTTTTTTATCAATCACAATCAATTGGTATGTGTACAAAATCATTATGTTAGTGATGTGTATGTTCTTGCACCTGCACATGTCACAGGAGGAATATCCGGATGCTCACGGATAATAAAAAATAGCCATGTTTGCTGTCGTAACACCAGAAAAAAATTAATCGGTTTATTTAAACCAGTTAAACGCCACTGACGTGCTGGCACGCGGACGGCGTCATACAGCCCGTACTACGGACGTGCTGGCACACACATGTTTCCACGTCGAATGTTATAGATGAATGTTTTAATTTTCTCATTGAATTTAATACAAACACATCCACGAATGAATAACAATTGTTAGAATCTCTGAATGTTTGTGAATGTTATTATAATATGTATTGTATTTATTGTCAACACAATATGTTATTTTTTTATTTTTATTGAACGTATTTGTTATCATTTCATCATAAATAGATACATAAAACTGTTTTACTTTCACATGATTATTTTATACTACGATATTATTTACCCCATTAAACCTATGTATTTCTAAGATTGAACGTACACAATATTAACAATAAATGTCTTAAATTGTACTTATAATAATTACAGAGACTAGACATTTTTGACCGATTTTATCAATGTTATTTTTGTACATATACAAATGTAATAATATTATTAGGTAACTATCGAAAAAAATGCACAATCCCGGGATCGTCAAATTGTAATCCCGAAATCCCTGGATTAAAAATTTATCTCGTGATTGGATTCCCTAACCCAGAGTAGAACCTACCCTTTGTCATTCACAAAAAAATATTTAAGCTAAGAAAATAAGGTACCTACATGGCAGAAAAAATATGTCCAGAAAGTACTTAAGTATTTTTAAAAAAATGTAACAATTATTATTAAACATTGTTTCTACAAGAACAAAAATCAAAAAAGAATTATTTCGTATTTTACAACTAATAAAATAAATCGTAGAATTAATGCAGGTAAGAAATTTAATCGTTATTTTGTATGTAAGTATATATATAGTTATATCTATTATATACACATGACTACTTTTCGGCCTCTACGGAAGCTATCTAGGTTTGTATCGAAATATTAACACTAATTGCAACAATTACAATAAATTAGTTGTAATTGTTATAATACGTGCTATGTTTTAACAGCACCTCTCTTGGCTGTGTTGACTTTAGAGCGAGATAGACAGTTTTTACTGTATAGACGGCTAACTTATTGGAACAATTATAATACATCAATACATAAATATGTAAGTAATAAGTAAAAGGGAGATCCAGAAACTTAGAGTAGCACAGCGTGGTATGGAGAGGTGCATGTTGGGCATAACGCGAAAGGACAAAAGGAGGAATGAGTGGATAAGGAAGAAGACAAGGGTTTGCGATGTAATAGAGTTTATTAAAAGCTTTAAATGGAGATGGGCTGGACACGTAACTCGAAGAAGAGACAATCGTTGGACAAGTCTAGTCATCCAGTGGTATGTAAGAAGTACAAAACGTCCGCAAGGTAGACCTAGAGGCCGCTGGATCGATGAAATGATAAAGTTCTGCGGAAGTACGTGGCAACTCAATGCACATGACCGAGAGAAGTGGAAGCAGCTTGAAGAGGTCTTCATCCAGCAGTGGATAGATTCAGGCTGATGATGATGACATAAATATGATAAAGTGATAATATTTATCACTTTATCACTTTAGCTGTCGATAAGTATAGAATGGGCCCACTGGTTTAATTTTCTAGCTACCGAATTTATATTGTGAATTACATAACGCAATGGTCAGAATTTTCCGTGCACCCTGTAATAATATAGTATTGGCATAACCAACTTATATAACCAACATTGTTTGCTATGCTATCACGCCTAAGAAGTTCTAAATAAGGCTTGCCCGGGTCTTGCCCACTACCTGACACATCCCACATCGATACACGCCATTATGACAATTATTATTGTTGTTACGACATTCCAATAAGTAAGTTAGTTTAGTTATAACGTATTTTACATAACATATTCTATAATACTATGTATTTAGCAGTGGCGAATGGTGCAAGTAGGCTGTTAAAATCCGACATAAAAAGTGCACACTAAACTTTCTCGGTCATACACATTTGTTTTCATTGAACTACTACTACAATTTGCAGATAGTGTAAGTTAGTTTTAAAAATTCAATTAAATCCTGCGAAAACCAAGCCATAATAGATAATAGTCAAAAATACTCGTTTATCTATAATTGTGCAATTAAATCTTTAAGAATATTTTTCGACTGTGGTTTGGTTTCAGCAGGGCTTGTTGAATTTTAAAAAACTAACCAACACATCTGTAATATTCTTAATTCAACGAAAACAAATAAAGATGACTGAAAAAGTATGCAGTATTTTTGTTGGATAGCACATAGCATACCTAAACTATTATGGTTTGGTTTAGGCAGAGTTTAATTGAAATTTAAAAACTAATAAAAAAAAAAACAAATAAGTATGACTGACAAAATTTTGTGTGTACTATTTATGTCGAATCTTAATAGCCTACCTCCATCCCTCACTGATATGTCGAAAGCTTCAACTATCCGTGATATCTCTTGGTTTAGTGTCCATACTTCCATACTATAAAAAAGAATTGAGAGAATATTAGTACGTATAGAATAACACGTATACCTACGGAAAAATGCAATACTATATATTAAAAAATAATGTTATTTTTTATTGCCAATCCATATATGGACGTGAACTTTAAAAAATAATTGAACCATATGGGAAAATACATTACAACTGTCTATAAAAAAACATCGGCTGTGTTGAAATTGAAAATATCGTTCGATAAAAATCATATGACAATATGGTGTGATATGCCTAGTCTAAATTTTAAATAACTAGTCTCTATGGCGATGGTTCTCAACATTTTGTTTGTTTGTAGGAGAACATAGGAAAATTAATTATAATAATATATAGGTACCTACTTACATGTAAGTTAACTGTAAATCTACACCCAGTTATATACAGAGGCCGCTTACAAAAACCCATCTTTACTAGGTATATTACAAGATGTGGGTATAGTTTTAGAGTAAATAGTGTTATAGTCAGCGCTCGAAATGGAAAAATTTACGAACCGGAGCGCTCGACAGTTTTCTGAAGATTTTTACATAGTAGAGTTATCAAAGCATATGTGTTTTTTTTCATAAAAATAAGTGTGTTAGATTTTCTATTATATGGCCTATCCAGCTCAGAAGGTCAAATTATTTATTCCACGAGACGGAGCGATAATTTTACCGATTTCACGAACAGGAACGGCGCTCCGGTGCGTTCCTGTCCATTTCGAGCCCTGGTTATAGTGCCGTTTTTACAGAAATTAAATTAACATTGCATAGTAGGCGGTGACGTTCATTCATGGCCCCCACAGGGGGGGCGACAGGGGTCTAGCCTGGAGGCCCGGTATCATGGAGGGACCGGCGTGGCGAATCGACCAGATAAGTGAGATAAACACACATCACAAATTGCTCGAACAGTAAAAAAATCTATTTTACTTCAATAATATTAATATTTTAAAGTATATGGCGATGCGATGGAATTTATAATTGTGTGTCGATACTCGACAACTCCATAATTCAAGTGGACTTAATATCCATAATTTTACCATGACCACCATTTGGAAAACGTTACTGTAGGGCGTCATACTGACTAACCTTAGCGATAGGTAGGGGGGCGTCAAAGATCCTAGCCTGGAGGCCTGCTTCATTATGTGGGGGGGGGCATGCATGCATTACTGAAATACCTAACGGGTGTGGAGTAACAGGCAACCGATCTCGAGTGTGGAAGAATATGGGATAAACTTAAACACAACTACTCTCGGTTTATGCACTGACGCTCATTCAATATTGGTGTATTTTAAGGTTGCAACACACTATCGCACGTATCTAATGTGTATTTCATGTTCGTAGGACTCTCACACATTTAAAACCCTGCTTCATAATGTAGTGTATTACTTATAGCGTATCGGAATTATGTTTAGATATTAATCTGTTCTGTGGTGATTTCCTTGCAAAAATCGCTAAAGTTAATTTCGAGCTTTGTTTTATTAATTTTGAATGTGTGCCTCGCTAAACTTATGTACCTATGGCTTTTTAAATATTTTTTAGGAATTCTTAATATTATTAAATTTATTCCCTATTTTAAGGGAGAGGGGTTTTTGTTTGTGGGTAACACACAAAAAAATCCAAGATTCCTGGGTTACATTGATTATTTGTCAAAAAATATACCTTGTACAATAAATACCTCTATTATATTATAATATTGTAAGTATACCATTTGAGAGTGAAAGTTTTCTCTGAGCAATAAATACATTATGCCCAAACGGAATCCGGTGATATTCTAATAAGCACGCATGATTTACATTATTTTACACTAAAAAACAAATTTTAAAAAATCCTATCTTATAATATAATATACTTGACGATTAGGTTAGCAAGCAAAGCAGTATATTTAACAATACTTATAACAGTGACCATTCGACCTCTATTTTAGAGGACAGTCCTTTATTCGACCTGGGTGCAATTTAGATTTATTATATTTTGAAAACCCTAATTTATTCTTACCGACAAATTGACAATATTATTGAGAACACAAATGACATAATTTCTTATCGTTGTTGGTTCGAATGGAGTTAACACTTTCTGTTTTAAACCGGTAGGTGGAATAAAATAGTGTTTGAACATGACTGTCTTCAACAATCAAAGATTTTCAAGCCGAACGAGACTTTAATTACATTAATAAGCTATTGACTACTTGTAGAGTTTTAAAGGCTGTACAAACTTTCATTGCTAACTCACTTCATGGTAAAATTATTGAAGTTAACAACTGAAACTATAATATTATGATACAGATAATACAATAGGTAGGTACTACGAATAATTTTGCTGAACTAAACAAAAGTAGATTCAGTTACGGAGTAGGTATGTAGGTACCTACACAGACAGATCCAAGGGGGTTAAAATAGCTACATTTTCCTAATTTATATATGATTTTATGTCGGATATAAAACATATAAAGGGATGTAATAAAATAATCCTAATAATTATGAGTGTCATGCCACAATAACTAGTAGGTGAGCACCGGTACTTACAGCTGCATGCCAGTTTTTAGTGCGGAGTGTCTGGGTATAAGGAAGACACCCGGGAAAGTGCGAGGCTGGGGGGTTTATCGGGGTAAATGCGAAAGTCTGTGACACCTGCTAGATTTTGTTTACCCCGCCTTAAGAAAATCAATGATGAATTTTATTATTATTGATAATTTTTCGAAATGGAGCCCTCCCTTAAGCATTTTTCTGGAATAATTTGAAATACAATAGTTGATGAAAAGTTGAAGAAGTATTTGGCCGTTTATCTTAGGGTTTAGTTTTTAAATACCTAAGTATTATTAGAATATTTTTATTCAGTACCTGTAAACACATAGAACACAGCAATATTGTTTTTCTTACGATTGACCCTAGAATCCCGTTAAAAACAAAATAACTTAATTTATCTTTTCGGATAAACAATAAGCTATGATTTGAGTAATTCTCTGTCAAACTTAGAGACTTTAAAAACAAACTCGAAAAAACTTACGCCCAGCACTAGCGATTAGAAATATATAAAAACTTTAAAGCATAATATTTACCACGCACTTTTGTACTATAACAACACTGTTTTACACTTATTTCACGTGAATTATACAATTTAAAATATGAAATGTCAACTTTGTATAATTCACTCCCACAGTTCAAAATACACGTCCTCCACGCACGATTCTCGCTTATGATCTGATGTAATGGTGTTACCAGTTGTTTTTTGTTGGTAAAAAAGTCAGTCTTGTTTGTACAAGTGTTGCCACCTAAAATAAATATTATGGCGGCAGACCAAAGAGATTGAAAATCACCAACGAAACACAACACGAAACCAATCTCTTTGCGGCAGACGAATTTTAAAGTTTTGAATTTTTCTTCTTCTGAGCAATCAGTTGAAAATAATAAGAATATCTTCGATAACAGATTCGGTAGGTACCAGTTTTTTTGAATCTCCGAGCGGCAATTGAAAATGATGCTTTCTGAGTCGCATTACACAGCTTTTTACGAATTTTAAATTTGTATAATTTTGCCATTCATACTCAATTAGATATGTATTCATTTTTTTTTGCATTTTACACAATGACATTAATGTGGACGAAGCATCTGGAAAAAAAATGACACTCACTTTTTTGTCAGTCTGCCGAATGGCATAATCTGTTCTAACGCCATTACAACAAAGGTGATATTGCTATAAATTCCCGATGCTTTTTATCGTCTGCCGAATGGCATAATTTATATTTTGATATCAATATCGTTCGGTCAAATGAACATTGATACTAGAAACACTGTTCTAACGCCATTACAATAAAGGTGATATTGCTATAAATTCCCGATGCGTGATATCGCAAAATGGAAATTTCGAAATTGTGTCACGTGACGTCTTGCCAATTAGGTGGACCAGGAACTTTTTTTGAGCAACGGAAGTAATAAAAATCGCTTGATAACATTACTTAAAACACATTTCTCACGGGTTGGCATAAAAGTGAACCAGGCAGAAGAGGGTGCCGATGTTTTAATTGTAACTACTGCCATTTCATTTCAAAAGCAAATGAATTTAAAAGCGTAGTAATAATAGGTGGATATTGACCTTCTTGTACTGATGTCGGCAAGAGGACAATTCTTGGACAACTTATTCTTTCGAAAACCTGTAAAGGGAAGTAAACCAGATGTGTTGTTCTCGACAAAATCGTTTAAATATGACGCACGTACCATTCTTTTCACACACGCGTTCAGTGGGTGTGATACAACATCCTCTCTATTTGGCCATGGAAAGATTAAATTCTGTGATATTTTGGAGAATAATATTCAGTTGAAGGAAGTGGTCACAGTATTCAACAATCCAGACGCCAGCACTGATGAAATAGCTGTAGCAGGAGAACAGGTACTTATGAGGTTGTACAGTGATGCCCGTAGACCTGAGGAAACACTGGACACTGCGTTATCGGCTATTCATGAAATCGGCCAAACAGATTAAATGTAATCTATCAAGACTACCACCAACCCGAGACGCAGCGCGACACCATTTGCTGAGATCCTACTACCAAATACAAACTTGGCTTGGCAATGTTAAAAAACCAGAAAATTGGGGGTGGCAGCGAACCAGCAATAGCCTAATACCCGTGGAGATCATTAAAGATCCAGCGCCTGAAAAAATACTGAAAGTACTTTCTTGTGGATGCAAGAAGGGGTGCAGTAAAGCATGTACCTGTCGAAAATCAGGGATGAACTGTTCGTTAATTTGCAAGAACTGCATTGGAGTAAATTGTCAAAATGTAGCAGATATTTCTGGATTGGAGGAAGAGGACGCTGAAGAAGATGACTTTTATACTCAAGCAGAACTTTCCAGAAATGAACAGGTAATGGATGATATGAAATTAATATATATATATTATAATATCTCTACATTCTTTTCAAATTAATGGAATACACTGGCGCACCCAGGGGGGGCAGGGGGCCTTGCCCCCCCCCCCCCAAAATATGAAAATCATCAGAATGATTTTACACATTGAAATCGAAACCCAATAAACAATACCTTGGGCTTAGACAAACAACACGGCAAAAAATGATTTGTAATTCTCCAGCACCCTTTTTAGTAAAATTTCTTAGATTTTAATTTCCAACACAATAATTTCGAAACACTAATGTCAGGTTTTTTAAGAAACCCGTTCCTTAATGAAATTCTCGGTGTCCACCGGAATTCCGGCGTGGTATAGGTCATGGCTGGGGAGGGTTGACAGGGCTCTAGCCTGGGGGCCCGAGCTGTGGGGGGCCCGGCGTGTCGGGTTGACCAGATAAGTGAGATAAACACACATCATAAATTAGCTTTAATAGTAAAAAAAGTCGCCTGCGGCGCTATTATCCCTCATGACTGTGAACATTTTAAATTATATAATTCTCCAATATACCTATTTTCTGATTATTATGTGTCGATACTCGACAGCTCCATTATTAAAGTAGATGTATTGAAAATCGCCAATAATTCACTGTATAAGTACCCTCAATTTGAACCAAAACACAATTTGAAAAACGTTAATGTAATGTTTCACACTGCCTTTAATCTAAGCGGTGGATAGGGGGGGGGGGGCGTCAAATACCCTAGCCCAGTGGTCGGCAAACTCATTAGTCAATAGAACCAAATATCAACAGTACAACGATTGAGATTTCTTTTGAGAGCCAAATTTCTTAAACTTAAATTATATACGTAGGTAGTAAGTAGGTAGGTACACTGCTAATTTACTTAATAAACTTAAGTTAAAGTTTTAAGTCCTACCTAATTAAATTATAAGTAGGTACACAGAATAAAACTGAATATAATACGTAATAATGATCTTATTTATTAATAAAATTAAATTGTAAGTCAGGTATCCATAAAATTGAATCATGACAATTACTGACAAACTCCATGTGAATAATGGCCTTGCATCTCCTTGAAAAGTTTGGGTAAGTCAGGTTCGTATGTTGTTGATTTAATTTTAAACACGATTACAGGCTCTCATCAATAATTCGATTTCTCAATTTACTCTTGATTTCCTTTCTTGGAAATCTTTTTACTAACCACAAAACTTGCAATATTAACATTGTTGAAAGGTTTTATTCAGTACCTAAATAAATACAGAACTTTATTTTTATTGACTCTTCTCCTCAGCTGCTTTCTTCCTTGCATGTGATAATAATTAATGTGCATTTTTTCCACATGTAAATATAAACGAAAGACAGATAAAGGAGCTTACGACCAAGGAAAATTACAAAAAACAGTTTAATGTGTAAAAAAACAGGATATGTCATATGGATATATATATAATCATGTTTACGAAAGAAGAGAAGACAGTTTTAACAGAAGTACAATATTACCCAAAAAGATTGAAACATCTTTTGCAGATAATTTGCATACGTTGGAAAAGCATATCTCACAAAAAAGTAGTCCTCGAATCAATTGGACAGTATATTAAAGAAAATAATATTAACACACCGTTTAAAATCGAAGTAAGGTAAATGTACCAGTAGTTGACCATGTACCAGTTTAGTTGACCTTTTTTTCAATAAAATGCCCAAAATAAGAAACGTAGACACGGGATTGCTCTAAATTGTAAAGTTGAGACAAGTGAAGCCAGCTGTGGTCGGATTGAGGAACTAGCACATCACCATATGTCATAGGAGCGTCATAGCAGCTATTTGAAAACAACACATCACGCCGTATACATTTTATTTTTAATTTCTTAAGTAAATTGTTAAGGATATCAGTGGATGTAAGCATATGGCAATTTAATGTTTTTGACTTCATAATATCAAGTTAATGCATTACGGGCAGTCATAATATTGAAGTATCGATATCATTTGTAATTTTTAAGTTATATTTACAAGGAAGCAAGTTTGTGGGGGGGTCAACTACTCAAACTTTTTTTAATACTTTTTCAGTAGTTGACCAGGGTGGTCAACTACTAGATAAATTAAATAAAATTATTTCACTTAGTTTTGAACAATTTTTACATTCATAAGTATGGAACGATGATTATTTATTAATTTGAAGTGTCTAGGGTGGTTCTGTCCAGTAGATGACCTAGGCGTCAACTTTTTTTTTGTTTGTGTATTTTTTCTTCGGAAAACAAAAATTTCTTGAATTATAGCCCTGAATATATAGCAACTGAATGAAGCAGGCCAACAATAGCCGACAACTTACGAGAAATAGCGACGCGATAAAAAAAATGCAGGGCATCACGGAGGTTTTACTTTGGTCATATAATTAATAATGTTAACGTTAGTTTTGCCGCAAATTGTTTATCAGCTTACCTCACCATACTTTTTTATATAACCTGCCTGCTTCACCATACTTTCATATAACCTGCCGCCCCTAGGGGAGCAGGGTCTTAGCCAAAAAAGGAATAGAGACAGTGTACCAGCAGATAAATGCCGACGATAAAGAATGCATAACCGTCATAGTAACAGGGGGTGTCGGTGGGGCTGTCACACCAACGACAGTCCTCTACAAGTACAAAAGAATTTCTCAAGAAATTTCCGAAAATGTGGACTTTGTCCATGGAGCCCTTAAGCTGTAACAGTACCGGGAGAATCGTAAAGTGTGCCTTCAATGGTTACATCAGAGG
Organism: Rhyacophila brunnea; assembly: GCF_057557595.1. Taxonomy (NCBI): domain Eukaryota; kingdom Metazoa; phylum Arthropoda; class Insecta; order Trichoptera; family Rhyacophilidae; genus Rhyacophila; species Rhyacophila brunnea. Next base: position 20,518,868 of record NW_028232904.1, on the reverse strand, counting down.
AACCCAAGCGGTATTTAGAGAGAGTTCCTGAGTAAAAACATTGATGAGGAAAATCTTGAATAATTCCGCAAAAACAACGAACCTGATAAAGATGATAAGTCACTGTTCGCACTGTGACGAAAAGTAAAAAATGAGTTGGAAAATATCACTCCACCTGACCCGGTCAGACTCATCGATGAGGCATTGCAAGAAGAGGAATCCGATGATATGATGTCTTTGGCCGCCTGGAATACTATAATTATTATGATGTTTCATCTCCAATCGCTAGGGCACCTGTGGCTGGTCTAACGACTTGCGATGGTGATTCGTCTCCAATCGCCAATGCACCTAAGGCTGTTATAAGGATTTGTAATGATACTTCGTCTCCAATCGCCAGTGAACCCGTGGCTGGTCCATCAAATATTCGTAGTCCATTCAAGAGACACTTTTTCTTCCCCGGTGAAGGGGAAGAAAAATTCAAGAAGAAAGCAAAAAAGGGAAAAAACCCCCACCCCACTTGCCAGGAGTATTTCCTAAACAAAAAGAGGAAGAAAAAAGAAATGGAACGGTTGAAAAAAGAACGAGCTGCAGAGAGGCAAAGAAAGAAAGAACTAAATGAGCAAGCAAAGGAAGAAAAAAAAATGGGGGAATTGAAAGCAGTCAAGAAGAAAATGCGTTTTTCTTCTGAGTCTTCTAACCCAAGTGTTGACATTTTAGACTCAGCGGAGAGTGAATGACATAAGTCTAGTGATGAAAGCTTTAAGCCTAAAACTCGATGGCTGCCCGTTATGAAAGTCATTAATGAACATTATATTATAATACTTCCCGGGGAAAATCGTCCATATTTCTAAAGTAAAAGCTACTATTTCATCGATGCAAACGTGCAGGAGACTATGGAAGTGGCCAGAGCGACCCGATGTACTTGGCCATGAATGGAAGGCGGTAGTATCCCACATAAATGACCCGACACAAGTAAGCAAAACTCGTAATGTTTATTTAGTTCCGGAATTGGACTTTATTTGGAATATCTAAGGATTTTTATGTTAAGTTTTATTTTGGTAAGTACTGTGCCTATGCGTTACTATGTATGTAGGTACTTGGTTGCTAAAATAAATATATTTTTGTATTTTTAGTTTGAAGTAAGTAATTTTGCACCTTTTGTTACCCGAACAAAGCTGATGATTGGCTGTCAAACAAAATCCTCTCCTATGTAACTTGTTACTGAACCGGCCATTGCTACCAAGTTGATTCAAGTAGCTATGGGCTAGAGTGATCTGACAGGAAGCCCTGAGGCAACTCTGATGACAGATTTGCCATAAAGCCTTCTGATTAGACATGGTCAACTACTGAAAAATATAGTGGTCAACTACTGGAACCCCTGATTAGACATGGTCAACTACTGGAACAAAAACATGGTCTTGAAAAATTGAACACAATTTTTTTGTAACAGACCCTTTCTTAATTTTTGTCTTGTCATATTAATTAAGACATTTGATCCATTATGAGTAGACTTGCTTTGCCAACATTCAGTGTAATGCTAAACGTTAATCGTTATTTTTGTTGATTTTTTTTCTTAAATGGTCAACTACTGGTACGTTTACCTTACCTGTGGTTTATAGGTTTTATTAAAAGAAATAAGGGTACTGTTCGGTTAAAGAGGATACAGCGGAAAACGCATTTTGAAAATAGCCGATAAACTGGATTATTTGTTAGGTTAACCTAACCTAAACTAACCCAAACTAACAAATAATCCAGTTTATCGGCTATTTTCAAAATGCGTTTTCCGCTGTATCCGCTTTAACCGAACAGTACCGAAATAAGTTATTATTTAAAGATGATGGTTACTTAAACCCTAACGGCTAAAATTATTAAGCATGGAACATGCTTTGCCCATTGATTCTCTGAATGCTGGTTGTCCAAATTCGAAGGAAAATAAAATAAATTGCGGGGCGCGGGTCACACGTTATTCCCGAAGCGTCGTTCGCGGCCGACTGAAGCCACTCCAGCCCGCGCCGCGCTACTTTCGTGACTTTATTTTTTGTTTTCGTTACCGCTGCCTGTGCGATGTTTTCGTAACGAATTCGGCCGGGTGGTCAAGACAAAAGCATGTTCCATGCTAAAAACCGCAAGCCGTAGAATATGTTTGAAAAAAAGTTTGCGATCCTTTTGTAATCAATTGGTACTATAACTTGTCTTATTTTACAGTACAATTATCAACCTGAATTTAAAGGATTGTCCACAATGGATATATAATGTTGACTGTCAACTTGACATAACAAGTTTTTCCCATGATCCTTCAAAAAGTAAACTCGTTAGTGTCATCGGATTTCCGTCAACTACCTACGTTAATTAATAAAAATACGTCGTTTTTCTTTCGGGACATCACTAGCGCTTCATACATTAGTATGACACACTTACCCCAAAAAAAATGTTTTAGTCCATTTTGTTGAAATTCTATACTGTAGTTTTAACTCAAGACTCAATATCCATTAAATGAAATATTACCTTTCCGTGCATAATATAATACATTATGGTATTGAAGTAGTTTTGGAATAAAGATGAATTTAGTTACACTTACCCCAATATTGGGGTAAGTGTAACAAACTGACTAGTGATCAAAAAATATTAAAATGTTGTATTATGGTAAGATATACAACGGGTTCCTTCTGTACATATTAATTGTAATGCTTTTGTAGAACCTACGGTAAAATTTTCAACTGTTTAAAACACGCCTATTCATCATGAACCACGTTGAAATTCATCTCATTGAATTATATGTCACACTTACCCCGACTCACCTTACTTCGATGTCTAGAGCAGTCATGAGCTGAAGTCTGTTGGCCTGCTGCTTTGTGGATAATGCGAAGCCTTTCGACAGTCTGCACCGCCCAATGAAGCGGACACCCACAGTCCGTAAGGGAGTTACCAGCATTAAGGTATCCAATAAACTCACCTATGTCGGCGTTGAACTAGATAGGTGATATGTTAAAATTCGATCATGTCAAAACCGAGGACCATAAGGCTAGGACGACCTTCCAGAGTCAGTCGTATGACTGGCGACGGATAGGGTCTAAGAATACGGGTATAAATGTATCCGAAAAAGTGTAGTACCTAATCAGTGGATCTCTTTTAAATGAGCAACGCAGTATGCTGTTGTCAATCACAAAGGCCTACCGTACAACTTCAACGGATGCGCTCCCTGTCTTGGCTGGGGTATTCCCTCTTGATCTGCATGTACAGGTACGAGGCGCATCCACGATGCTCCTCAAAAGCTAGGAAGCGGATGTCGGTGACTTTCATCTTACGCCGCCTCCCTGCCTTGATAGTGAAGAACTATTCATGAGGAAGCGAACTATCCGTCTAATGACGCTGGATGCGGCGTTAAAGACCCGGCAGAAAAAATGGAATGTCTCCACCAATAGCAGGCACACATATATGTTTATTCCAAATATGGCGAATGGAGATAACCACTTTGACTCCAGATCATTACACCAGTCAATTCTTGACTGGACATGGTGGCTTCGCTGGCAGCCCCCTTGAGCTTGGTCTTATTACCCGTTCAACATGACCTTGTAGCGGAGAAATACAGGATGCAAACCACATCCTCTGGGAATGTCCTAAAATGGGTACGGAAAGGGAAGAGCTAACCAAGTCGGTTCAACCAGCTGTTGGGCCCATCGGACCATCCAACCTGGTCGCCACAAAGGCTAATTTTTTTCATTTAGAAAATTTGCGGTGTCATACTGTCAACATGAAGATCTCTTCACTTAGAATGTTCGGCAGTTTTGTATTAGCTTACTACAATTTTTAATATTGCCTCTACGTGCTCATCTCTCCCATGGGTACTCTTAACTTAAATTCATGTAAATTCAGTCAAAGAACATTTGAGAGCATGGCATCTGACACAACAGACGTCTGTCTTGGGTAACTTCCAGTCATGGTTCACACCAAACGAGCGTGAGCGTATTGACGCGCGTGTTTGAACATGTACCGTTTAAAAAAAATAAAAAAAATTCGGTTAGGTACATGTTCAAACACGCGCGTTAACATAATTTTACTTCCTACTTTAATTATAGTTTGTCAATTTATGGCTACGGCCGTATGTTGTAGCTTAACCACTGGGGAATGACAAAAGAAATGGCGTATTTCAAAAAAACACTACCTTATTCTTAGGTCAATAATTATTATAAAGCAATCATTATTCATAAGATGTTTATCACACTTGAATGGTCAAAGACATAGCTTATAATAAGTATCTTTAGAATCATCTTCAAATGTGTTAATCTTGCCGATTTTTTGAATAATAAAATGCCTAATTCTTGTCAAATTTGGGATCACAGAGATTATCAATATAATTTTTTATCCTGAATATTTTACAAAAATTATCTCGTAATAAATTATACTAATGGTTTTATAAATGCGTTTAAAAATTAATAAATGTAAAAAATCTTAACACCACTGCACAGTTATGTACCGAAATATGACCATATTCTAAAACATTAGAGCGAGAGGTTTAAAAGAATATTATTTTATATAACAAAAATACTTTATGCAGTCATAAAATGTTTATAATAACTATAAAGGATAATAAGGCTTCAAAATTATATAAATAGATTATCTACAACGTTTAAGGAGTGTCCAGGATCATGGTTTGAAAATACAATAAAAACTCAATTTTGACCTTCGACGAGCATGTCCCCCCTTAAGAAGGTTTCCAGACGGTAATGTTTGAAATAAGGAACATTATGGTATAATTAACTCAATATGTCATTTTTTCGAATTAGTGTCTTCTGCCAGAACAGTGACGATATATAGTAAATAGTGTATACGGCGGAGCTACGGGATGTTAATTTGACCTGAAATGATACAAGAAGACTGACGAGCGACAGGGATTCTTTGAGGCACCGCGTCGTGCGTGGAGGAAGCGTGCAGTGTGGCCATTGCAATAGAATAGTGTGCGCTCGTTCGCTAAGATAATATGTCACCTAGCATGTAGCCACCAAGCAGGGCACCTGCCTATGTGGCCTTGGCCTTAGGATCATGCTAAGGCTTGAAAAAAAATGATGGAGCACCACTCACACCACTGTATAAAAATAAAACAATACCTATGAAAAGCACGTCCAATTTTATTTTGCATGGATATATTGCTAGATTGACTTAACCAACTAAGAGAAATATCCATATTGTTTTCAAGCATAAAAATAAGACATGATAGAAAAAAGAACCGACATTAAAACCAATCATTTATGCTTGACGCACAAAAATGTCATTTACACTAATATTGAATGGTGACTTATCGGTTTTTGTTATCAGATGCCTCAACAGTGCTCGAAATGGATCAAAACACACCAGAGTACAGCTACGGTTCGTGAAATCTTCAAGACTACCGCTACGTTTCGTAGACAAATTAAAAATGGCGCTCCGGTTCGGGAATTATTATAAAAACATTACAATATTAATATACATTTTTTTAAAAAGTTTAATAAGAAACTTGACATTGTTCTACAAACAAACAATAATAAGTTTTTGTGTTGTTTTATTACAAAGTTATAAGGCGATCTTAATATAACATAAATTCTGATTAACGAGAGTTTTGTACCATTCCATAGGATTTAGGTTTAGTATTCCAGGATTCGTCTTCCAATATCTTCAATGTCTATGGGTATTGTGTAATATGATATTACTAATCAAACTAATTAAACGATTTGTAAATAATAGTAAGTAGAAAGCAGTGAGGTCCGCGGGGGTAGACAAACCATGCATTGCATATATGCGGTAGATAAATGAATCAAAAACAATAATACCATTTTTGACAGAATATTTCATAAAAAAAAAAATTTTCGCCTGCGGCGCTGAAAAACATTACCTGACCAAAACTTTAGTTGTAGTGTCTATAGGGTGTTATTGTATTTGAATATCTAAGGGTCGTATGCATGAGACTCCCAAATACTTTATAAGCTATATACTGCTCATTTGTATGCATGAGTGCAAATGTAATCTGTTGGTTAGCGACGTCACGATGTGACGTCATAATGTGTCATGGCATCCAAATAATTGCAAACTTATAAAATTTCATTCCGCGACCATTAATTTAAAATTTTGAAATTGTAAAGAATTTGTATAAAGAATTTGGAAATCTCATACATACGACCCTAAAGTAGGTAGGTATGTAAGGTTTATAACAAAACAACTCGCCCATTTTAATATTTTATCTTTGGTTCATAAACTTTTCTATTTCGAGTGTTGTGACACAATTGAAAAATATTGTACATAGGTACTAAATTAAATAAAAATTAAAACACATACATAACCTTAAAACATACAGAAAAAAAATATATTTTACTTATATAAAAATATGGCTACTATAACCAACATTATCATACATATTAGTTATATTAGGGTTTACAAAATTGTGTTGTTACATATGTTACGATTGCGCTCCTCCTCATATCTTCATTTTGAGATAATTACGTTTAAACATGAGGTGGTATTTAAAAAATAATACGCGACCTTCTACCTAGTGGCACGTGTTGTTGAAATAAAATATTAATTTTTGTCTGTTATATAGACAAATGTATGGCACGTTAAATGACTTCACTAAAAACTCCGTTATCACGATAATGCTCTTTTACCGGACAAGTGCTTAATTATAGTTTTCATTTTGTTTGAATCTTGTCTCGGTATTTCATAAAATGTAGCCCAAGATAATACAAATAATGATGTCATTATTTCTTCCAACGATTGTGCTCTTAATAACAATACCATGAAATAACAATAAAGAAAATTACTAACATACATACTAAGTTTATAATACAAGATACATTTTAATTAAAATAACATTCATTATAAACGAGATGATTTGGTTCTGTCTTCCTAAAAAGGTACATTTTTCCATTATCATGCACAAGGTTAGTCTGCCGGAAACAGCTCCATGAACCAATCCGGTAAAACACAGATGTCTTCTTCACCAGGCTGTGTGTACAGTTTGATATTATTTTCTCGAGGGTTTGCTTCAAAGAACAAGTCCATCCTGGGGAGGTTCCTGATATCTTCCGGACAGCATCCGTGCCGTTCCTCCATTTCCCTCATCAGACAATCCTTGACGAATGTTAAAAACTTGCTGCAGAAATTTAAGCAGACATTGGGATTCCAGTACTCCTGAAAAACGAAATAAAGTATATATTATATAGAAGTATAGGTCTGTTACCGAAAGTTGAGGCGACCAGGATTCTCACACGCATTGTTTACATATAGGTGTTTCAAAATTTTAAATCGACTTTTAAAAAACGAGATTCTTTGTTTTGATTTAGGAAAAAAAATCGCACTAATCAAAAAAGGAACAGCCTGTTAACGAATACTGTATTCTTCAAAAATACACCAATATACACAATCCTTCGTATCTGTAATCGCCTCAACTTTCGGTAACAGACCTATAGGCACAAGATGACATGCTCTGTGGTCATCAGCAGTAGCTAGAGGCCACCAAGTTGACTGGTTTAATGGCTTTTCGATAGCATTTGACAGTTGATCACGACAATGATATCCTGATGATAAAACTCATATTAATTAGATTGTCGAATCACTGGGGCGGGACGGCTCTACCTGAGGGTTCGTAGGGTCCAACCGTACATTTCTATCATGTCAAAAATACACATTTGATATGTTGTATTATTGGACATAATATGCATAAGTACTTTATGGTTAAATTAACTATTTAATTTATTTTACACTTCTCAACCCATCGCTATTTTATAAAGCAATTGTTGTAAATTATGTAATAACATAATGTTGGTTACGCAGTAATACAATAATTAATTATTAAATACGCACTATTGCACGGTGACACCTATGAACAAATTAAGATATGCTCTCTATTTCTTGCTGACTGGGATGGCCATATTCTATCCCGTCACCGCGGTACAAATCTCATTGTACAAAGGATTCGAATGCATTAGCGATGACACCTACCAAAGTGTAGAACGTTAGATGAGCAAACCATCCACCTCCGGCTTTATGGTCAACCAGGCCATCAATTTATCATGTTTCCAAACTCCTAGCTACTACTTTCAAAATTCAAGTCATGTGGCCTACATTGACAGATCAATCGGTGAAACGAGTTACCAGTATGACGAGTAGAAATTGCTCAAATTAAAAGCCATCTTCATGGCAGTCTGGAAGATGACTTAAACCCCTCGTCAGCGAGGAAAGCGCCAGACGGAAATTCCGAGCAATATGACGATTCACTCGATCGATCAATCAATAGTCATACTTCACCAACGGCCGCAACCAAAAAAATTCATAAGAACGAGTCAAATATTATCCTCCTTTCAATGTACTGTGTTAAGATTGTTAGAGTACTCCCTACTTTAATTATAGTTTGTCAATTTATGGCCGTATGTTGTAGCTTAACCACTGGGAAATGCCAAAAGAAATGGCGTATTTCAAAAAAACACTACCTTATTCTTAGGTCAATAATTATTATAAAGCAATCAATATTCGTAGGATGTTTATCAAACTCGAATGGTCAAAGACATAGCTTATAATTAGTATCTTTAGAATTATCTTCAAATGTGTTAATCTTGCCGATTTTTTGAATATGTAATAAAATGCCTAATTCTTGTCAAATTTGGGATCACAGAGATTATCAATATAATTTTTTATCGTGAATATTTTACAAAAATTATCTTGTCATAAATTATACTAATGGTTTTATAAATGCGTTTAAAAATTAATAAATGTAAAAAATCTTAACACCACTGCACATTCATGTACCGAAATATGACTATATTCTAAAACATTGGAGCGAGAGGTTTAAAAGAATACTATTTTATGTAACAAAAATACTTTATGCAGTCATCAAATGTTTAAAATAAATATAAAGGATAATAAGGCTTCAAAATTATATAAATAGGTTATCTACAACGTTTAAAGAGTGTCCAGGATCATGGTTTGAAAATACAACAAAAGCTCAATTTTGACCTACGCCGAGCATGTCCCCCCTTAATATCAACTTCCCCAATTCGCACCGTGAGTGTAAAACCAACGTATGTGCAAATTACATAGTTTGGAGATATAAGGGTTTGAAGTTTTCATTTGGTCAGGATAAATAGAGTTTCTAAAATAAAACAATAATATTTGGTGTATGTATACATTATGACATGTTCTTTTATTAATTTTATTTTTTTTCATATAAATCCATCAAGATTACAAGTTTTAGCAGTTGCTATGGTTTTACACTTTCATGATGCATAGAAAATGTTGATATTTCGCAGTTACCTGAATTGCAGTAAGATTTTTATTGGAAACTTTGGTAATACCATTATAATATAATATATTATATTATTATTAAATAAATAAAGAATGATATTTACCTATAATATTTTGATATTTTAAGCTTACTAACTATAATTTATTAAAATAGATGCATACAATTTTAAACCAAAATAAAAATAGCAAATTACAATAATTGTAATGTTTTTATAATTAATTTTATCGACGTCAATTATTATCTGAATCTGTATTTAAATGTGTAGATGAAAGTTTTTTTTATAAAAATTATGGTGTATTTCTGGTATCACTTTTGATGAACATAGGGAAATCAAGTCATTTAATTTTGCTTCGGAGATCCGAGGTGGTTTTATAAATGCTTTGTGTAGTTGAGGTTGTACTGATTGACGTCCGCCCTGACGTTTTCTAATATTTATTACATCAAACACTTCTGTTTCATACTTATTTTTATAGAACAGGCAATAAGGATTGTTTTTCCTCACTTCAATAACGCAAATGTCTACCCAACTAACCTTTTTAGTATTTTCGTTGAGTTGAAAATTATTGCCCATTTCATTTGCTAACTTGTGAAAATCAAAAATCTCGTCAGTGCCAATTTCCAGTGAATCACTGGAATCCACTGTATTGGTATATAAATTGGACCTGACTTCAAGACTATTTTTTTGTTTCTCTATGCAAGAGTGTTATAGAGTCACCCTCGTTCTAGGTGTGTCCTACGACCAAAAAGTTGTGTGTGATTTTTGGGATATTAAAATCCTGGAGGGCGTATAAATACATTGCTGTAATAAATTTATTTTTATTCTGTCCGGCACAATTATCCGAATAAAAAATGACTTCCTTCCCAATTGATTTATCTTCCAAAAATTTTACAACACAATAACCAATTGCATTGGCCCCTTTGTTTGTAGTCCCTTCATGCTAAACAAAACAGTAACCATTTTTATTATTAATGTGTGTAAGATGGTAAAATTATAGGTTGAAAGCTTTGTTTTATAATATAGCACTGATATCTGGGCATTTGGTGTTGATAATACGGCCTGCAGATTATAGCAACATACTATTTTATTCGTCTTTCGCCTTCTGTGTTCTCGATAATTGTTTATTTTTTTTGATGAATGTCATATATTATTTAACTTGAATTATATTTTTCTCTTCGCTACTGCAATTTTTATATTTTTCACAAAAGTCACATAGGTTCTTGTTTGGTTGAAAAAAGCCTATATTATAATGGGTATTGTTCCTCTTGCAAACCAGCAGCATCCTTATCTATATCCAACATGGGTTCTTCAGCATCAGGAAATGTACTTGTCACATTTTTGAAAATCTGTAACATTGCAAAAACAAAAATATCATAGATCTGATTGATATACTGTTGTGTTAATTGAAAGAGTTTATTATTGTAGGTGCATGAAATAAATACATAGGTACATAAGATAAGTCGATAATAATAAGTTTCATAACAATAATAATATTAAGGTTAGTTTTGTATATCATTTTAGTATAATATTTATCACAAAGTCTTACCTTTTTAGAAGTTTTTCAGCTTTTAAAGCTAACTCCACCATCATTCGAATCCTTAAACTTATATTTGATAAAAACAAAATACACTGCACTACATTACTTGAATCAAAGGAAACAATAATGTGTTGTAGAATACGTCTGGATGCGTTATCAAAGTCTTAACACTGAATCATTTCAATAATTGCCTGCTATCACAATAATAAAAACAATGCCAAATTGCATTCACCAAAAGAATGCGTCTGATGCTCGGGTTTCACAATTAGTCATGGATAATCATTTGCAGATACTATGGTTTTACATTAACAATGGAAGTAAATCTTTGTATTGTAAAACCCAAATATCTGTCTTTTTTAATGAAAATTTTTAAGTTTGCAGTAACTTCAATTTTACATTATCAAGTTTATGACTTTTGCAGTTGTTTTGCATTTAAATCTCGAAATTGAAAAATTTGCACTTGCTATGGTTTTACACTCACGGTGCGAATTATTCTTCCCAAATGGTACATTTCAAAATCCAATCTTTAGAAACACGGCGTACTATTTCCGACCTTATTTTTATCTTCAAATTAATTAATAACCATCCACATTTCCCACAACTACTGTCTAACATTAAATTTAATGTACCTACCAAGAGTCAACATTCGCCCTCACATTTTCTCACTTTTATACATTCACACAATATATGAAACTAATCTAGGTTACAATAAATTGTCCGGTGGCTCGACTCTGCAACACCTTAATTCTTCACAATGATCGAGTGGACCTGTTTTGTTCTCTTGCCTCTTTCAAATTAAGTTGCTTCAAAATCTACAGATAATTGTATCTGGACTGCTTATTTTTATTGTATTGTTTAAAAATTGTATTTTTCTTTTCTTATATTGCCTGTCTTATCTATACACATATATTTTTTTATGTTTTTTGAAGTTATACTTCTTTTGGCGCGTTTGGGAAAACAGATCAGAGTGTATTTCTCTCATGTAACGCGCTGATGTAACGCTTTTGGCGTGTGACCGGCCGCGATGTAACACACAATTTTTTTAATAATTTATATTGCATTCGGGTTGCGTAATAATTTCAAATATTTATCGTTGTGTTAGGCGGATTCAAATTTGTTTCTGTTAACTTTCCTAACGTTATTCAGAAAACTTTATTTATATTGGAGTGTATATTTATTTTTCATTATAAAGATTGTGTATCAAGATTTGAGGCTATATTTATGTATAGCCTTATGTATAGCTTATAGGCTATAAGTATTATATTTATGAGTAAAATTATATATCAATAAATAAATAAATTTTGTGAATGTTGAGTTGGTAAATAATTATTATTATGATTATATTCATTTCGGTGTCAAGGGTACACGTTAAACCAGCGGCGCTCCAATTAGCGGCTCTTTTCCTGAGTGTGTAATTTAACAAGATAATTAAAATAGTAATAGTAAATAATAATAATAAATACGGAATGAAGCAACAAGATAATTTTAAACCAGCGGCACTCCATTTCAACTTCCTACCAATAAGAAAAACAAATAATTTGGATAGTTCGATGAACCAAAGAAACACTTTTATTTATTTTGTGAACCTGATTCTAAATCACCACAGCAGAGCTAGTCGAAGAATCTAGGTTATCACAAGTTTTGTTTTTGTTTACGCCAAAGAAGTTCTAACGCGCGTACATAAGTACACACAGCGATTTTTTTTATGATTACCACAAATGTGTAGGTATTCTTTTTTAACAATTTTCAATAACTCTCCAATAATATTTGATGTAATTTAGTTTGATTTATGATGCTTTTTGAGACCGCCTGTTATTGGGAGTATTGGGACCAACACATATTATTTTTTTCTATATTATAGACTTCAGTATTATTATCTTCTTCTTCTGACTTCTGACTTCTATATTATAGACTTCAGCGGGAAAGCGAGATGTCACTCCCAAGGCCTCAACGTCTCAGAAATCTGATGGGACACCGGTATCAGCAAATGATGTGTCTCTTGGAAACTCCACTACCGGTGAAGAATGGTCAACGGTAGTGAAGAGGAAGAGGGCAGCCATTGCGATTCGTGGTAGCTTTGGTGGGGCGGTGAGGGGGGCGGAGGTGGTTAAAAATTACCACTTCTACCCCTTTCATCGCGACACCACAGCTGCGAACTTGAACGACTATATTAAAAAAATTACTAATTGTACTGCTGATTTCACAGTAGTTAAACTGAAGTCAAAAGGTGATTACGATTCATTTAAGGTAGGGATCCCTACTAAGCTAAGTACGTTGGTTTTGAAGGCGGAAAATTGGCCCCGCCATTCATTTATTAAAGAATGGGTTGCCAGGATGGAAACACCACGGCTACCGAGTAGCTGACTTAATAATAACAATAAAAATAAGAATTTCCCTAAGCAATTATTATTCTACTACCAGAATGTTCGAGGCTTGAAAACAAAATCTGTCGATTTTTTGAGCAATGTTTTGGCTGATGACTATGACATCATAGGGTTAACTGAAACATGGCTCAATGATAGTGTTTTTAGTCGTGAATATTTTGGAAGTGAGTACTCAGTCTTTAGGAGGGATCGAGACTCCGGCACAGGCCACAGGCAGGGTGGGGGTTGTCTTTTGGGGGTTAGAAGTATGGAAGGGTTACAGGCCGAACGTTTCCGTGCTTTGGAGACTCAAAATGAGGACCTTTGGGTGAAACTGACCTACGACGGAGACACTATTTACGTTTGCGTCATTTATTTTCCACCAGCAAGTGACTTGGAGGTGTATGTATAAGTGTTTTATTGAGAGTATGCTATCTAATATCAACTTAATTGGAGATAGAAAGATTATTGTAATGGGAGATTTTAATCTAAACTCAGCACGTAGTGGCAAAAGAGTCAGCGATGACCTTGAATTTCTATCTTCTGTTTTTGGATTTTCTCAGCACAATGATGTCTCTAACTCTAGCAATGGACTTTTGGATAGGGTATTTAGCAATATCGACTTATCGCTTTCACGATGCACATCTCCTCTTGTACGCGAAGATGTGTATCATCCAACTTTAGTTTTTCTGCTCAGGTTTCGGTCGACTCGTCCGCTTCAGACTCCAATTCCCTCTTACAAAACCAACCAATTCGGCGGGTGGAGGTTTGAAGGCGGAAACTTCAAGCTACTTTACTCATTGATGAGTGAAGTGGACTGGAGTGAGTTGCTCGAGATTTGTGATGTGAATGAGGCGGTACAATGTTTTTACAATATTGTGTATAATATTTTTGATCAATGTTTTTCGAGGAAGTCGCCATGTCGTGGTGGAAGGCGATACCCGAGGTGGTTTTCTCGGGAGATTATTGGGGACATTAAGGTCAAGCATAACTATCATACAGTATGGAAGGCTGGGCATGATCAGACTGACTATATCATGTTTAGCATCTATCGTTCGAAAGTGAGACAAGCTGTTCGACGGGCCTATCGAACATATATGGAAACGGTAGGAGATTCCATTCGCGAAAATCCTAAATTGTTTTGGAATTACGTAAAATCGTTAAGAAGAGATGATGGGTTTACTGATAGGATGAGTTGGAAGGGCGAAGAGGTGACCGGACATGGAGTGGCAGAAGCATTTGCTGGTCATTTCAAGTCTGTCTACGCAAGTAGTATTCCAAATCTGGATGTTGCCTCAACATCAGGAAAACCGTCATATGGTACCCAATCCGTCGATATTTTTTCAATTAATGAGGGCGATGTACTTCAGTTTATTAAAAAACTGAAAAATACTCGCTCTTTGGGACCTGATTATGTTCCTACATTTTTTTAAAGGGTTGTATTGACTTCATTAAAGGCCCGCTTTCATATATATTTAATCTCGCAATGGAGACAGGTATCTTCCCTGAAACGTGGAAGATGTCGAAGGTTACTCCAATCCATAAGAGTGGTACAGAGTCATCAGTGGAGAATTACAGGCCGGTAGCTGTTCTCTCTGCACCAGCAAAAGTTCTTGAGATGATCATGCACAACATGATTTATCCAAAAATTGAGTCATTCATAATAAATGAACAGCATGGATTTAGAGCAGGCCGATCAACGGAAACTAACCTGATGGTATTTACCGATTATGTGTCATCGGCACTGGATAGAGGCCACCAGGTTGACTGTTCTTACAATGACTTCTCGAAAGCATTTGACAAGGTCGATCATGACATCCTGATGGAAAAACTCCAACTTATTGGATTGTCGGATCGATTTTTGAAACTATTCGGGAGTTATTTTAGGAACCGTCAACAATACGTATCGTACGGCCTTTATCAGTCACAGACCTTTTACACATTTTCTGGTGTCCCCCAGGGCTCAAACTTAGGGCCGTTGCTGTTCACGATTTTTATAAATGACATAGCATTGGTAATAAAAAATGCTATGTTTTTGTTGTTCGCTGATGACTTGAAACTCTTTTTGGAAGTTGTCACCTTGGACGATTGTCGTCAGCTCCAACTTGATATAGATAATGTATTAAATTGGGGCAGGCGTAACAAACTAGAATTTAATATTGATAAATGCAATCTTTTATCGTTTACCAGAGCCTCAAAAGTGTTGTTTTTCCAATACTCGATGCATGGCAGAGTTCTGTCACGAATATCATCTGTAAGGGATCTTGGCATTACGTTTGAGAGTAAACTGACATTTATTAGCCATATAGTTACCATTTGTAACAAAGCGCTTAAAATGTTGGGCTTCGTCATGCGTACTTCCCGGGTCTTTTCAGATGTTACGGTATTAAAACTTTTATTTAATTCTTTAGTTCGAAGCAGACTTGAGAGTGGGTCTATTGTTTGGGCACCGCACCAGTTGAAGTATGGCCTTATGGTGGAGAGGGTACAGAAGAAATTCTTGAGACTCCTTTACTTGAGGTTGTATGGATACTATCCGTGGCTTTATCCAACTGACTTTCTCTTAGGCATGCTTACATACTGCAGTCTGCAATTTAGAAGAAATCTTTATTTAGCTACGTATATTTTTCGACTTATACAAGGTATAAATGAGAACTCTGCCATTCTGGGGAGTGTTGACCTGTGTGTCCCTGATAACTATCTTAGAAATAGAGACCACCAGTTGTTTATTCTCCCAAGGTGCAGAACCAACCTGCCACTGGTAATGCCAATTGGGAGAGTGATAACTATGTTCAACGAAATTGCTTCGGGTGTTGATATATTCCACCTACGTGAGAATGAGTTTAGGTGGATGTTGTTTTATAAAATCTTAAAATAGGGTCTGCTTAACTCATCCGGTGTACTTCCTTGTACCTATCTAATTCATCTACTGATATATCTCTTTTTTTATGTAATACTGTTATATTTATATATCTTTGTTTCTAAATGTCATGTTGTGAACGTCTTAAACTTATAATTTGTAATGTCCACAATATGTTAAAAAAATAAATGAATTGAATTGAATTGAATTATACTTATCCTCTGTGATTGATCCTGTTGGTTGGCCTAAATAAATAAAAATATATATATGACCAAGAAGTGGACACAGACTAAGAAAAGAAAGAACCGAGGCACATACGCTCCGTATAATCCTAATCTCCAATAAATTACTTTTAGTTCTAGTCAAAAATTAAAATATGTACATAGTATAAAAATATATCTTTAATTACCCTGCCCATAATGGGTAATTTGTCCAGTTGGTAAACATCAAGTTGGGAAATGATTCCTTCATTAGTTCTGACCGCGCACATGATCGAGTCAGCAGCGGTGAATACTGACTGCAAATACCACTTAAATAGCGTGAAACTCCTGAAATCAGAATTAGAATTATTGAATGAATAATTGTATGGGATATGTTAGGTTTTTAGTTGCCGCACGGCAAAGTATTACTCGTACGAAACCTGCAATGGCATACAATCAAATTATTAAGATTCCAATACTATTTATAGATGTCGCTAATTTCTGTAATTTCAACACTTATGGATGGAACAATAAAATAAATTTAATTTGCACTATTTGTGCCAATATACTTATTATGCCTGCATATAAATTATACAACTGTTTGTAAAACTAATACATGTCCACGCCAGCTAGCATCACTTTCAAATTAACTGTAGTTTGGACAGTCAACATTATACAAATTTGAGCTCTTTAATCAAAATAACATTCCACAAGACCGCGTATCGCTATTTTCGATGAAACTGTAAAAATAATTCTCCAAATATGGCCACACCTGTTTGTAAATCGTACAAATATATTTTTTGTGCATGTTTTCTATCCGTAGTAGAATACAGAAATCATGGTCAATTATATAAAAACATTTTAACACATTCGCGGACAAGACGTCTATAGACGTTATATTTTGTGAGTTGTAATATGACAGGACGTCCATAGACAGACGTACTGTGTAACGGAATACGTCACGACGTTTAAATAGAAGTTGTATTTTAGATGAAAACAATATGTTCCATGCTACTTGTGTCACGGTGCGAACATATTTCCATTAGATAGTGTTGTATCTTAAGACTTAACTCATTTCTATATAATATCTAAATCGAAAATATTAAAAATTTAAATTTTAACGTGTCATATCTAACATGTATTAGCTAACTTGTATTAGCTAACATGTATCTGCGAATGTGATGTATTTATACAAAAAAAATCTAACTTTTCAATGATAAATCACGGTTTATTAAATTATTTACATATTGAATACAAAAAATTCATGAATGCTGCAATAAATTATTTTTTTATAGAAGAGGGAAGAGAAAGCGCTGGACAGAGATGCCTGGAGAAACGTTGTGCAGTCGGCCATTAACCTGAACGGCCCCTAGCGCCAATTTAATAATAATTGTTTAGTACTTAGTCACCGGTGTGTGCTCAGTTATAATCGCATGATCTGTATCAACCAATGGTATCAACGGTAAAATGTGGTAGGTACGTATGGGAAAATTACACTTTTGAATACGTACTTAAATCGTTCATCCTGCCACTTATTCTTGATAATTCTAGCAGTTTTCAACTCCACAAATTTCAATTTCCGCAAGTCCTCGACGGTTAAGTTTTCCTTCGTTATCTTGTCAGACCTTCCACACTGCACCCCATCCATGCCTGCAGCATATATCAGCCGATGGTTATTCAACTTGGCTTCGTAGACACAGCTAAAGCTAGATTTCTTCCGAGGAGTCTCTCGGACAGGACCGGTATCTGATTCATCTGAAAACAAAACGCATTTAATTAGAAATGATATACTTCTTCATAAGGATCTCACAACTGAAGAATAATCATCCAGTTCAGTGGTGCCCAAACTATTTGCTAGTGGCGCATTTCGTTTACGTGAAAAAGTTTAATGCGTATCAAGATAAAGACGTTACTATTGAAAATAACATTTATTCTTTAACACATGCTTAAGTTTATCCCATACTTCTCCACAGTCGAGAATTTTATTTTCTTAGTCTCACCCGGAAGGCAACCCACTTTGTGTTACCTGATCGATACACATTATAATAAACCAGTAGTTTTCAAAACTTTATCATTTCACAGCGCCCTAAATAAATAATCAGTGAGATGGATGAGCATGTTGTCCGCTGTGAAGTTTCTCAAACCTTGGAATCGAACTAGCACGGTATGAATTATCCAGCGATATACCTAGGCAAAGTGCCGCCCTTACTATTTTTTAACACATTTTAGAACAACAGTCAAACTCGGTTATTACGATCACGGATATAGCGAGATCTCGGATGTAATGAAGAAACATTCGTTGACATTTTAGTAAAGTTTATGATTTTCTCCATACATTTATTCACTTTTATAACGAGCTACTTATCGCAGTGGCGCACCCAGGGGGTGAAAATATGAAAATCATCAGAACGATTTTACCCATTGAAATTTAAAGCCAATAAACTATACCTTGGGCTTGACAAATAACACGGCAAAAAAATGATTTGTGATTCTCCAGCATCCTTTTTAGAAAAATGTCTTAGATTTTAATTTCGAAACACTAATGTCGGGTGTTTTTAGAAACCCGTTCCCTAATGAACTGTCAAAAAATTCTCAGTGTCCACCCGAATTCCAGAGTGGTGTAGGTCATGGCTGGGGAGGGCTGACAGGGATCTAGCCTGGGGGCCCGGGCTGTGGGGGGCCCGGCGTGTCGCGTTGACCAGATAAGTGAGATAAACAAACATCATAAATTAGCTTTAATAGTAAAAAAAGTCGCCTGCGGCGCTATTATACTTCATGACCAGGAACATTTTAAATTATATAATTATTGTCCAATACATTTTCTGATTATTATGTGTCGATACTCGACAGCTCCAGTAGATGCTTAAAGTAGATGTATTAAAAATCGCCAATAATTCACTGTATAAGTACCCTCAATTTGAACTAAAACACAATTTGAAAAACATTAATGTAGAGTTTCACACTGCCTTTAATCTAAGCGGTGGATAGGGGCCCGCCAAATACCCTAGCCTGAGGGCCCGTTTAAGGATGTGGGGACCATGGTGTAGGTACACCGAGTGCAATAGACAAAAGACCGATAAACGAGATATTAGGCTGTGTTGTGTTGAGTAGGTTGTGTATAAGGTAAATGCAATAATACTTTTTTTTGTCCATTTTCAATTAATATTTTGGAACCTCAATATTACAAAACCAAAAATCTACGATAAACATTCGGCGATAAGAACGACTACACCAATACGGTGGTGGTGTAAATCAAAAGAACATTTTTTTTCGGTGGAATTCGGCATAAATATTGTAGCTCTCTAGACCAGTGTTCCCCAAACTTTCGACATCTGTGTACCCCTTCTATAATTCTCTAGAGTACCCCTCGTCAAAGAAAAGAAAATAACAATCAAAATATATTTATATTTTCCTTTTGTAGTACATAAATAAAATAATAATAAACGAAAAATAAATTCATTCATAATAAAATATAAATAAAAGTTATATTATAAAAAACAACATTCATTATAATCAGCGCTCGGAATGGACAGGAACGCACCGGAGCGCCGTTGTGGTTCGTGGAATTCCAAAATATACCGTTCCGGCTCGTGGATTCATTTAAAATTGCGTTGCGGTTCGTTAGATTGAGATAATTATATATGAATGTATCTTTTAAAGTTTTTCTCAAAATTAAAAATTTACGAAGTTATGTTATGCCGGGCGTGCAAGGGTTAAAAATAAAAATTATGACATCCCTAAATTTCTTTCAACCTTCTTATTTTGTGTCGATATGTCCATGCCTAAATGCATTGTCTAAATAACAAGAAACAACCAGCTGCAAGCGTAAATTACTTTATTACCCAAAAAATGTGCCTTGCTGACACTATTTGAAAACTCTTAAAAAATAAAGTATACATTGTTTAATAATTTCTAAAGGACGAAACATTTCAAATCTCAATACAATCTTGCCTTTGACTATTGCGCATTGTTCATTTACTTACCTACTAATTTATTATATTATTTTATTCGGAGTGACAAAAATTATTACTCCGCCATTTATTTTCGGGTGAATGAATTGTGTTTTCGGTGGTTAAATAAATTAATATAAAAAGTTTGATAATTTGACTCGTGCAAATCCGCTATAATATTCCTATTAGTTGCCTTTTAAAATATTTTGTATTATTTAAGATATAAATACGTTTCTAAACAAAATTGTTTATATTATTAGTTTGGTGTTTTTTTTTTTGCTACATTCTAGTAAGTTTTGTGTTTTAATTTTAACTGTGTGTTTAACTTGATTTTTTAATAAAAAATTGTTCTCCTAAAAGATGGTCAAAAATGTCATCAGGCGAAACGTGTTAACCGAAACTATTGAAAAATATTTTGTCGCAGGTAACGTAACGCTGGCCACATACCTACACAATTTGATCATTTAAAAAATGATATTGAGTGGTTATTTATAAAAATAATGAAGGTATAATAAAGTAGTAGGTAATTCGTGTAAATCTGCTAAAACCACATAACATTAGGAATTCACTCCAATAACCATTGAAATGGCAACAGATGGTATTCATCTCAACAATTGACTTTTGTTAAAAAAAGTTTATGACGTGTCGTAAACCCCTATTTTTACGATGTTTACATTTGTTTTGTAATTTACATTATTGTTGAATTGCGACTATAGTACAATAAATCTTGTGATATAACTACTACATTCATTCATTTATTTGCCATAGGTCATGATGAGTATACTTTTTTGTAAGTGAATTTTGTTGCTTCTGGTAAGTTTTGTGTTTTAATTTTAACTTTGTGTTGAACATATTTTTTAATAACAATTTGTTCTCTTAAAAATTGGTTAAAATTCTCAGCAGGCGATACGAATACCTTTATAATTATCATCGGTGTATTGTAAAAAGGGCGAATTAACCAAAATACTATTTTACAGGAGGAGGATTTTTAACCTTTGACATTTATTTATTAATTACCTGTGGATGAATACTGTCCTTATAATAGGCTTTATAATATAATATTTTAAAAAGTCTATTATGTTAAATTCGCTTTTTATTCGTAACACTAGGTGGATAATCACCCTTACAATTATCGTTTTTAATAAGTACTTTCCTGTGGGATACAAATTCGCAATTTTCACATAATTATATTATTACATAATATATACCTATATACTATTGTCGCTGGTATCCAAACTGATTTAAGATAATTCTGGCCACACGCACAATTTGATAATTTTGTGGATATTTATAAAAATAATGAAGGCTACGTAGTAGGTACTTCGTGTAAATCTGCTAAAACATTAGGAATTCTTTCCGGTGGACAATACAGTGGCAACATCTGTTCTGTGATTCAATAATTATTATCATCTCAACAACTTGACTCGTGTTAAAAAAATATTTATGATAAGTCGTAAACCCCTATTTTTACAATAAATATTGAATGAAGTTTTCTACAAAAATGTGTTTGGGCCATTGACGGTTTGGGCAGAAAAAATATTGAATAGCCTTCTGCAGAGTTTATTTATTTGGGACGTTCCTATTGTATTACAATTATTATTACATGCATTGTAGCTTGTGACTTTAAAAATAATAGAAATAATACATTGGTAGTGTGTAGAGAACTTTTACTTAATTTTTGTTTGTAAATTTGTTTAAAAAAAATAGGAATATCTTTCAATAAAAATGTACGACTATCATAATATCTGTATTGTATGTAGGTACCTATTATCATTTCCATGGCAATAATAATGTGAGTAGGGAAGGACAAACAACATAGATTGAATCGTTTAGAATAAGTAGGTACTAAAAAATTAGGTACCTATGTGTCCAGTGCGGACATCTAATTATTTTAGGTGGTGTTAGTCATAGATTATTAAATAAATACGGTGGTAAATGTATATTACAATAATGGTAACCAAAGCATCACCATTGTAACATAACATGCATACAATACAATATAAGTCCTTATAATGTTGAATATAGTAGGTACTAATTAATGACAATTTTATATTATTTTATAAGAATCGCGCTTAGCAACCTGAGTTTCACCTTCCGTCATGTTTTATCTTATATAAATGAAAATGACACACCATTGGTAATTTAATTACAAATAATGCTATGTTTACGTTGTTTGGATGACTTGAAACTTTTATTAGATATAGGTACGGCCTTATGCCCCCTTATAGTGGAGAAGGTTCAAAATAAATCATTGAGAATCCTTTAAAGCTGTGTGGATAGTGGATACTATCCATGGTTTTATCCGATTGATTTCTCAAGACGTATGCTTACATACTGTATTCTGAAAGTTAAAAGAGAACTAGGTATTTAGGCTACGTACTTTTTTCCAACTTATATCTACCCAGTACAAATGAGAACTCTGCCATTATTGGTACTTAGTATTGATTTTATTATATATTATTTTATAACTTTTTTGATAATCTAAGTTGTTTGTTCTGCCAAGGTGCAATAATTGCTAATGATAATTGGGCAGGAAATAACTATATTCAACCAAATTGCTTCGGATAATCGTATATTCCACCTGCGTGAGAACGAGTTTATGTGAACGTTGTTTTATAAATTCTTAGTATAGGTAGGCACTTACTGTTTTTTCTAATACTATTTCTTGATGTTTGATATTCTGTGCTCGTATTTAAATGGAATTCGTAAAATTTTCTATAAGTACATAAATAAATTTTTAATTTGAATCTATAAGGTACTTATGTGGATATGTTGTTTGTTATGACTAAATAATTACAAACTTATCTATCCCAAATGAGACAGTAATATAAGTTATAATCAGTGACGAGTGGTGGTAGAGGTATCATGCACTGGTTATAGTGGTAGATAAAGTAAGAATAAAGAATAATACAATTTTTGATGGTATACTTTGTTAAAACAAGATTATTTCGCCTGCGGCGCTGACAATCCTTACCAACCTGCCCAATATAGATCCACGTAAGAAGTTTAAAGTTTATTGTTGCATTTTTATATCAAAAGTACGTACGTAAAGAAAGGATTAGCATAAGTACTTAGTTTCGGAAAATTATACAGCGTTCCTGTTCGTGAAATTTTCCATTTCGAGCACTGATTATAATCAATGAGAAGGATGAAATTGTTTATGTTGAAACGACAGATCATCGTAATTTGGTTCCCTGGTTATTAATTTTAATCTGAGATGCGGTTCCACACCATGAAGTTGGAAAAGGCAAGATGTATTTCAGGAATTTCTCTGTTAAAACTGGATACACATGTTGCATTTGCAACCTAAATGATGTTTAAGTACACTCCTTATATTTATTTTGCAAGAATCTGTCTGAAGCTAATAATTTCAACAATTGCTCTTCTTCCGCATGCGATAAACCTTCTAGCATGGATGTTGTATTAATGCTTGTTGCACCAGGTGCAGCCATAGCCCGGTGCAGCGCGTACCCCCACCAAACTCTTCCCGTACCCCAGGGGGTACGCGTACCACACTTTGGTACCACAGTTTGAAAATATGGCAACACTGAAGAGTAATGACTATTATTCAATGTACAAGATCAATGGGCAATGTTGACAGAAATGGCTGATAATTTTGCCCGCTTTAAAAAATTCAAATATTTCCTAAAATAATTGCTTGTTTTGTATTTTAAACAGTTTTTCAAACTTATAATGATATTAGTGATCATTTTTAAATAAAAACGCCAGCGTACCATTTTTTTTTTTTGGTAAAAATCGAGTACATTAAAAAAGTGGGCAATGTTGGATGATTTGACGGTATATGCTAGCGTGAAGTTGTGATGTATTGTGTCGCCGTCGCGAGCTGTGTGTAACTAGGCGATTATTTACGATTCCAGGGCCCCGATTTCCTAACTATCGACTCGTGTGGCACCAGACGACATGACGTAATTGTGACGTCAGCCAATACACGCTCGAAGCATGCCGCCCGCGCGCAGTGCTCACCGTAGATAACTATTACGATGAAACACCTATATGTGTATTGTGTATGGTGACAATGAATAGCGCCGCTATCTGAGTAGCGTGATTTTCTCGAGTGCTATTATCACTCCGGTAGTACGTCACAATGATGTCATATGACGTCATGTCGACTGGGAAGCTTGCACTCGCAAGTTCTAACATAGGGCCCCAGGTAACAAAATCGTTTTTTTGCTTGTTCGTTAAAATATTTAACTGTTCTGGAAACTCTCACATGGAGGTTCATTGCAATAGAGTGTTCTTGTATTATTATTTATATTACAAATCTACTTAATTAGCAGTCACACGACAAAAGTTTGACAGTTTGCGATAGTAGTATTTTTTTGACGAAATGTTCGCCTGCTGTGCATGAGTGCGCTGGGACGAAATGTGCAAGAGTACGCGCGCACTCTTGCACGATACGTTAATTGCTACTGTTATTATTGTTTACTGTCTGATGACTGATTTCAGAATGTCCAGAAGATGAAGCAATTAAAAATACTAAGCCGAAGAAGAAGCCTGCCCCTTTAAACAACATATTAAAAAAAACCTCAGCATGCTCCAAAGAAGATCTGGATATGCCCAGCTTGCGGAGAAATATTTAAGGAGCCAATGGTGGAGGACTGGATTCAGTGCAAAATATGCCAAGAATAGTGGCACGAGAGATGCACTGGTTATTTGGGATCTGGAGATTATATTTGTGATCTTTGCCACTGATTATCCCATCATATAGTGTGCGCGCACCGGTGTACACCCTCCTGCGTATTCTTGGGCTGCAGGGTGCACACATTAAGTTTTTTTTACTTTTTTTATTGTGTTGTGAGAGTTAGACGGTTCGTATTTTTTCTCGTAACAGATAACCAAGAGTTTTATTTGCACAAATTCTTAAACCCAAAACTGCGCGCTCTTGTACCACCCTACCCTACGGTCCCTACGTTATGGAGTTACCAGCATTAAGGTATCCAATAAAGTCACCTGTCTCGGCGTTGAACTACATAGGTAATATGTTAAAATTAGATCGTCATGTGAAAACCAAGACCACGAGGCTAGGACGACCTTCCAGGGTCAGTCGTATGACTGGCGACGGATAGGGTCTAAGCGATGGTGCACACAGAACGCGTCGAGCGAGCGAAGTCCGCGTATGCAGTGTTTATTCATAACCATAATCACACGTCTCGTGCCGCGCATTACCCTTCACCTATGTAATAAGCGGCCCAAGCAGCACAAAACAATTATTTTTAAAGCGTCTCTCATAACAAAGCAATAAAAATATTATATTATTTCGGGGCTTGTAATAAATATTTACGACGGCATTATTCAACCAGCGATAAACTTGACACGCAATAAAATTAAACAATGACTTCTCTGTAATTAAATAATTGCTTTCCGCCCGTTGATCGACGATGCCTCGCGCAGCGTGATTTTGCTCGCTGTGTTCAATGAATGGACTCCATTGTATTTTCTTTCATTCGTATCGCCGAGAAGCGGTGATTCGCGAAAAAACGATGATTCGCCATATCGCGTATAATGCGTCGCCATATCCAGTGGGCGATGGCGTATTTGATTACGTTGTATTTTCGATGATTTATGCGCCACTTGTAGAAATTTTGCGCGAGTGCGGCGCCCGACGCGTTCTGTGGGCACCATCGCTAAGAATACGGGTATAAATGTATCCGAAAAAGTGTAGTACCTAATCAGTGGATCTCTTTTAAGTGAGCAACGCAGTGTGCTGTTGTCAGTCACAAAGGCCTACCGTACAACTTCAACGGACGCGCTCCGTCTTGGCTGGGTCAGTGGCGGCCGGTGATTTTTTGGATTGTAATTTTTGAGGGTGCGCTGGAAACTTACCTTATTGTAAAATGAAAATCAATTCGGCGTTGTTTTTGATTTGACAAAACGTTATTGACATTTGGGAAATTACCTGTATATTTTATATTTTTAATAAAACATGATGCGAGTTAATTAAATCTTTATTGGATTAGTTTAAAGAAACGATTGTATCTCTTATAGTAGATAAATATCTCTTACTTTTAACGGAAGCCATCTTATTCTATGTACATTAGGTATCTTTACCAATTTGTACACTATATGAATAATGATTATTATGAAACTGAACTTTGTGAAATAGTATTAAGATTTATTAGCTTATCACTAGAATTCATGAATTAATAATTTTCTATATTATAAATAACCGACATCATTTCGCGTTTAGTCAACACACAGAGTACACATAAATCAAAGTATCTTACCGACATTGTATTTCTTACCGATTTTAAATTTAGAAAATAATGAATTCTATTGTTTTTAGTTTTACAGACATTTTACATACGAGATTGCTCAATATGATACTAAACATAATTTGACCGTGAACAGTAAACTACAGCGTCTATAATAACAAACCATAATTCAAATCTGTAATTGCTCTCTACTCAGACCAATATGATGTCATTTTACCCGGTCTGCGCACGATATTCTAGAACTTACGCATGGCGAAAACTATTAGCACAGTGTAAGTTGTTTTTTAATGGCTTTAGTTCATACTAAGCTTTGGGTTCATTTTAAGTAAAGTAAATATATTGCCCGGGCGCAAATGATTTCAGCGAGGATGACGTATACGGTGCATAGTGACTGTATTATCGCCTATTGACAATATGGGCAGATCGGTTTATGGTTTGCATTACAATAAGTGAGCGATAATATTAAAAACCTATGAAGAAAAAATATGATTTACGATGTTGAACAATGTTTCATAGCAATGCAAGCAGTGCAGTGCACTTGTATGGTGTTAGACCAGCCGCCGCTGGCTGGGGTACTCCTTCTTGATCTGCATGCACAGATACGCGTCGCATCCACGATGCTCCTCAAAGGCTAGGAAGCGGATTTCGGTGACTTTCATCTTACGCCGCCTCCCCGCCTTGATAGTGAAGACAGGGCTCGAAATGGACCGGAACACACCGGAGCGCTGTTCCGGTTCGTGACATCGATAAAATTATCACTCCGTCTCGTGGAAAAAATATTTTGACCGTCTGAGCTAGATAGGCCATGTAATAGAAAATGTAACACATTTATTTTTATGAAGTACACATAAAATTTGATAACTATGTAATATCTTAGTATAATAGAAAATTGTCGAGCGCTCCGGTTCGTGAACTTTTCCATTTCGAGCGCTGAGTGAAGAACTATTCATGAGGAAGCGAACTATCCGTCTAATGACGCTGGATGCGGCGTTAAAGACCTGGCAGAAAAAATGAGATGGCTCCACCAATGGCAGGCACACATATATGTTTTTTCCAAATATTAAATGGCGAATGGAGATAACCGCTTTGACTCCAGATCATTACACCAGTCAATTCTTGACTGGACATAGTGGCTTCGCTGGCAGGCCCTTTGAGCTTGGTCTTGTTACCCGTTCAACATGACCATGTGGCGGAGAAATACAGGATGCAAGCCACATCCTCTGTTAATCTCCTAAAATGGGTACGGAAAGGGAAGAGCTGACCAAGTCGGTTCAACCAGCTGTCAGCGGGCCCATTGGACCATCCGACCTGGTCGCCACAAAGGCTATTTTTTTTCATTTATAAAATTTGCAGTGTCGTACTGTCAACATGAAGATCTCTTCACTTAGAATGTTCGGCAGTTTTGTATTAGCTTACTACAATTTTTAATATTGCCTCTACGTCTCATCTCTCCCATGGGTACTCTCAACTTAAATTCAGTCAAAGAACATTTGAGAGCATGGCAATCTGTCTTGGGTAACTCCCAGTCATAAAAAAAATGATGGTTCACACCAAACGTAGGGTCCCGTGATATGCCTGATTAAGACCGGGTGTGGTTTGGTGGGGCCATTAATTTCAATGGTATGACTTTAGGAGTAACGAGGAGATAAGAAAACGCACCGAGCAACCTCTCATCACGCTAAGAGTGAAGAGGCGATGTTGGACCTGGCTCGGCCACGTGCTGCGGATGCTAGAAGAGAACTTCAACTTGGCTTGCATGTTCTTCAAGCCATCCGGATACCGGCGTCCTGGTAGGCCGCTAAATACTATATATGTAGTAAATAGAGTGTAGGTATACGGCGGAGCTACAGGATGCTAATTTGACCTGGAACGATGCAAGAAGACTGACGAGCGACAGGGATTCTATTGCCGGCGCTCCATTGGCACGCAAGTCAGACGATTTACAGTCTTCGGACTTTTTTTTCGCGTGGAGCACCCCAGGTCTGCGGACTTTTTAATCCGCAGACCAGGCTCGTTGGATTTCAAACATGTTTGATATTTTACTCGCCGAGCCGCTGAAATTCGTACGTTCACCACGCTTTACCGTCACATTATTTATATCTATGCCGACGGACGACAGCGCCATCATTATTTTACTGTCATTCAAAGTGTTCGGACATCTCACATCGATAACAACAATGGTAGATCTACGAGTGCATTCGAAAAGTTTCTTGGAAGATTTTATTAGTTGTTTTAAAGACAACCCATCGTTGTGGAAGACGACCAGCCCACTATACAAGAATCGTGATGCCAAGTCCTTGGCGTATGCGGAACTTTTGGAGATTTTAATCAAGGTGGAGCCGCAGGCAAGGGTCGACGATGTTAAAAAGAAAATACAGACATTGAGGTCGGGTTACAGAAAGGAGATAAATAAAGTAAGGACATCATATCGAAGCGGAGCCGGCACAGACGCAGTTTATCTACCCAAACTGTGGTACTATAAAAATTTGGAGTTCTTGAACGACCAAATGGAAGGTACGTAGGAATGCTTTAAAGCTATTTATTATACACGTGCAGATTATGAAATTGTCGTACCTAGCTCTGAAAGTGACATCGCATTAGATTAGCTACTATTAAGCAATTAAAACATACAGCTATGAATCATTTCTAGTCACAATAAAATTATTTATTCTTTGCTGAGGTAGGTAAGAAATAATAATATATAGGTACGATCATGGCGGTGGAAGCGCGGCTTATTGAGTCGTGGTCGGGTCCCAGGTTCAAATCCTGGGTCTGACAAATACACATTGAATTTCAATTTGTGTATGAGTCAGAGTATGGACCTAATATGTTGAGCAAGTGGCTGACATCCATTTCTCGTAAAAACAAAATCTGTCAATACAAACCTCCACTCCGTGGAGGTCCATATTATGATCGGACATGGTCGAAAGAAGAAGAAAAGAAATGATCATAAAATCAAAAATCGCTCGAGTTAGGTTCCTTCAGAGACAATCAATAAATCGTCAATCATCAATCAAAATTAATGGTACAGTTTGGTTATGAGGAATACAGCGGAAAACACATTTTGAAAATACCCGATATACTGGATTACACCAATTATACCAATATCAATATTAACCGTATGAAGGAATGGGTACTTAGGGGAGAGATAATAAAAAACAAGTTTGAGTATTATGTTGTATTTTAACAATTTACATTTTGTTTTACAGAATCGAGCTCAATATCCAGCATGGTGGACGATTTGGAAAACATGTCTCCTGATGAGAGTTACTCCAACTCGTTAAACAACGAAGATTGTATTGAGGTAAAACATTTTAACTAAATTGTTACATTGGTTTAATTTATCTATTGCTTATCATACTTTCTTGCCATGTGACAGCCCCGGTAGTATTAAAATATTTTTCGAAATCTCCTCGCGCTTTCTTAGCATTGGCAGTCGAGTTCCGATTAGTCGTTGCTTCCAAAGGCGCTAAGGTGTCCTGTGACCTCAGTCCGAGCTCTATTAAACCTGTCTCAGGATTTTCCCTATCAAGGTCATGAGAAGGAGTATAAGTATGTGTTGATTTTCGACGAAGAAAGTTGTGCAGCACACAGCAAGCTATTGCTAAGCTGTTGTATTGATATTTTCAATTTTCATGTTTATTGGAGCTTGAAAAATGCGGAATCTAACAGCTAAAATGCCAAAAACATTTTCTATAATTCGCCTGGCTCTGCATGTCCGATAATTATATATTCTTTTACTGTGATTTAATTGCCTTTGTAAATACGGCTTTATGAAATCGTTACGTAATGCAAAGGCTTCATCGCCAATATAAACAAATGGCAGTGCATCAGAATTAGCAGTAGGTTTTTTTGGTGCAGGTATTTTTAATCTGCCTTCGTCTAAACGTTTAAAAAAATCAGATTTTCTCAGTACGCCTCCATCAGAAATACGTCCATTTGTTCCAACATCAACATAAATAAATTCATAATTAGCATTTGCAATCGCCATCAAAACAATGCTGTGGAAATGTTTGTAATTATAAAAGTGGGAGCCGGCGCCTGCAGGTGGCACGATTGCAATGTGTTTCCCATCAACTGCGCCCAGGCAATTTGGAAATTGCCATTTACTATTAAATTCTTCTGCGATCGTCTCCATTTCTTCGTGCGTATCAGGGAACTGCAACAAAAAATAATCAACATTTTATTTACAGATAGAATATTCGCCTTCAACATCCACGTTGTCGACTACTCCAAGGTCGAATCTCAATAGAGCACCAGAACCCCCATCGTTCAAACGAAAAAAATCGAATGATAGCGCCAACAAAGTGTTAGAATTAATCACCGACAAACTAAGCAAGACTGAAGATGAATTTGATGTTTTTGGCAAAATGATGGCCATGAAACTACGATCGATGTCACAGGGACAAAGATTGCTGGCCGAGAAGCTGATGCATGAAGTTGCCTTTATGGGACAAAGTGACAAAATAATGCCAGCAACTACTGTTCATACTCAACCAGTTTATCGTATATTAAGCAAAAATGTACAAAAGCCGGTATAATAAATTAATGTTTTTTGTATGAATAAATATCTTGTAAAAATATTTGTTTTTTTGTTTGTTTTTATGCCTATAAACCTTAGCTTAAGCGATACAACAAATGGTAAGTATTTGAGCTATGTTAGCAAACCTATATTATTATGTGGCCTCATTTAGAAATCAAATTCCATGCTTGCTTTTCGAAGAATATGACTAGTATTACAATACATTCAACAGGAATAATTAAGCAGCTTGCTTACAGCCTATATGGAGAGTCCTGGCTAGGTACAGCATTCTAATGGTCTATTGAATATTTAGCATGTCAACGATGGCCTTATTTGTGACTATATATATACCTATCTCAAATGCATCTTGTCTGCCATTCTTATGATGTTGCCGTCTATGATTTATATAGGTAAAACAATCCACTAAACGTTCACTTTATAAGACCAACCAATGTCTACTTGTTAATGATATATTTGTAAATTTGCCCAACTTTATTAGATGACGTATAATATAATACACATCTTGAAATATTCTCCTTTCAAAACGTCAATGATGACTTGGCAAGTTTCGGGAATTATCTTGCCCAGAGTTTGTCTTCCAATCGCAGTTCTATAATGCAAGTCAGTGAATGTTCCGCCGCCAGCCAAAAATCGCAGGGTTGCACATAATCTATCATGAGGAGAAATAGCTTCCCTCATCATAGTATTTTTTTTTTTAATAAATGGGGAGACCAAATTATACAGTTCTGTGTATACATCCTCCGACATTCGCAAATAATTGCGGAAATCGCTCGGTTGCAAACGCAATTCTCGTATTAAATTTGTGTGGGATAATGTCGTTCGTTTCCTTATCCAATGTTTCACCCAGTATTTGTGTACCCTTTGCTTCGTTATTACATTATCTGCCACCCAATAACCCAAAAAACATAAAACGTCGGTATCATTTAACGCCATCACGATTTAACTGTCAGATATACGTATATTATCTATGCTGTCAAAGTCGACTGTTTTACTCGTCAAATTAATTATATACTCGTTTCGTTGAACGTCTGTTGGCCAGTAGCAGAACGTAGAAAAATCTGAAGACTTATTGTCGTCGGACTTTTGGCTCGCCAATGGAGCGCTGGCATTTGAGGCACCACGTGGTGCGTGGAGGAAGCGTGCAGTGTGGCCATTGCGATAGAATAGTGTGCGTTCGTTCGCTAGGATAAAATGGCACCTGCCTATGTGGCCTTACCGATCATGCTAAAGCTTGAAAAAAAAATGATACAGCACCACTCACAACACTGTATAAAAATAAAACAATACCTAAGAAAAGCAAGTCCAATTTTATTTTGCATGGATATATTGGGTTAACCAACTAAGAGAAAAATATCCATATTGTTTTCAAGCATAAAAATAAAACATGATAGAAAAGAGAAACCAACATTAAAACCAATCACTTATCCTTGACGCACAAAAATGTCATTTACACTAATATTGAATGGTGACTTATCGGTTTTTGTTATCAGATGCCTCAACAGTGCTCGAAATGGATCAAAACACACCAGAGTACAGCTACGGTTCGTGAAATCTTCAAGACTACCGCTAAGTTTCGTAGAAAAATTAAAAATGGCGCTCCGGTTCGGGAATTATTATAAAAACATTACAATATTAATGTATATTTTTTCTCTCGTCCATCATCTTCCAATATCTTCAATGTCTATGAGTATTGTGTAATATGATATTACCAATCGAACTAATTAAACGATTCGTAAATAATAATATATAAGTAGAAAGCAGTGAGATCCGCGGGGGTAGACAAACCATGCATTGTGTATATGCGGTAGATAAATGAATTAAAAACAATAATACCATTTTTGACGGAATATCTATATTTATATAAAACAAAGTCGGGTTAGTTACACCATTTATAACTCAAGAACGGCTGGACCGATTTTTATGATCTTTGATTTGTTGGATTCGTCTCCGCCCTGAATATAAGAATAAGTATTAAAACATCGGAAAAAACGGAAAAAAATATCTCGAGAACTGATTGGCTGATTTCAATGAATTATTTTTGTTCATCTCGGCCTCGAGAAGTTTCCTTGCGCATTGGAAAAGTATGAACTAATAATAAACTGCGTTCGGTGGAGTATATTCATTTACGCGATGCAATCAGCACCGAAGGAGATGCAGCTAATGTTGGTCGATTGTCTATTCTACCGGCGACGTACATGGGCAGCCCGCGTCGTATGCATGAATATGCGCAAGATTCAATGACAATGTTCGTCATTACGGTCGTCCAGATCTATTCATCACCTTTACGTGCAATCCGAAATGGATAGAAATTGTTCAACTGCTACTCCCCGGATAAACATCAAGTGATCGGCACGACATCACCGCACGTGTCTTCAAACAAAAAATCCTGTCGCTGATGAACTACATTGTTAAGCATCGCGTCTTTGGGGATACTCGATGCTGGATGTATTCGATTGAATGGCAAAAACGAGGCTTGCCGCATGCACACATTCTTATTTGGTTAGTCGAAAGAATTCGACCAGACCAAATAGATGACATCATACCTATGTGCCGAGATTCCTGATCCCGAAAGCAATCCAGACCTGCATAATGTTGTAAGTACGAGTACTAACATGATTCACGGACCGTGTGGCGCCATCAACCCCCAATCACCGTGCATGGTCGACGGCAAGTGTTCCAAGCGTTATCCACGAAATTTGACGGCGGAGACTATCACCGCCAACGATGGTTATCCACTGTATCGGCGGCGTTCAAACTTCCAATACCAACGATGAAACCACGCACTATCAAGTTGGTCGATATATGAGCTGCAACGAAGTGATTTGGCGTATTTTCTCATTCCCCATTCCCCATTCATGAACCTCATCCCACTGCTGTACATTTGGCGGTGCATCTGGAGAATGGTCAACGAGTTTATTTCAACGCATCGAATGTTGCTCAACGTGCTGAAACACCTCCAGCGACAACATTGACCAGTTTCTTTTCGATTTGCCAAAGCGATAAACCGTTGCCGTTAAACCTTCAAACGACTGAAAACCGACATGTTTACAACTGAAGGTTGGCTCGGTAATCATTATGCTTCGAAATCTGAACCAACCAAAACTATGTAATCTATTTCATTTTGATTTGATTTTGGCAAATTTATTGAACTTAATTCATTTTAACTTAATAAAAAATGGAATTTAATGCAGCTAATAAGTTAACACAAGATTATTGATTCTGAGGGGGTAAGAAGTTCGCCGGGTCAGCTAGTTATTTCATAAAAAATATTTTTTTTCGTGCGGCGCTGAAAAACATTACTGCGGGTTTAACAATTATCACTTATAACTTTATGATTTACGATGTTACCATTGGTCTAAGTTAACACATTTGTTATTCACATTGTCAGAAATTATTACTTTAGCGCAGCTAACTTTCATATCCGGTTAAACCGGCTAACTAATCATCATCATCATCAGCCGGGGTCAATCCACTGCTGGATGAAGGCCTCCCCAAGCTTTCTCCAACTCTCTCGGTCCTGTGTCGTTCGCTGCCACGTATTTCCGCCGAACTTTACCAGTTAGTCAATCCAGCGGCTTTTAGGGCGGCCCTGTGGCCGTTTCATGCCCCTTGGGTACCACTGGATGACGGCATTTGTCCAGCGGCCGTCCTTTCGGCGAGCAATGTGCCCCGCCCATTTCAGCTGTTTGGCAACGTCTATTACATCGCGTACTCCTGTCTGCTTCCTAACCCATTCGTTTCTCTTACGGTCCTTTCGCGTGATGCCCAACATACACCTCTCCATGCCTCGCTGTGTGACTCTTAGCCTTTGGACATCTCTCGTGTTGAGGGTCCACGTCTCGCAGCCATACGTGAGCACGAGTAGCACACATTGGTTGAACACCCGACGGTTAAGACATAATAATGGTAGGTCACTCTTGAAGATACTATTCAGACGTCCGAAAGCACTCCATCGCAGCTTTGTTCTTCGAACAATTTCATCATGCATGCTTCCGTCTATGGACACCTGCTGTCGGAGATAGACGTAGCTGCTGACTTGGGTGCGATAAATACAGATAATCGCAGGGTCCGAAAAACAGTTACTCATCACTTTTGTCTTTGAGACATTTATCTTTAGACCGACCGTTTGACTGACATCCGCGAGTTCTTGCATTCTACCTTGGAGGTCTTTCGGTTCTTGTGAGAGTATAACAATATCATCCGCAAACTATCTGCAAATATCATCGGCTAACTAATAATATGATAAAAAAAATTGTTGGTACACGTGCAGCGTGAAGACGCACCTTATTTGCTGGTGCATATATTATTATCTATGATTTGTTGGCATATGTGAAAATCGGCCATGCTTGTCTTTGGTTTTACTAACCGTACAGTGTTGCCAACCGTACTATAATTATAGTATTTGTACTATAATTTTGGTCCGCGTACTATGTACGATATAAAATAGGTATAGTACGCCCAAAATACTATAATTTTGAATATCGTACTATAATTTAATATAAAAGTACTATAATTTTGCATTTGCCATTTTGCAATCGACTCGTTTTCGTAAATTTGAAAATCTGCGGCCCGTGGCGAAATATTTCTCCTAAAAAAAACGAGCCGACTATGAAAATTGTGGAACCTGCAGCCCGCGGCAAAATATTTCTCCTAAAAAAACGAGTTGACCATGAAAATTGGGGAACCTGCGGCCCCCGGCGAAATATTTTCCCTATAAAAAACGAGCCGACTATGAAAATCGGGAAAACTTATACATTTTCAACAGATGACAACGCGTACTATATTTTATCCCCAAATACTATAATTTTGGAGGCTCTGTACTATAATTCCACTTTCAAAATATGGCAACACTGTAACCGTACGTCAAAATACGCGAAGCAAACAAACGAACTTAACCTGCAATTGTCGTCATGTCTAATTCGGTAATACCACGGTAAGAATATATAATTTAAATATTTGTTTATTACAGTGAATGTGCCAATAAATAACTTATAATGGTATCTTTTATGTATTTCGGTGCTGTGGTTCCTCGCGGGCCACGTATAACATCTACACAAAAATACCTTGTACCTACAATCAATGTACGAGAACCAAAACCTTGCCCTCGCGGCATTTTATGGTCCTCTTGGGGTATGGAAGCATGTATCCCGGCAATTAGCCAATATAGGCCCACCAAATTCTGTTGAACAGTGGAAAACTGTAATTGTAAATACTTAATAATAATAACCTAAAGTTAATGTCTTAGCACTTATTAATGTTTACTGAGTATTGTTAATCTTGACACGTTTTATTATTGTGATTTCCCAGGTATGGAAGGAGATGAAGCAAAAAGCACGGAAGAAGAATGCCAACCATTAAATGCAACGGGCAACCGCGCTGTGGATGTCATTGCATTGATTTATTTCTATTGCAACCCGTAACACACCAACACGTGAGGAGGTTCTCGCACGTCACTCGGTGCCAAGCTTCGAGGGCATACCTAGAGGTAATAGTTAAATATTGTTTGTGTATTCATCTAGACTAGGTCATCATGACTGATTGACTGCATACATACTTGCTTTACACTAATATAATATTATGTATGCAGTATGTAAACAAACAATATTTATTTAGTAAGTAATACATACGCCTGCCATATCTATACTTAATACATGTCGCACCCCCAGTAAAATACTGTAGTAATCCAGAAAATGGCATTTTGCAGGAGAGCCATTTGAAGTTTCAAATATTCTTTGTAAATACAGGAAAAGTCTGAATGTAAAAATTATTACTCATTTTTATGGAAAAACATGATCTATTTTCAACTGTATCCATCATTTTTCTCTAAAACATATACAAATAAAGATATTTGAATGTTTCTGAGTTACGACAGTATTTTATTAGGATATTTGAAAATTTCATGGTAAAATTTGAATCAACTCAATATTTTCTATGTAAATTTCCCTACCATCACTCTAATAATTTCAACTAATTTGTTGGGCACTGTAAAGGAAGGTTTTCAAAATATTAAGTTATGGTACAATCTTTAAAGATTTATTGAAAAAAAACAAGAAAAATACAATTATTAGTTCAAAACAACAAAAAAATACTTAATTATTTTATTTAATGGGCAAATAAAATTTCTAGATACGATTTTTAATTTTTCAACATCACTTGGAAGAGAAGCAACAAAATCATAATAAAATTCACGATGTTTAGCATTTCAGAGAGAAAGCAAATCCTTCTTTTTAATTATCGTTATTTTTGGCCGCTCTTGATATGCTTTGGATGAATCGAGACCATCCATCGGTAACGGTTTACCTATTTTCCATTGACGAACATTCAATTTACTACATTCTTCATGATAACTTGTTTTAAAAAAATAATGTATGGATAGTCTCTGTCTACTTTTATAACTTTAATCTTCTGCCACAAAATTTTTTCTCCATTTTCATCCGTGTTGTAATTTTTACCGATTTCATCTGCTAGTTTTTTCTTGTTGTGAATATTATTTGTTGTCATGGGTTTAACAATGTATGGTTGTCCTGTTTTATAACTTGTTTGTACAATGGTAATCATTTGGCCGGGCACAAATATTGGTCCACTTTTTAGAGCCCTAGTCTTCTGCTGCTCAATTGTAGAATGGACAATATCGCCTTCATTTTGGGTATGCCCGATGACCAAAAACTTATGAGAGATCGTTTTATTTTTTTGTGAATTCCTGATGGCATATAAATACATTGCAGTAATGTATTTATTTTTATTCTACCCGGCACAATTGTCTCTGTAAAAAATAAAATGCTCAATGTGATGATATTTTTCACATGCAATGTAATCGAGTACACAGCTACCAATTTCATTGGATCTTCATGCAGCTTGACTCTCATCCCACATGTATCAGTTTGCAATATTTTCAGTGATATTATAGACTGTAAGATTGTACATTGCCGACTTTCGTTTATAATAGAAAGTTGACACATTTCCGCAAGGAAGCGGTAAAACAGCCTGCAAATCATATACAGCTACATTAATGACGCTGTTTTGGCCATTAGTTCGGGACTCTGCTACGTCTTTGGTGTTTTCATCCCTTGCCTCTTTTTTTCCAGGTTGATGTATCTCATACTTTTCTTGAAGTTGTTCTTTTTCTTCTGGTGAACAATTATTGTATGGGTCGCATTCAACCCACAAATCTTTTTTAGGCTTAAAGAAGCCAATATTAAATTCGTCATTAAATATGGATGTGTATAATAGTGTTCTTTTCCAAATGGCATATTGCTGTCAGCTTGTTGTTTTTTGTATAACCGATACATTTCAGCAATTGTTAATTTACCATCTAAATACAATCTAGATGTCTGTGCACGCAAATAATGTTACTCGATCACTGGAAAGACTTAATGTGAGTTCTTATATCATTTTTTAAATCATCTTCAATTTTTTTGTGATTGCCATGGTGACCTCTTTGTTCTGGAATTGGCGTTCCGAAAAGAAGATCCCTTGTTTTCCACACAGTGGAGCAGTACCTTTCACTCACCCCAAATGTGTTGATAAAGTATTTTTTGCATACTTCTTGTATTTTACTTCCATTTAATTGAAGTTGATAACAAACATTGTTGCCTCTGCTGCTTCCAGTTTTTTTGTTTGAATACTTTGGAACAATAATATCCATGCAACTAGTGAGAAAATTACGATGTATCTCAAGATCTTACTGTAGTAACAGAGTTACAACAGTATTTTTTTGAAAAATATTGTTTTAGTTTTTTAGAAAGCTTCTTGTAAAATACTGTCGTAACTTAGTTACAACACTATTTTATTATCGATTTAACAGTTTTCGGAAAGTAATGTACTGTATTAAATGCTTTCTCTCTGACAATATTTGAGTTTGAGATATGACAATATTTTATTAAAATAGCAAAAAAAAATACGAATCCAACCACATCCATAACTTGAAAACGCCGATTTCAGACTTACGACAGTATCTTACTGGGGGTGCGATGTGGCCCTCGACTTTCACACATAATTAGTTCCTCAGAAAGTGTACATTAAAATAATATTTATTTATCAATGGGTGTAATAAAGTTAACGGGTGTTTTCTTTAGAAACTTGTTATATATATAAATAGTCGAATACCACCCTTTTACGAATTCGAGAAAGTGACAGGGAACGGAGGATAGAGTAGCAACTGCGTGGTAGAGCACAAATTTTGCATTATCAACAAGAATCTACATTGTAAGAAAAGTACGAAATAACGAATTATTTTAAAGTCAAGGGCCACCCTTACTACGATATCAAAAGAGAGTATTGTATCAGACATAGACTATAGATACATCTAGACCCCACCCGTTGCATTGCTAAATGAAGCCGCGTGTCGTGCGTTTGGTTTGTGGGCGAGCGAACGCATTCGTCTACAAATGTTCGATACCATAGACCATTTCACTAGTGCTCGCACTAGACTCTCAGAATTAAAATATAATTTTCTATTTTTTTACGTTATATAGTATTTTTAAGCGGTCAAAATGCAACCATTAGGTACAGATATCCATAATTTAAGTTATTTTAAAGAGACACTCGGTCACTGATATTAAAATATATAATAATATACAAATAAATTATCACGAACATGTATCAACTTACTATGAAACGTAATACCATCTTCTTGCTTATCAGTACGGCTACCATATTTTAATACAACACACAGAACCATCTTTTCTACTTAATTAACAAAAAATATTTACCACTGACTTTATGTTTAACACAAAAAATAGCAATTTTAGCAACACGGTTATCGACGCTTAGTTATGCAATAAGCTAAGATTTGCCGGCTACATCGTAGCAAACCATCTCCCAGATCTGTAAACCTTTTATCTTACTTTTGCGCGTGTCGCAAAGATTATAAGGGTACCGAATACTTTCTCACTCGCACTTATGCATCGTTTTTGTTCAGGCCTTGGTATCAGAAGAAATTATGTATATGGTGTGTTGTAAAAAAAATAATCAAAGTATAAAAGCATTACTAACAATTTTTATTAATGTTAATATAATACAATATAATTATTATATATAAAAGTATAAAATAGAATAAGTACATAATAGTATGTGCATTATAATAAATTTGGCATATTTCCGTCATTTGTCGATAATATATTGGATAAAAGGTCAGTTATTTATTACGCCGCATTTATTTAATTAATTATTGGCACCAAAATATCTGTTGAGCAGAATACGCCTGCCTTATTTTATTGGCATTCCAAGTGTCAGTATATACAAATTCACACGGGACAGGGTCATCTACAAGTTAGATTCGGTATCCTGAAAAAAAAGAGATTTGTTAGCACAATACATGACATACTCAATCCAATGTTACATCTATTTAAGTACCTACTGTTTTTATTTACTTGAAACTTAAATTACCTAAATTGTTGTATCATGTTGTGCAGAATACAACATGCATATATTTTTTTTATTTTTGTTGCTTTTTGTTCGCTCGTAGGCATCTAAATTTTGTTTTAAGTAAACCGTTGAGTCTCTCTACCACATTCGTTGAACAGTGGGTTTCTCAACCGCATAACCTAATTCGCCTGAAATGTTTTTAGATCAGTCGATACCAAGAAAACCGAAAGGAAACAGAGAATAACGAAGATGACCGAGAGAGAAGACGAAAGCGGCGACCGAGTGCATCTGCTTCACGTTCGTCAGCTGAATGCAAAACTAAGATTTTAATGATCACAATCTGTTTTTTGAATATGTTTTCGATTAAATAAATTTGAAATGTTATACATTGTTGTTTCATTAAATACCCACTCATAACTATGCAAAATTTTGATTCCTTTGATGTATACGGAATACCAGTGGCGAAGACTCTATACTAGGCGATTATTTAAAGCCTACCTTAAGAAAAATATTTTTTAATTGCAAATTGACATATTTATATACTTAATCACTTCATTATTTTTTGTTATATAAAAATAATTTATTTTGCCAACGAGAGATGTCGTATAATGTAGGAATGTATTACAGTATTACACAGTTTACAAAACAACTGCAAAGGTATTAAAAAATATACCACAACGCGCCGTAAATAAATAATAAACATCTCGACGTAAATAAATCTCCGATTATGTGTGAAATAATTCTGAATCTTTTTCGTGTGGACTTTACGTCTCGTAACCTTAGAAAGTCTGCTGATTTGTACGAAATAAGGTAAGCTCCTATCGCAGAGCCTAAAACATTCGCGCATAATAATGTTGTCACGACTGCGCACTTTGTCCAAAATCATTAATAATTAGATAATTAAAAAAAAATTCAACGGCGTTTAATCGAATATTAATAAATAAGTAAGTATAGATTGTTTTTATAAATAAAAATAAATTTTATCTAATGATTTTTGATGGGTATTTTGAAGGTATCAAATAGTAAAATTCTCTCTGTGCGCATTCATTGCTAATTAATACCTATAATAATAATAACAATAATAGACAATTTTAATATTACATACGATGAATAATTATTTCAATCAATTTTATAAGCAACAATAACGAGCTCGACACATTCGCTACCGGTCGGATTTGAATAAAAATGGCGGCCCTGAAAAGGGCCTTTTGTACGAAGATAGATGGATTATTGCATGTAATCGTAGAAGATACGATTTTTTTTACGCCTTCTCAGTCTTCTTGGGCATGAGCACCGCCTGGATGTTGGGCAGCACTCCTCCCTGGGCGATGGTGACGCCGGAGAGCAGCTTGTTCAGCTCTTCGTTGCGGATGGCAAGCTGCAAATGACGAGGAATGATCCTGGTCTTCTTGTTGTCGCAGGCCGCGTTTCCCGCCAACTCGAGTATTTCTATCCATTTCGGATTGCACGTAAAGGTGATGAATAGATTTGGTCGACCGTAATGACGAACATATGCCATTGCATCTTGCGCATATGACTCGGACTGCCAATGTACATGTCAATCGACCAACATTAGCTGCATCTCCTTCGTATATCATATATACGTTTGAATATAGGCTAAATTATTTGGCACATACGTGTGGAATGAGTAATTGAGCACTGAAAACGCGCCTGTCCATTAGATACTAGTATATAGTGATAGTGTTAATCGTCACCAAAATAAATGTCAACAATTCGTTGATGATGTTTTATTACCAATTGCACATTTATAGTAAAATTTCCACGGTAATTTTTAAATGATTCTGTCTCCAAGTGTGGCGGGAAAATGCGCACACGAGTGCAGTCAATGCATCCGATGATACCTGGGAAACGTGCCTTTTCTTGGAATCTGAAATAAAAACAAAATTTTACCGACACATAATATTGCAGTTCAATCATTATTT
Source organism: Rhyacophila brunnea (assembly GCF_057557595.1). NCBI lineage: Eukaryota > Metazoa > Arthropoda > Insecta > Trichoptera > Rhyacophilidae > Rhyacophila > Rhyacophila brunnea. The sequence goes on along the minus strand of NW_028232904.1, from coordinate 20,476,628 downwards.
GCTTTTTTACTCATCATGTGTATGTTGTTGGTACTCTAGTTATATGTAAAATTGTATAAACTGGTCAGAGGGTATCAACACGACACTAAAAATAATACATTGGTTGGTAAGTACCTTCTTTGAATTCTGTCACGAGAGTCAGCACTGTTCGGAAACTTCAGGTAAGTACTGCCAAGCACTGACATTATAGCATCAGATACATTTCCAATGCATCTGATCACTGATGACTGGCTCATTGCGCAGAAGAAGTCTTGGCCAAGCCCTTTTTGGTAGCCTCCCTCTGCGTAAAAACGCAAAGTAGCCAAAATCTAAAATTCAAGTAAAGGAAACAAGTTATTTCAACATCATAATATTCAAATCTTGTTAATCTGTTGTGGTGAATGCTTAAAGATGAAGTAGGTAGGTATTTACATGTGCTGTTGTCAAACTGAGTAAATGTATCGTACCCATGTTATCTTGCACTGTCATAAAGTAGGGTTAGGTTACCTGAATTTGGACAGGAATTCCTTTGGGTACGCCTCTCATCAACACGGAGTCCAATTTAGTCACTATCTCGATCACCATTTCTTTCGACAGTCTGTACAATTGTCGAAAGAACGTTTCCGTAACATCAAAAGGATCTTGGCTATCGCGAAGTCTCCTTCGCTCTATATTCAGCGCGTGTATCTCCTGTACACGCCGTCTTCGTACTTCGTCAGCGTGCAAAGTGATCGCAAGAATGAATGCCATTGCAGTAGATGGATAAATGAAAAAACAATATTACGAGTAGTTATTTGACAGCCGCGAAACGAACATTATCAGTATCTACGATTCGAACCATTATTGTGGTTTGAAACTTTGCATCTATCTTGCATCTCAATTTTCAATATGTAAAATTGACATATTTTCCCTCGTTCTCGCAGTAGCATGCCCAATCGACCCGCCGTTAACTTTGACAGGAATGTCGGTTAACTTTCTTACGCAAATGACCGCCGGAATAGGTAATATGCTAATTGTGATAATTTTATCATAATTAGCCGTTTTAACATTTTAACAGATACGTTTGGATACGTTAGAATGTTGTAGTGTATTTGTTGTAGTGTCTATAGATTGTTATTGTATTTGACCGTCTAAAGTAGGTAGGTATGTAAGGTTTATAACAAAACAACTCGCCCATTTTAATATTTTATCTTTGGTTCATAAACTTTTCTATTTCGAGTGTTGTGACACAATTGAAAAATATTGTCCATAGGTACTAAATTAAATAAAAATTAAAACACATACATAACCTTAAAACTTACAGAAAAAAAATATATTTTACTTATACAAAAATATGGCTACTATACATATTAGTTATATTAGGGTTTACAAAATTGTGTAGTTACATATGTTACGATTGCGCTCCTCCTCATATCTTCATTTTGAGATAATTACATTTAAACACGAGGTGGTAGTTAAAAAATAATACGCGACCACTCCCAAGATTTATACCTAGTGGCACCTGTTGTTGAGATAAAATATTAATTTTTGACTGTTATATAGACAAATGTATGGCACATCAAATGACATCACTAAAAATTCCGTTATCACGATAATGCTCTTTTACAGGACAAGTGCTTAATTATATTTTTCATTTTGTTTGAATCTTGTCTCGGTATTTCGTAAAATGTAACCCAAGATAATACGAATAATGATGTCATTATTTCTTCCAACGATTGTGCTCTTAATAACAATACCATGAAATAACAATAAAGAAAATTACTAACATACATACTAAGTTTATAATACAAGATACATTTTAATTAAAATAACATTCATTATAAACGAGATGATTTGGTTCTGTCTTCACTAAAAAGGTACATTTTTCCATTATCATGCACAGGGTTAGTCTGCCGGAAACAGCTCCATGAACCAATCCGGTAAAACACAGATGTCTTCTTCACCAGGCTGTGTGTACAGTTTGATATTATTTTCTTGAGGGTTTGCCTCAAAGAACAAGTCCATCCTGGGGAGGTTCCTGATATCTTCCGGACAGCATCCGTGCCGTTCCTCCAGTTCTCTCGTCAGACAATCCTTGACGAATGTTAAAAACTTGCCGCAGAAATTTAAACAGACATTGGGATTCCAGTACTCCTGAAAAATGAAATAAAGTATATATAAAAGTAGGCATAGGACGACATAATCGTAATTGAGGTGCTTTGACGTGCTCTGTGGTCATCAGCAGTAGCTAGAGGCCACCAGGTTGACTGTTCTAAAATGGTTTTTCGATAGCATTTGACAGTTGATCACGACAATGACATCCTGATGGTATAACTCCAATTAATTAAGGCTATACCTCAGTTGAGGCATGGTCTAAAAAGATCGTGGTTAGGCGATGCGCGGATTGCGGGTGCAAATGACGCATGCCGTAACGAAATATAATTTGTCATATAAATCTAACATGCGTCCATTTAATGTTCTGTTTATTGTTTTATTAGTAACAATAATAATGTATTCATTGACATGTTTTCTTTTTCAAGTAAATGGGTAACGTTTTTAGTCATCTTTACACGATTTAAGAATTAATACCCCCATCGCCATCACGAAACAAATTGACGTATTCACACCTCGACGTTCACTCTCCGAATGCCAGTGAGTCCAAAATTTCGTCGCGCCTATAGTTGAAAATTATTTGCCGTTTCACTGATGTATCGTCTTAAGATTGTCAAATCACAGCAGCGTCTCTACCTGAGGATTTCTTAGGGACCAACCCCACATCTCTATCATGTCAAAAATACACATCTGATATTTTTATTATTTGACACAATGCATACTTCATTATACAAGGGAAGTTCTATAAGTTCGCGGAATGGGACAGACAGAAAAGAATATTATATTTGTTTTATTTTTTTATTTTTCAATATAATTTCTTCGGACATGAATCCACTTCTTAGATCTATCAACAAGTAATTTAGTATCTTGTTTTTTTTTATCTTGGAAGAGACTTTCTCACTTCAATCAGTTTGTCATTTTACCGATTTGTTATATTCGCAATTTGTGAGGATAATTTATTTTCCATACATTTAGAGCCGAGCCACACCGGGCGACTCTGGTCTCGAGACCAGTCTCGCGAGTCTCCTCGTGCGATTTACTCGGGCGACTTGCCGGCGACCAGAGAGACAGCCAATAATAAAAATAATAATGAATGTACACGCAAGTATGCAAAAAAATACGTTTTCTCCGCAGCGTGGCTGCCGGCGACTTGCAGGCGACCAAGGCAGTCAATAAATAATAATAATGAATGTATGTACCTACGCAAGTATGCAAAAAAAAAAATATAATGGCAAAAATATAATGTGTGGCAGCACTCAATACATTATTATTATTATTATTATTCCATGTCCGATCCTAATAGGATCATATGGGCCTCCACAGAGTGGAGGTTTGTATTAACAGATTTTATTTTTACGAGAAATGGATGTCAGCCACTTGCTCAACCTATTAGGTCCATACCCTGACTCATACACAAATTGAAAAACAATATGTGTACTTGCCAGACCCAGGATTCGAACCTGGGACCCTCGACACCACATACTGGCGCTTAAGCCACGCGGCCATCGTGCTATCAATACATAGCTATATGTTTTCATACATCGCTACCGGTCGCCCGACCAGTGAGACCGCGAGACCAGACCGAGCGCAAGATCAAGATTTTACTGATCGCCCGACTTTATTGCTTGCGCGACTACTGGGCGACCAGGTGTGGCATGGTCCATATAACTGCATGCATCGGTCTGGTCTCGAGACCAGAGTCGCTCGGTGTGGCTCGGCACTTAGATTGTTGCAATAACATTTTTATACATTGTTATTTTTCATGGAGAAAAAACCCAATGGATTGGACAAATAGTTAACTATTTCTCGTAAAAGATTTTATAATATAACTCCCACTCTGTGATGACCATAGTATGCTCTATTTAAGAAGGCAAATGATAATAATTGTAGAGGCATGACTTCGAAAAGAAACCCCTAGATGGCGCTGCCTATTGCCAGGATGTCGCAAGAGCTATGTAGACGGATTATTTTACTCAGTCTCAGCATAGTCTGATTAACTCTAACCCTTTTGATCAAACAGGTCCTCTATTTTGAAACTAAGCACCTTACACTATTGAGATTCGTTTCTAATGTTAAGTGTGGTAATCTAGTTGTCAAATGCGGTACCTAACTGAACTGAACTACTTAATTCTTTGGCAAGTTCATCTGGTTATTGGGTCGAGCGAGTCATCTTATCTTATTAATATAATTCCGTGTACCGTTTGAAGTATTCTCTGTTATTTTTGATTAATCTCTGTGAACTCTGAATAAATACTAAGACCAGGATTGTATATATTTTATAAAAAAAAACACTCCTATATAATGTATTTGAATCAACAATGCAGTTACTGAATAAATCACGTGTTCATATTGTATTTTAAAAAGTAGGTGGTGAAAGTGTGTCTTGATATAATCTCTATAATAACATTAAGGACGATGATTCTGGCTGTACATAGAATCATATCATTTAGATGCTGAAAATTACGGAAAAGTTACAATGAAGTAAACCGCCAAAGTGAGTATTTATTACATATTTGTATTGAGGTTATTGTTACAATAAGCTGTCTAAACAGTCAAAACTGTCTATCACGCTCTAAATTTTATCACAGCCAAGAAAGTCATATAATTGACCGTGAGTACAAGCATTTAAATAGCACATAGGTATTTAAAAGTCCAACAAATATAAAAGTATAATAATATGATTAAGTATGTAAACCTATTTACAAAAAGTATCGATCACAGAACAGATTAATTTAGTATTCCTTGCACATCTATTCTATACACAAGACTGCTATCGAGAGTAGTTTGTCATATCTAAGTATTGGGGTATTATAATTGTTATTGCCGATGACATAGTAATTTTCTCGCAAGACTCAGAAGACCTCCAAAGCAGAATGCAGGATCTCGCTGAAGTAAGCAACAAAGTAGGTTTGAAAATAAATGTAACAAAGACGAATGTCATGTTCAACTGCGGGCCAAAAAGAGATCCTCATCGATGGCACTCAGCTCGAACAGGTGAAAAGCTACATCTATCTGGGACAACATGTGTCTATAGATGGATGTATATTTGATAAAATTGTTCGCAGAGTAAAGCTAGGCTTGAGTGCTTTTGGCCACCTGAATAATGTCTTCAAAAGTGACCTTCCACTGTGCCTAAAACGCAAAGTTTTTAACCAGTGTGTGCTTCCCATGATCAAATATGCGTGTGAAACATGGACCCTAAGTAAAAGTGAGATCCAGAAACTTAGAGTAACACAACATGATATGGAGAGGTGCATGCTGGGCATAACGCGAAAGGACAAAAAGAGGAATTAGTGGATAAGGAAGCAGACAAGGGTTTGCAATGTAATAGAGTTTATTAAAAGCCTTAAATAGAGACGGGCTGGACACTTAGTTCGAAGAAGAGACAATCGTTGGAGAAATCTAGTCATCCAGTGGTATCCAAGAAGTACAAAATGTCCACAAGGTAGATCTAGAGGCCGCTGGATCGATGAAATAATAAAGTTCTGCGGAAGTACATGGCAACGCTATGCACACGACCAAGAGAAGTGGAAGCAGCTTGAAGAGGCCTTCATCCAGCAGTGGATAGATTCAGGCTGATGATGACGATGATGAATTGTTATACGCCACGCCGTATAATCTTAATCTCTAATAATTTATAGTTCTAGTGAAAACTTAAAATATGTAGTTTAAAAATACATATATCCGTGATTACCTTGCCCAGAATGGGTAATTCATCCAGTAGGTAAGTATCCAGTCGGTAAATCCTTCCTTCATCTGTTCTGACCGCACACATGATCGAGTCAGCAGCCGTGAATACTGTGTGCAAATACCAGTTAAATAGCGTGAATCTCCTGAAATCAGAATTAGGATTATTGAATGAATAATTTAATGGAATGTCAGTTTTTTAGTTGCCACACAGCAAAGTAGTATACCCCGTTTACACGTGCATAGATTTACTGTGCACAGTAAGAAAATGTATGAGGAAACATGTATTATCCTGCAGTTGTCAAGATTGCGTACATGAATCAAACAAGTATGGAAGGTTCCGAATTTCAACGCGCAAGTAAGATTATTTTCGATCTGCGTCTACGCAGTAGAGCGATAGTGGCGAACCTGCCGGCAAAAAAACGAACTACTCATTTTGAGCTTAACCGATTTTCAATACGTCCTGTCAGGTAATACTATAAAATGGCAACAGCGTGCCTCGCTTACTCTTGAAGAATGAGATTGGAGAGACAGTCAGCACTTTTACGTGTAAACAGTTATTGTCATGATAGTTTAAAATAAGCACTATTGCTGACAGTAATTCCATGCACGTGTACAGGCGCTATTACTCGTAAGAAAAATCCAATGTCATACAATCAAATTATTAAGATTGCAATAAGGTAACGGCACTAATTGTCGACACTGTTGGGATATATTAATTAAAGTAAGAAAACCTGTGCGTGTATCCATTCGAAAATAACTTTAAAATATGCACAATGGCATCTGTGATGAACCAGTCAAAACTCATTTTTTTGTGAGCCAAACTTAAAATTGCGAATATTTTTGTAAACAGTGTGACATTGAGCACGTATTTCAAATTTTTTTACCATAGCCGTTAAGAACGCAGCACTCGTCCAGGTAAGAAATTATCACATAATATGTTTTTACTTCAGTTTTTTGTATCTCGCATGTAATAATATATGTTAGAGTGTAGATTTGAACGGTTTTAGTGATAATACACTTAATTTATGCCTAAAATTGATGGGTGTCAATTATTGGACCACAAATTAAAGAAAACCTAATAGTTAACAGGGTATGTCATTTCAATTAGTTGTCTTCACATTAAGGGGGATAATTTATATGACAACAGAGAACCTAGCGGTAAATACGAAGCTAGCAATTTGAGAACTTTTTTTGATAATTTACAATTTAAACTGTATTTATTTAATAAATATGTATCTGAAAACATTAAAAAGATTTTTTTTTAAAACAAAGAAAAACTACAATTATTGTAAAAAAAATGTGAATTTGTCACATTTTTTTTACAATGGTTACGTTATTATTACATTATTTTTATGGTTATATTGAATTTTCAAATTTTCAGCGTTTAGATTTTTGACTAATTCATAGTTTTAATATTTTTTATATCTATTTTAAAAAACTTTGATTTTTATAAAAAATATAAATGTGTATAACATGAAAACATGTTTTCCATCCGTGGTGGAATACGAATACGTTCAAAGATAAATCACGACTTATTAAAGTATTTTCTTATTTAATAAATAATACAAAAAAATCATAAATGCTACAATAAAAAAAAATAAGTAATACCCCGTTTACACGTGCATGGATTTAGTGCTGACAGTACGTATTATCGCGGCCATAATAAGAAAATGCATGTGTAAACACGTATTATCGTGCCGGTCCGGATTGGACACCTAGACAGTCTTGACTATATTCTACTTGACTGTATGTTTCTGTGGTGTTTCCGAATTAAGTAAGTATGTTAAGCTCAAATTACATTGGGAACCGTCTGGCCCGATTGTGAAAAGCAGTTTTGAGTTATTCTCTAGAGTCTGCTGGAGTCATGAGCGGGCAATTCCCATTTTTTGGGCACGATCGTGTCAAAGATTACCGAGAACGTACGAAACTAACTAACTTCGAGCTTCCAAGAGTGGCCGCAGGTGCGTGTCCTGTCTTGCTTATGACATAACAACACAAATTTGACGTTTACATAATGAAATGGACGCTGCCTGACTTTATTCATTATTTTAACAGACAATATTAATTCAAAACAAAAATAATAACTCCTTCAACCTCAGTTGAGGCATGTTGTAAAAAGATCGTGGCTAGGCAATGCGCGGATTGCGGGTCGCGGGTGCAAATGACGCATACCGAACAAAATATAATTTGTCATATAAACCCAACATGCGTCCATTTAATGTTCTATTAGTAACAATAATAATATATTCATTGACATGTTTTCTTTTTCAAGTAAATGGGTAACGTTTTTAGTCATCTTAAGAATTAATACCCCAGTCGCCATCACGAAACAAATTGATGTATTCACACCTCGATGTTCGCTCTCCGAATGCTAGCGAGTCCAAAATTTCGTCGCGCCTATAGTAGAAAATTATTTGTGTCGCTGAGTTTCAAAACCCGCTATAACACTTTTTCATTATGTTGAGAAAATCAACAAAAACTTTTTGAACTAAAAAGGTTTTTGAATGTTTCAGTATTGTTATAGCGGGATTTGATAGACACATTGATTTTGTTTCATAAATGACAGTTAATCGTAGCGGCTTTTGGAAGAAGCGATAAAATTTTCATGTAGACATTTTAATAACGAATCCAACGATATAATATATATCTTAATTATTTCAAATAAGTGTTATAGCGGGTTTTGAAACTCAGCGACACATTTGCCGTTTCACTGAAGTATCGTTTTAGTTGTCTTCACAATGATCGTTGAATCTAGTAGGGTCTTCGGGTCTGCCGGTGTAATTGAAAGCATTTAGATAAATTATGGTTCAATTTTTGATCAATCTTTGCCACCGGTGGTGCGTTCAGTTGGAATCACATGATCTGTATAAATGGTAAAATGTTGATACCAGATGAAGGTCTCCCACAGGAGACCACCTCAAAGGGCGGACCGAACCATCATATTTCCCAAAATACCACAGCCTACGTCCACTCTTCGCGGTTATCGCAACCCTCGGCCGTGCGAAGCCCGCCTCAAAGAATTGTAAATTCAAATTCGTCAGCGCTCCCGCCAAAACACAGACGCGGCCTGTCAAAAACGGTCTCTCGCACCGCCACTAGTCAATTCGTCGGTAAAACAGAGAGCGCGTTAATGCCGACAATCTGACAGTGGGACGCGCGCGAAAAGCTCTCTCTCGTATCAGACGTCGACCAGCCAGGATCTCTCTCTTTCCTCGGACCTCGGGCAGCTAGCATCGCCTCTGCTCGCCTCGGACGCGAAGCTACAAGCGTCTGCAGCCCAGCCAGCATTTCCCGCCAAAAAGACTGCATCGCCACGCCGCAAGCACTGACTCTCACCTCGGATGCCAAGCATCAATCAGCAGCCCAGCCGCGACACCACGTTTGCAGCCCGCCAAAGCGCCAATTACCGACCGCCAACGACAATACCCTGAATCAAATACGATAAAATATACCAGCCTCGACACAATACACCGTGCGTTTCTGTCTCCCACCCCCTCTTTGACCTTGACGTTATCATGGCCTGCCATCTCCGCCTAAGAGCGCGAAGAAGGCCGGTGATAATGTGGTACGTATGATAACCTTGTGAACACTTGAATACCTACTTAAATTTTTTTGTGTGGCGGTCATAAATTCCAGCAGTTTTCAGCTGGACAAATTTCATTCTCCTCAAGTCCTCGACAGTTAAGTTTGCCTTGGTTATCTCGTCGGACTTTCCACACTGCACCCCATCCATGCCTGCAGCATATATCAGTCGGTGGTTATTCAATTCGGCTTCGTAAATACATCTAAAGTCAGATTTCTTCCGAGAAGTCTCTCCGACAGGACCGGTATTTGATTCATCTGAAAACAAAATGTATTTAATTAGAAATCATAATAATATTTCTCTTCTGAAGGGACTGAAGATCACAACCTACATAATAATTAATCATCTAGCTCAGTCGTGCCAAATCTATTTGTCGCCTGTGTGTGTATTTGAGCATGTCCAATGCTAAGAAGATCATTTTTGGCTACAACGGAGTGGAGGTTTTGTATTAATAGATTTTTGTTTTTATGAGAAATGGATGTTAACCCTTGCTCAACCAATTAGGTCCACACTCCGACCCCAAACACAAATTGAAAAACAATATCGTCGGTCTATCTTGTAAACGTCGTAAATCCAAATCAACTTATTTTTCAGAAGACAATAAAAACTGTCTAATTTTGATTTTAAATGGAATTTCGAAATTTCAAAAATCCATTTGGTTACTTTTTAAATTAGCAACTGTATTCAGTAATTATTTTTAATAATTTTTCATTATACTTATTAAAAATAGCCTTTTTTGGATTTATGAGGTTTTCATACTAAGTGTATTTTGCCTTTATGGATTTAGAAGGTTTTCAGTCATAAAAACGAGTACTGGGGAAAATTAAGACACATTGTATAGTTTACAAAAATATCAAATATAATGTTTGAACTTATTAACAATTTTACTTATATAGGTATATTTAAAAAAAAATAAAAAATGAACATGTTATTTTTTTTTAATGTGGTAGATTATCGTAGTGATCGTGAAAATCCTTCGACAAAACGTCCACAGTTCTTGCAGATCATGATATTTCCTTGGTTTGATTTTAAGACGACTGGCATGTAGAGGTGAAAGGTCAGCAAACTTTTTAGGTGTGACGTCCTTGTCCTTTCTGTGAGGCAATCAATGACATTATTAATGGACAACGCACTCAATACAGTAGCTAGCAAGTAAATTCACGCGCAGCGACATTCGCACATGTATAGGTAGACGTCACGCAATTTCCATTATGCGATATCACGCATCGGAAATTTATAGCAATATCACCTTTATTGTAATGGCGTTAGAACAGTGTTTCTGGTGTCAATGTTCATTTGAACGAACCCGTTCGGCAGACCCGACAAAAAGCATCGGGAATTTATAGCAATATCACCTTTATTGTAATGGCGTTAGAACAGATTATGCCATTCGGCCAATGACATTAATATGGACGAAGCATCTGGGAATAAAAATGACACTCACTTTTTTGTCGGGTCTGCCGAACGGGTTAGCTCAAATGGACATTGCCTCTAGAAACACTGTTCTAACGCCATTACAATAAAGGTGATATTGCTATAAATTCCCGATGCGTGATATCGCATAATGGAAATTGCGTGACGTCTACCTATACATGTGCGAATGCCGCTGTGCGTGAATTTACTTGCTAGCCACTGTATTGAGTGCGTTGTCCATTAATAATGTCATTGCATTCTGCAGACCCAACAAAAAAGTGAATGTCATTTTTATTCCCAGATACTTCGCCCATATTAATGTCATTGGAGGCAATACACTCCAAACATCTGAAAATCTTAATTTATACTGTATAGTACCATTTGGTTCATATAATAATGCCCTTATATCAGTGACAACCGGATTACCAACTTTTTTTCCAGGATGAACACTTTTGATAAATTTAAAGTCAAATTTTTAAGTCAATTTGTTTGAAATCATTGTGATACAGATATTCGCATTATGACATATTATATTCATATATTCTGCAGGAAAATTTATATCCCGTTTTTTCAGGTACCTTTCAATGGTAAAATGCATCGAATCAACTGACATTTGGGTGTACTTTTTCTAAAAAAATTTGTTGGATCCTAATATCATTCATCATTGCAATATTCAATAGTGAATTTGCCATCGTCGAATTTCTATTTTGATATGTACAACCATCGCTATATAGAATTAGTTCTTTTCTGTCTGTTTCCGATAGAGATGGCAAAAACTTTTTTGGTGCCCAACAGAACATGCTCCCATGCATGTTCTGTTTTTTTCCGTCCAAAATATTGCTCACCTCTTTCGCTATTTGCCTTATTTTTTTCACTTTTCCACTCGGACTTATCTGCCTTGTATTCATTTTTTTTCCTCTTTTTCCTTTGAGTGTCAGTACTGATTTCCTATAACGAATCATCAGTATCGGAATAAGGAACTAAATAATGGCTTTTTCACGAGATTTTCATAGTTTGAAGATCTGTCAATAGTCTCGATTATATTGTTTCCTGATAATTCTGCCAGTTGGGGTCTCACACTTATATTGTAAGAACCTTTGTGTTGTGAATCATTCATTAAAACATTGTCATAGCTAGAAATGACCTCATATGGTGATGATAATGGAATAATATGTATGGTCTTATAATATTCCATTGGGATTATTTCTATATTATTTCCTTCCTTAGAAGCAGTTGTTTCAATTGTGTTATTTTTTATTTGTAACATGTCCATAATTTTTTGAGCCCCTGACATCTGAAAACAGATTAAACTTTGTAAATTTTTCATTCACGTAGTAAGTGGGTACTTGAATGTAATTTGATTTGTTTTCTTTTCTAATTGTATGTGCTAATAAACTAAAAACCATTGAAAACAACCAATTATCGTTAAATATACATGTCATGAAATTCTAACCTCAAAAAAAACGTTCTATTATAAATGTAACATTGTGTGCGTATTATGGGAAATCATTATAAATAAAACGCTTACCTTAATATGTAATCTATATTGTATCAATATAAATCAATTCCTCTCGTAATATGATACCCAAAGTATAGTTTTATAACGAAACAAGACGAAGGTAATGTAATACTCTGTGACAGTTCTCCATACGAAACATACGAAATGGCGGGAATCGGGATTACGGTATTTATGAGTTTGCAAATTTTAATGTTGTATGTACGCGATTTACGAGGTTTTTGTGGATTGATTTTTGAAATTATTAAACGTGATATGGATATAAGAGTTTAACACATACGTAGATAATATCAACCACTCTAACGTATTCGCTCAAAATCTCATTTTTGACCAAAACGGGATTTACGAGGGTTACAAGATAGACCGACGATATGTGTATTTGCCAGACCCAGGATTCAAACCTGAAACCAAAGAAACAGAGACTGATCGGATCTTCAAAGGACCTGAAAACCCATCCGGTCACGTTTCAGTTTCAGTCAGCCGCTTCAGTTTTTGCATTTACACATCAGTTTAAATCTAAACTGATTGTTTAAAAGCACCTTTATATTCGCCTGCGCCACACACTTTGAATACCACTGCAATAAACTAAATGTAGGTGCGTACCTGATAATAAATATGCCTTGAACTCTGTGAGCCAAGCAGAACATTTAGCTGAATACTTCGTTGGATTCTGTCTATGATTTTTCTTTACAGGATTATCCAGATTGCGAATGTATATAACACCTTTGAATAGACTGACACACACCCTTCGTGGTTGTTTTTTGTCATAGGGTATATAAGATATTTCCTGGAGACATCCCCTGTATGTGACAAACGGTGCATCCTCGAGCGCCATTTTAGATTTGTCGAAGACATCGATGGGCTCTCGATTATTGCGTAAATAGTCCAACAAAAACCGAAGACGTGGTACGTAAGGAGTGTCGTCCACCTTGCCCGAAGATTTATGAAATTTGGAATTCAAGTCGTATCCCTCATGATCATAAATGGATTGTTCTCCACGCAAGAACCTCAAATGGGAACAGTCCGGGAGATAGGTCTGTTTGGGGCCCTTACTGTAGAATCCAGTTATAGTTGGATTGAAATTGAGAGGTTCGTCACCTTCATATGAGCTCGTATTTGTTGCCAATTCCATCACGGTTTTGTTCAAAGAGGTTGGGCGGTTCTATCTCTTTAGCTTTGTTACACTTTAAAATAGAAACATAAACGTCACTGAAATATAATATAAAAAGCACTGACAATATGAATTTTGCTTTTAATCGAAATCAGAAATGAACAAAACTTCCAAAGACCTCGAGAACAAAACAACATTCAAAAACAGAATGCACCATAGAGCACAGATGGCATAGACGATAGGCTAGAAAAATATAGTATGCGTTGAGTGACGACCAGTGTTGCCATATTTGGAAAGTGGAATTATAGTACAGAGCCTCCAAAATTATAGTATTTGGGGATAAAATATAGTACGCGTTGTCATCTCTTGAAAATGAAAATTTTCCCAATTTTTCATAGTCGGCTCGTTTTTTTTAGAAAAAATATTTCTTCGCGGGCCGCAGGTTCCCAAATTTTCATGGTCGGCTTGTTTTTTTTAGGAAAAATATTTCGTCGCGGGCCGCAGATTTCCAAATTTTCGAAGACCACTCGATTGCGAAATGGCAAATGCAGAATTATAGTACTTTTATATAAAATTATAGCACGATTTTCAAAATTATAGTATTTTGGCCGTACTATACCTATTTTATATCGTACATAGTACGCGGACCAAAATTATAGTACGAATACTATAATTATAGTACGGTTGGCAACACTGGTGACGACATTTTTCTACATTTTCAACAAATTAAACGTGGGGTAATTAACGTCTTGTTTTTTAGACAAAATTCAAATGTTAAGTCAGTGGTTTCCAAACTTTTTTTTACTACGCCTCCCTTTAAAAAAATCTAATCTAGGCGCCCCCTCCTTATTACATTAAATAATACAGAAACCTTTTTAAATAGTCAACAATGTACCTACTTACGAATACAAAAATGAAAAATTAATAAACATAGTTTTACTACTTATATTACATTAATTTTTGACGAATGTGCTTGTTTATTAGCACAATCAACTTCAATCACAGAATAGAAAAATGAGTTCCCTGATTTCAATAGTTAAGTAGTCAATCCAAATTCATCTTCGTTCATTGACAAAATGGATTCTATCATGGACCCCACATCCTGACGCTGACCCTCCGGGTCAGGATTTTTCAACCACATATTTAAAATATTTTATAACTTCGACTTTTTTTTTACTATTAATACAATAATGTGAAAAGTGCATTAGCAAACTAACCAATAACTCAGTAAATAGATTTTTGTTTGCTTCAATATATCTGGCGTAGAAATCATTAAAAGTGGAGAAATGGCTTTTTGAAATAACTTTTTTTTTGTCATGTTGATTTCCTAAGCTCCATTTTTTTATGAATGCCTTCACTTTGTCGTTTTAAATCAGTAACTGCATTAGTGGTCCTTAGATTGATTTATTTACGCAATTTTTACTGAAGGTATTATATCATTTAAATTACAACCAAATAGTCAAGTTTAACAACAAAATTATGGTTCCTAAACAAATTTGCCTCAAATTTCAACATTATGATTAATTTGACTATTTTATTTCATTTTTTACGAGATAGCCATTGCGCTTCACAATAGTATAGAAGTGAGGGATTATAAATTTAGTCTCCATACTTGCAGAAAGGTTTGCAAACAACCTTTAATAGGACTGTTTTTTGTATAGTTTATAACTAGCGACCGTTTTATAAACTATGCATTTGCAAACTGCAAACCTGTGGCTACATTAATTGTGTTAAACTTTTCGCGCCTCCGTTTGCAACACTCCGCGCCTCAGGTTGGAAATCGCTGTGTTAAGTAATTAACGTCACCTTTTTTAGACATGCGGATTATTTATTTCTTTTGCTTCTCAAGGATTATTTTGGCGTTGTTTTTCTTCTATTGGCAATTTTTTTCCGATTTCTCAAAATTATAGTATTTTGGGCGTACTATACCTGTTTTATATCGTACATAGTACGCAGACGAGTACAAATACTATAATTATAGTACGGTTGGCAACACTGATAGGCTCAGTAATGCCATCTTTTCAAAGTGGAATTATAGTACAGAGCCTTCAAAATTATAGTATTTGGGGTAAAAGTATAGTACGCGTTGTCAATACTATTGAAAATGTATCGGTTTTTTGTTTCTCATAAAAAAAAAACGGAGAATTTGAGAAACTCCGAGACCCCTTTTTATTTCGGTACCTCTTCCGACCAAAAATGCTTACCGAAGAATTCAAGAAATTTCATTTTAAACCAAAGTCAAGGGATTTTTTACGTTTTTCGAGCAATTTTTTTTCAATATTCTCCAAATCTTATATTGCAAAATAATAGTACTTTGCACCAATTTATCGAACGAAAATAACGAAATTTTAGTACTTTTTACATATTTTTTTTCAGATATTCAAAATTATAGTATTTTGGGCGTATTATTCCAGTTTTATATCGTACATAGTACGCGGACCAAAATTAGAGTACAAATACTATAATTATAGTACGGTTGGCAACACTGCATAGGCTAATAGAATGCTCCAATAGCGGAGTTGCCATATTTTTGTCACCGAATTATACGCGTCCCAAGAAATTGTAGTATTTCGGAAAAAATTATAGTACGCGTTGTCATTATTGTTGAAAAAGTATAGGCTTTTTGTTTCTCACGAAAAAAGTAATGGAGACTTTGAAAAATTCCGAGACTCTTTTTTATTTAGGTACTGTTTCACCAACAACGCTTACCGACGAATACAAGAAATTTCATTTTAAGTCAGGTTTTTTTTTTACTTTTTTCGAGCTATTTTTTTCCAGATTCTCCAAATTTTCTTATATTGGGAAATTATAGTACGTTGCACCAATTTACTTATAGAAATATCGAAATTTTAGGACTTTTTGCGTATTTTTTTGATATTCAAAAAGTATTTTGGGCGTACCTACTATACCTGATTTAAATCATACATAGTACGCGAACCAAAATTATATTACAAATACTATAACTATAGTACGGTTGACAACACTACTCAGTATGAGTAGATATTGCATTGCCAGATGATATATTCAAAATTAACAATTTTTTTTTTCCAAAATATCAGTGGGTAAGACTGACTTAACGAAAATGTATGAAAATTAACGATTTTACTTCAATACAATTGAATAAATAACTTTTTAATCGTGCATATTTTCTATAAGAATCACAAACATCTTCAAAAAAAAAACACGTAGGTAGGCTTTTTATTAAATACAACATACCTATCCATAGATTTGATGAAAATAATATTTATTTCTATTCCGAACAAAAATATCAGTGATTTTATGAACTGAAATTTCAGTTCACTTTCCAGCATTTTCCATAGACAATACCTACGCCGATTAAGGACCAATTACACTCTATGACGATCGGGCACATATATGTCTAGAGCGTTTTAGTGTCTATGATCATATCTATGCCTTTCCATTTACACATAACAATTACATTAACATTTACCTATGCTTGTCGTGTAAAGATTTCGATGGGTGATTATTAAAGGTACCATGAGCCCATGAGCCTCTTTTAAAAAAACCCGTACCTATGCGAAAAATAACGGCCGGTGAGAGATTGGCAATAACATTGCGTTCCAAATCCTGAAGGTCCATTTATCTGGATCACCCAATGTTAAAACTCCAAAAATTTTTGGGTGCGTTTGTTTGTGCATCGTTAGTGCACATTTGTGCACGATTTTTTTTCGTTTGTGCACCTATAATAACCGAAAAATTCTAATTTCAAATTGGGTGTTCCAGCTAAACGTTGGGTCACCCAATGTTGATTTTTTTTTTTGAGTGTGTTCGTTTGTGCATCGCTACTACATGTTTGTGCACGCGTTTTTTTTGTTTGTGCACGCACATTAAGGCCATCCTCCCACGGCGCAACTGAAATCTGATGGAACTGGTTTGTGAAGGAACTCATAAACTGACCAATGTGATGCTTCGCACACGGCGCTACTGAAACCCAGTTGAAATAATAATCACATAACCTCAAACTGTCAAACTGGACTATCAGCTGTGTTGTACGAAAACTGACAACACGCGCGCTGCAGCGTTTACATAAGGTTATTTTAATTTTCCGATTAATATTTAACCAATTTTGGTAAGAAAATATGATTTTTCACCGAAATCTAATGATGTTGGTACCACTGTTTTACGGTGACTGGAACTTCAGAGACCGCGCGACTAGCATGTCGCGTCTCTTCGCGACCGTTTTGAAGCTGAGAGATTCCAGTCTCGCCGTCAGCGAGCCGCCATTGAAATACATTAGCTAGATACTGGCTGGAATTTTAGTTTCAGTTCTGTCGGACTTCAGTTGCGCCGTGGGAGGATGGTCTACGGGGGTTATTCGAATTTCAATTTGGGTGACCCAGCTAAATGCTGGATACTTGTGTCACTAAACTTGGGTTTTACCTTAAATTTAAATTGTAAACACTTGTGCATTGGTAGTAAACGTTAGTGCACGATTTTGTTTTGCTTTTTGACCTATATGCAACGCGCTATTTAATTTTAAAGTTTGTATGCAACACCTGATTGGGTGGGTTTAAAAAAATATTTTTTAGTGAAATATCTTATCGCATAGCTAGTGCGCAATTATGCATACTTTTTTAATTTTTTCTCATATAGTGCGTGAGTTATTCGATATGAAATATTTGATGAACGTTAAGTAGAACCACCCAACAAACTTTTTTATTAGATCATCAATTTGTCTATTATTGGCTTACGTTTGTGCACGTGCTTTTTTTGTTTTAGCGCTTGGCCGTAGTCATGGGGCGTCTTCGACGCGGAATAGGCGCGGGGACGGGCACGGGTAGAGTGTCCGTAGTAGCCCGCGCGCGTCCAGTCGTGTTCAGCGTCAAATCAGGGATAGGAAACCATAAACACAGAAAAGTTTTTACTGGAAAACTCCTATTTGAAATGGCAAAACTTTGCACCAAAATATGGGGCCTATGAAATCAATATGGAAAGCACTAATTTAGCAGAAGAATTTTATAACTTATACAAGAAACTGCGGGAACAACCAGACAAGTTTTTCGAAAAAGAGTAACATGAGAAAATATTTGATTAGGTATATTCTAATTGATCTAAGTTTTTATCTATTCTTTTTGAGTAATTTTTTGCGATCCGACTATCGCCTTTTGGCATCTTCAAACACCACCAATGGTGAATATACACTGTCATCTGATACAGTTAATTCCTGTTTATTTGGTAAATTTATATAATATATGAATTTAAATTCAAATTCCATCAAGTACCCTTGGTCGATTTTATAATTTGATTATATATTGGATAATATGTAAGTTAAAGTTTAAAAAAGAGTTTTCGGTTCATATGGTGTGAATGTAGGTGTAGAATGTACGCTTCATAACTTTGCACCCCTGCTCTATGATGGAAATGATGTACCTACTTAATATATTTTATTTTTATTATGTTTATATTTTTTTATTAAGGAAAACAAACAGTTACATAGACTACAAATATGTATAAAATAGACTAGAAAAAAATATTGCAACAAGCAAAGTTTCCATATAAATTATAATAATTATAGTTAATCATATTATAATTTAAATACAGAGAAATTAGATAAAGAGATAAATGAGAAAGAATATTGAATAATTATAGACAAAAAAAAACATTTTTTTATGTACCTACCTTTATAACTATAAGTAAAATAAGTATACAATATTATATGTGCGTTAAGAATTATTGAAATTTAAAGATATTATTTTTACATAATATATATTTATTTAGTACTACATATTATATTTAATACAAGTGAATATATAATTTTTATATATATTTGATAAAATTTTATGCGACGTAATAAGGCAGAGGCGTATCAGTGTAGTAAAAAGTGCAACGTTATAAAACGTATACCTACTTTACATCGCTTTGCACTATCTATGCTTTGTGAAAAGCTCGGACGTAGTGGTTTGGCGGGCGCGGGGCGGCGGCGGGGCGGGCAACTCAAACGTATGAACACGTCTCGACGTGTCCGTAGACAATGCGCGGGGACGGGTGTTCGCGCGTGTTGTTTTGGCGCGTCTAGCTCGACGCAGGCAAGATCGTACATGCGTCGGGCTCTTCCCATACTGCGCGCATAGAGGTGTCCGCACTGAATAGACGGGCGCCGACGCGGGAAACGAGCGAGAAGCGGGTGTCTCAAACCATCATGAGCTTACCGCGCGCGTCTGGTGTATTTATGGTATTATTTTCACAAAGCATAGATAGTGCGAAGTGATGTAAAGTAGGTATACGTTTTATAACGTTGCACTTTTTACTACACTGATACGCCTCTTTGCCTTATTACGTCGCATAAAATTATATCAAATGATATTCACTTGTATTAATATAATATGTAGTACTAAATAAATATATATTATGTAAAAATAATATCTTTAAATTTCAATAATTCTTAACGCACATATAATATTGTATACTTATCTTACTTATAGTTATAAAGGTAGGTACATAAAAAAATGTTTTTTTTTGTCTATAATTATTCAATATTCTTTCTCATTTATCTCTTTATCTAATTTCTCTATATTTAAATTATAATATGATTAACTATAATTATTATAATTTATATGGAAACTTTGCTTGTTGCAATATCTTTTTCTAGTCTATTTTATACATATTTGTAGTCTATGTAACTGTTTGTTTTCCTTAATAAAAAAATATAAACATAATAAAAATAAAATATATTAAGTAGGTACATCATTTCCATCCTAGGGCCGGGGTGCAAAGTTATGAAGTGTACATTCTACACCTACATTCACACCATATGAACCGAAAAGTCTTTTTTAAACTTTAACATACATATTATCCAATATATAATCAAAATATAAAATCGACCACGCGTACTTGATGTAATTTGAATTTAAATTCATATATTATAAAAATTTACCAAATAAACAGGAATTAACTGTATCAGATGACAGTGTGTATTCACCATTGGTGGTATTTGAAGATGCCAAAAGGCGATAGTCGGATCGCAAAAAATGACTCAAAAGGAATAGAAAAAACTTAGATCAATTAGAATATACTTAATCAAATATTTTCTCATGTTACTCTTTTTCGAAAAACTTGTCTGGTTGTTCCCGCAGTTTCTTGTATAAGTTATAAAATTCTTCTGTTAAATTAGTGCTTTCCATATTGATTTCATTGGCCCCATATTTTGCTGCAAAGTTTTGCCATTTCAAATAGGAGTTTTCCAGTAAAAGCTTTTCTGTGTTTATGGTTTCCTATCCCTGATTTGACGCTGAACACGACTGGACGCGCGCGGGCTACTACGGACACTCTACCCGTGCCCGTCCCCGCGCCTATTCCGCGTCGAAGACGCCCCATGACTACGGCCAAGCGCTTAGAGCTGATTATATCGTGAGAAATATTATTTTTTTTAAATTTAGTGACTTGATACTTGAACCATTAAATTTGCCATAATTTTTTTTGTTAGATGCATGCGATTATGTATATTATGTATAAAACGATTTTTCAAATTTTTATCTCTTATATTAAGCCAGAAATTTGATTTTGAGTGGCCGTCAAGTTTTAATACCAAATATTTTTTTCCCACATTTTTTAAATGCACACCTTTGAGTAATTTAATTAAATGATTTTTCATATAATTTTTATTGTTTTTCCATTTAAATTACGCGAAAAATTCGCATTTTTCCATTTTCACTAAGTACCCCGTCAAAATTTCCCGAACAAAAACAACCGCATCCGTTTGGAAGGTCCAGTCAAAAGAGTCTCGCAAAATATCCAAAACTGTGTATGCTCGCTAAATATTTCGGTTTATAATAGATTACTTAAAAACTAATATTTTGATTACAAAAAAGTGTCAAAATTACAAAAACATTCATTATAAAACTTAACATTTGTCTTTTTAATTATGATTTTGAATGGATCAATGTTAGTTTCATAAGGAAAAAGCAGTAAATAATAATTATACTTACCTACTGTTTTTTAACTTATGATCCGTAATAAAAAATAAATAAGTTAAAATACAATAATTAGGTTGGTATGCATATTTTTGAAAAATGCAATGTATTTTTATACAAAGATATTTTCTTCAAAAGATAATTATTGTAATGACATTTCATCAACTAAATGCACGGAACTTGTAACTCCGTATTGACCATGTATTGACCAACTTTACAGAAGGAAGAAAAAACTGTTTTAAAATAAAACGGACTGGTTTAGGAAAATTTTGAAAAACACTATTAGTATTTTAATGTTATAAATGAGTAAATCTGGTCATTTTTACAAAATATTATATAATATGTAAGATAGAGGAGTTACATGTTTTGCTTTTGTTTTTTTGAGATTTGAGCTAGGAATTACAATATTTGAATTTAAATAAACAGCACCAAGTTTTACAGTACCTATTGCTTGTTTACATTATGTTGGAAAATTAAATTAAATCGCATAAATGAACGAAATAATATTTACTTAATTCATTTTAATTTTCAAGTTAGCTTTCAAATGGCAGATTATTGTAAAATTAGTGATAATCAGCCACCATACTTGTTTTCAACAACTGAAGGTAATATTACTTATTTTATTTTATTTCATGCCTTTCTTGATATAGTTGAGGGAGGCTGTCAAAGAATTTTGGTTGCATAATAGTACTTTAATTTATTCGTACAGGGAGCTCTTGCTATACATCACTAAAACGCAGTTTGAAGTTAATATTTCCATTTATTACATCCATTATATTGCAGTGCTCGAATATAAGTCATTAGTTTTCCTCCTGGATTTGTAAAATTTAACACCAATATTGTTTTTATTAAAATGATGTGACATGGTATGGCTTAGGTATTTCCTGGCTTCTTTAAACGCAGTTACATAATCAGCATGAACATGTTTTTTTTTTAATTTCTCAACCCCAGTTCAATTACAGAGCGAATAGATCAACCTCAATTTGAGTGTGGTCCTTCTCCTCTTTTTATTGTACAGTGGTGATATTACGTGGCATTGCAATATTAATTTAATAAAGCATTGGTGAGTACTACATTTTTTCCTGGTTTTTTTTTCTGCTCCATCACTATAGAGAATAGTGGTTTTATAGTCGTCAGAAAGAGGCAGAAGAGGAAGAATACATTTTTGTCATATTACACTGGAAAGCTAATTTGCAGTACGCCCACTTTCGACTTCAATCAAAACATTGCAATGCCATTAATCGTTTTTGGTTGTAGAGAGTAAAATTATGAATGGCAAGTTTTGTTTTAAAATATGCGCTGGACACATTAGATTTTGGATATAACAAAACGCATTGTAGGTCTATTGTAAACACATATTTTTCAGTAATTTTGTCAGATTCCTTTTCACTTCTGGCGTAAGTATTTTTTCTTTTCTTGCTGATCAAGGTATTTTAGTCCTGCTAAATTATTTGTTTGACTGAAATAGTTTTCAATTCAGGTACCTATTCAAATTTCTGACTTAAACTCCCATACTATGTTTAAAATCT
The DNA here is from genome assembly GCF_057557595.1 of Rhyacophila brunnea. NCBI lineage: Eukaryota > Metazoa > Arthropoda > Insecta > Trichoptera > Rhyacophilidae > Rhyacophila > Rhyacophila brunnea. Next base: position 20,453,785 of record NW_028232904.1, on the reverse strand, counting down.
TCATTTGTCCCTTAAAATGGTCAAAATCAATGTTTCTTAACCTCTTTACAGCTGCGGACTACTGAAATTATTAGAAACGTATTACGCACCGCTAACGTATAAGGAAAACATATATATATATATATATATATATATATATATAATAACGTATGATAGCAGTTAATTTCGTCACGTCAAACCATTAATCTATTTTAAGAACAAAAACACAATGCTCAAACACTTACAGTTACACAGGTTTTTATTGAAATTTTTAGCATAAGCATTTGGACCCCAAAAAATCGCGGACCACCAGAAAACTTTCTGAGGACCACTGGTCTAAATTATACATTGGCATAATTAAATATACAACCAAACTTACTGATTTCTGCTTTCTTGGGCCATGATTAATTAAAATTGATGTAAAGTAGAAACAATGATCGAGTTTGACACATTAAGACAACACGGATGGACTTTTTTGTATGACTTTACTGGAGTTACAAGGTATGAATACTAACAAATAACAGCTTCTGAGATACAAGGAATGAATAATGTGCTTTTCCTACAGGAAATATTTTTACGTTTTATACTCTTTTTTTACTTATTATGACGACATCCTTAGGGAATGGGACGATTTGGCACCGCGAACTGGCCTCTGCCGATTGGCCTCCGGTAATTGGCCGCCGGTACAATTGGACGCCGACCCAATTGGCCTCCGAGAGGATTGGACGCCGCACAGTTGAATTAAATGCGCAAAGGAATAGACGTACGTTACGATTTGTTGGAGTAAATAAGCAAGTCAGTTTAATATGCTTCTATCTTCTCAGTAGTTGTACCTTATACATTTCGCGCTTGACACATTTTTAATATAGATTGAGAATAATTATTATGCCTTATGATGTTTATTAAAAGAAAATAATTCTTGCCTCGCTAAAACTTAAAGATGTGCATAATCAATTAATTTATTGTCTATACATGGGTACTTATTTATATTTACAACAAATATTAAAAATAATGTTAGATGTTAGAATGAAAATTACATTATATTTCAGCGTTTTATTGACTTAATATTATAATAAAGCTTAAACATGTATATTATTATGAATAAATGCGTATTTTAAGATGGTATGAATTTACAAACAAAATATTAAGTAAGTTATCTGTTAAGTATAAATGTTTCAGTAGTTTGATTGATAAACTACTTAGGTACTGGGTGCCGGACGAAATCCCGAAAAATAAAAAATACAAACATCGATAATTGCGCAATCGCAATCCATTCGTTCTACAAAATGGTCTCTCCTGGAAAAAATTGCGCAATCGGAAAACCCCATTTTCCGATAAAATGGGATTTCTCTCTCTTACAAAAATTGCGCTCACGATTGCGCAATTATTGATGTTTGTATTTTACATTTTTTTATATTTCCACAAAAAATGGGCTTTTGTCTCTCTTGCAAAAATTGCGCAATTATTGATGTTTGTATTTTTTTATTTTTCGGGATTTCGGCCATTCGGGATTTCAGCATTCGGGATTTCGGCCTTCGGGATTTCGTCCGGCACCCAGTACCTAAGTAGTTTATCAATCAAACTACTGAAACATTTATACTTAGCAGATAACTTACTTAATATTTTGTTTGTAATTTCATACTATCTTAAAATACGCATTTATGCATAATAATATACATGTTTACGCTTTATTATAATATTAAGTCGATAAAACGCTGAAATATAATGTAATTTTCATTCTAACATCTAACATTATTTTTAATATTTGTTGTAAATATAAATAAGTACCCATGTATAGACAATAAATTAATTGATTATGCACATCTTTAAGTTTTAGCGAGGCAAGAATTATTTTCTTTTAATAAACATCATAAGGCATAATAATTATTCTCAATCTATATTAAAAATGTGTCAAGCGCAAAATGTATAAGCTACAACTACTGAGAAGATAGAAGCATATTAAACTGACTTGCTTATTTACTCCAACAAATCGTAACGTACGTCTATTCCTTTGCGCATTTAATTCAACTGTGCGGCGTCCAATCCTCTCGGAGGCCAATTGGGTCGGCGTCGAATTGGGTCGGCGTCCAATTGGGCCGGCGCCCGATTGTACCGGCGGCCAATTACCGGAGGCCAATCGGCGGAGGCCAGTTCGCGGTGCCAAATCGTCCTAGACCCACATCCTTACCACTTTCACCGATTTCGCTGCCAATTTCATCCCATATTTTATCTTTCTTTCTTATATTTTTAAAGTCCTTTTCAGACAAGTCGCAAAGGATTCGATATTTCCAGACCAACTCTATCAGCTTTTCAATCGTCGCCATTTTGATTTTACTAATTCCCTTGGCGAATCTGTCCGCCACGAATAATTCGCTGTCGACAGAGTTCCCGAAAATCGCAGCGATTATTCGCTGCAAATTCGCACTCATGACGCAAGGCGGTCGCGCAAGCGTGCTCTGTACCGTAAGCCAATACGAGCTTGATTGGCGAATATTCGCTTTGGTGTGTGGTCAGCATTAGACCAAAAGTGGAGTTACAATTTCGCGCATTTAGGTGACGAAATATATGCTTATATATGGCTGCAAATGGTATAATCATGAAGATTTCAGTAAAATTAAATAACGTAGGTACACATGTATTTATAAAAAAAGGTTTATTGAAATTTAAAAAAAAAACATAAAATAATAAGAAAACAAGGTTTCAGTATTTCTCTGTAACCATCATTTCAGAATCGTCCTTGTTTCTCTTATGAATGCCGGATTTATCTGAAATACCATCTGAGATATTATCTGGCACCACATAGTGCAAGACACAAAACCAATCTTCTAATACTGGAGCAATATTTTTGTGTTCACTATACTTGCTGTACTATATAATTATTATAATATCATTAATATCGATAATTCATATTATGTATCATCTGCATAGAATAATATTTTCCGAATTAGGTGCCTACTCGTACCTATTCCAATAACAACTGTTGTTAACGTTTAACTATTGCAAAAAGAAGTTTTTAATTTTTTTCTTCCATTTTCTAGTAGGTTTTTTAGCCGGAATACAAAGTTTTTCAACTGCGCCACAGTGAATCAAATAAACAGATGTGGATGGTTCAATGTCATCTTGCCGAGATAATAATATTATGTATGATTGTCGGTTCGTGATTAGACTGTGGTTCTATATCATTTAGCGTTCTTAAAACTGTTGAATACCTACATAGGTAGTAGGTACATCACAGGGCTCGAAATGGACCGGAGCGCCGTTCCTGTTCGTTAAATCGGTAAAGTTATCGCTCCGTCTCGTGGAAAAAATAATTTGACCGTCTGAGCTAGATAGGCCATATAATAGAAAATCTAACACACTTATTTTTATGAAATACACATAAAATTTGATAACTGTGTAAATATCTTTAGAAAACTATCGAGCGCTCCGGTTCGTAAACTTTTCCATTTCGAGCGCTGGTACATCAATATTATTGTGTATTTGCACAGTAGAAGCTGTTACCTTATGGCAGTGAAATTTAATGCTGCTCTGGTCTTTTCATATTCTGATGTTTTAAAATGACTCCACAATATTGAAACAAGTTATAAATTTTGGGGGTTTCTTCACCGCCTTTCTGGTGTTTATCATTTTAAAAGTTTTTGTATTTTTCTTCACCAATAACTTTTCTAAAAAAAATCACAGGGAATAATTTTGATTCAAGTTGTTCTGTGTGAAAATGGAGACCAAGCTATACATATCAACAGACGTAATAAAATAATGACTGACACTTTATTTTATCAACCAAAAGTTGAAACGGCCAACTACTATATTATGGCCAATTTATACATAAAAGTCACCCTATCTATTCTTCTTATTGTGCCATCCCCTAGTGGAGGTCAGCCACCATCAAGGCGATCTTATCTTTGTCGTCTGCTACCCGGAACAGTTCGGTAGAGCTGCACTCATACCAATCACGGAGGTTCTTAAGCCACGAAATGCGGCGCCGTTCTCTGCTACGCTTCCCATTGATCTTTCCTTGAATGACAAGTTGGGGAATGCTGTATTTTTGTCCTCTCATAATGTGGCCGAGGTATTGTAGTTTCCTGGTTTTGATACTACGTAGAACTTCTCAGTCCTTCCCCATTCGATTGAGAACTTCAACATTTGTCACACGGTCAGTCCAAGGAATTTAGAGGATGCGTCCATACAGCCACATCTCGAAAGCTTCAAGTCTCCGTGACATCTCTTGGTTTAGCGTCCATACTTCCATACCATAGAAAAGAATTAAGAGCATATAACAACGTACCATACGCAGTCTCAGACCTAGGTTAAGATCTCGATTGCTAAGGAGGCGTCTCATTTTGAGAAAGGCGCTCTTTGCGATCTCAATTCTAGTTTTTATTTCCTGAGACTGGTCCCATTTCTCATTGACCCATGTACTTATCTAAATATTTATAATGGGTCACACGTTCGATTGGTTTGCTGTTAATGACAAAATTTGTGTTGGTGTCTGGTGTCGCTGTTTTTGATACTAGTAATAGTTTTGTTTTCTTGAGGTTCATTTTTAAACCATACGAATTACTGACCTCATTAACCTTTTCTACCAGTTGATGTAAACTCTTTAAACTATCAGCAATCAGCACAATATCATCGGCATATCGTATATTGTTAATATGTTTGCCATTAACCATAATACCCACCGATTCACCTTGTAAGGCTTCCTTGAAAATAGCTTCCGAGTACATGTTAAATAGCAAAGGTGACAATATACACCCCTGTCTTACACCGCGACGAATTTTTACCTCTCCACTGATTTCGTTTTCAATCTTTATATTCGCTGTTTGATTCCAATATAAGTTAGCTATCAGTTGAATGTCTCTTGCATCGATGCCTTTCTCCTGTAAGAGTTCGAGAAGTTTAGGATGCCTAACAGTATCGAATGCTTTCTCGTAATCGATGAAACAGATATAAACATCAACATTAACATCTAGGCATCTTTGCACTAGAACATTCAAGCTGAAAAGTGCTTCGCGAGTGCTCAAACCACTTCTGAAGCCAAATTGTGTGTCATCCATGTCTTCTTCGCATTTTCGAAAAATCCTATTATGGATGATTTTTAATAAAACTTTTAACACGTGGCTCATCAAACTTGTTGTTCTAAACTCGCTGCACTCCTTTGCATTCGCCTTTTTTGGTAGAGTGATGAATGTCGATTTCAACCAATCATCGGGAATTATGCCCGTTTCGTAAATTTTATTAAACAAATCAACGAGAATTTCTAATTGATCTTCTTCTAATAATTTTATCATTTCGTATTGCGTTTATTATTTCTGCCCTATTTATGCATGGGGCTTGTTCACATTCATTAAAAGTATAGCGAATAGGTCCCCTATCATCATCAAACAGATTTTCAATATAATATGTCTTCCAACAAGTCAGCTTCTTTTCTATATCTAATATAATACGCCCATCTTCGTCTTTCAAGATAGTTGATGAGGTTCCTTTCGTAATTCCCAATGTTTCCTTTATCTTCTTGTGCATATTAAAGGAATCGCATTTTCGTTGGAGATTTTCAATTTCTTTGCATTGATCGGACATCCATTCTTCTTTAGCTGTACGAATTTTACTTTTTATGGTATTATGAATTCTCCTATATTGAGTTTCATTTTTATTTTTCCATTTTCTTCTTTCGTCCATTAAAGACAGAATCTCATCTATCATCCATTTTTGCTTCTTAGCTGCTCTTTTATATTCTAATTGATTATTAGATATGGAGGACAACACATCTTTTATCCTGTCCCACTTGTCTGTTATGTCATAGGATGTAATGACTGAAGTTTTTATTTGTTCTATATCTTTGTTCAGTGCACTTTTTACTTGTTGTTTGACTTCGGGATCCTTCAGTTGATTAATGTCAACACGTTGGGTTGCGCGTGGTTCCCTCAGTAATCTTTTTAATCTAATTTTTACTGTAGCTACAACAGGATTGTGGTCAGTTGAGATGTCAGTACCTGGATAAGTTTTGGTAGATGTTACGCTATTTCTGTAACGATTGTGAATTAATATAATATAGTATATTTGATTTCTTACAACGTTTTGCAATTTTCCACTTTTAAACATAGATCGCACCAGTGCTCGAAATGGAAAATTTCACGAACAGGAACGCTCTATAATTTTCCGAAAAAACGGTATGCTTATTTTTTTCTTTACATACGTACGTACGTTGGATGTATAAATGCAACAATAAACTTTGAACTTCTTACGTGGATGTATATTGAGCAAGTGGGCAAGGATTGTCAGCGCCGCAGGCGAAAGAACCTCGTCTCAACAAAGTATACCGTCAAGAATTGTATTATTCTTTACTCTTACTTTATCTACCACCCACAATCAGCAGGCATGTTACTTCTACCACCACTCGTCACTGCTTATAACTTATATTACTGTCTCATTTGGGATAGTTCAGTTTGTTAATTAATTAAACTTAAAAAACAACATATCCACATACCTACCATAAAGATTCAAATTAAAAATTAGTTTACATATAACAAATTTTACAGATTATAGATTCAAGACGAGCACAGAATATTTTTAAAAAAATCAAAGAAATAGTATTAAAATAGTGTTTAAAAATAAAGAAATAGATGCAGCAACTATTAGAAAAAATAGTAAGTACCTATACAGAGACGAGTAAATACAAAATTTATACAGTACATATCTGTACACCGATAGAGCTAACTACGCCATTTAATTATTTAAGAAGTTATAAAACAAAGAATTATAAGTATTATAATTATAATAAATCGTTCACATAAACTCATTCTCACGCAGGAGGAATATACCAATATCCGAAGCAATTTGGTTGAACACAGTGTATAAGCGTTCTTAAGATAAATCAATCGGATAAAGCCATGGATGGCATCCACACAGCTTCAAACAAAGGATCCTCAAAGATTTCTTTTGAACCTTCTCCACCATAAGGGCCATTAGGCCATACCTACTTCTAAGAAAAGCTTCAAGCCATCATCACCAAACTACGTAATTATAGCATTTTAAATTACCAATGGTGTATCATTAATTATCGGCTTTTGAGCTTTGAGAATCGATGTCTCCGCCGAATCTTAGGGGTACATTGGTACGACCGCGTTACAAATACCCGAGTTCGTGATCACAGCAGCCTTCGGTGATTAAAGTTATCACGAAGAGACGATTTACGTGGCTGGGACACGTATTCCGGATGCCGCCAAAGAGTGCGGCACTTCGTACCCTTGTGGCACAGCCTCAAGGGTTCCATCGCCGTGGCCGCCTCTCCCTCACCCTGCAGCGGTGCTACAAAAGCGACCTATTTGCTGCAGGTCTGACATGGCGGGAGGCGCATGGCGATGGACCGAGGGAAGTGGCGCCAATGCTTGCCCTATGCCCCAATATTAGGACATGACAGGGTAGAAGAAGAAGTATCATTAATTATATAAGATAAAACATGACGGAAGGTGCAACTCGAGTTGCTAAACACGAATCCTATAGAATAATATAAAATTGTCATTAATCAGTAGGTGTAGGTACCTACCTATATTCAACATTATAAGGACTAATATTGTAGTGTATGTATATACCTATACCATAGGCCCCACATCGTGAAGCTGGCCCCCAGGCTAGGATCTTTGGTGGGGCCCCCTTCTTATCGCTAAGAATAAAGGCAGTATGTACGGGGTAACAATAATCTGTATATTTAGTGTTTTATTGTATATTTTAAAACATTCATACGAATTATGGAGATGTCCAGTATTGATAAACAATTAAGAATTGTTTCGTATAACCACATAACTATAAATAATAGTATTGTAAGAAAATTCTTTTTTTTACTATTAAAGCAAATTTGTGATGTGTGTTTATCTCACTTATCTGGTCGATTCGCCTCACCGGGCTCCTCCTGAGCACGGGCTCCCAGGCTAGAGCCCTCTCAGCCCCTCGTTGTGGAGACCATGACCTATATGTTACAATGATGATGCTTTGGTTACCATTATTGTAATATACGTACACTTACCACCTCAGATTAAAGAACTTACCACCGTATTTATTTAATCTATGACTACCATCTAAAATTATTTGTTGTCCGCACTGAACACTTACCTACCTAATTTGTGAGTGTATTTTAAACTAAACGATTCAATTTGTGATGTTTGTCCTTACCTAGTCTCATTATAGTCATTATTATTGCCACGGTGATGAATAATGATAATACAGAACAATAATTTATTATTATGATAGTAATAAAATTTTATTGGAGGATATTCCTTTTTTTTTAAAACAAATTTACAACAAAAATTAACTAAAAGTTCTCTACATAGTAGGTATCTATTATTTCTATTATTTTTAAAGTAGCAAGTTACAACGTATGTAATTATAACACAATAGAAACGTCCCTTAAAAATAAACTAATTACGGTAGGCTATTCAATAGTTTCATACCAAAAACATTTTTGTAGGAAAATGGCATAATGGTGCATTTATTTATTATTCACTGTAAAAATAAGGGTTTACGACACGTCATAAATATTTTTTAACACGTCGAGTCAATTGTCGAAATGACATTGAATCAGAAAACCCTGTTTCAACTGTATTGTCGATCTTAAATGCTTATCGGAGTGAATTCTTAATGTTTTAGCAGATTTACACGAAGTACCTACTACCACTCATATTTATCATTTTCAAAACGAAAAAATTCTGCTTGTGGCCACTGGTCAACAGCATTATATGTTAAATCAGTTTGGATACCAACGACAAAAAATATACTTATATGTAATATATAGAAAGGTATCGCCTGCTGAGATTTTTAACCAAATTTTAAGAGAACAAAATTAAATAATACAAAATGTTTTAAAAAACAAGCGATTATCACTAATAAGTAGATTTTATCGGAATTGTACGATTTAAATTACCAAACTTTATCATATTAATTTTACCACCGAAAATTTTGCCCGCAAATATAGACGTGGGTATAAAATTAACACGGCGATTAGATGGCGATGAAAATAAATAAGTTTTATCACTCACAATAAAATATAAGTAATAAATTAGTAGGTAAGTAAATTCGCAATGCATACCAGTCAAAGGTAAAAGCGAGACTGTACTGAGATGTTTCATACTTTAGAAATTATTATACAAATATGTAGGTGCCAACTTTATTTTTTATTGAATTTAAGTTATTTAAGTACAAAAGGTTTTCAAACAATGTCAGCAAAGGCACAATTCTTTTGTAACTTGCAGCTGTAGTTACTTTTTTTATGTAAGTATGCAATTATTTGGAGTGCTTAGACAATGCATTTAGACACGGATGTATCGACACAAAAAAGAAAATTGAAAGAAATTTAGGGATGTCATAAATTTTATTTTTAACCCTTGCACGCCCGGCATGACATAACTTCGTTAATTTTTAATTTTGAGAAAAACTTTAAAAGATACATTCACACATAAATATCTCAATCTAACGAACCGCAACGCAATTTTAAATGAATCCACGAGCCGGAACGCTATATTTTGGAATTCCACGAACCACAACGGCGCTCCGGTGCGTTCCTGTCCATTTCGAGCGCTGGATCGCACATTCCAGGTCGCAATCTTCATAGCCGGCCCGGTGATTCTTAGCACCCAATTAAGGTTTTCTTGGCCATTTAAGGCCTGCCGGGGACTGAGGGCCATGCAATTTGATTTTCCAGCCATGATGGTTACTAGGAATATAGTTAATGTGGTAGTTTCCCGTTGCTTTCCACATCGCAGTGTCAAAGCCATTGAAGCCGTTGCGACCATGCCTTCAGTTATCTAAATGTAAGCTGTACCGAAGTCCATCCTCTCCACCTTACATCAGTACTGGTAATTGCTGCTGCCCAATACCTTGACTTCCCAGTCTAGATCCGCTGTGTCCTGCGATACCAGGGTCACCTCTAGGAGGATGTGGTGCTGGCACCATGCACAGACGGTCTCGGTAAGGGAGAGGCTAATGATCTGTTTTAGATCTATATTACGCATCCACTTGCCTTGTAGGACAGCGAGGACCAGTGTCTGGTTTACTCAGAACAAAGGTACGAACAAAGGCAGTCCAACTTAACCCTACCCTATCTATATATTAATTAAATACTTATAAAAGAAATATGTACATATTATAAATATTCGGCTAAAAAACCTCAAAAATGATAATCATGCACGACTATTGCCACTCGATTACTAATGGTAGGTAGGTACCTATCATACATTTTTTTAATTTCAATGTGACCTGTATGGGCATTGGTTAATAGTAATCGTTGGCAAGCTATATTATCTCGTCTAGGTATCTTATAGGTTCGAAATGCTTGGGTGACTAGGTAGGTACAATGCAAAAATGGCGTTGCGAAAACCTTTATAACAATTTGTAGTATTGGGACATCTCTCAACAGCAGCCTCAAAATGATTAATTCCTTGCTATAATTAGAAGAGAGGCGATCTTCCTGTTTTTTTTATCTTTACAGAATTATTAAACTCATTATTTCGTTCTTCCAGTCAGCTTTAAATATAATATTAGATTGATTAAGACGAGAAATAGGTACCTAGGTACCTAACTTGCCGACAGCACCGAATTGAGTCCCGTTTAATTGAGGCTTTTCAGCGATTAGGAATGCAGTATAGGTATGTATGAATAGGATAGTTACCTATATTATAATATAAGTACCCATATTTAATTTGATTTTTTACGGCGTATTGAAAACCTGTGTTATTAAAAATCTATACACCTACGACAATTTTAAATATTAAATGTTATATTTCTCTTGAAATGTCATAGTTCTGTTTATCGCTGCTCTGTTTTGTCACCGTTTTATTTCTTAATGTTCTGTTTATTCATGGAACCATTTAAGAGTAGTCTCTTCGGCATGAATGTTGTTTGAGTTTATCATAAAATATAATATAAGAAAGCAGATAACGTCAAATTTTTGTTTCGTACCGATCAGTTGGTAATATTTTTGAAGTCACGCTTGAGAGCGAAAAAGGCATAAAACGTGCTAATTAACTCTTCTACTCCTACCTAGGTACCTATGTGCTTTGTATGAAACGCAAATGTCGCAATCTAGAAAAAGTATCATTTTTCTCGTGTTCTTGAAAATGAAGTGAATATTATTGTTCACACTAGATATGTACCTACTCATATTCCTCATATCCCAATTTAGTAAAAAATGTAGGTCGGTACCTATCTTCATTTATTTTCTTTGATTATATTTCTATAAACGTCATATTGTGACCAGTTGAGATGCGTATCTTTTGATATGAATTCTTGATGCATAAACGTACCTACTTGTAATGTCACCGGGCAAATATCGAATATTGGGGCTTGTTTCCTTCTACAATGAGAAATATTAGGGTGAAATAGATAGGTAGGTAGTTAAATATTAGCAGAAATTGGAGCTTTTTCTCAATTTTATTAACTGCTGTTTTTGAGCCTCGTCCATTTAACCTGAGTTTTTAATCTAGCGGTGTTTCTTCTTGTATTCTGTACAAAACAGAGTCATTTTTCCCATGCTATTATCTCAAGACTGTTAAAAAAATGCACACATTTTTTAGGCATATCAACGTCACTAGAGTTGCATGCGGTGTTGCAGTTTGTGTAAAAAGATAAACAATCAGTAAGCTACATAATATCGTTGTTAGGCAAAAAATACAGCAAATCATTAATAATTATTATGCTGTGTTATAATATGAATCATTATTTTTTACTGTTTAAGTGATAGCAGATCGTAAAAACTATAACGAAGTGATCGTATACTATTTTAAGCCTTTAACTACCAAGTCGTATTTTTGATATAAATTGTATAAGCCCTACATGCCCATACGCTGAAATGATTCATTATTTTTCTATGTTGCATAGAGAAGCTTCATACATCGATTGGCGTAGGCCGTAGCGTATCGTTATTCCGTACAATAGCCAAAGGGTTAAGTTGACGATTATTCCTTAAGAGGCCGCTGAAGAGCCCGACATTCAAATATAATTCAGTATAAAAAGGACCTCGGCGTCGTAACTACGTTAATTTAAATCGATCTTTTCGCAAAAATCACTAATCATCGGAGATTTTATTTCAAGAAACATTATTATTATTACTGATATTGTCTGCCGCCGCGGAGCATTATTATTATTTTATGAACACCTGCGAGATGAAGCCGATCAGAAAACAGGGCTGTCAAAATAATATTAAGCATTAATATTTTTAAAATGTTAATTTCATTATAGTTTTTAATCAAACCTGTGCAAGTACGTACTGATAACTTTGGTGGATTTTGTAGCAAACATACTATTGATATATATACGGGTATATTAGTATTATAACCCAATTCAAATTGAACATAGGTTGATACTCAAATACTATTATAGTATGTTTATGATTTCGAGAAAATAATACGATGGTATAATTAATCCATATCAATTATTTGAAAACATTACATTCGCACTTTGCAAAGATAACATCAAAATGTGTATATACTTATCTAAATGACGAATGACATGCATGAGTGAGCACGGCTGAAAGCTTGGAAATGTGTTTTTTTCTATTTCAAAATCTTTTAATTGTGTATTATTTTATAACAAATTCAATGCCAACTTCATATAACTAATAAAAAATACTGTTTGTTTCTACGAATAATAAAAGACAGGAAGGAAGATGTGTACAAATCACGGCAATCAGAAAGGCCGGCAAATATGGCCGACAATGCGTGATACACAAACATAAAATACACAAAATTACAAACACATTCGAAGTTTTCCGCATACGTACAGACCACGTGATATTTGTTTACGCAAAATCGTCGCTTTTCAAAATGGCGAATTTGATTGCCAGATTTTACTGCGATGAATCAGTATGTTCCTTCTTGTCTTTTTTTATTCGTAGGTTTGTTTACTATGTACACCGAGAAATTTCCATTTATAAAATCGGAAACGAATTTTAAAGAAGAGTTTTGGAATAGGTATAATGCAACCAAAACTGGAAAAAATTCTATCATGGGTGTTGACTTCCTGAATTAGTTAACCCCAGGTCCATGCCACCTACGTGAACCACAGTGGATATTAAGCCATTTCCACACTGGCAACAAGTTGCTGGCAACCTCATTAAATTTTACGATACTTACCATAATTGCTTAAGAAATTTTACGATAATCATCATAATTATCGTAAAATCTAACGAGGTTGCCAGCAACTTAACTTGTTGCCAGTGTGGACCCAGCATTAGATGCACAAAACTTAAATAATACATATTATAAATAAAAATTTAAAATTATAATTATTTATGATTTATGTCTTCGACAGCCCTGATGAAATAAGTGTGAAATATGAGTCTGATCAGTCATAGAGCAAATTTATTGACACAAACAACTTTCACACGACCTTTTTATATTAACTAGTAGACCAGATTTTATGGACCACATGTTAAAAAATCATATTTTCAATTCTCAAGGCCAATTCTGTAGAACGTCCATTTTATATTATGAATTCTGCAGCAATGTGAAAATAGATTACGGCAAAGCAATAATTCCGTACGGGGCATCCCAAGTTTTCTAGTGCAGCTCGAAGACGGTGAATTCCCATAACACGGGTAAGTACTGAACTCGCAATTATTTTTTACTCTAGAATGGTGCAGTGTTTCCAACCGTACTATAATTATAGTATTTGTACTATAATTTTCATCTGCGTACTATGTACGATATAAAACAGGTATAGTACGCCCAAAATACTATAATTTTGAGAAATCGGAAAAAAAGTTGCCAATAGAAGAAAAACATCGCCAAAATAATCCTTGAGAAGCAAAAGAAATAAATAATCCGCATGTCTAAAAAAGGTGACGTTAATTACTTAACACAGTGATTTCCAAACTGGGAGGCGCGGAATGTTGCAAAGGGAGGCGCGAAAAATTAATACAATTAATGTAGCCACAAGTCTGCAGTTTGCAAATGCATAGTTTATAAAACGGCCGCTTGTTATAAACTACACAAAAAAACAGTTCTATAAAAGGTTGTTTCCAAACCTTTCTGCAAATATGGAGACTAATTATATAATCGCTCACTTCTATGCTATTGTGAAGCGCAATGGCTATCTCGTAAAAAAATGAAATAAAAGGGTCAAATTAATCATAATGTTGAAATTTGAGGCAAATTTGTTTAGGAACGATAATTTTGTTGTTAAACATGTCTATTTGGTTGAAATTTTAAAAAAATTAAGTGAATAAATCAATCCAAGGACCACTAATGCATTCACTGATTTAAAACAAAAAGTGAGGGCATTAATAAAAAATTGGAGATTTGGAAATCAAAATGACAAAAAAAAGTTCGCCATGTCTCCATTATTTTTAAATGATTTCTATACCAGAGTTCTTGGTTAGTTTGCTAATGCACTTTTCACATTATTTTATTAATGGCAAAAAAAAGTTGTCTGCGGCGCTGCTTTGCTTCGGAACTATTAAATATTATGGCTGAAAATTCCTGGCCCGGGGGGGTCCGCTTCGGAATGTAGGGTCCATGATAGAATCCATTTGTCAATGAACGAAGATGAATTTGGATTGACTACTATTGAAATTGATTGTGCTAATAAACAAGCACATTCATCAGAAATGAATGTAATGTAAGTAGTAAAACCTTGTTTATTTTTTTTTCATTTTTGTATTCGTAAGTAGGTAGGTACATTGTTGACTATTTATAAAGGTGTTATTTAATGAAATAAGGGGGGGGGGGAGGCACCTAGATTAGATTTTTTTAAAGGGAGGCGTAGTAACATAAAGTTTGGAAACCACTGACTCAACATTTGAATTTTGTCTAAAAAAACAAAACGTTAATTACCCTTCATGTATAATTTTTTGAAAATGCAGAAAATTATTGGTCACTCAACGCGTACTATACTTTTTGCCGAAATACTATAATTTTGAAGGCACTGTACTATAATTCCACTTTCAAAATATGGCAACACTGCTTGGTGATATAAAGATAGCAACACTGGAATCTGGATCAGTCTAAAATTACCTACTCTGTGGTGCTGTGCGGTCGTGAAGTCGTGAAGTGAATTATAAATTTTATTAACTATAATAATGGAATTAAAAACAAATCGTTTATTGTACGACAGGAACAACTCTCCTATATTTTTAAAACCGTCAATATGCGGATCGTTCAGCATTGGGGCTGCAAGAAACTACATCTCAGACAACTCGGAGCTAAAATTCTTACGGGGAAAACCCTGGAATGGGGCGTCAATCATGTATGATTTGAACTACAAAGCTGGGACGACAACCACTAAAAGAGGAGAAAATGAACGTCTAGAGTTCCTGTGCCACTACTTGAACAACAACCAAGAACCCATTGATGTTTTCGCTGAATTTAAAGTTTCCATCGAAGACGCGGTGTTCATTAATTCCAGAGGTTTCTTCTCTGAAATATCAGCTTTCCCCTACGAGTTCGGAGAGCCTTCTCGAATATCTGTCAGCTTATTCAAGGGCGTGGTTTATATGCATACTTTGGATAATCCTCACAAGAAATATCGCAGGGAAAATGTGAGCGAATATGAAAAAAAATGTGGGGGGTGGGGATACAAGTTCGAACAACATTTATTATCGGGTAATAATATACTTTTTCTTATTTTAAATATTATGTAGTTCATACTGTAATGTTACCTACTAACAAACAGCCCTTAGTAATTTTATAGTACTCCATATCGCCGTGGCGAAGGGTGGAGGTAGGCTGTTGATCCGATATAACTAGTGCATACTATACTGTGTCAGTTATACGTATTTGTTTTAATTGAACTAAGACTACAATTATTTACAGATGGTGTTGGTTAGTTTTTAAAATTATTCAATTAAAAACCATGCGAAAACCAAGCCTATCTATAATTATGACATTAAATCATACATAATATAACATAATACAAAGGATATTTTGTAGTTTGGCTTAGGCATGGCTAAATGGATTTTATAAAAATTAACCAACAATATATTGTGTAATATGTATTCTTTATTCCACGAAAACCAATAAGTATGAATGAAAAACTGTGCACGATTTTGTCGTATCGCCCAAAATATAGCAAAACTATTATGGTTTGGCTAAGGCAGGGTTCAATTGATTTTTAAAACAATGCCATCTGTAAATCGCGTAAAATACGGATGAGTAATAAAGTTTAATGAGCACTATTTATGACGGATCTTAACAGCCTACCTCCACCCTTCGCTACTGCCATATCGACACCTCAATACTGCAACTGGATAATTTGATTTTCACTGTTTTTGAGTTAGCTATTAAAATATGATTCTACATTATTTCCTTCTCTACAAGATGGTAAAACTAGGTAAGTCAGAAGTTAATGGGAACTGTATTAATTTTGTGTTTGAAAATATTAGATAACAGTGTTGACATAAATGCAATATAAAAAATTAAAGATTTAAAGCCCGTTTCAGACGGGACACAGGTGTCGCGCTCGTATATAATAAGGAGGCCTTTGTATTATGTTTATGAACGCCCCGTCGTTCATAAATATAATACAAAGGCCCCTTTATTCGAATACAAAGGCCTCCTTATTATATACGAGCGCGACACCGGTGTCCCGTCTGAAACCGGCCTAAGTCATTAACGGGACGCTCTGCAGAATTGCCCTTGAGAATTATTGAAAATATGTTTTTTTTACATGTGGTCCGGAATTGTTGCTCTACTGGTAATATTCAAGGGTCGCCGACAATGCTTTCGTCTAAAGTAAATAATGAGCTCTTAATTAAATTTAAATCATAAACAAGTCGAAGTGAAGAAAGTATGGGGTGACCAAAAAATGATATCTTCTAAAATACTTACGTACATGTTACTAAATTCAATTTGTTAATCAGCTGTTTGGTGGGATAATTGATAGTGGTTATAATATTCAATGTCTATCTCTAGAGCTCACTCTTAACACATTTGACATTATTCTGAATATGCCCGAAGTAATACTATATATACCAAAGCATCAAGTGTTTTGTAATTTGATCTGGATCAAATTTTGGTAGGTACCCAGTGACATGACCCGGCTCACGGCTAGCTCAATAATGCTACCGGGCCGTCACTGAGGAGACTAGTGATGAATTAGGAGAGGTGGATCTCCTTTGTAGTATCACAACTTTTGAATCCCCGAATAAAACTCTCAGCTGGTGTGGTGCCGAATTTATTCAGGTACTAGAGTTCACGGTCACACAATAAGGTTAACTGTCATTGTTCCCGTAATTAAATCTCATTAAAGTATCAGTAAACTATTTATTTGTTCACTATAGGATCTCTGTGAAATCTTTCACAAATTCCCAAAAAAGTCACACCTAATTCAGAGAATGTATACGCAGATATTCTTTGGATATTCATGAAATATTTTCCCATAAGAAAGAAAATATAAATTATTCTTTGGTCACACAGTATTAGGTTTATAAAAGAATAGAATTATTTTATTGTTGTTTATAAAGTTTATTTATGTTCACAGTGTATTTACAAATATTTATTTGTGTTTACAGACTTGTTTACAAAAGGTTTGCTTAATGTTTACAAATTTATTTACTAAAATTTGTTTTTATGTTTATGAATTTGTTTACAAAAGTTTATTTTATAATTATGTTTACTTAATAAAGTTTCAAAAATTTATTTTATAATTCCGAAAAAAGATTTGTAAAATTTATTATTACAAACTGAGTTTATTAATTTGTTTTTATAAAACAAATCCGATCACGTAATTTATCCCGATTACGTCACCTCGTATGATGAGTAATGAAAAATGAAATTACTCCGCGAGCGCGTTACTATCGACAGATACGTGGTATTCGAGCTACGTTTTAGCGGTCGACGTCACTACCGACAGATACGTGTTATTCGCGCTACGTTTTGCAGCACACGTCACGACCGGCAGATACGAGATATTCGCGTTACTTTTTGCCCGTCGATGGGGACTTATTGTAGGTAAATTTCACGAATGTTACTGAGAACCGTATCTCGTATCCGCGGAAGGACTGCTGCTTAGTAGGAGATCGCTGGTGAGAAGTGTAGAAACTAATGATTTTACGGAAAAAGGATGTCACCTTTTATACCCTCGGGATGGAGGTTTAACAGGAAACAGTCCGTAAGGGATAGCAGATGTATATCTTTCTCTCACGGGATAAATTTACGTATATCTCCCGTTCCTGGTAACTTTCTAATAGAGATATCTTCTAATTAAATCGGGTTAAATTTACTCTACTTTATTTCCGCAAAATTAAGACTTAATAGGGGTGTTTTAAGCACCCTCTAGAACATGTCCTTTAAATACGTAGTTACGGTGACGTCAGCAAAATAGTTGATTTTATATGATTTTTCGTGTTCAAACGAAGGGGAAAGTTTTTAGCTTTCCAACGAGGTATCAGAATAGGTACTCGTGTACTAAATAAGGGAATGGCAGTCTTTAAATTTAAAATGTCAAAATGAAAGGTTGACACCCACGTACTAGTCCTTTCCACCACTCTTGGCCTTTTTAGGCCAATAGAATTTTACTAAGTTTTAATAAAACTATTTGGAGCCGCAGAAAACGTTTCATTCGATATTTACCTTTCGGACGAACATTATTACGTGAAAATACTATAATATTATACTTAACATTTCAACTTAAATATATAAATGCTTAATCCTAACAAGATGTTATTTACAAGCGACTACAAATTTATTTCGTCCTTAATAGTGGCTTTTCCATAGTAATCTAAACGTAACCTTGAATCTATTTTTATCTGGCAACTCAACACAGCCGGGCCGTAAATTCTAGTCGAACAGAATTCAGTTAAGGTTCAAGGTCACGCGCCAGTTTGTGTTTTTAGTCGCAGTATTTGATTCTTTTATTACTTAGGAGGCAATTAAGATTTATTATTGTTTATGGGTAGAAACCCATCTATACCAGAATCTCAAGTTTTTCCAATTGTTACTTTTACAATATTCATTATAGTCAGCAAGTTATAGCATTAACAAAATCTATAATTATAATTACGCGTCTATAGATATAGATACGCGTTTACAATATTTTTATAACGGTAGTTAACTCCTATCTTGTATTGATAAAATTAGTATTAAAATTCTTTATTTACAATTATACAGTATATAAATTTATAAATATTCAATTTTCTTTTCCAATTTTCATACACTTCCATTATAGCTATAAAAGTTATTGAAGCATGTACCTGCTTAATTTTACGTAAACAATCTCTCCCATAACTTATTTTCTAAGTTTAATGGAGATTTCCCGGAAATTATTTCCGAAATAGATCGATTTAAAATTTCATGGCGTGTCATTTCGAGGTCTGCGGTCACAGCGTTCCAATTACACTTGAACAGTCTCGATTCTCCGAGGCGAAATTTTTTACGTAAAATTTTATTACATTTTACAAAGAAAAGGTTAACAACATACATTTTACTTCCTAATACTAAACGATTACGCTACTGGTTACCTGTTCATGGTCTTTTTCGACCATTTCTTCTCTGCTTCTTCCATAGTTTAGGACCATGGGACTTATATATTCTGTTTGTACCTTGTCGTGAGGTTGTCGCACGGCTATTTGAGAAGTAGAATTGACTACAAGGCTAGATTTGTATAGTTATGTCGTTAAACCATACTCTGCCATAAACACTAACTGAAGGTCGGCGTTTTTGTTCGTGTCAAATGCCCACCCTTAATAAAGACATAACTGTATATGTCTAGTCTCAATTCACCATTGCCACACCTCAGGACTCAGTAATATGCAAAGCGATAAAGCAACAGTAAAGCATATTCAAAATAAAATACACAAAATCTGCGCATGCACACAAAGTTTTTCTTTTACTTTTTATAATTAATATTCGCCCAGATTCAGGTCTTAAAATTCTAATTAATAAAAGAAAATTATATAATTCAATAATTCTGAAGTTAAAAATTTTATTTTGAGGACGGTGAGTGCTGTATGGGACGACTACTGCTTTTCCTGCCGAGGGACAACCGCAAGGAAGAGGGCTCACGGAGACGCTCCCTTTACGACCTATGGACAGAAGTAGAGTTCGACTTCCCGTCGCGAATCACGTTCCCGCTTACTAGAAAATACGGCATAGTACCATGATATGCCAGGGAGACTCCCCTGACAATACCTTTAACATTAAATTACATAGGGTCATTTAAACCTATTCAATCTAACGCTCAATACTCCTAGCTATATATTACATTCTACAAGAATTTGAAATCAATCCCAATCAAGAGAATTATTTTTCGCAGCTCCGAATACTAATAAGGGCTTAGCGTGAAAGTTACGAACTTCCCCACGCCTAAATTAGCAACGCTCTCTTCATTTCGCAGCTCCGAATACTAATAAGGACTTAGCGTGAAAGTTACGAACTTCCCCACGCCTAGATTAGCAACACGTCTTCATTTCGCAGCTCCGAATACTATTAGGGGCTTAGCGTGGAAGTCAAGGACTTCCCCATGCCCTAATTAGCAACACTTTCTTCGTTTTGCTCTCCCCGAAGACTTATTTCTTTCTCGCTTCGAGAAAAGACTCGTTTGCTTCGATAATAGACTTATTTCTTTATCGCTCCTCTCGAAGACTTGTTGTTTGCTCCGATAATAGACTTATTTCTTTATCGCTCCTCTCGAAGACTTGTGGTTTGCTCCGATAATAGACTTATTTCTTTATCGCTCCTCTCGAAGACTTGTTGTTTGCTTCGATAATAGACTTATTTCTTTATCGCTCCTCTCGAAGACTTGTTGTTTGCTTTGATAATAGACTTATTTCTTTATCGCTCCTCTCAAAGACTTGTAGCTCGGTTTAGTTAGAGACTTAGCTTACAGGCGATGGCGGTAGCGATCGCTTTGAGCGACGCTTACCTGATCGGCCTATACGCTGATACTGACGTTTGGGGGGCGCATTCCGGATGGGGGCGTCTCGTAAGACAGCGTCCAACGCATCCCGCCACTCGCCAAAGGTAGTACCTTGATCTTTGCTCCAGGGCGTTGGGAAGTTGGTCCTCGCAGGGCGCCGCCCTCCCAATCGTCCCATCCTCCTAGATTCTCTCTTGGGGGGCGCTATCTTGATGGGGGCGTCCCGTAGGACTGCGTCCAACGCATCCAGCCTCTCGCCAAGGATCCTCTCTTCATTAGATATTGTCGAGTCAACAATTCTTTCTACTTCAGCCCCTCCACCGCTAAGTTCGGAATCTGTTCCTGAACTCGCCAGTAGTTCTTCCCGCGCACATTCCTGCGCATCCATACGACGTTCTGACAGGGCGTGCACTCCCTCGTCTCTGTCGCTGGTAGCTTTGGAAAGCGGCGTAGGTGATACCACCGGGTCGTCTGCTCTTTCATTAGCCAGATTCTTCTCAAACTATTTCGCACCGCAGCTCCGAATACTAGTAAAGGACTTAGCGTGGAAGCCATGCGCTTCCCCACGCCTTAACTAGTAACACTCTCTTCGTTATTAATTTAAAGTATATTACACTTATCACTGATATGTATATCACGCTTATCATAATCATATATATCAATTTAACACTAGTATTTAAAACACTTTTAACACTAACATTTTTATCAAGTATAATATTTAAATCTTTATGAGGTAAACTATTTTTATTACGTGCAATTGCAGTAGTTGGCAATTTCTCTTCACCCGGCGCATCCAACGTACTACCTACAATTGTCCACGTACTTCTGACTACGCTATTTGGACGGTCTGCAGTCGTTACAGATGGTAGTGTCTTTTGACACGCCGCAAAGTTCTGTCCCCGACTACACCTGTCCCTAGGATCTAAAATATTTACAGAACCGAGAAAATCCGTAGATATTTTGCTTTGTTGGTCATGGGCCGCCGTAGCTGAGTCCCATAACTCTTGTTCTCCGTTATTGAGTATATCACCGCCTTTGAGACGATGATCATACACAACAACTCTTTCGTCACTATATCTAGCTTTATCTATATACATTAAGTTCATATTTCTTAGTTCAAACTTAACGCTATCAAAATTAATCTTATTAAGCTTACGTAACTTATTTTTAATAATCTTAATACTAAAGGACTTACATTTACTTGATTTTTGCTTAAGATAACGATTATAGTCATCTAATGCTATGAGCTCTTCTTCATTAAGTTTATTTCGCCTTAATTTACCGAAGGTATTAATGTTTTGTAGTCGACGATTAGTTCGACTCTTCCTAATAATATTCTTAACGTCAGCCTCGTGGGGTCTGTTCGCTAATTTAAAAGGTGAGTCCCTTCCTAAAGTTTCGTTGCTCGATTGCAACGACGATCGACTATCTAAACTACATACATCGCTATTAATTTCAAGTAAACTGCCAGCTTCGGCTTTAGTATAATTAGTACTATTAATATTTTTACACAAATGGTTAGCGGAAGCACAATAATTCGTTAAATTATTTGTTACAAGAGATCTGTCGTCAGTATCGACGAGACTACAGTTACTTACGTTTGCCGATGTTCTCAGCACACCAATAGCGCCACTGCTTACGCCTTCGCCGCATCCACCGCTAGCTGTCTTTAACTGCTTATCTTGATAACCTTCTTCCTTGTTGCCAACATTTATTTCATAACTTCCTAATTCTAATTTATCTAAAAACTTTTTATATTCTATTTCGCCGCCGGTAAAAGAATTATTAGCTCGCGAAGTCTCAACATTGGACAACGTCTTACCGCTATTCTTTTTATTAAGATTTTCTACTATTTTACTAGCAGAATTATTAATATCGCGTTTGCGATAATTCTCCGGTCTTACGCTGCTATCCTTTACAAGAGGACCTGTACAAAGATTAACTTGGTTACTGGGGCCAGCTTCGACCTCACAGTGAACCTTAGGGTTAAATGATTTCACCGGAAGGGTGTCCTTCAGTTCACTTTCACAGTTAACCCTATTCGCCAGAAGAGCGTCTATGTCACTAGCTAGAACTCGGCTGAACGGCGTTCGAGGAACGTTCGTGTCACCTTCTTGAGTCTTCTCTTCGGCGGTCCGCCAGTGTTCGTCGTCTTGGAGCCATCGACGATCAACCCGGCCCGCGAGCCGTCTTCATGGCTCCTTTCTGGTCTGCTGAGCTGCTTGCCTGTCTGGGCAATCCTTGTTTTCATGGAAGCCAGGACAATGTTGACAGCGCCTTTGTCTGGCACCGCCTCGCTCATCAATGCGAGGACGTGGGCGGTACGCAGGTCTTTCCGAATCGTTTTGCTGGTCCGATTGCCGTGGAGGCCTTTTATCAACAGCCTCCGTGGTCTTATCAGATTTCACGTTAGTCTCTTGTACCGAACGCGGCTTCTCGCGCCAAGTATTTTGCTGAGCGGGTCTCCTTTCATTGTTCGCCTTGGGGGCATTTGCTGGAGATGGCACGGAAGCCAATGCCGATTTCAATGGTCGAAGTGTATGAGCTACTTCAAGCAGCTCGTCCATCGTCTTCCATTTCTCTTGATTAACCCTTATTTGATCGCTCACGGTGAGTAGGTCATAAAAGGTTGAAGCCAGGGTTTCCGACTTCATTTCCGGAAGGAGTACCTTGGCTAATTCCATCTTCTTCAGGAGGAAACCATAAGCTCCCTCTTGAGGTCCTTGCTCTTTATGTTCGAGCTCCGTTCGTTGAGCACGACGCCTTGAAGGCGATTCGAAGTGCTCTTTCAGGTCGTTACTAAACGACCGCCAACTGTCCGATGTGTCAATATTTTTGGCCCAAGTCTTGGCCTCTCCTCTGAGCTGACGCATAGCCAACTCTGTCCAATTCTCAGCTGGGTACTTCACAGCTTCGCAATATTCTCTGCAGCGTCGGAGAAAAAGTTCAACGCTCTGCTTTGGGCTACCCTCATAGGTGGAATGGAGTTCCGGCTTAACATGGCACGGGGTACATACGGCCGGTTCTGGTGGTGCCATTTTTTGTTTGGGATCCGACGTGCTTACTTGCAAAAATGAATCCTCTTCGGGGAATACTTGCGCGTTTTGCAAACCTTCTTCCAATATGAAGTCTTCTTCTACACTCGGACCCGGAACAGGGTTCGGCATAATTTCTTCGAATTCCTCCGTCCCCTGGAGTTGGAAGAAGCGGACCTTCGACCGTAAATTCATATAAAAATTCAGCTATCGATTGCGCCGGTTTTCAGCTTCCTACGACCACCCGTTCATCCGCAATCGACGTTTAAAGTTTTTGGAGGGCATGCGCTGCTTGTCGCTGATAACCCTGAAGGCTTGCAACTCCTGTTACAAGCGTCCAATCTTCTCCGTTTAAAATCTTATATTGTAATAGGTACAGGCCTTCATGTACCTATACCCATGACGTCACGGTAGTTATGATAATTATCGAGATTTTAATATACAAAGTAGTATAAATTTATTTTTTTCAAAAAATTTTTTCTTTGTCTGGGTCCTTGTACCTATACTTGTATGGTACTCAACTTTATATTAGAAAAAAGCTTAAAAATTCACACGAAATTTTTATTGTGCATTTTATTCTTAATTCTATTATTTCTGTTACGGTGAGTAACACAATTTATTTTTATACTTTCTTTATGGCTTAAAAGGGTCAGAGAGATCCTTTGGATAGTCTCATCGACATACTTTTGCTTAATGTCGGTATCTGACTCTAATAAATTACCAAAAGTATTTATTTTATTTATTCTTTCCTTTTCCAAGTAAATCAAGAAAAGTATTCTATATATAGTTGCCTTTACGTATATATTCTTCTCCAAATTATATTTTTCAAAAGTATTCATCACTGGTTCCTCGTTAATGCGAGTTACACTTTATTTCATTGTACTCACATTTATAAAGTTGAGGTAGATCGCTCTTGTAGCTCCGGTATAAGGTTCTTAAAACCTCTCAGGTAACCACAATTCATTGATACACTTCACAATATATTGTTTTTAAAATCTTTTAGTAGATCTTAGTTGTAGGATCGTTCAGGTTTTCGCAACCTGAAGATGCCGCACGCATTTGGGCGCCATAATGACATGACCCGGCTCACGGCTAGCTCAATAATGCTACCGGGCCGTCACTGAGGAGACTAGTGATGAATTAGGAGAGGTGGATCTCCTTTGTAGTATCACAACTTTTGAATCCCCGAATAAAACTCTCAGCTGGTGTGGTGCCGAATTTATTCAGGTACTAGAGTTCACGGTCACACAATAAGGTTAACTGTCATTGTTCCCGTAATTAAATCTCATTAAAGTATCAGTAAACTATTTATTTGTTCACTATAGGATCTCTGTGAAATCTTTCACAAATTCCCAAAAAAGTCACACCTAATTCAGAGAATGTATACGCAGATATTCTTTGGATATTCATGAAATATTTTCCCATAAGAAAGAAAATATAAATTATTCTTTGGTCACACAGTATTAGGTTTATAAAAGAATAGAATTATTTTATTGTTGTTTATAAAGTTTATTTATGTTCACAGTGTATTTACAAATATTTATTTGTGTTTACAGACTTGTTTACAAAAGGTTTGCTTAATGTTTACAAATTTATTTACTAAAATTTGTTTTTATGTTTATGAATTTGTTTACAAAAGTTTATTTTATAATTATGTTTACTTAATAAAGTTTCAAAAATTTATTTTATAATTCCGAAAAAAGATTTGTAAAATTTATTATTACAAACTGAGTTTATTAATTTGTTTTTATAAAACAAATCCGATCACGTAATTTATCCCGATTACGTCACCTCGTATGATGAGTAATGAAAAATGAAATTACTCCGCGAGCGCGTTACTATCGACAGATACGTGGTATTCGAGCTACGTTTTAGCGGTCGACGTCACTACCGACAGATACGTGTTATTCGCGCTACGTTTTGCAGCACACGTCACGACCGGCAGATACGAGATATTCGCGTTACTTTTTGCCCGTCGATGGGGACTTATTGTAGGTAAATTTCACGAATGTTACTGAGAACCGTATCTCGTATCCGCGGAAGGACTGCTGCTTAGTAGGAGATCGCTGGTGAGAAGTGTAGAAACTAATGATTTTACGGAAAAAGGATGTCACCTTTTATACCCTCGGGATGGAGGTTTAACAGGAAACAGTCCGTAAGGGATAGCAGATGTATATCTTTCTCTCACGGGATAAATTTACGTATATCTCCCGTTCCTGGTAACTTTCTAATAGAGATATCTTCTAATTAAATCGGGTTAAATTTACTCTACTTTATTTCCGCAAAATTAAGACTTAATAGGGGTGTTTTAAGCACCCTCTAGAACATGTCCTTTAAATACGTAGTTACGGTGACGTCAGCAAAATAGTTGATTTTATATGATTTTTCGTGTTCAAACGAAGGGGAAAGTTTTTAGCTTTCCAACGAGGTATCAGAATAGGTACTCGTGTACTAAATAAGGGAATGGCAGTCTTTAAATTTAAAATGTCAAAATGAAAGGTTGACACCCACGTACTAGTCCTTTCCACCACTCTTGGCCTTTTTAGGCCAATAGAATTTTACTAAGTTTTAATAAAACTATTTGGAGCCGCAGAAAACGTTTCATTCGATATTTACCTTTCGGACGAACATTATTACGTGAAAATACTATAATATTATACTTAACATTTCAACTTAAATATATAAATGCTTAATCCTAACAAGATGTTATTTACAAGCGACTACAAATTTATTTCGTCCTTAATAGTGGCTTTTCCATAGTAATCTAAACGTAACCTTGAATCTATTTTTATCTGGCAACTCAACACAGCCGGGCCGTAAATTCTAGTCGAACAGAATTCAGTTAAGGTTCAAGGTCACGCGCCAGTTTGTGTTTTTAGTCGCAGTATTTGATTCTTTTATTACTTAGGAGGCAATTAAGATTTATTATTGTTTATGGGTAGAAACCCATCTATACCAGAATCTCAAGTTTTTCCAATTGTTACTTTTACAATATTCATTATAGTCAGCAAGTTATAGCATTAACAAAATCTATAATTATAATTACGCGTCTATAGATATAGATACGCGTTTACAATATTTTTATAACGGTAGTTAACTCCTATCTTGTATTGATAAAATTAGTATTAAAATTCTTTATTTACAATTATACAGTATATAAATTTATAAATATTCAATTTTCTTTTCCAATTTTCATACACTTCCATTATAGCTATAAAAGTTATTGAAGCATGTACCTGCTTAATTTTACGTAAACAATCTCTCCCATAACTTATTTTCTAAGTTTAATGGAGATTTCCCGGAAATTATTTCCGAAATAGATCGATTTAAAATTTCATGGCGTGTCATTTCGAGGTCTGCGGTCACAGCGTTCCAATTACACTTGAACAGTCTCGATTCTCCGAGGCGAAATTTTTTACGTAAAATTTTATTACATTTTACAAAGAAAAGGTTAACAACATACATTTTACTTCCTAATACTAAACGATTACGCTACTGGTTACCTGTTCATGGTCTTTTTCGACCATTTCTTCTCTGCTTCTTCCATAGTTTAGGACCATGGGACTTATATATTCTGTTTGTACCTTGTCGTGAGGTTGTCGCACGGCTATTTGAGAAGTAGAATTGACTACAAGGCTAGATTTGTATAGTTATGTCGTTAAACCATACTCTGCCATAAACACTAACTGAAGGTCGGCGTTTTTGTTCGTGTCACCAGGCATATTTTCAAATTTCAATTGTTATTGTTATTATTTTGAAAGGATATAATAAATAACGTTTTTATTAAAACTTCCCGGATGTTATGCTTTTATGAGCGTCGACAACAAGTGAGCGCTTATAATATTTTCGAAGTTTTTGCAAATTATTAATAATATTAAAATAGTTATTATGTAAGTATGTGCCGCCAAAGAAATAATTCGGATAGAATGATAGATAATAAAATATTGTATTATTTCATTATGAATCCCGAGTGAGTGACAACATTTATAATAAGAATAACAATAACGCTTATTCAGCCCTTTTGCGCCTATGCCAATAAAAAATACTTCAGGCGAAGAAGTTGTTTTGATGGGCATTGTCGCGAAAATGTTTTTATTCCTGATTTCTAATATAGTCATAATATGTTATAAAAAGTATTTTTTCTGTTATATTTTCGTTTTTATATTATTTTCCATAAAAATTGATAAAAAAATCAATCCCGAAAGTTTCGGGATTATGTTTACCAATCCCGGGATTCATATGTATCGAAAATAGTTCGGGATCCCGGGATTGGAATCGCTAATGCTGACCAGTGACGTCCATAGACAAAATGCCGCCCCTAGGCAGTGCCAAAATGCCGCCACATTTTTTTTTATACAGTACTTTTTATCATCCTTGATGCCATCCATCCATCATGACTCCAATATCTAAGAATTGTGTTGTATGGATACAATACTAACAAGATATAGGTACCTATACTACTAAATCTAACTTAAATGCCATTTCTGCTTCAATAGACAATATTGGGAGTCTACGGTTTCAGATAGGTACATTTAAAAATACACCTGACAACTTCCATAACTCGCGAGTGACTGTGAAGAACGTGACGTCCAATGACAACGGAAGTAAACTAGACATCGCAAACCCTACAAAAAAATTAATTCCTGTTGAAAATTGTATAGTATCTACTTATCTAATTAATTCTCTCCGACCATGTCCGATCCTAATAGGATCATATGGGCCTCCACAGAGTAGAGGTTTGTATTAACAGATTTTGTTTTTACGAGAAATGGATGTCAGCCACTTGCTCAACCTATTAGGTCCATACCCTGACTCATACACAAATTGAAAAACAATATGTGTACTTGCCAGACCCAGGATTCGAACCTGAGACCCACGGCGTGATAGTCCAACGCTTAAGCCGCGTTGCCACCTTGGGTGTATCTAATTAATAGATAAGTATATTTTGTTTCCAACCAACCAGTGAGCTGATTTTTTGAATGGAAAGATATTTCCGTTATTACTAAGTTTAGGTAGCTTTCTATATATACCTAATGATTCTCCTCGATTTGCCGCCCTTTGAGTAACTGCCGCCCCCAAGCGACGCTCAATCTGCCTACCCCCACGGGACGTCACTGATGCTGACAAAGAAAATTAACTGAACAAAAGGTGCATTATATAAATGAGTTCTAACTTCTATCTTTGCAGTCCGAAAGGCTCTTACATGTCTGGCAGTGTAAGTGGTCAACTACTAACTGTAGTATAATTTTATTATTATTAGTAGGTATTTTCAAATACCCCTTCTACAACATTCCCAACATGTACCTAATGCGTCAATTACATTGAGCTACTTTACAAGCTGTTTGTTGGCGAATTTAAAAGCGGGCGATTCAGCTACTGCGATTGTGATGATGACACACAAAACTTTCCATTCGCTGAGAAGCCAGCAAGCTAGCGACTATTTTGACAGAACGTAGTTCGTTTTTTACCGGGAGGTCGCTACTACTCTCTACTGCGCAGACACAGTTGACCGGCTTTCAACTTTTCTCGGTAGACTGTTTACAATCTGCTTGCTACCTTGTTCGATGATGACACTGGGCGACTTTACAGGCAGATTGTAAATTCGCCAACAAGCAGCTCGTAAAGTAGCTCAATATCATTGACGCTTAAGACGATACTTCAGTGGAACGGCAAATAATTTTCAACTATAGGCGCGATGAAATTTTGAACTTGCTGGCAATCGGAGAGCGAACGTCGAGGTGTGAATACGTTAATTTGTTTCGAGATGGCCACGGGGGTATTAATTCTTAAATCTAGTAAAGATGACTAAAAACGTCACCCATTTACTTGAAAAAGAAAACATATCAATGAATATATTGTTATTGTTACTAATAGAACATTAAATGGACGCATGTTGGATTTTTATGACAAATTATATTTCGTTCGGCTCGCGTCATTTGCACAATCCGCGCATCGCCTAGCCACGATCTTTTTAGACCATGCCTCAACTGAGGTAGTATACATATTAAATATATCGATGTCCCAAACACACTTTTTATAATTTTCAAATAATGTCTTAATTCGTATTTTTAGTAAAGTTGTTACTGCATACTGTGAAAATCATTTTCTATAAAAATATATATCTACCTATCATTATAATTGTACTGTTTTTTCATCACTTTTAAATATTCGTTCACATTAAAAACAATAATTTCTCATGCTTGCCTTTGTAAAGGTTGTTTGTAATACTTACCATTCACCACTTAATATTCAACGAAAACAAATACGTTTGAGTGACAAAGTTTAGTGTGCACTATTTATGTTAGATCTTAACAGCCTACCTCCACCCTTCGCCACTGCTGTCATGATTGACTGTTCATACATGACTTTTAAGAGGAAACTACGTCTCAGTTTAAAGTGTGAGGCTTCAGGGCTTCTCTTTCTCTCACCCCCGTGAGGTGGTACGACGAGGTTATGCAGGCCTTCTTTTGGTTAATTGCAAGACGACTTCCATGTACGCTAATTTAGGAGAGTTGGTTAAAGGTTCCCTTTCAAAATTCCAATGTAATCATATTTGTACATGCTTTTTACATTTTATGAGTATGTAATGACCAAATTCCATCCTTCGATCAACGAGTTAATCATGCTTGTTATAATATTAGAAGAAAATGGGGTTTTTGTCTGTTCAGTGGAGCCAGCGGCAAATAAATTTTGAAAATAGCCGATATACCTACTTGATTATTTGTTAGGTTAGGTTATCATTCTTAAATTCATGAATTTTGCCGAAATCAGCAACTAAAATTGCCTCTGTTCCCGCCCAGCTTCCAAAGACTTGTACAGAAAATATGTATTATGTGAGGCGTCTAATTCCAAAAAGCGATAAGTCCACATTTGATCAAAATCGAGAAAAAAATACGCACGTATTCTTTGTATAATTTTACACAATATGTATTGATCTATAAATTCCAAAACGCGACAACCCTACGAAAAAAAAATATTTTAAGTCTCGATTTATTACAAAAAGCGCCAAGTCCGTGTTCCATATTATTTAAAGCTTGGTTGAGTTGGCGCGTGTTTAAGTCAACCAATTAGGGAACGTTCAATATTGAAAAGGGCGTCTCCCATGCTGTAGCATCTGTTAAACTCATGACAGTGCCACGGAAATATGTGCCTTATGCGGAATAAATTAGAAAGTGAGGTACAAGTAGCGCTACGTCCAATTTTATTTTGCCTATATTTATTACATTTAAGAGTTTATCGGCTGAAACAAATTGTCATTTGGTTCTAATTTTGACATAGAATACAACGGAAAAAATAATCTCATGTTAAAACAAATAATTGGAGCTTGAAACATAAAAAAAACGTTGTTTCCCGAAAATATTGAATTGTGGACTTGTCACTTTTTGTAATTAGGCGACTCATGTGTAGATATTATTTAAAAATATTTAAGTACATTTTATTTAGATTTCATGCTCACTAAAAAAATAACAAAACAGTCTGTATTGCCTTTTGTTCATAAATATTTTTTATCAGACTACAGTTTCTGGTTACAGTAAACATTAACCTAGATGTGGAAGTAAGTTAGTGATTAAGATTAAATAAACAATGGTGTCTCAGTTTCATAAATGCAATAATTAGTTAGTGAAATATGAGATTATTGAACATACACAATTCTGAAAATACCCAAGAGGAAATATAGCCAATAGAAAAAATCTTTTTAAAAAAAGTAAGACACCCAGTAGGCAATGTTCCCTGTAAGGTGTGAGCATGTGACCGCTCACATGTTTTCATGCCCCACACAGTCTTCACAAAAATATTGTAAAATAAAGTTTGCTTTGCCAGGTTTTAGATTTGCTGGAATGCAGGAAACCATCACATGCATAATAATTCTTCAACTCATTTCTCGGAAGGCGAAGGTCTTTATTTTTTTTATTTACTTCAAAATTTATCATTGTTTGTGTTATTATTATATAAAATCAAAGAAATTAATAAATCCCTTAAAAAGATGAGTTTAATGAAAAATTGTATGTATGTGTTTGTGGGAGGGGGTGTAAGTTTACCGCATCGAGTGACGGCCCCTAATTACGTCACTGCTCAGATGTGTTGATGATCCGCACACACAATAGAAAAATTAGAGGGAGCGTTGCCAGCAGGAATCGAACCTGCGTCTCTTGGTTATCGCGCCCTGTGCATTACCACTATATAACCACCACACAATATGCTATTTTCAATAATCACATCTGTATCATAACATGCATTTAAGTTTGTCATGTAAACAAAATGCGCATGCAATATTGGAGGATGGTCGGTGCGCTTGATGTTATTTGGGTTGGGTAATAAAATAATAAAAAAAAGCCCGACTTCAGAACCTTGGTCTAGGGCAGTGTTACACAACCTATTTGACAGAAGGGCCAATTTATCCATTTTCTAATTTTTCTTTTTAGATGAGTCGGATATTGAACCGAATCTGGAGATTCCGCTTGTTGAATCTGTCGAATTCAACTGCTTCTTTGAAGCCAAGTTGAACGATCACAGACTGATTTATGCAGCAGAAATGGATGCACTGCTGTGCGATGAAACAGATAAAATATCTAAAGAAGATTTGACGATTGCAGATTTGAAGAAACACAAATTTGTCGAATTGAAAACTTTCAAGAATATCGTAGAAGGGCGGCATATAACATCTTTTAAGTAAGTATGTCTGGTTTATTTTTCACATCGTCACCTGTGCTTCAATGGTCCGTATCACAGTTTCCCAAAAGTCTTCTCACCAGACTGCTTTGAAAACTTTCCTGGCTCTATTCATTGGACTTGACTATTTGCTTGCTCATCTTGTTTGGGAAATTTTGATGCCTTCGATCATGTTGTAGCAGCGGCGAAGGGTAAAGAAAGGCTGTTAAGATCCAACATAAATAGTGCTCACTAAACTTTATCAGTCATGTATATTTATTTTCATTTAACTAAGAATACAAATTGCAGATAGTGCCGGTTAGTTTTTAAAATTCAATTAAACCCTGCATAACCAAACCATAATAGTTAATAGTCAATAAATATTTTATAGATGGAATAATATTTTTATCTATTACAGTTTGCTTTAGGCAGGGATAGCATATCTGCTAAAATCTTAATTCATTGAAAACAATTATTAATTATGACTTCCAAAGATTACACTATTTTTGTCAGATCTCCACAGCTGACCTCTACTAAGCAGGGTTTAATTCATGGGTGGCCAACCTTTTCAGCAGCCGGGCCAGATTCTGTGTGTGTGATTTCCTACAATTTACAATATTACAATTATACAAAACAAAAAAGTAATATATATTAAGTAGGTATATATAATAATAAAATAAAAGAAAAATGAGAATCAAACATATTTATTAGATTAGACTTTTTTTTAAATAATGAAAAATAAACAAAATAATATAAAAATAATAAATTTTAGTGAGAAGTTTGATTTTGTGTGGTAGAACTAAGTGCATTAATATCGATATCGAGTGAGGTTGTTCCTACACGCAAACGCAGAGATTCGTGTTCTCACTCGGGATTTGATATGCTTCATCCGACTAAAAAGCTGTTCACACGTGTAAGTGTTTTCAAATAGAGAAGTCATCATTAGAACATGTTTGTAAAATGCAGGATATTTCTCCATGCCCATATATGTTTTGTAAAACTCTTCCAAACCAACCTGATGGAATTTCTCCTTTAACTGTTCATCGCAACATATTTCACAATATTCCATTTGTAAATTTCCCGGAAATAAATTCACGTCTACTGAGAATGTCATTGCAAATCCAGCAAAAAGCACACGGTGCTTTTTAAAATCTTGAGCTAATATCGAATCTCAATTTGCGAAATTAGCACAACTAGCGGCTGCATTTGATATTATTTTTATTTTCTCACTGCTCCACGGGCCACAAGTTGACACCCAGTGGGCCGCATGCGGGCCGCGGGTTGGCCACCCATGGTTTAATTTAATTTTAAAAACTAACCAGCACCATCTGCAATTTGTGTTAGTTCAATGATAACAAATAAGTATGACTGACAAAGTTAAGTGTGCACTATTTATGTCGGATCTTAACAGCCTACCTCCACCCTTCGCCAGTGCTTTGTAGTATGTGCGTCTGTGTCATCTTCATTCTAGGCTCCAAATATTGCTCTCATAGTCTCTATCAATTGGGGTTAGGAACCAGCGGTATAGAAAAATTCACAGCATCCCAAAGACCAAGTATGTCCAACATTAAGTAGGCTATGATCTACTATAGGTATATTAATGTTAATGGCGCTACTAAACCACAGCCACCCTGCACTACACCCAGTCTTAATTGAGCATATCACAGAACTCTATGGTTGGTGTCTCAGGATCAGTTACCCAAGACTTGTGCATCACGCACTCAAGCCTATTGAAGATAGAAGCATATCAGTGGCGTGCGGTGACTTTTGATAATAGGGATGATTTCTAAAATAAAACGAAAAACTTATAAAAATTTTAGTAAATAACATTTTTGGTACTGTCCGGTTATCAGGAATACAGCGGAAAACACATTTTGAAAATACCCGATATAATGGATTATTTTTTGTTAGTTTGGGTTAGTTTAGGTTGGGTTAGGTTAGGTTAGGTTAACCTAACAAATAATCCAGTATATCAGCTATTTTCAAAATGTGTTTTCCGCTGTATTCCTGATAACCGAACAGTACCCATTTTTTTAAATTAGTTGTACGATTATAATAATATAATAAACGCTTTAAAATTAATTGATTGATTATCCAATTTAAATCAAGATGTATCAATTTTACTAATATTTTATACATTTTAATTGGTTTGACACGCTTGGTGTAACTTTGTAATTTGAAATTACCAATTCTTTATTATTTCAGAAAATACAAAACATTGTCATGGTGGTTGCAGTCATTCTTCGTGAACATAGAGACGATTGTG
Source organism: Rhyacophila brunnea (assembly GCF_057557595.1). Lineage (NCBI taxonomy): Eukaryota > Metazoa > Arthropoda > Insecta > Trichoptera > Rhyacophilidae > Rhyacophila > Rhyacophila brunnea. Next base: position 20,419,018 of record NW_028232904.1, on the reverse strand, counting down.
TGCGGCCACAGAAATGACGAAGGAATCGTCAGAAATGTCAAACTCTACTCGGTATCAGATCTGCCGGATTATTCCAGGGTATTTTATTTTATATACTTTTTATGTATAGTGATCACATTGTACCTTGCATAATGCCAAGCTACACCTGTTAGCTGTCCACCATCGATCTCAGTTCGACCGCCCACACCATGGCCCCCACAAAGGGGAGCTTACAGGGCTCTAGCCTGGGGGCCCGGGATCAAAAAGGGCCCGGCATGGCGAATCGACCAGATAAGTGATTTAAACACACATCAAAAATTCTCTCGAATAGTAAAAAAAAGTCGCCTGCGACGCTATTTATCTTCAATATTAGTATTATTTAAAATTATGTGGTTGTACAATACAATGTTTGATTGTGTATCGATACTCGACAACTCCATAATTCAAATAGATGAATTCAAATATAAAAAAAACACTAAATATAGGTACACATTAATTTTACCATTTGGAAAACGCTAATGTAGAGCGTCACACTGCCTCTATCTTTAGCGATAGGTAGGGGGACCTTCAAAGATCCTAGCCTGGGGGCCCGCTTCAGGATGTGGGGGTCATGGCCCACACACATGTCGACACCCTTCCACCATAGGAAATGTATAAATCAGCTAGCAGGGTATGCCTACACAGGACACACAAAGGAAAAAAGGCAGCAACTTGACGATGTAGTGGGCTTCGACACTTTAGTCTAGTTTTTCTAAAGTTTATCATGGGCATTCAAGTAAGCTATCACCTACTATTCAGTGTCAGAAATGACGGTGATACCGGCCTTTCTCAATCGAGGAGAATAGTGAAGGCCGTATCACTAGCAGGCTAGAAGCGGGGTAGAATTGAGAAAAAGTGTGGTAGATGATGCGCCGGTGGCGTCGACTACGCACTTTGGTGTTGCGTGTCTGGCTGGGCCAGGGCTGATTCCAAGGCTCGCAGACAGTTGGAGCCAGGAACTTCCTCAACGGATCCGTCCGTGGGCCAGGGTCGACTGATGATTCAGCTGGTCGGGGAAACATTGAGAGTCCTTGGTTTTGCAATGTGAGTAGTCTGGCGTGCTGTTATTCGGCAGCATTCCCGTGCGTAATTATTGTTGATGCGCGATGAGTCGGCCGGCGACAGTTTCCCAACTGCGGCGGATCCGTAGCAGGCGGCATCTCGAAGGCTTGGCGTCCGAGGCAGAAGTCAGGGCGTGCGGCTTGGTGTGCTGCTGACGCGGTCTTTTGTCTGACTGGGCTGGAGATGCTTGTTGCTTGGCGTCCGAGACGAGAGAGAGCTTTTCGCGCGCATCTAACTGTCAGAGATCCGTGGTGTCATCGCTCCGACGGATTGACTAGTGGCGGCGCTTTCGGTAGACCGCGTCTGTGTTTTGGCGGGAGCGCGGACGAATTTGAAGTCAGATTTGAGGAGGCAGGCTCCGCTCGGCCGAGGGTTGTGAAAACCACGAAGAGTGGACGTAGGCTGTGGTGTTTTGGGAAAGTTGATGGTTCGGTCCGCCCTTTGAGGTGGTCTCCTGTAGGAGACCTTCATCTGGTATCAACGGTGATCTTCCATTGTCATGATAGTTACTTCCACAAAGCCGAAAAGTTCTTTATAAATCAATATATATCTGAAAATACTAGTGGCGAAGACTCCATACTAGGCGATTATTTAAAGCCTACCTTCTTAAGAAAAATATTTTTTAATTTTATATTGACATATTAAATAATATAATCACATAATAATATATTCAATATGCCCAACGACATCTATCGTATAATTGTCATAATAATTTTACGATCTTTTCCACTATTTCAATAAGCACCATTTATGGCATGTCTCGAAGGTTTAAAAAAATAAGCGACATCTCGTTTCGCTTCACATATTGTATGGATTACGTTCGCGTGAATCGAAAACTTTTTTTATATGAAGTTTGTTTCTCATAATTTCAAGATGTCTGCGGCGACCCATATAAATTGGTAAGCTATTTAAGGAGCGCTTACATTTTACGTAAGTGCACATTTATTCAAAATAATTTATAAGATAATTAAAAAAAATAATTTCTATGGGATTCAATCACATATAAATATTGATTGTTGTTAAAAATAATAAATAATTTATCTCGTGATTTTTATTTGTCAGTTAGTTTATTCATACACTAAGACAATTTATTCAGCCAATTATGTAAGTTGAAATCTGATATTGTATCTAAGTCTGTGTTTTAAATATAGAAGTATTTTAAAATGTCTAGTTTACGGGTTAAATTATAAATTGTTATGGAACAGATTCACAACAACGGATATTTTCAATATATTTTGAGCGTATCTTGCGTTTATATTTAAGAAAATACATAATTCAAATGAATTGCTTAATTTTATACCATCAGTGAGCTTTTGAAATTTCATCGGTTTTTGTGTACCTACCTATTCATCAGTAGTTATGTCGGATTATCTTCTTATTTCCCGTAAATACATCTAACAAGTGTGCTTTCTCCACAGCCTACCTGTTTCCAAAAGTCACCCTTCGCCACTGGAAAATACATGCTTACTTCCGTCGTTGGTGACACTCGGGTCTGCATTTTGTTCACCATATTCTGTTGGATATCAGACAAGTATTGGGAATCTTGAAGGTGTCTGTCTATCATGTTGGAACGTTGCCTACTCTTCATCATTTTTAAATATGAAAATTCAGATTCAGACCAGTGTTGCCAACTGTGTTATAATTATAGTACAATACTATAATTTTGATTCCGTATAAAATTAAATATAGTAAATTGCACCATAATTTTACACCAAATATATTATTATTTTGAAGAATTTAAACCGAAATCGTTATGTGTATTAAATTAGCTTCATACTATAATCACTAACCAGCATAGAAAAAGATGGAGCACCGATTCAGACAATCAAAACATAAGTGTAGAATTTCATTGCATATTCTCAAACTGTAAATGATTCTTCTCCTGTATGGAACTTTCCATATTAATATCTCATTTTCAAGAGATAGTTTTCTCGGTGAGTTATTTTCACTGATTTGTGACTTTTTAATGTCCAAATTGGATTTAAATTGAAATGATATCGACTGTGGAAAGGAAAAGGAGCGTAATCCACACAAATCAAATTTTACACGAGGCACAAAAACGTTTTTGTTGTGGTTTTCGGTCAAAGTTAAAATACAAAATAGACAATGAAGTTCATGGTAATTAATAATTTGGTTTTTATATCCCTAATCAGCCTAATCTATTATATTATTATCGAGTTAATTTAAAAAAAAAATAACAAAAATGGTAGTTAATTTGTTTTTCCCACTACACTTCCTTCTTTTTACAACGTTTTTATTAGCTCGTATTCTTATTTGACCGGTGGTTGGTTATCCAGTACAAATCTTGCAATCGATTTTTAACTAACTTCCCGACTAGCTAGACATTTGAAACTTTTAGAATATATCAGAACACGATGCCAATGGATTCTTTTAATACTTTTAGCCATCTTTAAGTAGAATTGAATTCATTTTCAGATAATTCTGTTTTGTATGAAGTTACTTCGGAAGAAATCCGTAATCCAATCCACTATTATTGGTTGCTAGTGGGTGGTCCTAGCAACTAAATTATTAATATATACGTGCGTTACTATGGAAATCAAAATGACATTTCAGTATTCTATATTTGTTTGTATGTTTTTTATTTACTTCATATCAACTACAAGTTTGAGCATATTGAGCATAATAATTCAACAGTATATTTAAAAACGTTGTATATGAAAAATTATTTTTATCTTGTAATTATTTATTTTAAAATTACTAGATAAATTTATATAATAAATCGGCACGTGTATTTACTCGTACACAACGTTGCAATAAAACCAAATTTGAAAAAACTGAGGGTTACACCCTTTTGCCTTTCTATAGTCGAATCTTCTTTTTTCTTGCCCTATTATTATACTTCTCTGTTTGACACGTTTTTCACGACTTTCGTTCCTAAGGGACAATAATGTAATCCAAAGACCATCCCCCTGTTTATTGTGATATTAATTATTACGGTAGTCTAGACCAGTATTTCCCATTTTTACACCTGCGGACCGGTAAAAACAGGAGAAACATTTCGGGGACCGTTAACATAGAAAAAACTATTTTTAATATCATTTATGGCATTACAATCCATGGCGTCCTTCAAAAATTTCTTCCATCAGTGGCGAGGGGTGGAAGAAGGCTGTCAAGATTCAACATAAATAGTGCTATCTTCTTCTTCCACCCTGTCACGCCCCAACCTTCCCTCGGTCCATCGCCAACTCCTGCGCCTCCCGCCATGTCAGACCTGCAGCACGTAGGTCGCTTTTGTAGCACCGCTGCAGGGTGAGGAAGGGCCGGCCACAGCGACGGAACCCTTGAGGATGTGCCACAAGGGTACGAAGTGCCGCACTCTTTGGCGGCATCCGGAATACGTGTCTTAGCCACGTAAATCGTCTCTTCGTGATAACTTCAATCACCGAAGGCTGTTGTGTCTGCTCACGAACTCGGGTGTTTGTACCACGGTCGTACCAATATACCCCTAAGATTCGGCGGAGACATCGATTCTCAAAGCTCAAAAGCCGAGACTCTTGGAGCTTAGTAAGATGCCATGTCTCACAGCCATACAGGAGCACAGGTAGTACGCACGCGTTAAACAAACGACATTTGGTCCTCACAATATAGCCTTTACCTCCATGCGCATGGAGTGCTATCTAGTCATACTTATTTGTTATACAATTTGCTGGTTAGTTTTTAAAATTCAATAAAACCCTGCCTAAACCAAAACATAATAGTTAACGTATGCTATGGGCGCACACTTTTTCAGTCATCCTTATTTTTCGTTGAATTAATAATACATTGCGGACGGTGTTGGTTAGTTATTTAAAATTCAATAAATCCCTGCCTAACCAAACCATAATCGATAAAAAATATTCTTTTATCCACAAAATTATGTATGGTTTAATAGTATAATTTTAGATATTTTACAGATCAACGATTTATCTACTATGGTTTGGATTAGTGCAGGGTTTAATTGAATTATAAAAACTAACACTATCTACATATATTGCAGTCTTCGTTCAATGAAAACAAACATGTTTGAGTGACAAAGTTTAGTGTGCACTATTTATGTTGAATATTAACAGCCAACCTCCGCCCTTTGTCACTGGGTGACACTACATACTGTAAAGCAGCACCGTCAAAATGCATTATCAGTGATAACACTTTCCTTGGCAATAAATGTCTACTTTGTATTTCAGGAATTTTGGAACCCTAACGTCTGTCTAAATTTCTTGGACAAGTTTTTAACGTTTGTGAAATCTTGCCTATCAAAAGAACTGCAGCGGAGACACGGACATCGCATAGATGACATCAGGAACCTTCCCAAGATGGACTTACTCTTCGAAAGGGATCCAGGTGGGAATGTGAGGTTGTGTACATCGAAGTACGACGAAGATGAAATATCGGTCATACCACAATGGTATGTGGATTTGTTCCCAAAATAACAATAGAAAGAGTCATTGGATGTTCATCGGACATTTTGGAAGAATTTTTTGTAGACTTTTCAACTACTGTCATCCAATAGTCAGCTGGCATGACAAATGCGGCATATGGGCTCGGATTCTTTTCATCATCAGGCCCACATTATTTTATTGCGGCCATTAGTTTGTAATTTATGATTACCTATATTAATTTTTCTCATATTATAATATAATTTTTTAATAATTTGTAAAAAACCAAAATCATTATTTTCAATAAAAATATTCTTTTAATTAAATTGTCCTATTTATTACTTTCAATGAAAACGTTTGCATTATAGCTTCCAAAGCGGTTATATCCGAAACCGGCTAACCGGGTAACCGCGGGTTTCTAAACTAACCGAAAACCGGGTAATTTCACGCGGTTAACCGGTTAAAATTATTAGTAGGTATCTAAGTATATAAACTAAAGAGACAAACAGTCAAAATAGCATGTGAAATCTTTTTTAAAAATGTTGTAACAAAAAATCAACAACTGCCTAAAATTGCCTGCTCCTTTATGGCTTACTTAACTATTTCCTGGAAAATAATAGCGCGGCTGCCTTTATTACGAATGTGTCTCAGCTACTTGGGTTTTTTTGCTTAAGGCTATAACTCAGCTGAGGCATGGTCTGAAAAGATCGTGACTAGGCGATGCGCGGATTGTGCAAATGACGCGAGCCGAACGAAATATAATTTGTCATAAAAATTCAACATGCGTCCTTTTAATGTTATGTTTATTATTATATTCGTAATAATAATAGTATATTCATTGACATGTTTTCTTTTTCAAGTACATGCGGAATTTTCAGTCATCTTTACACGATTTAAGAATATATTCCTCCGACGCCATCAGGAAACAAATTGACGTGCTCACAGGTCGACTATCGCTCTCCGACTGGCAACGCGGCCGAAATTAGGTCCCACATACTGTTGAAAATTATGTGCCATTTCACTTATGTACGCTCCTAATCCCCCAAATTGAGTACACTTGTCTTGCACGTAAATAATTTTTCCTTTATAAAAATATATTGTAAATATGTAAATAATCTCAATCTAAATGACAAACGTCAAAATAAAATGGTAACATATTAAGTAGGTATGTTAGATTATAGAAAAATGTGCGTATATTATGTTACCATGGCGTACCGTATCGTGGAAAAATATTTTTTTGATGTATGCTCTTTTTAAGTGTCTTTATTTTTATTATTGAATGATTACAAAATAAATAATATACCCTCATTACTGCCTTGTTGTAAGTATGTAATAAGATTTATGTTGTCATTGATAAGATGTTCTAAAATATCAAGCTATGAAATTCTAAAAAGAGATTACAAACTAATTGACTAACCACTTTTTATTTAAGAGCATACTTCAGTGAAACGGCAAATAATTTTCAACTATAGGTGCGATGAAATTTTGGACTCACTGGCAATCGGAGAGCGAAAGTCGAGCTGTTAACACGTCGATTTGTTTCGTGATGGCGACGGGGGTATTAATTCTTAAATCGTGTAAAGATGACTAAAAAACGTTACCCATTTACTTGAAAAACAAAACATGTCAATGAATATATTATTATTGTTACTAATAGAACATTATATAGACGCATGTTGGATTTATATGACAAATTATATTTCGTTCGGCACGCGTCATTTGCACAATCCGCGCATCGCCTAGCCACAATCTTTTTAGACCATGCCTCAATTGGACGTATTTCTGCAAACAAGATCCAACCCTTACGTGTAACTTGTTGAGAAAATACAATATTTGAGTTAGTATTGATTTAAAATGATATGTGATTATTTGATTTTATTAAAGTATCCCATCAGATGTTTAAATTAAATAATCACAAATCATATTTTTTAAATCGATAATCCCTCAAATTTAATATTGAATTTTGTCAACATGTTACACATGAGGGTTGGATCTTGTTTGCAGTAATACGTCCAATTGTGGTATAGCCTTAAGTGATATTAATATGTTTTTAAATAAATTAGTACCTAGTATATAAGTGTTATTTGAAAAATTATTTTTTGTATCTATCATGTTAGTACGAAATTATAATCATATTAAAAAAAGAAAGGCAGGTGCATAATATGTACTGATAATAATTAATTCTTTTAGTATTAATTGCTGACTAACTGTGGATTATTGTTTATTAAAATTCCAAATAATTTAAAAAGATGAACAATTAGTAAGTAGGCAATGTTTATAACGACTTAATTTCCCATAGGCCAGGCATGTCCAATTTGAAGTAGGCTGTGATTAACTATCCATTATCCAGTATCAGAATGCGGTCATCTACCACACTCTACCTTTGTAATTCTTCAACTTGTGTATTCGGCTGAAGATAGTGAGGCATTACATAGTAAACAACACGTCTTGTATTTTATCATCCCAGCTAAATCCCCAATTTCCCATTCGTCATGAAAATGGTGAGATTGGTCTTCTTTTGGGCAATCATTGTCAAACAATTGTCTAAACTTAACTATTATTATCCAACAATTATAAGTTTTAGGCACCAAATGCTATCAAAAACAAATGTCAAAATATTATATTATAATTATTTATATTATGTACCCGCATGAGCGAGTGATAATTATTGTGTCACATGATCTTTTTCAATATGTGTTTGGATCCAGGGGCCTTATGTTAGAACTTGCGAGTTGAAGTCGCCCGGTCGACATGACGTCATATGACATCATTGTGACGTACTACCGGAGTGATAATAGCATTCGAGAAATTAACGCTGCTCAAACACCGGCGTTATCAATTGTCCCCATACACAAATAGGTGTTTCAGCATGTTTGAGCCGTGTGCGTTGGGCGGCTTGCCTCGACCGTGTATTGGCTTACGTCACAATTACGTCATGTCGTCGGGTGACTTAATGTCTCAAGTTAGAACATAAGGTGATAATGTCATATGATGTCATGTCGACCGGGCGACTGGGACTCGCAAGTTCTAACATAAGGCCCCAGAGCGTGGACGCATTAGGTTCAGCAAGTGGATAACATATCATGTTATATCTCATTAATCGAGAGGTGGCTAAAATCCACGTTTAATTGTAGAGTCAAAGAGAAAAAATGTGCAAAAAATAATATCAAAAATACTTGAAAATTCATTTTTTAAATACGACGGTTATAACCGTTTACCCGGTTAGTTATTCGCGAAATAACCGCTAACCGGGTAGTGTTTTTCCTCCAGTTAATTGGAAGCCCTAGTTTGCATGATTGAATGATATTCCTCACAAGAACTTCCATTGCGACCAGTTCCGGAGATCTTCCTTAAAGACCATGCATTTTGACGTGAGTCGAAAATGTGTAGGCATACAGAAAAGTGTTCATTGAGTCATGTGGTTGGCAATGTAGCACGATACGCGTGAGGTAACCTCATTGTTCTGGTCATTTCGGCATATTTTGCTGACTGACAATGTTCGTTTAAAGGTTCGAAATGTGCTACGAGATGGGGGGCGTCAGTCTGATAAAATTTTAAATACCGGATTGGCGCGAATCCAGTGGTTACAGGTTTGAGTTCCATCAGAGGAATTTTTTTTCAAAAAAATCTTTTCTAGTACCTCAGATATATGTATTTTTAAATTATGTATATTCAATATAATATTACATTCTCAAATCTTGTAAATTATTTGTTGAATAAAAGAAATGGTTTATGGGGATAAACAACTCAATCCGTGTCAGCATATTGATCGGGGGTATTAGATAACTGACCGCAATTACAAATTCTTTAATATCCATTTCCCGTAGTGTCCAATTATGGCAAACTCAGTAAATAGCTTACTGCAATTATAATTTCCGTAATATTTGTTTTCCACATAGTCAGCCATATTAAATGACGTAAACTCCATATAGAGTAGCTGACTCAATTATAATAATTATTTCCTAAATATTCTTTTCAAGATATTATTTTGATTGTGAGTACGTCAATAAATAGCGGATCATAATTCGTTGGGCAGGTCACTCGAATATAAGTTCCCGGTCTGTGGGTATCTCAGTCTCCATCTCTCCGCACAACATCTCATTCTACCGAGACTTTGACCTCGGAACAGTATCATAAATATTGTAACATACTCGTGTACTGACTGTTTACGCTGCAAAATAAAACTCGCTCCTCTATCCATCAAAGCAACCACCAAATATCGACGTCGTCATCCATAACACCATGACTCCCACAGGTTTATTAAAAAAAACATATTGTATATATTTATAATTTAAAATATTACAAAGAACAGTACATAGGTGTATATTATAAAAAATATTAAGTTAAAACAAAAGTGATTAACTAAAATCCAAATAAATTGTATTTAAATTGAAAATTATTTAATACGTTTTTAATGCAAAATGCTAGAATAGCGAAACCGTGCCTGACCATTAACAAATATGTTGAAGTTATAAATATTTTTTTAAATTTGGAATGTGATGGCTTCACTAAGAATTATTGACATAGTAAAACATTATTTTTTTTTATCTGGACACTACCAAGTGAGTATATATTAACAAAATGGTTGGGCAAGAATTTTTTGACAGCCATTAATGTCAGCATTAGGGAATCCAATCCCGGGATTTCGGGATTATAATTTGACGATCCCGGGATTGGCATTTTTTTCAATAGTTACATAATATTTAATTTTTATATATACAAATAACGTTGATAAAATCGGTCAAAAATAAATCTAGTAAGTATAATTATTTATACTATTTAAGACATTTATGTTAATATTGTGTACGTTCAATCTTGGAAATACATAGGTTTAATGGAGTAAATAATATTGTAATATAAATAATAATGTGAAAGTAAAACAGTTTTATTTATTTATGAAAAGATAACAAATACAAATACAAATTCAATTAAAATAAAAAATAACCCATTGTGTTGACAATACATACAATAGAAAAAATTAAAGATTTAAGTCATTAACACATTATTCTGAATATGCCCGAAGTAATACCAAAGCATCAAGTGTTTCTAATTTGATCTGGATCTAATTTTGGTAGGTACCCAGGCATATTTTCAAATTTCAATTGTTATTATTTTAAAAGGAGAAATAATAAATAAAGTTTTTATTAACGACACATGCATCAACTTCCAGGATGTTATGATAGAGTTCAGACTTTAATGCATTTAACATCCATTAAAACATTATGAATCACCTTAAACATGCTACATAATGATGATTGAAGAAACAAACTAAAAATAGAATCCAGTGTTGAATTTAGCTGTTATTGTTACTATTACATTATTTGAATAGTCAATTAATCAGTGTAACTTTTATTGATGGCAAATACATTAAGATTAATAACATCAGTGTTTGATTTTTTTCCACAAAGTGTAAAGTTGTTGTGTCATCATATTACATTTCATATGACATGTTATGGCTTCATACTAATTTAAGCATCAAGTTGAGTTCACACTGGTTGAAAATATTATAATTTTCTTTTTTTTATTTTATTTAATGTAAAGTATTTTTTCCGTTATATTTTCATTTTTATTTTATTGTATTTTCTATAAAAATTGATAAAAAAATCAATCCCGAAAGTTTCGGGATTATGTCTACTAATCCCGGGATTCATTGATATCGAAAATAGTCCGGGATCCCGGGATTGGAATCGCTAGTCAGCATGTCTTTTTTTCCTTCCCGCAAAATTGCGTAAGATGTCGTATACCTACCTTAATCTGTGTTTTCTTTTTTCACACAAATAAGTGTGACTGACAAAATTTTGTGTGCACCATTTATGTCGGATCTTAACAGCCTACCTTCACCCTTCACCACTGTAATCTGATGATCTTCTTTACATTAAAAATATGGGTACAAGTCGGTTACGGGGAAGCCAGCGGCAAACACATTTTGAAAATAGCCGATATACTGGATTATTTGTTAGGTTAGGTTAGGTCTTCATTCTTGAATTTTGCCAAAATCGGCTATGGCAATTAGCGCGGTTCCCGCCTGGCTTTCCCATAACCGACTTGCACCAAAATATGTAATTCACTTTGAAGTGTCCGTCATAGATCTGGAAACAGATCGACGTACCACTGCGGTATTACAGATATGTCTTCATCAGACGGCTGCGCGCGCAGTTTAACATTACTTTCTGGATATCTCTCAAAGAGCAGGTCCACCTTGGGGAGATTACTGATGTCGTCCGGGCACTCGCCGTGTCTCTGCTGCAACTCCTGGGCCAGGCACTTCTTGACGAATGTTAAAAAACCGTCGCAGAAGTTAATGCAAACGTTGGGATGCCAGTATGTCTGAAAAGTAAAAAATAGCTGGTGATAAGCCCTATAAAAAGGTGTCTACGTAATCACTGCATAAGACCCTCTTTTCAACAACCTACTATAGAAGTTTGCACCTATACAATTGGATGGTTTTCTCCTTGAGGCAATTAACTTAAAAATAATCTTAATAAACCATTTCTTTTATTGAACGAATAATAATTCATAAGATTTGAGAATGTAACATTCCACATATACGGTTGAACCCCGATTCTACGATTTCAAGGGACCCTAAAAAAATGATAAATGCGGCATATATAGAAAAAAAAATTTCGACATCTTGAATTATTTTAAGTTTCTCAGCTTTCTTCATGGGGGGAATTTTAGTTGCGACTTCGTGATACGAGATGCGAGGCAAGCCTGAGCGGCCTGTGCGAACAAAGCATAATAAAAAGTATCATAAACAATTCTACGAAAGTGAAATGAAAAATATTCAACAAAATATGGTCAATCTATTATAATAATATTTAGTTTATATCTACATTATATTGCATGTTCTTTCAGTTACTTCACTTTTACTTTATCAAGTTCACGACTTTAGCAGTTGTTTTGCATTTAATCTCGAAATTGAAAAATTTGCAGATGCCTTGGTTTTACACTCACGGTGCGATATATCTGAGATGTTTTCAAGTTATGTATGTTCAATATTATAGAATGTTACATTCTCAAATCTAGTGAATTATTCGTTAAATAAAAGAATTGGTTTATTAAAAATTGTTAGCAAATCCAAATAGACGGTATAACTAAATATTTGGCGAGAGCCGGGCGTCGGTTAGTAATTAAGGCAATTAAAATTTGATTTGATATTCAATTTGATAAGCATTTCATGTAGAACTGACAAGTTTAAATTATCGTAATTAAGTAGGAGGCCTGTAGCTCAATTGGTTAAAGCTTATTGGCGCGATACCAGTGGATATACGGGTTCAAATCCTGAAAAACATACATAAAACGTTCGTCTACATCCTAACTTTACGCTGTAAAAATATTGTACTTACCTCCAAATAGGATATTTGAGAAGATACTGTATCATTCAAATACATAGTACAGTCGAACTTGGTTATTACGATCACGTAAATAGCGAGATCTCGGATGTAATAAGGAAACATTCGTTGACATTTTAGTTTATGATTTTCTCCATACATGTATTCACTTTAAAATAAAAAATATGTGAAAAAATTTCATTAACTAACTAAATAACAAAATAAATGCCATATATAAATAATTACAAGATAAAAAGAACTTTTTATATACGTTTTTAAATTTTCTGTTGAATCAGACTGAATTCAATCAATCTTGACTAGCTTAAACGATCAAAAAAATTTGTACTTGATAGAAATAATACTGAAATGTCACAATGGTGTCGAAATAACTTTTCGTACAAAACAGAATTAACTGAAAATGAATTCAATTCTACTTAAAGTACTTACTACTGGCTAAAAGTATTTAAAAAATGCATTGGCATCGTGTTCTGATATATTCTAAAAGTTTCAAATGTCTAGCTAGTCAGGAAGTTAATTAAAAATCGACTGCAAGATTTGTACCGGACAAATAAGAATACGAGCTAAGAAAAACGTTGTAAAATAATATAACTTTGTAAGAAACCGATAAAATAACATTCATAACTTTCCTATAATATGTGGGAGGTCGTGAAAGATTGTACGCACCTTATTCCACACAATATTATGACGATTCCTGGCATATCGTCGCTATAGGATTTGTTTCCCGAATAGACCAAATGTCAATTTTACAGGAGACGAAAAACAAATTTCACTGTCGTATATTTTAATATCAGTAGATGTAACAATCATTCTTTCTATACTGTATGATTGCAACATTATCTAAGAATAGATTCCAAGAATAATATACTGGTATAAATCATTAAATGCACAGAAAATGCGTTTTATTTACAAGTACTCACTGTGGATATTCGGGAAATTTTTAGCGCTCTCTTAGAATAATGGATATTCGGGACAAAACATGGACGTTCGGGATTTAAGACCGTAGCGTATTGCTGCACGGCCCACAGATTACTGAGTGGTCAAAAAGTACGCGCCTCAAATGTTATATTTATTTACACGATAATTGTTAATAATTACCTCTACTATTTCAATACTTAATGATCGTAATTATCCAAGTTCGTATGTAATAATAACACGCGGCAATCGCTTTTTTCGGTTTTTTTTCGGATTAAGTAATAAAATAGTTTTTAAGTAATTAACTATTTTTTTATTGAACGAATATTTCACGAGATTTAAGAATGTACCATTCTAATAATTGAACATACTTACATATTTTTTTTAAATCACTTCTGAGAAAATATATTATAAGGTATCTACTACTTCAATTACTAACCGACGTCACGGTCATTTCTCCAATATTTTATGATGGTACTTACTCGTACTTGCTAACAATTTTATATTAATACTTTTTCCAAAAAAAAAAATCTATTTATATATATCTGTATATTATTATATATATATATATATTTCTATAATTGACAATTAAACTTATTACAAACCACCAAATAAATATTATATATTTACTATTGTAAGGAACAACAACACAAAATAATAGCATGTATAAATTAATTACCATTGGCTGCTAATATTAGGTAGGTACCAATATCCTAAGTATATAATATCCACCAAATAAATAGTTACTAACATACATATTAAATTAAAATATTAATTATCAGCGCATTCAAAAATAAATAATAGCATCGCCTTTATTTTCATAGAAATACCTAGATTAAAAGTAAAATAAAGACAAACAATGTTTGATTAATAATAATTTGAAATATGAATTATTTTTTACGTCATAGTAGTTGCCGGGTCATACTGTAGAATTCATATAACCGTTGGGATTTTGTGTCATTTATCAAAACAAAATGCAGTTATTTAGGTTGAAATACTCACTTCCACAACTCTATTGTAAGTTCAGGGCGAACTGGTGGTGTATCAGCTATGAATGATCTCTTCAAATTTGATGAATTCACTATTAAAACAATAGTAACGTTAAAAACAATATCAATAAGACGAAATTTGAAAGAAGTCTCCAGACGGCGGAAAAATATGAAAGTGGGCGTGATTGTTTTAGAGCTAGACAGCGTGAATGTGGGAGCGAGATGCACGGCGTGAGCGCGGTTTGATTGGCTAAAGTCATATTCGGGAAATAAACACTCAGCCAGAGATATATTTCGACCGAAATTAACTTGGATATTCAGGTACGAATAGTTGGACATTCGGGAGAAAACCACGGAGTAATTGTAAAACATGGCGTATTCGGGTTTTTTAAAAAAATATCTCTGTTCCTAGATAAAAATATATTGTTTTTATAAATGATTTCGGTAGAGTTCGATAAAAGAAATTGAACTGCATTAAAATGTCGATTTCGACAAAAATGGATATTCGGGAAACAAATCCTATAGCGACGATATGGCACAAGTCAAAACAAGTGCGAGACTAAAAAATATTACGAAAATCAATTGCGCCAGGTCGTAAATAATATATTGAAATAATATTTAACTACAGACAAGATTTTTTTTCACTTCAGAATTATTGCAATATTCTGGGACTCATTTTTGATATTGATGCCTGATGAAACAGACGCCGAATGGTTTCGCTAACGGTGACATCACATCACGATAGCCATCAGATGTATTCGCTTGTACTTTCATTTACTACAACCTGACTCCACAACAGATGTAGTTCTACAATAAAGCTTGAACCATTAATGTATAACAGCGGCGAAGGGTGGCTTTTAAAAAGACCTAGGATGAGGAGACCTAAATGAACACACTTGTCAGCTATACTCAGTGACGTCCCTAGACAAAATGCCACCCCTAGGCAGCGCAAAATTGCCTCCCCATTTTTATACAGTATTTTTTAAGGCGGCTCTCGTGGTGCACTGGGTAAGGCGCTGGCCTTCAACCCGAGAGTTCTGGGTTTGATTCCCGGTCATGACAAAAACATTTATGTGTTTTTCTCAAAGCCTGGGTGTTTGTGATTGTTCAAAATTACTAACAACCACCTTGTACGAAAAAGCAAGGACATGGTTATTAATAATTCAAAAAAAAAAAAAAAACATCCTTGCATGACCCCAATATTTAAGAAATGTATTGTATGGATACATTACTAGCAAATTATATACCACTAAATCCAATTTAAATGCCATCTCTACTTCAACAATCAATATTGTGAGTCCACGGTTTCAGATACATTTAAAAATACACCTGACAACTTTCAAAACAATGTATTTTCCTAAACATTTATACGCATCAAAAATCATTAAAAAAAAATATTTTTAAAAACTGTATATTTAAGTAGGTATATGCGATTGAATGCCATAGAAATATTTTTTTTAAATTACCCAATTATTTTTGAACAAAGCTGCAATCATAGACAATAATAGTATACGCAAAGATTTTAAGCTTAGCCATCAGGGCCTATCATTTTGCATACATTGCGATAGACTTGTTGAAGTCGCGTAACATAAACTCCGTACAAAATAACATCGGTATTCCCAGCGAATAATCCAATAAAAACAAAGACAGATGGAGCGCTGTGGCATATTTTTTAAACCTTTAATCTGTATTTATTTATAATATATTCCTACATATACGACAGATGTCATTGGCAAATTAATAGAATGTAAGAAAAGTGATTATTTAAATAGGTTAATATGAAATTAAAAACTATTTTTCTTAAAAAGGTAGACTTTAAATAATCGCCTAGTATTGAGTCTTCACCAATGTAACACAATCTAACAAAATAAAAATCTCTGTAGAGAGCAAGAGTTTCATGTGACTGCTATATTAAAAGTGCATTTACAACCTTTACCTTGCTTATTCTCGGTAAATCGGACACATTGTAATAATTTAGTTTGTTGACAATTCCGTTATCATCTCTGAAGCCACACAATATTGTTTTCCCACCAACGAACAATGATTGGAGCCACCATCTTTTTGTTGTGTACCTCCTAAAATCATAACAATATTTTTTTTAAACAGAGAGAAATTAATGGAGTAGGTACATACTTTCAATGGGTGGATTTCAGTCCAACAATGAAATTTAACACATTTGTGGTCGTGGTTACATGTAAATTATACCTATCAGTGGCGAAGGGTGGAGGCAGGCTGTTCAGATCAGACATAAATAGTGCACACTAAACTTTGGCAGTCATAGATATTATTATGTATTTATTTTCATTAACCTAAGACTACAAATCGTCTCTGTTCTGGCAGAACACACTAACTGGAGAATACTAGTTTTGAGTAATTTGACTTTGAAGTTTTTAAAATGTTTGAAATGGTCTATCATGTGAGTTTATTAAATAATAAAACGCTGGGCTGCAAATAAACCAGTCAAAAACTAAGTATATGGTCAGCACACGCGATCAGGTACCGCTGCAGAATATAGACATAGGACAGCATGCATATGAAGGGGTGGACAAGTTCACGTATCTCGGATCCAGCCTAAATACCCAAAATAAGACAGCAGAGGAGATAAAAATCTTATCTCCGGGAATAAATGCTGGCATGCCTGCAAGCGACTGGTGGGGTCGAAAATTCTAGGCTGAAGAAGTAAACTACTAATTTATAAAACAATTATAAAGCCAGTGGTCACTTATGGCTGTGAGACTTGGTGCTTGACTCAAAACGAGGAAAACAAATAAACTGTCTTCGAGCGCAAAATACTCCGAAAAATCTTTGGACCCACGTTGGAAAATGGGAACTACAGAATAAAAATGAACCTCGAGTTGGAAGAACTGATTGAACAGCAAACAATCATAAGATACTGTAAGTCCCAAAGACTACGATGGACGGGACACGTGGAGAGAATGCCTGAAGTTAGAGCGCCAAGGATCATGACGAAGTGGCTACCCCAACGGAAGAGACCCAGAGGCCGTCCAAGAAGGAGATGGGCTGACACCGTAGAAGTGGACTGGCTTCATGTAGGAAGACCCGGTAATTGGAGAAGTGTGGCGAGAGAGCGGTTGTGGAGGAGGCCAAATCCCACCCCGGGATGTAGCGCCGTGAAGAAGAAGAAGAACTAAAAAGGATGACTTTAAAATAAAGACTGTTTATTTATTAAGGTTTCCAGACAGTAACATTTGAAATAAGGAACATTTTGGTATAACTAACTCAATATGTCATTTTTTAGAATTAGTGTCTTCTGCCAGAACAGTGACGAAATAATAGTGTTAGTTAGTTTTTAAAGATGTGTGAACCAAGCCATAATAGATAATATTAATAAGCAAAAAAACATCTAAAAATTTGTCATTAAATTGTACATCATTTTATTAGATATTTTGTAGATAGAAGATTATTTATTATCGATGATTTGGTTTAGCCAGGGCTTAAGGTGATACATCGGTGAAACGGCAAATAATTTTCAACTATAGGCGCAATGAAATTTTTGACTCGCTGCCATTCGGAGAGAGAACGTCGAGCCGGAAGCACGTCAATTTGTTTCGTGTCGGCGACGGGCGTATTAATTCTTAAATCGTGTAAAGATGACTAAAAACGTTACCCATTTACTTTAAAAAGAAAACATGTCAATGAATGTATTATTATTGTTACTGATAGAATAATAAACAGAACATTAAATGGACACATGTTGGATTTATTTGACAAATTATATTTCGTTTGACATGCGTCATTTGTACCCGCAATCCGCGCATCGCCTAGCCACGATCTTTTTAGACCGTGCCTCAACTGAGGTATAACCTTAATGAATTTAAAAAAAACTAACCAACACCATCTGAAATATGTATTCTTAATTCAACAAAAACAAATAAGTACGACTGATAAAGTTTAGGGTGCGCTTTATATGTCAGATCTCAACAGCCTACCTCCAGCCCTCGCCAATGGTATGTATTACATTTTGCCGTAGTACAGTTCACCATGAGCTGTCTTACTGGAATAAGATGAGCGTATAGCATTGCGATCAAAAAATCACACGTAATATATCTAAAATTATGCCATTAAATCATGCATAATTTTATGTATAGAAAAATATTTTTTGACAATTATTCAATTATTTATTATGGCTTGGTTAATAATGCAGGGTTTAATTGAATTTTAAAAACTGACCAACACTATCTGCAATTTGTAGTCAGTTCAATGAAAACAAATACGTACAACTGATAATGTTTAGTGCACTCTATTTATGTTGGATCTTAACAGCCTACCTCCGCCCTTCACCGCTGGCTGATGGAAACATTGAGAGGATAAAGTTATAAAATTTTTGATGTTTCATACACCGAGATAATTAATTTTTTAAATGCGTCATAGCATTTTATTACTATATTTAACACCACCCTTCGCCACTGCCATCACCTGGATAGGAATTAATAAAATGGCTAACTACTGCTCCTCGTAAAATGGTTTGTTAAATCATAATTATTACCTACCGGAACTTATAACGTCGCGTCGACGTTTTAATATGTTCTAATGTTTTCAATTCAACAAATTTGCAATTCCTTAGTACTTCAGGGGTCAATTCTGACTTTGATATATCATCAGATTTATTGCACAACAGTCCATCCATTTCAGCGGCATATATAAGTCTATGGTTGTTCAATTTTGTTTCATAGACACAACAGAAATCGCCAGACTCGTTCAAAGACGACTCCATACTCGGTTCTGTATTTGACTTGTCTAAAAAGAATACATTGACATCATTAGGTACCAAATTTATATTGCAAGCGATAATTTTATCATTTATCAAACAACTTTTTGTCCATGTGTTAAAACTGTGAACTAACAACCCCCTCCAGTACAGATTATTATACTTCCGTTTTCAAATGAGGAATTAGCCTCCAAATTTATAATTTCATTGGATCTATCAATTTACATAATTTGAAGCTTTTTAAAATAATAATATTTCTAAAACAATCAAGAGTGTTGTTAGAATTATTATTAGTAAACTTTTGGTTTATTGCGAAGGAAAAGTCTCATCTAAAAGGAAAGCATATGAAGCGCCTAGTTTCAAAACCCCCCTAAAACGATTTTAGGTAGTTTTGAGAAAAATGAGAAAAACTCATATCTATTAAATCTGTGAACTTTATGTATTTATTATTTAATTCGTACATTCTAAAGACTATTTTGGCGTTTCCATTTTAGGGGTATTTGAAAAGCACATCGAACCATTTAAGCGGGTTTCGAAATTTACCCTAATTTTTGATCATATCTACGTATTGACGGTTTTTTGTGTTTTTTAAAGATCAATCTCTGGCCATCATATAGGTAACAAAAATATCCATCTAAATACTTATCTAACTCAAAATTTTTCAAAAACCTTTTAAGGGAATTTGAAACTAGGCGTTTCATATACATTATTTAGGCACGCCAGTTGCATGCGTTGCCGCCATGACAGGTACATCACTGAGAGGTATTTTATTAGCGAATACAGTGACTTCCTGTTATCGCTGATTTCTTATTGTCGGACAGTAGCAAACCCTACGGCCTACAGTCTACACTGTCAATCATGGCCTCCACAAGGGGGGCTGACAGGGCTCTAGCCTGGGGACTCAGGTATAGGAGCCCGCCATGGCAGGTCGACCAACTAAGTGAGATTAACACACATCACAAATTTACTCTAATAGTAAGTCGCTACATTACTTCAGGACAGTTAAAAATTTTGAATATGTAGTTGTGCATGGCAATTTGATGATGGATACACTTTAATAGGAATAAGACCAAGTTAATGGTTTTCGATCGGGCTAACCTTCTACCAACAGCAAGTATACCTACTCCAAAACTTAGAAACAGTGGAAACGTTAGAAACAGATCGACCATTAGTGGAAAAGGCGGATGTGAAGCGGAAATAAGAAGGCAGACAGATTGAAAAAAATGCGATGACACGTCTTACTACTATATGGAAGGATCGGGGAATTCCGATTGCCACAAAAATGATGCTTGTGCAAACATTAGTGTTCTCTATATTTTTATAAGGAGTCGAGTCATGGACCCTGAAGGCAAGGGAGCGAAAGGCAATTGATGCCTTTGAGATGAGATTGATAAGGATTGACTTGTGTAATGATCTGGAGTCAAAGCAGTTATCTCCATTTGCCATTTGATATTTGGAAAAACATATACAATTATAATATATGTGCTTGCCCCCACAATGGTCGCGTGGCTTAAACACCGGCCTATTGAGTCAAGGGTCCCAGGTTTGAATCCTGGGTCTGGCAAGTACACGTCATATTGTTTTTCAATTTGTGTATGAGTCAGAGTATGGACCTAATAGGTTGAGCAAGTGGTTGACATCCATTACTCGTAAAAATAAAATCTGTTAATACAAACCTCCACTCCGTGGAAGCCCATATGATCCTATTAGGGTCGGACACGGATATGTCACCGACATCCGCTTCCTAGCCTTTGAGGAGCATCGTGGATGCGCCGCGTAACTGTACATGCAGATCAAGAGGGAGGACCCCAGCCAAGACAGGGGGCGCGTCCGTTGAAGTTGTACGGTAGGCCTTTATGATTGACAACAACGCTCGGCTCTCGACAATATGTCAGACGCATTCTGCAGTTTATTTGACATATTGTCCAGCGCAGACCGGACAACCTGGAGAGGACTGGTAGTTTTAGGTGGCCTCCAGGGAAGGGGAAGCGGAGGAAGAGCGTCTGTGCGACCAAGTGAAAGAACTGATTGGGGGCATCATTCATTCTGCCCTGAGAGAAGCGGAAGATCGAGAAAGATGGAAAGGATGGCAAAATTAAAAAGTGGTCACGATCCTCAGCCATGAGTGTACGACCAAGAAGAGAGAAGAGATACTTACATGTACTATTTATGGATAGAAACTTAATCAGAGCCTACATACCTGACAATAAATACTGTCCAAACTTGAACCCCCATGCATAGCACTTAGATTCCTTTTCATCAGGTTTCTCTCGGCGTTGTTTCATGTAAGGATAATCCAGCATATGCATGTAGATCACACCTCTAAATAAGCTGACCGATATACGATGAGGCTCCGCAGATTGATATGGGATAGACGACATCTCTCTGAGAAAGCCTCTGTAACTAATAAATGGGATATCTTCCAAGGATACTGGAGATTTGTCGAAAACATTTATCGGTTCCTGATAGTCACGCAGATAGTGACACAAGAACTTGCTGGCTGTAGTATGCTGGCTATTGTTTTTACGACGTTGCGATTCAAATCATAGCTTGAGTCAGAATCTGGCAAGCCGCGCAAGAACTTCAATTGGGAATTGTCAGAGATATAGTTCCTTGCAGGTCCTATGCTGAAAGTTCCACAAATTTTCGGCCTCCCAAAATTAATAACGTCATCGTTTTTGTAAGACTCCCTATCCGTAGTTAATTCCATGGCTAAATATTTGTTTTTTTAGTTTTGTTTAGTTTGACAGTTACGTTTGTACCACTTTGTTTATTGTTTTTCTTTTGTTTTCATTTTGACGTCATCTTCGGTGTTGTCAGTATAATAGTATTATATATAATATATTTATTGTTACCTGATTCAAAGAGATTGAAAGACTAGGAGGACTAGTGATTCCAACCGTAATATAATTATAGTACAATACTATAATTTTGATTTCGCGAAAAATGTAGAATACTATAATTTTACGCCAAATATACCAAAATACTATAATTTTAAAGGATTCAAGACGAAAAATGTTCCTGTACTATATATTTTTTAGAAATACTATAATTTTTACGCCTTTGTACTATAATCAGTATTGAAAAATATGGCAACACTGAGGGGACTAAAGAAAGGGAAGAGTCCAATCTCTTTGATTTTTTTATAATTTAATCGATCTTTTTAAATATTGTGACCTTAACGACAATCGAACATAAATAGATAAAATTCATTAGGTAGATACCTAATATAAAACCTGATCATTCCGAGTTGATTTAACACAGTTTGTAGTTTAGAATCTACGTTACAAAATATAAATTAAATTGAAAAAAAATTGTTGGTCTGACATGCTAATATAGGTAGGTAGTGATATTAAATCGAACGCTTTGAATATAAACTATGGCTGGAATTTTGGGATAATAAGACCACTAGCGGTTTCTTGTTCGCGTATGGGTGCTCGGCCGTAGTGATTTGGCGGGCACGGCGCGGCGGCGTCTTGCGGAACTCAAACGTATAACCGTGTGTATTATGCCCCAAAAAAGACACTGTCTACGAACATTTTACACACGGTTATACGTTTGAGTTTCGCAAGACGCCGCCGCGCCGCCCCCGCGCGACCACTACGTTATTGCACTTACTTATGAATACTAGGTATTGATTGATAGCTATAGTATAAGTAGATCAATGCTGCCAACAGTACTATTTGCACTATAATTTTGGCTCGCGTGCTATGTACGATATAAAACAGGTAGGCCCAAAATACAATAATTTTGAATAGGTATCGGAAAAAATACCTATGTAAAAAGCACTAAAATTTCGATATTATCTCCGTTCGATATATTGGTGCAAAGTAGGTACTACAATTTCGCAATATAAGAAGATTTGGAGAACTTGGAAAAAAAATCTCGAAAAATGTAAAAAAAATCCCTTAACTTTGGTTTAAAATTAAATTTTTTGACTTCTTTGGTAAGTATTTTTGGTCGGAAGATGTATCTAAATAAAAAGAGGTCTCGGAGTTTCTCAAATTCTCCGTTATTTTTTTCTGAGAAAAAAAAACCCAATACATTTTCAACACAATATAACAACGCGTACCTACTATATTTTTTCCTCAAATTCTATAATTTTGTAGGTTCTGTACTATAATTCCACTTTGAAAAGATGGCAGCACTGAGGTAGATACATTAGCTAGATCCGCGGTGCCCAACCCGTTGCACGCATGCCGTTTTAAAGTGGCTTGCGGCTCGCGTATTTAGGTGATGTATTAAGCGCGCAGTGTATGTCAAAAATCGGCAAAATTGCTACTACCTGTAGCAACACCTCGTCAGCAATCACCACTGGCGGAAAGGCGAGAGCAATAGTATATTTTTTATGGGCGAGACGAAGTACGATCTGTTAGCCTACCGCGCATGGACGATTACATGACCGGCCGGTAGCATTCGGACAATCGTTGGTTTGCTCGCGCATGATCCAATTTATTACCGGCCAGTATGTTTGAGCGCGCATGGCGTGATATTATACATCGGAGGAGGCAATGCGCGCGCACTGAAGATATGCGTCCGCACCGAAAAATGGCGCGATATGATAAGAAACGTCAAAATGGATTTTGTAGAGCTTATATTATATATAGAGGTTTTGTATAGATTATCAAACTGTTTTAAAACGTGGGTGTATATATAATTAATTTATAAAGAAAGAAACTGAAAACATGGGACTGGTACGCGCATGCAAAGCCAATAGGTACGCTTCGATGAACTGTCAAATGTGGATCTCGTAACGGTTCGATGTATGCGTGCGCTCCATACGACCGCGTCACTTGTGCATGCTTGTGTGAGTGCACTCTCGGCCGGCTATGACGTGCATGCGCGGGCTTTCATTTAAAAGCATTGCCAATGGGGCCCCGGCCGGTTCGAATCGGTGTAAAATTTTGTGTCTGAACACAAATTTTCAACTCGGCCGTTCGGTGGATCGTCCATGCGCGGGGTTGCATTTCAATACGATGGTTACAACTCCTCGATTGTTGATCGTACGATAGTAAATCGTTCATGCGCGGTAGGCCTTACAATGTCAGTTTGACAATTATATTTATCATAATTGTATAGTTAGGTACCCTAATAATTACCTGTCTGAATATGAGCCAGAGAAAAAGAAAAAACGGACCTACACTTAAAATTTTCAAGAAGATTGGGAAGAGAAATATTTTTTTATTTATTTTAAGAACAAATGTATTTGCTTGATTTAGGCCCTCCGCCAACGTAGCAACTGAAAGCCGCCGGAACTGAAACTCCAGTATCTAGCTAATGTATTTCAATGGCGGCTCGCTGACGGTAACACTGGAGTCTCTCAGTTTCATAGTATCCGCAACTGAAATTGAGGAAACGCGGCATGCTAGTCTCCCAGTCTCTCAGTTGCCAGTCACCCATTAAACAGTGGTACCGATATCAGTAGATTCGATGAAAAAATCATATTTTCTTACCAAAATTGGTTGCACTTCTAACAACGTCATGCCATATACAATCAAGACTACAAACGCAAACGTCAAACGCGAGCAATGATGAACGAATACATTTTTAATTTAAATTTTGTGGCAGTCGAAAAGTCGAAAAACATATCTGCCTACCTTTTTATTAAACATTGTTTTCAAACATTATGACTACCTACCTATGTTTATTAAGCATTTATTTTTGTACTTACCTTTTTAGTTTTATTAAACATTATTTTCAAACAATATGACTACCTATATATTATTTTAGTACTTAAAGTAGTGTAGAAGAAAGCAACCTTCCATGAGGTGGCAAAATTATTATTACATATTGTTTATAAGGTAAGTGATACAAAAATGGCTTAGGTACCTCAGAGTTATTAAGATTCTTTCCTCAGCACTCACACATTCCCGCATTTTCGTGTTTTCTTTTTGAATGGCAGGAGTGATGATTCTAACAAGCTCAAGGTAGCTTTCCTTGGACATTCTATAAAAAGTGAGAAATTTTGAATCCGTTTCTCGTATTTCACCTGCAGCAACGAATAGTCTGCAGTTTATATTTTTGTCTATATTAAGGATGTATCCAAAATCTTCTTTTGTTTTGTCTCCTGTATCTGTAATATTTGTATAGAACCAAAGAGTCGTCATCACTTGTCCCGCTCAAAGACATTATTTATTAAATTTTATATTCAATGGACAGGATAATAAACTAAAGAGAGTGATGTATTCTGGTAATTGCGTCAGCGTGCGTGTTGTCGGATTTTTGGTACGATTTGCAACACTGGCATCGTGTACTAAACAGCTGATGGCCCAGTTTGACAGTTTGAGGTTATGAGATCAGAGTTCCAGTAGCGCTGTGTGCGAAGCACCAGTCACAGGCCATTTTATGAGTTCCATCACCAGCCAGTTTGCGGGATTTCAGTTACTGCGTCGGCCAAGGGCCTTAAGCCCTCCTCTCACGGCGCAACTGAAATCTGATGGAACTGGTTGGTGGACAAACTGGCCAATGTGATGCTTCGCACACGGCGCTACTGAAACCCACTTGAAATAATAATCACATTACCTCAAAATGTCAAACTGGACCGTCAGCTGTTTTGTACAAAAACTGAGAGCACGCACGCTGCTGCGTTTACTCGAATACAATTAGGTTATTTCAATTTTGCTCATCTTGTACTTTTGACGTATTGGGTTGTATGGTTTTTATGGAATGACGCGTGATACGCACTGCTACCAATTTTGGTAATAAAATATGATTTATCACCGAATCTACTGATATTGGTACCACTGTTTTACAGTGACTGGAAACTTGAGAGACCGGGCGACTAGCATGTCGCGTCTCTTCGCGACCGTTTTGAAACTGAGAGATTCCAGTCTCGCCGTCAGCGGGGCGCCATTGAAATACATTAGCCAGCTACTAAATACTGGTTGGAATTTTAGTTTCAGTTCCGTCGGATTTCAGTTACTCCGTGGGAGGAGAGCCTTACGGTTTAACAGTTGTTATTGGAAAAAGGTGCAACGTAGAACGACATTTTATAATGGTTCATAAAAAAATATGGTACTGAATATACCATTAACAGCAGTTTAAGAAAATCTAAAGTGAAAGAATTGAACGCCACATTAGTTGCCAAACAATCTATAGGTATTTACTAAGCCCGTAACTAAACTAAGAGCTGCTACAATTGCTTCATTTAAGATTGCACATATACTTGCAATGCACAAAAAACCCTTTGACGACGGCAATGCTTGCTGCATCAGAAACATTGTTTTAAGAATTTAAAAATATGAAGGGAATTATTTCAGCTATTGGAGATATTCAATTATCAAGAAATTCAGTCACTCGTAGAATTGTCTGAAAATATCAAAATTCTGGGTGGAATGACAATTTTTTATTTAATATTATACATTTGAAACAGTGGGAAAAGTATTTTAGAACAGTGTTTCCCTAAAAATACTAATGATTATTACTAACTTAATTAATACTAACTTACTTATTTCTAATTTACTAAAGTAAAATACACGAATCGTGACTCCCTGAAGGGACCGTAGATTTTCTATTAAATTAAAGTAGATTAATTTATACTATATAAAAAAAAATTCATTTATAAAAAAACTAATGAAATAAAAATCATTTGCAATATTTTAAATGTTCTTAATAAATATATTTTCTCAATAAGATGTTATGGGGAGTACGTGTCGTTAGCTAACGCAATCGAATGGAATTAAAATAATATTTTGAAGTAACCGATTGTTTCCAACAGCTGTTAAAAATAAAAACTCGATAGTTCGTTTCGCTCGCACACGTGGTCGTCAGTATGATAGAGCGAGAAAGAGAATTTCAATTAATTTTAAAGGCAGATGAAGCGGGTGGTATCTAATAGCCTCATTATCTATTCAAAACGATAAACTAATTACAAAACGTGTTTTCAAAATATTCCGATTTCGCATAATCAATTAGAGTGGTAAGGTGTCTAAAAATAATACAATACTTTAATTTATCGACAATTATTGGTAGCAATCTTCGACCGGATTTTGCACAACATCGTAGCAGCCAAAGGGATAATATTGGTCCGCGTACTATGTACGATAAACAGGTAGTATGCCCAAAATACTATAATTTTGAATTTTGGAAAAAAAATGTCAAAAGTACTAAAACTTTGATAAATTGGTGCAAAGTACTATAATTTCGAAAAATAAAAATTTGGTGATCTTGGGAAAAAATTGCTTGAAAAACGTAAAAAAATCTCTTGACTTTGGTTTAAAATGTTATTTATTGAATTCTTCGGTAAACATTTTTGGTCGGAAGAGGTAGTAGGTACCTAAATAAAAAGGGGTCTCGGAGTTTCTCAAATTCTCCATTTTATTCTATATTTTTTCCCCAAATACTATAATTTTGGAGGCTCTGTACTATAATTCCACTTTGAAAAGATGGCAACACTGAGTTTCAGTCTCTTCTTTTTTGAGTATTCACGTAAATTCACGTGTGAGTATGGCCTAAGCGCTTGGCCGTAGTGATCGGGCGCGTACGACGCGGAATAGGTGCGGGGACGGGCACGGGTAGAGTGTCCGTAGTAGCCCGCGCGCGTCCGGTCGTGTTCAGCATCAAATCAGGGATAGGAAACCATAAACACAGAAAAGTTTTTGCTGGAAAACTCAAAATGGTAAAACTTTGCAGCAAAATATGGGGCCAATGAAATCAATATGGAAAGCACTTTAACAGAAGAATTTTATAACTTATACAAGAAACTGCGGGAACAACCAGACAAGTTTTTCGAATAAGAGTAATATGAGCAAATATTTGATTAAGTATATTCTAATTGATTTAAGTTTGTTACTATTCTTTTCGAGTCATTTTTTGTGATCCGACTATCGCCTTTCGGCATCTTCAAACACCACCAATGGTGAATACACACTGTCATCTAATACAGTTAATTCCTGTTTATTTGGTAAATTTATATTTATGAATTTAAATTTCATCAAGTACCCTTGGTCGATTTTATAATTTGATTATATATTGGATAATAATATATAAGGAAACTAAGTTTAAAAATGACTTTTCGGTTCATATGGTGTGAATGTCGGTGTAGAGTACACGCTTCATAACTTTGTACCCCGGCTCTAGGATGGAAATGATGTACATACTTAACATATTCTAAAAATATTTTATTTTTATTATGTTTATATTTTTTTATTAAGGAAAACAAACAGTTACATAGATTACAAATATGTATAAAATAGACTAGAAAAAAGATATTGCAACCAGCAAAGTTTCCATATACTTAGATTATAATATAGTTAAGCCTAACAAGATATAAAGCAAGAGAGTAAGAACATAAAATACAGAGAAATTAGATAAAGAGATAAATGAGAAAGAATATTGAATAATTATAGACAAAAAAAAACATTTTTTAAGTACCTTTATAAATATAATTAAGATACGTATACAATATTATATGTGTGTAAAGAATTATTGAAATTTAAACATATTATTTTTACATAAGTATAATATTATCTATTTATTTATTTATTAAATCAAATATCATTTGATATAATTTTATGCGACGTAATAAGGCAAAGAGGCGTATCAGTGTATTAAAAAGTGCAAAGCTATAAAACGTATACCTATTTTATATCACTTCGCACTATCTATGCTTTGCGAAGATAATATCACAAATGCACCTGACGCCAGTGGCGCACCCAGGATTTAATATTGGGGGGCCCAAGGAGTAGAATGTAAATTACTCCCATAGGATCTTTTTCTTCTTCACAGCCTAATTTCTCGTTTATCGGTCTTTTCTCTATTGCACTCGGTATACCTATACCATGGTTCCCACATCCTGAAACGGGCCCTCAGGCTACGATATTTGGCGGGCCCCCTACCTACCGTTAAGATTAAAGGCAGTGTGAAAAACTACATTAACGTACTTCAAATTGTGTTTCAGTTCAAATTAAGGGTACTTATACAGTGAATTATTGGCTATTTTTAATACATCTACTTTAATAATAGAGCTGTCGAATATCGACACATAATAATCAAAAAATATATTGCACAATTATATAAGTAATTGAAAATGTTCATGGTCATGAAATATAATAGCGCCGCAGGCGACTTTTTTACTATTAAAGCTAATTTATGATGTGTGTTTATCTCACTTATCTGGTCAACCTGACATGCCGGGCCCCCCACAGCCCGGGCCCCCAGGCTAGAGCTCTGTCAGCCCTCGTCAGCCATGACCTACACCACTCCGGAATTCGGGTGGACACCGAGAATTTTTTGACAGTTCCATTAGGGATTGTGTTTCTAAAAAACCTGACATTAGTGTTTCGAAATTTTTGTGTTAGAAATTAAAATCTAAGAAATTTTTCTAAAAATGGTGCTGCAGAATTATTACAAATCATTTTTTTGCCGTGTCTTTATTTGTCTAAGCCCAAAGGTATAGTTTATTGGCTTTCAATTTCAATGTTTAAAATCATTCTGATAATTTTCATTTTAGGGGGGTGCCAGGGCCCCTTGGACCACCCCCTAGGTGCGCCACTGCCTGACGCGCGCGGTAAGCTCATGATGGTTTGATTGAGACACCCGCTGCTCTATCGTTTCCTGCATTGGCGCCCGTCCATTCAGTGCGGACATCTCTATGCGCGCAGTATGGGACAGTGCTGCCATGTCTACTGAAATTTCAGTAGATCTAAACTGATATTTTTTGATATCTTTGGCAATATACTGAATCTACTGATATTTTATGAAATCTACTGATATTTCTTCATTCTACAAAATTCCCAAATCTACTGATATTTTGTCGAATCTCTGAATTTTTTTTACACATTCTACTGAAATTTCAAATTTTGACTTGGCAACACTGGTATAGGAAGAGCCCACCGCATATTGTACGATCTTGCCTGCGCCAAGCTACACGCGCCAAAACAACACGCGCGAACATCCGTCCCCGCGCATTGTCTACGGACATATCGAGACGTGTTCATACGTTTGAGTTGCCCGCACTGCCGTCACCCCGCGCTCGCCAAACCACTACGTCCGAGCACTAAATATTAATATGAAAATGACAGATCCGCAATATAATAAAAAATTAGGTACCTACTATAATTTGGGCCGTCATCACTTTGACAAATCGTCTAGTCTATGGATCGTCAGAAGTTGTTTGACGTTTCATTTCAAACCATTACTGACGGTCCGAGAATGGTTTGATTTTCAGGAACAGTGAACCAAATGTCAAATCTCAAACCATTTCCGGTTTACTTTCATACAGACCTACAAAATATATTATGGAGACTGATAAGGGGGCGCTACTGTCGTAAACTACCCAATTACGACTCGTAACTGGCAAAATCAGACATTCGAATGACATTTTTCAATATGGCGTCTTTTGGTAGGTAGTTCGTAGTTTAATTTTTGGCCATTCTCCAGATAAGTTTTTAGGTCTATACAATTTGTTCGTATACTGTCTATGGTTTCTTTGTTTCGAATGGAACGAACAACGAACCTTAACAAACATAAAATAGCAACACTGGAATCTGGATCAATCAACAAGTGCAGTGAAGTTGTGAAGTGAATTATAAAAAATTGTTAACTATAATAATGGAATTAACAACAAATCGATTATTGTACGATAGGAACACCTCTCCTATATTTTTAAAACCGTCAATATGCGGATCGTTCAGCATTGGGGCTGCAAGAAACTACATCTCAGATAACTCGGAGCTAAAATTCTTACGGGGAAACCCTTGGAATGGGGCGTCAATCATGTATGATTTGAACTACAAAGCTGGGACGACAACCACTAAAAGAGGAGGAGATGAACGTCTAGAGTTCCTGTGCCACTACTTGAACAACAACCATGAACCCATTGATGTTTTCGCCAACTTTAAAGTGTCCATCGACGACGCGGTGTTCATTAATTACAGAGGTTTCTTCTCAGAAATATCAGCTTTCCCCTACGAGTTCGGGGAGCCTTGTCGAATATCTGTCAGCTTATTCAAGGGCGTGGTTTATATGCATACTTTGGATAATCCTCGCAAGAAATATCGCAGAGAAAATGAGAGCGAATTTGAAAAAAAATGTAAGGCGTGGGGGTACAAGTTCGAACAATATTTATTATCAGGTATGTATAGTATAAGTACTTTTTATTATTTTAAATAGTTGATACAGACCCACAAACTTATCTGTAGAATGGCCAAAAATGGACTACGAACTACCATAAGACGCCATTTTGAAAATGTCATTCGGATGTCAGATTTTGTCCAGTTACGAGTCTTGATTGGGTAGTTTTCGATAGTGGCTCCCCATCCCACTCTTCAGATAAGTTTGTTGGTCTGTAGGTACTGTGATTGTTACCCACTAATAAAACAAACCTTGGTTGGTAATTTTATAGTACCTACTCCATATCGTTTTTGTGATGGAGGTCTTTTTAGACCAATAACCAAACCAAAACCTAACCTATTAAAAGACAACCCAAAACATAACAACCTACCTATTTTTGGGTTACAATAATTTTATTGTAGGTTGGGTTTGATTTTTGGTCGCAAAAGACCTCGGATCACAAAAACGATATGGAGCATTATGAAATTACCCCGCCTTTTACGATGTGGAATCACATTAGAGTAGGGATGGACTATTTTTCAATTAGGTACTTTCAACACGTGTTTAAGTTTATCCCATTTGTTATACCAGTTCCCAGTAATTTTTGTGTTCTCCGATTGCACCATTTCATTAGTGCCACGGTCATGGCCCCCACAAGGGGGCAGGGGCTGATAGGGCTCTAGCCAAGGGGGCCCCGCATGGTAAGTCGATCAGATAAGTGAGATAAATACAATCACAAATTTGCTGTAACAGTAAAAAGAATGCGTTATTTTCCTCCAATTTTTCTTTTTAGATGAGTCGGATATTGAACCGAATCTGGAGATTCCGCTTGTTCAATCTGTAGAATTCAACTGCTTGTTTGAAGCCAAGTTGAACGATCACAGACTGATTTATGCAGCAGAAATGGATGGACTGCTGTGCGATGGAACAGATAAAATATCTAAAGAAGGTTTGACGATTGCAGATTTGAAGAAACACAAATTTGTGGAATTGAAAACTTGCAAAAATATCGTAGAAATGCGGCATACAACATCCTTTAAGTAAGTATTTATGGTTTGTTCTTCACATCGTCACCTGTGCTGCAATGGTCCGTATCACAGTTTCCCAAAAGTCTTCTGACCAGACTGCTTTGAAAACTTTCCTGGCTCTATTCGTTGGACATGACTACCTTAACTTGCCTTGGATTATGTAGGGTTCCCGAAATTCCCCACAGTCTTCGTAGCAGCGACCAAGGGTGGACGATGGTGGAAGATCCGACATAAATAGTGCACACTAAACTTAATCAGTCATACTTACTTGTTTTCATTGAACTATGAATACAATTTGCAATTGATGCTGATTAGTTTTTTTATATTAAGCCTTGCCTACTCCAAACAATAATCAATAAAAAACATTCTTCTATATATAAAATATCTAAAATTATGTCCATACATCATTTTAGATAAACAAATATTTTTTGACTATTATCTATTAATTATGGCTTGGATTAGGTAGGGTTTAATTGAATTTTCAGATATGTATTTATTTTCATTTAATTAAGAATACAACTTGCAGATGGTGTTGGTTAATTTTTAAAATTCAATTAAACTCTGCATACCGAATCATAATAAGTAATGTTTAAAAAATATTTGTCTAAAATTATGCCATTAAAAAAAAGTACGTAATTTTAGATGTTTTATAGACAAAATAATTAGTTAGCATGAATGTTAAAAAATATTCAAAACCATCTGCAATTAAATTTGTAGTGTTAATTCAATGTAAACAATCAAGTATGACTTACAAGGTTTACACTATTTTTGTCATATCTCCACAGCCGATCTCTACTATAATGGTTCGATAAGGCAGGGTTTAATTTAATTTTAAAAACTAACCAGCACCTTCTGCAATTTGTATTCTTAGTTCAATGAAGACTAATAAGTATGGCTGACAAAGTTTAGTGTGCATTATTTATGTCAAATCTTAACAGCCTACCTCCACCCTTCGCCAGTGCTTTGTAGTCCGTATCATTATTTCACTCTAGGTTCCAAATATTGCACTCTGTCAAATCAGAATCTTTCTGTCAAATGGGGCTAGGAACCAGCGGTGTAGAAAAATATACAGTATTCTATAGGCATGTCCAACTTCAAGTAGGCTGTGATCTACTATAGGTACATTGAAGCAATGACATATTAAATGGACAACTCACTTCATATCGGCGCGCACGAGAAATTGTACATGAAGTCATTCGCAGATGTATAGGTAGACGTCACGTGACCATAGACGTATCCATTTCCATTATGCGAGCGATACAAGCTCCGAGAATTTATAGTAATATAACCTTTATTGTAATGGCGTATTAGTGTCATTGCGTTAGAAACAGATTCTCGGTTACCTACAACTTCTCGGAGATTAGACGCAAGTGAGCCCACCGCATCACAGGCGTCTGTCCAATGGTTTCTGTCATTCAATTGCATTGAATAAACATTCATCAATATCTTAAAATGGCATTTTATCAATAATAAATAACACTAACACATGAAAAGTGATATCCCATCTTTCTTGGAGTGTCTAGTAGATTTTTTTTACAATTTTTAACTAGGCACATTGGCATTTTGTATGGGCAGACACAGCGGTGTCGCCAGACCGCTTGCAAGCAGAATGTTCATTTGAGCGTAGGATACCGATATTAAAATATGAATTTCGCCATCCGGCAGACCCGACACAAAGTGAGTGTCATTTTATTTTCCAGATGCTTCGTCCATATTAATGTCATTGCATTAAAGTTAATGGTCCCACCAAACCACAGCCACCCTGTACTACATCCAGTTTTAATTGAGCGTATTACGGAACCCTATGTTTGCTGTGTAAATGTCTCGGGAGCAGTTACCCAACACTTACGCTCCACACACCCAAGTCCATTTTTACAAGTTAAAAGTGCCCATTGGAGAAAGGAGCATATCAGTGGTGTGCGGTGGCTTTTGATTTTAGGGATGATTTCTAAAAAAAAGAATAACTTTAAAAAATCATGGTAAATAACATAACAAATTGTACGGTTATAATAATATAATATACGCTTAAGGCAATTGATTGATTATACAATTTAAATCAAAATGTTTCAATTTTACTAATATTTTATACATTTTAATTTGTTTGACACGCCTGGTCTCACTTTGTACTTTCAGATGTCCAATTTATTATTATTTCAGAAAATACAAAACATTGCCGTGGTGGTTGCAGTCATTCTTCGTGAACATAGAGACGATTGTGTGCGGCCACAGAAACGACGAAGGAATCGTCAGAAATGTCAAACTCTACACGGTATCAGATCTGCCGGATTATTCCAGGGTATTTTATTTACTTTTTATGTACAGTGATGGAGACATTGTGCCTTGCATAATTGATACAGTGTCACAATCGTTTAGCAATGACTCAATACAACGATCAGAACCTTGACTCAGGCACAGGGTGTCTGATCAATCAATCATACAGATCATCATCTTTCATTCACCCTCATTTATCATCCATAAACTGTGTATCCAGGTGTGGCGAACAGTGTGACTCAAAACAAACTAGTGCATGAGTGTATGACCCGTGACAGTGCGTGCCAGCCCTCAAATCATCATAAAGGTCAGTGCCTCTTGTTCATCACCCCCTTTCCCCATGTCCGGAATTACCAGCATCACCTTCCAATAATACAGTCCACTTGCAAAATGCTCAACCAGGTAGTCTAAACCAGTGGTTCTCGTTTTTACACCTGTGGACCGGTAAAAATAGGAGAAACGTTTCGGGGACCGTTACTGTGGAAAAAAACTATTTTACAACATAATCTAAAGAATTAAACACAGTGATATCTGTTTGAATAATTATGAAATACGAAGACACAAATTATCGTTATTACAGCGATTTTAGTAAGAGCTTCGCTCTACATTCAACATGTGTCGTTAAAAATCTGCGGCCTGTCCAGAAATACTGCCATACTAATATCTTGAGGCATAGAAAAAGTTAACTGTAAATTTGTGAAAATTAGTTTTAAAAAAATTCCCGTTGCATCTATGCTAGAATACTTGACAACCATGACTTCAATATTGTTTCGAAATGATGAAAATGAAAACAAATATGTTTGTATGTATGTATGTCGAATCTTAACAGCCTACCTCCACCATTCGCCACTGGGTGACACTACATACTGTAAACCAGGGGCCCTATGTTAGAACTTGCGAGTGCAAGCCGCCCGGTCAACATGACATCATATGACATCATTGTGACGTACTACCGGAGTGATAATAGCACTCGAGAAAATAACGCTGGTCAGACAGCGGCGTTATTCATTGTCACCATACACATATAGCTGTTTCATCATAATATCTACGGTGAGCACTGTGCGCTGGGCGGCATGCCTCGAGCGTGTATTGGCTGACGTCACAATTACGTCATGTTGTCGGTTGACACACGAGTCGATAGTTAGGAAATCGCGGTGCAGCACTGTCAAAATGTATCATCAATAATGTCACTTTCCTTGGCAATAAATGTCTACTTTGTATTTCAGGACTTTTGGAACCCCAACGTCTGTCTAAATTTCTTGGACAAGTTTTTAACGTTTGTGAAATCTTGCCTATCAAAAGAACTGCAGTGGAGACACGGACATCGCAAAGATGACATCAGGAACCTTCCCAAGATGGACTTACTCTTCGAAAGGGATCCGGGTGGGAATGTGAGATTGTGTACATCGAAGTATGAAGAAGATGAAATATCGGTCATACCGCAATGGTATGTGGATTTGTTCCCAAAATAACAATAGAAAGAGTCATTGGATATTCATCGGACATTCATCGGACATTTTGGAAGAATTTTTTGTAGACTTTTCAACTACTGTCATCCAATAGTCAGCTGACATGACAAATACGGCATATGGGCATGGATTCTTTTTATCATCGAGCCCACATTATTTTATTGCGGCTAATTAGTACTTATATAATTTACGATTACCTATATTCATTATTCTCATAACATATTTTTTTAATAATTTGTAATAAACCAAAATTATTATTTTTAATAAAAATATTTTTTTAATTAAATGGTCCTGTTTATTACTGTAAATGAAAATGTTTGCATGATTGAATGACATTCCTCACAAGAACTTCCATTGGGAACAGTTCGGGAGATGTGTCTGAGACTGTTTAAGACCACACGTTTTGACATGAGTCGAAAATGTGTATGCATGCAGAACTTATTAAAAACGTTCATCGAGTCATGCGGTTGGTGATTTAGTGCGATACATGTGAGGTGACCTCATTGTTGTTCTGGCTATTTCGACATATTTTGCTAACTGACTGTTCGTTTAAATGTTCAAAATGTGCTACGGGATGGGAACATCAGTCTGATAACATTTTAAATACCAGGTAAAAAGACATTTTCCCATAGCGGCAGCTTATTGTGACAGCACATGACATGATAATGTATTCGAACCTTTATTATCTTTGACTATACCCATTCATCAATTAGAGCAGTGGTTCCCAAAGTTGACTGGGCTCCGACCCATCTAACAAAAATTTCCAATCTTGGGACCCACCTCTTAGCTGTCTTAGAGAAAAGAGGACATAAATATTGGTAATGCTCAGATTCCCTAGTGGCGAGTCGTGGAACTACTTAATGCTGTCTTATTTGTTCTAATTGAAATAAAAAAAATATTTTTTTATAAGTGTTACCAATATGGATGAAAGACTGTTGAAATAAGAAACACAGCTTAAATAAAAAAAAAATATTACTTAAATACCTACACCTGCAAGGTTTTTTTACAAAGTTATTTCAATGGGAAGGATGTATTTGCTTCTTATTTTTCTTCATTACAGTTTTAGCATCAACTTCAACTTTAGTTACTTTTAATCGCAGTGAGTTTGATATATCCAATTTATTTCGGTATTTAGTTTTAATGTTAACCATAGCCAAAAATCCGACCTCACATAGATATGAGGTAGTAAAGAGGAGGAGGACTTTCATAGCTTCATCGAATAGGCAAGGATAATTATCAGCAACTGAGAGCCAGAATTTCGTTAACTGTTTACGATTGAAACTATTTTTCAGTGACGTATCTTCTGATAAATCAATGAGTTCTTCACTTGCTTTTGTTGACATACTAGTTGGTAAGTCGTCTTGAAATGGGTTACAAATCCAACGCAACGAATCAAACTTTTTCATCTCTTCCCCAAAATAGTCGTCAAAGTTATTGTGGTGGTTAATGACTGGAAATTTCAGACAGTACGTTCATCTTAGGCTGCACTTGGTTTTCAATAATAAAGGTTTCAAGTGTTTCAAAACAATCATACTTGCCATTCTCAATACAACTTTTCCACAACATAAGCTTTTTCATAATCCGTAACTTAAGTTTATTTCAATTTTTAGGAATTATAAATAGCTGAATGAAATATCAAATTTATCACTTCCTATTTTTTTGAATTCATGTATACAGTGGCGAGGGCCCACTCAATATTCGCTTGCGATCCACTGATGGGTCGCGACCCATAGTTTGGGAAACCATGAATTAGAAAACTGTTCCGCAACCTTTTCGGTATCGTGGACCCCTTACAATGTGTATGAAGTTTTGCGGATCCCCCTCCATGATAAAAATGTATCAATTGTTAAAACCACTTATCAAAAATTAACCTTTTTCCTCAAATAAGGAAACCAATGCGTCATCTTATAATGTCGTGGGTCCCAGGTTTGAATCCCGTATCTGGCAAAGTAAGTAAGTTGGCAAGTGGCAAACATCCATTTCTTGTAGAAACAAAAAACTGTTCATAAAAACTTCTGCTCTGTGGGGGCTCATTATCTTAATAAGGGGCTCGTTGCAATTGTGTTGCCGTTAATAGTTCCCCCAAAACATGAAAATAATAGTCTACGTTGCTAAAACTTTGGCAGCATGGTTGGTCGATATATCAAATATCGAACGCACTCAAAAATACGGCAATAATTCCTCTCTGCTCCATATGTGTCTCTGTTTGACCTGCTGTCGGCCTACTTCACCCCTAGCAACAAAACGTAGTAGTGACAGCCGTTTCGACAATACATTAGAATTTTTCGCCGTGTTATTATTAATAATTTATTATGGTGTTTTACAAATCATCAATTCACACTACTGAACGACAGGGTATTGGAGTTTATTAATGAGGTTTAGGTATTAAGGAAGCAGGTTTATTAAAAGCCTTAAATGGAGATGGGCTGGACACATAGCTCGAAGAAGAGACAATCGTTGGATAAATCTAGTCATCCAGTGGTATCCAAGAATTACAAAACGTCCGCAAGGTAGACCTAGAGGCCGCTAGATCGATGAAATGATAAAGTTCTGCGGAAGTACGTGGCAACGCAATGCACAAGACAGAGAAGTGGAAGCAGCTTGAAGAGGCCTTCATCCAGCAGTGGATAGATTCAGGCTGATGATGATGAATGAGGTTTATTTACGTCCTGAGCTATGGAACATGGAAGCCAAACTATAATATAATGATTCAAATATGAAAAGGTCAACACTGTCAAAGCTGCACAGACGTCTGGATCTGGAACAATGTGAACAATTGAAGAGTTGGATACCCTGAATAAATATCTAGTCTTCAGTTGCCCAACATCAAAGAGTGATTGGTAGTACTGTAGTAATCGGTCTTGCTTTCTTCATAAATAACTGTATCTACTTTCTTTCTCTTCGCACTAATTATATTTAACAAATACCTACCTACTCAAAATCAATTTTTGACATTCTTAATAAATAATTATCAATAACTAATTCCTAGATTATATTACTTATTGTTTCACGTTTGTTTAAGGGCGGACGTGCTCAGCGTGGGTCAAAATGGAGCTTTTTTTCTAAATATAATCTTTAAATTTTTGTCACTGGAAAAGTCAATAAGCTTATTGGACACACATTATCTTGAAAACACTTCTGAGAAAAAATATAACTAATGGAAAAAAATACGATACCCTGCAAGATCGAACCTACGTCTCGGGATTCGCGGCCACGCATATCGACCACAATGCTTAGGCGTCCTATCTAATTGCGACAAATTTTAACTAATGGCTCTTACAATACTCTCTGAAGCGCTTTCTAAATTGAGTTACTATTGGCAATCGGCTTATGTATTTGAAATCCAAGTAGGTATTAATTACAAACCGACGTCACGGATCACTCCAAGATTTTTTGTTGTAACTTACTTGAACTTACTAATAATTTAATTAACCATTTTTTTTTCGTCCGTGAATATTGAGAGGCGCAGGTTCAATTCCTGCTGGGTATTTTTATTAAAAAAGATTTTTTTTATTATTTATTTATATTTTCTCAATGCTTTTAAAATGTTCAATTAAAAAAAATGTTACATTCATAAATCTTGTGAATTATTCATGATGAAAAATAGTTAAGAGTGTACTTCAGTGAAATGGCAAATAATTTTCAACACCAGGTGCGACAAAATTTCTCACTAGTCGCCAATCGGCGACTGACAGTCGAAGTGTCTGCACGTCTATTTGTTTTGTCATGGCGTCGGATGAAAATATTCTTAAATCGTGTAAAGATGACTAAAAAACTTTACGTATAGAAAAAGAAAACATGTCAATGAATATACTGTTATTATTAGTAATATAACAATAAACATAACATTAAATGGACACATGTTGGATTTTTATGACAAACTAGCTGAAGTACCCGGCTTCGCATGGGGTCGCTTCGTGGTTATATTTATCTTAGATATTTGAAAAATAATAAGAGGTAATTATTTCTTTAATATTAAAATATCTGTGTAATACAATATGGCAATATGAAAATAAATATAATAGGAGTAAAGGTCAAACATAAGAACACTAAATTAAAATCGAATCCAAAATATGAAAACGTTATTAATGTTATAAATATGTAGTAAAAAAAAAATCAAAATTGGATGGAACAAACAAACAACAAACTTTGTATGTTATATAATAATAATTTAGAAACCGCACACAACTGACAAAAGTTTCATCGCAATCGGATGAATGGTATAGGAACGCATACGAATAGTAGAAGAAGATGATTTTCTAATTCAGAAACCTTCGTGGGCATGCGCATGACAACTCACCAAAGTTTCATTGCAATCGGATTAATGGTATAGGAACGCATACGAATAGAAGAAGAAGAAGATGGTTGTACTAATTCAAAAACCTTTGCGGGCTTGCGCACAACAACTGGTCAAAATTTCATCACAATCGGATGAATGGCATAAGAACGCATACAAATAGAAGAAGAAAAAGATGATTGTAGTAATTCAGAAACCTTTGCGGGCAAGGGCACAACAACTCACCAAAGTTTCATTGCAATCGGATGAATGGTATAGGAACGCATACGAATAGAAGAAGAAGAAGATGGTTGTACTAATTCAGTGCTCACAACAACTGGTCAAAATTTCATCGCAATCGGATGAATGGTATAAGAACGCATACAAATAGAAGAAGATAGAATAGAAGAAAAAGAAAATAGTTGTAACAATTCAGAGACCTTTGCGGCGTGAGCACAACAGTTGATCAAAATTTCATTGCAATCGGATGAATGGTATAGGAACGCATACGAATAGAAGATAGAATAGAAGAAGAAGATGGTTGTACCAATTCAGAAACCTTCGCGGGTGTTGGCACAATTACTGACGAAAAATTTGTTGCAATCGGATGAATGGAATAGAAACGCATACGAATAGAAGAATATAGAATAGAAGAAGAAGAAGAAGAAGATAGTTGTACTAATTCAAAAACCATTGCGGGTGTTACCACAACAACTGACGAAGGTTTCATCGCAATCGGATAAATGGTATAGGGACCATACGAATAAAAGAAGATAGAATGAAGAAGAAGAAGAAGATGGTTGTACTAATTCAGAAACCTTCGCGGGTGTAGGCACAATTACTAACGAAAATTTTATTGCAATCGGATGAATGGAATAGGAACGCATACGAATAGAAGAATATAGAATAGAAGAAGAAGAAGAA
The DNA here is from genome assembly GCF_057557595.1 of Rhyacophila brunnea. Taxonomy (NCBI): domain Eukaryota; kingdom Metazoa; phylum Arthropoda; class Insecta; order Trichoptera; family Rhyacophilidae; genus Rhyacophila; species Rhyacophila brunnea. Next base: position 20,377,561 of record NW_028232904.1, on the reverse strand, counting down.
GAAGAAGATGGTTGTACTAATTCAAAAACCATTGCGGGTGTTACCACAACAACTGATGAAGGTTTCATCGCAATCGGATGAATGGTATAGGGACCATACGAATAAAAGAAGATAGAATGAAGAAGAAGAAGAAGATGATGATTTTTCTAATTCAGAAACCTTTATAGGTGTGCATACAACCACTTACCAAAATTTCATTGCAATCGGATGAATGGTATAGGAACCATACGAATAAAAGAAAATATAATGAAGAAGAAGAAGATGATGATTCTTCTAATTCAGAAACCTTTATGGGTATGCATACAACCACTTACCAAAATTTCATTGCAATCGGATGAATGGTATAGGAACGCATACGGGACAGACACACAGACAGACAGACATACAGACAGACAGACATTCATTTTTATATATTAGTATAGCCTATACTCTTCCCGCAAGTGCAAGCAATAAGTTTACAAAGTTTTATCGCAATCGGATGAACGGTATGGCTGCGCATTAAATACGAACAAACAAACACACAAATATTAATTTTTATATATTAGATTATATTTCGTTCAGCACGCGTCATTTGCACATCGTCTAGCCACGATCTTTTTAGACCATGCCTCAACTGACGTATAGCCTAAATGAAAGCTTATTATCGAATTGATTCCCGAAGGAATTAAAAATCCATGAGTTATTTTCGTACATATCCCATTGTTACAGAAAAATTATCCTGAATTTTTTTTTTGAGTGTTTCCAAGTGTGTTATTATTATATTATGTATAATCGGTCTTATTTTTATTAAAAATGAAACTTATCATTATTTTTTCATGGTTTTACAAATTGGATGTTTATATAATATTTGACGAAAATACCAATCAGACAGCAGCGATGGGTGGAGGTTGGCTGATAAGTTTCCACATACATAGTACACACTGAACTTTATCATACTTATTTGTTTTCATTAAACTAATAATACAATTGGCAGATGGTGCTGATTAGTTTTTTTTTAAATTCAATTAAACCCTGCATTAACCATAATAGTTTATGTATACGATCCGCCAAAAACAGTGCACACTTTTTCAGTCATACTTATTTGTTTTCGTTGAATTAAGAATACATATTACTGATGGCGTTGGTCAGTTTTTTTAAATTCATTAAGCCCTGCCTAATCAAACCATAATCGATAAAAAACATTCTTCTATCTATAAAATATCTAAAATTATGCAATTAAACCATACATCATTTTAGATAAACAAATATTTTTTGACTATTATCTACTATGGCTTGGTTTAGGCAGGGTTTAATTGAATTTTAAAAACTAACAATAATACCATCTACTGTCGAACAAGATCTTGTCAACGTGTTAAACTGTGAACTAATAAGTCCCTCCTGTTTTTAACCACACTTCGACTGCAACGACTTCCGTTTATCGACGAGTTGTCCACGTGTTAAAACTGTGAACTAACAAGCCCTCCTATTTAGTTAATCGCACTTCGACTACAGCGACTTCCGGTTATTGCCTAGATCTTCTTGTCGGACAGTACACATTGTAGACTTAGTTTAATGAAAACAAATAAGTACGTATGACTGACAAAATTTTGTGTGCACTATTTATGTCGGATCTCAACAGTCTACCTCCACCCTTCGCCACTGCAATCAGATCTTTGTTACATTAAACATATGTAGTGCACTTTTAAGTCTCCGTCATGGTTCTGGAAACAGATCGACATACCATTGCGGTATTACAGATATGTCTTCATCAGACGGCTGCACGCACAGTTTAACGTTACACTTTGGATCTCTCTCAAAGAGCAGGTCCAACTTGGGGAGATTACTGATGTCGTCCGTGCACTCGCCGTGTCTCTGCTGCAACTCCTGAACCAGGCACTTCTTGACGAATGTTAAAAAACTGTCGCAGAAGTTAATGCAGACGTTGGGATGCCAGAATGTCTGAAAAATAAATATGGCTGATGATCAACTCTATAAAAAGGTGTCTATGTAATATTACATAAAATCTTCTTTTCAACAATCTACTATAGAAATTTGTACCTATACAATTGGATGGTTTTCTCCTTTTACAGAACACATAATCTTTTAATAATGTCCACTTAAAAATACTGAAACATGAAACAAGTGAAACAAAAAATCACAGGGTTTCGATAAATAAAACATAATAATATTATGATTTTCTTTAAAGATAACATAATATATTTCTATGAATTAATATTATGTATTCTTTTAATATACATTGATGGTTCAGTTTAGTGCAAAGATATTGTATGTTTAGTTTTTGTCGAACATGAGTTAACATACACAAAATGTTCGTCTTGTGTCGTATCTTTATGCTGTAAAAATATTGTACGTTCAAACAGGATATTTGAGAAGATATTGTATCATTCAAATGCATAATAATACAGTACTCTCTCAGTCATCCGTCACCCCGAAAATCAGACAAGTGTCCAATTAGTGAAAGCGGCGGATTATAATGCATACATACAAAATAAATAATACAGGTATTTGGGAAATTTGTACTAGAAAATTACGGTTTTATTTATTCATAATTAAAATCAAGTAGGTATTTCCTAAATTATACATATTTATAAACTAAGTTTATTAACTAAATATTAAACAGTAAATCACTTGACACAACCAGTTGTTCAGTGAGGCGGATATTCTTGAATGGCTTAGGATTCCTGACTTTCGCTATGATCAAAAGCTTCAGTTTGTGTGTCCCGGTTGCATTGGAGCGCGGCATATTTGTGATGCGGTCCTTGGGCACTTTCCTCTCTGGTACATTACTTTCTTCGCGATGAATGTACGTTTTACGAAGTACAAGTTTCCAAAATAAACCCGTCTCATCCGCGTTGTATACTTGTACGCGGCGGACTACTGAATTTGACAGTCGACTTATAGAGCTTGATTTTGTGCTTTCAACTAGTAAAAATAGCGGCGGATTATAGTAGTTGTCGACTAATCGAGCGGCGGATTACTGAGAGTGTACTGTATGTCCATTTCACCAATATTTTTCATGCAAAAAAGTTGTAATATGTAAAATACAATAATTTAACATAGAAGTTCAACACAGTGTGTAAATATATTGCATGTCCGTACGTGCAACACTTTTGCATGAAAACATTTGTTTTACGCAATGACAACACTGCACATACCGTTATAATTATAAATTTTAACCTTTTGGCTGCTGTAAAAAAGGCCTTGGCAGTACCTAACAGGCCAAATATAATTAATTTGCGAAAAAAAAAATTAAAAAACTACGACATCTCTAAAATCTCACTTGTAACACTGACACTGACAAAATTCAAGGTAAATCGATGATACAGTCATTAACTAATATGGTAAAATGTTTTAAGAACATTCCGATAGATGTCAGTATGTGTCCTATTTTGAAATTATTTGTTTTGACCAAATTATTAGTATTACCGAGATATCTCGTATCTGGCATAGCAAACTTGGACCATTCGACGAGATATCTAATATCTGGCAGTGATTGCAGTTAGGCAGTGACAATCCATGTCTGCAAAACAATCCAAATATTATGTGGATTGCCCCAAGCGTCAGTTTCAGTTAGGGATTGCAATACCGAATGAAAATATCAATACCGGTTTTTCGGTATTTCTTATTGAATACCGGTATTCGTTGAAACATAAAAAAGTACTTATCAGTAAATATAGCTATTAAAATCTATTTAAGTATTAGGATCATTATTTTATAGGAAAAACCTACATCCCCACATTTATTATGTTGACATTTAAAATATGTACTATTCATAATACCTATTGTAGAATTGGTGATTTTTACAAATAATTTGAATAAATTGATAATTTTAAGTAGTAGCGACCTCCCGGTTAAAAACGAACTACGTTATGTCAAAATAGTCGCTAGCTTGTTGGCTTCTCAGCGAAAGGAAAGTTTTGTGTGTCATCGTCACAATCGCAGTAGCTGAATCGCCTGTTTTTAAATTCGCCAACAAACAGCTCGTAAAGTAGCTCAATGTAATTGACGCATTAGACATGCAAATCGGTGCGTTTGCAGGAAATGCTTCTTCAATTCAACGCTCGTACAGTCATCAATAATTTTATTATAGAATAATAAAATTGAACATTTGACACGGATGTTTTCTATTTCGAAATAATATTATGTTAATTTATGGTGACAATTTTATAAATAGGTATATTTGATGGATTTTGTTTTTTTACCATGCCAACTTTGTTAACCCAACCAGGCAATACAGTACAAAGCAATGTAGAAATAGCATTCAATTTTCAAAAAGGTAAACGAGTATGGTTTTTAATATCGAAAATTCCGGTATTTTCGATTTTCAAAACCGGTAATTGCAATCCCTAGTTTCGGTGTTCAGATAACTTCTCCATTGAAACTCAAAATATATTCTGAATGGTGAATATTATGTTAATTTATAACAACAAAAAATCAAAAGAGAATCTGTTAATTTTTATCTACCAAAGGTAGTCATTGTTTTAAATCCCCCCTTGATTGTGAGGTATATGTTTTGGAAACAGTTGTAAGAACCCGAAATTTTGCAATCAACGGGGGATTTCAAATAAAAAACATGTGTGAAAACATAATCCAACAAAATAAAATCTCTCTACACAGCAAAAGTTTCGTGGAACTGCTATATTAAAAGTGCATTTACAATTTTTACCTTGCTCATTCTCGGTAACTCGGACACATTATAATAATTTAGTTCGTTGACAATTCCTTTGTCATCTCTGAAGCCACACAATATTGTTTTACCGCCAACGAACAATGATTGGAGCCACCATTTTATTGCCGTGCACCTCCTAAAATCATAACAATATTAAATAAATAATTATGTAGTAGGTACATACTTTCATTGTGTGGTTTTTAGTCTAACAAAGAAATTTAATATACTTGTGGTTGTGGTTACATAATATAAATTGTACTTAGCAGTGGCGAAGGGTGGAAACAGGCGGTGAAGATCAGACATAAATAGTGCACACTAAACTTTGTCAGTCATTCTTATTTATTTTCATTGAACTAAGACTACAGTTAATTGCAGATGGTGTTGGTTAGAGAGATAATTAATTTTTGAAATGCGTCATTGCATTTTATTATTATTTTTAACACCACCCTTCACCACTGCCATCACCTGAATAGGAATTAATAAAATGGCTAACTACTGCTCCTCGTAAAACTGTTTGCAAATCATATTTATTACCTACCGGAACTTATAACGGCGCGTCGACGTTTTAATATGTTGTAATGTTTTCAATTCAACAAATTTGCAATTCCTTAGGATTTCAGGGGTCAATTCTGACTTTGATACATCATCCGATTTATTGCACAACAGTCCATCCATTTCAGCGGCATATATAAGTCTATGGTTGTTCAATTTCGTTTCATAGACACAACAGAAATCGCCAGACTCGTTCAAAGACGACTCCATACTCGGTTCTGTATTTGACTTGTCTAAAAAGAATACATGGACGACATCAGTATACATGTGTTTTTATAATTAGGTACCAAATTATAATGTAAGTGGTAATTACTTTTCAAACCACTATAAAGCAAACCCTACGGCCTGCACTGTCAATCAGCCCCCCCGCAAGGGGGGCTGATAGGGCTCTAAGCTGGGTACTCGGGTATAGAAGGAGCTCACCGTGGCAGGTCGACCAACTAAGTGAGATTAACACACATCACAAATTTACTCTAATAGTCGCTACTTTACTTTAGGACAGTTTAAATATGTGGTTGTGCATTGCAATTTGATGATGGATATACCGTACACTCTCAGTAATCCGCCGCTCGATTAGTCGACAACTACTATAATCCACCGGTATTTTTACTAGTTGAAAGCACAAAATCAAGCTCTATAAGTCGATTGTCAAATTCAGTAGTCCGCCGCGTACAAGTATACAACGCAGATGAGACGGGTTTATTTTGGAAACTTGTACTTCGTAAAACGTACATTCATCGCGAAGAAAGTAATGTACCAGAGAGGAAAGTGCCCAAGGACCGCATCACAAATATGCCGTGCTCCAATGCAACCGGGACACACAAACTGAAACTTTTGGTCATAGGGAAAGCCAGGAATCTTAAGCCATTCAAGAATATCTGCCTCACTGAACAACTGGTTGTACCAAGTGATTTACTGTTTAATATTTAGTTAATAAACTTAGTTTATAAATATGTATAATTTAGTAAATACTTGATTTTGATTATAAATAAAACCGTAATTTTTTAGTACAAATTTCTCAAAAAAACCATTTTATGAAATACTTACCTGTTTTAATTTTTACCATATTTTGTATATAATATCGTCACTGTTCTGGCAGAAGACACTAAATCGAAAAAATGACATATTGAGTTAGTTATACCAAAATGTTCCTTATTTCAAACTTTAGCTTCTGGAAACGTTCTTAAATAAACAGTCTTTATTTTAAAGTCATCCTTTTTACGATTACTTAATAAACTCACATGATAGACCCCTTCAAACATTTTAACAACTTCAAAGTCAAATTACTCAAAACTAGTATTCTCCAGTTAGTGAGTTCTGCCAGAACAGAGACGATATGCACTATAATCCGCCGCTTTCACTAATTGGACACTTGTCTGGTTTTTGGGGTGGCGGATTACTGAGAGACTACTGTACTTTATTACGTGTACTATTTGTGGATAGAAACTTCAGAGCAAATAATCAGAGCCTACATACCTGACAATAAATACTGTCCGAACTTGAACCCCCATGCACACCATTTCGATTCCTTTTCGTCAGGTTTCTCTCGGCGTTGTTTCTTGTTAAGATGATCCAGTATATGCATGTAGATCGCGCCTCTAAATAGGCTGACAGATATATGAGTAGGCTCCGTAAATGTATATGGGATAGACGACATCTCTCTGAGAACGCCTCTATAACTAATAAATGGGGTATATTCCAAGGATACTGGAGATTTGTCGAAAACATTTATCGGTTCCTGATAGTCACGCAGATAGTGACACAAGAACTCGAGCCTCTCTTCCTTTTGTATGCTGGCTATTGTTTTTACGACGTTGCGATTCAAATCATAGCTTGAGTCAGAATCTGGCAAGCCGCGCAAGAACTTCAATTGGGAATTGTCAGAGATATAGTTCCTTGCAGGTCCTATGCTGAAAGTTCCACAAATTTTCGGCCTCCCAAAATTGATAAAGTCATCGCTTTTGTAAGTCTCAGAATCTGTAGTTAATTCCATGGCTGTCCTAAATCTAAATATTGTTATTATGTGCTGACAACCATTAGTTTTGCCTAGTTTGTGACAGCTACGTTCATGTTACGTTTATTCAATTGTTTTTGACTTCATCTGCGGTGTTGTCAGTAAATGGTAATTTATTGTTACCTGATTAATAAATTATTGATTGTTTTTAAAAATTTATCGATTGGATCTAATGTTTAAAAAATATTAGGAATCTTAATAAAATTTTTCCTGATGAAAAGATGCTTACGGAAACAATAATAATATTATAATCATCCGTATGTGACGTCACAAAATTTTCAAACCGTTTTTTTCACAGGAACACCCGTCTGGATTGATTTCTTACTTCGGTGCTACCAGATAGAAGAAAATTGCGTAGGTACGTCAGTAGTATTAAATTTAATAAAATACTAATTGTGGAAATATCTTAATTTAAACATATTGTAGAGTGAGAAATTTTTTAAATTATGATTAGTTTTTTAGACCGAATAATTGCATTTAATTTTGGTAATCAATTTATTGGTATTATAACACAACGATACATTTAATTGATATATTTTCTTTGATTTTATTATAGTTAGTAAAACAATAATTAATAATGTACCTATTTAAAATATAATTTATGTCATATTTATTTTTACACAAAATAATTATGTATTACTATCATAGATAATATTTCTATCATTGACATAGACAACAGAACAACTGTCATCTAATATGTCAAAACGTTGAATAATAATATCGTCAAATCTCTCAAACACAAACTAATTTCGAAGTACTTAACATATCATAATAAACAAATGTCGATAAATAAAATCAAATTATAATGGAGTTGAATACGGATCCTAGATCGTATAGAAGCGACGAGGCCCCTTATTTTGCGAAGCCAAAAATTTGTGGATCGTTCAGCGTAGGACCGACAAGGAACTATCTCCCAGACAATTCCCAATTGAAATTCCTCCGTGGTATACCGCCAGATTCTAAAACCAGATACGACTTGAATTACAATGCAGAGAAAACAATCGCTAGGATAAAAAACGAAGAGCGCCTAGAGTTTTTGTGCCACTATCTGCGCGATTATCAGAAACCGATTAACGTTTTCGACACATCGAAAGTGTCTCTCAAAGATGCGCCATTTATTAATTACAGAGGATTCCTGAGAGAGATATCTGCTTTCCCGTATCAGTTTCAAGATCCCTGTCGTATATCTGTCAGTTTATTTCGGGGTGTGATATACATGCATACTTTGGACAACCCTGATAAGAAACATCGCAGAGAGAATCCGAGCGATTGGGAAGCCAAATGTTGCGCGTGGGGTTACAAATTCGAACAGTATCTGCTGTCAGGTATGTACAAATACTACTTTGTCAACTTCGACTATAAGAGCTGACAAAATTGTTAGGGAACGGCTTCATCGGGAAGCCTTAGCCCAACACAGCAACGCAAAGGTGGAGGGAGCGTCGTATGCCAACTGCCGCGGCAATAATGAACTCTAAATCAAAATACTATTTGACACTGTTTAATTTATTTTAACATCATTCACATCGACAATCATCATGAGAGCTACGTCAGACAGATGGTCCAGCCTTCTCCGAACAAAGGGCTCACAAGATATTTAAATTCTTAACATGCATTTTGTTACTGTCTTTACTTGCTAGTTCTGATGCTCCTTTGAAGGTAACTATAATGATACAATGGTTAGGCCCAGTCTTATTAATACATTGATAGATTATATAGATTAATTACTAGACATAATATTATTCCATTACAAAATGTCGACTCACATTATGGTTAGAAGTCTGTGGCTTTGTTGACAAAACCTATGTATGCATTTCTCAGTGTTTTACGTGATTCATCATCATTAGCAGATGGTGCGATTTGACTTATTCGCTTCCAAGGTACTGTTGCACATGCACTCGTGGCATGTCACCTCTCGCGCTCAAAACGCAAGCGCTCACCATACTCTCGAGTTTGTAGCTATAACAATTATTGTTGTGTCTACGTGTTAAATGCTGTCTAGTATAGGAAACTCACCAACTGGCCGAAGTAAGTAATATGTATTATAGCTTGTCTAGCAATAAAGCAATCTACCTTGTCAAGTTGGTAGTTGTGCATACAGAGAAAGGCCGACCATATTCAGGCCGGTGCATGAAGTTGTGAATTTCGCTCGTAGTGCTTATTCTTCAAAGGCGTAATGGTTAACTGTCTATAGAAAATAATGATTGTTATTAAAAATGGTAGTAAATATTAATTAAATTGAACTAAATATTCAACCGAAAATCTTCATTTACTGCGAACAAATTACCGCATTGCATTCATAGATAATTAATAAATAGCCATTGTGACTCGCAATTCAGTGCCCCGACCTGAATATAGTCAGCCTTGGTACAGAATATTCTCAAAAAATTTCAAATCTGCCATGGCTTCCACGATAATAAGGCAATAAATTTTTTATTATGTTTAGTTAATTTATCATCGCTTACTAACCCTTAGCAGTGACATCTCATGTAGGTAGACAGACTATGCATTGCTTAGGCGTGGCAAATTAAAGAAGGAATATTAATGATTTTGAGAGTAAATTTGGTGAGAACAAATGATGCTAATCAAAGTGGTTGTGGCATATCCACATTTTATGCATGTTTCGTTTAAAATAGTAACACAAAAATAATAGACTTTAGTGGGTGATTTATTTATACAATATACGGTTACTCTGAGCCTCTGTAAGTTGTACAGCCTCCATATACTGAGCTTCAAGAATGGGTGTTTCCGGCGGAATAACTGTAGGAGTAACGGGGAGATAAGAGAGCAGACCGAGCAGCCTCTCATTACGCTGAGGGTGAAGAGGCGACGTTGGACCTCGCTCGGTCACATGCTCAACTTGGTTTACCTGTTCTTTAAGCCGTCTGGATTCTGGCATCTTGATGGCTGCTAAATACTATCCGCAGAGTTTACAAGGTAAAGCTACGGGATGCGGGAAAACTGGTGAGCGACAGGGATTCTTGGAGGCACCGTGTGGTGTGCATATGCTCTAACTGAAGATCGGACATAGTCGAAGATGATTAATATAAATTTAACAATACAATAATTAGTATTTTTAAATTTACCTCTCTGTATCCATTTATCTTTTTTTAAATGTGTCAACGATTCCACCAAACAAGAAGGGTTTGGAATCACTGTGTTACATACACTCAAAATTGTTTCGTTAATGTCATTTTGACTTGATACAATCTTTAAAAAAGCAATATAAATTAATCTATGTCAATTATTCTTTTTTAGACGAGTCAAATACAAAACCAGATCTGGAGTCATCTTTGAATGAGTCGGAAGAGTTTTCTTGTGTCTATGAAACGAAATTGAAAAACCATAGACTTATTTATGCTGCTGAGATGGATGGACTGTTGTGTAACGAATCGGATAACTTATCCAAGAACGATTTAACAGCTGAAGACTTGAGAAATTACAAATTTGTAGAATTAAAAACTTCCAGGCATATTACCGAGAGGCGACATGATATCACATTCAGGTTGGTGATAATCATTTTTTATGGTAATACTCCGGTAGATCTATTCGAAATATGTAACACTGTACTGACTTTTCGTTATTTTTTCTGTTAACCCCATTGTGTTAACATGTTGTCGCTATAGGATTGGTTTGTCGAATATCCGTTTTCGTCGAAATCGACCTTTTAATGCAGAATGATTTTTTGTATCAAAATGGACCAGAACCATCCTTTTCGAAAACGCTACTGCAGCGCATTACACTGCCTTTACCCTTAGCGATAGGTAGGGGGGCCCGCCAAACATCTTAGCCTGGGGGCCCGCTTCAAGATGTGGGGGCCATGCCTAGGATAATGAAATTTGTTTTTCATCTCCTGAACATTTGACATTATTGGTCTATTCGACAAACCAATCGTACAGCAATGATAAGTCTTCAAATTTATTATACTACTTATATTAAAACACTCATCGAACGAAAATATTAAGTTATTATTACAGTAAAATTTGATCAGAGCAGCTTTTTCAATGCTGCAATTTTGCTCAGGTCATTGTAATACATAATATGGAATAATCGTATAGATTCCGATTATGATACAGGTACCTAATCCCACGTTCATTGCGACCCCGGCGAATACGAATTCACTATATCATGATTCATTTGTAATAATATATTTTTGTCTCGCACTTGTTTAAACTTGTGCCATGTACCATGAATTGTCATTATGAGTGGAATCACGCGGATACGATCAGATTATTCTGCAGGTATCGTCATTTTCGCCGGCAGGTATCAACAGGCCGAGCGGGGTAAACTATCTAGAATAGATTAAATAAATGTTATTTTATCAGTTTATTGATAAAGTGTTTTCATATTTTCATTTGTTTCATTTTTGATTTCAAATTTCGATTATCACGACTATGACGAAAACGTATCCCCCACAATCAACAGGGGGATTACCTGTACATATCCGCTTAATTACATCCATGACAAGGTACATTGATTACCATTGTAATTTGTATTATTATTTTAATTTAATAAAACGCAAATATTTATAGCACTTTTTCCACTTTTATTAATTAAATCTGGACCGGTTTCGTCCGCCTCAGAGGGACATTTTCAACTAAAGGTCAGTTGAAAATGCCCCTCTGAGGCTGATGAAACCGTCCAGATTTCATTAATAAAAGTGGAAAAGGTACTACAATAATTTGCATTTTATTAAATTAAAGTAATAATACAATGCATTTCCACCATGAATTGACAGTAAGTTACAAGAAAAGGAATTGTGATTTGTTTAAAATGTTTTGCATAAAATGATGCAGCATTTAATTGAATTTTAAAAACTAACAAACACTATCTACAATTTGTAATCTTAGCCGGCTCGCACATCTAAACTCGTCTCATCTGACGTAGTTATTATTCACAAAACACATATTACCTAATGGAGCTCTGCACACTGCTGAAATGCGACATTTTAGTTAACTAGCAACAAATTTCACACGACTCGCAACGCAGGTCGCTCGCCGTCTGTGTTGCGGTTACGCATGCGCAAACCGCTACGGGTCAGCCATTTTAATTCAAACGGCACCGGTCGCCGTATCCTATAAAATGACAGACGAGTGCACCAATATGTACTTCGTCCAACATATGATTATACGAGGAGAGACCACTTCAGAAGATTTTTGCGTTCAATACATAATAACTGTGTCTGATGGCATCTTTGTGCAATGACGTTTCGAGAGGTTGCGATAGTCCCTTTCGCTAGGTTCCTATGTGTGCGGCTGGATATACAACATGATTGCAACATTCCTACAAGGTTTGATTTATGGCTGTGTCGCAGATGGGATGAGTTTAGATGTGCGAGCCGGTTTAGTTCAATGAAAACAAATACATATTATGACTGACAAAGTTTAGTGTGCTCTACTTATGTCGGATCTTAACAGGCTACCTCCACCATTTGCCACTGATGTACATATATTACGGTAAATATACAACTTATCAAGTTATAAAAGTTGATCAAACATATTTATGGACATATTTTTGTTTTTGCGGTTTCAGGAGACACAAGGTATTGGCATGGTGGCTTCAGTCATATTTTGCCGGCGTGGAAACAATACTGTGTGGCTACAGAGACGATGAAGGAATCGTTACGGAACTGAAATCGTTCAATATGTTCGATTTACCTAAAAGTGGCAGGGTAAAATTTATAAATATACTTTTAATATTATTCTATAGCTGCAATGGGGATGTCTGGGCGGTTACATGTAAATTGTGCGTCACCGTGAGCTTTCTTATCGGAAAGGGATGAACGTATACTATAACAGTTTCCAATTTATTAGATTCAATATCATCACCGTAGATGTCAAGGGAGCCAAGCCACAAATTTGACAAAAATGAGTAAAGTACACAAAAGCATTTTAAAATCATCAAAGATGCAGTGGTCAATGGATTTAAGCCACAAAACTCTTTTGACTACATTTTTTGTACATTTCAATATTCAGTGGTCAAGAGATATAACACACATAACTTCTAAGATACTATTTTTTTTAGTTATTTGTACAAATTAATAAAAAGATAACACCACAAAGTATATTCTACGTTAAAAGTTTCACCGTTATATCTTTAAAAACAAAAAAGTTCAATAAAAAAATGTTGCTTTTTTTTGTCACATATAATCTTTGCGCGCCTGTTTCTCACGATTATAATTTTGTGGACTGGCTCCCTTGACATCTTCGGCGACGATATGAATATTAATTCAATTTTCATTGCTGATTGTGGCAAAATTCATGAATTCAAGAATGAAAACCTAACCTAACCTAACAATCCAGTATATCGGCTATTTACAAAATTTGTTTGCTACTGGCTTCCTGTAAAGTGTAAACCGACAAGAACTGTGTTTTATTTAGACATGAATTTTATGTCAGTACTATACGACCCAAAGAGGTTGGACGGTCTTTAATATACGGCCATATATTTCCCGTACAACATTTCATGGTGTGTGTGATACGGCGAACTGCATACGTACAAGTTTTCGGACACGACGATTTACATAAGCTTAACTATGCATATGGATTTTAGTATTGCGAAAAAATTGTTAATTGAAACTGAGAACGGTATGCAATCGTAAACGAATTAACTATATTGTGTTTAAATTTGGTGGCAGTACTGAGAAGCAACACGATAGTATAACGTTTCATAGTTAAGTTGATAATAATAAAATCGAGGTTCTACTGTGCGTTATACGCAAGAAACACGGCTTCACTTTGCCGAAAAATAGGCGCTCTCTACATATCATTACTCTGAGTTCGTCAGGAATTTATAGGGTTTAACAGTAACCATTTTGATTTCCAGCAATTCTGGCATGCCAACGTCTGTATGAACTTCTGCGATGAGTTTTTAACATTCGTTAAGAAGTGCCTGGCTCAAGAGTTGCAGCGTAGACACGGCAACTGCCTAGACGACATCAGAAATCTTCCCAAGGTGGACCTGCTCTTTGAGAGAAATCCAAAAAGAAGCGTTAAACTGCGTACGCAGTCGACTGATGAAGACATATCTGTAATACCGCAGTGGTATGTCGATCTGTTTCCAAAAGTATAACGAAGAATTTAATTGTATTATTTATTTTTAATGTGACAAAGACCATCTCGTTGGCTAAATGTGTATTTTTCATCAAATTTATAATTTTAATAGTAATATTAATTTATTGTTAATGAACATCCATAATTTGGAACAAAATAAATATTTTTCCAGTACCAAGCGGGATTCAAACCTGCATGTTTTACCAATTGAGCAATCCCCACCATACTAATCACACTGAAATTTACTAACCATGTGTCTGAGGTGTTGTAATCTCAATATTGGTGAGTTTTCCACAGCAAAATGTTTATTGAATGCTGTTAACAATGAATTTGTGGTTTATACTAATTTCTCAGATGGCAACTGTAAATGTTAAAGTTGTTATTAATTATATTGAGATGCACTTTGCATACTGTCACGGCGACAAATTTAGTCTATGGTTTTGTCATTTTGCAGAATATTTTGAACGAACACGATCTCTGTAAATTCAATAATATTTTGAACAGAACCCAACCTGCAGACCATAGATAATAGACACCATAGAAGAAAATAGTCAACATTCTTATAGAAAATACATAGTGCCAACTGCTAAAAACATAAAACACACGATTTTGACATGAGTCGAAAATATGTTGGCATGTTGAAAATAATAAAAAACATTTATTGAGTCATGCAGGTGTCGATGCAGTGCGGTACAACGTGAGGTGACCTCATTGTTGTTCTGGTGATTTTGCTAACTGACAATGTTCATATAAAGGTTTAAAATGTGCTAAAACATTTTAAACACCAAGAAAAACGACATTACACATTTTTTTTTCCGTAGCGGCAGCTTACTGTGACGTCACGTGATAGTACGCGACGTGCGGCATAATATAATCACAACTTTACTGGTAATTACATAATTTAGCAATTGATGTAAGTGACCCTCTTCTTGTTGGCTAATTGACATTTGTATAATATATTTTTTTTAATTTTATATACCTAATATAGAAATACATCATTGAAGGCGTCCCCCGAAAGGGGTCTATATGCAAAAACAAAATTGTTCAGTAGAGGACAAAACCGTTTTATTCGATCATGCGGACTTTTGCAGTATATCTGTGATAATAATTATGTTCATGAAAGCACTCTTTAACATTGACAAAAATATATTTTTTTTTATTTTGGATAATAAAATAAATCATATAGAGCCCTCTTCTACGGTAAGCATTTTAGTATTGCTGATATCTCAAAAACTGTGGCAGATAAAATAATAAAACTTTCCAATAACGTGAGCTATATAGACTAATAATTATATAGACCCGTTTTAGTCAATAAAATCACTTTTTGACATGATGTATTATATAGACCCCTTTTCGGGGGACGCCTTCAATTATTGTTAAAAGCTCAATAATTATTGTATTCAGTTTATTCAATTGAGTTGCATCTCAATCATTAGTCCTCATCACTATAGCTGGCCATACACAGCGAGTTTGACCTCCAGGTTAAGCCTACACTGTACGTTAGTGGGCATGCCACAGATCGGTCCAGACTGCCCCATTAATAAATTCTTTCGAACTGTCAACGGACGGAAGCATCAGAAACTGTGGAGGTTAGGTTTGCGGAGATAATACACAAGAGTTGCGTTTAAATTGGTTTTAAATAGGGTTAACTTGAACAACATTGATACGAATAATTGTTTTTATTAGAAACAAATTGACATAAAATAGACACCAATGACGTTGGTAAAATAAATCATGGTTTCATTAGTTAATTTTTGTGTATTTTATCATTTCACCGAAACAATATTATAGTCTAGTAAATATAATAATATAATGATTTAATATTCATTATTTTGAATAAATTATTCCCTTTATTGAATTGGCATAATAATGTCAGCATTTATCTATTTCGTCATATTTTATAATGTTTTTCTTAGCTCGTATTCTAATTTGTCCAGTACAAATCTTGCAATCGATTTTTAACTAACTTCCCGACTATCTAGACATTTGAAACTTTTAGAATATATTAGAACATGATGCCAATGCATTTTTTTAATACTTTTAGCCATCTTTAAGTAGAATTGAATTCATTTTCAGTTAATTCTGTTTTGTATGAAATGTTATTTCGACACCATTATTGGTTGTTAGGGGCTGGGGTCCTAGCAACTAAATTATTAATATATACGTGCGTTACTATGGAAATGAATATGACATGTCAAGTACAAATTTTTTTGCTCGTTTAAGCTAGTCAAGTCAAGTTTATATGGTTCAACAGAATTTAAAAACGTATATAAAAAGTTCTTTTTTTCTTGTAATTATTTAGAATAAAGTAATATTTATACATTGATTTTGTATACGATTTTTGGCAATGTCATAGAAAATTATAACTTATATTAAATATAATATAGGTAAATTTTAATTAGATTTACCGACATTAGTCTTTCACGATTAGGAATATTAATTTATTACTTATTTGGTACAAAGTTGATATTTTTACAATAGCTTTATATATTATATAATGTTCTAGTTTTATTCTAAAATTTAAAACATTACATTATGTATAAGATAATATGTTTACATGAGTAATTATAACTTTGTTTTACCCTCGTGACAATAAATAAAATATGTTTACGATCTCCGTGTACATAATATTATTCTAGATATTCTATTTTATAATATGCAACACAGCCTGCACGCGCAAACTCTTATTTTATGGCACCCACATCTAATGCCACCTGAAACCTTTAAGCATGCTGAAATTCCAACAGTTTTACAAAAACACGGGAGTGGAGGGTCACTGGTAGTCCCTGGCGGTCAAACTGTAGGCCAATACTGCTCGTATATGGGCCAGCAGATTTATCTACCAAAGATATCTGTATGACCGTCAGGTTCATCCTGCTACTCAACCTCACCGTGTATGGTCAGCTTAAGGGTAGCGACATCTTTCGCCATTCTTGCCCGCACATATAGCGGAATTCAGAGTCGTGGAGATAGAAAGCCAGTGGTGTTATGAGTAAATTGAATTGTAAATAAATAAATTAAATACTTTTGAAATGTTTTTACAAATATCGTGTTGTTTTTTTTTTTACATTTTCTGCACTTATTATGTCGTCGGTGTTTTGTAAAAAAGGCGAATCAACCATTTTGGCGAAATCGAGATTTTAATGAAAATACAATATGTACCCCAATAGCTTTGTTATATAAAACGGCGAATTTGTATCTCCACAGGAAAGTACTTAAAAACGATAATCGACTAAAATTAAATAAATTAAAATTACGAATAAAAAGCGAATGTGACATATTAGGCCTTTTAAAATATTATATAATAATGCCTATTATAATGACAGTATTCTTTCTAAGCTTTATTATAAACTTGTTAGACATTTATAATCATCCACAGGTAATAAACAAATAAATGTCAAAAGTTAAAAATCCTCCTGTAAAATAGCATTTTGGTTAATTCGCCCTTTTTACAAAACACTGACGATGTTATGTTATACAATAATTGTACAACCCATCAGTACACTTTAACACGTTATCTCTTGAGAATGGTGTCTGCAACGAATCCGAAATGCCGAGGAAAGAAGAAAAGGGAATACTTACACATTGACAGCCCAAAAACATGTTTGTTTGACACAAACAACGTCAAACATGACAATGTTCAACTTTCTTTTATAATAATTAATAACATTTCTACAAATGAGGTGTATAAAAGCAAGACCGCATACTATCCACAAACACCAATTGTTTAGTATTAGAAAAAAACGATTTTAATGTTCCCTTTACAGACCTACAAACTTATCTGATGAATAGGATGGGGGGGGAGCCACTGTCGAAATCTACCCAATCAAGATTCGTAACTGGACAAAATCTGACATTTTCAAAATGGCGTTCTATGGTAGTTTGTTGTTCCATTTTTGGCCATTCTTTAGATAAGTTTGTAAGGTCTGTACACCTTTTTGAGTGATTTCGAATTGTATTCATATCTTATTAGATTTGTTTTTAGATTCTCAATTCAAGCAATTTTAGTTCAGTATCTCCAAAAAAATCAATTATTTTTTCAACAGTGGTGGTTTTGTACATCAACTTTTCAAAGTGGCGATTTTGTTATTGAATGTCTGTGATAGTGACAGATTTACAATTCAGCACGCTGTTACTTTATGGCTTAACCATTCCAAGACCAAAAGTACAAAAAAAGCTAATAAGTATATTAAATTTCTTATTAATAACGGGTAAAAAATATTTGCAAATTAAAATGATACAATATTGTTAAATGTCCATGTCCGATCCTAAGGGCTTATATTGATAATCTCTGTGATCCCAAATTTGACAAGAATTAGGCATTTTATTATTCAAAAAATCGGCAAGATTAACACATTTGAAGATGATTCTAAAGATACTTATTATAAGCTATGTCTTTGACCATTCAAGTGTGATAAACATCTTATGAATAATTATTGCTTTATAATAATTATTGACCTAAGAATAAGGTAGTGTTTTTTTGAAATACGCCATTTCTTTTGTCATTCCCCAGTGGTTAAGCTACAACATACGGCCGTAGCCATAAATTGACAAACTATAATTGAAGTAGGGAGTAAAACGATATTGACGCGCGTGTTTGAACATGTACCGTTTAAAAAAAAATTCGGTTAGGTACATGTTCAAACACGCGCGTTAACATAATTTTAATCCCTACTTTAATTATAGTTTGTCAATTTATGGCTACTAGATTATCTACAACGTTTAAGGAGTGTCCAGGATCATGGTTTGAAAATACAATAAAAACTCAATTTTGACCTTCGACGAGCATGTCCCCCCTTGCCAGTCACTCGCGAGTTTTTAAAGTTGTCAGGTGTATTTTTTAATGTATCTGAAACCGTGGACTCGTAATATTGTCTATTGAAGTAGAGATGATATTTAAATTAGATTTAGTGGTATATATTTTGTTAGTAATGTATCCACACAACATATTTCTTAGATATTGGTGTCATGAAAGGATGATAAAAAAATACTGTATAAAAAAATAGGGTGGCATTTTGGTGCTGCCTAGGAGCGGCATTTTGTCTAGGGACATCACAGTAAACATCTATCAAAAACCGAAACCATAATTATAGATTCAGATATATCCGACCATGTCCGATCCTAATAGGATCATATGGGTCTCCAGAGAGTAGAGGTTTGTATTAACAGATTTTGTTTTTTACGAGAAATGGATGTCAGCCACTTGCTCAACCTATTAGGTCCATACCCTGACTCACGCACAAATTGAAAAACAATATGTGTACCTACTCGCCAGACCCAGGATTCGAACCTGGGACCCACGGCGTCATTGTCCAACGCTTAAGCCGCGCGGCCACCGTGGGCGATATAATATTTACCGACTAACAAAACAAAAAATACATAAATTAGGTACCTACTTCAAATTATTAAATTGTACCTGTTATTTTCAGCAAATAAAACACTGCATTTTTATAGACACAATTTATTTGTTTTTTATTTTAAAAAGTGCCTACAATTTGATAAAATTTTAACATAAAGAGGATAAAATAATTCTAAAAATAATTTTTCTATTATGTATAGATAAATGTGAGATAGTAATAATGACAAATGGACAGTTGTTGTCAACAAGAAAAAATAATATGTCAACTACACCGATTGTCCAATTTCTTCTTTGTAATAGTCACACAAAACATTTTCATCTTCAGCTTCATGACTTTCTAAAATGTTCTTTCTTTCATAGTTTATAAAATTTGAGATGTCCAACGAGTCTTTCAACGTTATTCAATTTCAGAGGACTCAATTCAACGTCGTATATAATGTAAATAATTTTCTTGGCAAAAGACTTAAGCTTGCACAGTTCCACTTTGTAATTTATTTATTCACCTTTTAGTCCCTTTGACGATTTCCTTAAACTCTAGTAATGAAGTATCATTTGCAAGGTGCAAAATTAAAATGGTACCGATTGGGAGACTTCAATATTTCCGCTTCAGCCTTTCTCCAATCAAGTACAGAACAATCCACCAGACCAAGCCCGATAACATTTCCACTTATTTGCTAGTATTCGTATGGATCTATAACTTCTTGTTTATTTTTCATCTCCTTTTCAATCAATCCAAAGAGTTTTTCCGCTGGCATAAACGAATGACCTAGTATCGGAAATAATAACAGGATGCTTCTTACTGTTCTCGGAGTCTTATTTATTAGCCAAAATGTGCACATCGATATCATCACTGAATTTTTGTTTACACGGGTACAGATGACACTTCATGTCATTAAAGATAAATGATGGCAGAGCAAGTCAAGATTCTTTTTATTTTCTAAAATCATTCTTTAATCTAATTTAATTTAATTAATAATGGTGCATGGTTGCTACATCAGTCCCGTGCAGCATCGCTTCAGGACAAGGAAGTGTGGCACTAAAATCTTTTGATTGTGACACGTTTATAGCGTCATGGAAGGCGGCCGTACACAAACCGCGGCTGCATATACATGGCGGGTGGAGATGGGGCAACTGAAATCATTGTTGTCTTCTTTGAGGTAGGCACTTATTCAAAAAAGCATTTTGCTTTTAGTTTACGCAAATGGTTTTGTGACATTAATAACATCTTTTCATGATCGTCGCATTAATTTTTAATTTTTGCAGATGGTTCAAGACTCTTTCCTGCACGCAAATTTGACAGAGTCCTACTTTTTTTTCTTCCTTCTCCTTCCTTCCTTCTCTTATAATTCTTAATCAGTTTGCGAACCATGGGTTGGGAAATTTCCTGGAGTGTAGGACTGGAACTATTATGAAACATCCATCATTCCAGGAAAGCGGTTTTGACAATTGTTTGATTGGATTTGTGATTGTTTCACTATCTGAAAACATTGATAAAACCCACTTTCGAGTATAAATTTAATAAGAACTGACCTTGGAAATAGGGAACTATTCAAAAACATGATCTGGAAGTTCAAGTCAATGTTTTCAGATAGTGAAACAATCACAAATCCAATCAAACAATTGTC
The DNA here is from genome assembly GCF_057557595.1 of Rhyacophila brunnea. NCBI lineage: Eukaryota > Metazoa > Arthropoda > Insecta > Trichoptera > Rhyacophilidae > Rhyacophila > Rhyacophila brunnea. Next base: position 20,356,293 of record NW_028232904.1, on the reverse strand, counting down.
AAAACCGCTTTCCTGGAATGATGGATGTTTCATAATAGTTCCAGTCCTACACTCCAGGAAATTTCCCAACCCATGGTTCGCAAACTGATTAAGAATTATAAGAGAAGGAAGGAAAAAAAGTAGGACTCTGTCAAATTTGCGTGCAGGAAAGAGTCTTGAACCATCTGCAAAAATTAAAAATTAATGCGACGATCATGAAAAGATGTTCGTCACATCGGAAATGGATAATATTCACAAATCAACTACAACACTCAAATGATCGATTTGCACTAAGGAAAAAGTAGTCTTCACGTATCAATATACTATTGTAACCAATTAATAGTAAAAGAATACAAACACGAAGAAAATTAGGTTTAATGATTTTAAACAATATTTTGGCAAAACATAAGTATGTATTATGTACCTACTTTCAGATTCAAATAATACTATAAGTATTTTTCTATAATCTAAGACTAAAAGTATCTATTTAAAAAGTGACGTTAATTAAATTTAGGTAATTGTGCCGCAGATGCTGTCATGAGCTTTTATGATTTTTTTTTACGAAAACAGTTTATTCCATGTAGACAATTATAATAAATACCTTTTTCTGTCGGCGGATAGGTTTTTCAAATCTTGATGCATCATTATCACAAACTAAGATTATATTAGGTAGGTACCTAATATTAGGTTGGGGTAGGTTAGGTTAGGTTAGGTTTAGTTCAAAAAAGATACTTATACATTCTCATAACGGTATCTGCGCCACATTTACCATAATTTATATCGATGAACCGAAAAGATATACCTAGGAGATGTTATTTGGTTGTAGATTTACATCAAATAATATATGAACGATAGCAGCACGAATATATACATATTTATATTACTGCGTTAAACATTAATTATATTGACACCTAAGCATCATTTTTGCGATTGCCTTCTAATAAATTGTATTGCTGCTGTTACGCCAAATGTGCGAAATCGACTATTACATGAAATGGGTTAAATTTTGGCTAATTCATGTAATAGTCAAGCCTGTTGCCTTATTCATGAATAAGGTAAATTTTCTGCCGAGTACATGAAGTCGCCAGGGCATGGAATTCTTAAACTGTCAACATGACAGCAGAAAAAGTGAATTTAATACGGATGATTTTATTAGTTATAATTGGACATAATATAATATTATTAGGTTAGGTTAGATTAGGTTTTGAAATTCTGAATTATTCAACTGAATGTCCATTTTGAGGTTAGCTAACAAGTGTCAACAATACAATCGACCATTGCATGTACGATACCCAAGCACGAATCAAATCGCGAAAATACCTTTAAATAAAATTCATCCGTTATCATATTATAGTTCTAGTTTTTTTGCGCATAGTAAATGGACATGAACGTCATTTTAGTTATTGATTGGTATATTTTTATATTATAATCAATGACATTTGACACAAATTTGGTTAGTTGCAAAAAATACCACCGGAGCGCGACCACCTATTTCGACCATAGACAATATACGTATATTTTGACCAATCCACGAGCATTTCACACATTTAGTTTAGTTGAAAAAAATACCACCGTAGCGCTAGTATCTAATTTGTCCAAGACATGAAGTAGGCAGAAAAATTACTGCCGATTTCACGCACTCTCCAGATATTTTGTCTAATTCATGAATAAGACAACGGGCTTGCATTTTTCATGATTTAGGCAAAATTTTGCCCATTTCATGTAATATTCAATTTCGCACATTCGGCGTAACACTGCTACAATTATTAGTTAGCCATAGACACCACAAAAATGATGTTCTCCTTCGCATATATCAGGGCTAGCAAGCCTTTTTACGTACGAGTGCCAAAATTTCCCGAATATTGTTTTTCAACTGTCTGACGTGCCGAGCAGTTTTTCATAGGGCAAAAATAGTTTTTGAGAATTATATATACAAAATGATAACGTTATATATACCACTCACAGAACATAGCACACATATAGCTTTATCGCTTTATAGCTTTATCCACCAATTATTGTAAAACTGTCTGCCAGATCACTATTACTAGCTCCACCACGTTTTTGTTTCTTATTTGGTGCAGCCATTTTTTTTTATTAGTAATGAAATTGTTTATTATAGTATACATTATGTTGGTTCTCTACGCACAAACTGACATCAGAATTGTTCCGATCAGATTAGGCATTATCTTGCTACAGTGTTCTCAACCATTGTAAATTGATAAAAAATAGAGGTTCGCGGTGCGGCATCCCCCGCCACCTGATGAGGTTAATGCGATATGATTATATTATACTGCGAGACGTGGACGAGAGATGTCCAAAGGCTAAGAGTCACACAGCGAGGCATGGAGAGGTGCATGTTGGGCATCACGCGAAAGGACCGTAAGAGAAACGAATGGGTTAGGAAGCAGACAAGAGTACGCGATGTAATAGACGTTGCCAAACAGCTGAAATGGAGATGGGCGGGGCACATTGCTCGCCGAAAGGATGGCCGCTGGACAAATGCCGTCATCCAATGGTACCCAAGGGGTACGAAACGGCCACAGGGTCGCCCTAAATACGTGGCAGCGAACGACACAGGACCGAGAGAGTTGGAGAAAGCTTGGGGAGGCCTTCATCCAGCAGTGGATTGACCCCTGCTGATGATGATTATATTATATGAAGCATAAAGCCTAAGGACCGACCTATGCAGTTATACATTTACATTAATCGTAATGCTTATTCTTGAAGAGTATTTGCCTGTTTTTTTTATACAATGCGATCTGTCATATTTAATAATTATTATTATAGATATTTTTTCTTCTTCAAACGCGTGCCATGCAAAATCATCTCGCGTGCCTTGGGTTTACAACCAACCAATGGCATAGATAATCATAATACTCGTCATGTCACGATAGTATATTAGTCTATGGTGTTACCGTAACAGATGGTCGGTTGGTGCTGCCAACCGTACTATAGTTATAGTATTTGTACTATAATTATGGTCCGCGTACTATGTACGATATTGAAAAGGTATAGTACGCCAAAAATACTGTATTTATGAATATCAGAAAAAAATATTTAATTTAGTGAAAAAAGCACTTCGTTGACTTTAATTTAAAATGGATTTTTTTGAAATCATCGGTAATGCGTCGGCTCTACGGCAGCGACTTGCCTGCGCGGTTTTGCCTGTGGAAAAAAACGGAACACTCTCGTATGGCCACACGGCACAAGTAAAACTGCGCAAACCTCATAACGTTACGACAGAAGTCGTCGTCATCGTGAAAATACTGTTTTTCGGAATCGCAGCAATGTCGTCAAGTGACGATTTGTTTTTGTCACAAGCGTTTTTCTATTATTTATTAGTTTAAAAAAGATAAATAAATCCTACAGATCCAAGTGGACCAAACAATGGCTATTGAGAAGAAACATACACTCACATATAAATCAGCATTTTTTGCTTAAATATACTATAATTATACTAGTGGCGAAGGGTAGAGGTACGCTGTTAAGATCCGCCATAAATGTTGCACACTAAACTTTGTCAGTTATACGTATTTGTTTTCATTGAAATAAGACTACAATTTACAGATGGTGTTGGTTAGTTTTATAATTCAATTAAGCCCTGCGAAACCAAGCCATAATAGATAATAGTCAAAAAATACACTATACGCACGGCTTTGCGCAGGCAACACCGTGGTAAAGCATGAGCGTGTGGCCGGCCTTTAAGAGGCCGTTCACATATGACGTCACACAATTTCGGCTATTTTTAAAGTCGCCCCTCCTCCATCGTCTCATAATTTTTTACACCCCCCCCCCGTTTATATTACGTCACATTTTTAAGAACGTTAAAAAAAATAAAAAAGATATATTTTTTTAAATGTTTATTTTTATATTCCCGTTTCACAATGTTGTGTTTTAGGTTCTTTTATCTTTTTTGCTTACTTTATGACGTCACATTTTCTCTGACCGCCTCTCCCTCCTTAGTCACAAATCATCACATTATATCAACACCCCCGCCCACCCCCCATTGAGCTTGACGTCAATGTGGACGGCCCCTTAGCATTTTTGGTCGGAAGAGGTACATAAATAAAAAAGGCCGGCAGAATTTTTCAAATTCTCAGTTACCAGAATATAATAACACGTACTATATTTCTTTCTGAAATACTAAAATATTTTGGACCACGTACTATAATTCGATGACAAAAGAATGACAGCACTCAGTGCAGTGTTGCCAACCGTACTATAATTATAGTACAATACTATAATTTTGATTGTGCAAAAAATGTAAAATACTATAATTTTACGCCAAATTTGCTAAAATACTATAATTTTAAAGGATTTGAGCCAAAAAATGTTCCTGTACTATATTTTTTACAGAAATACTATAACTTTTACACCTTTGTACTATAATCAGCATAGAAAAATATGGCAACATTGACTCAGTGTCACGCAATTCTCGTCGGCCGGGATTACCCTTCTCAGTAAACTGATTCGATTACCGCTGCGTTGGCAACGTTTATTTTTACACCGTTTGTTGTTCGTCTGACTTGCGGATCGAGCAGCTGTGTATTTCGCAATATTATAATATACCCAGTATATTAAAAAAATCAAACAAAGCAAAAATAATGGAGTTAACCACGATTTATAAATCTTACAAGAGTGTCCAGTTTCCCAACATTCCAAAGCCGAAAATATGTGGTTCATTCAGTATTGATCGAGATGGAGATACTCCCAAAAGGGAATACGTCCCCGATTGCTCCCAATTGAAGTTTCTGAAGGGAAGAATCGCCACTGCCGGAATCCGCTACGATCTGAACTGGAACGCGAAGAACACGATCAGCAGAATGAACATGGAGCAAGACATAGGATTCATGTGCCATTATCTCAAAGATAACAATACTCCCATCGATATATTCGACTCAAGTAAGATTTCTCTGGAAGATGCGCCATTTGTCACTTATGGGAAGTCATTGAAGGCAATTTCATCTTTCCCTTATTCTGGATCGGACCCGGATCGTATATCTGTCAGCCTGCTCAGAGGGGTGATATATCTTCAAAATTCAAATACCCGTGAGGATGTGGAATTACAAATGACCGCAAAACAAAAGGCATGCTTCGGATGGGGTTATAAATTCAGCCAACACATCTTGTCGGGTAAGTCTGTGCATTATCAGTAAATGAACCAATTAAGGCAGTGATTCCCGTCATGTTTGTCTGGGGTAAAGCTGATTCCCAATCAGGGTTCCGTGATTAGAAGATTGGGTTCTTGTCTGTTTAGTGGAACAAATTTTGAAAATAGCCGATATACTGTAAGGTTAAAATTCTTGCATTATTCATGAATTCCTGCCAAAATTGGTCATAAAAATTGCCGCTGTCTCCGCCAGGCTTCCAGTATACAGACTTGTACTGAAGATTGCTAATAAGAACTAAGCCTTTTTGGTAAATGTAATGTATTAATTGCATGCTTCTTATTTTGCCGATAGATGCCCTTAAGTTCCGTTTACAGGATTCACTTTTGACGATCATTGCGGAGGAATCATCCCCAGTGACCCGTGTAAACCTACATTCATCAACGACTCATCGAAAGTGATCATCCAAAATCAAAAGTGAATGAAGTTCAACGGATTCTACTATGGGATCATTTTTTGATCACTGCGGATGATTCCAAAAGCCGTGCGCATGCGCACTGCGCCCCTGAGTACTGTCATCATATTCCCCATGATATTACCTCGCATTACCATGTATTAGTCTATGGTTTTATCCACCGACTCTTTTTCCTAATCCTTCTTCTCAATGAAATTTCTGCATTCATATAACAATCACAAATTGTTTGAATTCCAACCTGCAGCGTAATTTTACTTGACGCCATTTTGGATGATTTGTGTACTTCACTTTCAGTGACACATGTAAACAAAAAATGAACGCCTGCAATTCACTGCGGATGATCATCCGTGACGACTCGTCTAAATGAGCCTTTAGTAGTCAAAGCATTCACCTTAGTAACTTTATTCGAATTCATAAAAAATGATCGCCAATATTAAATAAATTTGTTAACACTTCTGGCGCATAGTTAATAATTAATTTCGGTGTGATTAGGTATGGTGCAGGACGTGGCTTAAGTGTCTACCTCCACCTTTTGTAAAATATCTGCTTTGTGTACGAATAGGATTAAGGAACATATCGTCTCTGTTCTGGCAGAACACACTAACTGGAAAATACTAGTTTTGAGTAATTTGACTGTGAAGTTGTTAAAATGTTTGAAATGGTCTATCTTGTGAGTTTATTAAGTAATCGTAAGAAGGATGACTTTAAAATAAAGACTGTTTATTTATTAAGAAGGTTTCCAGACGGTAAAGTTTGAAATAAGGAACATTTTGGTATAACTAACTCAATATGACATTTTTTCGAATTAGTGTCTTCTGCCAGAACAGTGACGATATTATGTTTGTTTTAGATGAATGTAATACACAACCAGACATAGAAGCTCCTCTGAATGAATCCAAAAAGTTTTACCTGGTCCATGAAGCTAAATTGAAGGCCCATAAACTGGTATACGCAACTGAAATTGACGCCGTCAAGTGTGAGGACTTTGAAGAAATATTCAAAGGTGATTTGACCCTTGAAAAGTTGAAAAACTTGGAATTTATCCAGCTAAAGATTGCCAAACATCTTACGAACCAACGGGAGAAGGACCAGTTTATGTAAGTATGTATTTATAAGAGATGTTTTTGATATTGGCCACAACGATCGTCATTTTGCATTTGATGCCTGAAATGTTAAGTTAATTTTGGAACATACTACTGCTTCAGCGGTATGAAACATTTTTGATATATTTAGTTTTATTGTTGTGTAATATAACTTGATTTATATTATGTTTTGTGACTGGGTAGGTTTAGAACTTTTAACTTGAACTATTGTATTTTTTTTCATCGCATCAGCATTTTTATAATAAAAGCATTATAATAAAAGCATAAAAGCATTCAAATACAAATTTCAGTATACAATATAAACAAATTTCGTTTTTTATTTGTTTACAGTCAAATTCTGGGTGGAATGACAATTTTTTATTTAATATTATTTCGATTAATTTTAATACGATTTCAGGATCACTATCAGAGTCATATAAAGTGTTGTCACTATCACCCATAAGTTGATTATTATCCACAAATTCACTATCAGAATCGGTAGAGCTGCTAATTCTTCTAGTCCCTCGAAAAGCTGCCATTATTTCGCTATCACTTTCGCTGTCCGTAATCATTTTGCAGGAATGCAAATTATAATCCAAATGAATTATTTTCTCAATAAGATGTTATGGGGAGTACGTGTCGTTAGCTAACGCAATCGAATGGAATTAAAATAATATTTTGAAGTAACCGATTGTTTCCAATAGCTGTTAAAAATAAAAACTCGATAGTTCGTTTCGCTCGCACACGTGGTCGTCAGTATGATAGAGCGAGAAAGAGAATTTCAATTAATTTTAAAGGCAGACGAAGCGGGGCATATCTAATAGCCTCATTATCTATTCAAAACGATAAACTAATTACAAAACGTGTTTTCAAAATATTCCGATTTCGCAGAATCAATTAGAGTGGTAAGGTGTCTAAAAATAATACAATACTTTAATTTATCGACAATTATTGGTAGCAATCTTCGACAGGATTTTGCACATCATCGTAGCAGCCAAAGGGTTAAGAGCTGCACGCGCACACCACTACAACAGTATGAAAATAGCTGCGATTCAGTCAGCTGTATACAAACGCAAATATGATAGTAGTATTGTTCGACGATTAACGAATTTATTATTGTCGGCCATTTGCAATTCCTTACATAAACAAACGTGAAATAAAAAGATAATTATGAGCTAGTCGAAGAATCTAGGTTATCACAAGTTTTGTTATTGTTTTGTTACGCCAAAGAAGTATATATAACTTCTAACGCGCATATGTAAGTACACGCGTTGATTTTTTTATTATTATTTAGGAGAAGCACATCTAAACTCGTCTCATCTGCAACATGTCGAATAATGTGTCATTGTGACATAATCATTATTCACAAAACACATTACCAAATGGAGCTGTGCACATTGGTGGAGTACAACATTTTAGTTTGAAAAAAAACATGTGTCACTAGCAACAAATTGCACGCGACTCGTACTGCAAGTAGCTCGCCGTCAGTGTTGCAGTTGCGCCTGCGCAAACCGCTACAAGTCAGGCATTTTAATCCAAACGTCACCGGTCGCAATATCTCTTGCAGCGTCTGCGCACCAATATTTATTTTATCCAAGAGATTGATATATAATTACATGTACATAATATGATTTTACAAGGAGGCGTTTCATTTTTTTTGATGACTGACATTTCGAGGTTGCAATCGTCACCGTTGCTAGGCTCATATGTGCACGGCCGGTTATGCAACATGAGACATTCCTTTACTATGCCTTAATTTATGCTCAGAGTAATAATATAAAGAGGGTGGATATTGTTCGGCAAAATGAAGTGTTTCTTGTGTATGTACAGTAGAACCTCAATTTTATTATTAACTTAACTATGAAACGTTTAACATCATGTTGCTTCTCAGTATGGCTGTCAAATTTAAACACAACATAGTTAACCATATTTTCTACTACATTAACTAACAATAATTACCACTAACTTTATATTTAACACGAAAACAATAAATTTCAGCAACACATGCTCAGTTTTTAAAAGAATAATTATAGTCATTTAAATCAATATTTACTGGCGACATCGCCAAAAATATTGAATTCAGCCATAGAAATTAGGTAGGTACTTAGCCGACAAAATCAGAGTAGGCTGGGCCAAAGTTCCAGTTTTGGAAACCATCAATTTGAGGTTGTCAACCGGTTGACATACCTGGGTTCCAATATTACAAAAGAGAACGAGGAACTGGAAGAAATAAAAGCCCGAATAACCGCTGCAAATAAATCGTACTTCTCATTGCTGCCCATATTCAAATCCAGAAATGTCCACAGAAAAACTAAGACGCGGTTCTATAAAACCGTCATACGCACAGTCGTTGCATACGGGTGCGAGTCATGGATGCTAAATGTGAAAGCAGCTGAAATGGTGGATTGCTTTGAGAGAAAGATCCTTAGGCGGATATACGGACCCATGAATGATGGTGGGGAGTGGAGAATTAGGTACAACACGGAACTATACCGCTTATACCAAGATTCAAAACTCTCCAACTTCATAAAACTCCAGAGGCTAAACTGGGCAGGCCATGTCCAGCGCATGCCTGAGTCACGGATACCGAAGAAGATCCTCGAAGGAAACCCAGGAGGGAAAAGGCCAGTGGGAAAGCCACGCACACGATGGGGTGATAATGTTACAAAAGATGCCAACCAGATACTAAAAATCAGGAACTGGAAAAGACGTGCGGAGGACTGTTCCGGCTGGAGGACAGCGGTGGAGGAGGCCAGGGCTCGACTTGAGCTGTAGCGCCATCGAAGAAAAAGAAGATTGATATATAATTACACGTACATAATATGATTTTACAAGGAGGCGTTTCATTTTTTTTGATGACTTGACATTTCGAGAGGTTGCAATCGTCACCGTTGCTAGGCTCATATGTGCACGGCCGGCTATGCAACATTCCTTTATTATGCCTTAATTTATGCTCAGAGTAATAATATAAAGAGAGTGTGGTACTGTTCGGTTATACGGAATACAGCGGAAAACGAATTTTGAAAATAGCCGATAAACTGGATAATTTGTTAAGTCAACCTAACCAAACCTAACCTAAACTAACCCAAACTAACAAATAATCCAGTTTATCGGCTATTTTCAAAATGCGTTTTCCGCTGTATTCCGTATAACCGAACAGTACTGAGAGTGTCTATTGTTCGTCAAAATGAAGCTGTGTTTCTTGTGTATTATAACGCACAGTAGACCCTCAATTTTATTATTATTAACTTAACTATGAAACGTTTAACATCATGTTGCTTCTCAGTGTGGCTGCCAAATTTAAACACAACATAGTTAACCATATTTTCTTCACACCCACGGAGGCCGCGTGGCTTAAGCGTTAGACCTTAGTGGGTCCCAGGTTCGAATCCTGGGTATGGCAAGTACACATATTGTTTTTCAATTTGTGTGTGTCAGGGTATGGACCTAATAGGTTGAGCAAGTGGCTGACATCCATTTCTCATAAAAAACAAAAATCTGTCAATACAAACCTCCACTCTGTGGTGGCCCATATGATCCTATCAGGATCGGACATGGTCGGGATTATTTGTTATGAATACATGTTTGTTTATAAGTCAATTATTATCAACAACGACTTTGATATGAAGTTTGCTAATTAATTCTAGAAACATGAATAAATACTACAGGGTGTTCGCCGGGAAGGTTTACTAATTTAATTTTGTATAACTTTATGGAAAATGAAAAGAAATTGGTTTAATACTGATAAATGTTTTATTAAATTTTGGAAATTACGTATGGAAGACAATACCAAAACAATATTGCTAGAAGAATAAAAGCAACTAGTATTTTCATGTTGCATTTTTAACTAATTTAATATTTAATTTAATTGTTACTGATGAATCTAGGAGTGTAAATAATTCTGAATAATTAGGCGATGACAAGTGGCCCTCGTAGTCCAATGCGTAAGGCGCTGGCCTTTCATTCGGAGCTCCATGGCTGGAGCCGTCCCGCCGTTTAAAAATTTCTCACAACAATTTCCTCATGGACAATGCGCAGTGAACACGTGGTCTGTGGCTTAAACTAATTCTGGTCGTTGGCTGTGGTACACAGAATGGTTGTCATTTTTGCTCTGTTTCTCTTCACCATTTTCACCGATATCATACTACGGAAGTCAATACCACCTGATCATCGATATTGATATTTTTTTTATTTATTTTTTAGGAAATACAAGGCAATGGCATGGTGGTTGGATACATTCTTCACAGGGGTTGAGACGGTATTGTGCGGACATCGAAGTGGAGATGGCATTGTGACGGAATTAAAGTTTTACAAGGCAGCTGACCTGACGGGAAAATATAGGGTAATTACATTCAACAGCAATAAACCCATGATAAATCTATCTTATTATTTTATTTCAGAAAGCATCGTTTTAACTTCTCCTTCGGCCATATCCGTCCGTAGGGCATATGGAAAAATACTCGTCTATCTATAAAATATCAAAAACTGTACAATTAAATCATACATAACTTTGGATACTTATGTTATAGATAAAATAATATTTTTTTTATTTATTATAGTTTGGTTTAATGAATTTAAAAAAAATAGCCATCAGTATATGTATAGATCTACCATCATAAATTGGCTTTTCAGCGAGGGCGCTAGTGTGACATTGAGAATGTTGCCATAACTAACAAAAAATGGTTATTTATAAATTTTTATTGGTTGTAGATTTATGTACTTACAAATATTATTAAAATAAAAAATTAACAAAATCAAAATAAAAACGCGTTACATTTTTTATAACCATGAGGAAGAAATGTATAGTTGAAAAAATCAGAAATCGGAAAATATAAAGTAGTATTGTGTATATTTTAGTCTTGGAAAAAAATATAATAAAAAAAGTCGTCTTAGATGCTTCAATTTTAATTCGGCTAATTGTCATACTTGATACACCTGAAATATAGAATAATAATATATATCGTAATTTAATACATATCGATAATTCTGTCGAGGTCATATTATGGAATTCGAGCTTGTAAATGTCAGTTAAAATATACTAAATTTCTTTATAAATCCGTTTACATTGTGTATTACACAAATAATAAGTAAGTATTAATTTATATTGCTATCCGACATTAATATGTTTTTATATCATAACTTTGAACAAAACTAAAAAAACAAGAAATTACTTGCGTTGTAATATAAATGCAACTTGGTAACACTGAAATTAAATTTTTAACTGTCATGGCGGCTGTCCGTTGTATGGCATTGTTGATAGAAACAATCAATTCTTTTTGTCTTTTTTCATCATCGCAGAATTGCCATACTTTTAGAATGATGTCTCTGGCATTCCCACGAACTGTTTTAGAACTAATTTCTATTATGCACTATACATATTTCTTCTGTATTTTCAATAACACAATACATATCCTGAATTCTGCACGTTGACGTTTCATAATGTAAACATTTGACTCAGTCTGGAATAAATTTGTCATAACGCCCAATCAGTAAACGCTACTGCGGAGTTATTTTCGGATTGCGCTTCGTCTGCATTCATTTCTTCGTGGAGACATTATAATTCGTTATTGATTATATTAAAATATACCTTCCTTTAAATACTTACCAAATAATTGGTGCCAAGTAGCTATCGAATAATGTCAAATATTAAAAGGTCACATTCGTTTATTATTAATCTAAAATGCTCTTTTTATGTTTTCAAATGTACAAACAATAAAAATCTTGCTAGCAAGAAAATCAGCGTACCTAAATTAGCAACAAATACTCGTTTGATTATACAATACTATCTCTACCAAATATAAAATTATGTATTAGGTACATTTCTTATTTAAAAGGAAAAAGCTTTTTTTACTTGTTGATCTCTTTTTTTAAATAGGTGTATTTTATTTATCAACACTAAATATAATGTGTTTTTGATATTTTGACGCCATGAGAGCTACGCAGATACGCAATCCATAATTCGAGAAACATATTGTAAAATTAATTGGTGTTTGTGACAAATTTATCCTCGATAGAAAATTTTAGTTTCAAATTCGACCGTCTGACGACTTACGATGGTAGATCTATAATAGGTATTCTTAATCCAACGGAAACAAATAAATATGAATGAAAAAGTGTGCACAATTTTATCATATCTCCCATAATATACTAAAACTATTGTGGTTTGGTTTAGGCAGTTTACACCATCTGTAAATTGTAGACTTATGAATTGCATGTAGTTCAATGAAAACAAATACGTATGACTGACAAATGTGGACTATTTATGTCGGATCTTAACAGCCTACCTCCACCATTCGCCACTGGGTCACACATGAAGCTTTCAAGCAGAATGCGTATTGTGTATTATATATTATTGCACACAACACATTCAAACATTAACACATCAAATTCGTATGAGATTGGGATGGCTTGTCGAATTGCCCCCGTTGGCCATTGATGTCGTCAACAGAAATAGGATTAACAATAGAATAATAGGTATCATCCCTTTGGGTCCATATGGTAGAGCCACCACTGCCTGTCTGATATATTTTTACTTATTTAAGACTCTTCGGCCATGTCTGCCGCTTAGCTGAAGCATATGGACCCCACACAGCGAAACAAAGAATCCGCTGGTCAATCGTCTTGCGCAACTCCAGGCTATGTCAGCATCCCATATATAGTATTTAGTGACTTACACTAAAGACAAGACTACAATGAAGACTACTACACATTTATAACTTGAAGGCGCATACTTATCTTTCTCTGAAGGCGTTCATTACGAAGGACTAGTATTTTAAGGTTTTTTTTTTGTTTTTCCAGAAATTCTGGCATCCTACGGTCCCCATGAATTTCTGTGACGTCTTCTTGAGAACTGTCAAGGACTGCCTCTCGAAAGAGTTGCTCAAATACCACGGTGCGCGTTTAGATGACATCAGGGATCTTCCACGGATTGATTTGGTTTTTACGAGGCAACCGAGATCCGATGTTGTAGTGTCCGAAAATCATGAAAAAGCCGTGTCTATATTGCCTCGGTGGTATGTTGATCTGTTGGCAAAAGAATGAAACGTCCACTATTTTGCTGAATTCAATATGTTGACTTGTCAGCTTTTAAAATTATAACTTTTTTAGGTTAATGAAAAAAAAATTAAGTACATAATAATATGTATGTATCTATTAATTTTTAACAATTGACTAATATCATCAACAAGTGGTTAGGTTAGGCGTGTTTAAATAATGTATCGGCTCTACTTTTAGATGCTACTCCTTTTCTTCTTCGCAATAAACCAAAAGTTTACTAATAATAATTCTAACATCTCTCCTTAACGTTTTAGACATAGTTTTATTATAAAAAGCGTCAAATTACGTAAATTGACAGATCCGTACACCACGGGAGCATACAATGAAATGATAAATTTGGGGAGTTCCTCGTTCGAAAACGGAAGTTCGATTAGCTGCACTGGCAGGGGGTTGTTAGATCACAGTTGTAACACGTGGACAAGAAATTCTTGTTCGACTGTACGATTCGGCGCCATCAACTGGGTGATGCTGACTGGCCAACAGACAATCAGAGCTGTTGGAAACCCAAAATTTGTTCAAAATTCAGTTCCAGTGGAAAATTCAAATTGGGTTCTGTTCTGATTTTGAAATAAACCCCCATATTCTTTCTTAATTACATACACATTATTGTCGGTTATTATGGATATTTTAAATCTCGGAAGGTCTTTACTATTTTCAAGATATTCTTACCAGGTGAAGCATGACGTGGATACACACACACACAATTTGTAGGCATTCGACGGCATTACTAAGAATCTTTTATAAGGTTTTATACGAATCATTTCCCTATAGCTGAGCTTCGTGAACACCTTTGAATTTTGTTATTTTTCGAGCAACCAAGACTTTCCATCCCTCTTGATTCTCTACTTCTCTCAGGGCATAGTGAATGCTGCCCCCAGTCGGTTCAATACCGTTTTTTGGAACACTTATGACTAGGGATCCCGAGCTATTTTCGATACCTATGAATTGCGGGATTGATTTTTTTTATCAATTTTTATGGAACATAAAACAAAAGCGAAAATATAACAGAAAAAATAACTTCATTAGAAATAAACTGAGTTTGAAAGAAGTTTGATTTATACCCATGTGTAAGTTGCCGATTCATTTTATTTTTTCACATAAATTATTAAAAATAAGACAGATTGGAAAAAAACAATGCTTCGCACTTTTAACAAAGTAATTCCACCAAGACATCATACGTTTTACGGCAGTTTCATATTTGGCTGACTAATTAGATTTATGAAGCGGAAAGGCCATAAGTACGCCATGATTATTTGCTTTACTATTTTAAATCTCGCTAACCCATTCATTAAGTCTTCATTATCAGAAACAGCAATCTCGTATTAAATTCACATTATTATTTATATATATATTTAATATTATTTACTCCATTAAACTTATGTATTTCCAAGATTGATTGTAGATATACAATATTAACAATACATGTCTTAAATATTATAAATTATACTAGATTTATTTTTGACCGATTTTATCAATGTTATGTGTAAATATAAAAATTTTATATTAACAATGGAAAAAAATGCCAATCCTGGGATCCCGGGATTGTCAAATTGTAGTCCCGAAATCCTGGGATCAGAATTTTGGCTCGGGATTGGATTCCCTATTTATGACAGTTTTGAATAAAGCAGCATCCCTACAAGCAAAAGTCCAATACATGTCACTGATCAACTAATACAAATATGTTGAAATTTAATTGTATTTTCTGTCTTGTCATAATAATATCTCATCTACGTTTGTTTTAAATATTCTTCTTCTGTTCTCGTAATAATGTTGATATTATGTAATATGTATATTATGTGCAAAATTCACCAATCTCAATTCGTTGTATAATACTTATAATGTTTTTCTGCACAATTTTTTTTTTTTTTTTGTGATTTTACCGAGGCTTTGACTGCGACTCGCTGTCATATCGCCTCTTCTCTTCTAGAAGGGGATCCGTCGATCAGGTCCTCACTCCTATTCTGTTAAATAACTTTACAATTTTGCCTAGCTCTTCCGTCTTACCCACCACCAGGACACCCTTCAATTCGTCGACATTCTCATAGATATCTGCAATTCGCAGCTGTACTCTGTGAACTTCATATTTGGGGCATTGCAGTGCTATATGTACAATGTCCTCTAAAACATGACATTCATCGCAGAGCTGCGATTCGCTTCTTCCCATGAGGACATCAAATCTTTTGCCCATGGTGTGCCCTGTTCTTAGCCTCAGTATTAACTTAAGCTCATTCCTCGTCAAAGAAGACTCTACAAACCAGGGCACCTCTCGTGGTGTTGGTAGAATCGACTTACTCCATTTCCCCTTTTCTAATGATGCCCTATGGTGAAAATCTATCCACATACTATGGCACATTTTCTTTATAGCCTCATTCCAGTCCAGGTTTTCTGGTATCCACTGATATGGTACCCCTGAATGGCCGGCTACCTTTGCCAGATCATATGCCCTTTCATTTCCCTCAATGCCCATGTGCGATGGGATCCATTGAAGGCATAGATCTCCTCCTCTATTATTCTTGGCGTCGATCTGGTCAAGGATGTGGTATGCTATGGTTTTACTGTTATGTGAGCGAGTTGCTGCGGCAAGATGTTGTAAAGCGCTTTTGGAGTCTGTTTAATTGCTTCGTTTATCGCGGTGAGTTCCGCCGTCATTATTGGTATTGCTGGGTTTAGCTTCCAGGTCTTGTTTATACCTACTTCTGGTATCACAAGAGCTGCTCCTGCTCTATTCTGATCTTTGGATCCATCTGTATAAAGGTGGCTCCATCCTGCGTACCTCTCTGTCAGCATTTTTTCGACACGCTCTCTTCCTTTATCGGATACTATGCTCCGTTTTGGTTTGTCTATTCCTTTGACCTCTAGTTGGATAACAGAGCTGAGGTCGTAGGTACCAACTGGCCTCCTCAGCGAATACATACCTAGGCATTTTGTATTTAATACCTCCCAACTTTCTGTGGCTTTTAGGATTCCTACCAGTAGAGGGAGCTTTCTTTTCTCATAGTATGTATTGCTTTCAACAAGCTCGTATAGGAGTTTCACCTTTGCCAATATGGGGTTATCTATTATAGATTTCCACTTCATCCATGTCTTGGTAGCCAGTGCCCATCTCCTGACATTCAGTGGAGGTACGCTGAGTTCCGCTTGGAGCATGTGAATGGGTGTTGTCCTGATAAATCCTCCACATATTCTTAATGCTTTGGACTGGATGCGGTCTAGCCTCACCGAATTAGTTTCGGCAGCGGAGTGGTAAAACATGGTCCCGTAATCTAATCGGCTTCTAATGAGTGCCGTGTATAACCTTCTCATATGAATGGGGTGTACGCCCCACCCACCTCCCGCCAGTACTTTGAGTATGTTCACAGGTTGTGTCAGGCTATTCGCGCAATGACTAATATGATGCTTCCACGTTAGTCTATAGTCCAGGTTCATACCTAAAAATTTATAAGTGTCTACTCTTTCTATTATAGTGCCGTCGATTTATAAGTTAAGCTGGTTTTGTCTCTTGCCTCTGGCAAAAAGAACCACCTTAGTTTTGCTGGGAGCTACTTTGAGGCCTCGCGTTTCCAATAATAATTTCATTTCGTCAAGACTCTTCTGCATTAACCTTTGACATTCATCTACTCTTTTTCCCGAACAAAAAAGTGCGAAATCATCTGCATATTGTACAATGTTGACCCTTGTTATTAACTTTAATATGTCAGTTGTAAGAATGTTGAATAGTAATGGGGATAGGGGGTCTCCTTGCGGAAGGCCTCTTGAGCATACCGTACTCTTCTTTTCATTATTAATGCACATGGTGATTTTTCTTTCAT
Source organism: Rhyacophila brunnea (assembly GCF_057557595.1). Classification (NCBI taxonomy): domain Eukaryota; kingdom Metazoa; phylum Arthropoda; class Insecta; order Trichoptera; family Rhyacophilidae; genus Rhyacophila; species Rhyacophila brunnea. The sequence goes on along the minus strand of NW_028232904.1, from coordinate 20,338,784 downwards.
TTAAATACTGCTTAAGATATTTCGTGATCTTCCCACCGATTCCCCATTCATTCAACACCCTTGACACTTCTTTCACATGCACATTATTATACGCATCCTGGATGTCCAGGAATGTTGTCAGGGTTACTTCGTTTTTGACCTGTGCTGCATTGATGTCTAGTACTAGGTTGCCTATGTTCTCCAGAGTCGTCTGCACAATTTGCAGTATTGGTTGTTGGTAAATTTAAATATCCTATTTAAGTAACTAACATTTCGTGGGGCTACTGCCAAAAGTTGGTAAGTCTCGAAATCATGTTATGGAGTAATATTGCAATTTGAAGGTTGACATGCCATCTAAAATCAGACATAATGCTAATTTCTTTATGTGCATATTCTATCTATATTATATCGGATGGCCTTAAATGTTTTTTTCTAACATACACACTTATAAATAGACACAACTCTAAATTATCGACTTACCTACTAACTTTTGGCAGCAACACCACGATTTTAATTTTAATGAATTTATTACGAAAACCTTCGTATTTTACATAATATTTTCTAATTTTATAATATATTCATAATATAGTATTGTTAAATGTGAGAATGATAAATAGAGGTGTTTATTTAAATAATTAGCATGTGTATCATTTTGTTTATCATTTCGCATGGTGCTGTCATCTATTAAAAGTTTATGAACAAATACAATTAATTGGGTATTTACAATGACGTCCCGTGGGGGTAGGCAGATTGAGCGTCACTTGGGGTCGGCAGTCACTTGAAGGGCGGGAAATCGAAGAGGATCATGAGGTATATTATATAGAAATAGGTACCTGAATTTAGTAAGTACCTAATAACGAAAATATCCTTCGATTAAAAAAATCAGCTCACTGGTTGGAAACCAAATGTATAAAGAATTAACATAAAAGGTTTCACTTTAACAGGACTGTATTGTTTTTGTCGGTTTCGTGATGTCTAGTTTACTTCTGTTGTCCTTGGACGTCATGTCCTTGATGACCAGCAATGACACGTGCAAATTTGCGAATTATATTTTGAATTATAGGTAGTTACTTATCTGTTTTCTGATTTAGGGCTTGCGCAGACAGAGCGCGGTCAGGCGGTCTGCGTTCCGCGTTCGGAGTTCGGCGTTCTTTGTACTGTATGGACTTCATACTGTATGGGTACACAGCCGACGGTTAGACCGCGCCGGTCAATTGGAACGCTAGAGTTCTGGAGTTCTATGCCCGGAATTACAAAGAACGCCGTACCTCCCGTCCAGTCCCGTCATAGGAATTTGAGCAGTCACACAACATAGAGCGAAACCACACGGGGGAGTGAGTACGCAACAGCGGTGCTTTCTCACTTCCACTCGCAGTCGGAGTATAGCGGTGTCGCATTATGCAGCGCTTGTGTCAGTACAACGTTTGTAAACAAATGGAACGCTTATTGTTGACCGCCACCTGTCTGCTGTCCCTGAACGTTAGCGGTCAACGGTCGGTTGAACGCAGAACTCCGACCGCTCTCTGTCTGCGCAAGCCCTTAGTGGTATATATTTTGTTAGTAATGTATCCATACAACACATTTCTTAAATATTGGGGTCATGTAAGGATGATAAAAAATACTGTATAAAAATGGGGTGGCATTTTAGCGCTGCCTAGGGGCGGCATTTTGTCTAGGAACGTCACTGGGTATTTAACTATGAATGAATATTAGCAATACATACTTGCAGTTGAAAATAAATAATATGTCAACGTTTAAATGAGCTCCATCGAAATGGTGTAAATGGACTTATTAAGATACAAATAATTATATTTTTATATTATACATTTATTTTAATTCGAGCAAACAGTGAGATCACTGCAGAAGTAAATTCACACCTACTGGACATAATGAAATTCACCAATCTACTGTTTGTTGTAATCAGGATACAGTAAAACCTCATTAATAAGAACATGGTAAATCAACCGACATTCGAATGACATTTTCAAAATCCTATGGCAGTTCGTAGTTCCATTTTTGGCCATTCTACATATTATAAGTTTGTAGATCTGTAGTCAATATTTTAATATTGGATCTCTTTCTCTATTCTTTCACTATCTGTCATAGACTTATTTATTTAAGAATACAAAACATTGTGGACATAACAAATCTAAATTCAAGATGTACACAACATGATATTTACATTATAAGTCAAACATTACCCGCCCAAGAGAAAAGAGAATAATATTATAGAAAAAAAAATATAATAATATCTAATACAAAAAAAATATCAAAACATAGTACTTAATTACAATAATTGAATACAGAAAAATATAATTTATGAAAATAAAAAACATACAATTTTATACAGAAAAATACAGTTTCAAAAACGAAATACAAGTACAAAAGCTGAAGAGAGTGAAAAGTAAGCATGCCTTGTAGAAAGGCAGTCGGAAAATAATTATCGAAAGGAAATTAGTTAAATGTTTTAAAATAACAATAACGATACTTAAATTATAACAATACATAACACACTGATGGCGAATTATCTAATTTAGTAAAATAGTTGATTTTGATACACTATTATCAATCTTTCAAATAGGTAAATAATATTTTTAGTTACAAAAAGTCGCTAAATTTTTAAAATTTCATCTGGTAACAATGGACTTAGAGATTTCAGGGTTTCCCAAACTATGTGACCTGAAATGGCTTTATAAGCTGCGATTTCTGTAACAAATTCAAACGGCGCCACATCATAGTTAATATAGATATAAGAATTCAGCATTCAATATTAGTGTGCCCGATATAAAGAAGATTTACACTCCAAGACCCAAAATTATCGAAGTCATTAAAAATAATTACTATTTCAATAATAATACTGTTTTTTTCTCATACTATATTATGTAAGTATTATAAAATAATTACAAGATAAAAAGAACTTTTTATATACGTTTTTAAATTTTCCGTTGAATCATATATACTTGACTTGACTAGCTTAAACGATCAAAAAAATTTGTACTTGATAGAAATAATACTGAAATGTCATTTTGACATGATTTCCGTAGTAACGCGGGTATATATTAATAATTAAGTTGCTACGACCCCAGACCCCCTAGCAGCCAATAATAGTGGATTGGATTACGGATTTCTTCCGAAATAACTGTTCATACAAAACAGAATTAACTGAAAATGAATTCGATTCTACTTAAATATGGCTAAAAGAGTGCATTGGCATTGTGTTCTGATAAATTCTAAGAGTTTCAAATGTCTAGCTAGTCGGGAAGTTAGTTAAAAATTGAGTGCGAGATTTGTACTGGATAAACAACCACCGGACAAATAAGCATACGACCTATTAAAAACTTTGTAAAAAACTCGATTATGTATTACTTACTATTAGATATTATTTCGATTTTCCAGTGACAAAGTGTGTGGTTGTTCCCCGTGTGACATTTATATTCAATCTATGACTACATAATATTTCATATAAATAAAACAAAATAAATATGGATTTAACCACCAATTATCAGTCATATAGAAGTGTTAAATTTCCCAATTTTTCAAAGCCTAAAATATGTGGTTCGTTCAGTGTTGACCGCGACGGAGATGCTCCTAAATTGGAGTACGTTCCCGATTACTCCCAATTAAAATTTTTGAAGGGCAGAATCCCTACAACCGGAATTCGATACGACCTGGATTACAACGGGCAGAGTACAATCAGAAAGATAAAAGACGAGCCAAAATTGGAAATGTTGTGCCATTTTTTAAAAGATAACAAATCACCCCTCGCGATGTGTTCGCCTCCAGCAAATTTCCATGAAAGATGCACCGTTTGTGACTTACGGTGAGGCGTTGAAAGAGATATCATCTTTCCCATGTCCTTCGACATATTATTCCGGTATGGGATCGGTCCGTATATTTGTCAGCTTATTTCGTGGAGTGATATACCTAGTAGATATCAAGATTGATTATGAAAAAATGACCCCAAAACAGGACAGATGCTTCGGATGGGGTCACAAATTCAGGCAGCACGTATTGTCAGGTAAACACATACATTGTATTAAATTAAAGGTTGTAAACAGGTAAGCACACAGAAAAATGGATAATTTTATAGTACTCCACCATAGAACTCACTGTTCCGGGTAGTAAACGATAAGGCTATGATGCCGCTAGGGAATGGCACAATATGAAGAAAATACGTATTATTGATCTGTTTCAAACCAAATGTTCAACACGTAGCGATATGCCTGCACCGCGATTTCCTAACTATCGACTCGTGTGTCACCCGACGACATGACGTAATTGTGACGCCAATATACGCTCGAGGCATGCCGCCCAACACAGTGCTCACCATAGATATTATTATGATGAAACACCTATTTGTGTATGGTGACAATGAATAACGCCACTATCTGACTAGCGTTATTTTCTCGAATGCTATTATCACTCCGGTAGTACGTCACAATGATGTCATATGACGTCATGTTGACCGGGCGGCATGGACTCGCAAGTTCTAACATAGGGCCCCTGTATCGTCTTCTTCTCTCTGTGTCATCACTAATTGTCGGATGTTGGTGATGATCTTATTTATCTTCTCCCTGGTTGTCGACCAGATTTTTGAAGTTATACTTCTTTTGGCGCGTTTGGTAAAACGGATCAGAGTGTATTTTTGGCGTGTGACAAAGTTGCGCGCACTGATGTAACACATAATTTATTATTATGATTATATTCATTTCGGTCTCAAGGGTACATGCGCATGCGCATAGTGTCATTTAGTTAGTCGTTCAATACAACCAAGTAAAGAGCATGTGTTGTAAATATAACCAATATTGTATCATAATAAATATATATGTTTATAAACAAATTCTGGAGACTAACATTCTACACTGTTAATTTATATTCATAAAACTTTATTTATATTGGAGTGTATATTTATTTTTCATTGTAAAGATTGTGTATCAAGATTTTAGGCTATATTTATGTAAGTATTATTTATGGGTAAAATTATATATCAATTAATAAATTTTGTGATATTTAAATTTGATTTTTTATTAATTCATCATGGGCACTTCTGAATCGATTATAACCGCTGTATGGCAAAGATGAGTTTTGGTCCTATACAATAATTAAATAATTACAATTATCATTTGCTATATGAGACACAGATGAATCCATATTTACAATAATGGGTAAATCTTGGAATAAAAAAAATATGATATTGCGTTTATATATTGTTCATAATAAGTATATAAAATTACATATTATTGTTGTTTAAATAAAACTGTTAAATACAAAACACAAATATGTTGAAAAATAATTACACAGTTAATTATAAACAAAACAAAAAGTTAATTATATTAACTATTCACTCTTGTGGGTATGTGTATTTTGAAAATATTTTATGAAACAAAAATATAACATGGTTTGTATTCGAAATATTGTTTTACATAAAATTACTTACTGTTTATATAAAACTATTACACACAAAATACAGGTATGTGTTGAAAATTTGATTATATAGTTAATTACAATAGGTATTTATCTCTTTCGCATAATATTATCAGAGAAGCCCTGAATAATATATTATATGAATATATTCATACAAAAAAAAACGATTATATAACATTACAAAATTGCCACATACCTATACTCCATTACATGCTTCATGTAAATATAGTTTTTTTATTTGTTACCTACGTATTCTTAAAAATATCTTTAACTCTCAAATGAATTATAAATTTATCTTAATAATGAATGTCATTAACTAGCAATAATATTTTTTACTTTGAAAAACAAATCTTATATTTTGGGTTCAAATTAATATTACGAGTACGGCCCTGGCACATGACATTGGAGAGTAAACATTTTGACGTTTGACATAATTGTTATTGTTACAGATGTTTTAGGAAAAACTATCAATGTATAATTAATAATATGCATACATTGTTCCGAAATGCTGTTACTCCTTTGTATTCTTTCATTAATAAACACTTTATAGCCGAATAACATCTGAAATCTTTGTAAAATACAATACTCAACATACAACAATATCCGCCATGTTTTTTTACAACAGAAAAGCAAACGATAGTGAAGTACAGTGCTGCCATATTTTGAAAGTGGAATTATAGTACAGAGCCTCCAAAATTATAGTATTTGTCGTCTGTTGAAAATTTATAGGTTTTTAGTTTCTCAGAAAAAAACAAAATTATAGTACAAATACTATAATTATAGTATGGTTGGCAACACTGGTGAAGTAGCAGCTTACAGTAATACCAACAGACTTTTTTTCTGTTCGTATTGCATCGCAAGGTCCATTTACCTGGAACACCCAATACTCAAAAAAAGTTGGAGTTTTAACATTGGGTGTTCCAGGTAAATGGACCATGCATCGTACGTGTTCGCACGAAAATTATGATATGTTCACCTCCAGGGGCTCTATGTTAGAACTTGCGAGTGCAAGCTTCCCGGTCGAGATGACGTCATATGACATCATTATGACGTACTACCGGAGTGATAATAGCATTCGAGAAAATAGCGAGTGGTCAGACAGCGGCGCTATTCATTGTCACCATACACATATAGGTGTATGATAATAATATTTTCTATGGTTATTCTGTGCGCGGTCGGCATGCCTCGAGCGTGACGACACAATTACGTCATCTCGTCTGGTGCCACACGAGACGAGAGTTAGGAAATCGCGGTGCTGCAGCCCGATTTCCTAACTATCGTCTCGTGTGGTACCAGACGACATGACGTAATTGTGACGTCAGCCAATACATGCCGCCCGCTCGAGCGTGTATTGGCTGACGTCACAATTACGTCATGTCGTCTGGTGCCACACGAGACGATAGTTAGGAAATCGGGCCCCAGAGTCTAATCTCTTTGAAATTCTCGGTTATTTTTTTTTCTGAGAAACAAATAACCTATACATTTTCGACAGATGACAACGCGTACTATATTTTTCCCCAAATACTATAATTTTTGAGGTCCTGTACTATAATTCCACTTTGAAAAATGGCAACACTGCTTATTGTCATAGAGTCTATTGGAGCCAACAGTGTTGCCAACCGTACTATAATTATAGTATTTGTACTATAATTTTCGTTTACGTACTATGTACGATATAAAACAGGTATAGTACGCCTAAAATACTATAATTTTGAGAAATCGGAAAAAAAGTTGCCAATAGAAGAAAAACAACGCCCAAATAATCCGTGAGAAGCAAACAAAATTAATCCCCATGTCTAAAAAAGGTGACGTTAATTACTTAACACAGCTATTTCCAAACTGGGAGGCGCGGAGTGTTGCAAAGGGAGGCACGAAAAGTTAAACACAATTAATGTAGCCACAGGCTTGCAGTTTGCAAATGCATAATTTATAAAACGGCCTCTAGTTATAAACTACACAAAAAACAGTCCTATAAAAGGTTGGTTTGCTTGATTTTTGAGGCAAATTTGTTTAGGAACGATAATTTTGTTGTTAAACTTGTCTATTTGGTTGAAATTTGAAAAAAATTGAGTGAATAAATCAATCCAAGAACCAGTAATGCATTCACTGATTTAAAACGACAGAGTGAAGGCATTCATAAAAAATTGGAGCTTAGGGAATCAAAATGACAAAAAAAAGTTCGCCATGTCTCCACTTTTAAATGATTTCTACGCCAGGTATATTGAAGCAAACAAAAATCTATTTACTGAGTTCTTGGTTAGTTTGCTAATGCACTTTTCACATTATTTTATTAATAGCAACCCGTGGTCCCGTGGTCTCGTGGTCCGCTTCAGGATGTGGGGTACATGAAAGAATCGATTTATCAATGAACGAAGATGAATTTGGATTGACTACAATTGAAATTGATTGTGCTAATAAACAAGCACATTCGTCAAAAATTAATGTAATGTAAGTAGTAAAACCTTGTTTATTTTTTTTTCATTTTTGTATTCGTAAGTAGGTACATTGTTGACTATTTTAAAAAGGTGTCTGTATTATTTAATGAAATAAGGGGGGAGGAGGCGCCTAGATCCGATTTTTTAAAAGGGAAGCGTAGTAACATAAAGTTTGGAAACCGCTGACTTAACATTTGAATTTTGTCTAAAAAAACGAGACGTTAATTACCCTTCATGGATATTTTGTCTAAAAAAAACAAGACGTTAATTACCCCACGTTTAATTTTTTGAAAATGCAGTAAATTATTGGTCACTCAACGCGTACTATATTTTTGGCCTAAATACTATAATTTTGAAGGCACTGTACTATAATTCCACTTTCAAAATATGGCAACACTGGGAGCCAATAAAGTGTGTGGTTGTTCCCCGTGTGACATTTATATTCAATCCATGACTATCTATTATACCTACATAATATTTCATAAAAATAAAACAAAGTAATATGCATTTATCTACCTATTATCAGTCATACAGAAGTGTTAAATTTCCCAATTTTTCGAAGCCTAAAATATGTGGTTCGTTCAGTGTTGACCGCGACGGAGATGCTCCTAAATTGGAGTACGTTCCCGATTACTCCCAATTAAAATTTTTGAAGGGCAGAATCCCTACAACCGGAATTCGATACGACCTGCATTACAACGCGCAGAGTACAATCAGAAAGATAAAAGACGAGCCAAAGTTAGAAATGTTGTGCCATTTTTTAAAAGATAACAAATCACCCATCGATGTGTTCGCCTCCAGCAAGATTTCCATGAAAGATGCACCGTTTGTGACTAACGGTGAGGCGTTGAAAAAGATATCATCTTTCCCATGTCCTTCGACATATTATTCCGGTATGGGATCGGTCCGTATATTTGTCAGCTTATTTCGTGGAGTGATATATCTAGTAGATATCAAGATTGATTGTGAAAAAATGACCCCAAAACAGGACAGATGCTTCGGATGGGGTCACAAATTCAGGCAGCACGTATTGTCAGGTAAACACCTATAAATCGTGTTAAAGTAAAGGTTGGATATTTTTATAGTAGGGGAGACCGAGGTGAGTTGACACAACGACGACATCTCAAAATCTATAACTGTTAAGAATATAGTAAGTAATATTGCAGTTTGAACTCTTTTCACAACTACACCAACCTGTTGGTACAATGCCAAGGCTGTGTGACAAGCGGTTGTGATAATGTAACCTATGTGCTGCAAAATCAACCAAAAGTAATGTTTGGCCACTTTTTTGATGAACTTTATTAAATTTATTCTATTTTTCTGTAAAGTAGGTATTTAGTAATATGAGTTCAATATTTTTGTATCATAATTATTTCAGTTTTATAATTAAACTTTATACCTACTTATTGTCACAAATTACAATATTTTTTTTGGATACTATATTATTTTGATTTTAAATTCAAAATCGTTATTTTTACTGTTATAGAATATATAATATAATGACATACTTACCAATATATACTTATCTATTAAATGTCTTATCACTATTTGTAATCAAATAAAATATGTTATTTAAAATCATAGTACTTAAGGCGTATGGGTTTATTCGCAAGAATCAAATTTGACGTAAGCGCCATGAAAAATAACAATGCTCGAAGCGTAAAAAAACAAAAATCACTTCGCTCAGCTTCTCACGTAGTAGATACGAAATCAGAGGTTTTAAAAGTGTTGAATTAATAATATTTTTTTCCTAACAAATTTTATAAACATTTTTGTAGTCGGTAGAATAAATTATAAGAATAAAAATAGTAGACCTCTAAATAAGAACCTCATATTATTGATATGCTGAATTTGTGAAGTGACACCTTTTCTTGAACCTATCATATTTAGGTTCAAATTCAGTGCAAATATTTTTCAAAAAAAAATCTAATACTAAAAAACACGAAAGTGTAAACAAATATAATTTTATTCATTTTCATAAGCTAACATTACAAATTATAAGTTTAAAACATTCACAAGATGGCATGAAAGATTTCTGTTATTATTGCGTTTTTATTGAATTATAAAAAAATGACTTATAAAAGAAAGCAATTCAATGAATATTTGTCGAGGAACGTTTTTTTTTTAAATTTAGTACACAACAATTATGATTTAAGAAACAATTATTATAATACCATGTATTTGACGGCAGTACGTTTTGGTCGCCGCGGAGGATTTCGAAACATTAGTGTATAGAAAATTAATAATTGGTTCCTTAATTAGTGTATTGGTTTAACGGTATGCAATGTATTAGAATAACTATAATAAATTGTTTTTTTTTATAATTTTATTTTCTTTTCTATTGATAGCTATTAATTGATAATTGATATTATTATATTGATAGATATAAATTGTTAACTTGATAATTATTATATTGAGGGTTTCTTATATCCATCGACCGTATTAGTCTAGGATCAACGAGTTCAGGCAATGCACAATTCATATAAATCTTGTCACTTGTGATGTGAAGAGTAATATTGTTTTTATTATTCAATGAAATAGGTTCTTACCTCAATATATGTTTTACTTGAGTTAAATAATTACTAATAAATGCCTAAGGTGATTCCATTCAATTCAACTCGGCATTAAATATATTAAATTCTAAAAGTTTTGTACTATTTCATTTGAGTCGTTTTATGCGATCCTGGTTTCGCCTTTCGACATCGTCAGGATGCGCACTCCTCAAATATACAGTGACAACGAAAGCAGCTAATTCTCACTTAACAATAAATTAATACAATAAAGTAAGGTAAAAACTTTATCACCTACCTATTAAGTCAAAGTGCACAATGAAAAATTTAACAAACAATTAATTATGAATAGTTGAATTGTGGCAGTATGAAAAAAAAAGATTTTACCACAAACCATCTGAAAAATACATACATCATAAAACATATACGTGATTTTGTGCCCCAAAACACTTATTTTATTATTATTTTGACGATTAGGAAAATTATGACACATGTTTCAGTGGCCATTACTATGACAGCATTCGAAAACGTATTTTACTTTAAATTTTCTACAAATTTACTATTTGTGACATAAACCACTTAAGATCGATAATAAATAGACCTTGAAAAATAATATTATTTTGTTTCTATTGATAATGCCAATAAACATACTCCTGGATACGTCCCTTTGAAAATAACAAAACATGGCGACCCAGGTACATAAAAACTGTATTAAGTACATGCAAAGTTTTTCAAATCGTTTAAAGCCCAACCAAGTAGGTATTTATCAAAATAATTAAAGTCCACCTATATTTTATCTAAACTGCTCAAGTCCAAAATATTTTTTTTTATAAATGTTGCACCGAACGAATACCTTTAGGACTTCTTTGTAGCCATCGTGGTTATAAGATTCAATTATCTTACAATATCTCACATGCTGCAACCATTTGTATTACAAGATAATAAATAATATAATATAACTACATTTTTCTCAGTTTGACATTCACTGGTATTTTATGATGTTTGATTTGTCAACACAAATTATAACACCTGGTCTACGTCATGTGGTCTTGCCAATTTGATTGTTACTGCAATGCGAGTAAAGGTCATTTTTCTATGAGTTAAAATACTGTTCGTGACGGATAAAATTTTGGAAAAAAAGACGTCCTCACCCATTGAAATTTAGAAGCCTACTAAGGTTAGAAATGAGAAATTAGAAAAACTATATGGATTAATCGATCAAATGGTCTCTTTTTGTTAATTTTGCAAAATAATTATATATCTAAATTGTCTGAAAATAGGATAAATACATGAAAACGTACGACGTGTTTTGGTAATATAGCGTCACTAATTGTACCGAATTTATAGGGTTTTATTTATTTTTTCATTGTTAATTATTATTTATAGTATTACGGAAATGTTATATTATAATAAAAAAATATTTTTATTGTGCAGTATATATTATTTTGTGAGAAAAAATCATTCAAAATTGGCTGATGTATACTCAAACTAAAATGGCTTTAAAATCTTTATTTTTCTGAAATTAAAAAAAGTACGTGAGTTAATCAATGAAATGTATTGTTTTACCCATTTCTTTCATACAATATATACCTGCAAAACTATTATTAAGTTCAAAAATTCACTGTGGCGTGACAGTCGTTTTGGCCAATTTCGAAAACAGGACCGACTATTTGTCATTTATTTTAAAAAGTAAAGCGAATCAGAAAATTTTAATGACACAAAAAGTGTTATTTGATATTATTTATTAGATTTTAAATAAATAAAGTGTTTATTATGTGTCAATTCGTGTTAAACGTCCTTGCCATTTCCACGATTCTGAGAAGACAGGAAAAAACGGGTCCAATGGCCATCAACTAGCCTCGGGCATCTGCATTACGGATGCACCACTAATATTATACACTTACTTATTTTTAATAACTTACTTGATTTCTTAATTATTGTCAATACTTGTTTTATCTATAACTTTCCACTCATTGTTTCATAATTGATGTCATTCGTCATTGATATTTGTACTATATAAGAAGCATATTAATTTGTCCATCTAAATTCAGTTAATAAACTACATATCACGCTATTGCTTGAGTTTGTTTATTTGCTCACGTTGTGGAAGCAATTCCATAACATTACTCACCTCGGTTATGAATATTACATACAATTTTTTTATATTATGCGAGATGGTCATTAAAAATGTAGGTATTCTGGTATAGGTATAAGATTCTTGTGGCAGTGCAGGCGACTCATTTAGGTGTTGGTGTACCAGATTTTAATTTGAATTAGAAATAAATTTTGATTAAATTGTTCATTTTTTTAGAATTGTTTTGACAGTTATGTTAATTGATTTATGTACCTACCTACTACGTTAATGGGTGTCAAAGAAGTGCAGAAAAATAATTAAAATAGTTTTTTCGGTTAAAAAGCCCTGTATTATGATGTAAATTTATTGTTTCAACCCACCTTACTTGCTGTTTCAACATACGTCGGTACTAGGTGGGTTGAAACAGTTAGAACGCTTCCCTTAAAATGGGGTTTTCACTAATAAGCAATGACATAATGTCATTGCAAATAAGTAATTAATTGCAACTGTACTGCTTTTAAATGCAAGTAAAGGATAAAATAATTATGCTATGCAAAAAGTACATTTTCATAGTCTTAGTAGTGAAACTGAGCAAGTTATGACCAAAAATGTAAAAACTGTGTCAACCTACCTCGGTCTCCCCTACCAGGGAACTCAGAAATAATGGGAACTGAAATACCTAACGGGTGTGGAGAAACAGACAGCCGATTTCGAGTGTGGAAGAATATGGGATAAACTTAAGGCTATACCTACCTCAGTTGAGGCGTGGTCTAAAAAGATCGTGGCTAGGCGATGCGCGGATTGTGCAAATGACGCGTGCCGAACGAAATATAATTTGTCATATAAATCCAACATACGTCCACTTAATGTTCTGTTTATTGTTCTATTAGTAACAATAATAGTAGATTCATTGACGTTTTCTTTTTCAAGTAAATGGATAACGTTTTTTTAGTCATCTTTACACGATTTAAGAATTTAATACCCCCGTCGCCATCACGAAACAAATTGACGCGTTCACAGCTCGAAATTCACTCTCCGATTGCCAGCGAGTCAAAAGTTTCGTCGCACCTATAGTTGAAAATTATTTGCCGTTTCACTGAAGTATTGTCTTAAACACCAGCTGTCAAGAATACGTTGTACTTAAATCGAACTGGTCTTGGTTTATGCATTGACGCCATTAACGCTCATTTAATATTGGTGTATTACACATACTATGGCACGTGCATAATGCGTGTTTTATTTTCGTAGGACACTCACACATTCAAAACCCTGCATCAAAATGTAGTGTTTTGAATACAGCCTATCGGAATTCTATTTATTAATATGTTCTGTGGAGATACTGGATTATTTGTTATGTTAGGTTACCATTATTGAATTCATGAATTATGCCGAAATCGGCCATGAAAATTGCCGCTGTTCCCGCCCGGCTTCCAGCAAGCAGACTTGTACTTACCTAAATACCTTTTGTTAGGAGATGAAATAAGGAACAGGCAGGGTAGGTTGGTTTGACTCCCAAATGAGTAACTCAGAATTTGGTGCGTGAATGAAATGAACCCTGGTTTATTATCTCCTTCCAAATAAATATTAATTTAATTATTACAGTTACGTTTACAGCTTATAATTTAGATGTGTGAAATCACGATTATGCGTTCTGATGGATTTACGAAATCGATCGGGTGAAGCTGAACGATAACCTTACGGTTAAATCTTTGATAACTGACTGACGATGTTGCTTTCTTCTACTGAGTGTTTTATAGTGATTCGATACAATAGAAAAATGCTGCTATAACTACTTGAATATTTTGATAATCATGCTTTATTGTGTAATGCATGATTCGTTTCGTAAAGTGTAAACAATTGATTTCAATTTGAACAATTATGCACTTTTTAATAATTGGGCAAGATTGACTTTCATATAAACAACTTTTGTGCATATAATCATAAACTTATATAGCATTATTTATTAGTTTGCGATATTATTGATTATGTGAATTATTAAATTATTTTGCTACATTAGCTTTCTGTTGAAATTTGATTGATTCACATAAATAGTTTGTTTTGCAATTTTAACAATATTATGTTGCAAGATACATTGTAATTAAAAATTAATGGTTTCCTGCCAAGTCATGCGGATGATAGGGTATTGACCCTACATACCTGCTAACAAAATGATTTTGTTTTTAGATGAATGTAATGCAGAACCAGACATCGAAGCTCCGATGAATGAATCCAAACAGTTTTGCCTGGTGCACAAAGCTAAATTGAATAACCATCGACTGCTCTATGCAACAAGCATAGGCGGTGTCATCTGCGAAGACTCTGAGGAAATATCTAAAGCCGATTTGACTGTTGAAAAGTTGGAAGATTTGAAATTTGTGCAGATAAAAATCGCCAAAGTTGAAGACAAATGGGCCATCAATAGATTTATGTAAGTATCCATAGTGTTTTTTTTTCTGATTTGATAACGGTAGAAATAAGTTTATCCACTATTTTACAAAATACTGTTTCCAAACAATGTCGTATGGTTACTGCCAAAAGTTAGTAAGTCTCGAAATCATGTTATGGAGTAATAATTCAAATTTGAAAGTTCAACATGCCCTCTAAAATCAGGCATAATACCTCGTTACACATGCATGGATTTATTGGTGACCATGGCTCCTACAAGGGGGGGGGGGCTGCGATCAGTGCTTTATAACAGGGTTTCCCAAACTATGTTCCGCGGAACACCAGTGTTCCGCCGAACCTGTATAGGTGTTCCGTGACCATTTGGAAAGGTTTTATACACTGAAACACATTTAAAGATCTTCTACTAAGTAGAAGTAAAATAAGTAAAACGAAAATAATAAAATAAATAATATATCTACATCATATTGAAAGGCGAGTGATGATCAATCTCCACTGATGTTTATGACGTCAAGTATCTAGATAGGTCATGGCTCCCACAGGGGAGGGGGTGACAGGCCTCTAGCCTGGGGGCCTGGGCTTACGGGGGGCCCAGTGTGAGAGATCGACCAATCAAGTGAGATAAACACACATCACAAACTTACACTAATAGTAAAAAAATGTTTGAACATGTACCTAACCGGATTTTTTTTAACGTGTTTAAACACGCGCGTTAACATCATTTTACTCCCTACTTTAATATTATAGTTCGTCAATTTATGGCTACGGCCGTATGTTGTAGCTTAACCACTGGGGAATGCCAATAGAAATGGCATATTTCAAAAAAAACACTACCTTATTCTTAGGTCAATAATTATTATAAAGCAATCATTATTCGTAAGATGTTTATCACATTTGAATGGTCAAAGACATAGCTTATAATGAGTATCTTTAGAATTATCTTCAAATGTGTTAATCTTGCCCCTTTTTTGAATAATAAAATGCCTAATTCTTGTCAAATTTGGGATCACAGAGATTATCAATATAATTTTTTACCGTAAATATTTCACTATAATAATGTCGATATAAATTATACTGATGGTTTTATAAATGCGTTTCAAAATTAATAAATGTAAAAAATCTTAACACCACTGCACAGTTATGTACTGAAATATGACTATATTCTAAAACATTAGAGCGAGAGGTTTAAAAGAATACTATTTTATGTAATAAAAATACTTTATGCTTAAAATAAATATAAAGGATAATAAGGCTTCAAAATTATATAAATAGATTATCTACAACGTTTAAGGTATGTCCAGGATCATGCTTTGAAAATAGAACAAAAGCTCCATTTTTACCTACGCTGAGCATGTCCCCCCTTAATGATTACATTTTCAAGAATTACAAAGTTATACTTGTCTTATCTTTAAATTATTGCGTAAAATACAATGTCATGTTTTATCAAGTGTAATGATTAATGATTTTTTTTAGGGAATGTAAATCAAGATCACTTTGGTTGGAGATGTTTCTCACTGGCATTGACACAGTGTTATGTGGTCAAAGGGATGACGATGGCATCGTATCAGAACTCAAGTTTTATAAGAGGGCTGACCTGATTGGAAAATATAGGGTAAACACTATTAACAATAATATACCCGGTTCTTACCCGTCCAGAAGTTCACTGGAAGCAGCGCGCGTGTTGTGAATGGCACAGGGCCATGTACTGCTCTGCGCACACCAAGTCAATGGTTACAGTTACACCATCCACGATACGCGCGCCGCTTCGAGGCAAGATCTCCATATTAAATGAAAACTATTAATAATTTGGACTGATCAGTCTGTAAACTTTGTAAGAAAGATATTTTTATTTTCAGAATATTATCAAATAAAATAATATGCCCACGGTGGTTGACTTGGTAGAGCAGCCGTTTATGAAGCCTTGAACCATGGCTCAATCTCACAACTCAATTTTTTTCTTTCAGAAGATATTCACAAAAATTTGATTGTGTAAATACTTTCAATTAAAATTTCTCACGATCTCGAGAAATCAATATAATATGTACCAATCTCGAATTCTCTCTTGTCAATCATAAGATATATCACTAGAGTCTGTATTCTATAAGCTGGCGTTCACTTCGCGTCCATCCCGTTCGACTTTTGCAAGTTTTCAACGGGAGGGAATGCAGTACAGAATGCTGAAGCGGGGGGGGAAACGGCACGCCAGCTTATAGAAGACAGACTCTATAATATCAATTTTTCAATTTATTTTAATCGTTGGCCAACTATTCCTCCTAAACAAAATCTTTCTTTTTGTGGAGGACACAATTCATATTCCCGCTTTTTTTTTAAATACATATTTTCATCTTTTCGCTCCCGAAACTTTCTCTACGAATCCCACATGCCGTTTTTGTTTAAGTCTTGGTTGTAATATCTAGATAATGAAAAATTGTATTGGTACCTGTTAGAGGTAGGAAAACTGGTCGATTTTGAAGACTGAGTATACTTACTACCAGTATAAAAAAATACTTGGTATCAAAACTTGTTCCAAAATACTTACTACACATAGAGACAAGTCTCATACTCAACTGGAACTAAAACTTAACTCTATATTAGTATTTGAAATATCGGCTTCAATAGAATCATAGAAAATAGTTCAATAGAAAATTTGAAACACATTTTAAATTTATGAGTTATTTTTATGTTATGTTATATCTAATATTCTTGTTAAGATAAAATTTAATAACAATGTTTTTTTTTTATTTTAAACTGCCTCACCTTACCACATTTCCGATCTTGCTCACGCGCATTTAATGTCAATAGTATTGAAAGTCTATCAACTAGCCAGCGACTTGCAATGTTTTTTGTTGCAAGTTTTTTGGAACAAGTTTATTGAGCCACACGTACTGAGTATAGGTAGTTTCGTCCAATACTTGAGTACACAAACTGGTGACAGTATTTCCAACTCACCTCTAGTACCTATATATTATTTAATTAATTACTAAGGTACTGATTTGTTTGTAATACGATAAACACCTACGTCGTATACTTAGAAGTAACAGTTGATTTTAGTATGTCTTTTCTTTCATCATTTTCATTTAATTGTTACCGGCTATCATCCCCTTGAGCCCCTAAGGTAAGGCAAACCTATGGCACGCGTTTGAAGATAAAAAAAATCTATAATAATAATAAATGACAAATCGCATTGTATAAAAAATAGCAGACAAATACTCTTAAGCATTACGTTTAATGTAAATATATACCTAATTGCATAGGTCGTCCTTAGACTTTATGCATCACATATAATATTATCACACTAACCTCATCAGGCGGCGGAGGATGCCGCGCCGCGAACCTCTAATTTTGATCGATTTACGATGCTTGAGACCACTGTAGCGAGAGAATACCTCATCTGATCGGAACAATTCTCGTGTCAATTTGTGCGATAAGAACCAAACTAATTAATACATTAACAAAAAATTTCATTTCTACCCACAAAAAATGACTTGAAAAACAAAAACTTGGTGAAGCTAGTAGTAGTAATTCTGACAGTTTTAAAATTGTGGACCGAAATGTATGGCGTAATTGAAAAAAGTGATAAAGCTATACGTGTGCTGTTCTGTGAATGGTATCTAGAACATCATCATTTTTTAGAATTTTAAAAAACTATTTTTTCCTCATGAGAAATTGCTCGGTACAGTTGAAAAATAATATTTTGGAAATTTTGGCACGCGTACATAAAAAGGTTCGCCAACCCTGATCTAATATATTTTTGCCAATGAGATAGTAGGCAACAATGAAGACTACATATTTATTACTTAAAGGCGCACACTTATCTTTGAATGAAGGCACTCATTATGGTTAGCTTATGTACGATTAGTTTTTTTTTTTTACTTTTCTAGAAAGGCTGGGCACCAAACGTCCCCATGAATTTCTGTGACGTCTTTTTAACCTTCGTGAAGGACTGCCTTTGGATAGAGCTGCTCAAAACCCATGGGAAACCTTTGGATGACATCAGGAATCTTCCCCAGATCGATTTGGTCTTTGATAGACAATTGAATGGAGACGTTAAACTATGCGAGAATTATGAAGAATCCGCTTCTGTATTGCCACGGTGGTATGTTGATCTGTTCGCAGAACTATAGCTGGCCATACGCAGCAAATTTGACCTCCAGGTCGAGCCCACCATGGGCAATAATTGTACGTTAGTGGGCACACCACAGATATTTTATAATTTACTTTAGAATTTCATATTCGATATTATAATAATTTTACTTTGTTAATTATTACAGGTAGTACAGTCAAACTTGGTTAATACGATCACGGAAATAGCGAGATCTCGGATGTAATGAGGAAACATTCGTTGACATTTTAGTTTATGATTTTCTCCATACATTTATTCACTTTTATAATGAGCTACTTCTCGGGTATATCGAGCAAAACTGTTAATGTGTCGATCGTTTAAAAACAACATATTCGACCCTAACCAAATAAAATCCAACCGGGTAGTTAACTAGACCGATGCCGCCGGGATAGGATTACGTTTATGACACTAGTTAAGTGTCTAAGTACCTAATTGGTGTTTTCGCCGACAACATTGAAAAAGTATCCGCGTAGGTATATGGTTGAAATTGCACGTAAAAAATCCAAGCTTTGTGAAATCAGTCCTACCAGTGCCGGCGGCTCAGCTCTTCATTACAATAAACAACTTCTTTTGTAGTTTATGAATGCCATGCTTGTTTCGGGGATTTTTACGATGGTTTTTAGATTTATTATGTTCTATGCTTAAATAGAAAGTGGCGCGCAAAAAAATGAGTAATGCTTATAATGAGCAAATTCAGTCGGTCCCATCTTCCTCGTAATAACCAAGTTCGACTGTAGTTGTTTTTACTACAAATAAATTAACATGAAATACACACCAACGACTTCCACCAATTCACTAATGATGTGTATTTTACCGATTCACAGAAACAATATTATATTCATGTAAATATATGATATAACTAGAGTGTTTCTCAACCTTTTTACACATGCGGACCACTGACCAAGAAACATACTGTAGACCGTTAACGGAGAAATAAAAATATTACCGATACAGCAGTATGAAACGAGTAGATTGCAAAACAATCAGTGCAAGTGAAACGTATGGTCGCGGTTGATTTCATCATATAATACCATTAATCTATTTTATGAACAAAAGCACAATGCATAAACACTCGCAGGTGCACGGGGTTTGAAGATTTTATTGGAATTTTTAGAATAGGCATTTGAATGCCAAAAATTCGCGAACCACCAGAAAATTTCTGCGGACCACCGGTTGAGAAACACTGAATTCTTTTATTTTTAATAAATTATACCGTATATAAAATGGTCATATGAGTCGGCATTTATCTATTTGGAAATTTTTTTTAAAATAGGGTAATATTAAATTTATACATTGATTTTATACACAATTTTTGAACATGTCAAAACGTTTTACACCCCAGTTTAAAATACTTTATATTTTTGTACTCCCGCCCAATATTTGAAAACAAATTTGTTGAAAATAAAATTATCGATTTCCGTATAATGTTCCAGTATTTTCAAATAAAAGTTAATTTATATTTTATTGGTTTTGTGAAATAATTTTCAAGACATCCCCCCCCACCTACTTTCTCCCTTCCATCAAATATTAAAACCCCCCGTGATGTCATACATGGTCGACTCCTTATTGATAAAAAGATATACGAGTGACAGTGGCATGCAATGACTTCTGAGACTAGGCATGTCTGTTATAAGCTGTTTTATTTATCAAAACAGTCTTGATTTTTATTTATTTATTATGACGGTACTTCAATGAAACGGCAAATAATTTTCAACTATAGGTGCGACGAAATTGCGAACTGGCTGGCAATCGGAGAGCGAAAATTGAGCTGTGAACACGTCAATTTGTTTTGTGATGGCGATGGGAGAATTATTTCTTAAATCGTGTAAAGATTACTAAAAAACGTTCCCATTTACTTGAAAAAGAAAACATGTCAATGAATATTATTATTATTGGTTGCAAGGGGTCTGGGGTGCTAGCAATTAAATTATTAATATATACGTGCGTTACTATGAAAGTCAATATGAATGTCAAAATGACATTTCAGTTTTATTTCTATCAAGTACAAATTTTTTTGATCGTTTATGATAGTCAAGTCAAGTTTATGTGATTCAACAGAAAATTTAAAAACGTTGTATATAACAAGTTCTTTTTATCTTGTAATTATCTTACTTGACCTTAAACCATTTCACAACTACTTTAAATTACCTTAACTGTCAATTCCAATTTTAAATTTTCACAACAGATAAAGGTTGCATTTTTTGATTCGATTTTAATTTCTATTGTTTGACTTGGCTGTTCGAATAATTTTCATTTTGTCGTCATGTTATATGCCTAGCAAGGGCCAAGGGCCTAGATACGAGGGTGGGTCAATAATTCCTTAGAAAAAAGCATTAAAACAGTTTTTATTTTTGTATTTTTTTTTTATTTCTCAACATAATCTCCTTGGAGCTCAATACACTTGGTTAGACGTTTCTCAATTTTTTTTAAACCGTCAGAAAAATAAGTTTTCGGAAGGTCCTCAAAATAAGCATTTGTCCGATCGATGACTTCTTCATTTGCAAAAAAACCTTGTCCACTTAGCCATTTTTTTAAGTTTGGGAAAAGGAAAAAGTCACTGGGGGCTAAATCTGGCGAATACGGTGGGTGGTCGACCAATTCAAACTTCAATTTTTCAATTTTAACCATTGATCGTAAACATGTGTGAACACGGGCATTGTTCTGATGAAAGAGGATTTTTTTCCTGTTTAAATGAGGCCATTTTTCTTTAATTTCGTTTTTTAGCTGGTCCAATAAAGATGCATAATAATCCCGTGTTATTGTTTTTCCTTTTTCCAAATAGTCAACGAAAATAATTTCACGTGCATCCCAAAATACAGTAGCCATAACCTTACCAGCTGATTTTACGGTTTTCGCCTTCTTTGGACATGGTTTGTCTTCGCAATCCACTGCTTTGACTGTTCTTTCGTCTCGGGAGTATAGTGGTGTATCCATGTTTCATTTACAGTCACAAAGCGACGAAAAAATTCATCCGGATTGCGTTGCATGAGCGACAACAGGGCTTTAGAGGCCACCACCCTATTGCGTTTATTGTCGACTGTGAGAAAACGCGGCACCCATCTTGCAGAAATATTTTTCATGCCCAATTTGTCATGTAAAATAGAAATGACGCTACCTGTTGAGATCCCTGTAACCTCAATTATCTCACTCAACTTTAATCTTCGGTCACTTAACACCATATCGTGGATTTTATTGATCATATCTGGTGTAGTCACCTCTACAGGACGTCCTGAGCGTGGTTCATCCTTTGTTGATGTACGACCACGTTTAAATTCATTTAACCAGTTATAAATAGTTGCAAGTGAAGGAGCAGATATGCCGTGAACTAAATCCAACTCATTTTTTATTTCCTTTGCTGTTAACCATTTTATATTAAAATGTTTAATAACAGCTCTAAACTCAATTTTCTCCATTTTCCATTTTTCCATTTTCCACAAGCAAATTTTTTTTTTAAATGTACGAAAAACACACAACAACCCGACCAATCTGATTGAAACTTCGCAGCATACTGAATCGGTAGTGCCGCTGCATGAAAACAAACCGCTTACAGTACTAGTCGCGCCACTTGTCGGCTTTTCTAAGGACTTATTGACCCACCCTCGTACATAATATATTTTAATATATATATTTTTTAGAATTATTAATAATCATGTCCTTGCTTTTTCGTACAAGGTGGTTGTTAGTAATTTTGAACAACACAAACACCCAGGCTTTGAGAAAAACACATAAATATCGTGTGTCCTAACCGGGATCGAACCCAGGAACTCTCGGGTGGAAGGCAAGCGCCTAACGCACTACACCACGAGAGCCGCCTGCATTTTAATATTGAAGAATGTACTTAATTATAAGTACCTACGATAAATTTATATCGATCAATGAAGCGAAGCGACCACCTATGAAGCCGGGTACTTCAACCAGTTAGAAATATTCCAAAACCGTGTCATACCTTTATTCAATTTTAAAACGTTTTAAACGAACAATAAACAAATCATTAAATGGACGCATGTTGACTTTTTATGACATTATGTTTTGTTCTGCATGCGTCATTTGCACAATCTTCGCGTCGCATAGTCACAATCGTTTTAGACCATGCCCAAGCTGAAGTATAGCTTTAAGGAAACAAACAGTTGATTACAAAAATTAAAAATAGAATAATGAAAAGTTATTGCAATCAGCAAAGTTTCCATGTATAAATTATTATAATATAGTTAAGCCTAACAAGATAGAAAGTAAGAATAACATAAATATAAAGATATTACATGAGAAAAATGAGGAAGAATAATCAATAATTAATTATACACAAAAAAGTAACATTTTTTTAAAAATATAATATCTACATATATATGTTACGCCGAATGTGCGAAATTGAATATTACATGAAATGGGCAAAATTTTGCCTAAATCATGAAAAATGCAAGCCCGTTGCCTTATTCATGAATTAGACAAAATATCTGAAGAGTGCGTGAATTTGGCAGTAATTTTTCTGCCTAGTTCTTGTATTGGACAAATTAGATAGTAGCGCTACGGTGGTATTTTTTGCAACTAAACTAAATGTATCAAATGCTCATGCATTGGTCAAAATGTACATTATATTATCTATGGTCAAAATAGATGATCGCGCTCCGGTGGTATTTTTTGCAACTAAGCAAACTAAACAAATGTGTCAAATAATGTCATTGATTATAATATAAAAATATACCAATCAATAACCACAATGACGTTCATATTATCCATTTACTATGCGCAAAAAAAATCTAGAACTATAATATGATAACGGAAGAATTTTATTGAAAAGTATTTTCGCGATTTGATTCCTGCTTGGGTATCAAACGTGCAATGGTCGATTGAATGTTTGTGATAGTTTGTTGACACTTGATAGCTAACCTCAAAATGGACATTCAGTTGAATAATTTAATTCAGAATTACAAAACCTAACCTAACCTAATAATAATAATATTATATTATGTCCAATTATAACTAATAAAACCATCCGTATTAAATTTACTTTTTCTTCTGTCATGTTGACAGTTCAAGAATTCCATACCCTGGCGAATTCATGTACTCTGCAGAAAATTTACCTAATTCATGAATAAGGCAACAAGCTTCACTATTACATGAATTAGCCAAAATTTTGCCCATTTCATGTAATAATTAATTTCGCACATTCGGTGTAACATATATATCTGTTTATACAAAATTTTGGAGATAGCGCGTTTAAACGAGACAGGTGCATTATTAAAAGGATCAACGGTGGAGAAATACATATTGTAATTTAAACAAGAGCGCCAAATAAAAGAGTTTTGTGCATAATTAGAATTGCTACGACTGACATTGTACAAAGTTTGGTTTTGCATAAATCTTGATGGACAATGGAAACCCACCCTTTCGAGTAGGTTTGGAGAGTTAACAAAACTATTAATAATTTTAAAAAGAAAATATTGATCAGATATAGACGGTCGACTTTCCAAAGATGGTACCATGAGTGATGCAGTGGTCGAAAGAGAATTAGCTGTGTCGTGTCTGTCATTATATAAATCATAACAGTAAGCTTTAAAATTTAAGTGCTTAGGAAATCGGTTTTGTACCGTTTCGAGATGGTTTATGTATGTAACGTACTGTGGATTCCACACGACAGAAGCAAACTCAACTATGGATCGAACATATGAGAAATAAAGTGCCTTCAGAACATCAGGTGATCCGAATGGTTTAGAGATCCGAAGAATAATTAATAATTTTAATGCTTTATTAATAGTTTCGTTGATATGTGTGTTAAAATTCATCTTACTATCCATTATGACACCCAGGTCACGCATTTTTGAGCTGCGTTTCAAGGGTTCGACTACTAGTTTGTATTCTGTGTTGATGGCGTGCATACTTCTGGAGAATGTTATTGACGAGCACTTGTTGACATTTAGATAAAGGTGATTCAATTGACATTATCTACACTGTCTATCTAAGTCAGATTGTAACTCAATACAATTATCAACTGAAGAGATATTTTTATATATTTTTGTGTCATCTGCATAGATGGAAAATTGTGAGTTACGAAAACAGGTGCTCATATCATTAATATATAAGATGAATAATAGGGGACCAAGGTGGGACCCCTGCGGTACTCCAGATGGAATGTGTATAAAACAAGATACGAATCCTTTAATTGCAACAGATTGTGACCGATTTGAGATGTATGAAGAAATCCAACGAAATAAATCACCGTGAATCACCAGGCCCAGAGTTTTTCAGGTAAAATACTGTGATTGATTTTATCGAAAGCTTTAGAAAAGTCCGTGTATATAGCGCCCACTTGTGTTTTACTGCGCATAGAATTAAGAATGAAATCAGTGAACTCAAGAAGGTTAATGTTTCTACGGAGCGTCTACTGAAAAAACCATGTTGATTTGGTGTGATGAAGTTTTACGTAGAGCTGCGAAAATATGGTCGGAGATGATCTTTTCAAAGAGTTTTTTATATGTTAGGTAGGTATCAGATCAGACGCGAAGGATGGAGGTAGGCTGTGGAGATCCGACATAAATAGTGCACACTAAACTCTGTGAGTCATACTTATCTGTTGGCTAAGGCGTCGGCTTATAATGTCGTGGGTCCCAGGTTCGAATCTTGGGTCTGACGAATGCACAATATATTATTTTTTAATCTGTGTTTAGAGTCAGAGTATGGACCTAATCGGTCGAGCAAGTGGCTAACATCCATTTCTCAAAAAAAAAACAAAAATCTGTTAATACAAACCTCCATCTCGGCGCTGATACAAATTAATGAAATGTCTTAAAAATACACGTAGGAATGCACGTTACGATTTGAATAAATAACTGACCAAAATAAGTCTAATAAAGAGTGCTTACTTAAACTAGAAAATATTGGCAAGCTGTCATAATTTTTACTTCTTGGTTTAATCTCGGTATATGTATTCTTATCTATTCTTGCCCCCTGATGACTATCTAAGAGCCAGATTAAATGATTCTAATAATGTTTTATCAGCTTTTTTATCATCTTCACTGGAGACTGTCTGCAAGTCATGAAATTCAAATTTATTTATGTACTTATGGGTACTGTTCGGTTATCAGGAATACAGCGGAAAACACATTTTGAAAATACCCAATATACTGGATTATTTGTTAGTTTTTTGTTATGTTTTTTATTTGTGTTTGGGTTAGTTTAGGTTTGGTTAGGTTAACCCAGTGGTCGGCAAACCACGGCTCGCGAGCCACATGTGGCTCTTTGGCCCCTTGAGTGTGGCTCTCGAGACAAATGACCACGTGCGGGCGCGGGGTGTCGATCGGTCGCGTGACGGGTACGTGGCACAGACGAAAAGTTCCTACTGGAAGCACAAAGTTACCTATTTTTTCCAACAAACTGTAAATCCTACAGGTATTTTTGTAATCGATTTAAAAATTATAATTATTTTGTGTTGGTGACTTTTTCCCTATTTGACATGGCTACAAAGAAGAAGCAAAGAAAAACGGATGACGAAAGCCGTGAATTTAAAGTTGAATGGACCGAGACTTTTGCGTTTATTCAAAACATAAATGGACTTCCGACCTGTCTTATTTGTCAGGAAAAATTGGCGCATAACAAGAAGTCAAATTTGGAGAGACACTTTACAACTAAACACGTGTCATTTAGCACTAAATATCCTGTTGGTGATGCAAGGAAGAAAGCAGTCGCGGAACTTCAGAAGAGTCAAGAAAAATTAAGTTCTGTATTTAATTACTGGATACAATCGCCCAACAATGTTAATATTGCAAGTTTTGTGGTTAGTCAAAAGATTGCTAAGAGAGGAAGACCATACACAGATGGCGAATACATAAAAAGCTGTTTTATACATGCATCCGAAGAGTTATTTCGGGATTTTAATAACAAAGCTGATATTCTAAAAAAAATTAAAGAGTTATCATTGTCTGCTAAAAGAGTCAAAGATAGAATAGCCAAAATGTCTTCAGATATAACCAACCAGCAAGTCGAAGATTTTCAATTGGTTTCAACTTTATCAATAGCAGTAGACGAGTCTTGTGACATAAATGATGCAGCGCAAGTTTCACTTTTTGTACGATTTATTTCATCTACAGGTCCTAAAGAAGAGCTTTTAGGATTATTGCCACTCAAAGGTCAAACACGTGAAGAGGGTATTGCAAATGCTGAAATTGAGTGCATGGAAAAACATCATATTCCACTCGATAAGATTGTGTCAATTTCAACAGACGGGCGAAAAGTATGACCGGCATAAAAAAGGGTTTGTTGCTATTATGAAAGAAAAAATTAATCACCAGATACTTGCTTACCATTGCATCGTTCATCAAGAAGCGCTTTGTGCGCAGACATTTCCAGAAGAAATTTGCAAAGTTATGGAATTGGCGATTAAGATTATCAACTCCATTTATCATCGGCAGTTTAAAGAATTTTTAGTTGAAATGGAGAGTGAGTACGCAGATCTTATGTTGCATAATAAGGTACGTTGGTTGTCAAGAGGAAACGTTTTGAAACGTTTCGCTTCCTTATTAACAGAAATTAAAGCATTTCTCTTTGAGAAGGGTATTCACTATCCAGAACTAACGTACGATCAGTGGATTCAAAAAATTTATTTCATGGTAGACGTTACGTCTCATCTAAAACAGCTTAATCGTAAACTACAGGGGAAAGGAAACACATTTTTTTCGATGTTAGAAGAAGTTATTTCATTCGAAAACAAATTATCCCTTTTTGCTCAAGATTTTGAAAGAGAAACTTTGATTCACTTTCCAAGCCTGCTGAAACATCGCCAAGAAAGTAATTCTGATATTGACATTTGCTATTTCAAAACGACAATTTTAAATATGAGGAAAGCTTTTCTCAACAGGTTTCAGGAATTCAGAATCAGCAAAGCGACATTAGCCTTTGTTAAAAAACCTCTTAATGCTACTGTAACAGAATTAATTTTATCTCTCTTTAATGTTGACATTGGCAACTTTAAAATGCAATTGCTGGATTTAAAAAACAAAGATTTATGGAGCTCTAAATTTGAACGTCTTTATGCGGATATGGAAATATTGGAGAAAAACAAATCTGAACTTAGTTCACAGCACAAGTGAAGTTGAAAGACCTGGAGAATATATATACCATATTATGATCAGTTGAAAAAACTAGTGTTAGCTGTTCTTTCCCTTTTTGGTTCTACATATTCATGCGAACAATCTTTTTCAAGCATGAACCTTATCAAGAGTAAATTGAGAAGTCGTCTTATTGATGAGAACCTGAAATCGTGCCTAAAATTAAAAACTACAACCTACAATCCTGA
Organism: Rhyacophila brunnea; assembly: GCF_057557595.1. Classification (NCBI taxonomy): domain Eukaryota; kingdom Metazoa; phylum Arthropoda; class Insecta; order Trichoptera; family Rhyacophilidae; genus Rhyacophila; species Rhyacophila brunnea. The sequence goes on along the minus strand of NW_028232904.1, from coordinate 20,310,550 downwards.
CTTACTAAAACTTTCCAAGGAGATGCAAGGCCATGTTCACATTGAGTGTTTGTCAGTTATTGTCATAATTTATTTTTATGGATATCTTACTAACAATTTAATCTTTAACAACAAATAAGATCATTATTAAGTCTGATATCAAGTTTTATTCAGTGTACCTACCTATAGTTTAATTAAGACTTTAAACTTTGATTAAATTTTATAAAGTTAATAGACAATGTACCGTGTACCCAGTGACGTCCGGTAGGGGTAGGCAGATTGAGCGTCACTTGGGAGTGGCAGTTATTCGAAGGGCGGCAAATCGAGTAGAATCATTTGGTAAATATAGAAATAGCTACCTAAACTTAGTAATAACGAAGATATCTTTCTATTAAAAAATACAGGTCCATTGGTTGGAAACAAAATGTATTAATTTACATAAAAGATTTAACTGGATTGTAATTTTTTTGTCGAGTTCGCGATGCCTAGTGTACTTCCGTTGGCTTTCGACATACATGATGACGAGAAACGACATCGTGCACGGATGATACAAAATACTGTATAAAAAAATGGGCTGACATTTTGCCGCTCCCCAGGAGCGGCATTTTAAGTTTTAAAAATTTGGCTCTCAAAAGAAATCTCAATTGCTATTTTGTTGATATTTGGCTCTTTTGATTAATGAGTTTGCCGACCACTGGGTTAACCTAACAAATAATCCAGTTTATCGGTTATTTTCAAAATGCGTTTGCCGCTGTATTCCTGATAACCGAACAGTACCTACTTATGTACTAAATTATAGATTCAATTCATTCACAACATGACATGCAAAAGACTTAACACTCTGCTAACGCAAATACATGAATATGATAATTTAGCCGGCTCTCATATCCAAGCTTGCCTCGTCTGCCGCACAGCCATAAGTCAAACGTTCTAGAAACGTCGCTCCGATGTTATATATGAAGACACACATAGGCACCTAGCGACAGTCACGCGTAACTTCTCGAAATGTGGATATATATTGGGACCCGGCGATTGGCGAGCTGGTATAGGAATGACCAGTTCGTAGGTGTGCATGTGTTCTGGCGGCTTCGAGATGCATGCGATTTGTTGCTAGCAGCACTAAGCCGACTCTTACATCTAAACTCACCTCATCTGCCGCACAGCCATAAATCAAACCTTCCTATAACGTCGATCCGGTGTCGCATATGAAGACCGCGCACATCTACCTAGCAACAGTCGCACGTAACCTTCGAAACGTATAGATATTTGGATGCGGCGATCGGCGATCGGCGAGCCGGTATAGGAATGACTAATCCGTATGTGTTCTGATGGCTTCGACTCGCAGCCTGAGACACATGTGATTTGTTGCTAGCAGCACTAGATGTTTTTTCAAACTAAAAAGTCACATTCCACCAATGTGCGAGCACCATTTGGCAACGTGTGTTTTGTGAATAACGATGACGTATTCAACACGTTGCAGACGAGACGAATTTTGATGTGCGAGCCGGCTTAGACTATTTACCAATTTGATTTATCAAATAATCATATTTTTGTGTAAGTACTAAATCTAACCCGATCATAAATTTGTATTGTCACTAGCCCTGGGACGACTATTGATTGTAATAATTTCTATTTTGAGTGCAAGTATTGTTTGTTAATAGTCAAAAATCTACACGGTAAAAAATTGAAAATTTAATAAACTAAATTTTAATAATACATATGACCATAAAATATAATCAAATAATAACGTAACTGTTGACATAAATATGTAACAAATTCACGTTTTTGACGGTCACAGTTTATCTTTCACTTAAAAAAAATAATTTTTTTTTAATGTTTTCAGATACATATTTATTAATTAATACAGTTGAGATTGTAAATTTTATTATCAAAAAAATGTCTCAAATTGCAAGCTTTGTATTTTTCCGCTAGGTGCCTCTGCTGGTATACGCATCGCCTTTAAGTCATACGAATGGCCGATTAAAGTAAAACGCTGCTTTCAGAACGCCTAATTATTTCCATCTTTGTCTCAATCATAGGAAGTTTATGAGTCCTTTTGTCCGTATCAACACTGCAGTTTCTCCATTTCTCATTCATGTTTATAAATATATAAAACGTGAAATATTTACACACATATAAACAAATAAACTTCCAAAACACGCATTCCAACACAAGATTATCGACAAAAATCTAAATTTTATAGTGTATTGTATGAAAGTCAAGGACTGTTTGCACTAAGCTTTGTCAGCCATGCTTCTTTGTTTTCATCGAACTAAAAATACAAATGGCCGGTGATACCTAGACCAAACGCGCTCCCTAGAAAGCGAACCCCGATTGGGTCCAATCGTAAGATAAATGAAGTGCCTATAAAAAAACTATTATACTTTTGCATACAAAAATGGTCATATGACACGCGTGTCAGTGGCGAAGGCTCCATAGTAGACGATTATTTGAAGCCTACCTTCTAAGAAAAATAGATAGAAAGTATTTAAATTTAAACAAATAAAAAAATATGCGGAAACCAATTGAATATATCGTCAGAATAATTAATTAATATTTAAAAAAAAATATGAATGGGAGCCATCTATCGTCAGAATAATGTAGAATAAATAAATAATAAGTGACAAAGCAGCGCCTCTAGCGAGTAGGTATTGAAATATCGATTGACTCGAGATGATTAATTAAAAAATAATTTCTGTGGGTTCAATCACATCATATAGATAGAATATTTTTAAATATAATTAATAATTTTATCTCATAATTATTATTTATCAGTTAATTCAGTCATAGACTAACATTGGTATATTATTTTTTTGTTTGTCATTTTGAGCTGTTGATACCGCTATATTTACCGATGATATATTTTTAGGCGTATGTTACGTGTAGGTATAGGAAAATACATAATTTATATTCATTGCTCAATTCTATACCGTCAGTGAGCTATTGAAATTAAATTTCATCGATTTAGTGTGACATCGACATTAGTGTGTACCTATTCATCGGTAGTAATATTGTGTTATCGTCTTATTTCCCGTGAGTATACCTGACAAGTGTGCTCCTTTTCTTTGATCTCCACAGCCTACCTCTTTCCAAAAGTCACTCATTTTGTTTCCAAACAGTGAGCTGATTTTTTTAATGGAAAGATACTTTCTATTAGGTATTAAGTTTAGCTAGCTATTTCTATATATACCAAATGATTCTCCTCGATTTGCCGCCCTTCGAGAAACTGCCGCACCCAAGCGACCCTCAATCTGCCTACGCCTACGGGACGTCACTGTCTTCACCGTGAATGTTGTATCGGAAAATATGGCCGTATATTAAAGAGCTCTTTGGGTCGTATAGTACTGACATAAAATTCATGTCTAAATAAAACACGGTTCTTGTCGGTTTACACTTTTCATGAAGCCAGCAGCAAACAAATTTTGAAAATAGCCGATATATTGGAATATTTGTTAGGTAAGGTTTTCATTCTTGAATTCATAAATTTTGCGAAAATCAGCTATGAAAATTGGATTAATATTCATATTGAAACTAATACAATTAGAGACCTATAGTATACGGTCATGTCTTTCCGACAAAAGGCTTACGGTGAAATGTTTTACGTACAAATTACATGTAACCGTATTATAAGTTGTGTTCGGTTGTTGGCCTCAAACATCTCAACCACACGATATACATACAGTGTATCTTTACCGACATAAAAATCATAGTATAATTTAGTAGATAAAGACGTAATAAAAATTAAATCACCACCTACATAATACAATATGTCCCTTATCGGATTTCAATAATCGAAATATTCAGCTGAATCTAGATAATATAGGTTATGTGACAAGACGTTAGATTTGTTGACAAAAAGTTTTGACAGCTATTTTTTCGTAATACGCATGCGCCAAAAGAGTACCATAGACACAAATTTAAATAAAAAACGTAATATTTTGACAAAAGATTTTATAAATAATTATTGATTTCATAATATGATTCGACATATTTATATCAATAGTATTTGTGCAAAATATTAATTAAAACGGAAACAAAATACTATGAAGCAAGAGTTCTTTCAGCACTGGATGACCCTTTGTTGGTTTTATCGCTCTGGTAATACCAGTTAAATGAAAATTCAAAACACATAATATTATTTTGTAATAAGAAACGTAAGAATTTAATATAATTTATATTATCATTTTATAAAACGTTAAGTTTACATTAATAATATATTTTTTTGAAATCGAATATTGATATTTCATACTCATTAATATTTTTTACAAAAAAATGTTGAAAAAGCAAAGTACAGTAGAACCGCTATAACAGACTAGGTACCGTACTAGGCGGGTGAGGCGATTTTCCGTTAAAGCCGATAATCCGTTATAAAAACACAAACGAAATCCTGTTTAGGATGGTATATTTAGACACACCCGTTGTGGAGTGACGTTTATGTTAAGAGCGTACTTCAGTGAAACGGCAAATAATTTTCAACTGCAGGTGCGACGAAATGTCTCACTATTTTTTGAGACATTTTTTGTTTCCCCTAAAAAATTTAATTAATTGACTTCCGCGGTGTTGTTTCTTAAGCGTCGATATTATGATTTTCGGTATTTTTGGATCACCTTTCATTACAAAATCTACCTCCCCGTCTAAATTAATCACAATTTTTAACCCTCACGATTCGAAAACACATTTGTTGAAAATTCTAGATATGAGTGTATTTTGTTGGTTTTGTGACATTGGTGAAAATCACCACATAATATACCCCCTTCCTCCCAAGGGCGTGACACCATACATGGACGACCCCCTTATTAAAAAAAGATATTGAGTATGTATCTTATTTTTGTATTTTGTCATAATGAATATAATATACAAAATCATGTTGTTCATGGGACAAGTAAATTAAAAATTTAATAGAAATATTTTTTTAAAACAATTACCTTATGATGGGACCAAAATGGAATAATGTTGAACTAGATGAGAGGAATGGAACGATTCGGAGCCGCCAGGACATCTGAATGATCGCCATCTTGGCGTTGGTAAAAATAAATAAAATACATGAAAAATAGTAATTCATTAATATACATGTGGCACAGGAAAAGCTGCTTTAAATTTCATATATATAATTTTATTTAGAAAATGCTCGACGAAAAGTGAGTCCGGCACCTCTTCTTTTTTTAATAAAAAAGGCCTGTATGCCTATTTACAGTCATTATAGTGAAAGGCCATATACTGAGTTGATTAATTATACTTCACCTCTCATAGACTCAATTGTGATAAAAATTCAAATATTTTTTGTTGCTATGCTGCTATTTAAATGCAATTGTTTGCATCAAGTTTCTGACTCCCCAGAGACCCATATGATCTTATGATCGGACATGGTTGTGATAAATGATTTAATTATAAGAATATCAATTTTATAATCTTTTTGTACGTATTTTTATTAAGTTTTTCAATAAAGGAAATCTTTTGGACATAAGTACATGAATTATTTTCTACACACATCCTCCTTCAACTACTGTTCAATTCTAGCCCTTACCCTCCTTCACAGTCTTTGACGTTGAGAACGGCTCTTGTTTTGCTCTTAGCTCAGTCCACCTAGCCTCTTTGGTCTCGGGGTCTCAACGAGGACAATAATTGTTTTAGAATCATAGGGGTTCAACTGCAAAAATGCATGTTTTGAGTTAGCTCCGGTAGGTAATCATATTTATTTGCAACAAAGCTTTATGTCGTACATAATTTAGTAAAGACACAGTTTAGTAAAGTGAGTTATTTAATGAATTTCATATTAGCAAAATCTTTATTTGTGTTTATCTCGAAACTGTGTTATTGTAGATGGGCCAGTGTTGCCATCTTTTTCTATATTGATTATGATACAAATGGATAAAAATTATAGTATTTCTGAAAAAACTATAGTACAGGAACATTTTTCTTCTTGAATCCTTTAAAATTATAATATTCTTGGCATATTTTCATAAATTATAGTATTTTACATTTTTCGCAGATTCAAAATTATAGTATTGTACTATAATTATAGTACGGTTGGCAACACTGAGATGGGCCCCTGTGATCCTAAAACCTCTAAAAATTATTTACAGTATGTGTCTCATTAAAGAGTGTCCTGCCCAGCGTTGCCAACTAACGTGTTTTTCTTGCCATATCTAGCATTTTTTTAATAAACATCTAGCTTCTGAAATACACGACTGGCGTTATAGTTAACGTTTTTGACACCGCAAACATCTTAAAATTTCTCGCAAAAAGCTGGAATATTAGTTTTGCTTAAAAATTAATATGCCGACTTGTACCTTATATGTAACATATGATATGAAGTAATGACGCTAAACCATAGTGGTATTAAATAAAAAGAGGGGCAAAGAATCGGCTTTCTCATACAACTGAATGAAGCAGGCCAATATCCGACAACTTACGAGAAATAGTGACGCGATAACAAAAATGCAGAGCATCAGGGAGGATTTACTTTTGTCATTATAACGTACTGATACACCCCTGTTACAGGCGGGCTTCTCCCGGTGTAAAATAATCATTTAGTAGCTTAAGTCGAAACGTAACCCTGACCTCTAGAAACGGCTTCATAAAACATCTAATCTGATTCCTTGCTCAACCACGTAAGTATTTTTTATTCATAGGTAAAGGCCTTCGTCCGGTGTGTGAAAATCACATATTGGGCGGAGGTGTAATTAAGATAAATTTAATTTAATTTAAAAAGTATAAATGATGATGGATGAAAGCGATAATTTTAAGACTAAATATAAGGATTCAAAATAATAAATTTTGCCGCGCTTGTCGGCAACGTCCAAATTTCGACGCGCCTGCGCCAGGGTGGTCCTCGTGATTCGCCGAATCAAAGATCACGCGATAAAATTTGGCCAATCACGAGAGTCCTTTTTGCTGGAATGGCGTGGGTACGCGAAGTTTGAAAAAGAAAAAAGTAGTTAGTAAGCGTCCCCTTTCCGATAGGTACGGACCTGACGACTACAACTGTAAAAATCCCAAATATAATTTGTAAAACTAAAAATTAAGAAAATATATAAGGATTACCAAGTTACACGAGAAAGACCGAGCTTTATTTATACTCCAACCGTTGAAAATATTTTTTTTTGTGAAACCGGGGTTCGATGGACGCCTGAGCTAGCCGCTGGAACCCCGGGGATCTCAGTACCCATATAAATGTTAATTTTGCCGCAAATTGATTACCAGCCTGCCTCACCATACTTTTTTTATATACCTGCCTGCTTCACCATACTTTCATATTACTTGCCGCCCCTGGCGCTAAACGATGAAATTTCGTGCATGATAGTAATACAAACTATTTTTAACGGGTTATGAAATAAATACGTATCTTGAAATGGGGTGAGATTAGACCAATGCTTATCTCATAATTCCAATCGCAGCAGAAAGTTAATCATATTGCATAAAATGTATTTCACGTGGTTCAAGTTAAGAAAGAACAATAACATGTAGCAAAAAATTATGAATTGTGAAATTTGGCATCTAATCATAAAAAGGTTCGCCACTCCTGCCATAGGTGGTTTTTTTACAGATCTTCTGCGGAAGAGAACACCACAAAAATACAACAAAATAATTGACATTCTTGGGTTAAAAACAATCTTTATTAATAATTATACATTACTATGGTAAGATTACAATGATATTCAAAATAAATCCACTTATGATAATATTGTTAGATTATAATAATACAGTATAACCTCATTTTTACGTGCCCGGAATTCACGTTTTCCCGGCAATTGCGTGTATTTTTTTCAGTCCCGATGTATTTCAGTACATTTAATACCCGCATTTACGTTTTTCTTTCCCGCGATTTACGTCGGAAATATTCAAAATATGCGAGTTACGCGCGCTTGACAATGATTGGGTCGTGACATTCGAACGATTTTTCAATAAAAATTTTAATTGAATGTTGTTTTTTAATAAAACATTATTTTTTTAGAAACATAAAATTTAAATGTTCTTTTTTTCAATACCCCCCTTTATATTTTCCCTCCAATTAGGTTTTTTTTTCAGTCCCTTAAAAAACGTAAAATAGGGGTTATACTGCATGTAAATTATGATTTTAAATTTAATGCTAGAAATTAAATAGCTACAGTGATATAGCCTCGTCGTACATTGGGAGAGCTAGGCAAAAACCACAAATCATATTAAGTATTATAGATATACCATCATAGATCGTCTGGTGTTCGAATTTAGAACTAAGCTCATCGCAGTATAAAAAGTATTGAACGATATGTTTACATGTGGCGCCCAAACTCAGCGGACAACTGATACTGGTGGATCTATAGTCGATGTGTACATTTTCGGCATGGTTCCAGATAGAAAAATGGTGTGGGAGAGGAGGGTAACAAAACATTGGCCACATTATGACAGGACAGGACAAAAGTACAGAATTCCCCAACTTGCCATTCAAGGAAAGATCAATGGTAAGCGTAGCAGAGGACGGTGCCGCATTTAGTGGCTTAAGAACCTCCGTGATCAGTACTAGTGCAGCTACACTGAACTGTTCCGGGTAACAGATGACAAAGCTAAGATCACCTTGCTGGTGACCGACCTCCGCTAAGGGATGGCACAATAAGAAAAAATCTGATAGTTCCGATTCAGTGAGCTCTAAAACATTTACAATCTATAGTGTGCCGTGAAGCGGAAAAGGTTGGGAAGTGCTGGTCTATACTAATTAGTTTTATATTAATACCTAAGTTTAGTATATTTTTAAAATATGCGACATCTGTTTTTATTAATTAATAAGTAGATACTCATTCCATCATTGACTCTGTAATGTGTATCTTTGGCAGATATGAGTGACAGAGACTCAAGAATAAATGATTATTTAGTTTATTTGTGTCCGATATAGTGTTTCGTATACCTACAACAATTATTACTTCTTGCAGAATCAATGATGAATAACGGTGATATAATATTTATTTTTTTTGATTAGTAATCTACAAATAGTTATATTTTAAAACATATTAGTATTCAATCGGTAAAATGTGAATCTGTCATACTTTTGGGAACAGATCAACATACCACTCCGGCAATGCAGATATGGCGTCTTTGTCATCCTCACTTAGTTCAACGTTAGATCTCGGATCTCTCTCAAAGACCAAATCAACTTGGGGAAGATTCCTGATATCATCCAAACACTTGCCATGGTTTTTCAGCAGCACTTTCGAGAGAGACTCCTTCACGAAGCTTAAAAAGGCGTCGCAAAAATTCATGGGGACGCTGGGAAGCCACAATTTCTGGAAAAATACAAAATGTTTCGTCATTTATCAAAAGTATAATCAAGTTAGACATTCAAGTTCTCCACCATCTAAACATACTATGGCCGTGTCATGCTTAAGAGGCATTCTACAAAAGGACATTATAAAGGATACAGAATACAAACACTGTGATTGATCATGCATGACACAACCGGTGCAGCAATGGGACAATTGGCTCGCGAGGTGTTATGGATGGCGTGGTCGGTAGCTGAACCGCAGTGTTTTACCTGCTCTTGTAGAATAGCCCTAATGAGCACCCCATGCAAATATAAATATGAATTTTCAAGTTATAAGAGGGTAGTCTTCTGCGAGGGATCGGGAGGTATATTACCAAGCAATGTTCCCTGTAAGGTGTGTGCGCGCGCACACCTTACCAAAATGTGTCCGCACACATGTTTTCATCCCCCGCACAGTCCTAACACAAAAATATTGTAAAAGAAAGTTTACTTTCGCAGATTTTAGTAATATCTACAGGTGTGTTCGGTGTACGTAACAAACAATTCAAGTGAACAATACGATTGCTTGCACAGTAAATGTTACATATAAAGTATAAATACTAAAGTATTAATTATAGAGAACTCCCCTAAAAATGTCAAAATGGAGTGGATGTGATATTATATATATCCTGCAATAAATTTAAATTGGAATGACTCTCTGAAATCATCGAAACAGAAATACCATCTACGATGCATTCGCAAAAAGTAAGAATTGGTGATATATTTTGTTCATTCGGAAACAAATGATTGTATCATAATATGCTCCGCAGCAAATATGCAAGGAGAATTCACGTCGGGAAAGAAGTGGATTGAATGGAGGTTGTATCTTTTAAAAAGGCATTCAAGTCTAAAAGTACACTGGGATGCTATTACCAAATTGAAAAATTTGAAGAGATGGATTTTTGAAAATTATGACGGAAACACCTGAAAAACGATAGAATAGCATTGAGATCGCTGAGCGCAAAAAATCTGGTTGCGATCTAGTCAATGTGTTAATTGATAATGTACCTACTATTGGCTATAAAAATAAACGCTTCTATGCTTTCTGTACAAGACATTCATAATCATGTATTTCTAAATATACAGTTATTCCCGAAAGCTGGCGAAGTAAAAAATATGCGTTTGAATTATTCGAATGCATTAAGGGGGTACATGCTCGTCGTAAGTCAAAATTGAGTTTTTATTGTATTTTCAAACCATGATCCTGGACACTCCTTAAACGTTGTAGATAATCTATTTATATAATTTTGAAGCCTTATTATCCCTCATATTTATTTTAAACATTTGATGACTGCATAAAGTATTTTTGTTACATAAAATAGTATTCTTTTAAACCTCTCGCTCTAATGTTTTAGAATATAGTCATATTTCAGTACATAAATGTACAGTGGTGTTAAGATTTTTTTACGTTTATTAATTTTTAAACGCATTTATAAAACCATCAGTATAATTTATGACGAGATAATTTTTGTAAAATATTCACGATAAAAAATTATATTGATAATCTCTGTGATCCCAAATTTGCACCACTGCACATTCATGTACCGAAATATGACTATATTCTTAAACATTAGAGCGAGAGGTTTAAAAGAATACTATTTTATGTAACAAAAATACTTTATGCAGTCATCAAATGTTTAAAATAAATATGAGGGATAATAAGGCTTCAAAATTATATAAATAGATTATCTACAACGTTTAAAGAGTGTCCAGGATCATGGTTTGAAAATACAATAAAAACTCAATTTTGACCTACGACGAGCATGTGGGCCGTTAATACAGTCATTAAAAAATATTTTTTGATGAATTACATCTCGATAATAGTCTTTATAGTTTTAATAGTCTCGGTTTCATATTACTGTGCAAAAAAATGCTAATTTTGTACGTTAATTACAAAATTAATAAATACATATATATAAAAGAAATGGCGTATTTCAAAAAAACACTATCTTATTCATAGGTCAATAATTATTATAAAGCAATCAGTATTCGTAGGATGTTCATCACACTTCAATGGTCAAAGACATTGCTTATAATTAGTATCTTTAGAATTATCTTCAAATGTGTCAATCTTGCCCATTTCTTGAATAATAAAATGCCTAATTCTTGTTAAATTTGGGATCACAGAGATTATCAATATATTTTTTTTTCATAAATATTTCACTATAATAATGTCGACATAAATTATACTAATGGTTTTATAAATGCGTTTAAAAATTAATTAATGTAAAAAATCTTATCACCACTGCACATGCATGTACTGAAATATGACTATATTCTAAAACATTAGAGCGAGAGGTTTAAAAGAATACTATTTTATGTAATAAAAATACTTTATGCAGTCATCAAATGTTTAAAATAAATATAAAGGATAATAAGGCTTCAAAATTATATAAATAGATTATCTACAACGTTTAAGGAATGTCCAGAATCATGCTTTGAAAATACAATAAAAGCTCCATTTTGACCTACGCTGAGCACGTCCGCCTTTAAAGGAACAAATAAAAAATGTAAATACGAGGTATTGAAATTTTTAAAAAATATAAACTAATTTTTTATTGAAAATCATAAAAATTGGTTTGTGAGCATATTATGTCAATGTGTTCTTTCACCTTTTCGAGAATGTTCTTTTTCTATCGAACTGACAATGTTTCTCATAACTCAGATATTATTGAAATGGTTGTAAACAAAAATAAAAAAAACGTAGTCGTGTTGTGGAACCTTTGTTTGGCCACTGTAGATGTCTATAAATAGAATGCACACATGCATCTGGAATTCAATTCAATGATTGTCATACATTGAATTAAATGTGTTTGTGTTACACATATTTGTAATACGTGGTACGTGTAATTTACATACGATTTATTGAAATTTGAATAATTCAAACGTAAATTAATGTATTTGAATAAAATGGGTATGCAGAAACTACACGCAAATCATAAATTCGGGGCTCGTGAAATCGGGGTTCCACTATATTTCATGCCATCGGCAATCCATTGTCAAACACTTCTACAGTGTGAATAAACTTTATTTTAAATCCGGCTTCGTATACTGTTTTAAAATAATTACGTACCCTGTAGTTTTCAATCAATTCAGCCGTCTTATAGAAACGGAGTCCCGTCACAATGCCGTTGGCATCTCTCCATCCACACAACACTGTTTCAACACCCTTAAAAGTTGTCTCCAGCCACCATCCCATTGTTTTGTTTTTCCTAAAATAAAAATAAGACATAAAATTAATACTTACAGGTGATCAGACCCAGGTTTGCCAAATTTCATTAATTTTTGGCAATTAGTTTTGCGTTTTAAATAAACGTATCGTCATAATTAGATAAAATGTGCACGGCTCAATTGGTAAATCACATTTAGAAACTTTATGCTGGCGTCTATAATTATTTAGGAATGTTCCCTGTGTAAAATAACAGAAAATGATTGCTTATAGTCCCCCTATAAATTCGGTATCTACTAGAGGTGAGTTGGAAATACTGTCACCAGTTTGTGTACTCAAGTATCGGATGAAACTACCCATACTCTACGTGTGGCCCAATAAACTTGTGATACCATCGCGAGTCGCGAGCGAGAAGCATATTTTAATTTATTAGTCTATGCATGCGAATGACATCATCCTATGTATGAACAGAAGGTCATAAATTTTCTGTAGCAGCACATTCCCTCGAGAATGTGGTGAGGTGACTGTGTGACGTCAGTTTAAAATTAAAAAAAAACATTGTTATTCATTTATGTTAACAAGAATATTATAACATAACATAAAAACAACTCATAAATTTTAAATTTTTTAATAAATGGGACATTTCGAAAAGCCCAGCTCAGTGTATTTTCAGCGATCCTATTGAAGCCGATATTTCAAATACTAATATGGAGTTAAGTTTTAGTTCCAGTTGAGTATGAAACTTATGTCGCATACGCACGCCAAATGCTCTATATAGTATTCCAAATACTAATAAGTATTTTGGAACAAGTTTCGACACTAAGTATTTTTTATAATGGTAGTAAGTATACTTAATCTTCAAAATCGACCAGTTTTCCCACCTCTAGTACCTACCTACCTAATTCTATAAACATAATAGTAAATTATACTATAATTTTACACCAAATAAGCCAAAAATACTATAATTTTGAAGTGTTCAAAACAGACGCAAGAGCACTTTTGGTCATCAAACTCGTCAGACCACCTTTGAAACTTTTCGATCCTTCAAAATACGTTGTTCAGTGGTTACTGAGAGGAAGACATTCGGTCCTAAACACCAACACTAAAAAAAAGGAATCAAGACGATTTGCCAGATGTGAATTGGACAAAATTTTGGAAATCACTATAATCTTTTATTCAAATATGATATGTTTTTACAATTTTATTGTTTACAACTTTAGTTGTATATTTATATTAGTTTGTTTGTTTAACTTTAGATTTGACACGTGTAAAATTAAAAGACAAGGAATATCTGCTTCAAATTTTATTTAGTAAAAAGCTCGACATGTGAGTTCTTTAAAAAAAAAAAGAAACCCTGGGTATCTATAGTGTGCACTTCATGTCAGATCTCAAGAGCGTACTTCAGTGAAACGGCAAATAATTTTCAACAGAAGGTGCGACGAAATTTCTCATTAGTCGCCAATCGGAGACTGACAGTCGAGGTGTCCGCACGTCGATTTGTTTTGTCATGGCGTCGGATGAAAATATCCTTAAGGGGGATGCTTATACTATCAGATGCGAAAAGAGGCACCTAACGGAAAAATACGAAGCTTGCAATTTGAGATTTTTTTTGATAATTTACAATTTCAACTGTAGTAATTAATAAATATGTATCTGAAAACACTAAAAAGATTTTTTATTATTTAAAGATAAACTGGCAATTGTAAAAAAATGTAATAAAATGTGAATTCGTTGCAGGGTCAAATCTTATTATTACATTATATTTTATGGCCATATTTATTATTAAAATTTAGTTTATTAATAGATTTTATGTGGTATAGATTTTTGACTAATTCATCGTTTTAATATTTTTTATATATATTTTAAAAAACATCGATTTTAAAAAAAATTTAAATGTGTATAACTTGAAATCCTTTTTATTTATATCAAATTTTATTTTAGGCATGGTCACAATATTGAAGCTCGAGTTGATATAAATAAAAAGGATTTCAAGTTATACACATTTATATTTTTATAAAAATCGATGTTTTTTAAAATATATATAAAAAATATTAAAACGATGAATTAGTCAAAAATCTACACCACATAAAATCTAAAACTTAATAAACTAAATTTTAATGATAATTATGACCATAAAATATAATGCAATAATAAGATTTGACCCTGCAACGAATTCACATTTTATTACAATTGTAAGTTTATCTTTAAGTTTAAAAAAAAATAAAAAATCTTTTTAATGTTTTCGGATACATATTTATTAAATAATACAGTTGAAATTGTAAATTATCAAAAAAAAATCTCAAATTGCAAGCTTCGTATATTTCCGCTAGGTTCTCTGCTGGCATGCGTCTCCCCCTTAAATCGTGTAAAGATGACTAAAAAACTTAACGTACGTACTTAAAAAAAGAAGACATGTCAATGAATATACTATTATTATTATTAGTATAACAATAAACATGACATTAAATGATTTTTAAGACAAATTATATTTCGTTCGGCACGCGTCATTTGCACAATGCGCCTAGCCACGATCTTTTTAGACCATACCTCAACTGAAGTATAGCCTTAAAAGCCCACCTCCACACTTCATCGCTGCTCTTCATAGAGGGGGTAGTCGTGGATAGATAAAGTTATATGGTGGTTACAGTACTTACATAAACGAATCGAGCTCGTGTGCGTTTCTTGGCTCTTTGGAAATTTTAAGCTGCACAAATTTCAAACCATCCAACTTTTCAATCGTTAAATCCGCTTTTGATATTTTTTCCGTGTCTTCAGACGTCATGACAGCGTCGACTGCATTTGCGTAGACCAGTTTATGCTTGTTAAATTTAGCTTCGTTGACCAGGTAAAACAGTTTTGATTCGTTCAGAGGAGTTTCAACTTCTGGTTCTGCATTAACGTCACCTAAAACAAACATAAGTTTAATCAATCCAATTCGTATAGAAAGTAGCCGTTCCCAAACACAGGAATAGGGAACTCAAACTGACCTAATGCTTGGAATACTATGAATACTGTCGAGACAAGGCGGCTGACTACACATAAATAATTACAAGATAAAAAGAACTTTTTATATACAACGTTTTTAAATTTTCAGTTGAATCATAATATAAACTTGACAATTCTATGTATTAATAAATACTTTTTTTTGTACTTGAAATACTGAATAAATAAATAGAATACTGAAATGTCATTTTTTCATTTCATAGTAACGCACGTATATATTAATAATTTAGTTGCTAGGACCCCCTTAGCAACCAATAGTAGTGTTTTACTTTTTACGAATTTTTTTCGAAATAACTTTCCATACCAAACACAATTAACTGAAAATGAATTCAATTCTGCTTAAAGATGCCTAAAATTATTAAAAGAATGCATTGTCATCGTGTTATAATATATTCTAAAAGTTTCAAAGGTCTAGACTCTAGCTAGTCGGGAAGTTGGTTAAAAATCGATTATTGGAAGATTTGTATCGGACAAAGAAAAAATTTGTACCGGACGAACAAGAATGCGAGCTAATAAAAACGTGGTAAAATGGTTTGGGAAGGGTTCATTTTGAAAAAAAAATACCCATCTGTCGATTGTAGATTAATTTTTTTACAATTTTTGAGCTTTGTATGGTTTGGTATGGTATACAGGGAACTCAGAAATAATGGAAACTGAAATACATAACGAAGTAAGGCGATAGCAGGTAACTGACTCGAGTAAGGAAGAATCCGGGTTAAACTTACGCACGTGTCAAGAATACGTTTTACGTCGAATACTGAAAACTGCTCTCGGTTTATGCATTTATGCTCATTTAAGTAATGTTGGCGTATTTACACACACTATTGCACGTGTATAAAGCATGCCTCATATTCGTGGGACACACACATTCAAAACCCTGCATCAAGATGCGGCGTATTGAATATAGCCTATCGGTACTCTATTTATTATATGTTCTGTGGTATGTTAGCTTTGAACTAGGTATATTTTAGAAAGTTTGATCACCGATTGCAACATTGTATCTGAACAAAATATTCCAGGAGTTCCCCAATTCTTTAAGTTCCTACAGCAGACAAAGAAAAATGAGAACCACTGCCTTATTTCATTTTTAATGATAATGACGTGGACTCTTACCTGACAATATGTGTTGCTTGAATTTATAACCCCATCCAAAGCATGCCTTTTGTTTTGCAGTCATTGGTGACGTGTCACGCCCACTTTCATCTGAAGTTTGAAGATATATCACTCCTCTAAGCAGGCTGACAGATATACCGACCGTGTCCATTCCACTATAAGGAAAGGATGAAATCTCCTTCAATGACTCCCCGAATGTGACAAACGGTGCATCATCCAGGGAAACCTTACTCGAGTCGAATATATCGATGGGCGTCTTATTATCCTTCAAAAAATGGCACAAAAATCCAATATCCTGCTCCGGGTTCATTCTGCTGATCGTATTCTTCGCGTTGTAGTTCAGATCGTAGCGGATCCCAGCAGTGGGGATCCCTCTCTTCAGAAACTTGAGCTGGGAGTGATCGGCGACGTATTTCCATTCGGGCGTGTGTCCTTCGCGGTCAACACTGAAGAAACCGCATATTGTCGGATTCGGAAAATTGGGAAACTGAGCACTCCTATACGATTGAAATCTAGTGGACAATTCCATCGTTTCTTTGTTTTATTTATGAAAATGGACAGAACTGCGTACAATAGGTCTACAGGACTCAGACTTGAACTAAGTAACAGTGTTGCCAAGTCAAAATTTTAAATTTCAGTAGAATGTGTAAAAAAAATTCAGTAGATTAGACAAAATATCAGTAGATTTCTGTTTTAGGAAAAAAAATTCGCCGCGGGCCGCAGGTTCCCAATTTTTCATCGTCGGCTTGTTTTTTTTAGGAAAATTATTTCGTCGCGGGCCGCAGGTTCCCAGATTTTCATCGTCGGCTTGTTTTTTTTAGGAAAAATATTTCGCCGCGGGCCGCAGGTTCCCTATTTTTCATGGTTGGCTCGTTTTTTTCACGGCTGGTGGGAATTTTGTGAAATGGAGAAATATCAGTAGATTTTAGAAAATATCAGTAGATTCAGTATATTGCCAAAAATATCAGTAGATCTACTGAAATTTCAGTAGACATGGCAACGCTGCTAGGTAATGATAATATTGGTAATGCCAGTGTTGCCATCTTTTCAAAGTGGAATTATAGTACAGAGCCTTTAAAATTATAGTATTTGGGGAAAAATATAGTACGCGTTGTCATCTGTTGAAAATGTATAGGTTTTTTGTTTCTCAGAAAAAAATAACGGAGAATTTGAGAAACTCCGAGACCCCTTTTTATTTAGGTACCTACCTCTTCCGACCAAAAATGCTTACCGAAGAATTCAAGAATTTTCATTTTAAGCCAAAGTCAAAGGATTTTTTTTACGTTTTTCGAGAATTTTTTTTCCAAGTTCTCCAAATCTTCTTATATTGCGAAATTATAGAACTTTGCACCAATTTATCGAACAAAAATATCGAAATTTTAGTAATTTTTACATATTTTTTCCGATATTCAAAATTATAGTATCTTGAGAGTAGGTACTTAGTACGCGGACAAAAATTATAGTACAAACACTATAATTATAGTACGGTTGGCAGCACTGACGTACAATCGCGCAGGTCCGGGGAACACCAACATCCACGACAATCAAACGAAGGTATTGCCAGATAACATTTGCATTTATTATTATCTATGAATTCAGTGCTGTCATCGTTTTGTCGCTTATAAAGTGCGTTCCAGTGAAGTTGCAAATCGTTCGACGATGGTTTGCACATGCGTAGAAAGTAAACCGGAAATAGTTTGAGATTTAACGTTTGGTTGACTGTTTCAGCAAACTTCAAAACATTCTCTGATCGTCAGAAGTGGTTTCTCTGAAATGTCAAACCACTTCTGACGATCTGTCAAAGTGATAACTGTCCAGACAAGTCCTTACCTAAAAATGATAGTCATATATAGGTATTATATTAATATATTCCATATCTATCTGTCATTTTATCGACATATTGCGTTACGTAATATGAATATTTTTAGGATTAAGAAAAATCGAAATAATAAGCATTCTTCGGCATTTATATATATCGTGAAAAAATGTTCGTATGAATATTTTTAGACATTTACACAGTAGTTTAGTTAAATTAGGTATATTCAGTTACGTCCCGTGGGGGTAGGCAAATTGAGCGTCGCTTGGGGGCGGCAGTTACTCTAAGGGCGGCAAATCGAGGAAAATCATTAGGTATACCTATATATAAATAGGTACCTAAACTTAGTAATAACGGAAATATCTTTCCGTTAAAAAATCAGCTCGCTGGTTGGAAACAAAATGTATCTATTAATTAACATAACAGGTTTAACAGGACTGTATTTTTTTTGTTCGGTTCGCAATGTTTAGTTTACTTCAATTGTCCTTGGACGTCACGTCCTTGATGACCAGCAATGACACGTGCAGGTTTGAAAATCATATTTTAATTATAGGTAGGTACATACGTACATAATTAATTTATCCAAATATTTTTGTCGGTCGTCGTAGTAGAAGTAGAAGAGGCATTTACATTAAATTTAATGGTATATATCGAGGGTATACTGACAGAAAGCATTAAGTCATTAAAACAAGTTCTGAGATAATTGCAAAAAGGACTTTAATTTTTTTTTCAAAGCGTTCTCCCACATAGATTTTTTTGTGATTTAAAAACATTTTTTCTACATTATAAAGACTAACCTTTATGGCAAACACAATATACGACATGTTACAAGTCCTGTATTTTGTATACACAGAACGCATTAGGCCATTATCATGCTTTCTATCAGAATAAAAAAATAACAATATGATTTAATAATGTTTCTATTTTTTCACCATTATATCCTATGAGTTTATGCGTTTTACCAGGACGTAGAGCGTAAAATTGTACACATTTTGGCATTTTAAACAGAAAAACAGCAAAAACTGAGTTAATGCGTTCTGTCAGTATACCCTCGATATATATATATATTTAGTAATGTATACATACAAAAAAATTCTTAGATATTGGAGTCATGAAAGGGTGATAAAAAAAACTCTGTAAAATGGGGCGGCATTTTGGCGCTGCTTAGGGGCGGCATTTTGTCTAAGGACGTCACTGGGTATATTATAGCTTAGTAATCAATACCGCATAACCTTCATAATTAACCATGATATTGTACGAACGAGAAACCGCTTTTAGTATTTTTATCTCATAATTCCAGCCATATTTTCTATGCAAAGAGTTTGATTTAGTATCATCATATTTTCATATGAAACCAACAATTTCTTTTGATTTGATTTATATCTTGTAACGAATTCTAAACTACAAACTATGTGTTACATCAACTGAGAATGATGCGGTTTTATGTTATCTAACTATTTTTTAATACTGCCTATCGATTATTATCAATTTATATTAAATTGTTATTACGTTATATTGTCGTCAAGTCAGATCATGTAAACATGAAAATAATCAAACAAGTGAGTGTTTAGGAAACGCTTTGAGAAAGAGTATTTTGTTCTTTGTCATATAAATTTCATAGATGAACTAAATGGGTAACTATTCATGAAGCATTATTTCTATTTTATACATTTAAAATAAATGAATAGGTAGGTACGACAATTAAGTTGTGTTTATAGACGACGAGATATATGAGATGAGAATTTTATAATTTTAAGTACTGGCAACACTAATCAGTTGTCAACGCGTTCCCGCAAAATTTCTGCCGAATGATCCGAGATACAATTTATTTGGTTCAGTTTGGTTTGATTAGCTCAAGCCGCGTTGACACGATCCGAGTACACTCGGACCGAGCGCACTCGTACGAGACAGCTTCATACTAAGTACTCCTATAAGAGCTAGCTCGGAAGAGTGGAACGCGGTCCGAGTTCACAACGCTCTTTTTACACTATACGGTTTTGGCCGTCACGGCTAAAAATCGCGCGGCGACATTCCATTGGTAAAATTGTTTTCACCGATAAATAATAATATCGCACAAAGAAAAGATAGAAAATCATAAATGTCAAAGTAATAATTTTAACGGCAATACCATTATTATTAGAAGGCAATATAATATGACTACGGTCAAAGAAAATATAATATGTAAGCTTGGGTTCATTTGGTTTTAAGCAATATTATTAATTATTGATACCTATCTTGATATTTTAATCCTTGGGCCGCCGAAATTCGTCCGGTAGGTAGGTACCTACCATTAACACGGTAGGTACGCATCATTCAAACCGAAAACACTACCTAGGGATCACTTTTGTCGTTTTTTTCGTTGGTTGTTTAATTATATTTAAAAAAAGGATGGGGATATTCGTGCTGCTATCGTTCATAATATAATATTTGATGTAAATCTGCAACCAAATAACACCACCTAGGTATATATTTTTCGGTTCATCGATATAAGTTTTGGTAAATGTGCCACAGATGCCGTCATGAGATTGTATAAATTTCTTTTTAGAATAAACTAAACCTAACCTAACCTAATCCAACCTAACCTACCCCAACCTAATAATACCAGCTCTATGTTACGAGAGCTTACCCCGGAGAAACGTCAGTTTTTTTTATTCAATACCTACCTGAAAGCATCTAAAGTCACGACCACGACTCACTTTTTGAGCATAGACAATCATGGCAAAACCGCTATTATAAGCGTAGACAATAAATACAAATATAAAAATCATTTACAATGAATAAAATTCAAACATTTTTAATTAATAAAATTCGCCGTTTTCAAAAATCAGTATAGCATAATAGAGTTTGCCAATACATGTTATAAAATTTAAATAAATATAATGTAGCCTTTGATACGAAGACACTCGTGCTTAATCCTTCGTATAAAAACGCTCTAAACATGCGAAAATAAACACGGTGTGCTATCGTAACATAGAGCCCAATTATTGGATCGAAAAGCCTATGTGCCGAAAGAAAAAGGTATTTATTATAATTGTCTACATGGAATAAACTGTTTTAGTAAAAAAAAAAATATAAAAGCTCATGACGGCATCTGCGGCACAAATACCGTGTTGGTAATGGTTTGTTGGTAAGTTTTAATAAACGTCACTTTTAAAATATAGTATTATTTGAATCTGAAAGTCAGTGATGTCCCGTGGGGGTAGGCAGATTGAGCGTCGCTTGGGGGCGGCAGTTACTCGAAGGGCGGCAAATCGAGGAGAATCATTTGGAATATATAGAAATAGCTACCTAAACTTAGTAATAATGAAAACACCTTTCCATTCAGCTCACTGGTTTTGTCAGGTTCGCGATATCTAGTTTACTTCCATTGCCCTTCGACGTCCATGGTGACTAGAAACGACACGTGCAGATTTGCGAATAATTACGTTACGTATATTAATAATTACGTATATTAATAATTACTAATTTTGTGAGTAATGAATCCATATATTAATTAGTTACAATAGTATATTGATACGTGAAGACTACTTTTTCCTTAGTGCAAATCGATCATTTGGCAGCTGTTGTAGTTGATTTGTGAATATCATCCATTTCCGATGTGACGAACATCTTTTTAAATGTTGTCAGCGCTTTGTGAAAACAGTCTATTCAATTGTGCGAATATAATATATTCCCCTATATAAAATGCGTTCCCAAGATCCATTTATCTGGATCACCCAATGTTAAAACTCCAACTTTATGGACCTTGCCGAAATACTGTAATTTTTCAAAGCGAAAATGTTCATATTATTGTATTTTTACACAGCATATAAAAAGATGGCAACACTGCTGCCCTATGACCAGTGGCAACACTATTTTATAAATTCATTTCTGTTTCCATCGTCCGCCGCCGCCTGTATTGTTGATTATTGCTATATTATTCTTCTCAAAACTCAACCGTTTTTCCATACATTAAAAAAATGGAACTGCCAACAAATTCAGACATTTATGTAAGTTTGAACTTTCCAAACTTTTCTCGGCCGAAAATACACGGCTCGTTCAGCGTCGGGCGTGACGGAGATAACCCAGACAGGGAATATCTTCCAGACAATTCGAAACTCAGGTTCCTTCGAGGAGTACCGCGTACTTCTGGAATCGAATATGATTTGAACCACCGGGCAAGTAATTCAATAACCAGGTTGAAATGGGAGTCGAACCTCGAATTTTTGTGCAGATATGTGAAAGACAACAAGTCGCCGATCGATGTATTTGATTCTAGTAAGATGGCATTGGAAAACGCACCGTTCGCGATGTACGGAAGGCTTTTAGCGTCTATTTGCCGTTTCCCATATGATTATATGAGCACGTTTCGTATTACGGTGTGTTTATTTCGAGGAGTAATATATATCTCATGCATGAGCAACGAACGTGATATTGGCGCAGAGGGATTTTCCAATGAATGGGAAACCATGGTTTACGGATGGGGTCACAAATTCCTGCACCATCTACTCTCAGGTATAATAATAATAATGTACCTACCACACTCTCTTTACCTACCAGTGGCACATAGCAGAAAAATACGAAGCTTGCAATTTGATTTTTTTTTTTGATAATTTATAATTTGAAATGTATTACAACTGAGGTGCATGATTGCAAATAATCGGTCCCTTGCGGCTCCGTTCGGGACGAAATGTGAGCAATTATATTATATTCATTATGTCGCAATACAGCGCTGTGGAAGAGGGTGTATTCAGTATTGTATTACAACTTGAAAATTAACTATACAATTTTATTTAGGTATGGTCCCAATACTCCCAATATTGAAACTCGATTTGATATAAATAGAAAGGATTACAAGTTATACCTACACATTTATATTTTTATAAAAATCGATGTTTTTTTAAATAAATATAAAAAAATATTAAAACTGAATTAGTCAAAAATCTCCTAGGAAACTTAATAAACTAAATTTTAATAATAAATATGACCATAAAATATATGTTAGTAATATTAAGATAGGGTCCTGTGACAAATTCACATTTTATAACATTTTTTTACAATAATTGCAAGTTTATCTTATATCGTAAGTACCTACTTATAAACTGTCACGGCGAGTAGTAGTGTTCGTACCAATTCGGATGATTTACGACGATACTTCAGTGAAACAGCAAATAATTTTCAACTATAGGCGCGACGAAATTTTGGACTCGCTGGCATTAGGAGAGCGAACGTCGAGGTGTGAATACGTCAATTTGTTTCGTGATGGCGACGGGGGTATTAATTCTTAAATCGTGTAAAGATGACTAAAAACGTTACCCATTTACTTGAAAAAGAAAACATGTCAATGAATATATTATTATTGATTCTAATAGTACAATAAACAGAACATTAAATGGACGCATGTTGGATTTATATGACAAATTATATTTCGTTCGGTATGCATCATTTGCACCCGCGACCCGCAATCCGCGCATCGCCTAGCCACGATCTTTTTAGACCATGCCTCAACTGAGGTATAGCTTACAGGGCTTTTTTTTAACAAAAAAAGGTGCCGGAACTCACTTCTTGCCAAACTTCTTACCTACTAAAGAAAATTATATTCAAATATCATTTAGTACCAACACCGCGACTGGCGCGTTTGGAGTAAATGGCCGTTAGATATAATTAACATGTTATTTAAATGTGGTTATTAAAAGGTTAGATTAGTTAAAGCAACTTTTCCTATGCGACGAAGTGCATAAAAAATTAAACGAACAAACAAATACAAATAAACAACTCAAGTTGGAAAAAATAAAATTGTAAAAACATCATATACCTACTTGAACAAAAGTATATAGGGATTTCCATATCCCCCACATTCGCGAGCCCCCAGTCCAGGATCTTTGGCGGGCCCCCTACATATCACTAAGTGACGTTGACGTATCATTTTTCAAATGGTGTTCGAGGTAGAATTAAGGGTATTCAGTGTATCAACAAACAACCAAAAACTGCAATTACACAACCATATATTTTAAAATGTTAATACGCCTGAAGGAAATTAGCGCCGCAGGCGATTTTTTTTACGATTAGAGCGAATTCGTGATGTGCATTTATCTCATTTATCTGGTCGATCCCCTTTGTGGGGGCCATAGTGATTTCCAAAGTTCAGTCCAATTTTTGTCTGGCAAATCGTCTCGATTCCTTTTCATATAGTCTACTATAGCCGAATGTCTTCCACTGAGTAACCACCGATCGACGTATTTTGAAGGATCTAAAAGTGTCATTGGTGGCCCGATGAGTTTGATGAACAAAAGTACCGGAACTGTATCAGTCTTCAACGAAGCTCTTATTGGGGTAATAAATAGATTCATTTGCGAAAATTCGCATTCACTTGAATAAATGATTCAAGTGGCCTTGGGGCGATTGGACCGATAGGGTTATTTCCCATATATTTGGGGGTGTAGTCCATCCGTCCATCCGTCCACCCCTATTAATCCCAACAGTAGAGCTGTCTTTTTTTCTCGGCAACACTGAAACACAAGTAACATTTCTCTGCGAGATACACATTTTTTTATTTACTGTTAAGTGGACCTACTCTTGAATTTGTTTTTAGATGAATCTAATGCAGAACCAGACACGGAGACTCCTCTGAACGAATCCCATGAGTTTTGGTGTGTCCACGAAGCTAAATTGGAAGAACATCGACTAATTTATGCAACGGAAATGGGCGCTGTCATGTGCAAGCAAGGCGATGAAATATCTAAAGCAGAGTTGACTCTTGAAACGTTGCAAAATTTCAAGTTTGTTGATTTGCATATCACCAAAAGTATGGTTACTGCATGGGATATGGAAAAATTCAGGTATGGGATGTCCTTGTAAAGCGAATAGCTACATGTTATTATTGCCGCTAATATTAAGACGAGATATAGCTTGCCTGTAACATCGAGTTCAATCCCGTTTCATTAATACTTTCCAGCGACTAGCAATGCACAAATTATATAAATTGTTTTTGTTCGGCGTTTTGACAACCTATCTTACTTATTAAAAAATTATACAAGAATATCAATATTAAATGTTGTATTTTTACCCTGTTCTGAATTGTCATCCTAGTTCTGTTTATTGCTGTTCTGTTTTGTCACCATTCTGTTTCTTCATGTTCTGTTTATTCATATGCGTGATATAAGAACATATTATATAAAAACGTCATATTTATAAAACTTTTAATACCTATTGATACACCCCTGTTACAGGCGGGCTTCTCCCGGTATAAAATAATCATTTAGTAGCTCAAGTCGAAACGTAACCCTGACCTCTAGAAACGGCTTCATAAAACATCCAATCTGATTCCTTGCTCAACCACGTAAGTATTTTATTTAATTTAAAAAGTATAAATGATGATGGATGAAAGCGATAATTTTAAGACTAAATATAAGTATTTAAATATATTAAATTTTGCCGCGCATTGTGCATGAAATCCTCGCGCGCCGGCGCCAGGGTCAGGCTCGTGATTCGCCGAATCAAAGATCACGCGATAAAATTTGGCCAATCACGAGAGTCCTTTTTGCTGGATGGCGTCGGTACGAGGAATTTAAAAAGAAAAAAAAAATGAGTGAGCGTCCGGTTTTAGAACGATACGGACTGACGACTGTAACTGTAAAAAACTACAAAATAACCTTGTCAAACTCAAGATTAAAATATATACCTAATACCAAGTTACACACAAGAAAGTCTTAGTGTTTTATTTAACCACAAAAATAAATATATCGTTCCTTTTTTTTTGTGAATCCGGGGTTCGATGGACACTTGAGCTAGCCGCTGGAACCCCGGGGATCTCACTATCTTAGGTTTCCCCATGTATATTAAATATATATTCTAGTCCCCCGGATACATCAAGAGTACCTAAAAGAGTGACTGTATTATTTCCTTGGAATTCTATGGTTATTCGCTGTCTCAGGTACTTACTAGCTGTTTTCTCAAATGTCTCGAAACCCAGGCGACAGACAATATAATTTGTTGAAAAATAATTAATCTTGTCTTAATATTGTTACAGGAGATGGAAAACAATGAAATGGTGGTTGAAGTTATTCATTAATGGCAGTGATAAAGTACTTTGCGGCCTAAGAGATGATGCCGGAATCATTAAAGAAGTCAAGTTTTATGACCAGTCGGATCTCAGAAAACAGAAGGTAAAACTTTAAGGGGGGACATGCGCAGTGTATGTCAAAATGGAGCTTTTATTGCATTTTCAAAGCACAATCCTGGACATTCCTTAAACGTTGTAGATAATCTATTTATATAATTTTGAAGCCTTATTATCCTTTATATTTATTTCAAACATTTGATGACTGCATAAAGTATTTTTATTACATAAAATAGTAATCTTTTAAACCTCTCGCTCTAATGTTTTAGAATATAGTAATATTTCAGTACATAAATGTGCTGTGGTGTCAAGATTTTTTACATTTATTAATTTTTAAACGCATTTATAAAACCATCAGTATAATTTATGTCGACATTATTATAGCGAAATATTTACGATAAAAAATTATATTGATAATCTCTGTGATCCCAAATTTGACAAGAATTAGGCATTTTATTATTAAAAAAAGTGGGCAAGATTAACACATAATCTATATAAATAGATTATCTACAACGTTTAAGGAATGTCCAGGATCATGCTTTGAAAATACAAGTAGTAGAGAGTATGTCCGCCCTTAAACAAAATAGTTATGTATTAAGGTGCTTTTAAACAATCAATTTTATCGATCCAATCTGTCTCCGTTTCCGTCGAGCTAGCTAAACGGAAACCAAAAGGAGACGAGACAGGATGGATTTTCCATCAGTTATCGTATCCGTTTTTAGAGTTGCCAGTTAAATTGACGTGTAAATTACTATGTTGCCGTATTTTTCATACTAGGTATTTTTTTAATTTCATTTTTTAAATTCATTGAGCCCTGCCTAACCAAATATTAAAAAATATTATCCTATCTACAAAATATCCAAAGTTATGGATAATTTAATCGCATAATTTTAGTATTTTTTAAGTATTTAAGTATTTTTTGACTATTAGCTATTATGGCTTGGTTTCGCAGTGTTTCATTGAGTTTTAAAAACTTACCAACACCATCGTAATCTTGTTTTAATGAAAACAAATATGTATGACTGTTTTTTTTTCCCGACCATGTCTGATCCTAATAGGATCATATGGGCCTCCACAGGGTAGAGGTTTGTATTAACAGATTTTGTTTTTTTACGTGAAATGGATTTCAGCCACTTGCTCAACCTATCAGGTACATACCCTGACTCACATACAAATTGAAAAACAATATATTATGTACTTGCCAGACCCAGGATTCGAACCTGAGACCCATGGCGTGATAGTCCAACGCTTAAGCCGCGCGGCCACCGTGGGTGTTGGTGTAACCTAAGTTTAGTGTGCACTATTTATGGCGGATCTTAACAGCCTACCTCCACCCTTCGCCACTGATATACCTATAATATATGTCATATTATAAAATCGTCACTGTTCTGGCAGAAGACACTAATTCGAAAAAATGACATATTGAGTTAGTTATACCAAAATGTTCCTTATTTCAAACTTTTACCCTCTGGAAACCTTCTTAATAAATAAACAGTCTTTATTTTAAAGTCATCCTTTTTACGATTACTTAATAAACTCACATGATAGACCATTTCAAACATTTTAACAACTCAAATTACTCAAAACTAGTATTCACCAGTTAGAGTGTTCTGCCAGAACAGAGACGAAATAATATGTCATATTATAATATTTAGGAATATTACCTATATTTCCTCCATTATTGTTATTTTTAACTTCATATTATTACACTCCATTATTGTACATTTTCCATTTTTGTTTATTTATTTTTTGTTTGTTTATCACTTTATCACATACGCCTGCAAAGGTACTTCCAGGAAATAAAGTATATGCCACAATTGTCAACAGCAGTATTAAATTCGTCAATATCTTATCAAAACAAATGTGCCCGCACAATTCTGCCCTTCTAAGGAAGAAGGCAGTAACTCGCAAAATTTGTGAAATTGAGTTATGAATGCCATCCGCTAGGTAATTTTGAAAGCTATATATTCTGTTCACTTTAAAATCAGTATTATCACTAAAATACCGTTAAAATCCTTATTGAAAAAATTGACATCTTCTAAAATAATACATTTTTTTTTAGCAAAAAGGCAGTAATTACACCTATTCATTGCAGTTACTGCTTATTTATTATTACTTTGTATTTTAACATCTTCTAATAAAAATTACCACCATTTTTTATTAATTCACAGTATTAAAGTTTGGGAAAAAACACATTATGTCATTTATCTCGAAAGTGTGTGAGAGTCAGTTACTGCCTTCTTCCTAAGAAGGGCAGAATTGACATTGACAGTTCTATAGAAACGTCTGGTGGCCGCACCAAATTTCACTTTTGTTGTGATTGAAAAAACTAAAGCTTTTTAAATTTTATTCACTAAAAAAATGAATCAATTTATTTATAGACAAGTCCATTTAATAAAAGACATTTGAACATTTTAGTGCATATCTATTTAATTAAAAATAATGCAAATGGAAATTCGTCAATACTCCTTTTTTCCAATGCGCTTGGCAATGGCTGCATCTAAGTTTACATCTCTCAACTGGCTTCGATATTTGTTTTTTATGAAGTGCATTAGGAAAAATCGACAATATTAATAAAGCAATAATAGGACTTTAATTTTTTGTTGGGTTCGCAATGTCTAGTTTACTTCCGTTGCCCTTCAACGTCCTTGGTCACCAGAAACGACACGAGCACGGATGATAAAAAATATTGTATAAACAATTGGGGCGGCATTTTGTCGTAAGGACATCACTGGGCGTGTCTTTGGTTATCCTGATGATAATAATGTACCAGTCTATAAGTCACATTGACAGATTATCATTTTGATTGCTGTAATTAATGCATTATTCTTATCTTTTACAGCTACGTTGGCATCCTAACGTCTGCATAAATTTTGGCGATGCCTTTTTAACATTCGTGAAGAAGTGTCTATCCAAAGAATTACTAAAACGACACGGAGACTGTTTGGATGACATCAGGAACCTTCCGAAGATTAACTTACTCTTCGAGAGACACTCTAGGAGTACGGTAGTGGTACTGTCTGACACCGACGAAGACATATCAGTTGTGCCGGAGTGGTACATTGATCTGTTCCCAAAAGTATAGGCAAGGACGAAGAAAATCAGAATATCAGTTATAGACTGGTTTCCGTTATCACCAGTGACGGTTTAAGACAGTTGCAGGCTTTAAGCGCGAACCAAATTGAGGTGCATGTCGCTGACTATCACGTGGCGTCACAGTAAGCTGCCGCTACAAGAAAAAAGTTTTCTTGGTGTTTAAAATGTTATCAGACTGATGCTCCCATCCTGTAGCACATTTTGAACCTTTAAACTAACATTGTCACTTGGCAAAATCTGCCGAAATCACAAGAACAATGAGGTCACCTCACGTTGAACTGCACTGCATCGACACCTGCATGACTCAATGAACGTTTTTATCATTTTCTACATGCCTACATTTTACGACTGTCATGTCAAAATCACGTTTTTTTGTTTTTAGCGGTTGGCACTGTATGTATTTTCTATAAGAATGTTGTCTATCATCTATGGTCTGCAGGTTGAGTTCTTTTCAAAATATTATCTATGGATGTCATGTCGTAAGTAATTTTACGCACACGTAGAAACTGTTAAAATTAATTGAAATTAGCATGAATAATTAATAATTCAAATTACTAATACATTATAGTTGGCACTCTTCATCAGTGCCATTCTTCAGTGAATATACAGAGATGGTGATCGTTCAAAATATTCTGCAAAATGACTAATCCATAGACTAAATTTGTAGCCGCGACAGTGTGACAGTAATGCTTCAAATACACTCTATGACGATCGGTCATATTATCACCGGCCTTCTGCGCGCTCTGAAGCGGAGATGGCAGGCCGTGATAACGTCAAGGTCAAAGCGGGGGTGGAGGACAGAAACGCACGGGGTATTTGGTCAAGGCTGGTTTATTGTAAGTCGTTACATGTTATTGTCATGGCGGTCGGTCGGTAATTGGCGGGCTGCAAACGTGGCTTCTTTGCGTCCTAGCTGCTGATGCTTGGCATCCGAGGCGATGCTCGCTGTCCGATGGGAGATAGGATCGGGGCTTGCGGCTTGGCGTGCTGCCGATGTGGTCCTTTATTTCCTGGAGATGCTTAAGAAGTCTGCCGACGCGGTCCTTTTGGCGGGATATGTATCTTGGCTTCGCGTCCGAGGCGAGCAGAGATGATGCTCGCTGTCCGGCGGCCAATCGAAGAAGGAGCTTTTCGCGCGTGTTCAACCGTCAGATTCGGCGTCATCCCGCTCTCGGTCGCGAACCTCCCTGTTTTACCGACAAATTGACCAGTGGCGGCGCTATCGGTAGGCCGCGTCTGTTTTGGCGGGATTCTGACGAATTTGAATTTCAAGGAGACGGGTTCCGCTCGGCCGAGGGTTGCGATCACCGCGAAGAGTGGACGTAGGCTGTGGTATTTTGGGAAATATGATGGTTCGGTCCGCCCTTTGAGGTAGTCTCCTGTGGGAGATTTCCATCTGGTATCAAACGACCTCTCCGGGAAACGACCGAACCGTCGTCTTTTCCATCAGCCTACCGTCGCTTGTCCTTGGGGGCTGGTTCACCTCTGTGCGGCTTTGACGCGTCCGATGGTCTTGGCGTGCTTGAGGCTCTTTCGTGTCAAAACTGCTGAGGTTTCCACTTCCACATGGTGGTTCCCTCGAATCGATCAGCTCATCGCATCCTTAGGCCGTCGAAGAGTGAGGTGGGACCTGTTGCGCCTGCTAGTCGCCGCCATTGTGTGACTAGAGACCAGGGCACCAATCTCAGCTTCCTCGTGAGGTTTTCGCGGAGGTGTCAGACATGTCAGTCAGGGACACTCCGTGATAGCGCCGGTTCCAAGAATAGACGTCTGGTGATGGGGTCTGGTGTTGGAAGTGGGACCTTGAGTTCTTGAGCGTCGTCTTCTCGCACGTCCAAGGCGTCGAAGCGGTTTGGCCATAGGTGTCGTAGTTTTAAGGCGGGCGTGACATCCTCGCTGGCGTCGGATGTTTGTCTTGTTGGTCGATTAATGCTGGGGGTCTTGCTGCGTCCCTGGAATCTTGGCTTCCGCTTCAGTCTTCTTGGACCCTCAGGTTGCAGATCCGATGTAGCCTTGGGCCGTCGGCGATTGAGGCGGTGTCTGATGTATCTGCTGGTCACCGCCGGTTGGGCAACCAGAGACCAGGCGACCAACCTCGGTCTGCCGTAAGGTATATCACGCATTTGCCGGGCGTCGCGCCGGGGCACTCCGTGATAACGCCGGTGCCAAATGGTAAGCGGCTGGTTATGGGGTTTGGTACTGAAGCTTGACCTTGAGTCTTTGCGAGGAGCGTCGTAAGGCTCGCTAGGCTTGATAAGGCTGGTGGTTATGCTAGGCGAGACATCCGCGCTGGTGGCAGATGTTTCGCCTGGGTTGGAGGTACGAGCGCCATTGGCTGGCACCTCGCTGTGCTGGGTGACGTCGGTCACGAAGAGCGTCGGCGTCGGTAGCCGGGGCATCTCCGTGTAGCGTCGCGACGCCGTTGGCCATGACATCTTATGTATTCCTCCGTGGGCCAGGGTCGAGGGATGATACAGCTGGTCGGAGGAACATAGCGATGCTGCTGATTCATGGTGCTGTCCCGTCTTGTGATGGAGCCGATGTCCATGCTTTTGCTTCTGTCAGGCGCCACTGGTGTGCTGAATTCCAGGTTTCGGGACCACGCGGTTTTTTTTTGCGCGGCCCCCAGCATTGTCTGGCTATGCTTCCCACATCGAATGAACTTGCGGGAGTACGGTCCGCGCGATCTCGTGTGTCATTTCCGCTGCGAGGAACGTATCGCCGCGTGTCTCGATGTTGCGATTGCACGCGCGAAACAAAGTCAATTTGACATTGTAAATACCGGCCGTGTGTTTCTCCCCCGGTAGAGTGAGTACTCGCAAATGTCACTGCTTGAGGAAGTTCACAGGTGTACTCACTCTGCTGGCGTATCTCAGGGTCGATGCTGGCTCCGGTGGACACAATCCTGCCCACAAGCCCCACGTTGACGGCGATCAACTTATCACCGGCCTTCTGCGCGCTCTGAAGCGGAGATGGCAGGCCGTGATAACGTCAAGGTCAAAGCGGGGGTGGAGGACAGAAACGCACGGGGTATTTGGTCAAGGCTGGTTTATTGTAAGTCGTTACATGTTATTGTCATGGCGGTCGGTCGGTAATTGGCGGGCTGCAAACGTGGCTTCTTTGCGTCCTAGCTGCTGATGCTTGGCATCCGAGGCGATGCTCGCTGTCCGATGGGAGATAGGATCGGGGCTTGCGGCTTGGCGTGCTGCCGATGTGGTCCTTTATTTCCTGGAGATGCTTAAGAAGTCTGCCGACGCGGTCCTTTTGGCGGGATATGTATCTTGGCTTCGCGTCCGAGGCGAGCAGAGATGATGCTCGCTGTCCGGCGGCCAATCGAAGAAGGAGCTTTTCGCGCGTGTTCAACCGTCAGATTCGGCGTCATCCCGCTCTCGGTCGCGAACCTCCCTGTTTTACCGACAAATTGACCAGTGGCGGCGCTATCGGTAGGCCGCGTCTGTTTTGGCGGGATTCTGACGAATTTGAATTTCAAGGAGACGGGTTCCGCTCGGCCGAGGGTTGCGATCACCGCGAAGAGTGGACGTAGGCTGTGGTATTTTGGGAAATATGATGGTTCGGTCCGCCCTTTGAGGTAGTCTCCTGTGGGAGATTTCCATCTGGTATCAATATATATGTCGAAAAACCCGTTTCTTATGTTGGCGTCCTGTGTCACAGAGTGTCACAGAGTGTAAATACGTTGTCATAGCTCTCATACAATATGTATGTATAATATGTCAGAATGGCATAGATTTGATCATAGACACTAAAACGTTTTTAGCATATATGTGCCCGATCGTCATATAGTCTATTTGAACCCTTAGTAGACGACATGCACCTCAATTTTGTTCGCGCTTAAGAAGCAAGCCGATTTTAAGGTTCCATACCTAATAAGGGGGGTATGAACCAAAGAATTTGGACTATAAGTAGGAGTCTTATAATATTATATTAGTTATGTTATGACATTTAAAATTATTTTGTAAGCGCATAAAGCATGGTTATATAGTAATAAGTTAAGTTATCCAGTGGACTAAGTTTTTTTTTTGTTTCAATTTAATACATTTAGGATATATGTCTATAAAAGAAGGTTGTTCAACATCTTTTGTAGTATAACAGTAGGCTACATTTTCAATGTATGTGGAATCCGCGGAAACATCAGTGAAAAAAAAAATAGTACAGTTTTAACTCGCCTTTTTACATGAAAAGTTTACAAAATATGAATCTTTTACCAACTGGAAAAAATAGATATTATATTTCTATTGACATATTATATTTCATAGATATGTCAAACACCAAAAGCTTGCGTCGAAATACAGAAGAAATAAAGCAGTAATCATGATATATATGTTACGCCGAATGTGTGAAATCGCGTATTACATAAAATCGGAAAATTTTGTCTATTTCATGAAAAATGCAAGCCCGTCGCTTTATTTTTGAATTACGCAAAATATCTGCCGAGTGCGTGAATTCGGTAGTAATTTTTCTGCCAAGTTCATGCATTGGGCAAATTAGATAGTAGTGCTACGGTGGTGTTTTTTGCAACTAAACCAAATGTGTCAAATGCTCATGCATTTGGTCAAAATAGATGGTCGCGCTCCGGTGGTGTTTTTTGCAACTAATCAAACTAACCAAATGACATGTGTCAAACGTCATTGATTATATAAAAATATACCAATCAAAAAACTACAATGACGTTCATATCAATTTACTATGCCCAAAAAAATCTAAAACCATAATATGATAACGGAAGAATTTTATTTAAAGGTATTTTCGCGATTTAATTCGTGCTTGGGTCTTAGGCAATGGTCGATTGTTTGTTTGTGATAGTATGATTTGATAGTTTGTTGACACTTGTTAGCTAACCTCAAAATGGACATTCAGTTGAATTCAGAATTACAAAACCTAACCTAACCTAATAATAATAATAGTCCAATTATAACTAATAAAACCATCCGTATTAAATTTACTTTTTCTACTGTAATGTTGACAGTTTAAGAATTCCATACACTGCCAAATTCACGCACTCGGCAGATAAATTGCCTAATTTATGAATAATGCAAGCCCGTTATCTTATTCATGAATTAGGCAAAATATTGCCGATTTCCTGTAATACGCAATTTCACACATTCGGTGTAACATATATAAACCTAAATATTTTTTTTAATTTTCAGTATTGTAATAATATTTCGGTATACCTATAACTGATTCATTTAGTGACAGTTTTAAATGAATTATGGTGATAATAATTTTTCTACTCTGCTAAAATAAATAATGGGTGTAATTATACAATCAAAGCAAGTTCGCTAAAGTGCATCAAGCCTTTTGTATCATAGGACATTGCATAATATAAATATTATAATTTTCATTGTAACCATATATAATTTCAATTCTAATTGTCATTAGGTTGTTTTTGGATTGTCGTGTTTTCTTCCTTTGTTTTTCCGAAACGTTTTGGGCTTATTGCAGAGATCATTCTCAAGAGATAATGTATTGAAGTGTACTAAATTGTGCTCCTACACAACTACCAGATGTTGCTGTTTGACTCGTGCTAATCCTCATATACAGATAATCAGGGACACAGTTGGCGCGTGAGCCGAATCGCAACGATTGGTGGTCTCTTCAATACATTATTTCTTGAGAATAGCCTCTGCAATGTGCTTAAAATGTTAATGAAAAACAGAACAGGAACATACCATGGCAATCATAAACTGATTTTTCAGATCTTTTTTTTAAACTCGTATTCAGTGAGCGTGCACCAGTAGCGAAGGGTAGAGGTAGGCTGTTAAGATCCGCCATAAATAGTGCACATTACACATTGTTAGTCATACGTATTTGTTTTTATTGAACTAAGACTATAATTTACAGATGGTATTGGTTAGTTTTTAAAAATCAATATAATCCCTGCCTAAGCCAAACCATAATAGTTTTGGTACATTTTGGACGATATGACAAAATTGTGCACACTTTTATTTGTTTTGAATACGTTATTACACATATTGTTAGTTCATTTTTTTTTTGAATTCAATAAGCACTGCATAAACCAAATTATAATAGATAAAAATATTATTCTATCTATAAAATATTCAAAGACGTGTTGTATGATTTAATTGCATAATTTTAGATATTTTATTGATAGACGAGTATTTTTTGACTATTATCTATTATGGCTTGGTTCTGCAGGGTTCAATTGAATTTTGAAACTAACCAACACTGTCTGCAATTTTTAGTCTTAAGTTCAATGAAAACAAATATGTATGACTGACAAAGTTTAGTGTGCACTATTTATGTCAGATCTTAACAGCCTACCTCCACCCTTCGCCACTGGCGTGCACAGTGCCCGAAAATGCTGCAAAATGGGTCAGTCAGAGTATTGTCACTAATGCTATTGGCTTATTGCAGAGGATACCTATCTCAATATAAACAAAATTCAAGTATTCTAATTGCATGTGACAGAATATGTCTCAGTAAGTAGCAGTTTAAATAAGAATAAATTTAATATAATACTTACATATTTTTGATTAAAATAGTTTTATTCATTCATAGCAGTAACACTTTACCCATTTGTCATGGACCTGCGCATCTATTATATACACAAGACTGCTTTCGGCCCAGGGCTCGTAAGTGTACCGGAGCGCACCGGGGCGCCGTTCCTGATCATGAAATCGGTAAAATTTTTGCTCAGTCTCGTGGAAAAAATAATTTGACCGTCAGAGCTAGATAGGCCATATTATATTAGCAAATCTAACACACTTATTTTTATAAAATATACAAAAAATTTGATAACTATGTAAATAATTTCAGAAAACAGTCGAACGCTCCGGTTCGCAAACTTTTCCATTTCGAGCACAGTTTCGGCCGCTATCTAGGGTAGGTTTGTATTGAAGTATTAGCACTTATTGTAACAATTACAATAAGTTAGCTGTCTAAACAGTCAAAACTGTCTATCTCGCACTAAAATTTAGCACAGCTAAGAGGGGTGCTGTTAAACGATAGTACTTATTGTAATTGTTACAATAAGTGCGAATACTTCGATACAAACCTAATCTAGATAGCTGCCGTAGCGGCCGAAAGCAGTCTTGTGTATAGAATAGATGCGATGGACATGCTAGATATTTAATTTATATTTAATTAACTTTAGTAATAAAAAAATGATATTTGTTTAAATACCAACTTTATAGGAAAGCTTTCGGTAATCATTCTATGTTTTACATGTCGAGGCACATCCTCAATTATTATAGTTATGTGGGTCTATTCCTATTATATACTCAAGGCGATCAACGGTAGTCTTAGAAATAGAGAGCATCAGTTGTTTATTATCCCAAGGTGCAGAACCAACCTGCTAATGGTAATGGCAATTGGGAGGGCGATAACTATGCTCAACCAAATTGCTTCGGGTGTTGATATATATATACTGGACACTATTTTATAAATTCTTTAAATGGGGTCTCCTTAGCAAACTCGGTAGGTATACTTCTTTGAACTTCTATAGATGTTTAATTGTATTTTCACTGCTTTTGTATCGATACACCAGTTCAATAGGGGAACAACTCATAAAACCTTGTTCCGAGATAATGGTGTTTGAATTTTTTGCAGTAATTCTTATTTAAATTTTAAAGCCTTGATTTCGATGAAAGTGTATGTTTTTTTGTATTTGATTTAGTGGAATTCATCAATGCACAATGAAATTGTACACTTTAATAACGAATTAACAAATAAATTTGATTATATAATGGAATTACTGATTAATCTTATGAGATACCCGGGGTTCCAGCGGCTAGCTCAGGTGTCCATCGAACCCCGGATTCACAAAAAAAAAGATATAAACGGTTAGAGTGGCAATAAAACTCGGTCTTTCGTGTTCGTGACGTGGTCTTATATTTTCTTATGATTTTTAGTTTCACAAATTTATCTGGGTTTTTACGATTATAGTCGCAGGTCCTATCCTATTGGAAAAGGGACGCTTACTAACTTTTTTTTCTCTTTTTAAATTCCTCAGACCCACGCCAACTAGTAAAAGGGATTAGTGATTGGCCAAATCTGATCGCATGATCTTTGATTCGGCGAATCACGAGCCTGACCCTGGCGCCGGCGCGCGAGGATTTCACGCACAATGCGCGGCAAAATTTATTATATTTGAATACTTATATTTAGTCTTAAAATTATCTCTTTCATCCATCATCATTTATACTTTTTAAATCAAATTAAATTTAATTTAATTACACCTCCGCCCAGTATATGATTTTCACACACCGGACGAAGGCCTTTACTTATGAATAAAAAAATACTTACGTGGTTGAGCAAGGAAACAGATTAGATGTTTTACGAAGCCGTTTCTAGAGGTCAGGGTTACGTTTCGACTTGATAGCTACTAAATGATTATTTTACACCGGGAGAAGCCCGCCTGTAACAGGGGTGTATCACTTAGAAAGGATTATTCGATTTTATGACACATTGAAAAAAATTTTAATTATTTTTTTTGCTGAATTATAAAGAGAAGACCTTTGTACATCAAATGGCATTCTTAGCTCAAAACCTTTAAATTTTGAGTTGTTCCCCCATTGAACTGGTGTATTGGTATGTTTATATTATGTTCTCTTTTTATATATTCAATTTATCGTTTTAGTACTTTTTTTCTTTACAGCAATGTTCATGTCATGTTGTGAACGTCTTAAACTCATAATTTGTAATGTCCACAATATGTTAAAAAATAAATTCAAATTGAAATCATATTTATGTAATGAGGTTTTACAATTGTTACAGTATGTTAGCATTCAAAACTGTCTGTCTCGCTCGAAAAATTAACACAGCCTAGAGAAAACCTGTTATAAAATAGCAGTTTTTGACAGTTTAGAGACGGTTAACTTATTGTAACAATTACCCTCCTCAATACATACATATGATAAACTACAGTCGATAGCCGCCTTGAAGACCCAGTGAAGTTCCTAATAATTAACAAGAATTTAGACTCAATACATACATATGATAAACTACAGTCGATAGCCGCCTTGAAGACCCAGTGAAGTTCCTAATAATTAACAAGAATTTAGATATATTTTCGCATGTCCCTGAATGGGTTTTCACCTAGTTAGTATATTATAATATTTAACAATTATTGTGCTTTCATTTCTTTTTACAATATGTACCGTTTCATTGTTAAGCTGTAATACATATTATGACCGAATTAAAATTTTACACTTTTAGAT
Organism: Rhyacophila brunnea; assembly: GCF_057557595.1. Lineage (NCBI taxonomy): Eukaryota > Metazoa > Arthropoda > Insecta > Trichoptera > Rhyacophilidae > Rhyacophila > Rhyacophila brunnea. The sequence goes on along the minus strand of NW_028232904.1, from coordinate 20,271,805 downwards.
TTTTTTGTCGTTTCCTAGTTTACCACTATTTTACACATTCTTAATAAGTACCTACATATTTACGGGTCATTGAAAATCCAGATAAATAGGTACTCAACCAGTAAAATTATTTCTTAATAAAAAAATATTAATTACTTTATATTTATGTTTTTTTATTTACCTAGGTACCAATTCAATTTCCCTAATTTTATTAAATCTGGACCGAAACGTAATATTCTAACGAGGGTCGAGAATTTTACGAGACGGTTCGCTGCCATTCGGTGATTTTACAAACCGGAGCCGTGCTCCAGTGCATTCTGGTTCATTCCGGGTGCTGTTTTTCTTGATTTGAATATAGTTTGTAGATGGTGCTGGTTAGTTTTTCAAATTTTATAAACCCTGCTAAGCCAAAACATACGAGTTTATGTATGCTATGCAACAATAGTGCACATTTTTCAGTTATACCTACTACTTACATAATATTACTTTTCGTTGAATTAAGAATACACATTACAAATGGTGTTAGGTTTTCTAAATTCACTAAACCTTTCCTAACTAAACTATAAGGCTAAGGCCACATAGGCAGGTGCCTTGCTTGATGGCTACGTGCTAGGTGACATATCCTAGCGAACGAATGCACACTATTCTATCGCAATAATTATAGTACAATACTATAATTTTGATTTCGTGAAATACTATAATTTTACGCCAAATATACCAAAATACTATAATTTTAAAGGATTCAAGACGAAAAATGTTCCTGTACTATATATTTTTTAGGAATACTATAATTTTTACGCCTTTGTACTATAATCAGCATAGAAAAATGTGGCAACACTGACTTGAGTGCTCCCAAATGTCACATGAATTATTTTTGTTCCTAAGCACGTCAGTGCTGCCATCTTTTCAAAGTGGAATTATAGTACAGAGCCTCCAAAATTATAGTGTTTGGGGAAAAAATATAGTACGCGTTGTCATATTCTGTTGAAAATGTATAGGTTTTATGTTTCTCAGAAAAAAATAACAGAATTTGAGAAACTCCGAGACCCCTTTTTATTTAGGTACCTATTCCGACCAAAAATGCTTACCGAAGAATTCAAGAAATTTCATTTTAAACCAAATTCAAGGGATTTTTTTACGTTTTTCGAGCATTTCTTTTTCAAGTTCTCCAAATCTTCTTATATTGCGAAATTATAGTACTTTGCACCAATTTATCGAACGGAAATATCGAAATTTTAGTACTTTTTATATATTTTTTCCGATATTCAAAATTATAGTATTTTCGGCGTACTATACCTGTTTTATATCGTACATAGTACGCGGACCAAAATTATAGTACAAATACTATAATTATAGTACGGTTGGCAACACTGATTCGTAGCCTGCAATGTGGCAGTAATGTTTTTAGTAGACAAGCATAGCATCTAGCTCAGGACTAGTGAAGCACCTCCCTATGTGGCCGAAGCCTAATCGATAAAAAATATTCTTCTGTATGTATAAAATACTTATCTAAAATTAAGTATGTTAATGGCATAATTTTAAATAATTTATAGTTATTGGTATATGAGTACTTTTATTAGTATAATCTAATAAAGCCTGGTTCATAAAATTTCAGTAGATATGGCAACGCTGAGTACCTATATTATCTTTGGCCAACCTGTAATATTACAGGCCTAAAACTTATCTGGAGAATGGCCAAAGATGGAACTACGAACTACCATAGGACGCCATATTGAAAAACGTCATTAGAATGTCAGATTTTGCCAGTTACGAGTCGTGATTGGGTAGTTTTTGACAGTGGCTCCTCCATCTCATTCTCCAGATAAGTTTGTAGGTCTGTGACAGCCAAATCAACCGGGTCACAATCCTCGTCATACGAGGTTCAGTCGATGTATATTAGTCTATGGCTCAATTATTATTATTTCTATCAATTTATTCTATTTAAACCAATGATCAATTTATAAATTTAAAATAAAAAATATGTAAATACCTAGGTACCTACTTAGGCCCTCTTCCCACGCAGCAACTGAAATCCGACGGAACTGGTTGGTGATGGAACTCTAAGCCGGCCCGTGACTGATGCTTCGCACACAGCGCTACTACTGGAACTCACTCGAAATAATAATCTCATAACCTCAAACTGGACCATCAGCTGTTTTGTACATGACGCCGGTGTTAAAAAACTGACAGTTAAAAACTGACAAAACGCACGCTGATGCATTTACTAGAATACATCGCTCGAATAGTTTTTTTATCCTGTCCATGGAATCCTCAATAAGGAGATCAGAAAGCGCTTTCGTAGGTACCCTTAATCTAATAAATAATGTCTTCGAGCGAGTCAAGCGACGAGAGGCTTTGGTTCTTTACCAATATTATAGTTACAGGAGACAAAATAATATAAGAAAATTTTGAATTCATCCTTATATAGAGAAAAATATAAACTGCAGACTGTTCGTTGCTGCAAAGGAACTTCGAGTAACGGATTCTAAATTTCTTGCTTTTTACAGAATGTCCAAGGAAAGCTACCTTGAGCTTGTTCAACAACAAAACACGAAAGTGCTACCAATTTGATAAGAAAATATGATTTTTTCATCGAATCTACTGACATTGGTACAATTGTTTAATGGCTGACTGGCAACTGAGACTGGGAGACTAGCATGTCGCGTCTCGGTTTCAGTTGCGGGCGATTTGAAACACATTAGCTAAAAACTGGAGTTTCGGTCTCGTCTTTTTTGAGTATTCACGTGGGAGGATGGCCTTACACAAAACACTCACCTTAGTTGATGGAAGCTGAGATACTATGGCTAAGTGGTTTACGCATCGGCGTATAATGTCGTGGGTCCTGGGTCTGGTAAATACACAAATTGTTTATCAATCGTAAAAACAAAAATCTGTCAATACAAATCTTTACATAATTATGATCCTATTGGGATCGGGACATGGTCAAAAGAAATACTGTAATTTTACCCGAGATATTATACCAAAATTCTATAATTTTGAAGAATTCAAGACGAAAATGTTCATGTATTTTTTACACCAACATAGAAAAAGATGGCAACACCGCTGCCCTATGAACATTCGAACAGTGGCAACACTATTTTCAAAATTCATTTCTGTTCAGTATTGCCAACCGTACTATAATTAGGGTGGGAATTAATCGCACAATGCAATAATCAAAATTCACAAAAAAATAACAACATTTGGAAAGTAGTTTTCACATATATTAAATGATTTCACAAATAAATAGATGAAATCACATAAAATAGTTTGTTTCACAAAACAAAAATCATAAATCACTCATTGTAAATATAAATTCACTCAATTTTGACAACTGCACACATTTGTAAAATTGTTCATCACAAAGAAAAGGTAGAAATTCACAAATGTCAAACTAGTAATTGTAGCAGCAATACAATTTATTAGAAGGCAATCGCAAAAATGATGCTTAGGTGTCAATATAATTAATGTTTAACGCAGTAATATAAATATGTGTATATTCATGCTGCTGTCGTTCATATATTATTTGATGTCTACAATCTACAACCAAATAACACCACCTAGGTATATCTTTTTCGGTTCATCGATATAAATTTTGGTAAATGTGGCGCAGATGCCGTTATAAGATTGTATAAGTATCATTTTTGAACTTAACCTAACCTAACCTATTCTAACGTAATCTAACCTAATATAACTAAACCTAACCTAACCCAACTTAACCTAACCTGACCTGACCTAACCTAACCTAACCTAACCTAACCTAACCTAACCTTACCTAACCTAACCTAACCTAACCTACCCCAACCAAATATTAGGTACCTAATAATATAATCTTAGATTGTGATAATGAAGTATCAAAATCTATGAGCATTTCAAATTTTAAATTAACAATTATTGGATCGAAAAACCTATGTGCCGACAGAAAAAGGTATTTATTATAATTGTCTACTGGAATAAACTGTTTTCGTAAAAAAAATCATAAAAGCTCATGACGGCATCTGCGGCACAATTACCTAAGTTTTAATTAACGTCACTTTCTAAATAGGTATTAATAGTATTATTTGAATCTGAAAGTAGGTGCCTAATACATACTTATGTTTTGCCAAAATATTGTTTAAAATCATTAAACCTAATTTTCATAGTGTTTGTATTCTTTTACGATTAATTGGTTACAATAGTATATTGATACGTGAAGACTACTTTTTCCTTAGTGCAAATCGATTATTTGAGTGTTGTAGTTGATTTGTGAATATCATCCATTTCCGATGTGACGAACATCTTTTGAAATGTTGTCAGCGCTTTGTGAAAACAGTCTATTCAATTGTGCGAATATATATTCCCCCTATAATTACCTATAGGTAGTATTTGTACTATACTTTTGGTCCGCGTACTATGTACGAAATAAAACAGGTATAGTACTCCCAAAATACGATAATTTTGAATATCGGAAAAATACACAAAAAGTAGTAAAATTTCGATATTTTCGTGGTATAAATTGATGCAGTACTATAATTTCGTCAAATAAGAACCTTTGGAGAACCTGGATTTTTATTTTCGAAAAACGTAAAAAAGCCTTTGACTTTGGTTTGAAATAAAATTTCTTGAATTCATCGGTAAACGTTTTTCGTGGGAAAAGGTTTCCAAATAAAAACGTGTTATGGAATTTTTCAAATTCTACGTTATTTTTTTGGTGAGTAGCAAAAAACTTATAGGTACATCTCCAACATAATACCTATGACAATGTGCACTATATTTTTTCCCGAAATACTATTTATTACTTGGGACCGCGTACGGTGACAAAAAGATGTCAACACTGTCAGGCCGCTAATATCTATGGTGTTTGGTGATATCTTTCCGTTTCCGGGGTGTTTACTATCTATGGTGTGTACTGTGCTTACGTATGTTATCTATGGTACTGTGTACGGTGTCTGTCGGAGAATACGGGTGTGCATTGATAATTATTATTGCTCGAATCTTGTCATACCTACCTTCTAAACTGCTTTTTTATGAATTCAAAAAAATGGAACTAAAAACATATCGAAGCCTGTACGAATGTGTAGACTTTCCGAACTTTTCTAGGCCGATAATACACGGGTTTTTCAGTGAGGGACGCGAAGATGGTTTCCCAGACAGGGAATATCTCCCAGACAATTCGAAACTCAGGTTCTTACGGGGAGTACCGCAAACTTCTGGAATCGAATATGATTTGAACCACCGGGCAAGTGAAACAATAACCAGGTTGAAATGGAAGCACGGGGTTGGCTTTCTGTGCAATTACTTGAAAGACAACGCTTCGCCGATTGATGTATTCGACTCGAGTAAGATTGCACTGGAGAACGCACCGTTTGTGATGTACGGAAGGGTATTGGTGACAGTGTGCAATTTCCCATACAAGGATTTGGGAACAATTCGTATTGCAGTCAGTGTGTTTCGAGGAGTGATTTACGTTTCTCGCTTGGAGGGCGATCGTGATATCGAGGCGGAGAGATGTTCCAGTCGGGCGGACGTGTGGACCACAGGATTGGGTCACAAATTCCAGCAACATATATTATCTAGTTAGTACTTAGGCTTCGGCCACATAGATAGGTGCTTCGCTAGGTGCTATGCTTGTATACTAAAAACACTACTGCCACATTGCATGCTACGTGCATATGTACAAATTCATTTGACATTTGGGAGCGCTCAAGTCAACAACGATGTCACTCTCAAAACTTACCAGAAAGCTATTTCTCACAGAGAATTTAAGTTTAAAATTCCGAAAGTCTCAAATTCGAATTTGTTGGGTGCATAATGTCAATTCATCCCATGCGTCATTTTTCATAACCTAAAAACATAGTGTTTGACGTTTGTCATACTGAAGAAACATCCGCCATTTTGCAGAATCACTAGGTGACACAATAAAAATAACCAACACGTTTGTTCGCCAGGAGACTCACTAGGTGACTAATAATCACGTAGCGAGGCGCGAAGCGTGCAGTTTGGCCATTGCGATAGTATAGTGTGCGTCCATTCGCTAGGATATGTCACCTAGGTCGTAGCGTAGCATTAAGCACCAAGCGAGGCACCTACCTGTGTGGTTTTAGCCTAACTAAATGTCCATCTTAGAGCAGGAATACACGAGCAACATCATGTTGCTGCTGCCGGCAGTGGCAACTCGGAAATCCACAATTTTTGATACAAAACTCATACTGGACGCACACACAGCAACACACTGCTGCCGACCCCAGCAGCTGCAGTCGATGCGCTGTCCGAAACCGCCAAGTTGCCGCAGTAAATTTGCTGCCGCGTCAAACATACACTGACAGCGCTGGTTGCCCGATATAGCAACAGCCCCTCCCACCTCTCTCTCCGCCTAGTCCTGCGTACCGTCATTCCAATCCGATACACACCCGCTGACACATTTGTCACACAATCTCAGCAACATGAGCTGCCGCATCGTTGCATTGGTCGGCAGCTCGTTTGCCGCCGATCACGGCAACACGAGCAGCCGTGTTCGGTTGCTTGTTTGCTGCCAGCAGCAATAACACGATGTTGTTCGTATATTCCCGCTCTTAATGGTACGGCGTAACATCTTACATACTAATTTTCACAATAGACATTATATTGTACCTGCGATACATTCACACGGTCAATACTTCACTGGGTTCTACTGATTAATAGATTTTATTACACAAATCATCCTAAATATAGACCCCAGGATATAACATCACAATTTATTATTAATTCTTACAATAACAACTTGTGGGAACATGTCTACTCTTAAAAATCTCACTATAATAGGTACTTATTCTAAAAGGTATTCCTTATTTTATTGATTGAAAAACATCCCTTGCGATATTGACAATATTGTAACATATTAAATAATTATATTAGTTCACATCTTATACCTAATAATATTTCCTAACAGTGCACACTAAACTTCGTCAGTCATACTTATTTGTTTTCATTTAACTTAGTGCTGGTTAGTTTTTAAAATTCAATTGAACCCTACCTAAACAAATCCATAATAGTTAGATATGCTATGGGCGATCTGGCATAAATACTGCACAGTTTTTCGGTTATACTTATTTGTTTTCATTGAATTATGAATACATACTCATTAAGCCCTGCGTAGTCCAAACCATAATCGATAAAAAATATTCGTTTTCGTTTGTCTATAAAATATCTAAAATAATTTTAATAAACGAATATATTTGGACTATTATCTACTATGGCTTGGATTATGCATGGTTGAATTGGGTTTTAAAAACTAACAGATACTATCTATACATTGCAGTCTTAGTTAATGAAAACAAAATACGTTTGACTGACAAAGTTCAGATGTGCACTATTCATGTCGGATCTTAACTGCCTGCTTCCATCCTTCGCCACTGTATATTATAATATCTATATATCAGTGGCGAAGGGTGGAGGTAAGCTGTTAAGATCCGCCATAAATAGTGCACACTAAACTTTGTCAGTCATACGTATTTGTTTTCATTGAAATATGACTACAATTTACAGATGGTGTTGGTTAGTTTTTAAAATACAATTAAACCCTTGGAAACCAAGCCATAATAGATAATAGTCAAAAAATACTCGTCTATCTATAAAGTATCTATAATTATGCACTTAAATCATACGTAATGAGATACCCGGGGTTCCAGCGGCTAGCTCAAGTGTCCATCGAACCCCGGATTCACAAAAAAAAAAAGAAATTAAACAGATTTATATATGTTGGTAAAATTAAATAAAACACTAAGTCTTTCTCGTGCGGTCTTAGCGTTATATATTTTAATATCTGGTTGGACAACGTTACTTTATAGTCCATTACATATTTTGTTTTTTTACAATTAGTTACGCAGGTCCGTACACGGTTTACAAAGGACGCTTACTCACTTCTTTTTTCTTTCTAAACTTCGCGTACCCACGCCATTAGTAAAAGGGACTAGTGATTGGCCAAATCTTGATCGCATGATCTTTGATTCGGCGAATCATGAGCCTGACCATGGCGCCGGCGCGCGAGGATTTCACGCACAATGCGCGGCAAAATTTATTATATTTAAATACTTATATTTAGTCTTAAAATTATCGCTTTCATCCATCATCATTTATACTTTTTAAATTAAATTTATCTTAATTACACCTCCGCCCAATATGCGATTTTCACACACCGGACGAAGGCCTTTACTTATGAATAAAAAATACGTGGTTGAGCAAGGAATCAGATTAGATGTTTTATGAAGCCGTTTCTAGAGGTCAGGGTTACGTTTCGACTTGAGCTACTAAATGATTATTTTACACCGGGAGAAGCCCGCCTGTAACAGGGGTGTATCAGTAACTTTGAATATTTTATAGATAGAGTAATATTTTTTATCTATTATGGTTTGGTTTAGGCAGGGCTTAATGAATTTAAAAAAAATGAACCAACAATATGTGTACTATGTATTCTAAATACAACGAAATCAGATAGGTATGAATGAAAAGGTGTGCACAATGTTGTCGTATCGCCCAAAATAATATACCAAAACGATTGTGGTTTGGTTTAGGCAGGGTTTAATTGATTTTTAAAAACTAACCAATACAATCTGTAAATTATAGTCTCAACTCAATAAAAACAAATATGTACGACTAACAAAGTTTAATGTGCACTATTTATGGCGAATCTTAATAGCCTACCTCCACCCTTCGCTACTGCTATATATTATATTGACCATGTCCGATCCTAATATGATCATAATAATATGGGCCGCTACAGAGTGGAACTTTGTATTAATAGATTTTTGTTTTTATGAGAAATAGATGTCAGTCACTTGCTCAACCTATTAGGTCCATACTCTTACTTATACACGACCCAGGATTCGAATCTTGGACCCACGATGTTATAGGCCGACGCTTAAGCCGTGCGGCCATCGTGGGATCTATTATTACTAGTGTTATTATTAGTAAAGTTGTAAGTCTTCGGTGAGACGAGTACTAAGAAACGATTTAATTGGATTTAACAATTAATTATTTAACGTTTCGTTACAGGTTATATATAGCGTCCGAGTGGTACATACATTATACGTATCATTTGTGTTGGTATTCTTGAATATGCATGAATTATTTGGAGTCCTAACAGATCCGTCCACACAATTAAGTTGGATCGAGTCCACAATAGATTTCTTAGATTTCTCTACTTAACGCATTCACTGCGGACCTGTGAATTACTAATTAATTACCACATTTAAATAACACGCTAATTATATCTAATGGTCAGGTACTGGTCAACGCAATAGTTGAGTTGGACGCACGTAATGAGTTAAAGACATGGATTATTTCCTTATGATAATAAAATTAATTTTCCGACTCGCTTTCTTCTGGGTATGCTATCAATGCAATCCTTGTCTACCCGAAGAATGATTGATTTTTTAAAGCATTTTTTTTTACTTCTTCGTCGGTTCATTTACAATCACCAATATTACTCGTAACTTCACGGTATTCATGATGCCCCGTCGCAGGACGGATGTGATGTGATGGCACCATGAAGGTTTTTGATTTTTTATTAACTATATAATATTTGTGGACGTGTTAAATAACTTAAATTTATAATTGTATTTATTATTTTACTTTAATATCTACATTACCACGTTAAGTCATTTTTTAAATTTGTATTTATTATGGCGCATTGGCCATTCGCTGTAATGTCATAATACTCTTCTTCTAAATAAATAAAAAAAAAAATATTATTCTTTTAAACTATGTAATTTTCAGTTTAATCCTTTCTATGCCGCAATTAGTTAATTGATAGTAATTAACATAAGAATTGGTATAGTTAGGGCGTCCAAAGACGCTTTGGGCACTTAACCTGTTAAATCATTTTTATATTTGTTTTTAGATGAGTCAAATGAGGAACCAGATGTGGAGACTGCTCTGAATGAATCCAATGGATTTGTGTGTGTCCATGACGCCAAAATGGACGGACACCGATTGATCTACGCATCTGAAATGGATGCTGTCATGTGTGAAAAAGGCGAGGAAATATCCAAGGCAGAGTTGACAGTTGAAAAACTGCGAGGTCTCAAATTTGTCAATTTACAAATTATGAAACGTGTGTTAACCCCTTGGGACATGGAAAAGTTCAGGTGCAATATTCACTCATAATTAAACATGTTGAAGATTATTTTTTCCATATGTATGTGAATGTATGAAAATGAAGCAAAAAAGTGCCTCAGCAGGTTTATTCTTAACGGCAGTGGCGAAGGGTGGAAGTAAGCTGTTAAGATCCGCCTTGAATACTGCACACTAAACTTTGTCAGTCATACGTATTTGTTTTCATTGAAATAAGACTACAATTTGCAGACGGTGTCGGTTAATTTTTAAAATTCAATTAAACCCTGCGAAACCAAGTCATAATAAATAATACTGAAAAAATACTCGTCTACCTATAAAATATCTAAAATTATGCAATTAAATCATACATAACTTTGGATATTTTATAGATAGAATAATATTGTTTATCTATTATTTCTTATAAATTATTGTTATAGTGTTAAAAAGAATATATATGTAATGATATATATTTTTTATACTTATTCATAATGAGCATGTAAAGAGATGGCAACACTGGGTGGAGACGAAGATACGATTACGAGTTGTACGTTTTGTACGGGGTCCGCACATTGTACAGTCCATTAATTTAGGCCGTTGCAGTATGGACAAGTCACGTATGATAAAGAAACTGACATTTAGGAAGCTGGGCTGCGAACAAAGACCTGGCCGAGCTTATACAAGATGGAGGGATGATGTTGTAGCGCCCAAATTCATCCATTCCGTGATAGGTCCCAAATTAACATAATATTTATATAATCAACTCAGATAAACGGTTCCTCCCCTAGCTCCTTCTACTGTTCTCGATCCCTAGCCTTTTCCCATCACGTATTTTTACCGAACATGATGAGTTCATCGATCCAGTGGTTGTCGCCAAGCAATATGATTGGCTTATTGCCATTTCTTCGACTTGGCTACATCTATCGGATGACATTTTGAAGATACTATTCATACGAAGTACAGCCTTATGGTGGAGAGGGTCCAGAAGAAATTTTTGAGACACCCTTTTCTTTCGGCTGTATGGATATTATCCGTGGCTCTATCCGACTGATTTTCTCTTAGGGATGCTTATACATACTGTAGCTTAAAATTTAGAAGGGATCTTTATTTAGCTACATATTTTTTCCGACTTATACGCAGCTTAAATGGAAACAATGCCATTCTTGGCGGTATTGGCTAGTGTGTCTCTGATAATTATCTTACCCAAGGTGCAGAACTAACCAATAAATACCAATTGGGAGGTCAATAACTATGTATAATAAGTATAATAAATCGCTTCAGATATTGATATATTCCATTTACGTGAGAGTGAATTTAGGTGGATGTTGTTTTATGAGTTTTTAAGATAGGGTCTATCAACTTAGTGCACTCTGTACTTTTATTGTATTATTTACTCGCATTACCCTGTATTTTTACTTGAAAATTGTTAACACTATGTTGTGTCGTGAACGCTTTGAATTTATAATTTGTCATGCTCATCATATTGCACCGTGAGTGTAAAACCAAGGCATCTGCAAAAGACATATTTTGGATATATTAGGGTTTGAAGTCTTCGTTTTGTTAGGAGAAATAGAGTTTCAAAAAAAAACCTTAATATTTGGTTTATATCTACATTATATTGCATGTTCTTTCAGTTACTTCACTTTTACATTATCAAGTTCACGACTTTTGCAGTTGTTTTGCATTTAATCTCGAAATTGAAAAATTAGCAGATGCGTTGGTTTTACACTCACGATGCGAATGATACATTTGAATTTGAATACGCTCAAAATCGATCCATGCCATTTTGGTTCTGCAAGCAATCTCGTCATACATACTTCTGTTAGTTCACATTTGAAAATATAATAGGTACGAGTATACATACATAATTGGTTTTGTTTTTATATATTTACCTTTGCAGGAGAATCAAGGCCAGAAATTGGTGGATGAAGTCTTTTATTAATGGGACTGATACGATACTGTGTGGCCTAAGAGATGACAATGGAATCGTCGATGAAATCAAATTCTACAATCAATCAGATCTGATTAACATACAGGTAAAACTTGTAATAAAATATTCGGTTTCGATAATTGGCACCAAAGATAGTTGTGGTATAACCTATAAAGCAGCGCTCCGCAATCTTTTCGCACCCATGGCACACCAAAGGTAAAACAATTTATACATCAAAATATGGACCCCACATGATGAAGCGGGCCCCCTACCTATCGCTGTATGATACTCTAAAGTAGGTAGTGTTTTTCAAATGGTGTTTGAGGTAAAATTAATGGTATTCATTGTATGTTTAGCTATTTTTTGTATTTATTAATTGCATATTTAAAAATATTAGTATCAGTGTAGTAATATAGCGCCGCAGGCGACTTTTTTTTAGCCATTAGAGAAAATTTGTAACTTGTGTTTATCTCACTTATCTGGTTGATCTGCCACGCCCCCCCAGACTAGAGCTCTGACGAAAGAGAAACCCGAAGTTCTTATCACCCGTCAAGTATGACTGCTTATCATTTTTAATTATAGCTTGAGTTGAAAAAGTTGCTCACATAGGTATATGTCGTATAAAATGTGTGCTGAACTGAGATAGCCTTGTCGGAAATCCGAGGATATTCTTTATTAACCGAAATCCAGAAAATACTCAATGGAACATCGGCGAAATTCATTTTTAGCGTCACGTCGTTCCTCAATTCAACAAAATTCCTCACGAATATAATTATAGTGCTTCTATAAAATTTCGGGCATTGGTTGCAAAAGGGTTTCGAATCCAGTCGTATTGATTGTATGAAAGTAATGATGAAATTTCTTTTGCAGCAAAGTTATAAGTTTTTGGGCCGGACCCAAAATTCATTGGTTGTTTTCAATGGTAGTGAATTTATTTAATATCCCTATGGTAGTGAAGCATATCAATATATTTTCATTCTGACCTTGCATTTTTTTTATTAATTTCATTCAGGTGCTCAAATATATTACCAGTCGTGCACGCAAATTTAGCCATTAAGTAAGTATTGTATAATATACAAAATTATTTGCATTTTTTGACACAATGCGCCGCGGCCCACCTAGCATCGTGTCATGGCACACCGGTTGCGGAGCACTGCTATAAAGTATTAACGTTTGTGAACATGTTAAATAGGTTAAATTTATAATTGTTATAATTTTACTTTAATATTTACATAATAAGTTACCCTTTCTTCTACTTTCTTGTTATATTGGTTGGTCTTATCATTTCATAGTCATTTTTATAATTTTGTATTGTATTTGTTATGTACGTGGGAGCCATGGATGGAGGATGTTACGGTAGTTATGTTACAATATTTATGATACTGTTCCGAGGTCCGAATCTTGGTAGAATGAGACGTGCGGAGCGATACAGAGACTGAGATACTAATAAACCGGGAACTTATATTCGAGTGACATGTCCAATGAATTATGATCCGTTATTTATTGACGTACTCACAATCAAAATAATATCTTGAAAAGAATGTTTAGGAAATAATTATTATAATTGAGTCAGCTACTCTATATGGAGTTTACGTCATTGAATATGGCTGACTATGTGGAAAAATGGATATCACGGAATTAATAATTGCAGTAAGCTATTTACTGAGTTTGCCATAATTGGACACGACGGGAAATGGATGTTAAAGAATTTGTAATTGCGGTAATGTATTTAATATAATATCGCCGATCAATATGCTGACACGGATTGAGTTGTTTATCTCCATATGTATTATGGCGCATTGGCCAATCGTTGTAATGCCATAAAACTCTCTTTTTTCAAAATAAATAATTATGATACAGTTAAGTTGGCAACACTGCAGTGTAACCAATCCGAACATAGGTTAAGAAAAGTATTAATAATTTTGATTGACACAATATCAATATTTATACAACTTTTTCCCCAGTTGAAATATTTTCTATAATATCCAGTTGTTATGGGTTGGAGTTATTAAAAGATATTATTAATTATATTTAATGTTGTCCTTTATTTCCTCTTTATAACATAAAATCACATAACACTTTTACTGGTATACTAATATAAAGTTTGAATATTACTAGGTACAATTTATGTTTCTGGTTAGAAGTGCAACTGAAGAGTGTTTTTTATATTACTGGATAACTACTAGGCAGGAATAATATTGATGATGCAACAAATCAAAAAATGAAACAAGATTTAACATGTAAAATAATGAACTCATTGTTCCAGCCAGTCGAAGCTATTGGGATGTTGACTCAATATAGTTAGGTAATTTGAATGGTACATAACACAGTTTTGGAAATGAACATTCAACAGCGGCCACCGATACGGAGAATGTTCATAAAATTTTTGTTCGTAAATTACATCCACAGTAGGTACACCATCACCCCATTTTTACTGTGAGCAATATTTGCTCTCGCTATACAGGCCACTTTTTGATACACAGCCGTGTTGTTGAATATGTCAATGCTGGAATGCGACGTTTTAGCTTTAAAAAAAACAGTTCCTGTCACATGCAATAAATTCCACCCGACATGCAGTGCAAGTTTAATCCCAAAATTTCACACGCAGAGGGCTCGCACATCAGAACTCGCCGTATGCGTCTTATGACGAATTCCTCGATGTGACGTCATCGTCAACCAAGAAACAAACGTTATCAAATGGAGCTTCGCAGATTGGCTGATGCAACTGCGACGCTGCCGCATGCGTCGAGTTGCGTTGGCCAGAGCCTGCATGTCGACATCGGCCAATATCGACTCCGCGTATGCGCACAGCCGCACAATCGACCATTTCTCTCCAGACTGTCGCCGCGTTCGAAGCAGCCGCGATGCGGCGAATGTCGATGTCACTAGGCAGATGTGCGAGGTTGTATCATAGAACACCGGCTGCCCGTTCTCGGAAGTTTTGATTCATGGCGGTCAGGCACACGAGGCGAGTTGTGATGTGCGAGCCGGCTTAGTCTTTTATTTTGGCTGGCCGTGTGACACCACAGTCCAGTCATGACCTCGCCTATACACACGGAAGAAAGTTGCAATGTTACGCCCAGTTTTGATTGACGACTATATCCCGGACAAGATGATTTCAATGTGCGACTGGGTTTTGAGCAACACATTAAAAAAAATTGAATTTGTAAATTGTAATCCTCTCTTCTTTTACAGCTAAATTGGAGTCCCAACGGCTGCATGAATTTCGGCAGTTCCTTTTTAACATTCATAAAGAAGTGTCTGACGAAAGAGTTGCTCAACCGACACGGTGATTGTTTGGATGACATCAGGAACCTTCCCAAGATGAATTTACTCTTCGAGAGAAAGAAGTGGTGCACCGAAGTGGTTCTCATTGCTACCGATGAAGACATGTTAATTTTACCTCAGTGGTACATCGATCTGTTCCCAAAAGTATGAAAATGGACAATATTTCCATTCAATATTTAAACCTATAACTAATTTTAACCGTGCCTTATGAATATCTATTACATATTATGCCATTTTTCATATGGAATCCTTAATTTGAAACTTGTAATAGTCATTGATTTTTCGGTTACATATTGTAAGTTGTACGTAAAACATTTCACCGTGGCACAGTTCGCCGTGAGCTTTCTTATCGGAAAGAGATATATCGTATAGTATATGGCCTCCAATTTTATTAGATTCAATATGAACATTAATTCAATTTTCATAGCTGATTTTGGCAAAATTCATTAATTCTAGAATGGAAACCTAACCTAACTAATTTGTTTGCTGTTGGTTTCCTGTAAAGTGTAAATCGACAAGAACCGTGTTTTATTTAGACATGAATTTTATGTCAGTAATAGTCCAAGTCCAAGGATCACGGTTGTATGTAAATTGTATGTAAAACATTTAAACGTGGCACATTCGCCGTGAGTTTTCTATCGGAAAGAGACGACTGTATACTATACGGTCTCCAATTTTATCAGATGCAAAATGAACATTACCTAATACAATTTTCATAGCTAATTTTGGCAATATTCATGAATTCAAGAATGGAAACCTAACCTAACTAATTTGTTTGCTGTTGGTTTCCTGTAAAGTGTAAATCGACAAGAAACATGTTTTATTTAGACATGAATTTTATGTCAGTACTATACGACCCAAAGAGGTTGGATGGTCTTCAATATACGGCAGTATATTTCCGATACAACATTTCACGGCGAAGTGTGAACGGCGAACTGCATACGTATAAGTTTCCGGAAACGGGACACGTGACACGGGGCTGCAAAACTGATATATTTTCTGACAGAAATGTCATATTTCTGTCACTTTGGGAGTTGATTGGTGTAGATTTACCAGCACGAGCTCAAGCTCAATTCATTCTGTAATTATGTCATTTTCTCTAAATCATTTTTAAAAAATCCACATATAATAACGGGAAAAAAGTAGTATATTTTTGTCCCCAAATACTCCTTTCATAGAATAATGTTGGATTGTAAAAGAATATACCCACCATTTTTTTATACTTTTAGATTTAAAAAAAGTTTAATTTCTAAGTAATCATAGATTTGAGGTAATCATTCATTAGGAATAAACTGATGTAGAAATAAATGTTTTTTCTATTAAAAGGTATTTTTTTATTTTCAAACAAATATTGGTATTAAGGCAATGACATTAATATGAACGAAGCATCTGGAAAAAAAAATGACACTCACTTGTTTGTTGGATCTGCCGAATGGCATAATCTCTTCTAACGCCATTACAATAAAGGTGATATTGCTATAAATTCCAGTTGCTTTTTGTCGGGTCTGCCGAATGGTTCGGTTCGAACAGGTTCGCTCAAATGAACATTGACACTAGAAACACTGTTCTAACGCCATTACAATAAAGGTGATATTGCTATAAATTCCTGATGCGTGATATCGCATAATGGAAATTGCGTGACGTCTACCTATGCATGTGCGAATGTCACTATGCACGAATTTACTTGCTAGGTACTGTATTGAGTGCGTTGTCCATTAATAATGTTATTGTATTAAGGCGATGTCTTCACCTATCGGAGACATCTAGCGGAAAAATACGAAGCTTGCAATTTGAGATATTTTTTTGATAATTTAAAATTTCAATTGTATTAATTAATATGTACCTATCTGAAAACATTAAATAGAAAAATATGTCTTATTTTAATTCAAATGTATACAATAATTGTAAAAAAATGTTATAAAATGTGAATTTGTCAAAGGACCCCATATTATTATATAATATATTTTATGGTCATATTTATTATTCAAATTTAGTTTATCAAGTTTTCTATGTTGTAGGTACTCGTATCTAAGAGATTTTTGACTAATTCATAGTTTTAATATTTTTTATATTTTAAAAAACATTAATTTTTATAAAAATGTACATAAATGTGTATGACTTGAAATCCTTTTTATTTATATCAAATCGAGCTTCAATATTAGGACGCATACCTTGGTTTCAGATACATATTTATTAATTTATACAATTTAAATTGTTAATTATAAAAAAAAATGTCTCAAAATTTCAAGCTTCGTATTTTTCCGCTAGGTGCCTCTGGTAGGTAAAGACTGATGCCAGCGCTCCATTGGCGAGCCAAAAGTCCGAGGACAATAAATCGTCTGATTTGTCTATGCTCTGCTACTGATCAACGAACGAATAAAAAAGTCGAGCTGTCAAAAGTGAAAAGTTACGATTCTCGTAATGTCTTCCGGTAATCATATAATTTTGTGTTATTTATATGTAGACTTGCATAAAATAATATAGCAGTGAAAACAACACAAGTTTTACGATTTCTTTTATGAATTTCATAAATACAAATAAAAAAATAATTGGTAAATCTCTAAATTAACAAATAAATCAATGAAAATGTTTAATGATTGAATGATTGATTGAATGAAAGTCTTAATGATTGCGTATTAATGTCAAATCGAATTTGCATAATGATCGACTGACGAAGTCTGGCAAAAATATCAAACATGTTTGAAATCCAACGAGCCTGGTCTTCGGATTAAAAAGTCCGCTGGGGTGCTCCACGCGAAAAAAAAGTCCGAAGACTGTAAATCGTCTGACTTGCGTGCCAATGGAGCGCCGGCTTAAAGACTTCCCCTGGACACAGAAGGATGTAAGTGATTTTAAGATCTGGTTATTACTGAAATCAAAAAAATATACACTAACCAGACATAGGTACCTAGTATCCGTACAACCTCAAGTAAAGGAGTCTCAAAAATTTCTTTTGAACTCTCCACCATAAGGTCGTGTTTCAACTGATACTGAGGCCAAACAATCGACCCAATGTCAAGACGCTTTCTAACTAAGGAATTATAAAGGATTTTTAATTGCGTAGCATCCGAAAAGACCCGGGAAGCACATAAGACTAAGACGAACCCCAACATTTGTAGTCCCCGCACCATTTGGATCGCTGAGGAGTTTTATTTTGCCAATAGAGGGAAGTTGACGACCAATGTCTTCCAAATTTCAGTTTCCTACATCTGAGGACATAC
Organism: Rhyacophila brunnea; assembly: GCF_057557595.1. Taxonomy (NCBI): domain Eukaryota; kingdom Metazoa; phylum Arthropoda; class Insecta; order Trichoptera; family Rhyacophilidae; genus Rhyacophila; species Rhyacophila brunnea. The sequence continues at coordinate 20,253,322 of NW_028232904.1, read as the reverse complement.
ACGTGTCCAAACTTTACTGGCCTAAAATGGAACAAATACCAACTGTACAAAATATTATCCCGCAGAAGCAGTGACGTCCTTGGACAAAATGCCGCCCCTAGGCAGCGCCAAAATACCACCCCATTTTTTTATACGGTATTTTTTATCATCCTTTCATGACTCCAATATCTAATAAATGTATTGTATGGATACATTACTAACAAAATATATACCACTAACGAAAACATTCAAAATTAAATTTAGATATAAAAAGCGAATAAATATAATTCTTCTTTTTTCTTTCGACCATGTCCGATCCTAATAGGATCATATAGGCCTCCACAGAGTAGAGGTTTGTATTAACAGATTTTTTTTTTTTGTTTTTTACGAGAAATGGATGTCAGCCACTTGCTTAACCTGTTAGGTCCATACCCTGACAGACACAAATTGAAAAACAATATGTGTACTTGCTAGACCCAGGATTCGAACCTGGGACCCACGGCTTTATAGTCCAACGCTTAAGCCGCGTGGCCACCGTGGCTGTTATATAATATAATAATAAGTATTAATTATTTTAGACACTTACCCAAATCGTCAGAATCTGAGGTTCCATTTGGTGGATATTTCTGACACATTTGGTTTGTACCATTTTGCAATACACAGATTTATTATTTTCATACCATTTTACTATGCTATTATTGTACAACATGTAAACAAAGTAATTTTAGCTACTTCTATATTATATTATACCAAATGATTCTCCTCGATTTGCCGCCCTTCAAGTAACTGCCGCCCCCAAGCGACGCTCAATCTGCTTACCCCCACGGGACATCACTGTGCAGAAGGTATTACGATAAATTATGCATAGTTGTACAGTTATTTGTTTTGCAAAGACAACATTTTTACGATAAAAAAACGTATTCACTATTTTCTTTAATGGTGTTAACTGTCAATTCTTGGTGGAAAGACATTGTATTAATTAAAATAAAATACAATATGTACCTACATAATACCTAGGTAGGTACCTACTTTTTTCACATAATTTAGTAATCAGTAGGTATTAGTTTTGTCCACTTTAATGGAACAACATATACAATATTACATGTAATTATACTTATGTGTATGTTATTTTCCCGGCCAAAATAACATGTTTTTTACCAATGTGTGCTTTGATGCAGAGTATGAACCAGATATAATGAACATAACAAATTATAAATTCAAAGTGTTCAGGACATGACATAAAATAAGTGTTAATAATTTTTAAAAATAAAAATACAGAGAATAAGTAATAAAATGAGAAAATAAATAAAAGTAGATGGATGCACACAGAGTGAACTTTGATAGACCCTATCTTAAAAACTTATAAAACAACGTCCACCTAAATTCACCCTCACGTAAGTGGAATATATGAATATCTGAAGCGATTTTATTAAACATGGTTACTGCCCTCCCAATTGGCATTACTAATGGCAGGTTAGTTCTGCACCGTGGGAGAACAAACAACGGATGCCCTTGATTCCTAAGGTAATTATCAGAGAAACACAAGCCAACACCACCAAGAATGGCAGAGTTCACATTTACGCCGCGTATAAGTCTGAAAAAATATGTAGCTAAATAAAGATCCCTTCTAAATTTTAAGCTACAGTATGTAAGCATCCCTAAGAGAAAATCAGTCGGATAGAGCCACGGATAATATCCATACAGCCGAAAGTAAAGGAGTCTTAAAAAATTCTTTTGGACTCTCCACCATAAGGCCGTACTTCAACTGATGCGGGGCCTAAACGATAGACCCACTCTCAAGTCTGCTTCTAACTAAGGAGTTATAGAGAATTTTTAGTACCGTAACATCCGAAAAGACCCGGGAAGTACGCAAGACAAAGCCCAACATTTTTAGCGCCTTTTTACAAATGGTATCTATATGACCACTTAACGTCAGTTTTCCGTCAAACGTAATTCCAAGATCTCTTACAGATGATATTCGCGAGAGAACTCTGCCATGCATCGAGTACTGGAAAAACAATACTCGTGAGGCTTTAGTAAACGATAAAACATTGCATTTATCAATATTGAAGTCCAGTTTGTTACGCCTGCCCCAATCTAATATATTATCTATATCAAGTTGGAGTTGACGACAATCGTCCAAGGTGACAACTTCCATGAAGAGTTTCAAGTCGTCAGCAAACAACAAAAACATAGCATTTTTAATTACCAATGCTATGTCATTTATGAAAATCGTGAACAGCAATGGCCCTAAGTTTGAGCCCTGGGGGACACCAGAAAATGTGTAAAAGGTCTGTGACTGATAAAGGCCGTACGAAACGTATTGTTGACGGTTCCTAAAATAACTCCCGAATAGCTTCAAAAATCGATCCGACAATCCAATAAGTTGGAGTTTTTCCATTAGAATATCGTGATCGACTCTGTCAAATGCCTTCGAGAAATCATTGTAAGAACAGTCAACCTGGCTGCCTCTATCTAGTACTCACGACACATAATCAGTGAATACCATCAGGTTGGTTTCCGTTGATCGGCCTGCTCTAAATCCATGCTGTTCATTCATTATAAATGACTCAATTTTTGGAGAAATCATGCTGTGCATGATCATCTCCAGAACTTTTGCTGGTACAGAGAGAACAGCTACCGGCCTGTAGTTTTCTACTGACGACTCTGTACCACTCTTATGAATTGGAGTCACCTTTGACATCTTTCATATTTCCGGAAAGATACCTGTCTCCACTGTAAGATTATTATATATATGCAAGTTGGTCATTGACAAAATCAACACACCCCTTTAAAAAAAATGTAGGGACGTTATCCGGTCCCAAAGAGTGCGTATTCTTAAGTTTTTTTTAATAAATCTAAACACGTCACCTTCATCAATTGGGAAGATGTCAACGGATTGGGCACCGCACGATCGTTTTCTTGACGTTGAGGCGACATCCAGATTCGGAATACTACTTGCGTAGACGGACCTGAAATGACCAGCAAATGCTTCTGCCATTCTATGTCCAGTCACCTCTTCGCCCTTCCAAGTCATCGAATTGGCAAATCCACCATCCTTTCTTAATGATTTTATATAATCCCAAAACGATTTAGGATTTTCACGAATGCAATCCTTTACCGATTCAATATAAACAGAGCCCACTAGGTATACTAACTGTTGTAAGCTAGGGGCGCCAGGTTATTTGAAAGTATGGTGAAGCAGGCATGTTCCTATAAAAGTATGGTGAGGCAGGCTGGTAATCAAGTTGCGGCAAAACTTCCACGTATATGGATACGTTATAATGACGCTCAAAAGGCGAAAGTAAATCCTCTGATGCCCAGCATTTTTTTTTTATCGCGTCGCTATTTCTCGTAAGTTGTCGGCTATTGTTGGCCTGCTTCATTCAGTTGTATGAGAAAGCCGAATACTTGCCTCTCTTTTTATTTAATACCTCTATGGTTGTAAGTCATACCTACTTATTTAATTTCATTGAATTAAGAATACAAATTGCAGATGGTATTGGTAAGTTTTTAAAATTCAATTAAACCCTATTTAAACCAAAACATAATAGTGGAAGTAGGTTGTGGAGATCCGACAAAAATAATGCACACACTTCGTCAGTCAAACTTAGTTTTCTTTCATTGAACAATACAAATTGCAGATAATTTGTAAAATTCTATTAAACCCTGCCTAGACCATACCATCCATAATATATAAAGTTATGTTTAATTTAATGAAATAATTTAATTTATTTACTTATATAATAATATATTCTTATGGTTTGCTTTTTTTTTTTTTTGACCATGTCCGATCCTAATAGGATCATATGGGCCTCCACAAAGTAGAGGGTTGTATTAACAGATTTTGTTTTTTACGAGAAATGTATGTCAGCCACTTGCTCAACCTATTAGGTCCATACCCTGACTCACACACAAATTGAAAAACAATATGTGTTCTTGTCAGACCCAGGATTCGAACCTGAGACCCACGGCGTGATAGTCCAGCGCTTAAGCCACGCTGCCACCGTGGGTTAGGAAGGGTTTAATTAAATTTTAACTACCAACCAACAGAGCTTAGTGTGTTCTATTTACCTATATCGGATCTCCACAGCCTACTTCCATTTTTTGACACTGGTATGGACCTTATAGGTTGAGCAAGTGGCTAACATCAATTTCTAGTAAAAAAAAAACAAAAATGTGTTAATAGAAATCTCATCATAATTATGATCCCATTAGGATCGGACATGGTCAAAAGAAATACTGTAATTTTACCCGAGATATTATGCCAAAATACAATAATTTTGAAGAATTTTATTCAAGACGAAAATGTTCATATAGAAAAAGATGGCAACACTGCTGCCCTATGAACAGTGGCAGCACTGTTTTCAAAATTCATTTCTGTTTTCCTTGTTCCGTCTCTGGGTGTACCTATATTGCTATATTCCTCTCAAAACTTTCAACCGTTTTTGCATACATTAGGCGTAAAACCCACTTAACGGAACGAGTGGGGCTCTCGCGCAAAATTTCACAAGTGACGTGTAAATCATCGAAAATACAACGTAATCAAATACGCCAGCGCACATTGGATTTGACCCATGAGTCACCGTTGTGTGGCTTTTCAGCCGGACAAATTAACGAAAATACAACGTAGTCCATTCATTGAACACGGCAAGCAAAATCACGCTCCTCGAAGCGTCGTCGATAGACGGGCGAAAAGCCATTATTTAGGAACAGTGAACTCTTTGTTAAGTTATTGCGTGTCCGATATTAATTACAAGCCCCGAGAAATGTAATAATATTGTTATTGCTTTGTTATAAGAGACGCTGATAATAATAATTATTTTGTGCTCCTTGAGCCCCTTATTACATAGGTGAATTGAAATTATCTGAAATTATAAATGCGTTTAAAAATTAATAAATGTAAAAATTCTTAACACCACTGCACATTTATGTACTCAAATATGACTATATTCTAAAACATTATAGAGCGAGAGGTTTAAAAGAATACTATTTTATGTAATAAAAATACTTTATGCAGTCATCAAATGTTTAAAATAAATATAAAGGATAATAAGGCTTCAAAATTATATAAATAGATTATCTACAACGTTTAAGGTATGTCCAGGATCATGCTTTGAAAATATAACAAAATCTCCATTTTGACCTATGCTGAGCATGTCCCCCCTTAAGTTCAATAAAAGTGTGTATATAAAATTTATTGTGACACCAGTGGATATTTTTATAAAGTGTTTTTAAAACAACCATGTATTTATTATGTTTAATGGTAAATCTGTTCCAAAATTTAATTACAAGTCTATGAAGACTAAATAAAATTATTAATTTATCTAATACTTATAGTGCTTTTATTTTTAAATAAAGTGGAAAGATGGAGGTAAGTAAGTACGTGACGTCTCAACGTTGACTAAAATTTGTCTCACGCAAGGCTTGGTATTTTCCATAATATGAGATATCCATTTTCAAAAATCATTGGGTCAATATCTAAAAAAGTATATTCATATTCTATATTGAGTAATTTCACGCAATATCTATTGGTCTATGACAATCGTGCCGGACTTGCAGTAGGTAGTGATCAACTATCCAGTATTTAGACTGGTGGTGATCAACAGTCCCACGATGGCCGTGCGGCTTAAGCATCAGCCTATATCGTCGTGGGTCCCAGGTTCGAATCCTGGGTCTGGCAAGTACACATATTGTTTTTCAATGTGTGGGGTTGCACATGGTCGAAAGAAAAGAAAGATCTACCACACTCTAATTATCATGCATTAACTTATCCCGGATCCACTGCAAGGAATAACTCATATAATATTCCATGGCCGCCACGCCAGAGACAAGATATATCGTTAATAAGAACCTAATTACACCGTCTAATCAAATAAATTTTAGATATTACACATATTGGCATTCATCTAAATCAGGGGAGGGCAAACTGCGGCCCGCCGGGTATTTTTTTGCGGCCCGCCATCATTAATTGTACTTCTGATTACGAATAACTTTTGACAATAGATTAAAATTTGAAGAATTTGTTGTTTCGTAAATGTATTATCTCAGTACGTCTTCCTTGCGTCTCATCTCACACTATGTAACCACTATTTTCTACGTTGAACATCGTGACACATTTAAATACTTTTAACTCCGCGTTGTATGAAAAAAAATATATGCCCATGATATGGTAAAAAGTTTGAATGGATTTCAATTAAAACTCAAGTTATTTCTTCGACAAATATCGAATAACAACGTGGACCACTTATAAATATACCAGAATATAAATTTGAAGAATATGGTAAAATTATTAAAGCCCTGAATGACGATTTTTCACAACGATTTGGTGACATCCGAAAAATTGAGACAAGTTTAGCAATAGTACGCGATCCATTTTCAATAGATATTGATAGTGTACCGACAGAGCTACAACTTGAAATTACTGATCTGCAGTGTGACACTGATTTAAGAGAATTGCATCGTCGTGAAGAAATCTACAAATTTTACAATGCCCTTAATTGAGACAAATTCGACCAACTTAAAGATTATGAAAGAAAAATGTTCGTTATTTTTGGATCAACCTATAGATATATGTGAACAAACATTTTCGATCATGAACCTCAATAAAAATTCTTTACGATCAAATATCTCCGATGCCCATTTACAAGCAGTTTTGAGAATATCAACTACAAAATTAACACCTGAATTTAAAAAAAAATGTTAAAAAATATACAACAGTTTCATTCTTCTCATTAATTTTTTTGTAATGTTTATTTTTCGTGATAATAAATAGTGTATATCTAAAAATGGTATTTTACTTGCGGCCCGCCGCTCATTTTGATATCTTGAATTTGGCCCTCCATCCAAAAAGTTTGCCCCCCTCTGATCTAAATCTATCCTAAATCCATTATTTTCAAGAAAAACAATTTTGCATGTACATAATGTAAAGTTCACAGAATGTTTTTTTTCCGCGAATTATATTTGGCATGACAGGTAGTATGTTGTCAGATTCTTCTGGCAGTGTAGACGACTCATTTAGGTGTCAGTTACTTTCGAATGACACAACACCATTCCAAAGTGATTTCGTCATGGCCGCAATAATCTGTCCATTCCCCACTTACTGCTATTTTTTACAGCAATTAAAAGGTTGGTTAACCTACGTACTTGCATAGCATAGCACATAAAACCGAAGCGGAAATTGTGGTTTGTGTAAGCACGGTATCAAACTCTGGTTGGTGTAGTGAATTTTATTTTATTTGTAAAATGGATGCGGGCAATAAGCGTGACACATTTTTCATCAATAAACGTATTCTATATTAATAATAAGCCACAGATCATTCAGGTCCATGACCGACTGCACAACCTATTCCAGGGTCTGTCCTGAGCTCACTGTGTCCCTCTCGACGTTATCTGTCTATCCGGCCCAAGCGCCGAGTGCCTACAGGGGTTCTTTCATAAAACATTATGGAAAGCTCTGGATCCATCGCATCTAACGTGACTACCCCATGTGAGTCGTCGGACTCTGAAGACATTGACTATATTGGACTTAATTGTTCGTAGAGCTGAGTATACTTACGGATGTACCGCATTTGGTTTTGCAGTTTGGCTGGCAGTGAAAAGCCTTTTCACAGCCAGCCAATTTTTACTAGGTGGACACTTGTAGGCCAGCTATTTTTGAAATAAAATAAAACCTTTAAAAAATATGAAATTGGAACAGAATGATAAATATTGTTTAGAAAATATACACAAACAATTTATTCAGAAATTATGACGTTTACAAGAAACGCACGAGTTAATTCGTCTATGGCCTGATGCGACATACATGCTTTGACGAGTTAACTCGGCTCTGGCAATAAGTATTTTACGGAGAATTTTGTGTTCAATGCTTTCTCTTGTTTCTCCGTTGGACTCCAGGTAAAAATATATAAATAAATAAAAGTCGGGTTTTTCTAGGTTTTTATTCAATTACTTAAGAATAACGTCATTATAATTTTTACAGTACATCAATTAATGAAGTAATTTTCAATTTGCCGTCGCTCTACATTTATTATAATTTAAAAATCATTTTATCACATCGACTAATATAATTTTTAAAAATTTAATAAGTACCTACATTCAAACACCAAACATACAATAATTAACAATTGGCCCACATTACGCATTCATACTTTTGCCAAAACAAGCTTTGGACTGAATTAAATCGAGAGACGAGAAATTCAGGCGACCTAAGGCAAAACCAATCTAAATAAAAAGCCTTTACAGCAAACTGACAAGTCAGCCAGAATAAGCAATCGTGCTAGCATTTTCTAGCCTTTTCTATGCCTCACGATATAACTATGGCAGTATCTAACAGGCCGTAGATTTTTAACGACGTAAAAATACGTTGAAAATAGAGCGAAGCTAATACCGATAATATGTGGCTTAGTATTTCATGATTATTCAAACAGATGTCATTGTGTTTAATTTTTTAGATTATGCAAATCAACTGACAGTGGCTAGTAATTGAGTTTAAAGTCAGATGAGATAACTCACGAAATTTGTATGTGCAGCCTCTCGATCACGGCCTCATAGAGCGTGAAAACTCTGTGAAGGCATAGAACCGGCTAGAGCAGTGTTTCTTCACTTTTTTACACCTGCAGACTATTGAAAATAGGAGAAACGTTTTGGGGACCGCTAACACATAAATAAAAAATATTAATAAGGTCTGATTGTGGTTGACTATAACCGTTGATCAATTTTAATAGCGCCTGTAGTGCATGGATTTATTTGCACCAATAGTGTGTATTTTAAACTATTGCGATAACGTAAAAGTGCTGACTGTCTTACCAATTTCATTCTTCAAGAGTAAGCGATACGCGATGTTGTCATTTTATAGTACTATTTGACAGGTCGTAAAAATGGATCAACCTCAAAATGAGTGTGTCGTAATTCGTTTTTTTACCGGCAGGTTCGCCATATGAACAAAAACACAATGCACAAACACTTGCAGTTGTACGGGTTTTGAAAATTTTATTTGAATTTTTAGCATAGGCATTTATTTGGACAATAAAATTTGTGGACCAGAAAATTTCTGCGGACTATCTGAAACACTGCTTTAGTCAAAGGTCAGCAACCTTATCCACATGGAGGATGCGATACAATGCAATACAATTAATACACCTTCTATGTGGAAAAGTTGCCGACCTCTCGTCTACAGTATGCTAGCATGATGGCTTAGTCTGGCAGCCGTGTCGTTTTGCTGGTAAGATTTTTTATTTAGATCGGTATCACTCTAAGTTGTCGACTTGTTCGTCAGCGATCTGAGCTTAATTCAGAAATCAATATCAGCAAGACTGAGTGTACGATGAATAATTATTAGGTAAATTAGGAAGTTAAGTCTGAACAATCAGTACACCAGTAATGCTGACAGTAGTGCGAGAGAAAAAAAAATATCTCAAAGACATTGTAGTATTTTGGCAATCTATATGGGGGGGCTCACGTAGTGAGGGGACATGCACACTAGGATACTTTTAATGCGTAACGTGGCCCAATTATATATGTCATTCTTTATAAATCCACCTCTTTGGTATTTTTAAAATCATACATAATATTTTACAATCAATATAAATTTACTTATCTACGCTTTTTCACATCAAATTGTTAAAATCGGACAGTATTTACGCATTTATAGTTCTATAACAAATTGCAAGTACGTTAAAAATAAAACCGGTAGAGATCCTGACGCCATCTATGAATCAAAGTGAGAACATATTGTTACTACTTTGATTCGAAATTGCAAAAGAACGTAACCAACAACAGAATTTTGAATAACACCATAGATGAATGCTGTTTCATCTATGGTGTTATTCAATGGTTCAATTCAATGTCTATGGTGGGTTCAAATCCCATTCGGTACCAGTGGCGAAGGGTGAAGGTAGGCTGTTAAGATCGGCCATAAATAATGTGCATTAAACTTTGTCAGTCATACGTATTTGTTTTTATTGAACCAACACTATAACTTACAGATCGTATTGGTTAGTTTTTAAAAATCAATTAAACCCTGCCTAAACCAAACCATAATAGTTTTGGTATATTTTGGGTGATATGATAAAATTGTGTACACTTTTCATTCATACTTATTTGTTTTCGTTGTATTACATATTACACATATTGTTGAAATATTATTCTATCTATAAAATATTTAATGTTAGCATAATTTTAGTTATTTTATAGATAGACAAGTATTTTTTTACTATTATCTATTATGGCTTGGTTTTGCAGGGTTTAACTCATTCACTGCCGACCAGTTAATTCCAATTTAATTACCACATTTAATTAACATGCTAATAGTATCTAATGGCAATGTACCAGTTGCGTTGTCAGCACTGAATTGAATTTTAAAAACTAACCGACACAATCTGTAAATTGTAGTCTTATTTCAATGAAAACAAATATGAATGACTGACAAAGTTTAGTGTGCACTATTTATGACGGATCTTAACAGCCAACCTCCACCCTTCGCCACTGTTCGGTACAGATGTTTTTATGTATTTTAGGCGTTCCAAATTATGTTGTTAGTGACATTATCGCGAAATTAAGTGCCCTTGTCTTGCAGACATACGAAGTGACTCAAAAATTGGTCTGATTTCTTGCATACGTATATGTGATTCGTTACATTGTGCCGAATGTCAAACAGCTGTCGTTAACCAAAACTCATTCGTTTTAATGCTAAAAGCTGTCCAATAACAACAAACAAAAATAGATGTTTGAATTCAATTTTATTTATTTTGAAAAGTAACATTTAAGCAGAGCAAAAAAACATGGCAAAATACAACGGGAAGCGGGACTCATTTCCACCCCAAAATGGAGCATATGTCGTCCACAGTATAAATGAGTTTGACCGTAATGACACGGAAACATGGCATCTTTCATACAGCCGCTATCTTCGCGATGGGATTACTGATTTGTTATTGAGTCTAGGCAAATGCATGCATTAAGGGACCATCTCTATAGAAGAAGGTTTTCTTCAACATAGACTTGTACCAGAGTCGATTGGACTCCTTCAGCCTGTAACATGGATCCAAACACAAGTAGTGAATTCAAAGTGATTCAAACTTGTGTCCTGTTGATCACTAGTCAAACGAACTAACCCCTATTCCACAGCCGGCTCCGAGACAGTAAATATTTATCGTTGATATTGCATTATTCGTTTACTCTACTTTGATAATTTTTTTCATCCAATAATCAATCACTTTGGAACCGTCACAGGCCCCATCCTCATGGGGTAAGCTGCCGAGACTTTTGATTCTAAAACTCAGACGACAATATACAAATAAAACAAACAATAACAAATCTTACACACTAATTAACATAATATCGGAATGATTAAAATTATACATACATTATTTATTTTAATTAGGTGTTATTCATGACTAATAATATACATAAGATTTAAGAATGTAGCATTCTTTTTGTTGAAATTACATAACATGGAAAAGCCTCAGAAATATACCTATTAGAAAAATTCTAGAAACAATCGTTGACTGATCGGTATTTAAACACACATCTTTAGCTTACCGAGAAAGAACTCTTATGTACGCATATAATATAATAACATAATACATTTAAGCAATTACAAAAAATTCGTATAACAATAAAAGACTTTTATAAATATTCATATCTTGAGATACGTGTTTGTAAGTATGTACACAGAAATCTGAGCTCAGACCAATGATTCTACTGAAGTTACTTTGGGATGATTCACCGTAAAGTTACAATGCATTATCGTATCTTCGACATCATGACCGTTCTGTCAAAAGTGTAGTACGATAGATTAAAGAAGAAGAACATTTTTTTCATGAACATATTATTGTGTGTAACTATAATAAATAGATTAAAGAAGAAGAATATTTATTTCTGAAATAAAAACAGAGAGAATAAAGTATTGTTTCATGCCTCTCCTGAAAAGTTATGTTTTTTGAGATACGTGGTTGTAGAAAATTAATGACGATTTAGAGGTTGATGTATAATGAGGAGCTACACACACTTTATATAAGCGACTAAATCATGTGGCATATGAAAATGCTGAGTCTGCATTGGATCGGCCAAGTGCATAGAATTCTGGAACAGTTACCAGCAAACGGGTTTATGTACGCATCCTCTGAAGGTAATAAAAGAAATTGAGATAGTATGATGCTCGGCGCAACATTGGAGAAAGGTTCTGGGCCCGCCAAGGATTGTGAACGTAAGAATAATATTTATAAAGTAGTCTACGTGCCGGACGAGCCAAATAACAATGCAGTGATGTTTAAAATTGAATATTAAATTTATTTTGTACGGCAAAGTCACCTAAAGACACCGCTGGCAGTTCGTAACCGTTGCTACTATAGGACGCCACGCTGGCAAGAGCGGTAGGTACAATGTTAAGATAATAGAGACTCATAACCACCATTGTGCTGTCGAATATCTTGACAACCACACTGTACAATTGCCATTATATCCTTTGGTTGTTCCATAATCAAGATGTTAAATAAATTATCCTCAGAGTATTTTTAACTTGGAGCTCCTCAGCAGTTGAACTTCTCCATAATTAACGAAGAGGTCTGATACAAGCGGAATGTAGAACGCCCGGAAGAGTCGGTCGGATTTGGTGGCATCCAGGAATGGCAGCGACTTGATGAGGGTCCAATTGTTGGTGTGCTGGGAGTAGCGCGGCTCCAGCTTACTCACGTCGCCCAGCGTGGAATCCACCAGGTAGTGACAGTCAGCGATGTTCATGTAGAGGCGGGGGTCTTCTTTGTTCATGTCGTTGAAGTGGTCCGGCTCGAGCATGGTCGCTAAACAAAAACAAATAGAAATATATAATTTCTAATATATTCTTTTCAACACTACAACAGGCAATGACAATGGTGTAGTTTAGTAGTGGCGAAGGGTGGAGGAAGGCTGTTAATATCCGACAGTGCACACTAAACTTTGTCGGTCATACATATTATATGTTTTCATTGAAGTAAGACTACAAATTTCAGATAGTGTTGGTTAGTTTTTAAAATTCAATTAATCCCTGGGTAAACCAAGACATAAAAGTGAAACAATATTTTATAGATAGAAGAATATTTCTTATCTATTATTGTTTGGTTGATGCGGGGTTTAATTCAATTTTAAAAACTAATCAGCACCATCTGCAATTTGTATTCTTTTTGGCCATGTTCGATCTTAATAAGATCATATGGGCCTCCATAGAGTAGAGGTTTATATTAACAGAGTTTTTTTGTTTTACGAGAAATGGACGTCGGCCACTTTGCTCAACCTATTATGTCCATACTCTGACTCCAAACACAAATTGAAAAACAACTGGATTCGAACCTGGGACCCACGACATTATAAGCCGACGCATAAGCCACGCTCGGCCATCTTAGTTCAATGAAAACAAATAAGTATGACCGACAACTGACTCGCTACTGGTAGTTAGTAATAGAAGTGAAACAATCACAAACAATGACCTGAACACTGAACTCAATGAACTCGGAGCACACTGAAGAAAGGCAAGTGATTTACGCACTGGACTTTGATGACATAAGATTACTATTCTATAGTAATAGTAATTACATAAAATAATTTTGATCTTCTGTTAACTTTTACACTTTCGAATTGGCAACTTTCATAGTGATACCTCATAACTATATTGTTATTAATATTGTACTGATAATGTTTTACTAAGACATTCCAATTTTTTTGAGAATTCTATATATTCTATAATATATTCTACTCATAATAGACTTTTCAAAGGCATAAAATTGAATTCTACTTTATACTAATCCATAAGCATATTAACCGTTTTCTCCCTGTGCGTAATAGGCTGGCAGCATCCCATCAAACTGTGACTTGACAAAGCCGATCCTGTATCGGTGGTCCGGGAAGAGGAAGCTGGAGGGAAAGCGGTGCCACTCCTTGCCGTAGCACACGTTGATGTTGCCCTGGTACGTGACGTTCTCTTTGGCCAGACCTCTTAGGATGTCCATCGGAGCGTGGTAGTGCTGGTAGAGACCGATGGTGCGCGAAAGACCTATGAGACGAAACAAACATAGAAATATTAATGACGACAATTAGCGTTAACGCAACACTAGAAGAGAAGAATTTCTATATATTATTATGATAAATATAATTATTTTTGCATGTGGAACATGACAATTCCCATGAGAGTGAATCGCACTGACCTATGACTTAAAATCATCATGATATACTCAACATACAAAATAAAAATTAGAAGCATCAACTGGTTGAAATCGACCTTTTGATTAACGGATGCGTACACTGCCAATTCCGCTATTCAGGTTCGTGTCCGGAAATTTTTACGTATGCAATTGGTCATATCACAGTTTATCGTAACCTGTTATATTGTATTGAAATCAAATTCAAATACAATCATATAAAATTATGGTAGGTGCTTGTAAGTATCTAGTCGTATCTGTGAGAACCAAGCCTTGTCAGCATATAAGTCTGCAATATAGGAGTCAGCCTCAAATATAATATTCAGTTGATTAATGTACATTTTCACATCCAGCCAGCGAAATCCAATTATCGCTTACTCAATGAGAACACTGACGTCGATTATAATATTTATTTCCTTAACATACAATTTCACATGCAGTCAGCCAGTATCCAGTCACTGCTTACCAATAAGAACGCTTACCTCAATTATAATATTTATTGTCTTAAATATGCATTTCACAAATAGTCAGCGAAATATCCAATAAAGTGTTTTCTCAATAAAATAGCTGACCGCAATTTATAATATATTCATTTTCAGCATTATTCAATTGTTAGGACTGGAATAAATAGCCAAGCACAATTGGCACGGTAACTGCTCAGCCATCGTGCGCATATATATAAAATATTGGAGGTACGCACTATTTCTATGTTCTGCCTTGGGGGTCTGGTGAAAGGTTACTTGCCTAAGAGAGCAGCGACAACCATGAAGAAAATCATGAAACTCCTTGTCTGCGAGACATAGTGGTAGTTGGGATTGTTCCTGTCCATCGTGACAGGCTTCACCTTCTTGATGGCGATGTTGTTGATCATGGCGTCCATCATGGGAATATAGCGGAACACCATCTTCTGGATGCAGTCCACCCCGATCGCTCCGCACAGGCAGATCATGGAATACACCGGAAATAAGAACCTGGAAAACAAACGATGACTGTGATTCAAAGATTGATTATTATCAATGCATTTTATAAAAAAACCCAGTGCCAAAATGACAATCGTCCAGATGTCTTGGTTTCCAGATGGCGTTGCCAAATCATCCCATTCTCCTTTATTGCACAGTATTAGACTTACCTTTCTTCTTTGTGCGGTTGCAGCATGAAAACAATCAGCCAGGAATAGAGCGGCATCAAGCTCAACCAATATGGTTGACAGAACGGTGCTCTCGGCTTGATGTTGGGTAGTTCGCCTTGAATCCACAACAATAGAGGGCAGGCCAAAGCAAACAACTGAAATTAAAAATGATTATTATATTATACTATCTGAAGTACTCGGCTTCGCACAGGGTCGCTTCGTGGTTATATTTATCTTAGATATTTAAAAAATAATAAGAGGTAATTATTTTTTTAATATTAAATATCTGTGTTATACAATATGGCAATATGAAAATAATTCTAATAGGAGTAAAGGTCAAACAAAAGACCAATTAATTAAAATCGAATCCAAAATATGCAAACGTTATTAATGTTATTAATATGTAATAAAAAAAATCAAAATTGCGTGGAACAAACAAACAATAAACGCTGTATTTTATATAATACTAATTTAGAAACCTTCGCAGGTGTGCGCACAACAAATGACAAAACTTTCATCGCAATCGGATGAATGTTATAGGAACGCATACGAATAGAAGAAGATGATTTTCTAATTCAGAAATCTTCGTGGGCATGTGCACGACAACTCACCAAAGTTTCATATAGATAAAATAGAAGAAGAAGGAGATGGTTAATCTAATTCAGAAACCTTTGCGGGTTTTGGCACAATTATTGACGAAAGTTTTATTGCAATCGGATGAATGGAATAGAAACGCATACGAATAGAAGAATATAAAATAAAAGAAGAAGATGGTTGTACTAATTCAGAAACCTTTGCGGGTGTTACCACAACAACTGACGAAGGTTTCATCGCAATCGGATGAATAGTGTAGGAACCATACGAATAAAAGAAGATATAATGAAGAAGAAGAAGAGGTACTGTTCGGTTATACCGGAGCCAGCGGAAAACGCATTTTGAAAATAGCCGATAAACTGGATTATTTGTTAGGTTAACCTAACCAAACCTAACCTAACCTAACCTAACCTAACCCAACCTAACCGAACCTAAACTAACCCAAACTAACAAATAATCCAGTTTATCGGCTATTTTCAAAATGCGTTTTCCGCTGGCTCCGGTATAACCGAACAGTACCGAAGAAGAAGATGGTTGTACTAATTCAGAAACCTTTGCAGGTATTGGCACAACCACTAATGAAAGTTTCATCGCAATCGGATGAATGGTATAGGGACCATACAAATAAAAGAAGACAGAATGATGAAGAAGAAGATGGTTGTACTTATTCAGAAACCTTTGCGGGTGTTACCACAACAACTGAAGAAGGTTTCATCGCAATCGGATGAATGGTACAGGAACCATACGAATAAAGAAGATATAATGAAGAAGAAGTAGAAGAAGATGGTTGTACTTATTCAGAAACCTTTGCGGGTGTTACCACAACAACTGAAGAAGGTTTCATTGCAATCGGATGAATGGTATAGGGACCATACAAATAAAAGAAGACAGAATGATGAAGAAGAAGAAGAAGATGGTTGTACTTATTCAGAAACCTTTGTGGGTGTTACCACAACAACTGAAGAAGGTTTCATCGCAATCGGATGAATGGTACAGGAACCATACGAATAAAAGAAAATATAATGAAGAAGAAGTAGAAGAAGATGGTTTTTCTAATTTAGAAACCTTTGCGGGTGTGTGTACAATAACTGACGAAAGTTTCGTCGCAATCGGGTGAATGGTATAGGAACCATACGAATAAAAGAAAATAGAATGATGAAGAAGAAGATGATGATTTTTCTAATTCAGAAACCTTTGCGGGTGTGCATACAACCACTTACCAAAATTTCATCGCAATCGGATGAATGGTATAGAAACGCATACGGGACAGAGAGAAAGACAGACAGACAAACAGGGATACAGACAGACAGACATTCATTTTTATATATAAGATATAGCCTATACTCTTCACGGAAGTGCAAGCAATAAGTTAACAAAGTTTTATCGCAATCGGATGAACGGTATGGCAGTGCATACAATACGAACAAACAAATATTAATTTTTATATATTAGATAATATTAATTTTTATATATTAGATAATAATAATGATTATTATTATATCACATGAGATGGGGATCCGAATGGGAATTGCTGGAACTACATTCAACTTAATGCGGAACGTCTAGGACTCTCAGGTATATTTGGTTAAAACCAAATTGTCTGTTTGATACTTGCTTGTATTCTGAACATTGCAGCTTAATAAAAGCACGTCATCGCACCTTACAAAGGCTCAGAGCAACTGATACTGATATTCAAAAGCAGATGATTTCGGTGGATAGTAGGTGTGTATGACTTTAGGAGTAACAAGGAGATAAGAATTCAGACCATGCAGTCTCTCACGACTTTGAAAGTGAAGAAACGACATTGGACCCGACTCAGTTATGTGCGATGGATGTCCTCATGAGAATTTCAACCTGGCGTGCCTATTCTACAAGGAAATTGGATTCCGGCATCCTAGAAGCTTGCTAAATACCATTCACAGGATGTATACGACGGAGCTACAGCATGCTGACATGACCCGGGAGGACGCAAGAAGACTGGCAAGTGACAGGGATTTTTGGAGGCGCCATGTGATGTTCATATACTCTAACTAAGGAGCGGACATTTCTGTGATTTCTCCATAAAAATTGCTAGAGAACGTTCCGGTGTGACGTTTCGTAATTATCTTAGGATATTTTATTTAGTATTGTGTAAATATTGTCAATATATTTAAAGAACATTTAGATGAACGATCACAAATATGTCAAACATTTATATTGTTCGTATCGAAAAGTGAAAACCAAAAACTAAACAAGTCGCCATGTTTTAATTCCAATCCCCGAAATTACAGATTAATACTTTTGTGCCAGCTACCAAATCTGCCACACTAAATGCCATGCCATGAAGTGTTTTAATACTAAAATATTATAAGGTTCCCTCATTTTGTAGTCAAACTTTTTGGTTGTGTTACGATTAGTTTAAAATAGAATATGCTCTCATCTCACCCAGACAATATTGAAGTTGAGGAATCCATTGATGAAGTAATAAGTCCACGGCTCGGTGCCGTACAAATCGGGGCCATGGTCGGTGAATACGTTGTACTTGATGAGGTTGAGAGGCGCGATGACCAACCGGCCGTAGTACCACGAGTCGATGTACACCATCGGCCCCAGAATCATGACGATGCTGATTGCGCTCCACTGCAACAGGACCAGAGGCTGCTTTCGACGGAACAGCAGGTCTATCGCGATTGGTAGACCGAGGAGTCCGGCGAACGGCCAACCTGGCAACAATAAAAATAACAAATAATAAATTGTTCAAAGACGGTGAAGAAAAACCTTCTTCCTTGCATATAGAGGTTTTACATGTGAATATTACTGAGACTAACGATTAAATTAGATGTATGTTTAATCAATTAAGGAGGGAGGGGGGTGATGAAAAATATTATCTTTGAAAAGTTCAGGATACTAGAGGATAAAATAGAATAAAAATATAATGTCAATGACATACCCACGAAAGCGCTGATAGCTGTCAGTACCACAGCCTCTGGATATCGGTGCTTCCACCAGGCGGCCAGGGCAAGAGAGCTGAGAATGCCGCACCATGCACTCGGCAGCATAGCCCCGCCCGTTATAAAACTGCCACCGCTGGTCAACGAGAATACCAGCCAAACACGCCCCACGTGTACTCCAAACTCCTGGCATATGCTCCTAGAAATAATACAATGCCCGTGAAGTATTCGACTAACCGGCTAACTCCATTTGGGCAAATTGTTCAGGAAACAGAAAAAACTTAATAATTTGATTATTGAGCGGAATTTAACAATTCCCAAAATACACTTGGTAGCTTATTAATTTACAAATAAGCTGCACTATGAATTGTTACTCTATTTTAGCTTCCCTTTTATATATAAAGCAAGTTTATACAAAGAGTGGAGTTATTCCATTTACGATATTGGAAATTTGGCACCTGCAGTTGGCTGTTTTGTGTGAAAAACGATAACGCATTTATTTATAGGTTTGGGAGTTTGAGATTTTGTGTGAGCATAGAAAACATGTCAAATCCCATTTGCAGATTAGGCAGTCGATATAATATAACCTGGCATATTTTAATAGTATTTTACACATAACCACTTCATAAAGCATTTTTCATTATTTTACAATGATCATCAATGTGGAAGGTTTATTCGCCCTATCTCTACAGCCGGGAATATGCAGGCAACATCGTGTTGCTGCTGCCGGCAGTGGCAACTCGAAGAACCCCAATTTTTCATACAAAACTCATTATGGACGCACACACAGCAACTCACTGCAGTCGACGCGCTGCCCGGAACCGCCGAGTTGCGGCAGTTAATTTGTCGCCGCGTCTAACATATACTCAGCAGCGCTGGCTGCCCAGTATAGCAACTCAGCCCCTCTTACCTCTCCCACCGCCTGGCGCCTAGTCATACGCACCGTCATTCCAGTCCGAGTTTTTGCCAAATATGGACGACAATAATTTTGACACGGACGCTTTTATAAGTGACATAAAAAAACTAAGAGTGCATTTGGAATCTAAAATGTGATTTATTTGTAAAATGTGCCGTAGTTGCATAAATAGAGTATGAAATTCACCATGCCCAGCCCTTTGAGACATGAGAGGATGTATCCAAAATCTGCGAGTTTTTCTACGTCTTCTTTTACGTACTAAAAGCACAAGGAACAACACTTTCATAAACAACACAGTTTTTCCTTCAACATTAATTTTGGATATGAGTCGACATTCGTTCGTAAACTCCAGCTCCCGCTGACACATTTGCTGCCAAGCACAGCAACATGAGTTGCCTTGGTCGACAGCTTGTTTGCTGCCGATTACGGCAGCACGAGTTGCTCTAGTCGGCTGCTCGTTTGCTGCCAGCAGCAGCAACACGAAGTTGCCCGTATATTCCCGGCTTAACCCTCTATAGGGCAAAGGTCGAAAACGGTTTATTTATCGACCACCTCATTTATGAGCTATAAGTCATACACTGAATATGGAATATCAACCTTAGTGCGTCAAGACGTTGTCGAGAACGTTCTCTAGTTACGAAATAAACCATCTAATACGAAGAGTACGTCAATCGCTCGCAAAACACTATTTCAACGATTGGTCGATGTATCGGCCATTGCGCGTTTGCGGTCGCGACTCGACGAATTAGCGAGTGACACTTGACTATGCAAGTCATTCTGTTCCCATTTATATTATGTGTTGTGAAAAAAGGTATGTACATAAGTATTTAATATGCATTTATTTATCGATTAACATTATATTATTTACAAATATATTGTGATAGAGTACTTTTTTCATCATTCTATTGCCAAGCGGGAAGTACATAACCTCAAATTTTCAATCCGCACGGATAACTTCTAGAATTAATTTAAACATAAAAAAGCGGCTTAGGGAGCTGTGTATAGTTATATTTTATTGTGAATATAGTATACTATCATAAAAATATATTTTATTTTTACTCAACATATTTGGGATCGGAAAAGTTTTCAAAATATCCGCGAAGAAATGGTGTTTTTTGTTAGTTGTGACATCAATTGAATGCGAAAGTACTAAATTACTATCAATATCGCAACTTTCATGGGGTTGTATTGTATTATATTTGACTGTAGAAGTAATATCATCATCATCAGCCGGGATCTGTCCACTGCTGGGTGAAGGCCTCCCCCATCATACTCCATTTTCTCAGTCATTTCGTAATATGGTAATGTTGTAGGTTGGTATGTACTGTTACGGTAATGTTTTATTTTTGTTTGTGTTCAAGAGTAAATTTAAGAAAAAAAGCTGTCGATGTGCGTATTGTAGTACGGCTAGAGAGCCAAAACGCATATCTTATTTTTGTAAGCAATGTAACGTACCGCTTTGCATACTATTTTTTGAAAAGTATTACGTAAATGTAACTTTTCTTATGATTACATAAATAATATGTACAACCATTATTTATTTGTTTTAATTGAAAAAAATATATCAAAAAATCAAAAAAAAACACCTGAATGGGCGAATGGGCACTGGTTGATAAAAAAACCACCATAAATTATAGTTTATCCAAATTTCTGATATTTTTTATTTTTATATTGAAATTGTTTTAAGATATTAAATACCTGATGCAAAATGATAGAGATCGTTTGAAATGAAGAAAAAAATGCTTTGCCCTATAAAGGGTTAAGGCTATACATTAGATATGATTTCAACATTATCGCTGTTACGACATGAATAAAGAAGAATAACTAATTGATCAAAGAAGCCAAACCCTGTATTAACTCACTTATAAAAGAAGAGATCCGCCGTTGCAGAGGCCACCGCCAGAAGGCACCTGGTGATGTAGAGCACGACGGGTGGAGAGATCGAGGCGAAGAAGGCGAGGAGGGCCCCCGGACTGCCCACTGTCCATAGGGCTGCGTACGAGCGTAACGCCGCCGCCGCACTGTACTCCCATGTCTGAAGACCCCACCCGTAAACTGGAAATCAATGTTTAGCGAATTTGTTCAGTTATTGACGTATTCCACTCGAGTGAAGGGGAGTTTAGATCAGTCTAACATTAAATACTTTCATATTTTATATTGACTCACTCTGTATAAATACATAATATAGTCGATTTAATACTTTACTTTCTTCGAATGAAAGGCGGACTTGGATCAGAAAAGATTGGACGTGGCCAATCCAAGACTTACTCAAGTAATGAAGCGGTTCCAAATAATTGAAGACTTCATCGCAGTCTGTGATGTGGCACCAGAAAGCACCGCAGCATCTCGCAGACAGGAGCGCTCTGAACGCGGCTGCAGTTCCCGGAAATGATATACCACTGGATGCCGTCGGGGCATTTGTCACTAACCTAAAAAAATAATACATACACGTGAAAGTATAATATATTGTTTTAAGATAGTGAATATAGATTTCAACAATCTTATAACACAGTGGTTTTCAAATTTCATCATTTCACAGAGCCCTCTTCTTTTTCTGTCGTGTCCATGGGAGAGATGCACCTAAACTATTCCCAACCACGCCTTACGTAGACATTTGTAGCATTGAAAAGTTTGATAGCAGTAGGTGAATTTTTCCATTAACGATCTTGCATCCTACCACAATCTACTGAATCCCAGGAAGAAATGACAAACTATGACATAAAGCCTACTGAAAGCGACAAGAAATAAACAAAAACCTATGCAGCTTGCAGTTGCCTTTGCGCCATAGGTTTCTATTTGTTTCTGGGTTTCTTCGGAAAGTTGTGTAGGACACTGGAACAAGATTGTTTATGGGAAAATTCACATACTTACTACCATCGGCCATAGTTACTTTTGGCTCTTGTCATCGTGTTTAGTTTTCATGAAATAAAATTGTATAATAAATTTTTTAATTGTCTCATAAATTGTGGCATACATTTATATTTGTGAATGATGATATGGCGTACCAAAGAATTTGGAGAATAAATAGAAAGTCTTATACCCCATTTACACGTGCATGGATTTACTGTTGACAGTCAGAAAATGTAGGGTAAACATGTATTATCCTGCAGTTGACAAGATTGCATGCATGAATCAAAAAAGTTTGGAAGCTTCTGAATTTTCATTCGACAGTAGGATTTTTTCGATCTGCGCCTGCGCAGTAGAACGACAGTGACGAACTTGCCAGCAAAAAAAACGAACTACGAACGAATTTTCTGGTCGACCGATTTTCTCCTGTTAAATAGTACGAAATAGTACCATACAATGACATTGCGTCTCGCCCACTCTTAAAGAATGAATTGGAGAGACAGTCAGCACTTTTACGTATAAACAGTTAGTTTAGAATACTCACTATCTGCCAGTAAATCCATGCACGTGTATAGGCGCTATCAAGTATATTATATTTCTGTTATGACATTTGAAATTATTTAGCAAATGCATGAAGCATGGCTTAGTTGAACTCCAGAAATATTAACATCGCTCAGTTGCCATTCCGATTTTCTTACATACGCAATAGCGACCATTTTTTTATGTTCATTGTGATTATTTACTTGAGTGAAGTTATAAACGGCTTAATACAAATTGTACATGATACAACTAAATAAGGTACAAGTCGGTTATGGGGAAGCCAGCGGCAAACACATTTTGAAAATAGCCGATATACTGGATTATTTGTTAGGTTGGGTTAGTTTAGGTTAGGTTTGAAATTAATGAATTTTGCCAAAATTTGTTATGACAATTAGCGCGGTTCCCGCCTGGCTTCCCCATAACCGACTTGTACTGTAAATAATAATGCCAAAGTATAGTATTATTGGCTGCTTATCTACTCAATGTGACGGATTATCTTTTTATGGATCCTGCAAATTAGCAAATATATGTCATAGCAGCAGTGTGAAGTTCTCTGCAAATGAACCTCCAATGCAAAGTCATTTGTGGCTATCGTAATCAGTGGACTAGTGGTCCTTTGTTTTGCTTCAATTTCATACATTTAGGCTACATAGAAGGTTTTTTCAATATCTTTGTCGAGTAGGTATTGTATCATTACCGTCGTTTCGAATAAATAGCAGAACATTCAGGTGTTTCTGCCAGTTCAAATTAATTACCTAATATATCACTTTAACTACCATATTTAATTTGACACGCCAGCAATAAATTTCTTATCACTATTTTCATGCCTTTGTGTATGTCAGCGCAAAAACAAAATATTAACATATAAAAAATGTACCAATATAAATTAAGTTCCTTCACAAATTTTAAGATTCTGTCCTTATCACCATGAATTCAAATTAAGAATTGTGTATTATTTTGAATGTCATAACATTTTAACACAATAACAATAGGTAGCTGACACGTCGAAATATTGCGCATCTGTAGGGCAATAACATCACTGACTTACTCGTATTCGTCGGTTCTTTTTGGATACTTTCCAATGAGGCTTCTTTTCGTCGTACGGTGGCTGATTCCCGACGACTTTTTATTACCATCTTTGGCTTGTAGATTCCTTTGCCGCATATAACTTATCGGCGACATTTCGCCATTTGTTGGATTTTGACAGATCGATGTAGAATTGGAAATTTAAATTTTCCGACCATAGACAAAATTTTCAGTTTTTTTTTATGGCTAGTAGGCTATACATATAAGTAATATATTGAGTTATAAACAGAAAAAATACTAAAATCAATTTATAATAATAATAAATTATAAGTTCTATTATTTCTTATATTCTTTAGTATCCTCTGAAAATAACAAATAAAAAACTTCTTGCCTTTTACTCGAAATGGAAAGAATAAACGCTCGAATAATTGGTAAAGAGTACGATTTAATAATTTGATAAATAATTCAGACTTAAATTTACCATATCATACTAGAAAAATTAATTTACGTTGACTCGTGGAATCAATACTTGAAACTTTTTCGTGAGTTAATAAAATTTGTAATTTATTCTACAGCTATAAAATATTAAATTTAAGCATTATTGTCTATGATCATCTGTCAAATAATAAGTGTCAAAACAAGGTGGTCGTTTTAATTCGTAATAATTCTTCTGTCTCGTTCGTAAAGTGATTTCGTGTAAAAGTAAATATATTTTTTAATAAATAAAGATGCCTAAAGTAGTATCGAGAAGTATTGTTTGCTCAGATACAAAAGATCAAGAAGAATATAGTGAAACTAAACCGCTGCATATATATTATTGTTTATGTGGTCAAATGTCACTCATTTTAGGTAAGACTGTTTCCAAATTAGTAAATATAATATTTGGGGTAGGGGTTGCAATACCGGTATTTCAAAACCGGTATTCCAGTATTTTTCGATACCGAAATACCGGTTTTAATAATCAGACAATACCGATATATTCGGTATTGAAAGTGGAAAGATTTCGCGATGAAATAATAATTATACACTATAATGTACCTATTTTTGGGTCTTTTTACTGGTTCTCCGCCACCGGCCGCTGTCATCTGTCAGTGAGCGCAGTGTTGCCAACCGAACTATAATTATAGTACATTTTGGTTCGCGTACTATTCGAAAAGTTACATTTTCGTCCGCGTACTATTAAAAAAGTATAGTACGTCAAAAATACCACAATTATGAAAATTTTTATTAATTGAATTTGCCGGTTTGGTTAGGGGTGTGAAGCGAGGGACGGTGTATAATATAAATAATATAAGATCTCAGTGTGCGATATTAGTCTATGGACGTGGTTTTGTGTTGTATACCTACTCTAAAAAACTAACGTGACAGGTAATGATGGCGGCCAGTGTTAGCATTTTTCGGTCATAAGAGCATCGGGCATCGGAATTTCTCGAATTCTCCATTATGTTTATGTGACAAACAAATAACTTTCATTTTCTACACGTCCTATAATTTTTGCCGAAATACTATAATGGCTTGGACCGCGTACTATAATTCGATGACAAAAAGATAGCTAAAATTCAAAATGGCGACTGACAGATTACGATGACGGAGAACCAGTAAAAGGCACCCTATTTTTTTCTACTGAAGAGTAGCTTATACAACAAAGGAGAAATAAATTTTTTTGAACGATGAAATGAGCAATATTTTGTTCAGTTTTACTTCTTACGGGATAATAATAAAGGAATTGATAAGTGTAAAAACTACAATAAGCTAGTAAAACATTTGGTGGAATCACCAGTGGGGCACATATAGATCTAAGAACACTTCATTACATAAATTAATTTAAAGATCATTCGAAGAAGAAAGTGCCAATAGTTCAACTACTAGGTATTTATAAACACCAGCATCTCGTCATCGATTTTTGAAGGTTTAAATTTAAATACATATTTAGATATTTTTTCCATATATTTCACGAATACCGGTATTACTACCGGTATTCAATACTAAATACCGAAATACCGGTATTGATATTTTCATTCGGTATTGCAATCCCTAATTTGGGGTAAATAGTTGGATTTAAAACTTAATTTAAACATCTCACACCTGTCAACCATTCAGTCAAACACAAAATAAGACACTATTTTTCATAATAAACATCTTATGAATAAAACAAAATAATGACGAAAAATCGAAAGATATCTTTTTAAATATTTGTTTATTTATCCAATATTCAGTGGACAAGCTTAAGATAAACAAAATGTCAAAGCTTTCATCCAAATATCGAAAAAATAAAACCGAGAATCTTTTTTATATCCACATTTCCACAATTATATTTAATTATTGATATAGGCACTGTGCGTTTTTTATATATTGACATCTACGACATGGCGATGGCTAGCAGTATTGCGTCACGCGCATTTTGCATGCTGGCGGTATTTATGGTTTTAGTTCCAGAATCAACAGTGGTGACCAGTGGCGGCCGGTGACAAGAATATGAGGGAGTGCAAAAAAACTCACCTATTTATGCAAGAAGTCCCCATCTTCCATCGATTTTGAAAACACGTCGATAACACGAACATTAAAGTCTGGTGTTGACGATATCAATTGTTTTTCTATACTTAACATCGCAAGAGCATTTAGCCTGTCTTGAGTCATTGTATTTCTCAAAAATGACTTAACCTTTTCTAAAGTTGAGAAACAACGCTCACTTCCTACTGAAATCATCGGGATTGTACAAATTATTTTTAATAGGGTAACACTTTTGCCAAATACTTCCAGTAAATTATTATTAGTGAAAAGTTGAAGTAGCAATAATGCTCCAACAGTAACGTAGAAATCTTCTCTACTGTATAAGACTATTAGTTCATTTTTAAGTTAAAATTTGTCACGTTAATAATAATTATTCATTATTTATAATTAAGTATTAAATTACCCGATTTAAAAAAATTCATTTACTAAAATATAAAGCCAGCCGGCTAGGTAGGCGGCTAGCTCTCTTCAGTACACATTTTAAATATACGTATGATTTTGAAATGATTAATGCGAAACATAGCTGATAATTTGGCATAATTCGGTCGCGTTGTTTACGGAACTCTAACTGTGACCGCCGATTTTTAAAAATTCATTGCGTGCAGCCGCATTGTAGATATGTTTTAGACGATGCATATTTACATATTCCCCAAAGTTTTAACGTTGTCCATCGAGTAATAAGATAGTTAGGTATAATAAAAGTTATAAAAAATAAATGTCACCTCCGCGCATTGCCAATCTGCCCCTATGTTAAATGTCGAACTGCAAAAAATGATATAAACTTTGCAACGAAGGAATTTCGGCACATTTAACATGATGAGTGACATGCTTATTGAACATATTTAAGCCGAAACGTCGATATTGAGTGGGAAAAATCAATATCTTCGGTAATTTCTTTAAAATCAGCCCATGTCAGATTCAAATCGCAGAACGTTCCCGCGACACGACAGTGCTGTGATCTGTCATATAAAATCGCAGCTTCGTTTAATGAATGCATTGTCACGATACCTACGATGACGTTATTGCATTGAATCGTCGATTTATGCTCTAAATTCCCATTGATGACATTCTGCCGCTACGGCAGCTATCCAAGGTAGGGTTGTATCGAAGTATTAGCACTTATTGTGATCCGAAAGCAGTCTTTATACTTACCCACCTATAGAATAGATGATGCGCCGATGTGAATAATAATTGCTTCATGAATTCGACTCGGAAAATTAATTCCCATTAAACTATAGGACAGTGGGTAGTTATCGACATACTACCTACACAGTTACCTACCTAATGATAAGGTTAATGATACCTACCTAATCTCAAAATGACCACGAAAGAAATGGAGCCTTTTTATCGTACTTACTTACCTATCAAAATAGGTACCACCTAATCTCAAATCGATCACGAAATAGGGCCCCATTATCGTTTCAAATAAGAAAAATTATAAATAGGTAGGTAGGTACCGTTCAATGAATGAATACCTGGCTGAGCTAATAATGTCGGCCAATGTAAACTGTCATCCGTCTCGATGTGAATCGCTCATTAAAATAACGATGAACAATAATAATTCCACTTGTAAAATTCTCATTCAACGACAGTACCTATGCTCCATTTCCTTCTTATTGAATAGATACCTACCTACCTATCTGTACAAAATAAACGTAATAATAAATATTATAAGTCCTATGTAACTAGGTACCTACTTCAATACGACAAACACTAGGATAATTAATTGTTAAAAGCTACCCACCCACCAACGTCTACAATTCTACACCTAAGTACCTATTTATTCTCAATAACAGCGTTTCTGTGAAATACCCACCTGATTAAAAAAATCAACAAGCTGAACTGAACTGTGTGTACATCTAATTTAAGATACCTACCTATTGAAACACTAATAGTAATAGGGTAATCTCAAAATGAAAATAAAAAAATTAATCCACCAACGTTAGCATAATACGAGTAATATCGGCGAAATCGGTGAAACCGGGAGCGGCGTACGTTGAACTAAACTTACTAAACTAACCGTTTGATAAATAAGTCGGGAATATATTTCTATTTTTGCACGGCATGCATCGACATGACATTAGTCATCAATAATTAGGCTTCCAACTATATCTCGACGCGTGGCCTAAGCGCTTGTGTTGGAATATTTATATCGGCCAGTGTATGGTTTTATTGTCCGAACGCCGAGTTAAGCTTTGTGTGCTATGGCATTAGGTACAAGCAACCTCCTGAAGAATTAACTTGGAAAACATCATTTCCAACGAAGATTCATGTAGTCTTATAGAACTTTGTTGGTTTTGATTCTACTAGCCTCATTTGCTGTTGTGAATTTTTAAATGTATGCGTGAAAAATAGTGTAAACTCAAGGTACACTTTGAATTTTGCTCCTTGCCATATCTCACCGATGGAGGTATGTGTGTATTAGTCGCGTCTCAATGGTGTAGTTACGTGTGTATTGGTAGACGGTGGCGTTGCGCGTCGAAATCACTATTGCTCGAATGCGCGCGGAATTCAAAATGATTGATTTCGTATAAGTTTTCGATATCGTATTTTTCGGAATACATGGGGGTTGTATATTATATATTTTTATTTAATCGATGATGGGAGTGCAGTGCACACTTTGCTCCTTTACTAGAGCCGTCCCTGGTGGTGACGTGTATGTCGCGACATAGAAGCTGCAGTTTAGCTATTTTTTTTTTGATTCCGGCACTATTAAATTTAGCCGTGTGTAGGCTTACCATACATCCTGGTTTCACACATTGGTCCCGGCCGGTTTGGCATTTTGTCCCGGCTGTTCCGCGTATCAATGATTGTCATGATTGTTCGTAGTAGCGTATATTATGTGATGAGATAGCGGGGAAGGGTGCGAAAATAGTACATTCCAGCGAGAAGTGCGGACTGGTACAATAAATAAATAAAATAATTTTAAATTCTGCTGAAGAAGGTCTGCATTGTTCTTCTGTACATACTTTAATACAATTTTTGGTGATTAAATTTGTTTCTTTGCCATATATCCCGTTCTTTTCCTGGATTAGAGTTTCATAATTATGGTAAGCCTAGCCTTGTGGATTGAAAATTTCATATTCGCAAGACCTTTCCAATTTTCGTCAGTAACACTTGGCGAAACAAAGATGCTGGCTTCATTTAATTTTTTTTCACATGTTTGTTGGTGATGATGGTAAAATTACAAAAACAATATTTAAAAACTATGGTTGCACTCGATAAAGAAAGCATACCAATGAAAATTTTTCATTATTTGTAATGTCATAATAACTCTAATCTAGTATTTAGCCTTACATTTAATATTCGACTGTGTTTAGGAAAAAGGGTGTAACTCTCGATTTTTCGAAAGGTGCTTTTAATAGGTATTAACAATGTAAACAACTAAATACACGTTCTGTAAAAAGGAAGTAAGCCACAAATGCTGATTTATTATCTAAATTCAAGTTTTAATTGAGCTTTAATTAAGTTTTAATTTAAGGAAAAAAGCATTTTCCCTCAATTTTCATGATTTTTCTGTAATAACTTCTTTAATTATTAGTAGATCGATAAGATATTACACCAAATCATCAATCATCATGCTTTCAATGTCTGTACCTATTTTTTTATTAATATTAAACCAAAATCATTCAAAAAACGTATTTTGCCTCCTGTAAAATTTGTTCTGTGTGGGTTACGCTCTTTTTCTTAAACACAGTCGAATAATATTACTATTTGCTAACCATCACAGATTGCGCAATCGAAAAATTACCACTGCGTAAAAAAGATGGAGCACGTGTCATTGACGGCGCGAAGCATGCACACAAAATAACCTGTGATGAAGACGAAACCGTGTACCTGAAAAGGCCTGAAGGCATCGAGAGGCAGTTCCGACAGAAGTGCAAGAAATGCAGCCTGCCGATCTACTACAAACACGACTTATCCAGCAATGTGAACTTCATCATCAAGGGGTCGCTGATCAAGTCAAGTGGAGAGGGCCCCGTCACCGACATCTACCGCCAGGTGGCCGTGGCGCAGCCCAAGAAGATTATGGTGACCAAGCACACCAAGAACATGGGCAAGTTCAGCTCCGTCACTGTATCTACAATCGACGAAGAGGAGGATGAAATTGAAGCCGTAAGTGTCTTTATATTCGTCCAGATTAATAATTGGTATGCCTTTGGATAAAATATTACAATCTGATCTAATAATAAAAGTGGAGTGCTGGCTGTCAATTTGTTCAGTTGTAACTCAAAAATTACTGATACTGATGAATCAGTATCTCTCGATATCTCCATATAAACTATAATACAAATAATACACTCGCAACAATATGAGATTAAGCGCGGATAAGGCCATCCGATCGGTTCGCCCATCTTTAACTTTTCACATCTTGACCTGTTATTGCTTGTTTAGTTCAGTTCAGTGCTACCTATTTTGATGAGAAAATATGATTTTTCATCGAATCTACTGATATTGGTACCACTGTTTTATTGGTGACTGGAAACTGAGACATTGGGAGACTAGCATGTCGCGTCTCTTCGGTTTTTGTCGCGGACGTTTTGGAACAGAGATTCCAGTCTTGCCGTCAGCAAGCCGCCATGGAAATACATTAGCTAGATACTGGAGTTTCAGTCTCGTCTTTTTTGAGTATTCACTAAAGAATTACATGACTAGAACTCGAACAATTAATAACTCTAATGTATTTATGTCTTCATTGTGTATATTTGTCAAACGTTTTCTTCCCGTAGCAAGAGGGGATGGGAATTGGAATGGGAAAATCATGAGACGTGGAGATTAATTATTAAAGTTTAAAATTGTATATGCTAATTTGTTTTTATTTATTCCAGAGAGAGGTGGCTGACAGTTACGCCAATAACGCCAGAATCATCGAGAAGCAATTAGAAAGGAAGGGAATGAACAAACGACCAATCGGAACGCCAAGATCTCATGAAGTTGAACCAAAAAGAGTGCGCGGGACTCTCATTGACAAATAAGATTAAATTTAAATCATTTGTATTTAATTTCGTAAATAAAATGTATATATTATTTTAATATAAATAGATAATTTTCCAAAACAATAAAGTATCTACCTACTTTTTATTTGAAATTTTATCAATATTTGGACTGTGTTAGGTGCAATGCACAGTCATTCAACTAGACAACAACAGAATCCCAACAAATTTGCATTTACTACCACACACAGACGCAACTTAATCACGGAACCGAAACTTGAAAGACTCAACTGCCAAAATACCGAAGCGAAACATCTTTATTTTTGTATTGCCATTTAAAAATATATGAATTTAAAAGAAATATTGCGTTCATTTGTTAGAAGCATATTTTATGTTCTGAATAATGTCATTTTATTATGATCGCCGCCCATTGTCAATTTCGATCTCTTTCTGCGCGATCTGACGGGCTCAGTTATTGAATTTCAGTTATTCACTTTTCTCTTCAATCACCTTACCTCACCTTATTCCTTCTGAAGAAGGATCCTCGTTATGCTTTCTTTATATCCAGACAGTCTAGGGTTCCTAACCTTATCTTTATTACAAATTTATAGCCAAAAATAGAATGGCGAGCAATTTTTTTTCAATGGATCTTACATAACTTAGACAGAGAATAAACACTACATAAGTTATATATAGTCGAACTTGGTTATTACGATCACGGAAATAGCGAGATCTCAGATGTAATGAGGAAACATTCGTTGACATTTTAGTTTATGATTTTCTCCATACATTTATTCACTTTTATAACAAGTTACTTCTCGGGTATACCGAGCAAAACTGTTAATGAGTCGATCGTTTAAAAACAACATTTTCGACCCGAAGCAATAAAATCCGACTGGGCAGTTAACTAGACCGCAAAGACCTGTAAAAAATCCTTCAGATCGGCTCAGCACTTCATTACAATTTGTAGTTTATGAATGCCATGCTTGTTTCGGGGATTTTTACGATGGTTTTCAGATTTTTTATGTTCTATGCTTAAATAGAATGTGGCGCAAAAAATGTTATATAACGAGTAATGCTTATAAAGAGCAAATTTAGTCGGTCCCATCTTCTTTGAATAATCAAGTTCGACTGTATTATATTTCAAAAATAAACGTTAGTTTTTTAAAACATTGTTAAATATAATAAAAAAGATAATTATAAATATGCGTGTAATTATGTTTTTTTTAATAAAAATATATAATATGAATGTCATTTGCAAAAATATATACAATAAAACAGAATGAATGGGATCTATGGCATTGGATTTCTTCAGTCAATTTTGAGTAGTTCGGAATGTATGTGGATATTCCTAATGTTAAACAGTAATTTTGACTCGCATCAGTCAGTTTCGATCTGTATTTTCATATTTTATTATGCGCACATGAGTCCGTGAGCGCACACAAAAGAGCCTGAGGGCACATCCGCACCCACGGGCACAGGGTTGGGTATCACTGGTCCTAGGTAGCTGCGGCTAAAACCCCTAGTGGTTATGCTTACCCGTCAGTTGTTCTAATGTTGGCTTGTCAATCGTGTCGATCGCGGGATGAATTTTGATCGATCGCATCATACCATAGAGACCCATAGGAATTGAGTCGTGAAAATGTAAAATGTGCGAACATTCAGTTGCAATATAATATGATTTCATTGAGGATTTGAAAGGGAAGCATAACCATTTTTATTTCCTTAACCCGTCGTCGACCCGGAAGTCGTTAGAAAGCACACATGACTTTGTCGTATTATGTAATATTTTATCACTCACGGTCTGCCGTGTATATTTGCCTTTTGGTAAGTGTACACAGTGCCTGAAGATGCTGAAAGGCGAAACGCAGGTCGCAAAAAACGACTCAAATGGAATAGTACAAAACTTAAATCCATTAGAATTTAAATTCAAATTCCATCAAGTACCTTTGGTCGATAGTATTAATGGTGAAAATGATTCAATTGAAACGTAATATAAAACCAATTAATAAAACAAAGCATCGTAAAGTAAATCGATGAATTTTAAAAGTTTGTAAATATTCCGGCGTGCATTACGCGGCATTAAGTTTTTAATTATGCTAAGCTGTTTTTAATTCCAACATGGTGGGTCCTAATCAATTAGCTTCGCTATAAATTACGGCGTGATAACAGAAAACTAATGGAGGCCGATTTAAAATTATGTTGATCAATCGAAGATCAATGGTTGCTACAATCAAACATGTTTTGTTTGCGTGGCACTGAACTCAAAATGGTGTATTTCTTTTTGTCGTTGCTTACAAACAAGTCACAGCAAAATGAGTGTTATAAGGAATATCTGTGGGGAAATTTTCAAGATGCCGTTGGAAAATTTGATAATCCATTTTACAAGGTATGTATTTAGACTATCATGAGTACAGCTAATGATTTTTTAAACAATACTTTGATTCTTTTCTATAAATATCGTATCATAATATGATACTTTTTTCCTTAGAATTTGATATTTTCTTCTATAGAACAGTCATATCCAGTTTAGTAATGATCTACGACACTCATTCTTCGCAGATTTTCATTCTTCAACTTGAAAAAACCTATTATATTTGCTGGCTGGGTCCACTGAGGTATTACAAATTAAACAACTGTGTTGCTAAATTTCAAAACACTTTTTTGAAATAATTAAGATATATATATCGTTGGATTCGTTATTAAAATCTCTACATGAAAATTTTATCGCCTCTTTCAAAATCCGCTACGATTAACTGTCATTTATGAAACAAAATCAATGTGTCGATCATATCCCGCTATAACACTACTGAAACATTCAAAAACCTTTTTGGTTCAAAAAGTTTTTATTGATTTTCTCAACATAATGAAAAAGTGTTGTAGCGGGTTTTGAAACTCAGCGACACAACTCTCATCTGTCACTATCACAAAGAAAATACTCAATCTCTCAAACTCTCAATTTGGTTTTGGTCTATTTTGAACACTGATTGTCAAACTATTCTCTTACTGTGCAAATAGCCTACTTCGCGATGCAGTGGTGAAGAGTGGAGGTAGGCTGTAGAGCAGTAGTTCTCATGTGCGGCCACCAGAGGATTTTGCTGCGGTCACCAACATCATTTTCAGTATTTAATTTAATTAACTGAACTGACGTCAAATATGCGTTATTGGAAATGAGTCATGACCAAGTACTTAAAAACCATTGTTGTCATCGAAGTTATATGTTGACAAAGAATCAAGTAAATTCAAAGAATTGGCAACAATTGCTTTATTAATGTTGTCGATTTCTCCTGCTACTGTATACTGTGAAAGATCATTCATACATGTGAGAGATTCGACATAAATGGTGCAAACTAATCTTTGTCAGTCATACATATTTGTTTTCATTGAATTAAGAACACAATTTTCAGATGGTAATGGTTAGTTTATAAACCATAAAACCATGCCTAAAGCCGCGTTGACACGGTCCAAGTACGATCCAAGTACACTTGAATGGCACTCGGTCCAAGTGTACTTGGATCGTGGCAGCCTGGCTTAAAGCAAACCGTCATAGATATTAGATAAAAATATTTTCTGTTTATAAAATATCTAAAATATGCAAATAAATCATACATAATTTTATGGATAGAAGAATATTTTTTATCTTGTAATGTCTGTCATTTTTTTTTTTTGTCAAAAAGTAACTTAAACACATTGGAATTGTATTCATATATGTTTATAAAGGTGTGTATTATGAATTATATTCAACTAGAAAAATATCAATAAACCGGCATGTCTATAAAATATATAACCTCATATTCCGACATCTAAATGAATTGTC
Organism: Rhyacophila brunnea; assembly: GCF_057557595.1. NCBI lineage: Eukaryota > Metazoa > Arthropoda > Insecta > Trichoptera > Rhyacophilidae > Rhyacophila > Rhyacophila brunnea. The sequence goes on along the minus strand of NW_028232904.1, from coordinate 20,217,931 downwards.
AACGAAATTTATCAGTACAATTAAACCTTCGTAATTTTTACGTACTTCTTTAAATATGAAAATGGTTTTAATCAAAATAATTTTTTATGCTCAATATGCTCAAACTTGTTCTTGATATGAAGTAAATAAAAAACAAACAAATATAGAATACTGAAATGTCATTTTGACATTTCATTTTGATTTCCATAGTAACGCACGTATATATTAATAATTTAGTTGCTAGGACCACCCCTTTAGTAACCAATAATAGTCTTTTACTTTTTACAGATTTTTCTGAAATAACTTTCCATACAAAACAGAATTAACTGAAAATGAATTCAATTCTGATTAAAGATGGCTAAAAGTATTAAAAGAATGCATTGCAATCATCTTCTGACATATTCTAAAAGTTTCAAATGTCTAGCTAGTCGGGAAGTTAGTTAAAAATCGATTACAAGATTTGTACTGGACAAACAACCACCGGACAAACAAGAATACGAGCTAATAAAAACGTTGTAAAAATCATTTAATTATTGCGATATGTTTTTAAATACGCGTAAACGATTATGCTTTGTTTTTTGTTTGCGATCGTTCAATAACAATTTTTCAATACAATTTTTTTAACGTTTTAATTTTTCAAAATAAAAACAATACACTAATCGGCTATATTTTAACAATATTCTACCGTTGCTAGTACAAGTGCACCGTTATGCATATTGTGCATGGCGACATTGTAATTTTTTAAATACTCGAACTTGGTTATTACGAGGAAGATGGGACCGACTGAATTTGCTCGTTATAAGCGGTACTCGTTATATCAGAGAATAGGTATTTTTAAATGAGCGGTAACATAAAAAAAAGTCGAAAATAAAAAATCTGTAAACCATCATATTACAGGCTGCATTATCAGATTTGACGGCTAAATTATTTGAGGATAGTTTTGGGGAAGATTCCGCAACGCTGGTGATCTCTCCATTTTGGATGCAGATGCTGCTGGTCACGTTATCGTTGGGTGTTAACGGAGAAACGTTGCGAGAAATAAACGATGGAACGCACTATCATGAAAAAAAAGAGGTTTGAAACAATAAAATAAAATTATACCATACAATCATTGGCGGTTGGTAATATTCAAATATGACAATGTGGTAATAATAACAGTTTCCTAATAAAAATAATGGTACAGTTCGGTTATGAGGAATACAGCGGAAAACACATTTTGAAAATACCCGATATACTGGATTATTTGTTAGGTTAACCTAACCTAACCTAAACTAACCCAAACTAATAAATAATCCAATAAATCGGGTATTTTCAAAATGTGTTTTCCGCTGTATTCCTCATAACCGAACTGTACCAAAATAAAATATATCGACTGTTTAATCTGCAAACCAGCTAACTCCATTTGGGCAAATTGTTCAGTAAGGAGAAAAAACTTAATAATTTAACTATCGAGCGGAATTTAGCAATTCCAAAATTACACTTGGTAATTTTTTTATTTACAAATAAGCTGCACTATGAATTAATACACTATTTTAGGTTCCCTTTTATATAATAATATAAAGAAAATTTATATAAAGAGCGGAGTTGTTCCATTTACGATATTGGAAATTTGGCACATACAGTTGGCTGTTTTCTGTAAAGAACGATAACGCATTTATTTATAGGTTTAGAAGTGTGAAATTTTGTTTAAGCATGAAAACATGTCAAATCACATTTTCAGGTTATGCAGTCGATATATAACCTGGAATATTTTAATAGTCTTTTACACATAACCAGGAAACACAGAAATAATGGAAACTGAAATACTTAACGTGTGTGGAGTAACAGGCAACCGATCTCTAGTGAGTGTGGAAGAATATGGGATAAACTTAAACACGTGTCAAGAATACGTCATTCTAAGCTTGTCGTTCATTCCGACAACTGCTCTCGGTTTATGCACTGACGCTCATTCAATATTAGTGTATTTGAAGGTTGCAGTACACACTATTGCATGTCTATGTTTCATTTAATTTTCGTAGGACACTCATACATTACAAACCCTGCATCAAAATGTAGTGTATTGGGGTATAGCCTATCTGAATTATATTTATTAATCTGTTCTGTGTACATAACCATTTCATACAGCATTTTTAATTATTTTACAATGATCATCAACCTTTTTCTATGCCTCATGCCACGATATTACTAGAATTTTAACGACACACGTTAAAATGTAGAACGAAGCTCTTACTACAATCGCTGTAATACCGATAATTTGTGGTTTAGTATTTCATAATTATTCAAACAGATGTCACTGTGTGTTTAATTTTTTAGATTATGCAAATCAATCGACAGTGACTAGTAATTTGAGTTTAAAGTCTGACGAGAAAACTCGCGAAATTTGTATGTGAGGCCTGTCGATCACGACCTCATAGAGCGAGATAACTCGCTGAAGGCATTGAATCAGTTAAACATCTTACTTACCACTCATCGCCCACTTTTTCTAAACCACATTTTTAATATATAAACAGATCATCATAATTTACGGCACCACAACTCTTGAACTCCTTTAAAAACCTCCTTCATCCAGGACGATCCAGCGCTAAAACACTCTCCAGTTGCTTTGACTGAGTATTCTTAAATCTCTTTTGGCGCAGTCTAGTGATACACCCCTGTTACAGGCGGGCTTCTCCCGGTGTAAAATAATCATTTAGTAGTCATAAGTCGAAACGTAACCCTGACCTCTAGAAACGGCTTCATAAAACATCTAATCTGATTCCTTGCTCAACTACATAATTTTTTTTTTTTTATTCATGAGTAAAGGCCTTCGTCCGGTGCGTGAAAATCACTTACTGGGCGGAGGTGTAATTAAGATAGATTTTAAAGTATAAATGATGATGGATGAAAGAGATAATTTTAAGATTAAATATAAGTACTTATTCAAATATAATAAATTTTGCCGCGCTTGCCGGCAACGTTCAAATTTCCACGCGCCTGCGCCGGGGTGGTCCTCGTGATTCGTCAAATCAAAAACATCACGCGATAAAATTTGGCCAATCACAAGAGTCCTTTTTGTTGGACGGCGTGGGTACCCGAAGTTTGAAAAAGAAAAAGAAAGTAGTGAGCGTCCCTTTTCCAACATGTACGGACCTGCGAAATTTATTGTTAAAACAAAATTATTAACGTGTAAAAAAAGTGTAAAATATATGATAATACCAAGTTACGCACGAGACAGACGTGGTTTCATTTAATTTCTCCTCAATTTAAAATATCTTTTTTTTTGTGAATCCGGGGTTCGATGGACACCTGAGCTAGCCGCTGGAACCCCGGGTATCTCACTAGCCATCACAGTTTCGACAATTGGAAACGAGCAGTCAAGAAAACTATTTATACTGCCCCCATATTCTTTTTTGGATTAGCCTTTTTTGGACTAATATACTAATATACTCAGGCGCTTTGCGCACATGGTCCAATAATTGGGCCTTGCACTTGATCGAACCAGCCCTGCAGGGCGATATGTATCACTGAACTCCAAAACTAGTAAAGAAGTGATAAATATGATATGTTACATTCAGGCAGTTAATTAACACGCCCATCCATGACTGTGTTAACCACGAACTGTCAAATATCATTGAGTAAGATGTACTGCGGTGTGTTAAACTATAATTATTGTAAATAACTGTCTTGTTTATGGAATTGCTTCGAGTAATGTCCATGTTATTTTGGGCCAATAAAAATAACGGAAACGTGTTACCGTGTTAACTACAGTACACTCTCAGTAATCTGCCGCTCGATTATCCGACAACTACTATAATCCGCCGTTATTTTTACTAGTTGAAAGCACAAAATCAAGCTCTATAATTCGCCGGTATTCGGAGAGACGGGCTTATTTTGGAAACTTCTCCTTCGTACATACGTTCATTCCGATGAAAGTAATGTACCAGGGAGGAAAGTGCCCAAGGACCGCATCACAATTATGCCATGCTCCAATACAATCGGGACACACAAACTGAAACTTTTGGTCATAGGGAAAGCCAGGAATCCTAAGCCATTCAAGAATATCCGCCTCACTGAACAACTGGTTGTGTCAAGTGATTTACTGTTTAATATTTAGTTAATAAACTTGGTTTATATAATTACAAGATAAAAAAGAACTTTTTATACTTGACTAGCTTAAACGATCAAAAAAAATTGTATTTCATAGAAATAATACTGAAATGTCATTTTGACATTTCATATTGATTTCCATAGTAACGCACATATATAAATTAATAATTTAGTTGTTAGGACCCTAGCAACCAATAATAGTGGATTGGATTACTGATTACTTCCAAAATAACTTTACATACAAAACAGAATTAACTGAAAATGAATTTAATTCTACTTAAAAATGGCTAAAAGTTTTAAAAAAATGCATTGGCATCGTATTCTGATATATTCTAAAAGTTTCAAATGTCTAGCTAGTCGGGAAGTTAGTTAAATATCGATTGCAAGATTTGTACCTGACAAACAACCACCGGACAAATAAGAATACGACCTAATAAAAACGTTGTAAAATATCTATAATTTAGTAAATACTTGATTTTGATTATAAATAAAACAGTAATTTGCTAGTACAAATTTCTCAAAAAAAAAACTATTGTTACGAAATACTTACCTGTTTTAATTTTTACCATATTTTGTATGTTTGCACTATAATCCGCACTATAGTCTGGTTTTTGGGGTGGCGGATTAGTGTGAGAGTACTGTATTGGTTTCGACTAGGCGTTAGAATTAACCAAATACCAACCATTTGTTTCCATAATTATCTAAATACAACTTATATTATTATTCTGTATGATTTTTTGCCGCATATTTTTCAGGATAAAATGGAGATGCTGACATATTACAGGGAGAACATCATTAAACCCAACCAGAATATGAAACTTGAAGTCATGAATATGATGTTTTTAAACACAGACTTGTTGATCGAGGATTTTTTCCACGAATTTGTCACCACGACTTTTAATATGACCGTTGACTACATCGACTTTACCAACATAACTAAATCCAGGATCAATCTAAACAGAAAGGTAACAAACCGTTGTGTACCTATTCAACGATTTAAGGGAGGGAAGTGCGACTGTAATTTGATTAAATACAATTTAAAAGTGTCATTAAAAAATACCTCTATATCAACATTAAAAGAAAAGTGAATGCCATAGGCATCTAGTGTCTTTACCTACCAGTGGCACCTAGCGGAAAAATACGAAGCTTGCAATTTGAGACATTTTTTGATACCTTACAGTTTCAACTGTATTAATTAATTAATAAATATGACGTATCTGAAAACATTAAATAGAAAAAGATTTTTTATTTTAAGTAAAAAAAGATAAACTTACAATTAATTGTAAAAATATGTTATAAAATATGAATTTGTCAAAGGACCCAAAGGAAGGAAAGGAGGTTGATTGATTGGTTTTTAAAAATTAACCAAAATCATCTGTAAATTGTAGTTTTAGTTCAATAATAAAAAATAAAACAAGTTTAATGTGCACTATTTATGGCGAATCTTAACAGCCTACCTCCACCCTTCGCTACTGGTCTATACATACCTATATGCAAATGATCCCACATTCTTTCCATTTATTTCGACGTCTTTTACCAGATCAACCAAAGAACGAGAAGAAAGCTACTAGATATTTTCGAGGACCATGATCTAAAGCCAAACGATACGTCAATAGTCCTCGTGACCAGCATTTATTACAAAAACAGTTGGCTCTATCCACCCACCGTCCTGAATGGCACATATGACTTTAAATTCAATCCAAATGGACATGTTTTTCAAGTCAGGATGTTTCGTGTCAACGGATTAATGCAGTTTGCCGAACTTCCAGATTGCGATGCAAGGGTAATAGTGTAATGTATTATAATTTATTTACTTGACTCGGTAGCTTAGGGGGCCGTCTACATATTATGACGTCATACGATTCTGGCTATTTTTACCCCCCCCCCCATCGTCACATAACCTTTTACCCCTTATCTATATTACGTCTCGATCAGGACAGGTGCTGTTGCATAACATGTTGGTTATCTTCGCATTGATTTTCAAACCAACGCGAGACGAGTTGTCATGCAAACTGTCGATTGTCTCCTGAATGCTCTCGTTTGAGTTGTCGAAAAGGACAGCGTCATTGGCATATTCTAGGTTGCATAGCTTCACGGAGGGGGTAACAGATATGCCTCGGTCAGGTGGTATTGACTTCCGTAGTATGAAGTCAAAGAGGATGATGAAGAGAAACGGAGCAAGGACACAACCCTGTCTGACTCAGGTCGTGACCCCGAACCATGCTGCTGACCCCGGTGCTGCTTTACGGTAACGAATCATGGCACCTTACGAAGGCTCATAACAACCATATACTAAACTTCTAAAACAGTTGTTTGTGACGGATACTGGGTGTGCGGTGGACTTTAGGAGCAACGAGGACGCACCAAGCAGCCTCTCATTGGTTGACTGGCAAGCGACAGGAATTCTTGGAGGAGCCTCGTGGTGTCCATATGCTTCAACTAAGAGGCGGATATGGCCGAATAAGAGAAGAAGAGAAGATAAGATTTATATTACGTCACATTTTTGACACTCCCCTAAATATTAAGAAATATAAAAAAATGTTTTTTTAAATATTTACCCCCGATCCCCAATATTGTGTTTTCAGATCCTTTTATATTTTTTGTTTACTTTGTGACGTCACGTTTTCTCTGACCCCCCCCTCTCCCCCTCGTTACAAATCATCACAATATTATATCAGGGGCCCTATGTTAGAACTTGCGAGTCCAAGCCGCCCGGTCGACATGACGTCATATGACATCATTGTGACGTACTACCGGAGTGATAATAGCATTCGAGAAAATAATGCTAGTCAGATAGTGGCGTTATTCATTGTCACCATACACAAATAGGTGTTTCATCATAATAATATCTATGGTGAGCACTGTGTGTTGGGCGGCATGCCACGAGCGTGTATTGGTTGACGTCACAATTACGTCATGTCGTCGGGTGACACACGAGTCGATAGTTAGGAAATCGCGATGCAGACGTCATATATGGACCTTAAAGGTGCATTTAGACCAAGCGAGCGAATGTTCATTCTTCCCCCACTTCTCGCCAAAAAGCGGTTACGTCGATAAAATTTCGCTGGAGTGGGGGAAGAACAAACATTCGCTCGCATGGTCTTAAGCAGGCTTAATAGATAAAGCATTCGCCCGTTTAGCCAAACGTGTGTCTTTTAATTCGATTATGTTTAGGTTCATTTAGCATACATATTTAGATATTTCGTATAAGTAAAATTGCTGCATATAGAGACAAATCCACAAGAAACCCACAGACTGCATTATATCCATAAAAATGCACCGTTTGGTGCAATTTACACGCTGGTGGCATCATCGGAGGCCTTATTTCTTTAAAAGTGAAGCTGGAGCTCGCGTTACGGTCAATCGTTACCGGACCACGAATGATATTATGATATTGATCCGGACAAGATGTGGTTTCAACAGGATGGCGCTACGTACGGCATAAAAGTTAATTCTTCATGTTATTTTTTTACTATTTCAAGTTCTATCGGGATTAAAAAACACAGTTATTATTAGGACCTCTGAACATCAGTTTCGTTTTTTATTTTTTTTTGCAATTCAGTAGACCCAAACAGTGACACCCACGGTGGCCGCGCAGCTTAAGCGTTGGACTATGACGCCGTGGGTCCCAGGTTCGAATCCTGGATCTGGCAAGTGCACATATTGTTTTTCAATTTGTGTCTGTCAGGGTTGGACCTAATAGGTTGAGCAAGTGGCTGACATCCATTTCTCGTAAAAAACAAAATCTGTTAATACAAACCACTACTCTGTGGAGGCCCATATGATCCTATTAGGATCGGACATGGTCGAAAGAAAAGAAGAAAGAAGAAGACCTAAACAGTAATTTATCTCTTCGGCTCGTTTATCACAGAGCCCAATTCTTAGTTGGTTGTATCACACAGCTACAGGATAATATTTTTTCTTTTACTTACTAGGTTGTTGAGATTCCATACAAAACGGAAGGTTTGTCGATGATTGTGTTTTTGCCGAATACATTAAATGGACTACTGGAAATGGAAAAGAAGCTTTTCAAAAACGAAGACATTTTGAAATACTCCAAAGAGATAATGAAGGAAACACCGGTCGCAATATCCTTACCAATTTATGCAGCCGAAATCAATGTCCTTTTACCTAGTAAACTCCAAAAGGTAAGAATATTCTAACGGCAACTTGCTACATGCTCGATTGCCTAGGACCGCAATTTATTCAACATTTAATGCACGAAATAAAATAGGCACTAAGTACCAAAAAGCTGAATCGGAGTTATAATGGTTTTAATGAATAATTCGTTTATTTTTTTATAAAAGCACAATTTTATAATCTTCTCAATAGATTATTATTAAGAACAAAAAATACAATTTATAATTAAACACATTGTAAGAAAAACCGTGTCCTGAAATTTGTACGTATGCAGTTCACCGTGAAATATAATATAAAACGTATATTAAAGACCCAAAAGGTTGGACATCCTCTTTGGGTCATATAGTACTGAGATAAAATTCATGTCTAAATAAAACACGGTTCTTGTCGATTTACAGGATTTAGATTAGGTACATTATTGTCTGCAATGCTCCATGAACAACGTATATTTTTTTCATCTCGGTGCTATAGAGATGACTATATTGTATACCCTCATCTCTTTCCGATAAGAAAACTCACGGCGAACTGTGCTACGGTGAACTGGAATACGTTCAATTTACATGTAACCAAGAAAAACACGTTTGAAAAACGATATTTTAGAAAAGTACTACGTCGCAACACTAATTTCTTAAAAACCATTTATATCGAAAACGAAGAACTAAGTCTCATTACCTATATATTAACCAAACGGCACTTAGTGCTTATTTTAAAAATAATCACGCTGCCTCTTTTACGCAAAGCCACCTTTGAATGTCCATAGAAGCTCTAATATATTTTTGGCACTTCACGTCATGTATTTATGATATTGGCGATGGTATATAGAAAATTCCTGCATACTCACTTAGTGCCTATTTTATTTCGTGTATTTATAACATGTATTAATACAAATTGTTTGTTTTAGATGAACATAAAGAAAATCTTTAAACACAATGACGAGATGAATGACATTGTTAAAAACAAAAATGTTAGCATTACAAATGCAATTCAAAGAATCAAATTCTGGGCGGATGCCGGCAAGGGTGCTTTTAAAGACACTGGTAATAATATATAATAATATTTAAATACAATAACCAGCAGTGGCGCGCCCAAGGGGGGGGCAAGGGGCCCTGGCACCTTGATTTTAAACATTGAAATTGAAAGCCAATAAACTATACCTTGGGCTTAGACAAATAAAAACACGGCAAAAAAATGATTTGTAATTCTCCAGCACCGTTTTTAGAAAAAAATTCTTAGATTTTAATTTCCAACACAAAAATTTCGAAACACTAATGTCGGGTTTTTTTAGAAACCCAATTCTCAATGGAACTGCCAAAAAAATCTCGGTGTCCACCCGAATTCCGGAGTGGTGTAGGCCATGGCTGGGGTCCAATCCGCCAGTCGCTGATGACACGCTTAACGGTTACCGCCGTTATGCCTTGAATTTAATAAAAACCAAGAGAAACTACAAATATATCGCCATGTATTGTGAAAATATGTAAAAATAATTATATGAAGAAGAAAAAGAGCCTATGGGACTAATTTACATTCTCCTCCTTGGGCCCCCGCAATATTAAATCCTGAGTGCGCCACTGATAACCAGGGAACACAAGAATTAATGGGAACTGAAATACATAACGGGTGTGGAGTAACAGGCAACCAATATCGAGTGTGGAAGTATACGGGATAAACTTAAACACGTGTCAAGAATACATCATTCTAAGCTTGTCCTTCGTTTTCATAACTGCTCTCAGTTTATGCACTGACACTCATTCAATATTGGTGTATTTGAACATTGCAACACACACTACTGCACGTCTATAATGTGTGCTTCATTTTCGTACGACACTCACACATACAAAACCCTGCTTTAAAATGTAGTGTATTGGGGTATAGCCAATCGTAATTGTATTTATTAATTTGTTATGTGACACTAACAAACCCGTTTATATATTATACTAGTTCCTATGTACGTACAGTAAAAACAAAATAATGATTCGGTTCATGGATTGTATGCGTACGAATACGTATACCGTCGTCAGCGCTACGAGTGCATCGGCTAGCAGATTATTAGTAGCACTAGTATGGCTAAACATCCGCACGCACACCATCGACCAACCGAATCGTTGTTTTGTTTTTACTGTACATACTAACTAATACAAACAGAACTCGAAATGGAAAATATTACGAACCGAAGGACTCGTTAATTTTCTGAAAATAATAAGATACTTAGTAAAATTATCTAATTTTATGTGTGTTTTATAAAAATAAGTGTGTTGGATTTTTTGTTATATGGCCATTCTAAAATGATTTAATTCCACGAGACGAAATGACAATGTTGCCGATTTTACGACCCGGAACGGCGCTCCGGTGCGTTCCGATTCATTTCGAGCCCTGAATACAAATTAATTTAATGGAAGAAGACATGAATTTACCAAAATACTAAATAGGCCGCTACTCGTGTCCGGAAAATTGTGCGTAGGTACGCGGTTATCCATATTACAGTTCACTGTGAGGTCTTGTATTCAAAACCAATGGCCGTATAGCATTGTAGCAAGTATCATGTCGTACCTACATGACAGCATTATTATCAGATATTTGATACCAATCAATATCAAATTAATGTTCTTAATGAATCTCATAAAGTTATAGGTTTTAATAAACATATTTTATATAATAGGTAGGTATATGTTATAAACTGAATCTTATGTTGAGATGTATTATGAAATACAATATAATATTATATGTACGTTGTTCACCAGTGGCGAAGACTCCATACTAGGCGATTATTAGAAGCCTACCTTCTTAAGAAAAATATTTTAAAATTGCATATTGACTTTTTTATATAATCACTTGATTATATATTCTATAAAATAATTTATTTTGCCAACGAGAGATGCCATATGTGTAGGAATGTATTACACAGATAATTACAAAATAATCTGCAAAGGATTTAAAAAATATGCCACAGCGCGCCATCTGTCTTGACGTCAATAAAGGTCGGATTATTTTTCAAATAATTCTCAATTTTTTTCACATGTACTTTACGTCACGTAGCCCCGCCCAGTCTATCGAATTGTATGAACTAAGGTAAGCTCCGATCGCAGAGCCTAAAGCTAAATAATAATTATATAATTTAAAAAAATATTTCTATGGTGTTTAATCGAATATAGTATAGTCTGTTATTAAAAATAAAAAGAACTTTTATCTAATGATTTTTGATGTGTATACAATATTTTTTGAAAAAATACGTAATGAAAAGTATTTAAACTGATCGCTTAATTTTATGTCGTCAGTGAGTTTTTGAAGTTTCATTAAATTAGTGTGTCGTTGTCATTAGTTTGTACCTATTCATTAGTAGAAATATCGTATGATCTTCTTATTTCTCGTAAGTATACCTGACAAGTGTGCTCTTTTAATCAGATCTCCACAGCCTACCTCTTTCCAAAAGTCACCCTTCGACACTGTTGTCCAATGTAACTGTCAAATGGCGGCGCTCACCATAAGGCGGAAAATCGAATAGTGAAAACGAAATATACAAACCTAAATAATATATTACTATTTCACCGTTTAAAATCTTGAATAACTAATATATATAGAATAACAGTCGTGTGCAGAATCATAGAAAAGCAGTCATTCAAAGTCTCAATAGAATGGATCAGTGTATTAGCATAATAAATAAAGCGTTTCTGCAAACATGTTATAGTTGTTTGTATGACAAAGCGGCAGAACATTAGCTGAACCAAAAACGTGAAAGCAATTTTGTCTCATAAGTTTGTTTCACGGATAGTGAAAAAGTCGCCTGTAACTCATATGTTTGTTTATCTTATTAACTATTTAAAAATAATTACAAGATAAAAAAACTTTTTATATACAACGTTTTTAAATTTTCTGTTGAATCATATTATAAACTTGACTTGACTAGCTTAAACGATCAAAAAAAAATTGTACTTGATAGAAATAATACTGAAATGTCATTTTGACATTCATATTGATTTCCATAGTAACGCACGTTACTAGGACCCTAGACCCCTAGCAACCAATAATAATGGATTGGATTACGGATTTCTTCCGAAATAACTTTTCATACAAAACAGAATTAACTGAAAATGAATTCAATTCTGCTTAAAGATGGCTAAAAGTATTAAAAAAATGCATTGGCATCGTGTTCTGATAATATTCGAAAAGTTTCAAATGTCTACCTAGTCGGGAAGTTAGTTAAAAATCGATTGCAAGATTTGTACTGGATAAACAACCACCGGACAAATAAGAATACGACCTAATAAAAACGTTGTAAAATTGTGCTCGATTTGGTTATTTTACATTGATATTGTAGATTTATATAGGCTTGGGGGGAGGAGCGACAATTTTTACCTGGCACTCAGCAACAGGACGATATGATAATTGGAATCCAGATGATGATGTTGACAATCTTTTAGATTAATGTGATTTAACGCTTGTTTGTTTTTCTAGGTGATGAAGAGCTCCCGATACCTAAAGAAGTGATGTTTGCCGATCACCCGTTCCTGTTCATAGTCAAAATGAATGATACCTCATTTTTGTTGGGGCATTTTATCGTATAATGATGATATTACAAACGTAGCAAACATATCGACTGTGTTTAGGAAAAAGGGCGTAACCCTCAATTTTTCGAAAAGTGTTTTTTATTAGATATTAACAATGTATACAACTAAATACAAGTTCTGTAAAAAGGAAGTAAGCCGCAAATGCCGATTTATTATCTAAATTCAGGTTTTAATTGAGCTTTAATTAAGTTTTAATTTAAGAAAAAAACCATTTACCCTCAATTTTAATGATTTTCTGTAATAACTTCTTTAATTATTATTAGATCGAAAAGATATAACACCAAATCATCAATCATCATGCACACAATGTCTATGCCTATTTTTTTATTAATACTTTGGACGCGGAAGACGCACACGGCGCATAATGACCAGGCGGCCGATCGATGTAATTAACGTGCATTTTAAAGGGGGCAATTAAAACTCAATATATAGTCAGCAGCGAATGCTTTAATATTAAACCAAAATCATTAAAAAAAACGTTTTTTGCCTCTCCTATAAAATTCGTTCTGTGTGGGTTACGCCCTTTTTCCTAAACACGGTCGATATTATGTTGTAGAAAGCCTTCTCTATTAGATGGAGTTTATACCTATATTAAAAATAAAACTGAAATTGAAAAAAACCCTCGCGACTTAATCTAATATATAAAAATTAATATTTGTGTGTTTGTTTGTTCGTATTTAATGCGCAGCCATACCGTTCATCCGATTGCGATAAAACTTTGTAAACTTATTGCTTGCACTTGCGGGAAGAGTATAGGCTATTCTAATATATAAAAATGAATGTCTGTATGTCTGTCTGTCTGTGTGTCTGTCCCTTATGCGTTCCTATACCATTCATCCGATTGCAATGAAATTTTGGTAAGTGGTTGTATGCACACCCATGAAGGTTTTTGAATTAGAAAAATCATCATCTTCTTCTTCTTCTTCATTATATTTTCTTTTATTCGTATGGTTCCTATACCATTCATCTGATTGCAATGAAATTTTGGTAAGTGGTTGTATGCACACCCATGAAGGTTTCTGAATTAGAAAAATCATCACCTTCTTCTTCTTCTTCATTATATTTTTTTTTATTCGTATGGTTCCTATACCATTCATCCGATTGCAATGAAATTTTGGTAAGTGGTTGTATGCACACCCATGAAGGTTTCTGAATTAGAAAAATCATCATCCTCTTCTTCTTCTTCATTCTATCTTCTTTTATTCGTATGGTCCCTATACCATTCATCTAATTGCAATGAAACCTTCGTCAGTTGTTGTGGTAACACCCGCAATGGTTTTTGAATTAATACAACCATCTTCTTCTTCTTCTTCTATTCTATATTCTTCTATTCGTATGCGTTCCTATTCCATTCATCCGATTGCAATAAAATTTTCGTCAGTAATTGTGCCAACACCCGCGAAGGTTTATGAATTAGAAAAATCATCACCTTCTTCTTCTTCTTCATTATATTTTTTTTTATTCGTATGGTTCCTATACCATTCATCCGATTGCAATGAAATTTTGGTAAGTGGTTGTATGCACACCCATGAAGGTTTCTGAATTAGAAAAATCATCATCCTCTTCTTTTTCTTCATTCTATCTTCTTTTATTCGTATGGTCCCTATACCATTCATCTAATTGCAATGAAACCTTCGTCAGTTGTTGTGGTAACACCCGCAATGGTTTTTGAATTAATACAACTATCTTCTTCTTCTTCTTCTATTCTATATTCTTCTATTCGTATGCGTTCCTATTCCATTCATCCGATTGCAATAAAATTTTCGTCAGTAATTGTGCCAACACCCGCGAAGGTTTCTGAATTAGTACAACCATCTTCTTCTTCTTCTTCTTCTTCTTCATTTTATCTTCTTTTATTCGTATGGTCCCTATACCATTCATCCGATTGCGATGAAACCTTCGTCAGTTGTTGTGGTAACACCCGCAATGGTTTTTGAATTAGTACAACTATCTTCTTCTTCTTTTATTCTATATTCTTCTATTCGTATTCGTTTCTATTCTATTCATCCGATTGCAATAAAATTTTCATCAGTAATTGTGCCAACACCCGCGAAGGTTTCTGAATTAGTACAACCATCTTCTTCTTCTATTCTATCTTCTATTCGTATGCGTTCCTATACCATTCATCCGATTGCAATGAAATTTTGATCAAGTGTTGTGCTCACGCCGCAAAAGTTTCTGAATTGTTTAAACTATTTTCTTTTTCTTCTATTCTATCTTCTTCTATTTGTATGCGTTCTTATACCATTCATCCGATTGCGATGAAATTTTGACCAGTTGTTGTGAGCACGCCCGCAAAGAGTTCTGAATTAGTACAACCATCTTCTTCTTCTTCTATTCGTATGCGTTCCTATACCATTCATCCGATTGCAATGAAAATATGATTAAGTGTTGTGTTTACGCCCGCAAAGGTTTCTGAATTGATACAACCATTTTCTTCTTCTTTTTCTTCTATTCTATCTTCTTCTATTCGTATGAGTTCTTATACCATTCATCCAATTGCGATGAAATTTTGACCAGTTGTTGTGCGCAAGCCCGCGAAGGTTTCTAAATTAGTACAAACATCTTCTTCTTCTTCTATTCATATGCGTTCCTATACCATTCATCCGATTGCAATGAAACTTTGGTGAGTTGTTGTGCGCACGCCTGCGAAGGTTTCTGAATTAGTACAACCATCATCTTATTCTTCTATTCGAATGCGTTCTTATGCCATTCATCCGATTGTGATGAAATTTTGACCAGTTGTTGTGCGCACGCCCGCAAAGGTTTCTGAATTAGTACAACCATCTTTTTCTTCTTCTATTTGTATGCGTTCTTATGCCATTCATCCGATTGTGATGAAATTTTGACCTGTTGTTGTGCGCACGCCCGCAAAGGTTTTTGAATTAGTACAACCATCTTCTTCTTATTCTATTCGTATGCGTTCCTATACCATTAATCCGATTGCAATTAAACTTTGGTGAGTTGTCATGCGCATGCCCACGAAGATTTCAGAATTAGAAAATCATCTTCTTCTACTATTCGTATGCGTTCCTATACCATTCATCCGATTGCGATGAAACTTTTGTCAGTTGTGTGCGCACACCTGCGAAGGTTTCTAAATTATTATTATATAACATACAAAGTTTGTTGTTTGTTTGTTCCATCCAATTTGATTTTTTTTTTACTACATATTAATAACATTAATAACGTTTTCATATTTTGGATTCGATTTTAATTTAGTGTTCCTATGTTTTGACCTTTACTCCTATTAGAATTATTTTCATATTGCCATATTGTATTACACAGATATTTTAATATCAAAAAAATAATTTCCTTTTATTATTTTTCAAATATCTAAGATAAATATAACCACGAAGCGACCCTGTGCGAAGCCGGGTACTTCAGCTAGTATTTTAATAAAATGAACTGCAATAATTCATCATGCATTCAATTTAAACCAAATTCCATTGATTAGATACTGTTATGTTTCATTTAATGACATGGCCCCCACAAGGGAGGGCTGACAGGGCTCTAGCCTAGGGGGCCCGGCTTGGCGGGTCGACCAGATAAATGATATAAACACGCAACTTAAATTTCAACTGAACTGTTACGGGTAGCATAAAGCACAGATCACCCTGATGGTATCTAGTCAACCTCCGCTAAGGAATGGCATGTTAAGAAGATGACTATTGCTCATGAAGAAGCGGACTAACTCGTCTAATGACGGTGGATGTGGCGTTGAAGCCTGGCAGAAAAGATAAAATGTTTTGTCTCAAATTTTATGGTTGTTAGATACTTACACACTTATACATACTCATACATCAATATAATATCATAATCATCACCTGATGATTAGAGCATTTTCACGAAAAATACACTCGGCGGTGCTTTTAGGTAGGTACATGAAGGTCTGAGGCGCTGACAGGTTTGGTGGCTCCCTTGTGAAAATGTTGCCTCTGCGATTAACCGCCATTGAGTATTACAATACAACATAGTTGCCAAGATTTTTTACGCTTACATTATTCTGTTAATTAAGATGTCTACACATTTATTTTGTTATTCTTTTTAGCACTATAACAGGCATTGAGGCCCAGTGACAGTTGTGTAATCAGTAATATAAGTGAAACAATCACAAACACCCAGGCTTTGAGAAAATCATATAAAGATATCGTGACTTCACCGGGATCGAACGCGGAGCTCCCGGGTGAAAGGCCGGCGCCTTACGAACTGCGACATCTTTTTACTGCTACCTACCTAATAAATCCCTCCAAACAAACCCGCTCCGCACCGCACTCGGTATTAATCAAGAGTATTATTAGGCTCTATTTTTTTAATATGAAGCATCATTAGTTGTTTACGCCTGTGAAGGTTTTAAGAGCCGATGCCCAAGACTGAGGTTTACACGCAGTACGGCCAACGCCTTAGCGATGGTGCCCACAGAACGCGTCGAGCGGGCGAAGTCAGCGTATTAAGTGTTTATTCATAACCATAATCACACGTCTCTCGCCGCGCATTACCCTTCACCTATGTAATAAGCGGCCCAAGCAGCACAAAACAATTATTTTTACAGCGTCTCTCATAACAAAGCAATAAAAATATTATATTATTTCGGGGCTTGTAATAAATATTTACGACGACATTATTCAACCAGCGAAATAAAGGACATGCAATAAAATTAAACAATGCGTTCTCTGTTATTAAATAATGACTTTTCGCCCGTCGATCGACGACGCCGTCCAGAGCGTGATTTTGCTCGCTGTGTTCAATGAATGGACTCCATTGTATTTTCTTTCATTTGTATCGCCGAGAAGCGGTGATTCGCGAAAAAACGATGATTCATGCGGCGGGCGCGTATAATGCGTCGCCAAATCCAGTGGGCGCTGGCGTATTTGATTACGTTGTATTATCGATGATTTACGCGCCACTTGTAGAAACTTTGCGCGAGCGCCGCACTCGCTGCGTCAATGGGCTTTATGCCTTACACACTAGACTACGTGAAAAATAATGCTCTCGAAAGTTTTCATTCCTTCATTTACCTACCCTCACGGGACGTTGCCGCAAAGGTTACTGCGGAGTACTGAGTTCTGATAAATGGAGTTTGGAGGTGCAGTATGTCCAATGCTTGAAACGGACAGTTTTGCGAACCGGAGCGCTCCATAATTTTCCGAAAATATTATTATATTTATGTACTTAATAATTTTATGTATTATATAAAAATAAGTGTACTTATTAGATTTTTTATATACCTGCCAAATTCAGACGGTCAAATGGGATAACAACCTTGTGGCATGCAAGACTAGGGCGTAATGTTGTCAGCGTCGCAGATTAAAATTGAGGTTAACCTCACGTCATAAAAAAACATTTTTTAATATGATTCCGATAAGTTTCGCATAAACTTTAAAAATATATATTGACAGTGAATGATTATAAATTACTTTTCAGTTTTCCACGAACAGGAACTGCGCTCCGGTGCGTTCCGGTACATTTCGAGTGCTGAGTATGTCAGCGACGTTGAAATGCGGTCGCCAAAAGTTACATAGTTGTAGGCGAGAAATTAGCCTCTGCCTTGCTTTGCTTGCTGGCGGGACACATATTATTATGATAATATATTCTTTCAAAATATAAAATGGCGAATGGAGATAACCGCTTTGTTTCTGGATCATTTGACCAGTCAATTTTTGACTAGACATGGTTACTTCGCTGACCCCTTACGATAATGAATGACATGTCTTTTTTATTCCCAAGATAAATAGCCACAATCATCTTTTGTCGTTAAATTGGTTAATTCGTTTAACTCTTTGGTAAACTTTGACCATAATAATAATTATTATTTTTACCATTTGGAAGGATGACAGGGGAAACATTATTAATCTTCCGCTACGGAAAGCACGGGGCCGGATTGGTGGAAGTATTTTTTCTATTCAATCCTATTTTTGGTGTGACATTCTCTATCGGAAGTCAGCCACTATCAGCGTGATCTTCTCTATATCGTCTGCTATCCGGAGCAGTTAGATGAAGCTCCACTCGTATTAACCAGAGCGTTGGAGCGGAGCTCGGAGCAGGAGCACGGAGCACTGGAGCAATGGGATTTTACACGGAGCAGGAGCGGAGCCGGAGCACCAAAAATTTGTAGTGCTCCACTGCTCCGGATGTTTTTTTTATTGTTAAATTTTCGTCCTAAGATCCAATGAAAATATGTAGTATATTTTGACACTTTGCAACACTTGAAGGCAACACTGCCGAGTGATAAATAATAACTTCACCTTTTTGACAGAAGAAGCAAATAGTGAGAGATGATTTGCTGTCGGTAATTTTGTTTAATAGAATTAATAATGAAATTGACGATTATTTTAAAACTATTTTTTTTAATATTTGTATAAGTAGGTACATAATATATACTTATTAAAACTTTTACCCGGAGCGGAGCAGACCCTGGAGCGGAGCCGGATCAAGTATTAGGTCTCGGAGCGGAGCAACTCAAAAAAGGGTCTGCTCCAACCCTCCGGTATTAACGGAACATCTTAGCGCAGAGTCCACAGGAAGCGGCTGGACGACTACCTACGTCCTACGCGTCAATTTCTCAACAGTGTAATCTGATATTGCAGAACCTACAAAGTGTAACGGGGTGGAAGAGACGCGCAGACCACTCGCTTATTTTTTATTTTTGGTTCAATTGATCTGAAGTCGTAGAAATGTCGTGCAGAATCCTGAATATTTAGAGCACACGTCAAATATCAAATAATTAGAGGTAACATTAATGATAACTATTCCTCAATCCGCATTATGATAGTATTCGCTTTGCGGGTGCCTTAATTCTGTCGCGTACACACCTGCGAGCATCAGCCGAGCCGAGGGTGCCCGTAAACAGCTTTTTATTCCACGCGCACGCAGTGAACGCACGCCACGTTGCCTCGATCCTCTTTGTGTTCAATAAAATACCGACAAGTAAGTCGATCGCTATGAATCTATCGTTATGAGCCACCGTCTTACCTGTGAACACGTCGTCAATTAAACCACGATCCTTGCTCAGCTCGTCTGATGGTCACAGCCATATAGGTACTAGTGTGAAATAGGCATCACGATTAGTTGCTAAATCTCTCATAGTGATAATTATATCGAATCAGTGACGTCCCGTGGGGGTAGGCAGATTGAGCGTCGTTTGGGGGCGGCAGTTACTCGAAGGGCGGCAAATCGAGGAGAATCATTAGGTGTAAGTATATACAAATAGGTATCTAAACTTAGTAATAACGGAAATATCTTTCCATTAAAAGATTGACCTCACTGGTTAGAAACAAAATGTACCTATTACTTAACTTAAAGGCTTAACCTGATTAAGCCTGATTTTTTTGTCTAGTTCACTTCCATTGTCTTTGGACGTCACATCCTTGATGACTATCAATGACACGTGCATATTTGCGAATTATATTTGAATTATAGGTAGTGACCAGGCAACTCAGCAATAATGGGAACTGAAATATATAACGGGTAAGGCGATAGCAGGTAACCGACTCGAGTAAGGAAGAATCCGGGCTAAACTTTCACACGTGTCAATAATACGTTTTACATCGAATACTGAAAGCTGCTCTCGGTTTATGTATTTACGCTCATTTAATGTTGGTGTATTACACACACCATTGCATGTGCATAATGCGTGCTTCATTTTCGTAGGACACTCACACATTCAAAATCCTGCTTCACCATGCGGCGTATTGAATATGGCCTATCGGTATTCTATTTATTATCTGTTCTGTGGTAGTGACCTACATAATTTATCATATATTTTTGCCAGTCATTCGCGAGTTTTGAAAGATGTCAGGTGTATATTTAATTCTATCTGAAACCGTGGACACGCAATATTGTAAATTGAAGTATAGCATTTAAATTAGATTTAGTGGTAAGTATATATTATTTTTTTAGTAATGTATCCATACAACACGTTTCTTAGATATTGGAGTCATGAAAGGATGATAAAAAAATACTGTATAAAAAATGGGGCTGCATTTTGTCTCGGGGCGTCACTGTATCGAATTGTTCTTTTGCGTGAAAGAATGTATAGGTACTTATAGATGTGAAAATATTAAAACAAACATTCGTGCTTTAAAAACGAAAAATTCTCCCCGAATCCCACCCATTAGAGAGGAATAAATTAAAAATGTACCGGCTCATTTAGTGTAGTTCACTAATTTTACATAACTTCTGTTCATTTGAATTTATAATTCTAAACGGTAGATGAGTAGAGGAACGTGGCGTATTCACGTCATTCAAATAATTATGAATTGATTTTTGTTGGAAACACATGTAAATTTGGTACCTTGTAAAAGTGCAAAAATATTACGCACAGGGGCCTTATGTTAGAACTTACGAGTTGCAGTCGCCCGGTCGACATGACGTCATATGACATCATTGTGACGTACTACCGGAGTGATAATAGCATTCGAGTAAATAACGCTAGTCAAATGCTGGCGTTATTCATTGTCCCCATACAGAAATAGGTGTTTCAGCGTAATAATATCTATGGTGAGCAGTGTGTGTTGGGCGGCTTGCCTCGAGCGTGTATTGGCTGACGTCACAATTACGTCATGTCGTCGGGTGACTTGATATCACTAGTTAGAACATAGGGCTGCAGATTGACACAGTTAAGCTTTTCATGACCCAAAAAATGCCCCACACAAAGCACTCACACGAAATTTTTACGAACCGTAGCGCTCGATAATTTTCTGAAAATATATACTAACATCGTTAGTGTTTAGTACTTTATTTTATGTGTGTGTATCTGTCAACATATTATTGATGAAATATCTATTTTCAATGTATCAAATTATTCGACCGCAATAATAAATTTCCAGCGACTCATATTCCGGTAAACAACTGTTTATCTGTATCAGCAGATTGAATAGTGATATTAAATACGGTATCGCAATGGAAAATTAGTCTAATATCCATTCCCTTAGTATCATATTATATTATGACTGTAATAATAAATAAAATTCACAGCTACTCATATTTAAACCGCTGACTCGTTCAATATAATAATGTACTGGAATATAATGTTTAGGTACTCGTATTACTTTCGACTGTATAAATTACGAATACTGATTTATCAAAATGTCACTCGAATATACGTTTTCAGTCTGTTACCATCGCAGTCTCTATTTCACTTCGCCCAACATCTGATTGTACCGAGATGCGGACTTCGGATCCGTACCTATCATAAGTTTAGTATTGTAACATACTATTGTACCAACCGTAACGCCAAATAAAACTCGCTCTTGCACACATCTTCTTCTTCTTCATCATCATCCTCAAACTCCATAACCCACACACATCGACGACTCCCAAAGTGATAACCCACACATCATACACTACAGTGGTGTCCCCGAGTGGGACACCGAACCCCAAATGTGTTTTATAAAAAGATGTGTGTTTGATTTTTTGTTATATGGCCATTCTAGTTTAAACGGTAAAATATGTTTTTCCACGAGACGGAACGACAATGTTGTCGATTTTACGACCCGGAACGGCGTTCCGGTCCATTTGGAGACCTGCCCACACATGATAATATTGGAAATCGAATATGTATTACAGGAAAGCTTTAGAAAGCTACCCTAGGTACCGAATTTGACTCTGCAAAGATAGTATCTGATAAGAGTAATAAAATAATATAAACTGTAATAATATCCACTATTTTCGCAAGAAAAACAAGACTTCTATTTTTGAACATACCTACATAATTTTGAAAAACACTATCTGAGAAAATATATTATAACCAATAGAAAAAATCTTTTTTGAAAAAAAGAAGCCACTCCGGCAGGGAATCGAACTTCTATTTTTGCTGGTTTAAGAAATAACAACATAATAATTCCAATAATATTATATATTTTTTCGTACATTACGTTAATCTCCGTTAATCTCGCCGACGATCAGTTGTCCCTTCGTCCAGTTAGCAGCACCGAATCGTCCTAGATTCCTTATTACCTACTTAATATTGTTTAAATTTTTTGTTGTGTAAAGGTTATTTCAATATGACATTCAATGTTTGTAGAATGGAATGACACTTCTTCTTTCTTTTCTTCAGGACCTAGTGACTGAGGACCGTGATCTGGATAATTTCTTCTCAACTAGCTGGTCCCGTTTTTCTCTGCATTCTACGTGTGGAAGACGTGTGGAAGACCCACGTTAAAGTTCCCACCACCACCCGTCATATATGCACAGCCGTGGATATGCACGGCCGCTTTCCATGACGCTTTAAACGTGTCTGAAAGAAGTGATTTCAAGTGCTCATTCCGTTCCGAGACGGAGCCGCACGGGACTGATGCTGCAACCATGCACCGTAGTGCTTAAAGAAGATACTGGAAGACCCGTGGCACTCACGAATTGATGCCATCTGGAGCATCCAATGTTTACTTTAATACCCTGATGTTGCATCTCTAAAATACAAAACAGCGCCGACCACACAAACTTACACTAACGATGAACTCAGAAATAATGGGAACTGAAATACCTAACGGGTGTGGGAGTAACAGGCAACCGATAAACTATTCCAATTAAACTTAAACACGTGTTAAGAATACGCTTGTCCTTTTTTCTAACAACTACCCTCGGTTTATGCACGGACGCTCATTCAATATTGGTGTATTTGAAGGTTGCAACACAGACTATTGCACTATAATGTGTGGTAAGACAATCACACATTCTAAACTCTGCGTGAAAATGTAGTGTATTGGGGTATAGACCACGCGCATTCGATAACCACTTGTTGGTACGACAGATTGCAGTAACTCGTGGTGAGCACACTTAGTTATACCTGCAGGCCAGGTGATTATCGCATTCAGAATTAATTGATATTGTGCTGTAAACAATCTAGGTTTTTTTTCAAAATTCGACTATTTTTTGTTTCACTATAAATTCGTTGTACCTACTTCCAGTCCATCAGTACATAATATATCTTTTTTTCTAAATAAAAATAGAATAATTATCCTAATGTGTCTGGTTTACGCCACATATCCCCAAACCATGCAACGTCTGAATCATCAGTCCCGATTACAAAAACAACTAGCGTTTCTCTAAATTATTCCGTTAAGTAAGAACACATAGGACTGGCTCTCTGGTCATTCAATTAGTCCAATAGCGATCTCACAAAATGGTCCTCAAACTTCGGTGCAGCCTGCCACAGTAGTGACTCCACACTAAGCAATCAATCAACATCATCTGTGTTGCAGCCAGGGTTGATTCAATACTGTATGAAGGTCTCCCACTCTTCTCGGTCACTAGTTTTTCAATGCTCGACTTAATCCAGTGTTGTTTAGTGCAGTGACGTCCCTAGACAAAATGTCGCCTCTAGACAGCGAAAAAATTCCGCTTCATTTTTTATGCAGTATTTTTTACCACACTGTCATGACTCCAATACCTAAAAAAATGTGTTGTATGTATACATTACTAACAAAATAATACCACTAAAACATACAAAATTAAATTCAGATATAAAAAGCGCATAAATATAATATAACTAAGTTAGACACTTACACAAATGACCAGAGTCTGAGGTCCTTAAAAGATACACCTGACAACTGTTAAACCTTTTATATTAATTAATAAATTTTGTTGGCAACCACTGAGCTGATTTTTTTAGTGGAAAGATATTTTCGTTATTGCTAAG
This sequence comes from Rhyacophila brunnea, assembly GCF_057557595.1. Classification (NCBI taxonomy): domain Eukaryota; kingdom Metazoa; phylum Arthropoda; class Insecta; order Trichoptera; family Rhyacophilidae; genus Rhyacophila; species Rhyacophila brunnea. Next base: position 20,193,526 of record NW_028232904.1, on the reverse strand, counting down.
TTTAGGTGCATATGAGCGGAATGCAGAAACATTTTTCATAACTAAAATTTCCTTAGCAGAAAACACTATGCAGAAACATTGTCCTTAGTTAAGATCATTTCTATTGAAAATAATACCATATTTAAAAATTCTCTTTCCTATAGTTTAGGTAAATTATTTTATAATATTTAAACGATGACAAAAATGTGACAACTGCATTTTATAAATGCAATAACTATAAATACATATTAATATTTAATTATAATACTCTAATGTTTCCGTTATAAGTCATTATACGTGATTCCACAGGCACCGCAAGATATTTTTTTAACATGGTAACACTAGCGTCAAGTGTCATTCTATCACCTGGCGTCTTGTATTTCTACGGGCTGGCGTATAAAAGTAAAATAATATTCTGCAAGTACATGCCAAACGAATTAACACTATCAATATCCATATTGAGATACATTGTTAAATGAATTTGAGTGTATGGACTGTTTTATAGACATGCGAATTTATTTTGACAGCAGCTGTCGGTGGTAAATGGTAATACAGAAGTGGGCGTGTTCATAACAAAAGTAGTCTATGGTTAAGGCTTCCTTAACTCTATACTCAGGATTGTCTAAAGTTAAGTCATGCTTTTCGGCGACTTATCCTTAGGATCGAAATCTTAGATTGTGCATGCCACTATATGTCTATATATTATACCAAATGATTCTCCACGATTTGCCGCCCTTCGAGTGACTGCCGCCCCCAAGCGACGTTCAATCAGCCTACACCCAAGGGACGTCACTGGTTTAGTGCCACACACAGGAAAAATGTATGGGGGGGTAAATCTCTAAAAAATATCCATAATATTTTTTTATTGATTTTTTAAGGCGGCCGAAGAGAGTGGCAATAACAAAATCCAACCGGTGCCACTGACTTCCGTATTTATTTATTTATAGCTTCTCGTCACTTCGATCCCCGAATTTTTCGAGTAAATTCTCCATACCCAGACACTCCTAACGATGAAAACTAACTCATCTATGAGTTATTGTGACATGTCTCATCCACAAGTGGTTATCGAATGCGCGTGGCAATACTTATTAATAAGGATCGTTAGTGTCCGTTTATCAGGATATTGAAGCAGGCATTGGATCCTAAGATGGTTGCACCAATTCATGAGTGCCACAGGTCTTTCACTACACGGGCTTTGTGTGTCGTAGAATGCCGAGAAGGCTATTCGATAGCCAAATCATCCGGGTCAGGGTCCTCAGTCATGATGTCCCGACAAAGAAGAAGTAATATTATTCTGCACATTCATAATCCGTATTTTTCGTTCCTGGGGGGGGGGGGGGTCTGGATCCGAAAACCCTCCCACCTTGTGCGCCCGCCTGGCCACATGGGTACCACTGTATGACTGACTGCTTACTTATATCAGCTTGGCGACACACTGAGTTTTTTTTTGTTTAGCTCCTTATCCATTGATTTATTTTATGGTCTTTACGCGTTATGCCCAACATGAACCTTTACTTAATTTTTGAATTTTTCTTACATAAGGGCCCATGTTTCACAATAATGTATATGTGAGCACTGGTGGTTGAACTGCTTTACCCATAATGTGATAATATCGCTTTTGATGATATTATATTTTTCAGGCGCCCAAATGCGTTCCATGCCAGTTTGGTTCTGCGAGCAATTTCGACATATATTATATACCTAATACGAGGGTGGGTCAATAATTCCTTAGAAAAAAGCATCAAAACAGGTTTTATTTTTGTATTTTTTTTTATTTCTCAACATAATTTCCTTGGAGCTCAATACACTTGGTTAGACGTTTCTCAATTTTTTTTAAACCGTCAGAAAAATAAGTTTTCGGAAGGTCCTCAAAATAAGCATTTGTCCGATCGATGACTTCTTCATTTGAAAAAAAACGTTGTCCACTTAGCCATTTTTTTAAGTTTGGGAAAAGGAAAAAGTCACTGGGGGCTAAATCTGGCGAATACGGTGGGTGGTCGACCAATTCGAACTTCAATTCTTCAATTTTAGCCATTGATCGTAAACATGTGTGAACACGGGCATTGTCCTAATGAAAGAGGATTTTTTTCCTGTTTAAATGAGGCCGTTTTTCTTCAATTTTGTTTTTTAGCTGGTCCAATAAAGATGCATAATAATCCCCTGTTATTGTTTTTTCTTTTTCCAAATAGTAAACGAAAATAATTTCACGTGCATCCCAAAATACAGTAGCCATAACCTTACCAGCTGATTTTACGGTTTTCGCCTTCTTTGGACATGGTTTGCCTTCGCAATCCACTGCTTTGACTGTTCTTTCGTCTCGGGAGTATAGTGGTGTATCCATGTTTCATCTACAGTCACAAAGCGACGAAAAAATTCATCCGGATTGCGTTGCATGAGCGACAACAGGGCTTTAGAGGCCACCACCCTACTGCGTTTATTGTCGACTGTGCGCAAACGCGGCACCCATCTTGCAGAAATATTTTTCATGCCCAATTTTTCATGTAAAATAGAAATGACGCTACCTTTTGAGATCCCTGTAACCTCAATTATCTCACTCAACTTTAATCTTCGGTCACTTAACACCATATCGTGGATTTTATTGATCATTTCTGGTGTAGTCACCTCTACAGGACGTCCTGAGCGTGGTTCATCCTTTGTTGATGTACGACCACGTTTAAATTCATTTAACCAGTTATAAATAGTTGCAAGTGAAGGAGCAGATAAGCCGTGAACTAAATCCAACTCATTTTTTATTTCCTTTGATGTTAATCCTTTTATATTAAAATGTTTAATAACAACTCTAAACTCAATTTTCTCCATTTTCCATTTTTCCATTTTCCACAAGCAAATTTTTTTTTTAAATGTACGAGAAACACACAACAACCCGACCAATCTGATTGAAACTTCGCAGCATACTGAATCGGTAGTGCCGCTGCATGAAAACAAACCGCTTGCAGTACTAGTCGCGCCACCTGTCGGCTTTTCTAAGGACTTATTGACCCACCCTCGTACATCGATAATAAGCATACATAACTTGAAAAATACCTCAGATATATATATGTTACGCCGAATGTGCGAAATTGACTATTACATGAAATGGGCAAAATTTTGCCTAAATCATGAAAAATGCAAGCCGCCTTATTCATGAATTAGGCAAAATATCTGCCAAGTGCGTGAATTCGGCAGTAATTTTTCTGCTTAGTTCATGCATTGGGCAAATTAGATAGTAGCGTTACGGTGGTGTTTTTTTGCAACTAATCAAACTAACCAAATAATGTGTCAAATGTAATTGATTATATAAAAATATACCAATACCAATCAATAACTACAATGACGTTCATATCCATTTACTATGCCAAAAAAAATCTAGAACTATAATATGATAACGGAAGAATTTTATTGAAAGGTATTGTCGCGATTTGATTCGTGCTTGGGTATCAATCGTGTAATGGTCGATTGTTTGTTTGTCATAGTTTGTTGACACTTGTTAGCTAACCTTAAAATGGACATTCAGTTGAATTCAGAATTAAAAAACCTAACCTAACCTAACTTAACCTAATAATAATAATATGTCCAATTATAACTAATAAAACCATCCGTATTAAATTTACTTTTTCTACTGTCATATTGACAGTTTTAGAATTCCATACCCTGGCGAATTCACGCACTCCGCAGATAATTTACCTAATTCATGAATTAGGCAACGGGCTTGACTATTACATGAATTAGTCAAAATTTTTCCGATTTCATGCAATAATCAATTTCGCACATTCGGCGTAACGTATATAATAATATATATACCCACTAGAAAAAAATATATTTGAAAAAAATACGAAACTCAACCTGATTTGAACTCATATAACTTATTGGTGTCACGCCAATCCGTGCATTAACCATAAGAAATGGTTTATTAAAATATGTTAGCAAGTTCCAGTAGACGTTATAAGTACTAAGCAAGATTTACATGACGTTTTCACATGTAGTTATTCTCGTTTGTCAAACTCAAGTCTTTCATTTGCCAGAGTTTTAAAGAGGGTTAACAGCCACTGGGTTGAACGCTCGTACATTCAAGCATCACTGGACTAAGAAATGGAGGCCAAGATAAATTTTATATCTACCTAAAATAGGTACTAACTAACTTAATCAAAAGCGGAGGCCACCTACTAGCTTCCGCTCTTTCCCATGCATATTATTGCACGTGACAATTAACAGAGGTGTGTATTCAATTAGCATATGATTAAAAATTACAGGATGCATCATACTTACCTACTTTACTCTTTTATGACATTAAGGTAACTCGATTAACATGTTTTCACTACCTTATCATAGAATTATATACATATGGACAAACAATACGTGTCTGTACATGAATGTACCTACCTAATATGTATGTTAAGAATACGTATTATACCTATGTACGAGTATATATATATAAATAATGTAATGACGTTTAGTGGTCATATAGATACCATTTGTAAAAAGGCGCTAAAGATGTTGGGCTTTGTCTTGCGTACTTCCCGGGTCTTTTCGGATGTTACGGTATTAAAAATTCTCTATCACTCCTTAGTTAGAAGCAGACATGAGAGTGGGTCTGTCGTTTGGGCCCCGCATCAGTTGAAGTACGGCCTTATGGTGAAGAGAGTCCAAAAGAAATTTTTAAGACTCCTTTACTTTCGGCTGTATTGATATTATCCGTGGCTCTATCCGACTGATTTTCTCTTAGGGATGCTTACATACTGTAGCTTAAAATTTGGAAGGGATCTTTATTTAGCTACATATTTTTTCAGACTCATACGCGGCGTAAATGTGAACTCTGCCATTCTTGGTGGTGTTGGCTTGTGTCTCCGATAATTATCTTAGGAATCGAGGACATCCGTTGTTCTCCCACGGTGCAGAACTGACCTGCCATTAGTAATTCCAATTGGGAGGGCAATAACCATGTTTAATGAAATCGCTTCGGATATTGATATATTCCACTTACGTGAGGGTGAATTTAGGTGGACGTTGTTTTATAAGTTTTTAAGATAGGGTCTATCAAAGTTCACTCTGTGTGCTTCCATCTACTTTTATTTTGTTATTTTTGTTATTTATTTTATTTCTTTTCTTATTTAATTTCTTATTTTATTACTTATTGTATTATTAACTCACACTTCTCTGTATTTTTATTTTTAAAAATTATTAACACTTATTTTATGTCATGTCGTGAACGCTTTGAATTTATAATTTGTTATGTTCATTACAATAATATGTAAAATAAATTTTATTGATTTGATTTGATATATATTTTTTTAATTCGATAACGGCCCACATGCTCAGCGTAGGTCAAAATGGAGCTTTTATGGTATTTTTAGAGCATAACCCTGGACATTCCTTAAACGTTGTAGATAATTTATTTATATAATTTCGAAGCCTTATTATCCTTTATATTTATTTTAAACATTTGATGACTGCATAAAGTATTTTTATTACATAAAATAGTATTCTTTTAAACCTCTCGATCTAATGTTTTAGAATATAGTCATATTTCAGTACATCCATGTGCAGTGGTGTTAAGAATTTTTAGATTTATTAATTTTTAAACGCATTTACAAAACCATTAGTAAAATTATATAGTGACATATTTACGATAAAAAATTATATTTTATAATCTTTGTGATCCCAAATTTGACAAGAATTAGGCATTTTATTATTCAAAAAATGGACACGATTAACACATTTGAAGATAATTCTAAAGACGCTGATTATAAGCTATGTCTTTGACCATTATAATGTGATAAACATCCTACGAATAATGATTGCTTTATAATAATTATTGACCTAAATTGAATAAAATGAATGACCTAATTGAATAAACATAAAGGATAATAAGGCTTCAAAATTATATAAATAGATTATCTACAACGTTTAAGGAATGTCCAGGGTTATGCTCTGAAAATACCATAAAAGCTCCATTTCGACCTACGCTAAGCATGTGGGCCCTTAATCCCTGCTTAAACGAAACTATAATAGATGACAAGTATTATTCTATCTATAAAATATTCAAAGTTCTGTATGACTCAATTGCACAATTTTACAGATTTTATAGATAGGCGAGTATTTTGTTACTACATACTATGATGGCTTGGCCTTTCCAGGGTTTAATTGAATTTTAAAAACTAACCAACACCATCTGTAAATTGTAGTCTTATTTCAATGAAAACAAATACGTAAGACTGACAAAGTTTAGTGTGCACTGTTTATGGCGGATCTTAACAGCCTATCTCCACCCTTCACCTCTGCTACATTGCAACAGTAGTGCCCCTAGCGCAAATTTTTTTTTTAATAAGTACCTCATAATGCAATATAAATATCTTACCTGATTCCAAAAATGCATCCGATTAGAATCTCCAATTGGACTGTGTTACCAATTATTGGATATAACCGCCTTGTATACGGAATTGCCACAAGTGATATCCGTGGTATTTTGATAAATAAAAATAATGAAACCGTGTTACCATGTTAATTAGATAGAATTGCCCTGCTGTTATTAATGACCATTACTTGCCTTCCAATTACTCATGATCCATTGAATTCCCAGTAAGTTTTCATCATTTAAATATTCATATTCAATTTATGCAGTTATTCATATCATCAATAAATAATATTGCCTTTTAAAATCAGCTATTATACATTTAATAATATCTGTATTATTAGTATGTATATTATTTATCAGTTGATAATGTCCAGTCGAAGCGGACGAAACCGGTCCTGTGGGTCTATTCTATACTTATCGAACACTAAATTGATAAATATTATCAAACTTAGGGTAGGTTTGTATCAAAATATTAGCACTTATTGTAACAATTACACGAAGCCGGTTTTTATTGTTGCAATAAGTGCGATATTTTAACAGCAGCAAGATAGGTGCTGTTAAAATATAGCACTTATTGCAACAATAAAAACCGGCTTCGTGTAATTGTTACAATACGTGCTAATATTTTGATACAAACCTACCCTAAGTTTGATAATATTTTTCACTTTATCACTTTAGCGGTCGATAAGCATAGAATAGACCCACTGATTGATATTAAACCGAGTGGAATTAGTACTATACATATTGTGTTTTATTTTAATCTATGTAGGTATACACATTGTATATTTTATAAATTCAAGAATTAATTGTAAAAATGTATTATTTTGATATTATGGTTAAAAGGTTGTAAAATTAGCAATCGTCATGTAGACATTGTAATTGTTTTTGTTGTAAGGAAAGTGAAGTTCCCTCGTGATGCCGGTTGGTGTTGGTCGGTTGAAGAGTCCACGGATCGATACGCCGCTGCGTGATGCAAGTTGATGGGTCGTTGTATGTTTGACTGTTGCATTATTGTTTGTTTCGAATATTGGTGTAATGTTATTATTTAAATACTCGTCTAGTATAATTAATAGTCTTCGCCACTGGCTTACCATTGCTAGGAATTGTTCGAGTTTATTGTGTTATAACTTACAATGAATACCTATTTTTTTTTTTTTTTTTTGTGATTTTACCGAGGCTCTGACTGCGACTCGCTGTCATATCGCCTCTTCTCTTCTAGAAGGGGATCCTTCGATCAGGTCCTCACTCCTATTCTGTTAAATGGCTTTATAATTATTTTGTCTAGCTCTTCCGTCTTTCTTTCTTTCTTCTTTAGACGCCAGTGTTTTATGCACCAGAATCGCTCTCCTCCGTATCCATCCCTTCTGTATTTTCGATACATCGTGTAATCATTGAATTTCAGATAGTCTAATTCAGACCTCAGCCAAGTCTCTGAGATTAATGCTATTGAAATTTTTTGTCTTATTTAGTAGAGTTCTATATCATCCTTTTTTTTGCTTCATACTTCTGGCAATCCATTGTAAAATCCTAATTTGTTTTTTACTATCCATTTTGCTCCAGAACCTCCCCTAGAATTTCTTTTAAGTGTCCTTCTTTGAATTGTTTGCATACCCAGTCCACTGCTTTAATTATTAGTTGTTTAATGATCTGCTGCCAGTCTCCCCCTTTCAGCAAGACTTTCATAATTTCTCCCATCGCGTTAACCTCTGTCTTCCCCTTTGAATTTTTCTTATTTTTTGTAGGCTTTACGCTACTACCTGTAGATATTATTGTTGAGCCTGAAGCTTCTACCACCGCTTCTTCTTTCTTTTTGTTTTCCTTAGTTTTTTGAATTGTTTCGCTTTCATCTCTTCCTACGATTTTTTTTTGTTTTAATATGTCAGCATAGCTATTATTTAACATATTTTTTTTTGCTTCCTTGAAAGGTATGTTCATTTTTTTCATTGCTTCTTTGCAATTCTTTTCCTCTTGCCACTTTGGGCATTTTTGGCTGTTTGCCGCGTGGTTACCTTTGCAATTGATGCACGTAATTTCCTCATTTTTTTCGCAGGTTTTGTGGTTTTCACCACACTTAGGGCACGTTTCTACTGTACGTCCGCAATTGTTCGCGATATGCCCATATCGCCAGCATTTGTAGCATTGCATAACCCTGAATACATACGGTTCTACAGCAAAAGAGACTCCATATATGTAAATGGTTCTCGGCAATATTTTCTCCCCAAATTTAATACTGACTGACGAGGTCTTTGTCAGCTCTCCTGTATCACCTTTTCTTGTCAACCTCTTAAGGTTGATTACTTTTGCATCACTTTTGATTTCCATTTGCAGTTCTTGGAGGTCCATATCAATATCGACTTTTCTTATTACTCCATAAGAGCAGGAGTCATTCTCTTTGGTCACAAAACCGAGATCTTTGAGTTCTCCAGCTTGTTTCACTTTATCTGCTTCTTTTTCGTCTTCTACTTGGATGTACGTCTTTAAATTTTTATTGTAAATTTTCTGTACTTTTACTCCTGCCTTATGCAGCATCTGCGCTATTTTCAATTTTAATGGAATTTTACTTCCCGTCGCTATCATGACGATGTTTTGGTTTCCCTTTGGAGTGACCCCAGAGTCTCTTCTGGGTTTTTTTCCAGAGGTCACCGTCTGCCATTCTTCTTCTTTTTCTCCAACCACTTCCTCTTCATCATCGTTTCTTTTCTTCTTCGTTTTTTTGGTTTCATTCACTTCCATCGTGGTGTTTTCCATTTTATTGCTTTTGCCGTTCACGCGGTCTTGGAATTCGCGCAACAGTGTGAACAAAAAACAGTGTGGACAACCCCTCGCTTCACAGCGTTTGACGCACTTCCCGCACAAAGTGCACTATCCGTGCAACAATAAATATTTTTCACTTTTTCTCCAGCACTGGCACTGATTGTCAAAATCACATGGGACCACACATGTTTAGTTTATTGTCAAATTCATTTACAAACAATATTATTTTTGTTGTATCCCGTATTTATAACCGTTCGCGAGTAACCAGGCGAGTAGCGTCCCGTTTACGCAAGCGAAGTTGTACAACCTCACTCCACCGCTGTTGGCTTCCGACTGAATGAATACCTATTACATAATGAATTTATAAAATGTTCTCGTTTTAGTGTTGTGTTTATAAAAGATTTGGTTACTAAGCATAAAAAATATTTGTTGTTCAGTAATATAGTTATATATATATAATAATTCAGTATATAACAATTATTATTATTTAATTATACTATAGACTGAAAGGATATTCTTCTTGATTATAGCATTTTTTTTAAATTCTTATCGTTGTGTTTAATATTTTATAAAATAGTATAGTTGTTTTCAAATTAGTACCTACCAACGGATTTGTAAAACAAAATGATTGTACTCTTGATTGATACGCTTAAGTAATGGTTCAAATTATCCCAATAACTCGACAATTCTACCACAAAAGGACCTTCTTCTTTCACCCTGTCACGCCCCAGCATTGGGACATAGGGCAAGCATAAATTCGCGCCAAATCATTCGGTCTATCGCCACCTCTCGCGCCTTCCGCCATGCCAGACCTGCAGCGCGTAGATCATTTTCGTAGCACCACTGCAAGATGAGGGAGACCACAGTGATGGAACCCTTGAGGCTGTGCCACAAGGATACTAAGTGTCGTATTCTCCAGCGGTATCTGGAACACATGTCTCAGCCGCGTCTCTTCGTCATTACCTCAATCACCGATGGCTGCCGTGTCCATACCTCTGACCGTCCCACCCGAAGAATATAGACTATCCGCATGGGAGGCGAACCTAGCCTCTGAGCGTCTCGAAGATTGGGTAAAGCCAGCAGAGCATCTCCCACCTAGAGCCAGTCTCGGGTACCGTACATGGAAAGCCCTAAACTGACTGAGAACCATAGTAGGGCCCACTCGAGACAACATGGTGAAGTGGGGGTTCTCTGATGACCAAACCCAGTGACGTCCCTAGATAAAATGCCGCCCATAGGCTACGCCATTCAGGCTACATCATTTTTTATCATCCTTGCATGAGTCCAATATTTAAGAAATGTGTTGTAAGGACTAAGGATACATTACTAACAAAATATCAGACTAATTATTCGCAAATCTGCACATGTCGTTTCTGGTCACCAAGGACGTCGAAGGGCAACGGAAGTAAACTAGATATTGCGAAACCGACAAAACCAGTGAGCTAATTTTTTTTAATGGAAAGATATTTTCGTTATTACTAAGTTTAGGTAGCTATTTCTATATATTCCAAATGATTTTCTTCGATTTGCCGCCCTTCGAGTAACTGCCGCCCCCAAGCGATGCTCAATCTGCCTACCCCCATGGGACATCACTGACCAAACCTGCGAGTGCGGTGAAATACAAAGCATGGAGCACCTCTTTTCATGCCCAGTAAGCTGCGATTTCAATGAGATCCTACAAGCCGAGGAAAACGGTGTTGAATTCGCCAACTTCTGGAGTGACACATTGAAGACTTTTATTGAAGACTCGACACGACGAAGAAGAACATCGATTCTCAAAGCTCAAAAACCGACACCTTTGAAGCTTTGTGATGCCACGTCTCACGACTATACAGGAGCATAGGTAGCACGCACACGTTGAACAAACGACATTTGGTCCTCACAGAATACCTACAGCCTTGACCTCCATGCGACTTCAAGTTAACAGAATGCATCCCGCCACACTCATGCGGATTTCAAGTTCACTGGAAATACCACCATCATCGGTAACTGTGGCACCTAAGTATTTGAACAGAAGGATCACGAGTATTAAATAGTTTATAATAGGTACATACATACCTACATTATATTAAAATTAAAGAACATCTTTTCCTTTGTAATTTCTTGTTTGTTTTCGCCAATCGCGAGACCCGATTGGACCCAATCGGTATATTGACTGAAGACCAGGCCGCGTATTGCCAAACCCTACTTATCAAAATGCAAATACATATTTCGCGCCTATATCGATATAGCTATTGGCGACCACATTTCATCGCCCATACAAAGTACACTCCAAACCCAATTTATCGGAACTCAGTAGGTACATCGTTTTGAATTAATTGGCTCTGTCATGCTTTCCGACAAGTAGGGTTTGGCAAGTCGCGAACGGTCCTGGAAGGAAAGATGTTTGGTGAGCAACATCCTGTTTGATGAATCTCTGCAGTGGTGCACCCAGGGGGGGGGGGGGCAAGGGGCCCTGGCACCCCCCAAACATGAAAATTATCAGAATGATTCTAAACATTGAAATTGAAAGCCAATAAACTATACCTTTGGGCTTAGACAAATAAAAACACGGCAAAAAATGATTTGTAATTCTCCAGCACCCTTTTAAGAAAAACAAAAATTTCAAAACACTAATGTCAGGGTTTTTTAGAAACCCAATCCCTAATGGAACTGTCAAAAAATTCTCGGTGGCCACCCGAATTCCGGAGTGGTGTAGGTCATGGCTTGGGAGGGCTTACAGGGCTCTAGCCTGGAGGCCCGGGCTGTGGGGGGCCTGGCGTGTCGGGTTGACCAGATAAGTAATAAAGGAATAACACACATCATAAATTAATAGTAAAAAAATTCGTCTCCGGCGCTATTATACTTTATGACCATGAACATTTTCAATTATATAATTGTGCAATATATTTTTTGATTATTATGACGTGTCGATACTCGACAGCTCCATTATTAAAGTATAAAAATCGCCAATAATTCACTGTATGAGTACCCTCAATTTGCACTAAAACGCAATTTGAAAAACGTTAATGTAGTGTTTTACACTGCCTTTAATCTTAGCGGTAGGTAGGGGGCCCGCCAAATATCCTAGCCTGAGGGCCCGTTTCAGGATGTGGGACCATGGTGTAGGTACACCAAGTGCAATAGACAGAAGGCCGATAAACGACAAATTAGGCTGTGAAGAAGAAAAAGATCCTATGGGACTAATTTACATTCTCCTCCTTGGGCCCCCCCCCAATATTAAATCCTGGGTGCGCCACTGAATCTCTGAGCCTGGTTTGACTCAGCAGTCCATCTGTTTTTAGAGCAGCGAAAGACAAGGGAAATAGTATGTAAGTATACAATAATAATTATCGTCGACTTTCGATTACAGATATGACAAAAATAAGAAAACAATACATTAATTAATTGACTACCTTGCGTTTCTCCAAGCTTAAAATTATAATTATCATCACATGGTTAAAAATAAGTAAAAAGTTGAAGTTAAAAAAAAATGTTACGGAAGTTCATTATTTTTTTTCGTATGCCCGAATAATCTGTATCTCAATTATTGAGATAATTGAGGTTGAAATGTACGTCATGTTCATATTAATACGCAAGAAAACGGTTGCATATTACGGCTCGGACCAGTGACGTCCCGCGGGGGTAGGCAGATTGAGTGTCGCTCGGGAGCGGCAGTTACTCGAAGGGCGGGAAATCAAGGAGGATCATTATGTATATATAGAAATAGGTACTATCACTTCCCTCCATTTTGGTAAGAGAATTTGTCAACTGTCACTTTGTGTTTTGGTTATGGTTTTTTTCGTCTGGATTCGGGATGAAAGGTGGATAATTAAGGCACCGGAATTGTGATGGAAAACGGCGAGTTTATTTACGTTATTATTATACTATATGGTTACATTTTTTAATAATTTAATTCTACGGAGGGCGAAATGTACGCGTTCGCGATTTTGCTGCTTGTCGCGATCTCCGCGCCATCTTGAAAAATCATTCCCAACGGTTTCTTTTCTTGGGCGACGTTGCATATCTCCAACGGTCAAAGACAATGTTGCCGGCCGACTTTTAACATTATTTATTTTCGTAATCAGCGCTTTATTATTTGTTGGCTTTGATACCGATTCGGGCGTCTCCAGATACACAAAGACATCCCCAAATGGGGACCATATGGGGGTGTCACAGTACCTACCTAAACTTATTAATGACGGAAATATCTTTCCATTAAAAAAATCAGCTCACTGGTTGGAAACAAAATGTATTGACATAAAAGGTTTAACAAGACTGTATTTTTGTCGGGTTCGCGATGTCTAGTTTACTTCCGTTGTCCTTGGATGTCACGTCCTTGATGACCAGCAATGACACGTGTTTATTTGCGAATTATATTTGAATTATGGTAGGTACAAGGTACAAACTTGCCTAATTAATTTATACAAATATTTTTGCCAGTCACTCACGAGTTTTGAAAGGTGTCAGGTGTATTTTTAAATGTATCTGAAACCGTCGACTCACAATATTGTCTATTGAAATAGAGATGGCATTTAAATTAGATTTAGTGGTATATATTTTGTTACTAATGTATCCATACAACACATTTCTTAGATATCGGAGTCATGAAAGGATGATAAAAAAATACTTTATAAAAAAAATCGGGCGGCATTCAGGGCACGAAATGGACCGAAACGCACCGGAGCACCGTTCCGGTTCGTAAAATCAGCAAAATTATCGCTCCGTCTCGTGGACATTTTATTTTTTCAGTGAGCTAGATTTGCCATTTAACGTAACAATCTAAAAGTTTGTCCACACTGGTAACCTCGATAAATATCACGATAATTATCAAAATTTGTTTGACCAAAAATTATTTTAATCGAAATTTAATGAGGTTGCCAGCAATTTATTGCCAATGTGGACACGGCATAACAAACTTGTTTAAAAAAATATATACAAGCAATTAGATAACTATGTTAACATTTTCATAAAATATTGACCGATCCGGTTCGTAAAATATTCCATTTCGAGCGCTGGCGGCATTTCAGTGCTGGTGCCTAGGGGCGGCATTTTGTCTAGGGACGTCACTGGCTCGGACACACGATTCTGCAGTTGCAGCGCGTCGACGCGTTGATTCTAAATGTATCCTTTTTAATCTCAAATTAGATTTTACAATCCAATTTAGTAGTACGTATAAGGAAAAAACTGAAAAGGAGAAAAGAACATGATTTTTAAATGGTTATTTTAACCGTATTGTAATGTTATTTAAATTAAAACATTCATTATTTTTAAAATTGGTAAGGTTTCTATAAAAATGGCCGTCATATCATTTACTACACTAGGCGGCATATTATAAAAAATACTGCACGATTGTCGTAAAATATATCAGCCAATAATTATGAAAAATACACACTCATTACCTTCAGTATTATCGATTATCATTTTTAAATACTGGAAATATCTGAGTTCTTAAAGATTCTGTAATTTCAGTATTATCTACTCATTACCGATATTTTTTACACGGCAGGCATTTTGGTCGCCTTATTATCTCGTCCTATGGACTTTCAAAAATATTTTAGAATTCTTTTTGAATACAGCATTCCCCAAAACATATTACTTGATACCTATCTTGGAAATATTAAAACAGTTTAAATTTTATAGGAGGTAATTTGGGAAATTTTTTCGCCATTCTGTTGAGGGGATGAATTTCGGGTGGTTGCCTCTTCTAGGTATAATAAGTTTTATATTATATCAGGACGTACTTTTCAAAAGTACTCCCTACTGCTGCCACAGCTGGATTTTCTCTCTCTCTAAAGAGTGATTGCACAGAACAGATTAATAAATATAAATATAAAAGCCATCGCCATGGACAAAGTTCTGAAGCAGGGTAGGACCGCCATACATCCCAAGTATAAAAAACCGCGTCGACTGTTCCCAAAGATTGAAAGCACGTTACATCAACGTGACAATTTAAAATACATATTATTAACTATTGAAAATAGCATATTCCTTAACACGTGTTTAAGTTTATCCCATATTGTTCCACACTCGAGATATTTAGCCTGTTATACCTAATGTGACCAGACGTCCCGTTTCCACCGGGATAGTCCCGTTTTCAGGCGGCGTGTCCCGGTGTCCCCGAACACAACTTCGGGATGCCAAAATGTCTCGTTTTCGAAAAGAAAGAAACTTGCGACCAAGATACTTAAATATTTGATGAGTATTCACTTTTTTTTAAATTACTTACATTACACCCCAAGAATGGAAAACTGGGAATGTTTCAACCGAAAGTCGTTGGGTGGAGTTGTTCAAACGCTTTCGCGCCAATAATTTAGATCACAAATTCGTATAATTATTGAATATATTTTATGTCTGCCCGGCACTAATGCCTAAGAAAGGGTCTTCTCTCTCATGAATAAGTTGTAGACGAGTGAAAAAACACAGTTGAAAGTAGATGTCCTTAAGGCAATGTTAATTATAAAAGTAAATTCAAAAAAATCCTGCCAAGAATTTCATTCGTTTTTGAAATCAACACCAGATTACTTACTAAATTTCTTCTTCGGAAAAATATAACATCAGATAAATTTTCATGTACCTGTGTGTACTTTTCATTAATGAAATAAATAAATTGTACTTACTATTAAAAAATATGTAGAAACTCGAGCGTTGTATGCGCCTACATACCTACCGATAATCTTCAAAAAAATAAATAAAATTGGTAACCTAATATGACATGAAAAACATATACTATCTTGTCAATTGTAGTGTATGAAAGTGTGAGGCGCCTAAAATGGATAAGTACCTACCTTTTTTAGGTGTCCTGTTGTGGGGAAAAAAATAAATGGTCACGTTAGTTATACCACACCTGCAAGATAAGCCAGTTCCCATTCATTTTGTATTCCCTGAGTGATTGTCAATGTATGGGTGGTTCACAATAATAAATTATGGATCAAATCCATCAAAATGGAACCTGAGATATTTGGACCGGAAGGATTTGGAAGTTAAAACTCCTTTTGTAAAATACAGGAATGTTTTCACTGTAGAGACTTACCATATTTTGATAGTACGTGGATCAATTTAAATAAATAGTCAAAACATAAAGTATATTCAGGCTTTATTATTATTTATATTAGCAAATTAATGTAATCAAATACCTCTTTACACTGCTGAAGAGCTGAAGGAACTGTCAAAATGGACATGATTCACATTCAATTTGATGTCTTATCAATACTAGTATTGCTATTTATGCGGAAAGTTGTAGAGCTACGATTGTGATATTAACACACAACATAGAAATATGTTTTATCTAGCCACTGAAATAAAAAAAATCGATTTTTATGAAAATTTGACTTGATCCATAGTTGTTATGATTTTAAGAACTCGGCAAATTCAATATCGGGACCAATTTTCACTAGTGGATAAATCCAACAGGCTAATTTTCAAACAGCGTCAAATCCATTTCAACCAATCACGTCATCTCGAAGGCAGACGTAATTTTGCTAAATGCCATACATAATGAATGTGATCAAAGAGACAACGTGTTTGCTTTGTTGCTAGTTTACAGGCAACAAACCTTTTAGATACCCTTTTTTTAAACGGAACCCCCATACATTTTTTTATGTGTACGCGCCTAGTCATGATATGAAAAGGGAAAACATCTTCTTATTAGTGGTAATAGTAAATTACATTAGCGACTTATTTTTCATTTAATTAGTAGCGAAGGTATAATTTGTTCAGCGGGATGTAGATACAATTTGTGCAGTTCCCAGCATCATTCATCAAATTTCGGTGTGGAATTGTCAAATAATGATTAAAATTATGTTTGTAGACTCCGCGGACATTCCCGAGAGTAACAAGCAGGGCGGAAGAACATTTTGGGTTTGAGAGCCCAAGTTTACAATTAAAACGTTCATCGCTTCGTCACCCACTGTTGACTCCTTTTAAATGTCCTATGCATGACTCTCAAGCCAGGACGTTTGGCAGGCCCCCGTACCTATCGTTGAGATTAAGGGCAGTGTGATGTTCTACACCTACAGTATTATTCCCCAAATGGTATTCGGCGTATCTAGCTCAGACGGTCTAAATATTTTTTTCCACGAGACGGAGTGATAATTTTACCGGTTTCACGAACCGGGGCGGCGCTCCGGTGCGCTCCGGTCCATTTCGAGCCCTGGTGTATTTGTTTGATTAGTTGACATTCGGAACATTATACAGCATTGATCGCGACCCCCTTTGTGGTAGCTAAGTAACATGCGACCCTTCGCCATATTAGAAAAATAACCATTCTATTACTAAGAAAACACATAAAAATAAATTTCTACAAGCGAATTATGATTTAATTATATCACATCAAATTAAATCGCACCGCCACAGACTTTTTTTTACTATTCGAGCAATTTTATGGTGTGTTTATCTCACTTAAGTGGTCGACCCGCCATGCCACACCCCCTTCTCTAAGCCCTGGTCCTCAGACTAAAGCCCCTTTGCCCCTCTTATGGCATGGTCCTAGGCATGTCTTTTCCGATTCACTGCGGAGCATTTAATTACTCTTTAATTACCATATTTAAATAGCATGCTAATTATATCTAATGGCCCCTTAATCAGGACACAACAGCTGTGGCGTTCGCGCGGGATCAAATTAAACTCCGACCCCTAAGCACTACTTCAAAAAAAATTAATATCCAAAGTTTCCCTAAAATAGTAAACGTTCACCAAATTTTAGATTACATAATAATCAACCAACGAAGACAACCAGATGTTGTTTTCTTAAATTATTTGACAGTAAAAAAACGTTTTTGTCTCCCAAAAATACTAAATAATGTTCTTCAAAATTTAGAAGATATCTAATTTTAAATCAATAACCAGATATTGACTTCTTGTTGGTCTCTTTTATTATCCGGATATTGGATCCATGGGTATCGCGAGGCCCTACGTTTGAATTTAAAGCATCAGCAGATTGTTGTTTACGTCTGTGAAGGTATCAAGAGCCAATACCCAAGACTGAGCTCTACACCCACTCAAATGTGCTTTGACTGAGTTTACTGAGACTTAATTCAATAAAAATTGTCCATGGGAGAGAGAAGCACGAATAATTAAAAAAATAAATGATTTTAACTAATTTACATATAACATGAAGCTAAAACAATACGGACACAGAACAATATGAGACTATTAGGCACTACATTTTTTTTAAATCACCATAGTTGGTCTTTGTGGCAACAAGGTCGGACGGCTCGAAGGGCCCAACAGCTGGTTGAAGCATCCGTTCCCTTTCAGAGCACATTCTCGGACATTCGCAGAGGATGTGGTTTGAATCTTGTAGTTCTCCGCGACATGGACATATTGGTCGGGTGACAAGTCTAATCTCAAAGAGCTAGGCAACGAATTCACCGTCGCCAGTAAAAAAATGACTGGTGTGATGATTATCTTTAATCACCATGGGACATTAGGAAAGAACAAATATGTGTGCCTGCCCTCGGTAGAGGCATCCCATTCCCTGTCTTCAAGATTTGAGTAGGTCCTGCGGATGCTTGGGTTACTTGGGTGGGTAGAGAGATATGCATCTTGCGGCGTTTATACCCCGCCATCTTGGTTAACAAATAAAAAAGCAAAAATTATCATCTATATAATTATTTTAAGAGAAATATTTTCAGACGGATTCCCATGAAAAATATTCAAAGGCTTCTTCGAGACGTCACATTGTGTCCATATTCTCAGCCTAAGGAATAGACATAGACTAAAAAGATGAAGAAAGAAAGATGATACGCGATGAACGCTGTAGTATCTCGAGTTAGAACGTTTTAATTATTTAAACTCGGTCTGTTATATCTCTAATTAAAACTCAAATTTTACGTTACGCGTTACAATGGTTCTACATCCCGTCCGTTGAGGATTTTATAAGTACGCCTTCGTAGATGAATTAGTCCATTAGTTAACCAACCGTTTAGTAGGATTAAAGTTTTGTGAAGTGGTCTCTCGTAAGATATATTTTTAAAGTTCGTTTATTTAAAAGAAAAAATGTTTCCACGAGTGAAAAATAAAAAAAGCGATATCCCCGTAGGAGTGAATTTAAAAATATATAAATAAAAATCTTTTACTGGCTATTTATAATAAGAACTAAAACATTTTCATCATCAAAAGTCAAACAAACGGGATATAATATATTATATAATAATTGCTATCGTATCCGTTCAGTTTTTTTTTAAATATAATAAAAACGTATCTTTTTTAATTAAAACTGGAATACAAAAAGAATTTAATACGTCTAGTTAAATTTATTTGTCGTTTAGAGTATTTTGTATAACAATTTTACTGTCGTTAATAAAATAGTATTGTCTACAGTGCTTTCAATAAAATAAATCGTATTTTTTTAATATTAAAAAACAATATTATTGATATTGTTATAAATTAAATGAAAAACGTCACAATAATGCATGTATCATAAACTTCTATCGACTCTTTAGAGTTGATACGAATTGATGATATATAAAAACTAATCAAGTATCGCAAAAAATATTTTTAATTACAACACTTTTTACTTTCTGTATTTAGAAAACTTTAACTTAAAGTTATACTTCGGATATAATACCATATTATTTATACATATCGTCGATGTGTTGTTAAAACCTCTGATGTGACAGAATTGAAATTTCACATAAGTGACAATAAACCTCGTTATAAAAAAAAAATCGAAGGATTACAATCTGTTTTTTTTTAATATCAGAATAACTTGGTTTATTTAGATTTATTTAGGCTTGTTTTAATCTAGTGTTTCTAATGGCGTACATTGGAGGTTTCTATATTGAATTATATTAAAATTTTAGTGACAGGTATATAAAAAATGGTGGTATTTTGCTAAGATATTAAATTTGATATAAATAAACAGAAAATAATATATTGTATATACTTATATACAAATAAACGATTTTGGCTACATTGTTACATCGAAGGTTTTAACAGGTCAGCGACGATACGAAACCTGTCAATGGCCATCGCTAAGGGCTAAAGTGACAGTGCCCCTAATTAGTAGATCTCTCGGGGTGTATTATTAAATAGTTAATAATTGAGGATGACAGGGAAAAGCTTTTTATTGATTACATATTACGAAATAAAAAGCATTTACTAAACGCCATGATAATATTCATTTTTTTGAATATTAATAGAATCGTAAATGTTAAAATTATAAAAACTGTATTATTAACCATACGGTCTACAATACGCATGAATCGGATAGCTAATTTTAGAGGTCAGCTCCTATTTATTTTTTTGCTGAATGGAATATTTCTGTAATAGGAATCCGAAATAACTATTCCAAATGAATGTAGACAACACTGAATATAAATATAACTGAAATAGGTAGGTAATAATAATTTAGTCACAAATAAGAATGGTTTGGTTATAAATTCCTTAGCAAATACAAAGATTTATGAAGTACATTGCATTAAATAATATGTGAATATTCAAACGAAATAGCGTATTAGTAAACGATTTTATTTTTGTCTAGGCATGTTTTATATTAAAAATATGAGCCCCGATATGTTTAAGCCCAGTGGGCCCTTTGAGAGATATAATTTTTCAGGCCCTGTAAATGGTGTTAACACCGAAATAACTATCAACCAATTGTACATACCTGTATTAAACCTTTTTGACAATTATTACATAATGCATAAAGGATTATTGCCACTCCAGCGAGTCACTGCTATTTTTCAGTGACATTTATAACGCAAAAAATTAGACAATGGTCGCAAATAATTATCACAAAGCTTTGAATAAAAAAAACAAAATAGTGTGAATTGTCATTTTCAAATTTGGAAGAATTTGATTATTTTTTAAATTATTTTTCTCCCCGGGAATATTAACATATTTTGGCTGACACGTATCTGGCAATTAATAGAAAATATACATAAAATAATTAATATTTATTGTTAGGTATTTGAGATTATTTGGATGTTACTTAGGAAGTAGAATAATTATAGATTGACAGTGAATTGATCGATTTTTTATCACAGAAAAAGCCTATGTGTGTTTAGTGAAAAGGGGAAAAAACATCTACGTGGAACAGCCGTTTAAAAATAAAATAAAAAATTATTCACTACATTCCAAATTTGAAATAGTTTCCCAAAATAACTTAGGTACGATGCAAAATAAAATGTGCAATATATTTTTGGCGGTTGTGGTGAGTTTTCTATTCGGAAAAGTGTCAGCTACCGGATACGAGCAGCCATTTTGTGCCGATTTAAAACCACAAAATAGCCTGGATATAAATCAAATAATGGGAATGTGGTATGGTGTGGAATTAATACCACATTTACGAGATGAGGATGGTATAATTGTGTATGATTCGTGCCCAGTTGTACACTTGTCCGAAACTACTTATGAGGTATGTACCAACCATATTAATAAAATAATTATAATACATTAATATTTTGTTCAAAGAAATCCCTGAGCCATTGTTTATAATATAATACTGAATTGGGTCGTTATTTATTTCCTCAGACTTCCCCGATTTTGCGGTATGTTGGTTTAGTAGGTACCTAATAGAGCTATTACCTTTTGAGTACATATTTAGTTTCCAGTTCATTGCAATGCCTGAAACGTTGGGATGAGAGACTCCATAGTCGAAAAGAATCAACGGTTAATATTTAATTTTCAGTTCCGCAATCGTGACTCACATCGTGCCAATCGATTGGTAAATAAACTTTTATTGTTACAGTAAAAATATTAGTTTAGATACGTTAGTCTACATAATATTATGTGTAGCATAGCACCACAATCAGGGACGTGCCAAGAGGGGGTGTTGGAGGTGCACAGCACTCAAGCGGCACGATTCAGAGGGCGGCAAAATACCCGCCCTCTCAAAGTCTCGATAGCAAATTCAATTCATTGTACGGTAAATTTGTGAATAATATATGTAATTATATATTATGAAATGAGTCATAACGCTATAACAATTATTGAAAGTGCACTTTTCCTGATGGATAGCAAATATTGCATGCCTTGTTTTCTTTCTTGTTTCAATTTTCTTAAATACATTTACGTGTTCCAATTCCATTAATACGTGTTGATTGTTGGTTGTCAACCGCTCCAATGTATACAACTGTGTAATATAATTATATATTTTATAATATCGAATTAAAATTATGGGATGATGTTAATTTATATTGGCAGTTTAGACTATAGATACAATTATTGGCATTGAAATATTTAAAATTTGATGGGGCGGCCATTTTGGGTTGGCACCCGCTCGGCAGCCACCCTTGGCGCGGTCCTGGCCACAATAGTGTAAACACACGTCTGTAGAGTTATAAAATTAACACTAACTATAAAGATGTTAATGGTATGTAAAACTAACTAATTAATTATGACCCTTTGCATAGTTGAAAGTGTATCAAAATAAAAAATAGCATGACAATGTCACGTTTGCTGATCAAAGGTGTTGCCATTTTTTATAATCATGATTTTCCATCGTATTTAAAAGTATATATATATTTTTAATTGACATACAAAGATTAAAATGTGAAAACTGACAATATAAATCAATAGTTACAATGAACTTTAAATAAATTAAACTTAATTTCTGTTAAAAATACGTTCATACCCCATTTGCCACCTGTCATTTGTTATGGGTTACAGAACGCACAATCCCACTTATTTAGATAAGTATGACTATGCATAGAGCTCTAAATATATTTTAATATTATTATGTTGCATTAATTGTAGTTTATAATGATTGTTATTGTTCTTTTAAAGAACATGTTATATTTTTCAATACGTAGTATTTTAAATACTACTTATTCTGGCGTAGTTGCAGAAATAATTTCCACCTGTCCACGTTCACCTACTTTCCTCTTAAATTAAATAATTTAAATGCGATGCGATAAAAATAATTGGAGGATTTTAAAAGACATGACCATTTGAAGACTGTGGACATAATGCTTTTAGATACGTAAGACATTTTCCTTGGCAGTAGTGAAAAAATAACTATGATGAGATTAAATACTAACTTTATAGTGAAACTTTATGCAATATTTTTATGTTATTTTGGCATGTTTTTGAGACGGCCCCACGATGGCCGCGCGGCTCAAGCGTCGGCCAATGGCGTCGTGGATCGTTTGGCGTTTGAATCCTGGATCAGACAAGTACACATATTATTGTTTTTCAATGTGTGTATGAGTCAGAGTGTGGATCTAATAGTTTGAGCAAAAGGATAACATCCATTTCTCGTAAAAACAAAACTCCACTATGTGCAGGCCCATTATTGTGATCTTCTTAGGATCGGACATGGTAGGAAATGTTTTTAAATTTATATTCCTAATAAAACAAGAGGGAATCGAACTGTTATTTTTTTTCGTTTCGATTTTCATTCCGGTTCAAGTAAAAAAAATGTAATAAGTAGTACCTATATCGGTTCGATTCCGGTTTTCGTTCCGAAAAAATAACGGATTTTCCGGTTTACAGTTTCCGGTTCAGCGATTTCAGTCGGGCACTAACGATATAATATAATTTACAAATATTAAAAAACCAGCGGCGTTAGAAGTTCGATTTTATATCGTACCGGAATACCTACCTACCGGTTTTTAATAATTTTCAATAAGAAAAAAACAGAAACAAATGCCATAAATCGTCCGCTCTGTATTATATATATAATATATATATGTGATCGTCAGTCGGTGTCGGTCCACTGCTGGATGAAGGCCTCCCTTAACTCCCTCCACTCTTATCGGTCCATAGCTCTTTGCTGCTATGTACATCCACCGAACTTTATGAGTTCGTCTATCCAGCGGGTTTTAGGGCATCCCTGTGGCATGTAGCGCCCCTTGGGTACCACTTTGTCCAACAATTGTCAACTCGCTAAGCGATATTTCCCTCTTGACCTCTACACACATCGCGTACTCTTGTGTACTTCCTTATACATTGGTTTATGTTGTTTTCTCGTATTCCTATTTCTCGTTTCACATGTGTACGTGGGCAATGGTGGCACACATTGATTGAACACTCTACGTTTAAGACACAATGGGAGGTCACTTTTGAAGATATTATTCAGGTGCTTAAATGCACTTCATGCCAGTTTGGTTCTGCGAGCAATTTCGTCATATGAATCTGTTCAGATATATTAATATTACGACCGACTAAAAAAAAAGGAAATTTCAGTCTTGTAGGTTCAGAATAAATTCGCATATTTTGAAGGTATTTTTTAAAATGTTCAAATTGATACTTGTACAAAACATCAACTTACTTGGTATTGAACAATTTCTTCTTCTTATTGTGCCATCCCCTAGCGGAGGTCGGCCACCATCAAGGCAATCTTATCTTTGTCGTCTGCTACCCGGAATAGTTCGGTGGAGCTGCACTCGTACCAATCACGGAGGTTCTTAAGCCACGAAATGCGGCGCCGTCCTCTGCTACGCTTCTCATTGATCTTTCCTTGAATGACGAGTTGGGGAATGCTGTATTTTGTCCTCTCATAATGTGGCCGAGGTATTGTAGTTTCCTGGTTTTGATACTATGTAGAACTTCTCGGTCCTTCCCCATTCGATTGAGAACTTCAACATTTGTCACCCGGTCAGTCCAAGGAATTTTGATGATGCGTCAATTTCGTCATATGAATCTGTTCAGATATATTAATATTACGACCGACTAAAAAAAAGGAAATTTCAGTCTTGTAGGTTCAGAATAAATTCGCATATTTTGAAGGTATTTTTTAAAATGTTCAAATTGATACTTGTACAAAACATCAACTTACTTGGTATTGAACAATTTCTTCTTCTTATTGTGCCATCCCCTAGCGGAGGTCGGCCACCATCAAGGCAATCTTATCTTTGTCGTCTGCTACCCGGAATAGTTCGGTGGAGCTGCACTCGTACCAATCACGGAGGTTCTTAAGCCACGAAATGCGGCGCCGTCCTCTGCTACGCTTCTCATTGATCTTTCCTTGAATGACGAGTTGGGGAATGCTGTATTTTGTCCTCTCATAATGTGGCCGAGGTATTGTAGTTTCCTGGTTTTGATACTATGTAGAACTTCTCGGTCCTTCCCCATTCGATTGAGAACTTCAACATTTGTCACCCGGTCAGTCCAAGGAATTTTGATGATGCGTCAATAAATAAAAATTCGCAACCGTTTAAATAAATACGTAATTTTGAATAAGCCTTAGAGCTTGTCCAGATGACGCATGTCTCGCCGCAAGTGCATGTGGACGGCTCAATGAAGCCACTTGTAACTCGACCGCGCGCGATAGGTGATTCGTCGCGAGTGCACGTGGACGTCTCAATGAGGTCACATGTACCTGGAATGCCCGCGAGTCAAATCGCGCCATCTGGACAAGGCCTTACTTACACATAAATCTCTAGTTATAATATGATACGATAAGCCGGTTCTCACATCTAAACTCGCCTCGTCTGCCTCACAGCCATAAATCAAACCTTCTAGGGAAGTCGATCCGATGTTGCATACGAAGACAGCGCACATCTACTTAGCGACAGTCGCACGTAACCTCTCGGAACGTATATATTTTTGGATGCGGCGACCGGCGGTATAGAAATGACCAATTCGTAGGTGTGATTTGTTGATAGCAGCACTAGATTTTTTTTTCAAACTTTTAGTCGCATTCGACCAATCTGCGGAGCTCCATTTGGCAACGTGTGTTTTGTGAATAACTATGACGTCACTTCAACGTATTTGACACGTTGCAGACGAGACGAGTGTTTATATGCGAGCAGGCGTCTTCTTCATAAATTTAATCATTGTTATTGTAATGAATCAGTGAGAAGCGGTGACCTAACCCTCAATTTCACGAAACTTATCTTTGGTTTTCTTGTTATGTTTTTTGTTTACGCCGAATGACTAATCCATAATATTATTAATAATAATTCTTAAAAATAATATTATAGACAAAGTAATCAACAGGAGATTTCATGTATTATGGATCTATTTTACTATTAACTGTTATAAAATATATATTATTTGAATAATAAAATGTTTTATAATATTTTTTCCGACCATGTCCGATTCTAATAAGATCATATGGGCCCCCACAGAGTGGAGGTTTGTTTTTACGAGAAATGGATGGCAGCCACTTGCTCAAACTATTAGGTCCATACTCTGACTCTACGCAAATTGAAAAACAATATGTGTACCTTGCCAGACCCAGGATTCGATCCTGGGACCCTTGACGAGGATGAGAATATTAGGCATTCATTATAATATTAGTCATTCGAAATTCAAACTGAAACTGAGCGCGTTGAGAATATTATAAAATGTTATATTTTTTGGGTTGGGTCACTTTACCACTTAATTTTGTAAATTAAGAAATGGGCACTAACGCACAGTTTGGTCTCCATAGATGGCAACAGACCCAACCATCCGACCTGGAGACTATGGATTCGAATGGTCGCAACCGGGAAGAAGTCATGAGAATCACAACAATTACAGAGACAGGGAATACCGTCACTTGAGATTATATTGGGATGAAAACGGCAACAATATGGAATACGCATTGAAATTCAACAACACCAGAAGGGGATTCTGGATTTCTTCTGGACCTCAAAGTGGAACTGCAGGCTAGTGATGATATACTTTTATAAAATAAAGCCTTAAGCGCCGGCTAGATGCTCATGCTTTACGACAAGATTACCTGCGCAAACCCGTTTGTATCGGAAAGCCCGTGTATATGGACGCGAAAACCGAAAAGCGCCGTAAAAGTGTTCCGTATTTTTATACCGCGCAGGCAAGTTGCTGCCGTTTAGCCGGCGCATTAGGTTCGATGTACACAAACGGTTTCTGTTGCGATTTTCAGTAGTACGGATCGGTGCACACAAGCGTCAAAATGCCGCGTTTATGCCAATAAAAGGCGCTACGTGGACACGTAGTAGCATTGGAAAGGCCTTCGCCAGATAGCGCGATTTGACTCGCGAATAAAAAATCGCTCGCATTCCAACGACATGTGACCTCATTGAGCCGTCCACATGTACTCAAGGCGTGTCATCTGTCACGCGACAAGCGCAAGCATTCGCTAGATTCTCGTCATGGCGTTGTACAATCCCGAGTAATATATCTTGCTAGCTTTCTTGCTGATATTACATCTCAGGAGCTTTGTGTCAAGACTGCGTTGCGCTATTTTTTATGCCCATTAAAAATGTATTACGTCCAATGACATATTATATACAATGTCATTGATTACGTCACACACTGCCAAATTAAACACGTTATATGGAAACTGACTTTAATAAACGATATATAAGACCAACTTTTATATCGAGTCTTCTACGTCACTGCACTGCATGCGTTGACACTGTTACGTTACGTGCTCTTTGCGTGTTGATTTGTTATCTATGTCTGGCATTATTGAGAGGAATTAAAAGCTCTTTTTCTGTTTGTATTCCTCAGAATACTTCTACATTCGAAATAATTCTCAAACAACCGTGATGACGTAGAAGACTCAATATGAAAGTCGCACTGTATCATCTTTATAGTGTGTATTTGAAATATAAACAAAAATCCTTAAATTTAACCAATCTAACAACGTTTTTAATGAAAATAATGTGATATTTTTTTTATAGGGGCTATTATACACAGCCAGTATAATCATTTCGCCGGAACTGTCCAGGTTCTAAAGGCAGTCGGTGATCATCTGGTACTCACATTCTGTCAGCGACTACCGGAGTCACAACTCTTCACGGCCATTTTATCAAGAGAACCGGCGCAACTCACCATACAGATGATCCACAGTATCCATAGCCTTATCGATCGGAAAGACCTGTCAACATCAGCGGTTAGGAAGGTCTGCAGAAATGGTGCTACGTCCGTGGAAGTGTCTCTTGTAGTAATTGCGTTCCTCGCGTGTATGAACATTGCTAGGAATCTTATAAGTTGGTGATTCTTATCGCTATTTAGGGGTCGTCTTTGTATGACTTTACGCACTAATGTGGGGAGGGGTCTAATGGGGTTATGGGTTTGGGTTTTGGTTTTGGGTCTAACGGGGTTAGAGGTTTGGGGTTTGGGGCTTAGGATTTGGGTTTTGGGGTTATGGTTGGGAGTTAAAAATGTGACGTCACAATATCAACAAATTATTTTTGAAAATAAGATAATTCCGTGATAATATTATTTTCATTTCTTTTTAAACGAATTTGTTTTTGAAAAAAATATATTATACAGGCAAGTACAAAATTACTGTAGGTAATTAAACGATGTGCCGTTATATCCAAACCGTTGTTATTGAAAATCGATTTAAACGATTTCCAGATCGTATTTACTTATTACCGGTTAACCGGTTATTTACACATTTTCTATATATTTCGGTTTTTACGTCTTTATCATAAATTAAACTAAAGTTAGCATTAAACATGTTTTTCAGCTAGTTTATACTAGATATATTACAAAATGCTTTTTGGTAAAAGACTTATTCAATTAACCGGTAATATTTAATCAGTTAATATTATAATCCATTATTCACTATCACCAAAGAAATCCATTTAAATAATTAAAAAAGGGATTAACTATATTATATTTTGTAATATGGAAAAAGAAAAGCACTATCGGTACCTAGTGTGTTGTGTGTATTACTCGGTAAAATTTCCAGTGTGTGTTAAAGTTTATAAAATAATTAATAATATAATATAATATATAAATAACTACTTACATATTTTGTCAGTGATATCTAAATATAATATTTTTAAAAGATTGTGTTTGTAAAAAATCCACATATTGTAATATATAAATAAATATTATAAACATGTAAAAATGACAATAATTAAAATACATTATTTTATAAACATACAATTGTGTTTGAATTCAGTTTTTATTTGTTTAATAATATCATGACAATTAATTTTATACATCGGAAAATATAGAGCCCACTCTACCATTACATTAATAGTCAATAAAAAATCAAAATACCGATTTTATTTCGCTATGTTAAAAAATATTTCCCATCCCTAATCATCCCTAATGCACACCAATGTCACCAATAGACATAATATAGAACCAACATCAATAAATAAATTTATATTAAATTTTAGTGACAGTTCTGATACATTTTAAAATTCGATAAAGCGCTGTAGACATTTTTGTAAAACTGTTAAACTCACTAAATTAAACAATAAAACAACGTATGTACATATTCATTTTGTTTCTAATATTATTATTAAAATTAAAAAATAAAATCGTTTTTATTTTTAGGTATTATAATATCAATTTTAAAAATTGTGGAGTGTCTTTGGAATATTGACTCACTAAGTAGCCATTCGATTAATTAAAAAAAAAACATTCTTAATTCAAAATAGTGAAAGTGTATCGAAATAAACATACAATGGCAAATACGTGGTGCAGCGTATTCTTACTGTTGGTCTTTGCGAGTTTTCTTGTAAGAAAAGTGACAGCCACGAACTATGACCTGTTCTGTACCGACTTGACGCCACAAAATAGTTTGGACGTCAACCAAATGATGGGAATGTGGTATGGTGTGGAAATCATAACTCACTCTAAGCTTGAGGAAGGTCCTTACGTCTACTACTCATGTCCAGTAATTCACCTATCGGAGACGACTTATGAGGTACGTTATAATTTTGATTAGGTATATCATTGTATGTTATAATTCGGTGGTCAAAGACGTTGAAAAAAACCTTCGGTAAATGTGCCGCAGAGGTGGCCATGAGATTTTATAACTTTCTTTTTAGATCAAACCAAACCTAACCTAACATAACCTAACCTAATCTAACCTACCCCAACCTAATAAATTACCTCATATTGTGATAATGTTGCATCAAAATGTATGTAAATTTCAAATTTTCAATTAACGATTATTGGATCTAAAAGCCGATGCGCCGACAGAAAAGGGTATTTATTATAATTGTCTACATGGAATAAACTGTTTTCGTAAGAAAAAAATATATAAAAGCTCATGGCTACCTCTGCGGCATAATTACCAAACCTTCTTCTATAGAGATGAAGCCGAAATGTATAAGGTTGAAGCAAAGAAAAAGACCCCTGATATACCTACCGATTAACTTAGCCACAACTGACTTTACATTGCAGATTAATTGGGTCTAGGACGATTTGGCGCCGAGACAACTGGACGACACGTAACTCGAAATTTAGTATACGTTAGGTACTTATAAGTACTTTAAAAAAAATGGTACTAATTGTGCCGCAGAGGTAACCATGAGCTTTTATATACATATATTTTTTTACGAAAACAGTTTATTCCATGTAGAAAATTATAATAAATACCTTTTTTGTCAACGCATCGGCTTTTCGATCCAAAAATCGTTAATTGAAAATTTGAAATTTTCATACATTTTGATACACCATTATCATAAACTAAGATTATATGAGGTAATATTAGGTTGGGGTAGGTTAGATTAGACTAGCTTAGGTTAGGTTTGGTTTGGTCTAAAAAGAAAGTTGTAAAATCTCATGGCCACCTCTGCGGCACATTTACCAAAAATATGTAATATTATTATTTATATTTAAATCATTATATTATGATTATTAATAGTTGGTGAGAATTTAAATATGCATATGTTTAACTTCCAACGAAAAAAGAGTTTTTTATTTTACATAAAGCCTTAGGCATGGTAATTCTCAACCCGCAATAAAAAAAACATTATGTTAGGAGTAAAATGAATTAAAATTACTAAGTAGTAGATAGAAACTGATTAAAATTTCTCGTCTACGTTCTGTATACGTGTCTACGACAGTGCGGCGTCCAATTGTCTTGGCGTCCAGTTGTCCCATTCCCGATTAATTTAAAGAGAACTTCGCGCTTCTACTACGACATTCTTCTATAATTTCATCTGAAATTTTCTTTGAAGTCTTCATCCAATTAGTTAATTGATTAAATAAGTCTTTCTATAGAAAAATAAACTTTCATATGATTGGAGAGTACCCATATAATTAAATTCGACTTCAATTTGACAACTCACATAATATGGCCCTCGTAGTCCAGTTCGTAAGATACTGGCCTTTCACCGGGGCTCCGGGTTCGATTCCCTCAGAGGTCACGATATTTATTTTTGTGATTTTCTTACATCCTGGGTGTCTGATTACACTACTGGCATATGACCTCGTGGCTTATGATGGAAGAAGTCTAACTGTGTTAAATAAGACGATCAGAAACATGATCTGCAATCAGTGACGTCCCTAGATAAAATGCCGCCCGTAGGCAGCGCCAAAATGCCGCCTCATTTTTTATACAGTATTTTTATCATCCTGTCATGAGTCCAAAATCTAAGAAATGTGTTGTATGGATATATTACCAATAAAAAATATCAGACTGTAATTATGAAAATCTGCACGTGTCGTTTCTGGTCACCAAAAACGTCGAAGGGCAACGGAAGTAAACTAGATATCGCAAACCCGACAAAACAAATCAGCTAATTAATTGTTTTAATGGATATTTATATTTTCTATTATTATGATATGATATTAGTTTTAGTAAGTTTAGGTAGCTATTTCTATATTATTCCAAATCCTCGATTTGCCGCTCTTCAAGTGACTGCCGCCCCCAGGCGACGCTTAATCTGCCTACCCCCACGGGACGTCACTGTCTGCAATAACTCATGTGATTCATGCGCATTGTGACAGGTGGCGCCATCCTGCTGAAACCATACGTTTTCCAAATCCATTCAGTACAATGCATGCAAAAAATGTATTTATTATCCTGCCTAGAAATCACACGCGTAAGTTTTTCAGGATGTGTTGGTTACTCTTAAGGGCCCGCTGAAGAGCCCGCCGTTCAAATATAATTTAGTATAAAAAGGACCTCGGCGTCGTAACTACGTCAATTTAAATCGATCTTTTCGCAAAAATCACTAATCATCGGAGATTTTATTTCAAGAAATATTATTATTATTACTGATAATTTCTGCCGCGCGGAGAATTATTATTATTTTATGAACACCTGCGACATGAAGCCGATCAGAAAACAGGGCTGTCAAAATAATATTAAGCATTCATATTTTTTAAATGTTAATTTCATCATGGTTTTTAATCAAACCTGTGCAAGTACGTACTGATAACTTGGGTGGATTTTGTAGCAAACATACTATTGATATATATACGGGTATATTATTATTATAACCCAATTCAAATTGAACATAGGTTGATACTCAAATACTATTATAGTATGTTTATGATTTCGAGAAAATAATACGATGGTATAATTAATCCATATCAATTATTTGAAAACATTACATTCGCACTTTGCACAAAATTACAAACACATTCGAAGTTTGCCGCACACGTACAGACCACGTGATATTTGTTTACGCAAAATCGTCGCTTTTCAAAATGGCGAATTTGATTACCAGATTTTACTGCGATGAATCAGTATGTTCCTTTTTGTCTTTTTTATTCGTAGGTTTGTTTACTATGTACACCGAGAAATTTCCATTTATAAACTCGGAAACGATTTTTACATAAGAGTTTTGGAATATAATGCAACCAAAACTGGAAAAAATTCTATCATGGGTGTTGACTTCCTGAATTAGCTAACCCCAGGTCCATGCCACTACGTGAACCACAGTGGATATTAAGCCATTTCCACACTGGCAACAAGTTGCTGGCAACCTCATTAAATTTTACGATACTTACCATAATTGCTTAAGAAATTTTACAATAATTATCGTAAAATCTAACGAGGTTGCCAGCAAATTAACTTGTTGCCAGTGTGGACCCGGCATTAGATGCACAAAACTTAAATAATATATATTATAAATAAAAATTTAAAATTATAAATATATATTATGATTTATGTCTTCGACAGCCCTGATGAAATAAATGTGAAATATGAGTCGGATCAGTCACAGAGCAAATTTATTAACACAAACAACTTTGACACGACCTTTTTATATTAACTAGTAGACCAGATATTATGGACCACATGTTAAAAAATCATATTTTCAATTCTCAAGGCCATTTCTGTAGAACGTCCTCTTAAACTAATAGGTACTTAGAGATTTTTAAATCTGGCATTTTTTTTTATTAACGTAACCATTTTGTTTTAATTGATGGCACGTCATTTTATTCGAAAATGTCACGTAACTTTCACTGCACAACATAATGTAGTTTTTTTATGATTATTAGTCTCCATTATTGTATCTAATGCATAATTTTCCATATATTACTAACAGTATCACCCGGCGCTGCCCGGGAGTGGAATGGTTTAATATTTGAAAATTAAAAATTCTAAATTTAATTCGTAGATTGCAAAGGATTGAATTAAAAAAAAAAACACAGAAATGCGATGGAAAGGTTTACGCCAAATCATCAGATTATCTACCTTTATGCTGAAAATTGCACATAGGGTGAGTCTCGCTTAGCCTTTTTGAATTGGATTCATTAGAAAATTTGGCAGCACTGCGTCACCCGCGCCGTGCCAGCTCGGTTGGCTCCCTACCGATTAGCGATTCTGATAACACAATTATTTGCATCTAACTTTGCCATTTGACCTCCGATAAAGCTGAAATAAACGCTAATATTTTCGAAATGTACACATTCTAACGACATTTTTAATAAACAATGGGGGTTGCAGCATTAACTTTTCAAGTTCAAGGACCTGTACGCGGCGGCCTTTTTCTGCGAAAATCGTAAAACTGTCCCCGGGGTGCAACGGGTTAATTAAATTAGAGACGCCGACCATGCACTCCGGCTCGTCGGCCTCCGTCTACCCTCCAAATTTTGTCGAAATCCGACTGCGCGTGTGGATTTGTAAATTGTATAAAGGACGTGCAAATATCTCAGATCAAATATATTTTTAGAAATTATCTAGCTAATAATAATATATATATATATATATATATAGCTATAATTATTCGCCAACCCTATTCTAGAGTGCAGTGTGTCTCAGTCGGTGGTCCGCAGAAATATCCAGGTCATCGACATGTTACTGCAAGTGTAAGGTACCATTTTCAACTCGTATTATTAATTGCAGGTCACAACTGACCCCAGTCTCCGACCCGGAGACTACGGCTATGCGTGGACAGAGCCCAGATCTTACGGACCCTACAACTACGGAGAGAGACTGGGAGAGAGAGAGTTCAGAAATCTACGATTATATTGGGACGAGAATGGGAACAATAATGAATATACTGTGAAATTCAACGCCAGTCGAAAGGGAGTCTGGTTGTCCACACAGAATACGTTTATCGGTTAGTGATAAATAATACATTTCAGTTGGTTTCAGTTATGCCCCTAGTTTTTGCCTGTTTCCGAAAAAGACGCCCTTAAATTAATTAAGTTAGACATAATTTATTAAGGGGGATCCTTATACCAGCTTCAATATTGGGACCACAACTAAAATAAAATTTGATATTAACAAAAAGGATTTATTATACACATTTATATTTTTATAAAAATCGATGTTTTTTTAAATAAATATAAAAAATATTAAAACGATGAATCAGTCAAAAATCTACACGGTGAAAAATTGAAAACTTAGTAAACTAAATTTAAATAATAAATATGACCATAAATATAATATAATAATAACGTTATTCGTGACGCAAATATGTAACAAATTCACATTTTTTTTACAATTGTAAGTTTATCTTTGACTTAAAAAAAATCTTTTTTATATTTTCAGATACATATTTATTAATTAATGCAGTTGAAATTGTAAATTATCAAAAAAAATGTCTCAAGTTGCAAGCATCGTATTTTTCCACTAGGTGCCTCTGCTGGCATGCCTCTCCCCCTTAATACAAAATCGCGGCTGCTTAGCTCGGGGTCACAGGCATTGGGGTTTGTCATAGAACTACGTCTGTTGGGAGTCGGGTTATAACCATACTATCGATTAGGTCTGATAGTTGATTTTATTTAATAAATTATTGGTATAACGAAAAAAACGGTTGTAGAAAATGTGACGTTACAAAACTAACAACCTTTAACAATTCACTTTTTAAAGAAAGAGGGTGGGGGGGATGATGAGGTTAAAATGTGACAACAGTAAATGTATGATGGAGGGAATGGACCGGAGCGCCGTTCCGGTTCATGAAATCGGCAAAATTATCGCTCCATCTCGTAGAATAAATAATTTTTCCGTCTGAGATAGATATGCCATATAAAAACATCTAATTCACTTATTTTTATAAAATACACATAAAATTAGACAAATATGTTCATATTTTCGGAAATAATCGAGCGCTCCGGTTTGTATAATTTCCATTGATATACTACTAGATGAGGAGTTCCCATACAAGTGTCATTTTAAAAATGTACCACAAAAGATATTACGAATATCGTCTTATAATATTTCCTTGTAGGTATAATGCGTTAAGACCGTTAACATGGATTTCCGAATTTCACCCGTATTTCCCTGGCTGTAAAACTAAATTTGCCTTCTTGGAATAGTGACCCTAAGGGTGTTGCAACCCAAAGCTTGCAAGCTACCAAAAATTCAAGTCTGAGCGGACAGAGCAAGTCGTCATGCGCTGACTATTAGTTAGAGTAAGATGCAAGCTAGATCGGGCTTACTCATAATTATTGCCAGGTCGTTTTCGAGACAAGTAAGTTTTAACACTGGCCGAGTCGCTGAAAATCGGGCGTCATTTTAAGAAGCATATGATTCATCCAGTAGTATATCAATGATAATTTCATATTTCGAGCGCTGTGAAAGATTAAAAAAATCAAAAACCGTTATACGTTATTATTAATTATAGACTAACTTTAAGTAAATAGGTCTGTGGATAAAACAGAATACGGTAGTCTATGAATTATCTATTCAGGGCATGAAATGGACCAGAGCGCACCGGAGCGCCGTTCCTGTCCATGAAATCCTTAAAATTAGCGATCTTTTTCGTGGAAAAATTAATTTGACCATCTGAACTTTTTTTTTTTTTATAAATAACAACAAATCTAACATACATACTTACTTATTTTTTATAAAATGTATATAAAATTAGATAACTATGTTAATATTTTCAAAATATTATCGAGCGCTCCGGTTCCTAAAATTTTGAGCGCTGTTTATATTACTTCAATGTTTTACATACTTAAACCATGCTTGAACTTTTTTGGAGATATAAAATTTACTGATCAAACCCCACAGGC
Organism: Rhyacophila brunnea; assembly: GCF_057557595.1. NCBI lineage: Eukaryota > Metazoa > Arthropoda > Insecta > Trichoptera > Rhyacophilidae > Rhyacophila > Rhyacophila brunnea. The sequence continues at coordinate 20,157,435 of NW_028232904.1, read as the reverse complement.
GAACGATGTCCTTACGTGCAGAATTGCATTGTACGAAGTCGGCCAATTTTTTAGATATAGGATATAGGTATTACTTTTTCATTGTTAGTTTGTCAAACTACAATCATTATATTTATATAAAACATTGTTTTTTTTTTCCAGGTGGTATGAACCAGCGACCTTACAACCATTTCTCAGGAACCATCCAGGTTATCAAATTCGTCGAAGACCATTTGGTACTGACTTTTTGCCAGAGCCTTCCCGAGTCGAAGATATTCACCATCATACTGTCACGAGAGCCGCAGCAGCTGGCTAGACAGGTCATCCATAGCATCCACAACCAATTGGACAGAAGACACTTATCCACGTCAGAAGTCAGAAAAGTTTGCAGCGGGGCGCTATCCACAGATATTTCGCTGGGACAGTTGGCTGCGTTTATTCTGGTGTCACTAACTGCATGTTTCAAATCGGCGTAATTTGAATTTGTTAAGGGGGGACATGCTCGTCGAAGGTCAAAATTGAGTTTTTATTGTATTTTCAAACCATGATCCTGGACACTCCTTAGACGTTGTAGATAATCTATTTATATAATTTTGAAGCCTTATTATCCTTTATAGTTATTTTAAACATTTGATGACTGCATGAAGTATTTTTGTTACATAAAATAGTATTCTTTTAAACCTCTCGCTCTAATGTTTTAGAATATAGTCATATTTCGGTACAGAACTGTGCAGTGGTGTTAAGATTTTTTACATTTATTAATTTTTAAACGCATTTATAAAACCATTAGTATAATTTATTACGAGATAATTTTTGTAAAATATTCACGATAAAAAATTATTTTGATAATCTCTGTGATCCCAAATTTGACAAGAATTAGGCATTTTATTATTCAAAAAATCGGCAAGATTAACACATTTGAAGATGATTCTAAAGATATTTATTATAAGCTATGTCTTTGACCATTCAAGTGTGATAAAAATCTTATGAATAATGATTGCTTTATAATAATTATTGACCTAAGAATAAGGTAGTGTTTTTTTGAAATACGCCATTTCTTTTGTCATTCCCCAGTGGTTAAGCTACAACATACGGCCGTAGCCATAAAATGACAAACTATAATTAAAGTAGGGAGTAAAATTATGTTAACGCGCGTGTTTGAACATGTACTTAACCGAATTTATTTTAATTTTTTTTTAAACGGTACATGTTCAAACACGCGCGTCAATATCATTTTACTCTTTACTTCAATTATAGTTTGTCAATTTATGGCTACGGCCGTATGTTGTAGCTTAACCACTGGGGAATGACAAAAGAAATGGCGTATTTCAAAAAAACACTACCTTATTCTTAGGTCAATAATTATTATAAAGCAATCATTATTCATAAGATGTTTATCACACTTGAATGGTCAAAGACATAGCTTATAATAAATATCTTTAGAATTATCTTGAAATGTGTTAATCTTGCCGATTTTTTGAATAATAAAATGCCTAATTCTTGTCAAATTTGGGATCACAGAGATTATCAATATAATTTTTTATCGTGAATATTTTACAAAAATTATCTCGTAATAAATTATGCTAATGGTTTTATAAATGCGTTTAAAAATTAATAAATGTAAAAAATCTTAACACCACTGCACAGTTATGTACCGAAATATGACTATATTCTAAAACATTAGAGCGAGAGGTTTAAAATAATACTATTTTATGTAACAAAAATACTTCATGCAGTCATCAAATGTTTAAAATAACTATAAAGGATAATAAGGCTTCAAAAGTATATAAATAGATCATCTACAACGTTTAAGGAGTGTCCAGGATCATGGTTTGAATATACAATAAAAACTCAATTTTGACCTTCGACGAGCATGTCCCCCCTTAAGTAATAAGACCCATTTACACACGTATACTTTAAAAGCGAATATTCATAAAATATTTAATCGAAAATATTAATATAAAAATAGCTTCATAGTGGTATTATTACAACCCTTATAAAACGTTAATAATTGGCACTATAAATGTAGAAGAAATTCTTTTCCTAGCCAAAATAAATTATAAGAAAGCTAATATTTTAATTAGCTGAAAATCAATTCGCATTGCATATTCATTTGTAGTAGCAAATTTAGCACTGATATCAAATTTAATTAATTTGTCAAGAACCGGAAGTATTTTAATTCAAAACAGCTTTTGGTTTCGCAATTTCGAGTGATGATTCTCTATCATGATTCTCTATCAATGTGGAATCAATCGGAATAGATTTGATGATGCCACTAGAGATATCTTTTATATTATTATAATTTTTAATATTAAGAAAACGTATGCACTTAGGAAAATGCTCAAGGAATAAAGCTCACAACTCATCTTGTTATCTATTAAACTACCTACATATTTATTTTAATACCAAATAATAACGTTATTATAAAACACAATAGCATAGTATTATTTTTTGTACCTACATAATATATATCAGTATAATTCATTTTCGTTGAATAAAACTTTTTTTAATAACCAAATAATCTTTTATTACGTAATTATATTATTAGGTAGGTAATTGAAACCAATTAATAAAAAAATAAATGAAAATAATGGCAATTACCGGAAGTACCCGACCTGACTTATAGATAGCAGTTGTTGTTTAAAAATAATGACCATGATAGAAAGTACCAACCTTATAAAGCCTATGTTCGAAGTTTGACGATGCTACGCTGTTCAGTAATTATTTGTCAACCATCAACAGTGAGCGCTCTCAGTGAATTTGTAAACATGGAAAAAATTTGTCATAGTTATGTGATACAGTACTTTCATTTGAAAAGCTTCAGTCCAACTGATATCAAAGCTGCGCTAGATTCTACTCTGGGGGTGTCTGTTCCTTTGTTTACAACTGTAACATATTGGGTGACTGAGTTTAAGCGAGGCTGTACGAGCTGCCAAGACGAACATCTCAGTGGTCGACCAAATGAGGTGACCATGCCAGAACTGGTGACGAAAATCCACAAAATGGTATTGGATGAACGTCGACAGAAATTGCGTGAGCTAGTAGACAAGGTAGGCATTTCAAAAAGTGCTATACATCACATATTGACTAAAATTTGGACATGAGAGAGCTGTGCGCAAGGTGGGTGCCGCGATTACTCACTTTCGACCATGTCCGATCCTAATAGGATCATATGGGCTTCCACAGAGTAGAGGTTTGTATTGACAGATTTTGTTTTTTACGAGAAATGGATGTCTGCCACTTGCTCAACCTATTAGGTCCATACCGTGACTCACACACAAATTGAAAAACAATATGTGTAAGTACTTGCCAGACCAAGGATTCGAACCTGGGACCCACGGCGTGATAGTCCAACGCTTAAACCAAGCGGCCACCGTGGGTGTTATTAGTGCGATTACTCACAATGGAACAAAAACAGCATCGTGAGGATGTTTCAATCGAATGTTTGGCGAAGTTTCACAACAATAAAGCAGAGTTTTTGCGTCTATTCATAACCATGGATGAAACATGGGTCCATCACTTCACACCTGAGACGAAGGAACAGTCGAAACAATCGACTGGAAGGGGAGAAACGGCTCCAAAGAAGGCGAAGACAGTTCCATCTGCAGGCAAGGTCATGGCGTCAGTTTTTTGGGATACGCGTGGGCAGTGGCGCACCCAGGATTTAATATTGGGGGGGGGCCCAAGGAGGAGAATGTAAATTAGTCCTATAGGCTCTTTTTCTTCTTTACAGCCTAATTTGTCGTTTATCGGTCTTTTGTCTATTGCACTCGGTATACCTACACCATGGTCCCCACATCCTGAAGCGGGCCCTCGCGCTAGGATATTTGGAGGGCCCCCTACCTACCGCTAAGATTAAAGGCAGTGTGAAAAACTACATTAATGTTTTTCAAATTGTGTTTTAGTTCAAATTAAGGGTAATTACACAGTGAGTTATTGGCGATTTTTAATATATCTACTTTAATAATGGAGCTGTCGAGTATTGACACCATAGACTATAGATTGACACATAATAATCAAAAAATATATTCCACAATTATATAAGTAATTGAAAATGTTCATGGCCATGAAGTATAATAGCGCCGCAGGCGACTTTTTTACTATTAAAGCTAATTTATGATGTGTGTTTATCTCACTTATCTGGTCAACCCGACACGCCGGGCCCCCCACAGCCCGGGCCCCCAGACTACAGCCCTGTCAGCCATGACCTACACCACTCCGGAATTCGGGTGGACACCGAGAATTTTTTGACAGTTCCATTAGGGATTGGGTTTCCAAAAAAACCTGACATTAGTGTTTCGAAATTTTTGTGTTAGAAATTAAAATCTAAGAATTTTTTATAAAAAGGGTGCTGGAGAATTATTACAAATCATTTTTTTATTTATCTAAGTCCAAAGGTATAGTTTATTGGCTTTCAATTTCAATGTTTAAAATCATTCTGATAATTTTCATTTTTGGGGGGTGCCAGGGTCCCTTGCCCCCCTCCCCCCCCCTAGGTGCGCCACTGCGCGTGGGGTAATTTTCATTGATTATCTTCAGAAAGGAAAATTAGTCAACGGCGTATATTATGCAAACTTATTGCAGCGTTTGAATGATGAAATCAAGAAAAAACAACCGCATTTGGCGAAAAAGAAAGTTTCGTTTCATCAGTTTACACATCCGTTATCGCGATGGCCAAAATCAATGAGTTAAAGTTAGAATTGCTTCCTCACGCACTTTATTCGCCAGATTTAGCCCCCTCGGAATATTTTCTGCTTCCAAACTTGAAAAAATGGCTCGGTGGTATAAAATTTGCCAACAGTGAAGAGGTGGAGTCTGCGGTAGATGGCTATTTTGAGGAGCTCAACGATTCTCACTATAAACAGGGTATCGAAGCTATTGAACATCACTGGGAAAACTGTATCGACCTAAAAGAAGACTACGTAAAAAATAAAAATATTTTTTTCCAAATTTTTTGTGTTTTCTTTGTGAGGTCGGGTACTTCTGGGACTACCCTCGTACATACAAAAATGGTGTAAGTCATTAAAATAAAATATTTTAGAAAAAACGTTAAAAGCAGAAGTGTTGTAAGTAATTCATTTTGACAGTAAATAAATGATACATTTTCCAATGTATTCAGGTAAAAATAGTCACTATTAGTTAAAGATGCTTTTAATGAGTAGATTGTGCAAAGGGCATCAAATTATCTCTATTACACCAAGCTTTACAAAGTTTCTACTAAAACCCCAATTTCTGGAAATCGACCTGTTTTGACTTACACCACTTCAGCTTTCAAAGGCTCAATTTGCATATGGTGCTGGTTAGTTTTTAAAAATCAATTAAACCCTGCCTACCCAAACCATAATAGCTTAGGTATGCTATGGGCGATTCTACAAAAATATTGCACACCTTTTCAGTTAAACTTATAGGTTTTCGTTGAATTAAAAATACATAATACTACTGTTGGTGTCGGTCAGTTTTTTAAAATTCAGCCCTGCCAAAACCAAACCATAATTGATAAAAAAATATTCTTCCATCTATAAGATATCTAAAATGATGCATGGCTTAATGGCTTAATTATAGATATTTTATAGATAAACAAATATATTATTATTTAGTATTATCTACTATGGCTTGGATTAGGCAGGGCCTAGTTGATTTTTTAAAATTAAGAAACACTATCTATCTACACATTGTTGCCTTACTTCAATGAATACAAATATGTAGGTATGACTGACAAAGTTTAATGTGTTCTATTTATGTCAGATCTTAACAGTCTACCTCCACCTTCGCCACTGGCTATACTGCCCTTCCAAGGAAGAAGGCAGTATCTGACAAAATTTGTGAAATTGAGTTATGAATGCCATCCGCTAGGTAATTTTGAAAGCTATATAGTATTCTGTTCACTTTAAAATCAGTATTATCACTAAAATACCGTTAAAATCCTTAGCGAAAAAATAGACATCCTATAATCCTACATCCTACATTTTTTTAGCAAAAAGGCAGTAATTGCACCTATTCATTGCAGTAACTTCTTGTTTATTATTACTTTGTTTGTATTTTAACATCCTACTAATAAAAATAACCACCGTTTTTTTATTATTTCACAGTACTAAAGTTTGAGAAAAAACACATTATGTCATTTATCTCGAAAGTGTGTGAGAGTCAGTTACTGCCTTCTTCCTTAGAAGGGTAGTATATTAAAGGTCGCTAGAGAATATAATCAAAAAATCTCGTCTCGGAAAATACATCGAGACATTCCAAAAAACATTGATTCTCGTTCCTCGAAATTTAATGAAATTTTGAAATTCTTATTTCTCGAGAAATTATAAATGAGATTCTCGAGAATTCGAGATTTGTTCACCATACGTGTACGTTGAACATTCAATCCGTGAGTATACAATATAAATGTATACAAAAAACGTGAAAATGCCGGCTACTGATTATGATAGGTACCTCGGACAGTCCGGTGTTAAATCGACCAGTAAGACCCCGACAATTGCAGAACGGAATAGTGGGTCCCGGGCATAATTTAAGTAGGTATAATTTGTCATAAAAATAAAAACCTGTTAATACAACTTCCACTCTGTGAAGGACCAAATGATCCTCTTAGGATCAGACATGGTAATCTAATCAAATGTTAAGCCTTAAGAAATTAATAAAATAGCATCTGACGGAACGTGTCCATTGGACGTCCTACATTTACTCCTAGATTGTCCAATTGTTAGCAAGGAGCGGCACAACCTGAACTTTTTATTATAGATGGCAGATGTGGACATTCAAGACCTTCCGGAGACCATGGCAAACGAGACCGGAAGAGATATACTTTTTAATTTCTGTATTGATGTAATAAAAAGAATCAAAATAATAAATGGTGACATGTAATGATGATTCATGCCTTTCAGATCCAGTGACTGCAATCATATAAGATAGGATAAGTATATACTCAGAATATCAGTCCTATGTGACATTTCTTTTACCACGGGAAAAACTCGGCTATAAATGGCAGTTCTCAGTTCTCAATGAATACGCCAAAATATTCATCAGAATCACCACCGCCTGGCGGTTTCATGGGCTCTGGGCGGTTTCAAATTAGAAATACCCGATGCGGGTAAATGAATGGTTTTCAATAAGGCGTCTTTCTCAGCCGGTACAATTTTCATTTAACTAGCATCAAGTAGGGTAGTTTGCGTGCCAAAGTCCTTAAAGACAAGTATATAAGTACTTCGATAGTAAATGCGAGGTATCCATAAAGGCATCTAGAGAAAAAAAATAGCATAATATTGAAATCTTGAGAATAACGAGAAATCACAAGATGATGAATAGAGCCAAATGGATATTAAAAATACGGTCCGAATTAAATTATATTTGGTGCCCTTCGACTATAAAATTGGCCAGGCCTGTCGTAAGTCACCTCTATTGAACTTATAATGAGCAATAATAATTTCAATAAATCACCCAGATACGTAATTATTTGAACATGAAAAAAATGTCTTCCTCTATTACCCCGCGTTGTCTATTGATTGGCACCTTCTCGGATGTGTCACTGCGAGCCATCCCGGTTGACGGCGCGCCCACCTTAACGCCTCCGCCAGTCGCTGCAGTTACACGGTGTTCATAAAAAAAAATCGTTTAAATTACAATTTTAAATAATTACCTACGTATAATATTCAAGTGTTAAATGTGGCTGAAGATTTGAAGACACCCAACCATCACTGGCATGGCCCCCACAAGGGTGAGGCTGATAAGACTCTAGCCTGGGGGGCCGGGCTTACAGGGGGGGGGCTTGGTATGTGTGTGAATATGTATATATAATCGATTCAGAAGTGCCCATGATGAATTAATTAAAAATCAAATTTTAATATATATTTTGAATTATTTACCAACTTAACATTCACAAAATTTATTTATTTATTGATATATAATTTTACTCATAAATAATACTTACATAAATATAGCCTCAAATCTTGATACACACTCTTTACAATGAAAAATAAATATACACTCCAATATAAATAAAGTTTTATGAATATAAATTAACAGTGTAGAATGTTAGGCTCGGCCGTAGTGATTTGGCGGGCGCGGCGCGGCTGCGTCTTGCGAAACTCAAACGTATAACCGTGTGTATTATGCCCCAAAAAAGACACTGTCTACGATCATTTTACACACGGTTATACGTTTGAGTTTCGCAAGACGCCGCCGCGCCGCCCCACGCGACCACTACGTTCTTGCACTTAGTCTCCAGAAATTTGTTTATAAACATATATATTATTTATTATGATACAATATTGGTTATGTTTACAACACGTGCTGTTTACTTGGTTGTATTGAACGACGAACTAAATGGCACTATGCGCATGCGCGTGTACCCCTGAGACCGAAATGAATATGATCATAATAATAAACTATATGTTGCATCGGCGCGCGCAACTTCCGTCACACGCCAAAAATACACTCTGATCTGTTTTCCCAAACGCGCCAAAAGAAGTATAACTTCAAAAATCTTTTTGAAAAAAGGCAGGAATCGAACCTGCATCTCTTGGGTTTACGCCCCGTGCGGATTGTCCACAATGCTACAAGTTGACATACTAATTACGACAAATTTTAACTATTGGCCCTTAATACGCTCATCAGCACTCATCCAAATCAAGCTACTTTTGGCAATTGGTTTTTGTTTATTAAATCAAAGTAGGTACCTACTACTTTAATTACTAACCGACGTCACGGATTTCTCCAATATTTTATGTTGTAACTTACTCGAACTTGCTAACAATTTGTAGTTAACTATTTCTTTTATTCAATGAATAATTCACAAGATTTAAGAATGTACCATTCTAATTATTGAACGTTTCAATATATTTTTCAAAATGAGTCGTACCTATAGTAAGTAAAAGTAGAACTGTCGCAAATATATCGAAATTTAACTAAGAATGCCAAATTATTCTTCTGACCATGATGTACGACTAGCATTATAATATTCGAATCAAACTCATATCTGTGTGGTATAAAATTGTGATGGAAAATAGGGCTTGGTATCAGAATAATTAGAACCGTTCAATACTTTGGAAACAAAAGTAGAACTGTTGAATTTGAATTGAATTTCTAATTTCTAAATGTAGAAACATATTTCATGCTATTATAACACTAAAAAACCCAAAAAAACGTTTTTCGTCATTTTCTCGAAATGATGAATAACGCACAGATCTACTTTTGATACTATACGACTCAAATTATGTATGTTCGATATCTTTATTTAATTTATGGCCTATGTCGATAATATAAAATAAATTTTGCGATCATGCTGTATCTATTATGTTATGTCCACTTCTTATTACTGCGGTCATCCGGGTTAATTCAATTTCAGTTATTACTTGAATTACGAGTTTTGTCTCGTCCATTGAATTTATAGGTAGGTACTTGAACAGTTTCAATTTTCTAGAATCCAATAGTAAACCTTATACATCGGTGGGTATGTCTATAATGCTTAGGTACATGTCAATTGTGCGTAAAACTTTTCACCGTGGCACAGTTCGCCGTGAGCAATTTTATTAGATTCAATATGAACATTAATTCAATTCTCATAGGCCATAGCTGATTTTGGCAAAATTCATCAATTATTCAAGAATGAAAGCCTAACCTAACCTAACCTAACAAATAGTCCAGTACATCAGCTATTTTCAAAATCTGTTTGCTGCTGGCTTCCTGTAAAGCAATGGTTTCCAAAACAACGCCTCCCTTTAAAAAAAATAATCTTGGCGCCTCCCCCCCATCATTAAAATATAGTCAAAAATGTACTAATAATACAAAAATGAAAAGAAAAAAAATAAACAAGGTTTTACCATGTACTTACATTATATTCATTTTAAATTAATTTGTTTTTCATGCGATGAATGTGATTGTTTATTAACACAATCAATTTCAATAGTAGTCAATCTAAATTCATCATCGTTCATTGACAAATGGATTCTATCATGGGCCCGCCGCCCCACATCCTGAAGTGGCCCCCCCAGGTCAGAATCTTTAGCGGGCCCACCAACCTATCGCTGAGGTTAAGGGTAGTGTTTCAATTATTCACGGGAGTTATCATTTAAGTATATATTATTATCATTCATCATATAGGTATTACATCAAATTGCAATTTTTTTTACTATTAATAAAATAATGTGATAGGTACATTAGTAAACTAACCAAGAACTCAGGAAATAGATTTTTGTTTGCTCCAATATATCTGGCGCATAAATCATTTAAAAGTGGAAATATGGCGAACTTATTTTATTTGTAATTTTGATTTCCAAAGCTCCAATTTTTTATGAATGCCTTCACTTTGTCTTTTTAAATCAGTGAATGCATTAGTGGTCCTTGCATTGATTTATTCACTCATTTTTTTTTAAATTTCAACCAAATAGACAAGTGTAACAACAAAATTATCGTTCCTAATTTGCAAACTGCAAACCTGTGGCTACATTAATTGTGTTAAACTGTTCGCGCCTCCCTTTACAACACTCCGCGCCTCCCAGTTTGGAAATCGCTGCTGTAAAGTGTAAACCGACAAGAACCGTGTTTTATTTAGACATGCATTTTATGTCAGTAGGTACTATACGACCCAAAGAGGTTGGACGGTATTTAATATACAGCCATATATTTCCGATACAACATTTCACGATGAAGTGTGATACGGCGAACTGCATACGTGCAAGTTTCCGGACATGGTCTATAATAGGTATTAGCGTTGCCAGACGTCCCGATTTTTGCGGGACGTCCTGCTTTTTAAGCAAAAATAGATTGCCACCAGCTAAATTCATGATTATTCAATAAATAGGTAGGTACAAATAAGACGTTTAGGTTAAGACAAATGAACGCGATGCATACGTGTTTACACACTAATTTCATTTATTTTAAGCATACTAACATCTAATTATTATACCGAACGGGTATTTTCTCATGTGAATTTAAAATAGTCAGATGCAAGAAACAGATGTTCTATACGACTGGTTGGGAACCAGTATTCAGCTATCATCATCATCGTCAGCCGCGGTCAATCCACTGCTGGATGAAGGCCTCCCCAAGCTTCTTCCAACTATTTCGGTCCTGTGTCGTTCGCTGCCATGTATTTCCGCCGAACTTTATCAGTTCGTCAATCCAGCGGCTTTTAGGGCGACCCCGTCTCGTGCCCCTTGGGTACCATTGGATGACTGTCCAGCGGCCGTCCTTTCGGCGAGCAATGTGCCCCGCCCATCTCCATTTCAGCTGTTTGGCAACGTCTATTACATCGCGTACTCCTGTCTGTTTCCTAACCCATTCGTTTCTTTCGCGTGATGCCCAACATACACCTCTCCATGCCTCGCTGTGCGACTCTAGCCTTTGGATATCTCTCGTGTTGAGGGTCCACGTCTCGCAGCCATACGTGAGCACGGACAGCACACATTGATTGAACACCCTAATATACTATATATAGACATAATGGTAGGTCATTCTTGAAGATACTATTCAGACGTCCGAAAGCACTCCATCCCAGCTTTGTTCTGCGAGCAATTTCATCGTGCATGCTTCCGTCTATGGGCACCTGCTGTCTGAGATAGACGTAGCTGCTGAATTGCTCGAGTTGGGTGCAGCGACGTCACTAGAAAAAAGGCCTCCCCATTTTTTATACAGTATTTTTTATCATCCTTTCGTGACTCCAATATCGAAGAATTACCAACTAAATATTATAGGTACCACTAAGACATACAAAGTTAAATTTATCCTCAAAAGTGGAGATTTTTTGACGTTGGTAATATAGTGGCTTCATGCATTTTTGCGTTAAGTCAGACTGTTATTATTCGAAAATCTGTACGTCTCGTTTATGGTCACCAAGCACGTCGAAAGGCAACGGAAGTAAACTAGAGATCGTGAACCCGATAAAATAATTACAATCCTATTAAACCTTTTAATGTTAATTAATACATTTTGTGTCCAACCAGTGAGCTGATTTTTTTAATGGAAAGATATTTTCGTAATTAAGCTTAGGTAGGTACTTAGTTATTTCTATATATACCAAATGATTCTCCTCGATTTTCCGCCCTTCGAGTAACTGCCGCCCCAAGCGACGCTCAATCTGCCTACCCTCACGGGACGTCACTGGTTGGGTGCCATTAATACAGATAATCGCAGGGTCCGAAAAGCAGTTCTTCATCACTTTTGTCTTTGAGACATCTGTTCTATAAATAAAATAAGTCGCTAATATGTGTCAGTCTGTTGTAATTAAGACTTGTACCTAAATACCTACACGTTATCTCCCATACAGTAAACAAAACGAGAGCAACGCCCTGGTTCTAGCTATAGAGGCATATTCACATACGGATAAATTTCCCAAAATATTTTGGGGAAAAGGCCGCTCTATTTTAATTATGAATAAATTTGACATAAACTAGTGATGATGAGTCAGGAATTGATTAATTCATATCTAGGCGATGGCCAGTCCGGTCTAGCGTTCAATTCTGAAACACTAGCCCAGCGATGACGAACCTTTTCCAGTAGCTGAGTCGACATTTAATTTGAAATTTAGTATTCGAACGCAGAGGTTGGAGCGGACTACCGCCATCTTTAGATTAATAAAGCCTGAGCATAACTTTTTGCACAAGCAACGAGTGGTCCAGTGACCTCTAGACAAAATGCCGCCCCATAGCAACACCAAAATGCCGCCCCATTTTTTATACAGTATTTTTTATCATTATTTCATGACTCCAATATCAAAGAAGTGTGTTGTATGGATAAATTACTAACAAAATATATACCACTAAATTTAACTTAAGTGACATACTTCAATAGACAATATTGCGTTTTCAGATACATTTAAATATACACCTGACCTTTCAGAACTCGCGAATGACGTGCAAAAATATTTGGATAAATTAATTAGGTAAGTATGTACCCACCTATAATTCAAATATAATTCGAAAATATGCACATGTCATTGATAGTCATGTAGAATGTGACGTCCAAGGACAACGGAAGTAAACTAGACATCGTTAAACCTTTTATGTTAATTAATACATTTTGTTTCCAACCAGCGAGCCCAATCTTTTAATGGAAAGATATTTCCGTTATTACTAAGTTTAGATACCTTCCTATATATACCTAATGATTCTCCTCGATTTGCCGCCCTTCGAGTAACTGCCGCCCTCAAGCAACGCTCAATCTGCCTACCCCCACGGGACGTCGCTGGAGTGGTCCACTGCCATACTATTTATTGATAACGTACTTGCAATTAGAGTTTGGTATTCTATAATGACTGAAGAGTATAAAATATGTTATTTGTTATTGTCGTTTAGAATCGACTGTCACATTGACAAACGTCCTAGTGTATTATGATATTATTATACACAGAATATGTTTACTTACTTTGATCGTCACTTCCAAATATTATTAATAACACATAACCACTAAATCAGATGAACTCCAAGGTCTCCAAGATACGTTAAAATAATCTGAAAGAAATCTGAAACTAAGAATACTCCGACATGACAGACGCGTCAGTATGAGCACTCTATAGACAATGACAGGTCATCCATAGACAACGGGAGGGGCGAAAAGTAGGACCAGTAGTGTAATGTATAGACTTCCTTCTTCAGTGGGCAATGAGCGGACCGTTTTTTGAGTTACTCCGCTCCGGGGTCTGCTCCGCTCAGTGTAAAAAGTTTCATGGAAGGCGGCCGTGCACAAACCGCGGCTGGATATACATGGCAGGTGGAGATGGTGTAATTCAAGTCAGGTAGGTATTAAGTATAATACCTATGTATAACAATGTTAAAATTTAAAAAAATAAATAGTTAAGGTTTATTATTCGCCATTTTCATTATTAATTCTATTAAACAAAATCGAAGACAGCAAATCGTCTTTCATTACCTGCCTATTCTATCAAAAAATGACGTTATTTATCACTCGGCAGTGTTAACGGCCCACATGCGCCACGTATGGCAAAATGGAGTTTTATGGTATTTTCAGAGCATAAGCCAGGACATTCCTTAAACGTTATAGATAATCTATTTATATAATTTTGAAGCCATGTTATCCTTTACATTAATTATTTTATACATTTGATGACTGCATAAAGTATTTTTATTACATAAAATAGTATTCTTTTAAACCTCTCGATCTAATGTTTTAGAATATAGTCATATTTCAGTACATCCATGTTAAGATTTTTTACATTTATTAATTTTTAAACGCATTTATAAAACGATTAGTAACAATTACAAGATAAAAAGAACTTTTTATATACCACGTTTTTAAATTTTCTGTTGAATCATATAAACTTGACAATTCTATGTATTAATAATTTAGGACAAATAATGAGGCAATTGTCAACAAATCACTTTTTTGCTATTTTGCAACAAACAAACAAACAAACAAACAAACAAACAAAAATATAGAATACTGAAATGTCATTTTGATTTCCATAGTAACGCACGTATATATTAATAATTTAGTTGCTAGGACCTGGCATTGGATTGGCAACCAATAATAGTGGATTGGATTACGGATTTCTTCCGAAATAACTTTTCATACAAAACAGAATTAACTGAAAATGAATTCAATTCTACTTAAAGATGGCTATAAGTATTAAAAGAATGCATTGGCATCGTGTTCTGATATATTCTAAAAGTTTCAAATGTCTAGCTAGTCGGGAAGTTAGTTAAAATCGATTGCAAGATTTGTACTAGATAAACAACCATCGGACAAACAAGAATAAGAGCTAAGAAAAACGTGGTAAAATTAATGTTTACTTTATATAGTGAAACATTTACGATAAAAAAATATATTAATTGTAATCTCTGTGATCCCAAATTTGACAAGAATTAGGCATTTTATTATTCAAAAAATGGGCACGATTAACACATTTGAAGATAATTCTAAAGATAGGTACTAATTACAAGCTATGTCTTTGACCATTCAAATGTGATAAACATCCTACTAATAATGATTGTTTTATAATAATTATTGACCTAAGAATAAGGTAGTATTTTTTGAAATACGCCATTTCTTTTGCTGGAATGAAATGCCATTAGAAATGGCGTATTTCAAAAAAATACCACCTAACGGTTCGTCTTAGGTAAGCGCGTTCGGCTGCGCGTTGGGCGGCGCGCGCAACTCAAACGTATAACCGTATAACCAAAAAAAGACTTTGTCTACGAACATTTTCACACACGGTTATACGTTTGAGTTGCGCGCGCCGATCAACGCTTCGCCGACTTCGCCCACGTAAGACGCCCAGTAAGCAGTGCATGGCCTGTCTACCCTACGGGATGTAACTGTAATTTTAGCGCAGAACAGATTAATAAGATAGAAATGCCAGTGGCCATGAATCAAGGCTTTATTACTTTATGACGGTCAGGCCTTAAGATGCATGCATTAGGTACAAAACGTGTTGAGTATCTTCAAATATTAACAATATTGAATGCGCGTTTCGTTCACGTGTCAAAATTTAATGCATATTATGATACAGAAATAACTTATCCCGTATTTCTCCACACTCGAGAATCAAACTTTTAGCCAGATCTCACATCAAAACTCGTCTCGCCTGCAACGTATCGAAAATGTCATCGTTATTCACAAAACACACGTTGCCAAATGGAGCTCCGCAGATTGGTCGAAAGCGACTTTTTAGTTTGAAAAAATATCTACTGTTGCAATCGACAAGTTGCATGCTTCTCGGGCTGCGAGCTGAAGACGCCAGAACGCATACGAACACCTACGAATTGGTCATTCCTATACCGGCTCACTGATCACCGCATTTAAATATCTGTACGTTTCGAAGGTCACGTGCGACTACTGCTAGGTAGATGTGCGCGGTCTTCATATGCAACACCCGATTGACCTTCTTGGACAGTTTGATTTATGGCTGTGCGGCAGACGAGGCGAGTTTAGATGTGAGAGCTGGCTTACAGTTTCACCCAGAAGGCAACCCGCTTCCTATTATTTTTATGTTCCCTTCACTCTAGTCATAGTCCAAATACTTGCCATTTTGCAATTGTCACTCGAGTCTCGGGTTCACTATCGCTGCACCAACCTAGTAAAGGATAGATACTAATCATGATTATTGCCGTAAGGTCAGAAGATGAGGTCAATTTTATGAATAATTAATTAAAACAGGTCACGTTGAGTGTCTTAATTATAAATGTAAGACAAATTGTCAGATGATGTAATTACGACATTCTGAGACAATGTTTTTCGAATTCCATGAAAGGATAGACCAAATAGACCAGCGGTTGTCAAAACTTTACATTTCAGAGCGTCTCAAAAAAAAACCACGGCCCCAATCCCCACATTTTGGATCCGGACGTGGGTTAGTGTGCAGATATTGCACGTCGGTCAATTGGTATATTGTCCGGAATTAATATGGTTAGATATTACTAGCGCTAGAAATGGAAAATTATACTAACCGGAGCGCTCGATAATTTTTAGAGACTATTAACACATACGTTACAGTTCCCACCACCACCCGTCATATATGCATGGTCGCTTTCTATGATGCTTTAAACGTGTCTGAAAGAAGTGATTTTAAGTGCTCATTCCGTCCCGAGACGGAGCCGCATGGGACTGATGCTGCAACCATGCACCGTAGTGCTTAAAGAAGAAAGTTAAGAAAGATTTTTTTTGTTTTTTGGACTGGCTCTTCAGTCCGCTGACGTTAAGCGCTTTGTGTACCCGCATACTGAGTGTCACGAATTGAAATGGATGAGTCTACAGAAGAGTCGGAGGATCTAATTTTATGTGTATTATGTACAAATAAGTGGTTTATTTTTTTGTTATATAAGTACCTACAGTCTTTAAACTTGTGGCATGCAAATGTTGTCAGCGCCGCAGGCGAAAACAGGTTTTCCGACACCGCATAAATATAATATTTTACCATAAGTTCGACAAGTTTCGTATTAAATTTCAAATATGTATTGATAGGTATGGGTTTACGTACGGTGTTGATTTATACTTTTCCACTTATTAAAAACATGGATTCAGGGACATTAAGTATTACGTAAGTATATTTCGCTTGACAAGTAACAATTAATTATTAACAACATTTGTAACCGCACCGTGTATTTTAGAGGCGACGTTCAAGGCTCGGGGTTAGGTTACCGACTGACCGTACCTACTCTCGATCCTTCGTCCGCCCAGAAACAGATAACGGTAACTTTCTTTTTGTTTGTTTCGCTGTGCATCCTGGTCTAGCCTTGACTCATTTATAGTTACAATAATATCTGTACCTCAGAGGCAGACGGATGCAAATCCAAATACCCAATTGTTCAGGAGAGCCAAAAAACAATTTTTATTTTAAACAAATACTCATAACTTCTAAGAAAATATACATCATTATTTTTTTTATTCTAATTCAATTAAAGTACTTCTGGAATATGTTAGAAAGGAATAAATATAATACAATTTTATATCTAAAAAAAATAAAATAAAAAACCTAGTGTGGATTTGCATCCTTCTGCCTCTAAAGATATTTTGTTAATGTGGATTTGTATCTTATTTACCTAGCCAAAATAAAACAATTTATAAGTTAAAAAAATTTATAGGTATTAATATAACAATTTAAAAAAAAATTTTAAATTTTATTATGTCATCATCATCATCACCAGCCTGAATCTATTCACTGCTGGATGAAGGCCTCGCTAATCTCCAAGCTGATTCCACTTCTCTCGTTCCTGTGCGTTGCGTTGTCAAGTTTTTCCGCAGAACTTTATCATTTCATCGATCTAGCGACCTCTAGGTCTCCCTTGCGGATGTTTTTTACCTCTTGGATATACCACTGGATGACTAAATTTGTCCAACGATTGTCCTTTCTTCGAGCCATGTTCCAGCCCATTTCCATTTGAGGTTTTTAGCAAACTCTATCACATCATTAATCCTTGTCTGTTCCCTTATCCACTCATTCCCTTTTTTGTCCGTTTGCGTTATGCCCAGCATGCACCTTTCCATACCACGTTGTGCTACTCTAAGTTTCTGGATCTCTCTTTTACTTAGGCTCAATGTTTCACACGCATGTGGTTACGGGAAGTACACACTGGTTGAACACTTTGCACTTTAGGCATTTTCGAAGAAATTATTCAGGCGGCCAAAAGCACTCCAGCCTAGCTTTACTCTGCGAACAATTTCATCAAATATACATCCATCTATAGACACTTATTGTGCCAGATAGATGTAGTTTTTCACCTGCTCGAGCTGAATGCCATTGATGAGGATCTCTTTTTGGCCCGAAAAGCAGTTTAACATTACTTTATTCTTTTATACATTTATTTTCAAGCCTACTTTGTTGCTTACTCCAGCGAGTTACTGCATTCTGCTTTGGAGGCCTTCTGAGTCTTGCAAACTACTATTTATTGTTATCGGCAAAGCGTAGATGACTCACGTATTCACCATTTATGGGGACCCGTGTCATTCCAGTCAAGTTGTCTAAATAAGTCTTCAAATGTAGCTGTAAATAGTTTAGGTGAGATTGTATCACCTTGTCGGACTCCTTTGCTGATAGGAAATGCGCGATGGTTTATGGAGATGTTGTTGCGCTACTGTATATATTATTGAAAATATTCATATAGCGCCCGGGGATTCCTGGATTTCTGAGTGCATCGAGTATTGAAAATTTCTTTATGGAATCGAACGCTTTCTCATAGTCTATAAAACCCATGGATAGCGGCAGCTTGTATTCCTGTTACCGCTCTGATTTCTCTGATGACTTGGATAATATGGTCCATAGTGCTGTATCCTCCTCTAAAGCTCGTTCTCCTGGCTGGTTCTCGTCTAGTACATATTGCAGACGGTTTGAGAGAATTTTATGTTAGTGGATTATTGGATTTGCATCCTTCTGCCTCTAAGGTAGGTATGGCACTTGCATCTTTATTCTATGCATATCTTGGACTAGGACTTTAATCTCTCTGCCACTAATAGATAAAGCCTTTGGCATGACGATTCTTAAAAAAACGCATTTTCCCCAAAAACGGAGTTGCATCCGTCTGCCTCTGAGGTACAGATATTATCATTATATTCCCAACTCTGTCGATTGGAGGATTTTTGATGGGGGATTTAGGCATTATGATATTTGGTATTCAGTATGTACATGGAATAAGTGAATGTAATAATTACTTTTTAATAATTCGCGAACTGGGATGCAATATCTCATTTTTCCACGAGACGGAGCTGCGTTCCGGTCCATTTCAAGCACTGGACGTTACCATAAATATAACAAAGTCACGGGTGTGATGTTACGTGCAAATAAGGTTTCAACAGATATTGGTAATGTGCAGGTATCGCATGCATCGGAGTGAGGCATGGGGTATGAGACGTAGCCAGACGCTGCGCCTACGCACAAGAATTCCGCCTGATATTAGTTAGTTTAGTGTGCATTATTTATGTTAGACCCAGCCTACCCCTACTGCGCTACACCACTGTTCCCAACCATTTTTATGTCGCGACTCCATTGTAGTGAGTAGCTAAGTAATCTGCGACCCCCGCCACATTAGCATAGTAGAGTGAGGAATATTCATAAAATAAATCTTTAGATTTGAATATCAGTTAATAATTATTATCAATTGTCATAATTTTTTTCTCACTTTACCTATGTTATTCACCTGCAAAATATGAATTGGCAATCATCACATTTGCTTTGATGTTACAGTTTTTACAATCTAACCGTGATCAATGGTTTGGAAACTAAGGAAGCGCCCAGTTTCATGTATTTTTGTTACCTATATGATGGCCAAAGATTGCACTTTAAAGAACGCCAAAAACCGTCAATATGTATGATCAAAAATTAGGATGAATTTCAAAATCCGTTAAAATTGTCAGTGTGCTTTTCAAATACCCCTGAAATGGATAAACAATCCAATCGCGCTGGCGCGAATCCAGTGGTTAGAGGTTCAAGACCTGTCGGATGTATTTTTTTCAAAAAAAGGTCTTTTCTGGTAGGTATATATCTGAGGTGTTTTTAAATTATGTATGTTCAATAAATTTTATGTTGTTAACATAATTTTTATTGATAATTTTAGTTACTTCGACTATTTTTTGAATAAATATATTTTTAACTTTTACCAACCACATTTATTTTTTCTCCAATAAAAATAACCACAAGACGCCTTTGGCAATTTCTTCATGCATTGCTATATAATATGTGAGTTTCAGAACCCCCTAAAATGATAAGCAAGTTTCAAAGTCCCATAAAATGAAAATTATTTGATTTTTAATTAATTCTCAGTGAAATATGCTAAAAAAGGTGAGTAAAAGATATTAAACAAAATACTCTTTAGAATGTATGAATCAAATAATAAATACATAAAGTTTACATATTTAATAAATGAGTTTTGCTCAGTCTTCTCAAAACTACGTAAAATCATTTTAGGCTGTTTTGAAACTAGACGCTTCATTATTGTCTGTTTTACTTACTTACTCAGATATATTTTATGAGTACAATAATTTTTTCAAACAAAGAAAATGTAGCTAAAAATAATGGGCTGTAAATCAAAATTGCGCCGTAATTTAAAATGCAAATTATAGCATTATGGGCGAACACACGGCACTGCAGTTCGAGTTGGTCTTTCTTGATTTCAAATGAATCTGATTAGTAAACTGGCAGTGTCATGTCTCCGAGTCCTAAACCGTAAACACTATAAGTGAGGCAGGTGTGTTACAAAGTTTGTAATGTATCAAAATTCATTCAACTCGGATTCCATCCAAAATTAGAACTGTACCTTGAACAAAATTGGGGGTTCTAATAGCTCTGATTACAACCTTGATAAGGCTTGCCCCTGCTGTCATTCATATTGCACTGTCCGTGGGATTCATGGTGGTTTTGTCATGAATCCTGTAATGATGTACATATAGGTGAAATTACACTGCCAGATTCTCATGCCAATTGTCTGCCCCGATTGTGAAATGTCACTTTAGATAGTTCAGTGGAGTCGAAGACAAAATAGAATAATTCCTATGGATTGTTCACGGCTCAATCGACGATAGGTGACAATTGTGTTGATGCTAACCGCACATTCTAATAAGGACCTAGGTAATCGTAAAAAGCAGTAAAAATCCAAAAATATATACTTAGAAATAAATAAATATCACATTGCAAGTGTAGTAGAATAGTAAAATCTTTAATAATAATAATAAAAAAATTAACAAAACATTATTTAAAAATTATCCACTTCTGTTGGATAGTAATTGAAACATGATTGTTTTAGAATCGACATTTTTTATATTTTCAAGAGATATCTTCACAGCTTCCATGTCTCCGGTGGCATTTTCTGGTGAGGAACAACACTCGGCAATGACACTCATGAAGCACGTGAAACAGCGGTTTTGAAGATGTTCCGGTAGAGAATTCAACAAGTCTACAACGCTCTCAACTAACGATGGCTTGGCAGTTGCGGAGTTCTCCGATTTGATTAAGTCCTTGAAAAAGAGAAAAAGAATAATTACCACACTTACACAAATGGACTAGGAGAATGGCTAACAATCAATTCTCATAAAAAAAGTCTGTTAATGTAACTTCCACTCTGAACGGTCCACTTGCATAACTTTTTTGCACAATTATACATGACAACCATTTATAGCCTCTCAGTGCTTCTCAAACTTTTTCATACCACGTCCCCCAAATTCAGAAAAAAAATCCAAGGCTCCCTTCAAATTTTAGTCTTTAGTGACTAACAGTACTTTCGTATCCGGAAAATTGTACGTAAACAGTTCAACGCAGGACACTTATTCGTGCGCCGCAGTACGTGAAACATGAGTTTGTGTAACATTTAAACAAATGACAAGTTCTTCGTTGAACATTTCACCGAGGAGTATATTTGTACGTATGCTACAACATGTGGCGAATTTTATGAGATGTCTTTACTAGGTTAGGTTAGGTTAGGGTTAATCTAATTGGAACAGTACTATTTACAAACTATCGCCGCATTTTGTAAGATACGTACAAATGTATTCCACTGTGAAATGTTCAACGAAGAACTCGTCATTTGATAAAATGTTATACGAACTCATGTTTCACGTACTGCTGTGCACAAATAAGTGTCCCACGATGAACTGCATATGTACAACTTACATGTAACCCAGTACTTTACTGTTGGCATCTTACTGAACTACGACGATTTTAACTAGTAGTTGTTATATGAAATGCTTATCGAATTGTGCTATAATGTTGGCTATCCAGCAGATACAGGTTCAATACCCGTTGGGTGACATATTTTTTCTACAAAATGATTTTTCCTAGTGTGTGTATGCATGAGATGTTTTCAAATTATGCATATTCAGTATATAGAATGTTACATTCTCAAATGTTGTGTCTTATTCATTGAATAAAAGAAATAGATTATTGAATTACTGATTAATCTCAGAAAGGGTTATTCGATTTAATGACTCCTTTTAGAAATTCGTGACTCTTTTTATTTTGCTGAATTATAAAGAGAAGAGAGAAACATCGAATGCAATCCTATATAACCTTGAAATTTTGAGATGTTTCCTTATTGAAATACGATATCGATATATTCAACAAACTAAATGGTAGACTGCGAAATCTTTAACGTGAGACCTGGCGGCAGCGCTCGTGTTGCATCTTGTCTATGGTTTTAGATTTCGAAGTATTGAAAGTACTGAAACGCGAGAGGATGGGATGTAGTTCTCCAAGCTGCCCTGCTGTCTATCAGCGTAAAGATTTCGCACTGTATAAGATTACAGAAGAATAAACTAATTAAACGTTGTAAAACTAACACTTCATGTTTCGACTCATCTCAATTACAAAAGCTGATTGACGGAAACCGCATTTGGCATGAAACCTTTTCAGCCATTCGCGAATCGTCCTGATGATTTGTGTACAATTAGTGTTTTCGTGTAAAGTTACACAATTATAATGAAATATTCAATATACAAGCTAAACTCACTTGGAAAATGGATGCCAAGTTTCTGCAGCAGTTTTCAACGCAGTTGAATGAATTTTCAAGCTTCAATTCTTCGGATGCGGAGCCAATCAATTTTAAAACATCACACAGAGTCTTGAAACCAGCTTTTGGATCGTCAGCATCCAATGCAACGGCAGATATTTCTTTGAATTCTTCCAACGTACACCGAGGTAGCAACTGCAAACAAAATATTAAATCAATTCAGATAAAATATCCCCACCCCCCCCCCCCCGGGTCCTTAAGTAAAGAAACGACAACATGAGTAACTAATGACACCTTTAAATATTTGAATACATACTATGAAATTATTGGGTCTGTCATCGTAACTAATATTTGTATGTACAGTACACTCTCAGTAATCCGTCACTCGATTATCCGACAACTACTATAATCCACCGTTACTTTTACTAGTTGAAAGTACAAAATCAAGCTCTATAATTCGCCGGTATTCGATTGTCAAATTCAGTAGTCCGCCGCGTACAAGTATACAACCCAGATGAGACGGGTTTATTTTGGAAACTTCTCCTTCGTAAAACGTACGTTCATCGCGATGAAAGTAATGTACCAGGGAGGAAAGTGCCCAAGGACCGCATCACAATTATGCCGTACTCCAATGCAACCGGAACACACAAACTGAAGCTTTTGGTCATAGGGAAAGCCAGGAATCCTAAGCCATCCAAGAATATCTGCCTCACTGAACAACTTGTGTCAAGTGATTTACTGTTTAATATTTAGTTAATAAACTTAGTTTATAAATATGTATAATTTAGTAAATACCTACTTGATTTCGATTATAAATAAAACTGTAATTTGCTAGTATAAATTTCTCGAAAAACTATTTTTAAGAAATACCTGTTTTAATTTTTACCATAATTTATATGTGTGCACTATAATCCGCCGCATTCACTAAGCGGACACTTGTCTGGTTTTTGGGGTGGCGGATTCCTGAGAGAGTACTAGAGGTGAGTTGGAAATACTGTCACAAGTTTGTGTACTTAAGTTTCGGATGAAACTACCCATACTAAGTATTTGTTGCCCAATAAACTTGTTTCAAGAAACTTGAAACGTATTAGATGTTCGAATTCGATAATATCCGCGCCGTGACTCGCTATTCAGCGCTATTGATATTAAATGCGCGCGAGCGAGATATCATGATACACGTATGTCTAGCCGTGATATTATACTCAACTGTCATTGTTCTCCCTTTCTCCTCTGTTGTAAAGTTGGTATAGTGAAGGACAGAAATGGTCACGTGTTCGTTTTATAGGATACTTTTGAGTTCGCCTTAGGGTTTTAGGTTTAAGAGTTTTTGGTTTTTGGTTTTAGTTGAGTATGAAACTTTATCGAGTCCAGGAGTTCGACGCATGGTATGAGATCTCGCCGTCCGCTAGCTAGTTCGTAGTCTTGCCACGTATGAAATCATCGCCTCGGCGTCGCGACTCGCGTATGTTTAGTATGCGACGGGTTTTAATTTTAGTTTTAGTTGAGTAAGACATTTACATCGAATTGACGTCAGTCGCAAGCCGGAATAACGGAGTTCTGATAACGCTAACTGACTACGCGTTTATCTGGTTTCGTCACGTCAAGTTTCTCGATTTTTTAGTGTTATAATTGTAATTTGTAAACATAAACTGAATTCAAATTATATGCGTGATTGTATAAATGGATAACTACTGAAACATGAGTGACTAGCGCCACAGTTCCAGCTGTACCTGTCTCGAAAATGGGACATTTCAAAAAGCCGACGTATTTTTAACGATTCTATTAAAGCTGATATTTCAAATACTAGTAAGTATTTTGGAACAAGTTTAGATACCAAGTATTTTTTTATACTGGTAGTAAGTATACTTAGACTTCAAAATCGACCAGTTTTACCACCTCTAGAGAGTACTGTATTATTTTCTGTACAAAAATAATATTGCAGGTTGGATGTTGGATGGATCCATGAAGCACCTTCTAGGAGGCGCAAAATATTACAGAATTTAAATAAACATATGAATACTGAATAAGACTTACATAGCATAAAGTTATCTGCAAACTGCCCGTCTCCATGGATTTATCGAAGAACCCTTTGAATGGAGTATTGGGCCACAGCTGCTGGTAATAATAGCCGGTCATCGGACTGACGGTCGATAGCTTTGAAGAGATCCATTGAAATTCACTATCTGTAAAAAATAATACATAGTAAATATGCACCCACCGTGAGCAGATTAGGATGCTGGTCTCTTGATCTGTGAGTCGCTGGTTAAGAGCGTACATAAGTGAAACGGCAAATAATTTTCAACAGTATGTGGAATGAAATTTCGGCCGCGTTGCCACTCGGAAAGTGATGGTCAACCTCTGAGCACGTCAATTTGTTTTGTGATGGCGTCGGAGGAATATATTCTTAAATCATGTAAAGATGACTAAAAAACGTTCCGCATGTACTTGAAAAGAAAACATGTCAATGAATATACTATTATTATTACGAATATAATAATAAACATAACATTAAAAGGACGCATGTTGAATTTTTATGACAAATTATATTTCATTCGGCTTGCGCCATTTGCACAATTCACGCATCGCCATCACGATCTTTTTAGACCATGCCTCAGCTGGAACAAAAACACTGTCAAAAGTGCTATGTTTTAACACCCTTCTCTTGGTTGTGTTAACTTTTAGAGCGAGATAGAGTATGTCAATAATTAAATAATGAAAATTGAGATGTGACTAAAGTGAAACCCCGATTTTACGGTATTCAAGGGACCCTAAAAAAAGAATGATAAATGCGGGAAACGATAAATGCGGGATACCTATATATATATATATATTTTTTAAAAAAAAACTCATTTTTCTCCTGGATTTTTTCGACGTCTTGAATTATTTTCAGTTTCTCAGCTAGAGTTCTAGTTTTCTTCAGGGCTGGCATTTTAGTTGCGACTTATAAAAATTCGTGATACGAGATACGAGGCAAACAAAGCGATGCGACTGAAAGGTCTGTGTGGTATCATAAACAAATTTACGAAAGCGAAATGAAAAATATTCAACAAAAACGGTCAATCGGGATAATGTTTGTGATGGGACCATAATATTTAGACGATAGATCATGGAAAATGATAAATTGGGGAACGGTTAATGCGGGATTATTTAACATTGTTCTTATGGATGTTTGGCTGGCGGGACTTTCAAAAATGAACGATCCGTGCGGGAAAACGATTTATGTGAGAACGGCAGATCGGGGTTCCACTGTATTTTCATAAGTAATCTACGTCACGGGCCACGGCTGCTGCCTCAATTTACAGTTTCCCGCGAGCTGTTGCATGTCAAAGGCGAGTAGCAACATACATTTTTTTAATACATACTGCAATGACATGACTAATAAAATTGTAAGTTATGTTGATATGTTTGATGTTTAAATACAAGATTTCAGGATTCGGGTGGAAAAACCATAGATACGCCAGCACAAACCAGTGGCGAAGGGTGGAAGTAGGCTGTGAAAATCACATAAATAGTGCATACTAAGCTTTGTCAGTCATACGTATTTGTTTCCATTGAACTGTTATGGATCTGTAACTCCCCTCTCTATGATATCTCCCCAATGACAATAAATTGTCTTTTGTTTAATTCATTGACACCCTAAGTTACTAATAATGTACTATTGTTAAGAATATTCGATCGGATTGCGACTATTACAATGTACCTATTCAATATTATATTATTGATCAACCCCAATTTATCCACCCTATCTACCTGTGTTACTACACACATATAAACCCTTGTACATGAACTAAGCGTCACTAATATTACTTACTTACTATTTCATATTAATACTATTGTAAAGGATCCTTGGATTCATTCAACTCGGACCATTCAACTTGTTCAAACTTAACTCTGCTCACCGAGTTGTTTCACTGTGGATCGAACTCTATTGAGTTCTTTCCCTTTTATTTATACACCATGTAATTGTAAATTGAGTATTGACGAATAAACATCTCTGAAGATTAACATCCATCGAGTCTTATAACTGACATAAACCTTCCACTGGATCACGTGAAGGATCGGGGCTCGTTGGCAAGGATTTCCGTTGCCGAAAACATAACAGAACTAAGACTACAATTTGCAGTTAGTGTTAGTTAATATTTAAAATTCAATTAAACTCGCATAAACCAAACCATAATAGATAATCAACACATATTCGTGTATCTATAAAATATCTACAATTATCAAGTTCGAGTTCCCGGGGTTGTTAGTACCAGATGTTTTTTTTGCATTTTTTAAACTTCAAAATTAAATAACAAAAATTAGAGTTAAATTACTGTTTCCGTTGGATGCATTAAAATTTTTACGATAGTTTTAACAATTATTAGTATTTACCAGTGGGTCTCTTTCGTTGGATGAATGCAGCCATTATTGTCTTTTGCACGTTGACAGCCGTCTGCATCACTTCCACAGCTGTTGCGGTAAAACTCTTCAAATCCCACCTCACCCGCTCAATGACAGGTGATAGAATTGCCAACAGCGAAGCCAAGTATATATCGTATGAGTCCGCACAAAATATTTCTTGCAAGACGCGCAACTGAAGCAGTAAGCCTTTTAGATTCCTGTCGGTCAAATTAGACTGTATTTTGGGAATAGATATCTTTAGTAACAAAATTTCATTATCTATGATTTTATTATCGATTACGCCTTTCATTAAATGAACATAACTTGCACATTGTAACTCGGTTTCGAAGACTTCTGTGTTTATGTCATTTAACGCATTTAAAGTCAATATTGACAGATTCAGTGAATTAACATTTTTATATTTATCAATTTGAAATTTAATTTTAACGTCTTTGAATATTGAAAGTTTTCCTAAAGCTTTTAACATAACATTTGTCTGTTCAGAATTCTTAACACTTTCGCTGACAATTTTCTCGCAAAACGTAATCGGATTTTGAATGAACAGCGTATAGAGGTTTGTCTCTTTTCCTGGATCATCAATATCGATTAGTTTATTAAAATATTCAGTCATCTGCGCTTGGTGATCCTGTGATTCTAAAACATCACCGATCTCGTGCTCTGAAAATATTGATAAAATTAACGCGATCTGTTCTTCGCGACGTAATTTTGATAGCACCGTCATAGCTAGCGTCTTTAAACATTCAGGATACTCATTTTTAATTTTGCTATAAAGTAAATTGACAGTTGTTGTTACAATTAAACTATAATCGCTTTCTTGTAAGATGTCAATGTTATCCATAACACAATCTATACATTCCTTATCTTGAAAGACAAAATCTTTTTTGATCATCGCTGTCAACCATTCCTTTTGTTTGGAATTATTTTTATCGTTTGCGTTAGTTAAAAATGTGTTTCGATCAGCGTCTTTTATAAAATCGTCTAGTTCAAGAGGTTTACTCGATATCGCGTCGAGCATATTTGTTAATTCGTTTTCCGACATATGATTACTTTTAATCAATTCTTGTAGTCGGTAAGCATGCTCACCGACGGATCTTTGAAGAGTTATATCCGACTCTTCGTCACTGTAATCAAACCAACACATAAACATGGTAACTGTAATTTGCATCATGCTCAACGTGGCATATTCGAACAACAGTTCATTAAACTTCGAAAGATATCCCTTGATAACGTCATCATTTTTCAATACGATCTTCGTCTTATCGTATTCGTAATACGTAGTAAAATATAATTCAAATTTAGAACTTTCAACTTTGGTCAACTGTTTTGAGTAAATATTAAAACAGTTGATCAACATTTTCAGCATATTTAATTGCGCATGTCCACAATATTCATTTATGTCCAATTTATCACCCGTCGTTAATTTTTTAGGTGGCTCTATAAATGATTTAAGTAATACAGTCATTTTCTCATAAACTTGACAAAAAATTTTATTACACACATCTTCTTCCATCGGGTATTCGATGAATCTTGAAACCATGGCATACGCAGAAGTAATAAGTGACCTTATTTGTTTTGTCTTTCGTTCTGGTTTGACGTAATTTATATTTTCCGCTGCAAGTTCGAACAACTGGACAGCCAGCAATGGATAAGTATACGTAATTGCTTCGCAATAAAAACTGTTTAAATTCAATCCTGTAATAAGACTGATCAAAACGCATTTTGATATTAAAGGGGTGACCCAAATTATGTGACCGATTTCGTCACTGTCCACCATTTTGGTTAGAACAATTATATCGGAATTTAAAATGAGGAAGAATGTGATCTTGCGTAAGACTTCAGAGTGCTGAGACAGATCCGCGCTATCTTCAGATATGTAACCTTTATCCGAGAGCAGTTTGAATAATACATCGACGACGGACTGAATTTCTTTTGTGTTACCTGAAACATATTTATTACTTTAAGTTAGTGTCTGAGGATTTAAAGAGTATAAGCAACAACATTAGGTACAGCATAAGATTTGTCACACATATAAACTAATGCGGTAATCATACCACTCAGCATTATAAGTGTGACACACTTCGGTATTCATGTTTTGTTTTCAAAACAAATCGGAGTAGCGGAAGCGATTGTCAGCACTTTCCTCAATCATAACCTAGATCAGGGTTGGCGAACCTTTTTATGTACATGTGCCAAAATTTCCCAAATATTATTTTTCAACTCTGACGTGCCAAGCATTTTTTCACGAGGTAAAAATAGTTTTTAAAAAATTATATTTAAAAAAATGATGATGTTCTAGATACCACTCACACAACATAGCAGACATATATATATATATATATATATATAGCTTTATTACTATTTTCAATTACGCCATACATTTCGGTCCACCAATTTTGAAACTGTCTGCCAGAATTACTACTACTAGCTTCACCAAGTTTTTGTTTCTTAAATGGTGGTCATTTTTGTGGGTAGAAATGAAATTATTTGTTAATGTATTAATTAGTTTGGTTCTTATCGCACAAATTGACACGAGAATTGCTCCGACCAGATGAGGCATTCTCTCGCTACAGTGGTCTCAAGCATTGTAAATCGATCAAAATCAGAGGTTCACGGCACGGCACCCCCCGCCGCCTAATGAGGTTAGTGTGATAATTAGGGCCCGGATTCATAAGTTAGTGCATGTTTTGTTGGGGTGTATGCACAGCTATGAGAGTTGCACAGAAATGCATTTTGAAAGAGGCAGAATCCAAAAATAAAATTTTATTGTGCATATAAATGTATATTTGAGACGTAAGAGCATATTTCATAAATAAATGCATATTTTAGGGCTGTTGCATTTATAATTATATATTTTTTTTACCGAAATATTACTAAATTAGGTGGGTAGATAGTTTAGGTGCACTTGTATTTTTTTTATAGCATCCCCGAGCTGTGGATTTATCAGAAAAAGTGAAGTCAACTCGGGCATCTTTATTTAAATTTTGCGCAATCACTTCTGTAGACGTTGAAAGATCGTTTTCCGTATATAAACAAAATAACTGACAGATTTGTGGAAAATTTTAATGCCAGAGCACACTATTGAAAAAAATATTGTAAGTAACTTTTTTTCGGACAAAAAAACAGTGGGTACCTATATAGTACCTATTTAGGTTTTTAGTATTTAGTCGTTTTTGTTTTTTAAAGTTGTGTATAGTTTACATTGCATTTCTTATTCAATTATTTGCAACAAACTATTTTGAAAATTGTAATTGATTAACTTTATGTTGATATTTTGTGTTTTTTGTTATTGTATTCTATTGATTATTACCTATTAATTTTTTATTCGACTTTTTATCAGTAATATTTGGTGAAGTAGGTATTTACAAATTTTTTCCATAAAAATGTGAATTTTTAACTGCATATTTCTTTGATTTTAGTGCATATTTTAATGATTTTAAGTGCATATGTGCATGCATATAATCATGTTTTTTCTTGCATATAAATCCGCTCCCTAGTGATATTATATGAGGCGCATAAAGTCTAAGGACCGACCTATCCAATTATATATTTCAATTAAACGTAATGCTTATTGTTGAAGAGTATTTGCAAAATGTCATTTATTATAATAGGTAGTTTTTTCTCTTTAAATGCGTGATATGCAAAATCATCACGTGTGCCATAGGTTCACCACCCCTGACCTAGATCAACAGTGTCTAATATGATTTATTTAATTGCAACAATGACTCTTGCAATGTATTGATTTCATGTGTATAAATAGCGAGGACGATCCATAACTCGTCACTCATCTCGAGTCTGGTCACTCGACAGTCAACCACTTGAGTCCAGTCTCGCGATCCTATTAATCTCTCAATAACATCAACCTCATCAGTACCTTCGTGCCCGCGATATTAACGATCAAAACGTCATCTGTATCACTGCATTTATTATTACTGTATCGATAAATAAACTTTTTCCTCGAAACTACGGCTATACTCTCTACACACCTCATAATCCCTTCATTAATATTGTTGGTGTGCTTGGCGCTCAAAAAGCCTTCGTATTGTGCCATCCCCTATCGGAGGACGGCCACCATCAGGGCAATCTTTGCCTTTTCACCTGCTACTCGAAATAGTTCGGTAGAGCTGCACTCGTACCAATCACGGAGGTTGTTAAGCCACGAAATGTTGATCTTTCCTTGGGTAAATGTGCCGCAGAGGTGGACATGAGATTTTACAACTTTCTTTTTAGACCAAACCAAACCTAACCTAATCTAACCTACCCCAACCTAATATTAACCTAATATAATCTTAGTTTGTGATAATGGTGTATCAAAATGTGTGAAAATTTCAAATTTTCAATTAACGGTTATTGGATCGAAAAGCCGATGCGCCGACAGAAAAAGGTATTTATTATAATTGTCTACATGGAATAAACTGTTTTTGTAAAAAAAAAAAATTATAAAAGCTTGTGTCCACCTCTGCGGCACAATTACCTTTCCTTGGATGACAAGTTGGGGAATGCTGTACTTCAGTCATCTCGTAATGTGGCCGAGGTACTGTAGTTTTCTGATTTTCATACTACGCAGTAAGCAGGTTGTGTGTTAATTAGGGCAAGGGATTCTAAGAGGGCAGCCGATTAAGAAAGAAATACAAATAACACAACTTTCTACAGTAGATAAAAT
This sequence comes from Rhyacophila brunnea, assembly GCF_057557595.1. NCBI lineage: Eukaryota > Metazoa > Arthropoda > Insecta > Trichoptera > Rhyacophilidae > Rhyacophila > Rhyacophila brunnea. The sequence goes on along the minus strand of NW_028232904.1, from coordinate 20,125,509 downwards.
GCTTATTTGTAGTTTATCACCTTTCTAGACCTTAATGTCTGTCATCCAATCCAAGTAGAGGTTCTGCAAAATTTAAAAAAAGTTCCGCCAGACAAAAAAGATTGGGAATCATTCAAGCACAAACGCCTGAAAAAAATGCTGACATACGCATGAGCTCCGTCTAAATGCATGTAAATATAAGTAAATTAGGAAAAAATAGGAAGCAAGCGTGTTTCGGCCATTTCGACCAAGCGAGCGAATGTTTGTTCTTCCCCCACTCCAGCGAAATTCTCTTAATGTAGACGCTTTTTGTCGAGTGAATGAGAATTCTTTTGGATTCTACTGAGATTCGCTGCATGCTCGCTAGTTCGCATGTTCGCTAGAATGCTCTCAGAATGCTCGTTCGTTTGATCTAAACGCATCCTAGAGCGAGAGAACAGTTGCGTTGAGCATTCTTTCGTGTTCGGTCGTGCTTGCTGGTGGAGCGGTTTCATCAAAGCGTTCTTCAATCGCTGCCGAACATACTTATACGATTTTTTTTTTTTTTTTAGAATTATTAATAACCATGTCCTTGCTTTTTCGTACAAGGTGGTTGTTAGTAATTTTGAACAATCACAAACACCCAGGCTTTGAGAAAAACACATAAATGTTTTTGTCATGACCGGGAATCGAACCCAGAACTCTCGGGTGGAAGGCCAGCGCCTTACCCATTGCACCACGAGAGCCGCCTACTTATACGATTACTGAATAAATTATGTTCTATATTCTACTTTCTCTATATTCTTCTTTTAGTACCTATAAACTTGTTATGTGGATATTGTTCACTAGGCGTTTACACCAGCCGAGCATGAACAGGATGCTCTGGCTCTCGCTCTATGTTCTTGTTCGTTTGGTTTAAATGCACCTTTACGAACTTTCTGTCAAAACCCGAAACTACAATAAAATATATTATATTATGTAAAATAAATCGTGATAGGTGAAAGGTATGAAGTCCGAAAATTAATGCAAGCGGCCAATAAGTGCTACTTTTGTACTTGACATCCGAATGCTACCACGAATAACATTACCTGCTCGGTATTTTAGGTCCATGAAGTTGTGCGAATTGTTCGCTTTCATTAAAGCGCCTTGAATCTGCGATAATTCTGAATCAAAATCCATTTTAATGATATAAACAAAATGGATTATTATTTTTAAACGAATGACATATTTTGCGGCGCGCTTTCAACAAAAACGTCAAAATTCGAATAGAATGGACCATAGACTAAAATAAAATAAAATAAACAACATTCAAATAATAATAGATAAGAATTAACACAATAGAGTATAGATAGACAGCTGATCTAGAATACAAATTTATTAAAAAACCATTAGAAAATCTTTTCTAAGTGACTTAATAATATTTTTTGCAACGACTACCTACATAAAGTGACATACTGATTGAATAGGTATTGTAATGGAGCAAATTGATGGATTGATGAAGTGAATTTCGGATTTTCTACATCCACGAATGCATAGTGCCTACCTAGGTACCTACCTAACAGCTATCGAAATTTGTTTGTTTGAAATCGAATAGGTAGGTAGTTATCTGAATAATTTATAATGGATCGGTATTTCACATCTAGTCTAGGTAGTTGTGCTCAGCCGTAGTGGTTTGGCGGGCGCGGCGGCGTCTTGCGAAACTCAAACGTATACCTATATAACCGTGTGTGAAATGTCAGACAGTTTCTTTTTTGGGGCATAATTAATGTGACCATTTATTTTTGTCCACAAAACGGGACATCTACCAATTTTTACGTAATAATATGTGTATTCAAGAAAACGCGTATTTTTTCATAGTTTTTATTTGGTAATAAAAAGAACAGGAATGTTGATGAAGAAAAGAAAAAAAGAAACAGGAATGAATAGGTAATAGAAATATAAAAAAATTATGTTGTTTTATATTTTTCTGATGAACAAATTTTCTTAAGCATTACTGGGTTTGCTTTTAAATAAGAATGAAATTCTTGTGCAGGATTTCTTAAAATTGATTTTAATTAACAACATCGCTTTATGAACTGCGACTTGCAATTGCGTTTTTTCGGTCGTCCACAACTTGTTCATCTGTGAAAAAGACCCTTTCTACGGGTGCATTAGTTCCGGGCAGACATAAAATGTATTCAATAATAAATTATACGAAAGTTTTTATGATTTAAATTATTGGTGCGAAAGTGTTGGAACAATTCCACCCAATGACTTTCGATTGAAACGTTCCCAATGTTCCATTCTGTCACTTTTTGCGGTGTAATATAGTTAGTAATATAATAAGTGAATATTCATCAAATACTTCTGTACCTTGGTTACAATTAATAAATCCCTTTTGAATCAATATAGGTATCCATTACACCTTGAATTTCTTCCCACGTACCTAGATATTTTGGTTAAATCCGCCCATTCAAATATTTCTAATTCTTCTCAAATTCTCAATATCGCTGGCACCTCCATGGGCTACGCTAAATTCTGTACGACACTTTTCACATCTGACGTCCGATGGAGTAATACTTTGCTTTACAAACGGGTACTTAGTTTGTAAGTTAACATTAAAAGTGCACGTCCATTTAGGCATTGTTAAAATGAAGGGTTCACATAAGTGAGTTGAGTACAATAACACAGTCACGTCAATAAAAAAAATCAATCGTCAAGAAATATGTGCGAGCTGTCAACGTGTACTCGCAAACGGGAGTGAACTGCGGGAACTGCCGAATTCTACAAACATAAATGTGTGTGTATGATGTTTTGCGCATGCACATGCGCATGACTCGCCACCCCCGCGCTATAGCCATATGCGCCGATACACACTGTATGTAGATGAGAAATCAAGCTAGTCGATTTTTTGCACTTTTTTTAAAAATTGTTACCGTGTGTTGCTCTCTTTTTGAAAACGGGACATTTCGACGTCCCGAAGCTGTGCTTGGGGACAACGGAACAGGCTACCTAAAAACGGGACAGACCCGTTCAAAACGGGACATATGGTCACTTTAGGCATAATACACACGGTTATACGTTCGAGCTTTGCAAGACGCTGCCGCGCCGCGCCCGCCAAACCACTACGGCTGAGCACTAATAGATTTGTAAAATACACGTAGCTAATAATATATGAACATAAATAAATGCATTAAATAAAATTATTGAATAATTTGACAGAATTTAAAAATTGATAATCCATAAAATAAAAACATGGAAGTAAAGAGAAAGTTGAGTGAATACATTGAATGCTAAAGTTGGCTAACTTCGCTGTCAAATTAGTTGAAGCTAACTTCGTTCAAGTCAGGTTCGCCAACTGTTCTTTCCGGATTTTGCAATCTCGTTGCAGGTCGGCTAGTCAGTCATGTCGTAAGTATTTTTCAAATTAATCTTCTTAAATCATGTCAATCTATAAATATTTCGCCATGATATTGAAACTATCATCACAAATGCAATGAAAGGAACCAACAGGATTCCATATTTTTATAGCAAGTTTTATTTTTACAAATCTGTCAAGTGTCAATATTTCTTAGGTTAGGTTGCTTTTTCCACACTTGTGGCAATCTACTCGGATAAATGTCTCTATATTCTGCTCTCTTCGTATGTGCGTCCCTGGTCTTTTTTATGTATAATGTCACAGTCCTTGATTTACTCGATTAATAAATTGACAGTTAATATGGCAGTTCACTACTGTCTTGTTGCAATTCATAACATTTCAATCTATTTTTTATTTAAATGCATATCTGATGTAAATACAGTCTTATCGAGACTAATTCTTCGAAATGTAAAAGCGCCTTTGACAAAAATGACTGCCGATTAGGTACCTACTTCTTACTTGTCATTGTAGAATTTTATGATTCAGGTGTGACTTGTTCTTGTTAAATCGATCCCCCAATTGTTTATTACACTTAAACAAACAAATAAAATTACTTACATCAAAACTGTCTCAGTGCCTCAGGTTATTTAATGTTATAATACAAATGTGTGTATTTTTGTTTTACAACATGCATTGAAAACATTCTTTATACAAAGCTGTCCATGCTTGACAAAGCTAAACGTTCGTGTGCATACACAGCTATATTTTTACATGCATAAAATTCCCGATATTAAAAATATACTCGCAAAGTATCTTTTTTGTCAATTTGATTATAAAAAAATGGGCCTGAAATAGAAATGGCCCCCATAAATTAAAATATTATTAAATTGATAAGCTGTGTAGCGAGCAGCCGTATAGTTTAGGTGACCCTGATCTAACTGAATGCTCTTCAGCCGAATAATTAAGAAATTTATTGGAAAGGCTAAACATTACTTTTGTGTTCTAGGTCGAAGGTATCAAGAGACACTCTTTATGAGTGTGTGAACGCCACACTCCAGCACTGCAAGGACCACAAAAAGAACTTCCTGGAGACTGTGGAGCTCCAGATTGGCCTGAAGAATTATGACCCACAGAAGGACAAGCGTTTCTCCGGCACCGTCAAGTATGTTCCAACCTGATGATCAGGTAGTCGGTCAACACTGACGGACCTTTATCCAGGGTCTTAAAACAATTGGAGAGGTGTGGCTTCCGCCCACCGAACACTTTATTTGCTATATTTAAGTGAATGGGTGTTTACAGTAAGTAATTGATTAGGAATTAACTGTAGTTTTCTCTGGATTGTTTTTAGTAATTTTTGGTTTTCTCTTGAATAATTGGATTGTGTAATAGGTACTCAAATTACATTAGCAGGCTCGACAACTCACATCGGCTGTTTGGCCTGATACAGCAATGTAGTTTTGAATCCTTTTGGTCAAGTCATGACAAATTGAAACATTTCTATTTGAGCATGATCTAATTGTGACTATCGGTTTAGTATTAGGCACCACACGCAGTGTCGCTTGTCAATGCTGTCATTTTGACATTTGCTTTTATAATGGTGGTCATCTGGTTATTCATTATTTTAACAGACGTAAAATGAAACAAAATTTATATGCTAGTAAACCAGTAATTTGTTACTTGGTTCCGGCTTCATTTCCAACTTAAAACTCCAGTTTAAATTACGGTAGAAATTAAAATCATCTTCATCGTCAATTCCAGACATATTTGAAATTATCTGCAAAAAGGACATTTACCTCAGTGGCTCAATAAACAAGCACTCACCTGATAGCACTAATTATAACACAACATATGGACATTGATGATTGGTGTTGTGTTTATTCAGGTTGAAGTACATCCCTCGCCCCAAGATGCAGGTGTGTGTTCTGGGAGACCAGCAGCATTGTGATGAGGCTAAGGTCAACAACATCCCGTGGATGGATGCTGAGGGTCTTAAGAAGCTCAACAAGAACAAGAAGCTCGTCAAAAAACTAGCTAAGAAGTAAGTATATATAACCCACTACATATTAGCTGCAATAGAACTCCATTGGTACTTGTTTGTTACTCCACCCTATGGATATTAGTTGTTTATGCCAATATTGAATGACATTGGCGGTCCGTGTGAGCAGTCTGAGTGTGACACAATGTGTGTTTTTTTCAATTGAACGACCCATCATTATTTCTTTGAAGTTTATATTAGGCGTGAGTTTGTATGTATTGTAATTCACATATTAATAAAATAACAATATTAACTTTTCAGATACGATGCTTTCCTAGCGTCAGAGTCCCTGATCAAACAGATCCCACGTCTGTTGGGCCCCGGTCTGAACAAGGCCGGTAAGTTCCCTGGTCTCCTCTCTCACCAAGAGTCCATGACAATGAAGGTTGATGAGGTCAAGGCTACCATCAAGTTCCAGATGAAGAAGGTGTGTACAGATTGTTATCTTTACTGACATCATTTTCTAAAATTATTATATAAAATTGAAATGACTGAAAATCCAATAAGTGGGCAGGATAAATTTATTGTTTGTGGTCAGTATCGGTGTATGTTAACATCGTTCCTGTCATATCGGCTTGTCTCGCTTAGTCCTCTTTCTTGGTAACCGACTCAAATTATTGCATTGTATTCACGTTGTGCTTACATTATTACTATAAAAGTTATCTACTACTTTCCTTCCTTAACGGAGCTTATAAGCCTCTGGAGTTGGGTTATACTAAGTAGCTTCTTTTGAGGAACCATTATTGCCCCATTTGGTCCTCGCTCTGGAATTTTTTATTTCATTTTTCGCTCATGACTAGGGATTCAAAGTAAATATTTTAAATCTGCTGATATTGTCATGTGGAATCTTTTTTTTCTTCAATCCAAAAATAAAGGTTGTATTAAAAAAATAATGAATGTTTGTGTCTTTCCATAGGTGTTGTGTTTGTCAGTGGCGTGCGGCAATGTGGCGATGAACCCTGATGAGCTAGCGCAGAACGTGCATTTGGCTATCAACTTCCTCGTCTCCCTGCTGAAGAAGCACTGGCAGAACGTCAGATCCCTGCACATGAAGTCCACCATGGGACCGCCCCAGAGACTTTACTAAAACTTTATGTTGACATTTTTACAACCTCAATAAAAAACATCTGAAAATCTTGAATAGTTTTGTTTTATTCATTATCCCTAATTACATTGATATATTATAATAAATGTCTTATAAAATAATAATCGACTACACAAAAATGATAATAACTAAGTCTGTCCGATTAATGGCTTTCTGTTGAATAGCAGCTTAAAAACTGGTCTATTGCTGGGAGCCCATGGCCGCGCGGCATAAGTGTTTGACTATAAAGCTGTGGGTCCCAGGTTCGAATCCTGGGTCTGGCAAGTACACATTGTTTTTTAATTTGTGTGGTCAGGGTATGGACCTAATAGGTTGAGCAAGTGGCCGACATCCATTTCTCGTAAAAAAAAAAAACAAAAAATCTGTCAATACAAACCCCAGAGGCCCATATGATCCTATCAGGATCAGACATGGTCGAAAAAGAAAAATTGCTGGGAGCGAGATTTGTAGTAGGTGTTCTATCTGATGTTACTGTATATAACATTTTTCTGTTTGGAACTGGAACTTCTCGTAAAAACAAAATCTGTTAATACAAACCTCCATTCTGTGGAGGCCCATATCGTCTTTTGTAAAAAGGGCGAATCAACCATTTTGGCGAAATCGAGATTTTAATGAAAATACAATATGTCCCCTACTAGCTTTGTTGTGTAAAAACAGCGAATTTTGTATCTCCACCGGAAAGTACTTAAAAACGATAATTATAAGGGCGAATATCCATTTAGTATTACGAATAAAAAGCGAATGTGACATATTAGGCCTTTGAAAATATTATATAATAATGACTATTCTTTCTAAGCTTTATTATAAACTTGTTAGATATTTATAATCATCCACAGGTAATAAACAAATAAATGTCAAAAGTTAAAAATCCTGTAAAATAGCAGTTTGGTTAATTCGCCCTTTTTACAGAACACCGACGATATGATCCTATTAGGATTGGACATGGTCGAAAGAAGAACAAAGTTTAGCCAACAGGTTATCGAAATCTGAATGTATCAAGTGGAAGAATCTTTGGACAGACTTGTATTGAAGCAAAGACCCGTACAGGGTTGTATTGCAACAAGGAATATATTTTTTCATTCAATGAATAATAAAGATTAGGAGTGGTATTTTGATTATTGACATACCTATTGGACAAAAAAAATTGAAAAACGCGTATCAGCTGCACCCAAACCTGATTATTTTACAAAACAGAATCTTTTCTTCGACATAATTGTCACCTGGGGATTACTGTATATAGGTAAAGACAATATTCATTTGGACAAAAAAACTAATAAAACTATTTTATGCTTGGTTATAAAAAATATGGCCACAGTCTGTCGCTAAGTTAATTGGTTGACGGAATTCTTATCGCAAGATACCAGCATCGAAGACTGCTCATTGGGCAGAGGTGAACGCTTATCGCAAACGAAATGAATAATACACAATTAAGACATAGCTCGATTTGTTATAATTTACTTACAGTCTAGCAATGATTCGGAAAAGCTTCCCCAAACGGTAGGTATATCTTGAAACCTAGCAATTGGCTAAAAGCAACCATGTGACCTGCATTTGAGCAATGAAGTGTTGGAAAGTTGAACTTATTTAGATTTATAGTGTATTCTACTTGGGAAGAGAATTTTTTTTACAGATGAAGGAACAAAAATTGAGGAATTCAGTTATATTAAAAACTGTTAGAATATATTTCTAATACCTACTAATTATTGTTAACTAACCCTACCGGCATTGACATACTGTGCTGGTAGATAGGTCGTGCGTTGTTTAGGGCAAGATATTCTAAGAGGAGGGAATATGAACAATACAATTTTTTGTGGTAGATTACTTACTTACTAGATTTGGAAGAATCATTTCTGCGGAGTGCTGAACCGCCCACCCCCTTTGGATCCGTTTGACATATCTGCGGAAGCTTTACTTTTGGACATTCCCCGAGCGACCGACATTTCCGATTGCCCGCCCACGCACACCGAGATAAAATTGGCTGTGAAAAGGCTCAAGAACGGAAAGCCACCGGGGGGAGACGGGATTCATCCTGAATTCCTCAAGTACAGCTTGAGCGCAATCCTGCACCCTATGTTTCATCTGATGACAAAGGTGTGGGAAGAAGAGCGCTGCCCAAGGGACAGGGTGAACGGTGAAATTATCACACTTCTTAAAAAAGGTGACCCTCTAAGCTGCGACAATTACTGAGGCATTACGCTACTCAGTGTTCCGGGAAAGATTTTGGCAAACATCATTTTGATGAGAATAAGGGACACAATAATGCACGTCCTCAGGAAAAACCAAGCCGGGTTTCTACCTGGTCGAGCGTGTGCAGACCAAATCCACAACCTTCGATGTCTTCTCCAGCAGAGCCATGAGTTGAACAGTCCGATGGCTTGCTGCTTTGTGGATTATGAGAAGGCTTTCGACAGTCCGCACCGCCCCTCCCTCTGGATGATACTGGGAGCATACGGGATCCCTCCCAAGATCATTGCCATAATCAAAAGCCTGCACGAGAATAGCGAATGCTGTGTCAGAATTGGAGACACTGTCACGGAATGGTTCGGGGTCACGACCAGAGTCAGACAGGGTTGTGTCCTTGCACCGTTTCTCTTTATCATTCTCTTTGACTTTATACTACGGAAGTCAATACCACCCGACCGAGGCATACCTGTTACCCCCACGGTGAAGCTATGCGACCTGGAATACGCCGATGATGCTGTCCTATTCGACAACTCAATCGAGGGCATTCAAGAGACAATCGACAGGTTGCATAACAACTCCTCTCGCGTTGGTTTGAAAATCAACGCGAAGAAAACCAACGTCTTGTGCAATAGTACCTGTCCTGATCCAGATTTCCCTCTGATTAGCGATGGACAAAACATCGAGAGCGTCGACAGCTTCAAGTACCTGGGGGTACACATCACGGGAGATGGCATTTTGCAGAAAGAGCTCGATATCCGAATGGGAATGGCTGGAGCAACATTCAACTCGATGCGAAATGTCTGGGACTCACGATTGTACTCGGTCAAAACCAAATGCCGCCTATTCGACGCTTGCATTCTGACGGTGCTGCTTTACGGTAGCGAATCATGGCACCTTACGAAGGCTCAGAGCAACCGTATACTGAGCTTCGAAAACAGATGTTTGCTACGAATACTGGGTGTGCGGTGGTATGACTTTAGGAGCAACGAGGAGATAAGAGAACGTACCAAGCAGCCTCTCATCACGCTGAAAGTGAAGAGGCGATGTTGGACCTGGCTCGGCCATGTGCTGCGGATGCCAGAAGAGAACTTTAACCTGGCTTGCCTGTTCTTCACGCCGACTGGATTCCGGCATCCTGGAAGGCCGCTAAATACAATCCAGAGTGTATACAGCGGAGCTACGGGATGCTGGTTTGACCTGGAACGAAGCAAGAAGACTGGCGAGCGACAGGGATTCTTGGAGGCGCCGCGTGGTGTCCATATGCTCCAGTTAAGGGGCGGATATGGGCAAAGAAGAATACTTACTTTATGATTAAGGCAATACTTCAGTTGAGGCATGGTCTAAAAAGATCGTGGCTAGGCGATGCGCGGATTGTGCAAATGACACGTGCCGAACGAAATATAATTTGTCATAAAAATCCAACATGTGTCCATTTAATGTTATGTTTATTGTTATATTACTAATAATAATAGTATATTCATTGACATGTTTTCTTTTTTAAGTACATACATATGTAAAGTTTTTTAGTCATCTTTACACGATTTAAGAATATTTTCATCCGAAGCCATGACAAAACAAATCGATGTGCGGACACCTCGACTGTCCGTCTCCGATTGGCGACTAGTGAGAAATTTCGTCGCACCTGTTGAAAATTATTTGCCGTTTCACTGCGAAACGTCCTGTGAATGTTTGTAGTGATACACCCCTGTTACAGGCGGGCTTCTCCCGGTGTAAAATAATCATTTAGTAGCTCAAGTCGAAACGTAACCCTGACCTCTAGAAACGGCTTCATAAAACATCTAATCTGATTCCTTGCTCAACCACGTAAGTATTTTTTTTTAATTTAAAAAGTATAAATGATGATGGATGAAAGCGATAATTTTAAGACTAAATATAAGTATTTAAATATAATAAATTTTGCCGCGCATTGTGCATGAAATCCTCGCGCGCCGGCGCCAGGGTCAGGCTCGTGATTCGCCGAATCAAAGATCACGCGATAAAATTTGGCCAATCACGAGAGTCCTTTTTGCTGGATGGCGTCGGTACGAGGAATTAGTGAGCGTCCCTTTTTCAACATGTACGGACCTGCGAAACTTATTGTTAAAACAAAATATGTAAACGTTTAAAGAAAATGTAAAATATAAACAATATCACGTTACGAGCACGAAGGACTGTGTTTTATTTACACTCCAATCGTTTATATCTTTTTTTTTGTGAATCCGGGGTTCGATGGACACCTGAGCTAGCCGCTGGAACCCCGGGGATCTCAGTAGATTACAATTTTAAAGATTTTCTATGCATATATTATAATATTATGTTTTGGATATCAATACAGAAATTGCAGTAGGTAATGAATTTAGATATCATTTGCAACTTATAGTAAGGATCAGCATTTTGTGTTTGCTCATGGTCGACTCTGCTCAGGTATGTAACTGTCGACTGCTTAGCACGGCCATTTTGTAATCTATCACCCTGGACCAGGGATTTCCAACCCTGTGCCCTTGAGCACTTTCGCGTGCGTCCACAGACTTGTTTTTATTATTATTTTCATGACAATACAATAATTCAATGACAAAGATCCCATTGATTAAAACAACATCATTTATTAATCTTATAATTTTACGTTCAAATATATTTTTATTGACAAAAAACGTAATTACACATTTATAATTATTATCTGTTTCATTATATTATTTAACAATGCTTTTACATAATATTTAAAACTTAATACATAGGTACACTATGAATTATCATTAAAAAATAGAACTAATATTTATTTGTCAAATAATATATCTGCTAAGTTATGTAAGTTTCATTGGAAAAAATGTACCCGCCATTCCATTTTTGGCTATAAATTTAATGTGCTCCTGGTAAAAAATAAGGTTGGGAACCCCAGGGCCTGGATCTTAATGTGTGCAGTCAAGTAGGGGTTCTGTGAGATTAAAAAAAATGTCTCGAGGGTTCCGTTAAACAAAACTGGTCAGGAATCACTGGATATAGTAGTGCAGCAATTAATTTCATATTTGTCTTAATTTAAAAAAAATTTAACAAACTTTTAATTTGTGGAATTAAATTCAATTAAAGATTTGCGGACAAATATTCCAATATTATCAAAATCAGGGAATAAAAAATTAATAGGAAGCGACTTACTCGAAAGGGTGTGGAAACAGTTTTGAAGCAGGATCCACTTTATTATTTCAGGCAATGAAACCAATGGACACAAAAAATTTCCACAAATATTGGGTGTGCATTATGTTTGTGACAAACTTTAATGCATTTTATTATGAGACAGGCGTAATTATTGAAAATAACACATTTTTTAACACGTGTTATCCCATAGTTTTCCACACCCGAGATCCGTAGACTGTTATACCACAACCGGTAGGGTAAGCCAGTTCCCATTAATTTTGTGTTCCCTGATCATAATATAATAAATATCTTCAGAATGGGCTTCAGAAAGTTGTAGAACCACTGAAAGAAAATAATTAAAAAAAAAAAAAGAAAAATAAGTTTTTCTTGTGAGAAATTCTTATTTACTTCGTATTTTAAAATGGAAACTTATTTTATTGTGGGTTGTCTATGTCGTTTCCACGAAACGAAAATTGAACATTAGTTATATTGTTTATCTTGACTAATTTAAAAAACATTACTAACGCTCTTCGCTCCGGGATCCATACTATCGTCGCCGAATTCCGAGGACATGCTATCGTCGTCAGCAGGCAATTGGTCTTCATCACGATTCTCTACGTCGCTGTCTGTATTGATGGAGCTCTGCGATGGAATCAGCTCTCCCTGCAGATTTTTGTTCTTCAAGTTGCCCATCCAGAAGGCGGCGCTGCACTTGTTGGCAGTGAGGGCCGCCTTGACCTTATATACCAGCGTCTCCAGGGTCTGTTTCATCTGAGGCAGATACGCGGCGAGCACGGTGTCTTTTTTTATTCTTGAGTGACAGTGCAGGGTGTGCAGGAACCTCGTGCTGTGTTGGAGTGTTCGTAAGATGTCCACGACGGAATCTGTCTCATTGCGCAGTTTCATTTCCATCATCGGCATACCCTGCGACAGGAACAGTCTAAATATCGGTATAGACTTCTTCAGGAATGTCAATAAATTCGAACGATTTTCTTGCGTTTTTAAAATCCCTGTCAACGCCTTTAAAGACAGCGCTACGTTCTTCCACAGATCCAAATGTTGACTGTCACTCAAACCTTTACTGAGTTCAATTTTAGTCGCTTCGTATAGAGCTCCGCAAGTAGCACGGAATAGTAAAGCAAAATTTAATTTGTTTATACACTGGAAAGTGTTCAGGACGTGCGTTTTCATAGACAATTGAGGTGCCTCCTCTTTCAATTCTAAAGAGAGCGATTTGATCATTTCTACATCGGGTTTGGTGAAATATCCACCCAATAACGTATTTACATGTTCATTATACGCGAGGCCTTTTTCTGGAATACCGCAAGCATCGTTCCACGTTACCGAAAGCATATCCAGAGACAAGTTTACCATTTTTTTATGAAGGCTGTTATCATCTGTTATATTGGTGATAGTTTTGAAGAAATGAAATAGACCAACAGCCGTGGATATCAAAAGACACCAGTCTTTATAGCGGAGAATATATACTGAAGTTTCGCTCAGTAATTCTTTGATGATTGATTTTTTACTGTTCTTTGGATCACGACGGCTCGCTAGTATTCTTAAGCCTTGCTTCAGCCCGTCGACGTTATCACTGTTTCGTAATCCTTCCCAAGAAAACATAATATTCAGTACATTGAACAAACTTCCGAGGCACATTTGCGAAAGAGCATTTTTCTCGGTGAATATTCCGATGGCGTCTCTCACCCCATCGTTTGCATCCAGATTCTTTTGTATGTCTCCGCCGATGATTTCCATAAAATAACAAAGTCTCGGTAGTATGTCCAAACAGATGGAAAATACTTGCGTCGGTTTTAGATGGCTTTGAATTTTAACGACAGGTCTTCCCGGAAATCCTTTCTTTTTTCCGGCAGATAAAACCGCTGATAACTTTGGAGTGATTTCTTCAAGCAGTAAGTTCAATATATTCAGGGTAAATTTGGTATTCGGAGTGGATAGAGAATCTTCCGTTTGCATATCAATAGATAATTCTTCTTTGAATAGAATTAAAGCTTCAAAATCGATCGCTCTAAATAAATTAGCGTTCAATTTACAATTTTTACCGTTTGATTCCGAACTAGACGGCTGGACAATCGCATCGGAAGCGTCCAATTGACTCTTTAAAGTGGCGGGCAATACGGAAATATCATTATCCTTGTCGACCTTCTTCTTTTTACCTTTACCTTTCTTTACTGGTTTCTTCGCTTTGATTTCCTTCACGATGACAGCTTTATTTTTACCGTTGATATTCATCGCAAACGAACTGATCGGCGGCTTGTATTCGATGTTTAAATCTCCAATGAATCGAGCCAGTCTCCTTTCGAGATCGACTAAGCCGTTGAGTCTCTCGATGACTTTTTGTCTCAGTGACGTATCCGGTTGCGTGCAAAACGCTGTAATCAATTCTCTGAACCAATTTATGCAATGAAAATAAGAATCCAACGCGAGAACCGCACATTCGGGTTCGAAGTCCTCCAGACCGATGTCCGGATCAATGGTAGGCATCAAAATGCCGCATCCTAATAGAGCGTCAATGCTGGAAAGATCTCCGTTATTTTGTTTCGTGTGAATCAGCCTCGTGATTCTGAACAGCGACGAGAGAATTTTTATGTCACAAGTCGAGACATCGTCTCCCGTTGCTGCCTGGACAATATTTAACGCTATCTGGTCACCTTCTTCTTCAGATATGTTTAAACAAAATTGTACGGATATTGGCAAACCTCCGATAGCCTTCGGAAGGGAATCATTTACATCAATAATAAAATTATTTTGAAAATCGTTTGTGACATATTCGGATAGCCAAACGAGGAATTTTCCATCCATATGCTCGCATCGCTGTAGCACCGATGCTAATTCGTCGTAGAAAAGGGACACTGTCTCTGGAAACTTCGACGTGCTCTTTGTTATTGATACAATCATTTGGGCGGCTTCTTTTGATGGTCCATCGGGGAGGCTGCTCAATTCCGAGTACGATGTATCATCTGGAGGATCATCTCCACTGTCTCCGGAGCAGACTAAATGTTTTACAGCCATTGTTCCGCCGATAATTCCTCGGCTCTTCACTGTCAGATTGGAACTGCTCAGCTGCTTTCGAATAAGCATGTGAACGTCATCTTGCAAGAAAGAATTCTTGACCCCAAACGCCAATCCGCATAGTAGATCCATGACTTGGTGCAGTTCTTCAGAGTTAAGGTTTTCCAGGGCGTTGACGAGAGTCAATATCTGAATGGAGTGCGGTTTTAAAGCGGTAATATCTTCAGTGGCAATTTTAGTCAACACGTTAAGAGAGTTGGTAATTATATTGTGGTCTTCGGAATACTCCTGCACCATTAGCTCTCCGATGATGTGACGCTGAGAGTCTTTGAGTTCCCTGAACATCAAGTCGAACCAATGCGCTCCGAATTCGACAACTGACGGTTCCGTTTTGGATTTCAAAAACGACCGAGCGATCTGCAGCATCTCTTTCAAGTATTCCCTGAGCACCGGTTTCATTTTTTTAAACGCCGCGTCCAACAAATCGCAGTTAAAAAGTGACGCTTTGATTCTTTTACGGAATACTTGATCGACCATTTTTTCTCGTGTCGAAGAAGTCGAATATATTACAAGCAACATTATAATATCAAGCGGTTTGTGATCGTCTTCGACTCTTATAAGGTTGATAACTTTCAGCCAATTATTAACGAGGCTTTTTGATTTTCCGACCGCCCTCTTTAAAGCGATAACCGTTAAAACTTGACTGCTGGATACGTCTATGGGCTGGGTACCGATGGCCGTCCAATCCAGACCGTCTCGGAGTCCTCGAATCAGGTCTAATTCGTTTGCATCGGCGGAGCTACCCATCAGAAAAAAATTCACCAAATTCGGGAAGAAATTCGGAGGCGCTGATGTTTTCAAAATTGCCAGCATCTGATTTTGGACCCTGTCTCGTAAATCAGGAGGCAACGACAGATATGACAGGCAATCCAAGACCGCCGGAGTGAGCTCAACGTCCTCGTTTAAGTATTTGCTCAATTCCAGAGCAATACTTTCGTGTTCCAATCTCGCTACAATGTCAGGCAAACATGTTATTATTTCCAAACGAGTATTGTGTGTTGCGATATCCAGTAATTCTAGCAAACCTTTGATGATTTTGGACTCTGCAGTAGACGAATCGAAAAATATTAACGGTTTTAAAGTCATCTGTAACATAGCTGGTTTGTCATCTATTGCAAATTCCACGGCGCGTTCCATAATGTAGTCAACTAATCCATCTTGCAAGCAAATTACGCTTAAAAATAAACGTAAAACACTGTCTTGAATCACGTTATTCTCTGATATGTCTTCATTGACGACTGTGACGTTTTGGATTAAGAAGGATTTCAATTGTTCCGGGGTTTGACTACGATTTTTTAAGCCCTTCAAGAACTCTGCGACATTGCGTGGAAAATCGACGTTGTTCTCGAGCGTACACTTGAGATTGCTCAAAAACGTCATAGGTTTGCATGTCATGTTGTGGTTCCCGTCGTGTTCGCTCAGAGTTAGGCCCGATTTATCAGTCAAGTCTTCAAAATAAGTAGTAGCGAACGGTTTCACAGCTTTTGACTTATCCATTTTCAAGCGTTTGGATTTGGAACACTCGGGCAAGTTGTCAACATTAGATTGTGAATTTTGACTTTGCACACGAAGCGGTGACGATATTGCCTTTTCTGATTTATCTGCAGCACTGTTTTCCCCACTAGAGTTCATACTCAAGAGATTCGAAGCGCTCGTAGACGATTTAGATTTTCTTTTATACATTTTTATTTTTCAACTTCACCGCAAGTTCAGACTTGAAACTTGATTTGACAGCCCGCCAATGATACCAATAACATTGGAGTGTGACCAGTGTTGCCATATTTTGAAAGTGGAATTATAGTACAGTGCATTCAAAATTATAGTATTTCGGCAAAAAATATAGTACGCGTTGAGTGACCAATAATTTTCTGCATTTTCAAAAAATTAAACGTGGGGTAATTAACGTCTTGTTTTTTTTAGACAAAATATCCATGAAGGGTAATTAACGTCTCGTTTTTTAGACAAAATTCAAATGTTAAGTCAATGATTTCTAAACTTTATGTTACTACGCCTCCCTTTTAAAAAAATCTAATCTAGCCGCCTCCCCCCCCCTCGTATTTCATTAAATAATACAGACACCTTAACGATGTACCTACTTTTATTGAAAAAAAAATAAACAAGATTTTACTACTTATATTACATTCATTTTTGACGAATGTGCTTGTTTATTAGCACAATAAATGTCAATAGAAGTCAATCCAAATTCATCTTCGTTCATTGACAAATGGATTCTATTATGGACCCCACTTCCTGAAACGGACCCTCCGGGTCAGGATTTTTCAATCACATACTAAAAAAAAGTAATACCTAGTCCCAAAACAAAGCAGCTTATTTTTTGCTATTAATAAAATAATGTGAAAAATACATTAGCAAACTAACCAAGAACTTAGTAAATAGATTTTTGTTTGCTTCAATATATCTGGCATAGAAATCATTTACAAGTGGAGATATTATGGCGAACTTTTTTTTTGTCATTTTGATTTCGTAAGCTCCAATATTTTATGAATGCCTTCACTTTGTCGTTTTAAATCAGTAAATACATTAGTGGTCCTTGGATTGATTTATTCACTCTTTTTTTTTATTTCAACCAAATAGACAAGTTTAACAACAAAATTATCGTTCCTAAACAAATTAGCCTCTCAACATTATGATTAATTTGACCCTTCTAATTTTTTTTTACGAGATAACCATTGCCCTTCACAATAGTATAGAAGTGAGGGATTATAAAATTAATCTCCATATTTGCAGAAAGGTTTGCAAACAACCTTTTATAGGACTGTTTTTTTTTGTGTAGTTTATAACAAGCGGCCGTTTTATAAACTATGCTTTTGCAAACTGCAAACCTGTGGCTACATTAATTGTGTTAAACTTTTCGTGCCTCCCTTTGCAACACTCCCCGCCTCTCAGTTTGGAAATCGCTGTGTTAAGTAATTAACGTCACCTTTTTTTAGACATGTGGATTTTGTTTTTTGCTTCTCACGGATTATTTTGGCGTTGTTTTTCTCCTATTGGCAACTATTTTTCCGATTTCTCAAAATTATAGTATTTTGGGCGTACTATACCTGTTTTATATCGTACATAGTACACAGACGAAAATTATAGTACGGTTGGCAGCACTGAGTGTGACCAGTATCTTATCTATGGTGTGACCATAGCTTGAGATATTAGTCTATGGACTGGCCATAGACTGCTGACTAAAGTGTGATAATAAAACCATTTTCTCCCGTAGGTACCCAAAAGTATCCCTTGAAAAAAAAAATTATGTCCATTGCACAAAAAACAAAAAAATATCAGTTTCAGACAAAGATGTTGAAAAAACCTTCTTGAATAGAGTAAACGTATGAAATTGAAGTAAAATAGGACCACTAATGAAGTTAGCTACGAGGAATTCGCATTGCAGATTCATTTGCTGAGAACTTCATACTACTGCTATGAAATTTATTTGTCAATTTACAGGGCGTATAAAAAGACAATCTGCCACGACGAGTAAATAAGCATATTTAAGTTAAAAGCCCCACCAAACCCACCCACCCTACACCACACGCGGTCTTAATCGGGCGTATCACGGGACCCTACGTTTGGTGTGAAGCATCATTTTTTTTATGACTGGGAATGTCTCAGGAGCAGTTACCCAAGACTAAGGTCGCCATGCACTCAAATGTGCTTTAACTGAATTTGATGCAGTCAATAATACTACACTCGTCTTAAATTTGTATATGCTTAACCGTTTATAACTGCACTCATGTAAGTAATCACTGTGAACATACAAATGGCTACTATTGTGAATGTAAGAAAATCACCCACGGTGTCCGCGCGGCTTAAGCGTTGGACTATCACGCCGTGGGTCCCAGGTTCGAATCCTGGGTCTGGCAAGTACACATAATGGTTTTCAACTTGTGTTTGAGTCAGGGTATGGACCTAATAGGTTGAGCAAGTGGCTGACATCCATTTTTCGTAAAAACAAATTCTGTTAATACAAACCTCTACTCTGTGGAGGCCCATATGATCCTATTAGGATCGGACATGGTCGGTAAGAAAATCAGAATGGCAACTGAGCAATCTTAATATTTGTGGAGTTAATATTTTTTTTTACTATGTTTCATGCACCTGAAAAAAAATTCAAATATGTATAACGTATTATATAATACTCCTTCTATTTCGTCTATAATATTATTTGGTTACGGATAATAAACTATTTTTTTTAAATAAAATTTAGAGATTCGGACGTCAGCTGTGAATCAATGTACCTACTTAGTACTTACAGTGGGTACGGTGCGTTGATTCAAATAATTACTTACAAAAGTTGATTTCTACAATTTACCCAATTTGTAAAGCATTTCGATGTGTGAATGTTAGTAGGACTAGGTAGCTCAATGGTAAAGCACACTGGCGTGAATCCGATGGATGTAGATTCGATTCATATTTTGCTAAAAATAGATAGGTACACGGAATAGATAAGTACCTACATCTCTGCCCTAATTTAAAATCGCGGAACCATTGGGTTCCTCAGAATACCATTTAGGAAACGTGTTGTATGAATCGTGTACCCACACAAAGGTACTTTCTTGGCATTGATAGATCGTTAACTTCATTTTCACCACAATGTCCGAACGTCCGATGGTTCATTCATGCCACCTACCTACTTACTTGTCAAATTAATATAATAATTACAAGATAAAAAGAACTTTTTATATAAGTACAACGTTTTAAATTTGCTGTTGAATCATATAAACTTGACTCAGTGACGTCCCGTGTGGGTAGGCAGATTGTGCGTCGCTTGGGGGCGGCAGTTGCTCGAAGGACGGCAAATCGAGGAGAATCATTAGGTATATATATATAGAAAAAAAACTACCTATACCTTAGAGTCCTTAGACTATAGATACATCACCTATACTTAGTAATAACGAATATATCTTTCCGTCAAAAATTCAGCTCACTGGATGGAAACAAAATGTATTAATTAACATAAAAGGTTTAACAGGACTGTAATTTTTTTGTCGGTTTCGCGATGTCTAGTTTACTTCCGTTGCCCTTCGACGTCCTTCCTGACCAGAAATGACACGTGCACGGATTCTGGGGCGGCATTTTGGCACTGGACAGGGGCGGCTTTTTTTCTAGGTACGTCACTGACTTGACTTGACTAGCTTAAACGATCAAAAAAAAATTGTACTTGATAGAAATAATACTGAAATGTCATATTGACATAATATATTGATTTATATTAATAATTTAGTTACTAGGACCCCAGATCCCTAGCAAACAATAATGGTGTCGACATAACTTTTCATACAAAACAGAATTAACTGAAAATGAATTCAATTCTACTTAAAGATGGATAAAAGCATTAAAAGAATGCATTTGCATCGTGTTCTGATATATTCTAAGAGTTTCAAATGTCTAGCTAGTCAGGAAGTTAGTTAAAAATCGATTGCAAGATTTGTACCGGACAAAGAACCACCGGACATATAAGAATACGAGCTAAGAAAAACGTTGTAAAAATCTTTGTGTATCGGTAACATGCGAACTAGAACGCAGTCAGACATTAATAAATATAAATGTTATATTTAATTATTTGTCGAACACCCCTACAACGCAACCCCTGATTGCACTCAGTTGCTGTAAGATCAGTTCTGTCTATCATCACAGGTGGACATGGCCCTTGCTAAAGTAGTTTAAGGAGCTCGCTAATACAAAAAAATAATTCCGCGAACAATAGTTATTTTAAATTTACCTTACATTATAAGGTCAGTGGGAGTGACGTCCTATGGGGATAGGCAAGCCATTCGTTGCATAGGGGTGGCAAATTAAGGAATGAATACTTACTGCCTATCAATACAGCTTTTGAAAGCAGTTGCGGTCTGCGTTAGAAAGCTAATTTAAAGAAATCACAAGTGGGGCTCCAAATTTGCCAGTGCCTCAGACCTACACATACCTAAAATCATCCATGTTTGAGAGTAGGTTTTGTAGAAATACTCTGTAGATTATATTATGTACATAGGTACTTACATACTTTTTTTCAAGGCTTTTGTTGTAATTTCAATTCAAGAGCGTGGTAACAATCGTGCATATAATACAATTTATGTCTAAAATAAAGGGGACGGCATTTTAAGTCTGCATTAGAGTGGCACTTTGAGTAGGGACGTCACTGGTCAGTGGCGTAACAAGGAGTATGCGAACGGGGCAGCCCCGGGCGAAGCTCGGGTAGGGATGCAGACGTGGAGTTTCATTGAATATGAAAAAATAAAAAGTAAACTGAAAATTTCATCCTAAACTTATTAAATTATGGGAGAGCGAACCTTCTATAATAAAAAATAATGTTTTATTCTAAAAAATCGCCTGCGCCGCAAATCGTTTTAATGTTTATTATCTTTCTTAAACATGTAATACCTACTAAATATTACGTATTTAATCGATTGCTTCGCCCGAGTGTGGAAGAATATGGGATAAACTTAAACAGTGTCAAGAATACGTCATTCTAAGCTTGTCCTTCGTTCTGTCAACTGCTCTCAGTTTATGCACTGACGCTCATTCAATATTGGTGTATTGGGGTATAGCCTATCTGAATTCTGTTTTATTAATCTTTTCTGTGATTTACCCTTTCTTCATGTTAAATATGTATATATGTAATAAATTCTTCATAATTAAGTATATGGAGAGTTATGTATATAATTTAGGTATATATATACTCACGGTGGCTGCGCGGCTTAAGCGTTGGACTATAAAGCCGTGAGTCCCAGGTTCGAATCCTGGGTCTGAAAAGTACACATATTGTTTTTCAATTTGTGTGTGTCAGTGTATGGACCTAATAGGTTGAGCAAGTGGCTGATATTCATTTCTCGTAAAAATAAAATCTGTTAATACAAACCTCCACTATGTGGAGGCCCATATTATGGTCCTATTAGGATCGGACATGGTCGAAAGAAAAGAAAGTATATGAATAGTTATATGATTATATATATATATATATATATATATATATATATATATATATATATATATATATACTTACTAATAAAAAAATCGGAGATCATTTCTTTCAGTTTTAGAGGCCAAAAGTACTTTTTTTTGTTATTTAATTCTGTTAATAGTACACAGACACGATCTAACTTAATACTTACCAATTTACATGTTGGTAGTAAGTGTGCATAATAATATGTACCTACAAGTTTTGTATTACGTAAGGGGCGCATTTTTTATTACTACCCAGGCAATGACATTAATATGGACGAAGCATCTGGAAAAAAAATGACACTCACTTTTTTGTCGGGTCTGCCGAATGGCATAATCTGTTCTAACGCCATTACAATAAAGGTGATATTCCTATAAATTCCCGATGCTTTTTGTCGGTCTGCCGAATGTTTCGGTTCGAACGGGTTCGGTCAAATGAACATTGATACTAGAAACACTGTTCTAACGCCATTACAATAAAGGTGATATTGCTATAAATTCCCGATTCGTGATATCGCATAATGGATATTGCGTGACGTCTACCTATGCACGAATTTATTTGCTAGCTACTGTACTGAGTGCGTCGTCCATTAATAATGTCATTGTACCCAGGGCTCTAAATATCTTGCTACACCCCCGTATTTGTGCGCCATTGATAAAAGAATCACGGCAGTATGGATACAAGGTTTTTAACTGTTAAAATATGTCTGATTTTTTACACGTTGATACCATATTATTACAATAATACTATTATCATGTTGCATAGGTACATTAAAACGACTGCTGTGTACAGATATACATAGATAAATGACCGCGAAAAGATAACATAAGTACACAATAAAAATACATGGGTAGATAGGTATTTATTATCTTTAGTGATAACAACCAGTATCGAGTATTGATTTTACGATTGTGTAATAATTACCTATCTACTTCAATAAATGGGTACCATAAAACAGGAGTAGTTTTCTTCTGATTTGAGTTTTATTATTATTATCACAATGGAAAGTTTGGCTGGAGGAGCCTATGGACATCGCGGCCTACGAGTTAATGTATTCATTTACACAGGGGGGGCGGGCAAACTGCGGCCCGCCATCATTAATTGTACCTACTTCCGATTACGAATAACTTTTTTATAATTTTTTAAAAAATATTGACAATAGATTAAAATTAGAAGAATTTGTTGTTTCGTAAATGTATTATCTCTGTACGTCTTCCTTGCGTCTCGTCTCACACTAATGTAACCACTATTTTCTACGTTGAACATCGTGACACATTTAAATACTTTGAACTAAGGAAAACTAACACCTGAATTTAAAAAAATGTTAAAAAATGTACAACAGTTCCATTCTTCTCATTAATTTTTTTGTAATGTTTATTTTTCGTGATAATAAATAGTGTAGGGATATCTAAAAATGATATTTTACTTGCGGCCCGCCGCTCATTTTGAATTCTTGAATTTAGCCCTGCCCCCCCCCCCCTGATTTACAAAAACCGATAAGCCCACATAGTATGAAAGTCAAACAGATAGTAAGTAGGTATTCTACGCATAATTTCACATAATACCTTTGTGATATATAACTTTCAAAACCAGCTACATACGTACGAGAAAGGCATGGCGATAGACCGCGGGAAAAACCGCGACCTTGTATGACCCATGCTCCGATTCTGGGGAGTAATAGGTACTTGAGTACAGTGACGTCCCTAGATAAAATGCCGCCCCTAGGTCATGAGTCCAATATCTAAGAAATGTGTTGTATGGATACATTACTAATAAAGTATCAGACTGTAATTATTTGCAAATCTGCACGTGTCGTTTCTGGTCACCAAGGACGTCGAAGGGCAACGGAAGTAAACTAGACATCGCGAACCCGACATAATCAGTAAGATAATTTCGTTATTATCAAGTTTATGTAGTTATTTCTACATATTTCAAATGATTCTCCTCGATTTGCCGCCCATAGAGTAACTGCCGCCCCCAAGCGACGCTCAATCTGTCTACTCCCACGGGACGTCACTGCTTGAGTAGGTATACATTTTATATAGGAGTTTGGAAAATGTTTTTGGGAACCACCATTAGCGTGGCCCTGGTGCAGTGACGCCCTGTGGGGGTGGGCAGGTCATGCGTTGCATAGGGATACTACAATATAATAAAAGGCGGCAAATGAAGGAACGGATACAAATAACACAATCTTTGAGAGCAGTGACAGTCGATGAAACAGACGATGTTATCGCTTCATTAGAAAGGATTGAAATAAAAAATCAAAGTTTTAAAAAATCCTGACAACATAAAAATATTACTAGGCCTACTTACCTATATTATATTCTTTTATCATGTCCGATCCTAATAGGATCATATAGGTCTCTATAGAATGGAGGTTTGTATTAACAGATTTTTGTTTTTACGAGAAATGGATGTTGACTATTCATACATTCATACTCGAATTGAACGACAATATGTGTACTTGCCAGACCCAGGGTTCGAACCTGGGACCCTCGACGTTGTAGGTCGACGCTTAAACCCCGCTGCCATCGTGGGTGTTACCCGTTTTAAAATAACATCTGACGGCAAGTGCCCATGCGACTAGGTTCATAATCTGACGCATACACAAATTGAACAACAAGATGTGTACTTACCAGACCCAGGATACGAACCTGGGACCCACGACGTTATAACTCGACGCTTAAGCCGCTCGGCCATCGTGGGCGTTACCCGTTTTAAAATAACATTTGACGGCAAGTGCCCATGCGACTTACTCCTCGATTGTTCAATTTTTAGCAAGGAGCGGCACAACCTGAACTATATTACAGAAGGCAGACGCGGACATCCGGTACCTTCCGGGGACCATGGCAAACGAGGCCGGAAGAGATGCGCTTTTTAATTTCTGTATTGATGTAATAAAAATAATAAAAGGTGACATGTAACAGGGATTCATGATCCAGTGAATGCAGTCATATAAGTTAGGATAAGTATAATATGCTCGGAAAATCAATTCTACGCGACATTTCTTTTTCTACAGGTTCTCAGTTCCCAATGAATACGACGAAATATTCATTAGAATCACTACCGCCTTGCGCTACAAAGAATTTTCCAGGGGTTTTGCAAGCTGGTTTCATAGACCCTGGCCGAATTAAAATTAGCAATACCCGATGCGGGTAGACGAATAGTTGTTTTCAATAAGGTAGGTATTTTTCTCAGCCGGCACAAATTTCCTTTGACTTCTCATCAAGTAGAGTAGTTTGCGCGTCAAAATCCTTAAAGAAAACTCGATAGTAAATGCAAGGTATCCACTACTCATTGTAATACTTATATGGTGCATTTAAAAACGGATCAGTGCCACAGACCTCCATGTACCTAACAACACCATTGTTTAAAAGTAGGTTTCGTTGTTTCAGAAGGTGGTGTGTATAGAACAGATTAATAAATATAATTTCGATACGGTATACCCTAATACACTACATTTTGATGCAGGGTTTTGAATTTGTGAGTGTCGTACAAAATGTGTGGCGTGCAATAGTGTATGTTGCAACCTTCAAATTTAATACACAGCGTCAGTGCATAAACGGGAGCAATTATCAGAACGAAGGATAAGCGTATTCTTAACACGTGTTTAAGTTTAGCCAATATTCTTCCACACTCTAGAATCTCAAGATCGTTTGCCTATTACTCCATTCTTTCTTTTTTCGACCATGTCCGATCCTAAAAGGATCGTATGGGCCTCCACAGAGTGGAGGTTTGTATTGACAGATTTTGTTTTTACGAAAAATGGATGTCAGCCACTTGCTCAATCTATTAGGTCCATACTCTGACTCATACACAAATTGAAAAACAATATGTGTACTTGCCAGACCCAGGATTCGAACATGGGACCTATGACGCAATAGGCCAACGCTTAAGCAGCGCGGCCATCATGGGTGCAATATACCCGCTAGGTCAGTGCTGGAAATGGAAGATTTTACGAATGATAATGATAACAGCTGTATGTAATATATGGAAACATACCTGCCAAGCTCAGATGAAGTAACTGTCTTTAAATTTGTGACATGCAAGTTTTGGGCATAATTTTGTCAGCGCCGCAGATGAAAATCGAGGTTTACGTCATGTCATAAATATATTTTTTTTTACTTATTATTCAGACAAATTTCGTATCAACTTTAAGAAATATAGGTATGTAAGTAAAGTAAACTAATTTTAATAATACGTTTTAATAATAAAATTCACGAACCAGAATGCAATATTTAATTTTTCCACGAGACGGAACGATAATGACGGGAATTTCACGAACAGGAGCTGTGCTCCGGTGCGTTCCAGTCCATTTTGAGCGCTGCGTTAGGTATTTATGTTTTCATTGTTTTTGATTTCCCTGCTGGTGTGTATGATGTCAAATTAAGGATTTTTGGTTTATTTGTAAGGTAGTCGGAAAGAAATTATAAAATTAGTAAATATCTAAGTACGTACGAATTTTCAGACAATTTGAGAGTAAAAATGAAAGGGGCGGCATTTTAGGGCGGCACTCTACCTAGAGACGTCACTGCCCTCGTGAGAACTTTGGAATATTCACTGCCAACCCAATTCCTTCGTGAAACATTTGCCCAAATCGGTAAAAATGTTAATCGGTAAATTATCAATAAAATAAAATAAATAGCAGTGATTGGTGCTATTTCGATATCAATTTTGATAAGGATATTTTTGTGATTTTGCTATGCGATACCGCCAAACGAATTTCATACTCTGCAGAGAGAAGACTGCGTTTTGTAAACAGACGTTACGTTACAGTATCGCGAATTAATTTTATAAAAAGTTTGTGAAATATTATTTGTTAAAGAATACGGTTCTCATTCTTGAGTTTAAAATAAAAAATAGAATGCTAAAATTAGTGATATACCTACCTACCTACTTACCTAACTTACCTAAACAAGCATAGATAATAAATCCATAAATAAATTATCCGGTTTAAATCAGTGCAAATAATGTAAATAGGGAAGTAAATATTTTGGGAATGGTTTTAACATTGTTTATTGGTTCGTATTTTGAAATAAATTATGTGAAAAGTGTTTTGTTTAGACAATAAATTGGTAAAAATTACATTTAAATACCCATAAATACGTTATTTTGTAAATTGAAATAATTTAAACTAGGTAGGTACCTACCTTCGTCAAATGCTTATTTTTCACAACCTGTGCGTAGAATATAATATAGTATACCTAATAGTATGTCTTCTTCAATTATAATAATTATTATTTTTAGTTAAAATACGTGATTCTAGGAAAGAGATACATTTGTTTTTTTTATATGTGCTTACCTACGTTTTTCAATACAGTCGAACTCGGTTATTACGATCTCGGACATAGCGAGATCTCGGGTGTAATAGCGAAACATTCGTTGACAATTTAGTTTATGATTTCCTCCATACATTTATTCACTTTTATAACGAGCTAGTTATCGGATATTCCGAGCTTAAATATCGTCAAAAATTTCTTAAAACTGTTAATGTGTCGTTTCGACCCTAAGCAATAAAATCCGATCGGACAGGATGCCACCGGGGTCGGATTACGTTTATGACACTAGGTAAGTGTCTAAGTACCTACCTAATTGGTATTTTCGCCGACAATAATGAAAAAGTATCCACGCATATGGTTGAAAAATCTAAGGTTTGTGAAGTCCGTAGGTACCTACCATCGTTTATTACAATAAACAACTTCTTTTGTGGTTTATGAAAATACACAAAAATTCTGTGTATTTTTGTTTTAATAGCGACTTTTCGTGTTATGTGACCGCTCGTTTAAAAATACATATTCTCTGATATAACGAGTAACGCTTATAATGAGCAAATTCAGTCGGTCCCATTTTCCTCGTAATAACCAAGTTTGACTGTATATAAATGGATTTATACGATGTTTTGTAATTTTTGGTGACTAGGTATTTTGTGTTTTATAATGGTCAATGGAGGGACTTAAAAACAGTAAGTGCGTCCGGTCTCTACGTCCCTAAACTCACCACTGCTTCAAACAGGACTAGTTCTAACAAGTGCGAGGTCTAATTGGAGATTATGCGAGAGGCCCCTAGGTATGGGGTATAAATATTATTAACCCCACAAAAAATGGTTGACGATGGGGAAGGGGTCTTGCCTATCAGTGTGAATAGTTTTCTTGAAACAATTCTTTAATTTCTTTTATTTTGTTAACTGTCAATTATTCATGGTGGAACTGCATTGTATTGTTGTTTTTATTTAATAAAACGCAACTTTTTTGTAGTACTTATTCCACTTTTAATCAATAGATTAGGACCGGTTTCGTCCGCCTCAGAGGGACATTTTCAACTGAAATGAAAAGTTGAAAATGTCCCTCTGAGGCGGACGAAACCCGTCCTAATTAATCTATTGATTAAAAGTGGAATAAGTACTACAAAAAAAGAATTTTATTAAATAAAAACAACAATACAATTCTTTAATATTAATACCTATATTATATTATGTAGGTACATATTCATATTACTATAATTTACCGGACATTTTGATAATATATTATCAAAACTACTTACCTAAACAAGACGCCATTTTTATTTCAAAGTTATCGGAAAATTATACATACACTTATTAAATTAAAGCTCCTAGTGTTTTCAAGAACAATTGATAACTGATATAGGTACTGTGACCCGGATGATTTGGCTTCGAACAACCTTGTCAACGGATTGGCTTCTATCGGCATTCTACGACACGCAAGGTCTGTGACCACTGGAACTGGCAGTCATAAATTGGTGCAACTATCTTGGGCACCCAATGTTTGCTTTAATATTCTAATGCGGCATGTCTATGAGACAAGACAGTGCTGACATCACACACGGACACTAACGAACATAATAATTATGAGTGTTGAGTTACGCGCATTCGATAACCACTGCGATAATGCGACAGCTCTTAATTGCTTGTAGGTGAACACCCTTAGTTATAACTACAGGCCAGGTATTTATCTCTAGACTCAAAACATGGAGTGTCTGTGTATGGGGAATGTATTTGCAAAAGTGTAATATTCCGCGTTGAAGAGATAAGAAACTTTTCTTAACTTTAAAATGCTGCTTTAAAAATCAATAAAAAATATTGTGTAAGTTTTTTTTCAAAATGCACCATCCAAGCTATTTTTCTGTGCGCGCGCCTGGACCCGGTAGTGCTCAATCGGTCCAATCACCTTAAGCCCGGGTCTGGTTCCGAATGCTTTACCAACTGTCAGAGATTGTGTACGCACCAATCCATGTGAATTAGCTAAATGCTAAAAGGTAAGCGGTAAATAATCGCTAAGTAAGAAGTCTTCGACATTGGGATATGATAATATTATTTACCCAGTGCAGTACGTACCTATTTATTACTCACTGAAATCTGTTGATACTAAATCTTCTGTGGAATAAATTCGCGCATGTTTTCCTGTTCCAGTGCCCAATTAAACACGTTGTTTGGCAAACGTCTGTTAACGTCTATATTCGTTATTCGTTATTGTATTGGCCGTTAATCGATACGATCCGTTAAAATGCATAAATCCGTTAATAGACACCGGTTTGTATTTTAAACAATTCCTAAACTAAATTAGCGAAGCGATGATTTCAACCGTCATAATAAGAACGGCTTGCCAATAAATTATTAACTGATATTATTATAATTTGCTAGAAAACCCTGACAACATTATTCGATGTAGCGTAGTTCAGCAATATAAAGCATCTGTCAAACTATTATGAGAGTATCCTATAATTTGTTATCTTTCACGAAAGATTAAAATAAACGATTTCTTTATTTGCATCTTAGTTTATTTACGTGTATGTTTTCTTTCATATTACCAGCGCTCGAAATGTAAAAGTTTACGAACCGGAGCGCTCGACAAATTTTCTGAAGATATTTACATAGTTATGAAATCGTATGTGTATTTTATAAAAATAAGTGTGTCAGATTTTTTATTCTATGGCCTACCTAGCTCAGACGGTCAACATATTTTTTCCACGAGACGGAGCGATAATTTTACAAATTTCACGAGCCGGAACGGCGCTCCGGTGTGTTCCGTTCCATTTCGTGCCCTGCATATTACCCCTTTTTATACGTCTTAATATCCCTCTCTCCTACATATGTATTCTCTCATGCGTTACAGATAGGTAGATACATTAAGACAAATATATAATAAATGTTATAATTATAACAGTGCACGTAGATACAGTGACGTCCCGTGGAGGTAGGCAGATTGAGCGTCACTTGGGGGCGGCAGTTACTCGAAGGGCGGCAAATCGAAGACAATCATTTTTTTATATACTTATAGAAATAGTTATTTAAAATAACGAAAATATCTTTCCATTAAAAAATTCAGCTTACTGGTTGGAAACAAAAATGTATTAATTAACACACAAATTTTAACAGGACTGTAATTTTTTTCGAGTTAACGATTTCTAGTTTACTTCCGTTGCCCTTCGACGTCCACGGTGACAACAAATGACAACGTGCTCGGATGATACAAAATAATGTATAAAAAAATGGGGCGACATTTTCGCGCAGCCCTGGGGCGGCATTTTGTGTAGGGACGTATTCAACTGGTATTATAATTTGCTAGAAAAACCTGCCAACATTATTCGATGTACCGTAGTTCTGCAATAGAAAGCATCTGTCAAACTATTATGAGAGTATCCTATCATTCGTTATATTTCACGACCCGATAAAAAAACGATTTCTTTATTTGCATCTTAGTTTATTTACGTGTATGTTTTCTTTCATCTCACCCCTTTTCACACGTCTTATCACTCTCTCCTACACATTTACATATGTATTCTCTCATGCGTTACAGATAGATAGATAAATCAAGACAATTAATATGTAATAAATGTTATAATTATGACAGTGCACGCAGATACGATCACTAACTACAGCCATCGGTGGCAACCGAACGCCGTGGACCAGTGTTGCCAAGTCTAAATTTTTAATTTCAGTAGAATGTGTAAAAAAAATTCAGTAGATTCGACAAAATATCAGTAGATTTCTGTTTTAGGAAAAAAATTTCGCCGCGGGCCGCAGATTCCCAAGTTTTCAAAAATGGCTAGTTTTTTTCCCGGCTGGTGGGAATTTTGTGAAATGAAGAAATATCAGTAGATTTCAGAAAATATCAGTAGATTCAGTATATTGCCAAAAATATCAGTAGACATGGCAACGCTGCCGTGGACTGCCATTATGAATCAGAGAGAGTTCAGAAAGCCCCAACACAAAAATGGGCTCTTCTAAGCCAGGCGTATCACGAGGCTATAATGTTTGAATGAGAAACATCAATTTTGTTATGCCTGGGAATGTTTCATTAATGCGATTACATAATAGTGAGGTCACCATGGCCTAATCAAGGGTGATTTGACTGTGTGAATTCTACACCCCACCACGCCGCCACTTGAAAGCTTTCTGACTTACTTTCATTCTATCGTGTCCTTGTGAGGGATGCGCCAAAATTTTCTGATTCACGTCTTGGCCAGTTTGTCATATTATTATACTATAACTATAGTCTAGCTAGACAGCGATGGCGAACCTTGTAATATGATTTTAGTGTAAAAAATAAATAAACAATATTTTTTAATAATATTTATGGCGTGCCAACGGCTATTATCAAAGAATAATGATAACTTAGGAACATCATAATATTTATAAGTAGGAACTTTTGTAAATTTATTATTATAAAAGATGGAGTCATCTTGAGTTTAAAAATAGTTTTACCCAATTTCAGATTGTCATAACACTCATAACCGTCAGTTATTAAGCAAATAAACATCAAATGTCACTTTGACGTCTCAGTTTTTTTATTTAAAAGAAAGTAACAGGGCTGAACTCACAATTAGAAGTCAATTCATCAGATATTTGTGATATTTTTACGTTTCTCGTGTTCCTACCTTTTATTATTTTGCATAGGTACAATAATTTAAACACTTTATTTTTTATTATAAACGAAAATATACAGTAGCGTATGTAAGTACGTGTCCGGAAACTTGTACGTATGCAGTTCGCCGTATTACACTTAGCCGTGAAATAATGTTGTTTCAAAAATATATGGCCGTATATTAAAGACCGTTCAACCTCTTTGGGTCGTATAGTCATCATCATCATCATCAGCCTGAATATATCCACTGCTGGATGAAGGCCTCTTCAAGCTGCTTCCACTTCTCTCGGTCCTGTGCATTGCGATGCCACGTACTTCCGCAGAACTTTATCATTTCTTCGATCCAGCGGCCTCTAGGTCTACGTTGCGGACGTTTTGTACTTCTTGGATACCACTGGATGACTAGATTTGTCCAACGATTGTCTCTTCTTCGAGCTATGTGCCCAGTCCATCTCCATTTAAGGCTTCTAATAAACTATATTACATCGCAAACCCTTGTCTGCTTCCTTATCCACTCATTCCTCTTCTTGTCTTTTCGCGTTATGCCCAGCATGCATCTCTCCATACCACGTTGTGCTACTCTAAGTTTATGGATCTCTCTTTTACTTAGGGTCCATGTTTCACACGCATATGTGATCACGGGAAGCACACACTGGTTGAACACTTTGCGCGTTAGGCACAGTGGAAGGTCACTTTTGAAGACATTATTCAGGCGGCCAAAAGCACTCCAGCCTAGCTTTACTCTGCGAACAATTTCATCAAATATACATCCATCTATAGACACTTGTTGTCCCAGATAGATGTAGTTTTTCACCTGTTCGAGCTGAGTGCCATTGACGAGGATCTCTTTTTGGCCCGCAAAGCAGTTGAACATGACTTTCGTCTTTGTTACATTTATTTTCAAACCTACTTTGTTGCTTATTTCAGCGAGTTCCTGCATTCTGCTTTGGATTCTGCTTTTGGGTCGTATAGTAGGTACTGACATAAAATTCATGTCACACTTTACAGGAAGCCAGCAGAAAACAAATTTTGAAAATACCCGATATACTGGATTATTTGTTAGGTTAGGTTAGGTTTTCATCCTTGAATTCATGAATTTTGCCAAAATCAGCTATGAAAATTGAATTCCTAATGTTCATATTGAATCTAATGAAATTGGTGACCGTATAGTATAGGTCATCTTTTTCCGATAAGAAAGCTCACGGCTAACTGTGCCACGGTGATATGTTTTGCGTACAATTTACAAGTAAGTTGTAAGTGGGAATGTGACAACTCGACGCCAGGACAATTGGACGCCGCACTATCGTAGACACGTAAACAGAACGTAGACGATGAATTTTAATCATTTTCTATCTACCACTTAGTAGTTTTAATTCAATTTACTCTTAACATAATGTTTCTTTTATTGCGGATTGAGAATTACCATGCCTAAGGCTATATATAACAATAAAAAACTCTTTTTTCGTTGGAACTTAAACATATGCATGATTACATCAATATGTACGTGTGCATATTTAAATTCTCACGAACTATTAAATCATAATATAATAATTTAAATATAAATGATAACATTAAATATTTTTTTAAAGTACGTATAAGTACCTAACGTCTATTTAATTTCGAATTGCTTGGCGTCCAGTTGTCCCGGCACCAACTCGTCCTAGATCCATGTAAGTATAGTTTTTGTGGTAAAATTTCATTATCTCTGTAGGTTTAATAAAACAATGTCGACGCGGTGACCACAATAAATGACATAAGTCATAACAATACCTTCATGCGTTTAAATACTAGTACTTAGGTAGTTTAACCAGAGATCCTAAATGTTTGGCTAATTGGTATTGACTATAATAATGTGATGTGGATCTTGACCAGCTTTCGAAGAGGTTTCTTAATATTTGTTAAGTTATCCACTTGTTCATTCTATTAGTTCCATACTCTGGGGCCAAACACATATTGAAAAAGAACATGACGTGAGAATTTTGATAGACCCGGAAGCGTATTGCAGCGAAGTTGTACAAGACACACGACGTCATCCAACCATCCGTAAACGAGGCCCGACGCACTGACTGATTGCTAAGCCCCCCACGATAAAAATAAAATAAAAATCAAGAAATCCGACTATCTTTTATTTGTATAAAGTTTTAAAAATCAAGACTATTAAAATACCTCCACGAATATTGGCATTTATGAACATTTTGACAATATATTTAATACATAAATCTTTGAATAAACATTAAAAAAACAAATTGATATGACTGGTTAGGTTAGGGGTCGTCCATATATGACGTCACGCTCTAGGGCGGTGGGGGTCATAGAAAATTTGACGTCACAAAGTAAATAAAAAATAAGAAAGGATCTGAAAACGCAATATTGGGGATCGGGAATATTAGGATAAATATTTTTTTTTAAATAAAATCAGTTTTAACATTTAGTGTCCAAAACGTGACGTAATATAGACAGGGTGGTAAAAGGTTATGTGACGATGGAAGGGGGTGGGTTAAAATAGCCAACATTGTAATAGTATGACGTCACGTGGACGGCCTTTAGACCAAGCGAGCGAATGTTTGTTCTTCCCCCATTCCAGTGAAATTCTCTTGCCGTAAACGCTTTTTGTTGAGCGAGCATACGAAGTTCGCTGGAGTGGAGGAAGAACAAACATTCGCTTGCTTGGTCTAATTGCGGCTTTAGAGACCCTCTTTAATGTTATATAGCAGTTACCGATGCCTTTTCCCCTCACCCTTATCGCACATCTTGAGGGTTCTACTTCTCATTTTCACTGCAGAGTGGTGTAATTTTTATTTCACTATGTTTATTATTATACGTAATTCTGGTGCAACACCTTTTTGAACATTACCACCGAACACTTGGTGATCTACCCTGCCAAATACAGCGTCGTAGTTTAATGTCAAAAAAGTTTAAGCTATCTGGTAGGGATTGCAATACCGGTATTTTAAAACCGGTATTCCAGTATTTATCAATACCGAAATACCAGTTTTAAAAATCCAACATACCGGAATTTTCGGTATTGAGAAAGCACACTCGTTTATGCTTTTGAAAATGAATTATAAGTTATGTGCTGCTAAAATGCAAATATATTGAGTGAATCCAACAGAGGTGAAAAAATAATAAAACAAAATAAATGTCATCAAATATATTTATATACCTAAGTAATTGTCGCGATAAATTATCATAATATTATTTCGAAATAATATAAAACATCCGTGACAAAAATGTTCAATTATTCTATAATTATTGATGACTGTACAAGCGTTGAATTTAAGAAGCTTTTCCTGCAGCCGGACTTGATCAACTGTTGAGGGCTTTAGTTAAAATTATCAAAATATTCAAATTATTTGTAAAAAATCACTAGTTCTACAATTATGATCAATATATATTTTTAAATGTCAACATAATAAATGTAGGTAGGTATGTAGGTTTTTACTATAAAATAATATTTTAAAAAGATTTTAGTAGCTATATTTATTGATAAGCACCTAATTCTCTTTTTTTAATGTTTAAGAAATACCGGTATTAATACCGGTATTCAATAAGAAATACCGAAAAACCGGTATTGACATTTTCATTCGGTATTGCAATCCCTACTATCTGGGTCACGTATGAACAAACGTTTAAGAATCTTTGTTTTACACAATAATATAATGGATTTTGTTGTTTTCACTAGTGACTAAATTTAATATCAGTACTTGATTATAAATTTATCACACATTTTATCACCATTAAGGAAGTACACATTCATCCTGTTGATATAAAATTTTTAGTCGTGCTACATTAAATGTAGATTAATCATTAATCAGTGTTGTGGATGATGTGGGGTTGTTTTAAAACAGCTTTATTATGCCTAAAAGGATAACCAATAAAATATGTAACGTATTCATGGTGTAATGAAATAACTGTGGATAATTGTGAAAGGAATAATATTGTGATAAAAATAATGGTGCCGAAGGAAGTAATTCGATATGCTTATTGGAACACTTGAACCTGCATAAAAATGGTCAGATTTTGGATCCTGCTGGCGGCCATTGTCACAAACTTTATGACAAATCAATGCACAGAAAGTAAGAAAGTACTCCTAAATATGTAATTAATATAGTATCTATATTAAAATATTATTTTTTTACTTTAATAATTTTAAATGGATGTTATTATATAACAATAATTAAGACGGTACTTCAGTGAAACGGCAAATAATTTTCAACTATAGGTGCGACGAAATTTCGCACTGGCTGGCAATCGGAGAGCGAAAGTCGAGCTGTGAACACGTCAATTTGTTTTGTGATTGCGACGGGGGAATTAATTCTTAAATCGTGTAAAGATGACTAAAAAACGTTACCCATTTACTTGAAGAAGAAAACATGTCAATGAATGTATTATTATTATTAGTAATAGAACAATAAACTTAACATTAAATGGACGCATGTTGACTTTTTATGACAAATTATGTTTTTTTTTTAATTTGCGCAATCTTCGAGTCGCGTAGTCACGATCGTTTTAGATTTAGACCATGCCCCAGTTGAAGTATAGCCTTAATAAAATTAGTCTTTAAGGATTTTCTTTGTGAGAGATCTTTGAGAATGAATGAATTGCTTACAAAAAGAAAATTTTCTATGGACTGCATTGAAATACATATTTTTCTTTTCTCCTGTTACAGTCCGGGATTTATCTTAGCCAGTGCTCAAAATGAAACATTTTACTACATACCTATTACCATATTTATCTAATTTGAAGTATATTTTGTAAAAATTAGTGTGTTATATTTTTTGTTATATGGCCTACCTAACTCAAACGGTCAAATTAATTTTTATACGAGACAGAGCGATAATTTCGGGGATTTCATAAGGAACGCTAAGTTTTCATGAATCGGAGCTGCGTTCCCGTGCGCTCCGGTTCATTTCGAACTCTGACCTTAGCTGATACACGCGGGCACCTCAGTTATAATCGGTCTTACAGTCTCCTTATTCTTGTAGCTGTGGTTGATTCTTGTTTTTTAAATTCTGTCTCTAGAATTTTCGATTCAATAAACCAATCTCGAATTCTCGAGAATAAAATATTCTTCAATTCTCGAGAATCGTTCACATCGTTCAACATGGCCCCCACATCCTGAAGCGGGCCCCCAGGATAGAATCTTTGGCGGGCCTTCCTACCTATCGCTAAAGACGAAGGCAGTGTGACGCTTTACAGTAGGTACCAAATGGTGTACGCGGTAAAATTAATATGTACCTATATTAAAGTGTACATAATATACATCCATTAGAATTATGGAGTTGTCAAGTATCGATACACAATTACAAATTAAATCGTACAACGGCATAATATTAAATAATAACAATAATGAAGGCTACTTTTTTTTTTACTATTAAAGAGAATTTGTGATGTGTGTTTATATCACTTATCTGGTCGACTCGCCACGCCGGGCCCTTCCTGAGCCCGTAGCCCCAGGCTAGTGCCCTGTAAGGCCCCCCTTTGCGGGGGCCATGCCGTTCAAGATAGTATAGGTGCAACATTAACGTTTTATAGAACCGCCCTTATTTGCAGATTGGCCATCGTCGTCTGATGGAAGAGAGCCAAGAATTCAGAGAGTGTTGGAAGGGAGAGACGTGGTCCTCAGGTGTGCTGGAAGAATGGAAAGTACAATAGCACATTGGGAGTATAAGGTACAGTCATCTCCCTCCATTTACGAAAGTGAAAAGATGCTGTCACTTTTATTTTTTTATGGTTTTTCGTCTGGGTTCGGGACTTGGAGGTGGACAAATAACACACCGGAATTGTGGTCAGAAACGACGAGTTTTATTTACGTTAATATCTACTAATGGTTACATTTTTATAATTTCTTTTATGCGTAGCGCGAGTTAACAATGTTTACTGTTTGACAGTCTGCCTCGTTCTCTCCGCCATGTTATGTTTCGCTCTCAGCTGAAAGCGGTCCACAATGGCGACGTTGCAGATATTTTTAAACGGCCGCGATTTACAGCATTGCCGGCTTGATTATTATTTATTTTCGTAATCAACCCTTACTATTTGTCGGCTTGGTACCGATTTGGGTTTCTCCAGATTCACAGAGACAGTGTAATAGTACCATGACATTTTATGCCCGATTATTTCTTACGTTATTTTGATTATAAATTCGCAACTGAATGGTTGGTACGACGGATATATTATTGCTACATTCTATAATCGTATTCAAGGGAGATTTATGCATAGAGGCCATGACCACTTCTGCATTAGAATGCATTGCAGTGCATGCGTAGCCTGTGCGTTGCCTACTTAAAACTAATTTCAAAATGGCCAGTTTCATGATTAAAGTACAATCGCATGTAGTATCATCACTGGTGGTTAGTAATTATTTTTCTTTACTTTCAGGCGTGCAGTGGGGTACATTCGAATATTATGTCCTGTTCAGACGCCATTGACGAGGTGCGTCGCGACGGTATCGGACAGGGATGGGAGCTTCTCAAGGCCACCGACAGCCCTCTGAAACTGCGATCAGTGACGCCCAACCATGCGGGGCTTTACCGGTGCCGGCAGAGAGCTTCGCAGCTGATCGATTTAAACAGTGCTACACAGCTGGAAGTATTGCCTCATCAAAATGGTTAATGGCACATAATTACATCTGTTGTCTTTGGTTAAATTATGAATAAGTATTATGATAAACTAAATAACTCATTATAAGAGAATCTATTGGATGCGCCGTTTATGTATGACTGTCTTGAATCGTGAGTTAGAGACTGCTCGTAAGTAAGTAATGGCTCGAACACGTTACCATCACGTGGTATCACGATAGTATCAAGATAGAGATATATACGTCGTCATATTGTAGAGTGGCCACCATCTAACCTTGCCATTTGGAATATTTTTTTTTTAAATTAAAACGTGAGTAAACCAATCAAGTGCCTGGCTTTTAATAATACAATTATACGGTTGCGTATAGGTACACACAAATCCTTGTCATTGTGTACAATGGCAAGGTTACGCGGAGGATACTCTACCCAACTTGCTCAAGGACAGGAATGGCGAACCTATGGCACGCGTGCCACTAGTGGCACGCTCAGCGCTCGAAATGGAAAAGTTTACGAACCGGAGCGCTCGAAAATTTTCTGAGAATATTAACAAGGTGTGCTAGATTTTTTGTTGTATCTATGGCATATCTAGCTCAGACGGTCAAATTATTTTGTCCGTGTGACGGAGCGATAACTTACAGATTTCACGAACCGGAACGGCGTTCCGGTTCATTTCGAGCCCTGGGCACGCTAAATGATTTTGCATGGCAAGTGAATGTTTTGTGTTGATGAGAAAAAAAATAGATACTTATCTTAATTTAAAAGTGTCCGATCCTAATAGGAACATATGGGCCTCCACAGGGTAGAGGTTTGTATTAACAGATTTTGTTTTTTACGAGAAATGAATGTCAGCCACTTGCTCAACCTATTAGGTCCATACCCTGACTCACACACAAATTGAAAAATATTATGTGTACTTGGGATTCGAACCTGAGACCATCGGCGTGATAGTCCAACGCTTAAGCCGCGCGGCCACCGTGGGTGCTAATACCCATACCTAAATACATATTATATTATAATATTAAAAATGCTAATAATAATATTTTAACCAATAATATTTACCAATCGATGCGCAAACGATAACGACGAAAATCATGCATAAATGACAGATAGCATTGTATAAAAATGAACAGGCAGCTCTTGAAGAATAAGCATTATAATATAATTAATTTAAATCGCATAGATAGGTCTTTAGGTTTTATGTGTCGCACATAATAATATTATAGCACTGACCTCATCAGGCGCGAACCTCTGATTTTGATCGATTTACAATCATTTTACAATGCTTGAGACCACTGTAGCGATAGAAGAAATTTTGGCGTCAATTTGTGCGTAAAGAACTAAGTAGGTATTATAATAATAATACTCAGAACCCAATTGCTTATTATTTTTTAACCTTTTTAATAGAATTCTTATAACTATTTTTTCATTTTTTTCCTGCTCGAACTACACGAAAAACTGCTCGGCACGTCGGAGAGTCAAAAAATTATATTTTGGAAATTTTGGCACGTGTACGTAAAAAGGTTCGCCATCCCTGTTCTAGGAAGTACGAGGCCTTTATGGTCTGCCCTTATTAGTCTAGTCGCCAGAGGGGGGCCGGCATTGTCGAAGGAGCAAGCTTTTTTGGCTCAGTTTTTCTCGCTAAGTGCCACTCTGGCATCCTTTCGAAAACGACGCCATCTTGGTAAAAAAAATGGCGGTCAAAAACGGTTTTTGGGCAATATTTCTATACATGCAGGTCAGGTGTCTAGATATCGCTAGACTCAAAGTTCGCAGTGTCTGTGTTTGGGGAATGAACCTGGAAAAGAGCGGTATTTCGCGAGACGCTCATAATTAGTAGGCGGGGTAAATGTGAAAGTAAATGGCACTGTGGGTCTATTCTATACTTATCGACCGCTACAGTGATAAAGTGATAAATATTATCAAACTAAGGGTAGGTTTGTATCAAAGTATTAGCACTTATTGTAACAATTACAATACGTTGGTTATAATTGTTGCAATACGTGATATATTTTAACAGCAGCAAGAGAGGTGCTGTTAAAATATAGCACGTATTGCAACAATACAACCACCTTGTTGTAATTGTTACAATAAGTGCTAATACTTTGATACAAACCTACCCTAAGTTTGATAATATTTATCACTTTTCACTTTAGCTGTCGATAAGTATAGAATAGACCCACTGGTAGATTTTCTTAGCCCCACCTTCTTCAGCCGCCTTAATAATCAATAAAAAAAAAACACTCTTGATATGTATTTTTTAATTGGATCAACCCCCAACGATTATTCTATGTGAATGCTTGATAAGAATGCATACTTAATTTGTAAATTTATTTTACAGATGAAGACACAGAATTGCCACAATTCGTCGACGGGCTACCTCAAAACGTGACCGTTTATAAAGATATGCAGGTATTACCTATATTATCAAATCAATATTATAACAGTGATGCTCAAACTAGTTCTCTAGAGCAGAGATTCCCAACCGGTGTAATGTCATCGATTGGAAATTGTGACGCACATTTTCATACCTATAGCTTACTATTGCACGCCTACAGTGACGTCCTTAGACAAAATGCCGCCTCTAGGCAGCGCCAGAATACCGGCCCATTTTATTATACAGTATTTTTTATCATCCTTCCATGACTGCAATATCTGAGAAAGGTGTTGTATGGATACATTACTAACAAAATATACCACTAAACCTAATTTAAATGCCATCTCTACTTTAATAGACAATATTGAGAGTCCACGGATTCAGATACATTTAAAAATACTACACCTGACAATTTGCATGTGTCATTGCTGCTCACCAGGACGTGTCGTCCAAGGACAACGAAAATAAACTAGACATCACGATCCCGATAAAAAAAAATGCCGTCCTGTTAAACCTATTATGTTAATTAATACATTTTGTTTCCAACCAATGAGCTGAATTTTAGCTAAGCTTAGGTACCTACCTATTTCTATATATACCTAATGATTCTCCTCAATTTGCCGCCTTTCGAGTAACTGCCGCCCCCAAGCGACGCTCATTCCACCTACATCCACGGGACGTCACTGCACGCCTATAATAATGTGTGTTTCTGACACTTACATATTCAAAACCCTGCTTCAAAGCGTAGTGTCTTGGAGCTGAATTATATTTATAAATCTGTTACAGGCCGTATTCCAATGCAAAGTATCCAGTAGAACTCCACCAAGAATCCTGTGGGTGGCGATGAAAGTACGTGCCGGAACTGGTGACTTACGGTACCTGGAAAAGTGGTATGACCCCCTTCAACCGGCCGGGGAAGTCACCCTTGAAGGGAATGTCCATCTCAGTAAAATGGCACTTCCGAGAGCCCGGGCGGAAGATGCCGGCACGTATTTCTGTGTGGCCCTCAACACTAAAGGGTTTACAAACAAGAGTGCCTATTTAGAGGTGAGTAAAGTTTGTCGTTTCCCTGAAATTAATCGACTCCATTCCGGTGACGCTCCTAGAAGCCTAATCAAAGTCTTGCCCTTATGCTCTTCTCTCCTCTTACATTTTTAGTTTCAAATCATTAAAATAAAATTTATTAGGTATCTATATTATACATTTTCGGCTATCTTAAACAGGCAATTACACCTTTTATTAAATTTACATACACATCATCGACTGAGGGGTGGTTTTAAGTACGTGGAAGTCTGTGACGCTGACAGGTTTGGAAGCACTCTTATGAAAATTTGTATCACAATGCGTATTACATGCTTTGATTATTTTTTTAAACTAAACGTCGATAATTTCCAATGAAGCGACCGCATAGTCCGCTTCATGAAAAACCGCTATTACTTTGTAATATTTGCATTCGCCGCCCTTATAAAGTATCGCACACATGACCTGCCTACCCCCACGGGACTTTTTCACTTTCACGGTCACTTTTTTGTTCTGTTCAGCGCTCAAAATGGAAAATTTTACGAACCAGAGCGCTTGATAATTTTACGAAAATATTACTCGTAGCATAGGTACCTACCTAGTTATTTAATTTTATATTTATTTTATAAAAATGAGTGTGTTAGATATTTTGTTACCTATATGGCATATCTAGCTCAGATGGTCAAATAAAATTTTCCACGAGACGGAGCGATAGTTTTGGTGATTTTATGAACCAAAACGGCGCTCCGGCCATTTTGAGCCCTGGTTAAGTTGCACAAAACTTGAGATTTTCATGGGTGTCGTCTTTGTTATGCTTATTGGTAGGTTTTTATCTATTTGAATTGTCCATTTTTTTATTAAATAATTATTGTACCTAAGTATCGGTTTCGTCCGCCTCAGAGGGACATTTTCAAACTTTATATATACCTATATATTACTGGGTATGTGACCGATAAGTTACGTAGGTATTAAACGCAAAGAAAAATAATAATATGAGTACCTACCTAAATGAATTTAATTATTTTGTTAATGTCTAAACCGGAACACTCCGGTACATTTCGAGGACTGAGAGTAACCAATATTCCATTCTTTTAGGTGCTGGGGGATGATGAAAACGAAGATTGGGTGAACGGGAAACAACGAACGTGGTCTCTATACTTACTGTTCTTGCTTCCATTCGCGTTGGCATTCGTACC
This sequence comes from Rhyacophila brunnea, assembly GCF_057557595.1. Lineage (NCBI taxonomy): Eukaryota > Metazoa > Arthropoda > Insecta > Trichoptera > Rhyacophilidae > Rhyacophila > Rhyacophila brunnea. The sequence goes on along the minus strand of NW_028232904.1, from coordinate 20,082,670 downwards.
AGTAATGCTATGGCTGTGGTATATATGCAGAGCGAGAAGAAGAAGACGAGATAATAAAGAAGAAGAAACGAGTACTGACCAGGGGAGCCGTGATCTTATGTGCGAAGTCTGTCGTGCACACCGGGAGGCAGATAAAGACCTTCAAAAACCCAAATACAAATACATTTATACATAGAAATCAATCTAATAAATTGGACATAATCGGAATATGTTACAAAACTATTTTTTTCTATTTCGACCGTCTCCTATTGACTTAGGGCACAGACACACGACAATTAAGTGTGTCGCTACATTTCAGAATCAGCCAAGCCCACCTTTAGGTATTTTTGACTTTTTTGTGAATTGCTGAAGAACTACTGCTTTCTAATATTTCTGCATTATCAAAATGTCAAATTTATTAGTTTTAAATATTCTATACTCGAAATAATATAAACTTTCACCCTTGTGACTGTGTATTTGAGAAAACAAAAAGCTGTTTTTCTCCTATTCATCTATTATGGACTTGGCTGATTTTGAAATCTAGCGACACAAGTTTGCGTGCGTCGATGCAGGCCTTACTTGATTCCAAATGCAAGCGATTGGAATCAAACAAGACCTGCGTTGACGCATGCAAACTGCAGTGTCGTGTATCTGATCCCTTAGAATTTTTAGATGCAGCCCCAAATAAAAAGTTAGAATGGCAAAGAGTATGTACAAAATAAACAGTCTGTAAGTACTTTACGTCACTGTCAGTTATACAAAATGTTTTAAATAATATTATGTATTCTCTGTTAACAGGTTACAATTACGTAACATACATATTATTAGTGTCATACAGACGTACAAATTGACAATGACATATTCTTTAACACGTCGTGTTAAAGTTCATCGCATTTTTTCCACTCCCGACATCCGTAATAAGTGTTGTAGGGAAGCCAGCTCCCGTTAACTTTATATTCTCTGATTGTGATGTTAAAACTGTCCTCGGTTTGGTTTCCGTTCCTTGAGATTTGACCCACAAGGAGGGAGGGGGGCTGACAGGGCTCTAACCTGGGGACCTGGCGTGGCAGGTCGACCAGTTAAGTGAGATAAACATATACCACAAATTTACTCCACTAATAAATACATACCTATACATAAAGTAGAATTTTATTTCAAAATTATTTATTTTATTGGCGAAGGGTCACATGTTACTTCAAATCTATCAAAAAAGGGGTCGCGATCTGTGCTTCATAATGTGATTTTGAATTTTATTTAAAAATACTAAAAATCGCCAAAATACACGAGATATGTACCCTTATTTCACACGGAACCCTGAGTTCCGTGGAATGCCATTTAGGGAACATTACACTGGGGGGGGCTTCGCCAAACATCGTGGCCTAGGGGCCTCCTTTAGGATGTGGGGGGCATGGCTGCCCTAATTAACTGGATGTCTAATTAGGAAAGCAGAATCGTTTGTATTTTTATTTAGTGCGTACCTACTTCAATTAATTCTGCTTTGTAGAAAAATCTTGACCCCTTTATAGGTATCTAATAATATTCGTGGAAAACATGTAGGTATCTCTGGGCTGACGGTGCAAGTTTCAGCAAATTGAAGACACGCTACGCCTACGAAAATTGCCGTGATGACGGATAGACAATACAATGCATATCTAGCAAACCAAATTATTGACATAGGTAATTAATATATCCACGTCAACGCGACGCGAACGCGGTAATTTTCAGCGCCACGTGCCTTTGCCCACAAGGCGCGTTTTGGCGCACGAGAAATGCGTGTGCTCCATTGGCACGCAAGTCAGACGATTGTCTTCGGACTTTTTTTTCGCGAGGAGCACCCCAGATCTGCGGACTGTTTAATCCGCAGACCAGGCTCGTTGGATTTCAGACATGTTTGATATTTTAAGCCAGCGCTTCATTGGCGAGCCAAAACACAGAGACAAACAAATCGTCCGATTAATCTTAGCTCTGCTACTGATCAACGAACGAATAAAAAAGTCGAGCTGTCAAAAGTTGTGATTATAATGTCTTCCGATAATCCTATAATTTTATATTATTTATATATGTAGACTTGCATAAAATAATATAGCAGTGAAAACAACACAAGTTTTACGTTTTCTTTTATGAATATCATAAATACAAAGAAAAAAATTATAGATTTTTTTAGCCAACTCTACAATGAATAAATTATTGTATTCTGAAATTAATTAGGTACTGTTGTTCATTTCACCGGAAAATTACACACTTTAATAAAAAAAAAAATCTGCAATGTTCTGTTTATGCGCAGCAAAATTAATGTCTTCCAACTTTGAAAGAGTCAAAAAATTTGTATAAATAAATATAAAGATCCCAAGCGAAGTCTTTTATTAATAAAATTAATTAATAATGATCGTCGCAAGATTCATGTATCACTTATAATATTTATAAATAATTTAACTGGCTTTATAAAGCTAAAGCGATTAGCCTTCCACATGAAGTTGGCGAAAGTCAAAACGGAAGTCGGCCATTCCGCCCGAGAACTTCGAGCTGTTAATTTCGCTTAGGTGAGTTACTATACTAATCTTTAAATAACGATGGCATCTGCCTGTAAAAACATTTAACTTTATGCAAATCGACATTGGAATTTATATGTGAAATCATTCGTCAGGATATTTTACAAAATTATGATGTTTTTGACACTGAGCGTATTTTCTAACCACAATATGTGTTCTTTTGCAGTCCTTAAATTTCTCGCGAATTCCCTGCACACTCCAAAATGGGTAGGGAGGACAAGGCATCATGGAAGTCAAAATACTTCACAAAACTTATCGTAAGTGGAAAAACCATATTTTAATAGCTAGGTCCCTTCTAATACTGCTTCTATTTTGTATAGTCGACAGCTTCGCTTTGGGACAAGATTGATACTTCATTACTATCCTAGTAAAATTGCTTTAAACATGGCAATTTTACTGGCAATATGAGAGTTACATTTGACCATTTATTTCTACAATATGCATTTTTATCTACAACTTGTCATGCAATTGGAATTAACATCTAACGAGTGTCAAGCATACTTGTAGACGTGATCAAACATGGTTATTAATTATCAGGACACTAATAATTATTCTGTAATTACGCTGTAAGCGATTATCGCACTGCATTCGAGGGCTCCTAATGATTGAAACAACCTACATTCATAACCCGTTATCATACCTCGTAAGCATGAAGTTTGATAGTTTTGACAGATAATATGATTGCGATGCCGAGCCAGAGGCAATGATGCAATAGGCTACATGTCATGCTGTCAGAAATAGTCATGGACACAAACATGCTGTTGCTTAATGTAATGTATCTGTTGTCTACTTTATTTGTCTTGGAAACAAAAGGAATTGACAGTTGCCACTGTTCAAATGGTATCGAAACATTTTCTAATCTTTATGTCCTTGTCCACAGCAACTGTTGGATGAATATCCCAAATGCTTCATTGTGGGAGCCGACAATGTGGGATCGAAGCAGATGCAGCAGATCCGCATGTCCCTGCGCGGCCACGCCGTCGTACTCATGGGCAAGAACACCATGATGAGGAAGGCCATCCGAGGACACCTTGAGAACAACCCCGCCCTGGAGAAGCTCCTCCCCAACATCAAGGGGAACGTAGGCTTCGTGTTCACCCGCGGAGACCTGGTGGAGGTACGCGACAAGCTGTTAGAGAACAAGGTGCGAGCTCCCGCCCGTGCTGGAGCCATTGCCCCACTCTCCGTCGTCGTCCCTGCCCAGAACACCGGTCTTGGACCCGAGAAGACTTCTTTCTTCCAGGCTCTCTCCATCCCCACCAAGATTTCCAAGGGTAAGCCACAATATACACTTGCTAAAATGCCTCGCTGACTATGTGCGATTAAGTTATGATTCACAAAACCAGTGACATTAATATGGACGAATCATCTGGAAAAGAAAATGACACTAACTTGATTGTCGGGTCTGCCGAATGGCATAATCTGTTCTAACGCCATTACAATAAAGGTGATATTGCTATAAATTCCTGATGCTTTTTGTTGGTCTGCCGAATGGTTCGTTTCAAACGGGTTCGCTCAAATGAACATTGACATTAGAAACACTGCTCTAACGCCATTACAATAAAGGTCATATTGCTATAAATTCCCGATGCGTGATATCGCATAATGAAATTGCGTGACGTCTACCTATACATGCTAATTTGCTTGCTAGCTACTGTATTGAGTGCGTCGTCCATTAATAATGTCATTGCACAAAATACATAACTTTTCCACTCAGCGTTGGCATATTTGTTTGGAAAGGCAGCTATTGGCACTTGCAACAAAGTTGGAAGGTATTCAGCATGCATGCACAGTAATAATAATTATAGTTTAAATAGTAATTTCTAATGTTGTGTTTAAATGCACAGGATTGAGACTTATGTGATTTGAACCAAATGAACGCCTATCTTTATTTTAGAATTCTAATTAAATTTGTCCCTTCTAATACCTAAACCGCTAATCATTGTGGTAAAGGCTTTCGCTTTGGGACTATATGAACGACTTCATTACTATCCTAGTTTGATGGATTTACACATGATCATCAAACTGGCAATATGAGAGTGACAAATCGGTTTATTAAATTTGTCTATTTGAGTACGGTAGATCATAGAATATTACATTCGGATGATGAGATTGGTGATTCCCAGAGATTTGTGCACATCGCATGCTGTCCATTTAGCTTACATACACTCACTGTGAAGCAAAGGAAACATTTGGATTGAGCATATCCTTGTTGGTGCCCTAACCAATTATTGGTGGATTGTGAAAAGAATTTAATTTCAAGTGACTTCAGGACCGATTACCATCGTTTGTGGTGGGACAGTTTCAGAGAACTAAATAGCTCACAGCACTAACGTTTCTCTAACCTCATTTCAATGTGGTAATTAAATAGTAATTAAATGTTCCGCGGTGAAGAAGTTATTAGCGTTTCGATATTCAGTACAACTTCGATTTGCAGTACTTTCAATACCCATAATAAGGGGGACGTTATAATTTTGTATTGGATTAAAAGTGAGTAAAAACATATTAAATATAATATTTTGATTACTAATATGTTTTTGATTTAATCACAGGAACAATTGAAATCATCAACGATGTCCACATCTTGAAGCCCGGAGACAAAGTGGGAGCTTCCGAAGCCACTCTTCTCAACATGCTGAACATCTCTCCGTTCTCATACGGACTGTTGGTTGAGCAGGTAATACTTCGAACAAATATTTTGTCGTCTGACTGATTGCATTTTGTGTATCGATTTGAACTTGACAATAATTGATCTGCTAGACTAGGGGTTGACTAATTTGTGATATAGAGTAGACAAACATGGTTCACAGACGTCAAGCAAATTGACTCAATTGTTGGATATGTGATAATAAATTTAACATTCTGTAAATGAGGTCACCTTCTCAATTAATGATCCTAAGACTGAGCATGTCAAGTTAAAACATACGAATTATTTGTGAGGTTATCACAATTTTTTTTTCTGACCATGTCAGGTCCTAAGAGGATCATTTGGGCTAGAGTAGAGTTGCATTAACAGATTTTTTTAATTATGTGAAATGTGGATGTACTCAACCTATTGGGTCCAAACACAGATTATAAAATTACTCCGAATTCGAATCTGCGACCTACGACATTATAGGATAACACATTACCTGCTCGGTTATCGTGGGCGCAATTTACCATGTAATAATTATTCGGTGCCAGGGACTGCTTTATCTGAATTTTTTTTTTATTAAGCTCTGTCCCTTCTAATACAGCTTCATTGCTAATTATTGTGATATAGGCTACACTTTGGGACTAAATAAAACATCTTCATTACTATCCTAGTTTGATAGATTTATACATGATTATCAGACTGGCAATATGAGAGTGACATTTTATATCAGGTTCGTATCATTCAACCTGAATCAAACTAAACCATAGACAATATACGTACAAATTGTATGAGTAGAAAGTAGACCGGAAATGGTTTGCGATTTGACGTTTTGTTCAGTGTATCATTGAAAATCAAACCGTTCTCGGACCATCAGAAATGGTTTGACACGAAACGTCAAACCAATTCGGATGATCCATAGAGTAATGACGATCTGTCAAATGTCAGAAAAACGTTTCCTTGGACATTCTACCAAACATTCCCAAATCCAACCGTACAATTTGATTTGTTCAATTCAGGTTGAATGATACGAACCTATCGTTTAACCATTATTATCTCCATTAAAATATGAGCAACGATTTGTGCAATCGAACACTGTTCGGTAGGAACATACCTATATACATCTGCTTCGAAACAAATTTGTAAAATCTGTTAACAAACCTTCATATTGTCCATGTATACATGTGCATATGTAAATTAATACTGTCATGACAAGCAAGGTAGTCGGCGTCTTTGCGGGCCAATGTTTACGCCTCAACCTGTTTACTGCCCAAACTCCATTTAATTTGATGGCAGTGTTGCCATTCTTGCCACTCTTTTCTATATACTGATTTAGTATTAAAACACGGAACATTCTTTACATTGAATCTTTCAAAACTACAATAGTTTTAGCATATTTGGCGTACAATTATACTGCCGTACTAAGCACAGAGGCCGTATCTGCATTTTAGGCAAGTGGGAGATCAGAGCTTTCATATTATTTTACTTTTCCTGCTAATACTGGGGAACTTTTTATTTATTTTATTTGTCTATAATAGTTAATTTTGGTTTAAAATTTGTTTACAAATTTGATTTATGTTATTATTATTATTAATATTATGTATTGATATTAGCCGTATCTATGTCAGATACGGCTAAAATCCCTTAGTAAATGATAGTTACAACCGAATCGCTTAGTATTTATCGAGTTTTTTTCTCAAACTCCGTAGATACGGCTATTAAAACCCTTGATTTCTCCGTAACTATAGCAGTTACGGCTTGGATTTATTCACCGATCTTATACAAAAACTCTGCAGAATCCAAATATCGAAAAATATGAAAATACCTAAATACATCAGTTACGGCCTCTGTGCTTAGTACGGCAGTATAGTGCAACTTACTATTTTTCTCGGAATCATAGTTTTTATACTAAAACTAGTACATTAAATTAGGTAACACTTTTTGAGGGAAATGTATACAGGCGTGGACTACTAGGTAGATATATTTTGGTTGTCATTCAAAATAATTAATATTGAATCCATAGTGCGACTACATTTTTGATGTGAATTTCAAGGGTAAATTAATTCAATAATTTGTTCATATTTTGTCAGGTTTACGATTCCGGTACTCTGTTCGCTCCTGAGATCTTGGACATCAAGCCTGAGGATCTCCGCGCCAAATTCATGTCTGGTGTTGCCAATTTGGCTGCCGTCTGCTTGGAGATCGGATACCCGACCTTGGCGTCTGCGCCTCACTCCATCGCCAACGGATTCAAGAATCTGCTGGCCGTGGCCGCCACCACCGAAGTGGACTTCAAGGAAGCTACCACCATCAAGGAGTACATCAAGGATCCTTCCAAGTTCGCTGCTGCAGCCCCTGCGGCTGCTGCTGCTCCCGCCGCCGCTGCCAAGGCGGTCGAGAAGGTGGTTGAGGAGGAACCGGAGAGCGATGAAGATATGGGACTCGGTCTCTTCGATTAAATACCAATTACTGCATCTTATAAAGCATACAATAATGACAAAAAGATTATTTGCCATTTTTTAAACCAGGTTTTTCCAAAATTTTTCGGCCTGTTACCTTCTTTTGGGGTATGCTTGTATTCTACCTGCAATGCCCCATGAAGTCTCTTTAAAGTGCTATGTTTGCAATTATAATTGTAAGAAAAATGGCACATACTGGTGAAAAAACTTATGATTGTATTTTTATATCCATTAAGTTTTATGATACATAAAATGACTCATTCTGGTGAAAAAATTGAGGTATCAATTTTCCTCATACTACGGGGGCGGTAGTGATTTGTTTGGGAATCACTGGTTTAAACTCTGACAAATGAAGGTTGACTCACACTCGTCGAGCTGGGAAGCTCATATGGCGATCGGGTAAACCTTCATTCTGCGTTTTGACGTAGTTCATATTTTACTTTGATAATGTTGTATGGTTTTCTGAATGCATATTGGCTCCACAATAAAATATTTGGGACATTATTTCAGTGTTTTATTTTTAATACCTTCTAATTAAATGTGACCAAGAAATGGTATAATAAATCTTAAACATGCCACATTCGCCTGAAGTTAGATAGTTATGACTAAAAATAAGTTATAAAAGCATCGGCGAGTGAGAGCATACGATGCAATAGGGCTTGAATAGTAATGATCAAATTCAGAAATCATGCCTGTGTGTTTTATCTTAAATCGTTCCGTTCTAGTGATTTATTATGTTTTGGATATTTTGTTGAACCCATAGATGTTCTAAATATAGAGATAGGCAACGAAGCGGGTTACTCATGCAACGAAATGAAGCATGTCGACGACAGCCGATAACTTACGAGAAAAAGCGACGCGATAAAAAAAATGCAGGGGATCACTGAGGATTTACGTTGGCCCTTTGACCGTAGTACCTTACGTAGTTACTACGTACTCATATAATATAATAATGAAGGTTTAAAATAACAACACATTTTAGTATAATTATATTTGAAAGTTGGGAATTTATGAAAAGATAGGTAGGTTATTTAGGTACTTACTCGATATGTCTTTCAAAAGTAATACTAGTAATAAAGTAATTATAATAATAGCAATAAAGTAAATAAAATTATAAAAGGTAATAATATATATGTCATATTATTATATTAATCAAAAATAAAGTTTACATAAAGATATAGAAAACACATTATTAAATTCTTGTAAATATCCCATCACTGTAATTAATTCAGCCGTAATTAAGTTTAACTTACATATTTATAATTAGTTCAGGTTTAATTAAGTTATACTACAATATAATATATATACTTGCAATATATCGAGGGCTTAGTGTCAAACAACACTATCTACAAAAGTGCAACTTTACAGGAGAGCCAAAAATCGTTATTTTAGATTTTTGTAATTTAACAAGGGAAATGTTTATTTAAAACCTAATGTTAATATTTTATAATTTATTGTGTATTGTACATTTATCTTGCTTATGATGATGTTAAAATTTATAGGGATAGTTTTAAAAAAATATGAAAACAAGGGTAACTTATGTAATTAGCGTTAAACTTTACTGACGATTTAATAAGAAATTAGAAAAGATTGACATAACTGACAATCATGTAGCCGTAAATGTAAAATAACGTTATCTCAAAAAAAAAAAAAAACTTTTTTGTAGATAACGTCTGGCTTTAAGAGGGGGCTCAAGAGGAGGAGATTGAAATATAATCTAGTATCAAAAGGACATCGGCGTCGTTAGGACGTTAATTTAAATCGATATTTTCGCAAAAACCACTAATCATCGGAGATTTTATTTAAAAAAAAATATATATTATTGGCATTGTCGGCCGTCTTACACATTATTATTTGATAAACAACTGCACGTGTCCGCCGATCAGAAAACAGGGCTGTCAAAATATTATATCCATTAATATTTTTAAAATGTTAATTTCGTCATAGTATTATTATTACCTAATTCAAATTGAGCGTAGGTTGATACTCAAATACTATTATAGTATGTTTATGATTTCGAGAAAATAATACGATGATATATAATCCATATCAATTATTTGAAAACAATACATTTGCATGTAGGTACATGTATAATATAGTGAAAAGGTCAGATACCTGTTTAATTTTCAAGATAACATCAAAATTTGTATATACTTACCTAAATGAAGAATATTCGACATTCATGAGTGAGCACGGCTCAAAGCTATGAAAATGTGTTTTTTTCAATTTGAAAATATTTTAATTGTGTATTATTTTATTACAGATTCATAATACGTTATATAACTAATACAACATACTGTTTTTTTCTATGAATAAAAAAGACTGGAAGGAACATATTGTGTCACGGCAATCAAGAAAGGCCGGAAAATATGGCCAACAATGCATGATACACAAACATAAAATACACAAAATTACCTATTTAAGTTTACCGCACACGTGCAGACCACACGATATTTGTTTTCGCAAAGTCATCGCTTTCCAAAATGGCGAATTTGGTTGCCAGTTTTTATGGCGATGAATCAGTATGTTCCTTCCTGTCTTTTTTTATTCGTAGGTTTGTTTACTATGTACACCAAGAAATTTCCATTTATAAAATCCAAAATGAGTTTTGGAATATAATGCAACTAAAACTAGAAAAAATCTATCATGGGTGTTTACTTCTTGAATTAGTTGACCCCAGAAACAACAGGTCCATTCCACTACGTGAACCACAGTGGATATTATGCAGGGTCCACATTGGCAACATGTCGCCGGCAACCTCGTTAAATTTTACGATAAGTATGATAATTATCGTAAAATTTCTTAAGCCATTATGATAATTATCGTAAAATTTATCGAGGTTGTCGCGCGACATGTTGCCAGTGTGGACCCGGCATTAGATGCACAAAACTTGAATAAAATATATTATAAATAAAATTTAAAAAGTACAATATAATTAATTGCGTCGACAGCCCTGGCGTCGCCCGCCAGTCGGATGGTCTAATAAAAAAATAATGTATCTAGTGACTGTATGTTAATAATTATTTTTAGGCACTCATGATATAAATTATTTCGCCCATTGCCTTTTCATGCAATAATGGTTCTACCTACCACTTGTTTCACTAGTATAAAAGTGAAGTTGCGCAGTCAATAAAAAGTCACTTTCTTTTTATAATAGGCAGACACTAAATTCTACGTTTTAAAAAATATGCATTAGAATTAAACAATACCTATTATTTTTAATACGTAGGTCATAAACATTACAAATAAACACTATTCATTATTAATGTTTTTTGGATAGCACATGAAATAAAAATGTAGGTAGATATGCATTTCAACATCCTTCGTATGTTTAATTCTCGGACAATTTCAGGTTACAAAGTTATTAATATATTATTAAGTTTATATTGTGGCAACCACATAATTGAAAATGTCACCATCATATTGGTTGCAATACTTTCTCCCAAACAGTTGATTAACAAATTGAATTTAGTAACATTTACGTACCTACCTATATTAGAAGATATTATTTTTTGGTCACCCCATTCTGTCTTCACGTCGACCGTGTTTATGATTTAAATTTAATTTAGAGACCATTTACATTTGACACAAGCATTGTCGGCGACCTTTGTATATTGCTAGTAGACCAACAATTCCGGACCACATATAAAAAAATCATATTTTCAATTCTCAAGGGCAATTCTGTAGAGCTTACCCTTAAGAGCCCGATGAACAGGAACAAGGTCATTCATAGTTCATTCAGAGAATGATCTCAGAGTTGAAAGGACGTCATTTTAATTCAGTCTAACCTCAAAAACCTCTAACCATCGGGGATTTATTTTAAGAAACGCAATAATTATTAATTACAATTCTCGGGCGAATGAATATTATTATTATTATTCCCTTCAAACATAACATGTATGCGACGTAACCTGAAGCCAGTGGAACGAATACAGGGCTGTCAAAATAATATCAATCTAATTTTACGTTTTAAAAAGTTACAAATTTAAAGTTAAAAATAGCTTACTGAACAGATGGAATAATTACATAATTCTAAGCGTCAAACGGCATACAACATTTATCTAAAATAATTATGAAAAGACTGGCTGATTATGTTATGTTATTTTTGTATTGTTCTTATTTTTTTGCTTATCAAAATATTTCACATATTATCTGATGATGTGTATTTTGGATATATCGTAATATGTATCTTGTCTCATTAAAATTGATATTAAGTTGATATAACATAGGAAAATCTGTAAATCATTAAAATGTTAATTTTGTTATAGTTTTTAATTAAACCTGTACAATTACATATTAGATTTAAACACTGTTGTACTATGTAACTTTTATAATATCAGATATCCTTACGTGAGATGGGCAAGATAAAAAATAAAACTGTAGGATGTCTGCAAAAGATTAAACAAAACCCATCTCATTGGATACCCGAATGGTAAGCAACTGTATCTATATATTATATTTTTCCGCCAAATTGCACACAATTAAAAACACATCATAAAAATAAGTAATTAGTCTTCGACAGCCCTGGTCGGTAACTTTGCTATCTTCTCAGCGACGCTAGCTTTGAATAAAAAAATGTGTGGGTGTCTCTACGTTAATAATATTTTTTTATATAAATTATTTCTTGCAGTGGCTTTACTTACCAACAATAATTATTGTACCTACCTATTTTTATAAAAGTAAAATTGCGGTTCTTGTTTGTAAAAGTGTCAGACTAAATTAATTAAACTAATCGGGTAAGTAATAAAAAGTCATTAATTGAGTTAGCAGTAGTAACCAAGTAAATGGTAGAATTCCATTTTAAAAGAAATGAAAATATAATTAATTATATTTTCATTTCTTTTAATAAAAAGTCACTTTCTTTTTATAATAAACAGACATCACTATATTACACTTTTTTTTAAATATGCATTAGAATTAAACAATGTGTACCTATTTTTTTAATAATTATGTAATAGGTCTTACACATTCAAAATAAATACTATTCAATAATAATGTTTTTTGGATAGCACATGAAATAAAAAATGTAGGTAGATATGTATTTCAACATCCTTCGTATGTTTAGCTCTCGGACAATTTCTGGTTAAAACGTTATTAATATATTATTAAGTTTATATCGTGGCTATCCATCATATTGGTTACAATATTTCCCACCAAACAGATGATTAACAAATTGAATTTAGTAACATTTACGTATATTAGAAGATATCATTTTTTGGTCACCCCATATTTTATTCACGTTGACAGTGTTATGTTATGAGAGATCATTATTTACTTTAGACCAAAGCATTGTCGGCGACCTTTGAATATTACCAGTAGAGCAACAATTCCGGACCACATGTAAAAAAACCATATTTTCAATTCTCAAGGGCAATTCTGTAGAGCGTCCCCTTAAGCACTCGATATATAATATATAAACAACTTTCCTTTCCTAACTTATATAATATATAGTACGTACATATCTATGGGTAGGTATATGGATTATAAATATCTGAACACAAACACGTCTCATAGTCAATTAATATTGTAAGCAAAATAAATAAATATATATCACGTTATTCACAATCTTAAAAAATCTTGTGTACTGGTATTCCACGAAGAATTAACAGTGAATAATATCAAAGTATCAACGCATACAATGATAATATAGCAATGCTCAAATATACGATACAATCAAAATGTGTTTCTTATATTCAATTATAATATTGATTATTACAATGCGTTCACTTAAATGCGGTCCTGAGCAATACAAACACGACTGCTGTGTGTTGTATGTAAACAGAGTAATTCGGAACGAATTTAAGCACGCGTTATGCGGCCGAGATTATTTTAGATTATTATTTTAACATGTATAAAATTAATTAAATATACTCATTTGTGATACGTCACGGCTCCTAAGCGTTTATTCTTTTCATTGCTGTCGTTTTTACAATTTAACACACTACACACAACCATTTTTACTGAATATTACCTAGCTCAGGTGAACCTTCCACGTTGATTTACCAATGCAAACTGAGCGTCAATGTGACGCACGTTGAAGTGCTACCATAACTTGATTACCAGCCTGCCTCACCATACTTTCATATAAGTTGCCGTCCCTAGGTTGAACCTATGAGATTGGTTGACAATTTTTCACCAGTATTCAAACTTCATTTGTAAATTTTCTCATCCTAGACACTACAAGGCAGTTGCGAGGGGTGGAGGTAGGCTGTTGAGATCTGGCATGGATAATACACACCAAACTTTGTTGTACATTTGTATTCATTGAACTAAGAACACAATTTACAAATGGTACTGGTTTTTAAAATTCAATTAACTCTTCCTTACCAAACCATAATAGTTAAGGTATCCAACCCAACAAAAATAGTGCACACTTTTTAGTCATTTTCTTCAAACTATGCGGTGTATTCATGAATACATTGTTGCTGATGGTTAGTTTTTTTAAAATCCATTAAACCCTGCCTATTCCAAACTTATAATCAGTAAAAAATATTCTTCTATCTATAAAATATCTAAAATTATCTCTGGTTAATGGCATAGTTTGAGATATTTTATGTATGAATTAGTCAAGAGAGGGGAGTGACTGCATGGGAGCGTAGTATTTGCATTTCAAGTCAGTGACCAAACCAACTGATAGTTCAGGTCTAATGCGTCAATTACATTGAGCTTCTTTACGAGCTGTTTGTTGGCGAATTTATAATCTGCCTGTAAAGTCGCCTAGTGTAATCATCGAACAAGCTAACATGTTCGATGATTACACTGGGCGACTTTACAGGCAGATTATAAATTCGCCAACAAACAGCTTGTAAAGAAGCTCAATGTAATTGACGCATTATTAAAAGTGTGTTAGCTATGGGTCTTGTTTATTAGTATTGGAAGGCGGTACATGCTGCTATGAAAATAGCTACTTAGCGTAAGGCCTCAGTGGCAGCGTTTTACAGTGCAGTGTTTTCACTTTAACATGCCCTGCTCCGCAAAATGCTGCCACCGAGGCCTCGCACAAGTGAATCCAATTTTAGGATTGAAATATAAGTTAAATAAAATTGATATATAAAGTGTAGAATGCGGCAAGTTTAACGTGAAGCGTGGCCGTTTCGAGAACTGCAATACTGACAAACCTTTCATAATATATCACAGCGCCATGACGGCACGGCGGCCATTACACCTCAACTTATAATTTTCACACTAGTCAGAAATTCCTATAAATAAATCGTATGTGTGAAAAAAAGAAGTGTTTGTTCTAAATTGCCACAGCTAAAAGAAAATTGGTTTTTAGACCATTTTGTGCAGGAATTCCAATGCTTCTGTATGGAATTTAGTAATTCCGAGGTGTTGATTTGACTCATCCTTTTCCTCATTTGTGCATGTGTGCTATGTTCCATTTGGGATGACTTTTGCCTTGCTTTTGCTCACAGAAATAACTCGCCTAAAATTTTATATTCTTATTGGTCCCATTTCCCACTAAAAACTTCCACCCCATTTATAAATTTGGCAATTTAGTTGGCAGTCCCTTTCTCGCATTATACAGCTATTTCTACACCTCCATCTCAAAAAAACTAGACTAAATTGCGGAATGTATCACGCATTATAATTATTTACAATCATTAAAGTATAGGTACAGCAGTGCGGATTCGTTATATTGCGATCTTTTTTTAAAGCAGGAAATTGTGGGAAGGGGATATTGTCCACCAAATTTAGTTTTTAATGAGGTTAAGACGGGAGTCTATTGGAAACAAATTCCAACATGTACATTTATTTCCATAGAGGAGAAGACTGCTTCTGGATTTAAAGCATCCAAGGATTGTCTAACTCGTCTTCTCTCAACTTATTGAAGAAACTGATGGGGGTGAGAGATGCCATGCGGGTTTGGTGGAAACAATTTAATATGAAAGTTATCAGAAACATCGACGAAGCGTGGAATGAAGTCACCCAGTCATGTATGAAGGATGTTTGAAAAATGTTGTTCTGGGAAATTGTTGAAGTTCACTGCAATTATGAAAATGATATTAAAAATATCATCGAAGAGATTAGTCTTATAGCCATATCCGGGGGCATCGAAGGTGTAGATGTAGATGATATTCAGACTTTGTTAAAATCACACGGCGAACCCTTAACTAATGAAGAGCTACAGGAAGTGGACTGCCATACGTCCCTAGAAAATGACTTATCTGAACCCATGGAGTTGTTATAAGAGAACGACGAAGATTACGAGTGAGTGAGTGCGTGCTGTAATTCATTACTTGACAGTATGTAATCGCAGATTTTGCATAAGAAACATAGAGGCCAAACAAGGGAATTCCCTCCCCGTTGATCGCTAAATTTCGCTTATCGTGACGTGAACGGGGGAAGGGGGGGTTACCCATTCTGGATACTCACATGCAAGATCTCAATGTTAATGTGGAGATATTAGTAGAATAGGTTAGATCAGCGATACTCAACCTGCGGCCTGCGGGCCACATGCGGCCCTTTAAGCTTTTATGTGCGGCCCGAAACACATTTATTATCGGGAACATGATTTTTAATTTTGAAATAAACGCTTGGACACATTACTTTTGTTTATAATTTTTAAAATCTCAAAAATGTTTTGTAAAAAAGGGCGGTTACATGATTTTTTTCGTCACACCATTAGTGATGCGGCCCGCGTTACTTTAAAAAAATATGTATTTGGCCCGAAGAAAAAAAAGGTTGAGTATCATTGGGTTAGATACAGGGAACTCAGGTTTATACCAGTTAGCAATACACATTTATTATTTTCACATCATTTTTACTATGCCATTTGTGTACACGTAAACAAAATAATTTTTCTTAGTACAATATAATAATAATCAAATTAATAACAATAATTATAAATACACTCACAAAATTTATAGTCTCAACCATTAAAATAAAACCTTTTTTGCCATTAACTATTCCATTCAAATTTAGCCTTTCTTCGGTCATCCTAGATCGCAGATAATTTTTAATATCTTTCAGTTTTGAAAAACTTCAGCGCTAGCCACCGTTATTGGCATTGTCAATATTATCCTAATTGAAGTGACCGTATTTGGATAGATTTTGATACACCCCTGTTACAGGCGGGCTTCTCCCGGTGTAAAATAATCATTTAGTAGCTCAAGTCGAAACGTAACCCTGACCTCTAGAAACGGCTTCATAAAACATCTAATCTGATTCCTTGCTCAACCACGTAAGTATTTTTTATTTATAAGTAAGAGCCTTCGTCCGGTGTGCGAAAATCACATATTGGGCGGAGGTGTAATTAAGATAAATTTAATTTAATTTAAAAAGTATAAATGATGATGGATGAAAGCGATAATTTTAAGACTAAATAGGTATAAGGATTTAAATATAATAAATTTTGCCGCGCATTGTGCGTGAAATCCTCGCGCGCCGGCGCCAGGGTCAGGCTCGTGATTCGCCGAATCAAAGATCACGCGATAAAATTTGGCCAATCACGAGAGTCCTTTTTGCTGGACGGCGTCGGTACGCGAAGTTTGAAAAAGAAAAAGGGCAGTAAGCGTCCCCTTTCCGATAGGATAGGACCTGCGAAACTTATTGTTAAAACAAAATATGTAAACGTTTAAAAGAAAATGTAAAATATAAGAAGACCACGTTACGAGCACGAAAGACCGTGTTTTATTTACACTCCAACCGTTTGAATTTCTTTTTTTGTGAATCCGGGGTTCGATGGACACCTGAGCTAGCCGCTGGAACCCCGGGGATCTCAATTTCTTTCAAATTGTTCTCATAAATAAATTTTAATACTTCATGTGGTGGAGACTTTTCAGTCACAAGTCTACAAAGCACCACTGCATCCACATCAGAAGTGCCGTTTGCGGTGAGTCTAATCTCTAAATTTTGGCAATCTTCCAATATTTTTTCAGGATTTATGACTCTTAAGAGGCTAATATCATACATCAATTTGAAGTATTTGCTGTAACTAATGTATAAATATCTTCAATGGAATTTATAGTCTTTTCTACCACCTGATTGAAAAACTCGACTTCAAATTTGTTTTCAGGATTATGTAGAGGCATTTCATAGGGGCTCTCATATTCCAAATGTTTCGGTACTCTTTGTCTTCTACAATCTGTTTCTTTGGGAAATTCTGTAGGTATTTCGAGGACTTCTGCTAATTGGTGTGATGTTATTTTACGCAAAAAAATGAACACAGCTTCGATGGAATCAAGCGAGCTGTTAATATTAAATTCTATCATTTGCTGACCAGATTTATAGAACTCAAAATATCACACCAAACTATGAGACAATTTATAAACTTATTACATATATTTTTGATGCGATGGCATTATTTTTGGTCTGTAAACTATTTCCAGTATGTGAATTGGCATGCCACCTATTCGATGCTTGCATTCTGAGAGTGCTGATTTACGGTAGCGAATCATGGCACCTGACGAAGGCTCAGAGCAACCATATACTGTTGATACCGTCTAAACCATGGCATCCTCAGAGGATCCAAGACCATGAGGCCTGAATCATCATTGGGCTGATTCATGCAAACATGAACAGATCGACTGCGAGGCAAATTTCTAGCCCGTAAGCAAATAGTAATTATTAATATCATTTTTTAATATTATTACCTACATTAGCCTTCATCCAATTTTGACCAATAGGTATTAAATTCGTACACTTACCTACATAAATATTGAAAGCAAAGTTCCCAGCCATACAATGTACCTAACACCTAGAATATCTGATTTGAGATTACTTTGAAAAAATATGTATTTGTACCTAGTTCAAATATTTCAAAATATGTACCTACCTAGCAAAGAAATGCAGTCCCTTTCAAAGCAGGTACCTAAAAAAGGTCTGACTGACTATTTCTGTTGTGAGCGAAATTCTCAGAAATAAGCCAGGTACATAATATGCAGAGTGTTTTTGTCATTTTTGAGTGACAGAATTTGTTTTATTTTATTCTTGCCTAGAGTTGACCTGCTCTCGAAAAAGGGATTATTCATCCCCATTCGGTTTTCGGACTCTCGAGCGTGACGTCGGCTGTGGCGCCGCGCTCGCCGGCGTCACCGCCATTTAAAATTTTTTTTTTTTTTTTTTTAAATATTTTGTACGCTGTACTTTACTGTATTTATATTCCGAACAATAAACGCCCTGTTTTCGCCTGTACTTCCGCGTTGTCAATCAACATAAACATGTTCCCGAAAGAAGAAGCAGACGATATCACCGTGACATTCATCATCAGGGGGGTCCAGCGCATTTACCTACACCCTCCCCCCCCCCTTTCGGAGGTGACACTGTGCTTTGAATACAGATGTTTGCGAAGGATACTGGGTACTTTAGGAGTAATGAAGACATAAGAGAACGCATCAAGAAGCCTCTAATCATACTGATAGTGAAGAGGCGACGTTGAACCTGGCTCAGCCACGGATGCCTGAGGGGAACCTTAACCTGGCTTGCCTCTTCTTCAAGCCAACCGGATTCCGTAAGGCTGTTAAATATTATCTATAGTGTATACGGCGGAGCTATGGGATGCTGGTATGACCTGGAACGACGCAAGAATACTGGCTAGCAACAGGAATGCTTGGAGACGCCGCACGGTGTCCATACGCTCCAACCAAGGGGCGGATATGGCCGAAGAAGAATTGGCATGTTTCTCTTCAACATAATATAATAAGGCGTCGTAAATCTCTACTTAAATTGCTATCTAATTGGTCTGATTGCATCGATTCGAGATTCCCATCACGTATTAGAAACTGCCTTTAATGTTAATTATAGTAAAAATTTTAAAAGTATATTAATTCGGATTGGATACTGAGAAAAAAAACAAATCTGTTGGATTAATCCAAAAAATGATATCACATCTAAGTTGCATTTTGCACATGAGGTAAACTTTATATAGTTCAGTGGGTCTATTCTATACCTATCGACCGCTAAAGTGATAAAGTGATAAATATTATCAAACTTAGGGTAGGTTTGTATCAAAATATTAGCACTTATTGTAACAATTACAATAAGGTGGTTGTATTGTTGCAATAAGTGCTATATTTTAACAGCACCTCTCTTGCTGCTGTTAAAATATATCACTTATTGCAACAATTATAACCAACGTATTGTAATTGTCACAATAAGTGCTAATACTTTGATACAAACCTACCCTTAGTTTGATAATATTTATCACTTTATCACTGTAGCGGTCGATAAGTATAGAATAGACCCACAGTGCCATTTACTTTCACATTTACCCCGCCTACTAATTATTAGCGTATTATTATTTAATATATATTTATAATATATATTTTAACAGCACCTATCTTACTGCTGTTAAAATAAAGCACTTATTGCAACAATAAAAACCAACTTCGTGTAATTGTTACAATAAGTGCTAATATTTTGATACAAACCTACCCTAAGTTTGATACTATTTATCACTTTAGCGTTCGATAAGTATAGAATAGACCCACTGATAGACTATAGATGTTCTGATACATTTTGTCGGATTTTGCTAACTGACACTTAGTTTTCGGCTCAAGATGTGCTATGGGATGGGAACATCTGTCTAATAAAATTTTGAATACCAAGTAAAACGACATTGCAAATTTTTTCCCCGTTGGCGTGAGCATAACGTGGGTTCACGTGATTATAATGTGTTTCTAGCATAAGTTAGACTTGAGACTGCGTATAGTTTGCTGTTACGATCTCCCAATCATTTTACATTGCATGGGCACTAAACCAGGGATTTATTAAAATTGTGGACATAACAAATCAAAATTCAGGACGTTCAACATGAGATTTACATTATAACAAATATTACCCTCATAAGAGAGAAAAAGAAAAAATAAAAAAACAAATAATTTTATTATAGTAAAATAAAATTTCAAAAACAAAATACACAGCACATAACTGAAAATGTCAATGTCCTTGGGGAGCACATTGACTAGTCTTGCACCCCCGATGTCACAAAGAGATGAGCTTTCAGTATGTGGCTGTATAGATGTATCCTCAAAATTCCTTGGACTAATGTCCGTGTCCTCAAATGAATTGGAAAGGATCGAGAAGTTCTGCGTAGCATTAAAGTTAAAAAAAACTACCTACAGTACTTAGCCACATTATAGGAAGACAGAAGTACAACATACACCAGCTGATTATCCAAAGAAAGACTGTCCATAGCAGAGGAAGTTGCTGTATCTCCGTGGTTGGTGCGAGTGCAGCTCTACTGTTGCAGATTACCTCGATATAGGCTGACTTCTTTGAGAATATCCGCCCCTCAGTTAGCCCCAAGTATATGGACATCACACGGCGCCTCCAAGAATCCCTGTCGCTAACCACTTCTTGCTTCTTCCCATTTCATACCAACTCGTATTGGATACACCCTGTGGATGGTATTTTGGTACTTTTCAGGATGTTGGAATTCAGTTGGCTTAAAGAACAGCCAGGTTGAAATTTTCTCGAGGTATTCGTAGCACGTGGCCGAGTCAGGTTCAAAGTTGCTTCTTCATTTTCAATGTGATGAAAGGCTCCATGGTCTACTCTCTAATAGCACATCCAGTATCCACTGCAAATATCTGTCGTCGAAACTCTGCATATGGTTGCTAGGAGCCTTGAATTAATTAGTCAATGAATAATTTCCATATTGATCGATAGTTTCCGATTTATTAAGATTGCTTTTAAAAAAGTCAGTAATTTTTCGTTGGAATGGTGGCCCATTATTGATAATCATGTCTTCTACTTCATAGTAAGGATTATACTCTGAGAAATTTTGTTGTAAATAATTGTGTACTGTCGATAAGGCGTGTAGTGCCTCTTTATGAGATACTCTTGGGATTTCTTGCGTTTCATTTATAACGAGATTATTTTCACTGTCATTGGAGCTAGGTGATTGTTTTTCGCTTTTTGATTGAATATTATTGTCATTAAAAGTATTATTGTACACAGACTGGTTTCCGCAATCAACAAATTCTTCCATGTAATCATCGGACGCTGAATATTCAATAGGTCCGGCGTGTTTGATGAATTTTATTTTGTAACGTTTTTTAAAGCGTTCAAGCCAGCCGTTCGTCGGGACAAAAGTTGAGCAACCGAGTGATTCGGCAACTTGCTGCGCCTTTTGTTTCATTTTCGGTCCATTTATTACGGTGCCTTCTTGCCGCATGTTATAAAACCATTGAATTACCGCCTCTGAAACTCTTTCATTCGGGCTCTCTCGTTTTCGCTTGCGGCTTAAATTGCCCGTTGAAACTGCTTCATGCCGTATTTCACCTTCTTCTTTGCGGATCCTCGAGATGGTCGATTGGTTAACGTTGAACTCTTTCGCTACCGTGACTTGATTTTTAGTTCTTAGCGCACCCAGTACTTCTAATTTTTGTTCAATTGTCAGAGTATTTCGCTTTGTTCCAGTAGACATGGCATACATTTAAAATTATTAATTACCTATAATTTTTCATATTATTACAGAAACAAAAGTCATATTAGGTATAGGTCTCTCAGCCAGAGTTGGTGCGAACACAGATACGAAAGAGTGTATTGGTGCATTTCTGAGGCAACGGGCATTGCACAACGTCTATGAGAACCAGCCGTTTGTCTTGCTTACGCTTACTTATTGCGCTTATAGCGAAAAGAGGACAACATGCCTATACGTTGATATCGATTTAAAACATCCTTTTTGTAAACAATGTCTCTTGTGAGTATTGCTTCGCTTCAACTCTTGTTAACACATCTATACGTATCAGTTTTGAAATTATCACAATATATTAACACTACCTAATACCTATAATGATTTAGGTTGGTAGGTAGGTACCCACATTTATTGATTTTATAAAGTGTTTATGCATTAATATGGAGTTTGCATGAAAACAGCTGTGTCCGTACACTATATTATGAAGTCCAGTTTTTGGAAGTAGGTAATTTGGAATAGTTTTCCGTTTTTCTTAACATCCATAGATTATGCTTTTATTTAAAGTATGCATTTACGCGATATGCACTTAAAGAAATTATAAGCACAATATTTTTATGGAAGGAACGAAGGACGGTGACAGTTTGGTACGGTGTTGCACTCTACAAATAATACTGAGTCGAATAGTATTGTAATCTTATTAGAGTACCTATTAAATAATTTTACTTATATTAGAAAAATGTGAACTCATTCAATTCAATTTCAATTTCAATTTTTTTTTTTTTTTTTTTTTTTTTTACATATTGTGGACATTACAAATTATAAGTTTAAGACGTTCACAACATGACAACTAATTATTAACACATAACATGACATAACTAATTATTAATTTATTTTATTTATCTATAAAAAATCAACATGAAAATTTTATCTAACAAGTAGCAACACTGGTGACGATGTTATTTTTACGTCAGGTATTTTGTTTGCGTTAAAAATTTTCTTGCTGATAATAATAAATTACGCCAGAATAACATTTTGTTATTTTTACCCAAATGATAACACTATGAGCATAGCCATGATATGATCTGCACAAACTACGTAATGAATAATGACAATATAATAATAATGTGATGTTGATTGTCATCTCGTCACTTTTCGGGTGTTATGTCAGTTTTGACAATAGTGTTCATAGGTTCATCGCCAGTTAGTTTGTACTATCATTAATAATGTATTTATAGTTACAAGAGTGTGCCTGTTACAGTTTCAAAATAAATCGTTTAAAACATTTCGCATCTTTATCAGTTATCTTGATATTTTGTTATTTTTTATTACACTTACATAACCTATAAGTTTAGTACCTACTATTTTTTTCTAACGTTAACAGTTAAAAATTGGTATCGTCATGACGGTTCTACTCGTGAATTATATGGAGAGATCTAGGATCTATGAACATGCGTCAGTAAATACATTGTAATATGTAGTGTACGGGTGCGTTATTCTGCCTAAAAATGAGTGCCAAAAGCGACTTCAGGTTTGACATGAGGGAGTTCGCGTGCGGATGGGGAGCTGCCTTCTTCAACATAACGATCAGCTATCCGATGAACAAAGTCATATTTCGACAGGTGAGTCTGAAGCAGTATAAAATATCGACATTTTACCTAACGCAAATTATCCCAATGCCAAGATTCCAGAAACAGTTTTTTTCAAAACGTTTATCGCTACCGAGGCATGGGTTTACCAGTACGCTCTATGTACCAGTATACCCCCTTATGCTGTCTCCTACTGAATGTTGACAACCACCTTACAGTACACCTTCCTATCCGTGGCCATTGAAGTTAATGGCCCAATCATACCCGGTTTTAATCAGATGTATCAGGGACCCCACGCTTGACTGTGAAGGGACTCGAAGCGTGCCCATTGCCCTCTAATATTGGATTACGCGTTGTTTACGTGAAAAACTTAAATGCATTATTATGAGACAAACATAATTATTGAAAATAACATATTCTTTAACACATGTATAAAGTTTATCGTTACTGTTCGGTTATACGGAATACAGCGAAAAACACATTTTGAAAATACCCGATAAACTGGATTATTTGTTGGGTTAACCTAACCTAAACTAACCCAAACTAACAAATAATCCAGTATATCGGGTATTTTCAAAATGTGTTTTCCGCTGTATTCCGTATAACCGAACAGTACCAGTTTATCTTTTTCCACACTCGAGATCTGTACCTTGTTATACCACGGTTTCCATTAAGAGCATACACAAGTGAAACGGCAAATAATTTTCAATAGTAGGTGGGACGAAATTTTTCACTCGTCGCCAATCGGAGACCGAAAGTCGAGGTGTGAGCACATCAATTTGTTTTGTGATGGCGTCGGGAGGAATATATTCTTAAATCATGTAAAGATGACTAAAAAACATTATGCATGTACTTGAAAAAGAAAACATGTCAATGAATATACTATTATTATTACTAATATAACAATAAACATAACATAACGCATGTTTAATTTTTATGACAAATTATATTTCGTTCGGCACGCGTCATTTGCACAATCCGCGCATCGCCTAGTCACGATCATTTTAGACCATGCCTCAGCTGAAGTATAGTCTTAATTCTGTGTTCTCTGGTCAATAACCTTTTTTTTTCCTTCAATCACCAGATGCTGCACGGAGTGAAGACGACGTCGGCATTCCAGGAACTCAAGAATGAGGGTCTGGTCTGTTTATACCGGGGGATGCTGCCGCCGCTGTTCCAGAAGACACTTTCTATGTCGCTTATGTTCGGAGTGTACGAGGAGTGCCGGAAGCCGCTTGAAGCCACTGACATGAACCCGTATCTGGCCAAGGCGATCGCGGCCATCATCGCAGGAAATGCGGAAGCCGCCCTAATGCCCTTCGAGAGAATCCAAACACTGCTCGTGCACCCTGCTTATAACACTCAGTTTAAGAACACTAAGCATGTCGCGTACCACATCGCGAAGACTTACGGTGTTAAGGAGTTCTACCGGGGACTCGTTCCTATCCTGGTAAGGAACGGGCCTTCCAACGTTCTGTATTTTATAATCAGAGACGAGCTGCATCAGCGGCTACCCGCCCGGGACGTGGTTCTCTACCGGACTCTCCAGGATTTCCTGGCGGGAGCGTCCATCGGCGCTTTCCTCAGTACACTGTACTACCCGCTCAACGTGATCAAGATCGCGATGCAGACCACGTTGGGCGGGCCGCACATCAGCATGACTCAGGCCTTTCGGATGGTGTATGAAGAGCGTGGCCGCAAGTTCAGGAATTTCTACCACGGCGCATCCATGAACTGCACTCGTGCTTTCCTCAGCTGGGGAATAATTACCGCCGCTTACGAAGTGTTGCACAAAATACTGTACTAGCCGCTGGTTTTATGCAAACATCGTACAAGTTTCGGACTATCACGGTACCGCGAAAAACTTGCGGTGCCCGAAGAGAACTACTATTAGAGTGGAGGGAGTATTGTGAAATATTTGCATTACGATCCTTGTTAGCAGTTTCAGAACGTTTTTAGTACTGTCCAATTTTTGACTGTAGAAAAATTAATTGTTTTCACTGCGTTGGCAGCATTGTAATTAATTTGTATATAAAAAAAAA
The DNA here is from genome assembly GCF_057557595.1 of Rhyacophila brunnea. Classification (NCBI taxonomy): domain Eukaryota; kingdom Metazoa; phylum Arthropoda; class Insecta; order Trichoptera; family Rhyacophilidae; genus Rhyacophila; species Rhyacophila brunnea. The sequence continues at coordinate 20,057,061 of NW_028232904.1, read as the reverse complement.
AATGGAGTCGTCCTGTTGACGTCTCGCTCCGGCTACTCACTTACATAGTGCTATTTGCTAGTTAACATAATGTTTCATCTAAATAATGATCATTCATTCTCTAAAAATACTTCTTTTAGGATTATAACATTGATATGAAGCACTGCAAATAAATCTCAAGAGCGTAGGTGTGAATTTTGCTACAGATGATTCTGCAATACGAAATGACATGCAGCTATAATTTAATCATTAACTTTAGTAACCATTTTCAGCTTCGCTTTTATAATATAATTATATAAAAGCTTCATCAGTTACAAGACGGTTTTTCTTCAAACTCTTTGATTTGAAAATACATCATTATGAAAATCCCAGAAATATCTGAAGAGAAAAGATCGAGGTTACGTTGTAATTATGTTTCTAGTGTTTTTCAAAATGATTACAGTGAAACCCCGATTCAACAGTTTTCAAGGGACCCTAAAAAACGATAAATACGAGATATATAAAATTAAAAAAAAACAACTCGTTTTTCTCTTGGATTTTTTTCGACATATTTTCAGTTTCTCAGATCTTATATAGAGTTCTAGTTTTCTTCATGGGGGGCATTTTAGTTGCGACTTATAAAAATTCATGATACTGCATGTGAGGCAAGCCTAAGCGCCGGCCGACCTGTGCGAACAAAGCGACGCGACTGAAAGGTCTGTACGTATCATAAACAATTCTACGAAAGCGAAATGTAAAATATTCAAAAAAATGGTCAATCGGGATAATATTTAGATGATAGATTGAGGAAAGCGATAAATCGGGGAACAGTTAATGCGGGATTATTTAACAATGTGTTTATTGGTGTTTGGCAGGACTTTCAAAAATGAACGATCCGTGCGGGAAAACGATTTATGCGAGAACAGTAGATCGGGGTTCGATTGTATATCAAAATCATCTTCGTATTAAATATACACAAATATATATATATTCATTCAAGATTTTAAGGATTGAACTAATACAAGTGCAATGGTGAGAAAACCGATTCCAAAGTTTAATATGCGATTATAAATTCTGCGTATCTGATTATTGTTTTCAACATTCTGCAAACGATCCTTTTTTGAAAATATCAGCACTCTTGTGGGTAAACAGTTATTATCGCGATAGTTTAATTTACATGCTATTGGTGCGCCAGTAAATCCATGCATGTGTACGGGCACAATATAAATAGGTCTTGTTAAAACTGTTACTATAAATTTCACTTTTTATTTATTCGTAACTTGTACCTGTTGAATGCTTAGGACCTCATATTAATCTTTGTTTTTGAAAAAAAAAAAGCGTTTCAAAGTACATGTTCAAACACGAGAATTTCTTGTGTTTTGTCGCCAATGGGTTAATAATGAAATTATTTATGAAGGATGTGATTACCACTAATTTTTTGAAAATTGTTGAATATTATTTATTTAAAAAAAAATATATGTGCTATATTGAATTGTTGGTCCCCTTTGATGGACTGTATGTTTTAAATTACAATATTATTGTCTTTTATTTATTTTTTATAACTTTTTAACGAGAAAAATTCACAGTAACGGTGCTCTTTACGGTTTATTTATTGCCTTTATGAAAAAAAAGGGTGAACTTAAGGAGTCATCCATGTATGATGTCGCACTCTAAGTGTTGGGAGGGATGGGTTAGGGTGGTTGTAGAAAATGTAACGTCGCAAAACTGACAATATATTATTATAAACTCATATTTTCTTAGATGAAAATAATTTAGACAGGGTGTTTAAGATTTTATGACAAAGTGTGACGGAAGGGGGCGTAAAAAGTACCGAAGACAGTGTGACTTCATTTATGGATGACCCCTAAGGGCCGTACTTATGTGAATAAGTGGTGTTATGCGTTACATGGAATGGGAATTATTATGAAATATTCCTGAAAACGGAAACATTCTGCCATTTTATTTGGTATTCAAATGTAAATAGCCGAAGCATAATAGATAAAAAAATATTCTTCTATCTATAAAATATCTAAAATAATGTATAATTTATGGTTAGCTTTAGGCAGAGTTTAATTGAATTTTAAAAACTAACCAACACCATCTGCAATTTGTATTCTTAGTTCAATGAAAACAAATAAGTATGACAAACTGAAGTTTAGTGTGTACTATTTATTTTTACCAAAATGGCCACGTGGCCTATAGCGCCGTGGGTCCCAGGTTCGAAATCCTGGGTCTGACAAATACACATATTGCTTTTCAATTTGTGTTTGAGTCAGGGTATGGACCCAATAGGTTGAGCGAGTGCCTGACATCCATTTCTCGTAAAAACAAAATCTGTTAATACCAACTTCCACTCTGTGGAGGTCCATAATATCGTCTCTGTTCTGGCAGAACACACTAACTGGAGAATACTAGTTTTGAGTAATTTGACTTTGAAGTTGTAAAATGTTTGAAATGGTCTATTATGTGAGTTTATTAAGTAATCGTAAAAAGGATGACTTTAAAATAAAGACTGTTTATTTATTAAGAAGGTTTCCAGACGGTAAAGTTTAAAATAAGGAACATTTTGGTATAACTAACTCAATATGTAATTTTTTCGAATTAGCGTCTTCTGCCAGAACAATGACGATATGATCTTATTAGGATCGGACATGGTCGAAAAAAAAACAACCATGTTGGATCTCCACAGCCTACCTCCACTCTTTGCCGCTGCGTGACAACAATCTGTTTGGCCTAAGATGTGATCCCATTCCATGTAATACATAAGCCCACCTATTTACATTACTATTGGTATGCAAAGTGCCCTAAGTAGCTGCTTTGTTTGCAATGTCGCTGTTCATGTCTGAGCATAATATTAGTCTGACCCATGGTAAGAAAGAATTAATAAATTTTTAATGTAATCAATGTCATTAATTTACTTTAAAAAATCTGTATGTTGTAAATATTATATACCTAATTAATGTTGTAAACATTTTAATTAAAAGGGAGTGTAACAGGCATTAGAGACGTCACTGACGGAATTATGCAATTAAAAACATCAAAAAATTTGAAGAATAACAATATGATTAATCAAAAAGTTTCCATGTTATTTTTATGGTTGTTTTTATCAATGAATTAGTCCCGTCCACAATTGTGCATTGTTTCATTTGATAGAGGAATGCATTGTTTGCCAGAAACCGGTTTCAAAATATCCATTTTCCGTGATGAAAGTGCACATAGCTCCTCATAACACATATTTGTCGCAACACGAAGATATTGCAAAAAATAACTTTAAATCTTTATGAAATCATTTTACAGTACGCTCTCAGTAATCCGCCGCTTGATTATCCGACAACTACTATAATCCGCCGTTATTTTTACTAGCTGAAAGCACAAAATCAAGCTCTACAATTCTCCGGTATTCGATTGTCGAATTCAGTAGTCCGCCGCGTACAAGTGTACAACGCAGATGAGACGGGTTTATTTTGGAAACTCTCCTTCGTAAAACGTATGTTCATCGCGAAGAAAGTATTGTGGGGGCCAGGGAGGAAAGTGCCCAAGCACCGCATCACAATAATTATGCGAGTACTGTATATCGATTTGTTCGACGCGGATTACTTCGGATGATTTCGCAACTATTGCATGGTCTTAAGGGCTGACGTGCCTCCGGTAACGTTACACTCCCCCATTTAAGAATGATTAGACTAGAAAGAGAAACGAAACGCTTTGCTAAAAGATGTATAATATTGAGGCTATATTCTGATTAAACATACTATTCTGTACCTACATATTTTATTATCGGGGTGGTTTTTGAGTATTGAAAGAATAATTCGCACCGCCATTTCAACAGTGCCATGTATTTTCTGTTTTTTGACACTTTACCTATCGCTCCGTCACGTCAACATGACGCCCTTAATAATAATAGTTAGCGCTTGGCCACAGTGACGGGATGGTAGTGGCGTGTACAACTCAAACGTATTACCGTGTGTGATATGCCCAAAAAAAGACATTGTCTTCGAACATTTCACACACGGTTATACGTGAGTTGAGTTGCGCACGCTACTTCCGCGCCGCCGTCCACCCGATCACTACATTCTTGCACTTAACGGTTACAGACCCATGTGTCGATTTTTGTTGTTCAACTCTATGTTGATTGAGAGTTGTAACAAAATTGATAAGTATGTTGAACTTAATGAAGACGTGATCCTTTTTACTTCTTTCAATGGCGCTACAGCTCAATTGGAGACTTGGCCTTCTCCACCGCTTTCTTCCAGCCAGGGGTATACTCCATGGCACCTTTCCAAACTTCGACACTGAGAAGGGCTTGTATGCCACTCTGCACCTGCCCAGTTCCATCCTCAGGAGTTTTACAAAGGTGGAGAGTTACAACTCATCATTATACCTGATTCTCACACCCCACCCTCACTCACACCCCACCCTCACTCACACCCCACCCTCACTCACACCCCACCCTCACTCACACCCCACCCTCACTCACGGGACCGTATATCCGCTACAGAATCTTCCTCTGAAAGGTGTCAATCCATCCAGCTGCCTTGGCAGTTAGTTTGGCCTACGACAGTTTTGTAAAGAGAAACCTGTGTTTTCTATGGATGCATCTGACTTTAAGATGGTTAACAGCGAGAAATATTACCTGTTTGCAGTGCATATTCTCTGTTTTTCTTCTTCAAGTTCCTTGTTTTCTTGACAGAACTTAGCAAGCGATTATCCATGCATGTTATGAATTTATTATCGACGTTGGATTTCAATCTTTGTATCATTCAATGCCGCTCAATTGTGATTTCCTAAATTCACTAATATGCTAAGTACCCATGCATGTTCTTATTCGATGGAACATGTTGACTTGGAAGCATGCTCGTCGTTGTATCCACATGCTCAGTCAAAACTCGATATCGAATAAAATAGCATTGAGCGAGATGGTACATACGTTGAGACATGTTCGAATGAGCGTAAAACCATCGAGCAAGAACATGCGTGGGTACTTAGCATTAGACTACAACAAATGTAACTCGAAGGCCGGCGGCGGCTTGGAGAACTAATAGCTTGTGCAATACTTCGCGTCACTTTCGCATATCTTGTTAACGTAGTTACAGTCTATTAGGAAATATTTAATTTTTTAAATATGTTATTTGCCTTAAGACTTATATGAAGGTAGGGTACAAAATACATGGTACAGAAGAACGTTGATTATACGGACTTACAGAAGATAAAGGATAGTCCAGAAACACACTCACTACCTGTTAAATTATTACATTTGTTGAATTATTTTTAAGCTTAATTTATAATTAATTATATAATATAAATAGCGCAATTATGTGATATAATGTGTACAAAATCATAATTTCTTTACATTATTTTATAACTGTTATTCTTGAAGATTTTGTTTGCATAATATGTTTGTCATTAATATTTATAAAGATTTTGTTTTTAAAATTCCAGAGTAAGCAGTCGAAAATTATTTAGTACGCCACTGAATAACCCGTCGCATCGCTTTGTAGTACTTAACTTTTAGAATTACCGTAGATTCTCACTAATACGGCACTGCACGGGTCCGGCACGTCCGGTAATCTCGTGTCGCGATTCACAATATCATTTTTCATAAAACTTGACTGATTTTTTAAATTCATAATGCGCAGAGAATTCATAATATTATGTTAAATAAACGCTCAAATACATATTATATACCTAGTTACAGTAAAACCCCGTTAATTCGAAATTGAGTGGACCGAAAAAATTTCAAAATGTGAATTATGAAAAAAAAAGTTTTTTTTTTACAATTATGTAACATTATTTCCATATCCGATATAATTTCTTTTAGCCGGCTCTCAGGTCCTAAATTCGCTTCGTCTGCCGCACAGCCATAAATTAAACCTTCTTGGAACGTCGGTCCGATGTTGCATATGTTATGAAGGCACCTAGTGACAGTCGATATAGTCGGTAGATATATTGGCATGTGGCGACCGGCGAGCCTGTATAGGAATGACCAATTCGTAGGTGTGCTTATGCGTTCTGGGGGCTTTGACTCGCAGCCCGAGACGCGTGCGATTTGTTGCTTGCAGCACTAGATGTTTTTTTCAAACTAAAAAGTCGCATTCCACCAATCTGTGCGAGCCGGCTTAAATTAATATCAGTGGTGACTATTTTGATTAATTCATCAAAAATTAGCAGAAATCGCTATAAATAGATTTTATGAATTGTAGCATATGTAAATTTACATCAAATACGAATTAATCGTATTCGTATTAACGGTGATTTAATGTAATTTTTATTTTTCTAGTAATTCGGTAATTCCAGTAATCCGGCACTTACAGGTTTTATATAGTGCCGGATTAATGTGATTCTACTAAAATCACATTCTCTCGCGAATATATATATTTTTTTAAGTGTATAGACAGACGTAGCAAGTAGAATAAGAAAGTCGACTACTGCAGAGTGATGCGATTGGTTGTTCATTGGTTACCGATTATCGTAATACTGTAATACCCTGAAGTTACCTGATGTAAGTCGAGGTACAAAAGTTCACACAGTTCCATACCAAATTAAATAATTGTCAGTCAATGATATATCATGTTACACCCTAGGGATTAGGAGGTGGTGTGACAATGGGTGTTGATTTGTGACAATAGGGGCTAAAGGGGTTGTAGAAAATATGATGTCACAAAACAAACAAATAATGATAATATAAAATAAAAATAGTGTGGGAGGGAATTAAAAAATGTGACCTAATTTAGACAGTGGGGGGTATTTTGATAAAATTTTGTGACAGGAGGGGGGGTGTTAATCAAAAAATACTGAATACTGTATGACGTTAGTTATTGACGTCGTCAGTTTGATCAGTAAAGATGGAAGAATTGTGGGCACATTATGACGTTTGTATTGCAAAAATACACAAGCAAATTGAAATTACAGTTTTTGGTGTATGATAACCATGTCTGAGCTTAATAAAATCATATGGGCCTCCACAAAGAGGAGGTTTTGTATTAACAGATTTTTGTTTTTACGAGAAATGGATGTTAGCCACTTGCTCAATCTATTAGCTCCATACTCTGACTCATACACAAATTGAAATGCAATGTGTGTACTTGCCAGACCCAGGATTCGGACCTGGGACCCACGACGCTTAAGCCGCACGGCCATCGTGGCATGTATTATTTAATATGTTTAAATTACAGACAAAGTAATTTCAAATCAATGTACGTTGGGGTATTACTGTAATTATTTTTATTCTGTCGATGGTATGAGAGGTGTTGGAATTATGAATTTGTTTTTAATGTATGTATAATAAATATTTAAATAATGAAATTGTTACCAAAATTTTGTCAAAATAGTTTTAATATAAACGAATTTTATAATGTTTCGACTATTAAACTATGTTCATACAACAATTTGTAGTTTTCATTTCATTCTATTAATGTAGTAAATAAAATTTTTATACCTCAGAGGAAATTGATGATTCGGTGCCGCTGATTGGATACTAGGATAACTGGACAACGGACTACTGGAGGCATGAATGAAATGTGTGAAGAATGTAGGAACCTATGTTACGATTTGACTACGACTGAACGACTGGACAACTGGACACGGTACAGATGAATAAAATGAGCAAAGATATACATATCGATAGCTCAGTTCAATAGTACGATAAGTCAAAAATTTCAAGTTTTGAGTTATGTTAGCCATTATATTCGTTTATCGCTCCTCTTCAGTTCCATAAAATTACAACGCAATAAAATTAGTTGTCCTCGATGCTTTTGTCACTTTTCTACAAGCCAGTGTAGGTCAGTCAAAATTTTGATCAGCCATTTCAGAAAACTACTAATTCCTAGTCGTAGCACTATAGAACTGAGCCATTGATATAAATAGCGTATATCCTCGATTATAAGACGCACCCTCAGAGTAATAATATAAAGAGAGTGGGTATTGTTCGGCAAAATGAAGTGGTGTTTTTTGCGTATAATGTACAATAGAACCTCAATTTTATTATTATTAACTTAACTATGAAACGTTATACCATCATGTTGCTTCTCAGTACGGTTACCAAATTTAAACACAACATAGTATTAACCATATTTTCTACTAAATTAACTAAAAATAATTATCACTAACTTTATATTTAACACAAAAACAATAAATTTCAGCAACACATGCTCGCAGTTTTTAAATTACTGTATTCAAATCAATATTTACCGGCGACGTGTACATCAGCCGTAGAAATTCTATCTTTCTATAACGCATATTGCAGAGATATAAGCGTGCTGAATGCTTTCTCACTCGCACTCATTGTTTTTTTTTGTTCAGGCTTGGACGCACCCTTATTTTTATATACCAATAATAAGAAATAAAAACAATAGGTATGTACACTTTATTATAACAGACAAAGTCATACAAACACAATAAAAAGGATTTGAAAATAGGCATATTATTTATGAACTATCGCTTCACTTATGACAAATTTACGTCCTGCAGTTCTGTTTCTGTGCACGTCTGCATACACAAAATTTTTTCTTTTCAATGCAGCATCATAACGTAGTCTTTTTACCGACATTTTAAATGGTAATTAGGGACAAAATTTTTATTCAACGTGTTTAGGCAGTGGCTACTGTAATTCGACTACCTGCTCCATTGCGCCGGACCAACTGACCCCTCCACTACTAGTAATCAGTGATGATTCATCACAACCAAGGAATTTTACAGCAATTTTTTACAGAATTTTACAGCAATTTTACAGCAAGACACCAAAATAGGAAAAAACATGCGTTTTATAATCGAGGAAATACGGTAATTTGGAACACCTTGGAAATATAGCAATTTATTTTTAATTGCCCGTACAGGTAACCCCCTGATTGTGAGGGATATGTCTTAGATACGGTCGCGATAAGCAAAATTTCGCGATCAATGGGGGATTTGAAAATAAAACAATTTAAAATATGAAAACACTTTATTAATAAACAAAATGAATAGCAAAACAAACGTCATACATTAAAAAAAGTAACCTATCTCTGCAATAAACTGAAATGATGACTAAATTATATATTTTAGGTTAGGTTGTGTTTCGCCGTATTTTTATTGCGAAGTCTTAGTCTCAGATAAAATTTGTACTCTATGTAGGCACTCCGCATTAAAAACAATAGTGGCATAATATTGTCGATTTCAGGAAACGATTCCAGCGAAGCTATTTTAAACACAAGGGTGCTATCGACAGCTATCGGAGGCTCTCGAGGGTAGTTTATTATATTTATGTATTGAGGCGGTTACTTGTTACAATAAGTTAACCAGTTGAACTGCCAGAAAGTGCTATGTTTTAACAGCACCTCTCTTGGCTGTGTTAACTTTTAGAGTGAGATAGACAGTTTTGACGGCTATCTTATTGTAACAATTGAGCCAAGGTAAAGGGAAAAGGAGAGTGAGCCAACTGACATTTTTGAAAGAAATGAGTTAGGTGCGTTATGGTATTCTACATGTCATAAACTATCATAAAAGTGAAGTGAGCTAAGTAAATAAATACTATAATAGTGTTTTATTGTTAAAATAAAAATATTCATTGAGCTATCGTATTATATTGTCAAATGGTGAAGTGAGTCACTTCACTGTTCTCACCAACTGGTTAACGTGTTGTTATCCTATAGAAGTGAACACGGCTAACACGCATGTTGCTATGGTTACATGCTTGTTAGCTGTGTTCACTTCTATGCATTCATGCAAGTTTCCCACGTAATGGTGAACATGACTAACTTATCTAAAAGTGAGCCAAGTACGATTGGTTAGAGGTGAACACAACTAATATAGGCTAAAGTGATCCAAGTGACATTAATAAGTAAAGGTGAAGTAAACTCACCCCTTTTATTATCTTATTACAATCAATATTATCCATAAATACTTTTTTTCTATTTTGTTTATGTAATAAACTTCCATTTAATATAATGCAGCTCCATCCAAAAAAATATGTAAAAAGTTCATTAAACTAAAACCTTCAATAAGAAAGTTTCACCATTTTGTCACTTGGCCTACTTCACTTCTTGAGGGCTCAATTATAATACCTCAACGCTTAAATATGATAAACTACCCTCGATAGCAGCTTTGTGTATAGAATAGACCCATAGGCTGTGTTAACTTTTAGAGCGAGATAGACAGTTTTTAGAGTGTTTAGACAGCTAACTTATTGTAACAATTATTAATACCTCAATACATAAATATAATACACTGCCCTTGATAGCAGCCTTGTGTATAGAATAGATGCGCAGAGCAATATCTTGTATCGTAATATGTGTGTTATCACACTTTTGCCAACTGATGTGCTGACTATGAATTACAATACAAGTGACATACCTACAGGTAAAAATGAGTGAAGAGCAGTTTTCACATCACTACGTAGTACATACCACCGGCGAAGGGTGGAGGTAGGCTGTGGAGATCTGACATAAACAGTGCACACTAAACTTTGTCAGTTATGCTTATTTGTTTTTATTGGACTAAGACTACAATACGCCTATAGTGTTGGTTAGTTTTAAAAACATAATTAAACCCTGCGTAAACCAAGCGATAATAGATAATAGTCAAAAATTATTTGTCTATGTAAAAAATATCTAAAACTATGCCATTAGTTATAACAGATACATAATTTTGGATATTAGAAGAATATTTTTTTATTTCTTATGGTTTGGTATGGTTAAAATACTAACCAACACAATCTGTAATGTGTATTCTTAATTCAATGAAAACAAATAATTGTGACTGAAAAAGTGTGCACAATTTTTGTTGGATCGTCCATAGTATATCTAAACTATTATGGTTTGGTTGGTTCACGTGGATGGATTTAAAATCGTAACACAGGCCCAGATGTCTATTGCCCAATTGTCATTTGGCGTCTAGTTGGCAGCATCGAATAGTCCAATTTACTTTCCTATAGTGGCCGTCTTTTGCTTGCGGAACTAATTTTAGCGATCCGCTGTTAGTCATTTTATTATTAAAAACTTTAACGACCGCAACTTTCGATTACGCTGACAGGATGTGTGTCACAGCTTCCGTGGAATCCCGAATTGAAAAAAATTCAGGTTCTCTTGCACCGCACAGAATTCATTTATGTAAATGTTTAGCACTGTGAAATGTTCATTGTCTTTTAGGCACTGTGAGACTATTTGCCGCAGCAGACGGAAGAGGTTTTGTCCCGGTGTGCCCTCACGGAGTTCAGGACGAGGGCGGCGATCCAGAGGAAGACCACAAACCAGGAGCATACCAAAGCTATCTGCAGGGCGAGCCCCGTGTTGATGAATTCACCGCGCCGCTTATCGTACAGGTCGGGCTGGAGGTAGTCCATGAAGTCGAAGACGGCCTGGCAGCCAAGTCGCGAGTGAATAGCTGACACCTGGTTTCCTGTTGCCCGTAGTGACTGCCAAACAAAAACAACTATGTATTCTCTTTGTGAGGTATTGAAACAAATATTCAGACATGGTTACTAAACCAGAAGAGTAATATTGACAATTGGTAACATTACAGTTAGAGCAAAATGTAATAATATTTTTAATTGGTTCATAATTTTTATAAATTAATGGTTTAATTGAATAATTTTACAACTAACCGACACCAATCTGCAAATTCTTTTCTTAAGGAGCCCATAAACGAGCATCAAAAATTGCAGATTGCCGATTCAATTGCCAAAAAAAGGTGAAACTATTGCTGGACAATGAAGTTTCTGCACCATATCTCGTCTTAATAATTATCAGTGGCGATGCGCCTTTGAGAGCGCTGGAGCGGTGAACACCTACTGATACACCCCTGTTACAGGCGGGCTTCTCCCGGTGTAAAATAATCATTTAGTAGCTATAAGTCGAAACGTAACCCTGACCTCTAGAAACGGCTTCATAAAACATCTAATCTGATTCCTTGCTCAACCACGTAAGTATTTTTTAATCATAAGTAAAGGCCTTCGTCCGGTGTGTGAAAATCGCATATTGGGCGGAGGTGTAATTAAGATAAATTTAATTTAATTTAAAAGGTATAAATGATGATGGATGAAAGCGATAATTTTAAGACTAAATATAAGTATTCAAATATAATAAATTTTGCCGCGCATTGTGCGTGAAATCCTCGCGCGCCGGCGCCAGGGTCAGGCTCGTAATTCGCCGAATCAAAGATCATGCGATCAAGATTTGGCCAATCACTAGTCCCTTTTACTAATGGCGTGGGTACGCGAAGTTTAAAAAAAATAAATAAATTAGTAAGCGTCCCCTTTCCGACATATACGGACCTGCGTAACTAATTGTAAAAACCTAAACATGTAAAGAAAGTGTAAAAGATAAGCTAATACCAAGTTACACGAGACAGACGTGGTTTTATTTAATTCCACCCTCAAATATATCGTACTTTTTTTTTTTTGTGAATCCGGGGTTCGATGGACACCTGAGCTAGCCGCTGGAACCCCGGGGATCTCACTACCCACTCAATTTATGCGAAAAGATTTTTTTTTAAAAATAAGTATTTCATTTATTAAAAGTGTTCTGATCTATTACCGTAGTTATTAATTCATATACAAAAACAAATTGTAATAAGTATGTGTTTTTAACCGGCTATTTTAAATATAATATACAATAATTCACGCGTCGCGCTGGCATCGTCCGTGTGGTTTCGCTTTGCCAAATGCAATGCTATTCGGGAGCGAGTTCCTCGATCGCACAAGCAATCATGCCTTATAATGAGAATGAGTGCGACAGCAATAATATTCGTCTGTAGGTGATAGCGTGAGATAGCAATACTTCTTCGAGCGCCACTCAATGTCGCCAAGGCGCGTTCCATACTCGAACCGTGAAAACGTGTAACCAAAAAAAGACTTTGTCTACGAACATTTTCACACACGGTTTATACGTCTGAGTTGCGCGAGCCGCTCAGGCCTCGTAAGACGCCCAGTAAAACCTCCCGAGAGCGGATTCATATTATTAATAATTATTGTTAATTAATAATTACATATTACGGCTTGGATATTTTTTATAATACTGATATTGCCTCAGCATTATTTAACATTATAATAGAAAAAAATCTTATTGAGACATTTACGAAAACGGTTTTACTATTAAACTTAATTATTTGCACTATTCCGATGACTAGGGTACTATCTAAGTGAAAGATGTTTTTCCACACTCAAACGGATCAAGTATTTTAGCAGAAACACCATCACGCAACCAAGATTGAAGGCATTATATATGCTCAGTATCCAAAAAAGAATGAATTTGTGCCGATGAAAAACAGAAGAATGGATTTCTCATACAAATGAACAGTAACATAGGTACTTACTTTAAAAAAAAGTGAACTCTCAGTAAAATAACTCGCCGATCGCCACTGATAATTATATAAACAAATCAAAAATAAATGAATAATTTGGATCCGGTCCTACTTTAACAAACGTGAAACAATAAGTAATATAAACCAGAATGTCAAAGATTGAGTTTGAGTAGGTATTTGTCAAATATAATTAGTGGGAAGAAAAAGTAAGTAGATACATACAGTAGTTATGAAGAAAGCAAGACCGATTACTACAATACCACCAATCACTCTTCGATTTTTGGCAACTGGATACTCATACAGGAGTTAAATGTATTTATCCAGGGTGTTCAATTCTTCAATTGCTCATATTGATCCAGATCCAGACGTTTGTGCAGCTTTGACAGTTGGCCTTTTCATATTTGGATCATTATATAGTTTGGCTTCCACGTTCCACAGCTCAAGACGTAAATAAGCCTAATAATTAATGAATTGGCGATTATAATAAATATTATAATGAGATCCCCGGGGTTCCAGCGGCTAGCTCAGGAGTCCATCGAACCCCGGATTCACAAAAAAAGAAATTCAAACGGTTGGAGTGTAAATAAAACACAGTCCTTCGTGCTCGTAACGTGATATTGTTTATATTTTACATTTTCTTAATTTTTAGTTTTACAAATTATATTTGGGATTTTTACAGTTGTAGTCGTCAGGTCCGTACCTATCGGAAAGGGGACGCTTACTGCCTTTTCTTTTCTTTTTTCAAATCTCGCGTACCTACGCCGTCCAACAAAAAGGACTCTCGTGATTGGCCAAATTTTATCGCCTGATTTTGATTTGACGAATCACGAGGACCACCTCGGCGCAGGCGCGCAGGGATTTTTACGTTGCCGGCAAGCGCGGCAAAATTTATTATATTTAAATACTTATATTTAGTCTTAAAATTATCTCTTTCATACATCATCATTTATACATTTTAAATTAAAAAAATTACTTACGTGGTTGAGCAAGGAATCAGATTAGATGTTTTATGAAGCCGTTTCTAGAGGTCATGGTTACGTTTCGACTTGAGCCACTAAATGATTATTTTACACCGGGAGAAGCCCGCCTGTAACAGGGGTGTATCATTCGCCCCATCTGGATTAAAGTCGAAAGGTACGCCCTGATCTCATCGGCCACCCATCCAATTCCTTGTTCATCCGTTAAATACATGGCATGATAACAGTTTATAAAAAAATTCAACTACAATCTAACTATTCTAACAAAAAAAAACAACTAACTTTACGTATTGTTTCTATATTTATTTTAATTACTATTTTCCTGCTCAAAGCAATGCTCCTGAATAAGTCAGAGTTTGATTTATTTTCCTTTCTTATTATCATTTGTCATAATTTATTATTATTTTATTTTTCTCCTGTAATGTCGTGCGTTTATTTTGTTTTCGTAATGTTTTTGTTATTCTCTTCGTTCTTTTATACTAGTCAGCGAAGGGGTCGTGGCGCTGCAGTCTTCGACTCTTGGGCTGTCCATTTTTTTTGTATTCCGAGAGGCTACATTTGTAGACGTTTGGCCCTCGTTCGGAATTATTATTTCGTGTTACGTTTTTCTTCTTCTGGTGCAATAGGAGCGTACCTCGTTTGGCGTCGTCTGCCTTTGCAACCAGGGCGTGGTAGTGGCGTTACTATTGAGCCAGGCTCGTTCCGAGCAGCGGATATCTTTCTGTGGAAAGTTTTCCACTGATCTGCTGGTCTCTGGAGTATCACCTCATAGATGGACAGGTATTGTGTCTCCATCTGTTCCTATTACTGCGGGCAAGGCATCGTATAGCGGTACAACGGCCAGGCTCGTTGACGGCGGCACGGCTTTCTCACAGGTACTAGGATGGATTTTCACAATAAGTATCCTTTTCCCTTTCTTTTCTTTGTAGATGGTTACACTTCGGAGGTACCTCTTGTTGTTTCACGATATCTTTCAGGCGTCACGTCCCTAGTCTCTCCATGAACCTGCGCGAGAAAGGAGAGTGCGCATTCTCCACACCATCAAGCTTTGGTATCATGAATTTTCGGCTACGCTGCCTTTGGATGCGCTTACTTCGAGAGGTGGCTGCCTTTGTGCTTCCAAATTGTCTTCATCTGTATTTATTCTTTTTCTTTCTTTAGTGATTTATTCGTTCATTAGACTTCCTGTACTTTAAATTTATTCGAATTTACTTTATTAATTACTCCTACCCCATACATTAAATAGCTACTAATTTTTTTACTTTTATTTTTTTGTACCTACTTATGGTACTTTTGTACCTACTATCACTTTTAATATTTTACCCTAATACCCATAATTATTTTGCAACATTGTATTGACTGTATAAATCACATTGATATTAAAAATTGAAATATTCCACCCTCTCATTATATTTATTTCTGAATCAGTACACTTAAAACTGTGTAATTAACTTTATTTTTAGTGAAACCCATTTTATTTTAAAAAAAAATTGTTGTTTCGTTTTACGCGCCCGACATCCTATTCCAAAGGCGCGCCGCGCCGATTTGCGGTGCCTCTCACGTTTTATTATTATTATTATTTTTTTCATTATTGAAACCCCGTTGAGAAATTTACGGCTTATTGACTCATTTTTTTTTTCCACAAGCATACAATCTCTACTTTCATCCTCTTATACCTAATTTTAACTTATTATTAAAATTTAACATAACAACTATATTATACACTTCGTCGAGTGATGCCGTATTATTCCCGTTCCGTTTTCGCTGTGTTAAATTTACGATTGGTAATTTGTAAAGAAATAATAGTGACGGTCGTATACTATTTTCCTCGTTTCTCTTTGAATTCAAATTATTAATACGGCGTAACTTTGAAACAGGTTTCGCGCTACTGTAGAATATCCTCTTTCCCGTTTATAAATTTTTTTGCGATTTTCAATGTTAATGTTTTCGAATTCATTCATATTTACTTTATTTGAACGGAAAGAATTGGCGTCACTTTGCGAAGCGTTATTTTTAAAACTAGAATGTACATTTTTCGTACTAATGAACTTAAGATTACAAGGCTCAGAAAGTTTGTCCTTAATTAACTTTATATCCGTAATTAGAAGAATTTCCGGATGTTTACGATTATTATCTTCACTTTTAACTACACTGTTTACACTGAAACTTCCAACAGCAACTCGGCGTTCACCCTTGACTAGAGGGTTGGCGACTGGTCCTGCTTCATCTCCTCGTGGTCGAGCCTGCGCCCGTACAGCTTCTTCGATTCATCTCAGCTTGCGCGCCTTCTCAGCCCTCTTGTGAGGCTCCCTAGCCTCGCGTTTCCTTTTTCTCTCCTCACCGAACATCCCGTGGTCGACTAGGGTACACGACATGTTAGTGATACCCTAGGAAAATCGGCATTTTGCTCGCCGTTTTTCGTCGTGAGTGGGCCGTGGCCTCTACGAGCCCTCCTCGCTGGATACCGTCGATGATGCGTCTGGTCTCCATAGGTGGGATTTGTGCAGCCATTCGTCGTACTGGAGACGCGCCGGTGCTACGGTCTCCAGCACGACGCTAGGCGCGGTCAGCTCCGTATGTGGACTGTCTTCGAACACCAGAGGGCTCTCCCGGTTTGATGTTAGAGACAGCACTTCTTCTTCGATAAGGGTTACGTCGGAGTCCGCTTTTTAGTTAACCATTTCTTGGTTGTTCCGGCTCCTGGATCGTAAACTTTTATTTAGCGTTCGCGGGCGTAAATTTTATTTCGCGGGTTCGGAAGAATCCATGCGATTCTTCGAGCTTCACGTTGCCAAGGGCGCCATTGAGATCCCCGGGGTTCCAGCGGCTAGCTCAGGTGTCCATCGAACCCCGGATTCACAAAAAAAAGAAATTCAAACGGTTGGAGTGTAAATAAAACACAGTCCTTCGTGCTCGTAACGTGGTCTTCTTATATTTTCTTAATTTTTAGTTTTACAAATTATATTTGGGATTTTTACAGTTGTAGTCGTCAGGTCCGTACCTATCGGAAAGGGGACGCTTACTGCCTTTTCTTTTCTTTTTTCAAATCTCGCGTACCTACGCCGTCCAACAAAAAGGACTCTCGTGATTGGCCAAATTTTATCGCCTGATTTTGATTTGACGAATCACGAGGACCACCTCGGCGCAGGCGCGCAGGGATTTTTACGTTGCCGGCAAGCGCGGCAAAATTTATTATATTTAAATACT
This sequence comes from Rhyacophila brunnea, assembly GCF_057557595.1. Lineage (NCBI taxonomy): Eukaryota > Metazoa > Arthropoda > Insecta > Trichoptera > Rhyacophilidae > Rhyacophila > Rhyacophila brunnea. The sequence continues at coordinate 20,039,647 of NW_028232904.1, read as the reverse complement.
TATATTTACCTAGTCTTAAAATTATCTCTTTCATACATCATCATTTATACATTTTAAATTAAAAAAATTACTTACGTGGTTGAGCAAGGAATCAGATTAGATGTTTTATGAAGCCGTTTCTAGAGGTCATGGTTACGTTTCGACTTGAGCTACTAAATGATTATTTTACACCGGGAGAAGCCCGCCTGTAACAGGGGTGTATCAATAATACACATTAATAACGACACAGCGAAAATTTATAATAATGTATTGTTGGGTCCGCTGTCACTACAATGTTTTTGTTGTTGCTATGGGCAAGGTAGGCCAACGGCAGAACAAACAGAGACGCACATATGGGGCAGAGCGAGAAGGAAATAGATTTATCTAGAAATTATTGCCGTATTTTCTATTGCATTCAATATTAGATATATCCACCAACCATACTGCCAGAAAGCATGGGCAATAGATGAAAAGTTTAGGCAGCGTAGACTACTATTTTCATGTTTTGGGGAACTCTTAACGGCAGCACAATTGCTATAATCATATTGCCGTAAAAAGTTGCTCGTTAACGGGCCCCTTTAGGTCAATGAAAACAAATGGGTTTGACTGACAAAGTTTAGTTTGCACTATTTATGTCAGATCTTAACATGAAGATGATGCTTTACAGATTTTTTTCCCTTTTGCTTTAATTAAGCCATAAAACTATCAAAACATTGACTATTCTTTGCGGCCACCATTCGTTTGGTTTCCTCCGACAGACTGTCTTCACAATCGGCGGTTAATTAATTACCTTGATGAGTTCTCCCCGATACTGATTGCAGGTTTTATAGTAGCCATCTGTAAGAACTGCGGCGTGCGCTATACTGTATAAAGTGAAGATGGCGCAGATCACAGCGGCCGGAATCCAGCAGTACGATACCCCGTCGCTGCCTTTAGCTGGAGCTCTTGTGGTCATCACAATCATCTCACCTTCTCTGAAATTCAAACGTGTCACATAACAATACTTTGAAGATGCAGGTGAGGTATTTTGGTGACAGATAAAAAATATAAATGACAAGTGTATTATGTATTTTCAAAAACTGACAAGTCCATTGTTCAATATTTGTGGTGAAGGTCATTTTTGTACTTTAGACAAGTGTAAATGATTGGTTTTTTTCATTGCATTGTAGTTTTAAATTAGAACAGTTGTTAAAATTTATTTTATTAAAATTAAATATATAATACAGTCGAACTTGGTTATTACGAGGATGATGGGACCGACTGAATTTGCTTGTTGAGCAAATGAGCGGTCACATTACACAACAAATCTGAAAACCATCGTAAAAATCCCCGAAACAAGCATGGCATTCATAAACTACAAAAGAAGTTGTTTATTGTAATGAACGCTAATAGGTACCTACGGACTTCACAAACCTTGGATTTTTCAACCATATGCGTAGATACTTTTTCATTATTGTCGGCGAAACACCAATTAGGTAGGTACTTAGACACTTAACTAGTGTCATAAACATAATCCGACCCTGGCGGCATCCTGTCCGATTGGATTTTATTGCTTAGACACATTAACAGTATTTTAGCTCAATATACTGATAAGTTGCTAGTTATAATAGTGAATATTTAAATCCATGAAATCCTTTTAAAATAAATATAAAAAATATTAAAACGTTGCATTAGTCAAAAATCTAAACGACGAAAAATTGAAAACTTAATAAACTAAATTTTAATAATAAATATGACCATAAAATATAATGTATTAATAAGATGTGACCCTGCAACGAATTCAAAGTTTATTACATTTTTTTACAATATTGTAAGTTCATCTTTAAATTAAAAAAAAAATAAAAAATCATTTTAATGTTTTCAGATACATATTAATTAATTAATACAGTTGAAATTGTAAATTATCAAATTGCAAGCTTCGTATTTTTCCGCTAGGTTCTCTGCTGGCGTGCCTCTAGTAGGTATTATTTTAAAATGTATTGTCTTGTTGTAATAATATCTTTCCACCAAGAATTGAAACATTATCTTATATTACGAGACCGTTACCTTTGCTCGACGACGGTGCCATTGTCATTCTCGTACTTCCCGATGTTGTTGATGCAGACTCTGAGGAGGTGGAAACCTCCCATGATGAGGGCGACACCCATAATGGGGATGAGGCCATATACCACCCACCGGCAGTTGGCCACACGCCCCCCGGGGAAGTACTGAGCGGCTGACACGCCGTAGAGGATGCAGCCGCAGTTGTCGTCAGGGCACAGGTCCAGGACCTGGCGCCAGTGGTTCCACACCACCGCGAGGCAGATGCATGCTATCAGTGCCAGACTTACGATCAGACTGTACAACAGTGACAGCCGGCGCTCGCTCTGGTATTGACCCATCTTTGCTCGTTAAATGTTATATCTGAAAATATAAATAACAATATAAATATAATAGTTTCATACACCGAAATTACATGCATACTCTACGGTGACGTTTTAGGCATAAAGCCCACCAAAGCGGCGCTCGGTGCGCTCACTACTGAGTAGGCCCCCTCCCACCCGCGCATTACCCTTCACCTATGTAATAAGGGGCACAAGAAGCACAAAATAATTATTATTATCAGCGTCTCTCATAACAAAGCAATAAAAATATTATATTATTTCTCGGGGCTTGTAATTAATATTCACGATGACATCATTCTACCAGCAAAATATTGGACACGCAGCAAACTAAACAATGAGTTCACTGTTATTAAATAATGCGACGCGCCCGTCCGACGAACGACGCGTCCAGAAGCGGATAAAATAAACAGCGCGCGCCTCTTTTGCTCGCCGTGTCAATGAATGGGCTACGTTGTATTTTCGTTAATTCGTCTCGCTGAGAAGCCAAACCATGGGTGACTCATGGGGCGGGCGGGCACAATGTGTCGTCAAATCCAGTGTGCGCTGGCGTATTTGATTACGTTGTATTTTCGATGATTCACATTGAATATGCGCGAGCGCCCCGCTATGCCTTAGGCATAAAGCCCACCAAAGCGGACGAGCGGGCGCAGTCGGCATGAGAAGCGTATATACATAACCATAATCACACGCCTCTTGCCGCGCATTACCTCTCACCTATGTAAAAAGCGGCGCCGATCACATTTCGTTTCGTGTTTCTTTGCAAAGCTATAAAATTTAGTAATTTATTTGTCCGCTCTAAATTCATTTTCACAATGATGTCATTGTGCTAGCATAGTAAGTTATTATTTGTAATAACAATAAGCGATGTAAGCGCACGGTGTAGAATAAATTAAAATATGTGTATGCAGAAAAAGCGCGCGCCTGTTTGACGACGCTCCTGCCGCCGAGTAAATTAGTGACCCTCGCGCCCCTTTCGCATGGTATTTTCGTTTTATTGTCATGCTATGACGTCAAAGGACGCCGCGCTCGATTCTGTGTGCGTTGAAGTATAAGGCGAGCGTGGCGTTATGGTCGTCATACGCTGAGTACACTCTATTGTATTCCTCACGATTCACCGCCCAAATTGCAAAAATGAGCGCGCACCCCGCATGTCCTATTCTATGGGCGCTATCGCTTAAACTAAAGAATTTGGATTACATAGACCAGGCACATGGCCCCCACATCTTGAAGCGGGCCCCCAGGCCAGGATCTTGAGCGCCCCGCTACCTATCGCTATGGTTAAAGGCGGTCTGAGGCTCTCCAGTATTGTTTTTCAAATGGTGTTCAAGGTCAAATAAAATTCAGTGTAAGTCAGCGATTTTTTAACACATCGAATTATGGAGTTGTCGAGTATTATTCAACACGTCTCAACAACCATATATTTTAAAATGGTAACAACTCCGAAGTAAACTAGCGCCGCAGGCGACTTTTTTTGCTATTACAGAAAATTTAAGATGTATGTTTATCTCATTTATCTGGTCGCCCCATCACGCCGGGCCCCTAGACTAGAGCCCTGTCAGCCCCCCCCTTGTGGGGACCGTGACCAGGCATGTCCAACACATCGATTGGGTATCGATTTTGATTGATTTCACCATAAATCAGTGGCGAAGGGTGGAGAAGGCTGTTAAGATCCGACGTAAGTAGGACACACTAAACTTTGTCAGTCATACCTATGTGCTTACTTGTTTTCATTGAACTAAAAATACAAATAATTGTAGATGGTGCTGGTTAGTATTTTAAACTCAATAAAACACTGCCTTAGCAAACCATAATGGTGGAAGTAGGCTGTGGAGATCCGACAAAAATAGTGTACACTTTGTCAGTCATACTTAATTGTTTTCATTGAAATAACAATAATTAATGGTGTTTATTAGTTTAATATAGATAAAAAAATAAGTATTCTTCTATCTATAAAATGTCTAAAATGATGTATGATTTAATGGCATAAGTTTAATTAGTTTTTAAAAATCAATTAAACCTTTCCCAAACCAAACCATAATAGTTTTGGTATATTTTGGGCGATACGACAAAATTGTGCACACTTTTTCATTCATACTTATTTGTTTTCGTCGGATTAAGAATACATATTGTTGGTTCATTTTTTTTAAATTTATTAAACGCTGCCTAAACCAAACTAGGTATAATAGATAAAAAATCCAAAGTTATTTATGATTTAATTGCATAATTTTAGATATTTTATAGTTAGACGAGTATTTTTTGACTATTAACGTTTAAATGAATTTTAAAAACTAGCTAACTCCATCTGTAAATTGTAGTCCTAATGAAAACAAATACGCATGCCTGACAAAGTTTAGAACAGCCTACCTCCACCCTTCGCCACTGCTACAAACATGTGAGTCATTTTCAGTGACGTCCCTAGATAAAATGCCGCCCCTAGGCAGCGCCAAAATGCCGCCTCATTTTTTTACACAGTATTTTTATCATCCTTTCATGAGTCCAATATCTAAGAAATGTGTTGTATGGATAAATTACTAACAAAATATCAGACTAATTATTCGTAAATCTGCACGTGTCGTTTCTGGTCACCAAGACGTCGAAGAGCAACAGAAGTAAACTATATATCGCGAAACCGAGAAAACCAGTCATCTGATTTTTTTAATGAAAATATATTTTCGTTATTACTAGGTTTAGGTGGCTATTTCCATATATTCCAAATTTATATTTCTCGATTTGCCGCCCTTCGAGTAACTGCCGCCCCCAAGCGATGCTCAATCTGCCTACCCCAACGGGACGTCACTGGTCATTTTCAATATTACTGTGGTAACTTTGCCGAATGCTATCGAATTGATATTAGGTCGGTACTGTACCAATATGTATGTAGGTACCTATCAATAATTCATTTTTGTTGATAGGTGTATATTTTCGTACTATTATGGTAAAACACAACAGGTTTCAAACATAATTTAACAATAACCAGTAGATACTTACATGGATGTAAGTTTTACGTTAAATTTATTATCCACTTTGGGATGAAGCACCTTTACAAAAACACCACATGGAAGTGTTTTAATAATTTATAACACAACTGCATAACAACAAACACACGCCCTCTTTCGAGATCCCACGAGCAGCACACAACTGACCGAACAATAACTAGGTGAGGTGTATTAAATTTAATTGTTTTTATTTACGTCTGGTATTCAACACAAATGCGACTAACTTGTAAACAATGTTATTATTTCAACTGCACCACGCTCGCGTGTCAAAGTGAAATCGAAAACTGAAGGCATTCGTGTAAAGTGTTGTTGTTTGTGTCTAGTAGTGCAGAGTGCGGAACCGAGAGGAGAGGACAGAGGGCTGAGGTATTTTGCCCCTCCCCCCACTTTTAAAAGTTAAACCTGTTTACCCGCCAAAACTAGTGACCTCGCGTCGGTAATAACAACTGTAGAAAATGAAATTCCTCATAGGTACCGAGATTCGAAATTGCCAATGCATACCTGTCTGTTTTCCGAAATACAAATCATCAACTTTCTATATTGAATTGTGACTATTTTGAGGAATGTCGGAGAAAAAAAGGGTGACCTTCTCGTAGTCCAATGCATACGACGCTAGCGTCTACCATCAAGGGTTACATGTTCGATTTCCGGCTGGGTCATCATTAAAATATAATATATTATGTGTTTTCCTCAAGTGTGTTTATGTTGTAGTATCTGTGATGCTGTAGTAATGTCCACTATGGCCGAGCGGCTTACGCTTCGGCTTATAATGTCATATTGTGTCCTGGGTCTGGCAAATAGACATTTTGTTTTTAAATTTGTGTTTGGAGTCAGAGTATGGACCTAATAGGTTGAGGAAGTGGCTGACATCCAATTCTCGTAAAAACAAAATTCTTTTGATACAAATGTTCACTCTGTGGAGACCCATATTATGATCCTTCAGGACATTTCGGAAAGAAAAAAGTAGCATTGAAAAAAGAAAACATAGGCCTATTAATATGGTTAGAATCTGGTTTGGTACACCTGTACCTATTTTACTCGTATGGCGACCGGATGTAGAAGACAGCGTAGACATACACACAATATAAACAAAATGACAGGCACCAAAACCAAACGTCCACTAGATCCGTGCTAGCGCGATGTCGTCAGTTTAGAATGGTAGAAAGAAACCCGGGATGAAAGTTCTCAATGTTATGCTCAGCGGTTTAGATTAAACGACACTCACACAAAGGAGACGAAATGATATACGTACATGGGGTGTGTCTGCAGTTGAGTTAGGCAGTTAGGGTGCCCTACCATCGTGAGTTCCTGGCTCCTGTTGGATGCCATTTACAACACCAACCGCAACGACACCTCGTTAAAAATGTATTTTTTTTATTGCAACAAAGTAATCGATAATTAATGTTTTAAATGTGCAAGCATATTTTAATATTATTTATTATATAGCCAGACCCTTTCACAAAAAAACGCAAGGCTCTGGGCAACTAGTATTTCTGAGCCCCCTTTTAAATTTAAAACTAGGTATGAGAAAGAAAATATAAAGTGATAGTTTTAGTTCACAGTATTTACCATTATTTATTTAGAAACAATACCTATTTTACACAGCTTTTCACAGTGACGTTTCTAGATAAAATGCCGCCTTAGTCAGCGCCAAAATGTCAATATCAGACTGTAATTACTCGCAAATCTGCACGTGTCGTTTCTGGTCACCAAGGACGTCGAAGGGCAACGGAATTAAACTAGATATCGTGAACTCGACAAAACCAATGAGCTGATTTTTTATAATGGAAAGATATTTTCGTTATTACTAACTTTAGGAAGCTATTTCTATACATTCCAAATGATTCTCCTCGATTTGCCACCCTTCCGAGTAACTGCCGCCGTCAAGCGACGCTCAATCTGCCTACCCCCACGGGACGTCTCTGGCTTTTCACCACATATTGAGTGATTATTTCAGAATAATCGAAATTCAATCAGTGCAGTGCCGCCAGTCTATTTACTCGCTCTTGACTCATTGTTGGTCGTTTTCAGTAGGTGGGTAACCTAAACAAAATAATATTTCTCCTTCATATAATAAATTCATAGATATCGTGGCCCAATAATGGTGTTAATCAATATTCGTAAAACAATGAGATTTGTTATGTGAATTCAATGACGTACCTTGGGGTTAGGCAGGTCACGCGTGACATAGGGGCAGCACAATATAAAAGGGGGCGAACAAAAGAACGAACACAGATATTACTATTTTTGAGAAGGTAGACAATGCAGTGGCTTCATTAGAAAGTAGGTATCAACATCTTCTAGAGGTGAGTTGGAAATACTGTCATCAGTTTGTGTACTCAAGTTTCGGATGATACTACCCATACTCAGTACGTGTGGCCCAATAAACTTATTCCAAAAAACTTGTGATGATATCATCGCGAGTTGCTGTTCTGTGCACTCGCTAGTTGTTGATAGACTTTCAACACTATTGACATTAAATGCGCGCGAATGAAATATCACTTGAATATAGGTATATCTTAATTTATTAGTCTATTGCGTTCGAATGTATGAATAATAGGTCATAAATTTTGTGTCGCAGCATAGTGGTGAGATGACGCACAGGCTTAGGCTTTTTATATGATCGCTCAAAACATGTTTAAAATTTAAAAAAATCACCGTTATTCATTTTTGTTAACATGAATATTGTAACCTAACAGAAAAAAAACTCATAAATTTAAAATGTGTTTAAAATTTTATAATAAATGGGACTTTTCGACAAGCGGAGCTCAGTGTATTTTTAGCGATTCTATTGAAGCCGATACACAGTCTGAGTTCCCTGAGCCGATACATATTTCAAATACTAATATGGAGTTGGTTTTAGTTTCAATTGAGTATGAAACTTTTGTCGCATACGCACGCCAAACGCTCTAGTAAGTATTTTGGAACAAGTTTCTATACTAAGTATTTTTTTATACTGGTAGTAAGTATACTTAGTCTTCAAAATCGACCAGTTTTCCCATCTCTAACATCTTCATTTAAAAAAATAATCGATGCATAAAAAATCCTAGTACGATGGTAGTGCTAGTTATTTTTTATTATTCCTGAATAAAAATGCGGTGACCTGTTCACTATAAATGAAGATTTTCGTAATATACCTACACACTTCATAATACCTAATATGATTTTAGGCCAATCGATTGAATGTAGTCATGCATTCCTACCTATCAATGTTGGTACCTACAGTTTTCAATATCCGTTTCCGTTCATGACAAACGTAAAATAAAACAGGTAGGTAGGAATAACAATAAGATTGTGGAGGAATACAAAATATAATAATTTGATCGTTAGCTATGCTGTCGAGCGACCTAAAAAAGTACAATTATGTTTGTAGATCTAATCAACGACAGGTATCACAGAAAACTTCCCCTAAGGACTTACCCTAAGCCCTAACGCGATGCGTTAACAGTGAGGTAACATTAGTGACGCTAGCATCAAAAAATAATTGCCTACGGGAATTAGTTAATGTCAGTAGGTCTTTATAAGTTTCAAACCATGTGACGACGTACACAACAGGCGTGCACGCAAAGGGCAGGGTTCAGATCCGAAATACTCCGAACCTCACCCCCCCGCAGGAACGAAAACAATATAATTTGGTTAATGTAATGGTACTTCTTCTTTGTCAAGACCCCACGACTGAAGATCCCCTACCTATTGCTAAGGGTAAAGTCAGTGCGACGCGCTGCAGTAACGTTATCCAATGGTATTGGATGAACGTCGACTGAAATTGCGCGAGCTAGTAGATATGGTAGGCATTTTAAAAAGTGCTGTACATGACATATTGACTGAAAATTTGGACACGAGAAAGCTGTGCGCAAGGTGGGTGCCGCGATTACTCACAATGGAACAAAAACAGCATCGTGAGGATGTTTCAATCGAGTGTTTGGCGAAGTTTCACAGCAATAAAGCAGAGTTTTTGCGTCTATTCATAACCATGGATGAAACATGGGTCCATCACTTCAGACCTGAGACGAAATCGGCTCCAAAGAAGGCGAAGACAGTTCCATCTGTAGGCAAGGTCATGGCGTCAGTTTTTTGGGATGCGCGTGGTTTAATTTCCGTTGATTATCTTCAGAAAGGAAAATCAATCAACGGTGTGTATTATGCAAACTTATTGCAGCGTTTGAGTGATGAAATCAAGAAAATACAACCGCATTTGGCGAAAAAGATCATTTCGTTTCATCAGGACAATTCATCAGTTCACACATCCGTTATCGCGATGGCCAAAATCAATGACTTAAAGTTCGAATTGCTTCCTCACGCACCCTATTCGCCAGATTTAGCCCCTTCGGATTACTTTCAGTTTCCAAACTTGAAAAAATGGCTCGGTGGTAAAAGATTTGCCAACAATGAAGAGGTGGAGTTGGCAGTTGATAACTATTTTGAGGAGCTCGACGATTCCACTATAAACAGGATATCAAAGCTATCGAACATCGCTGGAAAAAGTGTATCGACCTAAAGATTTTTTGTGTTTTATTTATTAGGTCGGGTACTTCTGGGACTACCCTCGTATAACTATATATAACTAGCGAATTTTACAAATTATACTTTTAAGACAACATAACACTTTTTTTTACAACATAACATTTAAAAAAACAACGAAATAGTGCCCCTGCACATCTATTCTATACACGTGACTGCTATCGGCGGTTACCAAGGGTAGTTTATCATATTTGTATTATAATGTTACAATAAGTTACCCGTCTAAACAGTCAAAACTGTTTATCTCACTCTAAAATTTGGCACAGCCAAGAGAGGTGCTGTTAAAACATAGCACTTATTGTAACATTTACAACAAAATTATTGTACAATTAACATTACATCGATACAAAATTTTGAAAAACTATTTTCGATAGCGGCCGATAGCAACAGTGACGTCCCTAGATAAAATGCCGCCCCTAGGCAGCGCCAAAATCCTGCCCTATGTTTTTATACAGTATTTGTATCATCTTTTCATGAGTCCACTACAGGGCTCGAAATGGAACGGAACGCACCGGAGCGCCGTTCCGGCTCGTGAAATTTGTAAAATTATCGCTCCGTCTCGTGGAAAAAATATGTTGAGCGTCTGAGTTAGATAGGCCATATAATAGAAAATCTGACACACTTATTTTCATAAAATACACATACGATTTGATGACTATGTAAATATCTTCAGAAAATTTGTCGAGCGCTCCGGTTCGTAAACTTTTCCATTTCGAGCGCTGGTCCACTATCTAAGAAATGTGTTGTATGGATACATTACTAACAAAATATCAGACTGTAAATTATTCGCAAATCTGCATGTGTCGTTTCTGGTCACCAATGACGTCGAAAGGCAACGGTAGTAAGCTAGACATCGCGAACCCGATAAAACCAGTGAGCTGATTTTTTAATGGAAAGATAATTTCGTTAATATTAAGTTTAGTTAACTATTTTTATATATTCCAAAAGATTCTCCTCGATTTGCCGCCCTTAGAGTAACTGCCGCCCCCAAAGCGACGCTCAATCTGCCTACCCCCACGGGTCGTCACTGGATAGCAGTCTTGTGAATATAATAGATGCGCTAATCAGGTTGAATCCAGCTCTGACGTTCATTAACAGTGAAGAAAGTCAATATAATTATCATGGGAATAATAAAATGACGTCACTTACTTTCTTTAACAAAGGCTAATTTATTTAAACGAGGTAAATTGGCCATATCATAGAATGTAATAGGAATTTAGGTTACTAGTCTAGCTACCAAGTTTAAATTTAATAATCATTTATCAGCTCACTTGTTTCACCTTTTGTTCAGTTCAGTGATGTTAGTCATTCATTTAATTCATTCGTTCATTAAATAAAAGTCTAAAATTCACCTACAAGAAGAGGCGCGTTTCTTTGACACAGATGACGCAAAAAATTCGTCAGAAGAAGGATGTTCGAAACGGTTCAAGCCAGTCACAAAATTCTTAAATTATACCAAAATGTTAAAAAATTCCGTTATACAAATTGCATATAAAATAAAAAATAATACTCAACAAAGTCCCTGCAACACTGACGACAACAAAACTATAATATGACCAATCAAATAAATACGTAATTGCAGTAGCGAAGGGTGGAGGTAGGCTGTTAAGATCCGCCATAAATAGTGCACATTAAACTTTGTTAGTCATACGTATTTGTGTTTATTGAACTAAGACTAGAATTTACAGATGATATTGGTTAGTTTTTGTTTTCATTGAACTAATTCTACAATGTGTAGATAGCGTTAATTGTTAGTTTTCAAAATTGAATTAAACCCTGCGTAACCAAGCCATAGAAGATAATAATCAAAAAATATTCGTTGATATATAAAACAACCTAAAATTATGCCATCATTTTAGATGTTTTATAGATAGAAGAATATTTTTATTGATTATGGTTTTGTATAAGCAGTGCTTAAGGCTATACCTCAGTTGAGGCATGGTCTTAAAAGATTGTGGCTAGGCGATGCACGGATTGCGGATCGCGGGTGCAAATGACGCATGCCGAACGAAATATAATTTGTCATATAAATCCAATATGCGTCAATTTAATGTTCTGTTTATTGTTCTGTTAGTAACAATAATAATATATTCATTGACATGTTTAACATGACATAACGGACATGTAAATGGGTACCTAACGTTTTTAGTCATCTTTACACGATTTAAGAACTCCGAATGCCAGCGCAGTGTTGCCAACTAAAATTGTCAAAATTCAGTAGATTTTCTGATTTTTTCTAAAAAATATCAGTAGATTGACAAAAATGTATGAAATTCAACGATTGTGTTTTGTGAAAGTGTGCATATTGACATAATCTAAAAATTTAAATTTCAAAAGTGTCTTTTAAAAAATCATGTAAAAAGTGACTTTTTATTCATCACAAATATCATAACTTCTTTTTCTTGACCAAAATTTCAGTAGACATGGCAAAACTGTGCCAGCGAGCCCAACATTTCGTCACGCCTATAGTTGAAAATTATTTGCCGTTTCACTGAAGTATCGTCTTAATGAATTAAAAAACTTACTAATGCAATCTATGCATACTATGTATTCTTATTTCAACGAAAACAAATAAGTATGACTGAAAAAGTGTGTACTATTTTTGGCGGATCGCCCCTAGCATACAATAAACGTTATGGTTTGGCTTAAGCAGGGTTTAATTAAATTTAAAAAACTAACCAGCTCCATCTGAAAATTGTTTTCTTTGAACTAAGAAAACAAATAAGTTTGACTGGCAATGTTCAGTGTGCACTATTTATGTCGAATCTTAACAGCCTACCTCCACTGGTAGAAAACACAGTTAAAATCCTGGAAATACTTTCACAATCGGTGAAAAGAAATCTCAAAAGCCTACCTCTACTATTATGGTTTGGTCTAGGCAGGGCTTAGTTGAATTTTAAAAACTAACCAGCACCATATTATGCATATTGTATTCTTAGTTCAATGAGTGTGCACTATTTATGTCGAATCTTAACAGCCTACCTCCACCCTTCGCCACTGGTAGGTAAGTACTAAAGCTATCATTTCTCATAGGATAAATTTACACATTCTATATATTATTCATAGCACAAACCAGAATGTATTAAAACAACCATTCGACGGCCGGTCGGTGCAACTCGAAGCAAATGTTGCCGACCCATTACTTATTGATTAGAATGTTTAGATTAACAATCACGTAAAATTGTAAATAACGTAAGTAAGTTATCATAGGAACACTTAACGGCCCACATGCTCAGCGTAGGTCAAAATGGAGCTTTTATGGAATTTTCAGAGCATAACCCTGGACGTTCCTTAAACGTTGTAGATAATCTATTTATATAATTTTGAAGCTTTATTATCCTTTGTATTTATTTTAAATATTTGATGACTGCATAAAGTATTTTTATTACATAAAATAGTATCCTTTTAAACCTCTCGCTCAAATGTTTTAGAATATAGTCATATTTCAGTACTTACGTCCATGTGAAGTGGTGTTAAGATTTTTTAGATTTATTAATTTTTAAACGCATTTACAAAGCCATTAGTAATATTAATGTTAACATTATATAGTGACATTTACGATAAAAACCTAACCGGTTTTTTTTTTAAATGGTACATAAACGTGCGTTACCATGATCTTACTCCCTACTTCCTTTATCGTTTGTCAATTTATGGCTACGGCCGTATGTTGTAGCTTAACCACTGGGAAATGCCAATAGAAATGGCGTATTTCAAAAAAATACTACCTTATTCTTACGCAGAGCATGTGGGCCCTTAAACGATTTAAACCAACAAAATGCATCAATTTTCTTTATTATAATAAGGTATACAAACAATGCATTCACGGTTGCCAATGTAGATATTAATAATTATTATTGATTTGTTTATATTGACCTATATTAGTAACGTTCTCAAATAAGACGTATCTATTGTACATACTAGAACTATGTACCTGCTGCCTAATCTAATACAAAATGTTGATATTAAAATGAGTAGGTATGTATCCCTCTAAGCTGACCCAATTTAGACAGATTATTTTCTATTAGTTGTAAAATAAAATAATTACTTACGGTTTCTTATCAAGGGAATTAATATTTACACTAAATTAGTAATACGTACATATCTAATGGGTAGTAGGTATGATCGTTTTCACTGTATTTTTTCCAATTATTTATCACATTTAACTTTGTTTGTAAAACTAACAAAAAAATATGATTCAACAATGTATTTATTGTCATGGAAAAACTCTTTGTACTGTTTGGTAGTAAGGAATGATTCACTGGGGATAGGTAGTAAATAGGTATATTTTTTTTAGTGAGAGATAAGATAACTCTGTTATCATAAAAATACGTCTAGATAATATTTTGCCATAGATAAAAGTGGCTACATACAGTGACATCCCGTTAGGCAGATTGAGCGTCGCTTGGGGGCAGCAGATACTCGAAGGGCGGAAAATCCAGGAGAATCATAGCTAAAATTATTTTGTTTACAATATGAAAAATGGTATGAAAATAATAAATCTGTCTATTGCCAAATGGTACAAACGAAATGTGTCAGAAATATCAACCAAATAACCAGAAGAAAAACCAGAGTCTGAGTCTGATGGCTTAGGTAACTGTCTAACATAATTACCTATTAACTATTTTTTTTATTCAACGATTAATTCACAAGATTTAAGAATGTAACGTCGAAATGTCGAAAATAATTAAACTTGTAGAGATGACAATGACACCAGCACAATGCCGGGTGAAGCTTCAAGCGGAAATATCCGAGCCATTTATATCACTGAATGGCCTCAGGCAAGGTGACGCTCTGGCATGCCTTCTTTTCAATATTGCGCTAGAAAAGGCGATACGGGATGCAAAGATTGATGCCCGTGGCAGCGGCACGATATTTACTAAGCCTGTGCAGCTGCTGGTGTATGCCGATGATATCGACATCATTGCCATATCAGAATTGGCACTGAAAAGAGCATTCACAGCACTAGAAGCCTCTGCCAAAAGAATGGGTTTACAAATAAACGAGGCAAAAACTAAATACATGCCTGTCTATGTCACACCACGAGAAGTCGCACCAAAGTTAGATATTGGTGCATACAAGTTTGATACGGTCGACAGTTTCATATACCTTGGATCTCTTGTAACTCGACATAATGATATTACAGAAGAAATCAACAAGAGAATCATGTCTGCGAATAAATGCTACTTTGGTCTGTTAAGACATTTTAAGTCCCGCATACTATCTCGCCGAACTAAAAGCACTCTTTACAAGACACTTGTAAAGCCAGTGCTCACCTACGCATCGGAAACTTGGACATTAACTCTGCGAAATGAACGAGCCCTGAACATCTTTGAAAGAAAAATTCTCCGCCGTATATATGGACCGATCAAGGGCGGCACCAATTGGAGGAGAAGATAATATAATGCTGAGCTCTACGAGCTGTACGAAGATTGAAGCGCAGTTAAATCAATTAAGATTGGGAGACTGCGATGGCTAGGTCATGTGAATGACAATGAACCGGCAAAGAGAGTGATGTCTAGCAATCCAATAGGACGTAGAAGAAGAGGGAGGCCAAAGATTCGCTGATCGGATGGAGCTGCCAGTGACTGCCGTATTCTGGGAGTACCAAATTGGAAAATGCCATACTGGATAGGGACAGGTGGAGGGAGCTGTTGGAGGAGGCCAGGACCCACACCGGGTTGTCGCGCCCCTGATGATGATGATGGTTGTATGCACACCCGCGAAGGTTTCTGAATTATAAAAATCATCATCTTCTTCTTTTTCATTCTATTTTCTTTTATTCGTATGGTTCCTATACCATTCATCCGATTGCGACGAAACTTTCGTCAGTTGTTGTAGTAACACCCGCAAAGATTTCTGAATTAATACAATAATCTTTTCCTTCTTCTTATTTATTACATCTTCTTTTATTGGTATGGTTCCTATACCATTCATCCGATTACGATGAAACCTTCGTCAGTTGTTGTGGTAACACCCGCAGAGGTTTCTGAATAAATACAACCATCTTCTTCTTCTTCATTTATTACATATTCTTCTATTTGTGTGCGTTTCTATACTATTCATCAGATTGCAATGAAAGTTTGGTCAAGTGTTGTTCTCATGCTCGCAAAGGTTTATGAATTGGTATAACCATTTTCATCTTCCTTTTCTTCTATTCTATCTTATTCTATTCGGTCGAAGCGACCCTGTGGGAAGCCGGGTATTTCAGCTTGTTACCTATATTATATTATTTATTCGATTTTTATATCTAAATTTAATTTAGAATGTTTTAATTTAGTAGTACTTATATATTTTGTTAGTGCTGTATCTATACAACACATTTATAAGATACTAGAGTCATAAAGGGATGATAAAAAATACTGTGTAAAATAATGGGGCGGCATTTTGTCTAGAGACGTCACTGGTTAAACAAATCACAATACATGTAAACTTCCATTATCTACAAAATTATTATCTAAAAAAGGAGGTGCTGTGGATTTACTGTTATAAGTGACATTTTCATAATAATTACTAAAACATAAGTAGGAAGGAGTATTTTTACATAACCCAGTACCATCTTTAGATTAATAAAGCCTGAGCATATCTTTTTGCACAAGCAACGAGTAGTCCACTGTTTAGCTATCAAAATCAGATTCCAGATTGCTTGACATATTGATTCGCCCTTTCTCGTTTCAAATTGAATTGTGAAAAATTCTCAAACCAAATATATTAACTATCAGTGTTATTTATAAATAGTATATATTATTTATATTATTCATCAGTTATCAAAGTCAGACTAGTGCTTCACACAAAAACCAGTGGTAATATCGATTTCCAAAAAATATGTAGCATTGATCTATGCAGTACATTTGTAGAAGGTGTGTTAATGCTAGTGTATTATTTATGATGTAACTCATCTATCCAAATCAAACCATTCCCTGTGTCAAGATAGCTGGAAATATCGATTTGTAATAACTACTAAATCAGATAGATACGTTAAAATAATCTGAAAGAAATCTGAAACTAAGAATACTCTGACAAATGAACACGACAGATACGTCAGTATGAGCACTCTATAGAACAATTACAGGCCATCCATCATAGACAACGGGAGGGGCGGAAAAGGTACGACCAGTCGTGAATGTTTCGGTTTTCTCTTGAGTCGGCAATGCATCACCACATTACAGGGGTCAAACACAGGTCCTAGGGCCTTATGTTATAACGTGCGAGTTGAAGTTGCCCGGTCGACATGACGTCATATGACATCATTGTGACGTACTACCGGAGTGATAATAGCATTCGAGAAATTAACGCTACTCAAACACTGGCGTTATCCATTGTCCCCATACACAAATAGGCGTTTCAGCATAATAATATCTATGGTGAGCCGTGTGCGTTGGGCGGCTTGCCTCGAGCGTGTATTGGCTTACGTCACAATTACATCATGTCGTCGAGTGACACACGAGTCGATAGTTAGGAAATCGCAGGCCTATGCGTGAATTATTATTAAGAAAATATTTAAATAATAGATTATAATATTATCGTATAGGTATGTACACCGTATTCAGGTAGAAGCACTACTTAGGGGTGACAGATTTAATAACAAAAGGAGAATAAATTATTATAAAACATTTGACGGGAAATTTAGCAGAAAATGATTTTTTTATCTGTCCTAATCTTCTGTAGAATGATACCCCGTTTACACGTGCATAGATTTATTGTGCACAATAATAAAATATATGGGGAAACATGTATTATCCTGCAGTTGGCAAGATTGCGTGCATAAATCAAACAAGTTTGGAAGATTCCAAATTCAACGCGACAGTAAGATTATTTTCGATCTGCGCCTGCGCAGTAGAGCGATAGAGAACATGCCGGTAAAAAAACGAACTACTTATTTTGAGCTCCGAGTTTCAATACGACCTGCCAGATAGTAGTATAAAATGACAACCTCGCGTCTCGCTTACTCTTGAAGAATGATATTGAAAAACAGTTATTGTTATGACAGTTTAAAATAAGCATAATTGCCGACAGTAATTCCATGCATGTGAGCAGGCGCTATTATAAGTGCATATCAGTGATTTAAAAATCGAGGACAATATTAATGTCCGTCAAAAGTAAGATGTACCTACATAAATTGTACAACAACAAAATTGAACACTTTAATTCAGTTTTTCGGTAAGTCATCGAGCAATCCGTCCGGTTCATAAAATTTTCTATTCCGAGCGCTGACATCCTAATTATATACTTACGCGTGATATAATAATATGATTCAAGTATTAAACTAGCTAATTATCGAAATCAAGAATATTTGTTTTCTCGAGATTTCGAGATTCTCAAGAAATCGCCATTATTACGAAATAACCTAATTTCGCCGATTTTTTTGTCACTTTTGAAACCCTCTGACTGTTTTTATATCGACAAATTACATGTCGAAAATTTTAGAAATACCCTTCAGCATAAAAGTTGAGATATATTTTTAACTTTTTCAAACCCAAAAAGAAAATCGGAGAAATCAATTTTTCCTTTTTTTAAACTGCGGTTGCGGTTGGCAGCTTAGCCTAAAGTGTCACATTCTCGATTTAGGTATCAAGAATCTCGTTGATAATTTCTCGAAAAAAAATCAGAATTTTCGAAATTTCATACAATTAAGTTCTCGAGATCCGAGATTTGTTGGTTATTATTACGTATTTTTAAATTGTTTTATTTAGACATGACTTTATCTCAATACTATACTGCTATTTGTTTCCGATACAACAGCTTACGGTGTATTGGGATACGGCGAACTGTATACGTGTGTTTTTTTCGAGACGTATATAAATCCTTTATAGTGACCTAGATTGTGACGTAGGTAATATGTTACCTAGGTACCCACCCTTTGTTTAAAAGTGGGTCAAACGGTGCGTTCTGAAAATAGTGCCAGGAATAGATTTTCACATTTAAACCACGTAAATGTTAGGTGTACATCTACCTGCATACGACCCCATTATGCTAAACAATGCAAATTAGTTAAAGGTGGGTAGATACAGAACCTTTCACGGCATATTTAATTAAATGCTTTATGAAAAACAGTCTTCACTAAACGCAGAAAAATAATTCGGTTTTCCACAAAAGCATCGATAAAACAGATGGAGCATAAATAGAATGAACAATGTTCTTCCTGGCGCTACGACCCTATGTGGGTCTTGCCCTGCTACAGCACCTGTCCCCATCCAGGTCTGTCAAGCCACTGCCCTCCAAATTTAGGACCTCCACAGTATTTAAGTCCAACTTCCTACTTCAATTATAGTTTGTGAATTTATGGCTACGGCCGTATGTTGTATCTTAACCACTGGGGAATGACAAAAGAAATGGCGTATTTCAAAAAAACACTACCTTATTCTTAGGTCAATAATTATTATAAAGCAATCATTATTCATAAGATGTTTATCACACTTGAATGGTCAAAAACATAGCTTATAATAAGTATCTTTAGAATCATCTTTAAATGTGTTAATCTTGCCGATTTTTTGAATAATAAAATACCTAATTCTTGTCAAATTTGGGATCACAGAGATTATCAATATAATTTTTTATCGTGAATATTTAACAAAAATTATCTCGTAATAAATTATACTAATGATTTTATAAATGCGTTTAAAAATTAATAAATGTAAAAAATCTTAACACCACTGCACAGTTATGTACCGAAATGTGACCATATTCTAAAACATTAGAGCGAGAGGTTTAAAAGAATACTATTTTATGTAACAAAAATACTTTATGCAGTCATAAAATGTTTAAAATAACTATAAAGGATAATAAGGCTTCAAAATTATATAAGTAGATTATCTACAACGTTTAAGGAGTGTCCAGGATCATGGTTTGAAAATACAATAAAAACTCAATTTTGACCTACGACGAGCACGTGGGCCGTTAAATTGACTTTTTAAAACTAACCAACACTATATACATATTGTAGTCTTAGTTCAAAGAAAACAAATTAGTATGCCTGACAAGGTTTAGTGTGCACTATTATGTCAGATATTAAAAACCTGCCTCCACCCCTCGCCACTGAAGTCCAGTCAATGACCTTCGGAAAAGTGTTTGGCTCTAGAGATCAGCCAAGTATTTCCACAATATTCAAAATATTTACATAATAATCTGTTTTAAGCTAAACTAGGTATGTATGTACATAACATATGATCGCTAAGTGCAAAATATTTATACTGCCTTACCAATTCTCCTCTTGAGTAAGCCTTCATGGTTGAAGATTATTAATTGCTGATCTCTTAGAGTTAATCTGTCAACCAACAATGCTAGTATTACTTGGTAACTTACCTGGAGAAAATATTGATCCAACAAATGTAATATAATATCTCATCTTAGTTACCTTCCAACCTAAGTTTTTGAGTGTAGTACCTATCTATCTTGTTCCATTTTTTGTCAAATTTGATAAGTAAAATTTAATATTTTTGTGGTAAACAAGGGTAAGTGATTGGTTTTAATGTTAGCTGCCAATTTTTATTAGCTGATAAACCCTTTAGCAAAATAATATGTTATCATTATTATATTGTGTATTATTTTGATTATCTTCAGTGCTTCCCAAACTCAGGGATTCTGCAGGTATTATTTTTATATTTATATTTCATAATTATTGATAGTGTTTGCTCACAGTGCCTAGTACGTTTATCATACAATGAAATATGAAATCCGTCTGGGAAGTTCATTCCACGTTTTGGTTAACATGTCATTAATGTCAAGAATTCATTATTTCATCTCTCGACAGTTTTGAAGTTTAATTTCGATAACTGTATTAATTAATAAATGTGTCTGAAAACATTAAAAAGAAACATATTTTTCATTTTAAGTCAAAGATAAACCTACAATTTAAGAAAAATCTTATAAAATGTGAATTTTGTGCAGGGTCTCACGTTTATTGTTACATATTATTTTATAGTCATATTTATTGTTAAATTTAGTTTATTAAGTTTTCTATTTTTTGTGGTATCCACCATCCAAAAAAAGACAAATAATGTAATATATGTGAAAAATTAAAAAAACATTGCTGAAGAAAATATGACAAATGTAGAAAAAGATTTCTACAAAAGACACAAATATGAAGCCGAGTTTTCCAAATATATACACTGAAAGAAAACCTAAAACCCATTTTTTTTATGTGTTTTGATCTCCAAAAAGTCATAAATACACCCCATGGAAACAACATGTCACTTTATTATTCACGAAAATACACAATCTTTAATGAAACTTTCTATGAAAGTGCGACCAGAAATGGTTATTGTTTTTTATGGGGGGAACAGGATGGGCATAGGGGAGCCAATGAAATTTGTACAATTTTAAATGACTATTTGAATATAGTGGATGAAAGGGGTTCAGTGAGCACGGTGTCGCTGTACCTACTGTGATTCATGCCCCGAGCAGAATAAAAATCGCCAAATTTTGGCCTGTATCATTTGGTTTTTAAGAACAGTAAAAATATTGTAAATATCAGCACAACATACGAGTACCTTGAACCTGGACAGACAATTGAAAATAATTTAAAGAATAAAGTTATTTGGCCACATGCTTTTTTTCTTATTCATTGAATCCTAATGTGGAGAAAAGTACCTTTACATTTTTGCTAGAGGAAGGTCTTCCTGACGAATATCTGAGCCAACCGTACGTATTGGTTGGCTAGGGCCTCAATGAAATGCACTAATGCCAATAGGTACATTTCTATAAAGTGTTGAGACGCTACTCTACAGATGGCCAACAAATCCTATCTCTAGCCTCCACGCGGCGTCCCCTGGGCAATGCAGATGTGGTGTGTCTTGTGACAGTATAACTCATCTGTAGCTAATAGAGAAGGGTGAAAGGCGAAACTCTGGCGCCTTAAAACGAGAGACCCCTTGGCTACGGGAAGGAAAACCCAGACAGAAAACCACACACCAACCCGTTTGGACAGCGTGGTGTGTTATGTCCAAATACCCCCATGAAACATAAACAAAAATCTCGGCCCTCATTCTCCGGAGGCCAACCTGACACTGATCACGACAGCAATCAGCAAGGGAAGGCAGAGGGTGCTAAGAATCCCCGGAAAGACGGTAACGGCTGCCTACTGATGACCATTTCCACATATAACGCGAGAACATTATCCAGCAACGCCAAACTTCTAGAGCTCGAAGAAGAACTCGAAAAAATCCATTGGGATGTTGTCGGGCTTACTCTGTTATAATGGGACTAAGACCGGACGCCCAAGCGGTGTCGGATTTTTAATCCACAGACTCTGGAAAGATCGCATAGTTGAATTTGATTTCTCCTCAGATAGAGTAGCAAGTTTAACACTTCAGCTCAGCAAAAGATACCAGATTCTGCTTTTGCAAGTTTATGCGCCCACTCAAAACTCACCTGATGAAAAAGTGGAGGAGCTATATGAAGAAATCAGTACGTTGAAAAATAAACGGAAATGTCACTTCACTATCATCATGGGAGACTTTAATGCACGAATCGGATCTCAACACCAGGATGATGTAGCGGTCGGGCACTTCGGACATGGCACCAGGGATGGCCGAGGAGACATGTTAGTGGAGTTTGCGGAAAACCACAATCTCTACATCATGAACTCATTCTTCAAAAAGAAGCCTTCTCGAAAATGGACATGGCGAAGCCCAACAAAACGAACCAGCGAAATCGACTACATCCTCACCAACAAGAAGGATATTTTTCTAGACTGCACAGTCATTAACAAATTTAATACTGGCAGCGACCACCGAATGGTAAGGTGTAAAGTACGATTTAACATCAAACGTGAGAGATCCAAACTGATGCAGAAGCCCAGAGTCCGCAGAGGCTTGAGAAGCAGAGTCGAATTCCAACAAGAGCTGGAGAACAGGCTAGCGGCTTTCCAGGCTGAAAATGACCCCATCTCCCTACAAAACACCGATGCAGTAACAAAAATCATTATAGAATCTTCGGAAGAGACAGTTGCTGCTGTGGTCGAACGAGTAAGCAAACTTTCAAAGGAAACGTTGAATCTTATGAAGCTGCGTAGGAGTACAAAAAGCGAGCAACAAGTTGCAAATGATCTCGAGTACTCCACGCTGTGCAAAACTCTACGTAAAAACATACGAGAAGATCTTCGTAAGTTCAATATGAACCTTGTTGAATCAATTGTTGCGTCAGGAAGGAGCTTGCATAAGAACAAGCAGCATCTGTCAATAGGGAGACGGCAGATCACGACACTAAAAGCGCAAGATGGAAGTATCGTGCGTAACTGGGAACATCTACTGGACACTGTTGTAGAGTTTTACAGCGCTCTATACAAAGATGACACTGACATCAATTCAGATCTTCCGGTGAACGGAGAATATGGAGATCCTCTTCCCGAGGTTACTACCACAGAAGTGGAATATGCTATAATGTGCATGAAGAGTGGGAAAGCCCCGGGAGAAGATGAGCTGACTATCGATGTTCTCAAACGGGCCGGGAGGACGGTAAGCGAAGTGCTCGCACGTCTGTTCACGTCTTGTCTGCACGAAGAGAACATCCCAGAGTCATGGAAAAATGCCTCCATTATTATTCTCCATAAGGCTGCGCGCACACGGCAAAACGACTGCGCGCAGACGGCAAAGCGAAGTTTCGGATTCATCCGCCAAACGTCGTTTGCGTTTTGTTTCCGGGCCGATTGCGATTCAAATGCGTCAATATCTCGACGATGCTGTCCAAGAGAAAACACAGATTTCAAGGGGATTCATAAACGCCTTTTTTTTGAAACTGCACCCTGCTGCGAGAGTATTTATCTTTCATTACAGTGGCGTACAAGGGTAAATAAATAAATATAAAAATATCAGTACCTACCTACATACATATTGTATTGTACCTACCAGTGGCGAAGGGTGGAGGTAGGCTGTTGAGATCCGCCATAAATATTGCACACTAAACTTTGTCAGTTATACATACTTGTTTTCATTGAAATAAGACTACATTTTACAGATGGTGATGGTAAGTTTTTATAATTCAATTAAACCCAGCGAAAACCAAGCCATAATAGGTAACAGTCAAAAAATACTCGTATATCTATAAAATATCTAAGATTATGCAATTAAATCATACATAAAATTGGATATTTTATAGATAGAATAATATTTTTTATCTATTATAGTTTGGTTTAGGCATAGCTTGATGAATTAAAAAAATGAACCAACAATATGTATAATACGTACTTATTCTTAATCTAACGAAAACAAATAAGTAAGAATGAAAAAATGTGCATAATTTTGTCATATCGCCTAAAATATACCAATACTATTATGGTTTGGTAAGACAGGGTTTAATTGATTTTTAAAATCCAACCAATACCATTTGTAAATTATATTATTTCAATAAAAACATAAGTATACATTTCACTGAAAAAGGTTATTGTGCACTATTTATGGCGGATCTTAACAGCCTACTTCCACCCTTCGCCACTGGTACCTTTATTTATTTTCCCACTATTGCTTCTTTTGGAACTGGACTGTTTTATATCGAAAGCGTTTTGAAAATTACCTATTATTGAGCCTTTTATGTATCATCATCAACTTTGTCTGATTAATAATAATTAATAATAATAAGTACTTGATGGAGTTTGAATTTAAATTCTAATTAATTTAAGTTTTGTACTATTCCATTTGGGTATTTTTTGCGACCAGGCTTTTGCCTTTCAGCATCTTGCGCACTCGCCAATGGCAAATACACATTGACATCAAATTCTTGCTTATTAATAGGTACAATAAAAAAAGATTATAACTTAATACACGAAGAAAGGGTAAAAACCTTATTACCTACATACCTACTAAGTAAAGGATTACGTATAAAAACATAATATTTTGAATAATTTGATTATTTGCAGTGTTTCTAAAAAACCTGTTGTAAATACTATTAATACATTCGGTAGGTAAGCGTATTAAAATGTCATTTCTCGTAAACAATTCTCTTCCAAATCAAGCAATAATGGAAAAATTAAATTTACGTAAAATGGTAAAAAAGAAATACTTAATAATATGTAGGTGTTATATTTTTTTATATTTTATTTATCTTAGTTCGCCACTGGACTCTTGAGACAAAAAAAAAGGTTTTTTTTTATTCTTCGGATAGTGCAATAAATAAATTCTTTAGGGGTCACAAGGGGCCGAACACAATAAGGCACATATTGTACGACATAATTTATTACTTTAGTCCGAAAAATTTGAAAAAATCCTCCTTCTTTCTTAATTAGTGTCATCAAGAATTTCACAGTGGCGTTTATGCAATGGGGAAAAACAAATATAATTTAATTAAAATATTTTATAGATTTTTTGTATATAATTTGTTAGAACAATGTAATATATTATTATACCTATTGTATCTTTTATCAAATAAACATTTAAAACATATTATAAATAAACATTTGAAATATCTCCCCTTAAAATCTGTTCATATTTCCAATATAATACTATTGCTTAGAATTCAATAGCTACATTTTAATATTATTAAAAAGATAGCTATTTTAATGAGACTATATCAGGTAATTTTGTGTTAGTGTAACTACTAAAATTTCAATCTATTTTTTATGAGGTGTTTTGAATTGATAACTGCCAACTTTTTTTAAATATGTAATTTAATATGGTACTGTAGCGGCTGAATAGATAAATTATCTAAATTTTATTGTCAGTAATCGCAACTAATATATTATAACAAAAAACAATAATTAATATAAATATACATATACCTATATAAGTACACAGGCACATACCTATCAATAATAGTAGGTAGGTATTCATTATTCTCACTTCAATATATTATTATTAGTACCCGTTTCCATTTTATTGTATCTATAGAAGATAAAAGTGTCAACTAATAAAAAAATTAATTAAATAAGTACATACTACAAAATAAATAATAATGGTTATGGCGAGCCTTTCTTCTGGTGATATACTTCTTCTCATAGCTGTGCTGTGTCACAACTTTTTATTTTATTTTGTAAAATTGCTTACCTACCGAATGTATTAATAGTATTTACAACATGTTTTTAGAAACACTGCAAATATTCAAATTATTCAAAATATTATGTTTTTATACCTACTTAATCCTTTACTTAGTAGGTATCTAGGTAATAAGGTTTTTACCCTTTCTTCGTGTATTAACTTATAATTGTATTAATAAATAATATAGTACAAAACTTAAATCAATTAGAATTTAAATTCAAACTCCATCAAGTACCCTCGGTCGATAGTATTGATCAGACAAAGCTTATAATGATACATAAAAGGCTCAATAATAGGTAATTTTCAAAACGCTTTCGATATAAAACAGTCCAGTTCCAAAAGAAGCAATAGTGGGAAAATAAATAAAGGTACCAGTGGCGAAGGGTGGAAGTAGGCTGTTAAGATCCGCCATAAATAGTGCACAATAACCTTTTTCAGTGAAATGTATACTTATGTTTTTATTGAAATAATATAATTTACAAATGGTATTGGTTGGATTTTAAAAATCAATTAAACCCTGTCTTACCAAACCATAATAGTATTGGTATATTTTAGGCGATATGACAAAAGTATGCACATTTTTTCATTCTTACTTATTTGTTTTCGTTAGATTAAGAATAAGTACGTATTATACATATTGTTGGTTCATTTTTTTAATTCATCAAGCTATGCTTAAACCAAACTATAATAGATAAAAAATATTATTCTATCTATAAAATATCCAATTTTATGTATGATTTAATTGCATAATTTTAGATATTTTATAGATATACGAGTATTTTTTGACTGTTACCTATTATGGCTTGGTTTTCGCTGGGTTTAATTGAATTTTAAAAACTTACCATCACCATCTGTAAAATGTAGTCTTATTTCAATGAAAACAAGTATGTATAACTGACAAAGTTTAGTGTGCAATATTTATGGCGGATCTCAACAGCCTACCTCCACCCTTCGCCACTGGTAGGTACAATACAATATGTATGTAGGTAGGTACTGATATTTTTATATTTATTTATTTACCCTTGTACGCCACTGTAATGAAAGATAAATACTCTCGCAGCAGGGTGCAGTTTCAAAAAAAAGGCGTTTATGAATCCCCTTGAAATCTGTGTTTTCTCTTGGACAGCATCGTCGAGATATTGACGCATTTGAATCGCAATCGGCCCGGAAACAAAACGCAAACGACGTTTGGCGGATGAATACGAAACTTCGCTTTGCCGTCTGCGCGCAGCCTAAGAAAGGAGACACTGAAGATCTGAAAAACTATCGACCAATTAGTCTACTGCCAATTCTGTATAAGGTTTTCACGAAAATACTCTCAAACCGTCTCGAAACAGTTCTAGACGAGAACCAACCAAGAGAGCAAGCCGGTTTCAGAAGAGGCTACAGTACTATGGATCATATACAGGTCGTCAGGGAAATCATAGAGCGCTACCAGGAATACAAACTGCCATTATATCTTGGTTTTATAGACTATGAAAAGGCGTTTGATTCCATCAAAAAATTCTCAATTATAGACGCCCTTAGCAACCAAGGAATTTCCAGACGCTACATAAACATATTGAACAGTATATACAGTGATGCCACAGCATGCGTTAATTCCCCATTAACAAAGGTGTCCGGCAAGGTGATACCATTTCACCTAAACTATTCACCGCTACTCTTGAGGACTTATTTAGGAAACTTGATTGGGAGGAAAAAGGTGTTCCAATTAATGGGGAGCACCTCAGTCACCTGCGCTTTGCAGATGATATTGTTATACTCTCACAAGACCCGAAAGACCTCCAAAGTAGAATGCAAGAACTCGCGGATGTCAGTCAAACGGTCGGTCTAAAGATAAATGTCTCAAAGACAAAAGTGATGAGGAACTGTATTTCGGACCCTGCGATTATCTGTATTTCTGGCACCCAACTCGAGCAAGTCAGCAGCTACGTCTATCTCGGACAGCAGGTGTCCATAGACGAAAGCATGCACGATGAAATTGCTCGAAGAACAAAGCTCGGATGGAGTGCTTTCGGACGTCTGAATATTATCTTCAAGAGTGACCTACCATTATGTCTTAAGCGTAAGGTGTTCAACCAATGTGTGCTACCCGTGCTCACGTATGGCTGCGAGACGTGGACCCTCAACACGAGAGATGTCCAAAGGCTAAGAGTCACACAGCGAGGCATGGAGAGGTGCATGTTGGGCATCACGCGAAAGGACCGTAAGAGGAACGAATGGGTTAGGAAGCAGACAAGAGTACGCGATGTAATAGACGTTGCCAAACAGCTGAAATGGAGATGGGCGGGACACATTGCTCGCCGAAAGGACGGCCGCTGGACAAATGCCGTCATCCAGTGGTACCCAAGGGGTACGAAACGGCCACAGGGTCGCCCTAAAAGCCGCTGGATTGACGAACTGGTAAAGTTCGGCGGAAATACGTGGCAGCGAACGACACAGGACCGAGAGAGTTGGAGAAAGCTTGGGGAGGCCTTCATCCAGCAGTGGATTGACCCCGGCTGATGATGATGATTATATTAAGTATGTATATATCAGTGGCGAATACTCCATACTAGGCGATTATTTGAACCCTACCTTCTCAAGAGTTTCAGCTCCATGAACCTACTGATATTACGAATTGTAGTTTTTGTTCGATACTAATGACGATTTGCTTTTCTGTCAGAAAATTTTGCGATGAAGGGGTGCCGGGATTATTTTTTTTAGATTTTGGGGGCCGTGCTACGAAAAAGTTTGAGAAGCACTGGAGCACTAGATAAGTAGATTCTACATAATCATTTTCAGTAATTATTGACTAATTCACTAACAAGGTTAACTTTTGAATTAGGTATGTATATGCAATAAAGAATGTTACATTCTTAAATCTTATGAAAAAAAATAGTTAATAAAATTTACTTACTTACTTCTCCATGTTCGGTCCTTATAGGATCGTTTGTATTGCAAAAATACACAATTAAATTGAAATTACAGTTTTTGGTGTGTGATAACCATGTCCGAGCTTAATAAAATGGGCCTCCATAAGGAGGAGGTTTTGTATTAACAGATTTTGTTTTTACGAGAAATGGATGGTAGCCACTTGCTCAACCTATTAGGTCTATACTCTTGACTCAAAACACAAATTTAAAAATAATATGTGTATTTGCCAGACCCAGGATTCGAACCTGGGACCCATGACATTTTGACCCGACGCTTAAGGGGTGTCGTGCGCCGCGTAGGTCAAAATAGAGATTTTTTGGTATTTTCAAAGCGTGATCCTCGACATTCCGCGTGTTAACATGATCTTACTCCCTACTTCAGTTATAGTTTGTCAATTTATGGCTACGGCCAGTGACGTCCCGTGGGGGTAGGCAGATTGAGTGTCGCTTGGGGGCGGCAGTTACCCAAAGGGCGGCAAACCGAGGAGAATCATTAGGTATATATAGAGATAGCTGCCTAAACTTAGTAATAACGGTATTTATTTCATTAAAAAATTCAGCTCAATGATTGGAAAAAAAATGTATTAATTACTCACTATAAAAGTTTTAACAGGACTTTATTTTCTTTGTCGGGTTCACGATGTTTAGTTTACTTCCGTTTTCCTGGGACGTCACGTTCTCGGTGAACAGCAATGACACGTGCAGATTTGTGAATCATATTTGAATTAGAGGTAGGTAAATACTTATCTAAGAAAAAAATAATTAGAAAAAAGCAAAATTAAAAAAATTATCTAAATATGTTTGCCAGTCACTCGCGAGTTTTGGAAGTTGTTAGGTGTATTTTTAAATGTACCTACCTATCTGAAACCGTAGACTCGCAATATTGTCTATTGAAGCAAAGAAGGCATTTAAATTAGATTTAGTGGTATATATTTTGTTAGTAATGTATCCATACAACACATTTCTTCGATATTGGAGCATGAAAGTATGATGCTAATTACTGTATAAAAAATGTGGCGGCATTTTCGCACAGCCTAGGGGCGGCATTTTGTCTAGGGACGTCACTGGCTACGGCCGTACGTTGTAGCTTAAACACTGGAAAATGCCAATAGAAATGGCATATTTCAAAAAAATACTACCTTATTCTTAGTTCAATAATTATTGGTAGGATGTTTATCACACTTGAATGGTCAAAGACATAGCTTATAATCAGTATCTTTAGAATTATCTTCAAATGTCTTTCCTATTTTTTGAATAATAAAATGCCTAATTCTTGTCAAATTTGGGATCACAGAGATTATCAACATAATTTTTTATCGTAAATATTTCACTATAATAATGCCAACATAAATTTTACTAATGATTTTATAAATGCGTTTGAAAATTAATAAATCCCAACACCACTGCAAATGGATGCACTGAAATATGACTATATTCTAAAACATTAGATTGAGAGGTTTAAAAGAGTACTATTTTATGTAATAAAAATACTTCATGCAGTCATCAAATGTTTAAAATAAATATAAAGGATAATAAGGCTTCAAAATTATTAAATAGATTATCTACAACGTTTAAGGAATGTCCAGGTTCATGCTTTGAAAATACCATAAAACTCCATGTTGACCTACGCGGAGCACGTGGGCCGTTAAGCCACTCGACAATCGTGGTTTATATAATATTGTAAGTATTAGCTCAAATTTATGTTGTTTGTAGTAGTTTGACTTAAGTTGAAATGATGTTAGGTAGTAGACATTGAAAAGTTCAATAAATATTAGTGCATACTATTAGAATGCGAAAAGTGTAACTTGATGTGCGGCAGCTTGGTGGACTAAAATTCTCTGTCGCCCTTCCCTATTTGTTCCCCTCACAAATACCATTTGACATTTCTTATTTGCTTGTCTTAAGTTATTTAAATGTGTTAATAATGCAAAAGGTTTTGAAAAGTGATGGTAGGAAGATAATAAGTTGTATTGGGAAGAAGAAAAGAATAACGGCGATGACAGGACAAAACATTTGAAATTTCAATATTGCCGTAAAACTAAAAGTATTTTATAAGTGTTTTAATCTAGGAATTGGGGAAAAATATCTTCCAATCCTGGCAATACTTTAATAGCACGAACGCTGCAGCTAAACTTGTCGCATCCTAGTACCCAAATAGTTATACATATTCGACATGATTGTAACTCGTCAACTTTGTCGATGTAATCTTGTTGGCATTCACAAAAACACATGCACACAGCGTTGATCCATCATTCTTGGTTGAAAAAGCTTTAGACGTATTTTTCATAATAATGAGAAGTATGACTTACTCCAGCTTATAACGTAGGGAATAGTAGATGGCAGCAGAAACATAGGTAGAAGATGTTCTTGGTTACGCAAATTCCCTAATTGGCTCAGTGTTCAAGGCGTTGGTGATCTGATAGAACTGACCGACAGGATAAGGAAAATAAAAATGCAACAATTGTTGGCGAATTATATAACATTTTTATTGCAAAAGTATATACATATAATAATTAAAATAAATGACAGTTTTTTTAGTTAAAGTAGGACAATTTTCCGGCATTGAAATCTGGCAGGATATTTTTTTTTCTGTTACAGGTGATTGCAATCTAGTTTTTTTTAAAATTTAGAATGTATAAGTCGAGATAATTAGAGGCCGAAATTAAATTTCTATTTTTAGCAGGAGAAATTATGCGTTGTCTTTAAGAAAAAAGTTGGGCACATGGTGACATGATAATCATCTAATTTGGAATATGTCAGACACTCATCTATTAAGAAAAATATTTGGACGAAATAAGAGTTAATTGAAGCCATAACCATCACCATCTAGCGGTTTTTAGAGATTGAATCATTATACAGTACACTCTCAGTAATCCGCCGCTCGATTATCCGACAACTACTATAATCCGCACAAACTGAAGCTTTTGGTCATAGAGAAAGCCAGGAATCCTATGCCATTCAAGAATATCTGCCTCACTCAACAACTGGCTGTGTCAAGTGATTTACTGTTTAATATTTAGTTACTCTAGCTTATATAATAAATCAATACAATAAAGTAGGTAAAAACTCCATTACCTACCTATCAAGTCAAAGGTCACAAAAATACAATCAACACATTATGAATAGTTGAAGTGTCAGTAAAAAAACCTAATTAGTAAAAACCTATCTTATTAATAACAATACACTCGATAACATATTATAATAAGTCGTCAAAACCTAATAATAGATCATTATTATTTATGAACAATACAAATACTACACTGAAGAGGTGTAAATCGTCAAGTCTAAGAAAAATAATTAATGGGGTTAACTAATGAAAATTACATGGTACTTACTTTTTTACATTATTTAAAAAAAAATACATATAAACTCGCCTAATATAATATATATAAACTTACCTAATATACACCTAAATCCTCATCCATACATATATAAATTTTGAATCAATAACATTGACCATAATATTATTATAGTCTCATATGTAAACATCATATTTTTTTTTTCGACCACAGAGTAGAGGTTTGTATTAACAGATTTTGTTTTTTACGAGAAATGGATGTCAGCCACTTGCTCAACCTATTAGGTCCATACCCTGACTCACACACAAATTAAAAAACAATGTGTGTACTTGCCAGACCCAGGATTCGAACAAAGGGCTACTAGGAAAGCTTCATTCTTTTGATCATTCAAAATAGGTGAGCTCTGTAACTGTGCTCTATTTATTTCTAATATTTCTTGGTAGAATAATTTATAATCACCCATATGACTGTGAAGTAGTTTTGCACCCTTTTCAATGTCAAACGTGTGTTTTTCATTTAATAAGTGGTTCGCAAATGTTGAAGTATCCTTCTCCAATCTTTGGGCTGCTAATTCTAATATTTAGTTTCCTCGTAGTTTTACCAACGTAAAATATGGGGCAGTTGTTACACTCTAATTTGTAAATACCGGATTTATTTTTAATTTCTATGGAATCTTTATTGTTTATCAATAATCTACCAACTGTGTTATTTCAATAAAATGCCGGTTTGACATTATTTGTGGAAAGATGTTTTTTTAACTTTCTCACTGGTTTTACCTATATAACTTAATCTACACCAATGATTAGCAATGACCGGTATGATAGGCTCTTTTTTTTTTTTTTTCCTGACCATGTCCAATCCTAATAGGATCATATGGGCCTCCACAGGGTAGAGGTTTGTATTAACAGATTTTATTTTGACGAGAAATGGATGTCAGCAGCCACTTGCTCAACCCTATTAGGTCCACACTCTGATTCATACACAAATTGAAAAACAATATGACGTGTACTTGCCAGACCCAGGATTCGAGCCTGGGACCCAAGGTTCTATACCTATATATAATTTAGATACTAATTTTATTTTCTTTTTTATTAAAAGTTTGTCTATAAGAAACTCTTCATAACCGTTGTTAATAGGAATTTGCTTATGTTATGTGCCATTCAAATTTGTACCGTTAGTTAGTCACCCAGCGGGTTCGAGCGGCTGAAACATGTCGCATCTTGTTCATTTCTTTTGTTTGTTTTTATTGTTTCCTTCCTAGAAGTATTCCAGAATAACAAACCACTCGACAGCTGGACGTCTCACAAGAAGGACGCATTTGTGTACCTTGTAATTTTGTGTACCTTGTAATATTCAACATTATATTAGTTTACCAGAAATAATAATTGTATGTGATTTTGTGTTATAAATCGGAATAAAAGAAAACGTTAAATCTAATTAATAATATCTTTTAATAAAACCAACCCATAACATAAAATTGGTGTCAGGAAGTGTGGATAAAGCTAAAATAACGTGAAATAAATTAACGGTGAATTCAAATTCTTTAAAAATAGCAAGAATCCTAAAAATAAAACACATAATAATATTACGTATAAACTAATTGTTTTTTTAAAGTACATCGTTGTGAAAAACGAACGGAAATTAAAAATCTATTTAATAATATAAAGTTGTATATTCTCCTAAATCATCAAAATCATTAAAGCAAGAGTCTTCAAATATCTTCAAATTCCTAAATTCGACGAATAATCTCCAATTCTCCAATTCTTCAAAATCAAAACTCGAATTCTACAAGCTCCAACTTCAAATCTTCAAGCTCCAGCTTCATATTCTCAAGCTACAGCTTCATAATCTTCAAGCTACAGCTTCATATTCTTCAAGCGTCCATCAGATCTTCAAATCTCCAATATCATCAAGACATAATCTCCGAGTGTCAAGTGCTTAGTGTATATAACAGTGACAATGTAAAGTGTAGGTATTTATTCTCCACAACAGAACGGTAAATTAATTATTCATTCATTTATATGAAAATTATCAATAACTACAATAATACTATGTCGTCACTAAGCTTAGATACCCTGATGAAATTTATTTCAACCTTCGATGGAGAAAGGAAAAATCTATACCCATTTCTTAATGACTGTGATACGGCTATTGAAATATGTCCGAATGAATTAAAACCCGTCCTGTTAAAATACATGATTCACTGCGTAGTAGGCAACGCCAAATATACAATTTCGAATTATAAATTTGAATCTTATGACAATTTCAAATCTTTTCTAAATACTACTTACGGTGAAAATAAACATATGTCTCAATTAGAATTAGAACTCAGAAATTGCAAACAGGATTATAAAGAACCTATTATCAAATTTATTCAGCGTGTAGAGAATTGCAGAAATAACCTCATCAATGCAATCAGACTTATACATAAAAATGACGACGAGTTAAAAGGTCGGATTAAACAAATCGAGGATAGTGCTCTAAATACCTTCATGCTAGGAATCCATCCTCAAACGTCTATGGTAGTTCGATTGTCTAAGCCAACAACATTAACAGAAGCAGCAAACGTGGCTATAGACGAGGATAAGATTTTAAATGATTTCAAAGGTATGCACATAAACTATAAAAATAATAATCATAATCAGTCACATCATTTCAATTACAACAATCAAAATATAAATCAGTTCAAAACTTCAGTAAATAAAGTGTGCAGGTATTGCAAAAAATCAGGACACTTAATCGAAGAGTGCAGAAAACGACAGTACAATAATCGTTTTAAAAATAATTCGAATCCTTCTCAGCTTCAAACTAATCAAACAAATCCAAATGTTTCTTTCGATCAATCTCCGCAAAATTCACAAAATTCGCAAAATTATCCAAACACTTTAAACTTCCAGCACTCCAGGAGACCTGCCTCCTCCCGGAACGTGCAAAGCATTCAGGCAGAATATTTTCATTAGAACCAAGTACAGCGTATGTTGAATTTCCATATACAGAAAAAAA
The DNA here is from genome assembly GCF_057557595.1 of Rhyacophila brunnea. NCBI lineage: Eukaryota > Metazoa > Arthropoda > Insecta > Trichoptera > Rhyacophilidae > Rhyacophila > Rhyacophila brunnea. The sequence continues at coordinate 20,004,588 of NW_028232904.1, read as the reverse complement.
AAATCTAAAATTATTGATTGATACTGGCGCCGACATCTCATTAGTAAAAATAAGTTCCCTAGATGGAAACGAACTTGTTAATGAAACTGAACTCGTCACGCTCAAAGGTATCGATAACTCTCCGAATCCAGTAAAAACTATCGGAACAGTTAATTTAACATTTCCTTTAAAATATATGCAAATTCGTCATACTATTCACATTATTCCAAACCATGTCACTAATGTTCCTTTAGACGGATTACTAGGTCATGACTTTTTCGTCAATAATAATGCGAAAATTGACTATGAAACTAATACATTACATATACACGATGAAATTATTCCTATATTTAATAAAAGCAATAATCCTATGTATACCTTAAAGCCTAGATCTGAAACACTTATAGAATTAGTTGTTCGAAATCCTGAAATTAACCAAGGTATAATACCAGATGTTCAAATTCTTCCAGATGTATTCCTATCACGTGCTCTAACTAAGGTACGTCCTGGAAACAAGGTATATGCGACCGTTCTTAATAATAGTGAAAAGTCGGTTAATATATTGTCTAATCACATATACCTCGAACCTTTTAATGAACACGAAAGTTTTCTTTACTTTGCAAATACTTTAGAATCTTTAGATAATAATCCATCGCGCAATCAACGAATTCAAAATGAATTACGATTATCCCATTTAAATACGGAAGAAGCCAATTCAGTTTTAACATTATGTCAAGAATTCAATAATATATTTCATTTAGATGGTGATTTATTAACCCATACAAACACTACGCATCATGAAATACCTGTGACATCTCAAGTACCAATATATACTAAATCGTACAGGTATCCGGAAGTACATAAGACAGAAGTTAAAAATCAAATCGAGAAAATGCTTTCGCAAAATATAATAGAACACTCCAATTCACCATGGTCCTCGCCTCTTTGGATTGTACCTAAAAAAAATGACGCATCAGGTAAAAAGAAATGGAGAATCGTTATCGATTATAGAAAGCTTAATGACGTAACTGTTAATGATAGTTATCCGATTCCTAATATTACCGAAATATTAGATCAGTTGGGTCACTCGAAATATTTCACAATTCTAGATTTAGCCTCCGGTTTCCACCAAATCCCCATGTCTCCTAAAGATTCAGCTAAAACTGCTTTTTCCACTGATCAAGGACATTATCAGTTTTCTAAAATGGCTTTTGGGCTTAAAAATGCGGTATCGTGTTTTCAGAGACTAATGAATAATGTTCTCTCTGGTTTACAAGGAATTAAATGCTTTGTTTACTTGGATGATATTGTAATATACGCTGACTCCATAGAATCCCATTCTCTGAAACTACGCGAAATCTTTCAACGCCTTAACCAGCACAATCTTAAACTGCAACCGGATAAATGCGAATTTATGCGTCACGAAGTTGCGTACTTAGGACATATCATTTCCGAAGATGGAGTTAAACCAAACCCCTCAAAAGTCTTATCAATTACAAACTATCCCAAGCCTAAAAATACCAAAGATATAAAATCATTTCTTGGTCTCGTAGGATATTACAGAAAATTTATTCCAGAGTTTTCAAAAATTTCTCAAAATCTTACTTGTTTATTAAAAAAGGATGTAATTTTCAAATGGACTAAGGTTCAAGATGATGCTTTCGAAACATTAAAAAATAAATTACTTACTGAACCAGTCTTACAATTTCCAGACTTCACGCAACCGTTTAACCTTACAACGGATGCTTCAAACTTTGCTATAGGGGCCGTATTATCACAAGGACCTATATCCAGAGATCTTCCTATAGCATATGCATCTCGTACACTAAATAGGGCTGAAACAAATTACTCTACGACTGAACGGGAGTTACTCGGGATCGTTTGGTCTTGTAAACACTTCAGACCCTATCTCTATGGCCGAAAATTTAAAATAATCACGGATCATCGTCCTCTCACATGGCTTTTTAATGTTAAGGATCCCGGTTCTAGACTCATTAGATGGCGATTAAAATTAGAGGAATACGATTACGAAATCATTTATAAACCAGGTAAATTAAACAATAATGCTGACGCTTTGTCCCGAATCGAAAATCAAAATACTGTTCTTGTAAATAATCCTTTTACCGATAATCCTTCATATTCATACAATGACTTTCTCGAGAAACAAAATGAACGTTTCAATGTCAACTTAAATGAAATCGACGAATCCCTTCTAAATCAAAAACAATCAATTGCGCACTGTATTTCAAATGATAAATCAATGTCCAAAGGGATAGCTTTAGAAATAAGTACAATCATTACCAATCATGATGAATTAGTTAGTACACATTCGAGAATAGGAGATGTACTCGAATCAAAATTTCGTAAAAATAATATTTACCACTTAATCACAAAACAAAATTTTTGGGAAAAACCAAACTATAATTCCGTTTTTCTGGCATTATCAAATTTAAAAAATATTCTTAAAAATAACAAAGAACCAAATATTTCATTTCCACGACTCGGTTGTGGTTTGGATAACCTCAATTGGGAAAAAATTAAAAAGATTATTCAATATGTTTTCAATAACTCAAATATAAATATCACTATTTGTCATAATACAATAATTAGCCCTAATCACAATGAAATTCCACAAATACTTAAGGAATACCATGATTCTCCTTTAAGCGGACATTCAGGATATCACAGGACCTTGAACCGTATACGACTTAAATATCGATGGACTAATATGCAAAAGGATATTAAAATGTATATTAAACAATGTGAATCATGCCAAAAAAATAAAATATCCCGAAAAAACTTAAAACAGCCCATAGAAATTACTACCACCAGTCTAAAACCATTTGAACGTATTGCTTTAGATATAGTAGGTCCTCTACCTTTAACCGAAAGTGGAAACAAATATATATTAACCCTCCAAGACGATTTAACAAAATACTCTCAATGTTACCCAATCCCGAATCATGAAGCAGTAACCATTGCAAAGGAACTAACTTCAAAATTTATTTGTCAATATGGAATTCCAGATAAAATACTTACCGATCAAGGAAAGGATTTTACTTCAAATATTCTCAAGGAAGTAGCCAAACTTTTTAAAATCGAACAGATACAAACTAGCGCATATACGCCTACCAGTAATGGATCCCTAGAACGAAGTCACGCTACTTTAGCTGATTATCTAAAACATTATATCTCTCCGAATCAAACCGATTGGGATGAATGGCTTCCATTCTCCATGTTTAGTTATAACACTACTCCGCATACCGCCACAAAATTTACACCATTCGAATTAGTTTTTGGAAATCCACCAAGTTTGCCGACAGCTCTAAAAACATCTGAATTCAAGTACACATACGATTCATTTATCGATAATCTTAAACTTAAATTAACGAAATCACATGAAATAGCTAGAAACAATTTGATAAAAGGAAAAGAAAAAACTCAGATAAGGTATAACAAGGACAAAACATTAAGAACATTTGAAATCGGTGATAAAATATACTTAACCAATAACGCCTCTAAAATAAATAAATCAAAAAAATTATCTCCTAATTTCCAAGGACCTTACGAAATTGTCAAGGTTAACAGTCCGTTAAATGTTACAATTAAGGTTCAGAATAAGTTAGTTAAGGTTCACACAAATAGAATTAAGCAAGCTAATTTAGATCCCTCACAATAAATAATCTCATTCAAAGGATTATGTTATTATTTACTTTATTATAATATGTACTAATATTAAGAATTTTATTGTCTTTCTAAATGTAAAAAAAAAAAAAAAATATATATATATATATACCTGTATGTAATATGACTTCAATTGTTCTAAATCTATTTGTCACACATCACAATCTATTGTTCACAACAAAATCTATTTTCGAAAACCAATGTATTAATATGATTATAATTTCTTTAACCAAACTCATGGTAAAAAAATTGTGTACCATAAGTTTATTCTTTTGAAGGGAGGTTTTATGTGCCATTCAAATTTGTACCGTTAGTTAGTCACCCAGCGGGTTCGAGCGGCTGAAACATGTCGCATCTTGTTCATTTCTTTTGTTTGTTTTTATTGTTTCCTTCCTAGAAGTATTCCAGAATAACAAACCACTCGACAGCTGGACGTCTCACAAGAAGGACGCATTTGTGTACCTTGTAATTTTGTGTACCTTGTAATATTCAACATTATATTAGTTTACCAGAAATAATAATTGTATGTGATTTTGTGTTATAAATCGGAATAAAAGAAAACGTTAAATCTAATTAATAATATCTTTTAATAAAACCAACCCATAACACTTAATTGTTAAAAGTTCGTTTTGAAAATTTGTTTCACTTAATGAGACAGTTACAAGTCTATGTATATCTGAATGAAATGCGGGTAGTTTATATGCAGGAGAATGATTCGAAGAACTATGTACAGTGCAATCCGAATATGTCGGTTTTCTATAAATGTTAAAATCATGTTTGTTCTTTTCTATGTTAATATTTAGATCTAGAAAATTAATTTTCTTAACACCAACTTCTGATGTAAATTTAATATTATCTAGTGAATTTAAAAAGTTATGGAATTCGGTCAGTTGCCTATCTGTACCATTAAACAAACAAAGTAAAT